>NC_141694.1:15631808-20431808 GCF_964263255.1 Lissotriton vulgaris | reverse complement strand
CTGGTGAGATGCCATCGATGGCGCGGCGCGACCGTTGACCCCGACGACGACGCCGACGGAGACCCTCGCAGATAAAATTGGCAAACACGGGGACGGAGGTGAGTCCCACACCCGAACTCGTGCAAAGCGAACAACAGGAGGCTCTTCGAATGGTGGCGGTGATCAGCGGATCATTGGCAGTGGATCAAGACCTGGAAGCCAGCCCTTGCGCAGTCACAAGCGACGATGAACACATTTATGGAATACCGGACTCACAAATCTCGGCGGACCTTCCGGATGTTACCTCGCAAATTGCTGACTTTGTCAACTGACCACCTGGCCCCTTTTCCTCTGACCTTGGGAACTCTTGTTACCAGCAAGACTTTTCTTTTGCTATATCACCATGGAGGCACTGCTGACTCTGTTCTGCCTACGGAGGGGCGACCGAAACCAGGGATAGTGCTACTGCGAGTCTGGCTCCCTCCATCCAGGTGCGACATGAGTGCGCATCCCGCTGGTGAGCCATGGGTCAACATTGCAGGGGTTGGCGGACCCCTGGAGGTGAGTGCTGCACTGGGACCCAACCTAGGACACTGTAGGGTGGTTGAACCTTGGACCCGGGAGCTCCGGGACCTCATACACTGAGAGCCATCGCTGGAGCTGGGCCGACTGCTGAGAACTACCAGTGGGGGGAGGCACCCTCAACCTGAACATGAGATGCTTGTGTAAAGACAGAGCCAGGCGCTCAGCCAACCCCCCTTGAACTCAAGGACCCTTTAGCTCATAGGAGCGTTTGGACGACAACATGTTATGCTGTCAACCTTTTGGCATTGTGTTTTTGTTTCCCTTGTTTACAGGGTTGGTTGACTCTTTCTCTATCCCTTACATTTTCTTTGGAACATATGGGCATGTGCGACAATACTTAGATGTAGTGTGTGGGTGTTTGCCATGTTGTGCTGATCTGCCGGTTGCTGGGGGAAGATGACTAAGGGGAGGGATGGGAAAACAGATATGTAATTGCTGCGATTAAATTTTGTACCTGGAATGTGCGAGGGATGCATACGCCTTCGCGTCGTTACCAGATTTGTTCATATCTCAAACGACATCATGTCCAAATTGCGCTATTGCAAGAGACTCATTTGACCAGCCCAGAGGCGCTCACATTACACCGCAGGTGGCGGGGACAATTGCATGCTACAGGATTTTTGGCATTCGCACGGGGGCGCTGATCTGGATACGACCTGGGGTCCCCTTCGCACTCTCCCACTGCAGGGTAGACACAGTGGGTAGATATGTAGTACTCCATGGTAAATTGGATGGACAGTTCATAGAACTCGCCTCCATCTATGCTCTTAACACTGACCAGGGCCACTTTTCTACACAGCTGTCTACGGTGCTAGCTCCATGGCATGGAGTACCGCTTCTGCTTGGGTGCGACTACAACGCTGTCTTAGATGTTGCTTTAGACCGATCATTTCCTCCCCTAGCCAGCGCACCAGTAGCAGGGGCAATGAGGGCAATCACAGACTGGGCGGTGCAGTGGCACTTACATGATGCCTGGTGCAGCCCTAACCCCCACGAAAAGTTATATTCATATTATTCGGGTGCCCACACACTCCACGTCCGATTGGATAGGTACATGATGACGAGCGACCTACTTCCCCATGTCACAGACACCAGTTACCTCGGTCGCACTCACTCTGACCACAATCCTCACACCCTCGACTTGCTTGGGAACGCCCCCACCCACCGATACCAACCTGGCGACTTCAACCAGATGTCTTACTGGATGCCCCATAAAGAGAGGCACTATCGATCCGCCTACAGCAATATTTTGAAGAAAACAATGACACAGCCCCGCAATTAGAATGGGATGCGTTTAAAGTAGTAACCAGGGGCCACAGTCTGGGCATACAGGCGGGAATGCGGAAACAGATAGAGACAGAACTGACACAGGTCAAATCCGACCTGCTGAAAGGGGAACAAGAGGCGGCGGGGGAGAGGACAGGGCTTTGCTGGCAGCCAGAGAACAACATACACAACTGCTGGACAGGTTGAAGAATCTAAATTATGCTGCCCACTCGGCTCGAACGCATCACCTCGGTGACAAGCCTGGTAAATTGCTATCATGGCTGATCAGGCGCGACGCTCAGACCATGCCGGTAATGTCTATCCTCACAGCTCCAGACACCATTGTTTACACACAGAGGGCTATTCACGAGGCCTTCACGTCACATTATGAGGGCCTTTATCGCTCTCGTCTGCGAATCTCAGCCGATGACATCTCAGCATATTTATTGACCTTGCCCCTGCCAGAAACCACTAGTGAGCAACATGGAGACTTGGGAGCACCGCTCACATCGGAAGAACTACGGACAGCTATCTTTTCCCTCTGCAATGGCAATTCCCCAGGACCTGATGGATTACCCACGGAGTTCTACAAAGCTTGCTCCGTTATCCTTATTCCCGAACTGCTGCGCATGTATAGGCTGCAATTGCAGATTCTGCCCTTCCGCCTTCCCTGAATGAGGCGAACTTAGTGTCTCTCCTGAAACTGGGCAGAGACTAGCTCAGTCTGGGCTCGTATAGACCGCTGGCCCTCCTCAACACCGACTATAAGATCCTGGCGTCCACGTTGACCCAACGACTGGCTCCCCTGGTGCCTGCCTTAGTGCACACTGACCAGAACGGTTTTGTGCCAACTCGCAGCACGTGGTATAACATCAGACGCCTGTTCAGAGTTCGGAGTCTAGCTATGACCCGATGGCCTTTTTCGGGGTGCCTGGTCCTTGACCTTGAGAAGGCTTTCGACTCTGTAGAGTGGCCATACCTGAGGTTGATGCTAGAGAAGTTTGACTTGGGAGATGCTTTTCTCCAGATGGTGGAACTCCTGTACCAGGAGCCTGCAGTAAGCGTCCGCACGGGTAAACTGCTCTCAGGCTCAATCCGAGTGCATAGAGGTACTAGACACGGATGCTCCCTCTCTCCCTTAATCTTTGCACTCATGATGGAACCCTTAGCAACACAGCTCCGAGCTTCTGACGCGGACTGGGGCATCCTTTTGGCCGATGGGCTGCATGCAGTGTCACTGTAAGCAGTTGACCTCCTGCTCCTCTACATTAGAGACCTGACTTGTTTCTCACAAGTGCTTACCGATATATTTTGCGCATTCGGGGAGATGTCAGGGCTTAAAGTCAATTGGGCGAAATCAGGTGTATACTCATTTGCTACCGGCACGGCAGAATGTGACATAGTGGTAATGGGCGAATGACTGGTTTGGTATCCGACCACCTTCTGCTATCTGGGAGTGCACATATACCGCAACCCCACTGACCTGCTGGACGGGAATATAGTACGGGCAGTTACATCACTCACAGCTCAGGTAACTTTCTGGAACTCCCTCCCACTCAATGTCCCAAGCCGAATCACGCTGACGAAAATGATAGCGTTGCCTAAACTGCTATACTTCTATGCCAACCTTCCTGTTTATGTCCCGACCCGAATGTTCCGAGGATTAGAAACCCTAACAAGACGACTGATATGGAACACAGGGCAGCCCAGGGTTGCGCTAAAGACACTGTATGCCTCGGCGGAGAATGGTGGATTGGCGGTTCCCAACCAGGAACTCTATTACCTGGCGGCCCAGCTACAGTGGGTGACTTACTGGCTGAGTGGAAAAAATCTGGAAGACACTGCTACGGAGGACGCGGGTATGACGGCGGCGCAAGTTCATGCGCTGCTCCACCCTTTAGCTAAAGCCCGATGCCCAGAGCAAATACACCTAGCGGTAGCGCGGAAGTGCTACATGAGGAGTCTGAAACTCATGAGCTCCATTAAACCATACGCTCCGAATTTGCCATTGCTGGAGATGCCGTGGGAGGGCGGCGCTCTCATGTAGGCAGTACTGAGTAACTGGACACGAGCTGATCTAGAGGGACTGGGGGACTTATTCGCAGAAGGTGCTTTACTACTATTCAAAACACTAGCAGCCAACACGGGGCTACCAGTTGGTCAATTCCTAACGCATGCAACGATAATACACTTACTCTTGCAGGCCTGGGGCGACCTCGCGAAAGAACTACCAACCCACTTGTTGATACAGTATCTGCATGTGATGGGGAATGGTTCCCACATTGTCCATTGGCTAGCGCAGGCCCTGCATACACACACTCAGTTCTCCCCACAGCGCTTGCGTGACAAATGGACTGGATATCGGGGACGAGACTAGACCGATAAAGAATGGGCAAGGGTGTTGGCTGGAGCATTGAATATCCCGCGCAACTCCCGCTTCAAAATTATCCAATACTACATTATACACCGCGCGTATTTATCCCCGGATAAAATAAACCGCTACTTTGGCCTTGACACAGCAGCGTGCCCCAGGTGTAGGTTAGTGGATGCAGACTTTTTACATAAGCGCTGGTCATGTCCACTTCTACACGACTACTGGTCAGCAGTATCAACCTCTCTAACGGCAGCCACGGGGGGAAGCTTACCACATACATGGGAGGCTTGTCTGTTGGGCCTATATAAGCGGATGAAACAGTTGAAAGCCTAGGCTAGATTCTGGGACCTGGTTTAATAACGGCAAAGAGGCTTATTACCAAGTTCTGGAAGAATGGCGAACCTCCCCAGGCCATGCACTGGCGCACTTCATTTGATAATTGAGCACAGGCAGAAAGTGTAGCCCTGCCTAGGGAAGAAACAGCGGGGTTCCGCATGTATCCAGTAGCTTAAACCTGGGACGATACCCTGGCTAATTTTCACCAAGTGTGCCTACAAGGTGGGATTATTAGACGCTCCTCCCTCCCCTAATCTGCCTACCTGCTCCTCTCACCCGCCCCCTCCGGATTGGGACCCTCTTTGAAGATTCCCCCCGCCACAACTGCTGCGGCCGCTGCGTGTAGTATTGGATGACACCCACTACAGGCACGACAACGCATACACTTACCCTGCCTGTCTCCCTGTCCCATTTGTTTTAATAAAAGCTTTTTATTTTTGATTTTTTCCTTTGTGTTAGTTTTCAGCCCCTATTTTCACAAGTTCTTATTTAATGTTTATTGTTATGAGCAAAAGATATTGGGTATTGATTGTTTGCAGGTCTTCTTTCTTGAGCTTTACTGGGTGACTGTAAGACAACATTGAGCGCACAGTTGTAGATATCCCCCTGGGATGAGCGCAACACTCATGGGTATAACATAAGAGACACACCCTGAGAATGAGGAACGATGACAAATGCTGCACATGTTTTTCCATGCATTAGTACCCTAACTGCCCGGTTCCCCCTCACTATAATGCTCCTCCTGACTGGGATGTTACCTATTGCCCGGGACACACTAATCCTGTCCTGCTAGATGCACTCTTGTCAGTCTCATGACGTGACCAATTCATTTTCACCTGTCAGTATATTGCCGTAGGTACCCTACCACACAGGTTTTGTTTTGCCGGATAAGACTGGGTAGAGCTGTAATTCTAGCAAACTGTTGTCATGGAGAGGTATCTTTGTACAGCTGTATTTAACATCCTTGTCATGCTATGCTTTATCCTGATTTATCATCTTCATTTGTATGAGCATGTATAGATAACGGATGTGTAGTACCATACTTCATCAGTGCTACCGCTGTCCTGTCTTGCTTTCCTGTACTCTCATGAAAGAAATGCAATAAAACATATTCAAACAAAAAACAAAAAAACTATTTACCTAATGGTCGTTTTCTTTTCCTTGTATTATATTCCCTGTAGAAACCTTGTACATTACACTTATTGTTTTGTATAATTTATTGTATTTGTCTGGTTCTCACTTTACGCCTAGGGTCACTTTTGCACTTATTATTTGGAACACTACATGTATATAAATATTTATTGCCTGCTGAAAAGAAATATAGCATCAATGATGGTTGAAATTTAACTGTGTAGAGTTGTTTCTCCTTCGGACATCCCCCTTAAACCCTCTAAGTGTTATTAATTAACGTATGGTGTAGTGATTATTAATCATACATTCGTTGTGCCACTGGAACCAATGTTTCCGATATACAATAGGACCCACAGGTCGGAGGTACTGGAGTCGCAAGAGGACCTAGAGCAGTTCACAAAAAGATGCAGGCCACAGTGCAAATGATGCGATCTGGACATAGACTTTGCTCACAGGAGATGATGGAGGTTGGGGCTACTTATAGCCTGAATATCTTAGTGGAAGAAAGTCAACAAGCCATCGCAACTGCAAGTCAACATGGTGAACAGGGGTCCCGTTCCTGCGGCCCCCACTAATGATACTGCCCTCAAACTTCATGAGAAGGCAGGACAGGCCTCGCGGGCTGTCGAGAACCACCACCTGTGTTGCAGAACCTTTTGGAGTCCGTACAAGCTCAGAATCAGCAGACCGGTTAACTTAGCTGCATTGCCAGCAAATCAAGAAAAGTGATTCCTTCAATTCGAGAGAGATGACTTCAGGTGTCTTGGATGCCCACATGCCTTGGAAGGTTCCTGTATGGTGCACAGGCACATACAATGCAGCAATACTGTACTTAAAAATGGTAGAATTAGCTTAGTTCTCTTTAAAAATGCGATACTTTGAGTCAATGTACCTTAAGATGCATAACGCAATGCAACAAAAGTGTTGCAGGGAAGGTGATGCAGTAGTGCCTTACAAGCAAGGAGGGTGATGTGTTGAAGATCTGGTGCAAAGAAACAAAGATGGTGCTTTCTTCCTGATGCAACACACTTCCCGTTGGTGCTGCAGCGTCTGCTGCAATGTCAATCCTCTTCTTTGACGATGCAAGATGTTTCCACACGATGCAAGCCATGACAGGCCCTACAACATGCTTCCCAGTGATGTTGTGGCATCTCCTGCAATGTCAAACCTCTCCCCTGGTGACGCGAGTTGCTTCCACAACGATGCGAGCCGTGACAGACCCTGCGACAGTCTTCCCAGTGAAGCAGCGGCATCTGCTGTGACGTCGATCCTCTTCTCCGGCAATGAGCCGCGACAGGCTCTGCGAAACGCTTCACGGAGATGCAGTGGCATTGGATGCAACATCGATCCTCTTCTTCTGCGAAGAGCCACAACAGGCCCTGCAACATGCTTCTCAGTTTTGCGGCGGCGTCTGCTGCGATGTCGAACGATCTTTGTTATGTCTCTTGCGGTCTTAAATTGAACCCTTTTATAGCAATTAGGATCGTTAGTTCTAAACAGAAATATATTCGAGTCAGACTTTAGCATAAAAGAATGGAAGAACAAAGCCCTTCCTACATTGAGTAAAGAGCGAAGGCGGATGACAAAAGCGGACCAAAAATATAATTTAAAGTCAGGAAATTTAAGCCCTCCTTCATTCGTGTTGTTTTTCATGAATTTCAATGATCTTCTTGCTTTTTTGTACCCCCGGATAAAGCAACTCAGTACTCCATCAAGTTTCTTAAAAAATTGGTTGTTTAGCGCAAGTGGTATAGATCGAAATAAATACATATATTTGGGCAATACTTTCATCTTAATCAGATTGATTCTGCCGATTATGTTCAGAGGTAGTCTATGCCATTTTTTTAATATTAGGCTGATAGATCTGGTTTGTTCGTTATAATTTATATTGTTAATTTCTTGTAGTTTGGCCGGTATTTTGACCCTGAGATAAGTAGCAGTATGGCAGATCTCAGGCACTGGCACAGTTGGAGAATAGTTAGCTATTACTTGCGTTTTTTGTAGATTTAGTTTATAACCCGCCACCTTCCCATATTTTCCTGCCTCTAATACTATTCCCTTTAGTGCCTCGACGATATCTTCTGTATAAACCGCAATGTCATCGGCGTATGCAGTTATTTTTAGTTCTTGTGATCCTGATCTGAAAGGTGCAATCTGGGTTTGGGATTGAAGGGCAAACAAAAAAGGTTCCAGTGAAAGGGCAAATAAAAGAGGTGATAGAGGGCAACCCTGGCGGGTTCCTCGTTGAATCAAAAAGTCTGAGGATACCAGCCCCCCATAGCTGGTATATGCTGTTGGGTTATCATACAATGCTTGTATGCACCGCAAAAATTGTCCCCCAAACCCTATTTTAGACAATACGCACCAGAGAAAGTCCCACCCCACTCGGTCGAAAGCTTTTTCAGCGTCTAATAAGATCATACCGAGTGGGGTGGATTCGATCTCTGCAACGCCAAATGCTGTAATAGCCATATTAACATGTATAGTGGTATCTCTCCCAGTTATAAAGCCATGTTGTTGTGGGTTGATGATCTGGGGCATAAAAGGAGCCAGTCTTAGTGCTAAAAGTTTGGCAAATAATTTTGCGTCTGTATTTATTAAAGAGATAGGGAGGTATGACCCTCTCTCTTCCTTTGATTTGCCTTTCTTCAAAAAGAATATTATTTTTTCCCTATTCCAAGATTTAGGTGTTTTTCCATCTGAGCCTACAGATTGGATAACTTTCAGTAGTAATTGTTCAAGCTCGTTTAGACATAGTTTGTATATTTCTAAGGGTATCGTGTCTTCCCCAGCCACTTTTCCTGCAGGTAATGAGGCAATGGCTTGATGTAGTTCAGCCATTGTTATATCGTCAGACAGTGAATCTATCTCTGGACTGTTCTGGGTATCTATAGTGTGGTCTTCGATATATTTCTGTATGTCATCTGGATTAGGCACCACTTCTGGGGTATATAAAGTTCTATAAAAATCGGCGAATTGTTCTAGGATATCTTGTGGTTGGGTATAAATTTTATTACCGGCCCCCGGATGTTTGTAATTATGGAGTTTGCTCTATCCTCGGCGGCTTTATAAGCTAGAATTTTTCCGATTTTGTCCCCCCCTTCATATTGTGTTATTTTGAATTTGTGTAAGTTGTTTGTACTTTTCTGAATAAATTTTGTCTTAGTTTCATTTTTGAGTGAGCAAAGTTTAAGACCAATTTCTGTGCTCGTTGATAGGTTAGATCGGAGTGCTGATGATAAGAGTTCTTCTTGGATGGTTATTTTTGACATCAATAGATCGTTACTTTTTTAAGTTTTAGATTTAGTCTGATCACATAAGCCTGTGTAAAACCCCTGATACTTGCCTTACAAGCATCCCATACCATAGCAGATGAAGCTGAATTTGTGTTTATATCTATAAATTCAGTAAGATGTAACTTTAGTTGCGTCATATAGCGTATATCTGAAATCAAATGTCCAGGAAAAGAAAATGGCTGGGGAGTATCTCTAATATTAGTTGTTTTAAAGATCAGTATTATAGCATTGTGATCAGAAGAAATTCGAGGGCATAGAATCATGGAACTATTTTTCAGTAAATTGTCGCTTATTAATGCCATGTCTAACCTTGAACATAATTTGTGAGGTGCGGAATAATAAGTATACCCCGGTTTGTTTGCGTATAAGTGTTGCCAGGCATCTTTAATATTGTGTATGCGACATAGGTCAAGAATAGATGACCTGGTTTTATGCATCCTTTGATGACTACCAGATCTAGTTATATCTATTCTGTAGTCCATAATACAATTAAAATCCCCCATAATAATAAGTTCTCCCTCCCAATCCAAAAGTTTAATATTCAGTTGGTCGAAAAGAGTGGGATCATCTGTGTTGCAACCGTAAACCACACATAGAACACATTTAACATTCTCAAAACTAATCTGCGCTATTGCCCATCTGCCATCCTTGCCACAAGAGGTTTGTATTGTTTCAGCCCTAAATCGTCTATCCTTGAGAATAGCAACTCCTCTTATAAATTTGCCAAAAGTAGAGCAGACTATAATATCGTATCCCAGTTGGTTGAGTAGTTTCTTATCCTTCCCCGCAATATGTGTTTCAGATAAAAGGGCAACATGGGGGTTATGCATTTTCAATTCTTCTTTTATCAAACACCTTTTGTTCTTACTATTTAGCCCTGCTACATTCCAAGCTAATCATTTTATTTCATACATCTAAAAAGTAAAATAAAGAAGAAACATCAGCCTTAAATTTTAGGCTTGTCTCAAACTGTCCAAGGTATTGTCCGTAGCCACATATCCTCATACATTGCCTGCTTCTAATGCCGTTAATAAGCAAAAAAAATCTGAAATCATTTTGTAGATCCACCCCCTCAGCCTGTAAACGATTTTTCCTGGTTTTTCCCTCCCCCCTTCACCCCCCCAGTGTGCGGAGAAAGCCCCCCCACCCCCTCCCCCCTAGCTCTTACCCCAGCTGGGGAAGAGCCGTCCCTCTGCATCTGCTGCCGCTGGAAGGGCAGCCTACGTGACAGGTCGCCTTAAGAGGCCCCCGCCCTCCCTTTACTTATTATTTAGGCAGTTTATAAGCAAGTGCACAAAGGTAAGCTAAGCATTTTACTAGTATACATTGCATAATATAGAGCTGAAGCAAAATTAGATGGACCCCCGTATAGCCAATGTTGCTTGGGTATAAAGAGTTCTGATAAGAGTTAGTCCTCCAGTAAAGCCAGTGTTTTGAATTATACTAGGTCTTAGTCTTACTCTTGCCCGCGCCAACATCAGCTAAGTACGCTTCTGCTTCTTTTACATCTGTAAAAAAACAAGTACGTCCATCTTTGATAACCTTAAGGCGTGCTGGTTCTTGAAGAAACGCCTGACCTCCACTAAATTTAATTGGGTCTATTAACTTGCGTAGCATCCATCGTCTGTCCAATATTTCTTTGCTAAGGTCAGAGCGAGCAAAAAATGAGATCTCGCCAATAGCTACAGGGGTGTTAGGACGGGCTCTCTGCCAAATAGCCTGGCGCAGTAAAAAGATTCCAAAGAAGATTAAAAAGGGGCGTGGGAATTGATTCTCCCTGTTTCTCTGTATCAAAGGAAGGCGATGAGCTCGTTGAATTTGTGAGTCCCAATCCCAGTCAGCTAGGTCAGGGAAAGCTTTCTGAAACAGACATACTAAGTAGGCCTTCGGATCAGATCCTTCTGCTCCCTCCGGTATGCAAAAAAGTCTTAGATTTGATCGTCTCTGACGATTCTCCAAATCTTCAATCTTTTGTTGAAGTGTCATGAGCTGGATCTCATGCTTGTCGGCTGCGGATGCTGTTTTTGTCCTTGTTTCTTCCAGCATAACCACCCGTTGTTGCAGTTCCACAATGTCCTGTGAAACCCCCCCAAATTTAGTAGTAAGTTCTTGTAAGGATGATTGTACTTTGCTATTATCCTCCCTTAATTGTAAGTAATGTTCCTGTGCTTCAGCCCGTTGGTTGCCCAATAGTTGCAGTATTATATCTAATGAGGAAGAGTCATCAGTCTCTTGTCTTTGATTTGGTCTCTCTTTGGAGACAGTTATTTGTTTGTTTGTCTCCAGACTGGTATAGGAGGGTGAAGATTCAGAAGGGGGGACTCCAAGAGAGGGGGAAGTGATGGTAATCGCTGTTGTTATGGCAGTAGAAAGTGCGTGAGATTGTATCATATCAGCTTCTATTATAGGTGAGTCTGCTATAGACGATGGTACGTGGTCTGGTAGTCTGTCAGTTGATGTATTAGGTGATAAATTGGGTGAAATAGTTAGGGAGCAGCTTTCTAGATTAGCAGAGCTAGTGATGTTACGCAAGATTTCTTTATTAGATATTAATTCTATGGGGCTTGCCCCTGATAGTCTCTGTGTCATATTTTTTACTAATCCTTTCGCTTCAATCCATCTTCTTAGTGGACTTTTGTCCTGTAGAGCCTTTATCGATATTTGGCTATTGCTTGCAATAGATCTGTTTAATGAAGCACCGGCCTTGCCACATTTCTTTATCCTAGATTTATTCTTCTGTTTGTGCCCTTTTTTAGCTCGTGTTTTTGTTGCATTGCCTGAGCAGTCATCCTTCTCCCCCTTCTCTCCCAGTTCATCCTCTGTTTCAACTTCAAGGTCTTCTAAGGAGCCTTGCTCTGTCGATTCAGTGGGCTCCACCACTAGCCCATCAGCCTCTGCCTCAACCATTGAGGCAGTAATATCTGGTTCGGTAGGGGGGGTGAGCCCGTATTATCAGTGCACATAGTCTGGTTATCTAAGCTCAGATTAGGACAAGATCTGTCTGGCGCTTCAACCTCTTCAAAAGCGACTAGTTCCCTGGTCGTTAGTTGCTCAAGGCTACTGGTAGACCCTTCAGGGGTCATAGATGTCATAGAGATATTGCCATCCTGCCCCCCAGCATTAGCTGCAGCATTTACTATTCCGATCGCTGTGGCTTGGTTTACGCTTGTTGAGTCGCCCCCAGCTACCCCCCTTTTGCTGCCATTGATTTAATTTTGGCTGCAGTCTTGACAGCACTCTGGCCAGTTTTTTTAGAATGCGCGTTTGGGGGTAAATTAGGAAGTCTCTGTACCTGTTTTTCGGCGTCTCCGCTCTCCTGTCGCTGACCTCGCTGACCTCCCAGCGCATTAGGGGCAATTGTAGTCTCCATATTCTCCATAGAATCTCCAGGAAAAACGGGTTTTGCTTTTTCTTTTTTCTTTTCCCCTCCTTCCTTTTCGACAGCAGGGGTATTCTCTCGTGAAGTGTGCCCTGGAATAGCCGAGGTCGCTAAGGCCAAAGGTGCTGCTACTGCTACTGTTGCCGTAGATGTTACCACCGGCGTTTGTATCATATTTTGTAGCGCTTGTGTAGCCGGGGGAGGGAGAGGAGCCGCAGTTCCCGCAGCTCCCGCTGGATGCCTGCTGTTTCGCGTGGTTCGCGGAGGGTTTTTCGGAGACATCCTCTTCGGCCATCAGGTGTGTGGGACTCAACGGTTTAGACCAGACCAGCCGAGCCCTGAGTTCCTAAACAGACCGTAAATCGTCCGCCGGAAGAGTACAGCTGTGGCTGTGAAATGGAACATCAGTAGCATCGGTAACACGCCTCATAAAGATATTGTCGGGATAGCGTTTGCTAGTGTTTCTTTTCCTGCAAGTAATGCCCGCTCCTTTTTTTTAACGTGTGAGCGCAGTAATTTCAGTAGAGCCGTTGTGTCATTGAAGTTGCACCGTGTTGCTCCGTAAGGGTAGGGAGAGGAGCCTCCAGGCGAGCTGCTCGGTGCAGATCCTCACTCCGCCATCTTGGATCCGCGCCCGCCGTAAGTCGTCTTATTTTTAATAATAGTTCCATAACTTTTACTGCACCATATTTTTCCCGAACTATTGTTTCAGTTTCCTAATGCTATTTTTTACCAACAATTATCCTTCGATCTGTACTGTTTCGAAAATCATGTTATCCCTGCCTCTGCTATGATGCCTCTCTGTACTACTACTACTATTAGTACTACTATTAGTACTACTACTATTAGTCTGTCTGTACTGTAGTAGCTAAGCTTGCCCAGTTGGCCACTCTTTATTTAAAAGGTTGTAAATAAAACTCAGATTCACCAGTAGCTCTAGCCATTGAGTCCAGTCCTTTGGGTCGTCCTCTTATACTACTTCTAGTCTTATTGATCTTGAGTCTTTGTTAATCTTGAGGCCTTGACAATTCACACCAACAAATACCCAAGCAGATGTATTACTATTTTGATATGATAGGACATACTACTACTGTTGTAGGGATTTTGCACAAGAAAATAGGATGTTGGTGATGGGAGGTTGGGCCTTCCTCACACACCTCAATCAGAAGTTCAGAACCCACCACAATCCCCTGCCCGACTAGTTATAGTAGTGTCTTGTTATAACTATTAGCTCTCCGAACCCTCCCCCCAAGATACCCAATAAGTAGACAACACAGAACATAACACACCCAACCTCTCAGTCATGGAAGCAATGCACATGCTTCCTTTAATTTGCTCACTCGTGTAAGTCCAAACCAAATACCACCACGTCTATGTAAGTTCAAAATGTTTATTGACAAGCTCTGTACGATGTTCTATTATAATGCAGCAGCAACAGGAAAATCAATAACATTAAAACAATAAACATTGTTACACTTACTTAGAGTTGTTAATTAAATCATGATAACTAAAGAGTGGTGGAAGCATATATAATTTAGTTTATATAAATTTATAAATGAAGATCTGAGTGAGGGGACCCCTCACCTTAGAAGAACCTAGTAGTGGTAGTTGTTGCATCATAAGCTCTGCAAAGCTCTGGTTCGTAGAAGTCTTCCATTCTGTAATGCGAAAAATGAAACGGTGTGCGCTAGTATATTGCAAGCATTTCTCAGCCATGCCAAAAAGTGTAGCATTTATGGATAATCAAAATGGACTAACAGTACACCAGAACTTCATAAAGAAGTGGCTTATTAATGTTTTGGTTGACCGCTTGTACGCAGCACTTAGACAGTAGCCGTGTGAGGTCATGTGGGCTCAAAGGTGTCTTATACAACAAGCTGCAAGGTAACGTCACATGTGCAAAAATAAAAGACACGAAGGTAAAATGGTTGCATGACTCGGGCTAAAGCAAAGGCTAGAATTACCCTAGGGACCATATATAACTACTAGTGTCTACTCGACTACTACCTGATTTATACTAGCGATGTATGTTATATTCTATTAACTCATTTTTCAATCTTGCTACTGACCAATAGAGGGAGATGTATATGACGCCTACAAAATGTGTAATGTTTTCTAGGTGCACTACCGACCACGACCACCATTGCCGTGGCCAGCCAAGGCGACATGGAGGGAGAGGATGCGGCAGTTGCCGAGGATACCGATGGAGCGGTAGGGGGAGTGCCAGCACCGGTGGCGGGCGGTGGTAAGTTAGATTCATAATCCTTAACTATTGTTGACATTACACTCACTGCAAGGGTGTACTGTATGTATACTGTACTGTTGAGATTTAGGGCCCCATTAGGATGGTGGGCGGATTGCCCCCGCCGGGCTGGTGGTAGTCACCGCCAACCCCGCGGGGGCAAACCTCCTGCGATCTCTGTAGAAAAGACCCCCGCCATATTACGGCTGGGGTGTCTGCGGCGGATAGAAACCGTCCACCGATTTTCCGCACAGTCGACATGTGTCGACCGGGCGGAAAATGTTTCAATATGGTTGTGGTGTCTGAACACCCCGCCAGCCATATAATCTGCATTTTGGAATGCCTAATGCCGCCACCACGGAAAGGCATGCAGAGTATGCTTGGGGTGCCCATTGCGGGCCCCCATGGAAGGTACCTATGCTTTGGTACCCCCTGCCTTTCAAAGCACTACTTTGCATGCTCCGCGCGGGGCCTGTCACGTTGTGCTTGGAAAAGCACAACATGTATTTTTTTTATCTTCATTTTATTTTTGTTAAAGGAGACAGAAAAACATGCGACAATCCCGCACAACTTCCCACACAGGGGGCAATCATAGAGGCAAAAAGCAGAGAGGCATATAGCCTAGAGAGCCACCGTCATCTAGCCCGGAAGGTTTGACCAAAGAGACATGCCTAGCAAAGAGACACATAAGACACCCTCAAGCTATGGTTGTAGAGGCACCACAGATTCAAGTACCGAATTGGGGTGGGTGGCTTCGTGGGGTCTGAAACAGTGAAACAGATATGCATTTTACGTTGCGTTGGGCCTCTCTTCGCCTCAGCTATTGATTAAGATGCCACAAAGCAACGAACCAAGAAACACCCCCCCTCCCACTCCCATCCCTACCCAGTGGTGGTGACAACATTCTCTCATTCAGTCATTCATATATCAACACTCAAACCTGAAACAGATGGAGAGCCTGCACTGTGGGTGGGCAAACCGCAGACGGTAGACCCTTGGAAAGGAAGCGGACCAAAGGGCCTCAGCGGAACATGACGTTTTTGAAATTACCCAGGAAGATATCCGCCATGCGTTCCATGCTCAACAGCTACCATAGTCTCGCATGCCACCGGAAAATCGCTGGGGCTTCCTGCCGCTTCCAAGCCGCGGCTAGAGTGAGTTTGGCCACTCCGATACACAGCCACAGTATCTTTTTGTCAGCCCTAGTCTGATGTTCGAGATCCGGGTCCCGAAGACCCAGTAGTACATGGGCCATCGAATCCGCGATCGGGTATCCCAGAATCTCCTTGATATGGGACAGGATCTCCTCCCAGTATGGGCGGATCATCGGTCAGTCCCTCCAGATGTGGTGGAAGTGTCCCAGCAGGCCGCAGCCCCTCCAGCATCTATCAGAGGAGGTCGGGAAGATCCGAAGCAGCTTGGCGGGATACAAGTACCAATCCATGAGGGTCTTAAGATGGACCTCCCGGAGTTCCACTGAGTGATTGTGCGCAGCAATGTCACGCCACAGGTGCGACCACTCCCCATCCGAAATATCGCGCCCGAGGAGTTCCTCCCAGAGACCCATGTAACGTGGACGCGGTGACACAAGGGAAGAAAGAAGGAGGTTATAAATGAATGAAATGGCGCCTCTCATGGTGGAGGTCCGGGAGAGGAAGGCAGGAAGGCCTCGAAGGGGGCGGGAGGTCTAGTGGCCGCAACAATAGTTAACTTATCCCCTAAAACATTAACAAAAGACGAAGAGTCTGTATTAAATTTAGGATTAAAATTTGTTCCACGCCAGCAAACAGACTTTACCCAAATGAAACTTGAAACTATTGAGTTTTGTCGCAAAATAAGACTTAGGGCTTTGTTTGCTAATCAACCGTCAATGATTGAAAAAGAGACTACTGGGTTACGAAATAAATCAAATTTTATACCCACCCAAAAAATCCCGAAACAGGTCTATGCCTTTGAGCAAATTATGTTATCTTCAATAGATAAATTAGAAAAGAACAAAAAGTACATCCAACAAAATATAAGTAAAGGGCAAAGAATTGCGTTAAAAAAACTTGAGGGAAGATCATTCAATAGTTATCAAGCAGGCCGACAAAGGCGGTGTACAGAACCCTTCAGTGGCCAAGGGATAAATATCTTGCAGAAGCGCAGTTACAGGTTAACAAAAAAGTCTGGTACAGAACCCTTCAGGAAGATCCTGTTAAACACATACAGGGAATGATAGCTGATACAGTCAAAACAGGGTTGGAAAATGGCTATGTGGGTGCCAAAGAAGGTGAATTCCTAATCAAAAAATTCCCTAGGACTCCTATCCTGTACTTCCTCCCAAAGATCCACAAAAATCTGAATGAGCCCCCAGGACCACCCATTGTTTCTGGGTGCGATTCTTGCCTGGAACCACTCGCAAAATATGTAGATTTTTTCTTGAAACCGTTTATGAGCACAGTTAAATCATATCTAAAAGACACAATGGATTTTTGGGTGAAAGTGGAGGGAACTGAATTTAATCCAACGTCACAATTATTGGTGACGATGGATATCATGTCCCTTTATATCCAGATCCTCCAGGACGAGGCACTGGAGGTAATTGAGCTATATCTGGAAGCTCGTGAAACACCACATCGAGTTCCCACCAGTTTTATTTTAAAGCTAGCAGAAATAGCCTTGAGGAAGAATTACTTTCGATTCAATGAGCAATTCTTCATGCAGACAAAAGGTACTGCTATGGAATGCCCTTATGCCCCGGAGATGGCGATACTGAACATGGCTGAATACGAAAGAAAGTTCATTGACAATATTAACTCATACAGTGGACACATTAAGCAGTGGTTACGGTATATCGACGACGTGTGGCTCCTGTAGCAGGGGAGCCACACCAAGTTGATGGAGTTCCATGCATGGCTTAATGCCACACATCAAGATATTAAATTTTCTGTGGAACATAGTGAGACGAAAATGACGTTCCTTGATGTGGAAATCACATTTCCAGAAGGACGGCTAATCTCTTCACTTCATAGAAAAAAGACTGATAAAAACACAATTCTGCATCATCAAAGCGCCCACCCAAGAAACCTGAAGGCCAATTTACCGTATGGCCAACTGCTCCGTATTAGAAGAAACTGTACGGAGCTGTCTGAAAATGAAAGGCATGCTGACACATTTTTTGAGGAATTAAAAGACAGAGGATATCCCAACAAATTGCTAAAGCATTCATTCAAGAGGGCGCTTTGTACGCCTCGTGAATGTCTTTTGCAGACTAGAGTAAAAACTGAATTAGACCGACTAGTCTGTGTAACTACATTTGGGCCTGACACTAACAAATTGAGACAGGTAGTCCTGAAAAACTGGCACCTATAAGAAAATCTGGATTGCCCTTTTCCACGTCCGCTTTTTGCGTACCGGAAAAACAAAAGTATTGGGCAACAAATAGTACGGGCAGATATTGCATTACCCAAACCAAAAAGTGACTTATTGTCACAGTGGGGGATGAGACCCATAGAGGGACACCACAAATGTGGGTCCTGTGTGGCATGTGGGACGACAATGGAAGGGAAGGAATTCCAACATGGAAATGTGAGGTGGAAACATTTGTGTTTCTCTAACTGCAAGACACGCAATGTCGTGTATGTAATTACTTGTCCATGCTCTAAAATCTATATATCGGCAAGACAACACAGCAAGTCAATACACGCATAACCCAACATAAATCAAGATTGAAAAATAAAGTGTTAACCGCTCCCATGGTTGAACACTTTATTGAAAATAAACACACTGAAAATTATTTAAAGTGGTCAATTCTGTACGTGTTGCAACAATCTAGACCAATGGATCCTGATAAAATCTTGCTACAAAAAGAGGCGTATTTGATACTGAAATTTAATAGCGCACTCACTAGCCTAAACTCACTATCTGAAGTATCCAGGCTGTAATAACTGGGAATCATTTGCACTTCATATATTAAAATAATAATGACCATGGGAAACAATTCCACTAGCTAGAAAGCAGGTGGACAAAACGTAAGGTGCAATACTGCCAAAAGGTTTCCAATGTAATGAATTTAAACCACAATTCACCTTCTTTGCGCATAAACATGCAACACGTTCCATTGCCTAGACTCTGAAAATAGATAAAAAGAACATATTCTTAAAAACAAACCCCACTAAAAGATGGCCGCCATAGAATACGTGCATTTCTAAAGCTTGAAAACACCATCCAAAGATGGTCGCCGCATCCACAGACTGAAGTCACCGGATCGCCGCGAAACGAAGTAAGTTTGAATAGGGAACACTGGAATACCACCTTTGCCCCACATTGAATGTCCAGTTTGTAAAACAACCTTATGTATTTAGGTAAACGTCTGTTGGCCCAGAAGGATACTAGCAGTCTGACTAAAAACGCGTAGAGCGCATGTAGAGCGTCTGCAGCTGAAGTGAAAAGTAGAGCGCCTGCAGCCAAAGCGGAAAAGCTAAATCCACCAGGTATGCCTGAAAGAGTAAATGAACGCTGTCTCTTTCAAACTATTGCGAATGAAAAACTAAATGAATGTTCTATTGACTGTAGGCTGCGAACAACCAGCAAGAATAAATAACAGAAAATAAAATCAGAAGATCATAAAAAGATTTAAGACTCGACATTTTGAGGTATATCAAGCGAAAGTATGCCCATCACTACACAATGTCTGGGCAAAATGGAGAATGTCAATATGTCCCTATCTGTCTATAGTTCCAGAGTCAAAGAAACCCAGTCGATAACAAAATAGTACTTGCGGACCGGCGAACGCTGGAAAACAGGTAACATTAGTGACATTATTATTTGATAGATGGAAGCACACAAATCACAGACAAAAAAGCTAAAACAAGTTTTGTTTTATACACTTCCAGATACATTTAAAATGACAGAGCCCTGAGGAGAACCCGTTAAGTGAACACACCGGGTTCGAAACGCGTCGGCACACAAAGAGAATACACATTAGTTTACTAATAGACCACATAATTAATTTATGGTTTTATTTTGTAGAAAGAATTATTGGGTTGCATTAACTTGTTGTTTATTTAATCTTTGAGTCCCAGCAGTAACTTGGTGTTTATTTGAACTTTGAGTCCAAAGCGTGACTCTTGTCTTTGGCAAGAAAACAAATGCTTGTTTTGTGTATATATCAAAATAAATAATCGTGTACATATAAATGGTGTATCTATGTTGTAGAAATGTTTTGTGTACATGTAAATGGTGTATCTATGTTGTAGAAAAATGTTTTTATGTGTAAACAAAGTAAAATGTCAAGTGTCCTTTTCATATGAGACTTGGAACTCCCTCCCGACCCACCTCCGCCGGACCCAGGACCACCTTGCCTTCAAGAAGCAGCTCAAGACCTGGCTGTTCGAGCAGTAGCGGACCCCCCCTCCCCTAGCGCCTTGAGACCCTCCGGGTGAGTAGTGCGCTATTTAAATGCTTGATTGATTGATTGATTGATTGATATGTGAAATAGTTAAAAAATCGAAAATAATAAATTAAAGGGTAAGAGTGAAATATACCCAATCAACCTAGGAGTTTCAGTTGGTTTTTCCTCAAAATAGAGGACCTAAAAAAGTGTGCGGTTGGCAGTTTGTTTTTTCTATAACTATAACTTATGGTCCAGCCGACTTCACGTCCCAGGACCTGACTCCCCCCTTTTTTCATATTATGGGGCTTCAAAGCCTTAATGGCCCCCATAGCTTCTTCTCTAGTGAAGGGGGCAGCGAGTAGCTCATTCCACTCCGTGGAAACCTTGGGCAGAGGGAGGCCGCCTAAGTAGTCTTGTTGTTTCTCGGGGTTAAGGGCATCTCCGCATAGAGCGCGGCATAGAAATCACCGAAGAGGTCAGCCTTGGCCTCGTCTCGGTGCTGCATAGTCCCCGTCGCATCCCGGATACCCCCTATGTAGTCCTTCTCTCTCTTGTCCCGGAGTTGTCATACTAAGTGTCTCCCCACCTTGTTCCCTTGGGAATAGGAGAGGCGCCGCAGTTTCAGCAGGGTAAATTCCGCTCTGTTGTTATAATACGCCCTAAGCTTCCCCCTGGCCGCTGTTAGTGGGCGAAGTGTTAGTCTGGTAGGATTCTGTTTTTGCGCTTGTTCGAGATTGGAGAGCTCCTTTTCCAACTCTTCGCGTTCTTTCCGCCGCAACCTGTTACGGTTAGCATTGAGGGCCAAGCAAGTTCCCCTCAGTTAAGCCTTAAAGGCGTCCCACGTGTTTAACACTGACGTATGGTTCACTGGGTTGAGATCAAAAAACTAGCGGATGGCCTTGCGCAGCTCCTTACACGAGGGCTCATTCCGGACAAGAGAGGCCGGAAAGTACCATTTGCGTTGGCCGTCACCTCCTGCCGACCAGTGTAGACCAATTACGTGCAGGCTGTGATCAGAGACAGAAAGCGGGAATATTCTGGGTTCGCGGGCATCACCCCGAAGGTCCTGACTTAAAAAAATGTGTTCCAGGCGAGAATAGGAGTGATGAACATGGGAGCAAAAGGTAAAGTCCCGAGAATGAGGATGGAGAGAATGCCACCCGTGCACAAAGCCCATGTCACCGATCAGCCGCTGAGTCTCAGCGGAGAACAGACCAGTATCAGACCTCTGATGACGAGAGCTATCCAACTCCCTATGCCAAACCAAATTAAAGTCCCCCATCAAACACAGGACCCCCTCGACAAAGTCCTCCACCTTCCGCAGCAGGTCCTGAATGTAGCCATTTTGGCCCACATTGGGGGCATAAAGAACCACAAACGTGCATAGTTTGCCATGCAGCAGGCCTTTAACCATGAGCCAGCGGCCCTCTTTATCACTACGCACACCCATGGGCTGGAAGTGGAGGGCAGAGCGGAATAGAAGGGCCACCCCCCTATGCTTTGTGGGGGCGGACGACCTACAAATAAGGGGAAATTGCTTATGTTTGAGGCGGGTCTCGTCCTTGCGCGCCAGATGAGTCTCCTGAAGGCCCACCACTAAGCATGGGTGAATTTTGCGAATTCGCGATCCACGAATTTGTGGATTTGCGAATTCGCGATCCGCAAAATTCGCGAATTTGTGCGAATTTTTGTTTTTTTGCGTGTTCGCTGGGTTTTTTGCATGTTCGCGGGGCTTTTTGCGTCTTCGCGAGCCGCTTGCATAGCGAAGTTACCCATGCAGTCGTTTATGGGAGAGGGAGAGAGAGATAGATAGATAGATAGATAGAAAGAGAGAGCAAGAGAGGGAAAGAGAGAGGGAGAGAGAGAACGAGAGAAAGAAATAGAGGCCGGATCTCTGAAGGGCCAGATTCCTGAGTTGCCCCTACAGAACATACAGCTTTTTATTGTTAGCAAAATGCATATGAAAATGGTGCTGTAAAGGTCTCTTTTGGTTTAACCCCTCCTGACAACTCAAAATGGGTGTATTTCCCATCCTCTCCCTTCTTCCTGTTTTTTATATCTGTAAGTGCTTCCTGATGAGGTTCAATTCCTTGGACAGGTGCCTCGTTGCCTACTTGTAACTATTCTCTGACCCTGCTTCAAGGGTCAGAGCAGGGTCAGAGAATAGTTGCAAGTAGGCAACGAGGCGCCAGGAAGCAATTAGCAGCAGGTGTCCAAGTTGAAGTTAATCTGTTTGTAACCCTTTTGTAAAAGGTTACAAAGAAATTAGGTTCAACTTTTGCACCTGCTGCTGTAACCCTTGCTTGGCTGAAAATTCGTCCCCGCTGATTCGCGGATTTTACCTCGATTTCGCGAGATTTGCGGATCGCGAAATCGCGGAAAATCCGCAAATTCGCCCCCGAAACGGATTTTAAGCCCACCCTTAACACATCCAGCTGATGATCAAGTATATACTTCCAAACTTTCTGGCGTTTCTGCGGGGAATTCAAACCCTTCACATTCCATGTTCCTATGGTGATCGGCATTACGAAGTAGAAACCCCCTCTCCTCCACTAGCAGACACTCACCAAAACGCTCAACCTCCTCCAAGTCAAGTCAAGTCAAGTCAAAGAATTTATATAGCGCACTACATACCCAGAGGGTCTCAAGGCGCTTAGGGAGGGGAGGAGGATTACTTGTCAAATATCCACGTTTTAAGTTGCTTTCTGAATGCTAGGTGGTTCTGGGTAAGGCGAAGGTAAGTGGGGAGTGAGTTCCATGTTTTAGCAGCCAGGTATGAGAAGGATCTGCCTCCCATGGTGGTCTTGTTGATGCGAGGTACAGTGGCGAGGGCTTGGCTGGAAGAACGTAGTTGGCGGGAGGGGGTGTAGAAGGACAGTCGTGAGTTGAGGGATTCTGGTCCAATGTCGTAGAGTGATTTGTGTGCGTGGGTTAGCAGTCGGAAAGTGATCCTCTTATTGACGGGTAGCCAGTGGAGGTCTTTCAGGTGGCCAGAGATGTGTTCGTTGCGCGGGATGTCTAATATGATCCTGGCTGAGGCGTTTTGGATTCGTTGGAGTTTCTTCTGGAGTTTAGCGGTAGTACCTGCGTAGAGGGTGTTTCCGTAGTCCAGTCGGCTCGTGACCAGAGCATGGGTGACTGTTTTTCTGGTTTCGGTGGGGATCCAGCGAAATGTTTTTTTGAGCATGCAGAGAATGTTGAAGCAGGATGAGGATACGGCGCTGACTTGTCTGTTCATTGAGAGTGAAGAATCCAGGATAACGCCTAGGTTCCGTGCGTGGTCTGTCGGGATGGGTGCTTTTCCGAGGGCTTCCGGCCACCAAGAGTCGTCCCATGCAGAGGGGGATGTACCTAAGATGAGGACTTCTGTTTTATCTGAGTTCAGTTTCAGACGGCTGTGTTTCATCCATTCGGCAACTTCTTTCATTCCTTCGTGTAGGTTAGTTTTGGCGGTGCTGGGGTCATTGGTGAGAGAAAGGATCAGTTGAGTGTCATCCGCGTAAGAGATGATGTTGAGGTTGTGTTGGCGGGCGATGGCCGCGAGGGGGCTCATGTATACGTTGAAGAGGGTGGGACTGAGTGAAGATCCTTGTGGTACGCCACAGATGACTTCAGTGGCCTCGGACTTGAATGGTGGAAGGCGGACTCTCTGGGTTCTTCCGGTGAGGAACGAGGTGATCCATTCAAGTGCTTTTCCTTGTATTCCGATGTTTCTGAGGCGCTGTAGAAGGGTGCTATGACAGACTGTGTCAAAGGCTGCGGAGAGGTCGAGGAGGATGAGGGCGACTGTGTCTCCATTGTCCAGTATAGTTCGAATGTCGTCTGTTGCTGCGATGAGGGCGGTCTCAGTGATGTGTTTTGCTCGGAAGCCAGATTGAGAGGAGTCGAGGGATTTGTTGGCTTCGAGGAAAGCGGCGAGCTGGTTGTTGACAGCTTTCTCGATTACTTTGGCCGGGAATGGAAGGAGCGAAATGGGGCGGTAATTTTTGAGTTCGGTGGGGTCCGCTGTGGGTTTTTTCAGAAGGGCGGTGAGTTCAGCGTGTTTCCAGCTTACCGGGAAGGTGGCGGAGTTGAAGGAGCAGTTGATGACGTCTCGGAGGTGCGGTGCTATGACGGAGTCTGCTTTGTTGAAGATGTGGTGAGGACATGGGTCTGTGGGGGATCCTGAGTGGATGGAGTTCATCAGGCGGATGGTGTCCTCAGTGGAGATTGGGTTCCAGTCGTTAAGGGTGTTCAAGGGGGGAGAATGTTCATCATATGGTTGGGTGGGTTGGTCTCCGGGTTGGTTGTCGAAGCTGTTGTGGATGTCATCAATTTTGTTGTGGAAGAATGAGGCTAGGGAGTCGCAGAGGGCTTGAGAGGGGGTGATGTCGTTGGAGTTGGCCGAGGGATTGGTAAATTCCTTGACGATGTTGAAAAGTTCCTTGCTGTTGTGGGCGTTGTTGTCAAGTCGATCCTTGAATGCTGTTTTCTTGGCTTTTCGGATTAGTTGGTGGTGTGTGCGGGTGGCGTTTTTGAAGGCGCCCTTGGTGCTGGAGGTTGGGTCTTTTTTCCAGGCCTTTTCAAGGGAGCGGCAGAGTTTCTTGGACTTCTTAAGATCAACGTTGAACCATGAGGCCTTCTTGCTGCCAGGTTTGCCTACGCCCAAGTCGTATTAGTGCGCAACAGCAAGTATTGCTACAGAGAACAAGATCAGGAAGAATGTATGTCATCCAACAACCCGCTTTCCCCCCCTCCACCCCCAAGCCTCACAACCCCCCCACAGTCCAACCCTGTGCACCCGTGGGCTCCACTTCACCACACCTCCCCCATCCGCACCAGGGCCCAAGCCGCACGCATCCTTCAAGGCAGCAGGTTCAACACAGCGGACACTCATTGCCCCAGAGCCCAGCCCTGGCTGGCCAGAAGGCAGCCACACATCACACCACACACTGGAAGCTGCACAGACCCACACAACTTGGTCACCACCATTACCCCTCCAACCCCCAACTCCCCCCTCCACCCAACAGACCACCCAGGTTCCCTCCCCCCCGCCCAGACCCAGGAACTCTACCAAAAAACCAACAGAAGAAAATGAAGCAACTAAGAGTCTCACAAAAAAGCCCATAATGAAGAATAGAGGAATTGACAATCCCAGGATGTGGACGTCTGTAGGAACGCTCAGGGGACAGGGGTCGTGGCAACAGTTTGTGTCCCCCTAAAGCTCCAGTCTGGGGTGTCTTCCCAAAAGTACATAAGCACCCACGGTACCTGAAAGGGAGGTGTCCCTCCGACGCCAACCAACCTTCCTCCATGGGCTCAAGCCGCTCCGGAGCTATCCTGCGACTGCGCCTCCATCACTGTTGCCACCGAGGCAACTGCTGCACCTCTCTCCTGCAGGCTAACTGTTGGGTCCGGCCTCCTCGATGCAGCCGTCCAACCCACTCTTTGCCTGGACGGGGAGCGCCATCTCTGTCTCGACGGGGAGCCCCCTCCTCTCGGGGAAGGGGCAGCGTCATCCAAGCCCAGGAGGGCCTTGGCATCCTGCAGGGATCTGACTTGAACCAACCTATTTTGCCATCTGAAGATAAGGCGAAAGGGATGGCCCTAGGAGTAGGCCACATTCTGATTGCGCAAGAAGGCCGTCACAGGCCAAAATTCTCACCTCTTCTGAAGCGTCGAGGCCGCCAGGTCCTGGAACAGCTGGGGACGATAGTCCCAAAATTGCAATGAGGAAATCCTATGAGCTTTCCGAAGTATGCGTTCTTTCAGTTGGAAGTCGTGGATGCAAACCAGGATATCAGGGGGTGGAGCCCCCCGCCTCTCGGCAGACCAACTCTATGAACCCTGAACATACAAATCTCGTGGAGGTCCTCTTCTCCCAGGATCTGCAGGAAAAGGGCCTCCGCATAGCCCCGCAAGTCTCCAGCTTCCCCGTCCCAGGGCACGGCTCGGATGCGGATGTTGTTCCGGCGGGACCTGTTTTCCAAGTCTTCCGCGTGGGCCTGGAGGTCTAAATTCTGCTCCGTGAGCCGGATTACATCCTGCTGAAGCTGGTGCACCTCGCCTGCTAGTCCCAAGTCATGGTCTACCAGTGTGGCCACTCGCTCTCCAATGCCATCTACATCCCTCCTCACCTCACGACGATCTGAGGTGAGCTGGGAGCGGAGCTCCGAGATGTCCTCCTTTATAGCAGAGAAAAGTTCCAGCATGAAGGCCTTAGTGGCGGGCTCTTCATCGTTCTTCTGTTTGGGCGAGGCGCTGGGGCCTGGTGATGCCGTCTGCTGGGCTCCCCTCAGTGGAGCATCCTTGCCCGGCTTCTCCTTACGGGGTTTGCTGGACATTGTGCCGTCTCCGTCTTCCCCACTACGCCAGACAGAGCGTCAGACCCGACTCTTCGCCGTCGGTGCAAATCGCTTTTAGCTGCCTCGGAGCGCCGCTATATTCAGTTTCAGGGTAGCACTGCAGGGCCCTCAAGGCACTCCGCTGCAGCAGGGCCAATCGATCTGATAGATTCCAAGAGGACCGTCCAAGTGGAGTGTGATCTTGTGATCCAGGCGCCCCCAAGAGCATCCGGACTGGGGAGCTGCTGAGAATCCCCTTATGCAGGCAGGGCACGCCGCTCCAGCAGGGTGGAGCACCGACAACCACAGCGGATGGGAATCACACCAAACACAGCCCAGGGGGGGCAGCGCGAACCCAAGTGGCCCACGTGCGCAAGCGATGCCCTTGGCCGGCAGACGTGGTTCACCTCACCTAGGGACCAGGTGAGGATGTCGCCGTTGCTTCAGCCCGAGTGTTCCAGCCCAGGCGGTTGTAGCTACTGCCTGCAAGACAAGTAGGGGGGCCGCCGCGGGTCACTGCCCGCAGGTCCCGGGCCGCGATGCTGCAGCTCACGCAGGCGGTGGTATGAAGCCAGCCCTGGGGGAAGGGGATGGCCAAAGGTAATCCAGGAGCTCCCAGCCGCTTCACTCTCCAGCTGTCCGCACCTTGGGCTTATAAGGGGGAGGTCCCGCCAGGCCGGAAAACCCCAGGCTCCAGTAACGCAAAAGACCGGGCTCGTGACAAGGCCCCGTCTCCGCCCGTCCCCGTTTCGCCGGGCCTCTCGCAGTGACCTCACTCTCCGGCGAGCCTTGCTTCCAGCTGCGTCTGCAATGGGGCCTCGCCCAGATTCAATCGGCCCTCCAGGCTCGTTCAGTCTCCTTCACTCCCATGGCAGCGCACCCCCAGGCGCTCGAGTTACCATCATAGCCTTCAGCTGCGGTGCAAAGGCCCCTTCAGATAGGCCCCCGAGGACCGGGTCGCTCAGGCCTGTAAACGGGCCAGGCTGCATGCAAGGTTATGCCCTAGGCTGTTCGCAGTCCCCAGGAGGCAGCTCAAGGTGGTCGACCCTCTGGGGGGGGTCCGATTTGCTGGCCCACTCAGCAGAGCCCAAGCGGCAACACCCAGCGGGGAGGCTTCAGCAGTGTCCAGCCCCACCGCCTCTGCTCCGCACAGGCCTCAAAGCCTTGGGCTCTGGTAGCTCCTGCCTCCGGTCCCTTTCGCTCTCGCCGTAGTTCCGGTCCACCTGGCGGGTCGCTCCAGCTGCGGCCGTCACGGCACCCGCGCCTCTCTCCACCGCTCAGAGCCAGCGGCCGCAGATCCACCGCCAGGCATGGGCAGAAGAGTTCAGGTGGCAAAGCTGGGCAGAGGTCCCCATTGCCTCTCCTCTCGCCCAGGAGCAGCTCCGGCAGCCAATCAGTGGACAGGCTGCAACACCCAACTCCTCGCTTCGGGCACCGGGAGAGACCGGAGATCCACCAACTGGACTCTCGCAGCAGCGCAAAGCTGTCTCTAGCCGTCCCATAGGTGAGCAACGGCCCACGGAGGGTGCTTTACAATGCTGTTAGGACCTTGGCGCCGGAGGGACTCGGAGACACGTCCTGCTCCGCCGCCATCTTGGTCACGCTCCCATTACAACATGTATTTTCAGTATTGCGGCGGGTGAAGACACCCTTTAATTGGCATAGGGGCGGGAGTATTGAGTAACCAATGGCCTCATCTATCTGTGATTTCAACACCGCTTTGAAAATTTTATGGAGAAGACTAAAAGTCAGATCAGATCACCTGACATTCAACTAAAAAGTGAAAGACGGGTGGAAGGAAGTAGGATGGGCGACATTTAATAAATGTTATGTACTGTGCTTTATAGTGCTACCATGCCACTATGTGTATAATTAACTTGTCTTACTGTTTTTCTAGAAGTATATTTTACAATTGTCTTGTTTTTTTCTTTTTGATATACAGCTACTCCTTCCAAGGTTGATCGGAAGGAGTTAGCTGCCAAGGCACAGTGCCGGAAACTGGAGGCAATCCAGCTTGAATATCGGCGGCTGGTGGTCTTAGCAGAGGAGAAGGAGGAGACTGCTGCTACACTTGAAGCCTCCTCCAGTGCCCCAGGCCCCAGCCACCGCCCTCCAGCGGTATGGCACCACCGTCTGGCGGCCGCCCACCACAATACCAAATCTGGTGCCCCCCCCCCACTGTTGCTCCAACTGCCGCGCTCTCAAGCGCCGTGTCGCCCGTTTAGAGGAACAAATGCGTGTCGTACTCCAATCCCGCCACTCCTCTTAGAGTCCCTGTCTTCTGCCCCTTTTTTAATTCTTGTTTGGGTGGGTGGGAATTGGGCGTTAGGGATTTTTGTACATTTGGACTTCAGTTTCTTACAGATATTTGTTGGGGTTTTCAGCTTTTGTGGGTTTTACATAGTTTATTTTTGTTAGGGTAAATTAAATCTATATTTATACTATACATGCAATGTTGTTAATGCTTTGTAGGTGGGGTTACTGTTTTACATCACACTGTTTCCTTGCTGGTGCAGGTCTGCCCATAGCCAGTGTTTGATTTAAATAATTGGCTGACTGTGTAAGACACAAACAGATAGATGCAACACCCCTCACTGATTGAGTTGTCCTAACAGTACTTTGTCTCTCTCTTCTAGTCTATGCATTCTTTATCTGGACTCAAAGGGGTGTGTGAATTCATTGAAAACATGTCCACTATTAATTATGCCTCCCCCAAACCACTCTTAACTTTGCTTAATGTTTAACTTAGGCACAGCGATGGCTACCCATGATTGGGGTGGTGGTTGTAGTATAGTAGTAGTAGTAGACACCGGCAGGGCCTTTGAGAGACTGTTCGAGGAGTAGTAGAATGAAGTATAGTACAGAACTTACCGAGCAACAATAATATGCTAAAATATTTTACAGCAAAATATAATGGTGGTGGGGATAGCCTACTAAACAGAGTTACAAACTATAGTTGTGTTGAGTCACTTGACTAGGCCTACAGCGTAACAGTTAGTGCTGTGTATGAGGAATGACAACAAATCTATTCAATGCAGGCAATTAATGCTGAGGTATATGTTCCTTTGTTAAATACAAATCATCTCTAAAATATACTGCTCATAGGTGGGCAAGCAGAAGAAGATCATTGCTCTGCCTCGAAATTGAAGTACTGTTGCTTTCGCCACATCCGCCCCAGCCAGAGTGTGATTAATTATTGGTGTACATTTAATTTAGTCACACCTCAATAAGTCACACAGCCCGGGGGAAGAGGGTTAGGGTTTGTTGAACGGATGCGAACGGGGTTTGTGGAAAGGTTTGTCAATGAAAAACAGTACGCATGGACAAACAAACGACAATCTTTGAAGACTGCCATGTCCATATCAATATGTTAAGGGAGAAAAAGGCAATGCATGCATGATGATGATTGATAAGGAGACCAGGATTACATACACTTCTTGTTCTGTTGTTCCGGGCTAAATACTTTTACAGATAGCAAATATAATGTTTAAATATTGGTAGGGATGAATCATAAACAGAGAGGAAACCTAATGATAATAACAACAACAAGAAGAACACACTGTTGTAAAGATTGTAGACAAAAAAATGAATAACATTATTTAAAAGAAGATGAAAGTTGATACTGTTACTGTGTTATCCTGGTCAAAAATATGGACTGGATTTGCATCTCGGCATTTCTCTTGGTCCTCTTGTCCATCAATCTTGGGTGTTGCCACTCACCATTCGCCCGTGCCCGCCTGGAAAATTATGTAGATTTATTGGTAAGGTAAGTGTGCATTGTAATGTTTTCCCAAGTATAGAGCAAGGCCCGGCATGTAATTGTAGATGGAAACACAAAGGGGATATTGAGAAACAAAGTTGAAACAAATGCACAAGTTATGGTGTAGTGCAACACAAGAACCCTTTCCGAGGCAGCATGTATGCATCATTTCTACTCTAGTCTGTTTCCAGCTTTGACCTTCAACAACAACAGGACAGAGCAGGTCCACAGTGACAGGCCTGACGGCACGTTGCTTAAGAGTTGGATTTAGGCAAAGCACATATCCATTCCAAACATAGCATTTTACAATTTAAGTTAGTTAATTAAAAGCACTGCAGTCATCCCACCGCTACACTGACATTTGGGTCTGCTGTGGTTGTCATTGACGTATTTACCTTCAGGCTTTTATGCCACGCATGAAATGTCCTCCTGGCTTGTTATTATTCCATCAATCAACTCCGATACTTGTACTGACTGACTGTGAAGGTCGGCCTGCAGTGGAAGTAAAATTTTGTTATTACACAACAAGAGTAGAACTATTATTGACCTGAGTCACTCTTTAGTGTGTACAGTAAGACTTCTAGTACAAAAACACAAACACCAATCGCCAGGTGTCCAATGCATGCCATTAATTTTTTCATTTCCTGTTGTTCTCATCTTAGGTTAACGTGCCGTCTTTTTCGCCATCATCATCAACATGGACGGTGCTGTTGTCATACTCAGTGCACAGATTGAGTCCCCTTCCTGTATTCAATCAAAAGCAATTTATGAAGCTGCAGTAGAGGTACAAATTTCTTATTTGCAAGAAGGGGAAAATTCACCTTGAGTTATGTTTAGTGTGTACTGTAGAAAGATGATTAGTGCACAGTGACATAACTTCATGCACAACAAACAACAACAAAATCACTCAGTCTGCGACTCTGCGTCCAATGCATGGCATCAATCATTACCTGTTCCATCTCATTTTCATGGGCAGGCTTTCTCTGCTGCTCTGAAAGGAGGATAGCTATAGTAGTCATCATGTTCCACTTCTTTTGGCAGGACTAGGAAAGTTTTTATTTTTTCTTCTATTTTCCATCATCCAATCATCATGAGGGCAATGGATTTAGGTGGGAGATTCAATATGATGGAGCGGAAGAGCTGGATTCGGAGGACTGTACTGTAAAATGCAGACATCTGAAAGTTGTATACTGAAATAAGAAGAGTAGAAGACGGTGGTATTGGAATGGATTTGTTGTGATTCAGAAGTTTGTAACCAGAACGACAGACACACAAAACAAAGGTAAAAAAGGGAGGAAGACAGTAAGCGCAAGCCTAATTGTCAGGGAAGTATAGCTCGTCCTCAAACTCTGGGGGTTCAGCCAGTAGTAGGTAATCATTTGACACACCACTTCCGCTGTCCTCCTCATCTTCATCCCTTGCTTCATGTATTGTGTAATTCGATAGTATGAAGTGCTGATTCATTTTGATTATTTTTAACCCCCTCCACGTTTTTGGGCGAGAGACTGGTCCTTCTCACTCTTACAATGGAACCAGCAGCACTGAAAACACATTCGGAAGAGACACTTGCGACAGGGCAAGCCATATAGCTTATCGCCAGCCTGCTGAGCAGTGGCCATTCAGCCATTTTCCTATACCAATGCTTCAATAGGTTTTGATCAATGTACACCACTGTTGGGTCGTCCAGATAGGCCTTGACCATCCTCTCAATGTTCAGGGTACTGCTGCTAACTTTCGGGCTCTTTGCTCTGTGCATCGGCACTGTGCTTATTAATGCCTAACTGTAAATACCAATCGTCTAATGATTCTACTAAACCTAATGATCCAGTCATTGTTGCTGTTGTGGATAGTGATGGTGAGTGTTGTGATCCAAACGCACTGCCGTCCGCCTCCGAAGTTGCACTTGAAGCTGCATGCCCTGCTGCTGTACTTCTTGTGGGTTGATCTTGCGGGCTTTTAATTAGCAGCCGTTCATTTTCCAACGTACTCGCTGCCTCAGCTATCCAAGTTTTGTAGCGGGCAACATCAATGTCTGAAAAAGGAAAGAATGTCTTCAGTCACAATTTTGCCTGTGGATCCAGAATTGTGGCAGAAATGTGATGTTCTTTTATTTTCTATCCTTGTATTTTCAGCTAAGCAACTCAGCAACAAAACCAATACTAAGCCTTCTTGGGTGCAGCCATTCAAAAACCTTGCTACGAAACTCTTGCAAAATGTTTACAGCAGTATGGGATTTCTCCATGGCGAACATGGCTAAAGTTGCATGTTTCCGAGTAGCTTTAAAAATCTCACCTTTGTCAACAGCACCTCGTTCAGATAGCTTATCTCTAACCCCCAAAATGGAGACCCAGTGTCCAGTGATGCGCATGTAATCTGTGGCTTGGCAACTGGTCCACATGTCTGTTGTCAGGTGGATATTGTGAACAACACTCTGCTGCAAAGCTTGTCCAACCAATTCCAGCACATAATGATGTAGTGATGGAACATCAATTCTTGCGAAATAGGACCAGCTGGGTACCTTCCATTTAGGGCAGATGGCTGACACAAATTCAAGGAAACCCACCCCTTCCACAAATGAAAAAGGGAGAAGGTTGAGTGCTAACATTTTAGCCAGCTTCGCATTGTACAACCGTGCCGCTGTTTGTCTCATTGCAGTACTTGGTCACCTTGGTGTCTCACTCTCAGGCTGACTCTGAGTATGGCTCTTACTGCGGTGCCACTCAGATGTTACAGAGGAGGATGTGGGTGGTACCACTGGGACAGGGCTAGAAATGCCTCCCTCTTCTTCACCTTCCACCGCAATAATATCGTCCCCTCATTTCTTCATGTCCAACTTCAATGGGATGAGTTTTTTTGCTTTTTTTAAGTGAAGTAAGTTATTCTCCCACACAATAGTGTGGTGTATTCTGAGATGACTTGGTTGGCCTCCGGAACCATAGTTTGTACCAAGCTTACCACGCCAAACACCTGTGCGACAAATTGAGCATATAGCAATGTTCTCCTCCCTGAGGCTAACAGAAAAGAAGTCCCAAACTGGGGAGAAGAACTTTCTGGCACTGCTCGATGTGCCACTTTCAATACCAGATGAACTGGAGGGTGTGCTTGGAATGAGCCTCTGTGCAGCTACACTGTGACTTTTACTACCACCACTACCTACTGAGAGGGTTGAACTGGATGTAGTAGGTCCCTGCCGGGCCTTTGAAAAAATGGCAGCTGGAGGTTGTGGTGGCGTAACCTGTGTTGGTGGTATCTGTGGTACATCCCCTCAGTAGCAGCCTTTCTGGATAGGGTGAGAATGTTGGTCTCCATCCCCTTTGGGGTGGGAATGATGTGCGTGATGACTGGCTCGTCTGAATCTTCATCAACATCATCCCCCTCTTGTACATCTACCTCCATAACTGTAAGATTTTCTGGAATCTTCCTTTTCAGAAGCATTTTCTTGTGGCGTGCATCACTCTCAGACTGAGCTGGTGGCTGTCAAGCGGCAGCACGATCATCAGTAGCGGGGCTTGAAGAAGAGGATGATGTACTAAGCCTCCTTTTCCTTGATGGTGGTCTGGAAGACAATAGATCTCCCGAGACAGTGGTTTGCTCCACTTTGTCTGCAGGAAGCTCGATTTCCTGAAACGCCCCTACGTCTGGAGCAACAACTACTTTTGTGGGCTGTTCTTGCGGCTGCTGCTGTTCTTGTGTCCGCTGCTGTTCTTCTTGCGGCTGCTGCTGCTGGTCTTGCGGCGGCTGCTGTTCTTGCGGCTGCTGCTGTTCTTTCGGCTGCTGCTGTTCTTGTTACGGCTGCTGCTGCTGTTCTTGTTGCGGCTGCACACTTATCTGCTGAGTTTCCACCTGCGTTGGTTGTGTACTGCTTTGTGATAATGACATTTCAACATCGCTGCTCGGTTTGTAGACTGGCTACCTCTGCGACACTCAAGCGCTTGGGCCTAGGTTGGTGGGTTTGGCCCACTGGTGCAGAGGTGCTACTCCCAGCTTGGTTCCTGGACAACGCTGCTGCAGGCATACCTTTTTTTTGGACCCAAAAAAAACATTGGCCTGCACACCACCAGTCGTGGGTAATGGCACTTCCTTTTTCTGTTCCTTCTTCTCTCCGTCAACTTTCTTGGTACTGGACTGGGTACCTTTCTTTGGGGCCATCTTCTTCAATTTTTTTTCAAATTTATTTATTATGTTTTGGCTCTCAAAGAGGGCCACATAAGCATATGCAATACAAAACAACACAATCACAGAAAATACAAGAGTTTAAAAAGCACAATATTCGAACCGCAATAGCTATACTGCAAACAATCAATCCAACACGGCCGGGCAGACACAGTTTTCCAGTAAAATTAATAAATAGCTAAAAATCCTTTAAAAAAGTTAAAAATATACGCACAGAACATTTCGTTTGGAGGGCAATAAAGTGCATAAAGAAAATCTTTTAAAGTGACAATGCTGAGGCGGAGACAAATTACTTTAAGCCATCGGTTGCGCAAATTACGTAACATAGGACAAATCAATAATACATGCATACAGTCCTGGTTATTCAATTTACATAAATTGCACAAAGCAGAAGTGCCATACCATTTGGACAGCAATATATTAAGTGGGATTAAATCATAGCGTAATAAAAACCAAAACCTACGTATCCCATGTGGTAGATTCCATAGGGCATAGGGTTGTGGCTGTTTCAACCTATAGGAGGAGATGAGCGGCTCCACGTTCCTTTTATCTCCAACTGTTTTTTTTTCAGAAAGGAAACAAAACTCCCACGAGGCCTCCTTAAGGACATGCTTTAACTGCGTGGGAGAATAGGAGAAGAGAGCACTTTCATCCAGTTTAAGGATCTTCACAGCCCTTCTAAAATTACTTACGAGTTTAGAGAACTCCTTAAAATTGCCCAATAGTTCGTTTTTTAGTAAAACTCGCAGGGTACCATCTCTCGCTCTGGCCAAACTGGCCACCCATCTTATTAGGGCGCACAGACCCTGAACCCAGGAACTCCTGAGTCCAAAATCCAGCCTGCAGGCGGCCAGTGGGCAAGCATTGTTAAGAGTCGAGAGGGATCTTAAGAGTTTCCCCTCAATCTTGTGGCAAAAGTCCCAGTTTTTTACCTCTATTATTTCTATACCGTACAAGATAGTTGCGGGGATTTTTGCTCTAAACACTTCTAGAAGGCTAGCAAAGTGTCTTTTCCCCGTTGCCTGGTATAGGGACTTTAACCCATTGCCATGGGCAAGAGCTTTGCGGGAGCAGTGCTCTATATGGAGTTTCTCGCTCATATTGGCCGAGAATATTTTCCCCAAAAAGGTATAACAAGTTACGACCTCCAATCTATGCCCTCCAATAGCCCAACCAAAATTTGTCGAGCGGCACTTCTTCTTACCAGCTATACACATCACTTTACTTTTATTAATATTGATCTTCATGTGATGCTCCCCAGCGAAGGCCTGGAGAGCCTGTAGCCGGTTTGCAAGACCAGTGGGGGTCAAGTCAAGCAACAAAATATCGTCGGCATACATCAGACAGGATATTGGCGCCCCTCCTATCATCGGTGCAATCCCCTCACTGGCAGACACAGCAGCGGGGAGGTCCGTTGTATATAAGGAAAACAAAAGGGGTGCCAGTAAGCAGCCTTGTTTAAGGCCATTCTGAGATGGTATTTTGGCCGAAAGGCCCCTTTCGCCCCCCATTAATACCCTGCACCAGGTCTCAGTGTGCAGGGCACGCACCAATTCCAACAGGGGAGTAGGGGCACCCAGCGCCGCCAATTTTCTCCACAGCGTTCCACGATCTACTTTATCGAACGCCGTGGAGAAATCAATGAAGGCGGCGTATACAACTCCCCCTCTCACCTGGACATATTTATCTGTGATCACCTGAAGGGCAGTCAGGTTGTCCAGCGTGCCATGCTCCCTTCGGAAACCAGTCTGTTCCAGCGGCAGAATATTGCGCTCCTCGACCCAATCAGAGAGAGAACTAAGGAGACATTTCGCAAAGACCTTTCCGATGGAGTCGAGGAGCGCAATCAGGCGGTAATTACTGGGGCTATCCCTTGTACCCTTTTTAAAGATAGGGACCAAAATGCTTCCTCTCCAAGAAGCAGGAACACATTTGGAAAGATGGCACGCCCTAAACAAGGGGTACAAGATTTTACTCCAGCTTAAGGGATCTTGTTTAAGGACCGTCATCGGAAGCTCATCCGGTCCCATGGCCCCAGAGGGTCGCATATTTTTTATAGCCGTCTCGATTTCTTTCTCAGAGGGAAAGAAAACCAGGTCTTCAGGGGCAGCATACATGAAGTTATCCATACCTGTGGTCCCGTTCCCTGCATAGAGCTCTCGGATATGAGAGGACCATAGTTCTTCTGGGATAGGAATGGGAATAGGGGAATGGCGTGTGCCACATCCTTTCCCAATTATTGCCCAAAAGTCTTTAATGTTACCATGTGCAGCAGATTCCCTCAGTTTAATCCATATTTCATCCTCCCTATCCTTTTTAATTTTGAGCTTGAGTCTGCTTCTCTTTCTTTTTAACCTAGCGATATCTTTCCCACGTTCCAGGACCCTTTCAACATACTGTTCGCGGATTAGGCCATCTTCTTCAGATGTCAGACAGGACACAGATGCGCAACAAGTTGTGGTCACACGTGGATGTGATGCACAGCAGGACTTCTGTCTGGCTGGCAGTACAACAGGAGATGAATGATGACACCTCCTCCTCTGGCTTTTTGTACACCTAAAAACAAATAAGCCAGGAGAAGAACATCAGTGAAATGTTGCATTTGTTGTTGTGGTTCAGTTACTTTCTACTGTACAACAAAATATATAGTCTAGCCATTTCTGAGACTTTGTAAACAAGGGCTATGTTATACTACTGTGTATACACACACTACACTCTCAGGAAGGATAGGAAAGAGAATAAGAACCACAAAAATAAAAATGTAATGGAAGTGGGGTGGACCCTGTTTGCCATTAAATTATTAGAGCATTGCATCATTCATGGAGGTGCTGCTGGCAAAGGGGGTGGATGGATGGAAGCAGTAAGCCAATAGGAAAACCATGCAGGCCTATATGGCAAAAGGAGGTCACTTCTAACTCCCAAAACAAAGAAAGGCCACCAGCCACATTGACAGTTGGACACTCAAAAAATCACAATCAACAAGCAATCAGAGGGCCTGGGAAACACCAGGAGCTGACAAAAGGCCTATAAAAGCCAGACAAAGGATGCATGCTAAAGCACACTGCTCTGCAAATACAAAAATTTACAGGCTCCAAAAAGGTCTGCAGGGTGCATTGCACACCAACACACACCAGACCCACACAACAAAGGCATGTCTTTAAGACACCCAACATCAGAAAGCCCACCCCAAAAACACATTTCCCAACTCAATTCAATGCCATCCATGCCCTAAATTATGTCTAAATTCAACAGACCACTCAGAAACACTTGATAAATATAAAGCTGTGGCTACCTGCTCTGAGACTACTGGATGAAAGCAGGTCTGTTGTCAGACAAGGCCAGACAAGCTTGCAGGCCTAGGCTTCTAAATGGCCACCAGCCACAACGCCAGGCCCAACAACAGAAAGCCCACCCCAAAAAAAACACATTCCCCAACTCAATCCAATGCCATCCAGGCCCTAAATGATGCTTGAAAATGAAATACATTAAAAAAACACCAAAGGAACAGTTGCTTCATCATGCACACACCCATGAGGCTATGACTAGCTCAGGCCTACTACTGACTACTACTACCCACAACATTAAAAAAAAAAAATGATAGTTACCAAAACTACATTGTAGTTGCAATAACTGCAATGCCCCCAATCAAACAGACACAATAACCACTTACTTACAAAATATCCAAATCAAAAATGCTCAAATCCAATTGCAATAATGCAGCAGACAAAAAGAGTGATCTTACCAGCTCAAAATCCAAAGGCACAATGACCAGGAGATGGACAAAGCACTGGGAGGAGCCTGCTGGACAGGACCAGGAAGTTGGAGATTCTGTGGCACTTCCTCCCTCTCTCCACCTTTTTAAAAAAGGACTCCTTGCACAAAAAAGGACAGTCAAATGTCAATCTGAGGAGTTTTTTTCATCCAAATCATCATTTGCAGACGGTTTCATGCTGCTAAAGCTGATAATCTTCTCCAAATTGAAAATGTAACATGTTCGAGTTCCCGTGCTTCACATTTCTTCCGCCGGCGCGTCCAAAATCACTTGACCGCGATCTCTTGCTCCCTGTCGCGTTGGATATGATGTGCTCAAGTTCTCTCTCTCCTTCTCGATTTCAATATGACGTGTCCACGTCCTCAGGCTCTCGCTCACGGAAGAGAATGACATGTTCAAGAACTCAATCACCTGATACTCTTGCAGTGCATGATCGCGAGAAGAAAGACGTGATCGCGCGACGAATGACGTGATCGCGCAACGAATGACGTTAATGCACGACGAATGACGTTAATGCGGGCAAGAACTCTTGCGAGATAGCGCAAATGCCTACCACAATCCAACATCTTGTGGAGAACGTGACCGGATCGGGAAAACTTGTTGGCGAACGCGGGTATTCAGGTAAGGCGATCTGGCGCGCGCGAATGTATTTTTTTTACAGTGCAAGCAAGACAAAAATTTCCGGTAAGATGCGGATTGTGGAAATTTTTACATTTTCGCGCTCTCCGCGGAACGCAAAAATGTCAAATTATCGTAATTTCCGTGAGCGGAACGGAATTTGACACCCACCCCTACTGCTCTCCCTGTGCTTTGTGACAAGCTCTCCCTGTACTGTGTGACCAGCTCTCCCTGTACCCTGTGACCAGCTCTCCCTGTATCCTGTGACCAGCACCAACCTGTACTGTGTGACCAGCTCTCCCTGTACCCTCTGACCAGCACTCCCTGTATTCTGTGACCAGCTCTCCCTGCACCCTGTGACCAGGTCTCTCTGTATTCTGTGACCAGCTCTCCTCATACGCTCTGACAAGCTCTCCCTGTTGGTTATATGATGTTACAACGCATTCCGTTGCAACGCATGCCTTTTCCACGCATGCGTTACAACGGAATGCCATTACCACGCATTTGGTTCACCACGAAAATGCCTTTACCACGCATAGTTTAACAACGTTTTTCGTTGTTTAACTATGCATGATATTTGCATTTTCATGTTAAACCGATTGCATGATTGATTATGTAGTTGATATCTATACATGTTTTTTTAGCTATGCCTAACCTAATAAATTATTATAATTAAAATATGTCTTACATTTTCTTTCGACGGTATTCTCCTTCTTCAAAGTGGTCCTTTCTCTATTTTTGATGGAGTACGTAGACGCACGTACGTAATCACGTCTTTTAGGGAGGCTCTTTCCATGAAGGACAGAGGCACATAAGAGCGTGTTAAAGGTAAGTTTTCTTTTTTCTTTAATTAAACCCTCTCGTTTTTTTTTTTTTGGGGGGGTGACCCCCCAACCCCCCCCCCCATTTTTTTTTTCGACCTTTAACTCACATTCCTTTACTACGTTTTTCGTAGTAAAGGAATGCGTGGTAAAGGTTATAGTGGTAACCACGCATGCGTTGTAAATCATGTGTGGTTAGTGCGTTCGTGGAAATGGCTTCATTGTAGTGGCTGTTTCCCCTCCCTGTTCTCTCAGGCCAGCTCTCAGAGCCCTCTGACCAGATTTCCATGTGCTCTGTGACAAGCTCTCCCTTAAGGCTGTGACCAGCACTTGTGGTCCCCTGTCCCCTGTGACCAGCTCTACCTGTACTCTGAGACCAGCTCTCCCTATACTTTGTAAAAAGCTCTCCCTGTGACCACTTCTCCATGTGCTGTGTGACTGGCTCACCCTGTACTGTGTGACCAGCTCACCCTGTACCCTGTAGCCTGTGACAAGCTCTCCCTGTACTCTGTGACCAACTCTCCCTGTACCTTGTGACCAACTCTCCCTTTACATTGTGACCAGCTATCCCTTCGGCAAAACACACAAGATGATGGACGGCATGTTGCACATTGGCAAAACATTCACCCCCAGTCACAGATCTGGGTGTAATCCATCGTTATTTTGCTCACCATGCCACCCCAGTTCAGACATGGCCATATGCGAATCAGTCTTGACCATGTGCCTCATGGGAACAGTCCAGACCGAACTGCCAAACCATGTCTTCCTTGGACCAGAATCAAGCTTCCTAGGACCAGTTTCTGGCTATCAGCCGTCATCAGTCAGGATAGTTTGAACCCAGTGGCGGAGTGAGCACGGGCCCCACTTCTAGGCATACCCTTCCCACATAGGGCGAACAGCAAAACACACAAGATGATGGACGAAATGTTGCACATTGGCAAAACATTCACCCCCATTTACAGACCTGGGTTTAATCCATCGTTATTTTGCTCACCACACCACCCCAGTTCAGACATGGCCATATGCAAATAATTCTTGACCCTGTGCCTTATGGGAACAGTCCAGCCCGAACTGCCAAGCCATGTCTTCCCTGGAGCGGACTCAAGCATCCTAGGACCGGTTTCTGGCTATCAGCTGTCATCAGCCAGGATAGCTTGACTCCAGTGGCGTAGTGAGCACGGGACCCATGTCTGGGCATACCCTTCCCACATAGGGCGAACAGCAAAACACACAAGATGATGGACGGAATGTTGCACTGTACGCGGTGCCCTGGGTGACGCGGGCCCATCCAGAACTCGTATATACCTACATTGATAGTAGAAATAAATTTAGGACTGCTTGCAGTCTGAGCTGTTGGCATAACTGGTTGACATTCTCTGTTGGTGTAATGGTAGAAAGACTATTATCGAGAATCTCTGTGTTAAAGATTGCAGGAATTTGTTAGCATGAGCTGAGAGCCATTTTTTGTACTTGGCAGCCATTTTAGTTAGTCATGTGCTCGCCATTTGCTGTTTCCCTCTTCAGAGCCTTGCACATGCTCAGAGAGGCCTAGCTAGTAGAATGAACCTGCTCCTCTTATAGAACCGTCAGGCTATTCTTGCTGATGTAAGGAGAAGTAACTCTCCTCCCACTTTGTTGAGTAAGCAGATCTTGCATGCCCATATTAGTCATTTTGCATGCTTACATGAGCCAGGAACTGCCCTTGGTTTTGTTCGAACTATGGATCCCTAAGCATATATAAGGTCCCTGTTTTCTTTACTGCTTAGACTGCCTGATACAGTTTCTGAGGGTACTGTGTGACGTAATCTCCCTCATCTGAGGTTATTAAAGATGTTACTTTTATATTTCAGCTTCTCTGCCAATGTCTTCTTTGTTGGTTTAAAGAACCAGGTTTATCAGTGAGAACCCTGAGAATGTTTCTATTTTTTTTTTTTTATAAAATTTATGTTTCTATTTTTTACATCCACTTTTTGGTCAGATAAAGTTCAATGAAATTAAATTAAATTGAATTAAGTTATCATAATGTTCATTTCTGGTTGAGTGGGACATTAATAAAGGTGGAAGTTGTCCCAACGTGCTGAAAGTCAGTGAGGTTGGCACGTAGGTGTACGTGGTGCTTGAGATCATTGTCATGATTTATAAGTATGTTCCTTTCCTTGGGGCATGGTACTTATTTCATACATTAGGTTCATTCTGTATCAGTACAGAGTTGTCTCCTCCTCCGAGTGGGTGATTTTATTTATGGCAGTATGTAATGAGTTCACATCCATGTGTGCCATGGAATATTATCGTTCAGTCCCTCCAAATCTGTCTTAAGATGATGGATCCAACGTTGCTGTTTTTCAAGGGGGATTCTTTCGGCATTGTTGGTCTTCTCTGTAATGTCTCCAGGACTACCCAGTTCAGATGGTCACTGTTGTGATTACTTTCTGTGTAATGTTTGCTCATTCTGGTGGTTGCTCTCTTTCAGGTCACGTTGCTTCTAGGCTCACATATACGTTGTTTGATTTTGCGGCATGTCATCCCTATGCATTTAAGTTCACAGGGACACACAATCATGTAAACCATGTGTGTCGTGTTGCAGTTAGTGTGATGGCGCAAAGTCCATGTAAAGTTTGGTAAGAGTTGTAGAATCTTGGTTATCTTGGTAAGTTTGCAAACTGAGCAGGAGCCAAAGGGATAGTGTCCTACTACAGGGCTAAGGTTCCAACCCGCCATTAAGGTTTCTCTTTTTATGATTGGTTCTAGTCTAGTGTGAACAAGAAAGTAATTGATGTTTCACGTTCTTTGTTCGCGAATCGAGGTTTGGGCCATTTCAGGGTTTTTGATGTGAGGATCCTCCAGTTCTTGTTGATGATCTTCTTCACAGTGTTCATGGACGTACTGTTCGTTGTTACACAGGTCAGTAAATCCTCAGGTGCTTCCCGTGGGACAGTCTCCAGTAAACTTTCTCGAGGCTGGTTTATCACCCTCTTCTGACATTTCCTTATTGTTTTGATGGGTGAATCTCTTTTTTCAAGCTTACACTCCAATTCGTAAACTTCCAGTCCTACATACCGTACTTCCAGGGACCACAAACAATGGGACCACTGATGAACATGCAACAACCTCCTTTTTCAGGGAGGGGCCCGGCACCCAACGAGGGCGAATAAAAGGAGTGACCTGGAGCGAACAAGAGAGACAGATACACACTAACAGCCTGACCAAAGAACAACCCGGGACCAGTACAATGAATCACTGGAAGTCAGTTTAACTGACATCACTCTTACAGCTGACCAAGAGAAAGTTTTGAACAAGGGACATAGTTTTGTCCCCACACCTCCATTGGATGTCTTCAGACTATAATGTGAATTGGCAGAATTCTGCAGGAAGATTTAACTTAAAGCCTTTTTTATGGATAAAGAGAACCCCACCCAAGAGAGCGCCACCAACCTTAGGCCAAAATTAACATTCTGTCCAGCGACCCAAATGGTTCCTGTAGAAATACAGGCATTTGGACAAGCGATTATGAGAGCGGTAGAAAAATGAGACCCGCCCTAAAACCATATGTTAACATCACGAAACAAGAACGTAAAGCGATGAATGACTTACGCACAAATGAGAATTTGATAATCAAGCCAGCGGACAAAGGGGGAGCCCTTGTCCTCCTGAGTATGCAGGGATATGCCAAACAGTGCATAGAGCTCCTCCGAGAATATTTTTTACAAGAAGATTACAATCAACCCCACAAAGAGACTGCAAAGAACAGTTGAACTTATGGTTGAAGAGGCTGAAATAAACAATGGATCGCGAAACATGAGGCGGACTGTCTCAGGACAAAATCACCTAGAATACCCTATTTCTATTCTTTACTCAAAACCCATAAGAACAGAACTCCACCACCTGGACGCCCAATCATTTCGGGAATTGGATCTGTCCCGGAGCCCTAGTCTCAGTTTGCAGTTCCTTAGACCCATAGTACAAAGAACACCCACGTACCTAAAGGACACACGAGATCTCCTAAACTTACTGGGAGGACAAACCTATGTTGAGCGGACTATCAGCCTGATTCATGAAGGAGAATTGCGCTCGCAAAGGGCCAGATTTTCAGAATCTGGCCCTTTGCGAGCGCAATTTTTACATTTGGGATTCATCATCCCAAATGCAAAAATCTGTAATAGCGAATTCGCAAATTTGCGAGGAATTACATTTAAGGAATCTCTATTTGAGATTCCTTAAATGCAATTCATCATCCATCATGGAACAAGTGAAAGCTGTAGCGTTGAAAAGCAAGGGATGCATCACTCCAGAGACCCTGGGGAGGCGATGCAACAATCCCGCTGGATGCAGCGGCCGTATTGCGGTGACTCCTGTCTGTATGGGGAGGGATGCGATACCTTGCGTGGATTCCAGTGCACAGGTTTCGGTGGAAGTGGCTCGCAAAAGGTACGATGCGACGATCGTCGGGGCGGCGACAATCTCCGGTGCGGCGACAATGCGCGGCTCAGCGGCGATCTTCTCCTCTCGCGGCCCCTGGATGCTGAGGTTCCGTGACGATTGTAAGTGGTGTTTTTCGACTCGCACGAATATGGTCGAGTCTGGTATCTATGAACCGCAAATGACGAGTTTAGTAAGTGTGCGCAGTTTCGCTGTGCTAACTTAAACCGTTCGTTTGTTATGTGGGTTTTTCATCTGTACCCACGGGTTCCATCTTAGATGCGGCATCCATTTTGTCTTTTGCCCTCAAGTAGCCAGCGAACGGACGATGTCCGCTTCGCGACCCTGGGACTCCCAAGATATTTGCGGAAGACACATGTCCTTTGTAAGTGTCTTTATGACGAGGGGGATGATACTGTAAGGCAGATGGCCCCGCTCGAGGCTCATCTTGCCGTGCCGGTTTATTGTCTCAGCCGTGCATCTCATTAGGCACGTCCCTTTGATGCCTGTATCTCGTGTTTCCCGATACCTCCCCTTTTACACCCTTTCCAATCTCCCCACTGTCTCCGTCTTCCTCTGCACCTGTCTTTGTTCCTATTTCGATCTGTTTTACTGCCGATTGGAATGCACTAATGTTGGGAAGATGGGTTTTTACAGTTGGGAACCGCCAAATGTTTCCGCACTTATGTTTCGGACCTTATGTGTATCAAAGTGACCAAAGCGACCCCTCTGGGGGATAATTGTGGGAACCGGGTTGTAAACCTTTGTGTATCATGTTGTCCTATGGGTAAATTCTGTATAAAAGGAGCGATCCACAGAACCAATTTGAAGCAGTCTCCCCAAGTTGCACGTGTTGTACTTGTCGTGACTTCTGTGTTCCCTGCAGTAATAAACCTTGAATCTTTGACGCCGAAGGAAGTGTCCCGTGTCTCTGTCATTCGTACGCCGGAGCAGGTTACCCACGAAGGTTTCAGGTGTTGTGCCCTGGCACCGCTGGGTCTTAAAGAACCCAGTCCTTCAGTTGGCGCCCAACGTGGGGCTGCATCAGTGGTACCGGTCCAAGCCCGACGATCGTGAGGAACTTCGTGTGAAATCTCCGAGGGAAGGTGCACTCCGCTTCATCGATCCTGTTGTCGAAACAAGTGGCCCGAAGACTTTTCCCGCGAAGATTCCCGCCTCCTGACGGCTGCGACGGACTGCTGCCCTGACTGTAGACCTGTTTTGGCGCCTGGCGTAGACCTTGGTATAGCGAGACGATTGACGGGCCTTCCTGGAGACGCCATCGATCTTTGAGTTAAGTATTTGTGGGTCGCTCCCAAAGTTCTTGGTTGTTGACACTTTAGCGAGTGTTTTTGTTGTTGACGCTGTGTGAGTGTTTTTGTCGGTGACACTTTGCTAGCGTACTTTGTTGTGTTGTTTGACGACTGCAGCCGCCAAAAACCGAGGGTTTTGTTCTTTGCTGGGACTTGGTAAATCCCGTAACCCTTGAAGTTTGTGAAACTCGGCTAGTGTGCAAGATGCCTGGTCGTAGTACTTTCTTCAGTTGTTTCAGACCTTGTGGTGTGGATTCCCGACTGGAGGACTCGTGTCCGATACCTCCGGTTGGAACTCCGACTTATGAACTGTACAGTAAACATGGGCTAGGCCCGATTACTTTTAATGAATACTGGATCAAATACACGAAGAAAGATGGTGACCTTCGCTGGCCACCACATGGTAGCTTCGAGGCCCCGATCTTAGATAATCTAGAGGTTAAATTGTTCGCGAAAAAGTCAAGGCCGGCCATGTTTGATGCCTTTCGGTTGTGGCGTAAAGAAGCCCGACAGAAAGAAATCAGACAGACTAAGCGAAATCAGAGAGATAGTGCTGGTACCATTGTAAAGAAAGCAGAGCAATTTCAGCATGATAAGGAGGTTAAGGAAAAGGAAGTGTTTGACAGATTACAGCGTATGACTATAGATAAATGCTATCCTACTTTGCCTACGGAGTCAGAAAAGAAGGAAGAGTCAGTTGAGGATCCTTTAATGTCCTATCTAATGAAATCGCCACCTCCATACGTACAGGGTACCACAGCCCCTGTGATTCCCCCTGTACCTGTTCCTGCACCTATTCTTCCTTTGCCTGTTCCTCAACCTGCACCTGTTTTTCCGACTGTTCCTGCTCCTTTGACTGTTGCTATTCCTACTGCTCCTCCGCTTCCACATACTCCTGCTCACGCTACTGCTCCTGCTCTGTTAACTCCTGCTGTTGTTTCTGTCTCTACTCCTTCACTCGTTAGTCCTGTGTCCTATACTTCTCCCTCTACTCGTAGTCGTAATTCTCCTCTTGCGGCTAGCTTCTTTCATTCGCTCGGACCCGTTCTTGGGTCCGCTGGTTCAGATGGTCCTCAGAGACGTAGTCAGCTTCCTGGTAATAGGGAACGTGCTTCGCTATATAATATGGCGATGGGTTGGATGACGCACCCCCTTAGAAATCCACCACGTATTGTACTCGACACGTTTTGTCAGTTCAATATACCAACCCAGAGATTTGTGTTCGAGGAAATGTGTAAGGTCCTTCGTGATCAGATATCGGCCGACGCACCTGACGAGGTGCTGACCGCTTTGTCTGATTTGCAGCTCCAGTTCTCGGCTGGACTGATAGTGGATACCAACGTTCGACGAGCCGTTGAGCGGTTGCTATCTTTCCGTCCCACTCCAATACCCCAAGCCTTGTTTGTCGAGGATATAGAAAGACAGCCAGATGAATCTGGCCAATTTCCTATGCGCGAAGTTCCACCAGTGTGGATGCCAGGTGATGCTACTGCTATTCCTATTGTTCCGCCGCATTTCCAGAGGGTATGGATACATCTCCCATGGAAACGCTCAGAAGTGTTACAGGTGAAGCAATCTTTGCCTGACCCTCGCAAAAATCCTGCAGGGTATTACAAGGAATTATCGCAGCTCGTAGACGCTACGATAATGAAGCTTGCTGATATCGATATGTTGTTCGGCAATGTCGTACCACAACCGGTATGGGCTAAGATTCGTCAGGAAAATCATCCGAATGAACTAGGTGGTGATTGGGCTGCCATTGTTGCGTCGGATGCTTTACAAACTGGTGGAGCTAAACCCGAGCAGATGATTACTGCTCTTCCTCAAAGAATAATAACGTTAATGAAAACTCTTATGCCAGCTATGAGAGTGAATTGGGACAAGCTGTCGGCTTGCAAGCAGAAGAAGGACGAGAGTGTCTCCGACTTCTTTACGAGGTTCGAGGAGGCATTCATTGATCATAGTGGTCAGGATATGAGCACTGAGGGTGGTCAGAGGTTGTTCGTGGATAAATTTGTTTCGAACTTATTGCCCGATTTGAGCAATAAATTAAAGAATTCAGAAAGTGCGTGGGCCGTTTCTACCTCGGCTCAGATATTGGCCACAGCGCAATATTATGAGAATAGAGAGAAAGAGGAGAGCGACCGTGCTGATAAAAAGACGAAAGAGCTTAAAACTAAAGTGCTGCTTCAGCAAGCGTATCCTCCACGTTCGAATCAGAACGCTTCGCAACAAAATAGATCGCAGCCGCAGTCTAACCGATCACAATCTCGTAATGACTCCTCTTCCCAAAGATCCTCGTTAGGGTACAATCAATGTGCCTATTGTAGACAGGAGGGTCATATCAAATTCAATTGCCCTGTTCTAAACGAACGTAATAGTGGTAACTCATCTAGAGGAGGTCGTGGTGGTTCGCAGCAGGCACCACGTGGTAGAGGTCGTGGAGCTCAGAATGATCGCTCAGATAACTCATCAAATTCCGATAATTGTTTTGATCAACGTGGATCGTCACAAGGACGGTCTGCGCAGTACAATGTAGACGATTATTACGTCGATCAGGGAACTGACGGTAGTAATTACTAGGACAGCCATAGACAAGGAGAGGGAGTGGTATCAGTTCCGGTTGATCAGAGAGGGCCTTACGTCGCAGTTGCTACATCGGGCGTCGTTGAGCCTTTTCTGTTGGACACTGGTGCAGCGAAAAGTTCCATTAAGCATTCGAAACTCCCTGGCGCACCTTTGTCTGGCTTAACAAATGTTTCCGTTGGATTCTCTGGCGCCCCCGTTAGCAATCCAGTTTCGCGCCCTTTGCCCCTTACAATTGGGCCTCGTGAGCTAGAAGCTCCGTTGATTTTAACCACGGGTTGTGGTGAAAATCTTTTGGGCCTGGATTTGCTTAAACGTTTGTATGCGACTTTGTATTGTTCTCCTGCGGGTGTAAAGCTTACGTTGGGAGAGAGGGTTGTCTCTCCCATGTACTTGTCTCTCGATAAGCTTCCACCGGAATTGAGTTCTCTTCCTGCGTCTTTGTGGGCAACAGGTCCCAATGATGTGGGCCTACTTGATATCTCACCTTATGTTGTTCAGTTGAAATCTAATGTGCGGTTGCCATGTATTCCCCAATATCGTATCTCTCTTGATGGTGAACGAGCATTGTTAGCGATCATCTATGATTTGATCGAGAAGGACGTTATTGAAGAGACTCGGGGAAACGTGTGCAACAGCCCTGTACTACCCATTCTAAAACGTACTGATCCTTCGAAACCACCTGTTTATCGTTTTGTTATCGATTTACGGGAGGTGAATAAAATTGTGGTTCCTCAGTTCCCCGTTGTGCCTGACATCACGGCATTACTGACTCTGATTCCAGCTTCTGCATCGTGGTTTTCGGTGATTGACTTGAAGAATGCGTTCTTCAGCATCCCGATTGCGGAAGAGAACAGAGACCTCTTCGGTTTCTCTCTTGGTGGACGCAGCTTCCGGTTTAAACGCGCTCCTCAGGGCTACTGTGAAAGTCCATCGATTTACAGTCAAGCCTTGAAGGGTCAACTGGATGCGTTTAGGTTGCCGGCTGGTGCGGCCTTAATCCAATACGTCGATGACCTATTGGTGGCTGCAGATACTCAGGACATTTGCAAAATTGCTACGGTATCGTTGCTGCAACATCTCTGCAAGTTAAATCACAAGGTGTCACCTTCTAAACTCCAATATTGTTGTCAAGAAGTAACCTATCTAGGTCACTTATTGTCAAAGGAGGGACGGCGGTTGACCCCAGAGAGAATTGCAGCAATTGCGCGAATGGCTGTGCCAACAACCCAAAGAGATGTGCGTGCCTTTTTAGGTATCACGTCGTATTGCAGGCAATGGATTCCGAATTTTTCATTGCTAGCGAAACCATTAGTGGCTCTTACGTGCAAGGATGTTTCAACTCCTTTACCATGGACGGAAGAATGTCAGAAAAGTTTTTCTGAATTACGTGATTCATTGTTTTCGGCTCCTGTGTTAGGTACTCCTGACTATAGTAAGCCGTTTACATTATATGTTCACGAGAGAGAAGGTTGTGCGTTGAGTGTCCTAACGCAACCTTTTGGTGGTAGGCAACGTCCATGTGCATATTTTTCCTCGACCTTGGACCCGGTAGCTAGAGCATTGCCGAGTTGTTTGAGAGCAACAGCGGCAGCCGCGGTCTCCATCCGACAATCAGCAGGATTGGTCATGGATAATATGCTTACGGTGATGGTTCCGCATGCAGTCGATACTCTTTTGAATCGTACGAAAACTCAGCACTTGACGAGTGCGAGGTTGTCTGGGTACGAGTTGACACTGTTGGCAAGCCACATTCAAATAAAACGTTGCAATGTTCTGAACCCGGCAACTTTGTTACCAATTAGCTCAGAGTCAGATGAAATAACAGAACACGACTGTTATTTGAGGACAGAGGAGGAAACAAAAGGTCGAGTGGACCTTAAAAACACCCCATTGGAAGAACCAGATGGTACACTGTATGTGGATGGTTCATGTTTCAAGTTGCCGAATGGTGATGTGACTACTGCTTATGCTGTTGTAACGTTGAATACTGTTGTTGAGACTGCAAGATTAAATCAGAATTCTGCCCAAGCTGCAGAGCTGATTGCTCTCACTAGAGCGTGTGTGTTAGCGAAAGGGAAACGTGTGAATGTGTTTACCGACAGCCAATATGCATTTGGCGTTGCCCATAGTTTTGGACGTTTGTGGAGAGAGAGAGGTTTTCTAACATCGCATGGTACGAAGATTCAGCATGGTCAGCTTGTGAATGATCTTTTGGATGCACTTACGTTACCTAAGCAAGTTGCGATTGTCAAATGTAGTGCGCATCGTAAGGTGACGGATGATGTTGGTCGAGGTAATGCGTTTGCGGATGAGACTGCTAAGGAGACTGCCCGGAACCTTAGCACTCGAATGTATGTGACGAGCTCGGTTAGGTGGCCTACAGAATCGAGTATGTGTGAGGACACTATCGAGAGTGTAAAGACAATTCAGAATGAGGCCACCGAGACTGAAAAGACGAAGTGGAAAGAAAGTACGGGAAAGTTGGATGCGAATGGTTGTTGGATTGATTTGTCGGAACAGAAAAGATGGATGTTACCGTATGCGTATGTGCTGGCCGTTGTGACAATGGCGCATGGGTTAGCACATATTAGCGCGAAAGGTATTTGTAAGTTGCTGTCTCCTGTGTGGAAGAATGATGGTATTACGAAATGTGCTGAACGTTTGGGGAAGAACTGTATGGTGTGTATGATGTACAATCCTGGCAAGGGAACCCCAACTCCTCCTGGCAGTTTTGCTCCCCCTTCATGTCCCTTTGAGGTGATTCAATTGGACTTCATCCATATGGAGCGATGCAATAACCTGAAATACGTTTTAGTTGTGGTTTGCGCATTCTCCCGATGGATCGAGGCCTATCCTCTCAAAGACAATACTGCTTTGTCTACTGCGAAAATCCTACTGAAGCAATACTTTCCTCGGTATGGAATGCCTAGAATCGTGTGGTCAGATAACGGAAGTGAGTTTGTGGGGAGTGTGATGAAGAGTGTGTGTAAGGGCCTTGGAATTAATCAGAAATTCCACAGCGCCAATCATCCCCAGTCAGCTGGTTTGGTTGAAGGGTATAACGGCACCCTTAAACTGAAACTAGCGAAGATTCAGGCTACGACTGGTCTCTCGTGGCCTGACGCTTTACCCTTAGCATTACTGTCAACTAGGGCGACTGTACACTCCCGAGTAGGGCCCAGTCCCTATGAAATAGTGTTCGGTCGTCCTGCAAATGTTTGGGGGGTTCCTAGGCCAGGTATTTTTTGTGATCTTGAGTACCCAATGTTGATCGATTATCTTCATGACTTGACTGCTAAACTGAGGTTAATTCACCAACAGGTTCACGAAGCATTGCCGACGCAGACGGAGGGTCCAGGCCACCAGCTCCAGCCTGGAGATTGGGTGGTGACGCGGAACTTTTCGCGCAAGAACAACTTGGATCCCAGGTTCACTGGACCCTACCAGGTTCTCCTTGCCACGAGAACTGCAGTTCGTCTTGAGGGGCGGAAGAATTGGGTGCACGCCACCCATACCAAAAAAGTCCCTATCCCGTTGCCAGCAGACTCGTGGGTGAGGAAAGGCATTGCATCAACTGAAACCGAAGGATTGCCGGCGTTTGTACCTTTTAGCGACGCACAACCTGTCGGAGAATCCTCGGTGCAGCAGAGAGACATTGTTGAACATTTGTCAGCAAAAGACTCGAGACCAAAACATCCAGCTGATCAACAGGACGCTATCCCTTCAACGGATCCTTTGTTTGACGAACAGACACGTCCTGGGAAAACCCGATACTTTTTGCGATCCAGTACTAAAGACTAATAAAAGATCCTGTTCTGTCCTTTGATAATTGCATTATCCCGTTTTCCACGATCAGTTTGAACATTCGTACCATTGTAATTATTTTGTACATACTCATTGAGCTTCGTTCCTTACACTTTTTGCTTCCACAGCTGAGAGACATTGTTTTTGCATATACACTTGTGAAATAAAGGCCGTAGGGCCGCGCGCGTACTTCCTTCTGGTTAGTAGGTCTTGACGCTAGGTTAAAGACCGTCGGTTCCTGGGAACTCCTAGGGATTGACTATTGCTACACGGAACGAAGTGCGTCAAGAAACGTTGCGGACGGTCATAGGGAATGGCATTCTCGAAGCTGAAGAACTTGGAAGGAGCTCAGGCTCATAGATTCAAGCTGCAGCAACTCAGTCGTACCAAATGTTTTATATTCCAAATATTCGTATCGTTTTTGACTGCTTCTGCAATATTGGCGGGTGGGGTGTATTACACGATGTTTTACTTCTTACCTTCTGCTATACCTACTCCTACCCCTGACCCTAAACTTACCTCCACTGCTTCTCCTCATTCTTTTCATATCTTACCTGAACACGAGCAGGCTAGACGTGCAGAATTCCGCAATAATTCCTTTATTCAGCTCCTTCATCAGCATCAGTTAGTGGTTAACACTACTAATTGTTGGGTGTGTGGGTTGATGCCACATACTACGGATAAGGGAATTCCATATCTGGTGTTACAGTATAGTTCCCAAGGGTCTGCTCGAGCATTTCAGACAATGTTTCGTAGCGCACTGGGTTTCCACCCCATTCGAGAACCACGTTCCCCCTACTCTGGTCCTACCTCGTATCAAAAACCTTTGTCGATAGCAATAGAGGATTTAGATAGCGATATCTATGATCCCTCGCTTATTCCCGAAGAAGAGGTACAAGCCTATAGGGTCCTAAGTAGAGGCGAATATAGTGTGTTCACTAGTGAAAAACAGCTTAAAAGCTCGCCTCCGATATGGGTCGTACCCCACATTGGTAATTTTTGTCTAATAGGTCGCGGCCGAAGATCGAAAGCCCGACTTGGAGAGAGTGCTTGCACTGAAAATTACATTCTGCCGATGGTCTCGTCCCCTGTGTTCTTGGCCGCCAAGGGTACCTACTTTATCTGTCATGATCGTGCTTATGCATTGTTGCCCGCTGACTTCATGGGCTCATGTTTCATCGCAAATTTGTTGCCTCCGACGTTCACTGTAGATGCCGATTATCATAAGACTAGAGTTGTGAGAGGCGTAATTAGCGAAGAGGATACTGCCGGTCAAGAGGCAGGAGACTTTTTCAAGGGTTTCCTCCCGTTTTGGGGACCTATGGTTAATAGTAGGAACCTGAGACAGTTGACTCGAGTGGTAGAATCGACAGCTAATATTACTGCCAGTGCCCTTGGTAATATCACCACTGAACTTCAGGCGGATAGACTTATGACGTTACAAAACCGTATGGTTTTAGATGTGATCTTAGCAGATCGAGGTGGGGTATGTAAGGTGATCCATTTGAGCTGCTGTATTTTCATTCCTGATAATGCTCCGACTGTGTATCAAGCCATCTCAAAGTTGCATAAGATCTCTGAATCCATACACGTGGATGTAGGGGATTGGACGCTACTTGGGTGGTTTTGGGGCCTGATGTCGACTTGGGGTTGGAAGATTCTGATGATCATCGGAGTCGTTGTGGTGTTCCTGTTCACGTGTTGCCTTTGTGTGCAGTGCGGTCCTGCCTTATGTGGCCTCTGTGCTACAACGTGTATGAGACAGCCACCTGTTACCAAGGGGACTCGGTAGGACAGAGCTATGCTACAGCAACATCTCGATGGTCTGATGAATATCGAATATGATTCCGACTAGTGCTTGCCTACATGAGGGCAAAAGGAGCGTCTGAGGTTCCGTGACGATTGTAAGTGGTGTTTTTCGACTCGCACGAATATGGTCGAGTCTGGTATCTATGAACCGCAAATGACGAGTTTAGTAAGTGTGCGCAGTTTCGCTGTGCTAACTTAAACCGTTCGTTTATTATGTGGGTTTTTCATCTGTACCCACGGGTTCCATCTTAGATGCGGCATCCATTTTGTCTCTTGCCCTCAAGTAGCCAGCGAACGGACGATGTCCGCTTCGCGACCCTGGGACTCCCAAGATATTTGCGGAAGACACATGTCCTTTGTAAGTGTCTTTATGACGAGGGGGATGATACTGTAAGGCAGATGGCCCCGCTCGAGGCTCATCTTGCCGTGCCGGTTTATTGTCTCAGCCGTGCATCTCATTAGGCACGTCCCTTTGATGCCTGTATCTCGTGTTTCCCGATACCTCCCCTTTTACACCCTTTCCAATCTCCCCACTGTCTCCGTCTTCCTCTGCACCTGTCTTTGTTCCTATTTCGATCTGTTTTACTGCCGATTGGAATGAACTAATGTGGGGAAGATGGGTTTTTACAGTTGGGAACCGCCAAATGTTTCCGCACTTATGTTTCGGACCTTATGTGTATCAAAGTGACCAAAGCGACCCCTCTGGGGGATAATTGTGGGAACCGGGTTGTAAACCTTTGTGTATCATGTTGTCCTATGGGTAAATTCTGTATAAAAGGAGCGATCCACAGAACCAATTTGAAGCAGTCTCCCCAAGTTGCACGTGTTGTACTTGTCGTGACTTCTGTGTTCCCTGCAGTAATAAACCTTGAATCTTTGACGCCGAAGGAAGTGTCCCGTGTCTCTGTCATTCGTACGCCGGAGCAGGTTACCCACGAAGGTTTCAGGTGTTGTGCCCTGGCACCGCTGGGTCTTAAAGAACCCAGTCCTTCAATGCGATAGCTCTGCCCCAGATCACAGGCACAGGCAGCGCAGAACTTCCAAGACAGCAATGCACCTGTGCGGGGGAAAAAGAAGCAGGGATCAGTTCACCCCTTGTTACCAGTGTGGCACGCTGGGTTGTTACCAGGTAAGGCCTTGCAGCAAGAACAGGCACATAAATCCCGACTCACACTCTCAGCCAGAGGTCACGTGCAACCGTGAACCATTTATTTATACCCTCAGACCGAGCCTGGTCACGAGGGGTGGTGCACAGCAACATTGTCGGTACCGTCCGGGTGGCCCCTCTACAGCCACCTGGTATAAGAGCAAAGTGGTCACCGAGGAGGTCATCAGCCTTTGCTGTTGGCCCACCAACCCACGCCAGAAATTTGGGTGTCACAGGCAGGGACATTGGAGAGGGTTTAGGTAGAGAAGAGCAGAGACAGAACAGAGGGACAGCAGAAGGAGTGCAATAGCAAAGTGGGAGCCGCTCATGTACGAGATGTCTTACTGCTGGGAATAGGGAAGCAGGCTATTGGCCAGCAAGTCGTCATCTGAGGGCCGACACAGCCCTTGCAGCCCTGGTTAGGCAAAAGGGCCACTACAATACTTGGCAGCAAGGTGTAGCCCAGAGGTCGCAGGGTGTGCAAGACCCTTGCTGAAATGGGTAATCGCTCAGGGTGCTGCCTTGGGGTGCTTTAATGAACTTAATTGACCAAACTGAATCTACAGACAATTTACCAATAATTATGTTGTATGCTTGGAACATGTGGAACTGCGTTGTTGGATCATGTTATGTGAATAACACTGTGGCTTTTTTGCACCACTAAAGACAGCTGTGTTAGTTACCGCAAGGGAAGGTTGGGAGCATGCTACGAGCCGGGGAGCTTGCGGGGCACTCGCTCGTCTGGGAGGGGTATAAGCAGAGGGGGCTAGGTTGAGCCATACATGTGGGGGAACACCCTCTGGCCAGCGGAGTCCTTCGGAGGTGCTGGCCTTTTATACCACCAGCTTTCCTGAACTACTCAAATATGTACAGCACCAAGTGAATCCAAGCCACAAATTCCAGAAAAAAAGGTGAACTAAAAAATCTATAGGGGTGCTGATTGCATGGTGTGCCTAGTGCGGCCTAGGTTGAGACATAGGTTGCTCTGTTGTTGTCAAGACCAAGTCCCCCTCCATCATCTGAAGGGTTTTAACTCAGTGTTGGCCAGAGTGACCTCTGTCTGCTGCCCGTTCCTGGGCCAGCTCCCTCCTTCCACAATTGTCTCTGAATCTTCTGCAGGTGTGGTCTGTAATGAGTAGCTCTTTGAGCATGTGACCTTTCACCTCTCGTTCCAGAAACCCCTCCTCTTTGCTCCACCGTGTGGTGCTACTCAGGATGAAGTTTGATGACCTCCTCCAAGACGCCGGGGGCTTTGGAAGGTTCCAGGTTCTCATTTTGCTCCTCGTGGCCCTCGGACGGACCAGCCTCACTCTCCACTTGCTGCTGAACAACTTCCTAGCGGTGGTTCCTTCCCACCGGTGTGTCCTCCAGAACCAGGGTGAGTTTGGAACCTCACGGAGGAGGAGCGGCTCCTCATCACAATCCCCAGGGAGCCCGATGGGACCTTCAGCTCCTGTAAGATGCACAGAGAGCCCCAATGGTACCTGCTAGAGAACTCTCCCTGGGGCCCACCCAACAACTCCACCTGGGGGACACCCAGCAACTACACCTGGGGACCACCCAACACCTCCACCTGGGGGCCACCCAACACCTCCACCTGGGGGACACCCAGCAACTACACTTGGGGACCACCCAACAACTCCACCTGGGGAACACCCAGCAACTACACCTGTCAACCACCCAACACCTCTACCTGGGGGCCACCCAACACCTCCACCTGGGGGACACCCAACACCTCCACCTGGGGACCACCCAATGCCACCTCCCTGCAGAGCTGTCAGCGTGGCTGGGAATACGATCACTCACAGTTCACTTCTACCATAGCTACCCAGGTAAGAGCTGATGACATTGCTTATAATCAGGCTGAGGAGGGGTCTTGAGTGAAATATCAAAAGTATCAATGCATTATTGTATACAAATGACAACCAATGTACGTATAAATAGGGTACACGGTCCAGGAGGCCAGAGTGAGATTTTATGGGTTTTGGACAAAAAGGTAAAGTTTTAAAAGCACAATGAGGAAACCCAAGTGTGCCAAAACATGAGAGCCTCTGAGACCTTTGTGAATAGCAAGAGCGAAAGTGCACTTCAAGGAGTGAAACTTTGCTCAAATTAGCGAGGCTCGCACCCTGGGTGTGAGAGTATGCTCTAGGGAGCAAAAATCACAATGAGACTGTGGCCCTATGATTGAGTGACTGGGATTCACATTCATACCATGTTCTTGTGTTCCAAGGAGTGCGCTCAGACCCCAAGACTGGACAACTGGACAACAACGCCCACGACAGCAAGGAACTCTTCAGCATCGTCAAGGAGTTCTCCAACCCCAGCACCGGCAACATCGACATCACCCCTTCACAAGATCTCTGCGACTCCCTCGCTTCATTCTTCCACCGCAAGATTGTTGACATCCACAACAGCTTCGGTGCACCATCCAGGCTCCCAACCGTCAAACCAATGCACCCCACCGCCACCCTCCGCACCTGGACCACGGTGACCACCGAAGACACAGCCCGCGCGATGAACACCATCCACTCCGGATATCCTACGGACCCCTGCCCCCACCACGTCTTCAACAAGGCCGACACCACCATCGCACCCCAACTCCGAGACGTCATCAACACCTCCTTCGACACCGCCACCTTCCCGGAGAGCTGGAAGCACGCCGAGCTCAGCGCCCTACTGAAGAAACCAACAGCGGACCCCACCGACCTCCAAAACTTCCGCCCCATCTCGCTCCTCCCTTTTCCTGCCAAAGTCATAGAGAACATCGCCAACAGAGAACTTGCCGCCTTCCTAGAGACGATTGGATCCCTCGACCCCTCCGAGTCCGGTTTCAGAGCCAACCACAGCACCGAGACCGCCCTCATCGCAGCCACCGACGACATCTGAGCCCTGCTCGACAACGGGGAAACAGCAGCACTCATCCTCCTGGACCTCTCTGCAGCGTTCGACACGGTCTGCCACTGCACCCTAGTCCAACGCCTCACAACACCGGCATCCAAGGGAAGGCACTGAAGTGGATCATCTCGTTCCTTGCCGGGAGAACACAGAGAGTCCGCCTCCCCCCGTTTCGATCCGAGGCCACTGAAGTCATCTGCGGCGTCCCGCAAGGATCATCACTCAGCCCCACCCTCTTCAACGTCTACATGAGACCTCTCGCCACCATCGCACGCCAACACACCCTCAATATCATCTCATACGCCGACGACACCCTGCTGATCCTCTCCCTCACCAGGGACCCCGACACCGCCAGAACCAGCCTCCACGAAGGGATGAAAGACGTCGCCGAGTGGATGAAGAACAGCCGCCTGAAACTGAACTCAGACAAGACGGAAGTCCTCAGCCTGGGACCATCACCCCCCGCCTGGGACGACTCCTGGTGGCCCCCAGCCCTAGGCACTTCCCCCAAGCCTACAGACCACGCACGCAACCTGTGCTTCATCCTGGACTCCTCCCTCTCTATGACAAGACAAGTCAACGCCGTCTCTTCTTCATGCTTTCACACCCTCCGCATGCTCCGCAAGATCTTCCGATGGATCCCAACCGAAACCAGGAAGCCAGTCACCCAGGCCCTCATCACCAGCCGACTGGACTACGGAAACACCCTCTACGCCGGAACCACAGCCAAGCTACAGAAAAGACTCCAATGCATCCAGAACGCCTCCGCCCGACTCATCCTGGACATCCCCCGACGCAACCACATCTCCGGCCACCTGAGGGACCTGCACTGGCTCCCCGTCAGCAAGAGGATCACGTTCAGGCTCCTCAACCACGCACACAAGTCTCTCCACGACCTGGGCCCCAAGTACCTCAATGACCGCCTGACCTTCCACACACCAACCCGCCAGCTACGGTCTGCCAGCCTCGCCCTCGCCACCGTACCACGCATCCGAAGAGCCACCGCCAGAGGCAGATCCTTCTCCTACCTGGTGGCCAAGACATGGAACTCCCTCCCTATCCACCTTCGGCTGACCCAGGACCACCTCTCCTTCAGGAAGCAACTGAAGACCTGGCTGTTCGAGCAGTAGCGGACCCCTTCCCCAAGCGCCTTGAGACCCTTCCGGGTGAGTAGCGCGCTATACAAATGTCATGATTGATTGATTGATTGAGAGTGAGCCTGTGCTTGAAGATACTAGAAGTCCATACTCTGGAGATGTGAGCTAGTAGCTAAAGCTTTGGAGGACTGGGCTACTTGTTAGTTCTCTGGAGGATCATATCCTGGAGGTGTGCTCTCACAGTTAATACTCTGGAGCAGAGGGCTAACAGTTAGTACACTAGAATAGTGTGCTTGCTGTACGTACTTTAAACAAGTAACACAGCAGTTAATACTCAGAAGGTGTGCAACTAGTAGTCAATAATCTTGAGGACTGTGCTCCCAGTTATTACTCATGAGGAATTCCCTGAATGTTAATAGCACAGAAGTGTGCAGTAGTACGTATTACATGGAAGAAGTGAGATCATTTTTGTATTGAAGATGTGCTAACTTGGTAACCTGCACTTTTAGTTAATACTGTGGAGGAATGTGCTAGAATTTGAAAGTGTGGAGGAGTGTACTAGTATTTCACATTAAAGAAGAAAGCGACTGTAGTTAGAACAGGGGATGCATCTGCTAGTTCTTAACACTCTGTAACTGTGCACATAATTAATACTCTGGAGGAGTGCAATAGTATTTATTATTACAGAGGAAAGCAACTGTAGTTAATACAGGGGAGGCATATTTTCCATGTCATTAATACTATGGAGGAGTCCGATAGTATTTACTTTCACAGATGAAATCGACAGTAGTTAATTCAGGGAAAGAACATGCTAGTTCTTAATATTCTCTATGTGAGCGTAAAATTAGTACTCTGGAGGTTTGATCAAGTATTTCAAATACAGGGTATGCATCTGCTAGTTCTTAATACTTTGTAAGTGAGCACTTAATTAAAACACTTGAGGAGTGCCCTAGAATTTATTATTACAGAGGATAGTGACTGAAGTTAATAAAGGGAAAGTGAGTTTTACTCCTTTTTTTTAAGTTCAAAAAGCTTTATTGAGCAGATAAAACCAAGTAGAACATCATTACAAAATCACAATCAATAAGAGGAAATGGCATTATATAATAAGAAAGTGAAATATAAAAGGAGCAAAAACTCCTAAGGGGCAATATAAACAATATACTAAGGGAAAAAGCATTAAAATAAATTTTTGGGGGGGAGATGGAAAAGAGAGAGAAGAGGAAAGAAGAAAGAAAAGGGAGAGAAGGAAGACAAGAAAAGAAAGGGGGAAAGAGATTAGGAGGATAGAAAGAAGGGAGAAAAAGTAGAAAAATGAGAAAAGGCATATTAGGGTGAGCATCTGGAAAGAAAATAAGTTAAGGGTAACCATAACAAATCTCTTTTGATTAAAAGGGAGGTAGTTGTAGCATATGCACGATCAAGTCTATGATGATGACATAATAAATTCCACCATGCAGTAGAAGAGATCTTTGAAGTGTCTTTCCAGTTAGATGTGATAATTTGCAAAGAAATAGCTATAAACAAATCTATAAAGTTGCGAACATTGCATGAAACATTCCAAATAGGAGAAGAACCACCTAAAAAAATATGAACAATATCAAAAGTATGATTTGAGTTAAGAATCTCATTCAGCTTGCACCAAATACATTGCCAAAGAGACGCTACCAAAGGACATTGAAAAAACATATGAAACAAGGTACCATCAGAGTGAGAGCAAGACCAGCAGTGACTAGATTCTAGGACTTTGAACTTAAAAAGGTCATTTGGGGTAAAAAAAAGTCTATTATAAAAGAAAAAAAGGGTCTGAGTGGTGCTAGCTGAACGAGAAACTCTGTGGATTTTAGACCAGATAGACTCCCAAATAGGAAAAGAGAAATCTTGTGCGAGATCCTTTTCCCATGCAAGTTCAGGTTTGGATTTAGGGCAATCAGGAATAGGTCGGGAGAGGATCTTATAAATGGCAGCTGCTTTAAGTGGGGAAGTGAAAACTAAAGGAGTGGAGTCAGTTGGGGCAACATCAGATAAGGTGGTATGAAATGAGGAGAGTGTATTTAAAGCTATGGTAAGGTCAGAAAGTTGAGAAGAGTGAGTGTTAGAAATATGAGAAGTGGTGCAAAGAGTGGGTAAATCCAGTACAGAACCATCAACAAGGAGATCATCCAGATAAAGAATGCCTTTGTCAATCCATTCCTTTCAGAAGAGGGCCTTATTCTTCATCTTTAGGGAGGAATTATACCATAACGGGGTAAGGGAGTGTAAACGCGCCTGAGAAAAAGTGGAGCGAAATAATGAAAGAGAGAGTGCCCTAGAGAGTTTGAAGATGGGGCAAAGAAAATGTTTAGGGGGTTGAGACAAATGAATAGCAGCAGAGAAGGGAAAAGGAGATAATTGGGCTTGTTCTAAAGCACTCCAAGCAGTAGAAGAAAGGGGAGGAAGATCTGAGAGAAAAGGCCAGATTTGTTTTAAAGTGAAAGAACAATGAAAGCGAACAATGTTGGGGAAGTTTACACCACCTAGATGCTTTGGCAGTTGAAGACGGGAGAGGGATAACCTGGGCTTGCGATTATTCCACAGGAAATGAGTGAGAATACGATTAATCTGAGTGAAAAAATAAGCCGGAAGAGAAATAGGTAACATAGAAAGATAAAAATTAATTATAGGAAGAAGCATCATTTTGACAGGTGACAAACGGCCCCACCACGATAGAAATAAAGGGGACCATCTTTCGATTAGGGTATCAAGCTTGGAGAGAATATCTTTAAGATTAATCTTAACATAATCTTTAATGGATGAGGAATATAAGATACCTAAGCATTTGATACTAGTAAAGCTCCATGCAAAACCGGAGCTTTGAAACTTATGAGGAAGACAAAATTTATTTAGGGGTAAAACTTCAGATTTATCTATATGTAACTTATAGCCGGAAACAGAAGAATATTCCGCAAGTAAAGAAAAAAGAGCTGGTAAAGAAATAGCAGGGTTAGACATACAAAGTAAAATATCATCAGCATAGGCTGTGAATTTGATGTCTAATGATTTATAAACAAAGCCAGTATAAGAAGTAGTAAGGCGAATCTTCTCAAGAAGTGTCAGACGAGGTCTTCCTCAGGATCTGTCAAATTGATATAAGGGCCCACCTCTTGATACCTCCAATTCTGATTGTAGTAAATACACAGAATATTGAAGTGATCAAGCGGGGGGAAAAAGGTGTTAGGAAAGGAACTGCAGGGAGGGAGATCTGAAAAGGAAAAGTTAATGCTGCGAGTTTTCCTAATATTTTACGAAACTCTACAACAAATTAAAACAATAATAGCTTCATAAATCAAAAGACTAATTGACTTTAAAATTGGCATATGCTTCAAAGTCATCAAAGTAATATTGTCCTGGATTCTGTATTCATAAACACATTTGCTTCACAGAAAATAAAGACTCTATGACTCTTCACCTTGTAAATATCCTCTTTACATTCTTAACCAAAAACTGCTCATGAGTTTAAATCTTTCAGCAAAATAAATCCTTTTGCTAATACACTGTATATTGAATTGCGCCTGATAAGAATAGCGACCTGAACTATTCGAAGAATTGCGCCTGATAAGAATAGCGACCTTAACTATTCGAAGAATGACCCAGAGAGATTGAATCTAAGCTCCCCCGGAATTACATCAAAGGAAACAATGAAATGTTTAGTTTATCTCAAAGAAACATTCTACATAACACTTTTGTAAGTATTGAATTATTTTTTCTATTCTCTTGTTCACATATAACACCAAATCTGCTCCTGCCTGTAGAGTACGACCTACTCTACAAATTGGAAGGGCGTGGCTGCAGAAATCCAAATCCTTGGAGACAATCTTCCAGGAACTGCAAACTTCTCCTCAGCAACCTTTCTCTGGAAACGCCTTTCCAAAACGATCCTTCTGCTAGAATCTGCTTGCCTATTGAAAAAGAACCAAAAACGCTTCCCAAAGCTCTGCTCCAAATCAGAGCATCAGGAGGAAGCTGCCACACCTTCAAAATCCCTAGAATAGTGAGCAAAAGGGATTGGGTGTGGTCACGTACATTGACGTGGCTACGCCCTGTGTTTTCTCCGTAAGCGCGTGCATTGGAAATGCCTACTCATCTCGCGGATGCGACATCTTGCCATATCTCACGCATCTCGCGGGCGCGTTCAGGTTGCCGAACCTCACGCATCTCGCAGACGCGTTCAGGTTGCCGAACCTCACTCATTAGGCGGACAGGGGACAATAAACTCCATTCAAAGTGTACATTGCAGGACATAAAGTGTACTTTGTAAGACATACATTACAGTGTTGCACAATTGAACCACCAACGCCCCCTTGAAGAAAAGCAATGCACCTTTCCACATAAACGTCTAGAAACATGGCCGTAACTATAACTTGTACTGAGTGGGGCGGGCCCTAGACCGCAAGCCACCCTAGTCCTGACAAGGAGGGGTTCTAATGCTAAAATGAAAAGAAGGGGAGACAAGGGGTAACCTTGCCGAGTACCCCTGTGAAGAGGAAAATAAGACGACTGAGAACCATTGACCCAAATGGACGTAGAAGGGGAGGAATATAGTAATTGTATGAGTTTAATGATGTGAGGGCTAAATCCATGCCAACGAAGGGCCCCAAACATAAAATCCCAATCAACCCTATCAAAAGCTTTCTCAGCGTCAAGAGTAATAACTGCAAAAGCAGTTGTCATTTTAGAAGCAAGATGAATAATATTAAGGAGAGCTCTAGAGTTATCTGTGATTGATCTACCCTTAACAAAACCTGACTGATAAACATTAATGAGGTCTGGGACAAAAGTAGATAGACGAGAAGCTAACATTTTGGCATAAATCTTACAATCCGTATTGATTAAAGAGATGGGTCAATAATTCTTACAAAGGGAAGGATCTTTATCTTTTTTGGGAAGTAAACATAGCATAGCCTGGGTAAAGGAGCCCTTGGACTCACCAGCAGTGAGGAAAGAAGATATTAAGGAGGAAAGGTGAGGTATCAAACAAGACTTAAAACTGAAAATAAAAACGAACAGTAAAACCATCAGGACCAGGAGATTTATCTTTGGGTAGAAGAGTAATTGCTTGTAAGATCTCTTTCTCGGAGATAGGAGCATCCAGAGAAGAGAGGTCAAGAGTAGAGGAAGAGGATTTGGGTATGTTGTGGAAAAAGGAGTCAATTTGAGAAGGGGTAGGAGTGGATTCAGGTGTATATAAAGTGGAGTAATATTGAACAAAACAATCAAGGATCTAATCGTCAGTACAATGGCAAGTCCCGGCAGAATCTGAGATAACAGCTATAATAGATTTTTGTTTTTTAATTTTAAGGTAATTGACAAGCGACCTGCCCGCTATTTTGGAATTAAATTTTAAAAGATGATTACAGGCAGAGTCACAAGAGAATTTATTGAATTGAAGTTTGGCTTTAATAAGAGAAGAATGGGCCTCGGGGGAATTGGAAGTGTAGAATATATGTTCAAGATCTTTGATTTGTTTAAGAATAAGGGATGATTTAGATAAGGCCAATTTCATTTTACGCGAGACAAAGTCAATAATGAAACCCCTGGCCGAAGCCTTAAAAGCATCCCAAACGAAGTGGAATTGAGAGGTGGAATCAAGATTAGTGTGAAAAAAATCATCCATAAAAAGGGTGACTTGTTCAACAAACTGAGAGTCCAAAAGAAGAGAGTTATTGAAGCACCAACGGCGAGAACTGGGAAGAGGGGAAGGCAAGTCAATATCAAGGATGACAGGGGCATGATCAGAAATTAGAATAGAGCCAATTTCAACATTTGTCAGAAATTGAAACATGTGTTGAGTGAGAAAGATATAATCTATGCGAGAATGTGAAGCATGAACAGGAATGAAAAAGGAAAATTCCAAGGTGTCAGGGTGTGAGAGCCTCCAGGAGTCGATTAAGCCTCTAGAGGAAATTGCACGATAAAAGGACTTTTGCATTTTATTAGGAATATACCTGGTCTAAGATTTGCGGTCCAAAAAGGGATCCATCAACTGGTTACAAGCACCTCCTACAATTAACTCAACATTGGTGTGTAAGGAGAGGAACTTAGAGAAATCATTTAAAAAAACAGGATCAATACCATTCGGACCATAAACATTGCAAAATGATAAATCAGCATCATTAACTTTGACATCCAAATATAACCATCTACCATTTGAGTCAGAAATCTCATTCTTTAGCTGAACAGACAACGATTTATGAAACAAAATGATAACACCATTCTTTTTTTTTTGTTGTTTTAAACCTTTATTGATAAACATGGAAATACAATAGCAGTCATATAGCTACTTCGGGTCGGCTGGCAACAGTTCCAATATCATATCAAGACGAAAGAATACACAGCTCTTCAGTCGACAACCCTAGGGCCCGGTGGCAATTAAACAATCATGTTATGTCATACATTACTGTACAGGAGGAATAAGGTTTTTATTTTGTATTTTTTGAAAAAAACACCAACCAAAAAAAATATAAAGAAAATAACTGCAGAGGCTAAACGAAAGGCAGAAACATAAGTAATCCTTCAGGCAATGTAGACAATGTAGTTTTTTCACGAAACATGCACCAGTCCATGTTTCTAGACCAGGCCGACAGACTTGGTGCCCTAGACGACCCCCACAATTGCGCAATGTCACGCTTGGCGATCATGTTACCCAAGGGGGCCCACTGCGTCTGGGCCACATTATAATCATTGGGCTCCCACACATTTAAGAGACACCTTCTGGCCTCTGGCAAAAGCGAAACACCCGTCACCTCAGACATAACACCATGCACACGATTCCAAAAGGACGCTACCGCCGGACATTCCCACAAAATATGCTGGAACGTACCCACCATGCCACACCCACGTTTACACAAATCATCTGAGACATACCCCATAAGCAACAAGCGAGGACCCGTCATGTACACTCGGTGTAGGATTTTTAACTGCACCAATCTGAAACGGGCCGAGATTGCTACCTCCTTCGGGGAGGATATCGCCGCCTGCCAGTCCTCATCATCAAGTTCCAGTCCATCGCCAGGCCATACGGAGCTGTAGAAGAAGGTCAGCTCGGTCGTTTATCAACTTTTTATATATAAGATTGATCGTACTGTCCGGGACGTGTCCATTCAGTACTCTGTCCTCCAGGGGTGAAGATTCTCGAACGGGCGTGCCAGCCGAAAAAACAGAGGAAATGGCGTGTCGGACTTGTAGGTACCGAAAGTATTCTCGAGGACCGAGTTTAAATTCTAGTTGCAACTCTTCAAAGGATTTTATCTTGTCCTTCCGCCAAAGGTCTCCCACCTTACTAATCCCAATAAGGTCCCATTTATCCAACCCCGTGGTCGTCCACAAATTGCCCAACCTCTCAGCAGGGTAAAGTGGAGTCGCTCGAGTGAGAGTATCCGACCAGCCCATAGCAGCATTAGCGTTGTACCAGACCCGCACCGCAACTCTGGTAGGCCCAGTCAATGCCACATCGGACCGTTTTGAATAAAGCACCCTGTTATAGTCTCCGCCCGGCAGCAGCCATTTATCCATAGCAAAAGCTGGGTTAGAAGCTGGACCATACACCGCATGATTAACCAAGCTCAGTTGAGAGGCCCAGTAATATCGTCGTATATCCGGCAACGCAATACCGCCATCATACCAAGGCAGCGTAAGCTTGGCCAAGGCAATCCGGGGATGTCCGGCCCACAACAGTTGCCTTTGTAGGCACTCGATCTCGTGGAAGTAGCTGGAAGGCACTAGATCCAAAGTATTCTGAAGGGCATACAAAAATCTGGGAAGGGACATCATTTTGAATAAGGCTGCCCTACCCACCAGGGATAGAGGCAGTCTGCTCCAGGCTTTCACATCTGCTTTTAAGCGAGTAAGCGGGGGGAGTAAGTTGAGTCGATACCTGACAGCCGAATCACGCGAAATATGGATTCCTAAATATTTAAACCCGGTGGATGATATTTGTATAGGACAGTTGCGCGGTACGAGTGGTGTATCGTCTGTGAGCGAATACACACAAGACTTGCCCCAATTGATGACCAGTCCCGAGTTTCTTCCAAAGGAATTAAGGACGTCAAACAGTACCCGCAAAGATTTCAGAGGGGAGGTGAGGTAAAGGAGAATATCGTCCACATAAAGTGAAATGCGATCTTCAAAACCAGGGGCCAACCTGATACCCTTGAGGGATGGCTCCCATCGCAACCAAGTGGCCAAGGGCTCGAGAGCCAAGGCAAATAGCAGTGGAGAAAGAGGGCATCCTTGCCGCGTACCCCTTCCCAGAACAAAGGGAGCCGACACTCGACCGTTGATGACCAACTGGGCAAGGGGCTCCTCATATAGTAATCGGACCCAGCCGATGAACACCGGTCCGAAGCCAAACTTCGCCAGAGCCGCCCATAGATATGGCCATTCCACTGTATCAAATGCCATGGTGGCATCTAAAGAAACCAAAAATGGCCGGCTCACGTAGTGTCTCCGCCCTCGCCAGCACGCCATGAAGACGGCGTAAATTCAGCGCAATATTACAGGCTGGAATAAAGCCAGATTGGTCCGGGTGCACCAAATCTCCGATCACTTTAATCAGACGGTTTGCTAATATTTAACTTTAGGTTCCACATTCAGAAGTGAAATAGGTCTATAGGAGGTACAGAATTCACGGGGTTTACCCTCTTTAGGGATCACCACGATAGACGCTAAGCGCTGATCACGGGGAAGCGAACCCCTCTCCCTGGACTCCAAGAACATCGAGCAAAGATACAACGCCATTTTGTTTGGACACAACTTGTACAGCTTGATGGGTATACCATTTGGGCCCATAGCTTTTCCAGAGCGGATGGAGCGAATAGCGAGCACTACTTCATCAGTGGAGAAATCCGCCTCCATTAGCTCTCTATCAGAGTCGGACAGGTAAGGCAAAGCAATATCCCTAAGCAAAAGATGGGAGTCTTCCTCCGGCTGGTCCGAGACCGGCGCATACACCGTTTGAAAGTGACAAGCAAACTTCTCCACAATCTCCAACGGATCCGTCACACGTACACCATCCACTCGCTCAATCACAGGCACCACACGATTCAATCTCTCCCTTTTGTCCAACCAAGCTATCAACTTCCCCGCCTTGTCGCCCACATCATACAAACGGCCCTGTTGTTCTCAACTCATAGCTTTCGCGGCATTCGTAACCAAGGCTTTATAATCAGACTGCTTCAGTTGCAAAACATGCACTTTTTCACGCGTGACCCCACTGTGAGAAGTTGGCCTGATATATGATGTTTCCAATTCTGGAACCACCTTGTATCAGTCCAAACAACCCTTATGATGATCGGTTGTAAGTCAACCTTATAGACCAATTATCCTAGTGGTAACGTGGACAAAGCAGTCTTAGGCTAACTCTGAAAGGCATGTGAAGCCAGCTGTATTACCATACACAACCCCCTTGAATACCAAATGAAAGGACACCACACAGATATATATTGAATATATATATATATTTATTAACTACAAATATCCCCTGAACTCTTTATGAGCACAGAAGCACAAGCGTTAAACAAAACACAGTTTAAAATACACAAAAGTTGCACAATATGGATGAGCCCTAGGGGCCACCTAAACCATATACTAAGAAAGTGGTATAAGAGATACCAATTGATAGGGAAACAGGCCTAGGGCCTTTGGAATCGCTGGAGCTGTTTGGGACTAGCAGTGACTAAGTCGGGAAAGGCCCGCAGGACTCGGGTGCAGTGTTTAAAGTGCACGCACTCACCAATACAAAGTCTAGGGTGCGTAAAAGTTAGAAAGTTAGTTAGTTCGGAACCTTCCGAGTGACCTAGAAAGCTGAAACTTAAGACACAGGCCCTAGAGGTGTGTACCAGTGTGGGAACACCGGCGTTGCTGAGTTACCTCACCCACAGGAAGCAGGTGCATAGGGTCAAAGTAGTGTCGGGTTTCGTCACGCTGGTCGATGGTGCTTGGAGCTGAAGATGCTGCAGGCAGCTCGATATGAAGAGTTTCGGTGGATATAAGGGTGGATCTGAAGATGTGAAGACCTGAAAGCAGAGGGGAAAATGTTCAAAGTCACTAGCTAGTGACTACCGTGGAACCAGATTGGAACCAGGCGATGTTGGGTGCAAACAGGCGTTGAGGTGTAGCTTCTCTCTGCAGCCACGTAGACACCGGGGGTTGAGGACGTCCAGGAGTCGGTCACGAGCTGTCCCACGCAGACTTCTCGCTGTTGGCGGTGTCGGCAACTTGATTGGAGCAAACAGGCCTTGGCTAATGCAAGCCACGCAGGAGTTGAAAAAGGCTTATCACTCGGACCAGCAAGGTCAGAGTGGGTGCTCCTTTTGACAGGAGCGAGGGCAAGTCTGGAGCAACCAGACCCGCAGTGTAGTTCTTCAGTTTCATCACCAAGATGGCCGCTGACCACGTGGCTAATGGTTGGGATGGCGCATTGAGTGGCACAATGCAAAAGGGCCCCACGCAGATCGTGGAGATGCTGGGGGGCTGATCTTCAGTGCAAAGGCTTCTTGGTGGTAGGGGTTCTCAGTACCCAAAGCACAACGTCGAGGGTGCCTCTGATGCTGCGCAGTCAGCTCTTCGGGTGTCTTCCAAGATGTCCGGTCCCACGTCTCTCTGTGCCTCCACGGGTCCCTTCTTTGCAGGGACTGTGGATCGGGCTGTGAGAAATCTGGGAGTCTGGGTCTTGTCAGGCTCTGGCCTCGGGCTCCGGCGGGAGGTGGCAGCAAAGCAGACGTTGATTCGCTGGTTGGTACCTGTATTCACAGGGTGGCCACTCCTAGGCCACAAGGGAGATGCTCTTCAGTCTTCTGTGCAGCAGAATGTCGAACTCCAGTCGTCTTCTTAGTTTCAAGTTGATTCATGATGATCTGAGGTGCTCTGGCACTGCTCCCACTCTTATTCCCAATCTGAGGGGTGGATCACCTGCTAGGCCCCTCCTCTGGGTGGGACCAGGAAGGGGGGCGGTTACACACCCTTTCCTTTGTCCAGCTCCTTGCCAGGCCTGGGTCTGGAAAGTCCCAGGACCGGTTTTGACTGGCTTATGCACGGGGTCACCTTGTGTGCCCCGGGCATGTCTCAATCTATTCAGCCCTGTCCTACCCAATAAACAAAATCCTGTCTGGGGTGGTGCTCGCACCTCCCAAGGCAGGAAACCCTTTGTTCAAGCCTCCCTCGCTGGAAGGACTCCCAGCAGCAGGAGGTCAGACTTGTGTCTGTGGTGGCAGCATCCATTTTGTGATGCTGAGGCTCTGGTTAACTTTAACCGGGGTTAAGGCTACGCACATGTCGTGTCCCTCTAGAAGGGTGGAATGCTATCCCCGTCGACAGAACTGTCGAGGGGATAGTATTCCAAATCGTATGACACCTTACTCGACATTTTTTGATAAAGCCAAACCAAAGTTAGCAAATAACCGCGAGGATTATAATGCACTTAAGAGTATATGGTATGGCAATATCCCGGAACAGCTAAGGGAGTGGTTCCCGACAGCTGCAGACAGGCTCAGCTCATGCTAGAGCACCATCTCACATATTTCCAAGCACTCTGCCTCCATGATTGATGAGGCCTTCCATAGGAGTGGCTGATAGGAACATATGTGTCCAGTTTAAGGTTAGATATAGGGATACTATATCTAAGTAAGAGGTGATTACACCAACTTACCCCAGCTGAGTGATCAGCCAGTTGTGTAAAATATGGAGGCCAGGCCAGGGGTGGCATAATACATGCTGCAGCCCCTGGTAGGCCTTGGAAACACCCATGCCCTGGGTACCTAGGGTACACTGTTACAGGGGCCAATACGGTGAACCAGTTCCAATTCGTAATGCACCTAGGGTGCATTGGCTGTAATTTAGAGAGAGAACAGCAGGCTGTGGGTCTGATTAGCAGGCCCACAGCCACATTAAATCATAAACCAGTGAAGCAAAAAGCAAAAATTTGGGGTGACCATAGGATAGCAGACCCTACTCTCCTACACCCACTCTCAAGATCTCTCTCCAAAGCGACTATATCAGACTCCAACTGTTTAACCTCCCCATTGTGGAGCTTCTTAGAGCTGGCGACCAGCGACAGTGTCTGGCCCCATATCACCGTTTTAAAAGCTTCCCATAGGGACACAGATGATGGCACGGATCCCACATTGTCAGCGAAGTAGTGATCCATAGCTTTAATCACCCCCGGCCTAGTCTCTGGAACACGGAGATGCCAGGGATTAATTGGGGCGAACCGGTCGCCTGCGTCTAAATGGAGATCTATATGGGTCCATAGCGGGAGTGATCCGAAATGCCTCTAGGCAAATGTCGGGTCTCTCGCACCATCGTGGCCTGGGCTGCGGGCACAAGGAAATAATCAAGTCTGGCTAAGCTCCCATGGGCCCCGGAGTGGAAAGTATATTGGGCCTGCCCTGGGTGAAGCATCCGCCAACAATCCACCATACCAAACATTTCCAAGAAACCACTAAGGCAGGACTGTGATGGTGTAAGAGCCCTGGGAGGATGTCGATCTTCCAGGCCATCAACTACCGAGTTGAAATCCCCTCCAACCACCAGAAACCCCTCAGGAAGCCTCAGTACCAATTTCCCCAGGTCGACAAATGTGGTGGCCTGTAAACCCGGGGGGACATATACCGAGAGGATGGCAACCGTTCTCCCCTCCCACCTACCAACAATCGCTGCATACCTACCCCTGTCATCCAATATCGTTTCATCAATCTCCAAGGGAAGGGAACTACGGATCATAACACCAGCCCCTCTAGAGCCCGAAGTGAATCCTGAGTGTGCCACCAACCGGTAGCCCCTCCGGTTCATTGCATGGAACGTGTTCCCCACCAGATGCGTTTCTTGCAGTAATACAATGTCGGGAGAATGGCGCTTCACATATTGGAGTACAATTCCCATTTTTATTTTGTCCCCCAAGCCGTTGACGTTCCAACTCAAGACTCTCAACCCCCTACCCCCATCCCGAAAGTGAGTAGTCGGGTCCCCCAAATCCCACGAAGGAAACACAGAATAAGCAACAATACGTAGCCTCAAGAACAATGCAAACAAGAAAAAGAAGACCCATCCCCCCTCCCCCTGAATACCAAAACAACAACCCCCCACCCTGCACCCCTGAAATAAATCAGAAAACCACCCCATTCAGCAGTGTGCCTGTCACCCTACCCCAGAAAAATAAACTACAAGTAGAAAAGAAAAAAAACCCCGGAGGAGGAAAAGTCCCCGAACTCCCAGCCGCCCCAGGGCTTCTCTTGAAAAAAGTCATCGACCCAAAAAAGAATAACAATACACCGTCACACAATAAGATGGTAGCACACACCGGTGCCCCTACTCCTCCTGGTCCCGTCGGCTGCCTTCAGCACCTCTGGATTGTTCCGCACTGTCCCGTGGCATAGATAATGTGTCCAACCAGTCACTGACCACCTCTGGCATGTCAAAGAAGAGCACCCGCTCATCATGTTCGATGCGCAATTGGGCGGGGAAAAGCATAGCATACTTCATGCCCAGATCTCTTAATCTCTGCTTCACCCCAGTAAATCCCAGTCTCTGCTTCTGCACCGAAGGGGTAAAATCAGGGTAAAAGTTGATGGATGCATTCTCGAACCTAGTGGGGCCGCTAGTCCTCAAAGCTTGCAAAATGGCGTCCCTGTCTCTGAAATTAAAGATCCGCGCAATGATGGGTCACGGGGCCGTCCCCTGCTTGTGTCTGCCGCCTGGAATTCTGTGGGCGCGCTCTACCGCAAAAAGGTTACTCAGGCCCTTAGGGGCGAGGTGGTTGACGATCAGATCTTCAACGAGCAAGTCCGTCGATTGATCGGCTGAGGACTCTGGAACTCCGACTATGCGAACATTATTGCGCCTAGCGTGACTTTCAAAATCCTCAAGCCGGCGAGGAAACTGGTCACTCGAGGTCCGAAGAGTCCGGATCTCAGTCTGGAGTTCGGAGACATCCGTGGTAAGACTGGCTGTCTTGACATCCAGCGACTTGACTCTCTCGTTGGTTTTGGCCAAGTCCGCCCTGATCAGGCCCACATCCACCGCCACCGTGTCGATCTTGGCTGCCAAGGTTTCGTATTGTTGGCCCATCGACGATTGTATGCTGGCAATGGCGCCCATCACATCTCGAAGTGTTGGCTCCTCCGACTCCGGGGGGCCACCACCAAGGTCCTCCTCGATAACACCATTCTTATTATCAACAGACGGTGAACAGAAAACATTACCCACCCACTGCTTACATAAAGAGGAAAGATCTTTTTGAGATAGGTGGGTTTCTTGCAATAGAGGTACTTGGCATTTCAGCCTGGCTAAATGAGATAAAACCTGTTGTTTTTTAATCGGGTTACGAAGGCCTTTCACATTCCAAGAAATAACTCGAAGACCATTCATTTAAAAATAAAAAGGAGATGTAAGAATGAAAAGCAGAAAACCAGGAAGGACACAAAAACCCATATGCGCAATGTGAGAAAAGGAGAACACAATTAAGAGTGGAGACAAGGAAAAATAAACACTAAAAAGATGCCTTAAAGAAAAAGAGAAAGAAAGGAGAATGGAACAGTAGAGGAGAATTGAAGTGAGAGTAGGAGAACATGACTCCCCTGTGAGAAGAGAGAAGAGAGAAGAGAAGGATGGCGGGAAACCAAAGGGCATCAGCCATACAAAATAGAAAATGTGAAGAGCAATAGAGTGAGAGCGGGAGCAACAGGAAAAGATGACCGCGTGATAAAATGAGACGCCAGAGGCCTGGTCAAAAAGAATACTTAGTTAGGAAATAATTTTAACAAGCATTTGCAATGCAATGGTCTCGGCATCATTAAAGGTAGAGCAATTGGCATTGCTCATGACATTTCTTTTTTTTTCTTTAAATCATAAATAAATGGCATTGTCATTTACATTGCCAATACACAGCACTCTGCACTCAACAGCACACACCACTCTGCACCTGCACTCACTGCTCTGCACACTCACTCTGCACTCACTACTCTGCACACTCACTACTCTGCACACTCACTACTCTGCACACTCACTACTCTGCACTCACTACTCTGCACTCACTACTCTGCACTCACTACTCTGCATTCTGCACACTCACTCTGCAATCACTACTCTGCACTCACTACTCTGCACTCACTACTCTGCACTCACTACTCTGCACTCACTACTCTGCACTCACTACTCTGCACTCACTATTCTGCATTCTGCACACTCACTCTGCACTCACTACTCTGCACTCTGCACTCACTACTCTGCACTCTGCACTCACTACTCTGCACTCACTACTCTGCACTTTGCACACTCTGCACTCAATACTCTGCACTCACTACTCTGCACTCTGCACTCACTACTCTGTACTCTGCACTCACTACTCTGCACTCACTACTCTGCACTCACTACTCTGCAATCTGCACTCACTACTCTGCACTCACTACTCTGCACTCACTACTCACTACTCTACACTCACTACTCTACACTCACTGCTCACTACTCTGCACTCTGCACTCACTACTCTGCACTCACTACTCTGCACTCACTACTCTGCACTCACTACTCACTACTCTGCACTCACTACTCAGCACTCACTACTCACTACTCTGCACTTTGCACTCACTACTCTGCACTCTGCACTCACAACTCTGCACTCACTACTCTGCATTCTGCACACTCACTCTGCACTCACTACTCTGCACTCACTACTCTGCACTCACTATTCTGCATTCTGCACACTCACTCTGCACTCACTACTCTGCACTCTGCACTCACTACTCTGCACTCACTATTCTGCACTTTGCACACTCTGCACTCAATACTCTGCACTCACTACTCTGCACTAACTACTCTGCACTCACTACTCTGCACTCTGCACTCACTACTCTGCACTCTGCACTCACTACTCTGCACTCTGCACTCACTACTCTGCACTCACTACTCTGCACTCACTACTCTGCACTCACTACTCACACTCACTACTCTGCACTCACTACTCTGCACTCACTACTCTGCACTCTGCACTCACTACTCTGCACTCACTACTCTGCACTCACTACTCACTACTCTGCACTCACTACTCACTACTCTGCACTCACTACTCACTACTCTGCACTCACTACTCTGCACTCACTACTCTGCACTCTGCACTCACTACTCTGCACTCTGCACTCACTACTCTGCACTCTGCACTCACTACTCACACTCACTACTCACACTCACTACTCTGCACTCACTACTCTGCACTCACTACTCTGCACTCACTACTCTGCACTCTGCACTCACTACTCTGCACTCACTACTCTGCACTCACTACCCACTACTCCGCACTCACTACTCACTACTCTGCACTCACTACTCACTACTCTGCACTCTGCACTCACTGCTCTGCACTCACTACTCTGCACTCACTACTCTGCACTCACTACTCTGCACTCACTACTCTGCACTCTGCACTCACCACTCTGCACTCACTACTCTGCACTCACTACTCTGCACTCTGCACTCACTACTCTGCACTCACTACTCACTACTCTGCACTCACTACTCACTACTCTGCACTCACTACTCTGCACTCTGCACTCACTACTCTGCACTCACTACTCTGCACTCACTACTCTGCACTCACTACTCACTACTCTGCACTCACTACTCTGCACTCACTACTCTGCACTCTGCACTCACTACTCTGCACTCACTACTCTGCACTCACTACTCACACTCACTACTCACACTCACTACTCTGCACTCACTACTCACACTCACTACTCTGCACTCACTACTCTGCACTCACTACTCTGCACTCACTACTCACTACTCTGCACTCACTACTCTGCACTCTGCACTCACTACTCTGCACTCACTACTCTGCACTCACTACTCACTACTCTGCACTCACTACTCTGCACTCTACACTCTGCACTCACTACTCTGCACTCTGCACTCACTACTCTGTACTCTGCACTCACTACTCTGCACTCACTACTCTGCACTCACTACTCTGCACTCACTACTCTGCACTCTGCACTCACTACTCTGCACTCACTACTCGGAATATGAGATCGAAACTGAAAACTGTTATTACTAATAAATGTAGGGTTGGGCCACCTGTTCCCAGCATGCCTTGAAGATGCAAGGCCCGTTACATGTATTCTACTCTGTTCTTGTCCCGTTCACCCTGTCTCTGTAGAGAGCCACCCATTGGCATCATAGGATGAATGAAGCGCTTTGTCTAGGGCCAATTACTGGTATTGATTTTTCAGCTCAATCTTACTTCAGGCAGCTGCTCCACTATCTATTAATATGACGTGCAATGTGCAATCCGAGATGTGCAGTGAGCGGGAAGGACACAGCACTGTGGAGTGGAAAACAGAATACGATGGCAACTCTATCCCACAGTCCTGCAGTCACAAGCAAACACAAAGGTGTGTCTCACTACAAAAGAGCTCACAGGATGTCACAGTGATTCACTGCAGGACTGTGGCTGCAACTCTACAGCAACTGCACCAACTCAATGCCAAAGGCTGTCGCAGGAGCAAAGAAGACTAATGTAGTGCAAAGCCATACACTGCAGCTACAAAGGGTGGCAGGACCATGTCAACACCGCCCAATTGTAGCCAAAGAGGAATAGATACAGACAAATAAAGAAAAGCACAAATTCCTCACAGTCAAAACAAGCGTATGACAGTATTTATACATAAAAGTAAGATTATAAAGACAGAGCATTACCTAACCAAGTACTGTAGTCATAGCAAACACGACCTTCCCTCACATAAATACATGGCCAAATGGATACAGCAAACCAGGAGTTTAAAGCACACGTGACCTTTCAAAGCAAACATGCTACAAAGAGACACCAAGCAACACGCTAAATCTCTCCACCAGCTCAACACTGAGAACACTTGAGAAAGAGATATCTAATTAATCCAACACAGCACGGAAATAAGACAGAATGGCTTATCCCATATTTACATATTGCACTAGCAACTAGAACTCAACAGGCAAACAGAACAAAAGCCAGTGTCGTTGTTAGAGTGGCGTTGTGAGTCTCGTCTACATGCAAATAAGATGGACACGCTTTCATTTAGCAGCCAAATATACAATAACTCTTACTGCCCCCGGAATTCCGCCGTGGCCGCACCGGAAGTCAGGCAAGGTCGCCTGTGACGGGGGCGGAGCCGCGTCCGGACCGGAAGAGGAGGCAGGCGGAGGAAATGCGTGGAGCGGCCCGGGGCTCCTGCGAGCGTGGAGAGCCCCGGGGCCGACAACAGGACGTTGCACACGTGTTGCGGGGCTCCCTTGACCAAGAGGGAGTCCCGGGATAGGAGCCGCAGCGTCAACTCTCCCTGCCGGTGCGGAGAGCGGAGTCCCCCAGATTGCCACAGTAAGTTAAAGGGGAGAGGGGGGGCCGGTGCGCGTGTGTGTGTGTGTGTGTGTGTGTGTGTGGGTGTGTGTGTGTGTGTATGAGTGGGGGGGTTCTGTATGTATGTGCGTGCGTGAGCGCTTCTGTTTCTATGTATGCGCATGCGTGTGTTGTGTGGGAGCCTCGCGCAGCGCTCGTACTAATGCGCGTGCCAGTTTAGATTCGCCTGCGCGCGGCCAGGAGTGTCTCCTGGGAAGCACACTCGCTGACATAAGATCTCGGCGGAGACGCGCTTCCGCGCGTCTTTAGCCGAGACCTAAAAAACGGAGAGAGAAACCAAACATGACGAAGAAGAAAACAAATGAAGGAAAACTTACCAAACATGTCTGAAGGGAAGGGCAGCAAACTGGAACGAATGAGACGAACAACAGCACAGTACAATGAGGGATGTGAACAATACCACAACACTTGGAGAAGAGACCTGAAAGAACAAGATGGGCGGACAAAATCACATTATAATGATGGACAAAAAGACCAAAAAACATACATCAACCAGAAAAGACAACAAACATTAAGAATTGCTGTGTTCCATGGAATCTTCTTTGTGGGATCTATGAATTTCCGAAGATCCGCAGGGTCGTCGAAGCTGAAAGTTCTTTCTTTATAAGTAACCTTGAAAAAGCATGGATGTATGAGGCCATATCTTCCATTCATGGAACGAAGCGTGGGTCTCAAATCAAGAAATTCCTTGCGACGAGCAGCGGTCAACTTGGAGACATCCTGAGTGAAAAAAAGTTTGTGACTAGACCAAAGAAGCTGCTTATGTTGCTTAGCAGAGTGAAGGATAGTCATGAGGACTGAGTAAAGGAGAAAATACGCAATGATACCCCTGGGTTTCGAAGAGTTGGAAGAGGATTTAGGACCAAAACGATGCGCCCTCTGAATGTTCATATCCAGGTGTTTTGGCAGTCCTGTAACAGGCAGCAATTTTGTTTTCAAGAATTGGATAATGTCAGACCCCTCTGAATTTTCCTTAACACCATAAATGCGAAGGTTATTGCGCCTATTATGATTTTCCAAATCCTCAGTGGTTTTCTTAAGGGATTCAACTTCCTTAATAAGGCTAATAACCTTTGTAGCAACATCTTGAACATCGCTAATGTGTTGTTCGACGACTGTAACCCTCTTATCCAAATTGGACCTTTTATCGTCCAGCCTTTGAAGAGTGGTAGTGGTGTCAGCCATAAAGGGGCGTATCAAGCATAATTCCTCCATAATATCCTCGAGAGTAACAGGAAGTGGTGATTTAGTTGTTGAAGGAGGATCCTTTTGAAGGCGCTTACCAGGGGCAGCAGAGTCTTTGCGCGTGTTGGAAGCAGTGTTAGAAGCCTTAGGGTGGTCCATGTTGACAAATATTGAGAGAAGCAAGGGGAAGCAGAAAATGAGGCAGCGCGCAAAATATAATGTAGAAGAAAAGCCTTAAAAAGACCAAGCTTTAAAGAGGAATAATTCCAGATGTGAGGAACAAGGCTCAAAGAGGCAGGCACCAACAGCGAAAAAAGAGCGCACAGTGCTTAGTGAAGGTAAACATCATGACAACCAGTGACGCACTTAAAAGGTGAAACTGAGGTGAAAAACAGCAAAATCTAGAATCCACCAAATCCTAGGCACAGAAAAGCCTCAAAGATCCAACAAATGAGAAAAATCACTGGAAAAATAAGTTCAAAAGACCAAAGTCTAGCTTAAAAGAACAGTTTTGGTGAAAAACGGGTAAAAGGCAAAAACAAAATGGCGGCCGTAATGAGGAAATCAGCATATTCGCTTTATCTGAACAAAAAGGGCAGCGCAAAGGAGGAGAGGCATACCCATGCAGAGAGCAGCATTTCCGCCACCAGAATCAGCCGTTTTCGGCGAAATTTGCTGCCAGGAAACGGGACCTTCGAAAGTGAAGCGCCGCCGAAATCGCGGAGCTCAGGGGGGAGCGGCCACCTTGTCCGCCGCGTCGCGCGCCCTTCGTGTGTTTTACTCCTTAATACTTTGTAAATGCATAGAATTAATTCTCTGGAAGGGTGTGCTAGGATCTATTATTACAGAAGAAAGCAACTGTAGTTAATGCTGGGTAGGTGTGTGCTAGTTCTTAATACGCTGTCAGTGAGCACATAAAACTCTGGAGGAGTGCACTGCTATTTAATATTCGTTTCGCTTAGATAACTTTATTTCGGTCAATAGACCATAAAAGTGTACATAAAATCAGGACAAATCACTGGAGGTTAAAACAATAAATTACATATACAGTAAAAACTTGAAGATAAAATTAGATTAAACCAAATAGTTATCAAACGGTACAGTAGAATACATGTATACAAGGTTATAGGAAACTTCTCCGTCTACGCCACATACTCAACAAGAATCGCGATACAGCATAGACAATAGGGGGATATGTATCATAACGAAGAACCCTGCAAGCATGAGCACACTGGGTGAAACCTAAGTTCCTACAAAGTCGAATCAGCCAGTGTTTCCTTATTGCCCGGTAGGCAGGGCAAAAAAACAGAACATGGAAAATATCTTCTTGTTTATAGTTACAAGCTTGGCAAACAATGTTCCCAATATAGGCCCATTTACCAGTGAATGCCCTAAGTGGGCGGATGCCAATACTAAGCAGTATGTAGAGTTTCCTTGCAAGAGCAGGATAAATTAAGTCCCAAAAATTCTCCATGCTCGGTTCAACTTTCACTTGAAGGAACTCCACCGTCAATCTACCCAGAGTTGAGTATCTCTGGATAGATAATAAGTTATAGTTTCTGACATAGCTCAACAGCTCAGCTTTCGTTGTCCTTGGGCAGCTATCTGCAGGATTCTCATTCAAAAAACTCTGGTAAACCAATTTGTGCACAAAGTGCCCTCACATGCACAAGCCATGAAATATTCCTATTTTTTAAAACAGCCCATATCTCAGTGAACTCCTCGTTATAGGATATTAGTTCAGGTACAGACCAAAGCCTCTTCCAGTACATCAATGGCCGAGCAGCTGTTACCTCCTCTATGGGTTCTAACAACAAGTCCATACGCAGCAGAGTTAATGGTGAACTAGCTGGTAATCCCAGTAGGCTCCTCATAAAACCATGTTCAACCCTCGCAAGATTAATTAATCGTTTATGGCCCCAAAGTTCTGCACCATACATAGAGGCCGCTCTGGCCTGAAGTTTGTACATTTCTACGACTGGTGCAGCAGGCTTGAAGACCGAAGATTTATGAACTTTGCTGATTCCCCCAGCTACCTGGGACAGCCTGAGGGCCACCTTTGCTGTCTGAGGCCCCCAGTCAAAATTTTCGTTAAGGTAATGCCCAAGTAATCGAAGGTCTTGACTCTTTCTAGGCGTATACCGTTTAACAGAGGGTTCGGGCGAGTTTTCAATGGGGGTTGAAAATGATAAACTTGGTCTTATCCAAGTTAATCTCCAACCCACGCAGTTTAGAAAAAACTGCGAACCCATCTAATATTACAGAGAAAAGCAACTCTAGTAATAAAGGGGAGGTATGTAGCAGCTTTTAATACTTTGCAAATGTGCACACAAATAATACTCTAGAGGGGTACACTAGCATTTAATATTACAGATAAAACTGACTGTCGGTAATACAGTGGTGGGGGTTGCTAGACCTTAAAACTCTGCAAGTGTGCATGTTATTAATACTCTGGAGGAATACACTAGCATTTAATATTACAGAGGAAAGCGACTGTAGGTATACAGGGAAAGAGTATGCTAGTTTTATACTCAGTAAGTTTGCACTTAATTAGTACTCTAGGGGAGGAGAGCATTAGCATTTAATATTACTGAAGAATGTTTATTTATGTTTATGTTTATGTATTTATTTTTGTATAGCGCATATGTCACCGTTCGGTCTCAGAGCGCTTGCTGAATCTAAAAGTAGAGAGACAAGGGACAGTTGGCAGATTTAAAATAGCCAAGTTTTAAGATTCTTGCAGAAAGTTTTGTGGTTTGGGTCAGTTCTAATAGATAATGGTAAGGAATTCCAGATGGTGGGGCCTATTTTGGAGAAACTTCTGTCCCCATTTCTGACAGTCCTGACCTTTGGGACTTTTAAAAGATGTTTATTTGATGAACGCAAAGTCCTTCCCGGGCAGTAGCCCTGGAGTTTTCTCTGAAGGTACTTTGGTCCCTGTCCATTTATGGACTTGTGCACTAGGCAGCAGATCTTAAATTTGATGCGCTTTCTTATTGGGAGCCAATGAAGAGTCCTTAGGCACGGAGCTGAAGGAGTGCGGGGGGGGGGGGGGGTCAAGAATCAGCCTTGCGGCAGAGTTTTACAAAGTCTGAAGTTTAGTTAAGAGACATTCGTTCACTTCAGCCAGTAGTGCGTTCCCATAATCAAGGCGACTGATTATGAGGCCCTGAATGAGGGGTTTCCGGGAAGCGAGTGGAATCCACTTGAAGATTTTTCTAAGGCTTCTCATTTGCCCAATGCTGGTGTGAACCACAATGTCACTGTAGTTAATACTGCAGAAGTGTATGCTAGTTATTATTATTATTATTATTTTGACATTTATAGAGCGCAGCAAATACCCGTAGGCGTCTCGGCGCTAAAAATCATCTGTCTCCTGTGTGTAGTCACCGCCTCACTGATTGAAGAGCCGTGTCTTTAAGAGTTTTCGAAATTGTTGGAGAGATGGACTCGCCTCAATACTCTGTAAGTGTCCATGTAATTAATACTCTGGCAGAGTGCGCTAGTATTTAATATTACATATAAATGCGACTGCAGTTAATACAGGGGAGGTAGTGCTACTTTTAAAACTCTGTAAGTGTGCACATAATTAATACTCTGGAGGAGTGCACAAGTATTTAATAGAAGGGGGGCGCTAGAGGGCGCACTGCAGCATGGCCGCACTGCCGTGAGGCTCCTGCAGCCCGGAGCTTCCATCCGGCAATTTATCCTTCTAACCATCATCATCTCCTGATCTGACCCTGGAATCTCCTTCGGAAGGCTGTGGACTGCACTCGGTCCAACTCCCACCGCGATCGTGGTTCCTGTCCGGAGATAGGAGGTCCGGAAGTTTTACCGCCGGGTGCTCTGGAAGTCGGGAGCACTGCGGTCCGGCGTCGCAGCTCACTGTGGTCCGCTACCTCACACGTGGGGTGAAGGCCGGATCCCCTCCCCCCTCAGAGACACTGCGTGATCGCCCGCCTCAAAGTGGATGGTGACGGTAAGCGGGGCTCGCGACAGGTGGCAGAGACTGTGCAGTGTCACCACAGGTGCCACCCTGGACTACGGTGGCAGGGCTGCGACGGGGACTCCAATTCACCCCCGGATTTGATGCACTGCCGGAACACGGGCGGGAGTGGCGGGGCGTGCTGGCCTGCTCGTGCCCCCGTCTGTGGGGGCCTCCTGGGCGCTTGTGAGCTGCAGAGTACGGACGAGGGTGACCTGTGGCTGGCGATACGATTTGCAACAGGACTCGCTGGGCGCGCTGCTGGGGACCCGCTTTTTCCTCCGTTTGGCGCCATTATCGCCGCAGCAGCCACTGTGTGACGGTGCCTACCGGCAGAGGCTTTTCAGCGGAGCGCTGTGCTAGCCATTTGGTGCCGGGCCCCTCTGACTGCATTGTATGCCGGTGCCTCCTACTTTGTGTTTCCTATGCCACACTGTCCTGGATTGGACTGTCCTGCTTCATAAGGGGCGACATAAGAGCTGAGGCCTGCGCTCTGTCCCTGTTACATGGTGTAAGTGGCGCTGCCCTCACTTGTCTGTGTTGTACTATAGTGATCCGCTGCTGTGTGCTCTCGGTCCATTCTCACCTGCTGTTGTTGTAAATACTCCTCTGCCTCCCTGTGGGCAGCAACGTGCTTTGACTGTTTGTGGGGACTGGCGATACTGCGTGGATACACGGCTACTGCGCCCTACTCTTGGATTTTGCTATACTGCCTGTTCTGGTGGGTGCATACCAGTGGCTGGTGTATGAGGGCTTGTGCCTAGGACTAACCTCGCCTCTGTTTGCTGTGTGTGCGGGACCATGGGTAAGCTGGACAATAAGCAACCTAAACTTTCCTTTGACTCTGCGGCCTCTAGGAGGGGCACTCGCCTGGTGCAGGAAGCTGGGAGTTCCCGTTCCCCCCCCCACCTGTCATTGATGCCACTCCGCCATCCACTGCCCCGGATTTCCAACAAATGATGCATGAGATGAGGCAAGGTTTTGCTACCATTGTGGACAAAGTGGACAAACTATCCTCGCGCATGGACGCAGTGGTGCAAAAACTCGATGTCCATGAGGAGCGCCTGACTACGGCAGAACAGCGCATCTCGGATCACGACGACATTGCGGCCACTCACACCACTCAATTGGCGAGGATGGACAATATATTGAGGGTAATAGCAGCCAAGAATGAGGAGTTGGAAGCGAGAAGTCGACGCAACAACATACGCGTTGTAGGTGTGCCGGAAACGACGAATGTGGGAAAGATGGAGACGTACGTGGAAAGACTGTTGGTTGGTGCGGTTGGAGCGGAAGCGTTCTCCACGCAGTTTATGTGGAGCGAGCGCACAGGTCCCTTGGACCACGTCCGGCCACAGGCGCGGCACCGCACCCTATCATTGCGCGCCTTCTGAACTACCGGGACCGGGATGCGGCTCTTCGTGCAGCTCGCACCACCCGCTCACTTTCATTTGAGGGAGTCAATTTCACCATCTATCCGGACTTCACTCCGATGGTGCAGGAGCAGCGACGCAAGTTTCTTGCGGTCAAGAAAAAACTTAGGGACCTGCAGGTGGACTACGCCTTGCTATACCCTGCGAAGCTGAGGGTGACTCATCAGGTGAAGCAGACCTTCTTCACGAATCCGCAGCATGCGGAAGACTTTGTGAAACGTCACAAGAGGGAACGTGCTGCTGCGGGCCGGCAAGACGAGGAGGAACAGGATGGCCACCGATCGGCGGGAGAGGAGGAGGACGCCTAACTAGGTTTCTAGTGATGAACAGGCTGAACTACATACTTTGCACTGGCGGTTCTATGGCTGCCCTTTGAGCCTAGGGATTTGCAGGCATGACTGTTAAGAGCGGATGTGTGGATCGCCGGTCTAACCCGGGATCCCGCTAGTTGAGACTGTTGATATGGAGATGTTTGATGATAACACTTTGCTCCGGGCACCCTCTCCCACACTGTGCCTGGGTCAGGTCTTCGCCTTACGGCTGAGGGGTCGGCGTAGTGTGGGAGGGTGGTAATGTGCACCTCTGGTGGGCACTCCCACGGGCATACCCCACCATTGTTGAGTTCTTTTGTGGGCCTGAGTTTCTGGATGGTTGGATGAATGTATGGAGTGTGGGGAGGGGGGGTGGCAAAGGGTCCTGACAGGTCGGGGTTGGTCAGGTGGGCGGAGGGAGGGGGGATTGCACTGGTGGGCTCTGTTTCCCTTGCCGTACGTCTTAGGTGCGCAATGTTCTCTGGGTGTACTGCGTGTCGGTTGCACAGAGGTTCTTCTCTGTTTGGGGGACTGCATTTTGGTCTGCCGGCGTGCCTGTTGCACGGCTGTTGTTATTTGGGATTGGGAGGGGGGGGTCTGGTTTTTTGGTTTGGGGATGGCTGGGATGAGAGTGGAGTGAGGTTGTTGGAGAGGCTGTGGTGTGCGATTGTGACATCTCGCTGCCTTGCGCTGAGAGACTGGGACGGTGCACTGCTTCTGTGTGCCCCGTGGCGCCTTGATCACGGGTGATGACGATTCATACTGTGGATAAGATATCGATCTTGTCTTGGAATGTCCGTGGGCTTAATGATGCCAGGAAATGTTGTAATGTACTACAGTATTTGGATAGACATGCAATACAAGTGGCTCTCCTGCAGGAGACGCATCTGCGGCGTTTGCCTGCTTCTACGTTTGGGGGGAGGTGGGCTGCAGTGAGGACATTTGCATCGTACTCCTCATATGCTCGTGGAACTGTTATACTTATTAAGAAATCGCTCTCCTTTCAAGAACTGGGGTCACGAGTGGATCCTGAGGGGAGGTATGTGTTGTTGTGGGGGAGGCTTGGGCAGGTCACTGTGCTCTTCGTAAACTGTTATGCACCAAACGTTGATACGCCTGCTTTTTTTCTTACCCTTTGGGGCCACATTCTTGCTGTAGAGGCCTCACATATTGTGTGGGGGGGGATTTCAATCTGGCGGTTCAGGCTCTGGAGGATAGGTCGGAGGGTAGCCCTCAGTACAATATACAAGCCAGGGATGCTTTGCGGGGCATTGTGGAGGAGGCAGGGCTGATTGACAGCTGGAGGTATGCTCACCCGACTGATAGAGAGGGCATGCATTTCACTGCACAGGCTCGCTCCTGGGCTCGTCTGGACTATGTCTTCCTCTCCAGGGGGCTGGTGGTGGGGTTGCGAGAGGCGGTACACTTGGCCAGGACGTACTCTGATCATTGCCCGGTCAGAGTTGTGTTTTCTGTGCCCGGGCTGCACAGGCCGCGCCCACCCTGGCGGCTCTTTCCCTCTGCCCTGTTGGACCCCATTTTTAAGGCTGAACTTGGCGAGGAGGGGGAAGCTTTCTTTCCAAGGAACAAAGGATCTGTTGATAGTGTGGAGGTGATATGGGAGGCATTTAAGGTTACGATCCGGGGTGTCACTATCTCCAAGAGTTGTGGGATGCTTAAACTTATTGTTCAAACTCTCAAGGGCTTAGAGGCTGATTTACGACAATTGGAACACAGATTGCAGGCTGGTCCTGATCCCGACCTCTTAGGTCAGTTTAGGAGTAAGCTTTTGGAGTATGAGGAGGAAGCTGCCAGGGAGGCTAAGCATAGAGGGAAATACTGGACGGCAAGGAGATTTTGTGAGGGGGAGAGGCCTGGGAAGGTACTTGCTGCACTTACTAGGCATCAGAGGTATAGCTCGGACGTGTTGGAGCTGGTCTCGCCGGATGGCACTCACTGTAGAGACACGAAGGAGATTCAGGAGACATTTATTCACCATTACACCCACTTGTACACTACGCAGCAGTCGGGTGATGTGCGATATGGCGGATTCCTTGATGATTTAGCGCTTTGCTGGTTGTCGGACGATCACAGGGCATTCCTGGGCAGGCCTCTTGAGGAGGAGGAGATCAGGGGTGCCATCATGTCCCTGAACAATGGGAAGACCACGGGGCTGGACGGCCTTCCCGCCGAATTCTATAAATGTTACGTGGATATTATGGCTCCTGTTCTTCGCGAGGTTTTTGAGGAGTCCCTTGAGGTAGGGAGGCTGCCGGGTTCTATGAGAGAAGTTGCTATCACCTCGTTGCTTAAACCGGGTAAAGACCCTCGGGACGTGGGTTCCTATAGGCCCCTTTCATTACTTAATTGTGATGTCAAGATTCTGGCGAAAGTGTTGGCGGTTCGGCTTTCTGAGCTCATGCCTGTTATTGTCTTGCCTGATCAGTCCGGGTTCGTGCCTGGTCGGGCGACTTCCCATAATCTTCGTACATTTTTTTCCCTTATCCTGACCATTGCTCCGGAGCTCCCGGTGGCCGCCGTTTTCCTGGACGCCACTAAGGCGTTTGATTCGGTGGAGTGGGGTTACCTTATTGATGTTTTATGCAGAATGGGGTTTCCTCGGATCTTTATCTCCTGGGTCAAATTGCTGTATACTGACCCGGTGGCGAGAGTGGTAGTGAATGGTGTGCTTTCCCCCCGGTTCCCTATTACAAACGGGACCAGGCAGGGATGTCCCCTTTCTCCCCTCCTGTTTGCCATCGCTATAGAGCCCCTTGCCTGCCGGATCCGCCAACTGCACCAACAGAGTGCGTTTAACTGTTTCCAACGTCAAGTGGGAATCTCTTTGTATGCGGATGATGTCACACTTTATGTTAAGGATCCGCAGACGAATCTTAATGCGCTTTTGCGAGAGTTAGTTGCTTTTGGAGGGATCTCTGGGATACATATCAATTGGCAGAAGTCCCAATTCTTTCCGCTCACTGCGGCGGTTCATCGATTTCCGTTGGACTACCCTTTGGAGTGGTGTGACTCGGAGCTGCGATACCTTGGTATTGTGGTCTCTTTGGTCAGAGAGGAGACTATTAGGCTTAACTATGGCGTAGCTATCACTAAACTGGCGGATAACATTACGAGATGGATGTCTTTGCCTTTGTCCATGGCGGGTAGGGCGTCCTTGATTAAAATGGTGGTCTTACTCCGATCAGAGCTCATTCGTTTGTTCTGGGGGGGTAAACAACCGAGAGTAGCGTGGGCTACCTTAACGTTGCCCTATGTCGATGGCGGATTTGATGTTCCTGACTTTGAACTTTACTATTTAAGTGCTCAGACACACTATGCATATCACTCGATGCGTCCCACGCCGTTTATGCCACAAATTGCGGCTGAACGATGGGTCGCCCATCCTCTCCCGTTAGAAGGTATGGTACTGGGCAATATGGGTGATGTGGACACCCACCAGACAACGGTAACGTGCACGGTAGATGCTTGGGAAGGTGTGGCGCGATTGCTGGATCTTTCATTTCTCTACTCACCCGCACTACCCCTTGCGTATCATCCTGCCCTGTCCCTATTACAGGAGACAGGATTTCAGCGTCTGTGCAAGCATCTTGGTGTACTTACTTGGGGAAGCCTTTTTCATGAGGGCACTTTCCGTACCCGGGACCAGTTTTTTGGTGATGTGATCTGTTCCCCCTTGGAGCTGTTCTATTATGTCCGCCTGCGTCAGGGCCTGCGTACTTTACTGCCGGATTTCCCTAAGGAACCGGATGTGACCTTGCCACTTCACGTACTACTAGTCTCCGATGGGCGACATTTGGTTTCGAAGCTATATGGTGCCATTAGACGGCAGCGTGCTACCCCGGTTAGTCGGGTGCGGGAGCAATGGGACACTGAACTGAGCATCACTATTTCTGACGAACAGTGGCAGTACTGTTGTGGTGTTACTGCTAATATCTCCTCCAGTTGCCGTTTGAAAATTATACACTACAAATTCATACAGAGGTTTTATTATACCCCAGCCAGGAAACTTCGGTTTCGATTGTCGGAGGACGATAGATGTACCCGATGCCGGGCAGTAGGGGCCGATTTCCTGCACTTGGCATGGAAGTGTGCGACCGTTCTGGAGTACTGGGTGCAGGTCCATGCTGCTCTGCAGATTATGATGGAGGATGGGGTGCTGTTCGACCCCATGGTTCTCCTGTTGGGGTTTACTAAGGGGGTGCCTGCACTCCACCGTAGATTTGTGGATGTGGCCTTATTGTTGGCCAAACGGAGAGTGGCTTGCTGCTGGGGGCGAGGCAGGGTGCCGCAGTTCGAGGACTGGTTACGTGATATCATTTATTGTCAGGACCAATACAACGTGTATGCCGAGCTGATGCCCGTGCGATGTAGGCCTAAGGATTTTTGTAGCCCGTTGCAGGTGTACCTCCTCACTAGAACGGTGCAGGACTCTGATTCTGGCAGAGAAGACCGGGTTGGGGTGGGTTAAACGGCGCAAGGTCTGTTATGTCGCGCAGGCACCTGCCGGATTCCATGCCCCGGTGTGACTGGGGTCATTTCTTTCCTCTGTTGCTGTGCTACTTATATTTGTCATGCTGTGATGGCCTTGTGTGAGGTATGATGGGCCAGTAGCTACTTTCCTGTTGGTGGTTGGGGGGGGCCCTCCTCTGACCACATGGTACATGGTGCTTGGTCGTCCACTAGGCCGATGTTTGTCTCCCTGCCTTACAGACTGTGTGCTACAGAGTTATGCCCCTGCCATCACCTACTGCTTTGAGCGGATGCGAACCGCGATGCATGTTTACAGATGTTATGTGTCTTTTCCATTACTGTCTGCTTTGTATTGTGCCTTGACATGAAGCCTGGACATTTTGATCATATTGCCACATTGCACTGTCTCTCACTATTTGTATGGATTATGAATGTACCACTACTGTCTTTTGCTTGTCTCCAAATAAAGGTTTAAAAAAAAAAAAGTATTTAATAGAAGGCATTTGATAGTTTTTAATAGTCTGTAAGTCTGTATGTAACTTATTCTCTGGCGGACACTACTACTATTTCAAATTACAGCGGAAAGCAACTGTAGTTAATACAGGGGAGGAAAATGATAATTCTTAATACTTTATAAGTGTGCACGTAATTAATATTCTGGAAGAGTGCACTAGTATTTAATATTATAGAGGAAAGCGACTGTAGTAAATACAGGGGAAGCATAAGCTATTTCATAATACTCTGTACATTTGCACACAATTATTACTCTGCATGAGTGCTCTTGTATTAAATATTACACATGAAAGTGACCATAGCTACTACCACATGGAAGAAGTACCCTAGTTCTTAATACTCTGTTAGTGTGCAAGTATTTAATACCATGGAGGAGTGTGGTAGTATTTAATACTTCACAGCGAAGTGACTAGTTAATGAAGGGGAGGCATATGCTACTTCTTAATACTCGGTAACTGTGCATGTAATTAATACTCAGGAGGAGTACGCTAATATTTCATAATACAGAGGAAAGCGACTGTAGGTAAAAACAGGGGAGATGTATGCTGGTTTTTAATTCTGTGTAAGTATGCACAGAATTAATACTCTGGAGGAGTGCTCTTGTATTTATTATTACAGAGGAAAGTGACTGTAGTTACTACTGGGAAAGCATATGCTAATCCCTAATACCCTGTACGTGCATGTAATTAATACTATGTAAGGGTATGCTAGTATCTGTTATTACAGAGAGAATCAACTGTAGGTAATGCAGGGGAGTTGTGCTAGTATCTATTATTACAGAGAAAATCTACTGTAATTAATGCAGGGGAGGTGTGTCCTATTTCTTAATACTCTGTAAGTTTGTACAAAGAAAAGTAAATATAATTAATAAAGGAGAGGTATATACTAGTTCCTAGCACTATGTAAATGTGGATGTAATTATTGCTTTGGAGGAGTGTGCTGGTATTTAAAATTACAGATGAAAGTGACTGTAGGCAATACAGCAGAGACATATACTCATTTCCCATACTCTGTAAGTGTTCACATAATTAATACTCTGGCGGAGTGTGTTGCTATTTAATATTACAGAGGAAAGTGACTGTAGTTGATATAGGGAGCATGCTACTTCTATAATCAGCCAGTGTGCACATGATTAATACTCTGGAAGTGTGCACTAGTATTTGATATTACAGAGGGAAGTGACTGTAGTTAATACAGGGGAAGCTTATGCTAGTTCTTAACACTATTTAAGTGTGCATGTAATTATTACTGTGGAGGACTGTCCTACTATTTAATATTACAGAGGAAAGAAGCTTTAGTTAATTCAGTTCTTAATACTCTGTAAGTGTGAACTTAATTCATACGAGTGTGTTAGTATTAATACTACAGAGGAAAGCAAATGTTGTAAATAGATGGGGTTATGAGTGTTCTTAATATTCGGTAAGTGTACATATAATTAATACTCTGGAGGAGTTCTATAGTATTTATCATTACAGAGGAAAGTGACTATACAGGGGAGGCGTATCCTAGTTCTTAATACTATATATGTTTGAATGTAATTAAGACTCAAGAGGAGTGCACTATTTTTTTAAATTACAGAGAAAAGTGAATGTTGTTAATACGGGGGAGGAGTATGCTGGTTCTTAATACTCTATAAATGTGTATGTATTTAATACTCTGGAGTAGTGCACTAGTATTTACTTCTAGAGATGAAAGAAAGTGCAAATTATACAGGTGAGGCATATGCTAGTTCTTCAAACTATGTGTGCACACAAATAATACTCTGGTGGAGAGAACTACTATGGAGAAAAAGAGGAAAGCACAGCAGTTAATACAGGGGAGGAATTTGCTAGTTCTAAAAATTCCAAGTCTGCACATAATTAATATCTGTAGGAGTGCACTACTATTTAATATTATATCTGAAAGTTAACACAGGGGAGGATTATACTAGTTCTTAGTGCTTTGTAAGTGTGCATTTGATTAATACTCTGGAGGAGTGCTCTAGTTAATATTACAGATAAAAGTGACTGTAGTTAATACAGGGGAGGTGTATGATAGGTCTTAATACTCTGTAAGTCTGTATTTAATTAATGCTCTGAAGGAGTCTACTAGTATTTAATACTACAGAGTAAAGCGACTGTCGTTAAAACATGAGAGGCGTATGTTAGTTCATAATACTCTGTAAGTGAGCACAGAATTAATACTCTGGAGGAGTATGCTAGTAGTTAATATTACAAGGGAAAGAGGCTATAGTTAATACAGGGGATGCTTATGCTAGTTCTTAATACCCTGTTAGTGTACATGTAATTAATTCTCTGGATGAGTGCACTAGTATTTAAAAAGATAGACACAGTGGACAGAGTACTCCTCCCAGTACTCCTCCCAGTCAGTATTATAGACCAAGCTCTGAAAAGCCAACCCAATTAATATGGGGGTTTTTCTTGTCTCTAAAAGACAACCTCCATAGGTGTCAAAGATGCAAGAATGGGTGTGTTGCAGAGGGATACCACACAAGGTCACACCGTAACAGGTTGCAAGATTCACAAATATCTTAGATACTGATTAATGTCTTTGATGAAGGTAGTTCGCCCCTTAGAATGTATGTGTTTACCAGACCACTAAATTAATGTTTTTGATAAAACCAACAACTTTTTTTGAGAAACAGTTGATTTTAAAATGCATATGTGGAATAAACTTATAGATCATATGTGATTGACACAGATTGACACAGGGAATGCCGTACCATGTTTTTCGGAAATGTTTTTTAAACATGTTTTTAATATACGCCTGTTGTATTGGAAATATAAAGTAATTGTATATTTTGTATTTTTTAATTCTATAGTGATTTTAAATTTGAAATCTTGTCCTGAAGAAGGTGACAACCCACATCACCGAAACGCCGCGTCGACACATTTCATGTTTTTGTATTTTTAAGTTTTAATTGTGATGATTGAATAAATGTGAAGGACTTTGTTTTTAAATTTATATGGTCGGTAACATTATCAAATAAAGAAATTCTTTTTTCTTAAAAAACTCTCCTGTGTACATGTATATTATCACTAGTTCAGTGTTGTGTAAAAAACCATGAATGCACTCTTTTATATTGCTTGGGTCTGAGGCGACATAGATAGATTACTTTTTTTTAAAAATGTTTAACTTGTAAATTTGTCAATCTTGATGCAACTCTGGTTACAACATACGGTTCATCCTTGATATTGGTGGTTAAAAATCCCTGAGAGGGGCCTATACCCCTACAAAATTTAAGAAAAGGGAACTGTTGTTTTTCTTAGAGTGCCTAATAACCCTATCCCTTTTCTCTGAAAGGGTTTCTCCTTATAATTTTTCCACTTGTACTAGCACAGTTTGTTAACTGAGGAGTGTCAACTGGAACCTCTAAAATTTAAAAGAGGTGCACTGATAACAGTGCAAAGATCCAAATTAATTAATGGATCAATTCAAGGTATTTAGTTTTTCCGAAGAGCAGTTTAATAAACTAGTAAATGGCCAAAATAAAACAACCAATACTGTCATAATATCGGACAGTGAAGAAGAAAAATGGAAAGAATTATGGAATTTAAAAAAGAAGATAATACGAACAGAGCTACATGCAGATTTCTTGATTGAGTACTGCAAAAAGGGAATTATCCCTAAAGGTCTACAAATAAGGAATGAACCTAGTATATTCACTAAAAACCAAAAATTCATTGAAACATGGACCTTTATTGCAAATAGATGCAGCAGGGATTGGCTACTATTAATTATTGAAACAGCCCATGCTACATTAATCATAGAAAAAGAAGAAATAGATGATATGGAGAAAAAATTAAAAGACAACACTTCACTGGAAGATGTGAAGAGTAAGTTAGAGGAAATTCAGGGTGACCTAGATGGCTACAGGGATTTCCTTACAAACAAAAAGAGTAATAAATTCAGAAAGGACGTAGACAGGTACAGACCCGAATTAACTTACCCCTATCTACAGAACGAGTACTATGAAAAACAGCAAGAGGAGTTTCAATATAAACAGAACTGGCAACCAAACAGACGAAATGGTTCAAGGAAAAGAGTGACTTTCTCTGAGAGCTCCTACACAAGTACTGAATCTGAGTCTGAAATAAATCAAGACACCTCCGGCCCTAGAGACGGGGGAAACAGCAGTAAAACAAACAAAGATAGCCTGCCTTTTTTAGACAGGCGGAAATCCAACCTGAATCAAAATCCAAGAGGGAGGGCACGAGGAAGGACCTTTTATCCCCAGAACCAAGGCCAAGCACGTCCCTACATGAGAACGCGCAGCCAAAAGAACTGGGACTAAACCCCAAAGCTGCTGTTATAAATCTTTCCAGTAGAAAGCTAGACATTGAGGAAATTAAACTTTTAGAGAAAGGACTCGGATATGCAATCTCCGAGCCTGTTGACAAATTTAATCTAGAACGTGACATTAAAAGCTTTTTTAGAAAAATAAGGCTAAATAAATTCTTTGAAGGGAAAGAAAGAACTGTCAATGACAACAAATCAGGCCTTAGACCGAAATCCAATTGGATGCCCACCGGCACCATGGTAAGCAAAGAGATAGATATCTTTGAAAAGGTTGTAGAGAAGGGATTAGAAGACCTACTTAAACAAAAATCATGGATAAAATACAATCTCACCAAAAAAGAGAAAGATGCTCTAGAAACCCTGAAAGGATGCAAAGAAATCACAATAAAACCTGGTGATAAAGGGGGCAGTATTGTCATAATGGACACCAATAAATACGAGTGTAAAATGCAGAAGATGCTAAAAAATACTCTGCACTATGCCTCCTCCAGCCGACAAGAGTGGTCGGATTTAAAAGAAAAAATCAGAGAGAGACTTAATTTTGCCCTGGAAGATGGGGTTATTAATCAGGAGGAATTCAATTTCTTAAAAAATGACAAACCAGTTATACCTGCCATTTACGGTCTTCCAAAAATGCACAAAGATATTAGAGACCCACCAATGCGACCTATAGTTTCGAGCTTAAACTCTTTAACAGAACCATTGAGCCAATATGCAGATAAATTTATTCAACCATTGGTAACTCAACAAAAAGCTTATATTAAGGACACCACAGATACGATCACAAAAATTGAGAACAAACCCTTCAATGTGGATAGTGAGTGGCTAGTGACTCTAGATATAGAGGCACTATACACGAACATACCTCAAAATGATACAAAAATCATGATAGAGAGGCTTTTAAAAGGGACAGATGATGAGTTATCTGAACATGCCCAATTTGTAGTGGACTGTATTGAGATAGTATTAACTAATAACATCTTCCTTTTCAAAGATGAGCTATTCAAGCAAACAAAGGGCACAAGCATGGGCGCTACATGTGCGCCGAGCCTTGCTTGTCTGTACGTAGCAGCTTTTGAAGACACACACATATTCAATGAGATGGCCCCATTTTTTGAGAACATAAAAATGTGGGTCCGTTTCATTGACGACGTGTTGTGTATATGGTCAGGGGGTGAAAATGAACTAAAAGAGTTCATCCAATGGATCAATTTAGGAGATAAAAACCTGAAATTCACATCCACCTACAGCAACCAGAGCTGTGATTTTTTAGACATTAGAATAAAACCTGTAGATGGAACCCTGAGAGTGGAACTCTTTAGTAAACCTACCGATCGCAACACCATGTTGCACTTTGAAAGCCACCACCCTGCAACTCAAAAAAATAACATACCCTTCGGACAATTCCTAAGGGTGAGAAGGAATTGTACCGATAGAGAGGAATTTGAAAAACATGCCCAAACCCTAACCAATAAGTTCCTAGAAAGGGGATATCCGAAAAAGATGATTAAAAATGCATACAAAAGAGCAAAATACTTTAATAGGGAGAGTCTGTTTCAACCCAAATCCCAACCTGCAATAAAAGATCAGAAATTGGTTTGTGTGACCAATTTCTCAAACATCAGCAACAAAGTGAAGAACCTTATAAATAGGAATTGGAACCTACTTCAAAATACAGGCTCCATACCCATTCCAAAACCGATATTTGCATATCGACGAAATAGAACAATTAAAAATTGTTTAGTACATACATATCCTGTCGAGATGAAAAGGAACAGGATAGAAACCATAGACGGAAAAGTGCCGGCTGGCAATTTCCCCTGTGGTGCCTGTAAAAATTGCAGTTTGATAATTAAAGGTCCCAAAATAGATTACAATGGAATCACCCATTATCAAAAAGATCTAGTAAATTGTAGAACCCAAAACGTGGTCTACATGATACAATGTCCTTGTCAAAAGGCGTATATAGGAGAGACTGCGAGAGAGATGAGACTCAGGCTAAATGAGCATAAATCTTCAATTAGAACAAAACGAGTCAATGCACCTCTAGTTGAACATTGGGAACAATCTAAACACACTGTTGAGGACCTAAAATGGTGGATTGTTGAAGTTGTCAAACTGAATAACAGGGGTGGAGATTTGGACAGCAAAAGAAAAAAGAGAGAGCAGTATTACATGTCCAAATTCAACACATTTAGAAATGGACTAAACAGTAGGGAGGAATGGGACAGAATAATTTAAACGCTCATTCCAACAGTGGAACCATCTTATAATACAGTAACAATGAGTGGAATGTAAATTTCCTTTCCTTACATAGCTTCAAAACCATCAAAATTCTTTGAATAGCCAAAAGTGTGAATGACCTAATTTGCTGACTGCAGAAAATACAAACTAAGTATAATAAATAATGCTAAGACTGATATAGAAATGTCGCCCCAATTGGGTTCGACATTCTTATAGTTGCAGCCCAATAATGAATGACGCCGCAAATGGGTTTAACATTCATAATGTTGCTGCCAAGGCAAAAGTAGTTTAAATCGATTAAATAAATTAATGGGATTCCAGAAGAATAGCAGAACATTATAAGAAGAATGTGCGCACATAGAAATATTGAGAGCAATAACGCCCTACAATATGGCTGCCAGGTTAACCAGCCGAATGAAGGCACGGAAACAAGTCACGTGATCGGAACCCGATCGGCCAAATATAAATGTAATCCAATCGGCCTGAAATAATCTAATCCAGTAAGAATTGGTATCAAAAAGGTTGCAATATATGGAGGAAACGATTTCTAAAACACCTGAAATCATGGCAGCCAAAACATATAACGTTTAGGCAAACCGGAACATCCCCTTAATGAAAAGGCAGCAACTAAAAGATGGCCGCCGCCGCCGTTGTGGTTCACACGAACGCAACCGCGGAAAACATGCAGGTGAACAACATTATCCGTACTCAATTTAGCAATTAACAAAAGTATATAAACAGTGAAAATTAGAACCGAGCCATTCCAGCCCGGAAGGACGGTCGTTGCAGGTGCCCACCCGAGACGCAAGTACAACCGCTCGAAAAAGTAAGTACGGAAAATCCCTGACAAACCGCTTTAAAGAGCAGAGGACCTGGTCCTTATACTCTACTGCTTTAAGCAACTTAGAGTAGAGACTAAAATTTTGTTTCTTTTCCATTTTTAAATCCTGGTACTAAAAGCCCAAGAGTGTTCAAAGTTTTAAGAAAAAGCCGCCCTCCAAATAAACAGTGCGAGCATACAGATAAAGACAACAAACATATACAAGGTAAGACAGCGAAAATATTGAAAGGAGTTTCTCTTACAGATTTAGAGAAATCTGCAGAGTTGCCATATATCCTTACAATACAAAAATATCTTTCAGGGTATCTCACAACAAAACGGCTGGGTAAAGAAGTTATAACGACCGTCTACTCTAGGATCGCAATTGAATGATCCAGGTAAATAAGTCCCCACCAAAAGTAACCCGCCATGAGGATAATATAGGATCTGAAAGTGCAAATTAGAGATGCCAGGGAAGAGTAGATATAAAAGGGACCAACGTCTAGAGGTGGAACCCAGAACTTAACAAAATTCAGTTAGTCTTACTTAAACTGTTTGTTTAAAGAACTGAAAACGAACGAAAATAAATGGGCAATTTTAAAACAGTAATGTTTATGAAATATCTTTTTTCAATATAGAGAACATGACTTGTTGATTCAAAGAACTCGAAGGGGTACAATAAGTGGATGCGTCACCCCGGTTGAAAGATATAGCAACAAGGTAGCTATTAACAGCGATCAATTGATTATTTAAATTTTGTTAAAAAACTTGAATAAGTATATGACACTCACGTTTGAATTGCAGAATCAGAATTTAATTTTAAGAATCACGGATATCGCCCATTGACAAAAGCGATTTGCTGAACTACCAAGTAGGTAGGTATAATAATATTAAGTTCCAAGTAATGAAAGAACCTTTTATAATCTCAGGGAAGATGCAGTGTCCAAAGATAGACACAGTGGACAGAGTACTCCTCCCAGTCAGTATTATCGACCAAGCTCTGAAAAGCCAACCCAATTAATATGGGGGTTTTTCTTGTCTCTAAAAGACAACCTCCATAGGTGTCAAAGATGCAAGAATGGGTGTGTTGCAGAGGGATACCACACAAGGTCACACCGTAACAGGTTGCAAGATTCACAAATATCTTAGATACTGATTAATGTCTTTGATGAAGGTAGTTCGCCCCTTAGAATGTATGTGTTTACCAGACCACTAAATTAATGTTTTTGATAAAACCAACAACTTTTTTTGAGAAACAGTTGATTTTAAAATGCATATGTGGAATAAACTTATAGATCATATGTGATTGACACAGATTGACACAGGGAATGCCGTACCATGTTTTTCGGAAATGTTTTTTAAACATGTTTTTAATATACGCCTGTTGTATTGGAAATATAAAGTAATTGTATATTTTGTATTTTTTAATTCTATAGTGATTTTAAATTTGAAATCTTGTCCTGAAGAAGGTGACAACCCACATCACCGAAATGCCGCGTCGACACATTTCATGTTTTTGTATTTTTAAGTTTTAATTGTGATGATTGAATAAATGTGAAGGACTTTGTTTTTAAATTTATATGGTCGGTAACATTATCAAATAAAGAAATTATTTTTTCTTAAAAAACTCTCCTGTGTACATGTATATTATCACTAGTTCAGTGTTGTGTAAAAAACCATGAATGCACTCTTTTATATTGCTTGGGTCTGAGGCGACATAGATAGATTACTTTTAAAAAAAAATGTTTAACTTGTAAATTTGTCAATCTTGATGCAACTCTGGTTACAACATACGGTTCATCCTTGATATTGGTGGTTAAAAATCCCTGAGAGGGGCCTATACCCCTACAAAATTTAAGAAAAGGGAACTGTTGTTTTTCTTAGAGTGCCTAATAACCCTATCCCTTTTCTCTGAAAGGGTTTCTCCTTATAATTTTTCCACTAGTATTTAATATTACAGAGTTCAGCAACTGTAGTTAATACTGGGGAAGTGTAGGCTAGTTCTTAATACTCTAAGTGTGCACACAATGAATACTCTGGAGGTGTGCATTAGCAGTTCATATTTTTGAGGAAAGTTATTGTAGTTAATACAGGGGAGGAAATGATAGTTCTTAAATCAGTAAGGTTGCAGGTAATTAGGACCCTTTAGGAGTCCACTAGTATTCAAAATAAGAAAGGGAAGCAGCTCTACTTAATACAGGGGAGGGAAAGTGATTGTAGTTAATACTTAGTTGGTATATGCTAGTTCTTAATTGTCTGGAGGAGTGTGAATGTAATAAATACTATGGAGGAGTGTGCTAGTATTTAAAAATACAGATGAAAGCAACTGTAGTTAATACGGGGAGGTGTCTGAAAGTTCATAAAACTATGTAAGTGTGCACGTAATTAATACGCTAGAGGAGTGTGCTACTATTTAATATAACAGTGGAAAGCGACTGTAGTTAATACAGGGGAGAGGTATGCTAGTTCTTAGTACACTGTAAGTGTGCATTTAATTAAAGCTCTGGAAGAGTGTGCTAGTATTTAGTATTACAGGCAAAAAGACTTCAGTTAATACAGGGGAGGCATACGCTTATTCTTAATTCTCTGTAAGTGTACATGTAAGTAATACTCTGGTGGAGTGCACTAGTATTTAATAGTACAGAGGAAATTGATTATAGTTAATACGGGGGAGCGGTATGCTAATTCTTAATACTCTATAATGTGCACATAAACAATACTCTGGAGGAGTTATCTAGTATTTCATTTCACAGATGAAAGCAATTGTAATTAATACACTGGAGGCATATCCTAGTTTTTAACACTCTGAAAGTGTGAACGAAATCATTACACTGAGGATTGAGCTAGCATTTAATTTTAGAGAGAAAAACAGCTATAGTAAATACAGAGAGGCGTATGCTAGTTCTTAATACTCTGTTAGTGTGCACATAATTAATTCTCTGGAGGAGTGCGCCAGTACTTAATACTACAGGGGAAAGTGATTGTAGTTAATAAAGTGTAGAAGTATGTTAGTTCTTAACACTGTAAATATGTATGTAAATAAAACTGTGGAGGAGTGCACTAGTATTTAATATTACAGACAAAAGTGACTGTAGTTAATAAAGGGGAGGCAAATGATTGTTCTAAAAACACTGTGAGTGTGCACATAAGTAATACTCTAGAGGAATTCACTAGTATGTAATATTACAGAGGTAAGCAACTCTATTTAATACAGGGGAGGTGTATGCTAGTTCTTAGTACTCTGTCAGTGTGCAGTCAATTATTACTCTGGAAGAGTGTGCTAGTATTTAGCATTACAGACAAAAGTAACTTTAGTTAATACAAGGGAGGGATATGATAGTTCTTAATACTCTGTAACTGTGCATTTCCTTAATACTCTTAAAAATATTTTTTTTGAGAATTCATAGACGTAAATATTACAAGCATATAATAATCTCATGTATAAAAACATATTTTAAAACTATTAAGGACAAAACCATTGGCATAAAGTGCTAAAGTGTTAAAAACAAATTTTAAATACTCATTTCAAAGTGCTCAGCAGTGCAATCACAATATGCCTATAATACAGAAAAAAGATCATATTAATTTAATGTTCAAAGTGCTAAATTGGAATACCTACGTACATGTATATTCTATCTTTTTATCCAAATACTACGACGGTGCAGAAAAAGATCACATTTAAGTAAAGTGCAAAGTGCTATCAATGGATAAGTACATACATATATGTTATATTCGTTTATCCCAGGTACAACATGTTATCCTATGTTTCAAACACACTCCAATATTTCTCATACTTTCTTACTACTCCAGACCTTATTGCATATTTCTTTTCCCACTCTGGTAATTTAGACAATTGTGCTCTCCATACATTGAAAGTAGGTACCTTGTCTGTTCTCCAGAGTTGCAGGATTAATGATCTTGCTAATAATTCTGCAATAAACAAGCATTCCTCATGTGCAGAGATAACAGGCGAGCAGCCCAAAACGGCAATGGATTGATTAAGTGCAATTTGGGGGTCTATTGTAAATCTATGATATTTCTCGATCTCCTCCCACAGATTCTGAATTTTTGGGCACTCCCAACTGATATGCGTCTAAGTGCCTTTCTCTGCGCAATGAAAGCATTTATCCTCTATTTGCGGGTATATTTTATGGAGAAAAGAGGGTGTTCTATAAATCAGTCATTTTGAATAGTATTGCATATTCGACCCTCAAAATATAACTGTATTAAGCTTATTTTGCTTATTCCAGGTTGGTTTAAGCATCTGTATATCTTCCCTTTTCTTCCATCTATCCCTAATGTTTTCGTATAGTAAGAGATTTATTCTCATCAAAGATTTTAATCCAGTTACTGATCTTCTGTTGTAAGGGGCGGTTAAGGGCTTCACTAATGCTAGTTTTATAACACAGATTTTCTATATCTAGATTTTTCAATACAGATTTTAATCTAGTAAAAGGCCACTTTAAAATTATGTTGGATTGTTGAAGCCCAAGCTCCATTTCAATCTCCGCCCAGGTTTTCTAAAAATTCCCCTTGATAATATCCTGGCTCTGATCATAGCCATTTACTTCCCACAATCTTAGTATATTTTTCACAAGAAATACCTATTTCCCCGTATATATATTCAAAAGCCTGGTTGAATTAATAATTCTTAAAGTATTGTAGTGTGTTAAAAGTTGGGTTTTTTGTTCAATTATTCATTGTCAGGTCTTATAACATACTTTCTTAGGGTACTCAGTCACTCTTGTACAATTGATGATATTGTATTCCATTAGAATCTTTTTCATTAAAAAATTATCCGCCTCTTGAGGATTTAAAAAAATATTCTAAACTATGATGTGCAAATGTCGCGTAATAATAGTTTCTAATATCTGGGAGAGATAATCCTCCTTCTGCAACAGAATAGTTTAAAGTGCTGAGTGCCAATCCTGGAACCCTATTTGCCCATAGGACAAAGAAAAACATACTGTCTATCTGCTTAAAAAAAGAAGTCTGTATTGCACAGGGAGCTGCACTAAAAAGAAGTTAAACAGTGGAAGAATGGACACTCAAATTAACGCAACTCATCCTATTATTGATAACAGGAGCTGATTCTATTGTGCTAGCTGAGAGCTCACATTTTTCAGCAGTGGATTATATTTTAGGGAAAAAAGGTCTTCTATTTTCTCTTTTACATAGATACCTCTTTGGACGGGCGTTATATGTCTGTCTGAATTCTGGTAAAAGAGAATTCACACCACAGTTGCATAATATGATTTCTGTTTTGGTCTTATTGATTTAATACCCTCCTATCTGCGAAGACTCTCATAACTTCCGCATGAGTGGCTATCTTTGAGTCCAGAAAAAGAACAATACCGTCGGCATAAAGTTTTATGTTCGTCATTTATTTATCCGGAACCATATGGACTCTTTTTTACCTAATTGCAATTGCTAGAGGCTCTATAAATAGAGCAAATAAAATTGGGGAGAGGGGACAGTCTTGCCAGGTTCCTCTATTTATTTGGCATGTCCCTGTATTAAGAGCGTTGATTAAAATTTGCACCTGGGAATTCATATAAAGTTGTTTTAATAAAAATACAAACTCATTTGGGAAACCACATTTTTCTACAATCGCAAAGAGACAATTTCATGAGAGAAGATCAAATTCTTTTTCGGCATCTAAAAACCAGATCTGTGCCTCAACCTTATTGACATAAAAAAAATCCAGTGCCTCCAATAAAAAATGTGTATTAGTAGAAAGCTGTCTCCCTGCTACAAAACCGCACTGGTCTGTCCCAAAAAGTGATCCCACCATCCTATTTAGTCTATTGGCAAGCAGTTTAGTGAAAATTTTATAGTCATTATTTAAGAGGCCTATTGGCCTATAAGAATTCACATTTTCGCTATCTTTATCATTTTTTAAAAATACTGACCACCACTGCAGTACAGAAAGATGCTGGCGGGTCCCCCCTTGTAGTAGATAGTTTGCAAGTCTTAAAAATTCGGAGCAAAGTGTTGTGGAAAATGCTTTAAAAAATACAGCTGGAATACCTTCCTCCCCGGTGGCTTTACAGTTAGGCAAGGAGCTGATAACCACATCTAGTTCTTCCTTCGTAAATTCCGCTAGCAACAGCTCTTTAAAAATATTTTCTAACGTTGGGATTGGCAATCCCTGTAAAAATTGATTAATTGTTTCTAAGGCAACCTGGTAAGATTTCTGATAAATGTCTTTATAGTGTTTAAGCAACATCTCGCCTATTAGTGACATAGTCTTTACACGAGCTTTAGTAACTTTATCCTGAATACAATCGACTCTATTATGGACTTGGTTCTCTTTTGCTTGCCAAGCTAGCAATCTTCCTGTATACTCGTTATCTTCATAGCTTGTCTGAAGGTACAGCCTACTTGCCATAGCCCCTAGTTCAAAGTAGAATTCCTTCATTTTTGTTTTACCATTTAGTACTTCTTGCCTAGTGGCTGGAGTCCTATTTCTAACATATTCTTGATTCGCATGAGCCAGCCTAGTTTTTAATGCCATTCTCTCCTACCTTTTGGCCTTCTGTTTTGGTATCTCTTTTGAGGTGAATATTCCTCTCAATGTAGCCTTAAAAGCATCCCCCACTATGTTAATTTGGGCAGAGTCCTTGTTTATATTAAAAAAGACACTTAGCTCCTTCTCTATTTCTGCACACCATTGCTTCTCAGCTAAATTGAGTTTGTTAAAATACCACCTTTTTCATACTTCTTCATCTGCCTTTCCTTGAAGTTATTCCATCTTAATGAGGGCATGATCTGCGAAGGCATTTGCTAAGTGTTCATATTTACTAATTTCGAGATAATGCGAAGTTAAAAAGAAGTCTAGCCTTGATGATCAATCATATTTTGCCCAATGACAGGAGTATTTGCATTTAAGCAAGTTGTTAGAACGCCAATTATCAAATATGTCCAAATCTGTCTTACAACTCAACAAAGCGATAGCAACTTGTGGTTTATTTTGTCTTCGGTCTTTTTTGGTTGAGTCAACCAGGGGATTTTGCAAGAAATTAAAACCACCTCCCCATATGATCTGACCAGGTATGCCTGATAATGCTTGCCTTAATTGTAAAATAGGGAGTGGGTCATCCATAACTGGTGCATAAATTGTAGCAAATATCATATTTGCCTGGTTTATTTTCCCATGCAAGAATGTCCATCTATCACTCGTATCTGAATGTGATGCTTCAAAATGAAATTGGACATGCTTGCCTATGGAAATGCTCACACCCCTCTGAGCTGTCCCCGACATGGATGAGCAATAAAAACCTGCCCAATTTTTAAACATTTTACTAGTATCTGTTAGAGCTCAGTGGTGTGTCTCTTTTATAAAGATCACATCTGGGTGATGACCTTAACAAACTCTCTATTTAACACATTAGCATTCAGAGACAGGATTGTCAATTTATTCCAATTCATGGTTTATTTAAAAGCGAGAAATTATTGTTTATTTTGTCCACAGGCCACAGCCGATACCAGCTAATGGGCAACATGCGCTCTATGTGCAAAAATGCATATCTAAAGTGCAACTTGTGCAAAATATGCAAAATGTGCATAAAAGCTGCAGCTTAAATTGTTGATTCTTTTTTTGATAAGACAATAACGAGCTAAGCTATGCTCTAAAAAACAAGTTATTCTGATTGTGCAAACTGCGCAAATGTTAAACCAATACACTTCCATATATATTATGAAGATTGTTCAAATTAGCATTAACGTGCAAATCGCACAGTTGCTAGACCAGTAAACTACAGTACAGATTCTATCAGTTGTGCAAAGAATATTTAAAGTGAAAATCTCACAGACATTAGACATAAATACTACAATATAAAAAATATACATTAAAGTGCAATGTTCAATGTGCAATATACCATTAGTTGTACGGCCACAATATGTCAAAAACCATCTTTCCATAGCACCATTACGTATCTTCCTCGAAAAGAATTGTTTACCTCTGTCTATGAACTCTCTTTTTCTAACTGCTTCACCCCCACCACCATCCCCCTCTCCCCTCCCAGAAGAAGGGAAACCCCATGTTTTCCCACTATCCTTCCCTCCTTCTCCTCCTTTTTACTAGATGCCTTCTTATTGCATCCTGTTACGTCCCCTGATTCACCTCATATCCACCCCTTCAAGAAAACTTTCCATATTTTTGTCATAATACTATTCACATACTACTTATTATTATTTAAAACATACTTATAACCACAGAGACTCCTTTCTCTTATGTAACAGTTAGGCCTTCTAAAACTTTTCGGGCCTCTAATATGTCCGTGAAAATAAAGAATTTTCCTTTGGCTAGGACTTTTAATTTCGATTGTTGTACAATCATTGCCTGCGCCCCTTTGGCCTTAAAACAGTCAATCATATTAATAAAGTCTTTTCGTCTGTGGGCAGAAGCCGCTGACATATCAGAGAAGATTTTAAAGTTTTTAATTCCGTTGATGGTGAATGATCTCCTTGATATGGCTGCATTTAAGATTTGCTCCTTAACTCTGTAATCTGATAAATGTATTACAATTGTTCGTGGATACTTAAAATTCACAGGTCTGTGTGCAGACTCTGATGATTGTGAGTTCTCCTTGCAGTTCGATTATTGCCTTTTTCAACAGACATTCTGTCCATTTTCCCATTTCCGCACTTTCCAGGCCCTACGAAATGCCCACAAGGCTTAGGTTAGATCTCCTGTTATAATTCTCTAGGTCTTGTAGCTTTGATTCCATCTGGCGCTTGTTTTGATTCAACACCTGGAGATCTTTTACATGGAAATGATGTTATCTTCCAGGGCTAAGACACGGGCCTCCACCTCTGTAACCATTCTGGGTAGGTTGCCTAGATTTTCCTCCATCTTTGTAAGTCTATCATGCAGTTATGATATTTGAAGTGTTTTTGACGCCTTCATATCTCTTAATTTTTGCAAGATAGTTACAAGCATTTCTTGTACTGAGATATAGTATTCGGCTCCTTTTTTCCCAAGACTTCCATCAACTCTCACCGCGGTGGGGCCTGTTTCCTTTCCTTTTTCTGGGTCCGAAATTAATTCTGATTCAGATACGGAATCTAACTTATCTGCCAGCGCCCCTTTCCCACCTTCCTTTTGCGGCATCTGGAGAAGTATTTGGGGCTCTTGGATTGGAGGCTGGCTAGCCAAAGGTGCTCCCCTGAGGGTAACCGTATTTATTCCTACAGGATCTGACACAGTTGTGGCTGTGGGTGTATTGCCTGGGCTGACAAGGCGTGGGCAGGAGTAAGTAGTATTCTCAAAACTTGCGTGTCCTGTAGGTCTTACTGACCTGTATGCTATTTCGCTCTTTCCTCCTCCCTGTTTCCATGCAGAGTACTAGTGGATTTGCCACCGTGTCGCGAGAGGCCTGCTGAAAAGGGGATACTGTTTCGAGTTCACCAAATTATCATACTCCCTGTTCTGAGTATCCCCTGCTCCGTCACCCTCTCCTTCTTCCTCTTCACCACCCACAGCCAACATACTCAAATTGGCTGAAAGATCAGACAGAGTCTCCTCTTCTTCCTCCTCCTCCAGGGATTTGTCGGGAGTGTTTTGACCAGCCTGTTTACTTTTCTCAGCCAATGCCAGCACTTTGGATTTTAAGTCCATTCTCTGCTGCGTATTTCTCTTCCCTCTTCTAACACCCCTGACTTGATTTGTCACAGAGTGGTCATAGACTATCTGGGTGCCTGGGTGCCTGATGCATGGAGGGCATAAAGTGCGCGTTGAGCTAGGAGAGCCCTCAATCGCTTCCTTTGGATCCTGGCACAAACATGAGGCTTTACCCCATATGCTGGTTATTGACAGTGCGGGATGCTTCTGCCACCCTTTTACCAACACCCACGGTCCAAATCTCACTTATACACACGCTCCTAATGTGGGGGGTCTAGGCTTAACCCCTAGTTCCTCCCAACCGTAGCACTGTGCCAATGTTCCCCCATGGTGCTTACCGTGGCACCAGTGTCCTCTTGGCGGCGTCTCTGCATTTCACCTCGCTCTCTCTAGTCCCAGATACTAGCACAGAGGCCTGTGTCCTGTGTCCTGAGCTCTCTGCCTGTTCCCACTACAGCAATAGCTCACCTCAGCACTGCAACGCTGAGCTTTACCTGTGTGAGCGACCTCTTGGCGGGAAAAGGAGTCACAGGCTATCGAGCACCGTAGCGAGGGAAACCGCGAGTCTCGCTCGTAGAATCTTTTTCCCACCGTATTGCCGTTTTCTTCAGCGTCCCTCTCGGACTTCCTGTACCGCGTGCGCATGCTCAGTCAGACCCAGCTGAGCCGAGCTGAGGCAGGCGCTAAAGTGGCAGGAGAGGCAACCCCGCAGTGAGGGGTGGCAGTAAGCGTTGACTGCGGATCTCGTAAAGGCAACGTGAGAGCAGAGCAGAGGCAGAGGCTCGAAGTTTAGTCATAGCTCACTGAGACGGAGATAGCGGCCATCACAAAGCAGCCTCCTCATGGGCGGGGCATCGGTGAACCAGGAAACGCTACGGCATCAAGCGTGGGTAACGTTTGCCGCATCCATGCCTTTGCAGCATCACCTCTGTGTCTCCTCTTGAGTTTCTCCTCTACTCTTTCCTCTTGAGTTTATTTGCTGCTGTTCCCTACTGGGCTCCTCTTGAGTTTCTCCTCTGTTCCTCTCTCTTGAGTTTCTTCTCGGCTCTCCACGCTGTGCTCCTCTTGTGTTTCTCCTCTGTTTCTCCCAGCTGGGCTCCTCTTGATTTTCTTCTCTACGATTCCCTCTTGAGATTATTCTCTGCTGCTCTCTACTGGGCTCCTCTTGAGTTTCTCCTCTGTTTCTCCCAGCTGGACTCCTCTTGTGTTTCTTCGCTGCTCTTCTCAGCTGCGCTACTCTTGAGCGTCTCCTCTGTTCCTCCATCTTGACTTACTCCTCTGCTCCTCCAAGCTGGGCTCCTCTTGAGTTTCTTCTCTGTTTCTCCCAGCTGGGTTCCTCTTGAGTTTCTCCTCTGTTCCTCTCTCCTCCGTTTCAACTCTGCTCCTTTCTTGAGCTTCTCCTCTGCTCCTCCTAGCTGTGGTACTCTTGAGTTTCTCCTCTGTTTCTCCCAGCTGGGCTCCCCTTGAGTTTATCCTCTACTCTTCCCTCATTGGTTTATTCTCTTCTGGTCTCTACTGGGCTCCTCTTGAGTTCCTACAATGTTCCTCTCATTTGAGTGTCTCCTCTGCTCTTTCCAGCTGGGCTTCTCTTGAGTTTCTCCTCTGTGTCTCCACTTGAGGCGGGCGTTAAAGTGGCAGGAGAGGCAGCCCCACAGTGAGAGGTAGCAGGAAGGGGTGACTGCGGATCTCGTACGGGCAAAGTGAGAGAAGAGCAGAGGCAGAGACTCGAGGTTTAGTCGTAGCTCACAGAGACAGAGATAGCGGCCATCACAAAGTAGCCTTTCTCATGGGCGGGGCATCGGTAACCCAGGAGACGCTATGGCAACGAGCTTGGGTCACATTTGCCGCATCCCTAATACTCTGAGGGTTTGCGCTAGTATTTATTATTACAGAGGAAAGCGACTGTAGTTAAGACATGTGAGGTATATGCTAGTTCTTAATATTCTGTAAGTGTGTTCATAATTAAAATTACGGGGAAGTGCGCTAGTATTTATTATTACAGAGGAAAGTGACTGGAGTTAATACAGGGAAGTGTATGCTAGTTCCTAATTCTCTGTAAGTGTGCATGTTATTATTACTCTGGAGAATTGCCCTAGTATTTAATATATTACAGACCAAGGAGACTGTAGTTAATATAAGGGTAGGAGTATGCTAATTCTTAATACTCTATAAGTGTGCATGTAATTAATACTCTGGAGCACTGAACTGCTATTCGGTAATACAGAATAAAGAGGCTAAATTTAATACAAGGGGAATTTGCTAGTTCTAAATACTCTGTGAGTGTGCATGTAATAATTACTCTAGAGGAGTGTGCTAGTAATTAGTATTACAGGTGAAAGCGACTGTAGTTAATATAGGGATGAGTATTCTAGTTCTTAGTAATCTGTAAGCATATACATAATTAATCCTCTGGAGGAGTGAACTAGTATTTAACATTGCACACAGAGGCGACTGCGGTTAATGAAGGGGAGTCATATCCTAGTTCTTAATACTCTGTGTTTGTAATTAATACTCAGGAGGGCTTTGGTAGTGTTTAATACTATAGAGGAAAGTGAATGTATATAATACAGGAGAGCATATGCTAGTTCTTAATGCTCTGTAATTGGGCACACAATTAATACTATGGAGGAGTGCACTAGTATTTCATATTGTATGCAAAAGCGACTGTAGGTAATACAGGGTAGGTGCATGCCAGTTCTTAATACTCCATAAGTTTGCACCTAATTTATCCTCTGGACGAGTGTGCTTGTATTTAATATTGCAGACAAAATTGACTGTGGTTAATACATGGGCAGCATATCCTACGTCTTAATACTCTAAGTCTACACATAATCAATACTGTGGAGGAGTCCTCTAGTATTTAATACTACAGAGTAAGTTGGCATATGCTAGTTCTTAATAATCTGTAAATTACCACGTAATTAATACCCTGGGGGAGTTTGCTAGCAATTGATATTACAGAGGAAAGCAACTGTAGGAGACGTATGGTAGCTCTAAGTGCTAAGTAAGTGTACACGTAATTAATACAATGGAGGAGTGTGCTAGTATTTAATATTACAAAGAAAAGTAACTTTAGTTAATACAGGGTAAGCATATGGTAGTTTTACATTATTTTGGAAGTATGTACATAACTAATACTCTGGAGGTGGGCACTAGTTTTACATATTATAGAGGAAACCGGCTACGGTTAAGACAATGCCCAGTAAGTGTGCATGTAGTTAATACTCTGGAGGTGTGCGCTAGTATTTAATATTACAGACAAAAGTGAGAGTAGTTAAATCAGGGAAGGTGTACGCTAATTCTTAGTACTCTGTACATGTGCATTTAATTAATGCTATAGAGGAGTGTACCAGTGTTTAAGAGCACAGACGAAAGTATGATTGTTCTTAATACTCTGTAAGTGTGTACATATATAATGCTCCAGAAGATTGCGCTAGTATTTAATATTACAGAGAAAAATGTAGTTCACTCACGGGAGGTGTATGCTAGTTCTGAATATTCTGTAATTGTGAACCTAATTAAGACTCTGGAGGAGTACACTTGTAATTTATATTACAGAGGAAAGTGACTGAAGTTAATGCAGGGGAGGTAGATGCAATTGTGTATGTAATAAAGACTCTGGAGGAGTGTGATAGGGTTTCATATAATAGAGGAAAGCAACTGTAGTTACTACACTGTATGCGAGTTCTTGATACTCTGTCAGTGTTCACATAATTAATAATTTGCAGGAGTGCGTTAATATTTAATAATACAGAAAAAAGAGACAATGACTAATACCGGGGAAGCATATGCTAGTTCCACATACTCTTTAAGTGTGCATTTAGTTAATACTCTGAAGGCGAGTGTTAGTATTTGATATTACAGAGGGAAGCAATTGTAGTTAATACAGTAGAGTTGTAGGCTAGTTATTAATACTCTGTAGGTGTAGATGTGAATAATATTCTGGAGGAGTGCTCTAGTATTTAAATGTACTGATGAAAGTGACTGCAGTTAATACACGTGTGTCTGCATGTAACCAATACGATGGAGCAGTGTGCTGTTATTTAATACTACAGAGGAAGGTGGCTGTAGTTAATACAGGGGAGGTGAATGATCCTTCTGAATACTCATTAAGTATGCAGTAATTGATACTCTGAAGTGGCGCTCTAGAATTTAATAATACAGAGGGTAGTGACTATAGTTAATACAGGGAAGATGTATGCTAGTTGTTTATACTCTTCAAGTGTGTCCATATTTAATACTCTTGGGGTGTGCACCAGTATTTAGTATTACAGAGGAAAGCAACTGTAATAAAGGGGAGGCATATGCTAGTTTTTAATACTTTGTAGGTGTGCATGTAAATAATGCTCTGGAGCAGTGGTTCCCAAAGTTTTGACTCCTGAGGACCCCCATTGAGTCACCACTGGAAGCCGGGGACCCCCAAGCAATTCGCATGAGTTAAATTTCAAACATTAAAACGGTAATTCTAAAAAAAATACACATGTGTGTACATGAAACAAATACTCAAAGTACTAAGGATTTTGGGGCCAGATGGAGGACCATTTCATTTAGCGCCTCGCAATTGGCGACACATTGCGGGTGGCAAATTGTGAGTCGCTAAATGAAATATACAACAGTGTGTTTAACACTGTTTGGGATTCCCAATGGGGTCGCAAATTGCGAGGTTCATTAATATTGATGAGCCTCTCGCAATTTGCGAACCCAATTGGAATGCCCGCCCTCCCAGCGATGGTGGTCTGCTGGGCTCTGCAGGCCACCATGTCTCAGACTGCTTTTAAATAAAGCAGTTTAAAAAAATGCAGCCTGTTTACCATGCATTAAAAAAAAAAAAAAATTAAACCTTTTTGTTTCATTTTCTAAGGGCAGGCAGAAGTCCCTTGGACCACTTCCTGCCCTTAAAAAATAATTTTGCATGCATTTGCAAAGGGGTATGGGTCCCCTGGGGACTCCTTCCTATTTGCAAATGCATTACCATCTACTTGAAGTAGGTGGTAATTGTGACTGTTTTGCGACAGCAAAACATTTGTACATGGTTTTGAGACTCGCTATTTGGAAGGGAATGCCCCTTCGAAAATAGCAAGTTGCAAAACCTATTTAGAGAGTCGCAAACAAATTGCGACTCGCTAAATAGACTATGTACATGGCCCAATAGGTTTTTGCATGTGCAAACGGGTTTGCAAACCCATTCGCGCACATAAAAACAGATCGTACATCTGGCCCTTAGTATTTTATATTGAAGTAATAGCCCCTCTGTCAATGTATTTCATTTGTTTTATAGCATCTCTCATACCATTGTAGGATGTCAGAGCACTTTAATTCACACACATATACAGACATTGAATCATACATGTAAATCAGTGTGTATATAAAATGTTTAAAGAGTGCATGGTCTGGAAAAGCACAAACTCAGGATTCAGAACATAACACAGTGGCTAGCATTGCCTTTAACATTAAAAATGTATTTCCACCCAAATATATCTTTTTAGCAGCATCAGGATAATGAATAACTGGGACAAAATATAAGTTACTAACTGATACCATGCAGTTTGCAAGCAGCTCTTTGATGACAGTTTATAGGTCCCTCTGCTAGATTACGATTGTCACTTATGAAGTGCACAGTAATAAAAGAAATTCTGTGACAAAAGCAGTAACCACGAACCTAGGCACATAAAATACTGCTGTTTAAGATGCATGTTACACGTTCTTTGCAGCAGGCACATTAACCCTCTGTGCTACATTAGTGAAATCAAAGCTGCCACTGAACTGAACTCTCCTCACTCTCCAGTAGGTACATTAATCACTGGCATTCTCTTGACACTTTTATTGTTGCTGGAAATCTGCTAATTATACAAGAAACGTTTCTGTGCTTTTAAAACTGTTGCCTACAGACCCCCTGGGAATGTGTCACGGACCGTGGGGGTCCGCGGACCACAGTTTGGGAAACACTGCTCTGGAGGACTGATCTAGTAGATAATACTACAAAGGAAAGTGACTATGGTAATACAGGCGAGACATTTGCAATTTCTTAATACAGTGTAAGTGTACATGTAATTAATACTCTGGAGAAGTCCGCTTGCATTTAATATTACAGAGGAAAGCGTCTGTAGTTGATACAGATAAGGAATATGCTAGTCCTTAGAACTCTGTAAGTGTGCACATAATACTACTCTGGAGGTGTCCACTAGTATTTATTAGTACAGATGAAAGTAATTGTAGTTAATACTTGGTTGGCATATGCTACGTCTTAATACTCTGTAAGTGTGAATGTAATAAATACTCTGGAGTAGTGTACTAGTATTTAAAAATGCAGACGTAAGCGACTGTAGTTAATACAGGGGAGGCCTCTGAAAGTTCATAAAACTATATAAGTGTGCAAGTACTTAATACTCTGGAGGAGTGTGCTAGTATTTAATATTACAGTGGAATTCGACAGTAGTTAATACAGGGGAGAAGTATGCTAGTTATTAGTGCGCTGCAAGTGTGCACTTAATTAAAACTCTGGAGGATTGAGCTAGTATTTAATATTACAGTGGAATTCGACAGTAGTTAATACAGGGGAGAAGTATGCTAGTTATTAGTGCGCTGCAAGTGTGCACTTAATTAAAACTCTGGAGGATTGAGCTAGTATTAAATATCACAGAGGACATTGACTGTAGTTAATAAGGGGAAGCTGTAAGCTAATTCTTACTACTCTTTTAATGTGCACTTAACAATACTTTGGAGTAGCGTGCTGGTATTTAACATTACAGAAAGGCCTATGAGAGTTCGTATAACTCTGGAGGTGTGCCCTAGTATTTCATATTATAGAGGAAAGCAGCTGCTGGTAATTCAGGGGAGGAATATGTTAGTTCTTAATTCTCTATAAGCCTGCATGTTGTTATTAATTTGGCGAAATGCACTAATGTTTAACAGTACAGATAAAAGTGTCTAGAGGTGAGCAGTATGATAGTTCTTAATACTTTGTAAGTGTGTACCTATTTAGTGCTCTGGAAGAGTCCACTGATATTCAATATTACAGGGGAAAGTGACTGGAGTTAATACAGGTTAAGCGGATGCTAGTACTTAATACTCTGTTAGTGTGTAAGTAATGAAAACTCTGGAGGCATGCATTAGTATTTCATATTATAGAGGAAAGTGACTGTAGTTAATACAGGGGAGGTTTATGCTCCTTCTTAGTACTCTGAAAGTGTGCATTTAATTAATGCTATAGAGGAGTGCCCCAGTGTTTAACAGTACAGTTGAAAGTGACAGTAGTTAACACCTTCGCTGCTAGGCCTTTTCCCCCTCTGTGCTAAGCCTTTTTTTGGGCTATTTGGGGAAGTTTGGGCTTAGGCCCCTGTATTGTTTTGACCACATAAGGTATCCACGTCAAATCTGTGTCCTTTTTGTTCCAACATCATGGAAATTTTAAAGGTACCCGGGTTTTGTTGATTCCCCGGCAGGGGACCCAGAAATTAGCCGAAATACAGTTACATTTTGTTTTTTGTGGGGAAAAATGGGAAAAAACTGCTGCAGATGAAAGCATATGTTGTTTTCCCGCAAATGGTATCAATAAAGGGTTTGTAGTGAAATCATCATCTTCCCAGCTTTCAGGCACTAACAGGCTTTGGTCGGAAGACCCACATTTTTTCCACAGTTTTGGCATTTTACTGGGACATAGCCTATCTTAGCGATTTTTTATGCTTTCAACCTCCTTCAGTTAGTGGTAGAAATGGCTATAAAAGCAATAATGGATCCTGGTAAGCTATACATTTCAGAAAAGTAGACAAAAGTCTGAATTCAGCAAGGAGTAATTGTGTAGATACGTCAAAGTTTTTTTTTAGAAACTCACAGTTGATATTAGGAAAAATTGAAAACGAGTTGAAATAAAATCCATTTGTGCCAACGTTTTCACCAGTAGCTTCTTCTAAGTATGACAGAGATTTTTTAAAACAATATACCGTTACATCCGCTGGATCCCCTCTGTGTGTGGGGATATATAGGGCTTGTAGGTTTACCTAGAACCAGAGGAACCCAGAGCCAATAACTGAGCAGCATCTTGTAATGTTTTTTTTTTTTGCGTACTGGGTACATAGCAATTAATTTGGGAAAATATAAACAGTGAAAAATTGGTACGAAAGACACCTCTATATTTCTTAAATGGGAACAAAATATAGCGTTTAGAAACAGTAGCTATTTGCACATCTCCGAAATTGGGGGTACCCATACAAGCATGTGTATTATATGACATTTTACACAGTGATTTCTTTTCTTCACATTGTCTTACATTTGGAAGGCAGAAATGCATCGAAAATCAATAGCTAATAACAGTTGCTCCAGAATTATGTGTTCCCCTTAGTCTCCCGATAAAAATGATAGCTCACTTGTGTGGGTAGGTCTAGTGCCTGAGACAAGAAACGGCCCGAAGCGCAACGTGGACACACCATAGTGAAAACGGATGCCTTTTTTGCAAAGTGTCTAGGTGTAGATTTTGAACTCTAGCTCTGCCGGCAACTAGGGAGACCTAGCAAACCTATGCAAAAATACAACAGAGGGACCCTGAAAACCTACGACCATAGACACGGGGTGCATCTCACCAGGGAAGAAATACTTATATAAACATGAAAGGGAGCTTCCCCAAGGAGAAGGAATCAATCACTAAAAGTTTGCCAGAAGCAACAACAGAGCAGCTAAGTTATTTTAGAAAATGTATTTTCAATAGATCATTTTTAATAAAATCATTTAGTCCATCATTGAAAAAGTTCAGCTTCTTAATGTATAAAAGAACATTGGATTATAGAATCATAAAGAGACTTCAGCCCAAGTGCAAATACGACAGTAAAAGCATGACACACCGTTCATTCATTCTATCATTCATATACATTCTCTCTATCAAGCAAACCAAATATACACACTCGAAAACACATAAAAAACAACATACAGTGGAGGGTCACCTGGGTTTTTGGCACCGGGCTCAGTGGCCATCTATGGAAACCTGCCAAACCCATACATCTCTGAAAACTAGACACACAGGGAGTCCAGGGAGGTAAAGCTTGCCTGGATCCCTTAACGTTTTCCTCCTCCAAATCCCCTGCAAACCCCAAATTTTGCTGAAAAACCACAAAAGCATTACTTAAACCTTGGGGGTGGTGCCTTTTTATATGTCTTTTACAGCTGCACCACTGTGCTATGAGATATGTATCCCTGTGTTCAGCAGTGGCAGCAGTTGTGAAAAGACATGATCAATCTTGTGAATGAGACATCTTATACACCTTCCGGAGAGGGGCTGAAGGACCACTTGAATGCTTTTTAGAGGATGCATACTTGTGCTTCAGGCGGGCCAGAGGTTGTAACATACATGTTGCAGTGTTGGGGAAGTTGGAGTAGTGCTGTGCAGGGAAGTATTTTGCTTGGAAGGAAAAACTAGATTAAGAATTTTCCACTAAAGTTTCATCTTGTGTTGCATCTTTAGAAGCAGCAGCACCACTCTGGAGCTTCTTGAGACTTCATTCATCTTCAACAAATTCATTTTCAAAAGTCCACACCATAACTTTGAGACATTTCATTTGTTTTATTGATCTACTTTCAACGAACAGTGTAGTCCCCAGCAAACCTAACACAAATTCACATTTCTAAGTGCAGGGCAATACACACCAAATCTTCCATCCTGTGTTTAATCCAAAGGAGGTGCACCTAAAGTATACACCTAGCATCTCAACTTCTTGTCGGGGGCTGTATCCAATAAAGGGATGTGTTATTTCACAAGTACCGGATTCAGAAATCTCTATCAGAGCATTCAAACTGCACTAAAGCAGTAAATAAATGTTGTTAACAAAATGAAGAACAGTCATGCTTGATTCACAAATACCCTTTACAAACAACACATAAAAATCTATTTTGGTTTGGGAAACGTTTAAAAAACATATATTGCTTTAAGAAGCAGGCAGATCCCCGCCTCTGCTACAGGCTTAATGAATTAAGCTGAGTTAGAACACAGAGCAGGCCTGTTAAGCAAGCGTCTGCCTTCTAATGCTAAGCTGAGGGGTAGAAGTGGGTTCTTGTGAAGTTGGTCTGGTTGACTCCTTCCTCTGGACATCGCAGCCAGGATGTAGTACTGCATCATCTAAGGAGAAACCACCTCTCTTCAGGGAGCTGGAGAAAGTGAGAGAGATGCCAGTGCTACAGCGCGTATCCAGATATTATTTCTAATCATCACTCACCATTTCCCTGAAACCTTTAAACACACAAAACATGCACCAGTGGGGCCCATAACCCTGCGCATTTACTCTGCTCACTTACACTTGGCTTCAAGGCTTTTGGTGAATAGCAATGGAGAAATGCTGTAACATTTGGTGTAGCTTCCACACATATTTAACTATTTATTATTTACACCTGCAATTTAAAAACTATTTATCATTGCACATTTAATTTTCAGACACACCACCATAATGGCAATGGATCTGCTAGAAAGAAAATCAGGCGTAGGAAAATCACAAGACCAGCTTTTAAGATTCCATTTCCCAATTTTATTAAAAGCAAAACTTTATTATGTCTGACATTTATGCATTAGTCAAATCTTTATTTAGTAAATTCTTAAACTTTATTTCAAAATGATCATTTTATTCAGAGCTCAAGAAAATCGCTTTTGTTTAGATTTCAGTTAAAGTTTAGCAAAAAACAGTTAGTTCCAACTTCATTCCCTCCTAACATCCCTTTCTAACACCCTCATCTTATCCTTAAGTCCTACAAAGCAAACAAAGTAAAATAGTTAGAGTCTTACATCCAGGAATCGGTCAGCAAACGGGCAGCATCTCCGATAGAAATTGAAAAAACGACCCCTTCTAGTCAAATCCAGGGGTTTTTATACCTTAATTCTCCTAACTTAATCTATCTAAAAGTAACTTGTCAGCCCTCATTAAAGTTCTCATTAGACAGTTTCGGGGTGGGTGAGCATCATCTCACCATTACAACATACTTTTCTCAACGTGTCAGCAGAAAAATAAAGGGTCTTTCTTATGTTCAGTTTGCGGCCTAGCACATCCTCGATTAGCAACATCGATCATCTTTCCCAGGCTCTTGAGCATTACATCGTCCATGCTTGGCACCCATCCTAGGTTCAGGGCCACATCAGCTTGAACTTTCTCGGACACAAGCAGTTCACTCTGACTTGCAGATTTTAGCACGCCTGCGCTTTTCAGTAAGTTCGGGCAAAATTAGCGAATTCGCGATCCGCGAATTTGTGCGAAAGCGAACTTGCAATTCACAAAATTCGCGAATTTGCAAATTTGCTGTTTTTGCCAGTTCGCAAGGGTTTTGTACAAGTTCGGGAACACAAACTTACTTGTGTGGTCGCAACGGTCGTGACCATGTTGTTTCTACGTGTGCAGCCTGTTTGCGACCATGTGATTCATCGCGGCCACCCTCCGGTTCATCACTGCCACCCTCTGGTTCACCAATGCCACCCTCTGGTTTGCCACTGCCACCCTCTGGATCATCACTGCCACCCTCTGATTCACCACTGCCACCCACTGGTTCATTACTGCCACCCTCTGGTTCGCCACTGCCACCCTCTGGATGATCATCACTGCCACCCTCTGGTTCATCACTGCCACCCTCTGGTTTGTCACTGGCACCCTCTGGATCATCACTGTCACCCTCTGGTTCATCCCTGTCACCCTCTGGTTCATCACTGCCACCCCATGGTTCATCACTTCCACCATCTGGTTCATCACTGCCACCCTCTGGTTGATCCCTGTCATCCTCTGATTCATCCCTGCCACCCTCTGGTTCATCACTGCCACCCTCTGGATCATCACTGCCACCCTCTGGTTCACCACTGCCACCCTCTGGTTCATTACTGCCACCCTCTGGTTCGCCACTGCCACCCTCTGGATGATCATCACTGCCACCCTCTGGTTCATCACTGCCACCCTCTGGTTTGTCACTGCCACCCTCTGGATCATCACTGTCACCCTCTGGTTCATCCCTGTCACCCTCTGGTTCATCACTGCCACCCCATGGTTCATCACTTCCACCATCTGGTTCATCACTGCCACCCTCTGGTTGATCCCTGTCATCCTCTGATTCATCCCTGCCACCCTCTGGTTCATCACTGCCACCCTCTGGTTTGCCACTGCCACCCTCTGGATCATCACTGCCCCCCTATGGTTTATCACAGCACCCTCTGGTTCATCACTGCCACCCTCTGGTTCATCACTGCCATCCTCTGGTTCATCCCTGCCACCCTCTGGTTCATCACTGCCACCCTCTGGTTTGCCTCTGCCACCCTCTGGATCATCACTGTCCCCATATGGTTTATCACAGCACCCTCTGGTTCATCACTGCCACCCTCTGGGTGATCACTGCCATCCTCTGGTTCATCCCTGCCACCCTCTGGTTGATCACTGCCATCCTCTGGTTCATCACAGTGTAGGAAGGTGGATACCTGACTATGGTTACCCCAGATTTATTTGCCTAGTGTTTAGCTGGTTTTTGACTTAGTTGGCCTGGGATCCTGCTAATCAGGGCCCCAGGCCATCTGCTCTCTCTGTAAAATTCATATCCATGTACTTTAGGTACATTACCAATTGGGATTGGATCACCTTATCAGCCCCTGTACAGAGTACTATAGGTACCCAGGGCATAGGTGCACCCAAGGCCTACCAGGGGCTGCAGCATATCTTTTGCCACCCCTGGCTGGCTATCCAAACTGTCACAACTGGCTGATCACTCAGCTGGGGCAAGATGGTGTAATCACCCCTTGCTTAGTATACCTATATCTAAAGCTATATCTGGACACATATGCACCTATAAGTCACTCCTATGGCAGGCCTTAACAATCCTGGAGGCAGAGTGATTGGTTTTATGTGAGATGGTGCTCTAGCATGAGCTGAGCCTGTCTGCAGCTTTTGTAACCATGTCCTTTAGCTGTTCTTGGATATTGCCATACCATATACTCTTAAGTGCATTATAATCCTCGCGGTTACTTGCTAACTTTGGTTTGGCTTTATCGAAACATGTTGTGTAAGGTGTCATACGCTTTGGAATACAACCCCCTCATCAGTTCTGGCAAAAGGGGTAGCATTCCACCCTTCTAGAGGGAGAAGACATGTTAGTTTGCTTAAACGCGGTTAAATCTAACCAGGGCCTCAGCATCACAAAATGGATGCTGCTGAAACAGACAAAAGTCTGGCTTGCTGCTGCTGACCGAAACTCTGGCAGGGGAGGCCTGGAAAATAGGTTTCCTGTTGCAGGGAGGTGTTACACCTCCCCAGATAGGAGATAGTGGATTGGGGCAGAGAGGGCTGAATGAAACTAGACACTGCCTGGGGCACACAAGGTGTCCCATGCAAAGTCCAGTTCAAACCGGTGCTGGGGCTCTCCAGCCCCAGCTCTGGCACGAAACTGGACAAAGGGAAAGGGGTGTAACCACCCCCTTCCTGGGTCCCACCCATAGGAGGGACCTAGCCGGACATCCAGCCCCTAGATTTGGAATAAAGGCTCTAATTCCGACCTGGCTACCGGGTACTGTGGAGGTTCTCGCTGATTCGTCTCAGCCGTCTGTGTGATGGTTAATACCAAAGATGCGACACACCATAGGTGTATCAGTGTGCGCGGCAGGTTAAGTCGTACTGCTTTCCAGCGTCTCCGCATGTAAATGCGGAGGTCATTTACACGCTGAGATGGCTGAGACGAATCAGCGAGAAACTCCACAGTACCCGGTAGCCAGGTCGGAATTAGAACCGGCTGAGAGCACATAGCCATTGTGGCAATAGCTTTGGAACCGCTGCCCGCGGGAGCCCTGATGAAGTCGTGGGCTACTAGCCCTGACAAAACATTTGTTGGCTGGGTGTGGTGAATAAAATCTGAATTGAAGAAAAACTTCCATCAAGAGCACATTGTTTGTCTATTGGTTGTGTTGTTTGATTACCTACAGCATTTACTCTGTAAAAGGCGACGTGTGCACAGATACCTGTTGTATCAATTATGTTTGGATTTTGGTCCTAATTGGAGGTTTAGGTTTAGGTTCTTCCTCCTATCTGGGGCACCCTCAAAATAGTGGTTAGAAATTATTAATAACGTCGCACACGGGAGGCGCTAGTTGTGGATTGACAATCAAAAAAAACCTGGTCCGTTATTTTCAAAATGTTATACTGTGTTTGCTACTTGCTGGTGTTACTGATGCTGGGGTTACTGAGTGTCAACTTTCCATTGAATTATTTTGACTTTATGTTAAAGACTATTGGCTACAGTATTTTTCTTTCTTTCTTCCTGGATACTACTCCAAAAAAGCTCACCCGTAAGGAGAAGGCTGTTCGGGCCAGGGCCCGTAAGCTGGTGGCTATTTGTGCTGAGTATCGCCGGTTGTGGGCTCGGGAGCATGAGGACACTACAACAACCAGTACATCCTCCTCCAGTGCCCCCGGGGTGCACCAGCCACAAGCCTCCAGCCAAACGGAGCCGAGGCCCGACAGCCTCCCGCCACCGCCGCACAGCAGCAAAAACAACAGCTGCCCCCCCCCCCCCAGAGCCTGGATGGTGCGTCAGCGCCGCCTCCGAAAGCGAGTGGATTACCTGGAGCGGTTGGGCGAAAAACATCAGCGCCAGCTCCGGGACCTGCACAAAGAGCTGCGGGACGTGCAGCACCAGCTGTCCACTCTACGCCACTGGAGGAAGTGACTGTCCCTTGCCCCTTTTTTAAAGACTGTTGGGGGGTGGGAATTGGGTTTTTGGGAAAGGGGACTTTTTGGACATTGGTTTGGTTAGGGAGGGGGTGAGGAAATATAAATTTTATGGTCAAGTTGTGTTCCCTAGCGTGTACCCCACCGTCTCCATGTACCAGCTTAAAGTGCATGTAACTTCCCTCCTGTGCCAGCTATGAAGACGCAAATACATTTGCGTCCAACGTTAACATGTCCTCTTTCAGACCCACCCTGAATGGGTTGAATAGTCCGTTCCCAAGTATGCTATGCCAACGTCTTTTTGTAGTGTACTTTACACGTTTTTCAAGCTCTGGCAAAGTAGGCCCTGAATCCTGCCATCAAGCCTTTTTCTGGCTTCTGACTCTGAAAGCCTCAGCCCAGGCTGTCTCTGTACCCGTGAACTCTGACTTACTTCCAGCGCGGCCCACCGCGCTTAGCTCAGCCTGCTGCCTGCCAAGACTGACTACAACCTTCGAATTATCTGGTCCGCTCCTCGAAAATGCATTCCTGCCTACTAGTTTAAGTAAACATTCCCCCAGCTGCAGAGCAGAAGGGCCGGCCTCACTGTCTCCGTGCAAGTAATTCATAGCCTCTGTTACCATGCTCCCATGGAAGGCCCATGCCCCCACGCTTTTCATGCAGACACTTAGGCGCTTATACACGCATTCACAGTCAGTATAGAATAGCTTCTGCCCCAGAGACCTTTTCCGTTCAGATAATATGGTTCCCAAACATCAGATATCAGATATGATAGAAGTACGAGTTGATCTGACATGCCAGACTTCTGTCTCTTTCCGCCAGTGTAAATGTCAAGTCCCCTGCACCCTCCAGTTTCCACGTCAATCACACGTCATGCAGCTGCGCGCGCATCTAGGCCTCAGATTTCTGCTGACATTACAAGATTCTCCTTTGTTGCCACCCACTTATGATACCTATCTGTGACGTTTCTAGCACACACCTCTATGTTCACGCCTAGTTCACGCCTTCTAATTACGTATCACTACCACGTGAATACTGTTATCTTGTTTCTCTCAGCTGTTACGCCTACTGTATTGGTTTCTATAATGTAACTTAAGTATATAAGCTATGTATTGTCAATAAATTTTTGCTCTATCCCTTCCTGAACCCCTTGTGGTTGCAGGAACATGATATCCAGTTCCGGAACGATTCCTTTTTAAGGAATAAAACCCCTAAGAACTCTAACACCACGGACTCTGTTTTTTTCTTTCCGATTGAGTTATTATTGATTAAGTACTTACCTGCATAGAAATTAAGACGGTAAATTAAATATTTACGACATTTTGGCGCCCGAATAGGGACCCCTCCCCTACCCGACGCGCCGGTTGGTGCGTTGCAAACTCTGTCCCCTGCCATCAGTTAGACGGAAACTACGCGTACCGGCAGGATTTCCTGTATCTCCCTCTGGCCCACGGAGGTGACGAAGACTGCAACCAGCACCCAGACGAGGCGGTGAGGAGTGCGGAGGATCCCGACCAGAGCCTAGCCGAAAGAAGCAAGGTCCGAGGTGTCCAGAGGCCCACCAGTTTCCGAAGTATCCACGTGTGTCGAGTCGAGTCGAGTCCGGTCCAGTCCAGTCGAGTTTTCCGAGGCCTTCTGTTTTCCGTGCTTCCCGGTGAGTACCATTGCTGGGACGTATCTAGACGGGTTTGGGTACACAAGTCCGGTCTGCACTGTTTTAGACAGTGTATCTGTACTGTTTAGCGGTACATCAGTTATTCAAGTTTTTGCACTGTTCTTGACAGTGTATCTGTGCTGTTTAGCAGTACATCTGGTATAGGGGGTAGTCATATATGTCTCAAATGTCTTTTCATGTGATTAATGTCGTGGTATGAGTGTGACTGTTTTTAATGTGCAGTATTGTGTTCTTGTGTAACTAGTCGTATTCAGTATTAAGTAGCTAGGATTGAGCATTCAGTACTAAGTAAACAAAATGCCGTTTTTCAACAAGTTAAAGCAGATAGGAACTAGGAAAGGGATACTAGAGGAAGAAATTCCTATCCCCCCTAGGGACACTCCTGGAAATTTTATGTATCACAAGCATGGCTTAGATGCCATATTGTATCTAGATTTATGGGCCGATTATACTAAGCATCTAGACGAAAGACACAGATGGCCTGTTACCGGAACATGGGATGCCGAGTGCATCATGAAGGTAGAGGAAGCACTATGGAAAAAGAAAGCCAGACAATCTCAGAAAGACGCCATAGAGTTTTGGCGTAAGGAATCACATAAGCGTGCTGAAAAAGCACTCCGTCAAGAAGACAGACTCAAAGAATCAGATAAAGCCCGAGAAAATGAATTAGTTACTGAAGGGATCCGAGTGAAATCAGAGCAAATAGACCGCGCCCGAAACAATCTCGTAAATGGCATGTATCTCGCGGCCGAGGGTTCGCCCGAGGCCACTTCAGAAATACCGAAAAATCTGCCGCCACCATTGGTTCCAACTAAAGTAACTCACAGGACCACTAAAGACATATTCTTGAATTCCTATCTAGAGGATGTAGCACCCGCTTACACCAGTATGCCTGTCCGCGTCCCGCCTACTGACGGTGACGGGGGTGTCAACCCGCCTCCAGACCAGAACCCGCCACAACTGCAAGCAGGTTTCCCCGTTCGACAGCCCATCATTCCTCCACCTCCACCACTTCCCGCACTTAAAACTGATCTACCAAAACCGCCTCTACCTGATCCTACTAAAAGACAAGTTCAAGTACAGATACAGACTCCGCAGAGAGGTAATGTCCAAGCTTTCGCTTCAGGAGGTGCGACCGGGGGTCACCAGACCCCGCCCCAAACACACAGATTACAGCTTAGGGATATGCAGAATCCTTTTTCGTTCCAATCACCCCGTCTCGACATACTCAAAGAACCGCTCCAAGTTTGCAGATACGATCCAGTACCCGGTAAAGACGATAGGATGTTTTTAGCATCACTACGCTTACGACATGCTGCAGATTACCTATTATTATTATCAGGAATGAAAGAGCACCTAGATAGAATATATCACTTTGTCCAGACTGGGCAAGACCCTGAAAGTATTAAGGATGCCATGGGGCATCAGAAAGTTGACATTCAAGCATACATATTACGTTTTTTTATAAATTGCCTAATCAGAGAACGAGACAGGCCTGGGACAGAACAGGATGAATTAGATGCACTCAACAAGTGGGGTCAAAATATATCTGACGGAAAACATGATAAAGGGGGTTGCATAGCCAGTATGTACAAGAGAATAAGAAAAGCAGTAATAGAAATACACGAAAAAGAGAAAGAAGAAGCTTCCGAGGAGGAGGAAGAAGAACCTGAAGAACCAGAAAGGACTACAGATACAATAGCGTATGTAGGTAAGGGAACTTACCTTAGGAAAGGCATTCGTCCAGAAAGCAAGAGAGTTTTTCTCTCTGGCTTAACCAAACCGAATTCTCCTGAACATCAGTTCCAAGAGACTGATAAAAGGCTTCGAGATCGAATAGGGTACCATGTACTCAATTCTATGGATGAACAAGAACTAGCCCGGTCAGCAGTATTATGGGCTGACAATCCGAACATATACAATGATGACACAGTAGCGCAGACATTTCTGAACCTTTCCCCAGACGAGCAGAAATTAGCAGGTGTATACATGATTCAGCACCTCCTCACGTTATACAGAAACCAACATTCTGATCCAGGTCCCTTACACGATACATTAGAAGCACTACTCATGGATAGATGGAGAGGTCTAAGTACCAAGTTAATACAAATAATTCTAGAACAACGACATAGATATAACGCTTTCGTAAGCTCCGAATATGTTCCCGCTCCGCCCCCAGAAAGAAAAATGTATCATATGGAACGCCTGCATGGCATTGAAAGTCAGAACCCCTTACGAGAAGTACATCCAGTTATGGGTGACGATCATACCTTGAAACGTGTGTATGTACACACGCCTCTGACCAAGTTAGAACTGTTAGAAATGAAGAAACTAGTACCGTGTCATGATAAAGACCCTGCAGGTTTTCACAGAGAACTTAAAGACATGTTACTAATGGGGGATTACACATATGAAGATATCATGAAAATGTTAAAGGTACTGCTGCCCACGGGCATCTACGAGAAACTCAAGGAAAAAGAATGGGAGGTGGGAGAGAAAAAGATTGTATGGGCAGAAATAGAAGACGAGGAGAAAAAGCGTATCCCAGGGCTAGGCCTTGGGGAGAAAACTAAAGCATTACCAGGTTTGATAGTACAGGTTCTGCCAAGATTACTGACAACTAGAAAGGAAGATTGGGACGCAATCTCAGCATGTAAACAGAAACCCGATGAAGATACTAGTGACTTCTATTCAAGATTCGAGAAATGTTTCATTATTAATAGTGGTCTTAAACCAAGTAGCGAGTCGTACCCGCATCTTTTTGTATCAAAGTTAGTCGAGAATTCCCTGCTAGCAGTTAAAAACCGTGTATACAAGGTTGAGAGTACATGGCAAGCAAATACGCCATCACAGATGTTACAAATGTTACAATACCATCAGAACAGAATTAGAGAAGAACAAGATCATGAACAGAAACGTATGAAAGACACGAAAATGAAAATGTTAGTGGCCCAATCAGTTCCAGCCGACAGCCAGAGAAAGGGTACGACCCAGACAGGTCACACCGCAGCTCCCGTTAAAGGGACATGCAACTATTGCAAGCAGCCAGGTCACTACGTACATGAATGTCCAGTTCTGAAACATAACATAGCAACAGGTAAAACTAAAGAGAGACCGCATCCACCAAGACAAGACCAGGCCCAGCATCAGACCTCACAGAACGTACAGCCCATGCAGAATACGCAGCCTATGCATGCTTCATCTCATACAGCACAGACAGTAGCGGTACCACAGCCACAGCCCATTGCCGCGACTCAGCAAGTTTCACAACAAATGTACCAGTATGCCCAATCTGCTTACCCCGATTACCAACGATACGCATGAAACAGCCTAGAGAGGGAGTTGGGTTTGCCTCTTATTGAAATTCCTGTAGATCAAGAAGGTCCTTATGTACATAGTCAAGTATTGGGAAAAGACAGAAAGTTTTTAATTGACACAGGGGCAAGCCGCACCACAATAAGCCATGACGAAGTCCCAGGGGCACCCCTCTCAGGCTCACAGAATGTTTCCCTTGGTTTTTCAGGACAGCCTATTGTAAATGAGGTATCAGAACCCGTTCCCCTGGCTGTGGGTCCATTATCACGAGTTACAGACCTGTTATTGACGAAATCATGTCCAGAAAATCTGTTAGGAATAAAGACATTGAAGGCTCTAGGAGCCATAATATGTTGTTCCCCGGAGGGAGTTAGACTCTTTCTGCGGGATTTCAAGGGTCATTATGTATTACGAGAGTTTGATGTCAGATTGAAAAATTTACCAGATCACTTGTGGGCAAAAGGCCCAACTGATGTAGGTTGTATGCATATCACACCATACCGTGTTACACTCAAGACAGGAGTTGTTTTACCCCGAATCAGACAATACAAGTTACCACCCGATGCTGTAGTGGCTTTACTGGAAATCATTGAAGAGCTCATTGCCCAAGGAGTGGTCGTAGAGACCGACTCCAATATCTGCAATTCCCCTATCATTCCATTTCTTAAACGTACTGATCCCAATGCACCGCCAGTATATCGGCTGGTGATTGATTTAAGAGAACTGAATAAATGCATTGTTCCACAGTACCCTGTGGTCCCCGATATCTCTTCCCTGTTGACTGCTATTGATTCTGAAGCAACGTTCTTTACTGTAATTGACCTCAAGAACGCTTTCTTTAGTGTACCCATTGATCCAGAGAGCCAATACCTCTTCGGATTCAGTTTAAATGGACGAAGTTTCAAATTTTCCCGCGCACCTCAAGGATTCACAGAAAGCCCCAGCATCTATAGTCAAGCACTGAAAAGACAACTAGATTGTATTCAAATGCCAGTTAACACCGCTTTACTGCAATACGTCGATGATCTGCTGATCACCGCACGAAGTGAGCCCGAATGTGAACAAGCATCACTGACAGTTTTACATTTTCTGGCCGACAAGGGACACAAGGTGTCTCCTTCGAAGCTACAATTCTGTGTTCAGCAAGTTGTGTACTTGGGTCACTTGCTGTCCAAAGTGGGGAGACAGCTCACTCCTGACCGCATTCAGTTAATTGTAAATATGCCACAACCCCAGACACAAAAGGAAGTGCGGGCCTTCATAGGCCTCACCTCGTACTGCAGACAATGGATCCCTCAGTATGCATTTCTAGCTAAACCACTCATTCAGTTAACAACACAGGAGGCAGCGACTTCGACTGTCCTCCCTTGGACTCAGGAACACACACAAGCCTTTGAGGAATTAAAGAAAGCCTTATGCCAAGCACCAGTTTTAGCGACACCATGTTACAGCAAACCTTTTACACTTTTTGTTACAGAACGTGATGGCACAGCATTGTCTGTCCTCACTCAAGACCAAGCAGGTTCACATAAGCCTTGCGCTTATTTTTCAAGTACATTGGATTCAGTAGCCCAGGCACTCCCTGCGTGCTTAAAGTCAGTAGCAGCAACAGCATTAGCAATCAGACAGAGCGATTCAATTGTTTTAGGCCATCAATTAACAGTACAAGTTCCACATTCTGTAGAGGTTCTTTTAAACAGAACCCAGACTCAGCACTTGACTATAGCACGACTGACAGGTTACGAATTAACACTATTTCAGCCACACATAGAAATCAGACGCTGCAGCATTCTGAACCCCGCAACATTGTTACCTACAATTATGACAGATCCAGCCCCGCATGATTGTATAGAGATCATTAATGCAGTAACAAAACCTCGACGAGATTTAACAGATGTCCCACTGACAAATCCAGACCTGACACTTTATGTGGATGGTTCATGTATGAGAACAAGTACAGGAGAATTAGTGGCCGCGTATGCAGTGACCACTGAAACCGAAGTTAAAGAAACCCATCGTATTGACACACTGTCCGCTCAAGCGGCAGAGCTTATTGCTCTGACCCGAGCCTGTATACTAGCCAAGAACAAAAATGTCAACATATACACTGATTCCCGTTATGCCTTCGGAGTTGTACACGACTTCGGAATGTTATGGCAAGAACGAGGTTTTTTGACCTCTCATGGTGCCAAGATCCAACACGGTTCCCTCATTCAAGCACTGTTAGAAGCAATACATCTGCCTTCAGGCATATCCGTCATGAAGTGTAAAGCACATACTAAAGTTACAGATTCTGTTTCCCAGGGTAACGACCTGGCAGACCAGACAGCAAAACATACAGCATTGACTCACATCCAGACAACTGACGTGACAAAGACAATAGTACCGACAAATTGTATGACAGTCAGGGATCCCACACTAGATGTAATCGATATTCAGACACATGCTACTGCAGATGAAATAAAGAAATGGACTGAAGTAGGAGGGATCCAGACAGATCAAGGTTGGATGACGAAGGGAAAATCTACATGGTTTCTCCCTGACTCTATGGTTCAAGTCATAATCAATACAGCACATAGTCCAGCACATCTAGGAGAGAAAGCGATGTTAGACAGTTTACAAAATCTCTGGAGCAATAAACACTTACGAGCAGCAGCAAAACAGAAAGTGCGTACTTGCATGATCTGTTGTCAGTTCAATCCAGGTAAAAGCGTCCCTGTAGAGCAAGGTGGATTTCATCCTCCCGATCACCCTTTTGAAGTCCTCCAGATGGATTATATCCAGATGGACCGTTGTCGAGGATTCAAATATGTCCTCGTAATTGTTTGTGCACTTTCCCGTTGGACCGAAGCATATCCAGTCCCAGATTACACTGCTCCGACCACTGCCAAGCAGCTGGTTCGAGAATTCTTCCCACGGTACGGCTTGCCTCGTGTCGTGTACTCAGATAACGGACAGCCATTCTCATCCGAATTAATGAAACAAGTTTCCTTGCTGCTAGGATATCAGTGGAAATTCCATTGTGTCCGACATCCCGAAGCCGCAGGCCTTGTAGAGAGGCATAACCAGACACTAAAGACCCGCCTTGCTAAAATATGTCAAGAGAAAGGGGTCGACTGGATAGTCGCCCTGCCAGTTGCACTGTTCTACATGAGAATGGTTGCCCACTCGAGATCAGGACTATCCCCGTACGAAGTGGTCTTTGGCAGACCACCGAATATGTGGGGGACGCCCATTCCTAGGAAAATTACTGATGTTGATTGTAACATGTTGACAGATTACCTTGCCTCCTTGATGTCTGCACTCCAATCATGTCTTTCACTGGTTGCCGCAGCCTTCCCTGACAACACTGATGTAAAGCCGCATGATGTCCGTCCTGGGGATATGGTCTTGATTAGGAACTTTGACAGGAAAAGTCCGCTGGAGCCCCGCTGGAAAGAGCCGAAGACCGTCCTTCTTACTACGAGGACAGCAGTAAAGGTGGAAGGCAGAAAGGGGTGGATACACACGAGTCATATTAAACAATGCAACGAACTGAAACCAGACCCAGACTCGTCCACCCCCTCCAAAGACTGTATTGAGCCTAGTGACTTTAAAGTTTCTGAACGAGAGAAAACTCCCCAAGAGGAGTATAAACTAAAACTCCGATCTAGCAAGTCAGACAGTTTAATTGTTTAAGTCCTCCCCTAGGTGAATCGGTTAAATAGTTTCTGACATGTATCCCCTAGATCGAGATAGAGAGAGAGAGAGACAACTCAAGAAACGTACATATTGCAAATCACTGCGTAGTCACTGTATAGTGACATTATTAATTATGTTTTTTCTAAGTCTTCTGATTATTGTTGCCAGTATACTGCTTCCTATCTATTACCCTATTTTCAAGCGTGAACAATCTGCTTACAATGTTTCTGCTGAACATTCTTTTAGTGAGTTACCTCCACATGAACTTTCTTACAGACTTGCGTTGCGCAACAACACATTCATTAGTATGTTACATCATTCCCATCAGACTAACAATGCTACAAACTGCTGGATATGTGGCCGACTCCCTCCCTACCAGAAATACAAGGGAGCTCTGCCCCTCTTTCCATACCCGTTCACTCACAATGGCTCCTGTGGTGCATGGTTTAAAATAAAATAATTCTTTAGATCCTGATATTGCTGTTTTCAAAGGGAGCTGGGTTTGGGGAAACTTGAACTTAGTTCTGCTCAATGTCTGTTACCCTGATAAGAAGGGACTCCCCACTAGAATAGGAACTGATCTAGAAAATGAAGTATATGGATTAGGTAATTACACAATTAACCTTATGATTCTTACTGTTGAATCCGAAGCTGCACCAGTTCTCCCCGCTATGTCAGTATTACCAGTCACTGGTGAATTATGTGTCAGTAAGAAAGGTTCAGTACACTTAGGTCATAGTAAATGTACTACTGTGGTCGAATTCAGTGATCAAGGTAAATCGTCCTTTAGAGCTACCCGTCATTCCTATTTTGTTTGTGGTCATACCGCATACATACGCTTACCTCCAGATTGGGATGGTACCTGTTATATTGCATTCCTTCTGCCACCTGTTTTTCTAGCCCCTCCTGATTATCACAGAAATACAAATCTAGTAAAGAATAGACTCCGAAGAGATCTCCCGCTTGTCGACTACACAGAAACGGCATGGGAACAATACACCGATTTTAATAAAGGATTCTTTTTCTTCTTAGGCCCCGTCCAAAATAGTAAACTAATACGCAGATTAACTAGAACACTTGAAGCAGTAGTAAATGAAACTGCCTCCGCCTTAGGTAACTTAACCGAAGAGCAGTCCGCCATGCGGGTTGTTGTCCTTCAGAATCGTCTTGTTATTGACGTCATCTTGGCAGATAGAGGTGGAGCTTGTAAGGTCATCGGGTCAAGTTGCTGTGTTTTCATTCCAGAAAACGCGCCATCTGTATACAAAGCTATTACACGTCTTCATAAAATTGCAAATCTGATACATCAGAATCCAGGCACCTGGACTTGGTCCGGTTGGTTCTGGACAACGTTAACTGCTTGGGGATGGAAGATCCTATCCTTCCTAGGTATTGGCCTAGTCATAGTATTCAGTTGTTGCCTGTGCCTACAGTGTGGGCCAGCGATTTGTGGACTGTGCGCCACATCATGCATTGAACATTCCAGTTTTCTCTCACAACGTCAAAGAAAGAAAGATGAACAAATGATGTTACAAGAACAAACTGATCGATTCATGAGGATCGATATATCATGAAGGGTCCGTAGGGAACAAGGAGGGAATGAGGAAATATACATTTTATGGTCAAGTTGTGTTCCCTAGCGTGTACCCCACCGTCTCCATGTACCAGCTTAAAGTGCATGTAACTTCCCTCCTGTGCCAGCTATGAAGACGCAAATACATTTGCGTCCAACGTTAACATGTCCTCTTTCAGACCCACCCTGAATGGGTTGAATAGTCCGTTCCCAAGTATGCTATGCCAACGTCTTTTTGTAGTGTACTTTACACGTTTTTCAAGCTCTGGCAAAGTAGGCCCTGAATCCTGCCATCGAGCCTTTTTCTGGCTTCTGACTCTGAAAGCCTCAGCCCAGGCTGTCTCTGTACCCGTGAACTCTGACTTACTTCCAGCGCGGCCCACCGTGCTTAGCTCAGCCTGCTGCCTGCCAAGACTGACTACAACCTTCGAATTATCTGGTCCGCTCCTCGAAAATGCATTCCTGCCTACTAGTTTAAGTAAACATTCCCCCAGCTGCAGAGCAGAAGGGCCGGCCTCACTGTCTCCGTGCAAGTAATTCATAGCCTCTGTTACCATGCTCCCATGGAAGGCCCATGCCCCCACGCTTTTCATGCAGACACTTAGGCGCTTATACACGCATTCACAGTCAGTATAGAATAGCTTCTGCCCCAGAGACCTTTTCCGTTCAGATAATATGGTTCCCAAACATCAGATATCAGATATGATAGAAGTACGAGTTGATCTGACATGCCAGACTTCTGTCTCTTTCCGCCAGTGTAAATGTCAAGTCCCCTGCACCCTCCAGTTTCCACATCAATCACACGTCATGCAGCTGCGCGCGCATCTAGGCCTCAGATTTCTGCTGACATTACAAGATTCTGCTTTGTTGCCACCCACTTATGATACCTATCTGTGACGTTTCTAGCACACACCTCTATGTTCACGCCTAGTTCACGCCTTCTAATTACGTATCACTACCACGTGAATACTGTTATCTTGTTTCTCTCAGCTGTTACGCCTACTGTATTGGTTTCTATAATGTAACTTAAGTATATAAGCTATGTATTGTCAATAAATTTTTGCTCTATCCCTTCCTGAACCCCTTGTGGTTGCAGGAACATGATATCCAGTTCCGGAACGATTCCTTTTTAAGGAATAAAACCCCTAAGAACTCTCACACCACGGACTCTGTTTTTTTCTTTCCGATTGAGTTATTATTGATTAAGTACTTACCTGCATAGAAATTAAGACGGTAAATTAAATATTTACGACAGGGGGGTGAGTTTGTCATATAACTACTTCTTTTCTACATACTGTGTTAAGTTAGCATGAGTTTATTAAATGTTTGCACGCCGTTTTCATTCTTGCTTCACTTTTGCACACGACACATAATTGTTGTTTTAGCTGTCAACCTAGAAGAGCTTCTTGATTTACTAGAGAAATAATATGTTATTGCTCTGATATCAGTTTTGTTCTGCACTCTGTCTGCACACCGAGTGCTGAAGGCTACACGGATAACTTAACCCAGTGTTGTTGTAAGGTCTGATCTTCGCACCCTTATAGACATAACACACATGCTGCTGCCAAATCTGGCTCTAGGCGAGTTTTATATTGTGATGCTGAACGCACAAAAACACACTTGATATGCTTCGCATGCAGAGAGCTGGTGGAAGGTGATGTGATCGTCCTGCCACTGAGATTTTAAGGTATGGGCCCGCCCTGCTAAAACCCAAATGAGACCTTCATAGATATAAAATACTATGCTAAATAGGGAGGTTGTGAATTAGACATTGTTAATTTCTATTCATTCCAGCATCTTAGTATGCTGTCCCCATTCGCCTTTTATGGACTAATAACTATGCTGATAGCTTTGTTGCCTATAATATGTTTGCTAGTATTATACAAGATACTGCGTTTGAGAACCTTGCATTAGTAAATAAATATTTCAAACATGCACGTGTCCTCTTTTACTCCACGTTCTGGTTTGTGATGATTATATAACGAAAGAGTGTTCATGTGTTCCACGATTCCTGAGGTACTCTAAGTTCATGTTCTGGTTTGTCTAAGCCTTGGGAGTTTGTTATGACCAATGAGACACTGTAGCTAGTTCGGTAAGGGGATTTTGGGTACTTAGGTGAGTTTTGGGCCATCCTAATTCACCGAGGTTCCAGGTCTCTATGCACAGTTCTGTAGGAGAACGGAATTCCCGCTACATGGCGCCCATACGTTGTTGGCCTTATATCATGACACTCGAGTAGTATATCATTCAATCCTTAACCCCTTCACTGACGTTTCCGGTAAACGGTGGTGTCGGAAAAACCTACCTATTTTTAAAATAGGTCTTTTCAAGCTTGATTCTTTCTAAAACGGTTTCCTTGAATTACTACCCAGTTATGCTACAAAGTTTACTTTGTTTTTTCTAATTCCTGTGATGTCATGGCCCAGCCCGTGGACATTCCGCTGCATAGTCGCATTGCGGTGAGAGATCATTTGCGGGCTTACAATGTACCTTTGGAAGGCTTGGCTGTGATTATGGTGGTGAGTGCGGAACATGCTTACCCTTACGAACTCTTTTATTCGTGGGTGACATTTCCGGCGGTGGACGCTAATTCACGCTTATTCCACACATACACTCCCACGGTTGTACCTAATGAGTATACTCCGTACAGAGCACAGGAAGTACCTATTGATGTTTGGCAGCATGGAGTTTGGTTTGGTGGCGCCCTACCCCATTCTTTAACGGCTCTGAGGTTAGGTCCTTTGTCCATTCCAGGCGCTAGTTGGCCTGTTTTGGCTGGATTTACTCCTCATCCTCTACACGGCAATTGTAACGTGGCTGAACTCAGACGACTACATGTGGTCGCGATTGCCGTGAATAAAGCCTTAGTGCATTACATGGGTCGCAATCTTCCGGGTGGAGCCCTGGGGGGTGCGGCGCTTCCGGCAGGGCAGGGTGGTTTGAAAATCAGTACTGTCATGGTCAATGCCGTTATGGACAAGAAGCCCCAAGAAAAGGATGATTTTCCTTTCTGGCTTGCCGAGAAATTTGACCAGCTGGAAGCTGTATTTCCTAATACGACTCCTGGTGAAAAACACCGGATTCTTACGCTTAGTTTGCAGAAGGATTTGGCCCCTGAGCTTGTTGACTGTGAGACCTGGGGGAAAACTTTTGCAGCGGTCTATGCTTGGTGCTATGGCACCCCGTCTATGTCCATGCTGTATTCGGTCCTTAAACGTGTTCAAGATGATCATGGACCGGAATCTGCGGTCGAGTTGGGCATGCGCCTGTGTGGCACCTTTGACGTAGTTTGCGATTTGATCCTTGCTAATGTCAAGGGGGATGCAGTGAACTTTCAGGTTGCTAACGCGTTAGCGGCGCTTCCCGAGGCCGAGAAACTCCGTCAGTTAGCGAGAATAATTGTTGCGGCTTATAAAACCGTGGGTCTCAATTGTAAGGGCGTTAAGCTTTTTTCTGTTAAAGATAAAAAGCAGCCCCAGGGACAAACTTCGGAGACGAAAGTTCAGCCCAAGTCCAAAAAACAAAATTGGCCTAAAAAACAGAAACAGGGAAAGCAACCACAAGAACAAACACAGGTTTCTCGACCTGCGTCTCCGTTACCTACGCAGTCGGAACGTGTTTATGACTTGCGCAACTGCGCGACGATTAAAACTCCTGATCAATTTCAGGCTTCTGACCAATGCTCTCCTCATTCCTTTCAGGACTCATCGGCTCCGACGACCGGTGGTGGAGGGGGCGGAAGGGGTCGGGTGGCCAGCAAGGGCGTGACCAGCCCCGCCCAAGGAACGGTGCAGAAAAGCAGGAAGGCTCTATGCCTAGGAGACCACAGTTTGCCAAGAAGAAAGTCGCAGCCTTAACAGCGCATCGATATGCCCCAGATAGTGAGAACGCAGCTTCGGAACTGACGTGGGCTTTGACCTTGCTGGACAGCATGGCGGAGATTACCATAGTGAGAGAGGCGCTCCGTCCACTACTGAAGGTGACAGCGACTGATACTTATGTTGTCATTGAAACAGCTGACACCAGAGTTGCTCCCCATGATAGACTTTTTGAAATTGTCCTGTTAATTGAAGGTGACATACAACGAACAATAAAAGGGGTGTTTTGGGAAAATCTTTCGTCTACATATGACATTTTGCTTTCGGAGGCTGACTGGCCCCCACCTTTTGTGCTCGCAGCTCCACGAGCGGAGGAGTTAATCCTCCCCAGTTTCGCGAACACAGTCTCGAAAGAGGATGCGCTGCATTTTGCAGAAGAGTGGGCTCTAGCTCTGGTGCCGGCTGTGTACCGCAATCAATGTGGGTGGGATAAATTGTCCCCACGCCATGAGATACCTTTACGGTCTCAGCCGCAGCCTCAACCTCAATATCCCATAAGACGTGAAGCGAAGGCTTCCGTCGCGGCAATCCTTGAACAATTGGAATATCAAGGTGTCATTGAAACATGTGTGTCACCAATGAATAACCCTCTTTTTACTGTAAACAAGCCTGATGGTTCGTATCGTTTGGTTTTGGATTACCGGCATTTAAACTCGCATTGCCGTAACTGTGCAGTACAGAATACTCGCGGCTCTGCTCTTGTGAATAGTCTTGTGCGTAAGCTTGACATTTCTAATGGTTTCTATGCTCACCAATTGGATGCTATGAGTTCCCAATGGACTAGTTTTACATGCGGTGGTGTCCAAAAACACTTTCGGCGTTTGCCTATGGGCTATGGGAATAGTCCTGGGATTTTTTCCGCCCGCATAGTCTCTCTTTTGGAGAGAATCGACCCAGATGCTTGTTCGTATGTGGATTACATATATCTCACAGACGACGAACATTGGGAGCATCTGTGTTGTGTAAACGGGATAATTTGTACCTTTGCAAACTTAGGTTACAAATTCAACTTTGCGAAATCGCACATTGCAGAGTACACAGTGTTGTTTCTGGGCTACGAGCTTAACAATGAAGGAAAGGGATTGGCTCTTCACTTCCTGGAGAAATGCGCACAATTGCGCGCTCCGACAACAATGAAAAAATTACAATCTTTACTGGGCTGTTTTGAATTTCGGGAGAACTTACATTCCGGAATATGCCCAGCGTATCAAGCCTTTGTATGCTTTGATACAACCATCTTTTTCCAAATCATGCTGGCTGCCTGAGCATTTGCCTATTCTGCAGTCTTTGCAGGCTGATCTGCTCGCTTCTAAATTCTTACTGACTCGTGATAATCAGACCAACCTGGCATTAAGAGTTATCCCTGGGACGGTAGGTTTCACGTACCTGACTTTTAATGAAGGAAACACAGTACCTATTGCTTACAAGTCACACTTGTACACTTTGGCTGAATTGCGCTTTTCCACTGTGGAGAAAGTTCGGACGGCTGTGCAGATGGCAATTCTTAAGGAACGTGCCCTGTCACAGGGAAAACGCATGTTGGTTGTTACCCCGTGTCCTGCCTTGGAGGCAGTCACAAAAGCCAGTGTACCTAATTCTAAAGCTTTGCACCCTCGGTGGATTCAATGGGCAGCGTCCTTGTCATCTCAGGATGTCACGTTTATTTTTGACGCCACATTGAGGTCGCAGGAGTATTTACAGTATGAATTCCTTCATCCTGCTCCTTTAGCAATGCGACCCCTGGAGGATTTCCATTGCATCATTTACACCGATGGTTCGGCGCAGGTTGCGCAAGGCTCTAAACATGCCTATGTTTCCGCATGCGCCATTGTGGTTGGTGCCATGGTGAAGGATGAGTTCAAGTCCAGTGTCGTGCACACGCAGACGCTTGGAGACTGCACTGCACAATTGGCAGAGCTTCGTGCTTTGATGCTTGCATTGGAGTACGCAGATCCTAGGGTGACAACTCTTATCGTCAGTGATTCTTACTACTGTGTCCAGTCTTACAATTAAAACTTAATCTATTGGATTCAGAATTAATTTCGTGATTCCAAGGGTAGCACAATAAAACATAAAATGATCTAGGTCCGAGTGGCTGAGCTTAAAGAGCAGTTGCCACTTGTGTTTGTGATTCATACTGTCGGCCATAAGCGCGTAGAAGTCCACGCTGTCGGTAATTCGCTTGCTGATGAAGCAGCGAAATCAGAGGTATCGAAATATTTACTTGCAGCAGTTACACGGTCCAAAAGTAAAATAGATGATGACATCTTGGCGGCTGTTGATGCCACTGAGAAGGGAGGTAAATATCCTGCGGGGTTCCCTTCGAAGTACACATACCACTTAAGTCCTGATAAGGTTCCTGTCACGAAGCCGAGCTCCCTGACTTGGATGAGCTCCCTGACTCGGACGGACGGGGTGTACCTGCTAACATTTCTTCCTTTCCACCCTGTCCGCAGGATCCTTTGGACGTTTCCTGGGTTTCCCCGGCTCTGCCTCCAGTACATCCATCTCTGTATCCACCTTCTGTGACGCTGGGGGCGTGTTCTCCGGCATCTCCAGCAGTCGACCAATCAGGTGACCGGACGTCATCTGCCACTGTCCAATCGGATGAGCTGGGGGCGTTTAAGGAAGCCCCGTCTTGGATTGTCGGCGCGGAACCTTTGGGACGCCAGCCGAAGCACGAGGAAGACGCCATGGAGGAAGAAGGAGGAACTATCGTGGAACCGCTTCTGGGACCCCTGGAGCAGAGATTCGACAAGCCAGGAGGCCAACGTTACCACGAGCCGCCCGCCACACTTCCAGGGGAAAAGTGTGGCTCCACAAGGGCGTTTTCAGGGATTGTTTAAATCACGGGGTGGGACGGGGTAGCCTGAGGGTGGTCACTATCGCCGTACCTTGCCGTCCGCCTACACTCATAGACTGCTATAGATGGTGGTAGCACCCTGGTGATCCCTCACTACCCTACCCTCCTCTCACCTGTTGTACATATCGACCCCAGCCCCTAACGTGGCTGCTTTTCTTTTCATTTTCCCGAGCGTATCTCCGGACCAGCGGCCATCTCTGGTTGAGCCAAGACAGGAACCGAAGACCCCGGAAGTTCCCCAACGGAGAGATTCCAAGCTTGTGTTGTGTACCCTACTGGACATTGTGTTCTTGAACCCCCTTTTGAGACTACCCCAATATTGTCAAACCGAATAAAAACGGTTAAAGATAGACTCCAAGTCGTGGCGGCTCTCATTCTCCCGACCCCGCTCCCCACAAGTGGTGCCGTGACTCGGATCAACCAGTGAACCACGCCATCCGATACAGAATGGAAAATATACTAACCCAAATGGAAGCAGACAGGACTGCGTTTTCCCAAGCCATTCAGACCCAGTCAGATAACATACTAAAATTGGCGGAGGGACAAACACAACTAATGACTGTGTTAGGACAAGGAAGGGCTACAGCCCCACCTCCAGGCACTGTTGTACCGCTACAGAAATTTAGTCCAGGAGAGGACCCCCTTGCTTTCTTTTTGAACTTTGAGAAAGCTGCAAGAGCCAGTTCCTGGCCTGGGGATAGGTGGTGTAATAAATCCAGTAAAAGGTGTATAATCCAAAGAGGTTTATTTCTCAGCAGAGCATATAGTCTAAGCACAACAGCATCAGGATACAACTCACAAATCAGAGCAGAATGTTACATGAAGAAAGCTCTGTTCAGAACCTGGAATACATTGTGAAACATAACCAGTCACATGCACTTAAAGGGGAAATGTAAAAGGAAAGAAGTATTGGAATGTAACACATCTCCCTTATATAAGAAAAAGAAACAAAAAAGGAAAAATTAAACAAAGTCTTGCAAAGAATTTGGTTTTCGTCTGATGCGTACATCATCTTTAACCCTTGATGCCACAGTGTCAGAACCTTGTTCAGGACCAATGCTAACATTAGAATAGTCATTTTGACATTGGTTATTTCTTAACTGAGCATCTTGAAAAGGAGGGCATTTAGCTACTTTACTCACATTCCAAGTTTTGCCATCCTGGGTGACAACAGTATTATTAAAAACTTTAACAATCTTAATGGGCCTTCCATACTTACTCATTCCCTTGCTTACCATAACAGGTTTCACAATCCTGACCCAATCGCCAATCTCAAATTCATGCACCCTTGTTTTCCATTTGTTGTTGTACCACGCAGCTGATTTATTCTGCTTGTCACAAATCTTATTGGCAACACTCTGAATGTCAACTCTATTATCAGACAAATCACCACACTTCTCCTTAAACCACCAGGGACAAATCGAAGAAGCAGGATCTCTACCTTTGAGCAATCTAAAAGGGCTAATCTCAGTAGTGGTGTGCGGTGTGATACGATAACACCAAAGCTTTTCCCTGAGAACATTTAACCAATTGCCTTTTTCCTTTATGGAATCAGTAACAAAACCTTTAAGAACCCTATTGAACCTTTCTACTTGGCCATTCTCATGTGGCTCATAGAGAGAGGTTTGAATGTGCCTGATGTTACAATTCTTCAAAAAGGACTTCATGTCTGATGAAACTAACTGTACACCATTATCGGAAATCAAGACAGAGGGGCACCCTTCTCTAGAAAAAACTTCCTTGAAAAATGTAATGACGGCCTCAGAGGTAGCTTTTGCCACAAACTTAATCTCTGGCCACTTAGAGTGATAGTCTATGATGACCAAAGCAAAACGTGAAGATTCCGGAAGAATGTGGAATGGACCTGAAATGTCAAATGCAATTTTATTCCAAGGTAATTCGGGCCATTTCACAGTTCTAAGGGGAGGAACATGTACTCTAAGCATTTTATCATTGGAACAACACTCAGAACACTCCCTGACAGTACGATCCACATATCTGTCCATGCCTGGCCACCAAAAGTGTAATCTAATTAAACGCTTCATAGCTGATATACCTGGATGGGTTTTATGTGCCAGTTTCAAAATCAATTCTTGTACTCCACTAGGTGGGACACACTTACCTGCTTTGAAAATCAGATCCCCTTCACAACCTAACTCCTCCATAACCTTATAAAAAGGAAGTAACTCATCCTTGACGCAGTGTTTATCAGGCCAACCTTCAAGAATGAACTTTTTCAGTAAAACACATTTTTCATCCTCATCCTGACATTTCAACCAAAACTCTTCCGAAATATCCTGATAATGAGGAGAAACTACATCAGAAAGACTTAACACACAATCAGACTCAACAAGGCCATTTACACTTTTCTGGCTATCCCCACAAGGAAGGCGTGAAAGGCAATCTGCAGTGACATTTTTTTTTCCAGGAATGTATTCCACTGTGAAATTGTATTCCTGTAGCCTAGATGCAAGACGTGCAATTCTTGCTGTGGAATTCCAACCACCTCCCGCAGAAAGAATGCTCAAAAGGGGTTTATGATCTGTGCGAAGAATAAATTTACTGCCCCAAATGTAAATTCTGTAATGCTCAATCGCCCAAACACATGAAAGCAATTCACGCTCAATGACTGCATATCTGCGCTCAGTCTCATTGAGTGTTCTAGAGGAAAACGCAACGTTCCATTCCAGTCTACCATCTGTTTGTGATAACACACAACCCAAACCATACAAGCTTGCATCCGTGGTGATGATACATGTCCTACCCATTCTAAAAGGCTTTAACGTTGGAGAATTCACAATGTCTTTTTTAATTGCCATGAAAGCCTTCTCCTGTTCATCTTCCCATTTAAATGCATTATTTTGCCTCAGTAATCTCCTCAATGGTTCCATTTTAGTGGCAAAATTCACAACAAATTTGCTGTAATACTCGCACATTCCTGAAAAGGAAAGGAGTTGATCTTTATTAACCGGAGATGGGGCATTAAGGATGGCCTCAACATTGGATTTTTTTGGAATAAGGCCCTCACCGGATAATGTATGGCCTAAATATTCTACAGATTTCGGAAATAATTTGCACTTGTGCCCCTTAAGGGTAAGACCATATTGTTCAAGTCTCTTAAAAACTGCATCTAAATGTACAAAATGATCATTGTCATTTTTGGAGAAAATCAAAATGTCGTCTTGAAAACATTTGGCGAAAGAATCAAGGTCTCTGAACATTTGGAACATAACTCGTTGGAATACAGAAGCAGCAGAAGCTAATCCAAAAGGCATCCTTCTGCACTGAAATAAACCCATGGGCGTGATGAAAGCTGTATACTTTTTGGATTCTTCTGCAAGTTCAATTTGATGATACGCAGACCTAAGGTCCAAAGTAGAAAAAATCTGCGCACCATCAAAGAGAGAGACAAGTTCATTAATGTTGGGTAAAGGGTGGCAGTCAATAATAATATTGGCATTTAGAGCTCTCAGATCAATGCAGACCCTCAATTTTTGGTCTGGTTTGCGCACGAGAACAATGGGGGAAACCCATTCTGAAGATTCAATGGCTTCAATGATGTTCTCACTCAACAACTCATTCAACATTTCTTTCAATTCATCCCTAACATTAAGGGGAACACCTCTTAATTTCTGTTTGACTGGAAGCGCTCCATCCTTAAGTACAATTCTATGTGTAAAATTCTTCAATTTGCCTAACTGATCACAGAACACCTTGTTGAATTTTTTGCTCCAAAAGGACATATTTTTCTTCTCTTCAAAACAAGGAGATATGAAACTAATCATCTCTTGTTCACTATTTAACATATCTTGATCGCTGCATAATGACACAGGATCTCTGGCACGTGGATTTAATGTGATGCCAAGCTCCCACTGATCAAGCCATCCAAGAACATTTACACCTTTGGCAGCAATGTACAATTTGATATGAGCCATTCTACCTCTGAAAGTTAGGGGTACTTTAAAATAACCTTCAACATCAATCTTAGCACCATTAAAATCATCAGCAAGAATATCAGGTACTTCTATATTAGCAATATCACACACACCCAGTAATTTTTCTTTAAAATATTCCATGGTAATAATGGTCCAGGGTGAACCTGAATCCACCATGAGTTCTACTTGAACCGTAAAAATATTAAAATTTCATTTAGGTGATTTTTTACAAGTAAACAAAACACGACCTGAGTGTACAATAGAAACAACATAACCTCTATCTAAAACTTGTATATCTTCTTCAGTATTTGTGATAGAAGAAACCTTTGCAGGAGTAAAGTTACTAGAAGATGGCCGTGATTGTAACATACAAGATTGATTGTTAAAACGTTTTTCTCTGCAGACACTGCCAAAATGTCCAATCTTACCACAAACATTACATTCCTTATTCAAAGCAGGACAGCCTTGAAATGAAGCAATATGGGATTTGCTCCCACATCTATAACAAACTAAGTTATTATTAAGTTCTGTTTTCCTATTGCTTCCCATGTAGGAGGTTTTATTCCCTTTTTGGGCAGAAGAAAATTTTTTGTAGTTTTCTTTTGGCTTGACAATGCATACTTCTTCTTCTGTTGTGGTTTTATTGGAAGAAGAACTTTGTTTAACCACAATATCCATCCATTTTTCAGATAATTCCGTAGATTTGGCAATGGCAATTGTTTCTTCTAAATTAGGATCACCCAAACACCATAGTTTATCTTGAGTCTTTTTGTTTTTGACATGCACAATTATTTGATCTCGAATCATTTCGTCAGTCATTGCTCCAAAATTACAATGTATGGACAATGCTCTCAATGCAGTCAAAAAGTCATCAAAAGATTCATCTTGTTTTTGTGCCCTAGTGTAGAATTTAAAACGATTTAGGGCAATATTAGCAGTCGGTTTGAATCTTTTTTCTAACCTGTTTAAAGCTTCAACATAAACATTTAAAGTATCTCCACTTCCAGTAGGAACAGTTAATTGTGGTAAATTTCTGAAAATTTCTTGTCCTTCAGAGCCAATGCAATGTAAAAGAATACTTTTCTTTCTCTCAGAACCCATGCGTTCTCCATCAATAGCACGCATGTAATTAAAGAATTCTTCTTTCCATCTAGACCAAGGTATGGGTGGATCACCTTTGGTTTGAAGAAATTTAGATGGAGGATCAAATTGCATTATGAAGGAATAGTAGTAAAAGTATTAAATTAAAATAAACAAAATATGTAGAGCTATTTTACATTGCAGATGTATAAAAACGTTTAAAATGTAAATTTTGATGAAATGAAAATTTCAATGTAAATAAATACTTGCAAACGTTTTGTAATCGTAGCTGTGAAATTTCTAGTAAGTCGCTTTGTAAACGCCGTTTCCGTTGCTTTATTTCATGAAATAATGCCGCTTTTGTTGTCGTTGTTAGACGCTGCTTCGGTTGTTGGGCAGCGCGTACTGGCGCTTGTGACCTTTGTTGCCAGGAAACGAAGGACGCGCTTACGTGAAGACGTGGCGCTTAGGAAACCAAGGACGCGCTTACGTGGATTGTGCTTCCGTTGTAGAACGGAGGCTCTGTCAGCAAACACGTCAAAGTGGATTAATGACGTGACAGGATTCGCAGCGCGCAGCTCCGTAGATGAAGATTCGAAGCAGCGCGGCTTCGTGAAGGTAGAATAAAGTTTTGAAAAATGCAATGCGGTAAAATAGTAGATAGATAGCGAAAATGTAGCAAAATCCAGGATTACCTCAAGTGGAACTCGTAATGAAGTAGTAGGAACGATTCCAACGTAGAAAAATAACAGGCAGTATACAAATCCAGATAGGTTCGAAAAATAAGAGAAAAATGAATAAAATGGGTCCAAAACTCCGCTCCTCTGCTGGTGATGGCAGGAGTGAATAAGCCTCGTCGCCAAAAATTGTAATAAATCCAGCAAAAGGTGTATAATCCAAAGAGGTTTATTTCTCAGCAGAGCATATAGTCTAAGCACAACAGCATCAGGATACAACTCACAAATCAGAGCAGAATGTTACATGAAGAAAGCTCTGTTCAGAACCTGGAATACATTGTGAAACATAACCAGTCACATGCACTTAAAGGGGAAATGTAAAAGGAAAGAAGTATTGGAATGTAACAGGTGGCCTTTCTATTTGGCGCCTTTGTTAGTTGGTGAGGCCCAGGCAGCGTATCAGACAGTGAACCGGGATGGAACCACTGCTTATGCAATTGTGAAACAGTATATCCTCGATAGGTTGGGGGTAGACGAGGAAACACATCGACTTCAGTTTCATCAAGAAAAAGGGTCTCCCGGGGATTTAACCAAAACCTTGTTTTTCAAGTTAAAGGAATCTGCGGACTTATGGCTAAAGCCTCATGAAGGAAACATCAATGCCATTATGAATAAAGTGTATCTTGAACAGTTCATCGAGGCCCTTCCCTATAGCACGCAGAGGTGGCTTAAACAACATGCGGGTTTAACATTGGTGCATGCTATAGAAATGGCGACTTGTTACGCTCGGGCTCAGGGTAAGCCTTACATGAGGGAACCTGACAAACCCACTAAAGTCTTGCCACCTGTCAAAACCGACAAAAAGTTCCAAAAACCAATTCCAGAAACACCAAAGGTGCGGTTCCAACGACCTGAAATTCCAAACTCAGGACCTCAATGCTATGACTGCGGAGAGTGGGGTCATATTGCTCGGTTCTGTAGGAAAAAGAAAGAAAGAGAAGACGAACCCATGGACGTGAGCTATGCTCCGAGGTCCATCCTGTATGCTCAAGAAACCGGAACCACTTTCTATGTACGGGTCTCTTTGAACGGTACTAGTATAAGAGCATTGTTGGATTCCGGCTGCAAACATTCAGTTATAAGAGCAGAGCTGGTAGACCACAGCTCTCTCATTGCGGGGAGGCGGGTCAGTATCCGTTGTGTCCATGGGGACGTTAAGGAGTATCCTGTAGCCAAAGTCACATTGTACACACCTTCAGGGAAAAGCATGGAAGTTGTCGTAGGGGTTATGGCTGGTCTACCCGAACCCATAATCATAGGGACAGATAACCCTTCCTTTAGTACTTTGTTGTTAGATACACTTCATCACTTGTCACTTCCCCGTGATACCTTGTTAGCCGCAGAACCCTGGGCCAGGGACACCCATTTCAGGACTGCTCAATTGAACGATGCAAGTCTCACAAACGCATGGCAGGTTGCACGAAACGGACAAGATCCGTCCACCAGAATTTATCCCACTTTCATTGAAAAGAATGGCCTGCTTTATAGACTCGCCAAAGCTGACGCTGAACCTCAACTGCTGGTCCCGAATGATTTCCGTGATCAGATATTGTTTTTTAGTCATGCTCATCTGTTAGCTGGCCACTCTGGGGTGGAAAAAACGGGTCAGTCCATATTGCGACATTTCTTTTGGCCAGGTATTTACGCCCAAGTCCAAAAATATTGTCAGGAGTGTAGAATATGCCAGAAACGGAACCCCTATACTCCTCCTCCTGTCCCTTTGGTACCCATGCCTATTATAGGGGTCCCATTTGATCGCATAGGAATGGACTTAATCGGCCCCTTGCCGAAATCCTCACGAGGACACCAGTACGCCCTGGTCTTGGTTGATTACGCCACGAGATATCCCAAGGCTTTTCCTCTTAAAGCAGCCACTTCAGCAGCGATAGCCCAGAGGTTAGTTGAGGTATTCTCTCATATGGGTTTTCCTAGGGAGATTGTTACCGATCAGGGCACCCCTTTTGTTTCCCGTTTGATGCAACAGGTATGCGTACAATTAAACATCAAACACATTAAGATATCTGTGTATCACCCCCAGACAGATGGCTTGGTTGAGCGATACAACGGCTCCCTTAAGCTAACGTTAAAGAAATTGTTGTCTGGTGATGGGAAGAACTGGGATCAGTTACTACCTCTGGCCCTCTTTGTGCTCCGTAGTCAGAAACAGTCTAGTCTAGGGACCTCTCCATTTGAATTGTTGTTTGGGAGACCCCCTAGAACGCTTCTTGAAATCACTAAAGATAGTTGGGAAACTGAGGGAGCACAGGAAGCTGAGGCCCTATTGGATTACACCAGGCAACTACAGAGCAGGCTACACAAACTTAGGACACTTGCTCACAAGCATTTAGCAGTGGCTCAAACCAAACAGAAAACCCTATATGATCGTGGTACGAAGTGGAGGGTATTGGATGTAGGCGATTGGGTTTTGATTCTATTACCCTCCTCTACACATAAAATGAGGAAGGAGTGGCAGGGACCCTTCAAAATTTTGAGGAAAATAGGACGCACTACTTACTTGGTACAGTTAGGAAGAGGCAAAACCCAAATGTATCATGTCAACATACTTAAAAAATGGTTAGGGAAACACCCCCAGACAGTCAATGTGGCGTCCCCTGTACTCGATACAAACCATACAGTCGGTGCTGCTCCTATCAATCCTGATCTGTCTGCTACCCAGCAACAAGAAGTTAAAGACCTACTTTTGTCTCATACAGAAGTCTTCTCGGATCAACCGGGCCGTACCCACTTGGCGGAACACAGTATTCCTACTCTCCCCAATACAGTGGTAAAACAAAAGCCCTACCGAATCCCGGAGGCAAGACGATTAGCATTCCAGGCTGAGGTAGACAGTATGCTGAAATCCGGGATCATAGTTCCTTCCCACAGTAACTGGTGCTCACCGGTGGTCTTGGTACCGAAGCCAGACGGTAGTATCCGCTTTTGTATCGACTTCAGGGCCGTTAACCGGGTGTCTAAACAAGACGCATACCCCTTACCTAGGGTCGATGAATTACTGGAACGCCTTGGGGAGGCTCGGTACATCACCACCATAGACCTCACCAAGGGATATTGGCAGATACCCCTTGCTCCTAAAGACATGGAAAAGGCGGCCTTCTCAACCCCTTCTGGTCATTACCACTTCACGGTACTTCCCTTGGGTTGCATGGGGCGCCAGCAACGTTTCAGAGGGTCATGGATACACTACTGGCACCTCACTTACGCTATGCGTCGGCCTATCTAGACGACGTTGTAGTGTTTAGCAAGACATGGGATGACCATTTGAAACACCTTGGGAATATACTGACAAGTCTAAAGGATGCCAATCTCCACATTAATGCAAAAAAATCCCGATTTGCTTTCCAGCAGGTCAAGTATCTCGGGTACCTTTTAGGGGATGGTCAGATTAAACCCCAGACTGAGAAACTAGAAGCGATCAAAGCATTACCCTACCCCTCTACAAAAAAAGAACTCAGGGCCTTCTTGGGGTTGGTGGGTTACTACCGCCGATTCATTGCTCAGTTTGCTGGTCTGGCCGGTCCTCTCACTGACCTCCTCGGGAAGAACATTAGGTCGGCTGCACTCCCCACTCCTTCTGTTGTGCAGACTTTGGCCTTCCAGGCTTTAAAGGACGCTTTGACTTCTTCCTCTTTTCTCATTTCTCCTGACTTCCTCAAACCGCTCATCCTCCAGAAGGACGCTTCTGGGGTGGATATTGGAGCGGTTCTTTCCCAGGAGGATGAGAATGGGGCTGAAAGACCTGTGCTCTTTATCAGTCGCAAGCTATTTCCTAGGGAGCAGGCGTATTCTACGATTGAAAAGGAATGCCTGGCTGTCCGTTGGGGAGTGGAGAAGTTGAGATACTATCTCGAAGGGAGGCCGTTTGTGTTGTATACGGATCATGCTCCCTTGACTTGGCTCCAACGTAACAGAAGGAACAATGATCGTATCCTGCGTTGGTTCTTGGCCCTGCAGCCTTTCCAGATTGAGGTCTGTCACCGAAAGGGTTCTTTGCAGGGGAATGTTGACTTTCTGTCCCGTTATCCGATTCCCCCCTATCGGGTCAATCCTGGGGGTGGGATGTGTCACGAAGCTGAGCTCCCTGACTTGGATGAGCTCCCTGACTCGGACGGACGGGGTGTACCTGCTAACGTTTCTTTCTTTCCACCCCGTCCGCAGGATCCTTTGAACGTTTCCTGGGTTTCCCCGGCTCTGCCTCCAGTACATCTGTCTCTGTATCCACCTTCTGTGACGCTGGGGGCGTGCTCTCCAGCATCTCCAGCAGTCGACCAATCAGGTGACCGGACGTCATCTGCCACTGTCCAATCGGACGAGCTGGGGGCGTTTAAGGAAGCCCCGTCTTGGATTGTCGGCGCGGAACCTTTGGGACGCCAGCCGAAGCACGAGGAAGACGCCACGGAGGAAGAAGGAGGAACTATCGCGGAACCGCTTCTGGGACCCCTGGAGCAGAGATTCGACAAGCCAGGAGGCCAACGTTACCACAAGCCGCCCGCCACACTTCCAGGGGAGAAGTGTGGCTCCACAAGGTACGAGGGCGTTTTCAGGTATTGTTTAAATCACGGGGTGGGACGGGGTAGCCTGAGGGTGGTCACTATTGCCGTACCTTGCCGTCCGCCTACACTCATAGGCTGCTATAGATGGTGGTAGCACCCTGGTGATCCCTCACTACCCTACCCTCCTCTCACCTGTTGTACATATCGACCCCAGCCCCTAACGTGGCTGCTTTTCTTTTCCTTTTCCCGAGCGTATCTCCGGACCAGCGGCCATCTCTGGTTGAGCCAAGACAGGAACCGAAGACCCCGGAAGTTCCCCAACGGAGAGATTCCAAGCTTGTGTTGTGTACCCTACTGGACATTGTGTTCTTGAACCCCCTTTTGAGACTACCCCAATATTGTCAAACCGAATAAAAACGGTTAAAGATAGACTCCAAGTCGTGGCGGCTCTCATTCTCCCGACCCCGCTCCCCACAGTTCCTTATGTGAAAATTCCTGATGTTGGCGAACGTTTAATTCCCAACTCGGATCGCAGAGCTACTTTGATTACAGCGGCTCATGAACGTGTGGCATCTGCGCATGCGGGCGTCTCAGCCACTGTAACTCAGCTACAACAGAGGTTCTGGTGGCGGGGACTGTACAAACAGACGCGTGATTATGTCCTTCAATGTGACATTTGCCAGCAGATCAAGCCTTTGACTGCTGCGCGTCCGCCACAGACACAGTTGTACATTTCTAATAAACCACTGGGATGCGTTTATTTAGATCACTGCGGTCCTTTTTCTTCTGGTACTGCGTATAAGTACATCTTAGTAGCAGTTGATTCATGCACATGCTTTGTGTGGGTATGGCCCCATCGCAGTGCTGATTCACGGACTGTCATAAGAGATTTGCGTGTCTTTGTAGGGATTTTTGCCTGTGGTACCTTCCATTCAGATCAGGGTCCGGCTTTCGCCTCTAAGGCGTATAAGGATGCTATGGTTTCGTTGGGGGTCCAAGTCAAGTTTTCGTCTCTGTACAGACCTGAGGGTAATAGTGTAGTGGAGCTTTGACAGCTCGAGTTATAGGCACTGGCAGAAACTGGCTAGCCCACCTCAATAGCGTGCAGCGTGCTCTTAATAATCTCCCTAGAAGGTCTCTGGGTGGGCGGACCCCATACGAAATGCTTTTTGGTATCAAGATGTATGTCCCTGACCTTGACGGTCTAGACTGCGTGGCTCAAGCCACGGCCTTTGACATAGATGAACATTGCACTTTTTTACAGGATCTACAAAAGACCAGAGACAGTCTTGCAAAGGAACATTTGCCCTCCACATCGGATGATGCGTTGCAGATCCCGGTAGTTGGCTGGCTACCCAAAGTTGGAGAACTGGTTCGAGAGAAGATCGATAACAAGAAAGAATTTGGTCCTTCCTATCGAGCACCGGTCCCCGTTCTTGGAGTGAAGGGCACAAGAACAGTCATTTTACCACCACTTCCAGGTTGTAAGGAAAACAGGTTTATCTCAATTGACAATGTCAAGATACACAGGGTGGCCGATTCTTCATAGCATGACACCGGCAGTCTCCTGTCCTTCGTTTGTGCAAAATTCTGTTTTGGCCATTACTGCAGCTGCTGAGCCAGAAGTGGCCCTAGAGATGCCTGTCATTTCCAATCCTATAATGAACAATTTCCCAATTAATAACAATGATGACCTCGATTATTCCTTTCCTGCTGATTTATTGATGCCTGATTTACAAACACGATTGACCACAGACTCTAGATTCTCATTTGACTCTGGTTCAGTGACTTCGACAAAACCCTCACGTTGTGCAATTTATGCCTCTTTATTCAAGAAAAATTTTTTGGTTCCCCCTTGGACATATATTTGGCTGGTGCTTTTTTCAGTATACCTTTTTATGTCATTTGGTTTTGTGTTTTATTTTTTCCGCATCATGGATGGACACTATGTCGAGGAGAGAACATGCATTCGGCATCTTAATGGAACTTTGGCCCCCTTATCCTCTACACATTCTGCACACAGACTGAAAAGAGACTTGAACTTTGTTAACATCACAGCTTGGCCAGTTCTTGATGGGATTGTGTGGGATGCAGTTAAATTTCAAATTCATGGCCCAACTGAAGTGGTTAATGTCCCAAATGTACTAAGAGTGAACATGGGGGATGTGGTTAAACAAAACATACGTTCTGATGATTGGAATGTTCAGGCCGTAAAATCATTATTTACTGATTTAAAATATTTTGCTGCCTTTGATGCTGAAGATTTATATTTAGAATCTGCTAATTATGGTGACTTATTTTGCTTTCAACATTATGGTAATCATTTCCTGCATAAAACAAGTTCCAGAAGGAGTACTGTAAATTACACACAGTGGGAACATTGCCCAGCACCATTACAAGGCAGCTCCAGTACATTTTTAAAGAAGTACACTTACTTTACCGACTTTAATCAATCAAGTCCTGAGTCCTTTTATTTTAAGATGACACAGAAGCCCATGTCCAAAGTTAGACTTACCGATACTAAATTGTTGTGTTCGAAGTCTTTTCTAGACAAATTAGCTGTAGAAGGCTATGAGCTATGGAAGGAAAAGATTGACCTTAAATCGGTTTGGGGTTTTAAAAGTTGGCAGGTACAAGGCACCGAGGCTTTGCACAGTGCATGTCTCATCCCGAATCACATGTTGTTTTTGAATTCTACTATTTCTCAAACAATTTGCTTTGGATTGGCTACTTCAAAAAAGTTAAATACCCCTGCTGTCCCTGATTTGGAAGAATATATTGGTTGGGATAGTTACACAAAGTTTTCCATATGAGAATTGCAGACATTACTAGGTAATGCATCCTTTAATGTGTCCAGTTTTGATCCAAAGGGTTGGCTGCTATGGCACAGAAGCTCTGACTCTTGCCAGCATTGCTTTCTGGGTTTAACTGAAGGTTTTACACGAATCAGGCCTGATCCACGTTTTGATCCTGACCACACTGTTACAACATACTCAGTTGGCAAATTATGTCAAAATTGGTTACAACATTCTACATTAGCTGCTGTTAAATTACATCAATCTAAGCTGACTGATGAGGTGGATATTAAGGATTTCATTAAAGGCCCGGCAAGTGGTAGATCTAAACGTTGGATTTATGCTGCTTACAATGAAATTTGGAAGCTATCACAGATTGAGGCTGCTAAACGCCTGAGAGCAATTGATCAAGCAAATTTAGAAAAGGTGCTTGCAGTTGTCGATAACAGTATTAACATGCTTTCTTCCCGCATATACACGTTTAAGAACATTGTTTCTTCAGTGGTTGATATTGTAATTGATGAGGTGTCTGTTTTATACCATGGCCAAAATCAACTGCGTTTTGTAATGCAGTTTGCATGGACTCTGCAGCCTCTCAAATCTGGCCGTGTGCCATGGAATTACATGAACGTTCCTCCCTTTTTGCCCCGTTTAATTTGACTGATAAACAGCGCATGCTTTCAATGCGAGATGCAACATTTTCCATGTTACACATTGAGAGGTTGGAATCTTTACCGTTCTCTGTTGCTGAGGCCGCTGATGCAACGTGGCTTATCCACGGATTAATTACATTACCATTCGCGTTGTACAAATTCACTAGTTGTATGCGACATGTTGCAATAGGACGTTATGAACCGTTAGGAGGTGCCTTCCTCCATGAAGCATGGTCTCTTCCCTTCACATATAGGTGCCTGAAAGACGGCAGAGAAGTTTATCTGAATGGGTAAGAATGCACAGAGTCCCCTGACCATTCATTAATATGCAGACACATTCAATTGCATGGTTCCTGTAACCAGGAACGGCCTAATCTGGCCTGTGTTTTAAAAGGGACTCCTGTACCCGCAATTGTTCCAATTTTTACACTTTTGGCAAATGGTAGTTATTTTTTGTTGAATAACGAGGAGTGTTGTGGTTTAATTGTCGGTATCGCTTATGTGGTAACTGTATCTGAACGTGTTGTATGCTGCAAAAATGTTATGTATCCCCCTACGCATGGGAATTCAGATGTTTCCATCTGGCCGCGCATCCCAACCTTGAAAGCAGAGTTCAATGGCATGAGTAGAATAAGAGCCCTTTTGTCTCAAAAAGAGGTGGCCCTGAGTTCGGCCCGAGAAACATTCGTCCTTCACATAGCTAACACACGCACAGAAGTGCAAGCACTTTTAAATACTGATTTACCGTTGCATTTCAGCGAGCTAGTTCATCAAATCTTTAATGCCTCCTCCACTTCCGGTCTCGCTCACTTTTTTAAATTAGTTTGCAGCGGTCTCGGGACTTCATTTGAGAAAATATTTGGGGTCATCCCTGCCTTTTTTCATTCCATTTTTTCGAGTTTGTTTAGAGGCTTTCCTGTCTTGCTGGCCTTAGCTGCAGGCGTTTTGGTGATATTTTGCTTTATTACAAATGGATGCCCATCCTGCATTAGGAGCAGAAGAACCCCTCCTGTCACTGTTGCGCAACCGGATGCTTGATTACTATGGCACCCTGCCGCTTGCGACTTTAAGCACGGCGTTTGGATTATCGTTTCGATTTTCCTATTTCACATGTGTACAGCCTGTGTTTCATTGCCTGAGCTGCGATTTCCACTGGGCCCTTGATTTGTGTCTCTGCTTGACGGTGTCTCCTGACGTCGACTTTAATCACCTGATGAGCCCCGTAGTTGCTCACGAGTTGGTTTGTTCTGGCGAAAGGATTATGGCCTTGGCAGCGATGCATGGACTAATGGGTCGTTGGGATGTAATCGCAGCAGCTCATGAGTTCTTGGCAAGGAGCTTTCTTGTGAACCCACTGAGCTGCCCTCTGATGTTAATAGAGGATCCAGTGACGGAGCAGCACGTATGTTCCTTCCCACTACTGAATTGGATGGCTGAACTGTTTTCGGATGATGACAGTGATTTCATATTTGAGGCTGTGGCTGCATATTTTGCATATTCAGTTCTATCGTGAGATGCCATGGAGTTTATTCTACTTATTCGGCATGTGCATTTTTTATATTTTTGGACAGTGCCTTTTTTCATGTGTGAACAATTTTTTATATACGTCCCAGACCTATTGACTTATATTTTCAAAGGTTGGATCAATTACGTTTGGCCACTATAGGCCTACATATATACGTTTGGAGAGTAGATTAGTTCATTATTATTGAACTCTGTTTTCAGGTTAAGCCCCTTCCAGGTTCTGCCTTTACATGATTTTTTGACAGTGCTCTCATCATTGGGGGGGGGGGGGTGTCATATAGCTACTTCTTTTCTACACACTGTGTTAAGTTAGCATGAGTTTATTAAATGTTTGCACGCTGTTTTCATTCTTGCTTCACTTTTGCACACAACACATAATTGTTGTTTTAGCTTTCAACCTAGAAGAGCTTCGTGATTTACTAGAGAAATAATATGTTATTGCTCTGATATCAGTTTTGTTCTGCACTCTGTCTGCACACCGAGTGCTGAAGGCTACACGGATAACTTAACCCAGTGTTGTTGTAAGGTCTGATCTTCGCACCCTTATAGACATAACACACATGCTGCTGCCAAATCTGGCTCTAGGCGAGTTTTATATTGTGATGCTGAACACACAAAAACACACTTGATATGCTTCGCATGCAGGGAGCTTGGGAAGGTGATGTGATCGTCCTACCACTGAGATTTTAAGGTATGGGCCCTCCCTGCTAAAACCCAAATGAGACCTTTTTTTTTTTTAATTTGTTTTTATTGCAGAATTTGAAACCATTGCATATAATAAATCAACCAGCACACTCATGGTGTCCCCCCGCATGGATCAAGTAAACCATAGGTCGTACACAGCCATACAGCCCGTATCCCGGAGGCCGGGCGGCGTAGTAATCCAAACTTCCAGCAAGAACATCACAGTGAGCATCCCTGAGTGACAATTGGTCAATAACCGCTTTGTGTATCTGCATTTTACCCCCCTAAACACCTAACCCTCGCCCAACACCGTCTAGCCTACCCTAACAGTCCGGTCACATAGGCGATATTCACAATCCTAATCCCCAGTCCATTCAGTGGTGGGCCCCTATCATATCAGTTCCATGTGCCCCTGTCTCTACCCCGCCGCCTATCCAAGCTTCCCAAATGAGACCTTCATAGATATAAAATATTATGCTAAATAGGGAGGTTGTGAATTAGACATTGTTAATTTCTATTCATTCCAGCATCTTAGTATGCTGTCCCCATTCACCTTTTATGGACTAATAACTATGCTGATAGCTTTGTTGCTTATAATATGTTTGCTAGTATTATACAAGATACTGCGTTTGAGAACCTTGCATTAGTAAATAAATATTTCAAACATGCACGTGTCCTCTTTTACTCCACGTTCTGGTTTGTGATGATTATATAACGAAAGAGTGTTCATGTGTTCCACGATTCCTGAGGTACTCTAAGTTCATGTTCTGGTTTGTCTAAGCATTGGGAGTTTGTTATGACCAATGAGACACTGTAGCTAGCTCGGTAAGGGGATTTTGGGTACTGAGGTTAGTTTTGGGCCATCCTAATTCACCGAGGTTCCAGGTCTCTATGCACAGTTCTGTAGGAGAACGGAATTCCAGCTACAAGTTGGGGTAATTTATTTTATTTTTGTGACAACAACTTCCATAATTGATATTTCTTAATAATTATATTTTTCATTCCAAAACACAGTATACGCGCTCATATTATTTTGTGTGGGGGTTGGCGGTGGTTACTGGACGTTTGGTTGTTCAAACTTACCAGCATGAATGAAACATCTTGTCCTGAAATGTACCAAAATGCAAGTAACCGAGTTAGTCAATTCAGTAGCCCTACTACTGTACTTTACTAGTAGTACTGTCAGTCTCTGCGCTCCTCCCAACTTAGTCCTAGTCCATTATTCTACTACCTCTCCAATATGCTTATCTTATCTGTGATTTGTGAATCACGGTTGGTGAATAAGGTTGGTTGTTGACTTGAATCCTCGACGAATGCAATATCATTGTTGTGATGGTAGCAGTAGTGGTACACACTGGCAGTATCACCATATGAAAAAAAAAGGAAATGAAACAATGAGTGGGCTGAGCGTAGCATTAGAAACAGCACATTAGATAGTACGGTAGAGAACAGTGCCCTAAATTGTAGCCTAAGCAGTGTTAAATTAATGTAAATATAAAAAGTAGTTGCGTGGAGTTGGACTGCTATAAGAAATTAAGGCAAAGGACACGTCATCAACGTAACGTAAGCATTAGGCATTTGATTGTTCACGTCGTGTAGGAGGAGGATGTTCTTATCAATCCACGATGGCACACATAAACTTCTGATTGTAATGCTTTTGGCTGCTTTGACCTTATCCTCCCCAGCAAGTGTGTGGAATTTATTGTTGTTGTCAGTCATGCCACAATGAAATACCACACAGACCAGGGGAAGAGGGTTGGGGTTTGAAAATTGGATGGGAATGGGGTTTTTTGGGAAAGTTTGCTAGAGAGGAAAAACACACAGAATGTGCAGTCAAACAACAAATGAAGAGAAACAAATGTTTGGATTTGAACTACGAACAAACAAGCTGAGAGTACAGGGCTGCAGTCATTACGCAATTTCACTTGCCTCTCCACCCTCAGAGAGAATAAACACTTAGAACATTAAATTACTGTTAAACATAGCAAAAACATAGCAAATTTAGAAGCAGAGAGAAAAGAAATGCCGATTCACACTCATAGAAGTTCACAGCAATAACATTACTTAAAAGATAAGTAGAAATGAATGGATACTGTTACTGTATGTTGTTGTAATTGTCCTGTTGAATTTGGGAAGTTGCATGCATCAAGCCTTTCCAAGTTTTTTTGCGGTACTCCTCCGTTCCATCTGACGCTCCATCGATCAATGTTGGTGACCAGAAGACACCCTGTCCACTGCCTGCCTGGCGGATGCTGAATTGCGTGTCACTAATGTGAAGCCTGACTTCATCCTTTTTTCCATTGCACAGGATGAAAGCCGCCCTGCAAATGTTGATGCAAAAACAGGAAGTGATATTAAAACACCACTGAGAAAAAAATATAAGGTACGTACGCTGTGTGGTGCAAAAAGCCACACTTTCAGTTTCAGAATCGACAGTACAATAGTTTCGAAAGGGCGTAGTCTCCGTTTGAAGGATAAATAAGTATGGGCAAATTTTGAGGATCTTTCCCCTCAAGCTAGGTGTAGTTTAAACTACGATTTTAGAACAAAATTACACCTTCCCAGCAGTGCTCCCAGACCCTTAAACACCGACGCTAAAATGTAGATTACCGCCAATCAGACCACAAAAAATGTGCGATACTGCTACCTGTCAGAGGCCTAGTGGAAAATGGAGAAAAAACGTACTTTGAAAGTAAAGTAGGCCCAAATCCCCCCTTTCCCACCATGGATTTTCTTCAAACCACTTGCAACCAAAATTAGACCCCAGAACCCAGTTGCCAAAATCTCAAAATCCCCCAAACACATGCAATACTGCTAAGTCTAACGAGCCCTAAGTTTAAAATAGTGTCAAAGGCTTTATTCTACTAGGCCCTAACTCCACTTTGCCACCATGGATTTTCTTCAAACCTCTTGCAAACAAAAAGTATCAATACCCAGCGTTGGTCCAAAACTGCAAAACCCACCCACAAACACCAGGAACCCCCCCAAACAGCCCCCGAAAACGCTAAAGTGAGCAAAATGCCTAAAAATGGAAAAACTTTTTCACCTCCGATTTTCTACAAACCACTTTTATCCGGTATTAGATTTTCACAGCAATGCCCCCAGACTCGTCAACCCAGACGGAAACAAGTTTGAACCCCCCAAACAGCCAAAAAGCAAAAACGCAAAAAGTGAGACTTAGCAAATTTCAGGCCCACCTGGAATTCAGTCCAAATGCGCTGTGCAGCTAAGCCCTAACTCCCCTTTTCCACCATGGATTTCCTAAAAAACAAATGCAATCAACATTAGACTGTGCCAGCAGTGCTCCCAGACCCCAAAACCCACCCACAAAAACCTAGAAGCCCCCTAACAGCACCCCAAAGACAGGCGAGTGAGCAAAAACGCAAAGACTTTTTCACCTCCGATTTTCTCCAAACCACTTGAATCCAATATTAGACCTTCCGAGCTATGCCCCCAGACCCCTGCAGCCACCCGCCAAATGGCAGAACACCCCCAAACAGGCAAAAAGCAAAAATGGGCCTACCTTCAATTCAGTCCAAATACTCTCTCAGCTAGGCCCGAACTCCCATTTTCCACCATGGATTTCCTGAAAAACAAATGCAATCAACATTAGACTGTGCCAGCAGTGCTCCCAGACCCCAAAACCCACCCACAAAAACCTAGAAGCCCCCCAAACAGCACCCAAAAGACAGGCAAATGAGCAAAAACGCAAAAACATTTTCACCTCCGATTTGGTCCAAAACACTTGATTCTGATATTAGACCTTCCGAGCTATGCCCCCAGACCCCTGCACCCACCGGCAAAAAAAGCAGAACACCCCTAAACAAGCAAAAAGCAAAAAATGGGCCTACCTTCAATTCAGTCCAAATACGCTCTGCAGATAGGCCCTAACTCCCCTTTTCCACCATGGGTTTCCTGAAAAACAAATGAAATCAACATTAGACTGTTCCAACAGTGCTTCCAGACCCCATAACCCCTCCCCCCACAAAAACCTAGAAGCCCCCCAAACAGCACCCCAAAGACAGGCAAGTGAGCAAAAACGCAAAAACTTTTTCACCTCCGATTTGGTCCAAAACACTTGATTGCGATATTAGACCTTCCGAGCTATGCCCCCAGACCCCTGCAGCCACCCGCAAAATAGCAGAACACCCCTAAACAGGCAAAAAGCAATAATGGGCCTACCTTCAATTCAGTCCAAATACGCTCTGCAGATAGGCCCTAACTCCCCTTTTCCACCATGGATTTCCTGAAAAACAAATGCAATCATTATTAGACTGTGCCAGCAGTGCTCCCAGACCCCAAAACCCAGCCACAAAAACCTAGAAGCCCCCCAAACAGCACCCGAAAGGCAAATGAGCAAAAACGCAAAAACATTTTCACCTCCGATTTGGTCCAAAACACTTGATTCCGATATTAGACCTGCCGAGCTATGCCCCAGACTCCTGCAGCCACCCACAAAAAAGCAGAACACCCCTAAACAGGCAAAAATAAAAAATGCAAAAACTCATACTTAGAAAATTTTCAGCCAACCAGTCAACATCGGTCCAAACTCCCTCTGCAGCTAGGCCCTAACTCCTCTTTCCCACCATGGATTTTCTTCAAATCACTTCTAATAAAAATTATGCTATCCCAGCAGTGCTGCCAGACCCCCACACCCTCCCCCACAAATCTAGAACACCCCCAAACAGCCCCCCAAAAACATGCAATACTGGTATATTCAAAACATGGCAAATTGCGCTGTTCACAAAACATTGCTGTTTTCAGCACTTCCACTACTTCGATCCTCTTGAAACTCACCTGGACAGTCACTTGTTCCAGCGATTCACAAGAATCTCAGCAAGGCAGAACAACATCGAACCACGGCGCTCTTTGAAGAAGCAGAAGAAGAAGAAGGTCTACGACTAGTTTTCACTTAGTTTTCACCCAAACACACGCGCCCGCAAAGAACCCAAAAAGGCCAAAATTCTGCCAATTCTGGACCAAAGAACACCAAACCCCCCTAAAACATTGCCAACATCATTATGAACGAGCCTGCATCAGGCCCGAGCCCTAGAATCAGCGTGAACCATACCAACCTAAACCCAAAAACCCTAGTAAATCGCACTGAACCCTAAACCGTAGATATGCTTTGTCTGTCTGTGTCAAAGAGCCTAGGTATGCTACATCAGGAGGATGCTTCACTCAGTGGTGCCTGCCTTGACCGTCTGCATGGCCCTGCGGCAAGCATGGAACAAAAATCCGTTCCGCTCAAGAATTTGCGATTTTTCGGTACTTTCGCGAGAATTGGGAAATACCGAAAAACAGCAAATTTTGCAAACATAACGGATGTTTGGCCCAAGCCTGAGGCAGTGCCATGCAGACGGTCAATGCAGGCACCACTGAGTGAAGCAACCTGATGTAGCATACCTAGGCTCTTTGTCAGACAGACAAAGCATGTCTAATTGTATGCAGCAAGCCACATAGCCCCAATTTTACATGAACTGCTGTCTGGAGTGGACTCTGCCTGGCATAACAAAAACAGTACACTGCCTCGCCCTCAACCAATACATACCACAAATAGACAGACATGTAGTCCTGCTGTAGTAGTTGTTGTAGACTGGTTTACCTCACGAATTGGCCATAGTTCTTCTGTAAATCGACGCTGATGATCCAACCATCCCAGTGAGTGACTTTAAAGAAAAAAGATATATTATTTAATCAATCATCATCGTATATTGGCAAGTGAGTCCGCTCCAAGGACATTTTGCATATTTTGTGAAATGCAATATAGTGGCCCCCGAATTTGAAGTACAATTTTAATTAAAGGTAAAAAAACAGAGTTGTTGACATGAGTTGCAATTACTGTGTAAAAGATTAAATAATACCTAAGACAAGACATATGAATCATCATTTCATGCACAAAAAACAAACAGCAATTGGTTTCATCAGAGCCAGACAGCCATTGCTGTCCACTGCATGCCATCTTCTCAATTATTCATTACCTGTTCTACTTTTTGTCCGCATCTTCTTCGGAAAGTGAGGGCCCACAGGGCAGCCTCTCCTGTCAATATCAGAATTACCTCTGTCAGCAATCAGCAAGCATGTAGTCAGTCAGTTATTTCAGTCCCACTTGAGGGGACTCGTTGTAATCCATCCATCTGCCTTGAGGGAAATGGAGGAGTATAAAGGAGCATGATTGAGTTGTGAACTTGTGAACCTCAGGAATGCAGACTGTGGCACCTTCACATCAATAAGGAATATAATATGAAGACAGTGCTGCTGATGGACTTGTTGTGATTAGGTGATTAGATTTTTGTTGTGGTAAAAGTTGCAATACAAAGAAAGACACACAGGAATAAAAGTGAATAAGGACGAAAAAAAGGAAGTCATTTTCAGGGCTCGGTGTCATGGAAGTAGAGCTCGTCCTCAGACTCCATGAATTGAGACGGGAGTAGGTCAGGTAACAGAGAAGAACTTCCGTCACCTAAGTCGGTGTCCTCTTCTTCCTGCGTGCATTAACGTACTTTGTAATCTGGTGGTATCAAGTGCTGATTCATCTTGATCAGTGTTAACCTCTCCACATTTTTGGCCAAGAGGCGGGTCCTTTTTGAAATTACAATGGCACCAGTAGCACTGAAAACACATTCAGAAGACACACTTGCGAGTGGGCAAGACAAATAATTTATAGCCAGGTTGGTGATCAGTGGCCATAGAGCCATTTTCCTGTACAAATACAGCAATAAGTTCGTATTAACAAAGACCTCTGTTGGGTCATCCAGATAGGCCTGCACCATTGACTCAAGGTTCTCCACGGTTGCTCCACTTTGCGTACCATCTGTGGCCTTCGCAGCACTGGAACGAGCAAACCGTTGATGAGTTAGCCAATCCGCTTCTGACAATATTATGGCTGGGCCTGGTGCAGGTGAGGATGATGACACGATCGCTGCTGGTGTCGTTAATGGCTGTGAGGGAAAGTGACTCCCTTCGTCCACAGATTCAGAAGTGGAACTTGATGCTGGATGGCCTGCTGATTCAGTTGGACTTCTGACGGCTCCTTGAATTTTCTGCGGATCTTTTTCGAACCAACTGGCTGACACAGCTAGCCAATGTTTGTACTTTGCAACATCTGCTTCATCAAAAGGAATGAATGCCTTCCTGGCCACTGCCTTTTTGTACCACGGATCCAGAATAGTGGCACAAATGTAATGTTATTCTGAATGTATGTTTTGAAGCCTTTCATTGGCAAATAGGATGCTTAATAAGTTCTCCGCCAACAGATATGCATCTTGCTTTCCAACATCATCTCTGAACGTTGAAGACACCGCCTTCAGTTGGTGCTGTAGCATGACCAACAATGGAATAGCTTTGCTCAAAGAACAGTCCTCCCTTCTGACTTCACGCGTGAAGACCTCAAAAGGACGAAGCATGTCTCTCAGGCTTTTAACTAGCTGCCATTCCTCCAACTCTAGCCTCATGTCTTTCATAGCAGAACCTAGTTTAAAGATATAGTAATTGATTACCATGCACTGCTCAAACAGACGCTCAAGCATGTAAAAGGTTGAGTTCCAACGTGTTGCCACCTCCTGGATGAGTCCTTTGACTGGCACTTTACGTACATGTTGAATGCTCCTCAGCTCCTTCCGGGCCTTAAAAGAATGGCTGAAATGTGTGCAAATTCTTCGGCAGGTGGTCAGTAACTTCTTGACTTGCTTTTTTTCAAGAAATCTAGAACAACCAGGTTTATACAGTGCACCAAACACGGCATTCTGAAATATTCACTGTCCTGCATGGCCGTAACTATATTACTGCCATTATCCGTGGAAACATAACCAACTATGCAATTTCTTGGTTGCAGCCATTCAGGGGCCTTACTGTTAAACTCCTCCAAAATGTTTTTTGCAGTATGAGTTTTCTCCATGGCAAACATGGCTAATGTTGCATGTTTCCAAGAAGCTTGAAAAACTGTGTCCAGGTCAACAACTGCACTTGACTTGTCTCTAACCCCTGCAAAAGACCCTGCAAAAGAGACCCAGTGTGCAGTGATGCACATGTAATCAAGGGCTTGGCAACTGGTCCACATGTCTGTTGTCAAGTGGATAGTGTGAACAGCACTCTTCTGCAAAGCTGCCCCAATCACCTCCAGCACATCTTTATGTAGTGCTGGCACCGCAACTCTGGCAGAATAGGACCGGCTAGGAACCTTCCATTTAGGGCAGACTGTTTCCACTAATTCTCGAAACCCCACCCCTTCCACGAAAGAAAAAGGGAGAAGGTCCAGCGCTAGCATTTTAGCCAGCTTTGCATTATACAGATGTACCATTGGGTGGTTGCGTTCAAATGGCGCCTCCGACCAGATCATTCTGCTAATGGTGGGCTGGATCATTTTACGTGATGATAATGATGATGACCTCTTCAAACCAGTTAGGCCCATTGATGTCGTTTTTGGCATTGGTGTCTCTCCAACACACTTAGTGTGCCTCACAGATGTTGTAGGGGTAGAGGGTGTAGGCGATACCACTGCAGTGCTGCTGCCAGGGGTACTGGGTGTACCAGAAAAAATGTCTGTCGCTTCTTCACTTCCCCCCTGCACGATCAGCCTCTCGTCATCATCAGATGCAATATCAATGGATACATTTGGATTTGTTTTTCTTTTGCCTTGCTCGATCTTCCTCATGTGTGCTTCCCACTAAATAGTGTGGTGTTTTTTGAGATGACCTCTCTGGCCTCTGGTACCATAGTTGGAACCAAGCTTACCCCGACTAACGCATGCTTTACAAATCAAACAAACAACCATGTTTTCTGACTTTGCGCTAACAGTAAAGAAGTCCCAAACTGGGGACTGGTGATGTCTGCTGAAGGTGGAGGTGCTACTTTGACTTTCAATGCCAGATGAAGTGGAGGATGGGCGTGGATGAATTCGTTTCTGTTGTTCACTTACAGCACCACTACTTGAGGTCGAGCTGGGTGGAGGTCCATGCCGGCCCTTCTGACTTAAAAAGATGGAAGCTGTAGGTCGTGTTGATGTTGTAGTTAACGGTGGTGGTACCAGTGCCACGCCGCCCATATCCCGCTCAGCAGCCATTCGGGATAGGGTAAAAATGTCTGTCTGCTGCATGCCTGCTGGGGCTGGAGTGACGACTGTGATGACTGGGTCATCGTCAGACTGTTCATCAGCAGCAGAAGACACTACTTCTTGTTCGTCGTCATCACCCATAAGTTGAAGCTTTGCGGGAGCCTTCCTTTTATGCTTAGCTACCTTTGTCGGCTCATCATGGGGTGACTCACTCTTGGACTGCATTGGTGGGTTCCAATCAACATCAACATCATCAGAAGGAAGGGGGCTTGAAGAAGAACTTGTAGTATCCCTCCTTGACCTTTTTCTTGCTGGGGATCTGAAAGACAATTGATAATCATCATCAGGAGGGGTGGCTTCCTCGGATGATACCTCCTCTTGAATATCAATTTCCTGATGTGCCCCTACTTCTGGAGGAACAAGCGTTGTAGGCAGTTGTGCCGTTCCATGAACCTCTAGTCGCACCTCTCCATGCACCTGTGATACGCACCTCTTCTTGCAGCTCTACTTGCGCCTCTCCTTGCATCTCTACTTGTGCCTCTCCTTGCGGCTCTACTTGCGCCTCTCCTTGCGGCTCTACTTGCGCCTCTCCTTGCGCCTCTCCTTGCGGCTCTACTTGCGCCTCTTCTTGCCCATGTACTTGCGCTTGTACTAGTTGCACCTGTGTTTGTGGCTGTGGTTGTTGAACACTCATCAGCTGAGTTACACCCGGCGTTGATTGGATGGAACTTTCTTGTGATGAGCCAAGATCACTGGTCGATGGTGATTAAACAACCAAAGTGGCTGCCGCAGCAGCGCTCATGTTCTTGGACCTAAGTTGGCGTGGTGCCACTGAGCCCAATGGTGCTGCTTCCAGCTTGGTCCCCGGCGGACACCACTGCTGCTGCAGGCGCAGTTTTTTTTCCTCCTTGGTAGGTGGTGCCACTTGCTTCTTCTGCTCCTTCTTACGGGCAGTGGCACTGGAAACTTTTTTCGCTGAGGCGCTACGGCCAACTTTCTTCTGGGGCCATCTTCTTGAGATGTCAGAATAGCAGGCCGCAGTTGCACGAGTTGCAGAGTTGTCTTGTCTGTGGCCACACGTGATGTCACGTGACGTTGTGCTGCACACACCGCTGCAGGACTTCTTCCTGGCACTGGTGGTTCTCTTGTGCACCTAAAAGCAATGGAAGCCAGAGAAAAAACAGTTATACACCCCAAAAAGTAAAAAAACACTCAAAAATCACCACAATCCCATGCCATCCATGCCCTCAATGATGTTTAAGTTCAAGACAACCCACAGAAAGACTAGGTCCATGCACCACTGAGTACCCCTGGGCATAATGGTTGAAAGCAAGGCAAACTGGGTGCAGGCCTGAGCACACTGCCTGGCTTCAAAATGGCCCCTTGACCCCCACCACATAGCCAGGCCCTGTCTGTACCAGGCCTCAAAATGTCCCCCACCCACATGGCCAGGCCCCAACAACACCCCAAAAAGTCAAAAAACACTCAAAAATCACCACAATCCCATGCCATCCATGCCCTCAATGATGTTTAAATTCAAGACACCCCACAGAAAGACTAGGCCTATGAACCACTGAGTACCCCTGGGCATGATGGTTGAAAGCAAGGCAAACTGGGTGCAGGCCTGAGCACACTGCCTAGCTTCAAAATGGCCCCTTGACCCCCACCACATGGCCAGGCCCTGCCTGTACCAGGCCTCAAAAAGGCCCACACCCACATGGCCAGGCCCCAACAACACCCCCAAAAGTCGAAAAACACTAATAAATCACCACACTCCAATGCCATCCATGCCCTCAGTGATGTTTACATTCAAGACACCCCACAGAAAGACTAGGCCCATGCACCACTGAGTACCCCTGGGCATAATGGTTGAAAGCAAGGCAGAGTGGGTGCAGGCCTGAGCAAACTGCCTGGCTTAAAGATGGCCCCTTGACCCCCCACCACATAGCCAGGCCCTGTCTGTACCAGGCCTCAAAATGGGCCCCACCCACATGGCCAGGCCCCCAAAACACCCCAAAAAGTCGAAAAACACTCAAAAATCACCACAATCCTATGCTATCCAGGCCCTCAATGATGTTTAAATTCAAGACACCCCACAGAAAGACTAGGCCCATGCACCACTGAGTACCCCTAGGCATAATGGTTGAAATTAAGGCAAACTGGGTGCAGGCCTGAGCACACTGCTTGGGTTCAAAATGGCCCCTTGATCACCACCACATGGCCAGGTACTGCCTGTACCAGGCCTCAAAATGGCCCCCACCCACATCACCAGGCCCCAACAAAACCCCAAAAAGTCGAAAAACACAAACAAATCACCACAATCCCATGCCATCCATGCCCTCAATGATGTTTAAATTCAAGACACCCTCAGAAAGACTAGGCCCATGAACCACTGAGTACCCCTGGGCATAATGGTTGAAAGCAAGGCAAACTGGGTGCAGGCCTGAGCACACTGCCTGGCTTCAAAATGGCCCCTTGACCCCGACCACATGGCCAGGTCCTGCCTGTACCAGGCCTCAAAATGGCCCCCACCCACATGGCCAGGCCCCAACACCAACCCAAAAAGTCGAAAAGCACTCAAAAATCACCACAATCCCATGCCATCCATGCCCTCAATGATGTTTAAGTTCAAGACACCCCACAGAAAGACTAGGTCCATGCACCACTGAGTACCCATGGGCATAATGGTTGAAATTAAGGCAAACTGGGTGCAGGCCTGAGCACATTGCTGGCTTCAAAATGGCCCCTTGATCACCACCACATGGCCAGGCACTGCCTGTGCCAGGCCTCAAAATGGCCCCCACCCACATCACCAGGCCCCCAAAACACCCCAAAAAGTAAAAATAACACTCAAAAATCACCACAATACCATTCCCATCCATGCCCTCAATGATGTTTAAATTGAAGACACCCCACAGAGTCAAGTCAAGTCAAAAAATTTATATAGCGCGCTACATACCCAGAGGGTCTCAAGGCGCTTGAAGAGGGGTGGGGAATTACTTGTCAAATATCCACGTTTTAAGTTGCTTTCTGAATACTAGGTGGTTCTGAGTAAGGCGAAGGTAAGTGGGAAGTGAGTTCCAGGTTTTAGCTGCCAGGTAGGAGAAGGATCTACCTCCCATGGTGGTTTTGTTGATGCGAGGTACAGTGGCAAGGGCTTGCTTGGAGGATCGTAGCTGGCGGGAGGGGGTGTAGAAGGACAGTCGTGTGTTGAGGCATTCGGGTCCGATTTCGTAGAGTGCTTTGTGTGCGTGGGTTAGGAGCCGGAAAGTGATCCTCTTATTGACGGGGAGCCAGTGGAGGTTTTTCAGGTGAACAGAGATATGTTCTTTACGCGGGATGTCTAATATGAGTCTGGCTGAAGCGTTCTGGATTCGTTGGAGTTTTTTCTGGAGTTTAGCGGTAGTACCGGCGTAGAGGGTGTTTCCGTAGTCCAGTCGGCTCGTGACCAGAGCGTGGGTGACCGTTTTCCTAGTTTCGGTGGGGATCCAACGAAATGTTTTTTTGAGCATGCGAAGAATGTTGAAGCAGGATGAAGAGACGGCGTTGACTTGTTTGTTCATTGAAAGTGAGGACTCCAGGATGACGCCCAGGTTCCGTGCGTGGTCCGTCGGGATGGGTGCTTTTCCAAGGGCTTCCGGCCACCAAGAGTCGTCCCAGGCAGAGGGGGAGGTACCTAAGATAAGGACTTCTGTTTTATCTGAGTTCAGTTTCAGACGGCTGTGTTTCATCCATTCGGCTACTTCCTTCATTCCTTCGTGTAGGTTAGTTTTGGCGGTGCTAGGGTCATTGGTGAGTGATAGGATCAGTTGAGTGTCATCCGCGTAGGAGATGATGTTGAGGTTGTGTTGGCGTGCGATGGCCGCGAGGGGGCTCATGTATACGTTGAAAAGGGTGGGACTGAGTGAGGACCCTTGGGGTACGCCGCAGATGACTTCAGTGGCCTCTGAGATGAATGGTGGGAGGCGGACTCTCTGGGTTCTTCCGGTGAGGAACGAGGTGATCCATTCCAGTGCTTTTCCTTGTATTCCGATGTTTCTGAGGCGCTGTAGAAGGGTGCTATGGCAGACTGTGTCGAAGGCTGCGGAGAGGTCAAGGAGGATGAGGGCGACTGTGTCTCCATTGTCCAGGAGAGTTCGAATGTCGTCTGTTGCTGCGATGAGGGTGGTTTCAGTGCTGTGCTTGGCTCGGAAGCCGGATTGTGAGGAGTCGAGGGATTTGTTTGTTTCGAGGAAGGCGGCGAGCTGGTTGTTGACCGCTTTCTCGATGACTTTGGCCGGGAATGGAAGGAGCGAGATGGGGCGGTAGTTTTTGAGTTCGGTGGGGTCAGCTGTGGGTTTCTTCAGGAGGGCGCTGAGTTCGGAATGTTTCCAGCTTTCTGGGAAGGTTGCGGAGTCGAGGGAGCAGTTGATGACGTCTCGGAGGTGCGATGCTATGATGGAGTCGGCTTTGTTAAAGATGTGGTGAGGGCATGGGTCTGTGGGGGATCCTGAGTGGATAGAGTTCATCAGACGGATGGTGTCCTCAGTGGAGATTGGCTTCCAGTCATTGAGGGTGTTCAAGGGAGGTGGGGGTCCTGCAGGGGGATGGGTGGGTTGGTCTTCGGGTTGGTTGTCGAAGCTGTTGTGGATGTCTGCAATTTTGTTGTGGAAGAATGAGGCTAGGGAGTCGCAGAGGGTTTGAGAGGGGGTGATGTCGTTGGAGTTGGCAGAGGGATTGGTAAATTCCTTGACGATGTTGAATAGTTCCTTGCTGTTGTGGGCGTTGTTATCTAGTCGGTCCTTGAAAGCGGCTTTCTTGGCATTTCGGATCAGTTGGTGGTGTATGCGGGTGGCGTTTTTGAAGGCGTCCTTGCACATGGGCATGCACCACTGAGTACCCCTGGGCATAATGGTTGAAAGCAAGGCAAACTGGGTGCAGGCCTGAACACACTGCCTGGCTTCAAAATGGCCCCTTGACCACAACCACATGGGCAGACCCTGCCTGTACCATGCCTCAAAATGGCCGACACCCACATGGCCGGGCCCCAAAAACACCCCAAAAAGTCGAAAAACACTCAAAAATCACCACAATCCCATGCCATTTATGCCCTCAATGATGTTTAAGTTCAAGTGGCTAGTGAGGTTTTACAGGCACCCCAAAATTTAAAAATCAACATATAACAGTGAGCTACAATTCAATCACATAAGTGAGAATTAAGTTAAAAAAAATCACAGAAACAGTTGTATCATGCACCCATGACTAACCCTGGGCCTACTGGATACTGTGGCTACCTACCACAATATATATTTTATTAAAGTTGTGAAAAAAAGTTTTAGAACTGTAGTTGCCTCAAATGCAATGCCCCAAACAAACAACACCAACTTACTTGTAAAATCTCAAGTCCAAAAGTGATCCAAACTCCAAAGTCCAAAAAGTCCTCAAATACAAATATCCAGCAGCAGTCACAAAAAGTAATCCTTCCAGCTCCACAGCCAAATGAAAAGTGACCAGGACATGGACAAAGCACTGGGAGGAGCCTGCTGGACAGGATCAGGAAGTTGGAGACTCTGGGGCACTTCCTTCCTCCCACCCCACCCCCAAAAATGGACTCCTGCACCAAAAAGTGCAGCCAAATGTCAATCTGAGGAGTTACTCTGATCAAAATCATCACTTTCACAAGGTTTATGCTTCCTGCAGTGAATTTCTAGTGCAGAATTGCAATTTTTGCAATTTCGGGAACGCAAACTGTTAAAATCTCCCGCCGGAAGTCAGCAGCGCGCCGCATCTACGTGTTCGGCATTATTAACTCCAGCAATGCGTGATTGCGGGCCTTTATGACGTACTGGCATTGTCAAACTCTCGCAGTGCTACATGGCAAGCCGCTATAACGTAATTGCGTTCGAAAAACTCTTGCGCGATCACGCAGCAAGATCGAAAATGGCGCAGCACATGCAAAACCAGGAGAAAAACAACTCGGAGGACTCAGAATCATGGTAAGTCAACGCCGCGCGCACAATATTGTATTTTTTAAGCGCGACCAAGCAAAATAATTCGTAGCTTGCGAATTTTGGGGTAAATTTGCACGATTCGCGGATCGCAAAATCGTCAAAAATCCGCAAATTCGCCCGCGAAACGGCTTTTACGCTCATACTCAGTTACATCTAGTAAGAGTTAGCTGTACTGCACCAAGACATGCAGTGCTGGCGCTTTTCTGTCTAGAGACCGCTAGGAGCAGGATGCGGGACTGCACTGAGCCATGCAGGGCTGGTGCCTAGTTCACTAGGGACCTCTAGGAGCAGCTTGCGGTACTACACCGAGACATTTAGTGCTAGTGCTTTGTGCACTAGAGACCTTCAGGAGCAGTTGCAGGACTGCACTGAGACATACAACGCTGGTTCCTGGCTCACTACACAAGCACTTGCAATGCACTAGGTCTCACATTACTGAAAGTATGAGCTATTGATGCTGCATTATTTTTTGCAATGCCAATACCTCAAACTATCAGAAATGCGAGACTTACTGCATTGCAAATGCTTGTTTTCATTATCGCTTAAGAGCACTTTGCAACCCCAGGCTGTCTGGTGGAGCATGAGAAGGTAGGAGATTCCCCAGACAGATTTGTGGATTCCTGCATTCCTGTGACATAGGTGAGACACTCAGGAGGGAGGAACAACCAGGCTGTTCAGTACTGTTAGAACTGGGAGTCTCTAGTCGGCAGAGGTAGGTAAAACTGTCCAAGTAGGGACCCTTGCTTCTAGTCAGGGTAAGGAGGAAACACTCTTTAGATAACCTCTGCTCACCCCCTTGGTAGCTTGGCACAAGCAGTCAGGCTTATCCAAAAGTAATGTGTAAAGTATTTGTACCAACACTCACAGTAACACAGTTAAAACACCACAAACTGACTCCACATCAGTTTAGAAAAATAAAGGTATTTAATCTAAACTACACAAAACCAAAAATGCAACATACACAGTTCAAGAATATGGTTGTAAAAGAGTTCTTAAGGTTGCAATACAATAATCCACAGTTGCGTGAAAAGTTCACAGTTGCGTCACGTTTAGCGAACAGTACCTTTTAAATGCAACAAAGATCCAAAGCAGAAGCTGGTGCAGTGGAAAACAAGCGATGCATTGCTCCTGAGACCCTGGGGAGGCGATGCCACAACCCCGCTGCAGCAGCGGGCGTGTTGTGAATCCGGTCTGTATGGGGTGGAAGGCGGACTTGTATGGATTCCGGTGCTTAGGTTCCGTAGGAAGTTTTCTCTCACAAAGTGTCAGACCTTACAATTCTTATCAGACCTACTGTTCCAATTCTTACCTTTCAACAGAGATGCTAGGTCCCAAAACCCTCTCAGGAATATTCAGAGGTCAACTTATACTGAGCCTCAGAACTTTTCCTTTGGGGGAAGGGGGAATTGGATAAAATAACAAACAAAGAAGAGAATGGTCCTGGTGGTTCCTCTAGCTCCAAGTCTGTCCAGCAGACTTCTTACTTCGATGGGACCTGTGAAATGAATAAGCAATTAACTACCAATTCTTTTCTTTTCCTCCTCCAATTCTGATCGTGAAATGTCTTACTTTTTACCTACCCTGTCTTTTCCAAGATCTAAGCTTCTCTTCTTTTTCTTTTCTGTTTATATTTAGTTATCAGATTTATGCCAAATTAGTTGTATCTGAAATGACAAATTGTGTTTTTTCTTAATTTCTCTTCTTCCTTTTATAACTTCCTATTTATAATCTTCTTACTCTTTACTTACTTCACTAATTTGCTGTTTCTCTTATTATTATTCTTTTCTTGTCGGTTCTAGATAGTCTCTTACTATTTCTGTATCTTTTCACTCCTATCTATGGATACATAAAAGCTCATTAGTTTTCTATCTAAGCTAAACTTTATGATTATCTAATTCTTTTTGTTTCACTTACTCTCATGAGTGTTTTGATGTATCTTTACTTCTTCTCCTCTATTGGGTGTCTATTCTTTCTGTCTTATTGTGGTTAACCTTCTGCTCTTGTTTTACAGGTCTCCTCTTATTGTAAGGTCTAAAGAAACAAGATGAAAACCTCTCCTTCTACATAGCTGGTAGGTTTTTATGTACTTATACATTAACAGCTTAGTTCGTTTTACTCATAACTTATCTCTCAAGTCACTTAGCGTATTTTCTCCTTCGGCGTTTCTCTCCCTCAGGACTACGCTCTCGCTACAAGCTTGCCCTGAAGCTGGTCGGTGAATGGAATTGCGGTTTGCAGGATTGGCGATGTTTCAAGATTCGTATTAGGTAAGTTCTCCCAAAAAATAAACGAATAACTCTTTTCCTCTCAATAATGCTCTTAATAACCTCTGTGGTTCTCACTTGGCTCTATCCTAGGTTCTTCAAGAGTAATTCTAACCAAAAACTAGGGACGTCACGAAATGGCTGCTTGACAGAAATTTGAGAAAAAAGTAAATTTTTCAGATAAATATGAGGTTTGTCGGGGATGCTGGGTAGGAAAATGTTAGGGGACCCATACAAGCCATACCTCACTGGAATCCCCTGGGGGTCTAGTTTCCAAAAATCTGTGGGTTTGGTAGGATTCCCTAAATGGCCGCCGAGCCCGGGGCCAAAAACTCCTGGGACACCCAAAGCAAAACCAGGTTGTTTTGTGATAGGTAATTTGGATGTCGTATTAATAGAGTTTGGGCCCTTGCCTGTCACAGGTCCCTGACCCACCCACAAGTGTGGTAAAATTTTTCTTGGAAGACTTTGAGGAAAGTGGGGTGAGTGGAAATTTGTGGATCCACGCTAATTCCAGAACTTTTTACCACAGAAATGTGAGGAACATTTGATTTTTTTGACATTTTTTTAGGTTTGGAAGGGATTCTGGGTAACCTGGTGAGAGGCAGTCAAGTCACCCCATCCTTTATTTCCCTGGGTGTCTAGTTTTCAAAAATGTATAGGTTTGCTATGTTTCCCCAGGTGCCGGCAGAGCTAGGGTTTAAAAACTACAGCTAGACACTTTGCCAAAAAAGGGTAATTTTTCAAATTGTAATTTGTCCCTGTTGCGTTTTGCGCCGTTTCCTGCCACGAACACTAGGCCTACCCACACAAGTGAGGTACCGTTTGTCTCAGAAGATTTTGGGGAACATTAGATGAGTGGAAATTTGTGGATCCACGCATATGCCAGAACTTTCTACCACAGAAATGTGAGGAAAATGTGTTTATTAAATAATTTTTTAGGTTTGCATGGAATTCTTGGTAACAGAACCTGGTGAGAGGCAGTCAAGTCACCCCATCCTCGATTCCCCTGGGTGTCTAGTTTTTAAAAAGTTATAGGTTTCCCTAGGTGCTGGCAAAGCTAGGGTTAAAAAACTACAGCTAGGCACTTTGCCAAAAAAGGGTAATTTTTCATTGTGAAATTGTGGGGTGTCCACGTTGCATTTTGCGCCATTTCCTGTTGCGGGCACTAGACCTACCCACACAAGTGAAGTACCGTTTTTCTTGAAAGACTTTGGGAAACACGGGGTGGGTGGAAATTTGTAGATCCACACAGATACCAGAACTTTCCACCACAGAAATGTGAGGGAAATGTGTTTTTTTGACAATTATTTAGATTTGCAAGGGATTCTGGTTAACAGAACCGGGTGAGAGGCAGTCAAGTCACCCCATCCTGGATTTCCCTGGGTGTCTACTTTTAAAAAATGTATAGGTTTGCTAGGTTTCCCTAGGTGCCGGCAGAGCTAGGGTTAAAAAATCACAGCTAGGTAGTTTGCTTAAAAAGGGGCATTTTTTACTGTGAAACTGTGGTGTTTCCACATTGTGTTTTGTGCCATTTTTTGTCGTGTCCACTAGTCCTACCCACACAAGGGAAGTACCATTTGTCTCAGAAGACTTGTGGAACGTGGGGTGGGTGGAAATTTGTGGATCCACGCAGATTCCAGAACTTTCCACCACAGAAATATGATGAAAATGTTTTTTTTTTGACAATTTCTTAGGTCTACAAGGGATTTTGGGTAACAGAACCTGGTGTGAGCCAGTAACGTCACCCCATTTTAGATTTCCCTGGGTGTCTAGTTTTTAAAAATGTGTAGGTTTGCTAGGTTTCTCTAGGTTGCAGCAGATCTAGGGCTACAAAAATAGAGCTAGGTACTTTGCCAAAAAAGGGTCATTTTCCGCAGTGAAATTGTGGTGTGTCCACGGTGAAATGTGTGCCGTTTCCTGTCGTGGGCACTAGGCCTACACACATAAGTAAGGTACCATTTTTTTGGAAAGACTTTGGAGAACGTGGGGTGGGTGGAAATTTGTGGAGCCACGCAGATTCCAGAACTTTTTACCAAAGAAATGTGAGGAAAATGTGGGGTTTTTGACAATTTCTTTAGTTTGCGCAAGGTTTTCTGGGTAACAGAACCTGGTGAGAATCAGTCAAGTCACGCCATCCTGGATTCCCCTGAGTGTCTAGTTTAAAAAAATGTATAGGTTTGCTAGGTTTCCCTAGGTGCCGTCAGAGCTAGGGATAAAAAACCACAGCTAGGCAGTTTGCAAAAAAGGGTCATTTTTCATTCTAAAAATGTGGTGTGTTCACGTTGAGTTGTGAGCCGTTTCCTGTTGTGGACACTAAGTCTACCCACGCAAGTGAAGTACCATTTGTATCGGGAGACTTAGGATAATTCAGATTTGTTCAGCAACTGTTATTACCTTTTGACGTTCAATGTATTTCTGCCTTCCAAATAAAAGAGAATGTGTAAAAAATAAATTATTTTGATAAATGATTGTTAACCCCTTCGATGCTGATGATGAGCTCAGCTCATCATCAGCCACGGGGGGCGTGTGCAGATGACAAGCTGAGCTCGTCATCTAACGCGGCTTTTACAAAAAAGCCGCATAGCGTAAAAATAACTGCTGCAGCGATGCGGTTAATTCATATGCTAGTATCAGTATTCCCAATGTTGGAAATGTGCAAATATCTACTGTTTCTATACTCTATTGTTTTGTTCCCATTTCAGAAATACATAGGTGTCTTTTATACCAATTTTTCCTTGTATACATTTTCCCAGAATAATTGCTATATGCCCGGTACATAATAAAAAAACATTGTAAGTCACTGCTCAGTTTTTGGCTCTGGGTTCGTCCGGTTCTTGATGAACCTACAAGTCCTATATATCCCCACAACCACGAAGGTCCATCGGATGTAACAGTATATTGCTTTCAAAGAGCTGTCATAATTAGAAGAAGTTACAGGTGAAAATGTTGACACAAAAGGCTGTTCTTTTCAACTAATTTACCATTTTTCCTATATTTATCTGTTAGTTTCTATAAAGAAACCTTGAAGGATATACACAAATGACCCTTTGCTGAATTCAGAATTTGGTCTACTTTTTCAAAATGTATAGCGTTCATGGATCCATTATTGCTTTCATACCCATTTCGACCATTAATTGAAATGAGGTTGAAAGCACACTAAAAAGCAAAAATAGGCAATGTCCCAGAAAAATGCCAAAACTGTGTAAAAAAAATGTGGTTTTCTGACAAAAGTCTGCTTGTCCCTGAAAGCTGGGAAGATGGTGGGAATCCACAAACCCTGGGTACATTTAGAATCCCCATGATTTTGCAAAAAAAGGAGGTAAATTTGTCGTGGATACTTTATGTGGCCAAAAAGTTACAGGGCCTAAGCGCAAACTACCCCAAGTAGCCAAAAAAGGTTTAGCACAGGGGGGAAAAGGCCCTGCAGCTAAGGGGTTATTGAGAATTGTTTGTCATTTTATTATATGTTTTAGAATGTTATTAGTTATTAATTTATTTTAGGTTTAATTCTGTGTTTTTTGTTCTGTAGCGGGTTGTGGGTTTATAGGGGAATAGGTGGGAAGTAATTTAATTATATAGATTGAAATCATAATTTATAGTAGTTATATTTTTGTATTACAATTTTGCGTTTTTAGTTCCGTAGCAGGTTATGGGTTTATAAGGGAATAGGGTGGGAAGTATTTTAATTATATACAAATTATCGAATAATTAATGTGTTAATTGATTAATTAATAATAGTTTAATAATTAGTGGTTAATCAATTTCAATAATTAAATTAATAATTATTTATGTTAATTGCTTAATTAATTTTAGGTGTGTGTTGTAGTGTTTATATGTGTAAATGGTAAACCCTGTGATCATGGGGTACGGTGCGTACACCCCATAATTGCAGGGGTACGCACCGTATGTGATTGTGTGGTTGTCCATACGAATCGCCCTTACATGACGTGGACCGTAAGAATCACGTCCTCATACTCCGGATCGTACTCGTCGGGTCATACAGCATGTTTACAAATCTTATGGTTCACTGTGAGGGTCCGTGTCGTACGGTTTCACCCTTGCAATTCGTACGGTTCGGGGCGATTCGGACGGATTGACGAGATACGGATTGTACTAGTGATTCAGACGGAAGTTTACGATTTGCATGGAGACGGCTCCGGATACTATTCAGACGGACGCTTTTTTTCCCGAATAGGAATCGGCCCCATAATGTGTAATTAATTATTTTTATTATTTTTGTTAATAAAAATATATTTAAATGAACATATTAATTATGTTAATATTGGAAATTAAATGTCATGAAAATGTTGATGGTTTATTTATTTTTTATTTTTTGGGGATCCAGTGCTTTCCCTACTGTTGCACTCACTGGAGTGGGAATAGTAATTTGTACCGCTCTGCTATCCAATGCTTTCCCTACTGTTGTACCCACTGTTGTGGGAATAGTAATTTATCCAACGCTTTCCATACTGTTGCACTCAATGGAGTGGGAATAGTAACTTTTACCCCTCCTCTATCCAGCGCTTTCCCTACTGTTGCATTTATTGAAGTGGGAATAGTAATTTTTACCCCCTCGCTATCCAACGTTTTAACTACTAATGTTTTTATTTTGTTATTAAATGTATGTATTATTTTTTAATGGTTTAATTTGTTAATTAAATATAGAATATGTTACTTTAATTTAAATTATTTATACATATGTTTATTTTGTTTTTATATAATTAAAAAAAGTTTATAAATTAAAAGAAAATAAAAGTTATAAAATGTATTTAGGAAAATATATGTATATGTACACTTTTTGTGTTTATATTTATTAAGTTTATTTGTTATAATTAGTTAAAATATATATTACATTTAATTTATTTTGTTAATAACATTAATATTACTTAAATAATTTAATTTAAGCTTTGTTATTTTTTTAAGTCGATATTTGTTACATCTGTATGTTTTACATCAATATGTAATATTGTACTTACCTGTTAAAGTATAGGGAGTCGATATTTTTGTAATCAATATTTTTACATCAATATTTTTTTCATCAATATTTTAACATCGATATTTAAAGATGGAACCAATCACACTTGTTTGCAAAAACATGTATGATTGTTTAAAAACATTTATGAATTATTTCAAAACATATGTATTCTAGAAGAAACCCTGAAGTGACTACTCTGGAAAATATATCACCCTTATTTCCCCTTGCAAATTAACAGAGAATTCCACGCAAGTTGACACGGGGTACTGCATGCTAAATCTTCAACACGCACCCTTGCGGGCTGTCATCCTTGAAGCAGAGACGGGGACCTTCGTTCTCAAGCATCAGGTGAGAGGGATGGTTCTTCCCTGCGGCTTTCTTGTCTACATACATACATATACACATATACATGCTTCACATACGGATCTAGGCTAGGTACATTTAGGCAAATAACTTAGGGGCGCATTTTAGGAATATGCAAGTGCCACCATTTTTATCTGAACTGCTTATGTTCATCTTATTAGCACTATCGTAGAAATGTGTCTACTGTTTACTATCTTAGTACATGCAATCTCTTGCATATGCTTCTTATGGCTGAGATACCCGCCACCCCCTCTCGACACAAACCCCAAGGATGGGAAACCGGAAACGGTTCTGAACTTTTGGAAGGCGGGAGGGAGTGACCCTCCCGGCCGTATTTATTAAAATATGAAACAAAATTAAAACATTAAAATAACAGTTTCATATTATGTACAATTTCATTTCCACATTACGATGTTTGGCTAACCTTAACAGATCTCTAATACAAAGGTTCTCCTAGCCGAACTAACATCCTACAAAACATTTGACTTGAAATTGTACATCCTAACGTTAAGGGCCAACGGCAAGGTCGTAACCGGTGTCAGATCCCTAAACCAGAAATACCCCCCTCACTTGTGAGGGGAGCGACCGCACAGAGGCGTACCTCAAGTGCATCTACCAATTTCCCTTTGACTTGACGGGGGCCCCAATGAACTCGACGCCATTTAACGGTCGTCCGAGGACTCGTGTGAGGTGTCTAAAAGGTAGCGTAAACCCCCTCCCAAACCCCACACAACTTACCCATCTGCCGTCGCAGATGTCCTGGCCCCGGGAAATTCCCCAGGAGGGCCCATAGCCCCTCCTATCCAGGAAGGGGCCTTGACCGCCTTTCCTTTTCTTCCGGCGGCCCATCCTTAGAAGGGACCGCCTCCCCGTTGAGGGGCCAATGGCCACCTCCCCCGAGCGCTCCCATCCGTAATGGGTGACGCCCCCCCCATAGGGATCTTCCAATTACTGCTCACCGATCATGACCTTACCGCCCGACCAAAATAAATACGACAAATGGCTAAAATTACTAATGAAAAACAAAGAAGGCGATCATAACTAGTTACGTATGAATACTGATCAACACTAGTGCAACATTACTTTATTTAAAACAAACATACTGTAAATGAGCATTCTCCTTTATTGCATACTCGAAATAACACAACACTCATCCCAACCTGTAAGAAATACGGTTAACACGTTCAAACTTTATTTAGAAACAACTTGCTGTCTTCAGGGGCTGGTGGGTGGGTCAAAATTGGCTCTTCGTTCCGTCTCGAGCTCACGTGCAGCGGGGAGGTGCAGCTTCAGAGCACAGGAACAAGAGGATGCTTTCTTGACTTGCTGCTCCTTTTATCCGTCTTCGGGCGGGCGTAAACCCGCCTCCGCCTGCCTCCGAGGGCGTGGCCGTCCGCGTCAGTGCCTAGGACAACCCACTCCAGGGCGGGAAAAAGGCGCGCCCCGGCTACGCCGCTTCGGGCATACCAGCCGAGACTCGCCTCCCGCCCAAGATGGCCTCCCGGGGGGATCGGGGTCCTCCACCATACGTTCGGGGGGACCGAATGGTCGCCCCTTTCCATATGGCTGAGATACCCGCCACCCCCTCTCGACACAAACCCCAAGGATGGGAAACCGGAAACGGTTCTGAACTTTTGGAAGGCGGGAGGGAGTGACCCTCCCGGCCGTATTTATTAAAATATGAAACAAAATTAAAACATTAAAATAACAGTTTCATATTATGTACAATTTCATTTCCACATTACGATGTTTGGCTAACCTTAACAGATCTCTAATACAAAGGTTCTCCTAGCCGAACTAACATCCTACAAAACATTTGACTTGAAATTGTACATCCTAACGTTAAGGGCCAACGGCAAGGTCGTAACCGGTGTTAGATCCCTAAACCAGAAATACCCCCCTCACTTGTGAGGGGAGCGACCGCACAGAGGCGTACCTCAAGTGCATCTACCAATTTCCCTTTGACTTGACGGGGGCCCCAATGAACTCGACGCCATTTAACGGTCGTCCGAGGACTCGTGTGAGGTGTCTAAAAGGTAGCGTAAACCCCCTCCCAAACCCCACACAACTTACCCATCTGCCGTCGCAGATGTCCTGGCCCCGGGAAATTCCCCAGGAGGGCCCGTAGCCCCTCCTATCCAGGAAGGGGCCTTGACCGCCTTTCCTTTCCTTCCGGCGGCCCATCCTTAGAAGGGACCGCCTCCCCGTTGAGGGGCCAATGGCCACCTCCCCCGAGCGCTCCCATCCGTAATGGGTGACGCCCCCCCATAGGGATCTTCCAATTACTGCTCACCGATCATGACCTTACCGCCACAGGCCGGATAGTTGACCGGCTATCCGGACCCCCCACAACAAATCCTGCCTAAAGGTCATGGTTTAAACTCTTTAGCCAAGCTATGAGGTCACCTATGAGTAACTCATTGCCCACCCGGGACAAATGAACCCCATCCCCCAAATACATACTGTCCCCCTTGATACAATCATGCGGAACAGAATGCAGTGTACTTGAACGAAACAATCTACCCAATTTATTATTTACTTTCTTTACTGAGTGATTCAGAGCAGCAACCGAAATAGCCCCCCGCCACACTTTCCGTGGAATCATATGGGACCATGCAATTGTGCACCCTGGAACTCTTCTTGCCAACCAACTTACTGTGGAGAGCACTGCCTCGAGAAGAAGTCGTCTACCAGTGGCCACCAAATCGTTGCCCCCAAGATGGACTATGATTATAGACGGTGGTGACCTTGTCCGCCCTAACAAACCCTCGAAAAAGGATTGAAACTGGTCAATACAGAGCCCGCCCCTTCCGTAGAAGGTCACCCTGTACCCGTATTCCCCAGCCATGTGAATCATGTCACCTGCTTTGAATACGTCCGCGGCCCGCCTCACGTATGAGTGGCCCACGACCCACACCTCCTTTTTCGCAGCCGGTGATGTCTGACCGCTGGTCCCCAGGTGTCGGGTCGACTGCACAGTCCGCCCCGCCTCGTAAGCTTGCGCAACTGAAAACCAAACAAAAACAGGAAGCGTGAGTACATCATTACAGCTTCACAACATGTGCAACCGCACATACCTTTTGTAACAGTTCGAGGACCAACGCCCCAAACGTTTTACTTTCTCAACACTCAGACCCCTGGCTGTAGCCTCAGTAGCAGCCCCTATCCGAAAGGAATGGGTCCCGAACTCGCTGGGGTTCAAGCCCGCGGCCCCAATTGACATCGCAAGCACCCGCTGGAACTGAAACCTCGTCAGTGGGGTGGCGTCAGCGTGTCTCAACAAGGTCCCCCCCCATGATGCCACCCTCTGCGCTAAATATTCCTCTACGCAAACAACAGGGCACATGGAAGACCCGGGAATCCTCTGAATGATTATGCAGTCCCCAACCGCACCCTGATCGGTTTGGACCTGACAAACGAGACAGTCATCATCTCCACCTTGACCTGGACGTGCTCCCGGCACAGTCCCCCCATCGTATCCTGCTTGTTCTTCGCAACTAGTTCGCTTACCCGCATAGCCCCATGGAATGCCAGCGCAAATGCGGCTCGGAATAACACTGTTTCATACTGGGATGAACACGTTGCAGGGAGTACGGACAATAACAGGGCCAGCCTATCCAAACCTATCGGGTGCCTCTCGTCTACTCTGCGACCCTCAAGGCGTTGCCACCCACGTAGCGCTTTCTGCACCACGAAAGACGCTGTCGGGTCCTGGATCCCATGAGCCTTTGCCATAAAGGAAATGGCGGCCCGATGTCTCTGGGCCGTAGCTACTGATTTCCCTGCCTGATGTAAAGACAGCAAAAATTTTACGACAGGCTCTTCCTGTCCCCAAAGCTCCCCCCCAGCGGAACCCAAAAAGGACCAATAGGAACGGAACGCCCCTTCATATGCCTTCCTTGTCCTGGGTGCTAAACTCTCTCCCACGAGGTTTTGTAGTTCGGGGCACCGAGAGACCAGAGAGCTTCGGGAAAGGGTGCCGCCACCGGGTCCGCTGTGGGCAGAAAACCCCAGAAGGCCTGCATACGGAAACGAGAAAGCGCATCAGCCGCCTGGTTCAGTACCCCCGGGACATGTCTTGCCCTAAAGAGCACATTCAACTGCATACACAATAACACAATTTCTTTGAGCAGTCTCAGAATCCATTTGCAACGTGCTGCCTGACTATTGATACACTCAACCAGTCATGTTATCAGACCAGAACACCACAGAGTGATCCCGAAACCCCTCCGGCCATGTTTTCAAGGCCACCAAAATAGGGAAGAGTTCAAGAAAAGCAATGTTACTCGTCAGCCCGCACTCGTGCCACCATGACGGCCACTTTTGAGCCGACCATTGTGTACCAAATATGGCACCAAAACCTATACTCCCCGCCGAATCTGTCCAAAGCCCCAGCTTCTCGGAGGACACCGCCGGTTTGTTCCAGACAATTCGACCATTGAAATCCGCCAGAAATGCCAACCAAATGCGCATGTCCTGGCGAACCTCTGCCGAGAGCCTCGTGCGGTGATGTCCTTCCTTCAGGCCGACCATGGCTTGTGCAATCGAGCGGGAAAAGGGACGGGCCATTGGCATTACTCTCAGGGCAAAATTCAACTGGCCCACCACTTGTTGCAATTGATGTAAATTTACTTTCGTCGCACGAATACATGTTTGAAGGGATGTCCTGAATTTTAACACTTTTTCTCTGGGTAATCTAAAACAACCTTCTTCCGAGTCGAGCTCGATCCCGAGAAACTCGAGCAAAGTTGAGGGACCCACAGTCTTACCTGGCGCCAATGGCACACCAAAATGGTTCATTAAGACACAGAATTTATGTAAGGCCTGTCCACATTCAGGATCCCCGGCTGCCCCCAAGAACAGAAAGTCATCGAGATAATGCATAACATGCTGAAAACCCGTCTTCCTTGTGAATACCCATTGCAGAAAACAAATGAATTTTTCAAAATAGGCACAGGATATAGAGCACCCCATCGGCATACATCTATCCATGTAATAGCGACCCTGAAACATAAAACCAAGGAGACGCTGATCGTCTGGGTGCACCGGGAGCAACCGGAACGCTGACTCGATGTCTGATTTTGCCATCAGCGCCCCGGGCCCCAGGCGATTCAGCATGGCGACGGCCTCATCGAAAGATGCGTACCGCACCGAACACACTTCCGGGTCTATCGCATCATTCACGGAAAGACCACGTGGGGCTGACAAGTTATGTATTAGCCTAAACTCACCCGGGTCCTTCTTGGGGACCACCCCTAGAGGGGAACAAACAAAGTTAGCAACCGGTGGCAAATCAAATGGACCGGCGGCACGACCCCGAGTCACCTCTTTCCCAATCTTTACCTGTACCACCGCCGTATGCTGCAAGACCGACAGTTGGTTGTTACAGTGTGCTACACCCTGAAAATCCCCCACTGGGATGCGGAAACCATATGAAAACCCGTCCCGCAACACCCCAGCGGAAGCATGATCCGGGTATTCGTTGAGCCAAGGAATCATTGCCATGGTATCAATCGGGGTAGGTAGAGGCGCCCCTCGGACTATTTCAGACCTGTTTGGCGCTTCCCCTACCACCGTTATCACCCGTCTTGGCTCTGCACATGGACTCAGGATGGGAAGACTGCCCACACCCTCCACATTCATGTCTGAACTTGCATGACCCCTGGGGCCTCGTACATTTTCCCCTGTTAAAATTCCAACAAATCCCCTTTTTACCTGCGTTGCCACTCGACTTCGTGTGGTGCTCGTTACCAGCACCCGTCCGAAAGGGTGTCCCAGAGGATTGGCGGGACGATTCACCCCCGTTACTCCCTGACAAAGGCACTTTTAACATTCCTGAACTCTCCATTTTCTGCCACGAGATGGAGTCGAAACAATCCCATGTTAGAGCTGGGTCATGCTCTTTAGCTTTTCTAAAAATATTGTCATAACAGAACCACTGATTGCCCTCGTACGCCAGAGAATACTCCATGATACGTGACTGGTAAATAGGCAACTCGGTCAACAATTCGGGCCTGCGCTCACCCATGATGGAGGTAAAAATGCCCCACGCTCTGCCCCAAGTACCTATGCTTTCGTCAACCTTAAAGGCGGCCATTTTTGCGCGCCAAACACTCGGATGCATGAGCTCCTTTTGGCTCTTCACATGCTCCATCTCGTAATGGTCAGTAAGCAAAGAAAATATGTTCACATACTTATTCGCCCAAATCTTTTCCTTAATTTCCAGTGGAACATGCTGGGCCACTTTCTCCCTTCGTGAAGGTACAGACCCCTCCCCCGCAATCGGCAATGGCCGCTTACCTGAACTAGATGCTGCATTTGCTGCCGAGCTTGGGCCTGCTGCATCCTCAGCCGCCGGTACCTGCGGGGGAACAGAAGATGGTGCCTTCACAGCCTCTCTAGATTCCCGCAGTTGTCTCAATACTGCCCGGGCGTCGTCAGCCGTGGTGCCCTCACTATCTTTTCCCAACCACGCTGCTAATTGCGCCGCCAACTCGGGAGGCATATCTTCCCCGTTCACGGGGGTGACCACCACGGGGATCGGATGCCCCTCCTTCGGAACCGAGGTTGTCTCCTCAAGTGGAGTATCGGGAACCGGGGTTTCCCCCCCAAGTGCCCCCCTTTTGGACCTCTTTCCTCTCCCGCCAGGGACTACTCCTGGCAAAGCTGGTCCGATGACTCGCTTCGGTCCTCCCTCCCCATTCTTAGCCGCCATCTGCTTCTTCAAATCGGCTACCTCCTTTATGAGCATGCGGAGCATCTGATCGGTCCCGACCCGCTTTCCGACCTTCTTGCCCGGCATTCTCAAGCGAAGATATCTGTAAAACAAAGAGAAAGATTACAACGCTCAAAATTGGCTCTTCGTTCCGTCTCGAGCTCACGTGCAGCGGGGAGGTGCAGCTTCAGAGCACAGGAACAAGAGGATGCTTTCTTGACTTGCTGCTCCTTTTATCCGTCTTCGGGCGGGCGTAAACCCGCCTCCGCCTGCCTCCGAGGGCGTGGCCGTCCGCGTCAGTGCCTAGGACAACCCACTCCAGGGCGGGAAAAAGGCGCGCCCCGGCTACGCCGCTTCGGGCATACCAGCCGAGACTCGCCTCCCGCCCAAGATGGCCTCCCGGGGGGATCGGGGTCCTCCACCATACGTTCGGGGGGACCGAATGGTCGCCCCTTTCCATTCTCATGATTGTCATAGCAAATATGTTTTTACACAAAGGCTGTCCATGGAACAATAAATATTAAAATGTCCTAATCGCCATCCTGTGTATTTTCTGAGAATAAGCAAGCAGGATTGTCTAAGAGAAATGTACTGTACTGTTTTCCACAATCCCTGAGGAATCAGGGTTGTCATGTTCAGTGGTTGCCAGAAACTACCTACACCACTGTACGATACAGTGGGGTGGTAGTGGCACTGTAGAGCGAGCTGGTCTAATGGCTGACATATCCTGTTGGGGTGTCCGGAGTAGGCTTAGACACAATGCCCTCAGTTTAGGTCATCCAAAATATGCAGTTCCTAGGGATTCCTAGGAACTACAAGACAGCACCAAAGACTGGGCTGCATCTGCTGCTCCTGGGCTAGAAAGGGAGAGGACTGTGCCTGTGGTGCCCGGTTCAAGCAAAAATCATCCCAGGCCCCTGACGAGGTGAACTCCAAGAGTCAGCTGGCTAACTTTCTTTTATTGTTCCAAGACCACACAGGCTGAAGAAGTCACCTTGACAAAGTTAGTAGCTACAATTGATTGTGGCAGCTGACCACTGAAGCGCATCCTGGGAGATCAAACCCTGACGCATAAACGATACACCTGAGGCTGCTGGACCCAGGTAAGGCATCAAAGTGCTACCCAAGATGGCCACTGGGTGCAGTTAAAGGGAAATGCTAGTTTGGCTGTGACAGTAGACTAGTAGACTAGAGGCAACTGGTTTTGGCTTGCTTTCTCCAGGACTTAAAACAAAATCCACCTCTCTGGTCAAAATCTCCCCACCTTGTTCATGGTCCTAGGGGTGCACCCAAGAAACCCCCCCATTGACCGAATCAATATCCACAGCATCCTTCAGAATCCTACATCCCTTGCATCAGGGCCACTCCATAGATGTCAAAGAGAAAACTGGACAGGACACTGCTTTTACTGCAATGTAACCTTCCTGTTAACCCGTACCTGCCCTCCTGACTTACTCCCTCCCAAAGTTGGTCACCCAAAGTGGGCCAGAGTAGTCAAACACAACTTTATACAAAGTTTTTAAAGTCATTATTTATTTATTTATATTTAGGTTTCATATAGCGCTAGCTTGGCCCAAGGCTCTGAGAGCACTTTACTCATAAAGTGAGAAGGTTTGTTTGAAGTACTGTAATGGCAGAGTTTTTGGCTTTATTTAGCAGTGATATAGATCATTAATCTTGCTCGCATCTAGTATAGGTATTCTTAGCCTGTGTTGGCCCTTTTAAGCCATTTTTCCAGATCTAGAAGAGGATAGCTGCTTAATATGCCTTTATTCTTGACTTTAACCTGTCTATTGCCTATTGGCTTTGACATATTAGACACATTGGTATGGTTTATGTAGGTATTCTGACAGAGCTAAGGAGCATTTCACCCCTTTCAGGCCTACAGGCCTAGAGCTAGAGGGACTCCATCTTGATGAAGCTGAGAGGCTTTTCAGGGCAAAGGCAAAGTTTATAGTTAAGGCTGTTGTTCGCTTGGAGAGAACCGGCTCGGGCTGGCCCCTATCGAAGGAATGTATTTTTCTCCACTCCGAAGACACAACTTCAGGCTGGCCAGCTGGGAACGTGTCCTTGGTACGGGGAGGTACAAGAATTTGGTGGGCGGCAGGTTACTGGCCGTAACTTTCCATGAAAGGACAAGCTTCCATATTAGTGAGCTACAGGAGAGGAGGAGTGTTCAGTTCAGTTTGGAGTGCAGCTCAGCATGGTGTGCAGTTCAGCGTGGTGCTCAGACCAGCTTGGAGCACAGAACAGCTGGGAGCTCAGAACAGCTTGGAGCTCAGAACAGCTTGCAGAGAGAGAGAGAATGTCTGCTGGAGCTGCAGAATAGAGTGCAGTTCTTAAATGGAGAAAGAAGGCAGACGATTGCTGAAGATGAGGAGAGAGAAAGCAGTGCAGAGAGCATCAAAGAAGCCTGTCAGCTGGAGCAACTGAACCAGAGGCGTGGTGATGTGGTGAAGGAGGGAGAGACAGAGAGAGCCCTAATCCCACCAGAGGCAGAGAGAGAGCCCTAATCACACCAGAGGCAGAGAGAGAAATCTTCCTTCTAATAGGTGAGGTAGTCTGAATTAGTTACACTTACACTTTATGTCCAATCTTTTCCCTTTCAGCGGAGTGTTCCTGTCATGTTTAAATCTTTTCTCTTTCAGCTGTGTGTTCTACCTATAGTCTTTGTCAGTTCTGTGTAAAGGTTTATATTGTACTAATAATAAATGACCCCATTAATTAGTGAATTAGTGTGCATGAGTTCTTTTATGATAAAGTTATCCTGGCTTCAAGCCAGTTGCTGTTGAGCCACTGATGGATCAAAAGGGAGTAGGAGCGCTTAAATCAAGAAATAACTCAATCACATAGTGTGTATATCTTTATCCCCATACAGTGAGGGTAATCTTTCCTGGTAGGTATTACTGTTTGAACAGATGCTACCCCTGATCAGGTAAGTAATAGTGAGGGAGAGAGGAGACTTGCAACTAAGGGACTAAGTTAGTACACCATCCCATAATATTATTGTAGTGGCAGACCCTTAGTGAAGAGACTTCCCAATATATATATATATATATGTATAGGTGTTCATAGGAATGTGGTCGTCGTTGATATGCGGCGTTAATGAGAGCACTGAGTAGGAGATCAGTGTGTATACCCACTAGATTGTGGCTTGAATAAGTGAGAGCACTAGGAGGTCGAACTAGTGTGTAGTTTTGCAGGATTGCAAACAGTTTGGAAAAGAGAGCATTGGGTTCTGCAGGCCCGTGTGTAGACGCACCGGATTGTGTGTCATATCTGCCCTAGGGTAGAACGGTCTGGGTCAGGGTGGCCGCGAGACCAACTGATGTGAATAAGTGTGGTGTAGGGTATGGATATCCCTAGTAATCAGTGAGTATTCTTAGTATCCCTATAGATTTAGTGGTGTTTTTAATAATATGAGCTTGTATATTGCGAGTTCCCCATCCTCAGGTAGGTACCAGGTGCCTGGATAGTTAGTCCTGAGGAGGGAAGGTGAGTACGTTCTGGCTGGGTTGGAGGGGCCCCTAGGGGCTGATCCCACCTACTCAGAAAATCCAGCCATAACATCTGGCGTCTACGAACAGTTTACGAAACCTGTGTGATCTGGCCATGTGCTTAGAGAGTTTCCCATGTGTTCTGAGGGAGTGCCCTGAACGCTGGTTCCATCTGGCGTAATGTTGCAGTTTATGTAGCCTGTTAGACCTATGGGCTTGAACAGTTGCAGCGTGAGGAGATTGCATTACATCATGGCATTTGGTTTATTAAGGGTGGAAGGAATGGTTTTCATCTTGGTGTTTAAACTGTCAGGGTTGAAGGATGGCCTTACATGAGGAAGCCAGTTACATCTATGTGATGGTCCAATTGTATAAATGTGTGTAAAAAATGCTTTTAAATTGCCCATTAAATTGCTTGCTGCATCTGCTTATGCTGTGCAATGTGAAATATGTTCATTGTAATATGATCTGTGAAGTTCTTTGAATATAGCTCCTTGTAAATATGACTTGCGAATAGCGCCATATTAATGTGGCTTGTGAGGTGCATGTTCTCATGTTGATCTGCTGTGTTCCTTGTGCATTGCGCCTTGGATATATTGTTTGTGAAAAGCTTGTCTTGTAAATATGGCTTGTGAATAGCGCCATGTGGTCATGGCTTGGACAGGGCATGTTATCATTACGTTAGGCAGGAGAGAGCTGGATCTCTCTCGGGTGCTTGGGAATAACGTTTTTGAAAATATGTGTACGTGTTATCTGTAAACGTGAAGAAATGTGCTCATGACTTTCCCATGTATCCATGGACATTGGGGAATGATTGTGCTTGAGCTGCCAAAGGGTTAATATCTTGAGTTGAGATGGCAGTCTTTATTTTTAACATGCTGTCAACATGCATGGTTATCTGACCTGACTATAAAAGTCAGTGGATTATTTGATGGTTGGATTTTGACTTTTTTTTTGGTTCCTTGGTCTGCCTATGTGCTTTGTCAACTTCTTGACGGGAAGGTAACATCTTGTGCTTTGCAAAGGGTTTTGTTCATTTCACATTCTTTTTGAAATGCGTCTACGAATTTGTGTGGGTTTGCCTTGGAACTGATGTGGTTATAAATCAACCAGTCGGATTGAGATAAAGGGTTTGCACGGAGAGAGAAAATGAGTGAAATGTTAAAAAGATGGCCCGTTAGAATGCATGCTACGGGCTGTTTTCATTAATTATTTCTTTGAGGGGTTTCCATCTAGATAGGAATGTGCTGGTTGCAATGATTACAGGTTGAGAATAATCAATCTTGCCCGACAGTGCATGGTAACATGTGCTTTTGATTAGTGTAAGGCAACCGTGTGCCTTTGAAAAAATGTTAAATGTAACATTATTATTTTCCCAAATGTAAATTAAAATGTATTCTTTTATAAAATGTGTCAGCAAAACCTTTTTTGGTAAGTTAACCAACTCAGTTAGAAAATAATTGGCTGTTTCTTAGTGTATGAATGTGGCCCTTTTATTAGGTTAGCTTCAATGGCTTACATGTTAAATTACATTGTAATGTACAATTATGTTGTTTTAAAATTATTTCTCTTTCAGCAGCCATGTTAATTCGTTTTTTTTTTCAAATGCAGAATGTATAATCTTGTGTGCAAAACTTAGTTGCCACTTTCTAAATAAGTGCCCATATTTTAAATGTCTTGCCTTTAGCTGAATTAGTTAGACAAAAGTCTTTTTAGTAACTGGAGCTTTTAATTAGCAGTACACTGTAACAGAATTGTTTTTTTTAAAATGCTAGCTTTCGTTGGTTAGCACAATCAGGCCTGGGCACAGGCAAGGAATTTGTTTGCCGACCTTGGCAGACCAGCTGGTTTGTGCAGACGAGTTTTTTTTCCTTCATTCTGCAGGTTCCGATCACGTCCCTGTTTGTTATGATTGGCTACAATCCAATTTTCTTCCGCGAACGGCTTGTTTATTTAAGGGCGGGGTGACCTGGCTCTTCCTGGCTATTGACGCAGGCGGCTTCATTGCCTGCTGATAAGGGACTCTTGCAGACTCTTGCCCTTGGAGTTAGTTAGTCGCAGTGGGCCTGGGCGGGCTTCTCTGACCAGGGAAATGGGAGGCTTGCAGTGCCCTGCTGATGCTGTGAGATCATCACTTGGCAGTGATTCAAGTGGCTTCACACTGTAGCCTGGCTCCTGCTCTGAAGGGAGGGGCTGGCTTAGAGAGGATTAGGGTATGTTAGGCCCCACTTACTAAACTTAAAAGTTAAATTTTGAATGTTTTTAATTAATTAGGATATTTTCTTTTCAATAATGAAAGGCACCCGGGGTGCTTTTTAAATGGAAAATTTTATTTTGCAAGATTAATGATACTTGTTTTCTTGTTCCTAGGATTGCTGGGTTGTGGTTGTGGTTGTGCGTGGGTCGATCCCCCCTCCCACTTCCTTTCTTGTTTTAGTTTTTTACTTTCATGTTTTTATTTTAGTTTATTATTTTTGGATGATGGAACCAGACCAGACCAGACTGGAAGGGTGATGGATGGCCGCATCGGAGGAAGTGTCCGGATACCGAAGATGCAGGGTGGTGGCCTACACTGAAAAATAAAAATTGACTTTTTTTTTTGGACTCGGTTACATAATTCCTTGGCCTGCAATTTTTTTTTTTGTTGTTGACATCACTACGAGCAGGCCCCACTTTAAAAAAAAAAAAAAAAAAACACAAACATGTTTTATTTGTGACAGAATCATACAGGGATTTGGTTCCATAATACCTTGGACAAGCAGGCACCACTTTTAAAGCAAAAAACATGTCACCTATTATAGTTTTCCTGTTTTCTTCAAAACAGTTGTTGCCAATGAAGGACTCTTTTTTTTTTTTTGAATGGTGGTGCACACATGTGTTCCACAGTGTGATTTAAAATGGTTGTTTGGTTGTTTTAGGCTTGGTGTTACACCAGCTATCTTGTAGAAATGGGGTTGTTTCTTTACTGTTCTTACATTTTCACCTTGATTGATCAAAGGGTGGTTACCTTAGACTTTGGATTGTTCTGGGTCGTGTGTCTTTTAGTATGATTATGTATTAATGTTTGCCCAGACCTTGAAACGGTTTGTCATGTCTACTTCTCAGATTTCACCAAAAAGTTTCTTTAACTTGACAAATGTCAGTAGGTAGGCCTCATTTAGGCCCATTGTTATTTTCATCCCACAAACACGCCCCTACACCAATAGATTTCATGAGTCATCATTAGCTTAAGTTGCCTATAGTAGGTAGGGCTTATTTAGGCCCTTTCTTGTTTTCTCATTAGGAGTTGAAACACATTTAGTTCTTAAGTTGACAATAGTAGGTAGGCCTCATTTAGGCTTAAGTTGTCCGAAGTAGGCCCCATTTAGGCCCCTTGCTGTTTTCATTCAACACATAAGTCCCTACATCACTAGATTTCACCAGTTATCATTAGAAGTTGAGGCACTTTTAGTTTGAGGATGCTTTGGTTAGTTTCTGTTGTTATCAGATCCAATCTCAGATATGTTTCGGCATTCAAGTCAAGGGTGCTTTGATTTGTTTTCAGTTGGTTGTTAGGTTTGTATTCCCTACAATTGAGTTTCAGGTGCAATTTCCTTGAGTTGTCATTGTTTTTAGGGAGTTTTTTAGGTTTTGATAGATTGTGTTGATGTTTGTTTATTTGGATGTTATTGTTTATAAGATGTTCGCAAGATAAGGATCTAAGGGTGGATGGCAGAGTTTTGGGCTCTATTTAGCAGTGATATAGATCTTAATCTTGCTCACATCTAGGATAGGTATTCTTAGCCTATGTTGGATAGATTATGTTGATGTTTGTTTAGATGGTTGTTGTTGTTTACTGATGCTCGCAAGATAAGGATCTAAGGGTGCAGTGTAATGGCAGAGTTTTTGGCTTTATTTAGCAGTGATATAGATCATTAATCTTGCTCGCATCTAGTATAGGTATTCTTATCCTGTGTTGGCCCTTTTAAGCCCTTTTTTCCAGATCTAGAAGAGGATAGCTGCTTAATATGCCTTTATTCTTGACTTTAACCTGTCTATTGCCTATTGGCTTTGACATATTAGACACATTGGTATGGTTTATGTAGGTATTCTGACAGAGCTAAGGAGCATTTCACCCCTTTCAGGCCTACAGGCCTAGAGCTAGAGGGACTCCATCTTGATGAAGCTGAGAGGCTTTTCAGGGCAAAGGCAAAGTTTATAGTTAAGGCTGTTGTTCGCTTGGAGAGAACCGGCTCGGGCTGGCCCCTATCGAAGGAATGTATTTTTCTCCACTCCGAAGACACAACTTCAGGCTGGCCAGCTGGGAACATGTCCTTGGTACGGGGAGGTACAAGAATTTGGTGGGCGGCAGGTTACTGGCCGTAACTTTCCATGAAAGGACAAGCTTCCATATTAGTGAGCTACAGGAGAGGAGGAGTGTTCAGTTCAGTTTGGAGTGCAGCTCAGCATGGTGTGCAGTTCAGCGTGGTGCTCAGAACAGCTTGGAGCACAGAACAGCTGGGAGCTCAGAACAGCTTGGAGCTCAGAACAGCTTGCAGAGAGAGAGAGAATGTCTGCTGGAGCTGCAGAATAGAGTGCAGTTCTTAAATGGAGAAAGAAGGCAGACGATTGCTGAAGATGAGGAGAGAGAAAGCAGTGCAGAGAGCATCAAAGAAGGCTGTCAGCTGGAGCAACTGAACCAGAGGCGTGGTGATGTGGTGAAGGAGGGAGAGACAGAGAGAGCCCTAATCCCACCAGAGGCAGAGAGAGAGCCCTAATCACACCAGAGGCAGAGAGAGAAATCTTCCTTCTAATAGGTGAGGTAGTCTGAATTAGTTACACTTACACTTTATGTCTAATCTTTTCCCTTTCAGCGGAGTGTTCCTGTCATGTTTAAATCTTTTCTCTTTCAGCTGTGTGTTCTACCTATAGTCTTTGTCAGTTCTGTGTAAAGGTTTATATTGTACTAATAATAAATGACCCCATTAATTAGTGAATTAGTGTGCATGAGTTCTTTTATGATAAAGTTATCCTGGCTTCAAGCCAGTTGCTGTTGAGCCACTGATGGATCAAAAGGGAGTAGGAGCGCTTAAATCAAGAAATAACTCAATCACATAGTGTGTATATCTTTATCCCCATACAGTGAGGGTAATCTTTCCTGGTAGGTATTACTGTTTGAACAGATGCTACCCCTGATCAGGTAAGTAATAGTGAGGGAGAGAGGAGACTTGCAACTAAGGGACTAAGTTAGTACACCATCCCATAATATTATTGTAGTGGCAGACCCTTAGTGAAGAGACTTCCCAATATATATATATATATATATATGTATAGGTGTTCATAGGAATGTGGTCGTCGTTGATATGCGGCGTTAATGAGAGCACTGAGTAGGAGATCAGTGTGTATACCCACTAGATTGTGGCTTGAATAAGTGAGAGCACTAGGAGGTCGAACTAGTGTGTAGTTTTGCAGGATTGCAAACAGTTTGGAAAAGAGAGCATTGGGTTCTGCAGGCCCGTGTGTAGACGCACCGGATTGTGTGTCATATCTGCCCTAGGGTAGAACGGTCTGGGTCAGGGTGGCCGCGAGACCAACTGATGTGAATAAGTGTGGTGTAGGGTATGGATATCCCTAGTAATCAGTGAGTATTCTTAGTATCCCTATAGATTTAGTGGTGTTTTTAATAATATGAGCTTGTATATTGCGAGTTCCCCATCCTCAGGTAGGTACCAGGTGCCTGGATAGTTAGTCCTGAGGAGGGAAGGTGAGTACGTTCTGGCTGGGTTGGAGGGGCCCCTAGGGGCTGATCCCACCTACTCAGAAAATCCAGACATAACAAGTACATATGTATATAAAGACAAAGTAAAACATTTCAAAGTAGTTACAATACGTGTACAACAAAACGGCATAAGGTAATGGAGTACGTGATAGAGTAAAAGCTGAAACAGAATAATTGACCACTGCAATGGGTCTAGTGGGTGTGATCTTTGGGAAGCTTAGCTTGGTTTGTGTGTGTGTTGAAGTAGCCTTTGAGCAGGAGAGATTTAAGACCCCATTTGAAGCAGGAAAAGGAGGGGTTACAGCAGAGATCTTTAGGGAGTGAGTTCCAGAGCCTAGGTGCGTTTTCCTGAGGAAGAGCGAGTCTGGGGGGATTTCTTCATCAGTTTAGGAAGTATGAGAAGAAGTGACTCAGAGTTTCTCAGTGTCCGACTCTTCCTCCATTTGAAGGTTTGGTTTCCAGATATTTGGGTTTATGTGTATGAAGAGCTTTGTGGGTGATACAAGTAGTCTTGTAGATGCATCTTCCTTCAGCAGGAGTCGCAGAGACTGCTGAGTCATTGTGGATTCTGAGTCGAGCTCTGATGTGGCCTGGGACACAAAGATAAGGAAAACACCACCACATACAGGAGCAGAGAATTAAAGAAATATAAGTTAACTTTTCTTCCTCAGGGAACACAGGGAGTGAAAGAAGGGACAAGCCGAGGGCGAGAGGCATGTGTTGAGAACCTGCTAGGATCCCCTAGCCGACAGGCAGGCTTCCTAGGTAGGATGAAAGTGAGTGAAATGCAGCTAGCGCCCAGGGGTTCACCCTGATTAGTTCACCCACTACTGAAGGAGTGTAAAAGACGGTGGGCCGTCTGAGGGATCCTGACAGGCAGTCTCCTAAAGTTGCTACACAGGCTCTGAAGGTCACCAAGGAAGTCAGTGGTGCATGAGTGAGCAGAAACATCAGCAGATTGAAAGTAAAGTGAAGAGGAATTTCAATGATCTGAGGATTATCAGGAATTTTAGGCAACTTATGTGAGCAGGAGATTCACTGACGAATGTCCTGAGGATGAGGCTCATCCTGAGAGACCTGAGGGTGGCCAAGAGCCTCAGAGAAATGAAGGTGAGAAGGAATCTTGCACACTGGAGTGTGACCAGGAGTTCAAGGGAACTGAGGGTGAGCAGAGGCCTGGGGACAAGCAGGAACATAAGGGGCACAAGAACAAGCAATTGTTTCAGGGAAATGAGCCTCAGGGATCTAAACTGAGCAATACCTTTGAAGCTCCTGCTAGTCCCATGGCCCTCTGTAGTAACTAGGAGAGAACAGGAGCCTCAGGTCCTTACGGTGTGTGGCGTGCTTAGTGATTTGACCTAAGGGTAAACATAAGAATTGGAACATCTAATTTTTTGAAGGCCATAAAACATCATGAAACATTTACTTCAATTCTGGAATTACCAATCAGAGTATATGCACCCCTGTTATACAACCACATTCCTCTTTAGGCTGTGGCGAAGCATGAAACCTACTTTAGCTTTGAATTCTTTTCCTCAATTGCATTAACAGATCATCTATTGCAAATTGTTGTCTGTATAGAAAAAAACATAAATCAATACTTTCACTAAAAACGCTACCCAAACAATTATTGTGCAATCATAAAAAAATCAGACTTGTTTAAAAATAAATTGCAATACATCACACGTTTCCTTTACTCAACGACAATTTCATTTTTTTAAAATTATTTTTTATTTATTATTTCTGAAACATAACTGATTGGGAGAGGCGGATGGAATAATGCTAGCCTACATATCTTTAATGAAATCAAGATTCTCTCAGCATGTCAATTAGAGAATCACCATTTCATTTCAGGACATCATTATGTATGTTTAAAGTTTTTGACTGCCAGACGACTCACATGCTCCACTGGTCTTGGGTTAAAGTTTGTATAAGTGTTTGCATTAGACCAGCAGTCTGCCTTCAATATCTCTGCAAAAGTTCTTCCTGCCCAGAAATGTTACAAGCCATTGCACTCCTGGATGAATGTGCTCCAAACTTTGATAAATCTACACCAGCCACTCTCATAATTGATTTCACCTGCCTTGATATTGTAGCATTTGATACCGCTTTGTAAGGCTTCACATAGGAAAATCAACATTTGTATTCCCCCGTCAAAACTTCAACATTCTTTGCTCACAAACGTTCACAGCTTTGTGCAGTCCTGAAACAATGGGTAAAAAATACTCTCAGACATTGTCTTAGTCTTTTTTCCAAATGCACGTGCACGCCATCAGGTGAGCAAAACCTGCTATAATCTCCAAAGCATTAACACTCACACCTTTCTCAAAGAGATCAAGTGAAGTAAAATTGCTAACTTCTGAGAAATCTGTTTTAATGAAACATACTTTACTTCTCCAGAACACAAATAGGTTGAAAACCAAATTTAGGAATCATAACAATCTCTTGGTGGTCTCCTAAGCCTAATTCCTTTCATAACTATGCAGACCAAAGCATCACTTTATAGAGCTAAGCCATTTACCAGTGTATGCTCTGCCAGTGCACCTGATCTATAACAGTTATTAGTTCTGTACAAAAGAACTGAGTTGAACAATTCAGCTAAAGAATGTACTACCTTCGTCACAGGAGCCTCCATAGAACCTGAATTTGTTTCCATGTACCAACGACACCATTTCTCCAAAACTCCCCTCTACACCATTTCCTTGTACCTGGTGCCCAGGATTAGTCCATTAAATTCTTAGCTTTTCCTGAAAGACCTACACATCTACTGGAACTCCGTAAATCTTCTAAGCAAGGAGGTATATATTCCATTCCACTTCCAAGGGATGCTCACCTTCTTTTGGACCTTCACAAACAGTCTTTGATTCTTGCAAATGGAGGGAAAGTAGAGAATGGATTCATAATTTCTGAATTCTCACTGAAAAGAGTGAGTTTCAATATTCAATCACTGATGTCCCTGAGATTCCTCGATTTTCAATCTATGATTCTGCGAACCTCAAATGTATTCTGTCCCCCAAGATAATATTTTGTACCCAGCTAAATATTAGATTATGTTTGTTATGCATGATAACTGATAAGATCGTGAGCCATCTAGGTGGCTTATAGATGACACTGCAGAAATATTGTCCATACGAATTAACACCGCATTGTTTGATGAAACATCCCTGAAGCTCATTAAAGCATCCGATCCTGCTAGCACATCTAAAATGTTATGTGTAAGCATTGATCTTCTCTGGACCACTTCCTCCTTCCCATGTTAGCAAGCTCCCCAACCTGAATTGCGGGCCTCTGCCTCCAAGGTAAACTTCGAGACATTCTGACAATGGCTTTGCCATTCCAGTTCTCTAGATTTTTCAACAACCACTCCACGTCTTTCAGTGCTTCTAGGGATTTGGAAGTTTGTATACAACAGTACTTTCCTTCGACCTAAGATCTTCAGTCTATGAAGATATCTGAACTGAAGAGACACTTGATGAAAAGCCTGAACGTAGAAGGATAAAATACCAATTAACCTTGCTAAAATAAACCCTACCTCCTTCCTTATCCTCTTAATCATTTTGTGAGGAAGAAGCATCTGAGTCAACAAAGTGTCCACTTGAAATCTCTGGAACTCTAAGCTCTGTGTAGGTACCATAATTGACTTTTCAACATTCACAATAAAGCCCAACACCTTGGTAAAACACCAAGGTGCTTATGATAAACCAACAGAAAGACACCAACCTTGGTATAAAAGACCTCTCCATCTGAAAAGCAAATACTTTTGAGAACGTACAGCCGTAAGTATTATGAAATAAGCATTCTCTAGCCACTTGGATGCTATGCTTCTGGTGGAACTTCAATGTAATTTCCATTGAAATCAATGGAAACTCCATGACGAGTTACCCTTGTCATTAGCGGCGAAGAGGTTAAATCTAACTTTACTAGCCAATCTTTTTCTTGATACATATTCCTCAAAAAATAGATTCCCTCAATCTTGAAATTCTTGTACACTAGAGATGTGTTTAAATCCTTCAACATTATTACCTGGTACCACCCTTTATCATTTAACAAAAGTCCATCTTCTGAATCTGAAATTCTTGAAATTGCCCTTTTGTTTAACATTGGGTAAATCTGCAAATCTACCACGACCATCTACTCTTTGTCCAAAACTAACTCCCTTGATAGAGTGATGTCAGTGACCATGTCATGAGTGATGTAATATGACATCATTAGCCGTGCATTGCGGGCGCGTGAGTTATAGTTAGCTGAACTAACTTTAACTGGGGAATTTCAAAGGTTTTGTATGAGTGAAATGCCCAGCTAACTATAACATGGGTGAAACCTATGGTTTTTTCAGTGAATTTTTAAGGTTTTTTAAATGCTAATTCCTAACTATAACGTGGCTGAAATCTATGTTTCTTTCTGTGAATTTCGAAGGTTTTTTAAATGCTAATTCCTAACTATAAAGTGCCTGAAACCTATGTTTTTACAGTAAATTTCTAAGGTTTTGTAAATGATCATTTTAAAATGTACTAATTTTTATATTTCTTTCTTTTTATAGTAATTTCCAACATTTTTATTATAAATACTTATATTTATTTTATTTTTAAAGTTACTTTTCATATTTTTAAAGTAAAATAATACCAAAAGGAAATTCAAAAAGCATGCACTGCTAGTGAAACTGCCTGGGTGAATTTGTAAGTGTTTGTTAGAGGCAGATTTACAATACCCTTGTGCCTCTTTTACACTGACGTTGCATCACTTTTCTGGTGAAGCAGTGGTGCAAAAGATGTGCCATTGTATGTGGTATTTAGAATGTGACGTATCTCGGAGGTGCATCACATTGTAAACCCCTGTACCAGAAGGAGACATTCCTACACAGGTCGGGGGCATTCCAGTGCAGGAACACCTCCTAAAAGTGGCTGACTGAAATCTTCAAGATTTCACTTTGTCACTTTTGGGCTCATGCTGTGCCAAAACCCTGCACTACCTTGAAGCAGGTGTAAGGATTGACACAGCAGTCTGAGCATAAGGCCCCCAGAGCATTGCTGGAGTTGCGTGCACTTGCAACATAACTCAAACAATGCACCACCTTTACAGCACAGATACATCACATATATGTGCCATTTTTGTCCCATGGTACACCGCATTATAAATATGGCACATCCATGATGGTGGTGTCACGGAGGACAATAACTGACATATTCCTGGGGATATGCAAGTTATTGTATATGTGCCCATTAGTGTTTTATTGTAGTTAATGGATTACTACATACCGATGAATGAGTCATTACAAAACTAAAACAACAGTGACTGAGTGTTTGGTGGAAGGGTAAGGATACAAACTGGTAAATTGAACGTATAAAAGACAAATTTGCAAGTACATTGAAGACTGCATACATCGTCTATAAGAGTTTGAAGCAGTCTATGCCCTAAGGCCTATTTTAATGCATGAGTACTTAGGTTGTGAGTGGATAATTACAGTTCTGCACAGAAAGAACCTGATTGAATTTATAACAGCCTCAGTTTTACCACAGTATACAGATAAACACATACTGCTGAATGTCTCACTACAATATTGAAACAGTAGTGTGAGAATGTTTGCTGGAAGTATAAGGATACACACTGAGGAATCAAACATATAAAACATAAGTTTGCTGGTGCATAGAACAGTGCATGCACAGTCTATAGAGGTTTGAAACAGCCTATGGACTAAGGCCTCTTTTAATCCATGAGTATCTAGATATTGACTGGATCATTACACTTCTGCAAAGAAAGTTCCTCACTAAATGTATTACAGATTCAGTTTTACCACGGTACAATGGAAAAGAACATACTGCTGACTGGCTAACTACAATACTAAAATAGCAGTGCCAGAGTGTTTGGAGGAAGTCTAAGGATACAGACTGGGGAATTGAAGGCATAAAACACAAGTTTGCAGGTGCATACAAGACTGCATGTACACTCCATACGAACTTTAAGCAATCCATACCCTCAGACCCACTTTGCATATTTTAAATCAATACAAACATTTAAAGAATATATAATTGAATCTATAAGTGCTTCACTTTTAGTACAATAAATACATTAGTAGATAGTGCTCAAACTTTTATTATTTTTAAACAATACATTTATTCTATTAACATCTCATGATTTAACACACATTCCAATAGAAGTTCATCAGATATGTCATTCAGATCAATTCCCTCATTAGCAGTTTCTGAATTAATTAGTTCTAAACTTTCAACATAATTTAATGCTTCCAGAAAATCTCCATCAAAGCTTTTGTCTTCGAAATCACACCACACGTCTGCAGCACTAATTTCCCCTTTTTCACTGTCATTGCCTGTGACAGATACGATTACTTACCCATTCCAAAATAGTAAATGTGTTTTACTAAAATGCAAAAGATACGATTCATTGTCCAGAATAACACTGTGTATCTGTGTATATTTAGACATCATTATCATACTACTTTTTGAATACTTCATGTTTTTACACAATCTCTATTCCTCATCTATAACTTAGTCTAACCCTACTAATTACCTACCCCTTCGAATTTCGAACTAGCCTCTCCTCTAGTATTTATCTGCAACCTTGTAGCTTGCGGTTCTTTATTTTTCTCACTGCTTATACCCTATAATTACTTAACATTCATTAACCTAGGCCTCTCAGTTTATTGTCTAATTTTAGATTGTTAATTTCCTTGTGTTCTTCCACTAACCTTTCTTTATGCAGTTGCTTGTTATCTATTCTGTCAATCCTTGAATATCTTGTGTTTTTCACTAATGTTCCTTCTTAATTCAAAAGTCTGTCTAGTATTCCTTACTCAATGTGTTCTTTTCCCTTAAGACCTTGCTTAACACGAATTTTATGGTTTCTTTTTTTTTAAGTTAGTGAAAATACATCAACTGAGTACATTCAATATTGTCTATAACGTCAGGTAAGTTTACTTACTCACTAACTTGTCATACAATGTTCTTTAACTCTCTCAGAAATATTTGCACTTTCTCTTCAGGAATGTCTAAGGAGCAATTAAAAATGGGTCTGAACTCCGAAACGTCTTCGGTGAAGTGCGCACTCGTTAGTGAGCACGCGCCTCACCAAGGATTCCCCACAAGTCTGTGGTAAATGAGATTGCTACCGCATCATTCAGCCGCGGCCCGTGGAGGGAGTTGAGGTGGGGCAAGCAGGCGGGGTGGGGGAGGGGCAGGATGAGGGACATAAACAAAGGAATCTGGATGATTGCAGGTAAGTAAACAATTCAATTAATAAAACAAATTTTGTCCCATGCCCTGCATAGCATTTTACGATGCAGGGCGCCCTACGAAATTCGTTTTATTAATTTAGCTGTTTACTTACCTGCAATCATCCAGATTCTGTTGTTTATCACCCCCACCCTGCCCTTCCCCCGCTCCGCCTGCCTACCCCACCGCAACTCCCTCCACGGGCCATGACTGACAGTTACTTGGACTTACCTTAAGCATAATAAATATTTAAAACATTATATATTATAAAATGATCACCTGTGGAAGACACAAAAAATACAGTTACAATATATATTTTACAACACAAAATAATTTGTAAACAAATTCATTAGCCTTTTTGCTGTTCTCAGAATATATTGAATTTCACTAGAACAGTGCCTTCAACACTACTCATCACATAACAGCAGGCAAAAAAAAGACAATCAATAAGATTATCTTAAAAAACTCATTCAACATTCTCAATAACAATCTAAGAAATAGAAATAAAACATATTTTAAATGTTTTTTTCTAAGAGCAATTTCTTACGTAAATATGACACATCTCAAAAAATCATTAAATAAGAAAACATTATGATTGATTTTCACACACTGTAAATAATGTTACTTACAAATATATGCTGACAAAATCCACAACAAAAAGTCCTTAATGGCTTCACACACTTTTCCTCACAGCCCAATATTATGCATCAAATTATTTGTTTGGAAGTTGTTCAATAGTAATCTTAAGCGTCTGCCTCCCAGCCTTCTGATCCAAAACCACAAACATCATCTACGGGTCCCCCAGGATTCATCCATCAGTCCAACGCTGTTCAACATCTACATGGCCACCCTCACACAAGTAGCCCACCATCACAACTTCAACAACATCTCCTACACAAACAACACCCAGCTCATCCTTTTCCTCACCAAGAAGCCACGTACCACCAAAAGCAACGTCCACAACACAATGAAGGACGTCACCAACTACATAAAGAGCAGCACTGTAAACATAAACTCCCACAAGTTAAAGGTACTCATCCTCAGACCCATCCCCTCAGCCACGGACAGCTCCTGCTACCTGACTACACTGTGAACAGTACCAACACCTACCAACCATGTCCACAACCTAGGATTCAACCTCAACTCCTCCCTCTGCATGTGTAACCAAGTCTACACCGTCTCCTCGTACTACTATAACACCCTCCACATGCTCCCCAACATTTACAAGTGGATCCTAACCAAAAGAAAAAGAACCGCGACACAGGCCCTCATCAGCAGCAGACTACACTGTGGCAAAACACTCTACACAGGAATTCCAGCCAAACAACTACAACAAATCCAAAATACCTCCACCTGAGTGATCATCAATGTCCCCTGCTGCAGCCAAATAACCCACCACCTGATACACCTACACTGCGCCAAAATCAACAAAAGGATCACCTTCAAGCTCCTCACTGTCACTTTAAAAATACTCTATAACACCAGACTAATATACCTTAACAGCAGTAATAGTAAAGGGCAAATGTTGATCTTAAAATTATGCCTTTAAAAATATTAGGTAAGAATTTGGTAACTCTTTGGGCAAACGTTGCTTAAAAAATAATTGAGTATCATTTCAATGTATCCAACCTTTCAGACATTTTAAATAAACAATATAATATCCAGATGTGGTAGAAGGTCCATCATGAAAAATAATTGCAACAGCTACAAAAAATCTTCCTGATATTGAACATTGACCAGCTACAAAATTTTTTATTAAAGTTTCCAATTTTCTTCCATCAGCTCAACAACGTTGCAGCATTAAAATTACATACTGTCCATATCTTTGTATAAATAATGTTGATGACATTTCTGATTCACATTGGCTACACTCCATGTTTTGACTTGCTCCTCTAATTAGATTGTTAAAAGACACTGATTCATAGTCAGGTAAAGTCAAATATATGAATCTTTCAGTGTCTATGTTAGTGTTACATGTAAACAAACAATTTTGACAGTCATGTTGCCATTTATAAGAAAGGCCAAAAAGGTTTTCAACATCTATACCTTCATCTTCCAGTACACCAAGCAAAAAAATTAAAAAATCCTGACAATCTTGCTGAATACTTGGCATAAATTGACTAGAGCCATAACATATATCAGAAACACATTGTATTTTACTTTTATCACTACTACATTTCTCATAAACAAAATACAACAATGAAAAGAATCTTTTGTCCCAATTTTCAACAATTTGCTGTTGCAAACTTTCAAGAACAAAAACAACATTAACAACTACATTAGCATAGCAATTGACACCACAACTATTTTCAAACCGATAACCAACATTCTCTTCAACACTGTCCATTTTCTTTTTGCTTGCAGGCGCAACTTCATCTTTTTTTTTCTTTCTCTACATTTTCAATGCAGATGTTCTCAAATCTTCTTTTTCTACCTACCACACACTTTTCAAATACTGGATATTGACCTAAATTAGGCGCATATTCTCTTCTTAACCTATTATACTCTTTCACACAATTTACATCTGCACTAACCTTTGTCTCATCAAAATCAATTACGTACAATCCAGATAAAGTTCTGACTCAAGACAAAGCAACATATGCCATACCCTCTTTAAACACAGTACTTCCAATATTCACTAAAGCACTATCTACACTTAAACCTTGAGATTTATGAATGGCACTGCATACGCCAAAGAAACAGAAAACTGTTTTTTGCGGACATACAAATCTTTTACAGGCAAAAACCGAGCTGAACAACGACTAAATTGTTGTACTTCTTCAATTTGATCAAATTTGATTTTCAAAAATGTAACACCATCTCTAATTACGTAATTAACGAAATCAACAAGTTTACCCATTGCTCCATTTACTAAACCTTTTTCCACATTCAAATTACGTCGTAAAATTACCCTACAGTTTACACATGCATACAAATTCTTTTCTAAACCAGCAGTTTTACTTATCGATTTCTCTAAAGAATCCAATTTCCTCTTCAACTTTTCACTCAATATATCGCTCCCCTTGGTAATATGCCACCTCGATCATTGCAGGTAAGTAAACAATTAAATTAATAAAATGAATTTTGGGACATATTATCAGCAAAAGGCGATAGATTATTGTCATTTTTATCGTCAGGAAAATGCCGATAAAGCGGCGATAATGAGCTTGATAATATGCCCTTGAGACTTCTCATACCAGCCCAGGTTAACACTAGAATTTGGGCTTCTATAGCAATTTACAAAAAGCTATTATCAAGCCCATTTTCGCTGTTTTATCGGCAGTTTACTGTCCATAAAACGTCGATCATTTTAACACTGGTTCTTAATAATATGCCCGTCAGTGCCATATTATCAGTAAAGGGCGAAACATTATCGCCGCTTTTATCGGCAGGAAACTGGCACTAAAGCGGCGATAATGGTGTTGATAGTATATCCTTGTGGATTCCCGTAGAAGCCCAGGTTAACACCATAACCTAGGTTTCTATGGGAATTCACAAGGATATATTATCAAGAGCATTATCACTGCTTTACCGTCAGTTTCCTGTTGATAAAAGCAGCGATAATGTATCGTTCTTTATTGATGATAAAATGTCCCATAACCCCTTAATGTACAGATGCACAAAATGGTATTAAAGAAAAAAACATAACAGCATGCATTATAGCAAAACATGTTTACTACTATAAAACGTTTAACAAGGGACAAATATAGGAGCATATTATCAACGCAGGCGATAGCATTATGAACACTTTATCGGCAGTTTACTGCCGATAAAGTGACGATAATTGTATCACCGAGTCTTGATAATATACCTTATACTTCGTTAATGTACAAAGATACACCGCACAGACGCACTCCCATACAACTTTTCAACTCAACTTTCAAATTGAATTCTAGATTAACAGGAATACCACTCACACAGTGGATATTCTTCTACAAAATCTCTGGAGTTCAGTGTTTGCAGCACAACCATCAAATGGAACATTTTCTCTCTTATTTTACGTATACATACATATAAATAACCAATTAAAATCTTGTTCACATTAATTCAAAAGAAAACACACATTTCGATTGGTTTAACATTCCAAAGTTTTTGAACTAATAGAACTTTCAAACCTTCCCCCTTTCCACAATCTGCCAGTTACCATAGAAACACTTCAGGGAACACCTAATTCAGCACACAGGTGAAAAGTTCATCATACATTGTTGCAAATTAAAACAGCAAGTGTGCTTGACTGGAGAATATACCAGCTTATCTTATGTAACATTCTTTTCTATCACTTTTTCTTAACCAATAAAAATATGGCTTTTAAATAAGAGGAACGTGGAACCTAGTTTTCTGTAAAATGTTTTCAAACAACCAATCATGTCTTTTCTTTTTTCAAAATTGCATGTTGTCCGCCATTTTAGAAAAATCTTACTTTTGAAACTGGCATTTCATTTACAGACGCCATCAGAGTGCATCCAGACCTCTCTTCAAAATGCTTACAGTGTGGATTGTGGGACACAGCTATATGTTCTGTAGTCAAAGGTACACAGAATGGAAAAGAATTCCAATTCCAATTTCAATCTTTATTTCGTTGCATTGCAACATAAAAGATACATAAAATATACAATACATTATAAGTCATACAACAGTAAAATCTTCACATAAGGGCACCCTAGTATTACATTGCCTCTACATTTCATCAATTCATCACATTGGCAAATATTTCATCAGTAGAGCACATGATATATAACTCAGTTTGGCACAGTATCAATAAATATTAAAATATTTTAAAAAGAGTAGAAAAGTTAAAAAAAGACATTAAATTGAATTTACACCAAAATTTAAAATGCTATACATTGGCATTATTCATGATTCCGGGGAGTCTAGTTTAAAATGGAAGGGATAATTTCCTTCTAACAAAGTAGGTAGACAGTAGGAATTTGCTAATACCGAACACGATTACTTGACTGGTGTCCGTGGTCAGGATTCTGCCCGCTTCCCTATGGGAGGATGTGCCAAGATTGCGGCACAGGGGGACTATCCATTTTTTCCTAGCTTTGTCATATCTAGGACAAAAAAACAATATGTGGAAGATGTCCTCCCTTTGGTTATCGGTGCACAAAGTGCAATGCTCTTTATCAGACTTCCCCCATCTTTTCTCAGTTACTTTTAGCCTCAATGTTCCATACCTAAATTTTAGATATAGGGATTTTGCCAATGGGGGTTGGATTTCATCTAGAAATTGTTCAAATAGAACCTCATTTTTTACCAATAGAAATGTTTCAGTAAGGGGGCCATGGGTTCTCGAATACACAGAATCATAGTTCACGTATGACCAGAAGCTTAGTTTTACAATTTTCTTGGAGTTTGGGTTTAGAGATTCCGGCTCGTTCCAGAAGTGTACTAATCCGAGCTTGGTAAGCCAGTTTTTCACATGCTTAAACCAAAAGATCTTGTTATCTCTATCCAACTCTAGAACTTCCTTCAGGCCATTTCTGTAGTCAGATAGTTCTATGGTTGTCCATAATTTGATCCACATCAGCAATGGTCTCAATATGGCATGCTGGTCTGTGTGTTTGATGTTAAGATCTAGATATAGGGGTATCAGGGGGGTATTAGTTGGAATTTTTAATAGTCCCCTGACAAATTTGTTTTCCAATAGTTCAAAAGATTTTTTACATATTGGACCCCAGATTTCTGCCCCATACAAGGAGGCGGATTGTACCTTATATCTAAAAAGCTCTATCGCGGGAGTAACTGCTTTATTTACACTTTTGTTATATCTCTGTGTGATTGGGAAGCAATTTTGTTTGAACACCAATTTGGATTTTTCCAATTGTGGCCCCCAACCCATTGCGGAGTCCATCAGTACCCCCAGGTAGGTAAAACTGTGCTCGTAGTCTAATCTTTGCCCATTCAACATTAAATTCTTTTTAAAAGTTTTGTGCGGGTTCAAAGCCATGTATTTTGTTTTTTTATGTTGATTTCTAATCCTTTATGAATACAGTACTGTTGGAACCTGTCTAATAGGGTCTGTAGGCCATGAGGCGTTTGCGATATTAGGATTGTGTCATCCGCGAAGAGGAGGGACGCAACGCGTTCCCCTCCCAGTCGAGGAGAATCATTATCGCAATCTTGCATATAGGTTGCAATGTCATTTACATAGAGGGAGAATAGGGTGGGCGCCAGGACGCAGCCCTGCCGCACTCCCCTTTTTATTGGGATTGGGTGTGTGAGTTCCCCGTTAGGGCCCCATCTAACCTTAGCGTAATTCTCCCGATGCAATCCTATGACTAGTTTTAATAAGTCGCCAGGCAGCCCTTGCCTATTCAGGGTTTCCCAAAGTAGATCTCGTGGAATGAGATCAAATGCTGCTCGTAAGTCAACAAAGGTCACATACAAGTGACCTTTGCGCATGATGACATACTTCCAATACAAGCAGCATAGCCTGAATACTTGGTCTATAGTACTTGTTTTGCTTTGGAATCCCGCCTGGTATTTAGATAAAATTGACTCCTCTTCCAACCATGAATTTATTCTATTAAGAATATGCCTAGCATATATTTTTTGCGTGATATCTAAAAGACTGATGGGGCGGTAATTTGCTGGATCACCACGATCCCCTTTTTTAAAAATGGTAATGATTTCTGCACCATTCCAAGTATCTGGAATGTGCTCACTGGCTGTAATTATGTTAAATAAATGATTTAAATAGGGTGCCCAAACTTCGATGCTATACAGGTACAGGTCACCAGGGATTCTATCGAGCCCTGGCGCCTTCCCTTTCTTGATTGAACTAATTGCTGCCTCTGTTTCTTGTAGGGTGAACACTACCTGCTGAGTATTATCTGATATTTTAGGGGGGGGTACATCGTTTGCTGCCTCGGTCGAGGTTTTGGCTGCATACAATGACGAAAAGTGCTTAACCCAAGTATCTTCATCTAAGTAGACCTCCCTGGAACCTTTCTCTCGTTTATTTTCTTTAGCTGCCAATTCCCAGAATTGTTTCTGATCCTTTGCTTTAGCGGCTATTAGCATATTGAGCCACAGTTCCTCATCCCATGTGGATTTAGCTTTTAATATTATTTTATTATAAACCTTTCTTTGCTCTCTAACTATTGATGGGATTCCCCTTTTGACAGCATTAATCAGTGCAGTTTTGGCAAGGCGGCATTCCTTGTTATACCAAGGTTTGCCTAAAGGTTTTGCACTAGTCCTACCTGCACCTTTTTTTGGTTTCTTGGTAAGGATTTCTAATAATTGGCTGAAAAGGGATTTATGCAGATCAATAAATTCTTTGGGAGAGCAGCTAAAGGGACAATATTGGTCCAGGGTGTCTGCAAAAGCACGATAAATATTGGCCAGTAGGTCCTCTTTTTCTAGCACAAATGCCCATTTAACCGCCCTGCGATTGTTACTAAGGACAATGTTATCGGTAATGATTGAGGTTGCTATACTCTGGTCTCCCTCCCTATTATCAGGCTCCATGACCAAGCCTATTAAAAAGCTCATTTCTAGGGGGCAGTGGTCACTTTCATATCTTTCTTTGACTTTTAGATCCACTGTAAATGGCCAGAGGTCAAAGGAGACAATAACATAGTCCAATTTACTCCCATAATTACCTCTCTTAAATGTAGGAGCTTTTGGGCTATCTGAAGGCATGCGTCCATTACATGCTCTCAGACCATGTGAGGTCAAGAGACGTGTGATTTGTAGGGCCAATGCTGTACCAGCAACCATACAACTCTCGCTCAGGGCAGGTATTGTATTGGCAGTATCCTCCTCCTTAAACAGTGCGGCTATCCCTGTGATAGGTTCAAAGTTACAATTCAAGTCTCCACATAAAATAACACCAGACTCTGATTTTAGTGAATCCACAAGCGACTCCAACTTCCCTATGCATATGGATTCCTTGTGGGAAGATTGGGGGCTGTTGTAAACATTAAATAAATGAAATGTCCTATTATCCACTGTTCTTATTTCCAGACAAAGAATGTCTGGAGAGTCGGTGTTAATCATTTTAATAGTTAGCTTTATGGAAACATTAACCCACACTAAGAGGCCTCCAGAGGCACGACCTCTCAGGGAAGGGACAGCCTCTATTTGGTAGGTTTTACAGCCAACCCTATGCAGTTGTGCTGTAGCCCAAGTTTCCTGTAGCACACAGATGTCAAAGGTATTTATATATGCGTTCCAGTCGGGATCGTTCAATTTTGCACGCACCCCCGCAATGTTCCATGAGACCAGTGTGAATAGAGAATTTCCCTTGTTCGTGTCATGGGGCACGACAGGAGCAACTGGTATTATACTCCTATTCACTTTATCTGGCGCTATAACAACAACAGAACATGTATCCTCCATAGGACTACTATCACCTTCTTTTCGGTGGTCATGACCCAAGGTACACAATGCATTTGCAACCCCCCCAGCATCTCTACTTTCTAGGCTCGTAGCAGACAGAAATGGGCCCTTATTTGTCTCTAGAGACACTACAGGTAATGCAACAATCGATCTTTTTTTGTTTATATCATCATCACAAATAACAGTATTATTTGGGCCTGGCTTCAGACAACCTAATCCTTTTTCCACAGTGCCCCCCCAGATACATATAACATTTTCAGTACCACTAATACCTCCCGTGCTCTTTAAACATCAATCACACTCTTCTAACCCACTGAATGCCTCAAACCTATTTGTCAATTCCAAGGGGGTAAATGGGATAAGATTGGACATATTACCATTTCCTCCTATGTTGTGATTGGTTGGTACAGTGTTCCACCCATGGAACACGGGGGGTGGGACAAATTGTTGAAAGTGAACAGGGTTCCTAGGTACTTCTGCATTCAAATGTTGCGTGTTATAGGGGAAGAGTCTGGTTGTGTGTTGGGGGGGGAATACAGTTGCTCTTGGGTAGAAGTAGGTTAATGGGCGGGGGACTACACAGTTGTTTTCGTTGCCATATGGCCAATTCAATATATATTGGACCGCCTTCCTATCCCTAAAATTTACCACTACAATGTCACCCCCGATATCCTTTGTTCTACCACCCAGCCAGGACAGACGGCGTACATGAACAATTTCGCCATTTACATGATTGGCTTTCGGTCTATACAATGATAACCAATGCATGATCTTATTTTTTAGCTGAAAGTAGCCTTCCCGCTTGCCACTTGTCAGCTCAGGAACCCCAGTAAGCACCACTACATATGGTAGCGCTTCCGGTGAGAGTTCCATAGGTGGTATCCTTCCCTGACCCCCTCTTGCGTGACCAACCTCTTTCTCTTCAACACTAGGTAACCAGTTTGAGAAGTTGGATGAGTCCCTAGGTTGAATATTGGCCAGGGTATCCACAGTACTTGGTAATGCGGTGGATTTACTCTTAGCAAATTGTTGATGTTTTGGGTCAGTGTTTTTGGGCGGTTGACTGACAGAGTGGGTACCTTTAGTTGGATGGTTAGGGGCAGCTTCATTAGCTACTACCATGATGTTATCATTAGTAGAGTTAGTAGTTTTTGCAGTTGCTCTTACGGTAGAGGGAGTGCAAACTGTTTGTGGGGCTTTTTGGGGCTGAGTTACATTCTGTGGTCTTGGTGGCCTTCCCAATTGCCCAAGAGCTGCCAGATCCAGCTCAATCCTCCCCAACCTTGTTTCTACTCCCTTTAATCTGTCCGATAGAGCTAGCATATAGGTCCGTACAATCATTTCAATATTGTCCAGTAAATCCTTCGGAAAGATTGTCTGGGGACCTTCTTCCATCGGAGTGGGGGTAGTATCAGGCAATGTGGTTAATGGAGAGGGTGGTGTTAAGGATTTTGATGGAGTTAAGGCAGTTGCCGTTGTTTGCTTGCCAACTGACTTCCCCACTGTCATAGTTGATGCAATGCTGGTCTTCTTGCCAAACTCTGAATGACTTAACTTGGACTTACTTGTGTCCATTTTTGTTCGTCTCCTTTTGGGGGGTGGGGGCCCATGTGCTTTATTTGCCAATGATCTCTGCTGTTTCCCTCTTACTACTTTCCCCGACCTAATAGTAGGGGAAATCAGAGTTACTACGGGGTTTAGTGTACTGGGGAGATCTTGACCCTCAGATTGTAAGTCAACCCCAGTTAGCGTTGGTGAAATAGCAGGTGCTAAGCATTCCTTGAGCAATAGAGGCACACTAGCAGTTGGGGATGGATTGTCTGTAGAAGTGTTATATGAGTCATTGTCCAGGGTTACAGAATAGATGGGCTCAGACAGAGTCCTATTTTTGATACGTTCAATGGAGCGACGTCTGTCTGCCCGCTTTTCAGCAAGTGTTAGTTCTTTGTTACCCTCTGGTGCAGCCTTAGGAAAATAATCATCCAGTGTTCTGTTTAGTGCACTCCCGGATTTATCCGGTCCAGTTGTGGCAGCACTTACAGCGGCGGTAGCCATAGAGCAATTTGATTACAATCGTGGGTATATTTTACTTACTCGGTATTTTGTCCAGGACCTCGGGCCCAGCCCAGCCTCCTCCGGCCTCTGAGGGCCTAAGAGGGCCCGCCCTTTGCCCGGGCTTCGCCCCGGGTGCTCCCGCGCGCGACTCGCGAGGCGAGAGGCTCTCCTCCCTCTTAAGGGGCGCTCCGCTGGTGACGTTGCGTTGGTCACGCCACACCCGCCGGGACAGCTGGGAAATGTAGTCCCCACGGCGGAAGTGGCCTGCTGCGACTTCGATGGCCGTTTCCCTCACGGCGGCGCTGGGACCCCTGGAGCGGCACTCCCGACGTGGATCAACTAATCTGTAAGCCGTTCTCCTCACGGCAGCTCTGACCCCCTGTAGGTAAGGTTTCAGCGTTCACAGCGCTCGCTCGGCGCTCCTCCCTCTTAAGGGGCGCTCCGCTGGTGACGTTGCGTTGGTCGCGCCACACCCGCCGGGACAGCTGGGAAATGTAGTCCCCACGGCGGAAGTGGCCTGCTGCGACTTCGATGGCCGTTTCCCTCACGGCGGCGCTGGGACCCCTGGAGCGGCACTCCCGACGTGGATCAACTAATCTGTAAGCCGTTCTCCTCACGGCAGCTCTGACCCCCTGTAGGTAAGGTTTCAGCGTTCACAGCGCTCGCTCGGCGCTCCTCCCTCTTAAGGGGCGCTCCGCTGGTGACGTTGCGTTGGTCGCGCCACACCCGCCGGGACAGCTGGGAAATGTAGTCCCCACGGCGGAAGTGGCCTGCTGCGACTTCGATGGCCGTTTCCCTCACGGCGGCGCTGGGACCCCTGGAGCGGCACTCCCGACGTGGATCAACTAATCTGTAAGCCGTTCTCCTCACGGCAGCTCTGACCCCCTGTAGGTAAGGTTTCAGCGTTCACAAGGACTTAGGTTTACCAAATGTAGACATTAAATGGATTGGACAGAGAGGATTAAAGTCGCACCAGTTGATGCATTGGTGAAGTCCTTTATGCATCTCCAACACCCTGACCTCATAATTGTGCACTGTGGTGGCAATGACCTAGGCACTTTGACTGGAGTAGCTGTGGAAATGCTCATGAAGGACACCTTTGCCCAACTGATGACACTGTTCCCGAAAACTGTCTTTGTGTATTCTAATATATGCCAAAGGCAGAGATGGAAGTGGTCCAACCACTATTGTCCACAGTTTGAAAAAGCTAGGCAACATGTTGATAAATCTGTTTGTGCCTTTCTCTGAGACTACCGAATGGGTTGTGTTTACAACAAAATTCTGCGTTTCAATATGTATGGCATCTATAGGAGAGATGGTGTACATTTTACAGATGAACTTAAGACTCTGCATTGCTACTTACTTGTAGGTACTAAAATCTCGCAATAAACACAAAGGCTCTTTTTAGAGCCACACAACACATAAACAAATACACTTCATGAATATCTAAAATTAGTTTTAGTTGTCTTGGTTATGTACGCGTACGTGACGACTTTCAACATTACAGCTGTACGTCGTCCATACATGGTTGGTACACGTACAATAAATGTACCACGCCCTGAGCAACACTATAGATTGAGAATGTTTCTATCATGCTCCCTTTCCTGATTTGTCAACTTTGTTTTACTGTGTCCTTGTGACTCGGCTGCCGAGACAAATAAGAGGGCTTGCAACACTTCCTGGTTTGGAGTATTGACAGCCAATCAGCATGCAGCTCCTGCTCATAATTGTATATATTTCTGTACACGTACATTGCGATTTGAAAAAAACCCCAAAAAATAGAGCCTAAACATGCATGTACGACCCCCTAACCACGGTTGATGGTCACCACGAAGCCATTAGCATGCATTTCGGGTCATATTATCAACAAAACGAGAAGGATTATCGCCGCTTTATCTGCACTTTCCTGCTGATAAACGCGGGGATAATGTGTCTTTTGTTGATATGGCGTTTTGTTGATAATATGGCCCGAAATTAGTTTTATTAGTGTAATTGTTCATTTACCAGCAATCATGCAGATTCCGTTGTTTATCACCCCTCACCGCGCCCCTCCCAAGCCCGCCCTGCCTGCCCCATCGCAAGTCCCTGCACAGGCCCCGGCTGTAAGACGCGGTTGCGATCTAGTCATTTACTACTTGTGGGGAATCCTTGGTGAGGCGCGCGCTCACAAACAAGTGCGCACTTCACTGAAGACGTTTCGGAGTTCTGACCCATTTTGTATTGTATTGTATTGGCATTTATATAGCGCACTACTTACCCGTAGGGTCCCAAGGCGCTTCGACCGCTGCGAAACCCTTCCTGGCTTCCCTGAGAGATGGTCCCATAATGGGTATCTCCAGGGTGAGACCAGGCATCCCCAGCGGTCTGGTGGGGCCGTTAGTGAAGATGAGGCTAGCTAATGCCCAGAGTTGCCAAGTGTGATCGCTGATCAGAGTGGGCACCGAGGCGAGAGAATTATCGAGTCCGCTGACCCTGGTCCAGAAACCTGCCGCGCCGGGAATCGAACCCTGGTCCCGGGCCGTCCTCTGCTCTCGGGTCTGCCGCCTCTAACCAGTGAGCCACACTACTTCACATTTTCAGTTGCTCTTTAGACATTCATGAAGAGAAAGTGGAAATATTTCGGTGAGAGTTAAAGATTGTTGTTTGACAAGTTAGTGAATAAGTACACTTATCTGACATTATAGACATTATTAAATGTAGTCAGTCGATGTATTTTCTCCAACTTAAAAGAAGAATTGATAAAATATGTAATGAGCAACGTCTGAAGGGAAAAGAACACATTGAGTAAGGAATAGAAGAAAGACTTTTGAATTAAGAAGGAACATTAATGAAAAACACAAGATATTGAAGGATTGAGAGAATAGATAACAATCAACTGCATAAAGAAAAGTTAGTAGAAGTACACAAGGAAATTTATAATACAAAAATTAGACAATAAAGTGAGAGGCCTAGGTTAATGAATGTTACGTAATTATAGGTTAAAAGCAGTGAGAACAATAAAGAACTGTAAGGTACAAGGTTGCAGATAAATAATAGAGGAGAGGCTAGTTCGAAATTGGAAGGGGTAGGTAATTAGTAGGGTTAGACTAAGTTATAGATGAGGAATAGAGATAGAGTAAACATATGAAGTATTCAAAAAGTAGTGTGATAATGATGTCTAAATATACACAGATACACAGTGTTGTTCACGACAATGAATACTATCTTTTCCATTATAGTAAAACACATTCACTATTTTGGAAAGGGTAAGGTGAATAGACATATTCTAGCTTTTTTAGTAGTGTATTTTACTATACCAGCCTGAGTCTTTTCCTATAGTCATAAGGAGTGATTGCTTTCAAAATTAAAGGAAAGCTAAGAACAGGATATCCTTATAAGTAATTATAGTTGTATAATTTTGTAAAGGAGTACAACTGTACTAATGGAATGTTGTTAGATAATTGTATTTATATAGTATTTTTTGTAGGCCAAAATAGGTGAAAACTGTAGTTTTGTATTATATATTACGAAAAGTGATAACATTAACTGTTTATATTTGTATACAAGGAGAAAGAACATAAAGGAAAAATTATGGAAAAAGAACAGCCTTATACTCAGGAGATTTTGGATATTATTTTGAGTATAATTGAAGAACTAATCGTATCTGTCAGAGGCAATGAGAGTGAAGAAAGGGAAATTAGTGCTGCAGACATCAATTGTGATTTTGAAGACGAAAGCTGTGATGCATATTTCATTGATGTTTTAAATTATGTTGAAATTTTTGAACACATTAAATCAGAAGCTGCTGACGAGGAAATTGATCTGTATGACATAGCTGATGAAGTTGTATTGGAATGTCTGTTAAATTATGAGATGTTAGAAGAATTCATTTATTGTTGAAAAATAATAAAGGTTTGAGCACTATCTACTAATGTATTTATTGTACTAAAAGTGAAGCAGTTATGGATTCAGTTATATATTCTTTAAATGTTTGTATTGATTTAAAATATGCAAAGTGGGTCTGAGGGTATCGATTTGTTTAAAATCCGTATGGAGTATACATGCTGTCTTGTATGCAGGTGGAAACTTGTGCTTGGACAAGAATCCAGAGCACACTCAGTGTATCAAATCAAATTTCAATCTTCAAATGGTCAAATGGCCAAACCAATGGGATAGATCAAACCAGTCATAAGTTTTCAAAAGTTTTATTGTTCAACAGTGTTCTTTTCTCAGAATCACTGTGCCATATCACTCTAGCCTACACGTGTTTCATCACAGCATGTGGCTGTGAATCTTCAGGGCTAAAAGGGATGCATAAAGAAACAAAAGTAATAAAAAGAAAAAGAAAAGGAAATTTGTAAAAACATACATATAATATGAGTGGAGGGAAGGGGCACCAGTGAAGTGGATACCAATAGAGAGGGTAGGGAAAAGACAGAAGGTGACTTTGGTTATGTTTGATCACAAAAGAGTTCTAAAATTATGTTTTAGCATATGACGCGTGCAATAGGTTGTGTGTAGTGACATACGGCGTATAGACGGTTGGATTATCCTTAGCGACAAGATTCCAAGCTTGGACTAAACATACAATTGCGTAGTGCGGTAACTTATCATGACTGAGTATTTCACTTTACGGGGTCTAGACATCATTTCAATGGTGAAAGGGTTCCAAGCTTAGACTAAGCATACAATTGTGTAGTGCGGTGATTTATCATGATTGAGTATTTTACTTTACGGGGTCTAAACATCATTTTATTATGCCTATAAAATAACCACTTCATGCTATAATTCGGAAAGGTGTTAATGAGTAAATTAATGTCAATTAGGTAGAAAACGTCTTCCATTACTCAAAACCTAAACAGTACACCAATTTCAACATGTCATTTATCTAGAAGTAATCATTGCCTAGAATAGGTACAAACCGTTTTAACATCCAACTCGTGTCTAATAAACATATTTATACTATTACCCATGACATACATGCTAACCTGCATAGTTCATGAAAGCGGAATTTTGTTGGCATTATTCTTTGTATTTTTCTTGTAATCAATCGCTACAGAAAACTTTAGAAAGTTCAACGCATACGTAAAGTCCCAACCGTGTCAAATATCAATGTCAATATCAATGGCTGTAAATCGAGACCTGTTAAAAAACAATCTATGCACTGAAAGAAAATTGGACTAGACACACTTGGCTGCAAAAGAAAAGCGAAGAATAAGGGAGACGAGTGAAAAAAAGGGGTTTTGTTTACCTGATCTAAAAGATCGAGGCGCGTTATCTGTAAAGTGAGGATAAATCACAATCAGCAAAACATAGTGATTGCCGGTATAGTACAAGCGTTTTAAAAAGAACATGAGGGTATAATCAGAAGTACTGAAGGAAAGACTCACCGGGAGACCGGTGATAATTCCGTCCCGGTCCTAATCGGGATGTTTCTGTACACAAGAGAGCGGTACCGAAGATAATCGGTTTCCGTCAGAATGGGGGTAGCGTGTGAGGTTACACAGCGTCGGTATTTCGGGCTAAAATCAAAGAAGGGATATTTTCAATGTGGTAAGGTGGTTTGCTAAAGCGTATGAAGAGAGGCAATGGTCTCCAAAAAGATCGCTTCTATAACTTACCCGTTTGTTGCCCGTGGGTAGAGCTTGGTGCAGCTCCAGTTTCCAAGTGCGGGAACAAACACCACTCGGTTCACGCCCATTAACATAGGGCAGTTTCAAAAAAGGACTAGAACGCTCAATTTGAGTAGTTGTCGGCAAAATTAGAAGAGTTACTCTCAATACTGACCAAACTCCCCTCTTGAGCGGAGTCAGAGTGATAAATTAAATATACAAAAGTAAGGGACGAATTTATAAAAGTGAACTAGAACCGGGTCAAAATATTAAGCTCTTAAATTGAAACCTACAAAAAGGTGAAGGACGGGATTGAAAGTTCACATGCCAGAAATTTGGGGAAGAATATTTCCCCGCGTGGATTATGGTTCAGTATGAGCCCAATTCTGTACAAGAAATCAGAGACTACAAAAGCGTATTGTTATAGCGCTTCCACGTCTGTAAAAAAGTGAGATCACAAAAATATTTATAGTCTCCACAATATTCGGTGTGGTGAGTAGAGGAGACCCCAAATGCATCAAGGGTTACTCCAACTAAAATGGTCCTAAGGAAATAATTTAGGATCTCCTTTGCAGCCGGCATTGATCGTGCTCTCATGGTGAGATAGACCCCTAAAAAGGAGTTTGGAGTATCCATAGAGTCTTATATAGTAAAAATGGAAATTAATCCATTTTTTATTATTACAATCGGCAGAAAGTTGAAGAGCAACTCCCACTAGGGAGGAAAAGAAAACAGTACCCTCAAAATCTTGGAAAATTACTGGCGATGGAAAACCCTTTGGGAATATGTGATGCCATCATTTGCATGGTTATTCATTCCTCATTGTCAACATAATTATTCACATATCTCAGTTATACATGTCATCATAGACTTTCTGTGAGTTTGAATCTACAAAATCATCACATAGTGTTACTCATTACAGTTACCACTGCACATTATCTTCATATACAGTATAAATACTTAATGATTGCTATGAGAGCATCCTAATGGTCCGAACCTAAGAAGAAATGTAGTTCATCATCTGTGTTTTGGCCTCTGTTTGTAGAGTCCAGACGCATGATCCATAGTGCTTCTTGCCTTCTAAGGCGGAGTTCCCTGTTTCCACCTCTTACTGAAGGTTGTATCACATCAATGCCGTAGAAGGTAAATGATTTGACCTCTCCTTGAGAAGGACAAGAGGCCATATGTATGGCCATGGGATATCTTGGGTCCTTAGTGGCATATGCTCTAGCATGTTCTCTGATGCGTTCTTTAAGTGCCCTGATCGTACTTCCCACATATCTACTTTTGCAGGCACATTCAATGATGTATACAGTAAACTTTGTGTTACAATTAATGTTTGTGTTGATTGTATACTGTTTCGATCTGTGATCCTGAAATGTCTTAGTTCCATGGTTAGCCCATCTGCACATTGGGCACATACCGCATTTGAAAAAGCCTTTAGACTTTTGAGTCAGCCAGTCACAAGTCCTTGTAGCTTTGGGCACAGTTGGACTTAGTCTATTCTTGAGATTCCTCCCTTTACGAAAGGTGATTTGAGGATGATTACCTATAACATCAGTTAATGTTCTGTCTGCACTAAGGATGCCCCAATGCTTTTGGAAACTCTTTCGTACTACAGGACTCAATTCATTGAAGTCTGTCACAAGTCTCACCGGTTGTTGTTTATTATCAGTTCTTGGGCGTCTGGCTGCCAAAGTTGATTCCCTGCTAGTTTTTTTGATCTTTTGGCCAGCTTTGGAAATAATTTGAGGATTATAACCTCTGTTCGAAAACCTGGACTGCATGTCCTGTAAACAAGTTTCAAATTCCTGTTCTTCACTACAGTTCCGTCTTGCTCGTATGAATTCTCCATAAGGGATTCCGTTTTTTTGATGATCAGGATGACAACTGTTGTTGTGAAGTATTGAGTTACATGCTGTTTCTTTGCGGAATAATCTACTCTGTAGAATACCATCCTTGATGTATAGTTCTAAGTCCAGAAAGGATACATTTGAGGTGCTGATATGTGTGGTGAAGCGCATGTTCATCTCATTGTCATTTAAATATACACAGAATTCTTCAAGTGTAGTTTCTGATCCTGACCATATTAAGAGGCAATCGTCTATATAGCGACCCCAATACAAAATATTATCAATCCATTTGCTGCCCTTAATGCTCCAGATCATATTAGCCTCAAGAGCTCCCATGTAGATGTTGGCAAAAGAAGGGGAAAACCTAGAGCCCATGGCTACTCCCCTAGTTTGTCTGTACCATTTTTTGTCAAATACAAAGAAATTCTGATTTAAAATGATATCCATCATCGTTATCAGCATCTTGGTGTGTTCGAGCAGAGTGATTGGTCTGGTGTTTAGTGCTTTTGTAAGAGCCTGTAATCCTAGGTCAGGTTCAATGGAGGTATAAAGCGAAACCACATCAAGGGTCGCCATTATCAATCCCGGTTGCCATGTGATGTCTGTTAAAATACTCAGGATATGTTTGGAATCCTGAATATAGGATGGCAAATTTTTCACAAGTGGACTCAAAAATTTGTCCACGTATTGGGAGAGTCTCTCAGTCGGACCCCCAATCCCCGATACGATTGGTCTGCCCGGGGGAAAGGGTGCGGTTTTGTGGACTTTTGGCAGGGTATAAAGCCACGGATAGGAAGGACGTGTGACTTTTAGAAACATGTATTCAGCATCATTAATCAAACCTGCCCCTTTCCATTCTCTCAAATGGTTGTTGATCAGTATTGTTACGGGACCCATGGGATTATTAGGAATAGCTTCATAACAGGAATTGTCCGAAAGTTGGGAGAAGATTTCTGTGTTATAGTCTATTCTATTCATAACAACTACGTTCCCTCCTTTATCTGCTTCACGGATGATAATGTCCTGGTTATCACTCAGAGTTCTCAACGCTATTCTTTCTTCTCTGGTTAGATTGTCTTTGATTGTAAGTCCCTGTTTCGAGATTTTGTTTTCATACTTGTTGATATCATCCAATACGAGTTTATAGAAAGTGTCAATGGTGTTACCACTAGGAAGTGTTGGTGTCCATTTGGATTTGTTTTTTAGGCCACTGTCAATTGTACTGTCAGTCTTCAGTTCCAAGTCTGTTAGTAGGTCATTGAATGAATTTGGCGGATCATCAAAATCCGTGATTGACAATAGTAGGTGTGATGCCAGGACCTCTTGGATACTAATAGGGTTAGTTGAAGTCTCTTCTAGGTCATCATTAGAAATTGTCTGTTCTGTTGGAGTGCCCCAGAAATGTTTTTTAAGTTTGAGTCCTCTAATATATTTGAACAAATCAATCTTCATCCTACATGGGTCACCTTGATCCGTAGGATTAAAACTGAGACCTTTGCTCAATAAGGAAATCATATGTCTGTCCAGGTTCACGGAAGAAAGGTTAATCACCTGTACATCCTGATCAAATACATTCCTCACTTCTTGTTGCCCGACCTCAGTTTCTCTCTGTAGTCGTCATTGTCCTCCTCTCTGGCCTCTGCGGGTTTTGCGTGAGTTGGGTTTACTCTTGTTCGATTGGTGATTTTCATTGTCCTGACTTCCCGAGAAAAAGCAGTGCTAGTTCCGGAGGTTGTTGGCATCATTCTCGGATCCTGATTGGCGGCCGTATTATCTTCTGGTTCACTCTCAGTTTCCGGAACACTGCTAAGAGAAGTGTTGCTTGAGGATATATTGGACGCTCCAGTTTTGGCAGTTTGTTGGTTGTTAGCTGGTTTACGGACTTGTTGATCATATTTTTTGGCAAAAGTAAAAACTCTTCCTTCCCGGTAATCAGCTTCATCTCTGCGTATCTGTCTTGCCTTGCGGTCCTTGATATCATTTTGATGTTTGATCAGGATGTCTTCAAGAATTTTATAGTTTTTTTCGGTTGCATCCTTGAGATTGAGGGCTTCTATCTCCTTCTCTAGTTCCACAATTTCTGCCTGTAATTTCGTTACTTTTCGGTCTGCATTTTCTATTAGGATTCTCATCCGGTTGGTAGAGTTCATGGTTACTGATTCCTCCCATTTAATGAGGAGGTCGTCGTCGAGGTCATCAAAGGTAGGAGCTGCACCGGGCAACAAACGGGTAAGTTATAGAAGCAATCTTTTTGGAGACCATTGCCTCTCTTCATACGCTTTAGCAAACCACCTTACCACATTGAAAATATCCCTTCTTTGATTTTAGCCCGAAATACTGACGCTGTGTAACCTCACACGCTACCCCCATTCTGACGGAAACCGATTATCTTCGGTACCGCTCTCTTGTGTACAGAAACATCCCGATTAGGACCGGGACGGAATTATCACCGGTCTCCCGGTGAGTCTTTCCTTCAGTACTTCTGATTATACCCTCATGTTCTTTTTAAAACGCTTGTACTATACCGGCAATCACTATGTTTTGCTGATTGTGATTTATCCTCACTTTACAGATAACGCGCCTCGATCTTTTAGATCAGGTAAACAAAACCCCTTTTTTTCACTCGTCTCCCTTATTCTTCGCTTTTCTTTTGCAGCCAAGTGTGTCTAGTCCAATTTTCTTTCAGTGCATAGATTGTTTTTTAACAGGTCTCGATTTACAGCCATTGATATTGACATTGATATTTGACACGGTTGGGACTTTACGTATGCGTTGAACTTTCTAAAGTTTTCTGTAGCGATTGATTACAAGAAAAATACAAAGAATAATGCCAACAAAATTCCGCTTTCATGAACTATGCAGGTTAGCATGTATGTCATGGGTAATAGTATAAATATGTTTATTAGACACGAGTTGGATGTTAAAACGGTTTGTACCTATTCTAGGCAATGATTACTTCTAGATAAATGACATGTTGAAATTGGTGTACTGTTTAGGTTTTGAGTAATGGAAGACGTTTTCTACCTAATTGACATTAATTTACTCATTAACACCTTTCCGAATTATAGCATGAAGTGGTTATTTTATAGGCATAATAAAATGATGTTTAGACCCCGTAAAGTAAAATACTCAATCATGATAAGTCACCGCACTACACAATTGTATGCTTAGTCTAAGCTTGGAACCCTTTCACCATTGAAATGATGTCTAGACCCCGTAAAGTGAAATACTCAGTCATGATAAGTTACCGCACTACGCAATTGTATGTTTAGTCCAAGCTTGGAATCTTGTCGCTAAGGATAATCCAACCGTCTATACGCCGTATGTCACTACACACAACCTATTGCACGCGTCATATGCTAAAACATAATTTTAGAACTCTTTTGTGATCAAACATAACCAAAGTCACCTTCTGTTTTTTCCCTACCCTCTCTATTGGTCTCCACTTCACTGGTGCCCCTTCCCTCCACTCATATTATATGTATGTTTTTACAAATTTCCTTTTCTTTTTATTTTTATTACTTTTGTTTCTTTATGCATCCCTTTTAGCCCTGAAGATTCACAGCCACATGCTGTGATGAAACACGTGTAGGCTAGAGTGATATGGCACAGTGATTCTGAGAAAAGAACACTGTTGAACAATAAAACTTTTGAAAACTTATGACTGGTTTGATCTATCCCATTGGTTTGGCCATTTGACCATTTGAAGATTGAAATTTGATTTGATACACTGAGTGTGCTCTGGATTCTTGTCTAATTACATTAGAGAGAGGTCCCTGATCCTCTTCTCTCACAGAGGTTAAGGTTTTCCTCTGCCAAGAAGCACCTAATTCTATACCACGACACCTTAATACTTACCGTGATAAGTTGAGCGCCACATTTTCTGAACACTTAAAAACCTGTTCACAGATTGTATAGAAACTTGTGCTTTATGCCTTCAAATCCCCAGTCTGTATCTTTAGACTTCCACCAACACCCTGCCACTGCTATTTTAGTATTGTAGTGAGCCACTCAGCAGTATGTTCTTTTTAATTGTACGGTGGTAAAACTGAAGCTGTAATAAATTTAGTGACAAGCTTTCTTTGCAGAAGTGTAATGATCCAGTCAGTATCTAGATAGTCATGGATTCAAAGAGGACTTAGTGCATAGGCTGATTCAAACCTCTATGCACAGTTTATGCACTGTTCTATGCACCAGCAAACTTATTTTTTATACGTTCAATTCTTCAATGTGTATCCTAATACTTCCAGCAAACATTCTCACACTACTGTTTCAATATTGTAGTGAGCCATTCAGCAGTATGTGTTTATCTATGTACTGTGGTACAACTGAGGCTGTTATAAATTCAATCACGTTCTTTCCTTGCAGTCTTGTAATCATCCACTCACTATCTAAGTACTCATGCATTAAAATAGGCCTTAGGGCATAGACTGTTTCAAAATTCTTATAGACGATGTATGCAGTCTTCTATGTACTTGCAAATTTGTGTTTTATACATTCAATTTACTAGTTTGTATCGTTACACTTCCAGTAAACACTCTGTCACTGTTGTTTTAGTTTTGTAGTGACTCATTCATTGGTATGTAGTAATCCTATCACTACATTAAAACACTAATGGACACATATACAATAACGGGCATATCCCCAGGAATATGTCAGTTATTGTGGTCCGTGACACCATCACCATGGATGCGCCGTATTTACAATGCGGTGTACCATGGGATTAAAATGGCTCATATATGTAATGTATCTGTGCTGTAACGGTGGTGCAATGTTTGAGTTATGTTGGAAGTGCACCGTATCTCCAGCAATGGTCTGGGGGCCCTATGCTCAGACTGCTGTGTCAATTCCTACACCTGCTTCAAGGTAGTGCAGGGTTTTGACACAGCATGAGCCCAACAGTGACAAAGTGAAATCTTGTAGATTGTAGTCAGCCACTTTTAGGAGGTGTTTCTGCTTAGGAACGCCTCTCATGTAGGAATATGTCCTTCTGGTACAGGGATTTACAATGTGACGTACGTCCCAGATACGTCACATTCTAAATAGCACATATCATGGTGCATCTTTTGCACCACTGCTTTATCAGAAAACTGATGCAATGGTGGTGTAAAAGAGGCACAAGGGTGTTGTAAATCTGCCCCTACAAACACTTAAAAATTCACTGAGGCAGTTTCACTAGCCCTGCATTCTTTTTCAATTTACGTTTGTTATTATTTTAGAATAAAAATATGAAATGTAATTTTAAAAATATTATAAATCACGTTATAGTTAGGAATTAGCATTTAAAAAACTTTAGAAATTCACTGAAAAAACCATAGGTTTTACCCATGGTGTAGTTAGCTTGACATTTCTCTCATACAAAACGATTGAAATTCCACCGTTATAGTTAGTTCAGCTAACTATAAATCGCGCGCCCGCAATGCACTGCTGATGATGTCACATATTACATCCCTCATTACATGGTCAGTGACATCACTGATGATATCACTGATGACATCTCAAATGACATCACTGATGACATCACTGATGATGTCGCAAATTACATCATTGATGACATCACTGATGGCATCATCCATGTGAAAGAGTGGCAGACCTCCTCTCACCCTAATATAATCTATAATACACACATTCAAAAATAGATACTAATATTTTCAAAAAAATTGAGATACCAATACCAGTTACAACAACCTATTCAGTAATTCCAACATCTACATACACATCCACTCATCCACCAACAGTTCTATATAGTCACTTAAACATGTACTCACTCATCATAAGTATTCATACATCTATACATCCTGTAACACACCAATACTCATCCATACAGTTACTCACACACATACTCACACATGCAAATAAATTATCAAACATCCATTTGTTTGCATATACAGTTATACACACACCACTTCACTTAGTTTTACAGAAACGTACACATACTTACTCTCTTAAACAGTCAGTTATAGAAACATATACTTACTTATACAGGAACTTTTTCAATCTGTCACTGTCATATATCCTTACTTATATACATCAATATTCACATATACTAGTTTAAAACATATGTACTTTCTCATAAAGACACTGTTGAGGCATCCATTCAGTTAGTAACACACCCATACAGACATTCATCCACCTTTACCGTCCTGCACACATGCTGTCTTCAAAACATATACAAACTCTGAGTCAGTCATTCATGAATCTGTGCCCTAAGTAATACCCGCCACCAAACCATACAGATACTCATTCTGATACTCAAAAAACCAACTAGTAACCCATATAGACACTCGTGGAGCTACTCACCAACCCATGCAGCCACTTATACAGAAAGTGAGACACTGATACAGATATTTATATATTTAAACATTACTCGCTAATACATGTATTCACTAAGATACACTTAATAAGTCAGTTATACAATGAAATTTACACAAAAAAACATCCATTTAGATACTTATTTACCCATTTATTCTTCCATCAACATTTAGATATACATATATAAAAATATTTCTTTTTTAGAAAGACACATTCACTGGATGATGTCATCAGTGATGTCATTTGAGAAGTCATCAGTGATGTCACTGACCATGTGATGAGTGATGTAATATGTGACTTTATCAGCAGTGCATTGCGGGCACGCGAGTTATAGTTAGCTGAACTAACTATACCGGTGAAACCTATGGTTTTTTCAGTTAATTTCTAAAGTTTTTTAAATGCTAATTCCTAACTATAACGTATGTGAAACCTATATAGGTAGTTATAGTTAGGACCTATTTTCCATAGGAAAACCGCAACATTCTATTTGGAATAACTTTAGCGCCGGTTGACGAATCTTCGTGAAATTTCCAAAACATATGGTCAGCTCCAGTCCGCTCCTATCATGAAAGTTTCACATTGATTTGTCAAGCAAGGGCTGAGAAAAAAGTGGGGGCCCAAATCACGTTTTCCACATGCAATTTCCCATAGGACCTTTAGCCACAGCTACAGCCCGAAATGCTACACAGAATTACGCCAAATTTGGTAAAGATGTGGACTTGTGCCTTTTGCTTAAATAGTGTAAATCTGTTCAGTAGTTTCTGAGGAAATTGCAGTTAATAGCATTTATGTATCTATGGGCGGCAGGGATCCGCAGTTTATCAGCGGACTGTGAGTTTATTGTAAGTGCACTCTTCCGATCACGCGCTGTCAAGTGGCTGTCAACATTCGAAACCAGGAACTGTTGGCAGCCATTTTGTGCCTCGGTAGAAGCGAGGGTGAAGAAGTCAGTGGAATATGTGTGCAAAATGTAGAAAGGGGGCAGGGTAGAAATACTTATACCCTCTAGACCTGCTTAGGGGGTCCCAAAGAACCACCAGGGCCCACATTTTTTTTTAAAACGAACCAGCAGATGCGTGTAGGGTGCCGGACTCTGCCATAAAAAAATAAATACAAATAAAACAGAATCTTTTTTTATAATTAGCCCGAGGGGGCTAAATACCAGTGGCAAAATTATTACATGTTATGGGGGGCCAGAGATCACCCCCGGGACTACAAAAATAAATAGGTGGGGGAGGGGTCCAAGGTCCCCAAAACCACGGGTACCACCACCCCCTGGGGAATTTTGTATTGTGGGAGGGGGACTGCATGGCCCCCCTCCTGGAGCACTCGAGGGCCCAGTCACCCGCCGGGGCTACAAAAGAAATGGTTTAGGGGGGCTACAGGGTCTCCAAAGCCCTGAGGACCACCACTCCCAGGGGCTTTATGTATTGTGGGAGGGCCGGCTCCTGCAGTGTCCCAGGGTGTCCTTCCCGCCCTCCAATAGCAAGGAAATCTGTTCTCTCTTTCAAAATCTAAATCAGATTGCTTTTTCACATGGGGAGCTGCAAGTTAGTAGCTCCCCATGTGGAATAGTAATGCCGGCTCCCAAACGCGTAGAAGTTGTGCAGCTAAAGCGCTGAGGTCGTGTACCCTATAGATTACGAGTCGTTTATCCATAGCGTGCACACCAGGGGGGGCACACTGAGTGCCGCGCTGGGTGCACAACTTCTAATTTTACCGTAAAAAAAAGCCCTTATCAGTTATTTCTGATATCCTCGGGGACCCCATCCCCCGGGACTTACATAAAATGCTGGGGACCATAGGGGAGCCAAAATGCCCCCAAGGTCCCCATTGGCTACCCGCATCCTTCGTGAGCTGACAGTGCTTTTCCTCATGGGGAGATGCTAACTTGTATGTGGAAAAGTTATCTGGTTTAGATTTTGAAAGTGAGAACAGATTTTACTGTTCTGTCTTTCAAAATGCAAACCAAGTTTGCCATGGTAGGGCGGGAGCCACAAGACTCCCACCCTCTCATAGTAAACCGCAGTGTCCAGGCGGTAGGCATCCCGGGACACTGCAGGAGCCGGCCCTGGGTTGGAGGTCCCCAGTGCCCTTGAGGGCTCCAGGCAGAGGGCCACGCAGCCTTCACCCCACAATACAGAAAGTCTCAGGGCTTGAGGGGGGTCGTTGAGACCCTTCCACTTTGAATTTTGCAGGTGGGGCCTTGGAGCCCATTCCAACCATTTATTTTATAGCTCTGGGGGGGGGCTCTCATTGTTGCATAGCAAACATCAATGTTGAGAAATTTTTCCGGTAAGATAACAAAGGATTTTGAAGTCCATTTTCCTTGTTTTATTTGTAGGTTGCAGCCATTAAAGCGGTGACAATTTTAACTCCGTCTTTGTAAATATGCCACTAAGTTTTGTAATGTCGACAATCTTGTCTCCCATATAAATAGGCACAAAGTATTTATTGAAGTGCATTGTGAATCGTGAAGCAACATTGTCTATTTGTGATCGATAAAGAATTAAAAGAGTTGTGTACTTCTTTTGCTCATAATGTACATGGGGCAGTTTTACAAGTTTAGTAGGTTACTGTTGCATCATTATTAGGATGGGAAAAGTGACGCAAACGTGGCTCAAGGGTACTTTGCTTTGCTTTCCCTTCTGTCATGTAAAGGATCCTGCATAAATATAACGGTGTATATAACGGTGTAACAGTTCATGGAACACTTAAGTGAGCACATAGGTTCACCACACTATGTTGCTAATCGAAACAGTTACTGTGTTGGAGTTTTAAAAGTTTTCCATAGGAACCATAAGAAGAAGTCAGTGGAAAATATAATAAAAATAATAGCGGGGGTTTCGCTGGTGACCCCACAGTCCCAGGCTTCACTCATGTTGGGAGGGAGTGCAGTAGGCTGTGTAAATAATATTTGGGAAGTAGAATTAAAAGTAGAAGTGCTTTCTGCTATTCACTTCTGCTCTGGAGAGTAGCAAGGACATCTAATTGGCTTACATGTTGTAAGGAGGGCTTTCTTGAACTTTATGTTGGTTGGTTGCGAACTGTTGAAAGTAGAAGTGTTGCCAGCCATTCACTTCCGCTCTGCGGAGTAGGAGGGACATCTAATTTGCTGATGTGCTCCAAGGAGAACTTTCCCAAGCTTAATGTTGATTGGCTGTAAACTGTTGAAAGTAGAAGTGTTGACAGCCATTCACTTCCGCTCTACGGAGTAGGAGGGACATCTAATTTGCTGATGTGCTCCAAGGAGGACTTTCTCAAGCTTAATGTTGATTGGCTGTAAACTGTTGAAAGTAGAAGTGTTGTCAGCTATATCTTCCCTTTTCGTGGAGTATTCGGGACATTTCATTGGGTAACATGTTCAAAGCGGGACCTTACGAAACTTAATGTTCATTGGCTATGAAGCATTAAAAGTAGAAGTCATTCCTTCCTCCTCTGCAGGACAACATGGACATTTTATTGGCTAAAGTGTTTTGAGCACAAGTTTGCTCCATATTGGTTGGGAACAGTTCACTGTTGTCAGTGATTTTGTGATGCACTTCCAAAGAAGCATTGGAAAATAAAGTATTAAGGGGAGATTAGGGACACTATTAAATCTGTACAGTTGTCACAAGGTGGTGGACAGGGATTATGAAGGTAAAAATTGTTTTTATATGTTTTAAGGGCCATGTATGTAAATTGATACTTGTATAGCGCACTACTCACCCGCAAGGGTCTCAAGGTGCTTGTACAAATACCGCTGTGGAACCCATCCTGGCTTTCCCTGTGAGGTGTTCACTCCTGGGCACCCCCAGAGAGGAGGCCAGGCATCCTAGTGTTGTGGGGGCCGTTGTGGAGATTAAGCAAGCTATTGCCCAGAATTGCAGAGTGGGACTCCTTGGTTGGAATAGGCACTGAGGCGAGAATTATCAGGTCCGTGGAATTTTGAGCCCAAGACCCGCCGAGGCAGAGAATTGAACCCTGGTCCCGGGCCAGACCTCTGCATCAGGGTCTGCCGCTCTAACCATTGAGCCACACTTATCCACAATGTATATAATTGCCGTGTGGTGTACAAATCACAGTGGAAAAATGACAATGTCTTGCTGTGTTTTATGCATCAAGTTAAGCATGGGCTGAAAAATAATTCGGCTTGCGGAATATGCAGATTTTCCGCGATTTCGCGATCCGCGAATCTCGCGAAATCGTGGTAAAATCCGCGAATCAGCGGGGACACATTTTCAGCCAAGCACATACAGGATTACAGCAGCAGGTGCAAAAGTTGAAGCTAATTTTTTGTAACCTTTTACAAAAGTGTTACAAAGAAATTAACTTCAACTTGGGCACCTGCTGCTGTAAGCCTATAAGTGCTTCCTGGCGCCACGTTGCCTACTTGCAGCTCTCTGACCCTGCTCTGACCCTTGAAGCAGGCAAATAGGCGCCTGTCACGAAAATTAAACCTCAACAGGAAGCACTGACAGATATAAAAACAAGCATTTGCAATGCAATAGGTCTCGCATTAGGAAAGCTTGAGCTATTGATCTTGTAAATTACATGTTTTTAATTTATGTGTTGGTTTTGAAAACAGCTAAATTAATAGCTTTGTCATTTACTATGCCAATAGTTATAACTTTCGCAAATGTGACACCTATAGCATTTGTAATGCAACATGTTTTGTATTTACATGACTTAGATATATGATATTGCAAATTACAATGGCTTTTAATTTTTTTAAATAATTAATACTTAAATAAAAGTGATTTTAATTTATAATGGTAAAAGCTTAAACTTTTGTAAATAACTTTTGTGAAGATTATGTTCAGTGTATTTTATTGTGATGAAAATCCAAGAACAGAAGTAAAATATTAACATCTTTTTGTGACATTTGTAATAAAGCTTGAAACATTGAGAACATATTTGAACCAGTTGTTGTTGAATGGTTGCGCAGATTGATGCTGGGGTGGCGCTGAGTGGTGCTGTGGTGGTGCTGATTGGTGCTGTGGTGATGCTGAGTGGTGCTTCGGAGGTGCTGAGTGATACTGGGATGGTGCTAAGTGATGCTGGGGTGGTGCTGAGTGGTGCTGTGGTAGTGCTGTTGAGTGATGCTGTGGTGGTGCTGAGTGATGCTGTGGTGATGCTGATTGGTGCTGTGGTGGTGCTGAGTGATAATGTGGTGGTGCTGAGTGATGCTGTGGTGGCGCTGAGTGGTGCTCTGGTGGTGCTGAGAGGTGCTGTGGTGGTTCTGAGTGATGCTGTGGTGGTGCTGAGTGATGCTGTGGTGGTGCTAAGTGGTGCTGTGGTGGTGCTGAGTGATAATGTGATGCTGTGGTGACGCAGAGTGATGCTGTGGTGGCACTGAGTGGTGCTGTAGTGGTGCTGAGTGGTGCTGTGGTGGTGCTGAGTGATGCTGTGGTGATGCTGAGTGGTGCTGTGGTGGTGCTGAGTGATGCTGTGGTGGTGCTGAGTGATGCTGTGGTGGTGCTGAGTGGTGCTGTGGTGGTGCTGAGTGATAATGTGGTGGTGCTGAGTGATGCTGTGGTGGTGCTGAGTGGTGCTGTGGTGGTGCTGAGTGATAATGTGGTGGTGCTGAGTGATAAATAAAAAATAGCCAACACTCAACTCATGGCCCACCTCGAATCTCACAATGCTTAAAAAATAGCCAACACTCAACTCATGGCCCACCTCGAATCTCACAATGCTTTACATAGCTCTCAGTCTGGTTTTAGGTCGGGCTACTCTACAGAGACAGCGCTCCTGAGAGCGACCAAAACCCTTCGGGAAGGAGCAGATGAGGGTAAGACCATGGAACTCATTATGCTGGACCTCAGTGCCGCGTTTGACACTGTAGCACACTCCATCTTGCTACAGTGTCTAAACAAAGCAGGGGTCAACAAGAAGGCACTGGGCTGGCTGAAAGCCTTTCTAGCCAACCGGTGCTTTCAGGTTCAGAGAGGCAACTCTTCTCGGACAGCATAGCCTTGGAACAGGGGGTCCCTCAGGGCTCTGCCCTGAGTCCCACCCTGTTCAACCTCTATATGGCTCCGCTGGCAGAGGTGGTCCAATCGTACGGCGTAGAGCTAGTCTCCTACGCCGACGATACCCAACTGCTGATCTCCTTGTCCCAAGCTCCCTCCTTAGCTGCTGACAACTTCAAAACCTGTATGAGCGATCTTGCAGATTGGATGACCCAACACTGCCTCAAACTTAACGGCTCTAAGACTGAGGTGTTAGTAATGGGAGGTAAGGACACTAGCTGGACCAAAGACTGGTGGCCACCCTGTCTGGGGCCTCTACCCACTCCTGGTAGGGAAGCGAAGAACCTAGGTGTCTGGGTGGATACCAAACTTTCGTTTGACAGCCATGTAAATAAAATAGTAGGGAAATGTTATGGGGTCATGAAAACCCTCAACCGCACCCTGGACCTCCTCCCCTTGGATGCCAGGCGTACCATGACTCAGGCCCTAGTAACCTCTCGAATGGACTATGGCAACATGCTTCTTCTAGGAACTTCTGAAAAGAACATTAGGAGACTGCAGGTGTTACAAAACTCAGCAGCACGGCTAGTGCTGAGACTACCTAGAAGAGCTGCTTCTAAACCTATCCTGGCTACCCTACATTGGTTGCCTATTAGGAAGAGAATTCTATTCAAAGCGCTTCTTATGTGCTATAGAATCATCTTGTATAAAGCACCGTCCTACTTGTCTGACCTAGCCGTTCCTTACGAGCCTAACAGAAGCCTTCGCTCCATGGGAACGGGCCTTCTCAAGATCCCCCGTATAAAAAAATCGAGAATGGGAGGTCGCTCTTTTCGGTCGGTGGCAGCCTACAAATGGAATGCCCTTCCCACCAATATTAGGTTAGCGAAAAATGAATCCACATTCAGAAAACTGTTAAAGACTTACCTATTTGCCCTTTAGCTCCTCTCCCTCTTCCTGTACTCTGACCCTTCTCCACAGCGCGGGGATACGCCGGGAGGCGTCACCAGGCGCTTTATAAACCCCTTTATTATTATTATTATTATTATTATTATTATTATTATTATAATGTGGTGGTGCTGAGTGATGCTGGAGTAGCGCTGAGTGATGATGTGGTGATGCAGAGGGCAGAAAAGCACAAAAAGCAGGCTAACAAAGGGCAGAAGGGCAGAAAAACAAGAGAAAAGCGAGTCTTACAGAGGCCAGAAGGGCACAAAAAACCAGTCTAACAGAGGACAGAAGGGCAGAAAAACAAGGGAAAAACGAGTCTAACAGAGGGCAGAAGGGCACAAAAAACGAGTCTAACAGAGGGCAGAAGGGCAGAAAAACAAGTGAATAACAGAGGGCAGAAGGGCACAAAAAACGAGTCTAACAGAGGGCAAAAGTGCCGAAAAACAAGGGAAAAATGAGACTAACAGAGGGCAGAAGAGCACAAAAAACGAGTCTAACAAGGGGCAGAAGGGCAGAAAAACAAGGGAAAAACGAGTCTAACAGAGGGCAAAAGTGCCAAAAAACAAGGGAAAAATTAGGCTAACAGAGGGCAGAAGAGCACAAAAAACGAGTCTAACAAGGGGCAGAAGGGCAGAAAAACAAGGGAAAAACAAGTCTAACAGAGGGCAAAAGTGCCGAAAAACAAGGGAAAAATGAGACTAACAGAGGGCAGAAGAGCACAAAAAACGAGTCTAACAAGGGGCAGAAGGGCAGAAAAACAAGGGAAAAACGAGCCTAACAGGGGGCAGAATGAATCCCGCCCTGCGTGTTTGTCAACGAAGATGCCACCATTTTGTGCAATACCTCTACTCAACTGGAGTACTTTCTACTGTCTAATCAGTAAGTGCTCCCACGTTGGCTAAATGTATGGGGGCAGATTTACAATAACTGGCGCATCCATAGGGATGCGCCAGTTATTGTGCGCCGCAGCTCAGCCACCCATGGTCCGCCGTATTTACACTGCGGTGCACCATATGGCAAAAACGGCAAAGAAGCATCATGCATCTGTGCCGTAAAAAGTGCCGCACCACCACAGCATCACTCAGCAGCACCACCACAGCACTACTCAGCACCACCCCAGCATCACTCAGCACCACCACATTATCACTCAGCACCACCACATTATCACTCAGCACCACCACAGCACCACTCAGCACCACCACAGCATCACTCAGCACCACCACATTATCACTCAGCACCACCACAGCACCACTCAGCACCACAACAGCATCTCGTATAAAGCACCATCCTACTTGTCTGACCTAGCCGATCCTTACGAGCCTAACAGAACCCTTCGCTCCATGGGAATGGGCCTTCTCAAGATCCCCCGTATAAAAAAATCGAGAATGGGAGGTCGCTCTTTTCGGTCTGTAGCAGCCAACAAATGGAATGCCCTTCCTACCAATATTAGGTTAGCGAAAAATGAATCCACATTCAGAAAACTGTTAAAGACTTACCTATTTGCCCTTTAGCTCCTCTCCCTCTTCCTGTACTCTGACCCTTCTCCACAGCGCGGGGATACGCCTGGAGGCGTCACCAGGCGCTTTATAAACCCCTTTATTATTATTATTATTATTATTATTATTATAATGTGGTGGTGCTGAGTGATGCTGGAGTAGCGCGACGCAGCTCCAGCAATGCTCTGGGGGGCCCTATCTCCCCAATGCTGCTTCAAGCCTTGCGCCTGCTTCAAGCAGGCGCAGGGTTTTGACGCAGCATTGGCCTAAAAGTGACTAAGTGAAATCTTGTAGATTTCACTCAGCCACTTTTAGGAGGCGTTCCTGCGCAGGAACGCCCTCCGCTGCGCCAGAAAACCTCCTAATGGTGCAGGGCTTTACAATGTGACGCATCTCTCAGCATTGCTGGACGCAGCTCCAGCAATGCTCTGGGGGGCCCTATCCCCCCAATGCTGCATCAAGCCTTGCGCCTGCTTCAAGCAGGCGCAGGGTTTTGATGCAGCATTGGCCTAAAAGTGACTGAGTGAAATCTTGTAGATTTCACTCAGCCACTTTTAGGAGGCGTTCCTGCTCAGGAACGCCCTCCCCTGTGCCGGAACGCCTCCTGATGGCGCAGGGCTTTACAACGTGAACTTTTTATTGTTGGAGAATTTCAAAACCGTTACTTTGTTTTTTACCTTTGCTGCTGCCTGTCCTCCTTGTTCTTTCCCCGCTCCCCTAGCCCCAGTCCGGCACCGCTGAGTGCGGCTTGTCCCGGAGGGCTGACGGGGTAGCGGGCGCCATATTAGGAGGGGCAGTGGTGAATCATAGGTTAGCGTACCAGTCATTGCCCACCTAGCCCTAGAAAAGAGACGCCCCATGTGAACACAAAGGCAAGCCCGTCTGCACCCGTCCGTGGCCGGCAGGGGCCAGGGGCCCCTCACTATGCCGGTTTTTATACCTATTCTTCAGCCCAGCTACACTCCCTCCAAGGTTCGTGGCCACTGGCACCCTCCACCATTGCCTATATCGCTTCTCTTGGTCTCAGGCAGACAACTCCCACTCCGTCACCTTTACCCCACTTGTCTTGCTCGTCCTCCCCTCACCCTTCCCTCACGGGAGCAGCACCCCCTATTAACGCTTTTTCTGCCATTTCGGTCTGTCTTCTAAACACTAGATCGGCCGTCAAACACTATCATGAATTATTTGTTTTGCTTGACACTCACAAACCCGATCTTCTGTTTATCACAGAGACCTGGTTTTGTCCTGATTCTCTCCCCACTTTATTAGCGGCCCTCCCCTGGCTCTACTATCCCTACTACTACTATACCTACGGGGAAAGCTGGTGGTGGCGTTGCCCTAATTGTTCGATCCGAACTTCATTTCCAGCTGTTATCCACCCCTCCCATCACATCGGTCGACTATTTAGTTGTCCGTTCTGCCTCCTTCCAAACGCCTCTGACCTGTTTGCTTATGTATCGTCTCCCTCATTCTATGCGTATTTTATCCCCGCTGTACAGGAACTATTGGCCACCCTAGATGTGAACCATTCCTCCGTTCTTGTGCTAGGGGACTTTAACTTCTGGCCTTCCAATCCTGCAGAGGACCATATGTCTAAAGATTTCTTGGAATCTCTTCATAGTCTCAATTTTTTATCTCATATTCACACCCCTACTCACACTCACGGCCACACCTTGGACCAGGTTTGGTCACTTAATTGTCCAGTCTCTTCCCCCGCAGTTTCCCCATGTGCCTGGTCCGATCATTTTTTAGTTTCTTTCATCCTTCACCCTACTATTGTTAAAATACCCCCCCCCCCTTCCTAGGAACACCTGGGCGCGCAGTTGGAATCATGTTGACATGGTCTCCCTTTGTTCTTCTCTTTCTGCCACAACTCCTGACATTAAAGACCTCTCCTCCTCCGCTCAAGCAGATACCATCAACAATTGGCTTGCTAGTGGGTGTGATCAAGTAGCCCCACTGAGACGCTTTGCGGCCAGGCGCGCCAATGAAGCGAATAGGTGGTTTAACACCGAACTTAAAGAGAGGAAGCTTGCGGTTCGGTGGGCAGGGCGCACCTAGTGGTGCGCTTACTGCCCTACACTCAAACTACAATACACCTCACTTCTTAATCTATACAATAAAGCCATTCTTACTGCTAAGACCAATTACTTCTCCCTGAAGGTTTTTTCCTCCAAAAAACAACCCAGACAATTTTTTTCAGTTGTGCAGGACCTGGCCTTTTCCGACAGAGTCACCCTCAAACCCTCTCCTTCCCAGGCCCTCTGTGACTCGCTTAACAATTTTTTCATTGAGAAAATCTCTACTATTAAGTCCAATATTTCACCCCCTCTTCCCTTTTCTCTGACCCTCAGCCTCCACCTAATCAGTCATTCCTCGATTACATTCCTCCCTTAACTCGGGAAATGTTCTTATCCCTACTTCTAAGGGTCAAGTCTGGTTCTCCCTTGGACATCTGTCCTGCCCGAATCCTTAAACAAATCTACTTGGCAATTCCTTCACCCACTCTTACTTTTCTCAATGGCTCCCTCGCCCAGGTCATCGTTCCGCAATCGCACAAATCTGCCACCATAATTCCCATACTAAAGAAACCTGGTGCAGACCCCACCTCCATGGCCAATTACCGCCCCATTTGCCTCCTTCCCTTTCTTGGTAAAATCTTGGAACGACATGTCACCCAAGTGGTCAGTGCCTTTGTCGAGGAAACTGGCAGGTTAGCCCCTTGTCAGGCAGGCTTTCGCCCTAGGCACTCTACGGAGTCGGTAGTCCTGTCCGTCATGGACAAACTCAGAGAGGGAATGGATACCAATCTGCCCCAGGCCCTAGTCCTTCTTGATCTATCCGCCGCCTTTGACACGGTTGACCATTCCATCCTGCTCACCCGTGTCAGGGCGGCTGGCATCAGGGGATTGGCCCTGGTTTGGCTTTCTTCCTTCCTGAGGAACCGTACCCAGGCAGTCCATCTGTCCGATTTCTCTGCACCTTCTCGCAAGGTTCAATGCGGCGTTCCACAAGGCTCCTCCCTGTCTCCCCTGCTGTTCAATTTGTACATCTTCCCTCTAGTTTTTGCATTACAACAAATGGAGGCCACGGTGTATAACTACGCCGATGACCTCCAGCTTATTTTTGATTTGTCCTCTTCCCCAGACTCCATTCAAAATTTCCAATCCATTATGATTTTCATCAGGGACTGGATGAATCACAACCACCTGAAGTTAAACCCTGACAAAACCGAATTGGTCCTTACAGGTGGTTGCTCCAGTCCCTGGAACCCCTCATTTTGACCTCCCTCCTTGGGTTCTCCCCCTATTCCCTCTTCCTCAGTAAAGACTTTAGGGATAAAACTGAATAATCATCTTACATTGCACTCCCAGATTACTTCTTTTGTTTCTTCTTGCTTTTTGGTTCTTCGCACCATCCGTAAGATTTCCCGTTTTTTCTCCCTTTCTGCACTTAAACGCATTCTTTTAGCCATGGTCATTTCTCGTATTGACTATGGCAACGCACTATACTTTGGGAACCCAGCTTATGATTTACAGTGACTTCAGCTGGTTCAAAATCAGGCCGCCCGACTTGTATACAACCTCCCCAAGTCCCATCATGTTACCCCGTTACTTAAAGCCTTACACTGGCTCCCTGTTTGGGAACGCTCCCTCTTCAAGATGGGTTGTATCACCTTTCAGGCTCGGGCAGGGACAGCCCCCGCATTTATCAATTCAGAAATTAAGGCCTCTCTCCCATGTAGAGAGCTGCTCTCTTCCTCCCAATTCCTCCTCTCTGTTCCTCGATTTAGGAGAAAGAAACTGGGAGGCATGACATTCTCCACCCTTGCCCCTGTATTCTGGAACTTTCTTCCTTTTTCCCTCAGGTCCTCCTCGCACTATTTAGAGTTCCGAAAAGCCCTTAAAACCTTCCTCTTTTCCCAAGCCTTCTCACATTAGCGACTTACCTCCTGCCCTGACCCTAGCGCCAAGAAACCGCTTGGTAAACGTGCGCTCTATAAATATTTTAAAATTCAAAATTCAAATTCAAATTCAATCTCTCAGATGCATCACGTTGTTAATACCCAGCACCATGGCGCATCTTTTGTGGTGCCGCTGCGTCACAATAGTGACGCAACTGCAGGGAAAAAGAGGGGCAAGCGGCTTGTAAATCTGCCCCATAGTGCTTTTACTACACTGTAGCTGCGTAAAGGGCCAGAAGATGTGTCTCCAGTGACCATGTGTGCCTGTGCCTGTGTTACAGGCACACATGGTCACTGGAGACACGTCTTCTGGCCTTTTACGCAGCTGCAGTGTAGTAAAAGCACTATACATTTACCCAATGAGGAAGCACTTACTGGATTAGCCATTAGAAAGTACTCCAGGGCAAATCGCAAAACAATCTGTGATTTCGCCGACAAATTTGCGAATTGGTGGATTTTTTTGTGATTTCGTGTGGAAATCCGTGAATTCGCGGAATGCGAATTCGCAAATTTCACCCATGCTTACATCAAGTATGCGGGTAGGATACTTCCCAGGAGCACTACTTACTTATAATTTAGTGTTTACTTTTCTGATGGGGAGGTGTGATTGCGCAGCAAAAAATTTAGTCTACGTTTGAAACAGTTTTTATTTAGCAAACACAAATAAACTTTCTTCAGAAACTGACGCTGTATTTATGGAAAAGGGTGACAATTAAAAATGAAATTTCATAAAATATCAGTTAAAAGTGGCCATACCCTCCTTTTTTCTGCTATAGGCCCAGATGCATGAAAGGCAAATCTGGATGCAAAGGGGCAGATTCTCAAAATCTGCCCCTTTGAGACTGGTATTTTTGCATTTGGGATGCATCATCCCAAATGCAAAAATCGCAATTTAAGGAATATGTAAATTGAGATTCCTTAAATTGCAATTGCATTTAAGGAATCCCAAATTGACATTCCATAAATGCAATGCAACAAAGTAAAACAATTAGCGATTTTGCTAATACGGGGAGCACATTACCATGAAGTTGAACTTTATGGTAATTTGCATAAACTTTGAAAAATGCACTTTTGTGCATTTTTCAAAGTTTCATGTTGAGCACACAGATGCCCTTAGGGAATTTGTGTGCGCAACATATGTGCACAGATTAATTTCAGGGATGCAACAGGGTATCCTTTGGACACCCCTGCACCCTTGAAATTGCATTCTCAATTTGCGATTCGCTAATTGCTAATCGCAAATTATCTTCCCATTCATTCCTATGGGCCTCTAGGCCCATAGGAATGAATGGGGAGGTATTCCTTAATTGTGACTCGCAATTTGCGAGTCGCAATTAAGGAATATTAAGAAATCACAATTTTTTTAGCGATTTCTTCATGCTTTCATGCTTCATGATTTCAAGCAGTCAGCTTGGGTCCTTTTAGCACCACCAGTGCTCCTTCATCCTGCGGGGTCCCCCAGGGCTCTTCTTTGTCCCCCCTCCTTTTTAATTTATATCTTCAACCTCTTATTCACTCCCTGGGTAAGTGGGACCTCACCGTATTCAATTACACTGACAAATTATTTTTCCCCTCTCCTCCCCTGACGCCGTCACCAATTTTCAGGCGGTCATGATACACATCCAGCACTGGATGAACCAAAATCAATTAAAGCTCAACCCTGGGAAAACTGAGCTCCTCCTTCCTGGGAGAAGCGCCTCCCATTGGGGCCCCCAGCACTGGCCTATCGAGCTTGGTCCACCTCCTTCTCCTGCTGGTTGTGTAAAGAGTCTCGGGGTCATCATTGACTCTGAGCTTACTCTCAAGGCCCAGGTGAGTGCCGTAACATCTTCCTGTATGTTACAGCTACACAGGATACGGAAAGTTGCCCACCTCTTGACCCCTGAAGCTTTGCTACAAGTTCTAATAGCATTGGTGATGTCCCGTCTGGACTTTTCCAATTCCCTGTACCATGGCCTCTCCAAATCCCTGCTGTCTAGGCTACAGATCATCCAAAACCAGGCTGCCAGACTAGCATTCAAAATCCCCAGATGGCAGTCGGCCAAACCTTTATTACATCAATTGCATTGGCTACCAGTTAGTGAAAGAATAGCCTTTAAGGTCGGCCGCCTGGTCTTCAAAGCCTTGACTGGTCCCTCCCCTGCTTTCTTGAAGTCCCTGGTCATCCCCTACTGACCCCCCGTACCCTGAGGTCCACCCACCTTCAGCTTCTAGTCATCCCCCGTTTCAAACTCATTAAACTAGGTGGCCACAGCTTCTCTCATCTGGCTCCCAAGTTATGGAATTCTTTCCCACTCTCACTCAAGACCTCATGTTCTCTTCTATCATTTAGGAAATCTTTAAAAACTCTGCTCTTCTCACACCACCACTAAAATTCTTCTCTTACAGCCTCAGTGTCCGATCAGCGCCAGGAAACTCATGGTGACAGTGCGCTCAACAAATTCCCCTTAACTTTAACATTAACATTAACATTTTGCTATTCCTTAATAGCGAAACCTTATTTTTCGCTAATAAGGAATCGCAAAATGGATGCTTGATGCATCTGGGGGATAGTGTGTAAAAGTGTTGCCCAATATTCTTGATAATGTAAGAGGGCATCAGTTACTTTTATATAAAGTAGAATATAAGTGCTACAACAAACACTCCCTCACTACATTATCTGAGGTCAGGAGAAAAAGTAAAAAACTAGTTACATACAAGTGACTTTATATTACATAGAAATGTATGCATTATTATTTTTCAAATTTGTATTCTGTAGAATTTAGGAATGTTCTTTCATAGTGCTTAGAGGTTTCACACTGTTCCGCTAACACATACTCACTTAAGAATATATACGATGGTATTATTATAAAATACAGAACTGGTCCTATATATTCGTTAGGTAGAAGGTAAATAGGAACTGCAAATGAGAAGAATAGAAATTAGAAAATAACATTCAAAATTGAAGGGTTTATCAAATATTTAAAGTAACAAAGTATGTATGAAAGCTATATTTTGTATTCTGCAATTTCGTAAAAAATGGTCCCTGAAAAAAATATCTGATCAAGTACGTTCTTTTTTTTTTTTTTTTTAAATGTCTTTATTCAAATTTCCCCCCCCCTTTTTTCTGTTACAACCAGTACATTTTTATTGTTACAGAAAGTTTTTAAACCAAGTACAGATTTGTGTTTTTAGAAAATTATATAAATGCAAATTCTCACACTAAACATGAATAGGGTACATCATACGTCATATATAAAAATCTTATAGTCCGTGCATATTTCACAAATGATACCAAAAGTACCAGAGAAAGCGTGTTTTTAGCTTTTTCCACTCTTCCATTGATCAATGGGGAACCATATCCTACCCCCCAGAGCTTTTGCCTTTCTGCCTTTTCTATCATATATAGCCCTCTCTAAATTATATGTAGATAGTAATCTTGCTATCCAGATCTGAAACGACGGTGCTGATTTCTCCTTCCACGCTTTTGCAACAGCTATCCTGTATACTGCTGTAACCATGAATAGGAATTCTGGGTAAGTTATATTTTCTTCTAAACTTACGCCCAAAATTATCAATTCATCAGTTAGTTTAGTTTTTATTCCCAACGACTTTTCCAGAAACTCCTCTATTGCCAATTTTAAAGTGTATAGTTGCGGACATTGTGCGAACATATGTGTGATATTAGCATGTGTTGCGTTGCATCATGGGCAGATTATTCCGGTGGAGCCCCCCCATTGGGCAATTCTAGCGGGGTGTGATATAGTGAATAGACTGTTTTATAATGTTGGGTTTGAAGTGTGGCTGAGCACAAAATAGTTCGACCAAGGTCTAAGGAATTTTTTAGGTCTTCCGGTCGGGCTCTTACTTGTTCTCTCCATTTGTTACTATATTTCTCTCTGTCGTCTATTTTGTAGACCTGTAACTCTGCATACAACTGTCTTATTGAGCACAAAAGGCTGCTTCCCAGGTAATCCATTATCCTACAGCTTGTCATCCCTCCTGCTCCCCCCACTTTTGTATGAAAGTAACTCCTCACTTGTAAATATTTAAAAAAGCTATTCCCAGCTATTTTATACCTGTACTGTATGTCTTGGAACGTTAAGAATACTCCTCCTGAATCCATTAAGTCCCCCAATTTCTTGATCCCTTTTTCGTCCCACTCTTTCATAGCTGTGTCTCTAAAAATTTCCAGTGGAAGATCGTTATTCATATAAAGCCTTAAATATCTGTTATACCTTCCCAGTCCCAATTTTTTCTTTATTGCTCTCCAAACTTTATATATCGCGCTCAGAGTCTTAAATCTTGTGTGTTTAAAGTATGCGTAGTCCACAGTTGTAACTAAGGCGTTTTCTGCCGCCTTTCCTAAAAGTGCTTCATATACATTCGCCGGACATTTTCTCTCTTCCTGCTGAGCACTTCCACCTAATAATCCTTTAGGGTATTGTAGAGCTGTTGCCCAATAGTAGAATCTAAAATCAGGTGCTCCCCAACCTCCCCTCTCTCGTGATAATGTCAAAAAACGATATGCTCTACGTGTCTTCCCCTGTGCCCAAATTAATTTATTTACTATTGATTCTATTTTGTTGAACCATATACCTTCAATGAATAGTGGAATTGCCCTGAACAAGTATAGAAATTTCGGAAAAGTAACCATTTTAATAAAATTAATTCGGCCCATAAGAGTCAGGTGTAAGTTATTGACCCTCTCCATGTTGCTTTTGACCTTACCTAGCAATGGTTCCAGATTTATCTCTACTAATTTTTCTAAGTCTGCGGTCACCCTAACCCCCAAATACTTTGTGTCTGAAACAACTCTTGCGTTGTACATCCTAACGTTTAAGGGCCAACGGCAAGGTCGTAACCGGTGTCAAGATCCCTAACCCAGAAATATCGCCCTCACTTGTGAGGGGCGGCCCAGAGGCGTACCTCAAGTGCAATTACCAATTTCCCTTGACTTGACGGGGGCCCCAATAAAACTCGACGCCACTTAGAGGTCGTACGAGGACTCGTGTGAGGTATCTAGAAGGTAGCGTAGACCCCCCCCCCCAAACCCCACACAACTTACCACATCTGCCGTCGCAGACGTCCTGGCCCCGGGAAATTCCCCAGGAGGGGGCTGTAACCCCTCCTACCCAGGAAGGGGCCTTGACCGCCTTTCCTTTTCTTTCGGCGACCCATCCTTAGAAGGGACCGCCTCCCCGTTGAGGGGCCAATGGCCACCTCCCCCGAGCGCTCCCATCCGTGCTGGGTGACGCCCACTCATAGGGATCTTCCAATTAGTGCTCACCGATCATGACCTTACCGCCCGACCAAAATAAATACGACAATGCTAACTAAATGACTAAACTAAAAAGACCGTAGCAACTACACTTTTATTAAAAGCATGCTTACCAATGAACACTAAAGCAGAATTTCCTTATTTACGAAACGTAACACAATTTGACCATTCTTTATTACATACTCAAAATCATCACGATAATACCACAACCTGTAAACGAAAATCAGAGTTATCCTTCAACTTTATTCAAAAACCACTTGCTGTCCTTAGGGGCTGGTGGGTGGGTCAAAATTGGCTCTTCGTTCCGTCTCGAGCTCACGTGCAGCGAGGAGGTGCAGCTTCAGAGCACAGGAACAAGAGGATGCCTTCGGATCTTGCTTCTCCTTTTATCCGTCTTCAGGGCGGGCGTAAACCCGCCCCTGCCTGCCCCTAGGGCGTGGCCAGCCGCGTCAGTGTCTAGGCCAACCCACTCTAGGGCGGGAAAAGGCGCGCCCCGGCTACGCCGCTTCGGGCATACCAGCCGAGACGCGCCTCCCGCCCAAGATGGCTTCCCGGGGGGATCGTGGTACTCCGCCATACGTTCGGGGGGACCGAGTGGTCGCCCCTTTCCATATGGCTGAGATACCCGCCACCCCCTCTCAACACAATCCCCAAGGATGGGAAACCGGAAACAGTTCTGAAGTCTTTGGAAGACGGGAGGGAGTAACCCTCCCGGCCGTATTTATTAAAATATGAAACAAAATTAAAACATTAAATAAACAGTTTCATATTATGTACAATTTCATTACCACATTGCGATGTTTGGCTGACCTTAACAGATTCTCTAATACAAAGGTTCTCCTAGCCGAACTAACATCCTACAAAACATTTACTTGAAATTTTGAAATTGTACATCCTAACGTTTAAGGGCCAACGGCAAGGTCGTAACCGGTGTCAAGATCCCTAACCCAGAAATATCGCCCTCACTTGTGAGGGGCGGCCCAGAGGCGTACCTCAAGTGCAATTACCAATTTCCCTTGACTTGACGGGGGCCCCAATAAAACTCGACGCCACTTAGAGGTCGTACGAGGACTCGTGTGAGGTATCTAGAAGGTAGCGTAGACCCCCCCCCAAACCCCACACAACTTACCACATCTGCCGTCGCAGACGTCCTGGCCCCGGGAAATTCCCCAGGAGGGGGCTGTAACCCCTCCTACCCAGGAAGGGGCCTTGACCGCCTTTCCTTTTCTTTCGGCGACCCATCCTTAGAAGGGACCGCCTCCCCGTTGAGGGGCCAATGGCCACCTCCCCCGAGCGCTCCCATCCGTGCTGGGTGACGCCCACTCATAGGGATCTTCCAATTAGTGCTCACCGATCATGACCTTACCGCCACAGGCCGGATAGTTGACCGGCTATCCGGACCCCCCACAACACTCCTACCTAAAGGTCATGGTGTAACGTTTTTAGCCATGCTAAGAAGTCTCCTATGAGTAACTCATTCCCCACCCGAGACAAATGCACTCCATCCCCCGCATACATACTGTCATCATTAATACACCCATGTGAAATAGAATGCAGTGTCTTGGAACGGAACAACCTACTCACTTTATTATTAAGCTTTCTAACAGAATGATTTAAAGCAGGAACCGAAATAGCCCCCCGCCACACTTTTCGTGGGATCATATGGGACCATGCAATTGTGCACCCTGGAACTCTCCTCGCTAACCAACTTACAGTGGAAAGCATCGCCTCAAGGAGAAGTCGTCTACCAGTGGTGACCAAATCATTACCCCCAAGATGTACTATGACTACAGACGGCGGTGACCTCGTCCGCCCTAGCAAACCCTCAAAAAATGATTGAAACTGGTCAATACAGAGACCGCCTCTTCCGTAGAAGGACACACTGTACCCGTATTCCCCAGCTACGTGAATCATATCACCTGCCTTGAATACGTCTGCGGCACGTCTCACGTATGAGTGGCCCACGACCCACACCTCCTTTTTCACAGCCGGTGATGTCTGACCGCTGGCCCGGTGTTGGGTCGACTGCAAAGTCCGCCCCGCCTCGTAGGCTTGCGCAACTGAAAACCAAACAAAAACAAGAAGCGTGAGTACATTGTTACAGCTTCACAACATGTGCAAACGCACATACCTTTTATAACAATTGGAGGACCAACGCCCCACCCGTTTAACTTGTTCCACATCCAGACCCCTGGCTGTAGCTTCTGTAGCAGCCCCTATCCGAAAGGAATGGGTCCCAAACTCGCCCGGGTTCAAGCCCGCAGCGGCAATCGACATCGCAAGCACCCGCTGAAACTGAAACTTTGTCAGTGGGGTGGCGTCAGCGTGTCTCAACAAGGTCCCCCCCCATGATGCCACCCTTCGTGTTAAATAATCTTCTAGACACCTTACCGGGCACATGGAGGACCCGGGAATCCTGCGTATGATTACGCAGTCACCCATCCCACTTTTATCGGTTTTGGACCTTACAAACGAGACCGTCATCGTCTCCCCTCTGATCTGGACGTGCTCCAGGCACAATCCTCCTGTCACATCCTGCTTGTTCCTCGCCACTAGTTCGCTTACCCGCATAGCCCCATGGAATGCCAGCGTAAAAGCGGCTCGGAATAACACCGTCTCAAACTGAGCTGAACACGTAGCAGGGAGTCTGGATAGCAACTGGGCCAGCCTATCTAAACCTATCGGGCGCCTTTCATCTACTCTGCGACCCTCAAGGCGTTGCCACCCTCGTAGCGCTTTCTGTACAACGAAAGACGCTGTCGGGTCAAGGATCCCGTGGGCCCTAGCAACAAAGGAAATGGCAGCCCGATGCCTCTGAGCCGTGGCCACCGATTTCCCGACCCGATGTAAGGACATCAGAAAATTCACCACCCACTCTTCCTGGCCCCAAAGCTCCTCTCTATCAGTCCCCAAAAAGGCCAAATAGGACCGGAACGCCCCTTCATATGCCTTCCTCGTCCTGGGTGCTAAACTCTCTCCCACGAGGTTACGAAGTTCGGGGCACCGAGAGACCAGAGAGCTTCGGGAAAGGGTGCCGGCTCCGGGTCCGCTGTGGGAAGAAAACCCCAGAAAGCCTGCATACGAAAACGAGACAGTGCATCAGCTGCCTGGTTCATTACCCCTGGGACATGTCTTGCTTTGAATAACACATTCAATTGCATACACAGTAAAACAATTTCTTTGAGTAGTCTCAAAATCCACTTGCATCGTGCTGCCTGGCTATTGATACACTCGACCACGGTCATATTGTCAGACCAGAATACCACAGAGTGATCCATGAACCCTTCGGGCCAAGTTCTCAGGGCTACTAAAATGGGGAAAAGTTCCAGGAAAGCAATGTTACTTGTCAGCCCACTGTCATGCCACCATGTCGGCCACTTTTGTGCAGACCATCTTGTGCCGAAGATGGCACCAAAACCTATACTCCCTGCCGAATCCGTCCACAGCCCCAGCTCATCAGAGGACACGGCTGGTTTATTCCAGACGACTCAACCATTGAAATCCGCCAGGAATGCCAACCAAATGCGCATGTCCTGGCGGACCTCAGCCGAGAGCCTCGTGCGATGATGGCCCTCCTTCAGGCCGACCATGGCTTGAGCAATCGAACGAGAAAAGGGGCGGGCCATTGGTATAACCCTCAGGGCAAAATTCAACTGGCCAACTAGCTGCTGTAACTGATGCAGCTTAACCTTGGATCCATTTATACATATTTGCAGGGATGTCCTGAACTTTGACACTTTTTCGGCAGGTAAACGAAAACACCCTTCCTCGGAATCCAACTCGATCCCCAGAAACTCGAGGCAAGTGGAAGGCCCCACAGTCTTACCTGGTGCCAATGGCAGGCCAAACTGATTCATTAAAACACAAAATTGAGCCAAAGCCTGCCCACATTCCGGATCCCCGGCCGCCCCCAGGAACAAAAAATCATCAAGGTAATGCATCACATTTCGGAAACCCGTCTTCCTTGTGAAGACCCATTGTAGAAAAGTACTGAATTTTTCGAAATAGGCACAAGATATAGAGCACCCCATCGGCATACACCTATCCATGTAATAATGATCCTGAAACATGAAACCTAGGAGACGCTGATCGTCTGGATGTACCGGGAGCAACCGGAACGCTGACTCGATATCAGATTTTGCCATCAGCGCCCCGGGCCCCAGGCGATTCAAAATGGCTACGGCCTCATCGAAGGATGCGTACCGCACCGAACACACTTCCGGGTCTATCGCTTCGTTTACGGAAAGACCACGTGGGGCTGATAAATTGTGTATCAGCCGAAACTCACCCGGGTCCTTCTTTGGGACCACACCTAAGGGGGAACAAACAAAGTTAGGAACCGGTGGTACACTAAACGGACCGGCGACTCGACCTCGAGTCACCTCTTTCCTGATCTTATCCTGTACCACGGTCGTATGCTGGAAGACCGATAGCTGATTTTTACATTTTGCTGCACCTTGAAAGTCCCCCACTGGGATGCGGAAACCATAAGAAAACCCGTTCCGCAACACCCCAGCAGAAGTACGATCCGGGTATTCACTGAGCCAAGGAATCATCGCCAAGGTATCAATCGGGGTAGGTAAAGGCGCCCCTCGGACTATATTAGACCTGTTTGGCGCCTCCTCTACCCCCGTTATCACCCGTTTTGGCTCTGCACGTGGACTCAGGATGGGATGATTGCCTACACCCACTACATTCGTGCCTAAATTTGCACGATCCCTGGGGCCTGGTACATTTTCCCCTGTTGAAGTTCCAACAAACCCCCCTTTTTCCTGTATTTCCGGCAGGCCTCGAGTAATTGTCGGTACCTGTACCTGATCGAAAGGGCATCCCCGCATACTGGCGGTAGGATTCGCCAACATTACTTCCCACCAATGGCACTTTCAACATACCAGTCTCCTTCATTTTATCCCAAGACACAGAATCATAACAATCCCAAGTTAAGCTTTTATCATGTTCTTTAGCCTTTCTAAACAGATTATCATAGCAGAACCAATGGTTACCCTCATGTGACACCGAGTACCCCATGATTCGAGACTGATAAATCGGCAATTCGTGCAGCAGATCGGGCCTTCGTTCCCCCAAGATCGATGTAAAGACCCCCCACGCTTTGCCCCAATTGCCAATATTTTCGTTCACCTTAAAGGCGGCCATTTTTGCGCGCCAAACACTCGGATGCATGAGATCCTTCTGGCCCTTAACATGCTCCATTTCATAGTGATCAGTAAGCAACGAGAAAATGTTTACATATTCTCCCGCCCATATCTTCTCCTTAATAGCCAAGGGAACATGCTGACCCACCCTTTCCCTACGAGAAGGTGCTGACTCATCCCTTGCAATCGGCAATGGCCGCTTACCTGAACCGGACGGCGTCTCTGCGACCGAACCTGTCCCCTGTGGCTTCTCTACTACCGCAGCCGGTGTGGATACCTTCGCTGCTTCCCGTGACTCACGCAGTTGCTTCATCAGCACCTGCGCGTCGACAGCCGTGGCGCCCTCACTATCTTTACCCAACCACGCTGCTAGTTGTGCTGCCAGCTCAGGCGGCATATCGTCCCCGGACACGGGGGTGACCACAACGGGAATCGGATTCCCTCCCTCCGGCACGGGGGTGGGTGTCTCTAGCGGGGCACTAGGGCCCGGGATGTCTTCCACAGCTCTCCCTCTCCTGGGCCTCTTGTTTTTCCCTCCCGGGGCTGCTCCCGCCAAAGGACGTTTCGGTCCACCTTCCTCGTTTTCATCCATTCGCCTCTTTAACTCAGTCATCTCTTTCATAAGAACGCGCAGCATCTGGTCAGTAGTCATGCGCTTTCCCGCCTTCTTCGGCATTCTCCAACAGAGTATCTGGAAAACAAACAAGAAAGATTACAACGCTCAAAATTGGCTCTTCGTTCCGTCTCGAGCTCACGTGCAGCGAGGAGGTGCAGCTTCAGAGCACAGGAACAAGAGGATGCCTTCGGATCTTGCTTCTCCTTTTATCCGTCTTCAGGGCGGGCGTAAACCCGCCCCTGCCTGCCCCTAGGGCGTGGCCAGCCGTGTCAGTGTCTAGGCCAACCCACTCTAGGGCGGGAAAAGGCGCGCCCCGGCTATGCCGCTTCGGGCATACCAGCCGAGACGCGCCTCCCGCCCAAGATGGCTTCCCGGGGGGATCGTGGTACTCCGCCATACGTTCGGGGGGACCGAGTGGTCGCCCCTTTCCATTAGATATCCGGACACCTCCCCGAATTTCCTTGCCTCCTGTTCTATTTCAATCAATGATTCCTCTGGTGTCGGCGTTATAACAGCCACATCATCTGCATAGGCAAATAATGTATACTCTTTCTCATGCAGTATAACTGGAGTAATCCCCCTATTTTGTGTAAGCCTTCTTAGATAGGGGTCTAAATATATCGCAAATAGTAAAGGTGAAGCTGGGCATCCCTGCCTAGTCCCCGTCTAATCTATACTGCATTAGAATAGGATCTATTAATACGTATCCTAGCACTAGGGTGTTTGTAAAGTGCCTGGATTGCGGTTATATATCCTCGACCTATACCAGCCCACTCCATAGCCTTCCATAAGTATGCCCAAGAGACCCTGTCAAAAGCCTTCTCGGCATCCAAAAAGATAGCCGCGACAGGGTCTCCTGAGGCCGCTGCAGCATCCAGAATAGTGATCAGCTGTCTGGTGTGTTCAGTAGTTCCTTTGCCAGGTATGAAGCCATGTTGTGTAGGGGAGACCACTCTTTCTATTACCTTACTCAACCTGTTGGCCAGTGCCTTGGAGAATATTTTTGCATCAGCATTAAGCAGTGTAATCGGCCTATAAGAGCCTGGTTCGGTGGGGGGTTTATCTTTTTTCAGGATCACTATTATATCCGCACCCGCCCAAGATTGGGGAACTATTCTGCCCCGCTGTGCCAAACAACAAATTTTCCATATATCTTTAGCTAGCACATCCCAAAAAGTTTTATAAAATTCTACCGGGATCTGATCTTGTCCAGTTGCTTTACCAGAAGGTAAGCTGAATATCGCATCTCTTATCTCCTGGACCGTTAGTTGTGTGTCTAGCTTATCCCTTTCTTCAATACTCAGCCCCTCCTGTAGACCTTGCATGAGGTATTCTAAACTTTCTGCCTCTATCTTTTCGTTGTTTATATCTTGTTCATATAGCACCTCATAGAACCTTCTGAATACCTCCTGTATCTCCTCTACTTTATTGACAATTACCCCAGTACAGTCCTTGATTTCTTTTATCTCGCCCGCTGCTAGCGTTTGCCTGGTTCTAACTGCGAGCAAGTGTCCCACCCTCTCATTACATTCATAGCACTTCTCTTTATTTGCTAGGTATTTCCTTGCTGTTTTCTGTGCCAAAGTAATCCCCGTTTCTGACTTCTGCACTTCCATAGTCACTAAGATCTGTTCAATAGGGTCTTGCCTTTCTATTGCATCTACTAACATTTTTTCCAAGCCCATCAGAGTTCTGATCTCCTCTTCCACCTTCTCCTTTTCCTTTTTACTTCTTACCAGGGTATAGCTTAGTGTCTCCCCCCTTACTCCTGCTTTAAAACTGTCCCACACCATGTCTGCTGAAGCTGAATACCTATTTATATCCCAGAATTGGGTTATCCATTCTTGCATCCTTATAATGTACTCCTCCTCCTTCAGCAATCCTCTCTCGAACGTCCATGTCGATTTTGTCCTTTCTGCTATTTGTAGTACTGCTAAGCTTAGAACCAGCGGATTGTGGTCTGACATTATTCGGGGGAGACATTCTATTTTAGCCCTGCTAACTAATGAACTAGAGATGAAGAAATAGTCCAGTCGGGCTACTGTTTGATGTGGTGCTGAGTAGAAAGTGCTGCCTACACCTAGAGGGTTAAATTCCAGCCACGTATCCACCAGCGCATTATGACGAGCAAGGTTTTGTACTGCTTTGTGCACCTTTTTTTTCCTTCCTTGATACCTGCCTCCACTCACGCCTATTACTCCATTCAATCCGTTGATATTAAAGTCCCCGCAGCAGATCACAGGCTCCGGCCACAATGCTAACTCACTGTCAATAAAATCAAATAGTTCGGGCTCATCTTCATTTGGACCATACAGTGAGGGCAGTGTACATCTTCCTGCGGCTGTTTCTATGTCTAGCATTACCCATCTCCCTTCAGGATCCTCTTTTTTCCTTTTAATTTTAACAGCACCTTTTCTAGCCAGAACTGCTACCCCCTTGTTTCTCCCCTCTTGTCCTGTGCTAGCAAGAACCTCAAGGCCCATCTGATCAAGCAAGAATTTATCTTCAGCTGCTACATGTGTTTCCTGTAAGCAAGTTATATATATTCTCCAATATCACAACAGCGCAGAGAGCTTCTGTCTTTTCTCCTTATTATTTAGACCACAGATATTAATCGTCATTATCCTAACTGCCATGATTTTAGTTTTGCTTTTACCAACACCTCAGCTACTATTTTATCTTTATCTGTACATTTTCTTTCTGCTTCCTTGCAAACTTTACAAATCTGTATCATTTTACACCTCCACCTTCCACCAGTGACTTCTTCCCTCCCTCCTCCCCCTCCCTTTAAGCCCCCCCACCCCAACTGCTGCCCCACCCCCCCTGTGACAGGCAAATAGGTCACTCCTGACCTATGCGTGTCCGCTTAGCGTTGTAGAGTCGCTCCCCCTCTCCTCCCCTCTTGTCTAATACTACTCTTATCTATCAGGCTCGGTAAGTTATCCAACATTTGTATTTTTGTGATTTTGAGCTCCTACTGCTCCCTTTCCTGCCTATTTCCTTCTGGCACCCCCTTGCTCTTTTAACTCTGTCAGAAATTCCCCCGCTTTTATCTCAGAAAAAAACATTCTTGTGCGGCCTGCTGAGATAACCTTCAACTTTGCTGGAAACATTAGATAGGCCTCTGCTCCTTGAGTCTGAAATGCAGTGATCAACTGTCTGAGCCTCCAACGTCTTTCCACTGTTACGCGACAAAAGTCAGGTCTAGCAAAGAAAGTTATTCCTTCCACCATTTTTTTAGCATCAGGCCTGGCTTTTTCCATTAGTTCTTGCCTTGCCAGGAAGTTGCCAAAAAATACTAGCATAGCCCTGGGGAGAGCTCCTGAGCCCTCTTTGTGAGTTTTCCTTACAAAAAGTGGGTATCTATGGGCTCTCTGCACTTCTTGTTCCCAGTTCCATGGCACCTCTGGGAAGGCTCCCTTTAGTAACTTGATGACAAAGCCTCTGGGGTCCTGCCCCTCCATCCCTTCCTCTATTCCAAGGAGCCTGGCATTATTGCGCCTCTGACGATTCTCCAAGTCCTCCACCTTCCACTGTAAGTCCTCCACGATCTTAGTCTGTTCCTCTCTAGATGATTGCCAATCAGTTACCTCGTCCTCTAATCTGCCCGTTCTTTCTTCGACTCCGATGACTCTCTCCTCCACTTCCTCAAACTTTTTATTTATTTTCCTGATTGAGGCTTGGATTTTTTTAGTGTCATGCCTGGCCCTCCGACTTTCAGCCCTAGCCTCCATTTGTATCTGTTTTAGTGTGGCAAACATTAAATCCAATTTCCCTCCGTCATTTTGTATCTCTTGCTCATCTTCTTTATAGATATTGGAGGTAGCGGAGTAGTCCCATACAAGCTTCTTATGTGTTCCCTTGTGTGCGCTCAGGGGGGAGCCTGCCCTTCTGGATGTCGTTTTACGCCTTTTTTGCGTGCCTCTCCCCCTAGAGCTACCACTAGCATGAGGATGAGTCTGAAGAGTCTCTCTCTTTATCACTGCTTGCCAGCGTCGATTCCGATTCTTCGGGGACAGAAAAGAACCTGTCCCCATCAGCCCCTTCTGTAAAATCCACCTCTGCCATATTGTTATGCAGTCTATGACACACATTGTCCTCCCCCAGCGCAGCGCTATCTTTATTTTTAGCTTGAGCCTGCTCTTCTCGTATTTCAGCCTCCACCTCTATAAGGGCCTCTAACATTTGGCCTGTATTTGACATCCCTGCCCCGCCAACAGCCACTCTCACCTCTTTTGCCAAGTCCCGATCTTCGTCTTGCATCCCCTGTGCTTGTTCCTGTTCCTGTTCAGTGCCGTCTGCCTGAGCCATTGCATGACGCTCCGCTGGAAGCGTGAGCTCAGTAATCCCTGGTTGCTTAGCAACACCTCCACTTGCGTCCTCGAGGACGCTTTGACCAACTCCGACGGGCGGCATGATTGCCGTGTTTAGCAGGGTTGCCGTGGAAGCACCTGTTGTACCTGATGCCTCTGATTGAGCTTTGGCGCTGAAGACCTCTGACACCGATGGCTGCCGATATACGGTATCATTTTTCCTCTTTTCCACTGTGTCCCTCGCCGCTGGTGTGATATTGGCGCCTCGCGTGTCTTTGTTTTGGCTGAGCCCCTTCTCCTTCTCGCTGGCTCTCTCCAGCTTGCGCAATTGTGTTTTTGTTAACGTGGAGACTGTGGGGGTTGTTTTTTTGCTGGTAGGTGGCACTTTTGTTTTCGGGATAGTACCCGTTCTTCCCGCTTCTTTCTGTAATGTCTCTTTGTTTGTTCCGCCGGGTATGGGTAGTTGTTGCTGCAATTTCTCTTTGCCGCGAGTCCCCATGTCTGCCATAAATACTTTAAGGAGCTTGATGTACCACGATTTCGCCTTCCCGAGAATGCGTGTAAGGCTAACAATTCCTCCGTGGAGACTTCCTGCCTGCTGAATCCAAGATGCGGGTTGCATACTGCTCTCGTATCTCCATTAGAGCCTGAGTTTATGCATCGGCAGGAGAGGGGTCTGAGTGCGACTTACTCCCACAGCGCTTCAGCGGCCATCTTGCCGAAGATAGCTTCAATCCTGATCAAGTACGTTCTAATGTTTCCTAAGCAGTATTACAGATGGTGCTGAAAAATCTCCTATTCCTCTTCTGTAACAATAGGAAAATCTATTACACTACAATGGTTGATACCATTGTTACAGTAAAAAGAAAAGGAAATTAAAGTTATCTATTTAACAGAACATCCACAACGAAATACTTTCGAGTGGTAATTATTTTCTGAGCTTCTTTTCTCCGGGAGGTCAAAAAGTTTGATCTTCACTGTGATGGGTCATAAACTCCTCTGAGATCATGACTGTGAACATTTTAATATATATATTCACAGTATATGATCAAAAGGGGGAAACAGACTAAAAAACAGAAGCTGGTGACGTTCCTTATATATCTTTACTGTGTGTGACAACGGGTCATGAACTCCACTGAGAATAGCATAACTGTTAATATTATAATATACATATTAACAGTGTATAATCCCTTGGGAAAAACACAGTAACAACTTGAAGGTGGTGACGTTGATTGTTAATGTTTAGGGTTTGCGCTGATGGGTCACCAACAACTCTGAAGCGAAGTACAGGGTCAATATTATAATATAGAAAGTCAAAATATATAAGCTGGAAGGATCCAGAAAAGGAGCAATATTTTTATTGTAAACTATCTGTTTCTGAAAACAAGCTGCTGATGTTACAGAGAAAAAGGGAAAAACATGCAATAGCACTTTTTTCTAGATATAAATGTTTAAATATTGACAAATAGCCACAAATTATAACTATCTACTATGCCATAATGAAACAACTTACAACTCCGGATTATGTTTGTTGATGCAAAACAAGAACCCGATGCTAGAAACGGGAACCTGCATCATAGATTGGCAACTCAGAAATAACTCATGAAAATGAAACTAATCGCACAATAGGTGTGGTTTATATAGTTTTTGGTTGTTTAGTAGTCTATGTAAGGAAGATTTGTCTCCGCCGATGTAGTTGTCACGTTTTACAGTTTACACATGCTCACGTTTTAACTGATTTATTTGTGCACGTGTTGGGAAAAGTTACAAACTGTGAAGCTGTAAAGGTTTCGATTTCCATAGTAACACATATAAGGTCCTTATTATCTACATACGTTGGAGAGTTTAAAAAGTGCTACCCGGTAAACTGTGTCCTTTGCATTCTCATGATTAAAAACATCCAAATAGAAGATATAAAAAAAATATTGCTTACAATAGAAGAAAAAGAACCATATTGATATTTGTTATCACTATGGGGCACATGCAGCAAAGGAAATTGCATTTGCAAATGGTGCGAATCGCAAAATTTGTCCGTTTGCGAATGCAATTCCCATTTTTGGGATGCAGTAACATTTTTGTAATTTTCGCAATTTAAGAAATCGCAAAATTTCGATTTCTTAAATTGCGATTGCATTTGAGGAATCTCAAATTGAGATTCCTTAAATGCAATGCATCAAACTCTAAAAATGTGCAAATTTGCAAATAAGGGGGGCGAATTACCATGAAGTTGACCTTCATGGTAATTTGCGAAAACTTTGAAAAATGCACTAAAGTGCATTTTTCAAAGTTCCATTTTACACACACACATGCCCTTGGGGCATGTGAGTGTGCAAAATGTACTTCTAAGCAGATTTCAGGGGTGCAACAGGGTGTCCTTTGGACACCCCTGCACCCTTGAAATTGCATTCTTAATTTGCGAATTTCTAATGGTGAATTGCATATTAAGAATGTCTTTCCATTAATCCCTATGGGCCTCTTGGCCCATAGGAATTCATGGGGAGGTATTCCTTAATTGTGATTCTCAATTAGAGAATCGCAATTAAGGAATTTTAAAAAATTGCTATTTTTATAGCCATTTCTTGATGCATTGCAGTTTGCAATTCCTTAATTGCGATTCCTTATTTTTCGCAATTAAGGAATCACAAAATGCAATATTGATGCATGTGCCCCTATGCTTTTTAATTAAAAAAAATGCCAGCATTTGTAAAGTGTAAAACTGCCCACTGAAAGGTGTGCCAGCACTTGGGGCTTTGATAAGATTAAGCACTGTCTTACCTACAGTGAGATAGTGGTGGGCTAAGATGCTGATGGACTTTGGAATCAAACTGTGAACGCTGTTCTTGAAAGTCAGGTATTATAGATGCTGCGTCATACTTTTACTACACTTATATGTTATTTACTGCTAATTAAGTTGTAAATACTCTTAAATTATAAGTAGGGCTCCTTGATTTATGTTTTTTTACAGATTTTTACAGATTAATGTATACAGAAAAGTATTTATTTTCCTGTCTGTATTTATTTTAAAGTGTGGATAAATACGGAAATTGGGTTATTTTTTGAGCGTTTGTAAATGCTGTCAATGATGAGTTGTAAGCCAATGGGTCTGTTGTTCTAAAAGTGAAAGGGTAAAAACAATATAAGACTTATAGTAAAGAACCTTAAAGAGCAATATATATCTTCGGATAAGAAAACTTGCACATTTTAATATGAAGGTTGTGTATAGTTTATCATCTAAGAGTGTTTACATGAGTGAAAACGGTATGTCTTTGAGCCATGACTGCATATTTATCAGTAAAATAAATGTGGAAATATACTAATTTAAGATTCATTTTTTTAGAAAACCTGAAATATTTATGGGTAAATATACATACAATTTTTTTTTAAAATATGGATAAATATATATGCAAATGTCCAAAAAATAAATACCATAAAACCAGGAGGAATATTTAAACACTACTGTTAAGTTTGTTTTAACTATAAAAAGTATGCACGTGTTTTTAAATTTTACTTGACAAACACTATAGGTTATAGGGATATTGTAGTTAGAAATTAGCTTTTAAAAAACCTTTGAAATTCACTGAAAAAAGCTATAGGTTTCAGGTAGGTTATAGTTAGAAATTATCATTTAAAGAACTGTAGAAATTCACAGAAAAAATCATCCAGTTAATGTGGTTTGGTTTGTTTTTTATATAATTATTATATATATAGGAATCTGCATTGAAGACTGGGTGGATGTAGAAGTGTTTGGATGGAGGATTTAGTACTACTATGATTGACTGTGTAAGTGAGTATTTTAAAGTGCCTCACTAAATATATGGGATATTGATTTAACTGTGTGAATATTTGTTTCACTCTATGTCTTGTTGTGTAAACTACTGCATAAGTTGGTTACTAGGTATGTGAAACTCTATATTCGTTTTTAATTAATTAAGAGAGTATTTGTATGAGAGAAAGAATGTGTGTGTACTTGGATGGAATGTGTGTAACTGTCTCAAGATGTATAAATTGTTGATTAAGTACATATATGAGGTTAAGACTGTATGTGAAAACAGTTTTTGTGGGTGAGTGAATCTCTTTATGGGTGTGTTGATGCGTGAATATATTTCTCAATGATATATGTCCAACAAAGTAGAAATATAAAAGGCAATGTATGTGACAGTTGTAAGTATACATAAGACTCAGTAAGTGTATGAGTGACTGTATTGAAAACTGCATACTTGTAATAGTGATTTTATAATACACTAAGTATTAGTTACTATCTATATGAATAAATGAGTGAATCTCTTTATGGGTGTGTTGATGCGTGAATATATTTCTCAATGATATATGTCCAGCAAAGTAGAAATATAAAAGGCAATGTATGTGACAGTTGTAAGTATACATAAGACTCAGTAAGTGTATAAGTGACTGTATTGAAAACTGTATACTTGTAATAGTGATTTTATAATACACTAAGTATTAGTTACTATCTATATGAATAAATGAAGTTGTGTTTGTATAAGTGTGCAGCTGAGTAAATGTAAGTATGACCAATTGTTTGCATAAGTGAGCAGGATGACTGCATAAGTGAATAGGATGTGTGCTGGTGTGTAATGTCGATGTAGGTGTATAAGTATATTTGATAGTGTTCTACTGATCTTTTTCAGCATGTATGAGTGAATCTATAGGTAAGTGTTGTAGATTTAGTAATCACTAAGTGGGTTTTTAGGAACTTGTATTGGTGTGTCAATGGTTTCAAATATGGTACTATATATTTTATAGTGAGTGATGAGAGGGTATATTAGTGTATGATGAGGTGTATCAGATTGTCACGTGGGAGATGTCATCAGTGATGTCACTGACCATGTCATGAATGATGTAATATGTGACATTATCAGCAGTGGATTGCGGGCACACGAGTTATAGTTAGTAGAACTAACTATAATTGAGGAATTTGAATGGTTTTGTACAAGTGAAATGTCCAGCTAAATGTTACACCCCTGTTTTTCCTCGTTTTGCCCGTAATTTGTGCTTGTCTGTTTCTGCCGTCTGCTCGCGTATTTTGCTGTTTTTCCTCGTTTTGCCCGTAATTTGTGCTTGTCTGTTTCTGCCGTCTGCTCGCGTATTTTGCTGTTTTTCCTCGTTTTGCCCGTAATTTGTGCTTGTCTGTTTCTGCCGTCTGCTCGCGTATTTTGCTGTTTTTCCTCGTTTTGCCCGTAATTTGTGCTTGTCTGTTTCTGCCGTCTGCTCGCGTATTTTGCTGTTTTTCCTCGTTTTGCCCGTAATTTGTGCTTGTCTGTTTCTGCCGTCTGCTCGCGTATTTTGCCGTTTTTATTTGTTTTGCCCTAAATTTGTGCCTGTTAATTTCTTTGTATCCCCTGTGCCGTGTCCAGTTTCCTTCCTGATTGGCCGCCTACCTCGCCGCCCTCCGCTCTCGCTTCCCGCCACCGACATTGGCCCCGCCCCTTTTTCTCTTCTGTTCCCTCCCCGCTCCCGCCTCCCAGCTGCTCCGCCCACCCGCGCACTTCGCCTTAAATGGCGACCGTGCGGACGCGCAGCGGTCACGCGCAGCGGGCGCGCCGATTGTGCGCCGAAGGCGCGCCAAAGGTAAGCCCGTCTACGCCCGTCCGCGACCGGATCGCGACCAGCGCCAGGACCCCTGGCCCACGAAGACCCCGACCGACCCGCCTGACGTACTCCGCCGCCACCCTCACCGCTCTCAACACCGGCCGACTCCCAGAATGCCATCAAGCCTCTCCACGACGTACCCACGGACCCTTCAGCTGCCACGCCTGCAAGTTCACCTGCATCCGGACCTGCCGCGCACCAGCACCCACCAAGCCGAACACCAGCAGTACCCACCTCAAGTGCATCCTGCTCAACACCCGCTCCATCCACAGACATGCCATCGAACTCTGGAACCTCCTCGACACCACAGCTCCAGACGTTGCCTTCCTCACGGAGACCTGGATGAACGCCTCTTCAGCTCCCGACATCGCCATCGCCATCCCAGAGGGCTACAAGATCGTCCGGAGGGACCGAAACGCCAACCAGATGGGAGGAGGCATCGCCATCATCCACAGGAGCACCATCCGTCTCACGACCAGCACCGACAACTCCCTGACCACCGCCGAACACCTGCATTTCCAGATCCACACCAACCCGAACACCACCCTCAGAGGCACCCTGATCTACCGACCCCCTGGACCACGCACACAATTCAGCGAGGACATCGCCGACTTCGTCAGCCCACATGCCCTCCCCTCCGCTGACTACATCCTCCTGGGAGACCTCAACTTCCATCTGGAGAACAACAACGACCGCAACACCAGCACCCTGCTCGACAACCTCACCAACCTGGGACTCAAGCAACTGGTGTCCACCCCCACCCACCTCGCCGGACACACACTCGACGCTGTCTTCTCATCCAGCAAGGACATCAACTTCAGCCACACCACAGAGCTTCAATGGACGGACCACAGCTGCGTCCACTTCACCTTCAAGAAAACAACGACCCACCACCACCAGCAACAGACCGCCCGCAGAAGCTGGAACAAGATCACAGCAGACCAGCTCGCCACCTCCCTGAGCCAGCACCCTCCTGCCAGCTCAGCGAACCCCAGCCAGGCCGCCGACAACCTCACGAAGTGGATCAGCAACTGCGCGGACGAACTCGCCCCACTGAGGACCCCGCCCAGCAGACCCGGCAGCAAGAAAGCCCCATGGTTCACAGACGAACTCAAGAGCTCCAAGAAGAACTGCCGAGCCCTCGAGAAAGTCTGGAGAAGGGAACCGACACCGGACAACAGGACCTCCTTCAAACTTGCCACCCGGAAACACCACCAGCTGATCCGCGCCACCAAGAAAACAGCATTCAAGGACCGGTTGGACAACAACGCACACAACTGCAAGGAACTCTTCAACATCGTCAAAGAGCTTTCCAACCCCAGCGCAGGAAACAACGACATCACCCCATCGCAAGACCTCTGCAACTCCCTGGCTTCATACTTCCACAACAAGATCGCTGACATACACAACAGCTTCAACAACCAACCAACGCACACCATGACCGAACAACCACCCCCCACCACCACCCTCCGCACCTGGACCCCGATCAGCACCGAAGACACCATCCGCACGATGAACTCCATCCACTCCGGATCACCGACCGACCCCTGCCCTCACCACGTCTTCAACAAAGCCGACGCTGTCATCGCACCCCACCTGCGAGACATCATCAACACATCCCTCGACACCACCATCTTCCCCGAGAGCTGGAAACACGCCGAACTCAGCGCCCTACTCAAGAAACCAACAGCGGACCCCACCGACCTCAAGAATTACCGCCCCATCTCGCTCCTCCCGTTTCCAGCCAAAGTCATCGAGAAGACCGTCAACAAGCAGATGGCCGCTTTCCTCGAGACGAACGGATCCCTCGACCCCTCACAGTCCGGCTTCCGAGCCAACCACAGCACCGAGACCGCCCTCATCGCCGCCACCGACGACATCCGAGCCCTGATGGACAATGGAGAAACAGCGGCCCTCATCCTCCTAGACCTCTCCGCGGCATTCGACACGGTCTGCCACCGCACCCTAGTACGGCGCCTCAGCAACGTCGGAATCCAGGACAAGGCGCTGGAGTGGATCACCTCCTTCCTCGACGGGAGAACACAGAGAGTCCGCCTACCACCGTACAAGTCAGAGGCCACCGAAGTCATCTGCGGCGTCCCCCAAGGATCATCTCTGAGCCCCACCCTCTTCAACGTCTACATGAGCCCCCTCGCGGCCATCGTACGCAAACACAACCTCAGCATAATCTCCTACGCCGACGACACCCAGCTGATCCTCTCCCTGACCAACGACCCCGCCGCCGCCAGAGCCAACCTGCACGAAGGGATGAAAGAGGTAGCCGAGTGGATGACGACCAGCCGCCTGAAACTGAACTCGGACAAGACGGAGGTCCTCATCCTGGGCTCCTCTCCCTCCGCCTGGGACGACTCCTGGTGGCCTCCCGCCCTGGGCACCGCACCCAAACCGACAGACCATGCACGCAACCTGGGCTTCATCCTGGACTCCTCCCTCTCCATGACCAGGCAAGTCAACAACGTCTCCTCGGCATGCTTCAACATCCTACGCATGCTACGGAAGATCTTCTGGTGGATCCCCACCGAGACCAGGAAGACCGTCACCCAGGCCCTCGTCACCAGCCGACTGGACTACGGCAACGCCCTCTACGCCGGGACCACCGCCAAGCTCCAGAAGAGACTCCAGCGGATCCAGAACGCCTCAGCCAGACTCATCCTCGACATCCCACGAACCAGCCACATCTCCGGACATCTGCGAGACCTTCACTGGCTCCCCGTCAACAAAAGAATCACCTTCCGCCTCCTCACCCACGCACACAAAGCCCTACACGACCAAGGCCCGAGCTACCTCAACAGCCGAGTCAACTTCTACGCTCCCAAACGCCACCTCCGATCAGCCAACCACGCCCTCGCCGCCGTCCCCCGCATCCGAAGAGCGACTACAGGAGGAAGGTCCTTCTCCCACCTGGCCGCCAAGACCTGGAACTCCCTCCCGACCGACCTGCGCCTGACCCAAGACCACCTCTCCTTCAGGAAGAAGCTGAAGACCTGGCTGTTCGAGCAGTAGCGGCTCCCCCCCCCCCAGCGCCTTGAGACCCCACGGGTATGTAGCGCGCTTTATAAGTGTCACTGATTGATTGATTGATGGTTTTTAAGTGAATTTCTAAGGATTTTTTAAATGCTAATTCCTAACAATAAAATGTCTGAAACCTATGGTTTTGTCATTGAATTTCAAAGGTTTTTTAAATGCTAATTCTAACTATAACATGTATGAAACCTATGGTTTTTTCAGTGAATTTCAAAGGTTTTGTAAATGACAATTTTTAAATGTAATAATAGTTATATTTATTTTTTTGATACTAATATTCTACATTTTTTTAACTATTTATTTTTCCATATTTTATTTTTTAAACTACATTGTATATTTTTAAAGTAAATGGAAGAAAATGTTTTCTTAAAAATGTAATCTCTAATTTTATTTTGTTAAATATGTATATTTTTTAATATATTTATATTATTTTCTTTTCAATATTTTTTGGGAGGCGTGCACCCAAAGCGTACCTTTCTTTATCACTGCTCGGACCCTAGCTGCCATTTTAGGATTGTTGTGTACCATCCGGGTAGGATGTGCAAAGGGTGCGTAATTTCTTGTGTGATCGCTATGTGGCTGGTACACGACACCAGGCACATACGCGACACATACGTATTTCTTTACGCGATGCTCAGCAAGTATGTATAAGCACCTTAATACTCTGCACCCAGTCAACCTGGCTCGGGAGGAGTGCAGAAGACTTCAAGAGAACCCTCCGCCTGCAGCGGCAAGTACTTCTGCTGCATTTTCATCACCAGCACATCCGGACATACGTCCAGAATTTGGTCACCTGAAAATACACTGTATCAAATGTAACAAACTACTCTGCTATGGAGAGCAGTCCGTCGATCTAATCTGCAAAGCACAGAAAAATCACTACTGTTAGACTTATGTTTATTTTTTTCCTGAAGTTGACTGTTTTTTCATGCTGTTCCCTTTTTTCTTTAAAAAAAAACAAATAAAATCACAAAATCGTCTAAAAAAACAAACCATATTTGTATGATAGTCTGTGACAGTTTGGTGAATGTATGCGTGGTGCATAATTGACTGAAATAATATATTAGTGGTGTATGGTGACTGTACAAGTGCAGAACTATAAGGAAGTGCTGCAGCATGACACTGTAAGCGATGCAACCTATGTACATAAATATGTTGGAAGTCTATGCTTCCCTCTGCAATGCTGCTTAAACTGCAGCCATGCGGTGACACAGGCACCCTTGCACCATGGTGCAAGGATATCTGTGTTGTGTGGAGTATGCCTTTGTGCAGGAAGACACACTATCCTGCACAAACACAGTCAGAGAAGGCATTTTTCTCCTTCAATGTATGCTGTGCAATGAAGCATATAGTGAAAGAGAAAAAATGAGAAGAAATTAAAACAATTCTCCTTGTTGTGCCTTGATACACTAATTGGAGGATGGTGCAGCATTCACACACATGTCAAGATTCATGATTTTTTTAAATGTTTTTTTAATTGACAATACATGAGTACAGAGCCACAACCACAACAAAGTACAAAAAAGAAAGAGATATGGCACATACAAAATAATTAATTACTTCACATAAATCAACATATAAAATGAGCACTTATAAACATTACAATAAAGCAGACCCTACAAAGCCCCAAGGTTTATATATCCATATAGGTCATCACTGAGTCCCAAATTTGACGTCCTAGTTTCATTTTCCGCCTGCCTTTGAGAGCATACAAACTATACTCCATGTTAAATATAGCGAGAAACGTAGTCCTACATGTTTCAAATGAAGGGGCGTCTTTTTGCAACCAGCTAGATGCTATGCAAAGTCTGACCACAGCTGAGGCTAAGTAAATTAAATAAACTGATTTGCTAGGTACCGTGTCTGCAGTTACACCCATCTCTACTCCCAACAAAATCTGCATAGCTGACATATGCACAGAGTTGCCCAAGATTTTGGTTAAAAATGTATCCATATGTTCAAATAACCTGCTTTACTGCGGACAAAAACATGAACCACATCAGCCGCATGTAGTCCACAACGAAAATTGTTTCCCTCATGCCCACCCCCCAATTTTACAATTTTGTCAAGTGTAAAATATAGATTGAAAATAATTTCATAATGTTCAGAATGAAGATTGGCAGACATAAAGAGTCGCCTAGCCAAATCAATAGAAGTCTCCAATTGTATACCCTGACATCCCACTCTATTGTTCCATTTATCACTTTGAACTGCCAGGTCATTAGGCTTCGTACCAAGCATTAGGGTGTAGAGTGTACCAATTTGTGCCCCTTTCCTAACTGCTTCGATAAGGGGATTAGGTTGAATATTCAAACGGGCTCTCAGTAAACAGTCCCGGACTTGTAGGTGTTTAAAAAAAATCCCCCGTGAGAGCTGATATTGCTCCTGAAGGTGCTCTAAAGATTTAAGCCCACTATCCGTATACAAATCCCCAATCATACAAAGACCTTTATCCCGTCAATTATATATAACCCGATCCCAAAATGTAATTGAAAAAAACATAGATTATATCAATGGGGTGTACAGGAAATGTGTTCTACCTTATGCATCTTCTTAGCCACTTTCCATACTTTATAGACAGCTACGATGGTCTTAAATCTCGTGCGCTTATAATAGCTCCAATCCATATTCACGAACAGACAGTTTTTTGCCTCACTCCCATGCAACATTTTTAAATATGGCATGAGACTCAGCTCTATCTGTTGGTCCTACCCCAGTAAAAAAACTGTTCAGCCGGGAGCCACGTTATTTAGTTATCTTTAAAACTGTATTGTTTGCGTGTTTTTAAACAGTGTATACTTGCCTGCTCCTGACTTAGGATTTCCCTTGGCTTTTCAACACCCCTGAACGGCGGATTTAGCGCTGCAGCGGGCGAGGCTGGCTTTGATTACAATTGCCGCCATTTTCGCCTTGTGCAGGCCACGCCCACCTACTTAGGCCACGCCCCTTCCCAACTCCCTCCCTCACTCGTATATAGGATGTGTCCCTACCGGAAGTGCAGCGGACGAGCGCAGCGGGCGCGCCGATTGCGTGCCGAAGGCGCGCCTAAGGCAAGCCCGTCTGCGCCCGTCCGCGGCCGGTCGGGGCCAAGGGCATTCTGCCCAACTCACCTCCTTCGCTCCTGGGGACCTGATTGCTCTACACTCACTCCGGTCGCTGAAATCTACCAGCTATTCAAGACTGCAACAACTAGGTATTTATCAAGCTCGCAGTATCTTTCCTGAGTTTCGGACCCTCCCGTCTCTCCTCACTTCTGAACCCACAGTCCCCTTCCCTCCTTCTAATACCCTGCCCGCTCAGGCATCTGCTAATATGGAATTAGCAATTATATACCTCAATACTTGATCACTAGTCAGTCACCAACTTGACATTTACCACCTCCTGGACTCAGACCGACCTGACATTCTTCTCCTAACAGAGACCTGGCTGAATGAGGATTCCTCCCCCGACATCTTGGCAGCCATTCCGGGGTATTACATACTTCAAGCCAATCGGCCAGCTGGTAAATCAGGAGGCGGCGTAGCCGCCATTATCAAACTCTCCCTCAGGTTCACTTCCCTTTCTCTACTCACCATCCCCCAGGTGGACTGCCTGGCAATTAGATTCGAATCCTCGGTGTCCCCTCTTACCTGTGTCCTGGTATACCGTCCCCCCCAATCCATGCCTAACTTCCATTCTCACTTTGGTGATTTGCTTTCTCAGCTCACAATTAATAATTCCAAACTCCTGGTCCTGGGAGATTTCAACTACTGGCCGTCAGACGCCCACAAAAGCTCCCAATCCTTGGCTTTTACTGATCTATTAACTGGGCTTAATGGTCTTCAACACGTTCACTTACCCACTCACTCCAAGGGCCATATCCTAGACCAGGTGTGGACCTATAATCTTGAAATCAAGACACTTAAGATTTTACCTTGCCACTGGTCAGACCATCATTTAATTTCCTTTCTCCTCCTGGTCCCTCCTCCGCCCCTCGTAGCCAAGGCCCTAGCCTTTTGGCTCACAATTGGAACAAAGCAGACCTTGACCTATTTCTTCCCTCTTTAACATCTTCAGTTCTGCACAGTTCTGGCCCTATTGACTCCCAAGAAGCCGCACTTGTCAAATGGCTAGAGTCTGCCAGCGACAAGGTTGCCCCCCTTAAGTTAATTAGAACTAAGTGCCCCCACGACGCACATCGATGGTTCTCTGATAGCCTTAAATCCTTAAAACTAGGACTCCGCCAAGCCGAGCGCCGTTGGCGTAGAAGCTATGATCCCTCAGAGAAACCACACTTTCTAAAATTACTGGGAGAATACAAACTGGCAATTTCAGCCGCCAAAACCTCCTAATTCTCCACAAAAATCCTTAATTCTGCGCAAAAATCTAAAGATATTTTCGCCATTGTGGATGAGCTCTCACACCCGGATAGGGTGACCATCAAACCCCTCCCATCTCAGGCACTTTGTGATTCCCTTAACTGTTTTTTCATAGAAAAAATTAGCAAAATCAAAAATAGTATTTCCTCTAGACCCCCGGCTATACCCCTCGTTGAGGCTGCTCCCTCTTTTAACCCTCATTCCCTGACTCAGTTCCCCCCCATATCAGGAGATGATTTCATCGCCCTGCTTAACAAAGTTTCCTCTGGCTCCCCCACAGACTGCTGCCCTCCCGCGATTCTCCGGGCTGCCTTATCGGCTTGCCCCGTCCTTCCGCTGGCCCTCCTGAACAGCTCCCTTCTGCTCGGTGAGGTCCCTAGCCAGTTTAAGAACGCGGAGGTAGTACCCATATTAAAGAAACCCAACGCCGACCCCACGGTTATGGGCAACTTCCATCCCATTTCCCTCCTTCCTTGCCTAAGCAAAGTACTTGAGACATATGTAACCAGCGTCCTCAGTTCCTTTATTGAAAATTCCAACTTCCTAGACCCTCAGCAAGCCGGGTTTAGACCTGCCCATTCGACAGAGGCGGTCATTCTCTCTGTAATGGAGGAACTCCGTAGAGGCGCTGATTCCAACATCAGCCAAGCCTTGATTCTCTTGGATCTGTCGGCAGCCTTTGACACGGTCGACCACACCATCCTGGTCGACCGTGTCAAAGAGGCGGGTATCAGAGGGACGGCCCTTAATTGGGTCCGTTCCTTTGTGACGAACCGCCACCAATCTGTCCGACTTTCCCAATTTTCGGCGGACAGGATGAAACTCACCTGCGGTGTGCCGCAGGGGTCGTCCTTGTCCCCACTCCTTTTTAATCTGTACCTTACCCCCTGATCCGCTCCCTCCGGGGAAGGAATGTCACTGCATTTAATTATGCAGATGACATTCAGCTCATTTTCAATCTTGACTCCTCGAATGAAGCGGCTCAGGACTTTCAATCTACCCTCTGCCATATTAGTAACTGGATGGGCACTCACCATCTCAAACTTAATCACCATCTCAAACTTAATCCCGACAAGACGGAGCTTGTTCTTGTCGGAGGCCCATCCAACCCCTGGAATTCCACCTTCTGGCCCCTTTCCCTTGGCCCCTCTCCTTGTCCTGCTGACAAGGTAAAAAGCCTGGGGGTCTACATTTCACATGATCTTTCCATGAAACATCAGGTCAGTGCTACAGGGTCCTCCTGCTTCCACCAGCTCAGGAAAATTCGCAAAATAGCCCACTTTTTGACCACCGAAGCTCTCACCCTGGTGTTGCTGGCATTAGTCATCTCTCGGATCGACTATGCCAACGCCCTGTACCCCACAATATCAAATCAAAAGACTACAGCTGATACAGAATCAGGCAGCCCGCCTGATTTACCATCAACCAAAACATCATCACGTCCGTCCTCTGCTCAAAGCCCTTCATTGGCTTCCTGTATCGGAGTGTTGTAAGTTCAAACTAGGCTGTCTGACCCATAAATCCTTGGCCGGCATCGGTCCCTCCTTCATTTCTTCTCTTCTGCACCCGTATGCCCCTTCCAGACACCTCCGATCTTCTCACCATGCGCTCCTCCAGACACCTAGGTTCAGGCGCAAAAAGCAAGGAGGTCTCAGATTCTCTTTTTTGGCCCCCTCACTCTGGAACTCTCTTCCGTTGGAACTTAGACTTTCCTCCTCTTACCCTCACTTTAGGTCTCTCCTTAAAACTCACCTTTTCCGCAGTGTTTACACATAAGCTTCCTTTTCCTCCCTCCTTTGTCTCCTATTGAATTAGTGAACAGCGCCAAGAAACCGTCCGGTGTAAGTTGCGCTCTATAAATCTTTTTTACATTACATTACATTACATATGTTGTAGCATACACGCTAAATAATATAAACTGAAATCGGGAACAGCAAAAACCTTGTACCTTTTGGAGGACCATATAATGCATTGCTCTTTGCGCTTTGCCTCGTGCCCATATAAATCGCCCGCAAATCAACTGTAATTGCACAAGGCTAGTACATGCTACCTCCAGGGGGACACATCTAAAGAAATATAACATTTTTGGTAAAATCAGCATCTTTAGTACATTGCATCTGCCTATCAAAGATAAATGTACGCATTGACATTGGTCCAACTGTCTACGGACCCCGGCCATCAACTTTCCCCAGTTTGACTGAACTAACGCAGGCAAGGAGGCCCTTATCCCAATCCCCAAGTAAATCACCTCTTGCGCTACCCTTAGCTCGACATATGATCCTGTGTTAATGCATAGGATTTGTGTTTTAGATGAGTTCAACTTGTAGTCTGATACTTCTCTATACTCTGCAGCAAGTAGCTCTATTTCACGCATTGCCACTACTGGATTGGAGGACACCGCAGCCACGTCATCAGCATATGCAAGAACACAATATTGTTGCTGCTGCAGGGTTACAGACTGGATACGGGAATTGCTTTCTATTATTTTTAAAAATGGGTCTTTATATAATGAAAATATTAATGGGGAACAGGGGCAACCTTATCCCACGCATAATGTAGACCAGTTAAGATTCTAGGCCCAATGTACAAATCCTAGCCACGGGTTGATGATATAGCGTCTGGAGAGCAGTGATAAATTGCTGCCTAAACCCACGTCGGCTCATGACAGCCCATTCAAATCCCCATGAAACGCGATCGAAAGCCTTCTCTGCATCTAATAGAATAAGGATGAATGCGTCACCGCTGGTATTGGCTTGATCAAGCAATGTTATTACCCTATTGACATGATTCGTTGTTCTCCACTTAGGAATAAATCCATGTTGCCTCACCGACACCAATGGAGTTATCACTCCCGCCAGCCTCTTTGCCAAGATCTTTGAGTATATTTTCCCGTCCGCGTTCAGCAAAGATATCGGATGGTATGATGCCGTCAGCTCAGGTGGCTTACACTTCTTCCTAAGACAACTATGCTAGCCTCATCCCACGACATTGCTGAAACACCAATCTGAGCGCTTCTAATGTAGCTAGCATGTCCTCCTTTCGGACTTCAAAGAAGGTTTTATAAATCTCCAATGGGAGTTTATCAGGCCCTGCCGCCTTCCCGGCAGCTAGCATACTTATAGCTGTCTTTAACTCTATCAAAGTTATAGGTGCCTCCAGTTTCTCCGCCTCTGCCTCTCCCAAATCCTGCTCACAAAAACGCTGTAAAAGTAAATCACATTTTTGATACTCATACTCTTCACCAGTATAAAGGTTTAAATAAAAATCTCTAAATACTTCCAGTATACCACTTTCATCTTCCACCGACCTTCCACTGGGATCATTAATAGCATTAATCCTATGAGCGGCTTCCTTGGATCTTAACTTTTAGGCGAGGCACCTGCCACTTGCCTCCCCATATTCATAGTTTAATTGACGCTTAGTGAGGTATTTCTTGGCAGCCACTTGGCTCCAATGAAGATTTATTTTTGCCTTACACCTAACTACTACTGTAGTCAGCTCTCCAATATTGATACCAACATGTATGCCCCTTGTAAGTCGCTCTTCAACTAAGATAAGATCCTGGCATAGTTCCTGCGATTTTGAACCCAATTGCTTTTGCATGAATAACCCAAAACTAAGAACTCCCCCCCCTAAATGCAGCTTTAAAAGCGTCCCAAACAATTCGTGCTAACTTAATTGATACAGAAAAAAGTCACAATTCATTCCTTCATATGAGATATAAAACTTTGGTCAAGCTGTAATTTCCGATCAAAAGAAAACCCACGAGGTTTAACTGCTACACCAATAGATGAGAGGGTTAGCACTACCGGACCATGATCAGAGGTGATCCTTGGATACCTCTGGATTTGAGCATCTTTCAACAGAAGATTAGGAGCAAAGAAATAATCTAGCCTCACCAGTTTTTGGTGAGGACAAGAAAAAAAAGTATATCCAGGGTCACTCCCCCGCAGTACAGACCATGCATCTGCCACACCATGCACGGATACCAAAGATTGCTGCGCCTTAAAAACGTTCGGTTTCCTCCCTATATACCTATACCTATCATTCCCCAAGGAGTTGGGCGGCAGATTTATGTTGAGATCACCAGAGATGATTACTGGAGTTGGCCATAATGCAAGTTCGACATTCAAGAAATCTAGAAGTCCTGCCTTGTCTAAATTAGAACCATATATAGAGCACAGCGTAAATTTCGCTGACCCAACTGTGCACTCCACTACTACCCATCTCCAAAGACCGTCCATCAGTGTCCTTCCCGTATTGACAATCTGTTTTTTAACCAACATTGCAATGCCCCTTGTTGTACATGCCTGTTTAGTGCAAGCCACTAATGTGTATCCGAGCTCTGACAACACTTTTCTATTAGCCCATGTAATGTGAGTCTCCTGGAGACACATCACATCACATCGGAGCATCTGTAGCTCACATGCCACCCGCTGCCTTTTACCAAAATGATTCAATCCCCTGACATTCAGTGGCCCCAATCTAAAGCCCTTACCCGCATCTATCTCTATTATGAAAAGAAATTGTAGAATCATGTACCTGCCATATCTAACTGTCTTACAAATAACAGAAATGTACTCATGTAATGCTTTTCCTTTTAACCCCTCCCCTTTACCCCCCACACCCAACTGAGTCCACCCCCCATCCCTCCCCCACCCAAAACCACACACAATGAGGCGTTAGGACCATGTCCTCAATGATGGCGAGTAATATTTGTGCACCACCCCCCTCCCCATGGCCCACCACCCAAGCTTGACCCTACAGCATGTCACATTATCAACCCTACGACAGTATACCTCACTTGCCGATATAGCCAAATTATTGTTGTCATATATATACATACATAAACATATCAGAGAAAAATCTTACATTGATAATCATTTATCATTCTAATTACATATTACATAATACAGAGCCTTAATATCCAAATATTGCCCTCATACTGAACACAAGCACTGTGCCCTGCCACACCGGAAAAGGAGAAAATGAGGGAAATAAAAAGAGGAACCTAAAAGAAAACCCAGTGACTGTAAAGAAACAGCAACAGACTGACGTAGCAGAAAAAAACCAAGGGCAAATAATGCTATAGACTTTTAATTGCCTAACGACTTTAAGAATTCTTGCGCCCCAGCCTCTGATGTAAAGTACTGAGTCTGTGACTTATGAATCACTTTCAATTTGATAGGATTAAGGAGAAATACCTGCCCCCCTTTGGCTTGAAAGAGTGAAATCAGCTGCCTCAATTTCCACCTCTGCGTCACTGCGGCCGAACAAAAATCAGGGCGCACGAAAAATGTGCACCCTTTACCTGACCGTCACCTATCGAAGCCAAATCATATATAGCCTCGCGAAGCAAATAATTATTAAAGCATATCAAAATTGCCTGTGGATGCACATTTCCCTTTCCACTAAGACCCCCGGCTCTCCTTCGCTGAGTAAAAGGAAAGCAATGTGCCCTAATGACCTCAGGCTCCCAATTCCAGACCTTCAGATCAGGGAAGGCCTCCTTAAACATATCAACAATAAATTGTCTTGCATCCTGTCCTTTCAATCCGGGTATGCCGAAAACATGAAGGTTATTATGCCTTGAGCTATTTTCAAGGTCTGTTAACTTCCAGTCCACATCTGTTTTAGTCTTTAGTCCTCTGCACCTGAAATACGCTCTTCGGCCTCCACCATCCTAGTAGTTAGATCTGCACAGGACTTCACGATTCAGCGTACAGTGTTTTGCAGTTAACCCACGGCCCCCTGCGTGCGCAATCCTTCAGCCTTTGTCTCAGACTGATGAGCCATAATGATCTTATAAATTGTGTCCAAAGTGACCACACTATGTTAATTTTCTGGGTTATTCATACTAAGTGCAGCAGCTTGCACAGGTGGTGTACTGTCCCATCTAGGTTGTTCAACAGGATTCGATAGCTCATGCTGCGGCTGATCCCCAGGCTCATGATTTTTCCACAGTCTCCTGATTCCAGGATTGCTCCACACAAGAATCGTCATCTTCTTCTTGTATTTCCCTCCAGTCCCCAACAATACTACCATTATCACTCTCCTTCCCGTTCTCATTCTCAGATATCAATAATAAGTCAGACATTGAGTAGAATTTACCCCCTGAACCGGCAGAGTCAGCATCATTCTCTTTATCGGGGAGATTGCCTCTACTCCTACTACAATCTGAACTTAAGCCACCCAGCGTCTCAGTGCTCCCTGCAACTGTTATTTCAATGAGGTTAGCATCGCCATCAGATACGCCAGTGATTGCCGATGGTAAGACCACTGATGCATTTTTAATAGTAACTGCTGGTAGAGCTTGTGCATAATCTGCCAAAGTTGGGTCTACATCTAACCTGGCTTCTACAGTGATTTTTTTAATGAAAGATAGCCGGCACAGTTACATTCCTTCCAGGTGTATCCTGGAAAGAGTTCCGCCCCGGGGCTCCAGTATCCATGTGCTTACCAAAGGCAGCGTCACACCAGCGCCTGAGGGATCGCATACCTGTTGCCTCCGTCTGGCTGTACCTTTAGCGTCTCCACAACCATTAGCACCTGGAGTAGTAACTGACGCTGCGTTTGCCGCTGAGACGCTCCCCCCCCCCTCTGGAGCTACAGCTCCTGCAGTAATGCTGGCAGCTCCCCCTTGGGTTTTTGCCCATCTTCCCTTCGGGGCCATCCGCGGGGATCACTCCAACCAGCTAGGTTAAACACCGCGCGATACACAAATCATGTCAGTGAAGTCGCAAACACTGCTGCTCCTCCGAGGCAGGCAGTCAGGGTCAAGGATCGAGGACGCCGCTCACCGCGTTTCAGCTCAGCTCGCTCTGCTCGCTCAGCTCAGCTCGCCAGTCTTCACACAGCTTCACTTAAAAAAGCCACAATCCACGGACAGAAATCTGCAGCTACAGCGAGGGGTATGCACCTGTTACAACGCATTCGTTACTCCGCACTACCATTACAACGCGACTTTTACAACGCATACCATTACAACGCATTGCGCTGGGGGGCGCTATAGGATAGGGAATAAGTATAATTTACTATCCAACACCTTCCCTAGGGTCCACGGGGACTGGAGTTAGAATAGTAAATTATACTTACCACTATCCAGCACCCCAAAGCGCTATGCGTTGTAATGGTATGCGTTGTAATGGTCGCGTTGTAATGGTAGGTAGTTGTAACGGTATGCGTTGTAACATGGTACATCCACAGCGAGGGGTTACAGCGAGAGCCTCGAGCGCCCAGGTGGGAGCCACGGGAGAGTGATGCACAAACGACTCACTCGGCCAACGCTGCGGCCGCCATCTTTTACCGTCCAGATTCATGCTTTCTGATGAATCTGGAGATGTGTCTTGTTCTATGAGTGTTCTCCGCAAACACGCACAGCAACACATTTGGAACACCCCTTCAACACAAAGTGGTGTGTATGATGAGGTCGTATTTACACGGGGTAGAAAAGCTACTCAGAGTGCTTTTTCCTCTCAATCATTCACTATGTTACGAAAGGTGACATATTGTTGGCACAGGATGCTTCTAAATTTGACCCATAAGTGCTTAGGTATTGGCAGACTGTTACAATAAGAACATATTGGTAGTTCATTGTTTGAAACATTGCATGAGAATGACAGGAGGTAAATACAGATTTATCTCTCCAAAAATGTTCAAAGAAGAATGATTGAAATGATTGCGATCCTTCAATAGGTACAATGGGAAATGCTATGAACCAATCAATTCTTTTTTTTTCAGATCACATGGTATCCTATGACAGAGAGATTCCAAAACCACAAATGAATAAACTGGGTATTTTAAAGACTGTATTAATACTTTGTAGCTTATTGCGGGTCTGAATGCATAGTACATAAAGAAATTGACTTGAACTAGGCTAATCCGTAACTATATGACTAATAAGTGAAGTAATTTCAGTACAGCAAAGAGAGAACAAGATACATTTTTAAGTACTTAGGTTTTGGCAAAGTGATGGAACATGTTTATAGAGTGGTGAAGGGAAGGGATGGGACCTGATGTGACATGTGTAAACACACTCTGTGACATGTTTTAAGTTGAGGAATTTAGTCTCCTTTGACTCTAAAAGTCCCTGGGTCCTACTAGCCCACCATGTCTCTCTATTGAACACCATACAGCTGCCTTGCAGAGAGGTGGTCCGAAGCCATGTCCTATTTTACACTTCTCTGCAATGCAACTCTCTTGCACTTTCTACATATTTCTGTTGGGTTAGGTGGCCCCCAGGGACACTCAGTATTCAAGGCAACTTCATTCCATAACCTAAAACGCGCGCAGAGCATCTTTCCCCCATATCTACTCCGTCCATCCCCCTTTCTTCACCAGTGTGCAAACACAACTCATTATGCATATTAATACTTAGTTAACCTTACCTTAACAGCAATAGAAATAAAAACGCAAAAAAAATCGGTTGTTTTCATCATTTAAATTTCTGAAAATGTCATATTTTAGAATAAGGATCTATGAAATAGAAAAAAAATTAGTTATAATACATAATATTATATTTTGTACAACACAACATAATTTTAACATAATATAAACTATTTTCTTTGGCTTTTTTGCTGTTCTCAGAATATAATGAATTTCACTACAAAAAGTGAATATAATGTTATTCATCACATAACATGCAGTGAAAAAAACCAACAATCAATAAGATTGTTTAAAAAAAAGTGCTTCTAATATATTAATAATATACTCAACTATTTCTGAACATTCCATAAAAACTACATCCTCAATTACATACCATTTAATACAAATCACACATATATAAAATGCTTCCTTCTAAGAGAAATTTCTTACCTGAATATGAAAGAACTCAAATCTTAATTCAATAAAGAATTATTTTTTTATTTTCTGTACACTATAAATGATGTTCTTTAAACATATATGATGTGAGAATATGCAACAAAAAGTCCATAATTCAAATGTATACATTTTTTCTAGGCCAAATGGTATTGCTGAAATCCTTTAAACTGAAATTGTTCAATAGTAATCCTATTAATACATTTTAACATATTCCTAAGAGTCTGAATTATGTTCCTAAAACTTTGGCTTTAAACATATTTGGTAGGAATTTGGTAATTTGTAAAACAAACTTTGTTTAAATACCAAATGAGCATCATTTCAATATGTCCATCCTTTATCGCATCTTGAATAGGCAGTGTAATGTCCAGATATTGTAGAAGGACCATCATTAAAAATTATTGCTACTGCTACAAAAGTTCTTCCTGATATGAAAATTGAATTGCTACAAAATGTTTATTTAAAGTTTCCAATTTTCTTCCTTCAGCTGTAAAACGTTGTATCATTAAAATTATATATTGTCCATACCTTTGTATAAATAATGTTGATAACATTCCCGATTTGCATTTGCTACACTCCATCTTTTGATTTGCTGTTTTAACTAGTTTGTTGAAATACACTGATTTACAGTCTTGTAATCAAATATATAAATCTTTCAGTGTCTATGTTAGTACTACATGTAAATATACAATTTTCACATTTATTTTCCCATTTATAACAAAGGCCAAAAAGATTTTCAATTTCCATTTTTTCATTTTCCAATACTACAAGAATATACATTATAAATTCCTGAGCATCTTGTTGGATATTCTGCATAAATTGTGTCGAACCAGAATATATATCCAAAAGATTACGAATATCAGAAACGCTTTTCATTTTACTTGTATCAGTTCTTAATTTTTTATAAATACAATGCAACAAGGAACAAAATCTTTTATCTCCGATTCTCCATAATTTGCTGTTGCAAACTTTCTAGAAAAAAAAACAACATTGACCACTACTTTATCATAGCAGTTGATACCTTAACTATTTTTAAACTGCTAACCAACAATCTCTTCAACAGTGTCCTTTTTCTTTTTGCTTGCATTCTCAACATTTTCTTGATTTTTTTCCTTCTCTATAACTTTACTACAGATGTTCTCATATCTTCTTTTTTAACCTACCACACACTTTTCAAATAAAGGGTATTGACCTAAATTTGGCGCATTCACTCTTCTTAACCTATTATACTCTTTTACACAGTTTGCATCTGTAGTAATCTTTGACTCATCAAAATCAATCAAAAACAAACCAGATAAAGTTCTGATTTGGGACAAAGCAACATATTCCATATCCTCTCTAAACATGGTACTTCCAATGTTCACCAAAGCACTGTCTACACTTAACCCATGAGATTTATGAATAGTCAGTGCATTAGCAAAGATAAAGTGGAAACTGTTTTCTGCGGATATATAAATCTTTAACAAGCAAGAAACGAACTGAACAACGAGCAATTTGTTTTACTTCTTCAATTTGATCAAACTTGATTTCTTAAAATTCAATTCATCTCTATTTTGATAATTTACAAAATCCACAACTTTACCCATTGCTCTATTCACTAAACTTTTTTCTACATCCAAATTACTCCTTAAAATTACCCGACAGTTTACACGTACATATAGATTCTTTTCTAAACCAGCAGTTTTAGATCTCGATTTTTCTAAAGAATCCAATTGTGTTTTTTTATTTTTCCATCAAAATAATAGTGATTCCTTTATGCTCTATTTTATCAATGGCTTCCATTTTTATCATTTCTTCATTTTCTAGTTTCAAAAGTTGTTCATTTATTACAGAAAACTGTACCACTGTTGGCATTAAGCAGATTATAGATTCATTTTCTGCAATTTTCATGTATATTTTCTCAGGAACTATATTTTCATTTGGAAACAAATTTGAAAGTTGTCGACTTTGCAAAGCTCGTTTGCCATATTCTGTCAGTACTCCAATTCCTATATCTTAAAGAATAGTTCCATAATCAGCATCATTTGCTTATTTCATTCTTGTAATGAGTTCTTCATATTAAAAATATGACCAAATATTAACAGTTCCAACACTTCCCAAAAACTCTTTGGTGTCTTCATGCACAAGTGTTTTAAATACTGGATGTCCTATTACGGGAGTAAGTTGCAGTAGATCTCCAAAAACTATGAAATGTTTTCCTCCAAATAAGACATTGTACTCTGTTTTAAGAATTCGCTGTATTCCTAAATGCACAAAAGCAAGCATTAAGTTTTAGACCATGCTTACCTCATCAATAATCCGAAGTTTCATTTTCTTTAGCACTCTTGAACCTTCATAACAAGCTGCTCCAGATAGCTTGTGATATTCCAATTTGTTTTCATGCTCTACAGGTAGCATTAGTAAACGATGCAATGTAATTCCTTTAATGTTGTGTACTGCCAACACAGTTGGAGCAGTTATAACACACGACAAATGTGAATCAGTTGTTTTCTGTAGATAACTGGTCAATACTTTAATTAAGAAATGTTTTCCTGTACCAGCTTGACCACTGACATACATACGGACAGGTTGAAATGATGTGCATTCTTTCTTTCATGAAGAAATCCATGGTCCACTGTTGTCTCACTTGGAGATATATTTCTTTCTGTTCAACATTTATTTGCTCTTCCAAATGTCCTAAGTCTATAATATTTTCTTGAGCTTGATGCATTGCTGTTTCCACTTCATTCATGGCAATTGCTGCTTAATTTTCAAGAATTGATTGTCCTAGTAGATCTTGACTCAGTGGAGCAGAACTTTGACTATCTTGAAAACTGTCTCTAGCAATCTCAGCTGCAATAGTAGCTTCTTTATCAAATTCATGTTTCAACATTTTCAGATAATTTGCATAAACAGTACATTCCATTCCATTACAAGCATTGAGGAAATCTTCATAGCTTTGAAAATCTCCAAGTAATACCAATTCTGAACGCCATTGTTTGAACAGTTGCAAAAGTGCCAAATAGTACAATTCTCGTTTATCAGTAGTATCACAACTTACTTTTCTGTGATTAATCAAATTGCCTTTCCTTTGTTTCTCCAAACATCCTTTGGAACCAATCATTGCATATTTTCCTTCATTGATGTTTTCTGTAGTATTCAATTTAAAAGTGTGATATTGCAGCACTTCATTGAGACGTGTTCTCAAGATGATGATTTCTATTGCTAATATATATCCAACATGTTTGTTTTGACAATATCTGTACTTTCCGTATCTTTTTCTGCCAAATATTCAATTTCTTGTACAGATTTAGGTACTCAATTTCGCGTAGCAGCAAGACCAAGATTCACCCATATGATTCTTCTAGATTTTGAATATAAACTTGCAGATGATAACCGTTCTGAGCATTCATACACTCCAATTTCTCGATGGGATAACATCTTCAAACTGAAACTGTAAAATGTGTTACTAAGACTCTTCTCATGATACATTTCTTACCACATTTCTTTCAATTGTGTCTTTTCTGATTTTGTAATGTAGGATGTCACATACCAGGCAACAGCAATGGAATTATCAACAACTTACTGAATATCCATATTAGCATGCCACATTTAGAGAATAACTGGATTATAATCATTTATGTATTTTGATTCTGCAGTTCTTCTCAAATTGTATGTACTTTTTGGAGATTTTCTAGTGCTGATATGTTTCATAGCTGACATAAAATGGTTTAGTCTTCCTTTGGATATTACAGGACGTGGAAATCCAAAACGACATTTGGTATAAAACTTTTCCTTAAACATTTACTTTTGTCAACAGTATTTTCCACATCACTTGTTTTTCTTAAGTTGTTTTCTTCTGTTCTTTTTGGTATAGCATATGTGGCATATTCATCAATAATGAAAAACACTTTGCATACTTTTCTAGAAAGACAAGCCAAAGAATGACCTTGCAAACCAGTATTTTTTTCTCACTCTGCAAGGGTCTAGTCCTTTCAATATCTTATTCTTTTGTTTAACACTTTTTTTTTACTATATTGTCATAAGAAATTGTGTAAAATATCAATAGATTCTTGTCCTACACTACAAATACTGCAGCAATCCCAAGTGTTCACTGGGGCTTTAGTACGTCTCAATAGAACTTCATCACCTAAAACTATTTCTGCATTTCTGGGAACCATCTTCTCTTTCTCAATTGGACAACCATTTCTAACCTCATAAGCTCAACCACTGGTATCAACGGCATGCAACAAATCATTGCTCTGTAAATAACTCTCTTCATTAAAGAAAGGCTCTGAACTTGAACTGTGTTTCCATACACCCAAAAAAATCACAAAAATGAGTTCTATTAATTACTCTTTTCCTCTTATATTTGGCCTTCATTAAATGGATTGGTTTATCTAGTGATCCAATTCTGTTTAAAACTAAAATGACTAATTTCCTTTTTAATTCAAAACTCTTTTGAACAATGGATTTATTATGCTTCTTCTTTTTGTAAAATAGTGCACTTTTTTACATTTGTTCACATCTTTTAGCAAGTTATAAACCACTCTATTATAACAAATCTTTTTTCTCATTCCTTTATACTGATTTTGCCTTCTTTTACCATACATTGTGTTTTTGGAATATCATTTTTCATTTTTTCCTTTGCTTTTATTCATATTCTTTTTTCTGGTCGGAACATTCTTAGTACTTTGCACAATCTGCACACTGTTTCTAGGCTTTGAAACTGTTTTAATGAATTCTTTTGTTGTCTTACCGGAAGTCTTTTTCTTTTTACCCACATGATGATGGTCATCCAATACTTGTTGTTGAATTTTCTTCCTATAATTGTCCTTTTTCTGTCTATAAGGAGAGTGCCTGGGTGAATTTATTAGTGGTTTAGTTTTGAAGCAGTGAATGGATCAGTAGGTGGTACTGAATAGGTCACTCCAGGATTGCAAGAGCAGTGACAGGGTGTTTCCTGGAGTGTATGGATACCGCCTGTGGTAAATGAATGTGTGTAAGATAAGTGTATAGGTGATTAAAGGACTGTATGCACATTGGACAGATGTTTGTAGCACTCCATGTCTTAAGGCCTGGATTACTGCATGAATACTTGGGTACTGACTCAATGATTAGAGTACTGCAAAGAGAGTGCCTAGGTGAATTTATAAGTGGTTGGTTCACATTTGGCGCAGTGAATGGATCAGTAGATGTTATTGAATAGGTCACTATAGGATTGCAAGAGCAGGGACAGGGTGTTTGCTGGAGTGTGTGAATAATGCCTGGGTAATTGAACGTGTGTAAGAAGAGTGTATAGGTGATTAAAGGACTGCATGCACATTGGACAGAGGTTTGTAGCACTCCATGTTGTAAGCCCTGGATTACTGCATGAATACTTGGGTACTGACTGAATGATTAGAATACTGCAATGAGAGTGCCTGGGTGAATGTATAAGTGGTTTGGTTTTTGCACAGTGAAAGGATTAGGACCGATTAGGATAGTAGTAAACTCCCTCTGTAGCTCTTTCTTTCTCTCTCTCATGCTTTCTTTTTTTCTCTGTCTTATTATTTCTTTCTCTCTTCCTATCTCTCACTCTTTATCTCTCTCTCTTCCTCTCTCTCACAATGTTTCTCTCTTTATCTCTCTCTTCCTGTCTCTCACACTGTTGTTCTCGTTGTCTGCCTCTCTGTCTCACTCTTTCTCTCTTTGGCTGGCTTCCTCTCTGTCACTCTTTTTTCTTCCTCTCTCACTCTCTCTCTTTTCCCCTCTCACTCTTTCCCTCTCTTCCTCTCTCTCACTCTCTCTCTCTCTCTTCCTCCCTCTCACTCTTTCCCTTTCTCTTCCTCTCTTCCTCTCTCTCACTCTTTCTCTCTCTTCCTCTCTCACACTGATTCTCTCTTTCTCTCCTCCTCGTATCTCACTCTTTCTCTCTCTTTCCCTGACTTCCTCTCTCTCTCACTGTTTCTCTCTTCTTTGTAACTCACTCTTTCTCTCTTCCTCTCTCTCACTCTTTTTCTCTCTGTCTTCCTCTCTCTCACACTATTTCTCTTTCTCTCTTCCTTGTACCTTACTCTCTCTCACTTTTCTCTTTATCTTTCAGATCACTAAATTTGAGGTCTGCACTATCTCCCAGCACGTGGTTAGAAATACAGCAGTGACACAAAGGTGAGCTGCAAAAATGTTTCCAGTCTCAACACTCCCTCTCTATCTGTCGTCCACCCCCAAAGGAACAACAGCGTAGTAGCTTGCAGCAGTACCGGCACAACAGCCTACTAGCTCTCAAAGGTAGAGAGCTGCGAGCCGACGCACTGGCTTCTAAAGGCATAGCTGCGAAGTGGTGATGTTGGGCAGAGGAAGCATGAAGAGGGTATCTTGCAGAGAGAGACCTGCAGTATATTTCCAGTCTTGACTTCACATATATTTATTTATTTGTTTAGTTTGTATAGCGCAAACAGCTACCCAACAAAGGGTTTCCCGGCGCTTGTGATTCAGTGAAGGGAATTTGGACAGCTGACTTAGATGTTGAACAGCCAGGTTTTTATGGCTTTTCTGAATCTGCTATAGTTAACCTCTGAGCGCAAAGCTTGTGGCATCGAGTTCCACAGGGAGGGGCCGAGGTAAGCAAAGGATCTGCCTCCCATGCGTGATAGTCTTATTTTAGGCACAGAAAATTTGTTCGCTGTTGCAGATCTCAGCGTCCTGGATGGGCGGTAACGTTGTACCAGACTTAGCAGATATTTAGGAGCTTTGTTTGCTGAGATTTTATGCATAAAACATAGTGATTTGAATTTGATTCTGCTCTCAATTTTCAACCAGTGCAATTCTCGTATGAGTTTAGTAGTAGGTGTATGGATAGGAATTTTACCTAACAGTCTTGCAGCAGCATTCTGCACAGTTTGTAGTTTGCGGACTGTGGCTTTGTTGGCCCCTAGGTATAGTATATTGGCATAGTCCAATCTGGATGTTATAAGGGCGTTAATGACAGTTCTTTTAGTGTGATCTGGTAGCATCCAGCAGATTTTCTTTAGCCACTTCAAGATGACAAAGCAGGTGGCTGATGTTTTGATGGCCTGCTGGTGCATACTAAGAGTGTCATCTACCACAAAGCCAAGGTTACGGGCCTGGTTAGTTGGAATAGGAGGAGAGCCCATTTCTGGGGGCCAGTGTTGGGGTCCCCAGAGTTCCTTGTTTTTTCCTAGGATTATGAGTTCGGTTTTTTCACCGTTTAATTTTAAGAAATTATTTTTCATCCATCCAGCAATTTTTGTAAGCCCAGGTCTCAAGATAGAAGGATCATTATTGTCTGATGGTGGAAGGGAAAAGAGAAGCTGAGAGTTATCAGCATAGGAGAACATTATCAGCCCAGTATCCTTAGCTATTTTAGCAAGAGGGCTCATATATAAATTAAAAAGTAGTGGGCTTAAAATTGAACCCTGGGGGACGCCATGTTTAAAGGTATAGGTATCAGAGTACGAAGAGTTTGAGAAGATTTGAAAAGTTCTATTTTCAAGTAGGGATGTGATCCAATTTAAAGCAGGGCCACAGATGCCCATTGAGCGAAGGGTTTTTATTAGTACGGCATGTGAAACAGTGTCAAATGCGGCACTGAGGTCTAAAAGCACCAGTGCCACTGTTTCACCCTTGTCTATCATTTGACGAATATTTTCGGTAACACCTAGGAGAGTGGTTTCTGTTGAAAAACCTGCTCGGAAGCCAGATTAATGGGGAGGTAACAAATCATGTGTTGTTATATAATTTGAGAGACAGCGGTGGACATGTTTCTCTAGAATTTTTGCAAAAATAGGTAAGAGAGAAATTGGTCGGAAGTTTGCAGGTACCTTCGGGTCAGTGTTAGATTTTTTTTAGGAGGGGATGGATCATGGCATGTTTCCACTCCTGTGGAACACATTCTTCTTGCAAGGATTTATTTAGAAGGTCTGTGATGGTAGATAAGGCTTTCCTGCTAAGTAGTTTTAAGATGGAACAGGGTAGCGGGTCTTTTGGCGAGCCTGATTTAATCATGCTTAGAAGATCGGTGACAGTGTCAACGTTGAGTGTAGGCCAAACACTCAGAGAAGGGGTAGAGGTTTTATCAGAAGGGGTGGCAGAATTGGTCTTTTCACTGTCTGATCTATTAACATCACTACCGTCATAATGATTTTCCTCATGATTGTCCTGATTAGGTTGGATGGCCTGATAAATTTTATCAACTTTGTCGACAAAAAATGCGGCAAGTTGATTGCATTGAGTTTTATTTAAATCAGGTGGAGTTGGTGAGGTATTGGAGCCAGCTAGCTCTTTAACTGTTTTGAAGAGTGTTTTAGCTTGATTCAAAGCAGCAGTAATTTTTGAGCAGACAAAGTCGGCTTTTGCTCTACTGCACAGCTTTTGGTATTGATTTAGTTGATTTTTGTATTCATTCTTAGCTTCAACGGAGTAGGACTTTCTCCATTGACGCTCAGCATTCTTACATTTGGTTTTTTCATGCTTTAAAGAGTCATTGAACCACGGGGCGGGTGGACGTTGGTTAATGCCTTTTAGCTTAGTCTGAGGAAGACAGGAGTCAATGGCAGTTAAGAGCCATGATTGGACAGAGATGGATAGATTTTGTACTCCTGCAATAATGCATGGTATCGTATCTTCTAGCAGGGTATTAAGAATGTTAATATCTAGTTTTTTCCATTTTCTCACCATGGGTGGCAGCGCCATAGGAGGGATATTGGATGTTGGCGTTGGAAAGGAAAATTTGATGGGAAAGTGGTCGGACCAAGGAATGGGTAGAGCTGGGAAGGTGTTTAAATTCTGAATATTAGAAAAGATTGGGTCCAGTAAGTGACCTGCAGTATGGGTTGGGCCAGAATTTTGAAGACTTAAATTGAGGGATAGGAAGTCATCAATAAGTTCCGTGGCCTTAGAGCAATGCTCGTTATCCAGATGAAGATTCAGATCACCGATACAGCTGAAGCCCCGAAACGTCCCACCGGAACAGCTCCGAGCCCACCACTAGTTCACAGAGGCAGACTTGTGGGCCCAATAAGGTTGTTTGGGGTATGCTGGTGATATGGGAACAGGGTGCGTTACCTACTGATGTGGGGAGAAGCAGCATGAATGGGGTGTCTCTCACAGACAGAGCTCCTGTATGTTTTCAGAGTTGCTTCGGACAGATGCGAGTTGACAGACTCAATCACAAAATGGATTTTCAATGGTCATATAGTGTGACTTATCAACAATTCGCACCCAGTCTCGCAAAGGTAAACCTGTACCCCACAGCCATGTACTAGCTTGCAAACGTAGAGAGGTGGGAGCAGATAAATGGACTTCTGAAGCCTTATCCGCGACCTAGTGATGTGAGGAGAGGCAGCGTGAAAGGCATATCTCACACAGATGCCAGTGTTGTCTTGCAGAGGTAAAACTGCAGACCCAATGGCTTCTACACGGAGACATGCGAGCTAACGGAGTAAATCATAAAATGGCTGCCAACACTTTCTAGTTTCAACTGATTACAGCCAATGAGCTGCACACTCGTGCTTTTTACATCTCAGCAAATCGCATGTCAGAATTTTCAAATATCGATATCTTTAAAATTTGATAATTCTTTAAAAAAAAAGGACAGATTTACACCATTTAAACAAAAGCATGCTTTCTGGACCATCACCTTTCTCCCTGCCAAATATGGCGTAATTCCGTTCAACAGTTTCACCTGTAGTCTTCTATAAAGTTTCGAATTGTAACTGCATGGAGAAAACACGTTTTGGGACCTCCTTTTTTCTCAGCCCCTCCTACACCATTCACCCCCAAACTTTCAATATGCGACCCAATCAAAAAGAGAAACATTTTGGACAATGTCATAAAGATTTGTGAAATGACGCCAAAGTTATAAGCACATACAGGCCTCCAGGATGGGGCTGCGCAACCCCCCTCCCTACATGACTGAAGCCCCGGGGCTTCACAAATCCCAGCGTGCCTCCGCAACCCCTGCGTGCCCCCACTATTATTTGTTAAGAAATGCTCCTGGAACCTAGCCAACCCAACTGCCTCATCAAATTAAAATGCACGACTCCAGCACAAATTCCACCAAATTTTTTAAAATAATTTTTTTGGGCCCTGGGGGGTCTTCTAGGATCCCCTGAGCAGGTCTAGGGTGTCAAGGTGTTTCTACCCTGCCCCCTTCCCTTGTTTTATGCCTTTGTTTCTGAGTTTTTGCGTGAATCACTACTACCGAGCCGCAAGATGGCTGCCAACACTTCCTGGTTTGAATTACTAGCAGCCCATCACAGTGAAGCTTGCACATGCAAAACTTTTATTTTAAAAATTTCTCAGCAACTAAAGAACGGATTTACACCAATTTAAAAAAAGGTTTCTTTCTGACCCATGCACTACCTTTGTGCAAAATTTGGGGTAATTCGGTTCAGTAGTTTCGGCAGTAGCTTCGCACAAAGTTTCCTATGGGCAAATCATTTTTTGACTGTTATTTTTTGAATTTCTCAAAAACTACTGAACGGATTTACACCATTTAAAAAATAAGTTGCTTTCTGAACCAAACTCAAACTTTCTTCCAAATTTGGGGTAATTTCGTTCAGCAGTTCGGGCTGTAGCTCGTCACAATATTTCCTATGGAAATTAACATGGGAAAAGGAGTTTTGGAACCCCATTTTTTCTCAGCCCCCGCTTGACGAATCACCCCCAAACTTTCAGGATAGGATCTGACCTGGATACACACTGGAGAATTCAAGGAAGATTTGTCATACAACTCCAAAGTTTTTAGCAAATCAAAAAATGCTTTTCCTATGGAAACTAGGTTTTAATTATAACTACCTACTGGTGACCGCCAGTAGGTGATATTTATTATAACTAAACAGTCTAGGTTTTGAATTAAAGTAGATATGTTCAAACAGTTCTAAACAGTTAGTAGTAGATTCTGTCTATGTGCTTGTCAAGCATTTGAGACATGTACTCAAGATAACTCTTGAATTTCACAAATAAAAATAAGTAGTCTATGCGCAATGACTTCCCAAAAATAATATTCCAGACAAGGTAATAAAAGTTCTTATCAAATGAAGTTCCAAATAGTAGTTCTTAGCGTCAGAACCAAACTATTGGATAATGACATAAATTCCTCTTTACAGACCTGTAATGGCTGATCTTTTCTGGCTCCTTTTAGAGGGAGAATGATGGAGAGTGACTCCAGCCTATCACCCCTATAGCATAGGGATTAGGACTATAGATAGGATCCCTGCCTTTTATATAGTAGAGTATTTCCGTGTCCCTTTCCTTAGAGTAGGGCTTATGAATTTAAGTTAGGGGATAGATACATAAGTATTAATCATGATTTGCCTATTTGCTAACGTGTTAGGATATTTTCCATGGAGTTACGCATATTGCGGGCCCTGTAGGCCTTAAACGAGACAGACTCCATCTTGCTCTCTGCCTGGTAGCTCGAGAGGCCCTCTAGGTCAAGTGTAATGTTTTAGTTTCAAGCTGTTGTTCGCTTGGAGAGAACCGGCTCAGGCTGGCCCTTATCGAAGGAATGTATTTTTCTCCACTCCGAAGACACAACTTCAGGCCGGCCGGCTGGGAACGTGTCCTTGGTATGGGGAGGTACAAGAATTTGGTGGGCGGCAGGTTGCTGGCCGTAGCTTTCCATGAAGGAACAGGCTTTGATATTAGCGAAGGTGTTAGTTAGTCGACAGTCAGTTCATAGGCGGCATCTAGCCGTTAGCATCTCTGCTATTAATTATTCCATGGCGGACAGTCGCCATCTTTGAAGTCCGAGAAAGATTTAAGACCGAAACTCTCTGAGAAAGACTGAAGGAGAATTAGCGCGGAGCGCACTGAAACAGAGAGAGAGAGAGACGGTAGTTAATAACCAGCAAGGTTCCAGTGGCCTGGAGGGAAGCAGACGAGGTTGAGCCTAGCGGTGCAGACGTGTACTTGTGACGGCTGGGGTGTGACTGCGAGACGAGCCAGGACACAGAGACGAGAAGGGAACTTAGATGACGACCGATTCCCGACTTCACGTTAATAAGGTGACATCCGCCCTCTTTACGATAAGCGTGCATTCTAACATTCACCTTTTCCTTTTCTTTGCACAATGTGTGTTGCATAGTATTGTGTTATACATGTCAATGATAATAAATATCCTAGTTCCTAGTGAACTAATATGTGCCGTGTATTCTTGTTCAATCTTGGTAAACAGTGCTTCTAGGTGATTTTCGTTTATATGAATGGATGAGTAATCCCAATCAGGTAAGTGGTGATCACATAAATAGGGAGTAAGGTGAACCTTCGATGCCAAGGATAGTAGGCACATTAAACTATTTGGAAACCGTACTAAATTCTATTATCATAGTTTTATCCCAAGTAGACAAAGGAGAAATTGTTCCGATAAGTGCTCATAGGAATGTGGTCGTCGTTGATATGCGGCGTTAGTGAGGACGCTGGGTTGGATTACCAGCGTGTATACCCACAGGATTGTGGCTTGTGTAAGTGAGAGCGCCAGGGGGGATACTGGCGTGTAGGTTTGCCGGATTGTAAACCGTTTGGAAAAGAGAGCATTGGGTTCTGCAGGCCCATGTGTAGACGCACCGGATTGTGTGTCGTATCTGCCCTGGGGTAGATCAGTCTGGGTCGGAGTGGCCGCGAGACTAACTGATGTGAATAAGATATAGTAGAAAATCTATGCATGTTTATTGCTATTTCCCCATCCTTAGGTACGACCTGTATATACATATATATCCATATCCATTGTGAATACGTTCTAAGGAGGGAGGTGAGTACGTTTTGGCTGGGTTATAGGGGCCCCTAGGGGCTGATCCCATCTAAGCGGAAAATCCGGCCATTACATCTGGCGTCACGAACTGTTTACGAAGCCTGTGTGCGCTGTATTGTTTTGATCTTGTTGGTTTGCGCTCGGCTCGTACGTATAATATCTTGTGTATAATTGTGTATATAATTTTTGTGTGTCAATATGTTTGCGAAAAAATCACCGTCGGTTTTCAAGTTACCTATTCAGATTCCCGGCTGGGAGTCTACGCCTTACGAGGCTTTGGCCCGTGAGTGGGCTGATTCTACTGGTTTGAGTGAAAATTGGTCTTCTTGCTTGGAGCAGGCGGAGCCTGCCGATGTGGTATCATGCTTACAGAAGGCGCCAGTAGTGAAGGGTGATGAGCTTCCTATTTTAGGTCGCAGAGGTTGGATTGTTCTTAATGCATACAGAATTCTTCATGAGAGGTTTGTTCAGCTACGGAGGCAGTTTAAGGACATGGAAGGACAGTGTGTTGAGTTGCAGAATGCGCATACTCTTTTGCGTTGTCAAAATAAATTGCTTGCCGACAAACTTGAAACATATCAGACCATAGCCGAAAGAGCTGCGGTCCGCATTGCACGATATAAGTACAAACATCGTCGTGGTCGTGTATCTACGCGTAAAGTGCGTCTGGTCGTAGCAAAGGCTGGAATGGATTGGAACCCTGATGAGTGGGATGGTAATATCTGGGATTCAAATGCTTCAGACTCCTCGGCTGAGGAGGGTGATAAGCGTGAATCTTCTCGTTCCGGACGTGATTGTAAATCTGCTTCTTATACTGATACGGTTACTCACAGCGACCGTGCTCGTTCTTCCCATTCGGATGACGTATCTTGCCCTGATTGTTCTGCTAAATCTAAGATGCGGGCTTCCTCGGAAGCTCTTCCTGAGGTTTCTGCTCATCCTGTGTTTCGTCGCAAATTACAACAAGCCCCTGGTAATCCAGCTGGTATTGCTTTGGATTGTATTGAAGACTTTACTCAACAGGAGGTTAGTGACATTTTACAACGATTTCGACAACGGCCTGGTGAGGCCTTGCTTACTTGGATGGTGCGCCTTTATGAACTTGGCGCTGCCGGTATTATGCTTGATGCTGTTGATTGCTTACGCTTTTACTCTTTGAGTTCTGATTCCACTATTCAAGATCATTTTCGGAACTATAATGGTGCTGGTCAAATTACTTTGCTCCAGCTTGCGTCTGACAGCTGTAACCACAAATATCCTACTGAATCTGATTGGCCTGTTAATGACAAGCCATGGTTCACTTTGCGCGATGCGTCGCAACGTTTAAAGGAGGAAGTCATGAAAACTGCTATCTTTCTTAGTACTTCTGACAGATTGCTGGATGGTCTTTTAACATCTTCTGTGCGTAATCGCATTATCCGTTCTTCGCCTGTTGCTTACAAGCAGGTCATGATGACTTTGTTGATTAATCAAACTGGCAATCCTTTGTCTGCTGTGCTTGAATCTGTTCGTCAGCTTGGTGAGCTGGGTGAGTGGTTTAAACCTGAAAGACAATCTCGACCTGAGGGTAGTACTGCTGGGGACTATAAGTTCTCTAGACGTGACATGTTTCTTGCTCTTATTGCTGATGGTGTCAAAAGGGAGGACATTGACGGTGAGCCTAACAATCGCTTATGGGACATGTTTCGTAAGCGTGGTTTGGATCGGAAGGAGGGTGCCCGTCGTGTGCGAAAGAATGAGTATGACCGTGGTTCGGATGACAGTGGTGATGAGAGACGACGTGTGGATTCTGATCGCCGTGATGATCGGCGTTATGAACGTGATGTATCCCCTCATCGTAATGGCGAGAGAGGGAGAGAGGGTGAACATGACAGAGGTAGAGATGATCATGGTTCCAACCGACATAGAGAGGAGAGGAGTTATTCCCCTGAAATAAAAAGACGGGAAGATCGTAACAGACTTTCTGAGCGTAATTCGCAATATTTTGAAAATGACAAGAATCCGTTTCGTAATGGAGACGGATATGAACAAGACATTTTGATACCGAAGAAAACAGAGAGCATTTACCCTGATTTGTCTTGGTTGACAGAACGCAGGAAAAATGACTAGGAAATAGGTCAAACTCCAGTACACAAGTGGGCTCACAGAGACAACAGACCCTATGTAGATATTGAGATTTTTTGGAAACATCGTAATATCCAAAGGGCCCGAGCACTAGTTGATACAGGAGCGGAGGCCACTTTAATTCACGGAAAATCAAAGAAATTCAAAGGACAGTTTTTCACGATTACTGGTTAAGGTGGAAAAGAAACGCCCGCAGTCCAAACTACACTTGAAATTAAAATTGGTAGGATTCCTTGTAGAGAATACTCTGTGTTAGTTGTACTACTTTTGGAGTATATAATTGGAATTGATATTTTAAAAGGAATGACTTTGCATCTGGATGATGGTTGTTATCAATTTGGAACTAGACAGTACATTTCGACCAGACCCGTACGGGTTGGCCGTTTGCGAATGCCTCCTATTAAAATTCCTTTAGCCACGAAAGTGGTTTCTCAGAAGCAATATCTTATCCCAGGTGGTCATGAAGAAATTAATGCTACAATACAGGATTTGGTTGACGCGGGAGTTATTACTCCGGTCACGTCTGCTTGGAATAACCCTGTCTGGCCCGTGCGCAAAAGTGATAATTCTTGGCGCATGACTGTTGATTATCGAGAATTGAATAAACATACACCTAAATTGGCTGTTGCAGTACCAGACATTGTCACTCTGATTCAGAGAATTCAAAAGCATCCAGGCACATGGTATGCTTCTATTGATATTGCTAATGCTTTCTTTTCTATTCCGATTGCCCCGAGTGTCAGGAACAATTCAGTTTTACATGGAATGGACGTCAAATGACGTTCCAGAGTCTTCCTCAAGGTTATGTACACAGTCCCACGATCTGTCACCGGCTGGTGGCAGAGCATTTGTCTGAAGTGCCCGCTAATCCACAGGTACATGTGTGTCATTATATTGATGACATTTTAATTCAAGGTGAGACGCAGGATCAGGTACAGTCCCATTTAGACCAGATCCTTGACTGTTTGCGAGCAAAAGGTTGGGAAATTAATCCTGATAAATTACAAGGTCCATCCCAAAATGTGAAATTTTTAGGAATTAATTGGCATGAAGGTCACAGAGAGGTGATCCCACAGGTGAAGGGAAAAATCCTTGATTTTGCGGTCCCAAGGAACAGGAAAGAGGCTCAATGTTTTATTGGTTTGTTTGGCTTTTGGCGTCAGCATATTCCCCATCTGAGTCAGATTTTGGCTCCATTATATCGAGTCACTCGTAAGAAGAATGCGTTTGAATGGGGTGAGGCTCAACAGAATGCTTTTAATTTGGCGAAAGAAGCTATTCAATATGCTTTGGATTTGTGGCCGGTGGGTGAAGGTGATGTGGACTTGAATGTGTCCGTGGAAGGTCTGTATGCCAATTGGAGTCTGTGGCAAAAGCAGGGCAGACAAAAAGTGCCATTAGGTTTTTGGACTAAAAAGTTACCTGAGGCTGGTGAGCGTTACTCACCCTTTGAGAAACAATTACTTGCTTGTTACTGAGCTCTGGTGGATACCGAGCAATTGACTCTAGGCCATGCTGTGGTTTTGAGGCCTGAAATTCCTATTATGCAGTGGGTTTTGAGTTCGCCGAAATCTCATCGAATTGGACATGCTCAAGAGGCGAGCGTGATTAAATGGAAATGGTACATTCAGGACAGGGCACGTGTGGGTCCAAAAGGTGTGGCAGTTTTACATGAGCGAGTGGCGCAGGCGCCCTCCCATGAGACTGAAAGTGATTGTTCCGTACCCGTAGTGCAGGAATCTCCCGTTAAGTGGGGTAAATCATTTGATGATCTGTCCGCGGAGGATAGAAAACATGTGTGGTTTACGGATGGTTCAGCTAAATTCATCGGTGAGAAAAGACATTGGAAAGCTGTCTCCTATAATCCAATCACGCAAAAATTATTGAGTACAACTGGTGATGGTAAGAGTAGCCAATATGCTGAACTCTATGCAGTTTACCAAGTTTTGAAACAAGAATTGCCTGGCACATGTCACATTTTCACTGACTCCTGGTCCACTGCTAATGGACTGGCGGTATGGTTACCAACATGGCATTCTCATAATTGGGAATTGCATTCAAAAGAATTGTGGGGAAAAGAATTATGGCAAGAAATTTGGGAGTTGCTCCCGCAGAGTACTGTAACAATCTTTCACGTGGATGCTCACACTCCAATTAACTCCCTTGATAAATTCTTTCATAACATTGCAGATGAGAAATCTAAAATTGCTGAGGCAGTGGTGGACATGCAAGATTCTGATTTGGCGGGATTGGCGAAATGGGCCCACCAGAAAGCGGGACATTTTGGAGAAAAGGCCACTAGCAGGTGGGCTGCCGATAGGGGAATTCATATTCCTTTTTCTTTAATTAAAGATGTCATTCTTTATTGTCCCATTTGCCAGCATTCTAGAAAGAAGGAGGTGCCTCAAATTGTTCGAGGCCAGTTACATCGAGGAAAATTGCCCGCTCAAATTTGGCAGATTGACTATATTGGTCCGCTCCCTATGAGCAAGAATTGTCAGTATGTCTGTACAGTTGTTGATACTTATAGTGGCCTTCTGGTCGCTTTCCCTTGCAAGAACGCTACCCAAGTGAATACCATTAAGACCCTGGAACTGCTTATTCTGTACTATGGTGCCCCATTCCAAATTCAATCTGACAATGCATCCCACTTTCGTGGAAGATTAGTACAGGAATTCTGTGTGGAAAATAACATTGAATGGGTGTTTCACATTCCATATTATCCACAGGCTTCGGGACTGATTGAGAGAATGAATGGTTTGCTAAAAGAACAATTGCGTAAATTGACAGACGACCATTATAAGAATTGGAGAGATTTCTTGTTTCAAGCACTTTTGATTTTAAATAATCGCCCTTTATTACATGCTGAATCCCCTTTGATGCGTTTGTTTCCTCCAAATGTGGATGTAAAGCCTAATTCCCTGTCCAACACTGTCATGTATTGGGAAATTACCCCCGGTGCTCTGGCTCCATGTAGAGCGACCCCAGGTTCTGCAGGCTTAGACCTGCATGCTTTAAATGATGCAAACTTACCAGGAAAAGACGGAATCATTGTTGAAACTGGCATTGGTGTCTGTATACCTGCCGGTAGTTTTGGATTAATTGCCCCCAGATCAGGCCTTGCCCTGAAAGGTGTTCAAGTGCTCGGAGGAGTAATTGACAGTGACTATCAGGGAGAGATTAAGGTTCTCTTGCTTAACAGCAGTGAGACTGACTTATTCATCAAAAAGTCTGACCGTGTTGCTCAGTTACTGATTATGCCTGTCTTCAGTGGTGAGATCAAGAAAGGCTCTGCCCCAACGTTGCTAACTGTGCGAGGACAAAAAGGCTTCGGATCGTCTGATCTTCCTGGAGCTAAAATATGGGTGCAATCGCCTAAAAATCCACCTGAACAGGCTGATATTATTGCGACCGGTCATGACAACACCGTTTTGGTGATGAAGCCAGGGAAAGATGGCTGGGAAGCTGTCCCAGCTGATAAATGTTACCTACGAGAATGATTAAGGCCTGTGTTTGTATTTTTTCAGATCATTCTCTGGACTGCTGCTGCAGGATGTGTCGGCGTTGGACTCCTTTTGGCCTGCTACGCCGGGAGAGGAGAGGATCCACCGACTTCGGTTGATGGGAAATCCCGAGTTCCGCGTTTTGCATGGACATCATCATCCAACTTTTGGATAACTTTGGCTAAGAGAGTGACAAACTCTCCACATTTCTGTCTTACCCCCATGAGGTCTGTGACTGACATTTTGGCGACCTGCCTGGTTGCCGTCCCAGCATCTACTGAGACTTTGCGGCATATTTTTAATATTTCGAATGCCCGACCAAATGTGATTCTGGGTGATTTCGCGGCCCATGAATTTTGTCCCTTATGTACTGCTCTTCCTGACCTTGATATCCCTATTCATTCCCAAATTACTACTTTCAACATTACCCCTGGTGATTTGTGTTTTGTGATGACATGTGATCCAAAAGCTATCACCGAATGCCTTAGGTTGAAGATACAGGCTGCAACTTCTTTTTCAGCTCATCAACGATTGCTGTGTTTAAAGAGACTTCCAATTTCTGTTAAGAATAATATGACATGTAAACGTTTATTAGTTGCCCCTAGTTATTATCGTTCCATGTTATTACCCTCTGGCTGGCTCTTTTCTTGCGGGAATTCGTCTTGGCCATATATTCCCGCAAATATTTCCGGTGGTCCATGTGCTATCACTCGATTGAGTTTATTAATGTTTTCCTCACATCCTAATTCACATTCCCGTATGGTACGAGATTCAATGTCATTACATGAGGACTGTGATTCCTCCGTTCATCTTTACTCTAAATCAGAATATCTTGGTTTAGCTTTTTCTATTATTGGAGTCCCTGCGTTGGCCGTTTACAATGCCAAAACAATCGGCAAGATGGCCTGCTGGATGGTTAAATCCATCAACCAAACCTCTACTGTTTTATCTGATTTGTTATTAGATGCCCAGGGTGAACGTAGAGCTATTTTACAAAATCGCCATGCTATTGATTATCTTTTGTTAAAACATGGACATGAATGTTCTGATTTTGAGGGCCTATGCTGTTTTAATTTGTCTGACCATTCTAAATCGATCCAAGCCCATATTGATAAACTCCACGACTTGACTGCAGAAATTAGACAACACATTGATCAAGGTTTCTTTGACTGGCTCTTTAATTGGTTACCTGACTTGCATTCTTTACGACAGATTTTAGGGGGAGTTATTGTTGCCATTTGTGTTTTAATAGCTGTTTGTTGCTTTATTCAGTGCATTCCTTCCCTACTCCAATTTTGTAGACTTAGCAAGAGACATAGGTCAGTTAATTTTGTTTCCTATTATTCTTCTACTGATGTGAGTTCTAGTTAGTTTGTGGTTAATAGACTGGAGTCAAGGGGTGTAATGTAATGGCTGATCTTTTCTGGCTCCTTTTAGAGGGAGAATGATGGAGAGTGACTCCAGCCTATCACCCCTATAGCATAGGGATTAGGACTATAGATAGGATCCCTGCCTTTTATATAGTAGAGTATTTCCGTGTCCCTTTCCTTAGAGTAGGGCTTATGAATTTAAGTTAGGGGATAGATACATAAGTATTAATTATGATTTGCCTATTTGCTAACGTGTTAGGATATTTTCCATGGAGTTACGCATATTGCGGGCCCTGTAGGCCTTAAACGAGACAGACTCCATCTTGCTCTCTGCCTGGTAGCTCGAGAGGCCCTCTAGGTCAAGTGTAATGTTTTAGTTTCAAGCTGTTGTTCGCTTGGAGAGAACCGGCTCAGGCTGGCCCCTATCGAAGGAATGTATTTTTCTCCACTCCGAAGACACAACTTCAGGCCGGCCGGCTGGGAACGTGTCCTTGGTACGGGGAGGTACAAGAATTTGGTGGGCGGCAGGTTGCTGGCCGTAGCTTTCCATGAAGGAACAGGCTTTGATATTAGCGAAGGTGTTAGTTAGTCGACAGTCAGTTCATAGGCGGCATCTAGCCGTTAGCATCTCTGCTATTAATTATTCCATGGCGGACAGTCGCCATCTTTGAAGTCCGAGAAAGATTTAAGACCGAAACTCTCTGAGAAAGACTGAAGGAGAATTAGCGCGGAGCGCACTGAAACAGAGAGAGAGAGAGACAGTAGTTAATAACCAGCAAGGTTCCAGTGGCCTGGAGGGAAGCAGACGAGGTTGAGCCTAGCGATGCAGACGTGTACTTGTGACGGCTGGTGTGTGACTGCGAGACGAGCCAGGACACAGAGACGAGAAGGGAACCTAGATGACTACCGATTCCCGACTTCACGTTAATAAGGTGACATCCGCCCTCTTTACGATAAGCGCGCATTCTAACATTCACCTTTTCCTTTTCTTTGCACAATGTGTGTTGCATAGTATTGTGTTATACATGTCAATGATAATAAATATCCTAGTTCCTAGTGAACTAATATGTGCCGTGTATTCTTGTTCAATCTTGGTAAACAGTGCTTCTAGGTGAATTTCGTTTATATGAATGGATGAGTAATCCCAATCAGGTAAGTGGTGATCACATAAATAGGGAGTAAGGTGGACCTTCGATGCCAAGGATAGTAGGCACATTAAACTATTTGGAAACCGTACTAAATTCTATTATTATAGTTTTATCCCAAGTAGACAAAGGAGAAATTGTTCCGACAAGTGCTCATAGGAATGTGGTCGTCGTTGATATGCGGCGTTAGTGAGGACGCTGGGTTGGATTACCAGCGTGTATACCCACAGGATTGTGGCTTGTGTAAGTGAGAGCGCCAGGGGGGATACTGGCGTGTAGGTTTGCCGGATTGTAAACCGTTTGGAAAAGAGAGCATTGGGTTCTGCAGGCCCATGTGTAGACGCACCGGATTGTGTGTCGTATCTGCCCTGGGGTAGATCAGTCTGGGTCGGAGTGGCCGCGAGACTAACTGATGTGAATAAGATATAGTAGAAAATCTATGCATGTTTATTGCTATTTCCCCATCCTTAGGTACGACCTGTATATACATATATATCCATATCCATTGTGAATACGTTCTAAGGAGGGAGGTGAGTACGTTTTGGCTGGGTTATAGGGGCCCCTAGGGGCTGATCCCATCTAAGCGGAAAATCCGGCCATTACAAGACCTCAAAAGCTTTGCTGTATTTCATTCACAATCCTCCAAACACGATGTTGAAATTCCTTTCACCTGCCTCCAGACTCGCTGTTGAATTACTGTCACCAATCTCCAGGTGCGCTGCTGAATTTGTGTCATCAAAGTCCGGATACGCTGTAAAAGTTCAGCTAGAACCTTCAGCTGCACTGCTGATTCAAACGAAAGAAATGCAAGCAAATAAATCCTCGCTAAGAATGCTCTAAATGTCAAAACTAGAAGCACTTCAGCAATTCCGTTACTGCTTCAGAAAAGAAGGTGGAAGTGCGAAGCACTCCAGGTGCTCGCGCACGATACTGCCATCCTCACTGATGGGGGAAAACACTAGAACGCTAACCTAAACACAGCACCCACCATCTTGAAAATACTGCAGAGCAGAGAGGGAAACCTAGGAATCAATATAATTCTACAAACGTCTTGCCACTAGTTGGCTCTATTTAATTGGAGCATGTAAAATGGAATACCCTAGTTTTACACTAAATGAGGGCCCAGAACAGCTATGCTTAAGGGATGGAGAATCAGTCCTGACTGTACCCCCCACAAAAACCCCTTCTCCTCGGTCTTTAAGCCATTGCGGATGAGACTTGTGGAATTCCTTAAGTAACCTAGGGGTGTGATCATTAGTACTCGGTACCCAGGATCTTTCTTCAGGACCAAAACCCTTCCAATCAATTAAAAAAAAAAAATTCTCCCTCTACTGACCTTTGAATCAATAATTATTTGAACCTCAAATTGTTCTTCAGATTGCACTTGAATTGGAGCTGGAGGTAAAATATCTGGGGTGCTTCTTTTGATCAAGGAGACATGAAAAACTGAATGTACTTTAAACTTACTGTGGCGTTTAACTTTTACACTAACGGGATTCACCATCCTTTCAACTAGATAGGGACCTATGCAATGTGGTTGAAACTTCCTATTACCTCTCAGCCGTATATTTCGAGTAGAGATCCAAACCTGGTCTCTAGGATCGAAAATGGGATTTGCTCTTCTTCCTTTGTCTGCATGTTTCTTATAGGTATATTTAGCCTTTGCCTGATTTTGCAAAGCTAATTGATAGGCCTCCTGCAAATCATGAATGATCTTTTCAGCTGCTGGGACATCACTGTTTACTTTGCCTACTAACATGTTGGGGTGTTTACCTGAATTCAAGTAAAATGGAGAGTATCCTGTAGAGGAGTGCACTGAATTGTTATAGGCAAATTCAGCTGTCCAATGCCACGCTCGCCTATCTCCCTCCTGATCCATTAAGTACATACGCAGATACTACTCAAGATCCTGATTCACGCTCTCAGTTAGTCCATCCATCTCAGGATGTTAACTGGTGGACAAACGTGAATCTACTCCTAGACCTTTTAAGAAAGGTTTCCAAAAACGGGTCACAAATTGCGGCCGGTCGGATATTACAATCTTTGGAATTCCATGCAAATTTACAATATGTTGAGTGAACAGTTTGGCCGGAATGTATGAGTACTAATTTGAAGAGCAATTACAAAGTCACAAGGAATACCCCTGAAACTAAGGGGTAGATATATCCAAGAATTGCACCAGTACAAAACTCATGCAAAATGATGCAGCCTGTTCAATGTCTTTTTCACCTATATACTTTCTATTATAAAATGTATTTTGCTTTGGAAAGTTAATAGTTATTTCCACTGATCTGCATGGATTTGAATCAGGGGTACATACCATGGGTGGTACATGGACCTACCCATACTACCACCCATGGCTTTGGATGCAAAGATTTATGCAATGACATTTTTCTTATAAATACTCCCAGTTTACGTCTAAGCAGGTACAGTACGCAGTACAAGATGATCCAACTAAAAGTACATTAGTGTGGAACAACCTGACTTTATGGATGGAAGACTGTTCATAACATAAACAAGTTACAGGATTCCTAAATCTTACCAGGCCAAGTGTTTGATACCTGGATTTAACTGTTAAGTTTCTGCAATGCAGGATGGTAAAAAACAGTCAATCATACCTTTGATTTTCCGAACCCCGTCAAAAGGAGCCACATTGCATTGGATCATCACTAAGGCATCGGCGGTCAGGCTGAATTCACTAGATCCATGCGACTGGTTAGACCACCATGCCATCACATTCCTAATACCTGAATACCGCATAAAATGACCTGGACAACTGGTAAAAACAAAATGCTGGATCAGAGACACTAAGAGCCTTGACCTCGAGAAGCTGACTACTGGCTGCGAGAACGACCTACACCCCCCCAAATGTATCGCACAGAGCACTACAACTCGACTATGTCCAACATAATGGATGACTTGGCCCTGTTAAAGCCCAAAAGGTCCCAAATCATAGACAAAAAACCCTGCTTCAGCATACCCCTAAATAGTGAAAGGAGAGCTTGCCAACATACAGAAAGAAAGTGGGGAGAGCACCCCTCAGCCTCCCAACTTAAACTTCTCTGTCAGGCCAGAAATACTTACAACAAGAAAATCCTCATATCCAAAAAAGAGTTCTTCAGATCAGAACTGGAAAATGCCAAGAACAGACCCCGCAAGCTCTTTTAAATAGTCAAGCTTCAATCAAACAAATGGGCTAAGTCATCCAAAGAAACTATAAAATCCCAAATAACATGTGATGAGTTCTCCTCCTTCTTTATATTATCTGCTCTTTCCTCAACATTAATCAGTGTCCCTCAAGGCTCTACTCTGCCCCCTACCCTCTTCAATCTCTACCTTGAACCTTTAGCTGAAATACTTGGAATGTCCAACATCTCCTTCCACATGTACGCCAATGATACTCAGATCTACATCAAAATATCTTCTCTCGAGGAGATTACCTATCTAAATGAAGCCCTGAAACTGACTGTCCAATGGCTCGCCAACAACCAGCGGAGACTGAATGCCCTAAAAACTCCAATGGCATCCTGGGATGGACTAACTCAATCACAGTATTAAGAATAAATTGGGAGGAACCCTTTGTAGAAAAGGGAATGGGTTTATATGTGAACAAAAAATCTAAATTTCCCTTTTCCTTATTTTTGTGAAACTAGCATCTCAAAAAGATCTTGGGTAAAGGAACTGATATGAGCGGGGATTAGAGTTTCAATCAGATTAACACATTTACAAATCATACAATATTTAAATTACAGATAATGATTAACAGGATACAATGAAGGGCAGAAAAATAAAGAAATAATTATATATCTTGTTTATTTATTAAGTTTTTCGATTGTGTTAATAAAAACATCATTTTATTCATAAAAACAATTGCATCATAAAAAAATTAAGTAGAAAAATATATGTTGACGCAGCGTTTCGGTGAATGGAATCGTCACCTTCTTCAGGACACTTTTTTCATCATTAAAAACAGTCTAGATAAAACAAAATGTAAAACACTTATTACAGAAGCTACTATATTCGCTTTTGGTTCAAAATATTCATTTTTTATACTAAAAGGACGAACCCTCAGTCTTTACTATACAATCCTATTTGTTTTGTGCATACAATACTTTTCTGCACTCTAAACTTCTTATTCTATCTGCTCAACATCATATTCTACCGTTCTTTGTCAAAACGAGAAAAATAAATACAGTTTCATTTTCAAAGAGAAACATTACTATTTGTTGTATGGCCTTAGATGTATTTGCTCAAACTTCTTTTGTTGAATGTAGCCATGTACTATTAGCAAAGCTATATTTTATCCAGTGTACATACATCATCATATAGTATTTGTTAATCTAAAAACTCATATTGTTCCCCTTAACTTTATATTGCTCTCAAAATTGAGAGCTATATATTCCATTAACAAGGTGTTAATAAAATATATGGACATACCAGTATTGGCTACTCGCTATCGGCTCTATTCAATTGGCTGTGTAGACAGATTTCAGCGGCTTTTCAATGTTGTCTGCAATGTGAAGGGAGTGGGTTCAACCATACTCAAATGGGCAGTATTTAGATTTTACTATTGCTTGATTGTAGGTCTAGGGTCTGTTTTTATACCTAGAGTCTGGATTTATTTCCTTATCCCCACTCGTTTTGGAACTTTCTTGTTTCTTTTGTTCCATGTTCCCCTCCTTATAGTTTTGAATAATCACAAATACAATCACAGTGAAAGTAAGAAACCATACATATATATTAGGATCTTACTAAGCATTCCATTGCCTCTGATTATAGCTGACACCGTTTATCTCAAGGGCTTACCATCAACTTTTGTTTTGTATTTGTTTGTTCTTCAGGCTGGTTTTATTACTTTTCCTCCTGATAAGTTGGTGTGGACAATCGTCAACTGTTAAGAATAAATCCAACACCAACATATGTATTTAAATCCCTCTGACTTTGGATTATAATACCCTTGACATTAAGTGATTTCAAGAATAGTAGGTACCTGCATTTAGGATTTGGATTTTTCACAGAGTGCACCTTCCATCAATTGATGCGCAGTCTTACCTCTGTATTATAAGGAGGATTGTGTACAGGACGGCCGTCTGTCCTTTAGTTTAACCATAGACAAATAAACAGATTGTTTTAACCTATTTTACTAATTAGATTTCTAAGGGCCAAACAATCTCTTGTCATATGTTACGTTTCCTTACCTTAAAATTTAAAACTCTGGTCTATCAACATGCCTCTTCCACTTTGGGAGTTCTTGGACTCTTTTTGGAGCACCTCACTTTAATCTAGGGAGAGGACAATTTATCTGTTGTAAATTCAAATTCAAAGAGTTTTTAAGAATCTCTCTACTGAGCTATCTAGTGGTCCCTTTCAAACTTACCTGAAATGTGCTTGTATTGCAGAGTGACACTACGGGCCTTCCTGTTGGGTTCTCGAGCTGCAGTAGACTGTTCCTCTCATTTTGCCTATCTTATGTACTCTCAGTAATTGTTTAACTGGCTTCTAATTATAATCATCTGGGACTTTGGAATCACTCGAGCTTAATTCTGGCGATTCCGTGGCGGCCATCTTTAAATGTCTAATTTGATCACTATGGTTATTGTATTGGTTGTTTTCTACCATTGTATATTTACCGGTTCCATGTTCACCGATTTATTTTCATGAAATTGACCTTTCCTAGTTTAGACAATTAAATTGCAAGCCACAGTTTATTTTAAGAATGAATTTCCAGAGGTCATGTCTATTGTTTATGTGGATAGTCACAGTTGCATTGACACTGAGGATCATTGGGGGTCCTACATCTGTTAAGGAAACGAATTACGGCATATTTACGTCCTCAATATCTAATGGTTGCCTCAATCGTATTATTCTATTTATTCTATTTATGGTTGTTCTGTAAGATCGTTGTATTTACATTGCAGCCATCTTGGACTGGGTTTCGATTCTCCGGCTGCTTGTTATTTCTACTTTTTAAATAATATTGTCTTGCAGGTATCATGTTCTATATGGAATGTCGTGGGGCCCCTGAAAGGGTAATTTAAAAGCTGCCCATTACACTCCCTGGTGTTTGTTATTTGCTGTTCTTTGCGGCCATCTTTGAATGTCAGTTATGACCCACCACATGATCACGATAGCAACATTGTCAAAAGTAATTTGTGGTCCTCCATTCGTGGGACGAATAGTTTAAATCTTGTTTGTATCGTGAATTTATAGTACTTGCCTTGATCGTCTTTTTTTTATTTATTTGTGAGCGCTCGATGTATTTACATGGCGGCCATCTTAGACTATGTTTAAGTTCTCCGGCCAGCTTACTATTTCTTCTTTTTTAAGTAGTCAATGGTCATACCTTATAAGAACCATATTACAACCAAAATGTGTTATGGCCTAAGATGATTCTTTAAAAATTTACCATTGTAATAAAGTGACATTTATTATTTGTCATTTTTCAACGGCCATCTTTGAATGTCAATTCTTGCTCACCCTTAAGTCTCTTGCCTTAGTTCTATTTATTTATACTATTTTATACTAGAGATTGTACTAGAATAACTGTTGTTAATTACCCATTGTGCATGGGTGGATCATAATCAACATTTTCAGCTCAATTGCCTATATTATTTGGCATTCAATTCTCCCACTATCTCTCTTTACCGAATATCATGATGTTATATTTACATAAGGAAGGAACTGGATATAATTGCCGCCATTGTTTTCACATTTTACCAATTCTATTGCATCTGATGTTTCTAGACTGATCTTTTATTGTCAAGCTGAACAGGGTTCTAGGTTCATGTTGTATTATATTATTCTGTCCCATTCTTCTCTACTATTGAGAACACTCTTGTATGTGTTAAATGTGGACATATAAAATTGTTCTCTTTTCTTACGTTTTGTATTCAAATCACCCCTTCTATTGTTCAATCTGACTACTTCTACAATCCACCACTGTAATTCCTCTTTTTTGTGTTTTGCTGATACCCAATGTTCAACTAACGGTGCATTGGGACGCTTGGTTAGGATTGCTGATTTGCGTTCATTGAACCGTAACCGGATTTCTTTTGATGTTTCACCAATATACGCTTTGCCGCAAGGGCATCTTATCCTATAAATTACGTTCTGTGTCCTACAGTTTACTAAGTTCTGTTGGTTATGGCTTATTCCATTGTATTTAATTTTAGATCCTTTTATTATCAAATTACAATTTTTGCACAAACCACAGGGGTAGTTACCTGTAGGGGATGTTCCATCCAGAGTCCCTAGATTGTTCCTCTTTCCTTTGTCTGGATATGTGTGTACCAGGCAATTTATTAATGTCTTATTGTGTCTAAACGCAAATAAGGGTTTTGGTAAAGGCACTTTAGTCGCATTGTCAAGTAGATTCCAATTTCTATTAATAAGAATCTTTACCTTGTTACTAATGTTGGAGAAATTAGTTACACATACTAATTGATTATCTCTTTTGTTTCTTTGCCGTTTAGAATCAAATAAGCGTTCTCTATTATATTATTTTGCTCTCTTGTATGCCCTTTTTACCATTTTCTTTGGGCAACCTCTCTCTATAAATTTTTTTTATATCTAAAAAGTCACAACTTTGATTGCTGTAACAGGATGTAAATTTTAGATGATTATCGCCAGGATTGATCCACTCTATGAAGGCTTTTAGTTCCTCTTCGCTATCTCTCCAAATAAAGAAAACATCGTCAATGAAGCGGGACCACATCTTTACATTTTCAAAAAATGGGGCCACTTCATTGAAAATATGTTACTCTTCAAAGACCATTACATAGAAGCAGGCGAGGCTCGGAGCACAGGTGGCTCCCATGCTCGTGCCCTTTGTTTGCCTAAAGAATTCCTATTTAAACAAAAAAATATTATTTTTCAAAATTATCTCCACACAGTCTACTATAAACCTCGAGTGGTCAGATAATTCTTCCTCATCTCCTTTTAAGAGGTTCTGTATCATTATCCGCGTGTCGTTTTGCAGAATATTTGTGGATTGTGCCTCTATGTCCAAGATCACTAGCCACTCATCATCTGTATTAAAAGGTATATTTTCTATCTTGCTGATCATATCTGTAGTGTCTTTGATATAAGCAGGTTGATGGGTTACTAAGGGTTGGATGAACTTGTCAACATACTGACTTAATGGTTCTGCTAGAGAATTCAAACTAGACACTATGGGCCTCATAGGTGGATCTTATATATTTTTATGGACTTTTGGCAGTCCGTATATGGCAGGTATAACAGGTGTTTCATTTTATATATAGTTGAATTCTTCCTGATTTATTACTTCATACTCTAATGCAAAATTCAGCCTTTCTGTTATTAGTTTTCCTAAATCTAGCCATTCTTGTCTATTAGATGTTGCATAGTGCATGGGATTATTAAGCAGATCTTTGATTCTTTTCTCATAATCATCTGTGTCCATGACAACAATGCCGCCACCCTTGTCGCCTGGTTTAATTGTAATTTCTTTGCACTGTTCTAAGGCCCTTAAAGCTGTTTTCTCATTTTGTGTTTGATTATTTTTGATCCATAACTTTTGTATCAGTATGTCTTGAAGTCCTTTCTCTATTACTTTTTCAAAGATATCTACTTCTTTGTCAACCATGGGGCTAGTAGGCATCCACATAGATTTAGGTCTCAATCCTGATTTGTTATCTGTAATCCTCTTTTCCTTACCTTCAAAGAATTTTTTTAACCTGATTTTTCGGAAGAAGCTTCTGAGATCTCTTTCTAAATTAAATTTATCTACAGGTCCTGATATGGCAAACTCGAATCCCTTTTCTAACAAATTCAACTCGTCTGTGCTCAGATCTCTACAGGAAAGGTTGATCACTGATGCTTTCGGAGTAAATCCCAATTCTTTTGGCTCCTAGTTTTTATGTAGGAACATTGTTGGCCCTGGTACTGGGGGTAGAAGCCTCTCCCCCTTCCCTGTCCTCTTGTGTTCATATTTAAATTGGGCTTGCGTCTGTCTAAAAAAGACAAACTGTCTCTACTCGCTTTAGCATTGGTATCCTTTTCTCTCAATATCTCATTTTCTTGCACTGGCTCATTTTCAGAGTCAGTGCTGGTGTAGGATGTATCGGAGAAAGTGACTCCTTTCCTTAGGCCATTGCGTTTGTTCGTTTGATAATTTCGTTTATATGGGAACTCATCTCTTTGCTTTTCATAATAGTCTTTTTGGAGAAAAGGGTAAGCTAGTTCAGGTTTATATCTTCCAGCATCTTTTCTGAACTTATTACTTTTCTTATTTACTAAGTAATCCTTATATCTATTTAAATCCCCCTGAATTTTGTCTAGTTTCTTTTTAGCATCTTCTAGAGAAGTATTACCCCTTAATTTTTCTTCCATTTTGTCTATCTCACATTTTTGTATGATTAGTGTTTCTTGTGCTGTCTCAATTATAAATAATAACCAATCTCTGCTGAACCTATTTGCTATAAAGGTCCATGTTTCAATGAATTTATGGTTTCTAATAAAAGGACCAGGTTCGTTTTTCAATTGCAAGCCTTTAGGGATTATTCCCTTCTTACAGTATTCCACTAGGAAATCTGCGTGCAGTTCTGTTCTTATCACGTTCTTTTTTAAATTCCATAATTCTTTCCACTGTTCTTCATCAAGGTCCAATATTATTACTGTGTTTGTGGTTTTTGCTGCACCATTAATTACTTTGTTTAAATGGTCTTCAGAGAATCCAAAGATTTTAAATTGGTCCATATTGAATTTGGACTATTGCGCCCTATCGGGCGCCTCACTGTTCTTAGTGAGAGAGAAGATACTCCCCAGTTGAAAAACTGTGCTTATAATATTAAGAATAAATTAGGAGGAACCCTTTGTAGAAAAGTGAATTAGTGTGTATGTGAACAAAAAATCGAATTTTCTCTTTTCCTTATTTTTGTGAAACTACAATCTCAAAAAGATCTTGGGCAAGGGAACTGATCTGAGCGGGGATTAGAGTTTCAATCAGATTAACAAATTTATAAATCATACAATATTTAAATTACAGATGATGATCAACAGGATACAATGAAGGGCAGAAAAACAAAGAAATACATTATATATCTTGTTTATTAAGTTTTTTGATTGTGTTAATAAAAACATAATTTTATTCGTAAAAACAATTGCATCATAAAACAATTTACCAAGTAGAAAAATATATGTTGACGCGGCGTTTCGGTGAATGAAATTGTCACCTTCTTCAGGACACTTTTTTCATCATTAAAAACAGTCTAGATAAAACAAAATTTAAAACACTTATTACAGAAGCTATTATATTCGCTTTTGGTTCTAAACATTCATTTTTTATACTAAAAGGACGAACCCTCAGAGTGCAGAAACAGATTGTATGCACAAAACAAATAGGATTGTATAGTGAAGACTAAGGGTTCGTCCTTTTAGTATAAAAGACCGCCCTCTCTTGCTCTTATCCAGCATATCATTAATATTCCATGAAAGTGCAGTGAGTTTTCCCAAGGAGTTGTGAGGCTGTGTATTAGTCAAACAGCCAGGGGGCTGGTCTCATTGACTGTCATGTCACGGATGCAGATGTGTTTTTGCAATACATCAAAAAAATGGCAGGCAGGAGAAGGGCATGGCTAAACCAATATCATAAAAAAACAAGAAAAACAATCTATGCTAGCTCCATCCCCTTCCCCACTTTTCTCTCTGCTACATTTCTTTAACACGAAGTACCTGTTGTGATACAACTAGGGACGGAAGCGTGCTAACCTTAGGTGTGTGCTTCCCCACTGTGTGACACCTCTCCCAGAAATCCCCATTTACCCAAAATCCCCCTCGAAACACCCATGAACACAAATAAAAACAACTAAACTGAGTACAAATCAATGCATGGATGCCAATCATTCCTTATCACCACCACTTAGTCTCAATGTCAGCGTGGTTAGGCCTCTCAATGTTCATTAAGATGGGGTAAGGCAGAGGGTCTTAGGTAGCCAACATTATGTAGAGAGCTGCCACATCGTGAATGATCTGCACCACAGGCTGTGAATGCAATTGTCCCGTGGGGTACTGTACGGTTCATGGGAGCGTGCCCTACATTCTCACCAGCGGTTCCTATGTCCTGGGGGCTTCTGCTCCCACCACCCTCAGCCTCACCCCACCCTACGCATCCCATATGCCCCCGGCTGCTCAAGTTGAGGTGTTCTTCCATTAAGTCCCACGCGGCTTCAGGTGTGCCAAGGAAGAAGAAATTGTCCTCATAAATGACTTTCAGTCGTTCCAGGAGGATGAGCATATAATGAACATTCAGGGCTCTCAGATTCTGCTTCACCCCCAAGAAGGATGGCAGCCTGTGCTGGGGCTTGTGGATATACTCCAGGAAGATAATCACCACAAGTGACTGGAATTTCAGATATCCCCAGGAACGAGCCACCCGGAGGATGGCATCTGGATCTGAATAGTTGAGGATGGAGGCAATAAATGGACAAGGTGGTGAACCCATATGAGGTTTAGCATGAAGTGCCCTATGTACCTTTTTCACTACGAAGCAGGGGGAGACCTCAGTAGTCTGGGGTAAATGCAATTGGGTGGTAACTCTGCTCCTTCCAGGATACCCAAGTTGTATGTTTTGCCATGTCTGATCTCAGGTTGTAGTCGGAAGAATGTTGCTGGAGCGTCAAAGGGGGTTGCCGGAGAAGGCCAGGCCCCTGCCGAAGCAGGGGCTTGGTATCCCAGCCGTGCGTGCCCTCTTTCTCCGGATTGGATCTGGAGTGGTTTTGCCCTCCCCGGGAAGCCGGCTGTGGAGGTGGGCACCCGAGGCGCATGTGCACAGGAAGCGGTGGGACACCACAGACAGCCCCTCACAGCACACAGCCAGGCACACTGGGACAGGCCTGGGGTGGCCCGGTCACCAGACCCCCTACTCGGGGGCCAGGCACGAGGGCGTCGAACCTCCGCGGCAGGACCTGGCGAGAGACTCTGCCACGGGCAATTGGGGGGTCAGACCTTGTGGGGGGATGAAGGAGAAGCGGAGCTAACCCTGTGACAGCCCCAGCTGCATTCCGGGGAAACCCTCGGGCGATTGACGATCGAGCAACCCTCAGACAAGCATAGTGCCTGGAGGAACCCGGGGACGCGAGGTGCGGTCGAAATGTCAATGATCAATGTTTCTTGCAATTCACACGAATTCTCAAGCTAGCTGCATTCTTCATCGACGCTCAAGCCGAGGGATCCACCGCCTAGAGTCACAGGCAACTTTTTGAAAATGTTTGGCGGGAACAAGGCGACGCCATCCGTCCACCGCCCACGCAGCAAGACGGCCTGGGTGCCCATTTAAGGCTTCCCCTCCGGGAGTCAGACTGCACCGTTGGGAGAAAAAACATTGACAGGTGCTCGGCCTGAGAATTCTCCCCCAACCACCCACTGGCAAGGAAGGGGGCTCCCAATGCGAGGGAACGGACCGCATGAGTTTTCAAACCCCTCGGCCGGGCCGCACGGGACTAGGTCAAACCAGATACTTGGCAACGAGGGACGATCGCTCCACCTGCACATCAGCCGTCTGTCAATGGGTGGCCGAGCCATGCTGGCGGGCTGGCAATCAGCCCGCCTCACCCTTTGCCCAGGTTAGAGGTGCCAAAAGGGAAGAGCCAGGCAGCTCCCCATCCCGCACAGCTCCCACCGAGAGGAGCCGGGGTCCCCTCACAGCCCCTCGGCCCTTTTTCTTCCAGGCTGCCCTGTCACGCAAGTAGGGCCGCTCCTCGTTCACCCGGACCCTGGTTGAGTAGGGACTTGGCTGCTGTTGGGCCCAGCTGGTGCCAGGGCCTTTTGAGGGAGAAGTGATACCAGCCCAGGTATGCACTGCCATTCGGTTTACCCCCACTACCGTGGGGGTCGTGATGGGTGAACTTGGGTTCCGTCTTGGAGAGGGACAGGGGCCCATCCCTCATGCCCGGTTACTCACGTGTCGGTTGGGCCCTCCCCAGGGGGAAGAGGCCCCCCGAAGTCCCAGTCCTCACCCAGGTACTCCATGTGGTTGCGGACCGCTCCACAAGACAGGGCACGCCGGAGCAGGGCTGGGCCCTGTGTCTAGGGTGCGTGCTTGCAGGAGGCAGCCGAGGGCTTTGGGCTGATGCCATCAGTCGCTCGAGCTGCTCCGCCGGTAATGATCCTTCTACAGGTTTACCTACGGAAAACGTTGTTTCGACTTTTACTTCCTCTAGATAGTCAAGTTTGATCGTCTTCTAGGCTCTCCGCCAGGGCCATTGCCGACCCCAGCGGGGCCGATCCGAGGACCTCACTAAACAATACAATCGGAAGTAGCGATGGGCAGTGTGTTTAAAGGGCAGGGGAAGAGAAAGCAAGAACTACCTTGCAATGGTTAATTAAGTGGTCCTATCAAAAGGATCCAAGGGGTAAGGTGACACAATTCAACGCTTCAGAGCCAATGATACACCATATAAATTCAGAACATCTTGTTGTGAAAATAGAAAAATGTATTGATTAAATAACAATTCATAAATGGAATCCATAGAAAAACTTTAGAGCATATATACAAACATAGAAAAAATATAGGGATTAATATGTGTCATGATTAAAAATTCATACTGAGAAAAGTGTTTATTCACGTCCCACTCACTCCCACAGTCATTCGCTAAACATACATACGCTTCTCAGTCTCACTCACTATAGAAATAATACAGTCATACACAAGCATTCATAGGGGAACCTAGGGACTTGCAAAACCACATTCAATAGTTGCTAGGACTAGATACCAGCCCAGGTATGCACTGCCATTCGGTTTACCCCCACCACCGTGGGGGTCGTGATGGGTGAACTTGGGTTCCGTCTTGGAGAGGGACGGGGGCCACCCCTCATGCCCGGTTACTCATGTGTCGGTTGGGCCCTCCCCAGGGGGAAGAGGCCTCCGAAGTCCCAGTCCTCACCCAGGTACTCCATGTGCTTGCAGACTGCTCCAACAGACAGGGCCCGCCAGGGCAGGGCTGGGCCCTGTGTCTTGGGTGCGAGCTTGCAGGAGGCAGCTGAGGGCTTTGGGCTTATGCCATCAGTCGCTCGGGCCGCTCCGCCGTTAATGATTCTTCTGCAGGTTCACCTACGGAAAACGTTGTTTCGACTTTTACTTCCTCTAGATAGTCAAGTTTGATCGTCTTCTAGGCTCTCCGCCAGGGCAATTGCCGACCCCAGCGGGGCCGATCCGAGGACCTCACTAAAAAATACAATCGGAAGTAGCGATAGGCAGTGTGTTCAAAGGGCAGGGACTTAATCAATGCGAGCTCATGTCCCGCACTTACTGGGAATTCCTCGTTTATGGTTAATAATTGCAATCCCCAATCCTTATCATGAATGGGGTTCAGCAGGTTACCCGCACCTGTTGGGGAAGGGTAGACACACGCTGATCTGTTCAGTGTAGCGAGCGTGCAGCCCCGGACATCTAAGGGCTTCACAGAAATGTTATTGTTCGATCTGTTGTGGCTGAACGCAACTTGTCCCTCTAAGAAGTTGCACGCCGACTGCTGGGGGATGCGTAACTCTTTAGCATGGAGATGTCTTGTTTGTTATCAGAATTAACTAGACAAATCGCTCCACCAACTAAGAACCACCATGCACCATCACCCACAGAATCGAGAAACAGCTATCAATCTGTCAATCCTTCCCGTGTCCAGGTTGGGTGAGGGTTCCCGTGTTGAGTAAAATTAAGCATCAGGCTCTACTACTGGTGGTGCCCTTCTGTCAATTCCTTTAAATTTCAGATTTGCAAATATAATCCCCCCAGAACCCAAAGACTTTGGTTTCCTGGAAGCTGCTTGGCGGGTCATGGGAATAACACCGCCGGATCGCTAGTGGGCATCATTTATGGTCGGAACTACAACGGTATCTGATTGTCTCCGGACCTCCGATTTTCGTTACTGATTAATGAAAACATGCTTGGCAAATGCTTTTGCTTTGGTTCGTCTTGCGCCAGTCCAAGAATTTCACCTCTAGCGGCACAATACGAATGCCCCCGGCCATTCTTCTTAATCATGACCCCAGTTCCGAAAACCAACAAAATAGAACCAAAGCCCTATTCCGTTATTCCTAACTAAAGTATGCAGGCGACTGGTCTGCTTTGAACACTCTAATTTTTTCAAAGTAAATGCTTCCGACCCCCAGGACACTCAGTCAAGAGCATCAAGGGTGTGCTGAGAGGCAGGGGCTGGGACAGGCGGTAGCTCCCCTTGCGGCGGACCGCCTGCTCTATCCCAAGATCCAACTACGAGCTTTTATTTGCATCAACTTTAATATACGCTATTGGAGCTGGAATTACTGCGGCTGCTGGCACTAGACTTGCCATCCAATGGATCTTCGTTAAAGGATTTAAAGTGTACTCATTCCAATTACAGGGCCTCGAAAGAGTGCTGTATTGTTATTTTTCATCACTACCTCCCCGAGTCGGGAGTGGATAAGTTGAGCGCCTACTTCCTTCCTTGGATGTGGTTGCCGTTTCTCAGGCTCCCTCTCCGGAATTGAACCCTGATGCCCCGTTACCTGTGATTCAGAAAAAGGGGTGGTGATGCCAGAAACTGGTCCCCGGAAGCTTGTTTCCTTCCCAGTATAAGCATTGGCTTGGTAGTTTGGTCTGCCCTGTTCCCATGATGCACTGGGCCAGGGACAGACTAATTTGCATGTAGCCAGGTTCTGAGCTGGGATGGTGCAGTGAGCTAAAAAACGGTGATGGATCAAGCCCTGATCTGTTGACGGGGTATGAGTGTTCTTTTTAATTCAGATACTCTGTCCATCACCACCCCCTTTTCTGAATCGTTTTGTCCACCATAAGCGTGGAAGGGTATACTCAGATGTGAGTCCCTTGCTCATTGCACCATCAGGATTCAAGCAAGCCGGGCCGAAGACGGCTGTAATGCCAGAAACCAGTCCCCGGAAGCTTGTTTCCTTCCCAGTATAAGAATTGGCTTGGTAGTTTGGTCTGCCCTGTTCCCATGATGCACTGGGCCAGGGACAGACTAATTTGCATGTAGCCAGGTTCTGAGCTGGGATGGTGCAGTGAGCTAAAAAACGGTGATGGATCAAGCCCTGATCTGTTGACTGGGTATGAGTGTTCTGTTTAATTCAGATACTCTGTCCATCACCACCCCCTTTTCTGAAACGTTACCTGTGGTCACCATGGTAGGCACAGAAAGTACCATCCAAAGTTGATAGGGCAGACATCCGAATGTATTGTCGCAGTCACAGGGTCATGCGATCGACCCGAGGTTATCTAGAGTCACCAAAGTGACTGGGCGAGCCCAGATTGGTCTTGGTCTGATAAATGCATGCATTCTGGGAGGTCAGCACTCATCGGCATGTATTAAGCTCTATTAAATGGTGCATAGGTCTGGACAATGGAATTTAAGCTCTGTGGAAGGCGCTTAAGGCTGGAAGATGAGATTCATCCCTATTAAAAGGTGCAAAGGGTTGGAAGATGGAATTCAAGCTCTGTGGAAGGTGCATAGAGCTGGAAGATGAGATTTAAGTTCTGGGGAAGACGAATATCTCTGGAAGATGAGATTCAAGCTCTGTGGAAGGTGCATAGGGCTGGAAGATGAGATTCAAGTCCTGGGGAAGGTGCATAGGGCTACAAGATCAGATTCAAGTTCTGGGGAAGGCGCATACGGCTGGAAGATGAGATTCAAGCTCTATGGAAGGCGCATAGGGCTGGAACATGAGATTAAAGCACTGTGGAAGGCTCATAAGGCTAGAATATTCAGTTCAAGCTCTGTGGAAGGTGTATAGGGCTGGAAGATGAGATTCAAGCCCCATTAAAATGTGCATAGGGCTAGAAGATGGGATTCAAGCTCTGTGGAATGCGCATAGGGCTTGAAGATGAGATTCAAGCACTATTAATGGGTGCATAGTGCTGGAAGATGGGATTCAAGCTCTGTGGAAGGCACATATAGGGCTGGAAGATGAGATTCAAGTTCTAGGGAAGGAGCATAGGGCTGGAAGTTGAGATTCAAGCTCTGTGGAAGGGTCATAGGGCTGGAAGACGAAATTCAAGCCCTATTAAAAGGTACATGGGGCTGGAAGATGGGATTCAAGCTCTGTGGAAGGCGCATAGGGTTTGAAGATGAGATTCAAGTTCTGGGGAAGGCGCAGAGGTCTGCAATATTTTATTCAAGCTCTGTGGAAGGCGCATAGGGCTGGAAGATGTGATTCAAGCTCTGTGGAAGGTGCATAGGGCTGGAAGATGGGAATCAAGCTCTGTTGAAGGCACATAGGGCTGCAATATGTGATTCAAGCTTTGTGGAAGGTGCATTTGGCTGCAATATGTGATTCAAGCTCTGTGGATGCATAGGGCTGCAATATTTGATTGAACCTCTGTGGAAGGCGCATAGGGCTAGAATATTCAGTTCAAGCTCTGTGAAAGGCGCATAGGGCTGGAAGATGAGATTCAAGTTATCTGGTAGGCACATAGCGCTGGAAGATGAGATTAAAGCCCTATTGAAAGAAGCATAGGGCTGGAAGATGGGATTCAAGCTCTGTGGAAGGCGCATACAACTGGAAGATGAGATTCAAGCCCTATTAAAATGTGCATAGGGCTGGGAGATGGGATTCAAGCTCTGTGGTAGGCACATAGGGCTGGAAGCTGACATTCAATAGCTGTGGAAGGCGCATAGAGCTGAAATATTTGTTTCATACTCTATGGAAGGTGCATAGGGATGGAAGATGAGATTCAAGCCCTATTAATGTTGTAAACCCTTTTATGACACAATTGTAAATTTCCCGATTCATCCCTTATAAAGGTATAAATCACTATGTCCTTATATAGGCATAAGAATCCTAACCATATTTAGTCATAGCTCATGCAGTCCAAATACGGCAGGGCTACTTCCACTAATTCCAAAAATCTTCAACGATTTCTTGGAAAACTCGGCTTTAGCAGCTAGGGACTTTCCCTTGCTCAAGAATTGACTTGTCCAAGAACTCATGGAATTTTCAAAGAACTAAGAGTCTTTAATGACATTATTATGTCCACCTTTACGTCAAACTCGGCAACTTCTAGGTATAAATATGCCCACACTTGCCTTAGCAAACACACAGTGGTTTGAAGCAGTTCGACTATCTACTTGCCCGAAGCATCCTGCTACTGCAAGTGCTGAAGGAAGCCGACCCTCCCATTTGATGCACTGAGAGAGACGCTATCTTTTCTCCTGCCGAGAAATCCAGCTCCAGTGTTTCCAAGCTACCCTTGCGGGTTGCTGGGAAATAGATTCCTGAGCCTGACCTTCTTCATTCCAAACTAAGGTACGGAGCTGATTAGACCCTCAGAGAAATCTTGGACTGATTTTTGGTAAAAGAAAACTATATTTATGCTACACCTCACTTACTTCTTCCCTCCTACTAAGCTTAGGTTAGGTACATCGGGGTAGGCGTATTGTAGAAGCACCAGTTGAGTACTTTTAGCCTCTGTTATTTATGTATGTATTTATCTATGGTTTAGGAACCATACAATGCTCCTATAGTATTATTTTATTCCACTCTTTATACTGTATGCATTATATTTCACAACCAGTTTTACGATTGTAGCAGTTGACTGAGTGAAATATCTATCTATTGACTAGGTGAAATATCTATCTTTTGTTTCCACGATTCTGATGATCAGTTTTATCTAGGGGAAACAAAGTTGTCATGTTTATTGTGGTTGTCAGAAACAAATCCCTTCTTGTGAATTCACGAACGTTTCTAGTGACCTCTGAGCTAGCTGGCACTCACTATTAAGTCTAATGTATTTGACAGACACTCAGTTGACCTCAGCCTTACGTCTAATCTATAGGATATATTATTCTAATGCGCAGAGCCTATTGGGAATATAGGAACTACACTACATTAAAAGGTGCATAGGGCTGAAAGATGGGATTCAAAATGGCATTCCAGAGGAACAGTGGGTAGATAGAGCAGGAATATGTTGCCAGGTTTGTGGCTCGGAGTCTGGTAAGGGTTATGCCAGTGGCAGAGTGTGTACCTGGGACAGCTGCAAAGAGGCACAAGTTCACTCAATGAAACGCATAGTAGAAGGAATGCTTTATGCTGCCCTGAATTGACCCCGAAAAGTACTGTTTTTAAGGGTAAAATACGAGGTTGGAACTAAAGCAGTGCCACTCAAACCAAATGTCCCTGCCTATAAAGCTGAATTTTCATCATCAGTGATATTGTGTATTGCTCATTATGGCGCCAAGCGTTTTAATTATCAATCAGTTTAAAAGTAAAAAGAGTCAGGAGCTGAGCAGCGTCCGACACCTGATTAGTTTTCTAGAGAAGGGAAATAACATTTGTTTACAAAAAAAAATACATAAGGAACCTCAATATTTAAAAACAAAACGTTTGAAGGCCACTGTACTAAGATGATATCAAGGGCACTAACCCCTAGATGCATCATTGTAACATTTTGCGATTTCTTAATTGCGAAAATTAAGGAATCGCAATTAAGAAATCGCAAAATGCTATGCATCAAAAGATAGCAAATTATTTTGCGATTCGGTAATTTTCCTTAATTGCGATTCACAATTTGCAAATCGCAATTAAGGAAAACCCTTCCCATTGATTCCTAGGGGCCAAAAGGCCCCTAGGAATCAATGGGAAGGCATTCACATTTTGCGAATTTCAAATTGCGATTCGCAAAATGTGAATGCAATTTCAAGGGTGCAGGGGGGGTTCAAAGAACCCCTCCCAGCACCCCTGAAATTGAACTGTAAGTGCAATTTACACACACATGACCCAAGGACATGTGTGTGTGTAAATTAAAACTTTCAAATATGCAACTACTGCATGTTTGAAAGTGTTCTATAAATTAGCATGAAGTTCAACTTCATGCTAATTTACCCCTTCCAAATTGCGAATTCGCAATTCTAAAGTAATCATGCATTGCATTTAAGAAATCGCAAAATTGCGGTTTCTTAAATGCAATCGCAATTTTAGAAATCGCAACAAAATTGCGATTTCTAAAATTGCGAAAATACCAAAATGCTTGATGCATCCCAAAAACGGGATTTGCATTCGCAAATGGACGAATTTTGCGATTCGCACCGTTTGCGAATGCAAAAACCCTTGATGCATCTAGGCATAACTGATTCTCCGTTGCTCGCTAATACTGACCTTGTGTTTTTTAGTTTTTCAAAGTAAGTGAAGTCGCTCTAAAGATAAGATATCCCGAATGAAGCTGCCGTCCAGGTATAGCTCTACTCACCCACTTTCTCGTTTGTTACCTCGCTCGCCCCTTCGCCGCCTTGATGGCGTGCTAGCTCTCTCCCTCAAGAACTTTTGATTATAAAGCTCTTGCAACAACTGGAGCAAACCCATTTGAAATGCAAATGTTTGTCTGCTGGAATTTCCTAAAAGTGCCTTAGGCTCTATTTTTAATCAACAAAACTGTGCTATAAAGTACAAGAAAAAGACAGCGGGTGTGAACATTTCCTTTGAATAAAACTGCACCGTCATTTTCTAAAGAAATGATCCGATTTTCTCAGTAAGGACCCAGGGTTTGTGGGTGGCCACTCCTCCTCCTCCCACATCCCTCCCTGAGAGAGTATAAAAGACCCAGGGATCGAGAAAGGGACATCCGCCTCTTCTCCCTGAGTGAGCAAGACTGTCAGTGTGCTCTCTGCTTGAGACACCCCCTCATACGGACCCAAGCTACGGTGAGCAAAGGCAGCCAGGAGACTGCATTATATATAGCGCCTACTACCCCTGACCAGGTGCTAAATTGCTTTACCCTGGGCAGCATGCTGCTACAGAGCCGAAGCTTAGTAGTTAACCGAGTGTTATTGGCTAGTATTAGTTAGTGGGATTCATTCATCAAGTAACTCCAAGAATTCATTTCAGTTTCTTTATATTGGATTCTTTAATGGTACATTAGTGGGGCTATATGAGTTCATGCAGACGGTTGGTCTGGTCAGCACATGAGCGTCTGGTGTGATTGGTCATTTTCAGGTCGCAGCTGTGTGACATTGAAAGTGATCTTTGCGATGGGTGGTGGACTATGCTCGCAGTTACAATCATAGAGATGACAGCGAACATGCATGTGACTTTGAGAAGTTTGTGCGTACAGACAAGACGCATGCAGAGGATGGGTCATTTGAAAGAAAAAAGGAGAGGTGACAATCAGAAATTTTAATTAAATGTCAGTTTTCATGCTGGATTTTGGAGTGTAGAGGACAGACACAAGACTAAGAAAAAAAATAGACAAATTCCCTTTTTTTCCCCCTCATGTTGAGGTTTTATTTATTTATTTATTTGTTTATTTTTCTAAATTACAGAACATACAGCGTTTAACATTGTGGTGTGTGACCTCCCACCCCTTCTTGTACAAAACGAAGACAAGTTTACAATAATAATCAGGGACATCAAAAATATTTACAAAGAAGCATCTAAGAAAGTATAAGGATATGAGGAGAAAGAGACAAGTAGAGCAAAAGAAAAAACGAAAGAAAGGAGCAAAGAAAGAGATAGGGAGAGATAAAAAGATAGATGAGGGAGAAAGGAATTAGATAAAAGATTTACTCAGAGCGCTCAAGCCACGTGGGAAAGGTCCCCATATGTCCAGACCCTTTTTCTTGCCTTTGCGACCTTTTTGGGCATATGCAGCCCGATTCATCAAGCGAAATTGCGCTCGCAAAGGGCCAGATTCTGAGAATCTTGCCCTTTGCGAGTGCAATTTTTGTATTTGGGATTCATCATCCCAAATGCAAAAATTGCTATTAGAGAAATTGCATATTTGCGAGGAATTGGATTTAAGGAATCTCTAATAGAGATTCCTTAAATCCAATTCATCAACCAATTTGAAAATGCAAATTCGCAATATTTGGTCACAATTTACCACGAAGTCTGACTTCGTGGTAAATTGCAAAAAAAGAGTAAAAAGCACTTTAGTGCATTTTTTTCTTTTGCATGTTACACACACACATGTCCTTTGGACATGTGTGTGCGCAACACCTGTTTAAATTTGCATTTAAGGGGTGCTACAGGATGTCCTTTTGGGGTTTTCAGCATGTTGATAAATTTGACCTCTGAGAATCCGGCCAAGCCCCCCACCTGAAAGAAAGTTATAAATCGCTAAGTACTTAAAGGTGTCTTGTTGTTTTACGCCATATATGCTTTGTAAGTTTGCAAAAGTGTTTACTCTCCCATTTGCGATTAAATCCCATAGTTTTGAGATGCCAGGTTTGTACCACTCTGCTAAATAACTTCGATCAAAAAAGCTAGGCAGGTCCCAGTTTAGGCTGAGGAGGGTGCGATGATTAAGCCTTCGAAGACCATATATCCTACGTATATTACAAAACACCTTAAAGGAGTTCATCAGCGTCTTAAACCGGACGTGCTTATAGTATCCGTAGGATACCTGTCTGAAGAGACAGCCGCGAGCCTCTTCTCCCAATAGTAACAGCAATGGAGACGGCAAATCGGTTGGAGAGGTATAAGGGCGTACCGTAATTAAGTCTGTGCTATATTGCAAAACTGATGCCCAGTAATAAAGTACTATATTTGGCAGAGCCCTTCCCCCCGCTCTTTAGGGAGTGTCAGTTGTCTTAGGGCCCGTCTAGGCTGCGCGAAGGCCCAGATGAACTGCGTAAGAATTTGCTGAAATTTTAATAACTGCGCTTTGTTAAATTCAAGTGGAATAGAGCGAATGTAATAGAGCAGTTTTGGGAAATACGTCATCTTGATCACATTACATCTTCCCACAAGTGTCAGATGCAAGTTGTCAATTGCTTTAAGGGATTTTTTTGTTTCAGAGGCCAAAGAGACAAAGTTCTCTGTTACTATGTTATCAAGATTTGTCATTATTGTCACCCCCAGATGCTTAGCTTTTGGAACCACCCTGCTGTTATTCCAATGGACTTTGCTATTGGTTATTATCTGAGTTTTAGAGCTATTTAATGCATATCCTGAGATTTTTCTGAACAACTGTGCTTCTGACTCTAGTGCTAGTATTGCACTTTCAGGGTCTGGAGTAGTAATGGCCGGGTCATCTGCATATGCCAAGATCTTGGTGTTTAATCCCTGTGTTCTAATCGCTAGAATTGCCAGATTTTTTTCAATTTTCCTAATTCTTGCACATTATTAACTATGGTCTACGACTCGATCTAAAAGAGAGATCATTTTACTTTAACAAAAGGTGAGTCACACAATAAGCCTTTTTAGTCCTATGAATTTCTAAGAATAAACAATGCTAACCTTGAATTCAAGGAACTAGCACCTGATATGCTCGACTTATATTCACAGAATCTCCACATACCCACTGGAGAACTTCCCTTCTGGACAAATCAACTTGTATCCTGACAGTTACTTTAACCCGGTCTCGAGCGGAGCCGGGTCGGAATTATCACCGGCACGGCAGTGAGATTCTTTTCCTTCCATAACGCGATAATTAATGCGCCCCCCACTAGGGGCCTTATCTCATTGAATGCAAATCCTAACTACCATTGGTAGTACTCCTTCTTATGCTTCCCTTTGTCTCTCCCCTTTCCCCTTTGTGGCATTACAGACCTGTGGTTTCATAGCCATTACCTACAGGTAGGATGCACCCCCCCGGTTATATCCCAAAGCCCTGTTTTTCCTTTCCACTCCCTTACTCCCCCATCCACATTACAATCTCCACCATGATCTAGGATCCCCTTACCCTTACATTTCACTACGCCCTTTTGCATCACTCGAAGAAATGTTGCATTAATATGTGAATTTATTAAGTGTTGTAAATACCACAATTATATAGTCACCGTCGACCCACTTCCCTCCTTGCACTTGTCAGGACAACATTCACAGGTACCAGGTTGGTGTTGTGTGCTTCCACTACTGTATTACATTTTACTTACTCACAATACACTCACCGTACACAGTTTTTCACCATGTATAGTCACCATTTGAAGTCTTCTTATTGTTACCATGCACTCCATCCATTATTTTGTATCCTCCCCAGCCCTGAGGAGTCGCGGAAACAGTGTTTTCTTGCGACAAAACACGTGTCGGCTGGCTTTTAATGAACAATAAAAGAGGAACCGAAATACTGGTGTCCCACATCTTCGCCCATGGAATTTGAACTTTATGTCCATTGTGACATCTATTTTGCTTGAACTTTTACATAAGTGTGCAGCAGGTCTTGGTCTCAAAATGCATCACTTTACATCACAAACACATTACACATAGACACTGATTCATACGTGTGTGAATAAGTCCACAGGAAATGTTACATAAGACTGAGAACTACAAGTGTAGGAGTCACACGTCATCCATACTGGTAGGCAGTATAGTTTAAGAGTGCTTGATCTGGAGAGGCACACACTCAAGGGCTTATTTACAAGGCTCTCCTGCCACCGGAGCCTCACTTTTTTGACGCATTGCCAAGCAGCGTGCTGGTCCATATTTACAAGGATACACAAAGCCGCTGTGCATTGGCCTTGTAAATACGGCCCATTTTCACCCATTACTTTTAAAAATTCAATCACTGAAATGAGACTCCTCTCCATTATTTCAGCCGCGCCAGTGCTTCAAGTGTATGCTGTGCAGATTAACATGATCCTGCAGAAGGAGACAGGATGCTTTCAATAAATAATATTAACTAGTTGCTCATTTTTCACCATTACAGAACGACCTGCAAGTCCAGCTGCTGCTTCTCCTCAGGGCGACCAGGTCACCCCGTCTAAGAGACATCAGCTTGTGCTTCACCCGAGAGACACTCTCAGCACCTAAGCAACAGTCTGCTGACTTTAAGCGCTCACAGGAGAATCGAAGATGAGGACCATCTACTTCTACAGTGAAGCCAACTTCCAGGGTGAAGCTTGTGAGCCTGTCACAAAGGACCTTTCAAATCTGGCAACACTTGGGTTCCTGAAGCGGGCCAAGTCAATGAAAGTGGTAGGGAACTCCTACGTTGTCTTTAAAGACATATCATTCAAAGGGGAGTTTGAGTTATTTGTGGAAGGGGACTACAAGGATCTGAAAGAATTTTCCGAAGCTATCTCGTCAGTGCGAGTTGTGAAGGGCGGTCTGAAGGATCCACAAATCAACATCTACGAGAAGGAAAATTACAGCGGCAAATCAGCCACCATAACATCAGCTACCCAAAACCTGGATTCTTATAAAATGAATAACATGATCTCTTCCCACAAAGTAGCCAAAGGAGCCTGGTGTGTCTATGAGCAAGAAAATTATGAGGGTGCCAGAATCGTGGCCCTGGCCGGAGACAGCCTGGGTGATTATAACGCCATCAACTTTGGCAAAAAAGCCAGCTCCTTGAAGCCTTATGAAGGTTGAAGAAGCTTCCTCAACATAAGAGTTTCGAAGGCATGGCCTGATTGGTCAGCTCCCTTGTGTCTACCATTCACTCTACTTCGCACGTTCCAGAGAGACTTTAATCATGAGCATATCTTCTACATTGATTCAACACTTCCAGCTGATTTGTTTTCACAATCTCTCTCTTCCTCTCTCTATTTACCTGAACAGGTGTACAAGGTGTGTAGCTTCTGCTTCACCTGTCTCATTTCTCTCTGCATGAAATAAAGTAGCACTCGCAAAAATCTACTGCTGCTGTTGTCTGTGTGGTCTCTCTTTAGTCCTGTGTCTTGGACTGCAGCCCACTGTAGAAAGATGTGTGTTTTACAGTACACACTGAAACTGTGCTGTCTCCATATGGTGCCACCAGCTACTTGACCGGGGGGTGAAATGGGGATGGTATCAAATCTTAGATAAAAACAGATTATGTTTGCTTACCTTGGCCATTAAGAAGTTCCCTGAAAAAATCCACTGATCCCAAAAGTCTAATGTAGGTCTTATTCACTTCTGTGTTGTATGAGAGAGGTCTGTGGACTAATGAGGGCTGGAGGTAGAATACACCCACACACCCACGATTAACACAAATGCACACACTTTATGGGTAACTCTCAACGCATATATACTAGGGAACTACATGGCTGCATGCCCCCTGCTTCCTCCCTCCTGCTCCTTGCCCTATACATCTTGTCCAATCTCCCTAGCAGACCCACTGAATGTGCTTTCATTACATCCAAAGAACATCAACACACAAAGAACTAGTCCATATGAAGCTAATACATATATTACCTGGATGCCAAACTCACACAACCCCTTCACACATCTTAAGGACAACGCCTTTAAATGTACTCACTGCAAATAGCTCCTGATCAGGGCACACAGTCTACTCACAGGCACCTTTATTTACTCAAATCAAACTCTCCCTTTTGGTGTAGAAAATAGGTCCACATCCTACCACACACAGAACTAAGGCCCTCGTCCTACCATGGACAGAACTAAGCCCCACGTCCTAACACTCACAGAACTAAGGCCCACGTCCTACCACTCACGGAACTAAGCCCCACGTCCTACCACTCACGGAACTAAGGCCCACATCCTAACACTCAAAGAACTAAAGCCCACGTCCTAACACTCACAGAACTAAGACCCACATCCTACCACAGACAGAACTAAGGCCCACGTCCTACCACTCACAGAACTAAGACCCACATCCTACCACAGACAGAACTAAAGCCCACGTCCTACCACTCACAGAACCAAGGCCCATGTCCTATCACTGACAGAACTAAGGCCCACTGTGAGACCTGGGGTTACCAGCCCTCAAGGAGGTAGCATGGCGCGAGCAGGAAGGCAGCCAGGGGCTTGTGTGTAAAGCAGCTACTTAACGCACACATCCAATGTAAGACACAGTGGAGCAATAATGGAGACCACACCATTAGTTGTATTCGAAAGAATCAAGATCTTTTATATATACTTTCAAATAGAGCGTTGCATTATTAATTCGTCAACATTACATTGAGACATTTCATGAATCGCATTCAGGTTACATTTCCCATAAATGGGTAAACATTACATTACAATCTTAACCAGCTCATCTAGCAGTGAAACACTAGTTGTTCCCACCTGTCGTATCAACCTTTCTGACAGGCAACGGGGTGACTGTATTAACCTGGAGGATCCTGCAAGAAGCGACTATAGTAATGTGTTTAAATATCACATCAAACCTCTCATGGATGCTTTTCCTTCAAGGTAATAAAACATTTCGGCAAGTACTTATCAGTCCAACAAGGAACTCCAAAGAACACAACCTTTAGTTATTTGTGACAAGCCTTTCTTCTTGTAACTGTGGGTCGGCTTGCGACCTAGATTAGATCATCAGAATTCAATGGAAGCCCACCTCTGCAAGAAAACTCAGTACAGTGAAGTGAATCTCCCTGTTATATCCTGCTCTTCCTCTCTCTTTGTCCCTCCTTAGTGTTAGTGTCTGCTTGTCTATGTCATGTCTCTGTGATGTCATCCAGGATTCTACCTGTTGCTGTTCAAGGGATTTTATCAGTTACCTGGAGGCTGAGCAGGAAGTTATCTGCTCCCAGTGGGGTTTCTTACCATATTACATTCCTACCTGAATGCTGTACCTTCTATCTAATCTCAAGAATAAATATACTACATGTACATTACAACAAGGACCCTTCATCTTTATTTTACTGAATTTAACACTGGCGACGAGGTAAAAAAGGACCCATTTAAAAGAAAAGGAACTTCAGTGAATTTAAAGAGATCATCATTGCAACCAAAGACAAGAAGAGAAACGCTTAAAATTACTTTCCTGCGTCTGGGTGCCCCACCGGTGTCTGGTTCCAACGGACAGTCTCAACCCCTCCATTGGAATAACCTTTGCTGAAGTAATACTACTACTAAATCATCTGGCACTAGAGCAAACTTAAAGGACTCCCTGTTTTCATCTAGTAAATCAGCGTTTTACGTGAGTACCGTTGCTGCTGCTGTCTGTCCTAGGTGTGCCTGTGCTACTTCTGCAACCTCCTGTTTAAATGAAAGTGTGCTTGTACTGTTTCTGGAATCTGCTGTTTAAAAGATTGTCAGTTCACTTTGTGACTTCAGTTTATTGCCTGCGCAACTTGTGCCAACCTGCTGTTTAAAGGTCTCCTGTTTACAAAAGCGCTACTAACTGGGACCGTTACAACCTGCAATCAAAATTAATTCTGCCTGCATCAATCTGTGTGAACTCCATGTTTCGGTACCTTGAAGGTTGTGCACTAGCAGTTTGAGTGAAGAGACGGCTATTCTACTTTGTTATTTGGCTTGCGGTGTGGCCTACGCTGAGACCTGATGCCTATTTCTGCCAACCACGTCCTGAGCATACTCTGCAAACTGTGCTGGAATTCACATGCCAGTGCTTGGCTCTACACCATTTGGGAGTCTGTCTACATTCCTGACTTCGAGAATTGGAACTTGATCTGCACACCATTAACTTCTGACATTACACTATGTTTTTGGATCTACAATCTGGGTGAGAAATCGCTCACCGGTGTTTGCTGCTTCATGATTTATTTACTTATTTATTTATTTTCCTTGAAAAAAAGGGTGTTCTCCAACAAGGTACTGTTTGATTTTCTTTACATTTTCCCATGGAGATTTCTACAGAGCTGTTTGTGTCTCCCTTCATTCAAATGACAACGGTGACTACTTTTATTATTTTGATTTGTTATGTTTAAGATGTTGTGAACAATTTTGCATATTTCCTAATTTATGCAATGTGTAGTTTGCGCTGTACTTTACCCTTGGGTGCATTTCTTCTAAGTACTGTGGTGTGCTAAATATCGATTTGTATGCTCAATGCTTAGAATTCTGTTTCTAGGTTATGTATGTATGCTGTTACATGTTCTTTTCTGTGTGGATTTGCAAGTGATGCATTTTGAAATAATTTATTCTATTATTGCCTGCTTTACTGGAGCCACGTTTGTGCTCAACCTTTGTTGAGGTGCTCATTTGCTTTCATTTTGGTGATGATTTTTTTGGTGTTATGCTTATTGGGGTCATTTATGTGCTCAACTATGTTGAGGTGCTCCAGTTTGTTTTCATTTTTAGTGATGATGAGCTAGAGTGATGCTCAAGTTTGATGTTTATTTCTGTTATGAACCACTTTATAGTGCTCTATTGTTAGAGGTGTTCATGTGCTTGCTATTAGAAGCCATAGGGGCTCAATTGTATTGTCATTTCAGATGAACCACTTATAGTGCTCTATGGTTAGAAAAGTTCATCTATTTACTGTCAGGGCTCAGTTTTATTGCTGATTTTCTGTTACTTACTGTGAGGAGCTGCATGGGCTCAGTTTTATTGCTGATTTTCTGTTACTTACTGTGAGGAGCTGCATGGTCTCAGTTTTATTCTATTGATAGAGAAGTTGCGCATTTTCTGTGAAGAGCCGTTTTGTCATGAACCACTTTTACTGTGCTCTATGTTTAGAGGAGTTCATGTATTTACTTTGAGGAGTTGGGCTCATTTTATTGTGCTTTATTTTAGAGGAATCGAAAATATTGAGTTGATATTTCATTTTCTATCTACGGTACTGAGCCATACTGTACCTTTGCTCATTTGTATTGAGATGGTCAGTTTTCATTTCATTTAAGCTTACATTCTTTCGTTAGCTTACGGTGCTTGTACAACCTTTGTACCTGTGCCCCTTTGATATTACCTCTTCTTTCCATCTGTTGAAGAGGGTGTTTATTTCCGGTGCATATATGTTCTTTCTTCTGCCTTTCTGCTTCTGCCATCTGTTTCATCTTATCCTTTTTTTCAATTGAAGGAGGGCGGTGTGTTATATCCTGCTCTTCCTCTCTCTTTGTCCCTCCTTAGTGTTAGTGTCTGCTTGTCTATGTCATGTCTCTGTGATGTCATCCAGGATTCTACCTGTTGCTGTTCAAGGGATTTTATCAGTTACCTGGAGGCTGAGCAGGAAGTTATCTGCTCCCAGTGGGGTTTCTTACCATATTACATTCCTACCTGAATGCTGTACCTTCTATCTAATCTCAAGAATAAATATACTACATGTACATTACAACAAGGACCCTTCATCTTTATTTTACTGAATTTAACACTCCCTCTCTTTTCAGGCTTGTAAATATGGTTCACTATGAACATTTCAGGCTTGTAAATACGTGCTCTCTGAACATTACAGGCTTGTAAATACGGTGCACTATAAACATTTCAGGCTTGTAAATACGTGCTCTCTGAACAGTACAGGCTTGTAAATACGGTGCACTATAAACATTTCAGGCTTGTAAATACGTGCTCTCTGAACAGTACAGGCTTGTAAATACAGTGTACTATAAACATTTCAGGCTTCAACCTCCATATTCTTGAGGCACAATCGAAGGGGGGCCAACAGGGCCCAGTCTCAGTTAACCCCGGACGAGTGGCGACCTCGGGCCTCCCTCGGAATACCGCCCTCCTCCCCAGGGGGGTTACCTTGTGTTCTTCGGCCCTCAGGGGCCCTTGCGAAGTATCCGCTTTTGAGGGGCAATGAGCTCCGGCCCTGTGCGACGCGGGGGCAGTTCTGAAGCCCTGGCGCCGGGGCGAAGCTGGCGAGCGGGGTCTGCGTTTGGGGCGGCATGCGGAGGGGGCTCTCAGGCTCAGCGGCCCCCTCCGTAGGGAAATGCAGCTCTCTCCAGCCGCCGGGCCGTATCAATGGCCCGTGGTGTCGGGCAAGGCAGGAGCAGTGCGGGCTGGGCCGCGGGACCACTCGCGGCACCGGGAGACGGGGGCGCGGCCGATGACGAGGCCGATCGCCCTCGTCACGTGACGGAGACAACAAGCTGGCTTCAGGCCTAACGAGGCCTGACTGGATTACGCGGCGGCCCTCCTCAAGCTCCAGGGGCCGCCGCAGGATGTCACAGCGCTCCCGCGGCTGCAGGGGTGATCTGGTGCGGTGCGCGACAGCGCCGGGGCAGAAGGAGGGGGCAACAGCGCCTCCAGGGGCAGACAGCGTCAGGCGATCGCAGCGCTCTCAGACAGCAGGTGAGCGCTTAGGGCAGATGCAGCGCCTCGCTGACCGGATGATTCCTGAGGGGGAGAAGCGCTTTAAAATGCCAGAGCCTCACAGTAGGACTTCATCGCTAGAGTCTTGAGGCCACAGTTAGCTCAGGGCAAGCAGGGTGGGAGCAATTACTTCACAGCGCTTCGCAGTGTCAATTACTTCACAGCGCTTGGCAGAGTCAATTACTTCACAGCGCTTGACAGGGGCAATTACTTCACAGCGCTTGACAGGGGCAATTACTTCACAGCGCTTCGCCCACAATTCAGTCAGGGGAATATAGGCCAGCCCAATTGTAGGCAGGGGATGCGCAGGGCAGCACAGTCCAGTACCTGATCCCAGAAAGCAGTCTTCTTGGCGCTTGGATGACTCTGCGCCCTTGGTTGCTGGTTACTTGAAGTTACTGAGGGGGGGTGATGAGTTGAAGGCTTGAGGGGATTTTCCTCAGTCACTGCAGATGGACCCTGGGGCTCCCTACCACTGGGCCAGATCAGGGGGCTAGCTTAGGACACCTCACCCAGCTTAAGAGGTAGCACCTAAATCCTGTCACTCCCAGTAGCATAGGTTCCTCACTAGGCCCTCCCGCCTAAACTCCTGTATGGGTTCCCCAGGTCAGTGATGCCCCAACTGACTAGAAAGTTTCCCTCCTTTTCCTTATATAGTGTCAATTGGCAGTTGGCAGTGGCAGTTGGTGCCTCCCCTATTCTGGAAGGTTCCAGGAGCTTCCTTCATTCTAGCTATGGGCAGGCTGGCAGGCTGGTATGGCAACATTGTTTAAGGGTTCCAGCCAGCCCCTGGCTACTAGAGTGCGCCTAATCAGACCACGCTGCAGTAGCAGTGGTCAGTGGCAGCCATCTTGGGGGAAGAGAGCACCTGCACCCTGGCATTGATTTTAATAATACACAGGCCATTACAACCTCGCAGGGCCTATACACTTACATTACAAGGGGGGACATCTGGAATTAGGGGAAGCAAAAAGCGAAAACTTTCAGTAAAAATAGGCCAAGTCCAACACCCACATCCTGCCACTCTCAGTACTAAGGCCCACATCCTACCACTCACAGAACTAAGGCCCACGTCCTAACACCGACAGAACTAAGACCCACACCCTACCACTCACAGAACTAAGGCCCATGTCCTAACACTCACAGAACTAAGGACCACATCCTACCACTGACAGAACAAAGGCCCACATCCTCCACTGACAGAACTAAGGGATACCACCACATCACTCACGGAACACCACCACATCACTCACGGAACACCACCACATCACTCACGGAACACCACCACATCACTCTGGGGCATCACTCAGGGGCACCACCACATCACTCACGGAACACCACCACATCACTCACGGAACACCACCACATGACTCATGGAACACCACCACATCACTCAGGGGCATCACTCAGGGGCACCACCACAGAACTCACGGGCACCACCACATCACTCAGGGATACCACCACATCACTCACAGACACCACCACATCACTCACGGAACACCACCACATCACTCACGGAACACCACCACATCACTCACGGAACACTACCACATCACTCTGGGGCATCACTCAGGGGCACCACCACATCACTCACGGAACACCACCACATCACTCATGGAACACAACCACATCACTCTGGGGCATCACTCAGGGGCACCACCACATCACTCTGGGACACCACCACATAACTCAGGGACACCACCACATCACTCTGGGACACCACCACATCACTCTGGGACACCACCACATCACTCTCGGACACAACCACATCACTCTCGGACACAACCACATCACTCTGGAACACCACCACATCACTCTGGGACACCGCCACATCACTCAGCCCAACCACAACAGCATCACTCAGCACCACAACAGATTCACTCAGCACCACAACAGCACTGTCCTTGCTTGCTACCAACAAGCATTGCCATAGCCAATAGGACTCGCATTAGGAAAGTGTAAGCTATTGGCTTTGTGAATAACAATGCTATTAATTTATATATTTTCAAAGCCAACACATATTTTAAAAAATTGTCATTTACAGTACCAATAGCTCACAATTTCCTAATGCGAGACCTATTGGATAGCAAATGCTTGTTCTCACTATCCTCCCACATACCTCAGTCTCCACCGTATCACTCTCCCATCCTCTTTCCACCTTTCCCTTCTCTCTCTTACCAGTTTAGGATTTAAAGATTATCAGCAGTACTATAATCAGGGTCACTGGAATTATGCAACACAGAAGGACCAAATTATGCAGTATGGTTGACAAAATTATGCAGGCTAATATGTGTTCCTATTACTGTATTTTTTTGTCACTTTTTCACATGTTAACATTGTCGAGAATGATTAGTACTAGGTTAAAACGCAAGTATCTGGATTAACAGCTGAAAGGTGATGAATAAACCTTTGTGAAGGGCCTTCCACTGTGCAGGAATATGTCAGTGCTATTTTAGTCAAAGTTGGTACATTTAAAATAGCTTTTTGTGAAAATCGGCAAATTATGCAATGATGATGGATTATATGGCAAATATGAGACATCCATAACTAAGGGTAAATTGTTGAAGCTGCTGAACCGCATAATTCCAGTGGCCCTGCTTATATGCAGTTCTGACTATTCATGTGACAAAATGAGAGAATAACTTGAGAGTGAATAAATGAATAGTCACTGGTGCTCCAAGGTGGGGTGTCTGGTCTTTAAGGTGCTTCTAATTATATTAGTGAGCTCTGCCTCCTGCAAGCACCTCGGGAGATGGAAAATAGAGAGGATAGTAGCCTCACATGGTACCAGCGCCATCATGGAATTGTTGCCAGTGCTTTCCTGTGCATAATAGACACTCGTACAACTCCTTCCCATTCTGGACATTTGTATTGTCCTGCATCGGCCATGATAGTGATAAAAACATATTTAAATGAAGCATACACAAAGAATGTGCCTTGCTGGGCCTGTGCAGATTTTAAAAATAAAAACAAATAGTAACACATTTTCTTACCTACTTCTTGTGTCACAGCCTGATCTGATAAGCAGCTGCAGGAGTCAGGAAAGGTGAATCAGATTAAACAAACTTATTTTCTCCACTGCAGAACAGAAATGGAAATATCCACACAGCACAGGACGGTAGGCAAAAGTTGCTCGGTGTCAAATAAAGAATTTTTTCCCTTCGCCATGCCCCTATTGTACTTGCACGACACAGCCCACCTTTCTAAAAGGAGTCGAGTGACTGGGATGGCTATGAGATCATAGGTGTGTGTTATTTGTTGTCTCACAACTGTCTTCACTTTTTCCAAAGGATTGGGCATATGTTTTTAAACATGGCATAACATAGGTGTACCTCCTACCTCATCAATTAAAAGAGAGGAGTTATTTGCAAAAGCTTTGCATGTGATGGTACACCATTAAGTGATTAATTCATGGATGCCTTTGTGGTCTAGGTCTTGTTTTGTGAATACATAAGTGAGTGGAGGGCGACCTATGACCACTGTTCCCTCTAAGCTCCTTGTTGTTAGCTATAGCGTGGACGGCGGCTCAGCCGTGAGAGCTCTTTCTTGCCCAATAGCTTTTCTCCCTTGGTTTTAACACGTCATCACTTCTTTTGTTTGAGTGTCCCTCCACATTTAATACCCATTTGACAATTAATCTAGACTATGGACAAAATTTGTCTAGCATTCACAGATGAACAGATAGCCGCAATTTTAGCAGGACCTTCACTCCTCTCTGAGTTCCCATTATTAGGGAATACAACAGTCAGAGAGGAATGGGAAAAACTCAGTAATCTTAAAAAGAAACAAGTAAGGATTGCCCTCCATGGGGCTTTAATGTCCGAATATTACACATCAGGATCCTCACCAGCGAGTCTTCTGGTGAGAATAGAACCTAGGATTTTTTTGGATGATGAAAAGTTCAGGCTAGACTGTAGCTATATAGCCAACAAATGCACCAGGGATTGGCTAATTCTTATCATTAGCACAGCTCAACGACTGAGCGAGGAACTTTTGAAAGAAATCTTAGAACTAGAGGAAAGCATCAGTCGTGATAACACCTTTACTAATGCGAAAGAACACCTAAGCAAAATACAGGACGACCTGAACGAGTACAAGAATTACAATATCAACCAAAAAATCAAGGGACTCCAAAGAAATCTTAAAAAATAGTCACATGAATGGACATTCCCCTACGTCACTGACACACACTATCAGTCAGGGCCAGAACAAGTCAACCAAAGTGGGCCACGTAGAGGGTGGGGTGGCAGACAACAACAAAGACGCACCCCTGCAAACTGGACATTTGACAACACATCCAGTGAGGACGAACAAGATAGGCCTCAAACCAACAGAGTAAGGTTCAACCCCCAGGAACAAAACAACGCTGACCTAGGGGTATTACTACGCTCTTTTTTAGGCCAGGGCCAAGGGGCCAACAGGGGGGCAGGACAAGCAGGAAAAGGAAGAGGACGTGGCAATCAACCTCCTCCTCAATGTCAGGCATTCTCCCCACGAAAAACCCAGAGCAGGGGCAGACAACCCCTATAAACAACATAGTGGTAAACTTGTCAAACCACACCCTGTCAGAAAGTGAACTAAGAGTGCTAAACAAGGGACTAGGCTTCGTCCCGACCCCCACCCATGATTCTTTTAAATGCAGAGTAGAATTCTTCGAAACAGTTCGAAAGATTAAATTAAAAACATTCTTTGCTAATAAACCACAGGATAATCAAAGAGGGTTTAATACCAACTTAAGAAAACCTTCCACATTTGTGCCACCTGGTGGGTCATTGGGTCCTGAAATTGCGGTATTTGAGTCCAAAGTGCTTCAAGACATTGAACTGCTAGAAACTAAAGAAAGGAACATCAACCATAAAAACATGTCCAGGTCAGATTGGGAAGCTGTCAAGAGCTTGCAGAATAATTGCGATCTGACTATAAAAAGTGAGGATAAAGGGGGAGCGGTAGTGGTGCTTAACACTTGTGATTACGAGACAGAAGTCTACCGTCTACTCAATATCCACGCAAATTACCAGCCATTAAATAAAGATCCTACCCCTGAATTACTCACCATCATAAAAGGGATGGTAGGAGAGGCTAAAGAAAAGAATTGGATTTCTGGAAAGGAAGCAGATTTTCTGGTAAATACCAGCCCCAGAACTCCTGCGTTCTACATCCTTCCAAAAATTCATAAGCCTGCCCGGCCCCCACCGGGCAGGCCCATTGTGTCTGGGATACAGTCTGTCCTGGAACCGCTATCGCAATTTGCGGACTATTTCCTGCGCGAATCTGTGGTTACACAGAAATCCTTTGTTAAGGATTCCATGGATATCTTAAATGTCATCAAGGATATGTCCTTTGATCCATCTACAGAGATACTGGTAACCATAGACATTGAGTCCCTGTATTCCTGCATTCCTCAGGACGCCACCCTAGTGGCAGCAGCGCGCGCCCTGAGGTCGCAGGAATGGTTTTATGATGCAACCCAAACTTTCGTTTTACAGTGCATTCAATTAGCCCTAACTAGAAATTTTTTTAGTTACAAGGACAAGATGTTTCTGCAGATTACAGGGACTTCCATGGGGGCTACCATGGCGCCCAGTCTGGCCTGTATATATGTAGGCCAGTTTGAATAGCACGTCGTCTATCCCTCCACCAATCCCTTCAGAGACCATGCGCGTCTCTGGAGGAGATATATAGACGACGTGCTCTGCATCTGGACTGGGAATGAATCCAGACTCCTTGAATTTCTGAGCTGGCTGAACGTGCAAGATCAAAGTCTTCGTTTCACGTGGTCTCACAGTCGGGAATCAGCAGTGTACCTAGACTTTGACATCATAGCCAAGGACGGTGGTCTCCTTACTAGTGTCCATCACAAACCCACCGACAGGAACTCTTTACTGGCATACAATTCATAGCATCCGAGGGCCCTAAGAGATAACCTGCCAGTGGGTCAGTTTCTTAGATACCGTAGAAACTGTTCGACATGTACAATGAGCAGGCACAAGTTTTATGTGAGAAATTTGAAAAAAGGAATTACCCTGTGAAGATTATAAAACAAGCCAAAAAAAGAGCACTCAATATCCTAGGAGTGTTCTACTTGAGGTTAACCAAAAAGAGAAAAGTGACTGTCTCCCAGTGGTTATGACTTTTGATCCGTTGGCCACGAAAATAAGGCAATCCATACATAAGCATTGGTCCTTATTGTCTAGCGGGGATTTTAAAATGCCACCGCCGAGGTTTGCCTTCAAGCGTTCAAGCAATCTAAAAGACAAGCTAGTTCACACTAGGACACAAGTCAGCAAAGCTATCAAAAACAGTACAGTCCCTAATGGACATTTTCCCTGCGGGGGTTGTTCTGTTTGTCCATTGACATCTAAGGTGACAAGTGTTACTCTGCAATCAGGCAAAGAATGGTTTTTAACCCAGTTCAGCAATTTCAATACCACAAATGTGGTATACAGGCTTGAGTGTGAATGCGGTTTACAATACATTGGACTTACCACCCGCAAGATAAAAACGCGGATACAAGAACATCTCAGTACTATAAGATCAGGTAAACTCACCACCAAATTGGTTCAACACTGCCACACCAATAAACACTCTTTTAAGTGGGTGGTGTTGGAAAAAGTAACAGGAGGAACCGGTACGGTGGAGCGGCTGCTCACCACCAAGGAGGCCAGATGGATCTATCAAGAAAAATGTGAAAGGGTAGTGCTCAATAAACTCCTTGAATGGAACAAAGTGCAAAAAGTCCCACGCATGCGGAAATCAGGCTATGTGGGGTTCTTGTGTACATACACATTGAGATATAGTTATCCCACCTTTTGACTCCACTCAAGCGTGGAATTGGTAGCCTTTGATCTAATGGAGCGTCTCCTTCTCTTTAATGGACTATGTATTTGTGGGGCACCCTTCATTCCTTTTCTACCATTATACAGGCTTCTTAAAATCCAACCTGTTAATGCAATTTTTCCCTTTATCATGTCAAAATGTTTGGATTGAACAACTTCATTGTATTTAGGTGCTGTAAAAGAAGTTGTTGTCCAACATCATATTTTTTGTTGGTTTAATACGTTTTTTTAAAATATGTCTTTATTGTAAATAGAATTCTTTTCACAATGAATCAAAAAAATGTTATGGTTCATAAATGCACCTTTGCTGCAATAGTCTGTCCCGGCCTTGTATAAACAACATATCCTTAAGTGTTATGAGCAATCCGCAAGACCTCGTGAGATCCCTTGCCCTCTAGTATATCCCCTTAGCTTCTGCCCGATATAAGATGGAGGACCCGTCATCTCGCGATACTACGCGAGTCTTCCGTGAAGTCCAGGAACGAGTTTTAAACAGAAGTTTTCGTGCCTGGTCTTCGCGTCGGCCGAGTGAATGCCGGCTTCGAAATTCCTTACCGGTAAGGCGTACAATGTCCGAATTAGGGGTTTGAGAACTCTGGAATTTAAAGAGTGGCAATAGAAACCCCGGGGTATTGGTCCAGTGTTACTTCCACTGCGTCCTGGTTTCACCATGCTCCTTAACGAAGTGTCGTTAGGAATCACATTTAAATGTAAATAGACGCTGCAACTTTTAGGAAGTTCCGTTTATAATTGCTGCGATGAATTTCAAATGCTGTTCATTATCTGTAGGCTGATCGATATCCCCTCAATAGGTCAAGTTATTAATTGAGGTTGTCTTTTACCTCCTAACTTACTTTTACTGCAAGGGCTTATGACATTGTAGTTGGAATTAATGGCGACATGTAAAGGTTTCCCTTTTTTTAAACATCGATATAGTCACAGTGGCAGACTATAGGTAAAAGGGTGTTGGAAGGACTTACAATAATCTAAGGTGATTTATTAAACTAGACACATATACATTATATCTGTTCTATTCTTCACAATTAAAATTATCAAAGGAAAAGTGACTCACACTTGGAGTCACCCAGAAACCCATCAGGGTCTGGACCTCTCGACTGGTATGCGCCATGGTGGTTGACTGAGGGTAAACAGTGGGTTAATACATGTGGTTTGGGATTAAGTCATACTTTAAGCCTTTCTCTTTTGGCTTTTTTAAATGGAAGGATGACAACCATGTGTGTGTGTTTGTTTTATATGTTTATTTCAGTTGTGAAGACAATGCATGTCCAATGCAGTGGCTTAAAAATTTGTGACGCCCTGAAGAAATTGACTAAATTTGAATTGGCAATGAAACATGTCGGCAAGTGGAGTGTGGCTAGATAGGTATTAGCCATTCTCACTTTTTTACCATCCCGCAACCAACACGAAATTGACAGAATAAAGCTAAGTTCCGTGTTGTTTGTGGTTTTTATATGTTTGTTGTTTGACACAATTTATGTTGTTCGTGGTTTCTATACACTGCATTCCCTCACAAACACTGTTTTGTTTGTTTTTGGACACCTGTCTTTCTTTTGAGCTTGATGGTGCCAATGATGAGATCAGGGCAATCCTGGTGAGTATCTGCCAGGTTCCCGTTGGTGGTGCGCCCGTGAGGTGCCATCTCGCTCACACACACTTTTTTCTATCTACCTGAATTTGGCACATAGGTGTGTGTTATTTGTTGTCTCACAACTGTCTTCACTTTTTCCAAGGGATTGGGCATATGTTTTTAAACATGGCATAACATAGGTGTACCTCCTACCTCATCAATTAAAAGAGACAAGTTATTTGCAAAAGCTTTGCATGTGATGGTACACCATTAAGTGATTCATTCATGGATGCCTTTGTGGTCTAGGTCTTGTTTTGTGAATACCAATGACGCAACTCTCAGAGGGAAACATCCTTTACAACGCAACTTTTACAACGCACTACCATTACGACTCAACTTTTACAACGCAAGTCATTACCACGAATTGTGCTGGAGGGCGCTCTAGGATAGGGAATAGTTTAATTACTATCCAGCACCTTCCCTACTATCCACGGGGACAGGAGTTGGAATAGTAAATTAAAGTATTCACTATCAAGCCCCCCAACGCAAGCCGTTGTAACGACTTGCGTTGTAAAAGTTGCGTCGTAATGGCATGCGTTGTAAAAGCATGCGTTGTAATGACATACATCCCTCTCAGAATAGGAAGAAAGACAAAGCTCGGAGGAACGTTTTAAATTAAAGTGCCAATTTCCTATTGGTTCTCATGTCCTCACTGCGAGGGCCAAGGCTCATGTTTGGGTGGGCCTGGCCCACCCTCTAGAACTGGGCCTGCCTCTTTGTCTGCTTCTCTTTCACACACTTATCTCTCTCTCTCATGTCTATCCGTGTCTGTCTCTCTCTTTCACAAACGCATTTTGACAGGCTTTTGTGACTAGACAGTCTAGTCTGTCATTAGCCCAGCGGAAGGTGCTCAACATGTTTAAAGTATATTTTGGCACGACAATGTTTAGAGGCGGGGTGAGGAAACCGAAATCATGGTTGCCCGAAAAAGGCGCCCAGTCTGCTATTGAAGAGCCTGGTGAGATATGACTCCATGCATAAAAACTGGCACTTCTACATAAAAGGACTGTTCATCCACATCCAAGACTCACTCTTTTGATGCCTCCGGCCAATTAAATCCCTAGTTGTGAGCAGCTGCGTTCTCCACTAATGCAAGTGCAAACAGAGTTTGAAATATGCTGGCCTCTTTGCCCCGGAAAGGGCCGCTCTCAGGTATGGAAGTGGTGATGTGAAAAGTGGACTAATGCAAAGATATTAGGCCCAGTTCATTAAGGCATTTATGAGTACAAGAAGTAATACTACAGGAGAGCTCATTACCTACCATGACACCATCTCAGAATCGACCCTGAATAATCCAACTCCCTATTAGTAAGAATGCAAAGAGGGCACAGTCCTTTCGATTTGTATGCTAATTTTTTTCAAAATATTTCCCTGTACGTTTCTATTTTTTCCCATTTTTGATGTTTTGGGGGCATGTAAGAAGACATAAGAGTATTGTAGGACTACTGCTTTACGTATGCCAAACATTTTTTGTGTCTATAGGCCCCTTAACCTTTTTGTTTATGTGGTAAATGTGGCCTTTTCCAGCCATCTGGAGTACATTTCTTACACCGGCGCTGCCCTTTTGCTTTACCTTTCAGTGCCTCACACTGGTGCACGCCTCACACTGTGACTTGTCAATTGTGACTTGAAACACAGCATGCTGGCCGGGGGCCTGTGCTGTGTTGAGCCACATGCATTCCCAAATAAACAGCTAACAAAAGAGTATCCGGTTCGGTATGCAGAAAGCATAGGCTTGGGTGAAATGTAAAAAAAGAAAATCAAATGTGAAGATTACACTATTTATAACAATAAAACGGCACTTGTACAACTATTTTACCTCATGCAGTTGGCCACCGTCCATGACCGGGTGAAGGTGGCCCTCGTGAAAGCCTTGTATTTATGGTAAGGAAAAACGAACCTGCAGGGAGAAAAATGCAAAGGCTACAACAAGCATTTACAATGCAATGGTCTCGGCATTATTAACCTCATGCGCGCTAGCGGAATTCCGCTCCTGCGCTGAGATTTTTTAAAACGCATGTTACGTGACGAGCTAGGCTCGTCATCAGCGTGCGAGGAGGCTACGCCATGACGAGCCCAGCTCGTCATCAGCGTGGAAGGGGTTAAAGGTAGAGCTATTGGCATTGCTCATAACATTTCTTTTTTTTTAAAACCATAAATAAATGGCATTGTCATTTACATTGCCAATAGCTTAATCACTTGCATATGCGAGACCTATTGCATTAGCACCCGCACATAGAGTAAGTATTAGAGTAGTAGAGTGAGTAGTTGATAGTGAGTAGGAGAGAGTTATTAGTAAAGAGAATATTAAAGAGCGAGTAGTAAAAAGTGAAAGAGTGAGTATTAAATAGTGAGAGAGTGAGTAGTAAAGAGTCCTAGAGCCACACACATTTACATGCACAGCCACACCCTTACATATACAAAGTGTATTTTTAGTTTCAGTAGTAAAGAGTGAGTAGCATAGAGTGACTAATTATGAGTGAGAAATGTTGAGTAGTAGAGAGTGTAGCAGTTTGTGTAGTACTGTATTACAGTAAGTACTATACATTAGATGCTATTTAGTAGAGTGAGTAGTAGCGAGAAGTTGATATTGAGTATTACAGTGAGTAGAGAGTGTTATGGAGTTGTATAGTAAGTATTCCAGTGAGTATTGATAATATTTGATACTGAGTAGTATAGAGTGACTATTTGAGTGAGTATTTGTGAGTAGTAGAGAGTGTAGTAAAGGGTGTGTAGTAGAGTGTGTAATAGAGCGTTATAGTAAGTACTGTAGAGTATTTATTTGTGTACTAAAGTGAGTAGGTAGTATTAGAGTTGTTGAATATGTACTTTAGTAGTAGAGTGAGTAGTAGTGAGTAGTTGATATTGAGTAGTACAGTGAGTATAGAGTATTAGATATATGTTGTGTAACTAGTAGAGTGAGTAGTGAGAATATTAGAGAGTGAGTAGTAAAGAGTGAGTAGTAGTGTGTAGTAAGTTGTGTGTAGTAGACAATTTTTTGTAGAGTATTACAGTCAGTACCTCATAGCATTTTTTCTCATTCCTGAATCTATTAGGCAGTATTAGAAAGTTGTAGAGTAAGTAGTACAGTATTAGAGTGAGTAGTAGAGAGTGAGTAGTCTAGAGTGTAATATTTAGTATTAAGGAGTGAAAGAGTGAGGGTTAAAGAGTCTTAGAGTTACACACATTTACATGCACAGCCACACTCTTACATATACAAAGTGTGTTTTTTCTTTTGTAGGATTTTGATTTGGAGGGTGGAGTTGGAGGGTACAGGACTAACACCACTTTCTGATTTATATTCAAAGAAGCGCGTCACACATTCCTAAACAGTGTTTGAAACTATCACGTGAATCTGGCACATAGGAAAAACATCGAACGTGAAACAGATTACGAAATACTCTTGGAATGAGGAACCAGACTAGCGATATCGGGATTTACTACAAGTCAGATGTCAGAACCCGTGGTAAAGACAAGTGCAAGTTCACACAGGTCTTAGAAAATTCAGGGCACTTAGTAAGGGCTAAAGACTGTGCTGCTTTCAAGTAAAACATTTACTATGTATGCAAAAACTGCCTAAAATGCAGATTCACTCTTTCCAAAATGATTTGGGAGGACTCACTACTCTGTCCCGCTTATCCATGGTGTACCCTTTCTCTAACGCAGAACGCTTGTTTCATTTAACTATAGCGAAGAGTAATTTTAGGACAGCTCTATTAAAAAATCTGCACTTTTTACTAACTTAATAAAATAAATATTTGCTTTTATAGAGGACGATGCTAGGTTTACCTCAACTGACATGTAAATCGATTCACAAGGGTCGATCGAGGGGGGACATAGATTCTTCCGTAAAAGGTCTTGCATTTTATCGAACTAATTAGAGTAAAATAAACAAAACAAAACACAACAAAAGTTCAGAATCAAAAAACCATATCAAGATAATTATAAAATTATGTTACGTGATGAAGGGTTATTAAGTGGTCTTAAAAAGTTATGTATCGATGGGTGGCGTAGATATTAATTTCTGGTGGTTTATAGTACTTTCATGCTGCCACGTCCCTGTTGGTAAGCTAAACAGATGCTCTTAACCATTTGGTTGGTCCTACCTGTTTATACTTTTGTTGAATAAAGTTATTTGGATAATTAAACATAGGCCTGATATAATTACCAATTTACAGTTTCAACTTGATTTCAGCCTAATTGTACTGAAGAAGGACACGAGGGGTTTGTATTGGGACAGAGGGAGATGGACTACAAGCAGGTCAGGCTGTGAAGTCATACCTCTGCTCGTTTTCTTTTTATCACTATATTCTACATACAATATGCGCCAAGTTGTGCCAAAACATAAAGGTGATCCTCAAGCTTTTTTCTCTCATCACTGGATTCCTCTTTGCATTTTATGTGTTTGGGATCAAAATAGTAATTTAAATAAAGTTTGGGAAAATTAGTGGTTGGTCAAACTTAAGCGTCCAGTCAATGGATGGGAACACACCAATTCCACAGACGTCGGGATTTACATCCTTCAATTTTAATACTGAGATTAAAGCTAATTTGAACAGTTTGCCTTCAAAACTATTCTGCATAGCGGTGGCAAAGGACATCTCTTGGTTGGTCAATGTTGAGCATGGTGGCCAATCAAAGGTTCGTGGTGGTCAGCTAACAGAGAGACCAGACTCTGAAGATGACTCGGGCCATTACTCCAGGAACCATTGCCCAGAGAAATGATTACTTGATTTAATCGTAGATGTGAAGAGTTTTTTAGAGTGTTTTTCAATTAGATTACGTTCTGATATCTCCTAGGAGCATAAACTATTTCTCTTGTGGCACAGTTCTGTAGTATTTAACAATGTTTGAATAGATCTCTTTGCACACAAATAAAAAAGGATCTGCAAATAATAAATTATGGATTTCGCAACCCTGGATCTGTGCTTCTCATCTTGAAATGGAACTGTGATTGCTTGATAGTTGAAGATATTACCTTGAAGAATAATACTACTGTACCTGTATGTCTTTTCATAAACAGGATGGAATAAATAAAACAACATCAAATGCCTTAGCTTTCTCCATAGGAGCAACTATGGTATCAGGAAGACATGTCAGTGTTCAAGGCTGAAGGAAACCAAAACCAGCTCTGGCAAAATGTTCAACTCAGCTCAACACTGCAGGAAGAAGTGATTAGAGTGAAGCTATGAGGGCATGATGGAGTCATGGAAGCCCATCCTGCTTGGATAGCACGCCCATAGACTGCAGCCTCCAAGATAAATGATAGGGTGCCATTAAGGACCGTCTGGCCCAGTCTGCATTTAATTTGATCTGGTTTTCCCCGTGCGGCAGACTGCAAGAATTCGGTTTTGGCCCCATTAAGACACCACTAATCACTGTTCAGTCATTCAATATGGTAACAGGTCCAGTCTATATGAAATCCATATCTTGCTTGGGAGATTGAAGATGATTCTAGTGTTGTCTACATAAGAATGGAACTACAACTTTAACAGGAATTGATGTAAAGACCTGGTAGAACTAGAAAGTGTGGCAAACACCATGAGCCCAGTGTGACCCAAGAATAAACCAGTGGCCAAGCAAAAGAAAGATTCCCTGAGAAGACTCTGCAACCTGTGAAGGAATGGGAAAGGACTGTGTAGATTACACTACAGTAGCTCAGGCACTATATTATCAGTGTTCTTATCAACTAAACTCGTTAGAAGAGTTGTGGGATAAGTAGGAGATTTCAGGACAAGGACAATTAGGAATTAGGGCCCTTTAATACTTCATTTATTTGGATGGGATGTTTAGTACTAGGTCAGAGACTATGCGGAGGTTTTTTATTTTATGTGTTTGATAGCTTGATATCTCCAAAGAGTTGTGAAACAAGAACTGGGTTAACTTAGCCCTACTATGATCTCTGTTGTAGCACCACTAAAGTGGTCGTAGTTGTGTTTCATCCAAACATCGAACCCCAATGTTGAAATATACTCATCTGAGCATAGGGAATTTTTTTGAGAGCACTTTTCCCACAGAAGCTTACATGTGGACGCACCATATATGTTTAACTAACAAAATTAAATAACCTTTGACATTTCACAGTATGAGTTGTACGTTGTGAAAGACAACAGATGGGTAAATCCTAGAAAGTTTAACTAAGAAACATTATGGGATCCCATATGATATGTGGCCATATGTCTCCAAGATGCTGTAAACAACGCTGTCTACTGAATGTTTATTTAACAAATCAATGCTTGCTGAGTCTTGTAGATATGGTTAGCTTTCATTGTCCTATGGAACTAAAAGAATCCAGTATGTCAATTTGTTAAAGTAAAGATTATAACTTGAAACACATCTCCTCACTGGCCTGTAACCTCATAGTGAAGATACCCATAAGCAAACAAAATGAGATGGCAAATTCATTGTTACAAATTAGAGATGTCGTCATCACTTACCACAAAAGCGCTTTAGTAGGTTTAACGTAAACATGGGGCAGTCGGAAGCTCAAAAGTCGAGTTGTAAGTCATTGGGCCCACTGGGCATAGGAAGATAAGTCGTCATGAGGACTGTAGAATAGATGGCGGATGGGGGTGTAGTAGTCAGGGGAGGGGACTGGGACCCGGGGGTCAGCAGGCAGGGTCTCAGAGAACAGCAGGCCGGAGATCAGCAAGGGAACAATGATATTTGAGGAGGGGAGGAGATCAACAGAGGCCTATAGGTCAGCACTCACCCTTTTTGTCCATAAGCCACATGAAGATGAAGCGAGGCAGGAAGCCGATGGGCCCCCACAGCACCAACAGGGCAATGTCCAGACTAGAGAAGCCGTACGCCTTCTTGGCTGAGCCTTGAATGGGGCCCCAGGTGTTCCATACCAGGCCTTGCATGAATGCCATCATCGAAAAGAGGCCAAGGACCAGCCAGCACTGCCCGAACACCCGGCTACCCCTGGCTGGAGAGGTGGGCAGCCCCATGCCACCGGCACCGGGGAGGGGAGCGCTGTGGAACGGTAAAGGGAAACCACCGGCCTACGGCACTACTGGATGTCCAGTTCCAGCTACAACTGACGAAAACACCTGCTTGCTTCAGCGCTGGGTGCCGGGTACTGGGACTGTAAAAGCAAAACAAGCCCGGTCCCGCGCAGCACGTACAGCTGGCTCCCCTTGTTTGAACTCTGCCTGACACAATACTCTGTGAGGAAACCCAGAGGAAGAAGAATGAAGTGCAGCGGTCCCCAGTTGGGCTAAAGGCAAGCCAAGGAGGTCAAAGGGAAGGAGAAGGGATACATGCTGCTACAGAGGAAGGAGAAGAGGCGCAGCACGAGTCGGAAACAACTCAATGCATTCTAGATTCAGCACAGGGATGATGCACCAGATGAGGGGGTGACACAGCATGGAGGAAAAATAAAGCAAGTTAAAGGGAGAAGGCGCAGCAGGACAAAGTGGGAAATGTGACGTACACATGGAGAAGGGATTGGGCCAGCACAGGGGAATACATACCAGAAGTAAAACAAGCTTGTCTCTAGCAGGGTGAGCAGAGACCCAACCATGTTTCTCCGAGGCGAGGCAGGAATGCCTCGAAGAAACCAGCGTCTTTTTCAGATTCGGGGCGTGGTTTTCGTTCTCTCCTCTTCCCATTGGCTGGAAGGTAAAATCCCAGCCAATGGGAAGAGGAGAGAAAGAAAACCAAAAAAAAGTAAAACAAAACGCCCCGAATCTGAAAAAGACGGGGCTTGGACCGAGTGACGCCCCTCTCCTCCAATGGCTGGCCAGCATTTACTAGGCCAGCCAATGGAGAAGAGGGGCGGGTTCCAAGCCCACTCTAAGAAACATGAAATCTTCGGGCTCCGCCCACACTGCTTACAGTAGTGCGACGGAGTCCTCGACCTAAAAAAACAGGGCAGGATCTGGTACACTTCTTCTCCAATGTAGCTTTAATCACAGTCTCACTGAGAAAAAATGTCAGGTTGCATTCTTGTGTTTAAAGAAGACACGCCCTCATAAACACACGCCATCTGCGATTTATCTGCTCCTGTCAATTACCGTGATCTCCAAACTTCTCCCTACTGTCTGAAAATTACTGGGCGGGATTGTCGGGGCAACCAAGATGAAAGAGAGAAATGCAGTCGGAGGAATTGTCTTTCACGCAACGTTGCAGCTGTAAACAGGGCGCTTGGTGTGCGCAGGCATTTTTTGCCACAGAAATGCACTTTGCACATAAGTACATATTTGAAAATACACACTTGCCTTGGGCTCCAAGATGTGCCACTTTTACTTGTATAAAAAATAATGTGTGTAAGTGCGGGTATACAGGACTGCCTTTCCCCTCCAAGCCTCGGGAGCAGGTCTCTTTCCTGTTTCTTTTTATGGTGGAAATTAAGCCAACGAAGTTGACTGTACCCCCAGCCGTTTCCTATTAAATAGTGATTGTCAGAGGCCGCGTCTGTTTGAGAACGTGATGTGTGCCTTCCATTATTTGAAAGGATACGTAAACCACTGGGAAGTGGCGAGAGCATGCCTGTATGCGGAAGCGTAGAATAGTGCTGTGAAGGCAGTTCTGTTACAGCTGAAACGCTGTAAAAGAGCGTGCCTTCCATATTCCAAAGATGTGCAGATTTTCTCTATAAATACTGGGGCCTATAGTGCTGTATGCGCCAAAGAAGCACTGAAAGGGATTTAGAGTGAAGTTACTAGTCTGTACCGTAGCTTAGTCGGTAATGTGCACCACACTTAGGCCAACAAGCTAACCACCCCAACCCTCCTGCGTGAACGGTCGTCCCTACCTTCGACTGGTGCCAATGGATCAGGGGGAGTAGTCTTAAAGGGGCATTTGTGGTGATGCACACAGCAAGTTACATGCTCACCCTCCACCAAGTTTACCGCTCCTCATTTTCAATTCAAAACACTGCGCAGGCGCAACAGAGCAAAGGAAACTTTGCAGCCCAATTTGGACCAAATGAAGGCCAAAAAGAGCCCAATTCAACTCTGCTCGACAGAACAAGCCCAACGCCCATCAACAGAAGACCAAAAGAAGAAAGACGAAAGCCTGAAAGAACTGGAGTTCTACATAATTATGAAAATATGTTACAAAAGTGAACGAGCACATCGAGGAGAAACATTTATTATCCATTGTAAAGCAAACAGCTTTATATGTAGTTCAATTAATAACGTATTGCAGCAAGAAAATAAAAATATGAATGTAAAATATTTAAATTAAATTATCTGAAAACACGCAGAAACTACTTTTAAAGATCAAACCATTTACAGTAGTAATGTCAAAAGGTGACTAAGTTTCACAAGTTAGTTTGCATTTTTTTAGCTCCTAATTATAGTTGAAGTGCATTTTGGGGGTTGTAGTTCTAATTCACTTAACTAAATATTAAGCTAACCCACTCTTATCCATGTCACTGTCATAGCTGTCAATGTTTTAGATTGCTATGTGTGACATTTTCATAATTTTAGTGTAATTATGAGTGACATTCAACGATTATGAGTCACACTTTCGCACAAGCAAAATCAAGCAATGAAGACAAGGGAAACATATAAATATCACAAATTACTCCTATTTAAGCAATAAGAAACTCTAAGAAGACCTTAAAACTGCTGAAAAGTACCAGAAATAGAAGGACGGTAACTTCGCAGAAGGGCCTCATAGTGATAATATTGAAGAAAAAGAGCTTGAGAGGAAGTTTACCACAGTTGCATACCTCCGACCGATGCACACTGGCACTGCAGGGATCGCCTTACAGCTGAGTAGTAACACTCACACTACAGCTCTCGGCCCCTCTCAGGCCAGCTGTGCTCTCTGAGGTTCTTTCAGGGCGACTGGCACCATGACAGGCATTCTCTTTGCTGTGTTGTCTCTCTCCCAACTCAGGTTAGGGATGCAGTCACAGCCCACCTCTTCTCCAGAGAGGGACAAAGGATGTGACTAGAGGGATACACTGGTAAGGGTGAAATTCAAATCCCTCCGCCCCTGCCAGCCAATTAAGTCCAGTTGGGCTGAAGGGGGCAGGTGCTGTAGGGAAAACATCCTGTGCCAAGCCAGCGTCGCCAGCACAAACTCGAAGTACAGACCTCGTAAGTATTGTGCACGGCGGGCTTATGGGCAGGCGACAAGGGGAAAATGCAAAGTAATGGTTTTGTAAAATACATTGCCACCACCTATACTTAAACGTGATGATGACCTGGCAAAACCATCTCTGCATGAAGATTGCACAGGCCCAGTATCATGAGGATGAGGCATTCTTTAATCATCAATCAGCGCTCCCTAAGGTAATGGCCCAGATTGGAAACGTGGCTAAACTGAATAAACTTCCTTTTAAAGTAGACCCGTGTTCTTATCACTTTCCATATGATCTTCGTGCTATACCAGCACATATAAACTCGGACTAAAAAAACATTCCAAAATGCCGATCTTTTTCCAGTATGAACAACAACAAAAGTATGTCCGCCTTTTATTTCCATTACTTATCCATATGAGGTCCTTCCGATATGAAGGGTTGTTCTTATCCCTAAAATGTAAACATTTCGGAGGCATTTTTTTGCCTTTCTATTTTTCTTTCCATGATTATATACCAAACATATTGTTTTTCAAATACCCTTACTAAAACGCGAAACTATTCGCAATTACCATGCTCAATGCTCTTCCGGTTTTACTTCCGGATCACTCGATTTAAATAAACGAGTGTTCGCCATAGCACTCTCGCAACAGGACCTTTTTGCCACATACGGCACCTTCGTGAAGATGCCTTAAACCTCAGGAGATTTACCTCCAAGTAAGTGCACCCAGAATGTAGTTACACCTTCACGTCTTTCTCTCCTTTTTTTCGGTAATGTAGATGCTATGTGGAATATAATTGAGCTTAACCGGATGTATGTGACTATAGCGCATTTTGTGTACCGCGTAAAATCACCTATGGCAAATAAACGCCACTTTGTGCCATACTTCACAAAAATTGGACATCTTGCCGATTAAAACGGAACATCCTTAGGCATACTCCACATTTTAGGTAAAATGCCTACACAATCGGTTCGATGCATGGATGTCTCAGTAAAAATGAGCTGTACACATTTCATTACGTTATATCTTTTCTGGTATATTGTCATGTTTGTTTATTTAACATCTCCTTTTGTAAGAAATGAGGAATCCCTAGGTTTGCCTGGATATCTAGCCTACCGCAGCGCTCCAATATAATTGCCATTCCAAACTAGTGCCTTTCTTAAATCTGCCTGAACAATAGTAACATCTAAGACGTGTAATGCACTTCCCGCTGCAGTTCTAAATATGGACAGCCCGTATCATTGCCTAAAAATAGGTTATCTAGAAATGCAGACTAGACTTGTATGTAAAAAATGAAAATTATTCTATACACCCAAGCCCAAATACTTGGCTAAATATAAGCATGAAAAATTTGTAAATCAAATCTAAAATAAAATAAAACAGAGTACTTGTCACCTTGAATGTAAAAATACAATACTTTTGGCTGGTCTATTAATACAAACATGACTGGCGACCTCTACTTTTGAAACCAAGAATAAGACCAGTAGTACAAATGCAATGGATCTTTAATATATTGTTATGTGAAGGATTTTTATAAAATGGAATATTGAATTTTTGGTAAATAATGAATGAATTGAAAAGTTCTGTTTAAACTGAAAACTGAGTACTCTTCGATATCGCGTATACACACAACATATTGTTATATGACGGTTTTTATAATATGAAATGTTGAATCTTTTTAAAAAAAACAATGAATTGTAAAAATGATGTATTTCCTTACAGATTGAATAACTCTAGTAACCTGTGTTGTTGCATACACATTACGATGTAAATTAGAGACCCCAACAGAATGTACAAACGAAATTGAAATAGGTACTGTTTGTTTACCGTTTCTGGAGAACACACATGAAATCTTCTGCACACTGATGGCCTTGGGTGTCCCATATATTCCTTCTCTTTTTTTCTTTTTCACTCCCCACTCTCTTTCTTTTCTCTATCAAATAACTTCCTAAGACCAATGAATACTCTACCTTGGAAACACTACAAAACATCTGACTTAGAATATCTGTTTACCAATGAATGCATGTTTACATTCATGATTGCTTGCACTTTCTTCCCATCCTAATACCTGCACCTGTTTGAGATTTTGGTAAACTAATAACATCACTCAAACATAAAATATTCTGCTTTCTTGTCACCCCCCACTAATCACTCATCCTGCACTTTTCGGTTACTCGCCTGCACTTAATAACACTTTTTCTTGGGGTCAAGTATCTCAATTAGCACTTTCTATTGAAACATACATCTTTCTTTATTTTTACAGCCTTGAGAAAGCCCTGGCGCCAATCGCCATAGAGGGCGAAACGCGTGTCGGCTGTCAATGCTCGAATTTGCACCAATAAAAATTGTCTTTTCCAAAACTGGAGCGAGATTATCATTTGAGTGGCATCTTGAATTCATGACTACAGGATTCAACCTCAAAATAATATGTATACAATAATGGAAAACATACTCTCCTCTTCCTAAAACCCTTCAGTAATGTATGAAGTAGCACACTGAATGGAAGGAGCTTGGTCCTTTTATACCCAAACAGGGGCTCAAATGAAGGCGGTACAAGTACAAAATGCTGGTTTTAGGTACATATATGGTCGTACAGAAAATGCACGGTCAACAAGTATGAGGAGCTAACAGTGGCTGATTTTGGCAAGCACATCCTGACAATTACGTTCTAGTGGCAGCTGCAAAGACAGCTGCAAGCTCAACTGAGCATGTGCGAAGCGGAAAAGGCTAAATATATCTAATCTCTAGGCAGATTTCAAGAGCAGTTAACAGAAAGGTAGGACAGAGCACATGGCGAGCACATGGTAGCACATGGTAAACAAAATGGCTGACAGAAATACAAAATGAATTCCACAAAATGGGCAAAATGGTCTCTAAATACAGGATGTCTTCTGCTAATGCTTAACCCAATTGCTGCAAAATTACAAAGACGACCCTTTCAGCATTAGCTGAAGACATTCATTTGTCTAGGGTAATCTAGATATGCATCCTGTACATTGATGTTCATTAGTTCTGTGGTATCATTATTCAGCATTTGTTGGGCTTTTATTTCTGTAACATTTCTCTTATGTAGGTGTACAAGCAGTGATGCACATGGAGCAAAGCATAGGACCACATTGTATACAAGCACATCATGTAAATATTATCGCCAACAGTATACATCAAATAGTCAGTAATATCCAGCCCCAAGTAGCAAATAGTGTCCAGAACCAGGTCGAAAAAGTCCATGTACCAGTCTCCGGGTGAATCTCTGCAGCAATCCTATGCAGTTTTGATATTGCGTCGTATACTGAAGGTGAGTGGTCTGGTATGAACACGCAACAGCTGCTACCGATGATGCGACATGCACCACCTCGATCAGCCAAAATCAATCAAGCACCATTTTGTTTTGGAGTGCTACAATCCTTGCAATTTGCAGTTCTTCTGTAATGTTCCCAAGTGCCATTGCTGTCTGATTGGTAACGGCTTCCACAAAATGAGTCAATAGCCGTATCTTTCTACTATTCAATGCAGCACCCACAAAGAAGAACAACCCTAAGTTAAAATCAACATATTGTTGTAGAGAAGTGTCAGTTTGATCGACTTCGTCCATACTTATTGTCCTCCTATTTCGGTTCTTGGGAATGTAATTATAAAGTTTATAGTCTCGGTGATAAGATGCAGGTGCCAAAATACAGGGGGTAATAGAAAGGATACATTGCAAATCGCTGACCACCCAACCGGTAGTTGATAGTATCCCTTATTTCTGCACACAAAGTAAGTATTTTGCAAGAATGTGAAAGTGCTGTTATTGGCACCTTCAATGGTCAGAACTACAGTACATTCACTCCTGCCTACTGAAATTCTTCCAACACTACTAATACATGAATCTGCTTTAGCTCTTGTCACGGAAATCAAAAATAGTCCAGTGTTCTTAATTGTTCTCATATTTGTGAAGACATATGGTGTCGAAATATTGTCAGGTTGATACTCTTCCCATTCCCATTTAGTCATTTTAGCTTGAGGATAACCATCTGTATCTTGATAGCATACTTTATTCAGATGAAAGTTAATCCCACCTACAGAAGGCTTTCCCGAAGCAAACAAAAGTGCAGACCAAGCTTGACAAGAACCATTGTGAGATAAGGGAAGAGGAATTAAAGGTGTTCCTCCCTGTTAGACCTGGCACCTTGGCGTGAGTCTCCCTTCCACTTTTTGCTGATGTGCCTCCGATGTTTTGCTGGTTTTCCGATACTCAGGGCACTGCGCCACGGCTGACCCGTGCCGCAGTGCAAGTGCTCCCTACTGTAAATTGTACATGCGATTGGTATCCATGATTGGTTCATTGGATTTACTGTTAGTCCCTAGTAAAGTGCACTAGAGAGTGCCGGGGCTTGTAGATGCCAATACTGCTGGTGGGCCTGCAGCGCTGGTTGCGCCACCCACCGAAGCAGCCGTAAAGATGTGTCTGGGAACTGCGACCGCAGAACCCGCGTGCGGTCTCGTACTGTCACGCTAGCTGGGCAAGTGCACCCACTTGCCAGCCCCCGAACCTTCCCTTGACTACATATTAGTCACCCCTATGGTAGGCCTGCGGGCAGGGTGCGTTGTAGGTGTAAGGTAGGACAAGCCCTGATGTGTGTGGCCCGTCCTAGTAGTGACTTACAACCAAGACCGTATTTCACTATTGAAGGCTACCTGCTCCATTAGGCCAGACTGAGCTGCTGGAGTTATTACACCCTATAACCCCAGCAGGCTCAAGGAGCATGGTAGCGCGTCGTGTTTAGTATGCCTGAACTCAGGATGATAAAATATTTCTTTTAGTAAAGTTTATTTTAGTATCCTGGGTTTGCAAATGCTACTTTTAGAAAGTTAGCCTTTGCTTGCCTAACCATTTCAGTCCGCCTCTGCTGGTATGTGTATCTGACTGTCTGGGACGTGTGAGTGACAGGGCTGGGAGGATGACACGTGGTGAATGCGCAGATTACACCTTAGTGGGAGGTAGGAGTGGCTCTTGACTCTGGATCTTGCTGTGCTCTGCCACCACAATGCTGGCTCCACCCTCCTGGGGAGCGTCGGATGATTCAGCCGACACCTGGCCCAGGAAGGGCGAAGCCCCATCAACAAGGTACTCTGGCTGCCCCTGTCCGCACAATGCTGGCTCCACCTCCTGTGGGGCGTCTGATGCGCCTGCCCCTCACACTGAAAGCAGAAGCCGGAGTACACCCGCCAGGGTACTCGAGGACTGAGAGTGGCTATGCAAAGGCCCCCCTGGCCTGCGAGAACAAAAGAAATGCCATATAAAAGAAGGAGCCCTGCTCCTTGAAAATTAGATCCTGTTTGGGCTACAGAAGGAACTCTGCCCGACGAGAAGGACCGGGAAGGACAAGGAAGAGTGCTGTCTCTTGCCTGTGTCTGGTGCCTTGCTGCCGAAGGAGAGGAAAAAGGAAAGACTACGAAAAGACTTTTGCTTTACAAGACTTTGTGCCGAAACTCTGCTAAAAGATCTCCAAGGGCTTGAAACTGAACTTGCCCCCTGACCAGCGCCCCAGGACCAGTGGGCGCTACACCCTGAAGAAAGCAACTGCGTGTGCTGCTCCTTGTGGCAGTACCGACGGAGGAATCTCCTCCAAGGCAACGACATCCACCTGACCACCGTGACCGGGGCCCAGAGCAACAGCGAAAGCAAAGTGAGGACCAGCCGCCGCTGGCCCGAACACCGTGACCGCAACTGCACCGGGAGCCCGAGAGCAAAGCGAAGGAGGACCCGTCCGGTCCGAGCTCTCGAGTTGACTGCGCAACGAGCAGCCAATCCACTTGCAAAGACGGACAGCCGCCCTGTGAGAGTCCCCTAGGTCGGTACCTTGCCCGACAGCTCAGCTGTGAGCGCACAGCTGCACCGGCACTTGGCTGGGTATGTCCTGCACTTGAGGACCGTACTGCCACTTGCCGCCACCACGCAACCGCCGCCTCCAGGGTCGGAGCGGACGACAAGGAGAGGACCCTGCCGCCACAGAACACCGCTGCCCCGGATGACCCGTGAACTGCTCGGCTGAGAGCCGCAACGAACAGCGACCCCGGGAAGGCAACGCGACGTGGGACAGATCCCCTGGGAGCCGCCTGCTCCACAAGAACTTTGTTGAACTGGGCAGAAGGCCCTAAAGAACTCTTATTGCTCGAAAGAACTGTGGAAACTTGAACTAAGTAAACTTGGAACCGCTATTTGAAAGTCGATAACTGTATTCTTAAGCCTGCTTGAAACTTATATAAAGATATATATTTTTACAGAATACAGTTTGGTCTCATTGTGTGGTGGGTTGGTTGTGACGGTGTAATATTGCAAGTGTTTAACCCTATGTGCCCCAAAGATTAGCCTACGACTGCTTAAGCCACACTACCTAGAGGGTAAGCAGAGGTTGTCTGGAAGGTAACCCTCAGCCCTGACGAGGAAGAGAGAGTCCCTGCTTGTCGCTAGTGTATCACTGCGCCAACTAGAGCCTCCCCCTTCCTACACTCCCTTTTTCTGGTGGGCAGGTAGCATCCCACACACCCAACAGTTGGTGGTATTCGTGGCATTATGTGTATGATGCAACATCTGGATGAAGGGATTCTTTAGGTAGGACTGTCGGTGCTTCTGCTCATGGTAGGGAATCGTGAAGTAATGATGCTCCACTGGCACTGGAGTAGTGGTAACGAAAAGCTGTCGAACAGGAGCCATTTTCTCAACAAACCAGGTGATTATTGCAATAACCACCAGAGCAACAACAAACCCTACAGCACAAATGATTCTTTTGTTATGCATTTTAGCAACAGCGATATTTTATCTTTCTACAAACTTGTTGAAACAATTGTTGGAGCTCTTATCCCTGGGCAGCCTTTGATTTCTTCACCACGGGCCAAGACGGGTGTAACTACACTACGCAGGACCGACCCCCCCCCCCCTTGCCACACCGGCGTTCCGTTTCACTGACCCAGGGCGGTAGCTCATCCAGTCTTTTTCGGCAAAGCAGATTCTTTCCTTTGTCTCAGCTGATATCGGGATTCTCCAGTGATCGTGTGGTCCGGGAAGACTTCCGCAGATTCGTCAGGTGAGCTAGCTTGACCTTTCTTCGTCTCCAGAATCTCTCGATGGTCGGTCAACACAGCAGGTTCCACCAAGGCAGGCGACACACATTTGCAGTGTGTGCTATGGACCCAGTTCTTCTTGTTCGTCACTCGAACTGCTGTCCTTGTTGCTCGGAGCATCTGCTCTGGTCCTCACCACCTTGGTTCCAAACTGTTAGATCTGTCAAAGACCTTGACCATCACGTGGTCGCCAGGATGGAGTTCATGGGCCTCACCTGAAGATCTGTCAGGAAGGGCTTCTCGAACCTGTTGATGAATAGAGATCAAACTGTCGGTTAACTGTGACAAAAAATCATTCATCAGAACAAATGGAACATCAAGTATGGGGCGTGGCTTAGGAACTCCCCAAATGTTCATTGGTCTCCCAAAGACCACTTCATATGGGGTAAAGCCAGATCGTGAATGTGGCACTGACACAACAATGCCAAGGGTAGTGCATCCGGCCACTTCTAAGACATGGAAGCCAGTATTTTCGCCAACTTCAATCTCAAAGTAGCGTTGTACCTCTCCACTAATCCTGCTGATTGCGGGTGGAGGACTGCATGGAATTTCTGCTTGATTCCTAATCCTTTCAGGACATGCTCAACAACTTGCCCAATTAAATGATGTCCGTTGTCACACCACAAAAGCTTACAAACACCATAGCTAGGGAAAAACTCCTTTAGAAGCACCTTTGCTGAGGTGAGAGCAGTATTATCCTTTGTAGGGTATGCCTATATCCATTTGCTGAAGGCGCATACCACCACTAGGACATATTTCAGACTATTGCAGCGTTCGAGTTGGATGTAATCCATCTGCAAAAGTTCAAAAGGTGCGGTTGGTGTAGCGAACCCTCCTGTAGGAGTCTGTTTCCCTTTTCCAGGATTATACTGCCAACAGATCAAACAGGACTGTACTACTCTTTTAGCTGTGCTGGCAATTTCAGGATGCTCCCAAGCTTGTGTAAGCAATTTAGTTATTGCAAATGTAAATGTACAGGAATTTATATAGCGCAAATCACCGAGCGGTTTCTAAGCGCTTGCTTAGGGAACCCGTCCTGGTATTCCCCTGTGAGATAACCCCGGCAGGGTATCCGCAAGGTGAAAGCCAGGCATCCCGCCGCGAGGGGCCGTTGTGGAGATTAAGCAAGCTATTGCCCAGAGTCGCAGAGTCTGAACCCGTGAATCGAGTAGGCACCGGAGCAAGAATTGTCGAGTCCATGAACATTTTAGGACTCAAGACCCCACCGAGCCGGGAATTGAACCCTGGTCCCGGGCTGACCTCTGCTTCCAGGTCTGCCTCCTCTAACCAGCGAGCCACACTTCTCCACTCCATGCAAGAGCTCCAACATGGCTAGCCCATGTGCCATTTGAACCATAGGTTGTAAATAGGCTGCAGGCAATTTCCACTTATTCATTTCTTTGTTACGCCAACAGCCCTCATCGTCTAACATTCCTTCTTTAGACCATTGCTCAAGTTCTTCCACAGAGGCAGGTCTCTGTATATCCAATACTTCCTCTCTAGCATCATACCAACACTCAGCTTGTGATTTCTCTTGGTACATGGAGGTAGTGCTTCGCTGCATCGCAGTCTCACGGGCTACGCGATCTGCAAGGGCATTGCCTTGTCCTATTTTGCAATGATTTTCTTGTGCGTGCTACACTTCATAATAGCAACTCTCTTTGGGTATGTAAGTGCAGTCAAGAGAATATGCACAAATTCTCCGTGCATTATCTGCATCCCGTGGGATGTAAGAAAGCCTCTTTCCTTCCAGAGTAGGCCAAAATCATGGACCACTCCAAAAGCATAGCGCATATCCGTGTAGTTGTTCACACACAAGTCAGTGCTAAGTTCACACGCTTGTGTCAAACCTATTAATTCAGCTGCTTGAGCCGACTTTTGTGGTATTCGCGCTGTTTCCACTACTGTCCCAAGTGTAGTAACTATATAAGCAGCTGACGTCGTGCCATCTGGTAACTTCAAACAGGACCCATCAACCCACAGTTCCCTATCTACTTCTGGAAGGGGCGTATCTTGCAAATCGATGCGACCCTTTGTCTGTTCCTCAGTAAGGAATATACAATTGAGAGGCTCATTTGACTGAGACTGAGTCGCAGGATATGGCAACAAAGTGGCTGGGTTCAGTGTCGCGCACCTCTTCAAGGTAATATGAGGTGCTAACAGTGTCAATTCATATCCTGTCAGGCAAGCAATAGTTAAGTGTTGTGTCTTAGTCTGATTCAAAAGGGCATCTACTGCATGAGGTACTAGCACCAACAGTTTGTGTGACAAAACTATCCCTTCACTCTGACGTATGGACACAGCTGTCGCTGCAACTGAACGGAAGCACCCAGGCAACGCACGAGCAACAGGATCGAGAACTGCAGAAACATATGCACAGGGACGCTGCTTGTCACCGTGTGTCTGTACTAAAACTGACAATGCACACCCATCTTTCTCGTGTACCTAGAGTGTAAAAGCCTTCGTGTAATCTGGTGTGCCTAACACTGGTGCAGAGCAAAGAGCTTGCCTTAACTGGCGAAAAGCATTGTGGCATTCATCTGTCCATGGAAGGGGGATTGGAGTGTTTTTAGTCAAAAGCGCTAGCAGGGGTTTAACAATGTGTGAAAAACCCAATATCCATTGCCTACAAAAGGAAGTCAAACCAATGAATGCACGGACATCTTTCTGTGTGGAAGGTACTGGTGTGTCTAATATTGCTTGAATACGATCTGGTGCCAGTGCACGGCCCTCCTTAGACAGAAGGTGACCTAAGTAGGTTACCTTCGGTCTACAATATTACAATTTCTTTCGTGATACTTTATGGTGGTGTGTAGCAAGAAAAGAAAGCAAAGACAAAGTACATTTCTCACACTGCTCAGGTGTATCAGGTGCCAACTAGATGTCATCGACATATTTTATGAGAGCCACTCCTTCAGACAAGGTAAAGGAATCAAGTTGTCTTTTTAATGCTTGACTATAAATACTCGGACTCTCAGTGTACCCTTGAGGAACTCTACAAAATCTGTATGATCGATTATTCAAAGTGAAACCGAACAAATTTAGTCATTTTAGCTTGAGGATAACCATCTGTATCTTGATAGCATACTTTATTCAGATGAAAGTTAATCCCACCTACGGAAGGCTTTCCCAAAGCAAACAAAAGTGCAGACCAAGCTTGACAAGAACCATTGTGAGATAAGGGAAGAGGAATGAAAGGTGTTCCTCCCTTTTTCTGGTGGGCAGGTAGCATCCCACACACCCAACAGTTGGTGGTATTCGTGGCATTATGTGTATGATGCAACATCTGGATGAAGGGATTCTTTAGGTAGGACTGTCGGTGCTTCTGCTCATGGTAGGGAATCGTGAAGTAATGATGCTCCACTGGCACTGGAGTAGTGGCAACGAAAAGCTGTCGAACAGGAGCCATTTTCTCAACAAACCAGGTGATTATTGCCATAACCACCAGAGCAACAACAAACCCTACAGCACAAATGATTCTTTTGTTATGCATTTTAGCAACAGCGATATTTTATCTTTCTACAAACTTGTTGAAACAATTGTTGGAGCTCTTATCCCTGGGCAGCCTTTGATTTCTTCACCACGGGCCAAGACGGGTGTAACTACACTACGCAGGACCGACCCCCCCCCTTGCCACACCGGCGTTCCGTTTCACTGACCCAGGGCGGTAGCTCATCCAGTCTTTTTCAGCAAAGCAGATTCTTTCCTTTGTCTCAGCTGATATCGGGATTCTCCAGTGATCGTGTGGTCCGGGAAGACTTCCGCAGATTCGTCAGGTGAGATAGCTTGACCTTTCTTCGTCTCCAGAATCTCTCGATGGTCGGTCAACACAGCAGGTTCCACCAAGGCAGGCGACACACATTTGCAGTGTGTGCTATGGACCCAGTTCTTCTTGTTCGTCACTCGAACTGCTGTCCTTGTTGCTCGGAGCATCTGCTCTGGTCCTCACCACCTTGGTTCCAAACTGTTAGATCTGTCAAAGACCTTGACCATCACGTGGTCGCCAGGATGGAGTTCATGGGCCTCACCTGAAGATCTGTCAGGAAGGGCTTCTCGAACCTGTTGATGAATAGAGATCAAACTGTCGGTTAACTGTGACAAAAAATCATTCATCAGAACAAATGGAACATCAAGTATGGGGCGTGGCTTAGGAACTCCCCAAATGTTCATTGGTCTCCCAAAGACCACTTCATATGGGGTAAAGCCAGATCGTGAATGTGGCACTGACACAACAATGCCAAGGGTAGTGCATCCGGCCACTTCTAAGACATGGAAGCCAGTATTTTCGCCAACTTCAATTTCAAAGTAGCGTTGTACCTCTCCACTAATCCTGCTGATTGCGGGTGGAGGACTGCATGGAATTTCTGCTTGATTCCTAATCCTTTCAGGACATGCTCAACAACTTGCCCAATTAAATGATGTCCGTTGTCACACCACAAAAGCTTACAAACACCATAGCTAGGGAAAAACTCCTTTAGAAGCACCTTTGCTGAGGTGAGAGCAGTATTATCCTTTGTAGGGTATGCCTATATCCATTTGCTGAAGGCGCATACCACCACTAGGACATATTTCAGACTATTGCAGCGTTCGAGTTGGATGTAATCCATCTGCAAAAGTTCAAAAGGTGCGGTTGGTGTAGCGAACCCTCCTGTAGGAGTCTGTTTCCCTTTTCCAGGATTATACTGCCAACAGATCAAACAGGACTGTACTACTCTTTTAGCTGTGCTGGCAATTTCAGGATGCTCCCAAGCTTGTGTAAGCAATTTAGTTATTGCAAATGTAAATGTAAATGTACAGGAATTTATATAGCGCAAATCACCGAGCGGTTTCTAAGCGCTTGCTTAGGGAACCCGTCCTGGTATTCCCCTGTGAGATAACCCCGGCAGGGTATCCGCAAGGTGAAAGCCAGGCATCCCGCCGCGAGGGGCCGTTGTGGAGATTAAGCAAGCTATTGCCCAGAGTCGCAGAGTCTGAACCCGTGAATCGAGTAGGCACCGGAGCAAGAATTGTCGAGTCCATGAACATTTTAGGACTCAAGACCCCACCGAGCCGGGAATTGAACCCTGGTCCCGGGCTGACCTCTGCTTCCAGGTCTGCCTCCTCTAACCAGCGAGCCACACTTCTCCACTCCATGCAAGAGCTCCAACATGGCTAGCCCATGTGCCATTTGAACCATAGGTTGTAAATAGGCTGCAGGCAATTTCCACTTATTCATTTCTTTGTTACGCCAACAGCCCTCATCGTCTAACATTCCTTCTTTAGACCATTGCTCAAGTTCTTCCACAGAGGCAGGTCTCTGTATATCCAATACTTCCTCTCTAGCATCATACCAACACTCAGCTTGTGATTTCTCTTGGTACATGGAGGTAGTGCTTCGCTGCATCGCAGTCTCACGGGCTACGCGATCTGCAAGGGCATTGCCTTGTCCTATTTTGCAATGATTTTCTTGTGCGTGCTACACTTCATAATAGCAACTCTCTTTGGGTATGTAAGTGCAGTCAAGAGAATATGCACAAATTCTCCGTGCATTATCTGCATCCCGTGGGATGTAAGAAAGCCTCTTTCCTTCCAGAGTAGGCCAAAATCATGGACCACTCCAAAAGCATAGCGCATATTAGTATAGTTGTTCACACACAAGTCAGTGCTAAGTTCACACGCTTGTGTCAAACCTATTAATTCAGCTGCTTGAGCCGAATTTTGTGGTATTCGCGCTGTTTCCACTACTGTCCCAAGTGTAGTAACTGTATAAGCAGCTGACGTCGTGCCATCTGGTAACTTCAAACAGGACCCATCAACCCACAGTTCCCTATCTACTTCTGGAAGGGGCGTATCTTGCAAATCGATGCGACCCTTTGTCTGTTCCTCAGTAAGGAATATACAATTGAGAGGCTCATTTGACTGAGACTGAGTCGCAGGATATGGCAACAAAGTGGCTGGGTTCAGTGTCGCGCACCTCTTCAAGGTAATATGAGGTGCTAACAGTGTCAATTCATATCCTGTCAGGCAAGCAATAGTTAAGTGTTGTGTCTTAGTCTGATTCAAAAGGGCATCTACTGCATGAGGTACTAGCACCAACAGTTTGTGTGACAAAACTATCCCTTCACTCTGACGTATGGACACAGCTGTCGCTGCAACTGAACGGAAGCACCCAGGCAACGCACGAGCAACAGGATCGAGAACTGCAGAAACATATGCACAGGGACGCTGCTTGTCACCGTGTGTCTGTACTAAAACTGACAATGCACACCCATCTTTCTCGTGTACCTAGAGTGTAAAAGCCTTCGTGTAATCTGGTGTGCCTAACACTGGTGCAGAGCAAAGAGCTTGCCTTAACTGGCGAAAAGCATTGTGGCATTCATCTGTCCATGGAAGGGGGATTGGAGTGTTTTTAGTCAAAAGCGCTAGCAGGGGTTTAACAATGTGTGAAAAACCCAATATCCATTGCCTACAAAAGGAAGTCAAACCAATGAATGCACGGACATCTTTCTGTGTGGAAGGTACTGGTGTGTCTAATATTGCTTGAATACGATCTGGTGCCAGTGCACGGCCCTCCTTAGACAGAAGGTGACCTAAGTAGGTTACCTTCGGTCTACAATATTACAATTTCTTTCGTGATACTTTATGGTGGTGTGTAGCAAGAAAAGAAAGCAAAGACAAAGTACATTTCTCACACTGCTCAGGTGTATCAGGTGCCAACTAGATGTCATCGACATATTTTATGAGAGCCACTCCTTCAGACAAGGTAAAGGAATCAAGTTGTCTTTTTAATGCTTGACTATAAATACTCGGACTCTCAGTGTACCCTTGAGGAACTCTACAAAATCTGTATGATCGATTATTCAAAGTGAAACCGAACAAATTTAGTCATTTTAGCTTGAGGATAACCATCTGTATCTTGATAGCATACTTTATTCAGATGAAAGTTAATCCCACCTACGGAAGGCTTTCCCAAAGCAAGCAAAAGTGCAGACCAAGCTTGACAAGAACCATTGTGAGATAAGGGAAGAGGAATGAAAGGTGTTCCTCCCTTTTTCTGGTGGGCAGGTAGCATCCCACACACCCAACAGTTGGTGGTATTCGTGGCATTATGTGTATGATGCAACATCTGGATGAAGGGATTCTTTAGGTAGGACTGTCGGTGCTTCTGCTCATGGTAGGGAATCGTGAAGTAATGATGCTCCACTGGCACTGGAGTAGTGGCAACGAAAAGCTGTCGAACAGGAGCCATTTTCTCAACAAACCAGGTGATTATTGCCATAACCACCAGAGCAACAACAAACCCTACAGCACAAATGATTCTTTTGTTATGCATTTTAGCAACAGCGATATTTTATCTTTCTACAAACTTGTTGAAACAATTGTTGGAGCTCTTATCCCTGGGCAGCCTTTGATTTCTTCACCACGGGCCAAGACGGGTGTAACTACACTACGCAGGACCGACCCCCCCCCTTGCCACACCGGCGTTCCGTTTCACTGACCCAGGGCGGTAGCTCATCCAGTCTTTTTCGGCAAAGCAGATTCTTTCCTTTGTCTCAGCTGATATCGGGATTCTCCAGTGATCGTGTGGTCCGGGAAGACTTCCGCAGATTCGTCAGGTGAGATAGCTTGACCTTTCTTCGTCTCCAGAATCTCTCGATGGTCGGTCAACACAGCAGGTTCCACCAAGGCAGGCGACACACATTTGCAGTGTGTGCTATGGACCCAGTTCTTCTTGTTCGTCACTCGAACTGCTGTCCTTGTTGCTCGGAGCATCTGCTCTGGTCCTCACCACCTTGGTTCCAAACTGTTAGATCTGTCAAAGACCTTGACCATCACGTGGTCGCCAGGATGGAGTTCATGGGCCTCACCTGAAGATCTGTCAGGAAGGGCTTCTCGAACCTGTTGATGAATAGAGATCAAACTGTCGGTTAACTGTGACAAAAAATCATTCATCAGAACAAATGGAACATCAAGTATGGGGCGTGGCTTAGGAACTCCCCAAATGTTCATTGGTCTCCCAAAGACCACTTCATATGGGGTAAAGCCGGATCGTGAATGTGGCACTGACACAACAATGCCAAGGGTAGTGCATCCGGCCACTTCTAAGACATGGAAGCCAGTATTTTCGCCAACTTCAATTTCAAAGTAGCGTTGTACCTCTCCACTAATCCTGCTGATTGCGGGTGGAGGACTGCATGGAATTTCTGCTTGATTCCTAATCCTTTCAGGACATGCTCAACAACTTGCCCAATTAAATGATGTCCGTTGTCACACCACAAAAGCTTACAAACACCATAGCTAGGGAAAAACTCCTTTAGAAGCACCTTTGCTGAGGTGAGAGCAGTATTATCCTTTGTAGGGTATGCCTATATCCATTTGCTGAAGGCGCATACCACCACTAGGACATATTTCAGACTATTGCAGCGTTCGAGTTGGATGTAATCCATCTGCAAAAGTTCAAAAGGTGCGGTTGGTGTAGCGAACCCTCCTGTAGGAGTCTGTTTCCCTTTTCCAGGATTATACTGCCAACAGATCAAACAGGACTGTACTACTCTTTTAGCTGTGCTGGCAATTTCAGGATGCTCCCAAGCTTGTGTAAGCAATTTAGTTATTGCAAATGTAAATGTAAATGTACAGGAATTTATATAGCGCAAATCACCGAGCGGTTTCTAAGCGCTTGCTTAGGGAACCCGTCCTGGTATTCCCCTGTGAGATAACCTCGGCAGGGTATCCGCAAGGTGAAAGCCAGGCATCCCGCCGCGAGGGGCCGTTGTAGAGATTAAGCAAGCTATTGCCCAGAGTCGCAGATTCTGAACCCGTGAATCGAGTAGGCACCGGAGCAAGAATTGTCGAGTCCATGAACATTTTAGGACTCAAGACCCCACCGAGCCGGGAATTGAACCCTGGTCCCGGGCTGACCTCTGCTTCCAGGTCTGCCTCCTCTAACCAGTGAGCCACACTTCTCCACGCCATGCAAGAGCTCCAACATGGCTAGCCCATGTGCCATTTGAACCATAGGTTGTAAATAGGCTGCAGGCAATTTCCACTTATTCATTTCTTTGTTACGCCAACAGCCCTCATCATCTAACATTCCTTCTTTAGACCATTGCTCAAGTTCTTCCACAGAGGCAGGTCTCTGTATATCCAATACTTCCTCTCTAGCATCATACCAACACTCAGCTTGTGATTTCTCTTGGTACATGGAGGTAGTGCTTCGCTGCATCGCAGTCTCACGGGCTACGCGATCTGCAAGGGCATTGCCTTGTCCTATTTTGCAATGATTTTCTTGTGCGTGCTACACTTCATAATAGCAACTCTCTTTGGGTATGTAAGTGCAGTCAAGAGAATATGCACAAATTCTCCGTGCATTATCTGCATCCCGTGGGATGTAAGAAAGCCTCTTTCCTTCCAGAGTAGGCCAAAATCATGGACCACTCCAAAAGCATAGCGCATATCCGTGTAGTTGTTCACACACAAGTCAGTGCTAAGTTCACACGCTTGTGTCAAACCTATTAATTCAGCTGCTTGAGCCGACTTTTGTGGTATTCGCGCTGTTTCCACTACTGTCCCAAGTGTAGTAACTGTATAAGCAGCTGACGTCGTGCCATCTGGTAACTTCAAACAGGACCCATCAACCCACAGTTCCCTATCTACTTCTGGCAGGGGCGTATCTTGCAAATCGATGCAACCCTTTGTCTGTTCCTCAGTAAGGAATATACAATTGAGAGGCTCATTTGACTGAGACTGAGTCGCAGGATATGGCAACAAAGTGGCTGGGTTCAGTGTCGCGCACCTCTTCAAGGTAATATGAGGTGCTAACAGTGTCAATTCATATCCTGTCAGGCAAGCAATAGTTAAGTGTTGTGTCTTAGTCTGATTCAAAAGGGCATCTACTGCATGAGGTACTAGCACCAACAGTTTGTGTGACAAAACTATCCCTTCACTCTGACGTATGGACACAGCTGTCGCTGCAACTGAACGGAAGCACCCAGGCAACGCACGAGCAACAGGATCGAGAACTGCAGAAAAATATGCACAGGGACGCTGCTTGTCACCGTGTGTCTGTACTAAAACTGACAATGCACACCCATATTTCTCGTATACCTAGAGTGTAAAAGCCTTCATGTAATCTGGTGTGCCTAACACTGGTGCAGAGCAAAGAGCTTGCCTTAACTGGCGAAAAGCATTGTGGCAATCATCTGTCCATGGAAGGGGGATTGGAGTGTTTTTAGTCAAAAGCGCTAGCAGGGGTTTAACAATGTGTGAAAAACCTAATATCCATTGCCTACAAAAGGAAGTCAAACCAATGAATGCACGGACATCTTTCTGTGTGGAAGGTACTGGTGTGTCTAATATTGCTTGAATACGATCTGGTGCCAGTGCACGGCCCTCCTTAGACAGAAGGTGACCTAAGTAGGTTACCTTCGGTCTACAATATTACAATTTCTTTCGTGATACGTTATGGTGGTGTGTAGCAAGAAAAGAAAGCAATGACAAAGTACATTTCTCACACTGCTCAGGTGTATCAGGTGCCAACTAGATGTCATCGACATATTTTATGAGAGCCACTCCTTCAGACAAGGTAAAGGAATCAAGTTGTCTTTTTAATGCTTGACTATAAATACTCGGACTCTCAGTGTACCCTTGAGGAACTCTACAAAATCTGTATGATCAATTAAGTGAAACCGAACAAATATCGGCTATCAGGGTGAATAGAAATAGAGAAGAAAGCATTCTTCAAATCGATTACAGAAACTTTAGTTGCGTTTGGAGGGACCAGGGTAAGTAATGTCGTTGTGTCAGAAACCACAGGGTACTGCGGTACTACAATCTTGTTGACTTCTCTCAAATCATTGATAAATATGTAAATCCTAGTGTCAGTATCTTTTTTCAAAATGGGACGAATAGGACTATTGCAAACATTGTAAGAAACTTCTTCCACAACCCCCACTTTAATCAAATCATGTACAATGCGTGTGAGTACTTTTTCTCCTTCTCGAGAAATTTTATACTGAGACAGCCTTGGCAATGAAGCACCCTCCTTGACACTAATATGCACTGGCAGAATAACCATGTGTCCCACATCAGTGTCTAAAGTAGCACACAAAGTACTAGGGAGTGAAGCTAATGTAATGTCCTCTTTAATAATACAGGATCTCTCATTCACAGGATAGTTGTAATAATAACCCGTACTACTTCCTGAGAACATCGTATCGTAGCCCTGAAATATTTGAGCATATCAAGACCCACAATATTTTCTGGTGTGTTTGGAGAGAGCAAAAACGGACATGGAGCAGTAAACTTATCAACATGGAATGCAAGTGGTTGGGACAGTGGGCTAAGGGAAGGTGTTCCATCGAAACCTATTGATGTAATAGTTAAGCCAGACAGGGGAGCCCTAGGAACCAAGTGTTTAGACATGGCACTACGGGTAGCTCCTGTATCAACCAGAAACTGATCAGTAGAACCCAAAACATGTGCTGTAACATAGGGACCCCTCTGATCTACTGGAACTTCAACTGATTCCTTACCCCATCCTAGGCAATCCTATGCATAAGCAGAATCTTGAAAATCAGATGGCACATAGTGGGACATTTGATATTAAGGTTAGAAATTGGGGTCGAGTAAACATCAATTCTCTCTGCTCATTGCTTTCCCCACTAGTCCATCTAACGTCGACTATTCAGACTCCTCCCTGCACGACCATGCCTTAGCCATTAATTCCTGGCTTACCTCATCTTGCGATGACTTGGTCCCCTGGAAGTCAATTCGGCTTAAACGCTCTCATGACACTCAAAGATGGTTTTCCTCCTCTTTACGAGCTAAGAAACTTCAGCTCAGACAGGCAGAACGTAAGTGGCGTCGGCGCTATGATCCTCTGGATAAAATTGTTTATTCTACAACTTTGAGGGAATATAAACATGATATTCTTACTGCTAAAACTCAATATTTTTCAGCCATGATTTTATCTTCCTCTAATAAGCCAAAGGAAATCTTTTCCACCTTGACTAGCCTCTCTAAACTTGATCGAGTCACTGCTTTTTAAATCAGCAAAGATTGTTCCTGTTTTGAAAAAGGTAGACGTCGATCCGACTATTCCATCTAATTTTCGACCCATCTCCCTGCTCTCCTTCTTAGGCAAAGTTCTAGAGAGATATGTCACTCATTGCCTTAGCTCTTTTATTGAGGCCTCTGATTACTTTGATCCTTACCAAGCTGGTTTCCGTCCTACTCACTCGACAGAATCAGTCATCCTTTCAGTTTTGGATGAGCTTAGAGTTAGTGCCGATCATGGATCTACTCAGGCCCCTCTACTTCTTGAATTGTCGGCCGCCTTTTACACGGTCGACCATCTTCTTTTGTTCGACCGTGTCCAGCTTGCTGGCATCTCAGAGGTGGCTTTGTGTTGGATTTCTTCTTTTTTGCAAAACTGTCACCAGGCGGTTCAACTTTCCTCCTTTTCTTCTACCCCTCGGGCGCTAACTTGTGGTGTTCCTCAAGGTTCTGCCCTTTCTCCCCTTCTCTTTAATCTTTATATTTTTCCTCTTATGTTTGCTTTACGTCAACGGAAGGTCACAGTGTTTAATTACACTGATGATCTTCAACTTAATTTTACGTTTCTGCTGTGGGGGGTGCACATGCGGAGTACCTATGGTACCCCCCCTGCATATGCATGCACAAAGCATCAGGCACTGCGCGGTGCCTTCCGTTTTGTGCATGCATATGCAACGCATGCAATTTTAACCTTGCGGCGGGCGCTGCATCAAGCAGCACCCGGCGCAAGGTTACAGATACGGAATGTGACCGCCAGGGTGGCGGTCACATCCTAATTTGCACGGAGGGACCGCCGCTGCCCCTGCGGAGGAGCTCTGGGGTGGCGGACGGACGCAGGTATGTCCACCATCCTAATGAGGCCCTAAATCCCGATAAGACGGAATTGGTCCTACTCGGAGGCTCATCCAATCCCTGGCCTTCTAATTTTTGCCTCCCCCTCTCTTGGCCCTGCTCCCTCTCCCATAAAATCTATGAAGACTCTGGGCATAAAAATCAGTGACGACCTTTCTATGCACACTCAGATTAGCATGGTCGTCTCATCCTGTTTTCTGTGTCTCTGTACCATTCGAAAGGTTGCCCGGTTCTTCACCATTGATGCTCCTAAATTCATTCTCCTTGCTCTTGTAATCTCTTGGGTTGATTATGCTAATTCCCTCTATATCGGTATCCCTGCCTATGAACTACGGGGATTACAGGTCATTCAGAATCAGGCAGCTAGACAGATTTATAGTCGGTCTAGATACCATCATGCTCTTCCACTTTTGAAGCAACTGCACTGGTTATCGGTCACCCATCGATGCTTATTTAAATTAGGGTGTGTTGCATTCTGTTGTACTTTTCTTTCTGCCTTGTTCTGTCCCCGTGCCTTTCCCTGTCTGGATCTGCTGCCTGGAATGTATGATGCGTGCCTGCATCTTACATCCTGGGTTCCAGATTCCAGACCAACTGTATTACAAGACCTGTACCTGAACCTGTTATGATGTGCTGTGCTTCAACTCCTATTCATGCAATAAATCCTTCATGAATTTCTACTTTAAATTTGCCTTGGATCTTTTTACTGGCGACGAGGTAAACCCTGCTATTTCTGCCACCATCCCTGAAGCACAGGAGCAGAAATTTTATTTTTATATCAGGTTAAAAAAAAAGGATTAACCTGAAAATACGCTTTCATCCTCATGACAACTATGAACTATCCTCTTACGTCGTAATTGTGAAGAATTACGACCCACCGGCGTTTTTCTGCACATTTTTAAAGCTTTTCGTCTTTATCAACTGAAAAGAAAACGACAAGCAGTACTGTACATTACCGCTTCTACCTTTGTTTTTGGTGCATGTCCTGGCGTTTCCAGCGCTCCTTCTCCGGCGATTGGGTGATGTATAAAACCCTTTTCATCCAATTTTAAGACTTTTTTGATATTTCTCTGCAGTGCGCGAGGGAGGCTTTCAGCGTGCTCGAGACTTCTCCCGACGTGTTACACACGCGCTGCGTCTCTCTTACGCGCTGCGTCACCACGCTACACGTTCCTGCCGTCATCACGCTACACGCCCCAGCGCCATCTTGTGTATCCATAGCAACATGATACACGATCACCGGAGACGCTGAGAAGCCGATGTCGAGCAGATTTTACACGCCGGAAGGTAAAACAAACTGTATTTACACGCCGGAAGACAGAATTGACTATATTTTCACTGTTCTTCAAGTATTTTCACTGTTCTTCAAGTACTTTTGCCGAAATTACGCTCATTTTAAAGGAAAAGAAATTAAGAGATCTTTCTCTCCTTTTTAAACTCTTGACTACTAAAATAGGAAAACGTTGTATCCTACTTTACTTCGTTTATTTTCTTTGGTGTATATTATTACTTTTGAGAAACTGTTCGTTTTTTAAAAAAAAAAAAAAAGAGAGAGAGTACCTCTATCTTGCTACAGCCATTATGCAGTTTGACCCACCTTCAAAATTTTTGCAAACCAAAGGAGACCCGCCCATCCCTTGGACTAGATGGAAGGAAGAATTTTTTACTTACCTTAAGGCTATGGATGGTGAAAGGATGTCAGCGGAAAGAAAAAAGAACATTTTCTTACATTGTCTTGGCTCAGAAGGACAACTTGTCTTTAGAACTTTACCTCCTGTGAGATCTGGTGGTGATTCAAATGTTTATGATGAGGCTGTACACAGAATAGAGGGAAGGTTTAAACCAGTAACCAGTGTAGCCTTAAACAGGTTTAAGTTTTATACCAGGGTACAAGATGAGAATGAGTGCTTTGATGATTTTTTAACTGCTTTACGTGCGCTTTCTCTCCATTGCAATTTTGGTCTAATGACCGACGAAATGATTAGAGATCAAATTGTTGTGCATGTGAAAAGCAAAAAAGTACAAGAGCAGTTATGGATTTTAGGGGATCCTAGTTTGGAGACTGCCATTAGTACAGCTAAAGCATTAGAACAGTCCGACAAATGGATCAAATCTTTAGACAAAGCCTCTGTTCAATCTACTCCGTCCTCATCCACTGGTGAGGTTAGCACTGTGAATGTTAAAACTCAAAGTTCTAACAAATACGAGGGCAAAGGTAAACAATTTTATTGTTTTAGATGTGGAAGTCCGGATCATATAGCTTCCTTTCCACAGTGTCCTGCTCTGAATAGACAATGTAATAAGTGTAACCGCACTGGACATTTTTCTAAATATTGTAAAACTTCGGTTAAGCCAGTTAATGATTACAAGAAACCTTCTTATAGTACTCCCAGACGTACTAATAGTAATGTATCTTATGTTGCGGAGAGAGAGAGTAATGATCCGCTAGTTAGAGAGTCTGGTATTGTAATTTCTATACAATCTTCGTTCGACATGACACTAGCAGATACTTTGCCTCCTCCTAAGAGTTCAGTGGACATACTAGGTAAAACTCTTGAACTCATGGTGGACTCCTGTTCACCGTGGACCATAATCACTCGTGATTACTGTGTAGAGTCATTTGGTAACCTAATTGATATGAATTCTTTGTGTGAACCTGATATCGATGCCTACAATTTTGATACTTCCAAGATCAATTTTATAGGTTTTAAAGAAGTCCCTATTATTGTAAAAAAAAATTCAGCTATTATCAAGATGTATATAGCATCTAAAGGTGTGAATGTTCTAGGTTGGCGGGACCAAGCTAAGTTGGGGATCTCGTTAAATCCTAGGTTGAAGGATCCTGTGTGTGTCCTTGCTATAACAGATGGGGACTTTGACCTGGCATCCATGTCTAAAGAGATATCTATCTCCTTTCCCAATGTTTTTTCCGAGAAACTTGGGAGATTGATTGGTTTTACGCATAAAATCAAAGTCAAACCAAATACTGTGCCTCTAAAGCAGAAGTTGAGAGGTGTTCCCATCAGTGTCAGAGAGGAACTCAGAGTCATGCTTGACAACATGGTTAAAGATGGTGTCATTGAGGAGGTAGAATCCTCCGAATGGGTTTCGCCTATTGTTTTGGCGATTAAACCCGACAAAACAATTAGGTTGTGTGTAGACCTGAGAGCGTTAAATAAATGTTTGGTTACAGATTGTCACCCGTTACCTAACATAAATGAAATGTTGTGTATGCTTGACGGTGCCTGTGTGTTCTCCACATTAGACCTTAGGTCTGCATACCACCAGATAGAGCTCACGGAAGACTCAAAACACTTCACCGCCTTCATCACTCCCCATGGTTTGTTCCAATTTAAAAGAATGCCTTTCGGCCTAGCGTCAGCCGCTTCTGTTTTCCAGAGGGCAATGTATCACATATTCAGGGATCTGAATGTCTACGTCAAATGCTTTCAAGATGATATTCTTGTTTTTTCTAAAAATATCTCTGAGCATGATGGTCACCTTAGGGAGGTTTGTTCCAGGTTGGAGAAGTTTGGCTTGACCATCAAAGCTAGTAAGTGCAAGTTTTTTTGTACGACTGTAGACTATTTGGGCCATTCACTTTCAGGGGATGGAGTTGTACCAAAAAAAAATCTTGTGGATGCTATTGTCAAGGCTCCTTCCCCAGACAACAAGGAAAAGTTGCTTTCTTTTGCAGGGCTTTGCGAATATTATAGCAAATTTATCAAAAATTTTGCAAACAAAATGGAGCCTCTCAGAGAACTTACTAGGAGTTCAGCTAAGTTCATTTGGTCGGAGAAGCAGGAACAAGCTTTTAAACAAATCAAAGAGGAAATCGTTAATGCTCCTACTTTGAAGTCCTTTTGTGTCAACAAGAAGTGCATCATTACTGTTGACGCCAGCCTTTATGGCATTGGTTGTGTGTTAAGTCAGTCATCAGGTAAGGATGAATGGTGTGTTGCCTTCTCCTCAAGGACTTTGTCTCCCACGGAGAGAAGGTACTCCGTAATTGAAAAGGAACTTCTGGCCTGCATTTGGGCTGTTGAGCACTTCAGGAATTATGTTTGGGGCAATCGTTTTGTACTACGTACCGACCATAAACCCTTAGTTGGGATTTTATCTCCTGGAGGTGGATGGAACTCCACTGCGCGTATAGCTCGTTTGTCCTCACGTCTTCAAGAGTATGATTTCGAAATTGTGTATGTTCCTGGTAAATGTAACGTGACTGCTGATTTTCTTTCAAGGTTTCCTTGTGAGGAGTCTCCAAAGATGGATAATGACGTCGATGTTGTTGCCTCTGTTGGAGATTGTGTTTCCAAGGAGTTCATTTCATTGTCGGAAGATGAATGGTTTCTTGAACTTGGCAAGGATGTGGTTTGCCAACATCTGTTTGATTTTGTTAGGAATGGTGGGCCACCCCATAGGGGTGTTTCTCCGGATATAGCTCCCTTTTGCCAGGTTTCATCGGAAATTGAAGTGTTTTCTGGTTTACTCTTCAAGGCTGGTAAATTAATTCCACCTCAATCCTTACAAGAGAAGATTCTTCTTCTCGCTCACCAGAGTCACATTGGCATGTCGTCGATGAAACGTCTAATTAGAGAGAGCTTTTGGTGGCCGGGAGTGGACAAAATGGTGGATAGGCTGGTGAGAGATTGTTCGCATTGTGTTAACAGTGATAAAATGCTTCATGTGACCTCAGCTCCCCTCAAGCCTGTGTCTTGGCCCACCTTTCCCTGGCAGAAAGTGGGTTTTGATATATCTGGTCCATTTAAACAGTTGCCCTATAATGCTCGGTATGCCTTAGTTCTGGTGGACTACCACTCCAAGTGGCCCGAAGTAAAGTTTGTCAGCTCTGTTTCTTCTCAATCGGTCATTCTTTTCCTTAAGGAAGTCTTTGCTAGGCAGGGATTTCCTGAAACCTGTGTCACTGATAATGGTGTTCAACTTGTGTCAGATGATTTTGAGAAATTCCTCAGTGCATGTGGAATCAAGCATTACACCACCTCTCTCTATGAGCCTAGGGAAAACGGCCAAGTTGAACGCTTTAACCGTGTTCTTAAGGATTGTTTGAATGTTGTGCAGACTTCGGATGATAGTTGGGTGGATGTTGTGAGGAAAAGATTGTGGACATATCGTATCACCCCTCACTCTGTTACTGGTGTTAGTCCCTTCAGACTCCTTAAGGGTAGGGAGCCTCCTTCTGATATATGTCCCTGGTGGATTAAAAAACTTGATGTAAAACTTGATGTAAATAATTCTGTTTGTGACCTTGCTGCTGTGGCCAAACGGGTTGAAAACAAACAACTACAAATGAAAACCCTGTTTGATTCCAAAATGAAAACCAAAGATAATGACTTTGTGGTGGGGGATTGGGTACGAATTAGAAAACCTGGCTTTCTGGTCAAGGGTCTTTCTAAGTTTTACCCTCCTATCAAAATTGTTAAAGTCTTTAAAAATAGCGTTGCCACACAAGATGGTAGAGTATGGAATGTCCGCAGAGTGGCTAAATATTGCAATCCTGAAAATGTACGTTGCTCTCCTTCCTCTACTCAGGGTTTTTGCCAGAGGAGACCTGATGCTTTTCCCGTTTTGCCTTCTCCCAGTTCTGCTCATCTGGATTCCTCAGTTGCCTCTAGAGTTAAAGTTTCCAATAGGCAAAAGAGTGTTCCCAGCAGATATCTGGATTAATGTTTTTTTTTAGGGGTAAGATGTGTTGCTCTGTCCCCGTGCCTTTCCCTGTCTGGATCTGCTGCCTGGAATGTATGATGCGTGCCTGCATCTTACATCCTGGGTTCCAGATTCCAGACCAACTGTATTACAAGACCTGTACCTGAACCTGTTATGATGTGCTGTGCTTCAACTCCTATTCATGCAATAAATCCTTCATGAATTTCTACTTTAAATTTGCCTTGGATCTTTTTAGGGTGTCTTAGTTTTAAATCACTAGTGGGTTTAGCTCCTCTTTTTGTAGCATCTAGGCTTAGAGCCTACATCCCTTCCAGAAATGTACGTTCCTCCTCCAAGAACCTTTTGGTTTTTCCTCGGTTTGTCAGGAAAAATCATGGGGGCTGAGCTTTTCTTTAACGGGCCCCTAGATTTTGGAACTCCCTTCCTGACTATCTCCGGTCTTCCCATTCTTACAAGGAGTTTCATAAAGATCTGAAGACCTGGCTTTTTACTAAAGCTTTTGAGGTCTAAATTGTCGCCCTGTTCTGATGCCGGTCTGATTAGCGTCATGAAACCTTGTTGATGTACGAGCGCTTTATAAAACACCCCAACTTCAACTTCATTGGTTCCGCCTATCAAAAGTGTTAAACCCATCCTGTCCACGTACAATAACATCAAACTTAGCACAATCATTTTTGCTTCCTCTAGGCCCTGGATATCCTGAACGATTTCTCATTTGTCCCCGACCACGTGGACACTGCGGAGCACGCAGTACTGGACAATCAGAAAGCCAATGCCCAAATTTCTTGCAGTACACACACTGATTAACAGACAAATTCAAACGAGTATAGGAAGGAAAGGACGAACCATAATATCCACGTCCACCTCTATTATTCCCTCTAGAAGGCGGGCCATAAACTTCAGCCAACATAACCTTTGTTTTCAACTCTTTGGACTTTTAGCTTCTAATTCTTGTCGCTCATAATACTGAGCCATTGTTAGGAGAGAAACCGGAGAAGAGGTAGGCCATGAACTTTCACTCACCTTTAGGCGACTAGCTATTCCTGGCAAAAGGTTTGCGACATATTTATCGACAAACAGATGCCTACCCATGTCATCTGTCAATGACTGGCCACTAAAATCGTGGAATGCTTCTTCAAAGAGTGTGAAGAAGTCAGAAACTGATTCATCTACCTTTTGCTTGCAAGACACTAACACTGTCCAATCTATCTTTTTAGGGGGAATGATTGTCTTTAACTTAACTAATATAGCTGCCAGAAGATTTAAAATTAATTGACACGGTTTCTGTGCAGGTTCTCTATCTTCATCTAACTTCTCTAAATCTTTCCACAATGCTCCAAATGTCGCACGATCATCAACTTTACACACAGCTCTCCACATGTCAGGCGATAATATTAGTCCAAAAAACAAATCAATATCAGGCAAAGTGATAGTACAAGAGCTAATGGCACCCTCAACTTCCTCATAAAAGGCTGCTGGATTCTTTCGCGGATCAAGCAATGCATTTTTAAGGGCCATAACATCTGCTCTATTCCAAGGAGTGTAAACCCAATTATAAATAAAATACCCTTTTGCAAACATAGCGATTTCAAAGAAAAAGCAATGATGCATCCCAAAAAGCATTTTTGGAATCGCAAACGGCCGATTTTAAGGAATCGCACCGTTTGCGATTCCAAAAATGCTTGGTGCATGTGGGCAGTAGTTCTTTACAATCAGATGCTACATCATCGGGTTCCATTTCTACAGAATATTTTCTACACCGTTCAATAACCTCTGAGGCAAATGTATCGGTAAAATATATTTGCTCCCTTTCCTGCCAATCTTTATACTATCTAAAAGATCAGAAGCAGCTTTAGTACTAAGAACGGCTTTACGCGCAGCGGATCTAATCTCAGACGGACGTTCAGCAGATAACATTGAGCGAGTTTCTCGAGCTTTGTCCTGATCTGTAGAGGAGTCCTCATCTGATTCATGAGGAGCAGAAGGAAGAGTATATCGAGGTGGACAACGATCTAATAAGAGAGAATCATCTTGGGGTTTAATAAGAATAGGATAAAGAGGTCTACGAACGGCGTACTGGCCATTTACCTGTAAATGACGCTCCCTATCTTCCCTCTCCTTAATTTCTTTAATTTCTCTATTTTTCATTTCCAATGCTTTTGCAGGAATGCTCTTACGTTGTTCTTTTTCAATCAACGCTTGCACACACTTCATTCGCTCACGCACTTCTTTCTCCATAATTCGCACACAGTCAAACATATCTTGCCTAGCTTTTCGCTTAAACATTCTTTGCTCCACATACTGAATCTTTCGCAAATCAAATGACCCATGCATAGGCCAACGCAACTCAGGATCTTTACGAGTGTATTTGTTCCATAACGTCCTGTGCATTATGGAAGAAATACCATACTTCATATACATGTCCCTATTAGGCGTCCACTCCGGGGGGGGAGGGGGGGGTTACGGTTGTGCTTGGTCGAGTTTCAAACTGGTACCACTACAAAAGCAACACATCCTACGAAACAGGCATGCCAAAAATAGTGCAGAATATGCAGTATTATAATCAAAGTAGAGCTTAAGGTACTCTTTGTACGTTGCGCCGTTCAAACAAATTTAAATAGAGAAAAATCTCCTCATTACCTGCCTATATGAATTGCAATTAATATATACATTTCATACAAATAATAATATTGACTAGTCTTTCAAACAAAACCCGCAGTAAGTGTTAATAAACTACCTTACCAATGAAAGGCATCAAAAACCAACAGCAAGTGCCGCAGAACGGCTCTTACCAATCAAACGGTGCCCAGGTTCCAACTGCCAAGTTCTCAAATCGACAAAATGGTCACTGCACGGCGAATCAACAGAAGAGATCTCAGTCGAGGACCGGCGCCACCTGGATGGTCAGATCAGAAAGAAAGGAAAAACGCTATGGTTGCCAAGACTCAGGTCTCCTCCGGCAGCGATCGCGTCCAAAGCGAGATTCCAATCCTTCGTCTCGACCACTCCATGGATTCGCCAATTTACTGGAGGAGGAAGCAGCTTTTGCCGCCTCCTCCTCCTGTTCCCGAGCCCACAGCCAGCGATATTCTTTACAAATGGCCTCCTGCTTCCGGTCCCTGGCCCGGACAGCTATCCCCTGCCGGGTGAGATTTTTTGGAGCATCTATCTGAAGAAAGAACGAAAAATACTGTAACCAATACTCTTTAACAATAACACAAAATAATTCAACAGAAAGTTGTCTCACAGTAACACTAGCAATTTGCAAGCACAGGATCACATTTTGGCATGTATCTTTTCGCCGTCTTTGTAGGCCTGTAACATTAGTGGGAGTTTCAGGAATTCTACTAGCAGCTCTATGGACTCACTACATAGTCAGGGAGTACACCAGTATTCTTCTTTTTTTCTCTAGTTTTGCGAAAGAAATTACTTGTATGTCAACTTGTGGTAGCCGGCATAATGCCTGGTCACTCAGCTTGCACCCAAGAAAAACAGACACAAGCCATGATGACGCAGACTCGCATTACTTTAAGCAGTACATGCAGGTGGGGATAGGGAAGCTCTTACTTTTCTATAGGGGTGGCACTGGCCATACTCGGTTATATCAAGAGCTACTGCTCAATGTAATTCATATTTCGCACTGCCCTCCCCCCCCCGGCCTTCAGTACTACAAAAGGAAAATGAAGATTATTCATTTCTGATCATGAATGCAGCCGATCAGGCGATCACATGATCTTTGCTTATATGATGGATGACTTTAGGTGCTTTGTTGTGATAGATTGAGTGAACAACAGCGATAGCCCACCCATGATTGACACAGCAGAAAGAAAATTATTAACATAGGGAGTGAGTATGGTAACCATAATTGCCGGAGGAAGGGACTTGACTTGATATAATTGTCCACTATGCAAAACATACACAATATATGCTGTGCTGTTACTTTACTTCTTCAATCAATGGGGGTGGGGAGAAGGACATTTCTGATCCTTCCAGTTTCCTTTGGTTCAAATCTTTCAATCAGTAGGGGGGTGGATCACTTGTCCTGCCAATCTGGATTCCTCAAGTGTTCGGTACGTCCCTTGGTAAAAAACCCTCATGCACTCGAGATGGAGTCGTAAATAGCGGTATATCTTGATTCTCCGCTATGGTACTCGAGTGTCTGCATAATCACAGGGTTATTTTGTATGCAGCCTCCACCAGGAGGTAGTCATCCAAGGTTATGTGCAGTAGTGTCCAGTGATTAGTGGAAGTGGTGAAGTTTAAAATAACTCGGACAGCCAGAAAGTGAATTTATTGTTCCGGATTCGAGTTAATAATGGTGAAAATATTCTTGGTAGGCGTTCAGAGAGTTACTAGGGTTCTCTACGCTACCTATTTTCGTGGTCTAAAAGGTCGACATGTTTCAGCCCTTGTTTGTCACAATGATCATTGGGCTTTCTTCAGGACCGGGGTGTGAAGGTGAGAAGGCGACGTATTAATCCCTTCTTGTTGGAGTCAATTTTTGTGCCTATAAAATAGAAAATGTGTCACCTTGGGGGAGGGTTAGGGGGCTTGTTCTACATACATTTTAAAATAAACTGCCAGCTCTGTGCTGGAAGTGAATTAACATTTGTTAATATAAATTTTTTTTAACTATTGGGACTGAAGAAAAGTCACGGTTTTGGGGAGGGTGTTAACTTACATGCTTAGCCATAACATGCAACACTTTTTGGCACAACTGATGAATGCTTGCTTTTTTAACATGTAACATTTTTTTCATTACAGACAGAACCACCTACTCCTCATCACCACCAGGAGGACTTGAAGTTCCAACAAGGCGAGGGCTCCTGAGTCCTGTACGCTTACATCTGACTCAGGTATGTGGAAAGTCGAACTGCACCTAACATCAACAATGTCCTATTTCTCTTGTCCATACTTCTGTATGTGCAGAATAGTCCCTGAAACACTAGCGGTATGGTATGTTCTACTATCAAATCAAAAAGCCAACTACTAGCTTACTCTTGGTGGACATTGACATTTTGTTGTTGGAAATTGTCAAAGCACTAACATTAAGAAGACTGGAATAGACAGCAAGGGAAACCCATAGGACTGCACTCAGTGCCTCTAGAGCTATTGCCGGATCAGAGTTTTTTTTAACACCGTTTGCCAACTGGGCAAGCTTAGCTGCCTACACAGACCGACTCATAATAATAGTAAATAGTAGTAGCACAGAGAGTGATGGTAGAGAGGCAGGATAAGAATGTAAAAACAGTCTACAAGAAGATCAAATACTATTTTGTAAAAAATAGAATTAGGAAACAGTTTGGAATGAATAGGATCTGTAAAAGTTAGGGAAGTATAATTATATTAACAACAGAACAATTTACTGGGGCCAGCAGAAGAGCCTGTAGATTACCATTCCTGCCCACTCTGTTCCGCCGGAGTGATGCTGATGGTCATGAAATAAACACAAACATGGATGATTGTTTTTTTTAAAGATATGATTTCTTTGACCACAATCTAAAATTATCTCGGGGAAACAAATTAGCAACAATTGCACTACATGTATTGACCTATCTGATCTGGTCAACTAGGAGGATAGTACAGTATAGCTGGATTCACAGACCGTCTACTTGGAAAGTTATGTAAATCACTAACTAAACCAACAACAAAAAGGTTCAACTACGACTACCAGCACTCAGTAGCACGCGACGTGACAGACACAGTTCGTCATCATGATTTCAGACCACTAAAAAATGTCCTACTACTAATAACAAGTCATAATATACTCAACCTATCAATCCACCACTATCTCTTCTTCTTAGTGGCAGCAGGAGTAAAAAGGAAGGACTAGACTTGAGTCTTTAGTCTCTCTAGCATTACGCAGGCCTGTAAAGTACTACACTCATACATATTCAGGCCAAATGAGCAAAAAGTTGCAAAGTAAGCATAGTAGCAACGCCACTGAGCAGGCAAGCACCTGCAATCAAAGAAGCTATTTAAACATGAATTTACCTGCAATGTAATTGAATCGGCAGCCTTCTTGCTCTTCGGGAAAAACATATATTAGCAATATAACACAGAGCAGAAGAAAACAAAGTAGTTATTAAATAGCTACTCACCAAGGCCAGGGATTTCCACGCCTAGCAGGTGGAGCAGGTCCTGCTCCTGGTCAAGGACGTCTGCCCACCGGTGCGTCGCTTGGTCATAGGTGCGCCGGACCCCCGACTCCCGTTGCATGGCCCGGCACACCTTATCCCACAGCTGGTGATGCTCCTGGAGGCCATACCCTTGACTGGGCCTGCCCCTGCTACCACGGTCTTCGGGAGGTGGCGCTGAACATAAAATATAAGTGCGGCCACCTCCATCTCGCTGAAAATCTCCCTGGCCACTACATACTCCCCCCTTAATCTCCCGCAAGGGAACTGACTACTGGGTGCGGGACCCTTCCCCTTGCTCTTGCCGGCTCCCTTTGTCATGGTCCTGGACAGGAAATTTAAATAAAAAATAGGAAATAATAGGGAAAAAGTAAATAAAAGAAAATAGTTAAAAAAGTAGTTTAAAGGAACCAAAAGTAGAAAAAAACACAAAATATAGATGTAGAAAAAGAGAGGGATAGATAATGAGTAAAAAAGATCCAAAAAAAGTTCAAAGAAACAAAGGATTGCAAAGATTAGGGGAGGATTGAAAAAGCATGGCCAGAACCATAGCAATGAATGAAAAACAAGATGTATGTATACATGTAAAGCGCACTATCACCTTACATGCATCCTGGCACTGTATATCACTGTGGAACCCTTCCTGGCTTTCCCTGTGAGATGCCCCCTACTGGGCACCCCCAAGGTGAAGCCAGGCATCCCAGCGCTTTCGGGCCGTTGTAGAGATTAAGCAAGCTATTGCCCAGAGTTGCAGATGGCCGCACCCAGTGAGGACGGCGTAGGTAAGTTTGCGTGAGATTTCCCCTGCAAGCATGTGAACTAGCGCCCGGAAAGGGAAATACGCAACGTGAACAAGATGGCCCATGTACGACCGCATGGGTAACTTCGTGGTCGGTGCACTGCAAGAGGCCCACAAACACGCAAAGCGCCCTGTGAACATGCAAAAAAAATCTGCAAATTCACACAAATTTGCAGATTATGCGTACTGCAAATTCGCTTTCATGCGAATTCACGTACCGCAAATTCACACATTTCGCCCATACTTACACCTGGGCCCTCCCCCCTCAACTCCCCTAAATTACACACGCTCCCCCTCCATTTCAGCCCCAACCACCTACCTCCTTACTCTCCTTAACCAGACACTTCACAACTTGGACTGTAATATCTCCACCCTGGTTACTGAACTTACCAGACTCAGAGAAGAATTTAATCAGTTAAAATCCCACAACCCCAGAACCTGCCCCTCTAGGTCCGCTGCTCCATGTGCCAACCCCCGAAAAGCCCTTATCTCAAGCTCTGGTTAACAACACCTCTACACACCCGTTCACACAGACCCGTTCGCACCTTGTGTATATACTCCGCCCCTGACCTCTCTGAACTCTGCAACTCCTACCTCAACAAACCTCCACATAAAGATCTTTCCTCCCCTCACTCCAACATTCCTGTAAACATGGGGCTTAGCAGAACCCACTGTTCTCCTAGCTACCCCAGACCTCCCCTCAACTCAACGCCATCCAACCATGCCCCGCCCCCAACACCAACCCTAAACCTTTTACCTGCATGCTCGTGAACAGCTCGGCAGTCCGCCATGCGACCGAAATATCAGAAACCATCCTTAACGAAGATATTGACATCGCCTTCCTCATGGAAACCTAGCTCAAAGACCACTCAAAACAAATCCTTGACCTTCTTGCCCCCCTGGCTATTCGATTCTCAGAAAAGACAGACCTGAAAAAATTGGGGGTGGACTAGCAATTATTTTTAAAATGGAACTTCAACTCTCACTAATCACCAACACTGACTACACAACCTTCGAATACCTAGGATTAGGCATGAGCGTGAAATCCGTTACGCCCGCGGATTTTGCAGATTTTGGGGAAATCTGCAATCCGCGAATTTTGCGGATTTCCCGCAAAATCCGCAAAAAAAAAATCCGCGGACGTAACGGGTTCAAAAGTTGAACCCACACTCATGTAACTACTTTACAATGGCGCCAGCAAGCTGCCAGCGCCGTTGTAAAATAGTTACAAAGTTAGCTTGCACAGGAACCACTAGATAAAACGAAGCAGGTGCTGCTTTATTTTATCTAAGTGCTTCCTGTGCAAGCTAACTTTGTAACTATTTTACAACGGCGCTGGCAGCTTGCTGGCGCCATTGTAAAATAGTTACAGGCACAGCCTTACACAGGTCACTCAAGGGACCCCTGCGCCCTTCAGGGCGATTGCATAGTAACACACACATGGTCACTCGAACTAGTTGATGCTCAAATTCAGTGACTCATTCATTAGCCCAAAAACAATCATGAGCGTCTTCGAGGCTGGACAGGTGTGCCTCTTCCCAAATCTACCGTGGAAAATCAGCTGTGATGCTGGGTAGAGGGCGGCCTTTGCATGGTCGCTCGAACTAGTTGATGCTCAAAATCAGTGACTCATTCATTAGCCCAAAAACAATCATGAGCGTCTTCGAGGCTGGACAGGTGTGCCTCTTCCCAAATCTACCGTGGAAAATCAGCTGTGATGCTGGGTAGAGGGCGGCCTTTGCATGGTCGCTCGAACTAGTTGATGCTCAAAATCAGTGACTCATTCATTAGCCCAAAAACAATCATGAGCGTCTTCGAGGCTGGACAGGTGTGCCTCTTCCCAAATCTACCGTGGAAAATCAGCTGTGATGCTGGGTAGAGGCCTTTGCATCCTTGACTTTCATGAGCGCAATCCCCGTGCTGTTCCTGTGACCAGGAGCTTCTTTCTCTTCATATAATTGTGTTCGCACGGGTTGCTGCAAGTTTGCACTCGTTTTGTACAATTTCGCAATTTGCGAAATTGTACAAAACCCTCGCGAACTTGCAGAAACCTGTGCGAACATAAAAAAAAAAAATCCGCGCGGATTCGCGGATTTTGCGGATTTTGGCAATCCGCAAATCCGCAAATCCGCAAATCCGCGGATTGCCAATCCGCAAAATCCGCTCATCCCTACCTAGGATCCAAGCATAAAAAAAAGCTCTCCCCCATTACGACTACATAACATCTACCACCCACATGGCGAGCCCCTTCCCTTTGCTGAAGAATTATCTGACCTTCTAACTAAATCCTTACATTTCGACTCCAAAAATCTCTTCCTAGCAGATCTTAACCTTCACTGGAATGAACCTGATGACCCTACAATCAACCTTCTCAATAACCATCTTGAGATTAGCCACCTCAAACAACTCTGTCACTCCCCTACTCACTCTAAAGGAGCTATCCTCGACAACATCATCTCTAACTCTGATTTGGCGTCCTTATCCAACATCATCCCGATTGACTGGTCTGACCACCATCTCATACTGTTTACGATCTCCCCTCCAGCTCCACCCGTCCAAGTAAAAAACAATAAAACCAAGATTATGACAAAAAATCGCAAGCAAATTCCCCCCGGCGCACTGGAACATGAACTCCAAACTCAACTCCGTCACCCCCCCTCTACAAATGCTAATGAACTCACTGAGCACTTTCATAAAACTGTCACTAAGGTATTTTATCAACTTGCCCCTCTGAAACTTAAAACGCAAAAAAATGTTCCCTCTAAATCATGGTTCACCTTAGACCTTAACAAAGAAAGGCGCGCAAAGGGGCGTGGCTAGGGCGCCAATGGTGGAGGTCGCATGAGCGCTTGGCTCCGCGATCGAGCCGCCATTAATCCTGTTTCCCGACCGTCAAACCGGCGAATCCTTCCTTCTCTTTCCCCTTTATGGGGGAGCAACGCAGATGCCAGCTGCCTGAGCGGACGACGGCGCTTATGAACTCTTCGAGCGGTGACCGCCGAGAACGCTGCTCGATTGGGCCCTTGGTACGCAGCGTGGCGCGGAACTGAGGAGAGAGGAGGGAGCTGACCAGAACCTCCTCGGACTCGGAGCGCCATCAGCCTCCGCGGCTTCGGATCTCGAGCACGCTGAATCGCGTGCCTATCCGGACCACGCTGAGAGGAAACCGAGCCCATTACAGGGAGTTGGAGGTCGAGTGTGGATAGAGAGTGATTGGCCTAGCCCTGGGGCCGACGCGGTCTAACGACGATAGCGGTGGAGGCCTGCACTTTGAGACAGTGGTGGAGGAGGCTTGAGAGGATCGCTGCCTGCAGCCGTACACTGCGAACTGAGGGTGGTCCTCCGCCCCCCTCCTTTTCTCTGAGGGAATGTGCTGCCGTCCCCCGCTTGGCCCCCTGATACCGTACCCTGACAAAGAGACAATCCGGGAAAGCCCGCACCACGTGTCAACTGCAGTGGGCACCATTGCTGCCTGTTTCTAGCAACCTCGGCGAATCTACTACAGGCCCGCCAACGAGTATCAGTGGACTCTGGTATTCTCTACGAGCAGAGCGAACCGAGTGGGCGAGCTCCTGGCTCCACGCTCCTGGGCCACGGGCGGTTGAGACCCTCTCGGTAACCACACCGGGGGTTGGCCGTTGGGCCGTGCTGATACATGAGCTGAGACGGGCGCTGGCCGCGGCTTGGTTGCCACTCCTAATCTGGGCGATAGCCCGATCCACCGCCGGGGAACACGGCCACCATGGTGAAGCCGAAGGGCACTAAAGGGGGCACGTAGGCCACCTCGGATGCAGAGGCGCCAGACAAAGGAGACCAGCTAGACCCGGAGATGTCGAGGGACCCGCACCTCCAGCACCAACTGGACAAGATCCTGATGGCGATAACCAAATCGAGATCGGCACTCCAACAGGACATTGCCCAGGTCGCGACGAGCCTGGGATTGCTCAGAGCTGACCATGGCAAGCTCTCGGACAGAGTCAAGGAGGTGGAGAGCTCAGTTAGAACCCTGGAGCTGGCGCAAAAAACGTTAGCTGCCACCATGAAGGACACCCTGATTCGGATCGATGCACTGGAGAGGAGGGCAGAGGACACGGAAGGGCGCAATAGAAGGAACAATATCGGTATAGTAGAACTACCGGAAAAAAATCGAAGGTGGGGACATGGTGGCCTATCTGGAGGACTGGCTCAGAACTGTGGTGGCGTCCGAGGGGCTCTCCTCTTTTTACACCCTGGAGCGGGCGCACAGGGTTCCATCCAGGCCGCCGCAACAAGGCCGACCTCTGCGTCCGGTGGTGGCGCGGTTGCTGTACTTCCGAGACAGGGACCTGCTCCTTACTAATGCCAGAGTGAATGGACCCTTCCAGGTGGAGAACAGTAAAGTAAATATCTTCCCGGACTACACCTATGAGACCCAGCGCAAGAGAGCCTCCTTTTCAGCAGTTAAGCGTGAACTGAGAAGTGAGAGTATTCAATATTCATTGTTATTTCCAGCGAGGCTCCGAATCATACTGGATGGCACGACTAAATTTTTTGATACCCCGGATGACACATGCAGCTGGCTGGAACTGTATATAGCTGGCAAGGATGGCCCTGGGGCTTCTTTCTCGACCACCTCGGAGGTCGGACTGCGGCGGAGGTCTAAAAGGATCCGAAATGGCCGGGGCAGGCTTGGTCGACCCTCGACTGTGGAGACAACGGCGGAACAGTGAGGTGTGTTGGAGACGGTGTCCAGTATGTCGGGATCTCAAGGTGGGCCCATTATTGAAGACACGGAACCTGGCGGTGGTGAAGACCGTACAGACACGGAGGACTCCGAAACTGACAGTGTGCCCCTTCCTGTGATCACCCCAGAGACAGCGCAGGGGCTACTTGATGGACAAGGGTGAACTCGGGTGAGCCGATTCCAACAAAGGAGTGGGTGGCGTGAAGGGGGGCGAGCCCTCGCGGGGAAGGTTAGTATTGCATTGTATTGTATATTGGATTTATATAGCGCTTATCACCCAGGGGTCTCTAAGCGCTTGCCTTGGGAACCCATCCTGGCTTTTCCCTGTGAGATAGCCCCTACAGGGAATCCCCAAGGTGAAAGCCAGGCATCCCGCCGCGGGGGGCCGTTGTGGAGATTAAGCAAGCTTAATGCCCAGAGTTGCAGAGTGTGAACCCATGATAAGGTCAGGCACCGAAGCGAGAATTATCGAGTCCGTGGACATTTGAGCTCAAGACCCTGCCGCGTCGGGAATTGAACCCTGGTCCCGGGTCTGACCTCTGCTTCAGGATCTGCCTGCTCTAACCAGTGAGCCACACTTCTCCACTCCACATTTGTTAATTTGATGATGGATGAGTTGGGGATAAGACCTATGCTTGTCCTAAATAATTATTGCTCGATCGCTACTAGGTAGCTCGGACGTGGGGAGGCCCCCTGTTGGTGCTCGACCCCCATATTGCCCTTAAGGCATGCCTGCGGTGGCTACCGTCAGGATAGTCTTCGTTTTTCTGGGAACAGTTTGGATGGGAACTAGATTGCAATCTTTGGGACCTGTTCTGGGGAGGATGGGGTGGAGGTATGGTTTGGGGTTGAACTGCTGTTGTTGGGGAGTGGGTATGCCATCGGTGCAAAGCAACCACTATGTTTGACCTTTCTGGAGCATGAGTGGGGGAGAAATTCTGGGACGTAATGGGACAATGGCTGAATTATACACTTTGAATTGCATTACCTGGAACATGCGCAGGCTGCATAACATGTCCAGGCGCCACAAGACACACGCTTATCTAGTGCGTAGGGGAGTACAGATTGTGCTACTGCAGGAAATGAACCTTACGAAAGCAGAGGGACTGGCCTTACAGCGCAGGTGGAGGGGACAGGTATATAACACCACATATTCGGCCTATGCTAGAGGCGCGCTAATTTGGATAAGAGCTGGAGTCCCCCTACAGGTGACGAAACATACTGTGGATCCGGAAGGGAGGTTTGTGGCCATAGCGGTCAAATTAGGGGGGAAAGACATAAATATTTGCAGCATTTATGCGCCTAACGTGGACCAACTAGCCTTCTTCGTGGCGCTATCGGGTTCCCTGGCCCACTATCTGGCGGGGTCACTCTTGATCCGAGGGGACTTCAACTCGGTGGTGGACGTAGACCTTGATAGATCACACCCTCCCCTGGCGGACTCACCGACATGCCGGGTGGCCAAGGGTAGACAGGAATGGCAGACTAAATGGGGACTGACAGATATTTGGCGAGCCCAACACCCGTCTACCCGGGACTACTCTCATTTCTCCGGTATGCATGAATTGCATGTGAGGCTGGAAGGGTTCTTGGGATCGGCGGAATTGGTATCCTCGGCTGCGAGATCCGAGTACCTAGCGAGGACTATTTCCGACCACAACCCTCTCCTGGCCAACTTCAGGTGGTTCCCGGGTACCCCCTGTGTCCCAACTTGGAGGTTACGCCCCGAAATGCTGGAGGATTTACTGTTTCGGAGCGAACTGGAAGACAGGATCATCACCTACTTCGCAGAGAATGAGAGCACGACTGGGGCAAGGGCCACGGAGTGGGACGCCTTCAAGGTACTAGTGAGAGGCTATTGCATAACTAAGAAAGTGGGGATGTGACGAGTCCTTTTAGAGGACCTCGGAAAGGCAGATCGGAAACTTCGGGAGTTGGAGCTTTTACGACCCGGCTGCCCCAAGCTTCAACAGCAGAACGCAGTGGCGAAAGAAGCTGTAGCTGTTGAAGTTGAAAGACTTCGCAGTTTTGATTATAAAACTTACCTGACCAGATCGCTAGTAGAAGGTGACAAATCGGGGGCGCTCTTGGCTTGGCAAGCTAATCCCACGAGGTGCACCTCTCCCACGGTTTCTATGCGGGACGCTGAGGGAGTGGAGGTCTATACCCAGCCCGAAATCCTCAGCTTTTTTATGCACTACTATGTAGACCTGTATCAAAGCAGGATGAGAGCGGACACTGCCCCCATTGATAACTTCTTACGGGACTTGCCCATTCCTACTCTAGAACCTGACCAGGCAAAGGCCTTGGGGAGAGACATAGAAATAGGGGAGATCCGCAGTGCCATAAAATGTATGGCACGCAACAAAACTCCGGGATTAGACGGGCTTCCAGTAGAGTTCTATGCCACCTATGTCGATATGCTAGCCCCGCGGCTGTTGATAGTATATAAGGAGGCGAAGCGCCTGGGGCGACTCCCGGGCTCGATGCGAGAGGCCCAGGTAGTCCCCCTACTTAAGCCCGACAGGAAGAGTGGCGACCCAGCGTCTTATCGACCGCTCTCAATGCTCCCGGTAGATTACAAAATATTAAGCAGCATCTTAGCGTCGAGACTACTGGGAAACATGGGCTCCCTGGTGCACAAGGACCAAGCGGGGTTCATTCCCAAGCAAAACACAACAGTGAACATATGCCACCTGCTCCGCCTATTGGAAGAGAGCCACGAAGAGGCTTCCCAACCCATGATACTTTCGATTGCCCTGGAGAAGGCTTTCGATAGCCTAGAGTGGGAGTACCTCCGTAGAGTGCTTAGTTGTTATGGGGTAAGAGAGGGATTCTTGCGGTGGACAACGGTGCTCTATGCCTCTGCGATGGTGAGAGTACGATCAGGACCGCTGATCTCCCAGCAATATCCGGTGGAGCGGGGTACGAGGCAGGGCTGCTTGCTATCCCCGCTGCTCTTTGCACTGGCGGTGGAGCCCTGGCGCTGTCGATCCACACCGGGGCCCACTACGGAGGACTGAGGACCTTGTCGGGCAACAGTTTATTTCCCTTTACGCTGATGACCTGTTGCTTTTCCTGGAGGATGTTGACGGGGCCTTGGATGGTGCCGACGCCGTACTCACTTCCTTTGGTGAAATATCAGGCCTAAGGGTAAACTGGTCGAAAACTTGTTTATTCCCAGTTCGTAAAGGAGAACCTCAACCCAACACGCCCAGGGCAATCAGATGGGCGCCCAGCTGCCTGAAATACTTGGGAGTTTACATTTACCACAGCCCTGCCAACGTTCTGGAGGGCAATATATCCCGTTGCATTAGGGCGCTAAAGGGTAGCATGTCCTTTTGGGCCACCCTGCCGTTGTCAGTGGCAGGACGGATAGCGCTGTTAAAGATGGTGGCGCTTCCCCGGCTACTCTATTACTTCAGGACGCTCCCGATCTGGATCCCACCTGCCGTATTCCGGAACTTGAGATCGCTAATTGTAGCTTTCCTCTGGGGACCGGGCTGCCTCAGAGTGGCGCTTAAGACCTTGATGAGACCTAAAGCGGAGGGTGGGCTAGCCGTCCCTGATTTTGAAACATACTACTTGGCAGCTCAGCTGCAGATTTATACTCAGGAAGTGGCGCAGGAGTTTCGGGGTCCAGAGGAGAAGCGGGGGCTGGGAATACCCAGACACGTTCTCTCTTATATAGCACTGCAGCAGAGGCTAGCCATAAGGGACCTCACGCAGGAGGAACGCACTATCAGATCGTGCTGGAACCGCATGCAGCGCAAGACAGGAATGAACCACCCCTATGCCCCCGAAATCCCATTGGGAATGCTTACAGCATTACCACATGGTGGGGATTGGTCGCAATTACAAACTTGTGAGGACGCGGGCATACAGGTCATTGGCGACCTACATGAAGACGGAGCGCTGTTGCCCTTTCAGGCGATCTTGGACCGCTTCGACGTACCCATGGGTGATTTCCTGTTACACGCGGCGATCATGAGGGCACTTCAGGCACACTGGCAGAGCGGTCTTGAAGAACCACAGACGTCTATGGCATGTCAGAATGTCATGATGGCAGCGGGGACGGTCAAGGCAGTGACGTGTTTATACTCCAGGATGGTCAATGAGAGATTGCCACAGCATGAAAGATGGGACCCCCTCAAGGAATAAATTATGACCAAGGAACAGAGGGGAAAGAGAAAGTTCATTCTAGAGAAAATGTTCCTTCAGTGGTCATGGGCTTCACTTAACAATATGCATAAACTAATTTGAATAAGGTGACAGAATAATATGACGATATTTACTTTATCATTATTTTTATTTTCATTTAATGTAATTTCTCATATTTCTTTTTTATAAGTAAAAAACAGTTCATCATAAATACATTTTTAAAGTGAATATTTTTTTTGTTTTTTAAGAACAAGTACCATTATTAACACACCAATGATTGAAAATATATACACAATTATAATATGTAATTAATATTAAGAAGACCACCTGATATCGAGAACCCAATTCAAATCACTGACATACACACATGCATACTACAATCAACCCGCACTAATAAAAAGGAAAAAGGGGGAAACTGAGTAGTAGTTGATACTAGGGTCTCAGAAGGGAATTCGAGACCCCTGCACTAGGTCGGTCGACGCGCGTTTCGGTGGGTAAACCACCTTCCTCAGGACCTTTTTTCTTTTTTGACTCACAGATATCAGGGGACAGTGGGAAGCAGGGAGGTTCCTGTTCCTTTGAAACTCTTTTCCTACCAGTTGAACGATTTCAAAACAGGATATATGTCAAAAGACACCAGATTATGGTGAAGGGCAGAGATCGATGGTAGCGATTACTCCAGTCTGCTCGAAAATAGTTGTCTGTTCTCCCATGAACCAAATTGGATTTATTTTTTCTGGGACCTTCTGGAGTGGGAATAGTAATTTTAACCCCTACACTATCCAACGCTTTCAACGTAGCACTCTTTGGAGTGGGAATAGTAATATTTACCCCTACGCTATCCAGCGCTTTTCCTACTGTTGCATTCTCTGGCGTGGGAATAGTAAGTTTTACCCCTACGCTATCCAACCCTTTCCCTACTGTTGCACTATCTGGAGTGGGAATAGTAATTTTTACCCCTACGCTATCCAATGCTTTCCCTACTGTTGCACTCTCTGGAGTGCGAATAGTAATTTTTACCCCTATGCTATCCAACGCTTTCCCTACTGTTGCACTCTCTGGAGTGGGAAAAGTAATTTTTACCCCTAAGCTATCCAAAGCTTTCCCTACTATTGCACTCTCTGGAATGGGAATAGTAATTTTTACCTCTACGCTATCCAACGCCTTATCTAATGTTGCACTCTCTGGAGTGGGAATAGTAATTTTACACATCCGCTATCCTACGGTAATAATATTGGATATTTTTTATTATATTATGTTACTATATATATATGTTTTAACAAATATGATTGTAATTTTTTTTATAACTTTAATTAATTATTTGAATATTATAAGGTATTTTAAGTATTTTTAGTAAATAATTTTTCATATTAATTTAATTTACCATTATTTTTAATAAAGTCAATATTTTTACAAACTATATTTTTGTAAACGATATTTTTTACTCGATATTTTTGTACTTACCTGTTTGTAGATACAAAGTCGATATTCTGTCTGTCGATATTTTTTTGCCGATATTTTTGGTAGTCGATAATATGTCCCTCGAAATTATGTCAGTGATCCGCTGAAATATGTAGACCTACACTTTTTTCATCTGACACATGCAGTTCTACATCCATACTGCAGGTGTGCTGTTTTTAATCCTGGCAGCAAGAACGAATGAATAAATGCAACTCTATCACTCTTGTTAGTTAGTTTTAGCTTCACAACCTACATTTTAAAGTTCTTCTTTTTTTAGCACTGCGCCCTCATCACACTAGTTGTGGTCTTACTCATCTGTAGGATTTAGTATATCCTATCAAGCGTAGGAACAAAAATATCCCAGAGCTCCTTCCTCTCAGTGAGGGAGTTGTAGCCCTTGGCGCGACTAGGCCTTCTCGCCAAGAGGAGAATCCCAACGATGACGCATGCGGTGGGTGAGGGATTTTATCCTGAAAGGGATCTCCCCACAAGCCACTTGAGACTACCTCTAGTGTTTCCTTGTGATGGTATAGGCACTTCAGAGCCAAGGATTTCCTTGTTGTTAAATCTATTGATTGGGGATGTAATCTTTGTAGGTCTTTAAAATATACCTAGGACCCTCCCCTCCCTTATCTGTGTTAAGTCTCCGAAGAGACTTCATCCTGGGATGACAGGTGGGAGTACTAGTGTGTATTCAACAACTTCCCTCTCTGAGACCCCTCCCTAGGGTGATGGGTGTACGCAGTAGGGTGTTGGGGAAGACTGGCCTCTGCGGAGATGACTCTCTGGGAGGAAGGATGTGCGTAATAAGGTGTGCGGAAGGACTGACATCTCCACTCAGACCCTCTCTTGGATGACACATGTTATGTTATGTTATGTTAAGAATGCTTCTATAGCGCACAGCTGCCCCAGGAAAGGGGCGTCCCGGTGCTTAGGATAGGCAGAAGAAGCACAACACTACAAAGAACAACAGAGAGACCAGAGGTACAGAATACTAAGGTGCAGGAGGAAGCAGAAAGGTTTTGATAGCCCTCCAGAACTCAAGCAGGTCATTGAGAGCACGAATATGACCTGGAAGTGAATTCCAAAGCTTGGCAGCTAAAACACGGAAGGAACGTCCTCCGACTCTACAGAGCCTAAATCGTGGGACAACAACCAGATTTTGGCCAAGAGACCTCAGAGAGCAAGAGATGACATAGGGATTAAGAAGGTTCTCAAGAATCTGAGGGGAAGATAACCTGAGAATCTTAAAGGAGAGACATAAGGTCTTAAAGTCAATCCTTTGCGCCATCGGAAGCCAGTGGAGTGCACGAATAGTTCCTTTTGCAGAGCAGAACCTCGGTAGACCTACCACGGCCCTTGCCGCAGCATTCTGTGCACGCTGAGGCCGGACAATTTCCGCCTGATTAGCCCCTAACAGGAGTGAACTGGCGTAATCAAGATGGGATAAGATGCTTGCCTGAATAATCAACTGCCTAGTAGGGGCATCAGAAAATTTTAATACGGGCCTCAAGCCACGTAAAATCCAAAGCAGGTCGCTGCTATTTTTTTTGTATGGCCACAAAGAGTAAAGGCTGGGTCTAGCCAAACACCTAGGTTTTTGACCTCCGAAACCGGGGTAGGAGTAGTCCCTAACTCTGGGGGCCACCAATTATCACCCCAGAGATTGCTTTGCTTGCCCACGATCAGAACCTCAGTTTTCTTGGCATTGAGCTGAAGACAGTTATCTGTCATCCAGCCAGCCACTGCCAGGAGACCCTTTCGAAACCTAAGGGCATCGAGGTCAGAGTTCCCACTCAGAGTAACCGCCAGCTGCCTGTCGTCAGCATAGGAGACAACAATCATATCCCACTGCTTAGCGACCGCAGACAGCGGCTGCACATACAGATTAAATATTGTGGGACTCAGTGCCGATCCCTGGAGCACTCCCAATTCCATAGGATAAGGTTTAGACTCATAGGGCAAAGTGGCAACCCTAAATGAGCGGTCTGCCAGAAAAGACAGGAACCACTCAAGTGCTATGCCAGAGACACCTGCATCTCCCAACCGTTGCAGTAGTATCGTGTGGGAGAATGTGTCAAATGCGGCACTGAGGTCAAGTAACATCAGTGCCGCGGTTTGACCAGAATCCACCACAGTCCGCAAATACTCCGTCATTGAGAGTAGGCCTGTCTCGGTGCTGTGGCCAGCACAAAAACCATTCTGGGAAGAGTCCAAAATATTGACTCTCTGCAGATGTTCAGATAAGATGTTATTTACATGGGCCTCAGCGACCTTCGCGGCCCATGGAAGAAGAGAAATAGGTCGATAATTCTCTAATTTGAGAGGATCCAATGTGGATTTCTTCAAGATGGGAGTGACATAGGCCTGTTTCCATTTTATTGGGACTATGCCAGATGAAAAAGATAGGTTCATGAGGTGGCGCACTTGGGGCAAGCATCGGGTAGAGAATTCTCTCTGCTGTGCCGGTCTAAGTGGGTCAGCAGGGGACCCTGATTTTACCTTATTTGCCAAGCTGTCGAATACCTCCCTGGACTTGTCAGGGAGGGTCGAAAGAACTACATCGGTAGTACAGCTAGGCCTCACGGTCTCACTCAATCTGGTGGAGCCTGGGAAGGATCGGTAGATGGTCTGTATCTTTTCAAGAAAGAAGGTTGCTAAGTCTTCACAATGAGCCACCAAGCAGATTTCAGCTACTGGGGCTCTCTTGATAGTAAGATCTTTAAGAACTTTAAAAATCAGCGTCGAGGGATTGGAGCAGGTTTTAAACTCTAGAGCATAGTAGGCCGCACGGGCTCTACAGATGGCCCTGTGATAGATTTTAACTTTAGAAAGATACAGTACTTTCTTCTCAGCCTCAAAGGTTTTACGCCAGCACCTTTCCGCTTGTTTACAAGCTTTTTTCAAAGGCAGCAAGGTACTATCGTACCAAGGGCTGGGCTCTCGGGAACGGCATTTACTCCAAGTAGCAGGAATCAGAAGATCAAGAGCCCAAGTGATCCAGTCACAAAATAGATCATAGCCATGATCTACATCAGTAAAATGACCAGGCGGATTTTGATCAAGTAATCTGTGAAAATCTACAAGCTTTAATTTTTTCCAGGGACTTTTCAAGATAGCTTTCTCTGAGGGTTTAAAAAGGGGGTCCTTGAGCATAAGATCAAGTTTCACAAGAAAGTGGTCAGACCAGGCTATTGGGCTGGGTCGCGACACCCTGGCTCCTATTAAATTTTTAAATATGGGGTCCAAAATATGCCCGCCCTCATGTGTAGGGTAGGTCACCATCTGGCTGAGCTGTAGTGCCTCCAGGTCTGCAAGAATACTGCTGATGGCTGGAGTGTGACGAAGGTCGAAATGGAGATTGAGGTCTCCAAAGACACTAAAATTAGCAGAGCTTAATGCAAGAGAGCTCGCCAACTCTGGAAGAGCCTTCCTGAAAGCAATATAATTTCCGGGAGGTCGATAAATCAAGAGTCCCGAAAAAGAAAAATGATGGTTAACCGTTATGCTAAAATGAGCACACTCACAGCCATCCACCTTCAAAATCTTCCAGGTACAGGGAAAGCAGGACTTTACTATTGCGGCAATACCCCCGCCCCTAGAGTTGCTATTATGGGTGTAAATGGAGTATTCCGGAGAAATAGCAAGATTCACAATAGCCGATGCTTCATCCTGTAACCATGTTTCGGTCATGGAAAAAATGTCCGGGGCCCCCTCGGTAATAAGATTGTAGATACTGGAATGATGTTTAGCCAAGGATCTGACATTTAGACTCCAGACTATAAGATCATGGGGAGCCTTCGCTTCTGTAGACAGAGATACCTCAGAGGAGAGACTAGCTACCGCTGAAGTAGGGGCAGATTTCTTCAGAGAGAAATTACCACAGGCACATTGGAAGGGGCCACACAGCGGGTCGACCAGTCCCAAAGTACAACGTGGGGACCAATGCCAAGTACTCAGAAGCTCCTCTCTCGAGTACCTACCTCCATTGATCCTAGACAATGCAGAGTTCCTGGCGCTAAGCGCTTCCTTAGCGCTGACGGGCGCCGACGGGCAGGACTCTGGCACGACTCCGGCGCGAGTACGGCGCTCCCGCTGCGCGTCTCCATGGCAGGTTTAAGTAGGGGACTCGCCTGCACATATGAGCACTAGAGCGCTCACCAAAATGGTGCCACAACACGTCCCTACCTACCCCCAAGATGGCCAAGAGGGGTGGATACCTGCCGAAAGACCCACTAAAGCAGCGGTGAGTGTGACGATTATAGTGCAGGTATGCGCTATGAATCTAATTAAAAACAGGGTATAATAAAGAATATAAATAAAGATTAGACAAAACAGGGAATTTAAAAAACGCACTCGCAGTCGTCAATTATATTGCCCAAAGCGTGGTGTCTAGATGTCCAGCGTTCTACACACATACCTTATCCAAGGCCGAACTGCCAGAAAAGTTCTTCTTAAGTAGGGGACTCGCCTGCACACATGAGCACTAGAGCGCTCACCAAAATGGCGCCACAACACATCCCTACCTACCCCCAAGATGGCCACGAGGGGTGGATACCTGCCGAAAGACCCACTAAAGCAGCGGTGAGTGTGACGATTATAGTGCAGGTATGCGCTATGAATCTAATTAAAAACAGGGTATAATAAAGAATATGAAGAAAGATTAGACAAAACAGGGAATTTAAAAAACGCACTCGCAGTCGTCAATTATATTGCCCAAAGCGTGGTGTCTAGATGTCCAGCGTTCTACACACATACCTTATCCAGTACCTTAAACATGTGCATAGTACGGTTTTGGAAGAAACTGGAGTCTCCCCTGAGACTACTGTGCAAGGTAATAGGTATGCATAGTAGGATGGGGTAAGGGACTCTCTTTTACGCTAAGACCTCTCTCTCTTGGATGATGGATATACATACTTGAGTGTGGGGAGGAACTAGCCTATCCACTAAGACTTCTTTATTGGTTGAAAGGTATGCATAGAAGGGGGCAGGGAGGGACTGGCATCTCCAATGTAACTATTCTACAGGGTGACAGATGAGCATAGCAGAATGTGCTAATGGACAACCTCTACAGTGAGACTCCTCCCTAGGGTGACAGATGCTCATATTAGAGTTGGAAGAGAGATTGTCTACAACTTACTCCTTTTTTTAGGATCTTGTGAGAGTGTCTCAGAATTGCACATTTTTTAAAAAAAAGAATAATTATTTACATTTTGTTTCATCACAGTACTCATCCGTTTCAGACCTCCTCTCAATAACTGGGGCACACCAACCCAACCATCCAGATCTATAAAAAAATTCTAACTTAATTGCTCAAAAACTACTGAACAGGTTTACACCAAATAACAAACAGCACAGTCTGTGGCCCAAGATCTAGCTTCCAGCCTAATTTGGTATAATTCTGTTCAGCAGATTTTGTGAAAATGATGCAGACAAACGTCTATAGAAAATACCTGGGGATTTTGCATGACGTGACCCCTCTTTTTATATCGTTCCCCACTTGACGGATCACCCCACAACTTTCTATGCACAAACTAGTTAAAAAGCAACATTCTTTGGAAAGATTTGGGACGATTCATTAAAAGTTGCCAAACATATTAGCAACACAAAAAAGGCAATCAGTAGAGAGTTAGCCATACACCGTGTTTTCTCATGGAAAAGGTCTTTGAAGAGTGGTGAGTTACTTACTAAAACCTTTTACACCAAGCCTTTACTCTGTACGGAGGTGTCACCAGAGAGGGTATGTTGTCATACAACTAAACCAATCTCTCTGTATAGAATTGTATCAGAAAGGTTCACTTTTATATCAAACTTCCCCAAACGCAATCTGCATTCTACTTCAATGTGGCAACATAAGGACTAGTGTTGAACTAAAACCTTCTACACTGATCTTTTAAAAGAGAGCTTGCTTTATGTTAACCCTTTCATACATCATGTTCAAACAGAGAAAAGGTCTTTGTAGAGGTATGCGTTACTCATAAAAGCTTTTTACACACAGCCTTTAACCTGCATAGAGGTTGTGTATAGAGGGTATGTTGTTATAAAAGTGAGTCAATGACTCTTTGTACAATTGTATTAGAAAGGTGTACATATAAATCAAACATTATTATACTTAATATGTAGTCTGTTAAAATGTGGTAGTAAAGGGACTAGTTTTTCTCTGAAACCTTCTACACACACACTCAGAAGAGAGTCCATACTGTCATAAAAACAAAGCATTTACCACATATACAGTTGTAAGAAGAGGATCCACTCTTTTATTAAACTCTACAATGCAGAATCTATACCCTCTTAAAATGGGATAAATCAATCACCTCTCAGAGTGTCTACTTAAAAACTCTTTATCTGTATGAAGTCCTCTAGTACTATATATACAGAAAGAAAAAAATATTGAACAATGAAAGTTTGAAGTAAATGGCTGTAAAGGATGTTTAGTGAGACACTCAAAGGCAAGGCATTAATCATTGTAAACAGAGATGTCAAACAGTTGAGAAAAGAGAATTATTTTACGTGACTCTTCTGCAACTTTTTAAACCATGGCATTCTAAACACAAATTGCTAGGTGACCATGACTGCTATGAAAAGTCTTTCAATGCAGTTAATGATAATATTCAATGTGCAGTATTTCCTATGTATATAAAAATGTCAATCATGAAATTTAAATAGAAGAAGCAATTGCTATAGAGGCTGTAAAGAAGAGTTCACAAGACAGCCAGAGCTCAGGCTCCAAAAACCAAGATCCCCTTGGCCAGTCAATCATTGAGAATGAGGCATCCATAGCTATGAATACATTGGAAAAGGCTATTAGTCAAGTGAGAAGAGAGAGCATTGATTTAGAAAACGTGATATCCCAACTGAATGAAGAACTGAGACTAAGGGGCAGATGTATCAAGATTCCGATTTGCGAATTCTAAAAAGCAATTTTTTGCAAATCACTATTTAGAATTCGCAAAATGGAATGTATGTACAAAATCGCTATTTTTTAGCGATTCCTTAATATTCTTTATTTGCAAATAAGGAATAATTTCCAATGCATTCCTATGGGCCAGGAGGCCCATAGGAATGATAGTGCAATAATTCTCAAATTGCGAATTTGCAATTTGCTAATCGCAATTTGAGAATTATTTCAAGGGTGCAGGGGTGTCTCAAAGACACCCTGCTGCACCCCTGAAATGTACATGTGTGTGCATGTGGCGCACATACATGCCCATAGGGCATGTATGTGCCTCACATGCCACCTGTACAAATGCCAAATAGGGCATTTTTAAAAGAAATCGCAAATTACCACCAACTACAAGTTGGTGGTAATTTGCGATTTCTTAACACAAAATCGCCGTTTCAAAAAGTTACATATAAATCATTTAAGGAATCGCAAAATATGTGATTCCTTAAATGCTATGGCAAAATAAGGAATCGCAAATTATTGCGATTCCTTAAATTGCAAATTTTTCTTACATATAAAAAAATGCTAAAAGGCCGTTTGCGAGTCGCAAAAGCCTTGATACATCTGGCCCTAAGTTTTGAAAATATAACTATATCAGTAGAACATGTACTTTCACAAGATAAGTCTGAATATTCATGTACAGCATTCAAGCACATACTTCTTTATCTTAGTGGTCATGCAGGTACAGTCACATGTTTTCTGATTAAAGAGGTGACTGGAAAGGGGCGACCACTCGGTCCCCCCGAACGTATGGCAGAGTGCCTTGATCCCCCCGGGAAGACATTTTTGGGCGGGAGGCGCGTCTCGGCTGGTATGCCCGAAGCGGCGTAGCCGGGGCGCGCTTTTTCCCGCCCTTGAGTGGGCTGGCCTAGACACGGACGCCGCCGGCCACGCCCTCGGGGCAGGCAGGGGCGGGTTTACGCCCGCCCTGAAGATGGATAAAAAGAGACGCAAGACCAGAAGACATCCTCTTGTTCCTGTGCTCTGAAGCTGCACCTCCCCGCTGCACGTGAGCTCGAGACGGAACGAAGAGCCAATTTTGAGCGTTTTAATCGTTCTTGTTTGTTTTTCAGTTACTTTGTTCGAGAATGCCGAAGAAGGTTGGAAAGCCCATGAATACCGACCAGATGCTGCGTGTTCTCATGAAGGAGATGTCCGAGCTAAGGAAGCGGGTGGACAAGAATGAGGAAAGGGGTCCAAAACGTCCTTTGGCGGGAGCAGCCCCGGGAGGGAAAAACAAGAGGCCCAGGAGGGGGGCAGCGGAAGAGGAGATCCCCGGTCCCAGTGCTCCGCTCGAGGCTCCAACTCCCGTGCCGGAGGAGGGGAATCCGATCACCCCCGTGTCCGAGGATGATATGCCGCCCGAGTTGGCAGCACAATTGGCAGCGTGGTTGGGAAAAGGTAACGAGGGCGCCACGGCTGTCGAAGCGCAGGAGCTGATTAAGCAATTGCGTGAGAAACGGGAAGCAGCCAAGGTGCCCGTGCCGGCTGCAGTGGGGGACAAGACACCAGGGACGGTTGCGACCACAGAGGCAGCGTCAGGTGCAGGTAAGCGGCCATTGCCGATCGCGAGGGATGAGTCAACACCCTCTCGGAGAGAAAAGTTGGGGCAACATGTTCTTTTGGCAATTAAGGAAAAGATTTGGGCGGGGGAGTATGTGAACATTTTTTCGTTACTTGTTGATCATTATGAGGTGGAGCATGTAAAGAGTCAGAAGGACCTAATGCATCCGAGTGTTTGGCGCGCAAAAATGGCCGCCTTTAAAGTAAATGAGAATATCGCCAATTGGGGCAATGCCTGGGTAATCTTTACATCAATCCTGGGGGAACGTAGGCCTGAGTTGCTTTCCGAGTTCCCAATCTACCAATCACGAATCATGGGATACTCGACATCGCACCAGGGGAATCATTGGTTTTGTTACGATAATATGTTCAGAAAGGAAAAGGAGCATAATAAAAGTTTAACCTGGGATTGTTATGATGCCTTGACCTGGGATAAAATGAAGGAGTCAGGGATGTTAAAAATGCCGTTGGTGGGAAGTAATGTGGGTGAATCCTCCCGACAATATGCGGGGACGCCCTTTCGATCAGGTTCGGGGGCCGATGATCACTCGAAACCTACCGGCAATACCGGAAGAAAGGGTTTCTGTTTTAATTACAACAGAGGAAAATGTACGAGACCGCAGGGATCGTGTAAATTCAAACATGAATGTAGTGGTTGTGGGTCGTCCCATCCTGAGGCCTCGTGCAGAGCCAGAACGGGTGATAACGGGGGGAGAGGAGGTGCCAAACAGGTCTAATATAGTCCGAGGGGCACCTTTACCCACTCCCATTGATACCCTGGCAATGATCCCTTGGCTCAGTGATTACCCGGATCGTACTTCTGCTGGGGTGCTGCGAAACGGTTTTTCGTATGGTTTCCGCATCCCGGTAGGGGACTTTCAGGGTGTGGATAAGTGTAAAAACCAACTTTCCGTCCTGCAGCATACAACCGTAGTACAGGATAAGATCCGAAAAGAGGTGACTCGAGGTCGGGTCGCTGGCCCGTTTACTGTACCCCCAGTCCAGAATTTTGTTTGTTCTCCCTTAGGGGTAGTCCCCAAGAAAGACCCTGGAGAGTTCCGACTAATTCATAACTTATCAGCTCCACGGGGTCTTTCCGTAAATGAGGCAATCGATCCAGAAGTGTGTTCGGTGCGGTACGCATCCTTCGATGAGGCCGTAGCCATTTTGAATCGCCTGGGGCCCGGGGCGCTGATGGCGAAGTCAGATATCGAGTCAGCGTTCCGATTGCTCCCGGTACACCCAGACGACCAGCGTCTCCTAGGTTTCATGTTTCAGGGTTGTTATTACATGGATAGGTGTATGCCAATGGGGTGTTCTATATCCTGTGCTTATTTCGAGAAATTCAGTTGTTTTCTACAATGGGTCTTCACAAAGCATACGGGTTTTCAAGATGTAATGCACTACCTTGATGATTTCTTATTTCTTGGGGCAGCCGGGGGTCTTGAATGTGGCCGGGCCTTGGCCGAATTTTGTGTGTTGATGAAACAGTTAGGCGTGCCATTGGCGCCGGGTAAAACAGTGGGTCCTACGACTTGCCTCGAGTTTCTGGGGATCGAGTTGGACTCCATTGAGGGGTGTTTCCGTTTGCCAGCCGAGAAAGTGTTGAAGTTCAGGGCTGCGCTGCAACTGTGTATAAATGCATCAAAAGTTACGCTGCAACAATTACAGCAGGTGGTGGGACAGTTTAATTTTGCCCTGAGGGTAATACCAATGGCCCGCCCCTTTTCCCGTTCAATTGCCCAAGCGATGGTCGGCCTTAAAGAAAGCCATCATCGCACGAGACTATCGGCCGAGATCCGCCAGGACATGCGTATTTGGTTAGCATTCTTGGCGGATTTCAATGGTAGAATCGTCTGGAATAAACCAGCCGTGTCTTCTGAGGAGCTGGGGCTATGGACAGATTCGGCGGGAAGCATAGGTTTTGGCGCCATCTTCGGCACAAAATGGTCGGCACAAAGATGGCCGACTTGGTGGCATGAGAAGGGTCTGACGAGTAATATTGCTTTCCTCGAACTGTTTCCCATCTTGGTGGCCTTGAAAACATGGCCCGATGGGTTCAAAAATCACTCGGTCATATTTTGGTCGGACAATATGACTGTGGTCGAGTGCATCAATAGTCAGGCAGCACGTTGTAAACTGATCTTAAGACTGCTTAAAGAAATTGTTTTACTATGTATGCAATTGAACGTGCTATTCAGAGCAAAACACGTGCCAGGGGTGATGAATCAGGCAGCTGACGCACTGTCTCGTTTTCAAATGCAGGCTTTTTCGGGTTTCCTTCCCTCAGCGGACCCGGAGCCGGCACCCTTTACCGAAGCTCTCTGGTCTCTCGGTGCCCCGAACTTCGTCACCTCGTGGGAGAGAGTCTAGCACCAAGGACGAGGAAGGCATATGAAGGGGCGTTTCGGGCCTATTTAGCCTTTTTGGGGAGTGATAGAGAGCGACTTTGGGGTCATGAGGAATGGGTGGTGAATTTCCTGATGTCCTTACGTAGGGCTGGGAAATCGGTGGCTACGGCCCAGAGGCATCGTGCTGCCATTTCCTTTGTTGCCAGAGCACACGCTATCCAGGACCCAACAGCGTCTTTCGTTGTACAGAAAGCGCTGCGTGGGTGGCAACGCCTTGAGGGTCGCAGAGTAGATGAAAGGCGCCCGATAGGTTTGGATAGATTGTCCCAGTTGTTGGCTACACTTCCTGCCACATGTTCCTCTCAGTTTGAGGCAGTGCTGTTCCGAGCCGCGTTTACGCTAGCATTTCACGGAGCAATGCGGGTAAGCGAACTAGTTGCAAGGAACAAACTGGATGTGGCGGGGGGTTTGTGCCGGGAAAACGTTCAGATCCGGGGAGAAACAATGACTATCTCCTTTGTACGGTCTAAGACTGACCAAGATGGGATGGGTGACTGCGTCATCATACGCAGGATTCCTGGGTCCTCCATATGTCCGGTAAAGTGTTTAGAGGATTACCTAGCACGAAGGGTGGCATCATGGGGGGGGACTTTGTTAAGACACGCGGACGCCACCCCACTGACGAAATTTCAGTTTCAGCGGGTGCTTGCGATGTCAGTTGCCGCTGCGGGCTTGAACCCGGGCGAATTTGGGACCCATTCCTTTCGGATAGGGGCTGCTACAGAAGCTACAGCCAGGGGTCTTAATGTTGAGCAAGTGAAACGAATGGGGCGTTGGTCCTCCAATTGTTATAAAAGATATGTGCGTTTGCACATGTTGTGAAGCTGTAATTATGTACTCTGTACTCACGCTTCTTGTTTTGTGTTTGGTTTCAGTTACGCAAGCCTACGAGGCGGGGCGGACTATGCAGTGGACCCTACACCGGGCCAGCGGTCAGACATCACCGGCTGTGAAACAGGAGGTGTGGGTCGTGGGCCACTCATACGTGAGGCGTGCCGCAGACGTATTCAAAGCAGGTGACATGATTCACGTAGCTGGGGAATACGGGTACAGGATTTCCTTCTACGGAAGGGGCGGTCTCTGTATTGACCAGTTTCAAACATTTTTTGAGGGTTTGTTAGGGCGGACAAGGTCACCGCTGTCTATAGTTATAGTGCATGTTGGGGGCAATGATTTGGTCACCATCGGTAGACGACTACTCCTGGAGGCAATGCTTTCCACTGTAAGTTGGTTGGCGAGGAGAGTTCCGGGGTGCACGATTGCATGGTCCCATTTGATTCCACGAAAAGTGTGGCGGGGGGCTATCTCTATACCTGCTTTGAATCACTCTGTTAGAAAGCTTAACAATAAAGTGAGTAGGTATTTCCGTTCCAGGACATTGCATTCTATTTCTCATAGCTGTATTAATGATGACAGGATGTATTTGGGGGATGGTGTGCATTTGTCTTGGGTAGGGAATGAGTTGTTCTTAGGAGACCTCTTAGCATGGTTGAAATCTTTGAAACATGACCTTTAGGTAGGAGTTTTGTGGGGGGTCCGGATAGCCGGTCAACTATCCGGCCTGTGGCGGTAAGGTCATGATCGGTGAGCACTAATTGGAAGATCCCTATGAGTGGGCGTCACCCAACACGGATGGGAGCGCTCGGGGGAGGTGGCCTTTGGCCCCTCAACGGGGAGGCGGTCCCTTCTAAGGATGGGTCGCCGGAAGAAGAGGAAAGGCGGTCAAGGCCCCTTCCTGTGTAGGAGGGGTTACAGCCCCCTCCTGGGGAATTTCCCGGGGCCAGTGACATCTGCGACGGCAGATGCGGTAAGTTGTGTGGGGTTGGGGGGAGGTCTACGATACCTTCTAGATACCTCACACGAGTCTTCGAACGACCTTTAACTGGCGTCGAGTTGATAAGTGCCCCCGTCAAGACAAGGGAAATTGTAGTAGTTGCACGTGAGTACGCCTCAGTGCTGTCGCCCCTCCCAAGTGGGGGGGGTATGTCTGGTTAGGGATCTTGACACCGGTTACGACCTTGCCGTTGGCCCTTAAACGTTAGGATGTACAATTTCAATATTTCAAGTAAATGTTTTGTAGGATGTTAGATCGGCTAGGAGAACCTATGTATTAGAGAATCTGTTAAGGTTAGCCAAACATCGCAGTGTGGTATGAAATTGTACATTAATGTTTAAATGTTTTAATTTTTTGTTTTAATAAATACGGCCGGGAGGGTCACTCCCTCCCACTTCCAAAAAACTTCAAGAACTGTTTCCGGTTTCCCTCATTTGGGGATTGTGTTGAGAGGGGGTGGCGGGTATCTCAGCCATATGGAAAGGGGCGACCACTCGGTCCCCCCGAACGTATGGCAGAGTGCCTTGATCCCCCCGGGAAGACATTTTTGGGCGGGAGGCGCGTCTCGGCTGGTATGCCCGAAGCGGCGTAGCCGGGGCGCGCTTTTTCCCGCCCTTGAGTGGGCTGGCCTAGACACGGACGCCGCCGGCCACGCCCTCGGGGCAGGCAGGGGCGGGTTTACGCCCGCCCTGAAGATGGATAAAAAGAGACGCAAGACCAGAAGACATCCTCTTGTTCCTGTGCTCTGAAGCTGCACCTCCCCGCTGCACGTGAGCTCGAGACGGAACGAAGAGCCAATTTTGACCCACCCACCAGCCCCTGAGGACAGCTAATTGTTTTAATAAAGTTGATCAGTTATTTTATTTCATTTTCAGGTTGTTTGGTGTTATGTTGATATTTAATGTGTAATAAAGATTGGTACAATGTTACAAGTTGGTGATTAAAGAATGTCGGATTTAAGGTCCATTTAGACACAGGTTTTTCGGTCATAGTGGCCAATGTAGTTTCGTTTAGTTAGCACTTGTCGTATTTATTTCGGTCAGGCGGTAGGCGGTAAGGTCATGATCGGTGAGCACTAATTGGAAGATCCCTATGAGTGGGCGTCACCCAACACGGATGGGAGCGCTCGGGGGAGGTGGCCTTTGGCCCCTCAACGGGGAGGCGGTCCCTTCTAAGGATGGGTCGCCGGAAGAAGAGGAAAGGCGGTCAAGGCCCCTTCCTGTGTAGGAGGGGTTACAGCCCCCTCCTGGGGAATTTCCCGGGGCCAGTGACATCTGCGACGGCAGATGCGGTAAGTTGTGTGGGGTTGGGGGGAGGTCTACGATACCTTCTAGATACCTCACACGAGTCTTCGAACGACCTTTAACTGGCGTCGAGTTGATAAGTGCCCCCGTCAAGACAAGGGAAATTGTAGTAGTTGCACGTGAGTACGCCTCAGTGCTGTCGCCCCTCCCAAGTGGGGGGGGTATGTCTGGTTAGGGATCTTGACACCGGTTACGACCTTGCCGTTGGCCCTTAAACGTTAGGATGTACAATTTCAATATTTCAAGTAAATGTTTTGTAGGATGTTAGATCGGCTAGGAGAACCTATGTATTAGAGAATCTGTTACGGTTAGCCAAACATCGCAGTGTGGTATGAAATTGTACATTAATGTTTAAATGTTTTAATTTTTTGTTTTAATAAATACGGCCGGGAGGGTCACTCCCTCCCACTTCCAAAAAACTTCAAGAACTGTTTCCGGTTTCCCTCATTTGGGGATTGTGTTGAGAGGGGGTGGCGGGTATCTCAGCCATATGCATTTGTTCAGAGGAAGACTGGTTGTGATCTCTCATGTGTTGTGACTAGCTGCTCACAACACTGAAGAAATACAACTACTTATGTTGCCTGTGAAAGAGGGCCACAAACAAGACTACAAGATGTTTGCTGGTGAAGCTTTTCAGGAAGTCTCCATGGTTCTGATAAAATTGAAGTACCTTATAATTGATGAGGTTAACATAGTATCAAACCTAAGGCTAGCTTACATTCATTTGGGGATGCAAGGGATGGAGTGGGCTTGATAATAAAATAATATATAAATGCAATTGACAGTATTGCAGTTTGTGTGTTTCCTCATGTGCCATGTGAAGTTATTATTCAAGGTTATTTCTTTGGTTTGTTTAGTCTGGGGACAGACAGAAGAAGAACAACAAGGGTAGTGGCCCATAACAGGTGGTAAATGGCATAGATTTCTTTAGGTTTGAGCAGTCTTTGACCTTGGTCTGGTGTGTATAAGTAAATCTTTCAAATATGGGAACTGCATACTAACTTTCTTGTTCTCTGCCTAAATACTTCACACATTTCCTCTAACTTAAGCCTCACTACTGTTTAAGCCAAGCTACCCAGGGTTAAGCACAGGTTAATTTAGTGACTTTTGGTGATTTACAGTGCAGTGGATTGTGGCTGATGCTTGACCAGGACTCACACCCCAGTCAACCAACAACCCAATTTCTTACACCTAGTATGTACATGTATCACCCTGACCGCCAGCTGTGAATAGAGATGTGAGCTTCTCCCAATACCCTATGATGCAAACCCATTATCCCAGACATAAGTGTTAGCGGAGATTCTAATCGTTTTCAACGCGCAACATAGGACACCTGTCACACAAGAGAGAGATGTCAGTGGAGGGATTAGTCCTTCTCCACACTGGACTATGAATATCTCACATTCTCAGTTTCAGTGAAGAGTCAGTCTCTTTTTATAGCTTACTACACATATGTTGTGGAACTTGATTGTTTGGGCAACTTATACAGCATGAACAAATGCTCAAGAGAATCAAGGCGCTGAAGAGGTTAGTACGCCAAAGAGATAGAACATCATCCCTATAAAGGAAAAGAAGACCTTGCGAGACAAAAAGCCAGGTCTTTAGAGAGGTGAACTTCCAGACAGGAGATGGATTGAAGGAGAGTATTGCAAAGCTTAGATGCAATTATGATAGAGTCCGTCCAGCACTCTGTTTTTTTTTTATTTTCTTTTCAATTTAATCCTTTCGTTGTTGTGCAACATTACCTAGTGTTTCAGTCTGAAAACACTTTGTAAATATATGGCAAAAAGTGAGACACCGGGAAATCCCGTTATCTGAATGGTAATGTTCTGCACACTTTTACTTGAACCGCTTGGTTCTCTTCAGGTATACTCATAGACAATAATAATAATCATCCATTCCATGAAATGATCCTTCTTTCAAAATTTCTGTTTATTTCATCCTTTTAATTCATGTGAATCCTTTAGTTTCCAGGACAATTCAAATTAACATCTCCCATTTACCCAATGCATTTCGGGTCTATGGTGATCCTTCCTCGGGGGTCTCTATCAGAAAAATCAAGAAAAATGCAATCAGCCTCTTAACCTATATAAGTGTATACATTTACATTTAAATTCATTTATACCCACTCTGTTATTTAGTGCAAACAAACATCTCAAAATCATGGCATGTCCTTTTATAACGATCCCTAAATAGCCTACCTTGCAATGTTCTCACTATTCACAAAAATGTATGCACAAAAATGTCCGTTTTTAATTTAGCGCTAAAAATGTAACTAACAAAGAAATCATACTAAACGCTCCATGCAAGACTAACTTAACCCCGTTTAACAAAAATATCCCTAAACAGAAAGAAGTTCAACCTAACAAACGCCCTGCTCCTCTACAGCGCTTCACTTACTGGGAAATGTGAACGTCCCTCGTTTACGCGATGTCAGCCAATCCGCTACTTCCTAACTTACAATGCAAAGCTATTTAAAGCTCCATGCGCTCTAATTGGCTCAGCTTGCGATCACGTGATCGCGACGGACTGAAGTATAGTCCTCATTTCATTATCAAATAAATTATAATGTCAAAGAAAAAGGTATACAAAAGTATAAAAATATACAAGAATGCCTCCTTAAAGAGAATCTATAATACCAAAAAAGGACTAATCCTTAAATGGAATTATTTAATTCCGTGTCATACTAACTGCATGCTCTTCATAATTGAGTTTACACAATGTTTGTTGTTCTGAAAGGCTGCCTCATGTGAAACACGAATACAAAAACGTATATTCATAACAAATACTAAATAATAAACAGTTTCTGAAGAAACATGGTGTCGGCCATTTTGGGTAGGGGAATTCTCACTGTTAATGTCATGCAAGAAAATAATGTTAGCTTTCCACAGTCTATTTACAAAAAGCAGGATAATTCTATCCTGTCATTCAGTCCATTCGGTTGTAAGCTGCCCATCTTCTTTATCCAAAAGTATTCAGATCTCAGTCTTAGTTTATGTGAGTCTTTCTCGGGGTGATGTTTGATGACTTCCAGTATTGTGAAACGTAGTTGTGCTACATTGTGTCCTGCTTCTGACCAGTGTGCTGCCAATGTAGATTTCAAGTTTTTCAAGCGGATGTTGCTCTTGTGCTCTGTTATTCTTACTTTTATTTTTCTTTCAGTTTGACCTATATACAATTTTCCACATGGACACTTGATTCCATAGATAACATTCTTAGTGTCACAGGTTCCTGAGTGTAACAAGGTCACCTTCTTGCCTGTCATTGGGTGTGTAAACATTTGTCCTGTCATCACATTGTTGCAATGGATGCAATTTTCGCATCTCTGCATACCTTTATAGTTGATATCATTTGGTTTGTTTTTCTTTTTTAACAGTTCTTTCAAGTTCTTAGACCTGTTGTAGGCAAACGTTATCCGATCAGCAAAAAGTGGTTCTAGATCCGGTTCTCTTGCTATAAGTACCCAATGCTTTCTCATAATGTTGGCTATTTTTACTGATTGTAGAGAATGTTTTAGGACACATACTGTCTTTTTTGTTTCCCCTCTCTCTTTCGTGACAAGTAAAGACTCTCTCTTCATATTCAAGACTTTGATTTTGGATTCTTCCAATAAAGGTATAGGATAACCTCGTAGTTGGTACTTTTGGATCTGTTTGTCGATGGTGGAGAGCAAATCTTGTGGATCAGACGTAATCCTTTTTTGGCGAATAAATTGGGATGTTGGAAGGTGTTTCTTTAAAGAAAAATGATGGAAGCTTTCATAGTGTAGGCCACTGTTTCTGTCCGTTTCTTTAGTGTGCACACTGGTTCTTATTTTGTTCTGTTCAAGATGAATTTTTACATCCAAAAAAGCCAATTCTCTCTGATCCATTTGGTGAGTGAATTTGATCCGATCATGAACTCTGTTCAGTCTCTGTATGTTGTTGGTTAGTTCTTCCTTTTCACCCTTCCATATGAGGAAGATGTCGTCGATGTATCTTTTAAATACCATTAATCCTGTTGTCCAATTTGTGTCTTGAATTATATGATCATGCTCGAATTTAGCCATAAAGGTATTTGCGTAGGACGGTGCCCCCGCAAAACCCATAGAGGTCCCACTGCACTGTTCATAGAAGTCGCCTTCCCAGTTAAAGTAACTGTGTAATAGAGCAAACTGTAATAATTCAAGCATCAGAGTTTTTTCTCCTCCACGCACTTCATTGTTGAGTAAACACCATTCCATGGCTTCAATTCCCTCACTGTGCGGGATTGAAGTGTACAGCGCTGTCACGTCAATAGAACATAACCATATTTCTTCATCAGTTGGAATGTTTATTGTGGATAACATGTTGAGAAATGCGGTGGTGTCCTTTATGTGTGTGCTCCATTTTTGAACTAAAGGCTGTAGGAACCAGTCCAGGTATTGACCCAGTGGTTCTGATAATGATCCACAAGCTGAAACTATGGGTCTGAAAGGAGGTCTCTTGGGATCCTTATGTATCTTCGGGAGCATGTAAAATTGAGGTCTCCTAGGATGTTTAGTCTGCAAAAATTGGTATGTTTTCAAAGTAATCCACTTCATCTCCAAGGCTTTATCTAGAATTGTCTTAAGTGTCATTCCAAAAGTCTCCGTCGGATCTTGTTCCAACTTATGGTAAATATTTTCATCTTGAAGATGGGCCTGTACACTCTCTTTGTAGTAGGTAGTGTTCATTACCACTATCGCTCCCCCTTTATCTGCCTTAGTTATAGTGATGTCGTTGGCGTCTCTCAAAGTTTGTAAGACTTGCCATTCTTTTCTAGAGAAGTTGCTGGTAGTGCCACTGGAGTAGTTGATTTTTTGGATTTCAGATGTTATAATCCGTTCATATGCATCAATGGTTTTATGTGAGGTGGGAGCACAGAATGTGCTTTTAGGTTTAAATTCCTTCAACTCCATGTCTGGTCTTTCACTCGGTGATAGATTGTTGAAGAAGTTCTTTAGTCTCAGATTCCGTAGGAATTTGTAAATTGATATTTCCGTTTCTTGGGCATTCGATTTATATCTTGGAACAAACGTGAGACCTTTGTTCAATACTTTTGTTTGAGCTTCCGTTAGTTGTTTATCTGATATGTTGATGACTAAGTCGGTTTCGTTTTTTTTTATCTCAATTCTCTCTCTGCTACTGTTTCTTTCACTTGTGTTTTTTCTTTTTCCTTTTCCCCTCCTTGTTTTGAGGGCTCTGTTGTTGTTATGCTTGTTGAAGGGGCATTGTTTGCTGCCGGGCTGATGTCTAAAAAAGGAGCTTTATTTTGTTGATCTTTACGTCTATCTTTGGATATGGGTCTCCTGTTTTGTGCTGTGTCAGAATCAGATACCACACTTTCTTGTGATGAACTAACGTTGGTTTGCGGTTGTTGCCACTTCCTCTGATTATAAACCTCTGCCCAACTGTATACTTCTTCAAGTTTATAATCTATTGTGTCTCTCCGGTATTTTTTAACCTTCCTCTCCTCGATCTCTTTAGCATATCTTTCTAGCTTTTTGTTAACCTCTTCCAGTGTAGCATCAAGATCTTCAAATTGGTTCAATTCCGTTTTTACATTGGCCAGTTCTTCTTCAATTATTCTTAGTTCTTTTGACAACTCTTCCACAATCAGCAAAATGAGATCCAAACTACATTTGTTCAAGATTTGATACCATTTTATTAGGAAAGCCTTGTTATTCCTGCATAACATAGGTTTAAGCGCTATTCTTAAACCCCTGGGGATTCGTTGGTTCCTGTGGTAGTGTATTAAAGTTGTCGCATGCAGTCTTTGATTTATTTCACGTTTGCTTGCATTTTCAAGTTGTTTTAACAATTGATTAACTGTACTTGGTTGTGGGCTGAAGGCTCTAGTTTCCTTGATCAGACTATAAATTCCTTCTGCTTCTTCTGTAGTGTATGCTAGGGTTTCAGCCTTATTCGTTGTAATCTGTGCTATTTCTTCTAAATTCATCTCTGCGGTGCTTGGATGGAGGGTAGACTATGACTGTGAAAAAATTATGATAGAGTCCGTCCAGCACTCTGGTTTTTTTTTATTTTCTTTTCAATTTAATCCTTTCGTTGTTGTGCAACATTACCTAGTGTTTCAGTCTGAAAACACTTTGTAAATATATGGCAAAAAGTGAGACACCGGGAAATCCCGTTATCTGAATGGTAATGTTCTGCACACTTTTACTTGAACCGCTTGGTTCTCTTCAGGTATACTCATAGACAATAATAATAATCATCCATTCCATGAAATGATCCTTCTTTCAAAATTTCTGTTTATTTCATCCTTTTAATTCATGTGAATTCTTTAGTTTCCAAGACAATTCAAATTAACATCTCCCATTTACCCAATGCATTTCGGGTCTATGGTGACCCTTCCTCGGGGGTCTCTATTAGAAAAATCAAGAAAAATGCAATCAGCCTCTTAACCTATATAAGTGTATACATTTACATTTAAATTCATTTATACCCACTCTGTTATTTAGTGCAAACAAACATCTCAAAATCATGGCATGTCCTTTTATAACGATCCCTAAATAGCCTACCTTGCAATGTTCTCACTATTCACAAAAATGTATGCACAAAAATGTCCGTTTTTAATTTAGCGCTAAAAATGTAACTAACAAAGAAATCATACTAAACGCTCCATGCAAGACTACCTTAACCCCGTTTAACAAAAATATCCCTAAACAGAAAGAAGTTCAACCTAACAAACGCCCTGCTCCTCTACAGCGCTTCACTTACTGGGAAATGTGAACGTCCCTCGTTTACGCGATGTCAGCCAATCTGCTACTTCCTAACTTACAATGCAAAGCTATTTAAAGCTCCATGCGCTCTAATTGGCTCAGCTTGCGATCACGTGATCGCGACGGACTGAAGTATAGTCCTCATTTCATTATCAAATAAATTATAATGTCAAAGAAAAAGGTATACAAAAGTATAAAAATATACAAGAATGCCTCCTTAAAGAGAATCTATAATACCAAAAAAGGACTAATCCTTAAATGGAATTATTTAATTCCGTGTCATACTAACTGCATGCTCTTCATAATTGAGTTGAGCCAAAGAGATAGAACATCATCCCTATAAAGGAAAAGAAGACCTTGCGAGACAAAAAGCCAGGTCTTTAGAGAGGTGAACTTCCAGACAGGAGATGGATTGAAGGAGAGTATTGCAAAGCTTAGATGCCGCCACAGCAATGGCTCTCCCTCCCCATCTAGTCTTGCAAAACCTAAGAATAACTACCAGGTTTTTTCCAGCAGAACGCAACTTTCTAGTGGGAACATACCACTGGAAAAGATGTTTAATTCCGGCCCAACCTGAGTTGTGAAGAGCCTGAGGAGCAATACATGAGGCCTTAAACACAATTCCCTAGGATAACAGGAGCCAATTAAGTTTCCTAATAGCATCAGAGACTGAGTGATATTTGGGAAGGTCCAAAACAAGTCTTGTTGCAACATTCTGGACAAGCTGCAACTTGTCAATGGCTGTATTATTGACATAATCAATGCCAAGACCACGTATTTACGTGCAGAGAGGGAGAGAAAGAAAAATACCTTCCAACGTGTCTTAATAACCCAAAAACAGGATGACACTGTTTTATTGACCTGAAGTTTAAAAGACAGATTGTTGTCAACTAAGACACTAAGGCCCTAATTAGGATGGCAGACGGACCTGCGTCCGTCCGCCACCCCAGAGTAGGATGGACCATCCGCAGGGGCAGCGGCGGTCCCTCCAATGTGACCACCACCCTGATGGTCACATCCTCTATTTTTAACATTGCGGCGGGTGCGGCTTCAAGCTGCACCCGCCGCAATGGTAAAAATGCATACATTGCATTTGTATGCAGAAAGCGGCAGGCACCGTGCGGTGCCTGCCGATTTTTGCATACAAATGCAGGGGGGTACCATGGGTACCCCCCATGTGCACCCCCCACCTCCCCTTCACCCAGGGGGCCCGCAACGTGCCCCTGGAGTTCCACATGCTTTTCCAAGGGGGAAAACCCGCCGCGAAAAAGCATGTTTCAAAGCCCATCCTAATATGGCTGGCAGTGTCTGAGAGACACCGCCACCATATTAGAGCTTTTCTGCTGCCAACTGCGGCGGAAAAGCTGCGGACGGAAACCAGTACACACCAGCCCTCCTAATGCGGCGGTGGGTCTTCCGCCGGTTTGGAGGATGCGGAAAAAACGCAATCATTATGAGGCCCCAAGATTTTTTGCTGAGTTGACAGGGCTGGGACATTGCCCAAGCATTGCTGGCTACCAAGAATGGGCCCATATATCTGGTTGACTACCAGAGATCAAATCCTTAATTTTTTTCCCCATTCAATCTGAGGTAATAAGTTACCATCCAATTGGCCACAGCCTGCATGCATTAGTTAATGTTTGCGACGGAGGCCTCATTATCCTTAGTGATAGACACAATCATTTGTGTGTCATCAGCATAGGATAGTGCCTGTAACCCAAAAGATCTAATCAACTTAGCCAGCGGAGAGACATATATATTGAACAGGGTGGGGCTAATAAATGAGCCCTGTGAAACTCCACACAAAGTAGGTGTGGGGTTAGAGTGGAAGTGGTCCACCACCACTGTCTGCGATCTATCTGTCAGGAAGGATGATGGTAGAAGCTTCAGAGCTAGAACTGTAACCCCAATTTCCTGTAGATGGTTAATCCTCCTGATAACAGAGAGATGGTATTAAAAGCTGCTGATAGGTCCAATCAGACCAGCATGGAAGTCTGCCCGACATCAACCAGGGTACAGATGTTGTTGACTGCAGATAGTAGTGCAGTCTTGGTCCCATAGTTACTCCTAAATCCATACCTGGAAAAATCCAGCAGATGGTTAGCGAACTCCATGGTCAAAGAGGACCCAGGTCACGGCAGCCGATAAACCAGGATTACGGTAAAGGATTCAGTAGGGACCACTTTTAGACAGAAAAATAATCCTGCACAGGGAGAAGCAGGAGTAGATAGTGGTTCTGTTAGACATGTATAAGAAGCCTTATATATGATGGCTAAGCCCCCCCCCCAATTTTACCAGTTCTATCAAGCCGGGAGATGGTATATCCTGGAGGAATAGCATCAACCAGATTGGAGCCCAAGAGTACTTAGCTCATGATGTGAAATGAAGTCGGAGAATTCTATTTTATTTTTAATAAGTGATCCCGCATTAATAAGAAATCCAGAGAGGGTATTCATCCCTGAGCAGAAGGGAAGAGGGACATTCTGAGCTAAAATCGTGCCCAGCATCAAGGAGTAGGGCTGTAAGTTGCAGGCCAGGCACCCTGTGATGTGCTTAGTCAAGAACCCTCCCACAATGAAGGGGAGTACACAGGCCACAACACTCCCCTGTTCCCATATGTTAAAAAGCTGTTCTCTGGAATAGGTAACTATGTTTGTCTTTTCCCTATTGTCAGAACCAGAGTCCCTGGTGCACAGTGCAGTGCAGGCGTAGACGGGCGCAGGTGGGCTTGCCTTTGGTGCGCCAACCCACCCCAGCATGCCAATTTATGGCCGTTCCTTGGAAAAATATGAAATAGTGAGGCAATTTAGGTTTGCCTAAATTTTTTGTTTTATTTTATTTTTTTGTTTTTAAGGGTAGAAAAAAAAATGATGCCATGCCATGGAAAATGGAGTTGTTCCAGACTGCCTTAAAGTAGGTCAAGTAAAACCTCTTCTGAAAATACCTGGACTTGACACGACAGATTTGAATAACTTTAGACCTGTATCTAACTCTCCCCTTCTATCCAAAATCCTAGAGAAATGCGTTCTCCAACAGCTTACCCAACACCTGGATAACATCATTTTCTTGGACTCCCACCAATCTGGCTTCAGAAAAGGCTGCAGCACTGAAACCGCGATCCTCAACATCATAGACAATATTCCCCACTCCTTGCGATGACATTTATGACACTTCCGATTGAAAGAGGAGGGCGAGGGGTTCCGGATTTTTGCTTTTCTATTATGTATGTTTTGTGCAAAGATTGTGATTTCTTTTAACTGGGGAGCCGCTAGAGGAACCTGCTGAAGCACCGTCTATTTTTTATTTATTATTGGGGGATCAAGCTAGCGGCTGCTTAATGAAGGAACTGGAAGGTAATTACTATAAGAGAACTTGATTTAAAGTACTGGAAGCTGCCTTTAAAATCTGGAGAAAGGTATCTACATTGATGAAATTAGGGAAAATTACACATTACACACCTTTTAATGCAGATAAAATATTACCGTCGGTGTTCTGGAATCGGGTTGCTAACTGGTCAGATAATGGTATATTGCGAATTGGTGACTTGTTTGCATCTACTGGACTAATATGTACATATGAAGATTTGGTATTAAGATATAATTTATCACACACTTTTTTTAAAAATATCATGCGTGGTTTTTGTACTCAAAAGCACATTCAACCAGTCGCTAATGATCTAATTGAGGCTATTCGAGCTCTGAAAAAAATTGGTATCTTGTATAAAATATTGATGGAGTATAGACCAGATGACTTACAGAAACACAATATTTATTGGCAGGCTCAGCTGGGGGAACCGGATTTGTCAATAAGTGATGCGATCATGATGTCTAAAGAAGCTTTTATGTCTGCTAATCTTAAAGCTCAATTTTACAAGACTTTATTCAGATTGTATTACACTCCAGATCGAATGGCAAAATGGAGTACACAATATGATGGTAAATGTTTCCGGTGTGGAAGTGATAATGCTGACAGTTTACATATATTTTTCAGCTGCAGTAAACTGCATCAATTTTTGACTGGCTTAGAAAAGTTTCTCACTATGATCATTCAAACTACTGTTAAGATTTCCCCAGCTCTTACGTTATTAGGGGTAGGACAGAATGTTGGAAAAGGCACTGCTTTGTATAAATATAAGCATTTCTTATTTGTAGCTATGACTGCTGCTCGCTTATGTATAGCATCAGATTGGTTACAACCGGAAGCCCCAGCTTTTGAATTTTGGCGTGCTAAATTATATAATCTATATAAATTAGAATGGAGCCTTTATGCTTTAAAGGGGGTGAAAAAACGACAACTAGGCATGTTGATCTGGGGGGTAATTAATGCACATTTAGAGATGTGATTAGCTTGGGGTTATATGATTAATGTTGTTAATATGTAAGCATTTGACTTTCTAATTGTCTTTTTTTTCTCTTTCTCTTTTGTTTCTGTATGTTTGTTGTCAACCTGTTCCAACTGTGTAAGAAAATAAAAAATAAATATAAAAAATAAAAAGTTGTAAGTGATGTAAAAAAAACAAAGAAAGACAATATCCACCACTCACTAGACTCTGATCAATGCTGTCTCCTCATCGGCATCATTTGACACAGTAGACCATAAACTCCCCATCAAGGGTCTCCAAGAAAGAGCCGGTCTTGGTGAAGCAGTCCTCCAATGGTTTTCCTCATTCCTACACAATCGCACTCAAAAAACAAAAATAAAAAACTTTGCTTCTGACTCTCACCCTATCAACAAAGGAGTCCCTCAAGGCTCAGTGCTCTCCCCGTAACTTTTTAACATCTACATGGAGCCCCTCACCAAACTACTAAGAGCAGCCAACATCCGCTTCCATTTCTACGCAGATGATACTCAGATATATCTGGAAACCTCCTCCCTCAGTGACATTCAATTACTCAATGACGTACTGAATGATGTCCAACACTGGCTGTCTTCGAATCATCTTAAACTAAACTCCAACAATACCAAGATTCTTCTCATCTCGAACAAGGAGGAGAACCCTCAAATTGTGGAATGGCTCAAAGCCTAGGTTGCGCTGAACAGGAATCTCACCTTAGCTGACTCTGTCAAATCACTTGGTATCACACTAGAGCGGAAACTAAACATGACCTCAAACTTTTGAACAAAATAAAACACTTCATCCCGCCTGGTGGTCTTAAACAGGCCACCAAAACCCTGGTACTATCAAGGCTGGACTACGGGAACGCAGTCCTCTCAGGAGTTGCAAAGTCACACCTAGCTTCCATCAAAACAACTCTGAATGCGGCAGCCAGAATGGTCACCGGAATCAAGGAATTTGACCACATCTCTCCTGCTCTCAGTGAACTTAAGTGGCTCCCAGTTGAAATGAGGATCAGCTTTAGAATAGCGTGCCTCACTCCTAAAGCCGGTCATACCGGCAAAACAGAATACCTGGCGGCCAAACTCAAAAAAGCCGGTCAGGCCAGAAACCTCAGAAGCTCTAACTCCCTCCTCATCCTGCCGAATACTCGAAAAATAAAAACTGTGACTCGTTTCTTCGCCGGAAGTGCGCCTAAGATCTGGAACTTCATACCCCACCACATCAGAAACATCCCTTCATTTGTAAAATTCAAAAGCCTACTCAAAATCCTGTTCCTCAACTGTGCCCCAGGTAGTCGATAGGAGCTCTCAGAGTGGGGGTACAGACTCTTATTTTCCGCTCCATCACCACCTCAGTGAGAATACGAAACAGATGTTCCCTCGACTACAAAGCAGATCCCTCAACATCAACATGCATTTTGTCACTTTTTTGTATAGTTTGTTTTCTTCGCAATGTATCTTCTGTAAAGCGCTCGGATACACTTGGGTCAGGCTAGCGCTATATAAAACGACTAAAATAACATAAATAAAAATAAACTTTAGTTATGCATAGGTCAGAGTTTCCATTGAAAATAAATTTTTTGTTTTCATCATAACTTTGGTGTTGTTCGGCGTATCTTTAGGAATCTTTCCAAATAAAAGTATGTCTTTCAGGTTCTTCATACCAAGTGTCATGTAGATCTATCAAGCTGAAGCCTTAAAATTGGGGGAGTGGCTCAAAAACTAATATTTTCCACTTTAATACCCATAAGCTTCTTTGCTCCTCGATACAGAAAATACATCTGTATGGATTTGCATCAAACTTGGCATGTAAGAACATGACTCATTTAAGTGCATTTGCTTGGTTTGGTGTAGATCCATTCAGTAGGTTATGAGAAATTAGAATTACATTTTTTTCAATCTGGGCATGAAGAGTTTACATTTTAATCAAGACTGTTAATTTGTGAATCAACTGTTCCTTTGGGAATCCATTCTAATTCAAACAATAAAAGCACATCATTAGAGAAGAGATTTTTTTTCCTGTTGTGCAAAGTGGATTTGCAAATCCAGATGCAGATTCAGTAAGTGACATACTTTGATTGTCCTTTTGTCACAGAAAGGTTTCTGCTGTAGCCACCATTATCAAGCCCGATGCATAAAGGACAGTGTTGAGAAATATAAAAATAAAAATGGCGTAAGGGGGCTGGGTGAACCCACCCTGACCCCAAGGCTCATGCTTGTGTGCAGGGGGCAAAGGGGCCCTTCTGCCAACACAATTATTATCAGATATATATTATTTTATCACAAGGTTTGTGAACCATGTTTGGTTGGTGAATCCTGGACCCTCCTGGACTTCAGGGTTCTTGGAATAGGATTTCCAAAACCCCCCAAAACTTGAAAAAGTATGCAGAGTGAGGCTGTTGCACTTGATCAACAGCTACATGTGGAGGGTGGCCACACGTGGTAGGTTGAGAGCAGGGGTTGGCCACATGTGGTGGGTTGAGAGCATGGGTTGGCAACATGTGGTAGGGTTGGGAGCAGGGGCTGGACACATGTGGAGGGTTGGGAGCAGGGGTTGGACACATGTGGAGGGTTGGGAGCAGGGGTTACACATGTAGTGGGGTTGGGAGCAGGTGCTGGCCACATGTGGTGGGGTGGGAGCAGGGGTTGGGCACATGTGGAGGGGTGGGAGCAGGGGTTGGCCACATGTGGTGGGGTTGGCCACATGTGGTGGGTTGGGCACAGGGGTTGGCCTTATGTGGTGGGGTTGGCCACATGTAGAGGGTTGGGAGCAGGGGTTAGCCCCATGTGGCGGGGTGTGGCGGGGTTGGCCATATGTGGTGGGTTGGGAGCACAGGTTGGCGACATGGGGTGTGTTGGGAGCAGGGGTTGGTCACACGTGGTGGGGTTTGTCACATTTGGTGGGGTTGGGAGCAGGGGTTTGACACATGTGGTGGGTTGGTAGCTCAGGTTGGCCACATGTGGTGGGTTGGGTGCAATGGTTGGCCACATGTGGAGGGTTGGGAGAAGGGGTTGGCCAGATGTGGTGGGTTGGGAGCAGGGTTTGGCCAGATGTTATGGGTTGGGAGCATGGGTTGGCCACATGTGGTGAGTTGGGAGCAGGGGTTGGTCACATGTGGTGGATTGGTCCCTTTTGGTGGTGTTGGCCACATGTGGTGGGGTAGGGATCAGGGGTTGGCCACATGTGGTAGGGTTGGCCACATGTGGTGGGTTAGGAGCACAGGTTAACCACATGTGGTGGGTTGGGAGCAGGGGTTGGTCACATGTGGTGGGGCTGGCCACATGTGGTGGGGTAGGGAGCAGTGGTTGGTCACATGTGGTGGGGTTGGCCATATGTGGTGGGTTGGGAGCAGGGGTTGGCCACATGTGGTGGGTTGGGAGCAGTGGTTGGCCACATGTGGTGAGTTGGGAGCATTAGTTGGCCACAAGTTGTGGGGTGGGAGAAGTGGTTGGCCACATGTGGTGGGTTCGGAGCAGTGGTTTGTACACATGTGGTGGGGTTGGCCACATGTGGTGGGGTAGGGCGCAGGGGTTGGTAACATGTGGTGGGTCAGGGAGCAGGGGTTGGCCAGATGTGGTGGGTTGGTAGCTCAGGTTGGCCACATGTGGTGGGTTGGGTGCAATGGTTGGCCACATGTGGAGGGTTGGGAGAAGGGGTTGGCCAGATGTGGTGGTTTGGGAGCAGGGTTTGGCCAGATGTTATGGGTTGGGAGCATGGGTTGGCCACATGTGGTGAGTTGGGAGCAGGGGTTGGTCACATGTGGTGGGTTGGGAGCATGGGTTGGTCCCTTTTGGTGGTGTTGGCCACATGTGGTGGGGTAGGGATCAGGGGTTGGCCACATGTGGTAGGGTTGGCCACATGTGGTGGGTTAGGAGGACAGGTTAGCCACATGTGGTGGGTTGGGAGCAGGGGTTGGTCACATGTGGTGGGGCTGGCCACATGTGGTGGGGTAGGGTAGGGAGCAGTGGTTGGTCACATGTGGTGGGGTTGGCCATATGTGGTGGGTTGGGAGCAGGGGTTGGCCACTTGTGGTGGGTTGGGAGCAGTGGTTGGCCACATGTGGTGAGTTGGGAGCATTGGTTGGCTACATGTTGTGGGGTGGGAGAAATGGTTGGCCACATGTGGTGGGTCCGGAGCAGTGGTTTGCACACATGTGGTGGGGTTGGCCACATGTGGAGGGGTAAGGCTCAGGGGTTGGTAACATGTGGTGGGTCAGGGAGCAGGGGTTGGCCAGATGTGGTGGGTTGGGAGCAGGGGTTGGCCACATGTGGTTGGTTGGGAGCAGGGGTTGGCCACATGTGGTGGGTTGGGAGCAGTGGTTGGCCACATGTGGTGGGTTGGGAGCAATGGTTGGCCACATGTGGTGGGGTTGGGAGCAGGGGTTGGCCACATGTGGTGGGGTTGGCCAGATGTGGTGGGTTTGGAGCAGGGGTTGGACACATGTGGTGGGGTTGGCCACATGTGGTTGGTTGAGAGCACAGGTTGGCCACCTCTGGTGGGTTGGGAGCAGGGGTTGGTCACATGTGGTGGGGTTGGCCACATGTGGTGGGGTTGGTCACATGTGGTGGGTTGGGAGTGATGGTTGGCCACATGTGGTAGGGTTGGCCACATGTGGAGGGTTGAGAGCAGGGTTTGGCCACATGTGGTGGGGTTGGCCACATGTGGTGGGATGGGATCACAGGTTGGCCACATGTGGTGCATTAGGAGCAGGGGTTGTTCACAAGTGGTGGGGTTTGCCAAATGTGGAGGGTTGGGAGCAGGGGTTTGCCAGATGTGGTGGGTTGGGTGCAGCAGTTGTCCACATGTGGAGGGTTGGCATCCAATCAAGTTACTAATAGTAAATAAAAAACAGAAAAGACCACAAGCATCTACCAGAGTAGAAATAAAACCAGATTCTGGCTGTTAAATACATAATTCATTACGCAGAAGAAATCAAACATTTTATTACTGGAAAAACACAGTAAATAAAAGAGCTGCTACTGCACACTCACAATGACAAAGGTTTATCTCTCAGCCTTGCAGTCTTTCAATTGAAGTACATTCCACATGAACAAGTGCAGTGCGTGTACAACAAACATGATATTTTCTGCAATGTGCAAAGTACTCTTGTTTGCGCTTAGTTATGCTAAATGAACCAAACCAAACCTATATTAGCCACTATTTCCAAATAAAACAGTTCACTTCTACAGTGTCTTTCAACTTCAGTTGAGTGAACTTGTAAGATGTTTGTTTCTTCACCCTGTCAGGCATCTGTGGTCTGAAGGTGCCAGGGACTGGGAATCAGATCCAGTATTCTGTGGTTGACAGCAGTTATGGGATCATACATGGAGGAGGTCTCAGGGGAGTTTCATTGAGGTCACAGGGGACACTCACAGGGAAGGAGGGAACATTTAAATCTTATTTTGTGCTCTGAGAGGAGAGACCATCTCAGGCAATCTGGATTAAAAGCAGTGGTTCTCCCCTGATACTTTGTGCACACTTCTCCTTACAATTTCAGGCCCCAACATGTACAGTAGCTTAAAATTGGCCTCTTTTATTGGGGTCTCAATCACGTGGAGTGGTGTGGATGGGAGCTCCAATGTCCTTCCAGTCCATTAAGAGAAGGAGCTGCTCAGTGGGGGCTTCTGTCATTGGTGGCAGCAGTGTCTTTATGAGAGGCACTCCCCCTCTGAGCCTCGAAGACCTGGTCACACGGAGTCCTAGAGACTATGGGCCTCATTTATGAGTGTTTGCCGTAGGGCAGTGCTGCAAGCCTTCAGGCTGCGCTTTCCTGAGGCAAAAGAAAAGGTCAGAAATGCACCATATCCATCAGACACGGTGCATTCCTGCCCTTTTCATCTGCGCCAGACCACATTGGGCTGCCCTGCACTAATGCAGACACATTTACACCATGGGGCAAGGGTGCCTGGAAACCTTCAGGCACAAAAACAATGTAAGATGCAGAATGCAGCACACATAGAAAAATGAAAAACAAAGAGAAATAAAGATACTTCTCCTTGTTGCGCCTTCTTTATGACTCCCCTGGGGAGGCATACATTTTCAGCGCTGCCTCAGATTTATGATTTCTCGTAAATCTGGGCCAGTGTCAAAAAGCTGTGGATGTTGCTGGGAACGCCCCCAGCAACACCCATTGCACGGGAATAATATTTGCAAAGCAGCATTACGTCAAAAAAGTCCCTGAGTCTGGCTGTTCCTTGCACTTCTGGGGAGTTGGTTTACTTCTTTTTATTTGCAGCAATCACCACACTCCACACCACTCTCTAAATCGCTCTCCACTATACTATACCACTCAACTCTACGCCTCTGCACTCTACCCAGCACCCGTCCAGTATTTCTCTACTCAATGCAACTGCACCCTGCTCTGTCACTGGGAGAAGCAGGTTATCGTGAGAGGAGCTCATCATCTGACCCTCTAAGCCCTACTCCCTAAGTTTGGCTGGTCCTTGCACCTCTTGGGGGGCAGTCCATGTCTTTGTATCTGTAGTAACCACTGCCCTGCACACCTCTGCACTCGTCATCACTCTACACTAGACCACTGAACTCTACACCTCCACACTCTACCCAGCCCCATTCCACTTCGAACCACTCTACTCCATCACTTCACTCTACTCTGAAACAATCTACTCTGTGCCACTGCGCTCTACTCCACTGCAATCTACTCTGCACCACTCTGCGCAGCTGCACTCTAGTCTGTCACTAGGGCAGCAGGTCTTCGTTGGAGGCACTCATCATCTGAGTATCTAAGTCCTGGTAACTGAGTTCAGATGGTCCTTGCACTTATGGGAACACGGCCTGCTTCATGTATCTGCAGTATTAACAGGTTTTACAAAATTCCAAAAATGACTTCCCTATATTCTAGCAGTATAGCGACATGGAGTTCTCTTCCTAACCCAAGACCTCCTCAGTTCAGGAGAAGCCAGATTCAAGTCCTGGTAGGTGAACTCGTGTCAAAGAGAGGTGGTACCTGGTGATAATAAGAAAGACACTCCCCAGATGATGAGGCGTCAATAGTATGAACATGGCTTCTGATGTCTCAGAAGCCATGAACATGGGAACCCTTCCATAATATTGATGGCAAGTATTCTTCATCATGCGCGAGGCTGCTGCTGGGCCCATTTCTCTTGGCCTGAGATGGGCACAGGAAGTGCTGGATGGGCTAAGTGCACATCCTTGGTTTATTTCTAAAAAAGCTGCTATACTCTCCTTGACCTACCCTATCCATCTTAGCACAGAGGAAGGGGAAAATGAAGTTTCACAAATACAAGTGCCATCAAGTTGACCTAATGAAACTAGCGTAGACTACTATTTTTGAACAACGGTTACATTTCAGATCCATTGTAACTTTGTCAACCTAACCCAGATCTAACAACAACTGAGCTACAATGACTTTCACAATGAGGAGAGGAGAAAAGACAGCATCTGACATAGAGGAAGGGAAAGAGAGAGAGAATAGGTAGCTGATAGGTCAAGAACTGTCCCCAAGAACAAATCAGCAAAACACAAAAGATGATGGACAGAATGTTGCACCTTGGCAAAACATTCACCCCCAGTCACAGATCTGGGTTTAATCCATTGTTATTTTGCTCACCACACCACCCCAGTTCAGAAATGGCCATATGCAAATCAGTCTTTACCCTGTGCCTCATGGGAATAGTCCAGCCCGAACTGCCAAGTCATGTCTTCCCTGGACCGGAATCAAGCATCCTAGGACCGGTTTCTGGCTATCAGCTGCCATCATCCAGGATAGCTTGACTCCAGTGGCGTAGTGAGCATGGGACCCACATCTGGGCATACCCTTCCCACATAGGGTGAACAGCAAAATACACAAGATGATGGACGGAATATTGCACATTGGCAAAACATTCACCCCCAGTCACAGATATGGGTTTAACCTATCGTTATTTTGCTCACCACCCCCCCCCCCAGTTCTTACATGGCCATATGCAAATCAGTCTTGACCCTGTGCCTCATGGGAATAGTCCAGCCCGAACTGCCAAGCCATGTCTTCCCTGGACCGGAATCAAGCATCCTAGGACCGGTTTCTGGGTATCAGACATCATCAGCAAGGACAGCTGATGAACTGGGGTGGTGGAGTGAGCTATGGAATGATGATGGTTTAAACCCAGTTCAGTTGACTGGGGGTGAGTGTTTGATTTGCTCAAACGCTCCGTCCATCATCCTCTTTGGTATCGGTTTGTTCGCCCTAAGTTGGCAGGGTATGCCCAGACGTGGGTCCCTTGCTCACTTTGCCACTGGATTCAAGCAAGTGGCTGATGACGGCTGATTAGCCAGAAACCGGTCCCAGGATGCTTTTTTCCGATCCAGGGAAGACATAGCATGGCAGTTCAGGCTGGACTGTTCCCATGTGGCACAGGGTCAGACTGATTTGCATATGGCCATATCTGAACTGGGGTGGCGGAGTGAGCTAAAGAATGATGATGGATTAAACCCAGATCAGTTGACTAGGGGTGAGTGTTTGATTTGCATAAACGCTCCATCCATCATCCCCTTTGGTATCTCTAAGAACAAATCAGCATCCCTTCTAAAGGTACCCATCTCCTCAAGTCCACTCGCAAATGCAAAAGCACTTTGGTGGGGGCAGAGAGGAGTTCCATGAATACTGGATGTAACAAATGTTATCACATGCAAACAGAAGTTTTATCATATAAGAAACCAGGCAGAGTACTTTTATCTGCATTGTGTTCTTTGTCTTTACCATAGCCCTTAGTGTGGAAGGACACTCAAAAAGTAAGTAATGTTTAAGGAGTCTTGGCAAATGAGTTTCCCAGTGCATAAAATACAATAACGTTGTCCAGAAAGAAGAAATAAGGAGCACAGCAGCACAGAATCTTCTACTCAAAAGCCCACCAATATTAGACTCTCTGATTACAGTTTGACTGGGACCTGTTGAAATGCTGCATTCCTGTGACTTGAAATCACCATCTTTGCCTCAGGTGCCTGGCCAGACCACACCCAGTGCTGAGGGCCGGAGTTTGCAGCTTAGTAACAGAAGAAAGATTATAGGCGTCCACTCAACCACTCCCCACCTAAATAAAGTTCTATCCAAATGAAAACTGATCCTTCAAGAATGTAATTTAGTCTCTGTTATACTAAGCAATTCAAAGGGACAGTGAAGTGGAGAATGGTGCCTCACAAAATCTGTAAGGACAATAACAAGGAATCAATATAGCATCTCAATAGAAGGCGTCACTTAGAGGTTTACTAAAATGTTACATCTCAAAGAGGTTGGAGAGTTTGCAATCTGTGCTCCTTAAAGTATTCTGTCCTGAGGTCTGTGTGAGTCCTTTGTGTCCATCTCAGCTACAACCGCACTCCTGCAGTGCACCATCAGCGCTGTTAGAATTTGTGCGAACGAACATCTTCTTTGGGATCCACGGTGGGACATATGGTTTCAGACCTGGTGAAAATACAAATATGCTGTATAGGTTATATTTAAAACTCACAAGAAAAGTTTCTCTCATCACCATTGAACAGTCATTGGCTTGTCGATAAGTCACTGCCTAGTAACCCTTTCAAATTAACATCTAACAAACCATGTCTTAACTCTGGGGGGGGTTCCTCACTTTTTGTAGTGATAAAACTACTTCTGCAAAGAAGAGTTATGATCCTACCTGGCCAAACACATGTTCCTTTTATCTTTACTCTGAATGGAGGAAGTTCCCAATTTACATTACAATCTGTGTCAGCATTGCATGCAGACAAATTTAAATCACTCATACAGTGCAAACCCAGTACGTTCTTGTTATGAAGGAGAGGACGGTCTATATGGGACCACGGAGAAGTAATGGGGCATGCAGCATACCTGCCACAAGCTACAAGTATGCCCCTCTACTCTTTCCTACCACTTGTGTATCTTATTGCTGTAACTACAACCTATTTATAAAATTAGGAGGGTGGAATGTGTGAGGCAAGTTCCCTGGGAGCATTATTGACTGCTATTCCATTGAACATTAACGCTTTGATATGACATGACCTCAAACAGCCAGCAGTGAAGAGAAAGCAACATAGTTTATAATTAAGGTGAAGAAATAAAAGTACAATTACTAGAAGAAAAAATAAATAATAGATGAACAATCCCCAGGTTACACATCAAACAAGAGTCTGATGAAAGAAAGCAGAAAGAAGAGAAGTGAATGTGGTTATTCAAGGTGAGCAGAAATCAAGTGTTGGTTATTATGAAGATTAATATGTCTATATCCTTTCTGTAGAGGTGGACCCACATCTCTCCCCACCTCAAAGCCCTACTCTGCCCCCCCCCCCGGCAGCAAATGATGCCAGTTCAAACTACTCACCCATGAATACAAAGCCCTTCACAACAAGAGTCCAGCCTACCTCAACCATGAGGTGAACTTCCACAAACCTACTGGCAAACTTCACTCCTCATCCCTCTTCTTGGCCCATACACCCCAACATTCACGGAAGCAGGGGGTTGGCTGTGCCTTTTCACACCTAGTGGCCAAGTCCTAAAACAGCCTCTGTATGTCCCCACCCTACAGGAGATCAAAAATGACCTGAAGACCCGGCTCTTCGACTAACTATCTCAGTAGCAGCACCCCCGGCACCTTGATACCCCCAGGGGTGATAAGCAGTGCTTTGCAAATCCTATTTGATATGAATTGATGTATGAGCATGGTTTCCCTACTGATCTTTATCCAGACCTAGCTTACCGTGTCTCTTCAATATCCTTTATTGTATCAGGCAGCCCCATGTTGAGAGTCTCAGGAAGTAAAAAAGCGACCAAGCCACAGACAATGGCTACCGAGCAGTAGATCACTTGTGGCAGAACCTTCCATACTTCATCCATCAACAGGATCAGCGGAGCCAGGGCCACCCCGATGCGGGAAAGAAATACGTTGTACCCGATGCCATTTTGCCTGGAAGTACAATGTGAAAAAAAGACTTGAAGCCTTAGAGAAACATGTACAGGCTGGGACAGTTCACATCATACTTGTGTGCATTAGCACTGTGAATGCACTTAATACATTCTCTCTTCCTCATTTCTATATGAATTATGATTGGTTTTTGCTACAGAACCACTAACCAAACCTTGTGCTAAAAAAAGGAAGAATTATATGTGTTTTGCTTCCATCCAGGTTGAATCGCATACATTGACTTTGTAGTAGTGAATTATAGTGATAAATGCAAATAAACAAAGTTCGTCCTACCATTCCTGCCTTTTTACCCCATTACTCATTTAATCTACTTTAACATGCACATTTTTCTGCACTATCAATTTTACTTATCTTATTGCTCCTTTTTAGTTTAATACATCTTATTCTTTTTTGGTTTGACTCTTGGCAAATAAAGTGTATATATCACACAATATATTTGTATTAGAAAAATAACAATCCTGTTTTTTTGATAACATATATTGGCTTTCATTATCGCACATGTAATAAAGTCCAGTAAGGATCTTCTTTTATGCCCATTTGCCTCCAGATTATGCAAAGTCCTTTTTGGCAGTTTTAGCACCAAAAACTATTTTTATTATGGTTGCATCTGTCCTATGAGAACAAAACAAGGTTCAGAAGAAAATCTTAACTTTGCTAGCCATAGTTTAGCGCAACCTATCAGAATAAATCAAACATCATTTTTAATATTTAAAAGTCTGTGGTGAAGTTGAACTTCTATTAAATATTGCGGAAAAATTACTTTTAGAAAATTCGACTTCATTTGCATGTACATCCAGTACCAATATACTGATAATAAAGAAATCTACTTTACATTCTCCTCTGCTTGAGACATTCAATAACTCAAACACTGCTTGCATATGACTCAAACCTGGATGTCCTGCACTTACCTGAAGCTCAACCCAATAATGACATAATTCCTGTTAATTACCTAGAACATTAATCAATATATTGTGCAAACCTGGTGCAATGAACCTTGATGGCTTAGAACTTTCACTGAATGTCACATCACTTTAATTCTCCCTGGGGACCAAACTCACCCTCTAGGAAAGGGGTCTCCAACCTTTTCTGTATTGAGAGCTACTTATGTTCAACAAAACACAATAACAGCTACTCATATTATTAGTGCAGTATAATTTCAATTTCTTTATATGTATATTAATTCAACCAAGCAAAATCTTTCTAATTTAATAAGCTGGGCTGCACACAGGTGAGCTACTCAAAGTTAGCTCAAGAGCTACAGAAGCTCACAAGCTACTGGTTGGAGACGCCTGGAGGAACACATAGCCAAAACTACAAAGATGGCCTTGTATCGGTGCTCTCTGTTAATAAAAGTATAAACATTTCTTCCAGCAAGTAAGCTCAGAACTGCTGTTCAAGCCCTTGCACTCTTGCATCTGGATGATGGTAATGCCCTACTCTAGACTCCATACTGTCATCTATCAATGGTACCCTGCATGCTGCCGCTAGCAGTTGGCCCTGCCAGTGCGACCCCTTAGTAATGTATGAAATATGTTCCTAGAGTAGAGCTAGTGACTTAGGCTTTTTTTGCAAGAAGTCCTGGGTGTGATGTTTTTGACACATATAGCTCAGGAAGTGCAGTTGGAGAGGATTCATGAACTTAATTAACTTAAACAGGACTAGGGTGAAGCCTGCCTATTCACAGTTCGGCGTAAAGGGAGTCCTGAGTAACAGAAGCCTTTTGTTTCCCAGTATCCCTATAGATAGCTTGGCACTAGCCAGTAGGAGGGGGAGTTGGTCCTTGAACCTGTTTAGCATGGCTGAGGAGTAGCATGGCTGAGGAGAAGGGGGCTGTTTACTTCCTTAAACACACCTCTAGCTGGCAAGGGAGCAGTGTCCAAGTGCAGAAACGTGCTGCCATCTTGGATTGCTCGCAGAATGATGTACAGTGTAATAGTTTGCAAGAAGGCAAATATGGAAATGCTGAAAAAGTGGGGAGGTTTGCCCTTGGGAACCTTTTCCTCATTGGCGAGGGAGTGTCCAGGAGTCACCACTACCCATTGGCAATTTACTCCTACAATGTGGCACCTCACCCAATTCAAAGTAAGTTCATAAGAATAGGTAAACACATCAAAATTATAATTCAAGATCATGCAGCCATTTGCCCATTCCCTCATTCTTAACAGATGTTAGTTTTGTAGCACAGTCATAAATGCTAAATAATGGAGGTTCCCACACTGTTTTGGGGCATTATTATTTTTTTTCTCAGGTACAGTGCTGATTGTGATGAAGTGACTGGGAAAAAAGACAACAGCATGACCTGCAAAGGAGCCCATTTTTGTATTGCAATGGATGCCTGTGTAGGCTCTAGTTTTACCATTGATGCCCAGCTTTCACAATCCCTCTTCATGAGTCATGATCTGGCCTTTTAAATCTAGTTAGCTCTTTCCCACCACTTTATGATGTATTGCATTTTAAGCGGACCTCGTGAGCTTGACTAGCACCACCTAATCCACCAGGAAACCTCTGGACATTAGCAGATGAACTTGGGCTCCTGATTATTATCATTAAAATAAAGTTCACATGACCCATCTGAGCATTAGACGAGAATAATGAGATTTTGTTTACAAGATGATGCCATTATTGTGATCTTTCCATGTAATTGCTCTATAATAAGAAGCAGAAGTTACTTGGGGACCTGCACACTCACAACATCTGTCATGTTTTGATTCTACGAATGGATGCATGTCATAGATCATGCCATAGTAAATGTGTCTTTCCCATCAGTACTGCACACCTTGATAGATGGTTTATTTCTGTGGTTTTGTTCGTCAAAAACAGTGAGGGCCTCATTTATGAGACCTTGCGACAGTTTTGCGCTTCCGATGCGTCACTTTTTGTGACGCATCGGTGGCGTAAAACATGCCTCCTGTTGCGCACTATTTACAAAGTGACGCATCTAGGTAGATGCGTCACTTTGTAAACCCCTGCGCCTCATTATACCTGCGTCAGGTATAATGTATGCAGGGGGCGTTCCCCTGCAAAAATCCTCGTAGAAGTGACACAGTGAAATCCATGAGATTTCACTGCATTACTTCTAGGACACCGTTGCGTCAATATCTTGCGCCTGCCTCACAGCAGGCGTAAGACTGACGCAAGTCCTTTCACATGGGGCTTGCCCCATGTGAAAGGACACATTGCTGGAGTTGCGTCACTTTTGTGACACACTCCAGCAATGCGTCACTTCTGGGCTTACAGATACGTCAGCAATACTGACGTATCTGTAACTCCTTGCAACATGATGCGTCATACATTAAATATGAAGCATCCAGTATGTCGCAAGGAGTGCACACTAAGTTGCCAAATTTGCTTACCTTAGTGTTTGCACTCTGAGAGGACGATTGACATAGATCAATTTACATGAACGTAAATCTGCAATGGTACATTTGCTGTTGCGCTTTGTAATAATTTTACTACTTTTGGCTACTCATCATTTCCAAGTGTAAAGTTACTAAGAAGTGTGGACTTACATGTTTCTACCCATTCAGTTCACAGTGCACAGTCTGCAAAAAACATCAAATGCCACCGTACAGCAACCACACTACTAGTACTTTCAGAACTGTATTTTACATTCAACATATTTGGCAGAGACATCTGCAACAAGCATTTACAATGCAATAGGTCTCGCATTTTTTTAGAGTTAGAGCTATTGGCGTTGCAATGGGAATGTTTTATACAGTGTCTAGTATCCATATGTTTACTGCCAATATGTTAGATGTGGAGTTGTGTTAGTTTAAGGAGTAGTCTATGTGGATAGGTGAATAGTGATTTTGGAAATAACCCTTTAGCTCAGACACAACGCCATCTAAATTCATTGCTTAAGGCCAAATTGAATGGGTGAGTGTTTGGTACTGTTAGAAAACAGGGTACCTTTGTGAGGTTAAAATTAGGTGCTGCACAGCCAGTTCTGTATTGGGTCGAGGAATTATTTGAGGTACTCAAAGTTGTGAGATTAAATGTTGAGATGAAGTTGTGGATCGAGAGTACTGATGTATCTGGATGACTATGTTGAAAAGTATCGATTGGCGAGGTTCCACATACAGGATCTTGAGGTTCTCATATGGAAAAACTTGTACCAGTTTGTTAGTTAAGAGGTGACAGATTCACAGAAGCTTATGTGTGCTCCAAGGTGGTCCTTTAAAGCTTGATTGTCTACTGTTAACGATAAAAAGGGAACCCTGAACGACCAACTTTGGACGGAGCTTTCCCGCCCAGAAAAATCACCAGCAAGCGCTTACCTGGAGGAATCTATTAAACATCTAGGTATAAGAGAGCTATGGGACGATCAGGTAAACCATCCAACATTCAAAAAAACGGTGACAAAGGTAACCTGTTTATTATCAGCAATTGAGGATAAGAACACATTAGCAAAACGATCACACGGCTGGATGGTCCTGCATACATACAACAAATTAAAACCCCAGTTTTACCTGAACTTGGGATTAAAAATTAATATCAAGGAAAAATTCCTAAAACTCCGACTGGCGCTCGGCCCTTTTAAACAATTCCTGCCCCCTTGGGAGAGAAAGGAAGGAGCTCAGCAGTGTCGTTTATGCGGCAGCGGTGTTGAGGACGCAATTCATGTTATTTGCATCTGCAACACGTTAAAAGATGTAAGGGTTACTCTACTAAAGCCAGCATTCATACAGTACGGAGCCAGAACATGCAGACAAGCGCTAATGCTGTGCTTCAACCCCGATCTGGTTCAGCTAAATTACCGGCTAATTAAATTCCTCTATATAACCGCAAAAAGAATAAAACATGGGAAAGAGCCGCAAAAAGACTAATCTTTACATGAACTGACTGGATTGCAACAAGAATAGCCATATTCAAAATAATATTAGTAATGCGCAAGGCTAATGTACAGAATGTCTTAACAATTTGTGTTATTTTAATACGAAGTAAAACCTTTTTTTTATATAACAATTTTTTAACACAAGAAATGTTATCCTTTGTATGAAATGGTTTTAAATAATCAAGCATAATAAAATAAACTTCAAACTTCAAACTACTGTTAGTAGTGTACAACTGTTTTTGTTGCTGACATGGAGAAGGGTATCATCTACTGGGAGGGTGGCTATGCGCTCCAGCATAGCCTGAAGCCAGATTGGTAGTTTTGGTGGAGGCAATTCCTGTTGATCTGCTTCCTATATTGAGGTGAGGCTGAATATTTTGTTTGGATGTCTTAATTGTATATGCTACTATTCCATCCGTGACAGTTGGTTGCAGATTGTACCAGTTGTGCTTTGTCTAATAAAGAAAGAAGTAAAGCTCATTAGAAATGTTCCTTCTTTGTTAATGGGCCTATTTTTATAGCATAGGCAACTGGCCTGCTACAGATGAGGTCCATTTCTGACTCATGTGCAGTTGCAAGCAGGGGTAGCACCTTATACACGTCTTTCTGTCTGATTTCAGATCACCTATGCTCTGGTGACTTCACATGGAACAAAAAAACAGCACAAACACCAACAACAGGCACCGTGTGGGCCCTGAATGGGCTACGGCAGAAAGAATTGACATACAAAGTACCTTGAGGGCTTCCTGCACCAGGAGATCACACTGTGCCTCTAGCATCAAAACCTGTGATCACACTGGTTTTGTTATGCACTCCACACCATTTCCTTAGTTGGATTGGTGCACAACACTCAAGTGCTGTCTATGTAAGGGAAGGCTAATAATAGTATAGCTAAACATTTGCGGTGTTGATGACATCTCAGACTCGTACGGGCAGATTTACAAGAACTGACGCATCTCTGCTTATTAGCATAGATATGTCAGTTCCTTTGCGTTACGCAAAGAAAACTGCCCGTCTGGATGTAGCTCAGATGCGCCTGGTCTATGACAGGGATCAACTCATAAATCTTGATAAGTCAAATAGCAAGGCCACACACTGTATAGTTCATGAGCCAACTGCGGGAAAGACACTCATTTGTGGACTGATTAATAGTCGGTCACTTGTCAAGCATCATGTAGATGTTCTACGTTTAATTGAAGACATGGGTTTAGACGCTCTGTTCCTGACACAGACCTGGACTACTGCTGAGTTGAGGGTGGAAATAGGGCTCCCTTGTCCTAACGGATACAGAATCCTTCAGAAGCCAAGAATTGTAGGCAGAGGGGGAGGAGTGGGAATAATTTTCAAGGAGGAGTTGAACTTTACGTCCCTACCGATAGATGAAGCAGAGGGGATAGAAATTATGGCCTTCACATTGCAGACACTCAAGGGTAGCCTACTAACAGGACAGCTGTGCTACAGACCCCCTGGCAGCAACAGGCAATATCAAAACTTTCTAGATATTATCACCAACTTAACCCTGACACATACTAGAATGATGGTATTGGGAGATTTCAACCTTAGGGAGGATGGGAATCTCAGCAGCCACCTGAGAGATTTGAAACATATGTGTGCCAACCTGAATCTCCAAAGGCTAGTGGAACAGCCCACCCATCAAGGGGGCCACATTCTTGACTTACTGTTCTCCAATCAGGTCACCTCCAAGATATTAAATATACTAGCCCAGCCTTGGACCGACCACTATTTAATTCAGTTTGAGATCAGACAGCCCTGCTCAAAGGTCAAAACCAGCCAGCAGAATTCCTACAGGAGCGGTAGGGACTGGGCAAAATTAGATAAGACTGGCTCCCTCTTACTTGCTAAGGAGGATAATTATTTTTCATCTATGGTGACAGCCGAAGAGAACTATAAGATCTATACTAGCTATATTACTGACACACTACATCAGATAATTCCAATGAAGAAGTTAAAAAATAGAAACAAAACCATGGCCCCCTGTTATAATGAAGATCTGAAACAGCTGCGCATACTCTGCAAGAAGATGGAAAGGAAATGGAGAAGGGGATATACTGAGGAAGACAAAAAAGTACTGAGATCAATACAATTGAAATATAAAGAACTTATTCTTAAAACAAAGGCCAAATTTTATGCTACCTCTATTATACAAGCGCCGAATGGAGCCAAAGCTCTTTTAAAATCATTAAGGACCTGTCTTCCCCTATCTGCTTAAGCAATAAGGTAGCAGCATCACAAAAATTATGCGATGACATCTTTCACTATTTTCAGGACAAAATCACTAAAATTGTTAACACACTTAGGGCCAGACATATGAGACCAAATACCGGTCGTTACCGACCGATATTTAGTGTTTGACATGTAGGGTGCTTGAGATTTACAGAATCGGTAAATTTACCGATTCGGTAAATTTACCGAATCGGTAAAATACTGAATCAGTAAATTTACCGATTCTGTAAATCCAGATGTAGGTGGCACAGTAAACAGTGCCACAGGCCCTTAAGAATTTGTGATTTACAACCCAATACTATTGGGTGGTAAACAACGAATTCCTGTGTACATGCACATCTTTGCATGTACACCTGTGCCATGTGGCAGTGTCACATGGTACACAAGCCAGAAACAGGGGTGCTACAGGGTGTCAAAGTGACACCCTGTCCCCCTTGGCAATTCGGTCTTTTTACTGATTCGGTAATTACCGAATCAGTATTTGCCATTGATTCCTATGGGCTTCAAGGCCCATAGGAATCAATGGCAAATACTGATTCGGTAATTACCGAATCAGTAAATACCGAATCCTACCGATTCGGTATTTGATACCGAATGATTACCTACATTAGATTTACCGATTCGTGAATACCGAATCGGTAAAATTCGGTATTTATGAATCGGTAAATCTAATTTACCTACATCTAGCTCATAATCCCAATAATGAATGCCAAGATGATCTAGAACAACCGGTGGATGAAGACTTTTCACAGTCAATGGTCCTGGATAATTTTCCGGACCTTACTGATGATGTTTTTAACAGCTTGGCTCACAGTGTTACGTCAGGGTCCCCATTCGATCCCCTCCTTCATAAAGTCTGGAAGACTTTTGGCAAAGAAACCTTCCCATGGCTGAGACCGATCTGCAATCAATCACTGGTGGAAGGAACTGTCCTGGGGAGCTGAAAACAGGCACTGGTGATCCTGCTGATCAAAAAACCAACCCTTGATCCATCAATCCCGGCCAGCTTTAGGCCTATCTCTCTCCTGCCCTATTCTGGAGAAAGCAGTCAGTAGGACACTGTCGTGCTTCCTGGAGGATAACCTTCTGCTTGATAGAGACCAATTCGGGTTTCGACCAGCCCACGGGACTGAGACGGCGCTTGTCACCATGATGGACAACCTGCGCATGTGAGCCGACAACGGGAATGCTACTGTTTTAGTGCTTCTCGATATGTCAGCAGCAGTCGACACGATAAACCATTCCATCTTAGTGGAGAGACTTAGGAGGCTGGGGTAAAGGGACAAGCATTGCAATAGCTCCAGTCTTATTTGATGGGGAGACAGCAGGTTGTGTTGCTAGCACCATTTTCCTCTACCAAATCTCCAGTAGAGTACGGAGTGCCGCAGGGTTCTGCGATCAGTCCTATCCTCTTTAATGTATACCTGCAGGCCCTGCTTCCTAATATTAAATCCTTTGGAGTCAGCTTAGTTAACCATACTGATGATACTCAGTTGGCATTCTCCTTAGAAGGTGAACATGCGATCTCCCTGGACACTATCCAGCAGTGCATGCAATGCACAGCTGACTGGCTCAGGACAAATTCCTTTCAATTTAATAGCGGAAAGACTGTGGTGCTGTATTGCTCCTATGTGAGGATACCTAAACCCCTACCCTGTGAAGTTAAATTCACTCCTGAGGAGGAACCAATAGCGCTGGTTAAGAAGGTACGCAACCTGGGGGTTTTGATTGATGATAACCTCCAGATGGAGTCTCATGCAAATAAGACCGCTAATGTATGTTTCTCCTTAATACGTTTACTACGAAAAATACTTCCGATATTAACAACAGAGTCACGCTCACTGGTGGTAAGAAGCACTGTGCTAAGCAGGCTTGATTACTGCAATTCTCTGTATTTTGGTGCCCCACAAAACATCATCCAGGAAGTGGAGAAAGTACAGTCTGCAGCAGCGAAGTTAGCACTTAATAAACCGCGAAGTTCATCCTCCACCACAGCTTTGAGAGAGCTGCACTGGCTGCCTATTAAGGAAAGGGTTCAGTTTAAATCCCTATGTTTGATTTTCAGAGCAGTGCATGAGCTGGGTCCTATCCCCCTGCAGGAAAGGTTCATGTGGTACAAACCCAAGAGGCATCTCTGCTCCTCCAGTACCGGCCTTTTGTCGTGCCAGGTCAGGAGGGAGGGCATTTAATGTGGTGGGTGCCAGCCTTTAGAATAAACTCCCATGGAATCTTAGACAAATGGACACTCTGATTGAATTCCAAAAGAGCCTAAAAAGCTGGCTTTTCCCAAAAGCTTACATTTTCTGCCTCCTTTACACTCGGCCCGATCTTCTCTTCCACTCTGGTCTTCTTGTCAGTCGGAAGCGCCAGGATACTCGCAGGGTAACAGTATGCGCTATATAAGTACTGAATCAAATCAAATCAAATCAAATCTGCAAAGAGCCTTTGTGTTAATAGTGTGCAATGTTCAGTTACACAGAACTGGATGCATTCCTTGATGTTATTAAGGATGATCCTGTTCCCTTCTGTAGTGAAGTTCACTTCATCTTCTCTGTAGACACCTGGCATGTCAAACCGGATGTTCTTACGATATATGGTCATGAAGAGATGAAGAAATTGAATTATTAACATGTCTCCTAGACCTGTCAATCTTAAGGCAAAAGTCTTTCGACCATTGCCATTTTTGCCTTTGACATATATTAGAATATTCAAAGGCAGTGTGAGGAAAGAGAGACATCAATTGTGTAAATGTCTCCTTCATTTGTATTTCAAGCACAACCCCTGTGATTGTGCCTAGTTCATTGCCATCACAGTGCAGATTCATCAGGTCTGGGTGTTCACAATTCAAAATGCTATCAAACCTTGGTAACAATGTGTTGTGTAGTTCCTATAAAACCTGTACAGAATCTGCGCGTTTAGACAACTTACATTGTAGGATTGGTTCAAGACTTACTCTGAGCATCCCTACCGGGTATGATCTCCTCTCCCTGTCTCGGCAAGATGTGATGTTTTTATACCCAAAGGTCTCCCCGGGGATTCTACCTTGCTGTGCCGGTGTCGGACTTAGGATGACGACGGGAATTAACTTTATACACAATTATTATGCAGGAGATGAGCCATGCTGAGTTTCCAAGAATCCTCATGCATTATGTATGAGGCTGCTTCTATGGAAATCCCACATTCGGTGTGCAGTGTTGTACCTAGTTAAAAGGTCGGTCCCCAAGAACCGTTATGTGTGCAATTTAGGGGAGAATATAGGTGATGTTACCTGAGCCTATATTGGGGTACCTATATGGAATATAACAGATGGATACCTCTATGGGCAATCTTCCAATTTTTGTTATGTCCAAGTTTGGAAATCCACAATTCTTTTCAATACCACAATTAATGGCATATTCTCCAGCCCAGTGGATGAAGCTATGTCCCAAAATCCAAAGGCGAACCAAGGTGCAGTATGAAGCTGTCAGTCTCAAGGGCAGTGCTTAAGAGAAATAATACGCTTCAGAAAGAATATGGACATACAAAAGTAAAGACAAAATTAGGAGGGAGGCTAAAACATAAATGTAATTGGTAAATGTTTGACAGTTAGAAAAGTAGGTTAGGTTATGACCAACTCCTGTTTGTATGATGCACAGTTACTTGTTAAACAGGGGGATGTTTTCCATTGGGTGATTTTCAAATTGATCTATGATCAAGTGAGAGCCTTGGGAGAGTCATTAACAAGCTTGGCTGGCTCTGGAGAGCAGCTGATGATGGTGGGCTTGTCTGGCTCACTCAAAAGATTTTGTGAAAGGAAAAGAAAAGGGAAACAGTACAAACAACATAGATCATGAAACTATAGGGTTGCACCGAAAAGAGCTTATTTTGTTAACAGTGTTCAATTGTTTTTGTACTTTAAAACGTTTTTAATAGGGTAGGACGAAAATCATGCAACTTGAAATGTGATACAAACAACAACATCTTTAAAAACCAGAAAGGAGAAATATTTGAAACAAATGTTGGAAACTACTGGTCTCCTCGGTGAACCTGCTTGTCTCTCATGAAAAAAATGATCTGCTTACATAAGCAACAAAAAAGTGCTCTATTAAGATAAGCAGGGCTATTGTCTGCTCCTGCATCTACTACCTGTGCAGGCACAGAGTCTCCTGGAGCAAATGATGTGGAAGCCCCTGAAGAGATGTCTAGCTCCACAGAATGAGCCACATCTGCCTGAGCAAGACTTCATGGATGCACAGATCTGGGGTGCCTCCACATGCCGGTTGTACTCATACTATACTGCTTCTTTCTGTTCACTGGGCTGAACTCCTTCTTGCAAAAATTTAGAGATGACATACTTTGAAAATATTGTCTTGTCACCTGTCCACATTTCAAAGAACTGCTACACCAAGGATTCTTTGGGAGTCTAGGGTGGCTGAGCTGGTGCAGCTGCCACTGGTTCCTCATCAGCCTCTGATGAGGACATCTTTGTGTTGGTAGATAAACATGAAAGGAGAGCAAGCCAAATTGTCTACCCTCATCAAAATCCAATAGGGAAATAAAGCAAAATATATGAAATCTTTTTTTCTAAATAAAGACATCCATATGAACCAATCACAATTCTTTCTTGAGGAGTGGTTCTTCTCCCATGAGCATTGCAAAATATCACAAAATATATATATTATAAAATGGGACAATCCATAAGCAATTTTTCCTAGCTAATCAATATCTCAAATTACTTAATTTGTTCAGAATTACAAGAAAGCACTGTTGTTAACTGTTATGGCAGAGTTTTTGGCTTTATTTAGCAGTGATATAGATCATTAATCTTGCTCGCATCTAGTATAGGTATTCATAGCCTGTGTTGGCCCTTTTAAGCCCTTTTTTCCAGATCTAGAAGAGGATAGCTGCTTAATATGCCTTTATTCTTGACTTTCACCTGTCTATTGCCTATTGGCTTTGACATATTAGACACATTGGTATGGTTTATGTAGGTATTCTGACAGAGCTAAGGAGCATTTCACCCCTTTTCAGGCCTACAGGCCTAGAGCTAGAGGGACTCCATCTTGATGAAGCTGAGAGGCTTTTCAGGGCAAAGGCAAAGTTTATAGTTAAGGCTGTTGTTCGCTTGGAGAGAACCGGTTCAGGCTGGCCCTTATCGAAGGAATGTATTTTTCTCCACTCCGAAGACACAACTTCAGGCTGGCCAGCTGGGAACGTGTCCTTGGTACGGGGAGGTACAAGAATTTGGTGGGCGGCAGGTTACTGGCCGTAGCTTTCCATGAAAGGACAAGCTTCCATATTAGCGAGCTACAGGAAAGGAGGAGAGTTCAGTTCAGTTCAGCTCAGTTCAGTTCAGTTTTGGAGGTCAGTCCAGCGTGGTGTGCAGTTCAGCGTGGTGCTCAGAACAGCTTGGAGCACAGAACTGCTGGGAGCTCAGAACAGCTTGGAGCTCAGAACAGCTTGCAGAGAGAGAGAGGATGTCTGCTGAAGCTGCAGAATAGAGTGCAGTTCTTGAATGGAGAAAGAAGGCAGACGATTGCTGAAGATGAGGAGAGAGAAAGCAGTGCAGAGAGCATCAAAGAAGGCTGTCAGCTGGAGCAACTGAACCAGAGGCGTGGTGATGTGGTGAAGGAGGGAGAGACAGAGAGAGCCCTAATCCCACCAGAGGCAGAGAGAGAGCCCTAATCACACCAGAGGCAGAGAGAGAAATCTTCCTTCTAATAGGTGAGGTAGTCTGAATTAGTTACACTTACACTTTATGTCCAATCTTTTCCCTTTCAGCGGAGTGTTCCTGTTATGTTTATTCTTTTCTCTTTCAAGCGGTGTGTTCTACCTATAGTCTTTGTCAGATCTGTATAAAGGTTTATATTGTACTAATAATAAATGACCCCATTAATTAGTGAATTAGTGTGCATGAGTTCTTTTATGATAAAGTTATCCTGGCTTCAAGCCAGTTGCTGTTGAGCCACTGATGGATCAAAAAGGGGGTAGGAGCGCTTAAATCAAGAAATAACTCAATCACATAGTGTGTATATCTTTGTCCTCATACAGTAAGGATAATCTTTCCTGGTAAGTATTACTGTTTGAACAGATGCTACCCCTGATCAGGTAAGTAATAGTGAGGGAGAGAGGAGACTTGCAACCAAGGAACTAAGTTAGTACACCATCCCATAATATTATTGTAGTAGCAGACCCTTAGTGAAGAGACTTCCCAATATATATATATATATGTATAGGTGTTCATAGGAATGTGGTCGTCGTTGATATGCGGTGTTAGTGAGAACGTTGGGTGGGAGACCAACGCTTATACCCACTGGATTGTGGCTTGAATAAGTGAGAACGCCAGGGAGGATACTGGCGTGTAGTTTCGCAGGATTGTGAACAGTTTGGAAAAGGGAGCATTGGGTTCTGCAGGCCCGTGTGTAGACGCACCGGATTGTGTGTCATATCTGCCCTAGGGTAGAACGGTCTGGGTCAGGGTGGCCGCGAGACCAACTGATGTGAATAAGTGTGGTGTAGGGTATGGATATCCCTAGTAATCAGTGAGTATTCTTAGTATCCCTATAGATTTAGTGGTGTTCTTAATAATATGAGCTTGTATATTGCGAGTTCCCCATCCTCAGGTAGGTACCAGGTGCCTGGATAGAGGAGTCCTGAGGAGGGAAGGTGAGTACGTTCTGGCTGGGTTGGAGGGGCCCCTGGGGGCTGATCCCACCTACTCAGAAAATCCAGCCATAACATCAACCTAGTTCCAAATTCATGATCTTGTGCTTACGAGAGCTGGAAATGAAGCATAGCGCACTTGGAGTCCACACAGGAGATTGTGTGTTCAACTCCCACGAGCAATTCTTGTGATTGTAAAAATAATGTTGGTTTATATAGTCAATGGAACAAACCATATTCAATTATACTAATATAATCAACATCTCTAATTTGTTACTTTGTTCACAAATACAGGAAAACAATGTTCTTAACATAATCCAAAATGTACGATCTCACGAGAGGGTCACAAGTGTCAATGAGAGAATACGTCCCCTTTGGGGTCCATCCAGGGGATTGTGTATTTGACTCCTGGGAGCATCTCACAAGAGTCACCACTTAAAAAAAAAAAAATGAGTATACAACCATATTTTAAGGACTCTCGTATTACAGATTAACAATAAATACTAAGTAAGCCTATAAAAAAGAACTCTGAACATTAGAGTAAAACAAAATATAGAACTCTAGTCAGCAATTAGTCACTTAAAAAACCGATGTACATATTTAAATGTTAAAACTATACAATATTAAAAAACTGATTATTCTCATTTTGATTTATAGTTACAACATTCAAATACAAATAAACACATCACATACAAAGGGTAGGAAAAGTATGCTATTACAATAATTATGAACTTGCTGGGAAAATGTCTGAAATCAAATCAACTTTATTTGGCTTCTTGTTCAAAAATCATAAAAACACACATTAAATACAAATAAAAACTCCCTCAAATAAAAGCTTGCCTCCTGGAATAGTGTCTGAAAATGTATATAAAGACAATATGGGCAGTTAATAAGCAATCAGAATGTACCAAACATTACAAAGTGCAGCATGCCAAAGCTCACAGCCAGGTCTGCGTTGTACTGCAGATTTTAAAAAGCTAGGCATGTGGAAAGCTGTACTACCCAAAAGCATTAATGAAAAGATATAGGCGGGACACACATGCCTAAAGTTAGCTTTTTTCTAGATCAGGATAATAAAAGACTTCATAGGTAAGTCATAAAAACAGCAAGACATAAAAAAAGGAAGCATGTCCTGTGGAGACTTACTGTTGCAAGCACAGGGTAGCAGCCTCTGTCCCTTCCACAGCCCTCTTGGGTGGTGACAAGAAGATGAAAAAGGTCAAGCCGGAGTCTGGTCAACAGAAAATGATGGTAGGAGTTCACAAACCCCAGTAAATATGTTCAATTATCTGCGTAGTTCATAACAAAATGAAATGATGTACACTAGGCTTCAAGAGCTTCCTAGGTTCCCTGTCTACTGACTTCGGTCTAAAAAAGGCTTCCTTGATACAAACCAGGTCCTTCTTTTCATACGATTCTGGGTTAAAAAAAGGTCTGCTCTCCCCAGGTTCACTAAACACTCCCTGATGAATTTGAGCCATGGTATATGGGAGGCATGTTCAAGGTCCATACAGTCCTTTAAGATTGATTTTTAACCATAATGAAAAGGGGGCAAAAAGCCAACAAATGAGTGATAGCCCCTAACCAGCTCTTCACAAACGATTAAATTGGAGGAGCCCTGAGGTACAGCTAAAAGCAGCTTAAAAAATATATTTTTGTCGATTTGAAGATCATCTAGGGCAATGTAGCACCACATTTTACCTCCATAAAATACTTTTGTGATGCACTTGGCCCTATAGGCTGCAATATTACCCCAATACCTAATCTAGAGGTAAAGCTAATAATAGCTGCATTTGTCATGATAAGATCACTTTACTTACAAGTTTTTATGGGCCCCCAATTCATCTTGGCATCCAACAGAACCCCCAGATAGGAAAAGAAACACGTGCTAGGGACCGGCGAGGACCCAACCTTAAAAGTGTAGGGTCTAGTCGATCAGAGGAGTTGAAATTACTATTCCCACTCCAGTGAGTGCAACAGTAGGGAAAGTTTTGGGTAGCAGAGGGTAAAAATTACTATTCCCATAACAGTAAGTATAACAAAGGGGAAAGTGTTGGATAGCGGAGGGATAAAAATTACAATTCCCACTCCAGTGAGTGCAACAGTAGGGAAAGTGTTGGATAGCAGAGGGTTAAAATTAATATACTCAACAAAGTCTATTCAAAATAAAAAGGAAACTAAATATCAACTTCAATACAAAAATTGTTAACAATACAAAAATAAAAATTATATAAAAATATTAAAAATTACAAAAGATAGAAACACATTATAATGCTACAAAAATCTAAACATTTTCTACAAACATTTTATTAAAATGTAAACAATTTATGAACAAAGAACTATATTTAATATAAATTAATTATAATCTAAAACATTAATTATTACACAAAATCAATATTTTTTACTTCCTTCCCTATAACACCACAGATTTCACAACACACATCTAAATTTATAAAAAACTGTACCTCGATAATTAATATAATAAATTATCAGATAAACAAATCTTATTAATTAAAAATCAAATTAAAACATATAAAAATGTATCTAATCACCATCACCCCTATAAAACTAAAATACACAAACAGAATAAAAGTAACCAATTACCATAAAATGAATCAGTTAATAAATGAATAATAATGAGTAAATCATTGTTAATTAATACAACTTAAAATACTTTCCACCCTCTACCCCAACAAACACCACAACACACACATAAAAATAATTACACAATTTCTATAACTCAATTAACAATGTATTAATTCATTGAAAATAATTTACTTCCCACCCTTTACATCTATAAATGCCACAACTCACATTTCAAATTAATGACACAATTTCCATAATTAATATTTATTAACTGGCAGCAATGGAGCCTAAGAATACAGTTAATACTTCCAAAGTAGCTGACTCTTTACCCAGAGGTGAGGGCCTGGAAAAAGACATTAATAAGAGCTACAGGAGTCTTGGAAGGGAACTGAAGTATGACACACAGTATGTCTTTAGAGCCTGTGTCTGACTGGTTAGCCATACAACCTAAGTGAACTCCTACCCATGTACTTAAGCCTCCAAATGGTCTCCCTTTACCCCCGACAATGCAGGTATATTAAAAGTGGCGAAACCCGGCTTTAAGACCTCCTCTCTTGCCCATGTTTCCTGGAACATGTATATCTCAAATTTACTAGTAAATAAATCCCAGTCGGGGTCATCTATCTTGTTCATCAGACCCGCAATGTTCCATACTAAGACCCTTTATGTATGACAAGTGGGGGAGTTCTGTTTCTGCAGGGGCAAAGTTGGAGGTTGGAAAAAAGTTTTGGGTGATCCACTAACATCCCTAGCAATGTCAGTCCGGGGCGCGTCACCACATGGGTGGGAGCAACCGGGGGAGCCGCTCATGCTCCCACCAATTGAATCTACACCCATTGGGATACTAATCACCTTGGGGGCAGTCTTTGTCTGGCTTTCTAGCTGTAAAATGCTAATTGGTGTCTTGATTACAGGGTAGTTTTTATTTAGTCAATCCACTCCATCAAGGCAGCTAATCCTATTTCCAGTGGGAATATTAAAACTAAATTGCTTTTGCCAGTGGTGAATTAGGCGAGGGGGCGCACCATTTGGCTAGTCAGATCTCCATTGCAGCTCTTGGTGCCTTCGGACATGGGGGGGGCCAAGTAGGGGGATAAAAATAACCTAATGGAAGTAGTGAAATTCCCCCCTTCTCCCTCCCGTCCTCTCCAGCTAAAACTCTTTGGGTCACTTGTGTATTTCTAAAATGAATTATTATGCAGTTGCCAAGTATGTCCTTGCTCCGTCTGCCAATCCAACCTACCCTGCGGGTAGTTAAGATCTCGTCCACGTATTTATAGCTAAAAGGGGTGTGGTTTACAAGTCAATGAACGCATTTGTTTTTTAACTCTTGATGGGAATCGGAGTAGCCCTTCTAAGTTCGGGAGTTCCTGCTAGGATGAGAACATATGGGGTAGATTGATGTTAATGACTGTGGGGGGAGAAAAGTGGTTGGTCTCTTCTGAATTTGTAAGCATGTCGCCCCCAGCCTGTCTATTTTTTGATTTTAGTTCTCCTGTTTTCCCCTTCAAAAAGGCAAGAGAGTTTCTGAGAAAGCGTTCCCCTGGGATGGGCATACCCCACTGCCTATGTTTACCTCCAATGCCTGACATCCGTCATTGGTTTTTAGAAGCGGGGCTTGCTCGGTAGTGATTGGGAGTGGAGTAGCCAAGATATTGCTAATGGAGGGCGGGGGAATAATCCTAGCATCAGAGCCAGTAATAATATCAGTTGCTTCCCTTGTTCTAACCCAGTCATTGAAAATAGTGGTCAACCCATTAATTCTGTCTTGGAGGGGTCTTAATTCATTCTTTACGATAACCCTCATTTGAATTTGTAGATCTACCAATAGCTTTGCAACCCACAGAGGCTGGTCACTAGAGGGATCTAGACTCTTATCTAGGGTCGCCCCCACAGAGATTTCATTGTCAGTGATTCTGGGATTCGGTTTTTTACTTCTTCTTGTAACTTTCGCCGTGGGGTTGGGTTTAGATTCACATTTCCTTCCCTGTTGGGTTAGCGAAGTGGTCTTAAGTTGTTCTGGACTAATTGATTCAATACACACGGGTTGATCGCTAAAGGACTCCAATACTGGGGACCCTGTTGATTGGGGGGGGGGCTGGGTTCAAGAGATACTGAATCTAGGTTTGGAGTCAAAGATAGACGCCTCTCTGTCCTCTCAATTTCAGTAGCTACTTCTCCCAGGGCTTTTTCCAGCATTCTATCTATGGAAGTCGGTTTGCTGGGCATTGGTTTTAGTAGGGCTAACATCTGTTTTTTTTCCACACATGCCCGTTTCCCCATTGTGCGCAGCTCTTTTAGTTGAGCTCACCTGAGATGTACAATTGGATTTAAAACAGGGAGAGTTTTAGGCTATTGTGCACACAATCAGGTTGGAAGATCTGTTCAATTCACATAGATGTCAAATAATATAAACAAACTAAAAAAAAAAAGAAATCTATCCAGGGCTAAAAAACTTGTACTCATACAGATCTTTTAAGTCTCTAAACTATGACAATGAAAGGGTCTCAATGCACCGGCCTTATACAGGGGGAAAACAATGCCAGTTATTTAATAAACAACTCGATCAACAGTACAGGGAGTTGTTGTCCTGGGCCTCTCGTAAAGCCTAGGAAGTCGGCTCCCCCTCTAGCAGCAAGCAATGGTGGCAGAAATAGGGGCTGGCATGGCGGAGCGCTTCTGGCTTGCGTTATGGCCCCCTCATGGCTGGATCCGGTGAGTTCATGTCCCCGTAACAATCAATATAATTATCAATTAATTAATTAGTTTCAATTAACAGCCAATCAATAATTAATTAATACCAAATTAATTACCACAATTAGCATGATAAAATCTAAATTAAATAAATACTGATAAATACAAAATAATAATTTATTTATTATCATTAAATTACTTCCCACCCTACTCCCCTAATAACCCATAAACCGCTACAGAACTAAAAAACATAACATTTAATTAACATACAATTATCAACTATTAAAAATGTAACATTATAATTAAAAACAAAAGCAATTCTTAGTTAAAAAAATATTATCACATACTTTTAAAATTTATACTAAAATACATAACACTAATATATCTAAATCAATATTTTAAACAACAATATTTTCGGAACCGATATTACTGACTTCGATATTTAAAAAAACAATATTTCTTACCTTAAAGTCGATATTCTGGACCACAATATTCTTGCCGTCGATATTCCTGCATCACGATATTTACAACTCAATATTTTTGTGTATCGATATTAAAAACTCAATATTCTGTCTGTGCACTGGAGAATACTCTCCTGCAATTAGAAGGGGGTGGTATATACTGCTAAATTGCTGAATGAGGCCCAGGCTAACTAAAACCCTCAATACCAGAGCGTCCCATGTATCCACATTGTCATGTTTAACTATGTTGCTACCCATGTAGTTATACTGGGTCAGATTAGGAAAGTCATAGCTTGTTTGGTTCCAATTTGGCGTCCAGTCCTTCCAATAAGGTACCCACAAATGTTTCCATCATAGCCATGTCCTCCTTAGGCAGGGTCTGAGCACGGTGTGTATTGGACATCTGGTCATCGGCCCTGGGACGCTTTGCCTTACCCCCTGTCAAAGAACACTTTCTATTAGTCCTGATCCCAAAACCTCACCAGTACCCTGCGCCCCTGTTGAAACGAGAGGGCAGGGACAGTGATCTTACTACAACCGGGCACGAACACTGGTGCTTTTTTGCCCCGACTTACGTCATCCGTAATTGCATCAGAAGAACCTACTTATTCTTCCTGGACACAGATGGGCCAGGTGGAGAGACCCCTGACTGGCTCGGCCACTTTCACCAACTCCAGGCTGCGCGAAGCTGAAACTGAATCACATGGGGGAATGGATAAAAGGGGGAGCTGGTGTTTTGCCAGGGAGCATGAAAGCTGACATACCGCAAGCTCTATCTCCTTGTCTATGACACCCACAGCACGCTATAAGAAGGAATCCATTGTGGTTTTTGCAGGGGCCACCGGAGCTGCCACCACTGTTTTGCATTTCCCCATGAAGCCCAGAGTCAAAGCTGCAGATGATGCATGTCTAAACAGAGTGGACCGGGCAGGGCAGCAGAATGAGGGACTTCTAACCAGTATTGCCTAAGTTTACCCTAATGGAGCATGGAGTGGGGGAAAAATGATAATCTAACATGCAACAAAGAACAGGATAAATACCGGGTGCCAGTCTGTTGGCAGGACGCCCTGCTCAGCATACCTTACGTTAGAGGTAGAGCTAACCAGCTCAGCAGCCATGTGTCCAGTATGCTCAACAGAGGTTGCAGTTGAGCAGCTGAAAAAGATTACAGTCATAAAGGAAACACCAAAGGTTTGAAACATCTCTTCATCTGCTACACAATTGTCAGTCAGGGATCAGGCCACAAGTAAGTTGAGAGACAACGTTGATCAACATGAGAGAGGCTCTTCTGGAAGGCTTTGGTAATTCCACTTACCTTCTTCTTGGTCCACTGACACCTCCAACAAACCCCCTCCTAATTGCAGGATGCGAGCGAGGCACCTCTGGATATGTAAACCAGGTCTTGAGGAATGAGGTGAGTGCATTCTTCCACAACCAAAGATAACCCGGAGTGAAACTTTAAGCAGCAGCCCTGGGAAAAGGCACCCTACCTCTGGGTCACTCAGAATTCTCCAAGGTGGCCTGGGGTCCCACACGGAGGACACATGAGCAGTTAGGACCCTTGAAATCACGGCGTCCCTAGAAGCACGGAGTCCACACTGTCAATTTGGCCCGATCCGCTTAGCAGAGGGTCAAGCTGCAGTGCCAAATGGAGAGTCACTCACCCTCGAATCTTGCGGGGTGAGACATAGGCAGATAATTCATGTGAACACCAGGCCCTCCAGGGCTTCTCCCGATCAGGCCAGTGGGGAGAGGGGTAGCTGCAAGGCAGGCCACCAGGTCCAGAGAAAAGGTCACAGCAGGAAGCGTTCAGCGCACCCGCATACATTCAAGGAGCACATACCACCCTGCGGCATAGTCAGACCCAGCTCGGACTTGATGCCTATTAGGTTATTAGGGCCACAGCAGAGTGTATTACATGTACAAGTCACAACAAGAAAATGTCTCAATATGAGAGTCAGGTGGACTGAAGAGACAGACAATCTCAACACAAATGTTGCATTACTCTGTTTTATACTCAAACATATTTTTTTAGAAACATTTTGCAAAGTTTGCACTCTTTCCTGCTAAGCTGCAATACGAAAGCAATTGCCTTTCAGAATAATGTCCGCACATGATGCATTATTCAGTTATTCTACCTTATATACACTTTTGTGTCTTTTAAAAAACTTTTTTTTAAAACTAGAAATTCATTAAAAGAAACAAAGGTTAAAGTAACGCTATAATTAGGTGTGGTAAAAATAATTTTATTGTTTTAAAAAGAATTAGAAATTCACTGAAAAAAAGCATCAAGTAACATTATAATTAGGTGAATTCGTCAGTTACATCATTAGCATTTTGAACTAAAAAAACATAAATTCAGCAGTTATAGTTAGCATTGCTAACTATAACTTGCTCCCCCGACCATGCAATACGTATGACATCACATATGACATCACTCATGGCATGTTCTATGACATCCTTTATACCATCAATGATGACATCTCAAATGACATCATTGATGAAATCACTGATGACATCATTCAAACTTATTTTTTCTGCATACTGCTCTTTAAATTACTATGATATTAGGGGCCTGACAGTAACTCCTAAATATCAGTCATATCTACTGCAACCACAGATACAACTCTCTTAGGTGTTAAAAGCAAGCATTATATGTAACACTAAGCCTATAGCATACACTTTACAATTAGGATAGATCACATTAAGAATCAACCACACATATATGGGAAACCTTAATTCCTGCAATCTTAAATCTCTATACAATTATTGAGAGAAAAACAAAATACTGAATGGCAGTTAAAAAAATGTAGCCTGTACATACAGCTTTACCCTGGATTATACCTGTGGCACTCACTGAGTGTATATTAAGAAATTCTGTTGATATCAGCTGAAAAGTGGGCACTGTAAACATTATTTTTCTCGCTGTGGCAAGAGTTTGTGTCAAACTGTTGCAGGCAGAGAAACTTTAATGAAAACCTTACCACAGAGTATCCAAAATATCTACTGAGAACAGTGTACACTCTGTGCAACAGTTGTCCAAAAACAATATTTGCTCAAAAATATCACAATCTGAAGGTGCTAAAGTACATACTACCTGTATCCTTCATATTGTGGTGAAAGTTTTACATAGAGCTCATCATTTCTAGCAAAACTAGGACACACACATATCTTAGTATCTAGTGCACAGTCTTCTGTATTTAGTATAAAAATATCAAATGACAAGATTCTTTCTAATAATCCCATTCCCAGTACTTAGAAGAAGAATAAATCTTTATTGTTTAAGTTAATTAAAACCATAACAATATTTCAATAAACCTGGCCATGTTATGACAAATATCATGTACATATTAAAATCTTATAATCACCAATAGTACATTTGCAGGAGAAAGAGGCAATGGGGCACATGCTTCAAAGTAGGGAATTGTGAATCCTTAATAGGAATTATTAAAGAATCACTATTAGGCAGTCGCAATTACCTATGCATGTAGGTTTCGCCAAAAAAAGTGTGATTCCTACATATTCCTTAATAGCGAATCGCAAATTGCTTTTTGCTATTAAGGAAGGCCTTCCCATTCATTCCTATGGGCAACTGGTGCTTGTGTAAAGCTCTCTGATTCCCGATACCTTCGGGTCAAGTTTGTGCTATATAAAACTCGGAGACAAATAAAAGAAGACATATTTTAGCAGTTGAAGGAGGCAAATTCAAGGATTTAGGAGAAGGAAATAGTTTTAACCTAAGTATGGGATCTCTACATATGTTGTTTATTTCGGTAGTCAGTATATTGCCACATTAGGTTTGATTTTGATGTTATAGTGCGAAGAAAGAATATGTTTTGCAGAAATGTTTGATTTCAATAGTTTTTAAGTAAGTTTACTCAAAACATACTCAGAAAAGAAAGACAAACCAATCAACTATTGAATTTGTTCACAACAATGAAACTGAGTAGAATATTCATTTAGAACTTATTGCCTTACTTGCAAGCCCTGTGCACGGCCGGTGCATTTTTTTTAATGTACTAGCGGCCTGCGTGGCTTTCCATTAGCCTTGTAAATATGGCCGCCTTTCAGGCATTACTTTGCGTGAAAGGGGCGTTTCATGGGTGTTGCTATGGGTTTTCCCATTCAACATCCATGGAACCTGGTGAATTCCCAGATTTGCAAGGTTTTGTAAAACTGGGAATGCAGCAGATTCCTATTCGTCCCCAGGGGAGATGTAAGGGAGGCACAACAAGGAGTAATACCTCTATTTCTCCACTGTTTTCCTTTTTCTATGTGTGTTGCATTCTAAACAATCAACCCTACAATGCAGACTCCCTTGCTTCATGGCGCAAGGGCACCTGCGTTGGGGCATGACAGCCCATTGTGTGCCAGCACCGGAGGATAAGGACCGGAATGCTCTGTAACTTGTATCTTTTGATGCACGTAAGCATAGCAGTAAGGCTTGCAGCTCTGCCATGCATCAGAATATTGTAAATATTGCCCTTACTTTGCAAGAATTATGGCATGATAATATGGGTAATTAGCAGAAACCTTGTCAACTTCACTCATGGAGGAAATCATGAACTAGACCCAGCACAACATGCATATTCTCAATGCAACCCAGATAAAAATACTACTGGAGATTGAGGATAACGTTAATCTTTTTGTTTTCTTTTTAGACCGATTAGATTGTTTTGGTGTTGGTGTTCCCCAAATTATAAATCATAAATGTCAGAATGCATTGCCTAGGCATACCTGAGGACGGTGGGGTAGAGCTCAGCGGTGTACAGGTAAAGGACCATGAAGGCACATCCGGAGAAACCTTTCCCTAAAGTCGCAATTGTTGTTCGCAGAGGGCCCAGAGCTGGACATTGGTGGGTTACGTAAGAAAGAAGAGAAGGAAAAGGTAATAAAATGTTGTTATTCATTTTATTCAAACCTACACACAGTATCAATAAATAGAATTATTATTCATTTCAGGAAATAAACAATAGTATAGATCAGCCCATTGACACCAACTACTCCTAGTTTGTCTAATGGATTAACAACTTGAATTATAGGATATAATTTTCTGTCTCAGTTAAGTTTATAGAATATAGTGTATTTCATAGGCAGTATAGTGTACATAGACCAATTATTATAGAACCCAAAACTAGAACAGCTCAACTCTTCACACCAAGGAGTGTGTGTGCTGCACCTCTCAATTGGCCATGGGCCAACCCGTCCCAATTATATATCGGATAGTGAGCTGTTAGCTCTTATGGTGTGCACTGCCACTGCCGCTGTTGTTCCCAAGAGGCAATCGTTTAGTAATAAACAAAAAAAAATCCACCCACTGTGGGTTGCACCACCATATGTCAATAACACAAATATTAATGGAATCGATGAAAAGTGTCCATTAGTAGTTGTTTGCGTTTTCAATCTTCTTTATTCAATTTTCATCGGGCAGCCAACGCGTTTCATTCAAAAGAACTTTGTCAGGGCTGTAAAAACAATTAAAAACATTTATATAATACTATATACAAACATTAATCCTCCAATCCTAATGTTCACAATAGTAAGACAGAGGCAAGTTTACTTTGCACACAACTCTCTAATCCTCTAAAACACTCTGTTGCATATTGAAAAACTATACAATAAATACATCAAAATATACTCACTGTCTGTACAGTGAGGCTCTACTTTCTTGTGTATGTTCGATATTTGTCCACTTTAAGGCCATACTAGCATCCACTCTCATTTGTCCTCCCTCATAATCACAGTTTCAGTTGCAGTTACAACATTTAGCAATGCCACAAAATTTGTGGAAGGAGCTAAATTCCTACCATCATTGTTATTTGAAAGAACATTTTGTTGTATAGACCAATACAATCCAGATTATTCAGTTGGATCTCATCTTTCTTTGTCTATCCAAAACAACAAGTATCTTCCCATTAAATTGCTCACAATAGTCCTTTTGAAAAAGAATCACTGGTTAACTCCAGATTCCAGATTCTACAATATTTGCTTCTATTATTCCAAGTAATAGTTTGCATCTCTTACAAATATATTAGGCCTATTTCCAACAACAACAAAATGCCATAACATATGTAGTACCCCACTTTCAGTCCATTGAGGATTTGGTATAACACTAGAGAGATAGTACAACAAACTATGGTATGATTATGGTATGATTATTTCAAATACGGAACAAATCATGTTATAACGCATAGAGTGCTATCATGTTTGCTGTCCTAGGGCACTATCTGTGTAATAAGATGTGGCTCCCAATGTATAAGAAATCGTGGATACTGCAACATTATGAAATGATGTGCTCGTTGTGCTAAAAGGAACATCTTTTCCTCTGTTGATAGTACATAACACATGAGAGGAGTTCAAAATGGTTTAAAATGAGTTACGTATACCTGGATGGTTTGTGTTAATATGAGAAGAACAACGTGCACATTACAATAGGTATTATTAAATTGTGATTTTGAGATCAAACTGTACATATGGGTCTATCATGTTATAATGAACCCTGCATGGTAAATGGAATCCACTTCAGACAGGATTAAGCAGGAACAGATGACTAATTAAAATAAGTGTACCCTTCCAGTAGAGATATACATTTCTTATTGATTTGGACTTTCAAATATGGGTCCCCGTGTAACATTTAACATTTTTTGCATTTTGCAAATTGCTTTCTTTGGATATCGGAACCAGTGTAGTAGATGTATTGGTTAGTTGATCTCATGGGAGTTTGTGAGCTCGTGTTTATTACTGGCTCGTGTTATTGTATTTCTTTGAATGCATGAGTGTGTTCTGGGCTCGTGGGTCTCTCAGTGACTGCAGTTGCTGGGAGGACTTCGGGCTGAGAGCACACGATATTTGTGGGTGAATTACTTGGAGAATAAACCTATACGTATTCAAACAAGGAACTTAGGAAAATCCTATTTATTACATGGTTAAAATAGGTTTTGATTTTAACGCCGGTGCTAATATTAATAGCAATCTTGAGAGGACCAAAGTACAACCAGCTTTCAAAAAGACGAGTGCTTTATTGCTTTTCTGTTACTGGTCACAATAAGGCTACTGCCAGGTCCGTGATTTGGAGACATTCCCTTGGGACACACGTTACGTGAAAACACGGTGCATGTTACATGCGGAAATAAAAAGCGGCGCATTTTGGGCGTCCCTCGTGAACTTTCGAACAGATTTTTTCATTTCCGAAGCAGCACGCTGCTCTTTCCGGTGAGTACGGGGTTGCACTTATGATCTCAGTATGGGGGGCCTTGGAGACGGACCTGAATTGCGATCTGTAGCGGTGGAGAGAGGGTATTTTTTATAGTTTGCGTGCAAATTGGGTGTATTATCGTAACAGGTTCTAGATTTTTATGAGGCCTGAAAACCGCTATTTGAAACTCTAATATTGAATAATAAGGTCGTGTAAAAACGCATGATGCCGAGTAACAAACGTAGGTTTGTTTTTTCTGGTTAATAATGTTTAACCTGTTGTCAATGTGGCAGCATGTTGTTTTTGGATTAGGAGGAGGGCTAGTTCCAGTTACTTCTGTGTGGAGAAAAGTTTCTTGACGAACAAGTAATAGGCTCAAACAAAACGCAGTAAAGAATAGTTTGATTTTATATTTGACAATTCAAGTAAAGGGACTAGAATTTTTATATATAACGGATGGGGATAATGACCCACTCTTTAGTTTCGATGTGGCCCTGACCATTTTGTATGGCACAGAGCTAGTAAATGAAAGGGAAAGCTTAGATAACTGTTAACAATGGAGGCGCTAGTGTGCTACAATGGACAAGGAATATAATATACCGGAATAAGGTGGCGCTTTAAAAATCACATCTGGATAAGACCTAAAGTATGATTTTGATGATGGGCAGGTGGTGGGTACATCTCCCCCATGGGGCAACTGCTTGCAGAATCTGGTAGTTTCTACAGATCAGGAGACAAATATTATTGTTTTTACTATACAGGCACAGTAGCCGTTTACGTACAATTGGATATCGAACAAAGATGGACAAGATGTGAAGTCTGTGCTTATTGGACACAGTCAGCATGGCAAGATGCTGCCTTGCAGAAATTACACTATTTTAGACCATGTACTTTGGACTCTTTTTAGGGTAGTGGCTCCTAGATACATACAATTGACATAGCTCGAAGACATGAAAAATTATTTGCCCTGGAACAGTAACATGGCTTTTTTAACTAATAGAACTGATAGCATTGGTTCCCTCTTGATTCTGTTGGGGATGAAATTCGACATATAAAAATGTAAACTTTGATAAGTAGTTTAGTACCAAGAGTTGATTCATACATGTCAATAAATGTCGGACTGATAATAGAAAATGTGGTAATAGAGACATGATCGGATGAAATGTTGTTGGAAATAGGCCTAATATATTTGTAAGAGATGCAAACTATAACTTGGAATAATAGAAGCAAATATTGTAGAATCTGGAATCTGGAGTTAACCAGAGGTTCTTTTTCAAAAGGACTATTCTGAGCAATTTAATGAGAAGATACTCGTTGTTTTGGATAGACAAAGAAAGATGAGATCCAACTGAATAATCTGGATTGTATTGGTCTATACAACAAAATGTTCCTTCAAATAGCAATGCCCCAAATTTTGTGGCATTGCTTAAAGTTGTAACAGCAACTGAAACTGTGATTATGAGGACAAATGAATATGGATGCTAGTATGGCCTTAAAGTGGACAAATATCGAACATACACAAGAAAGTAGAGTCTCACTGTACAGACAGTGAGTATATTTTGATGTATTTATTGTATAGTTTGTAAATATGCAACAGTGTTTTAGAGGATTAGAGAATTGTGTGCAAAGTAAACTGCCTCTGTCTTACTATTGTGAATATAAGGATTGGAGGATTAATGTTTGTATATGTTACTATATAAATGTTTTTACAGCCCTGACGAAGTTCTTATGAACGAAACGCGTTGGCTGCCCGATGACAATTGAATAAAGAAGATTAAAAAAGCAAACAACTACTGATGGACACTTTTCATTGATTCAATTAATATATGTGTTATTGACATATGGTGGTGCAACCCACAGTGGGAGGAATAGACCAATTATTATACAGGCAAGGTAAAAGAACATTAGACAAATATATACTAATACAACATTGGAATGTTGATTGCTCCAGTAAGGACAATGGACTGCTCCGGGCTTCTATTGGCTGGTCAAAACCAGGAGAGCAACATTCCAGCTGGTGCTGTGAGCAAAGGCCTCTCTGAGCCCAATGGGATTTAAACCCCCTGTGGCACAGTGAGGCTTTTGTTTTTACTATATAGAGCATTCTGACCTCTAGGATTGGAATGTTCCAATAGCCTTAGAGCCCTCCTAGTGGGCTCTACCAGCCATCAAAGGCCTACTCCCTTAATGCTGGAGCAGGCCTTTAATAGCCGGTAGAGTCCGCTAGGAAGGCCATAATAAAACTTTAGAGTCATATATTATTCACAATATAGCTCACGGAAATTTGTCATCATATCCTTAAAGCAATATTTTTTTCTTCTTGTCTTCAATTAAATCTCCTCCATTGTTGATATACAAAACATTTTGTACATCCATACTACAATTTTGTGTATCTTTTTTGATTTTTAACTTCTCAGAGTTAGACCATACTTTTTTGAACCAGAGGTTGGTGTCAAGTGTAATTTTATTCACTATGCATAAATAATAAAATAAAATCAGTAACTTGCTTATGGGAAAGTGTCTCTTTTAGTGTGGTCACCCCTATTTTTAACTGATGCTGCTAGTATTTGAATTCTGCACTCTGGGGCACTGCTATCCAGTGCCCAGTGCATCTTCCTGGTGACTTATTACATGACAGAATAGTCACCAGTGAATTGTAGCATGTGTTTTGCCATACACTTGGCTGACCAGAAAAACATTGTTTCAGGCTGACAGGCATAGCTAGCTTAGAAACCTGCAGCTGAATGTATCAAAATAAATCTATTTTGACAGGAGAAAACCTTACTTTTAAGTACTTAATAAGTCACTCCTTAGTAAGCCTCGCAGGTCACCAGGAACGCTGCATAGTAGTTAAGAGTGGAACACATAGTAATTAAAGGTTAACATATCCCTGCAGTGTCTAGCCTCCAACATCTGTTTTCACTATATAGGTATTATGGTCTTGTCTATATGTAAAGCTAAAGTGCAATTAAATTTCTAACTTTGTATAATTGCCCTAGAAAAAATTCCAGAGTTCATTCAATCACTGTTTTGATATTTATACAAAATGTCCAATTCAAGTATTGAATTGGATTTTTGACAAATATTCAGGAAACAAGACTTTTTAAAAGTTGCACTTTTGTGCCTAAAGTTTTAGGAGGCAAATTAAAATTAGCTTCCTCTGGATTCCCCCCTGCCAATTTTGCCTCCCTTGAGTAGATGTGAAACTGTTCCCGAAGTGTGATCAGCTTATCTCAGGTAAAGCCAATAGGTAGATCCCAAGAACTACATTAACTTGAAAGGGACCAGGAAGAGTCTTGTTCATTGATTGTTTTTTGTAAGGTGAGACCTGGAGAAGTGGGTCCTTTTGAATGATCCCACAATATACTCTAATCTCCCCTGACTCAATTCACAGCAGGAAGGAGGGTGGTACCGGAACCAATCAACTGTAGTTAGTTGGGTGGAGGCAGCTTATTTTCATGCTTTCCACAGTTGGTGGGTCACAATTCTTCTCCACGGCGAGAAGGGTTCCTTATATCTTGATTTTCTCTTGAAAGGGTATACTATTGGATAGTTTACTATGAGGCAAATATAATTTGTTTTAAAAGGGGCAAAGTTTGTCCTAAGAATCTTTCTTTCAATTGTCAAGGAGTCCTCCCAAACCACTAGCTAGTGGACTGCACAAATGTGTCACCTCACTACTTGCACTTCTGACCACCTCTGGACCTGTGGAAGATCTGAAGAGCAACATGTCTGCTGTCTGTAACGAGTAAGGAGTCTTGAGGGGCATGACCTGATTCTGCTTTTACCAAGGATTGAGAAGTGGACTTCAAGGGTCAGCTGGTTCACCTTCCGATTGGCATAAAACAAGCTGCAAGAGGCCTTTCCTGGAAGGGACCTGTAGAGCAATGGCAGGTGGACCCCAACTGGCTTTGCTGGTGGCCTCTGCTTGAATGATCCCTAGCCTCTAAGTGTTGTCTATGAGTTCCTGGGACCCTTAGAAGTGACCAAGAGGAATAAACCAGAAACATGGAAATGTTTCAACCTCAGGAAGAGTGGTACAAGTGATCACCAGTAGCCACCAACCACTAACCAGCAGTCACTAGCAACCAAGGCAATCTGACAAGCCAAACTCATTTAGAGGAACACAATCAGGTTGGTCCTTCTAAACGAAATTAAATTAATTGAAATTGCAATTTATAGAGCGCTCGATTACCTGAATGTGTCTAGGCGCTGAGAACTTCTGGCACAAGAGTAGAGCAAGACCTAATAGAAACCTAACAAGAAGGGTAATAAACATATGTTTTAATATGTATGTATAGCCATACCTATTTATTAAAAAGCCAAGTCTTAGGGCCTCAGAAACTTTTGCCACACAAAAGGATGCAGCAGACCCTTGTAGCTAACGTATCTGGCTTTGGGGTATCATGCCAGGATACAACTTTCTGACTTGTCTGACTGGAGGATTTTGAGCTCTGAGAACAGAGACTAAATCCCAGTGTAGAAACTTTGACTGGTAAAAGGTGCTTGAAGTATCTGACTGCTGAGCCGATGTCAGCAGCTACAAAATTTGAATCTTCCCGCTAAGAACCTTTCCCTCTAAAACCATCAGCCTCAGTGGGGCCTGGCCAAATGTGCATCCAACTTCAAGAGGACTTTTTTGGTTACAGTGTTCAACCTTGCCCAGTAGCAGGAGATCTACTTCCAGAAAAACACTATGATTCTGAATCTGAGTCACTGAATTTTCTCTACCTGATTCAGAGCAGGTAGATTATTCCACACCCAGTGTTTCCAAGAGAGGCCACTCATGACAAAGGCCATCTACTTGACCCCATCTTTACTAACCTCAACGACCTCAAAACCACTACCCCCCTCCCACTGCCGTGGACAGACCACTTCTTGGTCCCCATTGACTGGCACCTCAATGTCCAGACACCTCAACTTCCCAAAATCCGGGTCACCGATAGACGCTGGTCCAAACTCTCGTCCGTAGAATGGGCCTCCAGACTCACGGAATCCCCCCCAGCCCTAGACCTATTCACCGCAGATGCGCAATTCAACTCCTGGCTCACCCAATCACTCAATTCTTTTCTCCCCAAAATAAGCATCCTGAAACGAGCCAAAAGAGTCAACCCTGCCACTTGGTACACCCCGAGCTTAAACTGCTACGTAAAGAGTGTAAAAGGGCAGAGCGCGCCTGGCGGAAGGACGGATCCATATCCAGAAAAGACGCCTTCTGCTCCTCCATGAAAAATTATAAATCCACCCTACGCATTATCAAAAGCCAATTCTTTGACAAAAGAATAAAAAAGTCCTCTTGCTCTGCCAGAGAAACTTTTATCATCATGAAAGAACTGCTCAAAGTCCCTGACCCCCCCCCCCCGCCCCAGCTCCTAACACCTCCGAGGACAAATGCCACAAATTGGCAAAATTCTTTGACGAAAAAATCTAAAAGATTCTCGCCACCCTACCCTAAGTCAACCCCAGAGCAGACGATAACGGTCTTCTCAATTCTGCTTTAGACTCCAACCCGCAGCCGGGAAACCCTGACATCTACCTAGACACTTTCGGTCCGGTATCAGTAGAAGAGGTCCTGAATACGCTCGCCACAATCAAAAGCGGCTCTCCCAGCGACCCGGTGCCTAAGCGCATCCTCAAAAAATTGGCATCCATAGTCGCCCCCCCATAGCTTACCTCATCAACTCCTCACTGTGCCAGGGAATTGTCCCTCCCAGCTGGAAGGCCGCCGTCGTCAAGGCCCTTCTCAAAAAACCTCTGCTAGACCAGTCGGACCTGGCCAACTACAGGCCAATCTCCCTCTTCCCCGGAATCAGTAAAATCACTGAAAAAATAGTGAATAAAAAACTCTCACATTTCCTGGAGTCTAACAATCTCCTCAGGAACTCCCAGACTGGATTCCGTCCTGGTCAAGGCACGGATACCGCCCTCTTGGCAGTGGTGGAGGAGACCAGATGCATTCTGGATGCAGGAGGATCAGTGGCAGTGATCCTCCTGGACCTCAGTGCAGCCTTCGACACTGTCAACCACCAGGTACTAATCCAATGACTAAGAGATATCCGAGTGGAAGGTACTGCTCTGGCATGGCTCTCGTCATTCGTAAATCACCACTCCTTCCAGGTCTGGGAGAATAACACCCGCTCCTCAGCGATCCCCCTCCAGTACGGAGTACCGCATGGCTCTTCCCTTAGCCCTACATTATTTAATGTCTACATGTCCCCACTGGAGGAAGTGGTCACCCCGTTTGGAGTCAAGATCATTAGCTACGCCGACGATACCCAACTGGTGGTGTCACTATCCCATCCCAACCAAGAACCGTCCAATCTCCACACCTGTCTCTCTGAAATCTTTATGTGGATGAATAAATCTGCTCTGAAACTCAATGTGTCCAAAACGGAAATCATGCTTCTCGGACAGAAGGGGCTCGCCCTTCCCCCAAACATCTGGCCCACCTGCCTGGGAGAACCCCCCGCTCCCAAAGAGGAGATCAAGAGCCTAGGAATCTGGATAGAGAGGGACTTGTCCTTCAAAACCCAAGCTAAAAAAAACGCTGGAATCTGCTTCGGTCTTCTCAGATCAGTCAGGAAAATTCTGCCCCTCCCACAAACCTCCCAGAAACTGCTCATCCAAGGCCTGATTCTTTCCAACGCCATCTACCTGGGAGCACCTGAAGCCACCCTGAACAAACTACAAAGAATTCAGAACGCTGCTGCCCGGCTTCTCACCAACACCCCGGCCAGATCCTCGGCCAAACCAGCTCTCAAACTCCTACACTGGCTCCCAATAAGAGAAAGGGTTAAATTCAAGGCCCTCTCTCTGGCCCATAAACTTCTACAGAACAAGGGCCCCCCATTCTCAAAAACTTTATCACGCCCTACAAAGTCACAAGGTCCTCCGTTCGGATCACAAACACCTTATTGCAGTCCACAGAGTAAAAAAGGCTCGCACAGGAGGCCAGAGATTCTCGGTGAACACGGCTAAACTATGGAACGCCCTACCTCTCAAACTCAGGATGAAATCCAATCACTCCCGCTTCAGAAAACTGCTGAAAATGCACCTCTTTCCCTGATCCATCCCTCCCTTTTCTCCCTGGTCCCTCTACTTACGCTGCTGTCTTGGTTTTAGCGCTGGGATGCTTTCGGGTTACTATGCGCTCTATAAACTCTAAGGCTCACCCTTCCCCACCCCAAAAAAAAAGAAAGAATCATGCTTGAAACTACAGGCTGGAGTAATCAAATATGGCTTTGGCTGCAGCAGCAGACACGCTTTATTCCCCATTTCTTTTTGACAAGGAACCCTGGAGTCCTGCTACCTACAGGACAAAACCTTCTCTCTCCTGCTTCTCCTACCCCCAGTACTCAGAGCAGTTGGTAAATGATTTTAGAAATGCTTATTGGGGTTACAACTATAAAAATTGGTTCTGTATGGTAATTGAACATTCCATGGGGTTTTACTCATAACTGCACAGTTATGGTACAAATTCACCACACATAATGATACAATTACATGAGATTTTACTGTTAGTCCATACAATACAACTTGTTATCAGGCTGTAAGTACAAAGGCAAAGTCTTTTAGAATCATTCCAATACTGTTACCTGGTGTTTTGTATGTCATGGTCTCCCTCAACTTGAGCCTTGTTCGCTGTAAATCACACCCTTAGATGCTGTGCTTTTCTTGGAGCTTTTTCACTTAAAAACTTTAGAAATTCATATGTCTGGATGCTACGATTGGATGTTTTTAAGAAATGTATTTTTCATCATTTTAAGAACATAGCAAAAGAATACAGAACAGAAAAGGAGGTTTTCTATAATTGCCGCCTAGGATAGTACATTAAAAGCAATCATAATTAATATCAATCTAATCAATAAAGTCGACAAATAAAGGTCTCCAGTGTCTGCACAATATATACCTTGAGGATCCGTCATGTATAACAGGATCTGCTTCGCGCAGAGTTGCCTTCTGCATAGATTCTTTGAGAAGGAAAGGTTATCAAAACCTCAATGTTGGGCCAAAGTCCCCTAACTTTTACATGTTTGCAAAGGCATCCGCTTGCTTTATTTCCAGGCTCTTCCAACTGACTGCAATCAACACAACCATGTTTCCATTTCAATCAATCAATTACATTTGTAGAGCGTGCTACTCACCCGCAAGGGTCTCAAGGCGCTGGGAGGAGGGGGAAAAATAATTGATGATACTTGGCGGAATGAAGAGAATCAATTATGGGCAATGTCTTGTTGGACCACTTTCAGGCCCAGGCTGAGTAATAACTTCTGGCACCTTGTGAGACCAAGATAATCCAGGATATTTAATAGTAAAGTGCGGGGATCAAGTGCAATTCATGTGTCCATGACCTCATTGCATATGCCCTCCGTCAATCCTCCAGAACACCTTTAGGTAATTACAACTCCAAAATGTGTACAACAAATTTCCCTCCAGAGTTTGACATCAGAAACACATAGGTGAGGAGTCACATTTGATGTGCAAACATTTTGCTCTGGTATAGCATCCTTGTGCAGGTATTTGGAATTAATTATTCCGAATTGGGCTGCTATTGTAATCCCTATAGGTGCAGCTTATGCCTACCACCACTTTGGATCTTCCATTGGACCTATGTCTGTCTGAGGCCAGCATAAGCTTGCTAACGGTATCTGGTGTGTCAATCATTTTGAATAGTCGCCAGTAGGTAGTTATAGTTAGGACCTTGTTTCTGTCCAAAAAGCGTTTTTTCTTTTGCCAATATCTTTCGCACCGTTTGGCGAATCTTCGCGACATTCTCAATACTGATGGGGCACACGAGTAAGCTCCTGTGGTAAAGGTTTTGGGGTGATTCGTCAAGAGGGGGCCTACAAAAAAGGGGGGGCCCAAAACGTGTTTTCTGCATGGTAATTCCATAGGAAACTTTAGACAAGGGTACAGCCCGAACTGCTGAACGGAATTACACCATATTTGCCAAAAAGGTATATTTTGGTCCAGAAAGCACTCTTTTCATTAAATGATGTGAATCCGTTCAGTAGTTCCTGAGAAATTCATATTTTAAAAAATATTGATAGCTAGTTACCGCGGCGAGTCCGCAAACTTTCCTGAGCTCGAGCTTGAGTCTGATTGGCTGGCAACACTTCAAACCAGGGAATGTTGGCAGCCATCTTGTAACTCGGTTCAACCGAGGCACAAGAAAACATTTGGAAAAACATACAACAACAAGTAAATGGGTCAGGGTATAAAAACCCTGACCTCTAGGCCTGCTCAGGGGTCCCATATGGACCCCAAGGACCCCTCCAAAAATGTTTTACATATTTTTTTGCGAGAGTTGCAAAGAGTGCGTGAATTCTGCTGAATTTCTTTTTAAAAAATGAAGGGCAGACTCCTTTGCTTCATTTAATTAAGTCCCTGGGTGGGCCAGGTCCCGGGGGCAATGCCAAAATAGGATGCCGCGGCCCCCGCGGCCCTGGGGACTGCCATCTCCCCGGGCTTTGTTACTATTACCCAGGGGGCATGCACCACCCACAGCACTGCTCCTGCCCTGCTATAGCAAACTTATGCTTAGCTTCATGGAAGCGAGAGCAGAAAAACTACTTTGCCCAAAAGCAGAATTGCTTTTGGGCAAAGGGAGCTGCATGTCAGCACCTCCCTTTGTCCAAAAACAATATGGGCTTTCACAGGTGGGAAGCTGTCAGGGACAGTGGGGGCATTGGGGATCCCCCGCGGTCCCCTCTAGGAGGCAAAGCATGGGGGATGGGGCCCAAGGGGCCCACAATGGTACAGATAGGGGGGGCAGAACTTATAACAGAGATACGAGAAGTGTTGCTTGTTTATTTTTGGCTAGGATCAACACTCTGAGTAGTGGCTGAATAGTGAAGCTGCAGGAGAACAGTGAAGTTTAAGACATGCTGGTAGATGGATTAGTGATTAGGCGACATCCTATGAGTCTTTGGAAAGGTACACTTGAAGTACATCATATAAATTTGGGTGTCTGCTTGAAATGGGAAGTTCAGTCTTCCAAGTTAAAAGCACTGCATGGTCTTCTGTCTGAGGTATGTCTGTACTTGTATACGTATTTTCACATGTTATGCATCTCACGATGCTAGACCTATAGAACACAAGTATAGATCTTTTTGTATGTTTTATTAATGTATGATGGCACTAGCAAAAGGCACAGACACATGCCTGCATGATTTCAGCAATATGATGAGACTTACAACAGAGACATGCAAATCGTTGTCACTCGACAATCGAGTAGTCATTGAACAGTGAAGGTGTAGAGGAAAAGTGAGGTTTAAGACATGCTGGCAGAAGGTTTAGTGATTTGGGTACTTCATATATGGAAAGGTATACTGGAAGTAAGCCATATATCTTTTAGTGTCTCCTTCATATGGGAAGTGTACTCTGTCAAGTTTAAAGGACTTCATGGTCTTGGGACTCAGGTATGTCTCTACTTGTAGATGTATTTTCAGACGTGTTATGCATCTGAAGATGTTAGACCTATACAACACAAGTGTAGATCTATTTGTATGTTTCACTTATGTATGATGGCACTAGCAACAGACACATGTGTGCATGCTTTCAGGAATATGGTGAGACTTACAAAAGTGACATGCAAAGGGTTGCTGCTTTATATTTCACTAAGCCCAACACTCTGCGTAGTTGCTGAATAGTGAAGCTGCAAAGGAAAAGTGAGGTTTAAGACATGCTTGTAGAGGGATTAGTGGTTAGGCGACTTTGAGTGAGTCTGTGTAAAGGTACAATTGAAGTACGCTGTATAAATGTAGGTGTCTGCTTGAAATGGGAAGTGCAGTCTTCCCATTTCACCTACATCCATCCATCCTACGTCACAATGAGTTCTTTGAAACCAGGCCATTAAGCCATTGGGGCAATCCCTGCTTGGATTATTGATTTCTCCAAGAACTCATTTATTATGCATGAACCGCTATATCCTGAGGGTTCATAAATGACGTCTTCCTCTGCCCAACTTTATGTAAATGCTAGCATACCTAAGTACCTTCCAGGTATAAATATACCTTCACTTGCCATGGCAAGTCATGGCTGCATACTTGCACGGCTCGGCACGGCTACATACTTGCGTGGCTTAGCACGGCTGCATACTTGCATGGCATGGCTTGCCACGGCAAGTTCAGAAGGAATTTGAGTCCCCGCCTGACGCACTTACCAGACGCTTTCCTCTCTGCTCGAACCCAGAGGGACTCTTGGCATACAAACTATAGCTTACCATACTATAGAAAACAGCACCTACTTCTTACCTCGTACTACACTTATGTTAGGTACACTGGGGTAGAACTATTCAGAAGCACCAGATGAGTATTCACATTTTAGCCTGTGTTACTTCTGTGTATGTATATGAAATTAGGTCATAGCTAAAAGACAATGCTATTACAGTATTATTTCTTCTTACTGCTCACGCTGTACATTTTATATCTTGCATACAGTCTTACGATCGTAACAGCTCATATCTCTTGCACCAGAAATAAGACTGTTCAATAAATCCTTTTATTGAAATGCCCATCTATTCTTTCTGTGTAACTCTGCAGAAACGAAGCATGCACGATTGACTGAGCGAAACTGTTATCTATTGTTTGCACGATTCTGAGAACCGTTCCAATTCTAAGGGAAACAAAGTTGTCATGTTTATGCGGTTGTCAGAAACAACACCCTTCTTGTTTATTCGAGAAGTTTCTAGTGACCTTTGAGTTAGCTGGCACACAAAGTAATTATGTTTAATGTACTCGATAGAGGCCTACTGACCTTAGTCCTCTGTCAAAACTAGAGTCTATAATATTCCAATACTCATAGCCTATAAGGGAAATAGGAACTACACTACATCGCATATCTCTGTTGTAAGTGTCACCATATTTCTGAAAGCATACATGGATGTGTCTGTGTCTCTTGCTAGTTGCATCATATTTAAAAGAAACATACAAATATATATATATATATATATATATATATATATATGTATATATATATATATATATATATATATATATATCTGTGTTTTATAGGTCTAGCATCTTCAGGTGCATAACAAGTGTGAAAATACAATCACAAGTAGAGACATAAATCAGTCACAAGTCCATGCTGTCTTTTCAACTACACAAACTGCACTTCTCATTTCAATCAGACACCAACATTTATAAGACATAGTTCAAGTGTACCATTCACAGACTCATCCGAAGTACCCTAATTACTAATCCCTCTGCCAGCATGTCTTAGACCTTACTTTTTTCTTGCAGCTTCACTATTCAGCGACAACTCAGAGTACTGGGCCTAGCCAAATACAATACAGCAATCCTTCATATCTCTCTGTTGTAAGTCTCACCATACTCCTGAAAGCATGCAGGCAAGAGTCAGTACATTTTGCTAGTGCCATCATACATAAGTAAAACATACAAATACATCTGTACTTGTGTTTTATAGGTCTAACATTTTAAGATGCATAACACATGTGAAAATACATGTACAAGTAGAGACATACCTCGATCACAACAGCAGGCAGTACTTTCAACTTGAAAGACTGCACTTCTCATTTCAAGCAGACACCATCATTTTATTACAGCGTACTTCACGTGTACCTTTCCCCAGACTCGTATAAAAAAGTCGCCAAACCACTAATCCCTCTGCCAGCATGTCTTAAACCTCACATTTATCTTGCAGCTTTACTATTCAGTGACTATTCAGAGTGTTGGGCCTAGCCAAATATAAATCAGCAACCCTTAGCATGTCTCTGTTGTGAGTCGCACCATGTTCCTGAAAGCATGCAGGCATGTGTCTGTGCCTTTTGCTAGTGGCATCATACATAAAAGAAATATACAAATAGATGTATACCTGCTTTTTATAGGTCTAGCATTTTCCGCTGCATAACACATGTGAAAATACATGTACAATTAGAGACATACCTTAGTCACAAAATCATGCAGAAATTTCAACTTAAAAGACTGCACTTTCCATTTCGAGCAGGCACCTAAATGTATACAGCATACTTCAAGTGCACCTTTCCATAGAATCATACAAAGGAGCCTAATCACTAATCCCACTGCAAGCATATCTTAAACCTCACTTTTCTCTTCCAGCTTCAGTATTCAGCGACTACTCAGAGTGTTGGGCCTAGCCAAATATAAAGCAGCAACCCTTCGCATGTCACTGTTGTAAGTCTCACCATATTCCTGAAAACTTGCATGCATTTGTCTGTGCCTTTTGCTAGTGGCATCAAATATATTCATGGACAAAGTTCAACAAAGAGATAAAAATTTAGAATCTCAGTTAATTGATTTGATGGCATGTCAACCTGGTACCAATGAATACTGGTTTTGACGTCACAGTGAACTTAAACGTATGTTAAGAAACATAGGTACCCCTACATGGTTTGTTACATTTAGCTGTGCTGAATATGCATAGGACGATTTACTTGAATTTCTACGTGAAGAAAATTCAAATATTAAAATTATTGAATTGAAGACACCTGGGGAACTCTGCTCCTTGGATCCTGTAAATGTCTGAGGTATTTTAACCATAGGTTTCAAAGTATGATGTCATTTATCTGCAATAAAAATATTCCTCCTCTTGGGGAAGTTACTGATTTCTTTTGGCAAAAAGAGTACCAAACCAGAGGTGCTCTTCATATACACATGCTACTATGAATAAAGAAAGCTCCAAAATTTGGAACTGATACTGATGAAACTGTTTTGTCTTTCACCGAACAGTATGTTACATGTACCACTCCAAAACAAGGAGGAGAAGAGAGCTTGAGACAGCAAGCTTTTTGGGTTCAAAGTCATCGAGGTGGGAAATACAACGAAAAGACAAGTGTAATGGGACATTTTTATATAAAATGTTATTTTGGATTCCCACATCCAATAATTTCTAAAGGAAGAGTAAATAGTTTTTGGACAGCAGTATGGCATACAGTAATTCGGGATTCTCCCAAAAATACATATAACTTAAATAGAACTGAAGATTCAAAGTATATTGATGACTACAATCCAGTTATTTTGAAAATGTGGAATGCAAACATGGATATGTCATATGTTGCAGATAATTCAATTGCTGTTACATCATATACAACTAAATTTGAAAAGACAGAGACGAAATATATATGGGAAGAAAGTTCACAAGAGAAAAGTCTTAGCAAGAAATTGCACAGCTTTACTTTGAAAACGCTTTCCCATCGAGAAATTGGATCCTATGACCGTACAGATCACTTAAGCTCTACCAGTTTATATTCAAAGTCAAGAGGAATAATTTCGGTAAGTTTAGGTCTTGCCTCCACACGAAATAGAGTATTGAAATCTTTACAAGAAATTGAATACTTACCGCAGAATGAACCAGAGAGTACAGATATTGTTAAAATTACTATTTTGAATACATACTATCCCAAAAGGAGTCCACAACCCAAAAACCTATCTCTGTATGAAATACTTCGACATTACAGCTTTGAAAGAAAAGTTACAGAAAATATCAAACAAGAAAAATATGCAGTAATTGGATGTGATTGATGTTTAGTAAAACATACCAAAGGAAATCTTATTAACCACAGAAAACTGAGTTGCAAATGTCCAGATAAGAAGGAATTATTTCTATTTAGCACCTCTGCAACTGTTCAAGCCTTGGAGTAATGAAACTGAATTACTTGGAGATTTCCAATGCTATGAAGATTCTTTTATTGCAAGTTAAGATAGTATTCAGTGCACAATTTTCCCTACATATCTACAAATGTTAAATGATGAGATAGAACAAGAAACTACTATTGCAGCTGAAATAGCTAGAGAAATTTCTTAAGATAGTTAAAGTTCAGGTCCACTGAGTCATGATCCACTGGGACAACCAATTATTGAAAATGAAACCGCAATAGCCATGAATAAGGTAGAAACTGCAATGCAACAAGTACAACAAGAAATTATTAAATTGGAAAAGTTAGAAGAACCACTAAATTTGGAACAAAAATAAATATTTTCTATAAGCGACACAACAAATACAATATGGTTTGCTGCATGAAATAAATAATGCCAATGTTCATCATTTAAACCTGTTCTAATGTACATCAGTGGTCAAGCTGGAACAGGAAAACATTTCTTACTTAAAGTTTTGACCAGTTATCTACACAAAACTACAGAATCACATTTATCTTGTGTTGTAACAGCTCCAACTGGATTAGCAGCACACAACATTAAAGGGATTACTTTACATAGATGACTTATGCTACCAGTTGAACATGATAAGAAATTTGAATATCAGAAGCTATCTGGAAACGCTTGTTATGAAGTGTCAAGAGTACTGAAAAAAATGAAACTTTTAATTATTAATGAGGTGATCATGGCCTCAAACTTAATGCTTACCTTTTTATACTTGAGAATGCATCCGATTTTAAAAACAGATTATTATGTTTTGTTTGGAGGAAAATATATAATTTAAGATCTACTACAACTAGTTCCTGTAAAAGGACAACCTGCTTTTAAAACACTTGTGTATGAAGACACTAAGAAATCATTGGGAAGCATTGGAAATGTGAACATTTGGTTACATTTTGAATATAAAGAACTAGTTAAGAATATGTGACAAGCAAGTGATGAAGATTATGGACATATTCTTCAAGATATAAGAATTGATGACTTGCTGAAACCTGGCAAACAAGCTTTAGAAAGTCGATTGCCAAGGAACTTGTTTACAACTGGTAACACAGCAGTTTATGTAATGCACAATCAGCTTAGAGAAAATAAGTCTGTAGTTTGCCTAATGCTACACTGCAAGAGTGTTCTACATTTAATCAAGAACTTTTGAAACTAGAAAAACAACACATAGTGGGAATTGAAGCTATTGATAAAATTGAACACCAGGTATTGACTATTCTTCTCATAGAGAAACTACAGGCTAAATTGCATTCTTTTGAAAAATCTCTACCTAAAACTGCAGGCTTAGAAAAGACTTTACATGTTTGTATTAAATGTCAGTTAATTTTATGGCATAATTGAATGAAGAAGAAGGTTTAGTAAATGGAGCAATAGGAAAAGTAGTTGATTTTGTAAAATTCAGAACAGAGATGGAATAGAATTTTTGATTATAAAATTTCATCAGATCAAAGATATAAGACAGAATGGGTTATGTACATTTTTAGCTTGCAAAAGATTTGTATGTTCAAAGAAGACAGTTTCCTCTGCCTTTAGCATATGCAGTAACTATTCATAAATCTCAAGCTTTAAGTATAGACAGTTCTTCTGTAAATTTTGGAAGTACAGTGTTCAAAGATCGAATGGCTTACATTGCATTGTCTCGAGTAAAAACATTGTCTGGTTTGTATTTTATAGATTTCAATGAGAAAATGGTTAGTTCAGATGCAAATTGTGTAATAGAGTATAATTGTTTAAGAAGACTTTATAAACCTGATTTAGGTGAATATCCCATGTATGAGAAATGTGTAATCTGTCCAAAATGGAAATATGTCAAGCAGTCACCTGAGGTTCAAAAAAAGAAAACAACTGAAAAGAAATTTGAACGTGTAAAGAAAAATAAAATGGAAACTGTGGATGACATTGTAGGATACCAGTTTGAAAATAGTTCAGGTATCAACTGTTATGCTAATGTGATTCTGAATGTAGTGTTTTATCATTTTGATCTTCATCATGAAATCATCGAAACTCATGAAAATATATTCTGTCCTTTACTACATCATGTATTTGAACAGTTGGTAACTGACAGAAATAAAATCCATACTGCTTCTGGAATTCGGCATCTTTTGGATATTTGTACTGTTTTGCACAAGAATTTCTAATCCTTATGCTTGGAGTATTAGAACATGAAGGAATACAAATTGAAAACTTATTTGGACTAATTTACAGATGGGATCATTAATGTCAAGAGTATTAATTTACTACCACCACTGAAATACAAACAGAACGAATAATATATTTGACAATACCAGACTGCAAATCAGTACCTCTTAACAAATTGATAAGAAACAGCCAATCAGGATATGAAATGTTTGCAATGTAGATTACAGATGTTGTCTACATTCCATATAGAAAGATTTGGAAAATATCTCATTTTAATGCTACGTTGTAGAGCTAATGGAAGAAAATTGGAAACCAAAATTAATTTTTTTATTGCAAGTCAAATTTCTATTTCATGAAGAACGTTTATAGCAGTAGCTATTATTTTCCATGATGGACCTACTACAACATCTGAACAGTATATTGTGTATTTAAAGTGTAAAAAAGGATGGACACATTGCAATAATGTCCACTTGGAATTCAAACCTAGATTGCCTGATGAATTACCAAATCCATATTTACTATTTATGCAGCCTAAGTGTTGAATACATCATTCAACCTCTCTGGAAAATGTGAACAGTAAATAGACAGGCGTGCAAACTAATGCTATTTATAATTAGTGTTACCTCTAAAAATCAACACTAAGGGCCTGATTCTGACCTGTTTGGTTCCACCGGAAGGCCACAGTCTGAAGAAAGGGACCAGCCAGTGGCATCCTAACCGCTGCATCCTGAGTTGCCCGCTGGGCTGGTGGTGTGCACGGGATGGGCTTGTGGCCGTGGCATGCTTTCGCTCACAGAGTGAGCCTGAAATCAATGCAGCGGCACTGCAGTGCCTGCACTGTTCTGCAGACACTGTTATCATGCACCAAGTCATGCAACAACGGGTGGGGGCCCTAATATAATAAATGTTAGAAAACAAATGTGTTTTTCCATTCTCACTCACTCGAAGGTAATTTATTTCAGTTAAAAACCCTAAAATACCCGCGAGGGTCCCAAGGTGATGGGGGGGTGCTACTGATCGAATAGCCAGGTGTTGAGTAAGCTCCTGAAGGTCAGCAGGTCTTGGGTCTGTCGTATACTCAGTGGGAGAATGTTCCATGTCTAGGCAGCGAGGTGGGAGAAGGATCTTCCACTGGTGGTTGTTCTTCGGATGCACAGGACGGTGGCGAGTGAGAGGTCGGCAAAGCGTAGCTGGCGGTTGGTTGTGTAGAAGGAGAGCCGTCTGTTCAGGTAGGCTGGGCCGGTCTTGTGGAGTGCCTTGTGTCCGTGGGTGAGGAGCTTGAAGGATATGCTCTTGCTGTCGGTGAGCCAGTGCAGGTTTCTCAGGTGGGGGGTGATGTGGCCGTGGCGTGGTATGTCAAGGATCAGTCGTGCTGAGGCATTTTGTATGGGTTGTAGTCATTTGATGAGGTTGGTCGGGGCTCCCACGTAGAGGGCATTTCCATAGTCAAGTCTGCTGCTGAGGAGGGCCTGGGTGACTGTCTTTCTTGTATCTGTCGTGATCCGTCTGTAGATCCTGCGGAGGGTGTTAAAGCAGGAGGAGGAGACGGCGCTGACTTGCTTGGTCAGTCAGTCAGTCAAAATACTCTTTATTCGATTTTTGTTAAAATCATAAAAGGCATAAAGCAATCACAATACAGTATTTAAAAGCATCACTTAATCACGTTAAAAAAAGAATGGTTTTCTGCATAATGATTACATTTCATCAAGTTGTTGTTGTCTTGCTTGGTCATTGAGAGCGTTGAGTCGAGGATGATTCCTAGGTTGTGTGCGTGGTCGGTGGGTGTCGGTGCTGCCCCCAGTGCCGTCGGCCACCAGGATTCATCCCAGGCTGAAGGGTTGGAGCCGAGGATGAGGACCTCCGTCTTGTCCGAGTTCAGCTTCAGACGGCTGGTCTTCATCCAGTCAGCGACGGCCTTCATGCGTGGAGGTAGGCTTTAGCGGTGATGGGGTCCTTGGTGAGGGAGAGGATCAGCTAAGTGTTGTTGGCGTAGGAGATTATGTTGAGGTTGTGCTGTTGGGCTATTTCTGCAAGCGGGGCCATGTAAATGTTGAACAGTACTCGGGCTGAGGGAGGATCCCTAGGGTACGCTGCAGTTGATCTCGGAGGGTTTGAAACGGAATGGGGGGGAGGCAGACGCTCAGGGTTCTGCCGGAGAGGAAGGAGGTGGTCCAATCCAGAGCCTTGTCTCGGATCCCTGCGGCATGGAGGCGTGCGCGTAGTGTGCGGTGGCAGACGGTGTCAAAGGCGGCGGAGCAATCTAGGAGGATGAGTGCTGATACAACAAGCTGTATACAGCACAAATAACATACAATAAAAAATATCAGAAAGTGCATTCATAGTATAAACTGATATGTACATGTCAATAAAAAAACTAATACAAATACTTTTGATAAAATGTTGATTTAAGGGCCCCAAAATGTGCTAAAAACAATTAGAACTCTTAATCTTATGTCTTTCTACCACAGCCTTATGGCCTAACGTAGCAGACTATAACGGCCATTAAACGCCCCTACATGCCAGAATGTTCTAATTAGTAAAACAAAGGCCTCACGGAGCCTGACGATGTTGTAATACTCTCGGGCTTCATGAGGCATATATTCACAGCAACGGCTGTGAAAGGAAAACATTGGAATGTTGATTAGAAGCTGGAGTACTCCATTGACTTCAGTGGAGTGCTCAACATTCATGGAAAAGCATCTGCTGGAACCATGAAAGGTTAGTGGTACTAGTCAAAGATAACCCTGGGCGTAGTTTGTGAAGTAGCGCTATGCGTAGCTATTCGAAGTGCACTTCGCACTACGCGAGCTACGCGTAGCACCATGCGAACTGCGTAGTACCCTGTTTGCGATGGTTGCACAGTGCTGGATGCTTGTCCTCACTGTGCAATCGTTGAAAACAGTATCTTTCACAGTAAAAGCTGTCTTTTACTGCTGCTCAAGTAGATTTTTACTCGAGCGGCAGCTTTCTCAATGCGGACTGGTAGTTTTTCATTGCGAGTGGTCGCGAGCATACACGACCACTCGCAATGAGAAATCTGACCTTCCTGCATCGAGAATCTCGCCGGGAGGTTTATTATCCTCGCTCGCGATCAGCAACTTGATGTTGCTGATCGCTAACAAGGAAAAAGTCTCGCCGGGATGTCATTTTGCTTGCTTGCGGTCGCCAACTTGACGTTGAGCACCGCGAGCAAGTGAAAAGTGACTGCTGTACTACGCTACGTGTGTTTGCACTGTGCTATGTGCAGATTGCGTAGTGCAAAGTAGCACAAACTTCGCAAACTACGCGAGCGTAGCATAGTGCTTTGGCCAGGGTTAGTCAAAGACAGTATCCCTTTTAAGGCTTCATCGTAAACATACATTTCCTCAGTTGTTCACAGTCTAATTCAAAATAAAAGATGTCGCAGGGCAGCAGAGATCTCAATTCATTGAAGGGTGATGTCCATAGAAAAAATAATTAAAGGGGTCTTTGAGGAGTTTACTTGACAATCTTTTTAAATTATTCACTTGGACAGCCAAATGCTTTAAATGAATTACGGGATAGTACCCCCAGATTTAAGCCCCTTAAAGTGCTGCTCTTTGGCCTGGTGGAACTCAACAGCTGGTGAGACCATCCTGCTCCCAGCGGAAGCGGTCGCTCCACACGCTGCTCCTCGCCCTCACCTGGTATCGTAGCGATTCTCCCCCTGCTCTGCTTCTGCCTGCATAACTACTTCATTCATATTGATTGCCTGCATATTTATTTCACTGAAATTGAAAGCGAGAGATTGCCCCGCCTGCCTATTAATAATTAATTAATTGCGGAGGCACATTTGATCGTAGCGGTTGATTGTAACTTTTTTACTTTTGCTGCTGTGCTGCCTGCAGAGTTATTTTGCCTGATTGTGCCGACGCCACTGCCATTTGCTTCTCGCTACTGCCGATCCTGCCCCAGTCCTGTTACGTTATTGGCTTGCTGCCATTTTGTTTGTTGTTGTTTGTGCCTCCCTGCCCTGATCTCCACCCCGCCTCCCAGCTGACCCTCCCTCGCCCCTCCCCCTGCCCCTCCACCATCCACATATGACAGATGCTCTTGCGTGCAGCGTTCACGCGCAGCGGTCACGCCCCATGCGCACCGAAGGTGCACCAAAGGTAAGCCCGTCTACGCCCGTCCGCGCCTGGAACGCGCCCAGCGCCAGACCCCCTGGTCGTCGCAAAACACTCTCCACCCGCATAACGTACGACGCCGCTTCCCTCCTTGCCCTCAACCCCGGACGCTCACCACAAGGCTGCACAGCTACCCCAGGTTACACCCATGGACCATTCGCCTGCCACTCCTGCAAGTTCACCTGCATCAGAACCCACACCAAATCCTCTTCCCCCATACACAGCTCCGACTCTAACTACCTGAAATGCATCCTGCTGAACACCCGCTCGGTGCACAGACATGCCACTGAACTCTGGGATCTACTCAGCACTACATCGCCGGACGTCGCCTTCCTTACTGAAACATGGATGAACGCCTCATCAGCACCTGACATCGCCATAGCCATCCCGGACAATTACAAGATCATTCAAAAAGACCACACTGTCCAAACAGGAGGAGGCATCGCCATCGTCCATAAGAACACCATCCGAATCACGACCAGCTCTGACGACAACCTCGCGGCCGCCGAACACCTTCACTTCCAGATCCACACCGACCCCAGGACCACACTGAGAGGCACCCTCATCTACAGACCACCAGGAACGCGCACATAATTCAACGAAGACATCACTGACTTCATCAGCCCACATGCCCTCACTTCCGAGAACTACATCCTACTGGGAGACCTCAACTTCCACCTGGAAAAGAAAAATGACAGTAACACCACCACCCTCCTGGACAACCTGGCCAATCTCAGACTCAAACAACTTGTTGACACCGCCACCCACTTAGCCGGACACACGCTCGACCCTATCTTCACCTCCAGCAAACACATCTCCTTCGGTCACACCTCAACTCTTTATTGGACGGACCACAGCTGCGTCCACTTCAGCTACAAAAAGACCACGACTCACAACCCCCCACAACCTATTCCTCGAAGAAACTGGAAAAAAATCACCGCTGACCAACTCACCACATCACTTAACCAAAACCCTCCTGCCATTTCATCGGACCCAAACCAAGCCGCCACAAAACTCACACAATGGATCACCCACAGCGCTGACTAATGAGCATCCTCGAAAAACCACCAGATCAAAAGGTAACAAAAAGACCTCCTGGTTCAACAATGACCTCAAAAAATCCAAGAAGTTATGTCGCACCCTCGAGAAATCCTGGAGAAAAAACCCAACCACCGACAACGTGACCACCTTCAAGGGCGCCACCCGCAAACACCACCAATTGATCCGATCCACCAAGAAATCAGCATTCAAGGATCAAATCGACAACAACGCCCATAACAGCAAGGAACTATTCAACATCGTCAAAGAATTTACCAACCCCACAGCCGGCACCAACGACATCACTCCCTCCCAAGACCTATGTGACTCTTTATCCTCTTTCTTCCACAACAAAATCGCCGACATACATAACAGCTTTAAAAACCAGTCCGAAGGGGGGCGTGGCCAAGATGGCGTCGGAGTAGGACGTGCTTTCAAGTCGCTCCGGCGCCCGACCTGCTAAGCATTGTACAGCATCGCCTTCAGGGCGCCAATCGGCTCTGACACGGTGGCAGAGGCCAGCGGCATCGAGCGGAGTGGCCCGGTGTCCCCGACGAGTCCCGGAGTGGCCGTGCAACGCCACCAGGTGCACTTCATCATCGGGCCTGTTGAGCACTGGCCTTGCGTGGGAGAGACGCCGCCTTGGAGTGCAGTGACTCGGCGCCGGCTGGGCTGGGCGTGGCTCGCGGAGTGGCGGACGTCCTCTGCCTCCCCTCGCCATCGAGGTCCCTCCTCTACACCAGGACACTGGTTTGATGGTGAGCTCCTTGCTGTGAAGGGCTGAGAGGCTCGGCAGAAGGCCGACCACGCGGAGGGTGAGCCTCGGATCTCTGGCGAGGCCGAGCGATCTGATCGCGGCTACTTCTGAACAACACGTCGGCGCCCTCGACGATCTCTGCTGGGTCGAAGGGTCCTCCCCGTCCCTGTGAGTACTGTGCCGCCTGGGGTGGCCTCGTGCCCTGCACTGCCTGCGACTCGGGGTTGTTGGCCCTACACGGAGCGCCCGGGCCTGAACATTGATTGATTTCAGAGGCCTGCTTTGCCCACATTGTCCGGTGATAGTGGACTACGTTGTGCATTGGCGGTATCGAGTGGTTGAGTTTTTGGCCCGGCTGTGTGGGACGGGGACTCCGGACCTGCTGCCGTCCTTCTGGATCCTTGGCGGAAGGCTCCCACGCCGCCATCTTACTCGGGCGGCTGCTGCTCGTGACGCAGGTGCTTCTGAGCGGCCTACATCTTCGGCAGCCTTGATTCCACAGCTCCGCCGCAATGTCGAACTTGCCGCGCAAGGGGAGGACGATGAAAGACGGAGCCTCTAAAGCATCGCAACCGCCATCTTCTCCCGGAGCCAGTGGTTCAACTAGACAGATGGACGAGGAGGCGCCCACCACCAAGGCGTTCATGTCGGAACTCTTTGCCTCTATCAAGGAGGATATCTCCGAGCTTCGTGCTCAGCTAGCGTCGGACCTACGGGAGGTCCGGAGAGATGTGGACGGCATTGGTGAGCGGGTGGCCACCTTGGAAGATCATGACTTAAGTATGGCGAATGACGTTCATCAATTGCAACAAGATGTTCTTCGCCTTACCGACCAGAACCTGAACCTGCAAGCCTACGCCGAGGACCTGGAGAACCGCTCCAGGAGAAACAACATCCGTATCAGAGCGGTCCCTTGGGACGGGGAGGCTGGAGACTTGAGAGAATATGTGCAGGCCCTCTTCCTACAAGTGTTGGATGAGGAGGAGGTTCAGGAGATCAAGCTGGATAGGGTGCACAGAGTTGGCCTGCCTAGGCGAGGTGGCCCCCCCCCGGACATCCTCGCGTGTGTCCATGACTTCCAAACGAAAGAATGTATCCTCCGGAAGGCTAGGGCCATCACCACCCTGCAATTTCGTGACCATCGGCCGCAGCTGTTCCAGGACCTGGCGGCGTCCACGCTTCAAAAACTGAGAGAATTCAGGCCAGTGACTGCTTTTCTGAGAGAGCGTGGCGTCTCCTACTCCTGGGGTCACCCCTTCCGGATTATATTTCGATGGCAGAACAGACTGGCGCAGATTCGCTCCCTGAAGGCCGCGAGGGAGCTGCTGGGGCTGGAGGAGGACCCTTCATCTCAAACGGCACAGTCCTCACCATCACGGCGACGGCGTCGCTCTTCATCATGGCACCGGGTTGGCTCTTCCCCGGACCGACTGCGTCCGGACCACACTGTCAGCTTGCAAGAGAGGGGGTCAGCGGTGGCGTCGGTGGCCTCGGCCACGCTTGCAGACACTCAGCAGAGCTCTGGAGCGGCATGATCCCTGACTTCTTTGATGGTCGGGCGCCGGAGGGTCTCTCTCCCTACGGCCCTGGGGTACTATGGTACTTTTGGAGAAGACACCCCGGGCCTTGGCCCTGGGGGCCCCCGAACCGGTGCCCCCACCCCGATTCCAGTCTGATGTGGACCTTGTGACCTGTGGCCCATTGGAACTACTGAATGTTCGATTCAGGTTATGGGCCTTGTGCTCTGTTTTTTTGGTTTTCGGGTTGTTGCTGGGGGGTGGGACAGTTCGTGCTCTGAGTGTGGGTACGGTGGCAGGGAGGTTGGGGTTGGGGGTAAGGGGTGGTGAGGTGGCGACCATGTGTGATGGATGCATGATGTTGGTGGCTTCGATGCTATTTGCCTTTGCGTTTTTTCCTTCGCTCTATGATGGTGCTTCTTCGGCTCTTGCGCTCTGTGGTAGAGGGGCCGTCCTGGGAGGCTGGGGTAGAGTGCGTGTGGTCCCCCCTGTGCGGTTGTGGCTGGGGTCTCTTCCTTGGTTCCCTGTGAGTGGCTGTTCCCGATGGGATTGGGATCCGGTGTGTGCCAGGGGTCTAGGTGTGGAGCGTGGATGTCTGGATGTATACATAGCATGGAGTTTTAGTTCCCCATTATGCCTGTTAGCATAGGCACCTGGAACGTGAAGAGCCTTAATTCCCCACAGAAGCGGCAGAAGCTTTGGAAGTACATTTCGGACCATCACCTAGATGTGGTTGCTCTCCAGGAAACCCACCTGGCTAGGAGGGACGAAATGAGACTTCGCCATAGGCAGTTCCCCCTTATCTACAGGGCGTCCGCGCCCACGAAGCATAGAGGGGTGGCCCTTCTCTTCCGGGCTTCCCTTCACTTTCAGCCCCTGGGGGTGAGTGTTGATAGGGAGGGTCGCTGGCTGATGGTGAAGGGGACGTCGTATGGTCGCCTGTGTACTTTTGTCGTGGTGTATGCTCCAAATACAGGTCAGAATGGCTTTCTGCAGTGCTTGTTAGATAAGATGGGGGACTTTGTGGACGGGCACCTAATCATGCTGGGAGACTTCAACATGGTGTGGGACAGGGACTTGGATAGTTCTGGGGCGCGCAGGGCAGACACTGGCGTCTTCTCGGAGGAAACACAGCGTCAGGTGGGTGAAATGGGGCTGGTAGACAGCTGGCGCTTTGTCCACGCACAGGCCAGGGACTATACTTTCTTCTCTCACGCCCATCGCTCATACTCCTGCATAGACAATATTTTGGTTAGCCAGGCTCTCAGGGGGGACATACGACTGACTGATATCTTTCCGCTCTCGCTGTCGGATCATAGCTTGGTGGTCCTGGGACTGCATTGGGCCGCGGGGGGAGACGGTTGGCGGAAATGGTACTTCCCGGCGGCTCTAGTGAGGGATGAGGTGTCCTGTAAGGCATTGCGGAAGGCTATTGGTGACTTTTTTATCCTCAATCCTCCTTCTTACACGTCGGTGTATAACACGTGGGACGCGTGCAAGGCCTCCCTGCGGGGCACGTGCCTCGCTCTCAACGCGACCCTTAATAAACTGCGGCGGGAAGAGAGGGAAGCTCTGGAGACGAAGCTTGCCACCTTAGAACAGGCCCACAAGGCGAACCCCTCCAGGGTGACCCTGCGCCCCCTGACGGCGGTGCGAGGGAAACTGAAGGCCCATTATAACAGGGCGGAATTCACTCTTCTGCGCCTTCGGCGTACCTCCTACTCTCAAGGCAATAAGGTTGGGCGCCACCTTGCTCGGCAGCTTCGTGACAAACGCGAAAGGGATTATATAGGGGGCGTGCGTGACCACGCGGGCTCTGTTCAGCATAAAGACGCGGACAAGGCGACCATATTTGGTCGCTTCTATGAAGTGCTCTACTCGAGCGACGCTCTCGACCCGGAAGCTCAATCCAAGTTTCTGGAAGGTCTGCCTATCCCGAGAGTTTCCAGAGAATGGAATGACCTGTTGGCCTCCCCCATCTCTCGAGAGGAGGTTTTGGATGCCATCAAGGCCTTGAAGCTGCATAAGGCCCCTGGGCCTGACGGCTATACGGCCCTATTCTATAAGACGTTCGCGCCCAACATCTGCGACTACTTAGTCTCCCTCTTCAACGCGATGGCAACTGATGGTAGAACCACGGACTCTATGGCCGAAGCGTTGATTACTATTATCCCCAAACCAGGCAAGGACCTTACCTCCTGTGCTTCTTACCGTCCGATAGCGCTCCTTAACCTGGACGCTAAACTGTACTCCTCCATCCTGGCGGGCAGGCTGCAAGACCTGATGCCTGCTTTGATCCATCCTGATCAGTCTGGCTTCATTAAGGGTAGGCAGACTCATGACAATCTGCGGCGCGTCGTCCATTTAATTGAAAAAGCGGAACGGTTCCGCATACCAGCAGTGTTGGTAGGGCTTGATGCGGAGAAGGCCTTTGACCGCGTTGATTGGGGGTTCCTGCACCGAACGCTGGTGGCCTTCGGGTTCTCGCCCCATTTTATAAGGATGATTGAGGCCAACTACAATAGCCCTACCTCCCGAGTGTTGGTTAACGGCCATAGATCCGGGAGTTTTCGTCATACCCGAGGGACGCGCCAGGGCTGTCCCCTCTCGCCCCTTCTTTTTGCCCTTAGCATAGAACCATTGGCTCTGGCGATACGGGAGAATGAGCGGATTCTAGGGCTCCCCTTTACGGGCGAGCAGCATAAGATCTCGCTCTTTGCCGATGATGTCCTGTTGTCCCTTCGAGACCCGGCGGTGTCACTACCCCATGTCCACACGGTGCTTTCTGAATATGAAGCGGTAGCGGGGTTTAATGTTAACTTTGACAAGTCCTACATCTTAAACTTGACCTTGCCGCCGGGGGAGGTGCAACAGATCCGGCTGCTTACTCCGCTCTCGTGGACGTCATCATCCTTGCTCTACCTGGGCGTGCGGCTGACCTCTACCATAGGTGCCTTGTTCCAGGCTAACTTCCCCCCGATGTTGGCATCGATTCTGGCGGACCTGGACTGATGGAAGCCCAAATTTATCTCTTGGCTGGGTAGGGTTCATGCACTCAAAATGGTTCTTCTGCCCAAGCTCCTTTACCTTTTTCAGGCCTTGCCTATCCCGATAGGGCTGGACTACTTTCGTCGGCTGAAGACCGTGATGCTGAAGTATGTCTGGCAAGGCGGCCGGGCGCGGCTTCCGTTTACGGTTCTCCGACGCCCGCGGTTGGAGGGAGGAGTGGGCTTTCCGGACATGCATTTGTATTACAAGGCTGCCCAATTGAGAGTCCTCGTGGAGTGGTCCCAACAGCTCTCGGAGAAGCACTGGCTCCACATGGATCGGAGTGTTGCGGGTCGTTCCATCTGGGACCTGGCCTGGAAGCCTAAGATGGACCGGCCCAGAAACGCGTACATTAGCACTCCCACCAGCACGGTGTTAAAGATCTGGGACACGGTGAGTAGCGATGACCGGTGGACCACATTCCCGTCCCCGTTCACCCCGATCCATTTCAATCCGGCCTTCCCCCCGGCATTGACGGAGGGTCCCTTTGAGACTTGGAGGGAGGGTGGCTGTAGAGCCCTCACCCACCTGTTCCATGGCACCGAACCCCTCACTTTCCACAACTGTATGAGGGATTATGGTGTTCTGCCGACGGAGTGCTTTAGACATCTTCAGCTCTTGCACTGGGCGACGTCGCCTGGTGTGGTGGATGCCGCTACCAGACCCTTGACGAAATTCGAAACTTTTCTCCTTCGCACATCCACCATGAAAGGGGCGATCTCTTTTCTATATGGGCTGCTGTTAGACACTACTATGTCTCCACGGCCTCGATATCAGGATCACTGGGAGACCACACTGGGGAGGGACATTTCCGACAGCGAGTGGAGGAGCTTATGGCGGGACGTGACGACACATAACCACTCGACCGACCTCAGGGAGGCCCACATGAAGCTCCTCTTCGACTGGTACTTATACCCATCTAAACTACACCGCATATTTCCAACGACCTCAGATAGGTGTTGGCGGGGCTGCGGGATGTTGGGGGACTTCAGACATATATGGTGGGACTGTCCCACCATCCGGCTGTTCTGGGCCGAGGTTCTCTCCCACATTAAAGATATGCTGGGCTACCCACTCCCCAACTCCATGGACTTTGTTTTACTGGGCCTTAGGGACCCATTGCTTGAACACCAGACTAGGGCGGATAAGCGCATTATGTGGTTATGTTTGGGAGCAGCTAAGTTGACCTTGGCAGCCGCTTGGAAAAGCCCGTCTGCCCCTGCCGTCTCTTTGTGGCACGCCCGGCTGTGGCGTTTGTTGAGTTTGGAGCGACTCTCAGACATTTTCCTGGAGAATTTTAAAAACTTTATGTTTAATTGGGGCCCCTTGGTGAGGTTTTTGTCCCGAGGCCTGCCTTCGGCAGTTTGTCCGTCAGCGCTGCGGGCACTTCATCTTTTCCAAATTTGATTACAGATGTGTCTGTTGTGGATTGTGTGAATGTTGGTCGCCATCACTGGGTAGGAGATGGGAGGTGGGGAGGGTAGGAGGGTAGGGGGGGTTGTTGGGGAAGTTGTTTCTTTTTTTCTCTCTCCTGTTGCGACTTGCTGTGCCTTCGGAATGGACACTATGACTCAGATGGGGCTTGGGTTGCTCTTCCCGGCTCGGGGCAATGCATCAACTGTTGGAATTTCCAGGCACAATTTGGACACTGTGGCGGACGGGCCTTCTTGTCCGCACATCTGCTGCTCTACCTGGCTACCGCCCTCTTTGATGCGGACTTTGATGCCCCATTGCCCCTCCCTTTGCAATCATGTTTTTTGGCACCCCCTGTGTGGGGTTATGTGGCGGAATGTCGCCTGTTTTTTCTTTCCTTTCTCTTTCTTGATCCCTTTGCTCTGTTTCCCCTCCCCTTTTCTATTTTCACCTTGCATACTACAAATAAAAATTTTACAAAAAAAACCAGTCCGAAGAACAGTCCACTCCACCCACATCCGAACCAAAACATCACTCTCACAACCTTTGCACCTGGAACCCTTTCACTACTGAAGACACCATCCGCCTGATGAACTCCATCCACTCAGGCTCTCCAACCGACCCATGTCCCCACCACATCTTCAACAAAGCAGACTCCATCGCACCCCATCTCCGCAATGTCATCAACTATTCCTTCAACTCCGCTACCTTCCCGGAAAGCTGGAAACATGCCAAACTCAGCGCCCTTCTGAAAAAACCCACAGCAGACCCCTCTGAACTTATGAACTACCGCCCCATCTCACTCCTCCCATTCACCATCAAAGTCATTGAGAAAGCCGTCAATAATCAGCTCGCCGCATTCCTCGAATCCAACAATTCCCTTGACCCCTCACAGTCTGGCTTCCGAGCCAAACACAGCACCGAAACCGCCCACATCGCAGCTACAGACGACATCCGAACGCTAACGGACAACGGAGAAACAGTTGCCCTCATCCTACTTGACCTCTCCGCCGCCTTCGACACAGTCTGTCATAGCACCCTCATACAACGCCTCAGCAACATCGGAATACAAGGAAAAGCTTTGGACTGGATCATCTCATTCCTCGCCGGAAGAACCCAGAGAGTCCGCCTCCCCCCATTCAAATCAGAGGCCACTGAAGTCATCTGCGGCGTACCACAAGGATCATCCAGTCCCACCCTCTTCAACATTTACATGAGTCCCATCGCATCCATCGCGCGACAACACAACCTCAACATCATCTCCTACGCAGACGACACCCAGCTGATTCTCTCCCTCACCAAAGACCCAAACACCGCCAAAACCAATCTACACGAAGAAATGAAAGAAGTAGCCGAATGGATGAAGAACAGCCGTTTAAAACTAAACTCCACAAAACGGAAGTCCACATCTTAGGACCTTCCTCCTCTGCCTGGAACGACTCATGGTGGCCACCGGCCCTGGGTACAGCTCCCATTCCTACAGATCACGCACGTAACCTGGGCTTCATCCTAGACTCCTCCCTCTCGATGACCAGACAAGTCAATGCAGTCTCATCTTCATGCTTCAACATCCTACGCATGCTCAAAAAAAATCTTCCGTAGGATCCCCACCGAAACAAGAAAGACAGTCATCCACGCACTGGTCACCAGCCGACTGGATTATGGGAATACCCTTTACGCCGGAACCACAGCCAAACTTCAGAAAAACTCCAACGCATCCAAAACGCCTCAGCCAGACTCATACTGGACATCCCCCGTCAAGCTCACATTTCCGGTCACCTGAAGGAACTCCACTGGCTCCCCATCAACAAGAGAATAACGTTCCGTCTCCTCACCCACGCACACAAGGCCCTCTACGACCTAGGATCCGAATGCCTCAACACACGACTGTCCTTCTATAAACCCACCCGCCAATTACGATCTTTCAGTCAAGCCCTCGATGCAATCCCGCGCATCCAAAGATCCACCATGGGAGGAAGATCCTTCTCCTACTTAGCGGCCAAAACCTGGAATTCTCTCCCCACTCACCTTTGCCTTACTCAGAACCACCACCTTCAGAAAGCAGCTAAAAACCTGGCTATTCAATAAATAATGCGCCCACCATACCTCAAGCGCCTTGAGACCCTCAGGGTGAGTAGTGCGCTATACAAATTCTAGAACTTGAACTTGAACTTGAACTATTTCAGACCGCCTTGAAGAATTTCAAAGTAGCAGCTTTGTTATGGGTAAGAGTGGCCTTGCTAGTCTCTAGGTGTGGCCACCAACAAAGTATGTAATTGGGCTTAATTCCCAGATACTTGGATCTCTCAACACTATCTAGCACCATGTCACCCAGTATGGTTTTCCCCTTATATCATTTATATGGGTTAAAACACATTATCTTTGACTAAAAGGTGTTTATTTCCAAACCCTTTAATGTGCAATATGATTGAAAAGGGACTCATTGGATTTCCAGGCCCTTAGGGGTTCAGGAAATCAAAGTAATATAATTGGGTAATAGTGCCAGAAAGGTTAGCCCATCTAACTTGGGTGAATCACTGACACAACCTTTTACGATGATCAGTAACACTGCTTATATAAAATGCAAAGAGCATGGTGACCAGAACACACAGTTATCTCACCCCTTTCTAACACTCCTTGTCTCTCCATTCACCTTTTTAAAGAAATCCACCCTATTCAAATTCTAAATTCTCCAATCATTTGTTTTAATGGCATTGCTAAATAATTTTACAACTTCTCTAGGCTCTGTGAATTTGGATCCTCCAAAGGCTCCAACAGTTGTACACATTTTTATCAAGTTACCAACCCAAATCTGAACAAGCTTAGTTATTATAGTCATATCAAAAAATAAATTCATTTAGAAATCATGTAATTTTCTCTTTGCCCACATGACTTTTTAGTGGACCCCGCACATAGATATTTTCTACATTTAATCAACATGCGATCTTGCCCCATCTCACTTTCTGTTTCCACTTTAAGAATAGCACCATGTGATATCAGGCAAACACTTACTCCCAACCAAATCTCTCCTTCCAGGGTCTCTTCCTCAGTACAAATGTTGTGCACTCGTCTAAATAAAGAATATGCAACAGTTAGTTTTTCTAGGGATGCACTTTATGGTAAAGGTGACCTCCTTTAACTTCACCACACATTTTCTAACACATGCAGAGACAGTGTCTAGGCATTTCTTTGTAAAAATGTCTTTAAGGGGTTTGTGTCCAGATCTGATGACAAAAGAGCTAGGAAAACTCCTGAAAATCTCCTGCCCAGCTTACCTCTAATGCCTCCTTTTCTGTAACCAAGTAATTAAGCTTAGCACCTTTCAACATACGAGAAGCAAGAGATATTATTCTTTCCCCTTCATGAATATCTTATATAAAAAATTGACCTAAAACTCTTTTATAAGCATTGATAAAGGCAATCATTTTTTCACCTGGAACAAAAGCCTGAAGTGCTGATGCGTTTTTAAGGTAATCTTTTAAGTACTTAACAAATCTCCTCCCACACAAACGTTGTTTCTTTTTTGCACACACTCCTCATTGATAGAGATTTGTTAGCAAGATTGGGTATACACCAGCTGCAAAACTTCACCATAATCAAAGAACACAGTGCTTATCTTTGGTAGTTGGAGTTGCTCATCTGATCATTTTCTCAACAAGATCTGTCTAGGGCTTAACTTTCCAGAAATAGTGCAACCTAAATAATCCACTCTCCTCATACAAAACTTGAACGTATACTTTGTAAAATAAAGCAGGTGCACCTGCTTTATTTTATCTATTAGTGCTTCCTGATAACTTAGTAACTGTTTTAGGATGGTGCTGGCAGCTTGCCGGCGCCATCCTAAAATAAAACAGGAGTGGGGCAGAGGGCAGAAGGGCAGAGGGCAGAAGGTTAGCTTCAACAGGAAGCACTAATAGATAAAATGAAGCAGGTGCTCGAGCACCTGCTTTATTTTATTTATTAGTGCTTCCTGATGAAGCTAACTTAGTAACTGTTTTAGGATGGCGCTGGCAGCTTGCCGGCGCCATCCTAAAATAGTTACAAGCTTGAAGCTTGAATTTTTGCCCCCAGAACCGTTCGCTCGTGGATTTGCGGATTTTTGGCAAATTTGCGGGAGTTCGCAGATTGCGAATTTGCCCAAAATCCGCGAGTGGAATGGATTTTACGCTCACACTTACGCATAACTCTCTGAAATACAGAGGCCACAGAAACAAGTCAGTCATTTATAATTTTATATTCGGTCAGAATATGACCCTAAAATCACATTTAAAAATACATAACTAAATTCCAAAGATATAAGGAGCTATTGTTAAAAACATTGAAAAGATGCACCAGTAATAATACAGAAATACAAACATTTTAGAAAACCATGCACATATAGCTGTAGAAAGAGGGTACTGTGCTAAAGAAATTTAAGACTGGGTGTTTCAAATCATATACAAAAATACTTCTTTGCAGGCAATGTTTAAACAAATATTAAATATATATATATATATATATATATATATATATATATATATATATATATATATATATATATATATATATATATATATATATATATATATATTACCTACTGGCGGTCGCCAGTAGGTATATATAGTTAGGATTTTTTCTCTATGGGATTTTTGAAAATTCTATGTCTAATAACTTTGGCGTTTGTGGACCGAATCGGCTGAAATTTTCAGGAAAATGGAACATTTTGTTTCTGAGCAGCCCCTGACAATTTGGGGGGGTTTCATCAAGGGGGGGCCGAGAAAAAAGGGGAGTACCAAAACGCGTTTTTCCCATGTTAATTTCCATGGGCGGTTGGCCTCACTTTTAGCTCGAACGGCTGAATGGATTTGCACGAAACTTGGCAAAATTGTAGGGACTGTTAGCCCGATGTGCCTTTGCTAGGTCTCAATATATGTGCTCCAGTGGATTTTGAGTAATTTAGGTTCAAAAAAAGATATATATCTGGGCGGAGCCTAACCACACATCTGATCTGATTGGCTGTCAGCACTTCATCCAAGAAGTGTTGGCAGCCATCTTGGGACCAATATACATGATAGCACCTCATTAAAAAGCATTGTAGTTAATAGAGGGTTTTAGGACTTTAGTTACATTATAAATCATTTGTTGATGGTACCATACTCGTTTTAGGAATTGTGGTGGGTTCTAAGGTGATTTTACCATGTGAAAAAACCTTCTGCTGTGATATCATGAATATTGTTTGAAAGAAAACTAATATCTCATGATTTTCCCACAGTGGTTTGGAAGGGGAATTATAAGCTAGACTGAAAGCATATTTTCTGTAAATTTACATTATCTTTCTCAGTCATGTGAAAATGAAGTCTGACATTCTCAGTAAAACATGTACATCCAACAAGGACAGAGACTGTCAGTTGATTCCTTTGTGTTCTACTGCAGCCTCCTAGAGTGTTCTAAAGAACAACTAGAGCGCTAACAGTCCTACTTATTACAAAGGTATGGCACACCTGAAGCCATCTTGATTGGAATAAAGTGGTAACTCTTAAAACATTTAATTTAAAAAGAAACAACATGAGGGGGTATATTTTGCCATAGAAAGTATGATTAGTGCTGCAGAATGAAAAATTAGGGCACATTTTGAGTGACTTCTCAAATCCTTTTCTATTTCATTAAAACATTCTGACATGCAGTCTCCCAAAATGGCCACCAGAGACAAAAGAGCCCAAATGTAGCCCAAATATCACCCAGATGTAGCCCACGTATAGCCCAATGACAGAATGTCCCAGAGTGTTCTAAAGAACAACTAGAGCGCTAACAGTCTTACTTATTACAAAGGTATGGCACACCTGAAGCCATCTTGATTGGAATAAAGTGGTAACTCTTAAAACATTTAATTTAAAAAGAAACAACATGAGGGGGTATATTTTGCCATAGAAAGTATGATTAGTGCTGCAGAATGAAAAATTAGGGCACATTTTGAGTGACTTCTCAAATCCTTTTCTATTTCATTAAAACATTCTGACATGCAGTCTCCCAAAATGGCCACCAGAGACAAAAGAGCCCAAATGTAGCCCAAATATCACCCAGATGTAGCCCAAGTATAGCCCAATGACAGAATGTCCCAGAGTGTTCTAAAGAACAACTAGAGCGCTAACAGTCCTACTTATTACAAAGGTATAGCACACCTGGAGCCATCGTGATGGGAATAAAGTGGTAACTCTTAAAACATTTAATTTAAAAAGGAACAAAATGAGGGGGTTAATTTTGCCATAGAAAGTATGATTTGTGCTTCAGAAAGAAAAATTAGGGATCATTTTGAGTGACTTCTCAAATCCTCTTCTATTTCATTAAAAAAAATCTGACATGCAGACTGAAACGTGCACTTTGAATACCAGCAGCAGACGTCCCTGGTGAGCAGTAGCTTTACTACAGTGATCTAATGTGCAACTAGAGTGCTAACATTCAGAATTTATGGCAAATGTGTGACACATCTGAATGCCTTCTTGATGGAACCAAAGTAAACAAGCATTGAAAATGCAATAGATCTCGCCCTCGTTTAAGTTAAAGCCATTCTGTTTGTAATGAGGTGGCTTTTTAGCTTTGCTTTTATTAGTGTTTTTTCAACTTTCATGTAAATAACATGCATCTGTATGCATATAAGTATATGTATGCATGCATTTATTTTTGTATTTATATAGATATACAGATGATATATGTTTATATATGTATGTATATATATATCTTCACTGAAAAAACCATAGGCTATAGACCATATATAGTTAGGAATTAGCATTTACAAAACCTTGAAAATTCACTGAAAAAACCATAGGTTATAGACCATATATAGTTAGAAATTAGCATTTACAAAACCTTGAAAATTCACTGAAAAAACCATAGGTTATAGACCATATATAGTTAGGAATTCGCATTTACAAAACCTTATTTTACTCACACAAAACCATTGAAATTCCATATATAGTTAGTTGCACTAACTATATATCGCGCACCCGCAATCCACTGCTGATGATGTCACATATTACATCATTCATGACATGGTCAGTGACATCACTGATGACATCACTGATGACATCTCAAATGACATCACTGATGACATCTCAAATGACATCACTGATGACATCACTGATGACATCTCATTTGACATTACTGATCACATCACTGTTGATATCATTCATGTGATAATACGATGAACCTCTTCAGACTCTAATATAACCTTAGATACAATCAGTGTAAACAGACACTCACAGACTGTCACTCATCCATGGAGTTACTCACACACCTAGTCAGTCATGCAAAGAATCAATCACACCTCCATTTCCTCAACTATACAGTTATACAAACTTTACTTATTCAAACAAATACTAACACATATTTACTCTCTTATACAATCCCTGATACAAGTTCACAATGATCCATACAGCCACTCACACATTCACTGGCTCTTATGCACAGTTATTTATATACGTCAACTCTCACATGTACTGTGTTTTACATATGTACTTACTTTGACATGTAGCACTGAGATATCCATTCACTCACCAATACACTCATGCACACAGTCAACCGCCCATACAGCTGTTTCCACATGCACTTTTGAAACCATACATCTAGTGAATCAACTGCTCACACATCTATGCACAGAGTCATACACCTCCCAGCCACCCACACACACACTCAGTCTCCCATACAAATACTTGGGCAACCAATCAATAACCCATATAGTTACTCATATAGCTACTTATCAACACATGCAACAGTTTACAGAACAACAGACATAATGATGCACAAATTAAGACAGTTTAGTCACTAACCCATGCACTCAGTGAGACACATTTAATCACTCACTCATACAGTCAGTCATGCACCTACTAAATCCTTCATCCAGACACTTATACATCCACTCATTCTTCAATATGTAAGACATAGTTTAACTTTACAGAAACATACAGTCACTGGATGTTGTCATCAGTGATGTCATCAGTGATGTCATTTGAGATGTCATCAGTGATGTCATCAGTGATGTCACTGACCATGTCATGAATGATGTAATATGTGACATCATCAGCAGTGGATTGCGGGTGCGCGATATATAGTTAGTGCAACTAACTATATATGGAATTTCAATGGTTTTGTGTGAGTAAAATAAGGTTTTGTAAATGCGAATTCCTAACTATATATGGTCTATAACCTATGTTTTTTTCAGTGAATATATATATATATATATATATATATATATATATATATATATATATATATATATATATATATATATATATATATATTACCTACTGGCGGTTGCCAGTAGGAATATGTAGTTAGGATTTTTTCTCTATGGAACTTTTGAAAATTCTATGTCTAATAACTTTGGCGTTTGTGGACGGAATTGGCTGATATTTTCAGGAAAATGTCACATTTTGTTTCCGATCAGCCCCTGAAAATTTAGGGGGGTTTCGTCAAGGGGGGGCCGAGAAAAAAGGGGGGTCCCAAAACGCGTCTTTTCCATTCATTTTTCCATAGGGCGTTTGGCCTCACTTTTAGCTCGAACGGCTGAATGGATTTACACGAAACTTGGCAAAATTGTAGGGACTGTTAGCCCGATGTGCCTTTGCTGGGTCTCAATATATGTGCTCCAGTGGATTTTGAGAAATTAACGTTTAAAAAAACAGATATATCTGTGACAGCGTCCCGGATAGCGCTCCAGTTCGCGTACTTTTCGCGTAACGGAGCTTTGCGAAGTGAAGCTGATTGGCTCTCCGGTGTCTGTCAACATTCTAAACAGTCCGGAGTGGCCGCCATCTTGTCTCTCGGTAGGATCAAGAGACAAGAGGAGGAGAAAAACGAAGGGGGAATTTAATGAAAGGGGGCAAGGTAGACCCTTCTTGACCCCCTAGGAATGATGTTGGGGTTATTAAAGGGTCCCGTGGGGCAAATAATAAAATATTGATTTTTTTGCAGTAGAAGCGCTTTCCGGTTCGCGAACCGGGTAGTGAACTGGGACGCGAAACGGGAATTCGCCATTTTGTGTTTCGATTTAATTAAATTACAAGATGGAGGAAAAACAATGTGAGAAATGGGTATAAGGGGGTACGGGAGACGTATCCTGACCCCCTATGTTTTCTGAGGGTGGCTGAGGAGGCTCATATATGTTGATACTTGTCTTCCAGCGGCTGCGCGTGAGCGTTTTTTTTTTTTTGCTGCGTGACGTCTGTTAACGTTCGATTCGAAGGAAATCAGGAAGTGTTGACCGCCATTTTGACACTGCGAGTAAATATATTGTTAAAAATAATTGTTATAAATTAATCCGTATTGATAAACATTGTCTGCGCCATCTTGCTTTTTTCTAATGCCACACTTTTGTCGTGCACGGCAGCCATTTTAGATGCCTTGACCAGACCCACTCTCTGCACGCCGCCGATCGTGACGTCTGTTAACGTTCGATTCGAAGGAAATCAGGAAGTGTTGACCGCCATTTTGTCACTGCGAGTAAATATATTGTTAAAAATAATTGTTATAAATTAATTTGTATTGATAAACATTGTCTGCGCCATCTTGCTTTTTTTCCAATGTCACACTTTTGTCGTGCACGGCAGCCATTTTAGATGCCTTGACCAGACCCACTCTCTGTACGTGCCGATCCTCAGCATGGCTCCCCACCCTCGCAAGCATCTCCCCCACGCACTGGTCACCCCCGCTCTCTGTCTTATGCATGGGCCATAAACCTCCCCCCATCTGCACTGCTCTTCCCTGAGAATCACAACCTGTGCCCGCCCGACACCACCCTTTCACCCTATTCACTACCGCACCCTCTGACATTCCTCTTCCTTTGTGTCTGATTGTCCAGGCCGGTCCCAGGCTATCACGTAGCCCTGCGGGTGTAGTTTATGGCCTCAACTGTAAAGAATCACCCCTCTTCAAAGGAATTACAGTAGATCAAGGCCCCCACCCGATGAGATCCGTCACACCACACGCGTTCCTACTATCTGATAACCATCCTGTATTGTGATTGGGGAGGGGATTCTCACTGTGAGGGTGTGTGGGACCGAGCCTGAAGCGGAAGATTCCAGGGATGCCTTTTTGTACATTAAAGTCTTCACAATTATGTGTCACATTAAAAATATATAGCACTCCAACAAAGTAGTAGGATTATAACACTTTAATAACTTATAAATATATACATCGCAACAAAAACAGTAAACACCTTAATTTTTTTTATTAAAACAGAAGCAACAATGCTCAGTAGCGGTCTGTTGTGCGAATAGTCCCAAGGCAGCACAACGTGCTGAGTTCTGGACGGCACCCAGGTGATGTCACCTGGGTGCCGCTCTGGTTTTGGTATCCTACAATGCTGCTCCGAAAAACAGCATGGGGCGCCCGGGGAGGTAGGGGGGGAGGCGGCGTGAACGGGCCTCCCCAGGTGGAGGCTCGTCTGTTGTAGTGGGGCGCCCCTTTAGCGTTTCACTTGCCATTCAGCGGTTTTCCGCCCGCTTTTGCTGCACTGTGCCTCGTCAGTAGTGGTCTGTTGTGCGAATAGTCCCAAGGCAGCAGGACGCGCTGAGATCTGGACGGCACCCAGGTGATGTCCAGTAAGTTGCCGCACTGGTTTTGGTATCCTACAATGCTGCTCCGAAAAACGGCGTGGGGTGCCCCGGGGGGGGGGGGGGGAGGCGGCGTGAATGGGCCTCCCCAGGTGGAGGCTCGTCTGCTGTAGTGGGGCGCCCCTTTACCGTTTCAGTTGCCATTCCGCCCGCTTTTGCTACACTGTGCCTCTTCCGCCATTCAGCTGTTTACCGCCCGCTCTTGCGGCTACAGCGTCTCGCTCACCATGTAGTTGAGTTGCTCCCACTCTTGCGGTGCAGCGATAGGCGGCTGCCACAGGACTCTTAAAATGGCGGCCGGCTCTTCGGATTTGGGCCTGGTCCACTAAAATGGCCCTGGGACACCTTGGAATTCGGACGCTTGTCTGCTAGGGCTTGGGCTCCATTCTCGAAAGCGTCCCCTCAGCCTTGAAGATTCTACAAAAGTCTTGTGGGCCCCCGACTCCCGCAGGCTTCCGGTGGGGAGCGGCTGCCATGATTGCTTGCGGAATGGCCACGACGGAGCTATGAGATGGTGGTGCTCTCATGCTGACGCCAGCTTCAGTCTGAAACATCCAGAAACACTGTAGACTATCAATTCGATGAGTTCCGGTGGAGCCCCAACGTGACCCGGTAGGGAAGAACTTGCCCTCCCCTTTTTTGAGTGATGGTTCTTGTTGCCTGTCCCCTCTGTTGTCATCTAACGGAACCTTATTTGATTGCCGAGTGAGAAAAAAAAGGTGGGTCTTTCATCGTTTGGGAAAAAAAAATGTTTTAATCCAATGAAAAGTGTTATTTTTAGGTCATATGATCAAGCCTTCCATCATTAGGAAACCAAAAGTAAAATGAACCAATGAAAAGTTTTATAAACAAGTCACATGACCTGTTATGTGGCTTTGGGTTATAAAAAGCATACAAAACCCGTACGCCCATGAGGTGGCGTCAGTAGCGGACCGATGTGCGAATAGGCCGAAGGCAGCACAACGCGCCGAGATCCGGATGGCACCGAGGTGGTGTCCAGCAAGTTGCACTGGTGTGGCCATCCTACAATGCTGCGTCGAAAGACGGCGTGGGGTGCCCAGGAGGAGGCGGCGCGAACGGCCTTCTTCTGCCTCCCCAGGTGGAGGCACCTCATGTGCAGTGCGGCGCCCCTTAGCGTTTCACTCGCCTTCCAGCCGAGTTGCGCCCGCACTTGCTGCTACAGTGGGCCGAAGGCAGCACAACGCGCCGAGATCCGGATGGCACTGAGGTGGTGTCCAGCAAGTTGCCACACTGGTGAGGCCATCCTACAATGCTGCGCCGAAAGACGGCGTGTCCAGCTGAGTTGCGGTCACTCTTGCTGCTACAGTACGCCGAAGGCAGCACAACGCGACGAGATCCGGATGGCACAGAGGTGGTGTCCAGCAAGTTGTCGCACTGGTGTGGCCATCCTACAATGCTGCGCCGAAAGACGGCGTGTCCAGCTGAGTTTCTCCAACTCTTGCGGTACAGTGACTCGAACGCGCTGAGATCCGGATGGCACCGAGGTGGTGTCCAGCAAGTTTCACTGGTGTGGCCATCCTACAATGCTGCGCCGAAAGACTGCGTGGGGTGCCCGGGGGGGGGGGGAGGCAGCGCAAACGGGCCGCTCCCTCTTCCCCAGGTGGAGGCACCTCATCTGCAGTGGGGTGCCTCTTAGCGTTTGACTCGCCTTCCAGCTGAGTTCCGCCCGCTCTTGCGGTACAGTGACTCACCCGCCATCTAGCTGAATTGCGGTTACTCTTGTGGTGCAGCGATAGCCGGCTGCAACAGGACTCTCAAAATGGTGGCCAGCTCTTTGGATTTGGGCCTGGTCCACTAAAATGGCCCTGGGACACCTTGGAACTCGAACGCTTGCCTGCTGGGGCATGGGCCCCATTCACGAAAGCGTCCCCTCTTTTGACTGATTGTTCTTGTTGCCTATTTCTTCTATTGTCATTTAACGGAACATTTTTGGACTGCCGAAAATGGTTCTGGTCCGATCGCTGGTTGGTGGTGACATTTTTTTTTTATTTCTCAGCAAAAAAACTTTAATAAAAAAGTAGAACATTGGTGCCAAAGCATATCAATGCAAACTGTCTCTATTTTGCAATCAAAACACATAAAATGAAGTCTAGACTAAAAGGCAATGATCATATTTTCTACTCTTGCTATAGTTGTTCATGCACTGAGGGTGCTGTAGAAAAAAATAGAACAATGCACCTGATGCAGCACTATAGTGCAACATACACAGCACCTGGGGTGTCAAGAGTGAACAGGTCGTAGCTGCTTAACCAATGACTGACAAATGCTATATTAAACACTTACTGTGTATAATACTTGCGTTCACAATAGTTTTACTTTACAAAACAGAACAAAAGATGTCCCCTGTAAGTAAACCCATATTAGCTGTTTCATCCTAAGGTTTTATGACATGGGGAACAGTAGTGATATCCTGGGCGGGTGATGGAACTGGGATTGTTAATGGAAAAACATCTACAGAGAAAACTATTGGTGAATTATACTTCTCCGGAAATTTAAAACTCACAAATGTTTCATTTGTGTAATCGTTTCATAAACATGTACATTAAAAAACTAAATACGCTCCACTGTTTTAGAAAATCTTTACAGCTTGCTAGATCACACTTTAAAGTTACAACTACGAAAACCTACTTACTTAAGCTGTTGAATTCGGCTTCAAATGTAAAGCATAAGTTCAAGCTAGCATGTCATATGTCTAAAAGGTTAAACATAATTGATATGCAAATTTAAATACTACCCTTTCTTAATGGTGACACCTTATCTCTCCTATATCCCACAATTTCCATGAGCAAAGCAAAAGAAATTCTGAGGCCCTGAAGAAATAAGGCTTACTGTGGGGTTCAACTCAATCTGGCGTTTGGGCGCTTCCGTGTTTTGGGGTGATATTCTGTGACAGGGTGCAGGCACCAGAAGAATTTTAGCCTAGTTCATCACATTGGAGAATGAGGGTCTGGGTAAATATCTAATCTGGTGAAGAACCATCCCTTCTTTAAACCCCATGGTGACCAACTATAGTTTATTCTCTATTTCGTTCCCTTGCCATAACAAAATAAAAGTCTTGGGTTATTTATGGAAGGGAAGACTTTTTGTTTCTTCCAATTTTTTTTTAAAAACAAAGGTTTAAGGAAAGGCAACTCTTAATGTGCATGTTTTCCACAGAAATTTGCCTTTGAAAACTAGAGGCAATAAATAAGGCCGAAATCTGTATTTTGTTTTTGGATACACATGTTATTTGTGTCTGTGTATTCATTTTTATGCATGACTTTATATGGAATGGTTAAAATAACTTATGATGCAACTTAACAGGAAAGATCACAAACATTCCAATGAGTGCTATGTCCCAGGTTTTACATAAAGTAGTGTTTACCTAGAGTGGTGCTGTGTAGGACACTCTGAATGGAAATTAACCAGAAATATAACCATCTAGTTCCAATAATATAACTTTTATGCCCAAATTACGCAAAGATTTAGCTAATCTGCTAAAGGGGGGAGTCGCCATTTCTTTTGATAATTTATTCACCCATCCGTAGCCTCTCTAATCTCCATTACAATGTGTTTGTTGCTGTCGCTAGCTGATGAAAAAACTAAAGTGACAACTTCCTCATCCTTAATTTGTCTTTCTTTGTTCCTTAAGATGTCATCTGTGTCAACCTCTTCCGAGAATGCAGATGCGTTAGGGATTTCCTTGTGTTTCTTAATAGCATTGGTGCCTGCACACTTCTTTGTCAATTCTGTGAACATGACAGCTGCTTCATAGACAGACGATATCTTTGTTAAGTCATTAGTGTTAAGTGTGTCTGAAACTACAGTGCCCTTCTCTGTTTTACTTTCCTCAGACACTACAGAGTTTTGTGTGTTGTTCTTCTGAGCGACAATTATTCCAGAGGTTTCAGGTTCACTTGTTTTGTCCTGCAGTGAGTTAACAGCTTCAGAGACTTCATGTTTATTTGCTATGTCCTGCTGTGCGTCAACTGCTTCAGAGACGTCAGCCTCATTTGTTATGCTTGACTATATCCTGGACCTGCCCGGCCGCGCCCAAAATGGCGCCGGTATAAATGGGACTCGTAACTCCTTGTTGTGTACTGGTTGCACAACCTTGATATCATGAGATAGGTATGCAGTTTTGAAGCACATGGCGAGCAGGGACGAGAATTGATTGAACATTTTGACATCCCTATTGATATTAAGTTCTGATGTGTTATTGATTACTGTACTATTGAAAGTTCGAATTAACGTCACCCATGGTACTTGCCCGCAAATGTATATCTAGATAATTTTATTGTAACTGGCCCTGTCGTACTTTAATTATAAAATGTACGTCCACCGATTCCGCAAATGGTAGACACCTTAGTTCTTGCGATCTAATGGGTCGCCCGTTACGTTCTTCTACAGTGTAAATGTGCCCTCATTATATACGATTCCAGTTTGGTCCGTGGCCGGCCCACGTGGTTATAGGCCCGTATTTGTATACTGACATTTTCACAATAAAGGTTTTTTTTTAAAAACATGGTAGTAGTACCTACATTGGTAAAGTTTTGAATAATAGCCACTGTTTTCGAATCAGTAAAAGGCAAGTGAAATAAAGCAGTCCAATTACATGACTGTTAAAAGGTATAATACGCAGGAACGCAGTAAAGAAAAATGGTCAAGGGTTGTTGTGTTTTCTATTCCTGCAACATAAAGTGATCGATAAGAATCTGATATTCATGCCTATCAGCGACTAAGACAGCAGGCCGAGCCTCTTTTGCTCAACGGCTCCCTCATGGGATGAAGAAACGCCCTTTTTCTCGAAAAAGGAATATTTTACTTGCAGGACAGTTGTAAATTTCCCGGGAAAATACATTAGCCTGGAACATTGTTAGTGATAAACTGTAAATGCATCTGGGTCCTTTGCTTTACAAGTCAGAGTGAGAAAAAAAAGGTGGGGCTTTCATCATTTGGGGAAAAAAAAAGTTCGAAAGCAATGAAAAGCGTTATTTTTAGGTCATATAACGAAGCCTTTCATCATTAGAATAACAAAAGTAAAATGAACCAATGAAAAGTTTTATTAACAAGTCACATGACCTGTTATGCTTACGTTTCGCGCTGCGCGCCGCGCTCTGGATGGTTTCCGGGAAGCTGCGCCTTGCGCACTGGAGCACTTCCGGGTGCGCTAACGCGGCGCGTCATATGACGCATTACCCGACAACGCAGGTCCAGAATATAGTCAAAATGTCTCCAGCAACCAGCGGTCGGAATACAACCCCTTTCAGCAGTCCAAAAAGTTCTGTTAAATGACAAGAGAAGGGACAGGCAACAAGAACAATCGGTCAAAGAGGGGAGGGCAAGTTCTTCTCTACCGGGTCACGTTGGGGCTCCACCGGATCTGATTGAATTGGTAGTCTACAGTGTTTCTGGATGTTTCAGATTGAATCTGGCGTCAGCATGAGAGCACCCAATTCTAAAACAGTAAATGCTTGGATAACAATCAATCAAATGTAGAGGGAAGCAGGCACGACGGGTTACAACGGGGGCAAAGGCTTACGTTACCTACCCTTCACTATCTGCAAAGAGAGAATACTCCTAAAAGAAAAGAGGAGGGGGGGGCAGCGTTCAAAGCACATCAGCGTGCATAAATACGAAAATGTTTTTACCTACCACGTACTTGACATTTTACAGCTTTTCATATTTGCTATTAAAAAACCATTGAAATTCACTGAAAAAACCATAGGTTATAGACCATATATAGTTAGGAATTAGCATTTACAAAACCTTAATTTACTCGCACAAAACCATAGAAATTTGCATATATAGTTAGTTGCAATAACTATATATCGCGCACCCGCAATCCACTGCTGATGATGTCACATATTACATCATTCATGACATGGTCAGTGACATCACTGATGACATCACTGATGACATCACTGATGACATCTCATTTGACATTACTGATCACATCACTGATAATATCATTCATGTGATAATACGATGAACCTCTTCAGACTCTAATATAACCTTAGATACAATCAGTGTAAACAGACACTCACAGATTGTCACTCATCCATGGAGTTACTCACACATCTATTTAGTCATGAAAAGAATCAATCACTCCTCCATTTCCTCAACTATACAGTTATCCACACCTTACTAATTCAAACATATTCTAACACATATTTACTCTCTTATACAATCCCTGATACAAGTTCACAATGATTCATACAGCCACTCTCACGTTCACTGGCTCTTATGCTCAGTTATTTATATATGTCAACTCTCACATGTACTGTGTTTTACATATGTACTTACTTTGACATGTAGCACTGAGATATCCATTCACTCACCAATACACTCATGCACACAGTCAACTGCCCATACAGCTGTTTCCACATGCACGTTTGAACCCATACATCTAGTGAATCAACTGCTCACACATCTATGCACAGAGTCATACATCTCCTAGCCACCCACACACATACTCAGTCTCCCATACAAATACTTGGGCAACCAATCAATAACCCATATAGTTACTCATATAGCTACTGATTAACACATGCAGCAGTTTACAGAACAACAGACATAATGATGCACAAATTAAGACAGTTTAGTCACTAACCCATGCACTCAGTGAGACACATTTAATCACTCTCTCATACAGTCAGTCATGCACCTACTAAATCCTTCATCCAGACACTTCTACATCCACTCATTCTTCAATATGTAAGACATATTTTAACTTTAAAGAATCATACAAACACTGGATGATGTCATCAGTGATGTCATCAGTGAGGTCACTGACCATGTCATGAATGATGTAATATGTGACATCATCATCAGTGGATTGCGGGTGCGTGATATATAGTTATTCCAACTAACTATATATGTGAATTTCTATGGTTTTGTGCGAGTAAATTAAGGTTTTGTAAATGCTAATTCCTAACTATATATGGTCTATAACCTATGGTTTTTTCAGTGAATATATATATATATATACACAGAAAAAAACATAGGTTTCAGGGGTGTTATAGTTAGCTGGACTTTTCACTCGTACCAAACCATTGAAATTCCTCTGTTATAGTTACTTCTGCTAACTATAACTCGCGCACCCGCAAAGCACTTCTGATGATGTCACATATTACATCATTCATGACATGGTCAGTGACATCACTGATATCACTGATGACATTTCAAATGGCATTACTGAAAAAAAAGTTCTTATCAGAATTACCTTATCTGGTTAAAGAAATAACTATAATTACAAGGTAATGTGTGAAAGTTTGGTTGAATATATGTATACCATGATTGACTGAAAGAATGCATTAGTAGTGTATGGTGAATTTATAGGTGAAGATTTATGAGGAAGTACTGCTGCGTGACACTGCAAGCTCTTTAGCTGCACTGCCCTGTGGCACTTCAAAGCACAGGGATGTGACATATGTACATGAATATGTTGCAGGGATTCTGCACAGAATATTTTATGCCTACTTATGTTGGTGCCTAGGTCATTTTATAAGAATACTACTAGTAACTGGAATGATGACAGTGCTACAAACAGAGTGAGCACTTAATTTATATGTGTTTATGTATTGGTGGAGTGATAGGATAAGTAGATAGTGGTAGATAAGTGATTAAAGAAGTGCATGGGACAAACTGGATGATTCCTAGACTGCATGAGTACTAACTGGGTATTTTGAAGAGTGTATAAATAGTATGTAGCTAGTTGGAGCTCTGCTTGGAAAGTGCACAAAAAATTATAGCTGTACTTGTGTTAGTAGCTAGGCCCTTCCATAAGTTCATGACTAGTAACTAGAATACTTACAGTATTACAAACAGAGTGTATAGTGAATTTATAAGTGCTTAGTTATTGGTGGAGTAATAGGATAAGTAGATAATGCTGGATGGGTGATTGGAGAAATGCATGGGACAAAAAGGAGGATTCCTACACTGTATAGGTGCTAACTGGGTATTTAGAAGAGCGTATCACTAGTCTGTAGCTGGTTAGAGGTGTGCATGCATAGTGTACAAAATATTGTACCTGCACTTGTGTTAGTGACTACGTCATTCCTTAAGTATACTACTAATAACTGGAGTAATTTCAGTGTTGCACAGAAAGTGTGTGCTGAATTTATAAGTGCTTAGGTATTGGTGGAGTGATAGGATACGTAGATAGTACTGGATGGGTGAATGGAGAAGTGCATGGACAGACAGAAGGATTCCTAGACTGCATTAGTACTAACTGGGTATTTAGAAGAGCGTATTAATAGTTTGTAGCTGGTTAGAGGTCTGCAGGCATAGTGCACAGAATATTGTAGCTGTACTAGTATTGGTGTGTTTATGGTTTCTAGAAATGGTAGACTGTATTTTAGGGTGTGCGGAGGTACATTAGATGATCACCTTGATGATGTCATCAGTGATGTCATTTGAGATGTCATCTGTGATGTCATCAGTGATGTCACTGACCATGTCATGAGTGATATAATATGTGACGTCATCAGCAGTGCATTGCGGGGACACAAGTTATAGTTAGCACAACTAACTATAAGGGCCGAATTTCTCTTGTTTTGTACGAGTGAAATGTCCAACTAACTATGACGTCCATGAAACCTGTGTTTTTTTCAGTGAATTTCTGAAGCTTTTTAAATGCTAATTTCTAACTATAATGTCCCTGAAACTTGTGTTTTTTAAGTGAATTTTATATATATGTATTTAATCTCCTCTCACTCTTACAAGGAAGGAATCAGCACTCAGGTTGTACTTTGGAAGTATTTAATCTGCAAAGGACATGATCCACGCGTTTCGGCTCATCTGAACCTTGATAATGATACAAGACGTCATTGTAGCATGCTTATGTAAATGTACAAAGGCCTAAAGTTGCCAACATTAGCAAAGGACTACATATTACTTTAATCCAAAAAGCTGGCGGCCATATTGGCCTGGTCACGATGTGAAAATTCAGTAATTGATTCAATAAAGAAAAGAAAACAAGTTTTAATATGCACACAATGTCATTTCAGCATATCTTACCCTGTGACCACCATACCTGTATGTTCGTCAACGTGACTTATTCATAATAAACATACTTAGGATTGCAAACATCAACGTAAACAATGGACTACACATTGCTTTATAGTGAAAGGCTATTGTCCATATTAATCTGGGCATGTTGCGTATTATAATGGTTCTTACACGAAACAAAAGAAGAAAAAGGGGCATTCGGAGCTGCCTACTTAAGGCGTCAGTACTCCGTGGTCAGCCTGGTAAAGGTGACCATCGGTTTGGGAGCTGCGTAGCATGTCTGAACGCGACTTCGCGCACTTAGAGCGCTGCTTGGCATATTTTAAATAACCCATTTTGTATTTGCTTTTGTTTTTATTTAATTTCCCCTGATCTTACCTGGTGTGGTAAATAATTTTACCGTATCATTTTTCCATACAATTAAATATCAATAAGGAAGCTCATCAAATGAGAGGCAGAGTCCGTGGGATCTGAGTCATACGGGCTTTAATGAAAGATCCTCGAGGATCGGATATCATGTTCCATCACCACTAAGGTTCAGGAAGGGACATTCAACGTTTTATTAGCATTACACATTATATATAGTAAAATGGTACAATTGAAACCAATACAGTAGGCGTAACAGGTGAAAAGAGAGAGATAAGAACACGTGTGCGTAACAGGAGGCGTGTAAAAAGGCGTACACATGGGCGTGCACTGTACATGTCAGAGAAACGTCACAAGAAACGTCACATGTGGGTGGATGCATAGAGAAAGTTTGCAGGATCAGCAGAAACCTATGACCTGGATGCGCGCGCAACTGAGCATGACGTGTAACTGGGGAGAACTGGGGGCTTTGACTTTAGCACTAGTGGAGGAGACTGGTGTCTGGGATGTCAGAGCAACCTGTACCTATAGCATATCTGGTATCTCATGTTTGGAGGATGTAGTGTCTGAAGTAAAAGGTCTCTCGGGCAGAGGCCGTTCAATACTGAATGCTAGTGCGTGCATACGTGTCTTGGAGTAATGTGCGGAGCCATGGGCCTACCATGGTAACGGGTTCAGTAAATCACTTGCAAGGAGGACAGGAAGGCCGGGCCCTTTGCTCTGCAGCCGGGAATATGTTTACCTATTTCACTAGACTGGAATGTGTTTTCGAGGAGGCTGAGCAGATAACTGTAGGCAAAATACGATTTTGGCAGGCAAGCAGGCCGAGCCGGGCACCGCTTCGCTGGCAGGAAGTAAGGCAGGGGTCAGGGATGCATACAGCTTTCGGAGACAGGAGAGATGAGGCTTGGGGCCTCGTTTAAGGGCCTAGCTCGACTGGGCCAGGAAACATGGAGAAAAACGTGTGCGAGATTCAGAAGTGCACCATGTAAAGACGTTGGCACCATAGGCCTAGAAGCCTAATTAACAGGATTTTCTTGCATGACTGGATAGCTGACATGTTAAGGATGGACGCAAAAGCATATGCGTCTTTCTAGCATGTACGGAACAGAAGTTACACAACATACAAGGAACATGGGTGCATGGATAGGGTGCGAGTGGGGGACACATTAGCTACCTGAAAATTTCTATTACCTCACTGGCGCTGTGTTTTGGCCCTCACTTGCACCATAATTCATCTGTTTCTCCACCGCTGCTTTGCGGGTCTGGTTCCTGGGGAGGCCTGGGTGCTACCTCCACCATCTTGGGTCAGGAGGGACTTTGGCGGCCATCTTTGAGCGGTCTAGCGCTCGGGGGCATTCGAGCAGCCTACTTAAAACGCTCTTCACAGCGCGCAGCTGTGAAGCACAGCGGGAGCGCCATCGCTGCGCCTGAGTCGTGCCAGAGTCCTGCCCGTCTGCGCTCGTCAGCGTCTTGGAGGCGTACGGGGGCGGACTCTGGCTCAGGCTCATTTTAGTATTTCCTAGGTAGGTGCTGCCTGTTTGTTGGAATGCTTTCCTACTCTTCTTCTGAGCTCCTGGCTCTGTGTAGGGACCCCTCGTTTTGTCATCATATATTTCCGGGAGGGCGTGCTCTTAAGAGAGGTTGCGTGGGTTGTGGCTGGCGTCTTTCGAGCACCGGCATTAATCGGCCGGTCGTTTCACCTGCTCTAAATGAGTGCCTTCTCCTCAACACGAGATCTCTTGGCTGACACTCCCTCGATATTTGGAACCTACTGACGGAGTCTAAACCACCTTGTCTGTTTCTTAAGGAGACATGGCTTGGAGAAGGCTCAGGTCCCAATCTAGCTAACGCCATCCCTCCTGACCATATCATATTTAGGAAGGATAGAGTGAGAGGTACAGGAGGAGGGGTCGCCTTGGTTGTTAATAAGTTCTTCTCCTGTACTACTTTCCCGATTGACAATATCCCTAACTGTGAGGCCCTTGGTTTCACTCTTACGCTGTCACCTCATCAAACGGTCGTCGGGATTTTACTTTACAGAGCACCTGGACCTTTGGGCCCCTTCTTTGACGAATTGCAGGCGGCACTCTCTGTGCTTTGTCTTAAATCAGTTCACTGTATTTTATTGGGTGATCTGAACATCCATATGGATAATAACACCAACCCTGATGTTCTTAAGTTGCGGGACATTACCTCGCCTTTAGGGCTGGCTCCATATATTATGGGGCCAACTCATAACCAGAGCCACACCATTGACCAAGTTTTCTCCACGAAAACGATTAGTGCATCCATGCCACTACCCATTTTGTGGTCTGATAATTTTTTAATAAAGTTTACCATACCTCTCATCTCTGTGACTGCTCCGAGAGCACTTAAAGACCAGAGAGGAGGTTTCCGCCGAAATGGTGTCTGATGCGCTTTGTCGTCATCCCTGCTTATTTTCTGGCAGTCTGGAGGAAAACCTTGAGTCGGTGCATAAGTGGATGACTGCTAGTTTTGAGGAGTTAGCCCCAGGGAAGCCGGCTAAGTCTGCCGATAAGCGTGCTTCGGCCCCTTGGTGTACTTCATCCTTGGGTGCGATGCAGCAGGAATGTAAGAAAGCTGAAAGGGCCTGGAGACGCCTGTATGACCCTGATCTTAAGGCTAGTTATAGGGAAGCCATTAAGCTATATCACAGGCACATCCTAACGGGAAAAAAGTCTACCTTTAGCGTAGAATAGATGACTCAGAGAGCACCAGCAAAGAGATATTCAGGATAGTTAAGGAGTTTACTCCCCCCCCCCCTCGGTGCTCCCTCCCATGCGCACACTGAAGTCTGGATTAGCCAGTTAGCAGACTTTTTCGTGAACAAAATCAAAGCTATTCACAACTCCTTTCGTCATTTATGCCCTACGCCAGTGCCTGGCTTTACATCTAGCTTGTCCACATCTACAACTGAGGAAGGCCCACTCCTTTCGGAATTTCCGGTGATGTCTCCCGCGGTCTCTCTTGACCTTCTGTCTCGGCTCAAGTCCGGCTCTCCGCTTGACCTTTGCCCGGCGAAATGTTTGGGGAAAGTAGCGCCGGCTTTAAATGCGTTGCTTAATCCTCTGATTAATGCTTCGCTGACCACGGGTGTTGTCCCTCAAGCGTGGAAGCATGCATTGATTCTTCCACTGATCAAGAAGACTAACCTTGATCCTCTTATCCATGCTAACTACAGGCCTATCTCTCTCCTCCCTGCTCTGGCTAAGATGACCGAGAAGCACGTGCAAGGCTCCATTTCCAACTTCATTGAGAGTAATAACATTCTTCATGACTCTCAATCGGGCTTTTGCACGAATCTTAGTACAGAGACCGCTCTTCTCGAGGTCACCGATGCCATCAGGGAGGTTTTGGATACTGGAGGGAAGGCCATTTTGGTTATGCTGGATTGGTCGGCGGCTTTCGACACCGTCCCCCATGAAGGTCTCCTTTTAAGACTCCAGGAGATCGGTTTTCGAGGGACGGTGTTGAATTGGTTCAAGTCATTTCTGACCGGCCGCCGGCAAGTGGTCTAGGCACCTCCGTTTTCTGCTGAAATGCCGCCGCTGGAGGTGGGGGTGCCGCAGGGTTCCATCTTAAGCCCTACGATATTTAACATCTATATGGCCCCTCTGGCGGCGGTTGCGGAATCTTTTGGTGCCCAGATCATAACCTATGCTGATGACACCCAGTTGCTCTTTACATTTGATAAGGGCAAGGATTTCAACGGTCCTCGGATTAGAGACTGCTTGGGAGCTGTCTTTGCTTGGTTCCAGCGACACAGCCTAAAATGCAATTCCGATAAATCGGAATTGCTTTTTTTCGGATGCCCTCCTGATCCTGGTTCGAAGGCCTGGTGGCCTTCAGATATGTTTCCACCAGATGCCGCCTCTCCCAAAGCTAAAAACCTGGGCTTTGTGATAGATGAAGGCCTCGCCTTTGGTCCCCAGATCATTGGGCTGACTGGTAAATGCTTCGGCCTCCTGAAGATGCTGCGGAAATTTCTTCCGCTGCTGTCGCTGAAGCATAGAAAGATCATCGTGCAGGCCTTGATAGGTTTGCGTCTGGACTATACGAATGTCCTCTATCTTGGCCTGCCGAAATATCGTTTGGCTCGACTGCAGATTGTGCAAAATTCTGTGGCTAGAGCCATCTTTGGTCTCCAGCGCAGAGCTGGAGCCACAGAGTTGCTGAAAAAATTGCACTGGCTCCCAGTCGCCAAAAGGATCACTTTTAAGACGATTACTTTTGCCTTCAAGGCCCTTCATCAGATAGGCCCTAAATATCTTCAGAAGCGCCTGGCTTTTTATGTGCCCCGCAGGACGCTACGTACCGCTTCTTTGTCTAAAGCTTTGATTCCCTCCATTCACCTCGCTAGAATCGGAGGACGCTCCTTTCGTTTTCCAGCGCCTCAAGGCTGGAATGATTTGCCTGTCCTGCTTAGGAAAGCTGATGACCTGCTCTCCTTTAGAAAAGGACTTTGCTCAGTAACTGCTCTCCTCCTTTCTTCCATTACGCCGTGTTATGTTTCTTTTCTTCCTAGAGCTCTTTGCCAAAGCGCAGGGACACTCCCAGGAGCAGCCGTGCACTATAAAAGAGCATTTTTAACATAACATAACATTAATATACACTCACTATCCCTAAATAAAGTTCTATCAATTATAGTTCCCTTCCATTCACAGCTTCTTTGAGATGTCATGAGTGATGTTATGAGTGATGTAACTGACCATGTCATGAATGATGTAATGTTTGAAGTTATTAGTAGTACATTGCGGGGGCGTAAGTTATAGTTAGCTGAGGTAACTATAACTGCTGAATTTCACTGGTTATGTATACGTGAAATCTGAGTCTAACTATACCGTACCTGTAATCTTTGTTTTTTTCATCAAATTTCTAGTTTTTTTTAACGTTAAGTAAGATGCATATCACAATGGATGGTGGGAGGTTGGAAGCAGGGGCTGGCATTGTGCTGCCGCCACCCAAGCTTGCTGCTCTTGCCTTCCCTCCTCTTAGCCATCCATTGTCCAAGTCCATTTCCCTGCTCCCTTATTACAGCCCTGTGTGGTTGTTGTTCTACCACTGGCCTTCCCACCTTCTCTGAACATTTAGCTTGCTCCACCATCCACCCCCTCCCTATCCTCTGTTGTCTGAATCCATGGACTAGCCTCCTCCCTCCTGCTGCCATGCATGGTCTGATGTGCTGCCACTGCCCTCCATTTAGCATGATGTACCAGTCCACTCCTCCTGCCATCCTTTGACCAATTTTATGCCCCATCATTGACCTCCTGCTTAACCTCTGTGCTTAGCTTGCTGCCCCTATTCTCCTTGCCCTGCCCTCCGATGTCTGTCTGCATGTCCCTGCTCCATCTTTTTTGCCCACCATGTTCCTTGGACCTGCCCCTTCTATCTACTGTGAGTGTTCTGTTGAGCTGCCACTCCCCTCCCACCTGCCTAGAATTGTCAGATGACTGTAACCTGTCCCTGCCACCTCCACCCTGCCTGTCCACATTCCATACCCCTATCCCCTTCCTCCTGTCCTCCATGGTCCATTGGAGAAATGTGGCTCAATGGTTAGAAGAGGCAGACCATGAAGCAGAGGTCAGACCCTGAACTAGGGTTCAATTCCCGACGCGGCAGGGTCTTGAGCCCAAAATGTCCACGGACTCGGTAATTCTCGCTTTGGTGCCTGCTCGAATCACGGGTTCACACTCTGCAACTCCAGGCAATAGCTTGCTTAATCTCCACTATGGCCCCCCGCGGCGGGATGCCTGGCTTTCACCTTGGGGGTGCCCAGTACAGGTTATCTGACAGGGAAAAACCAGGACGGGTTCCCAAAGCAAGCGCTTAGAGACCGTTGGTGATAATGCGCTATATAAATATAAATTACAATTACAATTTTACTGCCACTCTCTTCTGCCCTCCCTGCTCTGTTGTGCTGCAACTGCTCCTTCTGCCTACCCCACGTGGTCTGTTGTGAGACCCCTTCCCCTGAACTCTCTTGTCTGTTCCCAGGTCCTGATCCTCCCTTCTATCCTCCATGGTCCTTTTTGCATGCCTCTGCACCCTCCTTCTTGCCCATCATAGCCATTGTGCTGCCACTAACCCTCCCGCTTGCCATGCATGGTCTTCTGTGCTGCCACGGCCCCTCCCACATTCCCTGTGTGTCAGCTAGCTGCCCCATACCCCCTCCCACCTTCCCTCCATGGTCTGTGTGTATGACATTATAGTCTCACTGTTGCTCCCCATGGTGTGTCTTGCTTCGAGTGTCCATCCTGCCTGACCTCCATGGTCATCTTGCTGCTCCTGCCCTGCCCCTTGCCCCCAGCCCTGTTTCCATGTACTTACCCCTATTCCCTCCCTCCTGGCTTGCCTGTTCCATTGTAATGACCCCTGATCCGTCACTCCTGCCCTTTATGGTCCGTTATGCTGCAGCTTTCTCTCATGTCTGTCCATTATGGTCAGCTAGCTACCATTGCCTCCTCCCCTCTGTTCTCTGTTGTCCATGTGCATGGTCCTGTCCCCTCCCTATTGCTTTCAATGGAATGTTGTGCTGCACTCCCGTCCTGCATGCTCTGTCTGGTGTATTGTGCTGCTGCAAACCCTTATGCCTGCCCTGTAGGGTCAGTTTGGTGCACCTCTCCATGTCCCTCCTGTCCTCTGTTATCCGAGTCTATGTCCCTACGCCAATTCCTCCTGCCTTCCATGATCCAATGTACCATACTTGCTAACAATTTGAACTTGGTAAGAGGGAGATTTTGAAGAAAAACTGGGGTATTGATTTTCCCCTTTGACTTACATTGAAAAAGAGGAGATTTTAGACAGGAGACAGATCAAATAAGGCCCATTAGGGTTTAAAAACATTGGACATTTCCTATCTGAGTTGGGTCTGTTGGCATGTATGGTTGTACTACCACTGCCTCTTCCTCTGCCCTCATTGGTCTATGATATTGCCACAGCCTCTCTTGTCAGTCTTGTATTGTTGGTTTGTTGCCCCTTCCCCCCTTTCTACTGCCCTCCATAGTCTGTTGTGCTGCCACTGCCCTTCCTGCCTGCCCAGTATGGTCAAATTATTGCCTCTGCACCCTCCTACCTGCCTTCAATTTTCACAGTACGTGCCCTTGGCTCTGCTTCTTAACAGTATCCTAATGAACAACTAGATTGCTAACATTCCAAATTTATTACAAAAGTGTGGAACGCCTGACATCTTGATGTAATCAAAACTGTAATACCTAGAGCATTTCCTTTAGAAATTACATATTTGAGAGGGTGTTATTTGCATCAAAATTATGGTTAGTGCTTTAAAAAACTAAACTGAGGACATATTTTCAGAGTTTTCAAATAGTGACAAAGCACTTTTAAATTATTTGTTATCTTTGTTTTTTTATCCAGTTGACCACTTGTTTAAATGTTGCACTTAGGGGAGAGGATGTAGTGTTACTTTCAGAGCTGCAGACTTTGCAACTGGGGAACCAGGTTGGAGCTTCTGCTTCAGCTCGACATTCTGTGATTCTGGTCAAATCTCCCCATGTCTAAAACCAAAATGAATTTGTTCTTGTGTGATATAACCAATGCTCATGTAAGGCACTCCAACACCTGACAAGTCTGCACAATATAAAACTGCAAAAACACAAAAAATAAAAAGTGTTTTGCACACTTCTGCCATTAGGCTACATGTGGGCTACATCTGGGAGATATTTATGCTACATTTGGGCTCTTTTGTCTCTGGTGGCCATCTTGGGAGACTTATTTGTTATGAAATTTCCTCATTTACTACAGTCACCTCAGTAGGAAATACTTTCAGTTTTTTACTTTGGTTCCATCAAGAAGGCATTCAGATGTGTCACACATTTGTCATAAATTCTGAATGTTAGCGCTCTAGTTGCTCATTAGATCAATGTAGTAAAGCTACTGCTCACCAGGGACGTCTGCTGCTGGTATTCAAAGTGCATGTTTCAGTCTGCTTGTCAGATTTTTTAAATGAAATAGTAGAGGATTTTAGAAGTTAAAATGTGCCCTAACTTTTCTTTCTGCAGCACTAATCATAATTTCTATGGCAACATGAACCCCTCGTTTTGTCCCTTTGCAAATTAAATGTTTTAAGTGTTACCACGTTATTCCAATCAAGATGGCTTCAGGTGTGCCATTGAAGGTGTGAGGTACAGAAGATGTTGTGTGTACCCCATTCAGATCAATCACCCCCATAACAAAGTAATATATTAATTTTGATTGCTGTGTATTAACCAAAACACACACATTACATGTGGGAAATGCTTTGCACTAACAGGTTTAAATAACATATTAATTGGTGATGTAAAACACATGTTTAATCTATTTTGTGCATTTAAGTGGTGTATTAATCCATGTTTGTGTCGTAATGTGCATTGTGCATTTGCATGTTGCTTTTCTGCTTTATTTTTAATGGCTTGCAGTGTGATGCTTTTCTGCTAGGTAACCGTTTTAAAGGGTAAATATTAGCACTGGTGGTTGGGGGGACAGAAAACACATATATTCTGTGTATTTACATTTTCTTTTTCTTTTTATCATAGTTTTGGTGGGTTGCCAATTCCAAAATGGCTTTGTTTTTCCCGGTTCAGCGCAATTGAGCAAGCTTAAAACATTTTGCAGAATGAAACTCGTCCATGCTCTGTCTTCACTGAGAACACTTTGCAACCTCAGCTAACTATGATTCAAGCCCACTTTATATGAATGCTGGTGAAGTGGATGTGCGCCAAAATGATAAACACAAGAACAGCTGAATATCTGCCAAGGACAAAAGCAGAGTGCCTTTCAAAAAAGGACCACGTGGAAACAGCTGAATCACTGAAAATGAACATTTAAAAAGGCCTGATGAGGAACAGGAACTGTCAAACGTGTATTTATCAGTTTGTCAAACAAAGTTATTCACGGATATCCTGGAAGTTGAGAAATGCATGGACAGTCGAATTTGCATCAGAGTTTTAATCAGAAAGTTATTAATGAACATCCTGAAAGTTAAGCAATACATTGTTGATTAACGAACATCCTGAGAGCTAATAATTGCAATGTCATGACCAATCAGAGAAAGGAAACCGGAAAGTGTTGAAACATTTGAGGGTAGAGAGCCAGCGAATACAGTATAAATATCAGAGCAAAATTGGGGTGTAATGTCACTGGAGCTGATTGCAGAGGGCGATGCTCTTTGCACTGCAGCTGTTTGCAGAGATGCTGGGAGCCTGAAACTATGCCAGACTGCTCGCTGATAACCCTTGTAGGTTGGAGATTTGTTGCGGGATACTAAGCCTGGGTGAGAGACTGCGTCCGAGGAGACTTGGGTTAGTAAGTATAGCTTTGAGGTTTAGTGGTGGGTAGGCAGGTTTTTAGTGTAGAAATCTTTAGAATTAAATGCATGTTTTAACTATGGTTTATCTGATCTTTTTCATGAAGAATTTCTCTTTCAATTACTTGACCAAGGTTTAATGTTTTATTTAGAGAATAATGCAATTAATGTGAACCTGAATTTTATTTTCTCTTCATGATTTCTATTAAACAGTTTTACTTTATTTATTGCCTGAATAAATATCAATGTTTAGTGTGAATTAACAATGATAGAATACATGCTAATTTTCTTTTATGAAAATTAATTACATATAATCTTTTAAATGATTCCATTTGTTTGTGATTCTTTAGAGTCAATTATTTATGCAAATCAATGTATTGTTGTAGTGAGGTTAAGCTGGTCTTGATAATCACCATCAACTTGCTCAACTAATTGGTCCATCAACCTAATTGGTGGGCTACATTGATGCATAGATTAGTTTAGTAGGAATATTAAGGCAAACAAATGTTGGTGTTACAAATCTGTGCTTAGAGGTATCCTGTCATAGGAAAGAATACACTCAACCCATTTTATGTATATATATTTGCAAGGGTCAGGGGTAAAGTGTGTGTGTGTGTGTGTGAGAATCGGTGGGTTGTACTTCGGTATTATGGGCCCCACCGGAGTGACCTGGACCCTGGGTTGGTGATATTTCTGGGTGAGTGCTGCATCACCATACTTTTGTCATAAATAAGACTGTTAGTGCTCTAGTTGTTCTTTAGAACACTATGGGACATTCTGTCATTGGGCTATACTTGGGCTACATCTGGGTGATATTTTCGCTACATTTGAGCTCTTTTGTCTCTGGTGGCCATCTTGGGAGACTTATTTGTTAGGAAGTTTCCTAATTTCCTCATTTACTACAGTCTCCTCAATAGGAAATACTTTCAGTGTTTTACTTCGATTCCATCAAGAAGGCATTCAGATGTGTCACACATTTGCTATAAATTCAGAATGTTAGCACTCTAGTTGCTTATTAGATCACTGTAGTAAAGCTACTGCTCACCAGGGAAGTCTGCTGCTGGTATTGAAAGTGCATGTTTCAGTCTGTATGTCAAAATTATTTTATGAAATGGAAGAGGATTTTATTTCTGCAGCACTAATCATACTTTCTATGGCAAAATGAACCCCCTCATGTTGTTCCTTTTTAAATTAAATGTTTTAGGAGTTACCACTTTATTCCAATCAAGATGGCTTCAGGTGTGCAATACGTTTGTCATAAGTAGGACTGTTAGCGCTCTAGTTGTTCTTTAGACCACTCTTGGACATTCTGTCATTGGGCTATACCTGAGCTACATCTGGGTGATATTTGTGCTACATTTGGGCTCTTTTGTCTCTGGTGGCCATCTTGGGAGACTTATTTGTTATGAAGTTTACGAATTTCCTCATTTACTATAGTCTCCTCAGTAGGAAATACAACTTTATGTTTTTTACTTTGATTCCATCAAGAAGGCATTCAGATGTGTCACACATTTGGCATAAATTCAGAATGTAATCACTCTAGTTGCTTATTAGATCACTGTAGTAAAGCTACTGCTCACCAGGGAAGTCTGCTGCTGGTATTGAAAGTGCATGTTTCAGTCTGTATGTCAAAATTATTTTATGAAATAGAAGAGGATTTTATTTCTGCAGCACTAATCATACTTTCTATGGCAAAATGAGCCCCCTCATTTTGTTCCTTTTTAAATTAAATGTTTTAAGAGTTACACTTTATTCCAATCAAGATGGCTTCAGGTGTGCAATACGTTTGTCATAAGTAGGACTGTTAGCGCTCTAGTTGTTCTTTAGACCACTCTTGGACATTCTGTCATTGGGCTATACTTGGGCTACATCTGGGTGATATTTGTGCTACATTTGGGCTCTTTTGTCTCTGGTGGCCATCTTGGGAGACTTATTTGTTATGAAGTTTACGAATTTCCTCATTTACTATAGTCTCCTCAGTAGGAAATACAACTTTATGTTTTTTACTTTGATTCCATCAAGAAGGCATTCAGATGTGTCACACATTTGGCATAAATTCAGAATGTAATCACTCTAGTTGCTTATTAGATCACTGTAGTAAAGCTACTGCTCACCAGGGAAGTCTGCTGCTGGTATTGAAAGTGCATGTTTCAGTCTGTATGTCAAAATTATTTTATGAAATAGAAGAGGATTTTATTTCTGCAGCACTAATCATACTTTCTATGGCAAAATGAGCCCCCTCATTTTGTTCCTTTTTAAATTAAATGTTTTAAGAGTTACACTTTATTCCAATCAAGATGGCTTCAGGTGTGCAATACGTTTGTCATAAGTAGGACTGTTAGCGCTCTAGTTGTTCTTTAGAACACTAAGGAAAGCTGCAGTAGAACAACTTGTTGAATGTTCATGTTTTACTGAGAATGTGAGACTTTGTTCTCACATGACTGAGAAAGATAATGTAAATTTACAGAAAATATGCACTCTGTTTAGCTTACAGATCACCTTCCAAACCTCTGTGGGAAAAGCATGAGGAAATATTTTCTCTCAAACATGATTCATGATATCCCAGTAGAAGGCTTTTTCGCATGGTAAAATCACCTTAGAACACACCACCATTCCTAAAATGAGTATGGTGCCATCAACAAGTCTTAAAACCTTCTATTAACTGCAATGCTTTTTAATGAGGTGCTATCATGTATACTGGTCCCAAGATAGCTGACAACACTTCTTAGATGAAGTACTGACAGCAAATCAGATCTCACAATGAGATGTGTGGTTAGGCTCCTCCCAGATATATATATTTATTTTGCCATTAATATTTTAAAAACTACTGAACGGATTTACACCATTTAACAAAAAGGGTTCTTTCTGAACCAACGGCTACCTTTTTGCCAAATTTGGGTAATTCCATTCAGAAGTTCGGGCTGTAGCCATGTCTAAAATTTCCTATGGATAAGGCCGAAGAAATATATAATTTTTGACTGAAAAAGATAATAAAGGTGAGGTTAAGGGTTGCAAATAATGCAACACTTCCTAGTGTGTTATTAAATGTATTTCATGTAAAATAGGGCATAAAAAAGGATTCTAAAGTGCTTTGTAGATTGAATGGAGACTCTGTCACATGGGCACGGTGGAAGAGAGGAAAATTGTGTGCCTGTATGTGGAAAAACATCTAAATAATGAAATATGCTTACTTGTAAATGTGTAGATAAAATCTTAATTCATGACTCTGTATCCAAAATAGGTATGGTTCCATACCTAGAGTAGTTGAGAGAGGCACATATTGGAGAATGGACACCATATCAAGGGATTTTGTGATTTTCTCTTTCTCCCTCTGTGCCAGGAACCTGTTTTTTCCAACTCCTGTCAATATTACATGGGACATCAAAGAGTTGGCTTAAGCCAAGTGGAAAAGGGAATTTTTAACATATGTCAGCCAAGAAATAGCTCATATTTTCCTTGAGTTAAGACAGTCCTCTACAACCTTGAGTCAGAAACCCATCTTGGGAGTAGACCATACTTTTAGCCATAGTAAGGTGGGAGACAGGTTACACCATCCTCTAAGTAGCCTAAACCCATCTCATAGTGTCAGATGAAACTGGTTGGTTTTAGGGGATTGCCAAAAGTCTACACAGAAATTTGTGTTCAGCTGCCAGCAGAGCATTCAAACGTTTGTTTCCCCAAACCCCTGCCCTGTGTGTGCCTGCGGAGAGGCATTTACACTTCTATAGCAAAGACATTGCTTTAAGTGGTTTATGAGCTAGCTTTATTGCAAAGCTGAAAACCGCTTTACGAGAAGCCACCAACTTTTGTGACCTTTGGGTAACTAATCATTCCCAAGTCAAGTTGGAGTGAAACAAAATACCTAAGTAATTGAAATTACAAATGTGGGTGATTGAGGTCCTCCCAAATAAAAACTTTTAGTACAGGTATTGTTTGGACCCCTGTAATGGCTGGATTTTCTGTTTAGATGGGATCAGCCCCCAGGGGCCCCTATGACCCAGCCAAAACGTACTCACCTTCCCTCCTCAGATCGTATTCACACTGGATAGATATACTGATATATATATATATATGTATATATAGGTCGCACCTAAGGATGGGGAATATACATAGACTTTCTACAATATCTTATTCACATCAGTTGGTCTCGCGGCCACCCCGACCCAGACCGTTCTACCCTAGGGCAGATCTGACACACAATCCGGTGCATCTACACACGGGCCTGCAGAACCCAATGCTCTCTTCTCCAAATTGTTTGCAATCCGGCGAAACTACGCGCCAGTATCCTCCCTGGCGTTCTCACTTATTCAAGCCACAATCCTGTGGGTATCCACACTGGTAATCCCCCCCAGTGCTCCCATTAACGCCGCATATCAACGACGACCACATTCCTATGAACAGTTATCAGGATAATATCTCAGTTACCTACTCGGAATAAAACTATAATAATGACTTTAAACACGGTTCCAAATTATATGGTGTACTTTCTGTTCTTGGCATCAAAGGTCCACTCACTCCCTCTTTGTTCGATCACCATTTACCTGATCGGGATTACACATCCGTTCACATAAACAACTTTCGACTAGGAGATGCATTCACCGAGATTGAACAGGAACACAAGGCACACGATAATTCCATAAGAATTAGGGTATTTATTAACAATAGACACCAATCACATTACTATGCAACATAACTTCTGCAAAGAAAAGGTAAAGATTAGAGCTGGTCGGACGTCACCTGATTAATATGAAGTTTGGGCTCGGCAGTCATCTAGGTTCCCTTCTCGTCTCTGTGTCCTGGCTCGCCTTGCAGTCACACCCCAGCCGTCACAAGTACACGTCTGCACCGCTAGGCTCAACCTCGTCTGCTTCCCTCCAGGGCACTGGAACCTTGCTGATTATTAGCTACCGTCTCTCTCTCTCTCTGTATCAGTGCGCTCCGCGCTACTTCTCGTTCAGTCTATCTCAGAGAGTTTCGGTCTTAAATCTTTCTCCGACTTCAAAGATGGCGACTTGTCCACCATGAAAATGAATAATGGCAGAGATGCTAACGGCTAGATGCCGCCTACGGACTAACTGACAAACTGACTAACACCTTTGCTAATATCAAAGCCCGTTCCTTCATGGAAAGTTACGGCCAGTAACCTGCCGCCCACCAAATTCTTGTACCTCCCCGTACCAAGGACACTTTCCCAGCCGGCCGGCCTGAAGTTGTGTCTTTGGAGTGGAGAAAAATACATTCCTTCGATAAGGGTCAGCCTGAACCGGTTCTCTCCAAGCGAACAACAGCTTGAAACTAAAACATTACTCTTCACCTAGAAAGCCTTCTCGAGCTACCGGGCAGAAAGCAAAATGGAGTCTGTCTCGTTTAAGGCCTACGGAGCCCATAATATGCATAGTTCCATGAAAAACAGCTCAACATGTTAGCAAATGAGAAAATCATGACTAATACTTATATATCTATCCCCTAACTTAAATTCATAAGCCTTACTCTAAGGAAAATGGTACGAAAATGCCCTAATATATATAAGACAGGGTCCCTGTCTATCGGCCTAATCCCTATGCTATGGGGGTGATAGGCTGGAGTCACTCTCCATCATTCTCCTTCTCCAAAGAGCTAGCAAAAAGACAGCCATAACATTACACCCCTTGACTCCAGTCTATTAACCACAAACTAAATGGAGCTAACGTCAGTAGACGAATAATATGAAACAAAATTAACTGATCTACGACCCTTACTAAGTCTAAAAAATTGCAGCAAGGAAGGGATACACTGAATAAAGCAACAAATAGCTATTAGGATACAAATAGTAAGAATAACCCCCCCTAAAATTTGTCGTATGAAATGCATGTCAGGGAGCCAATTAAAGAGCCAGTCAAAGAAACCCTGATCTATATGTTGTCTAATTTCTGCGGTCAAGTCGTGGAGTTTGTTAATATGGGATTGGATAGCTTTAGAATGGTCAGACAAATTAAAACAGCATAGACCTTCAAAATCGGAACAGTCATGACCGTGTTTCAACAATAAGTAATCAATAGCAGCACGGTTTTGCAAAATAGCTCTACGTTCACCTTGGGAATCTAATAATAAATCTGATAAAACAGTAGAAGTTTGGTTAATGGACTTTACCATCCAGCAGGCCATTTTGCCGATTGTTTTGGCATTGTAGACGGCCAATGCTGGAACACCAATAATAGAAAAAGCTAAACCAAGGTACTCTGATCTAGAATAAAGATGAACAGAGGAATCACAATCTTCATGCAATGACATTGAATCACGTACAATACGGGAATGTGGAGTAGGATGTGAGGAAAACATTAGCAAACTTAATCTAGTGATGGCACATGGGCCACCAAAAATATTCGCTGGAATATAGGACCAAGATGAATTCCCACAGGAAAAGAGCCATCCAGCTGGCAATAACATTGGACGATAGTGACTGGTGGCTACTACTAAACGTTTACAAGTCATATTATTCTTAACTGAAAGACATGAATTCGGAAGTCTCTTTAAACATAACAAACGTTGATGAAATGAAAAGGTAGTAGCGGCTTGGAGCTTCAGCCGCAGACACTCGGTAATGGCTTTAGGATTACAGGTCATAATAAAACAAAGATCTCCAGGGGTAATATTAAAAGTAGTAATTCTGGAATTAACAGAAACATCAAGGTCTGGAATAAGAGTACATGAGGGACAAAAATCATGTGCTGCAAAGTCCCCCAGAATAACATTAGGTCGGGCATTAGAAAAATTAAAAATGTGGTGGAGTGTCTCAGTGGATGCAGGGACAGCAACCAAACAGGTCGCTAGAATGTCAGTAACACTTTTCATTGGAGTAAGGCAGAAATGCGGAGAGTTCGTCACCCGCTTCGCGAGTGTGATCCAAAAATTCGTTGAAGCAGCCCACGCAGACCGCGGGGCTCTTATTATCCCATCAACCGGCGTCGGTAGATCCTCTCCCCTCCCGGCGTAGCAGGCCAAAAGGAGTCCAGCGCCGACACATCCTGCAGCAGCAATCCAAAGAATGATCTGAAAGAATACAAACACAGGCCTTAATCATTCTCGTAAGTAACATTTATCAGCTGGGACAGCTTCCCAGCCATCTTTCCCTGGCTTCATCACCAAAACGGTGTTGTCATGACCGGTCGCAATAATATCAGCCTGTTCAGGAGGATTTTTAGGCGATTGCACCCATATTTTAGCTCCAGGAAGATCAGACGATCCGAAGCCTTTTTGTCCTCGCACAGTTAGCAACGTTGGGGCAGAGCCTTTTTTGATCTCACCACTGAAGACAGGCATAATCAATAACTGAGCAACACGGTCAGACTTTTTAATGAACAAATCCGTCTCACTGCTATTAAGCAGGAGAACCTTAATCTCTCCCTGATAATCACTGTCAATTACTCCTCCGAGTACTTGTACACCTTTCAGGGCCAGGCCAGATCTAGGGGCAATTAATCCAAAACTACCGGCAGGTATAGAAACACCAATGCCAGTTTCAACAATGATTCGATCCTTTCCTGGAAATTGTGCATCATTTAATGCATGCAGGTCGAGGCCTGCAGAACCTGGGGTTGCTCTACATGGAGCCAAAGCACCGGGGGTAATTTCCCAATAAGTAACAGTGTTGGAAACAGAATTTGGTTTTGCATCAACATGTGGAGGAAACAAACGCATCAACGGAGATTCAGCATGTAACAAAGGACGATTATTTAAAATTAACAAAGCTTGAAGTAGAACATCTCTCCACTGGCTGTAACGGTCATCAGTCAACTTGCGCAACTGTTCTTTCAACAAGCCATTCATTCTCTCAATCAATCCTGAAGCTTGTGGGTAATATGGAATATGAAACACCCAATCAATGTTATTTTCCGTACAGAATTCCTGCACCAATCTTCCACGAAAGTGGGATGCGTTATCTGATTGAATTTGGAATGGGACACCATAGTACAGAACAATCAGCTCCAGGGTTTTAATCGTATTCACTTGAGTAGCATTCTTGCAAGGGAAAGCGACCAAAAGGCCACTATAAGTATCAACCACTGTGCAAATATATTGACAATTTCTGCTCATAGGGAGCGGACCAATGTAATCAATCTGCCAAATTTGGGCGGGCAATTTACCTCGATGTAAGTGACCTCGAACAATCTGAGGCACCTCTTTTTTCCTAGAATGCTGACAAATGGGACAATGTAGAATGACATCTTTAATTAAAGAAAAAGGAATATGAATTCCTCTATCGGCAGCCCACCTGCTAGTGGCTTTTTCTCCAAAATGTCCTGCTTTCTGGTGGGCCCACTTCGCCAATCCCGCCAAATCAGAATCCTGCATGTCAACCACTGCCTCAGAAATTTTAGAATGTTCATCTGCAATATTATGAAAAAATTTGTCAAGGGAGTCAATTGGAGTATGAGCATCCACGTGAAAGATTGTTACAGTACTCTGCGGGAGCAATTCCCAAATTTCTTGCCACAGTTCTTTGCCCCATAATTCTTTGGAATGCAATTCCCAATTATGAGAATGCCATGTTGGTAACCACACCGCTAGTCCATTTGCAGTGGACCAAGAATCAGTGAAAATATGACATGTGCCTGGTAGTTCCTGTTTCAAAACTTGGTAAACTGCATAGAGTTCAGCATATTGACTACTCTTACCGTCTCCAGTTGTGCTTAGCAATTTCTTTGTAATTGGATTGTAAGAAACAGCTTTCCAATGTCTTTTGTCACCAATGAACTTCGCAGAACCATCCGTAAACCACACATGTTTTCTATCCTCCGCGGACAGATCATCAAATGATTTACCCCACTTCACAGGAGACTCCTGCACTACGGGAACCGAACACTCACTTTCAATCTCATTGGAGGGCGCCTGCGCCACTCGTTCATGTAAAACCGCCACACCTTTCGGACCCACACGTGCCCTGTCCTGAATGTACCATTTCCATTTAATGACACTCGCCTCCTGAGCATGTCCAATTCGATGGGACTTCAGTGAACTCAAAACCCACTGCATGATAGGAATTTCAGGCCTCAAAATCACAGCATGGCCTAGGGTCAATTGCTCGGTATCCACCAGAGCCCAATAACAAGCAAGCAACTGTTTTTCAAAAGGTGAGTAACGCTCACCAGCCTCTGGTAACTTTTTGGTCCAAAAACCCAATGGCACTTTTTGTCTGCCCTGCTTTTGCCACAAACTCCAATTAGCATACAAGCCTTCCACGGACACATTCAAATCCACATCACCTTCATTCACGGGCCACAAATCCAAAGCATACTGAATAGCTTCTTTAGCCAAAATAAAAGCAGTCTGTTGAGGTTCACCCCATTCAAACGCATTCTTTTTACGAGTGACTCGATACAGTGGAGCCAAGATTTGACTCAAATGGGGAATATGCTGACGCCAAAATCCAAATAAACCAATAAAGCATTGAGCTTCTTTCCTGTTTCTGGGAACAGCAAAATCAAGTATTTTTCGTTTAACCTGTGGAATCACCTCTCTGTGACCCTCATGCCAATTAATTCCCAAAAATTTTACAGCTTGGGATGGAGTTTGTAATTTGTCAGGATTAATTTCCCAGCCTTTCGCTCGCAAACAGTCAATAATTTGATCTAAATGGGACTGCACCTGGTCTTGCGTTTCACCTTGAATCAAAATGTCGTCAATATAATGACAAACCTGAACTTGTGGATTCGTGGGCACTTCAGACAAATGTTCCGCCACCAGCCGGTGACAGATCGTAGGACTATGTACATAGCCTTGAGGAAGACTCCGGAACGTCATTTGACGTCCATTCCATGTGAAACTGAATTGTTCCTGACATTCGGGGGCAATCGGAATCGAAAAGAACGCATTAGCAATATCAATGGAAGCATACCACGTACCTGGATGCTTTTGAATTCTCTGAATCAATGTAACAATGTCAGGCACTGCAACAGTCAATTTAGGTGTATTTTTGTTCAATTCTCGATAATCAACAGTCATGCGCCAAGAATTATCACTTTTGCGCACGGGCCAAACGGGATTATTCCAAGCAGATGTGACCGGAGTAATGACTCCTGCGTCAACCAAATCCTGAATCGTAGCGGTAATTTCTTCATGACCACCTGGGATGCGATATTGCTTTTGTGAAATCACTTTCGTTGCTAAAGGTATTTTAATAGGTGGCATGCGTAAACGGCCAACCCGTACGGGTCTGGTCGAAATATAGTGTCGTGTACCAAATTGATAGCAACCATCATCCAGATGCAAAGTCATACCTTTCAGAATGTCAATTCCAATAATGTATTCCAAAAGTGGCACAACCAACACAGAGTATTCTCTACGAGGAATTCTACCAATTTTAATTTCGAGTGCAGTTTGAACTGCGGGTGTCTCCTTACCACCCAGACCGGTAATTGTAAAAGACTGTCCATGAAACTTTCTCGATTTACCATGAATTAAAGTGGCCTCCGCCCCAGTATCAACCAACGCTCGGGCCCTTTGGATATTACGATGTTTCCAAAAAATCTCAATATCTACATAGGGTCTATAATCTCTGTGGGCCCACTTGCGTACCGGAGCTTGACCTATTTCCTAGTCATTTTTCCTGCGTTCCGTCAACCAAGACAAATCAGGGTAAATGTTCTCAGTTTTCTTTGGTATTAGAATGTCTTGTTCATATCCGTCTCCAGTACGAAACGGATTAGTGTCAGGTTCAAAAAGTTGTGAGTTACGGTCAGAGAGTCTGTTACGATCCTCTCTCTTTCTCGTGTCAGGGGAGTAACACCTTTCATCTCTTCGTTTGTTGGAAACTCGATCATCTCTTCCCCTCTCACGATCATCCTCTCTCCCCCTCCCATCATTACGACGAGGGGATCCGTCACGTTCATAGCGCCGATCATCGCGGCGATCAGAATTCACACGTCGTCTCTCATCACCACTGTCATCCGAACCACGATCATACTCATTCTTTCGCACACGACGGGCACCCTCCTTCCGATCCAAACCACGCTTACGAAACATATCCCATAGGATATTATTAGGCTCGCCATCAATGTCTTCTCTTTTGACACCATCAGCAATGAGAGCAAGAAACATGTCACGTCTAGAGAACTTATAGTCCCCACCAGTACGACCCTCAGGTCGAGATTGTCTTTCAGGTTTAAACCATTCACCCAGCTCACCAAGCTGACGAACAGACTCAAGCACAACAGACAAAGGATTGCCAGTTTGGTTAATCAATAATGTCATCATGACCTGCTTGTAAGCAACAGGAGAAGCACGGATTATGCGATTACGCACAGAAGATGTTAAAAGACCATCCAATAACTTGTCAGCAGTACTAAGGAAGATACACGTTTTCATGACTTCCTCTTTTAAACGTTGCGACGCATCGCGCAAAGTGTACCACGGTTTCTCGTCAGTGGGCCAATCAGATTCGGTTGGATATTTATGATTACAGCCGTCAGACGCAAGCTGGAGCAAAGTAATTTGACCAGCACCATTATAGTTTCGAAAATGATCTTGAATAGTAGAATCAGAACTCAAAGAGCAAAATCGTAAGCAATCAACAGCATCAAGCATAATACCGGCAGCGCCAAGTTCATAAAGACGCACCATCCAGGTAAGCAAGGCCTCACCAGGCCGTTGTCTAAATCGTTGCAGAATGTCACTGACCTCCTGCTGAGTAAAGTCTTCAATACAATCGAGAGCTATACCACCCGGATTACCAGGGGCCTGTTGTAATTTTCGTCGAAAAATCGGGTGAGCGGAAACTGCAGGAAGAGCTTCCGAGGAAGCCCGCATCTTAGATTTAGCAGCACAATCAGGGCAAGCTACGTCATCCACACGGGAAGAACGAGCACGGTCACAATCAGGACTTGAATCGATACATGAAGTAGATTTACAATCACGTCCGGAGCGAGAAGACTCGCGTTTGTCACCCTCCTCTGCCGAGGAGTCAGAAGTATGAGAATCCCAGATATTACCATCCCATTCATCGGGGTTCCAATCCATTCCAGCTTTAGCTACAACCATACGCACTTTGCGTGAAGACACACGTCCACGACGATGTTTATATTTATATCGTGCAATACGGACCGCAGCTCTTTCAGCAATGGTCTGATATGTTTCAAGTTTGTCGGCAAGCAATTTATTTTGACAACGCAAAAGAGTATGCGCATTTTGCAACTCAACACACTGTCCTTCCATGTCCTTAAACTGCTTTTGTAGCTGAACAAACCTCTCATGCAACATCCTGTATGCATTAGGAACAATCCAACCTCTGCGTCCTAAAATAGGAAGCTCATCACCCTTCACTACTGGCGCTTTCTGCAAGCATGACACCACATCGGCAGGCTCCGCCTGCTCCAAGCATGAAGACCAATTTTCACTCAAACCAGTAGAATCAGCCCACTCACGAGCCAATGCCTCGTAAGGCGTAGACTCCCAGCCTGGAATCTGAATCGGCAGTTTAAAAACCGACGATGATTTTTTCGCAAACATAATTACACGCAAAAATTATATACACAACTATAAACAAAATTTTATACGTACAAGCCGAGCGCAAACCAACAAGATAAAATCAACACAATGCACACAGGCTTCGTAAACAGTTCGTGACGCCAGATGTAATGGCTGGATTTTCTGTTTAGATGGGATCAGCCCCCAGGGGCCCCTATGACCCAGCCAAAACGTACTCACCTTCCCTCCTCAGATCGTATTCACACTGGATAGATATACTGATATATATATATATATGTATATATAGGTCGCACCTAAGGATGGGGAATATACATAGACTTTCTACAATATCTTATTCACATCAGTTGGTCTCGCGGCCACCCCGACCCAGACCGTTCTACCCTAGGGCAGATCTGACACACAATCCGGTGCGTCTACACACGGGCCTGCAGAACCCAATGCTCTCTTCTCCAAATTGTTCGCAATCCGGCGAAACTACGCGCCAGTATCCTCCCTGGCGTTCTCACTTATTCAAGCCACAATCCTGTGGGTATCCACACTGGTAATCCCCCCCAGTGCTCTCATTAACGCCGCATATCAACGACGACCACATTCCTATGAACAGTTATCAGGATAATATCTCAGTTACCTACTCGGAATAAAACTATAATAATGACTTTAAACACGGTTCCAAATTATATGGTGTACTTTCTGTTCTTGGCATCAAAGGTCCACTCACTCCCTCTTTGTTCGATCACCATTTACCTGATCGGGATTACACATCCGTTCACATAAACAACTTTCGACTAGGAGATGCATTCACCGAGATTGAACAGGAACACAAGGCACACGATAATTCCATAAGAATTAGGGTATTTATTAACAATAGACACCAATCACATTACTATGCAACATAACTTCTGCAAAGAAAAGGTAAAGATTAGAGCTGGTCGGACGTCACCTGATTAATATGAAGTTTGGGCTCGGCAGTCATCTAGGTTCCCTTCTCGTCTCTGTGTCCTGGCTCGCCTTGCAGTCACACCCCAGCCGTCACAAGTACACGTCTGCACCGCTAGGCTCAACCTCGTCTGCTTCCCTCCAGGGCACTGGAACCTTGCTGATTATTAGCTACCGTCTCTCTCTCTCTCTGTATCAGTGCGCTCCGCGCTACTTCTCGTTCAGTCTATCTCAGAGAGTTTCGGTCTTAAATCTTTCTCCGACTTCAAAGATGGCGACTTGTCCACCATGAAAATGAATAATGGCAGAGATGCTAACGGCTAGATGCCGCCTACGGACTAACTGACAAACTGACTAACACCTTTGCTAATATCAAAGCCCGTTCCTTCATGGAAAGTTACGGCCAGTAACCTGCCGCCCACCAAATTCTTGTACCTCCCCGTACCAAGGACACTTTCCCAGCCGGCCGGCCTGAAGTTGTGTCTTCGGAGTGGAGAAAAATACATTCCTTCGATAAGGGTCAGCCTGAACCGGTTCTCTCCAAGCGAACAACAGCTTGAAACTAAAACATTACTCTTCACCTAGAAAGCCTTCTCGAGCTACCGGGCAGAAAGCAAAATGGAGTCTGTCTCGTTTAAGGCCTACGGAGCCCATAATATGCATAGTTCCATGAAAAACAGCTCAACATGTTAGCAAATGAGCAAATCATGACTAATACTTATATATCTATCCCCTAACTTAAATTCATAAGCCTTACTCTAAGGAAAATGGTACGAAAATGCCCTAATATATATAAGACAGGGTCCCTGTCTATCGGCCTAATCCCTATGCTATGGGGGTGATAGGCTGGAGTCACTCTCCATCATTCTCCTTCTCCAAAGAGCTAGCAAAAAGACAGCCATAACAACCCCAAGTCAAAATAAAATATTTTTCGGTTTAATCTGCTTATTTAGTTCCCTCATAAAATCTGTGAAGGAGGGTCTGTAACTCATTAGCTGTAGGCATTAAGGACTTGTCATCCCAGAAATAAGTCCAAATGGCATCCTGAGGAATTTGAAAGAACCTCTAAATGTTATTTGTGATGTAAGATCAAGTGAACACTAATGCAATGTTATCTGATGGTACGCAGACACCAAGTCCAGTGTTGTAAAAAACTTGCCATCTGAGGAAGTAGATAGCATTTCCTGGAATTTGGGAAAAGGAAATGTATCCACTGGTACCTTTGTTCAAATTCCTAAAATCTATGCATAACCGTACATCACCATTGTATTTATGGACTTTCACAAATTGAGCTAACCGATCTTTATATTCAACTGGAGAAATGTTTGCAATTTTAATGTCTTGAACTGGAGAACTTATGCCCTCTTTTTGTAATTGATGTAATACCTTTTTACCTGCTTTAGTACATTAAGTGGTAATTATCTCACCTCAGAAACAGATGGCATGGCATTTATCCTCAATTTGAGTTTTTGGGGTGTAGCCTTTAAGCCAACATACTTCTAATGTAAACAGATTAGGAAACTTTTCCGAACAATCACCACACCCCTCCTCCTGTGAACCAACACCTTTTTCTAGAACTTCTCTCATGCATACTTGGGGTACTGAATTGGGATCCAGATTCATACATAAGTCTTTCCGGTGAGGCAAACTTAAAATGTTGCCCCCTTTGCGAGACAAATACGCTTTACCATCAGTGCATTTACTTCTGAATTCAATCAGTGTAGGAAAATAGCCAGCCATTTTAATAGAATGTGCCCCGTAACCTGCTGGATCGATTACCATTCTTATTAAGTTACTGAATTTCAAATTTCTTTTTTAATATATTCTGGGAAATTGTAGTCAGTCTAGAATAGAAATCAAACATAAACTCATTTCATTTACTGTTCACCTTGCCCACAGCTACAGCATCACCATTGCATATACTAGCATACTGCAACAAAACATCCTCACTGCTTATCTTCCATTTATAACACTTCTGCAGTACTCAATGAAGTGTCACTTTTAACCACGTGTTTTTCACACAACCTTTAGAGTAGGGCAGCCGACGGAATGAACTAAATTAGCTGTCACCCCAGAACAAAAACACTTCTCTTTGAATATGATTTCCCCTTTGTTTTTAGATATAGCTTCAACAACTTTAACTTATTCCATCCTTGATTTTCCATCCGGTTTTCCATTATTGTCCGTAGTTTACACTTTCACACAAATAAACATGTGTTCAACCCACTTCCCTAGCAAAGACATTGGCAACTGGTTGCTCAACTTTGAACCACAGCTCTTCACAGATTTGTCAGACTCAGTGTAACATAAACTGATCTCTTATTCCTCTTCTAAATAAGTGCACAACTTACACAAAGCTGATAAGTTTGTTATACCATAATATATATTAATTCAGAGTCATCCTCCCTCATCATCTTTACCCATAACTGTATCTCTCTAGAATAGTACCTAATCTAGGTAAGTAGATCAAGTCAAGTTTTTTTGCAATTTTTAAAATGGATTTAACCCATTTGCACCCTTTTGGCTCAAACCTGGAAGATCTTCCATTACCTCTCGTACTCAAGCTCCAAATAATGTAATAAGATCACTGCTTTTCTTTTGGTTTCTAAATTAATACCATTTGCCCATGAGTAGTTCAAAAATGTGTTTTCCATTTGTTCCAGAGTAAAAAAGCGATAAAACAGTGAGGGAGTAACATTTTGTATTAGGAAAATATTTTGGAGTTATAATATATTTTTTCAAGTCAAGCACCAGTAAATAAAGCACGTTCACAGAAATCAAAATGACACAAAAATCAACAATAAACACAGAATCATGCAAAAACACCTCAAAGTTTAAAAAGTTATATGTATCCTCAAATATATTTCACAACAGTAAACATTAGAATCACCTTCAAAATGATGCACATCTGCGAAAATAGAAGTAAAGTAAAAGAGTACACCATCAACACAATAACACTTATCCACTTACAGAAAACAGGGTAGAAAAGCAGTGACCGGTTAGCCAACCTCTGTGGCTTGGGCAGCAAAGCAGACCAGTATTAATTCGTTCCACAAATACACTAAAACAAAACCACATGCTCCTCCCAAAGTTACTGCAGGCAAAAGCATTCATGCTCTAGTGTAATCCAGTTCCATAAAGCAGTGCAACAGACATGGGCACCTAAATGTGAATGCAGGTGCCCTCAGAGTAAAACAATGATCCAGAAATAAAATCATGGACTGTGGGTTCACCATCGCAGTACACGAGCATCATCAAGGAAGAACTAATTCCAATTAGTACGTAGTACGTCAAGCGGCCTCCTTCCATCAATTACACAATAAAATGGTGGCAACCCTGGCCGGAATGCAAATCATGCATTTCAGTGCACCATGTAATCTCAAAATGGAAGATCTCCAAACAAGAACCAATGCCTTGTATTATCTGGTGCAGACCTGGTCAGAACTCACCAACAAGAAAAGAAAAGAAAAGGAGACAAAACCTCTGTCTCAGAAGCTGAAATGAATAATCAACGCCTAATTGAAGAAGTGTCAGGAGGTAATCTTGTCATCCAGCTTTATCTCCTACAGCGAACACCACCAAATATCATGTTGAAGTTACCTCAAATCTTTACCATACTTGTCGCCAGTGTGAAGTCCAAGGTAGACACACAAGAAAGAGCCGTGCGAACGTAAGTTGGGTTGAATAAATCTCATCCACCAACTCTCCAACTATAACCAAAAGAATCTTCAAGTAAAGAGACAGCAGATATTCCTTGTGAAAGAGGGAGGAATCCAGGGATGCAATAAATAAATACCACAGGACCATGAAGTGAATCACATTACAGTATGTCCCAAGCCCCAAGATGACATCATCAAATAATTAACATTCTACAACACTTGTCAGTATTGATGCCTTGAGATGCACAACTTGGGGAAAAACCTGTGTTTTTTTGTTTGTTTTTACTCTTGAAGGCCCCTTTAAAACTAGGCAGTCATTCTGGGCAGAATGGGAAAATGCTTAGAAGCTGGATGAGATAAATAGGCAAATGTGCATCTATAGGTAAAATAGCCAATCTTGTGAACTTTCTAAGACTACAGCAACAACTAACAAGAATTTTCAAAAAACTATTGGATCTAAATCCTAGGAAATCAAGTGACTGGAAAAAAGCAGGCATATATAAATAATTTCCAAACTTTCAGTGGCAGAAACAAGTCCAAAAATGGAGTCAGTTACGCTTGTGAAACTTGCTTTGGTCATTGACCCAATAAAAGTGGAGATGCAAGGGGGTAATGTAAAAGAAAACAAGAACTATTGGCCTATCTTAAAAAAAAGGAAATTATAATTTTCCTTAAGGGAATCTTGCCTTACAGATGTAATAGTATAGTGAGTAGTGGGTGCCATGTATTTCTGTACAGAATTGTTCTTGGTTTAACAACAGTGCTACCACCTTCCCTCTTGTGTTCTCTATTTTGGTAAACTATTTTGTAACCTGCAGAAGAAACCCATTGATGTTGTTTACTGTGTTGCCACCAAACCTTATTTCAGTATATTGGATCCAATGAAACATATAGTCATTAGTCAGATGATGTGAGTCACAGGTATCATGTTTTTGGGATGCATTTGAATGTTGGTTATACTAGATTATAAGGCCCACAATGGGAGGTAAATATTAAAAACATTTCTGAAAGGACCAAGGGCGGAGGTCATTGTGATACTTCCCTTGTGATGTCTGTTATGAGAGAGATGCTGATGACATGCACATTTTAGGAAATAAGCAATGATTAACCAGACTTTTCCCAAATTCTTTCTAGATTTACACACTAAAATTTCGGCCAGAAGGGCTCCGAACCAGGTTCGAAGTCCTTCCGACCGAATCTGTCAGGGCCGGCCAAATTCCTTTCCAACTGAGCCATTCCGATGGGCTCGGTCGGAAAGGAATCCGACTCAGATTTCTAGATTGCGAACGACAGGCTCGGAGTCTGTCCGCAGTCCGGGAATCCCTCAGTACTCCCCCTGAGTACGATGGCAGCTTTTCACTGCCTTTCCATGCCGGTCTGTCCGGCACGAAAAGGCAGTCGGAAGCTGTCTATGGGGGCCCCCAGTAGTGCCCCCATGGGCGTGAGGCCGGCGAATGGCGGCCTGGGGGCACCTATGGTGCTCCTCCGTTGATCCCTGTACCTGGTGGCAGGCACCTTGGGGTGCCGGCCAATCGGTGCAGGGATGAACTGCATCCCTGCTTTCAGCAATGCAGGCATGCAGTCCACTCAGAATACATGCTTGTATTGCAAAGTATACGAATGCGACGGAACCCTGTTTGGTCGCATCGTACTAGCAGGGTTGTAACCGACAACAGCAGGTCAGTCAGTTACAGCTCCTGGCCGATGTCAGACGGACTCAGGTTCGTCCGACATTGGAATAGGCCCCATAGAAGCAAAGGGACCTAAAAGCACAGAAGTTTTTAAATTAGTTCATCGGAACCAAACTTTCAGTGAAAGAAAATAATCAAACTAATGTGTCAGTTTCTGAAGTGGGCCTCAGCTCATGTATTAACTCACTAAAAGTGGAAAAGCAAGCTAAAGGTGTCACTGAATGCAAGAGTGATACTCCTATCTCTTTAATACATTTGAATTGTGGATGAAAAAAAGTCTGTGTCTGCAGATGGCATAATACAGAAAGAGCCTGATTCACAAAGAACAAATCAATTTCATTCCAAAAATATGTGACAGAAATAATATTGCTCAATGTTTGGCCATTTTCACTGTTTCCAAGGGTAAGGATTCGCATCATATGTTGTTAAGCACAGATTTGACAACATTTTGAGGTTGTGCATTGGAGCACAAGAGATTTCAGTACAGCTTTATGGGGGGCTGTGGTTATCCCATCAAAAGAGTTTTGCAAAGATCTGTAATAATGGGGGGACATATCAACAAGGGCATTATCGCCGCATTAGCTGCACTTTTTGCCGCTAAAGCGGCTATATTCCTATTGCCCTATCTAAAAGGCGGCACTAACATGCATTAGCGCATGTTAACTGCCGATTTCCCAACACCTGGCATCTCAGCGGTAAACATCGCTAATGAGATGCAAAGTAGGAATGTCTGACAAAATATCGAAATCAAAAATATCGAAATACAAAAATATCGGAACAAAAATATCGAAGTCAAAAATATAGGAATCCTATCCCTAACAAGGTAAGTACAAAAATATCGAAAAATTAATATCGTAGTACAAAAATATCGAAATTAAAAATATTGTTTTTTTAAATGTATTAATAATAATGTAAAAATAATTATAAAATACATATAATGTTACAAATATTAAATAAAAATATTAAAACATAAATAAAAAATTAAAACTAATACATATACATTTTAAATAAATTAAAAACTTAATAATTTAATGTAATTTTATATTTTTTAATTTCATTTAATTGATTTAATTTAAATTTATTTTATTTTTACCCTGTATGACTGTACCCCAAAAACCCAAAACTGACCCTGAACCCTAAAAATACCCCTTTACCCAAAAACCCAAAACTGACCCTGAACCCTAAAAATACCCCATTTACCCAAAAACTGAAAACTGACCCTGAACCCTAAAAATACCCCTTTACCCAAAAACTGAAAACTGACCCTGAACCCCAAAAATACCCCTTTACCCAAAAACTGAAAACTGACCCTGAACCCTAAAAATACCCCTTTACCCAAAAACTGAAAACTGACCCTGAACCCTAAAAATACCCCTTTACCCAAGAACTGAAAACTGACCCTGAACCCTAAAAATACCCCTTCACCCAAGAACTGAAAACTGACCCTGAACCCTAAAAATACCCCTTTACCCAAAAACCCAAAACTGACCCTGAACCCTAAAAATACCCCTTTACCCAAAAACCCAAAACTGACCCTGAACCCTAAAAATACTCCTTTACCCAAAATTAATTTTATATTATTTAATTACCAATTAATTATTAATTAACAATAAAGTAAATATATTAGCACATTAGTTGTAATTCATTAAATTTAATAATTAATATTATTTGTTCCCAATTAATTATTTAACAATAACAAAAAATTATATATATATAAAAAAAAATTTTAATTCATGTAATTAACTAATTAATATTAATTAATTACCAATTAATTATTAATTAAAAATATGTACCAAAATTATATTAATGAATTACCTAATTAATATTAATTAATTACCAATTAATTATTAATTAACAATAAAGTAAATATACTAGCACATTAGTTGCGATTAATTAAATTTAATAATTAATATTATTTTTTCCCAATTAATTAACAATAACAAAAAATTAAATATATAAAAAAATTACTTTAATTAATGTAATTAACTAATTAATATGAATTAATTACCAATTAAATATTAATTAAAAATATGTACCAAAAATATAATAATGAATTAACTAATTAATATTAATTAATTACCAATTAAATATTAATTAAAAATATTTACAAACATATATTAATTAATTGATTATTATTAAATTACTTCCCACCCTATTCCCCTATAAACCCACAACCCGCTACAGTACTAAAAGACAATATTTAATTAAATTACATTAAAAATTACATAATAAAACATAATAAATACATTATAATATACACAAAATGTATTTAAAAATCGATATTAGTAACATCGAAATTATTGATTTCGATATTATTGAAATCGATATTTCAAACTTCGAAATTACTGATATCATACTAATATCGATATTAAGACTGTCGATATTACTTACCTTCTATATTATGTCCCATCGATATTTAAACTTCGATATAATTGTATTTCGAAATTTAAATCTCGATATTTTGTCTGTGTACCGCAAAGTAGGCGTGGCTGGGTAAACACATGGAAAATTATCATGAAGGCAGCTTCGCAATATCAGCAAAGAGCTTCAGCGATAATATTCATTGCATTAACTATGCTTTAACGCAGGAATTTAACATCTGTTAAATTCGTGACTAAGGCATACCTAACATGGGAGGTGGATTATAGTGATACGACCACAGGGCCATATCAACAAGGCTATCGCCGTTTTGAGTGCAACATCGCTGGTTTTCCAGCAATGTTGGCCCATTTCCCAGAATATCACTGGAATGTTATCTTCCTGGAGTAACACATTGTTGATAACGAGTTAACCGGGCGATATATTCAAGCGATAGACGGCAATAAATATAGAAGCGGTAAGCGTGCTTTTAGATATTTATCGCCGTCTGTTGCTGTTATGCCCCAGAGATCTTTCCAAGGTTATGAGGGTGACTAAGGTTGTTTGCCATCACCATTATCGCTCAGCCTTGTGACTGTGGTCAAACCTATGAAGAATATTAACAGAGAAAATGTAGTGGATTTAGAATACAAGATATCAATATAGGACGACAGCAGGTTCTTCACTGATTAAGACAAAATGTATCAATCCCAATTCTGTTCTATCTCCTTCTGTTTCTTGTACATTTCAGGTTATACAGTCTTTAGGAACAAACAGAGCAGTTCACATATATCTAATGCTAGCTAAAATGTTTAACTGGAAAACTTGGGGGTTCTAAACATGTTTAATTGCAGCATGCATGTTTTCCAGAAATTAGAATAGAAGATTCATGCTTAACTGGATGGCATCTGTGGCACACACACACAAAGAATGTTAACCAACAGCTGTCAAATTCATTCAGCTCGGCAGTTGAAGTCACAGAGGCATTGTTGAAATAGAATAGGTTTGATTGAACCAACACTTTAGTGTGGGGGGGGGGTATCACTGAACGCTCTACTAAATATTGATTCAACGTACATTCATTAGGACATGATAACATGGTGAGATTAACACACACAAAAAAACTTACAGTGCAGGTCTTCTAGATACCTTGGAAGATCAGGAATATCAAAATGTATGGATTTATAGATTCAGATAACTACTAGTGATTTTCAGGGAGTAAGGTAAATTTCCAACATTTTCTGTTGTATTTCTTTATGGGAGTCTTTCCAGGAGGATCTCTTTACTATAAGCTATTTGTTTTATGACTGTGATCTTCAAGTTGGCATGTATAATTAACCGTGTCTCTAATACCAATGAACTGGAATAAGAGATTATGGATTGTGAAGACTTCCATCATATATCAGATGATAATTCTACACAATTAGAGATGCAAATGAAAGATAGTTGACCAGTGCTGGGATGTCAAAATGTTCATCTTAACCTCAATGGAGAATTTGTTCTTACATTCAAGCATTTTATTGGAAAATGTAGGTGATTTAGGGCCAAATGACTAGGATTATACTTATCTATGAGATTGTTTTCTCCTTCCTTTCAGATTCTTATATATTTTCTTCATACTAGTGTGGCGTAATGCTGTAAGTCATACATTGTATTAAGTTGTTGTTTTCTTATTTGTTATATAGTGGACACTATACAATTTTTTTGTATTAAAAACTTATTGAGAAAGCATGCTTCAAGAAGAAACTCACAGACTGGAATGACGGTATTGATGCCTATGAAGAAGCCGGAAACAAGGATGCTCCAGGCTTGTATTTGACGTCGACTTCTCTTCTTCATTAAAAAGTACAGGGTCAGCCTGGATGGTATTTCGATGGCTCCATAAATAAAGTTGGTCATGTACATGTCCATCCCAAAACCTGTGATGTTGAGGCTGATTCCATAATAGGAGAGTGCCACACCAAACCTATATGAGAGGAGGCAAGAATACAATGGTAGATATCTGACTCCACTATCCAAGAATAATAAAAATGTAAAGTCACAATTATTTATCATATACACATTAGTCCCTTACCAGACCAGCCCTGTGTATAGAGAGATTTTTCTCATTTCTGGAGTTCTAAACAAGTTCACGAATGAGTAATTTGTTTTAGTGTTCTCTTCTTCTGCGATCTTACTGAGTACCTGAGAATAAAGATACACAATAAGTAAATACTTTAGTTTTTTTATTGAATTTACTTTTGTCTACAGGGTTGAATCTGCAGCTCTGCAGCGTTGTCTTCACTGATTACACGTTGAAGAAGAGGCTGACTACAGCATGTTACAAACATGTTTTACTCATCATAGAGAATTGAGTCAGGTCCTACATATCACAGCTGTTTCTACTTACATATGTATCCCCCAATAATATTTAACATTACATGTTTTTGGCAACTTTGCATCAGTTTTCAAGGAGCTTGGCCATTTACTAACACATCCTGAACCTGACCTGTTCTGACTTTATGACCGGTGAGTTACCTTTACTTAGCAACAACAAAAACCTGAATAAAGGGACAAGGTACCCTTCCTCCAGAGGGGAAGACCATATTTTATTTTGAAAATGTCAACATTTTGATTGCATAAACTAATGGTCTCTGCATCCAAAGCAGAATGTCACTGGGCCAGGATTTCAAACTTAGACTGGCAGGAGGAAGCCCTCCCACCAGTGCTGAGTGTTGTTTGTCTGAGGTAAGACCATGATAGTTGATACCTCCCTTAAGGACTGGGGAGATGTCCCTTGCTCTGGGGAAGCCGGTGTGCACTTGGAGCCATTTACCCTTGACAGTAAAAGCAATATATACCACATAATGTGCTACATTGAATGCAACCATCTGACATCTCTGATCCAATCAGTGAGACTTGGGGCCTGATTCAAATTTTAGTGGATTGGTTACTCTATTACAAACATATATCTGCCCTAGTGCCATAGGATGTACTGCACTTGTAACAAGACAGACAGGATATCCAAAACTTACAGGTTTGTGTTTGGTATGTAATAGTGAGTTTAAATTTACTTTGAGCCCAGAGGTTTTCTCCTTGGCACAATTAAACACGTTTTTGTGAGGTTTCTGTATTTTAGGGTACAGAAGTACCACTGAAACAGGTGCTGTGGCATGTTTGACAAAAAGAAAAGATATCTGATTGGTCTAATATATGTCTTGCTACATTTTCAGGACAATCCCAGCTTTTCATCCATTTTTTCCATTCCGATAGGAAACAGAATATGTCTGACAAGATGATAAAAAAAACAACCTGTATCAGACCAAGTTTAGCAGGGGTATTTGGAGCATTTAGCATGAAGAAAATCCTCCAAGGTTGGCATAGCAGACAGCTAGCTCATGCAGAGCAAAGGTGGAGTCTTCTACTACAACCGTTGGGCCTACTGTTCAATCGGGAGACACGGTGCCATCCCAGGTCCTGAAAAGCCGTAGGAATGTAAATCCTCCATACGCCAACATGGCAATTTAATGTATGATGTGCTCTAAAATTGTTGTAGTTGGGAACCAAAGGGCCTCTATTCGAGACAAGTTGGTGTCTAACCATTACTTATAGTACAAGAAATATTTTTGATCTGTTTTTACTCTAAGCTCAAATGCCCTTGTATGTTTTTTAAGTTGAATCAACAACAATAAAAAAATCTAAATAATTTAAAAAGCCCAATATAAAAGTAAAGAATATAACAGGGGGGTGGCAGTTAAATACATTTACAAACCCATTTCAGTGTTTTATAAAAGTATTATGTATTCATATAAGGACAGGATATTATAATATAGTGTTATTAGCACTGTAGGAGGTTGTACTGATTGTTAAAGGTCAACTACAGCATATGTGGAGTGGATCAAAGGCACACGTATAACAAGTAAGCAGGCCTTTAGTGGTCAGTATACATGGTATTGTGGATAATTAGGTCCAGATTTATGAATTCTTTGTGTAAGGTTTGTGTTACTTTTGTAATACAAACCTAATGTAAAATGTCATTGTTGGAATTAATAACTAATGCAATGCTTTGTACATTACAGTGTCCAAAACAGAAAGTAATACTATTTGCTGTTTTGTGTTATTTTGTGTGACATTTGCATTGCACAGGGGGATGCATGGCCTTTTACAAAGACCCACCTTTGCATTCTGATATCAACTACTATCTACTGTTATTGTGAAATATATATTTACATCAAAATTCTATTCCTCCTCAAGCACACCTGAGAGGCATGTGTTCATAGCCCCTCATAGTTCCTTCTTTGAATATCTACTGTCCTGCAAACCAAGAGATGACCTAAGGGGGCTTAGGTGTCTGGAGGGAGTGTGATGTCCTTGAAGAGTTGTGAACAGGGCAAAGACAGTCTTCAGGAAGCAATTTCCACATGTTTTCTATTGATTTTCAATGGGGAGGGCAGGGCTGGCCATCCATAAAGGCTTTGAACAGGGACTAGGCCATGCACTATATGTGTTTGGCAACCTAAGTGTGCTTCACTGTTTGAAATGAGTGGCCTGTCTGTCAGGGGTTGTATACAGATTGAACAATATATGCAGCAGGAGGTTGCCCACCTGTGTGTGGTTGGTTGCTAACAAAGGTGTAGCTTCTTCACAAATATTTCAGCAGAGAAAAGAGGCCATACATGAATTTAGGTGAACATGGGACAAAGGATCAGGAATAGTGGTGGTTCGACCACATAAGGGAGCCTCGATGTCTGGAGAAACTGGCCTATCCATAACATCTTAGATAAACAGCAAAGACCATGCACAGCTGTGGCTTGCCTACCCATGTACTGTTAGTTCCTCACATGGGTTGGCTGTCCCTGATGGTTCGGCACAGTGTGAAAGCTTTGCTTAGAAGGGGTTTGATCAGCAAAGGAGCCTTGGATGTCTTGCCAAGGGGAATATCCATAAGAAGTTGTTCACAGGTCAAATATCATGCATGGTACGGGCTTGCCCACCCTCAGGCCAGGATTCGGTTATGTGTGATAGTGCACTTTTCACATGCACATAAAATAAAAAGTTGTTAAATTGCCAACAAGTTTTCAGTGTCGACTTAAAGTTTGGAACAGGGTAAAAGCTGTGCATAGTAGCGGTTTGGCCATTCAAGGTGGCTTGAGTCTCTAGAGGGAGTAGGCTCTCTGTGAAGGGTTGTGAATAGGACAAAGACTGCATGCAGCAACGCTTGCACACCAGTGCAGGGTTTGTTGACCATGGTTGATTGGCTGCCCGTAAAAGGTTCTAACCAGGGCAAAAGCTGTGCTTTGCAGGAGGTTGGTCCACCAAGCAGACTTGGGCTTCTAGAGGTAGTGAACTATCCATTAGTGATCCACAGGGCAAAGGCTGTGTGCAGCAAGGGCTTGCCCATCCATATCTGGTAAGATGTCCATAAGGAGTTGAGTGTCTGGAAGTCTTTGGAACTGGGTAAAAAACCATGTATAGTAAAATTCAGGGTAAGTGGACTCTCTATGAGAATTTGTACACAGCTTAAAGATTGTACAGGGTGGGGGAGTGCCCAACCATATGCAGTTAGTTGCTCACAGGCAAATGGATGTCCACAAATTGTTCAGCACAGGGTAAAAGTCACGCACAGCAGGCATTTAGCCACCTAAGAGGGCTGGAGTGTCTTGAAAAGTGGGGTCTCTATGCGGAGGTTTCTACAGGGTGAAGACTGTGTGGACAGAGCATTGCCTATGCGGGTGCGGTTGGCTACTAACAGGGCTTAATTGTCTTTAAAGGGTACGACAGAGGATACAGGATGAGTTTAGTAAGGGTTTCAACATCTTTGGGGACATGAGAGTAGTTAAAGTAGGGCTGTTTGTCAGTGTCAAGTATTGCAGTTCAATCGATTGTTTGTCTTGAAAAAGGTTTGGGGCCACAGGTGGGTATTTTTTGTTTACATTTTTCAGTGGTCTTTAGGGTACTTTCACATGACCCAGCTCCTGTGGCAGGCCGGCAGGACCATAAGGGGTCCACAATGATTCTCATTAGGGTCTACGGAGTTACTCTAGCATTCCCCCATAACTGGAAGGGGGTCGGAATACCACTACCCTGCCCCTTATAACTTCATTTAATTATCCCTTCAGGACTGGGGACAGAGTCCTGCTGTCCTGTAATGGTGGCCACAACATCTCCGTTTGAGTTGTGGCAGCCAACCAGATATTTCAGACCTGCTCGACTTAAGGGGCTGATGGGAAAAAACTCACTTGGCCAATCAGACCATCCTATTTCTTGAATTTGTTCTACTGCGTGAAAGACCAACCATCACTCCATTTTGTCTGTTAATGGCTAAACAGATGTACACCAAATCTTTAAAAGCAAGCTTCATGAGTATAAATCAAGCTTTCTGCTAAATTTGGTGCAATTGTGTTCAGCCATGTTTTCTGTATTGCATGGGAAAGCATGTTGTGACACCCCCCACACACTTTTTCTCTGCCCCCGCTTGATGGATCTCCATGCAACATTCCATGAACGAGATGAGGTAGATGAACTGTTTTTTTAATCTCTTATCATCTTCAAATTTAATAGGAACCCTATTTAAAACTTAAATTTATTTATATAAATTAAACACATAACTTTTGAGAACAGTTACTAAATATTGAATAAAAGCATTAGTGAGGGTGGGTAAAACAAATTAAATTAATTTTAAAAATCATAATCCATAGCTTATATTTTCACATTGATTTCAGTCAATCAACATCCTTTATTTCTAAGAAATATATTCTCAAAGAAATATTACATAGATATAATTTAACATACACAATTACAAGCATCATAACATCCAGATATTACACTTAATTTTAATTAATCCACCAACACTTATCATCAGGCTGAATAAAAAAAAACAGTATACAATTTAGGATTTTTTACATTAAAACACAATCAAGGGGAGAGGAGTTAGCCTAACGGCTAGAGCGGTCGACCTCAAATCTGCGGAACTGGGTTTGAGTCTCAGCAATTACTCTGAACATCCTGTGATTCTGGGCAAATCACTTAATCTCCCCGTGGCTAACAAAAATGAATGTGTCCTCCTGTAACGCAACTGGTGCTTTGCAAAGCGCTCTGATATCCAATACCGGGTCAAGTTTGCGCTATATAAAACTCAGTGGAAAAAACCCAAAACAAAGGTCATAACATTATCATATACCTATTAAGAACATTTGATATATAATTGATTACCCAAGGCAGACAGTTCATTTGGCACGTAAAACATTTCAAAGTGAATTGTGCAGGGCCATGCTTTCTCAAATACTAAAGTCTTGCTTTACCTAGTTCCTTACATGATCAAAAACAGCCTATCTAAGGTGAACAAAACTTAGTTAGGTTACAACTCATTATCACGTGTATTAATAACTTTCAGAGGGATACTGAGTTTCCAAGGCATACAACTTGTTTTGTCGGGTGGAGCATTAACGTACAAAGTACAAAGACAAACTACAGTGAACCCCGGGCCCCATTCTGTTTACTTTCTTACATAATTGACACCCACCTATTTAGAAAGAAAAAAAGTCTGTAGAAGGTACAGTCCATTACCATACCTATAAAGAGCAATTGGAAAGGGAAATATATTACCCAAGGCAAGCAGCTCGCTTAACCAACTAGAGCAAAATAAAGTGCATCATACAAACCAACCCCAGTATCACATACCTGTTATTACCATTTACAAAAGGGGGCAATTGCTAATTGATTGGATCTCATTTTGCCAACCCACATTCTAATGTACATTGTGCAGGACAACTAGCACAACCCCTGGCCTGCCATTCGATCAACCTTCTAACATATTTGAAATATGCCTATCAAGTAAAAATATGTCTCTTCCAAACCAGGGTGCACAAATCCTACCCCCGATCTGAATCAATTGTCAAGAGAGAGCATGGCATAGCAAGTTACAATTTTTCACAAGAATTGACCAGCAGCAAAAGCTACATCCTGCAACCTGAGGTTCAGGTTAAGGCCCACCTCTCACGTTCGAAGAGGAATATATGTACATGAATGTATATGTGATTGTATAATTTAATATATATTTTGTTTGAGGTGGTAATGTGCTGTACCATTTTATTATGTTAGTTTTAGGTTACTCTAATTACTGTGAGAAATTGGCCACAATCCCTTGTAGGGTGAGCCACCAGAAATCAGTAAATCAACCAGTGTTTAACCCTGGGTAGCTTGCCACAAAAAGCAATCAGGCTCAACTTAGAGGCAATGCGTAATGTATTTATGCAGCACACAAACTGTAGTAAAGTGAAAACACAATTAAAAAATAATTTTAAACCAATTTAGAAAAATGGAAACAAATTTTAATAAACACCAATCAGCAGAACCGGAGTCATGACTTTTTAAAGTTGTTAGAAAAACCCTGCGGCTAAAAGATAAAAGCACCAACTGCATATCAAAGAACCAATTTAATGGCACAAGACCAGGCCAAAGTAAAAAATGCGGCTGACCGAGATGGAGAGCAGTTTGGATACACAAAATGGATTGGGCCCGGCCTGCTCTTACATTCTGAGAAAAAGTGTTTGATAAAATAAAGATCAACGGTACTGCAGGAGGTGTCTGAGGAGGTAGCGTCATCATCGGATAGCCTAGAGTCAAAGCTACAGTAATGAGACTTAGTCTCTGAAATGGGAGTCGAACATTTACATTTACATTACAGCAGGACGAAACAGAGGTCTGGAGCTGAAAACAATTCCACCAAGCCGGATACCCCGTTGGCGAAGGACAGCTGAAAAAAATTTCTGTATTGAAGAAGAATTTAGTGAGAAAAACGTAAATTCAATCCGACCAGCAACGCACTCTGGGAAAATAGGCCAGCAGGTTAGTCCCCATCTCCTCCTGGTTCTCAGAGCAGTTTTTGACCAAATGCTTGGGAATTGGTCATCTGGACACCTTTAGCACCACAGCCTGGGTTCCAGGACTTGTGGGAAATTTCCTGGGGGTTCAGGACTCACTCAGGCTGGGTTCAGGTTCAAGATGGTGGGAGATTTTTATGCCCCTGTGACTCAGAACAGGCAGCCAGGAAACTAGCCCTTGGAGTCACATCTAGCAATCCTTGGTGCAGGTGTAGATGCAAGGCTTAACGGCAGGGCTGGCCTCCCAGTGTTCAAGACATGCTCCAGGCAGCAAAGCAGTCCATTCAGATACAACAGTAGTCTGTCGGAGTGCACAGTAGATCACAGCAGCAGGCAGTACTCTGAGAGTCCTTCTGCAGGTCCAGTAGTGAACTAAGGAGTTAGTTTGAATATCTTAATTGCATACGCTGGTGTCCTTCTTCTGGAAGGTGGGAGACACTTTTGGATAGGTTCTTTGAAGTGCATGGAATTTCCTGACGCCATTGTTCTGACTCCAAGGTGTCTGCAGTGAGAATACTGGGTGACTAAGAGCTTTGTGGCAAAGTACAAGCTATTAAGGTGTAAGTGGCGCCATGCTCATCACTGCCACCACCATGCCAATTCATTTCCCATTCTGGCACACCTAATCTCTCTATTGTGTGAATGTTTGTGAGCAATTCACATGGCCTAACTGCTAGCTACACGCAGTTATGTGACCCATGACAAGCTACAGGCACAAAAGGTTATGGGCATGAAAAATGCAAACTTTCTAAAAGTGGTGTTTTCAAAACTGTAATGAAAAATACGATTTTACCATTAAAGAGAATGTATCATTATAATTTCATAGATACCAAACATGATATAATGTCCTACTCTCAACTAAACATTATAGCATTGTAAATGTAATAGAGAATACCCAATGTTATCCTATGGAAGGGGTATGCCTCACAGTAGTAAAAAATTAATTCAGGAGATTTTCACAACTAGGACATGCAAAACATAAAAGTATGTGTCCAAGCTTTTATTTACACAGCACCCTCCCCTATGGGCTGCCTAGGGCCTACATTGAGCGTTAGTTACATGTACTAAAAGGGGAGTTTAAGGCCTGGCAAATGGGTTTATTGCCAAGTTGGCAAGGCAATTTAAACTGCATTCAGGCTGCAGTGGAAGGCCTGGGACATGTTTTAAGGTGATGTTTAAGTGGGTGGCACAAGAAGTGTTGCAGGTCCACTGGTAGCAGCTAATTTATAGGCCCTGGGTATATGGTGTACCAATGCAAAAGGGACTTTCAAGTAAATTAAATATGCCAATCAGGAGTATGCCAATCAAACTATGTTTTGGGGAGTGAGCATGAACAGTATAGCAGTGGAACAGTGGACATTCCTACTTTTACCAAAAATTTGAAGTAAGTAGATAAAGCTTTTGAGGGAAGACCTCTCTGAGGCTGACAGGTCTTACAATTAAGACATTTTATAAATGTATAGAGAATATTAACCTTTAAAAAAAGGTACTAAATTGAATAATTAGTCTTTCAAGCAAGGCAAAACATTTGCTTTACTTTGAAGACGAATTTTAGCAAAAAGGGGTGACCCTGTGTCCCTCAGAACCTGGGTATATGCGATTCACAAACAAAATGGTTCTGTTGGGTAGAGAAAACAATTCCTTTGGAGGAAACTGAAAACAGCTCCTAAATGTATAACAAGCAAAACACTCTCTGATATGCAAAGTTTTTATATGTATTAAAAACATGAAAACAGAAACAGTATATAGGAATTACTTCATTCCACTATATTACTGGTAAACACTTTCAATTCGTGAATGGTGACAGAAGTGATTAGGGTGACAAGTGCAATATATAGTGACACTTATATACACAACGAATTATTTACAATAAAAACACAAGGGAAAAGGACCGGGGGAGGGTGGGAAACGAGGTATTTTCCATCGTTTTTTAAGGCCAGTCTTTTATAAGTAAATATTCCAAGGAAAACCAATTGGTTAATGTCCAGGTTCCTGGAGTTTAGCTTGGCCAAGGTAAGTGCGTCGACGTTTCGACCCTGGTTGCGCCCCAGTTGGTGGTCGCGACGGGTCTTTATCAAGACAAAGGGGAAGGGAAAGGTCAGGAGGAGAGTTATTCCAGGCGGTCGCCAGTTGGTCGACCCTTGAACTGATGTCAGGCGCGGTATTAATCCGCGATATTATTCAGCCTTCTGCACAACCAAGCCGTTCGTAGGAGAAATCTCGGATTTCTGCACAACCAAGCCGTTCGTAGGAGAAATCTCGGATTTCTCCTACGAACGGCTTGGTTGTGCAGAAGGCTGAATAATATCGCGGATTAATACCGCGCCTGACATCAGTTCAAGGGTCGACCAACTGGCGACCGCCTGGAATAACTCTCCTCCTGACCTTTCCCTTCCCCTTTGTCTTGATAAAGACCCGTCGCGACCACCAACTGGGGCGCAACCAGGGTCGAAACGTCGACGCACTTACCTTGGCCAAGCTAAACTCCAGGAACCTGGACATTAACCAATTGGTTTTCCTTGGAATATTTACTTATAAAAGACTGGCCTTAAAAAACGATGGAAAATACCTCGTTTCCCACCCTCCCCCGGTCCTTTTCCCTTGTGTTTTTATTGTAAATAATTCGTTGTGTATATAAGTGTCACTATATATTGCACTTGTCACCCTAATCACTTCTGTCACCATTCACGAATTGAAAGTGTTTACCAGTAATATAGTGGAATGAAGTAATTCCTATATACTGTTTCTGTTTTCATGTTTTTAATACATATAAAAACTTTGCATATCAGAGAGTGTTTTGCTTGTTATACATTTAGGAGCTGTTTTCAGTTTCCTCCAAAGGAATTGTTTTCTCTACCCAACAGAACCATTTTGTTTGTGAATTACTTTGAAGACGGACAATAAGATGTAATAGGACTTTAGGGATGTGACCACAATCCTCTTATTAAACATACATTTAAATTCATGGTTAAACAGTTTTTTGGGACTATATTTTTTAAATGCAGCTCAAACATAGCCCATCTTTAGTTTTTTTTTTTTGCTTTGTTTTGGTCAAACGATCTCCAGGGGGAATTAGAAAGGATAAGCAGGACATATAACTTCTCCTGCATGAGCATATTTTTTACTTCTCAGGTTAGCACATAATTGGTTGCATAAAGATTAAACATTACTCTAACCTAGTCTGTTGGAATGCCATTTTCTGGAAGTAAAATTTTACTGACCGGAATTATCTTTTCATTGAGGGGGGGTGAGATGAGCATAGTGGTGTGCTGTGTACTACGTTTGGAGGCTGAGAGGCAGAGGTAGGCTTCCCTTTGCTGTGCCTGAAGTGCATTGACTGCACATATCTGCATCGCAGTCACCCTTTTATGAGAGTGATGGACTTGTAGAAAGAGACTTGCTTGGAAGCAATCCGCTCCTTTAACTCACTAACAAGTTACTAGAAATGTTTGGGTAAAAATAATGCACACCACATGAATACGTGGGTTAGTGAAGCTTGCTTATGTGTTTTCTAACTTGGATAACATGAACAAAGGACTAAAAGTGTTTTAAACAGGAAATCCGTACTGCACTTGCATCAACTGTATCCGCGCAGTATGACGAGCTATTGCTTGGAGGGAATTGTTGCGTATGAGCAGAAGACACTAAAATTGAGTTTTGAAGACTCGCATGCCTGGCATCTGATTAGCTGAAACGAAAACGAGCTATTTTACTAACATTAATACAGGGAAAATATTAATAAGTAAAGCTCAAAACTTAATGGTCACTTCAAATTGCAAAAGAATCAAATGTAAAGCGAACGACCCAGAAAATCTTGTGAAAGAGGCCAAAATCTGCTGGAAAGAATTTAAATCACAGAATGACAATAATATAAGCGCCTGGGAAATATTTAAAAAAACTTTGGACCAGCTAATTCCTAATCAAAATCATCAAAAGAAATTCATGGATCAAAGAACGAAAAGGAATTATTTACCAGGCCCACAAACAATCAAAAAATCCACCCCCGACAACCCAAACCAGCAAATTAAGGCAAATTTAAAGTGGCATCAACAGAACACTCTGCAGACTGCGGAAAAAGGGGCCCGACAGCAGCTTACAGACAGAGCTTAGGAAGCTAAAAAGCAGCAAGAATAATATTCTGTGGCGAATAAAATAGGAAACCACAGAAAAAACATAGGTTAATTGCTTTACAACGCAAAAACTAACAATGGCATGAGATTCTGGTATACAGTAAACAAAATAGTGAATCCTAAGGCCCCTGGAATAAACTCCCGCAAAACTGAGGAGGCCTGCGTAAAACGCTTAGTGCACCACTTCAATAAAGATGCTGACGGAAAAAAACAAGACTCTGTGGTCCGGCAGCTATGTCCGGAGGCCCTAAAGCCTTTAGTCGAGGAGACTAACTTCCCAGGCACAATAAAACAGATTAAGACAAGGATCGCGAAAGGCAGGAAAGAGGGGGCTTCTGGGCCAAATGGAATTCCCCCCCATTCTTTATAAGCAGGAACCAAATTACTGGGCTGAGCAACTGCACCCCCTCTTCATGAATATCTGGGTGGCAGTACGAATCCCGACCTGGGAAGGGATCAATTGTCGCCCCGATTTACAAAAAAGGCAACAGGAGCGAAGCAAAGAACTATAGGCTCATCGCTCTCATAGACATAGACGCCAAATATTTTGCAGGCCTTTTATTAGAAGAACTAACGGAATGGGCATCAATGAAAAGCTTAATCCCCATTAACCAGACTGGCTGTCAAAAAAGCACAGGGACAACAACAAACATTCTTGCTCTCTCTCTTTTAATAGACAACACTATAAAACAAAAAAAGACACTATTAGTCTGTTTTATTGATTATTCGTCCGCATTTGACAGTATAGCGGAAAACTCTGGGCTAAACTATCAGGTTGGGATGTAGACCCTAAACTCTTGAATCTATTAATTTTACTCCACACAGAGACCTGGATTCAAATAAAGCTGGGGACAGGCAACTGTCTATCAAGGGAAATACCAACTACAAAGGGGCTGAAGCAGGGTTGCGTCCTTGCCCCGACCCTGTTCAATCTCTTCATGTCAGACCTCTCAGCCGAACTTGATAATTGCAACCATCACGCTCCAAACCTAGGGGGCCTTACACTGTCTAATCTTCTGTACGCGGACAACATATTACTAATCAGCCGAGCCCCTGTAGGCCTTCAACATCTTATAAACACAACTAGTAACTTTTCCGAGAGGGCTAAGCATAAACCTAAAAAAATCAAAGGTGATCATAATTAATCAAAAATTCAAAAAAAAAACAACTACAGTGGTCTCTACGTGACCAGAAGATGGAGATCGTCAAAGAATACAAATACTTGGGTATAATCTTTGATATGAAAGGAATGTTTGAGCAACAAAAAACGGCAATCTGAAATAGAGGGATATCCCTGACCGTCGCGTTAAAGGGCATTAAGCATAAAATAACTGGCCCAAACCTAATCCCTTTGCTAGAAGTATTACAAACAAGATTATCACCATCTATAACTTACAAAAACAACAAGTGATGGACCGAATGTGGATCAATGTCACACATTCCCCCAGTCAAAAGATCTGGGCCCAAATCCATCGTTTTTTTGCACTCCACACCACCCTGGGTTAGACAATGGCGATATGCAAATCAGCTCTGACCCTGTTGCCCCATGGGAACAGTCCAGTCCGAACTACAAAAGCCATGTCCTTCCCAGAACGGAATCAAGCATCCGAGGACCGGGCCGGTTTCGAGGTAACACCTCTCATCAGCCCGGCTAGCTTGACTCCAAGTGATGTGGAGTGCCTGGGACCCACGTCTGGGCATCCCCAGCGCACTTAGGGCAGCAATTGCAAAAACAACAAGTGATGGACCGAATGTGGATCAATGTCACACATTCCCCCAGTCAAAAGATCTGGGCCAAAATCCATAGTTTTTTTGCACTCCACACCACCCTGGGTTAGACAATGGCGATATGCAAATCAGCTCTGACCCTGTTGCCCCATGGGAACAGTCCAGTCCGAACTACAAAAGCCATGTCCTTCCCAGAACGGAATCAAGCATCCGAGGACCGGGCCGGTTTCGAGGTAACACCTCTCATCAGCCCGGCTAGCTTGACTCCAAGTGGTCTGGAGTGCCTGGGACCCACGTCTGGGCATCCCCAGCGCACTTAGGGCGGCAATTGCAAAAACAACAAGTGATGGACCGAATGTGGATCAATGTCACACATTCCCCCAGTCAAAAGATCTGGGCCCAAATCCATCGTTTTTTTTGCATAAAGCCATTATCTAACCCAGGGTGGTGTGGAGTGCAAAAAACGATGGATTTAGGCCCAGATCCTTGTACTGGGGTGAATGTAAGACATTGATCTACATTCTGTCCATCAAATTTTTTTTTGTAATTTTCTCCCTGAGTGTACTGGGGTAGCTCAGACGTGGGTCCCAGAGCCTCCACACCACTGGAGTCAAGCTAGCCGGGCTGATGAGAGGTGTTACCTCGAAACCGGTCCGGTCCTCGGATGCTTGATTCCGGTCTGGGAAAGATATGGCTGTGTAGTTCGGACTGGACTGTTCCCATGGGGCACAGGGTCAGAGCTGATTTGCATAAAGCCATTATCTAACCCAGGGTGGTGTGGAGTGCAAAAAACGATGGATTTAGGCCCAGATCCTTGTACTGGGGTGAATGTAAGACATTGATCTACATTCTGTCCATCAAATTGTTTTTTGTAATTTTCTCCCTGAGTGTACTGGGGTAGCTCAGACGTGGGTCCCAGAGCCTCCACACCACTGGAGTCAAGCTAGCCGGGCTGATGAGAGGTGTTACCTCGAAACCGGTCCGGTCCTCGGATGCTTGATTCCGGTCTGGGAAAGATATGGCTGTGTAGTTCGGACTGGACTGTTCCCATGGGGCACAGGGTCAGAGCTGATTTGCATAAAGCCGTTATCTAACCCAGGGTGGTGTGGAGTGCAAAAAACGATGGATTTAGGCCCAGATCCTTGTACTGGGGTGAATATAAGACATTGATCTACATTCTGTCCATCAAATTGTTTTTTGTAATTTTCTCCCTGAGTGTACTGGGGTAGCTCAGACGTGGGTCCCAGAGCCTCCACACCACTGGAGTCAAGCTAGCCGGGCTGATGAGAGGTGTTACCTCGAAACCGGTCCGGTCCTTGGATGCTTGATTCCGGTCTGGGAAAGATATGGCTGTGTAGTTCGGACTGGACTGTTCCCATGGGGCACAGGGTCAGAGCTGATTTGCATAAAGCCATTATCTAACCCAGGGTGGTGTGGAGTGCAAAAAACGATGGATTTAGGCCCAGATCCTTGTACTGGGGTGAATGTAAGACATTGATCTACATTCTGTCCATCAAATTGTTTTTTGTAATTTTCTCCCTGAGTGTACTGGGGTAGCTCAGACGTGGGTCCCAGAGCCTCCACACCACTGGAGTCAAGCTAGCCGGGCTGATGAGAGGTGTTACCTCGAAACCGGTCCGGTCCTCGGATGCTTGATTCCGGTCTGGGAAAGATATGGCTGTGTAGTTCGGACTGGACTGTTCCCATGGGGCACAGGGTCAGAGCTGATTTGCATAAAGCCATTATCTAACCCAGGGTGGTGTGGAGTGCAAAACACGATGGATTTAGGCCCAGATCCTTGTACTGGGGTTAATGTAAGACATTGATCTACATTCTGTCCATCAAATTGTTTTATGTAATTTCCTCCCTGAGTGTACTGGGGTAGCTCAGACGTGGGTCCCAGAGCCTCCACACCACTGGAGTCAAGCTAGCCGGGCTGATGAGAGGTGTTACCTCGAAACCGGTGCGGTCCTCGGATGCTTGATTCCGGTCTGGGAAAGATATGGCTGTGTAGTTCGGACTGGACTGTTCCCATGGGGCACAGGGTCAGAGCTGATTTGCATAAAGCCATTATCTAACCCAGGGTGGTGTGGAGTGCAAAAAACGATGGATTTAGGCACAGATCCTTGTACTGGGGTGAATGTAAGACATTGATCTACATTCTGTCCATCAAATTGTTTTTTGTAATTTTCTCCCTGAGTGTACTGGGGTAGCTCAGACGTGGGTCCCAGAGCCTCCACACCACTGGAGTCAAGCTAGCCGGGCTGATGAGAGGTGTTACCTCGAAACCGGTCCGGTCCTCGGATGCTTGATTCCGGTCTGGGAAAGATATGGCTGTGTAGTTCGGACTGGACTGTGCCCATGGGGCACAAGGTCAGAGCTGATTTGCATAAAGCCATTATCTAACCCAGGGTGGTGTGGAGTGCAAAAAACGATGGATTTAGGCCCAGATCCTTGTACTGGGGTGAATGTAAGACATTGATCTACATTCTGTCCATCAAATTGTTTTTTGTAATTTTCTCCCTGAGTGTACTGGGGTAGCTCAGACGTGGGTCCCAGAGCCTCCACACCACTGGAGTCAAGCTAGCCGGGCTGATGAGAGGTGTTACCTCGAAACCGGTCCGGTCCTCGGATGCTTGATTCCGGTCTGGGAAAGATATGGCTGTGTAGTTCGGACTGGACTGTGCCCATGGGGCACAAGGTCAGAGCTGATTTGCATAAAGCCATTATCTAACCCAGGGTGGTGTGGAGTGCAAAAAACGATGGATTTAGGCCCAGATCCTTGTACTGGGGTGAATGTAAGACATTGATCTACATTCTGTCCATCAAATTGTTTTTTGTAATTTTCTCCCTGAGTGTACTGGGGTAGCTCAGACGTGGGTCCCAGAGCCTCCACACCACTGGAGTCAAGCTAGCCGGGCTGATGAGAGGTGTTACCTCGAAACTGGTCCGGTCCTCGGATGCTTGATTCCGGTCTGGGAAAGATATGGCTGTGTAGTTCGGACTGGACTGTTCCCATGGGGCACAGGGTCAGAGCTGATTTGCATAAAGCCATTATCTAACCCAGGGTGGTGTGGAGTGCAAAAAACGATGGATTTAGGCCCAGATCCTTGTACTGGGGTGAATGTAAGACATTGATCTACATTCTGTCCATCAAATTGTTTTTTGTAATTTTCTCCCTGAGTGTACTGGGGTAGCTCAGACGTGGGTCCCAGAGCCTCCACACCACTGGAGTCAAGCTAGCCGGGCTGATGAGAGGTGTTACCTCGAAACCGGTCCGGTCCTCGGATGCTTGATTCCGGTCTGGGAAAGATATGGCTGTGTAGTTCGGACTGGACTGTTCCCATGGGGCACAGGGTCAGAGCTGATTTGCATAAAGCCATTATCTAACCCAGGGTGGTGTGGAGTGCAAAAAACGATGGATTTAGGCCCAGATCCTTGTACTGGGGTGAATGTAAGACATTGATCTACATTCTGTCCATCAAATTGTTTTTTGTAATTTTCATCTATAACTTACGGCAGTGAATGCATGAGAGGGAGAGACGAGACCACCTTAGATAAAGTGGTGTCCAAAGCAATGGGAATACTTTTCAACCTCCCACAGTACACTTCGCCTGCGCAACTTAGACTCGAGTCCGGCCTCCATAAACAACAAATAGCACGCAAGGGGGCCTACCCAAATGCTGGCATAAAATAAAGGGAGCTGAAATAGGCACCTTGATCTCACACCTATGGAAAGAGCTGGAAAGGAACAAGGACTGCCCAGCAATGGTCTATCTCCAGGCAGCAAATAAACACTCTTGCGCTAAAAGAACTCTGGGAAGCGAATGGGACTAACAAATGCTTCATGCAGTTCATAAACAAAAAAGAATCCTTCTTGCAGTTGAGGATGGGAGTTATGCCGGTAAAAGAACATCTCCCCCTATGGACACGTTTGGAATCTACTACAAACTGTAGACTTTGCAGCAACCTAAAAGGGGATGTTTTGCATTTACTGTGTAGCTGTAAAGGTCTAGAGAATGAACGAAGGCTACTACTAACAAATCTCTGGAACCAAAGTCGCCTGTGAACTCGCCGACAAGCATTATTGGCATGTTTTGCAGGGGGAGATATTCAATTAGCCTGAGAAATCAGCAAACATTGTGCTAAACCCTCCTGCCAGTACATGAACTAATTAAAAATGCAAACATGTGAAAATGATATGCCGGATTCATAACTTTCATCTGTTAATCTGTCTTCTCGTCAGATTTGTTAGTGAACCTTTAGGATATTGTAAGCAGAAAAAGTACAAATTGATGTCTGCCATATGGAAACTCCTGGCTTTTAACTTTGTTAATTTAGGGCAATTTAAATATGTTTAATAACTTTCTCTTGTAGCTAATGGTATTAACACCCCAAAAAAATAATCATATTGCAATTTTTAAATGGCTTTCTAACTAATGTCATTGTAATGAAATTAGTTGTTTTTATGTGCTTTGCAAGGGTGCTTAATGATGTATTCCTAGCTCAATTGCAAAGATTGTTACTAATCATGTAATAAAGAATTTCTTCTTCTTCTTAATAAGTAAATGGGAATAGAGTGGAAATGGGTGGTTTACAGTGAAACCATTTTGTCTGTGAAATTAATATTTGACTTTCTGACTTTATCACTAGTGTGCATTTGGGCCTCTCATGTATAACTGAAGTAAGCTGAATAAAGAGAATACTGCACATGTCCACTGAAAGTTAACCCGGAATGATGACTTAGATGATGAACGGGAGCCAAGGTCGCAAGTGTTATACCCTGGGAACGGATGGTGAAAAGTTCTACGATGTGGACATGCACTCAGACTGTTACGAAAATGTTGCAAATAAAATGTGAATGCGTGTTTGAACTAAAATTATGAATAAAAATTAAGGGGATGGGTTTGTGAACAATAGTTGAACTGATTTTAAGTGACATGTAAGCATGGTGTGATGATCTTTCCCCTTGCCTGATCAATTAGATCTCGTATTTTTACGATATTGAAACTTTAGTGGGTGGAACATGAAGAATGAAAGGTATAATTGAGATAGTTTTAGTTAGTTAGTTAGATGAAGAGAAGAGGAGAGTTCAGATGCTGTGAGTTATTAATGCAGAGATGCTGAGGGTCGTGATGAAGAATTGATGAATGCAGACTCAGACTGAGATGCTGTTGGGATTGATGCTGTGAGATGCTGAAGAAGAGCCAAATGCAGAACCTTGTATCCTAATTTAATTAGGTTAGATAAGAAGTTCTCAGAAGAATCTCGAGGAGGAAGAGAGTGTCAGAGAGGGGTGCGACATAATTGTCAGTTTTCTAGAGAGGTCTTCTATCCTGTCGTGATTCCTGTCCTGAAGTCTTTGTCTCCTGCCCTATCCCGGTGGACCCTTACCAGCCCTTTGGCCTGGGGGTTGGTCTTCACACCATTCTTGGTAACTATATTTTCATGTTATTTGCAGATGTTCTCTCTATCCTCTTCTTTCCTTAGACATTTCTTTGAGATGTCTGTGTTATATTTGTTTGATGATTTAATTGAAATTTCTCTCCTAAGAATGATAGTGATTGCATTGTGTATTTGAGATGGTTCACATGCGTTTGAAATTTAGATAACAATTTTAAACCTTCCTGAGTGTGTGATTATTTTACTTAAAAATAGAAAAGTTAGAGGTATTTACATTGTCACCATCAACTAGTTCAACTAATGGTCTATAGACCAGAGTAAAGAGCTTTCTGAGTGAAAGGGTTAGTTTTGAGATGAATAGAGGTACCAAATAACTAATCCTGATTTATTGTGGAAATTATAGAAAATATATATATATAAACTTTGACTCCAGTGCTTTACTAAATTGTGTGTGTTTATGGGCCCAGGTGAGTATATGGTAGTGGAGTATGTGATGTTGGTACGCTGCTGGTTCAGTATTCTGGTAGCAGAGTCATGGTTATTATTGACTAGTTTGGTGATAAATATTGATTATTGATTATTGACAATTGATTTATGTTTTAACAAAAGAGTTAGCGTCTTGTTTTATGTTGTGTTGAAATCCCGCAAAAATGATTAGCGGATGGTAACAGAAGCCATACTGCAGTGAGGTTACTCGTCTGTTGGAATAATACTAAGAAGCGACGTAGGGCTGGCAGTATTAAACTAGGGACTATTTCGTATAAAAGTAAAGTGCGAATGATAGCAAAGGGTTCGCTGGTAAAACTTTGGTCTTATTTCGCAGTAGGGGTAACACTAAAGAAGTAACAGGTTCTCCTGAGCTTGAATGAAGAGTAAACATGGGTTTTACTCATAGTGAAAAGGAGCGAAATTGAAACCTATCCTTTGTATTAGTGGAACAGACAGAGTAGGGAATGTTTTTATGTTGTTACTAACGGATTTTATTTCAAGAAAAGTAAAGAAATACGCTTTCGTATTACCTTGTGAGGGGAGAAAGTTGCTGGAGTTGTGCTGACGTCACAGAGAGCCGCTCTGGGATTGGTTGAAACAGCGGGCGTGAGACAGAAGCAGATTGTAAAAGGAGAGGGTTTGCAGACAGACGTTTGTCCACTAGAGTGCAGCAGCGACCTGTTCTTTGGGACGCCAGAACGCCAGAGCGCCGTTTCGAGTGGTCTGCTGTAAGGGCTGCTGCTGCTACAGTGACAGAGCTGGGCTGCTCTCAGCCTGCCTTCAGCCTCCAGCTTCAATTTTACATCAACCGCCGCGGCCGTTCTGCAGCTAGCAAGCCGCTGCTACCGCCTGGCCCCCCTCGCCGTCCGACTGTGCTGTGCCTTGCTCGTGCTCCGGTGGGTCCGGCTGGTCCGGGTCTGCCCTGTCCTGCACTGCAGTGAAGCACGGAGCTACGGCGGAGCTGAGGCGGAAGTGGAGCGGTAGTCTTCGGCAGCCCTCGGCAGCCCTCGGCAGGGGGGCGTAAAGCGGGCAAAGGATAGAGACTGAGACGGGCCATAGAAGGGCCCGTAGGAGAACCCGCAGATGCTCCCTGCCCTGCCCACGAGCCGGTGAGCTGGCCGAGAAACGCTGTTCCTCTGGTGCCCCCCCCCCCTGGAGCAGAGGAAAAAGGAACAGTGAAAGGAGCAAGTAAGGAGAGAAGCGTGGGACTGGAGTGGAGGCTGTGGGGGTTGCAGTGGCTGTTGTGGCTGTGACTGCGGATCCCGGGTCCTGTCTGGGTCAGTGGGTTAGTGGTTACGCCGCCCAGTTTTTCTACATCCGGACATAGGAGGTGTGCAAGCAGGGTGCCCTGGTTTTACGGTATTTGGAGCCTGCAATATGAAGGACCACATTGAATAGACCAGCACTACAGTATTGTCTTGGGCAAGGAGGCAAGAGCTGCGGTGTCATTGCATCGAGTGGGATGCTCCAGTCGAGCACAGCAAGGGAACTAAGGTGAGCCAGCCTGTTGTATTACCTCTTCGCCTGGCCACTCTTTAGACATAGTAATAACTCACCAGAAGCAGCAACCCCTCCACGGCAGCGAAACCCACCCTCTTTGGGAACGTGGATAAAACTCACCACTCAATTCAAGTTAATACTTCGCATCCTATATTTACCTACTACTACTGGTAAGTCGGCGCCCGTTTACACTGAGACTGGTGGCGATCACAGCGCGGGGACTGCTGAGAGACGGGGTCCTCACGTCCCCACAGGCAGAAGCCAGTACGGAGCTCAGGTCCTCACGCCGACACAGCCAGGAGTTACAAGACGCAAAGCATTCCTTTAAGTCAGTCCCCTTGCTTTAAGCGGTAGTGGTGAGGAATCCAGAGCAGGCCCCTAAAAACTGCAGAATCCTATAGGAACGAACTTGGGGAATTGGATCTGGGTGCTGGTGCTGGCATTGCATGAGCGGCGCGCCGGGCATTGGCCCCCGAAGTCTAACTACCCGACTGTGCTTATTGGAAGCAGGCACTTCTATCGTGGGTCAAAAGCAGGGAATAGAAGGGGAAAACATATATATATATATATATAGTTACCACCCTGCCCGGACCTCTGGACAACAACGCGTCACCTCCTACTGACTTAATACTGTGCAATGGCTTACAAGAAGCTCAGAACCAGAACCATCTTCATGAAAAGAATGGGAACGGACGACACAATCAGGAAGAGCACCAATAAGGCAGTAAGAAATGGAAAGACAATAGCAACCCGTGGAATCAGAAAGTATTTCGCAAAAACAAACCCAGATGACCAGGATCATATAGTAAAAGAACAGGCAAACTCGGAAACAGTAGGTGTCACGGAGGTTGGAAATGGCACCCAAATAATCCCAGAAGCAGGGGAAAAAAATACCTTTATGGAACAAGTGCACTTAACCTCAGATTTAATGGCAACCGGATCAATACAATACCTTCGGGTATTTGTCGCACTATAAAAGTTGCGTAAATAAATAAATAAATAAATAAATAACACCGGATCTTTCCAAATTACAACAGTCTTTCGACTGCAACATCATCTCCCCAGATACCAGCACCAAGGATGGAATATCTCAAATGAAACATCAAAGGAGGACCGACAACATACATATCAGTACTCCACAAAAATCAATAGATATAGAGGGCCATCTTGAAAATTCACCAGATCTTTCTATCTTTAAAACCACCGGCCTGATTAATCATTACACTCCAGTCTCTAAATCAATGTTTGTTTTACAAAATATCCTGGAATCAGTCCTCAACCATTTAGGTAACATATTGGAAAATTCCGATCAAACACTCGACGTACAAATTGGAATTCTAAAATTTCTGGTTGAGGAAAAAAAGAAGAAAGAACAAATTCGGTCACCAAAAACAACAAAAATAACAGGCAAATGCCGAGAGATAACTGGTGATGCTTTCAAAATAAAAAAGGACACTATGCCGCCTCCATCGAAAAAAGAAATTTCAACACAAACAGAGAAGAAATCATCTGACGAAAGTGTGGCAAAGCAGGGAGACATCACCGTATATTCCCTCAGAAAACTCTTTAAAGAGCAAACTAACTTAGAACCACATCAACAATCTGTGACGTACTACCCAATATTTACAAAAAGCAAATCCAAAATAAATATGACCAATCCTGTAATATCTGATCCCGAAACAAACACTGGGTTAACTAGTGAAGATGTACAAGACTTGGAAAAAACAAAGAAGGAACAACGACAAGGAAAGATAAAAAAGAGAAAGGCGCTAAGAAGATTTAAAAAGAAGAAGGCCACAAAAATCAAATTTCAGATTACTACTCCCTTACTTAACGATTCACCAGATTATGAAGGAAGACCAACACTGCCCCCAACACCGAGTATGAAGCACCAGAAGATACACGTGAAAACCAACAGCAAAAACCTTTACCAATACTCCACATTAAATCCAAAGGCTACTGATTTCATACACAACTCGGAAAGTGCAACTTTTAGAGGAACACTCGTAGGACATCCAGAATTACAGAGAAAAGAACCCCAAGCAGAGAAGATAAGATCCAACTACTTACAAATCACAGAGTTTTTCCCTATTGATGAAGCTCCACTCAATCGCGGCCGAATCATTAACCTACTGCAACAGATCCAGTCGCTAAAATTTCTAGCGCAAAATGAGATCAAACTAGTAATGTTTCCGGATAAAGCGAAAACAAAAATTGCAATTGTAGAATTCTGGTCCCCAGCCTTACCAGAAATTATCCTTAAGGAGAGCGAGACCCTCCACAAATGTGGCTATGACTTGATTCCAGTATTAAAAAATGAAGTCTACAATATGATGTATTCGCTCGAAGCCTCTCAAAAAACGTACCATACCATAAATAAAAAAACCTATCCCTTAGATCAATCAGCAGCAAATCTATTTGTTTCAGTAAAGAATGGCGAAAGGGAAATTTGGAGCAAAAGCACTCGCAGTAAGGAAACAACACAGAGGGACCAGTCATGGGACTGGATCTCTGAGACCCAGAATAGTAACAAACAAACGAAGGAGACTAGCACTTCTGTTTAGCACAAGCTTAGTAATATCTTCTTGGAATATAGCGGGAAAAACTAAAGAAAAAATGGCAGAATTAGTAAAAAACTCTCCCGCTATCGTGGCCCTACAAGAAACCTGGAGTACACAAAATTTCAATCTGGAGGGATACTTCATATATGACATCCCTGCCCTGCGGGCCAAGTGGGGGCATGCAAAGGGTGGGATTGCAATTTTACTAAGTGAAGAGCATGACTCGGCCCAAGAAATAATTTCCACGAATTCTTATAATTACCAATGTATTAAGGTCAGGTGCAGGATAAACCTCTCAGACTCCCAAAATAACGTACTAATCTTTAATGTATAAGTCCCGCCTGGAGCAAAAATGGATGGAATGATGACAGAGATCCTGGATGATATAGATCAGATAATCGAAAGGCATGATTATCCACTGTTCCTCATTATGGGGGACCTAAATGCAAAAGTTTCCAACAAAGAAATATCAAAATGGTCTAATTGGTATAAAGAAGAGGCGTTGGAAATTTCCACACCATTATTCCCCAAAGGGAACAAGGCAGATCAAAGGGGAAAAATTCTACTAGCATCGCTCCCAATGCTAAATGGAATAATATTAAACGGGAATGTGGATGGCGACATTCCCGCTTCAAATTCGAGACAGGGGAATAACAGCAACACACTTTTTTTTTTTCCTCATTAGCCATAAAGTCGATCCAACTGTGCTCCTATCCGCACAGACACAAGGACCGACCCCCCCGTAGCACCTAGAAGCCCAATACTAAGCTCCAGGTGCCCAGAGAGTCAGTCCCAATGTCGCCAGCAGAGCTTGGATGGACGTACTCCCTTCGGACCAGTTCAGCCAGTTGTCCAGTAGCTGTACGGTACCTCCCTTTTGGACAGAGAGATTTTAGGCCTAATCATCGGACCCGGGGAAAAAACAAAAAAAAAACCCGGGTTGGCTAACTATCCCTTCTCCAATCGATCAAGAGGTCCCAGAATCCAAGAGATCGAGGGCTACATGATCTCCATAGATCCAGCTTTGATGTTGCATATAAAGAAGACAGCCACTCTGCATGTGTTGAGGGGTTAATGTTAACCCAATTTTTGCAGATTTCTCTTCTAGCCAATAAGATGGCATAAAACAGAAAATCTCTCTTTAATCCCTTGATGTTGTCATTTAGTCCGAAAATGATTAAAGACCATGAGCATGGGATAGATACTCCAAGAATAGATTCAAGTGTTGTTCTGACTTCGTGCCAAAAGATGGCAATGTTCGGACACTCACAAAACATATGAAGATCACAGCAACACACTTTTAGACTATATGATATCCAGTCTCGACTTGTTCGGATCCGCCCTTCAACTAAAAATACATTTTGTTCATGGAAGCGATCACGCTAACCTACAGTTATCTACAGAGTGGAAAATACATCCATGTTCACCTACTCAAATTATGTACAAGCACAGTACAGTTATGGTAAATCAAAACCAAAGGCGGATTTATTGGAACTCAGCGGCAATTAATAAGATAACTAATACAATAGCCACTAACCAGCTTCTTCAAACAACACACTCTGTAAACCCAATAATGAATTTTGAACTGATCATAAAAGAACTAACGCAAAAATTGCAGAAAAAGTTGAGGCAACCAAGATTTACAAAGACTGAAAACAAAAATTCAAAATTAGATACTGGAACAAAGCTGCTAAATAAACTGATAAGAGCACAGTTCTTAGAAGCTTCACCATCTAGGCTAGCAGAAATTAACAAACTAAAGAACCAACGGAGGAGAGAAAAAGAAAAACATAAGAGAATAACCCAAGATCAAAATTGGGTGGATCTGCAGATAGCAGCAAAACAGAACAACCAACGTGCCTACTGGACCATAATCGCCAAAGAAACGGGCACGAAAAAAACATTACAAAGTATTCCTGTGCCCCCAAACAAATGGGAAACCTATCTCACTAATCTATACAAATTAAACAATAATTCAGAAATGGCCTATACGTCTGTAATGGCTGGATTTTCTGTTTAGATGGGATCAGCCCCAGGGGCCCCAGTGACCCAGCCAAAACGTACTCACCTTCCCTCCTCAGATCGTATTCACAATGATATAGATATATATATATATATATAGGTCGCACCTAAGGATGGGGAATGGCAATATATGTATATACAGATTTTCTACAATATCTTATTCACATCAGTTGGTCTCGCGGCCACCCCGACCCAGACCGTTCTACCCTAGGGCAGATCTGACACACAATCCGGTGTGTCTACACATGGGCCTGCAGAACCCAATGCTCCCTTTTCCAAACTGTTCGCAATCCTGCGAAACTACACGTTAGTTCGACCTCCTAACGCTCTCACTTACTCAAGCCACAATCCAGTGGGTATTAACACTGGTCTCCCACCCAGTGCTGTCACTAACGCCGCATATCAACGACGACCACATTCCTATGAACCATTATTTGGGGTATTATCTCAGTGGTCTACTTGGAATAGAACTACAATAATAACTTTGAATAGGGTTCCAGATTGTATAGTGTACTCCCTGCTCTTGACATCGAAGGTCCACCCACTCCCTCCTTATTCAATCACCATTTACCTGATCGGGATTTCTCATCCGTTCACCCAAACAGTTCCTGACTAGAAGTGCGGTTTACCAAGATTGAACATAAGCACCAGGTACACGATAATTCTATATGAATTAGGGTATTTATTAACAATAAACACAAATCACATTACTATGCGGCATAACTTTTGCAAAGAAAAAGGTAAAGATTAGAGTGCACGTTCTATGAGCAATGGACGGACATCACCTGGTTAATATGAAATCTGGACTCGGCAGTCATCTAGGTTCCCTTCTTGTCTCTGTGTCCTGGCTCGCCTTGCAGTCACACCCCAGCCGTCACAAGTACACGTCTGCACCGCTAGCCTCAACCTCGTCTGCTTCCCTCCAGGGCACCGGAACCTTGCTGATTATTAACTACCGTCTCTCTCTCTCTCTGTATCAGTGCGCTCCGCGCTACTTCTCGTTCAGTTTTTCTCAGAGAGTTTCGGTCTTAAATCTTTCTCGGACTTCAAAGATGGCGACTGTCCACCATAAGATGAATAATAGCGGAGATGCTAACGGCTAGATGCCGCCTACGGACTAACTGACAAAACTGACTAACACCTTCGCTAATATCAAAGCCCGTTCCTTCATGGAAATTCACGGCCAGTAACCTGCCGCCCACCAAATTCTTGTACCTCCCCGTACCAAGGACACTTTCCCAGCCGGCCGGCCTGAAGTTGTGTCTTCGGAGTGGAGAAAAATACATTCCTTCGATAAGGGTCAGCCTGAACCGGTTCTCTCCAAGCGAACAACAGCTTGAAACTAAAACATTACACTTGACCTAGAAGGCCTTCTCGAGCTACCGGGCAGAAAGCAAAATGGAGTCTGTCTCGTTTAAGGCCTACGGAGCCCATAATATGCATAGCTCCATGAAAAACAGCTCAGCATGTTAGCGAATGAGCGAATCATGACTAATATTTATATATCTATCCCCTAACTTAAATTCATAAGCCTTACTCTAAGGAAAATAATACGAAAATGCCCTTATATATGTAAGACAGGGTCCCTGTCTATCGGCCTAATCCCTATGCTATGGGGGTGATAGGCTGGAGTCACTCTCCATCATTCTCCTTCTTCCAAAGAGCTAGCAAAAAGACAGCCATAACAACGTCCTCTAGTAATCCAGAAACTGAAGTCTTAAATACTGGAACATCCACTCCCCTTTCTATTGAGATACACATAAGAAGGGCAAGATCAACAGGAGCAACTGGCCCAGATCAAATCCCAATCAAAGTCCTCCAGATCGACCCTAAAGGGTGGAGCAGGACGCTTTCCCCCCTCTTCAACTACATTCTCAGCACTGGTGTAATCCCGAAGTCGTGGAAGGGGAGTATCATCATACCTGTACATAAAAAGGGATCAAGACTGCAACCCGGTAACTACAGACAAATCGCTTTGTTGGATGCCACTGGAAAGATCTTCACGGCAGAAGTCCTGGATCAACTTAAAAACTGGGCCTTTTCATCTGGATTGATCCCTCGATATCAAGCTGGCTTTAGACCAAAGCATTCAGTCACGGACAATATTGCCATCCTTCAAACTATCATAGATAAATATGTGTCCATCAAATCTCAGGCTGTTTACGCAGCTTTCATTGACTTTTCGACTGCGTTCGATAGGGTGGACAGGAGAATACTCTGGGAAAAACTTAGTAAAATGGGTATCCCTGACCAGTTACTACGAATATTAATATCACTGCATACAGACACCTGGTGCCAGGTACAAATGGGGAGAGAAAAGGGCTTAACCAGCCCTATCCAAACCCCCAATGGCCTCAAACAGGGATGTCTCCTTGCTCCCCTACTCTTTTCACTCTATCTCAGTGATATGCCTCAATGTCTCCAGCAAGCTTGCAATTTTCCACCAAAAGTTGCCTCCCATAACATACATACACTGTTATACGCAGACGATATCGTCATATTAGATTTAACACCATTTGGACTACAAAACAATCTCCAGGCACTGAACAAATACACAGAGGAAAATTACTTAATCCCTAACATTACCAAAACAAAAATAGTTTCTTTTTCAGGAAAGAAAAAGAGTTCTAAATATAACTGGACCCTTGGGAGAGACAAGGTGGAAGAAGTAAATGAATACACCTATCTACGCAGGATCTTCACCAAGTCTCTACAAAATCGGCCACATACTGTGAACCTGACCAAGAAAGCTGATGTCCATGCGGGAGCTCTCGCAAGACTTTACGCAGCGTCAGGACACAGGCATTTCTCTTCTCTGCTCAAGGTATATAGTGTTAAGATACCGCCTGTACTATCATATGCCTTGGAATATATCCCCATAAACCAGTGGAACTTCCTAGACCTAAAAGAAGGAAAGATATTACGGAGACTAACGAAGGTGTCACAGGCCGTTCCAGTACAAGCTCTTCGCCTCGAATTCTCATTAACCAGCTCCTATTCTCGAGGAATTGCTAATGTCATCAGGTGGGCATATAATCTCCTGCACGCTGAGGAAGGAGCTCTTCGATCTCTGCTCAAAACAGAAACAATTGATCGTGACTCATCTAAACATGTTTTTAAGAAAAACATGTCAGTTGCCTTTAAGCTAGCGGAGATTAATATCGATTTGCTGCTAGCTTGGACACCATCCCAACTTAAACTCTTTTTGAAACATTTCACCTCAAGGCTGAGTTTTGATCTAGACCTTCTGCATTGTTCTAAACTATCTACATATAAGAATTTCACTGAAACTATAACATACAAGAAAACTCATTGCTTTCAACCTAAATCATTCTGTCAGGAGAGCGATTGTTCTGTTCCGGTTCGGAATTTTACCAGTTAAAACTATAACAGCCAAATGGCACTTAAAGGAAAACTCTAAACGTAATCTGTGTAATGGAGGAGAGCAAGATGTTGAGCATCTAATGTTTGCCTGTGTAAATCCAAAGGTGGTAACAGCAAGAAAGCGGTATTTGCAAGCCATATACATTAAATGTAGGATTAACTCAGCAAAGGAACTGATCACTCTATGTAAATTCCCGCCAAATGAATTTGTTTGTTATAATTTTTATACATTTTTAAAATCTTTTTTAACATTGTATTAGCATAAGAAATGTTTACTGTCGAAAATAACCTGTATTTTATGTTAAAATATTTGTGGTCCTCAGTTGAGTACCAAAGCAAATAAAAAATAAAATAAACTTGAAACTTGAAACTTCTAAAAGGAGGGGTCTGACGTCACAAAAGGCCGTACTGGCATTTGTCAGACCACAAGCATGAGCCTGAGTCTGATTGGTTTAGATGAACGAAGTTAGGATTGGTTGAAAAAGAATTGTATGTTGAGTCCTGATTTGACTGCAGGTGTGAGTCGTGCTGACATAGGACAAGACGTACGCAATAGAGCTAGAAGATATGCGGAAGACTTTTTCTTATGTGAAATGTTCAAAAGACCAAAGAAAATGAGGTTAATGAAGAAAATTAAAAATGTCTTTAAAAAAAGATAAACCTGTAATGACTAGTTCAGTAAAACTTTATTTGGTTTATTACAACCATCAAAGTACACAAATAGACAACAAACCACATAATACAATCTAGGATGTACAGCTTCTAAAAATCATCCATACACCTCTTAAAACCAACAATCCTCACATCCTCAGAAGGGAGACATTAAAATTATCATTTTTTAAAATTTTCTAAAACACACAATTTCAATTTAAAATCATGAGGTATAACATTTTTTGTTACCACATGATTTTTATTCCTATGTTTCTCATTCGCCTTACATGCTCAACCTAAACCTCACGATAGTCATTACATTTTAGGAACTCCTTAACTTTTTCGATATATTTCCCCATGGCACAGGCTATGTCTAGATTGACCATTTCCAGTAAATGTTTTTCTGCTTGCAACTTATTTTTAATATCATACTTTTTCAAAATCGGGCATAAAAATTGTCTTCGCATTTCTTACATCTTCTGGCAATCCAGTACAATATGTATGATATTACATGTTGTTCCTAAAGTGCAAGTGCATTCTCCTTCATTATTTAGAATAAAGCTTTTTACCCCTTTACTCGCATAACATGGATTTACCCCAATTCTTAGTCTTAGTACTTCACGCTGTTATGTGGGAATCTAGGATCCTAGTGAAATTTTCCCGATTCATGCCCATATATAGGTATAATTCACCCAATCCTTATATAGGCATAAGGAATCATTTCCTTATTTAGTCTTAGCCTGTGCAGCCCAAATACGGCATGGCTACTTCCACTAAACTCCGAGAATCCACAACCATTTCTTGGAAAAGCCAGCCTTCAGCAGTCAAGTACCTCTCCCTGTTTGAATACTAATTTATCCAAGAACTCCTGAAGTTTTCAAGGAACTGAGACACTAGTGACAATATTATGTCCAATCTTAAGTCAAACTCGGCACCTTCAAAGTGTAAATATGCCTACATTTGCCCAGTCAAACACACAGTGGTTTAGGAGCAGATCGACTAACTACTTGCCTGACGCCCTGCTGCTGCAAGTGCCGAACGAAGCCGACCCTCCAACTGAGGCACTGATAAGACGCAGTCTTTTCTCTTGCCGAGAAATCCAGCTCTGGTGTTTCCAGGCTACTCTTGCGGGTTGCTGGGAGATCGAGTCCTGAGAGAGAGATACAAGACCTCTATCATTCTAAAACCAAGGTACGGAGCTGATTAGACCCTTAGAGAATTCTTGGAACAGATTCTTGGCAAAAAATTACTAGACTTAAGCTACACCACACTCGTACTAGACTTAGGTTAGGTACACCGGGGTAGGCGTATTATATAAGCACCAGTTGAGTACTTTTGGCCATTATTTTGTCACTGTATGTATTTTATGCATTTTATGTATTCTATGTTTATGGCTTAGAAACCATATCATGCTTTTACAGTACTATTTTATAATACTATTCGTATTATATGCCTCATACATCTTAACTAGCATTTCAATTGTAGCAGTGCATTTCTTAAGCTGAAGAAATAAGAGTGTTCAATAAATACTTTTATTAAATACACCCGTCTCTCTATTTCTAAGCAACTCTGGTGAAACGAAGCATGCACGAATGACTGAGTGAAATAGACGTCTATTGTTTCCGCGACACTAGAGATACGTTTCATTCTGGGGAAACAAAGTTGTCATGTTATATGGTTGTCAGAGACTAATCCCTTTTTGTTTATTCGAGTAAGTTTCTAGTGACCTCTGAGCTAAGCTAGCTGACACTCAAAATTAAATCTAATATATACGATAGAGACCTAGTCGACTCCAGTCCTACGTCTAAACTATAGTATATGTTATTCCAATGTGCAGAGCCTATTGGGAATATAGGAACTATACTACAACGCCTTAACTGGCAACTGGGTAGCCTGTCAATATAAGGAAAATGTTGATCTTTTTGCCACACTGTGACCTTATGGAGAACTGAGCTTTTCCTAGAAAGATAGTCTTGATCCTGTGCTCGAGAGACTTCATATTCCAGCATCTTAAGCTCTCTCTTATCAATCTCAGGTTGAAGGGACTGGAGACGCATTTCAATCTTCAACTGACAACACGCTTTGTGAACTATGGCTCTAGTTTCTTTTGCCCAGGTTAAATCACTTTTTATAGTTTCCTTCTGACACCATTGTGTGATTTTAAGATCTTGACCCAAGCTCACACATTGCCAGAATCGTAGTAGGGTCATGCATGTTGTAATATCCCATGTGGTAGTTCACAGTTCAAGTCTCACTGCCTGTACCATTGATGATTTAGGCAGAAAAAAGAGATTTTTCAAACTGTTTCCCTCCTCAACATCCCACCTACTTTTCCACTCAGATATAATATCTCTGCACCATACAAATATTGAGGTGGCACCATGGCTGAATAAGATTTTAAAACTGGTCTGTTCAACATTGCCCCATACACTCCATTGAATCTTTTTAATCCCTTCAACGAGGCTGAAGTCATCAGTTTTAATGCATCCAGGCGAGTGTGCCAATGCAAATTTCTTTGAAACCACATCCCCAGATATCTATATTCAGGTACTTTTTCCAATTTTTCAGTGCCCAGATACCAGGAGAACCCTGCTTTCCATCTACTGAAACATAAAAAATTTCCAATATTAACTATAAGTTTTTTGATTTGGCAATATTCTTTGAACCTATGTAATTTTCGTTGTAGACCAATCTCTGTCTGGTCCATAATTACCAGGTCATCCGCATAGAGTAGACATGAGATATGTTTTTCATCTTGTTTCGGGCTTACCCCTCTTGTATTACATAGAGTTTGAGGCAGATCTGCTTTAAACAGGGAAAAGAGCAGGGGGGCCAAAATGCACCCCTGTCTCAGCCCATTGCCAATTTTGATTTTCCAGGATAAACTTCCCTCTACGTCTAAGATTATCTGGGACCAATTTTCTGAATGCAGGGCTCGAATCATGCTCAGTATGTCATCAGGGATATTTTAACCTATCAGGGTTGACCACAGCTGCCTCCTGTCCACCAGGTCAAATGCTGCGTGGAAGTCAACGAAGCAGCAAAAAAGGCTGCCTCTCTGCGCGATTGACTTCCATGCTATTGCCCATAGAGGATAGCAGTGGTCCACCGTTGAGGACCCCCCTTAAACCCTCCCTGTTCTGGGGGTACAATCTGATTTTCTTCTACCAACTCTTTTAGTCATCCCAAGATTACTTTGGTAAATACCTTTTCTCCTATATCCAAAAGGTTTATTCATCTATTGTTTTTAGTGGCATTTACATCGCCTTTTTTGTTGATAGATTTAACGATTGCTCCTTTCCAGTTTTCTGGCACAACCCCTGTGTTGAGGATCCCCTGAAACGCATATGCAGAGAACTCAGCCCACCATTCTGGGTTAGTTTTCAATTTTATGGCCGTAAAATTATCTGGCCCAGCTGCGCGGGTTAGGTTTAAGCTTGAGATTATCATCCTAATGTGGCTTTGGGCAAAATGCTCTCTTAGCTCTTCTCTCACATCTGGCCATACTATCGTACTTACTCTATCACCAATTGGCCACTTCCCATAGATTTCCTCCAGGTAATTCACCCATTTATCCTTGGGAGCTGAACACTGCAAAGAGCCCTGGGCTTTACCGGAGCTTTCTTGTACCAACTTCCAGAAGCCTTTCACATTCTTAAATTGATAGTGTGACTGCCAAGGATCATTATCTCTGATGAGATACGACTGGTCCATTCAAGTGGCCACCGTTGACAAGCAGGCTTCTAATTTGACTGACACCTTCTTAGGGTGGTTTAGAGCTACCACTAGCTGTGTGTCGTCCGCATAGGTCACAATCTGAACCCCATAAGGGATGACTATCTCAGCAAGGTGTCTTAATGACACATTGAAAAGGGTGGGGCTCAATGAGGACCATTGTGGGACTCCAAATGATAGCGGAACGCTTCTTGAGGTGTAATTGCCTTCGAATACCTGGTATGATCTGTCTGTTAGGAAGGAATTGTCCCAGGAGAGGGCTTTGCCTGACACACCCACCGCTTTGAGTCTGTCAAAGAGAATGTTGTAGGTGACAGTATCAAATGCGGCGCTCAGGTCAAGTATTTCCTATTCCTATTCCCCCACCCAAAACGCCTGCTTCATTTATGATGATGGAGAAATGATATCACACGTGTGTATGGTTGGAGAATTGGGTGGAGTATACGAAAGTTGATGGTGTTTTGGCTTTTCCAGAACATGGTACTTTTAATTTAAAGATAATTAAGATTTTGAGAGATAAAATGAATATGTTAGAACCAAGTCCTAGAATAACACATTATGAAGCTTTGGAAGCATGGGAGATTGACGCATTTGATCGTGAAAAATCAGAAATGGTCGGAGATTTAAAGGAATTTTGCCTGGACATCTGTATCGGTCAGGTGGAGATCAAATGAAGCGTTGGAGAAGAGCTGTAGTATCAGAAGGTTTATATCCAGTATTAATGGCTGAAGAACAGTCCAGAAGCAAGTGTACGTAGAAAATAAATCACATGGATGTGACAGGATATGGTGAATCAGATGACGAATTATTGGAGGATATTTTCACTAAAAATCCTCCACCGTACCAAGAAGGACCCAGTAAAGTCACCCCAAGTGCACCAGTAATGGGAACACCCTTGATCCCTCAAATTTTACCTGATACAACAGTTAATAGGGTGCTTCAAGATAAAGAAAGATAAACCTTGAATTGAACTAGGGAGGAAGTAGTACAGAAAATAAGTCAATTAAATGTAAATACTGAAGCTTTAGCAGTACCAGTGACTATAGATCCTGTTATCCCATTATATGGAGATAAGACGAGTTGCCCAAAACACCAAACTGTAACAACTCCTTCGAGTAATCCCAGAAAAGAGGTAATAATATCTGATGATCAGGCCAGTGAGTGCGGTTCATTCATTTCATTAATGGACCTTCCAATAAGCGAATCTTTAACTGGGACTCCGAAAAGAGTTACACCCGGAAATTCAAAAGAAAATGGGCCTATGTTACCTTTAGGAACTAGAGGCTCAACAGCGGTCACTCCAGAAGATTTAGAAAGATGGGCACAGGGAATAGAAAAGCAAAGCCCAAAGCCAAAGATCTTAGATATTTACTGATTGAAAGTGGAATTGGAAGAGATGATAGCTGGAAATATAGGAATAGAAAGATTAAAACTTTACAATGATGAAGAGCTGTAGTTTATATGTGGAAGTATAACCAGAAATGCAAAATAGTTTCATGAAAGATTGACAGAGGTTGCATTAGAGAATGGAGTAGATATAGGAAGATCAAAATTATTACAGAAACCATATCAAGTGAAATCTACGGACAAGGATTTGGAGAATATGAGTATGTGTGGTAAAAAACTACAGATAAAAGAGTTAATGAACATTTTGCAGAAATGGGGAGACATTGACATGTGGAGGACTAGGGGGACAAGAAAAAAGGAGGAAGCACAAGCAAAGGAAGCATCATCTGCATTCTTGCTAAAAGAATCAGAAAACGTGAAATTGTGTTCCATGAGAGAAGTACCTGGTGGGGGATATGTTCATGTCCCGTGGAGCAGACAGGATATTTTGTCATTTACAAATGATTTCCTTAGGTTGAGAGAAAAGTCTGTTGAATGGTACAAACCGTTTGAAAGATTTGTAAAAGTTTTGAAGGTTCTGTAGAAGGATCTGGGTGGGTTGTTTGATATTTTGGTACCTGCTGACTTATGGACAGTGTATATAATTACAGTTGATTGACCAAGTGAGGAGTATGTTACAGACTCGAAAAGAGGAGGTGTTGGAGAAATATCACCAAGTAATTACTTTTGCGAAAGGGAAAATCCCTCTCAAAGAGACAGATTGGGTAAAGATAGATAGAACAATTCAAAAGCCAAATGAGTCTGTACATGCATATTATGAGCGGTTACTGAAAGTGTTTAAGCAGTATAGTGGATTTTAGAACATAGGTGAAAAGGATATGGGAAATTTTGTGTATCGGTTTGTGTATGGTTTGAAACTGGAGATTAGTCAAATGATTCATCAACACATGTTATGCTGGGAGAGTAAAACGATTGACGAAATTTTGAAGTATGCCAACTATTGCGGAGATGATATTGAGGTAAGGTGTAGAAAGATAAAAGCAAAAATGATGTGGGCACTAGTAAATTTGGCAGAACATCAGGAATGAAGTGATTATGAATCTGCAGCAGCAGGTAGTTACTCCACAGTATCAGGTGCCACCAGCTCCTTTGCCAAACCTTGTGAACACTCAAAAATACAGTGTGAACACCGGAATTGTGTGGTTACACAATATATTTTACAGGATGATGATGACAGGAAGGACTTTGCGCAATAACTGTGTCTGAGGGGGGAAGAAGAGGAGTGTGTGCTTGGCGCATCCTTGCCAGTAGATCGTTCAGGTCCATTTATTGATGGGAAAGTGAAAGGTAATAATATCACTTTTCTATTGGATACTGATGCTACCCGGTCTTCTGTGAGAACAGCAGAAAACCCAAACCTACCCCTCCCGGGAGAATCTATCCAAGTTGGATGAGTGTCAAATCAACAGATTAGAACCACGATCACAAAACCAATGGAGGTACATATCGGAAATTTTAAAGATACGCATTAGTTTGTAGTTTGCGATTCCAGTCCAGTAAATCTGTTAGGAAGATATCTATTGTGCAAAATTAATTGCACGATCTACTGTACACCAGATGGTGTTGCTTTACAAACCTTTGATGAAGATGTGGTATACAAAATGATTCTTGCTAAACAAGATACTGAGGTAGATGGGATGTTTTCATTGATGACTGAAAATTAATTTCCAGAAGAGTTGAGAACCACAGTAAATCCAGAAGTGTGGGATTTTACAGTAAAAGACATTGGGGTAATATCAAATGTAGATCTAATAAAAGTGACAGTGAAAGAAGGTGCTGTCTACCCAAACACACGACTGTACAAAATGAGTCCAGAAGTGAAAGCAGGAGATGCTCCATAAATTGGCTGAATGTTTAAACAACGCATTTTAAAGGAAATAATTGGTAGTCCTTGTAATTCACCAACAATGGGACTGAAAAAGCCTAGCGGAAAGTACAGGATAGTGCAGGATTTGAGAAATATCAACAAAATTGTAGTGCCTTGTTGCCCAGTAGTGCCAAATCCAGCAGTGATTCTTTTTCAGATACAGTGGAATGCAAGCTGTTTTACAGTAATTGATTCATGCCAAGCCTTTTTCTCAATTCCTTTGCACCCAGACAGCCAATATTTGTTCGTCTTTAGGTTCAAAGACCATGCCGTGGCATGGTGCAGAGTTCCTCAAGGGTATACAGAAACCCCTCGATTTTTATTCAAATCCTGAAAAAGTGTCTACGAAAATTGGTCATGCCCAGAAATTCAGTCCTGGTTCAGTACATTGATGACCTACTGGTAGCATCAAAATCAGGATAAGATTTTTTTCGCGGACACAATTGTATTACTGAACTATTTGGCCAAAGGAGGACACAAAGTGTCTCCAGAAAAATTGCAGTTTTGTCAACAAGAAGTTAAATATTTAGGCTACAAAATTGAAAGAGAAGTTAGAAAAGTGACCCCAGAGAGAATAAATATAATCAAGCAAATGCAACTACCTCAGACACAAAAGGAGATGAGAATGTTCCTTGGAGTAGATGGGCACTGTAGGAAGTGGATAGTTGGGTTTTCCCTGCTGGCAAAACCATTGATTCAGTTGACTCAGAAAAGAGCAAAATATCCGATTGTCTGGAATGAAGAGTGGGTAGAGCATGTGTGAAATTGCAAAATTTTCTATGTGAGTCTCCTGCCTTAGGCATGCCTGAATGTACAAAAAAGTTTGCATTTTTCTGTTGTGAGAATTTGACTCAAAGGCATAGATTAAGCCGACATCCAGTAGCATATTTCTCTGCTACTCTGGATCCTGAGACTTTAGCAATTACTGATTGCTTAAAAGCAGTAGATGCTACTTGTATGAGTCTGGAACAAAGTGAATCGATTGCGATGAGACATCCAGTCAAAGTTTATGTCCCACATTCAGTTGAAATTCTTTTGACAAGAACTCGAATGCAGCACCTTACCCCTAGTCGGATGACTAAATATGAAAGAGTGATTCTTGGAGCAGAAAATATGACAGCAATAAGATGGCCAATAATGAATCCTGCCACATTATTGCCAGACCCATGTTGTGAAGAAGTAAATGATGAAGTGGATCATGATTGGATGTAACTGAAATATGTACCAAGCTTCGTCCTGATAAAAGAATTGCCCTAGAAAGAACCAGATCATCAACTATTTGTAGATGGGTCCTGCATGAGAACAGAGAGAGGAGGACTCAGTGCAGCTTACGCTGTATGTAAAATATATGGTGTCATTGAAGCATCCTGTTTACAGGGTGTCAAATCTGCACAAGTAGCGGAATTGGAGGTCATAAGAAAGGCATGCAAAATTGGGAAAAATTGGAGCATGACCATATTCACGGACAGTCAATATGGTTTCGGGGTTGGGCATGATTTTTGCCAGCTCTGGGCCCAGAGGGGATTTCTGACTTCTTCAGGATCTCCTATAAGAAATGTCAAAAAATGTAAAAGAATTGTTGAAAGCAATACAATTGCCAAAGGAAATAGCAGTGGCCAAGTGGCCAAATGAGTATGTGGTGGCAGGTAACAGATATGCTGACCAAATTGATCAATATTGCACAAGATATAACATGGCACTTAACCGAAAAGTTGAAATAAGTGAAATCAGATACCAACTTATGTTTTTCTCAGCTCTAGAAACATAGGATGAGGTTATACAGTTGCAGGATGAAGTGGAAAGAAATTAGAAAGAAAACTGGCTAAAGTCAGGTTGTGAAAGAAGCCCAGAAGATGATGTATGGGTATACACCAATGGCAGACCAGTCATGCTAGACTGCTTACTCTCTCAAACGGCAAGAATGTATCATGGGGACACACATATTGGCAGGGACACAGTGGTTAGATCATTTATGGAAAGTTGCAGGTTGTAATGTGGTGAAAGGATTTATGGTTCTATATGACGGTATTGAGGAAGATTGGTTGAGGGCAGTCTAAAAGGAGTGCAAAGACTGAGGCAAAGAACGGATGGGGTGGTGGATTGCTGATGTGGGTTTTAGTGTGAGCAACACAGTTTGGGAGTAAGCATGGGCGAATTTTGCGAATCTCGCGTTCGCGAATTTTGCGGATTTGCGAACTCGCAATCCGCAAAATCCGCGAATTCTCGCGAATTTGCGGATTTTTTTTTTGTGTTCGCGCGGGTTTCTGCCAGTTCGCGAGGGTTTTGTACAATTTCACAAACGCGAACTTACCTGTCGGGTCGCAAGTTTTGCGAACTTGTTGTTTCTACGTGTCCAGCCTGTTTGGGACACTCTTCTTCATCACTGCCACTCTCTGTCACCACTGCCACTCTCTGACTACTCATGCCACCCTCTGGCCCACCCATGCCACCCTCTGTTTCATCACCGCACCCTCTGGTTGTCCAGTGTACATTATTTTCGGCAAAGCAAAGCACACCTTCCCTGCCTCAAGTGACCTGAATTAATTTGGGGATGATTAATGTGTCACAGAATATTTTTTTAGCTGGCACCTGCTTCCTTAGTGCTTCCTGATTAGTGATCTTTTGCACTTGCTAAGTGCTTTCATTGTTGCAAAATTAGTTACAACACCTGCCCTGCCCCAACTGACAATAATGAATTAGGGGCTAATTAATGTGTCACTGGATTTGAACTTCCAGCCTGGCTCCTGCTTGTCTGCCTTAGCTGTAATTCAGGACCTTTGTGTAACTATTCTGAGGGTCAGAGCAGGGTCACATAATAGTTGCAATTAGGCAACTGAACTCTGGAGGGGCCCCTCAGGAAGCACTACAAGAAATGGCTACTAATGATGAGCTTGAACTTTTGAACCTGGTAAGTAGTTTCAGTTTTGCTAAGATCGTATTTCTGCAATTTAGCGCTTATTCGCGGGGCGCGAAGTTGAACTGGGAAGCCGCGAACTCACGCGAACAGTGCGAGCAAGCCATAAAATCCGCTGCTCGCGGATTTGCGGATTTTGCGGGAAATTCGCGAATCTCGCGGATTGCGAATATACCGAAAATCCGCAAAATCCGCGAGCGTAACGGATTTTCCGCCCATGCTTATTTGGGAGGAAGTATAGAGAAGGGGCTGTCACACTTGGAAAGTGTGGAAGTAGGTTAGAAAAAATACAATCTGAATTCAGTAGAGATGGTTAAATCCAACCACTCAGGTCTCTAGCCTGCTTCCAAGTCCATAGCTACTTTTAAAGACAACATTCTGTTTTCCAACCGAAAGGCAGGAGAGACATACAAACAAGGTGAACATAAAGTTCCAATAATGTTTAACACAGTAATACAAAAAACAATACACAGATACCACACCACCTTCACCTAAAAGAAAAATAAACTACCTATTTACAGACAATCTTTGGAAATGCCATACTCTCTATCTTTTAGTTTTGAAGCTCCCTTGAACATCTTTACCACCCTTAGTGGATTGCTTAAATGCTCACCCCCTGAGTTTTTAAAGGTAATTTAACTCTCACTACATCACCAACTAAAAACTCGATATATTTTAGCGCTTTGTGATTATCAAAGTTCAACTTCTTCCTGTTACAAGTACTTAGCTCCTTGGTCCTACCCACTTCCAGCCTTTCCTCTAGAGTGCTGTTCCCCTCTGGTAAAGCATAGAAACTCTTGAAGTCCTTCCTCTCGTACAGATTGCAAATTGTCTCATTAGGTGAATTTTGCTTCAAACCACTTTTTCTGCCTTGTGGAGTCCAACAGGGGTCATCCATGAGAAACCTTAAAATTGTTTCACACAATTGGTCCCATTATTAGCCCACAGAGGTTGTAGGTCCTGAAAGCACTAACACTCTAGAAAGAGTAACAACCTAGAAAGCAACTTCCCCAAGTAAACAACACTCAGGAAGCATACATCTGGAAGTACAGAAGCACAATAATAACTTGTACCCAGTGCGGAGGATTGGAGATCACACTGCGGCATGGAGATACCTCAGCAGAGCGTTCATACTCCGTGGCAAGAAGCACATGTAAGTCGGCTTTCCTGTAAACGTGCCTGAAGAACTTGATGTGCCTTGCCGTGATGTGCAATATAAGACTGTTAGGTCTCATGATGCAGGCCAGCACATAGCGCTTCAAAGGAATGCAAAAGTTCCCAGGCAACAAGGAACATTGAGTGAAGCATGCAGACACTGCGCGCTATGGCAACAGCCGATCGCCTCACTCAGCGTGTTACTATGATGTGGAAGTTGGTCCAGCAAAGGAACATGCACATTGTGTGTACTATGGTTACAGCCTATAGCCTCCACACAGCGCATCACAATAATGTGTAGGTTGCCACAGTAACAGCACTTGCATTCCCCACTGAACAAACACACAATGACGCTCTGCCAGTATGCTCCCAGGCAACCTTGCATCTAAACATTACCAGCTCAACCATGCTCAATTGGGGGCTCGGGCTCCAACACACCCACCGTAGAGCGGCACCTCATATGAAGACTCGTGGGTAGGGATAACTGCACAGAGACGTCAAGTAAGAGTCTTTCACCAAAATTCCAGTTGTCGAAAAATAGGGAAACACAATGAAGCAGACCTGGTTAGTTTGCAGGTGACATCCAGCTATCATTGCTCCATCAAAGAGTTACCACCAACTGTGTGGAAGTTTCCTGTTCATCATTGTAGATTGCAAATCCAGGAAAAAAAGAGAAGTGCTCTCAAAAGTCACACCCATCCTGGTATCCTTGAACTAGGGTAGATAAAACACCGTTTGAATTTAGTAGAGATGGCTAATTCCAAGTATTATTCCATGGGAATGGGAAACTCCATCCACTCCGGTCTCCAGCCTGCAACCACGTCCAACATTCTACATTCCAACCAGCAGGCAGTAGACACAGGAGCAATTCAAATACAAACTAGATGAACATAGAGTGCAAATAAATAGGACAGTAATGCACAAAATATTACACAGATACCACAGAAAGCCAGGGAGACAGACAGGGCATGGAGGGGAGGGTGGAAGAGGTGAAGATATGTCATCAAGGGGAAGGGTGGTTGTGGACAAAATGTGATGTAGTATAAGAGGTGACTATGAGTGTAAGAAGGGAGAGTGTGCTAGCAGGTTGAAGGCAGGAAATTGGGTGTAGAACATTATTGAAGGACGGTGTGGTGGTAAGGTGGGGTTAGAGATGAGAAAAAAATAGACAGTCAAAGAATGTGATATGAAAGCAAGGGGGAGGAGAACACATGGACAATTAAGTACTGAGAAAGAACTTAGGTTGGGGTAGAGGAAGAGAGAGGGTGGTGAGTCATTTGGAAGAAGGAAAATTAAGAGTATGAGAGAGAAAGTATCAAAGGAGAGTAAATGGGGGATTGAAAGATGCGTTAGGTGACATACATAGAGAGTGAGAGTGACTGAGAAGGAGGAATAAGGGAGCTAGGTATGGAGAGCATGGCTGAGTGTAAGGCTGGATGAGAGGAAAGAGAATAGTTAATCAGAAGAGCATAAATAGGAATTGGAGAGAAAACAGCAAGGAGGTTGAGACAAGAGGGAGGACAGAGTGAGGCTGAGGAGGTGAAAAGGGAGGTGGGGCAGTGAGAGAAGGGGAAGAGGCAGAAATAAGAAATAGGTGGAAGAAAAATAAGAAATAGGTGGAAGAGAGGGAGAGAGTGGGGGTGCGGTTAGAAGAAAAGACGTGAGGTATTAAATAGAAAGAAAAGGGATGTGGGGAGACAAAAAGCAGCAGAGAGTGAGAACATAAATTGAGTGTAAGGGGAAGGATGAAAGAGGTAATGCTCCAATGATGGGGTGCATGATTGGTTTTGAGTTCAGTCTGTAGCTCTGTGTGCATGATAGTTCTGGTGTGTTACTACACTCCTCTCACCTCAGTGTTGATATTGGAGGACAAGTGTCTCTGGCTGTTCATTGAAGAGCATTGAACTAAGAGGGTGTGAACTTCCTTCACCTTTCCTTTGGTCAACAGCCACCTCGCAGACTCAGGAAGCCACCTGTGGCAAGAGAGAATACTGTGTCAGAAATTATGTTTGTAAATATTTGTTTGATTTAAGATCTAGGTACTAGGGAATAAATGGAAGATGAGGAGAAGGACATTGTCAAGTGTTTAGTTTAAGAGGACACAGAACACATTCATCAGAAACTTCAAGGAAAGGTAGTAGTGATGGACAGGGACCATCATCATGGGGAGACGATACTGGCACTGACGAGAATGAATCAGAGAACACATTGAGCCATCTTTCAAAGAGAGGCTGGTTTTAAGGACTAATTCTAAACTGTCAGAAAATGTATTAGAACATTGGAAGGTTGGGAGCCCCATTGAAAACAATGGAGTGCTCCGGGCTTATAATGGCTGGTATAAGCCTGGAGCTCCAACAATCCAATGTTTCTTTGTTCACAGCTCTGGCTGTGAACAAAGGCTTCAGAGAACCTGAGGGGATTCCAATCCCCTCACACTCCCAAAAGGCTTTGTTTTTTTTGTTAGAACATTCTGTCCTCTAGTGACAGAATGTTCTAATAGCCTTATAGCCCTTCGTAGATGGGCTATACCGCTATTAAAGTCCCTCTCCCTTGTTAAAGGCCCTCGCCTTCGGCTCGGGGCCTTTAACGCTGGAGAGGGCCTTTAATAGCCGGTATAGCCCTCTACGGCGGGCTTTAAGGCTATATTAATGACTATTTTAGGGTTTGAAGATGTGGCTTGATTTCTCAGGATTACACTAGGAGCAAATAACACTAAGTATTAGATAACAGCACATAGCCATACATGAGAACAGATTCAGACCACAATCAGGATACCTTGGCAGAGCTTTGTCTGGGACCCCTCTATTAAAATGAGATAGAGAAAGCCATGGTAGAGCAATGGCGAGCATAAACCGAGATGCACTAGTAGAGCTATGCATGGGGTCAAACTCTTAGATAGCATAGTGACTGAGAAACGCTTGCAAAACCTGAGGACACTCTTACCGGCAGCAGGCAGCAGGCAGCTCGGGGGACTACGAACGTGGAGAGCCACGCCCCCCCTAGCCAACAGAGAGACGCCCTACTGCCACGCCCCCAGCCTCAGGGGGATAACTACCTCTCGCGTTTCCCGCTCCGCGGGAAACGCTGGCAAAACCTGAGGACACTCTTACCGGCAGCGGGCAGCAGGCAGCTCAGGGGACTACGAACGGGGAGAGCCAGGCTCCCCAGCAAACGGAGAGATACTCTACCGCCACGCCCCCGTCCAATTGGATTTAACTAGCCTCCCATTTCCGTCCCGCGGGATGCGTGCGGGCGGGCGCCGGGTGAAGCCCGGGCCAAGGGCTGGCCCGTTTTAGCCTGTTCGAGCCAGGATGAGGCAGGGCTGGCACCCCTCCCCAAACCCTTGGTATCGGGTAGGTACATTTGACTGTTGGCTTTACTATTACTGTTGTTGTGGTACTGAGAAAACCGCTGGGTAATATGCCGCTGAGAACTGGTATTGGGAGGCAGGGCATAACAACGGGAAGTGTTGCAGGGATCCTTGATCAGTTTATTATAAGATCTTCCTCAGTCCTTGTGCACAAGTTTGAGCTGACAGAGCATCGTCTCTCAATGGACCCAGTTTTTATAAAAAGATCTTATTTGGGGGCCATTGAGCGTGCCTGTACACCGGTCAAACAAGGACAAAGTGACACAATAATCGCTCGCAAGAGGAGAATATAGTCACCCAGACCGCTCGGGACCCTGAAACCCCTTAGAGTTGGGAGGCAAATTCATCATTGCAGGAGGATGAAACCCTTGAGGAACCAAAACTATTAGTTGAGCCTTTGCGGGGGGGGCAACAAGTAAAAGAAAGCGTGGAGCTTCCCGAGAAAGTCCCGACCAGAAAGGAAAAAAGGCGAAAAAAGGCCGGAAAAGTCCTCAGAAAGAAACTGTTTTTAAGGACAATGGACCTGGGGACAATCTGCAGGCTATACAAGATGGAGGAACTGCTTTAGAGACAGTGGTGACCTCTGCGGGAAAGGAGGACTCATTCTGGAGAAAGCTGGAGGCTGTTCTTTTAGCTCACTTAGAACCGCTGGGGGACAGACTTAAAGCGATTGAATATAGACTCGGGAACACCCTCTACGCCAGAACCACAGCCAAATTTCAAAAAAGACTCCAATGCATCCAGAACGCCTCCGCACGCCTCATCCTGGACATCCCCCGACACAGCCACATCACCGGACACCTGAGAGACCTGCACTGGCTCCCCATCAGCAAGAGAATCACATTCAGACTCCTCACCCACGCACACAAGGCTCTCTACGACCTGGGCCCCAAGTACCTCAACGACCGCATGACCTTCTAAACGCCCACCCGCCAGCTACGATCGACCAGCCACGCCCTCGCCATCATACCACGCATCCGCAGAGCCACCGCCGGAGGAAGATCCTTCTCCTACCTGGCAGCCAAGACTTGGAACTCCCTCCCCACCGACCTTCGGCGAACCCAAGACCATCTCTCCTTCAGGAAGCAGCTCAAGACCTGGCTGTTCGAGCAGTAACTTACCCCCCTTCCCCAGCGCCTAGAGACCCTCCCGGGTGAGTAGCGCACTTTACAAATGCAGTGATTGATTGATTGATGGATTGATTGAAGTCAGAGGAGGTGATAAAGGACACCTTAGGAAGTCTAAACGATAAGCTAATGAGAGGTGACCTTCTGAAAAATATAGGGAGAGGGAATGTAAGAGAGGGAGAAATAGACCTAACTCTTAATGAAGCACCTAGACCCCCCCATTGCAGTAAAAACTCCACTGAAGGAAAAAACAGGGAGGGTGGTGGAAGGCAAGAGACTGGACAGTGATGGTAATGGCTCACAGAAGGACCCGGTAAGGAAGGGTTAGGAAAGATCAGTGTAAAGAAATTGCACCCTAACTTAAATTTACCCCCAGATTGTGCCCCATATGTCGCGGTCTTAATGGGGGTCCCGGAACTGAATGCAGAAGTGGAGGAATCCTATAACCAATTAAAAAACAAAACAATACATTGGTTAAACTGTAATAGGCCTCTGCCCCAAGAAGCAAAATGTAAGATCTTGCACGTAAGGAGAGTGGGCTGGGTGGGAAATAACAAGAAAAATAAAGCTGGTGACTGTATTGTGGTAAACTTTAATGATCCCAGGGTACTCCAGCATGTCACTACCGCCCAACAGAAAGATATGCGTACTAGCATAGAAGTGCAAGACCTAAGTTACGTTTATAAGCCTTATCAACTTGGGACCACCGGAGGGCAACAGGGAGATTGCGAGGGGTGGACACAGCAATCTAATAGAGGGAGGGGCTGGATTCATAGAGTTAGGAATGAGAACCCGGTTTATCAAACCAAGGGGTTACAGACACTTGAGAGTTGGGAAGCCCAAAAAAGGGAAGGGTTTGCCATATCACTATATAACAAATATGCTCCACTGAGCTGGGGTCCACACCTGAGCTAAGTGGAGTGACTATCCAAGACTACAACAGCTAAGGAAAGTGACCCACAGTTAAGGAAAAATGATAATGAGATAATAAATGGAGTGCTCCCAAATATGACACAGGTGGCACACAGCAATATACCAGGAGGGAAAGTAAGTGACACTAATATAGTTAACGGACCCACTTGTGCTACTGGTTCTATATCGATGAGCAAATGGAACACGTTAGAATTACTGTCCCGGAACGTGGCGGGGCTTTCAGCCAAATTTCAAAATACTGAGTGGCTGGAATATGTAAATAAATATAATGTAATTTGTCGAAACGACTAATTTTAATCTGGTCAGGTATTAAATGTTCGGAATCCCAGAGCTAAAGGAGGCCTCCTTTTGTGGGTCCGTCCGACTCTGGAAGGGACCTGGAAGTATCTTAACTGGAAGTCAGACTGTATGTTAGCGGTACAGTATAAAACTAAGGATCTAAATCTGACTATAGTTAATTTTTACAACGCTGGTGGTTGTAGAGTGGGGTAGCTGGAGGAAAGACTAGGGACACAGAGAGCGGGGGAAGGATGTTTCAGCTCCACTGATTTTAATTGCAGGGGATTTTAATTGTCACTTGTGCCCTCAGTTGATACCTTTCACAGAAAATTGGTCTTCTTTTAATATAGAGGAGGGAGCCCATTTTGACCATACAGTACAAGGGGTCAAACTCAGCATGATGATGAAAAATTTTGATTTGGAACATTCTATGGACCTGTTGTCTTTTAACTCAAATAGAGAGGTCAACCCTACCTTTAGAGGAAGAGGGTACTGTTCCTACATTGAGTTTGTAATTGTTTTGCACCTGCAACGTATTCTGGGATCCAGTATTGACTGTAGTGGTTTCAGTGACCATAATCCCCTAACAGTGACAGTGGCAGTGTCACGGGTGATCAGTGAAATAAGGATGAAAACATCAGATGTTAGGGAGATGATCACGGACCAGGGCCGACGTCTAAAATGGGCAAAATTGGATGGAGATAGCTTTTACAAATCACTAATACTAGAGGGCAAACAGCACCTAGAGGTGTGCCTAAACGTAGAGATAAATGGGTCCCCGCTGGTCGAGGCATTTGAAGAAATAGGACGGCTAGTAGATAGCCTAATGCACACGGCAGGGAAAGGAAAGAAAATAACTAATCCCAAATGGTTTGATGAAGGATGCTCCCTAGACCAAAGAAATCTTAGAGCAGCCCTAAACATGAACCCAGAGATGGTCTAAGGGTCATTCACTGTAGATTACAGTACAAACAAGAAGTAAGACGCCGGAAGAAAGCCCTCCAAATTCAAACGTGGGAAGACTTACGTGAGGCAGCAGAAAGAAGGGATCTTTCCACTTTTTGGTCAATAATCAATCATCAATCAATATCATCAATAATCAATAGACCCTGCTTCCAAGACTGAAATATTGCATCAAATGTACTCCCAGAACAGTGGGTGGAGCATTTCGTTGGTCTATATAATAGAGGGACCCCGATGGATGGGGAACAGGATGAAAGAAGGGAGATTGGCTCAGAGGCGAATGTATTCACACTAAAGGAGATTGAGGGGTGTATTAAGGGCCTCACCCGAAACAAAGCCCCTGGTCCAGACGGGATCCCGCTAGACCTCTTTTTAAGTAACGTAGAATTATGGGGTCCGGTATTGACTAGAGTAATAAATGTGGCCACAGTCTCGGGCCTACCCCGCTCATGGCCGATGGCCACAATAGTACCAACATTTAAGAAGGGCAGTAGAGATAGCCCCCAATGTTATAGGCCCATTTCTCTAATAGATGTAACAGCTAAAGTAATGGGTAGGGCCATCCTGAACCGTCTCATGAGCTGGGAAGAGGAAAACCATATCCTTACAGATGTTCACTATGGTTTCTGGGCTGGTAGATCCACGACAGACCAGTGCTTAAATTTATATTTATTGGTCACGAAGTATACAGTAGCTAGTAATGAAAAAGTATATCTAGCTTTCATGGACCTGGCAGCAGCATTCGATTGTGTAAACAGAACAAAGCTGTGGGCCATAATGTCTGGTCTTGGGGTCGATGTTGGTCTCATTAATATCTTGAGAGCCCTTCACTAAAATACAACAGCAAAAGTGAGGTACAACTTGGAGGGAGGTCAAACTGAGTCTTTTAAATGTACGAGTGGGGTCAGGCGAGAATGCATATTGGCACCCTTCCTGTTCTCAATTTATATTAAAGGTTTGGAAAGTTTTTTAACCAATTTAAAAGTGGACTTGCCAAGAATTGAGAGCAGACCAGTCCCCGTCTTGCTCTATGCGGACGATGCGGTCCTGTTGGCACACACGCCATTGGGACTGCAGTGTCTGATAGATGGGTTCATAGAGTTTATAAACAATTTAGAATTATCTGCTAATCTGACGAAATCATATGTCATGGAGGTGGGTCCAAAAAATTCTGGGAAAAAGTTTAATTATATAATAGGCTCTGCAAGCTTGGCAAAGGTACAGACCTTTTTTTATTTGGGCATTTTATTTGATAGGAATTTGAGTTTTAAACCATTGATCGAGGAACACTGTAATAAGTTAGCAGCTAGCTCAGGAGCTGTAATGAATTTTGGCCACAGATTGGGACAATGGTCCCCTGAGCAAATGCTGACTATGTATAACTCGATCACTTCCACCAAAGTTTTATATGGGGCAGAACTGTGGGGGATGGCGGATGTTACCAAATTACAGATAGAGGAAAACAAATACCTGAGGAGGATCCTTAAAGTTTCCCAATGCGTATCATCATACATAGTACATGAGGAACTAGGCTGTAAGTATCTGGAGGACAGGGTGAGGACCAGGCCCCTTGTGGCCTGGTTAAAGATATGGGTAAATCAGGAAGCAAACCTGACTCAGCAGATAATTACAGACTGTATGGGTAGGGAGAAAGGAATGTTCATTCCTTGGCTGAAATATGTGAAGGTGGGGCTTGAGAGTATTGGCTGTGCAAATCTTTTTTTAAACCCACTGCGCATCCCTAAACAGAACCAAGTCAGAATAAATGAGATGCTCCATAAACATAAAGCTACAGCAAGGGAAGCGTATGTGGGAAATAAGCAGTCAGTTCAGGCACACGCTGTAGTGAGGTCCTGCAGTGGGTTGGAGCCCTACCTTGCCCTTGTATATAATCCCCAGGATACGTTTTTATTAACACGTTTTAGGCTCAACCTCTTCCATCATTTATTAGCTGAGCCTGCGGGTTTTACTAATTCAGTTTAGTCAAAGGGTCCCTGCGGCTGCAATCACCGATCTCTGCAGGATACCCTTCATTTTGTATTATTATGCCCATTTTATCAAATGCCCAGTCGTCGCTTTTTAGTAGATCTATTTAAAAAGGCCAACCTTAGATTAGTGAAAGATGTTCTTGTATTTTTAAAAGTGTCCAGAGATCCCCTGACTCTATTTTGTGTGACAAATTTTTTAAGAACCTTTGTTAGATTAAGGGCTACTATCGGAACGGGAGAAATGATACTGTAACACCTAAATTTAAAATATTGCTTTTATATATGATTGATGAACTAAGTGAGATGTATCATAGTGGATGTCATTTTTAGGAATGTTTGTATATTTTTAATAGTGTACTTTTATGGTGTTAATAAAATGCCGAATCCATCCATACTAATATAATAAAGAGAGAGCCTAAACATTTGAGGCGGGTAATCTCAGGAACCACAGCACCAATCAGAACACCCAATACAGCGTTGGAAAGGGCAGTTGCAGCAAAAGGACATAGGCTATGCAGACGCCCACCATATACATTTCAAAGGTAAAAGAACCGTGCCAGCAAAGTAGTCCCTTTTGGGCGTGTCTGCGTTGTGCTGTGGGCGTGTGCTCGGGGCGTGACAAACGCTGGGGGCGTGTGGTACGTTCCGCCCTTCATGCCATGTCTCATATCGTGTGCTAATCCCACCCTTCTCCCTTTAAATACCCCTGTACCCCATAATCATAACCCACCCTTACTCCTTAAAATACCCCAACACCATTAAACACTAACCTATCTTAACCCTATAAATATCCCAGTACCCCAAAACCCAAACCTATCCCTAAACCCTAAAAATAACCCTGTACCCCAAAACCCAACCCTAGCCCTGAACCCCATAAATACCCCTGTATCTCAAAACCCAAACCTACCCCTGAACCCTAAAAATACCCCTGTACCCCAAATCCCAAACCTAGCCCTGAACCCTAAAAATACCACTGTACCTCAAAACCCAAACCTACCCCTGAACCCTTAAATACCCCTGTACCCCAAAACCCAAACCTAGCCCTGAACCCTTAAAATACCCCTGTACCCCAAAACCCAAACCTACCCCTGAACCCTAAAAATACCCCTGTACCCCAAAACCCAAACCTAGCCCTGAACCCTAAAATAACCCTGTACCCCAAAACCCAAACCTAGCCCTGAACCCTTAAAATACCCCAGTACCCCAAAACCCAAACCTACCCCTGAACCCTAAAAATACCCCTATAACGCAAAACCCAAACCAAGCCCTGAACCCTAAAAATACCCCTGTACCCCAAAACCCATACCTATCCCTAAACCCTAAAACTACCCCTGTACCCCATAACCCAAAACTATATCTGAACCCTTAAAATACCCAAACACCCCAAAACATATACCTCAGTACCCTAAAACATATACCCCTCTACCCATACTTACCTTATCCAAACATTTTTTAAAAAACATGCTTTTACCATTCATGAAATGTATGTGTGGTAAAAGCATATAAAATGTAATGCCATGCGTTATAATGGCATTGCGGAGTGAGGGTACTTTTGTAATGAAAGTATGCGGAGTGATGGAATGCGGTAAGAAAGTTGCGGACTAATGGGTGTTTACCCTCCTCGGTAAGTATATTGGTGGCACGGCGGCCCACATCTCCAGCAACATACTCATATTTTTTCACCACCCATTTGAAAAATGCACAGGTCTCTCTCATTGATGGCCAGCACCGACATACACTTTTAGACACACCTCCCGCCACAAGTTCTTGAATTGCGAACGTTAGAGCTGGGGAGCTACGTTCGAATCTCAGCATCAGCTCAACATCCTGTGATTCCAGGCAAATCGCTTTGTCTCCCCGTGCCTACCACAAATGAATGTGTTCTTCTGTAATGTAAATTGTGCTCATGCCATGTTCGCGCTATATAATATTGCAAGGAAAAATAAAGTAGGTAAACTCGAGTTCACACACTACTGAACGCGCACTTTTAAGTGCATCAGCAGTGCACTGTGAATCGGAGCGTTTCACAGGCCTGTCACAGATAAGAAATGCTATCTAAACGAAATCCTACAAAACAATATTCTACTGGCCGGCAACAATTCATACTCGGACAGCGTCGGGACGGGCTGCTAGTAAAGAATAAAAGAAGACTGCCAAACACAGATCAGTATTCCACTCCACTCACCATATGCTGATAATGATGAAAATGTAAGGGGACGTGGCAGCAATGAGAAGCCACCGCCAGTCCCGGATCAGGTACGCCACTAGGGACAGGAGCATAACTCCAATAGGCCAAAAAAGGCTGCACACACACCAGGACTTGGAGCGGTGTATCACCTCCACCCACTCCACAGCTGCAAGACAAGACAAACTGATTAGATCTGGTTTGCTGTTGATCATCTTCATTCATAAGAACTCACATCTGTATCAAGGGATAATACTATTCCCAAGACCTTTTGATCCCAAAGGGGCATTAATTTATTGTCATTTTCCAGCATTTATCTGTTTTGTTGCCACTTTAGTCCTTTTGTACTTCGTTTAGACCATAATCTACTAACCTATTATGTCACACAGCACACAACACAATGCAAACTCCAGTAACAGCTTAAATATCATTCTTTTACAAAGGGTATTTTAGTCTTGAAGAGGCGATGGATCTGCTTTGAGGTCCACCCTTCACCTCAGGTCAACTCAAATCTGAAAATCCTGTATGAGCTAGACACCGTAGGACAACACCACTGCCTCCAAGTAGTCAACCAATGGCGGCTGAACATTCACCTTAAACTTAACTCACCCAAAACAGAGATCCTAACATGCAGTGACTAGAACTATCATGCTACAACCATCTGGCCCAAGGAACTTGGTTTACCACAAGCTACATTGACAAATGAGCCCTGGTCATGAATTTTAGCCTATCTCGGGTTCCCACAAAAGAACCAGGGGCCGAATGTACTAACATTAGGCATTGTGATCTCCAAATTGCGATTCTTCCGCGATTCTTCCTAAGTCGCAATTTGGAAATTGCAATTCCTAACATATTGAAGTGTTAAATGTAATTTAGCATTCCCAAATAGGTCACAAATCGAATTATCTCATGAATATTAATGAGGTAGTTAACACTTTGTGACCCATTAGGAACCACAGCCATCACAGGTGACTTTTTTGTACAGATCATTTTACTCAATAAACATGACCTTTGATTCTTTTTTACACATGGCTACATCACCTTTTAAGCTTCATTACCATTTAAAAAAAAAGAGAGTGATACCAATTATCCCTTCTGAGATGCCAAAATTCTTTAAAACATTGTGCTCAATCTAAAGTTAACATACAAATATTAAAGAATAATAAGAGTGACAAGGAAAAACATGTGATATTCAGTGTTGAACAACGTATGGGGGGTCCAGACTCATTTAATATGGACTTGAAGAAAATAATTCCTTTTTTGCAGGTTTATTCAAATGTTGCCGATACTTGCAGACAGCATGTCTATCTGAAAGGACTCCTTCCTACTTCAGCATAAAAAGAGGATTGAATTGCTACAAAGCTGTTGACGCACCGCTGTGTGAATAAATCTGCATTGAATAAAGTCTCGCCTTCAGAAACTCTCGATTTCATTTGCATGAAAATTGACGCTTTCTTTTCAAAAACTGTCTGAGTCAAATACAAATTCTTTTTGGTTGTTATAGAAATCACCCAGCCCTTGTCCTGAGGAGAACCCTTGAATAATGGGGTATCAGTGCCCAACACACATCAATATGGAGGACTATAATTAAGTTCTTGACAAAAATATGCTCTTCAAGTCCATATTAAATGAGTCTGGACCCACATACTGTGTACCAAGAGTGTCTGTTGTTAATGCCACGCTCTGGCTCTCTAATCTTATCACTGGTTGAAAATTGAATATCACATGTTTTTCCTTGTCACTCTAATTATACATTCATATTTGTATGTTATCTTTAGATTGAGCACAATGTTTTTATGAATTTGAGCATCTCAAAATTGATTGTTGATATCACTCTCTTCTTTGAAATTATATTGAAGCTTGAAAAGTGATGTAGTCATGTTTAAAAAAGAATCACAGGTCAGGTTTATTAAGTAAAATGAGCTTTACAAAAAGTTAAAACATGTTTAGATCTTGGAGCCACCTATTGTTGTTTTGCCTTTATATTCATAAAAGTGGCATTTTTAGAATTACATTGATAAATTAAAGTTTATTAGTTAAGTAGATTTATCATTACAAATCCAATGGTACTAAACAAGATATCTGTACCTCCTTCAAATTGGGAATTACAGCTCCTCCTTCAAATTGGGAATTACAGCTCATTAGATGTAAAAAGAAATCCCTAATGTTAACCTATTGGAAGGGTAGGCTTCATAGTTTTGAAAAATGAATTTGGGAGTTGGTCCTCTCCCCTCTCTTTTTTTTACTTCTGGGTACTTAGTATTCTATATATGACAGTTCACTCACACTCATCTATAATTAAATGGACCATATTATGAAGACCGGCGGAAACATTATCGCTGCTTTCCCAGCAGGAAACTGCCGCTAAAGTGGCAATAAGGAGCTTGATAATATGCCATAGAGAATTCCAATAGAAGCCCAGGTTTGATGTCCTTGACACCAGAACCCGGGCTTCTATTGGAATTCTCTAGGACATATTAACAAGCCCCCTATCGTCGCTTTAGCAGCAGTTTCCTGCCGTTAAAGCGACAATGATGTTTGCACCGTTCTTGATGTGTTATAGGTAGGAGCCCTCTTCAATCACATCTATCTCATGGTTTCAGTTATTATCTTGTCCTTCTGGTGCTGCTATTATGTTATAAGTTTTGTAGAGCGCACAGCTGCCCCAGCAAAGGGGCGTCCCTGTGCTGAGAGTAGCAGATTATTAGGAGGAGACTGAAAGAGAAGAGCAGGGCCTAGCATAGGGAAGAAATGAGTTTTGATAGCTTTACGAAATTAGGTGTGGTTGTTGATGCTACGAATAAGAATTGGGAGAGAGTTCCAGAGTTTTGCAGTCAGGACGCAAATGGAGCGTCCTCCTGCTCACTCTTTCCTCACCCAAAGAACAACAGGCAGATGCTGGCCCGAGGATTGTAGTTGGCAAACAAGTGTGTAGGGTGAGAGCAGTATTGCCAGAATAACGGGGGAATAGAATTTCATGATTTTGTGGGCAAAGCAGAGAGACTTAAACTCAATGCGTTTCGCCACCAGCAGCCAATGAAGTCTGTGGATGGCATTGGTCATGGGGCAGGTTCTTGGTAGGCCAAGTAGGGTTCTGGCAGACGCATTTTGAGCACTTTGCAGATGTAGGATTTCAGCCTCATTGGCCCCCAGGTAAAGTGAACTGGCATAGTCCAGCCTAGATAGAATAGAGGCCAGGATGGTGACTTGGCGAACTGTGGGGTCAAAGAAGCCCAGCAGTGGTTTGAGCCCTCGCAGGAAACCAAAACAGGTCCCTGCTACTTTTTTAGTTTTGGCCTGGAAATTAAGGGTAGAATCAACCCTTCTTCCTAGGTTTTTGACCACCTGTTGAAGATTTGTTTCTCTGTTTGCTCTTGAATGATCAAATTACTTATCTTTAGTTCTGACTTTAAATTTGTTGTTCAGTTGTTGCAGCCCTGCTGTTGGCCACTGATACTTTTGAGAGCATAGAATACATTTAAGCTAGAAAACCATGGGAATGGGCAGCGGGTGGTTATATCAAGGTGGGTGGACTCATCTTAACTATGTTCATGTAAGTATAGGTTGACTTTACTTACTCCCACGTGTGTAACTTCATGATATATACATATCTGCCAGGAATGTAGAAATGGAGTTGCCCATGGTGAATCTATACTTAAGTATGTGCACTTACCTTTTTGATATATTGGTCTTTGATATTTAGATCTAAAACATTTGGCCCCACGATATTTTCTACTTGATATTTTGATTTACAACCTTGGGTCAAGGTGGGCTGAGTCTGAGTAATGCAATTACATGTACATGATGAAAAGACTCTCTTGCCAGTCAAAGCCTTACTTACACATTGCCGTTGAGACGATGGGAACTGCAGAAATCGACATCCCAGAAAGAGCCCGGAAGACGGCGAACATGGGATAATTGACAGATGCTGCGGCGACCATCGCAAACACCAGTGTGAGCACAGAGCACACCAGGAGAGTCGTGCGCCGGCCGTACCTGAGTGAAAACACATGAAAACACAGCTTACCCTCTGACTCTGATGAGTACTTGATACTACACAGGCGACCTCTAAGATCAGAGAAAGTCCTACAATGAACAATCCCTATATATAAGCAGTTTTCCAACTTTTTGTAGGGAGGATGCAGCCCTGCCAAATACCACTCATCAGGGGTTAGACACACACATTTTAGTACTGTTGTCCTTATCAACCAGGAACCATCCCACAAGACACGCTGTTGAAAGACCTTACTTTAAGCAGTGAGTGCGCTGGCAGGGAGTGTGCTGCACTGCTTAGAGAGAGTGCTCTGTTTCACAATACACTGGCATCTCACTGTCTCCTTTACTTTTATTATTATTAATCACTTCACACATCATAAACTCTCCAGTTAGGCAGCACAGGGGCCTGGGACTCACCTCCAATCAGCCGAGCTATGTGAGTGGTCTCTATCAACAACTTGTAACAACTTGTCATGATAACCAATAACAATCAGACAGAGCCCTCACATAGATCTGGGGACAGCACTTTATTTATTGTTTTCTGGCACCACTGTGACCATGCAGTGTGTGATTGGCCTCCAGAGGCAACTGTTTTTCCACGTTCACCGTGTCCACATACCCCTATGGAGAAGGTCGCGCTCACTGACATCAAGGCAGGAGAGTTTTACAATGTGCTTCCAGTCCGGCCAACATCATCAGCCCCAGGAAGACACCACAGCCTGATCCCGCTCTGCCAGAGGACAGTGGAGGGCCTAGCAGTAAATGTGCACTAACCCCCCCCACCCCCAGAGTGTTTCTGCCTGCCTAGTACCTATGAGACATGAGCATTGAGTACCAGCAGCACTGAGGCCAGAATTAGAGCCCAGCAGTGTTGTCCAACAGTAGTTTTATCCAGTTTGAGACTCTTGCTTCCAGACTGCAAATGTTGAAGTCCCTATCCTGGTGAAAAACAACCGTTTCTAAGAACAAACTTCTCTCTGGTACTTTAGAGCTCAAGGCACCCCTCCCCCTGCTTCACCCCACCCACCCCTGCTGAACTCCTGGCACAGAACAAGGTGTAACTATCCACTAAGGTAATCGTGACATGCCATACTGGTAAGAAATGCGCTCTTCAATTCACTCTCCCATTGTCAAAGTGTTTTTAAAAAACAATGCTCAAACAAGCCACTTTAAATAATGAATTCATTTTTATGATATTGCAAGCCTTGCTGTTGGATGTATGATGTCTTGTGGAAATACAATCAAACAACAAGAGAGTAAGGGCATAAGTATTCACTCTCTTACCCCTAGTCGTAATATTGATCAACAACAGAAGAGTGAAACAACTGAAAAATAGGAAACCTCGCAAAAGTCATGTGAGGGACAGACAAAAACGGAGAGAGAGAGGGTGGTGAAGCAAACACACAGAATGGTAGTTAGAAAGAACCCTCACTCACCAACCTAGTGGTGACATGCTTCATCATTGGGTTCCCACTGGAAGGACCCAGCGTCCCCCCAGTGTGCTACAACGCCTGATTAAGTCAAGTCATCGCATAGGACTGAACGAGGAAATCCCGTGGGGCTCTGTATTGAAACGCTAAAATTTCCAAACTATCATTCTGCTAGAAGCAAACTATCTTCTTATACATACACTGCCATAGAACATTTACAACATTTCTTTTTCTGCCTAGTAGAACATTATGAAAATGGGCTATTGTATATTTGCCCACTTCTGACTGTTTGACAATATATTGAGATTGTGCTCACCCGATAATAGGGGTTAATAATAGTTCATGCTCTTCTGTCTGTTCACATACTGTCACTGAAATATTCTGCAAACATTGGTTCCCCAAAAAACCCTACTATCCACGACACCGGTTTACTCTAACCACTATTTTTATCAAACAGCCTAGTCTCCTGCTAGTCTAACAAAGGAAGTACAATGCCATGCTATTCCGTTTAACCTAAAATGTTTTTTGATGCATACCGGTAACACTATATTATTTAATACTATGCTGTCCTTTGCAAACATATTTGGGCGTACCAATCTTGACGAGATCAGAATATTCCTTTCCCGTTTTCAACTAATAGTGGTAAAATCAAAAAAACTCTTATGGATGTCAATGACGCTATCTTCAACTACGGCACTCAGTTTCATCTATAATCAGAGTACAATAATACAAATATTCTGTTTAATTAACTTTGGCCGATAGAGATAATATCAAACACAAAGCATTGAATGTTTTGTACATTTTATCAATAAAGTTGGGCGCATCTTTTTGGAAATAGTACATGGCCACTTTAAGAATTAGCGGTAGACACAACTATCCCAGCGTCACATGCCGCGGTCACATGACGCGGAAACTACACTACCTCTAACCGCGGCGCCCAGATTCGATCGTCATTCAGGTCGCGGTGGAGAAAGGTTAGGTATTCTACGGGGAGTCGCCTGCGTACTACTAAGTGGATAGTTACATTTTACTTAGTTTTGGGTCCTTTGTTTCTATCGCCAGTCCGCGATACCAGAAATCTCTTTATATCTTGGTCTCTGTTTCATAAAAAATATTATGTTTTGATTGCATACAGAGAACGCGGCGTGAAGATAACCCCCTACCATGTCGGCCCATGCAACGCGATAAAAAAACGCCTCCTGTGAGTTCATTGAGAAGCCTTTTTCCCTTTCCTTGTTTGAAAAAAAAGCGTAATCGAGTGGACTACTGGCTCGATTTATACAAGTGCATTTTTCTTTATTTCTCTTCATTGTAAAAGAAATCTTTTATTTATTGGGGACAAATGAATTAGAATGAACCACATTTCATTCACCATATAAACTATTTTGGTGGACCTTGAATACCCTGCCTGCCACATGTTAGCAGGCACTCGAGACAGACACTGTGATTCGCTGCTTTAATAACATAGCAGAGTGTGCTTCGCATATTCAATTTTCACACCTGTTCCTCATTGGAAATCACTGGGAATTGTGGAATTTGGTGAAGGGAGTGATATAATAAAGTACTCCACGAAAGATTTAAACATTATCAATTAAGTGTTTTTAATATGCCTAACATAATTTTGTTTTACAGGTATTTGGCCCCAGCAATTAGCTGAGTGTGCCTCAAACGGCATTTGCCGTGAGTATACATAAGAAAAGTAATAATTTTAACCTTTTTTTCACACTAATATCCTCACGGTCGCATCCACCTTAGCGCGTGCCGACCGCCGGGGGATCACACCACTGGTCCTGAAGAATGCTGAGCGACTCGGGTTCTCTTAGCAGAAACATGTTGACCAAATTTGTTTAAAATCTATTGAGGACTAGGGCTCACCCTTTAATGAGACTTTACCTATGATTCCACTCATCACTTGTTTTTAACTAGTGCTGGTTGGACTATTAATAAAATAGTTGACAGTCACAACCTAGCATTTTTTATTCTTTTTCCCCCCCTTTTTTGCACTCACCTAGCACAATTGGGTTATACTTATCACTCCAACACACACAAGAACCAGCTCCGCTGTAATCAGGCGTTGTAGCACACTGGGGGGACGCTAGGTCCTTCCAGTGGGAACCCAATGATGAAGCATGTCACCACTAGGTTGGTGAGTGAGGGTTCTTTCTAACTACCATTCTGTGTGTTTGCTTCACCACCCTCTCTCTCTCCGTTTTTGTCTGTCCCTCACATGACTTTTGCGAGGTTTCCTATTTTTCAGTTGTTTCACTCTTCTGTTGTTGATTAGTCTTGTGGAAATAGACATACTGCATGTCTCGATGCTGTTTCCTAATAAGTATGTCGAGCGGGAAACATTTTAGCGAAATTATACTTTTTTCATCAATCTTTTCTCTTGTTGATATCCTTTACAGGAAGATAGGACAACACGTTTCGACCGTAAACTTAAAATGAGGAATTCATTTTTTTTAAGAGTAATGGAGGTGAAGATTAAATTGAGCATTGCCCGAATAGTCCAGATAATCAATTTGCAAGTGCACACTATGTTGAAATTGTTGTAATTGTTTTTCTGTCCTGTTTGCACCAGAGTGTAAAAGAAGTGGAGCAGCATACAATTGTCTAGACTCATTATTATTGATAAACCACATATGTATTTCATGACCTTATGTATTAAGAGAAAGGTGTATTTAAAGCCACATAGGAAGTGCATGTGCTTTGTAATCACAAAATGTATGCACGTAAGTGTTTGCTAATGATTGGTTTCCAGTAATAACGAGTTATAATTTATCTATTTATAAGAAGATGTTTTGTTTTTTGCTATATATTGGAATATGAATACATTAGACATACATATACTTTTATAACCTGCCTGTTGATGTATCAGCATTTATTTAGTTATAACTTATATTGAAGTCTTTAATTTGATCACTTGAGCATTGGGGTCTTGCAAAGTCTAACTTTCAATGTGAATGTTTTCTTGGATGGAGTGCTTTTCTCCCCTCTTCAGGTGTCTTATACGATGACCTCATGAGTGGAAAGAAGGCTCCTTGGTGCGAAACAGATAAGGAAGCAGGAAGGGAGTCAAAGGTGTAGGAAATTATCACCAGAGAGGGAGGCTTACAGTCTGTTTGGAACAAAGGCATGAATTCAAGATCGTCTTGAGATATGTGGATCAAAGGAGAAAGAGTTATTGGTGCGTTTTCGAAACATACATAAAAAAGAAGGAATTATGACTGTGTCTTGCTCAAAAAAGTATTGTTTGAAGGTGGTCTTTAATTGGGTCCACAACATTAATTTAGTAGGGTCTTTCACAGTATAAATAGGCAGTACTTGTGGCTTTGAAAGCACACTACGCTGAGACTTCTTTGGGATAGGAAAGGGCCGAAATCCCCTCCACTTGAACAGAACCAAACTATCTTTTGGGAAAAATGTAGCTTCCTGTGTCTGTCCCCCATTAGGCAGTTTGAGTAGTGGGGAGGGATGGGTACGACTAGTTGAACTGCAGCTTGATGTAATAATTTCAATGCTTTGGCATTTGACTCGTGAGGGACACTTGGTAACGACTAGTTGAACTGCAGCTCTTTACAGAATTATTTTGGATACTATAATATTCACTGCCCACTGCTAATCTCATCCCATAATGCTTTGCAGGGCCTTTGATTGGGATTGTATTTTTGCCCATAGCTGTGCTTGGGGTGGTCCTAAGAGGATGGGACCAGCACTGAATTGTTCAGCATAATTTGCTTTTTGTGTTCAAGGAATCTGCTTGGTCCTCCCCCTAGGTTAGGTGGACCCCAAAATCATCACCTCTCTCATTGCCTGATATTTTTCATTTTTAAAGTTCACTTTTGTGAGCTTTCTAGCATGTGAAGTTGCTGTATCAAAGCATTTGAGGGTGCAGTTTAGTAGCTGACTCCGCTACGTGGAAGAACAGAGTTTTTGCCTGAATTCCGTGTTTTTAATGGAATGCGTAGTTAACAAATCTTGGAGTGGAGTTCATTGCCCAGGGTTAGCTGTGGCCACGCCTGACTGGCTTCCTGGCACTTGTGGGGCTCACCTGCACTGTGCTTCATCTCTGCCCATCTTCACCATCGGATGAAGCTCCCATCTGAGAGTCATGAAGCACTGGGATGTTACTCATATGCCAGACCGCAGAATACCACCTGCAAGTATCATTTGCATACAGTGTGCACTCCACCAATGTAGAAGCATGACTGGCTAAGTTTGAACCTCTGTTTGATAGCATTGGATCCTTCAAGGATCAATTATTAGACCTTCACAATTATGAGCCAATCCAACCCGTTGCCCTGCGTCATTGGCGGGTGTTCTTTCCCCTACGACCCAAAGTGGAAGAACTACTGAAACTTGAACAGGCAGATATCATTGAGAAAGTGGCGAGGCCCACACTGTGTGTGTCCCTATAGTAGTGGCTAGGTAACCCAAGCAACCCGGTGACGAGAGAATTTGCGTAGATATAATCCTACCCAACATGGCAGTCAGGCTTGAAAGACAATTTTGCACCACAGTGAATTATATCGTGGCATAGGTAATGGGATCAAAATGGTTCTTGACAATGGACCTATTGGCTGGTTATGATCAACTTATGTTGGTGCCTGAATCCAGAGCAATCACCACATTTTCTACATAGATAGGTCTCAGAAGGTACAAGAGCCTCAGCATTGGGATATCTAGCATTGTGGAAGTGTTCCAGGATGGCAATTCGGTGTGTGTGGTGGGACTTTCGGGAGTCATCAACATCAGCTATGATATCATGTTTCATGCTCCCACTCACAAAAAACATGTAGATAGGCTCATGATGACTTTTTACTGGCTGCTGGAAAATGGGCTCACTCTCAAGTGTAAGGATTGTGCATTCCTCCAAATAGAAATCAGGGCCTATGGTTACCGTTTTTCAATAAAAAGGTTCTCGCCACTAGACATCCAGTTGGCCCAGGCTCCCACCAATGTCAGTGGAATGAATAGCTTTCTGACGATGGTAACATTTTGCAGGTGTTTCATTTAAAATCTAACTGCCCTCACTAGCCCGCTCAAAGAATTGCAGTATGGGCGTGGGGCCCATCACCAAGAGGATGTGCTCCAGGTTATCAAGAGGGCCCTCTCAGGAAACACTACATTGGCCTATTTTAGGTCTTGGAAAGAATCTAAACTATCTGGCCTTGGGGCTGTCTTGTTGCAGAAACAGCAAAATTGTGAGTGGACATGTTGGAATGGGCACTTTCTGATTGGCTGTTGCGGTGCCCTAGCCAGGGAGAACCTACCACTCCCATCAGGGGTGGGTGATTACACTAACTGGGTACCTTGGCACTGAGCAGTCAGGCTTATCACATAGACAATGTTTTGAGAATAAATACACTGAGCATCACAAAAGAGACTTCACACATGACATATGTAAATAAAGTTTGTAATCAACACACACATTAATTAACAAAACATAAACATCATGTATTTCTGGGAATAAATCACATTTGTTTATGTTACTAGCAGTACTATGCCCAACTGTGTTAAAATTACATCAGTAGTATGCACAATTGTGAAAGAGCCTACTTTACCCTCCAGCACCGTTTTGCAGTGCACAACGTTGTCAGAACAAGGCCCATCCTGGCGATTGATACAATTCCATACCACACAGTTATAGGGTGCACACCAGATCACATCGATATCAGAAATGTGTACACACAGTTAATTACAACAGCACCGTGGGCAAAGGCCGCATGGGTAAAAAACAATCACAAATGTAGTATTCTTCAAGCAAGGAATCAAAGTGTAAAGCAACACTCCTGAGTAGTGTAATTAATTAGAGGCAGTCCTCATGCAGTCACTCCCACACACTCACTCAGCACCAATACGCTGTGCCACGGATATCAAGCAGGTCTGTATGAAGTGCACACACAGGCACAGAGCACTGGAATGCAGTACAACTGACATCCAGCAAGTCAGTTGATAATTCGCATGCAAACCCTGTGGTCCAAGCCCTCCTCTACCTTTTGGCGAACCCCGACTACCCTAAGCCCATGGGTGGAAGATAAATATTCTCCACCTGGTACTAAGTTGATTGCAGCCGGAGAAACACTTACTCAGGGTCCCAGGGAAGAAGGTGGGGGTAGGTAGCAGGGCTCATTAGGTGGCAGTTAGCAAATGGGGATTTTGGTCACCACTCGGGAAGTTCAACCAAGGTATGCAAAGAAGAATCACGCTGAAAGAGATAGTACTTCAATCAAAGGGTTTCACATGTGATTTCCGGCACCAGCCCAGTTCTGCGAAGCACAAGGAGAGAGTCATGCAGCCTCTTGACCCGCTTCCCATCTCTCTCTGAAGCTTTCCTCCATCAAGACAAGTACTTTCACCACCCAGGCCCAATCCAGACAATAAAGTTCTGGCAACACAAAGTTGTCGGGCTGAGAGAGGAGAGAGCAGTCAATCTGCCGCACGGAGGACACAAAAGGAACAATCAATAATTGGGGGATGAAGCGGGGAGCTTCTCAGAAGAATCAGCCTAGGCCATCCACTCTTCAGGAAGGGTGCACAGGCCTTTCCAATGGCAGAAGTCCTCCTTGTGTACAGCAGATTCAACTGGCCAGGTGCACCTCGCAGTCCAGGATGTCTGGTCCTGCATCCCCACATGGGTATATCTAACCTGCTGAAGTATGGCACCAGTAGTTAATACTATCGTATGCCTTTGAAGTTAGGCTGGTTCAGAGGGTGTCCCTATGAACCACTGATGTCTCCCCTACATTTCAGTCCTGCCTGCCATAGGGCTGTGGAATGTATATCTTCATGTTTAGTGGGGCCATGACCTGGCTCCTCAGAGGCCAAGTGTCAAAACCTCTCACTCCATTTTATCCAGCCAGTTCCTCAAATGGCAGAGGTCTGTCATTCCATTCAACTCCATGACGGAGGTCATGCTCTTCCGAGAAGCCCGCTCCTTTGGTCTCCTGAGTGGTGGCCTTCTGATCTAGGACCTGTTCCACATCCCAAACAGGTAGGCTAGATCAGTCCCTGCTACTAAAAGATCATGTAAGCCAGGTAGCAGGAATCTGTCTTAGGGTCATTGGGCTCCTGAGGCGGGTATTCCCGTATCTAGGGGACAGTTATAGAAAACCCCTGGTCCAGGTGCTTGTAATCATCAGACTAGATTACTGTAATGGGTTGCTCCTTTCTGCCAATGAAGAGCAACTCAACAGGTTACAGGTAGCCCAGAATACGGCAGCCAGACTGATCCTGAATGTTCCAGCCAGATCCCCTTCCCACCCTCTCTTGAACAAACTCCACTGGCTGCCCATCCGCCAGCGGGTTAGGTTCAAAGTATGCTCCGTCATCCATAAATGCCTGTTTGGCATTGGTCCAAAATATCTGTCAGAAAAATTCAAACCTTATGAGCCATGTCGCTCTCTACGATCCAAGAATCAATCACTGCTTCAGGTGCCGCGGATCAAAAGGGAAAGACAGGGCGGTCGAGCTCTCTCCTTTAGGGGCCCCACTATCTGGAATACTTTACCCCTTTCTCTCAGGCAAAATTCCAATCTTGGAGCCTTTAGGAAATCTCTAAAGACTCATCTGTTTCTGACAATATAATCTCTGAATTGATCCTGACTCGAACGTCTCCTATTTATTTATGGCTTAGTAAGAACACAAGCGCGGGGATACCCTTTCGGGGGTCGAATTCCTGTGCTATATAAGCCAAAAAATAAATAAATAAATTCCAGTTGCATGCCCAATGTTTACGGCTGTCACTAGAGAATGCACAGATATGTTCCCCTAGCCTCCAGTGTGCAATGGAGTTGAGATAAAAGGTGCACAAAGATTTTTAGAGCAGAGAAATGCCCACTTTCTAGAACTGGCATTTCTAAGCTTTTAATGAAAAATCCACCTTTACTACAGGACAGGGTTTGTCATTGTAAATCAAAAGATAAGATACATCATAAGGTTGCTCCACTGTAAGCCACCACTGCAGCTTAAAGTCATCTCAGGCATTCCCCCATGTTAACATATGGGAAGAACAAACCTCATATTCTTCTATACCTGGGCTGGGAACACACATGTGTACCTGCCCTGCCTTTCACCTACCACCTGCTTCACCCCTTAAGACTTACCCTAGGGGTGCTCTAGTGATAGTGCAAGGTCCCCTCAGGAGTGGCCAGAGGATTAGAAAGGTCATCCTGGGCATAGGTCTGCAATGGCAGGCAGGAGACTTGTTTAAAAATATAATAAGTGCACATGCACAAAAATAGGCATGCAATGTCCAGATTCTGGCATGTTTAAAATGTCAGGAAAGCACCACTTCCTAACATGTATAGGAAGGGTGAGCTTACGTTCAAACTGCAGTTACAGCGAGAAAGTGCCCAGATCCCTAAGGCCACTAAAAGAGATTCAGCAAACCCTGGGGCCTCATTTATGAAAAGTGACGCATCGCTGCGTGAAAACAGCAATGCGTCACTTTTCACTGCGCCCTCCTTGCGACACCAATGATGCATCATATTTATAGTACGACGCATCATGGCATAAGGAGCTACAGATACATCAGTATTTCTGACGTATCAGTATGGTGCAAAAGTGACGCATCGCTGGAGTATGTCACAAAAGTAACGCAACTCCAGCAATGTGTCCTTTCACATGGAGCAAGCCCCATGTGAAAGGGCCTGCGTCAGTCTTAAGCCTGCTGTGAGGCAGGCGTAAGAAATTGACGCGATTGTGTCCTAGAAGTGGCACAGTAAAATCTTATAGATTTCACTGCGTCAATTCTATGACCCTTTCTTGTGTCAGAACGCCCCCCCCCCCCTGCATACATTATAACTGGCGTAGGTATAATGTGGCGCAGGGGTCTACAAAGTGACACATCTACCTAGATGCGCCACTTTGTAAATATGGTGCAACAAGGCACATTTTTATGCTGCTGGTGCATCACAAAAAGTGACGCACTGGCGGCGTAAAAAGTGACGCACAGCCTCATAAATGAGGCCCCTGGTGTTTTCCCAAGGGAAAAGCCGACCTCCTAGGTAGGGAAAACCTACATGAGATTTCTTCATTACCTGGACATGGAACACTCATGTGTACCTGCCCTGCCTTTCGCCTACCACTTGCTCTGCCCCTTAAGGATTACCCCAGGGGTGCTCTAGTGGTAGTGGAAGGCCCATTCAGTGTTGGCTAATTAATTAGAAATGCCAACCTGAGCAGAAGCGCAAGTGTGCACCTACCGCACTGCAATGGCAGACTTGATCATGTTTGAAAGGCTATTCAAGTGGGTGGCACAATCAGTGCAGTGCCCCACTATTAGCCAGTCCAGTACCTGCCCCGGATATGTGGCGTACCTTTTTACAGGACACTCACAAGTATAAGACCTAAACCAATCAAGTAGGCACCCAGTTCTAGCATGTGTAGGAAGGGTGCATGCGCTTTCACACTGCAGTACAGTGGGAAAGCGCCCAGAGCAGTAAGGCCATGAAAAAAGATTCACCAAACCCAAGAGAAACAAAACAAGTTTGGGGATATCCCCTAAAAAGGGCCATGTCCAACAGTGTTCCTATAGCTTATGCAAGTTAACGGACATGGAGCAACCTTACCCAGACAGTGAGAGGGAGACCATGGCAATCCATTTGGGCTGCAGACATTTCCACATATATCTCTATGGGCAGCTGGTAGTGGTGCACACTGACCACAAACACTTCTTTCTCTCTTAACAGGATCCTCCTCAATGCCACCTCTGTAAATTGAGAAGTGGCTTCTTTAATTGCAGGGGCACGGGTTTTCTGTGAAATACTGGCCCAGGACTAAGAATGCGGCAGATTATCTCTCTCGACATGCATGGCCTGCAAAATCCAAATAGTGTTGAAGTGAAGAAAGTAGTGGAGTACATAAGATTATTGGTTGAAAGGTCACAACCTTTACCTATCTTGCTAAAGAACATTGCGGAAGCCACTAAACTGGATGAGGGTTTTCAGCTCGATTTCTCTGCAATAAACACGGGGAACTGGAAAGAAATGACACAATTGTTGTTCCATCGAACTACTGAGGAAAGCCACATACTACTCTCACTCTACCACGTACTGCATGAGCTAGCTGCCACTCCTGAAGGCTGTCTACTGAGAGGGCCCCGGCTGGTCATACCCGGACATTTGACACTCTGCGTTGTTGACCTGGTCCATGCAGCCCAGCAAGGAATTCTGAAAAAACAAAGACCAGGCTCATACGTAAGCACTGGGTCACAGGCTGGATGAACTCGTTGATCTCACAGAGCAATCTTGTCCGCTGTGTCAGGCTACCGACCTCCAAGCCTATCAGCACCTATCATCACGGATGGAATTACTCCACGGCCTTGGCACCGAGCCAGTGCTGAATTTTGTGAGTCTGCCGGATAGCAGAAACATGTTGGTAGTTATTGATGTTATGTTATGTTATGTTAAAATATTTTGTGAAAGCACGTACACCATACAGTTTCTTGGCGCTTATAGAAGAGAGGTGATCAGCTGCTCATAAGATCAATCATTCGTAGGCCAGGTGTTTAAATGTTGGAAGGGAGTGCATTCCAAAAGTAGGGGGCCAATACTCCGAAACGGGATCCACCAGGTCTTATCCACTTGAAGGTGGGAATGGTAAAGTGGGAGTGATGGGAGGACCTAAGGGCCTGGCAGGGACATACCTCTGGATGAGATTGGAAATAAATTCTGGGCATGTGCCATGGAGTGATTTAAATATCAGTCATCCGAACTTAAATAAACAGCACTAGGTTACTGGAAGCCAGTGTAGTTTCCTTATAAAGGGAGTGATGTGGTGCCATCTTGGCTGGTGGTAAATAAGTCTTGCTGTCTGATTTTGCACAACTTACAGTCTTCTCATTGAGTATCGTGGAAGGCCAAAGTAACAAAGTAAATGGAAATGGAGTAATTGAGGTGTGATAATACCAGGGCTAGAATAACTTGGATCACTGCTTCCTTTGTAAGGAATCTACTGATTTCCTCATCTTACGAAGTTGGAAAAAGCAGGTAGAGACCACTGTTCCAATCTGGGTTTTCATTGAGAGGTCCCTATCAATTGTAACACTGAGGCTCTTGGCTGAGGAAGAAGGAAGTGGGGGCACTCCCAACTCTGTTGGCCAGAAATTCAAGGTCCAGGGGTTTCGAGAGCAGCCGGTTAGGATCTGCTCTGTTTATCTGGATTTAACTTTAAATGGTTGTTATTCATCCACTTGCTGGAGTATAACATAGTGGTCTGAAAATTCAGGGTAAAGACTGGGATATTATCAATGGTAAAAATCAGTTGAAGATTTGAACCTTGCCTTCGCCCAAGGACTGAATAAGGGGAAGGAGATACAAATAAACAGGTGTGGAGACAGGGAGGAATCCTGCGGGACCCCACAAGTTAGTTTAAATGTTGGGAAAAACGGACAGATTGAGAGCGATCGTCTGAAAAGAATGTCAGTCATTGAAGGGCGGCTCCCTGGACCCTTGCGTCCCTGACACGATCCACTAAAATGTTATGGTCGACCGTGTCAAAGGCCGCCGAGAGGTCGAGGATCACTAACGCCTGAGTGATGCCTTTATCAGCCTCCTTCTTTATTTCATCCAGTACACTCAAGATTACCATCTTAGTAGACTGGGAGGGACAAAAGCCTTCTTGGCAGGGATGTAAAAAGTGGGATTGTTCTATGAAGGAGCAAATACAGTTGGCTACGTGGGCTTCTAGCACTTTAGCCAGGTATGGAAGTAGTTAAAAGGGGTGGTAGTTCGAGGGGACAGATGCATCATAATTAATGGGACTATCACAGCTTCCTTAAGGAATCTGGGGCTCCTCAAGCCATGGTTAAGTGAGCAATTTAGGAGGGATATGGCCGGCTCGGACATGCTAGAAAGAATTCTCTCAAAATATGTGGGGGGCAACTGTCAGCCAGGGAGCCTGATTTTTCTTTAGTTAACAGGTCGAGAGGGATTCCTTGCTAATGGCTGGAAACTGATGTAATGAGTAAGGATTCCTGGATGTCACATCCTTTTTATCAAAGCGTGGTTTATCCGGAATACTAGCTTTGATAGAACTGATTTTATCTATGAAAAAAGTATTCAGAGAATAACACAGTGCCTGGGTGGGGACTAATTTAGCAGTGATTCTGTTTGGATTGGACATCTCATTCACAATCGCAAATATATTTTCAGATTTATTTGTAGGATTCAGAATCTTGTTCGAGAAATAGGCTGCTTTAGTTTGTAGAAAAGATTATTTTATATTGCTTGATTTGAATTTGAAAGATTTCTTTTTTATCTGGACTGTAATTCTGTCTCCAAGTGCATTCAGACTGATGTAGAGCACGCTTTTGGGCTCTCAGGTCATCAGAGAACCACCTCTGGCCATCATGGCATTTGACCATTTTAACTTTCCTCAGGGGGGCAAATGTGTTACTGGTACCTTTCAGCCAGGATCTAATGTTTTCTTCACTGGGAGATTAATAGATGGCTGATGTATGGGTGCAGTGGATTTCAACAAGCTAAAGAAGGCACTGATATTAATATGGTTCCAGGACTGTGTCATCAAACTAATTTCAACAGAGGGTATGGTTATAATCAGATTGTTAAGGGAGAAGTTCAAAAGAGAATGATCGAACCAGGTGCAAGTGGATACAGTACGATTGGACACTGTAAGATTGATGGTCCAAATTTGATCAATTACTTTCCTAAGTATCCTTAGGTAGAAAGTATGACAGCAAGTGGTCCATTTTGAGAAGGTTTTGACACCCCACGGGTTACTGAAAGAGTCTTTATGGACAATGGGCCCCACTCTCAAACCGGGAGTTTGCAGAGTACCTGTAGTCCAGGGGTATCACTCATCAGCGTATCACTCCTTGATGACCACAAGCTAATGGAGAAGCCGAGCATGAGTACTCTCAATAAGGTAAAATGGATAGTGCTAGCTGAGAACCAGAACATGGAATGTGCCCTCTAATAATTCCTATGAGCATGCTGACTCACACTGCATGCCATGACTAAAGTGAGTCACAGTGTTTTCTGTATCAATAGTCCACAATGTAGGAGAGGTACCCTTACACCCAAAAAGGGACAGGGTCAATGTAACATACAAACAAAAATGAGTCCCTCTTTGTGTCAGTCACTCTAACTACACACACTCCTGATTTATCATTATTTTCAGTCAATACTTATTCTCAACACCCAACAAAGTAAAGATGTCCTATTTAATAAAAATGTATTTCTAATATAGAATATTATTACTATAGTTCTTATCATAAGGCAAATGTATTAATCTATATATATAGACATCATGAATCAATTTCATCAAGCAATAAAATCATATACATCATAAAAAAAGTTAAAAAACATAGAATTCTCCCATCTATTACTGTTGTGTAGTTCCGATAAATCTTTATATGATCTATTTGTTTAGACAACATAAACTAAGCGATTGGTGTCCAGACGTATTCTAGACACCCCCCGGATATGTTAGCCTGTATACCAGCTAGCTCGCAGTGCCACTCGGAACCCCTCTTACTAACCTCTTCGATGCGGCGAAATGTGACGCATTTGCAGTTTGGACGGCCCCCAGCTGTCCGATGCACACGAGCACTGTGTTGTCGGATGGCCGGGGGCCATCCGACGCATCGAAGAAGCTAAGGAGAAAATAGTTTCTGGCAACTATCGAACATGACAACTCTGACTTCTCAGGGGTCGTGGAAACAGTACAGTACTTTTGGCTCAGTCACTCGTGCTCACGTTGTCTCAGAGAGATACACAGAATACACAATGTGGGCATTTTCTTTTTTTAAAATCTTTTTGAGCATTTTCCACCATTTACAAAATCCCATAGACACCCCCTCTGCCCTCACCTACGATCAGGAAATACATAGCATTAGAGAATCCATAAATAATATTATCATCACAATATAAACAAGATACTGGGATAAAATCCATCAGTAACAAGAGGCACATATACACATCAGACTGTTATTTAAAGTGCATCGTGCAGGGAAAGGAAAAAGATGAAGCAAAGAGTGCAACGTTGGCAACGCTTCCTATCTTTACATGTACAATCACAAGGTAGTAATATGGATTTTAGGGGACAGTGCTAAAAACCATCAGCAATAGACTTCTTATAAGAAATAATTTTTAACACTGAATTGATCAAGTTAAAAACACAGCTGTAATCATCAGACCAATATTTAGAGTGCGAAGTACAGAAATAATAAAGGACGACATTTAAGATAAATAAATATTAGCAAACTATTCTGTCTTTACTGATACCATCACTTTACCAATCTACATAACGGTGCCCATATGTGCTGTCCTTTTTTCCGTGCTTTAACACCTTTTCTGTGATAAATTGCTTTCTCCACATTGGAGATGGCTAGTAGTAGCCAGTGTTAAAATTGAGAAGGCTGTGGGTCAAGCCATGCAGTAGCAATTAAAAGTCAGAAAACCCTCATTGCAACAGCAAGAAAGTAATCCATATCCGGAGTCGAATTCTCATCAAAAAACCCCAATAGGATTACGTTTGGGCTCATTAAAACGTTCATATCTAATTTGCTAAGACAACATTTTTGTATTTAATTCTTTGTTTTTGATTTCACAAATTTTATTGGAACTTTCCAAGCAATACACAATGTACAAAAGCAAACATTAAGAAAAAACAAAGGCGACAATAATGTGTGCAAATAATTTGTATGTCATTCTTGTTGGAATTTAAAGATGGGCATTGTGCAAACATATGAACAATGTCAGCACAATCGGTGGAACAGCCCTGAGCTCCACTTGCAATTCTTGCAGGTGTATAATAAAGAAAAAAAATACGTTTAAAAAACTGCACTTGTAAATAAGCTGAGAGACTTTGCCAATTCAATTTCCGTAATTGTCAACTTATTCCGCCACTTAAAACAATGTTTAGAAATATCATCTTTCATTTTGTTGTTCAGCATCTGATAAATAGTCCCAATGCGGATGTAATTCTGCGTTACTAAACTATCAACCAAAACAATCTTGTCAAAGCCACTGCAGCCTCCCACTTTCCACTAAAGGTAGTCTCTGACTTGCTGGTACTTAAAACATTCCATATTGCTAATACTATACTATATTTACAACAAGGGGTGGTGAGGGACAGAGTCTCTGAATTAAACAGAATACTCTCACCCAGTCAAGAGATCAGGGCTAGATCCAACACCGTTTTTTAGCTCACTGCACCATCCCAGTTTCAGAACCTGGCTGTATGCAAATTAGTCTGTTCCTGTCCCAGTGCATGATGGGAACAGGGCAAACCAAACTACAAAAGCCAATTCTTTCACTGGGAAGGAAACAAGCTACCAGGGACCGGTTTCTGGCATTTCAGCCTCTTCGGCCCGGCTTGCTTGAATCCTGATGGTGCAATGAGCAAGGGACTCACATCTGAGTATACCCTTCCACGCTTAGGGTGGACAAAAATATTTACAACAAGGGGTGGTGAGGGACAGAGTCTCTGAATTAAACAGAATACTCTCACCCAGTCAAGAGATCAGGGCTAGATCCAACACCGTTTTTTAGCTCACTGCACCATCCCAGTTTCAGAACCTGGCTGTATGCAAATTAGTCTGTTCCTGTCCCAGTGCATGATGGGAACAGGGCAAACCAAACTGCAAAAGCCAATTCTTTCACTGGGAAGGAAACAAGCTACCAGGGACCGGTTTCTGGCATTTCAGCCTCTTCGGCCCGGCTTGCTTGAATCCTGATGGTGCAATGAGCAAGGGACTGACATCTGAGTATACCCTTCCACGCTTAGGGTGGACAAAAATATTTACAACAAGGGGTGGTGAGGGACAGAGTCTCTGAATTAAACAGAATACTCTCACCCAGTCAAGAGATCAGGGCTAGATCCAACACCGTTTTTTAGCTCACTGCACCATCCCAGTTTCAGAACCTGGCTGTATGCAAATTAGTCTGTTCCTGTCCCAGTGCATGATGGGAACAGGGCAAACCAAACTACAAAAGCCAATTCTTTCACTGGGAAGGAAACAAGCTACCAGGGACCGGTTTCTGGCATTTCAGCCTCTTCGGCCCGGCTTGCTTGAATCCTGATGGTGCAATGAGCAAGGGACTCACATCTGAGTATACCCTTCCACGCTTAGGGTGGACAAAAATATTTACAACAAGGGGTGGTGAGGGACAGAGTCTCTGAATTAAACAGAATACTCTCACCCAGTCAAGAGATCAGGGCTAGATCCAACACCGTTTTTTAGCTCACTGCACCATCCCAGTTTCAGAACCTGGCTGTATGCAAATTAGTCTGTTCCTGTCCCAGTGCATGATGGGAACAGGGCAAACCAAACTACAAAAGCCAATTCTTTCACTGGGAAGGAAACAAGCTACCAGGGACCGGTTTCTGGCATTTCAGCCTCTTCGGCCCGGCTTGCTTGAATCCTGATGGTGCAATGAGCAAGGGACTCACATCTGAGTATACCCTTCCACGCTTAGGGTGGACAAAAATATTTACAACAAGGGGTGGTGAGGGACAGAGTCTCTGAATTAAACAGAATACTCTCACCCAGTCAAGAGATCAGGGCTAGATCCAACACGGTGAAGAATTGGCTTGGTAGTTTAGTCTGCCCTGTTCCCATGATGCACTGGGCCAGGGACTGACTGATTTGCATATAGCCAGGTTCTGAGCTGGGATGGGGCAGTGAGATAAATAACGGTGATGGATCAAGCCCTGATCTTTGGACTGGGTAAGAGTGGTCTGTTTAACTCAGACACTCTGTTCATCACCACCCCCTTTTCTAAATTGTTTTTGGCCACTATAGGTGTGGCAGGGTATACTCAGACATGAGTCCCTTTCTCACTGCTCCATCAGGATTCAAGCAAGCCGGGCCGAAGAAGGCTGAAATGCCAGAAACCGGTCCCCGGTAGCTTGTCTCCTTTCTGGTGAAGAATTGGCTTGGTAGTTTAGTCTGCCCTGTTCCCATGATGCACTGGGCCAGGGACTGACTGATTTGCATATAGCCAGGTTCTGAGCTGGGATGGGGCAGTGAGATAAATAACGGTGATGGATCAAGCCCTGATCTTTGGACTGGGTAAGAGTGGTCTGTTTAACTCAGACACTCTGTTCATCACCACCCCCTTTTCTAAATTGTTTTTGGCCACTATAGGTGTGGCAGGGTATACTCAGACATGAGTCCCTTTCTCACTGCTCCATCAGGATTCAAGCAAGCCGGGCCGAAGAAGGCTGAAATGCCAGAAACCGGTCCCCGGTAGCTTGTCTCCTTTCTGGTGAAGAATTGGCTTGGTAGTTTAGTCTGCCCTGTTCCCATGATGCACTGGGCCAGGGACTGACTGATTTGCATATAGCCAGGTTCTGAGCTGGGATGGGGCAGTGAGATAAATAACGGTGATGGATCAAGCCCTGATCTTTGGACTGGGTAAGAGTGGTCTGTTTAACTCAGACACTCTGTTCATCACCACCCCCTTTTCTAAATTGTTTTTGGCCACTATAGGTGTGGCAGGGTATACTCAGACATGAGTCCCTTTCTCACTGCTCCATCAGGATTCAAGCAAGCCGGGCCGAAGAAGGCTGAAATGCCAGAAACTGGTCCCCGGTATTATTATTATTTATTATTATTATTTATTTTTCTAAAGCGCGTAGTCACCCTGAGGTATCCCAGCGCTGAATAAAACCTATCTACTAGGTACAGTGGGACATGGACAGGGAAAGGAGGGCAGGAGAAAAGGGAACAGCGGGGCAGAGTAAGGGGCAAGAGTGAATCATTGTGGGAAAAGATGAGTTTTGAGTTGTTTCCTGAAGCGGAGGTATTGAGGTTCGAGGCGCAGTGCTCGGGGGAGTGAGTTCCAGAGTCGTGCAGCCTGGACTGAGAAACGCCTACCACCGGATCGGGCTCTCTTGAATTTGGGAGCCACAATCAGGTTTTCTGTGTTAGAACGGAGGGATCTTGAGGGTTTGTAGGGTGTGACAAATTTTCTGAGGGCAGGGGGGCCTTGATTTTGTCGAAGTTTGTGGGCCAGGCACAAGGCCTTGAATTTGACCCGCTCTCTGATAGGCAGCCAGTGAAGGAGTTTTAGGGCCGGTTTGGCCGATACTCTGGCGGGGGTATTAGTGAGAATCCGGGCCGCCGTGTTCTGAATTCTCTGAAGTTTATTCAGAGTAACCTCTGGGGCGCCCAAGTATATCACATTGCTATAGTCTAGCCTCGAGATTATTAGACCCTGGATTAGCAACTTTTGGGAATCAGTGGGCAGGAGGGGCAGAACTTTCCTCAGTGATTTTAGCAGTCCAAAACAGTTCCCGGCCACTTTCTTTGCCTGCACCGTGAACGAGAGGTCGGAGTCGAGCCACACTCCCAGGCTCTTTACTTCCTCTCTGGGTTCAGGGAGGGGGCCCAGACAAGCTGGCCAGATATTCGGGGACAGTGTGAGTCCTTTTGGGCCTAGGAGCAGAACCTCCGTTTTAGACCCATTGAGTTTTAGGGCGGAAGAGTTCATCCAATGATGGACCTGTACGAGGCAATTGAACAGGTCAGCTGGTTGCTGTTTGGGGTGGGACAGTGACACGACCAATTGTGTGTCGTCGGCGTAGCTGACGACGCTCACTCCGAAAGGGATGATAACCTCCTCCAATGTGGACATATAGACATTGAATAGTGTGGGGCTCAGGGAGGAGCCCTGAGGCACACCACATTGGAGGGGAATTTCGGAGGAGCGTGCGTTATTCTCCCAAATTTGATAGGTCCGTTGACCCAGGAAGGATGTCAGCCAGGCTAAGGCGGTGCCTTCTACACCGACTCCCTTGAGTCTTTTGATAAGAAGTTGGTGGTTCACGGTATCGAAGGCCGCGCTCAGGTCGAGGAGGATCACTGCCACTGATCCTCCTCCGTCCAAAAGCGTTCTGGCCTCCTCAACCGCGGCTAGGAGGGCGATGTCTGTGCCCTGCCCTGGGCGGAAGCCCGTCTGGGAGCTTTTTAGTATATTATTTTCTTCCAGGAACTGGGAAAGTTTTCTATTAACCAGTTTTTCGGTGATTTTGCTGATACCTGGGAGTAGGGAGATGGGCCTATAATTCGACAGGTTTTCGGGGTCAAGGGAGGGTTTTTTTAACAGAGCTTTCACGACCGCTGCCTTCCAACTTGGGGGGACCTCTCCCTGTTGGAGTGAGGTGTTGATAAGGTGGGTCACCGTGGGGATGATCGTGGGGGCTACCTTTTTAAGAATTCGGAGTGGAGCTGGATCCCTAGGGGAGCCGCTTTTTATGGAAGTCAGAGTATTTTCCACTTCTTCGGTCGTGACTTGACCCCATGAAGAGAGGCGACACAGAGTAGAGGGTTGGGGGGGATCGGGTTCCTTGTTCAGAGTTACGGCGGGGATTGACTCGAGAATTTTTTGGATTTTCCCGTGGAAGAAATCCGCCAGTTGTTGACATTTAATTTGGTCAGCTGTAGGGTCAGAGGGGTGGTTGGGACGGGGTGCAGGGGTTTTCGTAAGGTCTTTTAGGATAGCGTAAGATTCCTTGCTGGAACATACTGCTTTCTCTATTCTCGCCTGGAAGAACATGATTTTGGCTTTCCGGATGGTAGTTTTGTAATTCAGGAGAGAAGCAGAATAGATCTCTTTATTTGTTTCCGATCTGGTTTTCCTCCAGGATCGTTCCGACCTCTTGCACTGTTGCCGGTAGCTTGTCTCCTTTCTGGTGAAGAATTGGCTTGGTAGTTTAGTCTGCCCTGTTCCCATGATGCACTGGGCCAGGGACTGACTGATTTGCATATAGCCAGGTTCTGAGCTGGGATGGGGCAGTGAGATAAATAACGGTGATGGATCAAGCCCTGATCTTTGGACTGGGTAAGAGTGGTCTGTTTAACTCAGACACTCTGTTCATCACCACCCCCTTTTCTAAATTGTTTTTGGCCACTATAGGTGTGGCAGGGTATACTCAGACATGAGTCCCTTTCTCACTGCTCCATCAGGATTCAAGCAAGCCGGGCCGAAGAAGGCTGAAATGCCAGAAACCGGTCCCCGGTAGCTTGTCTCCTTTCTGGTGAAGAATTGGCTTGGTAGTTTAGTCTGCCCTGTTCCCATGATGCACTGGGCCAGGGACTGACTGATTTGCATATAGCCAGGTTCTGAGCTGGGATGGGGCAGTGAGATAAATAACGGTGATGGATCAAGCCCTGATCTTTGGACTGGGTAAGAGTGGTCTGTTTAACTCAGACACTCTGTTCATCACCACCCCCTTTTCTAAATTGTTTTTGGCCACTATAGGTGTGGCAGGGTATACTCAGACATGAGTCCCTTTCTCACTGCTCCATCAGGATTCAAGCAAGCCGGGCCGAAGAAGGCTGAAATGCCAGAAACCGGTCCCCGGTAGCTTGTCTCCTTTCTGGTGAAGAATTGGCTTGGTAGTTTAGTCTGCCCTGTTCCCATGATGCACTGGGCCAGGGACTGACTGATTTGCATATAGCCAGGTTCTGAGCTGGGATGGGGCAGTGAGATAAATAACGGTGATGGATCAAGCCCTGATCTTTGGACTGGGTAAGAGTGGTCTGTTTAACTCAGACACTCTGTTCATCACCACCCCCTTTTCTAAATTGTTTTTGGCCACTATAGGTGTGGCAGGGTATACTCAGACATGAGTCCCTTTCTCACTGCTCCATCAGGATTCAAGCAAGCCGGGCCGAAGAAGGCTGAAATGCCAGAAACCGGTCCCCGGTAGCTTGTCTCCTTTCTGGTGAAGAATTGGCTTGGTAGTTTAGTCTGCCCTGTTCCCATGATGCACTGGGCCAGGGACTGACTGATTTGCATATAGCCAGGTTCTGAGCTGGGATGGGGCAGTGAGATAAATAACGGTGATGGATCAAGCCCTGATCTTTGGACTGGGTAAGAGTGGTCTGTTTAACTCAGACACTCTGTTCATCACCACCCCCTTTTCTAAATTGTTTTTGGCCACTATAGGTGTGGCAGGGTATACTCAGACATGAGTCCCTTTCTCACTGCTCCATCAGGATTCAAGCAAGCCGGGCCGAAGAAGGCTGAAATGCCAGAAACCGGTCCCCGGTAGCTTGTCTCCTTTCTGGTGAAGAATTGGCTTGGTAGTTTAGTCTGCCCTGTTCCCATGATGCACTGGGCCAGGGACTGACTGATTTGCATATAGCCAGGTTCTGAGCTGGGATGGGGCAGTGAGATAAATAACGGTGATGGATCAAGCCCTGATCTTTGGACTGGGTAAGAGTGGTCTGTTTAACTCAGACACTCTGTTCATCACCACCCCCTTTTCTAATACTATACTATAGGCCGGATGAGGAAAAAAAGTACCCAGTTTCTCTATACCTTGCATAAAGTAGCCATTAAATCTTCCAAGGAAGTTTGGATTATTTAAAATTGGAGTATAAAAATTCAATATCCCCATACCCAGCAATTTTTGTACAGCAAACCAAGCCTTGCACGCACTGCAAGACACTTAAAATGTACCCCTTTGTAAAAGCTATTTTAGACTTGCCTCAGCAGACACCCCAATCCACTTTCCTTAGCAACAATTCAAATATAGAAGGTGTAGAATATGGGGGTAACCAATTGTGATGGTTCAGTTAGTAAAATCCGACTACATTGCAACAATGAAGGTCAATAATACAATTTAAGATTTGGGAGAGCCCACCCTCCTCTTTCTTTCGAAAACAAGAGATACCTCAGCGCTCTCCTTGGTTTAGAATAGGCCGATAAAAATCTGGTGAATACTGCCTCAAAAAATGTAGAAACATTCATTAGGGAATTCTACAGGGATTGCTCTAAAATAGTATAATATTTTTGGGAAATAGATAATTTAATACGGTCACAGTGGCCTATCATTGTAAGGTGCAGATTATTTAACCTAGCTAACCCTTTCTTGGTTTTATCTAATAAAGGATTTAGATTTTAATTAACAATAGATTCCACGTTTGACGAAATAAAAACACCTAAGTACAAAGCTTTTTCCACAACTCTGTTATCAACCAGGGTAATCTTATCATTGATGATAATTTGTGTCTTTTCCATGTTAAGCGAGAAGCCGGAAATATCTTTGAATACAGACGCTGCTGACTCTATTGCCATAATAGCAGCTGCTGGTTTAGATGTTGTAGGAAGGGGGAGTCTCTAGTTGGCGCAGTGCAACACTAGCGACAAGCAGGGACTCTCCTCTTCCTCGTCAGGGCTGAGGGTTACCTTCCAGACAACCTCTGCTCACCCTCTAGGTAGTGTGGCTTAAGCAGTCGTAGGCTAATCTTTGGGGCATATAGGTTAAACACTTGCAGTAGTACACCTTTACAACCAACCCACCACACAACGAGACCAGACTGTATTCCGTAAAAATATATATCTTTATATAGATTTTAAGCAGGCTTGTGAATACAGTCAACGTACTTTACGATAACGGTTGCAAGTTACTCAGTTCAGGTTACCACAGTTCTTTCTAGCAGTTTAAGCGTTCTTTTAGGGCCCTCAGGCCGATGTCAACAAAAGTTCTTGTGGAGCCGGCGGCTTCCAGGGGATCTGTCCCACGTCGCGTTGCTTTCCCGAGGTCGCTGTTCGTTGCGGCTCTCAGCCGAGCAGGTCACGGGTCATCCGGGGCAGCGGTGTTCTGTGGCGGCAGGGTCCTCTCCTCGTCGTCCGCTCCGACCCTGGAGGTGGCGGCTGTGCGGTGGCGGCAAGTGGCAGTACGGTCCCCAAGTGCAGGACGTACCCAGCCAAGTGCCGGTGCAGCTGTGCGCTCACAGCTGGGCTGTCGGGCAGGCTACCGACCTTGCGGATTCTCACAGGGCAACTGTCCGTCTTTGCAGGTGGGTGGCTGCTCGTTGCGCAGTCACCTCGAGAGCTCGGACCGGACGGGTCCTCCTTTGCTTTGCTCTCGGGCTCCCGGTGCAGTTGCGGTCACGGTGTTCGGGCCAGCGGCGGCTGGTCCTTACTTTGCTTTCGCTGTTGCTTTGGGCCCCGGTCACGGTGGTCAGGGGGAGGTCGTTGCCTTGGAGGAGATTCCTCCGTCGGTACTGCGGCGATGGTCAGCACCCGCAGTCGCTTTCTTTCAGGGGGTAGCGTCCACTGGTCCTGGGACGCTGGTCAGGGGGCAAGTTCAGTTGCAAGCCCTTGGAGATCTCTTTAGCAGAGTTCGGCACAAAGTAAAGCAAAAGTCTTCTCGTAGTCTTTTCTTCTTCCTCTCCTTCGGCAGCAAGGCACCAGACACCGGCAAGAGTCAGCACCCTTCCTTGTCTCTCACGGTCCTTCTCGTCGGGCAGAGTCCTTCTGTAGCCCAAACAGGATCTAATTCTCAAGGAGCAGGGCTCCTTCTTTTATAGGCCAATTCTTTTGTTCTCGCAGGCCAGGGGGGCCTTTGCATAGCCACTTTCAGTCCTTGAGTACGCCGGTGGGTGTACTCAGGCTTCTGCTTTCAGTGTGAGGGGCAGGCGCATCAGACGCCCCACAGGAGGTGGAGCCAGCATTGTACGGACAGGGGCAGCCAGAGTACCTTGTTGATGGGGGCTTCGCCCTTCCTGGGCCAGGTGCCGGCCGAGTCATCCGCCGCTCCCCAGGAGGGTGGAGCCAGCATTGTGGTGGCCGAGCACAGCTACAGTTCGAGTCAAGAGGCACTCCTACCTCCCACTAAGTCTTAATCTGCGCATTTCACCACCTGTCATCCCCCCAGCCCTGTCACTCACACGTCCCAGACAGTCGGATACATATACCAGCAGAGGCGGCTGAAATGGTTAAGCAAGCAAAGGCTAACTTTCTAAAAGTAGCATTTGCAAACCCAGGATACTAAAATAAACTTGACTACAAGAAATATTTTATCATCCTGAGTTCAGGCATACTAAACACGACTTGCTACCATGCTCCTTGAGCCTGCTGGGATTATAGGGTGTAATAATTCCGGCAGCTCAGTCTGGCCTAATGGAGCAGGTAGCCTTCAATAGTGAGGTACGGTTTTGGTTGTAAGTCACTACTAGGACATGCCACCCACATCAGGGCTTGTCCTACCTTACACCTACAACGCACCCTGCCCGCAGGCCTACCATAGGGGTGACTAATATGTAGTCAAGGGAAGGTTCGGGCTGGCAAGTGGGTGCACTTGCCCAGCTAGCGTGGCAGTACGAGACCGCACGCGGGTTCTGCGGTCGCAGTTCCCAGACACATCTTTACGGCTGCTTCGGTGGGTGGCGCAACCAGCGCTGCAGGCACACCAGCAGTATTGGCATCTACAAGCCCCGGCACCCTCTAGTGCACTTTACTAGGGACTAACAGTAAATCCAATGAACCAATCAGGGATACCAATCGCATGTACAATTTACAGTAGGGAGCACTTGCACTGTGGCACGGGTCAGCCGTGGCACAGTGCCCTGAGTATCGGAAAACCAGCAAAACATCGGAGGCACATCAGCAAAAAGTGGAAGGGAGACTCACGCCAAGGTGCCAGGTCTAACATGTGTCCCCACCAGCTGAAATGTGGGGGGAACTACCCTTCCCCAGGGAGTTCCACATCACTAAGGTGGAAAAATCTGGACAGACCGTCAGCGTTGGCGTGATCAGTGCCAGGGCAGTGTTCCACCGTAAAGTCCATACTCTGTAGAGAAATGGACCACCTCAACAGTTTCGGGTTCTCACCCCTCATTTGCATCAACCATCTGAGGGGCCTGTGGTCCGTCTGAACTCGGAAGTGAGACCCAAACAAGTAGGGTCTTAGCTTCTTCAGCGCCCAGACCACAGCAAATGCTTCACGCTCTATTGCACTCCACCTACTTTCCCGTGGAAGTAACCTCCTACTTATGAAGGCTACGGGTTGGTCAAAGCCCTCCTCAGTCATCTGTGAAAGAACCGCCCCTACACCATGCTCTGAAGCGTCTGTTTGCACTATGAACTCCTTGGAGAAATCAGGGGCCAGGAGCACGGGCGCCGTGCACATGGCAGTCTTCAGGGTGTCAAAAGCCTTCTGACAGGTGTCAGTCCAAATCACATTCCTGGGCTGCTTCTTCGAAGTCAGCTCTGTCAGGGGGGTCACGATCGTGCCATAACCCTTGACAAACCTCCTGTAATACCCAGTGAGCCCCAGGAAGGCTCTCACTGCAGTCTGGGTCTTGGGGGGCTCCCAAGCCAGGATGGTCTCGATTTTGGGCTGCAAGGGTGCTACCTTGCCACTCCCAACTTGGTGTCCCAAGTACACCACTGAACCCTGCCCATTCTGGCACTTGCTTGCCTTGATTGTGAGGCCTGCTCTGCGCAGGGCCATCAACACTTCCCAGAGGTGTCGCAGGTGTTCTGGCCAGGTGCCACTGAACACCGCGATGTCATCCAGGTAGGCGGCACTGAACTCGTCCAGTCCAGCCAACACCTGGTTGACCAATCTTTGAAAGGTGGCAGGGGCATTCTTCATTCCAAATGGCATAACCCGGAACTGGAAATGCCCATCTGGTGTAGAGAATGCCGACCTCTCCTTTGCCCCATCGGTCAAGGCGATCTGCCAGTACCCAGACGTTAAATCAAACGTGCTGAGGAACCGGGCAGCCCCTAGCCGATCAATGAGCTCGTCAGCTCTGGGGATGGGGTGCGCGTCAGTCTTCGTGACTGAATTGAGTCCTCTGTAGTCCACACAGAACCGGAGTTCGGGTGTGGCTCCCGGCGCAGCAGCCTTCGGAACCAAGACCACGGGGCTGGACCAAGGACTGCTGGAAGACTCAATCACCCCCAGGGCAAGCATCTTGGAGACCTCCTCCTTGATGCAGGCCCGGACCCTGTCAGTCACCCTGTAAGCCTTATGCTTCACAGGTAAGCTGTCTCCAGTGTCCACATCATGGACGCACCAATCTGTGACACTCGGAACCAGGGAGAACAGGTCTGGAAACTGCCCCAGCAGCTGGCGGCAGTCCTCCTGTTGTTCTGCGGTCAGGGTGGGTGAGAGGTTAAATCCATCCACTGACCCATCTTTCTCACAGGCCACCAAGAGGTCAGGAAGAGGTTCCGACTCCTCCTCCATTCCGTCATCAGTTGCCAACAACATGCCCACTTCGGACCTTCGCAAGTGGGGCTTGAGGCGGTTGACATGTAGGACCCGTAACGGGTTCCTGGGCGTCTTCATGTCCACCAAGTATGTCACGGGGCTCTTGCGCTCCACAACCTCAAATGGGCCTGTCCACTTATCTTGAAGGGCACAGGGCTCCACTGGGGCCAGGACATACACCTCTTGTCCAGGTTGAAGCTCGACCAGAGTGGCATTCTGATCGTACCATTGCTTCATTTCCTCCTGGCTTGCTTCCAGATTTGCCTCGGCAAGTTGTCTGAAGCGTCTGGTTTGGTTTCTGAAGGCCAGCATGTAGCTATATACATTCTGGGGAGGTTTCCTGGGAGATTGCTCCCAGCCTTCCTTTACCAAACTCAGCGGTCCTCTCACGGGGTGACCGTACAGGAGTTCAAAGGGGCTGAACCCTAGGGACTTCTGTGGCACCTCGTGATATGCAAAGAGCAGGCATGGTAAGAGGACGTCCCACTTACGCCTCATCGGACCTTCGAGGCCCATGATCATGCCTTTCAGGGTTCGGTTGAATCTCTCAACCAACCCGTTACCTTGGGGATGGTAAGGCGTGGTGAACTAATACGTTACGCCACACTCTTGCCAAAGGGACTTCATATACTTGGATATGAAATTGGTCCCCCTGTCGCTCACCACCTCTAGAGGGAATCCCACTCGTGAGAAAATTCCCATCAGTGCCCGTCCCACCACGGGGGCCGTCACTGTCCTCAGAGGGATGGCTTCAGGGTACCGGGTGGCATGATCCACCAAGACCAGGATGAACCTGTTGCCCATGGCTGTCTTGGGGTCCAGAGGCCCAACGATGTCAATACCCACTCGCTGGAATGGCGTACCGACCACAGGGAAGGGTTGGAGGGGAGCCTTGTTCTTCCCTCCCGTCTTCCCACTTGCCTGGCAAGTCGGACAGGTTCTGCAATGAGCATCTGAACTCTTATGCATTTGGGGCCAGTAAAAGTGGGTGACAAGCCTGTCATAGGTCTTGTCCATCCCCAAATGTCCTGCTAAAGGTACATCATGAGCCAGACCCAGTAGGAAGGCTCTGAACTTCTGGGGTACCACCAGCACACGGGCTGACCCAGGTTCAGCAGCCTTAGGCTCCGAATACAGGAGGTCGTTCTCCCAGTACACGTAATGTGTTTTGGCCTGTACACCATTGGCCTGGTCTGCAGCCTGCTGCCGCATACCCACGAGAGAAGGGCATTCTTTCTGCTCCTTGCAGAATTCCTCCCTGGAGGGTCCTCCTTCTTGCTGCCAATGGGTCAGCTCAGGCAGGTCCCCCAGTTCGGCGATCTGTTCCCCTGTAGGCTCCAGGGCATCCCCCTCAAGGTCTGCTTCCTCCTGGACCGTGGGAACCTCAGGGACCGGTTTCCCGCGTCCCCTGCGCCTTCTCCCTAAGGCCGGTTCCTGGGCCTCTCCTTCAGGCCCCAGGACCTCTCGATCACCCCTACTGGCTGCCATCGACCGGGTGGTCACGCACGCCCAGTCAGGCAGACCCACCATCCGCAGGTGAGTCGTCTTCTCCACCTTTTCCCAAGGGGAGTGCTCCAAGTCGTTCCCTAGCAAACAGTCAATAGGCATGGTTTTTCTCACACAGACCTGCAGAGTACCAGAGACCCCCCCCCACTCGAAGGGAACTTGAGCTATCGGACACTGACTCTCAGAATTATCAGCGTTGATAACCCTACAGTAGGCATGGGGTACAACCTGCTCTTGAGACACCAGGTGCTGCCTCACTGCAGTCACACTGGCTCCTGTATCTCTAAGAGCCTCAGCTTCCTTACCATTGATGATCACCACCTGCCCATATTTCTTAGTGTTAGAGGGTAGGTAGTTCGTAGGGATCATCTCACTGTCTCCTAGCGAGACTAGGGTCATGTGAACGGGATCTCCACCCCCCGGGACCATCATTTCTTCTCCCAGGTGAACGCTAGTCACTTGTCAGGGCGGAGCACCAGTGGGTGCGGGTTTTCCAAACAGGTGACACTTGGGGTCACTGGATATGTGCCCAGGCTCGTCACATTTGTAACAATTGAAGGGCCCCTTTGGAACAGGTTTACCTGTCGGGGCTCCATTCTGCTTCGGGGGTGGGGGAGGCTGAGAACCCTGCTGCGGGCTCCCCGGGGAACTACTTTGGGGGCCTTTTTGGAACCCTTTCTGTTTTACCCCCTTGTCCCCCCCACTCTTCTGCTGGGGACCCTGCCCACTCTTGGCGGAGTCTCCCACGGGACCCTTGTGGACCCTGGTGCTGAGCCAGCGGTCCGCCTCCTCAGCAAGCTTCCTCGGTTGGACAGCTTGCTATCGATCAGGTGTTGGCGTAACTCAGGAAAACAGTGATCAGACAAGTGCTCCCATGCAATCAAATCAAAGAGACCTTGAAAATCATTAACTTGGCTACCCTTCACCCAACCATCCAGTGCTCTGCAAAAGTAAGTCACATACTCCACATACGTATTCCCAGGCCGCTTAGTACATCCCCTAAACTTCTGTCTATACATTTCAGGGGTAAGCCCGTACCTGTTCATTAAAGCTTCTTTCATGTGGGAATAGGACCTCTGATTTTCAACGGGCAAATCTAGCAAGGTATCTCTCCCTTCGCTAAGGAACCTTCCCCACAACCCCGCTCCCCAATCCTTGTCAGGGACCCGGTGGGAGGACATGGCTACCTCGTATGCCCTAAACCACTGTCCTATGTCATCCCCCTTAAAGAACTCCTTAACTACGTCCTTCGGGATGTGCACTCTTGACTCTACCTGCACTGGCGATGTGCTGCCACCAGAGGGAGGACGATCCAAGTCTCTCTCCTTGAGACTTATCTCCCTCATTTTTACTTCATAATCCATTTGGTGCTTTCGCTCTTCCAGCGCCATTCTTTTCGTTTCAAGCTCCAGTTGGATTTTCAATTCTGCCAGCTTTCTTTCGTGATTCCTCGTTTCCTTCCTGTCCGCCAGCTCCTCTGGCGACAGGCCTTTACCAAAGCTGTGCACGCTGTCTTGCCTTTCGAGGTCAATCAGATCCCCAAGTGCATTCTGCTCCTCCGTTGCATTCTGCTCGGCGAGGGCGTCTTGATCCTCCGGGGTCTTTCTGGACTCTACCCAGGCTTTCAGGGCCTTGGAGAGCTGGGTCTTGTTTTTGCAACCAGCGTGCGGAAACTTGAGTTTCTTGCAAAAGAACTTCAGTTCCTCCCTGGAATATTTATCCAGTTTTGCGGGGTCCCACTCCACCTCCAACACCTCGGAGGTCGTGGACTCCGCTCCATCCAGGCTCTTCGTGCCCGGCATGGCTTTCACACTCGGAATCTTTTCGGCAAAATTCAAAAGCAAAGTCTGTGGCTAAGTAACTGGACCGTAATCCTTGTGTAGTGGTCAGAAGCTCAGGTATAGATATCGCAAGTGTAAATTCGAAATCCTCACCGCTGCGTCCAATGTAGGAAGGGGGAGTCTCTAGTTGGCGCAGTGCAACACTAGCGACAAGCAGGGACTCTCCTCTTCCTCGTCAGGGCTGAGGGTTACCTTCCAGACAACCTCTGCTTACCCTCTAGGTAGTGTGGCTTAAGCAGTCGTAGGCTAATCTTTGGGGCATATAGGTTAAACACTTGCAGTAGTACACCTTTACAACCAACCCACCACACAACGAGACCAGACTGTATTCCGTAAAAATATATATCTTTATATAAATTTTAAGCAGGCTTGTGAATACAGTCAACGTACTTTACGATAACGGTTGCAAGTTACTCAGTTCAGGTTACCACAGTTCTTTCTAGCAGTTTAAGCGTTCTCTTAGGGCCCTCAGGCCGATGTCAACAAAAGTTCTTGTGGAGCCGGCGGCTTCCAGGGGATCTGTCCCAAGTCGCGTTGCTTTCCCGGGGTCGCTGTTCGTTGCGGCTCTCAGCCGAGCAGGTCACGGGTCATCCGGGGCAGCGGTGTTCTGTGGCGGCAGGGTCCTCTCCTCGTCGTCCGCTCCGACCCTGTAGGCGGCGGCTGTGCGGTGGCGGCAAGTGGCAGTACGGTCCCCAAGTGCAGGACGTACCCAGCCAAGTGCCGGTGGAGCTGTGCGCTCACAGCTGGGCTGTCGGGCAGGCTACCGACCTTGCGGATTCTCACAGGGCAACTGTCCGTCTTTGCAGGTGGGTGGCTGCTCGTTGCACAGTCACCTCGAGAGCTCGGACCGGACGGGTCCTCCTTTGCTTTGCTCTCGGGCTCCCGGTGCAGTTGCGGTCACGGTGTTCGGGCCAGCGGCGGCTGGTCCTTACTTTGCTTTCGCTGTTGCTTTGGGCCCCGGTCACGGTGGTCAGGGGGAGGTCGTTGCCTTGGAGGAGATTCCTCCGTCGGTACTGCGGCGATGGTCAGCACCCGCAGTCGCTTTCTTTCAGGGGGTAGCGTCCACTGGTCCTGGGACGCTGGTCAGGGGGCAAGTTCAGTTGCAAGCCCTTGGATATCTCTTTAGCAGAGTTCGGCACAAAGTAAAGCAAAAGTCTTCTCGTAGTCTTTTCTTCTTCCTCTCCTTCGGCAGCAAGGCACCAGACACCGGCAAGAGTCAACACCCTTCCTTGTCTCTCACGGTCCTTCTCGTCGGGCAGAGTCCTTCTGTAGCCCAAACAGGATCTAATTCTCAAGGAGCAGGGCTCCTTCTTTTATAGGCCAATTCTTTTGTTCTCGTAGGCCAGGGGGGCCTTTGCATAGCCACTTTCAGTCCTTGAGTACCCCGGTGGGTGTACTCCGGCTTCTGCTTTCAGTGTGAGGGGCAGGCGCATCAGACGCCCCACAGGAGGTGGAGCCAGCATTGTGCGGACAGGGGCGGCCAGAGTACCTTGTTGATGGGGGCTTCGCGCTTCCTGGGCCAGGTGCCGGCCGAGTCATCCGCCGCTCCCCAGGAGGGTGGAGCCAGCATTGTGGTGGCCGAGCACAGCTACAGTTCGAGTCAAGAGGCACTCCTACCTCCCACTAAGGTGTAATCTGCGCATTTCACCACCTGTCATCCCCCCAGCCCTGTCACTCACACGTCCCAGACAGTCGGATACACATACCAGCAGAGGCGGCTGAAATGGTTAAGCAAGCAAAGGCTAACTTTCTAAAAGTAGCATTTGCAAACCCAGGATACTAAAATAAACTTGACTACAAGAAATATTTTATCATCCTGAGTTCAGGCATACTAAACACGACTTGCTACCATGCTCCTTGAGCCTGCTGGGATTATAGGGTGTAATAATTCCGGCAGCTCAGTCTGGCCTAATGGAGCAGGTAGCCTTCAATAGTGAGGTACGGTTTTGGTTGTAAGTCACTACTAGGACATGCCACCCACATCAGGGCTTGTCCAACCTTACACCTACAACGCACCCTGCCCGCAGGCCTACCATAGGGGTGACTAATATGTAGTCAAGGGAAGGTTCAGGGGCTGGCAAGTGGGTGCACTTGCCCAGCTAGCGTGGCAGTACGAGACCGCACGCGGGTTCTGCGGTCGCAGTTCCCAGACACATCTTTACGGCTGCTTCGGTGGATGGCGCAACCAGCGCTGCAGGCACACCAGCAGTATTGGCATCTACAAGCCCCGGCACCCTCTAGTGCACTTTACTAGGGACTAACAGTAAATCCAATGAACCAATCAGGGATACCAATCGCATGTACAATTTACAGTGGGGAGCACTTGCACTGTGGCACGGGTCAGCCGTGGCACAGTGCCCTGAGTATCGGAAAACCAGCAAAACATCGGAGGCACATCAGCAAAAAGTGGAAGGGAGACTCACGCCAAGGTGCCAGGTCTAACAGATGTCAAGACTGCAACATCATCGGCATATGCCAGTATTTTGGTTTCATACCCTTCTGTTAATATTGGAGGGACAGCTGTGCTTTGCGCTATTTTCCTTAGGAACGGGTCAATATATACTGCTAACAGGAGTAAGGAGCAGGACCGGCCCTGTCGGGTTCCACGAGTGATCGTCACTGGCCTTGTCATCCTTCCAGAAATGCTGACCTTAGCCCTAGGCTTCCAATACAAGTCTGTTATTCCCTGAGCGAATCTTGGGCCAAAATCGCTTGAGTACATTATGTGCCATAGGAACTGCCAGGGGACCCTATCAAACGTTTTTCCGCATCTGACAAAATCAAAGCCATAGAGTCTCCTGACACTTCCACAGCATCGAAAAGTGAGATCACATGTTGAATATGGTTGGAAGTGTCCCTTCCTGCAATAAAACCATGCTGTTGGTGTATAACAAGTTTTTTGATGACGTGGACTAAACTTACCGCTAACACCTTGGAATAGCTTTTTGAATCTCCATTTATCAGCGTAATTGGTAAATGTGACCCAAGTTCGACCGGTAGCTTATCTTTCTTCAGAAAAACAGCTATTTTAGCCATCGACTAGGAATTTGGTGGTGTGGTTCCTTTAAATATATGGTTAAAAAATGCAAATATCTGATCTTTCACCTGGGGGGGCAAACGTTTTATAAAATTCTGAGAGAATTGTATCCAAACCCGCAGCTTTACCCGGAGGGAGACTAGAGATTGCATGTAAGATCTCTTCCTAGGATAAGTCCTCTTCTAAGGTTTTTCATTCATCTATTGAAAAGTTACTTGCGGAGGCTACTGCGAGGAACTGTTCAGATTGCCTATTTTCTTCATTAAGTAAGACTTGATAGAACACTTGAAAAAGCCTCCCTGATTTTCTTTTGCCTCAGTAACAACCCCAAGTGCAGGATCACTGAATTTGTGCACCTCTGCCTTGCTCTTACTGACAGATGGAGTCCAACCATCTAACTACATTCATGCGTTCTTTCTTTCCAGGTGATGTATTTTTCTGCTGTCCTGGTTGTAAATATTCCCTTTAATTCTGGCCTTGCGAGTGTTACCTTTGTTTGTGCATCCAACATCTCCCCTGCTTGTTATATTGCTTTTACTGAGTTCTCTTCAGCTACTGCTAGGTTATCTTATTTAGCTTGTATCAGCTATCTGTCCTGCCTCCCCTTATTTAATGAAAACTTTAAGGTCTTTCCCCTTAGGCAGGCCTTATACGTATCCCAGACTGTACACAAGGAGGCGCTGCCATTATTCTCCTCAACGAATATTGTGATCCACCTACTGATGTGTTTTCAATAATCCTCATTAGTAAGGAGCACACGTTTGAAGCTCCATGAGCTTAGTGTTTGCCCCCCTATTCCTTGTAGGTGTAATATCAGGGGATTATGATCCGAGAGGTACTGGGGGGTTCGGTCAATTTGGCAGAACATGATAAACTTATTGGGCACAAAAAAATATTGTGTATTATACAGAGCAGAAAAAAGTACACCCATCCACCGTTGGGTTCTTCTTATGCCACACAACTACCGGTCCATGATCTTTACAAATCCCATTAAGGGTCTCAAACACCTTAGGCTTCATCCCGGTGTACAATGACTGTTCTCCCATTTTGAGATTTCCTGGGAGATTGATATTAAAGTCCACACATAAAACTATTGGTAGAGGGCGGTGCATTAACTCTTTAGATATCTGATTTAACATGGAGGGATCGTCCAGCATGCTGCCATAAACTGAACACAACATGAACTTACCACCAAATGGAGACTGACAGACTGCTGCTACCCATCTCCCTTTAGTATCAGACCCGATTAGAGATCATTTCAGCTGACTACCTCAGGCCAAAACTGCCATACCCCCAGTACGAACCCCTTTTGAAGTACCGGCTACTAATCTATATCCCAGAAAGGTTATTCAAGGGCTGCACCCGTACCTTTTTGTCTGAGATTCAGGTACAAGAATATCTAGCAGAGTTGCAAAGAGGGGTTGGATCCTTAGGAAGAGTGCAAGGTAAGGAATGTTATGTGGAACTAAACATGGCCCAAAATTGCTAGAAATGCCTCAATTTTGGGGGGAAAAACACTGAAGAATTATAAGGGACACTAAGTAAGGGCGGGGGAACGAGGCAAAAGAATGAAGGCAACAGTGTAACGGAATGGGAAAAACAAAAATGGTAAGAAACAGGGGTAAGAAAAGTGAAAAATGAGAGATGAAACATTAACATTAATAGCTAATTAATGGAACAGGGTATTCTTTAAGGGTGTCCGGGGAGCAGGTTTTATCATGTCAGATGATATCATTCAGGCTCGACCTGGTTGCTCAGTGGAGTGGTATGGGTGGGGAGAAGGTGGGGGGGGGCAGCATGTTTGCTGAGTGTAGGGAGGGAGGGGATGGGTTTTGCAACCCTACACAATCAGGGTAATAAGCAAGAGAAGCTGAGAGACTAGGTGGTGGTTACTTGAGGGGTGCTACGTTGCTATTATGACTTTGAAAGGATAGTGCCAAGGATGCAGGGTGTAATAAAGCAATTAATAACAATCCGACGATGCGAATCGCGTCTACTAACATATGCAGTTTAAATTACCCTAAAAAAGAGCTAGAACTGCCCAAGGGCTCAAAATCCTGCGGGTGGACATTGTCTGCCTACAGAAGACACATATCAAAGCATCGCAGAGGGATACTTTAAAATCTCTGGCACATTTTCATTAAGCATTTATTGAACTAGCGTCATTCTAGTATAAAATATGTGTGCTGCAACACCATAAGACAGAAACAGATATAAACCTTTATAAGCACCAACAGAGTAAATAGATGGTAGAATTTCACCATAGTGCTAAAACAATGGATATATGCAGGTATATAGATACATGACAGCAGTGATGGGTACTCCTACGATGCTAACCCTAACTAGATGTACCTAAAAGGGCCTAGCATGTACGTAGGTGTGTAGCCAATAGTCCCCCTAGGATAGAGCCAACCCCATTACCTGAAGTGAGAAAATGAAGGACCCCATCTTGGTCTCGAATTGGAAACCCATGAGGGATGTCAGACCATTGCATGCTATAGTATCTGCTTGCAGGGACCTCTGGGTCACATGTCATTGTGTTAGCATGAGGTCTTTCTCCTCTGCCTGCCCCAGTAAAGATGTGGTACTTATATACCCAAAAGGTACCCTCACAGATTCTACCTTGCTCTGTCATGTCTGCCAAGGATGACAAGCTGTATGGCACGTATGCATAGTTATTATGCAGAAGATGCAGAAGATGGTAGTCCTGCTGTGATTCTGAGAATCCTGATCTATATATATATAAAAACGAAAGTATGTCTGTCTGTCTGTTTGTCCTTTATGCATTACTACACCATTCATCCGATCGCCATGAACTGTTGGGAATTTGTTGAGTACACTCCGGTAAAGGATTCTGTAATTTTTTTTTTTAAATCGGCCCTCCAGGGCCCTCATAGTCTTTTGACATAGACAGCGAATTTGTGAGCATCGTCGACAGTTATGACCCCCAAACGGAAATCGATTGGTCAATCTACATCAGAAGCACAAAAGAAAAAGTCATTACGAGCTTCAGAAACAGACGATCAACGGGAAGCAAGATTAGAAGCTGTTCGAATACAAACTGCCCAAGCCCGTAATGCTGTTTGAATACAAACTGCTCAAGCCCGTAATTCTCAAACGAACGAGCAAAGAGAATCAAGATTGGAAGCTGATCGAGTACGCACTCCTCAAGCCCGTTCTTCTCAAACTAACAAGCAACGAGAATCAAGATTGGAAATAGATCGATTACGCACTGCTCAAGCCCGCTTGAATGAAACAGGAGAGCAACGAGAATCAAGATTGGAAGCCAATCGAGGACGCACTGCTCAAGCCAAACTTAGAAATGTTTTCAAAAATAAAATGAATAAGTTTCAATAACAATGACACAATGTAAATGTAATGTTATCATCACGAGTCTCCTTGAATTTCCTTTCTTCTGAGATCGCAGCAACGCGCGACGGGTAAGCTAGTGCATAATAAATTAGGCTAGTGTTTGGAGAAAACCACACAACTTATGCAGCACTTAACTAGGTACATGGTTAGCACAAAACGTGTTATGTAGTACAATGGCAGAGTAAATGTAGGTGAAAGGTTAGGTGACTATCCAGGCCTGTACTGGGGTACATTGCAAATTATAACACCCACTCCTCATCCGACTGGACGATAAACTAAAAAAATGAAAATGTCTTTATAATCAAGCATAAAAATATTGTAAATGTTAAAGTAACATTTTTTTAAAAGTTATTAAAAAATGCTTAAAAATGTTTAAATATGTTCATATATAGTTTGAGCAACTGAGTACGTCTGAAAGCCATTGTGGTCAGTAAGAGTAAGAACAGAAATAATTTTTTTGAAATTCCAATTTCAGTTGTTTTGTAAAAAGAGGTTGAATTCTTCCCAGCACACAAAGAGCCAAATGTTTATGCGTCCTGTGTGGGAGACATAACATCACTGCTGCTTGCCTTCGCAGACGACGATCGCTGTAAACCCTCACAGATCAGGTCAATCGAGCAAAGGTGATCTTCAGTTCCCACAGCCGATGCTGAGGAAACATTTAAAACACCCAAAGCCTGTGTGTCTGCAGTAGAGCCAGTGTCTAATCTAACAGGAGGTGAAGCATCCAGTGGTTGCTCTAAGAATGCCGACATCGACATGGGAATACGCTGAGGACATTGCACTATGTGGGCCTTTAACGGGTACAGCAGTACATCCAAGTCCGGAGGCACAACCAAAGGAAGTGTTAGGTAGGAGTCCAACAAGCATTCTTGTCCACAGTATAAGAAGTGGAGAACAGGCAAAACACAGTCAATTCAGACTGGTCGGAATGATAGAAATCAACACTCGCTTAGCTCCCACAGACGAGGTGTGTCCAGATGGAGTACCATGAGTTCACAGCACCATCGCTCCAAGAGCACTTTTTCCATCCCCTTAGGATGTGGTGCATCCATTGTGTAGTAGAAAAATTAAAATCAGTATACCCACTACCAGTATCAGGATTAACCAAACTCCTCCAAAAACGCTTCCTAATACGGAGTGTATGAAAGCTGGAATCACTCCGAAGACTGTCCAAAAGGAGCGTAAAAGTCCAGAACCTATGGTCATAAATAGGTGTACAATCCCCTTTGTATTTTAATTTTTATTTATTTATTTATTATTTATTAATTGAATTTATTGAGCGCGACAGCTACCCATGAGGGTTTCCCGGCGCTAAGAGACAGATCAACAACATAAGGCAGAAGATTTAGAGATCGAAGAGCCAGGTCTTCACCGCTCTGCGAAATCGCATGTGACAGTTTTCCATCCGTATGGCCAAAGGAAGTGATTTCCACAGTCTGGGTCCTAGTGCCACACATTAAAGATAAGCTGTGCCATTTCTCTGAAATGGAATGGGCAGTTAGTTTCTACTATTGCCTGCATCTCAGCTGAGGACCTTGCAACTTGAATATCAAAGGTCTTTCGGGCTGAGGTTAAGGCACATCCTTCTATAAAAGCATGGCTTTCAGTCGGTTCAGGGAATCAAACCGTATAAAGGAAACATTCAACGAAGGTCATAATGGTGCATCCCTGACTAAGTAGGTTGGTGGAGACAATAATTGCATTCAAGTAACTTAAGAACTTAATGTAACAAGATATGCGATGCCTTGAAGCATCCTACAACAACCTTGATCATTCAGAATTAAGTAACTCCCATTCGAGAGAAGCCTGAACACTGGATTAATCACTGCAGCTTGGGAACCCTTTAAGTGACATGATAGGTTTGCAACTGAAAGTTACAGGCTCTGTGAAGCATTATACCCTTACAAAGTAGAGATCCACTTAATGAAGTCTTGCATTCTGTACCGCTGAGAAACACTTCAGTGTCCCCTTTCCCTCATCAAATTCTATACGGTAACTCCCAAGATTCATGAATGAAGTCCTTCCCCATTGCTTCATACATGCCTGCTTGGTGGTATTCTAGGCAATATTGAGATTGGAAAGTTGTTACCAGTAATGTTATGTGGCCATGAATTAACCATTCTATGGATGGTGACTCTGCCACAGTAAAAGGTAATTTTGCATCTCTTTGTGCCATTCTCATCTGCCTTTCTGATAGATTATATGTAGAGGGCCTTTTATAAACCATTGCGGCACCTGCGGTCCTCGGATCAGTTGCTTATGCAGATCCCCCGGTTCAATCGCCAGAGACTAGTCGGAAATTCTTTCGCCCGTAACACTGGTTTGGTTTGGAATCAGTTACCGCTGGCTCTGAGGAGTGTCTCTGACCCACTGTTTTTTAAAAAACAACTAAAAACGCTGCTCTTTTAACATTGATTCGGAGTGTGATTAATTGGACATTTGTGAGTTAGCACCGGGACACTTTTAGTAGCTGTGCGCTGTACAAATGAAATATAACATATAACATAACAGAACAGAATAGAGATGTACTGTTAATATATTGCCAGGACATGTAACCAGAGGGCAATGACTGTAGCGTCCAGCTTAATAATAGAATGGATCGTAACTGCGATTGCCCATGTTGTAGGATAGACATCTCCTGTTCCATCATATCTCTAGCAGAAGACAAAATGTTGCACAGGGAATAAATCCTGTATGTAGGTGTGCTCATAATATTGTCAACCACAGCCAAAGCCTTTTTCAAGTTAACCCTGTCATTTTAACGCAATCTCTCCGCAGCTTCCTGTAGAGAGATTTTTCAAACTTTGTTGTAAATAGCATATAAGAAGTGTTCATTACGTGGCTTCCGGGGACCCTGGATGTTCTCGTTGTACCTCGCGTAGGGCAGGCTTATGGATACTAAACCCTTCAGTTGTACCATTGAATATTGACCAACACCTATTTGTGTGGATAGGCCAAATTAACTATCCCTTCCAATAGGGGTCCGAAGATTTGTATTAAACCTCATGCATGATGTCATCTAGCGTACTCTCTGAACGTTCTTTATAGATTTGCCATCTCTCAAAGTGTGAAAGTGAGGGAATACTAGTGTGTTCAAGTCGCTGGTCTTGGCTAACCCAAGAGAGTAACTCTGTTGCACAATGTCGTTCAGGGAGATAATTTGCTGTGCTGTGAGGCATGCTCTAAATAGAGCCTCAGTTCCTTGAATTTGCCGTTCCTTAGTCCCCCACAATGATTTAAAGTCTATAGTGTCCTTCCACAAGTCGAAATCCTGTTCAGACAGCTGGGAAATAAAGGATGCAGAGTATATCTGTTTCATATTAGTAAGTATATTTTTCTTTGCTGATATAGGTGCCAGCTTATAATAATATGAGTGTGGATCTGATACATGAAACCCAGAAATATAAACAAGCTTCTGTGCAAATGTTTAAGAACTACCTTTTGGTTGTGTTGGGCAATGTTCCAATTGGTGGTATGTGAAAACATTAGGTGGGGTACTTGCTTTATGCAAACAATGATGATGATAATGATGGTAACAACACTGGTATCAAAATCAGACGTATAATCATACATTTTGTTTTTTGAGAATGCAGCAGATTGTTCTAAATCAGACAGCATACTATTTACAGATTCAAAGTCCAAATCTTCAGTGAATGTACTGGAGGTGATGATATCATTCAAAGAAATGTTAAATACATACAGTATTTTCAAGGGTTAAGTGGGACCAAATATATGATATGAAACCCTAGCCCAAACTATTCCTTCAGGAACGGGAACTGCTGTAATGTTTACAAAAGACAAGTCTCTTTGTCCACAATGAGATGATGTATGTGGATTAAGGACTAACTTCATGTGTGATACTGCAGAGTGTTCGAGGAGAAAAAATCAATTCACAAGCTAGAAAAAGACTGTCACTAACCCTATCCAGAAGACTAGGAGTAGTATGCCAGTTGCTATCCAGAGCTGTCAACATGGGGAGACAAGTTAGGTCTTTTTCAGCCCAAGGTAGACATCATGAATTTGTTCTTTGCAAAAACTGGAGCTGGTGGTGACTCAGGTTCACTTAGATCTAGAGAAAAAGCGTTGAAATTGATGAAACAGCCATATGCAGTTTGATCTATCTTTAGTAGCTCAGCAGGGTTTGTTGAACTTGTAGAGGCATATTGATGTAGATGTCGGTGTTTAATTTTTGTTTTTTGCTGTTAATTTTAAACAGGAGTGAGTTACATATCATTGTTGGTAACTTTATTAGTACGTATAGAAGACTCTTCAAATGTTATTAGTCTTTCCGTCTGAACCACCAGTATGGTAGCCAGTGGTGATCGCCGCCTACACTGGAGCCCACGCGTCCTGCTATTCAGTATTGGCCACATAATGTTGTTTTATCAGATCAATGGAGACAAATATCTTTGTAGTTGTTACCGGCAAGAGGCGGACGAAGCACTGTTCTCGTTCTTTTGACAGCCAGGGTACAGGCATTCTGTAAGATGGCCTAAATTCTTTCTTGCCCACAATCTTTTCTCTGATCAGATCTCTGACTTTTGGGACCAAGGCAGGTCTTGCCGTAACTGATTTTACTTCCAACAGTGGCAGTGTTTTTTACATGGAAGTTGCTTTGTAGTGCCCGGAATTCATTGAGTTCCTGTAAAACAGCCAAACGGTTATGGATGTTAAATATTTTTTCATCCACCACTGATCTGTCACAATTGAGGTCGGGTACCCTCCTCTGGTACCCTACTTCTCATCTAAAATAGAACCTCATGTGGAGTGTGGCCTTCTAGATAACTTCTTGTCATGCTATTAAGTGCGCTCAAACCCCATATATAGATGATTAAGTCAACTCCCTCCAAAGCCTAATTCTATTGATGTTAAGGATTGCTTTAAGTCCGATTTTTTTTCCTCTCTGCAATCGTATTTCCCTTGGGATGATACAGAGATGAGTACCGCAATGCAACACCCAAACTTCCTATGGCTTCCTTATAAGCCAGAGAATCAAACGCGTGGCCAGGGTCAGAATTTAATGTTCCAATTGCATATGTCCCTAAAAAGATTCTCAAATCCTTTATAATAGTTCAGGGATCAGCCAAGCAGTGAGGCCATACCCACAGTGGTACCCTTCATCTGCTGACAGATATCGCAATTCAGGACAAATACTTTTGTCTGTTTAGTTAAACCAGGCCACCCGTAATGTTGTTTCAGTAGTAAAATTGTCAAAGTAATTCCTCCTGAACCCATACCCTCATGTGCAGCTAGCATTAAACCTAATCTGCAATCCATGTTTGCTATTACTCTATCCCCTAGTCCAGGAATTTGAGCATATGGAATATTTTGCAGATCTGACTTGTAGGAGTACTTGAGTGGCACCTTTTGGCACGGCTGAGCTGTCTTTGCGTAAATCAATGACAGCTACCATTATGTCCTTGTCTACTCTCGTGCGGGAACGAGTGATTGCAACTACAGCAGCAATACCCACTGTTGCCTTGAAAGCTTCATCAGCCAATGAATTCCCTTCAACATACACGCTAACACATTGATGACTCAGCGTATGAATCACGTGAGCCTGCAGCAAGCCTTTTTTCAACTCTGCCACTTGTTCCCAAAGCAACATGCTTCATTGTACAACCATTTGAGTCCTTATAACCATTTTGACCCCAGTAGTGTAGATATTCATTGTATTACTGGATACAATGAAATTAATCGCACACAATTAGTGTGGGGAATTCTCAATCCATATTTTTAGTGCCGTTATTAGGACTTTAAGTTCTGCCAGCTGAGCCGTGTAATCTCCTAGAGACTGCATTTGCGTATTGCTAGGACTAAACTTGCTGTCCCCATATGTCCCTTTACAATTGCACAAGCTGCGCAGTATTGCTGTTTACTTCCTACGGCAGGCGGAGCAGATCCGTCAGTGTAAATTATGTATTCATTCTGATCTAGAGGTATTATTTCATTCGGGAAAGGAGATTCTTGTTCATATTGCAAAAATGATTGTGTTTTTTGTATAGAATCAAATTTATAGTCCACATCAGTTGTAGTGAGAGAATTTGCCATTTGTATCTATCGTGGATGCAGTGCTTTTGCATTTGTAATGCTAGCTTTTGTAACAGCCTCTGTATTTTTTTGGTTGAATTTGTAGCCGTCAGAGGCGAATCCTAAAAGGATGTTGTTCACCCTGGTCAAGTGATCCAATAATGCATCATCCATCAGATAAGTATCATCTATATAGGGCAATGCCTCTCCATCAAAAGTTTGAAGCAAATCTGTTACCCTTGCTGATAACAACCATGGGCTATTCTTATACCCTTGGGAAAGTCTACAAAATTGATGCTGTGAGCCTAGTGCTGAGAATGCTGTCAAATATATACTCTCAGCTGCTATATTTTGGCAGAAGAATGCATTTGAGATATCTAGTGTTGTTTTGTATTTCTCCAGCACAATGTTCTTCTTTAATGCGACACTGTGCATTGTGTACTGCAAATGTCTTTGTGCATGTGTTTAAATGCGTATAGTATAAAACTAGCCTGTATGAATTGTCGGGTTTCATTACAGAAAACAAAGGATTATTCATTGAAGATGTATTTAAGTTGATCTAGGATCTCCCTGACTTTTTTTTGCATCTTGTTTTATTGGGTATTTTCTCTGTGGAGTTGAGTAGCTTTTACTGGGATTACATGTTGAGGAGACTCAGCATCCCACCCTACATGATTGCAGTATAATGCAGGAGCAAGTGCTACCGCCCACTCCTGCGCATGTGAATATTTTAAAGATTCTGGAACGAGGTCAAAGAACGCAGGTAAAATGACTGTTTCTACTTTTGGGCATAACAAACTCAGGTGGGCAATTGTTTCACCCAAAAGGATGTTGTATCCAAAAGTCAGGTTTTCCACAAAGAGATATTTAACCTTCCTAGTTATTTCCCCCTCATTTGTACTGTTATTTCATATAATGAGTGAGGGACACTTACCCTAGTATCAGGTTTTTCTATCTTCATATGTTCATTCAACGGCGCTGTCACCAGAAATTCAATCAGATTCTGTCAAGCTATTGTTACTTCTGCTGGGTCTGTCTAGCATCAACAGAGCCCATTCCCCGTTCGGAAGTTGAGTCCTCAACAGCATGGGCATTTCTTATTTTAAGGCCAGCTACTTTCTTCTTTTTAAATTGAGTTTTGGATTTTGGTTTATCTTCTTTTTTGATATTACAGTCCGAAGTATGATGTGTATCTCAGGACTTTGTTTGCTTTTCTGATCTGTGTTCTGACCGTCCTTCCCTCTCAGAGTTTTTTGATGAACCCTGAAAGGAACGAGAGGAACGCGTATCAGTATCCTGATACCTGTCAAATTTTTTAATGTTATCACGCTTTCTAAGGTTATACCTCCTTTCAGAGGGCTTTCAGAGACCCTCCACTAGATTGTGAGCAATTTATTCAATTTTCTGTTGTTTATTATCCCATTTCTTTTTTAAACAATCGGTGCTTACTTGGTATTATCCATTTCAGGACTTCCCATTACTTGTGGTTTTGTAGCTCTAGCTCTCAAATTATTTATACCTAATTCGGTGTATGTTTCTTCGATAATTTTAGGTAATTCTTGCTCCTCTTGTGCTGGAGTGCATTCCCTCACACATTGGTGTATAGCCACCGCTGCTGCCTCCCCATTTAAGTTGGCTAACATGAGTGTTAATACCCAGGAAATGTTTTTCCCCGATTTCGAGAAGGTTATGCTCAGTGCTCCATACTCATTCTGTATTTGTCTTAATACTTCAGGTATCACAGCTATTGAATAGATACCATGGTTTCTGGTACACATGGCAACGGAAACTGGAAAACTGTACCCCATGAGGTATAATCCTCTATCAGGGAAGCTATCCCCATTGGCAAGCCAATTGTCAGTATTCTGTGTTTTTCTTGTGAGCCTATGTGAAGAAACACTGCTTCTTACTGTTTTATATTCTGTACTATCCTGAATTGCATTGGCTCAAATTTAGTGGGCATTCTACCCATAACCGCGTCCCGTGTCTGTGCAGCGAACTTTGAGGAAATTGACTAGTTACTCTAGTCAACATTGAACTTGTTTATGTAAATATGCCTATTGGAAAGTAATTGTGTGTATTTAATATTTTTAGATTAAATTTGGTTGTAAATATCTTGTCCTTAAGAAGGTGGTGAGCATCAAGTTTAAAGCCACTGAACCCCTGCGTCGACAATTTGTATTTTGCAAAAGATGATTACTTGTGTTTTGTAATAGATGAGAGAATTCTATGTTTTTAATTTTTTTTATGATGTATATCATTTTATTGCTTGATGAAGTTGATTCATGATGTCTGTACATATTGATTTTAATGCATTTGCCTTATGATAAGAATTATAGTAATAACATTATATATTAGAAATGAATTTTTAATAAACAAGACATCTTGACATGTCAGTGTTGATAATAAGTAGTGAATGTAAATAACGATATATCACAACTCTGCATCATTAGGCCTGTAGATGATACAATTCCTCACCGTTCAGAGTCATCAGCATCTAGTGACAATGTTGCAAAGGCGTTGCGCCAGCGTATGGTACAGAATGACAAAATATCTACCCTGAACGAAACTCCTGCAGGTGGGGGATCTTGAGCTTATTGAGGATCGACATCCAGGAAGCAAATTCCGCCTTCCCATTGAGGTTGGAAGGTCAGTGTCACTTTAGGGATGATGATAACATCTAAGAGAGGTGACAATACTATAATCAGGAATGTAGTGTTTTTAAATGGTATATAAGAGGAGCAGTAATCTAAGGTCAATGTTTGGATTTCAGACCACAGGTCACCTAATGAGAATGTGCCTGAGACTGACCAAAGAAAGGGTGCATCTGGAGGTACCCCTCTGCGTTATCAAGAAGTGGTGGAGGATAGTCCTGTAGTTCGTCGTGATGTGACATCCCATCTTCGACCAAAGCCAAGTGTTCCCGAAACGTTTCAGGACTTTTTTGCTGTACTGATCCTGGTAGTTTGGCAGCATGTCATCCCTGAAGCACATCACACTCTAGGAGAGTCCAAAGCATCCTGTAAGCATGAAAAAGTGTCCTGCTGCTCTGCTTTGTGTGTGTTGTCTGTGTTTTGTGTTCTATGTTTGTGTTAAATGTTTTGTTTCATTCAGGTTAACAAGGAATGTTATTTTGGGATTTGGGTAATCTCAACATGTTTAGGAGGGAGAGGGTGTTCATATGTTTCCCTTAGCACTGACCGTTGATAGGTGCAGCATTCACTTGAGCATGAGTACTAATGGAGGTAATACCCGAACCTGGTGGTCCATGACTTTACTACTATATCCAGAGTAACTTATTTCGAGGCCCTGGGGATCCTCTAGCTAAAAGCCTCACAAGTGCAGAGGCCACCTGGCCACCACACTACAACACAACAGCCACTATTATTGGAACTATGTATTTGTTTAGGATTACTAAACAAGCCCCAGCTCAGGTTGCATTGGTCACTACAACAGCATCTCTCAAACTATTTCACTCAGGATTCATCAAAGGAGATTCTTTGAAATGTGAGAGACAACATGAGTGCCTTGCTCAGCAGACACCATGGTCAATACTTATCACACAATAACCATAGTATATGCAGGGTTGCAAGATTTCAACCTCAAGGCGGAGCTAACACATATGAATTATAGAACCAATATATACATACTATACCTATCAGACAGGTAACCATTCAGAATGGCTCCCACCATGACCCCGATGAAGAAGAAGCTGGATGAGGCCTTATTGAGCCACTTCTGCTCGCACACGAGGTCCCACTGAAAGAGAGAGGAAGAGATAGATGCAAGAGTCACTGATCACAGAAAATTTATCTTCTCCAGTTGGTTTGTTCCAAGAGTTCCTCAATGCTTTGATAGGGCTCTAACTCATTTTATGATGGGCCATTCATGTACCCATTGGCCCACGTCCCACACATGCATGCAGATGAGATAAGAGCCACAGTATTGGTCCACAGTTTCAGACAAATTTAGTGGTAAACACACCTGACGTTGGCCATCATATCTGCCCATTGTCTTTGTACAGTGTCTAGGGCCCATGAGAACCCCAGGTTACATCTATTCCCATGAAACAACAGAACATCTTGACCCTAATTTTAAAATAGAATACTTGACTATTTTACACCCTACAGGTACGAATGTGAAAGCATGATCCTATATTCCAATGTACTGCAGCATTATTATTCGATTTATTGCCACATGGTCTAACTATATATTTTATAATTAAATATGGGTGTGAGTGTCCTTTAGCCTTTATTATGCTTGCAAACTTTTATTTAGAGTAGTACATTTACAAAGCACAATCTTGTTTCCAGTATAGGCAACAAGAAGTGGGTTTTGGGAGAGTAATCAGTACTTCCACTTGTGATTGATAACTTCTCCTCAGGGTTGTCTCTCACTTTCCTGTCACCTGTTCTTTAGATATGATTTTGCTATATAATTATCTTCTTTAGACATTTATTGATAGAAAACATTGTTACATTCATCTATATTGTATGTGTTTTAACATTAGGCTCCATCCGACCATCATCTACCGTGAGTTCCATTGAAATTACATTTGTCTTGAATATTTGCTGTGCTGCATGCTGTTTATAGATTAAATGCTGAATAGTGTTGTGGGCTTTCCAATTTGGTGCGCTTTTATTTATAACATGCTTTGAAAAACAAGGGGGACCACTTACTATTGGTCAGGGATCTTGGGTAGTTTACTAGTTTCAAACACAATGGTCCCTAAACAGAAGATTAAACAAAAAATAAATATAGACTCAATCAGTACTATATTTGAAGCTGTCCAGCTGGACAGATACTTTAATATGCAATTAGTTTCCAAAAAATTAACTAAAGACATTTGGAGAGGGACACAAGCCTGCATCCAACTCAGCAAAATAGGATGAATAACGTGTAACAGAAAAGGCTCAGGCAGATTAAGTTAATTGTATGTGGCACACACTGATGTTACAAATAAAATGCAGTGGGACACCATTACACAGGAGCGATATATATGTGGTGCGCATTAAGTCGACGTCATTTGGATCCTAACAAAACATATTAGGATCATCATCAGGACATTTACATTAGCCTGCCTGGGTACATTTGCCTAATGTCCAGAAGAGCAGCATGGATATGCCACAAGGGTGGAAGCGGCCGGGGCTCGGGCAGATTAAGCGTCCGGACCTGGTGCGGTCAAACCTGCAAGAGGTTGGTATTCACTATATGAATTAGAAGGGTTAGGTCTCAATCGGCCTGGTAGTGAGAACACTGCTGCATGGGCATGCTTCCTGCCCGCATCCCCCAAAATTGATTCTCATTGAGGTTCATTCTTTGGAAACAAATTAAATAGTATAGTATCTGTCCAGCTGGATAGCTTGAAATATAGAACTGATTGAGTCTGTATTCATTGTTTGTTTAATCATCTGTTTAGGGACCATTGTGCTTTATTTATAACATGGCTGTCTATAGGCCTTTGGCGATACCCAACAATATACCCAGGCCCTGGTAAGGTTATTCATTGCTTCATTTTTAAATATTTCTCCATCTACATCTTTCCTGCTTCTGCCTACATAGGCGCAAAAGGTCTTCCAATCTGATATGCAGAACTTACTGCATTTTCCTTCTGGGTTAGAAAGTGGTGAGGTGCATAGATCACAGTGCTGCGTATAGTGAGTCTTTGACTCAGCTCTATAAGGTTTGTTTTGACGCCCACAGGTGACAAAAAGTGAACGCAGTTCAATGCACCTATGCTTGAATGTGATAAAAAGGTTTTTGTAGTCTGGCGGAACCACATCCAAAATATAGGTGAAGTAGTATCAATGCTTTTTCGTTACTAACAGGGAACCATGGTAATCAAAACAATCATTCCTTAATGGTTTACACTGTCAAAACCACTAGGAAGAGAATCTGAATTTCTAAATATGTATTTAAAATTGTTAGTATCTAGTGCACACAATATTGGTAACATCACAAAATATAAGAATTAAAAGCAGCTGAGCTTTTCAATAAAAGTGAAAACAGGGAAAATTGTAACATCACAATTTATAGCCCTTAACACCCGGATTGTGGTATCTATAAGCTCAATTGTAGTTCTAGAAGAGGAAGAAATAATTAGCCTGTGTTTCGGATGTAGTGCACATACCTGGACAGCAGGATTTGTTGTCTGTTTGAAGTAGTTTGTACCTTATTTTGAGTATAAGAGCTAGGAGATTGCATCTGTGTGAGTACAATGCTGGCTCCAGTTAGTGAAGGAAGAATTGTTGTGTAGTTCCTTTAAACCTATACAGGATCTGCGCATTTAGACAACATACACTGCGGGATTGGTGTCCAGACAGGTTTCAGACACCCCCACCGAGTATAATAGCCTGTATACCAAACTAGCTCACAGTGCCACTATGAACCCCTCTTACCAAGGAGAGAATAGTTCTTGGCAACTATCCAACATGACAACTTTGTCCCATTAGGGATCGTGAAAACCGTACGGTACTTTTCGCTCAGTTACTGGTTCTCATTTCGTCTCAGAGAAAAACAGAGAATAAACACTGAAGCACCAACAGAGTAAAAAGATGGTAGATTCCTACCATCGTGCTAAAACAAGGAATACAGGCAAGTATAAAGGTACATGACAGTAATAATGCATCCTCCTACGATGCAACCCTAACTAGATGTACCTTGCATGTATAAAGGTTTTGAGTTAAGAATCCCCCTAGGATAAAGCCAACCCCATTACCTGAATTAAGAGACTGTGGGACCGCATCTTGGTCTCGAGAAGGACTCCCCACGAGGGATGTCAGACCTCTGCGAGCTGGAGTGTCTGCGTGCAGGAACCACAGCGTCTTGCATCAGTGTGTCAGCATGGAAGTCCTTTTCTCCTCTCCCTGTCTCAGCAAAGATATAGGGGCCCATTAGGATGTCAGGCGGACTGCCCCCGCCAGGCTGGCGGTGGCTACCGCCAGCCTGGCTGGGACAATCCGCCCGACATCCGCATTCGAATTCCCCCCGCGATGCTACCACGGAAAGGCATGCAGTCTTCACTCTGGGGGGCCCCCTGTGGGCCCCCAGAGTGAAGGAGAGGTGGGGTGTGCACACGTGGGGGGTACCCCCCTCCATTTGCATAAACAAAGCAGCAGGTACCGCGCGGTGCCTGCCACTTTGTTTATAATGTAAAAGTGCATTTTTAGCATTGTGACGGGCGGTGCTGAGAGCACCGCCCGCCACAATGCTAAAAATACAGGATGAGCCCGCCACAGTGGCGGGCGCATCCTAATACCCTGGCGGTTCCCCCGATCTTTTGGCGGGCGGTCCCGATTACCGATGGGATGGCGGGCGGACTAAGTCCACCCGCCATCCAAATGGACCCCATAGTGTTTATATACTCAAAGTGGTACCCTCAGGAGATATACCTGGCTGTGTCATGTCAAACTAGGATGACAGAAGGAATAACCCTTACACATAGTTATTATAGAGGAGATGGTAGTCCCGCTGAGATTCCAAGAATCCTCATGCATAATGAATGAGGCTGGTTTTCGGAGAAAATACAAAGTCATTTAGGCTTTACAGTAACTAGGTAAAAAGTCAGTACTAAGAACTGTTATGTAGTATAATGGCAGGGGAAATGTAGGTGAAAGGTGTATTCACTCCCTGTGACTATATCAGGGTACCTGTAGGAAACATAACAGAATGGAATACTTTGCAGAGCTTCAAAGCGCCTTGCTGGAGGCTTCTTCAGTTAAGATGGAGTCTGGTGCTGTGCACATCTTGATCTTTGATCTGCATCAGTGATCTGGTCTATGAAAGTTCCTCTTTTTGACATGGTCACCCAAACCTTCTTTCCCTATTGACTTGAAGTGCACTGGATCCCTGCTAACCCTGTGCCAGTGCCAGAGTTCTTTCCTTAAAACAAAACAACTGTAAATTAGAACCCAATTGGCAAGGATTTTAGCACCCCTGTAAGTAGGCCTGGGTGGAGTTCACGCAGAACTCCACAAAGTGACTAAAAAACTCTGCCGCGCTACACAGGGTGGAGTGCGATATGTGCAGACTTTTAACCCCAGGTGTTTATCCAGCACTGCAAAATCAGCCCAGATGGCACCATGTACAGCACAAAAGGGTGCTCCGTCTTTCTGCCACTGGAGTAGAAATTCTACTTGATCCGCAGCTTTCTCAACGCAAGTAGGAGGTACCTCAACATGAGTGATAGAGACCAGCTGGGACAGTCTGCATGGAGAAATGTTGCCAGGAGGTGGTCTGGAGTAAGATTTTTCTCACTCGTGCTCGCCAACTGAATGTTGGCGAGCCATGGAAGAGGAAAAACTCTGCTCTTCCCACTATGCAGAGTTTTTTGGAACTCAAAGCTCTGCGTGGAGCCCAGAGGGGGAAATTCTCTGCAAACTCCACAAGGGGAGGGATATTTCATGCCCAAGCCTACCTGTAAGTCGCTGGTAAATAGTACCACTGATATGCAAGGCATGGGTACTAGGGAAGGGGCCCTAAGGGCTTTAGCATGTATTATGCCACCCTAAGGGACACACACAAACTGCATGCTGACTGCCATTACAGGATGCATGAAATTGTGCAAACCATTCTGAAAATACGACATTGCCCATTCCCTGTGTGCAACGCCAAAGTACACTACATGCACTATATGTAAGTCACCCCTACAGTAGGGCTTCAGAGCCCTATATCAAGGTTCATTATATTACATGTGAGGTCACATCTGCATGATACTACTTTCATTCATTGAGGAATTGACATTACTGGGAAAATGTCGGCTGTTGGATAGCGGCGGTCGGAGGCTCTCTCTCGGCGAGGTACACATAATGCAAATTCAGTGGGTTGTACTCACCTTTTTTGATGATTTCGAGCCTCTGATGATTTTCTGCAAGCTGTGTGCACCCCCGTACCGTTTGTAGTGCCTTAGTGAGGGCTGCAGAAGGAGCTTTGCGGTGCCGGAGGCATCCTGCACCTGACACTAGGTGCTCGGCGTTTGGAGCTGGGAGGCGGGGCAGCCTGCCAGCGGACTCGGCGAGGTTGCATCCTGCTGGCGGTCGGACGCAACGGGAGGGATCGCTCTACACCCTCCAGAGAAGCCTGCTTGCTACATTGGTGAACCGGAGCAACAGGGCAGGTCTGACAGACTGCTAGAAGAGAGTCGGGAAGGTTCTCTTTTTTTGTTGGAGCCTTTTTGTCGATTGCCTATTAAGACTGCTCTCGGGGGGGGGACGCTAAACAGGTAGCCTGGTTAGGAAATATTTCTCGCCACCTTCTTGGTAACTGTGAGCTGGGCTAAATACACTATCTAGAGAACCTTAATTAGCAGGAACTTGTCGAACTCTCAGACCTCGTAAATAACACCGCTGACTGAGCCAGGCACCTCCCAAGAAAGTCAGGAGGGGTTAGGAGCAGGGCTTAACAAGCCGAATAGATATACCCTCAGAAATAAGGATATCTGAGGCCTATCCCAATCAATCAATCAATCAATCAATCAATCAATCAATTCAATCTTTATTACGACGCATTAAGCATCATAAAAGATACATAAAAATCATTACATTACAACTTCTGTACATGCACAAGAGAGGAATTTAAAAAGAAACATAAGCCGAAGAACAAGTTTCACTGCAGGTTACGAAGCTCATTATCACAAAATTCATGGATGTTGTTTACGTACACTTTCATGTCAAGCAATCTTCTAAGAGCGTAAATTATACGCACAAGTTAAGATAATAAATACAGGTTAAAACAACAAAATTAAAAAGATTTGATTAAACAAGTAACTGCTAGTACATGATTGAAATTTTTTTTATTTAAAAACAATTTGGTATCAATTAGTTATTTCATATGGCTGGGCGAGTTAACATGCAATGTCAATAAATACCCTGCAACTTAATTTAACTGTTAATTTTAACGAGTCCACCTTGTATTCAATATAAGAGTTTTTCATTAAAAATGGAGACCCAATTTGATCCTAATAAAGTTAACAGCAAGGAGGAATCTACTGACACCAAAGACTACAACCTGGCTCATGTCAGACTTCAGAATTCTTCCTGCCTCTTTGTGTGATCTTGAACCAATCCTATGACAAAGAGGCAATATCCACTTTTTCCGTGGTGACACGCAACTTGGGCAAAACAGTAATACATGCAAATCATCTTCCCTCGCCTGATGAGTACATACAGTGCAAAGATTACATCTCGATTTTGACCAGCTCTTTTCATTCACATTGGTCCTAAGTGCGCCATATCGGAATTTCATATACAAGGTTTTTGCCATTGGCGGACTGATCTCATCTAAGAACAATTCAAATAATGCAGTATCTTTGAACATTATGAAATTTGTTGTTATGGGGCCATGGGCTTTTACATAGACAGACTCATAGCTCACATATGTCCAAAAGGAAAGTTTAACAATTTTCTTTGCATTAGAGTTCAGGGCCAATGGGTCCTTCCAATAATGGGATAAACCAATCTTTGCATCCAAATTCTGATGTGTTTAAGCCAGTAGACTTTGTTGCAGCGGTCAAGATCCATTACTGCTTTCAAATTTTCCTTATAGCTGGATAATTCGGGAGTTGTCCACAGTCTAACCCACAACATTAAGGGTCTCAGTATTGCATGATGATCAATACGCTTCATGTTAAGGTCCAGAATGAGCAGGGTTAAAGGGGTATTTACAGGCAGTTTTAACAACCCCCTGAAAAACTTGTTCTCTGCTGTTTCAAATGCACTTCTACACGAGGGGCCCCACAATTCTGCCCCGTATAGTGCTGCTGATTGAACCTTATATTTAAAAATCTCAAGGGATGGGGTTACTGCTTTGCTCAAGCATTTAGTATGTCTTTTAAGGATTGGAAGACAGTTTTGTTTAAAAACTATCTTACTCTTTTCTAGCTGTGATCTCCATGATTGATTAGAATCGAGTGATACGCCTAAGTAGGTACAATTCTTCACATAATCAAGCTTCTATTCATTTAATGTTAAATTCTTCCTAAACTTTTTATGCGGGTTCAACGCCATATATTTTGTTTTTTTAACATTAATTTCAAGGCCTTTGGAATTACAGTAGGACTGGAACCTGTGCAGCAAGTTCTGGAGACCCCGGGGTGTTCGGGAGATAAGCATAGTGTCGTCCGCAAACAGGAGCGATGAAACCCGTTCACCCCTCAATCTTTGGGAATCATTGTCGCACTCTTCCATATAGGACAGGATGTCGTTTACAAATAAGGAGAATAAGGTTGGGGCCAATACACACCCCTGACGTACACCCCTCTGTATTGGAATTGGTTTTCTTAACTCCCCAGTTGGGCCCCATCTGACTCTTGCATAGGTATCCGTGTGCAATCTAATAACTAGGTTAAGTAGGTCTACCTGAAGTCCATGGCGTTTGAGAGATTCCCACAAATGTTTACGTGGGATTAAATCAAACGCCGCCCGCAGTTCGACAAATGCCAAATACAAATGGCCCTTGCGGAGAGTGATGTATTTCCAGTACAAACAGCAAAACCTTAGTACTTGACCAATGGTTCCTGTTTTCGTTCTGAACCCAGATTGATATTTAGTGAGAACTAACTCATCTTCCAACCATATATTAATACGATTTAAAATATGCCAAGCGAAGATTTTTTGTGTTATATTGATAAGACTTATAGGGCGATAGTTAGCTGGATCGCTTCTATCACCCTTTTTAAAAATAGTAATAATTTCTGCTCCCTTCCATGTGTCTGGAATTTTCCCCCTATCCCAATCACCTCCCGAGCCGGGCAACAGAGACTTTGTGTTAACACCTAAAGAAATAAGAACATTCCGAACCAAGACTTTAAAACCTACTCAAAATTCAGCCACATCGACCACATTGCAGAATAAAAAGGCTCCTCCAGGAAAGACTCCTACAAGCAAAAGACAGAAGAAACAGTTGAAGGCGAGTTCAGGAAGTTCCCGTGTCACCCCTTCACTCAGATCATATTTCAAAGTCCAAGATATATTGCCTACACCCTACACTTCAATGGAGTCCACTGTCAGATACCGCACTCGAAATCCATTGAAGCCGACGATGCTCCCAATGCCCAACCACCTCAGAAGTCGCCCGAAAATAAATTCTAGGCCACTGCTGAAGCAGCGGGGAAAGGGGAAGGGGACAGAGAGGGAGACTGCCAGATAGAGAACTTGCTTCTCAGGTCTTCTGTCTTCGCGGGTGAAGTTGTATACTGCACCTGTATAAAGACAACACTTAACACCTGCATACAATGTATACTGAATATCAAAACCCACTAGAGACTTGTTTTACCTGCAAAGCCTGGCTTGTAGCTTCTCTCCCTTGCAGTTTAGACTGACGTCTCTACTCTGTGGTTAGGTATACTGCGTCTGCAAACACACATAAGTTTTACCAATGGTGAGCTGACCCTCTACACTCCCGAACCCAGACCTGTACCTAGACTTACCAATAATGTCTAAACTGTTGCGGAATAAAGGGGTCCTGTTGAATACTTCTTCAACTACTGTAAAATGTTTGTAAAGAAACAACTAATGCTGCAGTCACTAATGAAAACACACCAAAATACTTGGATACTTGCACAAGTCTTCAAAAACGAAATTTGCAGAGTGAAGCTTTCACAAAGTGCAAAAGTCATATAACTCCGGCAGGAGGTGCACTAAGCTAAATACTAGCTTGTCGGTTAACTCACGGTTCCCCAAGTTGCTGCTCAACTCGAGGATAAGCCAGTGACAAATCCGCTGCTAGGTTGTTTTCTGCTCCCTCGTTGCGCATGCGATAATTGACAGTTGGTGCTGGAAGTGTCTTCAGAGAAATAACTTTTCACGAACAGATTCAAAACTAACTTGCTCACGACGAACTGCAGGCTTCATGAAACGCATGCTCCCAGTGCATAATTCAGATGAAGTGCGCAGTTGTAAATTTCTTCACAGTTCTTAAGCGTCTCGGCAGTCACACGACCACTACCGCTAGACTGCGATTTCTGAACAGCGAGTTCGGAACATTTGGCGGCCATGCTGGTGGTAATCACTAGTGACCGCAAACACTGTCTAAACATTAATTTGGACACAATGAAACTCTTCTTCCAGCGTGGCAATACCTTTACCCTTTCAGGTCTATGACGCTTCCTCTGTGCCTCACCCTCTGATCCCGTAACTGCAATTAGGTTCCTGACATTACCTCCCTCCAAAGGGCCCCCTCCCAGTTTTGGTTTAGTAGGGTAAGTTTTATGGAAAAGCCTCACTAATCTTGGAGCATGAACATTATCTGAGGGTTCCCAAGACCTTTCTTCCGGACCAAAACCCTTCCATTCTACCAAGTAGTACAGGTTTTTCCTAGCAATCTTTGAGTCTAAGATTCTGCTGACCTCAAATTCCTCCTCAAACTCTATTCTGATTGAAGCTGGTTTCCCTTTATACCGGACGTGGGGGTGGATTTCTTTTTAACAGGGAAATGTGAAAAAGTTGGGTGAATTTTTAAACTACTTGGAAGTTGTAATTTCACTGTCACTGGATTTATTATCTTTTGAACCTTAAATGGCCCAATAAACCTTGGCTGAAACTTCCGATTACCCTTCAGTTTTAAATGTTTGGTGGATAACCAGGCCTGATCCCCAACTGCAAACTCCACACCCACTCGTCTCTTTTTGTCTGCCTGCTGTTTATATGATAGCTTTGCCTTGGTAAGGTTCGCCTGTGCTTGCTGATAAGACCTTTTTATGCCCGCTATCCACTCCACCACAGCTGGGCTTTCTTCAGTCAGTTTTCCTAACATCAAAGTTGGGTGCCAACCATAATTCAAGTAACATGGAGTGAACCTTGTGGATGCGTGTATAGCAATATGTGGGAGCGCAGGTCGGATAAACAGGCGTGGAGGCTGAAGATAGTTTCGAATAGGTTGTTTAATAATAACAGATTGAGGAACAAAGGTTCGTGAATCAGTATGAATATCTTCCGGCGTTTCTTCTTCTCAAAGGAGGGCTGTTGCAGGTGTGTTTCCCGGCTCCTCGTCTTCGGAGTCCTCAGGATTTCCCCGGAGGCTCATAAAAGAAGCGGAAAATAAAGGGGCCGTCAGATCACTGATTCTACGTAAAGGTACAGGATTTTACCATCACCACACCACAGTGTTTGTTTCTTGGGAGATCCGTGTGATTTAACCCAAATTTACGGGAACTTAAAAATGATTGAAACAAATGTGGGCTGTCACGACCTACAATAGTCATAAACTAATACAGTCGGTAATAGGTACAAAAATAAAGAAACATGATCACCACATCCTGTTTGGATGCGTAATCGACGTTTATATGAAGAAACCAATATCCGCTTTAAGAGGTTGTTCGACTGTCTTGAAATACAAAGGTTCACCAGTTACATCAAAATTCTAGATGCAGAAAAAACAATATGTCAGGATAACTGAGTTGTACATTCATTAAATCAGAATACCGGTTTTCTAACACCACCGTTCCGTATTCTACCCTCAGTCCCTTGTAACACCCCACTCACCCGCCCTGCCGTAACTCTCCAGAGTCACGGCCGCTCTCCAGCATCCTCCGGGACACTCCACCAGTCCTCACACCACGGTTCGTCCGATTCCTCTTCGGCGCCGTCTTCGTTCCGGAGCCCTGGCACGCTGGTCTGGATCCGTCGAATGGTTTCCGTCTCCTCCGCTGGCGTCTTCTCCGTTGATTCCACCTTCCAACCCGACGCCCCTTCTTCCACGAAATCTCGGCTTTTCATTGGTTCTCTAGGTGTACCTCCCGGGTCATGTCCAACCCCTTCCGGGTCCTGACTACCGTTGGCTCCCTGTAGGAACACGGAAAGACGGCATGGAGTTTCAGAGTTGGGATCGGGACTCTCGGTGTCCGACCGACATGTTTGATCCATCGATGAACAACTTGGTTTAAACGCCCACGGGATACATCGGTAAGTTCCTCCTCACATCCCCTTTCCCTTGCTGTCTTACTACTTAGGGTTGATTCTTGAGGGAAACGAGACAAAAAGTCAGCATTGCCTTGGTCTTTACCCTTCCTGTGCTTGGTACAAAAACGATAAGGCTGAAGAGCAAGAAACCATCTGAGCACTCTCTCATTATGTCCCATATTCCTAGCCAACCATTCCAAGGGAGCGTGGTCGGTGTATAGAGTGAACTCCCTACCTTCTAGATAGTATCTCAGAGATTCTATAGCCCATTTGATGGCCAAAGCTTCCTTCTCTATGGTAGCATAATTTTGTTCTCTTGGGAACAATTTGCGACTTATGTATAGATGGGTTTTTCTCCCTGTGCCGTCTCTTGTGATAGGACTGCCCCAATACCCAAGTCTGAGGCGTCTGTTTGTAGGATGAAGGAAAGAGAATAGTTTGGGCTGATTAAAACGGATTCTGATGTCAAAGTTTTTTTAAGGGATTCGAAAGCTTGTCTGACTTCGGGGGGAGGATGTTTGAGGATTTCTTCAGTCTTGCAATTTTTCTGCAACAAATTGGTCAAAGGGGCTGCCTTCTGTGAAAACTGTGGAATAAATCTTCGATAATATCCCAACAGCCCTAAAAAGGCTCTCAAATCTTTTTTGGTCTGTGGTAAGGGAACTTGTGTGATTGCTGTGAGTTTGGAGGCTTGTGGCCTAATCACTCCTTCACCTAACAAGTATCCTAAATACCTCACAGTTTGTGATGCAAGATGGCTTTTGGCAGGATTAATCCGCAAACCGTATTTCCCTAAAGCCTGGACTACATTATAAAGATGACTCAAGTGTTGTTCCCATGTCTCACTGTAAATGATTATATCATCAATGTAAGCACCCGCATATTGTTCATGTGGCCGCAAGATCACGTTCATAGCCCTCTGAAAAGTGGCTGGCGCTCCATGTAACCCAACTTAAACTGATATAACCCATCAGGTGTAGAACCCATCAGGTGTAGAAAAGTCTGTTTTCTCTTGGTCTTCTTCGCGAAGGGGAATTTGCCAGTACCCTTTGCATAGATCAAGAGTACTGATATATTTGGCTTGATCGATTCTTTCTACCATCTCATCGACTCGTGGTAGGGGATAAGTATCAAACTCAGATATTTTGTTTACTTCCCTGAAGTCAATACAAAATCGTACTGACCCGTCAGGTTTTGGAACGAGAACGATTGGGGAATTCCATTCACTCATGGAAGGTTCGATAATGTCCATTTGTAGCATTTTCTGTATTTCTTCCCTTATAGTCTGTCTACGTGCTTCAGGGATTCGATAAGGTCGTAACCGAACACATTTCCCTGGTGTCGTTCTTATTGCATGTTCTATAAAGGTAGTCCTGCCTGGAGTAGTGGAGAATGTATCTTGTAACGGTTGTAACACCTGTGTCAATCGTTCTCGGAAGGATACAGACAAATCTGGGTCTATACACTGATCAAAGGAAGCGGCTTCTAACCCTGCCAGGTTCACATCGTTTGGGATAGGCCCTTCCCATCTTTTTAGTAAATTGACATGATACACTTGGGTCACATGTCGAATTGAGTCTAACTCAATGTGGTAAGTCACTGGAGTCACTTTCTCTAGTACAATATATGGTCCTTGCCATTGTCCTAACAACTTATGGTCAGAGGAGGGCATCACCAATAATACAGGATCTCCTACTTGAAATGACCTCGCTTTAGCTCCTTTATCATACTGCCTCTTTTGAGCTGTTTGAGCTTCTTCCAAATTGTTTCTAACAATTGTCCTTATCTGACTCAAATGGGTTCGGAGATTTGACACATACTCAGTGATAGGTTTTGAATTGTGCGGTTCTGTTTCCCACCGTTCTTGTGCCATCTCTAGTAGAGTCCGGGGTTTGTGACCATAGAATAACTCAAAGGGTGAGTACCCCGTACTTTTTTGTTCTTTGCATCTAATGGCAAACAAAGCCAAAGGTAGCATATCTTCCCATCTCCTTGTTTCCAAAGCTAAAAGTTTTTTTAAAGTAGTTTTGATAGTGGAGTTGTACCTCTCGACTAGGCCATCCGTTTGAGGATGATAGGCCGATGTGCGTATTTGTTTAATTCCTAACTGGGAACACACCTGTTTCATCAGTCGAGATACAAAAGGGGTCCCCTGATCGGTTATGACCTCCTTCGGAAACCCTACTCTAGTAAAGACAGTAATCATGGCCTTCGCCACGTTGGTGGTATCTGGTTTCCTCAGGGGTAGAGCTTCTGGAAAACGAGTGGCATAATCCACGATAACAAGGACATACCTACATTCACAACGTGAGGGTAACAAGGGGCCTATGATGTCCATGCCTACTCTGCTAAAGGGCTCACTTATTATTGGGAGGGGTTGCAAGGGGGCCCTGGGTGGGTGATATCTACTGTTACGTTGACATATAGGACACTCTCTACAATACCGCTTTACCTGTTGATATATTCCTGGCCAGTAGAAAAGATCTAAAATTTGTTTTTCTGTTTTTTCGGCTCCGAAATGTCCCCCAAGCAAATGACTATGAGCCAGATATAAGACCTTTTCCCTAAATGGTCCAGGAACTAGTAATTGGGCTTTTTGTGTTGGACTTCCCTTTCTGTATAGCAAACCCTGTTTCTTAAAGAAATATGGACATACATGTTCGGGGTCCTCTTCGTTCAGTGCTTGATTCCAGGCTCCCTGTAGCGCTGGATCTTCCTGTTGTGCTGCATGGAAACTTCTGTCTGTTTCCCATGGATTTTCGTCTACAGTTATCGGCAATGCAATATGGTTTTTATTTTTCTCCGCTCGTCTCTGTCGTTTACTTTTCCGCACTTTTGCTTCTGGCCATTCTTTCCCTTCCTCTTGTGAAAATGGAGCAGTCGATAACCACTCCTCCTCCTGGTGTGGCTTATCTTGTAATAGCTGATCTAGCTTTGGATAATCAGTCCCAAGGATAGCTTGTTCGGGTAACTGAGGAATTAATCCAACAGTCAAAGTAGTACCCTCATCTTTCGGATGCCGTATTCTTACTTGTGCAGTTGGATGAGGCTTCGTATCACCATGTACACATCTTATTGCCACTGCTCTATCAACAGGACCAATGTGTGAACCCAAGTCTTGCGGTCGAACCACACTGTGTAGGCATCCAGTATCTGCTAAGGCTGTTACTCTTTGTCCGTTTACAGATATAGTGCAATGATATGGAGGTTGTTTTCTCTCTGAGGAAGAACAATAATAATTACGAACCACACCAATTTCCATGGGTTCTTCTTTCTCTTTTTGAGGACAAAATCTTGCAATATGGCCCATCCCTCCACATTGGAAGCACTGTGGTCCCATAGGAGCTCGAATTATGGGTGACCCAGGTACAATGGCTATAGGTTCAGGTTTCTTTTGTGGAGGTGGGCGAGGGGGTCGATGAAGTACGGGTCCACTGTTTTTCCCCGTATAGTCATTGTTTTTTTGAAGCTCTTGGGCCCTACTATATGCACTAGCAATGTCCACGGCCGTCTCAAGGGTGAGATTAGCTTGCTGTCGAACCCATTTCTGTATAGGAGGGTGAAGAAATGTCAAGTACTGTTCCAGATAAATTTTTGCCATGATGCCGTCTTTGTCGGTGGTTGCAGGTTTTAACCATCTATCGGCCATATCTTTTACCCTGAAATATAAGGCTCGGGTGTCTCTTGGGGACCTTCCTTCATTTGACGAAATTTTTGTCTATATGATTCATCGTCAATTCCTAATCGTTCCATGATACATTTTTTTATATCCGCATAGGCGACACCTCCTTGTATCGTTGCTGCTTGATAAGCCGCTTGTAAGTCGCCCGATAGTAAGGGTCCTAGATACTGGCCCCACTTGTCCACAGGCCATGACGCTGCGGCTGCCATTCTCTCAAAGTTAGTAAAGAAAAAATCGGGGTCTTCTCCACTTACGTATCTCTGCAATACTACTGAGGGCAAAGTAGTAGGACCTCTCTGTTGTCCCAATACCTCCGTTAATTTACCCAGCGCTGTCTCCTGAGTTTGTCCTTGTCCTGTTAGAACTTGTTGTATTTTCGCTCGGTCCTCCTCTACCACAGTCAGGAACCGCTCCATCACCTTTCCCAGGTGTTTTTGATTCTCCGCCATTTTGGTAAGTGCGGCCTCTATTGCGCCTTCAGATCCCACTTCTGACACCACTTGTGGGAGCGCAGGTCGGATAAACAGGCGTGGAGGCTGAAGATAGTTTCGAATAGGTTGTTTAATAATAACAGATTGAGGAACAAAGGTTCGTGAATCAGTATAAATATCTTCCGGCGTTTCTTCTTCTCCAAGGAGGGCTGTTGCAGGTGTGTTTCCCGGCTCCTCGTCCTCAGGATTTCCCCGGAGGCTCATAAAAGAAGCGGAAAGGAAAGGGGCCGTCAGATCACTGATTCTACGTAAAGGTACAGGATTTTACCATCACCACACCACAGTGTTTGTTTCTTGGGAGATCCGTGTGATTTAACCAAAATTTACGGGAACTTAAAAATGATTGAAACAAATGTGGGCTGTCACGACCTACAATAGTCATAAACTAATCCAGTCGGTAATAGGTACAAAAATAAAGAAACATGATCACCACATCCTATTTGGATGCGTAATCAACGTTTATATGAAGAAACCAATATCCGCTTTAAGAGGTTGTTCGACTGTCTTGAAATACAAAGGTTCACCAGTTACATCAAACTTCTAGATGCAGAAAAAACAATATGTCAGGATAACTGAGTTGTACATTCATTAAATCAGAATACCGGTTTTCTAACACCACCGTTCCGTATTCTACCCTCAGTCCCTTGTAACACCCCACTCACCGGCCCTGCCGTAACTCTCCAGAGTCACGGCCGCTCTCCAGCATCCTCCGGGGGACTCCACCAGTCCTCACACCACGGTTCGTCCGATTCCTCTTCGGCGCCGTCTTCGTTCCGGAGCCCTGGCACGCTGGTCTGGATCCGTCGAATGGTTTCCGTCTCCTCCGCTGGCGTCTTCTCCGTTGATTCCACCTTCCAACCCGACGCCCCTTCTTCCACTAAATCTCTGCTTTTCATTGGTTCTCTAGGTGTACCTCCCGGGTCATGTCCAACCCCTTCCGGGTCCTGACTACCGTTGGCTCCCTGTAGGAACACGGAAAGACGGCATGGAGTTTCAGAGTTGGGATCGGGACTCTCGGTGTCCGACCGACATGTTTGATCCATCGATGAACAACTGGGTTTAAACGCCCACGGGGATACATCAGTAAGTTCCTCCTCACACATTATTATAAGCGAACTCAGCCGACCACAGCAGGTCCAACCAATTCCCTTCCTGCTCCATCAATTACAGTCTTAGATATTGTTCCAGCTCCTGATTTACACGTTCAGTCTGGCCATAAGTCTCAGGATGGAAACTGGTGGAGAGACGCGTGTCCACACTTAAAGTATGCATATACTTTTTCCAGAACTTACACACAAACTGAGCTCCTCTATCAGAAACTATGATTTGCGGAATACTGTGAGCACGAACCACATGCTGATTGAATAAGCTTACCAACTGAGGAGCGGTAGGAATCTTTTCTAAGGGGACAAAGTGACTCATTTTAGAGAATGTGTCTACCAGTACTAGAATAGCTGTCTACCCCTGGCTGCGTGGCAAATCTACTATCAAATCTAATGACACTGTGTGCCAGGGACCTGGAGCATTAGGAAGTGGTTGTAGAAGTCCCTGCGGGGATTTTCTAGTTGGTTTACTCTTTATACATAATTCACAGGTTGCGACATACTGCCCCACTTGAGCTGCCATACCAGGCCACCAAAAATGTCTTTTTATCAACTGCAAGGTCTTCTTAGTCCCCTTGTGACCCGGCATCAGATCATCATGACAGCCCTCTAAAGCCTTTTGTTGCAACTCACAGGTGGGTAAATACAAAGCGTCATCATAGTACGGCAGAGAATTTTTTATGGATTTTCTCTTATCATCTGCTGCCCATTTTTCCAGATCCTGAAGAGGACAATGCTGCTGAATTTCCTTAGTGAAATCTTCCAAATTGATTATTCCCACAATTTTCTCTAATGGAATCATTGGTTCCTCCACTGGAATTCTCTTGTCCTCCGAACAGTTCATTCGGGATAAAGCGTCTGCCTTCCCATACTTTACTCCCGGTTTGTATGTGATGACGAAGTCGAACTCAGAGAAATACAGAGACCACCTCAGTTGGCGCGGGGTAAGAGTTTTAGCTGACTTCAGAAATTGCAGGTTTCGATGGTCAGTATACACTGTCACCTTTTGCTTAGCCCCCAGTAAATAATGACGCCAGTCTTGAAAAGCCTCCTTGACTGCCAACAGTTCCCTATCCGCGATGGAGTAATTAAACTCGGTCTCTGATAACTTCCTTGAACGAAAAGCCACAGGATGGAGTTGCCCGGTCAGCTTATTTCTTTGCGACAAAATTCCACCAGTGGCGAATTCGGAAGCATCGGTTTCCACAAAAAACTCCTCCTCCGGAATTGGATGCATCAAAATTGGCGCTGAGACAAACGCTCTTTTCAAAAACTGAAAAGCTTCCTCCGCTTCATCTGACCAGATAAACACCTTCCCTTTTCTTAGAAGTTGCGTGATAGGTTGGACCTTGGTAGAGAAGTCTGGAATAAACCTCCTGTAGAAATTGGCAAAGCCAAGGAAACTCTGAATGTCCTTCACATTCCTGGGAGATAACCTATCCTGAATTGCCAGCACCTTGGATGGGTCCATAGCCACCCTCTCTGCGGACAAGATGAACCCCAAGAATTCCACTTGACTCACATGGAATGAACACTTCTCCAGCTTGACGTATAGATGATTCTCTAACAGCTTCTGGAAGATGGCTCTCACATGGGGGATGTGATTCTCAATGCAATCTGAGAAAATCAGGTTGTCATCAATATAGACGATCGCCACTCGATCCAAGAATTCTCTTAATACATCATTCACAAAGTGTTGGAAAGCTGCCGGAGCATTGCTCAACCCAAAAGGCATCACCTGGTATTCGTAGAGACCATACTTTGTGCGAAACGCCATTTTCCACTCCTCACCCTCAGCAACTCTCACCAGATGATAGGCGCCGCAAAGATCCAGCTTCGTATAAACCCTCGCCCCCTTCACCTGATCCAACAACTGAGAGATAAGAGGTAGTGGATAGCGGTTTTTGATGGTCACAAAATTCAATGCTCGGTAGTCAATATAGGGGCGTAACTAGCCGTCCTTTTTCGGGCGAAAAAAAAGTGGCGAGGAAACAGGCGATTGCGATGGTCGTATGAATCCAATTTTTAGATAATCCTCCAAGTATTTTTTCAGGAACTGATTCTCCGCATCAGTAAGTGCATTAATTCGACTGCACGGCAACTTGGCACCTGGTTCTAATTCAATTTTGCAATCGTACTCCCGGCGTAGTGGAAGTTTCTCCGCATTAGCCTTATCAAAAACACTGGCCAAGTCCTGATACTCAACAGGAATTTCTTTTGTTTCCAAAACACACACTTGGCGTGTAAGTGGAGCCAATTAACGAGCAGGGGAGCTCACCATTTTCTGTGTATTTGTCGAGTAACAATTTCTGCGACAGTGTTCTAAAGTCATCTCCACCGATCTGCTTTCCCAGTCAATTTTGGGGTTATGCTCCGTAAGCCAAGGCAATCCCAATATTAATTGGAACTGCGGCGCATCGATTAAATTGAAACGCAGGAATTCATGATGGCCCTAAAGTCCCACCAACTCCAAGGTTTCCGTTTCTTCAGTGATTAGTCCGGACGTGAGGTTGGTGCCGTCCACAGCCTTAACTACCTCACTTTGCTTTTTCTTTAATGCATGAATGCCCATTTCCTTTGCATAAGTCAGGTCACAAAAATTTCCGGTGGCCCCAGAGTCGATCATTACCGATACCTCCTCAACCTCTCTGGTTCCAAACCTCATGACAAATGATACTGTTAAATGGGGCGCTGCCGATTGAAGAGAGTTTATCAACTGTTGTATTTCAGGAGTCGGTTTCTCTTGTTTTTTCCACCAGAGCAACTCCCTCTACTGGTGGGATCTGGCTTTTAAACCCACACTGAATTTGGGATTTTTTGGGACAGTCTTTCACAAAATGACCTGATACGCCACAATAAAGGCACAAATTATTAGCTCATCTTTTTTCTTTTTCCTCCTTGGACAAAGGTCCTCTAATTGAGCCAATCTGCATGGGTTCTTCCCCAATGACGTTTTCAGTTTTTGAAATCTCACCCTTTGCTCGGTCTAGCCGGGGAAAGTAGGGCCGAAAATCTTTCCTCTTTTCTGACTTCCTTTCAGACAGTCTATGTTCCAGCTGCAAAACCAGGTCAATCAGTTCCGATAACTCCCGTGGCCTTTTAGGAATCTGCGCCAGAGCGTCTTTTAATTCATCTTGTAATCCACGGTAAAAGATAGCGGAACGGTTACTTTCTGGCCACTCCGTTTACACACAATGCTTGTTAAATTGAGCAATATATGCTATCAATTCCCGGTTTCCCTGTTTCAGATCCAAGAGTTCATTATCTGTAGCTTGTTCTGCCGTTCTTCGATCAAAAATGTGTAAAAATTCCTTCTTAAACACATCAAAGTTGTACAATGCTGGGTCGTCTCTGGAAATCAGAGGCATCGACCAGGCAGCCGCATCACCGCTCATGTAGGACAGCATGAACACAACCTTCACCCTGTCATCCTTAAACACCACAGGTCTACACAAAAAATGCAACGAACACTGGGTCAGGAATATCTGTGCCTTGTGTGGATCCCCCCAAACCTTTCAGGGTTAGCCAATGGAACAACCGGCGCAACTGAGTGAATCACTTGCGTCACAACCTCTGAAGCGGAGCCCCGACTTGATTCCGAATAACCTCCGGCCAGCAGCTCCTCCATTTTAGTTTCAATCATATGATTCTCTTGTTGGGACCTTTTTATTTAATCTCTCAATGCCCTATTATCCTCCGCGGATTGGGTTAACTGACTTTGCAGTCCATCCAAAATTCTGACATCACAGAGCCTATAGGCCTAAAGAATAGGTACGACCCCCTGGCTCCTTTATTTGACGTTGGAGCTAGTGGTATTATACCTTCCCCTCCTGGAGAAAATGATAATATGGAGTCTCAATCTAATGAAATATCGATGCCAGTCATCAGCGCGGAAAGTGCACAACCAAATTCCTTACAAGGAAACTTAAAGGTCGTAGCTGACTCGGAACAATAGGAGAAAACAATATCAATGAGCGGTATGGGTGCAAATTCCGCTACTGAGGATTTGCTAACGATACTCTTAAAATAATTAAGGGATAAATTCGCTATTTCAGAGAGTAACCAAATGAAAATACAAATGGTTTGTGACACTCTTGAGGCTAAAATGAATGAGATATCTGAAAGAGTAGTGGCAGTGGAATCAGCCGTAGAAGAACTTAAAAAGCAAGTTGATGAAAATACATGGGATATTCAAATAATAAAGAAAGGTGATAAAATACTGCTGGAAATAAAAATAAGCTTGGAAAATAACGCACAGAGAAATAACTTCAGGCTCCTGAATATTCCTGAGGATATGGAGTGCGGGGATATCAGATTCTTTGTACTTAATCTGCTTGCAGAATTACACCCAGATGTAGAGAAACAAATCTTGGATGATGATATACAAAGAATTCATCGTGACCCATACTTTAAAAAACCTGGGAAAAAAATCCAAGAAGGATATTAGTGAATTTTAAAACATATGTTCTTAAAGAAAAAATCCTGGCTGCAGGTCTAAAAGCAGGTGTGTACAAGAGAGCCGACTGGTCATTCCGCATAAGGTCAGATATCTCCAACATAACTCTGGATAAACATTGGGGGTTAGGGAAATCGATGCAGGAACTCCACAGCAAACCTACGGTTCCCTGCTTCACTCAAAGTCATGTGCAACAATAAAATGTACAATTTTAGGGACCCTGAAGAGGCAAACACTCTAATTGATAAAATTAAGAGCACAACCAAGTGAATAGTTTAAGGTGTAAATGTGTCGTACCAGACCAAGAGAGAGCCTAAACAAAAGAAAACTAGAGGTTCACAATCTTACCTCTACTAAAAATAAAGGAGGGCTCCCCAGGGGTGGGTGGGTGTCCATTCAGATATAATGGAAAAAGCAGAAATACTATGCACAGGGTGGGGGAGCAAGTGGGAAAAAATGTAACAGAATTGTCCTCATTCATTCTTTTTTAGTCAAAGGTGGTTTGTAGGCTTGAAGGCCTGTGGATAAACTATAGTTGATGGCAGGGTTTTCAGTATGTCCGAGGTCTGCCCCTATGAATAAGGGGAAAATAAACAAAATACGAACCATGTCTTGGAATGTCAACGGGTTAAGGGTTCTTTCTAGAAGGAACAGAATATTAGAATACTTAAAGTTGTCAGAGTGTAATGTCATCCTGGTCCAAGAATCACACTTACTTAAAGAGGAATGGGAGGGGGTTGTGAAACAGCAAAAGTGGATTGAACACCGTGTTTGTACAACACAATCTTGCACAGTAAAAGGAGTGGCCATCTTACTTAAAAAATCAGCCCAGGCTATGTTAGGGGAATGCTGGGTTGACCCTCGGTGGAGGTGGGTCATCGCCAGAGTAAAGATAGAGGACATGTGGACAACCTTTGTAAGTTACTACGGGCTAAATATAGATGACACAACTACCCGATATACAATACTTCACCATCTGGTAAATGTGAAGGATCAGATTATAATGGGGGGAGTTGTCAACATGGTCCTCGACCCAAAGCAAGATTCCACATCATTTAGAGCAGGCTCCATCACTCAAAAAATGAGAACGGCCCTGCGACAAATAATGTCATACATCGGGCTAGTGGATATATGGAGAGAGAAGTTTAAGGTTTATAAGACATCTGGGGGCAAGTTTTACCATTTTTAATAAAAAAGTGTGGACACTGGACACCGCTCCAGAATCGATTTCTTCTTGACTTATATCTCTTTAAGCAGAAATATCATTTTAGTCAGACATGTCCCGGAACACCTCTCCGACCACTCGGCAGTTATTTTCGAACAGGAAGTGGGAGTAAGCTCTCCCCCGAGGTGAAGGACAATCAATTGAGTATTATTACAAGATGGGGAAGTAATTGAGAAGCTGAAGGGGGAGACAAAGGAATTTTTTGAAAACAATGTAAATTCAGCATCTCCCCAAATTATTTGGGACACTTACAAAGCTTTCTTAAGAGGATCCTTAACAGCTATATCGTTCCTCCAGGCTAAAAAGGTGAAAGAGAAATCCCATGAATTGGAAGTGGAAGTTCATCTATTGCAGGAACAACTAGAACAAGATCAAGGGAATACCATTCTTCTCAGAGAATTAGACAGTGTGAAACATAAACTCGCAGATTACTTAGAAATTCAAATTAAAAAAAGTGGGACGCCAGCCAATTGTCACACCATAAGTATGGCGAGCATTGTAGTAAACTCTTAGCGTGGAAAACCAAAATAGACCAAACAAGAAATTGGATTAAGGACCTCCGATGCCTGAGTACTGGTAACATCATCTCAGATGATTCCGAAATAGAAGAGGCCTTCGTCCAATTCTTTTAGAGTTTATACACAGATGAGTCCCTGCTGGAAGAAGCCAGGATTGAGGAATTTCTGTCAGGTTTCTTCCCTCCCTACACAAAGATGAAAAAAAACAATTACCTCCCCGTATCAAAAGAAGAGTTATTTCAGTCAATCAACTCTCTAACAAGGGGAAAAGCAGCCGTCCCGATTCAATCCCCAATGAAGTATACATTAGCCTAAAGGACAAATTGGCCCCCTTCCTCCTTCAGCTTTTCAATTCTTGAATCATTGAAGGCCTGAGGCCCCCTGCTTCTTGGGATGAGACCACAATAACAATTTTATTAAAACCAGAAAAAAAACTAGACTTAGACTTTGTGACCCATCCCACTTTTAAATTGTGATCTTAAGACCTTCTCCCAGATAATCACTAAACGGTTGAATAGAATAATGAGTAGCCTAATACACCCAGACCAAAAAGGATTTATTAAAGGGAGACAACTTAGTGAATTGACGCATGACCTAATTGCAGAGATAAACATGGCACAGACCTATAACCTTCCTTTGGCAGCAATGACATTCGATGCTGCCAAGGCTTTTGACAGGGTCAATTGGGTTTTCCTATTTAAAGTAATTCAACATTTTGACTTAGGCGATAATCTTTTGTCGGCAATTAAAGCCATGTATAAGTACCCTATGGCTAAAATTCTCATCAATGGGAAATTAACTAGGTCAATTCAAATAGGTAGGGGTACAAGAGAGGGGTGTCCCCTGTCACCTTTAGTTTTCAATATCTATTTCGAGCCTCTAGCTTATATTCTGAGAGAGTGCCAAAACATCATCCATTTCAGTTGTAATGGCTGGGTTAAAAAAATCGGACTTTGGGCAGACGACCTTATAATTTTTAACCGGCGATCTAGAAAGGTCACTTCCAGAGATATGGTCCAATTTAGAAAACTTTGGCAAGGTTTCTGGGTACAGCATTAATCAACAAAAAACGGAATTAATGAAGTGGAATATTAATCACAGGAGTATGTTCACAAAAAAAGAAATAAGATATCTGGGTATCCAAATAGTTCACAATATTGAAAAAAATTCCAGCGGTTACATTCGAAAAAGTTACAAAAAAAGTAAGATCACAGTTACAATCTTTGGGTGGACTCAAACTTTCTCTACTAGGCAAATCAAATTTGTTGAAAATGTTGATTTTGCCAAAGTATACCTTCCTATTTAACTCTATTCCCCTGGACTTTCCAAAAGCATGGTTCAAAAAGGTGCAGGGCCTTTTTTCAAGTTTTATTTGGGGAAACAAAAAACCTAGGGGCCCATTAGGATGGCGGGCGGATCGCCCCCGCCAGGCTGGCGGTAGCCACCGCTGGCCTGGCGGGAACGATCCGCCCACCATCCTACCTGGAATGACCAGTATTATGGCGGGGGGGACCGCGGTTCCGTCAGTCGCCTTGCGGCCGGGGCGGAAAAGGTTTAATATGGTGGCGGTGTCTATCAGACACCGCCAGCCATATTAGCATGGGCATTTTCCAATGCATTGCCGCCAAGGAAAGGCATGCGGAGACACCCTGCGGGGGCTCGTTGCGGGACTCCGTTGGGGTGGGGGGTGCACATGGGGGGTACCTATGGTACCCCCCAGCATTGCAAAGTACAACGTGGCAGGCACTGTGCAGTGCCTGTCACGTTGTGCTTTGTAATGCACAACAAGTATCTTTAGCATTGCGGAGGTGGTGCTTTCAGCACCGCCCGCCGTAATGCTAAAGATACAGGATGCGCCTGCCACTGTGGCGGGCGCATCCTAATACCCCCGACGGGACCCCGCCCTTATGGCGGGCGGTCCATACACACGACTGGATGATGGGCGGGCAAAGTCCGCCCGTCATCCTAATGAGCCCCCTAGAATCGCCTTAAAAAACGTAGGAAAAAAAAAGCTTACGGTGGTATAGCAACCCCTGACCTATTTCATTATTTTTGTGCTTTCCACTTAAAATTTTTTAGACAACTATTATTGGAAAGCAAATTCTTCTCTCCTCTTTATATGGCCCTCACAGCAGAATTTTCCCAACAAGCAGGGTGTTTCTTACTAAAATTTGGGCACCCAAAATATTTCAAATAGGTCAAACTAAAGATTCTTGTCTCTGCTACAAAGCTATGGTACCATGTTAGATGTTTGTTAAAAATTCCGTACTATAACGAGGCAGCCCCCGTCTGGGATTCCCCTGGAACACCTTTATGCTTGAAAGATGTTCTTGCAACCCCTCTCCGCTTAAACGGTATCACAACCTGGGGTCAACTGATTTCAGAAGCAAAAAACTGATTTCCTGGCCCCATTTCTCGGCGGCATGTGAGGACTCTGTATCAAAATTCAGATACTATCAGATGAGCAGATGGACAAGAGCAATGGGCAAAGAGCTACAAGGTAATTCGGGACTGACTTCAAAAATGTGCAGCTATAAAACAAAAGCAAAAGAAGTAGCAGAGTGGTACTGGCTATTAGCCCAAAATGGAGAGGATACACAGGTTGAATGTTACGAGATTTGGAAAAAGGACGTGCTGGGCGAAGACCTCGACATAATTGGGCAAGTATCTATGTCGTTTTTATGGTCATATTTAAATGTTGTACCGTTAAAAAAGAAATCCCCTCTTCACAGTACATAAAGCCTACTAGACACCTCAGAAACTGGGGAGGCAAGAAACCAAGAAGTGTCCAAAATGTGGAGAAGGAAAACCAAACGAGGTACATATGTTCTGGAGCTGCCCGGTAGTTTTCCAGTTTTGGCAGAAAATAGGTAAGACTATTTAAAATATTATGGGTTTTGAAATAAGGTTAACAACGGTGGCTATAATATTTGGGATCTTACCAAAGGTTTTAATCGGGGGTTTCTAACAAAAAAATATAGAGCATTGTTTTTTACTCTGATACTCTTGGCACGAAGAGAATTGTGCATTAAATGGATTTTAGTTTGCCCTCCAACGGAAGACGAATGGATAAATTCCATCCAAAGGGTAGCAAAATTGGAGCGAACTGGTACTAAGCGTAAGAAAACTGCCATTTGGGAAATTTGGGTTAACTGGGTGGGGAGGAGTTCTGGGATTTAGGTCGGATTTTCAGAGTCAGAGTTCTAACACCAGTTAAGGTAAATCAGTACATTGAATTGTAGGTACACAGGTCTCTCACACACAATGTTTGGGTTGGGGGAGGGCACGGGTTGAGACTTTTTTTTTTGTGTTGCTCAGTCCAATGATTACAAAAATATGCTATAAATAAACCCCAAAGATTGGGAATACTAGTGGTGCAAGAACCTCCCAAGAATCAAGGTCAGGGTTGGTCTTTTCACAACAAAGCCGATGGGCAGCTTTCCCGGAGTCCTGAAACATTTCATCTCTCCGTAAGGAGTGACCGGAAGCCCCCTTGGAAAAGGCTATCTGTGATCCTTGAATCTAATGCATATTTAAGGATATATGAGGAAAAAAAAAGAAAAAAAATGAGACTACATTCATTGCTAGTCATTGTAAGTGAGCAGGAAGCCATTTTAAAGCATCTACTGGGCACTGGTCATTACAAGTAACAGACCTACATAATGATTTCATTGAAAATAATGATGTTTGGTGTCAAACACCTTGTCTTAATAAATCCATAATGTTTCCAGTATCGGATTTATGTAGACATGCCCCTAGAGACCACCTTAGAGGTGCCCCCTGTAACAGTACTAGTCACAAAGGGCCTGATTGCAATGGTGTGGAGACCACCACCAGCAGGCTGTCAGTGGTGGTCTCATCGCCATTGGTACAGGGATCTCCATCTGCCATATTATAATGGCTTCTGGATGGGTGATGGTCAGAAACTCCGCCTCCACGGTCCCGACAGGCGGTCTATTTCTAACCGCCTGTCAGACCTCCCTGTAGTCCCATAATGGTGGTGGTGCCTGTCATGAACCGCCATAGGGATTACAATATCCTTTTCTGCTGGTCATTCTGCTGCAAAAGGGCAGGTGGAAGCAGATTTAGGGGCCCATAGCAGGCCCCCTTAACTGCCAGGGACATAGGCACTGGGGGAACCTATGTTGCCCCCCAACATATCCCTTAACTATGTGGGAGGCACTGCATGGTGCTTGCCACATAGTGCAGGTATATGTGTGGGGTGTCAGTTTTGTCTTGCGGTGGGTACTGCAGAGCACAGCACCCACCACAATACAAAACATGGGCAATGTGACCGCCATAGTGGTAGCAGCATCGTAATTTGCCCTGTGGATCAGCCACCTTGTCGGCAGGCGTTACCAAATACAATACGATGGCAGATGGGCAGAAGTCATTGTAATTACCCCCTTAATGTGTTGGCTGACTGGTACCTTCTAACCTGCCATCACAGACAAGTTTCTGACCCCTACAAGGGAGAGCCTGCACTCTCAGAGGTCAGGAGCAATGTTTGCTTAGCAGAAGGTGTTCTCACATTCTCCAGCAATATGGCTAACGATTAAGGATATCAAGGACAGAGGCTTCAAAGCCTCTATCGTCTTTTATGTATGAGCTTGGCTTACCCCCAGACCTAGAGAATGCCGCTCCCTCTCCTGGGGCCTATTTGGTACCAGAGCAGGTGGGAAATTATATATTCAGGAGGTGTTTCACTCACAGGCTAGTCACACCCCTAAGAAGGCTACCTGAAGTGAACAGCCAAGGGAGTTTCCAACATCTTGATTTTTTGTGAAATAGGGACTATGGGGTCAGGATTTCCGACCTCCCTACAGGAAGTGGTCATGTATGGGGTATAGTCCATTAGTTACTAACATATACTCCTGTAAACGCCCCTAATGTGGGTATTTTACCTCATCGCTGCTGCGGTAATTTTCGCGCTACGCAGCTTTTTTCAAAAAGCTGCGTTAGATGACGAGCTCAGCTCGTCATCCACACACGCCCCCCGTGGCTGATGACGAGCTGAGCTTTTTTTTGCCGTGCTGCCAAAGGAAGGATTTGCTGCTGCTCAAGGGAAGGATTTGACTGCAACTCGCGGAACCCGCTTTGCGGGTCCCGCTTCGCCGACGCTGCCCATTCAAGTGTTGGCCCCTGCTGGGTGAGTGTGTGAGTGACAGGGCTGCGAGCGCTGGGACCGGGACTCGCTCTCCCAGGAGTCCCGGCAATCCCGAGGCCAAGTCACCTGGCCCGCTCTCCCTGACCGCCCCCCCCCCGCATAATTGCTGAAAAGGACTCCGCCCGAGCTTCCAAACGGGACGCCACACAGACTTTGCCCTGCTGCCAAAGGAAGGATTTGCTGCTGCTCAAGGGAAGGATTTGCCTGCAACTCGCGGAACCCGCTTCGCGGGTCCCGCTTCGCCGACGCTGCCCATTCAAGTGTTGGCCCCTGCTGGGTGAGTGTGTGAGTGACAGGGCTGCGAGCGCTGGGACCGGGACTCGCTCTCCCAGGAGTCCCGGCAATCCCGAGGCCAAGTCACCTGGCCCGCTCTCCCTGACCGCCCCGCCCCGCATAATTGCTGAAAAGGACTCCGCCCGAGCTTCCAAACGGGACGCCACACAGACTTTTGCCCTGCTGCCAAAGGAAGGATTTGCTGCTGCTCAAGGGAAGGATTTGCCTGCAACTCGCGGAACCCGCTTCGCGGGTCCCGCTTCGCCGACGCTGCCCATTCAAGTGTTGGCCTCTGCTGGGTGAGTGTGTGAGTGACAGGGCTGCGAGCGCTGGGACTCGCTCTCCCAGGAGTCCCGGCAATCCCGAGGCCAAGTCACCTGGCCCGCTCTCCCTGACCGCCCCGCCCCGCATAATTGCTGAAAAGGACTCCGCCCGAGCTTCCAAACGGGACGCCACACAGACTTTTGCCCTGCTGCCAAAGGAAGGATTTGCTGCTGCTCAAGGGAAGGATTTGACTGCAACTCGCGGAACCCGCTTTGCGGGTCCCGCTTCGCCGACGCTGCCCATTCAAGTGTTGGCCCCTGCTGGGTGAGTGTGTGAGTGACAGGGCTGCGAGCGCTGGGACCGGGACTCGCTCTCCCAGGAGTCCCGGCAATCCCGAGGCCAAGTCACCTGGCCCGCTCTCCCTGACCGCCCCGCCCCGCATAATTACATCTATTGACGCCTATAAGAAGCGGCGACCCACGCTGCGCGGGAGCGCGGGAGCGCCCGGGGCTAAGCCCGGGCAAAGGGCGGGCCCTCTGTCGCCCTCAGAGGCCCGAGGAGGCCGGGCTGGGCTACAAATCTTGGCTGGGTACATATAGCTCTCAATCCTCATTCTATTTAGAACATACGGGTTATGTCCTGCCGTGAAACCAGAAGCATGGCCGCTGCAGGTGTAAAAAAAGCTTACAGGGACCCTGGATGAGTTCATCACCCGTACACACGCATTAATTGATGAAGGGATAATACTTATGGACAGGAGAGTCTCCCAAGACCTGGCCATGGCCAAGCGTTCCTCCCTTGGCCTTATTGCTCAGGCTCAGACACCAAAAAATGACCCGCGGACAGATATTCAGGTCCTAGTACATAATCCAGGAGGTGACGGGGATTTGGATGCCTCAAATATTGTTCAGGATTTGGAGGCCTCACCTAACCTTAACATCTTGACTGAGAGTGGAACGCAACTCAGCGAGTCAAATATCGGTAACCCTATAGTCACCACAAAAGAAAGGGGCCGGTTAGAAGGGGCAATCCCCAAGCAAAAACGTAAAGCCATCAAATCATCTATCCCGAAAGGAAAGAAGGCCATTACTCTTCCTAACCTCCCTAATACGGAAAAACCGCTAGTCGCTCCACCTAGCCCCACAGAGGGTTCACTTCCTAATAAGCCTGGTTTACTACTGAGCCTCCCAGATGATACCATAATCGATCAAAGTCTGGAAGAAATTTTGGAAGTTAGTGGAGCCATAGGTAATTCATTAATAACACCACCTCAGGAGGAGTCTGGTATAAGCATAAATAACACCGCAATCTTTAATATGCTAAAAACATTGCTAGAACCCATAGAGGTTAGATTACGCTGCCTGGAAACGGTTTTAAAAAATATACATAAGGACATAAGTGCCCCCAGCTTCACTTTAAATAATAAACCCACCCAGGTCACTAATCTAACCAAATCCGTAAAGACCCCGGCGGTTGCCAACAAAGTGTTGGAGACCAATAAAATGACGGCCAAGAATCTCAGCAATACTCCAAATCAGGCTGGCTCTGAATCTAAACCCCCTGTAGCAGACCAAACTAAGAAAACAGACTCAGCACAGATTCCATCCAAAAACAATTCAACCCCCCAGGCTACATCCAGTGATGGTTTATCTCAGGCCCCAAAACTTGACACACACGATAAAGCCAAGGGTATGGCTCGTAGAAATATTCACCTCCCCCCGGATGCCGCGCCCTTCGTGGTCATCCTTACTGGAGTCACTGAAATTTCCTCATTAGAACAAGAATCATACCAGGCTCTCAAAAATAAAGTATGTCACTGGCTAGCTAATAATTATCCCCTTCCGCCAAACATACCAAGCAACATCCTAATGATAGAGAGGGCTCCTTGGGTAGGTGGCAACAGAAAAAATCTGCCAGGGGATTGTGTGGTGGTCACTTTCGAGAACCCGGAGGTTGTAGACTTTATCTGCAGTAGCGGGGCCCCCAGGTATCAGGCGAGTACGGTGACTGCTAGACCTCTCTCGTATTTTTATCTCCCCCACAACCAAGCGGACAAACGCTGGAGCTGGCTTAAAGGTCCATATGACCGCATACCCAGACAGAGATCTAATTTTCCCTGGGATACACAACCCCCTGTCAGGGAGGAGGGTTGGGACGGGGGTTGGAACTTGGTGAGAAGTAGAGGAAGTAGACCACGGCAAGGTGGCCCCTCTTACGGTCCCCATCTCATCCAACCCTATCCATACTACCAGCCGTTAAATGGTCCACCTAACCCCTTGCACTTCCCTATAGCGAATCGCTTTGATTGTCTGTCAACCACAGATTGGGTGGATTGACGAGTACAGGGCTCCCCAGGGGGACGGAGCACCCGGACTAGTTCAATCTCTTCGCGTAAGGATGTTACAACGGTGGACTCGACCATAGACAATTCATCTTTTACACCCGGAAACAGCTTGGTGGAGAGTGAGAGTCGGGGCGTGGTTATACCCATTGCCCCTAACATAGACTTAGTACTATGCAAATTCCTTACCTGGAATGTGGCGGGACTAAATGCAAAGGCTTCAGACCCTATATGACAAGGATTTATTAAACAATATCATATCCTTGGAATCCAAGAAACATGGGATACCACATCTAGTTTTTCTTTGGATGGTTTCTGCAGCTTTTCCATACCTGCAGCACCAGGAGCTAGAGGGAGAGCAAAGGGCGGTCTACTCACACTGTGCTCCCTGGAACTGGCAGGGGTTTTTAAAAACATTAGATACAGCACCAACTAACACGCTAGCGGTGGAGTGGACCCTACCTGATTCAAAGACCTTTTTACTGATTAATTTCTATAATTCCAAGGAGTCCTCCACCGTGAACGAACATTTGATTTCTTTGCTAAATTTTCTGTCAGTCTATAGACTTGATTGCGCTACCGCTCCAGAGCTGGTAATCCTGGGGGATTTTAACATCCACCCCTGTGAGGGTGGTTGCTACAACGATAAATTTGGGGGCATACCGACTGAAGCCATTCCCCACTTTGAGCACACAAACGAGGGCGAGTATCTTGAGACCCTTTTAGCCAACTTAAACCTCTATGAACTTGACCAAAATATCAATGATCCTAGAGCCCCAACCTTCGTAGGGAGAGACGCTAACACCGTCATAGACTAAATTTTTGTCTCAAACGGGGCACTGGCAAGGGCACGTGAGTACAGGGTGGTCACTGTTATTTCCAGTGATCATTATCCTGTCCTCCTGACTTTGGACATAGACTGTTTTCGGTCTGGGAGACCGAAAGGCGTGGCAGCTCCAAAGGACCTGAAGTCTAAAGATCAGGGAAGGCGCCTAAAATGGGAGACAATTGTCCCTGATCAATTCTTTCATTCCCTTGCCCAAGAGTCTGAGGCTAATATGGCAGTGTGTTTAGACTCAACCGCCGGGGGCCCCGATGTCCTGGCCGCATATGAGGAGATCTGTGCAAGGATCGGCAAGAACCTGGTGCGAGGGTCAGTCGGGCAAAGGAACACGAAGACCCACAAATGGTTTAACAATGAATGCTCGCAAAAACATAGTGCCCTGATGAAAGCCATAAAACAAAAACCCAGAGATAGACTATTAGTGGCCAATTCAAGGAAGGAATATAAATCTGCAGTTCTTAATCGTAAAACCCGAATTAAGGAGGAAGCTTGGGAGAGCCTCTTATCCACGGATGTGTTGAGAGACAGCAAAAAGTTTTGGGCCATTGTAAATCAGCCCTTTTTTTCTGAAAACGAGAAATCGGATTTAGACTGTGTCATAGAGGACAATAGATGGCTAGCCCATTTTGAAAAAATCTATGAATTTACAGTTCCTGCTTCACCTGCCAATGTCCATGATTCATCCAACTTGGTTATGGAGTTTAACACCATGGAGGTTGAAAGGGCGATAAGAGACACAAGCAAACACAAGGCCGTGGGACCCGACGGGGTCCCTGCAGATCTCTACATCCAGTACCCACAATTCTGGTCAAAGATTTTAACCAACGTTTTTAATGCGATACCCGTAGCTGGCTTCCCATCTTCCTGGTCCACCTCTATAATTGTGCCTATATTTAAGAAAGGGAACAGGGGTGACCCGGCATGCTACAGACCAATCTCCCTGTTGGACTCTGCCGTTAAGATCCTAGGCAGAGTCATCCTGCAAAGACTGGGGGATTGGTTGGAGGAGAGCAGGATCCTTTCAGACTTGCAGTATGGCTTTAGAGCACATAGAGGAACGATGGACCAATGTTTAAACCTTCATCTTATCATTAGCAAATATACCGTGGTGAAGGGGGGGCTTCTTTATTTGGGGTTTATGGATTTATCTTCCGCTTTTGATTCGGTCAATCGCTCTAAACTGTGGATTATTTTGCGTAACCTGGGCTTGGACACTACTTTGGTTAATTTTCTGCACGACCTCCATTTAAATTTGTTTGCGTCCGTTAGGGCAACGAGGGATGGAAGGTGTACAGCAAAGTTCAGATCAGGGAGAGGGGTCAGACAAGGCTGCATCCTGGCCCCTCTCCTTTTTACACTGTATATCAATTCCTTGGGGAAATCTTTGAACTCAGCCACCATGGACATGCCGCGTATGGGGGGGGTACCTATTCCGGTCCTCCTATACGCGGACGACGCTGTCCTTATAGCTCGGACTGGCACAGGCCTGCAAAGACTCTTGGACCACTTTGGCCTTTTCATGGAAGCCCTCGACCTAAAAATTAATACTGCTAAATCCCATGTCATGGACGTAGGCTCACGAAAGAAGCACACGAAGATTAGATCCTTTAGCTATAATAACTCGCTAATACAGAGGGTCCCTTCCTTTTGTTATTTGGGCGTCACCTTTGACGAGAGAGGAACCTGGAAGGCCCAAATGAAACTTAAGGAGAATGGAGTCATCAGATCCACTACAGCACTTCTGAGTTTTTCCAAAAGACTGGGCTCGAGACCCATGGAAGCCATGACCAGGATCTACAGAGCCAAATGCGTGGCAATCGCATCCTATGGGGCAGACATATGGGGCTACGTTTCAACCCCAGGCATACAAATTGCTGAAAACAATTTTATACGAGCTCTGTTGTCACTGCCGAAATCTTCTCCCACACATTCAATTCACAATGAAATAGGCATGGGATATGTCTCTGATCTCTTAAAAATGTCCCCAGTGTTATGCTGGATTAAAACCTGGACCAATGAGGAAATCAGTTTGAATCATTGCATCCTTAAAGATTGTATGTCTCTGGACAAAGCTCACAATATACCGTGGCTGGCGTACGTTAGAGCGGCATGCGCAAGGCTAGGGCGCCCGGAGATGTACTCTCTTCCACAAAATCTTAAAAAAGAGGATGTAAAGTGGGTGAAGCAGCACTTTCGAATTTTGATGGAATCAGAAAGGGAAACGGTTGAACTTTGTAAGCCTACGGTGAGATTACTTTTTCAACTTTCCACATCCACAGCTATGGAACCTTATTTAAAATATGTCACTAAGCCTTATCATCGCTTCCTGCTCATAAGGTTCAGGTTCAACCTGATCCATCTTGTCCTTGGCTCGTATACAGAATGGGGCACCCCTGAAAATTCCCCCCCCTGTACCTGTGATTGTTTTTCCACACAGGACACTTTGCACCTAGTCATGTTCTGCGAGCATTACCTGGTGCCCCGGAAAAAATTTCTCGTTCCTATTCTGAAACACTTGAATTTTGTCCAGGTACGGCCAGCTTTATTATATCTTCAGATGTTGAACTCGGTGCGGGTTACATACGGCGTAGCTTGTTTTTTGGTTGCAGCCGCCAGAAGAAACAAACTAAGAGCCGCCGCATTAACTAATCTCCAAACTTAACTAATCTCCAAATCTGACTTTTGTATAAACTCTGGTGAGAATGTTTCATACATGCTGATATAGGTGTTCCCCACATTTATCGACTCTTCCTAGAAAAAGAACGCCTTTTTTCTGTGTTTTATGAAGGAGTAGCAATCAATTTTCTATACCTGTTTAATTGTACTTTTTAAATTGATTTTATGTAACATGTACTGCTTTTATGGTTTTAATTAACCGAATAAAGTTTCTTGACTGACTGACTGACTGACTCAACTTGTCCGAATGCCTTTTGGAACATGTTCGTTCAGAACTGTGTACAATTTGGTCGGAAACAAGGGTTCCAAGTCGGATTCGGCAAACCCAAATCTGATTCATAGCCTTTCCGAACGGCATCGTAATTGACTCTATATCTTATCTAAGATGGCATTTCCAACTGTACTTTAGGAATGTCTGTTATAGCTAATGAGCATCAAGATGCTTCTGCAAAATACATTCTTTTAAACAAATAAGGTAACCATTTGAAACTTTCAGCTACATTATGTTGGCTATTGTTCTTATTTGACCTTGAAATAGAGATAGCAAGGCACTTGTTTCAGACTGATGTTGCATCAGGTGTCTAGTTGATGTCTATGTCTGAATGACTTGACACTGTCACAGGTTCACTAGAATGATAACGACAGACACCATCTGTGTGGAAGGCAGACATGTTGATGATTATGCAGGAATACAAAATGGAGCCTTGGCCTTCTTAAAATTGAGTCAGGCCTTATAGTCTTTCTGTCATAATACCATACAGTATCCGCTCCAAAGGTAACTAAGCTGGACAGACCAAGTAAAATGAAAACTGTAGCTAAAATGAAACCTGTTCTGTATGTGTTTAAGAACCTAAAACTAAAAGAAAAATGTCCAAATGCGAGTGATTGGAATAAAAAAAATTATAGAACTATGGAGGGAAACAGTCACAACATATGTGACATTCCCATAATAATTTCTGAACTAAGCAATCACTAAGTAATCACTGAAAGTGTTTTTGATTGATTGTGCTTCTTAAAACTTCATGACATATAAATTACAAATCAATCAGTAATTTGATTGGCTTCAGAAAAAGCACAAAGACTTTCATCTTTAAACTAATTATGATGAGTTCTACAAATAGGATTAAACACAGATCACAAACTTCAAAACTGGTTGAAATTACAGATCTATGATGACTGTCATATGTTTCTAAATAGTCTACCTTCTGCTATCATTGCGATATGTGAGCAATTGGGTTGTTGGTTGATGGGGGGTGTGAACCATGGTCAAGCGCAACCACAATCCTTGGCAGGGTGAGGCACAAGCTAACCCGATATTAACCTCTACTTAACCATCTTGTAGTTTGTCACAGAGCAGTCAGGCTTAATTTAGAGGCAAAGTGTAAAGTATTTGTGCAACACTTCAAACAATATTAACGTAAACAGATCACATAAACGAAATTCCACCCCAGATTAGAAAAAAAGAGTTATTTTCAGCAAAAAAAACAGTCCACCATGCCATAAATCTAATCAGTAGATCCAGAGAGAAGCAGTTTTAAAGATTTCAGTAGAAATATTGCTAAAACTCAATAAGCTCCAACTGTGGATATCTGGTCGTGCTGGACCAGGACAAAGTCACATGTTCTGGCTAATCGCAATGGAGGATGGGCCAGCTACAGGGACCCAGTTAGGCCCACTGAACAAAATGGTTCACTGACAGAATATCTACCCCCTAGATATTGCGATACAAAAATATAGCAACCAAAATATCAATGACAAAAATATCATCATCATATCTTTATATGGACGCAGTACAAAAGGGGGGAGTGATATGTGATCTACATGTTTCAGCCATTATAATCTCAATGGGATTGTGGCCTTAGTCAGGACGTAGATGTTCTATGCTATTGGGTAACAGTGAACGAGTGAAGAAAATTGTTATACGAACTCTTAGTAGTGTGATGGTACATATTCAACCTACACGGTGTTGGTGGTTCCAGAAGTGCTTCCTGGTTGTTATTTGTTGTATGCTTACAGGAGCGACGTATGAGGACATGTAGACCTGTTTTCTGGACAAATGCAGTTACTATTTCTCAACTGCAAAATCACTGTTTTTAACTTCGACACCAGGAGTCAATTAATAAAGGTCTTTTTTCACTTGGTAGTCAATTTTAGATCACATATCACGTCCCATTTTGCACTTCATCCATCACTCCAATACTATAGCGCTGTACATCTGAAGGATTTTAGTAGATCCTACAACTAAATAGTATCTAAAAAACATCCCTGAGCTCGTTCATCACAGTCAGAGGGTTGTAGCCCTTGACTGTACTAGGTGTTTAAACCAAGAGGGGATCCCAGATGATGAAACATGCCACTTCGGAGGGTGCTGGGATTCCGTCCTTATTAAAGGATTCTCCATATGTATGACTGAGAGTCTCTGCTTGTGCTGTATGTTCTCAGAGCTTCTATAAGCTTGCCAGGACCGTGGATAACTTGTTGTTTTGTAACAGTTGTGTTGGGGAATTTATCCGTGCAGGTCTAAAAAAGTTTCCCTTAGACCCCCTACTCCCGGTTTTGTACACTTTGTTCCCATGGTTTTCCTGAAATGACGATCAGTGCACACGTCGCATTGACATAATTCCAGCAAAACCGAAACTGAAATGAGCTGATAGGCTCATTTCAGTTTCACTTTCAATGTACTCAGGGGGCTATCTCAGTCCTTGGGGATCGCACAAGGAGGAATATCCTCAAGCAGAGATCCACCCACTGGACACCAGGTATGAGGGAGCAGCCTCTTGGGCAAAGGCCTTTTCTCCACCCAAAATAATTTTGGGAAAATCAGTCTTTTTGTCCCCCAAGGGGGCAGGTGGGTTCAGTAGCCGCCAATCTGCCCCCACTGGGTGGCAAAAAGCCCACTAGATGCCAAAGATTGTTTTTTATATCGTATCTTTTAAAAAAAAAACTTTACATAGCGTGAACCAAACCCAAAGATGTCCGTTATCTGTCAGGAAACCCCTCGCCTCTGCCATAGCTTGCGTGATTTGCCGTCATTTGTGTGGTGCTCCCCTTAATCATGTCTCTTGGCATTCTCCTCTTGTCACCCGGTAATCATGTTGCAGCTTGTTAGGTTTGTATTTACCAATGGCTTGTGTGACAACATTTGGTAGTGTTCATTGCTGTCCTTCAGAAAGCAACTAAAAACCTGGCTATTCGATAAGTAATGCACCCACCCTCCCTCAAGCGCCTTGAGACCCTCTGGGTGAGTAGTGCGCTATACAAATTCCTGAACTTGAACTTGCCAATGCTTGTGTAACACTGTTCTGTACAGCCCATTGTTCCAGTCTTGGCTTGTGCTTAAGTATGGTTTATGCACATATTATGTACTATGCACTGTTATCTCAAAGCAGATTGATGTGAACTTCAAGCAGGTCTTGAGCCGGCTCAGAAGAAAGGACTGCTCTAGCGAGGACATTCTTTGGGAACATACTTAGCGTTTGACAGCTAAGAGTGAAACTCTGTTTTCTTGTTTCTTGGAAGACCGTTTTTTTCTTGAATTAAGGTACAAGACGGATTAACCCTTACCAGTCAAAGAGCAATTGTTTTTTTAATTTCTAAGCACTAGTCCTGAGAAAGTTAACAATTGTACATGAGTGTAATGTGCAAATGAGGATAACTTATTAAGTGCTTGAGAAGTTTTCATACATACCATGTGATTTCATTTGAGGTCCATGCATAGTATATTTACAGTCAGTAAAAGGTAGGCTTCAAGTGGTTTAGAAGATTATGCATAACAATGTTATTATATTACTCTCAGACTAATCTCTATCTATTATGTTTAGCATAGTGTTTGATAAGAAAGGGTCGTGCATTCAACTAGGTGTCACCAGACCTCGACCCCCTAAGAATAGAAGGTACCCATATTTATAATAGTTACTAGAAGCCTTGTGAATAGGTTTGAGTGAAAGGTGCTACATTTCCTTTTATGGTTGATTCATAGGTAACTGAAGATAAATGCCTCTCACGAGTTCTGAACAAACCACGCAGTGCAAGTCTTCAGTTTCTTGTTACTTTCTCTGTCCAATTCCCCTTCCCCTTAGGGACACCTGCCAAGGCGTCTGTTTCATCATCAGCATTGAGAGGTGTTCCGGCTGGGTTAGAGATCTAGCAGCGCCCCTGCAGACGATCCTGGTTTTCAGGTGAGAGCTTGGTAATACTCCAACTTACCAGTATCAGAGAGCTTTACATGAGCCCCAATATCGTTACACAAGGACACATTCATATAGGGGTGTGGGCTGCCCAAAATGGGCATGCCAATGCCCCCACCCTCCTCAAACATCCCACAGTTTTTCTTTCCCCCCAGGAGGTAGATGGGGGCAATAGCCCCTGATCAAAGCCCACTAGGCACCAGGGATTTTTATACTTAGAGATGGGGGCTGCCCAAATTGGGCATGCCAATGCCTCCATACCCCCACCCAAAAAATTCCACAGCCTTTTTGCCTCCACGGAAGGCAGATGGGGCAATAGTCCCTTATCTGCCCCCGGGGGGGCAGAAAGCCCACTAGGCACATGGAATATTGCTTTTTTATGTAGGGACTACCCAGAATGGGCATGCTAATGCCCCCACCGTCAAAAAAGGCTTTCTGCCCCATGGAAATGCTGACCAGGGTAATAGCCATTTCTCTGCCCCCTATTGGGGCAGAAAGCCCACTAGGCACCAGGGATATGTTTTTGGGCTTGCCAATGAGAAGCCCCATAGGCAAGGGTTGCTCCCTTTTTTTGCCCACATTTTGGCTGTTTCAGTCTCCCAAGAATCAGATTCCCACCCTTCCTCTCTGAACCCACAGAGATCAACTGCGGAGTACCCCAAGGATCATCACTCAGCCCCACGCTCTTCAACATCTACATGGCCCCCCTCGCTGCCATCGTCAGAAAGCATGGACTCAGCTTAGTATCCTACAGTGAAGATACCCAACTCATACACTCCTTCACCATACTCAGCTCAACTCGGAGAAGACAAAAGTCCTCGTCCTCAGATCTACCCCCACCGCATGGGACAACACCTGATGGCCGACTGCCCTTGGCAATCCCCCACACCCACGGACCACGCCAGCAACCTCAGCATCACACTCAACTCCTCCCTCATCATGGCCCTACAGATCAACGCTGTATCCTCCACATACTTCAACAACCTCCACAAGAACTTTAAATGGATCCCCCCAAAATCCAGAAAGGTCTTCATCCACGCACTTATAACCAGTAGATTAGACTAAAGAAATGCCCTCTACGCCGGTACCAACAAAGACCTACTCCGCAAACTCCAGACCATCCAGAACACCAGGGCCAGGCTTGTCCTCGGCATCCCACAACAAGACCACATAACCCAGCAACTACGAGACCTCCACTGGCTCCCCATCGAGAAGAGAGTGACCTTCAAGCTACTCACTTGTGCCTACAAATCCCTCTACAACACCGGACCCAAATACCTCAGTGAGATAGGCTCCTTCTACGCACCCAAGATAAGCATCCACTCTGCTGACCTCACCCTTGCCAAAATCCCTTGCATCCACAGAGCCGGAAGGGGAGGAAGAGCCTACTCCTACATCGTGGCAAAGACCTGGAATGAACTCCCGCTCAGCATCAGACGATCCCCCACTCTGCAAGCATTCAGGAACAGCCTCAAGACATGCCTTTTTGGCTAAGACGGTTGCTGCACAATACCCCCACAGTGCCTTGAATCCCTCACGGGTGAGTAGCACGCTTCAGAAAACCCTGATTGATTGATTGATTGATTTAGTGATATTTTTATTCTCATCTGCTCCCAAGTGAGAGCAGAAAACCACTAGAAACCAGGGAAATTTGGTGTGTATGTAAACTGGAGTTTTACTGACGGTCTACGTGTACTGAACTTAGGCTGGTATTTTGCTGGCGGTATGAGTGTACCTGCAATTGGGTAAGGGTGTGGGTGGGCTCACGCTAGATGTCGGTGTGCGTAGATTGGTGCTTGTCTTGTGGTGGGCATGGAGTGGCGTTTGGCTGGCGGTGTATGTGGGCTGGTGCTTGGCTGGCTGTGTTCAAGAATGGTGCTTGGCTGCCGGGCTGGACTGCCCATAGCGGGTACTTTCCCGGTGGGCCGGCGGGAGTAGGCCAGTTTCCTGGCTGTGGGGGGCAGGTTTGTCACTGGGGGCCAGTTTGCAGTGTTGCAATATCGGGCCCCAGGACAAAAGCAGGAGTGGTGCTTTTTACTAGCATGCACCCCCTCCCGTGACCCCGGGTTTCTAGTTTTCATGAACGTGTGGGTTTGGTAGGTTTCCTTAGATGGCCACCGAGCCCGGGGTTAAAAACCCAGGTGACCCCCATTGTAAAACCAGGTAATTTTGTGATAGGTCATTTTGATGTATCCACAATACTTTTTGGGCCCTTTCCTGCTCACCCACACAAGTGAGGTACCATTTTTATTGGGAGACTTTGAAGAATGGGATGTGGGTGGAAGTTTGTGTATGCACACAGATTCCAGAACTTTCCATCACAGAAATGTGAGGAAAATGTTTTCTTTTTTACAATGTTCGAGATTTGCAAGGCATTCTGGGCAACAGAACCTGGTGAGAGCCACACAACCCACCCCATCCTGGATTCTCCTGGGTGTCTAGTCTTCAGAAATGTATCGGTTTGGTCGGTTTCCCTAGGTGCCGGCAGAGCTAGGGTTCAAAATCCACAGCTAGGCACTTTGTAAAAGAAAGGGTCAGTTTTCACTATAAAAATATGGTGAGTCCACTTTGCCTTTTGGCCCATTTCCTTTTTAGGGCACCAGACCTACCCACACAAGTGAGGTACCATGTTTACTGGAAGACTTTGGGAAATGTGGGGTGGGTGGAATTTTGTGGATCCATGCGGAATCCAGAACTTTCCATCACGAAATGTGAGGAAAATGTGTTTTCTTTTTACAAATTTTGAGGTTTGCAAGGGATTCTGGGTAACAGATGCTGGTGAGAGCCACACACATCACCCCACCCTGGATACCCCTGGATGTCTAGTTTTAACAAATGTATAGATTTACTAGGTTTCCCTAAGTGCTGGCAGAGCTAAGGATCAAAATCTCCAGCCAGGCAATTTGCAAAAAAGTTTTTACTTTAAAAATGTGGTGTGTCTACGTAGCGTTTTGGCCCATTTCCTGTGGCGGACACTAGGCCAACCCTAACAAGTGAGGTATCATTTTTATCTGAAAACTTTGGGGAATGCGGGGTGGATGGAAGTCTGTGAATCCATACAGATTCCAGCACTTCCCATCACAGAAATCAGAGGAAAATGTGTTTTTTACAAAGTTTGAGATTTGCAAGGAATTCTGGGGCACAGACAATGGTGAGAGCCACACAATTTACCCCCTCCTGGATTCCCATGGGAGTCTAGTTTTCAAAATTGTATAGGTTTGCTAGGTTTCCTTAGGTGCCAGGTGAGCTAGGGTTCAAAATCTCCAGCTAGACAATTTGCAAATAAAAAGGTCAGTATAAGTGGAAAAATGGGATGTGTCCACGTTACGTTGTTTACTGTTTCTTGTCACTGGCACTAGGCCTAGCCACACAAGTGAGGTACCATTATTATCTGTAAACATTCGGGAATGTGGGGTGGGTGTAAGTTTGTGGATCTGCACAGATTCAAGAACTTTCATTCACAGAAATGTGAAGAAAATTAGGTTTTTTTTTAGAACGTTTGAGGTGTGCCAGGGATTCTGGGCAAGAGAACCTGGTGAAAGCCACAAAAGTCAACCCATCCTGGATTACCCTGGGTGTTTAGTCTTCAAAAATGTATAGGTGTGCTAGGTTTCCCTAGGTACCGGCAGAGCTAAGGTTCAAAATCTATAGCTAGGCACTTTGCAAAAAAAAGGGTCAGTTTTCACTGTAAAATGTGGTGTGTCCACCTTGTGTTTTGGCACGTTTCCTGTTGTGGGCACTATGCCTACTCCCACAAGTGAGGTACCATTTTCATTGGAAGACTTTGGGATATGCAGGGTGGGTGGAATGTTTTGGATCCACAGAGATTCCTGATTTTTCGATCACAGAAATATGAGGAAAATGTGTATGTTAGGTTCCCCTAGGTGCAGGTGGAGCTAGGGTTAACAATTCACAGCTAGGCTATTTGCAAAAAAAGTGTCTGTTTTCATTGTAAAAATGTGGTTTATTCACGTTGAATTTTGGGCCGTTTCCTGTTGGGGGCACTAGGCTTACCCACACAAGTGATGTACCATTTTTATTGGGAGACTTAGGGAAATGCAGGGTGGGTGGAAGTTTGTGGATCTACACAGATTCCAGAACTGTATTGTAGAACAACTGTTATTACCTATTGACTTTCAATGCATTGTATGTGCAAAAAAGAAGTGACTGAAAAATGTTCTATAATTCACATGCTCATATGTGTACACACAATTTCAGAGATGTGCATATATCTACTACTTCTAAACTCTATATTTTGTTTCCATTTCAGAAATTCAAGACTGGGTTGATGGGGTTGATGATGTAGGAGCCTTCTGTCATCTAAGGCTCATACCACAGGCCAGCCACCCAGCCCTTGGAGTTTGGGTTCAACATGTCAAGTCCTTATGACTCAGGCAAGAGAGCATTAGGCAGCCGGTCAGCACAGCAGGGTAGCAGTCCTTCAGAGCAGCAGTCCAGCAGAGAGGCAGTCCTTTCAGGAGTACCTCAGCCCTTCTTCCTGAAGAGTATTTAAAGGTCCAGAAGTGTAGGTGTCTGGGTCCAGTCCAGTACTTATAGCAGGCTCTTCCTGTGAATTGGTAGAAGCTTCCTGGGGTTTCCCTTTGAAGTCCCCAGGCATCCTGCCTTCCCTGTCCTTGCTTCAGACTAACGACAGGGGTTACGGAGACTAAGGGTCGCATTATGATGGAGGGCGCACTTTAATCTGCCCGCCAACCTAGCGGTGTAGCCAGCCGTGCGGCGGTCCCACACCACCAATTAGGATGCGACCACCACCCTGGCGTCACATCCCGCATTGTCAATATTGCCGCAGGTGCTGGAGTGAGCAGCACCCGCCACAATGCCAGAAATACATGTTGTGCATTTCCATGCACAACGTGACAGGCAGCGCGCAGTGCCTGCTACATTGTGTATGGCAGTGAGTGGGGGTATCATAGGTACCCCCCAAGTGCAGCCATTCACCCCCCCCCCCACCTCCTACCATCCCTCCGGGGGCCAGAAAAGCAGTTCCTACATGCATTTCAATGCCACCATAGAAAGCCCTTCACCTCCAGGTATCTTAATATGAATGGTGGTGTCTTCCAGACACCGCCACCATATAATGCCTGAGTTCCACCCAGCCGGCAATCATGATGATTGCCGACCGGCAGAAATGTGGCGGACGGACTTTCCATCCTCCGCGGTACCCCCGCCATGGTAATATGGCGGGGGTAATTGGTGGTCGGGCGGGGTTTTATGGCGGCTGGATCGCCACCGCCGGTTAGGCAGTGGCGATTTGCATGCCATCATAATGACCCCCTTTGTGTGGTGGCAGGGCACAGCCTGTTCAAGTGTAAGTAGGGCTATGCCCAGCTCCACCCTCCCATCCTGCTAGTGATGGCCCATCTAGCTACAACTAAGCTCCCGATTGTATGTGGCTGTCTAGTAGGAATATGATGATGATAATGACATTTATAAAGCGCTTGGTTACACGTTACTAGTGTGTCCCCGCGCTGCGGCACATAAGCAAAGAAAAACATCATTCTCAGGTCACCTCCCCGTCGGGGAGCAGCATCAGAAGCTACTCATTTGGAAAAAGGAAAGTTTTCAGCTTTTTACGGAAGGTCACCTCCGATGTCTCCATCCAAAGCCCCCACAGGAGTCTATTCCATTGCTGAGCTGCCACAAACCTGAAGGAGCGCCCGCCCATCCTTACCGTCCTGACTCTAGGGACAGTAACCTGTCCCATCCCACTAGATCTTAGTTGGCGGGAGGGGACATACAAACTCAGAAGATTATGTAGATATGCGAGCCCCTTCCTTTGTAGGATTTGATGGCACACACAGAGAGCTTTGAACTGGATTCGCTCCTTAATTGGGAGCCAATGGAGAGCAACTAACGCCTTCTTTGAGAGTCTCTTCCTGAGCAGCGTCAGTACCAGGCGAGCTGCTGCGTTCTGTATATGCTGAAGCCTTTGTAAACAGCTAACATTGGCCCCCAGGTAGAGCACATTCCCGTAGTCCAGCCTTGAAGTTACTAAGGCATGGACCAGCTCCAGTAGGCAGGATGTCCAAGGTCTTACGCAAGCTCCGCAAGATACCAAAACAATTCCCTGCCACTCGCCTCGCCTGAAGCTCAAACGAGAGCTTGGGGTCCACCCACACCCCTAAGTTCTTGACTTGCTCACCATGAGCCGGGGCGGGACCCAGGGTCTGAGGCCACCATGCCAATGTCCATACAGAGGGTGCCTTACCAACAAGCAGAACCTCTGTCTTTCTCCCGTTCAGTTTAAGGCAGTTCTCCCCATCCATACTGCCAGTTCTTGCATGCAGGAGTTAAAGTTGGAGGCCGCCTTTTCATCCGATAGTGTTAAGACATTAAGGCTAGCTGCGTGTCATCAGCGTAAGACACTGCTTTGACCCCGTACCTTCTGGTAATGTCTGCCACTGGGGCAACATAAAGATTAAACAGGGTCAGGCTGAGGGTGGACCCCTGTGGCACCCCCTGATTAAGCATGATACACTTTGACCGATACAATCCCTGTGCCACCCGAAAGCTGTGATCCTGCAGAAAGGATTCCATCCATGCCAATGCCTTCCCGCCCACCCCTCTCTTCTGGAGACACTGGAGCAACGTACAGTGAGCAACAGTGTCAAAAGCGGCACTCAGATTTAGTAAAATTAAGGCTGCCGTCTGACCCTCATCAACATACTTCCGAATTATCTCAGTGGAGAGGAGCAAAGCAGATTCCGTCAAATACAGTGCGCGAAAACCAGACTGAGTGGGATGGAGAAAATCATGTTTACCAATATGAGATGTTAGCTGGATGTTCACCACCTGCTCTACAATTTTCTTCGCAAAATAGAGGAGTAGCGAGATGGGGCGTAAGTTATCTAACTGGTCCATGTTGACATTCAGCTTCTTCCTCAATGGGAGAACCACCGCTTCTTTCCATCTTTTAGGTACCATGCCTGAGCTAAAGGAGAGCTCTAACAGATGCCTAATACTGGGTTCAAGAAGTTCCATACTACCTTTTAGCACCCTAGGCCTAGCAGGGTCACTGGGAGAACCTGCCTTGATGTTACTGGCTATCCTCATTAGGATCTCAGAATTAGGGATGCTAAGAGTATCCAGAATCTCTTCTCCCTTCAAATCAATGGAAGCATCAGTCCTTGCACACCCCTCCCTTGCAGAGACCGGGAAGGTGGAGTAGATTTTCTTCACCTTCTGGGCAAAAAACTCTGAAATCCGGTTGCAGGATTCCACCGAGCCTGCAGTTGGGGCCAAGATCTTATCCAAGGAAGATATCTCCTTATAGACAGTAAACAGCTCTTTGACTGAGTTTTCTGCTCCCTCAGTTCTCTCCTTATAATAGGAAGCCCGGGTCTTCCTAATGAGGGAGTGGTAGAGTTTAAGGCTCACTTTATATTCAGCCTTCATCTGGGCCAAAAAATCCCTTCTCCACCTTCTCTCAAGGGGCCTCATTTATGAAAAGTGACGCATCGCTGCGTGAACACAGCGATGCGTCACTTTTCACTGCGCACTCCTTGCGACACCAATGATGCGTCATATTTAATGTATGACGCATCATGTCGCAAGGACTTACAGATACGTCAGTATTTCTGACGCATCTGTAAGCGCAAAAGTGACGCATTGCTGGAGTGTGTCACAAAAGTGACGCATCTCCAGCAATGCGTCCTTTCACATGGGGAAAGCCCCATGTGAAAGGGCTTGCATCAGTCTTACGCCTGCTGTGAGGCAGGCGCAAGATTTTGATGCAACAGCATCCTAAAAGTGACGCAGTGAAATCTCATAGATTTCACTGCGTCACTATTACGAGGCTTTTTGCGGGGGAACGCCCCCTCTGCATACATTATACCTGACGCAGGTATAATGTGGCGCAGGGGTTTAAAAAGTGACGCATCTACCTAGATGCGTCACTTTTTAAATATGGCGCAACAAGGCGCATGTTTTACGTCGCAGATGCGTCACAAAAAGTGACGCATCCGCAGCGGAAAACTGACGCAAGGCCTCATAAATGAGGCCCAAGGTGTTTACAGGAGGCTTTCCGCCGTCTCAGTTCGTCTCCGAACCAGGGGGCGGATTTAGCTTGTCTTTTGGAAGCCTTAGCTGCCCAGGGTGAGTAGACGTCAAGTGCTTCTAAAATGCTCCTGTCTAGGGCCTCCCACGCCGTCAATTTCCTGACCACCTGGAGGTTCCCCCTGAGGAAGGGCCTTGCTGAAGTTGTCTTGTAAGTAGGTCGCCCACCTCCTGTATTTCTGCTTTTGTTCAACCCTCACAAAGCCTAACTGTCACCTACACCCAGCCATGTGACCAGAGACAGGCTGCAGGCACTAAATGCCTTAGGCAGGAAAATACAAACTTTCTAACAGTGGCATTTTTTAAATTGTTATGTATAATTTGAATGCATCATAAGTTAGGAATTATAATAACAGTTTAAAAGACACCAAGCATGAACTTGTTAAATGTTCCCATTTGAAAATTACAACATATTTAATGTAATAAGGTAACTCCCATGTTATCTTATGGGAGAGCTGGGCCTTGCAGTGGTAAAAACGAATGTAAAAGTATTTTACTACTGAGACATGTAAAACTTAAAATGTAATGTCCTACTTTTTTAATACATTGCACCCTGCACTCAGAGCTGTCGAAGGACTACCCTAGGGGTGGCTGATATTAAAATGGAAGGTTTGGGCCAGGTGAAAACCTGATGAAAGGTTTATTTTGCCAGGTCACAATGAAATTTTAAAACTTCACACACAGGCTGCAATGGCAGGCCTGAGACATGTTTGTTAGAAATGGGGATTTCTGGTTGGCTAAGGCATGCGCCAAAGCCAGGCAGAAACCACCACTCTTGTCAGGGCAAGGAAGTCACCCGCCAAGATAACCCCTGCTCACCTCCTTGGTAGCTTGGCACGAGCAGTCAGGCTTACCCCGGAGGCAATGTGTAAAGCATTTGCGTGCGCACCCAACAACAACACCCAAGACCCACCACAAAGGAAACTCCACACAAGGTTATATATAAAAATTGCCTTTGTATTATACCAAACACATTAGATAATAAACACACAAATTAACACTGTGCCACTGACACGGGCAGAATTTACAGGGGATTATATACACGGAACAGGGCCACATGGACCACTGCCAGGAATAAGCACTTTTAGAACTAGCACTTGGTAGAAATAGCACTTTTAAAAAAAAATAATAACTGTAGCCCCAAATAGCAAATGTAGCACACAACCAGTAACTACTGGTGAAAGGTAAGTACACACTACGCAATCCTAACCACCTTAGGCATATATCATGCAGGGAAACATGAACTCACTAGTACAACCTATACTAGGAAACACAACCTCCTAAGCATAAAAATACATTTAGGGGTAAAGGCAAAAAGGCATTGAATATTATGCAGAAATCAAATTAGCGCAAAAGATCACAGAACTGACCCCAGGCCAACTTGGCCTCTCAGGAGCTCACAGGCCCAATGTCCAGAATGTCTGGGCTGGCTGCGCAGGCAGCCAAAGAAGAATGTGCAACAGTTCTCAGGGCCTAAACGTAGCAGCTGCCCACTAAGTGCTGGGCAGCTGGGGACTGAGCCTGGCATCAGCGTGCCTCCTGGCTCTTCATTTGGGGCTCTCAATAAACAACTGTGCCCAAGAACAACGTGGGAGCCTTGTCGGCTCTGAAACAACCAATATCACAAACACGTGGGAGCCTCGCAGGCTCTGATTAACAAAAATGTTTTCCAAGCAATGTTGGAGCCTCTCAGGCACGAAACAACAGTGCCACCATGGATGTAGGAGCCACTCGGGCTCTAACTAAAACAGTGCCCCCAAATCAGGTGGAGCCTTGTGGGCTCTAAAGAAATGCTACCACCAACGTTGGAGCCGCGGGGCTCTGAACAAATATGGCTTTATGGCTTTCAAAAAATAAATATTAAAACTGGGTGGGCACCCGTATTAATAATTAAAATATAAAACCAGCGAACAAAATGCAGCACTTGGTGCCCAGCCCAGGGCTTCTAGGAGACGGAGAAGTGCTTCTCAGGCACAATAAAGCACTCCCAGGCGCAAGTGGAAGCAAAGTCACCAGTCCAGGCAAAGTCCTAAGGAAGGCGGGGGGGCAGGCAAAGGCTGGGCCCAGGGGCCAGCTCACAAGGCCTTCCAGGCAGGGAGGCAGTCCCCTGTGGCGGTCCTCCTGGTGCCCAGCAGCAGCAGAAGGCCCCCCTCAAGTTAGGATCAGCAAGGACATTTTCATGGGGTCACAGCCCCTCTTATATACACATAATCCCTTTGTTTTAGGGTGCAGGGTGGGGGAAAACCAGACGCAGCTGGTTCTGGAGCACTCTGTTGTGCTCAGCCCCTATCCCCATTCACTGGACAGGCTAGGGACATCAGTCGCACAACAGGGGGCAGAGCCAGCATTGTGTAGGGAAGGCCCAGCCCTATTCAGGTCCCAAGTGCACTCCTCCCACCCATCTGGATGTAAATCTCCCTATTCACCACCGGGGCAGACCCATCCTGACTCCTGGAGCCAGGCTCCCCAGCCAGCTCCAGCCAATCATAAGCCAGACAGTCACTTCACCTTTATTACACACACATGACAACTTCTGGAAGTGGCACTTCCACACTAAAAGAAGAGCAACCTGTATGCACTCAAGTACATAAAATGTTCAAAATTGAAACCAATGAAAATCCTCTATCAAGGTTAGACCAATGCGTGCCACAAGGAAAAGGGTCCTGCAAAACCCTTTCTCGATAAATGCCAGGGGATACTAGACGTGTGTCAAAGTAGCCTTGTGCACAGCGTTTTCACTCAAAGGAGTGTACATCAAAAAGCTTGTTGAAATCTTGTTTAGTTCAATGATTTATACACAAAAAAAAATGTCCATGGTGTAGCAATGAAAGAAATTGACCAAATGAAGCATAAGTTTTAGTTCATTGTTCGATTTGTGTTCAAATCATGATGAAAAGAGTTTATATCCAAGGACAATGTTGAAATTCACAAGATCCAGGACATGAGATAACACACTTCAAATTCCATGAAATTACAAGTCCCAATGCATTTCGGGCTTATAGACAAAGCCCTTCATCAGGGGATCTAGAAAAACGACATAAACCATGTTTTAGACCTATGTGTAAGGCAAAACAATAGGCATAGTACTTGCTCAAGCAAGGGGGTGGTAAAAGAAGCCATGCGCAAAAATACACCCAAAATAAGGCACTTGATTCAAGGAAAGCCAGGTAGTGCAAAGCGAAGTGATGAAAAAACGGACCTGCATACATGCCTGCAAGCACAAATCTAGCGTGAGTCACAAAATCCAAACGAAAAGTGAAATGTGGAATGTGGTCAAAATAGTAGAAATGGTGACTGACATGAGTTAAAACGAGTGCGCGGTGCAGCAAGGAAAGCATTAGATCACCCAACAAAGTTGCCATAGTTATCGAAATGAGAAAACATGCAGGTGACCAAGAAGTAGAAGTGTAAACAACGAGCATGCTCGGTAGAGCTTACGAAGTGGGTGGATGGTAAAGCGTCATCGCCGGTAGCTGCAAAAAATGCAGAAACGAGGCTTAGGCAATGTCGGCAATCCGGTGATATCAAAGTAAAACCAAAACGAGCGCGTCTCTTACCGATAGAAGCAATGCAGACGTGAAGCGTGTGAACACGGTGCCTTGCGGAGAATGAATGTCAACGTTGGAGTGACGCCCAAGCTTATACGTGAAAAGAGAGGAAGTCCCGAGCCAAGAGAGTAGAAAGTGTAAAAGGACCCAAATATATGTGCCCGTGGTCGGCCATTTGTGAGTGGTGTAAAAAATAAAACTATGAGTGGAAAAAAAGTGGCCAAAAGGTCCAATAAAAGCAACTTATCAAACTGGAGGCAACATGGTTACACACAAGAAATTCATAAATATTGTCACTGTGACTGACATGCCAAGTTCCAAAAAAAGTGAATGACCTGAATGTGTGCAAACGAACGAAATGAAAACATTGCAGAAATATCAAGAGACAATACAGAATTCACATATGATAGTCTGTTCAAAGAAAACAAGCAAGTTCAAATTTATCATTGAGACCCAAGGGGGTCAGAGTCTGCATAAACCAAATCCAATGCATCTCGCGTTGAGACAAGTGTTTGTTGCAATCCCTATCTGGACGTACATCTATAACTTCAAGTACCCCACATCTCAGTTGTGCAATATTATGTTTTAGGTTGCGCCAGTGTTCAGCAATAGGGGAACTCGTGGTCTGGGTCCTGATCCGACTCTTGTGTTCATTAATCCTTACCCTTAAAGGTCTCTCAGTTTTACCTATGTAGTAAAGACCACATGGACACTTGATGTAGTACACTAGATGGTGACTAGTGCAAGTAGCGTTGAATTTGAGATGAATAGGTTTACCAGATCTAGGATGGTGAATCATGTTGCCCTTGACCATGTTGCTACAGTTAGAACAGTTCATACAGATCATCAAACCTTTGTACGTGACCTGGGGAGTTGGTTGAGTGTTCAAAATCTCCTTGAGATTTTTAGCTCTTCTATAAGCAAACATAGGTGTATGTTGAAATAGATCTTTAAAATCCACTTCCGACTGTAGAAGAGACCATCTGTTGGTTATAATGCTTTTCAACTGTGGTGATTGTGTAGAATAAGTAGAAACAAATACTTCTCTCTTGGTTGTTGATGCCTTCATGGTTTTTGTTAAGAGCTGTTCACGTGTCACTGCTCGAATTCTAGTCTCAGCTTCTTGGATGACTGAAGGGGGGTAACCCCTTGCAATGTATTTCTCTTTGTGTTGTTCAATCGAGTGCATGCCTTTTTGCTCATCAGAGTGTATGCGCTTGATGCGCAAGAATTGACTGTATGGAAGGTGGCGTTTAAGTGACCATGGGTGAAAGCTCTGGTATGCCAGAGCGTTGTTTCTGTCTGTGGTTTTGGTGAACAGAGAGGTGATGATGTTAGAGTCTTGTATCGTGATTGACACATCAAGAAATGGAATACTCATTGCTGCAATTTGAGAGGTGAATTGAATCCTAGGATGTATGGTGTTAAGCTCTTTGATCTTAGTCTCGAGTATATGGCGTGGACCTCGCCAAATGATAAGGATGTCGTCGATGTACCTCTTGAAAAGAAGTAGATGATCAATCCAATCATTGTTAGATAGAATGTGCTCAGTTTCAAATTTCATCATAAAGATGTTGGCGTAGCTGGGAGCTCCCGGAAAACCCATACTGGTTTCATTGGATTGCAAAAAGAAAGTGCTCTTCCATTGGAAGTAACTGTGAAATAAGCAGAACTGTAAAATCTCCAATAGGAACACTCTATTTGCTCTCAGTTCATCAGTTTTTAGAAGTGCCCATTCAATGGCCTCGATGCCTTCAGAGTGAGGAATGGAGGTATACAAAGCTACCACATCAACAGTGCTTAGCCAGATTTCTTCGCCTGTTGGGATATCAATGGAAGAGAGGATGTTGAGCAAATGTGTGGTATCTTGCACATAAGTGTCGCTGGATTTGACAATGGGTTGCAGGAAAGTGTCCAGATATCTTCCCAGAGAGTCATGAATGGAGTCACATCCAGAAACAATAGGTCTCAAGGGTGGATCCCTCAAAGATTTGTGTATCTTTGGAAGCATGTATAGACGTGGTCTACGTGGAAACTTGTTGAAGAGATAATCCTTAGTTTTGACCGTGATCCATTTCATTTCTAAGGCCTTGTTGAGAATTTTGTCAAGTACTCTCAAGAATTCGTTTGTGGGATCCGCAGGCAATGGAAGGTATGTAGATGTGTCAGATAACATCAGTTCAATTTTTTGCTCGTAATGCTGTTTATCCATGATCACGAGAGCGCCACCTTTGTCAGCCTGCGTGAAATGGAGATCAGTATTGTCTTTGAGTGAACGTAAAGCATCTTTTTCTCTCTTAGACAAGTTGTGTTTGGATCGAGTGGTAGGCGATAGTTTGGCAATGTCTTGTTTGGCTAAAGACTCAAAAAGATCTATGGACTTATGTGAGATCGGTGATATAAAGGAACTCTTGGGTTTAAATTCAAGAAGTTCAGAAGTATCCTGGCTGGAACCAGAAGATTCAATGGTGGAAAAAAAGTATCGCAACCTGAGTTTTCTCGTGAATCTAAATAATTCAACCTGAGAATCTAAATTTCTCGCCTGGTTGGTTGGTACAAAGGAACAACCTCGATTTAATACTGTCATTTGAGTATGAGTCAATTCTTTTGATGATATATTAACCACTAGTGTTTCTTCTTCCTGGATGGTTTTCCCGTGTCCGGACCCTCTGCGGGTTTTTGCGGGCCGGTTTTCGTAGGTGGTTCGTTTGCGGCTGGACTGGTGGATAAAAAATTCTTTGTAGAAGATGAGGTGCCTTGTGCCGGATCACTGATGGAAACTGTCGAGACAGGAGGTCTGGACATTTGGGTGTCGGTGACGGAAGCGACGCTCTCATCTGAAGACGCCATGTCGGATTTCTTCTGCCAAGTTCTTTTCTGTGCATAGACTTCAGCCCAGGAGTAGACCTCATCTAGTTTATAGTCGATGGTGTCTCGACGAAATTTTCTAATTTTTCTCTCATGAAGATCTTTAGCATAGGAGTCTAATTTGGTATTGATATTTTCAAGAGTGGAATTCCAAGACTCAGTCTCCATGCGTTGAGTCAGGGTGGTCTGTAGTTCTTTGATTTCAGTCTCTAAGCCAATAAGCACTTGTGAAAGTTCTTCCACTATTAGTAAAATGAGATCAAGCGAGCATTTATTTAGAACCGCATACCACTTTTCCATGAATTTTTTATTCATTTTAAACAGCATGGGCTTGATTGCGAGACGTAGTCCACGAGGGATTCTACTGAACCGATGGTACTGGATGAGCGTTGTGGCATGCAGACGTTGGTTAATTTCACGTCGCATGAGGTATTCTAATTGTTTGATTTGTTGTTGCACTGGACCTGAGGTCACATCAAATTTCCTCACCTCCTTGATGAGGTCATATATGCCTGAAGCTTCTTCAGAGGTGTAAGCTTTTGTCTGTGCCTTGTTCTCTGTAAGATGAGCTATGTCGTCGAATGACGCCATGTTTATCAGTAGGAAAAATTGTTAGAGAGGTGGTGCAAAACGGTTGCGATGCAGAAACTGGAACATCCAAAAGAAGAGCAACCTGTATGCCCTCAAGTACATAAAATGTTCAAAATTGAAACCAATGAAAATCCTCTATCAAGGTTAGACCAATGCGTGCCACAAGGAAAAGGGTCCTGCAAAACCCTTTCTCGATAAATGCCAGGGGATACAAGACGTGTGTCAAAGTAGCCTTGTGCACAGCGTTTTCACTCAAAGGAGTGTACATCAAAAAGCTTGTTGAAATCTTGTTTAGAGATAGAGGATTTTCATTGGTTTCAATTTTGAACATTTTATGTACTTGAGGGCATACAGGTTGCTCTTCTTTTGGATGTTCCAGTTTCTGCATCGCAACCGTTTTGCACCACCTCTCTAACAATTTTTCCTACTGATAAACATGGCGTCATTTGACGACATAGCTCATCTTACAGAGAACAAGGCACAGACAAAAGCTTACACCTCTGAAGAAGCTTCAGGCATATATGACCTCATCAAGGAGGTGAGGAAATTTGATGTGACCTCAGGTCCAGTGCAACAACAAATCAAACAATTAGAATACCTCATGCGACGTGAAATTAACCAACGTCTGCATGCCACAACGCTCATCCAGTACCATCGGTTCAGTAGAATCCCTCGTGGACTACGTCTCGCAATCAAGCCCATGCTGTTTAAAATGAATAAAAAATTCATGGAAAAGTGGTATGCGGTTCTAAATAAATGCTCGCTTGATCTCATTTTACTAATAGTGGAAGAACTTTCACAAGTGCTTATTGGCTTAGAGACTGAAATCAAAGAACTACAGACCACCCTGACTCAACGCATGGAGACTGAGTCTTGGAATTCCACTCTTGAAAATATCAATACCAAATTAGACTCCTATGCTAAAGATCTTCATGAGAGAAAAATTAGAAAATTTCGTCGAGACACCATCGACTATAAACTAGATGAGGTCTACTCCTGGGCTGAAGTCTATGCACAGAAAAGAACTTGGCAGAAGAAATCCGACATGGCGTCTTCAGATGAGAGCGTCGCTTCCGTCACCGACACCCAAATGTCCAGACCTCCTGTCTCGACAGTTTCCATCAGTGATCCGGCACAAGGCACCTCATCTTCTACAAAGGATTTTTTATCCACCAGTCCAGCCGCAAACGAACCACCTACGAAAACCGGCCCGCAAAAACCCGCAGAGGGTCCGGACACGGGAAAACCATCCAGGAAGAAGAAACACTAGTGGTTAATATATCATCAAAAGAATTGACTCATACTCAAATGACGGTAATAAATCGAGGTTGTTCCTTTGTACCAACCAACCAGGCGAGAAATTTAGATTCTCAGGTTGAATTATTTAGATTCACGAGAAAACTCAGGTTGCGATAATTTTTTTCCACCATTGAATCTTCTGGTTCCAGCCAGGATACTTCTGAACTTCTTGAATTTAAACCCAAGAGTTCCTTTATATCACCGATCTCACATAAGTCCATAGATCTTTTTGAGTCTTTAGCCAAACAAGACATTGCCAAACTATCGCCTACCACTCGATCCAAACACAACTTGTCTAAGAGAGAAAAAGATGCTTTACGTTCACTCAAAGACAATACTGATCTCCATTTCACGCAGGCTGACAAAGGTGGCGCTCTCGTGATCATGGATAAACAGCATTACGAGCAAAAAATTGAACTGATGTTATCTGACACATCTACATACCTTCCATTGCCTGAAGACCCCACAAACGAATTCTTGAGAGTACTTGACAAAATTCTCAACAAGGCCTTAGAAATGAAATGGATCACGGTCAAAACTAAGGATTATCTCTTCAACAAGTTTCCACGTAGACCACGTCTATACATGCTTCCAAAGATACACAAATCTTTGAGGGATCCACCCTTGAGACCTATTGTTTCTGGATGTGACTCCATTCATGACTCTCGGTGAAGATATCTGGACACTTTCCTGCAACCCATTGTCAAATCCAGCGACACTGATGTGCAAGATACCACACATTTGCTCAACATCCTCTCTTCCATTGATATCCCAACAGGCGAAGAAATCTGGCTAAGCACTGTTGATGTGGTAGCTTTGTATACCTCCATTCCTCACTCTGAAGGCATCGAGGCCATTGAATGGGCACTTCTAAAAACTGATGAACTGAGAGCAAATAGAGTGTTCCTATTGGAGATTTTACAGTTCTGCTTATTTCACAGTTACTTCCAATGGAAGAGCACTTTCTTTTTGCAATCCAATGGAACCAGTATGGGTTTTCCGGGAGCTCCCAGCTACGCCAACATCTTTATGATGAAATTTGAAACTGAGCACATTCTATCTAACAATGATTGGATTGATCATCTACTTCTTTTCAAGAGGTACATCGACGACATCCTTATCATTTGGCGAGGTCCACGCCATATACTCGAGACTAAGATCAAAGAGCTTAACACCATACATCCTAGGATTCAATTCACCTCTCAAATTGCAGCAATGAGTATTCCATTTCTTGATGTGTCAATCACGATACAAGACTCTAACATCATCACCTCTCTGTTCACCAAAACCACAGACAGAAACAACGCTCTGGCATACCAGAGCTTTCACCCATGGTCACTTAAACGCCACCTTCCATACAGTCAATTCTTGCGCATCAAGCGCATACACTCTGATGAGCAAAAAGGCATGCACACGATTGAACAACACAAAGAGAAATACATTGCAAGGGGTTACCCCCCTTCAGTCATCCAAGAAGCTGAGACTAGAATTCGAGCAGTGACACGTGAACAGCTCTTAACAAAAACCATGAAGGCATCAACAACCAAGAGAGAAGTATTTGTTTCTACTTATTCTACACAATCACCACAGTTGAAAAGCATTATAACCAACAGATGGTCTCTTCTACAGTCGGAAGTGGATTTTAAAGATCTATTTCAACATACACCTATGTTTGCTTATAGAAGAGCTAAAAATCTCAAGGAGATTTTGAACACTCAACCAACTCCCCAGGTCACGTACAAAGGTTTGATGATCTGTATGAACTGTTCTAACTGTAGCAACATGGTCAAGGGCAACATGATTCACCATCCTAGATCTGGTAAACCTATTCATCTCAAATTCAACGCTACTTGCACTAGTCACCATCTAGTGTACTACATCAAGTGTCCATGTGGTCTTTACTACATAGGTAAAACTGAGAGACCTTTAAGGGTAAGGATTAATGAACACAAGAGTCGGATCAGGACCCAGACCACGAGTTCCCCTATTGCTGAACACTGGCGCAACCTAAAACATAATATTGCACAACTGAGATGTGGGGTACTTGAAGTTATAGATGTACGTCCAGATAGGGATTGCAACAAACACTTGTCTCAACGCGAGATGCATTGGATTTGGTTTATGCAGACTCTGACCCCCTTGGGTCTCAATGATAAATTTGAACTTGCTTGTTTTCTTTGAACAGACTATCATATGTGCATTCTGTATTGTCTCTTGATATTTCTGCAATGTTTTCATTTCGTTCGTTTGCACACATTCAGGTCATTCATTTTTTTTGGAACTTGGCATGTCAGTCACAGTGACAATATTTATGAATTTCTTGTGTGTAACCATGTTGCCTCCAGTTTGATAAGTTGCTTTTATTGGACCTTTTGGCCACCTTTTTTCCACTCATAGTTTTATTTTTTACACCACTCACAAATGGCCGACCACGGGCACATATATTTGGGTCCTTTTACACTTTCTACTCTCTTGGCTCGGGACTTCCTCTCTTTTCACGTATAAGCTTGGGCGTCACTCCAACGTTGACATTCATTCTCCGCAAGGCACCGTGTTCACCCGCTTCACGTCTGCATTGCTTCTATCGGTAAGAGACGCGCTCGTTTTGGTTTTACTTTGATATCACCGGATTGCCGACATTGCCTAAGCCTCGTTTCTGCATTTTTTGCAGCTACCGGCGATGACGCTTTACCATCCACCCACTTCGTAAGCTCTACCGAGCATGCTCGTTGTTTACACTTCTACTTCTTGGTCACCTGCATGTTTTCTCATTTCGATAACTATGGCAACTTTGTTGGATGATCTAATGCTTTCATTGCTGCACCGCGCACTCGTTTTAACTCATGTCAGTCACCATTTCTACTATTTTGACCACATTCCACATTTCACTTTTCGTTTGGATTTTGTGACACACGCTAGATTTGTGCTTGCAGGCATGTATGCAGGTCCGTTTTTTCATCACTTCGCTTTGCACTACCTGGCTTTCCTTGAATCAAGTGCCTTATTTTGGGTGTATTTTTGCGCATGGCTTCTTTTACCACCCCCTTGCTTGAGCAAGTACTATGCCTATTGTTTTGCCTTACACATAGGTCTAAAACATGGTTTATGTCGTTTTTCTAGATCCCCTGATGAAGGGCTTTGTCTATAAGCCCGAAATGCATTGGGACTTGTAATTTCATGGAATTTGAAGTGTGTTATCTCATGTCCTGGATCTTGTGAATTTCAACATTGTCCTTGGATATAAACTCTTTTCATCATGATTTGAACACAAATCGAACAATGAACTAAAACTTATGCTTCATTTGGTCAATTTCTTTCATTGCTACACCATGGACATTTTTTTTGTGTATAAATCATTGAACTAAACAAGATTTCAACAAGCTTTTTGATGTACACTCCTTTGAGTGAAAACGCTGTGCACAAGGCTACTTTGACACACGTCTAGTATCCCCTGGCACTTCCACACTAAACACATTAATGTCACACACATCATCGCGCAGCATTCAATCTCACGAGTGTGCACATACCAAACTCGACCCTGCACTCCCCACGCATCAGGAACTACCATGGACACTCACATTCCCCATGCATTCCGATGGGAGGGCAGGCCAACCTCACCACACGCACACACTTTACCCTGGGACACAGTGGTAAAGTGCGCAGAAGCCAAAAATAGCTAGCACCAGGTCGCATATAAAAGCAAAAAGTTTAGGGGTGAACCTGCCAGAAGGGCCAAGTCCAACACAACCCCCTTCCAGCCAAAACGCAGGGTAGACCAATCACCACTCTGCTGGGCTTCCCTGCTTTGGGCGATAGAACACGGACGCAGGCCAGCAACTGCAGGGACACCCTCCTGTTCTACGCCACGGTGAACCCATGGGGCTCCTTCTAAAAACACTGTCTGGAACAACTGGGCTACCCCACTGGTACTCCCAAGCTGTCCGGAACCAGGACCAGGCCCTGGCCCACCCAGGTCTACTGGTCCTTGCCTATGCACAGAGGGGGTAGTAGTAACCCCTGGTACATTCTCCACTCTTCCTCTCCTCGGGACAGGGCTAGACTGCCACTGGTTCTCCAGCCTAGGCTCTACACCCTCAGGCGGACCAGGAGTCTTGTGTGAGGCTCTCCTACCCTACCCCTCCTTCTAGGGTTCTGCCCTCTCCTCCTTTGAGGGGTACCCATAGAACACCACTCACCCAACATAGGGTTTAACCCCTTAGGTTGCACCAGGGTCTGAGGCAAGGACTCCCACCCTCTGCACCCCCTTCCTGAGTTCTGCACCCTCCCAACTAGAGTGGTACCCCTGGAAGATGAACCGGTCAGGACACTGTTTACAGACGTCCTTCTCTCCAGGTCAGTCGGATCCTGAACCTGGCCTCCCAACCTTTTGTCTAAAACCTTTGGTGGAATACTTGCCTGGCATTCCAGGACTTCTGGCGACTTACACACCATCCCCCTGAGGCTATCACATGACTCATATGTTGTGTGACCGTCTGTCTGGTGCAGCTCTCCCGTCCCCATGCCATCTGACAGTGCGCGAAGATCCTCCAGAACAGAAGTGGTGTCACCCGGGTCCCCCAAGGGAATCTAGCCCAACTGGCTAGTCCCTGTTCCACTGGTTCTTTCACTGGGGAACACATCCACCATTCACTCCTCACATCGGGCGTCTGTGCCCTCCCAACTGGAGTGGCACTGCCGGACACTAGAACCACTGGAGCTCTGTTTACAGATGCTCCAGGTCCTCTATACACTAGGAGATCCTCCTCAAATGCACTAACAGGACAGCTTAGGTCCCCAACCTGGTGTTCCCTTAAAGGAACCATCCAGGCTCTGAGACAGGGCTTCGGGCGTCTGGGGACTCTCGGTCACACACTCACTCCTACTCCACTGAGACAGGTCGTGAGCCCCTACACCTCTCTCACTACTCTGGGACCTAGCTGGGCTACTCTGAACCTCTTCCACCACTCTGGGCTGAAAGATACCTGAAACACTACTTTTGGAATCACTGACTAATGACTCTCCAGAACCTCTGGCCCTTTCCCAGCGGTCTGCTTCATCTGCAAGCTCAAATGCCTCAGACAATCCACACCCCAAAAGGTGTTGGCGCAACCCCGGCAAACAACAACTGATCAGCTGTTCTTGGAGAACCAGATCACAGAGTTTGTCAAAATCAGATTGTGTGTGAACTCTTACTCAATCAAACAGTGTATCCTCACATTCATCCACAAACTCCTCCCAAGATTGGTGAGACAGTTTCCTACTGTCCCTTAATTTCAACCTATTCTCCTCTCCTGGAGAAATAGGTACCATACTCTGGGAACTGGGAATGGGACTTCCTGCACTGAAGTCTATATCACTGCCACCAATGGACTCAACCCTCCCTGGGGAATCCAAAAATGTATAACTGCGCGCAGGGGATAGTCTACCCTCCAGAGCTAATTTCTCTCTAGTGAAGACCCTCTCAGCCTCCTCTATCCTCTCCTGTGCTAAGACCCTCTCAGTCTCTAGCTTTTTCTCCTTAACACCCAGCTGCGCCATCTCCTTGGCATGCTCTAATCTGAGCTGTTCCAAAGCCAGCTGGTGCTCCCTTTCTTCCCTCCTATCTACCCATTCCTCCGGGGACAGGAAAAGGGATGGGGTGCTGCTCCTGACACTGGACCCAGCAAGGGACTCCCTATCTGTGGGGTCTTCACTATCTACTGGCGTCCAGGCAGTGCCTTTTTCTTCCTCCTCTCTGCTCTCAAGATCTCATTGATCCTTTTGCCATAGGATCAGGCTGTTCCTTAGTTCGGACTGGTTGTCTGACTCACCCATCTCTATGTCTCTCTCTTCACAGAACCTTACCAACTCCAACTTACTGTATCTAAACAGACCACAGAAATCAAAAGCAGGCTCCATTTTGGTGGACACAAAGAACCTAGGTGTCTGAGCTAAAACAGGAGTACACAATTCACAAAGGACACATTTAGGAGAAGAAATAATGGAACTTAAAAAAAAAACAATAATCCCCCAAATGTGTTGATCTAAAATGCAGAGTTTTGTGGTGCAGTCAGCTGTCGCTGCGGTATAGCGCAAACGCAAGACCAATTCCCACCGCTGACAACCAATGTTAGAAATGGGGATTTCTGGTTGGCTAAGGCTTGCGCCAAAGCCAGGCAGAAACCACCACTCTTGTCAGGGCAAGGAAGTGTCCCGCCAAGATAACCCCTGCTCACCCCCTTGGTAGCTTGGCACGAGCAGTCAGGCTTATCCCGGAGGCAATGTGTAAAGTGTTTGCGCGTGCACCCAGCAACAACACCCAAGGCCCACCACAAAGGAAACTCCACACAAGGTTATATATAAAATAGCCTTTGTATTATACCAAACACATGAGATAATAAACACACAATTTACACTGTGCCACTGGCACGGGCAGAATTTACTGGGGATTATATACAAGGGACAGGGCCACATGGACCACTGTCAGGAATAAGCACTTTTAGAACAAATAATAACTGTAGCACCAAATAGCAAATGTAGCACACAACCAGTAACCACTGGTAAAAGGTAAGTACACACTACGCAATCTTAACCACCTTATGCATATATCACGCAGGGAAACATGAACTCACTAGTAAAACCTATAGTAGGAAACACAACCTCCTAAGCATAAAAATACATTTAGGGGTATAGGCAAAAAGGCAATACATATTATGCAGAAATCCCATTAGCGCAAAAGATCACAGAACTGACCCCAGGCCAACTTGGCCTCTCAGGAGCTCACAGGCCCAATGTCCAGAATGTCTGGACTGGCTGCGCAGGCAGCCAAAGAAGAATGCGCAACAGTTCTCAGGGCCTAAACGTAGCAGCTGCCCAGTAAGTGCTGGGCAGCTGGGGAACTGAACCTGGCATCAGCGTGCCTCCTGGCTCTTCTTCTGGGGCTCTCAATAAACAACTGTGCTCAAGAACAATGTGGGAGTATCGTGGGCTCTGAAACAACTGATATCACAAAGACGTGGGAGCCTCGCAGGCTCTGATCAACAAAAAGTGTGTCCAAGCAATGTTGGAGCCTCTCAGGCTCAAAACAACAGTGCCCCCGTGGCTGTAGGGGCCGCTCGGGCTCTAACTAAAATAGTGCCCCCAAATCATGTGGAGCGTCATGGGCTCTAAAGAAATGCTACCACCAACGTTGGAGTCGTGGTTCTCTGAACAAATAGGCCCCCATCGTCGGAGTCCCGCTCGGGGGATTCGAAAAAGCAAAACATCCCCAGGACTTCGGAGCGGCCCACTATTAAAGTGGAGCCGCTCAAAGAACCAGCCGGAACAACCCCAAGACCCCTCCTTACTGGTCTGCTCCTGGGTGGGGGCTGCATGGGGAGCCCTCCTCATGGGGCTCCTCTGGTGGCCGGTACACGGTGGCGGGGCTCTCGTTGGGATTCCTTCTCTGCTGGTCACCATGGGGATCTCCCTCACTCTTAGGAGCCCCGTGGGATGCGCTGGCTGCTGGCTTCTTCTTTGGGCAGCCCGGGGCTCTCTTCCAACACCGGAGTCCCGCCTGCACCTTCAGCAGCCCTCTTCTCCTCGCGCCGCGCCTGCGGGGGCGGGACTTCTGACCTCTTCTCCTCGGGACATGAGCGCTGGGTGGGCTCCCGTCCGCTTCCTTTCGGCGCGGAGGCACTTCCTGGTTGTCGTAGGCAGCGCAGCAACCCGGAGGGGGGGGGAAGCAGCCGACGGCAGTAATCCGGGGTAGGCTCCCGAAAAATAAATATTAAAACAGTGTGGGCACCTGTATTATAGTAGAAACAGCACACAAAGATGCAGGGTGGGCACCTGCGCATGGGGGATGATTAAAATATAGAACCAGCAAACAAAATACAGCACTCGGTGCCCAGCCCAGGGCTACTAGGAGAAGGAGAAGCGCTTCTCAGGCACATAAACCCCTCCCCAGGAGGCAAAAAAAAGCGCTCCCAGGCACTAGGGGAAGCAAAGTCACCAGTCCAGGCAAAGTCCTTAGGAAGGTGGGACTTTCGTTTAAACAGCAGGTTGCAGTCAATCCAAGTGTGAGAGGAACTCCTTGAAGAATAGCAACACAGTCAAAGTCAACTCTGACATAAAGATGTCGGCCAAAAGGAAAACATATAAAAAACAATCTGCCACTCATCATCGGACTGCAAAGCAACCTCTGCAACCCTTAATAATAATAATAATAGTTACATTTGTAAAGCGCCTGGTTACACTGAGGACAGTGTGTCCCCCGTGCTAAGGTAGCAGAAAGAAACAACAGCTCAAACCAACAAAACAATTTAAAAAGCAGGAAATAGATGCATCTTCTGACCTTCCCGGAAGACCGACTCAGAGCACTCCAGCCGGAGTGTCTGAGGGAGCGTGTTCCACAACTTGGCAGCAAGGTAACGAAACGAGCGCCCACCCATCCGGGCTCTCTTGATTCTGGGAACAAACACCTCACCTGTCCCGCTGAACCTTAACAGTCTAGTCGGTACGCCATTCGATAAGGATGACCCTCGCCAGTAGCAGACAAAACCGTTGAAATAAACAAAACGCAAGAATGAAGGATGTCTCCACCTCTCGCACTTCTCACATCAGACGTGGTTGGCATCAAGAAGATCCGACTGCCTTGACGCTGCTGTTGTACCCAACCAAAACATGGCAGCACTTCGTTTACGTCGCTCTGAGTGGCTCACGGCACATTTATGCAGTGCAGCGCCCACCAGCAGCTTGTGACACAAACGTCACAAAAGATCTCTTGAGGAACAACGCGAGGATCCTTCTATGAACAGGTTTCCAACTTCCTCAAGTTTGAGAGGTAAGGAGCCTTAAGAGCGTGTGTGAAAAGTTTAAAAGATGCGGTGACAGTTATGAAGAGTGCTGCGCTCGCTTAATAAAGAATCGGGCAAAGTTCCTCCAACAAATAAATACCCATCAGGAAATGTTGTTAGAGTACAAAGCAACATATTCATGGGATATATGGATAAACAGAAGCTTAAACTTGTCACTTCTCACAAAGTACAATGTCCATTGCATGACATAGTCACTGACGTAAGTAGCTTGACCAAGCAGGTCAGCAGAAAACGGTTGATTAAAATATAAATGCCTTGTTTCCTTGTGAGGCAAAATAACATGTAATCCATTACTTAAGACACAGACTCCCACGCAGTCCAAGTAGCGCTCTTATAAGTAGAAAGCATTTGAACTGCAGATGTGCTCAGGCACACAGAGGATAGTCACCAGCAGACCAGTCATTCATAAGTAAGCTGACTTACCAGCAGCAGACCAGGTAGTCCTTTAGGTATGTGCCAGAGCGTGTTGCAGATAAATTAGAAGTAAGATTGCTTCAGCAATGTTTATGAAAATGCTCTGGGTTGAGGCTGTAAGTTGAATTCAGACACCGGTGGGGCACCCAGACGCAAGAAAGTAATTTTTAAATGTTAATTTTCTTGTCTTTAGTTGCAATGATGACCTCTTTAAATTCAGTGAAGTCCCTTTCTTTCAAAATGGGTCTTTTTTTCAGCTTGTCGCCAGTGTGAAATGCCATAAAAATTCCATAAAAATAAAATGACTCTGTTATAGCTGTATCCAAGTTCTAGGTTTATTCTTGGGAAGAAAGTTACAGGAGTTGAAGTAGGATAAACAACATATTAATCCATGTAATCAAGTACAGCATTGGAAGCCCCACCGGGAGCAGCACCCTTCTGCTCAGCCTACATAGATAAACTGACAGATACACTTAAACATACACAGAGGCAACATTCCATGACATCCCAGAGACTGGCTGAGTAGCAAAGTAAAGGACACAAAGAAAGGACAGAGTAGAGAAGAAGGTAAGATACCACACACACAAACTTCTCTTTGTGTCCTCTTGTATTGTATAAATACAACGTAACTCACTGTAACATCACTGCTGTCTCCCTTCCCTCTCACTCTCTTGCAAAAGAGATATACAGAGTAACAAACTATAACCTCCTATTACATTCCTGATCTTTCTCTTTCCTTGCTTCTTCTTGCACTAAGTAAATGCAAAGCGAGAAACTATAACACCCTGTCTTATCCCCCGTTCCTTGCTCACCCCTGTCTATTCATCTAAATCTATCCATTTTCCTCCTGAAGGAAGCAGTGTTAATGAAGGAGGAAGAGTGACTGACTCTGTCCTGTTCTACAAGTGCATGCATTCAAGTATTATCAACAAGGACATACTTACAAAGTATTCATCACCAGAGAATTCAGCTGAGTTTTAACTACTAATCCATACCTCTGTGGTATCAGGTGCTAGCACACAACACCAGATAACTAATTACTTGTATATATCTCCAGACTAATACCTATTAGTGTAAATCACACAAATATTAGCTAGTAGCACATTCCTCCACAGTACTGATCACCAGCTACTAAATGAAGAATAATAACTAGTATTGCCTACCTCCAGAGAATTAATCACCAGTACACGCATCCAACGCACACATAGCAGGTTAATAATTATTAGTACATGCCTTTAAAATATTGACTCATATCTACTGAGAGTCAATTAACAGTACACTCCTATAGCGAATTAACTAGCGATATGTGAAGAATTCTGCTCCATTGGTGGAGTTTGCAGAGTTTTCCCCACTCTGTGCTCCACGTGGAGCGTGGAGTTCCTGATTTTACAGTGTGGAACAAACTCCTAGTTCTAAAAATCAGTGCGAGCAGCATGACTTAACAGACTGCGCCGCTGGCGGAACTCCGCGGAGTACGGCAGACTTTTTCCAGCACTTTGCGGAGTTCCACAAAGGCCAATAATTAATTTCTAGTACACTCCAGTGTATCAACATCTAGCACACTACTACAGAGCATTAAGTATAAACAGGTTCTTCTCATTATTGTTTATCTGCAACCACATATATGGCATTAACTAACAGTGCATTCCTTAAGACATAGGTGCTAGTCCTCACCACCAGAGTATTAACTACTTGCACACATCGCCAGTGTGTTAACTAGCGCACTCTTCACAGTATTAACTAGAAGTGTACCTCTCAAGAGTACTAATTACAGTACCACACCAATACCATATTATTCACTAGCGCTCATCAGAATAATATCATCTACTCATGCACTACTCCAAAGTAATAACCACTATGACTCTAAATGCTAACATACTACTCCAAAGTATCAATCATCAGTGCACACCTGGAGTGTGTGATCTACTTTTGCATTGCTCAATCATATTAAATAGGGGCATAAACCTCTTAAGTTGTAACTACCAGTGCTCATTTAATGAGTATTAACTGTTTGTACATTCTTCCAAAGTATTAATTATGTGAAAAGTAAACACTTAGGGGCCGATTCCGATTTCGGTCGGAAGGGCACCGAACGATGGTCGGAGCCCTTCCGACCAAACCGAAATGTGTGGGCCGGATTCCTTTCCGACGACCCATTCCGATGGGCTCGGTCGGAAAGGAATTTGACTAGGATTTCCGGATTGCGGACGACAGGCTCCGATAGCCTGTCTGCAGACTGGAAATCCCTCAGTACTCCCCCGGTTGCCTCTTTACGACCGAGGGAGTACGATGGCAGCTTTTCACTGCCTTTTCATGCCGGTGTGTCCGGCATGAAAAGGCAGTCAGAAGCTGTCTCTGTGGGCCTCCAGCAGGGCCCCCATGGGTGTGAGGCTGCCGGATGACGGTGGAGGGGCACCTATGGTGCTCCTCCATTGATCCCTGCACCCGATGGCAGGCACCTTGGGTTGCCGGCTACAGGGTGCAGGGATGAACTGTACCCCTGCTTTTAACAATGCAGACATGCATTCCGCTCGGGATGCATGCCTGTATTGTTAAGCATACGAACGCATCGTACTAGCAGGGCTGTAACCGACGACAGCAGGTCCGTCAGTTACAGCTCCTGGCCGATGTCGGACGGACTTAGGTCGGAATTGGCCCCATAGTCCCATGAATCATAGCATTATTATTTTACATAAGCATAAAGGAATGTTAGTGATGTATTTTATAAAGAAATATGGATGCTGGTTCTTAGTAATTAAAATTATCCTGAAATATGCTTGCTACATTTCAAGGTTCTAGTAGGCACAGCAGCAATTTTACCAGAAATTGTTTATTTGCACATTCCTGTAAAGCATAACCTTGTTTCCTATATTGACAACGGGAGGTGGAATTTTGGGACAATAATCAGTCCAGTTTTGCAATCCTGTGTGATATTTATTTCCTCAAGGACGTTTCACATTTCTTTTGTGATGTGATCCTGCCACATGTTTATTAGATACTTTTTTTTAAAGTAACTAGTCAGTGCAGCCTGCAGAGTATTTATTACTAGTTTAATTTCCAGTGCAGTTCTTCACAGCAGTAAACAGTAGTATTACCTCTGAGTGCACTGCACTTGAGTGCAAACTTCCAGCGCGCTCATTCACACTGTAACCGGCTAGTCAATACCTTCAGAGTATTAACAACTCGGAGCACTAAAGAGTGCTAATAACTAGCTCATGCCCACAGAGTATTAACTACTTATGTACTCGATTGTGAGCGCGGTAAGAGTGATGTCCTGAGGCGGAAAGCCGGGACGGTTTTAGGCTCGGAATTGCTGCTATCTTTTTAAAAATATTTTAAAATTGTTGCCTTGTGTATATACAGACTGCGTGTATAATACTGCCCCATTGTGTTTTAAACTTATATTGTAGCTAGCAGGGCGCGAACCCCCGATCCCTCCTCACCGGTCCCGCCATCTTGGGTGAGGGGGACGAGCTGGGCGAGCACTCTAGTGCTCAGACCCGCCCGCCCCTGTCTATACAAAATGGTACCCTGGCCTAGGAAGCGCAGCGGACGTGCGCAGCGGGCACGCTGGGCGCGCGCCGAAGCCGCGCCTAAGCCAAGCCCGTCTGCGCCCGTCCGCGACCGGACACGGCCAAGGGCCACACCCCCTGGTCCTGTCAACCGGATCCAGTGGAGTAGGGACGAACTGCTGAATCTGGCCTCCGTCACTTGCAGTCACGGCCTCCACACTATGCATGCAGGGGGGGACACAGGCTGCATATTCTGCCAATATCGGTTCCGCACGGTAATGGCAGATACTCGGAACAGCCCCACCCTGTTGTGCGGCCTGCTCAATGTGAGGTCGTTGCGCCGCCATAAGTTCGACATCCACGACCTCCTCGTGGACAGACAATTGGACCTGCTATTTCTAACAGAAACATGGCTGGACACACACTCTGACCCTGACATCATTCAGGCATTACCGGATGACTATCTGATGGTAAGACTAGATAGACCTGAGGGCAGAGGAGGAGGCATAGCGCTTGCATTTAAACACAACCTCGCCTGTCAAATTGAGTCAGTTCAGCTGGCGGCAAGTGAGGTGGGGATGTTTACGATAAAAATCAATGGGGGTACAACTGTGAAAGGTTATTTAGTCTACCGCCCCCCGGGCCCCTTGGCAAGGTTTAAGGGCACCCTCATAGAGTGTGCCACTGAGATGGCGCTGCGGAGGGATAAGTTTCTGCTGCTCGGAGACCTTAACATGCACCTCGAAGATTCACTAGACAAGGGAGTGATGGAGTTCCGGCATGATCTCCAAGCACTACAATTAGAGCTGAAGGGCCACCTTCCAACACACCAACATGGTCATTTGCTTGACCCAGTCTTTGCTAACTGGGAGGATGTTAGGGTGGCTCCTCCAGTGCCTCTCCCGTGGACTGACCATTTCTTGGTGCCTTTTGAAATTTCTCTCCCTAAGAATAAGGTCACCGCTCCCACTCCCCTTAACTATCTCAGGCGCAAATGGGCTAGGTTTTCCCTGCCCAAATTTAATGAGGCTCTTACAGCCTATGGCCCCCCTGTAGACGATGATGTGGATTCGGTAAATAAACTGCTTAATGAAAGAATCACGGCTGCGCTGGACCAAACGGCCCCTTTAAACCATCTTAAAAAGGGTGGTCGTAAACAGAGATCGGCACCATGGTTTAACGAAGAATTGCGTGGTGCCAAGAGGGAGTGTAAGCGAGCGGAGAGGCAGTGGAGGGTAGCCTATGACAGTCAGGCGAGAGAGAAATATCTCACTCACCGACGAGAATATCATAATCTTATCAGGATAACAAAAACTGCCCACTACGCAGAGAGAATTTTGGATGCAGAGAACTCAGCAAAAGAGCTGTTCTGTGTATACAAATCTCTTGCTGTCTCCGAATCCACAGCAGGACCAGAGGATTGCTCTCTGGCTGCTTGTAATCGCATTGCCGACTACTTCAGCGACAAAGTGTCCAAAATATACTCCGCCTTCCCTGCCCAACCAGCGATAGATGGAAAAGTTGAGGCATCAGTTAGAGAGGTAGATGGTCACAATCTGCTGCTTAATTTCTTCACCCCACCAGCTGAAGACCTGATCAACATATGTAGATCAGTGAAATCAGGTTCCCCACGGGACCCAGCATCTCCTAAACGGCTGGGGGACAGCCTGACAACATTAGAACCATATATCAGGCACATGCTGGACATTTCCTTCAGGTCCAGCACTGTGCCCTGGGAATGGAAACAAGCAGTTGTGCTCCCCCTTCGCAAGAAGCCTAATATTAGCTTCGAGAAGCTGGAGAACCTGCGCCCCATTTCCCTCCTTCCTTACTTCTCGAAAGTGGCTGAGAAGTTGGTGAATCGGCAGCTAATGCAGTTTGTGGAAGAGTCTAGTCTCCTTCACCCCACCCAATTCGGATTCAGACCTCGACATTCGACGGAGTCGGCACTCCTCATGGCTTCCGAATCCATCAGGCAGGGGGTCGACGAGGGCCACACTATGGCCCTGATCCTGCTGGACCTCAGCGCCGCGTTCGACACTGTGGCACATTCCATCTTGCTACAGTGTCTGAACAAGGCAGGGCTGGGTGATGCAGCGCTAAAATGGATCCAGTCGTTCTTATCGGGCCGTGGCTTCCAAGTCAGGCAGGGCGACTGCTATTCCAGGCGAATGGCATTGGACCAAGGGGTACCACAGGGCTCGTCCCTAAGCCCAACGCTTTTTAATCTATATGTGGCCCCAGTCGCCTCCATAGTGGAGAGCTACGGTCTGCGCTTGGTGTCATACGCTGACGACACGCAGCTGGTCATCTCCCTATCGCGTGCACCCGGCCTTGCGGCAGACATCTTCAGAGCATGCATGCAAGATCTTGCTGCCTGGATGTCTGCCAACTGCCTTAAACTTAACGGCAACAAGACCGAGGTGCTGGTGGTAGGGGGAGACCGAGCGGCGTGGACGTCGGCGTGGTGGCCTCCTTGCTTGGGAATGGCACCCACCCCCTGCCTGGAGGCGAGGAATCTAGGGGTCTGGTTCGACTCCGATCTAACCTTTGGCACCCAGGTCAACCGGGTGGTTGGCACCTGTTTTGGGATCCTCAAGACCCTCAGGAAGGTTCTGGAGTTCCTTCCCACCAAAGCCCGCAGAACACTGGTGCATGCTCTAGTCACGTCCAGGTTGGACTATGGCAACCTTCTCTACCTGGGAATCCCTGAGAAGAACCTGAGCCGCCTTCAGGTCTTGCAAAACGCCGCTGCTCGGCTAGTCCTCAGACTACCGAGAAGATCAGCCTCTAAAGCCGCGCTCCAAGCCTTGCACTGGCTTCCTGTCAGGAGCAGGATAGAATTCAAGGCCCTCTGCACCTGCCATAGGATCATCAACGGCAGGGCACCCTCTCCACTTCAGGATCTCTTGACACAATACGAGCCATCCCGTACGCTAAGATCCTCTGGCTCAGGGCGCCTAACTATTCCAAAGGTGTCCAGAGCGAGGATGGGTGGCAGATCCTTTAGGTACCTTGCCGCATCCTGCTGGAATAAACTCCCGGTAACGCTGCGCCTGGAACCATCAGAGTCTATCTTCAGGGCTGAGCTGAAAACATTTCTCTTTGCCAGATAGCGGGCCTTCCCTCTGATCTTCCTCTGAACACGCTCGCATCTAAGCGCGGGGACACGCCGTTGTGCGTCACCATTGCGCTCTACAAGAATGCCTATTATTATTATTATTATTAATACAGTATTAACTACTAGCACATACCTCCAGACTATAGAGCACTGCTTCCCTCCTTCAGTATTTTAGGTATTAGAGCATTAACTACTAACACAACTTCCAAAGTATTATCTACTTAAGTTCTCCTATGGAGTATTGACCATTAACATATCTTTCTAGAGTATTAACTACCTATGTATTACTATAGAGTATTAACTTCTAGCACATACCTTCAGATTATAGAGTACTGCTCCACTCCTTCTGTAAATTCAGCATTAGAACATTAACCACAACATAGCTCTCTAGAGTATTAACTACTTATGTCCTCTTATAGAGTAAAAACTACTAGCACATACCTTCAGATTACAGAGTACTGCTCCACTACTTTACTATATTACATATTTGAGGATTAACCACTAACACAACTCTCTGGAGTATTAACTACCTCAGTAGTCCTATAAAGAATTGACTACTGATATAAACCTTTGGATTATATAGTACTGCTCCAATTCTTCAGTATATTAAGTATTAGGGAATTAACCACTAACATAACTCCCCAGAGTATTAACTACTTCTCTACACATATAGAGTATTAACCACGAACACAACTCTCCAGATTATTAACTATTTATGTACTCCTATACACATATCTTCAGATTATAGAGTACTGCTCCACTGCTTCAGTATATTACGTATTAGAGCATTAACCACTAACACAACTCTCTAGATTATTAACTTAGGGGCCGATTCAGAGAACTAACTTAAGACAAAATCCTAAACTTACTACTATTGGTATTCAAAGAAGTTAGGATTTTATCTTAAGTTTGTCTTAAGACAAACTTAAGACAGACTTAAGACAAAATCCTAACTTAAGTCTGTCTTAAGTCAGTCTTAATACAAACTTAAGACAAAATCCTAACTTCTGTGAATACCAAAAGTAGTAAGTTTAGGATTTTGTCTTAAGTTAGTTCTGTGAATCGGGCCCTATGTGTGTACTCCTATACAGTATTAACGTCTAGCACATGCCTTCAGATGATAGAGTGCTGCTTCACTCCTTCAGTATATTAAGTATTAAAGCAACAACCACTAGCACAACTCTCCACAGAACTAACCACTGCTTCTTTACATTTAAGGATAGCAGATAAACGCACGACTAAGGGGTCGATTACAATCTCCTTTGGAAGGCCTCTGAATAGGATTAGGGCTTACCAAATCTAATTCGGAAGCCTTGTTTCCGACCGAATTGTACCCAGTTCCTAACAATGGATTACGATGGCCGGAAACCATAAGGGCTGTTAGAATTGGTTCCGAAAGGCATTCAGACAGGTTGAGCCTTTCCAGAGCCGGATCTTACAGCTCTATGGACTCGGTTTCCGAGCGAGCGATTCCGATGACTGATTCGGACAGCGATTCCAATTCAGGTTTCCCGGATTGAAACGGCTGGCAGAATCGGACTTTGGGGGCCATTAGAAGGCCCCCCTTCACACGGGCACTCTGAATCAGGCCTGTGGGGTTACCCATGGGTCCCCTCTTCACAACCATGCACAGTGTGGCAGGCACCCCCCCACCGACCCCTTACTGCAATGGGAGCCTGTGTTCACGTTTGGAACACAGGCTCCCATTGAAGTCAATGGGAGTCCGACCGACTTGTATCCGGAAGCATCCGGATGCATCCGAATCGCTCGGTTGGACTCCCCCAATCCGATACATTAGGAAAGCATTCCGGAACAAATTAAGTCAGAATGCTTTTTGAATAAGATTGTAATCAGCCCCTAAGTTTCTATCCCAAACCACGGTGTCTTTTAGCAACACCTTCAATAACTGCACATTCTCAGACACCTCAAGCCACACTCATCAGCAATGAGTTTTACTCCTTGGATCAAAAGCCACATGTTTGATGTCACTTTCACTGATTGGAGCACAGTCTAACCCTTTAGGTGTGGCTCCCACCCACAAGGGCACAATCACATTAATTAGGTGGAACTCTCACTCATTGACGCACAATTATACAAATTAGATGTAAGTCTCACTTCAAGGTACACAATTACACATGTTATGTTATATTTTGTTATGTTATGTTATGTTATGTTACGTTAAACAATTTATACAGTGCATGGCTGGAAAAGCATGGGAAGTGTGAATTATTTCATGAAAAGCCAGACTTCTGGATACTTCTGATGGACACAGGTAGAGAGTTACAGCGTGTTTTTGCCAACGCCTTAAAAGAACGACCCCGGCTCTTGCTCTTTTGACTCGGGGGAAGCGTGCTAGGTGCAGCTTGAGTCGGGTGAATATGGCACTAGCAGATCAGAAAGAATAGGAGGCGCTTGTAGGGTAAGAATTTTGTGAGCAAAGCACAAGGTCTTAAAATTAATTCTCTTATCAATTGCCAGCAATGTAACTTAGGAATGTGCTTTGATATGGAGTAAAATTTAGGAAGAGTGCAAAGAGATTGTGCTACTGTTTTTTGTACCCTCTGTAAGTACTGAATCCCAACTTTATTTGAGCGTAAATAAGGAGTTACAGTAACCCAGTCATGATAAAATCGTCGATTGGATAATGATTTGACAAGTTTGCGGGTCAAAAAACCCTAACAAGGGCTTGAGTCCACGTAGAAGCCCAAAGCATTCCCCTGAAACCGCTTTTGAAGGAGCTTAGAAGGACAGAAGACTATCCACTCAAACACCCACATTTTTCACAGCCTCCTTGGGGAGGGGCGTGGGCCCCAGCGCACCTGTCCACCATTGTTCTATCCACAAATGGCTGTTGTTCCCTCGCAGCAGAATTTCAGACTTGCTAGCATTCAGCTGTAGGCAATTAACTGTCATCCAGTCTGCTACACCATCATATCTTCCTGAAATTTGGTGAGGTTATGCTAGCGGTTTTTGGAAAAAGATATAACCAATTGGGTGACATCAGTGTAGGATACTAATGTAAATGTATAGGCATTTATATAGCGCACTACTTACCCGTAGGGTCCCAAGGCGCTTCGACCGCTGCGAAACCCTTCCTGGCTTCCCTGAGAGATGGTCCCTTAATGGGTATCTCCAGGGTGAGACCAGGCATCCCCGGCGGTCTGGTGGGGCCGTTAGTGAAGATGAGGCAAGCTAATGCCCAGAGTTGCCGAGTGTGATCACTGATCAGAGTGGGCACCGAGGCGAGAGAATTATCGAGTCCGCTGACCCTGGTCCAGAAACCTGCCGCGCCGGGAATCGAACCCTGGTCCCGGGCCGTCCTCTGCTCTCGGGTCTGCCGCCTCTAACCAGTGAGCCACACTACTTCACTCTGTATTTTGCCACTGCTGCCAGCAGTTGTAAGTAAATATTAAAGAGTGGAGGACTCAGCATCGATCCCTGTGGAACTCCTTAACGAACTGCATATTCCCGAGAGCAGTAAGGGGGTGCAGTAACCTGAAAGGTCCTGTCATCAAGAAATGATCTTGGCCAGGCCAGGGCCATGCCACCTATACCTATCTCTTGCAAGCGACGCAGTAAGATCTCATGAGATGCCATATCAAATGCGTCGCTTAGGACGATGAGAATCAAAGCCGCGGAGTTTCCTTCATCCAAAGTGTTGCATAATTGCTCCGTCACCACCAGCAAGGCGGATTTGGTGCTGTGGCGCGGCCTGAAACCATTTCGTGAGGAGTCTAAAATCTCATTGGATTCTATGAACTTCGTGAAGATGGAATTCACATAGGAATCAGTGGCTTTAGCCAAAAATGGGGCCGGGATATAGGGTGGTAGTTTTAAGGTTTGGGTGCGTTCAAAGAGGGTTTTTTAATAACAGGGCAACTTTGGCATGCTTTCATGCAAGAGGTACTGACGCCATGGTCAGGGATAGGTTAATCAGCTCACGACAGACCAGCGATAGATAGTTTTGCAATTTACAGAACTGGTCCAGTTTCATAGGGTCAGCTAGAGAGCCTGATTTGGTTTTATTACAGAGGGAGTCGACCTCTGCGAGATTTACTAAAGGAAATGCGGAAAGTGTCTTTCCTTCACCTTTCACATTTTCCCTTTTCCCTTCCGTCCTTCGCATGTTATCACTTGAGGTTGAGAAGTTTATATAGATAGATAGTAGTAGTTGAATTGATGGAAGGTTTGGCTGCCGACTTCGGGTTCCTCATGTCATTGAGAAGGGAATATATAGTTTTTGAAGGATTGCTGCTTTCTTTTATTTTGGAGGCAACATAAATCGCCCTGGACTTCTAAATCAACTTGTGATAGACCTTAATCAATATGCGATACTGACTTTTGGCTCTTGGGTCATATGAGCATCTCCATGCTCGTTCAGGCCACTTGCAGTTTTTTCTTGCAATGGTCAGGGACTCTTTAAACCATAGGTTGGACTGAGTTTTTTCCCTGTGACTGAGCTTGGCTGGAATACAGCTGTCCAAGGCATGAGTAAGCCAGTTCTGGAAAATGTTTAATGCTGCATCCATGTTAGGGGGCAACTGGGGCTTTTGTGCGTGCAGTAGGTCATAGAAATGATCCTCATCTAGTTTGTAGCGGCGATGCAATGTTAACTTAATAACACTGTTTCCGACTGGCACTCCTTAGGAGACGTAGTCTCACAATAGTTTACAAAGTTAATTCCACTTGTGGAAATAAGGATAATACAAAAACTCGTATATTGACATGTTGGCTTTACATAGACAACATTTTTTTAATATGGAGTGGTCCACCTGAGGAGATAAATGAATTTATCACCTTTATCAACAACATAGACAATCAAATCCAGTTCATACATTCTGTTAGCATGGAGAGATTGCCATTTCTGGATGTGTTAGTGACCTGTCATAACAACAGGATAGAAATAGATGTTTACACCAAGACTACTGACAGGAACAATTCATTACATTTTAACAGCTGTCATCCCATGTCCTTGAAGAAACATTTACCATATTTGCAATTACTTAGAATAAAAAGGATTTCCTCAAAATCAAGCGAATACACAAAGAATCAAGACAGAATGTGGGCGAGATTCAAGGACAGCAAATACCCAAACTCAGTGTTGAACACAGCGAAAGAATGGGCGGAAGCCACAAACCGGAATAACTTACTATCCTCTAATGACAACAAACAGACCAGTATTTGTGTCAAAATTCTCAACTAAAAGTCAGCAAGTGAAAAAAAATCATTTTGAAAAACTGGCAAATGTTAAAAAAATTAACCGGATTTCAATGGGATCTTCAATCACACGCCATTATTCGCATATCAACGATCTAAGAACATCAAAGACCTACTAGAGGCAAAGCCTCGACGAAAAGGTGTTACATACATGGGAACTAAACCATGTTTGAACTGCAGTCACTGCAACAACGTCATCCAAGGAAACAATTTGAACCATCCCACATCTGGTAAACAAATTAAATTATTCACTAACGCAACATGTGAGACTAAAAACCTTGTTTATTTACTCAAATATCTGTGTGGCCTCCCATATGTGGTTAAGACAGAAAGAAAAATAAAAGTTCGCCCCACAGAGCATAAGAGTACCATCAGGAACAAAGTCATGAAATCACCAGTGGCTGCACATTTCACAACCCATAAACACAATATAAGTCAACTAAGATTCCTGATTTTGGAGGTTGTCCCTATCAAACAGGGTACAGACAACAGAAAAAGAATATTACAACGTGAAATGTTCTGGATAAAGAAACTGGATGCTGGTCATCCAAAGGGACTTAATGATTGGATGGAAGACAGTTGTTTCCTAAAAGTTTATTTTCTTGAATGTCTCAGCATGCTGATTTTGTTGTTCCACCTCATCCAGACTCCTAGAGAGAGTTTTTATTCACTTATGTTTTTTCCACCATGCTTTTAATTTTTTTTCTTTTCATTATTTTATTATCATCTTTTTATAAGTCTCACTTACACAAATGAAGAATATCCAGCACATATAGGTGTACTACCCTGTTCAACTTTCACAGATCTCCAGCTAGAGTCACTACATAAATTTTCTCGCATACTAGATTTCATGGTTTTGAAGTTCGAAAAACCACCACTTCAAGATGGCCGACGTTTCCTTGTCCATTTTTGGTTTTCATCACCCAGGAAGCCAGCACTTAACTCGCCGTTACGCTGTAAACACACACCGACGACTTCGAACACTGCCCCAGGACAGTATACAAGAAAAGTCTATACGTGCTAAGATTACGGCATCATGGGTCCCAGAACCCACGATATCGATGCATGCTTATGCGAAACGCTATCATTGTCTCATATCGTCTCACGGCGCATGCCGTCACTTTTCGCCGTTTTAGGATAAGACATCAATCCACTCGTACACATACGAGTATGCGTTGTCACCAACACTTTTTAAACAAACGTTGTTCACTTTCGCCGTTTCATGACGATTCACATATCCATTTGCGCTTACACAAGCATGTTTTTTCACTTTTTGCCGTTTTTTACAATACGTTACCGGTCCACTCATGCACACACGAACATGTGTTTTCATCAGCACTTTTCAACCAATGTTGTTCACTTTGGCCGTTTCTCGACGATTTACTAACTTACTTGCGTACACATAAGCACGTGTTTCACCAGTACCCTTTAATGTACGTTGTTTCACCTTACCACCGCGTATGTACCAGTATTGTTCCAAACCAGTTGAATAACTTTATTACACCACTTCTTGGTGAACACTAGTTAGACCATAGTCTGAACAGGCATTCTTTGACTTGACATAATACGAGCACAAACTGGTACATATCTTTAGTAGCACTGAGTTCACCTTCACTTTCACTATTCATTTTATACACTGCGGTGTATGCTTGCATTTTTTCTACGAGTCACTACCGGCAAGTAAGCTTGAGATTACCTAGTTTTGTACTATTTTGTGGGAGAACAGACATACCTGGTTACAGTACAGTATCCCCTTTTTAATTTTCAGATCAAATATATTCTCCCTGAAGAAGGGCGCAGTCCCGAAATTCATAGGGACGTATATTTCTGAATAAGAACAATGTACATGAAGGAAATGTAATTCGTGCCAAGAAAAAAAGATATGAATACATCATAAACATTGTGAAGCAACAATGGAATTGATACAATTAAAGATGAACATTTGAATTAGAAGAAGATAAAACGAGTTTTTGTATTATCCTTATTTTCACAAGTGGAATTAAATTTGAAAACTATTGTGAGACTACGTCTCCTAAGGGGTGCCAGTCGGGAACAGTGTTATTAAGTTAACCCTGCATCTCCGCTATTTCAAGTCCAACTCCCCAGGGTCAGAGGGAGCTACCCACTGGCACCCAGAAACGCAATTAAACTAAAGCAACACATTAACAAGAAGCAAACCACAGAGGAACATATTGTGCCACACACCACGTACCACATCCTCATCTACTTTGTGCCATGGGTGTTTTAGTGTAGGAGGGGGTTAACATACACCAGGAGGTTCAAGGATCTCAGGTAGCTACAGTGGTATGCAAGGTCCTGGAACTAGAGTGGGGCACTGGCACATAGTTTCATGGTCCTAGTGTTGGGAGGGACACTCCACTGACTCTAGATGAGAGCAGTAGGGAGAGGGGTTCCTCCATGGTTGAAGTACTGGTGTGTGAATGAGGAGACTGCCTAGAAGAGTGTGGGTTGAATGACAGATACTGTCTTGCATATCTCAGGAGAGTGGTGTCGAGTATGTGAGCAAGGCACTGAACAGTGAAGTGAAGGATAGTTTGGTTAACCCTTGTAGGGGGCTGTGTGATCCAATTGTGGGAGAGCAGATTCTAAGCCCCTGTTTTCCAGAGCTATGCCAACACCTGGTGGAGAGTGAGTTTCCTGACACCAGGGAGCTCACATAGGAGGCAGATCTTTTGGTAAATTCCAGAGGGCCTGAAGAGGTATTGGGGAGTGACCCTAAGGAGAATGGCTCAGGTATCTTCCAACCCAGAGTGGTGGAAGTGGTTCAGAGTAGCCCAGCTAGGTCCCATGGTAGTGGGAGGGGTGTAGGGCCTCACGACCTGTCTTTAAGGGTGAGGAAGGAGAATGGGTTACGTCTAGATATAGCCGGACCTCAGCCTCAGAGCCTGGATGGTTCTTTAAAGGAACACCAGGTGAAGAGCCTAGTCTGTCCTGATGGGCCATCCGTTGAGGGGGATCCCCTAGTGTCTAGTGAACTGAGAATGGCTGTATGCCGGCCTCCATCAGTTCTGGTGCCTTGCAGTGCCACTCCTAAGTGTAGGGTACAGAGGTCTAGATTGAGGGGTCAGAGGGGGAAAGAGTCCCCAGTGGGAGAACCAGTGAGTCAGTGTTGGACTTGGCCCTTCCTGCTGGGTCATCCCTAAACTTTTTGCCTTTTTCCTCCTATATTTCCTCTGACCTGATTTTGTTTGGTTTAATGACTCTGGGCACTTTACCACTGCTGACCAGTGCTAAAGTGCATATGCTCTCCCTGTACAACGTGTATCTGTGATTGGTATACCTGATTGGTTCATTGGATTTACTGTCAGTCCCCAGTAAAGTGCACCAGGAGTGCCAGGGCTTGTGAAGGCCAATACTGCTAGTGGGCCTGCAGCGCTGGTTGCGCCACCCACAGAAGCAGCCTTGTAAAATGTGTCTAGGGTCTGCCATTGCAGAACCTGCGTGCAGTCTGGTACTGTCATGCTGGCTGGGCAAGTGCACACACTTGCCAGCCCCTAAATCTTCCCTTAACTTCATATTAGTCACCCCTATGGTAGGCCCTAGGGCAGGGTGCATTGTAAGTGTAAGGTAGGACATGCTCTGAGGTGTGTGGCATGTCCTAATAGTGAGTTACTGCCAAATTCGTTTTTCACTATTGTAAGGCTACCTGCTCCCTTTAGGCCAGAATGAACTGCTGGAATTATTACACTCTATAATCCCAGCAGGCTCAGGGAACATGGTAGAGAGTCATGTTTAGTATGCCTGAACTCAGAATAATAAAATACATCTTTTTGTAAAGGTTATTTTAATATCCTGTGTTTGCAAATGCTACTTTTAGAAAGTTAGCATTTGCTTGCCTAACCATTTCAGCCCGCCTCTGCTAGTATGTGTATCTGACTGTCTGGGATGTGTGAGTGACAGGGCTGGGGGATGACAGGTGGTGAATGCAAGGATTACACCTTAGTGGGAGGTAGGAGTGGCCCTGGACTTCTAATCAGGCTGTGCTCTGCCACCACAATGCTGGCTCCGCCTCCCTGTGGAGCGTCTGATGTGCCTGCCCTCACACTGAAAGCAACAGCCAGAGTACACCCATCAAGTGCTCAGAGACTGAAAGGAATTATGCAGAGGCCCCCCTGGCCTGAGAAGACAAAGGAAATGGGGTATAAAAGTAGGAGCCCTGCTCCTTGTAAATTAGATCTGCTTGAAGCCAAGAAGAAGCTCTGCCTGAGGAGGAGGCACCGGGAAAGCTGTGAGGAGGAAGACTGTCCCTCTCCTGGGGACTGGCCTGCAGTGGTGACCTTGCTGCCAAAGGAGAGCAGAGAGGAACTTTTAAAGACTTGCTGCATTTTTATCTACAAAGAACTTGTGCTTTTCAACCTATCTCCAAGGGCTTGGAAGAGAACTTGCCCCCTGAACTGCGCCCCAGGAACAGTGGGCGCTATCCCCGTCTGGAAGAGGAACAGCTGCTGTGTATTGTCGACTCTGCATCACCGCCCTAAAGGACCTGTGCTAACCCCTGTCCTGCCAAGCACCGTAAATTCCTGCCGCCGCAAAGGTCAGCCCTGTCTGACCCCAGCACCGTGACTGCTTCCCCGACCGGTAGAAACAACGCAAAGCAGAGGACCTGTCCGGTCTGATCACCACCTTCTGCTGCCACGCGCCGTGGAAAGTAAAGAGAAGACGGACTTCAGTACGTGTGCCCATCGGGAGGAAAGAGCCCTGCAGAAACCCTCGACATCCGCTGCACCCCTCTCCAGGCGAACCCAAGACGCAGCCCCTGCCTGTAAGCCTGTGTCCCCTGAACACCGCCAACCACGAGATTAGTGCTCCTGTGGTCTCTGTGCCGCGTCACCCTCCTGGAAGGCACCACAACGAGGGACGTCTGCCTGGCATCAGCCGCACCGAAGCATCAAGGACACGAAGGTATTGTGTGCTAAGCGAGCGGTATTTCAGCCCGCGCTGTGTGCCCCCAATTGTATGTCCATCCTGACTGTCCGCTTCCACGTTGCACAGAACACCGGGCGTATCCTAATACCTAAGTGAACTGAGCCCGTAGTGTGCGCTGAGAGTGTGCATTTCTCTGAGAGCTTGTGTGCACCGTACCCTGCTAGTACGCTCCGCACTGCCAGCTCTGACTGTCCACGTCTGGTTTTAAAACAGAACTGTACGCCAGTGGTGCGCGTCGATTTGGAACTTAGACCGTACGCTGCTATTGTACATTGAGTACGCTCCTATCTTGCTGGGAACAGTGCGCTGTCAACACGGTGGATGGTACGTCTCGTATCTGCCCTTCACAGTACTCTTGACGTACGCCAGCTCACGCAAGAAGCGTGAGGTTTAAGAGGGCTTGTCCCAAGAGCCGTACACAACGTACCAAGAGTGCTACGGAGCGCACAGACCTGAAAGGAAGTGAGAAAGTATTCAGAAGTGCATGTAAAGACTTGAACATTACTAAAAAGAACTGTGGCAACTTAAACAAAAGTAAACTGGAACCACTATTTGAATTCTGAAAGACTGTATGTACAAGCCTGCTTTGAAAATATATAAAGGAGATATATTTTTTACAAGAATACAGTCTGGTGTCATTGTGTGGTGGGTTGGTGGTTGTTGTGTGACATACTGCAAATATTTTACCCTAAGTACTCCAGAGTTTAGCCTAGACTGCTTGCGCCACACTACCTAGAGGGTGAGCAGGGGTTATTTCTGGGAGTAATCCTTTGCCCTGACTTAGAGGAGAGGGTCCCTGCTTGTTGCAAGTACATACCTGCGCCAACCAGAGACCCCCAATTCTAACATTGGCGGCAGCGGTGAAGATCACGAATTTACATTTGCAGTGTCCATACAGTGATTATTGACCATTGCATAGTCATGACAGTCCAGTAACTTAAGCCACAGACTTTTTTTTGATTTATGATTTGCTAGAAGAGATCTCCATGTGTTTTTGAAGTCATGCCTGTGTCAGTGAAAATGGAAAAGGCAGCATCCATTTCGTCCATTGACTGTGATTGGGAGAAACTAGAAAACTATACCGGAAAACAGCTAAAGAGCTTCTGCAAATATTTGAACATTTCCATGACCGGACTCTCCAGAAGAGAGCAGTTCCAAAAGGCGCTGAGGGCCTGGGTCAAGGCAAGGAATGCCCCTGGAAAGGATATTTAATTTGAGGATGCAGAACAGCAGCTGGAGGGACCCCTGACTCCAGAGTGGAGGGGTGCAACCTCCCCATTGGGTAGCAGTTTTTCTGGCCAAGGTCTGTCGCCAGAGGAGCTGGCGGACAGACAGGCAACCCGAGATCATGAATTGAAGTTGGCAGAGCTGGAAATAAATGGGCAACTGGAGCTAGAAACCAAGAAGTTGGCCCTGGAAGAAATGAAAATGCAGCTTGCCCGTGACTTAAGAATGAGGAAACTTGACATGGAGCTCGAGGGGCTTGAGGCCAGGAGGGCTTCAGCCCAGCAACAAGAAATATGTGTAGCTCAGAGATTGAGCTTTGCTGAGTTGGAGGTGGAGTCCAGCTCAGATGGTGGCAGCAACATTAAGGTATCTAGTGCTGACAGCATAGTGCGCGCACCTAGAGATAAGGCACCTGACTTGGAGGGGGTTAACTTACATCAGGAGGTTCAAGGGCATGAAGTAGCTCCAGTAGTGCGCAGCGTCCCTGAAGGGAATAGGGTAGCTGGCGTAGGAGTTCATGGTCCTAGTGGTGGGAGGGATTCCCCCATTGTTGAGGTCCTGGTGGGTGAGTGTAAAGACCGCCCGGAAAAGTGTGGGTTGTGTGACAGAGACAGTCCGCTACTGTCTGGCCAGTCTCAGAAAGATGGTGTGGAGTATGTGTGTGAAGCGCTGGATGGAGAGGTGGAGGATAGTTTGGTTAACCCTGCTAGGGGGCTGTGTAATCCAATTGTGGGAGAGCATACTTTAAGTCCCAGTTTTCCAGAGCTACGCCAACACCTGTTTGAGAGTGAGTTCTCTGACCCCAGGGAGCTCACATTGGAGGCAGACCTTGTGGTGGATTCCAGAGGGTCTGGAGAGGCATTGGTGTGTGATCCTGTGGGGAGTGGCTCAGGTAACTTCCAGCCCAGAGTGGTGGAAGTGGCGCAGAGTAGCCCAGCTAGGTCCTGTAGTAGTGAGAGGGGTGTAGGGCCTCACGTCCTGTCCTTAAGGGGAAGGAGTGAGAATGGGTTTTGTCCCGGTAGTGCCCAACCTCAGCCTCAGAGCCTGGATGGTTCTTTAAGGGAACACCAGATGGGGAGCCTAGGCTGTCTGGATGAGTCACCCGCTGAGGGGGATCCCCCAGTGGCTAGAGAACGTGGAGGCTCTGTAAACAGAGCTCCAGTAGTTCTGGTGTCTGGCAGTACCACTCCAGTTGGGAGGGTGCAGAAGTCCAGAAGGAGGGGCGAGAGGGGGAAGGAGTCCCCAGTGAAAGAACCAGTGGGTCAGGGGCCAGCCAGCAGGGCTGCGTCCCCAGTGAATGACCATGGGGACACCACTTCTGTCCTGGGGGATCTTCCCGCACTGTCAGATGGACAGGGGTTGGGAGATCTGCGCCAGGCAGACTGTCGCACGGCACATGAGCTATGTGCCACCCTCAGGGGGGGCATGCGTGCTCCCCGGGAAGTCCTGGTGCGCCAGGCAAGTGTTCAACTGCAGGGTTGGGTCCCTGAGTTGGAGAGCCAGGTTCAGGTGTTGTCTGGCCTGGAGGGCAGGACCACTGTAATCAGTGTCCTGGCCCATGTCGCTTCTAGGGGAACCACCCCAGTTGGGAGTGGGCAGTACTCTGGGAGGGGGTGCAGAGGGAGGAAGTCCTCGCCTCTGACCCCGGTTCAACTAGAGCGTCTAGACCCTAGGTTTAAGGGACAGGTGCAGGGTGTCCCCCCTGACCTGGTGCCCCAGTTGCAGGATAGCACCCCTGAACTGGTGGGCGAATTGTGCAGGTCACCTGCCACAGGTGCCCTGACAATTCTGGAAGGGGGTACCACTCCAGGTGGGAATGTACAGAGCCCCAAGGAGGAGGACCGGGTGTGGGAGAGGCCACCCCAGTCTTTGGTCCAGCCGCCAGGTACAGGCCTGGAGCTGGTGGGTCAGTGCCAGGATGACATACCTGACCTGACAGGAGGGAGAGTGGACAAAGGGTGCCAAGCACCTGGGGCTACTGCCCCCCACTCTCTGAGGCCACCGAGGTTTGGGATCCCTGAGAGGCATGAGGCCTGGGTCTCAGCCCTGACTACTGTCAGTGGCCACTGTGATTTGGTGACTGTCTGTTGGGACACACCTGTGAGCAAGTTAAGGTTAGAGGCTGCACAGGTGGTGTCCACGGGTGAAGAGAAGGGTTCCACACGGGTTGGCTGTGTGGACCCTGAGAGCATACCCAGAGGAATTGAAAAAGGTTCAGTTTGGAGTAGAACTGGAGTCTGCCCCTGCAGTTGCGGGCCAGGTCCTTGTTCTATCGCCCAAAGCAGTGAAGACCATCAAGGTAGTGATTGGTCTACCCTGCGTTTTGGCTGGAAGGGGGTTGTGTTGCACTTGGCCCTTGCTGCTGGGTCATCCCTAAACTTTTTGCCTTTTTCCTCCTATATTTCCTCTGACCTGATTTTGTTTGGTTTAATGACTCTGGGCACTTTACCACTGCTGACCAGTGCTAAAGTGCATATGCTCTCCCTGTACAACGTGTATCTGTGATTGGTATACCTGATTGGTTCATTGGATTTACTGCCAGTCCACAGTAAAGTGCCCCAGGAGTGCCAGGGCTTGTGAATGCCAATACTGCTAGTGGGCCTGCAGCGCTGGTTGCGCCACCCACAGAAGCAGCCTTGTAAAATGTGTCTAGGGTCTGCCATTGCAGAACCTGCGTGCAGTCTGGTACTGTCATGCTGGCTGGGCAAGTGCACACACTTGCCAGCCCCTAAATCTTCCCTTAACTTCATATTAGTCACCCCTATGGTAGGCCCTAGGGCAGGGTGCATTGTAAGTGTAAGGTAGGACATGCGTTGAGGTGTGTGGCATGTCCTAATAGTGAATTACTGCCAAATTCGTTTTTCACTATTGTAAGGCTACCTGCTCCCTTTAGGCCAGAATGGGCTGCTGGAATTATTACACTCGATAATCCCAGCAGGCTCAGGGAACATGGTAGAGAGTCATGTTTAGTATGCCTGAACTCAGAATAATAAAATACATCTTTTAGTAAAGGTTATTTTAATATCCTGTGTTTGCAAATGCTACTTTTAGAAAGTTAGCATTTGCTTGCCTAACCATTTCAGCCCGCCTCTGCTAGTATGTGTATCTGACTGTCTGGGATGTGTGAGTGACAGGGCTGGGGGATGACAGGTGGTGAATGCAAGGATTACACCTTAGTGGGAGGTAGGAGTGGCCCTGGACTTCTAATCAGGCTGTGCTCTGCCACCACAATGCTGGCTCCGCCTCCCAGTGGAGCGTCTGATGTGCCTGCCCTCACACTGAAAGCAACAGCCAGAGTACACCCATCAAGTGCTCAGAGACTGAAAGGAATTATGCAGAGGCCCCCCTGGCCTGAGAAGACAAAGGAAATGGGGTATAAAAGTAGGAGCCCTGCTCCTTGTAAATTAGATCTGCTTGAAGCCAAGAAGAAGCTCTGCCTGAGGAGGAGGCACCGGGAAAGCTGTGAGGAGGAAGACTGTCCCTCTCCTGGGGACTGGCCTGCAGTGGTGACCTTTCTGCCAAAGGAGAGCAGAGAGGAACTTTTAAAGACTTGCTGCATTTTTATCTACAAAGAACTTGTGCTTTTCAACCTATCTCCAAGGGCTTGGAAGAGAACTTGCCCCCTGAACTGCGCCCCAGGAACAGTGGGCGCTACCCCCGTCTGGAAGAGGAACAGCTGCTGTGTATTGTCGACTCTGCATCACCGCCCTAAAGGACCTGTGCTAACCCCTGTCCTGCCAAGCACCGTAAATTCCTGCCGTCGCAGCTCGCACCGCAAAGGTCAGCCCTGTCTGACCCCATCACCGTGACTGCTTCCCCAACCGGAAGAAACAACGCAAAGCAGAGGACCTGTCCGGTCCGATCACCACCTTCTGCTGCCCCCGCGCCGTGGAAAGTAAAGAGAAGACGGACTTCAGTACGTGTGCCCATCGGGAGGAAAGAGCCCTGCAGAAACCCTCGACATCCGCTGCACCCCTCTCCAGGCGAACCCAAGATGCAGCCCCTGCCTGTAAGCCTGTGTCCCCTGAACACCGCCAACCTCGAGATTAGTGCTCCTGTGGTCTCCGTGCCGCGTCACCCTCCTGGAAGGCACCGCAACGAGGGACGTCTGCCTGGCATCAGCCGCACCGAAGCTTCAAGGACACGAAGGTATTGTGTGCTAAGCGAGCAGCATTTCAGCCCGCGCTGTGTGCCCCCAATTGTATGCCCATCCTGACTGTCCGCTTCCACGTTGCACAAAACACCGGGCGTATCTTAATACCTAAGTGAACTGAGCCCGTAGTGTGCGCTGAGAGTGTGCATTTCTCTGAGAGCTTGTGCGCACCGTACCCTGCTAGTACGCTCCGCACTGCCAGCTCTGACTGTCCGCGTCTGGTTTTAAAACAGAACTGTACGCCAGTGGTGCGCGTCGATTTGGAACTTAGACCGTACGCTGCTATTGTACATTGAGTACGCTCCTATCTTGCTGGGAACAGTGCGCTGTCAACACGGTGGATGGTACGTCTCGTATCTGCCCTTCACAGTACTCTCGGCGTACGCCAGCTCACGCGAGAAGCGTGAGGTTTAGGAGGGCTTGTCCCAAGAGCCGTACACAACGTACCAAGAGCGCTACGGAGCGCACAGACCTGAAAGGAAGTGAGAAAGCATTCAGAAGTGCATGTAAAGACTTGAACATTACTAAAAAGAACTGTGGCAACTTAAACAAAAGTAAACTGGAACCGCTATTTGAATTCTGAAAGACTGTATTTACAAGCCTGCTTTGAAAATATATAAAGGAGATATATTTTTTTACAAGAATACAGTCTGGTGTCATTGTGTGGTGGGTTGGTGATTGTTGTGTGACATACTGCAAATGTTTAACCCTATGTACTCCAGAGTTTAGCCTAGACTGCTTGCGCCACACTACCTAGAGGGTGAGCAGGGGTTATTTCTGGGAGTAATCCTTTGCCCTGACTTAGAGGAGAGGGTCCCTGCTTGTCGCAAGTACATACCTGCGCCAACCAGAGACCCCCAATTCTAACATCAGGGGCCAGCCAGAAGGGCTGAGTCACCGCTAAATGACCATGGTGACACCACTTCTTTCCTGGGGAACTTCATGCACTGTCAGATGGATAGGGGTTGACACATGAGTTGTGTGTCACACTTGGGGGGCATATGTGCTCCCAATGAAGTCCTGGACTGGTGCACTGGGCAAGAGTTCAACCACAGGGGTTGGTCCCTGGGTTAGGAAGCCAGGTTTAGGTGTTGTCTGGCCTGGAGTGTGGGACAACTGTAAACAGTGTCCTGACCGGTTTGTTTTCTGGGGCTACCACCCCGGGGAAGGTGCAGCACTCTGGAAGGGGTTGCAGAGAGAGGGAGTCCGCGCCTCTGACCCCAGTTCAACTGGAGGGTTTAGACCCTAGGTTGGAGGGCCAGGTTCAGGGTGTCCCCCCTGACCTGGAAGCCTTAGGGGTGTCTGATATGAAGAAAAGGGAATGTTTAGGGACAGGCAAGTGGGTGCACTTACCAAGTCGTAATGGCAGTACTACGTTGCATGTAGGCTCTGCAATGGCAGGCCTGAGACACACTTTACAAGGCGCTTCTGTGGGTGACACAACCAGTGCTGCAAGCCCACCAGCAGCATTTAATTTACAATCTCTGGGCACACATGGTGCATTGTCCTAGGGTCTGACAAGAAAATCAAATAACCCAATCATGGAGTCACCAAACAATACATCAATTTACAATAGAGAGCATATGCACTTTAGCACTGATCAGCAGTGTTAAAGTGCCCAGAGTCATAAAACAGCCAATATCAGCTCAGGAAAAATATAGGAAGAAGGCAAAAAGTTTTAGGAATGACCCTGCAAAAAGGGCCAAGTCCAACACAACCCCTTACAGCCAAAACGCAGGGTAGACCAATCACTACCTTGATGGGATTCCCTGCTTTGGGCGATAGAACATGGACCCTGGCCCACAACAGCAGGGGCATATTCCAGTTCTACGCCAATCTGAACCTTTTTTTGAGTCCCTCTGTCCACCAAGCTAACCCATGTGGAACCCTTCTCCTCACCTGTGGACACCATCTGTGCAGCACCTACCCTTAGCTTGCTCACAGGTGTGTCCCAACAGGCAAACAGAAAGCCACAGTAGCCACTGACAGTAGTCAGTGATGAGACCCAGTCCTAATGCCTCTCAGGGCTCTCACATCTCAGTGGTGTCAGAGAGCGGGGTCAGTAGCCCCAGGGGCTTGGCACCCTTTGTCCACTCTCCCTCCTGTCAGGTCAGGTATGACTTATTTATTTATTTATTTATTTATTTTTGGTATTTGTAAAGCGCATCATATACCCTCAGGCGTCTTGGCGCTAATAAAACCAGTTATTTGTGATAATTAGCGTGAGGAAGGAGCAGTTATTGATCGAAGAGCCAAGTTTTTAGGAGCTTGCGGAATTGGAGGAGGGAGGAGCTCTCCCTGATGTTTAGGGGTAGCGTGTTCCAGAGCTTTGGGGCAGCCACCAAAAAGCGACGATCGCCCCAGGATGCTGTTTTTGTGCGAGGAACGACCAGTTGACAGAGTAGTTGAGCGTAGAACTCTGCTAGGTCTGTATCGTTGTAGCTGTTCTTTCAGAAAGTGGGGTCCTTGGTTGTTGAGCGCCTTGAACACGATACAGAGGGATTTGAAATGGATTCTGTTTCGAATGGTGAGCCAGTGGTACTCCTTTATACTTTTGGATATTGATTCGTATTTTGTTTTACCCGAGAGCAGACGTGCTGCTGCGTTCTGGATAGTCTGTAGTTTGGATACTACTCTGGATTGGGCATTGAGGAGAAGGCCGTTACAGTGATCCAGAGCAGAGAGGACAAGAGAGGTGACCAATGTTTTAATGGCTGATTCCGGAAGGAAAGGACGTATTTTCCTTATCATCTTCAATTTTAGGTGTGCTGCGGAGACTGTTTTATTGGCATGATGCATGAAATTTAGACCTTCATCGAAGATGATTCCGAGGTTCCTGACTTTGGCAGTGGGGGTGGGAGGGGTGCCAAAGGCATCTGGCCACCAGCTTGATGGCCAGGCTGGGCGAAGGGGTCCGAAAATAAGCACCTCGGTTTTTTCTGAGTTTAATTTAAGGCAGTTGGTGGCCATCCATTCTCCTATGTCTACAAGTCCTTTCTTGAATTTTTCTGCCACTAGTTCTCCGTCCCCTTTGATAGCCAAAACAAGTTGGGTATCATCGGCATAGGAGGTTAGGCTCATCCCGTGTGCTTTGATGGTTTTAGCAAGGTCCGACACGTAAATGTAAATGACACTGACCCACCAGCACCGGACCTATACCCGGAGGCTGGACTGGCGACTGGGCTGGGCTTTCCCACACCTGTGCCTCCTCCTCAGGGCTCCGTACCCTCCCACTTGGAGTGGTACCCCCTTCCAGAATTTTCAGAGTGCCTGTAGCATGTGTCTTGCACAATTTGCCCACCAATTCAGGGGTTCTATCCTGCAACTGGGCTTCCACCCACCCTTTCACACATCCATCCATCGACCCTTCATTCATTGACCCTTTCATCCTTCCATCCATCCACCATCCATCCTTCATCCATCCACCCTGTCATCCTTCCATCCATACATACATCCTTCTTCCATCCGCCCTGTCATCCTTCCATCCATACATCCATCCTTCATCCATCCATCCATCCTTCATACATCCATCCTTCATCTATCCACCCTTTCATCCTTCCATCCATACATCCATCCTTCATCCATCCATCCTTCATCCATCCACCCTTTCATCCTTGCATCCATACATCCATCCTTCATCCATCCATCCTTCATTCATTCACCCTTTCATCCTTCCATCCATACATCCATCCTTCATCCATCCGCCCTGTCATCCTTTCATTCATACATCCATCCTTCACCCATCCACCCTTCCATCCATTCATCCATCCTTCCACCCATCATTCATCCGCTCACCTTTTCACACATAAATCCATCCAGCCATCATTCATCCATGCAACCTTTTATTCATCCATACATCCATCCTTCATCCACCCACCCTTTCATCCTTCCATCCATACATCCATCCTTCTTCCATCCGCCCTATTATCCTTCCATCCATACATCCACCCTCCACCCATCCACCCTTCCATCCATACATCCATACATCCACCCATCATTCATCCACTCACCTTTTCACACATCCATCCATACACCCATAATTCATCCATACATCCATCCTTCATCCACCCACCCTTTCATCCTTCCATCCATACATCCATCCTTCATCCATCCATCCTTCATCCATCCACCCTTTCATCCTTGCATCCAAACATCCATTCTTCATCCATTGATCCACTATAGTGCCAGCCTTTGCCAATATGTTTTAAAACATGCCTCATGTTGCATCAAAATCCTCAACGCGTCATCTTACATCTGTCATAATCCATCATCTTTCCCACACGTTGTCATTGCATGCGTTCTAAAAGCATGCGATGTAAAGCCTCCTGCGATGCTAAAGACGCGTTGCGATGGCAGTGCGTGAAAAGGCCGTTGTTGTAATGGGTGTTTCCCATGCAATGCTTGCCAAGCTTCCATAGACACTGTGTGTATAAGACCTGTACTAATCAGATCAGCTCTTACCTGTGTGGCTATCGTAGAGGTGAACTGGGAGTGGTCATAGGCCCAGCCATGCTGGCAGCTCTGCAGGGTGGATGCTTTGGGTGGTCTCCAGGTGGAGTCACTGGGTGGTCCCCCTATGTAGTCCCTGGGTCTTCTCCAGGTGGAGTTCTCCAGCAGGTGCCACTGGGGCTCTCTGTACATCTTGCAGGAGCTGAAGGTCCCATCTGACTCTCTGGGGATGTTGATGAGGAGCAGCTCCGCCTCCGTGAGGTTCCCAATCTCACCCTGATCAGAGAGAGTACACCGGTGAGGAGGCACCACGGCCACAAAGTTGTTCAGCAGGTAGTGGAAAGGGAGGTTGATCCTGGGAATTGCCAGGCATAACAAAATCAAGATTTGGAACTTTCCAAAGCCCCCAGTGTGTTGGAGGAGGTCCTCGAACTTCATCCTGAGCAGAATCCACTGCGGGGCAAATAAAGGAGAGGAGAAATATCAGAGAACTTATCCAGAACCATACTGCACCCTAAGGAAGAGAGAGAGAGAGGTAGACATCAGAGGAGGAGAAGAGAGACGGAGGGGATCTGAATCCAGTGGAGATCAGAGGAAGAGACTGAGGGGCATATTACCAACAACTAGCAATATTTATTGCTGAATAGGCTTAGTGACAATTGTTCTATTGCCAAGCATTGCAGGATTTTATCGCTGAGATAACATGCTATTAGCAACGTTTATCTCAAATGCAATAAAATTCCCCACAATAGCGGCGAAATCCGTGAATATCGCAGAGAATACAGCGATATTCACGCATTTACGCTAACAGGGTCTTAGCCATTATATCCACCTCCCATTGGATATAATAGCTAAGAACTGGTCTGAGCAGGTGTTAGGTTTTGGAGATATATTTCCATCGCTACGCCTGCCTTGCTAGTAGGCGATAGCGATGTTAGTGTCTGCTTTCAGTCGCTAACAGGTTGGGTACGCCCACTTTGCATTTCATTAACGATAAATATCGCTGACATGCAAAGCGGGCCCCAAACCGCTCGCTATCGCCTCAAAGCTGTCGTTAACATTAGTTAGCGACAGCTTGCTAATAGAGCGATGTAATTATCGCCACTTAGCGGTCAAAAACGGCCGCTAAAGCGGCGATAATCTAATATCGCCAGGCTTGGTAATATGCCCCAGAGTTGTAAAGAAAATAATTGAGAACTTTATCCAGAGCAGTATTCCAAAGAGGGAAAGCTAGAGGTGAAAGGTCAGAGGACTTTATTAAGAGCAAAACCCCACTGTGAAGGGAGGAAGAAAAGGTAAAATGTCAGAGACATCCTTCTTTATCACCACCCCAATAAGTCAGAGATATTCCACAGGGTCACAGGACATTCCCGTCTGAAGTCTGGTTGTCACAGTCAGGGATTTTAGGCCAGAGAGGGACTGCACCCACTTATGAGGTCTGACTGAAGCCCCTACCTGGACAGTATCAAAACTCCTCCCTTCTAGGCCTGTCCCTTGGGAAGGGTGTTTAATTCCTGAGAAAATGGGTCTCCTACATGGAACTTGATCTGCCATAACTGTGGTGCAAAGAGACTCCCACATCCCAGGACCCAAGTAACACTGCAATGGCTGGCTGGCACCCAGCAGATTGCGTGCCGCACAAAAAAGGGGGAGGAGGGTAACTCCTACTTCGACCTCCTCTATAACTGACTAGTCACACACAGAGAAGTAGGAGTGAGGAAATTGTTTTTTTAGATTAGGCATTTGAATATCCCTGAGTTAGTTATAGTTTATATTTGTTTGTCTGCACTTATTCTTTGCTTGATCCCCACTCTTCTATGTGTTTGTATTGTTTCCCCCTCCCTATTGCTCCGCCCCATGTGCTGGTCTGCACAGGGGTGTGTTTAGCAGTGCAATGATGAAGCATGCCACACATTATTGTGGGTGAGGGCAGTTTTTCAAACATCTTAACTTTGCCACAAAACCTCTAAAAAAGTGATTTCCTCATTCCTCTTTCTCTGTGTGTGACGGTCCAGCACATTGCATCTAGTTAATGTTGTGTGCATAAAGTGTGAAGACCAGGGAATGGCCGATATGAGGGCACACAGTGTGCACTGGCTTGCAGTGAGGACAGAGTGATGAAAACAGACAATAAGCTCTGCCTGTTTCCATGCAGTGAATGCGGCAAGATGAGGTTAGACAGTCAGTACTGTCCTGCCCTTTAGGCAGTGCAGAAAGATGTGAGGAGAGAGGGACGGCCACCGCTCACCCTGCAGTGAAGGCTCAAAGATAAGGGGAGCCTCTAGCCCAACAGAAAGAGAAGAGAAATTAGGACAGACATTGGTCACCTTCCCTGGCCCAATAGTGAGGGTAGGGAGATAAAGCGAGACAGTGGGTATAGCTTCTGGTCTTCAGAGAGGCAGAAAAAAAAGGATAGACTAAAGCGACTGCTTGTGACTGGCCACTTTGGGCCCCCATGATGGGAACAGAGAAATAGGGGCAGAAATTGGACAGTAATTATATGCAGATATTTAAAGCGCATTATCACCCTGGGGTGTATCATGGTGCTGTGGTGTTAGTCTAGCAAAACGTTGAGCCTTGGGGGACTATTCAAAACACCTTGCCTTCAGCTTATAGCAGAATTAAAGAAATGCGATGGAGGCTGTTTTGTGTAGTGGCAGGTCATTCCACGCTTAAGGAGTGATGTGGGAGAAGACTTAACTGCAGAATCTGGTTTTCCATGCCTGGGATGCATGCAAATAGGAGTACAAATGAGTGGAGGTGTCTGGAAGGTTTATGAAAGCAGCTGTGATTGTTGAGGTATGCTGGGCAATTGTTATATAAAGTGTGGGTGAAGGGTGCTCATTTGTATGTGATGCTCCAGTGGAGTTCCTTCAGGTGTGGTGTGAGTGTGGCATGGGAGTTTTCAAATGATTTTTCCCTCCAAGTTCTGAATGGCCTCAGCCTTCTGGTGAGTTTTTGTTGATCCTGTTATAAAGGGAGTTCCTGTAGTCCAGTTTACTTGTGGCAAGTGTGTGTGAGATACTTTTACAGAGGCTGATTGGGAGGAATTGGGAAACCTTTCTTAGCATCTCCAAGGGTATGGAAGCATGAGCCGGTGATGCGTGGTCATGTTAAGTTTGCTTTTGATGACGATCCTGAGGTTCTTGGCATTGTTGGTCCTAGCTCTGCTGTACACCAGGTGGAGTTCCATAGTGAAGTGCTCTTCGTGAAGATCATGATATCAGTCTTGTCTGTGTTCGGCTTTAGAATGCTAGTCTTCTCCAGAGGGCAACTTCAATCAGGCATTGAACTTGATGCGGGTACTGGGCATCTTGTCCATGAAGGAGAGAATGAGCTGTGTATCATCAACATAGGAGAAGATGTTGATGTGAGAGCAAATGATGCTAGCCGGAGGGATCATGTAAGAATTAAAGAGGGTCAGACTCACGGAGGATCTTTGCAGATGAGGTCACTGGCGTTCGGGGGGTGTGGTCCAGGCTAACGGACTGGGAACGTCCGAGCTGATCCATTGGAGTGTGTGTCCTTGAATTCTAATATTGTGTAGGCGTTTGATGAGGATGGGATGGGAGACCTGGTCAAACAATGCAGGGAGGTCCAAGAGGTTGAGGGCTGCTGTGTCTCTACCAGGCAGAGACACTTACATGTCATCCGTAGCAGCAATAAGGGAAGTTTCTGTGCTGGGATTAGGCTTGAAAACAGACTGGGTGGTGTTAAGAAGTTGGTGGTCATTGAGGTATTTGGTGAGGGATCTGTTGATGGTTTTCTCCAAGACCTTGGCTGGGAATGGTAGCAGGGAGATTGGTCTCTCATTGGTGAGTGTTGAAGGGTCCATAGAGGGTTTCTTTAGTAATGAGAGGAGAGTTGGGTTTTCCAAGTGTTTGGGAAAGTTACAGAAGAGGTGGAGGCATTTAAAATGGGTACAAGCATGGTGTTGCTGGGTTGCAGTCCTCTGGAGTAGGTATGGTGGGGCAAACTTTTGATGGTGCCACTGAGTGGGTGGACTTCATGGTGGCAGCGATTTCCTCTGTTTGATTTTGGTCCATGTGGTTAGCATTGTTTCTTTATACGAGACCAGGAGCATTTAGCATGGTCTGACATTTCTGTTTCATGAGTTCAAGTTGCAATAAATGGTAGTGAATCTGGTGCTGAAGAATTGAAAGAGATTGTTGAGGGGTGATCGAGTTGGCTAAGATTTCTTAGCTTCTGTTGGTACTGGCAGTGTTGCGGTCTGCCAGAGCATAGCTGTTGGTGGTCTGGATCATATGGTGGTAGAGTCTCAGGGTGAATTTGGATGTGCCCCTGTCTGCATGTTCCTGACTTATTCTCCATTTGAGCCCCAGTTATTTGCAGTGATGTTTCATTGGGCTACGTTCCTCCATGTACCAACTAGCCTAGGGTCTAGATCCTGTTGTATTGCTGTGTTTGAGGGGAGCCAGGGAGTCTGCAAAGGAGGTGATTCAATAGCGTGAATTGTTGATGGCCTTGGGGAGGCTGTTGCCTTGTTTAGCTCAGTGGGTATTAAGTACGGTGTTCCGGTCCTTGTCAGTGAAGCTGTTCCAGTTTTGTTGACTGGTCTGGCGGTGATAAGTGTGCATTGGCTCTGAACATTGATGCTGAACTTGCTGGGGGCATGGTCTGTCCAGGAGACCGGAATGCTGATGAAGGTGGTGAAAATAAAGTCCAGGAGGTGCTCGACGACGTGGGCAAGCCCCTTTACAACTTTGGGTGAGGCTCTGGCTTCCAAGGGCTTCTGTGAGTGCTTTTGAGTTGGGGTTTGTGTAGCCTTCTATGTGGAAGTTCAGGTCTATGAGTACAGTATAATTGCTACTCTTGAGGAAGACAAATTCCATGATGGTGTTGGTGAAGTTAATGCGAGGTCCCAGTGGTCTGTAGGTAAGAGTGCAACTTAGGGTGAAGTTGGCTCTGTCTTAGAACTTAAACAATAGGGTTCCATGTTGTAGATAATGTGTTCATGGAGGTGGTGCAGCTGATGGTATTCTTATTGATGAGGGCGAGGCTGCCTCTGGGCTTCTGAAGTCTGCCTTGCTTGGCGATTTTGTAGCCAGGGAGATGACTGCGGCAAGGGCAGGTGCAATATGGTGTTCTGCCAGAGTTCCATGAGAATAAATATGTCCAGAACGATGTAGTGCATCAGGTCCCAGATCCCTGTGGCATGCTTGGTGAGTGAGCCGGTGTTGAGGAGTTTGCATGTAAGAGTTGTGTAGGTGGTTACAGGACTGTGTGAGTGAGGCTTGCCTTCAATGTTCCAGTGGTGTGCCTGTTGCGTGCGTCTGCGCGGTGGCTGCCATCAAGTTGGTCCTGGGAAAGGGATGAGGCACATCCCTGTGCAGATGGACGATGGGAAATCAAGTGATGTTGTTTTCAGTGCACACTGTGGCACACATCTCTTTGGATATGCGTTGTTACAACGCATGCTTTTACAACGCATGCCTTTACAACGCAAATTTTACAACGCAAGTCGTTACAACGACTTGCCTTGGGGGGCGCTGGATAGTGAATAGTTTAATTTACTATTCCAACTCCAGTCCCCGTGGATAGTAGGGAAGGTGTTGGATAGTAAATTATAACTATTCCCTATCTTAGAGCGCCCCCAGCGCAAGTCGTGGTAATGACTTGCGTTGTAATGGTTGCGTCGTAAAGGTACTTCTTTGTAAAAGTTGCATTGTAAACGCTGTTCCTCCATCTCTTTGCACTCACAGAGGGCCAGTCAGTGGAAAATTCCTCAAAAGACTTTAAGATTGTTGAAAAAAGATGGCAGACAATGGGTGTTGCTTCTATACATGTACAGAGGACAGAGAGATGAGGCTAGAAGGCATATACTGCCTCTAACACCAACGTTAGGGTAGAGACATGGAACCAGAGAATGGGCACCATTACCCCCCACTCAGTGAGAGCGTTGAAATGAGGCCAAAACAATGGCCACCATATCTGGACCACAGTGAGTGCAGAGAGATAAGGTCTGACAGTGGGCACCACCAGTCAGCTCACTAAGAGGTCACACAGCCCTCACTGAGTCTATCCCACACTTAGTGCAGAGATATAAGGGCATCTTCTGGGCACCACCACTGATCCAACAGCGACTGGAAAGAAAAAATGGTGGAAAGAGGGCACTGCCTCTAGCCCCTCGCTGAGTGCAAAGAGATGAGGGCACGTAATGGACGATACCTATTGCCCCTCAGTGATTGAATTTTAGTTGAGGACAGCCTTTGGAAACAGCCTCTGTTACCACAGAGAGTGAAGAGAGATAAGGGCAAACACATATTTACTGCCTTTGACCTAAAACTGTGTGGAGAGAGATTACTAGACTGGGAGTGCTGCCTCTGGCTGCTAAGTGAGTACAGAAAGATAATGGCAGACGGTTGACACCCTCTCCTGCCCGCAGTGACTGTAAAGAGACAAGAGAGGTAAAACTTTATTGTACATGGTTATTTAAAACCTTTACAATATAGAAAAAAGTTCAATTAATAAAACATGAGTCAAATTCATACGTATTAATTTGTACGGTAGCCCCGATACTTCAATGTATTTGGAATTCTTCAATTGCTTCGGGCATTTTCCCTGACGTCTGGAAACATGCCACTCTTCTACCCCTAAAGAAGAAACCCAATGGGGACCCTGACGACCTGACGAATCTCCGCCCAATATCCCTATTAGCTGCCCCGGGAAAAATGCTGGAAAAAATTATACAGCGACAATTGAGTAAATTTGTGGAAACCAACAACATCCTACATGAAACTCAATCGGGTTTCCGACCCGGTTTCAGTACGGAAACAGCGCTCATAGAGGTAGCCGAGTCAGTGAGGTGGTCGATGGATGCAGGAGACTCTGCAATGCTGGTACTCCTGGATCTATCGGCCGCCTTCGACACGGTGGACCACGCCAGCCTACTCAGTCGGCTCGCAGAGATAGGCATTCAGGACAGAGCACTAGGGTGGATAAACTCCTACCTATCGCTTAGAACGCAGAAGGTAACACTTGGGACGTTCTCTTCCACGCCCAAAATTCTTGGCTGTGGAGTCCCGCAGGGATCGGCCCTCAGCCCCCTTCTGTTCAACATCTACCTGGCTCCTCTTTTTACGTTAATTGCCAACTGGGGTGTCAAGGCAATTTCTTATGCCGATGACACCCAGTTGGTATTTCCGTACTCGGAGATGACACATGATTCTTTCTCAAATTTCAAAGGTTGTCTCCAGGATATAGCACACTGGATGAACACTAATAAATTAAAGTTGAATGCCAATAAAACCGAAGTCATCTTCTTCAGCAAGGGTCCCCTCCCCGCCCATGAGCTCTGGTGGCCCACGGAGATGGGCCCGCCCCCCTCACCAAGTCACTCGGCAAAAAATCTTGGAGTGAGATGGGATGACAACATGTCCTTTTCATCCCATGTCCAACAAGTGGCCGGATGCTGTCTCAGCAAGCTGAGAAACCTCCGAAAAATCCTAAGGCTCCTACCGGAGAGTTGTAGAAAAACGGTTGTTCACGCGACTGTCACCTCACGGCTGGATTATGCCAATGGTTTATACCTGGGCCTACCAAAATACCTGACTCATAGGCTTCAGGTAGTTCAAAATGCGGCTGCGAGACTGGTACTGCGAATCCCTTTCAAGCAGTCAGTCTCTCCGCATCTTCGAACCCTGCATTGGCTACCAGTAGCCAACAGGATAAAATTCAAAGCTCTGACACTTGCGTTCAGATCTCTGTATGGCTCCTGCCCACAATACCTGAAAAACCGCCTTCCTAGATACTTTCAAAGCCGTGCACTACGATCCAATGACCGTGTCCAACTGGTCATCCCGCGGGCAAAGAAGGCCCGGCTAGGCGGTCGGACCTTTTCAGCCAACGTCGCCGCTCTGTGGAACTCCTTGCCACAAGTTATTCAACAGGCCCCCTCCGAACCCTGCTTTAGGAAATTACTAAAGACCTGGCTTTTCTCCCAGCCACGATAGCTCCCATATTTTGTATGCCTAAGGTTATCAGTGATCTACTAGCGCCGGGACACCTCCTCGCGAGGTAGCTGTTTGCGCTGTATAAAATCCAGTATTATTATTATTATTATTATTATTAAGACAATAATTCTTTCCATAACAAACATACTGCGATAGCAGCAACAAAGTTAAAATAAGCATAAATGCGGTTTGGACAGCTTGTTTAACATGATAGGATGTGCAGTAAGTTTGTCCTAGTTGCCAGCTTAGGGGTAATGTAGTAAAGTGTAGATGCAATAAGAACATTTTTGAGAGTGCCCCTTCGATAAAAAACCTGTTTGCGTTAAAAAAAAAGACGTAAAAAAAAAAAATACAAGCAAAAGTGATTCATTATAATAACAGTTCGGAGTATCCCTGTTATATGGTCAGTGTTATTCAGTATAGGCAAAGTCAAAGTGGCCTGCTAGAGCTTGCTGTTCAGGGGAACCAGTAGATTGATCCTCTCGTCCTTCACGGTGCTACTAAGTTTTGTGGGTTTCCTACAACATTTTCAAGCGGGCCTCCGCTGTTTCTAGGAATTTTACCATTCGGCAGCTCAGTTGGATATCATCGCCTTTGAAACAAGCGAGCACCGCTTGCCTGCAGGTCCGTATCTTACGGGTGTTGAAAAGTGGTCTCAAGAAGGAGCGACGTTCTTGAATGAGTTTGCTGCAGATGGCGATCAGGTGAACTGTGTTTTCTTTACCATTCCCGCAAAGTCGGCATGTTGTTGCTAGTTGTGGGACGCTGACGGCAATTTCAGGAACTTCTCTTTTATTTTTTTGGTAAAGCCTGTCTGTAGATAAGCTTGGGGCTAGAGCTTCATGTACGATTGAACTGTCGGCCAGCCGTGGGCTCGCTTTGATAGGACGGCTTTGTCCTGCAGCAATGATTCTTTTCGGACTGTCTTGTTGACCACCATTTTGAAGCCTGCTGGGGAGCCTGGGAGATCCCATAATTGCCGTAAGCCAAGGTCGTCGATGGCGGCCTCCAAGTACAGCCTTGCGGGGCATGTTTCTTTATCTTGAAGTTCCTTCCACAGGGGAGCATTTAAGAGTTTTCGGATCACCCCTGCTTACTTTCTGCCAGCTTTTTATGTAGGTTTCTTTACGTGCCAGCTCTTCTTTAGGTAGCCCAAATTCTAGTCTCATGTGAGCGGGCAATGTATACCTAGGAAGGCCAAAGATCATACGTAGCGCCTTTGCTACCGTTCCATCTACTAAGGAAGCGTCCCTCCCCCTCATAGATTCACTGCCATAAGTGATGGCACAGTGTCCAAGAAATGCTGGTCCCAAGATACAGGGAGAGCTGTCACAGAGTACAAGGAGAGCTGGGCACAGAGTACAAGGAGAGCTGGGCACAGAGTACAAGGAGAGCTGGGCACAGAGTACAAGGAGAGCTGGGCACAGAGTACAGGGAGAGCTGGGCACAGAGTACAAGGAGAGCTGGGCACAGAGTACAAGGAGAGCTGGGCACAGAGTACAAGGAGAGCTGGGCACAGAGTACAAGGAGAGCTGGGCACAGAGTTCAGGGAGAGCTGGGCACAGAGTACAAGGAGAGCTGGGCACAGAATACAGGGAGAGCTGGGCACAGAGTACAAGGAGAGCTGGGCACAGAGTACAGGGAGAGCTGGGCACAGAGTACAGGGAGAGCTGGGCACAGAGTACAGGGAGAGCTGGGCACAGAGTACAAGGAGAGCTGGGCACAGAGTACAAGGAGAGCTGGGCACAGAGTACAAGGAGAGCTGGGCACAGAGTACAAGGAGAGCTGGGCACAGAGTACAAGGAGAGCTGGGCACAGAGTACAGGGAGAGCTGGGCACAGAGTACAAGGAGAGCTGGGCACAGAGTACAGGGAGAGCTGGGCACAGAGTACAAGGAGAGATGGGCACAGAGTACAAGGAGAGCTGGGCACAGAGTACAGGGAGAGCTGGGCACAGAGTACAGGGAGAGCTGGGCACAGAGTACAGGGAGAGCTGGGCACAGAGTACAAGGAGAGCTGGGCACAGAGTACAAGGAGAGCTGGGCACAGAGTACAAGGAGAGCTGGGCACAGAATCAGGGAGAGCTGGTTACAGAGTCAGGGAGAGCTGGTTACAGAGTCAGGGAGAGCTAGTCTCAGGGTACAGGGAGAGCTGGTCACAGAGTAAGGGAGAGCTGGTCAAATGACACAGGGAGAGCTGTTCACAGAGTACAGGGAGAGCTGATTACAGAGTCAGGGAGAGCTAGTCTCAGGGTACAGAGAGAGCTGGTCACAATGTACAGGGAGAGCTGGGCACAGTGTACAGGGAGAGCTGGTTACAGTGTACAGGGAGAGCTGGTTACAAGTATAGGGAGAGCTGGTTACAGAGTCAGGGAGATATGGTCACAGAATACAGGGAGAGCTGGTCACAGGGTACAGGGAGAGCTGGGCACAGAGTACAAGGAGAGCTGGGCACAGAGTACAGAATGAGCTGGGCACAAAGTTCAGGGAGAGCCGGTCATAGGGTACAGGGAGAGCTGGGCACAGAGTACAGGGAGAGCTGGGCACAGAGTACAAGGAGAGCTGGGCACAGAGTACAAGGAGAGCTGGGCACAGAGTACAGGGAGAGCTGGGCACAGAGTACAAGGAGAGCTGGGCACAGAGTACAAGGAGAGCTGGGCACATTGTACAAGGAGAGCTGGGCACAGAGTACAAGGAGAGCTGGGCACAGAGTACAGGGAGAGCTGGGCACAGAGTACAAGGAGAGCTGAGGTTCCGTGACAATTGTAAGTGGTGTTTTCGACTCGCACGAATATGGTCGAGTCTGGTATCTACGAACCGCAAATGACGAGTTTAGTAAGTGTGCGCAGTTTCGCTGTGCTAACTTAAACCGTTCGTTTGTTACGTGGGTTTTTCATCTGTACCCACGGGTTCCATCTTAGATACGGCATCCATTTTGTCTCTTGCCCTCAAGTAGCCAGCGAACGGTCGTTGTCCGCTTCGCGACCCTGGGGCTCCCAAGATATTTGTGGAAGACACATGTCCTTTGTAAGTGTCTTTATGATGAGGGGGATGATACTGTAAGGCAGATGGCCCTGCTCGAGGCTCATCTCGCTGTGCCGGTTTATTGTCTCAGCCGTGCATCTCATTAGACACGTCCCTTTGATGCCTGTAGCTCGTGTTTCCCGATACCTCCCCTTTTACACCCTTTTCCAATCTCCCCACTGTTTCTATCTTCCTCTGCACCTGTCCTTGTTCCTTCTTCGATCTGTTTTACTGCTGATTGGAATGTACTAATGGTGGGAAGATGGGTTTTTACAGTTGGGAACCACCAAATGTTTCTGCACTTATGTTCCGGACCTTATGAGTATCAAAGTGACCAAAGCGACCCCTCTCGGGGACAATTGTGGGAACCGGGTTGTAAACCTTTGTGTGCTATGCAAACCTATGGGAGAATTCTGTATAAAAGGAGCGATCCACAGAAACAATTTGAAGCAGTCTCCCCGAACTACACTCGTTGTACTTCCTGTGACTTCTGTGTTTCCCTGCAGTAAATAAACCTTGAATCTTTGACGCCGAAGGAAGTGTCCCGTGTCTCTGTCATTCGTACGCCGGAGCAGGTTACCCACGAAGGTTTCAGGTGTTGTCCCCTGGCACCGCTGGGTCTTAAAGAACCCAGTCCTTCAGTTGGCGCCCAACGTGGGGCTGCATCAGTGGTACCGGTCCAAGCCCGACGATCGTGAGGAACTTCGTGTGAAATCTCCGAGGGAAGGTGCACTCCGCTTCATCGATCCTGTTGTCGAAACAAGTGGCCCGAAGACTTTTCCCGCGAAGATTCCCGCCTCCTGACGGCTGTGACGGACTGCTGCCCTGACTGTAGACCTGTTTTGGCACCTGGCGTAGACCTTGGTAGAGCGAGACGACTGACGGCCTTCCTGGTGACGCCATCGATCTTTGAGTTAAGTATTTGTGGGTCGCTCCCAGAGTTCTTGGTTGTGGTTGCTTAGTGGTTGCATGGTTCCATTGCATTTGTGGTTCTTGGTACTTTGTTGTGTTGTTTGACGACTGCAGCCGCCAAAAACCGAGGGTTTTCTCTTTTTGCTGGGACGTGGTAAATCCCGTAACCCTTGACGTTTGTGAAACTCGGCTAGTGTGCAAGATGCCTGGTCGTAGTACTTTGTTAAGTTGTTTCAGACGTTGCGGTGCGGATTCCCGACTGGAGGACTCGTGCCCGATACCTCCGGTTGGAACTCCGACTTATGAACTATACAGCAAACATGGGCTAGGCCCGATTACTTTTAATGATTATTGGATTCGCTATACTAAGAAGGACGGTGTCCTTAGTTGGCCACCTCATGGTAGCTTTGAGACCCCGATCTTAGATAACTTAGAGGCTAAATTGTTCGAGAAAAAGTCAAGGCCGGCCATGTTTGATGCCTTTCGGTTGTGGCGTAAAGAAGCCCGACAGAAAGAAATCAGACAGACTAAACGAAATCAGAGAGATGGTGTTGCTACCATTGTAAAGAAAGCAGAGCAATTTCAGCGTGACAAGGAGGTTAAGGAAAAGGAAGTGTTTGATAGACTACAGCGCATGACTATAGATAAATGCTATCCTGCTTTGCCTACGGAGTCGGAAAAGAAGGAAGAAATAGTTGAGGATCCTTTAATGTCCTATCTTATGAAGTCGCCACCCCCGTATGTACAGGGTACCGCAGCTCCTGTGGTTCCCCCTGTACCTATTCTTCCACCTATTCTTCCTCCGCCTGTTCCTCAACCTGCACCCGTTCTTCCGACTGTTCCTGCTCCTTTGCCTGTTGCTATCCCTACTGCTCCTCCGCTTCCACATACTCCTGCTCCCGCTACTGCTCCTGCTCTGTTAACTCCTGCTGTTGCTTCTGTCTCTACTCCTTCGCTTGTTAGTCCTGTGTCCTATACTTCTCCCTCTACTCGTAGTCGTACTTCTCCTCTTGCGGCTAGCTTCTTTCATTCTCTCGGACCTGTTCTTGGGTCTGCTGGTTCAGATGGTCCTCAGAGACGTAGTCAGCTTCCTGGTAACAGGGAACGCGCTTCGCTATATAATATGGCAATGGGTTGGATGACATATCCTCTTAGAAATCCGCCACGTGTCGTACTCGATACGTTTTGTCAATTTAATATACCAACTCAAAGATTCGTGTTCGAAGAAATGTGTAAGGTTCTTCGTGATCAGATATCGGCCGATGCACCTGACGAGGTGCTGACCGCTTTGTCTGACCTACAGCTTCAGTTCTCGACTGGACTGATAGTGGATACCAATGTTCGACGTGCTGTTGAACGGTTGCTATCTTTCCGTCCCACTCCTATACCTCAAGCCCTCTTTGTTGAAGATGTTGAAAGACAGCCAGATGAGTCTGGTCAGTTTCCTATGCGAGAAGTTCCACCAGTGTGCATGCCAGGTAATCCTGGGGCAAACCCCCCGATCTTGCCGTTCTTTCAGAGAGTTTGGATACATCTCCCATGGAAACGCTCAGAAGTGTTGCAGGTGAAGCAATCTTTGCCTGACCCTCGCAAGAATCCTGCTGGGTATTACAAGGAATTATCGCAGCTCGTAGACGCTACGGTAATGAATCTTGCCGATATTGACATGCTGTTTGGAAATATTGTACCACAACCGGTATGGGCTAAGATTCGGCACGAAGATCACGCAAACGAATTAGGTGGCGATTGGGCTGCTCTTACTGCGGCCGATACGCGACAAGTTGGTGGGGCTAAGCCTGAACAGTTGATTGCTGCTCTTCCTCAAAGAATAATAACGTTAATGAAAACTCTTATGCCAGCCATGAGAGTGAATTGGGACAAATTGTCAGCATGTAGACAGAAGAAGGACGAGAGTGTTTCCGACTTCTTTACGAGATTCGAGGAGGCATTCATCGATCATAGTGGTCAGGATATGAGCACTGAGGGTGGTCAGCGGTTGTTCGTAGATAAATTTGTCTCTAACTTATTGCCCGATTTGAGCAATAAATTGAAAAATTCGGAAAGTGTGTGGGCCGTTTCCACCTCGGCTCAAATATTGGCTACGGCACAGTATTATGAGAACAGAGAAAAAGAAGAGAACGACCGCGCCGATAAAAAGACGAAAGAACTCAAAACTAAAGTATTGTTACAGCAGGCCTATCCTCCGCGTTCGAATCAGAATGCTTCGCAGCAAAATAGATCGCAGCCACAATCGAATCGATCACAATCCCGAAATGACTCCTCTTCCCAAAGATCTTCATTGGGGTACAATCAATGTGCCTATTGTAGACAGGAGGGTCATTTGAAATTCAATTGTCCTGCTCTAAACGATCGTAACAGCGGTAATTCATCTAGAGGAGGTCGTGGTGGTTCGCAGCAGACATCACGCGGTAGAGGTCGTGGTGCTCAGAATGACCGTTCAGATAACTCATCAAATTCCGATAATTGTTTTGATCAACGTGGATCATCGCAAGGACGATCTGCGCAGTACAATGTAGACGATTATTACGTCGATCAGGGAACTGACGACAGTAATTACTAGGACAGCCATAGACAAGGAGAGGGAGTGGTATCAGTTCCGGTTGATCAGAGAGGGCCTTACGTCGCAGTTGCTACATCGGGCGTCGTTGAGCCTTTTCTGTTGGACACTGGTGCAGCGAAAAGTTCCATAAAGCGTTCGAAACTCCCTGGCGCACCTTTGTCTGGCTTAACAAATGTTTCCGTTGGATTCTCTGGCGCCCCCGTTAGCAATCCAGTTTCGCGCCCTTTGCCCCTTACAATTGGGCCCCGTGAGCTAGAAGCTCCGTTGATTTTGACTACGGGTTGTGGTGAAAATCTTTTGGGCCTGGATTTGCTAAAACGCTTGTATGCAACTCTGTATTGTTCTCCTGCGGGTGTAAAGCTTACGTTGGGAGAGAGGGTTGTCTCTCCATGTACTTGTCTCTCGATAAGCTTCCACCGGAATTGAGTTCTCTTCCTGCATCTTTGTGGGCAACAGGTCCCAATGACGTGGGCCTGCTTGACATCTCCCCTTATGTTGTTCAGTTGAAATCTAATGTGCGGTTGCCACGTATTCCCCAGTATCGTATCTCTCTTGATGGTGAACGAGCATTGTTAGCGATCATCTATGATTTGATCGAGAAAGACGTAATTGAAGAAACACGGGGGAACGTGTGCAACAGCCCTGTACTGCCCATTCTTAAACGTACTGATCCTTCGAAACCACCTGTTTATCGTTTTGTTATCGATTTACGGGAGGTAAATAAAATTGTGATTCCTCAGTTCCCCGTTGTGCCCGACATCACGGCACTACTGACTCTGATTCCAGCTTCTGCATCTTGGTTTTCGGTGATTGATTTGAAGAATGCGTTCTTCAGCATTCCCATTGCAGAAGAGAGCAGGGACCTTTTCGGTTTCTCTCTTGGTGGACGCAGCTTCCGGTTCAAACGCGCTCCTCAGGGCTACTGTGAAAGTCCGTCGATTTACAGTCAAGCCTTGAAGGGTCAACTGGATGCGTTTACATTGCCGGCTGGTGCGGCCTTAATCCAATACGTCGACGACTTATTGGTAGCTGCAGATACTCAGGACATTTGCAAAATTGCTACGGTGTCGCTGCTGCAACATCTCTGCGAGTTAAATCACAAGGTGTCACCTTCTAAACTCCAATATTGTTGTCAAGAAGTAACCTATCTAGGTCACTTATTGTCAAAGGAGGGAAGGCGGTTGACCCCAGAGAGAATTGCAGCAATTGCGCGAATGGCTGTGCCAACAACCCAAAGAGATGTGCGTGCCTTTCTAGGTATCATGTCGTACTGCAGGCAATGGATTCCAAATTTTTCATTGCTAGCGAAACCATTGGTAGCTCTCACGTGCAAGGATGTTTCAACTCCTTTGCCATGGACGGAAGAATGTCAGAAAAGTTTTTCTGAATTACGTAATTCATTGTGTTCGGCTCCTGTGTTAGGTACTCCTGACTACAGTAAGCCGTTTACATTATATGTTCACGAGAGGGAAGGTTGTGCGTTGAGCGTCTTAACGCAACCTTTTGGTGGTAAGCAACGTCCATGTGTATATTTTTCCTCGACCTTGGACCCGGTAGCTAGAGCATTGCTGAGTTGTTTGAGAGCAACAGCGGCAGCTGCGGTGTCCATCCGACAATCAGCAGGATTGGTCATGGATAATATGCTTAAGGTGATGGTTCCGCATGCAGTCGATACTCTTTTGAATCGTACGAAAACCCAGCACTTGACGAGTGCGAGATTGTCTGGGTACGAGCTGACGCTGCTGGCAAGCCACATTCAGATAAAACGTTGCAATGTTCTGAATCCGGCGACCTTGTTACCAATTAGCTCAGAGTCAGATGAAATAACAGAACACAACTGTTATTTGAGAACAGAGGAAGAAACAAAAGGTCGAGTGGACCTTAAAAACACTCCTTTGGAAGACCCAGATGGAACGCTGTATGTGGATGGTTCATGTTTTAAACTGCCGAATGGTGATGTGACTACTGCATATGCTGTTGTAACGTTGAATACTGTTGTTGAGACTGCAAGATTAAATCAGAATTCGGCCCAAGCTGCAGAACTGATCGCTCTCACTAGAGCGTGTGTGTTAGCGAAAGGGAAACGCGTGAATGTGTTTACCGACAGCCAATACGCTTTTGGCGTCGCCCATAGCTTTGGACGGTTGTGGAGAGAGAGAGGTTTTCTGACATCGCATGGTACGAAGATTCAGCATGGTCAGCTTGTGAATGATCTTTTGGATGCACTTACGTTGCCTAAGCAAGTAGCGATTGTTAAATGTAGTGCGCATCGTAAGGTGACGGATGATGTTGGTCGTGGTAATGCGTTTGCGGATGAGATTGCTAAGGAGTCTGCCCGGAACCTTAGCACTCGAATGTATGTGACGAGTTCGGTTAGGTGGCCTACAGAATCGAGTATGTGTGAGGACACTATCGAGAGTGTGAAAGCAATTCAGAATGAGGCCACCGAGACTGAAAAGACGAAGTGGAAAGAAAGTACGGGAAAGTTGGATGTAAATGGTTGTTGGATTGATTTGTCGGACCAGAAAAGATGGATGTTGCCTGATGCGTATGTGCTGGCTGTTGTGACAATGGCACATGGGTTAGCACATATTAGCGCGAAAGGTATCTGTAAGTTGTTGTCTCCTGTGTGGAAGAATGATGGTATCACGAAATGTGCTGAACGCTTGGTCAAGAATTGTATGGTATGTATGTTGTACAATACTGGTAAGGGAACCCCAACTCCTCCTGGTAGTTTTGCTCCCCCTTCATGTCCCTTTGAGGTGATCCAACTAGACTTCATCCATATGGAGCGATGCAATAACCTGAAATACGTTTTAGTCGTGGTTTGCGCGTTCTCCCGATGGATTGAAGCCTACCCTCTTAAGGACAACACTGCTTTGTCAACTGCGAAAATCCTACTGAAGGAATACTTTCCTCGGTACGGAATGCCTCGGGTTGTGTGGTCGGATAACGGAAGTGAGTTTGTGGGGAGTGTGATGAAGAGTGTGTGTAAGGGCCTTGGAATTAATCAAAAATTCCATAGCGCCAATCATCCCCAGTCAGCTGGTTTGGTTGAAGGGTATAACGGCACCCTTAAACTAAAGCTAGCGAAGATTCAGGCCACGACTGGTCTCTCGTGGCCTGACGCTTTACCCTTAGCACTACTGTCAACAAGGGCAACCGTACACTCCTGAGTAGGGCTCAGTCCCTATGAAATAGTGTTCGGTCGTCCTGCAAATGTTTGGGGGGTCCCTAGGCCGGGTGTGTTCTGTGATCTTGAGTATCCAATGTTGATCGATTATCTTCATGACTTGACTGCTAAACTGAGGTTAATTCACCAACAGGTTTACGAAGCATTGCCGACGCAGACGGAGGGTCCAGGCCACCAGCTCCAGCCCGGAGACTGGGTGGTGACGCGAAATTTCTCGCGCAAGAAGAATTTGGAGCCCAGATTCACTGGACCCTTCCAGGTCCTCCTTGCCACGAGAACTGCTGTTCGTCTAGAGGGTCGGAAAAACTGGGTGCATGCCACCCATACCAAAAAAGTCCCTATTCCGTTGCCGGCAGACTCGTGGGTGAGGAGAGGCATTGCATTAACTGAAACCAAAGGATTGCCGGCGTTTGTACCTTTCAGCGACGCACAACCTGTCGGAGAATCCTCAGTGCAGCAGAAAGACATTGTTGAACATTTGTCATCAAAAGACTCAAGACCAGAACATTCAGCTGATCAACAGGACGCTGTCTCTTCAACGGATCCTTTGTTTGACGAGCAGACACGTCCTGGGAAAACCCGATACTTTTTGCGATCCAGCACTAAAGACTAATAAACGATCCTGTCTTGTCCCTTGCCAATTGCATTATCCCGTTTTCCACGATCAGTTTGAACACTCGTATCATTGTAATTATTTTTGTATATATACATTGAGTTTCGTTCCTCATATTTTTGCTTCCACAGCTGAGAGACACTTTGCATACACATAATTGTGAATAAAGGCCGTAGGGCCGCGCGTGTACTTCCTTCTGGTTAGTAGGTCTTGACGCTAGGTTAAAGACAGTCGGTTCCTGGGAACTCCTAGGGATTGACTACTGCTACACAGAACGAAGTGCGTCAAGAAACGTTGCGGACGGTCGTAGGGGATGGCATTTTCGAAGCTGATGGACTTGGAAGAAGCTCAGGCGCAAAGGTTCAAGTTGCAACAGCTTAGTCGTACCAAATGTTTTATGTTCCAAATATTCGTATTGCTTTTGACTGTTTCTGCATTATTGGCGGGTGGGGTGTATTACATGATGTCTTGTTTCTTATCTCCTGCCATACCTACTCCTACCCCTGATCCTAAACCTACCACTGTTGCATCTCCCCATTCTTTTCACTTCTTACCCGAACACGAGCAGGCTAGACGTGCAGAATTCCGCAACAATTCCTTTATTCAGCTCCTTCACCAGCATCAGTTAGTGGTTAACACTACTAATTGTTGGGTGTGTGGGTTGATGCCACATACTACGGATAAGGGAATTCCATATCTGGTGTTACCGTATAGTTCCCAAGGGTCTGCTCGAGCATTTCAAACAATGTTTCGAAGCGCACTAGATTCTCACCCCAATCGAGAGCCACGTTCTCCCTACCTTGGCCCTGGCTCGTACTATAAGCCTTTGTCTATAGCGATAGAAGACTTAGATAGAGATATCTATGAGCCATCGCTCATTCCAGTGGAAGAGGTACAAGCCTATAGGGTCCTGAGTAAGGCCGAGTACAGTGCGCTCACGAGTGATAAACAGCTTAAAAGCTCGCCTCCGATATGGGTCGTACCCCACATTGGTAATTTTTGTCTAATGGGTCGTGGCCGAAGATCGAAAGCCCGACTTGGAGAGAGTGCTTGCACTGAAAATTACATGCTGCCGATGATCTCGTCCCCTGTGTTTCTGGCTGCCAAGGGTACCTACTTTGTCTGTCATGATCGTGCGTATGCATGGTTGCCCTCTGACTTCATGGGCTCATGTTTTATCGCAAACTTGTTGCCTCCGACGTTCACTGTAGATGCAGATTATCACACGACTAGAGTTGTGAGAGGCGTAATTAGCGAAGAGGATACTGCCGGTCAAGAGGCAGGAGACTTTTTCAAGGGTTTCCTCCCGTTTTGGGGACCTATGGTTAATAGTAGGAACCTGAGACAGTTGACTCGAGTGGTAGAATCGACAGCTAATATTACTGCCAGTGCCCTTGGTAATATCACCACAGAACTTCAGGCGGATAGACTTATGACGTTACAAAACCGTATGGTTTTAGACGTGATCTTAGCAGATCGTGGTGGGGTATGTAAGGTGATCCATTCGAGCTGCTGTATTTTCATTCCTGATAATGCTCCGACTGTCTATCAAGCCATCTCAAAGTTGCATAAAATCTCTGAATCCATACACGTGGATGTAGGGGATTGGACGCTACTTGGGTGGTTTTGGGGCCTGATGTCGACTTGGGGTTGGAAGATTCTGATGATCATCGGAGTCGTTGTGGCGTTCCTGTTCACGTGTTGCCTTTGTGTGCAGTGTGGTCCTGCCTTATGTGGCCTCTGTGCTACAACGTGTATGAGACAGCCGCCTGTTACCAATGGAACTCGGTTGGACAGAGCTATGCTACAGCAACATCTAGATGGTCTGATGAATATCGAGTATGATTCCGACTAGTGCTTGCCTACATGAGGGCAAAAGGAGCGTCTGAGGTTCCGTGACAATTGTAAGTGGTGTTTTCGACTCGCACGAATATGGTCGAGTCTGGTATCTACGAACCGCAAATGACGAGTTTAGTAAGTGTGCGCAGTTTCGCTGTGCTAACTTAAACCGTTCGTTTGTTACGTGGGTTTTTCATCTGTACCCACGGGTTCCATCTTAGATACGGCATCCATTTTGTCTCTTGCCCTCAAGTAGCCAGCGAACGGTCGTTGTCCGCTTCGCGACCCTTGGGCTCCCAAGATATTTGCGGAAGACACATGTCCTTTGTAAGTGTCTTTATGATGAGGGGGATGATACTGTAAGGCAGATGGCCCTGCTCGAGGCTCATCTCGCTGTGCCGGTTTATTGTCTCAGCCGTGCATCTCATTAGACATGTCCCTTTGATGCCTGTAGCTCGTGTTTCCCGATACCTCCCCTTTTACACCCTTTTCCAATCTCCCCACTGTTTCCATCTTCCTCTGCACCTGTCCTTGTTCCTTCTTCGATCTGTTTTACTGCTGATTGGAATGTACTAATGGTGGGAAGATGGGTTTTTACAGTTGGGAACCGCCAAATGTTTCCGCACTTATGTTCCGGACCTTATGAGTATCAAAGTGACAAAAGCGACCCCTCTCGGGGACAATTGTGGGAACCGGGTTGTAAACCTTTGTGTGCTATGCAAACCTATGGGAGAATTCTGTATAAAAGGAGCGATCCACAGAAACAATTTGAAGCAGTCTCCCCGAACTACACTCGTTGTACTTCCTGTGACTTCTGTGTTTCCCTGCAGTAAATAAACCTTGAATCTTTGACGCCGAAGGAAGTGTCCCGTGTCTCTGTCATTCGTACGCCGGAGCAGGTTACCCACGAAGGTTTCAGGTGTTGTCCCCTGGCACCGCTGGGTCTTAAAGAACCCAGTCCTTCAGAGCTAGGCACAGAGTACAAGGAGAGCTGGGCACAGAGTACAGGGAGAGCTGGGCACAGAGTACAAGGAGAGCTGGGCACAGAGTACAGGGAGAGCTGGGCACAGAGTACAGGGAGAGCTAGTCTCAGGGTACAGGGAGAGCTGGTCACAGAGTACAGGAGAGCTGGTCAAATGACACAGGGAGAGCTGGTCACAGAGTACAGGGAGAGCTGGTTACAGAGTCAGGGAGAGCTAGTCTCAGGGTACAGGGAGAGCTGGTCACAATGTACAGGGAGAGCTGGGCACAGTGTACAGGGAGAGCTGGTTACAGTGTACAGGGAGAGCTGGTTTCAAAGTATAGGGAGAGCTGGTTACAGAGTCAGGGAGAGATGGTCACAGAATACAGGGAGAGCTGGGCACAGGGTACAGGGAGAGATGGTCACAGTGTACAGGTGAGAGAGCGACCATTGTTCAGAGAGGGCTGGTACCGTTTTTATAAAAAAAACTTGTGGTCATGGACAGGGAAGCAGCTGACAGTAGAGAGAGGTGAGTGCACCCTACTCTTGGGGCCATAGAGAGAGAGACACTTGTCAGTGGTGAGAAGATCTTGTGAGTAGGGTGTGCACCCTATTCTTGGGGTCATAGAGAGGGAGCAGCAGGTAGAAAGGGAAGCCTTGCAGTGGAAGTGATGTCCCATGGCAGTGGGGAGTGAGCAGAAAGGTGGAGCTGAGGGGGGGCTGCTAACAGTGCAATGGTGAGACGCAGAGTAGAGGTGAGCTGCAGACTAGGGTAGGTGGCGGTGGTACCGATAATGATGGGTAGGGCTAGTAGCACTAGTAGAGCGGCTAGTAAGGCTTCTAGTAGTGGAGGGGATTAAAGAGGAGTGCCACTGGTTATGGAAAGAAGGGTTTCTGACAGTGGGTTTCCACTAGTGGCCGGTGCGAGAGGGGTGTTTGGTGGAGTGGGGGCCCTGCTTTGAGCTGGAGGATAATTGATGGATAGACAGATGGATGTGGGTAGGAAGGCCAGACAGATGGACTGATGGCTTGATGTATAGGTGGGTGAGTGGGTACGGTTGTTTGGTGGATGGATGGATCATGGGTGTAAGGATCGGCCCCTGGATGGACGGATGAGTGGATATGGAATGGATGATTGAGTATTGAATGGATGGACAGATGGGTGGGTACTGGTGGATGGATGGATCGATGATGTATGGATGGATGGATGCAGAGATGGATAAGTGATTGGGAGAGTGGATGGATGGACAGATAGATGGATGGGTATGGTTGGATGAATGGATGGATGGATTGGGTGGATGGATGGGTATGGATGAATGGATGGATGGATTGGGTGGATGGATGGGTATGGGTGGATGAATGGATGGATGGATTGGGTGGATGGATGGGTATGGATGGATGGATGGATGAATTGGGTGGATGGATGGGTATGGATGGATGGGTATGGATGGATGGATGGGTATGGATGGATGAATGGGTATGGATGGATGGATTGGGTGGATGGATGGGTATGGATGGTTGGATGGATGGATGGATTGGGTGGATGGATTGGGAGGATGGATGGGTATGGATGGATGGATGGATGGATGGATGGATGGATGGATGGATGGATGGATGGATGGATTTGGTGGATGGATGGCTATGGATGGATGGATGGGTATGGATAGAAGGATTGGGTGGATGGATGGGTATGGATGGATGGATGGATGGATGGATGGAGTGGATGGATTGGGTGGATGGATGGATATGGATGGATGGATGGATGGATGGATTGGGTGGATTGATTCGGTGGATGGATTAGTATGGATGGATTGGGTGGATGGATGGGTATGGATGTATGCATGGATGGATGGATTGGGTGGATGGATGGGTATGGATGGATGGATGGGTGGATGTGTTCATGTATGCATGGTTGAAGGGTGGATGGCTGGGTGTGTTCATGTGTGCATGTATGTATTGTATGCATGGATGAAGGGTGGATGGGTGGGTGTGTGCATTTATGCATGGATGAAGGGTGGATGGGTGGGTGTGTGCATGTATGCACTGATGAAGGGTTGATGGGTGAGTGTGTGCATTTATGCATGGATGAAGGGTGGCTGGGTGGGTGTGTGCATGTATGCACAGATGAAGGGTTGATGGGTGGGTGTGTGCATGTATGCATGGATGAAGGGTGGATGGGTGGGTGTGTGCATGTATGCACTGATGAAGGGTGGATGGGTGGGTGTGTGCATGTATGCAGAGATTAAGGTTGGGTGGGTGGATGTGTGCATGTATGCACAGATAAAGGGTGGATGGGTGGGTGTGTGCATTTATGCATAGATGAAGGATGGATGGGTGGGTGTGTGCATTTATGCATGGATGAAGGGTGGATGGGTGTGTGTGTGCATGTATGCACTGATGAAGGGTGGACGGGTGGGTGTGTGCATGTATGCACAGATGAAGGGTTGATGGATGGGTGTGTGCATGTATGCACGGATTAAGGGTGGGTGGGTGGGTGTGTGCATTTATGCATGGATGAAGGGTGGATGGGTGGGTGTGTGCATGTATGCACAGATGAATGGTTGATGGATGGGTGTGTGCATGTATGCACAGATGAAGGGTGGATGGGTGTGTGTGCGCATGTATGCACAGATGAAGGGTTGATGGATGGGTGTGTGCATGTATGCACAGATTAAGGGTGGATGGGTGGGTGTGTGCTTTTATGCACTGATGAAGGGTGGATGGGTGTGTGTGAGCATGTATGCACAGATTAAGGGTGGATGGGTGGGTGTGTGCTTGTATGCACTGATGAAGGGTGGATGGGTGGGTGTGTGCTTGTATGCACAGATGAAGGGTGGATGGGTGTGTGTGTGCATGTATGCACAGATGAAGGGTGGATGGGTGGGTGTGTGCATGTATGCACAGATGAAGGGTGGATGGGTGTGTGTGTGTGCATGTATGCACAGATGAAGGATTGATGGATGGGTGTGTGCATGTATGCACAGATGAAGGGTGGATGGGTGTGTGTGTGTGCATGAATGCACTGATGAAGGGTGGATGGGTGGGTGTGTGAATTTATGCATGGATGAAGGGTGGATGGTTGGGTGTGTGCATGTATGCACAGATGAAGGGTTGATGGATGGGTGTGTGCATGTATGCACAGATGAAGGGTGGATGGGTGTGTGTGCGCATGTATGCACAGATGAAGGGTGGACGGGTGGGTGTGTGCATGTATGCACAGATGAAGGGTTGATGGATGGGTGTGTGCATGTATGCACGGATTAAGGGTGGGTGGGTGGGTGTGTGCATTTATGCATGGATGAAGGGTGCATGGGTGGGTGTGTGCATGTATGCACAGATGAAGGGTTGATGGATGGGTGTGTGCATGTATGCACAGATGAAGGGTGGATGGGTGTGTGTGCGCATGTATGCACAGATGAAGGGTTGATGGATGGGTGTGTGCATGTATGCACAGATTAAGGGTGGATGGGTGGGTGTGTGCTTGTATGCACTGATGAAGGGTGGATGGGTGTGTGTGAGCATGTATGCACAGATTAAGGGTGGATGGGTGGGTGTGTGCTTGTATGCACTGATGAAGGGTGGATGGATGTGTGTGTGCATGTATGCATGGAAGAAGGGTGGATGGGTGGGTGTGTGCTTGTATGCACAGATTAAGGGTGGATGGGTGGGTGTGTGCTTGTATGCACTGATGAAGGGTGGATGGGTGTGTGTGTGCTTGTATGCACAGATGAAGGGTGGACGGGTGGGTGTGTGCATGTATGCACAGATGAAGGGTGGATGGGTGAGTGTGTGCATGTATGCATGGAAGAAGGGTGGATGGGTGGGTGGGTGTCTGCATGCATGCACAGATGAAGGGTGGACGGGTGGGTGTGGGCATGTATGCACAGATGAAGGGTTGATGGATGGGTGTGTGCATGTATGCACGGATTAAGGGTTGGTGGGTGGGTGTGTGCATTTATGCATGGATGAAGGGTGGATGGGTGGGTGTGTGCTTGTATGCACAGATGAAGGGTGGATGGGTGTGTGTGTGCATGTATGCACAGATGAAGGATTGATGGATGGGTGTGTGCATGTATGCACAGATGAAGGGTGGATGGGTGTGTGTGTGCATGTAAGCACAGATGAAGGATTGATGGATGGGTGTGTGCATGTATGCACAGATGAAGGGTGGATGGGTGTGTGTGTGTGTGTGTGCATGTATGCACAGATGAAGGATTGATGGATGGGTGTGTGCATGTATGCACAGATGAAGGGTGGATGGCTGTGTGTGTGCATGTATGCACAGATGAAGGGTGGATGGGTGTGTGTGTGCATGTATGCACAGATGAAGGATTGATGGGTGTGTGTGTGCATGTATGCACAGATGAAGGGTGGATGGGTGTGTGTGTCCATGTATGCACAGATGAAGGATTGATGGATGGGTGTGTGCATGTATGCATGGATGAAGGGTGGATGGGTGGGTGTGTGCATGTGTGCACAGATGAAGGGTGGATGGATGGGTGTGTGCATGTATGCACAGATGAAGGGTGGATGGATGGGTGTGTGCATGTATGCACAGATGAAGGGTTGATGGATGGGTGTGTGCATGTATGCACAGATGAAGGGTGGATGGGTGGGTGTGTGCATGTATGTATGGATGAAGGGTGGATGGGTGGGTGTGTGCATGTATGCATGGATGAAGGGTGGATGGGTGGGTGTGTGCATGTATGCACAGATGAAGGGTGGATGGGTGTGTGTGTCCATGTATGCACAGATGAAGGATTGATAGATGGGTGTGTGCATGTATGCATGGATGAAGGGTGGATGGGTGGGTGTGTGCATGTGTGCACAGATGAAGGGTGGATGGATGGGTGTGTGCATGTATGCACAGATGAAGGGTTGATGGATGGGTGTGTGCATGTATGCACAGATGAAGGGTGGATGGGTGGGTGTATGCATGTATGTATGGATGAAGGGTGGATGGGTGGGTGTGTGCATGTATGCATGGATGAAGGGTGGATGGGTGGGTGTGTGCATGTATGCACAGATGAAGGGTGGATGGGTGTGTGTGTCCATGTATGCACAGATGAAGGGTGGATGGGTGGGTGTGTGCATGTATGTATGGATGAAGGGTGGATGGGTGGGTGTGTGCATGTATGCATGGTTGAAGGGTGGATGGGTGGGTGTGTGCATGTATGCACAGATGAAGGGTGGATGGATGGGTGTGTGCATGTATGCACAGATGAAGGGTTGATGGATGGGTGTGTGCATGTATGCACAGATGAAGGGTGGATGGGTGGGTGTATGCATGTATGTATGGATGAAGGGTGGATGGGTGGGTGTGTGCATGTATGCATGGATGAAGGGTGGATGGGTGGGTGTGTGCATGTGTGCACAGATGAAGGGTGGATGGATGGGTGTGTGCATGTATGCACAGATGAAGGGTGGATGGATGGGTGTGTGCATGTATGCACAGATGAAGGGTGGATGGGTGTGTGTGTCCATGTATGCACAGATGAAGGATTGATGGATGGGTGTGTGCATGTATGCACAGATGAAGGGTGGATGGGTGTGTGTGTGCATGTATGCACAGATGAAGGGTGGGTGGGTGGCTTGTGTTTGGATGGCGCCCCGTCCTTGAATCTAGGAGAAAGCTGAACCGGCCTCTTTAAACACACTAAATGATGACACACAAACTGTGCACCCCACGCCCTACAGTCCGCGCCTAAAAGCCCTCTGACGCTCTCTTTCTCTCTGCCTTCGACCCCGTGCAGCGATCCGACGCCTTTTAGGTGTCGGTGGCGCTACAGAAATCCCAGCACACGCACGCATGGACGGACGAGTGATACATAGACGGCGGGGGTGACTATGGGGCGCATGAATGAATAGTTAGATAGATGGATTACTTACAGCTTGGCCGCGGCCGGTAGTGTCTGTCACCTCGGGGGGATGTTGGTTTCATCTTCCTTGCTCCAGGGCTTTATACAGCCCCCTCTGGACTTTGGGACCCGCCAGGAGCAGTCGAAAATAATATTTAACCTTCCTTCTCCTGATCAGCAAGATTTCTCTTTTCTTCTTCGTTTTCTCGGACGTCTCAGGCCCGGGTACAACCTGGACCCCGAGGCAGGTGCAGCCGCAGCCCCCGGGGCGTGAACTCTGCCCCGGGCGATAGGGTGCAGATCACTCGGCTCTGCTTGTCTAATGCAAGGAGCGCCGGGATTCTGCAGTTTGTGCCTCTGATGCTCCGTGGGCAGCATCCATGACAAAAACATGAAAGTGCTTGAAGAGGTGTGCAGCTCTACTTGAATGAACACATTGGGGCAGATTCATGTTAACTGGCGCATCCCCAGGGATGCGCCAGTTAACATGCGCCACAGTGCGCCACAGCTCCGCCAGCCATGGTGCGCCGCATTTATAATGCGGCGCACCATGGTGCAAAAACGGCACAGATGCGTGACGCATCTGTGCCGGAAATGTGGCGCATTGCTGGAGTTGCTCCAGCAATGCGCCAAGTTGACGCAGCTCCAGCAAGGCTCGGGGGTGCCCCATTTTAACAATGCTGCGTCAAGACCTACGCCTGCTTCAAGCAGGCGCAGGCTTTTGACGCAGCATTGGCTTAAAAGTGACTGAGTGAAATCTCATAGATTTCACTCAGCCACTTTTGCGAGGCGCATCTGCCCCGGAACGCCCACCCTGTGCCGGAACGCCCACAAGTGGCGCAGGGCTTTACAACGTGACACATCTGCCTAGATGCGTCACGTTGTAAATCGTTCGTAGGGATGCGCCACGTTTACGCCGCCTTGCGTGACGCAACAGCGGCGTAAACGTGGCGCAAGGGCCTCATAAATCTGCCCCTTAATGTTTTTGCTTTTTCTGGTGTTTTTGTGTTTTTTATAATTAACAAACACTCCCGGTAGTATCTAGATACACTGCACCTGCGCAGGTTTCCAAAAGTCCCCCCGGCCTCCCCGGGGACCTGTCTCTGCATTTTTTAATTTTTTTTTTCGCTAAGGAAAACATTTTCTCTGGTGCAGAAAACTGTTCTCCTGCACCCCCGCCCAATCTAGGGGTGTCCCTGGAAGGAGGATAAATGTAACGATCATAGCTTGTGGACTGAAAAGGATACTTGCACATCCTGTCTTGAAACACACACTTCCATCCCCTTACATGGGACTCACTGCTGTGGACTTTCCATGTCTGTATTGTATTGTATTGTAATTGCTTTTATATAGCGCCTACTACCCCTGACGAGGCGTCGAATCGATTTTTCGGCGAGTAGCACGCTACTCCGGGACCCATAGAGGATTAGTGCTAAATTAGTAGAGTGAAACATGCAAGTACATTTTAAGTGGTGGATAGGTTAGTTAGTTATTTGTATTTTAAATGATAGCAGAAAGATAGAGGGGGGAAAAAAGGTTTGTATTTATATAGCGCTTGTTACCCCTGCTGGGGTGTTGACACACGCTATTCAGGAGAGATTAGTAGTGAATTAGTATGGTGAAATATAGAGTAATTTCAGTGGTGGATATTAGTCATTTATTTGGAGTGAGAAGGATAGAGGAGGGATCGAAGGGGAAGAAAGATTTGCATTCATATAGCGCTTGTTACCACTGATTGGTGTTGAAGCACTTTTCTGGCGAGTAGCACGCTACTCCGGAACCCATAAAGGACTTGTGGTGAATTAGTATAGTTGAATATGGAATTTTTAAAGTGAACAAATTTAGTTTGTTAATTTTGATTGAGAAGGATAGTGGAGGGATAAAAGAGTGAAAGATATATATATATATATTTTTGTTTTTAGCAGTAGGAGGAGGCTTTTGGATAAGTAAAAAGGAGTTTTGGAAGGGAGGAGTCAGAGGGAAGAGTTTTATGGGATCGGTATAGTAAAAGAGGTGTCAGATGATGCAAGGAGGGGTACAGTAGGAGAGAGTCTAGAAAGGGTTATTTTGGGGATCATAGAAGAGGTATGGGGTTTTGGATAAATGAGAGTGGATTCAGAGGATATATTGATAGATGTATAGGATGAGAGATAGGGTAGTGTATTGGAAAGAGTGGTAGAAAGAAGTTTGAGATGAGTCAGAAGGTTGGGCTAGAAGATATATTGAGCGAAGTATAGGCTGAGAAATAGGGTAGTGCATTGGAAATGCTAAACTAGAAGAAGGTGATAAATATATCGGTCCATAAGTACCATAAGTTTGTGGATGTGGACGGTGTGGACTGGGTATTGCTAAATGGGAAAATCGGCTGCATTTCTGGCCCTGGTCCGTCTCGAAAAGGCTCACACGAGCAACTGCCCTTGTCCTCTCTGCCCTTAGTCTCGACGCCCGGGCTGAGACGCCCTAAGCCTGGCCTTTTGTAGCCCTAGTAATCAGGTGACCCCTTCAGCCAATGGGAACCCTAGCCTTAACACTATCCAATCACAACACTAGCCCTAAAATCTAGAACCAATAGGAGACCAGGACTTTACAGCCAATCTTAGCCCTAGTCCAAGCACCCATTCAGTTAAAAAACCCTGATCTCTACATCCAATAGAGGCCCTACCCCTACCAGTAGTCCCAACCCAAGTCCAAACAACCAATGGCACAGGTAGCCCTAGTCCCTACTTCCAATAGAAAGCCTAACCCTACTCTTAGTCCCACAACTAGTCCAGCCACCAATCACACTAGAAACCCTAATCAATCAGAACCCTCAAATACCCAACCAATGGGACACTAACTCTAATCCAATAGAAACACCAGATACAACCACCAATCAGTGCACACATGTACCAACCACTAGCAGACGATATAAGGTCCCAGCGACCTCAGACAAGGTTTGCTGGTCAGGGAGTTGGAAGCTGCTTCTCCTGTTCAGAATCTCCTAGGAGACAGACAGGCTCAATCCACACTTTGGACTTCTGCAGGTATAGGCCACACTAACTTGAAATGTAACAATACTGTTTGAATAAAACTTTACTCCCTCTCCTGGCCAAAAAACAAAGTGTACAGTCCCTAGTAAACACAGTTTAAACAGCTCACAAAAGCACCCTCTGATGTAGAATATCCCTGTTGTTGTGGGTGGGGGGAGGCAGGGGGGCAGGTTTCACAGGCTTGTGATCACAAAATGGTGACCGGGGTGCACTGTTTTAACATACAGGTTTTAGCACAGAGCAAAGGAGAAATTTGGAGGGAAAACTAAATTATCACCAGGAATGAGAGGGATAATATACAGAGTTTGGACTGCAAATTCCACAATTCAACATGTTAAATTGAAGCAATCATGGGCAGGGAAAACCACAAGTTTAAAACACAAAACAAGGGATAAAATATGCAATCACAGGCAGGTTAAAACTACAATTTTAAACTGTAACAACCACCGGCAAAGACAGTAATGACAGAAAAGGAAAATCGTTTTTTTAACAACTTTTGTTTTGGGGAAGAGACAGCACTAGTCTGTCTCCTTACCACATTTTTTACTACATTTTTCAGTTTTCTTAATCCGTTTTTGTTGACTTTTAGGACTCTTCACAATTTACCATTGCTGACTGGTGCTAAAGTGCTTTTGCTCTCTCCTTTAATTATAATAAAAGTGGTTTGAACCCAATTGGCACACAAAGTATATTTAAGTCTCCAGTAAACTGGACTTAGATGTACCTAGGACCTGTAAATTAAATGCTACTAGTGAGCCTGCAGCACTTTTTTGCCAACCTCTAAAGTAGCCTTTTAAACATGCTTCGGGCCTGCCATTGCTGCCTGTGTATGCAGTTTTAAACTGCCTTTTCGTCCTGACAAGCATTTTGTCAGGCCTTACCCTTCCTTTTTAATACCTACTAGTCACTCCTAGGGTAGGGTAGGCCCTACATAGTTCATAGGGCAGGGTGCATTGAATTTAAATAGGTAATCATGTACTTTTAATTTTTGCATGTTCTGGTAGTGAAAATACCTTAAATTCATTTTCACTACTGTTAGGCTTATCTTTCTCATTGGATAACATTGGGATACCTAATTACAGATACTAAGGGCTAACTCTCAATTGACAGCAGGTAGGAATGGCGAGTTTGGTGTCTAAAGGATTGTTATTTAAAACCCTCTATAATGGTAAAGGCAGGTTTTAAGTCATACTTCTGAAAGTTCCACTCTTAGAAAGTTGACATTGTTTAGTCCCAGCAATTTGGTGCCCGCAGCTTGTATCCTGGGTCACACAACTAGGTGTAGCTAGCAGTTTGTCTTTGTGTATTGCTCCCAGACTGTGAGACAACAGAGACTAAATGTTTGCAGGATGGGCTATCTCTAACTTGATCTGGGGAAGGAGCTATCACCTACCAGATCTGTTCATCACAAAAGCACACTCACAAAGGGTTTGACACCAGTCTTTTGTGACCCCAGACAATCTGGGAACAGGGCAGAAAGGCAGGAAGTCCCAAACACCTTTGGTGGTGAAAACCTCCAGCACCTTCTCCTACTTCAACATTGGCACCTTCTAAAATTAATGTACTCTTTGACCCAACTCTTCAGCACACCTCTGGGCCTGTAAAAAAATACAAGAACTACTGAGCCATTCTGAAAGAAGGACTGCTGCATGATTGTCCTGCTGCCCTGCTACCTTGCTGCCTCAGTAAAAAGACTGGACCTTCATCTTGAACCCAGGACCACCAAGTGACTCTAAGGGCTAGTTGGCTGGCCTACTGATCGGATCCTCAGAGACAAAAAAGTCTCTTCCACCACAAATCTAGCACCTGGACTCAGTCTGCTGTGAATCTTGCCCCCAAGTGGTGCCGCCCAGTCCTGGTTCCTTGGAAGGGGGCCTGAAAGTGCTCTGCCAGCCCAGCTGTGGTCCGAACTAATGCAGTCAACGCATCTCCGAGCAGCTCCACTTCAGAACCACCACAGCGTGATGCATTCCAGATGCCGGATCTCGCATTGCAGTCCACAATCTCCTCAGAGTCACCACTGCGCGATGCATCCTCGACGCAGGCCTTCTCATCACAAGGCCCTGGTCGACGGCATCCTCAATGATGACTTCAGACTCTGCATTGTAGCCCCGCAGATTCTTTGGAGCTACCGATGCACGACACAGCTGCAACACAGGACTTTGCATCATGAGCCCCTCTTTGACAGCCTCCTCAATGACGATGCAGAGCTTCGCATCATAGCCATGACGTGAGATTGCGCAATGATCTGCAATGAGGATTTAAGGCACTTTGTTCAGTGGGCCTAACTTGATTCCTGTATCAGGCCCACATTCCATCGTGGTTGGTCTGAACTTGTAACTTTGCCCTGTCCGACGTGACCAGATAACCACAGTTGGCACTTTGTGCTTCTAAGCGCGATTTTTATTTAACTTACTCGCAATAGGGACACTGGGCGAAATGAGTGAGGGCAGAGCGGCAGACACAAGCCCAGGAGGAGTCAGATCACAATCCCCAACCAGGGACCATCAGAACTACAAGGGAGTAGTACATTTGAGTAAAGATACCATTTATGACCTTCAAATGAAGGTATTATGCAAGGGGGTGGGTTTTGTTCCTACCCCACAACCAGACCTCTATAATCCGAGACTAGAACTGGCTGAATTCTTACTCCAAATCGGCTTAGTGGTTTTCTTTAAAGAAAAACCCAGACTGCCCACAAACGAGGACATAAACACTGCCTAATCACTAGACTACAAAAAAACAACAGTTTAATCTTCCCAGGTGTGCAATGCCCCTAGCTGTTTTAGCCTTTGAAAAAGTGGTCTCTCTAGATAGAGACAAATTCAAAGATAAGAACACGCACATGTTCAACAATCTCGGCAAATTGTAACATCAAGCAGAAAAGGAGATTGACAGTATGGAGTTCATTGCAATAAAACCAGCCAACAAGGGAAGGGTGACGTTGATTCTCCTCAAAGAGAACAGGCATCACTGTACATGTGGCCATGTCAATAAAGGGGTCGGGAGCATGTACCCGTAGCCAGTTCCACAAACTATCTGTGTGTGTCGGTGTGGTCATGATGTGTGATTGATGGCCCCGTGCCCTACAACATTACATTGTGCTATGTACAGCGGACGCAACCATGTCGCCGCAGGCAGCGGGTAAGATCTTGGACATGTAGCTTTGTCGTCACCCACTCAATACGTAGAAGGAGTGGACTGGGATGTCGCACGCAGGTCCAGAGTGGGCGTGTGTGTATGATAATTGCGGGGGTCTGGGTGTGGTTAAGTAAAGAAATGTGCAAATGCATGTGTCTCTGTCGCTGTGTGGGTCTCCTTTGTGGGGTGTAGGTGGTCCCTGATGGGAATTAGACGCCCACGTATGTGATCTAGTTCGGCTTCCATGAGCTCTGACGCCACTCGTACCTGTTCGGCCACCTCCTTTTGGCAATCTGACACCTGGCATTGGAATCCCATGTGTACCTCGGTAAAGTGTTGTGAGGTAGGCTTGGTGCTTCCTGCTGTGTGGTCTGTGTAGGGGCTGGGCACTCTTCTATGTAGCTTGGCTGCCCTGCTCCTGGGAGTTGGTTCCACCGAATGTCCATGAGCTGTTGTAGGGCGTCGATGTCGGAGGTGTGGTGGTCCGCTCCAGCATCACTGATGAGTTGTCTGGTCTGGTCTGGTCTGCTCTGCTGGTGGTGTTGTGTGTCCCTCTGCAATGTGAAGGGGAGAAGCATATTGATATTGTGTTGACATGTATGTTGCTGCATTGTTCTAGTTTACATGCAGACTGTATGACAATGTACATTGTGACTGTTTGGGAGGTGCTGTATTTTGATGCGTGACAGTGGACATTTGACTACATGACGGGTGTGAGGTTGTACGCGTACATTTCCATGTCACAGTTTCCTGATATGTTAGATGTAATTGGCCTGTTCTGCGCATGAGCAGACCCCGTTGTGTCCTCTGAACTGCAGTGTCCGGGTTGCACATTGTACCACATTGTCGTCAATGTGGATGTGCAGTTATTGCTATGTGTGTGTGCTGCAGTGTGCCACGGGGATCAGGGACATGATCCAGGGTAATTGTGGGTGTGCAGTGTGCTATGAATCATTGTGCATGTGTGCCATTGTGCCCATCTCCCCTTGTCCCACCAGTCCCTGGTGGTTACTCACACTGTTGATATTGTGTCAGGTCGTATCGAGCTGTGTCCGGACTCCCAAATCCTTGCACCGTCTCCACACTGTTGACTGTAGCCTCCGTTTCCTCCAGCTCCTTCTGTGGCACAGGACTCTCACCTCCCGTCGCCGTTGCTGCCTTCCTGTTGGCAGCGGGTTTGTGCTTGGCTTTTCACATCATGCCATTGACCTCCTCAACACTCCAAATGCATTCACGTTTGTCTTATTGTGGGTCAGTTGATGGTAGCATTCTGTCGCCACTGTGATTCTGATCTGGTTTTCCTGCGGACTGCACCCCGTCTTCCTCTCCCTCTTCTCCTTGGCCTTCCCCGACCCTGTTGTTCCTTGCTGGCTGGCGGTCTGTGGGGCTTGTGGGGTTCGCCCTGACACTTGGTCTGGGTGCATCCATGTTGCTGCGCACTTTGAAATGTTTTTGGTGTGTTCTTTTGTTGCTTTTATAGTGCTTTTTCTCGCATGGCGTGTGGGATTTGCAGGCCTGTCACTGGTTTTCCCTGCTTTTTGTATCGCGATTGGCCCCATCGCAACTTTTTTTGCGCATTTTGGCAGCATGTCGTTGACTTTATCGCGGACAGTTAACGCGTTGTCATTGGCCTATTGCATGGTGCCTCCGTGTTGTGAATACTTAGTTAACACAGCGTTATTTTCCCACAATAGACTGCGATGTTAAAAGTTGTGTTAAGCTAATTTTGCAAAGGTTATCACACGTTCTTGAGAATATCCCCCTTGATAATGAATGCTACTGCTGGCGGGAGCCTTTAAATATGCAATTTGACCTCTCCAAAGCCCCATTGCGCACAGATGCCTCTCTCTGGAAATTGCTTTCCAAAGAGAAGGAGGTCCAGCGAGCATAAACAATTCAGTTTTTGTTGGGAACATTAAATAAATCAATCATAGCATTTGTAAAGCGCACTACATACCCGTGAGGGTCTCAAGGCGCTGGGGGGGGGGGTGCTGCTACTGTTCGAAGAGCCAGGTCTTGAGGAGTCTCCTGAAGGTTAGAAGGTCTTGGGTCTGCCGTAGGCAGATGGGGGTGGTGTTCCACGTCTTGGCGGCAAGGTGGGAGAATGATCTGCCGCCGGCGGTCATTCTTCAGATGCGGGGGACGGTGGTGAGGGTGTGGTCTGCGGAGCAGAGCTGGCAGGCGGGGTGTAGAGGCTGAGTCATCTGTTGAGGTACGCTGGTCCGGTGTTGTGGAGTGCCTTGTGTGCGTGGGTGAGGAGCTTGAAGTTTATCCTCTTGTTGATGGGGAGCCAGTGCAGGTCTTTCGGGTGGGGTGTGATGTGGCTGCAGCGGGAGATGACGAGGATCAGGCATGCTGAGGCGTTCTGGATGCGTTGGAGTCGTTTCAGGAGTTTGGCCGGGGCTCCTGCGTAGAGTGCGTTGCCGTAGTCCAGTCTGCTACTGACGAGGGCCTGGGTGACTGTACTTCTAGTTTCGGTGGGGATCCACTTGAAGATCTTGCGAAGCATGCGGAGGGTGTTGAAGCAGGAGGAGGAGACTGAGTTGACCTCCTTTGTCATGGTGAGTGTGGAGTCGAGGATGATCCCTAGTTTTCGTGCGTGGTTGGTGGGTGTAGGGGGGGGCTCCTAGTGCCGTCGGACACCAGGAGTCGATCCAGGCCAAGGGGGTGGAGCCGAGGATGAGGACCTCTGTTTTGTCCGAGTTCAGCTTCAGACGGCTGTTCCTCATCCAGTCGGCGATGGCCTTCATTCCTTCATGGAGGTTGGTTTTGGCGGTGTGGGGCTCCTTGGTGAGCGAGAGGATCAGCTGGGTATCGTCGGTGTAGGAGATGATGTTTAGGTCGTGCTGTCGGGCGACGTGGGCGAGTGGTGCCATGTAGACGTTGAACAACATTGGGCTGAGAGATGAGCCTTGGGGTACGCCGCAGATGATCTCGGTGGCTTCGGAGCGGAAGGGGGGAGACGGACGCTCTGGGTTCTACCGGAGAGGAAGGAGGTGGTCCATCCAGGGCCTTCTCTTGGATTCCGGCATTGTGGAGGCATGCTCTTATTATTATTATTATTATTATTGAGTCTTGTATAGCGCGTGGTTACCCTTGGGCATCCCAGCGCTCGTCCAGAGTACACACCATAGCAGAGAAAGCGTTAAGCAGGGAACAGATGGGTCTTTAGGAGTTTGCGAAATCGCAAGGTACCAGTTTCAGAGCGCAGGGCAAGCGGAAGGGAATTCCATAATGCTGTCACGTTGACGGAGAATCTTCTGCCGCCAGTCCTGGCTTTTCTTACTCTCGCGACTTGCAAGAGATGTTGGTGGTCTGAGCGGAGGGCGCGAGGGGCCTTGTAAGATTGAACCATACTCCGTAGGATAGGTGGCCCTTTTCCCTGCAAGATTTTATGGGCCATGCAGAGTGCTTTAAACTTCACCCTCTCTCTCACAGGGAGCCAGTGGAGCGCCTTCAGCGCGGGTCGGGCTGACTGCCACCTGGGGAGGTCCGTCAAAAGCCTGGCGGCGGCGTTTTGCACTTGTTGCAATTTGTTTAGAGTTGGTTCTGGAGCCCCCAGAAACAGCGCGTTGCTGTAATCCAGCCGTGAAATGATGAGCCCCTGGATTAGTAACCTCCTAGTGGCCATCGGGAGGAGGGGTAGGATCTTCCGGGCTGACCGGAGCAGGCCGAAACACACGCCTGCGGACTTTTTTGCGTGTGTCTTAAAGGAGAGGTCCTGCTCCAGCCACACCCCCAAGCTCTTAATCTCCTGTTTTGGGGTAGGTGGCGCTCCCAGACAGCTAGGCCAGCTACTTGGGGACAAGGAGGGAGGGGAGTTCCCCAGCATCATCAGTTCGGTTTTTGAACCGTTGAGTTTAAGTGCTGAGTTGCACATCCAGGTGAAGATCTTGGCTAAGCATGTGTGCAGCAGGTCGGGTTGGTTTGCCGGCTGGGGGAGCCCTACCACCAACTGGGTATCATCCGCATAGCTGATGATCTTAATACCCAGTGGCAGTACCACACTCTCCAGTGGGGCCATATAAATGTTAAACAATGTGGGGCTCAGCGATGAGCCCTGTGGCACACCACACTGGGGAGGAACCGATGTTGACTTCTCGTGGCCTTCCCAGACCTCAAACGTCCGATCTTCTAGGAAGGACGCGAGCCATTTCAGGGCCAGCCCGGAGACCCCCACCCCGACAGCTGCTGGAGTAACACCTGATGGTCTACGGTGTCAAATGCCGCACTAAGGTCCAGGAGGATCACTGCCACCGATCCCCCTGAATCCAAAATGCTCCTGGCATTTTCCACGACTGCCAGCAGGGCAGTGTCCGTGCCCTGGCCAGGGCGAAAACCCATTTGGGAGTCACCCAAAAGGGAGTTGGATTCCAGAAAACCCGAAAGGCGCCTATTCACAAGTTTCTCCGCCACCTTGCTAAGGCCGGGGAGCAGGGAAATAGGCCTACAATTAGCAAGGTCGGCGGGATCCAGGCTGGGCTTCTTCAGGAGGGCCTTAACTACCGCTCCCTTCCAGCTGGGAGGCACCACTCCTTGGGTGAAGGATAGATTTATAAGGTCCGTCACTGGGCCGCCGATGGTAGAAGCTACCTGCTTCAGGTATTTCATCGGTACCGGATCTCTCGGAGACCCACTCTTCACGGTCACCAGGACCCCAAGAGCTTCGTCCACCGTGAATGGTCCAAAGGAGTACAGCTCTGCTGTCCTCACCCCAGGCTGAGACCCAGGGTTACATACAGAGGATGGCTCCTGAGCTAACCGAGGGAGGGACGCCAAGATGTTTTCTATCTTGGATTTAAAGAACGAGGCTTGTTCTGAGCATTTCTCATGCGGGTTGTCGTGAATGACCGGAGGTTCGGGAGTTTTCAAAAGTTCTCTAATGACCTTAAACGACTCTTTCGAGGAGTTGGAAGAGAGACCTATTCTCTCCTCAAAGAACTTAGATTTCGCTACCCGGATGGCGGATTTGTAGGTATTAAGAGCTGCCCGATATTCTCTCCGGCTCACTTCGCCCCAGTCCTTCTTCCAAATCCGCTCCCGCCTCTTGCAGCCCTTCCTCAATGTTCTGAGCTCTGGCGTGTACCAGGGAGCTGAGCCCACTCTCTTACCCCTGGTGAGTAGTCTTTTCTTAGGGAGGATAGCATCGAGCGAGTTGGTCAGCCAGGTGTTTACGTTCGCATCAGCTACTGACGGGTCAGGCCCGGGGGGGGGGACGAGACGCCTCCAAGTGTACCGCCCAGGTGTCCACTGGGAGCCTAGACCAGGCTCTTTCCACCGTGTATACTCTAGGTGTTGGTGCCGCTGGGACATCAAACTACCACAGGGCCGGAATCATAAAATGGTCTGTCCAGGGCAGAACCAGCGCAGGCAGTAGTTTGAGGCGTTCCGAGTTCGAAAAAATAGGGTCGAGCAAATGTCCCTTCCCGTGCGTTGCACCCGAATTGACCAGGTTAATCTCGAATGCTTTCAGATCACACTGAAGATCTACTGCCAGCGAGTCAGAGGGGTCATCAAAATGGATGTTAAAGTCACCCAGTGCCACAAAGTTGACTGTGGAAGAGGCAAGAAGCGCAACCGTTTCTAGAAAGGAGTTGAGGAAATTGCCCATGATCCCAGGTGGGCGGTAAACAAGGAGGCCTGCCAAGGAAGCGGTAGGCGACAACCGTAGAGAGAACTGACAGCTCTCGCAGTCGCTCATCCCTCCATCCTGAACCCTACAGGTTAACCTATCCATGTAAAGGACGGCAATTCCACCTCCCCGCCCCACTGGTCTATCTAGGTGAAATATGAGAAAGCCTGGTGGAAGTGCTCTGACCATATCCGGGCCGGAGCAGGAAGAGATCCAGGTTTCTGTTAAGAACAACACATCCAACTTATGATCGAGAATGAGGGAAATAATTTATGTCGCATGACTGGGGAGGGACCGACAGTTCAACAGGGCCATTGATAACACGCAACTGTCTTTGGCCGTTTCCTGACCCGGATTACTGACCCCACAGGGCAGGAACGGTTGTCCTCCCTCGTGAACATACCTACATGCTGCGAGTTTCGGCGACCGCCAAAGCATGAGTTCATCCCTCGTGTACCTGATGCAAGCCGGAGATAACACCCGTGAGTCGGACAGGGGGACCAGCCCTGTGCCCGTCTGGGCCCGGACGGGCACAGACGGGCTGAACTCTGGCGTAACTCCGGCGCCAGTCCGGCGTCCCCGCTGCGCGTGGCCGCTGCGCGTCAGCATGGCTGCCTATATGCACGCCTAGCGAGTAGAAAGAGGACTAGAGCGCGCGATGAGACCCCCTCACCCAATATGGCCGCCACGAGACAGGGGCAGAGGACCCGCAAAGTGCGGTGGATTTCACACAATTATGGTGCAAGTAGAATGACAGCAGTGGGAGTATGCAAGGCCAGGCTGCTAAAAACAGGGGATAAGTGTCCAAACAAAATTTAAAATAAACGACAAAACGGGTAATTAAAACGAGGAGCTGCCCTTTGGCAGCTGCAGGTATGGCGCTGACGCTGGAATAGGACGCGCTGCAAGATTTACCTGCCTATATGCACGCCTAGCGAGTAGAAAGAGGACTAGAGCGCGCGATGAGACCCCCTCACCCAATATGGCCGCCACGAGACAGGGGCTCTTATTGTGTCAGAATTGTTTTGTCCACCACAAGCGTGGAAGGGTATGCTCAGATGTGAGTCCCTTGCTCACTGCACCATCAGGATTCAAGCAAGCCGGGCCGAAGACGGCTGTAATGCCAGAAACCGGTCCCCGGAAGCTTGTTTCCTTTCCAGTTAAAGAATTGGCTTGGTAGTTTGGTCTGCCCTGTTCCCATGATGTACTGGGCCAGAGACAGACTAATTTGCATGTAGCCAGGTTCTGAGCTGGGATGGTGCAGTGAGCTAAAAAACGGTGATGGATCAAGCCCTGATCTGTTGACTGGGTAGTAGTATTCTGCTTAATTCAGATGCTCTGTCCATCACCACCCCCTTTTTGGAATCGTTTTGTCCACCACAAGCGTGGAAGGGTATGCGCAGATGTGAGTCTCTTGCTCACTGCACCATCAGGATTCAAGCAAGCCGAGCCGAAGACGGCTGTAATGCCAGAAACCGGTCCCCGGAAGCTTGTTTCCTTTCCAGTTAAAGAATTGGCTTGGTAGTTTGGTCTGCCCTGTTCCCATGATGCACTGGGCCAGGGACAGACTAATTTGCATGTAGCCAGGTTCTGAGCTGGGATGGTGCAGTGAGCTAAAAAACGGTGATGGATCAAGCCCTGATCTGTTGACTGGGTAGTAGTATTCTGCTTAGTTCAGATGCTCTGTCCATCACCACCCCCTTTTCGGAATCGTTTTGTCCACCACAAGCGTGGAAGGGTATGCTCAGATGTGAGTCTCTTGCTCACTGCACCATCAGGATTCAAGCAAGCCGGGCCGAAGACGGCTGTAATGACAGAAACCGGTCCCCGGAAGCTTGTTTCCTTTCCAGTTAAAGAATTGGCTTGGTAGTTTGGTCTGCCCTGTTCCCATGATGCACTGGGCCAGGGACAGACTAATTTGCATGCAGCCAGGTTCTGAGCTGGGATGGTGCAGTGAGCTAAAAAACGGTGATGGATAAAGCCCTGATCTGTTGACTGGGTAGTAGTATTCTGCTTAATTCAGATGCTCTGTCCATCACCACCCCCTTTTCGGAATTGTTTTGTCCACCACAAGCGTGGAAGGGTATGCTCAGATGTGAGTCCCTTGCTCACTGCACCATCAGGATTCAAGCAAGCCGGGCCGAAGACGGCTGTAATGCCAGAAACCGGTCCCCGGAAGCTTGTTTCCTTTCCAGTTAAAGAATTGGCTTCGTAGTTTGGTCTGCCCTGTTCCCATGATGCACTGGGCCAGGGACAGACTAATTTGCATGTAGCCAGGTTCTGAGCTGGGATGGTGCAGTGAGCTAAAAAACGGTGATGGATCAAGCCCTGATCTGTTGACTGGGTAGTAGTATTCTGCTTAATTCAGATGCTCTGTCCATCACCACCCCCTTTTCGGAATCGTTTTGTCCACCACAAGCGTGGAAGGGTATGCTCAGATGTGAGTCCCTTGCTCACTGCACCATCAGGATTCAAGCAAGCCGGACCGAAGACGGCTGTAATGCCAGAAACCGGTCCCCGGAAGCTTGTTTCCTTTCCAGTTAAAGAATTGGCTTGGTAGTTTGGTCTGCCCTGTTCCCATGATGCACTGGGCCAGGGACCGACTAATTTGCATGTAGCCAGGTTCTGAGCTGGGATGGTGCAGTGAGCTAAAAAAAGGTGATGGATCAAGCCCTGATCTGTTGACTGGGTAGTAGTATTCTGCTTAATTCAGATGCTCTGTCCATCACCACCCCCTTTTCGGAATCGTGTTGTCCACCACAAGCGTGGAAGGGTATGCTCAGATGTGAGTCCCTTGCTCACTGCACCATCAGGATTCAAGCAAACCGGGCCGAAGACGGCTGTAATGCCAGAAACCGGTCCCCGGAAGCTTGTTTCCTTTCCAGTTAAAGAATTGTCTTGGTAGTTTGGACTGCCCTGTTCCCATGATGCACTGGGCCAGGGTCAGACTAATTTGCATGTAGCCAGGTTCTGAGCTGGGATGGTGCAGTGAGCTAAAAATCGGTGATGGATCAAGCCCTGATCTTTTGACTGGGTAGTAGTATTCTGCTTAATTCAGATGCTCTGTCCATCACCACCCCCTTTTCGGAATCTTAGTGTGCGGTGGCAGACTGTGTCAAAAGCGGCTGACAGGTCCAGGAGGATGAGGGCCGCGGTTTCTCCGTTGTCGGGCATGTTCCTGATATCGGCGGCGGCGGTGGTGAGGGCAGTTTTGGAGCTGTGGTTGCTGTGGAACCCTGACTGGGATGGGTCCAGGATGTTGTTCTCTTCGAGAAAGCTGGTTAGAAGTATGTTGACAGCCTTTTCGACGACCTTCGCCATGATGTTGTGATTGTTTTCGATTTCATTCTTTATTTTTCTTTTTTTAAAACCTTTTGAATCCGCCAACGCGTTCGTCCATACACGGTCTTCTTCAGGGCTTGCAGTATGTATTTGTGGCGCTGTTATATAATTATTCCCCATGTATTTAGACGAAGTGGTTTTTAAAATCAGTTTGTAATGTCCCACATTGAGGTCTGTTATGCTCCAAGTAACGTTCCCTGCCGAATATGTATCCGAATATAGTGTGATTCCGGCAGTACGATCATCCACGATGTAGGGCTGCCCTACATCGTGGATGATCGTACTGCTGGAATCACACTATATTCGGATACATATTCAGCAGGGAACGTTACTTCGCTGGGAACGGGAGTAGGGAGATGGGTCGAATGTTCTGAGGGCTTTGGGGTCCGCCTTGGGTTTCTTTAGTAGGGCATTGATCTCTACATGCTTCCAGCTCTCCAGGAAGGTCGCTGTCTCGAACGAGATGTTGATGGTTTTCCGGAGGTGGGGTGCAATGGTGCTGCTGGCTTTGTTCCAGATGTGGTGTGGGCAGGGGTCTTCGGGGGATCTGGAGTGGACGGTGTTCATGATCTTGATGGTGTCGCTGTTGTTGATGTTGGTCCAGGCACGCAGGCGGTTGGTGTGGGTGGTGGTCGTGGGAGCGTGGGTGTGGGCTGTTGCCGGGGTAGTGACGGCGTCGAAGGTGTTGTGGATGTCTTGCGATGGAAGAAGGTGGCCAGCGAGTCACACAGGTCTTGTGACGGTGGGATGTCGTTGGTGTTGGAGCTGGGGTTGGAGAGTTCCTTCACGATTCTGAAGAGCTCTTTGCTGTTGTGTGCGTTGTTGTCTAGGCGGTCTCTGAAGGCGGTCCTTTTGGCAGATCTGATGAGTTGGTGGTGTTGGCGAGTTTCGTTCCTGTGGGCTGTGTAGCTTTCTGGTGTTCTTTTGCAGGTCCAGTTTTTTTCGAGTTTTCGGCAGGTTCTCTTGGAGGCCTGGAGGTCTTCGGTGAACCAGCTGGCTCTCTTGCTTGTGTGGGTGTATGGGGGTTTCTTTAGCGGGGCAAGGGTGTTGGCGCAGTCGTTGATCCATTGTCTGAGGCTGTGCGCTGCAGCGTCTTGGTCGGTTGGGTCTGCGGGTGGGTTCTGGGCAAGGGTGGCGGTTAGCTGGTCCTCGGTGATCTTTCCCCAGCTGTGGCGAGGCATCTACTGGGTGCGGTGGTGTGCGGTGGGTTTCCAGAAGGTGAAGTGCATGCAGCGGTGGTTGGTCCAGTGGAGTAGGGTGGTGAATTCGAAGAAGACGTAGCTGCTCGCTGAGAAGATGGGGTCAAGAGTGTGGCCAGCGGAGTGTGTGGATGCTGTGACGAGTTGTCTGAGTCCGAGGTTGCCGAGGTTTTTGATCAGGGTGGAGGATTTGGCGTTGTTGTTGTTCTCAAAGAGGAGGATGTAGTCCGTGGAGGCGAGGGCGTGTGTTCTGATGAGGTCGGTGATGGGGTCGCAGAACTGCGGTCGGAGTCCTGGGGGTCTGTAGATGAGGGTGCCTCTGAGGGTAGTGTTGGGGTCGGTGTGGATCTGGAAGTGCAGGTGTTCGGCAATGCTGAGGGTGTCGTCGGTGTGTGTCAAGATTTTGAGAGTATTTCTCTGGACAATGGCAATTCCTCCTCCTATTCCATTGCTGCGGTCCTTGTGGGTGATCTTATAGCCTTCCGGGATGGCTATGGCGATGTCAGGTGATGAGGAGGGGGTCAGCCAGGTCTCAGTCAGGAAGGCAAAGTCTGGGGCGTTGGTGTTGAGTAGATCCCAAAGTTCAACGGCGTGTTTGCGGGCAGAGCGGGTGTTGAGCAGGATACATCTGAGGAAGTTGGTTTCCATGTTGGGTGGGTTGGCGGGCCGGATGCTGGTGAAGCTGCAGTTCCAGCAGGAGAAGGGTCCTTGGGTACATTTCGGGGCGGCCAGGCAGCAGGTGCAAGATCGTCCGGCGGTGAGTGCGTGGAGAGTGCTGGAGTCGTAGTGGATGTGCAAAAGCTAAAAAACCTGAATGGATAACCGTCTTTTGACAATGGGAGAGGTTCATGGACTCGAAGCACCTTGAGTAGGGGTTGGAACTACAAAGATGTAAATATGATGTAATGAGGTATAACCAATCACACTCTTTATCCCATTTGTATGCGGCTCAACTAACCAAGCATGAGGTGCAATAGACTATTTAACCGATACATATAATTGATACGACCACGTTATTGCGACTGTCTGCAAAATCAAAGAAAGTTTAACAGAATCATAAGGAAAGGTTATGACATTCTTTTGTGTTCTGATAGCACCACATTTATGTCTTCCTTTGTACAAGAGGTTGACTGTAGGATAGCACAGTGCGCCAGATATGCATGACCCTTGAACCAGAAGGGTGAGCTAAGCACTAGACAACCATATTACAATGCATGCATATACACGTCATCCCTGATTACAAATTTTTAATGAAATGTTTTATGCCATTGTTTAGGGACCTTTATACAGTACCTAGCCCACCATTTTCCAGGTGGTGTATGTAATTAATCACCGTTAAGGAAACCCTATTGTTACACTCCTCTCACTTATGATCACTGCTCTTGCACCGCACAGGTTTCAGAGGTGTTGACAACCAGGATAGGAAGCCATCACCCAACCAAGTCAGTGGGGAATCCATAACTGGCAGGAAATAACTAGTCGGTCCTCTAAGCTTAGAAGAGTTGTGGTGCAGAAGCCAAGGTGGCTGACTCCAGAACACGGGCCCATGGTTCGATCCCTGGTGCCGAGGGCAGGTTAGCCCAGCACCATGTGACTCTGGGCAACAGCTTGCTTAATCTTCACGATGGCCCCCAGCCCCGGGACTCCTCTCCAGAGGTAGCTGTGCGCTTTACAAATGCTTGTATTATTATTATTAGGTTAGGGGATACTTAGAAAAAAACACTTCCTCACGACAGGAACATAAACCTGTCACATTACCTTTTCCTTCCCACCCCCTGCTTTATAATAATTTGCTTGTTTTCTTTGATTTTAGGTTTTTTTGACTGATTGAGCCCAGACTCAGTTGAGAGCCTTATGCCTCAGGAATGTGAATGGAATGAGTGCTTAGTTAGGCAGGGATACACACTCAGCCCTGACGAAGGCCCAACCCGGACTGGCTCTTGGTATGGGCCAAAACATGTTAGCATTGGAAACTCAGGGTCAGTTGAGAAACTAAATCTCAATTAAAACCGTAGATCATTTTTTATACCCCTGTTACCCTACAAAAAAAGAGTAATACTTTTGGGTATACCGCAAGGTAATTTTAATTGTCCTCCTCCAGTCTGGATCCCTGAACATCAGGAGAACATTTTTACCAACTCCGGTTCTTTTTGACTGAGTCCTCCCTTAGGGTACCACCCTACCAGGTTGTGGATAGGTACCGATTGTAGGAGAATGGGGTCTGCTTCCTATGGTCACCCCCACTTTTTGCTGTGATTCTCTGGTTTTTCAACTTTAGTGTGGCTGTGGGCCTGCTAATCAGATCCACAGCCAGCTGTTCACTGACTAAATTTACACAAGTCACTTTAGGTGCATATCAGATTAGTTCATCATCAATAACTTTATTTGGCGTTTAGATAACACCATAAAAGTACAACATTAAAAATACAATTCATAAAATGTACCGACCTTTCATCCAGTGATACCATAAAAAAAAAATCACAGTTAGCGACACAATGATTCACATAATTCATAAAGATAGCTTGGAAGCAAAACAATTTTCCCTCCTCTCAATTCGATAACAGTCGTCATATTTCAATACTGGACCTCAATCTGGCAGAAGTTCTTAAAAAGGTAGTCACACACAATAAAATCAGGGGATCTTTTGATACTTTTAAACAGACCAGCGTGTCTCTTGCGGATCTAAAATTACCTTTCTGTAAAATTCCTCTTAAAAAACGGCGCCTGGGCATTAAATAAAATAGGCATAATAATACAAAATGAAGGGAATCCTGCGGAGATCATTGATCGCAGCCGTAGGGTCCCTTTGAATCAACTGACTCAGTAAACCCTGAGGGGTTTGATAACACATGGTGAATCCTGTTGAGTCTAAAATGTGTTATTAAAAACCTCTCATGTGGGTTATATACAAGAGCAAGATATGGTTCCGGCCCCCTGCAAGATTTCACTGACAGATATGCCTGGATTGCCCTGCCCTACATCGTGGATGATCGTACTGCCGGAATAACACTATATTCGGATACACATTCAGCTGGAAACGTTACTTGGAGCATAACAGATCTCAATGTGGGACTTTACAAATTGATTTTAAAAACCACTTGATCTAAATACATGGGGAATAATTATATAACAGTGCCATAGATACATACTGCAAGCCCTGAAGAAGTCTGTGTATGGACGAAACGCGTTGGTGGATTCAAAAGGTTTTAAAAAAAGGATGAAATCGAAAATAATCACAACATTGACTCTTCTTTGGAATAATTTTGTGTTTTGATTGTATAATTGTTACTATTTGCTTGTAAAGTGTGCTAGGCTACTTTTTGTTTGTTGTATTTTGGGCAAATCGGTTGTGTCACGACCAGCTTCCCATTCATTGGAGTTATAGGGGATTGTGCCTCAAGCCCTCTTTGCACCTTTGATTTTGATAAAAAGGGATATTAGGACGTGTGAGGGCATCTATGCTTTGATTCCCGAAACCTGTGCAGTTTGTATGTCGTGTAAGGTGTCAAACACTTAGGAATACTACCCCCCTGCCAATTCGGGCGGCGGTGGTAGCATTCCACCCTTCTAGAGGGAAAAGACATGTAAGTTACTGCTTTACCCGGTTAAAGTTAAACAGAGCCTAAGAATCACAAAATGGATGCTGCTGCCACAGAAACGAGTCTGACCTCCTGCTGCTGGACGAAACTCCAGCAGGGGAGGCCTGGACAATAGGTTTCCTGTCCAGGGAGGTGCTGGCACTTCCCCAGACAGGGGTTTTGTGTATTGGGGCAGAGAGGGCTGCATTCAGTGAATGCATCTAGACACTGCCTGGGGCACACAAGATGCACCATGCATAGCCCGGTTCAAACCAGTGCTGGGGCACTCCAGCCCCAGCTCTGGCGTGAAACTGGACAAAGGGAAAGGGGTGTAACCTCCCCCTTCTCAGGTCCACCCATAGGAGGGACCTAGTCAGGTAATCCAGCACTCTTTCTTAGTATAAGTATAGGAGCTGTGTCCCCAGGACCTTAGATTATCCTGGACAAATCTTTGTAAGACACATCTTGGACCTTCAACATTCCATTCTGACTGGAAGATGGAAGACATCTCCCTTATGGTCAAGGAGTGACCACCCTGTGCAAACAGGCACCAACAGCAACTTCACTGGTCTGCAGTTTCAAGGCTCCCGTCAGAACCCAAAGACTCTGCGACTCAAGAACTAGACTTTCAGACTTATCTGACCCGACCCACATCCAAAGTAAAGCTGAAACACGTGTCAGCCATGAGAGACGTGCGACCGGACATCTTGGAAATCCTGCATTTTACTACCTGCACTCCTTTTCTGAAGCCTCAGTAAGTTGCCCATTGGGCTACAAGAAGCCCCAGCCTGGAGCACCATTTGCACTGAAGCTCAGGCCCCCACACTCCGCGAGTGTCCCGTGGGCCCTGCCTTTCTTTCTTTCTTCTTTCTTTCTTTTTGTTGTTTCTAAAGTGCAATCATTCATCCTAGATAGGATATCACGGTGCTAGGATTTCTGAAGTAAGTGATGGGCTAGAACATAAGTCATACGGAGTTAGTCGGGTTTAGGGAAAAGAATGTTTTTTAATTTTTTTCTGAAGGTCACGTGGCAGTCCGTGAGACTAAGATCCATGGGCAGATCGTTCCATCTGGTTGCGGCCAGATGGGAGAAGGCCCGCCCTCCCATCCTGGCTCTTTTAACTCGAGTAGTTGTCGCTCTTGCTGTTGATTGAGAGCGAAGATTCCTGGTGGGTGCATAAAACTTAATCCTGTTTTTTAGGATGTGGGGGCCGGTGTTGTACAGTACCCTATGTGTTATGCATAGCATTTTGAAGGAGGCTCTTTGCCTCATTGGAAGCCAATGAAGGTCTCTCAAGCAGCTCTTGGCTGGGTCATACTTTTTCCTGTTGCAGATTGCCTTTGCTGCCGCATTCTGCACTAATTGTAATTTTGTGAACAGGTAATCTGCCATGCCCACAAACAGGGAGTTTCCATAGTCCAGCCTGCTCATTAGCAGTGACTGGACTAGAATCTTTCGGCACTCAATGGGGATCCATGGAAAGACTCTTCTGAGCATTTTTAACAGTGCAAAGCCCTTGCCACAGATTGCTGACACGTGGTTTTTCATGGACATGGCGTTATCAATGAGGACTCCTAGATTCCTTGCTGTCAGTGTTGGGTTGGGAGGGGTACCCAGGGCAACGGGCCACCAGCTGTTGTCCCATAGCTGTTGTGATCCACCGAACAGGAGGACTTCTGAATTGTCTGCATTAAGCTTTAGACAATGACTGTACATCTAGCTTGATAGTTCAGTGAGACAGTTTAGCAACCTATTTTTCGGGTCCTCTTCTCCGTCTAGGGTTACCATTAGTTGGGTATCATCCGCATATGAGCAAATATCGAAACCCCACTTTCTCCCTATATCTGCCAGAGATGATACATATACGTTGAATAATGTTGAACTTAGTGAGGCCCCCTGTGGGACCCCATATTTGATGTTCCAGAGGGGAGATGAAAAGTTGCCCAGACGCACGGATTGTGTTCTGTCTGACAAAAAGGATTCGAGCCAGCTTAATGCTTTTACCCGAATTCCTTTTGCGCAAGGGTTCCTAGTAGCAGGTTGTGTGGTACGGTATCAAACGCCGCTGAAAGGTCTAATAATATCAGGGCGATTGTTTTCCCCCGATCCACCTGTGTTCTGATATTGTCCAGCACAGCCAAGAGTGTTGTCTCGGTGTTGTTATTTGCCCTAAAACCTGTCTGGGAGACATCCAATAAGTTGTTAATTTCAAGGAAGTTAGAAAGCTGTCTATTTACCAGTTTTTCTAAAACTTTCGATAAATAGGGTAGTTGCGATATGGGCCGGTAATTGGCGGGGTTGTTAATGTCTGCACTAGCTTTTTTTATCACACGGGGTGACTACTGCGTTTTTCCAAATTGTTGGGAATTCAGCTATGTTGAGTGAGAGGTTGAGTACACGTGTCACTGCCGGACAAATTATCGGGGTTAGTTGCGAGAAAATGTGATGCGGGCAAGGATCCAGCGGGGAGCCTGATTTAATTTCTAACATGACCTTACTCACTTCTTCCTCCGAGAAGGGGCCAAAACTGGAACAACCTGCCTACGGGGTGGGTAGCCAATATTGCTCGGCGTGTTCCAGGTCATTGTTGGAGAAAGAGGTATAGATTTTGTCTATTTTCTCGCAAAAAAGTTGCTTATTTTATCACATCCTTCTTGTGATGGGGTCAGGTTAGACAAGAGATTTGTAGGGCTGCAAAGTTCTTTAACTATTTTAAGCAATTCTTTGGATGAGTTTTTGTTGTCAGTTATTCTACGTGTAAAATATTCTTTTTTCGCTTTCCTGATGGCTTTATTGTAAATCTTGAGTTCCTTTTTATACATAATTCTGGCATTTTGGATTTTCATTAGTCTCCATTTGTGTTCGAGTGTTGTGCATTTCCTCTTTTGTAACTTTAATTCAGGCCCGTACAATTTTTCTGACAATGCTCGTCTGGGTTTGTGGTTGGAGCATAGCACTGAGCAGTGTTCCAGTGCATTCATAATGTTGTTCTGCAGTTGGCCTATTTCATGGTCGGTAGAGGTTCCTGCAGTGTTTGTGTGGTCGAAATGTTGTTGGAATTTCTCTACCGAGAACTTCTTCCAGCTCCTGGTTTTTGCCGCAGCCTGAGCCAGTGGTCTGGTGTTTTTGACGGGCAGATTGATGGTGAACTCAATCATGTAGTGATCTGTCCATGTCAGTGGTTTTATATCGTTAACGAGGGTGGATCCTATGTTAGAAATGTGTCGGTTGTTCAATTTTCTGTGTCAATTGTAATAATTCCATGTCGTCTGCTAAGTGTTTGACTAGTGGGTTGTTGCTATTGTCATAATGTATGTTAAAATCTCCTAGGATCAAAACGTTTTTGTTTTTGAGATAGACCGGCATGATTTGTGCGAGGAGCTGGGTGCTAAACTCTGACGTGCTCCCAGGTGGATTGTAAATGACCACACCGCTGAATAATATATTCGTGTTTATGGACACTGAAAACGCCATGGCTTCATGGTTGCCGACCTGTGTGATGGCCTCCTGCCTACAGGTGAGAGATTCTTTGACTAGTATGGCTACCCCCCTCCTCTCTTATTTACTCTATTCAGGTTCAGTATTTTGTACTCTTCGGGGAGTGCTGTCGAAATGTCTGGGGTACTATGACTGTCCAGCCAGGTCTCGGTAATGAAGGCTAGATCAGGTTTGTTTTCATTCAAGGTGTCCCATATTTCGATCGCGTGTTTGGGTAGGGATCTCGCATTAAAATAAACACAGTTGATGTTGAGATTTGAGGTGTTTATTGGCGTGGGGCAGTACCAGGTGTTACTATCCCATCTGCAAATCTGGCAGCAGAAGGGGCCCATAGTGTTTAAGGGTCCTACTTGTGCACAGGACGCTGCATTTGTTACGGCTATAGTGTTGAGTTTTTTTAGGTCACTGCTGGAATATGTGACTGAGATTCTTGGCCTATTAGATGTATCGCTGGGTGATGGGGCAGGGGTTGTGGCCCCTGGTCCCGGCCCGTCATGGACGGGCGCAGACGGGTGAAGATGGGCTATCCTTTGCCGCGCCTTCGGCGTGCCGCCGGCGCGCCCGCTGTGCCCGTCCGCTGCGCATCCTTGGAGGGGGTACCATTTTGTACTGGTGAGGGGGGGAGGGGCCTAGCACTAGTCTGCTCGCCCTGCTCCTGCTCCTTACTCAAGATGGCGGGACCCCAGGCAGCATCTACTCGGCTGCGGTGGGGGCGGGAATGAAGGTCAAGTGGGCCGATTTAGCTCCGGTTTGTGCCCGTAGATGAGGGAAAATAACCCGCTATTGCGAAATGGTGACTAAAGAATCTCCAAAGTTAATAACAAACAGGGTAAGTGATGTTCAATAAAATTCCTATTGCAAGTTAAAAACGTCAGCTTAGCAATTTTTAAAAAAGACAAATTAGCAGTTTTCACTCACTGCCCTGGCTTTCCGCCTCAGGACCACTCAGTTTGCACACACCACACACACTAGCAATCCTTTACATGTGTCCATTGGCTAGTGAGCCCCCTGAAGATGCCATCTTGAATCTAACTTGCTATCCTGGTTGCTTTATGCTTGCTCCAGCTTTTCTGAAAAGGAGAAGTGCCACAGACCTTGCTGGTCTGCAACAGAGCCAATCTCGACATCCTGTGTGGGTTGCGGTTGACAAGGCTTGTGGGTCCAATTCGGATACCAACGCTGCGGTCATCTAGATCCATTGTGGGACAGCACGAATCCAGTGCCTGGTCATCATCGATGCCTCCTGGACCTCGTGGCTAAAGAGACAAGCTCACCTCCTTCACCTGCAAAGCACTCCACATCGCCTGGTTCCTTCCTGGTCACTGGCTAGTGACCCAGACTCTGTCTCCTCTGCTTTTACGTTCTTCACATCTCTGATCCACCCTTGGATCCACCCGGACACTTTTCCTCTGGTCGCCTGCAGCACTTCTTTGCAGCTCTCCATAGAAAATGACGACGAAACCCGACACGAAAAGACACCTATGCACCCGGCTTCCCTGGGTGAGGTAACACGAATACTCCGGTGCTCCCGTGGGTCTTGACTCTCGAAGTGTCCTAGTTTAAAAGGGTTCCATCCTAGTCCATCCGGAAGTGTCCTTAAACTGTAACTTTGTAACTTTTACGAACTCCATAGAAAGTCAATGGGAACCCGCACCTGTGTTTAGACACTGTACGCGGCTCCCATGGGTCTCCTACTTCCAAACCGTTGGTTGTTTAGTGTAGCCCCAGCGATTCTACAGGCCCTAGGCCTGCTTTCTAAGTCTCACGTGGTACTTATACCACTTTCTTAGTATATGGTTTGTGAGGCCACTAGGGCATAACGTATACTGTGCAACTTATTGTATATTAACTGTGTGACTTGTATTGTATTTTTACCTCTGACCTCATAAAGAGCGCAGAGGGGCAAATACATACATATTTGATATATACATTGTGTGGTGTCCTTTCATTTGCTATTGAAGGGATTATATATGGTAAAACAACTTTAATTCGCCTACTAAAGTCTTAGCCTGAAGAATGCTGGTTCATGCTACCAATAGGATAGCTTTCTATAAGGTTGACTTTACAACCACCATCAATAAGGGTTGATTAGACTGGTGCAAGGTGCCGGCCCACTAGAACTAGTGGACATCATATGCCAGGCCAACTTCTCACATTGGTGTGCAGCGGTTGGGATAAAAGCTTGCAATTTGTTTTACCAAATACTCTTGTAATATCATCGGAAAGATCATATCAAGGTACCTGTAGGTACATATAAATCAAGTCTTATATACATAAGTTCTACTGAACTTAGTTGTTGTAGATGGTAAGGGCTTAGCACACCCTGACTACAACTCCTAGAGAGGTTCTAGTAGGAAACCATTTAGTGTAGGTAGGTGCACACACCACACCTCACAAGAAAATGTCCTTGGAAGCAGGACCTGGTGGACCTCCTCAAGAGGACACCCAGAGGGAGCCTTCTAAGTATGACTCATTCACTTTTCAAGAACTGAGAAGCTTGTGTGTAGTCAGAAAGTTGAGACAAGGACAGAGTACAACCTTTAACCACCTGGTAGATATCTTAGTGGCTCATGATGTAGAGAATGCATCAGATCCAGGTAATCACAGGGGGTAGAGAGGGGGGCCACCTCTCAACAGACGAGAATACAACTGGGGAAGATCCAGTTGACTCTGATGAGGATGATGACCAGGATGCAGTGGATGACACTGACCTGGGCAATTTAGGACTATCTGGAGGTGGAGAGGGCCAAGTGAGGCCCCCCCTCCACTCATCCCAGTAGGCCTAACCCAGGAAACAGAAGGTGCAGGTCACTTTCCATTGGCTCTGAGCATTCTGATTCCTCAGTAGGGTCCAATTCCTCTGCTCAGAGGAGGATGACTTCCCCTCAGAGGAGAGAGCAAAAAGCTAGAATGAAAGAGGTCAAGCTGAGGGTCAAGAGGCAAGAAGTTGCCCTTGCAAAAGAGACCCTAGCTCTTGAAAGAGAGAAAAAGTTAAGTAAGCTCACTGGTGGCAGAATAATTCCTAGAGATAGGCAACGGTTTAATGACCATAGAAACCTGAACAAGATTGTCCCTCCCTATCAGATTGCGGATGACATCCACAAATGAATAACTGTTTTGGAGAAGGCTTGCAAAGTACAGCAGGTTCCCAAAAGTCAGTGGGCAGCAATCTTGTGGCTCTGCTTTGCAGACAAAGGTAGAGATAAGCTCCTGACAGTTAATGAACAGGATGCCAACAATTACTATGTCCTGAAGAGTGCTCTGATAGATGGATATGGCCTAACCACTGAGCAGTACAGGTTGCTGTTCAGGGATACCCAAAAGACACAGACTCAGAAATTGACTGATTTTGTAGATTGTGCAACTAAGGCTCTGGAGGGCTGGTCACTGGGCAGTAAAGTTACTGACTATACAGGATTGTATGAATTGATAGTGAGAGAACAAATCCTTAACAGCTGTCAGAACCAGTTATTGCATCAGCACCAGGTTGACTCTGATCTGACCTCTCCCCAAGAATTGGGAAAGAAGGCAGACAAATGGGTCAGAACCAGGGTGAAGCAGAAGGTACAGAACCAAGGTGGTGATCAGAAGGAGCAAGACCAAAAGGGAGGGGAGAAAGCAAAAGACCAGAAGACTTCACAAGGTCCCCTAAAAGCTTCCAATGGTGGGGGTTCCCTACAATCTAAGAAGAAAGAAGGCCCAAAGAAATCTTGGTGCAAGATTTGTAAAGTCAATACTCACTGGACCAGTGACTATGCCAAAAAGGAGACAGCTCCAGCCACCATTGCACCTAAGGCAACTGTTCCCCCGAGTTCAGCTCCAAGTGGTGGTTCTCAACAGAAGGGTGTAGTAGGGTTAACCCTGAAAACGGAGATGGATTCTGGCCTTGTCAGAATACCAACTCAAGCTGTTTTGATCTGTGACGGGGACATACCCATGTCCTCTACTCTGAGTTCCAATAACTTGGGCAAGTACAGACAAACTCCTTTAATTAATGACAAAGTGGCTCAGGCCTACAGGGACACATGTGTTAGTGTCACAATGGTGACACCTGGCTTTGTGTACCCTGGACAGATCATACTAGGTAAATATTACCTAGTGACCAATGCTAGCAATGTCACTACCACTCACAGTATGGCAATTGTTAATTTCTCCTGGGAAGGGGTAACTGTCCTCAAAAAAGTTGTGGTTAGCTCAGACCTCCTTGTAGAATGCTTGCTTGGAAATGACCTGGAGACTTCAGCTTGGACTGAAGTGGAGTATAGGACCCATGCAGAAATGTTAGGAATCTCATCACATGTCCTTGCTGTGACTAGGTCACAGGTCAGAAATTGCAACACTGAACAAGCACTGGATTCTGGAACAAGGACCAGTGGCCTACCAGGAGGAGAAGCAGTAGGGTTAAGGCAGTGCCTTCCACCTTGCCTCAGGAAGAGGATCAGCATTCACATGAAGCTGATTGACCCAGGAGGAAACTGTCCTAGAAGAGCTTGAGCCTGATCGGGTTGAGTTACTTGGGACAGGGGGACCCTCCAGGGCAGATCTGAGGCAGGCACAGTTAGACTGCCCTTCTCTTGAACCCCTCAGACAGAAAGCTGCTGCTGAGGCTGCTGGGAATGCTAGTGGGACCCACAAATGCTATTGGGATGATGGGCTCCTGTATTCAGAGGCTAGAGACCCCAAGCCTGGAGCTTCCGGGAGGTTGGTCATACCTTTGGCATTCAGGGGCTTCCTTCTCACACTAGCCCATGATATTCCCCTTGCAGGACATCTTGGCCAGAACAAGACTTGGGACAGAATTGTTCCTCACTTTCACTGGCCTCATATGTCAGAAGATACCAAGGAGTTTTGTCACTCCTGTGTCACCTGCCAAGCCAGTGGCAAATCAGGTGGCACCACAAAGCCCCCCTAATAGCACTACCTGTGGTGGGGGCTCCCTTTGAACCTGCAGGGATTGACATTGTTGGACCAATGGATCCCCAAACAGCATCTGGGCACAGGTTTATTCTGGTGGTAGTGGATCATGCCGCCAGATACCCAGAAGCAATTCTCATAAGGACCACAACAGCACCTGTTGTAGCAAGAGCCCTCCTGGGAGTTTTCTCAAGAGTGGGTTTTCCCGAAGGAGGTTGTCTCAGACCGAGATGCAAACTTTATGTCTGGATATTTGACTGCTATGTGGAAAGAGTGTGGAGTGAACTACAAGTTCACCACACCCTATCATCCACAGTGCAATGGTCTGGTTGAGAGATTCAACAAGACATTAAAGGGCATGATTAAGGGTCTCCCTGAAAAGCTTAGGCGGAGATGGGACATACTGCTGCCCTGCCTTTTGTTTGCTTACAGAGCGTTCCCACAGAAGGGGGTTGGGTACAGCCCTTTTGAACTTCTGTTTGGGCATCCTGTAAGAGGACCCCTTTGACTGATGAAGGAGGGATTGGAGTTACCTCTCAAACCTCTCAAACAGAACATTGTGGATTATGTACTTGGTCTCCGCTTAGGGTTGGCCGAGTACATGAAAAAGGCATCTAAAAACCTTGAGGCTAGTCAGGAATTGCAAAAGGCCTGGCATGACCAAAAGGCTGTGCTGACTGTTTATCAGCCAGGACAGAAAGTGTGGGTGTTGGAGCCTGTGGCCCCAGCAGCTGTCCGAGACAAGTGGAGTGGATCCCTCACTGTTATTGAACAGAAGGGAGAAGTCACCTACTTGGTTGACCTTGGAACTCACAAGGAGCCCCCACAGGGTGCTTCATGTCAACAGATTGAAACCATGTGTTGACAGGGCAGACATGGGTTTGCTCATGGCTAAAGATGAGGGACAGGAGGAAGAGAGTGACCCTCTACCAGACCGGATTTCTCAGAACCCTGATGATGGTTCAGTTGATAGTGTAGCCTTGGCAGGCAGCCTCACTGACCAACAGCAGCAGGACTGCAGACAAGTTCTACAGTCCAATAGACATATGTTTTCTCTGACTCCAAGTCAGACTACCTGGTGCACTCATGAAGTGGACACTGGGGACAGTCTGCCTATTAAAAGTAAGATTTACAGGCAATCTGATCATGACAGGGACTGTGTAAGGACAGAGGTCCAAAAGATGTTGGATTTGGGAGTCATTGAGCCCTCAGAGAGCCCTTGGGCAAGTCCAGTAGTCCTGGTGCCTAAACCTCACATCCAAGATGGTAAGAGAGAGATAAGGTTTTGCGTGGATTACAGAGGCCTCAATGCTGTCACTAGGACAGATGCCCATCCAATACCAAGGGCAGATGAACTCATTGACCGATTGGCATCTGCCAAGTTATTGAGTACATTTGACTTGGCAGCTGGCTACTGGCAGATCAGACTAGCTGATGATGCAAAGCCAAAGACAGCATTTTCAACCCCTGGTGGGCATTATCAATTTGTGGTGATGCCCTTTGGTTTGAAAAATGTACCTGCCACATTCCAAAGGTTGGTGAACCAAGTCCTCCCAGGTCTGGATGACTACTGTGCAGCTTATCTAGGTGATATTGCTGTCTTTAGCTCCACTTGGGAAGATCACCTGATCCACCTAAAGAATGTTTTGGAGGCCCTGCAAAACGCAGGCCTAACTATCAAGGCTACCGAATGCCAGATAGGGCGGAGTCAGGCTGTATACTTGGGCCACCTTGTGGGTGGAGGCCATGTTCAACCATTGCAGAACAAAATCCAGACCATAATGGACTGGACTGCTCCAACCACCCAGACTCAGGTCAGAGCTTTCTTGGGCCTGACTGGGTTTAACAGGAAAATTGGTAAGGGGTATGGTTCCATAGAGACACCCCTGAATGACTTAACTTCCAAGAAGATGCCAAAGAAAGTTTGGTGGACAGTAAGCTGTCAAAAGGCATTTGATGACCTGAAGCAGGCAATGTGAACTGTTCCTATTATGCAAAGTCCAGACTACTCCAAAGAATTTATTGCCCAAACAGATGCTTCTGAGTTGGGGGTAGGTGTTGTGCTTTCATAACTGAATAAAGATGGTCAAGACCAGCCAGTAGCTTTTATTAGCAGAAGGCTGACCCCTAGAGAGAAACGTTGGTCAGATATTGAGAGGGAGGCCTTTGCTGTGGTTTGGGCCATGAAGAAGCTGAGTCCATACTTGTTTGGTACTCACTTCAAGATTCAGACAGATCATAAGCCCCTCTTGTGGCTAAATCAGATGAAGGGTGAAAATCCCAAACTGCTTAGTTGGTCCATTTCCCTACAGAGGAAGGACTTTACAGTGGAACATAGACCTGGGACTGACCATGCCAATGCAGATGAACTCTCCAGATATCTCCACTTAGAACATGAAGACTCAACTGGTCAAGGTTAGTTTAATGTCCCTGCGTTTGGGAGGGTTGTGTAAGAGAGTACGGTCTGCTTCCTATGGTCACCCCCCTTTTTGCTGTGATTCTCTGGTTTTTCAACTTTAATGTGGCTGTGGGCCTGCTAATCAGACCCACAGCCCAGATTTTCTCTCTCTAAATTGATACTATGCACTTTACCAGATTGGTTACTGGGTCACCCTTGTGAGCCCCTGTATATTGTACCATAGGTACCTAGGGCATAGGTGCCCCCTAGGCCTACCAGGGGCTGCAGCATGTATTGTGCCACCCCTGGTTTGCCCTCCAAACTGACACCACAGGTCTGTTCACACAGCCTGGGTAAGGTGGTGTAATCACCGCTTACTTAGATATAGTCTTCCTATATCTACCTTTACATATAGTCACATATACACCTATAAGCCACTCCTATGGTAGGCCTCGACAATCCTGGAGGCAGAGTGCTTGGTTTTATGTGAGAGGGTGCCCTAGCATGAGCTGAGCCCCTCTGCAGCTTTCGGAACCATCTCCTTATAGCTGTTCTATGATATAGCCATACCATGTATTCTTAAGTGCATTATAATCCTCACGGTTAATGCTAACTTTGGTTTGGCTTTATAAAAACATGTCGTGTAAGGTGTCAAACACTTTGGAATACTACCCCTCGCTAATTGTGGGGGCGGGGGTAGTATTCCACCCTTCTAGATGGGAAAGACATGTAAGTTACTGCTTTACCCGGTTAAAGTTAAACAGAGCCTCAGCATCACATAATGGATGCTGCTGCCACAGACACGAGTCTGACCTCCTGCTGCTGGATGAAACTCAGGCAGGGGAGGCCTGGACAATAGGTTTCCTGTCCAGGTAGGTACTGGCACCACCCTAGACAGGGGTTTTGTGTATTGGGGCAGGGAGGGCTGCATTCAGTGAATGCATCTAGACACTGCCGGGGGCACACAAGGTGCTCCATGCATAGCCCAGTTCAAACCAGTGCTGGGGCCCTCCAGCCCCAGCTCTGGCATGAAACTGGACAAAGGGAAAGGGGACCTAGTCAGGTAATCCAGCCCCCTTTCTTAGTATAAGTATAGGATCTGTGTCCCCAGGACTTTAGATTATCCTGGATGAATCTTTGTAAGACATATCTTGGACCTTCGACATTCAATTCTGACTGGAAGACGGAAGACATCTCCCTTGTGGTCAAGGAGTGACCACCCTGTGTTAACAGGCACCAACAGCAACTTCGCCAGTCTGCAGTTTCAAGGCTCCAGTCACAACCCAAAGACTATGTGACTCCCAGACTTCTCTGACCCCAACCCACAACCACAGCAAAGCTGAGACACGTGACGGACAGGAGAGACGTGGGACCAGACATCTTGGACATCCTGCATTTTTCTACCTGCACTCCTTTTTTGAAGCCTCAGTAAGTTGTGCATAGGAGTACGGGAAGCCCCAGCCCTGAGCACCATTTGCACCGAAGCTCAGGCCCCCACATTTCGCGAGTGTCCTGTGTGCCCCGCCTTTACATTTGTGCTTGATGTGTCTTCCGAGTTAATTGCCCATTAGCTAGTGAGCCCCCTGAAGATGCCATCTTGAATCTAACTTACTACCCTGGTTGCTCCCGGCTTGCTCCAGCTTCTCTGAAAAGGGGAAGTGCCACAGATCTTGCTGGTCTGCAACAGAGGCAATCTTGACATCCTGTGTGGGTTGCGGTTGCCAAGGCTTGTTGGGTCCAATCCGGATACCGACGCCGCAGTCATCTAGATCCATTGTGGGACAGCTGGGATCCAGCTCCTGGTCATCGTCGATGCCTCCTGGACCTCGTGGCTGAAGAGACAAGCTCACCTTCTTCACCTGCAAGGCACCCAACATCGCCTGGTTCCTTCCTGGTTCCTTCCTGGTCACTGGCTAGTGACCCAGACTCTGTCCCCTCTGCTTTCAGGTTCTTCACATCTCTGATCCACCCTTGGATCCACCTGGACACTTTTCCTCTGGTCGCCTGCAGCACTTCTTTGCAGCTCTCCATAGAAAATGACAACCAAACTCGACACGAAAAAACACCTATGCACCCGGCTTCCCTGGGTGAGGTAACATGAGTACTCCGGTGCTCCCGTGGGTCTTGACTCTCGAAGTGTCCTAGATCAAAAGGGTTCCATCCTAGTCCATCCGGAAGTGTCCTTAAACTGAAACTTTGTAACTTTTACGAACTCCATAGAAAGTCAATGGGAAGCCGCACCTGTGTTTAGACAATGCACGCGGCTCCCGTGGGTCTCCTACTCCCTTAGCCTTTGGTTGTTTAAAGCAACCCCAGCGATCCTACAGGCCCTAGTCCTGCTTTCTAACTCGCACGTGGTACTTATGCCACTTTCTTAGTATATGGTTTGTGATGGTCCTAGGGCATAACATAGATTTGTGCAACTTATCATATATTAACTGTGTGACTTGTATTGCATTTTTACCTCTGACCTCATAAAGAGCGCAGAGTGGTTGTGTTTAGATCAAATACAGATATATTTGATATATACCTTGTGTGGTGTCCTTTCATTTGGTATTCAAGGGATTATCTATACTACTATTATAAAGGAAGAACTTTGAACCTTTGAGGCGGGTAAACTCGGGAACCACAGCGCCAATCCACACACCCGATACATTGTTGTAATTGTCAGGGTGTGCAGATGGACATAGGCTATATAAATGTAAAAAATATAAATTATTTTAATAATTTAGGAGAAAAAAAAAGTAGTCCCATGGAAGTAGCGTCGGCCGCGACGTGCGTGCTGACATCAGGAGCGCGGGGAGGAGCGGCGTCCAGGAGCGCGAGGAGGAGCGGCGCACATCAGCGCGGGGAGGAGCGGCAGACAGGCGGGTAGGAGGGTGAGGATCGGCGGACAGGCTGGGCGGAGCGGCGGACAGGCAGGGAGGAGCGGCGGACCGGTGAACTCAGGAGCGTGGGGAGGCGCGGCGGATGAGGTAAGGCTCCAGGAGACCCACGGACAATGTCGGGGCTGGCAGGGGCGCTGAAGCCAAGGTCGGGACGGGCTGCTACTCCAGGGGACCCACGGATAATGTCGGGGTGGGCGGGGGGCCCTAAAGCCTGATTGCTCCCAAACAAGGTCGGGACGGGCTGCTAGTATATGGTAAAACAACTTGCTTAACTCACCTACTGAAGTCTTAGCCTGAAGACTGCTGGTTCATGCTACCACTAGGATACCTTTCCATAAGGTTGACTTTACAACCACCATCAATAAGGGTCGATTAGACTGGTGCAAGGTGCCCACTAGAACTAGTGGACATCATATGCCAGGCTAACTTCTCACACCAATGATGAAGCAAGTCACGATGAAGTGAATGAGGTGTCTACTCCAATATCTTTGGATACCCCGGTAGGATCCAAAGTGGAATACGCCCTTCCTTCTCTCGCCCAGTTGCCCTTTTGTGAGTAAGTGAATATTTGGGGGAATGCAACTGGGTACTTTATCTCTCGCTCTCTCCATGTGAGAACACTATTTTTTATTTCAAAATTTGAAATTGCATCTCCCAGGTTCTACTGATTGGATTTTTGGTGTTTTGGTCTCCAATAATCTATTATATGATACTCTATTTTTTTTTAATTGGTGAAGCATTTTTTCTGTGTTGCGTTTTAACTTTATTACTGTATGAAGTGCTGAATAAATATTTTACACATTTCCTCTAAATTAGTGCTTTGTACCAAGCTACTAGAGGGTGAAGCACAGATTAATTTGGGGTTTGCTTATGTTTCACCCAAAAGAGATTTTGGTTGCTAATTGAACAGGTTTTTCACCCCGCTCTACTAATAACCCAATTTATCATATAAAGGCGGTAGCGCGAGTTGCACTACTGCTGGCTGCGCCTTGTGTTGTGGATGCTCTGTGCACTTTTAAAATCTTTATTTTTCCTGGGACAATTCTTTTAAACTCACGCCTGGGACAGTAGCTGTTTCAGCCTACCTTTCTCGCCGCACGCCTCCCGCTCCGACCCCGGACCACCGCAGCTGCTTGCTGTTTGTGTGGCGGACGGACCGGTAGAGCGAGACACGCCCCCCTGCCAGAAACATACAAAAGGGTACTCAGCCTAGGGACGCGCGATTGAAGCTCTGCGAGTCCCGCTACGGCTGGCTGCGCCTTGTGTTGTGGATGCTCTGTGCACTTTTAAAATCTTTATTTTTCCTGGGACAATTGTTTTAAACTCACTCCTGGGACAGTAGCTGTTTCAGCCTACCTTTCTCGTCGCACGCCTCCTGCTCCGACCCCGGTCCACCGCAGCTGCTTGTTGTTTGTGTGGAGGGCTGACCGGTAGAGCGAGACACGCCCCTCTCTGCAATGCTTCCCTCAACCACGCTGGAGTTCTGGACTTTTTAGTTCCGTCCAGAGGTGTCAGGGATAACACCCGAAGACCCCGGAGTTCTACCTGTCTCGGTGCACAAATAAACAGAAACACGGGCTTCTCGATGGTGGCGTCAAAGACCAAAGGTTTATTACTGCAGGGACACAGAAGTCACAGAAACTACACACAGGCAGAATCTAGGAGCCTGTTCGATTTGTACAAAGTGGGTTGCTCCTTAAATACTAAATTTTAGGCTTGGGGCAAATTCTTTACATGCTTAGTACATTTCTAAACCTTTGTGTCCTAAACAATAAATATTTGGCGTTACACAGGAATCGTCAACAATATCTGATGTCAAAACATTACGAATGAGGGGTTCCCACTATTCCATCATAATCCCATGTCAACTTTTCATTCAAGAGCCGGACCGCCTCATCGTAAATTTCGTTACCTCCCCCTAATAAAGGCCCAGAAGGAAAGGAGCAGAGCCAGGTGCAGAAGATAGAAAAGCAGGATAGGAGATGTTTGTGGGTCGTAAATGGGCAAGGCTACCAGCTTTGGCCGCCTAATCATGATCAGGCCAACGAACACGAGAACCAGTATAGCAGGACTGGCCTCAGGCAGAGGAGGCAGCTTCTGCCGAGTCATGCAGCCACAGAGTTTTCTGACCTAAAGTGCACGTGTCAGTTGCAAGGTGAATCGCCCGCTAAAGCTTACGTGTCCTTAAGTGAAAAGAGGTCACTGCGTGTCCATTGACTATGTGAGGGCAAGAATACAAAATGGCTGCCGTAATCTAAGATGGATGCCATGGGTAGATCAGAAATGTGTTCATAACAGGAGTGCTCTTGCTCGTAGCATAGCGAAAACACCAGGGTATGCTAAATGGATCATTTGCGGTTCACTGATACCGAAATTATGAATTCACGACAATGTTGAAAACACGGGTTCAAATTGTCACGGAACCTCAGACCCTCCTTTTGCCCTTACATAGGCAATTACTCAGTCTATGTCAGAGTCTATTTCGATGTTCATCAGGTCAGTGACATGTTGTTGCATCATCATCCTTTCTCGTACCTTGTCTCCAAACGCAGGTGGTTTTCTAAGACAGGTTGCAGCAGAGAGACTACACAAAGCGGGACCACATTGGATAATAAGGCAGCACGAGAACAGGAATACTAGGATGATACCAACAACCATCAGAACCTTCCATCCCCACGCTGATAGTAGAGTCCAAAACCACTCCATTAAGGACCAGTTTCCCTTGTCTACGTGAATAGAGTCGGAAATCTTGTGTAGCTTAGAGATCGCTTCGTATACAGTCGGAGCATTATTTGGAATAAAAACACAGCAGCTCGATTGATTCATTCTGCATACCCCACCTCGATCTGCAAGTATTACGTCTAGAACCATACGGTTCTGCAACGTCATGAGACGATCCGCCTGGAGCTCAGCTGTTAAGTTACTAAGGGCACCAGCAGTTTCTGTAATAGTAGATTCAACTACCCGTGTTAGCTGACGTAGATTTCTACTATTGGCCATAGGCCCCCAGAACGGAAGGAAACCTTTGAAGAAGTCTCCAGCTTCCTGACCAGCGGTATCTTCCTCGCTGAAAACACCTCTTGCTACTCTGGTCTTGTGATAATCTGGGGAAGCAGTGTACGTTGGAGGCAACAGTCGAGCAATATAACATGAACCTGAAAAGTCAGCAGGCAGCCATGTATACGCTCTATCCTGACAAATGAAGTAGGTACCCCTAGCAGTCAGAAAGGCAGGGGAAGAGTTTGACGGATACACGTAAGTCTCAACGCACTCACTCTTCCCTAGCTGAGCTCTTGGATTTCTCCCATTACCTTGCAAACAGACTTGACCTCGATGAGGTACGACCCAGACTGGAGCGGAGCTCTTACGCTTGCTTTCACCCAAACTAATGCGATACTCTGTAGAATTCCAACTCAAATATACCCGTAATTCATCTCTAGGGTAAGATGGGGTGTTATTAACGTCTTTAATCATGTCAATGATTCCCTTGACTAAAGCTTTATTGGCAGAGTTATATTTAGTGGAACGTGGTGGACGCGGAGGATAGGTCTCAAGGGCATAGACAAAAATGGTCTGAAAGGCTTGAAATGATCCATTATAGCTAAAAGGCAAAACCAGATAGGGAATGCCTTTATCCATAGTATGCAGTATCAAACCACATACCCAGCAGTCTGTTGTGTTAACTACCAGTTGGTGTTGATGCAAGAGTTGTACAAAAGTGTTATTTATGAACTCTGAGCGTCGAGCTTGCTCATGTTCAGGAAACAAGTGAAAAGAATGGTAAGAAGCAACAGTGGAAGAAACGGGATCAAGGGGAGGTACTGTAGCTGTTATCGGTGACAAAATCAAATGGACACCAAAGACGATTCCACCCACCAACGTTATTAAAACAATCAAAAACGTAATTGCACATTGCATCAGAAAACATTTGTTATGAAGAATCTTGTAAAGTCTATTTCTGCGAACATAAATTACATTCTCTCGGTGCAGCTCAGGAAGCTCCATCTTCTACAACCGCTCGCGACCACTGATGATGTGTACGTAGTTGAAAATGCCTCTATCAGCCCTGGGAGTTCCCAGAACTAATAGAAAGATCGACCTTGTGTCTGACCCCCGCAGATTCAATTAGGCACACAGCCACGACCCTACGGCTACCCAGACGGCAAGGCAATTTAAAACAACATAACAATACAAAATATTAGCAAACTTCCTGGCTGGAGGCAATGTATCAAAATTCAAATATGTAAAATAGGCAGTTTCCTGCTTTATTTGTCCTTTGTGTGAGATCGTAAGTTGTATCTCAATTTTCCTGGAGCTGTTTGATCCAGAAACAGTGTATTTTCAGCAGGCGTTGCAATGTTCAAGTTCGCAGATGGCAAATGTTCTTTTGATGCAGAGGACAAATGTTCGGAGTTCAAAGGTGCAGTTTCAGAAGGGGAGTCAGAGTTCGGTGAATCAGTGATCAGTTCTGCATCGCTGAAAGGGATGTATTTGGGGACTTGTTCAGTTTCAGAAGCACCGATTCCTCTTTTCACCCAGTTGTCATAAGGAAGTGGAAGGGGTACACGTTTAGCGTGCGTTGCATGGATCCAGTTCCTTCTGCCAGCCACACGTATAGCAGTCCTTGTTGCCAACAAGACCTGGAATGGTCGGACGAATTTGGGTTGGAGGTTTCTCGTCCGTCCAAAATTTCTTATGACCACTTGGTCACCGGGTTTCAGCTGATGACCTGGACTCTCCGGTGGCTTTGGCAATGCATCGAAAACCTGTTGGTGAATAAGACTCAATTTAGCAGTCAAGTCAAAAAGGTAATCAATTAACATTGGATATTCCAGCTGCTTAAACTCCTTCGGTCTAGGTACCCCCCAAATATTCGCAGGTCGACCAAATACAATCTCATAAGGGCTAAGCCCTACTCGAGAATGTACAGTCGCTCTTGTGGACAACAGAGCCAAAGGTAGTGCATCCGGCCAGGATAAACCCGTGGAGGCCTGTATCTTAGCAAGTTTTAGTTTGAGGGTGCCATTGTAACCCTCAGCTAAACCAGCAGACTGGGGGTGATTCGCACTGTGGAATTTCTGTTTTATCCCTAAACCGGCACACACACTCTGCAGAACTTTCCCTACGAATTCACTTCCGTTATCTGACCATACAATCCGTGGCATGCCGAACCTGGGGAAATATTCCTTGAGAAGGATTTTGGCAGTGGACAAGGCAGTATTGTCCTTTAGTGGGTAGGCTTCGATCCATCTAGAAAAAGCACAGACTACCAATAGGACGTACTTTAGATTATTGCAACGATCCATGTGAATGAAATCTAACTGAATCACTTCAAATGGGCAGGAAGGAGGAGCGAAGTGACCAGCGGGTGTGGGGATTCCCTTGCCAGGATTATGCATCAGGCATATCATGCAAATTCTCACCACTCGTTCTGCACATTTACTAATCCCATCATTCTTCCAGACTGGAGCCAACATCTTACAAATCCCCTTAGAACTGATGTGCGCTGCTCCATGCGCCATCGTTACTACTGCAAGCACGTACGCATCAGGCAACATCCAACGCTGCTGTTCTGACAAATCAATCCAACATCCACTCGAGTCCAATTTACCCGTATTCTCTTTCCATGCAAGCTTTTCCTCCTCAGTTGCCTCTTTCTGAATTTCTTTCACACTTTCCACTGTATCCTCACACATTCCAGACTCAGTAATCCATCTTGCAGACGTTGCAACATACATTCTACTCATCATATTTCTAGCTGTCTGTTTAGCGGTCTCATCAGCAAAAGCATTTCCACGACCAACATCATCCTTGATTGCTCGATGAGCACTGCACTTTACAATCGCAACTTCAGTCGGCAAGGTTAGAGATTCCAACAAGTCATTAACTAGCTGACCATGTTGAATCTTAGTCCCATGGGACATAATGAAACCTCTCTCTTTCCACAAACGGCCAAAACTATGGGCCACGCCGAACGCGTACTGACTATCTGTGAACACATTCACTCTCTTTCCCTTAGCTAAAACACACGCTCTCGTCAACGCGATCAATTCTGCAGCTTGGGCAGAATTCTGACTCACTCTTGCAGTCTCCACAATCGTACTCAAAGTCGTTACTGCGTAAGCAGCTGTCACATCACCGTTCTCCAATTTAAAACAAGACCCATCAACATACAACGTGCCATCTGGATCTGATAACGGAGTGTCTTTAAGATCAATTCGTCCTTTTGTCTCTTCCTCGGTTCTGAAACAACAGTCATGTGGTTCTGAATCACTCAACTCCTGACTAGTCGGCGAAAATGTTGCTGGATTTAATACATTGCATCTTTTGATCTGAATATGACTTGCTAGCAGTGTCAGCTCGTAGCCTGATAATCTAGCACTGGTAAGGTGCTGTGTCTTGGTTCGGTTCATGAGTGTGTCCACAGCATGAGGAACCATGACTACTAGCATGTTGTTCATCACCAAACCAGCAGATTGTCGAATGGAAGCTGCAGCTGCTGCTGTAGCTCTCAAACAACTAGGTAACGCTCTGGCTACCGGATCTAGTGTTGATGAAAAATACGCACAAGGGCGTTGTTTGTCACCAAATCTTTGCGTCAGAACACTCAATGCGCAACCTTCTCTCTCGTGCACATAGAGCGTAAATGGTTTACTGTAGTCAGGTGTAGCCAACACAGGAGCTGAACACAGTGCATTTCGTAACTCAGAAAAACTCTGCTGACATTCGGCAGACCATGGCACCGGACTCGGAACACCTTTTCCAGTCAAGGCCACCAATGGTTTTGCCAAAAGAGAAAAATTTGGGATCCATTGCCTACAGTATGAGGTAATACCTAAAAAGGCACGCACTTCTCTCTGTGTGCTAGGAACATTCATCTGTGTAATTGCTTTTATTCTCTCTGGGGTCAACTTTCTTCCCTCCTTTGACAAGAGATGACCTAGGTAGGTCACTTCTTGACAACAGTATTGCATTTTCGAAGGTGACACCTTGTGATTCAAACTAGACAAATGATGCAATAAGGAAATTGTAGCTGCTTTGCAAGTTTCCTTGTCATCGGCAGCCACTAGAAGATCATCGACATATTGCACTAAAGCAGAACCAGTAGGAAGTACAAAGGAATCTAACTGACTTTTTAATGCCTGGCTGTAAATGGATGGGCTCTCACAATAGCCTTGTGGAGCACGTTTAAACCTGAAGCTTCGACCTCCTAGAGAGAAGCCGAAAATATCTCTGCTTTCCTCGGCTATCGGAATGCTGAAAAAGGCATTCTTCAAGTCGATAACTGAGAACCATGTGGCTGTAGCAGGAATCAACGTTAACAATGCAGTAATGTCTGGAACCACAGGAAACTGCGGAATCACAATTTTGTTAACCTCTCTAAGATCGATTACAAATCTATAGACTGGAGGCTTTGAAGGATCAGTGCGTTTCAGAATTGGCAATACAGGACTATTACAGACATTTCCTCTTGTTCCTTCTACTACGTCTTTCTTGATCAAATCTTGCACGATCAATAAAAGCGCACGTTCACCTTCACTAGAGATTTTGTATTGTGGGATTCGTGGAAATTTGACATTCGCTTTCAAAGTGACTACATATGGTGGAATTTCTAAGAGACCTACATCGTTAGGACCAGTCGCCCAAAGAGTATCAGGGAGAGAACGCAGCTCTGGTGGGAGCGCATCCATCGACAAGTACATCGGAGAGATGATACTCTTGCCCAATGTAAGCTGTACTCCTGCCGGAGAACAGTACAATGTCGCGTACAGGCGTTTTAACAAGTCTAAACCAAGCAGATTTTCATTACAACCAGTCGTCAGAATCAAGGGTGCTTTCAATTGACGGGGTCCAACAGAAATAGACAAAGGACCAGATACGGGGTTGTAAACGGGGGCGCCTGAAAAACCTACAGAAACATTTGTTAAGCCAGACAAAGGTGCGCCAGGGAGTTTCGCATGAATGATAGAACTTTTTGCTGCACCAGTATCCAACAGAAACGGTTCGACTACACCTGATGTTGCTACTGCAACATAAGGCCCACTCTGATCTACTGGAACTGATACTACTCCCTCTCTTTGTCCATGGCTGTCCTAGTACTCGTTTTGCTGAAATTCCTCACTAACTTCACAGTAGTCTTCAACGTGATACTGTTGAGATCTATTTTGTTGGGCAGACTGTCCATTTCGCTGATCAAAATAATTAGAAGGGCGATCATTCGTTTGTGGAGGCATAGCACCTCGTCCTCGACCTCTAGAATTTTGCGTAGAACCACCACGACCTCTCTGAGCTGCTGCAGCATTATTTTGTGCTAATACTGGACACTCATTTTTATAATGACCTTCCTTTTTGCAGTAAGCACACTGATTCCATTGATATTGCGGTCTCTGAGAACCATAATCTGTCCTTTGATATGACCCTTGCTGTGTGTTAGTCTGATTCGTGCGGGCGGATATGCTTGCTGCAAAAGAACTTTTGTTTTTAAATCTTTCGTTTTCTTATCTGACTTTTCCTTCTCTTCTTTATCCCTATTTTCATAATACTGGGCAGTTGCAAGTATTTGCGCAGTCGTAGAGACAGCCCACGCACTTTCAGAATCTTTCAATTCATTACTGAGCTCTGGTAACAGATTGTGCACAAATTTATCAACAAATAGTCTCTGTCCTCCTTCCGTGCTCATATCCTGACCACTGTGATCTACGAAAGTTTCTTCAAACCTTGTGAAAAAGTCGGAGACACTTTCGTCCTTCTTCTGCCGGCATGCGGACAACTTGTCCCAGTTAACACGCAATGCTGGCATCAGAGTCTTCATTAAATCGATTATTCTACCGGGCAAATCAGCAATTAGAGGTTCGGGTTTGGAACCACCTATTTGTTGACCATCTGCCGCTATTATAGCTGCCCAATCACCACCTAGGGCAACTGGATGATTTTCTTTACGAATTTTAGCCCAAATTGGTTGTGGTTCTACATTGCCAAATAACATGTCAATGTCCGCCAAATTCATTACACAAGCTTCAACTGTCTGCGCTAACTCTTTGTAGTATCCGGCTGGATTCTTACGAGGATCTGGCAAGGCCTGTTTCACTGCTAACACTTCGGCTCGCTTCCACGGAATGTGTATCCACACTCTCTGGAATTGCGCCGGAGCGGCTGCAATACCACGGACTGCGTCAGCTTGAACAGCTTCACGCCAAATTGGAGGAACCTCCCTCATAGGATATTGTCGATTCTGCTTCGTACTGCGTTTTTCTAACTCTCTTGGTGAACGAAGGGAAGGATCGAATCTAAAATCTAAAATTAATTCCATAGCTTCTTTTATCTCCTGACCAACTATCATACCTGCAGCGAATTTTTTTTGAACCTGGATTAATTCATCTGGTACCTGTTCAGATTCGAGCTCTTCCCATTCTTCACGTAAAAGGGAACACATGACATCAAACACATAACGTTGTGTCGGTTCCTTCCACTGCATAAATGTATCTAATACATCTCGCACACTATATCTTCCAACTTTCGAAATCCATCTAAGGGCAGTGGAGTCTAATATTCCACGTTCTTCACTACTAGGAAGTTGACTACGTCTTTGAACGGAGTCAGAGACAGGACTCCTAATCAAGGTTTTGTAAAAGGGAAATAGAATATTAGTAACAGAATCAGTGATTCTCCGACGAACAGAAAGCGGAGTCATATAGCTTGCAGAAGTTTGAAGGAGAGTAGTAGTCGGAACAGGAGAGACAGCGACAGTAGGAGTAGCAGGCAAAACAGCTTGTGAAACAACAGGTATGGGCGGTACAGGCACAGGCAAAGGAGCTGGCAACCCTGGAAGAGGGGGTGCCGGAGGAACATTAATATTGACCACAGGAAGTACAGGAGCTTGATTCAGGGGAGCAGGAGCAGGAATACCAAGCTGTCCAGCAACCGGTAATTGAACATTCGGTAAAGGTGGAGCCGTAGCACCCTGTGCATACGGTGGGGGTGACCTCAACAAGTAAGACAACAGGGGATCATTTTCGGGGTCCTCTACTATCTTAGCTGTACTCGATGGCAAAGCAGGATAGCACTTGTCTATCGCTAGATTACGCTCTCTATTGGCCACCTCCATCGCTTTCTCAGATTCGTTGAGTTGCAGTTGCTTGGCAGACTGTTCTAAAGTCAACTCTTGCTCTTTCTGTTCTTTCATTAACTTTTTAGTTTCTCTCTGTTTAGATTCTTTTCGCCAGTAACGGAAAGAATCAAACATTGCCGGCCGGGCTTTCTTCTTAAACAATTTTCTTTCTAAATTATCAAGAATTTCGGGTTCAAAACTACCATGCAGTGGCCAACTAAGGACACCGTCTTTCTCTGTATATCGGATCCATACCTCGTTATAAGATATAGGACCCACACCGAACTTACAGTACAGATCATAAAGAGGAGTTCCAATCGGAGGAACCAGACATGAGTCCTCCAACCGGGAATCACTGTTGCAACCAAAACACGACAACATGTCAAAATACCAAAATTATGAATTCACGACAATGTTAAAAACACGGGTTCAAATCGTCACGGAACCTCAACGCCCCCTTGTTCCTCTCGGGGGATTAAATATCAGCTCACACCCAGAACGCGCAGCGGTCGTGCGCAGCGCCGGTGGCACGCCAAAGGCAAACACGTCTGCGCCCGCCCGCGCCCGGCCGTACCCAGGGGCCATGGACTATGCCCAAACTGTTAGCTACACTTCTGAAAAGCTAAAAGCACTCAGATCGCCACGGGAATCCTGCCCTCCTCTAGCCCTTACCACCCTCGGCCGAATTATATCGAACAGCATTGCAACATCCCATACAGTTCGTTGCACCCCCTTTGCCCCTACCCCACACCCCCCTGTAGCTACCAATATCACGGATATTAAGCAAACCCTTCTTCGTTTTAACTATCTCAACACACGGTCTCTGACAAAACATCAACTAGACATCTTTATGATGCTTACGTCGGACAAACCAGATGTCCTCTTCTTACTGAAACCTGGTTTACCCTGGACTCCTTGCCCGATATCTTAGCAGCTCTCCTATCCGACTACTACATCTTGTCGGCCAACCGTGAATCAGGGAAGGCGGGAGGAGGGGTCGCTGCCATAATCAATAAAAACCTCAAATTCACTGCTCTGACCCCACTTGTACTCCCAGAAGCAGAGAATTTGGTCATAAAATTAAACTCTGAGACAGGCTCCTTGGTGATAGTCCTTATCTACCACCCCCTCCAGGCAATGCCCACCTTCCCTATGACCTTAAGTGACCAAATGGCCACACTAGTGATAAATCACGCTAAGGTGCTCCTGGTCAGGGATATGAACTATTGGTTTAACGACACCTCGGGGAGTCCACATGCTGCAGAATTAACTGAACTCCTATCTAATTTAAATCTCGTCCAACATGTTAACAACCCCACCCACGAAAAGGGACATATTCTGGACCACATATGGACTCATAATACCTCAATCTCCATCTCACATATTTCCCCGTATATTTGGTCAGATCACCATCTGATACAATTCACTATCTGAGCCAGCGCCCACAAAAAGCTCACACCCTCGGCGGGGGGTGAAACTAGGAAGTGGAACTCTTTAGATAAATCCGGCTTTGTGAAAACACTGGAGGACTCGGTACCCACTTTCTGCCACAACTTCAACTCCATGGAGGGAAAAGTCGCAGAATAACCATTTATGCGCCTCGAATTGCGGGCACAAGAGAATTTAACATTCACGCACCCATTGTTAAATTCTCTTGTGCCCGCAATTCGAGGCGCATAAATGGTTTTCCACTGACGTTAAACAACAAAGACTCGCACTGCGCCAAACCGAGACGAAATGGAGATTAAGTTACTCAGTTGAAGACAGAGAACTTTTTTATTATCCCCCGTAGAGATTACTAAATAGCTATCTCGTCCACTAAATAAGCATACTTCTCCTCTAAATTACTCAACGCCCACAACAAATCCAAAGAAATTTTCAAAATCGTAAACGGTTTATGTAACGACACAAGAACCTCGCCGATGCAAACCCCACCCAAGAACTTTGCAATTCCTTAAATCATTTCTTCCTTGATAAAATGACCTCTATTAAAGCCAGCCTCCCCAATACTACCAAATGGGAACCACTGGAAGTTATCTCAAAAAACCAAAGTACTCTCGACACTCTTCAACCCATATGTACCAAAACCTTATCTGCACTTCTGACCCGTGTCAAATCTGGCTCTCCCGACGATCGTTGTCCCACGCACGTCTCTAAAGAGATATTCACCGCCCTGCCTCAGAGCGTGCTTCCTTTCCTCAACGAGTCACTGGCCCAAGGCAAGGTCCCTAGCACCTTCAAGCATGCCACGGTAGTTCCCCTTTTAAAGAAACCAGGGGCAGATTCCAGCAACCCTGTCAACTACCGTCCTATCTCCCTCCCCCCCTACCTGGCAAAAATCTTGGATGCCCATGTTGCTAGTTGCGAGTCTAACTTTATCGAATGCTCTGACTATTTAGAGCCTAACCAAGCTGGCTTTCGTCCGGCGCATTCCATGGAGGCTGTGATCCTGGCAGTCCTGGACACTCTCAGAGCTAACGCAGACAGGGGGGACCATCAAGCTTTGGTGTTCCTGGACTTGTCGGCTGCGTTCGACACGGTTGACCACACCATCTTAATCAACTGTGTCGAGCAAGCAGGCCTGCGAGGCCCCGCACTGGAGTGGATCAAATCCTTCCTCGCTGATCGCACTCAGGCAGTCAGGCTTGGAAACTTTACTGCTCCTAAACTCACCTCCACCTGTGGGGTCCTACAAGGCTCCTCTTTGTCCCTGATGCTCTTTAATCTCTACATGAGACCTCTGATACGTTCACTAAAAAATAGAAACATCACTGTCTTCAATGATGCTGATGACCTTCAGATTATTTTCCCTCTCGGCTCTCCTAACGCCGTGAGTGAGTTTCAATCCACCATGCTTCATATCCAGCGTTGGATGGACGTTAACCATCTGAAACTTAACCCGGGAAAGACGGAGTTGGTGCTGCCTGGGAACAACAAGAACAGCTGGGGCCCGCAATTTTGGCTGCCAGAACTCTGGCCCCCTCCCACCCCTTCCCCCTCCATGAAAAGTCTAGGGGTCACCATTAATGCCAACCTCTCGCTTCGTGGGCAGGTGGGTGCTGTGATCTCTTCCAGCGTTCACCAGCTACAGAAAATCAGAAAAATTGCACACCTGCTGACCCACTCTGCTTTAACTCAGGTGGTGATAGCATTAATACTCTCACGGCTAGATTGGGTGTCAGCTAGACCATGCTTAGCACAACTTCACTGGCTCCCGATAGCTCACCGTGTATCCTTCAAGACCGGCTGCTTAGCCTTTAAGGCTCTGCACGGCAAAGGCCTCAGATTTATCAGCTGTATGATTACCAAATATACCCCGCGCCGAAGCCTACGGTCAGCCCACCACTTTCTGCTCACCACTCCATCTTTCAGACGAAAACGTTTGGGAGGCTGCCATTTTCCCATCTGGCCCTCAGATTTTGGAACTCCCTCCCTCTGGCACTCAGATGCTGTGACAACCTCCTCAGCTTCAGAAAGTCGCTGAAGACATGGCTATTCGAGCAAGCTCACACCCAATAACTCATCGCCTATGCCTAGCAACCCGGTCGCAAGGGCCTTCAGTACTCAGCGCCATGAAACCTAAGGGTGTACGTGTGCTTTATAAGTGCTATTAACATAACATAACATAACATAGGAACCACGTTAGTCCCGCTGAAAAGTTACCTTCTCAATCCAGCACAGAGTCCCGTTCATGTTTGTAGAGCTAACAAGGAGCAGAGATGGTCGTCTCTGTAGCATGAAGATGCTGTTGTTATCCCAGGCGGGTGGGCCGGAGCTTCACTGTGGTGCTCCCTACGAGTCCTCAATGCTGTAGCATAAAGATCCTGTTGTCATCCCAAGCGGGTGAGCTTTGCAGTGGTTCTCCCTACGAACAGTCAGTGCTGTAGCATGAAGATCCTGTTGTCGTCCCAGGCGGGTGGGCCGGAGCTTCGCTGGGGTGCTCCCTATTAGCAGTCAATGGTGTAGCATAAAGATTTATATTAACAGAACTTCAAATTGGCGACCTGTGTGAGCAACACGGCTTTGGAACCATCAGGCCCATTCAACGTCACAAAGAGCCCAAAAACTCTCTACACCAAGCATCCAACACCTGAGGGGCACCACTTGGAGTGCAGAGGCATTCTCCAGCTGGATCAGGGTTCTGATTGAGATGGCTTTGAGTATCTGGGTCTGGGTTCTGATTGAGATGGCTTTGAGTCTGTTATATCCCTGTGGGTCAGAACAGGAGCCTAGAAGACTAGCCCTTGGAGCCACTCTGGGAGTCCTGGGTTTAGGTGCAGATCCAATCCCTCCAATTCTATCCCCACCCTAATCTACAACCTGAAAATCATTTACTGCAACAAACCACTGCAGCAGAACATGGTATCAAGACGAAGGGGCTGCTTAGGTGGCCTGTTCAGTTCTGCTACTAAAGGAATGATCTATATTGTCCTGTAGCTTGTTCAATGCTCCTAGTTCATCTCTTAAAACCTTATTTTGACTTTATTAAAGACGTTCACAATATAATTCTGGTATTTACCTGTAATTTCATGTCTGTGTCACTCGTTTTCATATATGCATATTTTTTAAGCATAAATGGATTTCGGTGGAAGATTAGTGTTCAAAATATTAAGCAACAAAATAGTTTGTATTTGAAGCTGTGGTGGCCTTTGTCTGAATGCTAGGCAGTTTTTGGAGTGCACCTCTAACTTTTTCCTCTTTCCATTTATATTTTTGTATTGAAAATTGCGTGTAAATCATTTTTCCACTCGTGCTCTGTGATGCTGAAGAAATATGTGTGAATCCCCTGGTTGTAAGTGTGATGAGTCAATACCCTCCCACCCAGTTAAGTTCAGAGTAAGCATTCAAGGGCAAAACACAAGGTCACTCAGATAAAGTAGCCACTATTAGTGTGATGTCCATGGGGTACAGCAGATTGAAAGGAAAGTGACTGCAACTGACCTTGGCTTGATCTATGTATTTATGCAGGAGCTGCCCCAGAGCCCTCTCATGGAATATGTGGTCTCTGGGCTCTGGCTCGAGGTCCCCTTGACTTCTCAAGCCCAAATCGAGCCAGGTTCTCAAGTGACCAGTCCAGCCACTCAGCCTGTCACCTCATGCACCTCTAAATAAAAATGTAAAATGGACAAGAGAGAAACAAATACTCATCTAGTGGCCGAATTGCACAGAGTAAAGCAAAAAATCCTGATTTGCAGCTAGACAAAATTGTGTGATCCTAGGCAAATATTATACTTTACCAACACTTATTTTACTTCATTAATACATTTGAGAGAGCCTTTAAATATGCGAGTAGGCTGTGGCTATACAAATCTACACCACATATACACAGGGTTCACATGACAGCTGACTTGCCTCTTAGTTCACTAATGGCATTGTTGAGAGGACTGAGGCAGGAATGCTTTTCAGTTAATGTTTAAAAGCTGTCACTTTTAATATATACTTCTCAATCCAGGTGTGTAATCTCAAGAATAGAAACAAATATGCATGTTAAAGAATATAGGGCCAGATGTATCAAGATTCCGATTTGCGATTTCTAAATAGCGATTTTTTGCGAATCGCTATTTAGAAATCGCAAATCGGAATGTATGTACAAAATCGCTATTTTTTAGCGATTCCTTATTATTCTTTATTTGCGAATTCGCATTTTGCTAATCGCAATTTGAGAATTATTTCAAGGGTGCAGGGGTGTCTCAAAGACACCCTACTGCACCTCTGAAATCTACATGTGTGTGCATGTGGCACACATACATGCCCTATGGGCATGTATGTGTGTCACATGCCACCCTCACAAATGCCAAATAGGGCATTTTTAAGAGAAATCTCAAATTACCACCAACTACAAGTTGGTGGTAATTTGCGATTTCTTAACACAAAATCGCAATTTAAAAATGTTTCATACATATCATTTAAGGAATCGCAAAATTTGCGATTCCTTAAATGCTATGGCAAAATGAGGAATCGCAAATTATTGCGATTCCTTAAATTGCGATTTTTTCATACATATGAAAAAATGCTAAAAGGCCGTTTGCGAGTCGCAAAGGCCAAAATTCTGCGAATTTTGGCCTTTGCGAGTCGCAAAAGCCTTGATACATCTGGCCCATACTTTTTTTTAATTTTGAAGCAACTTATTGATGTTTGTTGCATAGTAGCAAATATTTTCTGGGCTTGGCTTGGAGCCAAACCAGACCCTTGCCTCGGCTCTGACTCAGCTCTCCATGTCAAGTTGTTGGCTTTCCCAACTTGTCTGCACAGCCATCATGCTTATTGGATAAACAGAACTACAAATCCCAGAATACCAGGAAATAAAGATGGACTGGATGAGGGATGCATTGAATGTTATGCAGTAGAAGGGTGACTTACCTCCAGATTCCACCTCATGTCCCCTTCTACATTGGAATAACATTTTTTCCTATTATTTGCCAAAGAAGTATGAATTGGATGCAAAATCACGCCTGTGAGCTGGTGCAAGTTACTTAAACAAGTGTGTTGTGTACACTTGCAAAATATATCGTTGGCCAAAATCAGCGTTTAAGTACTGGTCAGTCCCTGTCTCACTCATTTCCATGCCCACTCTTAGGTGGATAGAACACTGAAGACCCGGCAGAGCTCTTTGAGGGGGACACTTGCCATACTATGGGTATAACTGACAGTGGTCACTAAAAATCGGCCTGGGTGGGTGGCTAACTGAATGAGGGGCAGGCAGAATTGGAACATGGCCAAGATGGCTGCCTCTTTATGAGCTCCACGTGCAGTCCCTTAGTTGAGAACCTGTCTCAAAGGAGTCATTTTGTTCACTGGGTAGCACTGCAAGAACCACTAAAAAGATGGAGAGAAAGCTATCGCCAAGTTTACCACTGACCTGAGGAGAAAGAGCAAGGGGAGTGAGGGATGTGCTGTCTTCTACGAAGCCACAACTGCAACAATGGGTAAACATCCTTTACGACGCAGTGTTTACACAGCGTGTCCTTTACTACGCAGCCATTACAACGCAAGTCGTTACTACAACTTGCGCTGGAGGGCGCTCTTGGTAAAGGAATAGTTTGATTTTCTATTCCAACACCTTCCCTACTGTTATGTGGGCTGGAGTTGGAATAGAAAATTAAACTAATCCACAATCCAGCACCCTCCAACGCAAGTCTTTGTAACGACTTGCGTTGTAATGGCTGCGTGGTTAAGTACCGCGATCATTTTGACCGCGTTGTACTGACGTACATCCGCAACAATGTAATGGATAGAATGTTTGAATGAATCTCAGCCACTGGCTGTCACTCAGGCCGCATCCCAATCCATAGTTTTTGTTCCACTATGTCACCCAAGTTTGGACCCAGCTATATGCAAATCAGCCTTGAGCCTGCTCCTGATGGGAACAGTCCAGCGACACAAGGACACACAAAGTGACCCTTGGGTGGCTTTGCAAATGTGGACTAGGATTTTGGGTTGTGGCAATGCCAAAAAATGGTGCAACCACGACGCAAAATGTTAGTAAATCTGAGCTGTGGAGTTCTGTGCCATGTCAACTTAACGTTTACACGCACCTAATCTGGTTCAGGGGCAGTAGGCGCAATTGATGATGGTGCTTCTGCTGCTCAGCATGGGCCATACTATTCAAGATCTCTGCAAGGCGGCAGCTTCCACTGCGCTTTGCAATCTTTGATATGCGATTTCCCTGTCGCTCTGTGTTAGCAGATCACTGTGGGGCAGATTTACAAGCCCCTTGCACCACGTTTCTGGCATTTTTAACATGAGAAAAGTGACGCAAAAGTGGCGCAAGGAGCTTGTAAATCTGCCCCTGTGTTCCCAATCCTAGACTTTGCTTTAACAAATCTGGAATCTTGTGTTGTGTATTAATGTCCTTTCAATGGAATTAGCTGGATTTGTTCATTATTACAATCAATTGCTGAAAACCAGTGAACCACAGGACCCGAGTAACAATTGATACATTGAGAACATTTAGCTTTTGTCCAGACAACTGAGGAGCATCAACGTTTCGACCCTATAATTGTGAATACTTAGAACCATCAGGGAGGGTCTTCATCAGGGTGTGGGGGGATGAGCAACCTTAAATTGCATGAACCTACACCTTCTGTAGGAAGGTCATAGAATTAACTGCATACATTGCTGAGTTAGCATAAGTTTGATTATGCTTTGCAGACATCTTGCCGCTTTTGCTCATGTTACTACATGCCTATATTCTTGTGGATAAACTGCTAATGCGTTTGTGCACGAGAAGTGCCTGCCCTTCACACATTTAGAGGTACACCATACTCCTAGTCTGCACAGCGTGTTCAAGGTCGAAAAACAATGTATGCTGTTGATTCACTTTGATCAGTCCCGCGCCCATAGACACAACATAGAGCACAGCTGCACTATTGAAAGTCGAGTGCTTTTAATATGGAATTGCATGCATGAAAAGGCACTTGGAGAGATTCATTCTAACGAACAAGAGCTGTGCGTGTCCATAGATGTGATTCCTTGCATCTAAACTTAGAGGTATGGGGTCCCCCTGACAAAGCCTAGAGGTCTTCTATAATTATAATAAACTAGCTTGTAGCATGGGGAGGGTGGTAAGGAGCTGTAGCCCTGTTTCCACTATCATTATAAAATGATTCCCCCGTTTGTGCTTTATGGAATTGTAACTGTTGTAATCTCCTTTAACAATTATAGCGGTAATGGTACATTCCATCACCCCTTCCCCTTTCGGTGTTATCAGACCCATGGAATGTTGGTGAGGCGTCTGTGTTAGAACGTTGGTGTGAGGCTGGCGAGTGCGAGAGACCAAGACGTTAATAAACCAGCTCTTCTTCATCAAGTGTTTGCTGTGTTTAATTCTAACAATTTGGCAACGGGGCTGCGCGGGGGGCAGGTCCTGGTCTTTCCCCGTTAATTCAGCACTGCCGTGAGCCATGACACCGATCCGAGAAGTTAACCGTGAGTCAAGAAGGAAATGAAAGCGTAATGATAACATCGTTAAGCGATTGTGAGAGACCGCCGGCGAACAGTGTGCGCTTATAGACTGCTTCGCATTTTTAGTGATGCTTTGTTCCTTGAGGTGTCTAACCTAACTGCAAGCACGGAAGGTGCTATTGTAATTTGAGGCCAGCATTTAATTGTTGTGACCGGACTGGCCCCGCTCCGTGAACTGTCAGTTGGTGACGCTTTACGAGTAACGACCGCTACTGCGAGACACGTTACTGTAAGATTGGCGATTTAGCCGAAGTTATCACGGATTCTGATTATTCAAGTTTTACGGTGCCAAAGTATCAGTGCAGCCGTTTTTCTTCTCTTCGTGAACAAGTCTTGCGAGGAGACTTGATTGAGAAGTATTGAGTGGAAGCCTGTCAGCTGTACCGGTAACAGCCTGTGACACAATACTGAAGCCAGTCAGCTATTCCAGCCGTATTAGCGCTCCGGCGTGTGTCAGCTGTGCTGTTAAGCCGAGGAGGGCGCGTAGGTTCTTAGGTCACGAGAGGGCGCCCAGTGTGTGAGCCGTGGCGCAGGTGTGACACATTAAGCACCTGTTTGGGTGTCAGTTTAGCATTCTCCTGAAGGGAGCCTGAGTATTGCTGAGAAGGCTACACGCTGATAGGCACAGCAAATAAGAAGCCTATTGGTGTCTAAGTGAAGAAAAGAACATTTTATTTTTACCACGCTGACAGGCACAGCTTATATCTAGGAAGCCTGTCAGGATCCCCTTCTTGCTAATCACGCTGATGGGCACAGCTATTGTAAGACTGTTAAGACTTTTAAGTTCGAGGTGGCTATTGACATTGGAAACTGTGGGTGTGAAAGAATTTATATGTATCTTGATGCTAAATTATCAACCTGGAACAGTCTTATTCAGCGAAGGTGGAGATATACAGGTTGTGTGTACCCTTCTACATACCCAGAGTTATTATGCATACCCATGTGTTAGGTATTTGATTTAAGGTATTATACGTGGGTGAAGAGTTGTACCAAGGAAAAGTTTCAGCCACCGCACCTGTTCATATACTTACACTTTGGCACACATTCCAAACCTTATTCATTAAATGGCTACAGCAATGTCAATGTCACAACCACCTCCCTTCCTAAATGAGGACGGTGAACCTCTCACTCCCACGAAAAATTGGGAAAGGATTTTTGAGTCCTATTTAATAGCTATAGGAGGCAACAGGTTCTCATCGGTTAGGAAGTTGCACATTTTGTTACATAACTGGGGGAAGCTAGAGAGATTTATGATAATTTACCTGAAATTGTAAATGAAAGCAGTGGAGGAGGTGTGGATGGCGATGCTCCACCAGATGTATACCAAGTTGCTTTGAGGAAACTAATGCACAGTTTGGGAAGAAAATTAACGTAGTGTTGGAACAACACAAATTATTTTCAAGGTCTCAAGGAAAGTATGAGAGATTAGTGAATTACATATTGGTCCTTAGAGGTTTGTCTTCCACTTGTGATTTTGGTAACCTCACTGATTCTCTGATCAGAGACCAATTGGTTAGGTGCACTTCAGATAAAAAGATACAAGAAAAGTTACTAGCAGATGCCCCAAATTTGAAACAAGCTTTGGATATAGCAAAAAGCATCGAGCACACGGCATTCTGCATGAATGAGATGAAGGATGCTGTTGAAGTGAAACATGTGTGTGAAGAAGAAATACTGAAAGTGTCCAATAAGCATGACAAAGGCAAATATGTACAAAAAGGGAGTTCCTTTCTGATGGATGAAACCCAAAAGTTGAAATGCTTCCATTGTGGAAATCCTAATCACCTAGCTAATAGTGTGAAGTGTCCAGCAAGGGGAGTTATGTGTAGGAAGTGCAACAAAAGGGGACATTTTACCAAGGTATGTCATGAAATGAAAAAAGAGGTGACCCAAGTTATTTTGGATGACGAGGAGCCCAGAGGGGACATTGTATTCCAGGTTAACGAATTACTTGAGAGTTCAGACTGTATTTACCCAGAATGTGAGATCATGCTTGACAATGTGTCCTACAATGTATATGCAGATTCCTTTTCACCCTACACACTTATAAATGAAACTACATTTAAAACAAGGTCTGTTGACAAAGAATATGAACTGTTGCCCCCAGACATCAACCCAGGAGGATACAATCGTGATACCATACCCTTGGTAGGAATGGTCATTATGCACATCAGATTCAAGGATAGAGTCACTGTGGGAAAAGTGTATTTAACTGAGAAAGGTTCGTGTTTACTGGGATGGAAACATCAAAAAGACCTAGGCATCAAATTAGACCCTAATGCTCCCGAGCCAGTGTACTTGATAGAACAACCAAGCATAGGTAGTGAGGTGTGCGAGGATTACCCTGAGGTATTTTCAAGTGAGTTAGGATTATTGAAAGGGTTCCTCCCTAAGATAAAACTGAAGAAGCATTACAAGCCTACGGTACATAAAGCTAGATCCGTGCCGTTAGTGGCGAGAGATTCTTTAAAAAAAGAACTGGAGAAATTGGAATCCATTGGCGTGATTGAAAAGATTGAGAGCTCTGAGTGGCTCGCCCCCATTGTGGTAGCTTCAAAGGGAGGTGGCAAATGGATTTGTCTGTGTGTGGATCTCAGGGATCTCAATGCTAACATCTGGGTAGAGAGGCATCCTCTCCCTAGAATAAATGAGATGCTCAGTGTGTTGAAAGGGGCGAAATTCTTCAGTGTTTTGTACCTCTCGGCGGCATACCATCAGGTTGCCCTACATCCAGAGTCAAAAAGCCTAACTTCCTTCATTACGCCATTTGGGGCATTCCAATATAACCGTATGCCATTCGGGTTGGCGTCTGCGGCAGCGGTTTTCCAACGCGTTATGCAGCACATCCTTGAAGGCCTGGGTAAAGTCCTGTGCTTCCAGGACGATATACTAATTTATGGAGACTCAGAGGGTGAGCACAACTTGAACTTAAGAGAAGTTTTGTGCAAATTGAGTAAAGATGGTTTTACTACTCAAAAGGACAAGTGCAAGATAGGGGTCAAGTCTGTAACTTACCTAGAGCACACCATATCAGGCGAAGGAATTAAGCCTAAAACTAGCCTGGTGGATGCAGTAATGTTAGCACCCGCTCCCTCTAACAAGGAGGAGCTCAGATCCTTCCTGGGATTAGTGGAGTACATGACTAAGTTCATCGAAAACTTTTCTAGTCACACAAGCACTATGAGGGAACTTTTGAAAAAGGGTAGTACCTTTGTGTGGAATGGTGAGTGCCAAAAGGAATTCAAGTATGTAAAGTCAGCCATTGCCAAAGCACCCACCTTAGGCATGTTTGATCCCAATGAAAAAAACACACTGACTACAGATGCCAGTAGCAAGGGCCTGGGGGCATCCTTTACTCAAAGGATTGGTGGATGCGAGAGAGTAATTGCTTTCGCTTCCAGGGCACTGAAGGATTCAGAGTCTAATTACTCTACCATTGAAAGGGAAGCCCTAGTGTGTTATTGGGCAATAAATCACTTTAAATTCTTCCTTTGGGGAATCCCCTTTACACTGAGGTCTGACCATAAGCCGTTAATTCCCTTATTCTCTACTAAGAACATTGAGAGGGCCACTCCACGCATTGCTAAATGGATTCTGGCATTGCAAGGTTACAATTTCACCATGTGTTATGTGGCCGGTGAAAAAAACACCATAGCAGACTGCATGTCAAGGTTGCCAATACAGGGAGAAGACAACGTGGGTGGTCCACCAGAGGAAGCTATTCTTGCAGTTGAACACCCGGCAATCAGTAAGAAGGAGTGGGAGAATGAATCCCAAAGTGACCAGGTGTTAAAGGAATTGAGGAAGTTGATTGAGGAAGGGTGGCCAGAACATAACACTGAGTTAGCTGAAAACCTTAAACCGTATTGGACAGTGAGAAATGAGTTATCCAACATGAATGGTTAGGTATGGAGAGGGAACAAAGTTATTCCTGCGGGTGGCATGAAAGACAGGATCATAGCGTTAGCACATGAAGGTCATCCTGGAAGAAGCATGACGAAGAGTAAGGTCAGACAACATTATTGGTTCCCTAGGATGAATGGGTTGGTGGAGAGCATGGTAAAAGACTGTGAAGCGTGTGGTAGATGTGACATATCTAAATTAATACACATGGCACCATTCATTCCAGTAGAAGTACCGAGTAAACCATGGGACAAGTTGGGGATTGATATAATAGGTCCCATGAGCTTACTTAATACCAACCAGAGATTTATGTTTGTAATTATAGATTACCACTCTCATTGGATCAGTACCAAAAGTGTCCCTTCAATAACTACACAGGACTTGATAGAATTTTTGAAGGAGCTGTTTGCTACAGAAGGTATACCGAGCACCCTGGTGACAGATAATGGCGTTCAATTTACGTCAGATACAATGAAAAAGTTCTTGTCAGAGTTAGCCATCTCACATATAAGAACACCTTTTTACTGTCCCAAAGCTAATGGCATGGTGGAAAGGGCAAACAGGATGTTGAAGAACTCAATTCAAATGGCTGTTTCAATGCATGAACCGGTAGAGGAAGCTGTTAGAAAAACACTGTGGTCATATCATTCCTCCCCTAATGCTGTGACATGAGTATCGCCGTTCGTATCCCTTAAAGGGAGGAATCCGGGGTCTAAGCTCAACCCCAACTGGTTGAATGGGGGTAGCCCGGTGTGGGTGGACAGGAAGTCTGTGAAAGACAAAGTGGAATTACATCAGGTGGATTACAAAACCAGGTACAACCAGAAATGGGGCACCACTAGCAGGAAGTTCCATGTTGGACAATGGGTAGTAGTCAGAAGACCTGTTATTGGACGTGCAAACGTGTCCTCTTTCTCCAAACCAGCAAGAGTACAGAGAGTGAACAATAACTCGCTGGTGCTGGAAGATGGAAGCACATGGAGCATAGACAGTGTAAGTGCCTGCCCCGATGTGTGTGTTCCAATGGCCAACGGTGAGGAAAACCAGGATGTTAATCTGCCTGACATTCAAGCGACCAGAGAAACCAGGGTGCGCCAGCGACCAAGTTGGCAAAAAGACTATGTAACTTAAGGCTGCTTAAGTATCTTTTCCTCCCCCAGAGGACTGTTCCTTAACTGTTGTTATTTCCTGTACAGAGGGAGATGTGTTGTAATCTCCTTTAACAATTATAGCGGTAATGGTACATTCCATCACCCCTTCCCCTTTCGGTGTTATCAGACCCATGGAATGTTGGTGAGGCATCTGTGTTAGAACGTTGGTGTGAGGCTGGCGAGTGCGAGCGACCAAGATGTGAATAAACCAGCTCTTCTTCATCAAGTGTTTGCTGTGTTTAATTCTAACAGTAACCATGCTCTTTATATTGTTGTTCTGAATTTCGCTGCTTGTGTTGGCTAGTATACTGCATTGTAGAGCATGTTAGTTAAAATAAACATTTTAAACAATACAGTGTCTCTATTACTCATGTAGTGTATGAACAAAAGAGTATTCTTCTTCCCGCGATTCCTGAGAGGGATGGAGTGACATGTTCTAGGATGTCTAACATTGGTAGCTTTGCTGTAGTACGGAGAACAAATGAAACACTGTAGCTAGTCGGATTAGTGTTCTGGGTACTAAGGTGGGTTTTGTGGTACACCAATACACACTGAGGTCCAGGTTTACTGCACATAGTTCTGTGTATGTGCAGAATCCCTGCAAAACTTCAAAGAGGAATTTATTGGAAGTATTGGGACTGCAAGCCTGCTTGTCTCATCAGTATTGTCCACCCAGCTCCAGCTGTACAAAGTGTGGTACGAACCCTTCAGATAACTGCACTGGTAGAATTGCTTATTATTGTGGAAATCCTTCCATCAATTCAAACAGGTATGAGCTCTCACCGCTGCTCGGCGCAAGTGCTGGTTCACTTTCCCAACCTTTGTCTAAATTATTTGAAAACAAACCACAGAATAAAGTGCAGCAACAGTCAAACAAATACAATTTGAAGTTGTTGCTGGTTGAGCGTGCACAAGTTCACAGCTGTTAATCACCAGCTTGAACCTTTAAGAAGCAGAATCTCTCTGTCTTACATGATGTCACATTGTGTATCCCTTAGTGTATACATTAACTTCTACAATTCATTACAGAATATTAACCGAACAAGACCCCTGCTGCAGCCTTCCTCTCAGGCTATGAGACCTCACTAAGTGATCTCTGATACCACTATCTGGTCATCAAAAGAAACTGGACATGTGGCAGCTGTGTTTTGAGAACTATAAACATTGAATGCAGAGATGTATGCTGAAGCAGTTCCCCTATCTCCTGCAGATTTCACAATGACCCCCAAAATGGCAAACAGGAAGTGACAGCCCTCCTCCCATGTATCTACTCATCCTCCACCACGCTGCGGGTGGGGTGCTGACTCCGGGTCCAGTGGGCTCAGACTCACAGCAGAGGTGCCAGCATGTCAAAGGCAGGGAACACTCTCAAAACAGCCTCTGCCTGAGCTCATCAGCCAAGACAGGTAAAGAAGCTAGCTGGGGCCCTCAAACTAGCAACCTGGGGTTGTATGACGGCAACACACATGCCATTACCACTCATGCATTAACAACGCAGTTATAACATAGCTTTAGTTTTCACCATGCATGTCTATACCATGAAAAACATTGCCATGCATGCCTTTACAATTTAAAAGTATTTCACCGTTAAGTATTAAGCATGTATATACCTTAGCTAACTATAAGTTTTACCCCCGCAATGCACTGCTTATGATGTCACAAATTACATCACTCATGACACGGTCAGTGACATCACTGTCTGATGGTTGTTAAACATGTATACTGAGCTACTGCAAAAGTTACATTTCTATGCTAGTTGTACTACTTATGAGTGATATTATCTCAAACATTTGTGTTCTGTGTGGGCGTGTGACTGTATCAGTGTGTGAGTGGGTATGTGAGTGGCTGTATTGGTCTATGAGTTCATGCACGAGTGACTGCATGGGCGAATGACTGGATTTCTGAATAGGTCTGTAGGTGTGTGAGTGGTTATGATACAAGTTGTATTGGTGTGTGAGTGGTTATGTTAGCAGTTGTATGGGTAAGTGGGTAGGCATCTGAGTAGTTGTATGGATGTGTGAGTGAGTGTGTGAGTGGTTTTTAGGGTGTGTGAGTGGCTATATGGGTGGGTAAGGGGTGTATAAGTAGTTATGTGAGTATTTATGTGGGTGAGTGGGTGTGTGAGTGACTATGATGGTGAGTGAGTGGGTGTGTCAATGGCTGGATGGGTGAGTTAGTGGCTGTGTGAGTGGCTGTATGGGTGGCAGAGTGGGTATCTGAATGTCTGCATGAGTGAGTGAATGGGTATGCTAGTGGCTGTATGGGTGTACTTGTGGCTGTATGGGTGAGTGAGTGGCTGTTTGAGTGAGTGTTTGGTTAGGTGAGTTTGTGTATACATTGTTGCATTGGATGTTGAGTTTCTGTGTGAATGACAGTACGGGTGAGTGAGCAAATATGTGAGTGCTTGTATGAATGTGTGAAGGGTATGTACGTGGTTGTCTGGGTGTGTAACTGTGTGAGTGCTTTATGGGTGAGTGAGTGGCTGTGTTGAGAGGCTGCATAGGTGTGTGAGTGGCTGTACAGGTGAATAAGTCTGTGTGTGAGTAGCTGTATGGGTGAGTTTATGACTGTGTGGTTGAGTGACTGGTTGAAGGAGTGGCTGTGTGGGTGAGTGATTGGTTGTATTAGAGGCTGCATGAGTGAGTATGTGGGAGTGTGAGTAGCTCTATGGAGGAGTAGGTGGGTGTGTGAGTACTTGCATGGGTTTGTGAGTGGGTATATAAGTGGTGGTGTGGGGTGTGAGTGTGAGTAAAAGAGGTTGTATGGGGTGTGATTGGTTCTGTTTGTGATGTCATTTTAGATGTCATCAGTGATGTCATCATTGATATCACTGACCATGTCATGATTGATGTAATATGTGAGGTCATAAGCAGTGCATTGTGGGGTTTCTAAGTTATAGTTAGCTCTGGTAACTATAACTGCTGAATTTCTATGGTTTTGTACAAGTGAAATCTGAGTTTAACTATAATGTCCCTGAATGAATATAGTTTTTAACTACTAGCCTCCTTTGCAGCATGGTGGAGAAAGGGGATGGGACCTACGAACAGATCTCCTTCAATCCCGCTGTGTGGGATATACAGCTGGTAACAGGAAGGCCTCTTGGCCCTAAAAGACCCTCAGCAGCCAAGGGGACTTTATCCCTCAACCTGTAGTGTGTCAGGTGGTGCCCTTGCAGAGTGTTGGAGAAAGGGGGTGGGCCTCCCTCAAGCTTTCAACAATCCTGCTGTGTGGGACTTACTGCTGGTAACGGGAGATCTGCTTGGCCCCCAAATACCCTCAACATCCAAAGGGACTTCATCCCCCAGTAAGTAGTAAACCAGGAGACATGTTTACAGAGTGGTGGAGAAAGAGGGTGGGTCCTCCTATGAGCTCTCAGTAATCCCACTGTGTGAGATGTACTGGAGGTAACAGAAGGGGTAGTTTGCCACCAATGCCCATCAGAATCTCAGTGGACTTCATCACCCAACCAGTACTGCACCAGGAGGTGCATTTGCAGAGTGCCAAAGAAAGGGGGCAGGGCCTCCTGCGAGCTCTCAGCAATCTTACTGGGTGGGACTTACTGGAGGTAACAGGAGGGGTTATTGGCCCACGAAGACCCTTACTAGCCAAGGGGACTTCATCCCCCAACAAGGTGTGCAACAGGAGGCCCCTTTGCACAGTGGTTAAGAAAGGTGCAGGGGACTCCGGGAACTTCCTCCAGGGCGGACATTTTTTTACCCTTGATTTTGCGTGGGGAGTTTGGCCCCGGGGCCCCATCCCCCAGGCCTTGGCCATTACATTATGTGGAGGGGACACACACAGACCCCCTCCCTGGACCATTTTTGACCCCGGTGACACCATTCCTGGGACCAGCCTCTTTATTCTGAGTGCACCTTGTCTGTCACAGCAATGTTTTCATCTGTTTCTCTGCACGCATATTTGCATGCAGAGAAACAGATGAAAACACTGCTTTCTGCAAGCTGGAGCTGTTTGACAGCTCTGGCTTGAAGAAGGTTATACAGGAGAGGAGGAAGCACACTCCTCATCCCAGCACAGTTCTCCCCATTACAACTTGGTAAATGCAGTACACTTACTTTCAAAGTTGCTGTAGTTCTTCATCAAAATTGGTGTAGGTGGTGCTGCTATTTTTAGACATGTGTTTTTGGGTTTAGCCCTTCATCAGTAGAGAGCAAAAGTAGTGTAGAACATAGAAAAGTCATCAGGGGTTGCTGAAATGGTGCCCAAGTCTTCACAGGTCACAGTACCACTCCACAGGCACACAATGCAGCCCAGGAGAGCTCGTCAGCTCATTGGCTCAAGGGAGCCTATCAAACACAAGGGGGGAGGGAGCACACTGATTCTCATCCCAGCACAGTTCTCCCCATTGCATCTTGGTAAATGCAGTACGCTTACTTTGAAAATTGCTGTAGTTCGTCACCAAAATTGGTGCAGGTAGTGGTGCTATCCCTAGAATTTGTTTCTGGGTTTAGCCCTTCATCAGTAGAGAGCAAAAGTAGTGTAGAACAAAGAAATGTCTCCCTTGAGTTTATGACCTGCGCGCAGAGAATGTTACAGAGACCTGAGAAGACTTTGGGGAGCATTTCCAACAGCCTCCAAAAAGAATATGTTGCACCCTTCTGAGGAAGGGCCACTATCCTGAAACAGGGGTCTAGAGATACACAGCCCTGGTTACACCATCAAGGGTGAAAAACTAAAGCCTGTCACCGAAGTAAGTTTTATCCTGCACTGCATTTACTATGATGCATCGGGGCAAACTGAGTGCTGGGATGTGAGGCAGTGTGTGCCCATCCTCCTACTGTAAGAAAGTGGAGTTGTTTCCTTTTGCTTCCACTAAGCAAAAGAAAACATTTACTTCCCGAGGGTGGGCACTGTGGGAGGAAGCAGAGCCTGCCCTCCTCCATCTTAAATATTTGCCCTGGGGGTGGGGTGGTGGTCCCCACATTTCACTTTTTTTCAGCCCCAGTAAGGTGCAGTCCCTAGGGCTTCAGGGGTGCCACAATGACCCCCGCATTGACTTACCTATGGTCCACCGGGAAGGTGGCAGTCCCCGGGATTACAGGGGCCATATAGGCTCCTCTGTATTAACTTAACTACACTTGCATTTGGGAGGTGAAAGCTCCCAGGGCATTCAGCGGGCCTACCGGCCCCTCCTGGACAGATATATGACGGTGCCCCAGAGAGGTGGCGGTCCCCGAGGCTTATGATAAGCCATAGGAGGGGGCCGTGCACCCCCTCCTTTACATAAGAGGAGCTGTCCCACCTAAGGGCCTATTAGGAAAGAAGCACAGGAAACCACGCTTCTTTTAAATAAATAATTTGGTGTGAGCTGCAGATCTAATGTGGCCATTGTTAAAAATGAAACTGAAAAAATTACTTTTTTAGGCCTGCAGGGTTCCGCCCCCGCATGAGTCTTAGGAGGTAAGGGTATTCCTACCCTGCCCCCTGCTATTTTTTTAAAATCTTTAGCCGAATACCAAGATGGCTGACAACGCTTCCTGGTTTAAAGTGTTAGCAGCGAATCAGATCTCAGCACAAGATTGGCCGGGGTCACAAAGCCTTGGCGTCCCTATGTATAGACATTTGGATTATGTTTAAAATGGCTAAAACTACTGAACAGATTTACACCAAATCACAAAAGACACTTCCTTGGACCAATATCTACCTTCCTGCCAAATATAGTGTAATTACGTTCAGCAGTTTGGGTTGTAGCTATGTCTAAAGTACCATTGGGGTATAACATGGGAAAAATGCACTTTGGGACCCCGTCTTCTTTCTCAGTCCCTGCTTGACGGATCACCATGAAACATTTAAGACAGCAGCTGAAGTGAGCATCATATTCACTTTTAAAATTTCCTTAGGATTCCTCAAAATGCACCAAAGGTATTGGCAAATGAAAAAATGCTCCACTAGGTTCTAACTATAACTACCTACTGGAGACCGTCAGTAGTTTAAACATATATATTCCAGAAGAGGGTCAGTGTAGGAACCTGGCTCTCTGTATAGTGTACTAAAAGGAAGTACACTGTGCAGGGGGTCCAGTGAGTACCTTATTTGCATATTGATGCAACAGTAGATAATAATAATGCTCTATTTGTGGTAGTGTTGGCGAGCAGTTACGCTTATCGGAGGGTAGTGCTAAGCATTTGTTCTACCCAAAGAGGCAATAAATGATACACACACTCAAGAATAGTTCTGAGACCATTTAATAAATAATAATATGCATTTTGATGTATTTTTTAAGACCAAGAACTTCTTTTTAAAAGTAAGTACATTCAGAGTTGCGATTTTTACGAGTTCAGAATATATATCACTTTTGTGCGCAATTATGCACCTTTGAAGTCAATGGGGGAAAGCAGAAAAATGCATATAAAATCAGGCAATGCTTTCACAAAGTTCACCATCTCGTTTTAGATCAATAACAGGACCAGGTCCAAAGTTCCAGCAGCAGAAGATTGGGAGAATTCCGGATTCAGATGGGAACAGGGTGCTGAAGGTATTGGTAGCTGATGCGCTATAATGAAGGGAGCAACCTGGAAAGACACTGCACAGGAGGGCTTATAGTAAGTCCGGTAGGTCCCACTGAAGTGAGGATGTTGCAAGGAATGCAGGACCATGGGAGCACAGCTGGTTCATTGTGGCCGGGGCTGGTGGGGCCCGGGTACAGAGCAGATGGGTCAGCCAGGTGTCGTGCATCAAAGTCCTCACTGTCAGGAGCAGGCAACTTGGAGAGACAATTTCAGAACAGATGAGCCACTCAGGGCAAGTGTTCCAGGGGTCTTGACATTCCCTCGAAGGGTATTTGCTTCTGGGATAGTTGGAGTCTGGCATTGGCTCTTTGTCGATGGGGATCCAGTACTTCAAACATGTGTTTTGCACTGCCGTAAAGTACGTATCAGTACAAGTTGCACTGGATTTGCGATTTAAAACAAATTCTACAAATATGAAGCAATATGAGCAATAACAATTTATAAATGGCAATGGTTCAGCAAGTGCCATGACAGGACTGAAGAATCCAAACAGCTCACTACAGAGACATTAGATTTGTTTAAAGATAGAGGTGAATGCATCATTGCTCTATTAGTGCACAATCTGTAGTGACAGTGATGAGTGGGCTCATTCTTGTCCTCTCGTGATGTGACCAAACTCCATGGGTATCCCTTTAAATGACTACAAGTAGGCAAATGTGAGAAATTGTCTGGGAGATCTGCTTGTTTGACAACACCCCCTCCACGTTAGTAGTATACAAAGGTCTTCCCTCATTTTGCCAGGATAATCGGCAGTTTACAAAATGGCCCACAAGCACATTTCTGACAGATTTTACTGATGAGTTCTTGATATCAAAGAATATGAGGAAATCTCCACCAAACAAAGAAGCACTTACTTTATATATTTAAGAGGAAGTGCCTTTATTTGGTGGAGATTCACCTCTTTGTAGTGTTATTGTCTTCTCTATACCAGGATTCCTGATATCACAGATTACTGCATGAAGTGGCATGTGAACAGTAACAATGCCAATACTAAATGCACACAAGGTCACTGGAGACACTCCCTTGTGGTCCATTATGCAGCTGTATTGTATAATAACCACTAGCCATTTAAACAACAAGGTAGTACTTACTAATTGCCCAGCAGAAAGAACTCTAGTTGGGTAGACATTTTGTGCAAAACTGGGACTCTTGTTGGATAAAGGGGCAGCTGACATTCCCTTCTGGCCAAGTCACTCACACAGCTACTGACCCCATATAGACACTCCCTCACATACTGGTTCTGCTACTCGCACATTCACTCACAGACATACACAGCCACTCACACACCCATAGTCACTCACACACCCGATCACTAACCCACAAAACACTCACACACCCACTCACACACCCTCAAAACTACTCTCATACTCACACTTACAGACAACCACTCACAAATCCATACAACCACTCACACACCCAGTGACTGACCCATACATCTACTCACACTATCTCACACTATCGCACTTTCCTATAAAGCCACTCACACACTCACTCTCAAAGGTTACAGGTTACAGTCAGGAAATTGAATACAAAATCTATTTACTGAAAAAAAAGAAAGGTTGCAGGGACGTTATAGTTAGGAAATAATTGGAAAATAGAATACAAAAAATCTTCAAATTTTGTTGAAAAAAACACAGGTTACAGGGGCGTTATATTTATTCATAGGTTTCACTCGCCCAAAAACATAGAAATTAAGCAGTTAGAGTTAACTGAGCTAACTATAGCTCACGTCCGAGCAATGTACTTCTTATGACCTCACATATTACATCACTCATGACATGGTCAGTGACATCACTGATGAAATCACTGATTGACATCACAAATTACATCACTGATGATTTCATCCACTCAGATACCCACACAACCACTCATATACCCACTCAAACACCTATACAACCACTCCCATACCCATTCACTCATCCGTAGAGCTAGTCACAGGCTCACCCACTCACCTATGCAGCCACTCAAATACCCACCCACTCACCCATATTGTCTCAACAGCTCCCACTCACCCATTCAATCACTCATACATCCATGCAGACACTCACTCAGCCACTCACACAGTCACTTAGTCACTGATACAGCCACTCATGTATCCACTCATGTATCCACTCATACACCCATACAACCACTCACACAGTTACTCACTCACCCATGCAGCTACTCACATACCCACTTATTCACCCATACGGCTACTCACCCACCCACTTATTCAACCATACAGTCACTGGAAAACCCACTCGCATGCTCATGAAGCCACTCACACACCCACTGACACACAGATGCACACAGTCACACAAATACTCACATTATATATGTATTAGAAATAGTAATACTCATTAGTAGTACACAAAGTATACTAATTTAACTTTTGTAGTACATTAGTATATATGATTAACTCTCATAAACGTTCAGAAAACCCTCACAATCACTGGATGATGATGATGTCTGTGATGTAATTTGAGATGTCATCAGTATAATCAATGACCATGTCATGAGTGATGTAATATATGAGGTCATAAGCAGCGCATTGCGGGGGCATACATTATAGCTAGCTCAGTTAACTACAACTGCTAAATTTCGATGGTTTTGTACAGGTGAAATCTGAATATAACTATATATATATTCACTGAAAAAACCATAGGTTTCACACCAGTTATAGTTAGCTGGAAATTTTACTGACATAAAACCATTGAAATTCCACATTATAGTTAGTTGGACTCACTATAACTTGCGCGTGTAATGCACTGCTGATGACGTCACATATTACATCACTCATGACATGGTCAGTGACATCACTCATGACATCACTGATGACACCATCCTTATGACAGAGTGACAGACCTCCTTTCACTGTAAAGTAACCCTTGAAAAATATATTCAAAAATAGAAACTAACATTTTCCAAAAAAGTGGTGATACCCATACCAGTTACAACAACCAATTCAGTAATTCCACCATCTAGATACACATCCACTCATTCACCAACAGTTCTACATAGTCACTCATACATATATTCACTCATCATATGTAGTGAAACACCTATACATCCTATTACACACCGACAGTCATCCAAAAGTTACTCACACACATAATCACACATGCAAATAAACTATTGAGCATCATTAATTTGCATATACAGCTATACACACACTACCACCTTACTTCTAAGGAAACTTACACATACTCACTCTCTTAAACAATTACTTATAGAAACACATACTTATTTAAACAGGAACTCTTACAATCTCACATATACTCACTTATAAACATCAATACTCACATATACTAGATTAAAACATATGTCGTTACTGATAAAGACACTAGTGAGACAGTCATTCACTCACTAACACACTTATACACACTCATCCACCAAACCAGTCCTGCACATATGCTGTCTTCAAAACACATACAGTGAGTCAGTCATTGATGCATCTATATGCTAAGTAATACCCCCACCAAACCATACAGACACTCATACTGATACTAAAAAAACATCTAATAACCCATATACACACACATGTAGCTACTCACCAACCCATGCAGCCAATTATACACAAAGTGAAACACTGATACATATATTTAAATATTTAAACATTACTCGCTAATATATGTATTTACTAAGATACACTTAATAAGCCAGTTAACCAATCAATTTTTTTTTTTAAAAAACATTCATTGAAATACTTATTTAAACATTTATTCTTCCATCGACCTTTACATATACATATATAAAACATATTTATTTATCAGAAAGACACACATTCACTGGATGGTGTCATCAGTGATGTCATGAGTGATGTCACTGACCATGTCATGAGTGATGTGTTATGTGACGTCATCAGCAGTGCATTACACGCGCATGTTATAGTGAGTCCAACTAACTATAACATGGAATTTCAATGGTTTTATATCAGTAACATTTCCAGCTAACCATAACTGGTGTGAAACCTATGGTTTTTTCAGTGAATTTAATAGGTTTTTTAAATGCTAATTCCTAACTATAACTGGTGTGAAACCTATGGTTTTTTCAGTGAATTTTCAAGGTTTTGTAAATGCAAATTCCTAACTATATATGGTCTCTAACCTATGGTTTGGTTTTTTAGTGAATTTCAATGGTTTTTTAATAGCAAATATATATAGCTGTAAAATATATTCTTTATAATGAATACTATATTTTCTATGCATATTTCAATGGTTTTGTGTGAGTAAAATATCAACTTTAAAGGTTTTTTACATGCTAATTCCTATCTATATATGGTCTAAAACCTATTGTTTTGTCATTGAATATATATATATATATATATAGCAATCCGCATTGAAGAATAAGTGGATGTATAAGTGTCTGGATGGAGGATTTAGTAGCAGTGTGATTGACTGTTTACTTGACTAATTTGTAGTGTGTCACTAAATATATTGGATAGTAACTAAACTGTGTGAATACTATTTTTTCTATGTATTTAATATTTGTTTTTGGATGTATGAAAGTTTTTTTTTTTTTTTTAAATTTTTGCTTCGGTACGCCTCCGGTGCGTGCCCCGGGGTGCGCCCCGTTAGCGTAACTTTTGATCGCGCCCCGGTTCGCGCCCCAGGAAACGTTCCGTTAGCGCAACTGACGCAATCGAAAACAACATCGTGACGTGTCGCATAAGTGTGACCTATCGCGTAGCCGCGTGATGCGTCTTATGACGCGCTGCGTTAGCGCACCCGGAAGCGATCCGGAACGCTACCGAGCGCGACACGCAGCGCCCCGGAAGCGCTCCGGGGCGCAGCGCAGGGCGCATAACGTAAGCGTAACAGGTCATGTGACCTGAAAATAACACTTTTCACTGGTTCAGAACATTTTTTTTTTCGAAATGATGAAAGCCCCCACCTTTTTACCTCATTCTTACTTTCTACTTCCTGAGAGAAAGACCTGTTTTTGACAATGGCTTCTGTAATAGCTGCAGCTGGTGCTTCTCAGCAACCACCACCACCACCACCACCAAAAGGACCACCTCCAACACTGGACTTTGGTAGAGAGGAAGATAATGAGGACGAAGAGGAGGAGGAAGAGCAAGTAAGGCAGCAGTTCCTGCCAGAAACAACAAGGCAGAGCCATATTAAAGAGCACTACATATGGCAATTTTTTAAAATTCCACCTGGACAAAAGAAGGTCAATGCACCCAAGGTGTCTTGTTTGATATGTAAACATGTACTTTCTCGTGGCAACCCCAAGCTGTATTTCTTGACAGCTTTGGGAATCATACAATGATTCGCCACATGGAGCGGTGGCATCCTAATAAACTTTCCCAAGCACAAGTAAGGGATCTTGCTGCCAACCCCCCAAATGTCATCCCCAGCACCTCCAGTGGACAAACATCATTCGCCGGCCAGAAGGCCGAGAAATGGTCCCCAATATTCAAAGTCCTTTTGAAAACTACAAAATAGTTTGTATATATTGTGGAGGAACTATTTCTTTTGGAGAAAAGAGTATTACTTTGATTAACCGAGCTGGAGAAAATCATAAATGCAACAAGAAGAGAAAACAATGAATCCTTTTTATTTTTTTTTGCTCCTGTTGAGACATGTTCAAACCCTGCTTTTTTGTTATTTCCCCTAAAAAAACTCAAAATAATTTTCAAAAAATCAAAAAATTGTTCAGAAAATTAATAAAAAAATATAAAAAAGAAGAAAAAGAATAAAAAAACAGTTCTTTTCAGAACTGCCTTCCATTTATAACAAAATTGCTAACATTTTTACACCCTGTCTTTCTTTTTTACTCTTTGTTCCGCTTCCCAGAGCGCTGCCCGGTTCGCGTACCGGGCGCGAAACCCGCGAAAATTATTATTATTATTATTTTTTTTGCTTTATATGGGCCTTTTCAGCCACCCACTTCAAATCTAGGAGGTCAGGGGGTGTCTACCCTGCCCCCTTTTATTCATTTCCCCTTTCGTTATTGCCACCTCTTGTCTCTCGATCTTACCGAGAGACAAGATGGCGGCCACTCCGGACTGTTTCGAATGTTTACAGACACCCAAGAACCAATCAGCTTTCTGCGCGCAAGTCGCGTGGCGCGCCCGAGCGCGCCCGAGCGCTCCCGGCAGCGCGTACCGGGGCGCTGCCATAGATATATATATTTCTTTGAACCTAAATTAATCAAAATCCACTGAAGCACATATCTTGAGACATAGCAAAGGCACATCGGGCTACCAGTCCCTACAATTTTGCGGAGTTTGGTGAAAATCCATTCAGCCGTTCGGGCTAAAAGTGAAGTCGACCGCCCTATAGAAATTAACATGGGGAAAACACGTTTTGGGACCCCCCTTTTATCTCGGCCCCCGCTTGACGCATCCCCCCCAAAGGACCAGAGCTCGACGAGGCCGATTTGAGGAAATTTTCAGGCAGATTCGTCAACCGGGGCCAAAGTTATTCCAAATAGAATTTTGAGATTTAATATTGAAAAAAATCCTAACTATAACTACCTACTGGCGACCGCCAGTAGGTAATATATATATATATATATATATATATATATATATATATATATATATATATATATGACAGCAACAATCCTTCAACAACCAAATGTCAGAAATGAAGGGACGGACCACAGGAATCAGGCAGGAGGGTCTTTTATTTTACGCCCTGCTCCGCGGCCGCGTCCAGCCTCGGAGTATGCACCACCCCGTCATCCTTTTGGGGTCACAGAAGTGAAACAGCAGCCGTACACGGGATCGAGGACGGGCCCACTTGCGGGGTCCATACAGGACTTGATTATGTGCTTTCCGCACCACACTTCCTATAATACACAGTCTCATTTGAGCCTCCCATTGGTGGGTGTGTCATATGCAAAATGGAGAAGTGGGTTAGCCGTTGCGTACACCGCTTCCGTTAAAGCCCCTGAAGAGAAGCATATGGAGCTTCGAAACGCGTCGGGCAGATCCATTACGGAGCGGCATCTACAAGTGGATCCCCGTCCTCACCTACACATAAATCAAGCTGCTGCTCGTGTGCTACTCAAAGGTGGACAACCTTGAAGCTACAATATATTTCTCACAGCTCCCTCGACGAAGGAAACAATTGGGTCGCACTCCACGGGTTGTATTTTGCAATTTTTTTATTTTTTCATTACATTCCACAGGCAGTTGTTACGATCTACGCGTTTCGGTATTTCAAGAGCAAGGTATTTGAAATACCGAAACGCGTAGATCGTAACAACTGCCTGTGGAATGTAATGAAAAAATAAAAAAATTGCAAAATACAACCCGTGGAGTGCGACCCAATTGTTTCCTTCGTCGAGGGAGCTGTGAGAAATGTATTAGCAGCGTGGTTCAGCTGCAGGGCGCCGCACCCGTTTTGAGCGCTGTTTGAGTGGCAAAAGGAACCGGCAATGGAAAATATATATATATATATATATATATATATATATATATATATATATATATAGTCACTGAAAAAACCATAGGTTTCAGGTGTGTTATAGTTAGCTGGACATTTCACTCGTACAAAACTATTGAAATTCCCCGTTTATAGTTAGTTCAGCTATCTATAACTCGTGCGCCCTCAATGCACTGCTGATGATGTCACATATTACATCACTCATGACATGGTCAGTGACATCACTCATGACATCACTGATGACATCTCAAATGAAATCACTGATGACATCACTGATGACATCATCCAGTGAATGTGTGTATTTCTGAAAATTAAATATTTTTATATATGTAAATCTCAAGGTCGATGGAAGAATAAATGGGTAAATAGGTGTCTAAATGGATGTTCTTTTTGTAAAATTTATTGTATAACTGACTGATTAAGTGTATCTTAGTGAATACATGGGTTAGTGAGTAATGGTTAAATATGTAAATATCTGTATCAGTCTCTCACTTTATGTATAAGTGGTTGCATGGGTTGGTGAGTCGCTACATGAGTGTCTATATGTGTTATTAGTTGTTTTTTTGTGTATCAGTATGAGTGTCTGAATGGTTCGGTGGGGGGTGTTACTTAGTGCATAGATGCATGAATGAGTGACTCACTGTTTGTATGTGTTGAAGACAACATGTGTGCAGGACTGTGTGGGTGCATTAGTGTGTGTATGGGTGTGTTAGTGAGTGAATGACTGTCACAATAGTGTCTTTATGAGTAACTACATATGTTTTAAACTAGTATATGTGAGTATTGGTGCATATAAGTGAGTATATCTGAGAGTGAGAGATTGGAAGAGTTGCTGTATGAATAAGTATGTGTTTCTATAAGTGATTATTTAAGAGAGTAAGTATGTGTAGTGGTGTGTGTATAACTGTATATGCAAGTGTATGGATGTTTGATTCTTTATTAGCATGAGTGACTATGTGTGTGAGTAACTCTATGAATGCGTGGTGGTGTGTAACAGGATGTATAGGTGTATGAGTACATATGATGAGTGAGTACATGTATTAGTGACTATATAGGACTGTTGGTGAATGAGTGGATGTGTATGTAGATCTCGGAATTACTGAATAGGTTGTTGTAACTGGTATTGGTATGTCCATTTGTTTGAAAATTTTATTTTCTATTTTTGAATGTGTGTATCAAAGGTTATATTGGGGTGAGAGGAAATCTGCCACTCTATCACAAGGATGATGTCATTAATGATGTCATCAGTGATGTTATTTGAGAGATGTCATCAGTGATGTCATGAGTGATGTCACTGACCATGTCATGAATGATGTAATATGTGACGTCATCAGCAGTGCATTGCGGGCGCACAAGTTAAAGTTAGTTGAACTAACTATAACAGGGGAATTTCAATGGTTTTGTATGAATGAAATCTCCAGCTAACTATAATGCCTCTGAAACCTATGTTTTTTTCAGTCACTCAACTCTATTTGGAAACCACTTCGATCGCAGACATTCACAGATTAAATGCTACACTCATGGAGGTCCAACACTGGCTCTCAGCCAACCACCTCAAACTGAATGAAGAGAAAACGGGCGTACTCCTAATCTCGAACAAAGATGAAAACCCACAAATAGTGGAATGGCTCAAAGCCTTAAATGCCCTCAATGTCTCTATAACGCCAACGGACTCCGCAAAATCCCTAGGAATCACTCTCGACCCCAAACTGGCCATGAATAAACACATCTCTAAAACGCCAAAAGCGCATTCATGAACCTGAAACTTCTCTATAAAATTAAAAACTTCCTCCCCCCCAAAGATCTGAAACAGGTGACTCAGGCACTTGTGCTCTCCAGAATTGACTATGGCATCGCTGTACTGACCAGAACAGCCAAGTCGCACCTCGGACCTCTCACCTCCACCCTCAATGCAGCAGCAAGAATGGTCACAGGAACAAAGAAATATGACCACATCTCTCCGGCACTCAAGGAACTGAAATGGCTCCTGATAGACCAACGAGCCAATTTCCGCACAGCCTGCCTCACACATAATGCCCTGCATACAGGCAAACCAGAATACCTGGCCACCAAACTCAAAAGGGCGGGTCAATCCAGGCACCTCAGAAGCTCCAACACACTACTACTCATCCCTCTGAAATCACAGAAACGCAATACCTCAAATAAATCCTTTGCGGGGAATGCTCCCAGGATCTGGAACGCCTTCCCCCCCTATCAGAATGACCGCCTCCTTCCCACAATTCAAATCGCTACTCAAAGCCCTCTTCCTTGAACGCTCCTGTGCTTAAGGAGAACCCCACGCCAGATGGTGAAGTCCGATATTTCTCTGAATCCAGAGCCGATTGATTCGCTCTTGAACTCCGTCCCATATTGCGCTCAAGTTGCTGTTTTACAGACTCTATTTTCCTACCTGTTGTTCCTGATTCCTGTTTTTCTAAGTTTAGTTTCCTTGCTGCCTATCTCTATTTGCTGTGCAGAGCTCTGATACCCCTGGGTCCAGCTAGCGCTACACAAAACTTCAATAAATAAAAAAATAAAAAAAATGTCTCCAACTTAAAATGCTCCACAGGGCGTGTTTGCACACGTCACTTCAGGCCCCGTTCCCTCACTTCACCACTGTGTAAACACGCTCTGTGGTCGTTTTAGGTTGGGAGATCAAGTCCCCTTGAATCCTGAGGGTCCCTAGGGTCCAACTAGCACACTAGGTACCTCCAATAAGTGCCACAGAGCTACGTTGCAAACAGGTGTAAAAAGGGGCATGGTCTCTGAACACCTGTCTGCAACAAAGCTCCTTGGTGCATACTGGAGATATCTGTTGGGCTAGTTGACCCTCAGGGACCCTCAGTATTGAAAGAGAATTATTCCTCAACTTACAACTCGCAACAGGGCGCGTTTGCACAATGGTGAAGGAAGGGGGCGTGGCCTGAGGTGACATGTCTGTAAACATGCCAGGTGACGCATTTTAAATTGGAGAATTAATTCCTCCTCAATCTTGAGAGTCCCTTGGGGCCAAGTAGCCCACCAGGTACCTCCATTATGCACCAGAGAGCTGCGTTGCAGAGAGGTGATCAGAGGCCACGCCCCTTTTTACAACACTCTGCCTCTGCAACGCAGCTCCGTGGCGCTTACTGGAGGTACCTGGTGGTCTAGTTGGCCCCCAGGGACCCAAAGGATTGAAGAGGCATTAATTCCCCAACTTAAACCACGCCACAGGGTGTGTTTGCACGCATGTCAACACAGGCCCCGCCCCTCCCTTCACCACTGTGCAAATGCGCCCTGTGGCGCGTTTTAATTTTGGGGTTTAACTCCCCTTGAATACTGAGGGTTCCTGGGGTGCAACTAGCCCACCAGCGACCTTTATTAGGCTACACAGCCCCCCTTCACAAAATAAAAAAAATAAAAAAACAGGATCAGGCCAGAGGCCACACCCCCTTATTGCAACACTCTGCAAACACGCCCCCCTGGCTCGTTTGCAGAGGGAGACCAAATTCCCCTTGAATACTGGGGGTCCCTGGGGGCCAACTAGCCCACCAGGTACCTCCAGTATGCGCCAGGGAGCTGCGTTGCAGAGTGGTGTTCTGAGGCCACGCCCCTTTTTACACCTCTCTGCAAAGCAGCTCTCTGGCAATTACTGGAGGTAGCTGGTGGGCTAGTTGCACCCTAGGGACCCTCAGCATTCAAGGGGAGTAAATCCCCCAACTTAAAACGTGCCAATGGTGAAGGGAGGGGGCGGAGCCTGAGTTCACATGTGTGCAAACACGCCCTGTGACGTGGTTTAAGTTGGGGAATTAATTCCTTGTCAATACTGAGGGTGCCTGGGGCAAACTAGCCCACAAGCTACCTCCAATAAGTGCCACGGAGCTGCGTTGCAGAGTGTTGTAAAAAGGGGCATGGCCTCTGAACACCTCTCTGCAACGCAGCCTCCTGGCGCATATTGGAGGTACCTGGTGGGCTAGTTGGCCCCCAGGGGACCTCAGGATTCAGGGGCACTTAATCCTGCAACTTAAAACGTGCCACAGGGCGTGTTTGCACACATGTCAGGTCAGGCCCCGCCCCCTTCCTTCACCATTGTACAAATATTCCTCTAAAATCAGCCGAACTACGAATTCCGATTTACTCATCTGTTATCAGGACAGAACCCAGTGTGGCATCTTTTAGCCCAGCACTGACCCTGAAACAAATTCTAAGCATACTTACAGTAACTTGTATTTCCTTACATAGGAATCCATTGTGTGGTTTTCAGCAGAAAAGTTTCTAAGTGTTGATTTTAGAAACATACAAATATTCCTTTAAAATCAGCCGAACTACGAATTCCGATTTACTCACCTGTTATCAGAAATGACCTTGGTGCTGCTTCTTTTAGCCCAGCACTGACCCTGAAAAGTAATTCTAACCATACTTACCAGTAACTTGTATTTCCTTCCATAGGAATCCATTGATTAAACACATTCTTTCAACTGTTTACATGAGATGCACCAGTGCTGGATCCAGGATACACCACTGATTAAGAAAAAGATACCACTACTTACCTGCTAAGTGAATTTCCTTCCATAGGGTAACATTGAGTGGTTTCACTTCGAAATTCTTCTAAGTGTGGAGTTTTGGAACTTTAAAATATTCACATAAAATCAGTCGAACAACGAATTCCGATTTACTCAACTGTTATCAGGAGAGACCTCAGTGCTGCATCTTTGAGCCCAGAACTTATCCCGAAAAGTAATTCTAACCATACTTACCAGTAATTCAAATTTCCTTCCATAGGCTAACATTGACTGGTTTCACTTGGAAATTCTTCTAAGTGTGGAGTTTTGGAACGTTAAAATATTCACCTAAAATCAGCCGAACAACGAATTCCGATTTACTCATCTGTTATCAGTGCTGCATCTTTGAGCCCAGTACTGATCCTGAAAAGTAGTTCTAACCATACTTACCAGTAACTTATATTTCCTTCCATAGGAATCCATTTTCTGGTTTTCACCAGAAAAATTTCTGTCTATTTTCACAAACTAAAAATATTCCTTAAAAATTGCCTGTATGACTTAAACGCATTCTATCAGCTGTTTACAGGAGGAGCACCCGTGCAGGATCCAGGAGCCTCCACTGAGTAAGAAAAAGTAATGTTAACATTACTGACCTGCTAAGTGAATTTCCTCCCATAGGATAACATTGGTGAATCTATGTGAAAAAGTTTCTGTCAACTTTTAAAATACAATAATATTCCTTAAAAATCACTACTGTAACCAAAACACTTTTACTCGACTGCTTACAGGAGATGTCCCAGGACTGAATCTAGGATCCAGTCCTGTGGTTAGAAAAGTAATCCAAAAAGTAACTAAAGGCATTTTACTAGAAATACACATTGGCCTCAATGTTGCATTGTGTCTGAAATTGTGTAGCGCATTACAACAACTGTAACTACTGTACTTAGAAGACTATTGCCTATTTGTAAAGTATTTAAACTAAAGTAATTTATTCTGAGAAATTATATTTTGTAATGTAATGTATAATGTAATTATAATGTAATTTAAAACATAAAATATCTAAAAATAAATTGTTTAAAAAAATGTAGAAAATCAGTATAAAAAAATAAAAATTATTACATTTAAAAATTGTCATTTACAAAACCTTAGAAATTCACTGAAAAAACCATAGGTTTCAGACATGTTATAGTTAGGAATAGCATTTAAAAAACCTTAGAAATTCAGTGAAAAAACCATAGGTTTCAGGGGTGTTATAGTTAGCTGAACATTTCACTCATACAAAACCATTGAAATTCCTCCGTTATAGTTAGTTGTACTAACTGTAACTCTCGCGCCCACAATCCATTGGTGATGATGTCACATATTACATACATCATGATAAATATATCATAAATGTACAGGCATAAAATAAATGAGACAATTTACCAAGTATTACTACAATTCCATTAAAAATCATCACTACAAACAGGTTAAAAATAGAGGGAATACATTCTTGGTATAAATCTGATCAGACATTACATAACAACCTTGACCGGATAAACCAAGCACTGGCAAGGTACTTAGCGACCCCAGAACAATATACAAAGGGGTAGTATTAGTTAAAATAATACGCAGAGCTGCTGTAACCTGATTATAGGCTTTACATGCGAAGAAGAAGTGGCCAAGGGATTCTTCCAGACTTGGACAACCTGGACAATTTATGTCATGCACCCTCCTACCCTTCCACCCTTCCGTAAATTTTTTGAGGGGGTGGGTACCATATCTTAATTTCAGGAACAAAGTTCTATCTCCAGGGGTCTGGATAAAGTCCAGGAATGGTTCTAGCTTTCTGGAGGGTTTATGTTCAAGAAAGTTCTTTGTCAAAGGTCCCCAACTTGTAGTATTGAGGTCCTTGGCCTATACCCAGTCCCAGTATGATTTTTTAACAATTTGTTTAGCAGGGGGGGGACTGTGAGGCCCAGCACTCAGCCAGACCTACAGACTCTACCAGCTTCTTTAGAATATTGAGCCACTTTATTTCGTTGGATGCATTCAAGATAATTAACTCGTCCAACACTAGAGCATATTTTGCTAATTCAGGGGTCCTTCTAAGGCGCACCCAGAATAGCAAAGGGCGGAGTCGAACTATTTCTGAAATTGATCTTTTACCCATGTCAAGGAATAAAGGTTTCAAAGGGGTCGAGGGAGGAAGTGAAACTACATCTCTCATAAACTTGTTCTCTGCAGTTACCAATGCCTTAGTGTTCTCGGCACTCCACAGTTCAGAGCCATAAACTGCAGAGGCTAGAGCTTTTCCCTGGTAAACTGCCAGGGCAGGGGCTACTGGTCTACTAATAGAGAGGCGCTGATTCTTCAATATGGCTCCAGAGACCCTTTTAAGGTTTAGGACCATTTTTCATATATGGGAGTCCCATCTCATGTTGTTACATAGCCTGACCCCAAGGTAGTCGAATTCATCCACCACCTCTAAAGATGACCCATTTAAGGAGAGATAAACTTTACTAGAATTTCTTTTAGCAGATAATACCATCAGCTTCGTTTTCGTGGTGTTAACCGTTAACCCACGGTCTTTACAAAAAACGCTGAAGCGGTCAAGCAATTTTTGGAGACCCTTATTTATTATTTATTTATTTCTTACACTTATAATGCGCACAGATACCCACAAAGGGTTTCCCGGCCCTTAGGGGTCTTGGACATCAGGAGGGTATCATCCGCAAAGAGGAGTGTGGGGGTTTTCTCCCCGGCAAGGACAGGGGCATCCGCAGGGTCCTCCCTCAAATGGTCCACCACCCCATTTATAAAGAGGGAGAACAGTGTCGGAGCCATCACACAACCCAGCCGCACCACTCTATTGACTGGTACCCTCCCTGCAAATTGACCCTGGTTCCCCCACCGAATCCTTGCATAATTATCCTCGTGGGGCTTGATGATGAATTGCAGCAAATAGCTAGGAAAACCCATGTCCAATAGGACCCCCCAGAGTTTGGCACGTGGAATATCATTGAACGCTGTTTTAGATTTTGATTCTCTGAGTTACATAGCCATGTTAAAAGTGTCCCAAAAAATGGTGCAAGGTCAATCAAAAACCCCTTTCATGTGTCTTAAGGACATTTTAAGTCATTTCCTCTTGAATGTAGGTATACTATTGATTTATATGTTGTGTTTAAAAACATTTTTTTTTAAATCAATTACATTTCTGGATATGTACTGCTAGAGCTTCATAGGTTGTTTGGGGCATATTTATAAGGCATTCAAGTGTCTCTGATGTTATTTTTCCCATTTTAATTTAAGACCTTTCCCCGTGGTCCACGTTCCTTGTAAATATGCTCCCACCTGTGCTTGGCAAATTTAGATTTTGATTATTTGACTTACATAGCCATGTTAAAAGTGATCCAAAAATGGTGCAAAGGCTTTAAAAAAACACTTTCATGTGTCTTAGGGCATTTTAAGTCACTTAGGAAACACAGGTGATGTGATTGTGCAATGAGGAAAAGAAACTCCACATTTTTCAATTACATCACCTGTGTTTCGTAAGTTTATGAATAACATTGTGCAATTGAAGTTTAGGTCTGTCCACGGACACAAAAGAGGTCTGGCCTTTGATCAAGAGTGAAGTGGACATGACTTACTTCATTGGTAGGCCTTCACATGTATTATCTCCTCTGTACTCTGCAGCGGTGGTGCAAAAGATTTGCTATGTGCCGACATATTTTCAACTTGATGCATCTAGACAGATGTGTCATGCTGTAAAGTCCTGTGCCACATGAAACTTGCGTCAGGTTTCATATAGGTGTTTTGTTGCAGGGTGTGCATTCATTTGCATGAAAGCCCTGTAAAAGTAACACAGTGAAATTTAGAAGATTTCACTGAGTCAGCTTTATAGCAATCCTGAATCAAATCCTTATGGCTGTTTGAAACAGGCATAAGGAGTGAAGCACCATGCAATGTGTGGCTTCCTCTTGTGCATTGCAGTAGACATGTCGTGTTTACGACGTGACTTGTGCAATGTGTTGCTTTTGTGGCACCGATGCGTGACGCATCAGTGCTGTTTTTATTCAATGGTGTTCCACAATGTAAATGTGGCACACCATGGGTAGCAGAGCAGTGGTGCACATTAACTGGTGCATTCCTGGGGATGTGTCAGTTAATATAAATCTGTCCCTATACATTTAAGTATGTGTAGGGGACACAGAGTCGGTGAGGCTTATCCTAGGTTAAGAAGAGATGAGTCCTGTTTACTGAAGACTTAGACATAGGCCTCACCTCTTCAGCATCGCTGGACATGGCTAAATAATAGCTGCAATATGATTCTCTTGTTAAACAATTTTACTATTCTAGCCTCTGAGATTTGTGTCTTAGTCTCCAACATCTCATTGTTGTTCTCTTTTTTTAAAGATAACGACAACATCAAGCATGAGTGATAATGAGCAATCAGTTGATCTCCATCTTATCGTTGAACTTGTCATTGAAACGTCAGTGGAAGTAGATCCTTTAGATCATTTAAATCCTGAGGATGATGAAGAATATGATGAGAATGCTGATTTGTTAGAATTGTATGATATAGGGTGGGAAGCAGATCTGCTTGAGCCTATGTAGTAAAAATGTAAACCATTTCATTTAAAATTAAACAATAGTTCACAAATAGTATGTGTGTAGTGTCTTTATGAAAATAATCAAATATGCTCGTAAAATTAGTTCAGAATCACATATAAAACAACACAGGTAAAACAATTAGCAATTGCTACTATTTGTGATTTCTAAATTTGCCAATGCACTAAAAATTATTCTATGTTAAAATAACAAGCAGGGTGTTAAGTTTTTGATGACTGTTATTGATTTACTGTTTGGTAATAGTGATTAATAACATTTTTTATTATATTTTAGCACAGATTCAACTGCAGATTATTTCAAAATTTGAAAATGCCAACTAAGAATCGAATTAGAAAGGCTACAAGACGTCAAAGACAGCAGGTCCATCAATTACTGCAGCAGTCCTCTACAAAAAAAACTTGTCAAGGCACCAAGAAAGCACCGGGTAAGACCACGAAAACATTCATAAGAAAAATTTGTAGTAAAAAAGTATTTCTACAGAAAATGTTTCAGTCCAGAAAAAGAGAAGCAATTTAAACGGAAAGGAAGGGCCAATCAAAAATGTTACTGCTAGAGCAAGAGATAACTCTGTGCATGATAGCAGAAGGAAAGAACAGTTTAGGGACATTCGTAAACGAATGTTCCGCAACAGGATAATTGGCAATTTGTTAAAAAATATTAACAAAGGTCAACAGAAAGTGGTTTTTTATAAGAGAAAAAAAAAAGTTGAGAAAGTTATTGATCAAGCTTTTGAAATTAAACGAAAGTTATTTATTTTGATAGTCAACAGAATTAGGAAGGTAAACAAGGTAATTTATGATTTCAAAACTAATAGTAGATGGAAGAGAATAATTAATCATAGTAATTTTTGTGATGTTTTCTCAGGAGACTGGATGCATAGTTCAAGTTCTGAGGCGTTTTTTAATGAGGAGAGTTATTTCCAGGATAATGATTTGGTGCATGCAGTTGACACCAGTGGTCGAGCTTATGAAGTGAAAGATGGATGTCCAGTTGAAAAAGAAAAACTTGTAACAACAGAGACAGAAGAGGTGTTAGGTAATGAGGTTTTAGGAAGACGTCCTAAGGGTCCTGTGTACACCTGGAAGTGTAGTAGTATTTGCAGTGTGCAACAGGATTCAATCGATTTGCTTTGTGATTTTGTACGGACATTTAATAGGAAAAGTTTGAAGCAGAAAATGAAGTTGTTGCAAGAATTAGATCCTTGCAGAGTGAGAGAAGTGACAGGTTTGCATGGTCATTCACTGGCTTGTCTTTCCAGGAGAGTATGCCAGAGTGTTTTTCATCATTTTAGGATGCTAGCAGTGCATCATAATAAAGTGAAGAAATTAATTAGAATGTTGTAGTATGCTAAGAGTCCAGCTATTATGCTTAAACAATTATGTGCTGCTCTTTTCCATGGTTCTGAAATAGATGTGAATAATATTTGTGAAGAAATTGAGTTTTGTTACTTTGGAAGTAAAGAGGAGAATGTTCAAATTGACCCAGAAGAAGAGGGTAATGTTGAAGATAATGTACAGGTTTCCAGTACAGATAATTTTCAGAAATAAATTAATAGTGAATGGACGGATTTCGCAACATACTTGATGGTAGAAAATTGTTTTGATTTGGGATCGGATCAACGTGTGTGTACTTATTGTTGTAACAAATTAAACCAAAACCAGATGCCAGCTAGGGCGGTTCATAATAATCTGGATTTGGTAGAGATTCCTTCTGAATTGAAGGATTTAAATACTTATGAATCTATTTTGATTCAAAGTGTGCATCCCTTTCAAGCTATTGTAAGAATGGAGCCAAAGACAGGGAAGTTGCCTCCATCAGATTTACAGAGAGGATTAAAGGGAAGAGTTGTTTATTTGCCTCTAGATTTGAACAAAAACATTAACACAATTGGAGTAGAGAAAGTGGAAGAGGAACCTCTAGTTATCATAGTTAATGGTGTTCGGACAAAGAGTAAGAAAATATGGCAAGATTTAGTGGATGTTAGGAAAGTCAAAAATGCAACATTGTATTTAAAAAAAAAAAATAAGTACTATAAGAATATATATGTTGAAGAAGAGGAAGTAAGTGAGGAAGAGGATAGCGATTTGTGTCCTGGTCAAATTGAAAAAGTAGAAGCCTCTAAAAAGGAAGAAATTTATGAACATTATAGTGTTCATCCTTTGCATTCCAAGGAAGCTATGGGGAATGCTATTGAGTTGTTTCAAATGAAACAAGCCAAAGGGAGTCCCATTAGTGTTTGGGAGGAAAGTTTGGAAGCTCGGTGTTTCCCACAGCTATTTCCCACAGGTCGAGGAGGACGATATGATGAGCGACCTGTTCAAATTCCTGCTTCAGAATACCGGACTTTACGATTGTATGCAGAAGATGCTAGGTTTCGACAATGCATTCCCTATTTGTTTCATCTCCTGTTTGAAAGCGATCTGTCAGGACTGTCATATGCAGTGAACCACATCTTGAAAAGTGGTATACAGATGCGAAACATCTCGGCAAGGGACTTCATGGATAAAGTCATTGTCCAAGACAGTATTTTGGATTCTCACCTAATTAATCTCATGGCGTGTCAGCATGGTACTAATGAGTACTGGTACCGTCGTCATGGTGATTTAAAATGTATGCTGAGGAACTTAGGAACTCCGACATGGTTCCTCACTCTCAGCTGTGCCGAGTATAGCTGGGAAGACTTACTTGAATTTCTATGAGAGGCAAATGGAAACATTGAAAATATTGAATTCAAGACACCCGGAGAACTGTGCTCTTTGGATCCAGTGAATGTATGCAGGTACTTCAATCATAGATTTGAAGCTATGATGTCTTTCATCATGAATAAGAAGAATCCACCTCTTGGAGAGGTGTTGGATTTTTTCTGGAGAAAGGAGTACCAAGCAAGAGGTGCTCCTCATATACATATGCTGCTATGGATCAAGGATGCACCTAAATTTGGAACAGATCCGGATGACTTAGTGATGAGTTTCATAGAACAGTATTCTACGTGTGCTGTTCCAAACGCAAAGGAGAAGAAAAGCCTAAGAGAACAAGTTCTACGTTTCCAAAGCCATCGTTGTGGAAAGTACTGTCGTCGTAAATTCAGAAACAAGGACAAGTTCTACACCAAATGTCGTTTCAACTTTCAACGACCGGTGATTTCTAAAGGAAGAGTAAACAGTTTGATGTCTTCACTGCGACATAATGTGATGAGGAAAACACCCAAAAACACATACAATTTGAAAAGAAACGAAGAGTCCAAGTACATTAACGACTACAACCCTGTGATTTTGTCCATGTGGAATGCTAACATGGATATACAGTTTGTGGCTGACAACTGTATGGCTGTGGCTCGGTATGTGACATCTTACATCACCAAAAAAGAAAAGACAGAATTGAAGGATATGTGGGAGGATATTTCCCATGAAAAGAGCCTCAGCAAGAAGTTGTACAGTTTCAGTTTGAAGATGTTGTCGCATCGAGAAATCGGAGCTTACGAATGTTCTGACCGCTTGTCTTCAGCAAGTCTCTATGCCAAATCCAGGAGTATCGTTTGGGCGAGTCTTGGTCTTGCTGCAACGCGAAATCGAGTTCTAAAACCTGTTCGGGAAATTGAGTATTTGGCAGAAAAGGAGCCAAACAGTACCGACATTTTGAAGACCAACATGTTGGATACATATTATCCAAATCGAAGAAGTCACCTCGAGAATGTTTGTCTATATGAGCTTCTTCAAAATTACATATTCAAGAGGAACATCAAAGAAGATATTGAGAAAGGAGTGTATGCTGTAATTGGAAGTGAGGGATGTCTGGTCAAGCAAAGAAAATGCCACTTGGTAAACCATCGAAAATTGAGTGGCGAATCTCCAGAAAAAAAAGAGTTTTTCTATTTAGCACTCTTGCAACTTTTCAAGCCTTGGCGTGCAAAAGAAGAACTGCTTGGAGATTTTCTTTGTTATGAAGACTCTTTCAATGCCGCCAAGGAAACCATAGAATGTTCTGCTTTTCCCAAATATCTAGAAATGTTGACTTTGGAAATCGAGCAGGAATCAACGATTGCAGCCGAGATTGCTAGAGACAGTTCTCAGGACAGTCAGAGTACTGTTTCATTGAGTCAGGATCCACTAGGAGGACCTGTTATCGAAAATGAAGCCGCCACTGCCATGAATGAAGTAGAAAGAGCCATGGCACATGCTCAGGAGGATGCGGTTAACTTACAAGACTTGGAAAGACAATTCAACGTTGAGCAGAGGAAAATATATGACGAAGTTACCAAGGAAATTGAGCATGGATTAAATCATGAGAAGAAAGAGTGCTCATGTACGTCGTTGAAGCCTGTCCGATTGTACGTGAGTGGAGAAGCGGGAACTGGAAAAAGTTTTCTCATTAAAGCAATTTCTTGTTATTTGCAGGAAAGGACTGAGTCATCGCTGTCTTGTGTTGTCACCGCTCCAACTGGACTGGCAGCACATAACATTAAAGGTATTACTTTGCATCGTCTACTGATGTTGCCAGTGGAGCATGACAACAAATTACAATACCACAAGTTATCTGGAGATGCTTGTTGTGAAGTTTCAAGAGTCTTGAGGAAAATGAAACTTCTTATCATTGACGAAGTAAGCATGGTTTCAAATCTCATGCTTGCCTTTGTGCATTTGAGAATGCAAGAAGTTCTTAAAACAGAGTATGATGTGTTATTTGGTGGCAAACACATCATTGTTTTCGGAGATCTTCTGCAGCTAACTCCAGTGAAAGGACAACCTGTGTTCAAAATACTCACGCATGAAGATACCAGGAAGTGCCTTGGGAGCATTGGCAATGTCAATATATGGTTAAACTTCAATTACGCTGAACTGCATGAAAATATGCGTCAGGCGAAGGATGAAGATTACAAGAATATTTTACAGGATGTTAGAATTGGAAAAGTGACCGAGTATGCGAAAGAAGCTTTACATGCACGATTACTGTCAAATTTATATCCAGAACAAGACATTGTGCCTGAGAATATTTTTAAGAAAATTACTGAGAAGAAATCTGGAATATGTTTGATGCCAACTCTTGCAGAATGTGCCATCTTCAACAACAAAATGTTGAATTTAGAAAAACAAGAGATTGTGAAACTTGAAGCTATTGACAAAATAGAGCATATGGGAGCAACAATTATTTTGTCTGAGAATTTGAAATCTAAATTGGATTCATTAGAGAAGACTATATCTAAAACTGCGGGTTTTGAAAAGACTCTGAATGTGTGTTTAAATTGTCGTATCATTTTGAGAAGGAATTTACATGTTGAAAGAGGTCTGGTAAATGGATCAATGGGTAATGTTGTTGATTTTGAAAAATACAGAAATAGAGATGGTATTGAATTTTTAAAAATTAAATTTGATGGCATTGAGGAAGTACAGCTAATTGGTCATTCTTCTGCTAGATTTTTTCTTGTAAAAGACTTATATGTGCGCCGTAAGCAGTTTCCTGTTTGCTTGGCATATGCGGTGACAATCCATAAATCGCAAGGTTTAAGTGTAGATAGTGCTTTAGTGAATATTGGCAGTTCTGTGTTCAAGGAGGGTATGGCATATGTGGCATTGTCACGAGTTAGAACTTTATCGGGATTGTACTTGATTGACTGTGATGTCACAAACATTTGTGCAGATCTAGATTGTGTTAAGGAATACAATAGGTTAAGAAGAGAGTATGCGCCACATTTGCCTCAATATCCTTTGTTTGAGAAACGTGTGGTAGGCCGGAAACGAAGAAATGTGACCAATAGTAGGGAGGTTATACCAAAAAGATGAAAAGTTGATGAACCTGAAATTATAAGCAGAAAGAAAATGGATTCTGTTGAAGATGTTGTTGGTTTTAAATTTGAAAATAGTTCTGGTGTCAACTGCTATGCTAATGTAGTGGTTAATGTTCTCTTTTCACTAGAGACTTTCAAAGAACAGATTGTGATCAATTCGGAACAAAGTTTATGCTGTTTGTTGAATTCTGTGTTAGAGAAATGTAGTGCTGATAAAACGAGAGTAGAAAGTGTGTCTGAAATTCGTTTTCTGTTAGACGAATGTTCAGGTCAAACAGAATTCTCTGAAAATATTCAGCAGGATTGTCAGGAGTTTTTAATGTATATGCTTGATGTATTGCAAGATGAGGGTGTAGATGTAGATTATCTATTTGGCCTTTCTTATCAATGGCAGCATGACTGCGAGAATTGTAGGCTATCAAGTACTACTAGTGTAGATTCTGAAAGATTTATATATTTAACTTTGCCAGACTGTAAATCAGTGTCCTTTCATAAGCTAGTAAAAGCAGCTGATCACAACATGGAGTGTAGCCAATGTAAATCTGAAATGATGTCAACCTTATTTTTACGAAGATATGGCCTGTATGTCATTTTAATGTTCCAATGATGTAGGACTGATGGAACAAAATTGACAACTTTAATGAAAAATGTTGTTGCTTCGCAGTTGTCAATATCAGGAAAGACTTTTGTAACTGCAGCAATTATATTTCATGACGGTCCTACAACAACATCAGGACATTACACAACGTATTTAAAGTCCAGAAACGGCTGGTCATTCTGCAACGATTCTGCTTTAACTTTCAAAAAGAAATTGACTTTTGACCTTAAAAATTCTTACCTGGTGTTTTTAAAACCAAAATTTTAGGGACAGAATCTCGGGATTTGTTCTGAGCAATTTCAAGAGGTTCATGGAGTAGAGGGAATGTAAGTCTGCAATGCTGTCTAGATTATTTATCCAAACTTTTGATCATAATGTCATTTTAAAAATTCAAAAATAACTCTGCTTCATAGTAAGCAGTATCAGTGTCATAGGAAATGTAGAACATGAGTGAGCAACAAGGGTAAGATATTAATAGTCCAGTATTGTGAAAGTAATCTTAAACGTTTTCTTTCTGAAAGTTGCGAAAATAGAAAATGATGGGATTTGCTTACAAGAATTCCAAGAGTTGTAAATCGCTCTAACATGATTTGGCCATGTGGAAACATGTGGTAGAATGTGAGAAGTCTTTTATCGTATGTAACATATTTTTCAAAACGATGGAGGTTTTCTTTCAGAAAGTGGCGGGCTGAAAATATTAACAGCACAACAGAGTGTAAGCTGTTCATAGGACATCCTTCGACGTCATGGAAAGTAAGTTAATTTTAAGGAGTTTTGAATTCTGATTTCTTATGTTGTATGGGGTTTTTTAAACACAATCATTTTGATTGTGTTTTTTTTCCCCGCTGTTACATGATGAATACCTTCAAGTCACTGATTTTAGTGAAATTTGATACATTCTGAGAACAGCAAAAATAAACCATTTAACATGTATAATAAATTCTCTACTTTTTGTACTTATGATATACATTTAGAAATGTGAGGTAGACATGGAGAAACTGAGGCTTCTGTAAGTGTCAAAGTTAATGCATACAGTGCTGCACTTCTGGGTACTGTTTTATTTTGAAACCTGAGTAGGCCTCACCTCAAACAAACCTCTGGAAAAGACACATCTTATTTGCATCCTGAAACAATCATTTAAAATGTTAGGGACAATTTTATGATGGCTTTACATCTCTTTTGCGCTGCCATTGCATCACTGTTGTGAGACATCAGCAGTGCAAAAGATGCACCATGTTCCAAAATAGGCTTCACTTCATCAGCATCAAGATACTGTTAGTTTAAAATATATATCTTTAGGACTGTGTAGGGGGCCTAGAGAAGCAGAGGCTTCTGTAAATGTCAAAGTTGTTGAAAAACTGTTTGTCCTTCAACCTTTTCCCTTGTCTTTTCTAATTTTTAAATTCATGTTTTAATATTTTTCAAATGTTTGTTCTCTCTTTCACAGATTGAAAGTATGAAAAAAAGTGAATAAGTTAGCAAGAATTATAAGGTAAATGTTTTCTACTCTTTTCGTTACATTTCTATCACATTCACCTACTATAGGGCTTCAGACTATAGAGCTTTAAACAAAGTTTAACTAAATGTGTAAATTTGGAGCTGTGCCCGTGGCTTTTAGGTCAATGCGCAATTGCATTGACCTAAAATGCGTGTGCACATTACCAAATCGCCGTCTGTTCCCTCAGCCGCACTCCTCCCACACCTTTGAAGTGAAGATTAGCTTCACTTCAAAGGCCCCAGCTGCTTTACACCCTCATTCTGTTCTCCCCGCTCCGTCCCCTCCCCTGTCCGCCGTGTGCATTTCTCGTCCCCCCCCTCCCCACACTAACGCCACTCACATACGCAACGCCACTCACACACGCAACGCCACTCACACACACAACGCCACTCACACACGCAACGCCACTCACACACGCAACGCCACTCACACACGCAACGCCACTCACACACGCAACGCCACTCACACACGCAACTCATCCACGCAACGCCACTAATCCACGCAACGCCACTCATCCACGCAACGCCAATCATCCACGCAATGCCAATCATCCACGCAATGCCACTCATCCACGCAACGCCACTCATCCATTTGCAAAACCAAAAGGACAAACTCTTATATTGTGTGACCTATTGCATTTTCAATGCTTGATTCTTTCACTTCCTTATCTATTTTGTTTTCCACAATTATATCCTCTTCCATCTTTTCTTCGGTAAATAAATCTATTAAACAACATCTCTGGTTTAGTCCCTATAGCTGTCTTTCTTTTAACATTACTCTCTGTTTACTTCCCTTGTACTTACTCCTTTATTTTTTTTAAAAAAAATTTGGGGTTAGCTCCCGGTTCGCGTACCGGCGAGCGAATCGGAAAGCGAACTAAAAAAAAACAGCTTGCCAGAGTGTTACACTTTCTAGCAATTTTTGTATAAAGGGGAGGTAGTTCTGAAAAGAACTTTTTTTTAATGTTTTTGTTGTTTTATATTTTTTTTTCTTTTTTGAACATTATTTGTTTTTTTTGAATTTTTTGAACAATTTTATGTTTTTTTTGTTTTTTTTGAAAGGGAAAGAACAAAAAACAGGTATTGAAAACGTCTCAACAAGAGCAAAAAAAAAAATTATTTCTTCTGGCGTTTAGGGCATTGGTGTTTTTCATATGCTAAATTAACTAATTTAACACTCATATTCGCACATGAAAATAATGCGCCACAATATAAGCAAACAATTTTCATATGTACAATTTTTTTTTGAATATTTGGCACTGTATCTCGTTCTTCTGCAACCGACAGTGATATTTCTGATGATGTCCTGGCCGCAGAAGGTGGAGGATTATCTTGCAGGTCACGCATCTCTGCCCGGCTATAATTCAGAGGATGCCACCTCTGCATATGAAGATGCATAGTGTGGTTCCCATAACTATATTTCTTTTCAGTGCCTCTAGATAATTCATCCTTGCAAATTAGGCACGTCACATAACGTGCATTCACTTTTTTCTTTCCTGCTGGAATAGAAAAAAACCGCCAAATAAAACTAGTTTTTTTTTAAGATACCCAGGGCAACTCTTTTAAAAATTGTGGTGCCTGATCTTCCTCTTCTTCTTCTTCTTCATCCTCTTCCTCCTCTGGGTTTCCCAGGAACTGTGGAGGTGGTCCTCTCTTGTGAGGAGGTGGTGGTGGTGGTGGTGGGGATCCAGCAGCTGAAGCAACTAGTGAAGCCATTTTCCAAAATAGATCTTCCTTTCTCAAAGTTGAAAGTCAGAGTGAGAAAAAAGGTGGGGGCTTTCATCATTTGGGAAAAAAAATAGTTCTAAACCAATGAAAAGTCTTATTTTTAGGTCACATGACCTAGTCTTACATCATTAGGAAACCAAAAGTGAAATGAACCAATGAAAAGTTTTATGAACAAGTCGCATGACCTGTTCCGCTAACGTTACGCGCTGCGCGCCGCGCTCCGGTTCGCTTCCGGAAAGCTGCGTTTCGCACCTCGTTCGCGGTCCGGAGCACTTCCGGGTGCGCTAACGCGGCGCGTCATAAGACGCATTTTGCGGCAACGTGATATGTCGCGCTTCCGCGACGCGTCACGATGTTGATTTCTGACGCGGCAGTTACGCAAACTGAACGTTTACCGGTTAGCGGACCGGGTCGCGGCATGAAATTGAGCTAACGGAAAGCTTCCCGGTTCGTGAACCGGGAGCGAACAAAAAAAAATATTTAAAAAAAATTAATCATAAACATATAAAATATATTTTTGGATTTAAAGAAAAATACATTTTACAGCTATAGATATTAGCTTTTAAAAAAACAATGAAATTCACTGAAAAAAACATAGGTTATAGACCATATATAGTTAGGAATTAGCATTTACAAAACCTTGAAAATTCACTGAAAAAACCATAGGTTATAGACCATATATAGTTAGGAATTAGCATTTACAAAACCTTATTTTACTCATACAAAACCATTGAAATTTCATATATAGTTAGTTGCACTAACTATATATCGCGCACCCGCAATCCACTGCTGATCATGTCACATATTACATCATTCATGACATGATCAGTGACATCACTGATGACATCACTGATGACATCACTGATGACATCACTGAAGACAACATCCAGTGACTGTATGTTTCTGAAAAGTCAAAATATGTCTTACATATTGAAGAATGAGTGGATGTATAAGTGTCTGGATGAAGGATTTAGTAGGTGCATGACTGACTGTATGAGTGAGTGATTAAATGTGTGTCACTAAGTGCATGGGTTAGTGACTAAACTGTCTTAATTTGTGCATCATTATATCTGTTGTTCTGTAAACTGCTGCATGTGTTGATCAGTAGCATAATGATTAAGTATATGGGTTAATGATAGGTTGCCCAAGTATTTGTATGAGAGAGTGAGTGTGTGTGTGGGTGGCTGTGAGGTGTGTGACTATGTGCATAGATGTGGGAGCAGTTGATTCACTAGATGTATGGGTTCAAAACTGTATGTGGAAACAGCTGTATTGATGGTTGAGTGAATGGATATCTCAGTGCTACATGTCAAAGTAAGTACATATGTAAAACACAGTACATGTGAGAGTTGACATATATAAAAAACTGTGCATAAGAGCCAGTGAATGTGTGAGTGGCTGTATGGATCATTGTGAACTTGTATCAGGGATTGTATAACAGAGTAAATATGTGTTAGTATATGTTTGAATAAGTAAGGTGTGTATAACTGTATAGTTGAGGAAATGGAAGTGTGATTGATTCTTTACATGACTGACTAGGTGTGTGAGTAACTCCATGGATTAGTGACAGTCTGTGAGCTTCTATTTACTCTGAGTGTATCTAAGAATATATTAGAGTCTGAAGAGGTTCACCGTATTATCACATGAATGATGTCATCAGAGATGTGATCAGTAATGGCAAATGAGATGTCAACAGTGATGTCATCAGTGATGTCATTTGAGATGTCATCAGTGATGTCATCAGTGATGTCATCAGTGATGTCACTGATCATGTCATGAATGATGTAATATGTGACATGATCAGCAGTGGATTGCGAGTGCGCGATATATAGTTAGTGCAACTAACTATATATGAAATTTCATATGGTTTTGTGTGAGTAAAATAAGGTTTTGTAAATGCTAATTCCTAACTATATATGGTCTATAACCTATGGTTTTTTCAGTGAATTTTCAAGGTTTTGTAAATGCTAATTCCTAACTATATATGGTCTATAACCTATGGTTTTTTCAGTGAATATATATATATATATATATATATATATATATATATATATATATATATATATATATATATATATGACAGCAACAATCCTTCAACAACCAAATGTCAGAAATGAAGGGACGGACCACAGGAATCAGGCAGGAGGGTCTTTTATTTTACGCCCTGCTCCGCGGCCGCGTCTAGCCTCGGAGTATGCACCACCCCGTCATCCTTTGGGGTCACAGAAGTGAAACAGCAGCCGTACACGGGATCGAGGACGGGCCCACTTGCGGGGTCCATACAGGACTTGATTATGTGCTTTCCGCACCACACTTCCTATAATACACAGTCTCATTTGAGCCTCCCATTGGTGGGTGTGTCATATGCAAAATGGAGAAGTGGGTTAGCCGTTGTGTACACCGCTTCCGTTAAAGCCCCTGAAGAGAAGCATATGGAGCTTCGAAACGCGTCGGGCAGATCCATTACGGAGCGGCATCTACAAGTGGATCCCCGTCCTCACCTACACATAAATCAAGCTGCTGCTCGTGTGCTACTCAAAGGTGGACAACCTTGAAGCTACAATATATATATATATATATATATATATATATATATATATATATATATATATATATATATATATATATATATATATATATATAGTCACTGAAAAAACCATAGGTTTCAGGTGTGTTATAGTTAGCTGGACATTTCACTCGTACAAAACTATTGAAATTCCCCGTTTATAGTTAGTTCAGCTATCTATAACTCGTGCGCCCTCAATGCACTGCTGATGATGTCACATATTACATCACTCATGACATGGTCAGTGACATCACTCATGACATCACTGATGACATCTCAAATGAAATCACTGATGACATCACTGATGACATCATCCAGTGAATGTGTGTATTTCTGAAAATTAAATATTTTTATATATGTAAATCTCAAGGTCGATGGAAGAATAAATGGGTAAATAGGTGTCTAAATGGATGTTCTTTTTGTAAAATGTATTGTATAACTGACTGATTAAGTGTATCTTAGTGAATACATGGGTTAGTGAGTAATGGTTAAATATGTAAATATCTGTATCAGTCTCTCACTTTATGTATAAGTGGTTGCATGGGTTGGTGAGTCGCTACATGAGTGTCTATATGTGCTATTAGTTGTATTTTTTGTGTATCAGTATGAGTGTCTGAATGGTTCGGTGGGGGGTGTTACTTAGTGCATAGATGCATGAATGAGTGACTCACTGTTTGTATGTGTTGAAGACAACATGTGTGCAGGACTGTGTGGGTGCATTAGTGTGTGTATGGGTGTGTTAGTGAGTGAATGACTGTCACAATAGTGTCTTTATGAGTAACTACATATGTTTTAAACTAGTATATGTGAGTATTGGTGCATATAAGTGAGTATATCTGAGAGTGAGAGATTGGAAGAGTTGCTGTATGAATAAGTATGTGTTTCTATAAGTGATTTTTTAAGAGAGTAAGTATGTGTAGTGGTGTGTGTATAACTGTATATGCAAGTTTATGGATGTTTGATTCTTTATTAGCATGAGTGACTATGTGTGTGAGTAACTCTATGAATGAGTGGTGGTGTGTAACAGGATGTATAGGTGTATGAGTACATATGATGAGTGAGTACATTTATTGGTGACTATATAGGACTGTTGGTGAATGAGTGGATGTGTATGTAGATCTCGGCATTACTGAATAGGTTGTTGTAACTGGTATTGGTATGTCCATTTTTTTGAAAATTTTATTTTCTATTTTTGAATGTGTGTATCAAAGATTATATTGGGGTGAGAGGAAATCTGCCACTCTATCACAAGGATGATGTCATTAATGATGTCATCAGTGATGTTATTTGAGAGATGTCATCAGTGATGTCATGAGTGATGTCACTGACCATGTCATGAATGATGTAATATGTGACGTCATCAGCAGTGCATTGCGGGCGCACAAGTTAAAGTTAGTTGAACTAACTATAACAGGGGAATTTCAATGGTTTTGTATGAATGAAATCTCCAGCTAACTATAACGCCTCTGAAACCTATGTTTTTTTCAGTCACTCAACTCTATTTGGAAACCACTTCGATCGCAGACATTCACAGATTAAATGCTACACTCATGGAGGTCCAACACTGGCTCTCAGCCAACCACCTCAAACTGAATGAAGAGAAAACGGGCGGACTCCTAATCTCGAACAAAGATGAAAACCCACAAATAGTGGAATGGCTCAAAGCCTTAAATGCCCTCAATGTCTCTATAACGCCAACGGACTCCGCAAAATCCCTAGGAATCACTCTCGACCCCAAACTGGCCATAAATAAACACATCTCTAAAACGCCAAAAGCGCATTCATGAACCTGAAACTTCTCTATAAAATTAAAAACTTCCTCCCCCCCAAAGATCTGAAACAGGTGACTCAGGCACTTGTGCTCTCCAGAATTGACTATGGCATCGCTGTACTGACCAGAACAGCCAAGTCGCACCTCGGACCTCTCACCTCCACCCTCAATGCAGCAGCAAGAATGGTCACAGGAACAAAGAAATATGACCACATCTCTCCGGCACTCAAAGAACTGAAATGGCTCCCGATAGACCAACGAGCCAACTTCCGCACAGCCTGCCTCACACATAATGCCCTGCATACAGGCAAACCAGAATACCTGGCCACCAAACTCAAAAGGGCGGGTCAATCCAGGCACCTCAGAAGCTCCAACACACTACTACTCATCCCTCTGAAATCACAGAAACGCAATACCTCAAATAAATCCTTTGCGGGGAATGCTCCCAGGATCTGGAACGCCTTCCCCCCTATCAGAATGACCGCCTCCTTCCCACAATTCAAATCGCTACTCAAAGCCCTCTTCCTTGAACGCTCCGGTGCTTAAGGAGAACCCCACGCCAGATGGTGAAGTCCGATATTTCTCTGAATCCAGAGCCGATTGATTCGCTCTTGAACTCCGTCCCATATTGCGCTCAAGTTGCTGTTTTACAAACTCTATTTTCATACCTGTTGTTCCTGATTCCTGTTTTTCTAAGTTTAGTTTCCTTGCTGCCTATCTCTATTTGCTGTGCAGAGCTCTGATACCCCTGGGTCCAGCTAGCGCTACACAAAACTTCAATAAATAAAAAAAAAAATAAAAATGTCTCCAACTTAAAATGCGCCACAGGGCGTGTTTGCACACGTCACTTCAGGCCCCGTTCCCTCACTTCACCACTGTGTAAACACGCTCTGTGGTAGTTTTAGGTTGGGAGATCAAGTCCCCTTGAATCCTGAGGGTCCCTAGGGTCCAACTAGCACATTAGGTACCTCCAATAAGTGCCACAGAGCTACGTTGCAAACAGGTGTAAAAAGGGGCATGGTCTCTGAACACCTGTCTGCAACAAAGCTCCTTGGTGCATACTGGAGATATCTGTTGGGCTAGTTGACCCTCAGGGACCCTCAGTATTGAAAGAGAATTATTCCTCAACTTACAACTCGCAACAGGGCGCGTTTGCACAATGGTGAAGGAAGGGGGCGTGGCCTGAGGTGACATGTCTGTAAACATGCCAGGTGACGCATTTTAAATTGGAGAATTAATTCCTCCTCAATCTTGAGAGTCCCTTGGGGCCAACTAGCCCACCAGGTACCTCCATTATGCACCAGAGAGCTGCGTTGCAGAGAGGTGATCAGAGGCCACGCCCCTTTTTACAACACTCTGCCTCTGCAACGCAGCTCTGTGGCGCTTACTGGAGGTACCTGGTGGTCTAGTTGGCCCCCAGGGACCCACAGGATTGAAGAGGCATTAATTCCCCAACTTAAACCGCGCCACAGGGTGTGTTTGCACACATGTCAACACAGGCCCCGCCCCTCCCTTCACCACTGTGCAAATGCGCCCTGTGGCGCGTTTTAATTTTTGGGTTTAACTCCCCTTGAATACTGAGGGTTCCTGGGGTGCAACTAGCCCACCATCGACCTTTATTAAGCTACACAGCCCCCCTTCACAAAATAAAAAAAAATAAAAAAACAGGATCAGGCCAGAGGCCACACCCCCTTATTGCAACACTCTGCAAACACGCCCCCCTGGCTCGTTTGCAGAGGGGGAACAAATTCCCCTTGAATACTGGGGGTCCCTGGGGGCCAACTAGCCCACCAGGTACCTCCAGTATGCGCCAGGGAGCTGCGTTGCAGAGTGGTGTTCTGAGGCCACGCCCCTTTTTACACCTCTCTGCAAAGCAGCTCTCTGGCAATTACTGGAGGTAGCTGGTGGGCTAGTTGCACCCTAGGGACCCTCAGTATTCAAGGGGAGTTAATCCCCCAACTTAAAATGCGCCAATGGTGAAGGGAGGGGGCGGAGCCTGAGTTCACATGTGTGCAAACACGCCCTGTGACGTGGTTTAGGTTGGGGAATTAATTCCTTGTCAATACTGAGGGTGCCTGGGGCAAACTAGCCCACAAGCTACCTCCAATAAGTGCCACGGAGCTGCGTTGCAGAGTGTTGTAAAAAGGGGCATGGCCTCTGAACACCTCTCTGCAACGCAGCCTCCTGGCGCATATTGGAGGTACCTGGTGGGCTAGTTGGCCCCCAGGGGACCTCAGGATTCAGGGGCACTTAATCCTGCAACTTAAAACGTGCCACAGGGCGTGTTTGCACACATGTCACGTCAGGCCCCGCCCCCTTCCTTCACCATTTTACAAATATTCCTCTAAAATCAGCCGAACTACGAATTCCGATTTACTCATCTGTTATCAGGACAGAACCCAGTGTGGCATCTTTTAGCCCAGCACTGACCCTGAAACAAATTCTAAGCATACTTACAGTAACTTGTATTTCCTTACATAGGAATCCATTGTGTGGTTTTCAGCAGAAAAGTTTCTAAGTGTTGATTTTAGAAACATACAAATATTCCTTTAAATCAGCCGAACTACGAATTCCGATTTACTCACCTTTTATCAGAAATGACCTTGGTGCTGCTTCTTTTAGCCCAGCACTGACCCTGAAAAGTAATTCTAACCATACTTGTTATGTTATGTTATGTTATTTGTACACTTCTATAGCGCACGGCCACTCCACTGGAATATCCCGGCGCTTTGACGAAGACTCCCAACCGAAGATGGGGAAAAAAAAAAAAAACATAACACCAAAAGAGCATAGAGACATAAAAACAGCCTCAAAGATTACGGGAAGAGCCAAGTCTTAAGGGCCTTGCGGAAAGACAGAAGACTGGAAGTCTGTCTTAAAGAGATTGGAAGATCATTCCATGCATGAGGGGCTAAGTGCCGAAAAGACCGTCCTCCTACTCTTGCCCGTTTGATAGTGGGAACACTCATTTTTGATAAGGACGAGGATCTAAGAGATCTGAGAGGGGTATACCAAGACAGTCGCTTGGAGATATATTTGGGGCCTATGCCATGCAGGGCCTTGAAAGTCGTGGTCAGTGTTTTAAATAAAATCCTTTTTGCAACTGGTAGCCAATGCAATGTGGCAAGAAGATCCGTAGCTCTGGCTTTCCTTGGAAGGCCAAAAATGGCTCGGGCTGCAGAATTCTGGGCGATTTGCAAACGCCTGACCAGATATTTAGGAAGTCCCAAAAACAGAATGTTTGCATAATCCAGCCTGGAACAAATCAGTGCCTGGACAATAATTTGTCTGTGCTGGATAGAGACTAGGGGGAGAAATTTGCGAAGCATCCGCAGGATGCCGAAACATTTCCCAGTGAGAGATGAGATATGTGGTCCGAAAGATAGCTTGTTGTCAATCACCACTCCCAGATTTTTGGCTTTCGCAGACGAGCTAGTGGGAGGAGACATGTCTTTCGGCCACCAAGTTTTCCAGTCGGGTTCAGATGTACAGCCAAAGAAGAGCAACTCCGACTTGTCGGCGTTGCACTTCAGCCCATGGCATCCAAACCACTCAAAAATAGCACTCAAACATCCGTTGACCTGGACACCATCAAACTGACCATCCCTGTTACTTACAAAGAGGAGCTGGGTGTCATCAGCATAGCTGACAATCCGGGCGCCAAAAGACTCCGCCGTCACCGCCAGGGGGGCCATAAAGATGTTAAACAGGAGGGGGCTTAAGATGGAACCTTGCGGGACCCCCACTTCAAGCGGTGACATTTCAGCAGAGAAAGGTGGCGCCCAGATTGTCTGCCGGCGGTCGGCTAGGAAGGACTTGAGCCAGTTCCACACCGTTCCCCGCAGACCAAAGTCCCAAAGTCTGGAAAGAAGAAGTACGTGGGGAACGGTGTCGAACGCCGCCGACAGATCCAGCATAATCAGTACCACTTTTTTACCAGCATCCAACTCCTCCCTGATGGCATCTGTGACTTCAAGGAGCGCGGTCTCCGTGCTAAAATTTGCACGGAAGCCGGATTGAGTACCATGCAACAGACCCCTTTCTTCGATAAAATCGGAAATAGATCTGTGAGCAAACCTTTCTGTCACTTTCGCCAGAGCAGGGAGTAAGGAGATGGGTCTGTAGTTTGCATGAACTGCAGGGTCGAGCGCCGTTTTTTTTATAAGTGGTAAGATCATGGCACTCTTCCAAGCTTTGGGAACTATCCCAGAAGAGAGTGACAGATTCAAGATGGGGTTTATCAAGTCATTAAGAACAGGTGCCATGTTTGCTAGACACTTTGCAGGGCAAGGATCCAGTGGAGATCCAGATTTGAGACTTGTCAGAATAGCAAGAGAGCTCTCTAGATCTAATGGGGGAAATTTGGACAGAAAGGGGCCGTGATCTGGCAGGGGACATGCCAGACTTGTCGTATGCTGCTGGAAAGTGGCCTGGAGGGAATATTGAATAGAGGTAATTTTCTGTACAAAATAGACAGCTAATTCCTTCAACCAAGTTTCAGAGTACCTCAGAGTTACTTACCAGTAACTTGTATTTCCTTCCATAGGAATCCATTGATTAAACACATTCTTTCAACTGTTTACAGGAGATGCACCAGTGCTGGATCCAGGATACACCACTGATTAAGAAAAAGTAACAATAACACTACTTACCTGCTAAGTGAATTTCCTTCCATAGGGTAACATTGAGTGGTTTCACTTCGAAATTCTTCTAAGTGTGGAGTTTTGGAACTTTAAAATATTCACATAAAATCAGTCGAACAACGAATTCCGATTTACTCAACTGTTATCAGGAGAGACCTCAGTGCTGCATCTTTGAGCCCAGAACTTATCCTGAAAAGTAATTCTAACCATACTTACCAGTAATTCAAATTTCCTTCCATAGGCTAACATTGACTGGTTTCACTTGGAAATTCTTCTAAGTGTGGAGTTTTGGAACGTTAAAATATTCACCTAAAATCAGCCGAACAATGAATTCCGATTTACTCATCTGTTATCAGTGCTGCATCTTTGAGCCCAGTACTGATCCTGAAAAGTAGTTCTAACCATACTTACCAGTAACTTATATTTCCTTCCATAGGAATCCATTTTCTGGTTTTCACCAGAAAAATGTCTGTCTATTTTCACAAACTAAAAATATTCCTCAAAAATTGCCTGTATGACTTAAACGCATTCTATCAGCTGTTTACAGGAGGAGCACCCGTGCAGGATCCAGGAGCCTCCACTGAGTAAGAAAAAGTAATGTTAACACTACTGACCTGCTAAGTGAATTTCCTCCCATAGGATAACATTGGTGAATCTATGTGAAAAAGTTTCTGTCAACTTTTAAAATACAATAATATTCCTTAAAAATCACTACTGTAACCAAAACACTTTTACTCGACTGCTTACAGGAGATGTCCCAGGACTGAATCTAGGATCCAGTCCTGTGGTTAGAAAAGTAATCCAAAAAGTAACTAAAGGCATTTTACTAGAAATACACATTGACCTCAATGTTGCATTGTGTCTGAAATTGTGTAGCGCATTACAACAACTGTAACTACTGTACTTAAAAGACTATTTCCTATTTGTAAAGTATTTAAACTAAAGTAATTTATTCTGAGAAAGTATATTTTGTAATGTAATGTATAATGTGATTTCACACACTGAATATCTTTATTCGGCGACTTAGTCACCATAAAAGAAACATATACAATACATTTCCAACAGATATAAAATATTTAAGATACAATAAAAAGAGTTGCAACTCCAACGCCGATGTAATACTAGCGGACACACCGTCAGTCCATTAAGCTCCCTGGCTGCAGTTTCAATAGGCGGGATCGTGTCATCCATGCACTTCCCAAGAACTTTGCTACCCCACAAATCATAAAGGGAGATGGGGAGTCTGTAGAGAGGACCCGAAGAGCTGATCTGTGGCACCTCAGACCCAATTCTCTGCACACAGGTTTCAGCCAAGATTTGCGCGCCCCTTTATAAGCAGGGCAGGCAAAAAAAACGTGGGCCACAGACTCAGTTGGTGCAGCACATCCAGGGCAAGAACGCAGGGGGGTACCAGAATTAGTCCATCTCGACGTGAAGTCATGCACCGGGAGCGTCCCATAACGCAATTTTATATATAGAGCACGATCAAGGGGTTTGGTTATCAAGTCCAGGAAGGGCTCTAATTTCCTCGTGCATTTAAATAGCAAAAATTGGTCCGTAAGAGTGCCCCCTCCCAGGTCCCTCCACATGTTGCTCTGAACCCAGTCCCAGTATAGCTTTTTGATCGCATCCTTTGGTGGCGGCGATTGTGTCTCCCAAGCGTCTCTTAGGCCTAACTTGAGCACTAAGTCCTTCAGTTTGTACAGCCATCCAATTTTTTTTCCGGTATCCAATAGGAGGAGATCATCCAGCCCCTCAGCATATTTAGCAAGTTCTTCCGTCCTTCTTAGGCGGGTCCAGTAGAGCAACGGGCGTAGTCTTACCAGGTCCTTTAGTGCTCTCCTGCCCAGATCTAGTCTCAGGGGAACTAATGGGGTGGAAGCAGGGAGAGCCACCACCTTCCTTAAAAATTTATTTTCCGCAGTCGTTAGATCAGATACGTTTTCAAACCCCCATAGTTCAGCGCCGTATAGTGCAGCTGGGAGGATCTGGCCCTCATAAATGGCCATCGCCGGGGAGATAGGTTTACTGCTGGATTCACGGAATTCCCTCAGGACCATCCCCGATACCCTTTGATGGTTGAGTAGCATTTTGGCCAAGTGATCCTTCCATGTCATACGGCTGTTTATCCTGACTCCAAGGTAGTCAAAGGACTCGACCAACTCCAAGGGGACATCGTTCAACAGGAAGTTATTTTTAAATCTTTTAGAGGGGGAAAATGCCATCAGTTTAGTTTTTGAGGTATTGATGGTTAAGCCTCGGGCGGTGCAAAAGGAGCTGAACTGATTCAAGAGTTTTTGTAAGCCCACCGGGGATTTGGAGATTAATATGGTGTCGTCGGCGAAGAGGAGAGTGGGGATTCTTTCCCCCGCCAGGGATGGGGCATCCGACTCCTCCCCCTTCAGGTGGTCCACCACTCCATTCACAAAAAGGGAGAAGAGAGTCGGAGCCATAACACAGCCCTGGCGTACTCCTCTTCGCACAGGGATTTTCTCTGTCAGATTCCCCTGGGATCCCCATCTAACCCTTGCATAGTTCCCCTCGTGGAGCCTTATGACAAGGGTCAGGAGACCACTCGGGAATCCCATCTCACCTAAAATCTCCCATAATTTTGCACGGGGGACCAGGTCGAATGCAGTCTTGAGATCTATGAAGGCCATATATAAACTACCTTTCTTGATGGTGACTTCCTTCCAGTAGATAACAAAAAAGCGAAAGACCTGGTCCATCGTGCCTACCTTTCTTCTAAAACCCGCCTGTAGGTGCGAGAGGATACTGTCCCCCTCTATCCAATCTCCTACTCTTGAAATGATGACCCTGCCGACTACTTTCTGAATTATATCAATCAGACTAATAGGCCTGTAATTCGCAGGGTCCTCTCTTGCCCCCTTCTTGTACACAGTTACTACCTCCGCCCCCTTCCAGGAGTCAGGAACCTGGTGACCCCTGGAGATCAAATTCATAATTGTGGCAATTAATTTTGCCCAAGCCTGTGGCTCTGCTATCAACAAATCTCCGGGGATCCCGTCTTGTCCCGCTGCCTTCTTCGGGATTAGATGCCTAATCGCCAACACTACTTCTATAGTCGTGAAAGGAGGCTCGTCCGCCCCTATGAGATCGCCATCCCTCAGACTAACTACCTCACGGCTGGGCGTTTCCTCATTACCACCATACAATAATGAGAAATGGTCAAACCATTGCTGGCTGGTTATATGGACAGCCAAGGGTTGCGTTTTCCTACATCTAGAACCATTGATCAGGTCCCAAAAGAGATTCGGGTTCCTACTTTTCACGGCATTGGATAAGTCCTGCCAATGCTGTTCCTCCCACTCACTTTTGGCCATTAATTGAACTTTGAGGTAATCCTTCCTGGCCGCTCTAACCATCGAAGGATCCCCCAAGATCAGGGCTTTTGTTAGCTGAATCCTTTTGCCCTTACACAAAAGCGTATACCAGGGTTTACTAGTAGCGGGGGGGTTAAAAGTCACCCTATTATCTTTCCCTTTCGAGATAAAATAGTTACCAACATGATCAATTGTATCTTTATATACTGAGGCGAGAGGGGGGTATAATACCCTGCTGGTCTTATGTTCGTCCAACCCGTCTTCCAGCTCGGAGGTCAAACCCTCCACCAACTGCTTTATCGCCCCGAGATCTTCCTCCTTAAGTTTTGCCTTATCCCATTTTAATCTACGGTTGTTGCTATAGGGGATAATCTCTTTGGATGATTTTATGGAACCAATCAGCCTCTTATCTTTAAGAGTGCCCCAATAGAACTTACAGCACAAGGGGTTGTGGTCACTATCCTGGGTTGGGAGGACTTCCATATCTATAAGCTCCGGCCAAAAACTAATATCCATTAGGATGTAGTCAATACGAGATGGCCCGGTGAGCCTATTAAAGGTCAGTGCCCCAGCCTGATCGGATTTAGTCCTACCATTGAGGGCTCTGAGCTTATGGACCCTGGTCAGTGTATTAATTTGAATTGCCCTAGCCGACCACTTCCTGATGGGGGGCAGAGATAAACTTGGGATGGACCATTTTGAATCCTCCTCTTCGATACCCAGTGGATCATCCCCGAGGAGGGGTTCAAACGTGCAGTTAAAATCCCCCCCCACAATAATTTTTGCTGCTGAAGGGCAATTGTCTAGGGCGGAGTCCAGGGCTGCTAATGTCAAAGAAGCCGAATCCCCAGGTGTCCCTCTCGCATAGACATTAAAGATGTCAAACCTGGTACCTACTGACTTCCCCTTAAGGGAAAGATGGAGTATGTCATTACACTCAAGGTTATGAGATGTGGCTTCCCAATTTAATTCCACTTTAATCCATACCATAAGGCCACCCGCGGTCTGCCCTTCCCCTTACTTACTGCTGGCAAGAAATAAGTAGTGTACCCTGATTTATGTAAGGGTAATAGGCACCAAGTCTCCTGAAAAAGGCAGACATCAAACCTCTCAATAAACGTGTGCCATTCTGGGATATCGAGCTTCCTTTTTAGCCCCGCAATGTTCCATGAAAGGAAATTTATTACCTGCCGACCATTGGGTGCTAAGGTTAACTCCCCCCCATTTACACCTATCCTGTCCGCCCTGTTCTTACGTCCCCCCCCCTCCTGAACCCGGAGAGTAGATGTTGTGGGGCGACCAACCACACTAGACATTGGCCCAACGGGAGGAGGAGCCTCTATAATGTCACATGTGCTAACAGTTTGGACTAGAAGGGGGCAGTCGTCTCCTGTATCTATACTGCCATGAGCTCTTATCGAAGCCCCCCCACCCAGAGGTTCACAGACCACCCCCCCAGGAGCTGAACATCAATCACAATCCTCCAGCCTAGAAAGCTGGGAAAACCGATTGTAAGTGTCCAGTGGAGTGAAAGGCCTCAGATGGTTCATCCTATTACCATGGTTCGTCGTATGCCTGTAGGGGACAGTAGACCAGGCAGAGAACTGAACCGGTGGTAGGGGAAAATGTTGCCCAAAATAATTATAATTGTTGTTATGGGGCAGTATAAGCGGTATAAGCGGAGGTCTAAGGGAATAAGACTTGTTTGGATATTTAAAAGGAGCATCCTCTTGCCTGGGGTAAAAATATGTAAGGGCCCGAGGGATTATACAAGTTCCCCCATTTCCTGATGACCAGTTTAGAATGTAGTCGACTGCCCGAGGGTCTCTAAAGTTAATCACAACTAAATCCCCCTCCAGGTCTTTAGTTCTAGAGCCCAACCAGTTAATGCGCCTAACGTGGACTATATCTCCATCTATATTCGGCGCTATCGGTCTGTACGTTCTTAGCCAATGAATGATTTTATTCTTCAGGTCTACATATCCCTCTTTCTTGTTATCAGTTAACTGGGGAACCCCTGTTAGTACCACCACAAAGGGCACCGCTTCAGGGGGAATCTCCACTGGCGGCACCTTTTTGCGTGTTACTCTATTTTTACTATTTTCCCCTTGTTCATCCTGACTGATGCTTGTCGGGGCCTTAGGGTTTGATGTGTTTGGGGCACCACCTAGTTCAACATCAGGTAACCTGACATTTTTAGGAGGTTTTGGGTTTTCAGGGGGAGGGACAGCTCTGCCTAGAGTTTGTATTGTTTCCTTGGTCGACTGGGCTAACACATGTGGGGTCTTTTGGACATTCGTGTGGGGGGGCCTTATTACAGATGTAGGTTGCACCACCCCACTCCCTTGAGTTTTTGCCAAAGTAGCTAAACTAGTCATAGCAGCTTCCAATATGGTGAGTCTAATTTCCACCTTTTTAATCGACTCATTGATAGGTACAAGGAGAGATCTTAACATAAACTCCAAGTTTCCCATCAGTGTGGGGGAAGGTGTGATGTCCCTTACAATATTTCTAGTAATACTGTCTGGAGTCCCAACCTGTGCGGCTGCTTCAGGTAAGCTACAAATCAGTGTTGGATCTACTAAGGGTGTGGAGTCCTGGGCATCTACTAAGGTAATCTCATTTAAAAGGGGGGTTTGAGCCTTATTCCCAAAATCTAAAAGCGAGGTTTTAGTTTTGCCTAGGGCCTCCCTATGTTTCCTCCTTTTTTTACTTGGTGGAGGGCGATGAATCTGTACCGCAGGTGGAGGCTTAGGTTTCTGTTTCCTAGGTTTAGGTGTTATCTTAGTGCGGCTAGGACCAGGGGTAGGAGAAACAATTGTAATATTATCCTCAAGTAAAGAAGGTGTGGATGCAAAATCGCGGAACAGTAGAGGGACGTCTTCTAAACTAGCGTTGGCCTCATTCAAGTGTATAGAACCTACTTCCTGATTTGTGGCATGCGAGGAGCTATCCAAGAGAGGTTTATGCTTCATACTCTCGACAGAACGGCGACGCTCTGCCCTACGCTTTGCTAATGTAGAATCCTCATCACCCTCACTCTTTTTTTGGAAGTAGTTCTCCAGAGACCCATTTCGCAGACTGACCTTTCTCCCTGGGGTATCCTCCTCAGTAGTCATGACCCAGATGTGGCAAGACGGGGTCCACTTGCAGCGGTTGTTAGGGGGATGGCCCTGCCCAGCCTCCTCAGGCCTACGAGGGCCTTAGAGGGCCCGCCCTTTGCCCGGGCTTAGCCCCGGGCGCTCCCGCGCGCTCCCGCGCAGCAGGTCTCTACAGTCGTTATAGGGCTCTTCCTCCAATCAGGTGTGGAGGCGGGACGCTGAGGGAGAGCAGCCCAGGTGACACGGGCGCGGGGTTTCCTTGGGCTCCTGGGACACGGAGTCCACACCCCGACGCTCGCAGCCCTCAGTCCCGGTCCACAGCGAGGTAATCCTTAGCCCAGGTCCTAGGGCGACGCGGGACCCGCGGAGCGGGTTCCGCTAGCAGCAACGTTAAAAGCAGCAGGCTCCTAGTGATGTGCTGTAAAGCAAACAGCAATCCTTCCCTGTTCCTGGCCAGTTCGTGAAGTGTCCCGCGTTCTAAAAGCAAGCGGGGCACTTTATCTCTACCCAGAGGCAGGGGGCGGGACGCTGAGGGAGAGCAGCCCAGGTGACACGGGCGCGGGGTTTCCTTGGGCTCCTGGGACACGGAGTCCACACCCCGACGCTCGCAGCCCTCAGTCCCGGTCCACAGCGAGGTAATCCTTAGCCCAGGTCCTAGGGCGACGCGGGACCCGCGGAGCGGGTTCCGCTAGCAGCAACGTTAAAAGCAGCAGGCTCCTAGTGATGTGCTGTAAAGCAAACAGCAATCCTTCCCTGTTCCTGGCCAGTTCGTGAAGTGTCCCGCGTTCTAAAAGCAAGCGGGGCACTTTATCTCTACCCAGAGGCAGGGGCGGGACGCTGAGGGAGAGCAGCCCAGGTGACACGGGCGCGGGGTTTCCTTGGGCTCCTGGGACACGGAGTCCACACCCCAACGCTCGCAGCCCTCAGTCCCGGTCCACAGCGAGGTAATCCTTAGCCCAGGTCCTAGGGCGACGCGGGACCCGCGGAGCGGGTTCCGCTAGCAGCAACGTTAAAAGCAGCAGGCTCCTAGTGATGTGCTGTAAAGCAAACAGCAATCCTTCCCTGTTCCTGGCCAGTTCGTGAAGTGTCCCGCGTTCTAAAAGCAAGCGGGGCACTTTATCTCTACCCAGAGGCAGGGGGCGGGACGCTGAGGGAGAGCAGCCCAGGTGACACGGGCGCGGGGTTTCCTTGGGCTCCTGGGACACGGAGTCCACACCCCGACGCTCGCAGCCCTCAGTCCCGGTCCACAGCGAGGTAATCCTTAGCCCAGGTCCTAGGGCGACGCGGGACCCGCGGAGCGGGTTCCGCTAGCAGCAACGTTAAAAGCAGCAGGCTCCTAGTGATGTGCTGTAAAGCAAACAGCAATCCTTCCCTGTTCCTGGCCAGTTCGTGAAGTGTATAATGTAATTATAATGTAATTTAAAAAATAAAATATCTAAAAATAAATTGTTTAAAAAAATGTAGAAAATCAGTATAAAAAAATAAAAATTATTACATTTAGAAATTGTCATTTACAAAACCTTAGAAATTCACTGAAAAAACCATAGGTTTCAGACATGTTATAGTTAGGAATAGCATTTAAAAAACCTTAGAAATTCACTGAAAAAACCATAGGTTTCAGGGGTGTTATAGTTAGCTGGACATTTCACTCATACAAAACCATTGAAATTCCTCCGTTATAGTTAGTTGTACTAACTGTAACTCTCGCGCCCACAATCCATTGGTGATGATGTCACATATTACATACATCATGATAAATATATCATAAATGTACAGGCATAAAATAAATGAGACAATTTACCAAGTATTACTACAATTCCATTAAAAATCATCACTACAAACAGGTTAAAAATAGAGGGAATACATTCTTGGTATAAATCTGATCAGACATTACATAACAACCTTGACCGGATAAACCAAGCACTGGCAAGGTACTTAGCGACCCCAGAACAATATACAAAGGGGTAGTATTAGTTAAAATAATACGCAGAGCTGCTCTAACCTGATTATAGGCTTTACATGCGAACAAGAAGTGGCCAAGGGATTCTTCCAGACATGGACAACCTGGACAATTTATGTCATGCACCCTCCTACCCTTCCACCCTTCCGTAAATTTTTTGAGGGGGTGGGTACCATATCTTAATTTCAGGAACAAAGTTCTATCTCCAGGGGTCTGGATAAAGTCCAGGAATGGTTCTAGCTTTCTGGAGGGTTTATGTTCAAGAAAGTTCTTTGTCAAAGGTCCCCAACTTGTAGTATTGAGGTCCTTGGCCTATACCCAGTCCCAGTATGATTTATTAACAATTTGTTTAGCAGGGGGGGGACTGTGAGGCCCAGCACTCAGCCAGACCTACAGACTCTACCAGCTTCTTTAGAATATTGAGCCACTTTATTTTGTTGGATGCATTCAAGATAATTAACTCGTCCAACACTAGAGCATATTTTGCTAATTCAGGGGTCCTTCTAAGGCGCACCCAGAATAGCAAAGGGCGGAGTCGAACTATTTCTGAAATTGATCTTTTACCCATGTCAAGGAATAAAGATTTCAAAGGGGTCGAGGGAGGAAGTGAAACTACATCTCTCATAAACTTGTTCTCTGCAGTTACCAATGCCTTAGTGTTCTCGGCACCCCACAGTTCAGAGCCATAAACTGCAGAGGCTAGAGCTTTTCCCTGGTAAACTGCCAGGGCAGGGGCTACTGGTCTACTAATAGAGAGGCGCTGATTCTTCAATATGGCTCCAGAGACCCTTTTAAGGTTTAGGACCATTTTTCATATATGGGAGTCCCATCTCATGTTGTTACATAGCCTGACCCCAAGGTAGTCGAATTCATCCACCACCTCTAAAGATGACCCATTTAAGGAGAGATAAACTTTACTAGAATTTCTTTTAGCAGATAATACCATCAGCTTCGTTTTCGTGGTGTTAACCGTTAACCCACGGTCTTTACAAAAAACGCTGAAGCGGTCAAGCAATTTTTGGAGACCCTTAGGGGTCTTGGACATCAGGAGGGTATCATCCGCAAAGAGGAGTGTGGGGGTTTTCTCCCCGGCAAGTACAGGGGCATCCGCAGGGTCCTCCCTCAAATGGTCCACCACCCCATTTATAAAGAGGGAGAACAGTGTCGGAGCCATCACACAACCCAGCCGCACCCCTCTATTGACTGGTACCCTCCCTGTCAATTGACCCTGGTTCCCCCACCGAATCCTTGCATAATTTTCCTCGCGGGGCTTGATGATGAATTGCAGCAAATAGCTAGAAAAACCCATGTCCAATAGGACCCCCCAGAGTTTGGCACGTGGAATATCATTGAACGCTGTTTTCAGGTCTATGAAAGCCAAGTAGAGGCTACCCTTGGTGATGGACACTGACTTCCAATAGACCGCTGTGGTGTGTGTATAACTGTTTAGGTGAGTACATGGGAGTGTGATTGATTATTTGCATGACTAACTAGGTAAGTGAGTATCTCTATGGATGAGTGGAGGTGTGTGAATGTCTGTATAGGTGTATGAGTGCATATGATAGTGCTGTATTGATGAGTGACTGCATGTATGAGTAACTGTATGGATGAATGAGTGGACATGTGTGTAGACCTAGGAATCAGTGAGTGGGTATGGAGTAACTGGTATTGGTGTGTCTATGGTTTCGAAAATGGTAGTCTGTATTTTAGAGTGGGTGTATCAAAGGTTATATTAGGATGTGAGGCAGTACATCAGATTATCATGTGGATGATGTCATCAGTGATGTCATGTGAGATGTCAGCAGTGATGTCACTGACCATGTCAGGAATGTTGTAATATGTGACGTCGTCAGCAGTGCATAGTAGGGGCACGAGTTATAGTTAGCTGAACTAACTATAATAGGCGAATTTCTCTGGTTTTGTACGAGTGAAATGACCAACTAACTATAACGTCCCTGAAACCTGTGTTTTTTCAGTTAATTTCTAAGGTTTTTTAAATGCTAATTTCTAGCTATAACGTCCCTGAAACCTATGGTTTTTTTCAGTAAATTTCAAAGGTTATTTCAATGCTAATTTCTAACTATAATGTGCCTTAATCCAATGTTTTATTTTTATTAACTTCTTTTATATATATATATATATAGATGGGTGACCTGGATAGTGCAGAATCATTAAAAGCTGAATTGAACAATAACAACATTAAACTTAGATTCACTCCGCACATCAGTCACACACAGGTAGGATTCCTGGACAATGCTATCTATGTATCAGGAGATAAGTTGGAGTCCACATTATATAGAAAACCTACTGCGGGGAACGCCACCTTACATGCGTCTAACTCACACCCCAGCCACCTCATTAGGAGCACCCCCTACGGGGAACTCCTAAGATTGAAAAGGATTTTTAGCACTAATAAGGAGGCCACTACATGTACTCAAGAGGCTCTATCCAGATTTAAAGCTAGAGGATAAAGTGAGTCTGTTCTTAAGGAAGCTAGTGATAAGGCCGCACTGAGAACAAGATCTTCTCTGTTGGGAGTAGTTAACAGGCCCCCTGAGACAGAACAGAGGGGGATGAGGACAAGGCTCCCCTTCTTATCACTATGTTCAATAGACAACACAGGCAGTTAAAGGCTATTATCAATAAAAACTGGCCCATACTAAGAACAGATGCAACATTTGCGCCTTGCTTACCTACCAAACCATCCATTACTTTCAGACGTGCGGTGTCCATGAGAAGGCAATTGGTTAGAAGTAACAAAGAGACAATATCTAGTGGCACTTGGCTCCAACCCAAGAAGGGAATAGGGATTGTACAAATGTACTTTCTGTAGAGCCTGTAAATTTGGCTTTAAACTAACACATTATACAACACCATTCAGTTCTGAAGACGTACAGATAAGGGGGCATTATACACGTCGTACAGAGTATGCGGTCTATGATGCACGTGTGGCCTCAACTATATGGGCAGCACCAAGCTCCAAGTACATGCCCAAATTCTCCAACACTTAAGAGCCATTGTGAACAATGATACCACCTATCCGGTGGCCCGTCATTTTAAGGCTGTACACAAAAATGATCTCCAATGTCTAACTTACTTTGTGATTAATGCCATCATGATGGGGGGCAATAGAGAAAGAATGCTGAGACAACTGCAGACCTGCCTAATAATAGAACGTTTCCTATGTATTGTAATTGATTCTCATGTGAATGTGGCATCTATTTAATCACGTTTCAAATTTATGTATGTATTGTGCTTTTATGAGATTCACTCGAATAAAGCCTCTTTGAATTGCAAATCAGTTTGACCCTGTGCCTCAAGGGAACAGTCCAGCCCGAACTGCCAAGCCATGTCTTCCCTGGAACCGGAAAAAAGCATCCTGGGACCGGTTTCTGGCATTGCAGCCGTCATCAGCCAGGCTAGCTTGAATCCAGTGGAAAAGTGAGCAAGGGACTCACGTCTGAGCATACCCTGCCAACTTAGGGCGAACAAAGTGATACAAAAGGGGATGATGGACGGAGTGTTTGAGCAAATCAAACACTCACCCCTAGTCAACTGATCTGGGTTTAATCCATCACCATTCTTTAGCCCACTCTGCCACCCCAGTTCAGACATGGCCATATGCAAATTAGTCTGACCCTGTGCCTCATGGGAACAGTCCAGCCCGAACTGCCAAACCATTTCTTCCCTGGACCGGAAACAAGCATCCTGGGACCGGTTTCTGGCAATAATAAAACTGGACCGCAAGGCCCCTTTTGGTTTAAATACCACAGAAGATCTGTACACTTGTCTGTAACCGTGCACATCCAGATGTGGATTTTGTCCATGTATTAGATTAAGTAAACTTGAATTCAGTTTTCCTGACCATTCTTAGTATTTATCTATGTATTTATGTATTTGCTTTAAGTCTTAACACCTACCTCGTGACTACCTATCTATTAAGATATTCGATTACATTAAATTGTTTCATAAGATTAGATGACACATCTTTGTAGAACCTCAGTATCTATATGAATTCAAATAGGTCCTGCTTTTATAAGACTTTTAGATTCTAGGGTATTTGCACATTAGCAGCACTTTGCAATTTCCTGCAATTTTTGCACATTTTTGAGGTATTGCTTTTAGGTAGCACCATTCATTTTAGGGCGTGTTGTAAAGTTTTTGACATGAAGTACATACAAACTTACGTAGATTCTCAGGATGTTTAAATCTTAAAGATCTACTAGAGTGATCCCATGGATAGATTTATTGGGGGTTTTCTAGAATTAGGACCCCTTATGTATTGTACATGCCTTACCTGAAGATATATCAGCTCGACACTTGATGTATTTATGAGTAGTCCAATTGCACTTAAGCTGACATGATGGGTACAGATGTATATTTTAACTTGGTATATATACAGTTATTTCTTATATTCATATATATATTTATATATTCATATATTTATTCATTTTAGTGTCCTTCTGAAGTTCCAGGTTATTCCTATGTATAATTGTAAGTTCAATACAATGTTTCATCTGTTGAAAACAATACATGGAAGTGGTTGAGTATGAACACATAAAAATGGTTTGATTATATATAGATAACCTTTTTATGACACTCATGATCATTCTGTGCATCTGGTATTCGGATACATTGTGACTATAAAGTACTTAGGTACAATCCTCAATGGTATACACTTACCGAATGCACTATCTTCCATTGTATAAGAATGCAGTCTATTTACCATGTTGTTTTATCACTTGACACGGGTTCAGCAAATATAAAAATAGTCTTTCTGGAAAGCCAGCCGCATGAGATCAAGGTGTTGTATCACCCGAAAAGCATCATGGCAGGCAGAAGAGAGAAATAAAGAGTTTCTTTATTGCCACAAAGAGGAGTTCGCTTGTTCTTTATTGCCGTCTCTGGAGGTTAAGGAATGCTTGGAAACAATATATGTATATATATATATATATACAAAGCAATATCTGCTCGCCAGTCGAGACCACAGAAGGTAAGGACCACCACACGACTTCCTGAGTGTTAAAACGAGCGTTTATTATCCATTTTAGCAGTTTCAGCAGGCATGACGCGTTTCTGGCAGGGACTGCCCTTAATCACATAACGGAAATGCAGTTGTGGTCACTTTAAATAGAGCACACACTCGATTTTTTTCCCTCTTTCGTGATACCACCACGTGTTCTAACAATAGACATGGAGAAAAAACTAATCGTGTAGGGTGATAGAAACAAACAATTGGTAGCTTTCTAAGGATGTCTTTAAACTGTTGATAGCATATTTTCTTTTGCACGATAAAGTAGAACTTTCAATTTGGTTCTATTTACAACAAACAAGTATAACTGCATAAATGCGTTTTTAGCTTGTGCAAATTTAGAACTAGCAGCATGATAAGGAAGACACTACAACTAGTACAAACATATATATACACATCAATATAGTATTACAATATATAACTCCATTGCAACGAATAAATAACATTTAAATATGTTAAATTTTTTATAAAAGACCATGTATAAAAAGAGAGGGTCAATTCATAATTATATTGCATCAATAAATAAATATTATGCTAAAAATAAATGTGCAAATGGCAATTTTTCAAAGAAATAACTATATTACTAGTGTGACCAGCTATAATATTGTCATCATGCGATGTCTAAAATATCACATCTTGATGTCATGTTGTTCTGTATGTGACCATACTTTAAATAAAGTGCTAGTGCTATGCTGATTGTAGCGAGGTTAGACAACCAGATGTAATGAAAGCATAAATCCCAAATGTAAGTGTACTGAGTGATTGAAGTGCAACCAAGGAATATGAAGGTTTAAAAAAAGTGATAAAGATGGAGAGAGATAAAATTGCAGGTTATATATTATTTGCATAGAGGATACTTCTTAATAGTTATTGGATCGTGTATTCTGATAAATGACATTCACTGGTGGTTGAATGGACCCAAGTACCACATATGTCAACATACTGAGATGGGATACAGGATAGATAGCATTTATTCAATTTTATAGGAAGGTGTGCATATCCTCCCTGTCATTAAGGCCATTTGGATGTTTACTGTTGAGATTCAGAATGTATCTAGTCTCTAACTGCCTTAAAGCTTTATCCCTGTCCCCACCTCGCTTCGATGTCGGTGCCTGATCGATGACAAAATAAGTCAAACAATTTACATCTTTTTTGTGACTAATTTTAAAGTGTCTGGCGACCGGGTAAGCTGGGTCACTATTAATGATTGCACGAATGTGCTGCAGGATACGCATGTACACTGGATTTTTTGTATTGCCTACATAGCGTAAGCCGCATGTGCAGGTGAGAACATATATAGCGTACTCAGTGCGGCAGTCATATTTACCCCTGATTGGTATTTCTTTGGTTTTAAATGGGGTGCTATATGGGGCAGTGTTGGCTCCAAAGTTGCAAACCCTACAAGTTGCACATTTACGAAAGCCATTACTTGTGGGCATCATGTCATGAATGATGTAATATGTGACATCATCAGCAGTGGATTGCGGGTGCGCGATATATAGTTATTGCATCTAAGTATATATGCGAATTTCAATGGTTTTGTGCGAGTAAATTAAGGTTTTGTAAATGCTAATCCCTAACTATATATGGCCTAAAACCTATGGTTTTTTCTGTGAATTTCAATGGTTTTTTAATAGCAAATATCAAAAGCTGTCAAATGTCAAGTACGTGATAGGTAAAAACATTTTCGTGTTTATGCACGCTGATGTGCTTTGAACGCTGCCCCCCCCCTCTTTTCTCTTAGTAGTACTCTCTCTTTGCAGATAGTGAAGGGTAGTTAACGCAGGCCTTTGCCAGCGTTGTAATCCGTCGTGCCTGCTTGTCTCTCCATTTGATTGATTGTTATCCAAGCATTTACTGTTTTAGAATTGATTCTCTTTGGTTCATTCTCTATTTACAAACAACCACAGAGTCGCAATACTCTGTTTAGTCTTTGCAGATAGTGAAAAATCGTGTAAAAAAACAAAAGTAATCGAGCAAAATCAGAAGGCCACTAATGGGATCTCTTTTTGACCTCGCTAAAATAGAAACATTAGGAACAACCCTTCATGAGAAATACGAAACTAGTGAGATGAACTGAGCTCCACACCATGAAGGCTGCAAGACAGCTCGGCTCCACCACCCACCCCGCCCAAAATAACGATAAACTCTATGCAAATATTATAAATATATACAACACACCAGCAAAGTAACAGGGTAAAACATTTTATTAAATAACTATTTACATAACTATTTTATACTTTTTGTTGCCTGATCCGGCTAGCTCAATCGATCGAGCATGAAACACATGCACTCTGATAGCAAGCGTTGCTGCTGATGCTATGCAGACAAAAACTGGTTTTCAGTTTGTACATTCTTCAAGATTTTTCCATCCATTCCATGCAGGATGCACCCACCACTGTGGTAGGAATGCAGGATGCACCCACCACTGTGGAGGGCGCATCCTAATGCTGCCCACGCGACCCCTGCCCTTATGGCGGGCAGTCCCTTTTACCAACAGGATGGTGGGCGGGCAAAGTCCAGTGAAGAAGACAAAGGAAAGTATTGTATGGGCTTTCTTCTCAGTACCAGAGGGTGAGAAAAAAGTGAACACCCGTAAGTTCACTTGCACAATCTGCTAACGCATTTTATCTGTAGGGTCAGAAAGAATACTCATTCGAAACCAGCAGCATGAAAAAGCACCTGGAAACTCTGCACCCCGTTCACCTGGCTAGAGAGGAGAGGAGAAGAGAACTTAATTAGGTGGCAAAACAAGACCCAAACACCCCTTCTACCTCTCGCAGCAATTTCCTCCAGCGCCAAGGCCCGCATCATCCCTGAACTTTTTGAAGTGGCGATCAGCTGTAAAAACTGTGACACCAAACTCTGCTTGCAGATCAATGCATCGATGTTGTTACAGCTGCCATAAAAGCTCATAAATGTTATTTTTTTTATAATGTGCTTTTCATTTTGTGAAACAGGTTAATTGCTGTTTTTTAATTTTGTTATGTTCTTAAAAAACACACAAAAAAGAAAAAAAGAAAAAAGGTTTAAAAATACAATTTCTTTTTTAAATTCACAAAAAAGAAAAAGAAAAAAAAACGGTTCCTTTGGAACCTCATATATTGGTTAAAAAAAAAAATTACCTGAGTGATTGCATGAGAGCAAGGACACTGTGTGGGTGATTGGAAACGTTGAAGGGTACTGCATTGTTATTTTATGAATGTTTGGGTAGTGGCGGCATGATCGAATGAGTGTATGGATAATGGTTGGGTGATTGGTGGAGTGTATGGGTAGTACCTGGGTAATTGAAGGAGTGAATGAGTAGTGTTTAGGTGATTCGAGGACTGAATGGGTAGTGCATATGTGTTTGTAGCACTGCATGGTTAGTGCCTGGGTCATTGGATGAGTACACGGGTACTGACTCAATTATTAGAGTACTGCAAGGAGAGTGCATGGTGAATTTATAATTGCTTGGGTATTAGCAGAGTGATTGGATAAGTACATAGTACTGGCTGGGTGATTGGAGGAGTGCATGGGGAGTGACAGGGTGATTGCTGGACTGCGCGGGTATTTCCTTTGAAATTGAAGGACAGAAGGAGTAGTGTGTAGGTGATTAGAGAACTACAAGGGTAGTGCACAGGGGATTGTAGCAGTGCATGTCTTAGTCTTTGGGTCATTACATGAGTACATGGTTACTGACAATGTCAGTCAAGCATTTTATTTCGATTATTTAAAATCATAAAAAGACAGTCATGAACATATATACATATATATACACATCGTTATTTACATAAATCAGTCATGAATTTTATGTACAGTGTAATAAGAAAAAGAAAAATGTACGTAATCACAATACATTCTGATGTCTGGTTGCGTAAAATAGAAAGATTAACAGTTTCATTAAAATTCAGGCTAAAAATATAATTTACAATAGAGGTAGTTCATATGGACATAATACACATTTCATCACTTAGTGCATCTAGCAGACCGATCTCATCCTATATATACAAAGTGCAAAGTGCCAGGTAAATAAAGGAAGACAAGTCAATAAAAGAATTTTTCCCCTACATCGCATTTACCAGTCTATCTAATGTATTCTTTTTCCGGACCGCAGCCACCAGAAAACAAGCAACACAAAACATGACCTGTGGACAACTTAACATTTGTAAATATAAGAGAGCTGGTCTAACTTGTATAAAGCCAGCCTCTTTCAACAACGGTAGCAGATATTTATCCCTCATTTCTTGATAAAAATCACAAAACATGACGAAATGCATCGTATTCTGGGCTGAAAAGTTATCACATTTACAAGGGTTACAGTTTTCCGGCTTGCCCCGGGTTGGAAATTCACCCAAAGTTAGGTGTATCAAATTAAAACGAAACCTCGATAAGAGCTGTCTGTGGAAGGGTCGATTGACTAAATGATTAGACTACTGCAAGGAGAGTGCATGGCGAATTTATAAGTGCTTGGCTTACTGCATGACTACATGGGTATTGCTTGGCTGACTGGGAGAGTGTATTGGTAGTGCCTGAGTGAAATCATAACTGTTTAGGTAGTGGCGGAGTGATCTCATGAGTGCTTGGATACTAACTAGGTGATTGCACAATATGGAATAAGGCAATCATTACTCAAGTAGCTTTAAAATCACCTACTCACTACCTTTGCACTCCTCTAATCGGTCAGGCACCTCTCAATAGTTCACTAAGCATACATTTAACTGTATAAATACAATCTGAACACATAGATCAGTCATTACATATTATCTAGTTAAGTAGATAAGTACAACATGCCTGCAAGGCTAATATGTGGCTATTTACCTTTGAGCTACATATTGACCATTCTATCTACAAATATGTGACATCATTAAAGTATAACTCTCAACAAACTTAAGAAAGAAGAGTAATTAACAACACCTTTTATGATCACTTTTAAAACCACTGTATGAATGACATGGTGCACACCTTTCCTTTGCATGTGTTTCTCATTTATTCCTCTGTATTCACTTCCATTTGCGTGCTCCCCGGAATGCATGGACAGCCCAAACCACACTGTTTACTTGAAATGCTCTGTATAGGAGCGGCATACTTGAAGAGAAAAAAAACGTCACAAGAGAGACAATGGAATAACATTGGTTTACATCATGTTTTCAAAATATGAGGAACACATACTTGGAGAATGTTTTAGTTGTTAAACAATAATCTTTTAGTACACTTACGGTGGGGCATAGGTTTTGAATATCGTGGGATGTTGAATCAACGTTTTAAGTGACATCTAAGGGTGGGCGGAGCAATAATGGTTGGTACTGAAGTAGGAAACCAGCGAAGAACGAACGGTGCGGTTAACATGTAAGATAATAGGTACTTAGGAATGAGGGAATGGTGCATTGTGGGCCAGGTAGTCAGGTACTGAAATTAGGGGAGAGGTTCACGTCATGAATGCCAGGGACAACATTAGAGGAGATGCATAAGGGAAATATTGCTTGGAAGGCACTGGCACTTACACATAGGAGTAGCATTGTTTATGCTTAATAGCGGGAAAACGTTGATTTGGGGAGGAAGGGGAGCACAGATGTGTAAATAACATGATGAAAGATATTGGGTAAAACGAGCTTCTAAAATGATGTGTTTTTAATTTTAGATAATCAAACCCCTGACGAAGGGTCGAAGAATGACCCGAAATGCATTGGGTAAATGAAACTGATGATTGTGGATCAAATTTACGCACGCCCTCGGGGTGCAGGATAAAGCTATGATAAGCAATGCTGTACCTTTTAGAATGGTGGTGAAGTCGTAAGCGCCTCTCTTGTGATCTGCGCAGAAAGCAGAAAGGAATGATTCATTTTTGATGACGCTGATAAAATAAACGAACTTGGAAGAAAAATACATCTGTTCATTGGCATTTGTGTAATGCTAGTAAAACATAGCTGTGCGTCCGGTGAGGGGCGGTATGCCGCTCCTATACAGAGCACATTTAAAACCACACATTTATTCTACATCTTCACCTTTGTATCTAAAATTATATGGCATCATTCAACTATACCTTTGTTCAGCCTACACATAGAAGCCTAATTTACAGCATCTTATTTCACCATTCAATCTTAAAATATGTGGCATCATTTAACGTTACCTTTGTACAAACTAATAAAAGAAAGCTAATTATTAACACCTTATATGATCATCTTTTATAGCATGAGTACATGGGTTCTGACTTAATGATTCGATTACTGCAAGGAGAGTGCATGGTGAATTTATAAGTTCTTGGGAATTGGCGGAGTGACTGGATAAGTACCTAATACTGGCTGGGTGATTGGAGGAGTACATGGGGAGTGACAGGGTGATTGCTGAACTACGTGAGTACCACCTGGGTAATTGAAGGAGCGAATGAGTAGTGTGTAATTTGTTAGAGGACTGCATGGGTAGTGTACGTAGGATTGTAACAGTGCATGTGTTAGTGTCTGGGTCATTAAATGAGTATATGGGTACTGACTGAATGATTAGAGTACTGCAAGGAGAGTGCATGGTGAATTTATAAGTGCTTGGGAATTGGTGGAGTGATTGGATGACTTCATAGTACTGGCTATACCAAAACCAAGAGAAGAAAATGCCTTAAGACAACACTCCGTTGAATGGGCATTAAACATTAAAATTGACACAGATGTCTATGATTATTCAAGTGTAGCAGTATGGAATGTATGTAGGGTCAGTGAGTCCCCCTTATGTCCATATTGCTCATGTCCTGGGACTTGAGTCACAGTGTGCAACATTATCAATTGCACTCCAAGTCGCGCCGACACTTCAACACATCCATTAGTTACTTCCTTGTCCAGCCAAGGACGGGACCAAGCCCAGAGCCCCAGGGGTCATTGTTCACACCCCTATGCGGGATTGGCATACACTAGGCCAGCCCACTCTGCTTACGCTTACAGGGACGAAACTACAATGCTACATGTCCCAAGTTTTCCCTGTAGTGATCTCCTGATCACAGGTCTAGTTGTCAGCATGCCACAGCCTATCCCTCAGGGCTGGTTTACACCCACACCGCACCCATCCAGCACAGGCATCACAGGACATGTGACCCTGCCAAAAAAGGGGGCTAGGCGCACATGCTCAATGCCATTTTCACTCTCTATCTGGGTGTGTCTTTGTGGTTATTATTTATGCAGGAGGGCCTAGGGACCTACTACATTACAAATCCCCACTGCCGGAGGTGACATGATGGCGTCCGCACCACGATATTCAATCATATAAGGCCCATGACTTGAGGTGCACAGAGTTGGTGGCAGCTGAGATACTTTGGTCAACACACGCCTCCCGCCACGTGGCGATGACTTGAAATACACAGAGTTGGTGGCAGCCGAGACACTTTGGCCGACATGGGCCTCCCACCACGTGGCGATGACTTGAGGAACACAGACTTAGTGGCAGCCGAGGCATTTTGGCTGACACAAGCCTCCCGCCACTTGGCGATGACTTGAGCTGCACTGAGTTAGTGCCACCAGAGCTGAGTGGGTGTGCACCCTGCGATGATGCCTGTGAGGGGCCGGGCGCACATGCCCGTAGCCAGTTCCACTATCTATATAACTGTGCCTGTCTGTTCATTATGTATGCATGATGGCCCCGGGCCCTACCACATTACATTGTGCTGTGGACAGCAGATGCAACCATGTTACCTCTTAGAAAGACCTTGGATATGTAGCTTTGTCCCCCCCCTGTGAGCATAAGCAGAGTGGGCAGAGCTGGTGTATGTCAGTACAGCGTAGGGGTGTGCACAATTCGTCCAGGGCTCTGACCATGGTTCAGTTCTGGGCTCGACAAGGGAGTAACAAATGCGTGTGTCTGTGTTTTAGTGTCGTGCCACCTGGCACACAATCGACAATGTTGCAATGTAGCTGTAACCCGGGGGGCGGGCTCACATGAATGGAGAAATGAAGGAGCGCAAGACGACTCGGGGTCTTGGCCCAAACATGCCAAGTGTTGTGTGTATCTGTATTGCCGCAGCATGAGCACATGCCTAGCCCTACTCACAGCGTGACTTTAGCCAGGCATCAACTGTACATCTGTGTCCACCCTATCCTTACCATAGGCCTAAACTCACGTGGACGCCCACTTTCAACAGCCAACATCAGTTTGTCGTTGTCAGGCTTGTGGAAATGCGCAAAAAAGCATGACAATGGTGTGCCGTAGGAGTGCAAGTGATGCAACTGTGCAGGCACCGATGGGACATTACAGGAGCTGGCTGTGGTGGGTAGTGGTGCTCAGGGCCACTATGGGCTCCAGGATGAGGGCTGCATAGCCCCCTTCCAATATTTCCACAGGCATGGGGAGGTGGGGGTCCCCATGGCTTGAGGGTCTGTTACGAACCCCCGAATTTCAATTTTAAGTGCCCCGGGAGGTGGTGGTCTCATGGGAGTGTGGTGGATACACTTTCCCCCACACACATAATTTTCATTTTAAAACAGAGCCTCGTGGAGATGATCTGCTGCGGGGGACACCGCGTGCCCCCTGCAGTTCATTATCAAAGCCCTGGGGAGGTGGTGTCCCCAGGTCAGCTTGTGGAGTTTGAGACCCCCCATGAATTTTTTTGTTTCTGCCCTGGGGAGGTGGCAGTCCCGAGGCCCTGGGTCTGTGGGTGGCCGCACTGGCCCCCTTAATTATTTGCTGAGTGCCCCCAGGACCTGGCTCACCCGGGGGCTTTGAAAAATTAAGTGTGGAAACCCCTGCTTGTTTTTTTTGCAACTTCACGGCAGAAGTTGCACACCCAGCGCAATTTCAAATTCATTTTATAAAAATAAAAAAATTATGGGAGGCCTGGGGTCCTTGTGGGACCCCCTTTGCAGGCCTATGGGGTCACGATGTTACTGCCCTGCCCCCTATTCTTCTTTTTCATCCTTTTTTCCACACTTATCTTCTGACTTGGTAAGCAAGTCACAAAATGGCTGCCAACATTTCCTGGTTTGGAGTGTTGGCAGCCAATCAGAATGTAGCTTGTGCCAGGGAGGCTGCGCAAACCCTCCTCGATGCTCAGATATCAAAACTTTCTTTTTCTAAATTCTCAGCAATTACTGAACAGATTTACACCATTTAACAAAAAGGGCTCTTTCTGTTGCCAAATTTGGTATAATTCCGTTAAGCAGTTTGGGCTGTAGCTTTGTCTAAAGTTTCCTACGGAAATTAACATGGAAAAATGCGTTTTTTCTCAGCCCCCGCTTGACGATTCACCCAGAAACTTACAAGGCAGAAGCTGACCGGAGCTGGCCACATTTTTTTAAACTTTCACGAAGATTCTTCAACTGGCGCCAAAGTTATTGGGAAAGAAAAAACGTTTTTCCTATGGAAACTAGGTCCTAACTATAACTACCTACTGGCGACCGGTGATCAAGATCGCTGTGGCGATTGAAACACGTCTGGGGCAGACACTCATCTGTTTCATCTTGGTGAATGTGAGTAAATAATGGAACTTTGAACCTGTGCTTCCTTATTTCATTGGAGTACTTTGCTGGTCCGTACCTGCTGTGTTTTCCTCTCGCTGGAGTAGGAGGGACCAGACTTTGGTTTGAATATATATATATATACACAGACACATGCATTCAGTATATACAGTAGCATACCTCTAAAACACTGTCCAAGAAAACCCCCTGTACATGCCATAACGAACAGTTAAAAAAAATAATTTGGAGTTCCACACTTCAAAATAAATACATTACATTTCTTTTAAAAACAAATATCACATAACTAATCTATTTTAAATATATTTAATCACTGTAATATTATAATAAACAAATTACTTCTTTAATATATTTAAAAAAAAATACATATGCTGACTCCTAAAATAACAAAAAAATGCAAATGAAAATTAGCAACAAATACAATTATAGCATAAAAAATACACATAACTAAACAACATAAACAATACAAATAAACGTGCACACTAATGGCATATGACATTCATTCAGCCTTTTGTTGAAGATATGTCTTAGTCCAACCTTGGAATTCGTCCACCAGACATTTATTATCACCCCTTCCTTTTCCTCCCAGGATTTTCCATGCAGCCTTTACCATATATTTCTCCCTGTAATCATACTCTTTAGATAATGATGCCATCATTATCTACTCATCAAAACACATGGTGGCCCATAAGGAAAAGGTTTATCTAGCATTTATGGACCTGGCCGCTGCTTTCGATTGTATGAATAGGGTGAAGTTGTGGGCCATAATGTTCAATCTAGGGGTAGACACCGACCTGATTAACATCTTGAGAGCCCTACACAGGAATACATCGGCTAAAGTGAGGTACAACTTGGAAGGAGATAACACTGAGCCTTTTGATTGTACTAGTGGGGTCAGGCAGGGGTGTATTCTGGCCCCTTTCTTGTTTTCTTTGTACATTAATGGTCTGGAACAATCCCTAACTAAACTAAACGTGGACTTACCCAGAATAGGAAGCAGAGCGATCCCTGTCCTGCTCTATGCAGACGTTGCGGTCCGGTTGGCACGCACACCACTTGGACTGCAGCGTCTCATTGATGGGTTTGTGGATTTCATGAACGGTTTATACTTAACTGCTAACCTGTCTAAATCGTATGTTATGGAAGTGGTCCCAAAAAGTGGGAGTACAATTTTTAACTATAAAATAGGTACTTTTAGTTTAGCGAAGGTTCAGTCCTTCTCTTACCTGGGAATTTTATTTGATAAGGGCTTACATTTTAAACCACTGATTGAGGAACGATGTAACAAACTACTTTCTAGCTCAGGAGCTATAATGAATTTTGGCCGCAGATTGGGGCGATGGTCGCCAGAGAAGATGATGGTTTTATGCAATTGCATTTGTTACTCAAAAGTGGCTTATGGGGCAGAACTGTGGGGGACGGTGGATGTGTCTAAACTCCAAATTGAGGAAAACAAATATTTAAGAAGGCTCCTCAAAATCCCCCAGTGTGTTTCTTCTCATATTATCCACAATGAATTGGCAGTGATTTTTTAGCAGATAGGGTGGGGAGTAGGCCACTGATTGCCTTGCTAAAGATTTGGGTCACCCCAGAAGCCAGTCTGACGAAACAGATAATTATGGACTGTATGGGAAGGGAGAAAGGAATGACTATCCCTTGGCTCAAGTACGTTAAGGAATGCTTGGAAAGCATCGGGTGTGAGGATCTGTTTCTGACACCGTCCTGCATAACAAAAAAAATAAAGCCATTGCACGAGAAGTTAGGGACAGTAACAAACAATCAGTGAAGGCACATGCTCTCGTAAGGTCCTGTGTAGGAATGGAGCCTTATCTAGCCCTTATACACAATGCCCATGATAGATTTTTATTAACACGTTTTAGGCTCAACTTTTTACACCACCAGCTAGCAGAGCCGCCTGGTTTTACAAATTTAGATGAGTCAAAAGGTCCCTGCGGCTGCGATCAACGATCTCCACAGGACACCCTTCATTTTGTATTGTTATGCCCATTTTATTCAATGCCCAGGTGTCGTTTTTAAATAACACTGCTTAAAAAGGCCAATTTTAGACATGCGACAGAAGCTCCCTTATATTTACAAATGGCCCAAGATCATCTGACTTCATTTGCTGTGACAAACTTTTTAAGACAATCAGTTAAATTGAGGGACACAAGAGGAATTTGCTGAGAAAATGTCTTCACTCTGACAGAATGAAGGTGGGGCGAGCATCTGTATTATATATGGATTGTGTACTTAACAGGTCTTGCTTCTCTCCCGAGGTAATTATCCTTTTTTTTTTTTAATACAAAATCCTGCGCACTCAAAATAAATCACAACACAATGTTTTAAATAAATTCAAGTTAGCACAAAAAGAAAGTCTTGTCCAGCGTCGTTGTAATTTGGAGGTTCTTGTATCACTCCTTTTATTTAGATCAGCAGATAGGATGATTTATAAACAGCCAGCCGACACGTGTTTCGTTGTGGGACTGTACATAAACAGACACCACAACTCTTCAGGGATTAATTGCTGAGATGTAAATTCCTAGGCCCAGTTCCGGTGATAATTCCAACCCGGAAGGGTAACCTTGTATTGTAAGTACACGAAATCAGTCGCCACAAGTTATGTTGAAATTCACGCTATAGATTATCACTCTTCAATCCAAGGTTCAATACATATCACTCGAATTCGTGGGCTTCCAAAAAGAGAATCTCCATTAACCAACGTACCCACGGGTTTCAGACGCCAGTAGCGCGAGGGCGATTTAGCCGCAGGACCCCGTAACACACGCACCCGTGGTTACGTTGGTAAATGGAGATTCTCTTTTTGGAAGCCCATGGATTGAAGAGTGATAATCTGTAGCATGAATTTTGACATAACTTGTGGCGACTGATTTCGTGTACTGACAACGACGCTGGACAAGACTTTCTTTTTTTGCTAACTTGAATTTATTTAAAACATTGTGTTGTGATTTATTTTGAGTGCGCAGGATTTTGTATTCATGTTGTAAGAGTGTAAATTTTTTATGCACTGCTATTGAGGGGTTTGTAAGGGTCTCCTCTCCCTGCCTGCACCATGATTATCGAGCTATACACACTCACGTTTACTTTGCGAGAGCGCCTATTAAACCCGTATACTTGAAACCCTCCCTTCTGCTCTCATCCTTTTTTTTAATTGAAGTCCTTTAGTGACACCATTAATCATTACACAAAAACAAATTTAGCAAATTTCATATTCAGAAAACATGGTCAGCCGTGGAATACAAACATCCATTGACATTCATTTTGATCTACAAAATCTTATAAATAATTATTCAAAATATGATCCCCAAATTTTTTCAAATTTTTTCACCCCTCCACTCCTTTGAGCATAGATTTGTTCGCTTTTTCTAACTCTTTTTATTTTCTGAAGCCATTCCTGCACAGAGGGAATCTGGTCTGAAAGCCAATTCTGCAATAGCAGCAATCTATCCACCGCCATTGCAATATATACAATTTTTGCCAACTGGTCTGGAAGCTTAAGATCGGGATTGAAACCATACAAAATTAATTTAACATTCAAGAAAATCATGATCTTATAATAAGTTTGAAGAAAAATAAAGATTCCATCCCAGAATGCCTTAATTTTAGAACAATAGACCATTATGTGAGACCAGTTGGCCGGAGCATATTCTGAACATGTGAAGCAGTTTGGTGGATTATTGGTATACATTTTAGCAATGGCCGACGGTGTACGATACAGAAGCCATTTACTGAAAAATAACATTCTGCACCAGTTGGCTCCCCCTAATACGCTAAAGTTGAATTTATTAATGGTCTTCCAAATATTCAGAGATAGCCCATGATTTTTTTGTTCCTGCCATTTTCTAATTGCGTTTAAACTTAAATCCCCCTCCCTACTCTGCGCTAAACAGCATTTCCATTCCCCGGGTTTCCTTACCCGTGAATCCACAAAAAGATCATTAGTCAATTGGGTAGGTTGACTAATCTGCGTTGGGTCCATTTGCCCCAAAATTTTATAAATCCAATTATAAGAACCTATAATCAAAAAATTCCAATGGATTAAACGTGCCATCTCTGTCAGGGTTATCCACGATTCACTATCAATCAATCATCGTATTTATATAGCGCACTACTTACCCAGAGGGTCTCAAGGCGCTGGGGGGGGGGGATCCGCTACTGCTCGAACAACCAGGTCTTGAGTTGCTTCCTGAAGGCGAGGTGGTCCTGGGTCAGGCGGAGGTGGGTGGGGAGGGAGTTCCATGTCTTGGTGGCGTGGTAGGAGAAGGACCGTCCCCCTGTGGTCGCTCTGCAGATGCGGGGAACGGCGGCGAGGGCGTGGCTGGTCGAACGAAGCTGGCGTTTGGGAGCGTAGAAGTTGAGGCGGCTGTTGAGGTATCCTGGGCCTTGGCTGTGTAGGGCTTTGTGTGCGTGGGTGAGGAGACGGAAGGTGATTCTCTTGTTGACCGGGAGCCAATGCAGATCTCTCAGGTGTCCGGAGATGTGGCTGCGACGGGGGATGTCCAGGATGAGTCGTGCTGAGGCGTTCTGGATCCGCTGGAGTCTCTTCTGGAGTTTGGCGGTGGTTCCGGCGTAGGGGGTGTTGCCGTAGTCCAGACGGCTGGTGACAAGGGCCTGGGTGACCGTCTTCCTGGTCTCGGTGGGGACCCACCGGAAGATCTTACGTAGCATGCGCAGGATATTGAAGCACGACGAGGAGACGGCGTTGACTTGTCTGGTCATGGAGAGGGAGGAGTCCAGGATGAAGCCCAGGTTGCGTGCGTGGTCTGTTGGTTTGGGTGCGCTGCCTAGGGCGGGGGGCCACCAGGAGTCGTCCCAGGCGGAGGGTGAGGATCCCAGGATGAGGACTATCGCTGGTCCTATTTTAATCCCTATGAATGAAAATACACTGATCAGGGGAGTTGTTAAATTAAAGAGGGGAAAAGAGTATCTTTTAAGCATGGCACATCGTCTCTTAACCCCTTCCCTGCTCATGACGAGCTCAGCTCGTCATGAGGCACAGTGGAGCTGTGCTCATGACGAGCTGACCTTGTCATGAACAATGATAAATCTTACTTTCCAGCACAGGAGGGGAAAACCACTAGCAGCCAACTGGTTAAAAAACAAAGGTCAATGTCTTATAGCGTACAAATTTGGGTGATTTAAGTACCTGAAGGGGAGAGGGTATCTGAATCTCAAGGCAAATTAAATTTAAAAAAAATTATAAATAAATTCTGACCGTGGGTTTGGTTTTTAAATCTTGCCAGATACTGTACAAAATATGCAATGTAATAATCCCTAAGATTTGGTAGGGAAAGACCTCCTTCATCCGTATCCTCATAAAGAGTTCCTATTGCGATTCGAGGTGTCTTTTTTGCCCAAACAAAGGCTGAGAACAAAAATTCCACTTTAGAAAAAAATCCGACGGGCAAAAAACAGGAGATGGTGGAGAACAAAAAATTAAATAAGGGGAGGACGGACATTTTTATCAGTGCGCCCCGGCCAAGAATAGAAAATGGCAATGAATTCCACTGTGCGAGCATTTTACGAACTTTTTGAAGAAGAGGATCAAAATTAAGTGTATACAGATCTTTAACTGAAGCAGAGAAAAAAACTCCTAGATATCTTTTGGGCCTATTATTGATACAGCTGCCTATGTCAGGATGAAGTTCTGGATCTATACCACCACATACCAGAATTTCCGTTTTCTTTTTATTGATCCGATATCCCCCCAAAGCCTCGAATTCTTCAAAAATCTGCAGAGCCTGTACTTGAGATTGCATGTCAGGTTTTATTAACAACATAATGTCGTCGGCATATAATTTAATCTTGACCATAGAGATAACGGGGGGAGAAATATTTACACAATTCCGAATTGCAACTGCAAGTGGTTCAATAAAAAATGCAAAAAGAACAGGTGACAATGGGCATCCTTGCCTCGTGCCCCGCTTAACTAACACTGAGCACACCATGGCTGTATTGATAATGACGTTGGCTTTGGCACCCGTGTAAAGATACTGAATAGTTTGTGATTATTTCCGGGATCTCAAAATGCTGTAAAATAATGAAAAGTGTCCCCCAAACCACCAAATCAAAAGCTTTTTCCGCATCTAATAACAGAATGAATGCAGGGACCCCCCGTGTCTCAAAATAATCTAAGGCCTCAATCAAAAAATGTGTATCAATTGTCGACCTGCGATGAAACCATGTTGATCAGGATGGATCAAATCTGCTGAAATAAAACTAAAACGTGTTGATAATAGTTTTGAGGAAATTTTGTAATAAGAATTTAATAATGTGATAGGTCTATATGAATTAGGATCTTTAGCTTCTTTCCCCTTCTTCAAAAAGCTCACCACGGTTCCTTCCCGAAAGAAGTCTGGAATTGAACCGCCATCCAACATAGAATTTAATAATTGCAAAAAGAGATCGGAAAAGAAACTGAAAAAAACCTTTAAAAACTCGGCAGGGAGCCCATCAGGGCCACAAGCCTTACCTTTTGGAAGGTCTTTCACCACCAGCTCTATTTCCTCTCTAGTAAATGGGGTCGCCATTATCGATTGGTCTGTTTGGGAGAGAGTAGGGAGTGCATATTTACCTAAAAAATCAGTTAACTTTTGATGGTCTATATTAAGTTGCCGACTATAAATCTTATTGTAATGGGAAAGCATTATCATCCCGATCTCAGCCGACTCTGATGTCTCAATATGAGTAACTGGGCACTTTAAGGAACAAATCAAATTTGCGGCGGCTTGTTCTCTAGCCTGCCAAGCTGAAAATTTCCCTATAAAATTGCTTTCTTGGTAAATGTTTTGCGATTGCCTACAAAAAATCTCTTCACTCAGCAAAATAATTTGCTCTAAGTTCCCGCTTAGCTTCATTTAATTGATTTTGAACACTTCCAGAGGGGTTCTGCTGCCTTAGGTCCATTAGAACCTGTATTTTTTGTTGGAGCGAGTTCTTTATATTCCGAGCAGCAGACAGTTTTGCTGCATCTTTCCCTATAACTATACCCCGAATAAAGGCCTTCAAGGAATCCCAGACAACATTAAGGGGAGCCGTTTCAATGTTACAGGCAATGAAATCTGTAATCTCTAATTTTAATGATGCAACCTATGCTTCATCATACAAATATGTTTTATTGAACACCCATCGTTTGGGGACTTTCGTGTTTTCCCCCAAAGCAAACTCAATGGATAGTATTGCGTGGTCAGAACACCCATTATGCAAAGTTTTCTGATAGCAGAAATTAAGTTGTCTAGAAACAAGAAAAAAATTGATGTGGGAGGAGGACTTAAAGCTACCTGACCAGCAAGAATACTCTTTTTGTAATGGGTTTTGCGTACGCCATGGGTTACAAAGATCAAGTACTGTCATGTTATTGGAAATAGATCCGAATGATTTAGGTTTAAGCTGCTTTTTTAAATAAGTAGTAGAATCCAACTTTGAATTCAAAAGAATATTGAAATCGCCTCCAATAGCAATATCCCCTCCCACCATCAGTAAAAATTGAAACAGGTCCTCATGAATCCCAAGGTTATCATCTACTGGAGCATAGAAACTGACAAAGGTAATAGGTCTTTGTCTATTTTTAATTTTACATGTAGCCCAGCACCAACGACCTGAACCTTCTTCTTCTGTCTGTATAATTTCAGCGTATATATTCTTATTTGGGAAAAGCGCAACTTCCCGCTGAGACTCAGTAAACTAGGAAAAGCCTCGATATGAAGCCCATGATTTAAACACAGAAAACTATTCGAGTTTTGTAACTGGAATATTAGTCTCCTGTAACAATATTATAGCTAGGTTTTCAGTCTTGATCCACATTTCTATAGCTCACATTTTTCTCTTATTATTTAAACCTTTAACGTTAAAGGAAATTATTTTCAGACCCATTCTAGTAGACATTCAAAATCATATAATCTTTGGAGAAAACATTACGGAAACATTACACAATCTCTGTCTATCCACCCTTTTCTTTTGTCACTTGCAAACCGGCGAAAAAACCCCTAGCCAAAAAAAAAAAAAAACTGCCAAAAATAGCACCAAGGACTTCATTTTTTTTAGTTCTTTTTTCCTCCTCCCCACCCGTACCCCCAACCCCCACAGCCCCTCCCATCCTGTGGCCCTTTTCCTACTCCTACTTCCCTACCCCACGCTAGCCACAGAGACTTAGCCCCTAACATTGAGGTGTTGTGTTATTACACCCCTTAACCCTCGGACCCCTTGCCCCTCACCCCTCCTGCTCCATGACCTACTAAGGACACATCTTAAGCATCTCAAATTAAAAAAAAAATAAAAAAAAAAAATATTTAGATAGCTTAACAATATCTAGCCCTTCTGATCATGCAAAATCTCCCTAAGCAGCTCTTGCGCTTAATCGACATCTGACAAGATATAAAATTTGCCCTTAACCAAAACTTTCAATTTCGATAGCTGGGTAATCATGGCTTGGGCTCCCTTGGCTTTAAACAAATGGAGAATTTTAACAAACTCCTTCCTTTTACGAGCCGCGGTTGCGGACATATCGGAGAAGATTCGGCATTTAATAGTTTCATTTACTGCGAACACTCTCTGTTGAATAGCTTTGGACAAAATTGTTTCTTTTATCCAGACATCTGAGAAGATTAACAGAATTGTGCGGGGGAGTGTGGAGTTAGGGAACGGCTGGGCCGGGATCCGATGAGCTCGAGTAATCGTTAAGTCACTCTTAAATTCTGGAATCACTTTTTGTTGTAGAAAAGAGGTGACCGAGTGAACCATATTGGATCCCTCTATTCCTTCTGGAACCCCCACTATTCTGAGATTAGATCTTCAATTGTAATTTTCCAGATCGTCCAGTTTTGTTTCCAATGCCCTTGAGGTCTTGAACATAACTTTGACATCTTTCTTAACCTATGTCATTTGATCCCACAAATTAGAAATTCTGCCCTCAGCCTCTTGCTGATGAGCAAGGAAAGTGGACACTAAATCTTCAATTTTATCCAATCGCTGGTGTATTGAAGCCAGTTCAGCTTTTTGGAACCTTTTCACCTCCCTCACCTCATCTAAAATCAGATTTAGCATGTCTTTGACTGACATCTGCAGCTCCTCCACAGTCTCGGTGTCCATATCACGAATAGGGCTGAATGGGTCCACAGAACCCGCAGATCTGGGGTCAACTTGTAACACTGCGGCATTTACCAATTCATCCCCTCTTTGACCTACTAGTGGTGGACTTTTTTTGCCATGTGGTGAGGTGGTAGCGGATATTGTATTAGCAGCCAGATTTAAAACTGGATCCAAGTTGCCTGACAACACCGTAGCAGCTGATGTTTCTGAAGAGTGGCTTAGTCCCAAAAAAACTGGCTGAACCGGACTACTAGCAGAGATCATAATAGGCTTTTTCTCAAACAAAGGAAATTGCTTTAAAACTTTGAGGGCCCCCGGTATCTTAACCTTTTTTACTTCCTTAAGACCATCTTGAACGGATTGCCCAGTCTGAGCTGCCTCCAAGCCAGTATTCATTGCCCCTGTCTCCACTAGCACCAAATTGTCTCCTAAGCTAGTTTGAGTAAGTAAGACTGTAAGGGACACCTCCAACTCATCTGAACTCTCAGAAGAAGAGTGTATAAAGGCCTCCTCCTCGCAATCATCTTTACCCGCTGATTTAGCAGCTTCTGCTGCCTCTTTAGCCTGCTGACGCGGGCCTTCGCCTTAATTCCCGCATTCAGAAGTTTGCCCATATTTTAACTTCTCCAATGGTAAGTCTCTGAGCAAAAAAAAAAAACGAAGGGAGAAGCAAAGGATTCTGGATGCTGGAGTCCTGGGCACAAAAATTCAGAAAGCTTGCTGACATCAAACCACGAGAGGCACGGTAATCGAGGCGGGTAAAATCCAAGTATATCAAAATCAATAGCTACTCATCAATATCTACTCATCAATAGCTAACCATGAATAACAACTCATCAATAGCTATGCATCAAAAGCTACTCTTGAATAACTATGAATCAATAGCTACTCATTAATAAGTACTCATCAATAGCTACTCATGAACAATTACTTATTCATAGCTACTCACGAATAACTACTCATCAATAGCTACTCATGAATAACTACGCATCAATAACTACTCATCAGTAGCTACTCATCAGTAACTACTCACCAAAAGGTAGTCATGACCATCTGCTCATCAATATCGACTCATCAATATCTAATCATCAATAACTACTCATGAATAACAACTCATAAAGAGCTACTCATCAATAGCTACTCCTGAATAGCAACTTATCAATAGCTACTCGTGAATAACTATGCATCAATAGCAACTCATGAACAATTACTTATCCATAGCTACTCATAAATAACTACTCATCAATAGCTACTCATGAATAACTAAGCATCAATAACTACTCAAAGTAGCTACTCATAAGTAGCTACACACCTATAGTTACTAATGACTGGCTGCTCATCAATATCTACTCATCAATATATAATCATCAATGGCTACTCATCTTTATCTACTCATTAATAGCTACTCATGAATAGCTGACACTAGGCTGTTATCTTCTGTGTCAATTGCACGATCAATTAGCTGCATTTAAATGGCAATGACCCCTGTAAATATAAACCTCAATGTGTACTTTTAAAGTGAAATCATAAGTGCACCTTTTCATGTGTCCTGGAGAGAATATTGAAACTTCCTTCTAGATTGAACAAAAAATACAAAAACATGTTTTTTAAATGCATTTAAAAAATGGCTACAGTGGTAATTCTTCAGTGGTATAGGTGGGTTATACACATATAAATAAAAACCCAAGAGGTACTTCACATGTAAAGGAATTAGTGCGTCACCCGGTAGATAAATATTTTTTATTGTTAAAGAGTACAAAAAAATCCCCAAGAACTAAGCCTGTGTTTAGGCACTGTTGTTTTGTACATTTCTCCGTTGAACCACAAAAATCATCTTTACCTTTTGCCACAAGAACGAAGCATAGAATATGTTGTTTTAACATCTTCCAGAAACCATTTTTTTTTTACCCCCTGTAAGAAATCGGATTATTAGCTGATAGATATACATCACAAAAGTCACTAAAATAAACCTGTGCCTAAATCTCTGGTAATGTAACACAACAGCAGCCAGACTTAACTTAGGGCCATATTTTCTAACTTCTCATGCAACACAGCAGCCAAAATATTGTTCTGTGTTGAGAGAGAGAGAGAGAGAGCAGGAGAGCACCATATCTACAGAGATATGTAAATGTAAATGTAAATGTAAATGTAGTGTATTTTGTAAAGTGGACAGCTGCCCCAACGGGGCGTCCCGGAACTCTATAACTCTGTGGAACCCTTCCTGGCTCTCCCTGTGAGATGCCCCTCCTGGGCACCCCCAGGGTAAATCCAGGCATCCCAGTGTTGTAGAGCGCGGTTGTGGAGATTAAGCAAGCTATTGCCCAGAGTTGCAGCGTGGGACCATTATTAGAGTAGGCGTTGAGGCGAGAATTATTGAGTCCGCGGACATTGAGCCCAAGACTCTGCTGCGTCGGGACTTGAACCCTGGTCCCGGGCCTGATCTCTGCTTCAGAGTCTGCCGCTCTAACCAGTGAGCCACACTTCTCCATATGTCAATCATTCAATCAATAAATCATTTGTAAAGTGCACTACATATCCGCGAGGGTCTCAAGGCGCTGGGGGGGGGGGGGGGGCGCTACTGATCGAACAACCAAGCCAGGTCTTGAGTATCCTCCTAAAGGTCAGCAAGTCTTGGGTCTGTCATAGTCTCAGTGGTAGGGTGTTTCATGTCTTGGCGACGAGGTGGGAGAAGGATCTCCCACCAGTGGTTGTTCTTTGGATGCGCGGGATAGTGGCGAGTGAGTGATCGGCGGAGCCTATCTGGCGGTTGGGGATGTAGAAGGAGAGCCATCTGTTGAGGAAGGCTGGTCTGGTCTTGTGGAGTGCCTTGTGTGCGTGGCTGAGAATCTTGAAGGATATCCTCTTGTTGACGGGGAGCCAGTCAAGTCAAGTCAAATGATCTTTATTCGGATTGTAAAACATCCATAAAAGTACACATAAAATCCAGCAGAAGTTAAAACACAAATAACATCCCACTTATTTACAGATTCATAGCGAGATACAGTTTTATCATTAGTGCAAAATATGCAATGTGCAGTAAGCAATGTGCAAGGTGTGCATAGTGCAAGTATTTCAATCAATTAACAGAGAAGCACGAGACCGTACAGCTGCTTTAAGAAAGCAGCTCACTCTGAAGATGGCCTCATCCGTCTTTAACATTAATAAGTCTTTAAAAGCTAATTTAAAACCAATCAAAGCGTTTTTCTACAGTACGGCATTAGAAAGTGTAAAGTGTGCATTCTATGAAAACCACAAAAGAAAATAAAATGGAGCAGACTTTGTGTGCCGCCTAGATTACAGGGACAGCTTAAATTTTCCACACATTTATTGAAGCCTAACGGGAAGCAAAGTTAATTTATAATGCTTCCGTCCCTGAACCGGAATAGCAAACTCCTGTTCCATCTGCCTAGGTTTAAGCGGAGATAGCTCTGGGGCAGGGCAGATGGTTTCTCACTTGGCTGCAAAAGGAGATGTATCTAATTGTGGTGGGTTTTACCAAGTCACGCCTTAGCCTCTCCTTGCGGTAACAATCATAGAGGGCCTTTTTTATTAAATTCTTGTGCGTGTGGTCAATCAGTTGCGGGGATGTAAAAAGATGACCCAGCCCCACACTCGATAAACTATTTTCCACAGCCTTAAACCAAGGTATACAGTTAGCCCTCTCACAGTTTAGGCAGTCCATAATAATATCACGTGACAGGAAGGCAGCAGGATTACACCAGATTTTTATCCAGAACAATGGGGGTCTGGATCTTATGAAGTCTTCTAAATAAAGGAGGTTTAGTTCCCTGTGACAGATGTAAGTTGGTGCACTGATGACCCCCCCTAAAATCTTCCGGCAAAATCTGTTTTCCTCAGTCTGTAATTGGGTGCAGTTGGAATAACCCCATACCTCAGCACCGTAGGTTCCCACAGGTAGACATTGTGTTCTATAGATTTGTAAAAGTGACACAATCACGTCTGCCTGCTTGGGTTGGCGAAGGGAGGTTAAAGAATTTATGGCCTTACTCATTTTGTTCCTTCCCAGGGCAACATGGGGTTGCCAAGAGCCAGTGTTGGAAAATAACAGACCAAGATATGGGAACGTGCAATTGCTTTTTAAAATATCATCTCCTGATTGAATATGGCTTATTTTATAACTTTTAGAGCCACAAGACATTATAAATGATTTTTTTAAATTGGTAAGAGGCCCAGGTCTGCCATATATTTAACAAAACCCAAAATTAAAATTCGCAAGGCATTTGGTGTGCGGCCCATAAGGACCGCATCATCCGCATAGAGTAGTGCAGGAACAGGTTTGCCATTGGCTTGCGGGACATCATTAGTTAATGTGCCCAAATAAACACTCAGATCATTTATATACAAGATAAAAAGCAGGGGGGCCAGGACACAACCTTGTCTAACCCCCCTGCCAATTAAAATGTCATTAGAAACTTCTCCGTCATTATTTATATGAACACGAGCTTTCAAATCGGTATGAAGGTGTGCCAAGAAATAAACTAAAGATTCATCTAAACCATAATTTAGCAGGACTGACCATAAGCGGGAACGGTTAACAAAATCGAAGGCAGAACTTAAATCCATAAAACCAAAATATATAGGTGATTTTTTGGCGATCGTATATTTGGCCATAAGCAGGTTTAAGTTCAGGCACTGCTCCACCGTGCCCACTTTACTTCTGAAACCTAGCTGGCAGGGATGTAAGATGGTATTTTCTTCCGCCCAAGTGCTATTTCTGTTAAAAAGGACCCTGCCTAGGACTTTTAGAGTATTGTCAATTAATGATATTGGGTGGTAGCAGCCAGGATCAAGTCTATTGCCTTTTTTAAATATGGGTACAATAGTGCTACAAGACCATGTTTCCGGGACAGAGGTGAGGGATAAATTATTGAAAACGTTACATAACAAAGGTGCCCAAAAGTCAGGTTCAGATTTAATTTGATCGATGGATAAGCCGTCTGGACCAGGGGCTTTGTTACCCGCGCTTTCAGTAATAGCCGTCCTCTACCTCTGACAACAAAATATTTAGAGGCTTTATTGCTGGGACAATTTCAATTGGGTTGCCAGACGCAGGAGCGTCATAGATCTTATTTCCCCGGTTAGCTTTAGAGCATGAGGTGTCGAACCACCTGGGGTTGCTATTAATATGGGCTGGGGCGGGTTTGGAGATTTCCGTTTTTATTACCTTACATAACTCACAGAATGAGTTAACGATATCAAGCCCCGGGCTGGAGGTTGATAGACATACCGAGACTAGGGTAGGATGTTTTTTGATGACTCTAGCCAAAACATCCTGGTTGTCTATCCCCTTCCAAGCCACCCTTAGCCTGTCAGTCTATGCCATTACATTTTTAGCCCCGATTTCTATTCTGTTCCTCAGGGTTTTAGTTGATTTGAGGCAAATTCAAATAGGATAATGATCACTATACGGGGACGAAATAACCTCAGATTTCAGTAAGAGATCTTCGAGGAGGGGTGAAATGAATACATAATCGATGGTGGTAGAACTCCCACGCCCGATATAGGTGGGGCGGGTACATTATTCACGCCCATATCCAATTTCTCCATTGCATCAACTAAGTCACGTGTTGCTAACAGGTCCAATAATTCTTCTCCTCTCCTACAAGGTGGGGTTCTAGGGTGGATGTTTGCGTTAAAATCGCCTCCCAAGCAAATGCCATCCAAGCTGCCATATTTTTGGCCATCCACAACTTCATCAATGAAGTTAAACAGTTTCAGAAAGTTGGTATTAGGATGGGTTATGAAGTCATTGTTATAGAAACATAACTTTAACCGGCCAGTATATTTCAACGCCATAAGATTATTATTATTAGTTGGCAGTAGTTCAGTTTTAGCTCCAGCTGTAATTTTAACCCAAATTGATAAACCCCCGCTGGGGCGACCAGTGGGAGGAGAAGGGACAATCAGATTATGGCAGCTATAACCCTCAAGGAGTAAAGATCTTGTGCACCAGGTTTCCTGCAGCATTAAAACGTCAAAGCTGGTTACCCAATCAGTCCAAGACTTTATATTCATTTTAGCGTTGAGGCCAGCAATATTCCAACTCAAGATGGATAGTTCATCGGAGGATATGGTAGAAGTATGGCCCTGAACACCTTTTGTGGGGTCAGATGACAACCTACACCTACCTGGAGAGTTCAGCAGTGTTACACTAGGACAGATAGGTGAATTGCCTACAGGAACTTCCTTATTAGTGTAATCAATGGCTAAGGTATGAGAAGGAGTATCTAATGGTCAGTCCAAACTCCATGTATCCGCTAATGCGGTAAATCTATTAAAAAGTGGGAAAGGCGGTGGTGCTGGAAAAAGTGGAAAGGACGGTGGAGTTGAGAAGAGTTGCCTAGGTGGAGGCCTATAAAAATAGCCCAAGGGCAAGGGAGTGACAACAGTAGATGGTCCCGGGTGGGTGCTGTTATGGTTAAGTATGTATTTAACAGTACCAGGGTGCCTAAAGTTTAGAACAATGCAGTCCCCATTAAAGTCTTTACGTAAGGGGCCAACCCAACTCACACGATGGGCAGACAGAATTTCATTCCTAATATCATGACCTACCCCCTTGTGCTTGGTCAGCCAATCAATACACTTATTGTTCAGTTGAACTCCCAGGTTTCACCTTGTCCTTCCTTAAGAGGTAGATGCCTGCCAATACTAGAACGTAAGGACAGGCGTCGGGTGGTAAGTGAAGGGTAGGTTCTTGGGATTTTCTAGGTCTGCTGACTGCTGGTTGTTCATTCCTAGCGTTATTACTACTTTGGGCCGCAGATTTTACAGTGGTTATGTTATGGCCCTCCTGTCGTGTGCTGTTGGATGTGATAGTAGTGTTGGAAGAACTTGCAACTACAAGAGGGGTTGGCTTGGCTTTAGTGGCAGGTTTAGTTTGCCCTGTGTTGGTAAGCCTAGGTGTATTATTGGCTATTGGGGTACTGCTGGCAGGTTTAGGAACGTCCTTCAAGCTGCTGCTAATACTGGGCGCACCACACAAGATAACCTTACTAACAGACTCCAGGTCCTTCAGAAGGCGGTCACCCCAAAGCTGATCAAGGCTGATCGCCCCTTTCCTTTTTACCTCTTCCTTTTTAACTCAATTTTCTAATTTATCTAGCCTTTTAAAAACAATATTAAATTGCTTAATCATTTGACATTCCAGTTGTTTAAAAACAGTGTCTACAATTGTCTCAATGAAATTCCCATTGGGCTTGGATTGGATGATACTTTTAGTCAGAAACTCAGTCTGTGTGCCCAAGGAATTGTGATCATCAATGGAGAGGGTTATGGGGGGGGGGCAGTTCATCAATTTGCGGCGTCTCAATATTGACAGTTTTACCCTCAGTTTGTTGCTGTTTCCCTCTGGTCCACATGCTCTGCGGAGTTGGTTGGTTCTTATTGCAGGCTGGTTGCTTACTTTTGTTAACGACAGATTTCAGGGGACCCCGTTTCCTTTTACCCTCGCCGATTTTATTGTTCGTAGGCGGGGATGAGGTAATAAGCTGTGCAGCACAGTCAGGCTGTGAGTCAATGGTTATGACCGGGCTGACCGGACTGCTATCTCCAGGCCGCGTTTCCAACAATGTTACTATGGAAGAGGGTTTCAGGATGGTGATTGCAGGAGATAGCGGGAGGTTGCTAGGAGGACTTGCTTGGGGTGATTGTAGGTCAATGGTGCTGCAACCCAGTGACATCCTCCTTTCTGTATTAGCTATTTCCTCCTGGACCATTATTAGAGCATTTTTGAGTTAACATTCAAAAGAGGGGGGTGGGGTGGGGGAGCAGACGGGAGCAGGCACTGTAGGAGTGTTGTTACGCTTCCCCATGTTGAATTATCCCCAGCTCACCTTTAATTGCAGATGTTGGGGCTATGGCCCAGCCCAGCCTCCTCAGGCCTCTGAGGGCAACAGAGGGCCCGCCCTTTGCCCGGGCTTTGCCCGGCGCATCCCGCGCGCATCCTCGCGGGACAAGGAAGCAGGCAGAGTCTTATTCGCCTCCTGGCGCTGAGGAGTGAGGGGGCGGTGTCCTGACGTCGAGGCTGCTGGGAGTTGGAGTTTTCAACCCGACCGGCGGAACCAAGCCCGGCCAGTCAGGGCGTGCAAGCAGGCACGGCGGAGCTAAGCCCGGCCACCACTCGGGAGCAGGAAACCACAAAGACGCCTCGGCGGAGCAAGGTAGGCTCGGCCGGCGTCCAGACCCTTTCCAAAATGCCACCAGGTCCTCGGCAGCAGGCAGAGTCTTATGCGCCTCCTGGCGCTGAGGAGTGAGGGGGGCGGTGTCCTGGCGTCGAGGCTGCTGGGAGTTGGAGTTTTCAACCCCGACCGGCGGAGCCAAGCCCGGCCAGTCAGGGCGTGCAAGCAGGCACGGCGGAGCTAAGCTCGGCCGCCACTCTGGAGCAGGAAACCACAAGGATACCTCGGCGGAGCAAGGTAAGCTCGGCCGGCGTCCAGACCCTTTCCAAAATGCCACCACCGGGGAGCCAGTGCAGGTTTCTCAGGTGGGGGGTGATGTGGCCGTGGCGTGGTACGTCGAGGATCAGTCGTGCCAAGGCGTTTTGGATAAGTTGTAGTCGTTTAATGAGCTTGGTCGGGGCTCCCTCGTAGAGTGAGTTTCCGTAGTCGAGTCTGCTGCTGACGAAGGACTGGGTGACTGTCTTTCTTTTATCTGTCGGGATCCATCTGTGGATGTTGAGGAGCATGCAGAGGGTGTTGGAGCAGGAGGAAGAGACGGCGTTGACTTGCTTGGTCATTGAGAGCTTAGAGTTGAGGATGATTCCCAGGTTGCGTGCGTGCGTGGTTTGTGGGTGTCGGAGCTGCCCCCAGTGCCATCGGCCACCAGGAGTCATCCCAGGCTGAAGGGTTGTAGCCGAGGATGAGGACCTCCATCTTGTCCGAGTTCAGCTTCAGACGGCTAGTCTTCATCTAGTCGGCGACGGCTTTCACTCCTTCGTGCAGGTTGGCTTCGGCGTTGATGGGGTCCTTGGTGAGGGAGAGGATCAGCTGATTGTCGTCGGCGTGGGAGATGATGATGAGATTATGTTGAGGTTGTGCTGTTGGGCTATGTGTGCGAGCGGGGCCATGTGTATGTTGAACAGCGTCGGGCTGAGGGAGGATCCCTGGGGTACGCTGCAGTTGATCTCAGAGGCTTTGGAACGGAATGGGGGGAGGCGGACGCTCTGGGTTCTGCCGGAGAGGAAGGAGGTGGTCCAATCCAGAGCCTTGTCTCGGATCCCTGCGGCGTGAATGCGTGCGCGTAGTGTGCGGTGGCAGACGGTGTCGAAGGCGGCAGAGAGGTCTAGGAGGATGAGTGCTGTAGTCCCGTCATTGTCCAGCAGGGTCCTAATGTCGGCGGCGATGAGGGCAGTCTCTGTGCGGTGGTTACTGCTGACTGGGAAGGGTCCAGGATTCTGTTTTCTTCGGGTTAGCTCTCTGTTAACATTTATCTCGTTGACCTTGGCCAGGAAGGGGAGCAGAGAGACGGGCCAGAAGTTTTTGAGGTCTCTTGAGTATGCCTCAGGTTTTTTGAGTAGGGCTTTGATCCCGGGGTGTTTCCAGATCTCTGGGAAGGTTGCGGTCTTGAGGGAGAGATTCATGACGTTGCGCAGGTGAGGTGCGATGGAGCTGCTTGCTCTGTTGAAGACGTGGTACTGGAATGGGTCTGATGGAGAGCCAGTGTGGATTGTGCGCAGGTTCTTGATGGTGTCATTGATGCTCACGCTGGCCCAGGCTAGTAGGGGGTCGTGGTCGATGCTGTGTGGAGGGTCTGTTGTGTTGCTGTCTGTTGGGGCTGTCTGGGTAATGGAGCTGTTGTGGATGTCTGCTATCTTGCGGTGGAAGAAGGCGGCGAGGGAGTCACACAGGGCTTGCGACGGCGGGATGTTGTTGGTGTTGGAGCTGGTGTTCGAAAGCTCCTTCACGATGTTGAAGAGCTCCTTGCTATTGTGTGCGTTGTTGTCCAGTCGGTCTTTAAAGGAGGTACTCTTGGCCGCACTGATGAGGTGGTGGTGGTTGCGGATGCCGTCCTTGTGTGCCTTGTGGCTTTCCGGAGTTTGTTCACTGTGCCATTTCTTCTCTAGTTTCCGGCAAGCTTGCTTGGAGGCTAGGAGTTCTGGGGTGAACCAGCTGCCCCTCTTGTTGGTGTCTCTGTGGGGGGTTTCTTCAGCAAGGCGAGGGTGTTGGTGCAGTCCTCGATCCATCGTCTAAGGATGTGGACAGCGTCGTCAGTGTTGGAGGGTTCAGTGGGTGGGCTGAGAGCGAGGTTTGCGTGTAGTTGGTCTTCAGTGATTTTGCTAGAGCAGCAGTGGGGGATCTGTTGGGTGCAGTGGTGTGTGGTGGGTTTCTGGAAGGGGAAGTGGATGCAGCGGTGGTCGGTCCAGAGGAATTCGGTGGTGTGGCTGACGGAGACGTGCAGGCTTGAGGAGGAGACAGGGTTGAGCGAGTGGCCCGCAGAGTGGGTGGGCATTGTGACGAGTTGCTTCAGTCCGAGGTTGGCAAGGTTATCGATCAGGGTTGTGGAGTTGTTGTTGTTGTTGTTCTCAAGGTGAAAGTTCAGGTCTCTGAGGAGGATGTAGTCGGTGGAGGTCAGGGCGTGTGTGCTGATCAAGTCAGCGATGGAGTCGCTGAACTGGGGGTGCGGTCCGGGGAGTCAGTAGACGAGAGTGCCTCTGAGGGTGGAGTTAGGGTCTGTGTGGATCTGGAAATGCATGTGTTCAGCGGTACTGAGCACGTCATAGGTGCTAGTCGAGACCCTGATGCTGTTCTTGTGGATAATGGCAATTCCACCTCCGACTCCGTTGGTGCGTTCTCTTCTGGTGATATTGTAGCCGTTTGGGATGGCTATGGTGATGTTGGGTGCGGAGGAGTCATTAAACCAGGTCTCTGTCAGGAAGGCGACGTCCTGGGATGTTGTGTCGAGCAGGTCCCAGAGCTCGACGGCCTGCTTGCGTGTGGAGCGGGTGTTCAGTAGTGTGCATCGGCGGTGGTTGGGGTCTTTCTTGGCGGGTGGTTTGTCGGCTCTGAGGCTGGTTTAGCTGAAGTTCCGGCAGGTGAAGGGGCCGTTTGTGCGTTTCAGGATGGCCTTTAAGCAGGTGTGGCTCCGTCCGGAGTTGAGAGCATACAGAGTGCTGGCGTCGTAGTGGCGACAGTCATCGTGGCGGGTGCGGGGGCCAGGGGTTCTGGCGCTGGGCGTAGTCCAGGCGCGGACGATTGCAGACGGGTTTGCCTTAGGCGCACCTTCGGTCTCTCTCCTCCCTTTTCCCTAGCAACAGAGCAGAATTTTGCTGCAGAACACCACACACAAACTAGTACAAATTACTATGCCAAGAAAAGTGTTTAAACATGTTCTACTTTATATGTGTGATGTGCAGGGCAGCAGACAATCAAAGTCAGGAAAGAAAAGAGAATTGAAAAAATTTCTTCTTTTAACGCCTGCTTTCAAGTGACATACATTTTTGGTAGATGGGGTTTTGTATCAAAAAGCAGGGGTTGTTGCTTTAGAACACCCATGTACCACCCATGTAACGTCCCCTAATGCTAAATGATGCAAAGCAGCACTTCATGCTTTTTTGCATTACTTTTAGGCAACTTTCCGGTTCAAAATAGATTTTGCGCTGAAAAATAAAAAACTAAAAAACATTTTGTTCTGGTTTTGCATAATTTCTGAGAAGCAAACACAAGGCAAAACGTTTGTAAATCCGGAACCTTAGAGGCAACGCGTAAACTATTTATGCATCACTCAAACAGCAAAATTGTGAAAACACAAGACATGAAGAATCCCACATCAATTTAGAGAAATAGAGTCAATTTGCATAATTAAATGACACCAAAATGACAAAAATCCAAACAGGAAAACCAGGGTTTTGAATTATTGTTTAAGCATAAAATAGTGCCAAGCAGCTCAATCATGATAATCTGTATAAATTAAAGTAATTGGACAACAAGGGGATCATTTACAAAAACTAGTTTTCATTTAGAAACCAATAATCAGTTGGTATGTAATTGAACAAGAGGTTTCAAGGGGTTCAGTTAACAACAAAATATACACAACTGTTCAAGTCAAAAGTCTCTATTCCAATTGTGAATACAAAATCACCGCTTCATCGATTTTCCATAACATATAGACATTTTAAGAAAACAGCAAATACAGAAACACATGTCAGAGCTACCTAACATCTGAAGGTATGTGAGGGCCTCCCTACACTGTGTCAAAGCAAGTGATTTCAGAATGTGCTTAAGACAGAGTTGAAAAGAGCAACAATACAATTTGCAGAAAAATATTAAATTAAATAAAGATTGATTTGTCGTCCAATCACTTTTGCTTAAGATGTCCAGGACAATAAACATCTCAGGAAGGCCAACTTCAGTGATGCATGTTCCAACATAATTCAACCAGGGGATGGAGAGATCATTGTCCAAGTTGAGACAACTTAAAATAACTTCTCTTCTGAAGTTTGCTTCAGTATTTGACCATATGCTTACCCGAGCAAGAGAGGGTCCAGTTTCATTCTGTCAGAGACATATTCTAGATTGAGTTTGGAGTGTGAAAAAATGGGGGCTAGCTGGTGTAAGATTGAGCAACCACCTTAGAGTTCTGTTCTCCTCTGCCTGGATGTAGACAGCATTGTGGTACCCAAACCCCTGCTTCATAAGTAGTTGTAGGGACACACTGAAGATCTTGATGAAGGGGCAAAGAGTGCCCCTACCTTCCCTCCAAACAAAGTTAATCAGGGACCATGCTGCCCTGCTCAGATACATGCATGCTGGCTTCACCTAGGATTGTCAGATATTAGAGGAATTAAAAGAGACACCCAGATAACAACAATTCTGTACAGAGCATAAGGAAAAATCAACTACTTTAAGGGCAACAGATTTCTCCTTCCTGGTCCCAGTCAATTATTTGAGGCTTTGCATAGTTGCCTACCATATCTAAATTACCCATGAAAGAGACAAAATATTCTGTACATCTATTGAGCATATTTGTTGTACATATTTCAGTATAGCATTTCATAGAGTGTGCAATCCACTGTTAATGCAAGGAACATTCCTAGAGGGTGTATCTCTGTGGTGTAGGAAATGTACCAATGATGAAAAATCTTTGTGAAAGTAGTGGAATGTACATTGACTTTTGGTCTCCTCTTGTACAAAGACACAAGACCATCCTCGGGACTGAAAGTAGTAGATAGTTATTGTGGAGGACACCTGAAAAAGGTTCTTCCAATAGGACTATGTTGTGATGAAGTACCATGCACAGGGGTGATGAAGTGGACATAGCCAAGTAGTGTATTTGTAAGTTATTTATTAAGTCCATAACATCAGTGGTAGCAGCCCCACAAGTGCAAGCCTGCCTGATGCTCAGCCCATCTTTAACTGTCCACACTCACACCAGGCACCCGAGCATTCCACTCATGTCCATCACACAAAACATTCCACACAGAACACTCACACTGTCTGAGCAGCTAAGAACCAAGAAACAAGGGAACACTGTAAACGCAATAGGAAGATACCACATACAATAGAAATACGCGTATTTATTCTGCTAAGTTTGATTTTCAAATAGAGATAATCTTGACATTACCTGGAGGGGCCAAGACTCTTCTAAACACTGTTCAAGTTGCCATCTCAGTGTGAATCTGTCACTGAAATGCGGGACCACAGAGTTAAATTGGATGCAATATGCTGGATAAATAAGGATATTATGTTTTCTTTGTTGCAAGAACCCCAAGAAACCTATTTTACAAATACATACTAACTGATTGTCTTTTGTGCTGCTATGTGCTTATTTTATGATGTAATTTTGTTTGTAGGAGTCTTTTTTAGGCGGTAGGCCCCAAAGCTCTACAATAAGATTGGATTCTGCATCAAAACCTGTGAGTGGTTGTGCTCATCCGGGCCAGACCCTGATCACCCTGGGAAGAAAGGGATCCAATGCAGCGCAAAGAAGCTCTGCATAAAGAAAAAAAGCACCTTTTACACTGGAAGGTAAATACCCCTGAGAGACTTTTCATTTCTTTGTGCCACTATGCGCCGGCGTGAAGCTTTAGTAAATCTGTGCCTCATTATTTCTTATCAACAGTCACTCACCTATTCATTCATTCATCTATGTATTAACCCTCTCATTTATTTGTGTCCTCTGCCCCCCGTCCAGAGGAGAGTGCACATATCCTTTGAGCCCCCTTGTCATTGGAAGAGTGCACAGGTGTCCCCAGCCCCCCCTGTCCTGGAGAGAGTGAGTGCATAGGTGCCCACTGGGACCCCTGACCTGGGGAGAGTGACCCCTGCTCTTGGAAGAGTGCACAGGTGTAAATTAGGGATTACATTTTGAGCTATCAAACCCTGACAAAAACGTCTAATTCTGAAATTAGGGATTGTTTGAATAAGACAAAATCTCTAATAAGTCATATGTATAAATGCCTCATTAATTACAGAAAAGCAACTGTGAAAGATTGGCGGAATGCTGGAGCAATACTCTCGGGACAGGGGTTACATCACTTGCAATAGAAAAAGCATTAAGTATCATTAATGGCTCAGTTCATTCTATCAATTTGCGGCTACAGCAATTTCAAACTACATGCCTGTTGTATTACACGCCAGACAAAATTGTCTGTAATTTGAGATATTTCTCCAGTATTGGAACTTTCATAGATTTCCAAAGCATGTATCATTCCCCGTCATCGGAATGGGAGTTTTGGTAACAAAATACCATAGCAGTAGGTACAAAAGAGAAAGAAACAGGCCTAGGCCTCATTCCCTTTTGTAGCGTATCCACCTCTTTCTACAAAAGAGACCAAAGCAAAGCAACAGCCAATCATATTAGCCTCACCCCATAGAACCCTCCTGAGAGAACCTCAGAGCCTCAGATTCTCTACTGCACGTTGTGCTAAGGGAGTCTCCTTTGAGCTCTGCTCATTCCAACTCTAATTGATTATTTATCCAGCATTTTTTCTTCAGAATTGTTTGGTGTTTCATCTAGAAATGTCTGACAAGGAGAAGAAAGCCCTTTTCAAGGCTTTTTCCACCTGTGACAAGAAAAGGCTGTATGTGGAAGCCAGGCATAATGACTGCATTTATTGCCTGTACCCTGATCATAGGGCAGCAGACTGCAAGATCTGCTGCACCTTTTCTACGACGACCCACCGGGACCATGAGGGCCGCCTCCTCACTTGGCTCCAGAAGCTGAAGTCGAGGAAGGAACCTCTGTCAACTGACAGTGAGGATTCTTCATCTGCCACCTCATCAAGAAGGTCAGTGAAAAGGGGTAGGGCTTCCCCTTCACCATCCTCAGAACGTCCTGTTAAGGCCTCAAAAAATACCCCCCCGTGAGTCTGAGAGCAGGAGTCCTAGCAAATATCCTCACCACGGTGTAAAGGAGAGGGAAGGTTTATTTTCAGCTACAGCAGTGGTGGAGTCTGCTAAAGCTTTTAAAAAGCCCTCTTCTCTAACATTTGAGAAGTCAGAGAAAGATTCCAGGTCGTTGACGCTGCAGAAGGCTTCTAAATCCCAAGTGAAGAAAGTTACACCCTCGACGGGCTCGTCGATTGTGCCTTCGGCTTCAACAGGAGCGTCAACGACCGTTACAGCGACAACGACAAGAGTGTTGACAAAAGTGTCGACAACGGCAGCGGCGACGACGAGGGTGTCGACGATGGCAGTGGCGACGACGGTGTCATCAACGCGGGCAACTACGACAACAACGATAACAACGACGGAGGGAGTGTTGACGGTCTCGTCGACGGCACTGTCGACAACACCCATCTCGTCATCAACGATTCAACCGTCGACAGTGGATCTTCCGTCGACGACCTTGTCGACGATGGTCTCTCTGACAACCCCATCGCCGACTGTACCGCTGACCACATCGTCGTCGACAGAGAGGATTACTATTTTCTTAAAGAGGATAACACCGGATATGACGTCTCCAAGAAGGGGTTACCCCCTTGCCTCCTGCATTGGTACCTGAGGAGGAAGAAGAGGATTCTGATGGGAATAATCAGGACCCTTTTGGATATGCACATAGTCCCTCACAATTGTTAGTAAAATGCCAAGACACTGATTCTGAGGGCGAATACCTTCATGACTGCTCTTACCGGCAATCAATCAATCAATCAATCATTGAACTTATAAAGCACGCTACTTTCCTGTGAGGGTCTCAGGGCGCTAAGGAAGGTGCTGCTACTGTTCGAACAGCCAGGTCTTGAGGAGCCTTCTGAAGGTGAGCAGGTCTTGGGTCTGCCGCAGATGGGTGGGGAGGGTGTTCATGCTCCAAGTCTTGGTGGCGAGGAAGGAGAAGGATCTGCCACCGGAGGTTGTACGTCGGATTTGCCGGACGGCATTGAGGCTGGCGGAGCGCAGCAGGCAGGTGGCGTGTGAAAGCTGAGTCAGTTGTTCAGGTAGGCTTGTCCAGTGTTGTAGAGTGCTTTGTGTGTGTGGGTGAGGAGATTGAAGGTGACGGTATCCAGTACAGGTTACTTAGGTGGGAGATCATTGGCTGCGGCAGAGGACGTTGAGGATCAGTCGGGCGGAGGCATTTTGGATGCGTTGTAGTCGTCGCAGGTGCTTAGCCGTGATTCCTGCGTAGTGTGCATTGCCGTATTCCAGCCTGCTGCTGACGAGGGCTTGGGTCACTGTTCTTCTTGTTTCAGTTGGGATCCACATGTAGATCCTTTGAAACATATGGGTTTCTTGAGGAGGGCGTTGATTTCGGCGTGCTTCCAGATATCTGGGAATGTCACTGTGTTGAAGGAGATGTTGATGACCTTCCCTAGTTGGGGTGCGATGGTTGCTTCAGATTTGTTGAAAATGTGGTATGGGCAGGGGTCTGCCGGAGATCCTGAGTGGATGGAGTTCATGACCTTGCGTGTCTCTTCGACGTTGACATGGGACCAGGAGGTCAACTGGTTGGTGCAGGTGGTGTTCGGGGGTGGGGTCTGTTGCCCTACAGTGGCTCTGACAATATGATCCCCCTTGACACCCATACAACCAACTTTTCATGACCTTCCATCACTCACAGCACAATTGGGGCAGGGCTTTAAGTGGGATGAAAAAACTGGGGGGCTCTCAAAGGGACGTGGCCAATATAATTAAGGATGTGGCTGAAAAGATTTATGCTAAAAATATGTGCCCAGCGTAATGTGCTGCCCGACTTGTATTTTCCTGCTTCTGTTATTGCCTCCACATATATAATACAACAAGTAACATTTCACCTACAACAAGGCAGGACTATTGGCTTTGTCAAAGGTTGTTGGTTGGAAAAGATAAGGGGCCATATTTATCAAGATACCCATTTGCGATTCTCAAATAGCGATTTTTAAGAAATAGCTATTTGAGAATCGCAAATAGGTATGTATGTGCAAAATCGCATTTCTTTTGCGATTTCCTAAAATTCCCTAATTGCGATTAGCAAATTGCGAATCGCAATTAAGGAATACTTTCCCATTCATTTCTATGGGCCCGGAGGCCCATAGGAATGAATTGGAAGTTATTCTCAATTTGCGATTCGCAATTTGCTAATCGCAAATTGAGAATAATTTCAAGGGTACAGGGGTATCCAAAGGACACCTTGTTTCACCCCTGAAATATGCATGGGTGCACATGTGGCGCACATACATGCCCTAAGGGCATGTATGTGCGTCACATGGCACTTTGAAAATTGCATAAATGTGCATTTTTCAAGGAATTCGCAACTTACCATCAACTAGAAGTTGGTGGTAATTTGCGATTCCTTAAGGACATTTTGCACATTTTTTTGGCTTCATACATTGCATTTAAGGAATCGCTAAATTTGCGATTCCTTAAATGCAATTGCAAAATAAGGAATCGCAAATTTTGCAAATCCTTATTTTGCACCAGATGTTGCTTAATACATACCATTTAGCAAATTCGCATTCGCAAAGGCCGAAATTCTGCGAATTTCGGCCTTTGCGAATACAAATTTGCTTGATACATCTGGCCCAAATATACTACATTCATTCCACGATGACTTTGTTCTATATAATATTGAAAATGCTTTAGTTTCCGATTGAAAATGCTTTAGTCTCCGATTGAGACTGATTACCCCCTTTCGAATGACAATGCACCCGCCGTCTGCCTTTAGCATGTCATGTGCCAGTGAGATTGGAGTTAGTGATTACAGAGGAGCTTTCCCCAAACAGAGTACTGTGGGGAATTTGCCACCTTGTGTATCTTGTCAATGTACACAGAGTGAACTGGGCGAGAGCAGTGACGGGACAGAAGAGGCGACAGGAAAGGAGAGGTAATAGGGCAGGAGAGGTGACTGAGCAGGAGAAGTAACGGGCAGGAGAAGTGACAGGCAGGAGAAGTGACGGGCAGGAGAAGTAACGGATAGGAGAAGTGGCGGGGCAGGAGAGGTGATGTGTCAGGAGCAGTGATGGGACAGGAGAGGTGACAGGAAAGGAGAGGTGACGGGGTAGGAGAAATAATGGGGCAGGAGAAGTGAAGTGGCAGGAACGGTGATTAGGAATGGGCAGGAGCAGTGAACGGATAGGGGCAGTGAACGGACAAGAGCAGTGAACGGGGCAGGAGAAGTGATCGGACAAGAGAAGTAACGGGGCTGGAGCGGTGATCGGGCAGGAGTGCTGACCGGACAGGAGCAGTGAACGGGCAGGAGCAGTGAACAGGCAGGACCGGTAACGGGGCAGGAAATGTGACGAGGCAGGAAAAGTGATGGGTCAGGAGCAGTGACGAGGCACAAGAGGCAACAGGAAAGGAGAGTTGACTGGGCAAGAGAGGTGACTGGGCAGGAGAGTTGACCGGGCAGGAGAAGTGACAGGGCAGGAGAGGTGACAGGGCAGGTGAGATAACAGGGCAGGAGAGGTGAAGTGGCAGGAGAGGTGAAGTGGCAGGAGAGTTGATCAGCAGGAGAGGTGACGGGGCAGGAGCGGTGAAAGCACAGGAGCAGTGAATGGGGCAGGAGCAGTGACAGGGCAGGAGCAGTGATGGGGTAGGAGCAGTGATGGGGCAGGAGAGGTGACAGGGCAGGAGAGGTGACTGTGAAGGAGAGGCAACAGGGCAGGAGAGGTGACAGGGCACAAGAAGTGACAGGCACGTGACATGACAGGCAGGTGGTGTGATGGGCATGAGAGGTGACGGGGCACGAGAAGTGACAAAGCATTAGAAGTAATGGGGCAGGAGCGATGATTAGGCATGAGCAGGAATGGTAACCGGGCAGCAGCGGTGAACAGACAGGAGCAGTAAACCGGGCAAGAGCAGTGAACGGGGCAGGAGCAGTGAACGGGGCAGGAGCAGTGACTGGGGCTGGAGGAGTGAATGGGGCAGAAGCAACGGTGCAGGAAAAGTGACAGGACAGGAGAAGTGACGGGCCAGGAGAAGTGACGGGCAGGAGAAGTGTCCGGGAAGGAGAAGTGGAGGGGAATGAGAAGTGACAGGGAAAGAGAGACAACAGGGCAGGAGAAGTGACCGGGCAGGAGAAGAGACTGGGCAGGTGACGTGACAGGCAGGTAACATGACGGGCAGGTGACATGACGGGCAGGTGACGGCTGGAGAAATGATGGGCTGGACAAATGACCGGGCAGAAGAAGTGACGGGCAGGTGACGTGACGGGCAGGTGACATGACGGGCAGGTGACATGACAGGCACGTGACGTGACATGGCAGGCAAGGAGAGGTGACGGGGCAGGAGAGGTGACGGGGCAGGAGAGGTGACGAAGCAGGAGAAGTGATTGGGCAGGAGCAGTGATTAGGCATGAGCAAGAGCGGTAACTTGGCAGGAGCGGTGAACGGGGCAGGAGCAGTGAACGGGGCAGGAACAGTGAATGGGGCAGGAGCAATGAACGGGGCAGGAGCAGTGAACAGGGCAGGAGCAGTAAATGGGGCAGGAGCAGTGAACGGGGCAGGAGCAGTGGACGGGGCAGGAGCAATGAACGGGGCAGGAGCAGTGAACAGGGCAGGAGCAGTAAATGGGGCAGGAGCAGTGAACGGAGCAGGTGTAGTGAACGGGGCAGGAGTAGTGAACAGGGCAGTGTGAGAAGTTGGCATGGTATATGATGTCCACTATTCTAGTGGGCACCTTGCACCAGTCCAAACAACCCTTATGGTGATGGTTGTAAAGTCAACCTTATAGACCAGCTATCCTAGTGGTAGCATGGACAAAGCAGTCTTAGGCTTAAACTTCAGAGAGCATGTGAAACCAGCTGTTTTACCATATATAATACCAAATGAAAGGACACCACACAAGATATATATCAAATATATATGTATTTATTACTAACAGAACCCCTCTGCACTCTTTATGAGGTCACAGTTCGAGATACAGCACAAGTTACTCAATAAGCATAATATAAGTTGCACAAATACAATTCTGCCCTAGGGGCCTCACGAACCATACACTAAATAAGTGGTATAAGAACCACTTCAGGAAAGGTGAGTAGGCTCAGGGCCTAGGAAATAGCTGGGGCTACACTGAGCAACCAAGGGAATGGAAGTAGGAGGCCCACAGGAAGCGTGTGCAGTGTCTAAACACACACGTAGGTTACCATAGAGTTTCAATGGCAACGTAAAAGTTATGAAGTTGTAGATTTTGGACACTTACGGAAGGACTACGGGAAAACCATGTTAAACTAAGACACTTGGATAGTTAATACCCACGGGAGAACTGGAGTACTCGAGTTACCTCACCCAGGGAAGCCGGGTGCATAGGTGTTCTTTTGTGTGGGGTTTCATCGCTGTCTCCTATGGAGTGCTGCAAGAAAGCGCTGCAGGCGACCAGGATAAAAGTGTCTGGGTGGATCCAAGGCCGGATAGCAGTCGAGAAGAACCTGAAAGCAGAGGGGACAGAGTCTGGGTCACTAGCCAGTGACCCGGAAGGAACCAGGAGATGTGGAAATGCAATCAGGTGAAGCTTCTCTCTTCAGCCGCGAGGACCAGGAGGCGTCGACGACGACCAGGTGCTGGAGTCGAGCTGTCCCATGACGGATCTAGCTGTTGGCGGTGTCGGTATCTGGATTGGACCCAACAAACCTTGGCAAATGCAACCCATGCAGGAAGTGAAGATTGGCTTTAGTTCAGACCAGCAAGTCAGGGGAGATTTTCCTTCACAGAGAAGCTGGAGCAAGCCCAGAGCAACCAGGAAAGCGGTGTAGTTTTACAAAGATGTCTTCAGAGGGCCTATTAGCCAACGGGCTAGCAGCCGCGAAGACGTATTGAGCTGAAATGCAGGTGAAGTCCCCACGCGGCACTCGTAGATTGTGGAGGGCTGAGCTTCGGTGCAAATGCTGCTTGAATCTGGGGCTTCTCAAGCCCCAATGCACAACTTCAAGGGTACCTCATATGCAGCACAGGTAGCAAAAATCAGGTAGTCCAGGATGTCCGGTCCCACGTCTCTCGTGTCCTCCACGGGTCTCAGCTTTGATGTGGATGTGGGTCAGAGTCAGAAGTCTGGTAGTCCAGTTCCTGTGTCGCTTAGTCTTCGGGTTCCAGCGGGAGCATCGACAAAGCAAACCGGCAAGTTACTGTTGGTGCCTGTTTGCACAGGGTGGTCACTCCTTGACCATAAGGGAGATGTCTTCAGTCTTCCAGTCAATATGGAATGTCAAAGGTCCAAGAGTTTAGTTCAGAGTTTCTTTCCAGGATAAATCTAAAGTCTCTGTACACAGCTCCTAACTTTATACTAAAATAAGGGGCTGGATTACCTGCTAGGCCCCTCTTATGGGTGGAACCTGGGAAGGGGGTGTGTTGGACTTGGCCCTTTTCCCTAAAATTTTTTGTTTTTCGCTCCCCTAATTCAGGAGGTCCCAGTCATTGCGTGTGCTTTTATTGTCTCAGTTGATGCATGTGCTGTGTAGTCACTTAACACCGAAGCTTTCGGGTGCCTACCTGCTCGTGCCAGGCTACCCCCGGGGAACTGGTGACCCCAGTTCCTACATTGGTGGCGAGCGGTGGGATTCAGGACCTGTGGCTATACAGCACCCTCCAGTGAGACAGAGTGCGCAGCAATTAGACTGGACACCTATTGTGCATCCAAGCTTACCCAATTGACCCCTCCACTGTCTAGTCTGTAGAGTGTGTAGAGACCTGTGTTGACCCAGTATTGTTACCAACGTCCTAGTGTCTTTCCTTGATTTTATCTGGGTCCCCACCTGGCAAAATGGAGTTCCAGCTGGCCGACCTGGAAGAGTACACAGGGGCACAGCTATGGGAATTTTGTCAGGGGATGGGGGTACCGGTTGGGCAGAGATCCGCAAAGGAAGAACTCCGTACCGCCTTGAGGGCATGGGTAAGGGCCCACTCAGAGGGTAGAGGGGATGGGGAACAGGAGGGGCAGGTCACACCAGGGGAGGCGAGCTCTGCAGAAGGATTAGACCTACTGAACACTGTGGTGAGTGGAAATGTGTTGCCAGGAAGACGTTCCGGGACAGGCAGTAGTGTATCTAGGAGGAGTGCGTCATCAAAGGTGTATGAAGATAGGAGGAAGGAGAGGCGATTGAGATTGGAGCTTGCTAAGCTAGAGCACGAGAGGGAGAGAGAAAGGGAAGATAGAGACTTCGCAATGGAAGAAGAGAGATTAGCAATGGAGGAGAGGAAGCTGGCGCACGAGCTTCATCTTAAGGAGTTGGAGCTGAGGGCTTTGCAATTAGGTGTGCCAAGAAGTTCTAATGGTGGCAGCGAACCCGAGGTTCGAGGGAGTGATCCTGAAGGGAGTGGTGAACGGATCTTCTGACCCAACGATGTGGGAGAGGTGAGGAGTAGCCCAGCTAGGTCCCAGGATAGTGAGAGGGTTGTAGTGCCTCGCATCCCATCTACAGGAGGGAGTGAGACGGGGAGGTGTCCTGAGGTGCCCCAACCGCAGTCACAGGGCCTGGAGAGTTCCATAAGGGGGCCCCAGGTTGGGAGCCTAGGCAGTCCTGTTGTGCCTTCCAGTGAAGGGATTCCCTCGTGTCAGGAGAACCCGGAGCATCAGTAATCAGAGCTCCAGTGGTTTGGGCTTCTGACCAGTCGCAGGGTTTAGATCCTGGACTGAGGTTTCAGGTTCAGGAGTTGCCTGACCTGGAGGGTGGGGTACCTGTAATTAAGGTCCCTAGGGGTTTTAATTCCAGGGGTACTTCTCCCGGTGGGGGGGTGCGGAACTCTGGGTGGGGGTGCGGTGGGAGGAAGGACTCTCCTCTGTCACCGGCTCAGTCACAGGGCACAGATCCCGGGTTGGGTGGCCAGGTTGAGGGTTTTTGGACCTGGCGGGTGGGACATCTGTAACCAGAGTCCCCCCGGATTTGACTCTCAGGTGTACTACTCCGGTTAGGAGGGTGGGGAACTCTGGGAGGGGGACAGGGGAAGGGAGGACTCGCCCCTGTCACCATTTCAACCTAAGGGGTTAGACTCTAGGTTGGGGAGAGAGTGGTGTTTAGGAGGGTATCCCGCTTATGAGAAAAGGGCGGAACCCCAGAAGAATAGGAAGGGGGAGGAGAGCCTCTCCCCTGGTGGCTGGTCAGCCTGAGGGTTCAGACCCCAGGTGGAAGGACCAGTGGCAGTTTGGAGCTGCAAGGAGGAGAAGAAGAGTGGTCAAAAGGTACTACGGGCCTGGGGCTACTCCCCCCCACTCTGTGAGAGAGCTAGGGCCAGAGACTTTTGGACTGTCTAGAGGCCAGTCCTGGCCACATCCCACTAGGGAACACTAGTGGGGTGGTTTGAATGGCAAAGAGCTGGCAGATGCCGTTGGAGTTATGGGCCTGTGTCCTCTTTTTTCCCCCCAAGCAGGAAAGCCCATCAAGGTGATGATTGGTCTACCCTGGCTTTGGGCTGGGGGGGAGTTGTGTTGGACTTGGCCCTTTTCCCTAAAATTTTTTGTTTTTCGCTCCCCTAATTCAGGAGGTCCCAGTCATTGTGTGTGTGTTTATTGTCTCAGTAGATGCATGTGCTGTGTAGTCACTTAACACCTAAGCTTTCGGGTGCCTACCTACTCGTGCCAGGCTACCCCCTGGGAACTGGTGACCCCAGTTCCTACAGGGTGGTTACACCCAGGGCCGGCGCTGGGCATGGGCAGCGTGGGCAGCTGCCCAGGGCCTCGCACTCAGCCCACTAGCATGGGGCCACGCACTGGTGGTGTGTCCTGTTGTTTCTCTGGCGATCCGTTTCAGACAAAAGTGTCACCTTGCAATTAAGGTCCTTCAGAGGGAACCCCCTCCCCAGGCCCCTCAGGGATGGTGTCTTGAGGCATAGGGGAGGGAGACGCTCCCTTCAATTGCAAGGAGACCCATTCAACGACACTGTGGGAGACCCATTGTCCAGCATTTTGGCACCCCATAGTTTTAACTTTTAGTCCACAAGCAATTCTCACACCTGTCGGACTGAAGGTGTTAGAAATGCTTACGGTCTGAAAGTTAAAACTGTGGGTTGGCCAAAATGCTGGACAATGCACCTCCCACAGTATCTGTGAATGGTCTCCTAAAGGGGCCACTTATCTACATTAGAGGGGCCTCGCACATTCCATTTTAGCCCAGGTCCTCGCAAATCCTAGAACCGGCCCTGGTTACACCCTTTTCCCTTTGTCCGGTTTCGCGCCAGATCTGGGGCTGGAGTGCCCCAGTAACTGGTTTGAACCGGGCTATGCATGGAGCACCTTGTGTGCCTACGGCAGCAACGAAATGGTTATGGTAACATGTTGTTCCTGCTTATATTTTGCACGCTTTACATAAACCTGTATTCCCTATAAGTGTTTGCTTTTTCCTGAATTAAACCTCAAATAAACATGTTTATCCATTGTTTTAATTAAATAACGTTATAAGCTGTAACTGGTCAGTGAAATGCTAAACGTTCTAAAAATTGGTATGTTTTGCTATTTCTAGCCACACCCCTGACTCCGCCCACTGTTTCAATCTTTTGTTATTCCTGCCCCCTGATTCTCCACCCACAGTTCCCCTACTTTTTATTTCCCACTTCGACCACTGTCAACACCATAGCTGCAACCTTACCCGCAGAAACAAGGCCAGACCTCGTCTTTCTCTAGGTCCAACACTAGAGGAAAGCAGAATCGCCAGGGGCGTGATTCTTCCAAGAGGCAATAGCGGCGTTCTGGCTCTGCCTGCTGTACCTACCTCCCCATCAACATCTGTGGGAGGCAGGGTGTCTCAATACCTCCACAACTGGAAATGGATAACATCAGACCGTTGGGTGCTCAACATCATTAAAGAGGGCCATACACTGGAGTTTACCCACTTGCCACCTTCAAAGCCCCTTGCTGCCATGCCTTCAAAACATCTGCGTCTCTTGCAGCTCGAAGTTCATCAGATGCTCCTCAAGGGAGCTGTAGCGCTTGTTCCCCTTTCTCAAAAAGGGGAAGGTTTCTGTTCCACGTTTTTCCTGCTCAAGAAGACGTTGGAGAAATGGCGCCCCATTTGGGAGCTAAACACCTATCTCATATCTCAATCCTTTTGGATGGTCTCTCTCCAGGATATCTTACATCTCCTCAACCTGGAAGATTTTATGGCCATTCTCCATCTCAAAGATGCGTATTTTCACATACCCATTCATCCAGCCTACAGGAGGTTTCTTTGAATCACAGTAGCCAAGAGCCATTTCCAATTCAAAGTTTTACCCTTCGGACTTTGTTCTGCCCGAGGATCTTTACCAAGGTGGTGGCACCGGTGGCAGCTTTCCTAAGGAAACAGGCCGCTCGTAGCATTACCTGCATTTCGAATTTGGTGAGTCTGTGCTCTTTGCTGCCTTGGCTGTTGTCCCTTGTGGCGAGGGAGTTGGAACGCTCTCTGACTGGGTGTGAGGCTGTAGTTACAGGGGCCGGGACTGCGAGACCCAGGAAGCAGTGCAGGATCACCGGAGCGCACCTGGAGTCTCTTCCCGCCCCTGCTTCGCTCTGATTGGCCGCCTGTCTAGCCTTGCCTCGCTCTGATTGGCCGCCTGCCTAGCCTTGCCTCGCTCTGATTGGCCGCCTGCCTAGCCTTGCCTCGCTCTGATTGGCTGCCTACACCAACAACTGCTCGCGGCCCCCGCTTCGCGGGAGCCGCTCGTAGCATTACCTGCATTTCGAATTTGGTGAGTCTGTGCTCTTTGCTGCCTTGGCTGTTGTCCCTTGTGGCGAGGATGTTAGAACGCTCTCTGACTGGGTGTGAGGCTGTAGTTACAGGGGCCGGAACTGCGAGACCCAGGAAGCAGCGCAGGATCACCGGAGCGCACCTGGAGTCTCTTCCCGCCCCCTGCTCCGCCTATAAATACGATCCCCCGACGCTTAGCGGGACGCGTGCGGGACGCCGGGCTAAGCCCGGGCAAAGGGCGGGCCGTCTGTGGCCGTCCGGGGACGCCCGAGGACGGGACGGGCCACACCACTAACAAAAAAGCCCCAAATCATTGCGGAAACGACTTGTCAAAAAATAGGTAAAACATTTCCTTTTATCGGCAACTATTTCTATTTCCAGTAAGGGGGAGCTGTTTAGAGTATTGTGCTGACGTTTATTCCTCATAGGAACCACAGTCTTCGAGATATACTACCAAAGTGACTATAGAAGCAGTATTAGGAAATACCAATGGGTCTAAGGAAATTACGTTCACGCACAATTTTCATGAAACGCATGGGAACTGAGGAAGCAGTTAGGAAATCTACAGATAAAGCGATTAAACCTGGCCGCACTACGCTAACCCCGGCAATTTATGATTATTTTTCTACCATACCATCAAAAAAGTCATCTGATAACAAAAATTACACCACTGAAAGTAAACCATTTGGGAGTCCAGGGGATTTAACTAGATTATCTGAATCCCCACAACTGCTTCACAACGCAAGTGACACAGTGCCTACCAACAAGTCTATGCTAAAAGATTGTAACTCTATCCTCCTGAAATCATCCACTCCTATAAAAGACTATGAGAGCTTACACAAATTAGAGGACCTAAGTATACTCAATTGCAAGTTAGAACAAAATACTTCGAACTTAATAGCATCCCCTATAAAGGGCAATGTGAGCCTACAAAAATTAGATGACACAGGTATAGTCCAGCACAAAGTAGAAGAAAATAGCACCGAAATTAAGCAATCAATTATTGAAACAAAAAAAACAACTACACATGAACAAGATTTTTTTCTGGACCCATTTCTAACTGATAATAAAAATCTCGATGCATCAACAATACCTATATCTAAGGCTTTATTCTCATTACAGGCAATATTAGAATCGGTTCTCTCCTTTCTAGGAAACATCCTTGAAAATTCAGATCAAACCCTGGATGTCCAAATTGGCATTCTAAAATTCCTAGTAGAAGAGAAAAGAAAGAAGGAGTCCTTAAAAATAATAGAAAATCAAACAAAGGATACTATTGATCAAAAGGAAAACGACTATAAACAAAGTAATCGACACTCCTCTACTCAGACATCAGAAGAAGATCTCATAGAAACTCATAAAAGGATAAAAACGGAATCTACTAACAATTCAATAATTTATTCTCTAAAAAGATTATTCAGAGAAAGATCGCAAAAGAATCAAAAGCAATTCCCAATTTTTAACAAACAAATGAAAAAGGATTCATATGATAAAGACTTAGTAAAGGAAGATGAAGATTCTTGTACAAAAACTAAGTCAGAACCCCCAGTAGTAGAAATTACAATTGATCAAACCAAGGAAACAGAGGAAAAGGGAAAAAATAAAAGGAAGAAAAAACCTCTCAGAAGGATCCAAAAAAAGAAAAACCGCAAACTTAAATTCCAAAAAATCAATATACCCCAAAGAGATTTACAGGAGAAAAATGACGAGAAAAGTACACCATATATGAGTAAAAAAGGAGAATCTCCCAAAGGATTATGCAAAGTTATAAAGCTAGAACTGAACCCAAGGGCGGACAAATATCTCCCAACTAAGATAGTCAATAAGACAAGACACGAAAGTATTGATGTCAATAGAACTAACATGAAGGACAACGCAAGCAGTGCAAATATACAGTCGAATGCACTTCAATTTGAAGAACTATTCCCCACTGATAATACACCACTTAATAGAGGCAGGATACTCAATCTCCTGCAAAATATAAAGCCTCTTCAACTTTTGACTAGCCGGGAAATTAATCTAGTGACTCTCCCCAAAAGTGGTCAAAATAAAATTGCAATAGTTTCCTTTTGGTCTCCAGTAATACCTGGGATTATACTTAGGGAAAAAGAAACAATACACAGATTTGGATATGACGTAATTGAGAAGGTTGAGTCCAAAGGAAATACAAACTATAAAACCGTAAACAACAACAAGCAGCGAATCCCTAATTCTTATCCAAACAATGGTCCCAGATCTTCATTGATGCCTGAAGACTTGGGGGCTAGCAATTTTAGAGATTTGAGACAGGGAGAAGCGATCCTGAAAATTCGTTTAAACAAAGGAGAAAGGGAAGTTTGGTACCTGGATACAAACGAGAACAAAGTTACCGATATTGAATCCGAGAAGTCGTGGACATGGCTGCCGGGGATGCTGAACTGCAGCAAAAGTGCTAACCAACTGAAGATTTCTGTTTCACCAAGGTCTAAAGCTTATATCGTGGAATGTTGCAGGGAGAACAACAAATAAAATGAAGGAAGTTCTAAAAAACCAACCTGAAATTTTAACCTTACAAGAAACCTGGGCAACAGAACCCTTTTCACAAAAAGGGTACTACGTCTACAACATACCTGCAAAAGCTACTAATCGGGGCCATGCCAAAGGAGGTTTGGCTATTCTAATGAGAGAGGATTGTACTTGGGAACAAGAGATAGTTGAGACCAACAGCGATAATCTGCAATGCATCAAATTTTTTCTAAAAACCGATAACATGAGTCCCCAAAGAGCAATGTTGCTTTTCAACATATATGCCCCTCCAGGAAAAAAGTATGACATGCTATGTGAAGACATCTTGGAAATCATTAAACAAACAATAGAAGCCCATATGTTTCCTCTTTTTATGATTATGGGCGATTTCAATGGGAAAATTTCTAATCCAGAAATAAAAAAGTGGGGAAGAATTTTCGAAGAGGAAAGCCTGGAACCTCATACTCCCCAATTCCCCAGAGACATCCGCTCAAATAAAAGAGGGAAAATAATGTTATCTGCACTATTTAATATAAATGGGGTAATTTTGAATGGGAACATTGAAGGAGACATCCCGGCATCATATACAAGACAGGGAAACGGGAGTCCATCGATAATAGATTATATCATCTGTGACAAAGATCTATATGAAACCATTTCCCATCTTCACTCCAACTTCTCATCAGACAGCGATCACGCCATGATGCAATTACGAACCAATTGGTCGGCTCAGTCTGCAGTAAAAGGACAGATGATTCTTTGTAGAAATGAAACTCTGGTAAACAGCAACCAGAGACGTATCTTCTGGAATTCATCTTTTATGGGCAAAATAGCAACACTGGTTCAGCAAAAACACTTCTTAAAGAAACAGCACTCAGAAGACCCTATAGAAAATTTTGAGAGTATGCTTACCGAATTAAAAGAGGCACTAATAAAAATGAATCTCCAAGGAAATGCTGGTAATAAGATGAAGAAAAACTCCAAAAAAATCTGGAACTCTCAGATAAGGAAAAAACTAAATAAACTGATACGTGCTCAATATTTACATTCTTCTCCTACTAAAAAGAAAGAAATAAACAAACTGAAAAACCAGCTGAGAAGAGAAAAAATAAGTAAGAAAAAAACTATTCAAGATCGCAACTGGGTCGATTTACAAATTGCTGCAAAAGAACCAAACCAGAGAACTTATTGGTCACTAATAGCTAAACTAACAGGAACAAAAAAGAAATTACTAGCAGTTCCGGTTCCTCCAAAAGAGTGGGAAATCTATCTGACAGATCTCTATAAATCAAATATGGTCAAATTTGAAGAAAACTATACAGATAATGTAAAGGAGAAGCAAAAACCATTAATTCCTAAAACAACAAATATAATGGTAGAAACTCACATTCGAAGGGCAAGAAGCACAGGTGCCTTTGGCCCCGACCAAATTCCTATCAAGGTCTTGCAGATGAACCCTAAGGAATGGAGTCTTTTGTTAACCCCACTATTCAATTATATCTTGACCACTGGAACAGTACCAAAATCGTGGCAGGGGAGCATTATTATCCCCATTCATAAAAAAGGTTGTAAAACGGTAGCAGGAAATTACCGTCAAATAGCTCTGATGGATGCGTCCGGAAATTTTTTTGCAGCGGAAGTTTTATTGCAATTAAAAAACTGGGCTTTTTCGCTGGGACTGATACCAATGTTCCAGGCTGGATCCAGGCCGAAGCACTCTGTTACGGACAACATTGCAATTATTCAGGTTATTCTCGATAAATATGTGACACGAAGAAAACAGACGGTCTATATGGCTTTTATAGATTATTCGACCGCATTCGATCGTGTCGATCGACCTACTTTATGGAGTAAACTGAGGGGTTTTGGAATCAATGAACATCTGCTACAGGTAATAATAAGCCTCCACACAACAACGTGGTGTCAAGTCCAAATGGGGGGCGAAAAAGGTTTAACGAAAGTAATAAATACAGAGAACGGTCTTAAACAGGGATGTTTACTAGCCCCTATGTTATTTTCGCTTTACCTCAGTGACCTGCCAAAGCAGCTACAGCAGGGCTCAAACCTGCCTCCAAAAATAAACAATCAAAGTATCCATTTGTTGCTCTATGCAGACGACATAGTTATGTTCGATCTCACACCATTCGGTTTGCAAAATTCTCTTGACACTTTGTACCTATATTCAAATAAAAATTTCTTACTTCCTAACGTAAAGAAAACAAAAATTGTAGCATTTTCTGGAAGGAAAAAAAACGTCAAATACAATTGGAGGCTGGGAGATGAAAAGATCGATGAAGAAACAGAATATACATATCTCGGCAGGATTCTTTCAAAGAATCTAACAAACACAAAGCATATAGATAAATTAACAAAGAAATCTGATCTACACGCCGAGCACTCTCACGACTCTATAGTGCCACGGGGAGCAGGCACTTTTCCTCATTACTGAAAATATATAAAGTGAAAATCCCTGCGGTCCTCTCTTATGCTACAGAATACATACCTTTAAAGCAATGGGGCTTCATGGATCGACAAGAGGGGAAAATACTGAAAAGAATGATGAAGGTCCCAGCTGCTACACCAGTACAGGTTCTAAGGTTAGAATTTGGAATAACAAGTGCTTACGCCACGGCTGTGGCCAACATTATTAGGTGGGCCTACAATCTCCTCCATGCAAAGGAGGGGACACTCAGGTTTTTACTACAAAAGGAAACCTTTGATACAGAAGCAACTAAACAAACTTTCTCAGGGAATATGTCAGCTGCATTTCAAATGACTGAAATTACTACAGAAATATTACTTACCTGGTCTGTATCACAACTAAAACTTTTTCTTAAATGTTTTACACCAAGGTTGAGTTTTGACCTGGACTACGCGCATATCAGAAAACTAAAAACTTTTAAATCATATACTGAACTCATAGAATATAAACATATCCAGCCTTATATTTTGTTTTCCCTAACTCATAGTGTAAGGAGGGTGATCTTGATGTTACGATTAGGGATCCTACCTGTCCAATCTCATACATCTAAATGTTCGGCTGGGGAAACTAACCATCTTTGCTCGTTATGTCAAGGAGGCGAGCAGACTGTGGAGCATTTATTATTTGTCTGCCCAAACTCTAAAGTTGTAGTAGCTCGTGCTTCATATATTGACCCTATTTACCGAACCTGCAGGCTAACAAAGGAAAAAGAACTATTAGCAGTGGGCAAATTGCCTCAGAACGAATTTGTCTGTTATAATTTGTATACATTTTTTAAAACTATGTTGCTTTTATACTAATTTGTGATATATACTTTTGTGGTCCTCTGTTGAGTACCAAAACAAATAAAAACTTTTGACTTTTGACTTTGACTTTGACCTAAGGAAACAGCATTTCCTAGGACCTCCCGTCCCTGGACGACTGGTTACTGAAGGCCCCGTCCAGGGGGGCAGCGGAGGACATGATCAAGGCATGTACGACGCTGTTCAGGAATCTGGGCCTCACTCTAAAAAGGGAGAAGTTGTCTTTCTTCCCGTCCAGGACAGCACAGTTCCTGGGGCTATCCTGGACACGACTCTCAGCAAGACTTCTCCATTCTTCTAAAGGCAAGAAAAACTGAGGTCCATGGTTCATTTGTTCAGAGGGAAAGACAACAGTGGAAGATTCCCAAGAGAACAGCACCTAGTCAAATATTCTCCAAGAAATATCTTTCTTTTGGGCCCAGCCTCTAGTGCATGGGGCACTCTGTGTGCACACTTCAAAAACACCCAATGTCACAGTGTAGGTTCAAAACATGAACTATGAAAGAATTTGAAAAAAGGTCAAGGTGCACCACTTAAACGTTTTTGAAAAACTATTATCTTCAATAAGGTAAACAGGAATGATCACATCAAAAAAAAATTCTTGTGTTCTTGAGAGTTCTTTATTCAATTCAGTTGGTAAAAAATATACACAGGATCTACAGCCGACGCGTTTCGTCCTCAAGGGACTTCTTCAGGGCTGTTACAAAAAAAGACAATGTACAAGACATACAGTTAAAAAATTATTTAAGTTAATAAAATTTTAAAAAAGCGACTACGCTAGTACAAAGAATGCCAGGCTTCATCAACAGTACATCACAAAATTGAATTTAGTCCAGGTCCTATATTTCTAATGCCAACAAATTAGGGTATATCTAGAGCTAACTTGATTATCTTGGACAGAGAATTTGTTAACACATTTTTTGAGCGAGAAAATGAACCTCATTTGTTGAGCTTTTCTGTCTAGTTTGGAAATAGCATCAAATTTCATTTATTCTTCTCATTTGCAATATTAATGTCTTTCACCATTTACAAAAGAAGCGACAGTACTGTTTTACATGACAACATGATACTGGGTTTTGCATATCATTCTCCATATATTTGGTTGCCTATATAACTTTGAGCTCATAATTCCCCATGGAAGTCTCAGGAAAGAAGGCCCCAAAGTCTAAAGAAAGGGAAGTAAGGAGTGAGACTATCAAAAGTGTATTTAGCACAAAAAAGCAATCCTACCAGGATGGTCTCTAACGATGATGTCCCTGGATCTTCTCCCGTTGTTAAAGGATGCGTGAATATACCTGTATAGTTATATTATGGATCACATGGTATCTAAGAGTGATCAACGAGAAATCATTAATGAAAAAGTAACTGAAGGGCGGGAGATAAGCCACATGTGAACACATTCAAGAGGCCAATAGTGAGTCTATTGGCTTGAGTGAAGTTAATAACTTTAAACCTACCACGTCTATCAGAAACCTGTCTAATTAGGGTTCCGTTCCAGCAGATCACTTATTGTTGAAAGGCTGTAAAAAAAAATTCAAAAAATTCAACTGCAACCGAATCACACCCGTGATATGAGGTGTTTCAATATTGTATGTTCAAGCCACCTATAGAATAAACACAAAATATGAAAATACCCCTAATGACAGAAAGAAAGGGGCTGGTGTGTTCTAGGTTTTTAATAGGGTTTGCTGGGTGTGACACTATAAATGAAAGGCAGGATCCTGACACTTACATCCAAAAAATGAGGATAGTAATCCAATAGCAGTGGAACCAGAGTAGAAGGGTAATGGGGACCTCCGTTTATCGTCTATGAAAAACAAGGAAATGGATAATATAAACATTATTAAATCCTAAATGTGAGGGTCAAGGACCTAAATTACATCCCTTGGCCACCCATGTTTAACATGCCATTATGCGGCAAACCAACTGTAGTATATCACTACATCTCAGTTAATATTCCCGAGCAAGATACATGTCTTACCTACTGATATCTTCTTTTAGTAGGAGGAATGTATGGTAGTTCTATTACCAAGAAACTCTAAGAAAAAAAGAGAAGAAGAGAGGGAGGAGTTAGAAATTAAAAAAGTGAGGAAAAACCGAAACCACACTCCCTGAATCGTCACCTCTAGAGGACAGGCTACTGACGGAATTTATGGAACAAAAAGCAACCTCTCTCACGTATAAAAAACTGATTAACAACCTGCCAGAACCCACATGGAAGCTTAAAGAGAGGTGGGTAGGGGAACTAGGTGAGATGGACGATACAGAGTGGAACGAGGCACTTGCATCACCACGTGAGGTAGGCATATCGGCCAGGTTCCGTTTAGTGCAACTCAAGATTTTACACCGCACCTACTATACCAGAACACTTCTCCACAAAATACAGAGGGCACCACATCCATATTGCCTCAGGGGATGCGGGGAAGAGGGTACTCTGCTCCACACGCTGTGGGACTGCCCCCAAATCCAAGACATTTGGAAGCAAATCATGCGCACAGTCTCCCAGGCCATTGAAGTGTCGGTCCTGCCTGAACCCCGTAAGTGCCTGTTGAACATTTGGGACCCTAATGACCTGGACAGGTATGGACAGCTGTGGGTTACATTGGCTGTGACTGTGGCTAAACGGGACATCGCACAAAAATGGGGTGCCCCGGCAGGGCCGGACTGGCAATGCCGGGCACCGGGCAATCCCCCGGTAGGCTGCCAGGTGTGGGGGCCGTTTTTTTGGCGGGGGGCCGGTTTTGTGGTTGGGCCGTTTTTTTTGTACACACTCACTCACTAGTACAGTAGTTACTGAGTCGTCAGTACTGTACTCTCCTATGCAGCGTGCTTCTGAGTGACTCTCACTCTTCCCTCGCTCCGCGCAAAAAACGTAATCAATCTTTGCTGCTATTAATCAAATAATGCATTGGATATACTGCGAGTGCCATTTTAGGGGGTGGGTCGCACGCGCAACGCGCAGTAGACTCCGCCCGGCGCCCGCCGCGGCGTCTGCGTGGCCTCTTACTCTTCTTCAATTCCTTAGGGGGGTGGGGATAGCTCGGGCGCGGCTGAGAACTTCCTGAGAACTAAGCCAGACGACGAGAGAGGGCCTCTCTCGGCAAAGTCCCCATAATTTAATTCTTTCTAGCCCTGTCCCAGTGTTCCTGCTGCCGACTGGCTGCCGCCCGCCGGTGAGTGTTATTTGCATTTTTGCAAATTGTTTGCTTTAGCAGTCAGATAATATCTCATACATTACCACAGCAAAAGCTGCAGTAGGAGTGCGGGGTCAACGCGGGTAACTAATGGTAGGATCGAAGAACATATAGGATGTAGGCAACCGCGGGAGGGGCAGAGCTGAAGTCTTAAGACCAGAGGGCCACTGGGGGACGGACAGGAAGCGAAGCTTGCATTCGTTGTATTAGCTCCATTGTCATTTAATGGGGGGCAGCTTATTGGAGAGATTATTACACATCGTGTGCGTGTCTGCGCGTTTTTGTTTGCCTTAACATTAAGTTCATCAAGAAGGTGTTTAGGTTATGTGCGGAGTGAACATAGCGCTAAAACGACGAGACCGGACGCTTTTTCTGCACATTTCGGTTTTCTCTTTTCTATGTTTTTAGCTGAGAGTGGCTTCTGCGCCCTGGTCTCGGGGGCTGCCGTGCCCCTGGCAGGTAACCAGCTCACAAGAGCTTTGCCTTTACCTGTCTCCAGCAGGCAGATGACAACACATGGGCTATAAGGGGTCAGCATCTGGAGGGTGTAGGGAAGAGGGGGGGGGGGGGGGGGTGGATAGATTTGGGCCTGGATTAAACAAAAGGCAAAGGCCGTCACCCCTCCCAATGCCCAGGCCCGTCGACCACTAAAGCGTGCAAGAAAAACACAGATTAAGGATAGACATGCCCACGTCAAGTGTATAATGCGTTAAAAAGGTGAACAATATAAGGTGCTGAATCCGGGGCCATGTCATCATGACCACAGCACACAGAGGCAGAATGGAGCTGTGCGCCTGTTATGATCAAAATCAGACCAGCAACGAAAACTAAAGAAACTACTGCATGAGCTTCAGTTTGGAAATGTTGAGCTGTGGTTACCACTGTTTTTCCAAGTTTTGCTTTCTGCACCTCATGAGCGAACTGACAAATCTTGCCTTTCTTGGAAATGCTGTACATTAGCTCATGACGTGTCAAGTGCTGTAGAAAGTGTGATTACATTCAGACACAGGTGCACAGCTCTGATCTGGGCCTGTGCAGGCGTTCAAGCGAAGGCCTGCTGGGCTTCATCATGAACAAGGTGCTGTGTACAAGAGCAGAAGAGAACTGTATTATGTCTGTTTTCAGTTAAACTGGAAGAGTTATAAAAATTAGAACATGAGCTGAATGACAGCATAGCTCGGAAGTACGTAGGTATGATAGCTGCAGCAGTTTTTTTTAAAAAAATAAATTGTTGCTGTTTTATATAGCGACCTGAAGGTATGAAAGCGCTTTACATGGGGGGATTAAGTGATTTGCCCAGAATCACAGGATGCTTGAGCGTCCAGCCAAATTTAAAGCTGGTTCTCCACTGCCACGATTGCTTCCAAACTGTGCTAAGCTCCCTGCAGCTCATTTACTAATTCAGTGTTTCAGCGAGTCTCTGAGTCTGGTTTGCTCCTTAAACAGGGCAAATACTTTCAGTAACACGCACAGCGACACATTAAGCGAGGCGGCCCTCTTTATCAGCTGCTGAACTTCATAAATGTAAAAAAAGGTTTGCATGTTACTGCAGAGAAACTATTCTAAATAACAAGAGCCCTTTATGTCCTTTCCAAAACAGGTACACAGAACGAATCAAAGAATGACATTCATCCACTTGGCAGACTCTCCAAATAATGTATCATAACATCTCATTTGCTTTGCATGTGTTGTTGGCACTATCAGCTTCTAAATGGTATCGTATATACTTCTGCCTAAGAGGAATTCTTCGAAAGAGCAGGAAGTTGGCTACTTGTTTTAAAAAAATTAAATTTTGCAGCTCGAATGTATTGGAGCCTTTTACTTGAGCACCAGTTACATCACAAAAAACACATTTATTTTTGGTAGGTACGGGGAGATGAAGTGATTTGCCCAGAATCACAGGATGTTGACCTGATGCCGCGGCTCGAACCCGGTTCTCCAGCTCCAAAGTCGGCAACTCTGGCTGTTAGGCCACATCTTTTCCTTTGACACAACAATGATTGACATCCACTGGGAAACAGCAGATTTAAAGGCGCTGTCCAGGAAATGATGTCACGATAGGTCTCAGATCTCCATCAGATGTCAACAAACAAAACAGCATTCTAAAATGGCTATGTAGGGTTGGTGCGGGTTAGTGATGCGGACTGGATAAATACAGCCGTATTTGTTCCTCTTCCTTAGGCTAAAAAGCAGAATGGGAGTAGACAAAATGAAATGAAAGCAGTTGGTGATCTGTTAACAGAGATTCGAGTCGGGAAATGCATGTTAACACTCAATTAAGACCCAGCCTGGGCCTTGGCCTATACCTTTTTGCTTAATCCCCGGCCCTGTTCTGTGCAGGCAGCACAGGCGCACAGCGCACTAGTGCTGAAACTTGGGGCTTGTGCTGAAAAATATATTTTAAGCAGACAACAGCTTTCTAGTGTTTTTTTTCTTTCTTTTTTACACAAGTGAGCCCTTCTGTTTTGTTTTCCAATGTCCACTGGTGTTGCCACTTGCACTTGCTGCTTAGGCTAACATGTACATTTCTAGGAGCCCTCGGTGCATTCCCTTGGCGCTGGCTCAGTTGGTTTGTGACCTACATTTTTTAACATTGTTTGGATTACAGTCCGGATTCCACAAGAAAGGAGTTTGCGCTGTTAAAATGCACACTTATGTGTTCAGCGGATGGTTCACTTCTAAAAGATGCAATCGGGTCACAGTGACGGTAGCTGCAGTTCCCAGTGTGCAATCTGACAGAAGTATTCGAAAGAGACTTGCTGTTTTATCAAACCCAATTCTTGGTGTGTTCTATGATGTTTCTCTTTCAGTGTCTAAGGAATAGAATATCCAGCTGAATAGTATTCGTGTTTTTTAGCCTCAGAAAGCTGAAAAGGCTGAGTCTGCCTTGCATCTATTCAAATCTGCACAGAGTTCTCTACAGAAGGCGCAGTGTTAGGCAAATGACACCAGCAATCCTCTGACAACATCACAGAGTTGATCTCTGATCCCAGCCCAAGCCCTTCAACAGCCTCCTACTTGCTCCTAAGGGCCCAGGGCCAGCAAGGGCAAGAACAGATGTGAAAGCTAGAACTGCTACCTCACACGGTGTGAGCGTGTGTCACACGATTGGCTCCCTTCATATGGTTGCGAAGAGCTGTTATCATAGTGCTAGCCAAGGTGAGCCGGAAATTCTTGCACAGAGCAGCCTTCCAGCTTGTGTGTGGAGGCTCTCCTTTGCTGACATCCATAAAGGGGGTTGCAACCTCCCTAGGAAATTAGTGGTAGCCTCTGAAGATCTTGCTAGAGTTTTAGGGGAGAGGGGTGTGTGGCTCTCAGGCTACTCGCTAGCCATACCTCTCCTTGTTTATGTCCCCTCCTCCTTCTTCCCCTCTCTCTTTTAGTGAAAAGTTTTTAAAGTCGTCAGGTATGGGGCACTTAACACCCTAATAGGCCCTTTAAATCCCTCCTTAGTTTCTTTTCTTCTCCTGCCTTCTTCATTACCCCTGGTGCAGGGTTAGAAACCAACCAGGGCAGTGCCACCACGAGTACCCAAGGTCACTTTACCACCACTAACCAGTGCTAAAGTGCTTGCTCTCTTTCCTTTCAAACATGGTAAAATTGGCTTACACCGAATTGGCAATTTTGATTTACTTGTAAGCCCCTAGAAATGTGGTTCTACATGTACCCAGGGACTGTACATTAAATGCTGCTAGTGGGCCTGCAACACTTATTGTGCCACCCACTTAAGTAGGCTATTTAAAGATGTGTCATGTCAAGGCCAGGGTCTTTGTGTTAATTTGTCATGCTTTCTGGCCAGGTTGCCATGCCATTTGAGACATTTCAATGCCTTCTGTCAGCCTGGGTGGTTATGTGTGACGTTTTCATGCTTTCTGGTCTGGGTGCTTAAGTATGTGTGCTATTTCCATTGTTTCTGGCCTCAGTGACCTGGAGCTGAAGGCTCATGTGTGACATTTCCATGCTTATTGGCCTGGTTGCTTGCTCACTACAGACCATGTGGGGGGCTGGTCTCTCTTTTACTTTGTTCTCTCTGATTCACTACTTGTGTCTATTTTTGGCGCTCTCTGAAAGAATGTCTATGGGTACATATGACTGGGTGTGTAACCTGTTGCTCTTTAAGGTCATCATCTACCATTTACTGTGCTTTGAAAGTTGATACAATTGACTTATGTAATGGAAAATGTGCTGTAAAATTCACCATTTTGATCTGTCGTTTTCCCAAATTTTCTTAGGGGGAGAACTCCCCAAACCGCCCTAATAGCGTCCAAGCTCGCTCGCTACGCGCCGGACGGGGGCTGGTCTGCCAAAATTTGCCAGGGCTGCTTTCAGTTCCCAGTCCGGCCCTGTGCCCCGGAACTACCTACGGTGGCTGGATGGATCAGAAATATGAACCTCCTAATGGTAAAAAGGAGGGCAGTCTATGTGCTACGGGCCTGCCCCGTAAATGGAATAAGGTGTGGTTGCCATGGAATAAATATAGGGGAGAACCGTGTGAACCCCTGCCGGAAGGTGAGGATTCGGAATCGGAGGAAGAAGAGGACTAGGCGGAAAGGGTACATATCTTGTAAACTGGGGTGTGCTGGGAAGGAACGGGGATGCAATATTACCTTGGATATAGTGCTGAACGTGTGAAATGGCCAACCACTGACTGTGAAAAACTATGATCCATTACCAAGTGATGACTTTAGTTGGGTTTTATAGTTTTTTTTTTTGTAAAATTTTTTATTTTGCAGACAGAGAAAAAATAACAATAAACAAAAGGTACCACATTGGGCGCGTAGAAGGTCCCACACAGTGGGAAGGCTTAAAAGGAAGATGAGGCAGAGCAGCAAAACAAAAAGTCTGCAGTTGCTGGTGATGTCGGCAGTCCCGGATCAGTCCCCCTCCAAGGGGTAGCTCAAGTAGTGCAGCCAGCAAATAGTCCAGGAGCGCTCCAGTGTTCAATTAAGCCTCATCTCGGCGATGTAACTGTCCCAATGTAGCAACCCACCCTTCCCCCCAAGAACTCCCCCCCCCCCGTGACGGCGCCGCTCGCAAACCACATTCATCCAACAAGCATACTCTAAAGCTGAAATAAGTGTAAATTCCTTAACGATGCTGGGCACACAGCCGAGGGCAAGCCCGCAGAAAGAAAGGTCACCAAGGGGCCCCACTCGTGCTTGAAGTTTTTGTATTTGCCTATAAATATATCCGCCATTCTCTCGAGACTCAAGAGTCTCCACAGTCTTGAGTGCCAAAGGGAAACCGCCGGGGCCTCCTTCCGTTTCCAGGCCGAGGCCAACGTGAGCTTGGCCGCGCCGAGACACAGCCATAAGATCTTTTTATCGGCTCGTGATTGGTGTTCCAGGCCGGGGTCTCTCAAACCCAGCAGCATGAATTCAGGGGAGTCATCGACAGGGTACTGCAGAATGTCCTTAATATGGGACAAGATCTCGACCCAGAAGGGCTTAATGATCGGGCAATCCCACCAAATGTGGCGGAAGTCCCCCAGAAGGCCACAACCTCTCCAACACCTGTCCGTGGCTGCTGGGAAAATGCGATGCAGTCGAGCCGGGACCATGTACCATTGCGTAAGAGTTTTGAAATGCGCCTCCCTCAGGAGTATGGAGTGATTAAACTGCGTCATGTCCTTCCAAAGCGCCGACCATTCTCCGTCGCTGATATCTCTCCCCACCATCTCCTCCCATTGCTCCATGTAGCGCGGTCTAGGGGAAAGGGCCGAGCGGAGCAGCAGCTGATATAGAAAGGAGATGGTCCCCTTCATGGCCGAGGTCTTCAGGAGAAAGGCCTCAAACTCGGATAAAGGTCTCGTCGCCGCCTCCCGCACTGCGGGCGAAGTGACCCAATGTAGCAGTTGCAAATGCCGATACCTTTCCCCTGGCTGCACTTGGTAGTCCCGCATGCAGTTCTCAAACGTCAGGGGATCGGGGCCATGGAACAAGTGAAGTAACGCCCGGCATCCCCCCTCCCTCCAACCGTCAAAGGGGCCCTCGGCGAGCGCCGGAGGGAACTCTGGATTAAAATGCAATGGAGTGAATGGGGATGGAAAGGTCGTCCACCTCTCATCGCCAGCCAGAGTGTCCCAAACTTTCAGCGTAGTCCCCGTGGGGGTACTAATATACGCGTTAACCGGGCGGTCCCGCTTCGGCTTCCATGCAAGGTCCCAGATGGACCAGCCTACCACACTCCGGTCCATGTGTAGCCAGTGTTTGTCCGAGAACTGCTGTGACCACTCTACCATAACTCTAAGTTGGGCCGCCTTGTAGTAGAGGTTGAAGTCCGGAAGGCCTACCCCCCCTTCATTCCGCAGGCGCCGCAGGAGCGTAAACGTAAGCCGCGCCCGACCACCCTGCCAGACAAATTTCAACATCATCGATTTGAGGTGGCTAAAAAAAGTGGAGGGCAGTGGGATTGGTAAGGCCTGGAATAGGTATAGATACTTGGGGAGAAGGACCATCTTGACAGCGTGTACCCGTCCTAACCAGGAGAGGAATTTAGGCTTCCACCTCTCCAGTTCCGCGCGCGATTTGGCCATAAGGGGCGGGAAGTTGGCCGCGAATAGGCCGCCAACCGTAGGAGTGAGGTGAACCCCTAGGTAAAGCAGGGAGCCCGAGGCCCAGGCCAACGGTGTCGTCGCCTCCACCCGAGCCGCCTCGGCCTGAGATAGGGTCAGGTTCAGGACATGCGACTTGCCATAGTTAATCTTGAAGCCGGCCACCGCCTCAAATTCCAGCAATATATCACGCACACACGGGAGAGAGTTAGCGGGGTCGGCCACCGACAAGAGGACATCGTCCGCAAAAAGGGTGATCTTGTGCTGTTCCCCAGTGAACGGGATGCCCTTCACCCCTTCATGCTCCCGGATAGCCAGCGCCAGAGGTTCAATACTGAGTGCAAACAGCAAGGGCGAGAGGGGACACCCCTGCCTAGTGCCCCGTGAGTGCTGGAAGAAGGCCGACAAATGGCCGTTCACCGCCACCCGGGATCGCGGGCTGCAAAAGTTGGCTCTCACCATCGCGATGAAGCGATCGGAAAAACCAAACGCACGTAACGTGTGGAAAAGAAAGCCCCAGTCCACTCGGTCGAAGGCCTTCTCCGCATCCAGCCCCACCAAGACCGCCGGGATGCGGAACCTGTCCGCCTTCTCTATAAGGTGGATTACCCTCCTAGTGTTATCATGCGTCTGGCGGCCTTTGATGAAGCCAGACTGATCCGCATGGATAATCGACGGCAGCAGGTCCTGCAGGCGGCTCGCTAGAATAGCCGAGTAGAGTTTCGCGTCTATGTTGAGCAAGGCTATGGGGCGGTAAGAGGCACACTGCTCTGGGTCCTTCCCTGGCTTCGGCAGGACCGTGATCACCGCCTCCGCAAGGGTCCCAGAATTCACCCCAGATCCAACCATATCGTTAAAGAGGGCAACCAGGAAGTCACACACCTCAGTCGCATAGGTCTGATAAAAGACAGCGGTGAACCCATCGGGGCCGGGGGCTTTGTGTAATTTCAGGTTCTTGATGGCAGCGAGGACCTCCTCCCTCGTGATCGGAGCATCAAGTATATCGTTCCAGGCCTCTGATACCTGCGGAAGCGACAAGCGCTGTAGGAATGCACGCTGTTCAGCAGTGTCCAGCTCTTCCCCCTTGTACAACGCGGCGTAGAAGCGGCCAAAGACATCAGCCTTCGCCCCGTCACTGTGATGGAGCACTCCCGCCGCGTCCCTAATCCCACCCACGTAGTCACGCTCCCTCTTATCTTTCAATTGCCGGGCCAGGTGTCTGCCAATCTTGTTACCCCCAGAGTAGGAGTGCCGACCCAGCCGCAAGAGGGTGAGTTCAGCCCTATTCGTATAGTGCGCCTTCAACTTGCCCCTCACTGCCGTCAGGGGACGCAGGGTCACCCTCGAGGGATTAGCTTTGTGCTCCCTCTCAAGCGTGAGCACCTCTGCCTCCAGCGCCTCCCTCTCCTTCCTACGTAAGGCGTTCAATTGCGAGTTGAGGCCCAGGCACGTCCCCCTGATCGTCGCCTTGAAGGCGTCCCAGGTGGTCATTAGGGACGTGTCCGAGGGGGGGTTGCTATCAAAAAAGTCCCGGATGGCCTGACGCAAGGCCTGATGGGACGTCTCATCCCTGACCACCGAGGCCGGGAAGTACCACTTCCGGTTCGCGGTGTCCGGAGGCGACCACCGAAGCGTGAGCACCAGGAGACTGTGGTCCGACACAGAGATCGGGAGAATGGCGGCATCTAATATGTTGTTGTATAAGTGATTGGCTGAGGAAGACGTAATCCAGACGGGAGTAGGAGTGGTGTACATGGCAAAAGAACGTATAGTCCTTTACATCAGGGTGAAAAAACCTCCAACCATCAACCAGACCCATCTCTTCCACCCCCCGCTGCGTAGCCCCCGAGAAGACCCCTGTGTCCGCCCTCCGCCCCCCCGAGCTATCCACCTCTCCATCCCAAACCAAGTTAAAATCACCCATCATGAACACAAGGCCTCCCGCAAAGTCCCCCACCTTCTCCAGCAGCTCCTGCAAATACTTATTCTGGCCCGAATTAGGCAAGTAGAGCACCACAAATGTACACAGCCTGCCCTGGACGTGCCCCTTGACCATCAACCACCGCCCCTCTCTATCGTTGCGGACCCCCACAGGCTGAAAATGCAACGCTGCCTTAAACATTAAAGCTACCCCCCGGTGCTTCGTGGCAGCTGAGGACCTGTACACAATGGGGTACGCCCTGTGGCGGAGCCGCAGTTCATCCTTTCGAGCCAAATGGGTTTCCTGCAGCCCCACAACATCAAGATGATGGTCTACAAGATATTTCAGGACCTTCTGTCTCTTCTGAGGGGAGTTCAAGCCCTTGACGTTCCAAGTGCCTATACTAATCGGCATGATAGACACCACACATAGAGCTTGCTATCAGAAATGCAAATGGCGCCCAACCCTCATTCCTCCCCTCCCCCCAACCACGTGCTCCCAAACGTTTCCAGAACAGTCGTAGGATCAGCCCCTCTACAGCATGGCGCGCATTCCACCACTCACACTCAGCATTCAACCCCAAAGGCCTGCCGTCACGGGCCCCCCCCCCCCCCAACCCCACAGTCCCCCAACCAAAACCCCCCCGAACCAACACAGAACATTGTACAGAAATGGAAAAAAAAGTGCAAAAACCATACTCAACAAGATCAGCAGGCCGAAGTCCGTAGGAAGCCCCCAATCAAGTGACAGGCCAGAGGAATGAAACCACTATTCCCCTTGGCCGTAATCGAGGTCGTCTCCCACCAGAGTACTTGCAGAACCCTCGATCAGAAGGCCCGAGCCTCCCCGGCGCCGATCCGCCATTCTTCGGGGATTACGCCGCCCCAGAGCTGAGCTGTGAGTCGGCCAACGTGGCCGAGGCCACCGAAGCGACTGCCGCCCCTCGTTCCTGCATGCTGGTAGAAAGGTCCGGACGCTGTCTAGTAGGGGATCCGGCGGGGGAGCGCCCCACCCTGTGCCATGAGTTCGAACGGCGGCGCCGTCGATACGGAGAGGCCGCCGTGGCCTGCGAGGACGGCACATCCGCCAATCCCAAGAGCTCTTTTGCCGCCTGAAGTGTGCGTACTTGGGCCAGGCGATTCTGCCATCTGAAAATTATTCTGAAAGGGTGCCCCCAGGAGTAGGCGATCCCCCTCTCTTTCAGGAACGCTGTGATAGGTCGGAAGTCCCTTCGCTTTTGTAGGGTAGATGCGGCCAAGTCCTGGAAGAGCTGTGGCCGATGGCCCCGAAATTGCAGCGTTTCGACGGCCCTGGCCTTCCGGAGTATCCTCTCCTTAAGTTGAAAATCGTGGACGCACACCAATATGTCGGGGGGAGGGCCCCCCCCTCGCCGTGGCAAGCCCACCCGGTGCACTCTGTCCATCCGTATTTCCGTCGTGTCCGCCTCATCTAGGACCTGGAGAAACAGCTCCTGAACGTACCCCCGGAGATCTCCCGCTTCACCGTCCCAAGGCACCGCCCGTATACGGATGTTGTTTCTACGGGAGCGGTTTTCAAGGTCTTCCGTGTGCAGTTGAAGGTCCAAATTCTGCTCAGTGAGGCGGATTATATCTTGCTGGAGCATATGAACGTCGGTGGCCACGCTCAGGTCCCTGTCCTCCAGGGTCGCCACCCTCTCTCCTATGCCGTCCACGTCCCTCCGCACTTCCCGTAGGTCGGAGGCGAGCTGCGTCCTGAGTTCCGATATGTCCTCCTTGATGGATGCGAACAGCTCCGACATGAAGGCCTTCGTCGCTGGGGCGTCTTCATCAGAGTGCCTCGACGACCCACTTGCTCCAGGGGAGGCCGGTTGTTGGGAGGCCTTGTCCTTCCCCTGGTTTCGTTTGCGCTGCACCGTAGACATGGCGGCTCACCGCGCCCTGTGTCAGCCCCACGTGGCCAAGGGAAGTAGCGGGGCCTGCAGGCGGATCAAGTGCTCGGACCCCTCCGTCGCCTCCAAGCGTTTCCAGGCCCCCCACACACAGGCACTCGACCCGGGAGCGTCTCCCGCGATCCAGGCGGGAATCCCAGGGAGCCGGTGGCCTTCCGCCTCGGCCCTCCGAGCCTCCGCTCTCCAATAAGCGATAGAATCACTCCAGGGCCCCGCCGCCGTCCGGCTCCGTGCTGCGACCAGGCCCGGGGCTACGAAAGTTCAAGCAGGCCGCTGGCGCCACCCGCGAGGGGAGGGCCGGTCGATGGCGATAGTAAGGCGCCACCGGTCGTGCAAGTGTCACTGCTTGGCCAGGGGTCAGTGCCCCACCTCCCCCCAGGTGTGGTGGGGTATGAGCCGGGTCTCTCCGTCAGGACCTCCCTCGTCCAAGCTCTGGTCCGAACAGCCTTCCGTCTGCTCCAGTGCCTGCAGGCGGATCTAGGGCCCCGCCCTTCGACCACGCCAGGCCGCGATGGCTGGAAAGCCCGGGGTCTCACAGGCCGCGGGTTGCGGACGCTCTCGCAGGTGCTCCCAAGACCACACCGCCTCGGTGACCCCACCAACGTCCGCCGCTCTGCTAGGCGAACGTCTCTGCCACCGTAGGGGCTCGTGGGCACCCCCAAAATCGTGCTGTTAGATGCTTTGTTGGATCAGCGCCGGAGCGGCACGAAAAGGCGTCCTACTCCGCCGCCATCTTGGCCACGCCCCGGGTTTTATAGTTTTTGATGTTTCTACAAGTTGTAGTTGTTAGGAACGGAAACATGTACCTAGAGTTAGCTGCTCATGCGATATTATAAGGGTATGGAATGGAGACGAGAAAAACTCTGTATATAGTAATTACTCCTGGATGCCTCATGCCAAAATCAAGGTAGCGAATACTCTTTGTTGGAATACGGTGTATTTTCCCCATTAATCCTAAGTATACCACAATTGAAATACAAATGCGAAATGCATATGTTAATATGAATATATTTCTTATATTCCTGACAATAAAGTTTTTTGAAAAAAAAAAAAGTGAGGAAAATCCTTAAGGAGTTTCCTGTTTTTATATAACATCTCATCAAAGATACTCCTTTATCTACATAGGTTAAAGGAGGAAAGAGCAAGAATAAATATACATTGTGTTGATTTAATAAAACTACCTAACAAAAGTGGTGATAAGAAATAGCCCCTAAGTTTGTACCAAGAGAAATGACCAAATCAATATTTCCCCAAAGCTATCTGTTGGGCTCAAGATCTCTAAGGTTCCCATGTCTAATCTATATAAGTATCCCCTTTACCTTGATAAAGTGTACTGCAGCATCCCCTGGTTCCTGCGTGGCTCGATAGGATAACGTAAAAAACAACGTCCCCCTCTGTCAAGTACTGGCAGAATACTGACATTTTCTGTTCAGTTTATATACCTGGGACAAGCTATTGCTAATTGCATACACCTGGTTTCCATCCGCCAATTAAATTCGGCGGTAACCGCAGTGGCCATATTGTTTAAGTGTTGAGTTTGGTGTTGGACCGCTAAACGAAGTTACGCGGCCGCCATGATGTGTCAGAACGCGAGTTTCGTTATGGGATAGAAATGGCCTCTTTCGTCCTGCCTCAAATCAGAAATGTATACAAGTGGGAGCCCCAAAAAAACAACGCAATCACCATCCTGTTGATCGCATCGGAAAGACAGGAAAAAACGTTCGCAACGACGAGCCTCAATAATGCATCCACTTGCGGCGGCCATTTTTGTTTGGGCAAATGTTCCATAAAACAAAAAAGTATCAAATTTCCTTCCTTAAGTCAATATTCTTTGCATGATAAAATACCGAAAGAAAGTTATCTTTGATAAGTTCATCGATACATGTAAAAGAGAGAAATGCGTCCCTAGCCACGATCCTCAAAAAAGTATCCAATCGCAGCGGCCATTTTGGTTTGGGCAGATGTATTCTATAAACACAACGGCGAAAAGTCCCTGCTAGGAGCCCCCACGCCACTTCCATACATAAAAGGCAAAAGGCAGACTGTCAATATCGATCAATTTCATTTTTTATACCATATCCGATTTTTTAAAAGTTATTATGTGTCATTTGAGTAGCATGAATACATATAGCAAGTCCTGTGTAGCAAACTAAATATAGAAACAGTTTTGTGTGGCAAACAATCAAAAATTCAAGAGGACTAAGGAAGAGAAGAAGAAGAAAGATAAAGAAAAATAACGCATGAATTTCCCCCTAAAGAACTCTCCCTTTAAGGTCCATAATGGACATCCTATTGTGTAATGTCCCTATGTGGTAGGGGGGATGGCAATACAAATATGTTAGAACAAAATGCTGCAGATAGATCTTAAAACATATGTCTCAAAAACGTTTTTACAAATATACAAATAGCAGATGATATATAAAAGAAAAAATCTATCAACATAACATATTGATTTCTCCAAAGAAACTCCCCTTTAAAATCCATAGCGGACATCCTATTGTATAGTGTCCCCGTGTGGTGGGAGTGGTGGCAATACAAATATGTTAGAGCAGTAAATTACAGATAGATCTTTACACATATATCTCAAATACGTTATAACAGAGTATATAGAAAATAGCAGATATTAGAGAGAAAAGATCTATCTACATGACATAATGGTTTCAATCTCAGGTGTAAACAGCCAAGGGAGAGGGACACATCTGTTTGATCTTAAACTTGACGTAACGGAATTAAAGTTTCAGGAAAGCACTACTATTTACACGATTGTTTCAATTATAAATAGTTAGGAGTTGCTGAATTGATCTCATTGTGAGACCTATGAAATGAGGTAGTGCATTTCGTCGTCATAGTTGTGTCCGAGTTCAACACTCCTCATTCTACATATCCACTCTGCTTCACGTTTTCTTAAAGCTAGAGTCCGGTCACCACCTCGAGGGTTCAGGGGGACATGATCAATCCCCATGAACCACAGTGTGTCCTCTGGCTTGTGTTTGTCCTGCATCTGGAATGTCATCGCATATTTGTGATCATTATTGCAATGAGCCCTAACATGTTCCTGGATCCTTTGCTTCAGGGGTCGTTTCGTACTGCCCACATAGATTTTATCACATGGGCAGCCTACGATATACACTACATAGCTTGTGTTACAGTTTATGAGGTGCTTGATTTTATGTGTTTTGTTTGTATTAAAACAGAAGGTTTTTGTTTTGTCCCTTCCCAGACTGCATACATTGCAGCTTCTGCACGTGAAGAAACCCACAGTTTTAGGTGGGAGCCAACATGGTTTCTGTTTTTCAGTAGTCACCAAACTGGGACATAACATATTCCTCAAGTTATAACCTCGCGTATAGATGATTTTAGGTTTGGATGGAAGATCATTTTTGATACTTGGGATCTCCGTCAAAAGGTGCCAATGTTTCCTTAGGGTATTATAAACCCTACTGTTTTCATCAGTAAATTTCGTAGAGAAAGCAAAGGGAAATTTGTTATCTTCTCTTGAAGCCCTGTTTGCCAATGTACTTTCCCTAGTTACTTTAGCTACTCTTTGCGATCGCTTCAGGATCAACTAGACATGCAATGGCAGCAAGTTCACAGCTCGTTCGAGGACAAGGTGGTGATTACTGCTGCAATGAGAAAGGCAGCCTTTTTGGTGGTCAAAGGAAGAGAACTTATCCCAAGGTCTATCCTTCGTAAGCAACCCAGCTCCTCAACTGGTAACGACAGATACCTCGCTGGAGGGCTGGGGTGCGGTGCTTCAGGACATACATGTAAGCGGGCATTGGTTGCCCCGGCAGGCCTTCTTCACATCAACCTCCGGGAGCTCAGAGCGATCCGTCTGGCGTTGCAAGCATTTCTTCCACGAATGCGGGGTTCAGCGGTTCTCGTTCACATGGACAACACAAACAAGGAATGGGGTACCAGATCTCTTCTGTTGTCATGGGAGGCCCAAGAAATTTGGGAATGGGTGATTCTACATGGAATATCGCTACAAGCAGAACACCTACCAGGAGTACTAAACGAAAAGGTGGACAGGCTCAGCAGGTTTTCCTCACTCAACCAGGAATGGGAACTAAACCAGACGATCTTGGAGGAGATTTTCCATCGGTGGGGGAAACCCTCAATAGATCTCTTTGCCACCCCGGTGACCAGTAAATGCCAGTTTTACGCAAGCAGGCTACACCATCAAGGATCGCTGGGGAATGTGCTTTCGATAGCTTGGTCAAGAGCATTTGTATATGCCTTTCATCCCATTCCTTTGATTCCAAGTTTGCTCAAGAAGATCAAGATGGAACCGTGCAGGATGATCCTAATAGCTCCAGCTTGGCCGAGGCAGTTTTGGTTCAAGGAGCTTCACCTCCTTTCTCTGGCCCCTCCACGTACTTTGCGGGTGATCCTCGTTCCTTAAACCTGTCAGCATGGCTCCTGAGCATCGAGAATTCCTAAACCTTCATCTCTCGGATAAAATAAGAGATATTCTCTCTCTCAGGCTAGAGCTCCATCCACTAACAAGACTTACCGTTTGAAATGGAAACAATTTTGCATATGGTGCCAGAAAAAAGGTGTCAACCCTTTCTCATCTCAGCCTCATCAGGTTCTTCCTTATCTCTTGTCCTTGTCTAAGGCAGGATTGGCTCATTCATCCATAAAGGTTCATTTAGCAGCAGTTTCTCTCTACAGACGCACTGCATCTGGACCTTCTCTCTGGTCATCCAGAATTGTCAAGCAGTTTCTCAAGGGTCTGTTTCGAGTTTTTCCTCCGGTGAGGCTTCCACCTCCCACATGGCATTTGAACTTGGTTCTCACCCAGCTAATGAAACATCCCTTTGAACCGATTCATCGAGCAGATATAAATATCCTCTCGTGGAAACTGGCACTCCTTCTTGCTCTCATTTCTGCAAGACGTATTGGAGAATTGCAAGCTCTCACACTACAGGAAACTTTTCTCCAATATTTATATAATAAAAACAGTAGTTCTAAGGACGAATCCAAGGTTCATACCAAAAGTGCCTTCAGACTTTCATCTAAACGAACCAGTGATTCTCAAGGCTTTTTTTCCTCAACCTTCCACGTCGGCCGAAAGGACACTTCATTCACTAGATGTGCAGCGGTGCTTGAAATTTTATCTGAACCGCACTAAAGGATTTCAAAAATCTTCTCAATTATTCATCGCATTTAGTGCTCCCCGCAAAGGCTTACCCCTGTCTAAGCAGGGTATTGCTAGATGGATCTCCAGTGCCATACAGTATTGTCACTCTGCAGTGGGCAAGCCTCTAGAAGGCAGAGTTAGAGCACACTCGACAAAGTCCATGGCCTCCTCTACGATATCTTTGCGGGAGTTCAGATAATAGACATTTGCAGGGCTGCAACTTGGAGCAGCACGCACACCTTCACGAGGCATTACTGCCTGGAGTCCTCTGCACAAGAAGACATGGCTGTAGGCCAGGCATTCCTGAGGAACCTCTTCCATTGAGTGGTGAGCTTTCCTTTCTTCCCTCCTTCCTTTTCCTACTGTTTTTACAGTTACATTTACATTTTGCTTTGTTTTATTTATGTGATTACACTGTTGATTCAGGTAAAAAAAAAAGAAAAAAAAAGAGGTAATGGAGGAAGAGAGGACAAAGAGGGTGCAAACTGTGCTTTCTGACTGCTATCTACTCTGATACAAGCTATGGGAATCTATGAAAGTTCCAATACTGGAGTAAGAAAACAATTACTTACCTGTAACTTTGGTTCTCCAGTATAGTAAATTTCATAGATTCCCATGTGCCCACCCTCCTCCCCTGGGAAAGCTCAGCCCTCCGCAAGTTTGCTTATACTGTTACACAATGAATATGAAAAACTGAGGCTCTGAGGTTCTCTCAGGAGGGTTGTATGGGATGAGGCTAATCTGATTGGCTGTTGCTTTGGTCTATTTTGCAAAAAGAGGTGGATATGCTACAAAATAGAATGAGGCCTAGGCCTTTTTCTTTCTCTTTTGTAGCTACTGCTATGGTATTTTGTTACCGAGACTCCCATTCCGACGACGGGGAATGATACAAGCAATGGGAATCTATGAAAGTTACCAATACTGGAGAACCAAAGTTACAGGTAAGTAACTTGTTTTCTTCTGGCAGCAGGTGGGTCATGTATTCTCTCAGAGATTGGGGATAGATTCACCTGTTAGGGTCATGGAAATTATGATTGGTTTTGTGAATACGAATGATAGACTTATCCGGTTATCTTTAATACTACTGGTAGCTGCTAGGCTGGAAATTAACCAGATATGGATTGCTCCAAAACCCCCCTCTATAAGCGACTGGTGGATGTTGGTTAGGGAAACGTACAAAATGGAACACACACTGGCAAAATTAAGGGGTACTCGCTCTATGATAAAATTAAATGCAATATGGGGGCTTTTATTTTAGAAACAGGCCTATGTGATTGTAATTCGGTTTGATTTTGATATTTGGTATGTTTTGGCAATTGCTTGCTGCTTAATGATGTATGTCATCCTGTTTTGAATTCTTGTGCTATGTTTTTTTGGATGTTTTCTCTATGTAATTATGCACTGAGTTTGTTGCCCTCTTGTTGACAAACAAAAATTGTTTACAAAAAAGGAAGAGTGCACAGGTGTCCTCTGCCCCCCATCCCAGGAAGAGTGCACAGGTGTCCTCCTGTCACCCTCCACCCCCTGTCCTGGGGAGAGTGCACAGGTGTCCTCAGCTCCCCCACCCTGCCATGGAGGTAGTTCAAAGGTGTCCTCTGAGGCCCCCTGTCCCTAGGAGGGTGCACAGGTGGCTTCTGGGGCCCCCTGTCCCTTGGAGGGTGCACAGGTGGCTTCTGGGGCCTCCTGTCCCAGGGAGAGTACACATGTGTACTCTGGGGCCACAGGTGTCCTCTGGGGCACCCTGTCCTTGAGAGAGTGCACAGGTGTCCTCTGGGGCCCGCCCTGCCTTGGGGTAGTGCAAAGGTGTCCTCTGGGGCCCCTGTCCCTAGGAAAGTGCACAGTTGTCCTCTGGGGCCCAACCCTGCCATGGGGGTAATGCAATGGTGTCCTATGGGGGCCCTGTCCCTGGGAGAGTGCACAAGTGTCCTCTGGGGCCCCCTGTCCCTGGGTGAGTGCACAGGTGGCCTCTGGGGCCCCCTGTCCTTGGGAGAGTGAACAGGTGTCATCTGAGGCCCCCTGTCCGAGGGAGAAAACACAGGTGTCCTCTGGAGCCCCCCTGTCCCTGGGAGAGTGCACAGGTGTCCTCTGGGGACCCCTGTCCTGGAGAGAGTGCACAGGTGGCCTCTGGGGCCCCCTGTCCTTGGGAGAGTGCACAGGTGTCCTCTGAGGCCCCCTGACCCTCGGAGAGTGCACACATGTCCTCTGGGGCCCCCTGTCCCTGGGAGAGTGCACAGGTGTCCTCTGAGACCGCCTGTCCTAGGGAGAGTGCACAGGTGTCTTCTGGGGCCCCCTGTCCTGGGTAGAGTGCACAGGTGTCCCTCCCCCTCTGTCCTGTGGAGCGTGCACAGGTGTCCTCTGGGGCCCCCTGTCTTAGGGAGAGTGCACATGTGACCTCTAGGGCCCCCTGTCCTAGGGATAGTGCACAGGTGTCCCCTCCACCCTGTCCTGGAGGTAGTGCACTCACATTGGTGTCCTCTGGGGCCAGGGCCTCTGTTACCACTGGCCACTGATTACCTCCCGCTGATAAATTCGCTTGTCTTCGTGGTTAATAGGTGAGTTCTTTCCACGAGCAGCTGAGAGCGGTCAGTGCCAAAGATCATGACCTCAGGTATGTAATGCGAATACAACTTGTGAAACTGTCCATGTGCAGCTTTGCTTAGAGTAAGATAATGCCTAACTGGGTGTGAGGAGAGTGAGAATTTAGAATGAACAAAGTCAGGGGCATATTATCAAGGGATTTATCTCTGCTTTATTGGCTTTAAAAGCCAAGAAAGCAGAGATAAAATTATCTCCCTATCAGCAACAGGGTGCTAACACGCAAATTTGCATGTTAGCACCCTTTTTCTCTACACTTCCCCTTGCATCTCTAATGAGATGCAAAGGGGACGTTCCAGAGAAAAATAATAGGACAAATGTTGTTAAGCGACATTTCTCCTATTATCAAGGCTATCGCTAGCCCTGTTAGTGATAAAAAAAAGCAGTGCTAACCGCAGTTAGTGCTGCTTTTTTTACACCTGGTATTTTCCTGACTTAGCCATGATATCCTATGGAAGGTGGATATCATGGCTAAGTTTGTGAGCCCCTATCATCAAGCTAATGCCAAACTTCGAGAGATTATCGTTGGTTTTCTAGCGATAATCTCTCATTTGGCAGTTAACGTGAGGGTTTTTATCACTTCTGAGATAAACGTTGCTAATAGCAAGTTATCTCAGCGATAATTTCCGGCGATGCTTAGCGATAAAAAAATCGTTGCAAAGCCTCGTTAGCGATAAATATCGCTACTCGTGGGTTATATCCCCCTGAGTGTGTTAATAGACATCAATGATCCGCAAACAATGTAATTGTACTGTTGCTGACTAAACAATTCTTTTAAACTTGACAAAACTTGGTCTCAGATCCTCTCTCTTGTCTTTAATATACTCATATGTAATGTTGACAGGTTTTCTTGTTTCTCTGTCTGTTCAACTCGAGATAAAATATGTCCTTCAGTGTTTTGCAACTTTTTCCCTATTTTATACAGTTTTTCAGACCTGCTCTGTTGTAACATAAATTGTATCTTTTTTTTCCTGTCTGTGATGTTTATGAAGGAAGGAACAGAGCTGGGCTGTATCTTTGCAAGGCCACTTGCTCTGGCTAACAAAGGTTGCACATGTAGGGGCTTATCTATGGGATTTTGGCATAGAGGAGGGCAAGAAGCCACTTTGCTGCGCTGCCCTATGCCAAAGTGAAAGGTCAGAAATACACCCTATTTATGCAATAGGGTGCATTCCTGTCCTTTCTCCTGGCGCTGGAGCCATTGTAGACATCTTGCACCATGATGCAAGGGTGCCTCCATTGCAGACAGGAATTGTTTGTGCCAGAAGGGGCACCTTCCTGCACAAAAAATAATACTAACTGGCATTTTCCTCTTTCTATGTGTGCTGCAGAATGCATGAAAAGAGGAAAAAAGAGGAGAAATGAACATATTTCTCCTCATTACGCCTCACCTCAGGAGGTGTACGCATCTGGCACTTCACCAGGTTTACATCATTTTGTAAATCAGAGGCAGCGTCAAATTCCATGGGTGTTGCGTGGCAACACTCAGTGCAACGCCCATGGAACGCCTCCAGGGTGCACAGTAATTGGACGCAGCGATTTGCGCTGTGTCACCTTACTCATGTGTCATGAGGCTACTCAAAGCCGCGCAGTTTGGGTTTGCGTGGCTTCATAAATCTGATTCAGGACCCTGCATCATACGTGCACCACTTTGTATTGTCAAATGTGACGCAGGGCTCCCATAATTTCAAATGTGCCATTGTTTGCTATCCTTTAGTTTTTATGGGATAGCAAATTCACTGCTTATCATAAATGCAGGATTTTCTTTTTATTTTCCATGTGATGAATTTTCACTTTTAATTTTGGCTATTGTGATGCAAATTTTCTTTCACGCTACGTTGATAGTGCGATTTCTCTGTTTGAAAAGGTATATACCACACTGTTTCTGGGCTGTGAGCCATTTCTTTACCCTTTGATAATTCTCATTTATTTGCTTTTTGTGATTATTTATTTGAATTGACTAGTAACTATTGTTGCCTTCTGTTATGATTTTGAATATTGTCCCGTGTGGGTTTTCAAGTGTGGATTTTCCTATGTGGGTTTTCTTGTAATTCAATGTCCTCATCCGTTGACCTTCACGTGACCCGATTCATCTCATCAGCTCTTTTAATAGTAAAAAGCACTGACAGAAGCTCAGAGAGCTCAGCGAGTTAAACTCTCGCTGCTGAGATCTGCCTGTAATCTGCAGATCAAATTTCTAAATTTTGCAGGGAGGACTCAACTTTTCATCCTTGCAAGCAGTACTGATGTTTGTGTAATATCAGTTCCACTCTTGGTTCCTTATGGTTCTGGGGGCCACGGGGGTGCCCCTTCTTCCCATCCTTCCTGAAACCCCCTCAGCTACCAAATCAAAACATTCACCCCCAGTCAAGAGATCTGGATTAAATCCACCATTCTTTAGCTCACTCTGCCACCCCAGTTTAAGAACTGGCCATATGCAAATCAGTTTTGACCCTGTGCCTCATGGGAACAGTCCACCCCGAACTGCCAAGCCAGGTGCTCCCAGGTCCGGAAACAAGCATCCTATGACAGTTTCACCCCTCTTCAGCCAGGATAGCTTGATTCCAGTGGCACAGTGAGCCCAGGACCCATGTCTGGGCATACCTGGTGCACTTAGGGCGAGAAAGCAAAAGACACACAATTGATGGACGGAATGCAGAACAAATCAAAACATTCACCCCCAGTCAAGAGATCAGGGTTAAATCCATCATAAGGTTTTGCCCTCAAGAAAAGCAAGGGTGTAACCACCTCCATTATGAATTACAGCAATCTTTTCACATGCCCATGAAGTTAGGCAGATAAATGTGTAACAAAAGTGGAGCTTCAATTCCTCCTTCGCTTTCCTCATGTCTGTAAGTGGTTCCTGTTGAGGTTTAATTTTTGTGACAGGAGCATTGTGCCAGGATGAATCCTTCCCTGCATATTTAGCCAAGAAGAGGCCACTGTTATGTGCAATACGTGTACTCGACTGGAGTAGCTAATCAGTAAGTGCTGTTTCAATGGGTAAACTTATAGTGCATTTCCTAAACTACAGCTGCGTGTAGGACCAAACGAAATGTCTCAAGTGGCCTGGTGTGTCTGTTACTTTGCCACCGAGTGGGAAGCGCGCTGGTGTGCTTTCAGTAAGCTGTTCATCCTTCTGGGAAAAGGGCAGGAAGAAGTTGCATTTCGCTAATGTATATGGGGCGGGGCCAAACAGGTAGTGCTTCTCTGCAAGTTTACATGCCTGTTATAAAAGGTCAAACAAAGGAACCCACGTCTGGGCATTGCCTGACAACTTACGGTGAAGAAATCAAACACACGGAGAAGATGGATGGAGTTCTGACATTTTTCAGACACTCTCCCCCAGTCACAGATCTGGATTGAATCCATCATGATCCTTTTGCTCACTTCGCCACCCCAGTTCAGCCCCAGCTATATACAAAATGGGTACAGTCCAGCCCAACCTGCAAGTCAGGTCTTCGCTGGACCGGAAACAAGCATCCTGAGACTGGTTTTGGGATAACACCCTACATCAAGTTAGCCATTGTGTTTTTAATTCTAATAAAGAATTGGTCAAACTGCTCTAGGTTTTGATCTGATGCTTGGATAAGAATGTTCCCATTGTTGCGAAGGAATCTGCTGAGATTAACTTTGAAGACTGGTAAGGGAATAATGGACAATCCAAAACCGTGATGTATTTTCTTTAGTGGTTTGGCACAGAGCATGCACTTGAAGGTTCTTCTGTTTGTGAAGAAGGTTAGGTCATTAATGACGATGCCTTCAAACATACAAAAATATTCATCTGAGATAAGTGTTTCTGGGTGCCTTTTGAGTAGATTATGTTTAAAGTTCTTAGCAGCATTTTCTGTTAAGTTAGGGGTTAGGCAACCTTAAAGGCATTATGACCCACACGGAAGAGCTGGTTTTCATTGGGGTTAGTGAGCTTTAGAGCCATGGTGGAAAGAGAGAACAACAAAACTAGCTAAAAGCTGAGGTGGGGGTTTGCAAGAGCTAACTGTGGGCACAACTCATGATGCTGAATTATTTGATTCTATTCAGACTAGTAGTAGTTAAATTTGGAAAATGACTAGAAAGTACATAGGGGCCTGGCAGATGGAGCAAGCACAAGTCACTGTGAAGACGTCTCAGAGAGAGATTCTCTCTCCACCCGTCCCCCGACAGAGCTGACTTGCCAAACAAAAAAGTTATAGGTACAAGTCACTTATAACAAGTCATTGTGCTATTAAGCACACATAAGAAGAAGGGTAAGTGCTTTACTTACTTATGCACGTGACGAAACAGTAAATTTGCAACCACTTGGTCTGAAGAAAGGCCAATGACCCGACTGGGCACCCAAGGGCTGAAACATGTCGACCAATCACGTTTCTAAGCAAGTGCTATAGAACAGTGACTCTTTCATTTACTGACCACCTCTCTTTTTAAGCTTTGCACATCATCAACACAAAAAAACGAGCCCTAATAGATGGAGGTAATTTTAAAGGCACTTCACTCCCACCCTCAGCATGCCTGATCACTACTGTGAATACCACCTCCAGGTGGAGGAAAGCATAACAAAAGACCCGATGATGATGCTTTTCATGTAATAATTCTTACAGGAAATTGAGATATACTGCACCTACAACTTTCACGTAAATTAGGTTTTTTTTAACCCCTCTGATCGTGGGCATGGTGATGACGGCCCCCAGCCGTTATCAGCACACACCCACCGTGATGCATGATGGCAGGGGGCACAACGAAGCACAGAATGGCCAAAGGGCAAAGTGAATTACGTCTGTACACTCCTATTTGAAAATTTTAACAGACTAAGATCTTTCTCTCATACACCATTGCACATTACAATATTGCATAATCATATCGCATATCGTTGTGTTGTCTAATTGTTTCGTGGGTCACGGCTGTGCCCACTTGTCATTGATTGTTTTGAACAATTTAATTTCGTATACATTTGGAAAATAAATTCTTGTCCGGCTGGACAAAAGACATACTACCTATTCAGAGTATGATTATTGTATATAAGTGATGTTTCTTTTGAAAATAGGGACCGTTGTTCTTTATAACATGATATTGCCCAAGGTCACTATACTATACCTTTTGGGTTCCCTTGTTTTTTGTAACAGTTCTTTCAAAAATGTGGCAGGAGTCGGAACCAGAATGAGCTCACCTTCTCTTTCCTCTAGTGCCTGTGACATCCTTTTTTCTCCCTGATGGATGCTGTTTGAGGATCCCTGCATGCACGCACACGCTGCGAGCCACCCAGCTTAGCGTGACCTCACATGCCGCTATCTTGGGCTTGGCGGCACCACTGTTTCCATGGAACCGCTTTGCTCCTCTTTTGAAGTAATTTCTAACTAGAACGTTTGCCTCTCCGCATTTCTTTCAACAATGCAGTGGCATTTCATCTCTGCTTTCCGGAACTATGTCAGCATGCAGCTGGTTCAATTTGGGTATGCTGTTTCCATTTCAACGCTAATGTTGTCGGAAAAATACAGAAGATGCTGTTTTGTACCCCGGTGGTGAGTGGAAGTTCTTTTTAACAAATTGACTATCATCCAGTGACACATTTGTTGTGTCTTGTGGCCGTTTTCCATATGGACATGAGGAAACAGTAACAGGAAGATCTTTCCTTTTGGCAGTACACATTTTTGAAGCTTTTTCGAATGACCGTGACATTATAACATGAACTGTATTTCTTTATCTTAATGCTCTGCAAGGTTACGTTGCCACCTTGTGTGCCAAGGTTGGAATTTATCTTTTATATTAGAGACGATCCATCAGTCCATGGGCTTCCTGCTTTCACATAACCGATATACAGCAAGATCCGTGTGAGAGATCACTCACCGGTGTTGTTTTATTCATTACATTTCTTGTCACTTTCAATCACATGTCTTTACATGTATTATAGTGTTGCTGGATTCAGTACTCTATGCTCCATTTTTTAATTGTTTACTGTTACAGTGCAAAATGTTTTATCTCAAAGTACACTCCCAGTGCACAACAACAGGTTTTAACACAAGGTCGTCCCTTCTCTTTCTGTTACCCTACACAGGGTGTGCCTTACGGGCTCTATGCCCATTGTCACAGTGCACAATGTTTTCCCTCAAAGTACACGAGGTGTGTTGCGTGGACTGTAGTCCCGCTCTTTCATTGCACAACTCTTGACCTCTCCATGAGGTGTGTCTGTTGGGTCTTCTCCCAGTCATTATGTGCATTACACATGACCTCCATTCGAGGTGTCTCGCTTTGCTCTGTGCACATTTTCTGTACCACTCCACGAGGTGCGTATTTATACATTGGTGCACAACATATTAACTCAATTCGAGGTGCATCCATTCACACACTTACTCATACTCATTTTTACCTTCTTTTCTCAGTGCACAATTTACCTCACTTAAGGTGTGTAGTGTGTGTTGTTCTCTGTTTCTAACAGTGCACAACGTCTTACCTCCTCTCGAGGTTACCCCTGCACAAGCGAGTTGCTACCCTTTTTGGGTGTATAGTTTGGCATCCAGTCCCATTTCCATAGTGCATGGTTACGTTACACTGGGCGTTTGTTTTATGATTCATGTTACATTGTTTAAACTCTAGCGCAGTGTTTTTACTCTATTTTGATTTGGTCTTCTATCTGTGATGGAGAAGAATGTGTAATTATTTGTATTTCTCTGCTTCTCTGTTTTCTGGTTTCCTCCTGCTCTGACTTGCTTCTCGCATACTTTTCTGGCCAATGGGTGTGCATGTGGTACTCATTGATGGTTTCTCCTTTTACTCTTTCATTGTTTATTTTCTGTCTCTTTCTTTTCTTTGGTTATATAGAGAAGGCAGGATGCATAATGGTTTATCTTTATCTATGTTGTTCTTATTTCTATTGTCTCTCCCTGGCTCTCTCTACTCTCTTCCGCTCATCTATCTTCTGTTTTCTCCCTATATCCGCTACAGTGTTCTTTTCTGTTTTCCTTTTGGAAGAAAGGAGGATATGTTGTATCCTGCTTTCAATGTGTTCATGCTCTGCCAGTGAGTTCCTCCCAGAATGATGTAATATGGAATGTTGGGGTCAGAGACTACAGTTGGAGAAGGGCTGAGCAGCATGCTGGCTGCTCCTGGTGGGGCTAGTCCTGGACTGAACATCTGGACATGTAACTTGTACAAAAAATACTCCTGAAATACTACCATCTGTCTGGACCAAGTTACTACACCTGATTATAAACAGGACGAGTAATTAATTCTCTTTTCATTACTTAGAAAGTGATTAGTTCATTTGTGAGACAAAGGAAGATTCAATTAAAGATCTGTGTAGAGTCCTTCGTTACTTTCTGTGCTTTTCTAGGAACAATAGTCCTATGTCTATATTTATCAAGCATATGAAATCCTCAACTTGCCACAGGGTCTTCAGTTTTGGTCTGGGGAGATATGTTCATAATAGGTAGCATTATGTAAACCTTAAAGCACACCCACTCATCACAAAAAGTTTAAAAATATTATTTTAGTTCTTACAGCTTGCTGTAGACAATACCCCAAATAGGCCAAATAATGTCTCAGAAACACAGATTAAATACATGTTGACAAAATACCACGTTTTAAGTAGCCTCGATTTAAGTGTAATTTCCATGTCATTGCACTCCTCTATGACATCTTAAATATATTTTGTAGTGTGTAGAGGTTAAATTAACTTCTTCATGAAATATAATTGCTATAGTTGCGAAAGTTATTTTTTAAATGGAAATGTGTCCAGCTACAAAGTTGGTAATCACAGTAATCTCAGTAAGCCTGGACGGTGAACTCCGCCCGCAGAGTTTGCAGAGTTTTCTGCACTCCATGTTAAGCACATTTCCCAGAGTACTGAAAAACTCAGCTCGTGCTCATCAACATCAAGTTGGCGAGTGCAAGCGAGGGAATTTAACCTCGTGGTGAGATTTCTTAACGCGGGAGGACGGTCAGATTCATCAATGCAAGTGGCCGCTACTCTTGCAACGGCTTGCATTGAGAAGCTGTCCGTTTGCTTTGAGAAAGCTGCTGCACGAGTAGGAAATCTACTCAAGTGGCAGAAAAGAAGAAGTGCCCACTTGTGCCTGCTTTTGCTTTGCATGGTGCCATTCGTGATAACTCCACAGCGCGGACAAACTCCTGGCACTGAAAATTAGCGTGAACTGCATTTTTCTAATGCACTTCGCCATTTGTGGAGCTCCACGACTCATAGCAGGGATTTGTTTGCACTTTTTTATGCACTTTGCGGAGTTACATGTTAATACCATCCACTCTTCTTTGTTGCAGCATGACTATGATATATTTACCATACCTTTGTGGTAGCATCGTAGACCTAGGTTCTGATCTGCAGTTTGGCCAGGTTATATATTTATGGGTGTTTCGGTAAAATTTTCAAAGGCACAGCTTTACAATCTGGTAACATCAAGGAGAGGACTCATTCCAAATTGATTTCAGAGTTAGAGGTGAATTCACCTTATTCACTGTTATGGTTCCATCTATAAGTTAATCCAAATAATTCATTGATATTCACATGCTCTTCCTCTAACAGTCCGAGCATTACCATTAAAAAGTCTTCAGCATCCTGTTGAACATTTTGAGAAAACACCAGTAATCCAGTACACTACTCTACCTTTCAGAACGTTCTGCAGCTCTCTTGGTGGTACTTGCCTGTCTTTGGCCCCACATGGACTATAGCCTGAAATGGATGTATACTTTGGATTAGAATTGACTCATAAATGTTTAAACCTTGAAGTGGTTCTGGAATGGGAATCAGTACTAACTTTGTATTCACAGCTGAAGCAGGCATTTTATCCTCTAATTTATTGCAACAGTAGTTGCATATAACTTGCTGTGTGGACAAGTCAAATCATTCCTCTACAAACAAGTACACAGCAAACTTTTTCAGTTATCATTATTTTCTTTTTCACTTTTTAAATACAAGTCAACAGTCTGTGTTTGAATATTGTAGAGAGTGCATCAACAGCATATAAAAACATACTCTGGTTTTTCAGACCACACTGTGTTACATTTTGTAATCTCTTCTTCGAAATGATCAACTATAGTGCCCGTGTCCTGTTCTGCAAAGCCTCCTGTTATCAACTCTTCATTTTCTGTAGAGTCCTGTTCCGGACCAAAGAAACAAAACTGCACATAATCAAAACCTTTTCTACCTCTGCCACAATACCATGCAAAACTGCCCTATTCATGTTTCCTTAAAGCAGGAGATTTCAAATACTACTGCCTCCTTACTAAAGTTCACACTGTAGAGTGGTGTGCACCTTTCATCCAGAAATGAGGAAAGTTGCTTTGGTACACTTTCTTTGAAAAACAAGCTAGTTACTGTACCCCAAATGTGTATGCTTTCTAACCTTGCAAGTATCCAAACCTTGTAAATTACTTATTTTGTGTTTCATACTTTGCCTTGGAAAGATATGTATTGATAATATATCAATGGACTGGTGTTGAATACTACAAACACTACTACAATTCCATTTGTATATCAGGCCTGACTATGCCTTCCCTATATGCCTTCTGCAATAATATGTACTACATTTCTAGGTACCATCACCTCTTTTGCTATAGGAGTGCTATTCTTCATTTCATAACATTGTCCAATTTTATCAATATCTTGGCCTATTGTGTTATCCTGGAGATAACTTTCTTCATTAAAGAAATACTCTGTAGTAGAAGTGTGTATCCATTCTCCACTAAAACTGTACAAAATGTACTTTTATTTACTAATCCTTTTTTCTGGTTTTGTCTCTGCATGTGAGTTATCAGGGTAATACACGTCAGGGCTTCTTAAGAGTTGAACCTTCTTGGGAACTCTCTAGTCTTTCTCTTCAAATCTCCTTGTCCCTAATTGGATTAATAAGGAGACCTCCCTTTCTTTTATATTTATTTGTCTCTGCATGTACAACACCATTTTGTCAAGAGTCTTCATTCTATTTATAATCAAAACTAAAAGCTTCCTTTTCAAAAGCAAAGGCCATATTAAATACTCCTTCAACTCATTCTTTCTGTTTCAGCGCCTCTCTCCATCTTCTATACTACTTCATATTTCTGAGTAGATTTACAACCACTCTACTATGAAACATCCTGGCACTGATTTTCTTAAACTGCTTCTGTCTCCTGGCTAAGGTGAGTCAATTTTTCTTACATTCTTTTCTGTTCTTGTAATATAGATTTTGTCCACACTTTTCATTTTCATTATTTTGTAATCTTAGCAGGTGTCCACATATATTTTAGGAAATTACTTTGTCCTCTTACCAGTAGCTCTTTTTTATGTCATCACTTTTTCTGCATTTTGGCCCTTTTGTTTCTCAGTTCTGTGTAGATACTGCACTTGCTTCTGGTGCTTTTGCATCCAAGCTTTCGTAGACAATCTAACTATCTGTGGGTATGTACATATTATTCTGTAAAAAAATTGGTTTATTTTGATTTTTACTCTAGCCAACGTACCAACTACTTTATTACAGACTTACATATAATACAAATACAATTGTTAATTTATTTAGCAGTTTTAAATCTACAAATGAACATAGCTACATGCACTTACCTTAATATACATCCATGGATAGTGCATACATGGGGCCTGATTCACAAAAGTAATCTGAGACAAAATACTAACTTTACGAATTTCGGTATTCCAAGAAGGCATTTAGGAGTACGATAGTTAGGATTTTGTCTCAGTTAAACTTAAGTATGTCTTAAGCTCAACTGAAGACCAAAACTTAAGTTTGACTGAGACAAAATCCTAACTTTAGTACTCCTAAATTCCTTCTGTTAACACTGAAAATAGTAAAGTTTGGATTTTGTCTCAGATTACTTTTGTGAATCTGATCCCCGGTGTTTAAGTGCATGCATAGCACCTGGCAGATTGGATGAGTGCATGAGTAGTGTTTTAGTGATTCGATGAGTACATAACTGCTGCCCATGTGTTTTTGGTTGAGTGAACAGGTAGTACCTGGATAATTGAATGAGTGCATCAGTGGTGACTGGCTGATTAGATGAGTGCAATACTAGTGTCTGAGTGTTTGCATGAGTCCATTGTTAAATCTGGAGTGATTATATGAAAGCAAATTTACAGCTGAGGTGATTGTATTATAGAGAAGGTGCAGCAGTCCTGGTGCTTCTGGATCTATCGGCAGCTCTTGACTAGGGCTGGGCGTAGTTTGCGAAGTAGCGTTTCGCGAAGCTTCGCGCAGTGCACTTCAATCTACGCGAGCTACACGTAGCACTACGCGAACTGCGTAGTAGCCTGTTCGCACTGTGCAAGATGCCTTTTCAATGATTGCACAGTGCGGACAAGCATCCGGCACTGTGCAATCATTGAAAACAGCATCTTGCACAGTGCAAGCTGTCGTTTTCTGCTGCTCGAGTAGATTTTTACTCGAGCGGCAGCTTTCTCAATGTGGACTGGTAGTTTCTCATTGCGAGTGGTCGCAAGCATACATGACCACTTGCAATGAGCAACCTGACTTCCCCGCGTTGAGAATCTCGCTGGGAGGTTTATTTTCCACGCTCGTGATCAGCAACTTGATGTTGCTGATTGCGAACGAGGAAAAAGTCTCCCCGGCATGTCATTTTGCTTGCTCGTGGTCACCAACTTGACGTGGAGGACCGCGAGCAAGCAAAAAATTACAGCTGCACTACGCTACGCGTGTTTGCACAGTGCTACGTGCAGTTCGCGTAGTGCAAAGTAGCGCAAACTTTGCAAACTACGCAAGCGTAGCGTAGTGCTTCACCCAGGTCTTCTCTTGACACGGTTGATCATGCCACCCTGATCAACTGTGTCTCAGCAATAGGCATCGGGTGAAAGGCCAAAGCCCTTCTGTCCTCTTTTCTCTCTAATCAGACCCAGTCAGTCAATATGGGTGATTATGACTCATCAGTTTTCTCTCTTCCCTGTAGAGTTCCGCAGGGATCATCGCTAAGTCCAACTTTGTTCAACAAATATGTGACAGACTTAGCACGAGTAATTATTCCTTTGGAATGGGCCTCACGTCTTATGCAGACGACAAGCAACTGGTGCTAGCGGTGGCTAAAGACGGGGAGGAAGTGGTGGCTAGCTTTCATGATGGCATGTTGGCCATTAGCTCATGGATGGCAAACAACTGTCTCAAATTAAATTCAGATAAGACCAAGGTAATGGTCTTCGGTAACCTTGCCCCTGGATGGTCTACGACCTGGTGGCCAGCTAAACTGGGATCACTCCCTACCCCTGTCAAGAAGGCCAGAAACGTAGGCGTTATATTTGATGAGAGCCTATCCTTCAAGATGATAAAGAAATTACTACCTTTCATCCCGAGTAGCACTGGAAAATCACTCATCAGTCACCTAGTTATGTCAAAAGTCAACCACTGCAATGGCCTTTTAATCAATGCCCAGGAAAATATTCTGAACAGGCTGCAACTGATACAGAATGCAGCCGCCAGGATACTGTCAGGTATTCCAAACTTCAAGTCAATTTCTAATGTGGTGCGCCAGCTACACTGGCTGCCCATAAAAAGCAGAACAAAATTTAAAGTGCTATGCCTACAAAGCAGTTCATGTCACTGGACCTAAATACCTGAAAAAAGCTTTTCTGGCATATGCGCCCAGCAGAGTCATGTGCTCCGCAGAGGCCAACTTTCTGATCATTCCCAGAACAAACAAAGTCATCTGGGGTGACAGAAGATTTATAGTGGCCACGGCTAAACTATGGAATCTGTTCCCCCTGCAAATTAAGACCGGTCCCACGTTCCTATCTTTCAGGCAACAAGTAAAAACCTGGCTATTTGAGCAATAAGGGGCCCCTCTGCTTTTTCCGTACAGTCCATAGTGCAGAGACACCCACATGTATTTGTGCGCTCTAGAAATTGTTAACATAACATAACAAGAGTATTGCCTCTGTAACTGAGTGCATAGGTTCTGGATGGGTGATAGGTTCACTGCAACGGAAATGCCTGTATAACTGGATGAGTGTATGAGTTGTGCCTCAGTATTTGGATGAGTGTATGGGTTGTAAGTGGGTGTTTTGATGAGTTCTTGGAATGTGCCCGGGTGTTTGAATGACTGCACAGGTACAGCCTTGGTGCTGGAGTATAAATGAATTGTTAGTGTCTGGGTGATTGAATGAGTGCATGGGTAGTGCCTGTACAGTTCAATGACTACATAATTATTACCTGTGTGATTGAAAGAGTGCATGTGTGGTGCCTGTGTGATTCTGTACTTTCATACAGAATCTACTGTTGTTTTCCCATTCTGTTCTTTCCTGGGATTTAGTCTGAACATTGTAGACAAGGTCAAACAACAATGCCTCTTGTGGTTCTGTTTTGGTCAGGCTCTAGTACATAGACCAAACACACAAATGCAGCTGTTGTTTGTGAACACGTACTTTATCATATAGGTATTCACAGACATGCAAAAAGATGGACAAGATCGCCACTACACCTGAGATGTAGACCCTTCATCAGTGCATATTAAGGTACAGGGTCAGCTGCAAACACCCAAAGATCATTTAAGATATTTACCTCATTTTATGGATTACTTACTTTGCTGACCATATTTGTGTTGGGCATTTTCGTACTTATTGTGGCACGTATACAGAATACTACAGAATGATAATTAAAATAAAAATTTTAAACTGTTCTTGTTTCTCTTTTAAATCTTATTGTGGACAAGTACGAGTGTGAGAGCGAAAGGATGTGTTCTGTTACAGAGATTCCTGAGAGGGTCTGGAGTGTTGAGTTCTGGGGTATTTAATCGCTTGTTCCTCTGTGAGTGAACAGGAGGACAAGTGAGACACTATGGCTAGTCGTTCCCGGTCTCATGGGTACTAAGGAGGTTGGATAACCCAATCACTGCCTAATAAGGATAACTGGTTCCAAGCATAGTTCTGTGATTTTGCAGAATTCTTGCAAAATGGTGCCGCCAACATTTGGTCTGGTACTTATTTGCAGGACCCCTGAGTAGCGCGGTGCTTGTTCACAATACCCTTGCACTGTTGCCCGAGACATCGGTGGTGTGGGGGCTTAGCCTCCTCAGTTTATTGGCAATAACTATTGTTGTAGGTTTTTCAAGCTTGAATTTTAAAAGGTTAAGACCCACGTTTGTGCTGTTGTTTGATTCCCTTACATCTGCATAAAGCTCAACAGGTTGCGATTCCGGCTCATTGCCGCCCAGTGGTTACTCAACACTTGTTACAGCATGGTATTCTAAATGCGGAATCTCCTGCTTTCTTCGTGGTCGAGTCGGGCCATGACTACCCCTTCAAGGCTTCATAATCCTGGGTTAGATTTCATGCTGATGATGCAAATGAGAATATTTTTCACACTTATACTGTGGCCAATATTCCAGTGGCCTATCACCCTTATGTGGTCATTGAGCCTCCTTTTGTGGCCTGGGAGCACCAAATTTAGTTTAATGGTGCCTTTCCCTATCCTATTGCTACTGTTGGAATGGGCCCTTTAAGTATTGACGGGCCATGTGGTCTGTGTTGGCTGGTTTTACTCCAGACCCACATTATGCCAATGCCACTGTGGCGGAGGTATGTTTGTTGTATGCTCAGATAGTCCTTCTTTATAGACACTTGATTCAGATTGTTGCCTGTGCCTTTTTGGCAGCTCCACCTGGGGCTGCTCCTTCTGTGCAAGCAGCATTGCGTAAAGGGCTTGGTGTTAGCCCAGTTATTGGAAACTCCGATATGGGCAAATGGTCCCTTAAGTGTGAAGACATTCCATTTTGAATTGCTCAAAAAATTGATCAGCTTCATGCTGTTTTCACCTTATGGGTCCTGTAGAAAAGCATTAGAACCTTACTATGTGTTTGTCTAGTGATCAGGTCCCCCCTTTGCTGATTTCAACCCCTGGGCTAACGGTGTTTGCTACAGTGTATACACTTTGTTATGGCACCCCATCCATGAGTGTTCTTTTGAACGTTCTCAAACATGTACAGAAAAAAAATGGGGCAAGACCTGCCCTAGATTTGGGGAACAAGCTAGTGGGTAATTTCCCCTTTGTCTGCTAAATGATTCTTTCTAATGTTAAAGGTGAGGCGGTGTCCTTGATTATACTGCCGCGACTTTCCGCACTGATTGTTGCTGACCGCGTACGCAAATTGCCTAATGTTATTTCTGATGTTTACAGATCTGTGGATCGTAATAATTTGGGGTCCAGACCATTTGTGTAAGCTCTAGGCAAACCTCCACCTGAAAAAGATGGTCATCCGGTTTTTTCTAAGAAGTCTTGGGATAAATCAAGACAACAATAACCGAAGCCCATGTCTCCTGGCGGGTCACTGCCATCGGACACTTCTGGGCAGCGATATGATTTTTGTGATCACACTAAATATAAGACTCCAGAGCATTTTCAGGTTCCTGATCCTCATTCTTCTCATTGCTTTCAGGAACCATCTGATCCACAGTATGACAGAGGTGAGTGACAGGATCGCAGACAAGGCGAGGCCATGCAGCCCAAATGGGACATGCAGCGCTATTTTGATGCTAAAGTCAAGAGGGAGGAACCACTTTCGCATAAATCCCCCTTCCAAAAGAAGTCATAGAATTTAGTCAAGTCATAGAATTTATATAGCGCACTACATACCCAGAGGGTTTCAAGGCGCTTAGGAAGGGGAGGAGGATTACTTGTCAAATATCCACGTTTTAAGTTGCTTTCTGAATGCTAGGTGATTCTGGGTGAGGCGAAGGTAAGCGGGGAGTGAGTTCCATGTTTTGGCAGCCAGGTATGAGAAGGATCTGCCTCCCATGGTGGTCTTGTTGATGCGAGGTACAGTGGCGAGGGCTTGGCTGGAAGAGCGTAGTTGGCGGGAGGGGGTGTAGAAGGACAGTCGTGAGTTGAGGCATTCTGGACCGATGTCGTAGAGTGATTTGTGTGCGTGGGTAAGCAGTCGGAAAGTGATCCTCTTATTGACGGGTAGCCAGTGGAGGTCTTTAAGGTGACCAGAGATGTGTTCGTTGCGTGGGATGTCTAATATGAGTCTGGCTGAGGAGTTTTGGATTCGTTGGAGTTTCTTCTGGAGTTTTGTGGTAGTACCTGCGTAGAGGGTGTTTCCGTAGTCCAGTCGGCTCGTGACCAGAGCGTGGGTGACTGTTTTCCTTGTGTCGGAGGGGATCCAGCGAAATGTTTTTCTGAGCATGCGAAGAATGTTGAAGCAGGAAGAGGATACGGCGCTGACTTGTTTGTTCATTGAGAGTGAAGAATCCAGGATGACGCCTAGGTTTCGTGCGTGGTCTGTCGGGATGGGTGCTTTTCCGAGGGCTTCCGGCCACCAGGAGTCGTCCCATGCAGAGGGGGATGTACCTAAGATGAGGACTTCTGTTTTGTCTGAGTTCAGTTTCAGACGGCTTTGTTTCATCCATTCGGCAACTTCTTTCATTCCTTCATGTAGGTTAGTTTTGGCGGTGCTGGGGTCATTGGTGAGAGAAAGGATCAGTTGAGTGTCATCCGCGTAAGAGATGATGTTGAGGTTGTGTTGGCGTGCGATGGCCGGGAGGGGGCTCATGTATACGTTGAAGAGGGTGGGACTGAGTGAGGATCCTTGTGGTACGCCGCAGATGACTTCAGAGGCCTCGGACTTGAATGGTGGAAGGCGGACTCTCTGGGTTCTTCCGGTGAGGAACGAGGTGATCCATTCAAGTGCTTTTCCTTGGATTCCGATGTTATTGAGGCGTTGTAAAAGGGTTTTGTGGCAGACTGTGTCGAATGCTGCAGAGAGGTCAAGGAGGATGAGGGCGACTGTCTCCGTTGTCCAGTAGAGTTCGAATGTCGTCTGTTGCTGCGATGAGGGCGGTCTCAGTGCTGTGTTTTGCTCCGAAGCCAGATTGTGAGGGGTCGAGGGATTTGTTGGCTTCGAGGAAGGTGGCGAGCTGGTTGTTGACAGCTTTCTCGATGACTTTGGCCGGGAATGGAAGAAGTGAGATGGGGCGGTAATTTTTGAGTTCGGTGGGGTCCGCTGTGGGTTTTTTCAGAAGGGCGGTGAGTTCAGCGTGTTTCCAGTCTTCCGGGAAGGTGGCGGAGTTGAAGGAGCAGTTGATGACGTCTCGGAGGTGCGGTGCTATGATGGAGTCTGCTTTGTTGAAGATGTGGTGAGGACATGGGTCTGTGGGGGATCCTGAGTGGATGGAGTTCATCAGGCGGATGGTGTCCTCAGTGGAGATTGGGTTCCAGTCGTTAAGGGTGTTCACGGGGGGAAGATGATCAGCAAATGGTAGGGTGGGTTGGTTTCCAGGTTGGTTGTCAAAGCTGTTGTGGATGTCTGCAATCTTGTTGTGGAAAAATGAGGCTAGGGAGTCGCAGAGGGTTTGAGAGGGGGTGATGTCGTTGGAGTTGGCCGAGGGATTGGAAAATTCCTTGACGATGTTGAAAAGTTCCTTGCTGTTGTGAGCGTTGTTGTCAAGTCGATCCTTGAATGCTGTTTTCTTGGCTTTTCGGATTAGTTGGTGGTGAATGCGGGTGGCGTTTTTGAAGGCGTCCTTGGTGCTGGTGGTTGGGTCTTTTTTCCAGGTCTTTTCAAGGGAGCGGCAGAGTTTCTTGGACTTCTTGAGATCATCGTTGAACCATGAGGCCTTCTTGCTGCCAGGTTTGTTTTGACATTTTTTCAGTGGTGCTAAGGTGTCAGCGGTGTTGGATAACCATAGGGTGAGGTTGGCGGTGACTTCGTTAGCGTTAGAAGAGAGGGCTGGGGTGTTTTGAAGGAGCGATGCGGAGATTTGGTCCGTGGTGATTTTGTTCCAGTTTCTTTGCAGAGTTGGTTGGAGGTGGATGCTGGGTTTTGGTTTGTTGTAGGTAAAGTGAACGCAGCTGTGGTCAGTCCAGAGGAGGTCTTTGGTGTGGCTGAAGGAGACATGGTTGCTGGATGTGAAGATGGGGTCGAGTGTGTGACCTGCGATGTGGGTGGGGGAAGTGACTAGTTGTTTAAGTCCGAGGTTGGCGAGGTTGTCCACGAGGGTGGCGGTGTTGCGGTCGTTGATCTTTTCGAGGTGAAAGTTGAGGTCTCCCAGAAGGATGTAGTCTTTGGAGGGGAGCGCGTGTGGGGTCATGAAATCCGTGATGTCTTCACAGAATTTTGCGCGAGGTCCTGGTGGCCTGTAAAGGAGGGTACCTCTGAGTGTGGTTTTGGGGTCGATGTGGATCTGGAAGTGAAGGTGTTCGGAGTTGGCGAGGTTGGCGTCAGAGCTGGTTGATATGCGGATTGATTTCTTATGGACGATAGCGATTCCTCCTCCTGTGTGGCTGGTACGGTCTTTGCGAGTGATCTTATAGTCTTCAGGGATGGCAATGGTGATGTCTGGTGCGGAGGAAGCATTCATCCATGTTTCCGTAAGGAAGGCGATGTCCGGAGAAATGGTGTCTAGTAGGTTCCATAGGTCAATGGCGTGCCTGTGGACTGATCGGGTGTTGAGAAGGATGCATTGTAGGTGGTTGGGGTCGGGAATCTGTGGTGTGGTCGAAGCGGAGATGTTGTCGGTGCCGCTGAATTTGCAGGTGACGCAGGAGAAAGGTCCATGGGTTTGTCCAGGGGCGGCTTGGACGCAGTTGGGAGCGCTGCCGGGGTTAAGGGCTAGGAGGGAGGCGGCATCGTAGGTAATGCGAGGGGGCTGGGAGGCGCGAGGGGCAGGGGGTCTGGCGCTGGGCGCGGTCCAGGCGCGGACGGGCGTAGACGGGCTTACCTTTGGCGCACCTTCGGCGCGGGTTGGGCGCGGTCGCTGCGCGTAAACGCTGCGCGCGGGAACAGCTGTCATATATGGTTAGTGGAGGGGGAGGGGCGAGGGCGTCTCAGCTGGGAGGCGGGGCGGGCTCACGAGGACGCAGACCAACAACAACACAAGAAGCAAAATGGCAGCGTGGGGGAGGGCAGAGCACAGCGCTGGGGGCAAACGCGCTCTTAAGGCTCTGGTGATAGCAGCGGAGGCAGGGCCAAGCAATAACAATCACACTCGATTCAATGCTAATACTAGTGAAGGGAAGCAGCGGACAATGCGCAACAGTGCAAGCCAAAGAATACTCTGCAACACAAAACAACTATGTCAGGAGCGAGGCGAAGCAGCGCCTAATGTAGAGTAAAAGCGAAGCTTGAAGCAGCACAGATGCAGCAGAAGGTTGGTGCTTTGACAGCGAAATATGCTCCAGACGGTGAGAACTCTTCTCATGGGCAGGAGTTGGGCGGTGATTTTCCTGAACAACGCAGCAGAATTCACTGTAATGCACCAGCACCAGACACTCCACCAGTTTCTGGAGGCGATAGCAACTGATACATTTGTTACAGTGGAGAAAGTGGATAAAAGGGTTGCACCTCCTGATCGCCTTTATCATCTGGGCATTCAGACTGAAGGTGATATTAAACTCACCCTTAATGCTATTTTTTGGGGTAATTTGACTTCTTCTAATGACATGTTGTTGGGGGAGGTCACTTGACCTCCCTTCTTTGTTCTCACCTCTTCTTGGGGGGAAGATATCATCCTTCAATCTTTTTTGCATCTTGTCCCTGAGGAGTTGAGATTGCTTATGCTTTTGAGTGGGTCCTTGCTTTGGCTCCCACTCTATACCGTATCCAGGTTGGGAGGGATAGGGATTCTCCACAACATGTTATTCCGATACATTCCACCCCTCAACCACAGCCATAATATCCAATTAAATGTGATGCAAAAACATTCATTTGGAGACTTTCTTATTCAGCTGGAGTGTCAGGGTGTTCTTGAGCCCTGTATGCAAAATTTCTTTTTCTGGTTTTTTAGCCTGACAGTTCTTGTTGCATAGTCTTAGATTATGGACATTTGAATAGTCATACATGAACTTTTGTGGAGCAAAATACGCATAGTACTGCCCTAAATAGAAATATGATCTGTAAAAGGTTTAAAACTACGCTAGACATTTCTAACACATTTTTCAATCATAACTTGGCTCATGAAAGCAATGATTGGTCCACGTTTCCCACCCTCGATTCTAAAATAATGATACACTTGTTTACCAATGGGATATAAAAACAGCCCCGGTGTGTTTGCAACAAATATTGTGTCCCTTTTACATGACATTGATCCTGACGCTTTGTCCCACATAGACGTCAGATACCTAACAGATAATGAATTAAATCCTCATTTGGATCGCATTATTACACGATTCGCTGAACATGGTTAAAAGTTCAATTTTGCAAAGTTTCACATTGGGTTTCTTGCTGTTCTTTTTCTTTGTTAAGAATTATCCCATGAAGGTAGAGGTTTGGCTCCTCATTTCTTGGAGAAGTTTGCACAATTGCAACCCCCTTCTTCCCTCAAGAAGTTGCAGTCTTTTCTTGTTTTTTTAAAATGTTGGCAGCGCATACATTCCTGATGATGACCAACGTATTAAACCTCTTTATGCTTTAATGCATCCAAATGTTCCAGCATCCTCATGGATTCCTGACCATACTATTGTCCTACGTGATTTACAGTCCGATCAACTGCTACATAGTTGTTACAGACCAGGCTCAACACTACTAATTTGGTCATCCAAATAGTACCAGGTGCAATTGGTTTCACTTATGTCAAATTCAATGGGGTTGACACAATTCCCATTACCTATAAAACACATCTATATACTCCTGCTGAGATGTGCTTTTCATCTACTGAATCTTTTTTAACTGCAGTATTGATGGCCATCCTTAAAGTATGGCCTCTCGCTCACTACAAACACATCTTTGTTTTTTCACCTGTGCCTGTCACAAGGGCAAGTACTCCTAAATCTAAAGCCCCCCACCCTCTTTCAATTCAATGGGCTGATTCTTTAACTTCTGTTGATGTTTCCTTCGTTTTTGATCCATTTTTACAGACACAAAAGTTCCTTCAATATGAACATGTTCACTCCTCCACCTTCCTTGCTTCTTCCTCTAGAGCAGTAGGAAAATATCATTTATAATGATGGTTCGGCACAACCAGCCATCGGTTCTAGAAAGACTTATTCTGCAGCTTGCGCAATTGTTGTGGCAACCATGATTGATTGTGTTTTTCACACCAGTATCCTTCATACTCAGTCCATAGATGACTGTATGGCACAATTGGCCGAGTTGAGAGCTTTGCCTCCTGCTCTCGGGTATTCTGATCCTGAGTCCCTCACCCTTGTAGTGGGTGACTCTTTTAATTGTGTACAATCTTACAATGGTAACTTACACTTTTAGAAAAAAAATACTTTCGGGACACAAAAGGTAGCATAATAAAGCATAATATGTTTTGGAGTAAAATGGCTGTTATTAAAGATCGACTCCCACTTACACATGTTTTAAATACCTTGGGCCATCAAGGTGCGGGAGCACATGCTGTTGGTAATTTGATGCCTGATGAAGCAACTAAGAAATATTTTGGTCTCTTCTACTGTGCTCCTGTACCAGTGATCGGTCTTCAGGGTACCTGAACTGTAATTTTGCCTCTACTTCCTGGATACACAGAAAATCACTTTGCTTCAATTGAGCATGTAAAGCTACACCATATGGGCATTTCTAAATAGTATGCCTTGAGGTGTCCATTTACAGAATATGCCTTTACAGCCTGTGAACACCCTCCTTGCTGACTCTCCCCGGTGGCAGGAGGAGATATTAAGACTTCATTTGACTTGATACCTGTTACACCTTCTTCACATTCAGTAATAGGTATTGTTTATTCTGATCCTCCAGTTGATGACACTTCAGCGATACAAGAACTGAGTATTCATCCAAATTCACAGCTTCCATTATTCCAGCTGAGTCCTTCTGGTTGCTCTATAAATCAAGATAACTTTTCTTTGGACAGTTGTGTATTGTCTTCTGTTTTTCCTCCACCACTAGTGCAGAATTGTGTTTTTATCTCCAGGTTAAGACGCACTTATCAGATTCCACCATGTATATATATCTGGATCATGTTTTCTATAGTATTTTTGTTGATTGGATTTGTGACTGTTTTCTTCCTTCCTTCCTTTTGATCAATGTCCATTACCTCCCTGAGCGTTTTGATTGCAGAACTGGGCAATGGAGTGTTGGCCCCACATTCTGCTTCACATAAAATGAAAAGAGATCAGTTCCCTAGTTAACATTTCAGCGGTTCCTGTCATTGATGGAGTTGTATGGAATAAAGTACTATTCAATGTATTCGGTCCTAGGGAGACCCTGCAGATACCATATGTGTTCTGTGTTTCCATGGGTGATGTCATAGTACCTTGGTTGTATTTGGATGACTGGGATGTTGATACTGCGAATTCGATGTTATCTGAACTACAGTATTACACTGTCTTTAACTCTGATGATTTGTATTTAAATTCTGCTAACTATGAAGATTTGTTTATGTCTAAAACCCCCAGGAGAATTCGGAACCACTCATCAGAGAGATTATCCAGTTTTGGCGTTTTTTCAGAGATGGGTATAAACTGGGGCAAATCCGACATTTTTTTTCTTACGCCCAGCACTGTTTGTTGGGAATGTGAGTTCCCATTGACTGGTGTGAGGAGTCAGCCAAAAATGTGGGTATTCAGATCCACAGAGAAACTAAGCAAAAAATCAGACTAAACTGTGGCCCATTGGTGCATAACCTGGAGCAGCAGGTTGAGCGTTGGTTGAGGCTCCCTATTTCTCTGGCTGATCTAGTTGCACTTGTGAAGATGATTGTACTTCCAAGGTTATTGTACCTGTTTTACAACATTCCTATCCTGCTCCCCAACAGTTTTTTCCGCACTTTGCGTTCCCATCTCATCAGATTGGTCTGGAGAGAAGGGAGACCCCCAGTTAGCTGGGACACCATGCTCTTGCCTTATGAGAGAGGTGGTTTAGGGGTCCCAATCTGGTGCTCAGTGCAGTTTGCACACTCCTGGCATCACCTACTGGTGCGTATCCCCTACACTGGACCTGAGGCTGGCTTGGTGCTCCTGGTGCCCCTAAGTACAGTGTTGCCACTGGGTTTTCCCAGTGATCCCCGGGATATCCAGAGGGTATCCAACACTAGTTGGACCTGGCGTAAGTTGACAAGAGTGACAGGAGGTGGTGCTCTATACTCATCAGAGAACCCTACCAAAAATAACCTTTGGCTCCTCAATATGGAAGACAAACTGGTACAGCGTACACTCAGTACATATTCAATAAGAAATATTGGTGATCTGTTTCCAGGGGGCCATGTTTTCTCCAGCACAGAGGGCGGGAAGTTCAGTGAGACAACATTTATGAAGCACTTTGTATTTCGCCGGATACGAAGGACGCTCAGAGCTAAGAATCTGGAGTACCAGCTGGAGCCTGAGTCCTTCCCTCCGCTTACTCTCTTAATCACACATTCTGGGGGACAACACCTAATCTCAAAGCTGTACAAAGCATGTATGTCCTTAGTCTCTAGCAGGGATGCTAAGATATGGGAGGCATGGGTGCGGGACCTTGGGCACCCAATTCTAGACTCCCACTGTTCCTTTTGTTGTGCACACACCAAAGAGGTCTCCTTAAACAGCAGATATAAGCTTGTACACTTCAAATATTTGTGGAAGGTCTACATGACCCCAGCGAAGGTTCACTCCATTGATCTCAATCGACTACACACCTGTCCTAAGTGCGGAGGCCCACAAGCTGATTTTGACCACCTGACTTGGAACTGCGCTAAGATTAAGAACTTCTAGAGATCCGTTTTCAGAATGATACCACAAATGACACTCCTTGAGATGGACCCTACGCCTGAGGTCGCCTTGCTGGGATATGTGGGGGGTCTCCCGAAGAAGCTGCGCAAAGTCACAGCCATTGCCCTTTTGCTTGCAAAGAGGGAAAAAGCTCTCAAAAGGAGAAGTAGGGCCACCACCACAGTGAAAGATTGGCTTAATAGCCTCACATACTGTAACACTGATTATGAACTTTATGGTATGACTCACTACCCGGTATCCCGACCAAAAGACATTTGGGAGCCTCTTCAAAATTACTTACTGGAGATCATCAGTGATATCATTTGAGATGTCATCAGTGTTGTCACTGACCATATCATGAATGATGTAATATGTGACGTCATCAGCAGTGCATTGAGGGGCGTGGTAATAGTTAGCTCAACTAACTATAACAGGGGAATTTCTATGCTTTTGTATGAAATGTTCAACTAACAATAACGCCCCTTTCAGTGAATTTCTAAGGTTTTTTAAATGCAAATTTCTAACTATAACTTATCAGTGACTTTCTAAGGTTTTTTAAATGCAAATTTCTAACTATAACGTGCATGAAAACTATGGTTTTTTCAGTGAATTTCAAAGGTTTTTTTAAATGCTAATTTCTTATTATAATGTTCATTAAATCTGTATTTTTTCTGAGTTTTTAAATTATCATTACATTCTCAACCTGCTGAAAACTGCAATTCTCACCACTTTTCCATCAATACTTCCGGCAAAAAAATCGCCACAAATGAGAGCGACAACTAACGCTAATGATATGGAAAGTAGGTGTTCCCGTGCAAAAAAAACATGAAAACACAACTTCCCCATATTTTTAACAACAAGCCAAATCTGCAATGCAATCCAAAAAGCAGGCGATAAGCTGAGTTAGCAGTAACAAATTAACATCAACCTTTAACTGGTGTAAGGAGTTCGACAATCTACAGCGTGAATTGGACCAAACTCATAGCCACATCTAAAGACCAACATGTGATAGAGCTACTGATCATGCAGCCCCGACACCCAACAAGGCCGCAACACCCGGCACCACCACCCCAGAACCTACCCCACGGACCACCCCCCCTACTACCACAGAGTCAACGCATAACAGGACAACAGACTTTCCCAAAATGCCATGGCCCCCCAGCCGCACAATAGCTGAATGTTGAGAGATGTGGCAACCAACTATGTATGAAGGAGGCAAGTCACCCATCAATAATAATGCACACAATACCAAGTGTAATACTGATGGGTTGCACAGACCTCACTATGCAAAGCAGAAACCTCTCCATGTGGAGAAATACTACTGATACTTGTAATGTTGTGCACAGTGGACGCAACCATGTTACCTCAGGCAGTGGGGAAGATCTCAGCCATGTAGCTTTGTTGTCCCCCCCTGGAAGCGGAAGCGGAGTGGGCTGGTCCAACATATACCATTCCACCGTAGAAGCATGAATAAATAGGCCAGGTCCTGGGTGTGGTTCACTTGTTGGAAGACCAATGAGTCTGCCAGAGTGGCGGCCCTCACCCTGGCACGTGGCTGCCGCCATAACTGTGGGCCTCCTCCAGCGGCAGAGTACCGCAGACTTATGTCTGTACCGACTACTGCCTTCAAACTACACTGCGGACAGAAGGGATCACATTTAATATGCAGTGGCAATTGCAGATGAAGCAGTCCAGTACGCAAGGCACGTTGCTCCCAGTGCGGTCCGCAAAGACCGCGCATGACCGCAGGCTGCGCACACACGGTGTGCTTCAGGTGCCACTAACTCACTGCACCAAAAGTAATCGCCATTTGGACTTATCAAGGCAGAATTCATTAGACAAAAGACATTGCTCCCAGTTCGGCCCCCTGGGACCACATATTATCGCAGGGCATGCACACGCTAAGCGCCAAAGGTACTACTAATTGTGCAGCTCAACGCCACGTGGCTGTGCGCCCATCCTGACCGCTGCCTCCATCCTACACTGGGGTTAGTACGGTACACAATTCAAGATTAGTAGCGACACAAATTGTGTAAGAGACTATAATGGGTTAAGAACACCAAATGCTGCCAATCTGTGCATCTCAAGTCAATGCCACGTGGCTGTGGGCCTTTGCTGGCCGCTGCCTTTGGCCTACACTGTGGAAGACCGTCGACACGTGTTGCCAACTTACCCTGTTCAATACAAGCTGATCCCACATTTGTAACTGTGTCCTGAGCCCAGATAACCTTCGATCATTGAGGGGTATTTGCATATGGAAGGCCAGCAACAAGTGCTGCCACTGAACCTGCACTAAGCATGCCGGTGGATCCCCCAACGTATGCACGTGGCCGTGGGCCCTTGCTCACCACTACCTCTGGCCTACAATGTTGAAGACTGGCGACACATGGTGCCACTAACCATCTTCAACACAAGCCGATCCGACATGTGGAACTGTGTCCTGAGTCCTGAATGGCAGTGACCCCTACTCCGAGAGACAACCACAGCAACAGACTCCCCTTGATCAGTGAGGCATATTTCCATATGGAAGTCCGGCGACACATGCTACCACTAATTCTGCTCAACACAAGCTGATCCCACATGTGTAACTCTGTCCTGAGTCCTGAATGGCAGTGACCCCAAGTCCATGGCAGCAAACACAGCACCACTTGCATATTGAAGGCTGATGACAAGTGGTGCCACTGAACTTGCATTATGCAGGCTGGTGGAGCCACCAACTTATGCATGTGGCGGTGGGCCCTTCCTCACCGGTACCTCTGACCTACACTATGGTCAGCAGTGAGGAGTTGGCCTGGCATATGCTGTCCAATATTCTAGTGGGTACCTTGCACCAGTCCAAACGACCCCCTATTGATGGTAGGTTAAAAACAACCTTATAGAACGCTATCCTAGTGGTAGCTGTGGAGAGCAACCTTCAGGCTAAGTCTTGAAGGAATGTAAAGCAGCTTATTTTACCAGTCTATAATCTTGTGAATGACCAAATGAAAGGAGAACCACACGAGGTATTTATAAAAATATATGTATTTATTTTAAACACATCCCTCTTGTCTCTTTATGAGGCTCGAGGCAAAAGTGCATTCAGTAAACTTAATAGCACACAGTAAATTAGTAAGTATGTGCGGAAAATTCATTCCGCTTGTGGAATTTGTGGATTTTCTGCAATTTCGCCATCCGAGCGAAATTGCGAGCGGGACAAATTTTGCTCAGGAAGCACTTACAGGGTTACATCACGTGCCCAAGTTGAAGCTAATTTCTTTGTAACCATTTACAAAATGGTTACAAAGAAATTAACGTCAACTTGGGCACCTGCTGTAACCCTGTAAGTGCTTCCTGAGCGGCGCCTCGTTGCCAACTTGCAACTATTCTCTGACCCTGCTCTGACCCTTGAAGCAGGGTCAGAGAATAGTTACAAGTAGACAACGAGGCTCCGGGAACAGGAAGCACCCACAGATAAAGATAAAGCAGGTGCCCGAGTTGAAGGTCAAATTCAGTAACTCCTTAATCAGCCCCAAAAAATCGTGCGCTTTGTTGAGGCTGGGCAGGTGTGCTTTCTCCCCATATCTACAGTCGAAAATTAGCTATGATGCTTGATGGAGGCCTTTGCATCCTTGACTTTCACAAGTGCAATCTCCGTGCAGATCCTGTGACCAGGAGCTTCTTTCTCCCCATCTGCTGCTCTGATCGGTGCCTGACCTTTTATACACACAAGAGGCATGTGAACTCGCAAAGAAGCCCTCCCCATTTGCCCCTCCCAACACACTAGCGGTGTGCACCGTCTTCCCGCCCTTTACACACTATGATGGACAGCTCACTCGAGGGACCCCGGCGCCCTTCGGTGCGATGGCAAAGTTAATCAGCCCCCAAAAATTGTTCGCTTTGTCGAGGCTGGGCAGGTGTGCTTTTTCCCCATATCGACAGTCGAAAATTAGCTATGATGCGTGATGGAGGCATTTGCATCCTTGACTTTCACAAGTGCAATCCCCGTGCAGTTCCTGTAACCAGTAGCTTCTTTCTCCCCATCTGCTGCTCTGATCGGTGCCTGACCTTTTATACACACAAGAGACATGTGAACTCGCAAAGAAGCCCCCCCCATTTGCCCCTCCCCACACACACTAGCGGTGTGCACCGTCTTCCCGCCCTTTACACACTATGCTGGACAGCTCACTTGAGGGACTCCGGCGCCCTTCGGTGCGATGGCAAAGATACACACACATGGTCACTGGAGGCAACTCTTCTGGCCCTACGCAGCTGTAGTGCAGGAAAAGCACTATACATTTACCCAACGAGGTAGCACTTACTGATTAGCCAGTAGAAAGTACTCCAGTTAAGTATGGTGCCAAATCGCAAAAAAATCAGCGATTTCGCTGGGAAATTCACAAATTTGCAGATTTTTTTGCAATTTCGCACGAATTCGCGAACTGCTGTTTCGCAAAATTCGCCCATACTTATAAATTAGCACAATATACGTTGAGCCCTAGGGGCGTACCAAACCATATATCAATAAAGTGATATAGGAACCATAGCTTGCATAGATACAAGACCTAGAGCCTTTAAAACCACTGGAGACACCAGGAACCACCCAAGGTAGTGACACAGGGGACCCACGGGCGAAGAGTGCAGTGTCTAAACATAGCCGCAAATCACCATTAACTTCATATGGGGTAAGTCACGGTTGGAAATTCAAAGGTAAAGGACACTTAGAAGAGGACTTGGAGAAAACCCCTTTAGAACTAGGAGGTTCTAGAGTCAGCACCCGCAGGAGCACCGGAGTACACAAGTTACCTAACCCAGGGAAGATGGGTGCATAGGTGTCTTTTCGTGTCGGGTTTTGTCATCGTTTTCAATGGCAATGTACAGGAAAGTGCTTCTGGCGGGCAAGTAGAAAGTGTCCGGAGGGATCCAAGCCTGGATCGGACATGTGAAGAACCTGAAAGCAGAGGGGAGAGAGTCTGGGTCACTTGCCAGTGACCAGGAGGACGATAGGCAGATGCCCACCAATGTCGGGTGATTTCAGGTGAAGAAGGTGAAGCTTGACTCGTTAGCCACGAGGTCCCAGACATGTCAACGATGACCAGGAGCCGGATTCGAGCTGTCCTGCGAAGGATGTCGAGTGCTGCAGTGTCGGTGGACTCAACAAGCCTTGGCAACAGCACACGTGTAGAAAGCAGATATAGGCTTTGGTGCAGATCAGCAAGGTCTTGGCAACTCACCACTTGGTAGGGAGTCAGTGCACATCTGGAGCAACCAGGGAAGCCCAAGGAAAAATTGAGTTACCTTCGAGGGGACCCACCAGTCAACAGACCAGGGTTCGCGAAAGAGACTCAAGTGGAAATGCAAGAAGGGGGCTCACGGAACACTCGTGGAGTGTAGGCCCACAATCTTCGGTACAGATGGTGCTCAGAGCTTGGACCACAGTAGCCCAATGCACAAATTTGGGAAAGCTTGGGAAGTTAATGCACTAGCAAATGTGCTCAGTGTCCAGGAGTTCTGGTCCCACGTCTCTCGTGAGGGCTGTGGGTCTCAGCTTTGCTGGGATCTCGTGTCGGCCTCTGAGAATTCTGGAAGTATGTGTCCTGAGTCGCAAATACTTCGGAGTTCGGCGGGAGATTCAGAAATGCAGACTGGCAAGATGCTTCTTTGGTGCCTGTTTGAACAGGGGAGTCACTCCTTGACCCCAAGGGAGATTCTTCAGTCCTCTAGTCTTTACTAGTGTGTTGAAGTTCCAGGATTCAGTTTCAGAGTTTCATCCAGGTATAATCTAAAATCCGGTTGCCATGGGTCCCTTACTTATACTGAGAAAAGGGGTTGGACATACTCTGAGGACCTACCTATGGGAGCGTCAGGAAAGAGGGGTGGTTACACCCATTTCCTTTGTTCAGTTTCGTTCCAGAGCAGGGGCTGAGCACCCCTGCAACCGGTTTGAACTGGGGTATGCACAGGGACACCAAGTGTGCCCCCAGCACTGTCTGCAAAGCACTTTCTGAGTTCCCCCACCCAGCCACAATACCCTAAAGCCTGTCTGGGAGGTGGTTACACCTCCCTGTGACAGGAAACCTATTGCCCAGGCCTCCCCTGCCGGAGTTTCGTACAGCAGCAGGAGGTCAGACCTGTGTCTGTGGAATCCATTTTGTGATTCCAGGGCTCTTTTAAACTATTATTGGACAAAGCAGTGTGTACATGTTTTCTCCCTCTAGAAGGGTGGAATTCTACCCCTGCTGCAAGGACTGGTGGGTGTGGGGGGGGGGGGGGGGGGGGGGAGTAGGATTCCAAAGTGTTTGATACCAAACACGACATGTTTAAATGCAGCCATTCCAAAGTTAGCATTTACCGCGAGGTTATAATGCACTTAAGAGTATATGGTCTGGGTGCATCACAGAACAGCCTCAGATAATATGTTTCAGTGATTAAAGGTAGATATATGTAACATATATCTTAGTAATGGGTGCATGCACCACCTTACCCAGGCTGCAGTAGCAGTCCTGTGGTGCCATTTTGGAAGGCTTCCCCGGGGTGGCATAATACATGCTTTAGTCCCTAGTAGACCTCTGGGGTACCTATGCCCTTAGTACCTAAGGTACCATATACTAGGAACTCACAAGGGTAACCCAGTAACTAATCTGGAGTGTACCTAATGTACATGTAATCAATTTAGAGAGGAAGCAGCTAGGCTAGGTTCTTGGATAGCAGGTCCCCAGCCAGACTAAAGTAAAAAAACAGTGAAACACCAGCAACAAGTGGGGGTAACCATAGTAATCAGATCCTACTCTCCTACACGCAGGCCTCACAATTTAGATAGAGTCCCGATTAAACATGATGCAGTCCAGTAGGCAAGACACCTTACTCCGAGTGCGGCCCGTCCACACCAAACATCATCACAGGCTCATACAGACTCAATGCTTCTGGTGCCACTAACCCTATTTAATACAAGCAGATCTCACAAGTGTAACTGTGTCCTGAGTCCTTAATGGCAGTGACCCCAACTTCGTGGCAGCGACCACAGCAGCAGACTCCCTTCAGTTTTATTTGTTGTTGTTTTCTTTCAATAAATTATTTTATATATAAATCTACACATAACTAAGATTCTTCTTTGTCCAACCGCACAGGGACACTTCCAGGCCCAAGAAGGTTGTTGGGGGTATGTTGGTAATGTGGGAAGAGGGTGCGTTACCTGGTGATGTGGGGAGAGGCAGCGTCAAAGGGGTATCTCTCACAGAAAGAACTCCGGTATGTTTTCACAAATGCCTCGGACAGATGCCAGCTGACGGACCAAATCACAAAATGATTTTTCATTACTTATGTAGTGTGAGTTATGAACAGTTGTCACCCAGGTTCACAGAGGGACAGCTGCGGCCCATCCGCTTGACTCACAGACACAGTACTATGAGCTGTCTGTGTCATTGTGGCTATCCCTGCCCTGTTCCTTCGTACGCCACGCCACGTCACTCCGATTACATTTTGACATTGGCCCCACATAGCTACCTGTCACAGGCGTACTCACTGTTGATGTGCAGGTCAGTGGTCTAGTTCTCAATGTCTTCCAGCCTCTCCCTGTGGGCAGGTTTGCACACACACCATACCCATCTGCCACATGCATCACAGGCCATGTGACCACGCAAATATAATGGATCGACAACGTTGCATCCTTTATTGCCGGTGCTGACTGGGTGTAGGACGCTCCACGGGTCTCAATCATAGAGTCCATGAAAAGTTGTGCCGAAGATTAGTTGCATCCTGAGTTGTATGGCCGTCAGGGCCTACCACCACGTGTCGCGGACTTGAGTTGCACAGGGTTTGTGCCACCATAAGCTGATGTGCCCATCAGGAGCCTACCACCACGTGGCACGGACTTGCGTTGCGCATGCTTAGCGGCACTAAAAGCTGATGTGGTCTCCCCCATTGATGACTCAGGACTCAGCCAGTCAGTCAAAATTTCTTTATTCGGCTTATTTAAAAACCATACAAAGAGATGAACAATAAAATACATTTCATACGACATTTATCATAATACACATGATACAGAAATCTAGCAACAATTTTAAGATTTATAATAAACAATTAAAAAGTGTGTTTAACATTAATAACTAATCTTGGCAGACAGCTTTTGCCCTTGAGGCGGCTACCAGGAATTTAGCAACGCAAAAAGTAATGTGGGGGTTAGGTAGTAGTTGTAAGAAGAGCAAAGCCGGTCTCACCTGGGTGAAGCCGGCCTTCTTGAGAATTGGCAGCAAGAATTTTTTCCTAGGCTCTAAATATAAACCACAAAACATAACAAAATGCATTGTGTCTTGTACTGAGAACTGGTCACAGCTACAGGGCGGGGCTAGTTCTGGTTTCTGCCAGTTATTAAAAGAGCCTAAATAATAATGCAGCAAATTAAATCTAAATTTGGTTAAAAGAAACCTGTGGAAAGGGAGTGTAACAAAACCGAGATATGGCGCAAGTGATGGTGAACTAAGCAGTGTTGCGTGCTTATCTAGGTTCCTGATCGATACTGTGACCTTATGCCCCTATTCGGCTATAAATCCATTTATTCCCTATATTGGCATAACCGTTCAAGTGCGATTTTCTGAAAAGTCATCTCTGGCCTCACACGAACAGAGCCACAATCCAGCATGAATCTCTGCTACTTCCTTTGCGACCAATTAGTGCAATGACAGTGCAGCAGTCACTATCTGATATTCCTAGATAACACTCCGAGTTCTTCAACAAGATAAAAACTCAGCAAACTTGGAAATCCCCGCTTGCTATGTTTTGATTAGTAATGGAACTCTAATGAGCAACTGATAACTGTCACTTCCTAGTGACATCTTTAATTGACGTCTTATGTCCAGCAAACTTGCGTCAAACCCGGCACCTGTCAGGTATAAATATTACCAACGTTGCCTTAAGCAATGTGAGTTCGTTGCCTGTTGCTGATGCCAGCTGCCTGCATGACCCTGTGTTGGTAAATCTAGCACTCTGTCGCTGCAGCCTGCTATCCTGTGGTGGTGAAGCTGCTGATTACCATTATCGCCGCTAAAGCGCGACCTATGGTGCAGTACGCTTGAGGAGCCGAGCAGCCGTCCTCTGCAAAGACATCCAGCCGATTCCAGCTGCCCGCGGACGCTGTCCCCCCTCCTTCCTCGACGCGCTGAAGAGAGCCGCTGCCTTTCTCGTGCAGAGAAATCCAGTCCCGGCACTTCCGGTTTACCCTCGCGGGTGACTGGGATATCGAGAGAGACCCCTGAAGGAGATACCAATCCTCCATCATTCTATTCAGAGGTATGGTGTTGACTAAACCCTTAGACGAGAATTCTTGAAACAAACCTTGGCAAAACCAACTTAACTTAAGCTACTTACTTGCTCCCCTTCTCACGTGTTAGGCTTAGGTCAGGCACACTGGGGTAGGCTTAGTTAGAAGCACCAGTTGAGTATGTTAGCCTAATGTATATATGACTGTATATATGTTTTATTACTTTTAAACCATTGTATGGCTAAGAAACCATATCAATGCTTTTACAGTTCTATTTCGCAATACTTATCTTACTGTACGTACTTTTTATAATAACAGTTATTGCAATTGTGGCAATACATTTCTCTTGTAGGAGAAGAAAGACTGTTCAATAAATGTTAACCTTTATTGATACACGCCCGTCTCTCTATTCTCTACATCTCCTGAAAGTAAACTGCACTAGACTGACTGAGTGAAATCCATGTCTATTGTTTCACACGACCCTAGAGATCGACTCTTGATCTGAGGAGCAAAGTTGTCATGTTGCACGGTTGTTGGAAAACTGAATCCCTTCTTGTCTGTGCCAAGGAAGCTGATCACTTCCTATGCAGAGAAGAAAGTTTCCAGTGACCTCTGAGCTAGTTGGTAACACAACCCAATTAAGTTTAGCATAGTCAGTGGAGGCCTGGAATATCCGCAGTTCCACGTTGATACTACTGTTTATGTTATTCCAATGCGCAGGGCCTAGTGGGAAACTAGGAACTACACTACATGGCGCCCAACGTTTTGGTAAGGCGATAAACTAACGCAAGACTTATAGAGTAACTCAGTCGTGCATATTTCACACCCCTTTCTCCCGTAAATACTCCAATAGACGTCTGGAGTGGGTGAAAGGTTAAAATCCGCCCGACCTTAGTAGGAAGAGATTCCTATGTAAAGCTCTGGTTTATTCAACGTTGAAGGATACAGTGTTCCAAAATATTGTGCACCTAATCTTTGTCTCCTTGGAGACCTACTCTGCAAAAACTGCATTTATACAATGTCAGTAGAAAACAACAGCACCTCTGGGGCCGCAGCAGATGCGACTCAGCAAGGTCCCGAATACACAGACCGGATGCTATTATCATCCCGGTCCAGTTAAGAAGATCTATAACTTTAAAACTTATAGAGAACGGACTGACACCTCAAGGTGGTACAGTAATTTTCGTGATAGAGGCTCACGAGTATCGGCAGACAGAGGTATTCTATTCATGGATAAACTTTCCAGCGGTAAACGCTATAACACAAGAGTTTCACTATTACAAAATAGAGAAACCTCCGGAAGAGTACGCTCCTTTCAAGGAGATTGAAATTCCTCTTAAATTTCAAGAGCACCTGCTCTGGTTTAATGGCGCCCTAAAACACAATGATCACATAACTAGGCTCGGTCCACTAGGTAGACCAGGAGCAACGTGGCCGGTTCTAGCCAGCTACACACCACATCCTGACATTGCAAAAATGTCTAAGGAAGAGCTGTTAGCACAGCTAAACACATTAATAAAAATACATAGGCAATTAGTCCAATATGTAATGCGGACTGCAACAGTCCAGCCAGCTGTTAATACACCACAGCTGACCCCTCATCAGGGGAACACTAATAAAATTACACCACAGAACATACAGTCATGTCTTGGTAAAACACCCGTAAAACGGGAACAAATTCCTTTCTGGTTAGCCCAGAAAATCACTCAAATAGAGGCAGTATTTCCTGATACTACCCCTATTGAGAAACACAGAATCTTGACCATCTGCCTTCCTATGGGAATCACACCACACGTGGAGGACTGTGACACTTGGGGTACAGTCTTTGCTTCCATTTACACAAAAACACACGGTGTTCCGTCTATGGCGGTAATACCAGAAGTGCTAAAACAGATTCAAAATGAATTCGGTCCAGAGCCCGCTTTAAATCTAGGTATGAAATTACTGAAAGACTTCAAGCAGGTCACGGCTATATTATTAGCCAACATAAAGGGAGAAGCAGCATCTGTGGCGATCCGCCAGAAGTTGAGGGAAACAGATATAAAAGATCCTGTTGAGCTAGCAAAAATCATAGAAAAATGCTATGAAGAATTAGGTAGAGACAGCTTGGGTGGAAAACCGGTAAAGCCCCAACTGCTCGAAAATCCTGAAAAATTATTTATTAAAAATAATTTAAACACTCCTAAAAAGAGCTGGGATGGAAATAAACAATCCACTCCAAAGGAAAAAGTATTCCAGTCCAGAGGAAGGTCTCCTCGACGGAGGGAAAGAACTCCGACTCGAGAACGCCAGTCTCCCCAGAGGGAGCCTTCTGAGAAAAGATATAACCTTAGAAATAGGGATAATCTGAAAAAACTTGATAGATATCAAAGTATTGATACACGTCCCTCTCGATCTTTTCCACAGAATTCAGAAAGAAGAGGACGGTCAGACCCAGGAGAGCACACCAAGTCCAAAGACAAGGAACCTGCTCAAAATAAGAAATCTAAATTTCAGAAAAAGAAGGTAGCCAGTATTAGGGTAATCAACCATGCCGAGAATACTGAGGACACAGTTGAGAAACGGGGAGTGGGCATTGACAATGTTGGACAGTGCAGCAGAAATCAGTATAGCGCGCAAGAACTTGATGAGTCATCTAGAGACAGTGGACACGAATGAATACATTCAGGTTGAAACTGCCGACACCAGACTTAGCGAGCCCCATAAAATATACGAAATAACATTGCGTATAGAGGGTGATAAGACTAGGAAAATTAAGGGTCTATTTTGGGATAAGCTCTCAAAAGGCTATGATATTCTGTTAGCTGAAAAAGATTGGCCCCCAGAGTTTGTCAGGGAGTGCCCTTGTGGCGAAGAAGTGATTATGCCTGCCTTCTCGAATCACATACCGATTCATAAAAAATACACATATGCAAGGAAATGGGCTGTAGCCCAGGCACCTGCATTGTATAAAAATCATGTAGGATGGGATGAGGATTCAACGCCTCACAAAATCCAATTAAAATGTGAACCAACTGCCCAACGGCAGTATCCCATAAAGCAAGAAGCTAAAAAAACAAGTCAGGGAGATCTTAGATCAACTTGAGTACCAGGGGGTGATTGAAACATGCACCTCTCAAATGAACAATCCTTTGTTTCCTGTCTCCAAGCCAGACAATTCATATCGTCTAGTTTTGGACTACAGACATCTTAATACATGTTGCAAAACTTTTGCAGTACAAAACTCGCATAGTGCAGCCCTAATGAATAACATAGTTAGGAAAAAATATAAAACCACATTAGATATTTCTAATGGTTTCTTTTGTCAAAACATTGCACCAGAAAGCAGATATTTGACCGCTTTCTCCGCATTTGGGTCACAGAAAAAATTCTGTCGACTCCCACAGGGGTTCAAGAACAGCCCAGGACTATTCTCAGCTAGGGTAACAGAGTTACTACAAATCTATGATGATGAAGCATTATCTTACGTAGATGATATTTATCTCACAGACGACGACTTGGATACTCACTTGAAAAGAGTGAACACCATTATACTTGGGTTCGCAGCAGAGGGTCACAATTCAACTTTAAAAAGTCCCGAATTGCCCATCTGACAGTACTATTCTTAGGGTACGAATTATCAAGTGAAGGGAAAAGCCTAGCGGACAACTTCTTAGAGAAGTGCGCTGTACTCCAAGCTCCAAAAACGCTGAAGAATTTACAATCAATACTAGGTTTTCTGAATTTCGGAAGAACTTACATACTAAATTACGCAGAGAGGGTTAAACCTCTCTACGAACTAATAAAACCTGATTTAAAACAAATCAATTGGACTCAAAAACACACAGAAATTTTGAGATCACTGCAAACAGACATGTTAGCAAAAACAAAATTAGATACACGTGACAACACGATCGATCTTGTAATCCGAGTCATCCCAGGAAGATGCGGATTCACGTACCTAACCTCTAATGAGGGAGAAAAGGTACCTATTTCAATTAAAACTCACTTGTACACACAAGCAGAAAAAGCATTCAGTCACACAGAAAAAACTGTGAACGCAGTGCAAATCGCATTAGCAAATGAACGAGAACTAGCACACGGCAAACGGATTAATATCCTTACAGCGGAATCCGCCTTCGAAGCGCTATTCAGCCCAGTAAACCTGCCTACAGTGTCACTGGATCCGAAATGGATACAGTGCATAGATTCTCTAGGAGCGGAAGATGTGAAATACTATTTCGCCCCGCAATACGAAGAACTGAATGATTTAGAATATGAAGAAGAATATCCTCTGCCAATCGAAATTCTACCTCTCCCACAGTACGCCTGTATAATCTATACAGATAGCTTTGTACAGCATTTAAACGTAGAGAGAAAATCCTACGATGCAGCATGTGCGATCATTAAAGGTCGTTGGCTGTGCGGTAAATTCAGACCGAAAGTAACAAAAACTGAATCTGTAAGAAACTGTTCGGTTCAGAGAACTGAAATCAGATCTTTAAAGATGGCGCTCGAAAATGCAGAACGCGAATTCCCGACACTTATAGTGTGCGATTCTCATTTTTGCGTCAATTCTTACAACAATAAACTGCAGAATTGGTTCGAACACGATTACAAAGATGACACAGGTGCCACAATAAAGCATAAATTGCTCTGGAACGAGGTAGCTCTTTTACACAAAGAACTACGAAAGACTCACGTGATTCACGCACAGAGTCTTCAACGTGATGGCGTTCACGTTGCAGGGAATTCATTGGCTAATACTGCCACCGCAGAAGTAACTAAACCGGCTTCCGTAGCCACAAAAAAGCGTACAGATAAGTACATAGACGGGGAAACCATGCTGGCAGTAAAAACGACCGTAAAAGGCGACTGTGCAGCACTACCCGTAAACTATCCACTCAATTATGCATACATAATCGATGCAAACTCCGTTCCTTTTGCTCGAATCCCTGGAGTGGGGGACAGAGTAATTCCAAACATGAACAGGAGAATATTTTTAATAGCAGACGCACACATGGGTTTGGGTCTAAGGCACAGAGAGATCAAGGAATCACTGACTGAATTACAATCAGTATTCTGGTGGCCGGGAATGAGTGTAGAACACCAAATATATGCAAACAACTGTGAAAACTGCAATAGGGATCGCAGTAGCGAACCTTGCTACCGGCTACCAATCAGAAAGAGCGTAACGCTGCCTACAGCCCGTCCTGCGTCCTATTAATAATTAAGACGAAAAGCACTTAAAAAATGCGGCCACCAGCGCTCGGCTGACGCTAGAACGGTTATAAAAGATTAGCGAGTCCATATCGGCATATACGCAATTACCACGTTCCATTCTGACCAGGGTCCTGCTTTTAGCTCTCGAGCTTATGAGGAGGCCATGGCCAGCATGGGAATTGGGTTGTGGTATTCTTGTCCGTCATACCCCGGAAGGGAATAGTGTGATAGAAAGAAAAAAACGGGGCATAAAGCAATCTATAACAGCGAAGGTATTAGGTTCAGGCGCTGGGTGGGTCAAACATTTAATAAGTGTCCAGACTAGTCTTAACAATATGCCAAGAAATTCTCTAAAAGGTTTCAGCCCATACGAACTATTGTTCGGAATTAGAATGCGCGTTCAGGACCTCGATAGTCAGATGTCAGTGGTACAAGAAGAAACAACGCAGTTTGATGTAAAAGACCGTTTGGCTGTTTTACAGGAACTGAATGAAACAAGAAAATCATTAAGCAACATAAAGTTAAAGCAACAGCCAAGTACCACTGACGAGGCACCACCCGCAACAGCCCCAGCAAGGCCTGTCTGGATTCCAAAGATTGGGGATCTAGTCAGAGAAAAGATCGCGGTGAAGAAGGAATTTGGGCCTTCTTACAGAAAAGCAGTACCTGTCTTGGCAGTCACCGGAACAAGATCAGTTGTGCTACCGCCCCTTGCTGGTAAAAAGGAGAACAGAGTCGTGTCTATCGATCTGGTAAAACCACAATCATGTGGCCTATAATCAACAGTAGGCCCAGTGGACTCCCAAGAAACAACAGAATACCCAAACTTGCAACAATCCAAGAGGTTCAAACTGAAAGACTCATCACATTCGATCAGCCTGCAGTGCACAATGAAGGACTATGCAATAATGCCATGGAACTCCTGCCTCTTGAAACACAGATTGAACCAGTTCGTCAAGAAACAACACCAGTCTACAATGATGTGGCATCAGAAAGTGCTACCGAGAGACAGATTGAAAGAACAATCCCATCAATTGACAGAACTGCCTCTGGTTATTTCATCAACTTCGACAACTTCTCTGAAGATTTAAATGACCCCGAAGTGATGCCAGAAACAAAAAAGTCTTTTAAAGAAAAAGCAACGGAACTCTTTCATCAACTGAAGGAAATCTACCTCATTTCCCCTTGGCTAGAGTTCTGGTTCGGTCTAGGTGTATTTTTCCTCCTGCTTTGGCTCATCATGGTACTGTGTTTGGGAAAATTCATTGAAGGAAAATATATTACAATGGACACAGCAAGTCAGAACATCAACCTAGTCCTGAAACCACACAGATCATCCCACGTGAAGAAAAGAGAACTGTCAACAGTAAATGTCACAGCAATTCCAATACCTGGTGGGGTAGTATGGGAGAAAACAGACTATGAGATCTATGGTCCGGTCGAAATCCTGAAGTATCCTCATCAACTAAAGGTTTCCTTAAGTGACTTTGTGACACCAAGTACATTCTCTGATGATTGGGACTTTAACAGTATTAATGACATGATGTCTGATTTAGTAATGTCAGCTAGATTCACCGATCATGATTATTTACAAGGTTCATCTAGTTATGAGCAGTTATTCTGTTACACCTACTATGGGGATCATTACTTGCATAAATCTGCACAGCCTAGAAATGTTTTTATGTATAATCAATGGGAACTTTGTTCTACACCACCTAAAAGCAGTTCTAAAGCATTTTTTGAGAAATTCAAATATTTTTCAGGGTTTAACACCAGTGATGCAGAAACGTTTTATTACAAACTGTTAGATAAAACAGGAATGAAAACAATGCTGACAAATTCTAAATTGATATATTCAGAAGCATTTTATGACAAAATGATGACATTTGGTTTTGATTATTGGAAAAATAATATTGAAACGAAAACAATTTGGGGTACAAAAGATTGGCAGGTGCAAGGCATTGAAGCACTGTTCAGAACCTGCATGATACCAGAACAAATGTTATTTTTAAATGACACTGTACACCAAACATCCTGTCTTGGCCTAGCTAAGATCAAAGACCTTAAAGCACCGTCTATACCGAAGCCAATACCAGAAAATGCAACAGCTGATATTGAGTTAGACGTGTCACAAATTTTACATTTCAACAGAACACATCCTGATTGGAAAAAGTGGTTAATCTGGCCTACAGACACAAATAGCTGTCAAGATAGATTCCTGAACAAAACACAGGGTTTAAAAATGACCAGATTAGACTCAAGATACTCCCAGAGACAGCATCCAGGGATTATAACAACATACAGTGTAGGGAAACTCTGCCTAGAATGGCTAACTACATCCACACTGGCTGAAATTAAGCAACACTTATCTTTATTAAAAGATGGTGCTGATTTGCGCGATTTCATTCTTGGACCACGCAAACAGCGTCAAAAGCGTTTCATAGCGACCAGTATCTATGCTGCTTACAACGAGGCTTGGAAAGTAAAGCAAATTGAAACTGCTGAAAAAATACGAGAAATTGATCGTATTAATTTGGAGAAATCACTTTCTGTGGTAGACAATGGGTTAATGACTCTGTCTTTCAGAATATATTCTTTGGACAATATTATATCCTCTGCCTTTGATGTGATAGACAGAAATTTGCTAATGTTACAACATGGCCAGTCTCAATTACGCTCTATTATAGAACTAGGCTGGACGCTGCAAAATCTTCGTTCAGGCTATGTGCCTTGGCGTTTAATCAACACAACGTCATTATTTTCCAGTTTTAACCTTACTGATAAACAGATCAGTTTGGCACAGAAAGGAGCAGACTATACAATCCTGAGCATCGAAAAACTCGAGAGATTACCATTGACAATGTCAGAGAGTCCTGTCATTGAATGGATAATACACGGAATTATCACAATTCCGATAACAACTTTCCGCTTTAAAAAGTGCCTTGAGTACATACCTGCTGGCCAATATGAACAATTGGGTAAGGGATATGTTAAATCCGAATGGAAATTACCATACACTCATTCTTGCTATAGTGACAGCGACAAAAATGTATTTCTTAGTGGTGAGAACTGTAAACATTCACTAAGCGGTATACTTTTGTGTCAGGGTATTAATTTACACGGAGCATGTGATGGAAATTCAAACAACCTTTCATGCCACCAGCTAGTCACACCTGCAACTCAGATAGAGCCCTTTTTTATGCAACTCGCAAACGGGAGTTACATTCTTAGAACGGATCACAGGTGTTGTGGCCTCGCGCCAGGGACAAGTTATCTAGTACAAGTAACGTCCATGGTCAAATGTTGTATGCAAGCATTGTTTCCGAGCGGGCCTCCAGACATAGTGACTCCCCTCTGGCCTCGTCTGAATCTCTATTCTATACGAATTGATACATTAAGCAAAATGAAATCTGTACTTTTACAGACAACAGTGCCTATAACGTCATCTAAAGAGACGTATGATCTTCTAGTCGCAAGGACGGCTACTGAAGTCCATGACCTTTTATCAACAAATTGCCCCGTGCATTTCGTAGAAATGTTCAGCCAACTCCTTAACATGTCTAGTGCAACAAGCATCCCAGGCATATTTAAGACAGTCTTTACGGGACTGCTAACACCCTTCCAGGCGATTTTGGGAATCTTTCCTAATTTTGTGCACTCCATTTTTGGCGGCATACCACTATTTTTGGGACTCGTTGCAGGGATTCTATTTTTGACCCTCCTGCTACGTTATGGCAAGCCTCGCCTCAGACATAGCTCCCATGGGAATGGAAGAGACAATCCTAGCAATGCGCTACAGGGACAGGATAACTAATGTCCTCGGATTGGCCAGGCTGAGAGATCTAAACATGACCTGGTTCCTTTCATTCAGACCGATATGGCAAAATTGCATTTTACCTGTGCTAAGGTGTATGCTTTGCGGCGATGAATGCGTGTTGGACATCTGTCTTTCACTTCCATCAGCAGTACCAATGGACGTCGATACTTTGCTCAGTCCAATAACGGCTCACGCATTGTGTTGTCCCCAGCGGCTACCAATCCTGATGACGGCATTCGTGGAGACTCCTGTACTACAGCCAAGTGGTAACAGTGGAGCGAGTGACAAAAGCAACATCATCCAGGTACAACGTTCTGTGAGCATTGCTGGTCCTGCCTTCGATGACAGCAATCATTCTCACACCTGCCAAGTTACAGCGCTATCTAATTTGGTTGAACTATCACCTGAATTTGTAGACCAATTCTTTGCGAGCCTGTCTGATACGATGTTCTCACCCACAGAGAAACAATAACTTTTTGAGAAGCTTTCCGACACACAGCGTTCCCATGAACTCTGAATTCGGCCTTCAGTTTTGATCAACAAAAACTGCCAGGAGCTTTGGAAATCTATTTTCTTTGAATTGGACAATTTTTTCTAATATTGACCTTTTTTGGCACGAACAATTCTTTGCTTAACGTAAAAACTATTCTTAGAGAACAGAAGCTTCGCACTTCTATTTCTAAACACATCTAGAGACATAACAACATAACACCAGCCTCTAGCACACATGTTATTACAATGCATTTTTATGTGATGATTTATCTCGCGTTTCTTCTGTCAGAGATACTTCATGTGTAATTCTTTTTGCATAATCGTTCATTGATTTCATATGCAATACTTTTTGAATGATTACTATGCTTTAAAAAACGTACAGTACCTAAATTCCATGTATTACAAGTACGCCTATTTCGAATGCATTTATGTATTTTGGGGTGGGCAATGTTACACATGCATCTTATTGCTTAGTTTTAGTGATTTTGATGGACATGAAAACGTGGAGTGGGTGTTGCGTGCTTATCTAGGTTCCTGATCGATACTGTGACCTTATGCCCCTATTCGGCTATAAATCCATTTATTCCCTATATTGGCATAACCGTTCAAGTGCGATTTTCTGAAAAGTCATCTCTGGCCTCACACGAACAGAGCCACATTCCAGCATGAATCTCTGCTACTTCCTTTGCGACCAATTAGTGCAATGACAGTGCAGCAGTCACTATCTGATATTCCTAGATAACACTCCGAGTTCTTCAACAAGATAAAAACTCAGCAAACTTGGAAATCCCCGCTTGCTATGTTTTGATTAGTAATGGAACTCTAATGAGCAACTGATAACTGTCACTTCCTAGTGACATCTTTAATTGACGTCTTATGTCCAGCAAACTTGCGTCAAACCCGGCACCTGTCAGGTATAAATATTACCAACGTTGCCTTAAGCAATGTGAGTTCGTTGCCTGTTGCTGATGCCAGCTGCCTGCATGACCCTGTGTTGGTAAATCTAGCACTCCGTCGCTGCAGCCTGCTATCCTGTGGTGGTGAAGCTGCTGATTACCATTATCGCCGCTAAAGCGCGACCTATGGTGCAGTACGCTTGAGGAGCCGAGCAGCCGTCCTCTGCGAAGACATCCAGCCGATTCCAGCTGCCCGCGGACGCTGTCCCCCCTCCTTCCTCGACGCGCTGAAGAGAGCCGCTGCCTTTCTCGTGCAGAGAAATCCAGTCCCGGCGCTTCCGGTTTACCCTCGCGGGTGACTGGGATATCGAGAGAGACCCCTGAAGGAGATACCAATCCTCCATCATTCTATTCAGAGGTATGGTGTTGACTAAACCCTTAGACGAGAATTCTTGAAACAAACCTTGGCAAAACCAACTTAACTTAAGCTACTTACTTACTCCCCTTCTCACGTGTTAGGCTTAGGTCAGGCACACTGGGGTAGGCTTAGTTAGAAGCACCAGTTGAGTATGTTAGCCTAATGTATATATGACTGTATATATGTTTTATTACTTTTAAACCATTGTATGGCTAAGAAACCATATCAATGCTTTTACAGTTCTATTTCGCAATACTTATCTTACTGTACATACTTTTTATAATAACAGTTATTGCAATTGTGGCAATACATTTCTCTTGTACGAGAAGAAAGACTGTTCAATAAATGTTAACCTTTATTGATACACGCCCGTCTCTCTATTCTCTACATCTGTGAAAGTAAACTGCACAAGACTGACTGAGTGAAATCCATGTCTATTGTTTCACACGACCCTAGAGATCGACTCTTGATCTGAGGAGCAAAGTTGTCATGTTGCACGGTTGTTGGAAAACTGAATCCCTTCTTGTCTGTGCCAAGGAAGCTGATCACTTCCTATGCAGAGAAGAAAGTTTCCAGTGACCTCTGAGCTAGTTGGTAACACAACCCAATTAAGTTTAGCATAGTCAGTGGAGGCCTGGAATATCCGCAGTTCCACGTTGATACTACTGTTTATGTTATTCCAATGCGCAGGGCCTAGTGGGAAACTAGGAACTACACTACAGCAGCAGGCAATGATCCCTCACTGCCGGCTTAGCTAGTTCGCTCTCTTCACGGCACATCTCCTTCCTTCCCATAAAAGACTTTTTAACAAAGTCGAGATCTTGGATCCTAATGATCTCCGGGGAGGTAAAAAGCTCTGGGCGGCCTAAATCAGCAAAAGCCTTGGCCAAATAGGCCAGCCATGGAATTTTGTTAGATTTATCGAGGGACAGGACATCGGTCAGGATCTTGTGGTTTAATGGGAGTTCTTCGTTCATCCATATTTTTAACCAAAGAATCAGAGGGGCCATGCTCAATTTATCAGAGAGAAACTGAAGGCCAACTTCTTTATGTATGGAGTACGTTGGGGTGGACTGGGGTACAGAGAGCAGGGCTCTGATGAATCTATTCTCTGCTCTCTGTATTGGTTCCACATTTGCATATCCCCACAGTGCAGAGCCATATAGTGCAATGGCCACAGGTTTGCTATTGTATATTTTTAAGATGGCTTCCATAGGCCTGGCCCCTAGCCTACCAGCAAAACTCAAGATTGTTGAGGATGATCGTGTGACGGCCAGTCTCTTAGCTCTAACCTGTGGACCCCAGGTCCCTTTCTGGTCGAACAATATGCCTAGATAAGGAAATGTGGATACCCTAGAGACCAGGTCCCCCCTACAAGTGAAAGTTTTGTTTCTCTTCCTACGACACTCTAGGCCCACCACCATTGTGTGTGACTTGGCTACGTTTATTTTAAGGTCTAATTGGTCCATAAACGTACCAAAGGCATTCAATAAGCGCTGGAGGCCAACTCCCGTACGGGCGATCAGCACGGCATCATCCGCGTATAGGAGTGCCGGGATCTTTGTTGCTCCTACACGCGGAACGTCGGCTTCCTGCCCCCCTAGGTGCGCACCCAGGCCATTGATGTAGATGGTAAAGAGTAAGGGGGCCAAAATGCAGCCCTGCCGCACACCCCTTAAAGATCTAAAGAGAGCAGTACACCTGCCCTCGTTAGTCACACGTACACTCGAGAAGAGTTCTTGGTGCAGGGAGGCCATAAAGGTGACCAATGCCTCATCTATGCCTATCTCCAAAAGAATGGACCACAACTTAGTCCTATTGACCAAGTAAAATGCCGAGGAGAGGTCCATGAATGCAAGATACAAAGACCCCTCCTTGGCTATAGTATATTTGGAAATGAGCAGATGTAAGTTAATGCACTGTTCAATAGTCCCCTTTTTTTCCCTAAATCCATATTGGATTTCAGACAATCCACCACAGCCCTCGACATTCTCCCTCAGCCTAGATAGAAGAACTCTGCCTAAAATTTTTACTGAGGAATCCAGAAGGGATATAGGCCTATAACAGCCTGGATCATCCCGCAGGCCTTTTTTAAAAATGGGGACAATGGTAGAAATGTTCCATGATGCAGGTACAAGGTTATCATTCACTGCGTTAAACACATTTGCCAAGACTTCAGCCCACAGTTTTGGGGAATACATAAAAAAGTCGGCAGGCACACCGTCAGGGCCAGGTGCCTTGTGCTTTGTGGTGGACATAATAGCTTTCTCCACCTCATCTCGGTTAAAGATAATGGGACAGGTAGCTGGTCTTGTCAACAGGGCGTCTTTAGTTACGTCAGCAATGTCCCCATAAACATTTTTGAAGTGAGATAACCACTTTTCATCAGGAATAACGCAGTCCATGATATCATTGTTATCATCTGAGAAGAAGGGCTGTTTAATAATCTCCCAGAATTTTTTCTGTCCTTCAGGACTGCCGCCAAAAGGAGGCCCTCCCATGCTTCTTGTTTAATGGTATCCTTTCGTTTTTTTATTGCTAATTTGTAAGTTTTCCTGAGTCTGGTAATCTCATCTTTTGCCCTGGGGGTACTTTTTAGGGCTACCAGTAGTGATCTGTGTGCTCTTGAACATGCTGAATCGAACCAGCGCTTATTTCCTGGGATTACGTTTTTAGTCTTTACCAAGAGGTCCTGTGACACCTGCACACATATGGCTTCAAAAGCCTCTACGATTTCTTGACCCTGTGCACAAGGATTTTTACAAACCTCGATCTGCCCCTTAATCTTTGAGAAGTTTTCAGCATAGAATTTTTCCGGCACCACCTTTGCCCATTTCATACGTCTTCCTTGGCCAGTGGTCCTCAGGGGGTGGGCGGTTACTTTCAATGGAGATGGTCCTATATTGCCTCCCCAAGCCACTTCTAACTCTACCGGGTTATGATCACTAAAGTGTGATTGTGTGGTACGATAGACATTGACCCGGCTAAGAGTGCCTAAGGATACAAATATATAGTCAATGATAGTACCATGAGGGATGCCAGTGAAGGTTGGCTGTCTAATGCCACCATCTGGTTCGTAGAGGTCAAAGTTGGCGAGAAAATCCTCCAGCTCCTTCCCCTCGGTGGAATGTTCAAAGTGAGGTCCCTCAGGCCCATCGTCCCCATCAGGGCTACTTCTCCTGCAATTTAGATTGCACGGGTGGATGTTAAAATCGCCTAATAAAATATAATCTGTATCAAGCGTATTATTCTGGCTGACCATATTTAAAATACTATCCAAATCAGTAATATTACGGCCTCTGTAATCACTGTTCCCTGAGTTATAGAAATTTATAAAAATAGTCCTACTAGTGTTTTTGATCACTCTTTCGACCAACAGGATATTAGGGGAGTCAGTGTTAATCTGCCTGCAGCTACCCTTTAAGTCTAGACAGAACAGAAATAAAAGGCCTCCCTTGGCCCTCCCCGTGCGACTATGAACTGCAGCTTTGGTAAAGCTAATAAACCTGTCCCACCACAAATTGTCAGAGGTGTCCCACGTTTCCTGAAGGGCAATAATGTGGTGGCCTAGGACAAAACTTGACCAAGATTTATCCTGACGCTTACCATTTAGCCCCGCTATATTCCAGCTTATTAGCCTACAGGAATCCATAGGTGTCTTAGATACTGGGCACGGAGCCGATGCCACTTCGGGCTCACGGGGTGTTTGGGTTGGTTCATTGAATCCTACATCCGATGGACTATGTAGGTTCGCACTACCCCAACCCAGAATCGGGCTGTGGTCGGTCGGATAAGACATGGGTATTGGGTGGTCATTCGAAGTCGTGTTATGGCCTTCGTGCGCTGACTGGGGGTAGGGCTGATCCAGGTGTTGGACTATGACATCTATCCCCTGGTTTGTAACCTCTATATGTCAGTCACAGTCGTTTAGGCCCGACAAAACACCATATCTGTTTCCCATTCCCAAACCCCAGTCAAAGGGAGTGTGCACCTGGCCCCAACCATTTGCTGCTGGATTCCACATAGGCTGGGGAGTATTAGGTCGCATGAAAAATTGTTCATTCCCATGCCTAGTCATAAACCCATTGCCCTGGCCTCTATTATCATAACCTGGAGTATTTGAACCCCACCTATTTATATTGGGCCAAAGTAGCCCTGGTGTTCTGGCCGTGGGCCCATTCGACAAGTTGTATTGCCCTAACCCGTGGCTACTCATGGGGCGAGGATGGTTGTTGTTAAATCTGGGTCTAGTTTCCCCTCCCCAGTGAGCAATTCTAGCGTTCCTTCTAGGCCTGGAGATATTAGAAGAGGTCGCCATCTGGCTCTCAGTATAAAAAAATTTCAGGGAAAGGGGAATTATGGATCCAGTTCTACGTTGTGGTGGGAGGATGTTAGCAAGAATGTTAGGGAGTACTTCTGCACTAGCAAAATTTAGTATAACACAGTCCCCATTAAACTTCTTAGTCTTATTCCCGATCCATGATACCCTCCTTGCCATGACAATTTCCCCCGCTAGCTGGTCAGCTCCCTGGTCTGCCATGCGCATAATATTGGTAAGCCAATATAAAGCTTTGTCCTTTAGTCCTTGGGCGGATTCTTTTTGCTCCTGAGATAGAACAGGGACATTCGCCAATACCAGGACTAATGGTGAGGCTTCCAAAATAAATTGTGAAGAATCATCCCCTAGGTGCAGTGGGGGTGGTGCCATAGGTTGTGACGTGGTGGGCTCTCTAATTACATCATGGGTAGGCACAGGTGGTGGCAATTGGCCTTCCGGGATGGACTGTTGTTCAGTATCTATAGGACCCGGTTCAACACCCAGGTCTTCCTCCACGGCAACTACAGGTTTACTAACTTCGTTGACTAAATTCTCCAAGTCATTAACCAACTTGCTTTGCAACCCTCCCATCTTTTTTATTTCAGATGTTAATTTATCTATCTTCCTGATAAGTGGCTTGATAATGGTTTTGATTTTAATGTCTATCATGTCTGAAATCCTGTTAAATAGATCATCATCGATGATTTGTCTGAGCTCTACAACGTCTTCGCGCTTCACATTTTTCCCTTTGTGTCCAGGGGGTGAGGTAATCTTTTTCTTTCCTGGCTGTTTTCCCCCCCGTTTGGCTTGAGCTTTTCTACAATTTCTCACAGGACGCATAACAGGCGATGAAGATGAGGGAATTTCCGCTACAGTATTTTGCTGTTGCTCAGAGTCAGACACTACATTTGTTGACTGATCAGCTAACAGGTCGGAGTTTCCGTCATCTATTTCCAAGTTTATTAAGTTAGCATCAGGTATGAGAATTGTAGGGTCAGGTAGAGGGGTACCAGGTGTTTGTGCGCTGGGGTCAGGGCTCAGTGGGAGCAGAATTGGTGATTGACTCAAACCTAGGGATTCCCTTCTTTCATTATTTATTTTTTTAACCACTTGTACTAAGAAGGAGTCTAGGGTTTTAAGTGGTGCTGGGGTGACAGAGGCTGATTTTTTAGACATGATTGCAAATAAGTAAAAGTAGTTTCAAAGATCAAGAACAGCACAGGTAAGTGATATAGGGTAATAAGGGCAGGCCACGGGTCTAGCAGGACAGAAGATAAAACAGTATCATACAAGTGTACAGTTTATAAGTTCTGTTTGCTCGGATCCTGGATCAGTTATAAAAAATGCTAGGGTTCAAATGTGGGATAATCTCGAAAGTAGCCTAAAATCAGTCCCAAATGATCTCAAGTGAGTCACCTGTAAGGCAAGATCATTCAACAAAAACATCAATTGAAGACCATATATTCAAAGTCAAGTCCTATTCTATGGCGTTAACCCCCCCTACTAGGCCTTGCTCCTGGGCGATTCAGTAAGGGCTCGAAAGCCCTGCTGACCCCCGTCTGGTAACAAGGTAAAGAATGGAGGGTGCACTATAGGTAGTGGGCCAGGCGACAGTGTTCAGAGGCAGACGATATCAGGAGTCCACAATTATTACCTCATACATAACAGTGCCTTGGCTAGTCCGTGATGTAGGATGTTAGGGAGTGGGCCCAGCCCGGCCTCCCTCGGCCCCGGACGGCCACAGACGGACCCGCCCTTGTCCCGGGCTTCTCCCGGTGCCCTCCCACGCAGCGGGAATGGCACTACCCGTATATAGCTGTGTGATAGGTCGCTGAGAGGGCGGAGCCGGCAGGGAGAGCAGCCCAGCTGGACACGGGGGCGCGGGGACTCCTGGTCCTTGGAGTCCACCGCTCAAGCTCGCAGCCCTGCCGGTCAGTTAGAAGCAAGGCCCTTTGCAGTAATTTGAATGTCCGCAGCAAACCGCGAAGCGGGACCCGCGAAGCGGGTCCGGCGAGGAGGGGCGGCTGCAGCAGACTATCTCGGCGTTCTTGAGGCTTTCCTGTCCGCTAGTCCTTGCAGGGTGTAGGCGTCGTTCAGCGTTCAGCGGTTGTGGCAATCCACTTGATGATTTCAGAGGCGCTGCTTTAAGCTGAAAGTGAGTGAGGGCGGAGCCGGCAGGGAGAGCAGCCCAGCTGGACACGGGCGCGCGGGGACTCCTGGTCCTTGGAGTCCACCGCTCAAGCTCGCAGCCCTGCCGGTCAGTTAGAAGCAAGGCCCTTTGCAGTAATTTGAATGTCCGCAGCAAACCGCGAAGCGGGACCCGCGAAGCGGGGCAGCTGCAGCAGACTATCTCGGCGTTCTTGAGGCTTTCCTGTCCGCTAGTCCTTGCAGGGTGTAGGCGTCGTTCAGCGTTCAGCGGTTGTGGCAATCCACTTGATGATTTCAGAGGCGCTGCTCTAAGCTGAAAGTGAGTGTGGGCGGAGCCGGCAGGGAGAGCAGCCCAGCTGGACACGGGCGCGTGGGGACTCCTGGTCCTTGGAGTCCACCGCTCAAGCTCGCAGCCCTGCCGGTCAGTTAGAAGCAAGGCCCTTTGCAGTAATTTGAATGTCCGCAGCAAACCGCGAAGCGGGACCCGCGAAGCGGATCCGGCGAGGAGGGGCAGCTGCAGCAGACTATCTCAGCGTTCTTGAGGCTTTCCTGTCCGCTAGTCCTTGCAGGGTGTAGGCGTCGTTCAGCGTTCAGCGGTTGTGGCAATCCACTTGATGATTTCAGAGGCGCTGCTTGAAGCTGAAAGTGAGTGAGGGCGGAGCCGGCAGGAAGAGCAGCCCAGCTGGACACGGGCGCGCGGGGACTCCTGGTCCTTGGAGTCCACCGCTCAAGCTCGCAGCCCTGCCGGTCAGTTAGAAGCAAGGCCCTTTGCAGTAATTTGAATGTCCGCAGCAAACCGCAAAGCGGGACCCGCGAAGCGGGTCCGGCGAGGAGGGGCGGCTGCAGCAGACTATCTCGGCGTTCTTGAGGCTTTCCTGTCCGCTAGTCCTTGCAGGGTGTAGGCGTCGTTCAGCGTTCAGCGGTTGTGGCAATCCACTTGATGATTTCAGAGGCGCTGCTTTAAGCTGAAAGTGAGTGAGGGCGGAGCCGGCAGGGAGAGCAGCCCAGCTGGACACGGGCGCGCGGGGACTCCTGGTCCTTGGAGTCCACCGCTCAAGCTCGCAGCCCTGCCGGTCAGTTAGAAGCAAGGCCCTTTGCAGTAATTTGAATGTCCGCAGCAAACCGCGAAGCGGGACCCGCGAAGCGGGTCCGGCGAGGAGGGGCAGCTGCAGCAGACTATCTCGGCGTTCTTGAGGCTTTCCTGTCCGCTAGTCCTTGCAGGGTGTAGGCGTCGTTCAGCGTTCAGCGGTTGTGGCAATCCACTTGATGATTTCAGAGGCGCTGCTCTAAGCTGAAAGTGAGTGTGGGCGGAGCCGGCAGGGAGAGCAGCCCAGCTGGACACGGGCGCGTGGGGACTCCTGGTCCTTGGAGTCCACCGCTCAAGCTCGCAGCCCTGCCGGTCAGTTAGAAGCAAGGCCCTTTGCAGTAATTTGAATGTCCGCAGCAAACCGCGAAGCGGGTCCGGCGAGTAGGGGCAGCTGCAGCAGACTATCTCAGCGTTCTTGAGGCTTTCCTGTCCGCTAGTCCTTGCAGGGTGTAGGCGTCGTTCAGCGTTCAGCGGTTGTGGCAATCCATTTGATGATTTCAGAGGCGCTGCTTTAAGCTGAAAGTGAGTGAGGGCGGAGCCGGCAGGGAGAGCAGCCCAGCTGGACACGGGCGCGCGGGGACTCCTGGTCCTTGGAGTCCACCGCTCAAGCTCGCAGCCCTGCCGGTCAGTTAGAAGCATGGCCCTTTGCAGTAATTTGAATGTCCGCAGCAAACCGCGAAGCGGGACCCGCGTAGCGGGTCCGGCGAGGAGGGGCGGCTGCAGCAGACTATCTCGGCGTTCTTGAGGCTTTCCTGTCCGCTAGTCCTTGCAGCGTGTAGGCGTCGTTCAGCGTTCAGCGGTTGTGGCAATCCACTTGATGATTTCAGAAGCGCTGCTTTAAGCTGAAAGTGAGTGAGGGCGGAGCCGGCAGGGAGAGCAGCCCAGCTGGACACGGGCGCGCGGGGACTCCTGGTCCTTGGAGTCCACCGCTCAAGCTCGCAGCCCTGCCGGTCAGTTAGAAGCAAGGCCCTTTGCAGTAATTTGAATGTCCGCAGCAAACCGCGAAGCGGGACACGCGAAGTGGGTCCGGCGAGGAGGGGTGGCTGCAGCAGACTATCTCGGCGTTCTTGAGGCTTTCCTGTCCGCTAGTCCTTGCAGGGTGTAGGCGTCGTTCAGCGTTCAGCGGTTGTGGCAATCCACTTGATGATTTCAGAGGCGCTGCTTTAAGCTGAAAGTGAGTGAGGGCGGAGCCGGCAGGGAGAGCAGCCCAGCTGGACACGGGCGCGCAGGGACTCCTGGTCCTTGGAGTCCACCGCTCAAGCTCGCAGCCCTGCCGGTCAGTTAGAAGCAAGGCCCTTTGCAGTAATTTGAATGTCCGCAGCAAACCGCGAAGCGGGACCCGCGAAGCGGGTCTGGCGAGGAGGGGCGCCTGCAGCAGACTATCTCGGCGTTCTTGAGGCTTTCCTGTCCGCTAGTCCTTGCAGGGTGTAGGCGTCGTTCAGCGTTCAGCGGTTGTGGCAATCCACTTGATGATTTCAGAGGCGCTGCTTTAAGCTGAAAGTGAGTGAGGGCGGAGCCGGCAGGGAGAGCAGCCCAGCTGGACACGGGCGCGCGGGGACTCCTGGTCCTTGGAGTCCACCGCTCAAGCTCGCAGCCCTGCCGGTCAGTTAGAAGCAAGGCCCTTTGCAGTAATTTGAATGTCCGCAGCAAACCGCGAAGTTCAGCGTTCAGCGGTTGTGGCAATCCACTTGATGATTTCAGAGGCGCTGCTTTAAGCTGAAAGTGAGTGAGGGCAGAGCCGGCAGGGAGAGCAGCCCAGCCGGACACGGGCGCGCGGGGACTCCTGGTCCTTGGAGTCCACCGCTCAAGCTCGCAGCCCTGCCGGTCAGTTAGAAGCAAGGCCCTTTGCAGTAATTTGAATGTCCGCAGCAAACCGCGAAGCGGGACCCGCGAAGCGGGTCCGGCGAGGAGGGGCGGCTGCAGCAGACTATCTCGGCGTTCTTGAGGCTTTCCTGTCCGCTAGTCCTTGCAGGGTGTAGGCGTCGTTCAGCGTTCCGCGACATGTGTCAGATCTGCCTGGCCGCGGAGAACCTGATGTGGTGTCTGTCAGGGATTACCAGGGCGCCTACCTAATAGGGTTAATGACTACATCTCCCAGAAGTCCTGGATGTGGGAGTGTCACTATTTAAAGATGGGTGGGACTGGTTATCACTGTTCGTGATTTTGTAACTGACAGTGAGTTGAACTTGCCTCTCGTTCCTGTGAAGCGCTTTCCTGTAGTTCTGTGGGAAGCGCTATCTGTTTTGGCAATTACTTTCGGCGTGTAGAGAAGCCGCGCCTTTGTCCTACTTCTGTGTAGGTTTCCTTGCCTACGGCCGGCAGATTCGGGTGCTTCAGGGTCGCGGCTGGGATTCGGGAGTGTCTCTGAAGCTGCGGCGGTTTGCAGCATGTCCGGGCTGGTGCTGCTTGGTAAAGCGGATGGAGGAGACATAAGCGTAGGAGAAACGGCTTATTCTTGGGAGCGGACCTTTCAGAGAACATCTTCAAGTTCCTGTAAGTTACAGGGAGTGCATGATTCAACGCGCTGCCTGAGTATTCTTGGCTGCATTAGTAAAGGGTACAAGAAACAGTTCTCTTTGTATTTGACATTCACGGCGGTGTTTGGTCTATCGCGTTTTTGGCCATAGAGAGCGGAGCGTAGTGGGGGGTTTCCCTACACATTACCGCTACGAAGAAAGTCACTAGTAACACTGAATATTAAGTGCCAAAGCGGAAGGTAGTGGGGTTCTACACCTTGCCGTGTTTGGAGACAGATCACTTGGGAACCTGTTGATATTGGCCTAAAGAGCGGAAGACAGTAGTAGGAGGCTACGTCTTGCCGTGTCTGGATTGGAACATTGTTGTTTATTTTTTAAGAGACACAGTGCCCGTCACCTTTAGTTTTCTTTGGAATCACTGGGGATTTTGGTGTGCAAAAGATTCAACTTATGAATACTACCTGAAACAAGGAGGGGTGCGTTATAGAAGAAAAGATTGAATTCCTATATGTGTTTAAAAGTGTTTCAAGAGTATAACCGGCTTTTTGTATCATTTAGGGACCAGAGGTTCTGATAACTTCTACATGTTACAACAGAGGTGGATCTCACTTAATACTTAAAGGTGATTCTTAGGATCTATTTAGCGAGAATGAAATGAGTGTAGGTTTACATTGTGGATGTCGTCAACCTGGTGTGTTTTCTTTTTCTTGTCTTTCAGCTATCCCTTCCCTGCAGTCCCCTTCCGTCCCCTCCCTTGTTTCTTTATTTTCCCTTACCCTATCCCTCGAACACACTGTGTTATATACAACTGCGTGTTGGTGGGGTCGGGAGGTGGAGCCCTATTGCTACAACCGGATCCTGCAGCGTGGAACCTGACAGAATCACGAACCCACGAATTGCATTCTGTCTGGTCCGGTTGTTGTACATATGGCCACCTTGGAGGATGTGCTGCATGCTCTGGTTCTGTTTCACCAGGAGCTGGTGTCTTCTAAGGCAGAAACGGCTGCGCTCAAGAATAGGGTAGAACAGTTATCAAAGAATCCTTTTTCAACAAGTCCGTCTCAAATACAGGTCACTGTCCCCCCCCATTCCATTGGCTACCCCAGAAAGGTATGCGGGTGACCCACGTAAAAAACTCAGGTGTTTCTAACTCAGGTGCTGCTTCACTTTTCATGCAAACCTGCCTCTTTCCCTACTAACCACTCAAGGGTGGCTTTTGCTATCTCCTATTTAGTGGGGGACGCAGCCAACTGGGCGGTGCCCCTGATAAAGAAAGATGATGCTATCTTGTCTAATTGGACAGCATTCAGGGCTGAATTCGAAAAAGTTTTTGATCGGAGGGCCACCACCTTTAGCGCTGATAAGGAGTTGTTAACCTTGCGTCAGGGCAGAGGTGACTTGATAACATATCTCACAACATTTAATCGCCTGGTAGCCGAAACTGAATGGCCAGAAGAAAAAAGAATGTCTATATTTTATCAGGGGTTAAGGGATGAATTAAAAGATGTGGTGGCGCAGATAGACCCTCAACATACTACATGTGCGGACATGGTGAATTTGGTATTAAGGCTTGATAGTAGGCTGACTGAGAGGAGTGGAGACAGGAGAACATGGGACAAAGGTGTGAATCGTTATGTGAGTTTCCCTCCCAAAGCTACGGGTACTGCAGAGGCTGGATCCGAACCAATGGAAATAGGTGCTGTTAGACGCCCTCTGTCCAAAGAAGAAAGGGAAAGTAGAAGAGTACAAGGCCTTTGTATGTACTGTGGGAAGAAGGGGCACTATGTACGAGAGTGCCCTTCCAAGCCCAAGACTCCCACTAGTTGGAACCTTAATAAGAGGGTGGCGGTTTCCACGACAGCTAGAGAGCCAGACAGCTCATTGGTGCCTTCCCCAAGAGAAGCAGAGACTCCAGATTGGAATCTCACTTCCCTATATTCACATGGGATAGGGGAGACGCAGTCTCATTTGGTTCTTAATATGACATTGGGGTGTGAACAAAAGACCCATCAAGTGTTAGTAATGTTGGACTCAGGAGCTACAGGTAGTTTTATCGACAACGGGTTGGAGTCTCGTTTGGCTATACCCAGAGTACCTAGAGACAATCCAGAGGAGGTTTTGGCAGTTGATGGACAGCCCATAAAATCAGGTCTTATAACTGAGAAAACAGCAGAAGTGGTGTTGTCTATTGAAGTGTCGGAAGGGAGACATGTGGAAACATTGGAATTGAACATGATAGATGCTCCTCAATACGAGATCATATTGGGGATGCCTTGGTTTACTTACCACAACCCTTCCATTGATTGGAAAACTAGAACGGTGCATTTCTTATCTGGGTATTGTCAGGAACATCTGGTGCCTTATGTGTCTTCCCCTGTAGCGGTGTTAGCATGTCAGTTTATGGTGGCTACAGCGGCAGAGAAAGAAGTGGTTCTTCCCATTCAATATGAAGCTTTTCAGGATGTGTTTAGCGAAAGTAGAGCAGAGATATTACCACCACACAGAGAATATGACTGCCGGATTGACTTGGTTGACGGGGCTACAATTCCAACATGTAGAGTGTATGCCTTGTCTGTACCTGAAACCACACACTTAAAAGAATACATAGACCATTATGTAAGCATTGGATTTATAAGACCATCCCGTTACCCTGCTGCCTCTCCCCTTTTCTTCATAGTGAAAGCCAACGGGGACCTGAGAGCCTGTGTGGACTACCGCGTCTTGAATAAAAACACCATTCGCAACCGATACCCTCTCCCCCTCATCACAGTTTTGATTGACCAAGTGAGGGAGGCAGTGATCTATACTCGCATGGACTTTTGGGGTGCTTATCACTTGGTCAGGGTTCGTGAGGGGGATGAGTGGAAGACAGCATTCAAGACGCGGTATGGACTGTACGAATATTTGGTCATGCCGTTTGGGTTGTGTAATGCCCCTGCAGCTTTTCAGTTCCTTATTAATGATGTCCTGAAGGAATACATTGATCTGTTTGTGGTTGTCTATATAGATGACATCTTGGTGTATTCTATGGAGGAAGGCAGACATGCAGAACAAGTATGAAAGGTACTGGCCAAATTAAGGGAGCACAGTTTGTTTGTGAAACTCAGCAAATGTGAGTTTGGGGTGTCCAGTGTGGAATTTTTGGGAGTGATGCTCAGTCCACAGGGTCTACAAATGTCAGAGCGCAAGGTGAAAGCAGTTCGGGACTGTCCAGTTCCGAAAAATGTGAGAGAAGTCCAGAGTTTTCTGGGCTTCACGAATTACTATCGTCGCTTTATCTTGCATTTTTCGCAAATAGCAGTACCAATTACGAGGCTATTGAGGAAGGGAGTTCCTTTTGGGTGGACAATAGAAGCCGGAGAGGCTTTCCAAACTCTCAAGAATTCGTTCACTACCGCCCGGTACTTTCACATCCTAATTTGGAACATACTTTTGTGATTGAGGCTGACGCTTTGGATGAAGCGATAGGGGCGGTGTTGTCTCAGAGGGACATTGGTACGGGGCAATTGCACCCTGTGGCTTATCTGTCGAAGAAGTTGAGCTCGGCCGAACTCAACTATACTATTGCAGAAAAAGAACTATTGTCTATAAAAGGGTCTCTTCATACCATCACGGTCTACACGGACCATAGAAATCTGCAATACATGTCCTCGGCAAGACATCTGACACAAAGGCAGATGAGATGGATGCTCTTTTTGCGGAGGATACTTTGTGGTCACGTTTCGCTCTGGTTCTGAAAATCGAAAGGCAGATGCCTTATCCCGACAAATTCTGCCAATCATGGGGGAAGAGGTGAATAAGCAGGCCATCATACCAACAGGGAAGGTTCTATGTGTGGTGAGGGCTGAGACTTTTTTGGATGACGTAAGGAGTCATCAGTATCTTGGGGCTGGATGACCTGGGCAAACGGCGTCTTTGATAGGAAGGTGAGACAAGGGCTGCCATTCTATCAAGACAGGTTATTCTTGCCCACTGTTCCATTGCAGAAAAAAGCGTTCAGTTGGTGTCATGAGGGGGTATTAGCAGGTCATCCTGGTATTCGTAAGACCATCAGTACTGTCCAAAGATATTTTTGGTGGGCTACCCTGAACAAGGATATTACTCTGTGGGTCGCTCGTTGTGAAGTCTGTGCTAGAGCAAAAGGAGTAACCACTAAAAAAGCGGGGAAGCTCATTCCTATGCCTACTCCCAATCAACCTTGGCAGAACATCAGTTTAGACTTTGTGTCAGGTCTTCCGCTTGATCAGGGTTTCTCGGCCATTTTGGTGGTAGTGGACAGCCTCACCAAAATGGGACACTTCATCCCCTGTAAAAACCTTCCCAATGCGAGCCAAACAGCACAACTGTTAGCTAGTAACATCATTCGTTTGCGTGGGATACCGAGAGTTATTGTTTCAGATAGGGGGCCTCAATTCATTGCTCGATTCTGGCGCATGTGGTGTCTTGCCCTGAACATTGATTCTAATCTATCCACCAGCTTTCACCCACAAACAGACGGGCAAACGGAAAGACTGAATCAGACTTTGAAGAAGTACTTGAGGTGTTACTCTAAGGAAGCTCACGAATCCTGGGTAGACCTGTTATGGATGGCTGAGCTGGCCTATAATAACGCCTGGCATAGTTCCACCGGAATGTCTCCCTTCAAAGCTAATTTTGGGTATGATGCAAATACTTTGCCTGTTGATATTCCAGCCGATCTCCAAAATCAGCCTTCTGTTAAGGAGAAGGTGTTGTTGCTGAGGAAGGTACACAAGGGGGTGCAGGTGCATTTGAACAAAGCTAAGGAGGTATACAAGAAATGGGAAGACCGTCGCAGGGTAGAGAGTCACCAATTTGCGGTGGGTGACAAAGTGTGGCTATCAACCAAGAACATTCGTTTTAAGCTGCGCAGTGTTTTCCACCCCAGATACATTGGCCCTTATTCCATTGTGAAACAAGTGAATCCTGTGGCCTACAAGCTGCGGCTGCCAGATTCGCTGCGTATACACCCGGTGTTTCATGTACAGTTGTTGAAGCCCGCTCTAACGTCCCGTAGGGCGGCTCCTCCTCCAGTGGTGTGTGATGGGGGGCTGGAATATGAGGTCAAGTGCATTCGTGACTCTAAGTGGCGCAGGGGAGTGCTCATGTACTTGGTGTCTTGGAAAGGTTACACTGCGGAGGACGATTCTAGGGAGTTTTGTTCTGATGTGCATGCTCCCAGTGCGGTGCGGTCTTTTCACAGGAGTTTTCCTGCTAAGCCTGGTCCTAGGAGGCGCTAGGGACGGGGACATACTGTCAGGGTTCACCAGGGCGCCTACCTAATAGGGTTAATGACTACATCTCCCAGAAGTCCTGGATGTGGGAGTGTCACTACTTAAAGATGGGTGGGACTGGTTATCACTGTTCGTGATTTTGTAACTGACAGTGAGTTGAACTTTGCCTCTTGTTCCTGTGAAGCGTTTTCCTGTAGTTCCGTGGAAAGTGCTATCTGTTTTGGCAATTACTTTCGGCGTGTGGAGAAGCCGAGCCTTTGTCCTTCTTCTGTGTAGGTTTCCTTGACTACGGCCGGCAGATTCGGGTGCTTCCGGGTCGCGGCTGGGATTCTGGAGCGTCTCTGAAGCTGCGGCGGTTTGCAGCGTGTCCGGGCTGGTGCTGCTTGGTGAAGCGGCTGGAGGAGACATAAGCCTAGGAGAAACGGCTTATTCTTGGGAGCGGACCTTTCAGAGAACATCTTCAAGTTCCTGTAAGTTACAGGGAGTGTGTGATTGAACGCGCTGCCTGAGTATTCTTGGCTGCATTAGTAAAGGGTACCAGAAACAGTTCTCTTTGTATTTGACATTCACGGCGGTGTTTGGTCTATCGAGTTTTTGGCCATAGAGAGCGTAGCGTAGTGGGGGGGATTCCCTACACGTTACCGCTACGAAGAAAGTCACTAGTGAGACTGAATATTAAGTTCCAAAGCGGAAGGTAGTGGGGTTCTACACCTTGCCGTGTTTGGAGACAGATCACTTGGGAACCTGTTGATATTGGCCTAAAGAGCGGAAGACAGTAGTAGGAGGCTACGTCTTGCCGTGTCTGGATTGGAACATTGTTGTTTATTTTTTAAGAGACACAGTGCCCGTCACCTTTAGTTTTCTTTGGAATCACTGGGGATTTTGGTGTTCAAAAGATTCAACTTATGAATACTACCTGAAACAAGGAGGGGTGCGTTATAGAAGAAAAGATTGAATTCTTATATGTGTTTAAAAGTGTTTCAAGAGTATAACCTGCTTTTTGTATCATTTAGGGACCAGAGGTTCTGATAACTTCTACATGTTACAACAGAGGTGGATCTCACTTAATATTTAAAGGTGATTCTTAGGATCTATTTAGCGAGAATGAAATGAGTGTAGGTTTACATTGTGGATGTCGTTAACCAGGTGTGTTTTCTTTTTCTTGTCTTTCAGCTATCCCTTCCCTGCAGTCCCCTTCCGTCCCCTCCCTTGTTTCTTTATTTTCCCTCACCCTATCCCTCGAACACACTGTGTTATATACAACAGCGTGTTGGTGGGGTCGGGAGGTGGAGCCCTATTGCTACAACCGGATCCTGCAGCGTGGAACCTGACAGTGTCCGCCATTGTTGACTCAGGACTCAGCGACAGCTGTGAGATCTGTCGGGCAGTGGAGAAGCTGATGTGGTCTCCGCCATTGATGACTCAGGACTCAGCGACATGTGTGAGATCTGCCGGGCCATGGAGAAGATGATGTGGTCTCCGCTATTCATGACTCAACACTCAGCAACATCTGTAAGCTCCACAGAGAAGCTGATGTGGTCTCTGCCATTCAGGACTCAGCGACATCTCTGAGATCCACAGAGTTTTGATGGGCAGGTGGAGTGCTCACTGCTGCACACTCCGGTGCCACCAGATAATTATTTGCTCATGGATGCGCAGGGGCGGCAGTGTCTCTCTCTCTCTCTCTCTCAATTCCCTCTCTTCACCTCTCTCTCACTCTCTTTATTCCTTTCCTTCTTTCTCTCTCTCCCTTCTCTGTTTCTCACTCCCTTTCTTTCCTTCCCTCTCTTTTTCTCTCTGGCTATTTTTTTCCTTCTCTGTTTCTCTGCATCTCACTCCTTTGATATGCGCATTACACACGTCCTTATTTGGTCCTTTATTTTCCAGGCTCTGCCGTCGACATCCATTCTCCCCACAGGAGTGTTCCACCTTGTTGTTTTGTATTATTTGTGTTAAATTTAGTTTATTAGTTTATCGATTACATATATATCTTTATAAAAAAAAGAAAGTTCTGAAAAATAAAAGAATAATACAATTTTCAGTTGTTTTCTTATGTGCTGTGTGACTCTTTCTTGTTCTTTTTACTGTTATTTGGTGGTGTCCACCATGGTGTTAATTTTTTGGGGCAGTTGTCCCAGGAAAACTGAGGATGTCTGCAGTTTCCACCAACTTCTGAATAGTGTGTTAGATTTATCTCAACTTTAGTTGCATTAAAGTGCTGATAATGCAATGTAGAGTAGCTGTTCCCGTGCAAAAAGACACGGGGTGCACATTTGCGATTTATTGTAAATACTAAAATCCAGTATTGAATTGCACTGTGGTAGTGGGTGCACTTACAGTGTACACACAAAATCAATTAAATCTCATTGTATTTATATTGAGTGGGAATAGTGGGCCAGGTACTGGATCTGCCAAGTTTGTTTATCGTTCATTAATTGTTCTGCACATGAAAAAATGAAAAAATCTCATCAAAACCTTCACAGCAACTGCAATGCGAAACAAATTTTGGCGATAAGCCACGTTAGCACCAGTGATTTAACACCTGCTTTCTGCTGGTTTTAAGCAGGACGACTACCTGCAGCATGAAAAGGAACACAGCCAAGAGCTATACCGGAACACCCACAGGTGCCATAGAGTCAATGAGCATGATACAGGGATACCTATGAGAGCCACAAGACTCATCGCAAACACCCCCAGACCCGCATCTGAGCAAGTGTGTCCCTGTGGTCATTGTGTTAGCATGATAGGCACGGGCCCCAAAACATCACAGTGTGCTGTCTTCACCGAACGTTACCATGTCACCTCAGCATTGACAGTGACCCTGGACATGTAGCTATGCATGCATCTTCCTGCATGCACAAGCGGCGTGTGCTGGTCCGGCGTACATAGGTCAGCGCAGGGGTGTGCCTATCCGGCAAGGGGAACAGGGTGTCTTGGACATGTCCGTGTGCAGGAAGTGCGGTAAGTGTGTCTCTGTGTTCTAGTGTGGCCACCAAAAGGGCTGCAGCAGTCGATGTGGCATGCACCACCTCCAAACATCAGTGTCACAGTGTGGTTGGAATGCTGCAGGACATGCAAGAATAGGCATTACAATGGTGTGCCATAGGAGTGCATGGGATACAACCGCGCACCGTACAAAAGTGTGGGGGCTTGTGGGAAGGAGGAGCAGCTGTTTGGAAATGTAACACACAGTGAACCTGCCCATGTGCCACGTGCTGCGCGTCTCATCCATGATGACCAGGGTCACAGACATCCCACAACACCCATTAACGGCCTTATACACATCCTGTATGAATGCAGCTGGTGAAGTTACTGTAGGGATGAAAGGTTCTTTGTCTGAGCTATCTTGCACTAGCACATCTGCTGCTCTGAGAAGGAACTTGCAAGTGGCCAGTCACCCCTGACAGATATGATAATATTTGCATCTGTCTTCCACACTACACACTGCCTGATTTGAGAACAATATGTACACATCCCAAAAGTCGTTCATCATAGTTAACGTGTGTGGAAGGGCCATCACACGTACTCCCATCACACCCCTGCCCTGCACCCATTGCACAAACACCCGGCTCATGGCACCAAGCTGTGCCATTTCATCCACAACAATGGCACATGGCAATCCAGTGCAGCTACAAGTAGATTCACTGATGCAATGGCAGGGCATCCGGAACACATGGTCAACTCCATTCTCGTCCACCTATACTTCACACGTCTGCTGCATATCCTGGGTGCACTGCCTTTGGCAGTACTATGGATCACTTGCCGGCTGACCTTCCACATTGCGGACAACACCTGCGTTCAACCTGTATTGCAATGTTGCACCTGCCTATCCGAGTGGTGCATGGACGTGTGCCTCTCCAACGAGAGGGTAGCTGACATGGATTACAACATGTGTGTGTGTGACCCCTGTTGCCCATTTATGGCATGCATGGATGTTTGGCATGCATGTTGGGAACTTGGGAGGTTGCATGTGTCGTGGTATGCAGTGACCAAATTGCCCCACTTCCGGATCCAGCTTTGGTGCACATTGGGTAAAGTGGTTGGAGTCAGCAAATCTGTCCCGGTCACCTGATGGATTACGTCGACGACATATCAAATATTGTGGCCAACCATCACTTATTAGGGATAGTGGCATACGCAGCTGCACTCGCGTTCATGGACAAGTGACAAGATACCTGCAACCATGACTCAATGTGCCACATTGCACGTGTCCCGCCGCATCATTTCACGCTGTACATTTGGGCACACACCCAAAGCAACAGTGGACATGGCTGTAATGGCATCCAATTATGTCCGAGGAGCGGACAACCAACGCTGCTTGACACTGACATGTGTTGGTGATGGACTACAACGAGGACAGTATGGACGTTTTCCTACGTTCCTTATTCAGGCATGCTGCTGCATTTGTCTGCAGACCGTGGTACTACTCTTGATCGTACTGACACACACCTGTTTTATAAAGTTTCCACATTTTCACTTGTCTCCAAATGTGTTGTGTTTTTGATTTGTATGCCAATGTGTGTGTCATGCACTCTCTGGCTGCCTGCCATACATGAATTGCTACCCCATCCGGACTGTGGGTTTGTACCTTTGCGTTCTCATGTTCCTCTTTCGTACTGATGCTTTTGGACGCTTATCCGCCACAGATGAGTGCATTTGTGTCCTGTGTTCGATTGTGCAAATGTTTGTGTTTGAACAACATTGTGTTGGATGTTGATGTACTCTTCTTTGTATGTGTGTGTGCAGTATTATGTGTGAGATGTCCCTTCATGTGAGTTTTTGTTCACCCTTCTCCCTTTTAGGCAGTGTGGTTTTCACTTCTATGCTCGTTCAGTGGTGTAATGTTGGCGGGTTGTGTGACTTGTGCTCCTTGTTGGGGCGTTTCATTTTGGCCATGGTTTGTCTATAGTTGTGGTGTACCTAATTGTGCATGTGTGCCATTGTGCCCACATCCCCTATCCCCCCACTCCCTGCTTCTTCCTCTTACTGGTGCTGTTGTGTCTGTAATTTTGTTGCTCCACACATAAATACATGTAATGAACAAATTAGAATAGTTCCTTGATTCTTTTAGGCTTCAAAACTTCTCCCTATTGTTTTTTAAAAATGTTCCACATAAATAGTTTTTTTAATATTCAAGGACACATAGAAGTCGGAAGTGCAACGCATTCTATCAACACACTTTCTAGAACATTCTACAACACGTGCAGGTCAAAAGTTCATCACTTTTTTTAAAAACCTAACAATATTTTTTTGCAACATTTTCTTGAACATTTAACAGCATGTGTAGGTTAAAAGTTCACAATTGTTTTAAGTTTGAACAGTACCTTCCAAATGCAAGTAGCAGGTGTGGTTGAGTTGAGCATATTTTATCCTATGATATGTACTCCACTTTGAAACTGCTTTTTCTTAATCAATCACATGGCCTGTCCTCAGGACACCCCCCGCGCCGCACGCCCACCAGCTGTTGTGTGCGCATTCTTGTCCCACTGCTGCCCGCAGCCTCGCTGAGCCTGCCTGCCTCGCCGATCCCGCCCCCAGCCACACTTGCGTGTACTGCTGTGTTTATTTTGTTTATATTGTATTTCTTCCTTGTTTTCCCTGCATCTTGTGATTCTAATTTTTGTTCTCCACTGCTGGTCTTGATTTGGTTTTGATTCCTGTGCTTTGTATTGTCTCTCTGCCCCCCTGTGCCTGCCCGCCCCGCTCCCTGCTTCCCGCTGCCGTGCTAGCGGCCACGCCCCCTTTCCTTCTGTGACCTCCCTGCTCCCGCCTCCCAGCTGCTCCTCCCTCCCTCCCACTTCGCCATAAATGGCGACCGCACAGATGAGCAGCGGTCACGCGCAGCGGGTGCGACGATTGTGCGCCAAAGGCGCGCCAAAGGTAAGCCCGTCTGCGCCCGTCCGTGCCTGGACCCCTGGCCCCACCGACGCAAGACGACCCGACAGACCTACGATGCCACCACCCTCAACGCACTCAATGCAGGCCGGAACCCCGCCTGCTGCCGGGCCGCCGCGAAACACTTCCACGGACCCTTTACCTGCACAACCTGCAAGTTCACCTGCCTCCGAACATGCACCGCGCCCGCCAAGCCAAACCCCAACAGCGTCCTCAAGTGCATCCTGCTTAACACCCGCTCCATCCACAGACACGCTGTCGAACTCTGGAACCTGCTCGACACAACATCACCAGACGTCGCGTTCCTCACTTAAACATGGATGAACGCCTCCTCAGCCCCCGACATCGCCATCGCATCCCGGATGGATACATGAACATCAGGAGAGACTTCGTCAACCAGACCGGGGGAGGAATCGCCATCGTCCACAAGAACACCATCCACATCACGACCGACGCCGACGACACCTACACCGCCGCCGAACACCTCCACTTCCAGATTCACACCGACCCAAAGACGACCCTCAGAGGCACCATCATCTACAGACTCCCGGGACAACGCACACAATTCAGCAAAGACATCACTGACTTCATCAGCCCACACGCCCTCCCCTCCGCCGACTACATCCTCCTAGGGGACCTCAACTTCCACCTGGAGAACTACAAGGACCGCAACACCGCCACCCTGCTGGACAACCTCGCCAACCTCGGACTCAAGCAACTGGTCAACACCCCCACCCACGCGACCCGCAAGCACCACCAGCTCATCCGCACCAACAAGAAGAAATCACTGAAGGATCGACTGGACAACAATGCCCACGACAGCAAGGAACTCTTCAGCATCGTCAAGGAGTTCTCCAACCCCAGCACCTGCAACAACGACATCACCCCTTCACAAGATCTCTGCGACTCCCTCGCCTCATTCTTCCACTACAAGATTGCCGACATCCACAACAGCTTCGGTGCACCATCCTTGCACCCAACCGTCGAACCAACGCACCCCACCGCCACCCTCTGCACCTGGACCGCAGTGACCACCGAAGACACAGCCCGCAGGATGAACACCATCCACTCCGGATTTTCCGACTGACCCCTGCGCCCACCACCTCTTCAACAAGGCCGACTCCACCATCGGACCCCAACTCCGAGACGTCATCAACACCTCCTTCGACACCGCCACCTTCCCGCAGAGCAGGAAGCATGCCGAGCTCAGCGCCCTACAGCGGGCCCCACCGACCTCAAAAACTTCCGCTCCATCTCGCTCCTCCCTTTTCCTGCCAAAGTCATTGAGAAGATCGTCAACAGACAGCTTGCCGCTTCCTCGAGACAAATGGATCCCTCGACCACTCGCAGTCCGGTTTCAGAGCCAACCACAGCACCGAGACCGCTCTCATCGCAGCCACCGATGACATCCGAGCCCTTCTCGACAACAGGGAAACAGCAGCACTCATCCTCCTGGACCTCTCCGCAGCGTTCGACACGGTCTGCCACCGCACCCTAGTCCAACGCCTCAGCAACACCGGCATCCAAGGGAAGGCACTGAAGTGGATCACCTTGTTCCTCGCTGGAAGAACACAGAGCGTACGCCTCCACCCGTTTCGTTCCGAGGCATCCGAAGTCATCTGCGGCGTCCCGCAAGGATTATCACTCAGCCCCACCCTCTTCAACGTCTACATGAGACCTCTCGCAGCCATCGCACGCCACCACAACCTCAACATCATCTCCTACGCGGACAACACCCAGCTGATCCTCTCCCTCACCAGAGACCCCGACACCGCCAGAACCAGCCTCCACGAAGGGATGAAAGACGTCGCCGAGTGGATGAAGAACAGCCGCCTGAAACTGAACTCAGACAAGACGGAAGTCCTCATCCTTGGACCATCACCCTCCGCCTGGGATGACTCCTGGTGGCCCCCAGCCCTGGGCACCGCCCCAAAGCCAACAGACCACGCACGCAACCTGGGCTTCATCCTTGACTCCTCCCTCTCAATGACCGACAAGTCAACTCCGTCTCCTCTTCATGCTTTCACACCCTCCGCATGCTCCGCAAGATCTTCCGATAGATCCCGATTGAAACCAGGAAGACGGTCACCCAGGCCCTCGTCACCAGCCGGCTGGACTACGAAAACACCCTCTACACCGGAACCACCGCCAAGCTACAGAAAAGACTACAACGCATCCAGAACGCCTCCGCCCGACTCATCCTGGACATCCCTCGACGCAACCACATCTCCGGCCACCTGAGGAACCTGCACTGGCTCCCCGTCAACAAGAGGATCACGTTCAGGCTCCTCACCCACGCACACAAGTCTCTCCACAACCTGGGCCCCAAGTACCTCAACGACCGCCTGACCTTTCACACGCCCACCCGCCAGCTACGGTCCGCCAGCCTCGCCCTCGCCGCCGTACCACGCATCCGAAGAGCCACCGCCGGAGGCAGATCCTTCTCCTACCTGGCAGCCAAGCCATGGAACTCCCTCCCCATCCACCTTCGACTGACCCAGGACCACCTCGCCTTCAGGAGACAACTCAAGACCTGGCTGTTCGAGCAGTAGCGGCCCCCCCTCCCCCAAGCGCCTTGAGACCCTTCCGGGTGAGTAGCGCGCTATACAAGTGTTATGATTGATTGATTGAAAGATGCTTTTCCACAAAATGAATGTGCACCCTACTTTTAAAAAACAATGCTTTTTATCTCGCAATCCAGTATCGTTTGGTATGACAAGAAAAAGTAGTACCCCGTCTTTAAACATATCCCTTATTCTACGAACTGACAGCATGAGCTACAGACATCTATCCATTCCTCCCACCCCTAAGGTAGGTGCTGGATAGCTCAAAGGGCAGGGTACACTGTATTTGAAGAGCAGGACATGTATGTTTTGATTTTTCATGTCCTGGTAGTGAAAAACCCCAAAATATGTTTTTCTCTCCCATAGGATAACATTGGAGTTGCCTTATCATATTTTATAAGTGTAGTTTCCAAATGGAAAGAGATGAGAGGTTCATGTTTGGTGTCTCTAGAACCACAAGTTCAAATACTACCTTGTGGTCAAGACAGATTTAAAATACAATTCTGAAAATGCAGCTTTTATGAAAGTTGGCATTTTCTTGCCTTAGCCATTTGGTACCTTCAGCCTGTCTGCGGTTCACATGACTGGGTATGGGTGGTAGTTGGGCTTTGTGTTTTCCTCCTAGATATTCACACACAATGGGAGCTTATGTGTGACAAGATGGGCCATCACTGGCTGGATGGAAAGGAGGATCTGGTCACGGCCCCAATTACCCTTGATTAGTCTCTATCCTCCCTCTACACAAAGGGCTACATACCCCCTGTAGTTAACCTCAAGCCATGAAGGTGGGGCATATGTACCCTTTAAAGGAATGCCTCTAGAAGCGTCTGCCTACTTCAAAGGCATAAAAAAAGACATCAGACATCAGGTCTTCAGTACACTTCTGGACCTGTGAGTACTCTGCCAGGAAGAAGGAGTGTTTTTCTGCTAAAAGGACTGCCGCTTTGCTGGACTGCAGCTCCAAAGGACCAGTACTCTAAAGGACTGCTGTCATGCTGTGCTGACCTGCTTCCTACTGCTCTCTTGCCTGGGACCTGCATCTCTTGAACCCAGAACTCAGAGTGACTCCAAGGGCTAGCTGGTTGGCCTCCTGATCAGAAACCTCAGTGACATAACAGGCACTGGACATATGGTCATTAGTAGGGGTGAGAGTAATTGCCATAGTTCTCTCTAGCATAATAATTTGTAATTAAAGCAATTGTTTGTAATTATGCAAAATTATTTGAGAGGAATATTCCAGCATTTAGCGCTAAGAAACTGACTATCTGTCCAGGGCTGTGGTCTACAGTAATGGGCTGGTGTTCTGTCAGCCCAGGTACCCGTTCCCTTGATTAGATGCAACATGTAGTACTCTGGCAAAATGCAATAAACCACACAGTTCGTTTCAACATGCATTTGTTAACATCGTAATGCCATGGTGTAATAACTCACAAAATCCATGAATTATAGCATATAGAGAGAATCTAATAGGAAAAGCAAACATATAATTCCATTTACCTGCATCCAATGTAGGACTTCCAGAGCTTGAAATAACCTGGAAGAACTTTGTGGCAGTAATAAGGTGCAAGGACCCAGCCCCACAGCTAAAATTCAAGTCAATGCTGGAAGTATCTATAAATATTGGTAAAGTTGGCATTAGTTATTTGGAGCACCTTGTAGCCTGGAGGAGTAAGGGGACACAATACCCTCCACCTGAATGTGATGAGTGCCCCTGGGTCTCCCATCTCTCCCACACATTATTTTACCTCAGTGGTGTAACAATAGCCCCCCACAATGCAGGGGGTCCCTAAGCTCCAGGGTGCCCCTTCCAGCACTGTGCACTGGTCCTTGGCCTCAAACCTCCTCACTCATCTGGAGCATGGGGGACCCCCTCAATGTATTTTGTGGGGACGCCTCAATTTTCTTTTATGACATTTATTGACCTTGGGCTGAATCGGGAACCCTCAAGGTGTTGTAGGTCCCACTCTGCCGCAGGGCCAGCAGAGGCCTAGATTTGGCCCCTGTTCTAGGCCCTGGCTCTAATCTTCCTAAAAGCATAACTTACAGCTGTTCTGAGGATTGTGCCAGCTGGTTTCACCTTTTCTGTGCTTCTTGAAAGAAAAAAAAAGCTAGAAATAACATCGCTTAATTTAAGCGGGCGGTTTCGGGTGCTCGGAAACAGCACTTAATTGTCAACATCAGCACTTATGACAGCTCCTACATAGTAGCGCTGCTTGCATAATTAAGAGATGCAGTGTGACCTCCTGACTGGGGATCTGGCACTTATGTTTTCAGAAATTAAGCATTGAACACTTTCGCAGCCAGCATCCTCTGTGCCTGATTCTGCCTCTTGTGAGTATGAAGCCTTCGCTCTCCACGCGCGTACTCTGTACCTTGTACTGTGTTACTCTCAGTACATGTGATCCGAGTTCACAATAGGTTCAAAAGCTGCTCGCTTGCTAAGTTCCTTCTCTGTTCTCTGGCTATGAGAACAACTTTCTAACCCCAGCTGTCTCTTTTTCTTAGCCTGAATCCTGGCACAGAGGGCTTGTGACAGATAAAATAATCCATTCTGCTTTTAGGTACGTAGTATTTCTATGCGCTATCCTTACCCAGCAGGCTGCTCAGTGGAGAGCTAGCATTTATTCATTTATCCAAAAATGGGCAATGTTTCTAAATCAATACAAAAAATAACAAATGTACCTTTTGGATGAAATTTAAGTCACAAAACATAGGAGCCAGCAGTGAAAAGATGCCTGAGCTGGCCACATTACTGTCCTCTTTTGCACTGAAAAGGCACTGCAATTTCAGATTCCCAGGTTGCCTCCCTTGGCAGGTGGGACTGGGCTGTATCTACACATTCTGGCCGGTGTTCCTTTGGCCAGCCTGTCAGAATGGTGCTTACAGGCATGTCTTCAGTGCTGCCAATGTTTTGCTTCCGTATATTCGTGAGCATCGTAAGGTCTGTTGTTGTGTAGGAATTCAGGACCCTAGTGTAATGTTCCTGATTCATGCCAATATATAGGTATAAATCACCCTATCCTTATATAGGCATATAAATCATAACCATATTTAGACTGAGCCTTGCAGCCCAAATACGGCATGGCTACTTCCACTAGTTCCGAGAATCCACAACGCTTTCTTGGAAAAACCCGCCTTCAGCAGTCATAGACTTCCCCCTGCTTGAATATTGATTTATCCAAGAACTCCAGGAGTCCATCACAATCTTCCCAAGCCAACTGCTTTCTTCTGAAGAAGAAGGCCCATTCTAAAAAAGGAGTTGCAGATTCTAGTGTCTTGCGAGTTAGCAATGACGGAACCCTTTTTGCTCCTGATGGAGTCTGCAGCGCTGTGACGTAAGTGTTGGAGTCAAATGCAATGAAGGCTTGTTTAGAATGTTGAGTTCGCATTTACACGCAGAAGAATAAAGATGTGTAATATTAAGCTCTGTGTGTGGCATAGTCATTGGCGGGTACCTGGGCTGGGGAGGATGATACACAAGTCATCAGCGTTGTGATTATATAAAGTTTTGCAAGACTTTTCATAATGTATGCATGTGCTGACAGTAAGGTCTGGCCCTCTCCTGAACCTGTCCTGAACATTAAACATCACTTGCAAAATATAGTTACAAACATTGTAACCAAAATAGTTGCTAAGTATATTTTCAAAACAATGCACTAGCCTCAGCTTGACATATTAAGGTGAAACATGACCGAATTCATAATTTACAACAAGATGAGGCAATGGGTTGCAAGCTCCATTTGTTCTGTCTTATCTTCAGTGACTGGCAATGAAAGAGAACTTCTTCAGGTATGAAGAAACCATCTACCTCCAGACAGCAGGCACCAGCATGGGCAGTATTATTGCGCCAAGTTTGGCGAATCTTTATGTTCACGCATTCGAACAACAACACGTTCTGACATCAACAAATCCTTTCTTTCCATCGATTAAATGGGGAAAAGATATATAGACGACATGTTGGTTGTATGGAGAGGTGACAGAGATTGGATCCTGCAATTCCACCAGTGGCTCAACACCAGAAATCGCTATTTGCGATTCACAGTAGAGATCAGTAAAGATAGGCTCCCCTTTCTTGACCTCTCTTTTTATGCCACCCCTACAGGATTAGAAAGCAAACTTTTTTGCAAACCTATGGCCAGGAACTCACTGCTACTATACGGGAGTCAGCACCTGAAAGCCCTTCGGGATAATCTGCCTTACCGGCAGTTTCTCCGTGTTCGGCGAAACTGTTAAACTCAAGAGACTTTTACTAAACATGCAGATGGTGTATCCCGACAACTACGAGCCAGACACTATCCTAGAAAATTGATAAAAAATTCCCGGAAACGGGAAACAAATAACCATCGTGAAGCACTTCTCGAGCCGTATTTGACAAAACCTCCTCTGGATCGCTTAACTTTTGTGGGCACTTGCAACACTAAATCGAACCAGATACATCGGATTGTTCGCAGCCACTTGCGAGTTCTCAACTATAGTAATGACAAGATTGAATCCCCTTTATTTTCTTTTAAGTGATCGAGTAGTTTTCGAGACTGCTTAATACATACATGACCAAAGGAAATTGCAAAACGAGCCGTTGGTACTCTTTGGGACCTACCTGCAGTGACAGGACATCATCCTTGTGGATGCTGTTGGGTCTGTCCACAAACCGTACATACGACACAAACGACATAGGGACAGATCGGCCTTGGGAACAAAAGTATTTTACGAATTGTAATAGTTCCCATGTAATTTACCAGCTAAGCTGTCCGTGTGCTATCAAATATGTTGGTATGACAACACGTAAAGTACGGACATGGATGCTAGAACAAAAAAGTGCATTTAGGTGCAAGAAGACCATAACCCAACTTACCAAACATTTTGTCGAACAGAAACACACAGAGAACAACTTCAATTGGACTATACTAGAGAAACCATTCATACCAGCACATATTGGGGATGTTTCCAAGTACCTGTTCATAAAAGAACAAAAGTGGATTTATAAGTTGTCCACAGATACCCGAGGTCTTAATGAAGAAATACCGTGGACTAGTCTTTGAATTTGGTAAAGTTAGGTGGTCATCAAATATTCTGACAGGATTAGGTTCACTGGATAATCTATTACACCATAAAGGAGGACATACTATAATACTGACATCCTTTTCCTTTTCTTTTTGTCCCCTTTTTTTACAAAGAGCACCAACTGACCACACTTTTGCAAGCACACGTTGTATATATATATAATAATATGGGCATTGAACATCGTCGATGGTTATTTAGTGTCAAACAAACAAAAAATGTGTGATTATTTAGTGTCAAAAAGTTGTGATCATGCAGACTAGGTGTCTATGATTATGATTACAGAGACCATTGCTCTAGAGGTACCTTATAATCCCAATTATTATGCAGGGATACCATCTTTGTCAATAAAGTTGTTTAGAATTGTAGAACTACAGATGATAAAAAAACTGTTGTCATCTTATAGTTAAAAAGTTTTTCCGTATAGTTAAGCGCTTCATTTATTGGCCCTACGGCTAAAAGAATGACTAAATCAATACGTCCTCTTAGTTGTTGATGCATGTACTGAGTAAGTAGTTTGTTTGTGTTACAGCGGGCTCGCGGTGCATAAATAAACTACAACGGTGGAGAGGATGATGTCATCTGGTAGTTTGCTGTGTTCTCACGAGATCTCGTACGCGAGAAGTGAAAGACTTTAAACAGTCTTTTCTGTTCCAACAACCCACTCCTTGCCTTCACAGAGCGGGGCTTCCTAATTCCTGAGCTCGGTCCAGGTGAGGTGAGGTCTAGCTCCGGGCAAACTGGGTGAGTCAAATGTAGTTTATCAATTTGTATAAATGTACTAAGGATTATAACGCCGTTATATACTAACACGTAGTCACTATGTTTGTTTTATAGATATGAGACACAATATTTGATACGGAGGAATAGGAACATGGAGTGATTCGTTCACCTATATCCTTTTTTCACTTATACATTCTTTGATATATAATTTTTGCTATTATCACTCTATGCAGTAGCAAAATGTTTTAGAACAGAGGCCCTGAAGAAAGAAAGCCGTGGGATCTCTTTCCCTGTGGGCTGAAACATGTCGGCCCATTTGCAGTTATTTGTTGACACTGCTCTTTTGCACTATTCTTGGCTTTTCTTCAGACCCCCGGTTTTGTTTTGTTATTAGCATTAGTCTTTAGGGGATGAAAACCAGGGCTGGTCTCTAAATATCCCTTAGACCCTCTCTTCTCTGTGGTGTTTTTTGGTTGTCTTCAGCTTTTACTAGGAATTTAATCACATACTGACATTTACAAAATGATCAATTCCTATGCCAATAAAACATAGCAGTATGTTTGTGATGTGCCAGCCAGGATTCATTCGGCTCAGGGGCACAGAGGCCCGCTCCCCAATTCAAATTAGAGAATATGGTAGCAAAATAGGCAACACAATTTCTCTACTAATTGGCTAAAGAACAATATGAATTATTAGCAGTTAAAAAGATATGAGGCTATCTCCAGGCTCAAGCTCAGGAAGGCACCGGGGCCGGATGGTTTTCTAGCCCTTTTCTATAAGAAATCTTTCACTACACTTGCACCACTCCTCACTCGCCTGTTTAACACGTTTGCCGAACCCGGTGCAATACCACCAGACCTACTACGGGCGTCCATAACGGTCATCCCCAAACCAGGGTCTACCGACCGATATCGCTATTAAATGTAAACCTCAAACTCTATACGGGGATTCTAGCAGGCCGCCTGGCACCCCATCTACCAGGTCTGATAGAACTGGACCAGGCAGGCTTTATTCCAGAGCATCAGACAGTAGATAACAAGAAGCGCATCACACACCTGATAGAAAAAGCTTCCCGCCTACCGGGAGAGAGATTGATGCTGGCGGTGGATGCAGAAAAAGCGTTTGACCGAGTCCACTGGCCCTACCTGGACATGGTCTTAGCAAAGGTAGGGATAGGGGAGAAATTCCGCAACCTCATTTTTAACTGCTACAGATCTCCTACCGCAGTGGTTTGAGTAAACGGATATAGTTCGGCCAGTTTTAGCATTGAAAGGGGCACGAGACAGGGGTGCCCGCTCTCGCCCCTCTTATTCGCCCTGTACATGGAGCCTTTCGCCCAACCTGTGCGTCAAAATCGAGAGATCACAGGGAAAAAGTTTGGCGGATTTACGCATGCCGTCAGACTGTACGCCGACGATATCTTGCTCTCCTTAGATAATCCGCGAACGGCCCTACCAGCCTGTATGGCGGAATTGGATGCATTCGCCGAAGTGGCGGGCTTCAAAATTAACCCAGACAAATCGCTGGCACTAGACTTATCGCTATCCCCCTCCACGAGGACTTATCTACAGGGCTTATTTCCCATCCAGTGGGCGTCGAACACAGTCCCTTATCTAGGGATCCAACTGACCCCCTCTCTTACCGCCATGGTGGCGAACTACTCAGAGCTCAGGGGGAAAATACTGGGATGCTGGAGACACTTCCCACTCTCCTGGTTGGGAAGGATAGCAGCAGTTAAAATGACCATACTACCCCAAATTCTTTATCTCTTTCGGGCCTTGCCCTTGCGTCCGCCGGCCGGATGGATACAGCAAACGCAATTTGAACTTGCCCAATTTATCTGGCAAGGGCGTAAACCACGAATTCGAAGAGCACTGGTCACTCTAGCCCCAGAATCCAGAGGCCTGGAAATACCAGACCTGCACAAATACTATCAGGCGGCGCAATTGCACTACCTGGTGGAATGGAGCAAGTGGGAGTCGGAAAAACACTGGCTCTTCCAGGACCAGGTGGTAGCAGGAGGTCCATTGCAGGAAATACCCTTTCTTCGGAGGGGCCACAGGCCTACTAATCTGTATGCCTCATTCATCACACGCATTCCTATGGAGGTGTGGGATGCCACTAGCCTCACTTACGCCTTACAACCTTCCAGTCTTTGCTCACGCCGCTGGTAGATAATCCAGACTTTACACCAGGCATGGAGAACTCAGCATTTGTGCATTGGATGCCAGCGGGTTGCCGCTCCCTATACCACATCTACAGCCCAGAGGGTGTACTTCCATTTACCCATTTTAAACAAGAGTACTCCTTGCCAGAGACAGACCGGATGCGATACCTTCAAGTCAGGCACTGGGCGCTTCAGCCACAAGTGCGGGCAGACGAAGATAGGCGTCTTTCACCATATGAACGATGGCTCTTGACTCGCAACTCAAATACTAAACTCATCTCTGATCTATACAAAATGCTGCAGACACCACAGACACACATATACAACCCCGGCAGGGAGCGATGGGAGAGGGAACTGGGCAGGGCTTTTAGCCATAAAGAGTGGGAGAAAATTTCTTACCGGGCACGACACTCTGCATACCACATAGGACTTACAGAGACACTTACGAAATTGTTCTTCTTTTGTTGTCATCATCAAACTAAACATCCCAGCGGTCAGGGGGTTACTAGACCATACTATGGGGGCCACAATGTCTATGTATTACATTCCATTAGCTTTTGTGACACTGGATGGCTTATGATACGAAGAGGATTGTTGTATTTACTGCTTTGCCTTTTGATGACGATTCCAATAAAAAGAGTTAACACTAAAAAGATATGAGGCGTGTTAGACCTGGCACCATTGGCGTGGTTCTCCCTTCAATTTTTGCTGTTGCCTCATGTGTTTTTGCTGGTGTTAGATGCTTTGGGCACTGTCCCACTGCTGTCCAGTGCATCAGTGCGAGTGCTCCCTACTGTAAATTGATATATTGATTAGTGGTTCCATGATTGGATGTTTGGTTTACTTGTCAGACCCTAGTACAGTGCACTGAGTGTGCCCAGGGCGTTTAATTCCAAATGCTGCTAGTGGGCTCACAGCACTGGTTGTGCCACCCACAGAAGCGGCCTAGAAAAACGTGTCTAAGGTCTGCCATTGCAGAGCCTGCGTGCAGTCTGGTACTGCCATGCTGACTAAGCATGGGCGAATTTTGCGAATCTGGCGTTTGCGAATTTGCGGATTTGCGAACTCGCAATCCGCAAAATCCGCGAATTTGCAGATTTTTTTTGTGTGTGTTCGCAAGGATTTCTGCCAGTTCGCGAGGGTTTTGTACCAGTTCGCAATTGCAAACTTACATGTTCTGCATTCGGTGCCTGAGGCTTGAGCCGGGCAGTTACATTTCTTTTTACTCCTTGTTGAAACTGTTTTTAAACTTTTGTATCTTGATTGCACTACCCCCTGTGTCCTCTCCCCCCCTGCACCCAGCACGCGGATTTAGCGCGACGCTGATTGTCTTTTCCGATTTTGGGTCAAGACATCTTTTAAAATTGCTAAAATAATCCTGACCTTATCTTTACTCACCACACCCAGCGCTACCTTCCTCTGAGGGTCCGGCCGATCTTGGGGCTGTTTGACCTGGGGTTAGGGCAGAGCTAGTGCGGCAGCCATCTTGGGCAGGGCTTCCTCCCTTGGGGCGAGAGGAAAGACTATAAAAATAAACGCTATGACTCCGCGCAGCGGACGCGTTCAGCGGACGCGCCGTCATCGCGCCGGAGTCAAGCCTGAGTCCTGCCCGTCTGCGCCCGTCCGTGCCAGGACGGGACCAGGGGCCATTCCTTCTGCCCCTGGCTACATAACATACTCCCGCTCTGACTTATTATCTTTAAAGACCTCCTCCTGCACCTTGGCTCCTATTCTTAATTGCCAAGATGCTCCTTTAAAATGTCGTGCCTGTGCCCTCACTCTCGATGCCATCCCTTCGGTCACAGACTCCCTGGCCTCTTCCTTCTGGTCCACCACCCAGGCCACGCACTCGACCCCCTCTAATATGCCTACATCTATTCCTTCTATGAATTTCATCAGCATAAACTGCCGTTCTCTGGCAAAACATAAAAGAGATATTTTTGATCTTCTCGAATCGGCAAGTCCTGCCGCCATGTTTCTAACGGAAACATGGCTTAGCAATAGCTCTGGCCCTGGCATTGCTATGGCTCTCCCTAACAACTACACCTATTTGGGGAGAAATCGTGTACTCAAGGAGGGAGGAGGCATAGCGATAATTTTTAAAAGAGAGTTTTCTTGTAAATGGGAGGACTTAGATTTCCCAAACTGCGAGGCTGGCCTCTTTAAACTTTCTCTCACCCCGCATTATACTTTGACTGGGACCCTGATTTATCGCCCCCCGGGCTCGGCCAATACATGGGCTTCTTCCTTTCCCGAGCTTATTGCCCCTCTCATTTTACAATCCACTAACGTTTTAGTAGTGGGTGACTTAAACATTCATTTTAATCTCACATCTTGTCCCATTAGTATGCGTTTACTTCAGGACTTAGCTGCCCTGGATCTTCACCTACACAATTCCGGCCCCACCCATAAAGCCGGTAATTTATTGGATCCCATTATCTCAAACCTCAACTGTATTACTTACCACTCTTCTTCTCCTGTCACTTGGTCTGATCACTTTATTGTAAACTTCTCATTTAGGATACCAGCTCACAATAATTCCTCTAGCTCTCATCCTTACAAAGCAGTAGGAATTGGAAACGTTTGGATATAGACAAACTAAATTCCTGCCTCGATAACTCTAAACCAACGTCTCCTATTATCTCTACCAAGGAGGTACCTGTGGTCAATTCCTGGCTAAATACAGCCCTAGATTTGTGTCTTCCCACTCAGAGGAATAAGTCACAGTTCCATCACCCACCAGCTCCCTGGTTTAACGACTCATTGCGTCAGGAAAAATCCTGTTGCAAGAAATTGGAGCGCATATGGCGTTCGGACTATTGCACCCTCAAGAAATTTAACTACAAGGCTGCCCTTCGGGCATACCACTCTGCCTGTGACACTGCCAGAGCCAATCATGCGAACAGCATCATACTCAAGGCCCAAAATAGACCTAAGGCTTTGTTTAAGTTAGTAAAAGACCTTTCTGGCATGTCCTCTGCACCAAAAGATCCTTCTCTGGATTCTTCCCAATGCAATGTTCTGGCTGAATTCTTTTTGGACAAAATTGATAAGATCTATGCCATCTTTGACGCCACTCCCAATGCTCCTACTATCCCTGAGCCCTTATTCCCCACCCCCTGCTTCGTTGCTGCTACTTCACCAATTCACTCTTGGGAACCGATATCTCTCCCGCTCCTCCAGAAATATTTACAGGAAATAAAATCGGGCTCCCCCCTTGACCCTCTGCCCCCTCAAATAATGGGCACCTTGGACCCAAACCTGCTTCAGATCATTTTAGATATGCTGAATGCCTCATTGGAGGAGGCTACAGTCCCCAGTGAATGGAAACACGCGATGGTGGTTCCATTGCTAAAGAAGGCCAATGCGGATTCTAATAACCCTTCTAACTTTCGTCCTATCTCTCTCCTCTCCTGTTATTCTAAAATACTTGAAAAACATGTGAACTCTCCACGGAGACTGCGCTTCTGGGTGTGTCTGAGACCATCAGGCGACAGGTGGACAATGGGGAGACTGTGGCACTCATCTTGCTTGATTTGAGTGCCGCATTTGACACCGTCTCCCATCCCATCCTATTGTCTATCCTGCAATCCGTGGGGATTGATGGTACAGCCCTGGCTTGGATTGCTAGTTTTCTCTCTAATCGCACTTTTCAGGTCTTTTCCTCTACTTCTGTTTCTTCTATCTACTCTTCCCCTCACATTGTTCCCCAAGGGTTGATTCTTAGTCCCCTCTTTTTTAATCTCTATGTGAGACCGCTTGCTTTCTTGGCAGAGCAGGCGGGCCTCACAATATATTCTTATGCTGACGACACTCAAATCGTCTACTCACTCTCCACTAAGAATCTTTCGCCTACGTCTTCCTTGCAGTCTGGTTTGGAACAGATCGCCAACTGGATGCAGAGACATAAATTAAAGCTCAATGGGGACAAAACGGAGCTGCTCCTATTTGGTCCCAACACATCTCTGTGGGGCCCGCAACATTGGCCTCCGCAGATGGGCCCGGTACCTACCCCCTCAGATTCAGCCCGTAATCTCGGTGTTCTGCTTGACAACCAGTTGTCATTGAAGCAACATGTAGTAAAGGTCTCTGCCACCTGCACCACCATCGTCAGGTGGCTTCGAAAAATCACATGGATGCTTCCAGTGGATACCCTGAGAACCGTGGTCCAAGCCCTTGTCATCTCACGGATGGACTACGGCAACGTACTACTGCTTGGTGCCTGTAAGGAGGTATTAAAGAAACTTCAGGTGGTTCAGAATATGGCTGTGCGCCTGATTTGTAACTTACCTGCTAGGTCTTCGGCCACTACCCATCTGCACAAATTGCATTGGCTACGAATTGAAAGCCGTATCAAGTTCAAAGCCCTCTGCATTATGCACCGTATTAAAATGGACAAAGCCCCGAAATACATATCTTCCTTGGTCCAGCAGTATGCCCCATCCCACACTTTAAGATCTTCTACCCAAAACAAGTTTCAAATCCCACGTGTCAAGCGAGCCAAAATGGGTGGACGCTCGTTCGCCTTTTTGGCTCCTTCTTTATGGAACTCCATGCCCCAATTTCTGCGCTCGGAATTATGCTATATGACATTCCGCAAAGGTATTAAGACCTGGCTTTTTAACATGTAACTGCCTTGCCTATGGCCTTCTTCACTGGTTCATCCCCCGTTTGCTCTAGCGCCGGGAAACCTCCGGGTAGCTGTGCGCTCAACAAATGCAATTATAATAATAATAATAATGTCGGCTCGCAACGGTCGCGATTATGTTGTTTCTACGTCTGGTTCATCATCACAGGTTCCCAGCACCCTCTGTTTCACCACTGCCACCCTCTGTTTCACCCATGCCACCCTCTGGTACATCAATGCCACCCTCTGGTTCATCATCACTGTAGATTATGGGGGGAAAAAGCAAGCACACCTGCCCTGCTTCAACTGACATGAATTAATTTGGGGTTGATTTATTAATGTGTCACTGTTTTAAAATTCCAGTCTGCACCTGCTTCCTTATCTGTAATTTGCTTTCTGTTGCAGTGCAATTTTTTTTCCAGGACCTTTGTGGCCTACTTGTAGCTATTCTATGATCCAGCTGTGAGGGTCAGAGCAGGGTCATACAATTGTTGCAACTAGCAACTGAACTCTGGAGGGGCCCCAGTCAGGAAGCACTACAGGGACTGGTTACTAATGATGAATTTGAACTTTTGCACCTGCTGCTGAGTGCTTTCAGTTTAGCAAAACTTTTTTTTCTACAGAACAGCAAATGTAATGCTAACAAACTTACTTGTGAAAGTTTATTTCTAATCCAAAAGTGATCCAAAGAAAGTCAAAAGGCCTCAAATCCAAAAAAGGGCAGGCAAATGTCAACCTGAGGAGTTATTCTGATAAAAATCATCATTTTCAGAAGGTCTATGCTGCTTGCTAGTGGATTTCTTGTGCAGAATTGCAAATTTTATAATTTCGCGAGTGCGAGATTGTTGCTGCCCGCCGCACCTACATGTTCGCAATTGCGAACTTACACCGCACGCCGCAAAATTGTATCACCAAGAAAAAAAAATCCGCTGCGTGCGAATTTGCGGATTTTTGGTAAATTCGCGAGCGTTCGCGGATTGCGAATTTACCAAAAATCCGCAAAATCCGCGAGTGGAACGGATTTTCCGCCCATGCTTAATGCTGACTGGGCAAGTGCACCAACTTGCCATTCCCTAAACCTTCCCTTGACTTCATGTTAGTCACCCCTATGGTAAGCCCACAGGCAGGGTGCATTGTAAGTATTAGGTAGGACAAGCCCTGAAGTGTGTGGCATGTCCTAATAGTGAATAATAGCCATTTTCATTTTTCACTATTGCAAGGCTACCTGTTCTCCATAGGCCAGAATGGGCTGCTGGATTATTACATGTTTATAATCCTAGCAGTGCCAGAGAAAATGGTAGAAATTCGAGTTTAGTATGCCTGGACTCAGAATAATAAAATACACCTTTTAGTGAAGTTTATTTTAATATTCTGTGTTTGCAAATACCACTTTTAGAAAGTAGGTATTTGCTTGCCTAACCATTTAAGCCTGGCTCTGCGAGGTTGTGTATTCCTTTGTCTGGTTTTGTGACAGGTCTGGGGGATTCCAAGAGGCAGGCTGGGGCAGCCCAGTGGAGAATAGAGAGATCTGCATCTAGATGGGAGGGAGGAGTTGCACCTAGGACCTGAATTGGGCTGGGCCTTCCCTCTTCAATGCTGGCTCCACCACCTGTGGTGCCTCTGAGGCCTCTGCCCTGCACACTGAAAGAAGTGAAGGAAGACTGTCAACATAGGGCTCCAGGACTGTACTTGCCTTCCACACTGCTGGCTCCACCTCCTGTGGGGCGTCTGATGTGCCTGTCCTTCGCTGTGAAAGGAAAGATGACGCCTGGTAATCAGAGTGCTTCAGGACTGGCTTTAACTAGGCACAGGCCCAGAGAACAAAAGATTTTGGGGTATAAGTATTGGGACCCTGATCCCATGAAATTAGATCACTCCTTGACTTACAAGATGAAACCTCTGCTGAGAAGAAGGAACCTGAAGAAACTGAGGAGAGACTATTCCCAAGCTGAAGTGCTGCTTGGGGGATTGGCCTGCAGTGGTTGCCTGAGTGCCAAAGAGAGAAGAAAGAACTTTGTAGACTTTTCTTTCAACTAGTGCAAATGATCTCCAAGGGCTTGGAAGAGAGCTTGCCCCCTGACCGAAGTCCCTGGACCTGTGGACTTCACCAGCCTTTGTGAATTGCTGCTGGAAGCTCTGTTTCAGTGGCTACAGAGGCAGGGAATGTGACCGACTCTCATGACCGGGCCGGTGTCCTGTAGGCACCGCAACAAGCAACGTCCGCCTTTAACAATGCAAGCTCTGTGCTCACCGACTCCATCCTGATGCCGTCACCGAGCCGTAGCCTGCACCGCGACTGATGGACACCGCAACGTGAAACGCCTGACTTCGCCGACCCTTACTGGTTGACTGAAGAGGTCCCGGCTGCTGACTCCGAGTCCTGTGACCGCACCGAAGTTGGGCACAGCCTGGCACGCTTCACGACACACTGCCCGACTCGCACCGCTGTCCGGACTGATCAATGCCAGCTCCCGATCTCCGGCTCTGTCGACGCACCGCAAGCTGCTAGTACCACATCGAAGCACCATCTCGCCCTGCAACGCAAGCCTTGGATCAACAGAGTTTGTCAATGAGCCGCTGCCTGCACCACATCGAGGGACACCGCGTCCTGCAACGCTTCCTTTCTGCACCTGGGCAAACACCAGAACAGGCTTGCACATCCGTGCCGGTCGCCTCAAGGAAAAGGTACTGTGACTGAGTCTGTCGACATTTGAGTGGGCCCGTACCGACGCTAGATTTGTTAGACTCAGTGTTATTTTCAACAATGCTGTAGCCCTTCCAGGCTACCTACTCGCACAGAACCTTGGTTTAAGCCTTTTCACAAGAACTCTTGAAATCGAGTAGTACTGTGGATTCTTTTTGTCATTTATTGGTCTTGTGGTAACCCTATATAAAATATACCTATTTTTGTTATAAAACCTTGTGTAGTGTCCATTTGTAGTGTTGTCACTGGGTTACTGTATGTGGTCACAAATGCTTAACTTACAACGCCTCTGAAATAAAGCCTTGCTGCTCGTGCCAAGCTACCAAGGGGGTGAGCAGGGGTTATTTTAGAAGTGTAATACCCCTTACTCTGACTACAGGGGAGGGTCCCTATTTGTCAGAAGTACATACCTGTGCCAACTAGAGACGCCCAATTCTAACAAGGACACACTGTCACATGGCCCATCTTTTTTAAAAGACATATTGCATTGTTACACAGGTTATTTTCCATCCTTGCTAATCGTAGACAATTACTGAGTTCCTCCTAGACACCATCATGGTGGTTTAATGAAAATGTTTATATTACAGAGGGACTGTTATCACCACTTTAGTTATTCTTAGGTCAGAGTTTCCACTGAAAACATATTTTCTGTTTTCATCATAACTTTTGGCTTTGTTTGAAGTATCTCTCGGAAACTTTCCAAATAAAAGTGCATCCTTTTTGGGTTCTTCATGGCAAGTGTCATGTCGATCCATCAAGCTGAAGCCTAAAAATACGGGGAAGGGCACAACAACTGTTGTTTTCCATTTTAACACCCATAAGCGTCTTTGCCCCTTGATACAGATAAAACAGCTGTACAGAATTGCATCACACTTGGCATGTAAAAAGAACTTTACTCATTTAAGTGCCTGTGCTTGGTTTGCTGTAGATACCTTCAGTAGGTTTTGGAAAATTAGCCATTAAAAATATGTTTCATCTGGGCATGAAGAGGTTACATTTTAAAGACATCTGGACTGTTAATCTTTGAATCTACTGTGAATTTGTAAATCCATTATACTTAAAAATATAAAGGTACACCATTGGACTAGGGAATTTTTCCACCTGTTGTCCATTGTGGATTTGTAAATCAAGCTGCAGATTCAGGCAGTGCCATGCTTCGATTGGATGATTGTCACAGAAAGATTTTTGCCGTAGCCACCATTACCCAGCACAATGCATAGAGCATGGTGTTGAGAAATATGAAAATAACAATCAACAAGCCATTGCAATGCAAATTGGTCTCGCATATGTGAGAGTTAGATGTATTGGCATTGTAAATGAGAATGTCTTTTACCCATGTGTTTGGGATTGGATCGGATGCATGTGGTGTGGAGTGGATTTATGTGCCTTGGAATTGTTAGTTGTGGAATGGTGTGTTGTGCAATTGTGTGAAGTCGATTTGGGTAGTGGAATTAAGTGTAAGTGAAATATGTGGATAGTAATTATGTGGTATTGAGTGTACTGACATTCTCTGGAGTGGGATTGTGTGTCAGAGTGTAATTATTGTAGGTTAATTTTGTGTGGTGGAGTGGTATTTTGTGGAGTTTAATTATGTGGTGTGCTGTTGAATTATGTGGCATGATGCAGAATTCTGTGGTGTGGATTGGATGCATGTGGTGTGTTGTGTAATTGTGTTGTTGAGTTGAAAATATTGGCGTTGAATGGAAATGTGTAGAATTGAATTGTGTGCCGTGGAAGTGTGTGGAGCTGAGTGAAATAATGCTGATTGTAATTATGTGGCATTGTGTGGCGTGTATTTGCGTTGAATGTCTAACAAATATTAATTATTAATATAAGCCAACTAAATTGTGGTTCCATCGACCTTAAAGAGTTGGCTTGGACATGGTTTGACTCTAGTCAGGGACCTTAATGGTAAAGATGTCCAAAGAAGGCTTATCAATCCACTGAGCGGCCTGTGACCAATCTGAGAGCGCGTCTCAGTCCTTAGGTATTACCACAGATAATGACCACACTCTACCTTTTACCTGCAAAATCGGCCGAAAACCGGCCCCGGCAAAGAGCTCGGAAGCACTCCCCCTCCCCCTGAGTGGGGAGGGGGGACCGGCCAAGCACTTTGCCAGGGCTGGTTGTGGTTCCCAGTCTGGCCCTGGTTACTCGTTCAGTGTGCGAGGCGCTGGGGGACAAGTGGAAACCCACCCACGGTGGGTGTCACCTGCCAAAGGCTGGGGAGCTGAGAAGTACGTTTTCTCCCTCCCAGCATCACGCATGTCATGAAGGAAGTCTGCCTCTTCTCTAAGAAAAGACCTAAAGGCGATTTAAGGCCTGCATTTACAGCATGCATGTGCCACACTTCACACTGCATACACAAGCACAGACACTACTCTTCTCCCTACAGCTTGTGTGGCAGGCTGTGCACATTTGGACAATAACCCAGGCCAAAATTTATTTGAATATAAAAACTTTGGAACCTGTTTACAAAAAGATTCTGGAGTACGTAAGCGTACTATTGAGTACTCTTTAAAGCATCTGAGTTATAAACATCTGACTTCCTATTTGAGACCCTTCTTGTGCTTGCCACTCAGAGGTTCTGAAATGTAAAGTGAAAGCTGCCAGTAATGTGCTGAAGACATTTCAGACACCCTACTTTGTTTGTGCCTGAAAGTAATGTACATAAAACACGATCATTGATGCAAGGTGCTCACAGCGATGTAGCTGAAAAATAAATTGCGGCAGCACGGCTCAGCAGGAAAAGCCATTAAAACTAAATACAGGATAGGGTGACCAAAAGATGCAAAGGAATTAAAATACTTGTAATGCAATAGGACTTGGGAAAATCACTTCGCGCATGGCGCACTGAATGTAAGGAAAGCACATCCTGCCTGCAGTAAGTCAAAACCCATTAAAGAAACAGTGCTTACAGACTAAATAAGACATACCCTGTAACATCAGATAAATGAGGTTTAGTTTCCATGCATACGATCGGCAACTTGATGTTGCTCATCGCGAACGAGGAAAAAGTCTTGCTGGGATGTCATTTTGCTCAATCGCGGTCACCAACTTGACGTTGAGGACCTCGAGCATGCAAAAAATTGACCGCTACGCGTGTTTGCACTGTTACGCACAGTTCGCGTAGTCTGAAGTAGCGCAAACTTTGCAAACTACACGAGCGTAGCGTAGTACTTCACCCAGGGTTAGACATTACAGAACCCAAAAACAGCGGCGTAGCAAGGGTGGGCCCCAGGCAGCACAAGTTTTAGGGTAGCAGCCCATGCTCCCCCCACGCTTACTTGTGGCTGTCTTGGGGTAGCGGCCGCAGGAATATTTAGCCCCTCCAAGTAGACTTGGCCACCGCGGGTGCAAGCACAGGGGCTGCTACGGATGGTTTAATTGCAAAAACAACAAGTGATGGACCGAATGTGGATCAATGTCACACATTCCCCCAGTCAAAAGATCTGGGCCCAAATCCATCGTTTTTTTGCACTCCACACCACCCTGGGTTAGACAATGGCGATATGCAAATCAGCTCTGACCCTGTTGCCCCATAGGAACAGTCCAGTCCGAACTACAAAAGCCATGTCCTTCCCAGAACGGAATCAAGCATCCGAGGACCGGACCGGTTTCGAGGTAACACCTCTCATCAGCCCGGCTAGCTTGACTCCAAGTGGTGTGGAGTGCCTGGGACCCACGTCTGGGCATCCCCAGCGCACTTTGGGCGGCAATTGCAAAAACAACAAGTGATGGACCGAATGTGGATCAATGTCACACATTCCCCCAGTCAAAAGATCTGGGCCCAAATCCATCGTTTTTTTGCACTCCACACCACCCTGGGTTAGACAATGGCGATATGCAAATAAGCTCTGACCCTGTTGCCACATAGGAACAGTCCAGTCCGAACTACAAAAGCCATGTCCTTCCCAGAACGGAATCAAGCATCCGAGGACCGGACCGGTTTCGAGGTACCACCTCTCATCAGCCCGGCTAGCTTGACTCCAAGTGGTGTGGAGTGCCTGGGACCCACGTCTGGGCATCCCCAGCGCACTTTGGGCGGCAATTGCAAAAACAACAAGTGATGGACCGAATGTGGATCAATGCCACACATTCCCCCAGTCAAAAGATCTGGGCCCAAATCCATCGTTTTTTTGCACTCCACACCACCCTGGGTTAGACAATGGCGATATGCAAATCAGCTCTGACCCTGTTGCCCCATAGGAACAGTCCAGTCCGAACTACAAAAGCCATGTCCTTCCCAGAACGGAATCAAGCATCCGAGGACCGGACCGGTTTCGAGGTAACACCTCTCATCAGCCCGGCTAGCTTGACTCCAAGTGGTGTGGAGTGCCTGGGACCCACGTCTGGGCATCCCCAGCGCACTTTGGGCGGCAATTGCAAAAACAACAAGTGATGGACCGAATGTGGATCAATGTCACACATTCCCCCAGTCAAAAGATCTGGGCCCAAATCCATCGTTTTTTTGCACTCCACACCACCCTGGGTTAGACAATGGCGATATGCAAATCAGCTCTGACCCTGTTGCCCCATAGGAACAGTCCAGTCCGAACTACAAAAGCCATGTCCTTCCCAGAACGGAATCAAGCATCCGAGGACCGGACCGGTTTCGAGGTAACACCTCTCATCAGCCCGGCTAGCTTGACTCCAAGTGGTGTGGAGTGCCTGGGACCCACGTCTGGGCATCCCCAGCGCACTTTGGGCGGCAATTGCAAAAACAACAAGCGATGGACCGAATGTGGATCAATGTCACACATTCCCCCAGTCAAAAGATCTGGGCCGAAATCCATCGTTTTTTTGCACTCCACACCACCCTGGGTTAGACAATGGCGATATGCAAATAAGCTCTGACCCTGTTGCCACATAGGAACAGTCCAGTCCGAACTACAAAAGCCATGTCCTTCCCAGAACGGAATCAAGCATCCGAGGACCGGACCGGTTTCGAGGTACCACCTCTCATCAGCCCGGCTAGCTTGACTCCAAGTGGTGTGGAGTGCCTGGGACCCACGTCTGGGCATCCCCAGCGCACTTTGGGCGGCAATTGCAAAAACAACAAGTGATGGACCGAATGTGGATCAATGCCACACATTCCCCCAGTCAAAAGATCTGGGCCCAAATCCATCGTTTTTTTGCACTCCACACCACCCTGGGTTAGACAATGGCGATATGCAAATCAGCTCTGACCCTGTTGCCCCATAGGAACAGTCCAGTCCGAACTACAAAAGCCATGTCCTTCCCAGAACGGAATCAAGCATCCGAGGAGTTCGGACTGGACTGTTCCCATGGGGCAACAGGGTCAGAGCTGATTTGCATATCGCCATTGTCTAACCCAGGGTGGTGTGGAGTGCAAAAAAACGATGGATTTGGGCCCAGATCTTTTGACTGGGGGAATGTGTGACATTGATCCACATTCGGTCCATCACTTGTTGTTTTTGCAATTGCCGCCCTAAGTGCGCTGGGGATGCCCAGACGTGGGTCCCAGGCACTCCACACCACTTGGAGTCAAGCTAGCCGGGCTGATGAGAGGTGTTACCTCGAAATCGGTCCGGTCCTCGGATGCTTGATTCCGTTCTGGGAAGGACATGGCTTTTGTAGTTCGGACTGGACTGTTCCCATGGGGCAACAGGGTCAGAGCTGATTTGCATATCGCCATTGTCTAACCCAGGGTGGTGTGGAGTGCAAAAAAACGATGGATTTGGGCCCAGATCTTTTGACTGGGGGAATGTGTGACATTGATCCACATTCGGTCCATCACTTGTAGTTTTTGCAATTGCCGCCCTAAGTGCGCTGGGGATGCCCAGACGTGGGTCCCAGGCACTACACACCACTTGGAGTCAAGCTAGCCGGGCTGATGAGAGGTGTTACCTCGAAACCGGTCCGGTCCTCGGATGCTTGATTCCGTTCTGGGAAGGACATGGCTTTTGTAGTTCGGACTGGACTGTTCCTATGGGGCAACAGGGTCAGAGCTGATTTGCATATCGCCATTGTCTAACCCGGGGTGGTGTGGAGTGCAAAAAAACGATGGATTTGGGCCCAGATCTTTTGACTGGGGGAATGTGTGACATTGATCCACATTCGGTCCATCACTTGTTGTTTTTGCAATTGCCGCCCTAAGTGCGCTGGGGATGCCCAGACGTGGGTCCCAGGCACTCCACACCACTTGGAGTCACGCTAGCCGGGCTGATGAGAGGTGTTACCTCGAAACCGGTCCGGTCCTCGGATGCTTGATTCCGTTCTGGGAAGGACATGGCTTTTGTAGTTCGGACTGGACTGTTCCCATGGGGCAACAGGGTCAGAGCTGATTTGCATATCGCCATTGTCTAACCCAGGGTGGTGTGGAGTGCAAAAAAACGATGGATTTGGGCCCAGATCTTTTGACTGGGGGAATGTGTGACATTGATCCACATTCGGTCCATCACTTGTTGTTTTTGCAATTGCCGCCCTAAGTGCGCTGGGGATGCCCAGACGTGGGTCCCAGGCACTCCACACCACTTGGAGTCAAGCTAGCCGGGCTAATGAGAGGTGTTACCTCGAAACCGGTCCGGTCCTCGGATGCTTGATTCCGTTCTGGGAAGGACATGGCTTTTGTAGTTCGGACTGGACTGTTCCCATGGGGCAACAGGGTCAGAGCTGATTTGCATATCGCCATTGTCTAACCCAGGGTGGTGTGGAGTGCAAAAAAACGATGGATTTGGGCCCAGATCTTTTGACTGGGGGAATGTGTGACATTGATCCACATTCGGTCCATCACTTGTTGTTTTTGCAACGGATGGTTTAAGGCACAAAAATCACTAGTGTCAAGCATATAACCAAAGCCATGCCTTTAAGAAGTTAAATGAGCACTGGACATCTGGCATCCAATCAAACGAATAATAGTATATAAAAAAGCAGAATAGACCACGAGCAACATGCAGAATACAAATGAAACCAGTCCCGTGCAGTTCCTGTAACCAGTAGCTTCTTTCTCCTCATCTGCTGCTCTGATCTGTGCCTGACCTTTTATACACACAAGAGGCATGTGAACTCGCAAATAAGCCCCCCCCATTTGCCCCCCACACACACTAGCGGTGTGCACCATCTTCCCGCCCTTTACATACTATGATGGAAAGCCCACTCGAGGGACCCTGGCGCCCTTCAGTGTGATGGCAAAGATACACACACATGGTCACTGGAGGCAACTCTTCTGGCCTTACGCAGCTGTAGTGCAGGAAAAGCACTATACATTTACCCAACGAGGTAGCACTTACTGATTAGCCAGTAGAAAGTACTCCAGTTAAGTATGGTGCAAAATCGCCAAAAAATCAGCGATTACGCGGGAAATTCACAAATTCACTGATTTTTTTGCAATTTCGCACGAATTCGCGAACCGCTGATTCGCAAAATTCGCCCATATTTATAAATTAGCACAATATACTTTGAGCCATGGGGGCGTACCAAACCATATATCAATAAAGTGATATAGGAAACACAGCTTGCATAGATACAAGGCCTAGAGCCTTTAAAACCACTGGAGGCACCAGGAACCACCCATGGTAGTGACACAGGGGAGCCACAGGGGACGCGTGCAGTGTCTGAACACAGCCGCAAACCACCATTAACTTCCATGGGGAAAGTCACGGTTGGAAATTCAAAGATAAAGGACACTTAGAAGAGGACTTGGAGCAAACCCCTTTAGAACTAGGAGGTTCTAGAGTCAGCACCCGCAGGAGCACTGGAGTACTCAAGTTACCTCACCCAGGGAGGCCGGGTGCATAGGTGTCTTTTCGTGTCGGGTTTTGTCATAGTTTTCAATGGCAATCTACAGCAAAGTGCTTCTGGTGGCCAAGTAGAAAGTGTCCGGAGGGATCCAAGCCTGGATCGGAGATGGGAAGAACCTGAAAGCAGAGGGGAGATAGTCTGGGTCACTTGCCAGTGACCAGGAGGATGATAGGCGGATGCCCACCAATGTCGGGTGATTTCAGGTGAAGAAGGTGAAGCTTGGCTCTTTAGCCACGAGGTCCCAGACATGTCAACGATGACCAGGAGATGGATTTGAGCTGTCCCACGAAGAATGTCTAGTGCTGCAGTGTCGGTGCCCGGATTGGACTCAACAAGAGTTGGCAAGAGCACACATGAGGAAAGCAGAGATAGGCTTCGGTGCAGACCAGCAAGGTCTGGGCAACTCACCACTTGGTAGGGAGCCAGTGCACATCTGGAGCAACCAGGGAAGCCAAAGGAAAAGTAGAGTTACCTTCGAGGGGACCCACCAGTCAACAGACCAGGGTTCTCGAATGAGACTCAAGCGGAAATGTAAGAAGAGGGCTCACGAAACACTCGTGGAGTGTAGGCCCACAATCTTCGGTACAGATGGTGTTCAGAGCTTGGACCAAAAGTAGCCCAATACACAAATTCGGAAAAGCTTGGGAAGTTAATGCACTAGCAAATGTGCTCAGTGTCTAGGAGTTCTGGTCCCACGTCTCTCGTGAGGGCTGCGGGTCCCAGCTTTGCTGGGATCTCGTGTCGGCCTCTGAGAAGTCTGGAAGTATGTGTCCTGAGTCACAAATACTTCGGAGTTCGGCAGGAGATTCAGAAATGCAGACTTGCAAGATGCTTTTTTGGTGCCTGTTTGAACAGGGGAGTCACTCCTTGACCCCAAGGGAGATTCTTCAGTCCTCTAGTCTTTACTAGTGTGTTGAAGTTCCAGGATTCAGTTTCAGAGTTTCATCCAGGTATAATCTAAAATCCGGTTGCCATGGGTCCCTTACTTATACTGAGAAAAGGGGTTGGACATACTCTGAGGACCTACCTATGGGAGCGTCAGGAAAGAGGGGTGGTTACACCCATTTCCTTTGTTCAGTTTCGTTCCAGAGCAGGGGCTGAGCACCCCTGCAACCGGTTTGAACTGGGGTATGCAGTGGGACACCAGGTGTGCCCCCAGCACTGTCTTTAAAGCACTCTCTGAGTGCCCCCACCCAGCCACAATACCCTAAAGCCTGTCTGGGAGGTGGTTACACCTCCCTGTGACAGGAAACCTATTGCCCAGGCCTCCCCTGCCGGAGTTTCGTACAGCAGCAGGAGGTCAGACCTGTGTCTGTGGAATCCATTTTGTGATGCCAGGGCTCTTTTAAACTATTATCGGGCAGAGCAGTGTGTACATGTTTTCTCCCTCTAGAAGGGTGGAATTCTACCCCCGCTGCAAGGACTGGTGGGGGGTAGGATTCCAAAGTGTTTGATACCAAACACGACATGTTTAAATGCAGCCATTCCAAAGTTAGCATTTACCGCGAGGTTATAATGCACTTAAGAGTATATGGTCTGGGTGCATCACAGAACAGCCTCAGAGAATATGCTTCAGTGATTAAAGGTAGATATATGTAACATATATCTTAGTAATGGGTGCATGCACCACCTTACCCAGGCTGTAGTAGCAGTCCTGTGGTGCCATTTTGGAAGGCTTCCCCGGGTTGGCATAATTTATGCTTTAGTCCCTGGTAGACCTCTGGGGTACCTATGCCCTTAGTACCTAAGGTAGCATACACTAGGGACTCACAAGGGTAACCCAGTAACTAATCTGGAGTGTACCTAATGTACATGTAATCAATTTAGAGAGGAAGCAGCTAGGCTAGGTTCTTGGATAGCAGGTCCCCAGCCAGACTAAAGTAAAAAACAGTGAAACACCAGCAACAAGTGGGGGTAACCATAGTAATCAGATCCTACTCTCCTACACGCAGGCCTCACAATTTAGATAGAGTCCCGATTAAACATGACGCAGTCCAGTAGGCAAGACACCTTGCTCCCAGTGCGGCCCATCCACACCAAACATCCTCACAGGCTCATACAGACTCAATGCTTCTGGATCCACTAACCCTATTTAATACAAGCAGATCTCACATGTGTAACTGTGTCCTGAGTCCTTAATGGCAGTGACCCCAACTTCGTGGCAGCGACCACAGCAGCAGACTCCCTTCAGTTTTATTTGTCGTAGTTTTCTTTAAATAAATTGTTTTATATGTAAATCTTTACATAACTAAGATTCTTCTTTGTCCAACCAAGCAGGGACACTTCCGGGCCCAAGAAGGTTGTTGGGGGTATGTTGCTAATGTGGGAAGAGGGTGCGTTACCTGCTGATGTGGGGAGAGGCAGCGTCAAAGGGGTATCTCTCACAGAAAGAACTCCGGTATGTTTTCACAAATGCCTCTGACAGATGCCAGCTGAGGGACTGAATCACAAAATGATTTTTCAATACTTATGTACTGTGAGTTATGAACAGTTCGCACCAAGGTTCACAGAGGGACAGCTGCGGCCTATCCGCTTGACTGACAGACACAGTACTATGAGCCGTCCGTGTCATTGTGGCTATCCCTGCCTGTTCCTTCGTACGCCACGCCACGTCACTCCGATTATGTTCCGACATTGGCCCCACATAGCTACCCATCGCAGGCGTACTCGCTGTAGGTGTGCTGGTCAGTGGTCTAGTTCTCAACATCTCACAGCCTCTCCCCGAGGGCAGGTTTGCACACACACCATACCCATCTGGCACATGCATCACAGGCCATGTGACCACGCAAATATAATGGATCAACAACGTTACATCCTTTATTGCCAGTGCTGATTGGATGGAGGACGCTCCACGGGTCTCAATCATAAAGAGTCCATGAAAATTTGTGCCGAAGGTTAGTTGCATCCTGAGTTGTATGGCCATCAGGGCCTACCACCACATGGCGCGGACTTGAGTTGCACAGGGTTTGTGCCACCATAAGCTGATGTGCCCATCAGGAGCCTACCACCACGTGACACAGACTTGCGTTGCACAGGCTTAGCGGCACTAAAAGCTGATGTGTGAGATCTGCCGGGCCGCGGAGAAGCTGATGTGGTGTCCGCCATTGTTGACTCAGGACTCAGCGACAGCTGTGAGATCTGTTGTGCCGCAGAGAAGCTGATGTGGTCTTTGCCATTCAGGACTTAGCGACATCTCTGAGATCCACAGAGCTTTGAAGGGCACATAGAGTGCCCACTGCTGCACACTCCCGTGGCACCAGGTAATTATTTGCTCATGGATGCGCAGGGGTGGCAGTGTCTCTCTCTCTCTCAATTCCCTCTCTTCACTCTCTCTCTCACTCTCTTTATTCCCTTCCTTCTATCTCTCTCTCCCTTCTCCCTCTCTCACTCCCTTTCTTTCCTTCCCTCTCTTTTTCTCTCTGGCTATTTCTTCCTTCTCTGTTATTCTGTGTCTCACTCCTTTGATATGCACATTACACACATCCTTATTTTGGGCTTTATTTTCCAGCCTCTGCCATCGGCATCCATTGTCCCCAAAGGAGTGTTCTGCCTTGTTGTTTTGTAATTTTTTTGTTAAATTTAGTTTTCTAGTTCATCGTTTACATACATATCTTTATGAAAAAAAGAAAGTTATGAAAAATTAAAGAATAATACAATTTTTAGTTGTTTTCTTATGTGCTGTGTGACTCTTTCTTGTTCTTTTTACTGTCATTTGGTGGTGTCCAACATGGTGCTAAATTTTGGGGCAGTTGTCGCGGGAAATACTGGTGATGTCTGCAGTTTGCACCAACTTCTGAATAGTGTGTTAGATTTATCTCAACTTTAGTTGCATTGAAGTGGTGATAATAAAATGAAGAGTAGCCGTTCCCGTGCAAAAAGACATGAGGTGCACATTTGCGATTTATTGTAATACTAAAATCCTGTATTGAATTGCACTGTGGTAGTGGGTGCACTTACAGTGTACACACAAAATCAATGAAATCTCATTGTATTTATATTGATTGAGAATAGTGGGTCAGGTGGTGGATCGTGACGGGTTACACTGCCCAGTTTGTTTATTGTTCGTTTATTTTTCTGCACACAAAAAAATCACATCACAAATTTCACAACAACTGCAATGCGAAACACATTTTGGCAATAAGCCGCGTTAGCACCAGTGATTTAACACCTGCTTTCTGCTGGTGTTAAGCAGGACGACTACCTGCAGCATGAAAAGGAACACAGCCAAGAGACACACCTGAACACCCACAGGTGCCATAGAGTCAATGAGCATGATACAGGCATACCCATGAGGGCCACAAGACTCATTGCAACTACCCCAGGACCGTCAACACCCCCAGACCCGCATCTGAGCAAGTATGTCCCTGTGGTCATTGTGTTAGCATGATAGGCATGGGCCCTGCAACATCACAGTGTGCTTTCTCCACCGGACATTACCATGTCACCTCAGCATTGACAGTGACCCTGGACATGTAGCTACGCATGCATCTTCCTGCATGCACAAGCGGCGTGTGCTGGTCTGGCTTAGATAGGTCAGCGCAGGAGTGATCCTATCCGGCAAGGGGAACGGGATATCTCGGACATGTTCTGTGCAGGACGTGTGGTAAGTGTGTCTCTGTTTTCTGGTGTGGCCACCAAAAGGGCTGCAGCAGTCGATGTTGTAAAGTGGCATACACCATCTCCAAACATCAGTGTCACAATTGTGGTTGGAATGCCGCAGGGCATGCATGAATAGGCATTACAATGGTGTGCCGTAGGAGTGCACAGGATACAACCGGGCACCGTACAAAAGTGTGGGGGCTCGTGGGAGGGAGGAGAAGCTGTTTGGCAATGTAACACACATTGAACTTGCCCATGTGCCACGTGCTGGGCATCTCATCCATGATGACCAGGGTCGCAGACATCCCACAACACCCATTAATGGCCTTGTACACATCCTACAATGCAGCTGGAGAGGTTACTGTAGGGATGAAAGGTTCTTTGTCTGAGCTATCTTGCGCTAGCAAAACTGCTGCTCCCAGAAGGAACTTGCAAGTGGCTAGCCCTCCCTGACAGATATGATAATATTTGCATCCGTCTCCCACACTACACACTGCCTGATTTGAGAACGAGTACACATCCCAAAAGTCCTTCGTCATAGTTAATGTGCGCGAAAGGGCCATCACACGTACTCCCATCACACCCCTGCCCTGCACCCATTGCACAAACACCCGGCTCATTGCACCAAGCTGTGCCATTTCATCCACAACACTGGCATATGGCAAGCCAGTGCAGCTACAAGCAGAGTCACTGATGCAATGGCAGGGCATCCCGAACACATGGTCAACTCCATTCTCGTCCACCTATACTTTACATGTCTGCTGCATATCCTGGGTGCACTGCCTTTGGCAGTACTGCTGATAACTTACCGGCTGAGCTTCCGCATTGCGGACAACACCTGCGTTCAACCTGTATTGCAATGTCGCACGTGCCTATCCGAGTGGTGCATGGACGTGTGCCTCTCCAACGAGAGCGTAGCTCACATGGATTACAACGTGTGTGCGCCCCCTGTTGCCCATTTATGGCATGTATGGATGTTTGGCATGCATGTTGGGAACTTGGGAGGTTGCACATGTCATAGTATGCAGTGACCTAAATGCCCCACTTCCCGATTCTGCTTTGGTGCACATTGGGTACAGTGGTTGGAGTCAGAAAATCTGTCCCGGTCACCTGATGGATTACGTCGACGACATATCAAATATTGTGGCCAACCATCACTTATTAGAAATAGTGGCATACGCAGCTGTATTCGCGATCATAGACAAGTGACAAGGTACCTGCAACCATGACTCAATGTGCCACATTGCACGTGTCCCACAGCATCATTGCACGTTGTACATCTGGTCACATGTCCCAAAAGAACAGTGGACATGGCTGCATTGGTATCTGTTATATCTGGGGGTCTCTAGTTGGCAGAGGTAAGTACCTTTGTCCAAATAGGGACCCTTGCTTCTAGTCAGGGTAAAGGGATACACACTGTAGATAACCCCTGCTCACCCCCTAGGTAGCTTGGCACGAGCAGGCAGGCTTATCCTCAAGGCAATGTGTAATATATTTGCACTTAACACACACAATGACCCCAAAGTACACCACAAACTGAGACCACACAGGTAAGTATATATAAGAAATATATCTTTATCTGATTTAGCAATTTAAAACCACTTGCAGTGTAGTTACACAATTTCTTCACTCTTCTGGATGGTTGCACTATTTTTCTAAGGAAGCATTATCACTTTAGTTTCAGTCTCAGTCTCAAATATCACAGTAAATAAATGTTGTAGACTAAATGAGCTTAGAATCAGCTCCTTGCCGTATCTAGCGCTGTTTAGCAGGAGCGCTTCACTGTGCTGATTGGGAAGCGAAACCTCGGCGTAGGGGAAGCCTCCCAGCAGACCTCGGCCCGGTCCCGTCAGCTCTCCACCCGCTCTCGACAATCCAGCGCCGGAGGCGACAAAAGGCACTCACGGATCCCTTGGCGAGGACGGGTCTTTTCCTGGAAGGCTCTTCCTCGCGTCGCGGCTCCCGGCGTCTTCCGGCGAAGCTTCTTTCAGTTGGACCAATCGGGTCGCGGTTCTGCAGATGAGCCCTCGCAGACACCCGGGAGTCAGGCAATGGCAGTGCGGCTCCCGGGACGAGCCCCTGATGACGCGGAGGCCGGCAGCCACTCACAGCGCGGCCCTGGTGATGACGCGATGGCGTTGGGCCAATCCGAGCGTGGCGTTACTGAGGGGGCTGGTCTCCCTCGACCAATGGGGACGCAGCAGCTTCAATCTCTGTCTCCGCAGCCCCAGCAAGGGATGGCAAGGTCGTCGGGCACTCTCAGGCCCCTGGCAGCGGCGATGAGAAACGGCACAGTGATTTTTAGGGCACAGGTCGCAGCTGGACTGCCCTTACGGTCACAAGATCTTCTTGGGAGAAATCACGAAGCAAGGCACCACGATCCTCCGGTCCTCACAGCATGTGTGCCGATGAACACACCGTTCTCCGCCCACGGCCAGCAGTGTAAAATCACTCACTAGGCAAACATGACCTTTTCTGCAATGTGCAAAGTACTCTTGTTAGCGCCTAGTTATGCTAACTGAACCAAACCTGCATTAGGCACTTCTACACTGACTTTTAACTTCACTTGTGTGAACTTGTAAGATGTTTCTTCACCCTGTCAGGCACCTGTGGTCTGAAGGTGCCAGGGACAGGGAAACAGATTCAGTATTCTGTGGTTGACAGTAGTGGTGGAATTATACATGTAGTAGGTCTCAGGGGGGTCTCATTGAGAACAGAGGGGATGCTTACAGGGAAGGAGGGAACATTTGACTCAAATTATGTGCTCACAGAAGAGAGACCATCTCAGGCAACCTGCATAAAAGCATTGGTACACACCTGAGACTTTGTAAACTCTTCTTCTCAAGACTTCAGGCCTCATATTGCATTGTAGCTCAAAAGTGGTCTCTTTTACAGGGTTCTCTATCACATGGAATGGTGTGGAAGGGAGCTACCATGTCTTTCCAGGGAGAGAATTGGTATCTGAGAGGTTAAGAACTGTCCCCTAGGAACAAGTCAGCATCCCTTCAAAAGGTACCCCAACTCCCTATGTCTACTCGCGAATACAGAAGCACTTTGGTGGGGGGAGAGAGGAGTTCTAGGTACACGGGAGGTAACAAATGTTATCACGAGCAAACAATGGTTTTATCATATAAGAAACCAGACATTTGCATTGTATTCTTTGCCTTGACCATAGTGTGGGAGGACACTCAAAAGGTGAGTCTTGTCCAAGAAGTCTTGTCAAATGAGTTTCCCAGGACGCGGGGGGGGGGGGTGGCAGGAGAGGTGTGACATGGGGAATGCTGGAATGATATAGCATGACTTGCCCTTGAATGTACTATGTAATGCTTCATGCTTATTGCTATTTGATCACTGCTATGTATTATGCGAGTCTGTGAGCAATGTTAATAAAAAGATTTGAAAAAAAGAAATGAGTTTCCCAGAGCATGAAAGACAAAAAAAGTTGTCCAGAATGAAAAATTGAGTACAGCAGCACATAATCTTCTGCTCAAACGTTTACCAACCTTAACTGTTCTGGCAACCCCTTGACTGTGGGTCTGTTGACATAAAATCCCCACCATTTTGAACAGTGCGCAGAGCCAGACCTTTCAGCTTGGCACCAGATGATAGATTGTGGGCTTCCACTCAGTTGCTTCCCACATCAATAAAGTTCAACCAAAGGCAAACAGATCCTTCAAGAATGTAATTTAGTCTCTGGTACACGAAGCAATTTAAAGAGACAATGAGGCTGAGAATGGTGCTTCACACAATCTGTATGGACAAAAGCAAGGAATCAATAAACCACCCAGAGGTTTACTAATATGTTACATCCCATAGTGGTTGGATAGTTTGCAATCTGTGCTCCTTAGAGGATTCTGTCCTTAGATCTGTGTGGGTCCTTGATGTCCATCTCAGCTACAACCGCACTCCTGCAGTGCACCAACAGCGCTGTTAGAATTTGTGCGAACGAACAATTTCTTTGGGATCCACGGTGGGACATATGGTTTCAGACCTGATAAAAATACAAATATGGTGTATAGGTTATACTTAAAACCCACAAGAGAAGTTGTGATTTTTCAGCATTTTATTCATCACCATTGAAGAGTCATTGGCTAGTTGATAAGTCACTGTCTAGTAACCCATTCAAATCAACAGCTAACAAACCAAGTCATAACTATGAGCGGCGGGGTCCTCACTTTTTATAGTGATAAAACTACTTCTGCAAAGAAGCGTTATGATCCTACCTGGCCAAACACATGTTCCTTTTATCTTAAATTTGAATGTAGGAAACACCCAATTTGCATTATAAGCTGTGTCAGCTTTGCATGCAGACAAGGTCAACACACTCATACCCAAAACATTTTTGTTTTGGAGGAGCGGGGGTCTATATAGGTCCACCGTGAAGTAATGGGGCATATTACATATCTTCTAAAAGCTAGAAGTATGCCCCCTTTACTCTCTCCTACAACTTGTGTATTCTCGTGCTTTAAACTACAACCTATTTATAAAATTAGGAGGGTGAAATGTGTGAGGCAAGTTCCCTGGGAGCATTATTGACTGCTATTCCATTGAACATTAACGCTTTGATATGACATGCCCTCAAACAGCCAGCAGTGAAGAGAAAGCAACATAGTTTATAATTAAGGTGAAGAAAGAAAAGTACCAATTACTAGAAGAAAAATTAATAAATAGATGAACAATCCTCTGTACACAGCAAACAAGAGTCTGATGAAAGAAAGCAGAAAGAAGGGTTCATTATTATAATGATTAATATGTTTGTATCCTTTCTGTAGATTCTGTAGAGGTGGACCCACATCTCCTCCCACCTCAAAGCCCTACACTGGCTTCCCATCAGCAAATGATGCCAGTTGAAACTGATCACCCATGAATACAAAGCCCTCCACAAGAAGGGTCCAGCCTACTTAATCCATAAGGTGAACTTCTACCATCCTACCCACAAACTTTGCTCCTAATCACTCTTCTTGGCCCACACCTCCCGCCTCCACAAAATCAAGGGGATGGCTGTGCCTTCTCACACCTAGCGGCCAAGTCCTGGAACGGACTCTACCCTGCAGGAATTCAAGAAGGACCTTAAGACCTGGCTCTTCGACTAACTATCTCAGCAGCAGCACCCCCGGCACCTTGATACCCCCAGGGGTGATAAGCAGTGCTTTGCAAATCCTATTTGATATGATTTGATGTATGAGGATGGTTACTCTACTGATCTCTATCCAGACATGGCTTACAGTGTCTCTTCAATATCCTTTATTGTATCAGGCAGCCCCATGTTGAGAGTCTCAGGAAGTAAAAAAGCGACCAAGCCACAGACAATGGCTACCGAGCAGTAGATCACTTGTGGCAGAACCTTCCATACTTCATCCATCAACAGGATCAGCGGAGCCAGGGCCACACCGATGCGGGAAAGAAATAAGTTGTACCCGATGCCATTTTGCCTGGAAGTACAATGTGAAAAAAAGACTTGAAGCCTCAGAGAAGCATGTGTAGACTGAAACAGTTCACATCACACTTGTTTTCAGAAGCACTGTCAATGCACTTCAGACATTATCCTCTTCATCCTTTCTACTTGAGCTGTTTGGTTTTTGCTTCAGAAACACTAACTAAACCTTGTGCTGAAAAAGGGAAGAAGTATATATGTTCTGCTTCCATTCAAGTTGAATGTCATACATTGACTTTGTTGTAGTAAATTAGAGTGATACAAATAAAAAAAAGTCTGTCCTACCACTCTTTTCTTTCTACCACACTGCTCAGGTTACCCACTTTAACATGCACATTATTCTGTTGTATCAATTTTACTTATTTCATTGCTGCCTTTTGGTTTAATGCATCTTATTCATTTTTTTCCGACTCTTGGCAAATAGCGTGTGTATATCATGCCATGCATTCGTTTTTGAAAAATATCATTTTTTTTTGCTAACAGACATTGGCTCTCATTATTGCACATGTAATTAAGTCCAGTTCTTTGGAGGCCCATTTGCCTCCAGATCATGCAAAGTTCTTTGTGGCAAGTTTATCACCAAGAGCTATTTTCACTATGGTTGTATCTGTCCTATGAGAAGAAAAAAAAATGTCAAATAAAATCTTAACTTTGCTAACTCTAGTTTAGGGGAAGCTATTAGCAAAATTCAAACACTATTTTTAATATCTAAAAGTCTGTGGGAAGTCAGACTTGTATTAAATATTTCCTAAAAGAAACTGTTAGAGCATTGAAACATGTACATCCAGTACCAACACACTGATGATACTGACTTGGACTTGACAGTCTCCTCTGCTTAAGGCATCCAGAAACTTAAACCTTGCTTGCATATGAGTCAGACCTGGATGTCCTGCACCTACCTGAAGCTCAACGCAAAAAAGACATCATTCCTATTAATTTCCTAGAATAATAATTTATATATTGTGCAAACCTGGCTCAATGACATGAACCTTGATGGCTTTGAACTCCAACTTTCACTGACTGTCAAGTCACTTGAATTCACCCTAGAGACTAAACTCACCTTCTAGGAACACATTGGCAAAACCACAAAGATGGCCTTGTACCAGTGCTCTCTTCTAATGAAAGCAAAACTGTTTTTCCAGCAAGCAACCTCAGACAGCTGCCCAAGCTCTTGCACTCTTGCATCTAAATTATGGTATCCCTACTCCAGACTCCATACTGTCACTCATTACCGGTGCCCTGCATGCTGCACCTAGCAGTTGGCTCTGCCTGTGCTTCCCGTTAATGAGGTATGAAAAGCGTTCCTAGAGTAGAAACAGTGGCTTAGGCCTTTTAGAAGGAAGCCCTGGGTTTGAGGTTTGTGATACATGTAGCTCACGAAGTGCAGCTGGAGAGGGCTCATGGCCTTCATTAACTTAAATGGGACTAGGATGAAGCCTGCCAATTCACAGTCAGGTGTGAAGGTAGTCCTGGAAAAGAGAAGCCTTTTGTTTCCCAGGCTCTCTGTTGACAGCTTGGCACTGGCCCAGTAGGAGGGAGACCTGGTCCCAGAGCCCATTTGGTATGGCTGACTAGAAGGGTACTATTTACTTCCTTAAATACACCTCTAGCTGGCAAGGAAGCAGTATCCAAGGGCAAAACATGCTGTCATCTTGGATTGCCCTCAGAATAATGTACTATGGAATAGTTTGTAATAAGACAAAAAGGGCAAGCTGGGAAAGTGGAAAGGTTTGCAATTGGGAATGTTTTTTTGATTGGTAAGAGAGTGTCCAGGAGTCACCCCTACCCATTGGTGAGTTAATCCTACAAAGCGGTACCTTACCAAAGTCAAAGTAAGTTCAAAGAAAGAGGTAAACAAATCTAAATTATAATTCAAGATCATTCAGCCATTTGCCCATTCCCTCACTCTTAACAAATGTTGATTTTCTAGCATAGTCATAAATGCTGGAAGATGGAAACACTGTTGTGGGGCATTATGTGGTTCTCAGATACAGTGCTTATTGTGATAAAGTAACTGGAAAAAAGACAACAGTATGCCCAGCGAAGGAGTCCATTTTTGTCAGTCAGTCAAGGAAAAATTTATTTCGGCCATAGGCCATAAAAGAAAATATATACATAACTTCAGCATTGGGTAAGGTACAGTGGCAGATATCATAACAAATGACTATTACATTAAAAGATAAAGACACTTGTTTATTACTAAAAAACTTTCACTTTGTCTACAATGTAAAAAAGGAGTGTTAAAAAATCTAGCTAAAAACAGCTAAAATTGTAGAATTAAAAACACCATGGTGGAGAATTAATTACGGACAGGGTAAACATTCACTCCCTTCCTAGACTCCCTAGTGCCTCCTACTCACGACATAATCCGTCTAGACAGAGCTTTGAAGCTGGGTCGGGGCCTAGCCTGTATACACCGGAGCACACCATCTGTCTCCCACTCGGAGTCCTTTATGCCATCGTCATGCGAATATCCTTGTCTCAATATCTTTATTCACAACCTTCAGGTGTGCAAACTACACACATTTTATAACCCCCCTGGGGACAACCTCCCCTTCATCGAGCAGTTAATGGAAATCCTCTCTGGCAATGTTTTTAAAAAAAAAAATTTTTAAAACCTTTATTATAAAAGAGCACACAGCTATTCAGCCTAACATCCCGGAGGCAAGGCAGCATAGTACCAGGAGGTGAAAGTGCAAGGTGATTCACAGCAGTACATTGAAGGTTGTTTTTTATTTTTTAAAGAAGAGAACTAAACCAAGAAAAGAAACGCCAAGAGGCGCGTGAAAGAGGCAACGGAGCAATAGAGTCATCAAGGAGTCGGCAAAGGGCAGAGGAGGACAGGTAAAGGGTCGATCAAAAGACTGGATGGTAGGATGGGGAGGGGGGGGAGGAAAGACCAGGAGCAATACAAACAGTATAAAACAGTTGGTGTCACAGGTTACGGGGATGAGTGTTCGTCCAGGGGGACAGGTTCCGGCGGCAGGCACACATCGCCCCTGTACGCATTCCATGCTCCCCACACTTTATTCCATGTCTGAGGCCTTCCCCTGGCTACATAGACCGTCTTCTCTCGGAACATGCACCAATCCATGTTGGCTTTCCATTGTACCACCAGGGGGGCTGTAGCAACACCCCACTTTTGAGCAATGTCACGTTTAGCAACCATGTTGCCCAATGTCACCCAGCGAGTCTGCGCCGTGTTGTGGTCAGTCGGCTCCCAAACGTTAAGGAGACACCTCCGCGCCTCTGCAGCCAACACCACACCAGTCACCTCACCCATAATCCGGTGCACTCTCGCCCAGTAGGGGGCAATAATGGGGCATTCGCACAGAATATGTAAAAAAGTCGCGAGAGCACCACAACCTCGACGACAAAGGCCATCGGGCGAGAATCCCATATGCAAGAGCCGAGGGCCGGTGACATACACCCGGTGAAGGATTTTAAATTGCACCAGTCGGAGACGTGAGGAGATAGCGACCTCCTTAGGGGAGGACACTGCACTCTGCCAGTCCTCATCGTCAAGCTTCAGGCCGTCTGCCGTCCATTGGTCTCGCAAGCACAGGAGGAGATCAGTTCGAACATTAATCAATTTCTTATAGGACAGGGAAATAGCGCTGTCAGGCATATGGCCATCCAGTATCCTGTCCTCTAAGGGGGAGCTTTCGGGGATCTCTCCATCCGTCGGCTTGGCAGAGAGCAACGCGTGTCTCAGCTGGGCGTAGCGGAAAAACTCTGAAGCGCCCAAACGGTATTCGGCCTGCAGTTGAGGAAAAGTCTTGACTTCGCCCTTAAATACCATGTCTTCTACTCTGGAGATGCCTATGAGATCCCATTTGTCGAAGCCCTTGGTGTGCCATAACCTGCCCAAGATATCCGAGTCGTACAGTGGGGTAAATCCAGTCAGTCTGCCCTGCCAACCCTGCGCTTTAGTGATCGTCCGCCAAATGTGAACCGCTGCCTTGGTCGGGCCTGACAGGCGCCGATCGAAGGATCTAGAATACAGAGCGTGATAATAGTTGCCACCGCGTAGGAGCCACCTGTCCATTGCGTAGCCCGGGCTATCAACAGGGCCATACAATCTGTGGTTAATAGCAGTGAGCTGAGAGGACCAATAGTACCGACGTACATCCGGTAGGGCTATGCCACCATCGTACCATGGTAACGTGAGCTTCTGGATGGCGACACGGGGCCGACCATCCCAGAGCAAGGCCCGTTGCAAACTCTCAGTCTCCCGAAAATAGCGGTCCGGAACCGGGTCCTGAGTGTTCTGTAAGGCATACAGGAATCTGGGTAAAGACATCATTTTAAACAATGCTGCCCGGCCCAGAAGAGAGAGCGGGAGCTTTCGCCAACTGTCCAGTTCTCTCCGCAAACGCTGGAGAGGGGGGAGAAGGTTGTGGTCATATCTCGCCTTAGGGCTGCCGGAAATGTATATTCCCAGGTACTTGAAACCCTGTCCGGCCATCTGGATATTGCAGCCTCTGGGGAGGCGCGGTGTGTCCCCCTTGAGAATGTAAAGAGAAGACTTGGCCCAATTGATGACCAGGCCAGAGTGGCGTCCAAAAAGCCTGAGCACGCCGCATGCCACAATAAGCGACTTGCAGGGGGAAGTAAGGTATAGCAGAATATCATCCGCGTACAGGGAAATTCTATCTTCAAAGCCTGGGGCCCAAGCTATGCCATGTAAGTCCGGGTGTGTACGTAGCATGGCCGCAAGCGGCTCAAGAGCCAGGGCAAACAGGAGAGGCGACAGGGGGCAACCCTGCCTAGTACCACGGTGAAGGGCAAAGGACGCCGACACACGGCCGTTGACCGTGACATTAGCCAGCGGAGAAGCGTAAAGGAGTTGCACCAAACTCACAAAGACCGGTCCAAAGCCGAGCTTCGCCAGCACCGCCCAGAGATAGCTCCACTCAAGAGAGTCAAAAGCCATTGTGGCGTCAAGAGAAGCGAGCACCGCCGGTTCCTTAAGGGTGTGGGCTCTGGCCATAACACCATGGAGCCGACGTAGGTTAAGGGCAGTGTTACGGCGGGGAATGAAACCCGACTGATCCGGGTGCACCAAATCACCGATGATTCCTACCAACCGGTTAGCAAGCAGTTTGGCTAGGATCTTAGGCTCCACATTTAGGAGAGAGATAGGGCGATAGGAGCGGCACACATCTCTCGGTTTTCCCTCTTTGTGAATAACCACAATGGTGGCCAGCCTCTGATCCAAGGGGAGGAGGCCCTCATCAAGTGCCTTCAAAAACATAGTCCGCAGGTGCGTGGAAACCACATCCGGTCGAATTTTGTATAACTCGACCGGAATGCCGTTGGGGCCAGTCGCTTTACCCGATCTCAATGCACGGATCGCCAAGGCGATCTCGTCAGCGGATATGTCTCGATCTAGGTCGGCACGGTCCTCTTCAGAAAGACAGGGGAGGTCAATCGTTGAGAGGAACGCAGCCGAGTCAGCCTCGGAGCGGTCTGAGTTGGAAGTGTAGACACCCCGGAAATAACCAGCAAAAGACTCGGCAATAGCATTTGGGTCGGTGACGGCGACCCCATCATCGCCCAAAATCTCAGGCAGCACGCGGCTAGCCATCTCGCGCCTGTCCAGCCAGGCCAGCAGTTTCCCAGCTTTATCCCCAACGTCGTAAATACGACCTTGTTGTTCCTTGGCCAGGGTAAGGGCTGCATTCGTGGCAAGATCATGGTATTCCGTCTGTTTAAGGGAAAGGGCATGCAAAAGAGAGGGATCGGGCTCAGGCCCCAGACGGGACTCGAGGCGCAAAACCTCGTCTTCAATGCATGTGAGGTCAGCATCTCTGACTCGCCTGGCCTCCGCAATGAGAGCAAGAGCCTCACCCCGTAAAACAGTCTTGAACGCCACCCACAAAGTAATAGCCGAGCCAACCGAACCGACATTCTCCGAGAAGTAGAGGTCGATGGCCTTAGCAAGGAGCGCACGAGTCTTGAAATTACGGAAATACCATGGGTTAACCGCCACCGGCCGGTCAGACAGGACGATGTTAAAATCAAACGAGACCCACAACGGGGAGTGGTCAGAGATACCCCGTGCCAAAAAACGGGCCTCGGAAACGGCAGATGCATGCGCAGCTAAGGTAAAAACGTAATCTATACGGAAGAGACTACCATGGGCACTCGAAAGAAAGGAGAAGTGGCGGAGCGCAGGATGCAATAGTCGCCAACCGTCCACCAAACCCATGGAGTCAATAAAGGAAGGCAACCACAGTTGGGAACTGCGGAGATCCCTAGGCGGTTGGCGGTCCAGGGAGCCAGAGCAGACTGAGTTGAAATCACCCCCCATTACCAAAAGACCATCAGGCAAGGACAAAATGGCGCCACCAAGGTCCTGGAAAGTACTGGATTGCAGGCCGGGGGGAACATAAACCGAAAGTAGCGCGAGGGAACGCCCTTCCCATCTCCCCGCCACTGCAGCGTAGCGCCCCCTCTCATCAATCACAGTGACGTCTATCTCAAGGGGAAGAGACGCACGCACCAGAATTCCCGCCCCCCGGGAACCCGAAGAGAACCCAGAGTGGGCCATCATCTTGTAGCCTTTACGATTAAGAGCTTTGCAAGAGTTTCCAATCAAATGCGTCTCTTGTAGGAGTACAATATCGGGCATATGTCTTTTAAGCAGTTGAATCACCACCCCTCGCTTAACACGGTCTCCCAACCCATTAACATTCCAACTGATCACTTTTAGTTTCCTACCCCCCATTGTCCCCCGACCCGTCCCATCCAACCCCAGCCAACCCAACCAGCAAGTGAAAAACATTGGTAAGCATGACCCATTGCCTATAGGAAAGAAGAGAGAAAGAACAAACAAACAAATAAACTTGAACAATTGAACCCCCCATCCTGCACCCCTGCATCAGACTAAAAAGCCCCCCCAACCAGCAGTGTGCCTGTCGCCCCATAAACTACTCTACAAAAAGTCCCAGAGGAGAAAGGAATCTCCGCGAACACCTCCCGTCACCCTCCATGAAACAACAGGAAAGTCATCAGGGTCCCTGAAAAACAGTACCGACAGTCTCATGAAGCGAGGTTACCAATCGCCTGTGGCAAATAATATAGCCAAGTCTTATGGATCCAAGCCACCAGCCGCACCTCCTTCGTGTTCATCCTGCACGTCCCGACGCGGCGACAAAGTGTCCAACCATTCACTCACATTCTCAGCGAAGTCAAAGAACAGGGCACGGCTCTCATGTTCAACCCGGAGTCTGGCAGGGAACATCATAGAATACTTGTATCCCATGTCTCGCATGCGCCGCTTTACGCCCGCGTAGCTCTGGCGTTGTCGTTGAACAGCCCTGGTAAAGTCCGGGTAGAAGTGTATTTCAGCGTTCTGGTACTGAAGCGGCCCTTGCCGTCTGGATGCCTGCAGGATCGCGTCTCGGTCCCGAAAGTTGAGTAGCCGTGCTACGATGGGCCTAGGCGCCACGCCCATTTTCGGCGGGCCGCCCGGCACCCGATGGGCACGCTCCACGGAGAAAAAGTCACTGAGACCAGACGGTGCCAAATGGGTCTTGATCAGGTCCTCCACAAAGAGGTCCGTAGCCGCTTCCTCCGATCCCTCCGGAACACCGACTATGCGGACGTTCTGCCGCCTGGCACGTCCCTCAAAGTCCTCCAGTCTCCTCGAGAATTGGTCTGCAGTCACCCGCAGGTTCCGGACCTCAATTTGCAGGTCCGAGACGTCGGTCGTTAGGCTGGAGGTTTTAATGTCCAATGACTTCACTCGATCATTAGTCTTGCCCAAGTCGGCTCTAATGAGAGTAAGATCAACAGCCATAGTGTCCACCTTGTGGGTTAAGGTCTCATGTTGCTGTTGCATGTCAGCCCGAAAACTGGTAATGGCACCCATGATGTCGCTCAGGGTAGGCTCTGAGCCATCAGGTGAGCCTGTAGCTGGAAGGCCCCTGGCAGAAGATCCCGTGGCAGGCGGCGTCTTCGGCTGGACATATCGCTCAATTTTGCTCTGTTGCGACGGTGCTCCTCCGCGGATGCCTTTGGTCGACGTCTTGTCGGGGTCGCCTCTGCCCGCCATGTTGGTTCCGATGAGGAAAAAGGCTGTACCAGCCAAGCCCGAGCCCAGCGAGCCAAGAAGAAAATCCGAGCTAGGCAGTCAGACCAGTTCGATGATAGAACCCACTTTAGTCACTAGCGCTCCGCCAACAGGGAAAGCAGACAGTTACTATGCAGGTCAATCGTGCGGCGTGGCGGAGACCGGAGAGACAATGGCACAGCCCTGGCACGGAGTTCAAGTCGACGTAGCTCTGCGTAGGAACCACAGATTCGAAGGCGGAAGGCAGCTCCCGTCTCAGTAGACCATCAGCAATAAGAATCCACCCGCGTGGATCAGGATTTCAAACAGGATATATGAGGAGGATCGGAAGGTCCGCGGAGCTCCGAGCTTACGCGGCCATCTTGGTTGCCCGTGAAGCTCCTCCTCCCCTCTCTGGCAATGTTGATTCTACCATGGCCCAAATCTCCCTCGATGATTTCAACCTTCACTGGTCCAACCTCAATGACTAAGCTGTAACATGCCTCAAATCCTTCCTAATTGATCACTATCTGACTCAACATTGTGACCAGCCAACCCATAATAAAGGAGAAATTGTGGACCTCATCATCATAAAAGGACACACCTTCACTTTGGACACCATTACGCCATGTGATTGGTCCGATTATCACTGCATCTTCTTTTTTATCAACATGGAAGTCTCCCAGAGAAAGTCTCAACCAACTAAATCGAAGATTTGGAAAAGAGACCTCAGAAATATCAACACAGCAGACCTAGCAACCCACTTTATATGTGCCCTCTCTCCACAAGTTGACATGACTGAGTTACAGGCACCCACTAACTTCTGCAACTCTACCATCGCTAGCATCATGGATTCCATTGCTCCATTACAACAAAAAAATGCCCCAACTAAAATGTCCAAACCGTGGTTCAATAACAACTTAAACATGGAGCGCCGCAACCTTAGGGCTATCAAATGATCCTGGAAATCAAATCCATCTTCGGACCAACTAATAATCCTTAGAACGATAAGGAGTTCCTATAACAAACAAATCAAGGTCGCGAAGGCTGAGTACTTCAAGTCCCAACTCAATCAAGCCGCTAATCGCCCTAAGAAACTTTTTTGAGCTGGGCAGACAACAATCAGTCAACACACCAAACCACTCAGTCTCTAGAGTCAGCCCACCTTCATGCGATTAACTGGCTGCCTTCTTTGCAGAGAAATCCAGACTCATCAATATAGTTCTTGACTCCAGGAAGACGCTATTACTAACCGTAAGGTCTGCACCCACCCCGCCCTATCTGAGAAAATTGAACAGACCAGCCGGAACACCAAGAACAATGCCTCCTGGAACACTTTCACTTCCCTCAGTGAAAGAGAAACTAACAAGATACTTCAGACCATCAACCCATCTAATCGTTTTAGCGACCCATTACCACTGTCCATCTTCAAAGAACTGAAGGAGGTTTTCACCCCTATCTGGACAAAGATTGTCAATGTGTCTGTCTCACAAGGTACGATCCCGGATTGCCTAAAAGCTGCTCAGGTAACACCTATCCTAAAAAAGCCTACAGCAGACAGTATGGACCTTAACAACTTCCGCCCTATCTCTAACATCCCCACCCTAGCCAAACTCCTAGTAAAATGCATCCAATCTCAACTCTGTACCCACATTGAGAATTTCCACCTCCTGGACCAACACCAATCTGGCTTCTGGAGTAGGCACAACATTGAATCGGCTCTCACTCACGTTATGGATGACATTTTAAAAATGCTCGACCAAAATGAATCCTGCCTCCTTGACCTTTCCTCAGCGTTTGACACTGTTAATCATGACTACCTCCTATCCATTTTGAAGCACAGGATGGGCCTTTCTGGTGCGGTGCTGCAATGGTTCTGGTCCTTCCTCCACCACAGATCCCAAAGAATTAAGGCAAACCTCTCTCTGTCTCCCAGCCATCACCAGTATCCATGGGGGTCCCCCAAGGTTCCGCCGTATCCCCCATACTCTTCAATCTGTTCTTGGAACCCTTAGCTAATGCACTTAATTCCGCAGACATTCTCTTCCATATATATGCGGATGATACGCAACTCTATCTGAACATCTCCTCCCCCAATAACCTCATACCACTCAACTCTACCCTATTAAATACTCAAAACTGGTTAACTGAGAACCATCTTTTGTTGAACACCTCCAAAACAGAATTACTTCTCATTTCTCCCCCGAATCAAATTCCCAAAATAAAAATTTGGATGAACCCCCTCACTGTCTTTAACTGCTCCCCCCTCATTGTTGACTCAGCCAAATTTCTCGGATACACCCTAGACAAGCACCTGAACATGAAAAATCACATCAGCAATATGTGCAAGGGAGCTGATCCCCAAATGAGGATACTCAGGAATCTAAAACCTTTCCTCCCACAAGTGGACTACAAGGAAGTGGTCCAAACACTTGTTTTGCAAAGGCTAGACTATGGCAGTGCTACGCTCTGTGGCCTTCTCAAATATACATTGGCCCCACTAAGGGCTTCTCTGAATGTGGTGGCCAGATTGGTCAAGGGTACTAAATGAAAAAAGCATATCTCCCCAGTCTTAAAATCCCTAAATTGGTTGCCCTATGAAGCAAGAATTCAGCTGAAGACTGCCTTTCTGTCTCAAAAAACCCTCCATTTCAAACCCCCCAGTTATCTAGCGCAAAAGCTAGAATTATCTGTAGGGAGTAGACCTTCTAGGAGTGCTAACTCTCTCCTCCTGAAACCACGGATTTTTGCAAAAAGAGAAGGTGTCAACAAGCTTTCTCCGGCTCTGCACTGAAGATCTAGAACTCTCTCCCACCGGAAATACACAGAATTTCCTCCAAGGTTGCCTTCAAATTGGAAGTAAAAAGATTCCTCATGAACAAGTACCTACCTTTAAAGGGTCTCGAATCGTCTGCTCTTATGCTCTGGACTTACACCCTAAATCCTTCCTTTGGTATTATTCTGCTCTACTAGTCACTTGCTCCCCTCCCAGTTCACTATGGTCCAACTATTATATTTTCGTTTGTTGTCCATTTTGTTCATAACCTTTTGTTTGATATGCATATTTGATTTGCTTGCGTTGGTATTCCTTTTGATGACTATACTGCAACTATTACCTTCCTCTCCCTCAAATTGTAAAATGCCCTGATATCCTTCGGGATCATGTTCGTGCTATATTAAACTTTATAAATAAATTAAAATAAATAAACATGCAATGCAATATGTGCATACCACATTACTCTGGTCGGTACATAAATTAGTGTAGTTTATAACTACAGTTAAACTAAGAATTTCCTACTAGAGCTTTTATCAATAATGGCTCTGCGAGTGCACCACACAGAGTATAAAAACATAGAGAGATAGAACACAATAGGTGTAGCGGTTTCATACTTAAGGAGCCTAAATGCCTCAGTACAATGTCTACTCCCAATGTTCCTTCGCAATTGTGGTAGCCACTGTGACCTTGTCTTTCCATAGGTGGAGCAGAAAAAAAGAGTGTGGATTTCAGTTTCCCCAGCTCTGTCACACCCTGGACACTCTAATGTGTGTGAGCCCTGCCACTTGTTAGTGAATGATCGAAGCGGGAGCACACCGTGTCTAAATTGAAAAAAAAGTTTCTTCGCTAAAAGCGTTTGTATGTAATCTAGGGCCGGTTCGAGCCTGTATTGCGCCTTTATTCCCAAGAACCTGGAAGTTAGGCAACCCGCTTGTTCCGCCATAGTTGAACCAATTTAAATTCTCTGTAGGACTCGAGCAGTACATTCCTAGAGGTCATAGGACAGATCTCTTCTGGGGAAGTCCACATGTTTACCCTCCCTAGAGTCTGACAGGTATTTCTGATATAAACTAACCAGGGAACCTTCCGGCACTATAGAGCCTCATAACGTCCTTCAATTCCTCTTTGTATTCGGCTAATTCTGGTGTGCTCCAAAGGCTTCGCCAATAAAGCAGGGGTCTAAAACAGACAGAATCTACTATAGGGCTAATCCCTAAGTCCTTCCTAAGTTAGTAGAGAGCTAGTAGGAAGACCAAGAAATTGCCTAAGAAATTGGTTCTCTATCATTAAGAGGGAGGCATCGGGATGGTGGCCCCATAGTTCTGCCCCATACAGTGCCGAGCCCCTAGCTTGAGTCTTGTATATTTCTGTTGCTCTCTCGACGAAAGTTAAGGATGGCTGCTGCGCTGAAAGACGTACGGTACTAGAAACATTTCTGAGCCTAACAAACAGGAACCGGACAGGCGATAATGGCTGCCTAAAATGGAAATTGGTAGAGTATAATAAAAATTGACGCATTTCATGGAAAACACAATACAGTTCGTATAACCAGCTTGCACTGTTAAGCAATAAATATTTGTGTCAGCAATCTTACATGTACCACTTTTAAGGCACATGAACAATTGCTGATAATATTTAGTATAACATGAATTTTCTTTACGTTTCTAACACTTGTACGGAAGTGCGAAGATGGCCACCAGACTTTATTAGTACTGAAGGTGGCTTCAGTTATGCTTCTGTCACGCTTAACTTAAGACAACATCCTAACTTCTGTGAATACCAAAAGTAGTAAGTTGAGGATTTTGTCTCAAGTTAGTTCTGTGAATCGGGCCCTAAGTCTTAGAAAATAAAGTTTTTTCATAGTTTCCAATGCTTTCGTTTACCATTGTTCATCAGCGGCAAATAGTAGACTGTGGCTATGTTAAGAGGACAGCCAACTGATGTTGTTAATGGCTGGAACATATTTGATCTAAATTATGCTATTCCATTTTGGCAAATGTCCGTCCATGGTAAAAGTAAAGAGACAAGAAGTGGATGACAATAGGCCACATTTCAGAAGTTTCATTAATAGGTGTGTGGTAATTAATTGGATTTAGAAGACTCTTGAAAATATTTTTTCCAAGGATTTTTGGAAGATCTTTCGTTTTAATTTCTTTTCTGATGGAATTGTCAAAGTATGACAAGTAAAAGCCCGTTTGGTTGCTTTGGCATTTTACCAAAATATTTTGTAGCTAGAGGTGTATTTTGCTTTTCATGTTTTAGTCCTGTTCGCAACAGGCAGTCTAGCCTGTAGCTGGGCAGATGTCTTTACAAAGAGAACTTTCTTTGTGATGGAACAGATTTTAAATTAAAACAAAACGCATGAGTGCTAGAGTAGGCTAATTTAGATGAACAGTTAATTAGTGGATGACTTGTATCCTGAGAAATTACTATGACTTTTTTCTTTTTGGGCAGGATACCGTGGGTGATTTTTGCTTTTTAATGGTGGAGGTTATACTTCTGCCCCCTAAACTCCACCTTTTCCCTACAATATTTTTCTCTAACACCGGTCGACCCAATTCTTTTCCTATGTTGGTTTTTCTCAATTCCTTCACCTGATCAATCCATAACCCTAACTAATCCTGTACATGTTTTCATACGTGCTGTTTTTAGGTCTCGCCTGAGCCAGCGTTCATGCGCTGCTCTGGAAGACAATAAGGGCCCGATGTAGGTGGCCCAATACCGATCGGTAACGGCCGAGAATACCGATTTTCGGCCCTTACCGAGAGGTATCCAGCCATCGGGATGTAGGAGCCTGAAATCCGGCTGAATCGTTTTTTTTACCGAATCGGTATAGATACCGAATCGGTAAAAAAACGAATCGGAAATACACCTAATCGGTAAATGAACGAATCGCTAACATACCGAATCGGTAAATATACCGAATCGGACCATTTACCGAATCAGTAGAGTTACCGAATCTGTAAATAGTCCGAATCGGACCATCTACCGATTCGGTAGAGTTACCGAATCGGTAAATTACCGAATCGGACAGGCCAAAACTCAGATAGAGGTGTAGGGAAGCACAGAAATACCGATTTTGCCTCAAAATCGGTATTTCAAAATCGGTATTTACCATGGATTGGAATCAGGTGGTAACCAACTGCAACCTATAAAATGAGATCCAAAATGCAATGCAACTTGCAGGATGGCGGCATTTTATGTCATTGCAGGGCGGCTACAGCTACAGCAGGAAGGAGAGAGGGAATGGCAAAGAGAGGAGCAGGTCTACAGACAGAGGATCACCCTGTTCATGCTCACAGAGGCAGAGATCCTACAGAGGTACAGGCTGTACTCAGATACCGTTCTGGAGCTCATCAGGGACCTAAAACCACTGTTGGACCACCCCACCCCAAGGGCACACGCCATCCCAACGCACGTGCAGGTGCTATGCAGCCTACACCTGCTTGCGTCTGGCAGCTATCAAAGTGCAGTTGCTGCGGTAGGAGGGGTGACCCAGAGCAGCCTGTCAAGGTTTTTCAACAAATTCCTTGACACCATGATACAGAGGATGGACCAATACATTTCTTTCCCTGCAACCCATGCGGAACTGGTACAAACAAAAGCAGACTTTTACCAGATGGCACGATTTTCCCACATCATCGGCTGCATTGATGGCACGCACATTCCGATTTGCCCCCCTGCTGACACAGAATACATATACCGCAATAGGAAGTCTACGCACACCATCAATGTGCAGGTGATCTGCAATGCCAAGTGCACCATCACAGACCTGGTTGCAAAATTCCCAGGGAGTACCCACGACTCCTACATTTTCCAAAACAGCGGCATCTATGCACGGCTGACGGCTGGGGAATTTGGTGAAGGATACCTCCTAGTTGAGACACATCATCAGACCTCCATAACAAAATGTAGCACTGTGAAGTACATGTATGCATGTGAGTAATGTTACCCCTTTTCCTTCTAGGCGACAGTGCATATGCCCTCCGCTCATTCATACTCACCCCCTACCTCAACCCCTCTACACCCAGCCAAAGGAGGTATAACCGGGCCCACAAAAGCACAAGGAATGTAGTAGAACGGACCTTTAACATCTGGAAAAGCAGGTTCAGATGCTTGCACAAGAGTGGAGGTGCAAGGCAGTATACCCCCCATCACCTGCTGCAAGATCATAGCTGTCTGTGCAATGTTGCACAACCTTGCGGTGAAGAAGGGCACTGAGGTGGAGTTGTCAGACTACGAGGACCATGACGACGACGTTGCTGTGCCAAAAACACAACCTGCTGGGGTGTCTACACCAAGTGATGGCAGACACAGACATGAGGAGATAACAGAAAACTATTTCTGACTGAGTACAGATGCACAGACAGGTCATGGATGTGAATTTTTTTTATAATGTTGGCACAACGTTACAGCACAGATGTGCAACAAATGAAATAATTACAGAAAAGGTGGGGAATGGAAATGGGCCGGGTTGCCTCACCCACACTGGCAGTGTCATTTCCTGCTGCGCTTTGCTGAACCACTGGGATGTGGCTCCCCCCCTTCTGCATGGCCGGCTGCCTCAGCGGAGCGCCTGGTGCTCCGGCCCGGCTCGGACACAGCGCTGGCCGGGCTGCTGCGGCTGCTGCTGTCCCCAGCCTCGCCCACGTCCAGGGCAGGATTCACCACTGTGTTGGAAATGATGAGGGCCTCCATGGCAGTGGTGATGCGGGCCATGCCCCTGGTCACCTCCGCAGTGTTCTGAGTGAGGCAGTCTTCCATATTTGCCCCTCGGCGGCATAGCAGGGCCGTTGCTGCGGCAAGCCGGTTGATTGCCCGGTTTTGTACACGGGCATCCCTGCGTCTAGTGTGCTCATTCTCTTCCATCTTGGCACAGCTGTGTTATGGCAGTTGTCATGCGACCCAGTCCTGTTGCAATTTCCCTGTTACTTGCCACAAAATCAACAAATCCCTTTGACATTTCCACCATCTGCAGGTTGTGTTCCCGCAATTGGCGCTGGCAAGCCAGGATGGACTTGGCCTGCATCCGCTGGATTCGCACCATGCTCCCCTCAAGCCCTTGGAAGACGGTGCCCTCCTGTGATGGACATGCACTGCTGGTAGTGCGTGGGCGGCGGCGATTGGTGTTGCCCTGCTGGGTGGCCTGCTGTGCCACAGGTGTCGCAGGTGTGGATGCTGGTGCCTGACCCGCAGCTCCCGCCATGATTGTCATTGGGGCCACAATACTCCTCCTGGCTGGTGATGTGGCAGGTGCTGGCTGGGACCGTGTGGCTGAGTTCTCTGGTGAGACCTGCAATGGGGGGGATTGTGACAATAGGGGGGAGTGGGGAAATAAGAGGGCATGTCCTGGGTCGTCCTCATTGGCCATGGCACTGCTGTCCTCCTCCTCCTGCGAGGCATCCATGCTGCTTGGCCCTGCCACTGCACTGTCCGCCGTCGCTGGTGCTGTCCCTTGTGCAGCTGATGCTCCACTGCCTGATGGCGCCCCTAGGTATAAAGAAGCATTTGTGAACTGAGTGCAAATGTCTTACAGTCACTACAATAAAAGCATTGCACATGTCACTTTCATTACTCTGAATCTTTTTTTAAGTGCATTGCAGTTTAATGTGCAATGACATTTGTTCCTACATTAGCTGACTACATTTCCCATGATGCATTGCTCATGTATGTTGCTAGCAGTACTGGACTGGGGTTTGGCTGTACATTGAGGCTAAAGGGGAGGTGTCTGTTATGTTATGTTAATATATATTTATTAAGCGCTCGTATGCCCGGGGGCTTCATGGCGCTATAGGAAGGGAACACAACACAACAGTTAAAAGTGAAATACAACTCAGCAATAGGCCTGCATGAACAGCCAGGTTTTAAGAGAATGTCTGAAGCTAAGGAGGTCTCCACTCAATTTCAGTTGTAAGGGAAGCGAATTCCAAAAAAGGTGGCTGCAAGATAGTCAAAGCAGCTGCCACCAAGACGCTTCCTTTTGAAAGATAGAACAATCAATAAAGATTTTTGAGCAGAGCGAAGATTTAAAGATGGATTGTATCTAGAGACAAGATCTTTTATAAACTTCGGGCTGAGTTTTGTAAGGTTTTAAAAATAATACACCCGGTTTTAAATGCAATTCGCTGCGCAACAGGTAACCAGTGTAGTTGTTTCAAACCAGGTCTGATAGATTGCCACTTTGTAAGTCCAAGAATAAGCCTGGCGGCTTGATTCTGGGCCAACTGAAGTCGTTTTAAATCTCCCGCTGGGTGTCCCAAGTAGAGACTGTTAGAAAAATCCAGTCGGGATAGGACAAGGGCAATTATGACCTGGGTGAGAGCGGCCTGCGTAAGAAAGTGAGCTATTTTCCTTATTTTTTTGAGTTGAAAGAAACTGGCCGACACTACGGTACCTACTTGTCTTTTCAAAGAAAGGTCCTCACTTATTGTTACTCCCAAGCTTTTGACCAAGGACGATCTCGTAGGTGGAGCCCCCATGCTAGAAGGCCAAAAGCGTGGACTCCAACTTAGATCACTTTGCCCAGGCAAGACCAATTCAGTCTTGCCAGGGTTAAGTTTCAGATGATTAAGACTCATCCATCCCTGAATGTGTGTCATGGTGTTATAAAATTCTACCACAGAGTCCTTGGTGTTCAAAGGGAAGATGAGTTGTAGATCGTCCGCGTAGTTATAGATGGTAACTTTAGCATTTCTTAGGGAGTACAGTAGTGGGCGAAGGTACAGATTAAAAAGCAAAGGTGACAAAGATGAGCCCTGGGGTACTCCACATGTGGTGGAAATAGTGGGAGCTGTAAAAGGGCCCAATCTTACTGATTGAGTGCGGTCTGTGATAAAGGAGCGAATCCAGCTCAAAGCGGGCCCCCTGAGGCCAGCTTGTTCGATACGGATGACCAGAATGGAATAGTCAACCGTGTTGAATGCTGCTGAAAGATCGAGTAGTACCAGGGCCTGGTGGATTCCTTTATCCGCATTCCGCCTCAAAGTATTTTGTACCGCCAATATTACAGCTTCCGTTGAGTGACACGAACGGAAGCCTGCCTGATTGGGTTCAAGATATTCTGTTTGTTCTATGAAATTAGACACGTTTGCACAGACGTGGGCTTCCAGTAACTTAGAGGTATAAGGCAGCAGTGATATAGGCCTATAGTTTAATGGATCAAGCGGATCTGCTCCAACTTTCTTGATCAGAGGGATAAGCAAGGCCTTCTTAAGGCTATTGGGAACTTTGCCCTGTAAAAGTGATCCATTTAGCAAAGGAAGCACGCCCTCAGGAATGGCTGTCCCCACCTCTCTCAGGATGTGCGGAGGGCAGGTATCATCAGGTGAGCCAGATTTAACCCTTGCGAAAAGGTTGGACAAAGTCTTACCATCAATAGGGGGAAAGGTTTCTAAAGTGTGAGGATTATAGTAAGCGTCATCCAAAGGAGGGGGGGGGCAAGGCATTTAAGATACTCTGTTTTATGGTGCAAATTTTGTTAAAGAAAAAAGAATTCAATGAGTTGCAAAGATCCTGGGTAGGGGTAACCGATGGGGTGGTTCTATCACTACTGTAATTTGTAATTTGTAATTTGTAACTGAGTTTTGTATCGCGCCAACTCACCGACAGGTCTCAAAGCGCTTCTGACAAAGTACAGCAACAAGAGAACGAAGTGAGGATAAAGATGTTAACTTAACTACGGAGATGTGAATGCGTCCTTGAAAAGTAAAGTTTTCAGGGTTTTCCTAAACCGGAGAAGGTTGGCCTCTCTACGGAGCTCCTCCGGTAGCTTATTCCAGATGGTGGGTGCTTGAACTGAAAAAGCTCTGCCTCCTTTTGTTGCCAGTTTGAAACGTGGGCAGGATAGCAGGAGGGAATCGGAGGATCTGAGGGCGCGCTTAGGTTCGTAGATTCTGAGCCTATCTTTTATGTAGGCTGGCGCCTGGCCATGGATTGCTTTATGGCAAATGCACATGCTCTTGAATTCAACTCTTTGTTTCAAGGGGAGCCAGTGCAACCTATAAAGTAAGGGAGAGGCATGAGTCTGCCTAGGTACTCCAAATATCAGGCGGGCTGCGTCGTTCAAGATGACTTGTAGACGATTGATGGAGTTTTTAGGGAGGCCTAGGTATAGTGCGTTGCCATAATCAATTCTCGACACAATTGTGGCTGAGACGATGGTTTGGAGCATGCTCCTTGAGAGTAAAGGTGCAAGCTTACGTAGCTGCCTGATCAGATTAGTGCATGAACCAACCACAGCGGACACTTGGTTGGTCATTGATAGTTCCTGGTCAATTTTCATCCCGAGGCTCTTTACATTAGAGCATGGTTTTGGGGTAGGTCCAAGTTCTTGTGGCCAGAACAGGTCATTCCAAGGGGAGGTAGAAGTAGAAACTACAAGAACCTCCGTTTTGTCTGGATTTATTTTCAATAAGTTGGACGACATCCAGTTCACTGTGAACCGTAATATGTCTTGGGCTAAGGACTGAGCCGATATGGTATTATCGATACTCAGCAATAGCAGAGTATCATCGGCATAATTAAAAACTTTACAGCCCATGTTTGCCAGGGATTCTATCAATGGTTGTAGGTATAAATTGAATAAAAGTGGAGAAAGCGCTGACCCTTGCGGGACTCCACAAACTAAGGTACCTACTTCGGAGACCTGATCTGCTAACTGGATCCTCTGTGTCCTCCCTGATAAGAAGGCTGTCAGCCACTGGAGAGCTTGTTCTCTTATCCCGGACCTAGCTAGTCTGTCCAGGAGCAGTGCATGGTCAACAGTATCAAACGCTGTATCATACTGCTGAGATCATTCACAATATTGAACAGGTATTTCGTCTTATTACAAGAGTTCAATATTTTTTCGGAGAAGTAGTCAGTTTTTTGTTTTAGGACGAGTTTTTGGTAGTCTTTACGGGCCTTGTAATAATTGGCTTTATCTTGTGCCAAATAGCCGATTCTCCACTTCCTCTCTTTTTGGCGCACTTCCAATTTTAAAGACTTCAAATGTGGAGTAAACCACTTATGTGCGTCATTAGGGCGGGAGCGGGGGATGTTTATACAAGGAGCGTGGGCGTCAGCTGCCTGACGTAACCAGTTAGAATAGGCTTCTTCAATGGCATCGATGTCCTTGGCCATGGGGGGAAGGGACAAAGCCAAGGTGTCCAAAAAAGCTGAAGTGTCAATGTCCTTCCATTTTCTGATTTTCCCGCCTGTTTGGAAAAGCTGCTTTTTGCCCTTCTCAATGGTAAGTGTAAAGTGTATGAGAAAATGGTCCGACCAGATACAAGGAGTTACAGAAGAAATAGAGAGGGGGATATTCTGGGGCCATATTTGATCAAGGCTGTGCCCTTTTTCATGGGTTGGCAGATGGATCTGTTGTATTAGGTTCAGATCTAAAAGTAAGTCCTTAAGTTCTGCTGCCTGAGCGTCCAAGTCAGTAGCATCAAACCAGAGGTTCAGATCACCCAACAAAACAATTTTAGTATGATTAATTACAAGAGAGGCTAGTTGTTCTGCCAATAAGGCAGCAAAAGTGGACATGAGTTGAGGGGGGTGATAAATTAGGACCATTAACAGTGTGCCACTGTCAGTGTCCATTTTGAAAACGATATTCTCTGAGCCTGTAAGGACAAGAGGCGGTAGTAGGGAGAACTTGTGAGTATTATGAATAATGGCTGCAACTCCTCCACCTCTTTTGTCGGCGGATCTATCAGCATTTAAAATGTAATAGTCCGAGGGAACAGCCGCCAAAATATCTGGTAATGAGTCTGCTTTAAGCCAAGTCTCCGTAAGGAGCAAGATATCGGGTTGCTCAGATCGCAACATTAAAAATATGTCCATGTGATGTTTGGCCATCGACCTTGTATTCAAATACATACATTTAAGCTTGGTCTGTGATTCTAATAAGAATTGAGAACAAGTGCGGGGGCTGGGGTGGGTAGCATTTCCGGCTGTGTACTTGGACTTTGAAATACCATAAGTGGCAGTGCGCTTGAGTACATGAGGAATTAGTGGCAGACATAAGTTGTCTATAGGTCTTAAAAGCATCAGATCATGAGAGGAGTATGTGTAAATTTGACCAGGGGTTTTTGGCCCCCGGCCCCAATCAGCCACGGACGGGCGCAGACGGGCTTACCATAGGCGAACCTTCGGCGCGCCTTCGTCGCGCCCGCTGCGCCCGTCCGCTGCGCTCCCGGATACACATTGAGTTTTAAGCCCTGCCTCCCGGAAGAACTAGACCGCTAGCTCCGGTCCAGCCCCACCCAAGATGGCGCCTCGCCTCGCCCTCCACACAAACGGCACCAGCCGCGGTGGAACGGGACGGGGTACAGATAGGATGGACCACAACACAGTGCGCAAGATTAGTGAGTGCTATTAAAATTTTTAAATTCAAATTCAGGCATAAAAAACAGCGCTGACATCTCGATCATGCCAGTACTGTCTGCAATGACAACAGGTAACTGTGCGTGGTAGGTCACTAAATAGTGCTGACAATCGGTTCCCCAGAGAGCAAAGTTGCTGCCACCAACCTTCAGTTCTCGAGGGGCCCTGGGCTCTGGATTGTTTGGTAGGTGTTGGTGTCTGGTAGGGTGTGTCATGCTGTGCATGCTTCTTACCTTTTGCTGTAGCTCTGGCTGAGCTGTCCATGTCCCCAACTCCCACCACACTCTCGGTCTCGATCGTTGTGGACACCAGTTTCTCCAGTTCAGTGAGGGGGGGCGCGGGGTTCCTGCCTCCACCGGTCAGACCTGCCTGCTTGTGGAGCTCCGCCAATTTCCTCTTGGTGAGGCTCCGAATATCATAAAACCTCTTCTTGAGGTCCTCCAGACTCCTGGGGGTCACACCAACTGCATTGACCCTCTCACTGATGCACTCCACAGTTTCCTCTTGGTGGACTCAGGGACTGTGAGGGACAGACTCCCAAACAGCTGCCTGTGGACCCTCACCACCTCCTCCACCAATACTTGCAGCTCCATGCTGCTGAACTTGACCTTGCGCTTTCTCTCAGCCTTCTGGCTCTCAGAGCTGCTTGCCATTTCCACTGTGTTCACAAATCTGCTACCACTCTCTCTGCTGCTCACTCTGACTGCTCAGCTCTGGCTACCTCTCCAGAAAGTTCTAATGAGTTGCACCTGCCTGGGTAGCCACTCCCTGCTAGGGTGGGGGAGGGTGGTTCCACCTCATTGGCTGTTTTCATTAGTTTCACTTTTACTTGCTTGCCGATTACGTATTTACCGATTCGGTATTTACCGATTCGGTACTTACCGAATCGGTATTTGCTGAATCGGTAAATACCGATTCGGTATTTACAATGCATTCCTATGGGCTACACGATACCGATTGTTTCCGAATCAGTATTTTACCGATTTTTTTTCTCTACATCTCATTTTCCGATTTCAGAATACTGATTCGGTAAAAATCGGTATTTTAAAATTAGTAAATGACTTTTACCTACATCGGGCCCTAAGTAACTACTTAGAAAACTGGTACTCCCCGGCCATCAGCTTGCCAGAACGTGCACAAGCGCGCGCATCCCTTGCGTGCTTCGCGTCATCGTGATCACTTTTGCTTTGCCGTCCGCCTCAGTCTGCCAGCAGCAATCCTCACTCAAGGTACGGCCCCTCCGGGTGGCTTGCACAGAACTCCACCTTCTTCGTCCTAATGTTGCTATGTCTAATCTCACGCTCACCGTCTCCCCTGAAAGCTTCTCCTCCCTGTACCGCCCACCTCACCTCAACAGAGCTGTCATGCCCTCTGCAGCCGTTGTTCCGCATCTGGCTTGCTGCAAGGTCTCTTTCTTCGATCTTCACTTCTCTTGCCTTTTCCCTCATCTCCCTACTCTAGCCCAACCTGCTCACATTCTTGCAGTTTTTGTCTCACTCTGTCACTGCCTCTTACTTTCTCCGCATCGACTCTTCGCTGCTTGCCTCATCGTGTCTGACCCTCCCATTTCTTCTAATCTGCCTCCATATGCATTTGCTCCGCAATGTTTTCCGCTTCTCTCTCTCGTTCCCTTTCACCGTTACCTGCGCCCCCTCCCACCCGCGCCTGCACCCAGTGCGCCTTACAATTGACTGTAATAACAACGGTACCGCTGCCCCAGGACTGAATTTGGGTAAGACTTCGCTTGGGTAAATAACTTTGCAGAACTAAAAATGTGATACTTATCAGCCATAAAAAATGTTGAAGGAGGCACAAAGCGAGTTAGTTGCAAAGGACCAGCTTGCTGTCTGATACTTGTTTTTTTTGCGTGGCTTGCAGACTCATAATCTCCGTCTCTTTAGCCCACCCCCTCCCCGGCCCCACATTACCTCAGAGTGTGCATTTGTTTATTCCTGATCTTGTTAATGTTGTGCTTTTGTAATGTTATTTTTTACTGTTCTTTCAGCATTACCAGGCATTGAGAACAGATAGATTAAAGAGCCGGGGGCCGCTCCAGCATCAAAGTACCACAGCTGTGTGCAACATTGCATGAGCAATCCTTTCTGTGACATCTCGTAATTACCACATCTTTTTCATTCTTATGCCCACTGATAGCAGACAATGTCAGTAAAAGGGCATTTCCTTCACAATTCTTCAAGCACCGCTTTTCTGTGGTTTGTGGAGTTATTTCTAACAGCACCCATTTTACAAAAGAACATGTTTTATGGGCAATAAGGGAGCAAAATTAAACGGTTTAGGAAATACAAAAATACGTAATCCCATGAGGAATCAGTAAAATAAATACTTTTTGTTTTGATTAAATAAACTTTTAAAAATAGAAATGTTTGCACATCTGACCATTCTAATACGATTATGTGTTCCTTGTTCACTGTCCCCATAACATATCTTGACAAAAAAACGTACTGCAAATGGACCTACTAAGGTGGCTTTTGTAACAAACATCATGCACACCAGAGGCAATAACAGTTATGGTTCAAACGGAGAAAGGGGAATAACGGGCAGAAAGGCCGGGGAGTAAGGGTAGACTCATTATGTTTCACAATCACAACCAGTTACCTCCCTCTTGTCTATCATAACAATAGTCTTCAGGTATTTAAACCTCCTGTGTACTTAAATGCACATAACTTTATTGATTTTAAAATTATTGTAACAAGAGCACAAATAACAAGCATTTGCAATGCAATAGGTCTCGCATTTCCGCTACTTTAAGCTATTAGCATTGGAAATGACAATGCCTTTCATTTACGTTTTAAAAACATAAACATAAAATAAAAGGCATTGTCATTTACAATGCCAATAAATCAAACATGTGTAAATGCCCTCACTCCTATCTATCTATCTATCTATCTATCTATCTATCTATCTATCTATCTATCTATCTATCTATCTATCTATCTATCTATCTATCTATCTATCTATCTATCTATCTATCTATCAATCTATCTATCTCCCTCACTCTATCTATCTGTCTATCTATCGCCCTCAGTCTATCTATCTATCTAGCGCCCTCTATCTATCGCCCTCCCTCTATCTATCGCATCACCACAGCATCACTCAGCACAACTACAGCATCACTCAGGGGCACCACAATATCACTATGCGCTACCACAGCATCACTGAACGCCACAGCATCACTGAACGCCACAGCATCACTCGTCGCCACCACAACATCACTCAGTGCCACCACAGCATCAATCTGTGCAACCATTTAACAACAACTGATTCAAATATGTTCTCTCAATGTTTCAAGCTTTATTACAAATGTCACAAAAAGATTTTAATATTTCACTTCTGTTCTTGGATTTCGTCACAATAAAATACACTGAACATAATCTTCACAAAAGGTATTTACAAAAGTTTAAACTATTGCCATTATAAATTACACTAACTTTTCTTTAAGTATTAATTATTGAAAACAAAATAAAAGCCATTCTATTTGTAATATCAATGCATCTAAGTCACGTAAATACAACACATATTGCATTAGAAATGCAATAGGTGTCACATCTGTGAAAGTTAAAACTATTGGCATTGTAAATGACAAAGATATTAATTTTGCTATTTTCAAAACCAACACATAAATAAAAAATGTGTAATTTACAATACCAATAGCTCAAACTTTCCTAATGCGAGACCTATTGGCTATGCCAATGCTTGTTATAAATAGAGATAATTTCTGGCCCTGCCTATGAGGAGGGCAGTGCCATACCTTGTAAAACGGCCTCAATCCCTCACAGTCCGGCTTTCGAGCCAAACACAGCACCGAAACCGCCCTCATCGCAGCAACAGATGACATCCGAACACTACTGGACAACGGAGAAACAGTGGCCCTTATTCTACTCGACCTCTCTGCCGCCTTCGACACTGTATGTCACAGCACCCTCATACAACGCCTCAGCAACATTGGCATAAAAGATAAAGCCTTGGACTGGATCATCTCGTTCCTAGCTGGGAGAACTCAGAGAGTCCGACTTCCCCCTTTCAAATCAGAGGCCCCGAAGTCATCTGCGGTGTACCACAAGGATCATCACTCAGTCCCACCCTCTTCAAAGTTTACATGAGTCCACTCGCTTCCATCGCGCGTCAACACAACCTTAACATCATCTCCTACGCTGACGACACCCAGCTGATCCTTTCCCTCACCAAAGACCCCAACACCGCCAAAACCAATCTTCACGAAGGCATGAAAGAAGTAGCCGTATGGATGAAAAACAGCAGCTTAAAACTTAACTCAGACAAAACGGAAGTACTCATCCTAGGGTCATCCCCCTCTGCCTGGGATGACTCTTGGTGGCCTTCAGATCTGGGCTCAGCACCCACACCCACAGACCACGCACGTAACCTTGGCTTCATCCTAGACTCCTCACTCTCAATGACCAAACAAGTCAACGCCGTCTCATCCTCCTGCTTCAACGTACTTCGTATGCTCAAAAAAATCTTCCATTGGATCCCCGCCGAGACAAGAAAGACTGTCACCCACGCACTGGTTACGAGTCGACTCGACTACGGAAACACCCTCTACGCCGGAATCACAGCCAAATTACAGAAAAAACTCCATACATTTTGGACATCCCTCACCAAGATCACATTACCGGCCACCTGAAAGACCTCCACTGGCTTCCCGTCAACAAGAGAATTACATTCCGTCTTCTCACCCACGCACACAAGGCTCTCTACAAACTAGGGCCCGAATGCCTCAACACTCGACTATCCTTCTACACACCCACCCGCCAACTAAGATCCTCCAATCAAGGCCTCGCCGCAGTTCCGCGCATCCCAAAATCCACCATGGGAGGTAGATCCTTCTCCTACTTGGCGGCCAAGACCTGTAACTCACTCCCCACTCACCTCCACCTTACACAGAACCACATCTCATTCAGAAAAGAACTTAAAACCTGGTTATTTGATAAATAATGAACCCCCTCCCCAAGCGCCTTGAGACCCTCTGGGTGAGTAGTGCGCTATATAAATTCTTGAATTTGAACTTGAACTATTGCCTCTGTAATCTCCTTCATTGTGCAGAGTGACGCGTCTAGATTTAGCAACTCCAAATCTATAGTGTTAGTTTCCACCCTCCCCTCTTCCTCTGTTGACTTAGTGTATAAAGATTTAAAATGGGCTCTCCAGACTTCTTCCCATAGGTTTGGTGCTATGGCCAATTTGCCTTCGGATTTCCCTGTCTTAACTAAGTTCCAAAAGGCTCTCATATCGTGATTGTCTAGTGCTATTTTTAATTTTTCCCATTTTTTTACTTTCCCAGATGCATTTAGCTTTTTCAATAGTATTTTTATAGTGCTCCATAGTTTCTTTGATGTGTGCCCTATCGTTCGTCCTGTGGGAGATTAGAAGTGCTTGCTTGGCTACGTTACAGTGTTTATTAAACCATGGGTGCCTTAATTTGGAATTCGGCCGGTGTCTTTTGTTGTTATGAAAAAAAGGTGCTAGGGCAAGGAGCAAATCCTGGTGATATTTGGTCATTCTCATTTGGGAGGGTAAAGTGCCGCTGTTCACAGAATGTGGGAACGCCGCTTCAAGAAGGGGGAGAATTTGTTGGTATAGGGTGGCCACTTTGTTCTGTGATTGTGCTAGCTCCACCCAGCGTACTCTCCTTCAGTCAATACTGCGCTGTAGTCAGATTTTGAGGGTGCACTATGATGACTTTCATCGAGTGGAAGTGATAATTCTAAAACCAAAGGATTGTGGTCACTTTCATGAAGATGGGTGACCTTAAAATCGAGGGCCTTATGCCAAAGTCTGATATCCACTGAAATGTAGTCTATAACTGATGACTGCCCAAGTCTGTTGAAGGTAGAGTTCCCTGGACTATCAGATGGCAATCGACCATCACAGGCTCTCAATTAGTGGCTTGATGTAAGTGCGTTGATTTGTAGCACCAGAGGAGTCCATGCCCATGTTGGTGTAATGTTGGGCTCTGGGATTGACCAAACTGAGTCCTCCTCATTTCTAATGCTTGTAAACCAGCCATTCAGATGCTCAAATTGGCAATTGAAATCCCCTACTAGGATGATCCAGAACTTATCCGGTATAGTTGGGGGAAATGAAGTCAGGCAGTCAAATTGCTTTTACATTAAAATACATTCATACATTTTTCAGAAGGCTACATACATTATTTGTTTTTTAACATTATGTTCTATAGATTTTTATTTTAAGTCAATTATTTTCTGTGGAAGAGTGTTGCAGTGCGAATGGTTGGTCATATGCATTGCTGGACTTACTCCAGTTATGAGCTTAAGTAAATGTACTACTGTTTTGGGTCCTTTTTAGCTGCAGTAACTTTATAAGTACAGTTTATGAATACAAATGTGCTTTCTCTTTTGTGAGTGAATGCATGTTCTTTTCTAAACCACTACCTAACCTTCACTTAAACCCACCTTAATCTTCCCTAAATCCATCCCATTTAGTAGTAGTAGTAGTTGTAGCCACTCCCCCATCCCTTTCACTTTTGTTATTAAAATGTAGGTGTATGTGTGCAGAAATCTTCACCGTCAGGGTGGGGAACTATGCAGAGTGGAAGAGGTGTAGACTTCCACAAGTAGATTTGTGAATAGAATTTTGTAGAACATGAGAATATTGCAGTGCTACTAAATATACTACAAATTGTTGTCTCTGAATAGGGCCCTTGCCTTGATTAATTAGGTGGATTATTGCAGTCCTACTTGTAGTAGGAACAATAACACATTAGGCAGACAAAGGTACAATTTCGAAAAAATAATGACTTGAGAGATTATACTTTCAAGTCAAAACAATCTTTATTTTGCCTGGAGTCCATAAAGGAGCATGTTGAAAATACAATAACAAACATTACAAAAAGATCATTGGTCAAAAGAATAAAAACAGACCAGAATTGAATATACATCTATAGGTAAAACCTTAAAATACATTTATGTAAAAAAACAGGCTTCAAGAACACATCTTTCTCTGTCTTAACCTCCAAGTGCACATTAAATATCTTGATACAGCAAAGAAAATACATTGACTAGAATCACTTTTAGGTATTATGAACGCAGTCTTTTATTCTCTCACTTCCAGATTGAGACAGAGTGCCAGAATCCACTTCCTACTGTAATCATGGTTGAATGGGCAAAATAAAACAAGATGTTCAACCTTTTCCGTCTCTCCAGGACAACATGGACAAGTTTTAGGAGGAACAAGGTTTCCATTTTTCCTTATGGCATCCCTACGCGAAATTTTATAAAGAAGGTCCTGGCGTGGAGTGGCTCAATCTCAACCGAAAATGGCTCAAAATGATGCTCAACTTTGAACTCTATAAAGTAGTCAGTGAGTGAGCCCTCCTTGACAGAGCTTAGAGTGTGAGTCAACTTGCTGCCAGAAGCCATTTTTCAGAATCTATTTTGAGATTGATGCAGCTTCTGTTGGTGTTGACCCAATCTTTCTCAGGCAATCTTTAGTCAGGGTATCCTACTAGCCCCCGACATTCCCATAACCTCTTCATGTGCCTTGTGGATAGTGGAGAGTTCTGGGACTGTATTTATTCTTCACTAATACAACAGAAGTTTAAAAACTACCTTTCATTACTAAGCATTTGCCCATAATCTAGCCGCAGGGGGGGGGGAGGGGGGGGGAGTGCTCACTGGAAAACAATGAAGGCTTCTCATAAACCGATATTCTACTTGATTAAAAGACTAAACATCAATAATACCCCATAATTCAGTTACATACAAAGAGAGACCTATTGCCCTGCACCTATATATCTTAAGGGCTGGAGTAATTGGGTGATATGTGGATGCACAATAAACCCTCAAAATAGCCACACAGTAGTGTTTAAGTTGAATCTTGAACTTTATAATGTGCAGTAGCCAATCAGATCAATCAGAGAGAGTCACCCCCAAATAGTCAAATACTCAACCTTGTTCCAGACATTCCCCAATAAGAGCAGGAGTTCGGCGGAATGTTAAGCAGGGATTAAATACTATATATTTGGTTTTATCCAAATTAATCTCCAACCCACATTGTTTGCATAAGACCTGAAAGCTTTCCAGAAGCTTACCCATCAGTGTTCTGGAGAGCAAGTGGTTATCACACGCAAACAGCAGGGCTGGTACTCTATAGCCCGTCAAAGGTGACACATCACCCTCAAAACTTTATAGATAAGGTACTAGGCCATTAATTTAAAGAAGAAAGAGGGTTGGGGTCAGCACACACCCCTGCCTTACTCACCAATTATGAGGTTGGGGTCTGTTAACTCAACCTGGGGGCCCCATCTAATCTGCCCATAACTGCTTGAATGTCACCAGATGACAATATTGAGAATATAGACAGGAGCACCAAACTGCATTGAAATCCCCCATAGAGATTCTCTAGATACTGAATCAAACGCTGATCAGGGGTCAGCAAAAATATATAAAAAGACCTGCCCTCAGTAAAACATAATCTAATTAGGGAAATAAAATTATTTGGTGGTTTCTCTGGGTATAGAGACAAAATATCGACTCCAAAATATCGACTGGACATAATATCGAGTTTTAAATATAGACTGGACAAAATATCGACTGGACATAATATCGACTACAAAAATATCGTTTTTCAGGTAAGTGAAGTAATATCGACTGTATAAAATATAGATAGCAAAAATATCGATTTTTTAATAATATATAATATTTTATAGTGTATTTTTATGTAATAATATGTGTGAATAGTGTGTATTAATGTTATAAAATATTTTATTACATGAGTTTTGTTTTTATAATAATTGCGTAATGTAATTCTGTAGCGGGTTGTGGGTTTATAGGGGAATAGGGTGGGAAGTAGTTTAATAATAATTAATTAATTAATATATGTTTGTTAATATTTTTAATTAATAATTAATTGATAATTAATTGATATTAATTAGTTAATTAATTAATATAATTTTGAACATATTTTGTATTAGTAAATAATTGTTAATTAATTAATTGTAATTAGTTAATTACATTAATTAGAGTACATTTTTAATATATATAATTTTGTGTTATTTTTAAGTAATTAATTTGGAAAAAATAATATTAATTATTAAAATAATTACAGCTAATGTTCTAATATATTTACTTTATTGTTATTGTTAATTAATAATTAATTGGTAATTAAATAATATTGATCAATTTTGGGTAAAGGAGCATTTTTAGGGTTCAGGGTCAGTTTTCAGTTCATGGGTAAAGGGGTATTTTTAGGGTTCAGGGTCAGTTTTCAGTTCATGGGTAAAGGGGTATTTTTAGGGTTCAGGGTCAGTTTTCAGTTCATGGGTAAAGGGGTATTTTTAGGGTTCAGGGTCAGTTTTCAGTTCATGGGTAAAGGGGTATTTTTAGGGTTCAGGGTCAGTTTTCAGTTCATGGGTAAAGGGGTATTTTTAGGGTTCAGGGTCAGTTTTCAGTTCATGGGTAAAGGGGTATTTTTAGGGTTCAGGGTCAGTTTTCAGTTCATGGGTAAAGGGGTATTTTTAGGGTTCAGGGTCAGTTTTCAGTTTTTGGGTAAAGGGGTATTTTTAGGGTTCAGGGTCAGTTTTCAGTTTTTGGGTAAAGGGGCATTTTTAGGGTTCAGGGTCAGTTTTCAGTTTTTGGGTAAAGGGGTATTTTTAGGGTTCAGGGTCAGTTTTGGGTTTTTGGGTAAAGGGGTATTTTTAGGGTTCAGGGTCAACAAATAAGATTTAAAAAAATTATTTTTATTATTTTCATTTATTATTTAATTACTATAATTTAATTTAAGTCGTTTTAAGTATATTTTAGTAATTAAAATTTAATAATAATTTAATTTAACACTGTTTTTAATAAAGTCGATATTTTTTACATCTATATTTTTGTTAACGATATTTTGTACTCGATATTTTTGTACTTACCTGTTTGTAGATACAAACTCGATATTTTGACTGTCGATATTTTGTCCACGATATTTTGGCAAGTCGATATTTTGTCCCTCGATATTATTTCAGTGATCCGTTTCTCTGGCCTGCCTGGGTATTAACTGAGGCAAATCAGAAATATTCCCATTTACTCCATGCACTTAGAAATGGAGTTGTGAATTCCCTCTTGAGTGGTGTACTGATTCAGCAAAATACTTAGGTATCCACATCCACACGGATGCAAAACAGATTATCTGACTGAATCATGGCCCTACGGTGCAAAAACCCAAACGCAAGTGGAAAGATGAATGAGACTTCGCCTCTCGCTTGCTGGCTTAGTCGTATTGACAAAAATGCCTGTGCTTTCGTATTTTCTTACCTGTTTAACAACCTCCCTATCCCGCTTCTTAAAAGTTTTTTTTAACATTATACTATCCCACCTGATCAGACTAACATGGGGCAGAAAGAGACCTAGGATTAGCTGGGATGCCATGACCCTACTATACGTCAGAGAGCGATTTGGTGTACCTAATCTTCAGGTGAATTACTGTCTGAACTTGGGTGGTGGAGTGAGCTAAAGAACGGTGATGGATTAAACCCAGATCAGTTGACTGGGGGTGAGTGTTTGTATTATCAACGCTCCGTCCATCACCACCTTTGGTTTTTCCTTGTATTACCGGGTTGCACACTGTTCTTTTGCTCACTCTTGTTATCATCCGGATTCCTGGATCCCTTATACCAGACCGGAGATTGATCTAGTTTTACCAGCCCCTTGAACACAATATTACCACAGGCATTTCCGCAAAACCCTGTGATATTCAAACAGTATCAACCACCAGCTGGACATGGCAGAAATTGGTGCAATTTACTTGTTCACCTGCATTTTATTTCCCCGATATTCCGATATTAAATAACCCATAGCTCCCCATCACACAAGAGAAGTTGGTACAGCGCATGTTACTTACATATTCAATAAGCAAAGCCGGAGACTTATTCACCGGAGACCATGTCATATCCAGCACAGACGAGGGTTGATTCAGTGAGGAGATATTCATGGGCAACTTTATTCTCAACCGAGTCCGCTGTGCACTTTGGGTGGAAATTGCTGAGTTCCCCCTGGAGCCCCCACTATTTAGCCCACTAACTACAATAATTATGACCCAATGGGGTGAATACCAAATTTAAAAAATGTATTGTACGTGCAGAGACAACAGGATCCGAGAGGCTTGGCAGCGCGATTTAGCACATGCAATTCAAGACTAGAACTGGGCTTTCTGCTGCGCACAAACTAAAACTGTTTCTTTAAATAGTCTGCAGAAAATTATTGCATTTTAAATTTCTGTGGAGCGTTTATAACATTGATCCAGATAGGCTACATTCCTGCTGTAAATGCGGACCCCACATACTGATTTTGCGCACCGTGTATGACCCTGCGTTAAGATTGTTGCCAATTGGCATTTGGTTTCCAAAGAAATATTGAAAATGATAGAGTTGGATGTATCGCCCACCCTTGAGATATCATTTCTGGGCTATGAGATGGGTTTCCCTAAGGGCGTAGTAAATTCACTGCCATAGCTTTTTTGCTTGCAAAAAGAGTTATAGCCCTAAAATGGGGCTGTAGGGCCTCTCTAACAATCAAAACTTGGCTCCAGAATTTAACATATTGCAATTGGAACAGTGAACTTTATGCCACTACCCTGCCTACAGCATCCCGCCCAAGGGACATTTGGGGTCCTCTCAAGAATTTCCTGCTGGAGCTGTACACTCCCCCACCTCACAACTACTAGATGGCATTTTCCCCCTCAGGTGTGGAATAAATATACAGCAGTGTAGAAAAAATTAAGCATGGCCGAATTTTGCGAATTCGCGATCTTCGAATTAGCGGATTTGTGAATTCGCAATCCGCGAAATTCACGAATTCGCGCAAATTTGCGGATTTTTGGCGTGTTCGCGGGGAACTTTGTGTATTCGCAGGGCGCTTTGGGTGTTCGTGTTTTTTTTTTGCCTAGTTCATCACTGCCACCCTCTCGTTTTTTATGCCCTTCTGCCCACTGTGCCACTTGTTTTTGTGCCTTTCTGCCCTCTGCCCCACTTTGTGCCCTTCTGCCCTCAGCCATAAGTCAGGTTCAACAGGAAGCACTAATAGATAAAGTAAAGCAGGTGCTTGAGATGAAGGTCAAATTAAGTTACACAGTCATTAATCACCCCAAGTTTGGGGTGATTAATGATTGTTGTGTAACTGAATTTGAGATTCAGTTGCTTCCTGTTGAAGCTGACTTTTGTAACTATTTTAGAGGCTCTGGCAGCTTGCTGGCGCCATTCTAAAATAGTTACAAAAAGTCAGCTTGAACTTTTGCCCCAATCCGTTCCGCTCGCGGATTTTGTGGGAAATTTGCGAATGTCGCGGATTGCGAATTTACCAAAAATCCGCAAAATTTGCGAGCGGAACGGATTTTCCGCCCATGCTTAGAAAAAATCTGACATACATGTCAAACTCATACTACTGCATTGAAGGGTATAGGGGTTTAGCATGGATGTAAGATTTACCAGGGTAGTTTTCGATGTCTAGTAATAAAGAATTTCACAAGGGTGCAGGGGGTGTCACTTTGACAACCCCTGGCACCCCTAAACAGGATTGGGTGCCATGTGGCAGGCATACAAGCCCTAGGGGCAGGTCTGCCTGCCACATGGCATAGGTGTGCATGCACACATGTGCATGCACACCGGAATCGGTATTTTACAATGAAGTTGGATTTCATGGTAAAATACAGATTTGTTAAGGCCTTTGGGACTCAGAAGAGTCCCACCTACATATGGAATTTACAGAATTGGTAAAATTACCGATTCAGTATTTTACCGAATCGGTAATTTTACCGATTCTGTAAATGTAGATTTACCTACATGCGGCCTTGGATTTAGGCCCCTACATACCGATTGGCCATTTACCGGTCGGTAACGGCCGAAATCGGCTGTTACCGGTCGGTAAATGACCTGAAACGGCCACCTACATCGGGCCCTTAGTTCTCAACCAACCATCACCAATCAGTGGACATGCCACACAAAGGCCAAGGTGTAGAAATCAAAAAACCGAAAGTTGTGAATAGTGAGAAAGTCACAAAGTACTACCAGTGTTATTAACACTAGAAGAAAAGACTAAAAGATTGCCAGGTGTAGTCCCATTATTAGATTTCGTAAGAAATAAGGTACAAACGAAACAAACAAAGGAGAAAAGGAGAACAGACCAATATTTGTGTTGGAGTGCGTTCAAGTAACGAACAACAGTAATACAAAGGTCAAAGTTTATGTCACCCAAGTAGATGGAAAAACCTAATAAGCCAGTAATTTAATGATGTGAAAAGATTCCAAAGCTTATAATTGTGTTAGGATCAAACAATAAGCTCACCATATAGATCAAATGTATCAACGGTATATATACGCTAATTCCAGAAATCAATAATTTTCCAAGTAGAAGATTAGAACTAAAATAGGGGATGAAGGATACATTAGGGCCCAAGTATTCAAAACAGATAGATAAAAGCGACATAAGCCTAATCCTACGTACACATAGGCATGGTATCCCAATTAATCATGGGGATAATAGATAAAAGTATTAATATTATAATTTCTATAGATTCAGTCGACAAAGAATATCGATGTAAAGTGAATTACGGACGGTTACCTCTATCTATTCCTATTGTGGAGTCCTTCATAGGGATAAATGTATAGATGATATTCTGCAATAAAGGTGTGAACCAGTGTGTTAGTTTAAGTTCACTCTAACATGTAGCGACGCATGTCATATCCTGCAAGTGATCACCATGGTTCAAAGCCCAAGCAAAATATTTACTGGTTTGGGTTTAACATCAATAATAGATCGACTTGTACATTCTAAGGCAACCAAAATAGGGTAAGCCTACACTCTTTTGATATTTCAAATTCACGCTCATAGTACCCCTAATTTATCAAATAAAATTGCACATTTAATAAATACCTCGAATATTATTGTAATTCTAGCATGTAAGACGAAATGAACCAGAAGAGTTGTATGCATAAAGAGTTTTGCATCATACCACACCAAGATATCCAACATAACTTGTAGATTCAGACAATTCTAAACACCAATCGACACGTTATTAGCATCGTATATCTACAATCAAAATAAACCTGAGCAATTATACATATGAGATTTACGTTAAAAAACGCAATAAACACAAAAACGTCCGACATTATATATAAATTTAGGCATATCTGCTCAATATGAGTGATAGCAAGGGCTCTGTACATATCGCGGCGCGGCACCAAGCCGACACCGTGAGCCACATATACAAACTCAATAACCGTAGTCAGCCCTAGGCAATCCTGCGTTAAATATATTGTTTAAGTGTACCAAGTATAACGAATACTCCTAAGCACACAAACGTGTAGGTACAGAGCAGCTCCGAGACACCATCAATCGGTTACATGCTACACGTGATATCACAAACAAATATACAGCAGTGTAGAAAAAATCTGACGTACATCTCATACTACTGCATTGGAGGGTATAGGGGTTTAGCATGGATGTAAGATTTACCAGGGTAGTTTTCGATGTCTAGTAATAAACAACGTCTGGGAGATGCTCTTTCAAATAGATGGGTAGGTTGGATAAATAGACAGGAATTTTTTTATGTATAACATTATACATTGCAAAATTAAAGTGAGTAACATGTATGAAATGTAATATTTATAGAAATGATAAATAAAGTTAAAAAATAAGAAAGAACCTGATCTGTTTTTAGCTTCTCTAAAGCCAGCTTGCAATGGAGACAGAACATCAGCTTTTACCATTCATTCGGTCAGCCTGTCCAGAATAATATGGATCTACAGTTTTGGGCACAATCAAGGACACTGATTGGCCTATAGTTGACAAGAGACAATATACAATCTTTAATAAAACTAGGGATTATCTCTGCCACAGACCAAGTTGGACAGTATATATTCGAGTGGTCCCAGTGTAGTAGCTGGTATCCAAGGGGGTTACCCAAAAGAGTCACTGGGACCTGGGTTTGACAAGTACTAGGAGGAAGGGGTCCCAGTGTGAGCAGGGAACATATGAAACATTTTCAAAAGAATTGATCCAAAGCAATTGTTGGGATCCACAAAGTTTTATTCACTATGGGATCAGGTGTAGTTAATACATGTAGCATAGCAAATCATCAACTGTATTAGAAGTCATACAGTGCCCCTTCTAATACATAGTGAATAAAACTTTGTGGATCCCAACAATTGCTTTGGAGCACTCCAGTGTAGTAGCAACACAAGATTAAGTAAACAGTAACGGCTGTTGTCTCGATGTTATTTAATCACATTGAAACTATGCATTTATGCAACGAACAAACCTTGAGTCACATATAAGTATAACAAATTTCAATATGACAGTGCCCGGAAAGGAACGAAAAGAGGGAAGGGGTTGTGATTGAGGTGTGATAGTGAAATGTAGTACAGGGTAGTGATATAAAATCACAAGCAGTTCTGGCATATATTCTTCATATGCCGAAAAGTGAAGTAAAATTTCATCAAGGTCCAAAATATATATACAAAATTGCTTGCAACACAAGGTTTCACAGTATAGTCATTACTGTTGAACGAAATGGGGAAAGTTCAAGTGTTGACGTTTCGACCCCATTTGGTTTGTAGGTATTTCGAACCTTACTCGCGGGGCCTTCCTCAGGACAAGTGGAAAGTGGTATGGGGTGAGGGCACCGTGAATGTAGGGGCGAGGGGCCTCTCACTAGTCAATCGTGGAGGAATGTGGGGCTCCATAGCTCTCAAAAAGATAATCCAGGGTAGAAGTAAGAAGACATGCGTCAGGTACCTGAATCAAGCAAGGGCAGAAACCGGATTAAATCAAGTAACAGCCTGCCAGTTCTAAGGGAACGGGTACCAGATGCGTTCTCTAATTCAATTGGGACTTCACAGCCCGACCATGAAGGATTGTTTTCTCTTATTGGACCTCTTACAATACCAATTCGCATTGAGTGGCTTCTCACTCCTACCCTGGAGTATCTTTTTGAGAGCTACGGAGCCTATAAAAGAAGTCAAGCGGGACCAAAGAGAGGCCATCCATCTGCACTCAAATTTGAAGAGCACAGACAATCAACTATTGGGCAACAGCTGAAGTCATACAATGAATTCCCACAAAATCCCTGTCAATGTTTTTAGACGTTGATCTAATTCACCTCACCCTCCTCACTAGCAGAAAATCCTAAAATTTGAATAAATTAAAATTAGTATTGGATGCCAGCAAATAGCAGACTTTATATTTATGTTCAGCAAAAGATTTATTGCTAGAGCCCGGAGGGGGGATGCCTGTAAGGACAGAAAATTCAAGAGGGAGATTGAGTTGAGCAAGCATCTACCTATTAGATTTGCCTGCGGGGGAAGTGGAGCTTTGCTGAGACTCACTGTGAGGCCCTCTAGTAGCCTAAGCCAAGGCTCTAGTTTTGGGGCCATCACTTTGGGCAGACCTCCCTGAGTCTCCAGGCTTGACTGTAGCCACCAGCATATGGGACGGGCGACCCAACTTCATACAGAGTTGGTTTGGTCCATCACCACTCCCAGATTTAGGGGGACTGTCACACACATAGAGCAGGGATCATCCTGGGGTGAATGGGTGTGTGCAGGTGCCTGGTTTACTACTGAAAACCCTTGCCTCGTTATAAGCTGTAATGCATTTCATTTTTCAATCAAGGGGTACATACATTTCTGGACCAATACCTTAACCCTTTCGATGCTGATGACGAGCTCAGCTCGTCATCACCCACGGGTGTCGTGTGCTGATGACGAGCTGAGCTCGTCATGGTGCCACTAAAATGGCATTTTCCAGCACAGGGGGGGGGGGGAAACGCCCAGCAGCCATGTGGTTAAAGCACATCAAAACCTCATCCCATTCAATATGGTTTAGCTCTTTTACGGGTAATAAAAGATATTTTTTGGCTTGTTGTAGTCTTTACTTGATGAGGGTCCTGAGCTGGAAGAGCCAGGGCTCCTGTGCATTGATTACCGCTGTGTGGGGGCCATTATCACTGGAGGATTATGCAACAGAGACACACCGGACAGAGCTGCTAAGCTCAAATGCCACCTTTTTCACAAAAGTAAAAAGCACTTCAAAGGGTGCTTGATGTGACTCACTTGCATGTTGGTCACTTTGCGGGTTGGTCACTGGTTACGTTAGGGGAAGATAATAAGTAAGGCTCCCTGTTTTCCGTTTTTACTGATTTTTACAGTTAAATACAGACAGAAAACATTAATTTTCTTGTCTGCATTTATTTTTAGATGTGGATAAAAACGGAAACTGGGTTCTTTTTTGGGCAACTCTAAATACTGTCTGCCATGACTGCCAGGCCAATAGATGTGTGGATTGCTAGATAAGGAGGTTAAAAAAAAGGAATTTTATTAAAGAGACTTTAACAGCAGTAGATATGCACAAGGTTGATACTTAAATGTGCTTATCTTCATATAAGTGCACTGATTGATCTTCAGTGGGTGTTCACAGCTCTGAAACCTGGCAGACATTCAAGCATGAGTGCATTTTTATTGGTTGAATAAATGTGGAAATATACTAATTTCAACTTACTTTTTCCTCAAAACCTAAATAAATATGGATAAATACAGATAAAATTAGCAAAAAATAAATATGGATAAATACAGACGGAAATGGCAAAAAATAAATACCATAAAACCGGGAGCCCTAATAATAAGTCTTCAACTGTTGCACCATAATCCCTAGATAGCCATCTTTAGGCAAGTTGTATCTTCTTCAAGACAATGCCAACTGCGTGGACTGGAAAGGCGTCCGGATTTGTACCACTTTTCGTAGGAGTAGGTGCAGGGAGCTTATACCCTGCTGCTTTCCTTTTAAACATAGTTGCAAAAGGCCCTCAAAGAGATGGCATAATAAACTATAGAGGCCAGACCAAAGCTTTACTGCTACCACCTCCCAGAACAATGAGAATCTGTAGAACTCAAAATAATTTATTCCACATTTCTGAACTCACAACATTATGCCCTGCCTCAATGGTCCCCAAAGCTATGGCCTGTCAACGAGAGATACTGTAAGCAAATAAAACTGTCCAGACTCACCGGGCCCATAGGCGCAAATAAAAGGTGGTTTAAGCTTGTAGCCGGAGCGAGCAGGGATCTGCAGATTGGAAGGATAGAAATACACTATTAAGACGGTAGTCAGAAACCTGATGCAGAATGGTAAAGAGTCAGACTATTGAGTTGGAAATGTCGACTTGCACTAATATCGAGTGCAAAATATCGAGATACATAAATATCGACTGCAAGAATATCGCAGTCAAGAATATCGATTTTAAGTTCAGAAATATTGTTTTATAAAATATCGAAGTCATTAATATTGTTTGCAAAAATAAAGTTGTAAAAAATATCGTTTTTAGTTAGTGTTATGTATTTTAGTATGTATTTTAAATGTATGAGCTCTATTTTTTGTCTAAGTATTGCATTTGTTTTCTAATATATGTGTTAAATTTTTAGAAGTTATTATTATTATTTTAATTAAATTTTGTGTTTTAGTTCCATAGCGGGTTGTGGGTTTATAGGGGAATAGGGTGGGAAGTAATTTAATTATAATACATTTAATATTATTTTTTATCAATTAATATTTATTTATGTTTGACTTTATATTTTCAAATAAGGGAGGGAATGTATTATTAATTAATTATTAATTGGCTGTTAATTTCTGTTGATTAATTAATTGGTAAATATGTTAATTGTATCCTTTTTTTAGGAGCGGGTAATGAGTTTATAGGGGAATAGGGTGGGAAGTAATGTAATTATAATTAATTTATTTATATGTTTTATTCATCAATATTTATTTATTTAATATTCTATATTGAAATTGTGGGAATTAATTTAATATTAATTATTTATTACTTGATTGTAAATTATTACTAATTAATTAGTAATTATGTTAATTGTGTGATTTGTTTAGGAGCGGGTTGTGGGTTGATTGGGGAGTAGGGTGAGAAGTAATTAAATAATAATTACTGTATTAATTATGGGGTGATAACGCGCTATACAAGTCGAAATAAATAAATAAATAAATAAATATTATTATTTTTTATTAATGACTGTTTATTTATATAGGATTTCATATTGTTAACTGTGGGAATGTATTTAGTATCAATTATGTATTAATTGGTTGTTAATTATTATTAATTAATTGGTAGTTATGTTAATTGTGTTATTTTAGGAGTGGGTTGCGAGTTGATAGGGAGATAGGGTGGGAAGTAAATGAATTGTAATACATTTATTGATGTTTTTAATATATTATTGAAATAATTTTTTTTTATAGTGTTAACTGTGTGAATTAAGGTATTAATAACAATTTATATTTTGTTTGTTAATTGTTATTAATTAATTCATTATTTAGTTGTTAATTATTATGTTAATTGTGCTTTGTTATACAAAATTGGCCGTGGCATTTATAGGGGAATATGATGGGAGGTAATTTATTTTTAATGAATTAATTATTTGTTAATTAATGCTAATTAATTAATTAAATTTAAATATGCAAATTGTGTGATAATATTGATGTATGAGTAGTGGGGTTTATGGTAGTAAATGGTGGGAAGCAATTTAAAAAATAATAATTAAAGATTTGTTGTTAATTGATATGTAAAATTAGTTATGGAAATCATGTAAATATTTTTAGGTGGGTGTTTTGGTGTTTATTGGTGTAGAGAGTGGAAAGTAATTTAGTTTAAACTAATTAATCATTACTTGATCATTAATAATATTTTATTATTTGATACATATTTGAATGTTGTTTAGTTTTTATTCTGTTTGGGGATGTAGGTTCAATAAATGTAACGTTTGGTTAGCACATACATCTTTACCTTTTTAATTGTGTTTTTTAATTATTAATATTTGTTTAATTGATGATTAATTGTGTTAAATATGGAGGTACACTTTTTTTAAATTTAGAAGTGTGTTGTCAATTGTACGGTATTATATGGAAGGAAAATAATTATTACATTTATGTCCTTTTTATTTTTTGCATAAAATTAATTACAAATACATATGTTTTGTTTTTGTGTTTTTTTTTATTTTGTATTGTAGTTGATATTTTGATGTTTTTACATTAGAATTTTGTTCTGTGGGAATAGTAATTTTTACCCCTCCACTATCCAACACTTTCCCTACTGTTGCATTCGCAGGAGTGGGAATAGTAATTTATACCCCTATGCTATCCAACACTTTACCTACTGTTACACCTCCTGGAGTGGGAATAGTCATTTTTACCCTCCGCTATCCACCACTTTCCCTACTATTGTATTTGCAGGAGTTTGAAATAGTAATGTATACCCCTATGCTATCTAATTCTTTCCCTACTGTTGCACTTGCAGGAATTGGTATAGTTATTTCCTCCCCACGGCTATCCTAACACTTTTCTTACTGTTGCACTCATTGGAGTAGGAATAGTAAATTAATACCATCTGCTATCCAACACTTTCCCTAGTGTTGCACTGATTGGGGTGGGAATAGTAATTTGTACCCCTCCGCTATCCAACACTTTCCCTACCGTTGTACTTCCTGGAGTGGAAATAGTAATGTTCAGTTCAGTTCAATTAGTCTTTATTTCGAATAAAAAATTCATAAAAGACAGCAACATTTTTAAAAAACATTTTCAACATTACAGCATTATACAATGGATCCCCAGGTACATAAAAGATTGACTACAATCGTATACAAACATTAAAAACTGATTACTGTTAAAAAAGGGTTTGCAGTTTCTTTACACGAATTAGCCACAGCCAGCCCAAAAATTTAGCAACACAAATCACTGATTTAGCAGTGCGTAGATCTCGCAATTTAAGCAAGGCTGCGTGGCTACCCCCACAGTTAAGTGTTTTGCAAATTGGTTTCAACCATTTTAGTCTAGGCGATCGATAAGCAGGGCATGCAAAGAATATGTGACCTAAACTTTCCGCCTGGTCAGGACAGAAGGGGCATTTGTTACTTGAATTCATTGCCCACTTTGCAATAAAGGACTTGATCGGCAAGGTTCCCACCCGAAACTGATGATACAGCTTGCGGTCAAGTGTTTTGCATATCAGGTCCCAATAGGGTTCAAGGAATGGAGTTATTTTATGCATTAGAAACTGTCCCGTTAGGCTATTTTCTGAGGAATGGGTGACCAGCACAGATTTTTTTTACAGCCCAATATAGCTCTTTGAATTCCACTTTAGATGGGAAGCTAGAACATTCGGGATGTAGCCATAGTTCGGGGAGGCCCATAGAATACAGTATTTGTTTAACCTCCCGTAGCCATGGAATTTTCTGGGCACCCCACAATGCTCTGACCTTGCCCAATTCATGAGCAAATAAGCTAAGCTCTTGGGTCGTCCAGAGGCGACGTCATAGAGCTACAAGACGGTACTGTGCCATCTCATCCAGCGGTCTACAACCTAAATCTAGAAGCAATGGTGTAATGGGGGAAGATTGAGGAAGTCCCACTAGGTTCCGGAGAAACCTGTTCTGTGCAGTGGTAAGAGCCAACAAGCTTTTATAACCCCATATATCCGCACCATACAGGGTAGCCGCATTCACCTTGGCCTCATAAATTTTTAACGCAGGTGTAATGCGTTTGGTCAAGGTTTTTTTCTGTTCCTTCAACAGGCATCCTGTAAGGCGAACAAATTTAAGGGTTAACACCTCCAACTGGGGTTTCCATGTAAGTTGATGGTCAAGAGTCACGCCCAAGTATGACATGACTTTAACCTGTTCTATTGGGACACCCTCTAATAAAAATGAACTGGTAATAGGTTTGTTTTTATTAAAAATCATAAATTTAGTTTTGTCAGCGTTAATCTGAAGGTCATTAATTGTGCAAAATTCAGCAAATCTGTTTAGGGCAGCCTGTAGGCCGCTCCGAGTCCTGGAGAGGAGCAGGGTGTCGTCGGCGAATATTAACATGGGATACTTTGAACACCCCAGGGTTGGAGCATCAGTATGTATGTCATTAAAAAATGTAACCACCCAGTTAATAAACAGGAGGAACAAGGTGGGGGCCAGCACGCAACCCTGCCGGACCCCACGTTCGACAGGGAAGCTAGCGGTCACCTGACCCTGTTTACCCCATCTTACACGGGCAAAATTATCCTCATGTAGGCGCCTAACCAGCTCTAGTAATTCAGGTGGAAAGCCCATGAGTCTTAGGGCATCCCAGAGTTTTGCCCTGGGAACCAGGTCGAATGCCGACCTGAGATCGACAAAAGCAGCGTAGATGACACCACCGCTCAAAAGAACCACCTTCCAGTACAGCATGGTAAGACGAAACACCTGGTCTAGAGTGCTGGTGCCTGATCTGAACCCTGCCTGCATGGGGGAGAGTATGTTGTTTTGCTCAATCCACCCCTGTATTCTAGCTAGGGCCATTCGTGATACCACTTTTTGGATAGTATCGATCAGGCTAATGGGGCGATAGTTTTTCGGTGAAGATCGATCCCCTTTCTTGTAGACCGGAATTATCTCAGCCCCTTTCCAGGACTGCGGTATCCTTTCCCCTGCTGCGATGGAATTTGCTAAAGTTGTTATATAAGGGACCCACAGATCTAAATTCAATTTAAAAAGGTCAGCTGGTACTGCATCAATGCCTGGTGCTTTCCCAGACTGAATGGAACCTAGTGCATGTTCAGTGTCCGAGATACTAAAAATATGCCTGTCCCCATGGGAAGCTGATGTGGTCCCTGCTAAGGGCTCTTCAGCCAACTGGTAAACATTTGGGTTGATGAATTGTGCGGAAAAAAATTTCACCCAATCTGCAGCGGAAACATGGTTTTCAGGGGATAATGAGTCTGAGCCCCTGCCCCGTCTGACTATCTCCCAAAACTTGGTATGGTTGGACGACTCACAGGCTTGAAGAAGATCAAGCCAATAGGAATCGTCCCAATCCCTTTTAGCTTCCCAGATAATGCGTTTATAATCCTGTCTCGCTGCCCTGATATCGGGGGTATTTCTAGATTTAACCGCAGCAATGAGGATGCTGTGGGCTTCTCTACAATTTTTATTATACCAACCTTTGGATTGCTTCGCCTTCTGTTTCCGGCATGGCCTAGTAAGAAGTTCCTTAATAGCCGCGAAACATGCCTCATGGAGGTCAACAATTTTGGGCTTAGGCATGTCATTTGGGGTTGGTGCCATCATCCTATCTTTGGTATCTAGGACTAATTCTTCTATCTGGCAGACAAGCTCATGATCGGCTATCACCCTTGACCATTTGACCCGTCTTCTGTTATCACACAAGACAAGGTCAGATGTGATACAAGCTGATTCTGCCTGGGGAAGCCCTAGTCCAGGAACCTTGAGTACAAGTGAGAGAGGATTGTGATCACTCTCTGGCCTGGTTTCTATTGACATGTCAGTTACAGAGGCCCAAGATTCAATGTTAATTAATATATAGTCAATGTGACTTGCGCTAGACCCATTATCAAAGGTTGGTTTCCCCTCCTTATCAGATAAACTACGGCCATTCACCGCTCGAAGCCCCCATTCTAGGCAGAGCCCAAGCCAGTTGAGGGCAGCCTCAGTACCCCTGACGCCCTTGGTAATTGATAGCGGGGGAATATTCCAACCGGAATCTTCTTCTAAACCTACATCCTCAGCAAGGTTCAGGATGGGTTCGAATGAGCAGTTCAAGTCACCAGCCACTATAATAAGCTGGTCACTTTTATACTCATTTAGGAAGGCTTCCAAATCATTAAGGATTGGTTGTTTCTTACCACCCTGACATCCTCTGGCATAGATATTAATGAGGATTATATCCTTACAGTTCTCCTTGCTTAAGGATATACAAAGGAGATCAGGGTTCGTCACCAGGATTTCTGTAGCGCTGAAGCCAAGGGTATTTTTTATCCATATGGTGAGACCACCCGAAGCCCTACCCTTCATACCCTGTATTACTGGTTTATAAAAGTTTAAAAAGCCTAATCTAAACAAAGGGGCAACTGACCAGGTTTCCTGGAAAATGATGATATCATGTGCAGTGATGTAATCTACCCAATCATCATTATCCAGGCGACCCCGTAAGCCTGCTACGTTCCAGGAGGCTATTTAATTTCATTAGCAGGGATACTAGGGCAAGGAGTTTCAGACTGGGCCAAAATTCCTAACTCAGCCGGGAGGGGATTTTGAGCATTGACAAGTGTTACTCGTTGGCCTAATGGCGACATAGGACAAACCGTACTGGAAACTGTCGTGGTGAGCGGGATAGGGTCTGCTGCGTGTTTTGTAGCGTCCGCCCCCCGAGTCAGTCAACCTCCTCTAAACAGCCAAACATATTTGATGTAGGAGCCCCCTGCCACCAGGTACTCTGGTTTGGCCCCCATTCCTAAAACCCCTTTGCCTGGGCTTTTGAATTGTCGTCCAAGGCCCACCCATTCTATGCTGATTTCTAGGAGGATAGAAAAAAGTGAGGGGTCTAACAACGACTGTGTGGTCTTCTTCACAAGGGGCCCATGAACAAAGGTGCTGTGCTGTATGGGGGTCAGCGAAGGTCACCACTATGCAGTCGCCCATGACGGATTTATGGGTGGATCCGACCCATGGTACTCTTCGCACCATTAGTACCCGGCTTCTTTGGTGACTTGGAAGCTGTCTGTTTGTATTGAGCCAGTGTATTACCTTATTTTTAAGAGACCAATGGTCCTCTTTTGTTTGTGGATCAAGAGTAGGTACACCAGCTAATACAATAACATATGAACTAGCTTCCGGTGGTAGGTCGATATAACCACCACGAAAGTTAGGTCGACTAGATTCGAGAGGTGGCAGGGTATTATGGGTTGACTGGTTAGGCTGCTGTACAACAGATTGAGGCCTGGGTTTTGAACGTACTATATTCTGCTGGGAATGTGAATCAGTCCCAGCATGATGTGCTATGTCCTTAGCATGACAGGCAGTATGCTTAGGTTTAGGTGGTACTGGGTCCTCTGACGGGGTGCGAACGCTATGATTTGAAATGGTAATGGCGTTGTTCCCAATTTTCGTGCGAGGTTTAGGTACAGGTTTGGGTCTTAGAGAAAGAGCAACCGGTGCATCTGCCTCTAATGGTTGCGAAGAGAGATCCTCCCCTTGTGGAAATCTAGCTTCCATTTGCTTGAGACTAAGACTAGCTAATGTAACAATTGTCCTGTCCATTTCAAGCAAATGGTTTTCCATTCTGGAAAGTCTAAGTTCCAAGGGGGTAAGTAACTTCTTAAGTGTGTCCCAAACAGTTTGTACAAATTCCTCGTCGCCCCTCTTGTCCCCCTCTACCCCACTCAGTCTTCCCTCCCTTGACCCATCTTTACTCAAGTCAGGAAGAGATTCCACCAGGGGAACATTCACAGCACCCTCCGGGACATAGGAAGTGACGCTAGCAGGCAAAACTATGTTGGTTTTATCATTTGTTTCCCCAAGGCCAGAGGTACCTAATTGCCGTCGACAATTAAAAAACTGGGCTCTCGCAATTTTAGCCTTTTTACGGGCAAATGCAGACCTAGCCAAGCTTTTCATTTGCTGAAGGGCAATTTTTTTAGCATGTGCAGCAGCCCTGGGCGATGTACTCTTTACCTGGGAGCTTACACCAGCCACAAGAGTGGGTGGCACCACCTCCTGCAGAGGATTTAATGAGAGATCCTTCGCTTGCTCAGATGGAGACAGAGATGGGCGGTGGTGTATGTCAGCCATTGTAAGCAAAGATCGAGGGCCAGATATACGCTCAGGGGTAAGTGCTAAAGCAAGGTTGCCTAATGATGATTTCTTCGAGGAAGCTATATTTAAAGACAATTTACGAGCGGCTTCAAGTTCCAAGGATACCCTATGTTGCATTTTGTTAATTTCGGCATCGATGGCCAGATTTGTCTTGGTTAGAAAATCATCCAGGGTCCCACTAGGTCTATTTAAACCCCTGGCAGTTTTGCTGCGTGTGGCTCGTGTACACATGATAAACGATAGGGAGCTAAGACACAAGTAAAAAAATGGCTAACTCACATGTACACAAACAAACGTTCAGCCAAGGGATATGGCCCAGCCCAGACCTCTTAGACCTCAAACGGCCTCAAACGGCCCGCTCTTAGCCCGGTCTTCGCCCCGTGCTGCGTCCCGCGCTGCGGGAGATCACACAATGTTTGTAGTAAGTGGAAAGAGCGGGGGCGGAGCTTCAGGGAGAGCGGACCGGAAGATGGGCTCGGTCTCGCAGGGACACCTGGGTCAGGTAGTCCCTGCATGCTCGCAGCCCTGAAGCGTTACCAAGTCCAAACGCCAAACCAAGGAGCCCCCACGGCAGCTGGCAGAGACAGCACAGGTCCCAGGGCGAAGCAGCACCCGCGGAGCGGCTGCGGCGAGCTCCTCACAGGAAGATGGCAAGTGCAGCAGGTAAGCGCTACTCCCACAAAGCACTGACAGGAATCAGGTGTCCTAAGGGTCAGAAGCAACTCCAGAGGCTTTTAATCAGTCCTCCGATGGGCGGGGGGCGGAGCTTCAGGGAGAGCGGACCGGAAGATGGGCTCGGTCTCGCAGGGACACCTGGGTCAAGGAGTCCCTGCACGCTCGCAGCCCTGAAGCGTTACCAAGTCCAAACGCCAAACCAAGGAGCCCCCACGGCAGCTGGCAGAGACAGCACAGGTCCCAGGGCGAAGCGGCACCCGCGGAGCGGGTGCGGCGAGCTCCTCACAGAAAGACGGCAAGTGCAGCAGGTAAGCGCTACTCCCACAAAGCGCTGACAGGAATCAGGTGTCCCAAGGGTCAGAAGCAACTCCAGAGGCTTTTAATCAGTCCTCCGATGGGCGGGGGGCGGAGCTTCAGGGAGAGCGGACCGGAAGATGGGCTCGGTCTCGCAGGGACACCTGGGTCAGGTAGTCCCTGCACGCTCGCAGCCCTGAAGCGTTACCAAGTACAAACGCCAAACCAAGGAGCCCCCACGGCAGCTGGCAGAGACAGCACAGGTCCCAGGGCGAAGCGGCACCCGCGGAGCGGGTGCGGCGAGCTCCTCACAGGAAGACGGCACGTGCAGCAGGTAAGCGCTACTCCCACAAAGCGCTGACAGGAATCAGGTGTCTCAAGGGTCAGAAGCAACTCCAGAGGCTTTTAATCAGTCCTCCGATGGGCGGGGGCGGAGCTTCAGTGAGAGCGGACCGGAAGATGGGCTCGGTCTCGCAGGGACACCTGGGTCAAGGAGTCCCTGCACGCTCGCAGCCCTGAAGCGTTACCAAGTCCAAACGCCAAACCAAGGAGCCCCCACGGCAGCTGGCAGAGACAGCACAGGTCCCAGGGCGAAGCGGCACCCGCGGAGCGGGTGCGGCGAGCTCCTCACAGAAAGACGGCAAGTGCAGCAGGTAAGCGCTACTCCCACAAAGCGCTGACAGGAATCAGGTGTCCCAAGGGTCAGAAGCAACTCCAGAGGCTTTTAATCAGTCCTCCGATGGGCGGGGGGCGGAGCTTCAGGGAGAGCGGACCGGAAGATGGGCTCGGTCTCGCAGGGACACCTGGGTCAGGTAGTCCCTGCACGCTCGCAGCCCTGAAGCGTTACCAAGTACAAACGCCAAACCAAGGAGCCCCCACGGCAGCTGGCAGAGACAGCACAGGTCCCAGGGCGAAGCGGCACCCGCGGAGCGGGTGCGGCGAGCTCCTCACAGGAAGACGGCACGTGCAGCAGGTAAGCGCTACTCCCACAAAGCGCTGACAGGAATCAGGTGTCTCAAGGGTCAGAAGCAACTCCAGAGGCTTTTAATCAGTCCTCCGATGGGCGGGGGCGGAGCTTCAGTGAGAGCGGACCGGAAGATGGGCTCGGTCTCGCAGGGACACCTGGGTCAGGTAGTCCCTGCACGCTCGCAGCCCTGAAGCGTTACCAAGTCCAAACGCCAAACCAAGGAGCCCCCACGGCAGCTGGCAGAGACAGCACAGGTCCCAGGGCGAAGCGGCACCCGCGGATCGGGTGCGGCGAGCTCCTCACAGGAAGACGGCAAGTGCAGCAGGTAAGCGCTACTCCCACAAAGCGCTGACAGGAATGTTATCCCCTCTGCTATCCAACACTTTATCTTCTGTGGCACTCATTGGAGTTGAAATAGTACATTATTCCCCCTCCTCTATCCAAAACTTTCCCTACTTTTGCACTTGCTGGGGTTGGATAGTAGTTTTTACCCCTAAGTTATCCAACACTTTCCCTACTGTTGCACTAGCTGGAGTGGGAATAGTAATATGTATTACTCCGCTATCCAACACTTTCCCTACTGTTGGACTCACTGGAGTGGGAATAGTAATTTTTACACCTATGCTATCCAACAATGTGCCTACTGTCGCACACGTTGGAGTAGGAATAGTAATTTTTTACCCTCCGCTATCCAACACTTTCCTTACTGTTTCACTTGCTACAGTGAGAATAGTAAATTATTCCCGCTCCGCTAGCCAACACTTTCCCTACTATTGCACTCACTGGAGTGGGAATAGTAAATTATTCCCCTCCACTATCCAATACTGTCCCTACTGTTGGACTCACTGGAGTGGGAATAGTAATTTTTACACCTATGCTATCCAACAATGTGCCTACTGTCGCACACGTTGGAGTAGGAATAGTAATTTTTTACCCTCCGCTATCCAACACTTTCCTTACTGTTTCACTTGCTACAGTGAGAATAGTAAATTACTTACCTCTTCCATCCAACACTTTTCCTACTGTTGCATGCGCTGGAGTAGGAATAGCAATTTTTTACACTTCGATATCGAACACTTTCCCTACTGTTGCACTAAATGTAGTGTAAACGTAGGGTTAAAAAATATTACATATATTAATATTTTAATTTATATTATGTTACAGGTGTATGTATGTATATATATTTCATTTATTTTATATATTTCTAACATTTTATAATTATTTAAAATGTGTATTTATTAATAATTTGTAAGTATATATATTACATTTTATAAATATGTGTTTCATTTATTTTAAAGTTACATGTATAACTCATAATTTTCAAAATTTACAAATAAATCTAATTTTTTTAAAGTTACATTTATTATTGAATTTATTTTACAATATTAAAAAAATATTGGCTTTTTTGATCACCATACGCGCCAACTGATAGTCCAATCCACCATCCTGGCTCGACTGGACTACACCAATGTCCTCTTTCTTGGCCTTAATAAAGCTGAAATGGCGCGGCTACAACGTATTCAAAACTCTGCCGCCAGGGCAGTTGTAGGCCTCCCTCGGAGGTGCTCTGCAAGAAACAACATCCAGAAACTACACTGGCTGCGCATGGAAGCCCGAGTCCAGTTTAAAGCCCTCTCTATGGTCTTCAAAATTCTCAAGACTGACTGTCCTGGTCTCTTGCGTCCACTCCTAGAGCCCTACACCCCTCAGCGGGCCCTACGCTCCTTGGGTCAAAACTTGGTTGTTACCCCACATATAAGGCTAAGCAGAATGGGCGGTCGCTCTTTCAGAGTCCTGGGGGCAAGGCTCTGGAACTCCCTTCCACCTCACATTCGCTCCATAACTAATCTGCTGGCCTTCCGCAAAGCGATCAAAACATTCCTATTCTCCCCATCCTAATCTTTTACTGCCCTTCCTTTCCTTCTCCCCCCTCAGGTTTTGTTATAGTTTAGCGCCGGGACGCCTCGTTCCTGGGGCAGCTGTTCGCGCTCAATAAAACGTTATAACATAACATAACATAACATTATTTACAGATATAAAAAAAACAATATTTTGTACCATTTTTTTTTTTGTGTAAGACCTTTATTAACACATTGCAGTTTACACAGCATGAGCCCACAACCCGGGGGCCGGCTCGTCACGTTAGTACAATCATTCATTATATCACAATTGCGTTAACAGGTACAGCACATTATTAAAAGGTGGAGCCTCCCCATGTAACTTTCCGTAGGACTCATAACCGACGAATGAAGTGAGTCTCACATTTTCTCATTTTATAGTGAAATAAACAGTAAAACAACATACCCCAACTAAGACCTTACAGTTCATCCCGCACAGCCGTCACCTCAATTGTGTGAATAGTTCAGTCCCCACCGATAGTCTGCCGCCATCAGACACGAATACTTGTATCAGGCAGTACACACAGCAGAATGATATAAAAGGTGTGTTAATCCTCCTCACTGTCCGATATGGAGGCGAGGTAATCTGTTAAGAAACACCAAATGTCCTTCGGTCTGGTCTTCGCCGGCAGTTGCTCCTCATAAGTTTGCAGTTTGTCACGGCAGATGGACATGTCGTGTAGCCATGTGTCCTTCGTTGGCACCCTACTACTGTGCCAACATTGTGCCACCTGCCTTTTTGCCAATAGCAATGCAATTGCACAGAACCTACGCTTCAGAGCCCTGAATTGAGGCACTATGCCCAGCAAACAAACCTCCGGTGTGCACTGCACCTCTTCCTCCAACATTACAGTTAGCGTGGTGGTAACCTCCCCCCAGTATCCCGCCACCTTAGTGCAGTTCCATGCCAGATGTACAAAATCTGCACCCTCCCTGCCGCACCTCTTACACTTGTCTTCCTCTTGCAAACCAAACCTGAGCAGTTTTGCTGGTGTATAGTAAATTTGGTGAAGAAATTTAAAATGTATAATTCTTAAATTGCCGTTGGGCGTCAGTATCTGTGTCAGGGCACAGGTGCTGCTCCATTCCTCATCTGTCAATGGTGTGTCCAACAACGCATCCCACCGCCCCTTAGCCTTTAAAGAGTGTCCCGCCAGTTCCGATTGTGCAGCAGTATATAATCTAGACACCAAATGGGAGAGATCATTAGTGGTGATCAATAGTTGCAGTGGAGCAAGGCATTCAGGCTCCGATTTAAATGTCTGGTAATGTTCCCTCAATGCCTTGGCCAATTTGAAGTACGTGAATCGAAACATGGGAGTCTGATTCTGGATGTAGTGTAATTGGTCTAGACTTATGAATGTGCCCCCCTGAAATACATCACCCAGCTTGTCAATACCGGCTCTATTCAGCAAAGACATTCCAACCTTTTCCCCAGTGACAGATAGCGCCTGATGGTGGTGTAACAGCATAGCCGGTGCGTACAGAGGTGTTTTGTGAGCCAGCTGTCCTAGTCTATTCCACGCTTTGACCGTGGTGTCCACAGTGTTGATATCCTTTGCGTGTAACTGTGGCCGTGTATGCGAGACAATCGCCGAGAGGGGAACAGGGGATGCATCACTCTCCTCTATGGCTGCATGTGTGAGGTATGGGACCGCGTGGTACCAATACGCCGCATATTGCGCCTGTGCACAAAGGTAGTAGAGGAGAAAATCAGGCACACTGAATCCTCCTTGCGCGAATGGAAGCGTGAGTGTGTGCAGATCTACTCGAGCCTGTTTGCGCGCCCATATCAAGGTTCGCACCAGGGAGTTTATGCGGCGGAATATTGCTTGCGGCGGAGTGATCGGTATGTTATTAAACATGTACAACAATTTGGGCAATACGTTTATTTTGACAATAGCTATCCTATCGGCTAGTGACAGAGGTAAGTGTATCCAGCGTTGGATTATGTCTTCAAGCTTGGAGAGTACCACCCCATAATTCGCTCGTAAAACCTCCTCTGGATCCCTGTGAAACATGACCCCCAGGTAGCGAATCGGGTCCTGTTGCCACTCCAACGGGAAATCCACTGCAAAAGGCAATGTAGTATCAGTGAGGGGTATTATAGAGGATTTAGCCCAGTTAATTGCCAGCCCTGAATGCCCGCCAAAGCGGATGTATTCCCTGAGCAGCGGGTTCAAAAGGGTTTCGGGGTCACGGACATATAGTAACATATCATCCGCGTAGAGCGATATGTGAAGTGGTCGGGCCACAAATTGCAATGCAGAGTCTTTATAGTTCTGTGGCACTATGCAGGCCAGCGGCTCCAATGCTAGTGCAAATAAGAGAGGCGATAACGGGCAGCCTTGTCGCGTGCCCCGTTCAATGCCAAAGTGGTCCGAAACATAGCCATTGATTCTGACCCTGGCGCGCGGTTGTGTATAAAGCAAGGAGACCCACTGTACAAACCGTTTCGGAAATCCCATTCTGTTCAGAACGGTAAACATATAGCGCCATTCAATAGAATAGAATGCCTTTGCAGCGTCGAGCATGACAGCCACCACTTTAACCGAGGGTTGAAGGTAATGCGAGAGCGCAAATAGGGACCTGGTGTTATGCGAGGTGGACCTAGTGGGCACGAACCCAGACTGATCCGGAAGGACCAGCTGAGTCATCAAGGGGGACAACCGCCCTGCAATTAGTTTCGCAAGGATTTTCGAATCCACATTGATCAGAGACAGAGGTCTGTATGAGTCACACTCCTTTGGATCCTTGGAGAGCTTTAGAAGAGCAATGATCATGGCTTCACGCAGCGTGGGGGGAAGTAAAGACTTCTCAAAGGAGGCGCCATACATGTCCACTAGATATGGTGCGAGGATGTCAGCATATTGTTTTTAAAATTTAGAGGTATACCCGTCAGGGCCAGGTGCCTTGCCATTTGGTAGGGAGCCTATTACCTCAGTCACTTCTTCAACAGTAATGGGCCTAGCTAAGTACTCCCTGTGCGCGTCTGACAGCCAGCCAATCGCCACATCGTGCAGATAGTCATATGTTTCTTCCGCTGGTGCTGTGGGTTGTGATCGATATAGCGAACCGAAGGAATCTACAAAGCATTTCAGTATATCCGCAGCGTTCGTGTGCAATTTGCCCTACTTAGATTTCACTCTGAGGACCGCTGCCTGTCCTCGACCCTCACAGATTTTCCGAGCCAGCATAGCCCCCGGCCTGCCTCCCTCCCCAAAAGATCTAGCCACATGCTTACGGTCCAAGTACTTTATTTCGGATTCTAGGAAGTCCGCATGCTCAGTGTGCATGTCACGTAATCTGGGTAGCAGCTTGACATCCCGAGTCGCCTCATACTGTGACTCCAAGTCCCTCATTTGCTGCTCGCAGCGGCGAATTTGGCCCCTAATGTCTTTGAGTACCCCTATGGTGGTGCCGATGCAGACCCCTCTGATTGTGGCTTTGAATGCCTCCCATAGCAGGCATGGGTCCTCTGTAGTCCGTGTATTGAGTTCAAAGTAGTCCCTAATTGCTTTTGCAATGGTGGTAGCATACACTGTGTCTGAGAGGGCCCGGGAATTAAATCGCCACTGGAAGGGGGGGGGGTGTAACGTGGGATTTCCATCTGTAACAGGACTGGATTGTGGTCTGACAAAGTGCGGGGCAATACCTGCAGTTGACGAACCCATAGAGCTAAGTTAGGAAGGCCAGAATGGGTGGCCGCTCTTTTCGGGTTATGGCCGCCAGGGAATGGAATGCTCTCCCTATGGAGATCAGACTAGCGGACTCAGAGACTGCCTTCAGGAAAAGCTTAAAAACTCACCTGTTTTCCCTGTAACTCCCTACTATGCACCTGACTTCTTTTCCACAGCGCGGGGACACGCCGTGATGGCGTCACCAGGCGCTTTATAAACTCCTTTGTTAAGTCTCTAGTACCAAGCCAGTAGTCCAGCCTGGACCAGCTGTTGTGAGATGCTGTTATGTGCATGGCGCCTGGCGTGTCAGTGTGCTGCAGCCTCCACAGATCTGCTAGATCCAGATATTTCATCATGTGACATACCATTTGCCACGACTGCTTGTGTTGTTCTAGTGAATTAACAGAGCGGTCTAACCCGTCTTGTAGAGTCATATTCCAGTCCCCCCCACACAGTATGGTTGTGCTAGCATGTTTTTGCAAGTGGCTCCAGACTTCCCGGAAGAAGTCCGGTGCGTCAGTGTTCGGTCCATAGACGTTAAAGAACGTCACTCGTTGGCCCCTCAGTGTACCTGTAACCAACACGTACCTACCAGAGGGATCTTGTGTTACTTGTTGTGCCTCAAAGCTGATCCCCTTCTTAATCAAAATGAGCACCCCACGGGAGTAGGAGGAATAGGAGGCCCTGTAGATAGACTCAGCCCACCTCAACCCCAATTGTGTGTGCGCGTGTGGTGCGAGGTGCGATTCTTGCAGAAATGCTATATCTACGTTCCATCTGTTAAGGCTAGCGAATATCTGTCTGATTTTTTGAGGCTTTGAGAATCCCCGTATGTTCCAGGTAAGAACGTTCAAGCTCCTCTCGCCCGTATTTCTAGAACCCATTGACAACAGGTAGCATAGCACATGACAGTAGGGTACACACCAACGCCTCAAAGGGCAGTCGCCCAACCCTAGCACAAAGCACAATGACAACCACAGCGATGGCAGGCAATCTCGGTGTAAAAACATAGCAAATAGACATATGCAGTACTTTCGGTCTTCGAAAATATACAAACAACCCCCCACCCCTTATCCCACCCACTCCAGCATCCCCAGCCTGCCGAAGCCATATCCCATCAGAGCACCATGCCCACAAACTCACAACCAGTAACTCAGTGCTCATACAAAGAACTCGTGGTGGGTATTACCCTCACGGAGGTCCGCCAGGAGCACCATCCTTCATCCGGTGGACGGGTGCAGGCGACACTAAATAAACTTATGAATGCGTATTACATGTGATCATCTACCGCTGCTCCCTCCACCCTCCAAGTATACCGCAACAGTGTTCAAAGCCTAGCAGCGTCATATGGCACAGTCACATCCTGATCTCAGGCAACAGTCGCGGTCAGCACAGTTCGCCTCTCGCCCAATGGTCCGAGCATCCTGTAGGACAGGTGCGTGATTGTCAACAACAATTATAGGTGAATCGTGCGGGTGCGGGCACACAACCGGCAAGTGTCCTACCACCAGGCCGCAGGCCCCACATCGCTACATTTGCACACGGTGACTGTGCCCCAGTGCCCCCCCGTGGATGGCGCAGCAGGCAAGACAGCGGGAAGTAACGTGCCATCCCGCCAAGAACTGCAGCAGTACGGCCTGGTGCCTTAAGCAAATAGAGCCCTGGGGGAAGCATGGCAGCCCAGAGCAGCCACAAACATCATCCAAATCCCAGAGATAGAGGTGCGTAGCAGTTCACGTCACTCCAATAGCTGCCAGCCCCTCAGTCAGACAGTGAATGCATCAACGGTGCTATAGTCTGCTCCCAGTAGCACGGCCTCAGGCGGGCTCACACCTTGCAGTCACCAGCGGCCATGTCGGAATGTGCATTAAAAGAAACAGAACAACAAAAAACTCACCGCTGCATCGAACAGAAACAAGTCAGTGGCCTCAGTCCGAGTCTCTTTGCTGATCGTTTTGCGAGCCTGCCCGCAAGTCGCGTTGTATCTTTTTAACAAAGTCTTGGGCCGCCTTGGGTGTTGCCAGCACGATTGCCTTCTCCTTCCACACCACTCGGAGCTGCGCTGGGTATAACATGGAGTACACAATGTTCAGGTCGCGTAGCTTGGCCTTTACGGAGGTGTACTCCTTCCGAGCCTGCTGGACCGCAACCGTGTGATCCGGGTAGAACTCCAGGGAGTTGCCCTAATGCTGTATCTTCCCCTTTTCCCGCGCAAGGCGCAGGATCGTGTCTCTGTCCCGATAATTAAGGATCCTCGCCACAATCGGTCTGGGCGCGGCGCCGGGTGGCGGTTTTGGGGCCAGCTATCTATGGGCGCACTCCACAATGAATATTGGCGATAAGGCCTCCACGCCGAATAAATCCTTACACAAATTTTCAACGTAGGTCTCCATCCGACCCCGTGTTTGTCGTCTCCGGCAGGCCGGTGATCCGAACGTTATTTCGCCTCGAGCGCGCTTCCAAATCTTCCTCCTTCGCTTTGATCACCTCCAGGAGTCGTTCCATGCCTGCGCACTTAGAGGTGGAGGCCCTCGCTTCGTCCTCAACTGCGGAAATCCTAGTTTCGGCCTCATCTAGACGTTCGCCATGCTTCTCCTGCCGAGCGGCCATGCTGTCCATCCTGCAAGTTAGGTTATCTAGCTTTCCGTTGATATCCTGCAGATTCGATTGAATCGCTAGCAGGATCTTCTCTATGTTTCCGTTGGGTACAGGCTCGGCTGTGCCGCCATCTTCCACTACCTCCTCTGTAGACTTCGCCGCCTTTCTGTTGTCAAAGGATAGCTTCGGCTGTTGCTTGTCAGGTTTTCCCATGTTGGTGGACTGGGAAGTCGCTTTCCTGTAAGCGGGCCCAGACGCCCTCGTGGCCCTGGTCGCTGTCGCCGTGATGTATAGCCCCGGGACGCAGTTGCCGTACTTGCCCGCGCCCTCGTGGGGCTGCGGTCGGGGACGAGGGGCCGCGGTCTACACCACTGGGTCTCGCTGGCGATGGTCGGGATCTAGCACGCAGTCAGCAGTATGCAGAGCCGCGGTCCCTCGCGTGGTCCACCACTCCGCTGATGGGGGGCGCGACTACGGCAGATCACCCAACTGTCCGCTAATGCAGGCGGCAACAGCGCGCCTCCACAGAGTAGGCAGCTAGCGTTCTTATCCGGCAGAGATGCAGGGAGCAGAGATCGCCTCAGAACCGACAGCAGAGAATCTAGTGCGGCCTGGTTCGCGCTTACTTGCGTGTTGGCAGCGATGTCTTCACTCCAGCATCGGGCGCCGCCATATTGTCAGGCACTTGGTCCGGAGACTCGGCAGAGGCTGCCGATCACACATGGTGGCAAGGGGCCTCAGTGCAACCGCTTGTGCGGGCTCGGTAGGCAGCATCCAACCCTCGGCGGGAAGAAAAAGCCGGCGTTGAAGGCTTCTGAATGACGAGAGCTCAACCGCTAGGCGCTAGTCGGAGGTCCGCCCATTGGTGGCGGCCATGATGGCCGATGATCGGCCGCTCCACACGTTCGACTCGGCAAAAGTCAGTGAATGCCGAAGGGCGGACCGCAACTTCACCTGCAGCAGACGCAGCACATCTTCCCCCACTCGTGGATGTGCTTGGAGAGTGGGTTAGTGGGGGTTACAGCGGCAAAATCTCACATAGTTGATGGTCGCCCGGCGGAGCTGCAATTCAGGCAGCCATTCCACTGTGCGCCCCCTAGCGCCTCCCAATATTTTGTACTTTGATATTTTTAAAACAATATTTTTTTTTCCGATATTTTTTGTTCCTACCATTATGAAGATAGGAGGTCGATATTTTTGACAACGATATTTCTGTCCCAATATTTCTTAGGTTGATATTGGTGTTGTCAACAGCTCAAAGGTGAAGGATTATACAGTCCCTGGAAAGAAGGTCAAGCAATGTATCAACAAGCTGTTGAATTGCAATTCCAGCTTCGTGGTATACTGCTTGGTGTGTCCGTGTGGACTCCAGTACATTGGTAGTACTATCCATCCAGCCAAAAAAAAGAGTGCTGGAGCACGCACAGGCAATAACCAATAGAGATACCTCCTACTCCGTAGCCAGACACTTCTCTGAACTGCATAATGCTAGAAGTGTCAAACTACGATATTTTTGTCTTGACCAGATAGCCCTCACAGAAAGAGGGGGAGATAAAGTGAAACTCCTCAGAAAACTAGAGGCAAGGTATATAGTTGAATTAAGTACACCTTGGGGCCTCAACAGTGAGGAAGAATTATGCTCTTTCCTGGTTTAAAACCTTTCCTTGCGTGTATATATAAATGCATATATATTTATGTTGATACTAGTGTAGGATTCAAATGTGGATAATGAAATAGCCCAATAGGAGCTTGATTGATGCATAAACCATAAAAGAATGCATACCAAATTATATCTGTAGTTATATCTGTTGATATCACTGCAGGACATGAATTTGTTTAATGAAATAGCCCATTAAGGGCTTGATTGATATACAGATTGCTAAAGAATACATACCAACAGATCATATGATATGATACTGGGCATTAGGGCAAGATTGAAGGACGATTTCCATTGATATTATATGGCACCTTATTATCTTTAATTATTATATTCTTTCTTCCAGTATTCTTGGATATATCGATGTATTTAAGTAATTTAAGTAAATGCATATTTATTGCTCTATCACCAACATCATTACATTTGGTGTGGTGATTTTACGGATATGTAGGTCTTTACATGAATTGTATATTGTTATATCCAGGAACTACACAAACTGTGCTATCTGTAAGGCAGTTTAAGATAGCTGATATCAGAGTGACATATGTATAAGTTGTATTTGGACCTTCTATTATTTTCAGTAACTGGTGCCAGCCAAACGGTGTAATTATTGTTAAAAAGCCTGAGGTTGCGGGCCGTCACTGACACATACGAAGGCCAGGTGGCTGAACCGCCTTTGTCAGTCCTTCTTTATTTCAAGTGGCATGGAAAAGTAAACTTTTCGAGAAACTACAGAGCCTGAGTGTGCAGCATTTTGCTGCACGGGACTGCCCCCGTGAGCTGCGACACCCGCCGTGTGGAGAGCGGTAATATTTTGGGCAGTGATCATGTATGGACATGACATGGTCAATGACATCACTAATGATGTCAGTGATGTCATCAGTGAAGTCATTTGAGATGTCTCAGTGATGTCATTAGTGATGTCAAGTGCTTCAGCACAGCTTCTGATATCAGACTGATTTCATTGAATTACAATGATGAATGCTCATCATGAAATAGTATGTCAATTCTCTTCATTGTTTCATGGGTTAGCAAAGCTTAAGGCTATGAAAGTGACATTGCATATTATTGAAGATATCCGTCCTGTTGCTCAGAAACATAGACAAATTACTTTCCACTTACAAGAAGCTATCGAACATGAACTTAAATCTTAACTTAAGCATGACATTATTGAGCGTTCTACTGGTCCGACACCATGGTTTCCTTCCATAGTGGTATTGCCCAAAAAGGACAATAAAGGAGATGTACTCGTATTTGATGACGTGCACCAGGCATATAAGGCAATCAAAAGAGAATGACTCTCAGGTCATCATATTGCTGATATGATAGTACAGTTAAACGGTGCAAAAGTGTTTTCTTGATTAAAATAAAGGTTATCATCAATTGGAACTCGAAGATGATTCCAGGTACATTTCTAAGTTTTCTACACATGTTGGTCTGTTTCGTTAAAAGAGACTCCGTTTTGGTGTGTCATATGCTGCCAAAGTTGTCCAAGACAAAATTTGTTGTATCATACAGTTTGTTGTGAATGCATCCATTAATAGATATAGCATATTAGTTGTCAGAGCTACACAGAAGGAGCAAGATAAAGCTCTCATACACTTATGTCATTTACTTACAGATTTAGGTTTCACTTTAAATGCAGACTAATGTGAGTTCCACACAACAAAGTTGAATTTCTTTGGACACATCTTTTCAGATGAAGACATTTATTTTATTTGTGGGTATTTATAGAGCGCGACCTCTGATCCTGACATCTGATCCTGGAAAAGAACTATCAAATGCTCATGACCCACAAAATGTTTGTATGCTATTTTCATTTCTTGCCATGGCCAGCTACCGTTTACACTACATGATAGATTTGCTACTGTAATTGCTCCATTATGAGAGTTGGCAAACAAAACTGTTTTATTTTCAGTGGTCGCAAGAAAGCAGGAATAGTTTTAAGAAAATTAAGCCTTTGAAAGTGCTGCTGAAATGGCTTACATGAATCCAAAACTTCTTACAGAGGTGTTTGTTGATGCTAGCTCTGTCGGGTTAGTGTGCTATTCTTGTACAGCACAGTGGACATCTGAATACCCGAAGGCATATTGTGTAATATGCCAGTAGAAGTTTGTCCCAGACAGAACGTGCTTACTCACAACCTGAGAAATCGAGTGGGATTGCAAATATTTCCATTCATATGAACTGTATGGAAAACCTTTCACATTGGTAACTGATCATAAAGCTTTACTGACTATATTTGGTAATCCAGAAGCAAAGGTGCCTCTTTGCATTGAAAGATGGGGATTACGATTGCAAAAGTACAATTATACCTTGTTTCCCTATGTGGATGACACACACATTTTCTTTCACTGCTATCCGTTCCGGATCATAATTCTGAGGCCCTGAATTCCTACATGAATCATGTTGCTATATGGATGAATAGGAACTCTCTGAAATTGAATAATTAAAAAACTGATGTCTTGGTGTTAGGAAAAGGCCCGTCCTCAACATTGGCTGATAAACCTGGGTGCCTTCCCTTTCCCTCTCCAAAAGGTGAAGAATCTTGACTTTCTTTTGCATGATAAATTGTCCACAAAGCCCCAGGTTGCAAAGGTGGCTGCCAACTGCTTCGCAATGTTGAAATAGCTGCGTAAAATCCTTTGGATTATTCCAAATTCAACCCAAAGGACAATCATTCAGGCCCTTAGCCTCTCTAGGCTTGACCATGCAATTTATTTTTATTTAGAAATTGACAAAGCCTCTATGAGAAGGACACAAACGTTCAAAAATTCAGCAGCCAGGCTGCTATACAGGCTCGCTGACAGGTCATCAGTCTCCTCTTGTTTGTAGGAAGTGCACTGGCTTAAGGTCGAGAAAATGATTCAATTTAAGGCTTTGTGCAGAGTCAGATCAGGAATCAGCCTTCGATACCTTCATGATATGGTGAGATCTCACCATACTGCTCTTGTCATACGATGCAATGATGTCACCCTGTACAGGCGGACTGTCTTTTGCTTATCAGGGCCCTAAACTTTGGAATGATTTACCGTCCACACTGAGAAAATGTACTTCATTCACTGCATTTCGGAAACAGCTGAAGACATAGTTGCTTTAGTGAATTGACTCTGGTTTCAAACCACTTGGCATAAGCACCGGGAAACTCTGTGTTGGTATCTGTTGCACTATGCAAGCTTAAATAATACTACTACTAATAATAATAATATTAATTGTAATAATTATAATAATAATAATAATAATAATAATAATAATAATAATAATAATAATAATAATAATAATAATAATAACAATAACAATACTGGAACAAAACCTTGGTTTACAATGTTGAGTTCACAGTTACACGCAGAAGAGTAAAGACGTGTAATATAAAGCTGTGTGTGTATTGTAGTCATTAGCGGGTACCCACGTTGGGGTAGACACTACAGTTGGATCAGCATTTTCATAGGAAAAATGTATTTTCTTTATACAATTGGTGCCATTTGACAAATATGCACAAACTATTTAATAAAAAGAAGTACACTTGCTTTGGGATCTTCATGGCAAACACTGTTCAGATCTGTAGAGCGGGCAAAAATAGGTCGAATTCCAAAAGTGCTGTAAATCCATACTTTTGTTTTTGACAAATGAGTGTTTTAAAAGGTTCTCAGGTTGAAAATGAAGATTAAATATATCTGGTCTGTTAATCTGCTCAGTGTTTCAAATTCTGCAAACCCAGCTTTGCATGTCTCTGTAGATCCAAAAATTAAAAAATTACTCAAATCTGATTGGCTGAGACAGCCTTTTCTCCGATCCACAATTACAGGTTCACAGATTGGAGCCACAAATCTGAAACAATCTTATTGTCTGACAGAAACGTAGGTACATTTGTTGCGGCCTCCATTACAGAGGTGAGAATTCAGTACATGCATCCTCAAACAAAAGCTGGAAGAACGCAAAAAGAGAGAAGAGTCAATCCACCCTGAAACCCAGTCCCTTGCGGGATGTTTCCAAAGTACCTGAGGCCAGGTCCTCACGCCAACCCACGCTGTACATAAACAAACACAATTTGCAGCAGATGTTGGTCATCTGTAGAAGTGCCTTGCCTACCAGGCCCTGCAGCCAACCCCACACTACATATGGATGAGGTCAAGCATAGCTGGGTGTAGGCCACCCACAGGTTTGAGTTCAGGGCCTTTTAGCAGACATACTCTATTTCCAACCCCCTGATGCACATGCCCAATGGCCAGGCTTTGGGTCCAATCCCCCTCTGCACCCATGTAAAATCAATACACAGGAGGGAAATTGACTGAATATGATAAACAAAGCTCAGAGATGTACTGAAACATCACTGATGACATGTCAAATAACATCAATGATGGCATCACTGGTGATTTTTCAAATTACATCACTGATGAATGTGTCAGTTTGCTGTACACTTTTATAACTGAAATGTGTTCAGCAAGTTACAGCTAGACGTGATTTTCTATAGTGCTAATGGGCATACTTTTTTGCAATATGCAGCACCTGGAGCATATATTTGTAATCACTTACATTCAGTAGATATTATGATCTCTGTTAATGGTATTCAGGTGAGTTAGAAATGTAAAAAAGTGGCATAAGTAAACTACAATTATTAAACGCACTTCAACGTGTCAGATTGGAATAATTTCAACTGCAAGATTAAACATATATATTCTACACAATGTTTACTAACTGAATAGCTGTTTGCAGAGTGTAGATTTCTAAATATAGGTTATCAGAAGTAGACATTGGAATGTTGAGGCATATCAGCAAGTATTGCACATAATAGTAAAAATGAACTATTCTATCTGTATGTAGTTGTAAGTAAAAGATGCAGTATTTCTCAAATTAAAAAACAAAGTATCTGCAATCTGTTAAAACAAGCCCTAGGGGTTTTTCATGAACCTTAATGTACAAAACATTTTACACCTATGAGCTGTTTGAGTGGAGCTATTGCTATTTCTATAGTAAAACACCATGCTCACTGTTAGGAAAGGTGTGTCAAGACAAATGTGATACTTCATACACTTTTATGGAACCAGTGTTGATGGCATGTTATAATTTAATTGTGAAAACAATGCACCGGTTGAGGGTGTAGAATGTTTCAGGAGAAAGAAATAACAAGTCGGTGGCACAAAAGATATTAATTATGATTGTGGGTTAAAGATGGAGAAAAGTGTAAAGAATATGGTGAAGAATGACTGTTATCATTTATGGACTACATTTATGTTTTTTAGTTATTTTCTCTTTTTGTAGGAGGAAAATGGAAAACAGAAGTTGTGAACAAGAAAAGTACAATGTGAAAACATTTATAGAAAAGAAAAATAATTCTTGCTCACTTCTCAAAAGACAGAAAATGATAGCACAGTGGAGTGTGAGGAAAAAAACTATTTATTGGAGAAGTGATAAATGTTTGCATTACATAGGGGACATATGTGATGTTGCATGAGTTTGAGCTGTATAAGTCTACTTGTTTCTGAGTAAAAATTGTTTGCTTACATAAGCATCTAAAAAGAGCCTTGTGAAGACAAGCAGCATTATTGGCTTGTTCGGCAGTGTGCATCTTGGCAGCCACAGTATATCTAGGTTGAAAAGATGAGGAAGCATGTAACGAGTTTTGCAGTTCACCAGCATAAGTTAACTTTGCCTGAGCTATCCTTTGTGACCTTTGTGACCTTATAAAAAACTGTTCTCATGAGAAACGTTGCTGAAAATTTATTGTTGGCTAGCCTCAAAACAAAAAACTGCAACACCAAAGACTATCAATCAATCAATCAAAGACATTTATAGAGCGCACTACCTACCCGTAGGGTCTCAAGGCGCTAAGGGGGGGGGGGGTGCCGTTACTGCTCGAACAGCCAGGTCTTGAGCTTCTTCCTGAAGGCGAGGTGGTCTTGGGTCAGGCGCAGGTCGGCCGGGAGGGAGTTCCAGGTCTTGGCGGCCAGGTAGGAGAAGGACCTTCCTCCTGTTGTCGCTCTACGGATGCGTGGGACGGCGGCGAGGGCGTGGCTGGCTGATCGGAGGTGGCGTTTGGGAGCGTAGAAGTTGATTCGGTTGTTGAGGTAGCTCGGGCCTTGATCGTGTAGGGCTTTGTGTGCGTGGGTGAGGAGCCGGAAGGTGATTCTTTTGTTGACGGGGAGCCAGTGCAGGTCTCTCAGGTGTCCGGAGATGTGGCTGTTTCGTGGGATGTCGAGGATGAGTCTGGCTGAGGCGTTCTGGATCCGCTGGAGTCTCTTCTGGAGCTTGGCGGTGGTTCCGGCGTAGAGGGTGTTGCCAAAGTCCAGTCGGCTGGTGACGAGGGCCTGGGTGACGGTCTTCCTGGTCTCCGTGGGGATCCACCAGAAGATCTTCCGAAGCATGCGCAGGATGTTGAAGCACGACGAGGAGACGGCGTTGACTTGCCTGGTCATGGAGAGGGAGGAGTCCAGGATGAAGCCCAGGTTGCGTGCGTGGTTCGTCGGTTTGGGTGCGGTGCCCAGGGCGGGGGGCCACCAGGAGTCGTCCCAGGCGGAGGGAGAGGAGCCCAGGATGAGGACCTCCGTCTTGTCTGAGTTCAGTTTCAGGCGGCCGGTCGTCATCCACTCGGCTACCTCTTTCATCCCTTCATGCAGGTTGGCTCTGGCGGCGGCGGGGTCGTTGGTCAGGGAGAGGATCAGCTGGGTGTCATTGGCGTAGGAGATTATGTTGAGGTTGTGTTGGCGTGCGATGGCCACGAGGGGGCTCATGTAGACGTTGAAGAGGGTAGGGCTCAGCGAGGATCCTTGAGGGGCGCCGCAGATGACTTCGGTGGCCTCTGACTTGTACGGTGGTAGGCGGACTCTCTGCGTTCTTCCGTCGAGGAAGGAGACGATCCATTCCAGTGCCTTCTCCTGGATTCCGACGTTGCTGAGGCGCTGCACTAGGGTGCGGTGGCAGACCGTGTCGAAAGCTGCGGAGAGGTCTAGGAGGATGAGGGCCGCTGTTTCTCCGTTGTCCATCAGGGCTCGGATGTCGTCGGTGGCGGCGATGAGGGCGGTCTTGGTGCTGTGGTTGGCTCGGAAGCCGGACTGTGAGGGGTCGAGGGATCCGTTCGTCTCGAGGACGGTGGCCAGCTGTTTGTTGACGGTCTTCTCGATGACTTTGGCTGGAAACGGGAGTAGCGAGATGGGGCGGTAATTCTTGAGTTCGGTGGGGTCCGCTGTGGGTTTCTTGAGTAGAGCGCTGAGTTCGGCGTGCTTCCAGCTCTCGGGGAAGGTGGCGGTGTCGAAGGAGGTGTTGATAATTTCCCGCAGGTGGGGTGCGATGATAGCGTCGGCTTTGTTGAAGACGTGGTGAGGGCAGGGGTCGGTCGGAGATCCGGAGTGGACGGAGTTCATCATGCGGACGGTGTCTTCTGTGCTGATCGGAGTCCAGGCTCGGAGGGTGGTGGTGGGCGGCGTTGCTGTGGTCGTGGCGTGGGTCGGTTGAGTGCTGAAGCTGTTGTGTATGTCCGCGATCTTGTTGTGTAAGTAGGAGGCGAGGGAGTTGCAGAGGTCTTGCGATGGGGTGATGTCGTTGTTGTGGTCGTGGCGTGGGTCGGTTGAGTGCTGAAGCTGTTGTGTATGTCCGCGATCTTGTTGTGGAAGTAGGAGGCGAGGGAGTTGCAGAGGTCTTGCGATGGGGTGATGTCGTTGTTTCCGGCGTTGGGGTTGGAGAGCTCTTTCACGATGTTGAAGAGTTCCTTGCAGTTGTGTGCGTTGTTCAGGGAGAGGATCAGCTGGGTGTCAACGCCGAGCTTGAGGGTGGTCCTGTTGTCCGGTGTGGGCTCCTTTCTCCAGACTTTCTCGAGGGCTCTGCAGTTCTTCTTGGAGCTCTTGAGTTCGTCGGTGAACCATGGGGCCTTCTTGCTGTCGGGTCTGCTGGGCGGGGTCCTCAGTGGGGCGAGTTCGTCTGCGCAGTTGCTGATCCACTTCGTGAGGTTGTCGGCGGCCTGGCTGGGGTTCGCTGAGCTGGCCGGAGGGTGCTGGCTCAGGGAGGCGGCGAGCTGGTCGGCGGTGATCTTGTTCCAGCTTCTACGGGCAACCTGTTGCTGGTGGTGGTGGGTCGTCGTTCTTTCGAAGGTGAAGTGGACACAGCTGTGGTCCGTCCAGTGGAGTTCTGTGGCGTGGCTGAAGGTGATGTCTTTGCTGGATGAGAAGATGGCGTCGAGTGTGTGTCCGGCGAGGTGGGTGGGGGTGCTCACCAGTTGCTTGAGTCCAAGGTTGGCGAGGTTGTCGAGCAGGGTGCTGGTGTTGCGGTCGTTGTTGTTCTCCAGGTGGAAGTTGAGGTCCCCCAGGAGGATGTAGTCAGCGGAGGGGAGGGCGTGTGGCCTGATGAATTCGGCGATGTCCTCGCTGAATTGAGTGCGTGGCCCCGGGGGTCGGTAGATCAGGGTGCCTCTGAGGGTGGTCTTCGGGTCGGTGTGGATCTGGAAATGCAGGTGTTCGGCGGTGGTTAGGGTGTTGTCGGTGCTGGTCGTGATACGGATGGTGTTCCTGTGGATGATGGCGATGCCTCCTCCCACCTGGTTGGCGGTGCGGTCCCTCCGGGTGATCTTGTAGCCCTCTGGGATGGCGATGGCGATGTCGGGTGCTGAAGAGGCGTTCATCCAGGTCTCTGTGAGGAAGGTGACGTCAGGGGCTGTGGTGTCGAGGAGGTTCCAGAGTTCGATGGCGTGTCTGTGGACAGAGCGGGTGTTGAGCAGGATGCACTTGAGGTGGTTGCTGATGGTGTTCGGCTTGGCGGGTGCTGGTGCAGGGCAGGTCCGGATGCAGGTGAACTTGCAGGCGTGACAGCTGAAGGGTCCGTGGGAGCGACGTGGGGTGGCTCGGTAGCATCCTGGGGTTTGGCCGGTGTTGAGAGCGATGAGGGTGGCGGCGGTGTACGTCAGGCGGGTCGGTCGGGGTCCTCGTTGGCCAGGGGTCCTGGCACTGGGCGCGGTCCAGGCGCGGACGGGTGTAGACGGCTTACCTTTGGCACGCCTTCGGCGCACAATCGGCGCGCCCGCTGCGCGTGACCGCTGCGCGTTCGCACGGTCGCCATATATGGCGAAGTGCGCGGGTGGGCGGAGCAGCTGGGAGGCGGGAGCGGGGAGGGTACAGAAAGAAAAGGGGCGGGGTTAGCGGTGATGGCGGGAAGCGGGGAGCGGGGAGGGATGCGACGGGGGCGGCACAAGGAAGGCAAAAAACGGCACAAATGGGGCGAAAATACAATACAACTGAAAAAACTTACAAAGCAAATTGACAAAAACAGAGACAGGGACACAGGGCAGGAAGCTAGCACAGACCACGCCGCTCGATGGCAGGGGGCGTGGTCACGCGGCGGAGCCGGGGCAGCGAGGCACAAGGAGAGGGGGCACACGCAGCAGCTGGTGGCCGTGCGGCACGGGGGTGTCCTAGAACTAGGTCACACTCACCTGCGTCGCACGGTCGCCATATATGGCCAAGTGCGCGGGTGGGCGGAGCAGCTGGGAGGCGGGAGCGGGGAGGGTACAGAAAGAAAAGGGGCGGGGTTAGCGGTGATGGCGGGAAGCGGGGAGCGGGGAGGGATGCGACGGGGGCGGCACAAGGAAGGCAAAAAACGGCACAAATGGGGCGAAAATACAATACAACTGAAAAAACTTACAAAGCAAATTGACAAAAACAGAGACAGGGACACAGGGCAGGAAGCTAGCACAGACCACGCCGCTCGATGGCAGGGGGCGTGGTCACGCGGCGGAGCCGGGGCAGCGAGGCACAAGGAGAGGGGGCACACGCAGCAGCTGGTGGCCGTGCGGCGTGGGGGTGTCCTAGAACTAGGTCACACTCACCTGCGTCGCACGGTCGCCATATATGGCCAAGTGCGCGGGTGGGCGGAGCAGCTGGGAGGCGGGAGCGGGGAGGGTACAGAAAGAAAAGGGGCGGGGTTAGCGGTGATGGCGGGAAGCGGGGAGCGGGGAGGGATGCGACGGGGGCGGCACAAGGAAGGCAAAAACGGAACAAATGGGGCGAAAATACAATACAACTGAAAAAACTTACAAAGCAAATTGACAAAAACAGAGACAGGGACACAGGGCAGGAAGCTAGCACAGACCACGCCACTCGATGGCAGGGGGCGTGGTCACGCGGCAGAGCCGGGGCAGCGAGGCACAAGGAGAGGGGGCACACGCAGCAGCTGGTGGCCGTGCGGCGCGGGGGTGTCCTAGAACTAGGTCACACTCACCTGCGTCGCACGGTCGCCATATATGGCCAAGTGCGCGGGTGGGCGGAGCAGCTGGGAGGCGGGAGCGAGGAGGGTACAGAAAGAAAAGGGGCGGGGTTAGCGGTGATGGTGGGAAGCGGGGAGCGGGGAGGGACGCGACGGGGGCGGCACAAGGAAGGCAAAAAACGGCACAAATGGGGCGAAAAAGACTCTTTTCCTGGCTGCTGTAGTGCAACAACAACAGGTGATCATCATAAGGTGATGAAGACATTATAAATTAGCAAAGTTGGTTGTTTTGTTTGCATTTTAGTTGCTGATATATTTATTACTGTAGTTGTGGTAGTTTTGTAATGTTAAATTATTTTTTGTTATAAAAAAGTTTAAAGTTATCAATGGTTTGTTTGCTTAGTCGTTGAATATTGTTACACTATTGTAATGTTGACTATAACTGGTAGTTCCATCTTCAGGGAGTGCTGAAGTGCTCCCCCATGTTAATATGTATTTATATGGTTTCTATGCACATATATTATGCTACAGTGATTTTTTAACAGTATTGTATTTGTATTTTGTATTTGGTAAATTTGTAGAGCGCGAATTGTTGCCCGGGTGGGGTCCAAGCGCTAAGGAACCAGTAGAGGTGGCCTGAAGGGATGGGTAATCAGAAAAGGAGATTACTGAGGAGAGTGAAACAAGAATGTTTTTAACTGCTTGCGGAATGAGGAGAGGTTGGGGTTAGCTCTGAGATGGAGGGGGAGGGAGTTCCAGGTCTTGGATGCATTGTAGGTGAACGTCCTGCGGACAGACCTGGTCTTTTTTATTCTTGGGGTCGAGGCCATAAAGGCCTGGCTCTAGTGGAGGTTTCTGCTGGGATGATAGTGGGTGACTAAGTCGCGGGTGATCATAGGGCCTGTGTCCCAGAAGGCCTGATGGGCGATACACATGGCCTTGAAGAGAATTCGCTGACGCACTGGCAGCCAGTGCAGGCTGATCAGTCCAGCTCTTACTGATTGCCTGCAAGAAAGCTGGAGCAGTGTGCAAGCCGCACAGTTCTGCACTGTCTGAAGTCTGCGTAGGGTGTAGTCTGGAGCGCCGAGATAAAAAACGTTGTTGAGGTCAAGAACGAGACTGTATCAGGGCCTGAATAACTACCTGCTTAGCTTCCAAGGGTAGAATTGGGAGAATGTTTTTTAACATTCTAAGGAGGCCAAAACAGGTAGCCGAGAGTTTTGTGGCCTGGATGTTGAATGAGAGGGAACTGTCTAGCCACAACCCGAGGCTCTTGATGTTGTCCTTAGGTGTCGGAGGGGTGCCTAGACAGGGGGGCCATAGTAAATTGAAGAAACTGGGGTCGGAGGAGCCCAGGAGCACCAGATCTGTTTTGTCTCCATTTCGTTTGAGGGATGATGAAGACATCCATCTCTTTACCGCCACTAGGTACTCTCTGAGTCCGCCTGAGATTGGCATGAGATTGTTTGAGTACCCAACTATGGTGACTTGTCAACAGTGAAATCTCAGTTGAGAGATCATTCCTTGTCCACACTGCAGTATACTGACCTCTCATTGAGAAGAGAGAGGTTTTAGCACTGCAGCCACAAACTCTACTACACACTGCTAGCAGCTGTGATTGTGGAGAGGGCAGTTCTTTAGCATATGTTACATTATACGCGTGTTACTCTGGAGAGAATATTTCAGCAGAGGTCTATCCCTGTGTGCACCCTATTATGCATGCCTGTTTCCATATCGAAAGGTCCAAGAGAGTTGAGGGTGTTCCCACATTCAATCCAACAAGTAACAGTTCCCAGGAAAGAGGATACTCCATTTGTATACCCTATCGTGCACATTCATCACCAAAATGAGAGGTAGAGGTAAAGAGAGCAGTCTCTAGCCACAGTCTACTACACACATGTGCTATTCTGGGGAGCGGTCTTTCCTGACAGGGCACTCTCTCTCCATAGCCTAGATTCTATGCTTGTCATCCAAGTCAGACTTCTCAGCACAAAGATAATTTCTTCCCCACAACCAAGTTGTACATCTGTCACCCTTCATAGAGGGGTGAGCAGACAGGTAAGCCCATCATCATACACTTCTATACGCACCCATCATCCAAGAGATAGGTCACAGGATAACGGACAGGGTCTCCACAGACTCTACTATGCATACCTGTCATCCAAGAAAGCAGAGTCAGCAAAGACACCAGCACATCCCCACACCCTACTATGCATAACCATCACTGTGGGGAGAGGTATGAGTACAATTGTCAGTGTAGAGGCCAGTCAGTCCCTGCACTGTACTATAAACATCAGTCATTCAAGAGAAGAGTCTCATCAGAGAGGCCAGTCCCTCCAATAACTGTACTATTCTCACTCGTCATCCATGACAGAAGTCTCAGAGGACAGTCCAGTCTCTCAACACCCTCTACAGCACATACCCATCATCCCAGAGAAAGAAAGGGTAGTCCCTTCGCACACACTACTTCGCACACCTGTCAACACAGAGAGAGGTCTCAGTAGAGAGGATAGTCTATCTCATCATCCTATTATGCAAACTCGTCATTACAGACAGAGAGCTTAGCGGAGAGCTCAATCCCTTCTCGCATTCTAGTACCTCTCCACATCCTACTACACATGTTTGTCACTTAAGAGATGTCTCAGAAGAAAGGCCAGTCCCTCCACACACCCTACTTTATACACCCATCAGCCCAGAGAGAGGTCTGAGTTGAGAGACTAGTCTCTCCCCTAACCCTATTATGCACACTGTTCATCAGAGAGAGAAGTCTCAGCAGAGAGGTCAGTCCCTCACCACAAACTACTATACATACTGATCACCTGAGAAGTTAGGATTTTGTTTTAAGTTAGGATTTTGTTTTAAGTTAGGATTTTGTCTTAAGTTAAACTTAAGTTTGTCTTAAATTTTGGTTTTGAGACGAAATCCTAACTTAAGACAAAATCCTAACTTAAGACAAAATCTAACTTTACTACTACTAAACGTCTTCTGTCAATACCAAAAGTAGTAAGTGTAGGATTTTATCTCAGATTAGTTCTGTGAATCGGCCCCAGAGAGTGTAAGTTCCATCTCCTCCCAAAAATGTACGATCTTGAAATACTCTTGTTGGATTGTAAAAACGTAGAGAGGGTTAGAGAAGCTCTGCCTGAAGAGAGAAGTCTCAGCAGAGAGGCTTATCTGTTTGCATACTCTACTACCCAGACCCAACAATACAGGGCAGTTATCTATGAGACATATGCTAAGTGTTTGAGCTGATGAGATTCTCACAAGAGACAGACAAATAAACAGGTGGAGGCAGGTCTTTGAGTGCTGATACTCTCGCAAGACTCTCATGAGTGCCAATATGCAAAGAAAAGGGAGTTATTATATGAAAGAATCACATAATATTGCAAATGGGTGGCTCTGGAAAGAGCCTTTGAGTTTATAGCGTGCAATGTTCAGTTACACAGAACTAGATGCCTTCATTGATGTTATTAAGGAAGATTTTATTCCCTTCTGCAGTGAACTGCACTTCATCCCCTCTATAGAGTCCTGGCATATCAAACTGGATGTTCTTATAATATATGGTCATGAAGAAATGCAGACATTGTGTTTAATAACATGCCTCCCAGACATCTCAATTTTAAGACAAAAGTCTTCGCACCATTGCCATTTTTGCCTTTGTCATATATTAGAATATACAAAGGCAATGTGAGGAAAGAGAGACATCAATTGTGAAAATGTCATCTTCATTTGGATTTCAAGCACAGCCCCTGTGATTGTGCCTTGGTCACAGCCACCACAGTGCAGTATCATCAGGTCTGGGTGCTCACAATCCAAAATGCTCTCAAACCTTTATAACAATAGATACCTCTATGACCAATCATCGTGATGTGCAAGCTTGGAAATCCACTATTCTTTTCAATACCACAATTAATGGTATATTCTTTAGCCCAGTGGATGACGCTATGTCCCAAAATCCAAAGGCAAACCAAGGAGCTGTATGGCGATGCCAGCCACAAGGGAAGTGCTTAGCAGAATGAGTAGGCTTCAGATGTCATATGGACTTACAAAAAAAAGAATGGGAGGGAGGCAAAAATATAAATGTAATTGATAGATTTATGGCAGTTAGAAAAGTAGGCTAGGTTAAGATCAACTTTTGTTTGTATAGTGCACAGTTACATGTTAAACAGGGGGAGGTTTTCTATTGGGTGATTTTCAAATTGAGCCACGATCCAGTGAGAGCCTCAGGTGAGTCATTAATAAGTTTGTGCAGGTTTGGGAGAGCAGCTGATGATGGTGTGCTTGTCTGGCTCTCACAAGAGGTTTTGAGAAAAGAAAAAAAGGAAAACAGTACACATAACAGATAAAATGAAACTATAGGGTAGCTCCAAAAAGAGCTGGTTGTGTTATGTACAAAAACTATAACAGTTTTTGTGTTTTCCAACATTCTTATTATTTTTTGTACTGTAAAAATGTTTTTAATATGGTAAGACTTGCAACTTGAAGTGTGAAACAAACTTCAACATCTCCTTGAAAAAACAAAAAGGCGAAAATTTGGGAAAACACTGTTAAAAACACTGAAAAATACTGCTTTGGTGGGCACTTGTGATCTTGGACAACCTTCTACAGGTTGTACCTGTTTGTCTCTGATGAAATAATTATCTGCTTACATAAGCAGCAAAAAAGTGCTTTATAAAGATAATCACGCTGCTGCACTTACTTTGTGTGCAGGCACAGTATCTCCTGGAGCAAATGATGTGGAAGCCACTGAAGAGTTGTCTAGCTCTACAGAATGAGCCAGTTCTGCCTGAGCAATTCTTCATGGATGCATTGATCTGGGGTGCCTCCCCATGCCTGTCGTACTCATACTATACTGCTTATGTCTGATCTCCAGGATGAACTACTTCTTGGAAAATTCAGAGATTACATACTTTGCAGAAACCGTCTTGCCACCTGGCCACATTTCAAAGAACTGCCATACCAAGGATTCCTTAGGGATCTGAGGTGGCTGGGCTGGTGCAGCTGTCACTGGCTCCTCATCAGCATCTGATAAAGACATCAGATTATATATTTCATGGAACAATTCATAATGAAAGTTCCCTAGCTAATCAATATCTCTAATACCTAAATTTGTTCTGAATTACAAGAAAACACTGGTATTAACTTAATTCCACATGCATGAGCTTGTGCTCACAAGAGCTGAATAGGAAGTATAGCACACTTGGAGTTCAAACACGAGCGACTCATGAAATCTTAAAAATATTATTGCTTTATGTATTCAATGGAACAAATAATAATAAATTTTACTAAAATAAGCAGCTTCTCTACTATGTTAATATGTTACTTTGATCACAGTTAGAGTAACACACTGTTCTTAACCCCTTCGCTGCTCATGATGAGCTCAGCTCGTCATGCAGTACAGTGGTCGTGTGCTTATGACGAGCTGAGCTGGGTCTGGTGGCTCAGTGGACTAATGCGTCCACTGCAGGGGCCTGTGTTCGACCTCATGGTCACAGGTTCAAATCCCGGCGGGTCCACTCAGCCTTTCATCCATCTGAGGTCGATAAAATGAGTACCATTGAGTTGGGTAACAATAAACATCTGTTATTCAGCGCCAAGAAACCGCTGGGTGAACGTGCGCTTTACAAATACACATGTTATGTTATGTTATGTTATGAATAATGGGAAATCAGAGAATGCAGCGCCGCAGGGGAAAACCTCTAGCAGCCAAGGTGTTAACATAATCCGAAATGCACCCAAGAGGGTCATGAGCATCAACCAGAGAGTATATCTCTCTCAGAGTCCACACAGGAGATTGTGTGTCTGACTCCCGCGAGCATCTCGCGAGAGTCACCAACTTTAATAAAAATAAAAATGAATATACAACCACATTTTAATGACTCTCGCATTATAGATTAACAATAAATACTAAGCATTTGAAAAATAACTCTAAACAGTAGATTAAAACAAAATAGAGAACTCTAGTGAGTAATCAGTCACTTAAAAAATCTGTTTTACATATTCAAAGTTAAAACTATACAACATTAAAAACTGATTATTCTCTTTTTGAATTATAGATACAACTTTTGTGTAAAAACACATACGAAGGCTAGAAAAAATATGCTATTACAATAACAATTAACTTGCTGGGAAAATGACTCAATATGAGAGACAGAAGAACTTAGGAGACAGGCAATCTCAACCCAAATGTTGTTATATTACTCTGTTTAATACTCAAACATCCTGTTTTAGAAACATTTTGCAAAGTGTGCACTCTTTCCTTTTAAGTTGCAATACAAACGCAATTACCTTTCAGAATAACGTTTGCACACAGGATGTAGTATTCAGGTATTCTACCATATATATTAGGCCTGGGTGGTAAACTCCAGTCTGCATGTGTAATTTGCGGAATTTGAGTAAATTTGTGTTCAGTGGAGAACGTGAAATTGCCCAAAATTCCGCGATCCACGGCTTCGCAGAATGTTTTGCTTGTTCGCGCTTTCAAAATGCGCGTTCGCAAGATATTTCTCCCCGAGCACGCAAACAGAGTTCGCGAACAGGAAGAAAGCATTGCGAATGGGCAGATCAAGCAATTCCGCGTATTTGCGGAACTCTGCGTGCTCGGCAGAGATCTTTTGCAATTTTGCGGAGCTTTGCATAGCGCAACTACGCAAATTCCGCCCACCACTAATATATATATACATACATTTCTTTTTTAAACTTTAAAAAAAAAATAGAAATTCACTGAAAAAAACAAAGGTTAAAGTAACATTATAGTAAAATGTGATAAAAATATTTATTTTGTTTTAAATGAATTAGAAATTCACTGAAAAAAAGCTTCATATAACATTAGGTGAATTTCACCCCCGACCATGCAATGCTATGCTAAGGACCTCATATATGATAATATTCATGGCATGTTCTACAACATGATTTATAACATCACTTATGACATCTCAAATTACATCATTAATAACATCACTGATGACATCATTCAAACTTCATTTTTCTACATAGTGTTTTATAAATGACTATGACACTAGAGCCCTGAAAGTAATTCCAAAATATCAGCCATTACTACTTCAACCACAGATACAACTCACTTAGGTGTTAAAAGCAAGCATTATACGAACACTAAGCCTAAAGCATACCTTTTATATATAGAATAAATCACATTAAGAATTGACCACACATATTTGGGAAACCATCATTCACTACAATCTTCAATCCCTACACAGTTATTGAGAGAAGACGAAAATACTGAATGCCAGTTTAAAAGAAAGTAGCCCGTAAATAAGGCATTACTCTGTATTATACCTGTGGCATTCAATGAATGCATACTAAGAAATAAAGTTGATATCAGCAGCAAAGTGGGCACTGTAAACATTTTTGTTCTCTCTGGCAAAAGTTTATTGTGTTTCAAACTGTTGCAGGCAGTGAAACTCTCATGATAAATACAACAGTATTCAAAATCAACTATTGGAAACAGTGTACACTCTATGAAACAGTTGTCAAAAAACACTGCCTAATATTTCACGGTCTGAAGGTGCTAAAGTACATACTACCTGTTTCCTTCATACTGTGGTGAAACCTTTACAGCTAGCTCATCTTTTCTAGCAAAACTATGACGCACACATATCCTAGAACCTAATGCACAGTCTTCTATGTTTAGTATAAAATTATCAAATGACAGGAATCTTTCTAATAACACCATTCCCAGAACTAATTTTTACCCAGGGAGAGTGTGGATCCCCTGAGCCTTGTTGAGGCCCAGGAATGCCATCCCTCAGGGCTGAAGTTTTAAATAAGCAGAATGCAGCATTTTACCTTCCTTTCCAAGCACTTTTGTGGACCTGGAAACCCCATCCCCTGTGGCCGATGCATAAAGTCTGAGGGAGAGAGGCATGCTGCTCTCCTGCCCGAGCCTGGAAATGCCCTTGGGATCCAAACCCTGCAGTCATATTATTAATTTTAAAAGGGATATGGTATATGGTACCACCATAACCTTATGGGCCCTGGGAACCTCATTCTCAGGGCATTTGATTTTGATGGGTAGGGAACAGTGGAAGACCCTAATCTGAGTTGCTGGTAAGTGTCCTGAAATTGATTCATGGAGGTTACCTTATTTACTTGGTGGTTGCCTTAGCCTATGTCTGGGAGGTTTTGTAAAGCTGCAGAGAAGGATGGGGAGATCAGTGTTACCATGAGTCCATTGCCATAGGAAATACAAAGAGAAGATGGCCACGGTGATATCGATCAGTATACTTCGGGCCCAGACTTTAATGTTTGTCATTTATACTATAACTTCAAATTCAAACCTATTGTGGCAAGATAGTGACTACCAAAATAAACAACATACGTAGAGATTCCATAATTAGGATATAAACTATTACCTTCTCTCATGCACTTTGCAGTTTGTTTCTCATCAATCATGAGTGACATATTCATCATAAATTTGTCATGTGTGCTGTGATCCACAATGCATAAATCTCCAGCCAAGCACACCTCATATATAAAAAAAACAACCTGTTGTTTTAAAGTTACCACTATTCCTTGCAAAAATCAGTAATTTCCACCCTATCTGTTTTCTTGACTTAAGATATACAGTGTTAAAAAAGCCTCAGGCCTGAGCGCTGAGAGATTGTGAAACTGGATAAATCCTGCTCTAATACAGGATCACATGCCCCTATCTTTGACAACCCTTTTTTCATGTACATTTAAATACTACTCATTGTAACTCGAATCTTTAGAATATATGATTATACCTGTGACTATTGCAGTTGCCACTAACCTTATGCATTCCTAGATTTACAAGGTTTTGTAAACCTCGAAATGGGGCAGATTCCTACACCTCCATAGGGGAGTTGTAAGGGAGGCATAACAAGGCAAAATACCTCTATTTCTCTTCTTTTTTCCTTTTTCTGTGTGTGCTACATTCTGAACAATCACCCCTACAATGCTGACACCCTTGCACCATGGTGCAAGGGCACCTGCGTTGGTACATGACAGCCCATTGTGCACAACCGCACGGGGAAAAGGACAGGAATGCGCCATATCTTGTAGTTACAGCAAATTTGTCCCCTTTTCTTTTGACGCACTGCAGTGCAGCAGTAAGCTTTGAAGTGTTCCCTTGTATCAGAATATTGTAAAAGAGGCCCTTTATTTGTAAGATTTATGGCATGATCATCTGGTTGATTGGCAGAAACCTTGCCAACTTCGCACATGGATGGAATCATGAACTAGACCCAGCACAACATGCAGATTCTCAATACAGCCCAGATAAAAATACTACTAGACATTGAGGATAACTTTAATCTTTTATATTTTCTTGGTGTTGGTGTTTTCCCAAATTATCAATCACGAATGTCAGTATACAATGCTTAGCAATACCTGAGGACAGTAGGGTAGAGCTCAGCGGTGTACAGGTAGAGGACCGTGAAGGCATTGCCAGAGAAACCTTTCCCTAAAGTCGCAATTGTTGTTCGCAGAGGGCTCAGAGCTGAAAATGGGTAACGTCGAGAAGGAGAGAAAGAAAAGGTAATAACATGTTGTTATTAATTTTATAAAAACCTACACATACTATCAAAAAACAGAATAGTATAGATCAGTCCATTGACACCAACTACTCCTAGTTTGTCTATTTGATTAACAACTTGAATTTTAGGACATAATTTTCAGGAAAGTTTATATAATACAGTGTATTTCATAGGCAATATAGTGTACATGGACCAATTATTGTACAGACAAGTTAAAAGAACATACAACATATATATACTAGGGGAACATTGGAATGTTGATAGCTCCATTAAAGGCAATGGAGTGCTCCTGGCTTCTACTGGATGTTTGAAGCCCGGAGAGTAACATTCCAATATATTTATTTCTTTTCACAGCTGTTTCTGTGAACAAAAGCTTCTCGAGACCAAGGGGATTTAAACCCCTTCAGGCTCCGTGAGGCCTTTGTTTTGAAATTAGAATATTCTGCTCTCTGGGGGCTGATTGCTCTAATAGCCTTAGAGCCTTTGTAGCGGGCTCTGCTGACCATTAAAGGCCAGCTCCCTTGTTAAAGGCCTGAGCCAAAGGCGAGGGCCTTTAGCAAGGGACCAGACTTTGAATGGCTGGTAGAGCCCGCTACATCGGGCTCAAAGGCTATAATAAAACTTTTGAGTCATAACTTATGCACAATATAGCGCAAGGAAATTTGCCAAAATATCTTTAAAGCAATTTTTTTTACTTCTTGTCTTAAATTAAATCTCATCCAGTGTTGCTATATAAAACATTTTGTACATCCATTCTCTAATTTTGTGTATCTTTGTTGATTTTTAACTTCTCAGAATCAGACTTTGCTTTTTTGAACTAAAGGTTGGTATCAAGTGTAATTTCATCCACTTTGCACAAATAATAAAATAAAATCATTAACTTTCTTATGTGTGATCACCTCTTTTTTTAACTGATGTTACTAGTATTTGAATTCTGTACTCTGGGGCACTGCTATCCAGTGCATCTTCCTGATGTCTTAAAACATGACAAATTTGCTACCAGTGAATTGTAGCATGTGTTATGCAATAAACTAGGCTGACCAGGAAAACATTGTTTCAGGCTGACAGGCATAGCTAGACCACTGTAGCTTAGAAACCTGCAGCTGAATGTATCAAAATATACCCATATTGACAGGTGAAACATGTATTTTTATGTACTAAATAAGTCACCCCTACTTAAGCATTGCAGCCTTCCAGGCAAGGTGCTTAAAACTGAAAAGTGGAACACATAGAAATTAAAGGTTGACATGGCTGCAGTGTCTAGCCTCCAAAAGCTATTTTCACTGTATATGTACTATGGCCTTGTCAATATGTAAAGCTCATTTTGTATCACTGCTTTAGAAAAAACTCCAGAGTTCATTCAACCACTGTTTTGATATTTACACAAAATGGTCAATTCAAGGGTGAAATCGGATTTTTGACAAATATTCAGTAAATGTGACTTTTAAAAAGTCACAATTTCTTGGCTAAAGCTTTAGTAGGATTATTGGAATTAGACTGCTTGGGCTTCGCTCCCAGCCAATTCTTCTTCCCTTGAGTAGATGTAAAGCTGTGCCCAAAGCATCATTAGCTCATGTCAGGTAGGGTCCATGCTACATCAACTTGAAAGCAACCAGGAAGAGGTGTGTTAATTCATTGTTTATTGTAAAGTGAGGCCTGGAGTAGAGGGGCCTTTTGATCCCACAATTTATTCAAGCCTCCCCTGACCCAATTCACAGTAGAGGATGGTCCCAGAACCAGTTTACTGTAGTTAGTTAGGTGGAGGCTACTTATTATCCTGGACTCACCAGTTGGTGGGCCACAAGTCTTCTCCAATGAGAGAAGGGTTCTGCAACCCTAATTTTCTGTAGAAGGTGTATACTGTTAGATAGTTTGCAGTAAAGCAAACATAATGTGCGGTAAAAGGGGGAAGGTTTACCCTAAGGATCTTTCTTCCCATTGGTCAGGGAGTCATCTACACCCACTGGCTAGTAGACAGCACACATGTGCCACCTCATTCCCAGCATTTCTGACCACCTCTGGACCTGGGGAAGAACAGAAGAGGAAGATGTGTGCTGTCTGTAATCTGTAAGGAGTTATGAGGGGTATGACCTGCTTCCACCTTACAGAGGATTGAGAAGTGGACTTCAAGGGTCAGTTGTTTCACCTCCCGAATGGCACAAAACAGGGTGCAAAAGTATTTTCCTGGAAGGGACCTGTTGAGCAATGGCAGGTGGACCCCAACTGGACTGTGCTGGTGGTCTCTGCTTGAGTGAGTCCTAGCCCCTAAGTGCTGCCTATGAGGTCCTGGGACTTTAGATGTGACCAAGAGGAATAAACTTGAAACATGGAAATGTTTCAACCTCAGGAGGATTGGGACTAACCATCAAGCATGAACCACCAACCACTAACCACGAATCACGAATCATCAAACACCAAGGCAATCTGATAACCCAAAATCATGGAGAGCAACAAAATCAAGTCGGTCCTGCTCAAAGATTTTTGCCACTCAAAAGAAGGATTCAGCAGACCGTTGTAGCTAACCTATCTGGCTTGAGTTCCAAAAATGGAGACTGAATCCTAATATAGAAACATTGACTGGTAAAAGGTACTTAAAGTATCTGGTCGATGAGCAGGCGTTAGCAGCCACAAAATGTGAATCTTCCAGCTTAGAACTTTTCCTACTGAAACCGAGGGCCCTGGCCAAAGGTGCATCCAACTACAAGATGACTATGTCGGTTACAGTGTTCAACATTGCCCAGTAGCAGGAGATCTACTTCCAGAAAAAACACTATAGTTCTGAATTTGAGTCACTTAATTTTGTTCCACCTAATTCCGAATAGGTAGATTTTTCCACAACCAGTTTTGCTTGAAACTACCGGCTGGAGTAATCAAACATGGCTTTGGCGGCAGAAGCAGCAGCACTTTATACCCCATTTATTTTTGACAGGGAACCCTTGAGTGCTGCCACCTACCATACAAAACCTTCTCTCTCCTACTTCTCCTACCCCTAGCACTTAGAGCAGGTGGTAAATGATTTTAGAAATAATATTTGGTTTTTACAAATATAAAAAGTGGTCCCACATGGTAATTCCACATTCCATGGGGTTTTACTCATAACTGCACAGGTATGGTGCAGACCCTCATAATGATAACATTTCATGTGATTTTACTGTTAATCCATACCATACAACTTGTAATCAGGATGTAAGTACAAAGGGAAAAGTGACATACCGGTTCTGCAAGGGGCTTGTTAATTAATCTGAATCAATCAATACTTTTATCTGGTGTTCTGTACATCAGGATCCACCTCAACCTGGGGCATTGTTCGCAGTTAACCACACCTATATATGTTGTGCTTTTCTTAGAGCTGCTTCACTTAAAAACTTTAAAAATACATATATCTGGTTGCTATGATTGGATTTTTTAAATAAATGTATTTTTATTTATTTGAAGAACATAGCAACGGAATACAGAACCGAAAAGGAGGTTTTCTAAAATCGGCTCCTTGTAAAGTATATTGAAAGCAATTATTAGGAATATGAATATAATCATTAAACTCAACAAATAAAGGTCTCCCGTGTCTTTGCAATATATACCTTAAGTATCAGTCATGTATAGCAGTATCTGCTTTGCACAGTGTTGACTACTGCATAGATTATTTGAGGAGGAAAGGTTATCAAAAATCCAATCTTGGGCTCAAGTCCCAAGACTTTTACAGTCACAATTTGCTCCCTGTGCTCTTGTACCCACCACCAGGGGGCCACATAGTGGGACTTTCCAGTCTTCTAATAAGCTTCCAGACCCTCCCCTGCATGCATATCCTGACTTCCAGCCATTTGAACACTTATTGGGATCTGACATCCATTCCCAATCCTTGCCGGTTTCTGTGAAAGCCAGCCTCCTAATACTTGAAGCCAGCCTACTCATGCCTGAAACTCCATTACCCAGAATTCCCTGCTCACTGCTTTGTCTCCACCCCTGCAGACCAAGGATGGGTGGAGGAATTCAGCTCACCTGTGGCTGGCTGCTGCTAGGCTGCTCACACTTGCTGCATGTGATTACTGTGAGATCTTAGAAGCCCCGGCTCCCTTCAGGCCAATTATTGTCATTGTAGCTGTTTACCGGTGAGACCGATCCTTGTTTCCAGTCCGCCCTGAGCTATAGCTATTCCTCGTGCCTGAATTAGCACTGCCTGCAGTGCTACCTTGTTTTTTGAGTTCCTGAGCTATAGTATTCTTTGTTCCTGTTCCTGGGCTTCATCTATTTTCTTGTTCCTGATTTGCACTGCTTACAGTGCTCTCTTGACTCCTTGTTTCCTGAGCTGTCCGGGTTTCCTTGAACCAGTACTGCCTGTAGTGCTGCCTTGATTCCTTGAAGCTATAGTAATTCCCTGTTCCTGAACCAGCACTGCCTGCAGTGCTACCTTGATTGTTGAGCCTTAGCCTAATTCTTGTTCCTGCTCCAGCATTGCTTTCTTTGCTATTTTGTTTTCTTGATTCCTTAACCTGCACTATTCTAGTATACCCTTGTAGCCTCCTCTTCTGTATATCCTTTTCCAGTCCCTACCTTTCTTCCCATTTCCTTGGTTCCAGTTCTAGTTTGCTACCCTTCTATTCTGCTGTCTTGCTTCTGTTGCCTTGTATGTTTGTTACCTGCTTTCTTCCAAGTGTGCCCTGTGATTTCCTTCCTTTCCTGTTAAGCACTCCTCCTTGCAATCTCCTTGTCTATTGTGCTAGTGTATAGTTCTACCCCGCTTGCTGTTACTGTCTTGCGTGTTCCTGTTGGATTACCAGGGTCCGTAGGCACAGCTGACTACCTAGGTGGTGTTTCTTGTTCGCTGTGAGTATTGTCTTTGAGTTGCATTTATGACATCACCATTGGTATAAGCTCCACATACCCTGGCTTTGCATGCATATCCTATATGTGGGTATTTGCAGTCAGTATCTGTAACAGCAATTGTGGGTGAGAAACTTACTGAGCTTCAGTCTTACCGTGTGGAGCTCCTGAGTGCTTTACCCCACACTCCCCTTTATTGTTAATGTTGTATTATATATAGGTCTTGCACATCCATCCTGGGTGTAGTTAGTCTGAATGCTAAATTGCCTCGTGAGTGCTGTTCCTTTCTGAGTCTTACCCATTGTTCACTTCTACAGGCTTCCCCTTTGGATCTCTTTTTCTCCTCGGACTCCCTGTATGATCCTGGGCAGGGCTGTACTCCTCTTTCTTTGTACAGTTTTTACCGAGTTCCCAGTCCTTGCCCAAGTCCCAAACTGTGTTCCCCACATACTCCCGGACAGCCCCTGACATTTACAATTTTGAAAGGGCATCCACTTGCTTTGTTTCCAGGCTCTCCCAACAGCCTGCAGTCATCAAGACCATGTTTCCATTTGAAGACACTTGGTGGGGTTGAAGGGCATCAATGATGGACATCGTCTTATTTGACCACTATCAGGCCCTAGCTGAGTACGAATTTCTGGTACCTTGTGAGACCAAGAAAATCAATTATAGTTAAAAGTGCAGTACGGGGATCAAGTGTACTTTATTTGTCTATGACCGCATTACAAATGCCCTCCATCAATCCCTCAAAGCACCTTTTGGGCATTTCAACTCCAAACTGTGCAACAAATCCCCCTCCTGAGTTTGGCATCAGAAACACATAGGTGAGGAGTCACATTTAATGTGCAAACGTTTCACTCTAGTATAGTATGCTTGTGCAGGTATTTGAAATGTATTACATAGAATTTGGCTGCTATTGTAATCCCTATAGGTGCTGCTAATGCCTCCCACCACTCTGGACCCTCAATTGGAACCGTGTCTGCCTCAGGACACCCTAAGCTTGCCAAAGGTCATACAAACCCATTGAAATCCCTCAGTTACAGTTAGTTGTACTAACTGTAACTCTAGCACCCACAATCCACTGGTGATGATGTCACATATTACATCATTCATGACATGGTCAGTGACATCTCAAATGACATCACTGATGACATCTCTGATGACATCATCCAGTGAACTTAAAACTTGGATATTCGACAAGTAATTCCCCACCCTTCCTCTAGCGCCTTGAGACCCTATGGGAATGTAGCGCGCTATATAAATCTTTTGACTTGACTTGACTTGACAATGTGGTTTGGTTTGTTATTTAAATATATATTATATATATAGCAATCTGCATTAAGGAATCAGTGAATATATACCTATCTTGAGGGAGGATTTAGTAGTAGTGTGATTGACTGATAACTTGACTATTTTATAGTATCTCGCCAAATATATTGGATAGTGACTAAACTGTGTGAATAACTGTATTATTTTGTCAGTTGTTGTGTAAACTGCTGCACCAGCCGGTTACTAGTACGTGAAAGTCTATATTAGTTATTGGTTATTTAACTGATTATTTGTATGGGAGAGTGAATGCGTGTGTGGTTCGGTGGGGGATCTGACTACCCAAAGATATGTGAGAGTTAATTCAGTACATATATGAGGTTAAGACTATGTGTTATAATAGGTATTTGGGTGAGTGAATATCTTTAAGGGTGTGGTGATGAGCAAATATATTTCTCAATGGTACATGTACAACAAAGTAGAAAAAATAAAAGGCAGTGTATGTGACAGTTGTTGTATATAAATAAGTTTACATAAAACTTATTAATTGCATGAGTGACTGTATATATAACAGTATACTTGTAATAGTGATTTCATAACACACTAAGTATGAGTTATTATCTATATGAATAAATGAAGTGCTATTTGTATAAGTGTGTAGCTGAGTAAATGTACATATGATACATTGTTTGCAAAAGTGAGTAGAATGACTGCATAACTGAATAGGATGTGTCCTGGTGTGTAATGTCAATATAGGTGTATAAGTATATTTGATAGTGTTCCATTGATCGTTGAGTGTATCTATAGGTAATTGATTAGAAGTGTATATATGGGTGTGGTGATGAGCAAATATATTTCTCAATGGTACATATAAAACAAAGTAGAAAAAATAAAAGGCAGTGTATGTGACAGTTGTTGTATATAAATAAGTTTACATAAAACTTATTAATTGCATGAGTGACTGTATAGATAACTGTATACTTGTAATAGTGATTTCATAACACAATAAGTATCAGTTATTATCTATATGAATAAATAAAGTGCTATTTGTATAAGTGTGTAGCTGCGTAAATGTACATATGATACATTGTTTGCAAAAGTGAGTAGAGTGACTGCATAACTGAATAGGATGTGTCCTGGTGTGTAATGTCAATATAGGTGTATAAGTATATTTGATAGTGTTCCATTGATCGTTGAGTGTATCTATAGGTAATTGATTAGATGTGTATGTAGATCTAGGAATCACCGAGTGGGTTTTTAGATACTTGTATTGCTGTGTCAATGGATTCAAATGTGATACTCTGTATTTTACAGTGAGTGATGAAAGGTTATACTAGTGTATGATGAGGTGTATCTGATTGTCACATAGATGATGTCATCAGTGATGTCATTTGAGATGTCATCAGTGATGTCACTGACCATGTCATGAATGATGTAATATGTGACATCATCACCAGTGGATTGCGGGTGCAAGAGTTACAGTTAGTACAACTAACTATAACGGAGGAATTTCAATGGTTTTGTATGAGTGAAATGTCCAGCTAACTATAACACCCCTGAAACCTATAGTTTTTTTCAATTAATTTCTAAGGTTTTCTAAATGATAATTTCTAACTATAACCTGCCTGAAACCTATGTTTTTTTCAGTGAATTTCAAAGGTTTTTAAAATAATAATTCCTAACTATAACCTGCCTGAAAAATATGGTTTTCTCAGTGAATTTCAAAGGTTTTTAAATGATAATTCCTAATTATAATGTTCATTAAGCATATCTGTTTTTTTCTATCTTTTTTAATTATCATCCCATTCTCAATGTAGTACAAACTGTAAATATTACCACTCTTCAACTTATTTCTTCCTCCAAGGAAAACGCTACAAAACAAAACCACATTTAACGTTAATAATATACAAACAAGGCGTTCCCGGAGAAAAACCCCCAAAAAAACACCACTTCCCATACTTTCAACAACAAACCAAATCTACAATGCTACCTAAAAAAACAGGTGATGGTTCCATTTACCATTAACACATTTTTATCAATATTTAACTAGTGTAAGGACGTCGACTATGTACTGTGTGAATTACATCCAACTCACACCCATATCTAAAGACAAATATGTAATAGAGGTACTAATTATGCACTTCCAACACCCAATAAAATCACAACACTTACCCCCTCCACCACAAGAATGACCCCTCTCGAGCGCTCCCCCTCTACTATCTCAGAGGCAGCGCAAAACAGGACAACGGACCTTCTCTAAATAATATATCCTCTCAACAGCACACTAGCTCAATGTTCAGAAATGTGGCAATCAACTATGTATAAGGGAGGGAACTTGCACATCAACAATAATGCACACACTGCTAATACTACCGGTGATATGCTATACACAACTCACTATACAAACCAAACACGTTTTAGTGTGTACATATACTATTGCTACGTGTAGTGTACTGCACAGTGGACACAACCATATTATCTCAGACTCTGGGGAATATCTTCGTCATGTAGCTGTGTTGTCTACCCCCCTGAAGCAGAAGCGGAGTAGGCTGATCCAACGTAATAAGCCTACGCCTTGGGCATGGTTTACTTCTGCAAAGAGAAAAGACTCTGCCACAGCGAAGGTCCACACCCTGCCACGTAGCTGCCGCCATGACGATGTTCCTCCTCAATACAAGCCCATTGCGAACTCCGCCCCAGCACCACAGACTAATGTGTGTATCGACTACTGCCTTTGATCTACACTGCGGACAGCAGGGTTCACAACTTGAATTCAGCTCTGATTCTACACTACGGACAGCATTCAAGTTAGCCTTGATTTATGTAAGGCAGAGACAATTTTGTTAAATGATACCACAAAAACATTCCTCAATGTCTGTACTGAGTACTGCCTTCAAATGTACACTGCAATCAACAGAGTTCACCACTTGATACCAGTGGCGCATCAGCACTACAGACAACATTGAAGTCAGTCTCAATTTATTTAAGGAAGAGACAATTGTACTGTGTCCTCGGAATTTGTTAAAGTATGTGACAAAAAAAGCATTCCTCGATGTCTGTGTCAACTACTGTCTTTGATCTACACTGCTGACAGCAGGGTTCACAACTTGAATTCAGCTTTGCATGTACACTACGGAGAGTGGGGAATTCAACCTTGATTTATTTAATGCAGAGAAAATTGTACTGGGTGTTCTGATTTTGTTAAAATAAGTGACAAAAATCATTCATTGATATCTCTGCTGACTACTGCCTTCTATCTACAGTGCGGACAGCAGGGTTCACATCTTGAATTCAGCTTTGAATCTATACTACCAACAGCATGAAATTTAGCCTTGATTTTAAGGTAGAGATAATTGTACTTTATGTCTTCAGATTTTGTTAAAAGAAACAACACAAATAATTTCTTGATGTCAGTGATTACTACTGCCTTCAATCTACATTGTGGGGGCTCATGATTCAGGTAGAATGGCGATTGTACATGACGCATTCCAGTAGACAAGAGACATTATACCACTTCAACCCCCCCGAACCATGAATCATCGCTGGGTGCGCACAGGCTGAGTTCTTTTGGTACCACTAACTCACTGCACCACAAGTCATCTCCTCGTAGCCTTATTAAGGCAGAATTCACTAGGCAGAAAAACATTGCTCCTAGTGCAGCCCCCTGCACTACGCATTATCGCAGGATACCTACAAGTTCAGCGCCAAAGATACTACTAACTCAGTGCACCATAAATCATCGCAAAGAAGAGTGAACAGTTTTATCTCACAGTGAGACATACTGTCCCTTTTAAATGGAATTCATGCAGAATCCAATCGACAAAACACATTACTCCAATTACTGTGCCGCCCGACCACGCATCATCGCAGGATACGTACACGCTAAGAGCCAAGGTACTAGTAACTCAGTGCACGAAAAATCATTGTCAGGTGGCGTTACTAAGACTGAATTCATAAGGCAAAAAACATTACTATCAGTACAGCCTACCCAGAACATGCATCATCGCAGGCTCCACAGAACCTTCTTGTTTCAGGTACCACTAACTCAGTGCAAACCAAACTAAGTATAACACCTATCAAATCTATACAATATCCCTTTAGTATACATCCTTCAAAAACTTTTATATCACTTATAGATTTAGTTGAATAATAAAATTCACGCTGCAAGTGCAAAGAAACACTTAATGTCAGTCTAAGGATAGCACAGGTCACAATCTGAACAATGATGTCCCTGAAACATGCATATTTCAACAATGTATTCTTTATATAAATGTTCTATTTTTCATCTCAATCATAATTACAGAGGATGCAGTCCAGCCTAAGATTTACACTGCGGACAGCAGGGTTTACAACTTGAATTCAGCATTGCATCTACACTATAGACAGTAGGGAATTCAGTCTTGATTTACTAAATGCAGAGAGAATTATACTGTATGTATTCAGATTTTGTTCAAATAAGTGAAAAAAAGCATTCTTCTATTACTGTGCTGACCAGTGGCTTCGATGTACGCTGCGGACAGTAGGGTTCACAACTTGAATTCAGCTTTGCATCTACACTACAGACAGTAGGGAATTTACCCTTGATTTATTTAAGGCACAGACAAAAAATACTCCTGTGGCACTGCTAGTATCTGCAAGCACCTTTAATCCCTGCATCCTGTGAACTATGTTCACAAAGAATGTAGAACAAAGTGCCAAAACGTACCTCCCACCAACAGAAATACCAATTACCTCAGGGGCATTACCATCAACATCGCCACCAGACAAATGTTCCCATTTTGAGAAAGTTAGAATGCACTGCGTGAAATACAATCGTTTAATTTGTTATCGGGAGCAACCGCTCGAAACCACGCATAAGTGCAGGATGAGAACACGCTGAGCACCAGATGTGCCACTAACTCAGTGCACCATAAATAATCGCCACCAGGCCTTATTAAGGCAAAATTCAGTTTCCAAAATACATTCTTTCCAGTGTTTTCTGCCTGAACCACGCATCATCACAGGCTCTACACAAACCAACCCTACCTTGGTGCACCACAATTCATGAACCCTTTACTAAATATTCTTCTGTGTATTATTTCACATTTAGTGCTCATACCTTTGTACAGCAGAAGTCATAAACAGTTTATGATTGAATGTCTGTGTATGATATCATGATTACTATTCTACTTGTTACCAACAGCAATGTAATAAAATGGAGTCGAGCACACGTGCCCGTACCCACTTTAACTATCTATCTGTGTCTGTGTACTTATTATGTTTGTAAAATGCTGCTCCTGTGCCCTACCATAATATATTGTGCTGTAAACAGCGTATGCAACCATCTTACCTCTGCCAATAACAAAAACTTTGATTATATAACTTTCTCCTGCTCATTCTACAATTACGAATGTACAAAGTGGATCATTAAAATACTGCAACGAAACTGTATAGTCAATTTATAAATGTGTAATCTGTACTATTTATTGTTTTTTTTGCATATTTATAGAGCGCAAAGTCAACCCTAAACTATATCAACAATTAACATGACCACCGTATTTACAGTACACTTTCAGGCACGCGTTGATAACATCACTACTCTACAATAACAGGATGTGGACGAGACTCTGAGCCTCGAACAATGATTTCCAGCTCGTTTGACAGTATACCTGAATGACCACATACGTATATATATTATCTGTCCTTCATGTGCCAAAAACTGCAACCTAAACCTTTCACAGCCCTGTATTACTACAGCTACAACACTCCATTGAATGTACAACAAACATTCATATTCACAGAAATGCGTCATGTCCATCATCTTTTATGTGTGCAACTATGGATGAATATAAGGTCAATGATGCCCGTACCTTCTATGTTAGCCGTATTGTGGGACTGTACAGACATAACAGCACATTTGCGTGTAAGACCTGGGTGACAGCAGCACTACAACACGGACACCTGAATCAGTTGACTTTTCATATAGCTCACGACGGAACCACGCCCACAGCTCCGGAGTCATAGTTCACAGCCTCGCGCAGCACTGGAATACGTCAGTCCAGCCCACTCTGCTTACGCTTCCAGGTAAACATAACAACACTACCTGGCCCAGATTTCGATTGTAGTGATTTCTTACTTCCAGGTCTAGTTGTTAGAATGGCACACACACACTCCCTCATGGCTGGTTACACCCACACCACACCCATCCAGCACATATGTCACTACACACGAGACCCTACCAATAAAAAAGACGGAGCGCACATGCTCTACACCATTTTAGAGATGCTCTCATCGCAAGCACTGTGATGGCCCGTCCTAGTGGGTCGACACCTCAAGTAGGCCCAAACCCCCCAGCAGAGGGGCCCACCACTATGTGCGTGGCCTCTTTGGTTACTGAATTAGTGGTACCACAAGGACTGAACAGGTGAGCAACATGCTATGATGATGGGAGCACGAGCATATCCTTAGCCATAGCGATATCTAGACTCAGCACCATATACAAGACTTCTTGGTGGCAGACCGGGGCTGCATGATGTAAAAGGTACCCTGGCCATGAAAAGGTGAGCAGTCAGGCCTGGGTGCAGAGCAGAGGGAATAGATGGGGTGCAGCAGACTGGATACAAAATAGCAGGAAAGTTTTTATAATCGGTCAAATGTCCGTCGCTTGTGATGGTCGAAAACACGTGTATCACTGCCCACCACTTGCTTTCACAACCGGATAAAAAACATTACTACTATACTAATTGTAAAAAAAATCGAAGCCTATTAAACAAGTTGGAACTGTACAAATAGTTGTTTTTTTAAATGCGGGAGGGAAGGTGTCCCTGCACGTAGTGAAAGACACACCGGTGACAGAAAGGTTAGCTGCGAATATTCTTTTCAATCACTCTTTCAATTCCTCTCTCCTTTTATAAAGAAATGACACACAATATTAACTTCCTTTTTATCTTACCGGTTGTGTTTCACAAATTGGCGTCCCACCCAACATCTCCAAAGCACAAAGTTTGTGGATTCAGCGATGATGCGTGGCCATCGTAACAACGTCTGAGAAGGCTGCTTTGACACGTGGTGTACCCTCTTTGAATCACGCCAAGAGCACAAGGTGAGCAAAGAAGCTTGTTTCCGAAGCAACAACAAGTCACCTGTGGGCAGAGAGAGTGGGTAGTGTGCAGCAGCTTGACTGCGTTGGAATGTACAATTACCTCCGAGCAGTGAGAAGGGATAGGTTGCAACAGTCTGGGGGGAAGATTTACAAGCCCCTTGCACCACTTTTGAGTCACTTTTAACATGGGAAAAGTGACGCAAAAGTGGAGCAAGGAGTTTGTATATCTGCCCCTGAGTGTGCAAGAAAAGGCACTCACCTCCGGACTCTGAGAGTCAATGGGGTGCAACAGTCTGGGTATGCAGTAATGAGAACTCACCACTATGCAATGGGAGTGCATGGGGTATTGTACTCTGGGAGAAAAAGAGCACACAGACACCTCCTTGCAGTGGAAGTTGATGTAATACAGTATCCTGAGTGTGCAAAGACATAAAGCAGAAATATACTTGTGCAGTTGTATGCACTCTGCTATTACTAACACTATATTACCCTTCAGATCACTAAACTTGAGGGTGCACTATGAACCGGCACGTGCTTGGACACACAGCAGAGGCAAAAAGTGAGCTACGAAGATTTTCCCCATTATTAACACTACCTCTCCTGCTCCATCAATTATTTTCTCTCTATCACTCTTTTAATGTCGTTTTTTCTCTCTTTCTCTCGCTCACTCTATCTCACATTGTTTCTCTTTCAATCAAGTCTGAATTTAAGATAGTCAGCAGTGTAGAACCAAAGCAAAACTCAAGTTGTGAACTCTGTTTGCCGCAGTGTTTACACAAGGTAAGCAGAGCAGCCTAGATACACAATGCCTCCAATTAAATTTGTTCGAAATAAACAATATTGTCCTGCTAATGACATGTTCTCTCACAAGACACCTCTTCAACGCGGGCCTATAAGAGAGGTGGAATGTATCTGGCACACTGCATACGTGCAAATAACCAAATATTGCCAAGTGTTACCTTAATTTGTGATCTTTGACCTCATTCAGTCATGTACATTACGAGCAAAAGAAGTACACAACTCTTCAAATTCTTTATCGATCACAATTAGACAGTATTGCTTCACGATAAACAACGCACTTCACTAAATACTTCGTACCTATTTAAATGGGAGACGGGATTGTCAACATTAAAAAACTTAGGGGCATATTTACAAGGACGGTCGCTTTAACGGCAGCAAACTACAACAAAAACAGTGATAATGGACTTCAAAATCCTTTGTTATCTTACCTGAAGATTTTTTAGACATTGCTGTTTGTTATGCAAGAGTAAGAGCCGAGGTTCTTTCCCTGCCATAGCAAACTTCAAGCAAGCCGGGCTGAAGACGGCTGGAATGCCAGAAACTGGTCCTCGGAAGCTTGTTTCCGGTCCAGGGAAGGCATGGCTCGGCAGTTCGGGCTGGACTATTCCCATGAGGCACAGGGTCAGACTGATTTGGATATGGCCATGTTTGAACTGGGGTGGTGTGGAGTGCAAAAAAATGATGGATTTAGGTCCAGTCTCTGTACTGGGGTGAATGTATGACATTGTTCTGCATTCTGTCCATCAACTGTGGTTTTTGCATTTGTCACCCCGAGTGGGATGGGTATGCTCAGACATGAGTCCCATGCACTCCACACCACTGGGTTCAAGCAAGCCGGGCTGAAGACGGCTGAAATGCCAGAAACTGGTCCTCGGAAGCTTGTTTCCGGTCCAGGGAAGGCATGGCTTTGCAGTTCGGGCTGGACTGTTCCCATGAGGCACAGGGTCAGACTGATTTGCATATGGCCATGTTTGAACTGGGGTGGTGTGGAGTGCAAAAAAACGATGGATTTAGGGCAAGATCTCTGTACTGGGGTGAATGTATGACATTGTTCTGCATTCTGTCCATCAACTGGGGTTTTTGAATTTGTCACCCCGAGTGGGATGGGTATGCTCAGACTGAGTCCCATGCACTCCACACCACTGGATTCAAGCAAGCCGGGCTGAAGACGGCTGGAATGCCAGAAACCGGTCCTCGGAAGCTTGTTTCCGGTCCAGGGAAGGCATGGCTTGGCAGTTCGGGCTGGACTGTTCCCATGAGGCACAGGGTCAGACTGATTTGCATATGGCCATGTTTTAACTGGGGTGGTATGGAGTGCAAAAAAACGATGGATTTAGGCCCAGATCTCTGTACTGGGGTGAATGTATGACATTGTTCTGCATTCTGTCCATCAACTGTGGTTTTTGCATTTGTCACCCCGAGTGGGATGGGTATGCTCAGACGGGAGTCCCATGCACTCCACACCACTGGATTCAATCAAGCCGAACTAAAGACGGCTGGAATGCCAGAAACCGGTCCTCGGAAGCTTGTTTCCGGTTCAGTGAAGGCATGGCTTGGCAGTTCGGGCTGGACTGTTCTCATGAGGCACAGGGTCAGACTGATTTGCATATGGCCATGTTTGAACTGGGATGGTGTGGAGTGCAAAAAAACGATGGATTTAGACCCAGATCTCTGTACTGGGGTGAATGTATGACATTGTTCTGCATTCTGTCCATCAACTTTGGTTTTTGCATAGCAAACTTGGGGGCATATTATCAAGGACAGCATTAACATGTTCTGGTGTAAACCTGGGCTTCTATTGTAATTCTCACAAATTCTCAAAAGCCTAATATTAAGACACTATGGCCGCTTTAACAACACTTTCCTAACGCTAAAGCAATGATAATTTTAACGCTGTCCTTGTAAATATGCCCCCAATATCGCGAGAACTACAACAATCATTTATGTTTGCAAGTAAAAAGCTGATTAATATAAGACTGTGCACTCAACAAATCAATCCACCTCGCATATTAAACAAGCTTAAGTCTACTTCAGAACAAATGTTAGGATCCAACATAAACCTCAATTAGCGAGCGTTTTCCTATTTGTCCTCAAATACAACCCTATTGTCATACCTCTCTCTTCCTTTTCATATTCTCATAGAAACACCTACCTTGGCACTGATAACACCTACATTGCAACTCATTAGAAATACGAGGCGAACCTTAGCAAACCGGCTGCTAACATGCATTAATGCATCTTAGCGTCAACTAGTAAATAGGGCGATATATATTTCACAGCATTTTAGGCTTTTTTTTTAAATTGCAGCAAAATGGCACTTGTTAATATGTCCTCAAGTTTGCTATGCCACAACTGGAACCTCGACTCCCACCAAACAGCAGTATCCCGGGGGTAGACACCCCGAGACACAGCAGGAGCGGCTCCTGGGGGGGTGTTCCCCAAGCATTTTGACTGCTCCAGAATAGAGATCACGCGGCCCCCTTCTCAAAATATAAAAAGCCCCAGAGGGTGGTAATCCTCAGGGCTTAGATGAACCTTTGAGCTCCCTCACCCATTTATTTTGTAGCACCGAGGAATGGCGGAGCCCGGGCTACAGGGTCCCTCTGGACTCCATTCAAATGTAATATTTCAGACCCCGGGATTTGGCCGTCCCAGGTAGCTATTTTTTAAACAAGCACAGGAGCCCCCGCTTTTATTTTTATTACGGCGGATACATGCACCCAAATCGCATTTCTCCTTTTTTCGGGTGGACGTCCTTGTGGGACCCCCTAAGCAGGTCTAGATGATCAAAATATCATGCCCCCTTCATACGTGTTGAACACTTGTCCCACTAATTTCTAGATCCTCGCTTTTACTGAAACAAAATGGCTGCCAACACTTCCTGGTTTCCAACGTTGACAACCACTTGACAGTCAATTAACGAGTGATCGGGACGGTGTGCTTATAGTGCGCGCAAGATGCGCGGATCCACCGAAGTCATAGATATATATGTATTTTTTAACTGTAATTTTCTCAGGAACTAATAAATGGATTTACACCATTTATGCAAAAGGCACAAATCTGAACCAAGGACTACCACTTTGCCAAATTTGGTGTAATTCCGTTCAGTTGTTCGGGCTGTAGCCGTGATGAACAGTTCCTATGTAAAATTGCACGCTGAAAACACGTTTTGGAACCCCCCTTTTTTCTCAGCCCCAGCTTCAAATGCAATATTTCAGACCTCGGGATTTCTCCTTCCCACGTAGCTAATTTTTAAACAAGCACAGGAGCCCTCCCTTCATTTGTATTTTTTTTATGGCAGATCCATGCAGCCAGTGCACATTTCTCCGTTTAAAAAAAAAAATAAAAACTCTTTTTGGAGCCCTAGGTGTCCTTGTGGGACGCCCTAAGCAGGTCGGGAGGGTTAAAATATTTCTTACCTGCCCCCTTTATACATTTTAAACACTTGTTCCACTAATTTCTAGATCCTCGCTTCTAGCGGGGCACAAAATGGCTGCCAACACTTCCTGGTTTTGAATGTTGACAATCACTTCACAGCCAATCATCATTTTGAGCGTGATTGGGACAGTGCGCTTATAATCCGCGCATGATGCATGGATCCACCGAGGCCATATATATATATATATATATATATGTACATTTAATTGTAATTTTCTCAGGAACTACTGAACAGATTTACACCATATAAGCCAAAGGCATGAGTCTAAGCCATGGACTACAACTTTGCCAAAATTGGTGTAATCCCGGGTTGTAGCCGCGATGAACGGTACCTATGGAAAATTGCATGGGAAAAATACACTTTGGGACCCCCCTCTTTTCTCAGCCCCTGCATCACAAATCACCCCAATACTTTTAGGATAGAAGTGGACCAGAGCGCCCCACCAGTTTTGAAAATTTTGGGAAGATTCGTAAACCGGCAATAAAGTTAATCCAAATAGAGTGTTGCAGATTTCCTATGGAGAATAGGTCCTAAAAATAACTACCATAGGCGACTGCCAGTAGGTAATATACACACAAACATATATATATAAGGACCGAGAAGCGGCAGCACAGGGGCTCTTCATTAACACCGCCCAGGCTCGAGAGCGTTCTGAACCTGCAGGGCCAAGCAATGCTAAATCTGACGACACGCTGAAAAATAAAATGAAAACATTGGAAAAGTTGATGCGGGGAGAGCAGGCAAAATGGTGGGAGCACAGATCATTACAGAGTTATCTGGACGCTGGAAGAGTACCGAGGGGATTAAGAATCTTACTGGCTCCCAGTTATGAGCAGCCCAACCCTGAACTAATGAGAGAATGGGCACAGAAAAACCTTGAATCATCCAGGGAATTAGTAATTCTGCTCGTCAAGTAGGCCGAGATTGACCGCATCGAACTGCAAAAAAAAGTGGTAGCATTAACGGACGAAATAGCGCAAATGGGAACACCTGAAGAAATAAACAAACTGAATGCAGAAATGACCTCACGCCTTAAAAAAGAAGAGGAGAAAATTAAGGCGCGCAAAGCGTATAAATTTCAACGCGACCTTGCTGACTATGAATGCGGACGCATTTTTACCTTTGCCCGCAAATTCGACTCCATAAAAAGTGGTAAACCGATGGGCAAGAACAAAAATAAAGCACAAGTGGCCACATCGTATGCCTCCAATGATTCTACACTGTCCGACTTCAGCTCTGCCGCTGAGAGTGAAAATGAGGGCAACAATCCCAGAATGGTGCCAGCTGACCCCAAGGCAATTCCAACTCCAGGCGATGAGATCATTTTTTTATCCATGGATCGTCTGTCAACCCTGCGGCCAAGGAATCGGCAGACACAGGCCGCAAGCGGAGAAACCACAAACGCAGCCAAAGGAGGAAAGCAAGGAAACGCGCAAACAAACTCCAATTACAAGGGCAAGGGGAGAGGTCGCTGGAAACGCCAATAATGACCCACAATGATGCCTGCAGCCTTCCTGTTCCCATTGAATGCAACACGAATGACAGTTCTAAGAATCTTAATAACCCTACAGAAAAAACGGGTATTAATTTAACAGAGACAGTCCTGACCAAAGCGGAAATTCAAATTCTTTCTTTAGGACTCTCTCATTGTAAAGAATCCAACTTTGATTATGCTACCACCCGCATGGATGTATACCAATTCATCCGCAAACTCAAATTGAATAAATTTCACACACTTAATCCGCCTAAACAATCAGACAAAGAAACCATAACCCAAATGGGAAGCCAGAGCTCCATGGGGACTCCATCCTGTACAGGATTACCTTCAACCTTGCTCACTGTTCTCACGGACCTTCATGCCCAGAACCGCACTGATTTTTCACAACCATCCTCCAGCAGTCAAACTTTAAGCCTAACTAGCAGCCCCATTACCACAACTCCTTTCAAAAATAAATCCAGGTTCAATCCAATCATGCCACGGGACGGCATTGATATTTACAATGAACACGTGACTAATGAATTGAAAAAATTGAACTTTAAAACATGCGCCATGAAGAACAAAATATCTAGACGCAATAGAACGTATGACAATCTGGTGGCTAAACTGCAACAAAATAACCAGATCATCATTCGAAACTCAGACAAAGGAGGAAACGTGGTACTTTGGGACAGAAACCAATACATGAGTGAGGCTATGTTACAGCTGAATGACCGCAGTTGTTATAGATTAAGCAGTGCTGCAGCAGTCAAAGAAACGTCAAACTCTTTTTTCCTGAAGCTTTTAGCGTGGAAAGGCGCGGGCTTGATCACCAAGGATGAATACCTGTACATGAAGAATGACTATCCTACCATCCCCAACATTTACTTTATTCCTAAAGTACACAAGGACTCTCTGCACCCTCCCGGAAGGCCCATCATTTCCGGCAGAAATAGCCTGTTAGAACATACCTCGAATTATATTGACTTTTTTTTGCAGGACTGTGTAACTGGGTTGGCTTCCTATCTCAGAGATACCATTGATTTTCTGGATAAAATTAAGGACTTTGTTTGGGATCCTGGGTTCCTTTTGCTTATCTTAGACGTTTCGTCTCTTTACACCTGTATTGACCATAAGGATGGTATAAGAGCTTTGGATTACTTTCTCACTAAAAATAGACCCGCTTGCCCGGAGCATAACATCATGCTGTTGGATATGGTGACATTTTGCCTACATCATAATCTGTTCACCTTTAACCAATCTTTTTACCAACAGGTGAGGGGGGTGGCTATGGGGGCCAGCTTCTCCCCCAGTTATGCCTGCATCTTCATGGGCTGGTGGGAGGAGCTGGTCCTAAAAGGGACCCTTGGTGAATGGTTTCAAAAACATGTCAGAATGTACTATAGGTATATTGATGACCTTATCTTTGTCTGGGATGGTACCGGGGAAGAGGCCCTGGAGTGGGTTAACCTCCTGAATGTTAATAACATCAATTTGAATTTTACCTGTACCATAAGTCACACGAACATTCATTTCCTAGACATAGAACTGTACATTACCAACAATACAGTAGAAACCAATCTCTACAGAAAGGAAACTGCTGGCAATTCCATCTTACACTACACCAGCTTCCATCCAAAACACCTCATTCGAAGCATCCCCTATGGGAAAATGCTGAGAATAAAAAGGATCTGCAGCAATCCCTCTGATTTGACTATGGCCCAAAATGAATGCAAAGAGCGATTCCTCGCTAGAGGATATCCCATGCATATCATCCAAACTGCCATCAATAAAACCATGGAACTAGACAGAAACCTTCTACTCATTCCACGATCCACCAGAAATCCCTCTACTCCTGAATCCATCGCACCAGTAGAATCCAACACTGTTAGACTTATCGTGCCATACAGTATCCAAAAAGGCGCGATAAGCAAAATCATCAATCAGAACTGGTCACTCATACGCTCTGACCCAATAATAGGCCACAAAATGCCAGCCAAACCCAGTATCACATACAAGAGAGCTACTTCTCTCCACAACAGTCTGGTTTCCAGTTGTCCAGAAGTCGTTCCATCCAAGGACTGGCTGAAAACTTCACGGGAGTTTACTAAATGTCATACATGTAAAGCCTGTACCTGTATCAATAAAACAAGTTACCGTACAGCCTTCAGTAATAAGGAAATCAAAATTTCCAAATCCCTCCATTGTAAAACCGAGTACGCCATCTACATCTTGGAATGTACTTGTCCCTTGCGGTACGTGGGAAGTACCAAATTACCAGCTAGTGTAAGGGTATTACAACACATTAGGGCCATTACCAACTCTGACCCCACCTACCCAGTTGCGAGACATTTTCGTGAGGTCCACAACAACAACTTGAAGGACCTCAAATACTATGTCATCGACACCATTCCCAGAACTAAACAGGGAGGTGACAGGGAACGCAAAATGCGTATGTTGGAGACCAGATATATTCTGAATTTCACAATAAACTTAGGGGTCTAAGAGCTGAATCAGATATGTATTCGCTAATGTAAGTCCTATGTCTAACAAGTACTATAGGAATACAAAAAATGAATGAATGACAGACCAAATCGGCAAAATATGAAACACCTGTAACCGTGAGTCACCCCAGTTGTTTGGATTCTCATCAAAGTCTTGTAAGATCAATATTATCATTTGGTAATCCTTAACGGGTATTGTGTCTCTTGATCATTGAGATCACATGCATACCCTCTCGGATGGTTCGGGGTAGCGACCACAATCACACAGATATCCCAAATGATGTAGATTCGATGGGAAAAGTGCAGTGCGAAAAGTAAAAGTGGTGGTTTAAAATAGGATAGGGAACTAACAAAAAACTTTTAATGGGCGTTGGCCCCTTCCTGGTTAAAAACAAGAACAGTATGGCAAAATCGTCGCAGTGATAACAAATAACTGCGAAGAGACCAACATGTTTCAGCCACAGAGGAAGATGCCTCAGGCTTTCGTCAGGGTCTCTGTTCTTAGATAAGCTACTGCCTATATATGTGTATTAACGTGTGTGAAAAATTATACAAAAAAACACAAAAGTGGAAAACAACAGAAAAGGATATAGTGTTCCTTCATCTGTGCGGACTCCTCTTCGGAAGCTGGTACTTTGTTACTATAATAGGGGGACAAACATACAAGTGAGACACTTCCAGCTACTCTGGTCTGTATCATACAGTGCAAGGAGTCATGAGGTCGATTTCTGTTCCCGTAGAGCGGGGTCTCAAATATCCTGAGCCAGGTCCAGGAAGAGGTGAGGTCCACTCCCCGGAAGCACTGGGTGAGTATCGAAGGCTGACAACGTTATTGACTCCGAAGAGGAGTCCGCACAGATGAAGGAACACTATATCCTTTTCTGTTGTTTTCCACTTGTGTGTTTTTTTGTATAATTTTTCACACACGTTAATACACATATATAGGCAGTAGCTTATCTAAGAACAGAGACCCTGACGAAAGCCTGAGGCATCTTCCTCTGTGGCTGAAACATGTTGGTCTCTTCGCAGTTATTTGTTATCACTGCGACGATTTTGCCATACTGTTCTTGTTTTTAACCAGGAAGGGGGCAACGCCCATTAAAAGTTTTTTGTTAGTTCCCTATCCTATTTTAAACCACCACTTTTACTTTTCGCACTGCACTTTTCCCATCGAATCTACATCATTTGGGATATCTGTGTGATTGTGGTCGCTACCCCGATCCATCCGAGAGGGTATGCATGTGATCTCAATGATCAAGAGACACAATACCCGTTAAGGATTACCAAATGATAATATTGATCTTACAAGACTTTGATGGGAATCCAAACAACTGGGGTGACTCACGGTTACAGGTGTTTCATATTTTGCCGATTTGGTCTGTCATTCATTCATTTTTTGTATTCCTATAGTACTTGTTAGACATAGGACTTACATTAGCGAATACATATATGATTCAGCTCTTAGACCCCTAAGTTTATTGTGTTTAGTTCAGTCCTCTGGGGGACATTACTTAGGCACTGGTCTTTAAACGTCCCTCTAGCCCTAAAATACTGGTTGTTTTTTCATGTTTAAGAGCAGCGTGCAGCTGCGGGCTTAATAATGTGCTCACATTATTGAGAGCAACTCTATTCTATATACTAAGAATAGCGGAAATACTGCCATACACCTACGGTTCCCTACTGTGAGCTTCCGGTTCCAATTCACGAGTTGAACATGGAAGAACGCCATGGATTAGCTTATGATGACGCCATGTATCATTCGATTCTTGAGAACATGCCAAGTATTCTTGACACAATCCCCACACCCACAGTCAATAAGACCGATGACTGGACCAAACTCTTAGCTATGAAGAAATCACACTCCCGAACAGAGACCCATGGGATCATCATGGCGGAGTATATGAGAGCAAGTTGTGCACCCCCAGGGCTCATAGTCACTAACGCCCCCGACTTTTCCTCAATGATAAAAAATTTCTCGGGGACTGGTCTATGATTGCCTGGCGCTGTACCCGTGATTGGCTCATTCTTAATATCAGTACAGCCAAACGGGTAGCAGACGCCATACTGGTTGAAATACAGGTACTCGAAGGACAAATAAAAGCTTCAGTCACCTCCAATTTTAAGAAAAACAAAGACGAGTCCGATAAAGTCAATAAAGAGTTTGCTGAATCCATACTGCAAACCAAGCTAGAGAAGTTCAAAAAGGACCTAGCAAAATTTAAACTGGAGACGGTGTACCCTTACACCAGTGACAACTATAAAGCTCCTGACTTCACCAAACAGGGGAGGAGATACGGATCCAACTACTCTGGATCCAGTTCAGATGCCGGAAGTGACTCAGATACCACCAATCAGTCACTTAATGCCGGACCAAATCGAGGTAGAGGGGGTGGTCGATACCAAAACCACAGAGGACAATACAATATGCCGAACCAGCCATGGTGGCCACCGGGACCTTGGGGCTATCCAGGCAACTTTCAACCACCAATGGCCCCTTTCCAAGGTTTCCCCAATTTCAATAACCAGCCTTTTTTAGCGCGTGGCCCCAGACGGTCACGGGGCAAAAGAAGACCGACACAGGGACAACCTCAGGTCCAATGGGAAGACACAGCAGGTCCACATGCAGGGACCAGGAGCCACACGAGGAGGGGCGCCCAAGAATAAACAATACCCCAGTTGAGAGTCTAGTAGTTAATCTAAGCCAACGAACACTTACAGACATGGAAGAGGCGGTCCTCAACAAAGGGCTAGGGTTTGTTACTACAGACGAGGGGGACCCGTTCTTACTTCAAATTGAGCTAGCCCAGTTCTTCCGAAAACTTAGGCTACACTATTTCTTCAAACAAAAAAGTAGTGAGGACACAGTACTTGAAAATGACAACAATACTGGTCTTAGAAATAAATCCACTTTTCTTCCACCCACTCATGCTCTACCACCCCAGCTACTTGCTTTTGAGATGGCCGTGAAAAATGACATCGACCAGATACAATACTCTCCCCGATCGGGTTACAACAACTTGACAAGAGCCGAGAGGAAAGCACTGAACACACTATGCCAAGATGGTACCATAGTCTTGAAGCCCGCCGACAAAGGGGGCTCCATTGTGGTCCAAGATGTAGAAACATACAGGATGGAATGCTCCCGACAATTGAGCAACAACACTGCCTATCTGCCACTGACCACCGACCCGACTCCAAGATTGATGAATCAAATCAAGATTCTAGTGGAGGAGGCATTAGCTGAGGGGTGGATAACCACTCTAGAAGCACAATTCCTGCAGGCTAAACATCCTATCATGCCGTATTTTTACACCCTGCCCAAGGTACACAAGCCCCAAAGACCACCCCCAGGCAGGCCGATCATATCAGGACAGGGCTCTGTACTGGAGCCCCTATCGGCATTTGCGGATCATTTCCTTAAACCCCTAGTACACACCATGCCCACCTATCTCAAGGACACCACTGATGTCCTGAGGGTGATTCCTGATATTGATTTTTGCCAGGAGACAGACTACCTTATCTCACTGGATATAGAGTCATTATACACCTCGATTCCCCAGGATGCCACCCTAGATACCATCAGAACCATCCTGGAGGAGTCGGAACTTGACTCCATTACCCCTGTGTCCTTCATCATGGCTCTTGCTACAATAGCAATGAAAGAAAACTTTTTCATGTATGAAGACCAGGTATATCACCAAATCTCAGGGACCAGCATGGGCAGTATTTTTGCCCCGTCCCTGGCGAATCTGTATGTTCATAAATTTGAACAAACCACAGTGCTACACCTGAGTAACCCTCATTTTGCGTCTATTATCTGGTGGAAGAGATATATAGACGATATCTTGGTAGTGTGGAGAGGGTCCAAAGAATCTGTACTACTATTCCATCAATGGCTCAATAACCAAAACGACTATCTTCGCTTCACCATCGAAATCAGCAAAGAGCGAGTAGCTTTTCTGGACCTCTGGATTTACAGCACAGTAACTGGTCTGCAGAGTGAACTTTACCGCAAACCCATGGCAAGGAATTCACTCCTACTGTATGAGAGTCAGCATCCAAAGTCCTTGAGGGATAATCTCCCCTTTGGGCAGTTCCTACGAGTCCGTAGGAACTGCTCCACTCCAGAAACTTTTGAACGGCATGCCAACGAGCTGACCAAACAGCTTATATCTAGACATTACCCAAAAAAACTGGTGAATCGTTCATGTAAAAGAGCATCCAATAACAATCGGGCTGCACTGCTAGAACCCAAACCTGCTAAACCACCCACTGAACGACTTACTCTTGTAAGTACATACAACACTAAGTCAAACAGCGTTCAGAAAGTGATCAAAAAACACTGGCGCATTCTAAACAGTGGCAAAGACAAACTTGAATTCCCTCTTTTTGCGTTCAAACGTTCTAAAAATCTTAGGGATCGCCTGGTACATACTCGTCCCAAAGCCACTGCCAAGAGAGAAGTGGGCACCCTCTGGGACCTACCACCAGTAGTAGGTCACCATCCTTGTGGAAATTGCTCTGTCTGCGCACTAACATCCAAGATCACCAGTGTGGACATCGGGACTGACCGACCTTGGGAGCTGAGACAATTTTCTAATTGTAACAGCAACAATTTGATCTATCTCCTCAGCTGTATTTGTAATGAACAATATGTGGGCATGACCACTAGGAAAGTACGAGTGAGAATGCAGGAACATAAGAGCACTTTCCGATGCAGAAAAGACATCTCCAAACTCACTAAGCATTTTATCACACACAACCATAGTGAAACTGACTTTAAATGGCATGTTCTGGAGAAACCCTTCATTCCTCCCCATGTTAGCGATGTGTCAAACTTCCTGTTTCGTAAAGAGCAGAAATGGGTGTACAAACTGGGCACTGACCAACATGGACTGAATGACGACATACCGTGGTTCAGCCTATCCTGAACACCCCAACAGGCAATCTTGACCAGCCACTGAAAGATAGCGGGGTCCTTTGAATACCAGTAGAACTACTCGAGCGATGAGCATGACGTCATCCAGTAGTTCAGGCTTTACTCTGAGGTTACGTCCCTGCAGAATCTGCTAATTGGTTGGGAGTTTCTCTCCAAACCATTTAAATAAGAATGACGCACATAGGTCTGTGCCTCCCCCTGACTCAGTCACAGCTCGAGACAACGACGGACAGGTAGGACGCCAGTTCCACTAGTCTATCATGTGGGAGGTGTACGATACTGATCTTTATGATACCTCTAGTCACTCTAGACTAATATAATTGAATCCATTAACGTAGTTGAGTTGGCACGGCAGGTGACACAGGTGTGGGAACTTGATGGTGTATGACAGTGTACTCTACGTTCAGAATTCCTTTGACTTCATGTAATACGTACGAGAGTAGATCTACCCTTGATCCCTCCGTTATCATAATCATGAGGTCGATTTCTGTTCCCGTAGAGCGGGGTCTCACATATCCTGAGCCAGGTCCAGGAAGAGGTGAGGTCCACTCCCCGGCAGCACTGGGTGAGTATCGAAGGCTGACAACGTTATTGACTCCTTGCACTGTATGATACAGACCAGAGTAGCTGGAAGTGTCTCACTTGTATGTTTGTCCCCCTATTATAGTAACAAAGTACCAGCTTCCGAAGAGGAGTCCGCACAGATGAAGGAACACTATATCTTTTTCTGTTGTTTTCCACTTGTGTGTTTTTTTGTATAATTTTTCACACACGTTAATACACATATATAGGCAGTAGCTTATCTAAGAACAGAGACCCTGACAAAAGCCTGAGGCATCTTCCTCTGTGGCTGAAACATGTTGGTCTCTTCGCAGTTATTTGTTATCACTGCGACGATTTTGCCATACTGTTCTTGTTTTTAACCAGGAAGGGGCCAACGCCCATTAAAAGTTTTTTGTTAGTTCCCTATCCTATTTTAAACCACCACTTTTACATTTCGCACTGCACTTTTCCCATCGAATCTACATCATTTGGGATATCTGTGTGATTGTGGTCGCTACCCCGAACCATCCGAGAGGGTATGCATGTGATCTCAATGATCAAGAGACACAATACCCGTTAAGGATTACCAAATGATAATATTGATCTTACAAGACTTTGATGGGAATCCAAACAACTGGGGTGACTCACGGTTACAGGTGTTTCATATTTTGCCGATTTGGTCTGTCATTCATTCATTTTTTGTATTCCTATAGTACTTGTTAGACATAGGACTTACATTAGCGAATACATATCTGATTCAGCTCTTAGACCCCTAAGTTTATTGTGTTTAGTTCAGTCCTCTGGGGGACATTACTTAGGCACTGGTCTTTAAACGTCCCTCTAGCCCTAAAATACTGGTTGTTTTTTCATATTCTGAATTTCAACAGTAAAAGCCCTGGAGGTCTAAACAATACTGAAGATTTACATACTTGTCTATGACCAAATCTTTTCCGTCTTAACAACCCCCCTTAAATGAATGAATCCTTTCTGTTTCTCCTGGCACATTTTGATAACCTGCCCTCTGCGTCCTTGTCCTTCCTGTTCTCATTTCAATTTATGTGTTATCAATCTGTTGCCTCCAATCGAATTATTGTGCCAGATGACATGTCAATATTTCCACTTACCTATATGTAGAAATTGACCATTAGCCTGATGCAGCTGTCTTATGCTTCTCACCAAATCCTGCATACTCATGATTACTTTTCAATTTTAATTTGGGATTCACTTTATTTTATTTTTGGCACTAAACAGCACTTTACTCACTTTCCTCACGAATGATCCAACTGTGTTTATAAATTTCGTGTCTAGCGACACATAGAAGGGTATTTGTCAAAACGGCATTTATGCTATCATTATATAATGACTGGTAACTCCTAATTTACATTGTGTAAATATATGAAATATATAAATATATGTGTATATATATATTTTTTTACCCTATATATATTTTTTCACCAAAAGTATTTTTGTATAGAAATAGGACATTTCCCCCTATTCTAGGGTAAATGTATTTTATTTAGGCTTTGAAGAATGTATTCATGGTACTAGTATTTATACTGATATTTATGCATTCATGCAACATACATTCTCCAATTTTCTTTTTGGTTGTCTAATTGTAACCATTATGCTTAGGACACTACTAGTATTTATTAATGTTTCCCTTCAAGCAGTTGGAAAGTAGTATTACTTCGTTTGTTTTACTATTTACAAAGCGCAGTCTTTTTTCTAAAAGGCACAATTCGTTGCATTTTCACCTTTTCTTTATGTAATTCACTCTCAAAATCACGTGCTTGGAGTGCTAGCTGTTTTAAAGGTCCAGTAAAAGTTTGAACGTTGTCATGTGATCAAGCCACTCCGGTGGTGAAACGCGTTATGGCGGACTCTTGAGAAATAAAACGCTACTTGCTTTGCACTTACTCTGGGCTCGTGTCTGCTTCTTCGGTGCTTGCTGTAAACCCCTTGTTGCACCCAATTCCTTTAAGCAGCCTCTGGGATATATATATATATATATATATATATATATATATATATATATATATATATATATATCTTTATATATATGTATATTCACTGGAAAAAACCATAGGTTTTTCAGAAGTTATAGTTAGGAATTAGCATTTAAAAAACCTTAGAAATTCATTGAAAAAAATATAATTTTCAGGGACGTTATAGTTAGTTGGGCATTTGACTCATATAAAACAATAGAAATTTGCCAGATGTAGTTAGTTGAGCTAACTATAACTTGCGCGCCCGCAATGCACAGCTGATGACGTCACCTATTACATCACTCATGATATGGTCAGTGACATCACTGATGACATCTCAAATGACATCACTAATGACATCATCCAGTGAATGTGTTTCTATAAAGTTTAAATATTTTTCATGTATATCTATGCCAAGGAGAATTGAAGAATGAATGGATTTACAAGTGCCTGAATGGATTATTTAGTAGGTGCGTGACTGACTGTGTAAGTGAGTGATTGAACGTGTCTTACTGAATGCATGACTTAGTGACTAAACTGTGTGAAAGTCTGTATTTGACTCACAGTTGGTGTGTAAGCAGCTGCATGGCTTGGTGAGTAAGTAGCTACATGAGTGTCTATATGGGTTATTGATTTGTTGTCTGAGTATCTGTTTGGGTGCCTGAGTGTCTGTGTGGGTGGGTGGGGCGGTGTATGACTGTGCATAGATGTCTGAGTGGGTGATTCAATGGTTGTATGGATTCAAAAGTGCATCTGGAAAGGGCGGTATGGGTGAGTTAGTATGTGTATGGGTGTGTTGAAGAATGAATGAATGTCTCAGTGGAATATGTGTAAGTAACTACATATGTTTTAAGGCAGTATATGTCAGTATTAGAATATATAAATGACTATACATGAGAGTAAGCTATCTGAAGAGTGGGTGTATAAATGAGTGTCTGCTTGTATCAGTGATTGAATAAGACACTAGGTAGGTGTTAGTATCTGCATAAATAGATGATGTGGTGTGTGTATAAATAACTCAGTTGGTGTGTATAACTGTATACATGAGTAAATGAGTATGTAATTCATTATTTGCATTACTGACTAGGTGTGTGAGTAACTCTATGGATGAGTGGTAGAGTGTGACTATATGTATACGTGTATGAGTACATATTATAGTACTGTATTGATGAGTAACTGTATGTATAAGACACTGATATGTGTATAGACCTAGGAAAAAGTCAGTGGTATGTAGTATCTAGCATTGTTGTGTGTATGGTTTCAAAAATAGTAGTCTGTATTTCGGAGTGGGTGTATCAAAGTTTATATTAGAGCATCAGTATGTGCATCTGATTATCACGTGGATGATATCATCAGTGATGTCATTTGAGATGTCATCAGTGATGTCACTGACCATGTCATGAGTGATGTAATATGTGTCATCATCAGCAGTGCATTGCGGGCGCGCGAGTTATAGTTAGCTCAACTAACTATAACTGGTGAATTTATCTGGTTTAATATGAGTCAAATGTCCAACTAACTATAACGTCCCTGAAACCTATAGTTTTTTCAGTAAATTACTAAGGTTTTTTAAATGCTAATTCCTAACTATAACGTCTGTAAAATCTATGGTTTTTTCAGTGAATTTCAAAGGTTTTTAAAATGTTAATTTCATATTTTAATATTTATAAAACCTACATTTTTTCTAATTGTTTTTTAATATTATTCAACTCTATTATCCTTTTTTTAAACTTTAAAAATTATGTCATGTTTTATATCTTCCCCCAAAAATATGTATGTCATTCTTTTTGGGAAAAAACTACAGTCCCGTACCGGTAGTCTACCAAGCTCGATCAGCACGCAAATCCTATCCACCACATTTAAATGATGCGCATTTCGTATCCGACCGGTTTGTGGCACAGCGTCTTGCATAACAACATATATGTATGAGGTCGCGCCAGCTGCTACTTTGGTATACCACAGGTACGCACTACCAAGCCGCGCATTACATCATATATGTAGGGGGTTGCACCCGCTGCGCATTGCGAATATGACAAGTGCACGCTGCCATGCCCTGTGTTATGTCATAGACATATAGTGTTGCACTGCGTACGCCATGCCCTCATTTTTGTTTGTCTCAAAACTATATCTAAATAACTTTAAAGTGTATATGAGAGCATGCGATAATCAAATACATATTTGAAACCTTTATATATTTCTAACTGTAATAAACTTATATTATAGGAAATGTAATTTCTCAAAATCACGTTGGGTACGGTCTCCTTGCGCACTGGTGCGCGATTGCCATGTGACCATGAAAAAAAGCATTTCATTAGTTAATAACATTTCCCATTGTAATAGTTGGAAAACACCACCCATTTTAGTCAATCTCTGTACTGCATTTGATGAGATGCACCTCTTCTGCTTAGAGAGCATTTTTTCTAAACTTTTTGCATTGTACACATATCTTACACTACACACAACATGCAACCATCATCGCAACCATCATCTTCAACAATATGTATGGTCTGTAAAGTACCCTTCCACATGTGATAGACATACACCTAAAAGTTACATAACCAAAATGTTCTCCAATACCAGAGGTAACATGGTTGCATATGGCTGAGATACCCGCCACCCCCTCTCAACACAATCCCCAAAAGGAGGGAAACCGGAAACAGTTCTTAAAGTTTTTGGATGTGGGATGGAGTGACCATCCCGGCCGTATTTATTAAAACAAAAATTAAAACATTAAACGTTTTCATGTTATGTACAATTTCATTATCACATTACGATGTTTGGCTAACCTTAACATAATCTCTAATACAGAGGTTCTCCTAGCCGAACTAGCATCCTACAAAACATTCTCTAAGAACACTGAAATTGTACATCCTAACGTTTAAGGGCCAACGGCAAGGTCATAACCGGTGTCAAGATCCCTAACCAGACTTACCCCTCCCACTTGGGAGGGGCGACAGCACAGAGGCTTACCTCAAGTGCAACTACTAACAATTTCCCTTGACTTGACGGGGGCCCTTAAGACTCGACGCCATTTAAAGGTCGTTCGAACACTTGTGTGTGGTATCTAGAAGGTATCGTTGACCTCTCCCCACCCCACACAACTTACCGCATCTGCCGTCGCAGATGACCCTGGCCCCGGGAAATTCCCCAGGAGGGGGCTGTAACCCCTCCTACAAAGGAAGGGGCCTTGACCGCCTTTCCTTTACTTCCGGCGACCCGCCCTTAGACGGGACCGCCTCCCCACTGAGGGGCCAATGGCCACCTCTCCCGAGCGCTCCCATCCGTGTTGGGTGACGCCCACTCATAGGGATCTACCAATTAGTGCTCACCGATCATGACCTTACCGCCTACCAAAAATAAATACGACAATTCTGAAACCTATGAAAACATTGGTCACTACGACCGAAAGAGCCTGCTAGAAATGCAACACTACATCAACTCATTTTAATCGTAACAACCTAGACTGTATTCACCATACTTTATTATGATTAACCACAAACTGATACTGTCACAGCCTGTAAACGAAATGGAAAAACCAACTTATAACTTCACTTTATTGCACAACAACTTGCTGTCCTCAGGGGCTGGTGGGTGGGTCAAAATTGGCTCTTCGTTCCGTCCCGAGCTCACGTGTAGCGAGGGGGTGCAGCTTCGGAGCACAAGAACAAGAGGACGTCTTCTGGTCTTGCGCCTTCTTTTATCCGTCTTCAGGGTGGGCGAAAACCCGCCCCTGCCCGCCCCGAGGGCGTGGCCGGCTGCGTCGGTGTCTAGGCCAGCCCACTCTAGGGCGGGAAAAAGCGTGCCCCGGCTACGCCGCTTCGGGCATACCAGCCGAGACGCGCCTCCCGCCCAAAAATGGCTTCCCGGGGGGATCGAGGCACTCAGCCATACGTTCGGGGGGACCGAGTGGTCGCCCCTTTCCATATGGCTGAGATACCCGCCACCCCCTCTCAACACAATCCCCAAAAGGAGGGAAACCGGAAACAGTTCTTAAAGTTTTTGGATGTGGGATGGAGTGACCATCCCGGCCGTATTTATTAAAACAAAAATTAAAACATTAAACGTTTTCATGTTATGTACAATTTCATTATCACATTACGATGTTTGGCTAACCTTAACATAATCTCTAATACAGAGGTTCTCCTAGCCGAACTAGCATCCTACAAAACATTCTCTAAGAACACTGAAATTGTACATCCTAACGTTTAAGGGCCAACGGCAAGGTCATAACCGGTGTCAAGATCCCTAACCAGACTTACCCCTCCCACTTGGGAGGGGCGACAGCACAGAGGCTTACCTCAAGTGCAACTACTAACAATTTCCCTTGACTTGACGGGGGCCCTTAAGACTCGACGCCATTTAAAGGTCGTTCGAACACTTGTGTGTGGTATCTAGAAGGTATCGTTGACCTCTCCCCACCCCACACAACTTACCGCATCTGCCGTCGCAGATGACCCTGGCCCCGGGAAATTCCCCAGGAGGGGGCTGTAACCCCTCCTACAAAGGAAGGGGCCTTGACCGCCTTTCCTTTACTTCCGGCGACCCGCCCTTAGACGGGACCGCCTCCCCACTGAGGGGCCAATGGCCACCTCTCCCGAGCGCTCCCATCCGTGTTGGGTGACGCCCACTCATAGGGATCTACCAATTAGTGCTCACCGATCATGACCTTACCGCCACAGGTCCGGATAGTTGACCGGCTATCCGGACCCCCCACAAAACTCCTACCTAAAGGTCATGTTCCAAAGATTTTAACCAGGCTAGGAAGTCTCCTATGAGTAACTCATTCCCCGCCCTCGACAAATGCACACCATCCCCCAGATACATACTGTCATCATTAATACAATTATGCGAGATCGAATGCAATGCCTTGGAACGGAACAACCTACTCACTTTGTTATTCAATTTTCTAACCGAATGATTCAAAGCAGGGATCGAGATAGCCCCCCGCCACACTTTTCGTGGGATCATATGAGACCATGCGATTAGGCACCCCGGAACTCTCCTCGCTAACCAACTTACCGTGGAAAGCATAGCCTCCAGGAGAAGTCGTCTACCGGTGGTGACCAAATCATTGCCCCCCAAATGCACTATGACTATGGACGGCGGTGACCTCATCCGCTCTAACAAGCCCTCAAAAAATTCCTGAAACTGCTCAATACAGAGACCGCCCCTTCCGTAGAAGGACACTCTGTACCCGTATTCCTCAGGTACGTGAACCATGTCACCTGCTTTGAATACGTCTGCAGCCCGTCTCACGTATGAGTGGCCCACGACCCAAACCTCCTTCCTCACAGCCGGTGACGTGCGACCGCTGACCTGGTGTTGGGTCGACTGCTCAGTCTGCCCTGCCGCGTAGGCTTGCGCAACTGAAAACAAACAAAAACAAGAGGCGTGAGTACATGATTACAGTTTCACAACATGTGCAATCGCACGTACCTCTTATAACAATTGGAGGACCAGCGCCCCACACGTTTCACTTGTTCTACATTAAGACCTCTGGCTGTAGCTTCAGTGGCAGCCCCTATACGAAAGGAGTGGGTCCCAAATTCGCCCGGGTCCAAGCCCGCTGCGGCAATGGCCATTGCAAGCACCCGTTGAAACTGAAACCTCGTCAGCGGGGTGGCGTCTGCATGCCTCAACAATGTCCCTCCCCATGATGCCACCCTTCGTGCTAGGTAATCTTCTAAGCACTGTACCGGACACATGGATGAGTCGGGGTTCCTGCGGATGATCGTGCAGTCCCCTCTCCCATCTTGATCAGTCTTGGACCTGAGAAAGGAGACAATCATCGCATCACCCCTGATCTGGACATGCTCCCTGCACAAGCCCCCCGTCACGTCCCGTTTGTTCCTTGCAACCAGCTCACTAACTCTCATAGCCCCGTGAAATGCCAGCGTAAATGCAGTCCGGAACAAACAGGTCTCGAACGGGGACGAGCATGTGTTCGGGAGCGTGACCAGTAACTGGGACAACCTGTCTAGACCTATCGGTCGTCGTACATCTACTCTGCGACCCTCTAGACGTTGCCACCCACGTAGCGCTTTTTGTACCGTGAAAGACGCTGTTGGGTCCAGGATGCCATGGGCCCTGGCAACAAAGGAAATGGCGGCACGATGCCTTTGGGCCGTAGCCACCGATTTCCCAGCCCTACGTAAGGACATCAGAAAAAGTACTACCAACTCCTCCTGACCCCAAAGTCCTCCTCTCTCTGCCCCCAAAAAGGCTAAATAGGCCTGGAACGCCCCTTCATATGCCTTCCTTGTCCTGGGTGCTAGACTCTCTCCCACGAGGTGACGAAGTTCGGGGCACCGAGAGACCAGAGAGCTTCGGGGAAGGGTGCCGGCTCCGGGTCCGCTGAAGGAAGGAAACCCGAGAAAGCCTGCATGTGAAAACGAGACAGTGCATCAGCAGCCTGATTCATCACCCCTGGGACATGTTTTGCTCTGAATACTACGTTCAGTTGCATACACAGTAAGACAATTTCTTTGAGGAGCCTCAAAATCAACTTACAACGGGCTGCCTGACTATTGATGCATTCTACCACGGTCATATTGTCGGACCAGAACACAACAGAATGATCTCTGAACCCTTCTGGCCAGGTTCTCAGGGCCACCAGAATGGGAAATAGTTCGAGGAAAGCGATGTTACTTGTCAGCCCCTTCTCGTGCCACCATAGGGGCCACTTTTGTGCCGACCATTTTGTGCCGAAGATGGCGCCAAAACCTACGCTTCCTGCTGAATCTGTCCATAGCCCAAGCTCTTCAGAGGAGACGGCTGGCTTGTTCCAGACGACCCGGCCATTGAAGTCCGCCAAGAATGCTAACCAAATCCGCATGTCCTGGCGGACCTCGGCCGATAACCTTGTGCGATGATGACCCTCCTTTAAGCCAACCATCGCTTGGGCAATTGAGCGGGAAAAGGGGCGAGCCATTGGTATCACCCTCAAGGCAAAGTTCAACTTTCCCACTAACTGTTGCAACTGATGCAGTGTAACTTTGGATGCCTTTAAACATACTTGGAGGGCTGCCCTGAATTTCGACACTTTGCTAGCTGGTAAACGGAAGCACCCCTCCCTTGAGTCCAACTCGATCCCCAAAAACTCGAGGCAAGTCGTGGGACCCATAGTTTTACCTGGTGCCAATGGCACGCCAAGATGATCCATTAACACACAGAATTCAGCTAAGGCCCGGGCACATTCGGAAGTACCGGCGGGGCCAAGGAACAGAAAATCGTCAAGGTAGTGCATTACATTTCGGAAACCCGTTTTCTTAGTGAACACCCATTGCAGGAAAGTACTGAATTGCTCAAAGTAAGCACATGATATAGAGCATCCCATTGGCATACACCTATCCATGTAAAATGACCCCTGGAACCCGAATCCCAGAAGACGCTGATCGTCTGGGTGTACCGGAAGTAACCGGAACGCTGACTCGATATCAGATTTCGCCATCAACGTCCCGTGCCCCAGGCGATTCAAAATGGCTACCGCCTCATCAAAAGATGCGTATCGCACCGAACAAACTTCTGGCTCAATTGCGTCGTTCACCGAAAGACCATATGGAGAAGATAGATTATGAATCAAACGAAACTCACCCGGGTCCTTCTTGGGGACCACCCCTAACGGAGAACAAACGAAATCCGGTACCGGGGGCTCACTAAACGGGCCGGCGACCCGTCCCCGGCTAACCTCTTTCTGAATTTTTTCTTGCACTACAGATGCATGTTGTAAAACGGAAAGTTGATTTTTGCACATCCCTACACCTTGAAAGTCCCCTACCGGGATGCGGAAACCATGTGTAAAACCGTTCCGCAGCACCCCGGCAGAAGTACGATCCGGGTATTCGCTGAGCCAGGGAATCATTGCCAAGGTATCAATCGGGGTTGGTAAAGGCGCCCCTCGGCCTAGCTTAGGCCTGTTTGGCGCCTCCCTTACCCCCATTCTCACTCGTTCTGGCTCTGCACGATGACTCAGGATGGGACGACCCACACGTACTACACTCATGTTTGAATTTACACGATCCCGGAGGCCTGGTACACTTCCCCTTGTTAAAATTAAAACAGAAACCCTTTCTCCCTGTATTGCCTGCGGGCCTCGACTGGTCGTCGGTGCTCGTACTTGGTCGAAAGGGCGTCCCCACATTTTGGCGGGAGTAATCAACAACAGTGCTCCCGACCAATGGCATTCTTAACATTCCCGATTCTTTCATCTTATCCCATGTTAAAGAATCGTAACAATCCCAAGTCAAACTCTTGTTATGTTCCTTTTCTTTCCTGAACAAATTGTCATAACAAAACCAATGGTTACCTTGATACGCTGTCGAGTAACCCATAATTCGTGATTGATAAACGGGAAACTCAGGAAGCAACTCGGGCCTACGTTCCCCCAAAATTGATGTGAAAATACCCCATGCATTGCCCCAGTTGCCAATGTTCTCATTTACCTTAAAGGCGGCCATCTTTGCGCGCCAAACACTCGGATGCATTAAGTCCTTCTGACTTTTTACATGTTCCACATCATAATGATCAACAAGCAGGGAAAAAATATTCACGTACTCCCCCGCCCAGATCTTTTCCTTTATAGCTAAAGGCACATGTTGTCCTAATCTCTCTCTACGAGAGGGTGCTGACTCGTCCCTTGCAATCGGCAATGGCCGCTTACCTGCACCGGACGCAGCTTCTGCCGCTTGCGGCTTGTCTATCCCCGCCAACGGCGTAGCCACTCTAGCTGCCTCTTTCTTCTCACGAAGCCCTTTTATCAGCGCCTGTGCTTCGGCAGCCGTGGCGCCATCACTACTATCCCCCAACCATGCTGCTAGCTGTGCTGCCAGCTCGGGGGGCATGTCTTCCTTGGATGTCGGGGTGACGACAACGGGGATTGGATTCCCCTCCATCGGTACTGGGGTCGGCGCCTCGAGCGGGGCAGAGGGAACCGGGACGGCCCCACCGGCTGGAACCTTTCTCGGCCTCTTAGGTCTCCCTCCAGCTGGCGGGGTGCCCGAACCCTCCTCCCCATCTCGCTCCGCCAACCGTTTCTTTATGTCGGACACTTCTTTGCAAAGGGCCCGCACCATCTGTTCGGTCGTCATTCTTTTTGCGCCTTTCTTGGGCATCTCTCCGAGGAAGTATCTAGAAGACAAAGAAAAAGATCAAAACGCTCAAAATTGGCTCTTCGTTCCGTCCCGAGCTCACGTGTAGCGAGGGGGTGCAGCTTCGGAGCACAAGAACAAGAGGACGTCTTCTGGTCTTGCGCCTTCTTTTATCCGTCTTCAGGGTGGGCGAAAACCCGCCCCTGCCCGCCCCGAGGGCGTGGCCGGCTGCGTCGGTGTCTAGGCCAGCCCACTCTAGGGCGGGAAAAAGCGTGCCCCGGCTACGCCGCTTCGGGCATACCAGCCGAGACGCGCCTCCCGCCCAAAAATGGCTTCCCGGGGGGATCGAGGCACTCAGCCATACGTTCGGGGGGACCGAGTGGTCGCCCCTTTCCATACGCTGTCCACAGCACAACATAATGTAGCACGGCCTAGAGGCAGCATAATGCATACATAATGAACAGACGGACACAGATAGATAGTGCAAGTGGGTATGCGTATGGGCACATGTGCTCAACTCCTTTTTATTACCAGGGTCACATATCCAGTAACATCTGTGCTGGATACGTGTGGGGTGAGTGTAAACCAGCCTTCAGGGAATGGTTTCTGCTAGCATCAACTACAACAGTAATCATTGGATAACGCACAGACATTCAATAGTAAAAGAATCAATAGTTTGTGCTGCAGTAAGGTAGGGACAGTTGATGTGAAATAATACAGAAAAATATTCTATCGTAAAAGAACCACAACTTGTGGTATACTGAGACACAATCAATAGATCTGAAATATTACACAAAAAGATTGCATCAGAAAGGGTCCATCAGTTCTAGTACACTCACAAAGCCACATCAAAAGCATTCAGCATGTGCACAGCCAGCGATGATGCGTGCTGCGGGAGGGCTGTACTAGGAGTAATATCTGTTGCCATCAACATTGCATCATCTGCAATAGTAACTCGATCTTAATTGTGAACACTGATGTCTGCAGTTTGGGCCAGGGAGAGCGGTCAGCAAAGGCCCACAGCTACGTAACATGTACTTGAACTCCCCAGTTTGTCATACGTGAAGCAACAAAAAGCATGTGCGGAGCCTGTAATGATACGTAGGCATTGTCAGACAGTGCGCACTGGAGCATGTCTTTTCCTACAGGAATACCTCATCTACAATAGCGCCTCAATCTGAATTGTGAACACTGCTGTCTGCAGTGTTAATTGAAGGTAGTACTTACACAAACATCCATTAATACTTTTTCCCACTTTTTCTTCACAAAATACAACATAAATTACAGAAAACTCTGCAATCAATAAATCAAAACAATTCGAATTGCGATTTCTGCTGCCCCTAAAGTGTAGACTATTCAGTGTTCCTTTGGATCGTCAACGTCCCCCTCCACAGCCGCATCACCCCCCACCTGAGAAACCTACACTGGCTCCCCGTTGACAAGATGATCACCTTCAAGCTCCTCACCCACGCACACAAAGCACTCCACAACACCGGACCAGCCTACCTGAACAGCAGACTCAGCTTCCACACCCCCACACGCCAGTTCCACTCCGCCAGCCTCTCCCTCGCCGCTGTCCCCCACATCCAACGAACAACCTCCGGCGACCGATCCTTCTCCTACCTCGCCACCAAGACCTGGAACACCCTCCCTACCCACATACGGCAGACCCAAGACCTACTCGCCTTCAAAAGACTCCTCAAGACCTGGCTCTTCGAGCAGAGCAGCAACCCGCCCCCTCCCCTCAGCATCTTCGGACCCTCACGGATAAGTAGCGCTCTTTACACGTACTCTGATTGATTGATTGATTGATTGAACTTGCAAGATGAATTTGGTCATTGTAGTAAACCTACAAGTCATCTAAAAACATGTCTTCAATCAAGTATACTAAAAGAATATTGTGTACATTTCAATAGACGTTTACAGTTACGTGACTACTGGATTCTGTAATTAAACAATAACCACTCAATCTGAATTGTGAACATTTACGTCTACAGTTTAGGCCAGAGAGAGTGGTCAGCAAGGGCTCACAACTACGTCACATGGACTTGAGCTGCCTAGTTTGTCATAAGCAAAGCAAAATAAAGTGTGTGTGAAGCTTGTAATGATACCTATGCATGGTGCAGAAAGTGTGCACTGGAGCAATGTCTTTTCCTACAGTACTGCATCATCTACAATAGCGACTCAATCTAAATTGTGAATACTGCTGTCTGCAATGTTAATTGAAGGCAGTACTCACACAGGCAACCATGAATACTTTTTTTCACTCCCTCTTCACGAAATGCAACAACATAAATTACAGAAAACTCTGCTATAAATAAATCAAAACAATTCAAACTGCGATTTCTGCTGTCCACTGTGTAGACTAGTCAGTGTTCCTTTGGACTTGCAAGATGAATTTAGTAATTGTAGTAAACCTATAACTCATGTAAAGAAAGTTCTCCAAGCAAGTATACTAAAATTATATGTTGTATATTTCAACAGACTTTGTAGTTAGCTGCCTACTAGATTCTGTAATTAAACAACCGCCACCCGATCTGAATTGTGAGCCCTGCTAACCGCAGTGTAGGCCAGAGTCAGTGGTCATTAACGCCTCACAGCCACCTGTCGTTGTATTCGGAAGCACGAAGTTGTTGGCACCTGATTGCAAGGGGTACACAGAAATCATCACCGACTTTAACTTCAGACATCCTCAATCATAGAATCAAGACCCGTTTCACTGTTGGGACCTGCTGTACCACAGTGTACTACACCGACTGGTGTCAACCAAGCACAATAATCATGTGCAACACAGAGTCTGTTGCACCTCAACAGAGGGAGTTCTATGAAAAGCAAGCAATAAGTAATATTGGACATCATCCATTGTAGGATCAAGACACCGTTCCACTGTTGGGACCTAGAGTTGGTTGCACCTAGTCGAAAAGAGTAACTTCATCTCCACTCTCAGATGCAGCTCTAACATCGTCCACTCTGGGATCAAGACACCGTTCCACTGTTGGGACCTAGAGTTGGTTGCACCTGGTTGAAGGGGGAACACAGAAATTGTCATAGACTTTACTTCTGACATCCTCAATCATAGAATCAAGATCCCGCTCCTCTGTTCGGACCTGCTGTACCGCAATGTACTCCAGCGATTACAGTCAACAAAGCCTAATAATCATGAGCAGCAGTTAACTACGGAAGCAGAGTCTGATGCATCTCAATGGAGAGAGTTCTGTGAAAAACAAGTAGCAGGTAATATCGGACACAGTCCATTGTGGGATCAAGACACCACTTCCACTATTGGGACCTAGATTAGATTATACCTGGTCGAAGGGAGTGCCTGCATCTCCACTCTCATATGCAGTTCTAATATCATCCATTGTGGGATAAAGACCCAGAGTTGGTTGCACCTAGTCGAAGGGTGCACCTATATCTCCACTCTCAGATGCAGTTCTAACATTGTCCACTGTGAGATCAAGACACCATTCTACTGTTGGGACCTACAGTTGGTTGCACCTGATCGGAGGCGGGTACACATAAATCATCACAGACTTTAACTTCTGATATCCTCATAGAATCAAGACCCCAGTTCACTGTTCGGGCCTGCTGTACCACGGTGTAGTCTAGCGACTACAGTCAACCAAGTCCAATAATCATGTGCAACAGTTAACTATGGAATCACAAAGTCTGATGCACCTCAACGGAGGGAGTTCTGTGAAAACCAAACAGCAGGTATTATCGGACACCGTCCATTGTGGGATCAAGACACCACTCCACTGTTGGGACCTAGAGTTGGTTGCACCTGGTCGAAGGGAGTACCTTCATCTCCACTCTGAGATGCATTTCTAACATTGTCCATTGTGGGATCAAGACACTGTTTCACTGTTGGTACCTGTTGGACTACTGTGTTAGTAGTACACAGAGCACTCCACGCAGCTGGGCCTCAGGCTGGGCGCTGTGTGCCTGTGTCACGGTAGCCTGCGTTGATCTCAGGAGCCTTCCGAGCTCATAGACCTTGGCCCAGGAGCTTCCTCCTGCACGTGGTGGACCCTCTTTCAAATACAGCAGTGTCAAAATCTGAACTGTGGGGCATATGTGTGTCGCAGTGGCATTGACGATTTCTCGGTACCAGCAGGCTGAGAGCATCAATCACGTAGCCACCTTCGCTCACGGGGTCAACCTCATGGCGGTGTAAGCAGACCTGGCAGACACGTTCCCCATTCCGTAATGAACCACACTCAGATTAACGTGCCTTTTATTCATACCCCTACGCTAGGCTTGCGTACGCCGAGCCAGCCCACTACGCTAAAGTTTTGGGGGGAGGGGGCATGTACGTCCTATGTTTTCGTTATCTTCTCTACTGACTGTACTATAATGGTTACGTCCACTGTCTACTTCACTCAATAGACCATCAGTATATGTTGACATGTACATGTCTGTGCTCTGCAAACTCAAGTCTGTCTGCCACATCTCCTCAAAACTTTGCATTATGTATACTTTTATAATCGAGAATCACTTGCCACCTTCGCACATACTTTGCTCCCATTTCTCCCCGCATTCTGCATTGTGTAACAGAGGTGCAATGCCATGTTTGGTTTTTGTAAATGGCTAGCCACGGTTCCCACAGTACCTAGTGTAGTTGTGTCTGCTAGGTGTACACGTTGTTTGTGATGTTCTATGTGATTATACAAAGTAGCACGTTTATTCACGAATAGTGTTTTCTCCCATTTACATATCACTGTCTTAAAGAGCATACAGAAGTTTTTCTCACAGGTGAAGAGTGCAATCAAAATGGCAGTCATTCATTACTAGGCAAGAATGTCCAACGGCATGACACTTCTAAGCTTACAGCCCCCAATTTTGCGTACTTTCTTGAAAGCACGCCAACTCCCACAATCAGACCAACATTCAGACAGCTCTCTAACAGCAGTTATCCGCTTCTCAATAACATGAACGGAATGTGAGCTGGCATACCGCATGTCCTTATTGTTTCAAACCAAATAACTTCCTGTGGCAATGTCTATTCACACCTAAACAAAGTAACTCCCAAAATTCAACTTGGCCTTCAATCCTACTTTGAAAACAGATTTCATTAAAGTAACCAAACGAAAGCGCTTTTGTTCAGAACAGAAGTATCCCTCACTTCTGCAAAAGAAATTTATTGACTGCAGATAGCACAAACTTCAAGTAAATATAGCCCCTTTTAAATTCGAACCTCCCATTACACTTTGTGAATTGTTACACAATTTTCAACACTTCTCACACTCAAGTTATGGCACACTTCTTTACCACAGTCTCCTCCGATCCTTCTCACAGGCTTTCAAACTTTTTTGGCATAATACCAGACTTTATTCATTTGATCATCTCTGGAATAACAGGAACAGTGCCCATAATTCTCGCTCTCTGTGCGGCCATTGTACTACTATTTTTGCTTGTAAAAAGTGTCTGCGCTCCCTGTGGTAACAAGCATGTCCGAGAGAATATGCTTCTACGCAAAGCTACATTAATATCGTGAAAACATGAACTACTTTTCGGCTGCCTGCTTCTATCTATTATCGGAACCAGCTACAACATGACCTTTATTTACACATATGCAATCTGCGTGCAACTGTATTTTTATTGCAAAACTTGCCTATTCGACTGTTAAATGTATCTATGCCTTGCCAACATCCCAACAATCGCTCCCGATATCCAGCAAGTAATGCAGTATCTTGAAAACCATGAACTTGATGGTTCAGGCAGTGGGGAAATGGCGGATGCAACGCAAAAAGGTATAGTGGCGGAATGGGATTTCTGCTCAGCCGCAAAAGATCTCCTGCAACATACGACCTTTCACAACATCGCAGATTGCCTGCCAATTCAAATTGCTGCTCCAACATTTGAGGATCATTACCGTTACTGTCCCTTCGAGGATATGAATTGGATCACTCCGCTTCTCTCACACAATGGCAACAATGAGTCAAGTGAGATGACATACCTAAAATTCCAAGTGGGTTATGTGACACAGTCCGACCTCATAATAGCTTGTTAGCACCTCCAAATGCAACCTCCAGTCCCGTAGCCTGACAGGCATTTCCTCATAACAGCAGTGCTTCAATTAAAGTGGGGCCCTCTCCGCAGCCCCAGACTTGGCCGCTACATATCCAACGACAGTTAGCCTGATAATGGAGTGGCCCACACAGGAGAATTATTGCTAGAAATGTAATGGAGGTTGTGGCATGAGATACGCCTGGGAATTTTGAGCAGCTGTATAATATAAATCCAAAGGAGGAGCACCCAGTCCCCCCATCGAGTACCTCAATGTCAGTATTTGCCAGGCGTTGCAAGTCTACCTGCCTGCCCAGGCCAGGTGTACCATTAGGGGCTGGAGGTGCTAGAAAAAAACACAGGGAAGTACCATGGGAATATTCATAAAGAGGAAGAGAAAGTGGGGTAGCACAATCATTTTCATAAGGGACACTCTGCCCATCAACTAAAGGAAGGCGCACCCATCCGTTAATATCCTCTTCCAACTTCGAAACAGCGACCCTATAGTTCTCTCTGAGGTCCACCTCAGAGTCCATGTGCAGTTTGATCCCCAAGTACTGTACTGCCTCTGTAGACCACTGCAGTGGGTAATCAGGCTCGAAGGCCACTGTGGCTGGGGTGAGAGGGAACATGATGGATATGTTCCAGTTGACCCTTAGGCCAGATAGGGAGCCAAAGAGCACCACCTCTCGTAGGACCGGGGAGAGATTGGCATCAGGGTTTCTGATATATAGCAGTGTGTCATCCGCATAGGTGGAGACAATCAGGCTGTAGTTCAGGAAGCAAATGGCTCTATGGCAATGATACTCCCGTAGGGCGCAAGCCAAGGGCTCAGCGATCAAGGCATGGAGAATCGGAGATAAGCGGCAGGCCTGTCTCGTGCCCCTGTATATTCGCAAAGAGTTGGTGACCGGGGAACCTATTTTGATATGCATTGTGGGAGAGGAATACAGTACGGCAAGAAGTTGTAGAAACACCTCTCCCACCCCCATGCGGCTCAGGACCTGCCTCATTAAGGGCCATTCGACCAAATTGAGTGCCTTTTCCATGTCTAAAAATACTGCAATAGCCGGCACCTCCGATCTTGTCTTCTGAAGGGCAGCGAAGACAGTACGTAGATTGTATGTCAGATTTCTGCTTTGCACCTTTGCACAAATCTGTCCTACTCCGGGGCCACCAAGGTTGTGACAAGTGGTGCCATACGATTAGTAAGCAGTTTTGCAAACATTTTTGTGTCCCCATTCATCAAGGACAGAGGTTGATATGAGGCACACTGATCTGGAGACTTTCCCGGTTTAAGGATAGCCACTAAGATCGCATCCCACATAGATGGGGGCATCTTGCATGTCCTCAAACAGCCTGAGCAGGTGTGGCAGCAGGAGATCAATGAACACCTTATAAAAGGTGACAGGGAGGTCATCCCCCCCCGGCACGCTCCCCGCCCTCATATCAGAGAGCGCTATGATTATTTTATCCCTTTAGATCTGGTGCATCACAAACTCTTGGTGCCAGTTGGACAGCCACAGGAGCTTTATATGCATCAGGTAATCTAATATTTGTTCGTCTGGACTGTAGCTTCGTGAGGCAGGAGGTCTGCATAATATTGTCAAAATGACTCTGCCACTTGGGCCTCTGTTAGCAAAGAGTCTCCGGGTTGTGTTCTAATTTCTGGGATCACCGTGTTGTCTCTATGCTGCCTGAAGTACTGCATTAGGACCGCCCTGGCGTTCGCGCTTACCATAAGTACGAGTAGTGGCATACTTCCCAAGATGCTTTATTTCTGAATCAGCCTCTGCATGGTATTCCTGTATAGGCTGCTTCAATTCTAAGTTAAGCGCTTCATTCGGACCATCGAGCAGGGAAACCTCTAGCTTCTTCATCTTATGTTCCAGATCTGTCAGTCTATTAAGAATCGATTTAAGAACCCCCGCATGTTTAGATATTGCCACCCCTCTAATATATAACTTAAAAGCCTCCCATATTGTTTGGAAGGAATCAACTGACTCCACATTAGTCTCAAAAAAGTCTTGAGTACCATAGCAATATCTTCCTTAAAACAACGTCCAGGAGATAGTAGGGTGGGAAGCACCACATGAAGAGGGGATGCGCTTCTTGGAAGAAGAGAGAAGTAAGAGCAGGGGTGAATGATCAGAATATGTGCACGGTAGAATCATGCAATACTGAATGTGAGGCAATAAGCGTCTGGAGGTGACTCAGTAGTCAATTCTGGTATTGACTTTATAATACGCAGGGTAATGTGTGTACCCACCCTGGCCCGCGTGCCTGTTACTCCTAACGTCACACATTTCCAACCTGATCCATGATGTCTCCACAACTCTAGCCAAAGCAGAGACACATCTGTCTGGGGCGTTCCACCTATCCAAAGAAGGGTTCCTAACAAAAATTAAATCCATTCCCCATAGGATCTGCCCAGAAGCAGGAAGGTGAGATAGGTCAATCAACTTATTATAAAAGTCGGGGTGATCATAATTAGAGCCATAAACATTTAGGAAAAGCAACTCCATTCCCTTACCACAGCATTTAGTGAAAAAAAACTGACCCTCCCTATCTGTCTCCAAAGGCGACAGTCAGAATGCCGTCTTTGGGTTAATCCATGTTAGGACCTCCCTAGCGTGCGTGGTGAAGCCGGCTGCATGCACATTGTCTAGGAGCCTTTTAGTACATAATATGGGACTATCTAGAGGAAGGTGTGTCTCCTGTTAAAGGGCGATATCAATGTTATGCCTATATAGGTAGCTCAAAATTTTCCGGACTTTCCTATAGTCATTAAGACCATGTACATTCCACGTGAGCACTGCAACCGAGTCCAGAGGATTGTCATTGTATGTCCCGGCCCTATCCATCATGAGGGAGTCTCCAGCTTAGGTCCCATAGTGTCAGTCTCGTCAGCCCAACACAGCCATAGTGTCACACTTCATAAGTTTCAACATCAGAAAGTATGTTAGAAGTCAGTCTCAATACATTACTACCCTCCACCCACAGCCCTCATGATCGTTAGTTTCAACTTATGGGTCAACTCTCGTTAAAGCATATTATTTGATCTGTATCGAGCATAAGGGTGAAGATTGTGTTTAATGACAAAGTCTCGTGAAGATAGAAAGGTCTCAGGAAATATATGCATAGGAGTTTAGGGAACAAGGAAAATCTGCTCAGCAATTGTCATATTGTGATTGTTACTATTTACAGATGAACATGAAGTTCTGTATCCAGATTGAGTCCATATGGATGTTTATTGCCAATCGCAAGGATGAGTCGGGATTAAGTTCTCTGTAATTTCAAAGTTCTGTCTCCACCTCTTTCTCTAGCTTTTACAATTTGTATCCCTGAGTATTTCAGTTGGTTACAATCCCTTGAGTGGAATCCATGAACGTGTTTTGCTATGGGGTAACTGAAGTCCTTGTTCTTTAAGGCACGTAGGTGTAGTAGGATTCTTAGTTTTAGTTTGTTTGATTGTACTTCCTACATAGTGTTTTTTGCAAGGACATTTTAATCTGTAGACAACATATTTAGATTCAAATGTAATGTGGTCAAGGATGCTTTCTGTTCTCCTGTTCTGAAGTTGATAAGTAGTCAGGTTCAGGCTATGATCACAAGCTCGACATTTTGAGCACTTCCAGAACCCTGTGGGGGTTGAGCTATGAGGATGGTTTTAGTTCTGGTGCTCATAGATGTCTTTGCATCAGAATGTCTGCCAAGGAAGCTGTTTTTCAGTAGGTGATGCTTGGGTATGTCGTCAATGTTTTTCTTGTTTTTTCTTGGTTTCATCCAACATTAGGACCTTCCAGTTCCTACGAATGATGCGCTTGATTTCTCCACTTTGGTTGTTAAAGTCCATGATAAGTCGTGATGTTGTTTCCTACTGAATATTATCTTCAAACACTTTTCTTTTTGATGGTATCAAGGGATCAGCTCTCATTTTCGGTTTGACTTTGTATTTGTCATTGTCAATAACTTCCAATGGATAGCCCCTCAATATGAAGCGGTGGCTCATTTAATCAATCTCACAGTCCAAGTCGGAGGCTTCTGAGCAGTTCCTTTTTGCGCAAAGCATCTTACATAGGGTATGCTTCATTTTATGTTTTGTGGATGCCCACTATTCGCATGTTTGATACTGTTGCATGAGGTAGGTTTTCTATGCACTTTGGTACATACCCTATGTTCTCGGATGAAGACTTCCACGTCTAAGAAAATGATATTTGATTCTCTGATTGCTGACGTGAAGATTGTATTCATTTTCGCTGAGGGAGTTGATGAAATTCGGTAGATCGACACCATCTCCTTCCCATGCAACAAAGAGATAGTCGATGAATCTACCCCATATTTTTATGTTTGAATGTTCTTGTTTATCCAGAATCTCAGTTTCCCAAACTCCCATTAACAGGTTGGTGTATGTGGAACTAAATGCTGTCCCCATTACAGTTCCCTGTTTCGGCCTGTGGAGGTTGCCTTTGAAGAGAAAAATATTATGATGTAAGCAATAGGTCAGCATCTCTATCAATATTTCGGAATGTTCCAGTAGACTTATTGATCTAGTTTGTAGGAACTGTCTGACGGCTACTATTCCATCACTGTCACTGATAGATGTATATGAAATATCTATTGTTGCCATGATAAAACCATCTTGCCAATCAATTTTTTGAATTCTATTGAGAAAGTCCATAGTATCCCTCAGATATGAGGGCAAAGAAAGCAACATAGTTCATTAGAAAGATATCCACAAATCTGGATGTATATTCTGGTAATGATCCAATGGAGCTGACAAATGGTCGGCTTGGTGGGTTATTGATTGCTTTATGAACTTTCGGTAGAAAGTAGATCATTGCGATTATGGGCTGGTCTGTTTTCAGATTCATGTATTCCTCGAAATCAATTAACCGTTCTCTTTCCATCCTAGTAACATTTGGTGGTATTCTTTGGTCCATAGTTCTACTGGATTTTCCATAAGCTTTTCATAGTGGTCTTTATTCCCCAATTGTCTGCTTGCTTCCGCTATGTAGTAGCTCATATACTGGACCACGATGTTTCCACCTTTGTCAGAGGCCTTGATGATGATCATGGGATCTTCTCTTAATTCCTTGAGTGCTTTGTACTCTCCTGCCATTAAATTCCATGTTTTCTTATTGTTTGTCTTCTTATTTATGGAATTTGTAGATATTCTATTGATTTCTTCCACCATAATCTCGTGAAATAGATCGATTTTGTTCCCAGGCGGGAGTTGTGGACAAAATGTGGATTGTTTTTAAAACCACTGTCAACCCCTCTGTTTGTAATGATCCCTATTCTATGGCACAGTTCTTTATCAGATTCCAAGGGCTGTTCACGTTTCCCAGTTTCAAGTTCTTCCCCTTCTTCCAGGGATGTCAGTGTTCTCAATGCTGGTAAATCTTTCTGTGTTATAGGTGACATTTACTGATTATCAGTTATTGGACAGTTTGGTCTCTGTGTCTTTTCTGCAGAGTATTTTTAAGCTTGATTTTTCTGCAAAATTTGTAGAGCTCAATGCCTACATAAGGTATATTGAAGTCTTTATTGGGACAAAATGTCAGTCCTTTGTTGAGCAGTTGTTTTTGGTGAGTTTTTTTTCAATTTTACTCTTGCTTGCCTCTTCTTTTCTTTGGTATTGTTCCATCTTCTGCTCCTTCTGGTGGTGTGTTGGTTTGCCCTCTTCCCCACGTTGTCCGTCTTCCTCTTCCTCTATATCACTTTATCATCTGTGCAAAGCGCATTTCCCTGAAAGAATCCAGATGTGTTGCACTTGTCTCCTCATCAGCAGAACTTAGATCAGAGCTGTCCACTGTTTCTGATGTTTCGTATCCTGCTCATTTTTCCATCACTGCCCTGTTCCTATGCATGTCATACTTGTTAGCGAACATGTATATACGCCCACTGGCATAGTTGATTCTGTCTCTGTTGAATTAATTTGCTTTTCTTTTTTCAACATCCGCTTCGTGTTTATTGATTTTCTTTTCCATACTTTCTATTAGTTCTTTATTTTCTTCCATTGTTGGGTTCTGTGCTAATTCCAGTTCTAGATCTTTGATCATAGTTGTAAATTTTTCCAGTTTCCTTTCTGCATGTATTATTAGAGTACTCATGAGTTTAAAAGAACATTCATTTGTATCCAATTGCCATTGCTTTATCATATCCACATCCAAGTTGTTAAGTGTGGGCATAGTTAAGATTCTGAGTCCTCTCGGCACCCTCTAAAATTCGATGTATTTTTCTAATGTTTTTTCCCACCATTTATTCACTTCTAGGATGCGATTCCATTGAAGTTCCCTTAAAACACATACAATTGTTTTTTTTCTGCCTTCAGAATACTGCCAAGTATTAGTACTAGTTGATGGCACAACATTGTCATTAAGCAATTCACTCACTATTTGCATTCTGTTCCTGCTTTTGTCAGCCATGTTTTATGTTAAGGTTCAGTCAGTTCTTGCTTTTGTTCTGCTTTGCAATGGTGTTTCACTTATTAGTTGGGTGATCTTCGTTCTAAGTTTAGTCTCTATAATCCCTTCCCTTTGCTGTTCTTGCTATTGTGTTATTTCATAGCAGATTCGATGATATGCTTGCGTGGAAATTCAGAACTTTTTTTCTCAAGGGTTTGTCTATGTTTCCACTTTATTTCTTCTCCTTGAAGAATTCCCTGAGTGCAATTATCAGTACTGGAGGTATTCAGTAATATTTGGGTGTCTTAAAGCGCTCCTCTTGTTAATCCCTCCCACGGCACAGCTCAGAATACAGTGGCTTTCCCGGAACGGGTTTTGGCGTGCATTTGTTTCCATGACACCGCCTACACCACGTATCAGGCTATGAACCACAACGTTTCCCTCCCCCCATTTACTCACCACTGGAACTATGCCTGCCACCGCGTTGCCTCCAAGTTCTTCCAAAGCTGTATCAAAATTGCGTCAATCAGAGGCGTCGGCTGGAATTTCAGCAACTCTCCCAATGTTCGGCTGCAATTGACCACGTCGCTTCCCCTCACTCTTTGAGTGCCTGTGATGTGCAGTACAACCACTGCACCATATATTCCTGAATTTCCTTCGCATTTGTGTTCCGTGCCGGATTCTTTTTGAGGATTTATTTCACACACCATAGTGCAAACAAACAAAACAGGACGGTCTACGCATTTCAGCTTCCAATAGCCTTCTACTGAACGATACAGTCAGTTGCATCTAGACTGTATTTCTATAGTGCTCCGTGCTTAACCCCTTGTTTCTGTCTACTATTTTTGAACAGCTAGACTGCTGATCCTCTTTGGCAAACATGGGTTGATTCATCCGCCATATAGACATTGCTTGTAAAGTACAGTCAGTGGCAAAAAATTACAGGTGCAGGATACAAATTCATATATATATACATTTAAAACACAGAGTTGACATTTTATTTCATGTTAGAAACCCAATATCGACTGGATTACTTTTGTCCCATCATATTCTTATCCATGTCCCCATGTATGTTCAGTGCGCCTAGGGTCACATTTACAATTACACAAGCATGGGTTAAATGTTAATTCATTATAGTTTGCATTTCATTAAATCGTGTAATAGTCAATGATTCCAACAAAATTAATCAGTAAGATCTATCCCTTTTAATGAAACAAATAATAATTACAAAAAACAGAAAGGTCGGCCCCGGGGGATGGGGTCCCCCTGGGCCACTAATGGCCTGAGGAGGGGGTCCACACAGCTCCCCCGCCTTAAAAATAATGAAAGAAAAATGTAAAATATATGGCCAAGCCCGGGGGGATGGGTCCCCGGGGCGTATGCAAATTAATAGAAGTGGACTTTTTTTTTTAATAAAGTTTGGCGTTGTGACCCAAGCGCACCCCCCTAGTGTGAATGCGATGAGTTTGTGACTCTCAGCATGGCCCCCTTGTGTAAACGCGATGGGTGTGCGGCTCTCAGCGTAGCCCTTTATTGCAAACGTGATGGGTGCGCAGCTCCTCAAAGTGCGATGGGTGAGCGTCTCCAAGCAAAAGTAATTAAGATATTTCCTTTAAAATGTGGTTATATGTTGGGTTATTGAGTGGCTCTAAAAAGAGTCGTTTTCATTGAGAGATTGTTGTTGCTACATGTAAATGCAGATACAGAGCTTCAGGTTGTTGAGAAAGACTTTGTTCATTTGATCAGTGAATTGTACTCCATCACTTCTGTAGATGCCCTCCATATCAAAACGTTGGCTGTTGTTATAGATGTCTCTGAGATATGCAGAGTCAGCTTTATTAAAATTCTTTCTAACTTTCTTAATCTGTGGACAGAATTGGTTTGACCAGTTCAATTTCTGTCTTTGGCTTATGTTAGAATATACAAAGCCAGTGTGAGGTAGAAGCAGCATCAATTCTGCAAAAGTGTTCTTCATTAGCAATTCCAGACCTACCTCAGTCAATGCGCCTTTGTCATTTCCACCACATTGCACAATAATGAGGTCCGGGGGTTGGAGATACAAAAAGGTTTTAACTAAAGGCATTAACTGGTGCCACTTCAATCCTCTCTATGCAATCCATTTAATGTCCACATTTTGTAAAGCTAGGTCTTTGGCAATACCTCTGTGTTCAGTATACCTTTTTCACCAGAAAACATGTGTGTCCAATAATCCACACAGTAAGCATCTTGAAGGGAAAATATGTCTGTAGCTGAGGTAGTCAGTTGGTAGAATGAGAGGTATCTAAACTGGTGGAGAATATGCTGTTTTAAAAAAAGTAGACAATTGATTGGCTGTTTAAGAAGTTTGTACACTGAAAAATAGGGTGCATGTTACTTTATTTAAAAAAGCATGTTTTAATATGTTAGTAAAAATTTTTTTAGAAAAGTACAGTGGATCGGATAAGTTCATATTTTGAAATGTCAACCACACCTGCTGTTTGCATTTGTAACATTGCGTGGTGAACTTGAAAATATGGTGAACTTGTGACTTTTCAGTTAAGTTAAAGAGTCCATGACCTGTTACTATGGAAACAGGCATACAGAAGAAAAGGGGAAGGGTTTAAAGTTTTCTGTGTATTTAAAATGTAATTTTTTTATCTATATATAGGATAATTATCATTAGGGTAAGTTTTCCGATGTTAGTGGTATGTATAGAGGTGGTGTGTATTTTTAAAATACTGTTTTTTTTATATAAGTTTGCCGCATGACTTTTGAAGTTTGCTTGAAAGTAGACATTTGTTGGGTGTGTTTTTAAAGTTTGGATACTGCTATGGTAGAGACATACGTATATGTTGTTTACTAATATGGTAAGAGTTTTACTAAAGATATGAAAAGTGTTCCTACTTTGAATTTCTGTAGGTGTATTATTATAAATAGTTGTAGAATGGTTAAGCAGCAGTCTGTAAGTGAGGTTTGAGCTGTTTGAAGAGATGTTATTTGTTAGATTACTGAAGAAAGCCCCGTAAAACACCTAGAGGGGGCTGAAACATGTAGACCGCCAAACTTAAGTCAACTCACAGGAAAATTGTTCCTCTACTACTTGCATCCGACATACTTTTAACCAATACCCTGAGCCACCAATAATAAAACGTTAGGCAAGGATTCCCGGAGGTATTTTTTAGCATTTCACCTTCACTCACATCATACTGTTGCACCAACACCCGCTCCGCTGTAGTTAGGCATCGAAGTACAAGCAGGTGGCACTCGGCCCCCCCCATTGGGACCCCAATGATGAAGCATGACACCAACCAGGTTGGTGTGTGAGGGGTCTTTTAACAACACCCAATGTGTCCAGTATCTAGGCCACCAAAATAGTGACTAAGAGAATCGCATACACATAGTGGGCCAGTCCACATTGTTTCTACATATTACTTCCGGGGACAGGACGCGCCGAACATACCCTTGCTCTCCGACTGATTTTTTGAAGAAATATCTTTACCAGATGAGACAGAAATTTCAACGAAAAAAATGGATGTCTCCAGGACTAAAGCCATTTATGAACATTACAGTATACATCCTTTACATTAAAAAAAGTGATTGAAAATACTATTGAATTATTCCAAATGATGAAAGCCAAAGGAACACCTATGAGTTTTTGGGAGGGAAGTTTAGAAGGTTGTTGTTTTCCACTACTGTTTCGCACTGGAAAAGATGGACGATATGATGAATGACCTTTGCAGATTCCAGCTTCAGAATATTGTACAACAAGATTGTATTCAGAAGATCCAAGATTTCGACAATGTACTCCATATGTATTTCATCTTTTGTTTGAAAGCGACATGTCTGAACTTTCATATGCAGTGAACCACATATTTAAAACAGGAGTTAATCTTCAACATGTTTAAGCACAGGAGTACATGGACAAAGTACAACAAAGAGACGATCATTTCGAATCTCAATTGATGAAATTGATGGCGTGTCAATGTGGTACTAATGAGTATTGGTATCATCGTCATGGAGAACTGAAAAATATGCTAATGAATTTAGAAAGTCCTGCACGGTTTGTTACACTAAGATGTTCTGAATAAGTATGGGCCGATTTACTTGATTTTCTGCAAGAAATCAATTCAAATGTGAAAAATATTGAATTCAAGACACCTGTAGAACTGTATTCCTTGGATCCCGTCAACGTGTGTAGATATTTTAATCATAGGTTTCAAGCAATGATGTTTTTTATCTGCAATAAAAATAACCCACCTCTTGGAGAAGTTTTGATTTCTTTTGTAGAAAGGAGTATCAAGTGAGACGGTTTTATCTTTCATTGAAGACTATGTAACATGTGCAATTCCCAAAACAAAAACTCAAAATACATTAAGACAGCAAGTTTTATGGTTTCAAACTCATTGATGTGGAAAATATTGTCGACAAAAATACAAGTCAAAGGGAAAGTTTTATACAAAATGTTGAGTTGGATTTCCACGTCCAGTAATTTCCAAAGGAAGAGTCAACATTTTTATGCCAGCAGTGAGACATACTATTACTCAAAAATCTCCAAAGAATACTTACAATATAAAAAGAAGTGAAGAGTCAAAATATCTTAACTACTACACTCCAGTAATTCTAATGATGTGGAATGCAAATATTGACATCCAGTATGTTGCAGATAATTCCATTGCTGTTGCTTGCTACATTACATCTTATATAACCAGATCAGAAAAGACAGAGTCAAAAGAAATGTGGGAAGAAATTTCACAAGAAAAGAGTCTCAGTAAAAAATTGTACAGTTATAGTTTGAAGATGCTTTCACATTGAGAGATTGGATCCTATGAATGTTTGGATCTGTTAACCTCTGCAAATTTATATTCAAAGTCAAGAGGAATCATTTGGGTAAGCTTAGGACTTGCTGGAACATGAAATTGAGTATTGAAATCTGTACAAGAAATTCAATACTTGGCATTGAATGAACCGGAAAGTACAGATATTTTTAAAACAAATATGTTGTATACGTTCTATCCTAACAGAAGTCCACACATGGAAAACATATGGCTCTATGAAGTGCTGCAACACTACAGCTTTAAGAGAAATGTTATGGAAAACATAAATGAACGAAAATATGCAGTAAGTGGATGTGAAGGATGTTTGGTAAAACATGCCAAAGGAAATCTTATTAATCACAGGAAGCTCAATTTTGAAACTCCAGATAAAAAGGATTTTTTCTATTTAGCACTTCTGTAACCCTTCAAACCTTGGCGGACTGAAATGGAATTACTTGGAGATTTTGCCTGCTATGAAGATTCCTTCAATGCATGTAAAGATAGCATTGAATGTCCAATATTTATATATTATCTAAAAATTTGGAACAAAGAGATTAATCAAGAAAGTACGATTGCAGCTGACATAGCTAGAGACAGCTCTCAAGATAGTCAAAGTTCTGCTGCACTAAGTCAGGATCCACTAGGAGAACCCATTCTTGAAAATAAAGCAGCAATAACAATGACTGAAGTGGAAACGGCAATGCAACAAGCACACCAGAACACTATTAATTTGGAAATGTTACAAAAACAACTAAATGTTGAACAGAAAGACAGATATCAGCAAGTTATATAAGAGATACAACATGGTTTACTGCATGAAAAGAAAGAGTCCGCTCTTTGAACCTAATGTGGGGATGCTGGAATCGGAAAAAGTTTCTTGATTAAAGCTTTGACCAGTTATCTACAGAAAATGACGGACTCATATTTATCTTGTTTTGGAAACGCTCCAACTGGGTTAGCAGCACACAACATTAAAGTGACTACATTACATCGTTTATTCATGCTACCAGTTGAGCATGAAAACAATTTGGAATAACACAGGATATCTGGAGAAACTTGTTATGCAGTGTCAAATGTATTGAAGAAAATTAAACTTCTAATAATTAATGAGGTAAGCATGGTCTCAAACTTAATGTTTGCCTTCGTATATTTAAGATTGCAAAAGATTCTAAAAACAGATCATGATGTTTTATTTGGAGGAAAACATGTAATTTTATTCGGTGACCTATTACAACTGACTCCTGTAGAAGGACAACCAGTTTTTAAGACCCTTAACCATGAAGGTACTAAAAAATATTTGGGAAGTACTGGAATTGTAAATATTTGGTTGCATTTTGAATATAAAGAACTAATTAAGAATATGCGACAAGCAAGTGACGAATATTATGGAAACATACTTCAAGATATTAGAATTGGGGTCTTGACAAAAGATAGCAAAGAGGTTTACAAAGTCGGCTACCAACAAACTTGTTTCCAATTGAAAAGATTGTACCTGAAATAATCTACAAGAAAATTGGAGAAAAGAAGTCTATACTAACCTATGCCAACACTGAAAGAGTGATCTACATTCAATGAAGAACTTTTGAAACTGGAGAAACAACCAATAATGAAAATGGAAGCTATTGATAAAATAGAACACAAAGGAGTTACTTATCTTTGGTCAGTCAAATTACAGTCAAAATTTGATTCTTTGGAAAAATCTATATCTAAAACTGCTGGTTTGGAAAATACGTTATATGTACTTCTAAATTGTCAGGAAATATTACGGTGAAATTTAGATGTTGAAAAAGATTTAGTGAATGGAGCAATGGGAAAGGTTTAGGATTATGTACATTTTCATAATAAAAAAGGAATTAAATTTTTTTTAATTTTTTTTTTTTTTTTTGGCACATTTGTTGAGCGCTCTGTTACCCGGAGGTGTCCTGGCGCTGGTGTGATAGAGCAAACAAGGGAGAGCAGGCTTACTGAGTGAAGAGCCAAGTCTTGAGTCCTTTTCTAAAGGCCATCAGATTCTGAATTTGTCTGAGCATAAGTGGGAGTTTGTTCCAGGCCTCTGCCGCCCTAATTATTGAAGATTAAATTTGATCAGATGGAAGAGGTAAAACAAATTCGACATTGTGCTGTTCATTTCTCACTTGTAAAAGATTTGTATGTTAGTAGAAAACAGTTTCCACTTTCTTTGGCATACAGTGACCATTCATATATCTCAAGGTTTAAGTGTAGACACTGCCATGCTAAATATTGGAAGTTCAGTGTTTAAAGAGCTTATTAACACAATATGAAATAGCGGGGTACTAGGAGCCAATGAGAAAAACAGATGTAGGTCCTGTACCAATACTCTCAAGAGTTTTGTCCTAAATGCTAAATTGTATCAGTTCCTAAGAGAGAGAAAAGAAAGGTTGTTGGTGACTCTAAAGACTGTCTCTAGCAAGATGTGTTAATGGGGAAGAGTCCTCCTGTGTATTTTTGTGCCCTCACACACCCTTGTGAGTGTAAAGCATCATCATCAGGCTATGCTTCTCATTGGGGTTGCACTGTAGTCCCCACGGGCCCCACAAGAGGGTTCTTTGATGGAGATCTTTTCAGGAGGTGCCGCACTTGTGCATGTGGGTGTGTGGGCAAAGTGAGTGAGTGGGGTGCAGATTAAAATTACCTATTGGTGCCCCAATGTGTTTAATGAAGAATCCTCTAGATAAGATTTAAAAAATGCACAGAGTTGGAGACTCTCCTTAAGCAGATAAATGGAGGGACAAGTTAGTTCCCACTGCTCTCAAGCCGTCAAAAAAATTGTGTGTTCAAAAGTTAAAAATGGTTTTCATGTTCGCTCTTTGAAAATTAATTAATTAATTGTGGGTTTGTAATGCGCTAGAATCGACTCCCGAAGGAGTATCTCTGCGCAGTAGACCGCTGGGGAACCCGTCCTGACTTTCCCTGTGAGATGGTCCCTACTGGGTATCTCCAAGGTGAAACCAGGCATCCCCGGCGTATGTGGGGGGCTGTTGTTGAGATGAGGCAAGCTAATGCCCAGAGTTGCCGAGTGTGATCCCTGGTTAGAGTAGGCACCGAGGTGAGAATTATCGAGTCCGCTGACCCTGGTCGTCCTCTGCTCTCGGGTCTGCCGCCTCTAACCAGTGAGCCACACCACTCCAGCGCAAAGTGGTTTTCTGTATTATGGACTCTGTGTATCAAAGGGTATGTTATGGTTTGAGAAGGATGTATCAGATTGTTGCATGGATGATGTCATGAGTGATGTCATGAGTGATGTCATTTGAGATGTCATCAGTGATGTCACGGATCATGTCATGAGTGATGCAATATGTGACGTCTTCAGCAGTGCATTGCAGGCGCGAGAGTTATAGTTAGTCAACTAACTATAATGGCTGAATTTTACTGGTTATGTATGAGTGAAATGTCCAACTAACTATAACGTCCCTGAAACCTGTGTCTTTTTTGTGAATTTGTAAGATTTTTTTAAATGCTAATTGCTAACTATAACGTCCTTGAAACCTATGGTTTTCTCAGTGAATTTGCAAGGTTTTTTAACTGCTAATTTCTAACTATAACGTCCCTGAAACCTATATTTTTTTATATATATATATATATATCGTCAGCAAATTTTCGCCAATCTCCCAGCCTCACACGGCGGCGGGCTCGAGTGAGGAAGCGACCCTCACAAATTCGATCAAAACTGCTTTGCCACCAAAGAAGTTACTCGAGCCCAGGTCCTTTTCAGCGTGCAATTTATTAAATACACAGAGTGTCAAACAACACCCGACGCGTTTCGGTGCAGCCGCACCTTGATCACGGGTAACGGTGTTTACTCATGTCACAATTTTAAAGTAAAAAAATTATATAAACATAAACGTAGGACTACTCGTCCTCACAACAGTTTCTCTTACCACTATATGGCAGCCATATTTAAATGTGTGGTGGGTACAGGTAAAGTATACACATATATATACACAAGCCTTGTTGGGAACATTTTTAAGAGATTTACAATGAGTCTTGTAACAATTAGGTGAATCAGTTACATGTGGGTGCCCAAAAGCAAAATAAAACGAAACAAAGTCACGCATTAGCGAGTTATGGCCCCAGTGGGCTAATGTATCTGTGCATTGATACATGTATCGTGACAGTTCTGCCCCAGTGGGCGTGATGTTTCAATGTGCTGAATTGAGCCCCAGTGGGCATAAGTGTCTCTTTATATTGTCCTCAAAAACACAAGGTTAGTCACAATTTTTCAAGTATAGAGTCCTGTAGATCCATCCAAACAAAAAACAGCTGCAACCAGTGGTTTTACATCATCCCTGTGTGGCAACATATGTGTCTCCTACGAACATAAAGAAATAGTGACTTTAAAACATATACGAAATATTCAAAAACATCCAAGACAGCTTCACATTCATGTTTAAATTACTGCAGTGATTCATGTAGCTAGAGTATTATAAGTGCAGTAGGTGCATAATATCGGCTCTTAAATTAAGTGGACAGCTAGCTCCTCGTCCTTATTCAAACCTAGGGGTTGTACAGTGTCGTATTTTATTATGAACCTTGATTCAAGCTGTCGCAGTTGCCTAAGTCTATCACCTCCTCTTTCTGACGGTGAGATCCTATCCAACGCACAAAACTTGAGTTCACTTAGACTTTTATCATGAAAGTCCTTGAAATGCTTGGCTATGGGATAATTCTTGTCCTCATTAGTTATAGCCCTCATGTGTTCTAACACACGTTTTTTGCAGGGATGTTTTGTGCTCCCAATGTACGTAAGTGGACATGAACATTGGAGTGCATAAACACAAAAGTCGGACTTGCAAGTGAGATGTTTGAGAATAGTGTCAACAGAAAGGAAATAACTTTGTCTAGAAATAGTACACCCTTTAAAATTCTCAAACATCTCACTTGCAAGTCCGACTTTTGTGTTTATGCACTCCAATGTTCATGTCCACTTACGTACATTGGGAGCACAAAACATCCCTGCAAAAAGCGTGTGTTAGAACACATGAGGGCTATAACTAATGAGGACAAGAATTATCCCATAGCCAAGCATTTCAAGGACTTTCATGATAAAAGTCTAAGTGAACTCAAGTTTTGTGCGTTGGATAGGATCTCACCGTCAGAAAGAGGAGGTGATAGACTTAGGCAACTGCGACAGCTTGAATCAAGGTTCATAATAAAATACGACACTGTACAACCCCTAGGTTTGAATAAGGACGAGGAGCTAGCTGTCCACTTAATTTAAGAGCCGATATTATGCACCTACTGCACTTATAATACTCTAGCTACATGAATCACTGCAGTAATTTAAACATGAATGTGAAGCTGTCTTGGATGTTTTTGAATATTTCGTATATGTTTTAAAGTCACTATTTCTTTATGTTCGTAGGAGACACATATGTTGCCACACAGGGATGATGTAAAACCACTGGTTGCAGCTGTTTTTTGTTTGGATGGATCTACAGGACTCTATACTTGAAAAATTGTGACTAACCTTGTGTTTTTGAGGACAATATAAAGAGACACTTATGCCCACTGGGGCTCAATTCAGCACATTGAAACATCACGCCCACTGGGGCAGAACTGTCACGATACATGTATCAATGCACAGATACATTAGCCCACTGGGGCCATAACTCGCTAATGCGTGACTTTGTTTCGTTTTATTTTGCTTTTGGGCACCCACATGTAACTGATTCACCTAATTGTTACAAGACTCATTGTAAATCTCTTAAAAATGTTCCCAACAAGGCTTGTGTATATATATGTGTATACTTTACCTGTACCCACCACACATTTAAATATGGCTGCCATATAGTGGTAAGAGAAACTGTTGTGAGGACGAGTAGTCCTACGTTTATGTTTATATAATTTTTTTACTTTAAAATTGTGACATGAGTAAACACCGTTACCCGTGATCAAGGTGCGGCTGCACCGAAACGCGTCGGGTGTTGTTTGACACTCTGTGTATTTAATAAATTGCACGCTGAAAAGGACCTGGGCTCGAGTAACTTCTTTGGTGGCAAAGCAGTTTTGATCGAATATATATATATATATATTATATATATATATATATATATATATATATATATATATATATATATATATATATATATATATATATATATATATATATATATATATTACCTACTGGCTATCGCCAGTAGGTATATATAGTTAGAATTTTTTCTCTATGGGACTTTTGAAAATTCTATGTCTAATAACTTTGGCGTTTGTGGACGGAATCGGCTGAAATTTTCAGGAAAATGGCACATTTTGTTTCTGAGCAGCCCCTAAAAATTTGGGGGGGTTTCGTCAAGGGGGGGCCGAGAAAAAAGGGGGGTCCCAAAACGCGTTTTTCCCATGTTAATTTCCATAGGGCGGTTGGACTCACTTTTAGCTCGAACGGCTGAATGGATTTGCACGAAACTTGGCAAAATTGTAGGGACTGTTAGCCCGATGTGCCTTTGCTAGGTCTCAATATATGTGCTCCAGTAGTTTTTGAGAAATTAACGTTCAAACCAAGATATATATCTGTAACAGCGCTCTGGGCAGCGATCCGGTCCGCTTACTTTTCGCTTATCGGAACTTTGCGCGCAGAAAGCTGATTGGCTCTCCGGTGTCTGTCAACATTCTAAACAGTCCGGAGCGGACGCCATCTTGTCTCTCGGTAGGATCGAGAGAGAAGAAGAGGTGGAAAACGAAAGGGGAATTTAATGAAAGGGGGCAAGGTATCCCCCTCTTGACCCCCTAGGAATGTTGTTGGGGTTATTAAAGGGTCCCGTGGGGAAAATAAAAAAAAAAAGATTTTTCACGGTAGAAGCGCGGCCGCGAACTGGTAGCGAAACGGGAATTCGCCATTTTCTGCTTCGTTAATTAAATTACTAGTTATAAGTGGGTGCGGGAGACGTATCCTAATCCCCTATGTTTTCTGAGGGTGGCTGAGGAGGCTGATATATGTTGATACATCTCTTCCAGCGGCTGTGCGTGAGCTTTTTTTTTTTTTGCTGCGTGACAGTCCGGAGCGGCCGCCATCTTGTCTCTCGGTAGGATCGAGAGAGAAGAAAAGGTGAAAAACTAAGGGGGAATTTAATGAAAGGGGGCAAGGTATCCCCCTCTTGACCCCCTAGGAATGTTGTTGGGGTTATTAAAGGGTCCCGTGGGGAAAATAAAAAAAAAATGATTTTTCACGGTAGAAGCGCTTCACGGGCCGCGAACTGGGCCGCAAACTGGTAGCGAAACGGGAATTCGCCATTTTGTGCTTCGTTAATTAAAGTACTAGGTATAAGGGGGTGCGGGAGACGTATCCTAATCCCCTATGTTTCCTGAGGGTGGCTGAGGAGGCTGATATATGTTGATACATCTCTTCCAGCGGCTGCGCCATCTTGCCTTTTTTCGAATGCCACAATTTTGTCGTGCACGGCAGCCATTTTACCTAACCCTGCGGATGTAGTTTATGGCCCCAGCTGTAGAGAATTCAGATATGCCAATCCTCCTGATTCAGGCGTGTGACTACTGATTTCAGTGCTAGTCTCCCGCCTCCCGATTTCTGCAAGCAAAAACCCGGGGGCATATTACGAACAACTAGCGATAATTTTTGTCTCTAACTTGTTTAGAGACAAAAATTATCGCCGCACATCGGCGATTTTTATCGCAGATAAACCTTGCTATTATCGCAGAAAAGTCAGCGATATTCATGTATTATCGACCTAATGCTCTTAGCCATGTTATCCACCTCCCATTGGATAACATGGCTAAGAACTGCTCAGGGCAGGTGTTAGATTTTGGAGATATTCGCGCTTAGCGCGATTATCTCCAAAAGTTGGTAATAGAAGGTAGCGATGTTAGGGACTGTTTCCAGTCGCTAACATCTTGGCACGCCACTTTGCATGTCATTAGTGATAAGTATCACTGACATGCAAAGCGGGGCCCAAGATGGTCGCTATCTCCTTTTAGCTGTCACTAACTGGTGTTAGCGACAGCTTGGTAATAGGGAGATAATTTTATCTCCGCTTTCATGGCTTTTAAAGCCAAAAAAGCGGAGATAAACCCCCTTGATAATATGCCCCACGATTCCTTGGGGGTTTCAGCTGACAGGGCTTGGTATTGTGTTACATGGTAATTTTTCCAGGAAACGTCAGAGGGTCGATGCAGGGGTTCTAGAAGAGGTGATAAACCATTTAAGCCTCATGAACAAGCGCATGGTCTTTTAAAGATTTGTGAAGTACTCGGGGCGGCGGTGTGTGTGTGCCCTCTTTCAGGAGCGGGCGGGGGGGCACTGCCAGCAACTTGCCAGGTCAGGTAGTGTTCAACACGTGCATCACCCTTTCTCTGCCTGCTATTGCGCTCCATGCTTCGGAAAGGTAAGAAAAAGAACGTGCATTTGAGTTTGAAATGTCCGATCCTGCAGCAGCACACTTCCAAAGCCCACACATGACAATAACCCGATTCAAGGCCCCATTCACCCGTTTTTAAAAAAATAGATAACACTCCAACAAAGTAAGGTTATAAAACTTTATTAACTACTAACTTTAACGAACGGAACAAAAACTAAAAACATTTAAACATTTCTCAACACAAAAAGCAACAATGGTTAGAAGCTGTCTTTTGTGCGAATAGTCCCAAGGCAGCACAACGTGCAGAGTTCTGGACGGCACCCAGGTGATGTCGCCTGGGTGCCGCACTGGTTTAGGGATCCTACAATGCTGCTCCGAAAATTGGCGTGGGGCGTCCCGGGTGGGGCGGGGGGAGGCCTCGTCAGTAGCGGTCTGTTGTGCGAATAGTCCCAAGGCAGCACAACGTGCAGAGTTCTGGACGGCACCCAGGTGATGTCGCCTGGGTGCCGCACTGGTTTAGGGATCCTACAATGCAGCACAGAAAAACAGCGTGGGGCGTCCCGGGTGGTGCGGGGGGAGGCCTCGTCAGTAGCGGTCTGTGTCCAGTGTCACATGGCTGACACAACATGTACGACAGGCACCCAGGTGATGTCCAGTAAACTGCCGCACTGGTTTTGGTATCCTACAATGCTACTCCGAAAATTGGCGTGCGGCGGCCCGGGGGGGGCGTGGGGGAGGCGGCGTGAACGGGCCTCCCCAGGTGGCGGCCATCTAGCTGAGTTGCGCCCGCTCTTGCGGCTACAGCGTCTCGCTCACCATGTTGTTGAGTTGCTCCCACTCTTGCAGTGCAGCGATAGGCGGCTGCCACATGGCTCTTAAAATGGCGGACGGCTCCTCGGTTTTGGGCCTGGTCCACTGAAATAGCCCTGGGACACTTTGGAACTCGGACGCTTGCCTGCTAGGGCTTGGGCTCCATTCTCGAAAAGCGTCCCCTCAGCCGTGAAGATTGTACAAAAGTCTTGGGGGCCCCCGACTCCCGCAGGCTTCCGGTGGGGAGCGGCTGCCATGATTGCTCGCGGAATGACCACGACGGAGCCACGAGATGGTGGTGCTCTCATGCTGACGCCAGCTTCAGTCTGAATGATCCAGAAACAAGGTGGGGCTTTCATCGTTTGGGAAAAAAAAATGTTCTAAACCAATGAAAAGTGTTATTTTTAGGTCATATGACCAAGCCTTCCATCTTTAGGAAACCAAAAGTAAAATGAACCAATGAAAAGTTTTATAAAGAAGTCACATGACCTGTTATGCGGCATAGGGCTACAAAAACCGTAGAAAATCTGTTGGCACGTGAGGCGGCGTCAGTAGCGGACCGATGTGCGAATAGGCCGAAGGCAGCACAACGCGCTGAGATCCGGATGGCACCGAGGTGGTGTCCAGCAAATTGCCGTACTGGTGTGGCCATCCTACAATGCTGCGCCGAAAGACGGCGTGTCCAGCTGAGTTCCGGTCACTCTTGCGGTACAGTGAGTCGAACGCGTCGAGATCCGGATGGCACCGAGGTTGTGTCCAGCAAGTTGCTGCACTGGTGTGGCCATCCTACAATGCTGCGCCGAAAGACGGCGTGTCCAGCTGAGTTCCGGTCACTCTTGCGGTACAGTGAGTCGAACGCGCCGAGATCCGGATGGCACCGAGGTTGTGTCCAGCAAGTTGCTGCACTGGTGTGGCCATCCTACAATGCTGTGCCGAAAGTCGGCGTGGGGTGCCCCGTTGGCTTATGAGGTGATGTCAGTAGTGGACCGATGTGTGAATAGGTCGGAACCAGCACAAGGCGCCAAGATCCGAATGGCAAGTCCTGGATATTGAGTGCCATAGTTGAGAGTTCTGAGCTGTGCTTGTAAGACTATCTGAAGCTTATTTGCACCTGCTGCAGTTTCACTGTTGCCCAAGGTGGTGTCCAGCAAATTGCTGCAGTGGTGTGGCCATCCCACAATGCTGCGCCGAAAGACGGCGGGTCCAGCAGAGTTCCGGTCACTCTTGCGGTACAGTGAGTCGAACGCGCCGAGATCCGGATGGCACCGAGGTTGTGTCCAGCAAGTTGCCGCACTGGTGTGGCCATCCTACAATGCTGCGCCGAAAGACGGCGTGACCAGCTGAGTTCCGGTCACTCTTGCGGTACAGTGACTCGAACGCTCCGAGATCCGGATGGCACCGAGGTGGTGTCCAGCAAGTTGCCGCACTGGTGTGGCCATCCTACAATGCTGCGCCGAAAGTCAGTGTGGGGTGCCCCGTTGGCTTATGAGGTGATGTCAGTAGTGGACCGATGTGTGAATAGGTCGGAAGCAGCACAAGGCGCCCTGCACTGTTGAGCTTTTTTCAATGCCTGTTTTTTGTTGTTTCCCCTCCATCAAAAACAAAAAAAAATATATAAAACTGTGCAAAAATACAAAAAAATGTTTAGAAAAGCAGTGCTTGTAAGACTGTCTGAAGCTCCTTTGCACCTGCTGCAGCTTCACTATTGCCCTGGTGTGGACAAAGATCGCCCATGACTTAGGCTGATTGAGAGTTTGTAGAAAAATGGCTTCAGATTTTCCACATATTATTCTTCAACATTCTTCCTAAATGTAACAATGTGAGACTCACTAGGAGAACGGCTGTTTATCTTCCCTTTCAAAATGCTGCCAACAATATTTTCTGAATGGAAGACACCATCTTGTAGCATAAAGGGCCGAAAGGGGTTCTGGTCTGGCCGATTGTTGGTGAAGACATTTTGACTATATCTTGGACCTGCCCGGCCTCGCCCAAAATGGCGCCGGTATAAATGGGACTCGTAACTCCTTGCCCGCAAATGTATATCTAGAAAATGTTATTGTAAGTGGCCCTGTCTTATTTTAATTACAAAATGTACGTCCACCGTTTCCGCAACTGTTAGACACCTTAGTTCTTGCAACCTAATGGCCCGCTCGTTACGTTCCTCTACAGTGTAAATGTCTCCTCATCATATACGATTTCAGTTTGCTCCGTGGCCGGCCCACGTGGTTATAGGCCCGTATTTGTATACTGATATTTTCACAATAAAGGTTTTTAAAACAAAACACGGTAGTAGTATTTACATTGGTAAAGTTTTTACTTTTAGTCACTGTTTTCGAATCAGTAAAAGGCAAGTGAAATAAAGCAGTCCAATTACATGACGGATAAAAGGTATAATATGTAGGAACGCAGTAAAGATAAATGGTCAAGGGCAGTTGTGTTTTTCATTTCTGCAACATAAAGTGATCGATAAGAATCTGATAATCAGGCGTATCGGCGACTAAGACAGCAGGCCGAGTCTCTCTTACTCAACGGCTCCGTCATGGAACGAAGAAACGCCCTTTTTCTCGAAAAAGGAATATATTTTACTTGCAGGACAGTTGTAAATTTTCCGGGAAAGTACATTAGCCTGGAATATTATAACATATGTTTGGAAAAAAAATAATGTTCGAAAAAAATAAAAAGCGTAATTTTTAGGTCATATGACCAATCTTTTCATCATTAAATTAACAAAAGTAAAATGAACCAATGAAAAGTTTTATTAACAAGTCACATGACCTGTTATGCTTACGTTACGCGCTGCGCGCCGCGCCTCGGATCACTTCCGGGTGCGCTAACGCGGCGTGTCATAAAACGCATTACGCGACAACGTAGGTCAAGAATATAGTCTAAATGTCTCCACCAACCAGCGTTCAGAACACAACCCCTTTCAGCAGTCCAAAAAGTTCTGTTAAATGACAACAGAGGGGACAGGCAACAAGAACCATCAGTCAAAGAGGGGAGGGCAAATTCTTCTCTTCCGGGTCATGTTGGGGCGCTACCGGAACTGATCGAATTGGTAGTCTATAGTGTTTCTGGATGTTTCAGACTAAAGCTGGCGTCAGCATGAGACCACTACCATCTCGTAGCTCCGTCGTGGCCATTCCACGAGCAATCATGGCAGCCGCTCCCCACCAGAAGCCTGCGGGAGTCGGAGGCCCCCAAGACTTTTGTAGAATCTTCACGGCTGAGGGGACGCTTTTCGAGAATGGGACCCAAGCCCTATCAGGGAAGCGTCCGAGTTCCAAGGTGTCCCAGGGCCATTTTAGTGGACCAGGCCCAAAACCGAAGAGCCGGCCGCCATTTTGAGAGTCCTGTGGCAGCCGCCTATCGCTGCACCGCAAGAGCGGGAGCAACTTAACTACATGGTGAGCGAGACGCTGTAGTCGCAAGAGCGGGCGGTAAACAGCTGAATGGCGGAAGAGGCACAGTGTAGCAAAAGCGGGCGGAATGGCAACTAAAACGGTAAAGGGGCGCCCCACTACAGCGTGTCTTCAGGTCAAACGGATTGTGGGACAAAGTCCAGAATAGAAGAGTCATCAAAAGGTAAAAAGTTCCGCCGGACCCCGGGAGCCGGCCGCCTATGTCGGGGGCGATCTCAGGCTACACCAGTGCTATAAGACTTGGGGAGGGGGTCTGAGCCAAGCGTCTTCTCCGAGTCCGTGTCATCACACCGCCCCTCGGGGGCCTCCGTCAAGCGGTTTAGGGAGGTACCATATAACATTGTTTTCAAATGCAGTCAGGTCCACAAACGACCCTCACTTACTTTGGAATAGTGAAGCTGCAGTAGGTGGAAATAAGCTTCAGACAGTCTTACAAGCACTGCTTTTGTAAACATTTTTTGTTTTTTTTGTATTTTTGCACAGTTTTATATATTTTTTTTGTTTTTGATGGAGGGGAAACAACAAAGCACAGGCATTGAAAAAGGCTCAAACTCAGAACTCTGAACTATGGCACCCAATATCCAGGACTTTCCATCCGGATCTTGGCGCCTTGTGCTGCTTCCGACCTATTCACACATCGGTCCACTACTGACATCATCTTATAAACCAACGTTATGTAAATAGTTATTTAATAAAATGTTTTACCCTGTTTCTTTGCTGGTGTGTTGTCTATATTTTTAATATTTGCATAGGGTTTGTCGTTATTTTGGGCGGGGTGGGTGACGGAGCCGAGCTGTCTTGCAGCCCTCATGGTGTGGAGCTCAGTTCATCTCACTATTTTCGTATTTCTCATGAAGGGTTGTTTATAATATTTCTATTTTAGCGAGGTCAAAAAGAGATCCAATTAGTGGCCTACTGATTTTGCTCGATTACTTTTATTTTTTTACACGATTTTTCACGATCTGCAAAGACTAAACAGAGTATTGCGACTTTGTGCTTGTTTGTAAATAGAGAATGAACCAAAGAGAATCAATTGAAAAACAGTAAATGCTTGGATAATAATCAATCAAATGGAGAGACAAGCAGGCACGACGGATTACAACGGGGGTAAAGGCCTGCGTTAACTACCCTTCAGTATCTGCAAAGAGAGAGTACTATTAAGACAAAAGAGGGGAGGGGGGGGGTGCAGCGTTCAAAGCACATCAGCGTGCATAAATACGAAAATGTTTTTATCTATCACGTACTTGACATTTTAAAGCTTTTCATATTTGCTATTAAAAAACCAATGAAATTCACAGAAAAAACCATAGGTTATAGTCCATATATAGTTAGGAATTTGCATTTACAAAACCTTGAAAATTCAATGAAAAAACCATAGGTTATAGTCCATATATAGTTAGGAATTAGCATTTACAAAACCTTATTTTACTCGCATAAAACCATTGAAATTCCATATATAGTTAGAAGCGCTAACTATATATCGCGCACCCGCAATCCACTGCTGATGATGTCACATATTACATCATTCATGACATGGTCAGTGACATCACTGATGACATCACTGATGACATCTCAAATGACATCACTGATGACATCACTGATGACAACTCAAATGACATCACTGATGACATCTCAAATGACATCACTGATGACAACTCAAATGACATCACTGATGACACCTCATTTGTCATCACTGATCACATCACTCATGTGATAATACAATGAACCTCTTCAGACTCTAATATACCCTTACATACACTCAGTATAAACAGACACTCACAGACTGTCACTCATCCATGGAGTTACTCACACACCTAGTCAGTCATGCAAAGAATCAATCACACCTCCATTTCCTCAACTATACAGTTATACACATCTTACTTATTCAAACATATAATAACACATATTTACTCTCTTATATAATCCCTGATACAAGCTCACAGTGATCGATACAGCCACTCACACATTCACTGGCTCTTATGTTCAGTTATTTATATATGTCAACTCTCACATGTATTGTGTTTTACATACGTACTTACTTGCACATGTAGCAATGAGAAATCCATTCACTCACCAACACACCCATGCACAGTCAACCGCCCATATAGCTGTTTCCACATGCACTCTTGAACTCATACTCCTAGTGAATCAACTGCTTACACATCTATGCACAGAGTCACGCACCTCCCAGCCACCCACACACACACTCAGCCTCCCATTCAAATACTTGGGCAACCAATCAATAACCCATATGGCCACTCTTATAGCTACTGATCAACACATGCAGCAGCTTACACAACAACAAACATACTGATGCACAAATTAAGACAGTTTAGTCACTAACCCATGCACTCAGTGAGACACATTTAATCACTCTTTCATACAGTCAGTCATGCACCTACTAAATTCTTCATCCAGACACTTATACATCCACTCATTCTTCAATATGTAAAACATATTTAAACTTTACAGACACATACAATCACTGGATGTTGTCATCAGTGATGTCATCAGTGATGTCATTTGAGATGTCATCAGTGATGTCATCAGTGATGTCACTGACCATGTCATGAATGATGTAATATGTGACATCATCAGCAGTGGATTGCGGGTGCGCGATATATAGTTAGCGCTTCTAACTATATATGGAATTTCAATGGTTTTATGCGAGTAAAATAAGGTTTTGTAAATGCTAATTCCTAACTATATATGGACTATAACCTATGGTTTTTTCATTGAATATATATATATATATATATTACCTACTGGCGATAGCCAGTAGGTATATATAGTTAGGATTTTTTCTCTATGGAACTTTTGAAAATTCTATGCCTAATAACTTTGGCGTTTGTGGACGGCATTGGCTGAAATTTTCAGGAAAATGGCACATTTTGTTTCTGAGCAGCTCCACGAAATTTGGGGGGGGTTCGTCAAGGGGGGGCCGAGAAAAAAGGGGGGTCCCAAAACGCGTTTTTCCCATGTTAATTTCCATAGGGCGGTTGGACCCACTTTTAGCCCGAACGGCTGAATGGATTTCCACGAAACTTGGCAAAATTGTAGGGACTGTTAGCCCAATGTGCCTTTGCTAGGTCTCAATATATGTGCTTCAGTGAATTTTGAGAAATTAACGTTTAAAACAAGATATATATCTGTAACAGCGCTCCGGGCTGCGCTCCGGTCCGCTTACTTTTCGCGTATCGGAACTTTGCGAAGCGAAGCTGATTGGCTCTCCGGTGTCTGTCAACATTCTAAACAGTCCGGTGCGGCCGCCATCTTGTCTCTCGGTAGGATCGAGAGACAAGAGGAGGCCAAAACAAAGGGGGAAATGAAGGAAAGGGGGCAAGGTAGACCCTTTCTGACCCCCTAGGATTGATGAGGGGATATTATAGAGCCACGCTGGGCCCAAAAAAAAAAAAAAATCCGTTTTTTTCGCCGTAGAGACACGTCTTGGTACGCGAACCGGGCAGCTAACCGGGCAGCTAACCGGGAAGCTAACCGGCAGTGTAACGGGAGTCTGACGAGTAGCTGATTGGCTGTCAACATTGTAAACAGTCCGGAGCGGCCGCCATCTTGTCTCTCGGTATGATCGAGAGACAAGAGGAGGCCAAAACAAAGGGGGAAATGAAGGAACGGGGCAAGGTAGACCCCTTCCGACCCCCTAGGATTGATGAGGGGATATTATAGAGCCACGCTGGGCCCAAAAAAAAAAAAAAAATCCGTTTTTTTCGCCGTAGAGACGCGTCTTGGTACGCGAACCGGGCAGCTAACCGTGCAGCTAACCGGCAGTGTAACGGGAGTCTGAGGAGAAGCTGATTGGCTGTTGTCATTGTAAACAGTCTGGAGCGGCCACCATCTTGTCTCTCTGTGGGATCGAGAGACAAGAGGTGGAAAAAAAAAAAGGTGTAAATGAATGAAAGGGGTAAGGCAAACCCCTCCTGAACCCCTAGGATTGATGAGGGGGCTATTAAAGTTCCCTGGGGGGTGGAAAAAAAAATTGCGATTTTTCGCGGTAAAGGTGCTTCCTGGTACGTTAACCGGGCAGCTAACCGGCAGAGTAACGGGAGTCCGACATATTGTGTTTTTTGAACGTTTGTGATATGTGCACGTGTGGATTTTGTCTAATTAAGGTTAAAAAAATATATATATATCTTTAAGCGTGTTCTGGCGCGCTTACGTTTTGGGTTTGGTTTGCGCTGCAGAGACGATACGTCACGGTTATGCGATGCATCATGAGGCTACGTGATACGTCACTTAATAAAGAATATATTTTACAGCTATAGATATTAGCTTTTTAAAAACCAATGAAATTCACAGAAAAAACCATAGGTTATAGACCATATATAGTTAGGAATTTGCATTTACAAAACCTTGAAAATTCACTGAAAAAACCATAGGTTATAGACCATATATAGTTAGGGATTAGCATTTAAAAAACCTTATTTTACTCGCACAAAACCATTGAAATTCCATATATAGTTAGATGCACTAACTATATATCGCGGACCCGCAATCCACTGCTAATGATGTCACATATTACATCATTCATGACATGGTCAGTGACATCACTGATGACATCACTGATGACATCTCAAATGACATCACTGATGACATCACTGATGACATCTCAAATGACATCACTGATGACATCACTGACATCTCATTTGACATTACTGATTACATCACTGATGATATCATTTATGTGATAATACATCTTCAGACTCTAATATACCCTTAGATACACTCAGTGTAAACAGGCACTCACAGACTGTCACACATCCATGGAGTTACCCACACACCTAGTCAGTCATGCAAAGAATCAATCACACCTCCATTTCCTCAACTATACAGTTATACACACCTTACTTATTCAAACATATACTAACACATATTCTCTTATACAATCCTTGATACAAGTTTTTAATGATCCATTCAGCCACTCACACATTCACTGGCTCTTATGTTCAGTTATTTATATATGTCAACTCTCACATGGAGTGTGTTTTACATATGTACTTACTTTGACATGTAGAACTGAGATATCCATTCACTCACCAATATACTCATGCACACAGTCAACTGTCCATACAGCTGTTTCTACATGCACTTTTGAACCCATACACCTAGGGAATCAACTGCTCACACATCTATGCACAGAGTTATACACCTCCCAGCCACCCACACACATACTCAGTCTCCCATACAAATACTTGGGCAACCATTCAATAACCCATATAGTTACTGATATAGCTACTGATTTAAACATGCAGCAGTTTACAGAAGAACATAAATAATGATTGCCAAATTAAGACACTTTAATCACTAACCCATGCACTCAGTGAGACACATTTAATCATTCTCTCATACAGTCAGTCATGCACCTACTAAATCCTTCATCCAGACACTTATACATCCACTCATTCTTCAATATGTAAGACATATTTTAACTTTACAGAAACATACAGTCACTGGGTGTTGTCATCAGTGATGTCATCAGTGATGTCATTTGAGATGTCATCAGTGATGTCATCAGTGATGTCACTGACCATGTCATGAATGATGTAATATGTGACATCATTAGCAGTGGATTGCGGGTCCGCGATATATAGTTAGTGCATCTAACTATATATGGAATTTCAATGGTTTTGTGCGAGTAAAATAAGGTTTTTTAAATGCTAATCCCTAACTATATATGGTCTATAACCTATGGTTTTTTCAGTGAATATATATATATATATATACTTATATAATAACTACTGGTAGTCGGCAGTAGGTAGTTAAAGTTAGGCCCTTGTTTCTATTCAAAAAGTGTTTTTTCTTTTTTAACGAATCTTCGCAACATTTTGCAAACCAATGACCAGCTCAGTTTAGATCCTGTCTTGAAAGTTTGAGGGTCATTCGTCAAGCGGGGGCCAAGAAAAAAGGGGGTCTCAGAACTCATTTTTCCCATGTTCATTTCCATAGGAAACTTTAGATAAAGCTACAGCCTGAACTGCTGAACAGAATTGCACCAAATATGGCAAAAGGTAGGTTGCTGAGAAATAAAAAAAAATGTAATATTGATATCTGAGCACGATCTTAATTCTGATTGTCGCCAACACTCCAAACCAGAATTTGTCAACAAACATATTGTGACTCTGTAACCAAGTCACAAGAAAACAGTTAAAAAACATTAAAAACAGGAAAAGGGGGCAGGGTAAAAACACCCTGACCACATAGTCCTGCTACGGGGGTCCCACAAGGGCTCGATGGCCCAAAAGTATTTTTTATTGTTTTAAATTTGCCAAATTTGCGCTTGGTGCGTGAATCCAACCACAAAACGAATAAATAAATGAAGTGTGCTTTGTTTTCTATAAGCCCCAAGTGGGCCTGGTCTCGGGGTAAATGTGCAATTAATTAGCGGGGGCCGTCGGGGCCCCCGCAGCCCCAGGGACTGCTTTTTATTTAAAATGTGTGGGGGGCTCCTTCCTCCCACACTGCCCGGTGGACCGCCACCTCCCTGGGACATTGGTATTTTAAGGTAGGGGGCCTCATGGGCCCCCCAAACCTCCGGGCCTGCCACCTCTCCGGGGCTATCATTAATTTTGGTTGGGTGGCCTTGTGGGCCCCCCAGTCCCAGGGACCGCCACCTATGCTATCATACATTTTGGGTGGGGGGGACATGTGGGACTCCCCAAGCCTCTGTACTGGCACCTCTCTGAGGCTATCATTAATTTTGGGTGGGGGGTCTCACGGCCCCCCAATCAAAGGGGACCACCACCTTCCCCAAGGCTATCATTACTTTTGGGTGGGGGGCGTCATGGGCCCTCCCAGGCCTGGAGACCATCACCTCTACGGGGCTTCCATCATTAATGGGGGCCTCACAGGCCCCTAAGCCCCGGGGACTACCACCTCCTTGGGGTTTGTACTTGATGGGAGGGGGCCACTTTGCCTCCTTCCTGGAGCCACAGATGGCCCTGGGGACTGTCAACCCCCAGGGACAGCTCCTGCAATGTCATGGGGTGCCCACCCCCGGGACATTGCCGTTTTTCTATAGCACACAGTTTGGGCAAGTGGAGCTGCATGTTAGCCCACCCTCCCATAACATTTTTTTTTAAAGATGCAATGCCCCAGGGGATGGGGTACCCAGGGCTGAAATCGGCCTCAGAAGTGGGGACCCTTTCCCATTTTGTTTTAAAGTTTATAAATGGCTCAAGCCCTGGGGGGGTGGCATCCCCAGGCCCCAAAAAATACTAAAAGAAGGGGGCCACACAGCCCCCTTCTGAAGACATTTAAAAAAAAGAAAAGCTGGCATCTTGATGAAGCCCCCTACCCCTTCCTGCACCACTCTGCAAATGTGCCTCCTGTTGTGTTTAAAGTTGGGGGATTAAGTCCCCTAGATCCTTGAGGGTCCTTAGGAGCCATATAGCCCAACAGGTACCTCCAGTAATTCCCACACAGCTGGATTGCTGAAAGGTTGTCCGAGGCCACATCCATTTCTACACCACTCTGCAAACGCACCTCTTGCCGCACTGTTGGTGGGGCGATGAGGTGCTCTTGGGTCCTGAGGACTTCATGACTGAAGTGGACTTCATCCCCTGAGCAGCAGTGCGCCAGGAGGCGTATTTGCAGAGTGGCGTAAAAAGGGGGCGTAGCCTTGGAACACATCTCAGCATAACAGCTGTGGGGGGCTTACTAGAGATAACAGGAGGGCTAGTTGGCCCCCAGGGACCCTCAGGAGGCAAGGGGACTTCGACCCTCAACCAAGAGTTTGCCATGGGGTGCATTTGCAGAGTGGTAGAGAAAAGGGGCATGGCCTGTGTCCACTTTTCAACAATTCCACTGTGTGGGGCTCACTGGAGGTAAGAGGTAGGGTAGTTAGCCCCTAAGGACCCCCAGCAGCAAAGGAGACTTCAATCCCCATTGAAGAGCATGCTAGGGAGCGCGTGTACAGAGTGGTGAGCAAAATGGCGTGGCCTGCTATGGGAACTTAGCAATCCTGCTGTGTGGGACTTGCTGGAGGTATTAGGAGGGGTAATTGGCCCCCACGGATGTCCTTGGGGGCCAACTAACCCTCTTGTTACCTCCAGCAAGTCCCACACAGTGGGATTGCTAAGACGTCTATGGAGGCCACGCCCTCCCTTTCTCTACCACTCTGCAAACACGCCTCCTGGCAGACTACGGGATGGGGGATGTAGTCCACTTGACTACTGAGGGGCTTTGGGGCAAAAAACCCTCCTGGTGCCTCCTGTAAGTCCTACTCATTGGAATTCCTGAGCGCTGATCGGAGGCCCAGCACCCTTTCTCCACCACTCTGCAAACGTGACTACTAGTTAAAGAAGTATTTGATTTGCAATGTAATAGGTGTCAAATTTGCAAGAGTTAGAGCATTTTTTTACTAATGGTTTTTGGAGTGGACTGGTTGTACGTTGTGTGTGATGGAATTATGTGGTATGTTGTGCAGTGAAATTATGTAGATAGAAAATATGTGGAATTTAGTTATAGAAATTATGTAGAGTAAGATTATGTCTCATGGAGAGTAAATATATGCTATAGTAGTTTGTGCTGTGGAGTGGAAACCTCAGGTTTAGTCTTCCTCATTTCCATCAAAGCTCAACTATGAACTCAGTGAGACAAAAAAAGAAAGAATCACTGAGGAGCACTTGTGGACATAGTTAAGGTATGAGCAGGGATACGGGTATTATGCGATTGTTTGGCTGCACTGACTTTCACACAGTAATACATTTTCCGCATTAGCCACACAATCAATCATCTGCTCCCTAATCTTCAGATTTGAATTAAAAAATGCAGCGACAAGTGCTACAGCATGGAGGAAGGCCCTTTGCAAACCAAGAATGTTCAGTTGTACTTATTGCTAAATGTGGGTGTTAAATTGGTACTAATGGTGCGTAAATGACTCTCGCTTCTTTCTGTGCCTCTCTTGCCTCTTTTTGTATTTCTGGTGCTTCTTTCTTCACCTTTATTTCTTTTTCTGCACTTTTCTTTCCTCTTTCTGCCCATCTCTTCTTTTTTTTGCCTATCTTGCCTCTTTCAGTACCTTTGTTCCCTCTTTCTGCACCTCACTTGCTTCTTTCTGTACCCTCTTGCCTCTGTTAACATGGACGTTATAGTTAGGAAATGGTAAAAAAATGTAGATATTCTCTTAAAAACCAAAGGTTAAAGAGACATAGTTAGGCTTAGGTTTGACTCATACAAAACCAGAGAAATTCAGTAGTTATAGTTAGCTGAGCTAACTACAACTCACGTCCTCGCAATACACTGCTTATAACCTTAAATATTACATCCCTCATGACATGGTCAGTGTCATCACATCTCAAATTACATCAAAGTGGTGGAAAAAGGGGGCAGGCCTCTGACCAGCTCTCAGGAACTCCACGGTGTAGGACTAATAGGAGGTACCAGGTGGGATTCTTGGCCCCAAGGTCCCTCAGGAGTGTTGTGGACTTCATCTCCCAACCAGTAGCTCACCTTGAGCCGCATTGGCAGAGTGGTAGAGAAAGGGAGAATAGCCTCTCAATACCTCTACGTAATCCTGCTGTGTGGGATTTATTGGAGATAACAAAAGGGGTAGTTGGCCCCCAAGGATATTCTTGGGGGCCATCTACCTACTACCTCCCCAAGGATCCCCAAAAGCCAAGGTGCTTTAATCCCCTACTATCAGCATGCCAAGAGGTATGTTTGCAAAAGGGGGGCTGGCCTCTGACCACCTCTGAGCAATCCCACTGTGTGGGGCTTACTGGAGGTAACAGGAGGTCTTGTTAGCCCGAAGTATTGTCAGAAGCCAAGGGTACTTCAACCTCCAAGCAGCAGCATGCCAGAAGGCTTGTTTGAAGATTGGTGGAGAAAGGAGGAGGGCCTCCAGAGAGTCACAGGCTTTTTTTTCTAATTTTTAGGAAGGGAGGCCTCATGGTCCCCCTTCCCCAGACCTTTTTGGGCCCGGGAACCCCATCCCTCAGGGCCTGTCCCAATTTTGATTTTTTTTAAAATAAAAATAAAAGGTTTAGGGTGTGCAGCCCCCTTCTTGGGCCAATTTTGACACTGTGGACCCCATCCCTGTGGCCTGGCCTATCCTTTTTTAAAAAAAAAATATTTAAATAAAGGAAGGGGGCTGCATGGCTGATTTCAGCCCCAGAGACCCCATCCCCCAGCGTGAGGCCGTTTTATCTTTCTTTGAGGACCTCATTTTTAGTTAAATCGTCTGTTATGGAAAAATCAGCACCTGCCTCTATACTTTATCTCTCACTCCGACTAAGCATCAATATCTTTAGGGAATGTTTGTTGTGGAAAACCCTGCTTTAGGTAAAATTCTAGAGGTCAGAAATTGCCATAAAATTCCCAACGAGAAGTAAGCTGTTAGTGGCTGCCTCTATGGGTGAGGAGGAACAAAGAAAAGGTTGAGAAGTTGAAAATGACTTTCAAATGTGGGAAGACTAACATAGGAAGACTCAAAAAGTGTGGCCAAAAGAATGTAAAAACTGAAGAAATAATTAGGGTTCAATATTATATTAACATCCTCCACTACAGGAAAATAAAATAAACTTTTTCTAAAAGGGGCCATCAAGTGAATGCTGTCACAATAGGTCTCAAACCCAAAGCTGACATCATCAAACAATGAACATTCCCAGAAACAAGTCCAAATGTCATCCTGAGGAATTTGAAAGAACCTATCAATGTTATGTATGATGTTTTAGGATTAACTTGATGAAGGGATGGCTACGGAGAACCACACCTCCGAGTAGCCACAGGTGAACACTGCCCCACCCCTAGCAATGGTGGTTTGTACCTGGCTTGTCGACGGCTGGTGTCCCCGGTAAACCCTGCCGAGTGAATGCGTTTTTTTCATTGCAAGGAAGGCGCTCGATTCCAATTTTAGGACTGGGCTGGATATGGAGCATTTTACCCGGAGTGTGGTGAAATCCTGAGTGATGCCTCGGTGTTCGTGACGGCAAGGCTCTTCAGGCGACTCCGGTGGATTGCTTGCTACAGTCGCGGACGGCGTCCTTGCAGGTGAGGAGAGGCGTCTTTCCCGAGCAGCAGCGGCTGCTGGGATTTCTGATTGACTGGAAGCGACCTGAGGCCGAGTGCCAAGTACAATTAGTAAAGCAGCTGTGGGACCCTTACTGCTGGTGAAATTCCCTAATTTAAAGGCGAGTTATGTGAAGAAGGCATCAGTGGGGATAAAAAAAAAGCCTCCTAAATAACGGGGAAAAATACACAAAACAAATAAGTAGAGTGTCTATTTGGAGCCTTTTGAAGAGGAATAGAACAGATGAAGAGGTAGACCTGAGGTATATGCAGATATTGGGAGATCCTCTGGTGCTCTCATGGGAAAAGGCAAATAAAGATGACTAAAGGGGACTAAAGGCAAATAAAGGTGAATAAAGGAAAGGCTAGACTGTAAAGAGACAAGAAAAAAGGATATATTACAGTCAGAGAAGCTAAGGATGCTGTGAACTAAAGGCAAACAAAGGATAGGCAAGGCTGCAAAAAAGATAAAAGTGGCACCAGAAGCACTTTGGAGACCCTGTTGTGACGGCACAGGGAAAAAATTAAAAATAAAAATAAGTAAAGAGGATTGATATAAGGAAACTGAAGTGGCCAAGATGGGTAAACTTCTTAACGCGGCCCGCCTCAAAGTCAATACTCGTTGAGCCCAGGCTAAGGAGGTAAAAGAGGCAGCCCGATTGGTTAGCAAGGAGAATGCCTCCAATTTGTTCAGACTTGACACCACACTTGAGAGCTCGGAGGAGGATCTGCCCTCTGCTGTATCTCCGGAACAGGTGGATAAGGTTGATAAAGCAAATAAGAATGCATCTGCAGCTATGCCAGTAACATCTCAACAGGATAACCCTGCGACAGAGGGTACTAAAAAGGCGAAAGAGGCAAAAAAATGTGCATTATTCCTGAAGAAAGCTACTTTGAAATACCCCTCTCCAGGCTCCAGTCCTGCCCCGAAACTATTTAAAGAACCCTCTGGAATTTCAGTTTCACTAGTACCAGTAATAGACCTGGTCCCTCATAGTCAGGAAAAATCGCAATGCAATCTGAAGCCTGATCACCATACAATTGCGGAGACATCCATGGGCCAAAGCCTAAGCCAAAACCTAAGCCATGATGGGATGCCCTCCTTAACTTCACCGACTACTCAAAATGGGAGACAACTGAGGCGCCTAGAAACATCAGAAATAACTGATCAGACGGCCTCCGCCTCTAGTATTTCTGGAACTTCGATGATCCCACAAGTCGGGGTACCGATACAGCCTCGGGTATTACTGCAGAATCCGGTATCTCCAACTAGCTTGATGTCTTCTGAAGGAGAAATAGTCGGAAACACGTCCTCCGGTGCTGATTCGCCTCATAATATCTCCTGCCCAAATACGGAGTTAGCAGGCGAATTTCAGATGAGTGTTAAAGATATGTTGAATTTAATTTCGGAGAAAGTCTGTGAGTTGAAGATAACCCAGAAAATCGAACTTGCCTCTCTTCACCAATGATTATGGAAAATTGAAGAGACAATATCAAGTTTTCCTATTAAACTCAAGGGGGCAGAAGCCAGAATCTCAGTTCTAAAGGACCAGATGACTATGGTAATGGGGGAAGCTAGAGAGGCGGCCAAAAATAAGAACTTTCTGGAAAACAAACTCAAGGAGCTGGAAAATCATTCCCGGAGGTCTAATCTCCGGCTAGTCGGAATCCCGGAAGGCATCGAAGGCTCCCAAACCCTGCAGTGGGTTAACTTGTTTATCAAACAAAGGGTTCTTCCAGAGTTTGAAGGAGATCTAACCATCATCAGGGCTCATCGTGTTCCTGCCCGTCCGTTTCCTAATTCTACCATGCCACGGACAATTTTGCAGTCTATCGAGTAAAAGAAAGAATTCTGACAAAAGCAATCCAACAGAGACAGTTTTTAGTGAATGAAACTGTTAAATGTCATATTTTGTCCGATATGACTGCGATGGCGGCATGTAGGAGAAAGGAGTTTGTGAAGATCCTTCACTTGTTCAAAGTCAACGGGGCTCAAATATCTATCACTCAGCAGTCCAAACTGAGAGTTTTAGTTAAGGGCATATTTTTTATGTTTTCTGACTTAGATGAAGCCCAGGAATTATTGAAAGAGACTTCGAAGGGCTTCCGAGCTTAGAAGAAAAAGAATGATTTAATTATAATTTCATTGTCATATAATGGGGGGATAGTGGGGCAAGGTCTCTTTCAACGGGAGGCTAGGGCTTTAAGTTGAGTTGTTAAATGATCAAGAAAGGGGTCTTCCTCCTTTATAGCGCTTGCTTGCACATTAATGGTTGACAATATCAAGGGTTTGCTAGGGGGGCCAGGGGCAGGGTCACCCGGGTGTAATTACATGACACCTAGATTAGATGGGTGGGGGGACGAAATGTTGTCAGCGTGGTTGGGGGGGTTTCCACATTGTGGGGAGCAGGGTAACAAGGGGGGATGGAACCATAAGGGAAAAAAAGTCCTTTGTTTCAAGTTAATTTACGTTTTATAGATCCATTTCTCTAGATTGATACTGTGTCAGATAGGGTGTGGGAGACTGTTTAGGTGGTCAAAGTTGTTTTGGTTTTTTCTTTATAATGGCTAGTAAGGAAATGCTGAAAGTGGTCTCTTTTAACGTTAATGGTCTCAACAATAAAAAGAAAATCCGGGCAATTGAATTGTGGATTAAAACAGAAAATCCAGCAGTGATTTTATTACAAGAGACCCATATACCGGCTGCAAAACTATCAGACTTTTCAATGTTCAGGTCTTGGGCAGCCTATGGGGGATTTTCTTCATCTTCAGCTTCCCATAGAGGGACAGCAATATTTCTAAGTAAAAGATTCCAGGCAGAGGTTGTTAATTTTGATAAAGATCAGTATGGTTGTTGGCGCTGGATTTACCTGTAATGCTGGACAGACACAGAGACCAATAACCTTCGCCAGCATATATGCCCCAGTAGATGATAATCCAAAAGTTTATGAAGATCTCTTTCAATCCCTAATTCAAGCACCTGGTGAGTTGATTCTGGGGGGAGATTTTAATGTTCTAATGAATCCTAAAATCGAATCCTCAGCGCTGGCTAAATAACAATTTAAACCCAAATCCTTAAGAACCATACAACTTTATGGGGTAACCTTGGACCTACAGGATCCATGGCGTGTGGACTTTCCAACTAAAATAGCTTATACTTGTTCGTTGGGTTGATTCCATATCTCATCACGCATTGACCTCTTTTTGGTCTCTCTGAGATGGTGCTTTTGTCAGCAGAGATTCCTACATAACGGATTTTCAGACCATGCTATGTTGGTACTTGATTTACAACTAGGAGATCGTGCTAGGACCCCTAAATGCTGGATGTTAAAGAGACAATATTTTAATGAAGAGCATTGGGTAGGTTTTATTGTGACAGAGATCAGGGAATTTCTTTCACGAAATTACAACTCTGCACCCTTAAATGTAGTTTTGGATACAGTCAAAGCTTTTACCCGGGGGCTAATTATTGGAAAGGATGCTGAAAATATAAAGAAAGTTAAGGAAGTTAAGCGAATCCTCGAGCAGAAGGTTAAAAGGTCTTACTCCGTATTTCTCAAAGATCCCACTGTGTTTAATCTGCGCCAGCTGGATCTGGCTAAACGTGATCTCAGTGCGAAATATTACACTCAAATTGGATCCTCTTTTCAACGATATCGGCAAAAAACATATGAAGAAAGTAATTTTACGGGTAGGTTTTTGGCCCGGCAGGCTAGAGAGCAGGCTGATTCTAATCAGATTACTGCGTTAATATGCCCCTTAACCGCTTCTCGCATAGATGACCCAGTCAAAATCAGTGATATAATGCTACAGAATTATGGGTCTATATATGGTCAACAACAGACTGTTGATATTACATCTCTGACAGGATTCTTGCAGAAAAACGGATTACCGACACTCTCGGATATTGAAAAATCATCTATTACAAGACCTTTTTACAAAGGAAGAGTTGGATGGGGTTATTAAGAATACGACACGGTAAAGCCAGCGGCCGGATGGATTCCCAGCCGAGTTTTAAAAAGTTTTTTAGAGTTCAGTTTCGGACTTATTTCTTCGGTTAGTAAATTCTATGCTGGAGGTGGGGGCGATACCAGAGTCCTTTAGACAAGGTAATATAGTTAGTTTTCTGAAAAAGTGTAAAAATAGTGAGGACCCGAATTCTTATTGTCCGATTACGTTACTAAACTCGGATTATAAAAGTGTTACCAAATTGTTATCTATTTGGTTTAATCAATATGCCGCACATTTGATCCATCTGGACCAAAATGGGTTTATCGCTGGTAGGCAGCTTGCTACCACTACACATTATTTAACTGAGGCGTTGGATTATTTTGACACCCAGAGGATACCCACATTAGTCCTTCTTTTAGATGCTGAGAAGGCATTTGCCCTTGTTGTTTCGGAGACCCTGTTTACTATTTTAAGATACTTTGGTATTTCCCCAAAGATCACGGGCCTGATCCAAACATGTATATCTTAATGCTGAAGCCATTGTAATTATCAACAAGACGAGGGTGCCCTTTATCGCCAGTTTTATTTCCTTTTTTATTGAACCATTGGCGAATGCAATAAGGAATTGCACTGATATTCGTCCCCCAATTCCATCTATGGCAAAATTGAAATTATACTCCGATGATATCATGCTTATTATCAAACCAGAGATAGAAGTTCAGGCAAAAGTGTTTTGGATTTTTGAGGATTTTGAGGTCATAGATGGGTATAGAGTTAATAAAAAGAAAACTGTAATTATACAGTGCGGCACAGGAGGCTTGGATTTTCACCCTGATATTCTTTCATGTTTTAACACCAAACCTAAGAGATATTTGGGGGTTTATTTTTCTGAAAGTGTGAGTGACTTTTATCATTTGAATTTTGCACTGCTTTTACAAAAATATTGTGCTTTGTTTTTACGTTGGAACTTTCTTCCAATATCTATTTTGGGCCGGGTTGCAATGATTAAAATGTCTGTTCTTCCTCTCTTTAATTGTTTGTTCTCGACCATCCCTTGTATTTTATTAGGCTCCTTTTTTTACCCAAGTAGAGTCTGTGTGTACAGCCTTTCTCTGGGCAAAAAAGTCACCGCAAATTGCACTTAGCACTTTATATGAAGAGTTGAAACAGGGAGGCATAGCTCTTCCAAATCTCATGGACTATTCCTTTGCCTATTTTGCACAATATATATCTAGATTCAAGTCTCAACAACAATTAAATCTTAAGGAATGCCAGATCCGCTCACCTCTGTCAATTTTTAAATCTCCTAAATTGGTTTAGTTTATGTGCCTTCAATCATTTTTTAAAAAAACATCTGGCTCTTTATAAAAGATACTCCATCCCTGTAGTTAATTCTGCTACTTCGTTATCTGGCCTTCTGCTATTAGCAGGGATTAGACAATCTTCAGAATTTACAACAAAGTGGGCCTCGGCAGGATTTCGTTAAGTCTCAGATTTTCTGAGGAATGGAAGATGGTTGACTATGACTGAAATGTCACAATTGATTGTTAATGACTTTAATCTTTTGGGGTCATATAACTTCTTCAATAAATTCCTTAGTGAATTAGATGTATCACAAATTTGAGGACAACATCATTTAGTTTTTGAACTTTTGGAAGATATGTCTTGTAGTAAACCTGGAGCATGGAAAAAGCGTTTAGCCTCAGGTAAGGGTCTCGATCTTGGAAAGAAGGCAATTACAAAATGGATGAAACATGAAGAATTAGAAATTTCCGCCAGTATGTTGTCGGTTATTAATAAACTTAATTTCAGTACATTAAGAGGTGCGAATTGGTGAAGAATGTTGTTCTTTAGTAAATTGCAACTTTATCGAACCCCTCTTTCTCTCTCTAAAATGTATACCAACCAATCGGCGCACTGCTTTGGCTGTAATAATCATCCTACAGCTAATTGGTCACATATTATGTTGCAATATCCTAGTATTCAGAGGTTCTGGGAGGATATTTTTTGTCACTTGAAATCTGAATGCAGTATTCTATTGGAAGTGAATAATTTGTTTAAATTATAGGTTTTGATCCTGATCTTTTTTTTCCTGCTAAACTTGTTAAATTTTTATACATTGCAATGGCAGTAGCCAGATCACTTTTTTTGCAAAGATGGCGTACTGATCTTATTTCCTCTGTCCATGAGTGGGCCCATAAGATGAAGTAGTAAAGAGCCTGATTACATAAAGATCAAATCAATTTCGTTCCAAAAATATGTGGCAGAAAAAATATTGCTTAATGGTTGACATGTTTACTGTTACCAAGGTAAGGATTCACAGCAGGTGTTGTTAAGCACCGATTTGACAACATTTTGAGGCTGTGCATTGAACACAAGGGATTTGAGTACAACTTTATGAGGGCCTGTGGTTACTGAATCAAAAGAGTAATGCAAGGATCTGTAATAATGACCTCCATTTCGGTGGTACACATGGATTCTTTGATCTTAGGAATTTCTGACTCGATTGCCTTGGTTCTGAGGGTGACTTCATCCATTCTCACCGAAATGGAGGTCACCAAGTTGTCAGTTCAGAATAAAGAATTAAAAGAGGACATCTAGCGCTTGGAAAATTACTCACGCCGGAACAACTTGAGACTCCTGAATGTGCCTGAGGCCCTAGAAGGGGGCGATATCAAGGGTTTTGTAATTTCTTTATTGAAGGGGACAGTGTTAAAGGACTCACCAGAGGTAGATCTGCTGCATGATATTCAGAGGGTGCATTGGGATCCCTTTAGAAGAAACCTCGCAAAACAGTACTTATAAAGAGCACTACTATCCAGAGGTGTCCTGGCGCTGGATGTATGGGTTTTAATGTATTGTAATTTGGACTTTAATAAAAAAATGTTTTGAATGATGTAAGATCCAGTGAACACTATTGTAATGTTATCTGATGGAACACAGATACCAAGTCCAGTGTTGTAAAAAACTTGGCATTTGAGGCAGTAGATAGCATTTCCTGGAAATTGGGAAAAGAAAATGTATCCACTAATACCTCTGCTCAGATTCCTAACCCCTTCTATGCTCCCGAGCACTACCTCCCCAGTGTTGCGAACGGCCAACGGCCGTCGCAGCCTCGCCCACTTATTAGAACGCCTGCACCGCGGCAGAATTGCTGCCGCGGTTAAGCCGCTAAAATCTATGCATAACCAAATAGCACCATTATATTTACGGGCTGCCACAAATGGAGCTAACTGATCTTTAGCTTCAACTGGAGAAATATTTGCAACTTTAATGTCTTAAACTGGAGAAATGATGTCTTTTTTTGTACTTTATCTATTACCCTTTTGCCTGCTTTAGTACATTAGGTGGTAATGATCTCACCTTAGAGACGGATGGCATGGCATTCTTCCTGAATTTTATTTTTTGGGTATAGCCTTTAAGCCAACATAATTATAATGCAAAGAGATTAGGAAACTTTTCAGATAAATTACCACACCCGTCCTCCTGTGACCCAAAACCTTTTTCTAGAACTTCTCTCATGCATACTCCGGGTACTGAATTGGTATGAGGATTCATACCTAAATCTTTCCGATGAGGTGAACTTAAAATGTTGTCCCCTCTGTGAGACACATACACTTTACCTTCAGTGCATTTACCTCTGGATTCAATCAGTGAAGGAAAATAGCCAGACATTTTATTAGAATGTGCACTATAACCTCCTGGATTGATTACCATTTTTTTTAAAGTTACTGATTTTCAAAATCATTTTTAAATATATTGTGGGAAATTGTAGTCCATCTAGAATAGAAATCAAACATAAGCTCTTTAATTTACTGTTCACCTTGTCCGCATCCACATGATCACCATTTCATATACTGGCAATCTGCAACACAACATCCTCAGTCCTTATCTTCTATTAATAACACTTCTGCAGTAGTAAACAAAGTGTCACGTTTAACAACATTTTTTCCACACAGTCTATAAAGCAGGACAGTCTATGGAATGAACTAAATGAGCTCTCACCCCACAACAAAAACACTTCTCTTTGAATATGATTTTCCCTTTGTTTTTAGATGTAGCTGCAACAACTTTAACATATTCCATCCTTGAATTTGCATAAGGTTTTTCATTATTTTCAGTAGTTCACTCTTTCACACAACTAAACATGTGTTTAGCCCATTGCCATAAGAAAGATATAAGCAGCTGGTTGCTCATCTTTGGGCCACAACTCTTCACTGATTTTGTCAGACTCAAGTGTAACATAAACTGATCGCTTGTTTCTCTTCTAAAGAAGTGCAAACCTTACACAAACCTGCTGAGTTCCTTAGTACCATAACATATTCATTCAGAGTCATCCTCCCACAGCATCTTTACCCAAAACTGTATCTCTCTAGAACAGTACCTAATCTAGGTAAGTTGATCAAGTCAAGTTTTTAGCAATTTTTAAAATGTACTTAACCCAGGTGCATCCTTTTGGTTCAAACCTGGAAGATCTTCCATTACCTCCCGGACACCAGCTCCAAATAATGCAATAGCATCACTGTTTTTTTTTCTGTTACTAAACTGATACCATTTGCCCATGACTAGTTAAAAAATGTGTTTTCCATTTGTTCCAGAGTACATTAGGTCCTCTAGGATGAGAGCGATAAAACAGTGGGGGGGGGGGGGGGGAGGGGGGGTTAACATTTTGTATTAGGAAAAAGTTTTGGAGTTATAATATTTTTTTACAAGTAAAGTACCAGTAAATAAAACATGTTCACAAAAATCAAAATGACACAAAAATCAAAAATAAACAGAATCAGGAAAAACACCTCAAAGTTTTAATAGTTCTGTGTATCCTCAAATAGAATTCACAACAGTAAACATTAGAATCACCTTGAAATGATGCACGTCTGTGAAAATCGAAATCTATACTACTATTATAAAGAGAGAACACAAACCTTTGAGCCAGGTAAACTCAAAAAGTACTGCACCAATCACTACACCCAATACACCATTTGAAAGGGGAGATGTAGCAGAAGGACATAGGCTATAGATGTGGACACCATATACATTAAAAAAGCAAAAACGCCAAAAGTGGGTAAGTAGTCCCTTGTGGGCTTTAGCGTGGGCGTGTCAAAGAAAAGATGTGGGCGTTTAGAGGGGCGTGTCAATCAAAAGATGTGGGCGTTTACAGGGGCATGGCCCAAAGTAGAAACAATAAACATTTGCCAAACGATTTCACTGATTTCACTGTGCAAGGCACACACTTCACCACACAATTCAATGTGCATAGCGCAAATATGATTTCAATGATTTCACTGTGCAAGGCACACACTTAACTGTGCATCCCGCGCATTTGCAAAGGGCTGCCTATCACTCGCCTCGACATTCGCGCATTTGTCTGCGTTACCCTTCAAACATTAACGCCTTCGTGGGATGACATCCAAAAAGGGGCGCGCCTTCCTTAATAATACATTGCCACAAGGGGCAGGCTTACAAAAAGGGCCGCCTATCATTCGCGTTGCTTCGCACAGCCCACCAATCACGACACACAATGATTAACACACACACAAGTTGCGATACAAAAATATAACAAATGTTTAACCATTTGACAAACAACAACGTTGTCACAGGGGGAGGAATGTAACAAATAGGCGCCCATTTCTTAGACAAGAAAGCCAATCGACGGAACATGAACGAGACTTTACTCACAAGGCTCCAAATAATTACGTATGCTGCGGACAAAATTTAAAACTTACACAAACACTTCCGAATTTCAAACACTCTGCGTTATCAGTGGAACACTGCCAGTACTTGCGCCAATAAAAACAAAAAAAAAAGACATTAGTAAAGGGATCGAAAACATAAACAAGGAAAGACCCTTTCACAAACAAGCAATTTCAGGCAAAAACATCTGAGTGACCACTGTACCACTTGCTACACTTGCGGCGCAAATTACAACATTTGGGAAACAACAACATTCGCACACAGGGGGAACACTCTCAACAAGGACAGCAAAACAAAATTAGGTGTGGCTCAATGAAAACCTGCGGATGAATTAAACACACATTACTACGCAAACAAAAAGTAAAGGCAACACTGAACATCGGCCATCCCCGGACAACGTCGGGACGGGCTGCTAGTAATGTACAAGAGCACACCTTCAACACAATAATACTTATCTACTTACAGAAAACAGTGTAGAAAGCAGGGACAGGTTCACCAACATCTGTGGCTTGGGCAGCAAAGTAGACCAGTATTAAATCCTTCCACAAATACACTAAAACAAAACCACATGCTCCTCCGAAAGTTCGTTCAGGCAAAAGCATGCATCCTATACTGTGATACAATTCCAGAAAGCTGTGCAATAACACTCTCACCTAAAAGTGAATGCATGTGCCTGCAGGATAAAAACATGATCCAGAAATAAAATCATGGATCGCACACTGTGGGTTCACCAGTTCACTACATGAGCATCATCAAGGAGGAACTAATGCCAAGTAGTAAGTAGGATGTCAAACCGCCTCTTTCCATCAATTACGCATTAAAATGGTGGCAAACCTGGCTGGAATGCAAATCATGCATTTCAGTGCACCACGTAATCTCAAAATGGAAGATCTCCAAACAACATCCAATGCATTGTATAATCTGTCACAGACCTGGTCAGAACTCACCAACAAGAAATGCAGCAGTGCAAAAGTAAGTTGGGTTGAATGAACCTCATCCACCAACTCTCCAACTGTCACCGAAAGAATTTCCATGTAGCGAGACAGCACATAGTTCTTATGAAAGAGGTAGGAATCCAGGAATGCAATCAATAAATACCACAGTACCATCAAGTGAATCACATTACAGTATGTCCCAAGATGACATCATCAAAAAATTGACATTCTACTATGTTTGTCAGTATTGATGGTTTGGAGATGCACAACTTGGGAAAAATAACTTTTTGTTGTTGGTTTTTTTACTCTTGATGGCCCATTTAATATTAGACACTCATTCTGGGCAGAATAGGAAGAAGTTTAGAACCTGAATGAGATAAATAGGCAAATGTTTAATTATTGGTAAAATAGTCAATCCTAGGAACTTTCTACAACAACAACTAACAAGCATTGTCACAAATACTATTGGATCTAAACCCTAGGAAATCAAGTGACTGGAAAAAAGCAGCAATCTTGAAATAATTTCCAAACTTTCAGTGACAGAAATAAGTCTAAAAAATGAGTCAGTTACACTTGTGGAACTTGTCTTGGTTATTAACCCACTAAAAGTGGAGATGCAAGTGGGAAATGTAACAGAAAGCAAGAACTATTGGCCTATCTTTCAAAATAGTAAATTATAATTTTCTTTGAAGGAATCTTTTCATACAGATTAGATAGCATAGTGAGTAGTGTGTGCCATGTATTTCTGTACAGAATTGTTCTTGGTTTAACCATAGTGCTGCCACCTCTCCTCTTGTGTTCACTATTTTTGTAGATTATTTTGTAACCTGCATAACGCCCATTAAAGTTGTTTAATGTGTTGTCACTAAAACCTTGTTTCAGTAAATTGGACCCGATTAAACGTATTGTCACTAGTCAGATGATGTGAGTAACAGGTATCATGTTTTTTCGGGGTGCGTTCAAATGTAGGTTATACTAGGTCATAAGACCCAGAATCGGGGAAAATATTAAGATTTCTTCTGGAAGGACCAATGGTGGTTTTAGCCCTCGTGTGTTCCTTCCCTTGTGATGTCTTGTTATGAGAGAGATGCTGATGATATGCACATTGAAGGAAAAAAGCACTGATTAACCAGACTTTTCTCAAATTATTTCTAGATGTACACAGTAAGAAGCAAATGTACATAAAAGCATGGGAGCTTTTATATCAGTTCATAGGAACCAACGTTTTAGTGGAAGAAAATAATCTAATTAACATGTCAGTTTCTTAGGTGGGCTTCAGCACACATATTAATTCACTAAAAGTGGAATAGCAAGCTAAAGGTGTCACTGAATGCAAGAGTGATACTCCTATCTCTTTAATAGACTTGAATTGTAGAAGATGAAAAAGTCTTTGTCTGCATATTACATAATATAGTAAAGAGCCTGATTCTTAAAGATCAAATCAATTTCGTTCCAAAAATATGTGGCAGAAAAAATATTGCTTAATGGTTGACATTTTCACTGTTACCAAGGTAAGGATTCACAGCAGGTGTTGTTAAGCACCGATTTGACAACATTTTGAGGTTGTGCATTGGAACACAAGGGATGTGAGTACAACTTTATGGGGGCCTGTGGTTACTGAATCAAAAGAGTAATGCAAGGATCTGTAATAATGGAGTTCTTTCCAAGGTCATAAGGGATCCTAAGGTTGTTGGCCATCACCATTATCACTCAACCTGGTAACTGTGGTCAAACATATGAAGAATATTAACAAAGGAAATGTAGATGATTTAAAATACAGGATATCAATATAGGAAGACAGCAGGTTCTTTACTGCTTAAGACAGAGTTATCAATTCCATTTCTGTTCTTTATCATTCTGTTTTTAGTACATTTCAGGCTGCACAGACAATAAGAACAAATGGAGCAGTTCACGTAACTCTTGTTCTAGCTAAAATGTTAAAGCTGGAAAACTGGGGTGTTTTTAACATGTTTAATTGCAACATGCATGCGTTCCAGAAATTAGAATCAAAGATTAATGCTTACCTGAATTGCATCTGTGGCACACACACACACATAATGTTAACCAATGGCTGGCAACTTCATTCAGCTTGGCTCTTGAAGTTGCAGAGGCATTGTTGAAATAGAATAGGTTTGATTGAGCTAAGACTGTGGGGGGTATCACTGAACGCTGTACTAAATATTGATTAGAGGTACATACAATAGGACATGATGACATGGTGAGATTGACACACAAAAAAAACTTACATGAAGTTCATCTAGGTTCCTTGGAAGATAAGGAGTATCAAAATGTATGGTTTTATAGCTTCAGATGACTACTAGAGATTTTCAGAAATTAGGGTCAATTTCCAACATTTTCTGTTGTATTTTTTCATGGGAGTCTTTCGAGGAGGATCTCTTTACTATAAGCTATTTGCTTTATGCCCATGATTATCAGTTGTTGGCAACATATATATTTAACGTTTTCTCCAATACCAATGAACTGAGATAAGAGATTATGAATTGTAAAGACTTCCATCATATGGTAGAAGATAATTCTACATATTTAGAGATGCAACTCTAAGATAGATGACCTGTGCTGGGAAGTCAACATTTTCATGTTAGCCTCAATGAAATATTTGTTCTATACCTTCTAGCATTGTATCAGAAAATGTGTATTAGGGACAAATTACGAGGATTATACTTAGCTATGAGTCTGTTTGCTTCCTTCTTTCTGATTCATATATATTTTCTTCATACTAGTGTGTATTGTAATGATGTAAGCAATAAATTGTATTAAGTTACTGCTTTCTTCTTTTTTATATAGCGGACAATATAACTCACAGACTGGAATGACGGTATTGATCCCAATTAGGAAGCCGGAAACAAGGATGCTCCAGGCTTGTATTTGACGTCGACTTCTCTTCTTCATGAAAAAGTACAGGGTCAGCTTGAATGGTATTTCGATGGCTCCATAAATGAAGTTGGTCATGTACATGTCCATCCCAAAACCTGTGATGTTGAGGCTGATTCCATAATAGGAGAATGCCACACCAAACCTATATGAGAGAAGGCAAGAATACATTGGTAGAAATCTGACTACACTATCCAAGAATAACAAAAATGTGAGGTCATCCTTTTTTATCATATACTCAATATTCCCTTACCAAACCAGCCCGGTGTATAAAGAGATTTTTCTCATTTCTGGAGTTGTAAACAAGTTCACGAATGAGTAATTTGTTTTAGTGTTCTCTTCCTCTGCAATTTTACTGAGTACCTGAGAATAAAGATACACAATAAGTAAAGTCTTTTGTTGTTTTCATTCAATTTACTTTTGTCTACAGAGCTGAATCTTCATCTCGGTAACTTTGCCTTCATTAATTACAGGTTGAAGAAAAGGCTGACTACAGATTGTTACAAACAAGTTTTGCTCTTCACAGAGAATTGAGTCAGGTCCAACACATCAAAGCTGATTCTACTTACATATGTTTCGCCCAATAATATTTCACATTACATGTTTTTGGCTACCTTGCAACAGTTCCCAAGGAGCTTGGCCATTTACTAACACATCCTGAACCTGACCTATTCTGACTGTATGGCCAGTGAGCTACCTTTACTTAGCAACAACAAAAACCTGGGTAGAGGGACAAGGCACCCTTCCTCCAGGGGGGAGGACCATATTTTACTTCGAAAATATCAACATTTTTGATTGCAAAAACTAATGGCTTCTGCCTCCAAAGCAGAATATCACTGGTCCAGGATTTCAAAATTAGTCAGACTAGCAGGTAGCAACCCCTCCCACCAGTGCTGAGTGACGTTTGTCTGAGGTAAGACCATGATAGTTGATACCTCCCTTAAGAACTGGGGAGATGTCCCATGCTCTGCGGTAGCCGGTGTGCACTTGGTGTCATTTACCTTGACAGTGAGAGCATGATGATCCATATATAATGTGCTCCATTGAACGCAATCATCTGACATCTCTGATCCAATCAATGAGACTTTGTGCCTGATTCAGAGTTTAGTGGATGGGTTACTCTATTGCAAAGCGATAGATATCTGGCTGCCCTAGTGCCAAAGGATATACTGCACTTGTAATAAGACACACTGGATATCTATCATGTTTGTGACAGAGTAACCAATTTGTCAAAATCAAAATGAAGCTCTATGTTTACAAACATTAATGTAAATGTGGTAAATTGGAAGCTATAGATATATTTAAAATGCCAAAAGCATGTGATTAGCTCCACCCAAAAAGTTGTTAGCACTCCACTCAAGATGAATAAGATAACTTTTTATTTGGCACACAAAACTTTCTGTATGTATGTGGAGCATGTATGTGAGTGAGGGTGTCTATCTGTTAGTGTGTGTGGCATTATAGTTATCTATATAGGTTTTATAATAAAAAACATTGTAAGTATATCATCCAATTAATATAATTATTTACTTTATGTTTTACATAATGGAATGTATTCAGTGATATACCCCCAATTGTCTATAACCTCTATAATGATAACCTTTTAGCAACATCCAGTACTGAAGGATTTCTATGAAATAATCCACATTTAGTAGATATAATTTTTCAATGGTAATCAGGTCCATAACAAACACAGTTTCTCTGTAGTTAGTAATGTGATCAGAAATGTATGCATGAGTAAACTTACACATTTAAAATACTCATAAGAGTAAGTTACTTTTGTGAATTGCCCAATTTATGACTTGGTAAGTATTAAGGTCATTGTCAATCCTCTAATCCTTGAATTTCATTTAAAAGAATGAATGACACAAATTACCTTACCAAGATGTACCGTAAAAATACCATGTGTGATATAGAATTTTAAGTCAATTATTTTACATGTATTTATTAGCCACCAACCAGATCCTGTGCACAACTCGACCCGTAGTTTTTAAAAATATCTTACAAATATGCTGATTTGCAAACACCAATATCACAATGCTTATAGACATGCTGCAATATGAGCTGTTTGCTAGTCACCCATACATCAAACAATTTTTAACTCTGTACAATGTATCAGATTCTTTATTAAACCTCTGTAAATACAATTCTGCACCTAATAAGTCTCTAGTTTATATAGTCATTGTCACTGGCACTATATGACAGCACCAGCATGTGCATTGAAATCCACAGGTGAAAAATGAATTTTAAGAATAAGCTCTAGATTTTCTAATATATTTTATCAAAAGAACTTTGAATTAAGCCACAGTCTATTATGTCTTATTAATCTTATGCCTGCAACTCATACTAGTTGCATTCAGTTTTTACCTTGATTAAACAAAGTAAAGATTGTACTTACAAGTTTATTGGTAGCTAAACTGTGCATCATATAACCTTCACGGTAGTAAATCCAACTTGTTTCCAGTACTAAATTATTTCTATTTCATACATGCAAACATGTACATATAATCATTCTATGGTGTATGTGTCGGTTGGCACCTTACAACCTATTTTGTTTTCTAAAATGATCTAGGGATTTATAGAGTCTACGGAACAGTAGCTTGGATGGTGTCACCCATTATATAATTTGAGCTGCTATCAGTGATGTCATCACTCATGTCATTGAACATGCCATAAGTGTTATAATATATGAGATGATAAGCAGAGCATGGTGGGGGAGCAAGATACAGTCAGTTAACTGAACTCTAACAGGTAGATTTGATTGTTTTTTTTGGTTTTAAAGCAGTTTTTCAGTGAATTTCCGAGATCTTTTTCTAACATAAAGATGATATTATCATACCTAATTATGTCACTTTCAACATTGTTTTTTTACACTGAATATGTATGTTTTAAACATAAAGAAAGATCGTATTATCATACCCAACTATAACTCTGCAATAATCTTCATATTTTTCATTGAATACCTAGGTTTATTTTTAACACAAAGTAAGGTATTTTGACCACACCTAACTTCAATATCACATTAACCTTTGATTGTTTTTGTGAATTTATGGCTATTTCTTAATGTAAGGTAACAGGTAATGTCACTTTTTTTTCTTTACCAGTAAATTTCACCTTTTTTTTATGTATGTTAAGATTTTTTTCCTATACCTAACTGTAATGTCACTATTACCTTTACTTTTTTTAGTGAATTTTGGGTAGTGTGTTGTTTCCCAACCAAATGGCCGAAATGAACTTTATTTTTTTTATTTTTATATTTTCATTGGTAACGTGTTGCTCCTGCGGCACTCATACAACCAATGAGAAGGTCCTGCAGGAGTCTTATGTGGCGTTTACTTCCTGCTACAGATCCAGTGACAGAATCACAGAACCTGTCAGAACATAAAAACAAGTTATGTTTGGTATGTAAGAGTGAATTTAATTTTACTTTCAACCCAGAGGTTTTCTCCTTGGCACAATTAAGCAGGTTTTTTGGGAAGTTTCTGCATTTTAGGGTGTGACAGTACCACTAAAACAGGTACTGTGGCATGTTTGACAAAAAGAAAAGAGATCTGATTGGTCCAATAGGCATCTTCCTACATTTTGAAGACACTCTGATCTGTTCAACCCTTTTTTCAATTCCTACAGGAAAAGAGACGTAGTCTGACAAGATGATAAAAAGAAACCTGTACCAGAGCAAATTTAATTGGGGGTACTATCAAGAAACACTCATTTAGAACATCTGGCATTGCCATCTCAAGTCCTCAACAGCCATAGGGATGTAAATCCTCTATACGCCAACATGGCAATTTAATATATGATCTGCTCTAAAATTATTGTAGTTGGGGACCAAAGTTCCTCTATTTGAGACGAATTGGTGTCTGACCATTAGTCACAGTACAAGAAATCATGTTTTATCTCTTTTTACTCTAAGTTCAAATGTCCTAGTATGTTTTTGAAAATGAATCACCAACAATTAAAAAATCTCAAAACAAGTTACAAAAGTTAAAAAATCTAAACAAGGTTTACAGGTTTAAAAATAGGAAAATGTTACATTTTAGCTTGCACCATAGAGGACTCAATTGCTTATTAAAAGGTTATGCCACTGTTAAAAGCCCAATATAAAAGGAAAGAATGATAACAAGGGGTTGGCAGTTTAATAAATGTAATAGCCCATTTCAGTGGGTTTTAAAAGTATTATAAATTCATTTACGGACAGAATATTATAATATAGTGTTATTACCACTGTAAGACGTTATACTGACCATTGGAATGGTCAAGAGACCCAAACGTATAACAATTAAGCAGGCCTTTAGTGGTCAGAAGTTGTGCACTGGCCGAACATTGTGCATGCGAGGGGGTTGCCCACCCAAAGGCCAGGATAGGGTTAAGTGTGATAGTGCACTTTACAAATACACTTAACATAAAACGGTTGTAAATGCCAACAGGTGTTCTGTGTCCACAAAGAGTTTGGAATATGGTGAAATCTGTGCATAGTAGGGGTTTGGCCACTTAAAGGGGCTTGGGTCTCTGGAGGGAGTAGGCTCTCAGTGAAGGGTTGTGCAAAGGGCAAAGGCTTGCTCACAAGTGCAGGGTTGGTTGACCACAGTTGGTTGGCTGTCTGCAATAGGTTCTGACTAGGGCAAAAGCTGTGCATTGTAGGAGTTAAGTAAGTAAGTAAGTAGAAAGCGTATAGAGTGCATGAATACCGAGGCGTCTTGGCTCTGTACCCAGACACAAGTTAGAAAAGGATGAACGCCTTATTTCTGTAAGGGGAATAGCCAGGTCTTAAGCATTTTCCTGAACAGAGGTCTGAAAGGTTGTAGCCTGATGGCGCCTGGTTATTCATTCCAGAGCTTGGATGCTCAATAGGTCAGGCATCTGCCTCCCCATCAAGCATTTTGTGTTCTAGGTATCTGAACTAGACCTTTATTAGCAGATCTAAGATTACGCCGTGGGATGTGCCCACGGAATAGTTGCTGTAGAACCGCTGCTCCACACCAAACAGTGCTTTATGTACCAGGCACAATGCTTTAAATTCACTGTGCTGTTGAACTGGCAGCCAATGGAGTGTTATAATGCTGCTTGAAATGTGGTGGTAGTTCAGGATATTGAACAAAATTCTAGCTGTGGCATTTTGAAGAGATTGTTGTTTAGACAGTTGGCGCTTGTTTACACCCAAGCAGAGGGAAATACAATAGTCAATTTGTGAAAGGATCAATGTGACTACAACAGATATTTGAGAGCCAGGGTCATAAAAGACAACATTTTCTGGCCTCCGAAATTTTGTTGGTCATCACACAGGAGTCCCAGAGTCCTAACCATTGCTGCGGGTACTGGGCATTGACCTGCTTCTACCGACAACCATTCTTTGTTCCAAAGCGGTATCCCATTGCCACGCTGCATGACCTCCATTTTATCTGTGTTTAGTTTAAAGTAGTTCCAATTATATGCTTCAGACAGCCATGAAATCTCCCAGACATGGTTTCCCCACTCAAAGAGATAAGAATGACAATCTGAGTGTCATCGGAGTATGATACCAGTTAGAAACCATGCGCCCTGGTCAGCTCTGCCAAAGGTGTAACATAGATGTTAAATAACGTTGAGGACAGTGCTGAATATTGAGGAACTCCACACTGGAGGAAAAACCTCTCTGATTTAAAATTTGCCCAGTACACCTTCTGTTCCCTTGCCATGAGAAATGAGCTCAGAAGGATTCGGGCCTCCTCCTTGATTCCTATTGCCTTCACCCTCTGTGTTAATACCAGATGGTTAACAGTATCAAATGCGGCAGATAGGTCAAGTAGGATCAAAATGGCTTTTCCTCCATTTCTCTATGTAGAGGTTGTCCCTCTAAGGATGCTTGGGTTTCTAAAGGTAGTGAGCTATCCATTAGTGCTTGGCAGGTTAGAGCTGTGTGCAGCAGGGCCTTATCCATTCATATCCCGTAAGAAACCCATAAAAGTTTGGGTGTTGGGAAGGGTTTGGAACTGGGCAAAAACCATGCCTCCAAACAGGGTTTGGCTCTCTGAAGAGAGAGTGCTATCAATTGCCCACCGGGGTCTGGGTGTGAGCAAAGGGTTCAGTTCAACTCACATGGTAAATCATACAAGGAGTTTAGCTACATAGGGAGGGGATTCAATATTCGGAGTAAGAGGACTCTCTAAGAGAATTTGTACACAGCTTAAAGACAGTGCATGGCGGGGGATTGCACAACCATATGCAGTTAGTTGCTCACAGACAAATGGGTGTCCGTAAACAGTTTAGCACAGGGTAAAAGCCATGCACAGCTGGGGTTTAGCCACCTAAGAGGACTTGAGTGTCTTGAAGAAGTGGGGTCTCCATGAGTAGGTGTCCATAGGGTGAATACTGTGTGAAGGACAGCCTTGCCCACCCGTGTGCGGTTGGTTACTAACAGGGCTTGACTGTCTGGGAAGGGTACAACAGAGGATGAAGAATGTGAGTAGCAGGGGTTTCAACATCTTAGGGGGCTTGACAGTGTTTAAAGTGAGGGCTGTTTGTCAAGTGTTGCCCACAGCGGGCATGCATAGTGGGGCTTCAGCCACAAAACAGAGCCTGGGCCAATGGGTTGTTTATCTAGAAAAAGGTTTGGGGCCACAGGGGGCTATGTTTTTTAAGGTTTTTTAGTGGTCCTGTGTACTGTCACCGGACCCAGCTCCTGTAGCAGTCTGCAGGACCACATGGGACGCACAATGATTCTTATTAGGGTCTGGGGGTCACTCTAGGATTCCCCCATGACTGCAAGGGGGTCAGGATATCACTACCCTGCCCATTATATCTTAATTTTGTTGTCCCTTCAGGACTGGGGAAAGAGGCCATGGTGATGTTTTAGGAAAATTCCCCTGGTCCTGCTACTGAAGGGTTCACCCAGGTATTGCTGTGGTCTTAGGAATGTTTAACTATTTAGTACCATCCATGCATCTGCGTGGTTTTCGAGAGATAAGCCAGAAGTTATAGTTTATGGTATTCCTTTCCGTGTACTGAAGCTTGTCGCACATGATGGTAATGCTGCACGTCTTACTATTGACTGTTTAGCTAGACCAAATTCTAGCCTGATTTGGGTTGGTGACGTATATCTGGCGAGATGGAAAATTTCCTTGTAGATTCTGATGACTGTGTTGCCAGAGTGGTTGAGGCCCTATCTTGAAGGACTTCACTTCCATATGCCAGAGTTGAGACTTTCTTGGCCTTTGCAATTTATAAAATAAGGCTACAGAATAGACCATTCAGGTTCATAAAAGGTGCCCTAAGACCTGCTGCTAAAGCAAGCCCTTTCCTTCTTATTTCCCACTGTGAAGCTTGAAGTTTCTTTTATTGCCGAATGTGATTCCAAGATATTTGTATTTGATGACTTCCTCTACCTCGATGGAATCAAGAAACCGGCTGATTTTGCTGCTTGTTCTTCTAGAACAGTTCATGATTTAAGTTTTCTTGGTGTTGATTGTCAGGTCATTTCTAATTGAATATTCGTTGGCAGAGTTCAGAAGGTTTTGCATCCCTAGCTTGGTCCAGCTGATCAGCACCAAGTCATCAGCATAAAGGAGATTTGAGAAGAGAATAGCGCCAAGCTTTGGGGCATGGGAGTTAGGAGCCAGTGATAAGGAGCCAGAGATGAGGAGAGGTCTGCCAGGAATAGGTTAAAAAGCGAGTGGGGTAGGACACAACCATGCTACAGCTCCCAGGATATTGGAAAGGCCCTGGAGAGGTTGGCTCTGCTGCTCAGCTTTACTCTGACCCAAGTATCTACGTATAGGTTTTCAATCGCTGTGTGCCAGCTTGAAGTTGTTTTTCTGCTTCTTGTTCCAAAGAGTCTATGGTGGTTGTAATCCATTTTACCCTCCTTAGGTTGGGCAGATAAGTTGTTGATGGAGGGTCTAAAGGGAGGATTTCCTCGGTAATAGCAAGGGCAAGTTGCAGCTCCTGGAGCAGATGTTAACTCTACGTTCTTTCCCCCATTTTGAAAGAACAACCTTGTTGTAGTAAGGACAGGTAATCAAATGTGTAGTTGATCAGGGAGTTGCAGTTGGTGGAGTGAAAGGACATGAAATGAAATGAATTTGTGCTTGTAAAGCGCACTTATACCCCAACCAGGGTTTCCTGGCTCTGTACGCATACCGCTGTGGAACCCGTCTGGCTTTCCCTGTGAGGCGTCCACTCCTGGGCAACCCCAAGGTGGAGGCCAGGCATCCTTAGCGTTGTGGGGGCCGTTGTGGAGATTAAGCGAGCTATTGCCCAGAGTTGCAGAGTGGGACTCCATGATTGGAATAGGCACCGAGGCGAGAATTATCAGGTCCGAGGAAATTGAGCCCGAGACCCGCCGAGGTGGGAATTGAACCCTGGTCCTGGGCCAGACCTCTGCATCAGGGTCTGCCGCTCAAACTATTGAGTCATTGACATGACAACAGGGATATCGCCTTGCTGGTGGCCATTATGGGCCCGTAGACCCAGGTGTTCCAGTTTGTTGAGGTTTAGGCTCTTTTGGTCCCTCCTTCCTGAATCTGTGTTTTCCTGTATTGAAATGTCAAAAATGTACGCATGTATGCCAGTCCAGGGCCGGAGCAAGTCAAGCATCACTCACAGGCACTGCAACATGAAAGAACAACCTACAGAAACTATTCTTACATTTATTACATGAGATTTAGTAAATGCTCAATATGGGAGGATATATTGTATACGGGGAGCAAATTCTGAGACTTAGTTAAATAATTTAATTTTGCCTTTTGTGTTTGGCCTGTCCTCATACTACTGAGACAACACAGACAGTCTCCAAAAGGTCACTGATATTAATAAGGGGTGAGCGAAAAATTCTGTTCCATCGCAGGAAATGGCAGAGATTTGGCCACTCTGCATTACGCATGCAAAGATGAGTTCTAGACAAATTCCTTCTATCACTGCGTGGCAGAGTTTTTCTCACACCTGGTTTGCCAATGGTAAGTTGATGTGTGTAAGTAAGATTTGGTGTCCTCTAATGTGATTTTGGGTCGCTAGGAGGGCACCGGGTGAGATTTCCCCAACACGGCAGTCATGACCGTTCAGGTCAGAAAGCTGCAGCACGAGTGGAAAATCTACTCGAAAGGCAGCAAGTCGACTAGAGAAGCACTGCCCTCGGGTGCGCTGCGTGGTGCCGCTCATGCTGATTTTTTAGCGTGTGTCGAGCTCTCTGAACTAGAATTCAGTGTGAGCAGCACAACGTGCCTAATTCCGCCCATTCGTGGAACTCTGAGGAAGGTCATGGAGTTTTTTTGTAACTCTGCGCAATTCTGCAGATTGAAATTCTGTGAGTTTTAGCCACCCCTAATATTAATTTGAATTCACCTTCTTACTAATCACCCAGACATAAATCCCTATACACTTTTGTATAGCATGAGCAAGACATACATGCAACTTCTTTTTTAGAAGTAGGCCACTCACAATATCGTTATATTGATGCACACAATGGGCTTATGCTTCCGTACTATTATCTTTATATTTGAAGTAAATTTGTTTGGTAAACAACTGAGATTGCCATGCATGCCTGCTTTGCTCCCAGTGACACAAATCTTTTCATAGGCTGGCATAGGAAATACATGTTTTGACTTGCTGATAACTTTACGCTGCTTGATGAATCTTCAAAAAACTTTCCAAAAAAAACCTCTTCCACCTGAGATCTTTCCATTAAAGCTTTGTGGTTATCTGTCAAGTGAGGACTGAGAAAAAAGTGTGGTGCCAAAATGCAATTTCACCAGTGAATTTCCATAGGGCTTATAGAAGCTGGCTACAGCCCAAATGGCTGAACTGAATGACATCAACTTGGCATCTATATGGCCATATTACTGGGGCTCTTGAGTGACTTCTGCAGGCACACACATTCAAATAACGGAGTGATCTGGTTAGCCAAGGTTTTCTTTTCTTCCATTGGCCTACCTGCTCCCACAGGAGTGTGTGCTCCTATTGGCTAACTAGAACATTAAGAAAATATAAATTTACTTTTTAGCACATTGCAGTCCCATGGGAGTCCCATGGAAACCGGTGTAGGCACCTGACACGTGTGAGACTCCAGGGGAGTCAGCAGAGCCCCCTTATTTATTTATTTTAGAGTTTTGTAGAGCGCGTAGTCACCACGAGGGTATCCCAGCGCTTCCACAAGAGTCTCACAGAATTTGGGAAAACTAATGAAAAAAGGGGATGTTTCGTGTCTGTGTCCAGCAAGGGGTTCTCCAGTGGTGGGGGTGGGGCACAGGGCCTGGGCTCAGATGGCCTGGGGCCTTGCACAATGAGGGTTGCCCACTGTCGAGGACTGGGTCCAGGGCCTGCTTTGCTTCATTTTGAAATATTCATGATCTAGAATTGAATGACCAGAAAAAAGTCCATCAACCCCCATAAGAACTTTAGGGGCAAACTGAAATTGAGCAAAACATGCATGGAGAGAGTCACATGATGTGTCTATCTTGGTGTCAGATTATCCAACTACCAGTATTGGTCATTACAAACTTTGAAGAGTTTGTTCTCATTGAAACACAGGGCTGCTGCCATAGCTAGGTTTTCTAGTCAAACACAAACAGGCAGTGTCACCTGTGATTTATATTTATAGGGCGCAAGCAGTCAGTGCAGCACTGTATTGGAGGCACTATAAAGTTGGCCCTTTTGGGGGTCACTGAAAATATATTTTTAAGAACTTTGCTGAGACTCCCAAAAAGCTCTTCATTATCCCCCTGAAACTTGATTTGGCACTGGATCCAACAGTTGGCAACATTAAACTGAGGCCAATTAATTTCTGGCTTATTACATGGATCATAGATGAGCTGGAACCATATAGGTTTGGTTTGAGAGATATTCTAAGAGATCACTTGCATCTAACATCTCTTAGTTGGGGTGCACTAAGTCTTCCCTGACAGCACTTGGCGTGAGTGGCTTTTATTATAATACTCTTTCCATCACCTCTGCTTCTCCTAATATTGTGAGAAGAAGTTTTTGGTATGGCGAGTGAGAGAAGTTGCAAATCGCTCCAACTACGGACAGTTTGACATCCCATTAGCCTCTTTTGTTACTAGGTGGTGGACGCAACCCACAGAAAAAAGCCCTGTGTCCTGCTTGCCACCTGACCGAGGAAAGCAAGAAACATGTATTGTTCTTTTGCATTTTTGTACTGCTTACTCAAGGTGAAGAACTAGATGGATTACCCTGATTTGCTGTCTGTTGGGAATAAGACTCTTTTAAAAGGCTTTGAGGGTCTGTAAATTTAACACTAGCCCTCACATGGTTTTCTCCATCTTGACATTTTTAGAATCACTCTGGTATGAGAGACCAAACGTCTTAGGAATAGATTATCCATGATACTGAAATACTATCGTGTCAATTGAAATTCTCAAATGATTGCATTTTTTATATCAACTTATATGTATTGTTTTATAATGAGTACTTATGAAAACTTAAACTATAAATACATATTTTACCTGTCTTCTCTTGTTGATATAGTATATTCCATTGCAAAAAATAAAGAAATAAATTCATAACTGTGACACAGGTCTCCTGCACAGGAAAACATACATGGTCAACTACATTTATGAGATGAGGAGCAGTATTGCACATACAGATTTTGCCAGGGCCTTTTGACCCAAGAAGCAATTTATGATCTCTGTCCCTTTAAAAAAGAGCAAGTCATATCTGTGAAGAGAATAATTTCAAATGCTTGTGTACTGTACCCTGAGGGTTTCATAACACAGGCCCCTTCTGTTAGGGTGTATCTCACCCCCATCATCCCCACCAGAGTATGACTTGAGTATAGAGGGTTGCTTCTGTGCTTTATGGAGACTCGTTTCTGCAGTTGAAATTGATCCAGAGGTTGGGTCCTACTGAAGCAATTGCTTTCTGAACGGCATTTGGTGTGGGTTCATGGTTTAAATGATATTATGTGGGTTATCCTTTATGGTGGATGTTCAATGAGGGGCCGAGGGTCTCACAATGTTCTACCCTAACTTTAGTAGAGAGGTTAGTGGTTTGTCTCTGTACGGTGGTTCACAGTGGGTATTCATATCGTAACTGAGGCCAGAGGGAGTGGTGTGGAAAAGGGGGGCAGGTCGGGAAAGGCTTGAGAGTAAGTGGCGGTATGTAGTTCAATTCCTAATGTCATGGTTTTATCGGCGAAAAAAGAGGAAAATTCTTCTGACAAAATTAGGGGGATTCTTTCGGTGTTTTGGCCAGTTTATTTGATTAGTGTTTGACCAGCTCAAATAGCTTATGAGGTCTATTCTTGGCGTTCTCTAATTCCGATTTGAAGTATTCTTTTTTTGACTTGAGGATGTGTTTGTTGTAGGAGTTTCTCGCCTGGCGGAGATGTTTTAGATGCAGAGGGGTGTTGTCTCCAGTTTCATTTGGATTGCCGGAGGGATCTCCTCTCTGTGTTGAGGGGACCAGTGAACCAGGAGTTTCTGTCTTTGATTTGTGTTCTTTTAAGTTTTAGAGGGGCAAGGTCGTCCAAAATGTTTGATATAAATGATGAATAATGTTCATTGAGGTCGCTGAAAGTGGTTATGTGCGGGGTGGGAGGTCAGATTTGCAGCGAGCCTCCAGTTTCGTAAGGTCGAGGTTCTTACAGGCACATGCATCAATATTGCTTTTTGCAATTCCTTAATTGCGAAAAATAAGGAATCGCAATTAAGGAATTGCAAAATGCAATGCATCAAGAAAATGCTAAATAAATTACGATTTCTTAATATTCCTTAATTGCGACTCGCAAATTGCGAGTCACGATTAAGGAATACCTCCCCATTCATTCCAATGGGCCTAGAGGCCCATAGGAATGAATGGGAAGACATTCTCAATTTGCGATTAGCAATTAGCGAATCGCAAATTGAGAATGCGATTTCAAGGGTGCAGGGATGTCCAAAGGACACCCTGTTGCACCCCTGAAATCAATCAGTGCACATATGCTGTGCACACACATGCCCTAAGGGCATGTGTGTGCACAACATGAAACTTTGAAAAATGCACAAAAGTGCATTTTTCAAAGTTTTCGCAAATTACCATGAGGTTCAACTTCATGGTAATTTGCTCCCCCTAATTGCGAAATCGCAATTTTTTAAGTTTCATGCATTGCATTTAAGGAATCGCAAAATGCGATTCCTTAAATGCAATCACAATTTGAGAATTCGCAAATATTTGCGAATTCTCAAATTGTGAGCGCCTTCACCCTTCATGCATTCCAAAAGCAGATTTTGCGATCGCAAACGGCCGATTTTTGCGATTCGCACCGTTTGCGATCGCAAAATCCTTTGATGCATGTGCCTGTTAGTGTCTCTGGTCCAGCGTTTAGGAATCACTGGTTGCAGTGTCTTTGACTTGTGGGTCCCAGGTAAGATGAAAGATTTGGAGTGGTGGTCAGACCAGTCACAAGGGTCTATAGAGATAAGGCATTGCTTTAGGGATGGAAGTATTGTAAACTTATTAAACTTCCCCCTGGGTTATAACAAACATCTGGAAACTTTAAGTTGTCCATGTAATCCAAATATGAAACAGAGTCTCATGCACTTTTTGTTCTTCTGTGATTTTTACAAACTGTTTACCGCTCATTATTTAATGCATTACTGCCGGAAATGTAAGTTGTTCAACTTTAGAACAGCACTGAGGACCTTATTACTACTGGGCTCAGATGAAGTAATACTCAGAGTGAGCTGTTTTCTTAAAGCTGCTGTTCGGTCACGAGCCACTTTACATAATGATGTATAATATTCTGCACATTGCACTATTGTACTATGCACTTTATATTTCTTATTCTGCACATTTGCATTTTTGCACAATATTGATCTTGATTTACTAATGTGTCGCTAATTTTTAGCTGTTTTAAAACATTTTAAATTGTATATACTGCTGTTTTTTAGACAAAGAGAGACATTTATGTGTTTTTTGTGGAATTGATTGGATTATGCTTCATGTCGGCCGTTATATCATTGTACTGTACTGTCTGAAATTATAATCTGTATGCACTTTTATGGATGTTTTATTCCGAATAAAGATCTTTTGACTTGAGATAAGTTTGACTGAGGATTCCTTAGAAATGATCAAGTCAAGGATGACCCCTTTTGAGTGGGTAGGTAGAGAGCAGGCTTGAGTCAAGGCTTGGTCGTTTAAGAGGTCTTTTATGGTGTTGACGTAGGGATCTTTAGTGTCATTCCAGTGCAGGTTGAAATCACCCAGGAAAATCTCTTTGGCATTGGAGGAGATCTTAGTTGTGATGATTTCAAGTAGGTGATCGGTGAAAGAGTCGTTGGAACCTAGAGGGTGGTAAAAAATGTGCAAGTTACAGAGTTGTAATGAGTTGCTGCAAATGGAGAGTGCGAGGTATTCGCTGGAGTCATTGGTATCCGCCAAGAGTTCAGTGACAAGAAGGGAGGATCAGTAGATGCAGGCAATACCTCCTCCTTTGCCTGTTGGAGTGTCTGTCAAGTCTGGCGATGTTGTAATTGGGAGTCCGGGCAAGGGGAGGAGTATTGATTGAGCTAAGATTCTGTAAGTACAGCTAGGTCTAAATTTTTGTTCAGGATGAGGTCAGCAATATCAGCGGCATGCTTGACTGCTGAACGGCAATTTATTAAGAGACCAAATAGGGAGGGTTCTGGGGGACTGTCAGGGGTCTGGACCGTCAGGACTACAGGTGCGAGTTTGCTTTGCTTCACACTTCTGTGGTGGAGGGTAGGAGGCCTGTTGGGGTTGATGGTGACTTTGCTGATGGGGTGTCCAGGACTCATATCTAGTGGGAACAGGATGGCTTGCGCAGAGTTGTGGTCCGAGAGGGTGGCTCAGATTTTGTTTCCTGTTAGGTTTAGAGGGTTAGAGGAGGCGGTGGTAGAGTTGTAGGTAAATGCGAGAGCTTGGGATTCCTCCTCTGAGAGGTGGCAGGGTTTTTTGCGTGGGGGAAGATGTCTCAGAGGTAGCGGGAGTGGGTGCTTAGGAGGATCAGTGAACGGTGGGGGGGAGGTAAGAGGTGACTTGAGGTTGGCAAGGGAGAGTTCAGCAAGGTAAAGGAGGTTCATAAGGTCCTGAATGGATCCACTAATGCTCTGGGTGAGTTTAGTCGCTCTGGAGTGCAGAGTTTCTAGATCAATATAAGCTGGGGGTGCAAGAGGGCAAAGGGGGTAAAGGTTCGGGAGCAGTCCCAGGGGCATATATGGGAGGGGGGGAAGATAGGTTGGATTGAGTAGACTCCAGGGACTTTAGAGGAGTACCTAGCTCGCGATTTTGGTGGATGAATGGTGGGGAGGGGGTCGGAAGTCTGGAGGCGGCTCTCTTAGAGGTGCCGGTGGGCAAGTTATAGTGATGTTATAATGAGTGTCATGGAGGAAAGCTTACAACAACACCCATTGCCCACCCCTTTCAAACTAAGTATAGCGTGAAAGGGTACCTTATTTACAAGGCAGTGTTAAGCCACATTAAGTGACTTAACGGTGCCTTGTAAATAAGGTGAAGCCCATATCGCCACCACAATATCCAGAAAAATGACATTATGGTGGTGATAGGGGCTTGTAAATATGCCCTAGAAGGTTGGTAACCAGCAGATGGACAAGGAAATTCCAAACTTTGCAATGTATGGTGTTTTGGGAGATGAATGAATGAATGAAACAGCCCTTCTAAAGCGCATAGCTACCCGGAGGCATCCCAGCGCTAAGGCAATTCATAGAGGTAGAAGGGAGCACCTAAGGGAAAAGCCACACCTTTAGCTGTTTGCAGAAGGCCAAATGATTATGTTCCTTCCGCAAGAGCAGATGGAGCGAGTTCCACAGTCTGGCAGCATTGTAAGAAAAAAGTTGCCTGCCAATTCTGGCCTTTTTGATCCTGGGAACAACTGCTAAAAAAAGCTTGTCTGAATGTAGTTGCCTATTAGCCCAGTAGGGCCGGAGCAAGGAGAGGTTAATTGGAGGACCGTTCCCTCCAAGCGACCTGTGAGTGATGCACCTCCTGGATAGGGAGCCAGTGGAGGGACCAAAAGGCGAGCATCGCAGAGAGACGAGACGAGATCCCCAAGCTGCACAATTCTGCTCTATCTGAAGTTCTACAATTGCAGAACTTGGCGCGCCTAAATATAAGGCATTGCCATAATCAATGCGAGACGAAATGAGTGCCTGAATCATCAGCTTTCTACCCAGGAAGGGAAGAAGGGGGAGCACTTTACGGAACATCCTGAGGATACCATAACAAAAGGCTGCAACCTTCCTGGCCTGAACTTTAAAACTGAGGTCCTGGTCCAGCCAGACACTCAGACTCTTTATCTCTGTCTTTGGAACAGGGCTGGGCCCATACAGATTGGCCACATAATGCTTGCTTTAAAGCAGATAGGATCTCCTAGAACCATGAGCTCAGTCTTGTCGCCATTCAATTTCAAATGCAACCGGTTCATCCACTTGGTGACTTCCTCGAGACAGGGGTGAAGGCCCATGGACACCTGGTTGTGGTGATTCAGTGCCACAACCAATTGAGTATCATCAGCATAGGTAACTATGTGAACCCCAAAAGGAAGCACAATATCCTCCAGCGGAGCCATGTAAGCATTTCAAAGAGTGGGGCTCAGGGTCAAACCCAGAGGAACTTCACAATGAAGAGGCAGAGCATTTGAGATAGCCTCACACTCAAACACCTGAAAAGATTTTTCTTCAAAGAAAGACTGCAACCACAATAAGGTTGTACCGGTTACCCCCAAGCCTCTGAGTCGTTGAACCAAGATTTGGTGGTTAACCGCATGAAAAGCTGCACTCAAATCTAAGAGAATCACAGCAGAGGATCCTTCTGCATCAAGGATCTTTCTGGATTCCTCGACTACTGATAGTAATGCAGTTTCTATGCCTTGACACGGTCGAAAGCCCATTTGAGAGGAGTGGAAAAGTTTATGAAATTCCAGGTATGTAGAGAATGTGAGGTTAAAATATTTCTCCGCTATCTTGCTGATCCCCGGAAGGAGCAAGATGGGGCGATAGTTGCTCAAGGAGTTTGGGTCCAAGTTAGGTTTCTACAGGAGATATTTTACCATCGCCCTTTTCCACTAGGGAGGGACTATAGCCCTGGAGAGCGAGACATTAATCATGTCAGTAATGGTTGGGGCAACTGTGTTGGCTACCTGCTTAAAAATATTGGGTGGGGTCGGATCACTTGGCGATACACTTTTAACCCCTGTTGAAATAGCCTGGAATGATTCCTGGTTCATAGGGGGGAAGACCTGTACAGAATTTCCCAGATCCGGAAGACCAGTATCCTCCTGATGAGGTCAGAATAATTATCAACCAAGGGGAAGGAGGGGTATATAGTTTGAACGTTATGATAAAAATAATCTGCGTGTTCGTTGCATCAACAACCTGACACATCTGGAATATCTGGATGGAGGGGCTTTAAGTAATTTTTTCACAATGTGAAAGGTTTCCCGTGGAGATGTGGAAGCCAGGAAAATACGCTACTCATAGTACGAAGCCTGTGCCCTTTTGATTTCTGCCTTATAGTTTCTAACTGCTTCTCTATAATCCAGTTTGTTGCTGGGGGAGAAGTCTTTCCCCCATACTCTTTTGAAATTTTTACAGCTCTGTTTTAACTCACGAAGTTTGGGGGAATATGAGGCCGTCTTATTGGGCCCTCCTTTCATCTGAAACAGCTTCTCCAGAAGGGCCTGGTCGAGGGTGCCCTCTATCCAGCTGTTAAAGCTTTCATTAGCGAGAGCCGGATTGATATTTGGGGTTGGCTTTAACTGAGAGGAAAGTCCTTATGACATGGAGAAATTATTAGAAGAGCTTGATGTTGAAACTGATTATGGGGTGGCTAGTGGCCTCAAATGCAAATCCAAATGGACCCCTACCTGTCAGGGGGTAATGCTATAGACAATTTTCACAGGCATGTTCTTGATGATCTGAACAGCACTAACACCAAGAATTTAAATGCAAAATTTAAATACAAAGACAATCTGACCAAAGGGGAACGCTTAGCACTATCTACCCTTAGTAACAACCCTGAAATTATTATCAGGGAGGCAGACAAAGGGGGCAATGTTGTTGTTGTTATGAATCTCGTTGACTACAACAACGAGATCCAGAACCAACTCAACGATGACTCATGTTATGAACGATTAACTCATAATCCCATGGGTCCTTTGACACTGCTAATAAACGGGCTTCTATTAAACTGGAAACAGTCTGGTCTTTTGGATGACGACGAGTACCTTTATCTTAAAGTCTCTAAACCCACTTTTCCTTGGCTATATACACTGCCGAAGATACACAAGAACCTTCCATTTCCTCCAGGCAGACCAATAGTTTCGGGAATTGGGGGTCCTACTGAAAAACTAGCAGAATATGTGGATCTTTTTCTGGGACCCTTAGTCAAGAACTTACCGTCACACATTCAGGATTCGATTCTAAACACATATTGAGTATCATGACAGACATAGAATGGCAACGGGGCACGGTATTAGTTACGATGGATGTGGTGTCCTTGTACACCAGCATCAATCCCAAGCTAGGCATGCTAGCCATGAACAAAATCCTATCAAACAGACCAGCTTCGTTGTGGGCCCACACGAAAATGCTGTTACATATGATGGACCTTATTCTAGAGAACAATTGCTTCATTTTTGATCGGAAATGGTATCGCCAAAAAAAGGGAGTAGCCATGGGTTCAACATTTTCACCTTCCTTTGCAAATCTTTTTATGGGGGCCCCAGAGACTGACTTAATCTGGGGTACTAAAGGAGCTAAATAAATCGACTCTATAGTATTCTGGGGTCGTTATGTTGATGACTGTTTTTTACTATGGTCTGGCACTGAAGATCTACTCTTTTCCTTTTTTGAGCATCTAAATAACAACACATGGGAAATAAAATTTACTATGCAACACAGCCAAGATAAAATTGAATTCTTGGATCTTGAATTTTATGTGAAAGATAACGAATTACATAGTAAGCTCTATAGAAAACCCACTTCCTGCAATTCCATCCTTCACGCTTCTAGCTCTCACCCAGCACACCAGATACGCTCAATTCCTCATGGGGAATACCTTAGGGCTAGACGTAACTGCAGTGAATCAACTGAATTCGAAAACTGCATGGCTAATATGAAGGACAGATTCCTCAATAGAGGTTATTCTCCAAAATCCATAAACAATGCGGAAAAAAGGGCTAGACGCACCTTAAGACCAGACTGTCTGAAGAAACACACGGAGCCTGAATCCTCCAACCAAAAAATAAGACTAATCACAGAATTCAACGCATTAAATCACATTATCAGAAAGAGTTTCAATAAACATTGGAACCTCCTGACGGGTGATCCTGCTCTCAAAGAATGGATACCCGAGAGACCTGCGATTACATACAGAAAGGGCTTTACATTAAAGAATAAGCTGAGTCCAACTGTTCCACCTAACACTACAGCCCTTGACTGGCTCACCACACGGAGCATAGGATTCCACAAATGTGGGTTCTGCTCTATGTGTATATGGGGCAAACATGGAACAAAAACCTTCAAGGGATTTGACGGAACCACATACAAAATCACATGCATAACCAAATTTGTGGTTTATATCATTGAATGCCAATGTGGCAAAATGTATGTAGGCAGCACTATCAGGTCCCTTAAAGACAGAGTTGCTGAACACATGAGAGCCATACAAAGAAGAGATCCTAAGTACCCAGTGGCCTTACATATTGCAGAATGCCAACCGTTGGAGGATGACGTCAAAGTGCGTTTCTTTGGGATAGACGTAATTCCTCTCAACATTAGAGGGGGCAATCGAGAACTTGTACTGAGACGTAGGGAAGCCACGTGGATCATGCGTTTACAATGCGTGGAACACGGACTTAACTATGACCCAGAACTCCAATTCTTTTTGGGTGATTAAAGCGCCCGCTTTTCCTCTTTTAAGGGATCCACTTATCACTGTACAGTTTTACATTCTTTGATACAGTTATTTACAAAACCCTAAGGTTATCGTTCTGCTCTCGTTGAATATCCTGTACAATGTTATATAACACCACAAGCACCAATATATTAACGTATTACATTTGTTACATATATGAATTCTGAATGTACTTGTTTCAACAACTGTTAGGGATTATACGATTGTAAAGAAACAAGATTAATGCAATCTGATGATACATTGAGTCACGAATAGGAATGTGTACAGGGCACCTTCACCCTAGGTCCACACCTCTGTACAGGTTTTACTCACGACGGCTCACTGGCTCACCATTACGTCACAAATATCTAACCTCCTTTACCTTCTACCTCTATCCATATGGTACCACATGACTCGCAATGCACAGTATCGACCATTACACACTTTTTTCGCCCTTAATTATGGTATAGAGACAAAATATCGACTCCAAAATATCGACTGGACATAATATCGAGTTTTAAATATAGACTGGACAAAATATCGACTGGACATAATATCGACTACAAAAATATCGTTTTTCAGGTAAGTGAAGTAATATCGACTGTATAAAATATAGATAGCAAAAATATCGATTTTTTAATAATATATAATATTTTATAGTGTATTTTTATGTAATAATATGTGTGAATAGTGTGTATTAATGTTATTAAATATTTTATTACATGAATTTTGTTTTGATAATAATTGCGTAATGTAATTCTGTAGCGGGTTGTGGGTTTATAGGGGAATAGGGTGGGAAGTAATTTAATAATAATTAATTAATTAATATATGTTTGTTAATATTTTTAATTAATAATTAATTGATAATTAATTAATATTAATTAGTTAATTAATTAATATAATTTTGAATATATTTTGTATTAGTAAATAATTGTTAATTAATTAATTGTAATTAGTTAATTACATTAATTAGAGTACATTTTTTATATATATAATTTTGTGTTATTTTTAAGTAATTAATTTTGATAAAATAATATTAATTATTAAAATAATTACACCTAATGTTCTAATATATTTACTTTATTGTTATTGTTAATTAATAATTAATTGGTAATTAAATAATATTGATAAATTTTGGGTAAAGGAGCATTTTTAGCGTTCAGGGTCAGTTTTCAGTTCATGGGTAAAGGGGTATTTTTAGGGTTCAGGGTCAGTTTTCAGTTCATGGGTAAAGGGGTATTTTTAGGGTTCAGGGTCAGTTTTCAGGTCATGGGTAAAGGGGTATTTTTAGGGTTCAGGGTCAGTTTTCAGGTCATGGGTAAAGGGGTATTTTTAGGGTTCAGGGTCAGTTTTCAGGTCATGGGTAAAGGGGTATTTTTAGGGTTCAGGGTCAGTTTTCAGGTCATGGGTAAAGGGGTATTTTTAGGGTTCAGGGTCAGTTCTCAGGTCATGGGTAAAGGGGTATTTTTAGGGTTCAGGGTCAGTTTTCAGGTCATGGGTAAAGGGGTATTTTTAGGGTTCAGGGTCAGTTTTGGGTTTTTGGGTAAAGGGGTATTTTTAGGGTTCAGGGTCAGTTTTGGGTTTTTGGGTAAAGGGGTATTTTTAGGGTTCAGGGTCAACAAATAAGATTTAAAAAAATTATTTTTATTATTTTCATTTATTATTTTATTATTATAATTTAATTTAAGTCGTTTTAAGTATATTTTAGTAATTAAAATTTAATATTAATTTAATTTAACACTGTTTTTAATAAAGTCGATATTTTTTACATCTATATTTTTGTTAACGATATTTTGTACTCGATATTTTTGTACTTACCTGTTTGTAGATACAAACTCGATATTTTGACTGTCGATATTTTGTCCACGATATTTTGGCAAGTCGATATTTTGTCAGTCGATATTATTTCAGTGATCCCTTAATTATATACAAATGATCGAGGAGATATTTACCTCTGTTTCATTGTGAACATCAATGTCGATAGAGATTCAAACAAATGGAGACCTTGCATTTGTTTTTATAAATCACAATAGATCAACGTATTTACTCTTCGTAAACAGTTTCTATTTTGATTTTCGCCACTCTCTCACAGAGTGGCTTATCACCACAGGAAGTTATCTGTAACTTCCCAACATGGACGACCATGTGACCATAGTCACGGTCTAGTTTTTTATACACTTTGAGGATGAAGGTACTTCCTCCTTCCGGTCACGTGTCCGTCTCTCGGAACACGGCGACCGGGATACACTAGAGGAGGGATACCATTTCTTCGGTGAGTCTCTACACCACTTACGTGGTTTTTTAGCAATGTTAGAGAAGATTGATCGTTTTTACACGATCGTGCTGACTTGGACTCAGCACTTATCCAGCTGGTCCTAACTTCGTTTCCGTTCTTACCGCCTGCATGTCTACTTTCTCTTTTTTGATACAGAAGAAATCCATTGGATGATTAACGTAACTGTTGTGCTGTATCAAGAATTGGATCCCCTCCCGGTACCGCTTAATACACACACGTATTAAGGTACGATTATCATTTTTTAACTTGCTACAGAGTAATCGCGGCCATAAACAATGTTATCTATCTATAATAACTTACCAACTATACTTAACATTCGGTTTTCCTTTATTACACAGTACAAATCTTGTGAACCTCCGCTATACCTGGCGGTTTGAGAATACACAGAGGAACTTCTCCTTTGTTCTAGAATCAGAGCCAAGTATTATAATTTTTACTAGATGTCGACAACATTTAAATACTGGTAAGCCCACTGTTTCAAACCTCTCTCCCAATACACATGGTTAGTTAAAGCACTTTGCCCCTATCTTATGCCTCCATTTTTATCGAAACAGAACTTTCCACCCGAAAAACAACCTTTTTTCAATTTTGACCTACCAACACGTGGGTTGTACCACAAGGTATGCATGTTTCGAATTCTCTGGATGATTTTTGACTTGTTCACAGACTTCACTAGGAGTGGATGCACCTTTAATTAATAGAAAGTCACAGGCTTTTATACACTTTGCTCAATAACTAGTAGCGGCACTGTGTTCACTTTGAGTTCTTCGAATGCAGGATCGTCGTGAGCAAGGCACATGTCACATCACTTAATTTAGAGTCACAACCCTGTGTTTTTTTTCACCAATACGCTATGTGACCTAATGTGTTTAGCAAATATTTGAAGAAGCATGCCCAAACACACGAGAACTCACACTTATCACAAGCACAACTTGTGGGAGATAACGGTACTTTAGAAGTGCACATAGGAATCACTATTGTCACGTATTCAATGTAAGAAAATATGTGATTCACATGACAAAACCTATATACACGTTATTTTCTATCTTGTCAGCCCTGAAGAGTCGTGTTGACTCAACATAACACGACGAAACACGTGTCGGCTGGTTGTGGACTGTTGCTACGGTTGTGGACTCATTAAACAACCTACCTACTGTAATGGCAGAGTTTTTGGCTTTATTTAGCAGTGATATAGATCATTAATCTTGCTCGCATCTAGTATAGGTATTCTTAGCCTGTGTTGGCCCTTTTAAGCCCTTTTTCCAGACCTAGAAGAGGATAGCTGCTTAATATGCCTTTATTCTTGACTTTAACCTGTCTATTGCCTATTGGCTTTGACATATTAGACACATTGGTATGGTTTATGTAGGTATTCTGACAGAGCTAAGGAGCATTTCACCCCTTTCAGGCCTACAGGCCTAGAGCTAGAGGGACTCCATCTTGATGAAGCTGAGAGGCTTTTCAGGGCAAAGGCAAAGTTTATAGTTATAACTGTTGTTCGCCCTAAGCGGACCGGAGAGAACCGGCCAGAGCTGAATCTAATCAGGAATTGTTCCCGGGCTCAGGTCTCTAGACGAAACAAGCAGACTGGTCACTGTGGGAGCGTCTAGCGCAAGGAGCCTGGTGCATGGGATTGGTGGGAGGAAGCTGCTGGCTGGAACTTTCCATGAGGAAACAGCATTCTATATCAGTGAAGTGCAGAGGCGGAGTTAGTCAGTCGAGCAGAGAGTCAAGCAGAGAGGGAGTCGAGCAGAGAGTCAAGCAGAGAGGGAGTCGAGCAGAGTGAGAGTCGAGTGAAGGTGGCGAAGCCAGAGGGTCGTGTTAAGGTGGAGGAGTGGAAAGCAGTGGAGTGGAGTTGGCAGAGAGAGAGGGTTCAAGCTGGAGAAGAGCTGAGTTGAATAGTGAGCTGGAACTGAAGGAAGCAGTCAGAAGCAGTTGCTTATCAGGAGGAGGTGTGAATAGATGGAGTCTGAAGTAATGCCTTTTAGAAGAGACGGAGGAGAGATCGTGGACTAACCTATGGGAGCAGATGGAGTTAATTGGACATTGGCGCAGAGACAGAGTGAATACGCTAGTGGAATGAACGGTGATCAGAGCGGCAGGAACCATTAAGATTGAAGTTGGAAGGTGGAGACAGTTCGTGTGGGGGAGAGGAGTCCAGAGACAGAGTGATCAGCGCAGAGGTGTAACCAAGAGTGCAGGAGAGAGAGGGAGTCTGAGATGAGCCAAGGCACAGACGAGAGAGGAACCCAGATGACAGCTAGAACAAGACTTCACACTAATCAGGTGATATTGTTCTCATCACATTAGTTTACTTTACACTTGCATCTTAATCTTGTCCTTATTCCCTAAGCCATTGTATGTTTAAATCCTTTCTCTTTCAGCGGAGTGTTCCTGTTATGTTTAATTTTTTCTCTTTCAGCGGTGTGTTCTACCTATAGTCTTTGTCAGTCCTGTGTAAAGGTTTATATTGTTGTAATAAAATAACCCCCCAGTTTGTAACAAACTGGCGTGTATCTCTTGTATTCTTGTTCAATCCAGGTAAATGTATCTCCTAGGTGTTTAGTGTTTGCATGAATGGATGAGTAATCCCAATCAGGTAAGTGGTGACCACATAAATAGGGAGTGAGTGGACCTATGATGACAAGAATAGGAGACATATAATATTAATTGGCTAACTCCTAATATTGTAGTAGCAGACCCTTAGTGAAGAGACTTCCCACTATATATATATATAGGTGTTCATAGGAATGTGGTCGTCGTTGATATGCGGCGTTAATGAGAACACTGGGTAGGAGACCAGTGTGTATACCCACTAGATTGTGGCTTGAATAAGTGAGAGCACTAGGAGGTCGAACTAGTGTGCAGTTTTGCAGGATTGCAAACAATTTGGAAAAGGGAGCATTGGGTTCTGCAGGCCCGTGTGTAGACGCACCGGATTGTGTGTCATATCTGCCCTAGGGTAGAATGGTCTGGGTCAGGGTGGCCGCGAGACCAACTGATGTGAATAAGTGTGGTGTAGGGTATGGATATCCCTAGTAATCAGTGAGTATTCTTAGTATCCCTATAGATTTAGTGGTGTTTTTAATAATATGAGCTTGTATATTGCGAGTTCCCCATCTTCAGGTAGGTACCAGGTGCCTGGATAGTTGGTCCTGAGGAGGGATGTGATTGCGTTCTGGCTGGGTTGGAGGGGCCCCTAGGGGCTGATCCCACCTACTCAGAAAATCCAGCCATAACATTTGGCGTAGTCGTCATCTTACGAATCCTGTGTGATCTGGCCATGTGCTTAGAGAGTTTCCCATGTGTTCTGAGGGAGTGCCCTGAACGCTGGTTCCATCTGGCGTAATGTTGCAGTTTATGTAGCCTGTTAGACCTATAGGCTTGAACAGTTGCAGCGTGAGGAGATTGCATTACATCATGGCATTTGGTTTATTCAGGGTGGAAGGAGTGGTTTTCATCTTGGTGTTCAAACTGTCAGAGTTGAAGGATGGTATTACATGAGGAAGCCAGTTACATCTATGTGATGGTCCAATTGTATAAATGTGTGTAAAAAATGCTTTTAAATTGCCCATTAAATTGCTTGCTGCATCTGCTTATGCTGTGCAATGTGAAATGTGTTCATTGTAATATGATCTGTGGAGTTCTTTGAATATAGCTCCTTGTAAATATGGCTTGTGAATAGCGCCATATTATTGTGGCTTGTGAGGTGCATGTTCTCATGTTGATCTGCTGTGTTCCTTGTGCATTGCGCCTTGGAAATGTTGTTTGTGAAAAGCTTGTCTTGTAAATATGGCTTGTGAATAACGCCATGTGGTCATGGCTTGGACAGGGCATGTTATCATTACGTTAGGCAGGAGAGAGCTGGATCTCTCTCGGGTGCTTGGGGATAACGTTTTGAAAATATGTGTACGTGTCATCTGTAAACGTGAAGAGATGTGCTCATGACTTTCCCATGTATCCATGGACATTGGGGAATGATTGTGCTTGAGCTGCCAAAGGGTTAATATCTTGAGTTGAGATGGCAGTCTTTATTTTTTACATGCTGTCAACATGCATGGTTATTTAACCTGACTATAAAAGTCAGCGGATTATTTTAAGGATTATTTGATGGTTTGATTTTGACTTTTTTTTTTGATTCCTTGGTCTGCCTATGTGCTTTGTCAGTTTCTTGACGGAAAGGTACCATCTTGTGCTTTGCGAAGGGTTCTGTTCATTTCACATTCTTTTTGAAATGCGTCTACGAATTTGTGTGGGTTTGCCTTGGAACTGATGTGGTTATAAATCAACCAGTCGGATTACGGAGAGAGCTGTGTTCTTTTAAAATGAGTGAAATGTTAAAAAGATGGCCCGTTAGAATGCATGCTACGGGCTGTTTTCATTAATTATTTCTTTGAGGGGTTTCCGTCTAGATAGGAATGTGCTGGTTGCAATGATCACAGGTTGAGAATAATCAATCTTGCCCGACAGTGCATGGTAACATGTGCTTTTAATTAGTGAAGGGCAACCGTGTGCCTTTGAAAAAAATGTTAAATGTAACATTATTATTTTCCCAAATGTAAATTAAAATGTATTCTTTTATAAATGTGTCAGCAAAACCTTTTTTTTTTTTTTTTTTTTTTTTTTAATAAGTTCACCAACTCAGTTAGAAAATAATACGCTGTTTATTAGTGTATGAATGTGGCCCTTTTATTAGGTTGGCTTAAATAGCTTACATGTTAAATTACATTGTAATGTACAATTATGTTGTTTTAAAATTATTTCTCTTTCAGCAGCTGACAATGGACCATGTTAATTCGTTTTTTTTTCAAATTCAGAATGTATAATCTTGTGTGCAAAACTTAGTTGCCACTTTCTAAATAAGTGCCCATATTTTAAATGTCTTGCCTTTAGCTGAATTAGTTAGACAAAAGTCTTTTTAGAAACTGGAGCTTTTAATTAGCAGTACACTGTAACAGAATTGTTTTTTTTTTAAAATGCTAGCTTTCGTTGGTTAGCACAATCAGGCCTGGGAACAGGCAAGGAATTTGTTTGTCGACCTTGGCAGACCAGCTGGTTTGTGCAGACGAGTTTTTTTTTCCTTCCCGCTGCAGGTTCCGATCACGTCCCTGTTCGTTATGATTGGCTACAATCCAATTTTCTTCCGCGAATGGCTTGTTTATTTAAGGGCGGGGGACCTCGCTCTTCCTGGCTGTTGACGCAGGCGGCTTCATTGCCTGCTGATAAGGGACTCTTGCAGACTCTTGCCCTTGGAGTTAGTTAGTTGCAGTGGGCCTGGGCGGGCTTCTCTGACCAGGGAAATGGGAGGCTTGCAGTGCCCTGCTGATGCTGTGAGCTCATCATTTGGCGGTAATTCAAATTACTTCATACTGTAGCCTGGCTCCTGCTCTGAAGGGAGGGGCTGGCTTAGAGAGGATTAGGGTATGTTAGGCCCTGCTAAATGTCATTAAAAGTTAAATTTTGAATGTTTTTAATTAATTAGGATACTTTCTTTTCAATAATGAAAGGCACCCGGGGTGCTTTTTAAATGGAAAATTTTGTCATGCAAGATTAATGATACTTGTTTTCTTGTCCCTAGGATTGCTGGGCTGTGGTTGTGCGTGGGTCGATCCCCCCTCCCACTTCCTTTCTTGTTTTAGTTTTTTACTTTCATGTTTTTATTTTAGTTTATTATTTTTGGATGATGGAACCAGACCAGACCAGACCGGAAGGGTGATGGATGGCCGCATCGGAGGAAGTGTCCGGATACCGAAGATGCAGGGTGGTGGCCTACACTGAAAAATTAAAAATGGACTTTTTTTTTTTGGACTCGGTTACATAATTCCTTGGCCTGCAATTTTTTTTTTTGTTGTTGACATCACTACGAGCAGGCCCCACTTTTAAAAAGAAAAAACACAAACATGTTTTATTTGTGACAGAATTCAGGCCCCACTTTTAAAGCTAAAAACATGTCACCTATTATAGTTTTTCTGTTTTCTTCAAAACAGTTTTTGCCAATGTTGAATGGTGGTGCACACATGTGTTCCACAGTATGATGTAAAATGGATGTTTTAAGCTTGGTGTTACACCAGCTATCTTGTAGAAATGGGGTTGTTTTTTTTACTGTTCTTACATTTTCACCTTGATTGATCAAAGGGTGGTTACCTTAAACTTTGAATTGTTCTGGGTGGTGTGTCTTTTAGTATGATTATGTATTGATGTTTGCCCAAACCTTGACACAGTTTGTCATGTCTACTTCTCAGATTTCACTTTAAGTTGACAATAGTAGGTAGGCCTCATTTAGGCCCATTGTTATTTTCATCCCACAAATATGCCCCTACACCAATAGATTTCATGAGTCATCATTAGCTTAAGTTGCCTATAGTAGGTAGGGCTCATTTAGGCCCTTTTCTTGTTTTCTCATTAGGAGTTGAAACACATTTAGTTCTTAAGTTGACAATAGTAGGTAGGCCTCATTTAGGCTTAAGTTGTCCGAAGTAGGCCCCATTTAGGCCCCTTGCTGTTTTCATTCAACACATAAGTCCCTACATCACTAGATTTCACCAGTTATCATTAGAAATTGAGGCACATTTAGTTTGAGGATGCTTTGGTTAGTTTCTGTTGTTATCAGATCCAATCTCAGATATGTTTCGGCATTCAAGTCAAGGGTGCTTTGATTTGTTTTCAGTTGGTTGTTAAGTTTGTATTTCCTACCATTGAGTTTCAGGTGGAATTTCCTTGAGTTGTCATTGTTTTTAGGGAGTTTTTTTTTAGTTTTTGATCTGTTGATAGATTGTGTTGATGTTTGTTTATCTGGATGTTATTGTTTATAAGATGTTCGCAAGATAAGGATCTAAGGGTGGATGGCAGAGTTTTTGGGCTCTATTTAGCAGTGATATAGATCATTAATCTTGCTCACATCTAGGATAGGTATTCTTAGCCTATGTTGGATAGATTATGTTGATGTTTGTTTAGATGGTTGTTGTTGTTTACTGATGCTCGCAAGATAAGGATCTAAGGGTGGAGTGTAATGGCAGAGTTTTTGGCTTTATTTAGCAGTGATATAGATCATTAATCTTGCTCGCATCTAGTATAGGTATTCTTAGCCTGTGTTGGCCCTTTTAAGCCCTTTTTCCAGACCTAGAAGAGGATAGCTGCTTAATATGCCTTTATTCTTGACTTTAACCTGTCTATTGCCTATTGGCTTTGACATATTAGACACATTGGTATGGTTTATGTAGGTATTCTGACAGAGCTAAGGAGCATTTCACCCCTTTCAGGCCTACAGGCCTAGAGCTAGAGGGACTCCATCTTGATGAAGCTGAGAGGCTTTTCAGGGCAAAGGCAAAGTTTATAGTTATAACTGTTGTTCGCCCTAAGCGGACCGGAGAGAACCGGCCAGAGCTGAATCTAATCAGGAATTGTTCCCGGGCTCAGGTCTCTAGACGAAACAAGCAGACTGGTCACTGTGGGAGCGTCTAGCGCAAGAAGCCTGGTGCATGGGATTGGTGGAAGGAAGCTGCTGGCTGGAACTTTCCATGAGGAAACAGCATTCTATATCAGTGAAGTGCAGAGGCGGAGTTAGTCAGTCGAGCAGAGAGTCAAGCAGAGAGGGAGTCGAGCAGAGAGTCAAGCAGAGAGGGAGTCGAGCAGAGTGAGAGTCGAGTGAAGGTGGCGAAGCCAGAGGGTCGTGTTAAGGTGGAGGAGTGGAAAGCAGTGGAGTGGAGTTGGCAGAGAGAGAGGGTTCAAGCTGGAGAAGAGCTGAGTTGAATAGTGAGCTGGAACTGAAGGAAGCAGTCAGAAGCAGTTGCTTATCAGGAGGAGGTGTGAATAGCTGGAGTCTGAAGTAATGCCTTTTAGAAGAGACGGAGGAGAGATCGTGGACTAACCTATGGGAGCAGATGGAGTTAATTGGACATTGGCGCAGAGACAGAGTGAATAAGCTAGTGGAATGAACGGTGATCAGAGCGGCAGGAACCATTAAGATTGAAGTTGGAAGGTGGAGACAGTTCGTGTGGGGGAGAGGAGTCCAGAGACAGAGTGATCAGCGCAGAGGTGTAACCAAGAGTGCAGGAGAGAGAGGGAGTCTGAGATGAGCCAAGGCACAGACGAGAGAGGAACCCAGATGACAGCTAGAACAAGACTTCACACTAATCAGGTGATATTGTTCTCATCACATTAGTTTACTTTACACTTGCATCTTAATCTTGTCCTTATTCCCTAAGCCATTGTATGTTTAAATCCTTTCTCTTTCAGCGGAGTGTTCCTGTTATGTTTAATTTTTTCTCTTTCAGCGGTGTGTTCTACCTATAGTCTTTGTCAGTCCTGTGTAAAGGTTTATATTGTTGTAATAAAATAACCCCCCAGTTTGTAACAAACTGGCGTGTATCTCTTGTATTCTTGTTCAATCCAGGTAAATGTATCTCCTAGGTGTTTAGTGTTTGCATGAATGGATGAGTAATCCCAATCAGGTAAGTGGTGACCACATAAATAGGGAGTGAGTGGACCTATGATGACAAGAATAGGAGACATATAATATTAATTGGCTAACTCCTAATATTGTAGTAGCAGACCCTTAGTGAAGAGACTTCCCACTATATATATATATAGGTGTTCATAGGAATGTGGTCGTCGTTGATATGCGGCGTTAATGAGAACACTGGGTAGGAGACCAGTGTGTATACCCACTAGATTGTGGCTTGAATAAGTGAGAGCACTAGGAGGTCGAACTAGTGTGTAGTTTTGCAGAATTGCAAACAATTTGGAAAAGGGAGCATTGGGTTCTGCAGGCCCGTGTGTAGACGCACCGGATTGTGTGTCATATCTGCCCTAGGGTAGAACGGTCTGGGTCAGGGTGGCCGCGAGACCAACTGATGTGAATAAGTGTGGTGTAGGGTATGGATATCCCTAGTAATCAGTGAGTATTCTTAGTATCCCTATAGATTTAGTGGTGTTTTTAATAATATGAGCTTGTATATTGCGAGTTCCCCATCTTCAGGTAGGTACCAGGTGCCTGGATAGTTGGTCCTGAGGAGGGATGTGATTGCGTTCTGGCTGGGTTGGAGGGGGCCCTAGGGGCTGATCCCACCTACTCAGAAAATCCAGCCATAACACCTACAAGGAAAACACACAAGGATCTGCATCTGTTTAATTTTGTTATAATAGCATCTTATCTTGTTATACATGAATATTTGGAGTTACACTTTGTGTTGTGTGTGCGAGAGCATTGCTGTTCTATATGTCATGAAAGTCCTCTGATTTTCTTTGTGAACGGTTAAGGGCTTTTCCGTTCGCTCTTTAGGCACCACTTACCTACTCATTCTCAGTTACTCTATAACGTTGAATTTTAGGCAGAGCACCCTCACTATCTGAAATCTCTAAAAAAAAACATACAGCTGTCAACCCCACGGGATCACCCACCACCTCCTCTTAGTTAACTTTGTCCTTGACAAATTTTCCTCTGCAACACTTTTTTAGAACAGTTCCTGTGGATCGCTTTGTCCCCAGGACATTCCTAAGAGTTTGGAAAATTATTTGGGCTAACACATCTGAAACATACACCCTTGGAAACAGTTTCACCCACAGCACCCTTCTTACAATTCATGCCCACAATTTGAACAGGGGGTGAATGTTCCTTTTGCTTCTGGAAGTATTTGATACACTGCTGTGAATGTTCAACACTCTTTGCTATAATGATGACCTTGGATGGTGTGGGATCATTTTTGGACCACATTTGTTCTTTAATTTTATGAGGATTGCTTTGTAACATAAACTGATTCCTAATACATTCTTCCACTCCTGTGCCAAAATTGCAGGAAGGTGTTAATTTGCATGAATCTGTAATACATTTCTCCACTGATTCATCAAGACCTTGTTTCCCCCTGCCACATTGAAACCTCTATAGGATAATAGAGACTTTTGGCAGATAATGGTCATCCAACTTCTTTACTGCCCTCTAAATATCATTACCCACATGCTCCCCATTACCATCCTCCTGCGTCTCAGCATCAGGAAGATTCTCAAAAACACCCTGCCCTTCCACACCAAGACAAATAAGTACTTAATTTCTGGTGATGCATTTGGTCCACATACTTTCAAATAATTCATAAAAACATTTTTCTACTTAATCCAAGGTTCCACTGAAGAGGCCACAAAAAAGGGTGAGGAGAAATGTTCTTTATATTTCATGCCCAATAAATGAAATAGAAAAGAATGCAGGAGATAAAAGAAAACTAAGAAACCTCAAAATGGTATCACCCATGCTCCCATGAGTAATCCAGAGCGGTTGAGGGGTTCCTGAAAGCCTTGCCTTGCCAAGCTGTAACATACAATGTTAGACTGTTAGGCGTCAAGACGCAGGCCAGAGCATACAGTTTCAGGAGAATGCAAACGTTCCCAGGCAACAAGGAGCACTAATAGGAGTGTGCGTACACTGAGCGCTAATAGGAGTGTGCATACACTCACTGCGCTGATCGCCTCACTCAGACTGTTACTAGGATGTGGAAGTTGTTCCAGCAACAGGAGCATGCACGATGTGCATGCTGCGGTTACAGCCAATCACCTCCACACAGCACATCACAACAAGGTGAAGGTTGCCACAGCCACAGCAACTTGCATTCCCCAATGAACACACACACAAAGACACACTGCCAATACGCTCCCAGGCAACCTGGCATCTAAACATTAACAGCTCAACCACTCTCAATAGGCGACTCGGGCTCCAACACACCCGCGCTTGACACTGGGTGATGCGTAGACTCGTGGCAGGTATAACTGCACAGGGACCTCAAATAAGAATCCTTCACAAAAATTCCAGTTGTTAAAAAATTGGGAACTACAATGAAGCACTCCCAATTAGTTCACAGGCGATAACCAGCTATCATTGCTCCATCAAAGTGAGACCACCAACTCTGTGAAAGTTTTCTGTTTGTCAACATAGATTGCAAATCAAGCAAAAAAACAAAAGTACTCCCAAATGAAATGAAGGTTTTGTTGAGTGCATGTATGCAAAGGCGTCTTAGTGCTAGAACTGGTGTCAAATCTTGAGCAGAGGGAGCAGGCAGAGGCTTTGACTTGGATGCAAACAACCATGTTTTTAGTGATCTTCTAAACAACTGTCTATTGGTTGGCCTTCTCAGTGTAAAAGGCAGAGTACTCCAAAGTTTTGAGGCCAGATGAAAAAAACTTCTGCCCCCCCCATTTTACGGTCTTCACCCTAGGAATGACCATCAGGGAGGCAGTCGACGACCTGAGATTGTATTGTGGGATGTGCCATCTAATGCGATTGCACAAGGACTTGAATTGGACCCTTGCCTGGACTGGAAGCTAGTGCAGATCTTGAATACTTTGGGATACCGGACTGAATTTGGAGATCTTAAGCAGTAGTTGTGCTGCCACATTTTGCAGTGATTGAAGCTTGCGTACGATCATCTTGTTTGCACCCAGTTAAAGGGCATTGCAATAATCAATTTTTGATAACACCGAGGCACAAATCACTGTCTTCCTTAGGTCTATAGGAATGAACAGTAAAAATGTTCTTAGGATCTTCAACGTGTAGAAGCAGGACAATGTAATATGAATGACCTGGTCCGATAAGGACAGCTGGTCATCTAGAGTAACACTTAGACTTTTTACCTTCTTTACTGGGGATGGACTGGGCCCGGCTACTTCTGCCACCAGGATGTGTCCCAGAAAGAAGTATTTTTAATAGCATAGTACCACCTCAGTTTTATTGGTATTCAACTTTAAACAATTGTCACACCAAATCCTGGTATCCAATACTTGTTGACAAATGTAAAAGTAGGGCTGATAAAACAAAATTTGAATTCAGTAGAGATGGTTAAATCCAAGTATTATTCAATGAGAACAGGAAACTCCATCCACTCCAGTCTTCTGCCTGCAAACAAGTTCTTAGCCAGTTTGAAAGACAACATTCCACATTCCAACCGGCAGGCAGTAGATACCGGAGCAACTCAAATACAAACTAGATGAACATAAAGTGTCAACAGATAGCACATCAAAACACACAACAATACAAAAATACAACAGAAAGCAAGGGGGACAGACATGGCAGGGAAGGTAGGTGGGAAGAAGTTTGCCATCAGGATGCTCAAGGGGACGTGGACCTGATGTGATGTAGTAGAAGAGGGGACTATGAGCATATGAAGGAAGAGTGTGCATTGCATGTTGAAGGTGGGTAATAGTTTGCAGATCATAATTGAAGGAGAAGGTGTGGTGGTAAGGTGGGGACAGAGATGAGAAGAAAAGAAATGAACAGTCACAGAATGTGATATGAAAGCAAGGGGGAGGAGAACGAACAGAGGGAAAATTAAGTACTGAGAGAGAACTAAGATTGGGGTAGAGGGAGAGAGAGAGTGGTGAGTCATTTGGAAAAAGGAAAAGTAAGAGTATGAGAGAGAAGAGGGAAAGAAAGTGTCAAAGGAGAGTAAATGGGTGATTGAAAGATGTGTTGGGTGGCATACAAAAATAATGAGAATGGCTGAGATGGAGGAATAAGGGGTGTAGGTATGGAGAGCATGGCTGAGTATAAGGCTGGATGTGAGGAAAGAGAATAGTTAATCAGAAGAGCATAAATAGGAATTGGTGAGAAAGCAGGAAGGAGGTCGAGACAAGAGGACAGACTAAGGTTGAGGAGGTGAACAGGGAGGTAGGCAGAGAGAGAAGGGGAAGAGGCAGAAATAAGTAATAGGTGGAAGAAAAATAAGAAACAGGTGGAAGAGAGAGAGAGAGAGAGAGAGGGGAGGGGTTAGAAGAGAAGATGTGAGGTATTAAATCAAATTCAAAAAGGGATGTGTGGAGACAAAGAGCAACAGGGGGTGAGAACATAAATTGAGTGTAAGGGAAAGGATGAAGGAGGTAATGCTCCAATACTGGGGTGCATGACTGGTATGAGTTCAGTCAGTAACATTGTTTGTATGATGGCTCTGGTGTGTTACTACACTCCTCTCACCTCAGTGTTGATTTTGGAGGACAAGTGTTTCTGGCCGTTCATTGAAGAGCATTGAACCAAGAGGGCGTGAACTTCCTTCACCTTGCCTTTGGTCAACAGCCACCTCGCAGACTCAGGAAGCCACCTGTGGGAAGAGAGAATACTGTGTCAGAAATGATGTTAGTAAATATCTGTTCAATTTCAGATTTCAGTCACTAGGAGAGGAGCCAAAGATGAGAAAAAGAACATTGTCAAGAGTTTACTTTAAGGGGACACAGAACACATTTATCAGAAACTCTAAGGAAAGGTAGTAGTGATGGAGACGGGAATTCATCATGGGTAGAGGACGCTGGCACTAATTGTTATGAAACTTTGAACACCTTTAAGCATCTTCAAAGAGAGACTCGTTTTGAGGACTAATTCCAGACTGTTTGAAAATGTATCGATGACTATTTGAGGTCTTGGAGATGCGTCTTGATTTCTCAGGGTTACACTGGGAACAAACAACACTCTGTGTAAGATAACAGCACATGGACATACAAGAGAACAGATTCAGACCACAATCAGGATACCTTGTCAGAGCTTTGTCTGAGACCCCACCGTTAAAATGAAATAGAGGAAAGTGGTAGAGCTGTGGTGAGAATAAACTGAGATGCACTAGTATAGCCATGCATGGTGTCAGACTCTTGGATAGCATAGTGACTGCCAAACACGGATCAGTATTCCACTCCACTCACCATATGCTGATAATGATGACAATATAGGGGGACGTGGCAGCAATGAGAAGCCACCGCCAGTCCCGGATCAGGTACGCCACTAGGGACAGGAGCATAATTCCAATAGGCCAAAAACTACTGCACAAGCACCAGGACTTGGAGCGATGATTCACCTCCACCCACTCCACAGCTGCAAAACAAGACAAACTGATCAGATCTGGTTTGCTGTTGATCACCATTATGCATAAGAACTCACATCTGTATCAAGGGATAATACTAATACAAGACATTTTGAATGCAAACGGGCTCTAATTTATTGTTGTTTTCCCATCCCTCATCTGCATTGTAGTCAACTTAGTCATTAAGGGGCAGTTGTATCAAAATACCTATTTGCGATTCTCAAATAGCGATTTTTTGAGAATCGCTATTTGAGAATTGCAAAATGGTATTTATCTAAAAAAAATCACAATTTTTTTGCGATTTCTTATTATTCCTTAATTGCTAATAACAACTTGCGAATTCGCAATTAAGGAATAATTTCCCATTCATTTCTATGGGCCAGGAGGCCCATAGGAATGAATGGGAAGTTATTCTCAATTTACGATTCGCAATTTGAGAATCGCAAATTGAGAATAATTTCAAGGGTGCTAGGGTGTCCTAAGGACACCCTGCTGCACCCCTGAAATTCACATGTGGGTGCATATGGCGCACATACATGCCCTAAGGGCATGTATGTGCGCCACATGGCACCTTCACAAATGCAAAAAAGTGCATTTGTGTAAGAATTCGCAAATTACCACCAACTTGAAGTTGGTGGTAATTTCCGGTTTCTTAAGGAAAGATTGCTAAATTGAAATGCTTGATGCATAGCATTTAAGGAATCGCAATTTTCGATTCATTAAATGCTTACGCAAAATTAAGGAATAGCAAATTTTGTGATTCCTTAATTTTGCTATACATTTTTCTTCATACATTACATTTTGCGAATTTTTAGTCGCAAACACTGCATTTTTGCGAATTGCAGCGTTTGCGACTAAAAATGTCCTTGATACATCTGCCCCTAAGTACTTTGTTTAGACAATAAACTACTAAACTATTATGTCACGCAACACACAACACAATGCATACCCCAGTATCAGCTTAAATATCATCCTATTACAAAGGTTATTTTACTTTTGAAGAGACAATGGATCTGCTTTGATTTCTACCCTTCACCTCAGATCACCTCAAATCTGAAAATCCTGAGGGGCAGATTTAGAAGCCCCCTGCACCACCACTAGTGGCGCAGGTGGCTCCTCCATATTTACAAAGACAGGAAAAGCCACCCTGGGTGACTTTTCCTCTCCTTGTAAATACACTCAGGACTTTGCGTTGAAGGGGAGTTCAATGGGTGTTGCTGTTGGTGTTTCCACGCAACATCCATGGAACAAGACACATCTCCAGATTTATGAGAAATCGTAAATTTTGAGATGTGTCTGAATGCTACGCCACCCTAGAGGTGGCGTAGCGAGGCGAAACAAGGGGAAATGTTTTAATTTCTCCTCGTTTTTTCCTATTCAATGCATGCTGCATTCTACAGCATGAATTGACAGAGAAAAATGACTGTAGTGGTTGTTTTTGTGCAGGAAGGTGCCCCTTCCTGCACAAAATAAACTCCCCACGATGCAGGCATCCTTGCTCCATGGTATGCAGTTTGTGCACCAGCGCAGGGGCAAGTACAGAGATGCAACATATTCTTGTAAATATGTTGCATCCCTGTGCTTCCGAAGTGCCTCAGCGTGGTACAGCCAAAGGGGTTGGGGTGCCACACTGCGGCACTTCCTTTTAGATTTTCCCCTGAATGAGCTAGACACCGTAGGACAAAAACGCTGCCTCCAAGTAGGCAACCAATGGTTGCTGAAAATTCATCCAAAACAAAGATCCTAACATGCATTGTCAGAGCGAGGGTTGATCAACACTGCAACACTCAGTCTCCTAATGGTTGGCGATTATCCCTGCTAAGCCAATCCTGGCACTGCTGGAGCAGCGTCAGAATTGGCTGAGAGGGGTTTTCTCTTTTTCAGCAGTTGACGCGGGACCCCACCCCAGGAGGAGCAGAGGCGCCCCCCGGCCTCCAACCCCCGTGACTCGAGTATTGCGAGCAGTGACTGCTATGAATGGTAAAATACTTTTGTGATGCTCAACAGACACATACTGCATTTCATGTCTTTCCGTGTCGTGATCTGAAGTGGTTGTTGGCATTTCTTTTGCTGCCTGTATTGTTTAAATATGCATGCTCTAACACTGTGTGATGTGCGGACGTCTTCCCATGTTGTGATGTGAAGTGGTTGTTGGTGTTTTGGGCAACCTGTGTTGGTTGAACTTGTGTGTCCCAACACTTTGTTGAGTTACCGTGCCATTTATATTCAACAATACGGTGTAATTTGTGAAACAAGTGATTAAAGGGATCACATAAACGCGCATCAACCTTCGGGAGAGTCTGAGAGATGTGTGAGTGTTTCACCGCATTGAAGTTCTTTTAGTTCACTGGCAATGTAATCCTTGTAACCTTTGCTAAATATCTTCCCTATAATGTTTTTAACTTGTAGGTATGTAGGTTTACTGCCAAGTAGTTCCCCATATTTGTTAAAAATACAATACAGAGTAATTGTTCAGATCCTTAGGTATGCTGTAAAGTAGATATTTTGCAACAAGTGATTGGAGCACCTTGCTGAGTATTATTGATAGCTCAGCATTTACATGAATACAAGCATTGTGACCCTGACACAGGGTACGCATTTTGTAATTACTGTGGGGCTGTGACTCGCTGCCAGTGTTATGTGCTGTGATTGGTTAAGGCCCTTCTGGGTAACCAAAAGTCTGTGAGTCGTTTCCAGTTATTTGAGGGTACAGGTGAGTCCTGAGATCTCCCAGTCGGCAGGCAAGTTGGGTGTGGGCCGGGCTGTGCTCTCCGGCAAGTCTGGCTATATGTTTCTTTTCACGCTGTCTCCCTGCTTCCCTCTTCCTTTCTGTCTTTCTTGTCTCACTCCTCCTATTACTCCCCCTCCCTTTCTATGTCTTTCTTTCTCACTGCCACTATCTAGATGTCTCAAACTGACTGTGTGCTCAAACCGTCCTTTTTCTACCTCTCTCTGCTCCCCTCTTCTTTTCTGCTGTCTCTCTCCTTCATTTTCTGCCCTTCTATCTCTTTATTGGTGCTGGGCCGTAACTATGTGTCTCACCCTGTCTATCTCCTTGCCCTGTCTTTTCTCTGTCTTATTCTCGCTCTCTCTCTGCTTGCCCCACTGTTTCCAATTCTCTCCCCAATTGTTCATGTCTTTCTTAGTCTCCCTTTCTCATCGTGCTCCCTTTCTCCTGGTACCCCTCTCTCTTTTTCTGCTCCTCTGCTTCACTCTACTTGTCTAATCGTATCTCCTATTTCCCTTCGTAACACCCCCTCTGTAATACTGCTATCAGCCGACGGACAACCTTGTCGGTGGGAGGCTTGAAAAATGCATCTGGGACTACCCCCAGCAGAAGCAAACAATTTAGCCATAATGTTTACTCTTTTGTGTTTGAGGGAAGCACCGGGATCCTCTCCTGTCAATTAGTAACGGGGGCACATTAGACTTGTGACAGAATATCACACAGTGACAGAGATGGACAAAGCACGTGGTAGGCCGGCGTCGGATATGAATCTGATTAGACTGATAGTTTTGCCAGTCCTTTCTTTGTTAAAACAGATTCACAATTGCTTTATTAACCTTCCTGCTTTCTCAAATTTGCTTGAAAATGCACTATTTGCCCACTCTTTTTTCAAAATTGTATCTGGGGAGGAACCCCCCTGAACCTCCCGCAGGTGGTTTGAATCGCTTGCTTCAGTGCAGCATGATAATTGTTTCACGCCCTACAACTTTCACATGCCACCAGCGACCACTAGTAGGCTGCCCTTTGTATCAGGACAGGACACACCCTGTCCAGGATGGCCCATTAAGTCACACCTAAGCTCCCATTGTGTGCGGCTTTCTAGAGGGAATGAAAAAAGCCCAACTGTCACCCTCCTTGGACGTTTACTGGAGACAGGCTGTAGGCACACAGGGATAAGAGTAGAAAATGCTATATTTATAAAAGAATGTTTGAGTTAGAACTAGATATTAGAAGCAAGACACGGAGCCTCAGCATTTGAAAAAATCAAACAAAACTATTAAGGAATATATTTATGCCCTAATGCTTCAAAAATCAGTGTTTAATAAAGATCAAAAGAAAGACAACAAAGAAAACTGTATTGCCCACACTCTGCTGCCAAAAATACAAACCTTCACTAAATTAGGCTTCATCAACAGAAATTCTGGTTACCACTAGGAAGCAAAATGGTTTCTTTTTCCACTTTTTAAACATCAATATTGCAGTTCCATTGCCAAAGACTATACAACTCTTTTTCGTTCCTGAAGAATTTACCCAACTCTTGTCCTGAGGAGAACCCGTAAAACAATTGGTGTTTGAAACATATAGGCCATTACCTTTGGGAGATCCTTGCAAAACACTCATAATATGAAGGACTCAAATTAAGTTTCAGCCCAAAAACTATTTCTTCAAGTCCATATTAGATACCCCTGGACCCCGATACTGTATACCAAGGGCGTCAGTTGTAAATGTATCGCTCTGGACCTTCAATTGCAGGACTGGTGAACATGAATACTTTATGTTTCTTTCTGTATTAATTCTTGTTTTGATGTCATGCTTAAATCTATGTCTTTTCTTTTCACATTGAGCACAATGTTTTTTAAAAACAATTTGCATATTTGAGAATTACTTGCTGGTATCTTCTCCTTTCATTGTAAGGAAATCAAAAGCTTGAAATGTGACTGAATCAAAAATATAAAAGATTTAGAGATCATGTTTATTGAGTGAAATGACCTTCACGAAAAAGTAAAATGTGTATGATTTGCAAAGCCACCTATTGTTGTTTTGTATTTACAAGTTCTGGGATCCATGGTGATTGTATTTAAGGACCCAACCACCCCTATGCGAAAAAATATTTATAAAAGTGGCGTTTTTAAAATTGTAATAATAAATTAAACGTTACCATTTAAGAGGATTTATCATTAGAACTCAATGGGCACTAAACATGATAGCTCCACCTCCTTCCATTTGGGAATTATAGCTCATTAGATGTAACAAGGAATCTCCTATGTTAACCTATGGGAGGGGTATGCTTCACAGTTGTGATCAATGACTTTGGGAGTTGGTCGTCTCCCCTTTATCTCTTTTTTTTTTACTTCTTTGTACTTATCTCAATAGCATTTAATTTTGTGGATTCTATATATAACAGTTTATTCACACTCATCTATAATTCTATATGTTCTAGGCGAGAGCCCTCTTCAACCACATCTATATCAGGATTGCAGTTGCTATCTTGTCATTCTGATGCTACTATTGTGAAGATCAGTTTACTTGTTTTTCATTGAATGATAAGATCACGTATCTTTAGCTCTGCCTTTGCATTTGTTCTTCAGTTGCTACAGCCCTGCTGTTGGCCACTATTAAGTTTGAGAGTATAGAATTCATTTAAGTTAGAAATCTATGGGGCTGGGCAGCGGGTGGCTATCTCAAGGGAGGTGGACTCAACTAAATTGCAGAAGTAGTGGGGCATTGTATTCCAATCAAAATATCAACTAGAAAGTATCAAGAGGCCAACATATCATGGGCCAAATCATTGACAAGGTAACTATGCACAGGTAAGTATGGGGTGGCTTTAGTCCCATGTGTATGTACCTTTACAAGATATATATCTTCATGGAATGAAGAATTGGAGTTGCCCATAGTGAATCTATACTTAAGTATATACACTTAGCTTTTTGATATATTGACCGTCTTCGAAAAACGGCGCCGGGAACCACAGGAGGGGGAATGAATCGAAACAGGTGCACCCGCCTGATTTCCTTTTTTCGAGCGTTACAGCTTTAACCTATTCTCCTCCCGGTCATAGCCACCCTTATGAGACCTGTAAGGAACTAACTAACTACGCGTTTACAGCGCATTCTTCATACTCTCGCCCCTCTGGGCGTTGGCCACAACACTAATCCCGGCTTTTGACTTTAAAAGGCCCTGAAGATTCGCAGTCTTGTTTCCCTGCGATGAAACACGTGTTGGCCACAACAAGAGGAACAATAAACTGTTTTCCATAACAAGGATTCTACTCCATTTCAAACTTTTTCTTGGCACACCACTATCTATTGACTTTGAAACATGTTGATGTGTTTATTTTACTACTGTTTCCACAACCAGAAACTACTGTGACTTTATTGCTATTTTCCTAGAGCAGGGGCTTTTGTTGCTTTTGTGCTACCTGTGTGGATTTATCCACCTTTGAGCGGTTACGAGGGATTACCGCCCGCCCCTTTGCCTGGAAACTGTTACTTTACCCCACCTCAATACCCTGCGGTCACACGGCTGTGCGCCTGTCCTAATCTGGAATACCTGAAACCCTCCCAGTAGATCAATGGCTATCTCAAGGGAGGTGGACTCAACTAAATTGCAGAAGTAGTGGGGCATTGTATTCCAATCAAAATATCAACTAGAAAGTATCAAGAGGCCAACATATCATGGGCCAAATCATTGACAAGGTAACTATGCACAGGTAAGTATGGGGTGGCTTTAGTCCCATGTGTATGTACCTTTACAAGATATATATCTTCATGGAATGAAGAATTGGAGTTGCCCATAGTGAATCTATACTTAAGTATATACACTTAGCTTTTTGATATATTGGTCATTGATATTTAGACCTCAAAAGTTTGACCCCACAATATTTTCTACTCAATATTCTAATATACAACCCTGGGACAAGGTGGGCTGAGTCTGAGTAATGCAATTACATGTAAGTGAAGAAACGACTCTCCTGCCAATCAAAGCTTTACTTACATAATGCTGTTAAGACAATGGGAACTGCAGAAATTGACATCCCAGAAAGAGCTCGGAAGACGGCAAACATGGGATAATTGACAGATGCTGCAGCGACCATCTCAAACACCAGTGTGAGCACAGAGCACACCAGGAGAGTCGTGCGACGGCCGTACCTGAGAAAAAACACATAACAACTTGGCTTATACACATCTGGCTCTGATGGGTAAATTATACATTCACAGGTGACATCTAAGTCCATAGAAAGTCCCACAATTAACAATCCCTAAGTAGACACAGATTTGAAAATGTTTGTAGGGAGGATGCATTCACATTATGCTGCAAATGGGAAGCCCTGCCAAGTACCACTCATCAGGGGTTAGACAAATGCATTTTAATACTGGTGTCTTCATCACCACACTAAAATGCATTAGTCACATATCATAGCACCCAGGAACCACCCCACAAGACACTCTGTAGGAAGGGCTGCATTTAAGCAGTGAGTGCACTGTCAGTGAGTGTGCTGTACTGCTTAGAGAGCATTCTCTGTTTCACAATACATCTCAGGGTCTCCTTTACTTTTATTATTATTATTCGTGTAACTTTTAAATATCTTTTAAAACTTTGACAGTCACTTAACTTTGTGGACTATTCTCCCCCCTCCCCCTCCTGGCACTTTGACTCTGAGCTTTGTCTCACCTGCTCAGGCTGTGCAGCGGAGTTCAGCGCTGCCGCCATTCCCGGCGTGCTTTGAGGCCATGCCCCTTCGTGAGGCCACGCCCCCTTATTTAGGCCATGCCCACCGCTGAACATACTTAAGGCGCTGAATACGAGCGCCGGTTGATGTATGTAAGGTCTCCTGAGGCGGAAAGCCGGGAGCTGTGTTTGTGTAACTTTTAAATATCTTTTAAAACTTTCACAGTCACTTAACTTTGTGGACTATTCTCCCCACTCCCCCTCCTGGCACTTTGACTCTGAGCTTTGTTTCACCTGCTCAGGCTGTGCAGCGGAGTTCAGCGCTGCCGCCATTCCCGGCGTGCTTTGAGGCCACGCCCCCCTTCGTGAGGCCACACCCCCTACATCTATCACCCACCACTATAAATCATGTGCTTACCTCGGAAGCGCAGCGGACGAGCGCAGCGGGTGCATCGATGGCGCGCCGGCGCTGAGGAAGCGCCAGACACCCTGATATTTACCAAAGCGGTAAGATAATGTATTCTAAACTAGAGTTACTTAAAGTACATCATCCCAAGCAAGGATGCTCCAACCTCAACCTGGCCAACACAAATGCGCCCCAAGCTTGCTTATGTGGGTTCTCTCTTTCAAATGCAGATTTGACAAACATTCCATACCATTGCCAAGCCCTCAGTGATCAAAATTGGCCAGCTGAATGTTCGATCTATGTCGAAACATCACGCCAAAATCCACGATCTAGTCACTAACCATGCCCTCGACATTCTTTTTCTCACCAAGACGTGGCTTCAAGATGACATGGACACTATCCTTAATCTGGCCACCCCCACAGGATACACCACCCACACGTTCAACAGAAACTCCAGAAGTGGTGGAATTGCCATAATGACCAGATCGCATCTTACGTGCCAGCTAACTAAAGCAGATATTAAAGTTAGGGAGTGTGCACTCTACAACATCAAAATCAATCCCCAGCTTAGCATGGTAGGACTCCTGATATATAGGCCACCAGGAACGGATGTTAAATTCACTAACTCACTCCTCGAGTACCTATGCTCACAGATCACTGAAACTGCCAACTTCACTATTATTGGAGATTTGAACATCCATTTCGATTGTTAGGGAGACTCAAAGATCAATACTCTACTAGCTGATCTGGAGGCCCTTCAACTAGACCAACTTATACAGGGCCCTACCCATAGTGGCGGCCATCTCCTGGACCCCATTTTTACGAACATAATGAATGCACAGGTCGAAACGCCCATCCCTATAACCTGACTGACCACTGTCTAGTAACTATGTTAATACCCTGCAAGAACATCCTGCTTACTAAGCCCACTCAGCAGGTTCGAAAAAGACCCTGGAGGAAGCTCCATATAGAGGACCTCCATGCACTCCTCACTACTCATTCCCCTCCACCTAGCAGAGACCCCGATCATGAATACGACAAATTTTGCGATTGGATTAATCAAGCCCTAGACACTCTCATCCCAACTAAATGGATCAAAGCTCGCGCCCACGATTCCAGTCCCTGGTACAACAAGGATCTCTCTGCACTAAAAAAAGAGTGCAAGAAAGCCGAAAGATGCTGGAGAAAAAATTATGACCTCGCCCTCAAAACTCTGTACACACAATCGCAAAAAACCTACCACCGTAACATATGCAGGACCAGGGCAGCCTACTACTCCACTGAGATCAAGAATAGCCATAATGCCTCTAAAACTACCTTTAAAATTCTTAAAGAACTCAGTGCTAAAAAAACAGTGGCTAATCCTAACACCTCACCCGCATTATGCGATAACATGGCCTTTTTTTTCTTAGAAAAAATTCGGAAAATCTATATTACCTTTCCCTCCACCTTTGACCTCATCCCATCTAATGACCCCAGCAGACTCAACCTCGCTAACATCCCGGCCCTAAAATCAAGTCTGGCTCACCGGCAGACCCTCTCAAACCTGAATCCTTCAGAGAAGCTGGCATAACTGTCCTTGGCCCCCTGCGAGACATCATTAACAAATCTTTCTCTACAGCTATAATCCCCTCCAAGTGGAAACAAGCCTGGATATCACCAATCATCAAAAAACCTACGCTGGATCCTAACATTGCCGAAAACTTTAGACCTATATCCCTCCTACCATGGCCAGCCAAGGTAGCAGAAGCCCATGTAAATACCATCCTGACCAAATACTTGTCATCTAATAACATCTTAGATTGGTCACAACATGGCTTCAGGGCAGGACATAGCACCGAGACAGCTCTATTAAGTGTGACAGAACACCTCTGCACCATTTTAGACTCTGGTGGAACTACAGCACTGATTCTACTTGATCTCAGTGCTGCCTTCGACACAGTGACACACAAAGTTTTGCTGTTCAGGCTAAAAGAGGTCGAGATATCAGGACTCGCTCTTGATTGGTTTAGAGACTTTCTTTCTGGCTGATCATTTCGAGTCTCCACCCCCCCTACCTCTCCAGGGAATGTCCCATTGAACAGGGCGTACCCCAAGGGTCAGCTCTTAGCCCCACCCTGTTCAATGTGTATGTTCAGCCCCTGGCAGAGGTAGCTAGGAGACACGGAATGTCTCTTGTATCCTACGCTGATGATACGCAGCTGCTGGTGGCATTAAACGATGAAAGTGGTCACAGCACCCAAAAATTCCAACAAACTCTCATTGACATCACAGAATGGATGACAGCAAACTACCTCCAGCTCAACCCCTGCAAAACAGAGGTGTTGTTGGTGGGAAAAAAGACAAACACCTGGGGGAACAACTGGTGGCCAGAAAACCTGGGACAAACACCTGTGCCCAAGGACTGTGTCAAAAACCTAGGAGTCTGGGTAGACTCTGCCCTCAAATTTACTCACCATACTAAGAAAGTGGCAGCAACCTGCTTCGGCATTTTACGGAACCTTAGGCCTATCCTGGGATTTTTTGACAATCAAACCCGTCAGACGATAGTCCAAGCAGCCATCCTCTCCAGGCTGGACTACGCCAGCTCCCTTTTGCTAGGAGCGAACATTGCAGAAAAAGCTAGACTCCAGCGTGTCCAGAACGCTGACGCCAAGGCTCTGGTAGGTCTCCCTCGCCACACGTCTGTGGCTAGCGTCCTTATCAAGCTCCGCTGGCTCCAAATGGAGAAAAGGATACACTTCAAAATGCTATGTCTAGTTTTTAAAATCCTAAAAACTGCCTCCCCCCCATGCTCTGCCCACTCTTGTCAACCTACGTCCCTCTGCGCGCCCTACGCTCAGAAGGCCAAAATCTCGCAACGGTACCCCGTATCAAATTATCCAGGATGGGTGGCCGTTCCTTCAAATACCTGGCCACCAAACTCTGGAATGGCCTCCCAGACCAGATCCGAGGGATACAAAATCTATTGACCTTTAGGAAAGCAATAAAAACACACCTCTTTGGTTAATTTCTCCCTTCCCTCCTACCTTCCTACCCTCTGTCCCCTTTCATACAGTAAGCGCCGGGACGCCCCTTTGCCGGGGCAGCTGTGCGCTATAGAAGCACATATAACATTAACATTAACATTCACTTCACATACCATAAACTCTTCAGTTGGGAATCACAGGGGCCTGGGACTCACCTCCAATCAGCCAGGCTCTCTGGGTGGTCTTCTATCAACACCTTGTCATCGATGACACCATCAAGACCATGAGCACACTCCACTCCTGCTCTCCGTCAGACCCATTCCCGCACCACGTTTTCAACAAAGCAAGCAGCTCCATCGCACCACACCTATGCAACATCATCAATCTCTCCCTTGAGACCACGACATTCCCAGAGAGCTCAAAACACGCCAAGTCCAACGCCCTACTCAAAAAACCCAAGGCAGACCCAAGAGACCTAAAGAACGTCCGACCCATCTCTCTGCTCCCCTTCCTGGCCAAGGTCATTGAGAAAATCGTTAACAGACAGCTAACCCGATACCTCGAAGAGAACAGAATCCTGTACACTTCCCAGTCAGGGTTCCGCAGCAACCACAGCACCAAGACTGCCCTCATCGCCGCCACTGACAACACCAGGACCCTGCAGCACTCATCCTCCTAGACCTATCCGCCGCCTTCGACACTGTCTGCCACAGCACACTATGTGCACGCCTTCATGCCGCAGGTATTCCGAGACAAGGCTCTGGAATGGACCACCTCCTTCTGCTCCAGCAGAACCCAGAGCACCCGCCTCCCTCGTTCTGTCGCGAAGCCTCCGAGATCATCTGTGTGGTACCTCAAGGATCCTCCCTCAGCCTGACACTGTGCAATATTTACATGGCCCTGCTCGCACACGTCGCCCGACAGCACGACCTCAACATAATCTCCTCCGCCAACGATACTCAACGGATCCTCTCCCTCACCAAGGACCCCAGACCCCATCACCGACAAAGCCAACCTCTAGGAAGGAATAAAGGCCGTGGTCGACTGGATTAAAATCAGCCGTCTGAAGCTGAATTCGGACAAGACGGAGGTCCTCATCCTCGGCTCCAACCCATCAGCCTGGGACGACTCCTGGTGGCCAACAGCACTGGGGGCAGCCCCGACCCTCACCGACCATGCACGCAACCTGGTAATCATCCTCGACTCACCGCTCTCAATGACCAAGCAAGTCAATGCCATCTCCTCCTCGTGACTCAACACCCTCCGCATACTTCGCAAGATCTACAGATGGATCCTGACAGATACAAGAAAGACAGTCACCCAGGCCCTCGTCAGCAGCAGACTCGACTACAGAAACATCCTCTACGTGGGAGCCCTGACCAAGCTCATCAATCGACTACAGCACATACAAAACGCCTCGGCACGACTGATCCTCGATTTACCACTACACGGCCACATCACCCCCACCTGAGAAATCTGCACTGGCTCCCCATCAACAAGAGGATATCCTTCAAGCTCCTCATCCACGCACACAAGACACTCCACAAGACCAGCCCAGCCTACCTAAACAGACAGCGCTTTTTCTACACCCCAACCACCAGCTACGCTCCGCTGACCTCTCACTCGCCACCGTCCCGCACATCCGAAGAACAACCATTGGCAGGAGTGTTCTCTTCTCCCACCTCGCCGCCAAGACATGGAACACCCTCCCACTGACCCCACGACAGACCTAAGCCCTGCTGACCTTCAGGAGGATACTTGGCTGTTCGATCAGTAGCGGCCCCCACTTCCCGCCCCCCCCCCCCAGCACCTTGAGACCCTCATGGGTATGTAGTGGGCTTAACAAATAACTGATTGCTTGATTGAGTGATTGATTGATTGATTGTCATAACATTAACAATCAGACAGAGCCATCGCATAGACCTGGGGGTGGCACCTAACTTATTGATTTCCAACAAAGCACCTTCCCCACTGTGATGACGCAGTGAGTGATTGGCCACCAGAGGCAGACACTGAAGTGGCAGGTGACAGCTTTGATTTTCCAGTTTGCCTTGTTCACATACAACCATAGAGAAGGTCATGCTCACTGACTTCAAGGCAGGAATTTTACCATGTCCTTCCAGTCCGAGCAATCTCATCAGCCCCAGGAAGACCCCACCGCCTGACTCCGCTCTGCCAGAGGACAGTTGAGGGCTTTTCAGCAAATGTGAACTGAGCCCCCAAAGAAAGTTTCTGCCTGCCTAGTGCCTGTGAGACATCAGCAGCAAGTACCAGCAGCATTGAGGCCTCAATTAGAGCACAGCAGTCTTTTCCAACAGCAGTATTATCCTGTTTGTGACTCTTGCTTCCTGACTTTACAATGGAGCAGCCACGTAGAGCTCCTGCCATGCTCTGTGGCTAAGCTTTACCACTGGAAGAGGAGGAGGGGCAAAAATGGGGCTGATGCCGGCCAGCTTTCTGCCTTTCTTGGCCGGCTTCTGAAAGCAAATGTGGTTAGGGCAAGGAGAGGAGTGTGGTGTGAAAACTTGATGTCAAAAATGTATGCTTAGGGCTAAGGATGAATGCTGCAAAACGAGGGGCGAAGGGGGAAAGAAAAGAAACCATAATTAGCCTCCCCCTCACCGCAACCTGACGCTGCTTGATTCTGTTGAAGGAGTTACAGGGAGGAAACAGAGGGAGTATGACGCCTGGATTCAATGTGTGATTTTCGTTTTTGGGATATGTGGTATGTGGCAAGAGGCAACCGAATATCGGTACAGGTGTGGATGTCTCTATATGATCAAGCAAGAATAAATGGACCCCCTCTGTAAATAATCTAGGCCAGGGAGATGAGGGGATAGCAATGAATGCAATTATATATATTTTTTCCTCACAGACCATTATACTTTACTATTAGACATTGTTCATATATATTTCAATCAACATCTGAAATACAACAGTGACAACTAAAATCGTCTCATTGTTATTTTTTTTATCAAAACATTTCATCTCTTTTTTTTCTTTCATTTCATTACTTGATTTTATCAAAAAGTTTCCTTTTTCAAATTATTATTTTTCTTATATTTTTCTGTGAAAACATATTCATAAATAGTTCTTGACTTGTACAATCATAAATACATTGCTTTTTGAACAATGATTATTCAAAATCAGATTCTGATTCTGATTTTGAATAATCATTGTTCAAAAAGCAAGAAAGAAAAAAGAAAAATAATAATTTGAAAATGGAAAATTTTTGATAAAATCAAGTCATGAAATGGAAGAAAAAAGAAAGGAAATGTTTTGATAAAATAAAATAACAATGAGACGATTTGAGTTGTCACTGTTGTATTTCAGATGTTGTTTGAATTATATATGAACAATGTCTAACAGTAAAGTATAATGGTCTGTGAGGGAAAAATATATATATTATTGTCTCTATATGATCTACACTGCTCTGCCGCCTAGTTATATCCCTGAGCCCTGAGTCAAGGCCAGTGAGCAGCAGCCAATGATTAGGAGACAGACGGTGCTCTCTATTTGCACAACCTGTGTGACGGCCTCCCGTAAGACCCTGATCAAGGTAAAGTAATATTGATCTGCGCCCTACTATTGCCCCTTTTTTCCCTATCCTTCTCAAGGCATCTGTGCCCGGCACCCTGGGCCTGTGCTTTGATATATCACATATACATAGCGTCACAATCAGTTCAACAGCAAACAGTGGGGGGAAGAAGGGGGGAAGAGAAAGGAAGGAGAATGTAAAGAAAAAGGAAGAAACCTTCATGGGGGCCAGGGCTGGTTGATCCTACAATATTTGATGAATAATCGATTAACACAATTGGCAATGCTACAATTGGATATTAGTAGAATATACTGGAAAGAGGAGCTTAAAACTGCAACCATTAATAAGTGTGGTCAGAAAACTCAGAAAACGAGCTTTAGGATCTCCAGAGTAGAGGAGGGCAAGCGGTTGAAGAAGTGGTGTGCTTACTGCAGATGCAGCTTTGGACCAGCTTCTGCTAACTCCGCCTTCCCACCTCATAATCAAATAGCCACGAATTACGAAAAGCTACGATAAGTAGCAACAATACGAAGCAACGTGCACTCAATGAAGTGAATATCAAGAGAGCCCTCAGCAGCAAAAAAGAAAGACATCGATAGGAGGAGGAAGAAATCACATTCCCCAAAAAATTTCGCAGACTTTTAATCGCGCTCCTCCAACCACTCCAATCCCTCTCCATCTCCATCTTCCAATCGAGCGAGGCACAGAGCTTTGCAGGTTAGAAAGATCAAAATGGATCTGGTGAAAAACATTAATAAGGACAGTCTTATAATGGATAGGACACCCTCAGTAAGAGCTGATTCCAGCACTATATCTAAAGATCTGAAGGCTCACGGAACTCCAGGGTACAAAGATCAACGCGCGCCCCAGAGAATGGAGAATAAGAAAATAGGGAAATCGATACCCTCTTTTCTCCTTGGGTAGACAAATAAAAATGGCGAAATCGAATCTCCTCATACCCACTGAGGAAAATTCCAATGCTGTAGCAGCACAACAAGAAGAACAAAACATATCCACAGCACAACAAGAAGAACAAGACATATCCAATTACCAAACTGTGGCAGCGGCGGCTTCAGTACCATCAACCATGCCCGAGGGAGAATCGACAGAGACAGCAATGCCCGCCTATTCTCTGCCATCCACGACTATTCAAATTACTCTAAATCAGATCTTGACTGAGTTTCATGACATGAATCTTTCCCACCAGAAGACCAACAAACAATTAGGCCAGCTCAATGAAAAGTTTCATTAGCTTTCAACTTGTCTTATGCAGGCCGCACAGAAGGTTTCTTCACTAGAGTCAAAACATAATGATCATGGAAGCAATTTGAGTAACATGCAGACACAACTCAAGGACATGCAACTGAAATTAGATGATTTGGAAAATCAAGCCCGACGTACAAATTTAAGATTTATTGTGATTCCCGAAGACTGAGAAGTAGGCAAATCGCCAGTCCAATTGATAAATGAACTGATACAAAAAGCTGTTCTTCCTGAAAGTGCCAAGGATATTAGAGACTTGACAATTAATAGAGCCCATCGAGTAGCAGGAAATCACCCTTCCAACCCCAAGTTTCCAGGAACAATTCTGGTTAACTTTGGCGACTGCTGAATCAAAGAACAGATTCTATCACAAGCATTTCTAAAAAAAATAGTTTACTTCCCCAGAGAACTTCACTTTCAGTATTTATGCTGATATGTCTATTTAGCTGTGCGAAGTCACAAATAATTTGTGGGAATTATTGACGAATTCAAGCGCTAAAATGCACTGGCAGGGATAATACAGCAATCCAAGCTTAAAGTGTTGTTCAAAGGGCGGTCATATATATTTCATATATATTTCATTCAGCAGAGCAGGCCCGCGACCTCCTTCATTCATTCAAGGATGGGATAGATAGAGGAAATAGTATGTAGCATTTGGGCCAATAAGAGATATAGATAGAGGGGAAATCATTAAGCATGGGCAAAATTTGCGAATTTGCGTTCCGTGAATTTGCGGATTTCCCTGCGAAATCGCAAAAAAATCAGCGAATTTTCCAGCGAAATTGCAGATTTTTTTGCGATTTGCCCTGGAGTACTTTCTACTGGCTAATCCAGTAAGTGCTCCCTCATTGGGTAAATGTATAGTGCTTTTACTACACTGCAGCTGCGTAAAGGGCCAGAAGATGTGTCTCCAGTGACCATGTGTGCCTGTAACACAGGCACAGGCACACATGGTCACTGTAGACACATTAGGCCAATGCTGCGTCAAAACCCTGTGCCTGCTTGAAGTAGGCGTAAGGCTTGATGCAGCATTGGGGAGATAGGGCCCCCCAGAGCATTGCTGGTGCTGCGTCGCGCTTGCGACGCAGCTCCAGCAATGCGCTGCTTTTACGGCACAGATGCGTGATGGATATGTGCCATTTTTGCCACATGGTGCGCCGCAATGTAAATGCGGCGGACCATGGGTGGCGGAGCTGCGGCGCACAATAACTGGCGCATCCCTGGGGATGCGCCAGTTATTGTAAATCTGCCCCAATACATTTAGCCAACGAGGGTGCACTTACTGATTAGACAGTAGAAAGTAATCCAGTTGAGTAGAGGTATTGCACAAAACGGTGGCACCTTCATGGACAAACATGCAGTGCGGGATTCATTCTGCCCCCTGTTAGACTCGTTTTTTGTGCCCTTCTGCCCTCTGTTAGACTCGTTTTTTCCTTGCTTTTCTTCCCTTCTGCCCTCTGTTAGACTCGTTTTTCCCTTGTTTTTCTGCCCTTCTGCCCCCTGTAAGACTCGTTTTTTGTGCCCTTCTACCCTCTGTTAGACTAATTTTTCCCTTTTTTTTTGCCCTTCTGCCCTCTGTTAGACTCGTTTTTTGTGCCCTTCTGCCCTCTGTTATTCCTTTGTTTTTCTGCCCTTCTGCCCTCTGTTAGACTCGTTTTTTGTGCCCTTCTGCCCTCTGTTAGACCCGTTTTTGTGCCTTTCTGCTCCCTGTTAGACTCGTTTTTCCCCTGTTTTTCTGCCCTTCTATCCTCTGTTAGACTGTTTTTTGTGCCCTTCTACCCTCTGTTAGACTAATTTTTCCCTTTTTTTTGCCCTCTGTTAGACTCTTTTTTTGTGCCCTTCTGCCCTCTGTTATTCCTTTGTTTTTCTGCCCTTCTGCCCTCTGTTAGACTCGTTTTTTGTGCCCTTCTGCCCTCTGTTAGACTCGTTTTTGCGCCTTTCTGCCCCCTGTTAGACTCGTTTTTCCCCTGTTTTTCTGCCCTTCTGTCCTCTGTTAGACTGTTTTTTGTGCCCTTCTGCCCTCTGTTAGACTAGTTTTTCCCTTGTTTTTCTGCCCTTTGTTAGACTGCTTTTTGTGCCTTTCTGCCCTCTGCATCACCACATCATCACTCAGCGCTACCCCAGCATCACTCAGCACCACCACATTATCACTCAGTACCACCACATTATCACTCAGCACCACCACAGCACCACTCAGCACCACCACAGCATCACTCAGCACCACCACATTATCACTCAGCACCACCACAGCACCACTCAGCACCACCACAGCATCACTCAGCACCACCACAGCATCACTCAGCACCACCACAGCACCACTCAGCACCATCACAGCATCACTCAGCACCACCACAGCATCACTCAGCACCACCACAGCATCACTCAGCACCACCACAGCACCACTCAACGCCACCACAGCATCACTCAGCACCACTACAGCATCACTCAGCACCACCACAGCACCACTCAGCACCACCACAGCATCACTCAGCACCATCCCAGTATCACTCAGCACCACCACAGCACCACTCAGCATCACCACAACCATTCAACAACAACTGGTTCAAATATGTTCTCTCAATGTTTCAAGCTTTATTACAAATGTCACAAAAATATGTTAATATTTCACTTCTGTTCTTGGATATTCGTCATAATAAAATACACTGAACATAATCTTCACAAAAGTTGTTTACAAAAGTTTAAGCTATTGCCATTATGATTTAAAAACTTCAGTAATAAATATTTAAAAATTAAAAGCCATTGTAATTTGTAATATCAATACATCTAAGTCATGTAAATACAAAACATGTTGCATTACAAATGCTATAGGTGTCACATTTGCGAAAGTTATAACTATTGGCATTGTAAATGACAAAGCTATTAATTTAGCTATTTTCAAAACCAACACATAAATAAAAAAAAATTGTCATTTACAAGACCAATTGCTCAAACATTCCTAATGCGAGACCTATTGCATTGCAAATGCTTGTTTTTATATCTGTCAGTGCTTCCTGTTGAGGTTTAATTTTCGTGACAGGCGCCTCATTGCCTACTTGTAACTATTCCCCGTCCCTGCTTCAAGGGTCAGAGCAGGGTCAGAGAATAGTTGCAAGTAGGCAACGAGGCGCCAGGAAGCACTTACAGGCTTACAGCAGCAGGTGCCCAAGTTGAAGTTAATTTCTTTGTAACCCTTTTGTTAAAGGTTACAAAAATGTAGCTTCAACTTTTGCACCTGCTCCTGTAACCCTGTAAGAGCTTGGCTGAAAATTTGTCCCGCTGATTCGCGGATTTTACAGCGATTTCGCGAGATTCGCGAAATCGCGGAAAATCCGCAAATTCCGCGAGCGAAACGAATTTTCAGCCCATGCTTAAAAATCATGCAGGATCATAACGTGTCAGGTATGCCTATCCATCTTGGTATAATCTAGCAATGACATCCCCCATTACCTGCTAATCTGCTCTTTTGGCTGCCTTCTCTGCGGGGAGCTGTTAGTAACATGTCAAGGTACAATGGTAGGGATAAGGGGTGACACGAGGTGAGATTAAGGGCCCGGGGGGAAAGGGTCTATGGGGGGCAAAGGCCCAACTCGCTGGGAGGGAAAAAGGGAGTGGGCACTCTCGGATGGGTGGTAGTAAGAAGAAAAGAAAATAACAATCAAAGATCAAATTAGTTGCAATTCCCACAAACATAGGGTTAAAAATAATGGAACCTACCTTCTAAATAGAATAAGAAATACAATATATATATATAATGGAAAGACGTCAGATAATAATAGCTGATATGAATGGCTGAATGAGAGGTGTTACATATTGTTTCATGTAATTTGAATGGGGGCAATAATTCAACAAAAGTAAGAGCCACACTTCATTGGTTAATGGTAAATTAACCTCATGTTATTCTTCTTCAATAAACTAAGATTTTTTAAAGTATCCTCTTAACAAAATGGCAACATTTATAAAACAGGCCCTTTTGTCCTTGGCTGATGCCGCCATTAGGGGGTTTGCAATTCTTAACACCTGTCATTATCTAGGGAAAGCCCTTGAAACTATGAGTGATCCCCTTGCCAGATGGGTGATGGGGAATCTGAAACTGGGGGAAGAAACAGTCCATTTAAACAGCCATTTTGACCCCATACATGATGAAACTCCAGCATTGGAAAAAATGGCTAAACTCTTAGTCCCTCTACAAGGAGCCTTTATCATTGGAGGGGATTTCAATTTCATTCAGAATTTAGGTCTAGACACTTCCTGAAAGAACAAATCTGAAAATAAACTGTTAACTGCCAGATACTTGAATTGTATGATGCGGTACTTCGCACTAGTTGATCCATGGCGGTCTCGGCATCCCGCTAGTAAGGAATTCATGTGTCTTTCCCAAAACTATAACACAGCATCCAGAATTTACTTTTACTTAATTTCCTACAAGTGCGAAAAATTTGATTCTTGCATCATTCCTAATCCCTTTTCCGACCATTCGGTCCCAGTAGTTGAGATCAAGGCAAAAATCGATCCAAGGGAGCAACCCAGATGGACATTAGATAGAATCCTGTTAACTGACCAGGGCTCGAGTAAAAAAATTCAGTCATTACTCGCTGAGTTTGTTATCAGAAATTTGGGATCTTCCTCACCTTTCAGTGAGGGATTCCGGCAGGGCTTATATCAGAGGGGAGGCAATTTCACATATAGCCAGAATCATCAAAGAGAAGAAAGAATTAGATAGACAGCTTCAACATAATTTCAATGATGCAAGTCAAATCAATCTTTGATTCCATTCCGAAATAATGGCACTCAATCTAAAATAGACCAGAGTAAATATTAGGAATTTTTATAAACATCAAGATATAGTAAATCCAAAAACTTGCCTCCAAAATTGGTATGAGGAAAGTGAGCATGCAGGCACATTTTTAGCTTGGTCCGTAAAAGAAAAATCGTAATAATGCCAATGTTAAGTCCATCTTTGAAATGCAAAAGGTCAAAATGTCCACCAGGCTGACAAGATTAATAAGGTCATTTTCTCACATTATGAAAGACTATAAACAGCTCCAACACCCAAATCACTAGAAGAATTTGATAATTTCCTGAATACAATCACGCTACCATATTTAATTCCCACGCACAAAGCACAACTGGTAGCACCAATATCAGAAACAGAAATCAATGCGACTGTAAAATATACCTAGTGGCAAAGCTTGTGGCATCGATGGAATATCCATTGAATTTTATAAAACCTTTTTGTCAGAGTTAAGTAATCTATTGCTTTTGTTATACCATGCAATCTTGAAAGGTTCCAATATCCCCAAGACTTTTGATAAAGCAGTGGTAGTCAGCTTTGTAAAGAAGGGGAAGTCTCAGATATAGCAGGATCTTATCGGCCCATTAGTCTTTTAAAAAACTACTATAAAATTCTCATGAAAATAAGGGCAGAAAGATTTCCCTTAGTGGCTCAAAATTTGGCTCACAAGATCCAATCTGTTTTTTTAACAGAAAGATCGCTCAACAACAATACAAACTTCTTAACACAGGCTATCTACTTTTTCTCAAATAATACCAAGAAAGCGGCAATTATCATGATCAACACTAAAACAGCTTTTTACAAGGTCAACTAGAATGTTCTCTTTTCAGTCCTGATAAAAAATGTAATTTCTCCCAAGTTATAGTGGACTTACTAACAAAATTATACAACAGGGTGCAGGCGAAAATATTTATTATTGCATATACTGCTGGTACAGTGGAGATTCAGAGGGGAACCCGGCAAGGATTTCCTATGTTGGCGGTTTTATTTGTCATGTATATTGAGCCATTAGCAAAAATTCCTTAATCAAACTCCAATAACAGGGGCACCTTAATCGAAAATATTTGCGGACGATGTAATCCCCTTTTTTGCGGCTGAAACGGCAAATATTAAACAAACATTTGACACCATTGAAACATTCTCGAAGCTGGGGGGGGTATAAAATGAATGACAGTAAATTTGAGATTCTACTATTTAAGTGTCACAACCAGATTCTTCCACAGGTCCTTTAGAGTCGGGTGGCAACCCATAAACCTATTCGTTATCTACGTATTTAGGTCTCAAATATTTTTACACTGCTTTTCGCACTATCGTGACTCCACACAACTCCACTGAATCACAAACTGGTACTCAACCAAAAACCTCTGAAGCTAAAACTTCCTCTAGTCTAACTATTTCTCCATCTCCACCCTCTAAAGCTAAAACTCCCTCAAATTTAACTATCTATCCACCCCCACCGTCGTACAATTTACCCCTCAGTCATAAATCTTCTATCCCAGTTCTCTTAGGAAACAGAAGTCTCCCCTTTCCTCCTTCCTCACTCAGACCTCCCCAACAACTTATAGCTATCCCCCTTGCCCCCCTCTCAATCACCTGAGCCCCACTACCCTATGTTGCATGATGACGAACTGCCGATCCACCTCCTACCCGACGCATCTGTCGTCTATGCCAGTTCTTTTAGGAACAAGCAATCCCCCCCTTCCTCCCTTCTCCCCCAGACCTCCTCAACTACTTAAACAGATCCCCATTTGTCCCCCCTCTCCACCACCAGTCCCCACCCCCTTCTGCTGCATGTTGATAAACTGTAGATCTGCCTCCAGTCACGCTACGGAGATTGCTGAAACTATTCTCAGTTAAGACATTGATATTGCTGTCCTAACTGAAACATGGCTCACCCCCACTCCACCCCCATCCTCGACATGCTTATCCCCTCTGGTAATGAGATCATCAGAAAAGACAGAATCGATCAAACAGGCGGTGGACTTGCCCTAATTTTCAAAGCCGAACTTAACATCTCACTAGTCAATCTTCAAGACCCTTTATCCTTTGAATACCTCTGTGCCAATCTCACCATACCTGACTCCCCCACTACCCGGTTACACATCATCTACCACCCCCCAGGTAACAGCATCTCCTTTACGGACAAATTGACTGATGTTATCATACAATCTGCCTTTCTCCCACTCATAACAAAGGTGCCACCCTTGATGCCATCATAACAAACAACTATCTAGCCTCCCTCACAAATATTTTTCCGGTTGACTGGTCTGACCACTACCTCATCCTTTTCACCTTGACCAAAACTACCTCTCGCCCAGCCCCCACCAATATACTATCCAAAAAATCCACACCCAACCTTCACCTTATTCCTCCCGGCGAACTCAAAACAACAATTAAGGCTCACTTAGATTTACCACCTCTCTCTGACAGCACAAATGACCTAGCCAACCATCATAACAACTCTATTATTGAAGCCCTAGACAAAATTGCTCCTATCAAACTCAAACAACAAAAAAATATACCCTCTAAGACCTGATTCAATTCCGAACTAAATAATGAAAGACGGTCACTTAGACATTCTGAACGGGTCTGGAGATCCCACCCAAACGTGGACAATCTGACTATCCTTAGAACTGCTCGAGCCCAGTACAAAAAACACATATTTAACGAAAAAGCCTCCTTTCTACGATCTCAACTGGATCAAGCCAGAAACCGCCCTAGAGAAAGTTTCAATATTGTAAAAAAACAAACATCCACTGGCCCTCCTAAAATATTAGCCTCCACCGACAAATGCAAAGAAATTGCTAGCTTCTTTACGAACAAAATCAACATGATCAAACTATCCTTCTCTTCCTTCCCTCTCTCACCCCAACCTACCACTACCCTATACACTCTTCCAAATACTCATAAGTCTACATCGATCACTTCTTCCACTTCGCCCGATACCTCTGATTCCCTACCTGATCTACTCCTGCATAATACCTTTCATATAACAAACTCCCCCGCTAAAAACAATGCCTCTTGGAACGATTTCAGTCCAGTATCTGAATCTTTGATCACTAATATCATTGTCAAACTTAAACCTTCTGCACACTCCAAAGATCCTCTCCCCGCCACACTAGCTCAAGAACTCAAATCTGCCATTGCCCCTATATGGACTACAATTATCAACTCCTCTCTTTCCACAGGCTGTGCTATTATTATTATTATTATTATTAATAATATTAATGAGTTTTATATCGCGCCTGGTTACCCTTAGGCATCTCCGCGCTCTTCCAGAGAGACACACCATACCAAGAGACACGAGCATTAGGCAGGGAACAAGTGGGTCTTTAAAGGTTTGCGAAACCATAAGGTATTCGTTTCAGAGCGTAGGTGTAACGGAAGGGAGTTCCACAAAGTTGCCACATTTATGGAAAATCTCCTGCCGCCAGTCCTGACCTTCCTTACTCTCGCCACTTGCAGCAAATGTTGGTGATCCGAGCGCAAGGCCCGAGGGGCCTTATAGGGTTGAACCATCTCCCGTAGGATAGGTGGCCGTTTCTCCTGCAAGATTTTATGGGCCATACAGAGTGCTTTAAAGTTCACCCTCTCTCTGACAGGGAGCCAGTGAAGCGCCTTGAGCGCAGGGCGAGCAGATTGACGCCTGGGAAGATCCGTCAAGAGCCTGGCAGCAGCATTTTGCACTTGCTGCAGTTTATTTAGGGTTGTTTCTGGAGCCCTCAGGAACAGCGCGTTGCTAAAATCCAGACGTGAGATGATGAGTCCCTGGATTAGTAACCTTAGTAAATTAGTGTTCCTGCCTCCCTTAAACTTGGCCAAATTACGCGCATTCCCAAAAACACCACAGCTGACCCCAATGATCCAAACAACCTTCGTCCCATCTCTAACCTTCCCTTCCTCTCCAAAGCCCTCGAAAAATGTGTCCTAATGCAACTAGAGAAACATATTGTCTCATTCAACCTCCTTGATGTCTTCCAGTCCGGCTTTAGAAAGGGATGCAGTACAGAAACTGATATACTTAATATCATGGATGATATTCATCGTTCCCTTGACAAAGGAGAATCCTCGATACTTATCCTTCTCGACCTCTCAGCTGCATTTGATACTGTCCACCACCCCACCCTTCTCAGCACTCTCAAAGATCGATTCGGTTTTGAAGGCACGGTACTCATATTGTTCTCCACATTCCTACAAAACAGATCTCAACAAATAAAACTTAGCCATTTCCTCTCCAAACCTCAACCTGTTTCACTTGGCGTACCTCAAGGTTCCATCCTCTCCCCTACCCTATTCAATCTGTTCATGGAACCACTCACCCTCATCCTCAAACACTCTAATATCAGTTACCATCTCTATGCTGATGACACCCAATTATACTACAAGATCAAATCTCACAAAGACATCCTTCACCTAAATGAGACACTGAATAAAATTCAAACCTGGTTCCATCTGAACCATCTCAAACTAAACCCCAAAAAAAACAGAAATCATAATTTTCTCCCCCAAAAACAATCCTCTTCCCATCCAACTCTGGCACCAAAGCACTAAACTGCCCTCTCTCCACCTCTAATACTGTTAAGCCCCTTGGCATCAGTATTGACCAAAATCTCAAACTCATCCCCCACATTAAAAATGCATCCAAAAGCACCCTTTTCACCCTTCTCCACCTCAAAAAACTCAAACCTTTTATTCCAGCAGAAGATTTCAGACTCGTTGTCCAATCACTGGTACTCTCCAGGATCGACTATGACAACGCCACTTTGGCTGGCACCCCTAAAATCCATCTTGCCCCAATTAACTCTGTCCTCAACCTTGCTGCTAGACTCATCCCTGATTGCAGAAAATTTGATCACATCTCCCCCATCCTCAAATATCTCAAGTGGCTACCAATAGAAGGGAGATCCACATACAAAATTGCCTGCATCACTCACAAAGCTCTCCACCAAAACACCCCTTCCTACCTTGCAACAAAACGTCAGAAAGCAGATTGTTCCAGATCCCTGAGAAGCACAAACTCACTTGTCCTGATCCCACCCAGACTTAAATGTTATAAAACCCAATCCTGTGCGTTCTCTGGTAACGCTCCCACAATCTGGAACTCCCTCCCAAAGGACATCCGCTGCAACCCTTCCTACCATCTCTTCAAAAAAGAACTTAAAATACTGCTTCTCAACAAATACTGGGGTATCTAATGTCACTGACACTATACATGTTCGAAGTATCGTGATACTTAGTATTACGATACCATCCCTGGTCACTCCTCTCTCTCTTATTATGCACTCCCTTCCCTCCTCCTCTATACTCCTTCCTACTCTTTCTCACCCTCACTTCACTTCCCTCTCTCTCCTTTCCATCTTTATTTATATACATTTTAATTTATGTTTCCATGCTTCTCTGCCGCATTAGGCATGTTTGAACTCACTATCACAATGTAATGCTTTCTTGCTTGTATTTTACTCTACCACATTGTTTGTTTTTCACCTTCCTTGTAAAGCGCTCTGATACTCTCGGGTCCAGCAGTGTAGAAAAAGGGTAGGGCTGATGGCCTTTTTCAAAGTTGCCCGGCGCTAACCGCCTCTATACCATTCAAGTTATCAAACAAAGAGGCAGGCGCTGGAGACTAGAAGGCAGGAAACAGAAGTTTTATTCCGACGGAGCAGAACACATCAGATCAGACAACAAGGTATCGTCTCGAGGTGCTCTAACAACCTCTCTGAGGCCTGGCCTCTTATACCCTGGTTTATGACATGTGAACATTCTTTATTGTATAAAAACTCTTTGAACTTATAAAAAGACATCCCCGTAATCCTCGTGTCAGACCCACCCCCACATGCATCCACAATAGAGGTCCTCACCCTGCAGATAATAGGAGGGGGTTTATCGCGCAGCTGAGTGTTCCGCCGATTCTTAGGATGTGTGCGCCTGATCGTATCCCAGGGGGTGGGGAGGCCATGATCAATAGAGGGTCCTTTGAAGAGGAGTGACTCCATACAATAGGGGGCAATAAACTGTATCTCCCAGCTAGGCGATGGCCTCGGACCTGTGTGGACAATCGGACTCGGGGGAAGGGGTCATCAAAGGAGAGGCATTCATGAAAGGAAAGGAGGTGCTGGTCAGGCGCGGTGCAGCTCCCAGGGACAGAGTCATGAGGAAGGAGAGGGTTTATGACTTGTGCATGTGAGAGCGGGGGCAGCCAGGGTGTGCAGGGGATGCTTGCAGGGTCAGGGGAGCGCGCTGGCGATCGATCGTGAACAGGGAGACCATGGTACCTAAGATAGTTGCCGTGCATTTTGTACATGGATGACATAATGGCGCAGATGATGTTCATTTCGCAAACTAAAATTCCACAGTCCTCCCTTTTAACATGTCTCGCCAACTTGTCAATTCGGGTCTATCCCCATAAGGCCACGTACTTCTACCTCGTGGAGGGGACTCATGTGCTCAGTTCGGAAGTCCAAAGTCTTGGGGCACATGCAGTTAGAAATGAGCGCACATAAAGATGGCAAGCATTGTATACCTAGGCAACACCCACATAGTATCACAATCGGTATCAATATGAATGTAAACAACATCCATCCCCAGCCCTTCAGAGTGTCCCAAAACCAGCTCCCAAACGACCATCCTTCTTGTTCTTGATGAACTTCTGAGGAAAGTCTATGGAGGTGCTCAATTGCCTTGTAGACTGAGGGCGAGTTATCTGGCACGTAGGTGCAACAGCTAGACCCGATGATGCGGCATGCTCCTCCACGATCGGCTAGAACAATGTCTAGAACCAGGCGATTTTGAAGAGTCACAAGGCGGACCGCCTGAAGCTCAGCCGTGTTGTTGGCGAGGGCGCCAGCTGTGATGTTGATGGTGGTTTCTATTGCCTGGGTCGGATGTCGGATGGCGCGGCTGTTTGCCATCGGACCCCACAGAGGAACAAGTCCCTTTGCTGCATCCAGGAACTGTGCTCCAGTGGAGTCGGTTTGTCCAATGTTACTTGCGCGCCTCTGCCGGTGATGGTCAGCAGGGGCTACATACGTGGGGGGGAGGACGAAAGCGATGTAGCAAGTGCCTCTCCAGCCTTTCGGGAGCCAGGTGTAAGCTTTGGTGCCACAAACAATGTACATATTCGGAGAAGCAACAAAGGAAGGGGGGTCAACTGAATCCAATGTTTTGGTGATGCGGCAGGTACTGTGTCCCACTAGCTGCGTTCCCCGGCCTTCGAGGCACACAAGACCTGTGACATTGATAACGGACAGGGCCACAGTCAGTGTGGCGGCAGTTTGTTTCTGCAGATGAGAGAAGGTGGGTCTAGCTGGATTGTGGAGCACTTGCACTTCAACACGTTCTTTGGCTGGGATGTTCATAAGGAAGGCGGCACCCGAGGACACAGGACACAGGGGAGCAGAGGTCCTTCCGGTTTTGTTCAGCCAAAACCCATAGTAGAAGTGTGATACTGTCTGGCCGGAAGAGGCGTTGTCCTTGTGGCTCTCTTGCATGAGGATCAGCCAGGCGAGGCAGGAGCCGTGAACTGAGAAGGGAGAAGGGATGAAGGGGATGGAGTGTCCAGTAGCATGCGGGAGCAACCCGCAGATCCAGCAGTTCGTGGCATTTGCAGCAAGGTTGTGTTGGTGCAACAGTTGCACGAAGGAATTGTTCCAGAATTCCCTGCGCCTTTCTCGGAGCTGAGGCGACAGGGAGATCAGGTGATGTTCTTTCATGGGGGTCGGTTCTGCAGTGGGCAGCAATGCCTGATGAGCGGGTGTGCTTTCCTCCAGAATCCAGAAGGAGGTCATGAGGAGGAGGCAGAAGAGGAAGACAATGAAGAGGGCAATTGTCTTTGATTTGTGCAAATTGTCAGTCTTTGGGTTTCTATAGTGGGTATTTCCGGTTGCTTCCATCATCTTCTTATCTGGCGCTTCCATCATCTTCTTATCTGGCGCTTCCATCATCTTCAAGGTGCTCGGTAATGGGCAGAACCACAGACTTTCGTTTAGCTTCTCTCCGGGTAACCCTTAGTTGTGCTTAGGTCACCGTTCTGAGAGTTAACTTAGTCTGTGGCCTACTTAGCCGAAGCTCCCTCCTTTCGACGCAGGAAATACCCTTCTCTGGATGGCACAGTGGGATCAGGGAATTTTGCAAGTTCAAGTGCCTCGGTATCGGGATAACAGTCCAGTGCTGGCCGGTCTTTGTTCAGGAGCTCTTCTTGGGTGTCGACGTTATCTGTCGTGGCCAGGGTCGAGGAGACCTTCCTGCAGTGGTGTGCGTGCAGCCAGTGCCGCTTCCCCTCCACTCGAAGCGCCGTCCGGGTGGTGATCAGCACTTGCCAGGGGCCCGTCCACCGGGGTTTCAGACTCTTGGCCCGTTGAAAGTTTCGGACTAATACGTAGTCCCCCGGTTGGATGTCGTGGCCTGGGCCCCTGGAAGCATCGGGGATGGCCTGCTGCACCTGTTGATGAATTACAGACAACGTTTTAGTTAACTTGCACAAATAATCAGACAGCAGGACGTCCGGGACGTCATGAATGGAGGTCGGTTTGGGGGCAGTCCAGAGGTTCATCGGTCGCCCGAATACAACCTCGTAGGGGGTCAAATGGTGTTTGGTGGGAGTGGAGCGCATCGATAGCAATGCCAGTGGGAGGGCATCTGGCCACTTAAGTCCAGTGGTGGCTACTATTTTTGACAGTTTCAGCTTCAATGTGGCATTATGTCGCTCCACCAAACCGGCGGACTGGGGGTGGAAGACTGCATGAAATCTCTGCTTCACCCCTAACCCTTTCAAGATTAGTTGGATAACCTCAGCTATGAAGTGGGGGCCATTGTCGCTCCATAAAATTCGACAAAGGCCATAGCGAGGGAAAAACTCTTTCAGTAGTACTTTGGCAGTAGTCATGGCAGTGTTGTCACGGGTTGGATAGGCCTCTACCCATTTGCTGAAGGCACATACAATGACTAGTACATACTTCAAGCCTTGGCATCTCTCCAGCTGGATGTAATCCATCTGGAGGACCTCAAAGGGGTGATCGGGGATCCCAAACCCTCCCCGGGGTACCACAGTTCCTTTCCCGGGGTCGTGTTGCAAGCAGATAAGGCACTGCTGGACTAGGCGTTTGGCTGAGTCGGGGATTTTGTCGTTGTGCCAGACTTTGTAAATGAGTTCGATCATGGGTGCAGATCCTATGTGTGCGGGGGAATGTGCCATAGTCAGTATCGGGATCAGGTATGAGTCAGGCAGCAGCCATCTGTTTGCATCTTTTGTCCGCCAGCAGCCCTCATCGTCCTTCAAACCCACCCGCGCCCACTCGGTCAGTTCGTGAGGGGTGCTGGCTGACTGGATGTCTCTAATCATTTCCCTTGCGTCAGTCCATTTCTCTGCTTGTGACCTGGTCACATACATGCGTGTCACCGCCCTATTCTCAGCTGTGGTTCGTGCAGTGATGTCGGCCAGTGCGTTCCCTTGTCCGACTAAGTCTGTCACCTTCTTGTGTGCCTGGCATTTGATCACTGCTAATCGTTTGGGGAGGAGAACTGCTTCAATCAGGGCAGAAACCAGATCTCCGTGAAGGATGGGTGTGCCGTGGGACGTCAGGAATCCCCTTTCCCTCCACAGGAGCCCAAAATGGTGAACCACCCCGAAGGCATACTGACTGTCTGTGTATATGTTCGCGGTGGTTCCTGTTGCTATGATGCATGCTCGTGTGAGGGCTATCAGTTCTGCCGCCTGTGCAGATCGTTGTGTGATGCGGGCTGTCTCAACTACTGTTCGGGCTGTCGTTACCGCATAGGCAGCTGAAGTGGTGCCATCTGGGAGTTTGATGCATGAGCCGTCTACCCATAGCTCTCCATCGGGGTCTGTGAAGGCAGTGTCTCGGAGGTCAACTCTACTCCTAGTTTGTTCGTCCGTGAGGGTCGCACAGTCGTGTATGGGAGGCACGTCGGGGTCATCTTCAGGCAGGGGCAACAGTGTGGCAGGATTCAAAGTCGTACATCTCTTTAGTGTGATGTGGGGTGCAAGTAGCGTCAATTCGTACCCTGTCAGTCGTGCGCTAGTCAGGTGTTGAGTCTTGGTTTGGTTCAAAAGGGTGTCAACCGCATGGGGTACTAACACGGTGAGGGAGTTTGAAAGTACAATTCCCTCGCTCTGACGGATAGAGACAGCAGCGGCAGCTACTGCTCGAAGGCAGGCAGGCAAAGCTCTGGCTACAGGATCAAGAGTGGCAGAGAAGTAGGCACAAGGGCGCTGCTTGGGACAAATAGACTGAGTTAGGACCGACAATGCGCACCCCTCCCTTTCGTGGGTGAAGAGGGAAAAGGACTTGGAGTAATCCCCAGGACGGGTGCTGAACAGAGGGCATCCCTTAACTCCTTAAAGGATGCTTGACACTCAGGGGTCCAAGGGAGCGGGAAGGGGGCATTTTTGGTCAACAAGGCAAGTAGGGGTTTTATAATGAGGCTGAAATTTGGTAACCGTTGTCTGCAAAAAGAGGTAAGGCCAACCAAAGAGCGGACTTGCTTTTGTGTTTTTGGGATGGGGATAGCTAGGATGGTTTGGATTCGATCGGGCGTAAGTTTCCTCCCTTCTTTGGACAGGAGATGGCCTAGGTATGTCACTTGTGGTTGGCAGAACTGTAATTTCTTTTTGGAGACTTTGTGGCCATTTTCTGCGAGAAAGTGAAGGAGTTGGACAGTGGCTGTGATTGCAAGTGGGGTGGTGTCGGCCGCCAAAAGGATATAATCGACATATTGGATCAACACCACTCCATCTGGTAGCTGGACGGCGTCCAGCTGTCTTTTAAGGGCCTGGCTGTAAATACTGGGACTTTCAGTGTACCCCTGGGGAGCTCTACAAAATCGGTACGAGCGGGATTTTAGGGTGAAGCCGAAGAGATAACGGCTGTCTGGATGGATGGGGATAGAGAAAAACGCATTCTTGAGATCAATAACAGTGAAGGTGGTGGCAGTGGACGGGATGAGGGTCAGAATGGTGGTGATGTCTGAGACTACGGGGTATTGGGGTACAACCACTTTGTTAATCTCTCGCAGGTCGATGATGAAGCGGTACGCTTTCTCATCTCCTTCGCCTTGCTTCTTAACAATGGGTAGGATAGGGCTGTTGCAGACATTGCTAACCACTTCCTCGACCACTCCTGCATCTACCAGGGACTGAATGATCGCTACCAGTGCCTTCTCGCCCTCGGGCGATATCCGATACTGTGGGAGTTTCGGGAGTATTGCGTCTTGTCTTACCGTTATGTGTATAGGGTCAATCATCATTCGTCCCACATCAGAGTCATTTTTGGCCCATAGGTACGGGGGCAGGGTGTCGAGCAAGGACAGGTCAGCATCAGTTATGGAGTACATGTGTCGTGCTGGGCAGGATTTGAACATGCTCGGGTTGTCGTACAGGATGACTCGGACTCCATCTGGGGAACACCTAATGGTAGCTCGAAAATGCTTTAGTAAATCAATGCCCATAATGGCGTCAGGGGAGTTGGAGGAGAGCAAAAATGTTGTGTCAGTGAGGTTGTTTTCTAGGTCAAAGGAGATAGGTACGGACAGGGGGTTAGTGGAGGGCGTCCCATCGAAACCTATCGATGTAATGTGTGAGCCAGACAAGGGTGCCCTTGGAATCAGTCGTTTCGATAACACACTACGTGTCGCCCCAGTGTCTACCAAAAATGGAGACTTACAGCCTTATTCATCAAGGCCGAATCGGCTCGCAAAGGGCCAGATTCTGAGAATCTGGCCCTTTGCGAGTGCGATTTTTGCATTTGGGATTCAACATCCCAAATGCAAAAGTCGCTATTTGCTAATTCGCATATTTGCGAGGATTTACATTTAAGGAATCTCTATTTGAGATTCCTTAAATGTAATTCATCATCCATTTTACAATTGCGAAATCGCAATTTCGGCCCGCAATTTACCGCGAGGTCAAACCTCGCGGTAAATTGCGAAAACTCAGAAAAATGCATTTAAATGCATTTTTCTGAGTTGCACGTTACACACACACATGTCCTTTGGACATGTGTGTGTGCAACACCTGTGTTAATTTCCATGCAGGGGTGCTACAGGGTGTCCTTTGGACACCCCTGGCACCCTTGTACTCGCAATCTCATTTGGGATTAGCTAATTGCTAATCGCAAATGAGGAATGACTCCCCATGCATTCCTATGGGCCTTTTGGAATCAGTGGGAATCGCAATTACTATTGCGATTCTTACATGAATACCGTTTTGCGAGTCTCAAATAGCGATTCCTTATGATTCGCTATTTGAGCCTCGCAAAACAGCCCGTTCATGAATCAGGCTGTTTGTACCCAGGACCTTAGCGGTGACGTAAGGACCTTGCTGGTCAACACAGAGCTCGACTGGATCCCTCCCTTGCCCCTGGCAGTCCTATGCAAAGTCGGGGGCATTCTCGCTGTCGGATAGTTGATACTGGTTCTGTCGGGGGCTGTCAAACGTGTTCGACCTCCCTGGTCTGTTGTTGTTGGTGTCATTTGTGTACCCTCGTCCCTGCCCCCTATTTCTCGGTCCACCCGCTACGTCCTTGGGGTCCCTATTTCTGTTCATTTCTGACAGAACCGGACACTGGGATTTCCAGTGGCCGAATCCTTTGCAGAAGGCACACTGGTCCTCGCTAATGTCTCTACGTCCGATGTGGGGTGTTGGGGTGTTGTCTTTGGGAGGTGGATTTCTAGGGGTGGTTGATTGGTAGTTCCCCCTGTGGGGTTCTCTTCCGACCGCTACCCCTTGTATCTGGGCTATCATCACCCTTTCTTTCAAATCTTTCTTCTTTCTCTCGGATGCCCTATCACTCTCATTCTTTTGATGTTCGTAATACTGAGCCATCTGAAGGATAGCTGCGGGTTTGGAGGCCCCCCAACTACTTTCGCTCGTCTGTAACTTTTGGGAGACCTCTTGTGATAGACCCTTTACATAATTTTGTACAAACAGGTGTTGTCCGGTGGCGGTGGTCATGTCTTGACCACTGTAGTCGGAGAACACCGTCTCAAATCGGGAGAAGTATTCCGATACGTCTTCCTGGGGTTTCTGACGGCAAGCCGTGACTATCGACCAATCTACCTTTTTCTCTGGGATTAATGTTTTTAGCTTCTGAACTATTTTGTCTGGGAGTTCCAGTACGTCTTTTACAGGTTTCCTTCCGGGCTCTCGCTGTCTATCTAGCTCACCGAGTTGCTTCAAGGTATGTCCGAACAGATCTGTGTGGTCAGCCTTCCGGATTTGCTTCCACACGTCAGCCGGCAGACATAACCCGAAAAACAAGTCAATGTACGCTAAAGTCATTACTGTCGAACCCAAGGCTGTGCCTAATTCGGTATAGAATGCTGTCGGGTTCTTTCTTAAATCGGGCAGAGTTTGTCTAAAGGTTAAGATATCTTGTCGGTCCCATGGTTGGTAAACCCAATTGTACACAACCCTCCCCTTGGCATCTGTGTGGTTAATATCGTCGTTTGTTCCCTGGCCACGTGGCGGAATCCTGTAAGGGGCCGCCTCTCTGATAGGCATCATAGTGTTGGCTACTTCTAATGAGGACCCGGTCGCTTCAGGGACCGTAATCTTGACTTCTGGTTTCTGTTCAGTGAGGTGGCGGAAGACTTCAAGCGTTTGCATGAAGAGGTCCGTCACATCGTGTTCAGTCCCATCCCCAACATCGACCTTTCTATATAAAGTTGTCAATTTAGCGGGGCCCTTATTCTGATACCTATCCTCATATGCGTTCAGGGTGTGGTAGCTGAATCGTAAAATGAAATGCCGTCTGTGGCTACCGGCATGTGAATTGTGCATATCCATCGTGTATTCTTCGCTCTCCTTCCGTTCTACTAGTGTCTTCACTATCTTGTCAATCCCATCCCGCTCATCTTTGCTCAATCTATTTGGTCTGGTTGGTGGTTGCTTGCTAGCCTCGGGGTCATCTGGTGCTGTTACTATTGCAGCCGATGCAGAGGCCGCAAGGGCCGGGGCACTAGCACTAAGGTCGCTCTCGCTTGTATTTGGAGCTGGTAGGTGCTGTATCAGAGGTTGGCAGGGGGCATATGGAGGGGGCATGTAGATGATTGGAGGACCTAGCAGTAACTCATCGTTCGCCCGTTGTTTGGAGGGCAGCTCAGGGTAGAGCGTAGAGGGGGTCCTAACAGGGCATTGGCCTGTTAATCCTGATTCTTGCTTTTGTGTAGCTTCCTTTCTTTCTTTTATTTCTTCTTCTAGTTGCTTAGCGGCTAGGTGGGCAGCCTTCCGTAATTCTTTCCCTATTTTTGCTTCTTCTCTTTTCTTTCGTTGTTCCGTTTCTTTGCGCCACATGCCGATACTGTCGAGCATGGTGGGCGTAGTCTTATTTTTCTGGAGCGCTGTTTCTAATGTTTCTATTTTATGATTATCAAAGGAACCTATCAGTGGCCACTGACTTTCGGGGTTCTTCTTTGTATATTTATGCCATAACTTGTTATAAGCTATAGCGACTAGTCCATGCTTAATGAACATGTCCTTATTAGGGGTGCCTTCCAGTGGAGCTGGATGGTTCATCTCTAATAAGCGGTCCGGGCTAAACAGGCTACCAATCAGTGGGGAGAAGATAGGCATGACGGGTTAAAACGGGGACAAAGGTCTGCACTACCCATCTTATCTCGGCGGGCAAAGACTAGACAGAATATTTCTATTCTCCGTTGTTTGCAGGCGGTGAATACCTCAAAAGAACCAATACCGAACAATCAATGTTCGGTCAATCAAACAATGAATGGGGAGAATAAGTAGGCACGACGGGTTAAAAGTTTGCGTTACCTACTTTTTCTCTACCTGCAAAGAGAGACCTTGTTCTTCCCTGTTTGCAGACAGAGAATCTCCAGACAACAATCCGCGAACAACAGTTCGGGAAAACAGTGGGGGAGGAAGATAGGCACGACGGATTACAACGGGGACAAAAGTCTGCGTTACCTATCCTTCACTGCTTGCAAAGAGAGAGCCTGTTGTTTCTCCGTTTGCAGACGGTGAATCTCCAGAAGAATCAACAAAAGAGTAATACTAGTATTATCCAAATCAAACAATCATTTCATACTTTTGTCGCATTTACACGACCTTACCCGGACCGCATGGACAGTTTCCTGTCTTCCGGATCCAGCGCCCGATCGTCCTCTATTCTTCGTGATGTTCGCGGCACTCCTGATGGTTCCCAGTCAGGACCGTAGATCACTCGAGAGAGAGGTCAGTTCAGAACTAGTGAAGTTCGGATGATCGGCTGTCAGACGAGGGTCTATCGGACACGAGCTCTCCCGATCTTTGCAGTCATTCACTCTGTCGTCGGGACCTCTCCCACTGGATCCACGTGTCGCTGATGGGCCCCACGCTTTGGGAGGCCAATTGTAGAAAAAGGGTAGGGCTGATGGCCTTTTTCAAAGTTGCCCGGCGCTAACCGCCTCTATACCATTCAAGTTATCAAACAAAGAGGCAGGCGCTGGAGACTGGAAGGCAGGAAACAGAAGTTTTATTCCGACGGAGCAGAACACATCAGATCAGACAACAAGGTATCGTCTCGAGGTGCTCTAACAGCCTCTCTGAGGCCTGGCCTCTTATACCCTGGTTTATGACATGTGAACATTCTTTATTGTATAAAAACTCTTTGAACTTATAAAAAGACATCCCCGTAATCCTCGTGTCAGACCCACCCCCACATGCATCCACAATAGAGGTCCTCACCCTGCAGATAATAGGAGGGGGTTTATCGCGCAGCTGAGTGTTCCACCGATTCTTAGGATGTGTGCGCCTGATCGTATCCCAGGGGGTGGGGAGGCCATGATCAATAGAGGGTCCTTTGAAGAGGAGTGACTCCATACAATAGGGGGCAATGAACTGTATCTCCCAGCTAGGCGATGGCCTCGGACCTGTGTGGACAATCGGACTCTGGGGAAGGGGTCATCAAAGGAGAGGCATTCATGAAAGGAAAGGAGGTGTTGGTCAGGCGCGGGTGCAGCTCCCAAGGACAGAGTCATGCGGAAGGAGAGGGTTTATGACTTGTGCATGTGAGAGCGGGGGCAGCCAGGGTGTGCAGGGTATGCTTGCAGGGTCAGGGGAGCGCGCTGGCGATCGATCGTGAACAGGGAGACCATGGTACCTAAGATAGTTGCCGTGCATTTTGTACATGGATGACAATATGGCACAGATGATGTTCATTTCGCAAACTAAAATTCCACAGCAGTGCTATATAAAACCTTGGAAATTAATAAAGAAATAAATAACTATATTACAATGTTTAATAAAGATCCCAAGATCCTAAATAGATGGCATAATTTACCTATATCTATAATTGGAAGAGTGGCACTGATAAAAATGATGGTACTTCCATTATTCATTTTTGTTTTCTCAAATGTTCTTATCAAAATTCCTTACACTTATTTCACTGAACTAGGCCATTAGTTCGGAAATGTATTTGGAGAGGGAAGAAACCACGGACAAAATTAACAACATTGCAATTGAGACCTAAAGAAGGAGGTCTAGGGCTACCTCATATACAAAAACATTCCTAAACCGCTCTCTTGGACTGGTGGAGAGACGCATTATCAGCACAAGATTATGGCCCTAACTTCTATCTACATCAAATGCTATTAGAAAAAAATGCAGATCTAAAATCTTTTATTACAATCCCTAAGCTAACCAAATGCTACTGATACAAGACTCCCCGCATAATCCATGATGGACTCAATCGATTGAAAGAGAAGTATCAATTCACACCTTAACACCCAGAAACTAAACTGCTATCCTGTAGGAAACAAGGAGTTGCAATGGAGACACAGACATTGAAGAACTGGGAAAGGCTGGGTATCTATCAAATTCAAGATTTAGTAATATAAGTTGAAATGAAATCTTGGGGACAAATTAGACAGGATAAAATAGAAGAAGTCTTGACCCTAATATTTTCCTATCTCAAAATCTCAAGCCTAGTTCAGAAATTGCAACTCCCAGCAGGACCACTTTCCGAAGCTGTCAACTATGTGCTGGACATCAAACAAATGCCCTGTTCCCATAAGCGTGGAAGGGTATACTCAGATGTGAGTCCCTTGCTCATTGCACCATCAGGATTCAAGCAAGCCGGGCCGACGACGGCTGAAATGCCAGAAACCGGTCCCCGGAAGCTTGTTTCCTTCCCAGTGTAAGAATTGGCTTGGTAGTTTGGTTTGCCCTGTTCCCATCATGCACTGGGACAGGAACAGACTAATTTGCATATATCCAGGTTCTGAACTGGGATGGTGCAGTGAGCTAAAAAACGGTGTTGGATCTAGCCCTGATCTCTTGACTGGCTGAGAGTATTCTGCTTAATTCAGAAACTCTGTCCATCACCACCCCTTGTTGTTAAATATTTTGTCCACCCTAAGCGTGGAAAGGTATACTCAGATGTGAGTCTCTTGCTCATTGCACCATCAGGATTCAAGCAAGCCGGGCCGGCGACGGCTGAAATGCCAGAAACCGGTCCCCGGAAGCTTGTTTCCTTCCCAGTGTAAGAATTGGCTTGGTAGTTTGGTTTGCCCTGTTCCCATCATGCACTGGGACAGGAACAGACTAATTTGCATATAGCCAGGTTCTGAACTGGGATGGTGCAGTGAGCTAAAAAACGGTGTTGGATCTAGCCCTAATCTCTTGACTGGGTGAGAGTATTCTGCTTAATTCAGAAACTCTGTCCATCACCACCCCTTGTTGTTAAATATTTTGTCCACCCTAAGCGTGGAAGGGTATACTCAGATGTGAGTCCCTTGCTCATTGCACCATCAGGATTCAAGCAAGCCGGGCCGACGACGGCTGAAATGCCAGAAACCGGTCCCCGGAAGCTTGTTTCCTTCCCAGTGTAAGAATTGGCTTGGTAGTTTGGTTTGCCCTGTTCCCATCATGCACTGGGACAGGAACAGACTAATTTGCATATAGCCAGGTTCTGAACTGGGATGGTGCAGTGAGCTAAAAAACGGTGTTGGATCTAGCCCTGATCTCTTGACTGGGTGAGAGTATTCTGCTTAATTCAGAAACTCTGTCCATCACCACCCCTTGTTGTTAAATATGGACATCAAACAAATGGCGGGAATCAGAAACTGGTACCATATCTCGCAGCAACAAATATATATGATTACATAGTCCTGAATGCCCCTCTAAAAATACAAGGAGACTACAGCCTGTCCTATAGAGGCAACCGAATGGCAGGACTATAATCAATGATCCACCAAGGCCATTTGCAGGGCAAATGATAAACTAATGGAATTCTTCTCAAAATGGCAATTATACTATACCCCCCGCTAAATTGCACAAATTGTTTCCAGAAACATCATCAGATTGTCCTAGATGCAATCATTCAAGAGGGGACTTGTTCGATATGTGTTTCTCCTGCCTGAAATTGACTGTGTAGTGGACCAGGGTCTTTCAGTTGATTAGTCAACAACTCGAATGCAGCATAGACCCCAATCCTATGGTAATTTTATTTGTGATTTCTAACATTACTTTAACGGTGCGACAAAAACGATTTGTGTTTAATGCTTCACTAATAGCTAAATCTTTGATCTTACAAAATTGAAATCATCGGATCCACCAAAACAGGCACTATGGGTAATCAAAATGAGAAACACGAAAAAACGAGAAAAACTTTATTCTCTCAGGATATGGGTTATCCAGAAATGTGCACAAATATGGGGAGCAAAATAAAACCAATAGCGGCAGGTACTGCAACATAGCATAAATGAAGAAATATATGTTGATAACGACCTAGTTTGCAGCTTCTATGACCTATTGATTGCATTGTATTTATATTTGTACTCAGGCATAGATTTCCAACCCCAAATATTAATGAATTACATTTTATATGATGACTATTCATTGCATTTGAATTATGAACTATCACAATACTACCCTCTTGCTTTGAGACTACAAATGTTGAAGTCCATATGCTGGTTGACAACAAGCATTTCTGAGAAAAATCGCTTTTTGTGCATTAGAGCTCCATGCTCCTGGCCCAGCCTCACCCCCATCTACTCTTGCTGACACCCTGGCACAGAACAAAATGCAACTATCCACCAAGGTAATCCTGACATCCCATACGAGTAAGAAATGAGCTCTTCAATTTACTCTTCAATTATCAATGTATTTTTTAACAAAAAACAATGCTCAAACCAACCACTTTAATAATGTATTCATTTTTATAATATTGCAAGCTTTGTTATGAGATGTATGAATGTCTTGTGGAAATAGACATACTTCATATCTCAATGCTGTGTCCTAATAATTATGTTGAACGGTAAATATTTTGGAGACATACTTTTTTCATCAATCTTGTCTCTTGTTGATATCATTTGCAGGAAGATAGGTCAACACATGTCGCCTGTAAACCTTAAGCGACAAATGTACTTTTTTAAGAGTAAGGGGGTTGAAGAATAAATGGAAAAGTGAACAGAAGAGTCAAGTCAAGTCAGGGACATTTAAATAGCGCACACATCACTCCAAGAGTCTCATGCCGCTTGCAGACGGCTCCGATAAGAATGCTGGGTTAGTTATCGAATAGCCATGACTTCAACTTGTTGGGAAAGCAGCTATGATCAGGGATGGTTCGTAAGGTTTAGGGCATTTTCTTCCAGGGTGCCGGTGCGAGAAAGGAAAAAGATCTGCCACCTTTTCTAGAGGTGTGGATTCTAAGGGGAAAGCAGTGAGTCATTACTAGATCTAAGCACCCTACATGGCTGATACCAACATAGTTTTTTTACCAGTATCTTGGGCAATTTCCGAATATGTGCTAATGTGTCAAACGGAGGGTTTTAAAAATAATTCTTTTTTTCGCTGGAAGCCAGTGTAGAGCTCTTAAACAGGGGCAGAGGAAGATCTGTGCGGAAGGTGTAGGACTCACCTAGCGGCGGTGATCTGCAAAATCTGGAGCCTGTTTATAAGGTTTACATTTATTGAGAGCAATAGGGCATTTCCATAGTCCATTCTGTTAGTAATTAATCCATGGATTAATGGTTTCCTAGCCTCAATGGCAATCCATTTGAAAACCTTCCGCAAGCTACGCATTACACCAAAGCAAGTGCTGATGACAATGGTTTATTTGGCTTTTCACAGGCAGTTGATTGTCCATGTAAAAACCAAGGTTACAAACCATTTCCTTGGAGGTTGGGCAGGGGCCTAGATTGGATGTCCACCAGTCATGACCCCAATGTTCCTGAGCCTTGCCAAAGAGAATAATCTTTGACTTACCACCATTCAATTGGAGGTGGTTGGATCTCATCTAGTTATCATCGTGAGACATACAGTTTTGAAACACTGCTTGGTTTCAGTAGGGTCCGGGCATAAGGTGATCAGGATCTGCATGTCATCTGCGTATGATATGAAATCAAATCCATAGGCTCTGATCACCTTAGCCAGTGGGGTCATGTAAAGGTTAAAAAATGTTGGGCTCAAGACAGAGAGCAGGGAAAAATACCGTAGGGAATTAAGGACGTATAAACTTGCTATACGCGCTGCAAAGGCCTCCTTTTTTGGGGAGAGAGTGAATCATGCTGCGTCCTCATCCAGGGAAGCCTTTCTAGTGATGAAGGAGCTTCTTAAACCACCGGATCCCATTCTTGTTCACGACAGACCACAGGAAAAATGTCTGGAATTGGCCACTTACTTCAAAGATAAAATTGACACCATTATTAGTTCTCTCCCCCCGGTGATGGGAACCCCGACCCCGTCTGAGGACTTAAGCATGTCGGAAAATCTATTGACGTCTTTTGGCCCCGTAACCTCAGGCGAAGTACTGAAGGTCCTCGGGAGCTTGAAGAGTGGCTCGCCTCGAGACCCAGTCCCAATGCGGTATTTAAAGCAGGCTGCCCCATCGATAGGAGAGCCTTTGACCGATTTGGTCAATCTCTCCTTCGCTCATGGCACGGTACCGCCGGACTGGAAGAGCGCAGTCGTTAAAGCGCTTCTGAAGAAGCCTGGCTTAGATCCACAGAACTTAGCCAATTTCAGGCCCATCTCCTTGCTACCAGGGATTAGTAAGGTTGCCGAGAAACTGGTTAACTGCCAACTGTCCAACTTTCTCAAGGAGAATGGTCGGTTGAGGGACTCCCAGACGGGATTCCGACCGGGTCATGGAACCGACACGGCTCTGCTAGCAGTTGTAGAGGAGGCCAGAAGCACTTTGGATACAGGGGGGTCAGTGGCAGTGATCCTCCTGGACCTAAGTGCAGCCTTTGATACTGTCAACCATGGAGTGTTGACACAACGCCTAGCAGAGTCAGGTGTCACAGGAGCGGCCCTGGAATGGCTAGCCTCTTTTCTGGAGGGGCGTACCTTCGAGGTTTGGGAAGGCAATGCGAAATCTCCTCCCCTTCCACTTCACTGTGGGGTGCCTCAGGGCTCATCCCTGAGCCCCACGTTATTTAACGTGTATATGGCACCCCTGGAGGGTGTGGTGTCTCCGTTTGGCTTTAAGACCATAAGCTATGCGGATGACACTCAGCTAGTGGTGGGTTTGCCACAGCTGGAGAAACAGCCTGAAACGCTCCATTCATGCCTAAGAGAGGTGTTTGACTGGATGACCAGGTCATCGCTCAAATTGAACGGCTCAAAAACTGAGCTGATGATCTTGGGTCACTCAAGTTTTGCCCTCTCGCCGAGCAGCTGGCCCAACTGTATGGGCACCCCGCCTGACCCAAAGAAGGAGATCAAGAGCCTGGGGGTCTGGCTGGACCCTGATCTGTCCTTTAGGACACACGCCAAGAAGATCGCTGGCGTGTGTTATGGACTGCTCCGATCGGCCCGTAAGGTTCTCCCCCTCTTACCTGAACTCTCCCGGAAGCTGTTAGTCCAAGGTCTAATCATCTCACGCCTGGACTACAGTAATGCACTCTTTCTTGGAGCACCGGAAGCAATGTTCAAAATCCTGCAACAAGTGCAGAACGCGGCAGCCAGGCTGCTGCGGAACGTTCCGGCCAGGCAATCAGCCAGGCCCGCTCTAAAGGCACTCCATTGGCTCCCGGTCAAAGAGAGAGTGACCTTCAAGGCCCTCTGTATTGCTCACAAGAGCATTCAGGGGAAAGGACCTGCTATTCTGAAGGACATGGTTCGGCCCTATAAGCCCACCAGAGCCTTACACTCCGATAATAAACACCTCCTTCAGATAAAGAGAATTAGGAGAGCCCGTTCAGGTGGCAGGAGCTTTTCTATCCATACTGCACACGCCTGGAACTCCCTCCCACTCTCACTACGCTCTGAACCAAACCTGCTCAGGTTCCGGAAACATCTTAAAACTTATCTATTTCCAGAATAATTCCAGATCTGTTCTGCTCCACACAGGCAGCTTGCTCTGATTCTCTATAAGCGCTGGGATGCCTCTGGGTAACCGTGCGCGGTACAAAATTCGTTAATAATAATAATAATAATAATAATAGAGCCCTGTGGTACCCCCATCTCGACCTGTCTCTCACATGAAATGCGATTGCCCATCTGGACAGTTGTTACACGGTCAGATAGATAGCTTTGGAACCATTTAAGGGCATTTCCTCTGACACCTATCTCCCAGAGCCGATGTTCTAAAATGCTGTGGGAGATGGTGTCAAAGGCGGCGGACAGGTCGAGCAGGACGAGGATGACTGACTGATGTTTATCTAAGGCCAGTCTGATGTTATCAACAACCTCAACCAGTGCTGTCTCTGTACTATGCGCCGCCCTGAAACCGGACTGTGAAGGGTCTAAAAGTCCATGGCTCCCAAGATGGTCAACAAGCTGTTGTTTAATGAGGGATTCCAACATTTTCCAAAGTAGGGCGGTAGAGAGATTGGACCATAGTTTAGAAGAAGTTTTGGATCGGCCGTCGGCTTCTTCAAAATCCGTCTCACTCTGGCAGCTTTACATATTATGGGGAAATCCACCTCTGAGAGCGACTTATTAAGTAGATCATTTAGGCTTTCCAATAATACCGGAGCAATAGTTTAGAAACATTTTGGAGGAACAAGGTCAGTGGGAGAGCCAAATGTTATCTTCTGCATGACAGTTGTAACTGACTAGGTGTCACATTTGACAGATTTGTTCAGAATATGGGGAGGGTCAAGGGATGTGCAAGGCACATCTTTGGAAGGAATGCTATTATATTGGGAAGAGAAGGAGTGATGGATGGCTATAATTTTTCCCTCAAAAAATTTGGAAAGGAAATCAGTCCAAACTTGGGAGTTAAGGATTGACGGCTGAATGCTAGGAATTGTAAATTCCTTCAAAATTTGCTAAAGTTCCTTAGAGGAATTTTCTGCCTTGTTTATCCGGTCAATAAGAAAAGATTTTTTTGCAGACTTTATTTCAGTAATTTATCCGTGGTGTCGTTTTTTATATATTTTGCGGTCGGTTAGATTTTTACTTTTGCGCCATTTTCGCTCTGCGGTTCTACACAAGAGCTTTGTTATTCTTAGTTGGTCTGTAAACCAAGGGGCAAGTCTAGTCTTGATCTTAACATGACTGAGAGGGGTAATTTTGTCTACTGCAAATAATCAGAGTAATCAATTTGCAAGTGCACACTATGTTGAAATTGTTGTAATTGTTTTTCTTTCCTGTTTCCACCATATATTGAAAGAAGTGGAGCACCATAAAATTGGCTAGACTCTCATTATTATTGATTAGGCCACATATGTTTATTATGATCTTATGTATTCATGAAATATAATGTAATCCACAAGAGAAGAGTGCACTTAAAGCCACATAGGAAGTGCACGTGCTTTGTAATCACAAAATGTATACATGTATGTGTTTGCCAATGCTTCGTTTCCAGTAATAACTAGTTACAGTTTATCGGCATTTATAGGACGATGTTTTGTTTTTTGCCATATAATGGAATATAAATACATGAGAAATACATTTACTTTTTTAACATGCCTGTTTGTATTTCAGAATTCATTAAGTTATACTTTGTATTGAAGACTTGAATTTGTTAACTTGACCAAATGTCTTGTGCCTTTGGGTTTTGCAACATCTAACTTTCAATGTGAATGTGTTCTTGGATGGAGGGTTTTCCTCCCCTCTCCAGGTGCCTGATACGCTGATCTCATGAAGGGAAAGAAGGCTTTTTTGAGGGAAACAGATAAGGAAGCAGGAAGGTAGTTAGGGCCCGATTTATAGAACTAACTTAGGACAAAATCCTAAACTTACTACTTTTGGTATTCACAGAATGCACTTACTACTTTTGGTATTCACAGAATGGATTTACGACTACTAACTTTACGTCCGCACTCGGGCCAGAAATTCCAGACCTGAAGCGGAGCTTCTGGCCCGGAGGTGGAGCTTCCGGCTTGGAGGCGGAGCTTACGGCCCGGAGGCGGAGCTTCCGGCCCAGAGGTGGAGATTTCAGCCATGACTAAATCCCCACCTCCGATCCGGAAGGAGAAAAATGTATTGGTGAGTTTTTGAAATATACATAAAAAAAGGAGTTCTGACTGTGTCTTGCTAAAAAAGTATTGCTTGCAGGTGGTCTTTAATTGGGTCCATGACAATAATTTGATAGGATCTTTGAGAGCATAACTAGACAGTGCTTGTGGCTTTGAAAGCACGCTATGATGAGACTTAGAGTGCCAAAATCCCCTCTGCTTGAGCATCAGCAAATTATATTTTGGAAAAAACGCAGCCTCCTCCCCATTATTCAGTGTGAGTAGTGGGGAGCAATGGGGAAGTGAAGTCATAATGCAGAGATGTAACTGTTAGGTGCTGCCAATACTTTAGGGGGGGTTACAGCTGTTTTAAGTCCATAACAAAGCATAATAATTGGGAATTTTCTGTCATTCCTACCTTGTTTGGGTCACTCGAAGTGTCATACATTATGTGGAAACATCACACACAGGTGCACTGAAGATCTGAGAATGTGACTTGTAATCAAACTGAAAACTTGGCAGCTATAAATGTGTGTACAAACATTTTGTGCTCTAATCTTGGTAAATGTTTAATATACCTTGACTATAGTAGAACTGTTTGCTATGTTTCTGGTTTCCTCTTTAAATACGCTGTTCAGGAGGATTTTAAGAAACACATGATCACGTTTTAAAAGCCTGAAAAAAAGAATGTTCATCAAAAACTTGCAAAGACTCTCAAGCTCTGTCACTGGTGCGGTGGCAAATACCCTCATCAAAGAGACTGACTGCGGAAGGGAAAGACGTTCTATGTACAACAAGCTCAAGCATTATGCAACGGTATGTCGATCTACACCACCCCAGAGGGGGCATATTCCCGAACTGTAAACTCCATGGACGTCCCAGCCGCACAGGAAGAAGATAGGGACATGGAACGCATGATATACATGTTATGAAATCTGAGGAATGTCTAGCAAACCCAGGATGAGATGCACCGTTTCCATTGCTGGCCACCAAGTTTCAGTGTTAACCGACACTGGAGACTCCATTCACAACCTGGCACTGCCGGCGTTCCAGACTCTGCCTCAACAGCCTACTCTTCATCCTGCGCCAACACTAGTCTACTCAGTCAAAATAGTCAGTCAAAATATCTTTATTCCATTTAGTTAAAAATCATACAAAGAGATAAAAATATTTCATACATTTTAAAATATATACAGTACAGTTATTTACAGATAATTTACAGTAACAAGCAAATCAGAGCATACGTGGGATTAATGAAAGAAAAATAATTTGTTTTAGTTCATTTAGTAAAACACCAGCATCTCGCATCTTGATTAACACAGTTTTACAGGGGTCATTGATCTAATGAATATGTTTTTTGATTCTAGCTGCAGCCACCAGGAAGTTAGCCATACAAAAAGTAGTACGTAGGTTAGTCAATAATTGTAAGTAGAGCAGGGCTGGTCTCACTTGTGTGAAGCCAGCCTCCTTCAAAACCGGTACCAAGTATTTTTTTCTTGGCTCTAAATAAAACCCGCAAAACATAACAAAGTGCATGGTGTCTTGGGTGGAAAAATGATCACAACTACAGGGGGGGGCTAGTTCAGGTTTTTCCCATGTTTTAAAATTCCTCAAATAAAAATGTAACAAATTAAACCTGAACTTATTTATTTATTTATTATTTATTTATTTTTGGAATTTATAGAGCGCACGGCTACCCCCGAAGGGGTGTCCCGGCGCTAACAACCAATGAGCCCAGAGACAAGAAGGAGAGCAGAAAATTAAGAGGAGAACAACCAAGTCTTTAGTTTGCGGCGAAAGATGGGTTCCGTGGGGACAAATCTTAGCTCCAGAGGGAGATTGTTCCACAGTCTGGCTGCAGCCACTCCAAAACCTCTGCCGCCTACTCTAGATAGGCGGAAGCGCGGAACGACCAAAAGACGCAGACTATTAGAGCGTAAGGATCTCACAGAATGTGAGAGAGCAAGCCTTTTTTTCAGATAGCTTGGGCCGAGGTTGTTCAGGGCTCGGAAAGCAAGTATCAGTATCTTGAAGTGGATACGTTTAATGATAGGGAGCCAGTGCAGTTGTTTACGATAGAGTGCTACGGATTGACGGTAAGGGATGTTCCCAATCAATCTGGCCGCGGCATTCTGCACGATTTGTAGGCGTTCAATCTGATACAGAGGAGCACCTACATAGAGACTGTTGGCATAGTCTAAGTGGGACGTAATCAGAGATTGAACCACAGTTCTGCGAGCATTCAAAGGGAGGAAAGGCAGAATTTTTTTAATCATACCCAGTTTTGCAAAACAAGCAGATGTAGTTTTGTTAATGTGAGGAGCACAAGAGAGGGTATTGTCGAACTGGAAACCCAGATTGCGAACTGTAGTGGCTGGAATCGGGGGGGGATCAAGGACCGTTGGCCACCATAGGTTAGAGGGAATGGACGTTTTCTGATTAAAAAACATTACCTCTGTTTTATCCGTATTAAGCCTAAGGTGGTTAGTGGTCATCCAGTTGCAAATGTTATTAAGACACTGACGAAAGTTGGCAAACGAGGTGTCAGAGTGATCCCTAAAAGAAAACACCAGCTGAGTATCATCAGCGTAGGAGATCACTCTGACTCCCCAAGATTCTACCACCTTGGCCAGGGGGGCAAGATACACATTGAATAACAAAGGGCTCAAAGCCGAGCCCTGGGGGACACCACAGAGAAGGGGTTTCCCAGCAGATGTAAAAGGTCTCAAAAAGACCCTCTGAGAACGATCCTTCAAAAAGGAGCTGATCCATGCCAACACAGTACCTCCCAAGCCCAACTGGCTTAGGCGATCTAGTAAGATCGTATGAGAAACCGTATCAAAGGCGGCGGATAGGTCGAGGAGGACCAACATGGCCTCCTCGCCCCTATCCACACACTCTCTGACAGTTTCGGAGACTTCAAGCAGAGCCGTCTCCGTACTGAAGCCTGCTCTAAAACCCGACTGGGAATAACTTAATTAGAAGTAACCTGTAAAATGGGATAGTGACGAAACCAAGATAAGGTGCTAATGCAAATGAATTAACAAGTAAATAGTGTCTCCTAACCGCTGGTTTCGCTAGTTCCTTTTCCTCACGACGTGCTCTTGCCCTCCCCATAAACTGCTTTTTAACGATGTCGATATCCTGGATCTTGATGTCTTTAGGGGAGGTAAAGAGCTCTGGTCGTCCCATATCTGAGAACGCCTTCATCAGATAGGCCAACCATGGAATCCTTTTAAAGTGGTCTAAAGACAAAACATCAGTGGCAGATCTTCATTGAGCCAAGTCTTCAACCATAAGATCAGGGGTGCCATGTTCAGCCCATCAGTGAGGAAGTCTAAACCCACCTCCATATGTATGGAATATGTTGGTGTAGACTGAGGAACAGACAGAAGTGTCCGTATGAATCTGTTCTCCGCTTTCTGAATTGGTTCCAGATTTACATAACCCCAAAGGGGTGAACCATATGAGGCCAGGGCAACTGGTTTACTTTTATAGATTTTCAAAAGCGCTTCCATGGGCCTAGCACCTAACCTGCCCGCAAAACCCATAAGAGCTGCCGATGACCTAATCACCGCCAACCTCTTTGCCCTCACCTGAGGTCCCCAGGATCCTCTCTGATCAAAGAGAACCCCCAGGTAGGGAAAAGTGGAGACTCTGGAGACAACCTCGCCCTTACACTCAAAAGTATTTGTTTTCCTCTTGCTACTTTGTCGACCCACAACCATAGTATGTGACTTATTTGTATTGATTTTTAGGTCTAGCTGGTCCATAAATGTACCAAAAGCATTTAGTAAACGTTGAAGACAGACGCCAGTGCGCGCTATCAACACGGCGTCGTCCGCGTACAGGAGCGCGGGGATCTTAACTGCTCCTGCACGCAGAACGTCACCCTCGACCTCCTCCAGATAGGGGCCCAGTCCGTTAATGTAGATGGTGAAAAGCAGGGGGGCTAATATACAGCCCTGCCTAACCCCCCGCATGGACTTGAAGAGGGGCGTACACCTTCCTTCGTTGGTGACCCGCACAGCAGCAAAGAGCTCCTGGTGTAGAGACGCCATAAATTTAACCAATGCCTCATCTATCCCCATCTTCAGCAGGGTCAGCCATAACTTAGACCTGTTCACCAGGTCGAAGGCCGAGGAGAGGTCCATAAATGCTAAAAACAAGGACCCCTCCTTGGCCACCGTGTATTTCCCAATCAACAGGTGTAAGTTAGAGCACTGCTCGTTCGTTCCTTTCTTCTGTGTAAACCCATACTGGATCTCCACAACTCTCTACGTTATCCCTTAGTTTGGACAAGAGGACTCTACCTAGGATCTTTACTGTAGAGTCCAAGAGGGATATGGGCCTATAACACCCGGGATCGTCCCGCTGGCCCTTCTTAAAAATAGGGACGATGTTAGAGGTGGCCCAAGAGGAGGGTGTGGGGTTGCCATTAACGGCAGAGAAAACATTGGCCAGAACCCCCGCCCATAACTTGGGGGAATGTATAAAGAAATCATCCGGCACCCCGTCAGGGCCCGGGGCCTTATGCTTAGTTGTAGCCAAAATAGCTTTCTCCACCTCTGAGCTATGAAAATAAATAGGGGTAGCGTCCAGGGTCTCCAAGGGCCCTACTGGACCTGCCCGATCGTTATCCCCATACACATTTTTAAAGTGGTCCAGCCATTTATCGTCTGGGATGACGCAGTCCATAGCCTCATTGTTTTGGTCAGAGAGGAATGGCTGTTTGATTATTTCCCAGAATTTCCGGCTATCCTTCAGGACAGCCACGGAAAGGAGGCTCTCCCAAGCTTCCCATTTGATGTTCTCTTGTCTGGTTTTTATAGCTAATTTGTAGTTTTTTCTCAATCTGACAATGTCATCCCTTATCCTAGGTGTTTTTTTCAGGGCAGACATCAGAGACCTATGTGCATTTGAGCAGGAGGCATCGAACCAACGATGCTTAATTGGCACTCCCTTCTTAGGTTTAGCCAGAAGATCCTGCGACACCTGCCCACAGATTGACTCAAAGGCCCCTATTATTTCGCGATCCTGGGCGTGTGTATTTAAGCACACTGCCACCTGAGCCTCAATTTTTGGGAGAACTTCCGCATAAAAGTTCTCCGGAACCACCTTAGCCCATTTGACTCTTCTGCCCGGGTCAGAGGTGCGCAAAGTGTGCTCCGACCTAGCTGGCCCTTGAATTGGCCCCATAAAGTCTCCCCAGGCTACCTGAGTAGTACAGGATTGTGATCACTATAATGAGAGGGCACTGTACAGTAAGAAATGACCCTGTTTAGAATGCCTGATGTAACAAAAGTATAATCAATTATGGTTCCGGGGTTGGTACCCGTGAAGGTAGCTATTCTTGGGCCTCCCTCCGGTTCATATAGGTTAAAATTTGCCAAAAAGTCTTCTAGCTCCTCCCTTCGTGTGGTGTGTTCGAAATGAGGACCTCCGGCTCCTTCACCCCCTTCCTTGTTACTTGTACCACACATTAGCTTACAGGGGTGGATATTAAAATCACCCAACAATATGTACTCTGCATCGAAATATGTATTCTGACTGACTAACGTTAAAACAGCATCTAAACTAGCAACATTGCTATCGCTATTATCCCTGTTCCCTGAATTATAAAAGTTGATATATAAGGTCCTCCTAGAGGGACTTATTTCCCTTTCTACAATAAGGATGTTGGGTGAGGCAGTACTAATCTGTCTAAGGGAACCCTTCAGATCTACGGAAAATAAAGTTAACAGACCCGCCTTAGCTCTGCCAGCACAGCTGGGGGTAGCCGCTTTGGCGAAGCTGGTAAACCCATCCAACCAGAAATTAGCAGATGTTTCCCAAGTTTCCTGGAGGGCGATAACGTTATGCCCCAAAACTAAACGTATCCAACCCTTGTCGTTACGTTTAGAGTTGAGTCCCGCCACATTCCAGCTTAATAGCTTACATGCATCACTCATTCTGCTCCCTACCTCTTATGTCGCACAAGTGGGGTCACCAGATAGTCAGTCTGTGTCCTCCAAACCTGACAGGGGAGCGAAGCGGTTAGCAATAGCCAACGCAGGACCCTCCTGGGCATTCTGGTAGACACAGGGTTTGTTAGTCAATGGGATATTTGGGCACCTCGGGGGTCGTGGGAGTGCATGGGAATTAGACCTGCCCTCGCCTAGAGGTACGCGCCCTCCCCCCATACTAGTCCCAGGGCCTCTGAGGTGAGGTGGTGGGTAGAAAAAGCCCAGCGGAACAGGTCTTAATTGGTCCGTTAGGGATATATCGGAGCCATCCCAAAAAAGTCTATCCGCTAGATCAGCCCTACTAAAATTGACAACCACACAATCTCCTTGTGTGGATTTCTGATGTTTGCCAATCCAACCCACTCTCCTTGTAAATATGATCTCATCTGCGATATTCTTACCACAGCATTTGTCCACTAGTCTACTCATTTTGTTCGGCGTCACCTCTCCCGCTAGCATGAGTATTCACAACGGATATGACTCAGGAACACGAACAACAGGAGTTAAGGTGTGTGGCTCAAAGGGAGGCACTGGGATACAACTCAGATGCCAAACCACAGAAGACCTCCAGCTAGTATCATTTGCATACAGTTTGCACTGCACCAATGTCGAAGCACGGCTGGATGAGTTTGAACCTATGATTGACAGCATTGGATGCCTCAAGGATCGATTGATACACCTCCACAATTATGAGCCAATCCAGCCCGTTGCCCAGCATTACTGATGGGTGGTCTTTCACCTACACCTTATGGTGGAAGAAGAACTACTGAAACTTGACATTCAGATATCTTTGCGAAATTAGAGGAGCCCACCCCTTGGGTGTCCCCTATAGTGGTGGCTAGGAAACTCAAGCAACCCGGAGAAGAGAATATTTGCATATATATTTAACTATCCAACGTGGCAAACAGGCTTAAGAGATGATTGAGCCCCATGGTGGATGATATTGTGTCAGAGGTATTGGGATCAAAATGGTTCTCGAATATTGGCATACTGGCTGTGTATCATCAACTCATGTTGGTGCCCGAATCCAGAGCAATCATTACGTTTGCTACACACGTAGGTCTCAGGCGCTAAAAGAGCCTCAGCTTTGGGATATCCAACACTGTGGAAGTGTTCTTAGAGTGTGTAGCGGGACTTCTAGGTGTCATCAATATCAGTGATAATATCATGTTGCACTCTCCCACTCACTAAAAACATGTAGATAGACTCAAGGCGACTTTCCACTGGGCTCATTCTAAAGCGTGAGAAATGTGCATTCCTCCAAAGAGAAATCAGTTTCTATGGTTACTGTTTTTTAGAAAGCAGGTTCATACCTCAAGACAGACAATTGGCCCCGGCTCCAACCATTGTTACTGGAGTGTGTAGTTTTCTGAGGATGGTGACCTATTGTAACCTACTGACCTCTTGAGGCGGAAGCCGGGAGAGTCGCCCTAGCGATTTTTAAAACTTTGGTGTAATTGATGTGATTTTGTAACTGATTTTACCTTTGTTGAGTGTATTTTTGTGACATAATACAATCCTACCTCGATCCCCTGTGCCACGTGATACTCCTGGTGTGGACGCCCTCCCCTGGGACACGCAGGCCATGCCCACCACCTGTCAGGCCAAGCCCCTTTCGCCGAGCACTCAAATAGCGCGCCAATCTGAGCGCGAGGCAGAAGCTACTGACCTCTTGAGGCGGAAGCCGGGAGAGTCGCCCTAGCGATTTTTAAAACTTTTGGTGTAATTGATGTGATTTTAAAACTGATTTTACCTTTGTTGAGTGTATTTTTGTGACATAATACAATCCTACCTCGATCCCCTGTGCCACGTGATACTCCTGGTGTGGACGCCCTCCCCTGGGACACGCAGGCCACGCCCACCACCTGTCAGGCCACGCCCCTTCCGCCGAGCACTTAAATAGCGCGCCAATCTGAGCGCGAGGCAGAACCTACTGACCTCTTGAGGCGGAAGCCGGGAGAGTCGCCCTAGCGATTTTTAAAACTTTTGGTGTAATTGATGTGATTTAAAACTGATTTTACCTTTGTTGAGTGTATTTTTGTGACATAATACAATCCTACCTCGATCCCCTGTGCCACGTGATACTCCTGGTGTGGACGCCCTCCCCTGGGACACGCAGGCCACGCCCACCTCCTGTCAGGCCACGCCCCTTTCGCCGAGCACTTAAATAGCGCGCCAATCTGAGCGCGAGGCAGAACCTACTGACCTCTTGAGGTGGAAGCCGGGAGAGTCGCCCTAGCGATTTTTAAAACTTTTGGTGTAATTGATGTGATTTTAAAACTGATTTTACCTTTGTTGAGTGTATTTTTGTGACATAATACAATCCTACCTCGATCCCCTGTGCCACGTGATACTCCTGGTGTGGACGCCCTCCCCTGGGACACGCAGGCCACGCCCACCACCTGTCAGGCCACGCCCCTTTCGCCGAGCACTTAAATAGCGCGCCAATCTGAGCGCGAGGCAGAACCTACTGACCTCTTGAGGCGGAAGCCGGGAGAGTCGCCCTAGCGATTTTTAAAACTTTTGGTGTAATTGATGTGATTTTAAAACTGATTTTACCTTTGTTGAGTGTATTTTTGTGACATAATACAATCCTACCTCGATCCCCTGTGCCACGTTATACTCCTGGTGTGGACGCCCTCCCCTGGGACACGCAGGCCACGCCCACCACCTGTCAGGCCACGTCCCTTTCGCCGAGCACTTAAACAGCGCGCCAATCTGAGCGCGAGGCAGAACCTACTGACCTCTTGAGGCGGAAGCCGGGAGAGTCGCCCTAGCGATTTTTAAAACTTTTGGTGTAATTGATGTGATTTTAAAACTGATTTTACCTTTGTTGAGTGTATTTTTGTGACATAATACAATCCTACCTCGATCCCCTGTGCCACGTGATACTCCTGGTGTGGACGCCCTCCCCTGGGCCACGCAGGCCACGCCCACCACCTGTCAGGCCACGCCCCTTTCGCCGAGCACTTAAATAGCGCGCCAATCTGAGCGCGAGGCAGAACCTACTGACCTCTTGAGGCGGAAGCCGGGAGAGTCGCCCTAGCGATTTTTAAAACTTTTGGTGTAATTGATGTGATTTTAAAACTGATTTTACCTTTGTTGAGTGTATTTTTGTGACATAATACAATCCTACCTCGATCCCCTGTGCCACGTGATACTCCTGGTGTGGACGCCCTCCCCTGGGACACGCAGGCCACGCCCACCACCTGTCAGGCCACGCCCCTTTCGCCGAGCACTTAAATAGCGCGCCAATCTGAGCGCGAGGCAGAACCTACTGACCTCTTGAGGCGGAAGCCGGGAGAGTCGCCCTAGCGATTTTTAAAACTTTTGGTGTAATGGATGTGATTTTAAAACTGATTTTACCTTTGTTGAGTGTATTTTTGTGACATAATACAATCCTACCTCGATCCCCTGTGCCACGTGATACTCCTGGTGTGGACGCCCTCCCCTGGGACACGCAGGCCACGCCCACCACCTGTCAGGCCACACCCCTTCCTCCACCTCTACTTATCATGTGTTACCACCGGAAGCGCAGCGGACGAGCGCAGCGGGAGCGCCGTTTGCGCGCCGAAGGCGCGCCTAAGGCAAGCCCGTCTGCGCCCGTCCGCGACCAGACCGCGGCCGGGGCCAGACATGCTGCCGGCAGTGGAACACAAGGTGGAAGGATAGCGTGGTCAGGTGAGGACTTAAAGGCTCTCAACCCCCCATCTAAATGCTGCCCTCACTCTACAGATCCTCTGACCTTCGACCCCCCTCAGATCTGTAGCAACTGCGGGATAGCTTTTGGCAGTGAAGATTCTGTGAAACCCCCTAATCCCAAATCCCCACCTCAAATATGCCTTAGAGCTGGCTTACTGAACTGCAGATCCCTAGCCAAACATGCAGATGATGTCTGGCTCTTACTAGAAGAGCAGGAATGGGATATCCTGTTTTTAACAGAAACTTGGATCAAGGAGGACAACCTGACCTCCATTGCACTTGCAGTCCCCCTGGGATTTAAAATATGCCTCGCCAACCGCCCTGGGACAAAAAGAGGCGGTGGTGTAGCCATTATTTTTAAAGAGCATTCAGTATTAACATCTTCAGCCCCCACTACTATTCAAGGAATCGAAGGCCTCCACTTTTGCTTTCAAGTGAGCCCTCAGCTATCACTAGCAGGATTAGTGATATATCGCGCCCCGGTCAGCGTAGACCCCAACCTAATCACCCTACTAGATTCGATTGTCCAGAGCTCGCTCCTCCACCCCCATTTTATGGTGGTAGGTGACTTCAACATCCACATGGATAAACCCGACTGTGCCATGGCAGAGCTGCTCAGAGCCACATTAAATACGGCCAATCTTAGACTGATCAATGAGGGCCCTACACACACAGGGGGCCATACTATTGATCTTATCTTCTCTAACATTAAGAATGTGCTGCCTGAGACACCTCTCCCTCTGACATGGTCAGACCACTCACTTGTCCCATTTACACTGAACATGGTGCATGACATCCCTGCTTCTAGCAAATGCTACTTCCTGAAGAGGCAATGGAAACAACTGACCCCCGATACTATGTGCCCTGTCCTGGCACAAACCACCCCATCCTTGACAAACAATGCCAATATAGATGCTCAACTCCTCAATGAGTGGGTCGGAAAGATGGTCTCCTCCATTGCTCCAGCCTCCCGGGCTCTATCAAAAAGAGACTCTCCCTCAGCTCCCCGGTTCTCACAGGAACTAAGGAATGAGAAAGCGGCCTGTAAAAAGCTGGAGAGACTCTGGAGAGCTAACTACGGCCTGGAAGAAAAAACCAGGTATAAGGAAGCCTCCAAAAAACTACGCAAAGCTATCAGAAAAAGTAAGAAACGTTTCTATGCGGATTCGATTCTACAGGCAGAACAGTCTAGCAAACAGATCTTCAAAGTGGTACAGTCGTTTTTTAAACCAAAATGTATTGAAAGAGAGGTTGTACCCACAGTTACGCTATGCGAGCAAATTTCCGAGTTCTTTGACCAAAAAATTAAAAAGGTGTACAACTCTTTTGGTCCAGTAATAAAAACAGTAAAGCAGGACCTCGCGAGCAATGGCGAGCCAGGTGTGACCTTCACCCAGTTCATGGACATCCCCCTGAGTGAGGTAAGGCAAGAACTTATCAGATGCAAATCTGGTTCCCCTGACGACCCTTGCCCAGCTAAATTATGGAGCTCTATAGCGGACTCTGTAGCTCCCACACTTCAACATATCTGGAACTCTTCCATCGCTTCGGGCATATTCCCGGACGTCTGGAAGCATGCCACGCTCCTACCCCTAAAGAAAAAACCAAATGGGGATCCAGAAGACCTAACTAATCTCCGCCCAATATCTCTACTAGCTGCCCCGGGGAAAATGTTGGAAAAAGTCATACAGCGCCAACTGAGCAAATTTGTAGAAATAAACCATATCCTACATGAAACACAGTCTGGCTTCCGACCCGGCTTTAGCACAGAAACAGCGCTTATTGAGGTGGCCGAGTCAGTAAGGTGGTCGATGGATGCAGGTAACTCAGCAATGCTGGTACTCCTGGATCTGTCGGCCGCCTTCGATACGGTGGACCACGCCAGACTACTCAGCCGGCTGGCTGAGATAGGTATTCAGGATAGGGCGCTGGGTTGGATACAATCCTACCTATCCCAGAGAACTCAGAAGGTGGCACTTGGGACGATCTCTTCTACACCCAAGACCCTCAGCTGTGGAGTTCCACAAGGGTCGGCCCTCAGCCCCCTTTTGTTCAACATCTACCTGGCTCCTCTCTTTACGTTAATTGCCAACTGGGGTGTCAAGGCAATCTCGTATGCCGACGACACCCAGTTGGTATTTCCGTACTCTGAGATGACGCGGGAGTCCTTTTCAAATTTCAAAGGCTGTCTCCAAGATATAGCACACTGGATGAACACAAATAAATTAAAACTAAATGCCAATAAGACCGAAGTCATCTTCTTTGGCAAGGGCCCCTCCCCCGCCTCAGAACTCTGGTGGCCGACGGAGATGGGCCCGGCCCCTTCACCCAGTCACACGGCAAAAAATCTTGGAGTGATATGGGATGATAGCATGTCCTTTACATCCCATATCCAACAAGTCGCCGGATGCTGCCTGAGCAAATTGAGAAATCTCCGAAAAATCCTGAGACTTCTTCCGGAGAGCTGCCGGAAATCGGTTATCCATGCGACTGTCACCTCACGGCTGGATTATGCCAACGGTCTCTACCTAGGCCTCCCAAAATACCTGACTCACAAGCTTCAGGTAGTTCAAAATGCGGCTGCGAGACTGTTACTGCGAATCCCTTTCAAGCAGTCAGTCTCTCCGCATCTTCGAGCCCTGCACTGGCTGCCAGTTGCCAGCAGAATAAAATTTAAAGCTCTGACGCTCGCGTTCCGATCTCTGCATGGCTCCTGTCCACAATACCTGAAAAGCCGCCTCCCGAGATACTCCCAACCCCGCGCACTACGGTCCAACTGCCGTGTTCAATTGGCCGTCCCGCGTACGAAAAAGGCCCGACTAGGCGGTCGGACTTTTTCGGCAAACGTCTCCGCTCTATGGAACTCCCTACCACAAGAAATCCAACAGGCCCCTTCTGAACCCTGCTTCAAGAAACTGCTAAAAACTTGGCTTTTCACTCAGCCACGCTAGCTTTCCTATCTTTAGCCCCAGGTCATCTGTGTTCTACTAGCGCCGGGACACCTCCTAGCGAGGTAGCTGTTCGCGCTGTACAAAATCCAGTATTATATTATTATTATTATTTGTAGGTGTTTCATTCAAAATCCTACTGCCCTCACTAGCCCGCTCCAAGAATTGACAAAGGCGTTTACATTATGGGCGTGGGACCCATCACGAAGAGGATGTATCCCAGGCAACCAACAGGGCCCTCTCCGAACACACTACATTGGTCTGTTTTGAGTCATGAGAATAACATGAACTATCTGGCCTGGGGCTTTCTTTTCCGAGCGAGGTAGAAACAGGTTCTACCTGGCTGAGGCGGTGCCCTAGCCAGGTAGAACCTACCACTCCCATCAGGGGTGGGTTAGCACTCTCACTGTATAACCTGCACTCACCCTTGGATGCCTTGGCACTGAGAGATCAGGACTATCACAGACGGAATTTATAAAGCATTGGATCAGCACTCTCACACACTAAATACATTCCAGTTCGCCGGGCGAGTGGACTTTAGGGCCCTCTGCCTAGTGTAAAAAGCTCAGTATGGAGGAAGAGCGGTGGATATACAACTCCTATTTCCCTGGTATGTGCAACTACGATGTCTTAGATCCACTAATGCGGGGCTGGTACCTCTCTCCAAGATAAGAAGAGTCAGATGGGGAGGAAAGGGTTTCTCATACCAAGCAGCTAAACTATGGAACTCCCTCCCTGTACAGATAGACAACAGCCCAGCAGGTCTCTATTTAGAAGAATGATAAAAAACATGGCTTTGTGCCAAGCTGTCAGCGTTGTCTGATCTGCGCACACCTCAGCTCCAAGATGCCTCGGCAATAGTGCACTTAATACACATTCAGTCAATCAGCTTCACAAAAGAGACTTCACCTGTGATGTTTGTAAATAAAGTTTGTATTCAACACATATTAATTAACACAACATGAACATCATGTATTTCTGGACATAAATCACATTTGGAAATAATACTAGCAGTACTACGCTCAGCCATTTTAAAATGACATCAACAGTATGCTCAATTGGTAAAGAGCCTACTTTACCCCACAGCATGCTTATGTTATGCTATGTTGTCCGTTTTTCAATAGCGCACAGCTGCCCCAGCAAAAGGGCGTCCCGGCGCGGCAAGGATCAAAATTAGCACACACAGCCGCAAAGGTCGTCACAGATGTCACAAACCAATAGACTACACTGAGGGGAAGAGGAGAATTTTAATGGCTTTCCTGAAAGCGAGCTGGCCGTTCATACCACAAATATATACAGGCAGCGAATTCCATAATTTGGCGGCCAGGCAGCGAAACGAACGCCCTCCTGCCCGGCAAAGTTTGACCCGCGGGACAATCACCAAGTGCTGCCCCAGCGAACACAGCTGTCGGGGGGGGGGGGGACATACGGGGTCAAAAGGTCTCCCAGAAGCGCCGGGCTGGCAGTTTTTAAGATCTTAAAGGATAAACCTAGAGCTTTAAACTGGATCCGCTTCTCCATCGGAAGCCAGTGCAGCCCTTGAATAGTAGCCCCCACATGGCAAGAGTGGGGGAGACCCACCAGTATTCTAGCTGCAGAGTTTTGTAATCATTGCAGCTGAAGTATCTCTGCTTTATTAGCCCCTAGGAGCAGGGAGCTGGCGTAGTCCAAGCGAGATAGTATGGTTGTCTGCACAATTACCTGTCGTACTAGTGGGTCAAAAATTTTCAGGAGAAGTTTAAGGCCCCTCAGCAGGCCCACACAGGTGCAAAAAGTTGTCAGAACAAGGCCCATTCTGGTAATTATTCCAATTCAATACCACACAGTCATAGGGTGCACCCCAGATCACAACAATATCATAAATGTGTACACACAGATAAATACAGCACTTTTAACAGCACTGTGGGTCAAGCCACAGTGTAAAAAGCAAACTCAAATGTAGTATTCTCCTGGCAAGGAATCAACGATTAATGCAAGACAACTGTGCGGTATAATAAATAACAGGCTGTCCTCATGCAGTCAATCCCTCATACTCATTCAGCACCAGTACGATGTGCCCCAGATATGAGGCAGGTCCGTATGGACCACACACAAAACACCTGAATGCAATCCAACAGATATTGGCCATCTTAACAGCTATCCTCAGCTACACTATGGCCATGGGTTGGAGATAAATAACCTTACCCCTGATATTTGGTTGATTGGGGCTGGAGTCACAATAATTCAGGGTCCCAGGGAGGAAGGTGGGAGTAGGTAGCAGGGCTAATTAGGTGACAGTTGACAAATGGGGGGTTGGCCACCACTCAGGAAGCTCACCTACAGTATGCAGAGCAGAAGCAGGCAGGTGGCAATAGTCGTTCATTCAAAGGATTCCACAATTGCCCTCCGGCACCAGCTCAGTTCAGCAAAGCACATGTGGGAGTCATGAAGTGTATTGATCCGCTTCAGATCACTTTCAGAAGCGTCCTCAACCCAGTCAAGTACGCTTACCACCCAGGCCTGATTCAGGTAAAACTAATAGGCAACACAAAGTCATTGGGACCGGGTGAGGAGAGGAAAGTTGATCTGCCACACTGAGGACACAAAAGGAACAATCGATGAATGGAAGATGATGCAGGGGAGCCTCTCGGAAGACACACGTTGATAAAAGTAGCACCCAGGCAATCCGAACCCAATGGAACACAAATCTGCTCCTCAGTACCTCCCAGGAAATAAAGCACAACATCTGATGCATGTTGATATGAGTAATACAGACAGTTCCTGTCACACACAACGAAAATTCACAAACTCAATACTACCCTGGAAATGAGGCACAACGTCTGGTTCCATTTGAGCCAAGTCGCACCAGAAAGTTCCTATTACACACAATGAAGAGTTGTAAATTCCATACCTCCCTAGAAATGAGGCACCACGTCTGGTGTGCATTGATACAGGTCACACCAAACACTACCCGTCACACACAATGAAGAGTTGCAAATTCTGTACCTCCCTGGAAATGAGGCACAATGCCTGGTGCACGTTGATTTGCGTTGCACCAGACAATTCTGGACACACACACATATGCAAGTTTAGCAGTGCCGCACAAGGTAGAATGAGGCACTACCAATTGTATGCCACCACTCCAATGTTACGACCTGTGAATCAGACACCGCATGCAATGAGCATGCAGTCAGCGGGTCGCGCGAGATATAGGCGGCATGATCAACAAAGAAGGCCAGGCAATGTCCGCAACCAGTATAACCGCTCACTACCAACAAGAAGCTTATGCGTGTTGAGGCCCCCATGATGCAGGGCCTACATTCCATGGATATGGGCAATGTTTTTGGCAATCTGGTCTCCAGGCACAATACTTAGTTCTCTGCTCACGGCACGCTACCAGTTAGGATCCAGCAGACGATGTGGGCACTTAATAGGGCAAAGTTCTCAAATAAGTTACAGCAGGTGATGTGAGTCTCTCTTGGGAGGTCTTTGATGTCCCTGAGTCCTCCACAAGGGAACAGGGGGCAAACTAACAAGCTTTTGAAGACCACACTTTAGGGTGCCACACAGCAGAAGGTAGTCAGCCCAGGCCAGCCTCTATTCAGGAAGAGTGCACAGTTCCTTCCAAAGGCAGCAGTCCTCCTTGTGCACAACAGATTCCTCTGGCTAGGTGCACCACGTAGTCCAAGATTTCTGGTCCTAAGTCTCCACAAGTGAATCTAGTGGGGACGCTTAGCTCATTCTAGCGCCATTGACTCACCTACCTTGCCAGGAAATAGAAGATTGGAGACAGCAAGCCCTGAAGACGCCACTACAGTCGCGAGGGGAATGGCGCGGCGTGTTGGTGGTAAAACCCAGGACTACACGCCCAGAAGTCTCTGCAAGGCGCAGGGAAAGTGATGCTGCTGGAGGGCGCCTGAGGCCAAGTCGCGCCTGTCGAAGCCAGGAGGAGGCAGGGCAGGGCCACCCCTTTTCATCGGCCCACTTGGATTACCAAGGACCTGGTTAGTGAATGAGACTGCTTTATTTAATTCTTATAATTAGATTGTTGGGAATTCGAGATTCAAGGCTAACAATGAGTAAGTGAGTAAGACTAACCAGATGGGCCAGGGAGTTGTTGGAACTCTTGATGCTTTTTTGGTTAGAGCAGAGTCTGTTCTTATGTAAGAGATTGCGCTCACTGAAAAGGAGGTAGTCTTTAGAACCCCCGTAGGGTCTCTATTGGAGTTCCTCCATTAGGCCCACAGTTGAATAAGGAGTCTATTACAACTCCAATAGCTGTCTCCACTTTAGTCAGTGACTCTTCGGATATTAGTTTGTCCCCAGAAAGAGCACTTACTCGCCAACAGTGCCATACTCAGTCAAATAAGGGAGAGACTGTGGCCATAACTGTATCCAAGAAAAGGAAGGCAGGGGGTGTGCCACCTACTGTACATCAGGCCACTGAAGTGGCCAGAACTAGAGGGGCTTCGGGGGAAGAAAGGGTGTGTCCATGAGACTAATACCACAAAGGTTGCTAATCCAGTGGCAAGCAGTTCACTGGCCCATCACAATTTGTGGTCTACTGAAGTTGAGGACAGGCTTTTGGGTAAACTTGAGGCCAAGCTAATGGTGGCCTAGGAACCCCTAGTAACATAGCTTCACGTCATTGTACAAAGATTGAGCAAAATTGAATGTCAAATATCTGTGTCAGTGTCAAGTAGCTCAGTTAATGCTGCAGGTGTGTTTGTTCCCATGTCCATTTTGTCAAACCCGACCCCCACAGATTTACATAGGGTTGCAAGTATTGCCACTCAACCACCCCCACTGAATTCAAGAAGTATTGAAGCTTCCGTTGATATGGTTCCATGTGCGACAAATCAAATGGGGACCACTGGTAGAAGAACGACACAGGGAGCTATGGGCATACTTACTAGTAATGCCAATTTAAACTTGCCCCCAGAGGCTACACCTTATACAATTGTTCTGATGAATGTACCCCAACTACAACCCGACCAAGAGGAAAATTGTGTTTCTTTAAAAAACAAGGCTCTTCATTTGATAAATGCTAAAACTGGCCTGGGTGGACATTTATTTAGGGGGTTTAAAATGATATGTCGAGTTCCCTGGGTAGGAAAATCAAGGAAACTAAAATGTGGTGACTGTGTGGTGGTGAACTTTGGGTCTCCCCAGATTGTGAAGGTCATTTTAGATAGAGCAGGATCAAGGCAATTAAACAAACCCTAGTTTTTTTTTTACCAAAACCCTCCTATTTTGAGAAGGAATGGGCTGGATAACTCGACAGTAGCTCATGCCCAGGGAATGTATGAGTACTCGGTACCAACCCACAATAGATTTGAATCAATTATGAACCTAGAGGACATTGATTGACTCAAACCTGTAGACGATAATACCTCGTCAGGTTTGGGTGTTTACTGTGGTGAACCAGGGGATTGAATCTTTGTGGTAGCGGTGATGAAGTCCCATGTGTCTTCAAGCCTAGGAAGTCAATTGAAAATTCAAGTCTTTCTGTACTTGATACCTTACGGGTGTCAGGAAAGTCAAACATTACTGATAAAGCCCTAGTGCCTTGTATGGTAAATCCTTTACAAGGAGATTTAAACCAAAGTAGAGGACCTACTGACCCTTGTACTGTCCTAAAATTAGTCTCCTGGAACATTGCGGGACTTAGTAGCAAAGTGGCTTCCAGTGAATGGCTACAATATATTGAGAATCTGGATATAATATGCTTCCAAGAGACTTGGGCAGTTGAACAGGTTTTTTGCGAAGGATATATCAATTATTCCAAACATGCCATAAGGGGTGATCATGGCAGACTGAAGGGGGGCTTGACATTGTGGATCAGGAAGACTGAGGAATTTAAGACAGAAGAGATTGCCATTGATTCTGAAGACATTATTATCGTAAGGATAACTCAGGGTAGCACCCTCGATGTCCTGCTTATAGATGTTTATTCGAGGGGTCTCCAAGGCGGCAAGGCTTCGAACATTGTAGCTCAACTCAATGTTTTTTTAACTAATCAAAGAGGTCACAGCAACATTTTAATTGCCGGGGATTTTAATTGCACTTATAAACCCCTTGATTGTGAAGGCATGAGTTTTATTATTGAGGAGGATGATCAATGGGCGATTCCACCCCTGAAACTTCCTCCCACAAAAAAATGTACCAGTGCTCCAGTTCAATTGAAACTATTTTGCTTGGAGCATGGGTTGAGGGCAGCTAATGGTCGTACAGTATCTGATAAATTGGGGATGTCAACATATATTAGTGGACATCGATCTAGTCGAATTGATTATTTTATCTTAAATAAGGAGTTTTGGTCAAAATTGTTAGACATGGTGGTAGAAGTACGGCCAGAAAGTGACCATAATCCACTCCTGGTCACTTTACGGATTTTGGAGATAAAGTATGCTGACGCACTGCCACCCCATGTTGATTTCGTAGTAGGCCAATTGTCTAACGAAACAAGACGCCTTAATTGGGCCAAGGTTGCCATGAACCCTGAGAAACTGCTATATTTGAGCAATCTGGTAGTTAATACACTAGCTGTTCTCAAATATGATACTGTACAGGGGGTCCATCTAGACAGAGTTGGTCGGGTACACGAGTATCTTTTTAACCAACGTAAAAAAAATTTTTTTATAACTAAGAGTAAAAAAGGTCCTACCACGTCTAACCAAAAGGACGCAGCCTGGTATAACACGAATTGCCATAAGGCCTATAAGTATTTGGCAGTGGCAATCAGGAATAAAGAACAGATATTTATAAAAGAGAAGAGGCAGGCTTATAAGGCAGTAAAATTACAGGCTAAACGGGAGTGGGATGAAGCACACTGGGCAGACTTACTTAGTGCCTGTAATGGGAGAGATATGACGAAATTTTGGCAACTGGTAAAATGGGGGAGTGGGTACCCGAGGAAAGTGCCAACAAACCATGTGGAACCGGATCTGTGGGTCCGTCATTTCAAAAGTCAGTTTGAAATGGGTTCGGGCCCCAGGTTCTTTTTACAATGCCTCCCTCTCCCCCGCTCTTAATAGTACTAAGTAAGAGGTAGTAAAAGCTCTCCGACAGGTCCCAAAGGGTAGGTAGGGATCCAGGACTTGATTGCATTCCTGCAGATCTCTTTATACAAGATATAGATTCATGGGCAACGTATATTCAAGTGCTAATGAATGCTATTGACAAGGGAGTTGCGATTCCTAGTTCCTGGGCAGGTGCTGTAATTCTCCCCCTTTTTTAAAAGGGACATCATTCCCAGCCAGGCAATTACATGCCTATAAGCCTAATTGATTGCATTCAAAAGATATCGGCCAGTGTGATCTTAGCCAGAATGCAGATTTGGTTAGAAGAATGTGGCATACTTTCTGATTTATAAGCAGGGTTTTGACAGAGCGTAGCACAGTGGATCAGGTTTTGAGGTTCGTCCTTATCTACTGGCGCACTGTCACATTGGATAAAGGCTCAATTTATGCTGCCTTCGTGGACCTACGGTCCGCGTTTGATTTAGTCCCTGTACGAAACGATGGCACTGCCTTTTAAAACTGGGGATGTCTTTGGACATTTTGGCATTTGTTATCAAACTCCATACGGATAACTTTGCCCAAGTCAGATGGGACATGGCGGGTAGTACAACAGAGAAGTTCCCTGTAGTGAAGGGCGTAAGGCAGGGCTGTGTATTGGCTCCTACCTTATTTTCAATATACATAAATGGGGTATTGAAATATTTTGAAAATTACCCTGCGGATGCCCCGACCTTGGTAGAAAATAGGATCCCTCTTCTAATGTACGCCGACGACACCCTTATTCTATCTAAAACAAGACAGGGACTGCAACGTGCATTATTTAGATTTGAGGAGTTCTGTGCAGACCATGATCTTGTCGTCAATGTAGCCAAAACAAAATTTATGGTTCTCCAGAACTCAAACAAATCCATCGGTGAAGTTAGAATGTTGGAGGGCCTGTTAGAGCAAGCCGAGACATTTTCATATCTAGGGATACACATTGATAAAAAATTAAGTTGGAAGCCACAAAAAGACAGCCTATCGGTGAGACATGCTCAACTATCTGGTGCGCTCCTTAAAGAGCATAGATGTTCGTACACTAAACCTGTAGCTCCCATTCTCCAAATCTATAATTCCAGAATAAGTGCCTCTATCCTGTATGGAGTAGAATCATGGGGGTATGCAAATGTGGAATCTCTAGTGACGGGTCAAAATATGTTTTTTAGATCAGTAATTGGCCGCCCGCAATCGACCCCCACTGCTCCCCTTATATTTAGATCTGGGTTGTCAGTCCATTAGGGATGTTGCACATTATAGGTTACTGATATACTGGAGGAGGCTCTGGGTGACCCCAGAGCTGGCCAGTTATGCTTTGGTCCTGATGGAAGTTCGGGAGCTGGATGTAAACAAAAAAATTGCATGGTTTAGCTGCGTTAAAAACATTCTCTGTGAACTGGGGCTAAGACACTTGTGGACTGATCCAGCGGTAAGCAGATTTCCAAGTAAAGTTGAGCTAAAGGCTGACAAACTGGCATATGATCAATTTTAAATGGTATACTGTTCCCCCTAAATCCACCTTGTCTAGCATCTTCCTGGGGATTAAACATGAACCAAAATTGAAGATGTATTGGGACCAAATCACTTGTACACGGGACAGAAAACTATTCCATCAGTTCAGAGTAGGAACTCCACCCACCAATGCCTTTACTTCAAAATGGCTCAATGTAGATAGTAGTAGTAGCAACTTCCCTTTCTGCCTAGATAAGGAAGAATCAGTGCCTCACATTCTTTTTGCATGCCCTGCTTACAGCAACCCGAGGCGATGCTGGTTGAAACCCATTTGTATTGCCCTGGGTACCAGGTCATATATTGAGGCTTTTAGTTTATTTAAAACATCAGTAGAGGGTCCCATTATGATAGCGATAGCTACATTTTTGGGACGGGTATGGGTAACTCGATGGACGGACAGGAGATTAGATAAAGTTATCTCTATGTCTACCAACTGAGACCATTCATTTGTTAACTGTTCTTTCCCTTTTATCATAATATGTGATGAATTTAACTTGTGATTAGATGCTCTTTTTTAGGTATTTTTATAGGTGCTTTTTATTATGCATGTTCCTGACAATCAAATGAGGATATTTTAGTGTATTATTTAATATTTATTTTAATAATTGGTATATGTCTTGAACAAACAAGTATGGTTACAAAGTGGCAACTTGGTATGTTTAGCTCAAATTGTCTGTGAAAACTTTTGTGATTTCTTTTAAATCGAAATAAAGTTTATAAACTGAAACTGTATCTATGCCCTGCTGAAGTATGGCACCAGTAGTGCCTGCAATGGTAGGCTTGATTCATGTTTGAAAGGCTATTAGGGTGGGTGGCACAACCAGTGATGTCTCCCACTATTAGCCAGTGAAGTACCTGTCCTGGGTATGTGGAGTACCTTTTTACAGGGCACTCATTGGTACAACACCTACACCAATCAAGTAAGCACTCGGTCCTAGCATGTGTAGAAAGTAGCCGCGGCCCGTGCAGTTAAGAGCGGTGGGGCAGGGTGTGGGGGATTCGGACAGACGATCACGAGGGAAAATTAATTATTATTTTCTCTCGTGGTCGTCTGTCGAATCCCACCCAACCCGGCCACTCTGCTATTACCTGCACGGGCCATGGCTAGTAAGAAGGGTTTATGCACTTTCTCACTGCATTACAGTGGGAAAGCGCCCATAGTCCCAAGGCCACAAAAAGATATTCAGCAAAAAACAGGAGGGGAAAAAAACCAAAAAGCTTGGGGATATTCCCTAAGAAGGACCATGTCCAACAGGGCTCTGATTGCATATGCTAGTTAACAGACAGTGAGAAGGAGGCCATTGTAATCCATTTGGTCTGCAGACATTTTCACATATATCTGTATGGGCAGCTGTTTTTGGTGCACACTGACCAGAAACCACTTCTTCCTCTTTTAACAGGCTCCTCCTCCAAGCCACCTCTGAAAAATGAGAAGTGGATTCTTCAACTACATGAGCACCAGTTTCCTGTGGAGTACCAGCCAGCTCAGAATCCTGCAGATTATCTCTCAAGACATGCATGGCCTGCAATCATCCAAGAAGAGTTGGGGTGGAGGAAGTAGAGGAGTACAGAAAATTGGTGATTGAAAGGTCACAACCTTTACCTATCTCGCTAAAGGACTTTGTAGAAGCCACTAAACTGTATGGGTGTCTTCTTCAGCTGGCTTTCTCTGCAGTAAACAAGGGGAACAGGACACAATTGCTATCCCATCAGACTACTGAGGCAAGAAAGACACTACTTTTGCTCTATCACGAATGGCATGAGCTAGCTTCCACCCCTGAAGTCTGCCTACTGAGAGTGCCCAAGTTGGCAAAACATGGGCGTTTGACACAGTGTGTTGTTGACCTGGCCCATGCAGTCCATCAAAGAATTGTCAACAACAAATTCCAGACTCGGATGTAAAGTTTGGTACCTGGGGCTGGAGGAACTAGTTGAATACACAGTGCAATCTTGTCTGCTGTGTCAAGCTGCTAGCCCCCCAAGCCCATCAGCACCTATCATCACGGAAGGCATTACTCCACAGCTGTGGCACTGAGCCAATACTGATTTTGTGAGTCTGCCGGATGGCAGCAACATGCAGGTACTTATCGATCACTTTCCTAAGTATCCTGAGGTGTAAATTATGATAGCATGGCAAACAGTGGTCCATTTTGAGAAGGCTTTGAAGTACGAAGTGTTACTGAAAGAGTCTCAAGCCGGAAATTTGCGGAGTACCTGCAGTCCAGGGGTAACACTCATCGGCGTGTCACTACTTGAAGGCCCCAAGCTAATGGAGAAACCGAGCACTTCATGAGAACTCTTATGCGAACTCTCAATAAGGTAATAAGGGTAGTGCTAGCTGAGAAACTGAACATGGATTGTGCCCTCACCGCTCACCTTGCCCCAAGGTACAAGGCAACAGCCACCATGCATGGAACTGTCCAAATGTATGATGTTACTTAGCTTGCTATTGCCTAACATGTCTTTTCTACAAAGTTTTTACTTCGCAAATGTCTTTACTTAGCAGTTTTTTATTACGCATGCCATTACTTCGCAAAATTATTTAAAACCATTAAATTGCCATTACTTAGCAGTACATTACTTCGCAGGATTTTACTATGCATGAAGATTTTTTTTTCTTTTTTTCCCTACACACCAACACTACCCTCCACGCCCCCTACACTTCCCAAAACCCTAAAACACTACCCTACACTACACATACACTACATCACTACCCTAAACCCTAAAACACTTACCCTACACTACACATACACTACAACACTACCCTAAACCATAAAACACTACCCTACACTACACATACACTACAACACTACCCTAAACCCTAAAACACTACCCCCTACAATACACAAATACTACAACACTACCCTAAACCCTAAAACACTACCCTACACTACACATACACTACAACACTACCCTAAACCCTAAAACACTACCCTACACTACACATACACTACAACACTACTCTAAACCCTAAAACACTACCCCCTACAATACACAAATACTACAACACTACCCTAAACCCTAAAACACTACCCTACACTACACATACACTACAACACTACCCTAAACCCTAAAACACTACCCTACACTACACATACACTACAACACTACCCTAAACCCTAAAACACTACCCCCTACAATACACAAATACTACAACACTACCCTAAACCCTAAAACACTACCCCCTACACTACACATACAGTACAACACTATCCTAAACCCTAAAACACTTCCCCTACACTACACATACACTACAACACTACACTAAACCCTAAAACACTACCCTACACTACATGTACACTACAACACTACCCTAAACCCTAATATACTACCCCCTACACTACACACACAGTACAACACTACCCTATCTACACTGCCCCACTTACCTATCTCTGCCTGTGGTCCCTCTCTTCATCTTCAACAATGGATCCACTCTTCTCCTGCGAAGTAACGGCATATGCAAAGTAACAGCATATGCGAAGTAAAGGCATGCTAATTAAAAACATGCGTAGTAAAGGACTATGCGAAGTAAAAAATGCTAAGTAATGGTTGTTTCCCAACTGTCCATTTGTTTAGGATTACTAAACAGGCCCCAGCTCAGGCTGCATTGGCCACTACAGCAGCATCTCCTAAACTGTCTCACTCAGATTTAATCAACAGAGATTCATATACTTGTGAGAGACAACATGAATGCCTTGCTCAGCAGACACTGTGGTGCACAATACGCATCACACAAAACGCACAGTATATCCAGGGTTGCAAGACTTGAACCACAAGGCAACACTAACATATATGAATTATAGAAACAATAAATTCATACTGTACCTATCGGACAGGTATCCATTCAGAATGGCTCCCACCATGACCCCGATGAAGAAGAAGGTGGATGAAGCCGTGTTGAGCCACTTCTGTTCGCACACGAGGTTCCACTGAAAGAGAGAGGCAGAGGCCAGTGTTAGAGTCACTGGTCACAGAGAATGTATCTTCTCCACTTAGTTTGTTCCAAGAGCTCCTAATACCCATTGCTTTGATTGGGCTCTCGCTCATGAGATCATGCACTGGTCTTAATACGGTGTATCTAAAACACAACTTTTTACGATGGCTCATCCATGAACCCATTGGCCCACGTCCCACACATGCATATAGATAAAGAAGAGCCACAGTACCGTGCCATATTTCCACACTTTGACTACATTTATCAAATTTAGAGGTAAGCACACCTGATGTTGGCCATCATATCTGACCATTGCCTTCCTACAGTGTCTAGATGGACCCATGAGAACCCTAGGCATCATCTACTCCCATCAAACAACAAAACATCTTGACCCTCACCCGGCAAACACCCCAGCAGCGGGCTAGAGTCACGCTCAAACAGCGACCCCTTCGCTGCAACGAACAAAGCCAGGAAATCACTTTTCGCCGCCATTCACGGCGAGGAAGCGAGGCCACGCCTACCTTAGGCCACGCCCACCCGCCCCCTTTTCTACCTATAAGGATGTGCAATCACCGGACGCGCAGCGGACGGGCGCAGCGGGCGCGCCGTCAGCGCGCCGAAGGCACGCCAAAGGCAAGCCCGTCTGGGCCCGTCCGGACCCAGACGGCCCTAAGCCCCGTTACTCTGCCGGGTGGCCCTCAGGATCGAGTGATGTATACAGCAGATACATTACGCGCCCTACGACCTAAGAACATCCTTGCCTGCTACCACACGCTTACCGCAGGTAATGCTTTCTCGATCTGTCCACGATGCAATCCGACTCCCCCCCTGAAATCTACCACACTCGCTTTGAAGTTGGGACTTCTTAACTGCCGCTCCCTCCCCAAACATGCTACCGAAGTAAATCTTTTGATTAAGAATCAGGATTTTGATCTACTGTTCTTAACGGAAACATGGCTATCAGACAACACCGACCCGGACGTCGTCGCGGCCCTCCCCACAGGGTATCTCTGCCAAGCTTTAAATAGACCTAAAGGGAGAGGAGGCGGGGTAGCTATAATTCACAGGGAACAATTCTCCTGTAGGATGGCTAACGCCGGTATCGAGGACTGCGAGAGCGGCCAATTCTCCATCCAAATTTCCCCAGCCCTTACCCTGGCAGGGCTATTGATCTATCGCCCCCCAGGGGCCCCAGGCAATTTGATCAATTCCATATTCGAATCTGTATCTCAACTAGCTTCCTCCACCTCCAACTTCCTTATACTAGGTGACTTGAACTTCCACTTCCTGGACCCCACGGATCGAGTAGCCTCGGACATTAGACACGACTTAACATCTTTAAAGATACATCTAGTGAACAACAAGCCTACCCATGAGAAGGGCCACCTATTGGACCCTATCCTCACCAATATAGCAACGGTGACCACCAATTTACCTGTGACCCTACCATGGACGGACCATTTCCTGGTCCCTTTTTCCTGGGAAATCCCCACACCTATTCTCCCAACCCCTAAAACCCAGGTTACCGACCGACAATGGCGCAAATTGTCACCTGAGAAATGGGCTGCTTCCCTTGCAGATTCCAACCCCGAGCTCTCCTTTGACTCCAACACGGCTGACAAACAATTTAGTGATTGGATCACTTCGTCCCTTGATACGATGCTTCCGAAAACCACCACCTTTAAACAGCCCAAAAGATTATCCCCCGCTTTATGGTATACTCCAGAGCTTAAAGCTCTGCGCCAAGAGTGCAAAAAAACCGAACGCTCTTGGAGACGCGACAAATCAGGAACCAATAAAAACATCTACTCTATTTCTCTTCTAACCTATAAAACCGCTATTCGCAAAACTAAAAGCGTGTTTTTTCAGGAGAGAATAGAGAAAGCGGGATGCTCCAGTAAGGAAGCATACGCCATCCTTAAAGAGCTCTCAAAGCCCCCAGAACAAGGACTGGGACCTCCCTCCGACCCTAAAGCCGACCAGGAGAAATGCCAACAATTGGCTAATTTCTTCCATGATAAAATCCGACTAATTCTGGACTCAATTCCTCCCTCGAGCCCGGGGGAAGAAACCGTTTTCCCATACACGACATCTTCCACTTGTCTGTCCACGTGGGGCCAGGTCACGATAGACGAAGTGAGAAATACGTTCAACTCCATGAAGAGCGGCTCCCCTAGGGACCCTGCTCCTCTTCGGATCCTTAAGGAGGTAGCCCCCACTATCATCCCCTCCCTCACTCATCTGATTAATATCTCACTCCAACAAGGAGTTGTACCCTCGAGCTGGAAGAAGGCTGTTGTAAAAGCCCTACTGAAGAAACCTTCTCTCGACCCTGAGAACCTGGCGAACTACAGGCCCATTTCCCTACTCCCAGGAGTCAGCAAGATCGCGGAAAAATTAGTCAACAGGAAACTCTCGCAGTTTCTAGAGGCCAATAACAAACTAAAAAGTTCCCAGACGGGCTTCCGACCAGGGCAGGGCACGGACATCGCCCTCCTGGCAGCGGTAGAGGAGGCCAGAGCGCTACTGGATGGGGGAGGATCAGTGGCAGTGATCCTCCTCGACCTTAGCGCGGCGTTCGATACCGTTGACCACCAACTCCTTATCGAAAGATTGGCAAGAGTTGGAGTGGAAGGTACAGCCTTATCTTGGCTTTCATCTTTCCTGGCCCAACGGTCCTATCAGATTTGGGAGAAGAACACCCGCTCCTCCGAAATGCCCCTCCAATGTGGTGTACCGCAGGGCTCTTCCCTGAGCCCCACATTATTTAATATCTATATGTCCACATTGGAGGAGGTTATCACCCCATTCGGAGTGAGCGTCGTCAGCTATGCTGACGACACACAATTAGTGGTGTCTTTGTCCCATCCCAAACAACAGAAAGCTGATCTCTTCAACTGCCTTACGCAGGTCCATCGTTGGATGAATAGATCAGCCCTAAAGCTAAATGGGACAAAAACTGAGGTCCTTATACTTGGCCCGAAAGGAACCTCACTTCCCCTGGACAGTTGGCCAGCCTGTCTAGGTCCTCCCCCTGACCCAAAAACAGAGGTGAAAAGTCTGGGTGTATGGATCGATTCCGATCTCTCATTCACTTCGCAAGCAAAAAAGGTAGCAGGGACCTGCTTTGGTCTTCTAAAATCTTTGAGGAAAGTCCTGCCCCTTCTTCCCCCTAAATCCCAAAAATTACTAATCCAAGGTCTCATAATATCCAGACTAGATTACAGTAACGTGATTTATCTGGGCGCTCCCGAAGCGACCCTTAATAAACTGCAGAGAATTCAGAACACTGCTGCCCGGATTATCACAAACACCCCGGCCAGATCATCTGCTAAACCCGCTCTCAAACTCCTTCATTGGCTCCCCATAAGGGAGAGAGTCAAATTCAAGGCCTTGTGCCTCGTCCACAAAACTTTGCATAACCAAGGCCCCCCAGTCCTCAGCAATTTTGTCACCCCTTACATAACCACTAGATCCCTCCGTTCTAACGCAGAAAACCTCATCAATACCCCAAGATTCAGGAAAGCCCGATCAGGAGGAAGACGCTTCTCGGTACAAGCTGCCCGTCTTTGGAATTCACTCCCTCATGACTTACGTCTTGAACCACAATATCTGCGCTTCAGGAAGCTGCTAAAGACACATCTTTTTCCCTAGCTTCCATGCCCCCCTCTGTTTTTGATTCCTCACCCTTCCTCTCTTCTGCTCTCAGCTCCCGGTCCTCAGGTCTGCTGAATTAGGGTTTTTAGCGCTGGGATACCTCCGGGTGACTATGCGCTTTATAAAAATAAATAATAATAATAATAATAATAACCCTAATTTTAAAATAGAGTACTTGACCATTTCACATCCTTCAGGTACAAATGTGAAATCATGATCATATATTGAAATGTTCTTCAGGGTTATTATCTGATTTATATCCTCATGTTGCATTGTGTAACCATATATTTTATATTAAATATTACATTTTATAACTAAATATGGGTATGAAGTGTCCTTTAGCCTTGGTTATGCTTGCATGCTCAGGAGCCCTTTTATTCAGAGTAGTGCATTTGCAAAGCACACTGTGCTGCAGGTGTAGGCCACTGGAGGTTTGTGTTATGAGACTAATTGTACTTCTCCTCAAGGTTGTCTCAAACTTTCTCCTCTATACGTTTCTAAGTTCCAATCCTGTCACCAGCTTATTAGATATGATTTTGCTGAAATAAATTCGGACATAATTAGCTAACATAGACATTTATTGAGAGAAAACATTACTAAATTGTTCTAAATTGCATATAATTCATCATTTGGCTCCATCTGACCATCATCTACTGTGAGTTCCATTGAAGTGTCAATTGTCTATTGAATATTTGCTGTGCTGCATGCTGTATTTACATTAAATGCTGAATAGTGTTGTGGGTTTTCCAATGTGGTGTGTTTTATTTATAACATGGCTGTCTATATGCCTTTTATAACCCAACAATATCCCCAGGCCCTGGTAAGGTTATCCATTACTTCATTTTTAAATAATTCTCCATCTAAATCGTATATGCTTCCTCCTACAAAAGCTCAAATAGTCTTCCTATCTGATATGCAGATTTTATTTTATTTTCCTTCTGGGTGAGAAAGTGGTGAGGGGTGCATAGATCACAGTCTTGCATATTAATTCTCCATCTAAATCGTATATGCTTCCTCCTACAAAAGCTCAAATAGTCTTCCTATCTGATATGCAGATTTTATTTTATTTTCCTTCTGGGTGAGAAAATGGTGAGGTGCATAGATCACAGTCTTGCATATAGTGAGTCTTTGGCTGAGCTCTATAGGTTGTTTTCACACCCACCGGTGACACAAGTGAACTCAGTTCAATGCACCAATGCTTGAATGTGAAAGAAAGGGTTTTGCAGTCCGGCGGAATCCATCCAGAATACAGTTGAAGTGGTATAAGTGCTTTTGGGTTACTAACAGGGAGCCATGGTAATCAAAACAATCGTTTGTTAAGGTTTTACACTCACACAACCACCAGAAAGAGAATCTGCATTTAAACATATTTATTTTCAAATAGCTATTATAAAATGCCAAGATCTAGTGCACACAATATGTGTAACATCACAGAATATAAGAATTAAAAGTAGCCAAGCTTTCCAATAACCGTGAAACCAGGGAAATTGTAACATCACAATTTATAGCCCTTAACACCCTGACTGTGTTATCTCTAAGCACAATGTTTGTGCTTAGAGATAGCACAGTCAGGGTGTTAAGGGCTATACATTGTGATGTTACAATTTCCCCTGGTTCCCTGGTGCTAGTTGTAGCACATTAGTAAATAATTAGCCTGTTTTTCAGAGGTGTTGCACATACCTGGATAACATGATTTGTTGTCTGTTTGAAGTAGCTTGCAAGGTATTTTGAGTACAAGAGCTAGGAGATTGCATCTGTGCGAGTACACAATACTGGCACCAGTTAGTGAAGTAAGAATGGAATACTTTGCAGCACCTCAGACTGTCTTGCTGGAGGCTTCTTCAGGCAAGATGGAATCTGGTGCTGTGTCAACCTGATCTTCGATCTGCGTCAGTGATCTGGTGTATATAAGTGCCTCTTTTTGACATGGTCACCCCCACTTTTTGCCCATTTGACTGAAAATGCACTGGATCCCTGCTAACCATGCCCCATTCCCAAATTTCTTTCCCTAAAACAGGACAAATGTAAATTGTAACCCAATTGGCAAGGGCTTTAGCTCCCCTGTAAGTAGGCCGGGGCGGACTTCACACAGAACTCCATAAGGTGACCAAGCGGCGAGTGCAATATGTTGTGCTGCAAGCACTGATTTTTAGCATGTGGCGTTTGTCCCACACTGTAACATCAGAGAGAAAGGCACCACGTGAAGCACAAAAGAGTACTGTTTCTTTCTGCCGCTTGAATACAAATTCTACTTGAGAGGCAGCTTCCTCAAAGCAAGCGGAAGGTTTCTCAACATGAGTGATAGCGACCAGCCGCGACCATCCTCATCCAGAAATCTCACCAGGGGGTGGTCTGCAGTAAGATTTTCCTCGCTCTCACTCCACAACTTAAAATTGGCGAGTCACAGGAAAGGAAAATCTCTGCTCTGCCCTCTAAATGGAGTTTTTCGGAACTATAAGCTCTGCGCAGAGAAGGAAAAACTCTGCAAAGTCCGTGAGGGTAGCCTAAAGTCATGTTCGGTCGGGCCTTACTGTACGTCCCTGGCAAATGATAGTACGGGCATGCAGGACATGCGTAGTAAAGATGGTCCCTAAGAACTGTAGCATGTATTATGCCACTTTAGGGATACCCCACAAACAGCATGCAGACTGCCTTTGCGGAATGCATTCTGAAAATACGACATTGCCCACTCCCTGTGTGCAATACCAAAGTACAGTACATGTACTATATGTAGGTCACCCCTACAGCAGGTCTATAGAGCCCTAAGGCAGGGTTCTTTATATTACATGTGAGGTCACATCTGCATGAACAGATGTGCCTCTGTTATGCCTAGTTTCATTAGTAGTCATTGCAAGTGAGCAGGAAGCCATTTAAAGTATCTACTGGGCACTGGTCATTACCAGTTACCAAGCTACAGGCCCATAGGAATGAATGGGAATTGCATGTGCAATTTGCGAGTACCCAATAGATACTCGCAAATTACTCATGCAATTTCAAGGGTGCAAGAGTACCAAAAGGGCATCCTGTTGCACCCCTGAAATATGCATGTGTGCAAATGTTGCACACACACATGCCGCAAGGGCATGTGTGTTTGTAACATGGAACTTTAAAAAATGCAATTTAGTGCAATTTTCACCGTTTTTGCAAATTACCATCAAGTTCAAATGCAAAAATACCGAGCGGAAAGGGGCAGATTCTGAGAATCTGCCAGTTTGTGACCATTTTTTCTTTTGATGCATGTGGGCCTTATTGTGCTGGTCTACTGGTACCTTCCAGCCTTCTACCACAGACAAGTTGCTGGCCCATGCAAGGTATAGCCACGCTCTCAGAGGTCAAAGCAATGTTTGCTCGAAAGAAGAAGTTCCTACCTCCTCCAGCAGGATGGCTAGCAATATAGCATATCAAGGCCAGAGGCTCCAAAGACTAAATCGCCTTTTATATATTACCCCAGCTTCTCCCCAGACCTGTGGAATGCCACCCCCTGCCCTGGTTTATATTCAGAAACAATGGTTTGTGTTGAATAATACTGGGAATGATAATAAATATTGTGCGCAATCGCAATGAACAATTGGGTTACGGTGATATCAAAAGGAGAAGAGCCTTACACGACATGGAACCTACAACGCTTTGTAACAAAATAGTAACAGTTATAAAGGGTTTCCAAAACAGTATTAAAGTTGACTATCCAAAGAAATCTGTGATAGGAATGGTTTCCTTTATTTTCGTCTACGGCATTTCGACCCTTGTGGGGATGAAGGGTCTCTTCAGGACCTAACGATATAGGGGCATCTGAAAGGATTATGGCCTGTCATCATGATATGTGTGCACTACAGGAAGTGAACAGTGAGAACAAAAAAGTAACTCACATGGGACCCAGACGGGCGCCCAGCGAGAGGAAGGAGAGAGATGACAGACGAGCTGAACTGCAAATCGGTGTAGCCGCTGAATCAATCGTTCATTCGCTCTGGATGTGCGTATTGTACGGCCTGGCCTCACAGTGGTGATCCTTATTCAATTTAATTGGAAAGGGCGTTTTAGCTTTAGAGAGGATGATATGGAAAGGTAAATGTAAATGTAAATGTAAATGTCATGGTACTTATAGAGCGCACTGTCACCAGACAGTCACCTTGTGGTGTCGCCTATTCGGCTTCCTGGCGCTGATACTCATACCGCTGTGGAACCCCTCCTGACTTTCCATGTGAAGTGTCCACTCTTGGGCACCCCCAGGGCGAAGCCAGGCATCCTTAGCACTGGTGGGGCCGGTTTGGAGGCTAAGCAAGCTATTGCCCAGAGTTGCAGGGTGGGGCCCGTGATTAGAATAGGCACCGAGGCGAGAATTAACAGGTCTGAGGAAATTGAGCCCGAGACCCCGCCGAGGCGGGAATCGAACCCTGGTCCCTGGCCAGAACTCTGCATCAGGGTCTGCCGCTCTAACCATTAAGCCACACTCCTCCTCCTGATATGGAAAGGTCATGCCAATCCGTGTACCTGACTTCCACTGGATACAAGTCTTAATTAAGCATCAGCGCGTGCCTCTGCTGCGTCTTGCAACAGGACCACTTTCGTCTTCCTCCCACGGTGTTACAATGTTGTCACAAAGTTCCCTAGGTTCCATGTTCTCTGGGGACACAATGCACTGTTCAGTTTTGTAATTACTTCTCATGCATATCTATATAACAGTTATTTTTGTCTACATCTAACACTGAGTCGTGTAAGGTTATTCTCCTTTTGATATCACCATAACCCAATTGTTCATTGCGATTGTGCACAATATTTATTACCATTGCCAGTATTATTCCAGACCACCATTTTTTTTGATTATAACTCATGCACTTTGGTTCCGTTGTGAGTAGGGTTCCCTTGTAGCTATTTTCAGATCCCCTGCCCTGGGGCACATTTGTTACTAGAGCAGGTGGAAAATTAGATATTCAGGAGGCGTGTTTGACTCATAGTCTAGTCACACCCCTAAGAAGTCTACCTGAAGTGAACAAACAACGGAGTTTGCACCATCTGGATTTATGGTGAAATATGGGACTTCTAAGCCCGAATTATGCCCTCCGGTAAGCGGTCACATATTGGGGGTAGTCCATTAGTTATTACCATATACTCCCCTAAACACCCCTACATTGAGTATTTAGGAGTTTCCACAACACCAGGTCCTCAGATTCAACTCTCTGGACCTGAAGAGGACAAAGAAGAAACAACATTGCAAGAACTAAGGACCTGCACTGAAATTGGCACCAAATCCTCCCTGGCTGCTTGCTCCTTGATGATTTTAAAGACCCAACTCATCCTCCAGATGTGCATCATCCCAAAAACGTGGAGGACTTCCCAGCACTACAACAACCAGCTATCTGTCTGGATCACTGTGCTGCTGTCCAGCAGGCCCACCAATGGAGCATTACTTCAGTGTCTTTGTGTCTTTGTGGATTTAGAAGGTCAACACCATCTCTCTCTGCCATGTTTTGAGGTGTTAGATCCACCAGGAGCCCACCTGAACCAATATCCTGAGTGGATCACTGACATAATATCGAATACAAAAATATAGACTTACCAAAATATCAATGCCAAAATATAAAATGCAAAAATGTCGAATTCCTATCTACAAACAAGTAATTACAAAAATATTGAATCAAAAATATAGTTTTAAAAATTATAGTTATTCAAAATATCGACTTTTTTTAAATGTCTGAAAAGAGATTTAAAATGCATGAAATAATAAATATAATTTACTAAAACATACTTAAAAATACTTAAATAACTTTAAAATTAATCAATAATTAATTTATTACCACTCAGTGAGTGCAACAGTAGGGAAAATGTTGGATACCGGGAGGGTAAAAATGACTAAATCAATATTATATTACTTACCTTCAATTCGATATTTTTCACCACTATATTCTGTCCATTCGATATTTTGTCCATTCTATATTTTGACTTCGATATTTTGGTAATTCGATATTTTGTCTGTGTACAATCCTGAGTACAAGGGTGCTTGAATCAGCCAATGCCTGTTTTCTGTCCAGTCCAAAACCACAACCTTGGAAGCATTCACGCACATCGAGGGACTTCAGGACAGATGGGATCCACAACCAGAGTGATCCTGCTGTTGTGTTTTCCGTCCCTCTGCAGAACCGACTGTCTAAACTTGAGAGTCTTGAAGTCCATTGGCCAGCCAACCGAAACCCTCTGCATCTGAAATCAACAGCCCAGGCCTTGACTCCTGACTGTGTCTCCTTGGCATAGGGATTTACAGTACCCGAGCCCTCCTTTGCATTCCAAGGGCTTGCCCCCAAGTCCCTCCTTAGAGCTTTTTTATTAGGTCCCTATTGACTTATTCAGTGTAGCTCTTGAGGCTACCATCCTGACCTGCTCCTCTGCACCCAGACACCCAAGGACAGGTAACCCGAAACTGCTGGTGGTTCCTTAGACCCTGCCCCCTAGCACCTTAAGTCCAGAAGGGCACCTCCGAGCTCTGACTGCACATATCTGTTTGCTGTGTATGTTTGTTTGCAGAATGTGTTTTTCCTCCCAAAGGGTAGCGTTACCAAGTTTGAGGCTTGTAACTCAAAAAAAGTTATTTCAGCATTTTTAGCATTTTCTTGAAAAATAGATGACTCCAAAAGTACTTGAATAATTCTAAAGATATTGGTGTCTAAATTCCTATAAAAATGTACTTTATTTTTACACATCGGTCTGGGATTTCCTGACTGTGTGTGTACAACAAATGCTGAACACCCCTCCATGATAAGCATAAGCTGCTCGACCACACTAGCACAAATAAAACACTTGGGATCATTAGAGTAAGCCCTGTCAACCAATAAGGATCGTCTGGTCTTTTTGCGTGGCATGCCCTTGCATTGTCACTGCTACTTAAAAAGCCACCTAGGTGAAGTAGCTCTCCTGACAAGTGGATGCATGGCCGTCCTTTTATGCTATTTCCAACTGTACTTTAGGAATGTCAAGTATAGCCAATGAACATTGAGATGCTTGTCTAAGGTGCATTCCCTTAAACAAATTAGGCAAAAATATGATAATTCAGACTACAATATTTTGACTATTGTTATTATTTGACCTTGAAATAGAGATAAAAAGGCACTTGTTTCAGACTGATGTCACATCAGGTGTCTAATTGATGTGTATGTCTGAGTGACTTGACACTGTCACAGGTTTATTGGAAAGATAACAACAGACACCATCTGTGTGGAAGGCAGACATGTTGATGATTATGCAGGAATAAAGAATGGAGCCTTGGACTTCTTAAAATTGAGTCAGGCCTTATAGTCTTTATGTCATAATACCATACAGTATCTGGGCCAAAGGTAAAAAAGCTGGACAGACCAAATAAAATAAAGACCATAGCTAAAATGGAAACTGCCCTGTATGGTTTTAAGAACCTACAATAAAACGAAAAATGCCTAAAAGCTAGTGCTTAAAATAGAGAAATGCACACAATTCTGGAGGGAAACAGCCACAACATGTGTGACATTTCTGGAATCATTTCTGAACTAACACATGGAAGAAATTGATATGGGTGAAAGTTGGCTACAAGTAGTATAATTGAAGAGCAAATGCTCTGTAATCACAAAACCATGGCGATTGTTGATTTTAAAAGTATATATACACCCAACCAAAAAAGAGAAGAAGGACAAACTTTCACGCCTGATAAATTTGATAAAGGTTTTGCAAAGAAGTTATCAATGCAGTAGGTTGATTGTTTCAGGTGATTTTAATACAAAAATTATAGGGAATTACTTGAAAAAAGGAGCATGTCAAAAGCTGCAAGGGCTGGAAAAGAAAAGTACACTTTCTGAATGGAAAAACGAAGGGAGATCAGCCCGCAGGCATTACCTTCTCAAGTGGGAAAAAAAATCCACAATTAATTACACAATGGTAAGCAACGACCTACTCCATTTAATTGAATCATTACATATTCAATCTCGTCCTAAAAGTGTTCATTATCCACAAGTTATGTCTTTGCACGCAAACCTGTGTCAGAAAAAAATCACAACAACTTTAACAGAAATGCCTATTATATATAATTTAAGGAAGCTAAAATGGCGTGGTAAAAACATCGAAATAATTATGGATGTGGCTTATAAATATATAGGTGACAGTAGCTCGCTGAGCATACAACCTTTGAAAGAGGCTTGGGAAACATTAGGGAAACTGTTAGTTAACAAATTTCCGGTACTCCCAGAACGCCCAGGACCGCAAAGAAGAATAAATGAACTATGGTATAACTTTCAACTCCGCGAGATAGCAAGGAAGGTGAGAAAAAGAACTGTTGCAGTAAGAGCGGGAAAAATTGTAAACAATCATGAGATCAAAGAAATGAGGAAGAAATACAAGGAGAAGTGCAGGGATGCAAAAAAGGTACATATGAAAAAACTCTGGGAGCAACTACTCTGGGCAAGTAAATTGCCAAACAGCTGCGAATTTTGGGGGATTTTAAATAAATTAATTAAGGGAGCAAGAAGGTATCACATGGCAGGAATAAGCGAGGCAAATTGAGTACAACATATTCAAAATCTGTACAATCAAGCAAAGTTTGATAAGCAATTTAAGCTGGAAAGCGGTATGGAAATCTTGCATGAGGAAAATGAAAGCGCAGTAACTAAACCTCTATTTTTCTTGAAAAACGTGCAAACTAAAGAAGATCTTAAAGAATTATGCCCCAACGGCACAAACCCCTTAACCAATAGTACACAACTAAATGAAGTAATAAGAAAACTGAAAAAGGATGGTGCAGCTGGGCCAAATGGCCTTCTGAATGCACTTTTCAAGCAAGATCCAGACTTTTGGGCCAATTACCTCACGCCGTTATTCAATAATTTGTTCTCTCAAAATAAGACCCTACATTCGTGGAAAGGGAGTATATTTCATCCCATCTATAAGAACGGAAGTAATAATGAGCCATGGAAAAATATAGGCCTGTTGCCGTGATGGATGTGGAGGCAAAACTCTAGGCATCTTGCATCTTGCTAAAGCTAAAAGCATTGACAGAGTTAAAATGCATAATCCCCAAAAATCAAACTTGTTTCAGAAAAGAAATGGGCACAAACACTTTTCTAGCCGCATTAGCAATCCTCACGGGAAAAGCCGCACAAAAGAACACAGGACTTTTTGCGTGTTTTATAGATCTCAAATCTGCTTTTGACAGAGTCCCAAGAGAACGACTCTGGATTAAACTAAAAGAATGGGGACTTCCGCAACAACTACTCAATGCCATAGTAACCCTCCACAACGAAACTTGGGCTAGGGTGAAGTCTTGCATCTTGCTACAGCTAAAGGCATGGACAGAGTTAAAAGGTATAATCCCCAAAAATGCAACTGGTTTCAGAAAAGGAATGGGCACAAACACAAATCTAGCCGCATTAGCAATCCTCACGGGAAACTAATCAATGCCATAGTAGCCCTCCACAACGAAACGTTGGCTAGGGTGAAGTTGGGAGATGGTAGTATTGTATCCTCCAAAATAAACATTTACAATGGCCTGAAACAGGGTTGCGTTTTGGCCCCAAGCCTTTATTTGTCACACGTAAGTGGTCTTCCTCAAATGTTGGCTGAGGACCACATACAGTATCTGAAATATGCGGACGATATTGTGGTCTTAAGCCAAACTTCGATTGGCTTACAAAGAGTCATTAACCACCTAATTGAGTACTTTGACCAGCAAGGATTAGAGATAAATAGGAAAAAAACAAAAGTTGTGCAATAAGCAGGACCTAGTCCAGGAAAATTCACGTGGTTCACCAAAAACAAACAAATAGAGGAAGTCAGGACATATAAGTATCTGGGGATTAATTTGGGCCGAGACATGTCTTTCACTGTACAGAAAAGATCAATAAAAGCAAAGGCCCAAACATTAATCTTTGCTTATAAACAATTGAAACAAAAACTGAATGGCCATCATATAGTCATCTCTTGAAAGTAATGGCCTCGCAACTACTTCCTGCACTCCCATAGGGTTTGGAAATATGGCATGGCCGGGAATTTGAAGTATTAAATGAACTTCAGTTAAAGGTGTATTCTGAAAAGTGCATCACCAGCACAGATCCGTCTGGAATTCAGTCAACAAAATCAGGAATTTCAGCATCAATCAGTTTTTGTAAAACTATGCTGGAAACTACGCTCCGCAGATCCTGGTTCACTAAACAATCTTTTCAGGTTCAAAATAAAAACACAGTTTAATTTGAGAAAAACTCAGTCATGGGAAGAGGTTTGGCGCCGCGGCCAGGGCGACTGACACTGGATGCTGGGGCTCACGGTTTGATCCCTGGCTCCGGCGGCAGGGGTCTGCCCAGCACCATGTGACTCTGGGCAATAGCTCGCTTAATCTTCCCAACGGCCCCCAGCGCTGGGATGCCTCCGGTTTTACAAATACTGGATTTTTTTTATGGAGCGAATTCTTACGATCAGCATTGGCTGCACTAGACATTTAAAAGGCATGGGATAGTAAGATGGAAAGGGCGGCATTCAATAAAGAGTGTAATAGCGCTGCAAAAAATCTGTTCCTTTTGGAAGACAAAAGATTATTGGTAAAACGCAAACACTCTTGGTCAGTTATAAACTCTTATATTAAATCAAAACTGCAAGCCTACTTAGCGACACATTTTCGATTGTTAATAAAAAGGAGTTTTATGCTGTATCGTTTTGGAGAACATGAAACCAAGGATTTGTGACAATCATGGAAATGAAAATTCCAAAATGCAACTTGCAGTTTATGCGGATATCATACCGAATCTTTATGTCACTTGATGTGTGTCTGCCCATAATGAAAGAAGCAAGAATGAGACTTTTAAAACCAATTTTAAATGAACTCAATATACGTACTTGTAGACAAGTCTTAACTTGCTGGCTGGGGGGGAAATCAACTATACTGATCTGTCGAGGGGTTAAGCTACTCACCTTGATTGACAATCTCCTACGAATAGTGGACAATCAAAATGAAATAAGTTGTAAACAGGTCGGAAGTCATCGTATGAATTGTAAAAAAAATAATAATAATAATAATTTTTTTAATGCTTTTACATGTAATCGAATTTTAAAAACGTTGTAAGTATTTTTAATCAATAATTTTTATCTTTAGTATTTTACTTTATGGTTATGATAACCAAATAAACCTTTCTTTGACTGACATTTCTGTACTACGCAATCATAAAATAATCCCTGAATGGGGTTTTGATTGATCTTGCCTATCAAAACTTCATGACATATTAATTACAAATCAATCAGTAATTTGATTGGCTTCAGAAATAACACACAGACTTTCCTCTTTAACAAATTCTTATGAGTCCTACGAATAGGACTAAACCCAGATCACAAACTTCAAAACAGGTTGAAATTACAGATCTACGATGACTAGATGCGTCGGGATCCTTGACGAAAGTTCGACTATAGGACCACCCACTCAAGCCCCGTGGGAATATCTGTCCCACTTGCTTTAGGTAATACACAACAGCAGCAAGTATAAAAAAAATCTCATGCAGGCAAACTGCATACCTTCTATAGAAACCACGTTAGATGTGTCAATGGGGGAGTGGCCTTTTTACTAATCCACCCTGACAAAAGCCCAGGACCTCACTTAGGCCAGTAGAATAGGGCTGAAACACCCTCACAGTATCCTATTTTTAACCTTCCCACCCATCCCAATAATAAAGGATTCTTTTGGTGTGGGTGAGGGATTTTTAATTTTAAAGTTACGTCTGCTTACAAATCATCTTCACAGGGGCTCCCTGAAACATGGTCAAGCCCACCCTGAACTTTAGGAGTCAGTGTGAACCTGATGATGAAGCATTCGAGTGTGTGAGTGTGATACAAAGAAAGGGGTTTCTTTTCCTTGTCACCCCAATTGTGGGTGTGTAATTTCACAACAATCACTGGTCCTATATAAGCCTTCATTGAGACGTTAGGCGCTCCAGAAGGTATACCTTTTTGTTCCAAAGTATACAAAAGTGAGGCTGTATCTATTCATCCTCGCTCCAGAGGATCACTCTATCCTTTAGGGATTGTAGATCTGCACCTCTCCCATATATTGTTCTACACTGGAAAACAAGGATGCTGGGAGACGTGGACAGTAGCACGCTTACATTGGCAAACAACATTCTTTTAAACAGACTGTGGTCTCCAGAAAATCTCTCACACAAGTGTTTAACACATTCTTCAGAAAGGAATGGTTTTGCAAAGATGCCCTGTACACATGCAAAGAAATCTACATTAACGTCCTGGCTGCCTCCTTTCCTCATTCTCTCTGGCACTAGATAAATACAGATAAACAAACTATAACATCCCTACTAAAGTAACTCACTGTATCATCTCTGCTGTCTCCCTGCCCTCTCACTCTCTTGCACAAGAGATATACAGAGTAACAAACTATAATCCCCTATAACATTCCTGATTTTTCACTTTCCTTGCTTCTTCTTGCACAAACTAAATGCAAAGTTAAAAACTATAACACCCTGTCTTGTCACCCGTTCCTTGCTCTCCCCTATCTATTCATCTAAATTATATCCATTTTCATTCTGAAGGAAGCACTGTTAATGAAGGAGGAAGAGTGACTGACTCTGTCCTGTTCTACAAGTGCATGCATTCAAGTATTAACTACAAGCACATACTTACAAAGTATTTATCACCAGAGTACACAGCAGAGTTGTACCTTCTAATCCATACCAGTGAATGTAGTATTAGGTGCTAGTGCACAATGCCAGAGAACTAGTTACTTGCATATATTCCCATTGCAACGCCTACTAGCAGAGCTTAATTTGCAAAATATTAAGTGCCGGGGCTCTGACCAGGAGGCCACTGCAGCTTGCACCACCCATCGCCCTTGTCATTGCTGCCATAACAACTACTAACCATCTATCTTCCATGTAAATGCAACAATTCAGATTATTCCAGGCCCCCAAAGCTAACGGAATGGCTGGGGAGGAAGGTATTAGCAATTTGTTAATGTATATTGTTATCCTAAACAACTGTTATGCTGCTCATCTCTAAATTACATGAGCAGCACCACCATGTGGCAGACTGCCATAAGTTTGGTGTTGACAATTAGGTGCTGCTGCCGAGCACCGGAAAACAATTAAGTGCCGGTGCTCAGCACCAGCTCAAATGGAGCACTGCCTACTAGTGTACATCACAAGAATATTAGCTAGTTGCGCACTCCTCCACAGTTGTAATCACCAGCTAATAACAGAATAATAATAACTTGTAGTGCCTAGCTCCAGAGAATTAATCACCAGTATACGCCTACAACGCATTAATAACTGGCAGACGTAGCAGGTTATTAATTCTAGTACATGTCTTTAGATTATTGACTCACATCAATTCAAAGTCCATTAACAGAACCCTCCCATAGCAAATTAACTAGTGGTGAGTGAAGAATTCTAATCCCCTGTCGGATTTGGCAGAGTTTTGCACACTTTGCGTTCTGTTTGGAGCCTGGAGTTTCTGATTTTACAGTGTGGGGCAAACTCCTGGCACTAAAAAACAGTGCGAGCAGCGCGACTTAACAGACTCTGCCGCTGACGGAAGTCTGCGTGGCACGGAAGAGTTTTTCCGGCACTTTACGGAGTTCCACGGAGGCCTAGAATTAACTTTCAGTACACTCCAGTCTATTAGATTCAAGCACACTACTTCAGAGTATTAAATATAAACCAATCTTCCTCATTATTATTCACCTGCACACATCTATAGGGCATTTACCACTATACAACCCTCCATCTGGAGTATTAACCTCTTATGTACTCCTATAGAGTATTAACTACTATCATATACCTTCTGATTACAGAGTACTGCTTCACTCCTTCGGTATATTAGGTATTAGAGCATTGACCAGTAACACAACTCTCCACAGCATTAAATACTTATGTATTACTATACATCACTAAATTCTAGCTCATGCCTTCAGATTATAGAGTGCTGCTCTACTCCTTCAGTATATTAAATATTAGAGCAATAACTACTAGTAAACCTCTCGACAGCATTAACCATTCCTTCTTTAATTTTAAGGGTAGCAGATTAACTCAAGTTTCTGTCCCTGACCACAGTATCTATTAGCAACTGGCAGTAACTGCACATTCTCAGGCACCTCAAGCCGCTCTCATCCGCAACGAGCGAGTCTTACTCCTTGGAGTAAAAGCCACTCATTGTATGTTACTCTCACTTCTTGGAGCACAGTCTAACTAAGCATGGGCGAATTTTGCAAATCTGGCGTTAACAAATTTGCGTATTTGCGAACTCACAATCCGCAAAATCCGCGAATTCTCGCGAATTTGCGGATTTTTTTTTTGTGTTCGCAAGGGTTTCTGCCAGTTCGCGAGGGTTTTGTACCAGTTCACAATTGCGAACTTATTTGTCGGCTCGCAACGGTCGCCACTATCTTGTTTCTACGTCTGGTTCATCATCACAGGTTCACAGCACCCTCTGTTTCACCACTGCCACCCTGTTTCACCCATGCCACCCTCTGGTACATCAATGCCACCCTCTGGTTCATCACTGTAGATATGGGGGGGAAAAGCAAGCACACCTGCCCTGCTTCAACTGACATGAATTAATTTGGGGTTGATTTATTAATGTGTCACTGTTTTAAAATTCCAGTCTGGCACCTGCTTTCTTATCTGTAATTTGCTTTCTGTTGCAGTGCAATTTTTTTTTCCAGGACCTTCGTGGCCTACTTGTAGCTATTCTATGAGCCTGCTGTGAGGGTCAGAGCAGGGTCATAGAATTGTTGCAACTAGCAACTGAACTCTGGAGGGGCCCCAGTCAGGAAGCACTACAGGGAATGGTTACTAATGATGAGTTTGAACCTTTGCACCTGCTGAGTGCTTTCAGTTTTGCAAAACTCGTTTTTCTGCAGAACAGCAGCAACTGTAATGCCACAAACAAACATAGGCAACTGAACTCTGGAGGGGCCCCTCAGGAAGTACTACAGGGAATGGTTACTAATGATGAGTGAACTTTTGCACCTGCTGAGTGCTTTCAGTTTTGCAAAACTCGTTTTTCTGCAGAACAGCAACCGTAATGCCCCAAACAAACTTACTTGTGAAAGTTGATTTCTAATCCAAAAGTGATCCAAAGAAAGTCAAAAGGCCTCAAATCCAAAAAAGTGCAGGCAAATGTCAACCTGAGGAGTTATTCTGATAAAAATCATCATTTTCAGAAAGTCTATGCTGCTTACTAGTGGATTTCTTGTGCAGAATTGCAAATTTTGTAATTTCGCGAGTGCGAGATTGTTGCTGCCCGTCGCACCCACATGTTCGCAATTGCGAACTCTCGCGATGCGTCGCCAAACTCCTGCGGGATCCCGCAGCAAGATCCAAAATGGCGCAGCACTCGCAAAATATCGAGAAAAACAACTCGGCAAACGCTGAATGACGGTAAGTGAACGCCGCATGCCGCAATATTGTATCACCAAGAAAAAGAATCCGCTGCGCGAGAGTTTGCGGATTGCGAATTTACCGAAAATCCGCAAAATCCGCGAGCGGAACGGATTTTCCACCCATGCTTAAGTCTAACCCATTTGGTGAGGGGCCGATTCACAGAACTAACTTAAGACAAAATCCTAAACGTACTACTTTTGGTATTCACAGAAGTTAGGATTTAGTCTTAAGTTTGTCTTAAGACAAACTTAAGAAAGACTTAAGACAGACTTAAGACAGACTTAAGAAAAACTTACGACAAAGTTAAGACAGACTTTAAGACAGACTTAAGACAAACTTAAGACAAAATCCTAACTTAGTACTGTTTTAAGTCTGTCTTAAGTCTGTCTTAAGTCTGACTCAAGATTGTCTTAAGATAAACCTTAAAACAAAATCCTATCTTCTGTGAATACAAAAAGTAGTAAGTTTAGGATTTTGTCTTAAGTTAGTTCTGTGAATCGGGCCCTATGACTCCACTCACAAGGGCACAATCATAGGGCCCGATTCACAGAACTAACTTTAGACAAAATCCTAAACTTACAACTTTTGGTATTAACAGAAGTTAGGATTTTGTCTTAAATTTGTCTTAAGACAGACTTAAGACGGACGTAAGACAGACTTAAGTTAGGATTTTGTCTTAAGTCTGTCTTAAGTTTGTCTAAAGACAACATCCTAACTTCTGTGATCACCAAAAGTAGTACGTTTAGGATTTTGTGTTAAGTTAGATCTGTGAATCGGCCCCTGTGTAGTTAGATGGGACTCTCACTCACTATGGCACAATTATACAAATTAGATGTGAGTCTCACTCCTAGGAGCACAGTTTAACACATTAGGTGCTGGACTCACTCCTTGGAGCAAGTCTCACTCATTTGGTGTGATTCTCACTCCTTAGAGAATAATGTGATCCACAGGGTGTAATTCTCTATCTTTGGACCAGAATCTTTCTCATTGGCTATGTGTATCACTCCATGGAACAGTCTAATTCTTGGCCACTCTCTACAGTCTCATTGGCTTTCATGTATTCGAAGCATTGGGGTGTTTATCTGTGTTATATTAAAATATTAACCTTTCGTCAAAGTCTCATTCTAGTCTCCGAGGGTCCGAAGCCTATATTCATCCTTGGTTAGATGTTGCAGTATTTTAAATTGCATAAAATGAATTCACTCATATTTTACTTTTTTCTTAACGCTTGACTAGCTGTCATAGTCACCCTGTGAATACGATCTGTTCTAATATGATCAGCTCTTACCTGTGTGGCTATCGTAGAGGTGAACTGGGAGTGGTCATAGGCCCAGCCATGCTGGCAGCTCTGCAGGGTGGATGCTTTCAGTGGTCCCCAAGTGGAGCTGTTGGGTGGTCCCCCTGTGTAGTCCTTAGGTCTTATCCAGGTGGAGTTCTCCAGCAGGTGCCACTGGGGCTCTCTGTACATCTTGCAGGAGCTCAAGCTCCCATCTGGCTCTCTAGGGATGTTGATGAGGAGCAGCTCCGCCTCCGTGAGGTTCCCAAACTCACCCTGATCAGAGAGGGCACAGTGGTGAGGAGGCACCACAGCCACAAAGTTGTTCAGCAGGTAGTGAAAAGGGAGGTTGATCCTTGGAATTGCCAGGAGTAACAAAATCAAGATCTGAAAGTTTCCAAAGCCCCCGGTTTCTTGGAGGAGGTCCTCGAACTTCATCCTGAGCAGAATCCACTGAAGGGCAAATAAAAGAGAGGAGAAATATCAGAGAACTTAACCAGACCCATACTGCACCTTAGGGCAGAGATATGGAGAGGTAGACATCAAAGGAGGAGAAGAGAGAGAGAGGAGATCTGAAGCTTGTGGATATCAGTGGAAAAGACAGAGACATGAAGAAAAGAAAAGAGAACTTCATCCAGAGCAGTATTCCAGCAAGGGAATGTTAGAGGTGAAAGGTCAGAGAACTTTATAAAGAGCAGTACCCCACTGTGAAGAGAGGAAGGAAAGGTAAAATGTCCTTCATTATCACCACCCCAGTAAGTCAGAGATATTTTTCAGGGTCACAGGGGCTCCCCTCTGTGGTCTAGTTGTCACAAGCAGGGATCCTAGGTAAATATGTGCGAATTTTGTGAATCAGCGGTTCGCGAATTTGCGCGAAATCGCAAAAAAATCTGCGAATTTGCGGCTTTCCCCACGAAATCGCTGATTATTTTGCAATTTTGCACCATACTTAACTGGAGTACTTTCTACTGGCTAATCAGTAAGTGCTACCTCGTTGGGTAAATGTATAGTGCTTTTCCTGCACTACAGATGAGGAGGGCCAGAAGAGTTGCCTCCAGTGACCATGTGTGTGTAACTTAGCCATCGCACTGAAGGGCGCCCGGGGTCCCTCGAGTGAGCTGTCCGTCATAGTGTGTAAAGGGCGGGAAGATGGTGCACACCGCTAGTGTGTGTGTGTGGGGGGGCAAACGGGGGGGGGGGCTTCTTTGCGAGTTCACATGCCTCTTGTGTGTATAAAAGGTCAGGCACAGATCAGAGCAGCAGATGAGGGGAAAGCAGCTCCTGGTTACAGGAACTGCACGGGGATTGCACTCGTGAAAGTCAAGGATGCAAAGGCCTCCATCAAGCATCATAGCTAATTTTCGATGGAAGATATGGGGAGAAAGCACACCTGTCCAGCCTCGACAAAGAGCACAATTTTTTGGGGCTGATTAACTTTGCCATCGCGTCGAGGAGCGCCGGGGTCCCTCGAGTGAGCTGTCCATCATAGTGGGTAAAGGGCAGGAATACGGTGCACACCACTAGTGTGTGTGTGGTGTTGGCAAACTGGGGGGCTTCTTTGCGAGTTCACATGCCTCTTGTGTGTATGAAAGGTCAGGCACAGATCAGAGCACCAGATGGGGAGAAAGAAGCTACTGGTTACAGGAACTGCACAGGGATTGCACTCGTGAAAGTCAAGGATGCAAAGGCCTCCATCAAGCATCATAGCTAATTTTCGACTGTGTATATGGAGAGAAAGCACACCTGCCCACCCTCGACAAAGCGCACGTTTTTTGGGGCTGATTAAGGAGTTACTGATTTTGACCTTCAACTCGGGCACCTGCTTTATCTATATATGTAAGTGCTTCCTACAGGAGCCTCGTTGTCTACTTGTAACTATTCTCTGACCCTGCTGCGAGGGTCAGAGCAGGGTCAGAGAATAGTTGCAAGTAGGCAAGGAGGTGCCGCTCAGGAAGCACTTACTGGGTTATAGCAGGTGCCCAAGTTGAAGTTAATTTCTTTGTAACCATTTTGTAAATGGTAACAAAGAAATTAGCTTCAACTTGAGCACCTGCTGTAACCCTGTAAGTGCTTCCGGAGCGAAATTCATCCTGCTCGTGGATTCGTGGATTTTGCCGCGATTTCGCTCAATTCGCGGATCGCGAAATTGCGGTAAATCTGCATATTCCGCGAGCGGAACAAATTTTTTTACTAGGCCAGAGAGGGACTGCCCCACTGGTGAAGTCTGACTGAAGCCTCTTCCTAGACCTGCAGGAATGTGTCAGAACTCCTCCCTTCTAGGCCTGTCCACAGGGAATGGTATTTAATACCTGAGAAAATGGGTCTCCTAAATTAAATGTGACCAGTCATGACTGGGGTGCAGAGGGACTCCCACATCCCACGTCCCATGTTTCACTGCAATAGCTGTCTTGCAACCTGCACATTGCATCTAGTTGTTATTGTGTGCATAAAGTGTGGAGAACAGGAAAAGGCCAACATAAAGGGCACACAGTGTGCCCTGACACCAACCTGCAATGAAGGCAGTGAGATGAGGGCAGACAATAAACATTGCTTGTGGCCATGCTGTGAATGCAGCACGATGAGGGTAGACAGTGACTACTGCCCTGCCCCTTGGGCAGGACAGACATATTAGAGCGACTGCCACCCCTCACCCTGCAGTGAAGACTAAACGTTTAGGGGGAACCTCTAGCCCAACAAAAATGGCAGAGAAATGAGGGCAGACATTGGTCACCTTCCCTAGCCCAATAGTGAGGGTAGAGAAATTAAACCTATGGCCACATGTGAGTTTTGAGACATAAAGCTAGACAGTGAGTATAGCCTTCGGTGTTCAGAGAGAACAGACACAAAAAGACAGACTGCAGAGTTTGCCTGGGGCCACAGGAAGGGAAGAAAGATGAGTTGCCACTATTTAGGCCCTCTAGATGAGAACAGATACATTGGCACAAAATTGGACAGTAATTCTTTGCAAATCTTTAATTCACATTATCACCCTGGGTAGTATCATGGTGCTGAGGTGTTAGTCTAGCAAAGCTTAGGGCCTTGGGGGACTATTCGAAAAGCCATGTCTTTAGCTTCTTGCAGAATTAAAGAAATGAGAAGGAGGCTGTTATGTGTAGCAGCAGATTGGTTCACGCTTTCGTTGCAATGTAGGAAAAGGCTTAACTGCTGAAACTGGTTTTTCATTTGCGTGGGAAGCATGGAAATAGGAGTACAAATCAGTGGATCTATCTGGAAGGTTTATTAAAGCAGATGCGACTGTTGAGGAATGCTGGGCTATTGTTATGTAGTGCCTTGAAGCGTGGGGGAATGCAGCATGGAAGGTTGTGAATGATTCTGCACTCCAAGCTCTGAATGGCCTCAGCCTTCTGAAAGGGAAACTCATATTGTGGAGAAGAGTGCTGGCACAATGTAGAAGGAGAGCTGGTCACAGGGTACAGGGAGAGCTGGTCACAGGGTACAGGGAGAGCTGGTCACAGGGTACAGGGAGAGCTGGTCACAGGGTACACGGAGAGCTGGTCACAGGGTACAGGGAGATTCAACTTCTATAAGTTTAGCGGAGAGTGATTGCAGAAAAAAGGGAAACTCATATTGTGGAGAAGAGGGCTGGCACAATGTAGAAGGAGAGCTGGTCACAGGGTACAGGGAGAGCTGGTCACAGGGTACAGGGAGAGCTGGTCACAGGGTACAGGGAGAGCTGGTCACAGGGTACAGGGAGAGCTGGTCACAGGGTACAGGGAGAGCTGGGCACAGAGTACAGGGAGAGCTGGCCACAGGGTACAGGGAGAGCTGGACACAGAGTACAGGGAGAGCTGGGCACAATGTAGAAGGAGAGCTGGTCACAGAGTACAGGGAGATTCAACTTCTATAAGTTTAGCGGAGAGTGATTGCAGAAAAAAGGGAAACTCATATTGTGGAGAAGAGGGCTGGCACAATGTAGAAGGAGAGCTGGTCACAGGGTACAGGGAGAGCTGGTCACAGGGTACAGGGAGAGCTGGTCACAGGGTACAGGGAGAGCTGGTCACAGGGTACAGGGAGAGCTGGGCACAGAGTACAGGGAGAGCTGGCCACAGGGTACAGGGAGAGCTGGGCACAGAGTACAGGGAGAGCTGGCCACAGGGTACAGGGAGAGCTGGGCACAGAGTACAGGGAGAGCTGGGCACAATGTAGAAGGAGAGCTGGTCACAGAGTACAGGGAGATTCAACTTCTATAAGTTTAGCGGAGAGTGATTGCAGAAAAAAGGGAAACTCATATTGTGGAGAAGAGGGCTGGCACAATGTAGAAGGAGAGCTGGTCACAGGGTACAGGGAGAGCTGGTCACAGGGTACAGGGAGAGCTGGGCACAGAGTACAGGGGGAGCTGGTCACAGGGTACAGGGAGAGCTGGTCACAGAGTACAGGGAGAGCTGGGCACAGAGTACAGGGGGAGCTGGTCACAGGGTACAGGGAGAGCTGGTCACAGGGTACAGGGAGAGCTGGTCACAGAGTACAGGGGGAGCTGGTCACAGGGTACAGGGAGAGCTGGGCACAGAGTACAGGGGGAGCTGGTCACAGGGTACAGGGAGAGCTGGTCACAGGGTACAGGGAGAGCTGGTCACAGAGTACAGGGGGAGCTGGTCACAGGGTACAGGGAGAGCTGGGCACAGAGTACAGGGGGAGCTGGTCACAGGGTACAGGGAGAGCTGGGCACAGAGTACAGGGGGAGCTGGTCACAGGGTACAGGGAGAGCTGGGCACAGAGTACAGGGGGAGCTGGTCACAGGGTACAGGGAGAGCTGGGCACAGAGTACAGGGGGAGCTGGGCACAGAGTACAGGGAGAGATGGTCACAGGGTACAGGGAGAGCTGGTCACAGGGTACAAGGAGAGCTGGTCACAGAGTACAAGGAGAGCTGGCCACAGAGTACAGGGAGAGCAGGTCACAGAGTACAGGGAGAGCTGGTCACAGGGTACAGGGAGAGCTGGGCACAGAGTACAGGGGGAGCTGGGCACAGAGTACAGGGAGAGATGGTCACAGGGTACAGGGAGAGCTGGTCACAGGGTACAGGGACAGCTGGTCACAGAGTACAAGGAGAGCTGGTCACAGTGTACAGGGAGAGCCGGTCACAGAGTACAGGGGGAGCTGGGCACAGAGTACAGGGAGAGATGGTCACAGGGTACAGGGAGAGCTGGTCACAGAGTACAGGGGGAGCTGGGCAGAGAGTACAGGGAGAGATGGTCACAGGGTACAGGGAGAGCTGGTCACAGAGTACAGGGGGAGCTGGTCACAGAGTACAGGGAGAGATGGTCACAGGGTAAAGGGAGAGCTGGCCACAGAGTACAGGGAGAGCTGGTCACAGGGTAAAGGGAGAGCTGGCCACAGAGTACAGGGAGAGCTGGGCACAGGGTACAGGGAGAGCTGGTCACAGAGTACAGGGGGAGCTGGTCACAGAGTACAGGGAGAGATGGTCACAGGGTAAAGGGAGAGCTGGCCACAGAGTACAGGGAGAGCTGGTCACAGGGTACAGGGAGAGCTGGGCACAGAGTACAGGGGGAGCTGGGCACAGAGTACAGGGAGAGCTGGTCACAGAGTACAGGGAGAGATGGTCACAGAGTACAGGGAGAGCTGGTCACAGGGTACAGGGAGAGCTGGTCACAGAGTACAGGGAGAGATGGTCACAGGGTACAGGGAGAGCTGGTCACAGAGTAACGGAGAGCTGGTCACAGGGTACAGGGAGAGCTGGTCACAGGGTACAGGGAGAGCTGGTCACAGAGTACAGGGAGAGATGGTACAGTTTTTATAAAAAGCTTGTGGTCATGGACAGGGAAGCAGCTGACAGTAGAGAGAGGTGAGTGCACCCTACTCTTGGGGCCATAGAGAGAGAGAGATGTGGTGAGAAGATCTTGTGAGTAGGGTGTGCAGCCTACTCTTGTGCTCATAGAGAGGGAGCAGCAGGTAGAAAGGGAAGCCTTGAAGTGGAAGCGATGTCCCATGGCAGTGGGGAGTGAGCAGAAAGGTGGAGCTGAGGGGGGGCTGCTAACAGTGCAATGGTGAGACGCAGAGTAGAGGTGAGCTGCAGACTAGGGTAGGTGGCGGCGGTACTGATAATAATGGGTAGGGCTAGTAGCACTAGTAGAGCGGCTAGTAAGGCTTCTAGTAGTGGAGGGGATTAAAGAAGAGTGCTACTGAGTATGGAAAGAAGGGTTTCTGACAGTGGTTTTCCGGTGCTAGAGGGGTGTTTGGTGGAGTAGGGGTCCTGCTTCGAGCTGGAGGGAAAGTTCATGGACAGACAGATGGTTGTGGGTAGGAGGGCTGGGCGAATGGACTGCTGGTTGGATGTATAGGTGGGTTGTTGGGGTGGTTGGTTGATTGATGGATGGATCCTGGTTTGAAGAATCGGCTGCTGGATGGACGGATGGGTGGATATGGGATGGCTAGTTGGGTATTGAATGGATGGACAGATGGGTGGGTACTGGTGGATGGATCGATGATGTATGTATGGATGGATGCAAAGATGGATAAGTGATTGGGAGAGTGGATGGATGGACAGATAGATGGATATGTATGTATGGATGGATGGATGGATGGTTTGGGTGGATGGATGGGGATGGATGGATGGGTATGCATGGATGAAAGGATGGATGGGTATGGATGGATGAATGGATGGATTGGGTGGATGGATGGGGATGGATGGATGGATGAATGGGTATGGATGGATGAAAGGATGGATGGGTATGGATGGACGAATGGATGGATGGATTGGGTGGATGGATGGGTTTGGATGGATGGATGGATTGGGTGGATGGATGGGGATGGATGGATGGATGAGTATGGATGGATGAATGGATGGATGGATTGGTTGGATGGATAGGTATGGATGGATGGATGGATTGGGTGGATGAATGGGGATGGATGGGTATGGATGGATGAAAGAATGGATGGGTATGGATGGATGAATGGATGGATGGATTGGATGGATGGATGGGTATGGATGGATGGATTGGGTGGATGAAAATATGGATGGATTGGACGGATGGATGGGTATGGATGGATAGATGGAGATGTATAGATGGATGGATGAGCAGGTGGCAGGATGGATTGATAGATTTGTGGTTGAGTATGATGTGGACGAATAATGAATGCTGAATGGATAGGTGGGAATAGGTTTTAGGTAGAAGGATGAAGAGATGGATGGGTGGTGGGGGAAGAATGGAAGGACAGATGAGTTGATGTTTGGTGGGTGGGTGCATGGATGAATATGTAGATGAATAAAAATGGATGTATATGTGGATATGAAAGGGTGGTTTGGAGAATTGATTGGATGGATGGAGGCGTGAGTATGGAATGGATGAACTGATACTGCTGTTAGGTAGGTGGACTAACTAATGTACAAGGGTGGATGGGTCTGTTCTGGTGGATGATTGGTTGGGTGCATAGAAGGATGGATGGGTGGAAGGATGGAAGTGTGCATATATCCATGGATGATGGATGGATGGGTGGGTGTGTGCATGTATGCATGGATGAAGGGTAGATGGGTGGGTGGGTGTTTGCATGTATGCATGGATGAAGGGTGGATGGTTGGGTGTGTGCATGTACACACAGATGAAGGGTGGATGGATGCGCCCCGTCCTTGAATCTAGGAGAAAGCTAAACCGGCCTCCTTGAAACAACACTAAATGATGACACACAAACTGTCCACCCCTTTGCCTACAATCCACGCCTTGAAGCACTCTGACGCTCTCTTTCTCTCTGCCTTCGACCACGTGCAGCGCTCCGACACCTTTTAGGTGCCGGTGGCGCTATGGAAATCCCAGCACACGCACGCATGGACGGACGCGTGGAAGATAGAGGGTGGGGGTGAATATGGGGCGTATGGATGAATAGTTGGATAGATCGATTACTTACAGCTTGGCTCCTGGCTGGCAGTGTCCGTCACCTCGGGGGATGTTGGTTTCATCTTCCACGCTCCAGGGCTTTATACAGCTCCCTTTGGACTTTGGGACCCGCCAGGAGCAGACAAAATTACTATTTAACTTTCCTTCCCCTGATCAGCAAGATTTCTCTTTTCTTCTTTGTTTTCTTGGACTTCTCAGGCCCAGGTACATCCTGGACCCCGAGGCAGGTGCAGCCGCAGCCCCTGGGGAGTGAACTCTGCACTGGGCGATAGGGTGCAGATCACACGTCTCTGCTTGTCCAGGGGCAGCTCTAGGCTCATGGCAGCCCTGGGCAGGAAGCGTAGGTAGGCGGCCCCGGAAGGGGGGTCTGAGCGGGGCCCCGGAAGAGGGAGGTCAGGGTGTTTGGAAGTGGAACAGAGCCGGAGGCCGCCAAATCCCTGCCAGGGGCCGCCACGTAAATTAGTATCCATCCTCAGAGGATTATTACATTAAGGATATATATTGGCGTGGTGGCCCCTGGAGTTTGGCGGCCCTGTGCAGGTGCGCAGCTTGCACATACGTAAGGCCGCCCCTGGCTTGTCTAATGCAAGGACCGCTGGGATTCTGCAGTTTGTGCCTCTGATGCTCCATGGTCAGGATTCATGACAAAAACATAAAGGTACATTAAGAGGTTTACAGCTCTACTTGAACGTACATTTAATGTTTTTGCTTTTTCTGGTGTTTTTGTGTTTTTTATAATTAACAAACACTCCCGGTAGTATCTAGATACACTGCACCTGCGCAGGTTTCCGAAAGTCCCACTGGGGAGGTCATGTCCGGCCTCCCGCGGTCTCCTCTCTCTTCATTTTAATTTTAAATTTCTTGGTAGGTAAAGCATTTTCATTGTTGCAGAAAACTGTTTTCCTACACACCCGCCCAATCTGGAGGTGACCCTGGAAGAGGGGTAAATGTTGCGATCATAGCTTGTGGACTGAAAAGGATACCTGCATATCCTGTCTTGCAACACACACTTCCATCCCCTTACATGGGACTCACTGCTGTGGACTTTTCATACCCGTTGCAAAGTAATCTACTGTAGGACACTGTTGGACTTGGTCCTTTCCGCAGGGTCAGCCCCAAGCTTTTTGACTTGACTTTTCAGTTTTCTTAATCCGTTTTTGTTGACTTTTAGGACTCTTCACACATTACCACTGCTGACCGGTGCTAAAGTACTTGTGCTCTCTCCTTTAAACATACTAAAAGTGGTTTGCACCCAATTGGCACACAAAGTATATTTAAGTCCCCTGTAAACTGGTCTTACATGAACTAGGGCCTGTAAATTAAATGCTACTAGTAAGCCTGGTAACTATAGTCGGCAGAATTCCCGCTATCCAGCCAACTGCATCTAATACCTACCCGGCGACTGAGCCGTGAAAGTACGCTAATGCGACTCCCCCTTCACCCACCCTGAACTCCGGATTCTAACCTATCTGGAGCCGCCCTTGCAGAAACCTCCTCCCTCGCCCAAGCCCTCCTATTCCGGACTTGGTGGCTATGGAGGCTCTATCTAACAGGCATGCATTCAATGTCCTGATGATGATCCGTTTATTCATTCAATGGATCGAAATGCCGTCAACACCGTAAACACACCTTATACACCCAAAAACTTTTGTTTACATCGCTGTAAAGTGTTCTTTTGCGATTGTTTCTCACAATGCTTTGTATTTCCTATGTCTTTCAAAGCAAAACGCTTTGCCTGATCCCCCTGTTCTTTGTTTTCTTCCATGTTGTGTATTCCACTGGCGACGTAGGACACAGGCTTGTGACCCATTTTATGTATTTTTGTGCATCATTGACTATATTGCTTACAAGAAAATATTAGACCACTGTCCGGCTGGACAAGTCCACTAAATATCGCAACGATTAAGTCTCTATTCATTACGTGGTTTCCTATCTTTCCTTTCCGGGGACAACTGAACTGTTGTTCTAAATAACCAGTGAGCCTGCAGCACTATTTTGCCAACTTCTAAAGAAGACTTTTAAAGATGCCCTAGCCTGCCATTGCAGCCTGTGTGTACAGTTGTAAACTGCCGTTTCGACCTGCCAAACATTTTGTCAGGCCTTACCCTACCTTTTTAATAGATACAATTCACTCCTAGGGTTGGCCCTAAATAGTCCATAGTGTAGGGTGCTGCGAAGTAAGAATGTTAGTGAAAGTCTATTAAAAGAAATTTCACTACTGTGAGGCTTAACTCTCCCATTGGATAACATTTGGTTACCTACATATACTAAGGGCTAACTCTCAATTGGCAGCAGGTAGGAATGGCGAGTTTGGTGTCTAAAGGATTGTTATTTAAAACCTTCTTTAATGGTAAAGGCAGGTTTTAAGTCCTAATTCTGAAAGTTCCACTCTTAGAAAGTTGGCATTTTTTGGTCCCAGTAATTCGGTGCCTGCAGCTTGTATCCCGGGTCACAGTACTATATGTAGCTAGCAGTTTGTCTTTGTATATTGCTTCCAGACTGTGAAACAACGGAGACTAAATGTTTGCAGGATGGGTTATCTCTAACTTGATGAGGGGAAGGAGCAGTCACCTACCACAACTGTTCATCACAAAAGCACACTCACAAAGGGGTTGACACTAGTCTTTTGTGACCCCAGACAAGCTGGGAACAGGGTCGAGAGGCAGGAAATCCCAAACACCTCTGGTGGTGAAAACCTCCAGCACCTTCTCCTACTTCAATATGGGCACCTAGTAAAATGAATGGACTCTGTGACCCAACTCTTTAGTACACCCCTGGACCTGTAAAAAACTGAGAAAGACTACTGAGCCACTCTGCAAGAAGGACTGCTGCACGATTGTCCTGCTGCCCTGCTACCTTGCTGCCTCAGTAAAAAGACTGGACCTTCATCTTGAACCCAGGACCACCTTTCCAAAAAGTGATTAAAACTCTCTTATTGGGAATATGTGTGTGTTAATTTACACCTTAGTTCTAGGTTGGGAAGGTAATCAGCACACTTTTTGGCCACTGAACCTACTTCACATTTAAGAATTCCAGAATAATTTACAACCTAAGCTGGCCAAAACACTTGATATTAAGTTTTTTGCTAACACACTTTACAAACCATGCCTCACACATTGAGATGGAAATGAAAATGGTGACCCTGGGACTATAATTGGACTCTGTGTCCCTTACGTATTAAAGTAAACCTAGTGCAGGTTTAATTCTTTTGCCCTGTATACGCAAAATCTAGAAAGAAATGGATCTGCCCCCTATGCGGCAAGCTGGGTTTAAAGAAATATATAGAAGCAACTAAGGGTTATAAAAATGGACACATTCCTGCACAAAGTCTATATCTTGGGCAGACACCTATTCGCAGTTGCGCTCTTGCGGAAGAAAAGGGGCAAATAATTTTTAAAAATTATTCCAACTCCAAGTGAGTTATAGAAAAGTCACTATTCACTCATATTCACGCTTATAATCTCACTGTGTCATCATTTAGTTGGATTTTTATAGAGCTTCCAACCCATTTGCACCATATATTTAATTTTTTTGTAACTTGGCTGATTCTGATGATTGCCTGAAGACAATCAACTAACAAGAGAGAACACTTTTGATGAAAAGTCCAAATACTTTTAAAGGCGATTGTATTGTTTTAAAAAGAAAAATGGCAGCTCCTTGTGCTTGGCTTAGTGTGGACCAAAGATGTTTTATTAGAGACAGGCATCTGCATCGTAAATGTCATGAAAAGCCCTTTATAACTGGCGTGGGGACAATATTACATGTGCATAGTAGGTTGACGCGTTAGCAATTTAGATGGAACCTAAATCAAATATAGTAAAATGAATAATATTGTATTAAGATTATCTGTATGGTTCATTTATAATAATCTTTGTTTATTGAATTGGTTCCTAGTCTTAACAACAATGCAGGTAAATCAGACTGTATTATGATTTTATATATTGTTTTTCTAAAATAATATCAGGTCTTGAGCAAATGCAGAGGGTGTCCCTGCAAGAGTATACAGTCCAGACCTAGTACAAGGACACAGAGAACCCGGTACCTTAAAGAACTTGGTATCACATTATCTGAATTCATAGGCTGTTTTTTTATATTTAGATTGAACTATTGAACAAAACTTCATAGCTTCACACTAAGACTGTGTAGTTACTCATGGTGAGCATAACAGACCCATTATGATCGTTTTATTGACCACAATGAGCTTTGTACAGTTTATTTGGCAGTACATAGACAATACTTTGAATCTCCTTCTGTGTGGCTATGTAGTATTTGTTCTCTGTGGGATGTATTTATGTGAAGTTTTGTCGTTATGTTAACCGACATAGGGCCAGATGTAGGAAGGCTATTACCGGTCGGTAACGGCCGAAATTAATGAATTTCTGCCATTACCGACCGGTAATAGGCTTTTGTGATGTAAGTGGCCTATTTACAGATTCAGTAAATACCGAATCGGTATTTACCGAATCAGTATTTACCGATTCGGTATTTACCGAATCATCATTTACTGATTCGGTAGTTACCGAATCTGTAAATGACATGTAGGAAGCACTTTGAAGAGTGTTTCTGTGCTTTAAGGATTCATTATTTACCACCAACTATTAGTTGGTGGTAAATAAGGAATACCTTTGAAAATGCAAATCAGTGCATTTACACCAGTGCCATGTGGCAAACATACATGCCCTTAGGGCATGTATGTTTGCCACATGTACACACAAGCACTATTCAGGGGTGCAAAAGTGTGTCAAAGTGACACCCTGCCACCCTTGACTCTTTACCTATTTTACCGAATCGGTATTTACCGATTCAGTAATTGACATTCATTGCTATGGGCCTCCAGGCCCATAGGAATTAATGGCAATTACCGAATTGGTTAATACCGATTCGGTAAATACCGAATCTTAAGGATTCGGTAATGTTTACCGAATTTTTATCTACATAGCAGTTACCAATTCGAAAATACCGAATCGGTAAAATTCGGTATTTTCGAATCAGTAAATTCGATTTACCTACATCTGGCCCATAATGTGTTTTGCTTACTTACTCCTGTGTATTTCATTTACTGCATTAAACACATAAATATTTATTTACAGTTTTTCTTTGTTTTTGTAAAAGATTCCCTTGTTGGCCATTTACTTTAGTTTTTACTGTTACCCAAGCTCAAAATGGGTTATTGGTTTGCCCTTCTTCCTTCTGTATTAATCGAGTTATCTGGTCGCGCTGGCCAAGTTTAAAGTCAAAAGTTCAGGCCAACTGTGATGGAGCTTGGGTGAGATACCGGGACCGGGTTGACTGTGCTGGTAGTAAAGCAGGTGTGCTTCTAGGCACTGAGCCCACCCGCGGAGCCTCCAATTGCTTCTGCTGACTAGCGAGACACCTGGAAGGCCAACAACATATTTCCCACTTCCTTTCTTCTTTGTGGGACAGGGAACCTTATGAGTCTACAAGAGGCCCGTGCACTGTCTGGACATACTGCCTCAAAGCTCTACAGCAACCCCCCAGGCCACGGGGGTCACCATCCAAAGATGATTGTTGCTGTAGATTGGGTTCTGCATCAAAACCTATGGGTGGTTTTGCTAATCCGGTGCAGAACCCCCTCGTCCCCCTCCCCCGGGAAGCAAAGGGATGCAATATAGTGCAAAGCAGTTCTGCAAACAGAAAAAAAGCTAATTTCCAGAGCAAGCACCTTTTACACTGGAAAGTATATACACCTGAGAGACTTTTCAATGCTTATGTCACTTTGCACTGGTGCCAAGCTTTAGTAAATTTGGGCCTCATTGTTTCTTTTCAACAGTCACTCACCCATTCATTCATCCCTGTATTAACTCACTCATTTACTTGTGTCCCCCTCTCTGTCCTGGGGAGAGTGCACAGGTGTCCTGCCCCCTCTGTCCTGTGGAGCGTGCACAGGGGTCCTCTGGGGCCCCCTGTCCTGGGAATAGTACACAGGTGTCCTCTGGGGCCCCCTGTCCTAGGGAGAGTGCTCAGGTGTCCACCCCCTCTGTCCCGGGCAGAGTGCACAGGTGTCCCGCCCCCCCTCTGTCCTGTGGAGCGTGCACAGTTGTCCTCTGGGGCCCCCTGTCCTGGGGATAGTGCACAGGTGTCCTCTGGGGCCCCCTGTCCTAGGGAGAGTGCTCAGGTGTCCACCCCACCCTCTGTCCTGGGGAGAGTGCACAGGTGTCCCTCCCCCCTCTGTCCTGTGGAGTGTGCACACGTGTCCTCTGGGGTCCCCTGTCCTGGGGAGAGTGCACAGGTGACCTCTGGGGCTCCCTGTCCTGGGGAGAGTGCACAGGTATCCCGCCCCCACCTCTGTCCTTGGGAGAGTGCACAGTTGTCCTCTGGGTCCCCCTGTCCTAGGTAGAGTGCATAGGTGTCCACTGGGGCACCCTGTCCTAAGGAGAGTGCACAGGTGTCCCGCCTCCCCCTCTGTCCTGGGGAGAGTGCAAAGGTTTCCTGCCCCACTACCATCCTGGGGAGCATGCACAGGCGTCCACTTTGGCCCCCTGTCCTGGGGAGAGTGCACAGGTATCTTCTGGGGCCCCCTGTCCTGGGGAGAGTGCACAGGTGTCCTCTGGGGCCCCCTGTCCTGGGGAGAGTGCACAGGTGTCCTCTGGGGCCCCCTGTCCTGGGGAGAGTGCACAGGTGTCCTCTGGGGCCCCATGTCCTGGGGAGAGTGCACAGGTTTCCCCCCTCTGTCCTGGGGAGAGTGCACAGGTGTCCCGCCCCCCCTCTGTCCTGGGGAGAGTGCACAGGTGTCCTCCATGCCCCAACCCTGCGGGGAGTGCACAGGTGTCCTCTGCGCATCCACCCTGCCCTGGGGGGAGTGCACAGTGTCCTCTGCACCCGACCCTGCCCTGGGGAGAGTACACAAGTATCCTCAGGGGGCCCCTGTCCTGAGGAGAGTGCACAGGTGTCTTCCGGGCCCCCTGTCCTGAAGAGTCCACACATGTGTCCTCTGTGGCTCCCTGTCCTGGAGAGAGTGCACAGGTGTACACTGAGCCCCCGTCCTGGGGAGAGTGCACAGGTGTCCTGCCCCCCGTCCTGGGGAGCATGCACAGTTGTCCTCTGGGTCCCCCTGTCCTAGGGAGAGTGCATAGGTGTCCACTGGGGCACCCTGTCCTAAGGAGAGTGCACAGGTGTCCCGCCTCCCCCTCTGTCCTGGGGAGAGTGCACAGGTTTCCTGCCCCACTACCATCCTGGGGAGCATGCACAGGCGTCCACTTTGGCCCCCTGTCCTGGGGAGAGTGCACAGGTATCTTCTGGGGCCCCCTGTCCTGGGGAGAGTGCACAGGTGTCCTCTGGGGCCCCATGTCCTGGGGAGAGTGCACAGGTTTCCCCCCCTCTGTCCTGGGGAGAGTGCACAGGTGTACCGCCCCCCCTCTGTCCTGTGGAGCATGAACAGGTGTCCTCTGGGGTCCTCTGTCCTGGGGACAGTGCACAGGTTTCCTCTGTGGCCCCCTGACCTGGGGAGAGTGCACTGGTGTCCTCTGGGGCTCCACCCTGCCCTGGGGAGAGTGCATATGTGTCCCACGCCCGTCCTGGGGAGCATGCACAGGTGCCCTCTGGGGCCCCCCTGTCCTTGGGGGAGTGCACAGGTGACCTCTGGGGCCCCCTGTCCTGGGGAGAGTGGACAGGTGTCCTCTGAGACCCCCACCCTGCCCTGGGGGTAGCGCACAGGTGTCCCGCCCCCCTATCCTGGGGAGAGTGCACAGGTGTCCCACACCCTCTGTCCTGGGGAGAGAGCACAGGTGTCCCATTCCCCCCTCTGTCTTGTGGAGAGTGCACAGGTGTTCCGCCCCCCCTCTGGGGCACCACCCTGCCCTGGGGGTAGTGCAGTGGAGTTCCGCCCTCCCTCTGTCCTGGGGAGAGTGCACAGGTGTCCTCCGGGGCACCCTGTCCTAGGGAGAGTGCACAATTGTCCTCTGGTGCCCCCTGTCCTGGGGAGAGTGCACAGTTGTCCTCTGGGGCACCCTGTCCTAGGGGGAGTGCACAGGTGTCCTTTGGGGCCCCCTGTCCTGGGGAGAGTGCACAGGTGTCCTCTGGGGCCCCCTGTCCTGGGGAGAGTACACAGGTGTCCCATCCACCCTCCGTCCTGGGAAGAGTGCAAAGGTGTCCCACCCCACTCCCGTCCTGGGGAGCATGCACAGGTGTCCTCTGGGGCCCCCTGTTCTGGGGAGAGTGCACAGGTGTCCTCTGGGGTCCATTGTCCTGGGGACAGTGCACAGGTGTCCACTGAGCCCGCCGTCCTGGGGAGAGTGCACAGGTGTCCCGACTCCCCACCCTGGGGAGCATGCACAGTTGTCCTCTGGGGTCCCCGTGTCCTGGGGAGAGTGAACAGGTGTCCCACCCCGTCTGTCCTGGGCAGAGTGCACAGGTGTCCTGCCCCCCTCTGTCCTGGGGAAAGTGCACAGGTGTCCCGCCCCCCTCTGTTCTGGGGAGAGTGCACAGGTGTCCTCCGTGCCCCCATCCTGTCCTGGGGAGAGTGCACAGGTGTCCCGCCCCCCCTTTGTCCCGGGGAGAGTGCACAGGTGTCCTCCATGCCCCAACCCTGCGGGGAGTGCACAGGTGTCCTCTGCGCCTCCTCCCTGCCCTGGGGGGAGTGCACAGGTGTCCTCTGCGCATCCACCCTGCCCTGGGGGGAGTGCACAGTGTCCTCTGCACCCGACCCTGCCCTGGGGAGAGTACACAAGTATCCTCAGGGGGCCCCTGTCCTGAGGAGAGTGCACAGGTGTCTTCCGGGCCCCCTGTCCTGAAGAGTCCACACATGTGTCCTCTGTGGCTCCCTGTCCTGGAGAGAGTGCACAGGTGTACACTGGGCCCCCGTCCTGGGGAGAGTGCACAGGTGTCCTGCCCCCCGTCCTGGGGAGCATGTACAGTTGTCCTCTGGGGTCTTCTGTCCTGGGGAAAGTGCACAGTGTCCTCTTGGGCCCCTTGTCCTGGGGAGAGTGAACAGATGTCCCACCCCGTCAATCCTGAGCAGAGTGCACAGGTGTCCTGCCCCCCCCTCTGTCCTGGGGAGAGTGCACAGGTGTCCCGCCCCCCCTCTGTCCTGGGGAGAGTGCACAGGTGCCCTCCGTGCCCCCACCCTGCCCAGGGGGAGTGCACAGGTGTCCTCTGCGCCTCCACCCTGCCCTGGGGGGAGTGCACAGGTGTCCTCTGCGCCTCCACCCTGCCCTGGGGGGAGTGCAGAGGTGTCCTCTGCACCCGACCCTGCCCTGGGGAGAATACACAAGTGTCCTCAGAGGGCCACTGTCCTGGGGAGAGTGCACAGGTGTCTTCCGGGCCCCCTGTCCTGGAGAGTCTACACATGTGTCCTCTGGGGCCCCCTGTCCTAGGGAGAGTGCACAGGTGTCCTCTGGGGCCCCCTTTCCTGGGGAGAATGCACAGAGTCCCGCCCCACCCCCCCCCATGTCCTGGGGAGAATGCAGATGTGTCCTGCCCCAATCCCTGTCCTGGGGAGAGTGCACAGGGGTCCTCTGGGGCTCCCTGTCCTGGGGAGAGTGCACAGGTGTCCCTCCCCCGTTTGTTCTGTGGAGCGTACACAGGTGTCCTCTGGTGTCCCCTGTACTGGGGAGATTGCACAGGGGTCCTCTGGGGTCCCCTGTCCTGGGTAGAGTGCACAGGGGTCCTCTGCGGCCCCCCGTCCTGGGGACAGTGCAGGTGTCCTCTGGGGCCCCCTGTCCTTGGGAGAGTCTACACATGTGTCCTCTGGGGCCCCCTGTCCTAGGGAGAATGCACTGTGTCCCGCCCCCCCCCCCCCCCATGTCCTGGGGAGAATGCAGAGGTGTCCTGCCCCAACCCCTGTCCTGGGGAGAGGGCACAGGAGTCCTCTGGGGCTCCCTGTCCTGGGGAGAGTGCACAGGTGTCCCGCCCCCCTTTGTTCTGTGGAGCGTACACAGGTGTCCTCTGGTGTCCCCTGTACTGGGGAGAGTGCACAGGGGTCCTCTGGGGTCCCCTGTCCTGGGGAGAGTGCACAGGGGTCCTCTGCGGCCCCCCGTCCTGGGGACAGTGCCCAGGTGTCCTCTGGGGCCCCCTGTCCTTGGGAGAGTGCACAGGCGTCCCGCCCCCCCTCTGTCTGGGGGATAGTGCACAGGGGTCTGCTACCTTCTGTCCTGGGGAGAGTGCACAGGTGTCCCGCCTCACCCCTGTCCTGGGGAGCATGTACAGGTGTCTTCTGGGGCTCCCTTCCTGGGAAGAGTGCACTGGTATCCCACCCCACCCTCCGTCCTGGGGAGCATGCACAGGTGTCCTCTGGGGCCCCACCCTGCGTTAGGGGGAGTGCACAGGTGTCCTCCGCGCCCCCACCCTGCCCTGGGGGGAGTGCCCAGGTGTCCTCTGGGGCCCCAACCTGCCCTGGAGTGCCTCCAGGGCAGGTTGGGGCCCCCTGTCCTAGAGAGAGTGCACAAATGTCCTCTGGTGCCCCACCCTGCCCTGGGGGGAGTGCACAGGTGTACTCCGTGCCCCCACCCTGCCCTGGGGGAGTGCACAGGTGTCCTCTGGGGCCAGGGCCTCTGTTACCACTGGGCACTGATTACCTGCGCTGATAAATTCGCTTGTCTTCGTGGTTAATAGGTGAGTACTTTCCACAAGCAGCTGAGAGTGGTCAGTGCCAACGTTCATGACCTCAGGTGTGTATTGCGAATACAACTTGTGAAACTGTCCATGTGCAGCTTTGCTTAGAGTAAGATAATGCCTAACTGGGCGTGAGGAGAGTGAGAATTTAGAATGAACAAAGTGAGTGTGTTAATACACATGAATGATCCGTAACCGATGTAAATGTTCTAGTTGATTCAACAATTCTTTTAAACTTGACCTAACTTGGCCTCAGATCCACATTTTCTTGTCCTACATTTGCACATATTTAAAGTTGACCGATGTTCTTGTTTCTCAAGGCAAGCAAATATTCCAAACAGTACAAGTAGCAGGTACTCCTCTGCCTGCAAGTGGAGGGGTGTGTGGGAATTATCATGGATTGTCACCGCTGCTCCGTCGGTGTGAGGTGTTCATTTTATAGTGCAGGAGGAGGGTGGGAGGCAGCGAACGACTAGTGCGCTAACCAGGTCTCCCCCCAAGATGACGGTACCCTCTCTGCGAGCGCGTCAGCGCCGAGTCCTCTTAGTGGGTTTGCAGATTGCTTTGGAACCGGGTGCAGTAAGTTAAAATTCAATTACATGATTTTAAAAAGCAAAACGAAGTAAATGCATTAAAGTGACAAAAACACAGGTTAAAATATATATTGGCAGGCTAGAACCCCCGGCTTTCCGCCTCAGGGGAGAATGAGTGCTCATATTTTAATGTATGGAATTTTAATAGTATGTTTATATGTTTCTTTCAGGTGGAAAGGAAGGGAGACATCACTTTTTTAATGCATTTCACTTCTTCCCTACCCTTTTCTTCGGCGACAAAAGAAGATCACTTCACCACATTGAGATAAGAAATTCACTTTTTGCACTTTTTGCACTCTTGATAGTTTTTGGCTTAACTGTTTGTTCATACTGTGGGGTTATGAGGTCCATGATATTTGGTTATGTTTTTAATAAACGCATTACTAACTGGCCTGTTAAGAGTAATGGATTGATAGGACGACATGTATAGAGGTAAACAGTCAAAATATCGAGTTTTTAATTTCGACCTACACTAATATCGAGTTGCTAATATCGATGGGACAGAATATCGATGTCCAGAATATCGATGACCAGAATATCGACCCTAAGGTAAGTAATATCGAAATTACTAATATCGATAGCATATATATCGAAATTACTAATATCGATAGCATATATATCGATGTAAGTAATTTCGATTTACTAATATGTGTTAGAAATATAAGTTAAGTATTTAAATTAATTGTTATAATATGTGTTTAATATGTTTTTATAATTTAAAAATATATAAGAGTAAATAATATGTTTTACTACCACAGCGGGTTGTGGGTTTATAGGGGAATAGGGTGGGAAGTAATTTATTTGTAATTAAATAATTATTTTTCAATGATTAATTTATTTTGCAATTAAATATTAATTGGCAATTATTTATTTTAATTGATTAATTGATTAATTAATTGATAATTTATGTATATTTTTAACTAAATTATGTTTTACTACCACAGCGGGTTGTGGGTTTATAGGGGAATAGGGTGGGAAGTAATTTATTTGTAATTAAATAATTATTTTTCAATGATTAATTTATTTTGCAATTAAATATTATTTGGCAATTATTTATTTTAATTGATTAATTGATTAATTAATTGATAATTCATGTATATTTTTAACTAAATTATGTTTTACTACCACAGCGGGTTGTGGGTTTATAGGGTGGGAAGTAATTTATTTGTAATTAAATAATTATTTTTCAATGATTAATTTATTTTGCAATTAAATATTAATTGGCAATGATTTATTTTAATTGATTAATTGATTAATTAATTGATAATTTATGTGTATTTTTAACTAAATTATATGTTTTACTACTGGTGCGGGTTGTGGGTTTATAGGGGAATAGGGTGGGAAGTAATTTATTTGTAATATTAATTAATTTTGGGTAAAGGGGTATTTTTAGGGTTCAGGGTCAGTTTTCAGTTTTTGGGTAAAGGGGTTTTTTTAGGGTTCAGGGTCAGTTTTCAGTTTTTGGGTAAAGGGGTATTTTTTGGGTTCAGGGTCAGTTTTCAGTTCTTTGGTAAAGGGGTATTTTTAGGGTTCAGGGTCAGTTTTCAGTTCTTTGGTAAAGGGGTATTTTTAGGGTTCAGGGTCAGTTTTCAGTTCTTTGCTAAAGGGGTATTTTTAGGGTTCAGGGTCAGTTTTCAGTTTATGGGTAAAGGGGTATTTTTAGGGTTCAGGGTCAGTTTTCAGTTTTTGGGTAAAGGGGTATTTTTAGGGTTCAGGGTCAGTTTTCAGTTTTTGGGTAAAGGGGTATTTTTTGAGTTCAGGGTCAGTTTTCAGTTCTTTGGTAAAGGGGTAATTTTAGGGTTCAGGGTCAGTTTTCAGTTTTTGGGTAAAGGGGTATTTTTAGGGTTCAGGGTCAGTTTTCAGTTCTTTGGTAAAGGGGTATTTTTAGGGTTCAGGGTCAGTTTTCAGTTTATGGGTAAAGGGGTATTTTTAGGGTTCAGGGTCAGTTTTCAGTTTTTGGGTAAAGGGGTATTTTTTGAGTTCAGGGTCAGTTTTCAGTTCTTTGGTAAAGGGGTATTTTTAGGGTTCAGGGTCAGTTTTCAGTTTTTGGGTAAAGGGGTATTTTTAGGGTTCAGGGTCAGTTTTCAGTTTTTGGGTAAATGGGTATTTTTTGGGTTCAGGGTCAGTTTTCAGTTCTTTGGTAAAGGGGTTTTTTTAGGGTTCAGGGTCAGTTTTCAGTTTATGGGTAAAGGGGTATTTTTAGGGTTCAGGGTCAGTTTTAGGTTTTTGGGTAAAGGGGTATTTTTAGTGTTCAGGGTCAGATTTCCCTACTGTTGCACCCACTGGAGTGGCAATAGTAATTATTGTTAAGTAATTATATATTATATATTATTATTATTTTTTTTATTAAATATGTATTATTATTTTTTTTAACAATTATTACATATATTTAAATATGTTTAAGTAATTATTATGTATTATTTACAGTTTTTTTTTATGTTATTTTAAATTTAAAAAAAATCGATATAATTAACAACGATATTTTTAACATCGATATTAATTTTTCGATATTTTGGTACTTACCATGTTGTACATAGGGCGTCGATATTCTTGCAATCGATATAATTACGCCGATATTTGTGTAGGTCGAAATTCTGTCTGTCGAAATTCTGTCATAGATCCATGTATAGAGACAGTATCCATACAGATGTGGATAAAGATGATTTTTGAACCTTTATAGGTTGAATGGTAAGGTGAATATCAAATTTGATTTCATACGGGCACTAGACCGATTGCATGATCAAGGAATCACGGAATAGACGTGCAAGCCGTTAATCTAGGTGATAATCTGGCACTAGACCATTGTTGACCGCGTGGTCACTAGTATAATGGACAATGTTTATCCCAGGCGGCACTTTTGTTCTGGCACTAGACCGTAGATGGTATATTTTTCTGCATCTGGACGTACCATCAAGAGGTTTGTGTGGCACCTGAATAATTTTTCAGTTGGTGTCATGTGAACATTCAGGTTGAAACAGTACACAAGAAGTAATTGTGTTGAGGATATATTATTTACTTTCACCTTTGACCACTACAAAATGGCCGACGTATTTACTTGTATTTGCGAGTAACCTTCCATTGGTTCCTCATCACTGTTTATGTCTATTTTACTTTACTTTATTTAAATGTGTCAAAAATGTCATTCTGGTTAACGTGTGATCAAGGCACAACTGGTGTCGAAACGCATAACGGTTTCTAAGGAATAAAAATCAGCATCCATACTCCTGAGTGCGCGTATTGCTTCTTAGCATACTGTGGTTCATATTGTATATATATATATATATATATATATATATATATATATATATATATATATATCTTTTAAGAGAAACTGGCACATACTACATACTGACAACATCTTGAAAAAATCTTTACTAGATAGACCTATGGTGACATATAGGAGATGCCAGTCTCTTTCGGACCATCTGGTCCACAGCCATTACTCCCCTGAAAAAGCTAACCAGACGTCCAACAAAATAGTTGGCTTTTTTCCTTGCTTACGCTGCAAAGCTTGTAAATTCAGTAAGAAGGTCAAGGAGTATCCATGCAGATCAGGTGAGGACAGACCCAGCAGAAAGATCACAAAACATCTGAACTGCAATTCAGAGTATACAGTCTACTGCCTGATCTGCCCTTGTAACAAACGATACATAGGGAGTACCATAAAACCAGCAAAAATGAGAATCTTAGAGCATATGAGGGCTATCGTGAATAATGATAGAACCTATCCGATAGCCCGTCATTTTGCAGAACAACACCAAAGCAACAGAGATTTACTCACTTACTATTGTATTGATCAGGCACCAAAAACAGAACGAGGGGGGAATAGAGAAAGAACCCTCCGTATATTGGAATCGCGGTACATCCTGGACCTCAAAACGATGACACCATGGGGTCTTAACAACGATGCTGAAATGTGGGTACACCTATAATAAATTTCTGATCTGCTAAAACATCCAATCTGTCAGAACATCAAGACATCACTCCTTGTCCAAATGTAAATAGAAACTGACTGTAGGCCTGTAAATACGTACTCCCTTCCTCTATGCCATGTTGATTAGACAGAAAATGACAATAGTGATACCAGTAAATCTTGTTGGCGAAATGTGGCAAATCATAAGCCCATACAGGGCTTAATGTCAACTACTTAGCCTAGCTTAAAATTGGCCCTACCATATGTAAATACATAGTGTAGATTTGTACATAGCGGGCGTTGGGTTGAATAACTCACCATCTGTATATATATGATTTGCACACAACAATGCCATGTACATATTAGGGGATACACCCCTACATAACATCAGAGACGTCTGTAAATGTGTAAAAAGCAATACAGGGCTTAATGTCAACTAATTAGCCTAGCTTACAATCGGCTTTACCATATGTACATACATAGTGTAGATTTGTACATAGCGGGAATTGGGTTGAATAACTCACCATCTGTATATATATATGATTTGCACACAACAATGCCATGTACATATCAGGGGATACACCCCTACATAACATCAGAGACGTCTATAAATGTGTAAAAAGCAATGCTTGGTATCACAACGGTAATTATTGTAAATATGTGCTAGTCATGCTAAACATTTGGTCAAATGTCAAACTTGGTTTTTTATTTTTGCACTGAGCACTTTTATTTGTCGCCATCTTTGAACAGTAGTAGAAACCTTGTATGAACACACTACGAGATGGCCGCCACAAAATTGATTCTGTACCATCGTTTATGTCTATGATTCAAAAAGGGCGGACTGTTTAAAATGGCGAATCTGTTTGTACACTGACGACACTGACGAAGCCTTGAGCGAAACGCGTCTGTCGGGGGTGCTGGGGGGTTTGCAAATAAAATAATCAACAAGATCACGACATCGGAGTGCTGGCCGTTTTCTTTCCTGACACCAATTCTTGGGAACGTGTGACGATATATATATATATATATATATATATATATATATATATATATATATATATATATATATATATACATATATATATATATATATATATATATATATATATATATATATATATATATATGGAAACAAACACTCCCTCGAAGAAAGAGCAGAGGCCACACAGGGGAAGTTTCGGAGCCAGCATTTATTCCCAGTTCACACGGAATGGCGAATGCATTTCGGCGTCATAGCCTTCTTCAGCGCCCGGAGTGTGATCAGGATGCAGGTTCACAATCACGGGTTTAAAATACCCTGGCCCGTCCTGATAGGTGTTCAGATGCTCCTCCCCCAGGTGAGTCACTTGCGCTGATACCTTTTGTGGGCCGCCCAGTGGCAGGTGCCTACAAGTCCCATAATGCTTTGTTCTTGTTGGGGAGGTATTGCGAGGGGAGCAGCAGCGTAATTAGGCACAAACTCCAATGTCCATATTAGTGCGAATTCAGCTTTCTCCTCCGGTCCCCACGCTGCAGCACCCTTCAGACATCAGGGATCGATTCAGCGTGAGCAGATGTGTAAGTACACATTGCCACAGTGCAGTCAATGACCGCATACACCGCCCCCTGTCTTCCTGTGCCTGAAGGTGGGTCTTGGCAAATCCAGCAACCTGGAGAAACGAGAAGAGCCGCCGAAGCAGTGTCCAGCAAGCCAGGACCAACTTTGAGCTGCGAGGGCCTCTTGAGCGCAGTACTGGAACTACGCGGACAAATATGGAAACAAACACTCCCTCGAAGAAAGAGCAGAGGCCACACAGGGGAAGTTTCGGAGCCAGCATTTATTCCCAGTTCACACGGAATGGCGAATGCATTTCGGCGTCATAGCCTTCTTCAGCGCCCGGAGTGTGATCAGGATGCAGGTTCACAATCACGGGTTTAAAATACCCTGGCCCGTCCTGATAGGTGTTCAGATGCTCCTCCCCCAGGTGAGTCACTTGCGCTGATACCTTTTGTGGGCCGCCCAGTGGCAGGTGCCTACAAGTCCCATAATGCTTTGTTCTTGTTGGGGAGGTATTGCGAGGGGAGCAGCAGCGTAATTAGGCACAAACTCCAATGTCCATGTTAGTGCGAATTCAGCTTTCTCCTCCGGTCCCCACGCTGCAGCACCCTTCAGACATCAGGGATCGATTCAGCGTGAGCAGATGTGTAAGTACACATTGCCACAGTGCAGTCAATGACCGCATACACCGCCCCCTGTCTTCCTGTGCCTGAAGATGGGTCTTGGCAAATCCAGCAACCTGGAGAAACGAGAAGAGCCGCCGAAGCAGTGTCCAGCAAGCCAGGACCAACTTTGAGCTGCGAGGGCCTCTTGAGCGCAGTACTGGTACTACGCGGACAAATATGGAAACAAACACTCCCTCGAAGAAAGAGCAGAGGCCACACAGGGGAAGTTTCGGAGCCAGCATTTATTCCCAGTTCACACGGAATGGCGAATGCATTTCGGCGTCATAGCCTACTTCAGCGCCCGGAGTGTGATCAGGATGCAGGTTCACAATCACGGGTTTAAAATACCCTGGCCCGTCCTGATAGGTGTTCAGATGCTCCTCCCCCAGGTGAGTCACTTGCGCTGATACCTTTTGTGGGCCGCCCAGTGGCAGGTGCCTACAAGTCCCATAATGCTTTGTTCTTGTTGGGGAGGTATTGCGAGGGGAGCAGCAGCATAATTAGGCACAAACTCCAATGTCCATGTTAGTGCGAATTCAGCTTTCTCCTCCGGTCCCCACGCTGCAGCACCCTTCAGACATCAGGGATCGATTCAGCGTGAGCAGATGTGTAAGTACACATTGCCACAGTGCAGTCAATGACCGCATACACCGCCCCCTGTCTTCCTGTGCCTGAAGGTGGGTCTTGGCAAATCCAGCAACCTGGAGAAACGAGAAGAGCCGCCGAAGCAGTGTCCAGCAAGCCAGGACCAACTTTGAGCTGCGAGGGCCTCTTGAGCGCAGTACTGGAACTACGCGGACAAATATGGAAACAAACACTCCCTCGAAGAAAGAGCAGAGGCCACACAGGGGAAGTTTCGGAGCCAGCATTTATTCCCAGTTCACACGGAATGGCGAATGCATTTCGGCGTCATAGCCTTCTTCAGCGCCCGGAGTGTGATCAGGATGCAGGTTCACAATCACGGGTTTAAAATACCCTGGCCCGTCCTGATAGGTGTTCAGATGCTCCTCCCCCAGGTGAGTCACTTGCGCTGATACCTTTTGTGGGCCGCCCAGTGGCAGGTGCCTACAAGTCCCATAATGCTTTGTTCTTGTTGGGGAGGTATTGCGAGGGGAGCAGCAGCGTAATTAGGCACAAACTCCAATGTCCATGTTAGTGCGAATTCAGCTTTCTCCTCCGGTCCCCACGCTGCAGCACCCTTCAGACATCAGGGATCGATTCAGCGTGAGCAGATGTGTAAGTACACATTGCCACAGTGCAGTCAATGACCGCATACACCGCCCCCTGTCTTCCTGTGCCTGCTATATATAATGCACCAAAGAGCCCTCGCGCTTCTCCATTAGTCGACGCGTTTCGAGGCTGGTACACCTCTTCTTCCAGGACAGTGGGCCTGGCCATCACATCCAGCGGCATGCTGGTACTTTTAGTCCATTGAGCAGTGAAATATATGTAACCTATAGTAGGCTCTGTCCCCCTTCCTTATTATGCCGTATTGTGCACCTTATAGTAAGGAGGAAAGTTCAAAATTCACGAGTTTTTTCTTACCCCCTCCCTGCCCTGTCCTGGAAGAAGAGGCGTACCAGCCTCGAAACGCGTCGACTAATGAAGAAATGCTTGGATGGCGAAAATCACGAGTGAGAGAGAGGCAAGCAACACTTGAAGTGGGGAGAGCGCTGTGTGCCTTCTCAGAGCGCGAGGGCTCTTTGGTGGTTTATATATATATACCACTAAGGTAATGGACATTTATTCCATTTTCCCACAGCAACCGGCGGCAGTCAGGACTGATCCATCCTCCCGCTTGGCTGTGACCTATCCTCCTTTTTCTGGTTTCGGGCCAGTGACAGAAGACCAGGTCAGCATACTAGCTGCCAAGATCAAATTGGGTTCTCCGCTCGATCCATGCCCTCCTGATATAATGAATCAACTTCACAATACCATTTCTCTGCCGCTCACCACTATTTGTAACACCATCTTCAAAACAGGTGTCTACCCAGAGATTTGGAAGAAGGCTATTGTTAAACCTTTGCTCAAAAAGCCTTCCTTAGCCCCCACGATTACGGCCAACTACAGACCCATTGCATGCCTTCCCTTTCCCGCTAAATTGTTCAGGCCATCATGAATCAGCAGCTCTCAGAGTTCATTGACCAACACGAACTCTTGGATGATACGCAATTTGGCTTCCGGAGGGGACACGGAACGGAGACAGCACTGATAAAGGCCTCCGATGAAATTAGAGACATCTTGGATTCGGGAGGAGCAGCAGTGCTTATTCTGCTGGATCTCTTGGCGGCCTTCGACACGGTCGACCATGCCATCTTGGTCGACCGTGTCGCTGCCCTGGGGATTAACCATCTGGCCAACGATCTCATAGCTTCTTTTCTAGCTAACCGCAAACAGGCAGTTAAATTGGGCAATCATTATTCACCAACCTCTGAACTGCCATGCGGAGTCCCCCAAGTATCCTCGTTAAGTCCTGCGCTCTTTAACATTTATGTCGCAGACTTGGCAAGGGTCATAAAATCTCATGGGATGCGTTTAACTTCCTACGCTGATGACACCCAACTTGTACTGGCAGTGCATAAGAACGGCCCAATGGTGGCAGCTAAGTTTCAGGAGGGGATACTGGAGGTACAAGCATGGATGCATAGTAATTGCCTAAAACTGAACGCGGAGAAGACAGAGGTTATGACCTTTGGTAACATCTCTCCAGAATGGTCCCAGTCTTGGTGGCCTACAATGATGGGTCCTCCTCCGGTCCCAGTCGCAAAGGTCAGGAATCTTGGAGTGATCTTTGATAAACAGCTATCTTTCAAACATCAAGTAAATAAGGTTGTTTCAGCTGCCTTCTTTACGTTGAAAAAGATGAAAAAACTGCTACCGTACTTACCAGCATCTGCTGGAAAAACCCTAATCACCACCTTGGTGTTTTCCAAACTGGATTACGGAAATGCCCTCTTTTTCAACACTCATGAATATATTCTGAACAAGCTCCAATCTGTTCAAAATATGGCAGCCAGAATCCTCCTCAATATTCCTAGGCGCCAGTCCACCTCGGCAGCTATACGCCATCTTCATTGGCTAAGAGTGGAGAGCAGGATAAAATTTAAAGCCTTATGCATTGCCTATAACGCCATTCATCATACTGGCCCGAAGTTTCTAAGAGAGGCATTTCAGATATACACCCCTAAAAGGAACCTAAGATCAGCAGCCAGTTGTCTACTATCTGTTCCCCGAACAAGAACTGCCACCTGGGGTGACAGACGATTCCTGGTAGCAACTCCCAGATTGTGGAATTCTCTCCCTTCACATATCAAAACCGCCCCTACTCTCATCTGCTTCCGTAGGGCCTTGAAGACTTGGCTCTTCAACCAATAAGTTTGTGTACTGATTACTGTATTCTAGAGGATCTTACTGCGCCTAGACACCCTAGGGTATTAGTTGCGCATTAAAAATTCCATAAATAAATAAATAAATAAATAAATATATATATATATATATATATATATATATATATCAGACGACGGCACGCTTTTCAAAGAAGCCAGGGGGTCAAAGCAAGCGATCGCTGTTGCCAGCAAAGATTCGAGGCAGCTCACCGTCTCAGAGGCTTTTGCGGGCAGAATCCAGCCGGAGAATCAGGCTTCTGAGGCTTCCATGGCAGCGAACGCTGATACCGTATTCACCGTCCTCGAGGACGCAAGCACGGCGGTTGCCAAGCAACAGGAGCTCCTGCTGCACACGCCTCCCACGGGAGCCGCCCTGGGGAAGGAGGACACAAAGAGCACAGTCACGGTGAGCGGAGGGGAGCTGGAGGAGACTGCTACTTGGGGGAGTATGAGGAGTGTGGAAAGCCATGCCTCAAAGGGACATAAGGGGGCCAAGGGAAGGAGAGTTCGATCCCCAGAAGGGGAGAAGTTCTACTCAGTGACTGAAGGTTCTGATTCCTCACAAGTGGGTACGGAGGAGGAGGGCAGCACTACAGAACTATTGTCAGAGTCAGAGTCAGAGGGATCCTGCTCTAGCACCTCTAGAGGCAAGGATACACAGAAGAAAAGGAGATCAGTGATAAGACGGGATAGGGACAGATCGGCATCTAGCACAAATAGGAAACTACTTTGGGACTATGGCAATACTTCTAGAGTATACCAGGAGCAGTATATAGAAGAGGGAGCTGCTACTCATGCCACTCATGTCTCTCAGGATACTAATGCTGAATCAACATCACATGCTACACTAGATGGAATGTTTGCTATGCTGAAACAAATGCACGCAGAGGCCAGAACGGAAAGCCGGAGAGCCAGACAGGATACTAAAAAAATCCAAGCAAGTATTAGGAAAATGAATAAAAAATACGAAGAAGTGGAAGAGAGAGTTGTTCAAGTGGAAGAAAGGACTGGCAGGTTGGAGGATGAGGTAACGGACTGGCAGGCGTACAAAATGGAGCAAGTGAAGGTGGTCGAGGACTTTCAGTGGAAGCTGGAGGACTTTGAGAACCGCCAGCGGCGGAATAACCTGAGACTTCTTGGCCTGGAAGAGGGGGTGGAAGGGAAGGATCCAAGAGGGTATGTGGTCAAGTTGCTGAGAGGAGCATTCCCAGAGGCGCAGTGGCAATGGGAAACTGAAGTCCAGAGAGCTCATAGATTTCCACTCACGCAGAAAAAGCCAAGAGGTGGTAGTCAGGACTCATTGCCAAGGGCTATGCTAGTCTTTTTCGGGAACTTTCTGGCTAGCCAGGAAATCATGGAGACGGCTAGGCCAGACAAAAAGAGAACATTTGAGGGGGTTACTTTTTTTGCAAGGCCTGACTTCTGTCACGCGACAGTTGAAAGGAGATGGAAACTTAGGCAGTTAATTACTCTCTTTCAGCGACAGGGTTCTGAAGCATACCTGATGTTCCCCGCAAAGCTAAAAGTTATTACAGGGGGTCGCGTCAGAATGTTCTTTTCAGAAATCAAGGCAGGCGAGTACCTTGCAGAGATCACGGAGAATCAAAGGGGAAGAAATAACAGAGATACAGAGTCAGCCAAGGATGCATAATGCAATACTCAGGAGAGTATTGAATATGCCAGTAGACTGGGTGGAGATGGGAAGGAGGGGGAGGCGACGCTACAACAGTGAGAGGTCACACATAGGTCAAGATTGACCTATTTGCCTGTAGTAAGGGGGGGGTAGGCAAGGGGAGGGGGGCTGACGGGGGGGGGTTGGGGGGGGTTGGGGGGAGGTGATGAATCATGGACATGTACAGCACAAGAAAGGATGACATACAGGAACAAACAGGTGTTAGATACTCTAAGAGGAAGGTGACTGGTTAGTTCAGTTTTTAAGATCAGATGGCGTTAGGAATTGCCTCTATTAATATCTGTGGGCTAAACGAGGGCGGGAAAAGGCAGAAGGTTGCCGCTATGCTTAGGTTGCTGAAGCTGGATGTTATATGCTTTCAGGAGACACATTTGAGGGGAAAGGATAAATACCTCATGGATCAGCTTGGCTTTGAAGTCTTAGCACATACGCAGCAGGATTCCAAAACAAAAGGAGTTGCTATAATTGCTAAAAAGGGAGTCATACAGGTGAAGAAGAGAAAGGAAGATGATGGGGGGAGATGGGTCATGATCGAAGGGGAAACATCTGTGGGGTGTTACACTATTGTCTCAGTATATGGCTCAAACGACGATGAACCTGAAGTATTTGACTTCCTAGATATGGAATTAGCCCTCTGGCCAGAACCTGTGATCTGCTGTGGGGATTTTAATGTCAACGGCTTGTCAGGGTTGGGTCTGTTGGGAGGGGGGATTCAGGGGGATCGCAAAAAGAAAACACGTAGGGCTATTGGCAACTTAGTATATCACAATGCATTGGCAGATGTCTGGGCAGCCAACAATCCTACTGGGACAGGCAGTACTTTCTATTCTTCTCCTCATAGGGCTATAGCTAGATTAGACTACTTTTTGATTTCCAGCTCTCTAGTTTCTGGTACACAAATAGAGAGGCTCCCCCGCGTCTTCTCAGACCATAACCCCTTAGTATTAACTATCCCCCAGAACGCTAGGGGAGTACACAAGGAGTACAACTGGACGTTTGAGAGAGGGCTACTTAGGGAAGAAGATTACGTATTTAGAATGAGGATATGGATTAGGCAGTTCTGGGAAGTAAATAGAGGTACGGCATCTGTGGGGATGGTCTGGGATGCTTTTAAAGCAAGGGTAAGGGGGAAACACTGGCCTACACACTCCACAGGGGTAAAAGCGAAAAATCAGCATTAGCTAAAAGACTGAATGACCAAATGGAACTGGAAGAGCAACTTATTCGAGCAGTCATTAGTCAAGAACCACTGGAGTGATCTTACTGGGGATTGAGTTGAAAAGATCAGAGGCTAGCGAAAGCTTGGCAAGGAAAGCTGCAAGCAATTACTTAACGAAAAAGGAAAAATGCTATGAATTTAATGAGAGGGTAGGCCATCTCTTAGCAGTCCGTATTAGACAAAATATGGCAGCTGGTGAAATAAAAGAAATTAAGGATAGAGGGGGAAGGGTTGTGACCAAGGTAGAGGATGTGCGGGAAGTGTTTAGGGAGTTTTACTCTGATTTATATGATCAAGATCTGGGTAATGTAGATGCTGAGATAGAGGGTTATCTAACAGGTATTCCACACGAGGAGTTGAGCGATGAGAGGAAAGAAGCACTGGAGTTGCCATTGACACTGACGGAAGTTCAAAATGCAGTAACCAAACTCCCTTCAGGGAAGGCAGCAGGGCCTGATCAAATTCCGGCGGAATTCTATAGAACCTTCTGAGACACGCTGGGGATTGATATGCTGGAGACATTAAGGCAAGCACAGAGGGGGGAAGCTATTCCTCGGTCTTGGGCAGGAGCGAACATCATAGTAATTCTGAAAAAAAACAAATCACACTTGGAGCCGGGGTCATACAGGCCAATAACACTTATGAATGCTGACGCAAAAATCTATTCTAAGGCACTCTCACAAAGGTTAAGCAAGGTGATTGAGGGTTTAGTTTGTGCAACACAGCCCGGCTTTATACCAGGGAAAGGGACCACGGAGCACACAAGACAGATGGTCCCCATACTGGATGCAGCAGGTGCCACAGGGGACCCTGTCTCGGCTATTTTTTGGGATGCGGAAAAGGCCTTCGACAGGGTCTCCTGGGGTTATTTATGGAAGGTCTTGGAATGGTTTGCTATGGGGGTAGGATTTATTAAGGCTATTCAGGCTCTCTATGTGGAACCTATGGCAAAAGTGAGGATAAACAGAGGGTATACTGCCGATATACGAATAAGGCGCGGCACACGGCAGGGCTGTCCGGCCTCGCCACTTCTCTTCGCGCTATATCTGGATTCCTTACTGCGCAAACTGGAAGGGAATACCAATATTTGCCCGGTAAAATTTCATAGCTATGAGTATAAAATACTCGCTTATGCAGACGACGTGGCGGTGGTCACGCCACATCCGGATAGGCAATTATAGAAATAGAGCAGGAGGCCGCAGCTTTTGGTGGAGTGTCGGGCTATTCCCTCTAATAAAGAAAAGACACAGATTGTACAGAATAACTTGGTCAACTACCAGGATATAAGAGTGGTTCCAGAAGTTACGTATTTAGGAGCAGAAATTACAACTGACCTAGATAGGCTAGTGGAGATAAATATGGGCCCCTTGCTGGCAAAGGTAAAAGAGAACACTGAAAGAATTAACAATCTGCATCTGACCCTGATGGGTCGGATCAACGTAATAAAGATGGTAACATTCCCGAAGTTCCTCTATCTGTTTAGAGCCATCCCGTTATTTTTTTACAACACATGGTTTAATAAACTTGAAGCGATTTTGAATCAATTTATATGGGCTAAGGGAAAGACAAGGAGAGCCTATCGACACCTAACGGTATCCAGAGAAAGGGGCGGTTGGGGGGCACCAGACTTTAGGCTCTACTACTGGGCTGCCGCCTTGCAGTATTGTCAGGGGCTGATAGGAGGGGGAGGTTCAGGTCACATAGTGGAGGGCAGCTCGGGATTCACCAATGTTTATACTACACTTTTGGGTGAGGGGGCAGAGAACGGGTTTTTAAATACAATTGATTTAAGCTATTTTAAACACACACGATTCAAGACATTAAGGGCGGCCTATAGGGTCTGGAAAGGGTTTACAAAAAAAAATTGGCCTAGGAAGGTATAATAATTACACACGACTGTATACGAACTGCTCACTACCAAGGGACATCTTAAGGGATATTACTATGAGGGACTGGGATAGCAAGGGGATTGTGAAAGTAGGTAATCTTCTGGATAGCCAGGGGAACATATTACAGTTTGGGGAGCTACAAGCAAAATTCGGGCTAGAACATCGTAGCTTCTACAAGTTCTTGCAAATCAGAAGCTTCTTTATGCAAAAGCAGGGCGGCCCTGTAGGGTTGGGTCAATGTAAAATCATGGAGTACATAGAAGGCTCTAATATGTGTACCATAAGGCAGTTGTATGCGGAGCTGAAAGCAAGTAAACTTGACGACAGGGGGAAATATGCTCTAAAATGGACAGGAAAACTGGGGGCAGATCCAGAAAGCCTTCAGTTATCTCTGGGTCTGGGAAGAACGGTGCTATGTTCAGCTACCTTACAATCCCAACATTTTAAGACTGTATACTCACTGTACCACACTCCGGCTAGAATTGTCCAATGGGGCGGTACAGCTGGAATAACATGCCCCCGCTGCGACTTAACTGACGCAGACATTGTACATATGTTTGCACGATGTCCTCAATTGTACACCCTAAAAAATGCCATCGAGGAGTTTTTGGATAGTACGCTTAAGATTAAGATAAAGCTTACAGATGAACTAATTATTCTGGGAGTGGGGGATATGTCAGATGGATTGCCAGTAGAATTCATGTTTGTCTCCCTTGCGGTGTTTCGTATATGCATAGCAAGAACTTGGCTGGACAAGGCTCCCCCCCCCGTTTCAAGTATGGATTGCAAGCCTACTTGCTATGTATAATCTAGAAAAGGCAATATACGATAGGAAAGGTAGGAAAGCTAAGCTATTAGGTCAAAGGATATGGCAGCCTATCACAAACTGGAAAAGCCGTAGGCCAGATATAGGTCAGGCGGGGGAAGGTTGATATCTGCTACAAAAGATCTGGCATATAATGTGGGTTAGTTCAAAACGCAAGTCGTGTATCTCTCTTTTTCCTTTATGGTTGTTTACTTTTTTCTTTTTTTGCTTGGAATATATTGTATGTCTATTTGGGGGTCCACTTATGATGCCATGTACTAGAAGCACGCTGTAATTTGGTTATCTTGCATAAACACCTGTTGTACCGTTGTGTGCTGTAACACATACAGGAATTTTGCAGAAAAATTTTAAAAAATGCTTAATAAAATATTATAAAAAAAATAATAAAAAAAATAATTCATATGGTTGTTATTTGATTTGTTTATAATTTAGTGTATGTTTTTAATTTAGTACTGTATTCATTGATGGTTATTATGCAATATATGATCTGTTAATTTTATTATATGTGTTTAATGAATATGAACCCTTTTTGATAATAAAAAAAAAAAAAAAAAAAGAAAGAAAGCATTCAAATTTGGACGGACACTCACTAGCTTGTTTTTCAAAGAAAGTGTGTCAAAGCACCTTTCATCATTGCAGGATGTAAGCTGTACACCGCTCTACAATGCAAACTTTAGTTAGGAGGCTGTACTACGTGAAAACTCTTGCTTCAAGTTTATAGAGCACTTTTGCGTGATACTGCAGCAGTGGTAGAAAAGGTTTTTGATGATGTGCAGTTTTGTTTATTTGGTCCAGAGCAGGACTCTATGGAAAATGAAGAGTTGATTACAGGAAGAGTTGCGGAACAGGACACAGGTATTATAGTTGATAAGTTTGAAGAAGGGATTACAAAATTTAACACAGCGTGCTATGACAAACCAGAGTATGTTTGTATATTATGTTGACACACTCACTTCAAGATTCAAACACGGACTGTTGACTTGTATTTAAAAAGTGAAAGAGAAAATAATGATAACTGCAAAAGTGTGCTGTGTGCTTGTTTGTAGAGGAAGACTTTGACTTGTCCACACAGTAAGTTATAGATAAGTACTGTTACAATAAATTAGAGAATAAAAGCTGTGAAGCTGTGGATAACACGTTAGGCCTATTAGGGGTATTGACTACAGCAAGCTGTTAGAAATGAAAGACTCTTTTTTACTGCAGGAATGGAATTTATAAAACATTAAAGGACTGCATTATGTTACTACAGAAAAAAATAAATGGATTCACTATAATACCAGCAGCTTTAAGTTGCAGCTAAGAACACTTCACCATTGTAACTTGTTTTGGTTCCCTAATGTTCAAAATGAAATCCTAATACATTTTCCTTTATTTATATTTTTTCACAGTGGTTGCCCTGCTGCAATAAAAAAGGAAAAACAATTAACTAGTATGGTTTTTCACATTCTGCAAAATTACATCCACAGACTACTCCACGCCTGTTACGATGGTGTTACATGAAGAAGGTAGGAAAACGTTTTAGTTCTGCTGACATTTCACTGCATATTCTCTCTACTTCAGCAACAACTTTGTCGCCAGGGGCTGTAGGTCTGATGGCTGATGATCCCTTTCCTTTTTTTCTCTGAGCAATTTTAAGTTACATCTTGTGGTATTTTTTCAAGTGGTACAACATGCTTGTTGGGCCACATGAATATTTTTTTGCTGTGCCCTGAAATAATGTCATCTTACATATGTTGCACCTCACCAATTTAGTTGTGGTCTTCGATATAGTGAAAAAATGCCTTGTTTCGTCATTGGTAGTTCTTCATCAGAAGACTGTTCATGTGCAGCTGAGTCATCCTGGTCTTCAATAACTTCAAGCAGTTGCAGATATTCCACTGGTTATTCTGATGGTGTTTTATTTTTGTAAAAATAGCCAAAAGATTTTAAAAACCAGCACAATTTTCAAAATCAGTTTGGGACAGCTCCTATAATAAACTAACCACTTCCTGGAAAGTTCAAGAAGGGTGAAATGGGTGTGTACTTCCTTTATTGAAGGAAATTGTGTAAACCTGTTTTTGACAAATGCATTCTGAAAATAAAGTTAAACCAGTATGTTACTAAGCAGCTCGACTCAAACTGTATGTAAAATATGTCTATATTTGTGTTTTTGACACTTTGTCATTTGTATTCGTGACTACCGATGTCATCGCTACTTCCGATGTTGGCGTGAACAATGAAAAATGATTTTTTATGGTGTTTTTTTGACAAGTGGATAAAAAAAGGAATGTTAAATTAATATTGTACTAATAAGCTATACTGCTACTTTATGTAAAATATCTCTATGTGTTTTACCCATTGTCAAAATCATTTGTTATTCGTGGTGTGTCCGCGACGATCATGATGTCGCAAAAAACTAAAATATCTTGAAATAAGATGATTAATGTACTTTTTAAATAAATAGATGACAAATACAAGTGGTGCACCATGCAGATGTAATGTTCAATATGTAATTAGAGAAAAAATACATTAGTTATTCAAGGTAACCCCCCCCAAAAAAACAAATGTAATATGGACATTAAAGTTATTTAATAAACTCTCATAAACCTTAGAACAACACTTAAAAAACAAATTTTATAGGGACTTTATAGTTAGGAATGAGAATTTTAAAAATCTTAGAAATTCACTGAAGAAAACAAAGGTTACAGAGGTTCTATAGTCACAAAAAAGAATTGAAAAACCTTACAAATTCAGTGATAAAACAAAACGTTACAGGGACTTTATAGTTATGACATAAAATTTTAAAAAAGTATAAAGTCCCTAAAAAGAAAACAAAGGTTACAGGGACGTTATAGTCATGAAGTCGAATTTTAAAAAACTTGGAAATTCAATGAAAAAAGCAAAGGTTACTTGGACATTATAGCTAGGGCGACATTTTACTCATACGAAACCAGGGAAATTCAGCAGCTAGTGTCATCTGAGCTAACTATAACTCATGCCCCCATCACTCATGACAAGGTGAGTGACATCACTGATGACAGCTCAAATTACATCACTGATGACAGCTCAAATGACATTACTGATGACATCTCAAATGACATCACTGATGACATTTCAAATGTCATCACTGATGACATTATCCAGTGATTGTGAGTGTTTCTTAAATGTTACTTATTGTTAAACAGACATACTAAGGTGACTCGCTGAGGAAGTGCCTGTATGGGTAAGTAAATGGGTATGTAAGTGATGTATAGAAGAGTGACTGGATATATAAAAGACTGTATATTTGATATAGTGGGTGTGTGAGTTTTTGTATAGATGAGCGAGTGGGTGTGTCAGTGTGTGTATGAGTAAGTGAGTGGCTGTGTGAGTATCTGTATAGTTGACTGAGTTGGTGGATCAGTGGTTGTAAATGGTGACTGAGAGAGTGCATGAGTGGCTGAATGGGTTTTTTAGAAGATACATAAGTGTATGGGTGAGTGACAGGGTACTTGAGCGATCCGTGATGTAATTTCAGATGTCATCAATGATTTCATTTGAGACATCATCAGTGATGTCACTTACCATGTCATGAGTGACGTAATATGTGAGGTCATAAGCAGTGCACTGCTGGGGTGTGAGTTATAGTTAGCTCAGGTAACACCAGAACATGGGCTTCTGTTGGAATTCTCTACGGCATATTATCAAGCCCCTTATCGCCGTTTTAGTGGCAGTTTCCTGTCGCTAAAGCAGCAATAATTTTACCGCTGTACCTTGATAATATGGCCCTCTGTATGTAATATTAGAATGTAGGGCTGTCATGAGGGGACCTTTGCTGAGATTGTACACGGTGCTGGATTAGACGGTTGCTTTGCTGTCTGCTTCTGTTGGTGGTTGTTTCAGGTGTCTTGTTTTCTTGTTATAAATCTACTTATTGGATCCACTGATGTTTGCCTCTTGACTACATAAATTTGGCAATGAGCTAGAGAAGGCAAAAAGAAGGCACCACTCACCAATATTTCAAAATTGCTTGCGTTGTGCTGAAGACCCGTTTTGTTCGTGTTGCGGTTTCTACTCATACCAGGGTCGTCGGCTCATTGAATTATGTCATCCGACTTCTGGTAGGATTTATATATATAGATTTTGCGCTTTCTCTGCTTCTTCACTACATTCTGGTCGCTGTACTACACATGTGTAAGTAGTGTTAGTATGCGTTTATACTAACAAATGCATCATGGTCCTAGGGAGGGTGACCTCTCAGGCGTAGCTCATACAATGTCCTGGGGTATGCCTTTGCTGGACATTTGTGTTTGCTGTTAGAGGGTGGTGCATGGCTTCCACCCTGTGATAGCAAACACTTGTTCCACTACTTGAAGCGAGAGGAGGAAAACCTTGTATTGCTGTAATAGAGGGATGCGGATTTTAAAAATGGAGAGAAAAAAAAAAGCGAGGTCTCACCTTTTCTTTTAAAAGAGGCCCCTGGCGGGTAATGTTCTGTGTCCAATCCAATTATTATATTGCGGGGTCTCTGTACGACTGGTAATCTTAGTGTCATATGTAAATTAGGCATGGAAGGGCACAGAGATGTTTTGTAGCCTAGGGGAGCGCCACATTCCCGGGTATTGTTTACTAATTGTTCGGGGGTTCGAGGCCAACTGAAGTCCGGGGATCGCCACACTCCAGGTCTTTATTTAAATATGCAGGGTGGGCCTCGGCAGTCCCTGAAGCCTCCTTGGTCCTAGGCAGTGTCTTTTTTGTTCTGTAACATGGGCAGTACTTATGGTGTTATAAAGTTATACACTCATAGAACACTTGCATTTGAAAAATTACCCAGACTTCATTTGTCTAATAGTCAGTTAGAATATGTTTGGCAGGTGCACTCTAATATTAAATAATGTTGTCCTTAAAAACAATATGTTCCCAAAGATATGGAAACATGCCACCCTCCTCCCGCTAAAGAAAAAACCAAGTGGGGATCCCACGGACCTTAGTAATCTTCGTCCGATTTCTCTGTTGGCAGCGCCGGGCAAAATGCTTGAGAAAATATTCCAGCGCCAGTTAAGTAAATTCATTGAAGAAAATAGGATATTGCATGAGACGCAATCAGGCTTTAGACCCGGCTTCAGCACTGAGACAGCGCTGATTGAGGTGGCAGAGTCATTGAGGTGGTCGATGGATTCAGTAGACTCAGCGATGCTGGTGCTCCTGGATCTGTCGGCTGCTTTGGATACAGTTGACCACGCAAGGCTGCTGAAGCAACTAGCTGAGGTAGGCATCCAGGACCAGGCGCTGGGGTGGATACAGTCGTATCTGACTCAGAGAACACAGAAGGTGGCGCTGGGGACTGTTTCTTCAACACCTAAGGTCTCCAGCTGTGGCGTCCCTCAGGGGTCGGCTCTTAGCCCACTATTATTTAATATTTACCTGGCTCCACTTTTTACGTTGATTGCCAATTGGGGGGTCAAGGCAATCTCTTATGCCGATGACACCCAACTGGTGTTTCCGTATTCAGAGGTGTCGGAGGCGGCCTTTTCAAATTTCAAGGGCTGTCTCCAAGACGTTGCGTGCTGGATGAACACAAACAAATTAAAACTTAATGCAAACAAAACCGAAGTGATCTTCTTTGGCAAAGGCTCCCCTCCACCCTCAGAGTTGTGGTGGACGTGGGAGATGGGACAGGCCCCTTCGCCTAGCCGAACAGCAAAAAATCTGGGGGTGCGGTGGGACGACAGTTTGTCCTTTGCCTCACACATCCAGCAAGTAGTTGGCTGCTGTCTGTGCAAGTTGAGGAATCTTTGGAGGTTTCTGCGACTTCTACCAGAGGGCTGCCGAAAAACAGTAATCCATGCCACAGTGACATCAAGGCTGGATTACGCAAACGGCCTCTATCTGGGCCTACCGAAGTACCTAATTCAGCGGTTGCAACTGGTCCAGAATGTGGCTGCGAGACTGTTAATGCGGATTCCTTTTAGGCATTCAGTCTCTCTGCACCTTCTTTCACTCCACTGGCTACCAGTAGCCAGCAGAATCAAATTTAAGGCACTCACGTTGGCTTTTAGATCTCTGTATGGCACCTGCCCAAATTACTTGAAAGCTCGGTTACCAAGATACATCCAGGCCCGCTCTCTCCGCTCCAACTGCCGCGTTCTGCTTGCAGTTCCATGAGCAAAAAGGGCTCGGTTGGGAGGACAAACTTTCTCGGCCAATGTGGCGGCACTATGGAACATCCTGCCCCCAGCGCTTCAGCAGGCCCTCTCCGAGTCCTGCTTTAAGCAGATGGTTAAGACCTGGCTTTTCACCCAACCGCGCTAGGCGCCTAACTCTAGTCGTCATGGTCAAGCCTGTTCTTCTAGCACCAGGACACCTCCGTGTGAGGTAGCTGTTCGCGCTTTATAAAATGCTGTATTATTATTATTATTTAAAATCTCCTATAAACAAATGATTTTCATAATAAATATAAGACAAGTGTTGTCAGAAAAAGAAGACATATACACTCACTTATTTATTTGAAAAAAGTCACCTTTATTAAAACAGAAATAAATAGAAATGTAACTTTAATAGAACAGTATAATAAAAGAAAATGTGGGTTGGACTCCAGTGGAAGCAGCATAGCAAACCTGCAAGACAAAAATGAAACATAAGTATGTGTGCTATGAGGTAAAGAAAGGGAGTCCGAATGAAAGGACCATGGTGAGAATGGAAGGGAGGGGGAGTGGTTGAAAGGGAGAAGGGGAGGGAGGGTCAAATGAAGAGAGGGAGGAGGAGACAGAGCATCAGCCTATTGCACCCAGCCCTTAGGGCCCCATTAGGATGGCGGGCGAATTGCCCCCGCCAGGCTGGCGGTAGCCACCGCCAGCCTGGCGGGGGAAATCCGCCCGCCATCCTTCCCTGTATTCCCCCCCGCCATATTAGAATGGCGGGGGACCACGGCGGAGCAAAACACCGCCCGCCACTTTTCCGCCCCGGTCGCCTTGCGCCCGGGGCGGAAAACGAGTAACATGCAGGCTGTGTCTGTGAGACACCGCCCGCATCATTACAATGGGCATTTTACAATGCCTTTCCGTGGCGGCATTGCCGCCACGGAAAGGCATGCGGTGTTCACTCTGGGGGCCAAAGGGGGGTGGCACAAGGGGGGTTACCTGTGGTACCCCCCTGCATTTACATAATGAAAGCGGTAGGCACCGCACGGTGCCTGCTGCTTTGATTATGTAAATGCTGCACAGCATTTTTAGTATTGTGGCGGGCGGAGCACAGAGCTCCGCCCGCCACAATACTAAAAATACAGGATGTGCCCGCCACAGTGGCGGGCACATCCTAATGCTGCGTGCGGGACCCCCGCCCTTAGGGCGGGCGGTCCCGATTTCCGATAGGATGGCGGGCGGGCTAAGCCCGCCCGCCATCCTAATGGGGCCCATAGTGTTTACCCTCCGACACCCGTTTGTCTAGGACGCTGGGGTATGCAAGAAAGGGTATTGCACCGTTACATCGCAACTTTTACAACGGACTTCTGTTACAACGCAACTTTTACAACGCTGGTTCCATTACATCGCATGCCTTTACAACGCATGACATTACATAGCAGATGCTATTACAACGCATGCCATTACAACGTAAGTATAGGTAAGTATATAATTTGTTTTTATTTTATTTAATATTATTTAATTAATTTAATTATTATTAATTATAAATAAATATATTCATTTATGTTTTTTATATTATAAATTAAATATATTAATTTAAGTAATTTTAAAAATAAGTATGAGTATAGGAGTATATGTTTTGGGGTACTGAGGTATATGTTTTGGGGTGTTTGGGTATTTTTAGGTTTTAGGCCTGGGTTTGGGTTTTGGGGTATAGGGGTATTTTTAGGTTTTAGGGCTGGGTTTGGGTTTTGGGGTGTTTGGGTATTTTTAGGTTTTAGGGCTGGGTTTGGGTTTTGGGGTACAGGGGTATTTTTAGGTTTTAGGGCTGGGTTTGGGTTTTGGGGTATAGGGGTATTTTTAGGTTTTAGGGCTGGGTTTGGGTTTTGGGGTGTTTGGGTATTTTTAGGTTTTAGGGCTGGGTTTGGGTTTTGGGGTACAGGGGTATTTTTAGGTTTTAGGGCTGGGTTTGGGTTTTGGGGTATTGGAGTATTTTTAGGTTTTAGGGCTGGGTTTGGGTTTTGGGGTACAGGGGTATTTTTAGGTTTTAGGGCTGGGTTTGGGTTTTGGGGTACAGGGGTATTTTTAGGTTTTAGGGCTGGGTTTGGGTTTTGGGGTACAGGGGTATTTTTAGGTTTCAGGACTGGGTTTGGGTTTTGGGGTAAAGGGGTATTTTTAGGTTTTAGGGCTGGGTTTGGGTTTTGGGGTACAGGGGTATCTTTAGGTTTCAGGGCTGGGTCTGGGTTTTTTGGGTACAGGGGTATTATTAAATTAAATTATTTTAATTACTTTAATTAATTCTAATTACAATTTTAATATTAATTAAACTAAATTATTTAAATTAATTAACTTAAATTAATTTCAATTTTTAAATTAATTATATTATATTAATAGAATTAATTTATTAAATTAAATTAATTACTATTTCTAAATTAATTAAATTTGATTTGCTTTGATTATGTAAATGCTGCACAGCATTTTTAGTATTGTGGCGGGCGGAGCACAGAGCTCCGCCCGCCACAATACTAAAAATACAGGATGTGCCCGCCACAGTGGCGGGCACATCCTAATGCTGCGTGCGGGACCCCCGCCCTTAGGGCGGGCGGTCCCGATTTCCGATAGGATGGCGGGCGGGCAAAGCCCGCCCGCCATCCTAATGGGGCCCATAGTGTTTACCCTCCGACACCCGTTTGTCTAGGACGCTGGGGTATGCAAGAAAGGGTATTGCACCGTAACATCGCAACTTTTACAACAGACTTCTGTTACAACGCAACTTTTACAACGCTGGTTCCATTACATCGCATGCCTTTACAACGCATGACATTACATAGCAGATGCTATTACAACGCATGCCATTACAACGTAAGTATAGGTAAGTATATAATTTGTTTTTATTATATTTAATATTATTTAATTAATTTAATTATTATTAATTATAAATAAATATATTCATTTATGTTTTTTATATTATAAATTAAATATATTAATTTAAGTAATTTTAAAAATAAGTATGAGTATAGGAGTATATGTTTTGGGGTACTGAGGTATATGTTTTGGGGTGTTTGGGTATTTTTAGGTTTTAGGCCTGGGTTTGGGTTTTGGGGTATAGGGGTATTTTTAGGTTTTAGGGCTGGGTTTGGGTTTTGGGGTGTTTGGGTATTTTTAGGTTTTAGGGCTGGGTTTGAGTTTTGGGGTACAGGGGTATTTTTAGGTTTTAGGGCTGGATTTGGGTTTTGGGGTATAGGGGTATTTTTAGGTTTTAGGGCTGGGTTTGGGTTTTGGGGTGTTTGGGTATTTTTAGGTTTTAGGGCTGGGTTTAGGTTTTGGGGTACAGGGGTATTTTTAGGTTTTAGGGCTGGGTTTGGGTTTTGGGGTACAGGGGTATTTTTAGGTTTCAGGACTGGGTTTGGGTTTTGGGGTAAAGGGGTATTTTTAGGTTTTAGGGCTGGGTTTGGGTTTTGGGGTACAGGGGTATCTTTAGGTTTCAGGGCTGGGTTTGGGTTTTTTGGGTACAGGGGTATTAATTAAATTAAATTATTTTAATTACTTTAATTCATTCTAATTACAATTTTAATATTAATTAAACTAAATTATTTAAATTAATTAACTTAAATTAATTTCAATTTTTAAATTAATTATATTATATTAATAGAATTAATTTATTGAATTAAATTAATTACTATTTCTAAATTAATTAAATTAAATTAATTAAATTAAATTAATTAAATTAACTTAATTACATTTTTTTTAAAAGATATACTTACCTATACTTACGTTGTAATGGCATGCGTTGTAATAGTATCTGCTATGTAATGACATGCGTTGTAAAGGCATGCATTGTAATGGATCCTGCGTTGTAAAAATTGCGATGTAACTGTCTGCGTTGTAAAATAACGCGTTGTAACGTCACACATCCGCAAGAAAGAGTGTGGTTCAGCATGTCCTTAAAATTAAGTACATGAGGCCAGACATTATGGGCCATATTATGAAGGAAGGGCGATAACATTTTCGCCACTTTAGCGGCAGGAAACTGCAGGTAAAGGGGTGATAAGGGGTTGATAATATGCCCTTGTGAATTCCCTTAGAAGCCCAGGTTCTAGTGTGACCCTGGGCTTCTATGGGAATTCACAAGGGCATATTATCAACCCCTTATCGACGCTTTAGCTGCAGTTTCCTGTCACTAAAGTGGTGATAACGTTATCGCCGTTCTTTGATAATATAGTCCTACATTATTAGCGATGGAAAAATCGCCTGCATGCACCTCTGCACCCAGGGTGCTGCACCCCAGTCCTTCCCCAGCACTGTGCTCAATTTAAGGTCTTGCACACCGAGGCTTTACTGCTCACCTGCCACCACTGGTGTGTCCCACGACGTGTTGGTGCAAGATCCTAGTCTGGGGTACGTTTGTAAGGTAGACCAGATCTCTGGTCTGGGATGGTGTCTTGATACCACGATGGAAGGTGTCAGAATGCCAGGGCATCATTGCTGGGAGAACTCCCACTCCGCCCTTCTTGAGCCTATCAAGTGAATGTCTGAAAAGGGAGAAATAATTTAATGGTGGAAACGTCTGGAGGTAAATGAAGGTTTATTTCAAGCTTGATATAAAATAGGAGTTTTGTGCATCCTTCGTTTTTGAAGTATGATCTAACAACTGTAAGTGGTAATAGTGGTTCAAAGAGGATTTGGAGTGCTCGAGAATACACAAGGTTAAATAATAATATGTTATGCCAATGTTCACATACAAAGGAACAGAGGGCGTGTTGAAGCATAATGTGCGCATGTAATGCAGAGGCAGGTGCCTGTGTGCATGTACACTTAGTAAGGAGCTCACTACAGTGTCCTAAAAGCAAACGCCAAGTGTATGTAGGGCAGTGCTGCCCGCTGTCTCAGGCCAACAGTACGGTCCAGCAGGTCCTTAAAATTAGACCGATGTGACTGAATGAGGTCAGAATAGATCACATCATTACGCACAGCCACATCTCTTTTTCGCACTTGCGCACTTAGGAAGATGCACCCCCCCTCCTGCAGAACTGCCCTCAACAGGTGTCTGTAGGGCAGCACTGCCAGTAGGCTCAGGCCTACCTTATGGTACAGCAGGTCTTTAAAATGAGAGAGATGAGACTGAATGAGGTCAGTAACGCATTGCTTGGTACTGCGTACCTGTCGGATACCAAAGTAGTACCTGGGGTGACTTCATGCGTATAAGATGTTACGCGGGAAGCGGTGCCACGAACTCGTCAGATACAAAATACACATAATTTACGACGTTATCAATATGGCGGATAGGATTTGTGTGGTGATGGAGCTTGGTACGCTACCGGTATGGGAGAGCAGTGTCGTGTTCATATCTAGGACCTAATTCTATATTCCCGATTTATTTTTAATGTTGAAAAAAAGAAAAATATTTAAAAATTTAATAGGAAAAATATAGGATTTATAAACATTAAAAATAAATATGAAATTAACATTTACAAAAACCTTTGAAATTCATTGAAAAAACCACAGGTTTTACAGACGTAATAGCCAGGAATTAGAATTTAAAAAAACATAGAAATTCACTAAAAAAAAACATAGGTTTCAGGGACGTTATAGTTAGTTGAAATTTGACTCATATAAAACCAGAAGAATTTGCCCGTTATAGTTAGTTGAGCAAACTATGACTTGTGCACCCGCAATGCACTGCTGATGATGTCACATATTACATCACTCATGACATGGTCAGTGACATTACTGATGACATCACAGGTGACATCTCAAATGACATCACTCATGACATCACCCATGACATCATCCATGTGACAATCTGATGCACAAACTGATGCTCTAATATGAACTTTGATACACCCATTCTAAAATGCTGACTACTATTTTTGAAACCATACACAGAAGAATCCCATATACTACATAGCACTCACTATTTCCTAGGTCTACAATAGGGCTGGGCAGAATTTGTGAAATTGACTTTTACAAATTATCGCGAAATTGATCAAAATCTCCGCGAGCACGAGTAACTTTCGCGAAGATGCGGAGATTACTTTTACCGACCATTCGTGATGTCTTTTTGCGTGCTCGCTGGGAAATTTGTTTCCAACTTTCCCATGCAGTCGCTAATGGGCGTGGCCATCTTGCTCGCGATGCTTATTTCCTGTTACAGGTCGAATGATGTGTTTGCGATCTCAAACTCTAGTGGGATAACGTGACCGGCTACCAACAATCAAACATCCTGTGCCACACGCGAACGGGTAGGAAAACTCGTTGGTGAATGCAGGGACCCAGTAAGTCACTACCGCGCATGGGAGAACGCATTTTTTAAGAGCAAAGAAAAAATACTTCCATTTTGAGAACGTTTTCACATTTTTGCGCTCTCCGCTTGACACAAAATGCCGCAAATTCCACGAGCGGAACTAATTTTACACCCAGGCCTAGCCTCCACACACATCCAGTCACTTATACATGTAGTTACTCATCAATACAGGTCTATAATATGCACCCATACATCTATACATGCAGTCAAACGCTGCCACTCATCCACAGAGTTACTCACACACCTAGTCAGCAATGTAGAGTCAACCACATACCCATTTAATCATGTATACAGTTATACACACCAACCGTGTTATTTTTAGACATACCACATCACTTATTTATACAGATACTAACAAATATTTACTGTCTTATGATTGCATTTCAGGTTGGCTTGGATGGTATTTGCTGTAGTAATGGCAAAATACTTGGTCCCTTTCTATCTCAGCGTGGATGGCACTGTGCTAATGTCCTCGTGGCCCCCTAACCTTGACCTTGAGTGGTGGTGCAGTCTCCCTGGCTGGACTGCCAGTCATACATCATTCAACAAAACATCCCCAGTTGAAGACACCCTCGAAGAGAAGATGAAGTCCACCTACTCTTTAATAAAGCAAAACTGGCATTTTCAATCACATACTGAGCAGGATAGGTTGAAAGGCACTTTTCTCTGAATGTCCTCAAGGTGTTTAGTTTTCAGAAATGCCTAGATTTGGTGGGTTTCCTCAGGTGGCTGCTAATCCGAGCTCAAAAAGTTCAGCCATTCAGCATAGAAGTAGAACGATTATGGGATTTAGCCCAACCCTGCTACCAATATGTACAAAAAAAGACATAAATCAATATGTCTCTTCTTGCAAAATAGATGTAGATGCTTAAAGTTCCCAGGGGAGCAGAAAGACTGTTGGGGTCATATTGGAGGTGAAGTCTAAGCTTAATGTAAGGACTTGTGGGTGGACCGCACTCACCCCTTCTAGCAACAAGCAAACTCCCTGCTGTCTAGGGAGCTATCTGCCCCTCCCACTGGGTAGATTGGAGTTAAACATCTCTAATCTGCCTCTTGGGGGGGGCATAAAGACTGTTGTGGGTCATTTGAAGGGAGGGGCTAGGCTCAATGCTAAGCTGGCTACCTCCACCAATTTCTCCACAAAAAAAGAAATGTATGGTGTCTATGGGGCTTTCTGTCCCCCCAGGGCAGCTTAGATGTAACCTTTTTCAATCTGCCCCTGGAGGGGCGGAAATACATTTGGGCCTGGGAGGAGGGGTGAACATTTTCAGGGGGGGCACTCCCCTCTCCAAATACATTGTATGGTAGTCTAGTGGGCTTTCTGCCCCCACTGGGGCACATTAGAGGAGAAGCCCCTCTACCTGTACTGATGGGGCAGAAAGACAACTGGAGGTCATTTGGGTGGGTGAGGGTAGAACCATGCCTGGGAGTCCACCCCTCCCCCCACATTCCCACAAATTAAAATCCCCTGTTTCTAGAGGAGTTTCTGCCCCCACTGGGTAGATTGGAGATAACAGTCTCCAATCTACCCTCAGGGGCTGAAATACTCTTACGCCTGGCGGAGGAGGAAGCATTACTCCATTGCTGGGGGGCGCTTTCTCCTCCAAATACAATGTCGGGGTTTCTAGTGGGGTTTCTGCCCCTCCACCATAGGTCAGATTGGAGGAAAACACCTCCTATCTGTCTCCAACACGGGGGCAGAAAGACTGCTGGGTGTGTTTTTGGTGGGTGTTGGCTACACCCGATATATGAGAGGGCTCCACTCATCCAGTGAGCCCTAGAAAAGCAACCCCAGGTGTCTACTGGGCATCTTCTGGTAGGGGTTCATCGAAAGGTAAACTACCATGTTCATTGGTTGCTTGGGTCTGGTTGTATTTGTTCTCTGGTGTTAGCTCCTTCTGTCTCATCATTACTCCACTGGATACATTGCCCCCCTCCGTCCTCTTCTTCCTCGTCCCCTTCCAAAACTTAAAAAATGCTGTTTGGGGTGGTTGGGTTTAAAGAAGGGCATGTGTTGTAGTGGTGGTGAGCGTTGATAGGGTGGCGGAGCATAGTCGCCTGGCCAGTACATTATTTGGGGATGTGGGTAGGTGGGGTTCGAGAATTCCCTCTCTGTTTTCTGTGTCTCCCTCTTTCATTTCTATTAGAGATAGAGTAGTCGCTTGACCAATCGTCAGTGTTTGAGGAAGCTGAGCTGGCATCACTTCTTCCTGTTGCTTCTGCATTAGACTCATTCTTCTTGTTATAGTCATCTTTGATATAGAGGTAGACTTGTTTGTGGGAGAATCTCTTTTTGGAGTTTTGTGATTTTGCTCTGTCATAAGAAATCTTTGTGTTTCCTAGATCTCCTTATTAATCACGTTCAGTTTTTTCTTGTAGACAGTAATCCTGATCTGGGTATTTAGGGCATCTTCCCTTGTTTTGATCTTCAGCAGCATGGCTTCAGAAAGGTGCTTTGCAGTGTTGAATATAAGTATCAGCCAGTTGCGTCTGCATCGCCACGCAATGAGTTACCATTCTTTCCTGAATAAGGGATCTTGGAGGAATATGCAGGGTTAATTTTCACCATGAGTCCTGTGGGTGCAGGTACTCAGTCATGATTAACCCAGTGTAGTAAGGTTTTCATGTATTCTCTTTTTATTTCTTTCACTTCATCCCAGTTTTGAGCTTGTGACAAGCTCTTGGTGATGTTAGTGTCTGGGAAAAGTAAGGGGCTGCTAGGAACAGGGATTCTATTTAATCCAAATTGGCTAGGCCCATTTGCTCTGTCATTTTGATGGGTGGGTAAGAGCACAGGAAAAAGTTAAGGTGTGTGGGGAAGTAGTGAGAAGTGCGTGTTTCTAGACAAATGTTGCCTTAATTAATTGTATCCTACAGCTGTGCGTTGATCTAATATTCTTATACACAAGGTTAGGGATCGTGAATGGGAACCCTAGGAGGGTAGAGAGGTGCTCCGTAAACAGGGTGGAAGGGGTAAGTCCTCTCTGTCATAGACTCAAAAACAAAATAGTATTCCCTCTGGAACCAGGATGGTTTCTGTATGAGAGGTAGCCAAGAGCGCTGAGGGAGAACCTACCCACGGGTCCATTTCTGTGCATCAGACGCAACTGTTCTAAGACAGAGGACTTCAAGAGAAAAGCAACACACCTGAGCAATACCTCCAGAAACTTGGATATCCAGTCCATGTCATTACCAAGACCAAAAAACAGGCACGCAACATTCCCAGAGAGACCTGAATCAAGAGCATTGATATGTGTGACGACCAAAAACTCAGCATCTAACATCTCTTGTTCAGAAAAAATGTAACATCACAGACAGGGTGGTGGATAGCAATTGTGCAACAAATGCAACAAACCAACAGAGTACACTATGGGAGCTCCCCCCTGTCATAGGACATGTCCCATGCAGGAATTTCACAGTCTGCCCATTTATAACTCACACTGAATCAATTGACCTGGGACTGCATACCCCATGGGAACAAAGAGTACACACTAATTGCAACAGTAATACTGCCATCTTTATGACTACCTGCCCATGCGAACTGAAGCATATTGGAATGTACACCAGGAAGATAAAAGTGTGCATCACCGAACACAGGTGCACCATCAGATGAAAAAGGGTCACGGCCAAACACGCTGCCCACTTCCTGGAGTTGCAACATACAGTTACTGACCTCAGTTGGACAATCATTGAAAAATGACCACGGCTAATTGGGTACACAAGAGACTTATTCTTAAGGAACAACACTGGGTGTACCATTTAAAAACACATCTCAAAGGACTCAATGATGATATCCCTTGGAACCAGCTTAACAATTTATTATAGAGAGAGTTACAGACCACCACTGTCTCAGGGAAATATTACAACAGGGCGTTCAACCTAACATGCTGAGCCCCCTCTGGACATATGTAATAATGTCCTGCTACTATAGGCGTTCAGAAAATGTCAAACTTTGGCCTCTCCGGTTTCTCCTGCAGTGTACCTAAACAAGTAGTACTTTCCATGGCACTCTTAGTGTTCCATAGGCTCCCGATATCCTAAATTAGTGGCACTTCACCACTACAAGTCGTTATTGTGCACATGACCCCTCTTTTGGACATGGGCACCCCACTGGTGAAAGATATGATGCAATTACCATATGTTGGTGTATTTACTGATTTTTGTGATCTTGTCTCTCACATTGGATAAATTACAAATTTTCGTGGTGTGCTTTTGAACACTACACATGGCTAACATGGCAGCCCATGTTGCAATACAGAGCCAAAAAGGTGGACTACATTACCCAAAATGCAACGTGTATGGAATCCACCTCTGTGCTTCCATTATTAAGCCCTTGGGGCGTGCAAGTAAAAATATTATGAATGCATGCTAATATTGCCGCCCCGCTCTACCGTGGCGCGACCACTCTGATTTTACATGTATCCTGACAACCACCCGCGCTATATAATGACCAAGCCCACAAATGATGTAGGGTCGGGCCTTACGCTGAAGCTCTGTATCTCCATTCATGATGCAGAAACTGGCATGCTCAGACTTCACTCTTGGACGGGCCGCCATATTACAACCAATCAGCTTCTCTGGAGGTAGGGCAGGTGAAGCCACACCCGGAAACACCAGCCCTGGCCTCTACAATACATTGATACTTAAACCAAGCACCACTTTCTTTACAGCTACCGCAAGAAGGTGAGCTGAGTCAACAGTAGGTTACATGCAGGGACGGGACCTTTGACAAAGTAAGTTTTCTTACCCTCCATGTCTGTGGATTCAGCTGGAGGCTTATTATTATTTTTGGGGGGAACTCTGTAAAACCATATTTGCCGTTCAATTGCCTAATAATTCTCTAGCATTTTTTCCCTTGTCTGTACATGGTGTGTGACTACAAGGCCTCCCTCTCATGCTCCCGTGGGAGCAGGTGCCTCTTTTAAAATTGGTTGAGTGACTCTGTAACCCTCAATATGAAAACTGTACATTATCAATTTTAACATATATTCTGTTTACGCAAAAATGTTTTGGACATTGGTATAAGTGTGAGCAGCCCTGCGCTTAGGGCCTGTATGTGCGGATGAGATCACATGTGTAAATCCACATTCAATTCACACACTTTGACTTACAATTGAACGCAAAAACATTTATGAGTGAGTGCATCTGGTTTAATATCGCTGGAATCACCAAACGATGTGCATTCTTAGTGGAAATACCTTGATTGTCACAATAGGCACTTATTTGCTAGGGAACTGCGCTGTGAAGTATCACGTCAAGGGTACGCCACCCTCTGGCTTTACAGGAGTTATTATAGCATGTACCTTTGTACCATTTTTTTGACAGGTAATTCCCTGAAAATGCTGCAGCAAGCATATGCCTTTCTCTAAATTATTTCACATGCGAATTGCATGCACAGGTCATTCACGTCTTCAGGGGAAGTGACTTCATCGCTTTCCACCCTGATGAAAACCAGGACCTTAGATAGGCCATTAGGAAAGGGCTAAAACATGTTTGTGTTTTAGGGTCATAGACCATCACACCCTTAGCCCTACATACTATTTTTAATCGTCCCTCCCACCCTATGAATAAAGGATACTTTTGGAGTGGGAGACAAATTTTATCTTTAAACCCCCATACACCAAGTCTTCATATGAGCTCCCTGGAATATGATGAAGCCCACCCCGACCACTAGCAGTTGAGGTGAACCCGATTATGAATCATGTCACTACTAGAGTGAGCAAGGGTTATATAAAGAAAAGGGTCTCTTTCCCTTCCCACCCACAATAGTGTGTGTATTGCCACCTAGGAATTTGCAGATTATACATTGGACAGTTACTTAATGGCAAATTAAAGAAGATCTTCACGCTTCTTTGGAAGCAATCAGTAAAAAGAAGTATTTAAGATTTAGATTAAGGTATATCCCTATCTCCCAACTTGTAGGTTAGTGGAATGTTCTTTGCCTGTCATCTGGAAAATGTAGGATATGCAACTATAAGAGTGAATCAGTTGAGCACATTATATGTCTGTGCCCCTCGCGCAAGGGTGATGAAATTATTTGATATTTTATTTGAGATTTACATGTTACATTTGTCTCCCCTTTTCTTTGAGAATCATTTTTGTTGGCCATAGTATTCGCCAGTGCCAATCTGCATGTGCTCTCCCCCCAAGCATGGTAATATTGGCTTTTCATATGATTGGCATATTTAAATTAATTATAAGTCCCATGAAGAGTTGTACACAATATACCCAAGGACCTGTAAATTGAAAGCTTCTAGTGGGCCTACAACACTATTGTGCCACCCACTTAAGCAGCTACTTACAGTGTGTCCACGGCCTGCCATTAGAGCCTGGATTCAGTTTTAAACTTCCAGTATGACTTGCCAATATAACCAATTGCCAAACCCTAAACTCTCCTTTTATTGCATAAACGTTGCTTACTTCTCCCAAGCAGCCACACAATAGTGGGATAAGGTGTGCCTTGATGGGCCATCAATTGACAGGATGGGAAGGAGGTGCTAGCCCAACTTGAAACTTCATAGGCTATGCTCTGCTTTCACACAAAGGACTTGTCACACCTGCATTGTTCATGCAGCCAGCTTTGAATCGGGGCAGACGATTCAGGAACCTTTAAGCATATACGGAATTCTTGAAAACTACTCATTCTTTAATGAAGGTACCATGTATAAAAAGGGGACCCTCCGACCCACTCTTCAGTTCACTTTCTGGACCTGTGGAAGAAGTCTCAGAGGACTGCCTGCTGCTGTGGCCTGCGTTGTACTCCACAAAACTGCTTTACTGCACCTGGACGGACTGCTTTGCTGCCTGGAAACTGCCTTGAACCATCAGAGGTCTGTTCTGCTTCTTGAGCTGTGCATGATCAACTGAGGGACAGAAAAGGCTTCTGCCATCTTGAAACCTCACCTGGACCTAGCTGGAGTGAGCCCTAACCCCCAAGTAGTGCCCCTCCAGTTCTGACAGCTGTCTGGACCATTCTTCAAGGATCCAGACCTCCTTGACTCCCTGCCTCAGCAGCCAGGGACCTGGTAGACACACATACCCACTCAGGGAACCCCAAAATTGTCTGAATTTAAGTGAGGTTATTTTTGTGTTGTGTGTTTACTTTATTACTGTTGTGTGCTGCATAAATACTTTACACATTGCCTCCAAGTTAAGTCTGACTGATTTTGTGCCAATCTACCTGAGGGTTAAGCACATGTTAATTCAGTGACTTTTGTGGTTTACCTGATGGGGATTGTGGCTGCTACTTGAACAGGGATCACTTCTCATTTACCAAACAACCCAATTTCCCATATTTTTTATATGGATTTAAAAATATATATAATTAGATACTGAAAATGTAATAGAAGTTAGGCAATTAAAATTTGTATTTACAATATAATATTTTTGTATTCATTTCAATTGTTTGTTAGTGCTTGTTGTAATATAAAATCTGCAATTTTTGCATGTCATGTGTTTTCCTAATGTATATTTAAAAGTTTCATTTAAAAAAAGCAACAGTGGTAATGGTAACTGTGACCTTTCCAAAGTCCAACAATTTCCCTACTTTTGCTTACATTTTAGTGGGAACAGAGTCCGATACCTTACCTACTGTGATTTAGACAGAAGTGAGAATAGCATGTCTAACCCCATTTGAAGTCCAACACATTACCTATTGTTCTTTGGACTCAAAAGTTAAACATATGTCCTAATTTTCCTTAGGCTGGAGTGAGAATTGATTGTAAAGTCGACCCCTCCAAAGAAGACAAACAGGAATAATTCAGCCTTCCTGAGGGTTGGTGTCAGGTACATTGCTTACATCTAGGTTTGGATTTCATTAGCTGAGGATATTTTGATATATCCTTTCTTTATTGAGTCAAAGAGGATTAACCATTATATAGACATAAACATAATCACATCTCCTCTATATATTATAACAAAACATGTTAAATCAGTTTTCACAAAACATGTTTCAATGTCCCTGCTTTCTACAAAATGTACCTTTCACATTGTTTACAGTAAAGTGCTAGCACTGTATATAGAAATAGTTTCAAATGTAGACTGCATTAATACAAAGTGCCTGGTGCTATAGTGACCTCAGTCCTATTTCAAATCTATAGTGTATATTATTCTAATGTGTAGAGCCTATTGGGAACATAGGAACTAAAAGACAGACTACTATTTTTGAAACCATACACACAACAATACCAGCTACTACATACCACCCACTATTTCCTAGTTCTACACACATATCCAGTTACTTATACATGCAGTTACTCATCAATACTGTACTATACTATAATATGTACTATAATATGCACTCATATACCTATACATACAGTCACACTCTGCCACTCATCCATAGAGTTACTCACACACCTAGTCAGTCATGCAAAGAATCAATCACATACCCATTTACGCATGTATATAGTTATACACACTAACTCAGTTATTTATACACACACCACATCACTCATTTATGCAGATACTAACAAATACTCACTGTCTCATACAATCACTGATACAAGCAGACACTCATTCATACACCCACTGTTCAAATAAGTTATTCTCATGTATCGTAATTTATATGCTCCAAAACTCACATATACTGCCTTAAAACATATGTAGCTACTCACACAAATACCACTGAGACATTCATTCACTCATCAACACACCCATACGCACACTAACTCACCCATAAAGCCCTTCCCATATGCACTTTTGAATCCATACAACCAGTGAATCACCCACTCAGACATCTATGCACAGAGTCGCACAACACACAGACACTCAGGCACCCATACATATACTCAGGCAACAAATCAATAACTCATATAGACACTTATATAGCTACTCACCAACCCATGCAGCCGCTTACACACCAACTGAGAGACTAATACAGACTTTCACACAGTTTACTCACTAACCCATGCATTCAGTAAGACACGTTCAATTACTCACTTATTCAGTCAGTCACGCACCTACTAAATAATCCATTCAGTCACTTGTAAATCCACTCATTCTTCAATACACCTTGGCATAGATATATATGAAAAATATTTAAACTTTACAGAAACACACATTTACTGGATGATGTCATCAGTGATGTCATTTGGGATGTCATCAGTGATGTCATGAGTGATGTCACTGACCATGTCATGAGTGATGTCACTGACCATGTCATGAGTGATGTCACTGACCATGTCATGAGTGATGTAATATGTCACGTCATCAGCAGAGTATTGCGGGGGGCGAGTTATACTTAGCTCAACTAACTATAAAGGGAAAATGTCTCTGGTTTTATATGAGGCAAATGTCCAACTAACTATAACGTCCCTGAAACCTATGGTTTTTTAGTGAACTTCAAAGGTTTTTTAAATGCTAATTCCTAACTATAACGTCTGTAAAACCTATGGTTTTTTCAGTAAATTTCGAAAGTTTTTTAAATTTTAATTTCATATTTTATTTTTTATAAAACCAACATTTTTTCTATTTTATTGTAATAGTTTGGAAATCCATTATCCTTTTTTTTAATTAAAAAATTATGTGATGTTTAATATCCTCAAAAAAAATATGTATTTTTTTTTCTTTTTTTGTAAAAACTAGAGTCCTGTACCGGTAGTGTACCAAGCTCTATCAGCACGCGAATCCTATACGCCTTATTGCTAAACTCATCAATGATGTGCATTTTGTATCCGACGGGTTTGTGGCACCCCGTCCCGTGTAACATCATATACAAGTGAGGTCGCGCCAGCTGCTACTTTTGTATGTGACGGGTACACAGTACCAAGCCGCACCCTATGTCATGTACATATGGGGTAGAGCGCGTTGCGTATGCCAGGCCCTGTGTTACATCATAGACGTATGGTGTCGCGCTGGGTCCGCTATTCCCTCATTTTATTTATGTCTCAAAACTAAATCAAAATAACTTTGAAGTTTATATGAGAGTAAGCGATAATCTAAAATATTTTAAACATTTATGTATTTCTAACTGTAATAAACTTATTATAGTAAATATATTTTCTCAAAATCGCGTTGGGTGCAGTCTCCTTGCGCGCTGGGTGCACGATTGCCATGTGACCTTAAAAAAAGCATTTGATTAGTTCATACCATTTCCCATTGTAGCCGTTGGAGAATGCCACCTATTTTAGTAATTTTCTCTACAGCATTTGATAAGACAAACCTATTCTGCTTAGAGAGCTTTTTTGAAAACTTTTTTCTATGTACACATATCTTACACTACACACAACATGCAGCCATCATCTTCATCAATATTCATGGTCTGTAAAGTAGCCTTCCACCTGTGATAGCCATGCACCTAAAAGTTACATAACAGAAGTTTTCCCCACTGCCAGAGTTAAAATGGTTGCATACACTGTCCACAGCACAATGTAATGTGGTACGGCCCAGGGGCAGTATCATGCATAGATAATAAGCACACAGACACAGATAGATAGTGGAAGTGGGTACGGGCACGTGCGCTCGACTCCCTTTTATTACCAGGGTCACATATCCAGTGACGTCTGTGCTGGATGCGTGTAGGGTGAGTGCAAACCAGCCCTCAGGGAATGGTTGCTGCTAGCATCAACTACAATAATAATCATTGGATCACACACAGAGATTCAATAATAAAAGGGTCAATAGTTTGTGCTGCAGTAAAGTGGGGACAGTAGATGGGAAATAATACAGAAAAAATTATATAGTAAAAAAAACATAACTTGTGGTATATTGAGACACAGGCAATAGATCTGAAATAATACACAGAAAGATTGTACCATAAAGGGTCCATCTGTTCTAGTGCACTCGGATAGCCACATCAAAAGCATTCAGCATGTGCACAGCCAGTGATGATGCGTGCTGCGGGCGGCCTGTACTAGGATCAATGTCTTTTGCCTACAGGACTGCATCATCTGCAATAGTGACTCAATCTGAATTGTGAACACTGCTGTCTGCAGTGTAGGCCAGAGGAAGCGGTCAGCAAGCCACGTGCCGTGGACTTGAGCTGCCCAGTTTGTAATACACGAAGCAACAAAAAGCGCGTGCAGAGCCTGCGATGATGTGTATGCGTGGTGCGGACAGAGCGCACTTGAGCAATTACTTTTTCCTACAGGACTGCCTCATCGACAATAGCGACTCGATCTGAATTGTGAACACTGCTGTCTGCAGTGTAATTTGAAGGCAGTAGTCACACAGACATCCATGAATACTTTTTCTCACTTCCTTTTCACAAAATACAATAACATAATTACAGAAAACTATGCAATAAATAAATCAAAATAATTTGAATTGCGATCTCTGCTGTCCACAGTGTAGACTGTTATTCAGTGTTCTTTTCCACTACCAAGAAGAATTTGGTCATTGTACTGAACCTATAACTCATCTAAAAAAAGTACTTCAAGCAAGTATACTAAAAAGATATTGTGTGTATTTCAATAGACGTTGTAGTTACTTGACTACTGGATCCTGTAATAGAACAATCACCACTCAATCTGAATTGTGAGCCCTGCTGACCGCAGTGTAGGCCAGAGGCAGTAGTCATTAATGCCTCACAGAAACGTGCAGTTGGATTTGGAAGCACAGAGTTGGTTGCACCTGATCGGAGAGGGTGCAAAGAAATCACTACAGACTTCAACTTCTTACATCCTCAATCATAGAATCAAGACCCTGTTTCACTGTTCGGACCTGCTGTACCCCTGTGTAGACAAGCCACTGCTGTCGGCAAAGCCTAATAATCATGTGCAGCAGTTAGCTATGGAAGCACAGAGTGTGATGCACCCCCAGGCCCCCCTCCTCTACCCCATGTCCTGAAGAAGACCCCGGATTAAGGTCACATTGGTACCTAGAACTAGTGGGGTCAAAACGTCGATGATCATCCTATGTGCCTGCATTTGACCACAGTGCAGATTTATTCACAATGGTTGTTTTTATGATTGCTTGTGATGAAATTGTATAAACATTTATGTTATGAGTGCGGCTATACTTTTAAGCCAACACAGCTGGTACCTGCGTGTGATGCATTCCTAACTCCTCCGTTATATGCATATAACACTTTTCAAAAAATTGTGGGATTTATACAAAAGTGCTTATTTTACAATTTATGGGCAAATTGCGAAATGGCTCCATGCTGGGGGGTCTGCAATTATCCTCCTCATTAGCACTAATTAACACTAATTAGCCATTGCCTGCGTTCCTCTGCTAAAAACTGATAATACCGGGTCCCCCGAGAGGGTCTGTGGGCGGTCTTGCAGGTGATGGGGTTCCCCTTGCCCATTCTGAACTTGTTGGCCTGCAATGCACGACTTAGCATATGCATGCATTTGGTGGGGCACGCAGGAGCAGAAAACTGCTAAAATCCCGGTAAACAGAGGTGTCCGTCAAGGATGTGTCCTGGCGCCGACCCTCTTTTCTTTGTTTGTAAACGGGGTTGTCTCTTTTCTATCGGACATTGATGCTGATGCCCCTAGTTTGGCCGGTGTTAAAGTCCCTGCTATGCTTTTGCGGACGACACGTTAATGGTTTCTAAAACGCCTATGGGGCTCCAAAAGCTTTTGGGTCGGTTCTGTGTTTTTTGTAATTCTAGGGGCTTAGTCATTAATACCTCCAAAACCAAGCTCCTTTATTTTAACCCTAGTAGGAAAGCCAATCGTACGCTCATACTTAATGAGGAGCCACTAGAGTGTGTCAAAACGTTTGACTACCTAGGGATTAGGATATCCAACCAACTGAATTGGAATTCACATATTGAGAAAATGGCCCTAAATCACAAACGTGTCCTGGGCATTATCGGTAGGGAGCACAGAGCCTCATTATCCAGATCCATAGCCCCTGAACTGGAGATATATTCCGCAAAAGTTATAAACAGTGCACTCTATGGAGAGGAGCTTTGGGGTTTCAATAATGTTGATTCCCTTGTCATGGCCGAAAATAAGTTCTTTAGGGAGCTTCTGTCATTACCCAGGGGCACCCTGAACAAACGTCTTCCATATGACCTTGGTCGCAGATCTTTTAAAGATCTTGTTATCTTGCGAATGCTTCTCTATTGGGCTCTCCTGTGGTGTACACTTGAGCTAGCTAGCTATGCAGACGGCCTTAGAGAAGTTATGAATATGCAGGGGTCGCATAAAATTGTATGGCTAACAAAGGTTAAGAAGTTGTTAATGGCTGTTGGTTTTAATGTCGCGTGGGAGACCAGTGTATCGGTTTCTAAACTGGAGGTAAAGCGAGCCTATTGGTTGTAGGTTGATGCCCAAGAATCCAGAGCTGCTAACCTGCGTAGACTCACAAACGAGTTTCGTCTGCACAAAACAGTACACTCTCTTGAACCGTATATGGATTTCATTAGAAAACCCAAAGACAGGGCCTTATACATATAGTTTAGATTGGGAACCTTACCGGTACGGGAACGTACTTCTAAGGGGAAACCCCCCAATCAAACACCTGCCACCTGCCCATCTTGTAATGATGCACTCAAAACCATTCCGCACCTTTTTTTTGTTTGTAGCGCCTACAATAAACCACGATCAAAATGGTTGAAACCTGTCTGTCGGCAGTACGAGACCAGGAGCTATGTCTCTGCCCTAAGAATACTTCAGACAGATCCTAGTACTACACTGGTTTGTGGGGTAGCTAAATTTCTTAGCTGGGCATGGGTGATCAGACTGAAAGATCTAAGATACATTTTATAAGGCAATTGTCTTTTTAAATTACTTTCAAAGCTGTAAAATGGTTTAATTATTTTTTTACTTCTGTCCTTTTAATTATTTATGAAGTGTTCTTAAAAAACATGTACTGTATTTTAAAAATGTTGTGCCTTTTAAAATATTTTTCATATCGAAATAAAGCTTTATTGTTGTTGATAATGCTCTACCCCTTATAATTAAGGAGGGTAAATAGGCAGAAAGGGAGAATGGTGAACAGTCACACTCAGTCAAAACCATTAGGAAAACCTGCTGAACAAGGCTTTCCAGTACTCAGTATTTCTAGGTTTATTCAAATATTAGAGTCCTTGAGGAACGCAAGCATCACTAGTTTCAAGCATAACACCAAAGCCATATGAAAAGACTTGGATGGTGGTGGAAATGGCCCAAGTAAAACCCATTGCACGCCCCTTTAATGCAGAAAACTGTTTTAAAGGGAACAATGTTTATGAGGCAGCATTAAGCCCCAAAACGTGGCTTAGTACTGCTTCAAAATATGGAGCAGGCTTCTGCGCCATGGAACGTCACAAAAAGTGAATTACCTGCAGCGCAATACGCCTTGTAAATGAGACCCTCAGTTCGGCTGGTCCTTGTACTTCCGGGGAGTTGGTTTACTTCTTTGTATCTGCACCAATCACTGCTCTCCAGACCACTATAATCTATATATTTGTCTACACTCCACCACTCCACTCTACACCTCTGCACTCTACCCTGCACCACTCCACTCTGTACCACACTACTCAACGCAACTGCACTCTACTCTGCCACTGGAGGAAGCAGGTTTTCATGAGAAGCACTCATTATCTAACCCTCAAAGTCCTGCTTGCTGAGTTTGGCTGGTCCTTGCACTTCCTGAGGGGCTGTCTATGTCTTTGTATCTGTAGCAACCACTGCACTCCACACCATTGCCCTCTACACCACTATGCACTACACCACTATACTCTATGCCGCAGGACCCTACCCTGCACCATTCCAATCTGAACGACTCTACTCTATAACTTCACTCTACTCTGAAACAATCTACTCTGTGCCACTGCTCTCTAAGCCACAGCAATCTACTTCGTGCCACTCTGCGCAGCTGCACTCTACTCTGTCACTGGGGCAGCTGGTGTTTGTTGGAGGCACTCATCATCTGAGCCTCAAAGTCCTGCTTGCTGAGTTTGGCTGGTCCTTGCACTTCCTGAGGGGCTGTCTATGTCTTTGTATCTGTAGCAACCACTGCACTCCACACCATTGCCCTCTACACCACTATGCACTACACCACTATACTCTACACCTCCAGACTCTACCCTGCACCATTCCACTCCGAACCACTCTACTCTATCACTTCTCTCTACTCTATGCCACTACGCTCTGAGCCACTGCAATATACTCAGAACCACTCTACGCAGCTGCACTCTATTCTGTCACTGGGGCAGAAGGTCTTCGTTGGAGGCACTCATAATCTGAGCCTCAAAGTCCTGGTAAAAGAGCTCAGCTGGTCCTTGCACTTCCTGGAACATGGACTGCTTCATGTATCTGCAGTGATAACAGGTTATACAAAATCCAAAATTGACTTCCCTACAATCTAGCAGGATAGCAACATGGAATTCTCTTCCTAGTCCAAGACTTCACCTGTTCAGGAGCAGCCAGATTCACAACCTGTTAGGTAAACTCATGTCAAAGAGAGGTGGTACCTGGTGATAATAAGAAAGACACTAAGGTGCTGGATAATCGTAAAGACACTAACACCCCTTCCTGTGTTCGTTGATCAGCACCCAGATGATGAGGCGTCAATAGTATGAACAGGTCTGCTGATGTCTTGGAAGACATGAACATGGGGTCCCTTCTATAATACTGATTGCAAGCGGTCCTCGTCATATATGAGGCTGCAGCTGGGCCAATTATTTATGGCCTGAGATGGGCACAGGATGTGCTGGATGTGCCAAGTGAACATCTTTGATTTATTTGTTAAAAAAAAACTGCTATACTCTCCTTAGCCTACCCTATCCATCTTAGTACAGAGGAAGAGGCAACTGGAGTTTCACAAATACAAGTGTCATGAAGTTGACCAAATAAAAATTGTCCAGACTAGCATTTTTAAACAAAGATTACCTTTCTAATCCATTGTAACTTTCTTGACCTAACCCAGATCTAACAACAAGTGAGCTACAATGACTTTCCCAATGAGGAGAGGTGAGAAGACAGCATCTGACACAGAGGGAGGGACAGAGAGAGAATAGTTATTTTAGAGGTTAAGAAGTGTCCCCTAAGAACGGTAGGCAGACAAAATATCGAAATTAAAATATCGATATACAATAATATCGATGTTTTAATTTCGACAGTATAGAATATCGATGTCCAAAATATCGACAGACAGAATATCGTTTTTTTTAAGGTATGTATGTTACTAATATCGAATTTTACTAATATCGAAAACATTTTTAGTGTTATGTATTTTATTATGTAGTTTATATGTTTGTTAAACATGTTTTGTAATGTATGTTTGAAAATTTGTAAATTTGTTTACATTTTGCGTTTTAGTATCAGAGCGGGTTGTGGGTTTATAGGGGAATAGGGTGGGAAGTAATTTAATAATAATTAATTAATTAATATATGTTTGTAAAAGTTTTTAATTAATAATTAATTGGTAATTAATTAATATTAATTATTTAATTAATTAATATAATTTTGTACATGTTTTTAATTAATAATTAATTGGTAATTAATTAATAATAATTAGTTAATTACATTAATTAGAGTAATTTTTTATATATATATATAATTTTTTGTTATTGTTAATTAATTAATTGGGAAAAAATAATATTAATTATTAAATTTAATTAATTACAGCTAACGTGCTAATATATTTACTTTATTGTTATTGTTAATTAATAATGAATTGTTAATTAAATAATATTAATTCATTTTGGTAAAGGAGTATTTTTAGGGTTCAGGGCCAGTTTTGGGTTTTTGGGTAAAGGGGTACTTTTAGGGTTCAGGGTCAGTTTGGGGTTTTTGGGTAAAGGGGTATTTTTAGGGTTCAGGGTCAGTTTTCAGTTCTTGGGTGAAGGGGTATTTTTAGGGTTCAGGGTCAGTTTTCAGTTTTTGGGTAAAGGGGTATTTTTAGGGTTCAGGGTCAGTTTTCAGTTTTTGGGTAAAGGGGTATTTTTAGGGTTCAGGGTCAGTTTTCAGTTTTTGGGTAAAGGGGTATTTTTTGGGTTCAGGGTCAGTTTTCAGTTTTTGGGTAAAGGGGTATTTTTAGGGTTCAGGGTCAGTTTTCAGTTTTTGGGTAAAGGGGTATTTTTAGGGTTCAGGGTCAGTTTTGGGTTTTTGGGTAAAGGGGTATTTTTAGGAATCAGGGTCAGTTTTGGGTTTTTGAGGTACAGTCGTACAGGGTAAAAATAAAAAAAAATTAAATTAAATCAAATAAATGAAATTAAAAAGAATAAAATTACATTACATTATTAAGTTTTTAATTTATTTTAAATGTATATGTATTAGTTTTAATTTTTTAATTATGTTTTAATATTTTTATTTAATATTTGTAAAATTATATGTATTTTAAAATTATTTTTACATTATTATTAATACATTTTAAAAACCGATATTTTTAATTTCGATATTTTTGTACTACGATATTAATTTTTCGATATTTTTGTACTTACCTTTATGAAGATATGACTCCGATATTTTTGATTTCCATATTTTTGTGTCGATATTTTTGTATGTAGATATTCTGTCTGTCGATATTATGTCAGACATTCCCTAAGAACAAATCAGCATCCCTTTAAAAGGTAACCCAACTCCCCATGTCTACTCGCAAATGCAAAAGCACTTTGGTGGGGGGAGAAAGGAGTTCCATTTATACAGGATGTAGCAAACATTATCACCAGCAAACAACAGTTTTATCATATAAAAAAACAGACATAGTACTTTTATTTGCATTGTATTCTATGCCTAGACCATAGACCATAGTGTGGGAGGACCGTCAAAAGGTGAGCCATTTCTTAAGAGTCTTGCCAAATGAGTTTCCCAATGCATGAAATACAAAAAAGTTGTCCAGAATGTAGAAATAAGGAGTACAGCAGCACATAATCTTCTGCTCAAAAGTCATCAAATCCAAAATGTTCTGAGAACACCTTGACTAGGGGTCTGTTGACATAAAATCACCATCTTTGCCTCGGGTGCCTGGCCTGCCCACACTATTTGAACCTTTGTTGAGGGCCGGAGTTTGCAGCTTAGCAACAGATGAAAGATTATGGGCTCCCACTCAGCTGCTCCCCACGTAAATAAAGTTCTATCCAAATGCAAATAAATCCTTCAAGAGTGTAATTTAGTCTCTGTTACACTAAGCAATTCAAAGGGACAGTGAAGTGGAGAATGGTGCTTCAAAAACTCTGTATAGAGAATAACAAGGAATCAATAAAGCACCTCAGTAGAAGGCATCACCCAGAGGGTTACTACAATATTACATCCCATAGTGGTTGGATAGTTTTCAAGCTGTGTTCCTTGGCGTATTCTGTTCCACGAACTGTATGAATCCTCAGTGTCCATCTTAGCCAGAACCACCCTGCTGCAGAACACCATCAGCGCTTTCAGAAATTGTGCGAACGAACATCTTCTTTGGGATCCCCATTGGTACATATGGGTTCGAGCCTGGTAAAAACACAAATATGTTTTATAAGTTATACTTAAAACCCGCAACAAAAAGTTTGATTTTTCAGCATTGAATTGATTACTATGGAACAGTCATTGGCTATTTGATGTCACTATCAAGCCACTGTCTAATTCAAATTAACCGCTAACAAACCATATAATAACTGTGGGTCAGCGGTTCCTCACTTTTTGTAGTGTCAAAACTACTTCTGCATGGATGACCAGAGGTCAAGGTCAAAGACGAGATATGACACTAACTGGCCAAACACATGTTCCTATTATCTTCAATCTGAATGTAGGGAATATTCAATTTACATTATAATCTGTGTCAGCATTTCATGTAGACAAATTCAACACACTCATACAGTGTGAACCCAAAAATTCTTGTTTTGGAGGAGGGAGGTCAATATAGGTCCACAGTGAAGTAAAGTAGTATGTTACATACCTGCCACAAGCTAGAAATATGCCCCACTTACTCTCTCCTACCACTTGTGTATCCTTTTGCTGCAAACTACAATCTATTCATAAAATTAGGAGTGTGGAATATGTGAGGCAAGGTCCCTAGGAGCATTATCAACTGCTTTTCCTCAAACAACAAGAAGTGAGGAGAAAGCACCACATCTATACTACTATTATAAAGAGAGAACTGTGACCTTTGAGCCAGGTAAACTCGAAAACTACACCACCAATCCAAACACCCAATACATGTTTGAAAACATCAGGACAAGCAGACGGACATAGGCTATATAAAAAAAATATATACCTTATTTAAAAAATGTATGATTAAAAAAAAAGTAGTCCCTTGGAAGTAGCGCCGACGGCCGCGGCGTGCATGCTGACATCAGCAGTGCAGGGAGGAGCGGCGTACAGGAGCCCGAGAAACAGCGGTGGACATGAGCGCTGGGAGGAGCTGCAGAACGGCGAGAAGCGGAGGAGCAGTGGAGCGGTAAAATCAGCAGCGCCGGGAGGAGCGGAGGAAGAGTTAAGAGAAGCATCCGCAGGTGCGCACCGAGGGACGGGCGGGGGCCATGAACACTGAGTGCTCAAAAAGCCTTTTCCTCCAAGTCGGGACGTAGGGGGAAACAAAGCGTGGGCAGAAGCGGCCAGGACCAACGACGGGTAGGGGCCATAAACACTAAGTGCTCAAAAAGCATTTTCCTCAAAGTCGGGACGTAGGGGTAAACAAAGCGTGGGCAGAAGCGGCCAGGACCAACGACGGGCGGGGGCCATAAACACTGAGTGCTCAAAAAGCATTTTCTTCAAAGTCGGGACGGCGGGGAAAACCAAGCGTGGGCAGAAGCGGCCAGGACCAACAAAACGGCCGCTCTGCTGCGCCACTCCTGCTGCAATGCTGCCCCCAGCCCCCTTCTGCCCCGGGCAACACCGGGGCGGGCTGCTAGTTTTATAATAAAGGTGAAGAAAGAAAAGTACCAATTGTTAAAAGAAAAAAAATAGATGAATAATCCTCTGTGTTAGCTCATCAGGTTACACAGCAAACAAGAGTCTGATGAAAGAAAGCACAAAGAAGAAAAGTGGATGTGGTTATTCAAGGTAAACAGAAACCAAGGGTTGGTTATTATTATGATGATTAATATGTCTATATCGTTTGTGTAGACTCTGTAGAGGGAGACCTACATCTTCTCCCACCTCAAAGCCCTACATTGGCTCCCCGTCAACAAATTATGCCAGTTAAAACTACCCACCCATAAATACAGTGCCCTTCACAACAAGGGTCTAGCCTACCTCAACCATAGGGTGAACCCCCACTAACCTACCCACAAACTTCGCTCCTCATCCCTCTTTTTGGCCTTTTGGCCCACACCCCCCTACCCCGCATTCACAGAAGTAGGGTGGTGGCCTCACCTTCTCTTGCCTAGTGGCCAAGTCCTGGAACAGCCTCCACTTCCACCTCCATGCATTCCCACCCTGCAGGAGTTCAAGAAGGACCTGACAAATTTGCTCTATAATTAACTCATCTCAGCAGCAGAATCCCCCTCCCCCAGTGCCTTGATACCCTATTTGTTATGATTTGATTTGATTAGGGTGGTTACCCTACTGATCTTTAACCAGACCTAGCTTACCGTGTCTCTTCAATATCCTTTACTGTATCAGGCAGGTCCATGTTGAGTCTCTCAGGAAGTAAAAAAGCTACCAAGCCACAGACAATGGCTACCGAGCAGTAGATCACTTGTGGCAGTACCTTCCATACTTCATCCAACAACAGGATCAGTGGGGCCAGGGACACACCAATGCGGGAAAGAAATAAGTTGTACCCGATGCCATTTTGCCTGTAAGTACAATGTAAAAACAGACTTGAAGCCTTAGAGAACCATAAAATGTTGACAATTGATTTTTTTTGTTTTAAAAGCCATTGGAGAACTTTATACCGCACTTTCTTCAGGTTCTTTGCTGTCCTCATTGGGTCTGTAATGTTGAACTTCGCTAATATTTTTTCCATGAAAAAATTTGCCCTCTTGGGAGAGTTAAGCTAGGTGTAAAATCTGTGATTGTTGTGTGTAAAATTTGTGTGACATGAAACTTGTTGTCTTCGAACTCCAATTTTAACTGAATGTCAAGTTACTCAAATTCACCCCTGGAGACCAAACTCACCCTCTAGGAACACATTGCCAAAACCACAAAGATGGCCTTGGACCAATGCTCTCTACTAATGAAAGCAGAACAATTTCTTCCAGCAACAACCTTAGAACTGCTGTTCAAGCCCTTGTGCTCTTGCATCTGGATGACTCCACACTATCATTCATTAATAGCATCCTACATGCTGCAGCTAAAAGTTGACTCTGCCAGTGCTCACCCTTAATGAGCAATGAAAACTGCTCCTAGAGGAGAGACAGTGGCTTAGGCCTTTTAGCAGGAAGACCTGAGTGTGAGGTTTGTGACACATATAGCTCAGGAAGTGCAGTTAGAGAGGGTTCAGGAACTTAATTAACTTAAACTAGGCTAGGGTGAAGCCTCCCAATTCAGAGTCAGGTATAAAGGGAGTCCTGGAGGAGAGAAGGCTTTTGTTTCCCAGGCTCTCTGTAGACAGCTTGGCACTAGCCCAGTAGGAGGGGGACCTGGTCCCAGAGGCCATTTGGTATTTACTTCCTTAAAAACACACCTCTAGATGACAAAGGAGCAGCGTCCAAGGGCAGAAATGTGCTGTCATCTTGGATTGCCCTCAGAAAAATGTACTGTGGAATAGTTTGCAATAAGGCAAATAGGACATGCAGGAAAAGTGGGAAGATTTGCCCTTGGGAACCCTTTCCTCATTGGTGAAGGTTTGTCCAGGAGTCATCCCTACCCATTGGCTGGTTAATCCAACAAAGCGACACCTCACCCACGTTAAAGTAATTTCAAAGAAAGAGGTCAACAAATTGAAATTCTAATTCAAGATCATTCAGACATTTGACCATTCCCTCACTCTTCACACATCCTGATTGTGTAGCATATTAAAGATAATTTGTTAAACCCTGAGTCCCTCAGAACCTGGGTATGAACAATATACCCTACAATGAGTTCTGTTGGGTGGGAACATTTGCTTACCAGAACTATTTACTGATGAATTGAATTTGGCCAAGATGACACAAGATGTCAAAGAACAGTCTAGTCATTATTTTAAACAGAAATAAAGATTAAAACACAGATCAAAACACACCAGAATCAAAAGATCAATTAGTTTCAAAAGTTGTATGCATTATTTAGTTTGTATATGGCTGTAACATACACAAATGGTAAAACAAACATCAAAACAGAATGTGACTTTGGTGAGACAAGTGATATTAAGTGCATATGTGCTTATGAAAGATAACCAAAGTATACATAAATTAGATACATAGATATACATGAAGTCGGACCGTCCCTCTTCAGGTACATACATTTCTATAAAACACTTTGGACAGCCTTCTTCTTTGTAAAAGGGGTGAAGAGACTAGGTTGTTAAACACAATAGGGAAGGAGGGTCAGAGGGAAAATATTTAAAGACCTGCTCAGGGTGAAGTCCCCCTACCATTAAATGTAAGAAACAAAATAACACACTATGGGGGTCTGTAACTGAGCCTGGTGTGCTCCAGGGGACAAAACGAACACTGCTAACCAAGTCAGTGGTCGTTGTTGAGGCTATAAACCATATAGCTTATTCAAAAAGTGGCAAAACGTAGCAAACCATATGTTGGGATTCACTTCAAATAAAGAATAGACCCATACAGAGGGGAGTTGGATGTCCATCAACGTCAGATGTAGATCATGTATTCTCATTTGGTCATCCAAATAGGAATGGTATGTCCCATGATCATTCAGACAGGTGCAGATACTGAGCTCAGTTGGAAGCTACGAGGCAACGACGGACAGAGCGGGGCCTCATATTATCCTGAGCAAGGTTCCAGGAGAGGTGAGGTTTGCTCCCTGTACAATACAGATTAAATCAACACTGATTGATACAGAGGACTGTAGAAAAAAACACAGTTGTATCCTTTGATTGCTTTTTTCACCGCGGGATTTGGTTCCCCTTAGGCTGAAACATGTTGGCCAAATTGATGCAGTTATATGCTTAAAACTGCATTTCTGCACTGTTCTTGGTTTTATTAAGGGAGGGATCAAGTCATATTAAAGTTTTGTATTGATCCACTATCCTTTTTTAAAATCACCACATGTTATCATTTTGCACTGCACTAGACTCCATCACGATCCTTTATTCTCACATGCTCTTCACTGCATTTGGAGATAAGACCCGGACGAATCTAGGTTATGGACCTGTCTCAATGATCATGGGACATACCATTCCTATTTGGATGACCATCATCCAAATAGGATTACCACAGCAATGGTAAAACACACACCAGTGTAGTATCCTATGAATAGTTAATCAGAGCCATTTGTCTGTTAGTCTCATCAAATTCATTAAGGCCCTGTTCAACTGTGTTAAGAATGTGCATCCACCTACACTCTCTGTTGTTTAGTATTGATGAAATGTCACCATACTTGGGATGGTGATATATCTTCTTCAGTATACACCACTTCAGATTCTCAATGGGGTGGCCTGCATTATGAAAATGCTCAACCAGGATTTACAGCAAATCCTGCTACAATGTTGCAAAATCCTAGTTTTCACTTTCTGTTTCATCTGTCCAACATACAACTTATCCAATGGAGAGCTAATTGTATAGATCACCTCAGAACTATTACAATTTGTGCGGTGTAGTAATGTGTGAGTGGATCTGAGGTGTGTGAAATAACTTCCTTCAATTGTGAGCTTACAAGCTTTACAATGACTATATTTGAAATGACACACTAGTGGTCCGAGACTCAATTGGACTCATATACCAGGTGCACGTGGTGTTTCCAAGAAGGAACTGACCACATAGTCCTTTACATAGCATAGTCAGGAATGCTAGAAGATAGAAACAAGTGACTGGTAAAAAAACAACAGCATGACCAGCAAAGGTGTCCAAACGAGGCCCTTCATTTACAAGGTTTATGACATGATAATATGGGTGATTGCCAGAAACCTTGTCAATTTTGCACATGGAGGGGATCCTAAACTAGACTCCGCACAACAAATGCAAACCAGATAAAAATACTACTGGAGATTGAGGATTACTTTAATCTTTAATGCTTACTTTTAAACATATGAGACTGTTTGGTATTGGTGTTCCCCACATTATCAGTCATGAATATCAGAATGCAGTGTCTAGGCATACCTGAGGACAGTGGGGTAAAGCTCAGCAGTGTACAGGAAGAGGACCGTGAAGGCACATCCGGAGAAACCTTTCCCTAAAGTTGCAATCGTTGTTCGCAGAGGGTCCAGAGCTGGAATTGGGTAACGTCAGGAAGAAGAAAAAAAAAAAGGTAATAAAAAAGTTGTTATCAATGTTAATCAAACCTGTACACACTATCAATAAATAGTGTTAATATTCATTTCATGAAAGAAAAAGTATAGATCAGACCATTGACACAAAATACTCCTAGTTTAGCTACTGGATTAACAACTTGAATTGTAGGATATAATTTTCTGTATAAGGAGAGTTTATATAATACAGTGTATTTCATAGGCAGTATAGCGTACATAGACCAAATATTGTACAGCCAAGTTAGAAGAACATTAGACAAAAATATACTATTAGAATATTGGAATGTTGATCGCTCCATTAAAGACAATAGAGTGCCCTGGGCTTCTACAGGCTAGTAGACCCCAAAGAGTAACATTCTAATGTTTTTTTCTTTTCCCAGCAGTATGATTTTGAACAGGGGCCTCTTAAACCCCAAGGGGATATAAACACCGTTGGGCTCTGGAACACCTTTGTTTTACAAATTAGAACATTCTGACCTCTTTGGTGGAATGTTCTAGTAGCCTTAGAGCTCTCTTAGGGGGCTCTGCCGGCCATTAAAGGCCCACTCCCTTATTAAAGGCCCTTGCCTTTGGCTCAGGCCTTGAAAGCTGAAGCGGGCCTTTAATGGCCAGTAGAGCCCACTACGTCAGGATCTAAGGTATAATACAACTTTAAAGTCATATCTTATTCACAACATATCTCAAGAAAATTTGACAAAATATCCTTAAAGCAATATTTTTTACTTCTTGACTTAAATTAAATCTCCCCATTGCTGATATGTAAAACATTGTATACATCCATTCTCCAATTGTGGCTATCTCTGTTGATTTTTAACTACTCAGAGTTATACTTTGCTTTTTTGAAGCAAAGGCTGTCCTCAAGTGTAACTTTATCCACTTTGCACAAATAATACAATAAAATCAGTAACTTTCTTATGAGGAAGTGTCTCTTTTTCTGTGGTCACCACACATTTTTAACTGAGGTTGCTAGTGTGTGATTTCTGCACACTGGGTCACTTCTATCCAGTGTCCAGTGCATCTTCCTGGTGTCTTAAAACACGACAGAATAGTCACCAGTGAATTGTAGCATGTGGTTTGCCATAGACTTGGCTGATATTGTTTCAGGCCAACAGGCATAACTAGACCACTGTACCTTAGAAACCTGCTGCTGAACAAATCATAAGAAAACCCATTTTGACAGGAGAAAGTCTTACTTTTAAGTACTAAATAAGTCACCCCAAAGTAAGCCTTGCTACCCACCAAGCAGGGCGTGTAGTACTTTGAAAGTGGAACACATAGAAATTAAAGGTTAACATATGCCTGCAATGTCTAGCCTCCAAAAGCTATTTTTACTGTATATGTACTATGGCCTTATCTAAATGTAAAGCTTAAATACAATTTAATTGCTAATTTTGTATCATTGCTTTAGAAAACACTCTGGAGTTCATTGCACCACGGTTTTGATATTTATACAAAATGTCCAATACAAGGATTAAACTGGATTTTTGACAAATATTCAAGAATAGTAACTTTTGAAAAGTTGCACTTTTGTGCCTAAACCTTTAGTAGGCTAATTGGAATTAGCCTGCTTGGGGTTCCCTCCGGGCCAATTATTCCTCCCTTGAGTATATGTGAAACCTTCCCCAGAGTGTGATCAGCGTATCTCAGGTAAAGCCAATCGGTAGGGTCCAAGTATTACATTAACTTGAAAGGGACTAGGAATAGGCCTGTTCATTCATAGTTTATTGCACAGTGAGGCCTGGAGAAGAGCATTTTTTGATCCCACAATATACTCTACCCTCCCTTGACTCAATTCACAGTGGGAGGGAGGGTGGTCTTCTGTAGTTAGTTAGGTAGAGGCTGCCTATTGTCATGGCATCAATAGTTGGTGGGTCACAGTTCTTCTCCAAGGAGAGAAGGGTTCCTGAAATCTTGATTTTCTCTAGAAGGGTTTTACTAATGCATAGTTTGCAATAATAATAATAGTAATACCGACATTTATAAAGCACAACAGCTACCTCAAACAGAGGTGTCCCATTGCTCTAGCAGTAGGCAGTAAGCATACGAAAACCTCAAAGCATAGACCCTAAACCACTACTCTGCCCTAAAGAGCCAGGTCTTGACTGCTGTCCTAAAAAGAGGTTCAGGATCAATGTGATGGAGGTTGCTTGGCAGGGAGTTCCACAATTTGGCAGCACCTACCGTAAAGGACCTGCCACCTAGGTGAGCCTTCCTAAAGCGTGGGGTTCAGAGCAGCTTTTGTGAATTGGACCTTATTCAGCAAGTCTGCTTTTAGCAGCATAACCTTTGTTTTAGGTAGCTGGGGCAGTTACCATGCATAGCTCGAAATGCCAAAGTCAGAGCCTTGAATTAAATTATTTTTACCACCGGTAGACCATGGAGCTCTTTTATATGCGGAGAGACATGTTGACAGAATGGAACAGGTATGATCAGTCTCGCAGTCACATTTTGGACCATCTGCAGACGTCTAATTCGGTACTTTGGCAAGCCCAGATAGAGGCCATTAGCATAGTCCAGCCTAGATGTCACAGTGGTGTGGGCTATGATTTTGCGGCAATCTTCTGGTAGCAAATATAGAAATGTCCTCAAATTTCTCAATTTGCTGAAACAGGTGGCTGTCACCTGCAGTATTTGAGCCAAGAATTAAAGATCAACCTCCCACATCAAGCCTCAATTTTTTATAGTAGCTGCAGGGGGTGGTCCCATTTCCAACCGCCACCAGATATCTGGCGATGGAGGAGGCGCCTTCCTGAAAAACTTGAGTTTAAGTTTGTTATTGTTCATCCACAGCGCAATGTCTCTCAAACAGCCTTTGTAGCTTATGAAGGAGTCCTCGGTCTGCTCTTTAAAGGAAAAAAACAGCTGGGTGTTGTCGGTCTATGAAATTGCCTTCACCCCCCAGTTAGCTATCAGAGACAACAGCGGAGCCAGATAGAGATTGAACAGAAGTGGACTCAACGCTGACCCCTGAGGGACTCCGCACCAAACATGTTTAGGATCAGACTGATAGGGTTGCAAAGAGACCTTCTGTGAACGATTATTGAGGTAGGACTTCAGCCAGGCCAGGGCCATGCCCCCAATGCCCATCTCCTGCAGTCTTCGAGCTGTGTCAAAAGCAGCAGAGAGATCCAGGAGTCCACCATCGCTGATGCCCCCGAATCTATTGACAGTCTTACTGACTCAACCACCTCCAGGAGCACAGTCTCTGTACTAAAACCAGACCGAAAACCAGATTGGGTGTCATGTAATATACCCTTACTCTCAATGAAGTTGGTGAATTGCTGCTGCATCAGTTTTTCCAGCATTTTTGCTGGTGCCGCCAACAGAGAGATTGGCCTGTAATTATTCAAATCCCCTGGATCCCCATTCAGTTTTGTATCAGGGGGAGAAGTGTGGAATGTTTCATTAAAAATGGAAAAATGACAGATGTAAGGTATGAATTCCATAAGTGAGACAATACATGGTTAAGAGAGTGAGCCTTCATTTTCCATAGTTTAGGGGGGCAGGGGTCATCTGGTGCACCTGACTTACATCTCTGGACTTCCGCCAGAGCTTCTTGCTGGGAGATAGAGAGAAATTGCATAAGGGAAGGCTCAGGCACACAACCCCTGCTCCTACCTGTTTTCTCTGTTCTTAGTATCTCTGAGCTGGAATTGTAAACCTTCATAATTTTGCTGTCAAAGAAGTCGGAAATATTTTTACACAGAGCGAGGGAGGGTTGTACCATGATCTCTAATTCTCTAGGTTTAAGAAAGACATTGACCACCATTACTAAGGTTTTTTAAATGCTTATATCTAACTATAATGTCCCTGAAACCTATGGTGTTTTCAGTGTATTTCAAAGGTTTTTTAAATGCTAATTTCTAGCTATTCGTCCAGAGGTAGGATATGTGCAGAAAGAGGAAGGCGCAGAAAGAAGCAAGAGAAATGCAACTCCTGGCACCCTACGGATTGTGGGATGAAGTCCACTTTACTCCTGAGGGACTTTGGGGGCCAAGAAGCCATCCTGGTACATCCTATAAGACCTATGCAGCAGAATTCCTGAGCAGTGGCAGGAGGCCCAGCCCCCTTTCTGCCTCACTCTGCTAATGAGACTACTACGTTATAGTCAGAAATTGGATTTTTAAAAAACCTTAGAAATTCACTGGGAAAAACATAGGTTTCTGTGATGTTATAGTTAGTAATTAGCATTTAGAAAACCTTAGAAATTCACTGAAAAAAAAGGTTTCAGGAAATTAAAGTTAATAATTAGCATTTAAGAAACCTTAAAATTTCACTGAAAAAAACATAGGTTTCAGGGACATTGTAGTTAGAAAATGCATTGCAAGAAAACCAGAAATCCACTGGAAAAAACAAAGGTTTCAGGGACGGTATAGTTAGTAGAACATTTCACTCGTACAAAACCAGAGAAATTCTGCCATTATAGTTAGTTGAGCTTATTATAACTCATGCCCCCGCAGTGCACTACTGATGAGGTAACATATTACATCACTCATGACATGGTCAGTTACATCACTTATGACATCACTGATGACATCTCAAAATACATCACTGATGACATCATCCAGTGACTGAGTGTTTCTAAAAAGTTTAAGAATGTTATATATTTATACTACAAGGTGTGAGTAACTACATATGTGAAAGGAAGCATATGTGAATGTTGGAGTATATAAATGACTATATGTGAGAGTGAGTGATTATGTGAGTGGCTGTATGGATGAGTGTGTGCTTGTGTCAGTGATTGCAGAATAAAGTATATATGTGTTAGTAATATGTATGAAAAAGTGAGATGGTGTGTGTATAACTGTATAAGTGAGTAAGTGGCAGTGTGGCTGATTCTTAGGGTGACTGACTAGTTGTGTGAATAACTCTATGGGTGAGTGGCGGTGTGTGAGTGTCTATATGGGTTTATGAGTGCATATATCAGGGACTGTATTGATGAGTGATTGCATGTATGAGTAACAGTATAGGCTGAGTATAGGTGAGTAGATGTGCGTGTAAACCTATGAATCAGTGAGTGGGTATGTACTTACTGGTATTGTGTCTATGGTTTTGAGAATGGTAGTCTGTATTTTAGAGTGGTGTAAGAAATGTTGCATTAGGGTGTGAGGAGGTGCCTCAGATATTAAGTGGATGATGTCATCACTGATGTCATTTGAAATGCCATCCGTGATGTCATCAGTGATGTCATTTGAGATGTCATCAGTGATGTCACTAATCATGTCATGAGTGAAGTAATATGTGACATCATCAGCAGTGTATTGCGGGAACATGAGTTATAGTTAGCTCAGCTAACTATTACGGCTGAATTTCTCTGGTTTTCTATGAGTGAAATTTCATCCTAACTATAAGGTCCCTGAAACCTGTGTTTTTTTTCAATCATTTTTCAAAGGTTTTTTGAAATGCTAATTCCAAACTATAATGTCCCTGAAACCTGTGTTTTTTTCAATGAATTTCTAAGGTTTTTTAAATGCTAATTACTAACTACACTGTCACTGAATCCTGTTTTTTTTGTGAATTTCTAAGGTTCTTGAAATGCTAATTTCTAACTATGCCTTCATAGGTACGACATGTGCAGAAAGAGGAAGAGAGGTGCAGAAAGAGGCAAGAGAAGTGCAGAAAGAGACAAGAGAGGTGCAGAAAGAGGAAGAAAGGTACAAAAAGAAGAAAGTGAAATGCAGAAAGAAGCAACAGAAGTCCAGAAATAGACAAAAAGGTACAGAAAGAAGCAAAAGAATGCAGAAAGAACCAACAGCGGTGCAGAGGCCTATTTTGACTGTACCTTTCCAGAGACTCATACAAAGTAGCCTAATCACTTATCCTTCTCTCAAGATGTCTTAAACCTCTCTTTTCTCTTGAAGGTTTACTATTCATCAGCTGCTCAGAATATTAGGCCTACCAAATGTAAAACAGCATTCCTAACCATAACACAGTAGTAAGTCTCTCCAAGTTTGTTAAGATATGCATGCGTTTGTCTGTGCTTTTACCTAGCTGGGCCTCAGAAGGCCCAGCTGAAGAGCAGGCGCTTCAACTCCCAGCAAGGGGAAGCAGGGGAGCTAGTTGGTGAAAGCTGTTGTCCCTGAGACTTCAGCAAGAGGCAAGGTCTATCTCAAGCCCTTGGATATCTTTTACAAGTTGATTTGAAAGCAGACTAATTCTCCTTTCTTTGGCAGGCAGGCAACCGCTGCAGGCCAATCCCCCAAACAGCACTCGACTTAGGTATAGTCTCCTCCTCAATTTATCTGGTTCCTCTCCTCTGCAAAGGTTCCTCTTGTTTCCTAAAAGTGATCTAAAGTTCTTGGGTCTGGGTTCCAATATTTATACTAGCAAATCACTTTTCCTCTGAAGGCAGAGGGTCCTGTACCCAGTCCAAACCAGTTTGTGCCATCCTGGAGCACTTTGTCGACAAGAATTCGTCTTTCCTTTCACAGTGTGGGCCAGGGACATCAGAAGCACCACAGGAGGTAGAACCAGCATTGTGGAAGGAAGGCACAGCCCTATTCAGGTCCCAGGTGCAATGCCTCCCACTCATCTAGATGCAGATAGATCTATTCAGCCCTTTGCTGTCTCCTGGACTCTCCCAGCCCATGTCACTCAAACTCCAGACAATGAATACACAACATAGCAGAGACAGGTGTGGATAGTTAGGCAAGAAAATACCTACTTTCTAAAAGTGGTATTTTCAAACACAGAATATTAAAAACAACTTCACTAAAAGATGTATTTTATAATTCTGAGTTTGGGCATACTAAGCTTGTATTTCTTCCTAGCTCCCTGAGTCAGTTAGGATTATAAGATGTTATAATCAAACTGCCCAATCTGGCCTATGGGGAACAGGTAGCCTTGCAATAGTGAAAAATAAAAATGGCTGTAATTCACTATGAGGACATGCAACAAACATCGGGGCATGTCCTACCTTTTACCTACAATTCACCCCGTCCTTGGGCCTACCATAGGGGTGACTAATATGCAGAAAAGTGAATGTTTAGGGACTGGGAAGTGGGTGCACTTGCCCAGTCAACATGGCTGTACTAGACTGCACACAGACTCTGCGATGGCAGACCTGAGACACACTTTTACAAGCTGCTTCTGTGGGTGGCACAACCAGTGCTGCAAGCCCACCAGCAGCATTTGGTTTCCAAGCCCTGGGCACACTTAGTGCACTGTACTAGGGTCTGACAAGTAAACCAAACCAGCCAATCATGGAATCACTAATCCATACATCAATTTACCGTAGGGAAAGCATATGCACTTTAGGACTGATCAGCAGTGGTAAAGTGCCCAGAGTCATAAAACAGCCAACAACAGGTCAGAAAAAATACAGGAGGAAGTCAAAAAGTTCAGGGATGACCCTGCAAAAAGGGCCAAGTCCAATACTAAGGTTTTGTGCCATCACCATTATCACTCAACCTTGTGACTGCGTTGAAACATATAAAGAATATTAACAGAGGAAACGTAGTGGTTTTGGATTCGGATATTTCACTATAGGAAGACAACAGGCTCTTTACCTATTAAATGTAGACAAGAGTTATCAATTTCAATTCTGCTATTTCTCATTCAATTTTTGTAAACATGGGCTGAAAATTCGTTCCGCTCGCGGAATTTGCGGATTTCCGGTGATTTTGCGATCCGCAAATCTCGCGAAATCGCGGTAAAATCCGTGAATCAGCGGGGACGAATTTTCCAGCCAAGCACTTACAGCAAAAGGGTTACAAAGAAATTAACTTCAACTTGGGCACCTGCTGCTGTAAGCCTGTAAGTGCTTCCTGGCGCCTTGTTGCCTACTTGCAACTATTCTTTGACCCTGCTCTGACCCTTGAAGCAGGGTCAGAGAATAGTTACAAGTAGGCAATGAGGCGCCTGTCACGAAAATTAACCCTCAACAGGAAGCACTGACAGATATAAAAACAAGCATTTGCAATGCAATAGGTCTCACATTAGGAAAGTTTGAGCTATTGGTCTTGTAAATGACAATTTTTTTTATTTATGTGTTGGTTTTGAAAATAGCTAAATTAATAGCTTTGTCATTTACAATGCCAATAGTTATAACTTTCACAAATGTGATACCTATAGCATTTGTAATGCAACATGTTTTGTATTTACGTGACTTAGCTGTATTGATATTACAAATTACAATGGCTTTTAATTTTTTAAAATAATTAATACTTAAATAAAAGTGATTTTAATTTATAATGGCAATAGCTTACACTTTTGTAAATAACTTTTGTGAAGATTATGTTCAGTGTATTTTATTGTGATGAAAATCCAATAACAGTAGTGAAATATTAACATCTTTTTGTGACATTTGTAATAAAGTTTGAAACATTGAGAGAACATATTTGAACCAGTTGTTGTTGAATGGTTGTGCAGATTGATGCTGGGGTGGCGCTGAGTGGTGCTGTGGTGGTGCTGAGTGGTGCTGTGGTGATGCTGAGTGGTGCTGTGGTGGTGCTGAGTGATACTGGGATGGTGCTGAGTGATGCTGGGGTGGTGCTGAGTGATGCTGTGGTGGTGCTTAGTGGTGCTGTGGTGGTGCTGAGTGATATGTGGTGGTGCTGAGTGATGCTGTGGTGGTGCTGAAAGATGCTGTGGTGGTGCTGAGTGGTGCTGTGGTGGTGCTGATTGGTGCTGAGTGGTGCTGTGGTGGTGCTGAGTGATGCTGTAGTGGTGCTGAGTGGTGCTGTGGTGGTGCTGAGTGATAATGTGGTGGCGCTGAGTGATGCTGTGGTGGCGCTGAGTGATGCTGTGGTAGCGGTGAGTGGTGCTGTGGTGGTGCTGAGTGGTGCTGTGGTGGTGCTGAGTGATGCTGTGGTGGTGCTGAGTGGTGCTGTGGTGATGCTGATCGATGCTGTGATGGTGCTGAGTGATGCTGTGGTGGTGCTGAGTGGTGCTGTGGTGGTGCTGAGTGATAATGTGGCAGTGCTGAGTGATGCTGTGGTGGTGTTGAGTGATGCTGTGGTGGTGCTGAGCGATGCTGTGGTGGTGCTGTGGTGATGCTCAGTGGTGCTGTGGTGGTGCTGAGTGATAATGTGGTGGTGCTGAGTGATGCTGAGATAGCGCTGAGTGATGATGTGGTGATGCAGAGGGCAGAAAGGCACAAAAAGTAGTCTAACAAAGGGCAGAAAAACGAGGGAAAAAATAGTCTAACAGAGGGCAGAAGGGCACAAAAAACCAGTCTAACAGAGGACAGAAGGGCAGAAAAACAAGGGAAAAACGAGTCTAACAGAGGGCAGAAGGGCACAAAAAACAAGTCTAACGGGGCAGAAAGGCACAAAAACGAGTCTAACAGAGGGCAGAAGGGCACAAAAAACGAGTCTAACAGGGGGCAGAAGCCAGAAAAACAAGGGAAAAACGAGTCTAACGGAGGGCAGAAGGGCACAAAAAACGAGTCTAAGAGGGGGCAGAATGAATCCCGCCCTGCGTGTTTGTCCACGAAGATGCCACCTTTTTTTGCAATACCTCTATTCAACTGGAGTACTTTCTACTGTCTAATCAGTAAGTGCTCCCTCGTTGGCTAAATGTATAGGGGCAGATTTACAATAACTGGTGCATCCCCAGGGATGCGCCACTTATTGTGCGCCACAGCTCCGCAACCTATGGTGCGCCGCATTTACAATGCGGCGCACCATGTGGCAAAAACAGCACAGATGCGTCACGCATCTGTGCTGTAAAAGCAGCGCATTGCTGGAGCTGCATTGCGCTTGCGACGCAGCTCCAGCAATGCTCTGGGGGGCCCTATCTCCCCAATGCTGCATCAAGCCTTGCGCCTGCTTTAAGCAGGCACAGGGTTTTGATGCAGCATTGGCCTAAAAGTGACTGAGTGAAATCTTGTAGATTTCACTCAGCCACTTTTAGGAGGCGTTCCTGTGCAGGAACGCCCTCCCCTGTGCCGGAACGCCTCCTGATGGCACAGGGCTTTACAACGTGACGCATCTCTCAGAATCGTCACGTTGTTAATACCCAGCACCATGGCGCATCTTTTGTGCTGCTGCTGCGTAACAAAAGGTCTCGGTAGAGGGTGGCAGTGGTGAACCAGAGGGTAACAGTGATGAACCAGAGGGTGGCAGGGGTGAACCAGAGGGTGACAGTGCTGAACCAGAGGGTGGCAGTGCTGAACCAGAGGGTGGCAGGGGTGAGCCAGAGGGTGGCAGGGGTGAACCAGAGGGTGGCAGTGATGAACCAGATGGTGGCAGGGTGAACCCGCAGGTGGCAGTGGCGAACCAGAGGGTGGCATGGGTGAACCAGAGGGTGGCAGTGGTGAACCAGAGAGTGGCAGTAGTGAACCAGAGGGTGGCAGTGCTGAACCAGAGGGTGACAGTGGTTAACCAGAGGGTGGCAGGGGTGAACCAGAGGTGCTGTGATGAACCAGAGGGTGGCAGTCGTGAACCAGAGGGCGGCAGTGGTGAACCAGAGGGTGACAGTGCTGAACCAAAGGGTGGCAGGGGTGAACCAGAGGGTGCTGTGATGAACCAGAGGGTGGCAATGGTGAACTAGAGGGTGGCAGGGGTGAAACAGAGGGTGCCAGTGGTGAACCAGAGGGTGGCAGGGGTGAACCAGAGGGTGACAGTGGTTAACCAGAGGGTGGCAGTGGTGAATCAGAGGTGCTGTGATGGACCAGAGGGTGGCAGTCGTGAACCAGAGTGTGGCAGTCGTGAACCAGAGGGTGACAGTGCTGAACCAGAGGGTGGCAGGGGTGAACCAGAGAGTGGCAGTGGTGAACCAGAGGGTGGCAGTGGTGAACCAGAGGGTGGCAGTGATGAACCAGAGGGTGGCAGTGGTGAACCAGAGGGTGCTGTGCCCATACACGACTGCATGGGTAACTTCGCCATGCAAGCGGCCCACGGACACGCAAAAAGCCCCGCGAACACGCAAAAAACCCGGTGAACACGCAAAAACCAAAAATCTGCAAATTCGCACGAATTCGCAGATTTTGCGGATTGCGGAACCCAAATGCGCAAATTTCGCCCATACTTACATTTTTGGCACATATTCAGGCTGTACAGTCTATAGGAACAAACTTAGCAGTTCACATATATCCAGTTCTAGCTAAAATGTTAAACTGGAAGAACTGGGGTTTTCTACACATGCTTGATTGCAGCATGCATGCTTTCATGTAATTATGATGAAAGATGCATGCTTATCTCAGCATTCTCTCTGTGTGCCACAGATGCAACCAACTAATGGCTGACAATTTCATTCAGCTCAGCAGTTGAAGTCACAGAGGCATTGTTGAAATAGAATAGGTTTGATTGAACCAAGACTTTAGTGTGGGGGGATATCACTGAACACTGCACTAAATATTGATTAGAGGTACATTCGATATGACATGAGGACAAGGTAAGAGTGGCACAATAAAACTTACTGAGGAGTTTATCTAGTTACCTTAGAAGATCAGGAATATCAAAATGTATGGTCTTATAAATTCAGATGACTACTAGAGATTTTCAAAAAGTAGGGAAAATTTCCAACATTTTCTGTATTATTTCTTTATGGAAGTCTTTCCAGGAGGATCTCTTTACCGTAAGCCATTTGTTTTATGCTTGTGATTATCAAATTGTTTGTGGCGTGTATTTTTAATACTTTCTCCAATACCAATGAACTGAGATGAGAGATTATGAATTGCGAAGACTTCCATCATATGTCCTTTGCTGGGAAGTCAAAATGTTAATCTTGCCTTGTTCTATAAATTCAAGCATTTTATCCGAAAATTCAAGTGTATTAGTGACAAATGACAAGTATTATACTCAGCCTAAATTGTTGTTTTCTTCTTTGTTATATAGCGGACACTATACAAGAAATGTTAATAAAAATTATTTCAGAAACCATGCTTCCGGGAAAGACTCACAGACTGGAATGACGGTATTGATGCCTATGAAGAAGCCGGAAACAAAGATGCTCCAGGCTTGTATTTGACGTCGACTTGTCTTCTTCATTAAAAAGTACAGGGTCAGCCTGAATGGTATTTCGATGGCTCCATAAATGAAGTTGGTCATGTACATGTCCATCCCAAAACCTATGATGTTGAGGCTGATTCCATAGTAGGAAAATGCCACACCAAACCTACATGAGACAAAGGCAAGAACACATTGGTAAAAATCTGACTTCACCATCCTAGAATAACAAAAATGTACGGTCACCATTTTTTTATCATATACACAAAATTCCCTTACCATACCAGCCCTGTGTATAGAGAGATTTTTCTCATTTCTGGAGTTCTAAACAAGTTCACGAATGAGTAATTTGTTCTAGTGTTCTCTTCTTCTGCGATCTTACTGAGTACCTGAGAATAGAAATATACAATAAGAAGTGAAGACTATTGTTTTCTCATTAAATTTACTTTTGTCTGTAAGGCTCAATCTGCAGCTGGGTAGCTTTGTCTTTACTTATTACAACCTTTTAGCAACATGCAGAACATGAAGCATGTCAATGAATTCACCCACCTTTAATAGATATATTTCTTTTTTCTGGTAATTAGCTGTATAAGAAACACAGTATCTCTGTAGACATTAATGTGTTCAGAAATGTATGCTGTAGTAAACTTACACATGTAAAGTACTCACAGGAGTAAGTTAACTTTGTGAATTTGCCCCATTAATGACTGCGTAAGTATTAAAGTGATTGTCAATCCATTAAACCTTGAATTCCATTTAAAAGAATGTGTGACCGTCATTTAATAACCCTGGGCAAAGCACTATGCTACGCTCGCGTAGTTTGCGAAGTTTGCGCAATTTCGCACTAAGCGAACTGCACGGAGGACAGTGCAAACATGCGTAGCGTAGCATAGTGCAGTGCAGCAGTTATTTTTTGCTTGCTCGCGGTCCTCAACGTCAAGTTGGTGACCACGAGCAAGCAAAATGACATCCTCCCAAGACTTTTTCCTCGTTCGCGATCAGCAACATCAAGTTGCCGATCGCGAGCGTGGAAAATAAAGCTCCCGCGAGATTCTCAACGCGGGGAGGTCATGTTTCTCATTGCGAGTGGTCGCGCATGCTCACGACTGCTCGTGATGAGAAACTACCAGTCCGCGTTGAGAAAGCTGCAGCTCGAGTAAAAATCTACTCGAGCGGCAGAAAAGTACAGCTCGCACTGTGCAAGATGCTGTTTTGAATGATTGCACAGTGTCGGATGCCTGTCAGCAATCATTCAAAATGGTATCTTGCACAGTGCGAACATGCCACTAAGCAGTTCACATAGTGCTACGCGTAGCTCGCGTAGTGCGAAGTGCATTTTGTGTAGCTACGCGTAGCGCTACTTCGTGAACTACTCCCACCCTTATTATTTACCTTAACAAGTTGTACCTGAAAAATATCACAAGTGATGTAGAATTTTAAGTCAATTGTTTTACATGTATTCATTAGCCACCAACCAGATCCTATGTACAACTCGGCACTAGTTTGTAAAAATATTTTACACATATGCAGTTTGGCATGCACCAATTTCACAATGCTTACAGTCATGCTGCGACTTTTACTGTTAGTAAGTCATCGATTACACAATTTTAAACTATATTCAATGTCTCGGATTATTTATTGAATTTCGGGGAATATATTTCAGCACCAAATAAGTCTTTAGTTATATAGACATTGTTACTAGCACTAAATGACAGTGTCAGCATGTGTGCAGAAATCCACAGGTGAACAATGTATTCTAAGACTAAGATCTAGATTTTCTAATATGTTTTGGCAACCAAATTTTGAAACAAGCCACAGCCTATTATGTTTTATTAATCTTAGGCCTGCGACTCATACTAGTAGCCCCTAGTCTTTACCTTGTTTAAACAAAGTAAAGATTATACTTAACATTTTATTGGTAGTTTAATTGTACATCATCCAACTTTTACCTTAGTAAATCCAACTAGTCTCCAAGACTTAATTATTTCTCAATCAATTAATCAAAATAAATGAGCTTTATTCAACAATATGTCATAGCAGTATTGAGCATAAAATACTGATTAAAAGAATAAAACAATGAGTTAAAATACTATGACATTTGTACAAATAATCTTAAGTAAAAAGAACTAATTCATCCTAATACATTATGATAAAACAAATTCAGAAGATGGAGAGCAGCAACATTGGTATTATCAAATGGTAACTAAGGCATTAGGATCTTTAAAAAGCACTGCAGCTCAGTAATAGAGTACTAATTTCACATCTGCAGGTGGCGTGATTCCAGGTTAAATTATTTGCAGTCAATGGGCCCGATTCACAGAACTAACTCAAGACAAAATCCTAAACGTACTACTTTTGGTATTCACAGAAGGCATTTAGTAGTAGTAAAGTTAGGATTTTGTCTTAAGTCTGTCTTAAATCTGTCTTAAGTCTGTCTTAAATTTGTCTTAAGTTTGTCTTAAGTCAAACTTAAGACTAAATCCTAACTTTACTACAAGTAAATGCCTTCTGTGAATACCAAAAGTAGTACGTTTAGGATTCTGTCTTAAATTAGTTCTGTGAATCGGCCCGAATGATTGAGAGCTTATAGTCCACATCGATCTCAAGAACTTTGCTCCCGGGAATGCATAGCAGGGTGATGAATCAGTATGTAAAATTCTCCGGGCTACGCTGCTTGAACTGATAACCATGTTCCTGCAAATCTGCACCAGTCATACTTTGCGAGGCCAACATCGGTGGGGCAGAAAAACAATACATGTGAAATTATTTTTATTTTGGACATGCAGACATGTACATATACTCATTTGTTGATGTATGTGTCTGTTGGCACCTCACTACCTAGTTTGTTTCCTAAAATGATTTAGGGATTTATAGAGTCTAAGGAGCAGTAGCTTGGATGATCACATCAATTATATCATTTCAGCTGTCGTCAGTGATGTATCAATAATGTCATTGAAAATTTCATAAGCGATATAGTATATGAGATGATAAGAAGATCATGGGGGGATAGCAAGATGCAGTTAGCTCACTGAATTCTAACTAACTGATGTCATTTTCAGGGGGGGTTGAAGCATTTTTCAATGTATTTCTGAGCTCTTTCTCTAACAAAAATATGATTTTATAATACCTAATTATAATGTTGTTTATTCCACTGAATATGTACGTTTTAACATAAAGTAACATCTTATTATCATACCCACCTATAGCACTGCATTAACATTTATTTTTTTCAGTGAATATCTAGTTTTTTTAACATAATTTAAGATCTTGTTACCATACCTAACTACAAGGTCCCATTAGCCTTTAAATTTTGTGTGTGAATTTCTGGGGTTTTCCTAATGAAAGGTAACAGGTTATTTTTACCGTTCCTGGAAGATTCTTGTGGATTTTGGGCAGAGTAAAGATGCAGGGGTACCAAGGGCGGTCAACCATCAGGTATGTGTATTTGTTTCTGTCCAAAAGGCATTGGTCATGCCAGCCCTTAAGTTTGGAGTTTATATGTTTTACAAGGGACCAGATAGGATTGGAAGACAGTGCTTCATAGCAAGTTGGGTCATTGAGTTGTGAATGTATGTCCTGCTCATAGTCTGAGCTGTTCCTTAAAACCACATTCCCTCCTTTATCTGCTTCGCAGAATGTGATCTCCCTATCTGATTGTAGTGTGTGAAGTGCCTCTCTTTCCCCCTTTGTGAGGTTGTCACTTTTGCTGGTGTATGGTGATTGTGTGTCTGTAGTATTTGTGGAGAATGTCCAGATTGCTGCCAGCCGGTAGCTGCGGTGTCCATTTAGATTTTTCTTTCAGGCTACTGCTTATGCTAATATCCATATGTACATTCAGATCACTCAAATCCCTGCTCATTGTGTAGGGGGTCACTCTTCTATTCAGATATAGATAGTAGCAATCTTGTATTGTGTTCATCTTGTATAGTTAAATCATTGCACATTACATCTCGGTGAGTTGTATCAGAATTTTTATTTGTGCAAGGTTTAAGATTAAAGACTCTTTTCAATTTGAGGCTCCTCATATACTTGTGAGTTCATGTCTGCATCGATGGGTTTGTCCGTCAAGTTAATTGCATTAACATCATTCAGTTCCTCTTGGTGCAGGACCTTGTTTTCATGTATCTCCTTTATTCCTTTGCCTCTCCCTCTCCTACCCCACCTCGTCCTCCTGGAGTAGAAGGACATTTGTTTACCTCTCGGTTCACTTTTTTCATTCTCATTACCTCCCTTAAACAAGCATTTACAATGCAACGGTCTCGCCTTCGGAAAAGTTAGAGCTTTTGGCGTTATAAATGGCAAACTTTTTATTTATGTGTTGGTTTTGAAAACAGATAAATAAATGGCATTGTCATTTACAATCCCAAGAGCTTAATCTCTCGCAAATACGAGACCTATTGCATTTGCATCAAACCCACACACAGAGAGCCACACACACACACACACACACAGAGCCACACACACACACACACACACACACACACACACACACAGAGCCACACACACACACAGAGCCACACACACACACACACACACACACACACAGCCACACACACACACAGAGCCACACACACACGCAGAGCCACACACACACACAGAGCCACACACACAGAGAGCCACACACACACAGAGCCACACACACACACACACACGCACAGAGCCACACACACACACAGGCATAGGCGTCACATTACCGTCAGTCGATGGTGAAGAAGTGCGAGTGAAGACAATTAGTATTTCTCAGTGACAAAGACTCAGGGTAATAGTCACTACCTCATGCTCGTTCTGTTCCATCTTTGGCGGGAGGTGGTGAAAATCCCTTCGATGCCATGTCAGAGTATGCGCTGTTGCTGCAGAGGGAGGCTTGCTCTGCAGACATAGCAGCTTAACTGCACCTTTACCATATCCCTTTTACAGTGGCACTGCACTGTTTTTTTACCCCTGACCAGAGGATTACCCCCGAACAACGCCTTATGACAGCCCAACTCAATGAAAGGACAAAATGTGATAACTTAAAGCAAGAGTATCAGTTTGCAAATGGAGATATCTGTTATTACACATGTTGGTTGTGCTCTGCATGGATGTTCCTAAATCTACTCTAAATGTCATGCTTTCTTTCCTATTCTACTTATCAAAGTGAAGGGCAATCGTGTTGCACCAATTGTCCATTGACTAAGCTGTCTCACCATTTTTTGGGGGGACTTGTGTATTGTGGCATAGGTTGAGCATTCAGGTGATTGAGAAAGATGTATGCTTTAAAGGAATCAAAATCCAAAGATCAGCCTCGGTTCAACATCTTGGAGCCTATCAGCTTAGTTTCTGTTACTTCAACATTGAGTGTTAGTTGTCTGTAGGTATCCCATTGACTACTCCCAGCAAACACTACTGCAAGAGCCACAATGGAGAAGGCACACTGGGTGCTGTGGTGACTCCAAGGGCCTTAGTAACTCACTGGTAGACCGCTGATCTGTGAGTCGGGACGGCATGAGAGGCTTGCTGCTGGGGCACGGCACTGCGCTGCCGAAGACTGCTCTGTGCTTGCTCCAAGTTCCTGATTACTGGAAGCGGCTCTACCAGGAATGCTGGCCAGCTGGGATCTTTCAATAACTTTGATATGGCAACCGTTGCAGCCGTTTCAAGCATCTCTCTCCCCTGCATGTGCTAACCTCCCCCTGCAGGCTAGATTGGAGCTGCACACCGGAGGCTGATCAACGAAGGAAGGCAGGGCTGTCCTGCTGTGTGGTTGAACTAACGAAGGCTGCCTGAGACGCCGGAGGAGTCACAAGAGGAACAAGCCGTGCGCGTGCACTCTCCCGAACTTCCGGTGTCGGGATGTGCACGCTCACGGCTGTCGTGGGGCGGGACTTCCGTCCTATGCGCCCACGGAGTGGATGGCCGGCCCAGAGGAGCGGTGGCAGCAGAAGTCAGGAGTGACGGCTGAGGCCGCTGATACGGTAAGTGGGGCTTAGTCGTGGGGGTGTGTGTCTGTGTGACTGCTTTTGCGTGTGTGTGTGTGTGCACGCGTGTGTGTGCTTCCGTGAGTGTGAATGTGGAGCAAGAGATGTGCGCGCGCGTGTGCCTGTACGTGCGCATCCACGGTCCCGAATCGCCACTCGTGCCCCGGTCTGTCTCCCTTGAGAGGCATCTCGGTGACAATAGGTCTCGAGAGCGAGACCTAAACATAGAGGGAGTTTAAGGATAAACCATGCCTAGAGATTTGCACTGATCGTAAGTCCAAGAACGCTCGCAATTCTACTTGCAGGCACATAATTTTAGGAGGGATAGCAATGGCCCAGCAAGCAATGAAACAGCAACCAATATATGGATTCAGTACATTTATTCTATGTTACTGAACGTTGGCGAAGATCTCATGAACTGCACCAGTGATGTGCATTAGGAACTAAATCCCCTCAGAGTTATACCGATGTTGCAGTCAGTAAAAGCATGAGGGCCCCCCTGACCCCCAAAGAAGTTCCTGAGCTAATTTTTAAAACATATTATGCCACTATAGAGGAGATATGTTGTCATCGCTCTTTACCCACATCTTTTTAACTAAAAAATTCCAAATAGCTGGCGGGTGTCTATATTGTTAACAAATTAAAGGGGGGGGCTCGCCAACTTCCTGACAACTATCTCTTTCTTGATTGTGTTGCTGGATGTAGGAGGAAAATATTTTGCAAAGAATCTATCACTGTAATTTAAAATTTTGGTGAGGTATAAAAACTAATACAAACTTTTACACTGGTTACCAACTGTACAGTGGACACCCTAATGGCTCTCTCCCTGCTTTAGATTAGGGAACTCACATCACAGACAAACCTCCTTAAGCAGTGTTTATTGATTTTAAGACTGCTTTCAAATGTGTGGTTTGCAGTCAATTTCGTCAAAACTGGCAAATTAAGGCATTTCTCATCTCTTCTGGGAGCTATTATAGCGCTATACATAGATACATGGTCAAGGGGAACCTGGGGACATCAACCATTGCCTGAGACACAGTTTGTACTAATGGAGGTCTGAAGCAGGACTCTGTTTCTGTACCCCTGCTTTTTAATTAATATATTGGTGACATTGGTGCCTCCATTTACAGTGCTAGTCTCTTTTATTCAAAACTGGGTGACCAAACTGTGGCTATTCTGCAATATGCAGTTGAATGTGTTCAGTTAGAAAGGACGGTGATTGGGTTGCACCAGGCATTAACTGCTTTGCAGTCTTACTGACACTCAAATAAATTAAACATACATTGAAAGACCATGGTTTTAATTTTTGATAACAGATTGCGCAAAAATTGCCATTTTGTCTTGGAATAAACAAAAGTATAACACATGTTGCGTACCTGGGAATATGGCTTAAAGAGAAGAGTGACTACCTCTCTTTCTTGAAGGCCTTGAAGGCAAAGGTTTCTAAATGAACATTTGTTTTCTTACCACTAAGTAAACAACTTTCTGGTCCATCACTAAGCCCAACACTAAGAATAATAAAGGCATAATTAATGGCAACACTTACAGATAGCTTTGCTTCTGTTCCAGATAGAATAATTTGTTTGGTTGATTTGGCACAATGGAACCCTCAACGATCATTGTGGTAACTTTCTCATGATACTGAAGAAGATAATACTCACCTTGAATTTACTATGCTGAAGCAAATTTACTCAGTACCACCAAACTATGTCACCTACTTAACAAGAATTAGATCACCACCAAACTCTACTTTGATATGGCAGGAATTAAACAAACCCTCGCTCATTAGAAACAAACCTGAGTCAAATAAATTGAGAAAAGCATTACTGCGTTTTAAACTGGTGACAACGTGGGACAGTCAACCTCCTTGGATCACCTTCAAAAGTTAATAAGATCAGAGGCAAAGAACAGAAAAGAACAGAGGCAAAGCTTATATTATAAATAGAACAATAGAATATGCCTAATGAATTAGCCTTCGCCGCGAAAGGAGCAAGTCAGGAATACCTGAACATCCACTTTCATTGAAGTGTAAATTAGTCCCCCCTTCACTCTCAGCTGTTCGCATTGAAATAATTGTATGCTAGGTGGAAATACGGAACTATCAGCATCGGCTATCGCCCATGTAGCTATAAAGCAGATTCTATGGTGCCGATTGATTTAATAACATACAGCTAGGACTGCAAAAACATAGAGACCCCAATGTTACTTGCTAAAAGGGTGACATCCGACAACTTACAGCCTGTTGCTTGAAGTTTATGGACTATGTAGAGTGCTTAATAGGTTATTAGTGTTTCTTTTCGCTTAATTATTAAATTTGAAAGTGAAAATTCATATCTGTAAGGAAGAAGAGACCCATAGATTAAAGGAGATAATTATTAGCAAATGGGTTGTTTTAACATTTGTGACAACTGCTGTGTAATGTTAGTGGCTAGTTGTTGTGACTTTACTAGGCATATACTACCACGAGTGACTAACATGATTCTAATTTTTGTCTTTTGAGGTCCCACTTCAGGCAACGACCTTTCTTTGTGTTTTGTATTTTTATGAATTGCTGCAAACATTTTTGCAATGGGTTTAAGTAACTGTGCAATAACATCAACCTGAACACGGCGTTTCTATACATGACAAAGTGTTAAGGGACAACGTGGTACCTGTCTGATGAAGGGTCACCTTCATGTAAGTCTGTATTACAAAGAGAAACGAAGCAGTAATGCCAGTTTTAAGGCACAACAAGCATAATATCACTGAAGGAAATTGCAGCACTCACGTTTGCTTGTATATTGTCTGTGCCTCTAGTGATAAGATTTTTTAGAATTCTGCTCTCTTTTTAGATCCCTTTTTGTGCATCATAGCCAACGCTTCAACAAGTTTGCTGAGTTACAACACAGTGAATAAAGCAATTTATAATAAAGTGAAACCACTCAAGTAAGATATTACAAACCACAGAACATGCAGTACATCACTGTTGGAAAGCAACACTCTCTGCTTCATTAAAGAAAAGCGGTAAGATAGGTCAAATATTCAGAATCATTTTTATATCCATTTGCAACATGTGTTTTCAGCTCTTCACACTCCACTTTGAACGCTTTCCCCTTTAGTTTAGAACAAAAGCCAGTAATAAAGGAAATATGTTTGCTATTGGATTTGGAGCTATCCTCGCGAAAAAGAAGCCTGACATTCTTGCCATGCAGTAGGGCAAATGAAAAGACTCATTGGGCTCTGTTTGCCCGTAGCGCTCCTAAAACGTTAACATTTTATTGGCTAGATTTTCACCCTGGGAAATAAACTGGGGCCAGGTTACCACTGAGGCCATTTAAGTTAACGAACTGAATAAAAAAAGAACGAAATTAGCTCATGCAGCAGTGCAAAGGTCACTAGAAGGCACCTAGTGTGTTTTGACACATACGGGGCACCGTAAGGCGTCACAGAGAAAGTGCCAGCAACTCAATGGGCCATTTAAACATTCGGCAGTTCAGCCGTAAATAAGTGGCACTTTATGAAGCTCCTGGTGACAATAAGATAATATTGCTCTGATAAGAGCCACTTGCAAAGAGCTGCTCTGGAAATCCTCAATAAAGGGGCAATTCCAAGATACAAAGACACAAAAGCAAACAATGTTTGTCTTTGTACAGCAGAACGAAGATGAACTGGTTGTTAACTAAGACAAGAGGAGTTCTCAAGAAGAATTCACGGAGTGTCAATATGTCGCAGTCGTAAAATGCTTCAGGATACGTGCGAAAACACTCTGCCAACATTGCACCTCACTGCCAGCTTTCTGGCCCATCATCCCCTCATGAGAAGAGATTAGCGGGTGCCTGGAAGTCAAACAGGGGGATGTGCTCTCGGTGAGAAAGCAGTTTCAGGAAAATTAGCGATCACTGTCGACAGGTCTCGCAGGTGGCCTTCCGAAACGAAAACGTGACCACATCCATGTTCCCTACTCCTTCGGCACAGCCATGTGCTAACTGATTTAATGTGTGCATCGCATCGTCGAGCACGACAATGACCAGTACTGCAGCTGTTTCGACATCGGCACGCAAGGGCAAGTATTTCCAGGAACATTTTGAATTTTACATCTTTAACACTCAGGCGGCTTCTCTGAGTAAATCCTGCTTCTGCCACCGTACGTACGGTGAGAGCAAAGTGTATAAAACGCTGGATTTTCTAACACTTCTCTAGTTTTAAAATATACTCAGCTTATTCCCACCTCTGTAGAATCACTACAGCAATAAACTGAGGCTCCTGTGGCTTGCACAGTGTCTGCCGCCGCCTTGATTCTCTAGTGAACGCCACAGGAATGGATGGTGTGGTGTGTGCATTACCACAATGAATGCTTACTTTCAATAGCATTTCTATTTTACTCACCAGATTAGATGTTTTTGTAAGCTCAGAATAGAACTGAAGAAGAGGCTCGGTTCCCAAAATACAGTGCTGGCTACGTACGTGCGCGTGAGAGGGAGAACGTAAGAGGCGGATGTGCTTGCAGATTCCCAACTGAGCCACTAGAGGGGGCCGAACCACAGTGCGTCACATCCCCCTCTTTCTGGAGTGGAGGGAGCAGGCTCGGGTGCGATTATTGCCGCTTTGCACTTTTGGTCGACTTTCCAAACCACCCACAAAACCCTCCTCTCTCACCCAGCCACCGGTACAAGGTCTTGTGAAAAAGGAGGGTCAGCGTTCTAACCTTTGGAGCCCATATGCGATTATGCCTCGCAAAATATTTTAAACAAGCTGAGGATCGCCGGGTGCTAAACAGCACGGTGGGAGTGCACAAGATGAGACGCGGAAAGAGCCCGGTAAGTGGGGGGGGGGAGGGGCAGAGAGGGAGGGGATGTCTGTGTGTGCCTGTGTGTGTGTGTGTGCCTGACCTCTGGCAAGCTCAACATACATTTGCTTTGTTTACATTAGAAGCAAGACTGTTGCCAAAGATGAGAACATCAGCCTGAAAAAAATTGACCCCCGGAATATTTCCTAGAATGTCATTCAGAAGCCTCTGAAAAACAGAAGCATCAGAGGATAACCCAAATGACATACAATTAAACCTGAAGACCTCAAATGAGGTTATGAAAGCAGTGTAGTTCTCGGACTCAAGACTCAGGCAAACCTGGTGGTAGGTGGATGTAGGGTCTAAAGGGGAGAAAATCTTACCTCCACTCAGTATACTGACCATTTCTGTGATATTAGGCAATGGAAACTTGTCCTTCATCACCTGTTTGTTGAGTTGCCTCAAATCAATGCAGAGTCTAATGTAATCTGAACCTTTGGTGGCCACCACAATGGGAGAGACCCATTTTGAGGCTTCAACAGCCTCTGTAATCCCAGCAGCAAACAATCAGATCAAATCTTGCTTACCAGCATCCTGCAAATGTATGGGACAATTTCTCACCTTGCATGTAACTGGTGTTGTATTTTTCATGGGTTGAATACAATACATACATCCTTCAACACCCACATTTGCATCCAAAAGCACTTCTGGGAATTCCTTAGTAAAATCCACCCTGAAGTCGGAGAAACTGGTTTTCTCAATTTTGACATTGCTAATTTGCCATTGGGGAGTTGCATTGTGAGCTAGGAAAATTCCCAACAATTTCTGTTCTGGCCAGCTAGAAATCCTATCCCCATCGAATGGCATTCCCCCAGAGCTCAATTTTAGCTACAAAATACCCCACAGGTTAATTCGCTTTCCACCTAAAAGTTTAATTTTCCCTCGAAAATTCTTCTCAAAGTCAGTATCAGAAATGAGCGGCAACTTGGTACCAGATTTCATTATCAAGGAGATCTGGGTTCCATTAACCACCACTTTGCTCGAAGGATACTCACAACCTGCATTCACTACACAACTGACTTCTTGCAATAACAAGGGATTACCCACCACATTCACTTCAACAACTTTGTCCTTGACAACTGTCGATATGCAACACCTAGCATAGTGCCATCTTTTAGAACAATTCTTGCAGATCGCTTTATCCCCAGGACATTCTTTAAAGTTTTGGAAAATGATTTGGGCTAACAGATCTGAAGAATTCAGCTTTGGAAACAGTATTACCCACAGCATCTTTCTTAGAATTCATGCCCACAACCTGAAAAGGGGATGAGTGGTCCTTTTGCTTCTGTAACTCTTTGATAAACTCCACTGAATGCCCAACACTCTTTGAAATAATGATGATCTCGGATGCTGTGAGATCATTTTTAGACCACAATGGCTTTCTAATTTTATCAGAATTGCACAGTAACATAAATTAATCTCTAATACATTCTTCCACTCCCATGTCAAAATTGCAGGACAATGCTAGTTTGGTAATCCTGTAATAAATTCCTCAACAGATTCATCAAGACCTTGTTTCCCTCTGCCAAATAGAAACCTCTCTAGGATAATTAAGACTTTGGGTAGAGAACGGTCCTCCATCTTCCTTACTGTCCTCTCAAACTTATTTCCCACATGCTCCCCATCACCATCCTCCTGCGTATCAGCATCAGGAAGATTGTCAAAAATATCCTACCCTTCTGCACCAAAACAATGAAGTAACATCATGTCAGATTTCATTTCTGGTGACATATTTGGTCCACATACTTTCAAATAATTAATAATAATGTTTTTTCACTTAATCCAAGGAATCACTGGAGAGACCAGAAAGAAAGGGGAAGGAGAACTTTTCTGCATATTTCCTGCCCAAAGATAAGAGAGAATGTAATAGAATATATGAAATAGATCAGAATGCAGGAGATAAAAGACAAGCAAAACAAAGACTTGAAATTGTATCACACAATTGCTCCATTGATTAGCACATAAAGGTTGTAGGTTCTTGAATGCACTAACACCCTAGAAAGAGTAACAACCTGGAAAGCAACTTCCAAAGTAACAAACACTCAGGAAGGATACAACAGGAAGTACAGAAGCAAGATGATAACTTGTCCCCACCGTGGCGGATTGGAGATCACCCTGCAGCATGAAGCTACCTCAGCAGAGCGTTCATACTTCATGGCAGGAAGCACATGCAAGTCGGCATTCCTCCAAACTTGCCTGATACACTTGTCTTGCTGAGTTGTGACATGCATTGTAAGACTATTTGGCCTAAAGTCGCAGCTGCACATAGGGCTTGAGGGGAATGCACAAGTTCCCAGGCAACAAGGAATGTTGATAGGAGAGTACACACTGGGTGCTACGGCAACAGCTGATTGCCTCACTCAGTGTGTTACTATGATGTGGAAATTGCCTCCACACAGCGCGTCACAATGCAATGGCAACTTGCATTCCCCAAGGAACAGGGCTGTGGGCAATGACTCACTGCCAGTACACTTCCAGGACATTTTGTGTCTAAACATTCCCCACTTTACCGACGCTCAATAGGCCGATCAGACTCCAACACACCCGCGTTCAAGTAGCAGCTCATGCACATACTTGTGGGCAGGGATAACAACACAGAGACATCAAGTAAGGGTCATTCACCAAAATTCCACTTGTTAAAAATCAAAGAACCACAATAAAGCAGTCCAAGTTCATTCACAGGCCATAACCAGCTCCCATAGCTCAATAAAAGAGAGGCCACCAACTGTGCAGAAGTTTCCTGTTCCTCCAAGTGAATTGTAAATCGAGGAAAAAAAACAAAAGGGCACCCAAAAGACACATCCAATCCTTCTATCCAATCTACATTGACAAATGTGGAAGTAGGGTAGATACTAAAGCGGAAGGGAGCTCGCACAGCTGGAGTTATTGCAAGGTAATCGCCTTTGTAGAGGTGTAGTGTGCTACGAGAGGAAACACTGTCTGACCAAGCAGTGTGAAAACCAAGGAACTCATACAAAGCTCACTCTGTTGAGAGAGAGCACCTCTGTGCACAACAATGAGGACCCGTAGGTCTGATTCAATTAAACATCAAAGGTTAATGGTGATAGAGCGACGAATAGTTTTTTTAGTATTCACCATTTATTCAACAGTTGTTGAAGTTGCTGCTTCATGGTTCAATCAACATAAGATATCCAAAAGTAAATTTCCATCATAAGATAGGTCTTTTCAAAGTAAATTATCACAAATCCCGATGCATTTCGGGCCACGCCCTTCTTCAGGGGATTACTCTACAAAACAATCCAAAAAGAACAATTCAAACTTGTATCTATATGTATACAGAAAAACTCACTAAACAAGGTGCTCACATGCAAAACACTGTGCCCAGAAATGTGTGGTCTTAAGATAAAATACAAAAGTGTCAACCTAAGTAAAGAATCTGATATATGTAAACGATAAGCAAAGGAAAGATCAGGTATCCGCCTAATGCAAATGCCTAAAAGATATCACCCAGTGTAACAAAGAAGTCTCTGATAGATCATGTGTGTACACACGCTGAAAGAAATCGAGCGCATCCATAAACGCGTTAAAACAAACGTGCAGCAACACACAGTAGGGTCGATTCACCAGAACCCGAGTGAAAAAATATATAAGCAGGGTCTCAAAATGTCCCAAGGTGGGTACTTACTTCAAGCAGTGGTGTGTAGCACTTCGCGGAGTACCGCAAAGTCAGTGTTCAATCAGCAAAGACGCTGTTGCGGTGCAAAGTAAAGGGGGTGGGAACAGAAACATAGAGGGAGGACTAAGAGTCTAACGTAGCCAGGAAAGAAACCAGAGACAAAGAAGGTGAATGGGTAGAGGCCATATTAGAAGGGAGAAAAACCAATGAAAAACAGATACATCGCTTTGATTGATAAAGGTGAAAAAGTAAAATGCAGGAAAAAGCGTGAGCACAAAACCATCTGCATAACAATACATTACAGGTAGCACAAAAATTCCATGCGATCATTGAGACCATTCGGTGCCATAGTGGACATGAGGCGGATCCAAAAGTTCTCTCTTTTTAAGAGGGTGTTCTTATTGTTCCCAGTGACTTTAACTTGTTCAAGTATCTACATTGACAAATGTGGAAGTAGGGTAGATAAAATACAATTTGAATTCAGTAGAGATGGTAAAATCCCAAGTATTATTCCATGAGAACAAGAAAATCTATCCACTCCGGTCACCAGCCTGCAACCAAGTCCTTAGCCACTTTGAAAGGCAACATCCTCCAACCGGCAGGCAGTAGCCACAGGAGCAATTGAAATACAAACTAGATGAACATAAAGTGGCAATAAATAGCACAGTAATACACAAAACAATACACAGATACCACAGAAAGCAAGGGAGACAGACAGAGCAGAGAGAGTGAGTGGGAAGAGGTGAAGGTTTGCCATCAAGGGGCTAAAGAAGATGTGGACATAATGTGAAGTAGTGCGAGTACAAGTGGTGACCATGAGCATAAGCAGGTTGGAAGCAGGAAATAAGGTGTAGATCATGATTGAAGGAGAAGGTGTGGTGGTAAGGTGGGGACAGATATGAGGAGAAAATAAATGAACAGTCAACAAATGTGATATGAAAGCAAGAGGGGGGAGAACACAGGGGCAATGATGTACTGAGAGAGGGGCAGCGGGAGAGAGAGGGTGATGAGTTATTTGGAAGAAGGAAAAGTAATTGTATGAGAGAGAGAAGAGGGAGAGATAGTGTAAAATGATTGTAAACGGGTGATTGGAAGATGTGTTGGGTGGCATAAATAGAGAGTGAAAGTGGCTAAGAAGTGTCGTAAATATTTAATTTACCGTCTTAATTTCTATGCAGGTAAGTACTTAATCAATAATAACTCAATCGGAAAGAAAGAAACAGAGTCCGTGGTGTTAGAGTTCTTAGGGGTTTTATTCCTTAAAAAGGAATCGTTCCGGAACTGGATATCAGGTTCCTGCAACCACAAAGGGTTCAGGAAGGGATAGAGCAATATTTTATTGACAATACATAGCTTATATACTTAATTTACATCATAGAAACCAATATAGGAGGCGTAACAGCTGAGAGAAGACAAGATAACAGCATCCACGTGTTACTAGTACGTAATCAGAAGGCGTGGACTAGGCGTGAACTAGAGGTGTGCGCTAGAAACGTCACAGGTAGGTGTCATATGTGGGTGGCACTAAACAGAAATGTTGCAATGTCAGCAGAAATCGGAGGCTTGGATGCGCGCGCAGCTGCATGACGTGTGATTGACGTGAAACTGGAGGGTGCAGGGGACTTGACATTTACACTGACGGAAAGAGACAGAAGTCTGGCATGTCAGATCAACTTGTACTTCTATCATATCTGATATCTGATGTTTGGGAACCATATTATCTGAACGGAAAAGGTCTCTGGGGCAGAAGCTATTCTATACTGACTGTGAGTGAGTGTATAAGCGCCTAAGTGTCTGCATGAGAAGCGTGGGGGCATGGGCCTTCCATGGGAGCATGGTAACAGAGGCTATGAATTACTTGCACGGAGACAGGCCGGCCCTTCGGCTCTGCAGCTGGGGGGATGTTTACTGAAACTAGTAGGCAGGAATGTATTTTTGAGGAGCGGAACAGATAATTCGAAGGTTGTAGTCAGTCTTGGGAGGCAGCAGGCTGAGCTAAGCGCGGTGGGCCGCGCTGGAAGTAAGTCAGAGTTCACGGGTACAGAGACAGCCTGGGCTGAGGCTTTCAGAGTCAGAAGCCAGAAAAAGGCTCGATGGCAGAAATTCAGGGCCTACTCTGCCAGAGCTGAAAAACGTGTAAAGTACACTACAAAAAGACGTTGGCATAGCATACTTAGGAACGGACTATTCAACCCATTCAGGGTGGGTCTGAAAGAGGACATGTTAACGTTGGACGCAAATGTATTTGCGTCTTCATAGCTGGCACAGGAGGGAAGTTACATGCACTTTAAGCTGGTACATGGAGACGGTGGGGTACACGCTAGGGAACACAACTTGACCATAAAGTTTATATTTCCTCATTCCCTCCTTGTTCCCTACGGACCCTTCATGATATATCGATCCTCATGAATCGATCAGTTTGTTCTTGTAACATCATTTGCTCTTCTTTCTTTCTTTCACGTCTTGAAAGAAAACTGGAATGTTCAATGCATGATGTGGCACACAGTCCACAAATCGCTGGCCCACACTGTAAGCATAGGCAGCAGCTGAATACTAGGACTAGGCCAATGCCTAGGAAGGATAGGATCTTCCATCCCCAAGCGGTTAACGTTGTCCAGAACCAACCGGACCAAGTCCAGGTGCCTGGATTCTGATGTATCAGATTGGCAATTTTATGAAGACGTGTAATAGCTTTGTATACAGATGGCGCGTTTTCTGGAATGAAAACACAGCAACTTGACCCGATGACCTTACAGGCTCCACCTCTATCTGCCAAGATGACGTCAATAACAAGACGATTCTGAAGGACAACAACCCGCATGGCGGACTGCTCTTCGGTTAAGTTACCTAGGGCGGAGGCAGTTTCATTCACTACTGCTTCAAGTGTTCTAGTTAATCTGCGTATTAGTTTACTATTTTGGACGGGGCCTAAAAAGAAAAAGAATCCTTTATTAAAATCGGTGTATTGTTCCCATGCCGTTTCTGTGTAGTCGACAAGCGGGAGATCTCTTCTGAGTCTGTTCTTTACTAGATTTGTATTTCTGTGATAATCAGGAGGAGCTAGAAAAACAGGTGGCAGAAGGAATGCCATATAACAGGTACCATCCCAATCTGGAGGTAAACGTATGTATGCTGTATGACCACAAACAAAATAAGAATGACGGATAGCTTTAAAGGACGATTTACCATGATCACTGAATTCGACCACAGTAGTACATTTACTATGACCTAAGTGTACTGAACCTTTCTTCCTGACACATAATTCACCAGTGACTGGTAATACTGACATAGCGGGCAGAACTGGTGCAGCTTCGGATTCAACAGTAAGAATCATAAGGTTAATTGTGTAATTACCTAATCCATATACTTCATTTTCTAGATCAGTTCCTATTCTAGTGGGGAGTCCCTCCTTATCAGGGTAACAGATGTCGAGCAGAACTAAGTTCAAGTTTCCCCAAACCCAGCTCCCTTCGAAAACAGCAATATCAGGATCTAAGGAATTAATTATTTTAAACCATGCACCACAGGAGCCATTGTGAGTGAACGGGTACGGAAAGAGGGGCAGAGCTCCCTTGTAATTCTGGTAGGGAGGGAGTCGGCCACATATCCAGCAGTTTGTAGCATTATTAGTCTGATGGGAATGATGTAGCATACTAATGAATGTGTTGTTGCGCAGCGCAAGTCTGTAAGAAAGTTCATGTGGAGGTAACTCGCTAAAAGAATGTTCAGCAGAAACATTGTAAGCAGATTGTTCACGCTTGAAAATAGGGTAATAGATAGGAAGTAGTATACTTGCAACAATAATCAGAAGACTTAGAAAAAACATGATTAACAATGTCACTATACAGTGACTACGCAGTGATTTGCAATATGTACGTTTCTTGAATTGTCTCTCTCTCTCTCTATCTCGATCTAGGGGATACATGTCAGAAACTATTTAACCGATTCACCTAGGGGAGGACTTAAACAATTAAACTGCCTGACTTGCTAGATCGGAGCTTTAATCTATACTCCTCTTGGGGAGTTTTCTCTCGTTCGGAAACTTTAAAGTCACTAGGCTCGATACAGTCTTTGGAAGGGGTGGACGAGTCTGGGTCTGGTTTCAGTTCATTGCATAGTTTAATATGGCTCGTGTGGATCCACCCCTTTCTGCCCTCCACTTTCACTGCTGTCCTCGTAGTAAGAAGGACGGTCTTCGGCGCTTTCCAGCGGGGCTCCAGCGGACTTTTCCTGTCGAAGTTCCTAATTAAAACCAGGTCGCCAGGACGGACATCATGCGGCTTTACATCAGTGTTGTCAGGGAAGGCTGCGGCAACCTGTGAACGACATGATTGGAGTGCAGACATCAAGGAGGCAAGGTAATCTGTCAACATATTACAATCAACATCAGTAATTTTCTTAGGAATGGGCGTCCCCCACATATTCGGTGGTCTACCAAAGACCACTTCGTACGGGGATAGTCCTGATCTCGAGTGGGCAACCATTCTCATGTAGAACAGTGCAACTGGCAGGGCGACTATCCAGTCGACCCCTTTCTCTTGACATATTTTACCAAGGCGGGTCTTTAATGTCTGGTTATGCCTCTCTACAAGGCCTGCGGCTTCGGGATGTCGGACACAATGGAATTTCCACTGATATCCTAGCAGCAAGGAAACTTGTTTCATTAATTTGGATGAGAATGGCTGTCCGTTATCTGAGTACACGACACGAGGCAAGCCGTACCGTGGGAAGAATTCACGAACCAGCTGCCTGGCAGTGGTCGGAGCAGTGTAATCTGGGACTGGATATGCTTCGGTCCAACGGGAAAGTGCACAAACAATTACGAGGACATATTTGAATCCTCGACAACGGTCCATCTGGAGATAATCCATCTGGAGGACTTCAAAAGGGTGATCGGGAGGATGAAATCCACCTTGCTCTACAGGGACGCTTTTACCGGGATTGAACTGACAACAGATCATGCAAGTACGCACTTTCTGTTTTGCTGCTGCTCGTAAGTGTTTATTGCTCCAGAGATTTTGTAAACTGTCTAACATCGCTTTCTCTCCTAGATGTGCTGGACTATGTGCTGTATTGATCATGACTTGAACCATAGAATCAGGGAGAAACCATGTAGATTTTCCCTTCGTCATCCAACCTTGATCTGTCTGGATCCCTCCTAGTTCAGTCCATTTCTTTATTTCATCTGGGGTAGCATGTGTCTGAATATCGATTACATCTAGTGTGGGATCCCTGACTGTCATACAATTTGTCGGTCCTATTGTCTTTGTCATGTCAGTTGTCTGAGTGTGCGTCAATGCTGTATGTTTTGCTGTCTGGTCTGCCAGGTCGTTACCCTGGGAAACAGAATCTGTAACTTTAGTATGTGCTTTACACTTCATGACGGATATGCCTGAAGGCAGATGTATTGCTTCTAACAGTGCTTGAATGAGGGGACCGTGTTGGATCTTGGCACCATGAGAGGTCAAAAAACCTCGTTCTTGCCATAACATTCCGAAGTCGTGTACAACTCCGAACGCATAACGGGAATCAGTGTATATGTTGACATTTCTGTTCTTGGCTAGTATACAGGCTCGGGTCAGAGCGATGAGCTCTGCCGCTTGAGCAGACAGTGTGTCAATACGATGTGTTTCTTTAACTTCAGTTTCAGTGGTCACTGCATACGCGGCCACTAATTCTCCTGTACTTGTTCTCATACATAAACCATCAACATAAAGTGTCAGGTCTGGATTTGTCAATGGAACATCTGTTAAGTCTCGTCGAGGCTTTGTTACTGCATTAATGATCTCTATGCAATCATGCGGGGCTGGATCTGTCATAATTGAAGGTAACAGTGTTGCGGGGTTCAGAATGCTGCAGCATCTGATTTCTATGTGTGGCTGGAATAGCGTCAATTCATAACCTGTCAGTCGTGCTATAGTCAAGTGCTGAGTCTGGGTTCTGTTTAAAAGAACCTCTACAGAATGTGGAACTTGTACTGTTAACTGATGGCCTAAAACAATTGAATCGCTCTGTCTGATTGCTAATGCTGTTGCTGCTACTGACTTTAAGCACGCAGGGAGTGCCTGGGCTACTGAATCCAATGTACTTGAAAAATAAGCGCAAGGCTTATGTGAACCTGCTTGGTCTTGAGTGAGGACAGACAATGCTGTGCCATCACGTTCTGTAACAAAAAGTGTAAACGGTTTACTGTAACATGGTGTCGCTAAAACTGGTGCTCGACATAATGCTTTCTTTAATTCCTCAAAGGCTTGTGTGTGTTCCTGAGTCCAAGGAAGGACAGTCGAAGTCGCTGCCTCCTGTGTCGTTAACTGGATGAGTGGTTTAGCTAGAAATACATATTGAGGAATCCATTGTCTGCAGTACGAGGTGAGGCCTATGAAGGCCCGCACTTCCTTTTGTGTCTGGGGTTGTGGCATATTTACAATTAACTGAATGCGATCGGGAGTGAGCTGTCTCCCCACTTTGGACAGCAAGTGACCCAAGTACACAACTTGCTGAACACAGAATTGTAGCTTCGAAGGAGACACCTTGTGTCCCTTGTCGGCCAGGAAATGTAAAACTGTCAGTGATGCTTGTTCACATTCGGGCTCACTTCGTGCGGTGATCAGCAGATCATCGACGTATTGCAGTAAAGCGGTGTTAACTGGCATTTGAATACAATCTAGTTGTCTTTTCAGTGCTTGACTATAGATGCTGGGGCTTTCTGTGAATCCTTGAGGTGCGCGGGAAAATTTGAAACTTCGTCCATTTAAACTGAATCCGAAGAGGTATTGGCTCTCTGGATCAATAGGTACACTAAAGAAAGCGTTCTTGAGGTCAATTACAGTGAAGAACGTTGCTTCAGAATCAATAGCAGTCAATAGGGAAAAGATATCGGGGACCACAGGGTACTGTGGTACAATGCATTTATTCAGCTCTCGCAGATCAATCACCAGCCGATATACTGGCGGTGCATTGGGATCAGTACGTTTAAAAATTGGAATGATGGGTGAATTACAGATATTGGAGTCGGTCTCTACGACCACTCCTTGGGCAATGAGCTCTTCAATGATTTCCAGTAAAGCCACTACAGCATCAGGTGGTAACTTGTATTGTCTGATTCGGGGTAAGACAACTCCTGTCTTGAGTGTAACACGGTATGGTGTGATATGCATACAACCTACATCAGTTGGGCCTTTTGCCCACAAGTGATCTGGTACATTTTTCAATCTGACATCAAACTCTCGTAATACATAATGACCCTTGAAATCCCGCAGAAAGAGTCTAACTCCCTCCGGGGAACAGCATATTATGGCTCCTAGAGCCTTCAATGTTTTTATTCCTAACAGATTTTCTGGACATGATTTCGTAAGTAACAAGTCTGTAACACGTGATAACGGACCCACGGCCAGGGGGACTGGTTCTGATACTTCATTTACAATGGGCTGTCCTGAAAAACCAAGGGAAACAATCTGTGAGCCTGAGAGGGGTGCCCCTGGGACTTCGTCATGGCTTATTGTGGTGCGGCTTGCCCCTGTGTCAATTAAAAACTTTCTGTCTTTTCCCAATACTTGACTGTGTACATAAGGACCTTCTTGATCTACAGGAATTTCAATAAGAGGCAAACCCAACTCCCTCTCTAGGCTGTTTCATGCGTATCGTTGGTAATCGGGGTAAGCAGCTTGGGCATACTGGTACATCTGTTGGGAAACTTGTTGAGTCGCGGCAATGGGCTGTGGCTGTGATACCGCTACTGTCTGTGCTGTATGAGATGAAGCATGCATAGGCTGCGTGTTCTGCATGGGCTGTACATTCTGTGAGGTCTGTTGCTGGGCCTGATCTTGTCTTGGTGGATGCGGTCTCTCTTTAGTTTTACCTGTTGATATGTTATGTTTCAGAACTGGACATTCATGTACGTAGTGACCTGGCTGCTTGCAATAGTTGCATGTCCCTTTAACGGGAGCTGCGGCGTGACCTGTCTGTGTCGTACCCTTTCTGTGGCCGTCGGTTGGGACCGACTGGGCTACTAGCATTTTCATTTTCGTGTCTTTCATACGTTTCTGTTCCTGATCTTGTCCTTCTCTAATTCTGTTCTGATGGTATTGTAACATTTGTAACATCTGTGATGGCGTATTTGCTTGCCATGTACTCTCAACCTTGTATACACGGTTTTTAACTGCCAACAGGGAATTCTCGACTAACTTTGATACAAAAAGATGCGGGTACGACTCGCTACTTGGTTTAAGACCACTATTAATAATGAAACATTTCTCGAATCTTGAATAGAAGTCACTAGTATCTTCGTCGGGTTTCTGTTTACATGCTGATATTGCATCCCAGTCTTCCTTTCTTGTTGTCAGTAATCTTGGCAGAACCTGTACTATCAAACCTGGTAATGCTTTAGTTTTCTCCCCAAGGCCTACCCCTGGGACACGTTTGTTCTCTTCGTCTTCTATTTCTGCCCATACAATCTTTTTCTCTCCCACCTCCCATTCCTTTTCCTTGAGTTTCTCGTAGATGCCCGTGGGCAGCAGTACCTTTAACATTTTCATGATATCTTCATATGTGTAATCCCCCATCAGTAACATGTCTTTAAGCTCTCTGTGAAAACCTGCAGGGTCTTTATCATGGCACGGGACTAGTTTCTTCATTTCTAACAGTTCTAACTTAGTCAGAGGCGTGTGTACATACACGCGTTTCAAGGTATGATCGTCACCCATAACTGGATGTACTTCTCGTAAGGGGTTCTGACTTTCAATGCCATGCAGACGTTCCATATGATACATTTTTCTTTCTGGGGGCGGAGCGGGAACATATTCGGAGCTTACGAAAGTGTTATATCTATGTCGTTGTTCTAGAATTCTTTGTATTAACTTGGTACTTAGACCTCTCCATCTATCCATGAGTAGTGCTTCTAATGTTTCGTGTAAGGGACCTGGATCAGAATGTTGGTTCCTGTATAACGTGAGGAGGTGCTGAATCATGTATACACCTGCTAATTTCTGCTCGTCTGGGGAAAGGTTCAGGAATGTCTGTGCTACGGTGTCATCATTGTATATATCCGGATTGTCAGTCCATAATATGGCTGACCGGGCTAGTTCTTGTTCATCCATAGAATTGAGTACATGGTACCCCATTCGTTCTCGAAGCCTTTTATCAGTCTCCTGGAACTGATGTTCAGGAGAATTCGGGTTGGTTAAGCTGGAGAGAAAAACTCTCTTGCTTTCTGGATGAATGCCTTTCCTAAGGTAAGTTCCCTTACCTACATACGCTATAGTATCGGTAGTCTTTTCTGGTTCTTCAAATTCTTCTTCCCCCTCGGAGGAAGCCTTTTCTTTCTCTTTTTCGTGTATGTCTATCACTGCTTTTCTTATTTTCTTGTACATACTGGCTATGCAAGTCCCCTTATCATGTTTTCCTTCAGATATATTTTGACCCCACCTGTTGAGTGCATCTAATTCATCCTGATCTGTTTCAGGCCTGTCTCGTTCTCTTATTAGGCAATTTATGAAAAAACGTAGTATATATGCTTGAGTGTCAACTTTCTGATGCTCCATAGCATCCTTAATACTGTCAGGGTCTTTCCCAGTCTGAACAAAGTGATATATTCTATCTAGACGCTCCTTCATTCCTGCAAATAACAGCAGGAAATCAGTAGCAGATCGTAACCGTAGTGATGCCATCATCATTCTATCGTCTTTGCCGGGTACTGGATCATATCTGCAAACTGTAAGTTGTTCTTTGAGTATGTCGAGGCGGGGTGATTTGAACGTGAAATGACTCTGTATATCCTTAAGGTTTAATCTGTGTGTTAATGGCGGGGTCCGAAGACCCCCCATCGCACCTCCTGAGGCGGAAGCTTGGACATTATCTCTCTGTGGAGTCTGTATCTGTACCTGAATTTGTCTTTTAGTAGGGTCAGGTAGACGAGGTTTCGGTAGATCAACTTTAGGTGCGGGAAGTGGTGGAGGTGGAGGAATGGCCGATCGAACGGGGAAACCTGGTTGCAGTTGTGGCAGAATTTGGTCTGGAGGCGGGTTGACACCCCCGTCACCGTCAGTAGGCGGGACGCGAACAGGCAGATTGGTGTAAGCGGGTGCTACATCCTCTAGATAGGAATTCAGGAATATGTCTTTAGTGGTCCTGTGAGTTACTTTAGTTGGAACCAATGATGGCGGCAGATTTTTCGGTATTTCTGAAATGGCCTCAGGCGAACCCTCGGCCGCGAGATACATACCGTTTACGAGATTGTTTCGTGCACGGTCTACTTGCTCTGATTTTACTCGGATCCCTTCAGTAACTAATTCGTTTTCTTGGGCTTTATCTGATTCTTTAAGTCTGTCTTCTCTACGTAGTTCTTTTTCAGCACGCTTATGTGATTCCTTACGCCAAAACTCTATGGCGTCTTTCTGAGATTGTCTGGTTTTCTTTTTCCATAATGCTTCCTCTACCTTCATGATGCACTCGGCATCCCATGTTCCGGTAACAGGCCATCTGTGTCTTTCGTCTAGATGTTTAGTATAATCGGCCCATAAATCTAGATATAATATGGCATCTATGCCATGCTTATGGTACATAAAATTTCCAGGAGTATCCCTAGGGGGGATAGGAATTTCTTCCTCTAGTATCCCTTTCCTAGTTCCTATCTGCTTTAACTTGTTGAAAAACGGCATCTTGTTTACTTAGTACTGAATGCTCAATCCTTGCTACTTAATACTGAATACAGCTAGTTATACAAGAACACAATAATGCACATTAAAAACAGTCACACTCATACCACGACATTAATCACATGAAAAGACATTTGAGACATATATGACTACCCCCTATACCGGATGTACTGCTAAACAGCACAGATACACTGTCAGAGACAATGCAAAAACTTGAATAACTGATGTACTGATAAACAGTACAGATACACTGTCTAAAACAGTGCAGACCGGACTTGTGTACCCAAACCCGTCTAGATACGTCCCAGCAATGGTACTCACCGGGAAGCACGGAAAACAGAAGGCCTCGGAAAACTCGACTGGACTGGACCGGACTCGACTCGACTCGACACGTGGATACTTCGGAAAACTGGTGGGCCTCTTGACACCTCGGACCTTGCTTCTTTCGGCTAGGCTCTGGTCGGGATCCTCCGCACTCCTCACCGCCTCGTCTGGGTGCTGATCGCAGTCTTCGTCACCTCCGTGGGCCAGAGGGAGATACAGGAAATCCTGCCGGTACGCGTAGTTTCCTTCTAACTGATGGCAGGGGACAGAGCTTGCAACGCACCAACCGGCGCGTGGGGTGGGGGAGGGGTCCCTATTCGGGCGCCAAAATGTCGTAAATATTTAATTTACCGTCTTAATTTCTATGCAGGTAAGTACTTAATCAATAATAACTCAATCGGAAAGAAAGAAACAGAGTCCGTGGTGTTAGAGTTCTTAGGGGTTTTATTCCTTAAAAAGGAATCGTTCCGGAACTGGATATCAGGTTCCTGCAACCACAAAGGGTTCAGGAAGGGATAGAGAAATATTTTATTGACAATACATAGCTTATATACTTAATTTACATCATAGAAACCAATATAGGAGGCGTAACAGCTGAGAGAAGACAAGATAACAGCATCCACGTGTTACTAGTACGTAATCAGAAGGCGTGGACTAGGCGTGAACTAGAGGTGTGCGCTAGAAACGTCACAGGTAGGTGTCATATGTGGGTGGCACTAAACAGAAATGTTGCAATGTCAGCAGAAATCGGAGGCTTGGATGCGCGCGCAGCTGCATGACGTGTGATTGACGTGAAACTGGAGGGTGCAGGGGACTTGACATTTACACTGACGGAAAGAGACAGAAGTCTGGCATGTCAGATCAACTTGTACTTCTATCATATCTGATATCTGATGTTTGGGAACCATATTATCTGAACGGAAAAGGTCTCTGGGGCAGAAGCTATTCTATACTGACTGTGAGTGCGTGTATAAGTGCCTAAGTGTCTGCATGAGAAGCGTGGGGGCATGGGCCTTCCATGGGAGCATGGTAACAGAGGCTATGAATTACTTGCACGGAGACAGGCCGGCCCTTCGGCTCTGCAGCTGGGGGGATGTTTACTGAAACTAGTAGGCAGGAATGTATTTTCGAGGAGCGGAACAGATAATTCGAAGGTTGTAGTCAGTCTTGGGAGGCAGCAGGCAGCTAAGCACGGTGGGCCGCGCTGGAAGTAAGTCAGAGTTCACGGGTACAGAGACAGCCTGGGCTGAGGCTTTCAGAGTCAGAAGCCAGAAAAAGGCTCGATGGCAGAAATTCAGGGCCTACTCTGCCAGAGCAGAAAAACGTGTAAAGTACACTACAAAAAGACGTTGGCATAGCATACTTAGGAACGGACTATTCAACTCATTCAGGGTGGGTCTGAAAGAGGACATGTTAACGTTGGACGCAAATGTATTTGCGTCTTCATAGCTGGCACAGGAGGGAAGTTACATGCACTTTAAGCTGGTACATGGAGACGGTGGGGTACACGCTAGGGAACACAACTTGACCATAAAGTTTATATTTCCTCAGAAGGAGGAATTAGGGAGGTGGGTAAGGAGAGCATGGCTGAATATATGGCTGGATGTGAGGAAGGAGAATAGTTAAGTAGAAGAACAGAAATAAGAAATGGTGAGAAAGCAGGAAAAAGGGAAAGACAAGAGAGAGGACAGAGTTAGGATGAGGAGGTGAAAAGGGAAATGGGGTAGTGAAAGAAAGGGAAAAGGCAGAAATAAGAACTAGGTAGAAGAGAGAGTGGGAGTGGTATCAGAAGAGAAGATGTGAGGTAATAAATAGAAATAAAAGGGATGTTGGGAGACAAAAAGCAATAGGGAGGACAGCACAAATTGAGTGTGATGGAAAGAATCAAGAGGTAATGCTTCAATACTGGGGTGCATGACTGGTTTTGAGTTCAGTCTGTAACTTTGTTGCATGATAGCTCTGGTGTGTTACTACACTTCTCTCACCTCAGTGTTGATACTGGAGGACAAGTGTTTCTGGCTGTTCATTGAAGAGCATTGAACCAAGAGGGCGTGAACTTCCTTCACCTTGCCTTTGGTCAACAGCCACCTCGCAGACTCAGGAAGCCACCTGTAGGAAGAGTGAAGATGTTTATAAATAGCTGTTCAATTTCAGATCTCAGGCACTAGGAGATGAATGAAAGATGAGGAGAAGGACATTGTCAAGAATTTAGTTTAGGAGGACACAGAACACATTTATCAGAAACTCTAAAGAAAGGTAGTAGTGTTGGAGAGGGGCGATCATCATGGTGAGACAATACTGGCACTGAATGGTATGAAACAGAGAATATATTGAACCATCTTTCAAAGAAAGATTCATTTTGAGAACTATTTCCAAACTGTCAGAAAATGTTTCAGTGACTATTTGAGGTCTTGAAGATATGGCTTTATTTCTCAGGGTTAAACTACAAGAGACCAGAATCAGGATACCTTGGCAGAGCTTTGTCTGAGACCCCACTATTAAAATGAGATAGAGGAAAGCAGTAGAGCTGCGATGAGCATAAAATTAGATACACTTGTATAGCCATGCATGGGGTCAGACTCTTAGATGGCTGAGGGCCCCATTCACAGAACTAACTTAAGACAAAATCCAAAACTTTTGGTATTCACAGAAGTTAGGATTTTGTATTAAGTCTGTCTTAAGTCTGTCTTAAGTCTGTCTTAAGCCTGTCTTAAGTTTGTCTTAAGACAAACTTAAGACAAAATCCTAACTTCTGTGAATACCAAAAGTAGTAAGTTTAGGATTTTGTCTTAAGTTAGTTCTGTGAATCGGCCCCATAGTGACTGCCATACAGGGATCTTTAGTCTACTCCACTCACCATATGCTGATAATGATCAAAATATAGGGGGACGCGGCTGCAATGAGAAGCCACCTCCAGTCCCGGATCAGGTACGCCACTAGGGACAGGAGCATAATTCCAAGAGGCCAAATGATGCTGCACACGCACCAGGACTTGGAGCGGTGTTTCACCTCCACCCACTCCACAGCTGCAAAACAAGACAAAGTGATTAGATCCAGTTTGATGTTGATCATCGGTATCAGGGGATAATACTATTCACAAGACCTTCTGCCAATGAAGAGGCTTTATTGTTATTTTCTCAGGCCTCATCTGTATTGTAGCAAATTCAGTAATTATGAACTTCTTTTAGACAACAATACACCTTAATATTATATCACACAACACACAACTAAATGTAAATTCCACTTGCAGCTTAAATATCATACTTTTAGAAAGGTTAACTTAGTCTTGACGAGGCAATGGATCTGCTTTGATTTCCATACTTCAGATCTCCTCAAATGTGAAAATCCTGAATCAGCTAGAAACCTTAGGACTAGACTGCTGCCTCCAAGTAATCAACCAATGGTGGCTGAAAAATCACCTGAAACTTAACTCATCCAAAACAGAGAACCTAACATGCAGTGATTAGAACTATTATGCTACGACCATCTGGCCAAAGGAACTTGGTTTACCACAAGGTACAATGACAAATGAGCCCTGGTCATGAATTTTAGCCTATCTCAGGTTCCCACAAAAGAACCAAGGGCCAAATGCACTAACATTAGGCATTGTGATTTGCAAATTGTGATGCTTCATGCATCGCAAATTGGAAATTGCAATTCCTAACGTATTGACGTTTTAAAAGTAATTTGGCATTTCCTGGTGGGTTGCAAATCGACTTACCTCAGGAGTATCAATGAGGTAGTTGGCACTTAGTGAGCCATTAGGAATCACAGCCATCACAGGTGACCATGTCTGTGATCGCTTTTTAATAAGGCAGATTAAAAAAAAATGCAGTTCCTTTCCCTTAAAAGAAACAGCACTGCATTTAACAGGAAAAGTTTCATTCTTTTTTTGTTGCTTGTTGAAGAAGAGACAGTAGTCCCTTCACAATAGGAAGGGGTTCCTAGGTAATTCCTTCCCATTTGCAAATGGGTTACCACTACATGTTCTCAGTCAGAAAAGTTTTGTTTTACAACCGCAACTTTGTTGCAAAACATTAATACATATCATACCAATTTGGCATTTGTTAGGGACGCCCTAAACACACCCCTTCCAAATGCCAATACCAATTCCTATACAAATCGAATTTGGGTCATAAACACAAATTGAAATTTGGTATTACATTACTGAATCACAATTTGATGTTTGTACATTTTAAAAAGCATACTGTGAATTGGGCCATTTGTGAACTGAAAAATACTTTGTACCTCTGGCCCCAAGGTGCTAAAAACACTTTATATGGCAAGTCTTCCTCATCTACCCTTCCTGAAGAAGGTTTAGGCTACTATCTCCCTAGTTCTGTCTCTTTTTTATTATACAAATGAACTCTAGCTGTTGCAACGCCTTACTGCTCCCAAAACTGTAAAGAATCCATAAATCAGCAGCCAGACTTATGATTCGAATCCATTTATGAGACAAAATCTCACTAGCCTTTCAAAAGCCTCACTGATTTCACATTCCAGACACCAGCCCTTCAAAGCTCTGCATCATACAAAGGGACATTTTTGGCAGAAGCAAGTCCTTTGTCAAAGTAAAGTTGCAAATATACTCACAAAAGAGAAAACTTTGCTTTAAACTGGCATCCCAGCAGACGCACCCTCTATAATACAACACACATGATAGAACCTCATTCTCTGTACAAACAGCAGAGCTTTTGGATTGTGTCTTGGTAAAGAAGGGAAACATGATAAACGACCTGGATATAAGACACCCCATTTGGATGCAGATCTTCCAAGGTGATCTCAAAATGAGCACCTAGAAGTACCTGCCATCCATAGAAGGGGAAGGCCAACACAGATCTCTGGATCATACCACCCACAACTAGAGAAAAATACTGTAAGGAGGGTTGGCACAAGCATGTGTGCAATTAACTAGTTCTCATTTGCTAGACCCTGTGCAAAACCACACTTACATGTATGAGGTGACACCATATGACCACCCTGACATAAACCACAACATCAAATTGGAATACAATAGTTAATAGGGGAAACCAAACAATTGGCTTTACATAATCAAAATGAATGAATGTAAACACTGTGAGCATATTTTGTCACCTTTGTCATTCCCTTAAGGCTTTAAAACCATTTGCAATTCCAGCTTCACATCAAACCTTAATGGCTGATTGAGTGTGCTTGTTCCTAAGGATATCAGTCAGTTAGACTTGGATAGTAACTGGAGTTCCCAGTAGGTAGCTCATATCATATCTTGTTAGAAGTTTCAGTGATCCTAGTAGGAATGTTGAGTGGGCATCATTGCTTTGTTATCAGTGATGGTTATTGCATCTTGATTGGTTTCTTATTTAAGGGCTTGACCTTGAATATGAGGGATACAACGAGGGAAAGAGAGAGAGAGAAGGACAAGTGGGGGCCCCTTATGGAATGCGAAAGAAGTGAAAAGAGAGAGAATCCGTCTTTTAGGACAAATAAGTTGAAGAACTTTCTACATACATAGATAAGGAGAGCCAGGAGCAACACTGCGATATACATATATATACATTGATATATACATTGATTTGCAGTGATTGGCAGAAGTACCAATTACATTAACCCTTTCGATGCTCATGACGAGCTCAGCTCGTCATGATGCACAGTTGAGCTGTGCTGATGACGAGCTGAGCTCGTCATAACACCAGCAAAAGAGCAATTTTCAGCACAGGGGGGGAAAACGCCTAGCAGCCAAGGTGTTAATAAAGTTAGGGAAGGCCAGGGGCTGTTTGAAATCTGAAGTGGAACAGCATATATTTCCATGATGGAAACAATAGCAGCTGGTAAACATCAGAAACCATTAACAGCAATTTACAGAGATGTCATGTTATGTTAATTTGTATAATGCACAACTTGCCCAGGAGGGTATATTGGCTCTGAAGTAGGAGCTGCATGGGCTGAGTCAGGCCTAGGTATAGAGCCAGGTATTCAGTTTCTTGCAGAATTCAAACACTGAGCAGTGGGATTGATAGAAATGTGGTTTCTGCTTGGCAGAGGTATGTACCCTGTCCAAGCAGGAACAATCCCTGTCTGGGTAAATCACAAACACAATCTACATTATGCTGTGCTCACCCACTGGTACCATGGCAAGGGCAGTCTGGCTTAACTTAAGAGGAAATGTGTAAAGTATTTGGGCAACAATTCAAACAGTAAAACAGTAACAACACAAAACAAAAAGATGCCACGCCCGGTTAGAAATATAAACCTTAATTTATTAAACAGCACAAGACCAAAACAACAAAAATCCAATAAGCAGAACTAGAGTTAAGACTTTTTTAAAGAGTAAACTGAAATGTTGTGCTTAAAAGCAAAAGGCACCAACCGGAGCTATCTCGATGCACTAGACCGGGTCAAATCAAAAGTTCACGCCAGCTTTGATGGAGCACAGGTTGGATAGGAGGGACCAGTGTTGACCCACTGAAAAGTACCTTGGTTGTGTGGCCATCGAAGACAAGATGCGGGTGCAGGTGAGGCAATGCGTCGCTGTCGACTCACCAAGGAAGAAGACGCATCAGTTCTGAGCTTGATAATGTGTCAAGAATGGTTTTGATGCACTGCACAGTTGGTGATGCATCAGATTAAATCCTCGCAATGGTGGTGATGCATCAGCAGTGGAGATGCACTGGTTTCAAGTCCTTGTGCAGATGGCAATGCACTACGGCCCCTCGCGGCGGGATGCCTGGCTTTCACCTTGTGGATACCCGGCCGGGGTATCTCACAGGGGAATACCAGGACGGGTTCCCTAAGCAAGCGCCTTGAGACCCCTGGGTTAAAGTGTTGCGCTATATAAATCGAAACACATTTACATTTACATTCTGCTGGAGTAGCACTTCAAACTTACCTCCAAAGTTCCAAAACTGGGTTGCCACCACTTGGTAAAGCAGACTCACAGATGGCATAGTCCAGGGGATGTAGCAGTTGAGTTGGAAGTCTTTTACGTCCCTGAAACTTCAATCAAGAGGCAAGCCAGCAAGCCATTGGAGTCACTTGGGTTCTGGGTTCAAGTGATGTGGGTCTAATCCTTCTCACCAGGCAAGGAGGGCAGCAGGCAGTAGGTCAGCACAGAAAGAAAGCAGTTCTTCCAGAGCAGCAGGTTGGCAGAGTGGTAGCCTGTCTTCCTGTTAGAGTATCCACAAGTCCAGAAGTATTCTGAAGTGGTAGGGTCAGAAGTCCAATTCTTATACCCAGTGGTGCCATTCAAGTTTGGAGGACTTCAAAGAAGGCCTTTGGAGTACACATAAGTCCTCCCTTCCTGCCCTAGCTCCAGACTCACAACAGGGGCCATGCTGCTCTTTGTATGGGGACAGGACACACTCTATTCAGGTGTAAGTGTGAGGCTGTTTGCAGCTCCTCCGGCCCATCATTCCAGAATGGTCCGTTATGGATCACTGAAATAATATCGAGGGACAAAATATCGACTTGCCAAAATATCGTGGACAAAATATCGACAGTCAAAATATCGAGTTTGTATCTACAAACAGGTAAGTACAAAAATATCGAGTACAAAATATCGTTAACAAAAATATAGATGTAAAAAATATCGACTTTATTAAAAACAGTGTTAAATTAAATTAATATTAAATTTTTATTACTAAAATATACTTAAAACGACTTAAATTAAATTATAATAATTAAATAATAAATGAAAATAATAAAAATAATTTTTTACAATCTTATTTGTTGACCCTGAACCCTAAAAATACCCCTTTACCCAAAAACCCAAAACTGACCCTGAACCCTAAAAATACCCCTTTACCCAAAAACCCAAAACTGACCCTGAACCCTAAAAATACCCCTTTACCCAAAAACTGAAAACTGACCCTGAACCCTAAAAATGCCCCTTTACCCAAAAACTGAAAACTGACCCTGAACCCTAAAAATACCCCTTTACCCAAAAACTGAAAACTGACCCTGAACCCTAAAAATACCCCTTTACCCATGAACTGAAAACTGACCCTGAACCCTAAAAATACCCCTTTACCCATGAACTGAAAACTGACCCTGAACCCTAAAAATACCCCTTTACCCATGAACTGAAAACTGACCCTGAACCCTAAAAATGCTCCTTTACCCAAAATTTATCAATATTATTTAATTACCAATTAATTATTAATTAACAATAACAATAAAGTAAATATATTAGAACATTAGCTGTAATTATTTTAATAATTAATATTATTTTTTCCAAATTAATTACTTAAAAATAACACAAAATTATATATATTAAAAATGTACTCTAATTAATGTAATTAACTAATTACAATTAATTAATTAACAATTATTTACTAATACAAAATATGTTCAAAATTATATTAATTAATTAACTAATTAATATTAATTAATTATCAATTAATTATTAATTAAAAATATTAACAAACATATATTAATTAATTAATTATTATTAAATTACTTCCCACCCTATTCCCCTATAAACCCACAACCCGCTACAGAATTACATTACGCAATTATTATAAAAACAAAATTCATGTAATAAAATATTTTATAACATTAATACACACTATTCACACATATTATTACATAAAAATACACTATAAAATATTATATATTATTAAAAAATCGATATTTTTGCTATCTATATTTTATACAGTCGATATTACTTCACTTACCTGAAAAACAATATTTTTGTAGTCGATATTATGTCCAGTCGATATTTTGTCCAGTCTATATTTAAAACTCGATATTATGTCCAGTCGATATTTTGGAGTCGATATTTTGTCTCTATACCCCATTAAGTCACACCTAAGCTCCCATAGTGTGTGGCAGAGGTAATGCACAAGGCCCAGCTGTCACCCTCCCCAAATTTGTATTGGAGGCAGGCTGCAGGCACACAAGGATAAGAGCAGAAAAATGCATATTTCTAAAAGTGGCATTTTAAAAATTTTAATGATAAATTCAACTTTAACATTTAAGAGGATTTAATATTACAAATCCATAGCTACCAAACATGATAATTCCACCACCTTCCAATTGGGAATTACATCTCATTAATTATAACAAGTAATCCCCAATGTTAACTTATGGTAGGGGTGGATTACACATTTGTGAAAGTCTTATTTGGGAGTTGGTCATCTCCCCTCTCCGTTTTGACTTCTGGGGACTTACTTCAATACGAATTCTTCATGAGAATTCTATATATCACAGTTCACTGACATTCATCTATAATAGGTTCTAGGTAAGAGCCCTCTACAACCATATCTATCTCAGGATTGCAACCGCTTTCTTGTCATTGAGGTGCTGCTATTGTGAAGATTTGTTTATCTGTTTGTCCTTGAATGATCAGATTATTTACCTTTAGCTCTGACTTTGCATTTGTTCTTCAGTTGCTTTGGCTCTGCTGCTGGCCACTGATGAGTTTGAGAGTATAGAATTAATTTGGGCTAGAAATCTAAGGAGATGTCTCAAAGGGGTGAAATCATCTAAATTACCCTGTCTGCTGCGTGCGTCGGCTAATGGCTGACGCACCCAGTACCTCCCTGGTGTGGCGCAGGTCCAATGGCTGATACTAGGAAGTGCCCTCTTTAATTCTCCAGAGCAAAGCACCAGGCCTTTGTTATTTCTTTCTCCCGGGGGAGATGCGGAAGGCTTTCTGTGCCTCTCACCATTCCCCCTCCTGCTCATCTGTGACATCAGGGTGCCTGAGGTGCTCTGACATCACAGTTTGCCCTACCACAGCCAGGACAACCCCAAGGTAAGGCCTCATGACTCCAGTGGAGAAAACAGGCTGAAAACGGCCTCCCCAGTGTGTCCTGGCTGTAGATCACAGCAGCGCTGTGATCCACGACCAGGACACCCCACTAGACACCAGTGATTTAATGGGGGGCTGGCCACCAAGGGAATGGGCCGCTCCCGTCGGGGACATATATTTAATTTAAAAAACATTGACTTTACCTGGAGGGGTGCGATCGCCCTCCTCCCGAAGATTTTCTTTTTAAAAATGGTGGCAATATTGGCAGGGGGTCAGCCCATCTGCTCAGTGGCTGACCTCCCTAAGGGGGGGTGCTAATTGTTTTTTTATTGATGTGTGCATTCCCTGGGTGCCGCAAGGGAAACCACATCTATATAAAGAAAAAAGATCTCTCTCTCTATATATATATATATATATATATATATATATATATATATATATATATATATACATATATATATATATATATATATATATATATATATAGATATATTCACTGAAAAAACCATAGGTTATAGACCATATATAGTTAGGAATTCGTATTTACAAAACCTTATTTTACTCACACAAAACCATTGAAATTCCATATATAGTTAGTTGCACTATATATATATCGCGCACCCGCAATCCACTGCTGATGATGTCACATATTAAATCATTCATGACATGGTCAGTGACATCACTGATGACATCACTGATGACATCTCAAATTACATCACTGATGACATCTCAAATGACATCACTGATGACATCTCATTTGACATTACTGATCACATCACTGATTATATCATTCATGTGATAATACGATGAACCTCTTCAGACTCTAATATAACCTTAGATACAATCAGTGTAAACAGACACTCACAGACTGTCACTCATCCATGGAGTTACTCACACACCTAGTCAGTCATGCAAAGAATCAATCACACCTCCATTTCCTCAACTATACAGTTATACAAACTTTACTTATTCAAACATATACTAACACATATTTACTCTCTTATACAATCCCTGATACAAGTTCACAATGATCCATACAGCCACTCACACATTCACTGGCTCTTATGCACAGTTATTTATATATGTCAACTCTCACATGTACTGTGTTTTACATATGTACTTACTTTGACATGTAGCACTGAGATATCCATTCACTCACCAATACACTCATGCACACAGTCAACCGCCCATACAGCTGTTTCCACATGCACTTTTGAAACCATACATCTAGTGAATCAACTGCTCACACATCTATGCACAGAGTCATACACCTCCCAGCCACCCACACACACACTTAGTCTCCCATACAAATACTTGGGCAACCAATCAATAACCCATATAGTTACTCATATAGCTACTTATCAACACATGCAACAGTTTACAGAACAACAGACATAATGATGCACAAATTAAGACAGTTTAGTCACTAACCCATGCACTCAGTGAGACACATTTAATCACTCACTCATACAGTCAGTCATGCACCTACTAAATCCTTCATCCAGACACTTATACATCCACTCATTCTTCAATATGTAAGACATATTTTAACTTTACAGAAACATACAGTCACTGGATGTTGTCATCAGTGATGTCATCAGTGATGTCATTTGAGATGTCATCAGTGATGTCATCAGTGATGTCACTGACCATGTCATGAATGATGTAATATGTGACATCATCAGCAGTGGATTGCGGGTGCGCGATATATAGTTAGTGCAACTAACTATATATGGAATTTCAATGGTTTTGTGTGAGTAAAATAAGGTTTTGTAAATGCGAATTCCTAACTATATATGGTCTATAACCTATGGTTTTTTCAGTGAATTTTCAAGGTTTTGTAAATGCTAATTCCTAACTATATATGGTCTATAACCTATGGTTTTTTCAGTGAATTTTCAAGGTTTTGTAAATGCTAATTCCTAACTATATATGGTCTATAGCCTATGGTTTTTTCAGTGAATATATATATATACATACATATATAAACATATATCATCTGTATATCTATATAAATACAAACATAAATGTATGCATACATATACTTATATGCATACAGATGCATGTTATTTACATGAAAGTTGAAAAAACACTAATAAAAGCAAAGCTAAAAAGCCACCTCATTACAAACAGAATGGCTTTAACTTAAACGAGGGCGAGATCTGTTGCATTTTCAATGCTTGTTTACTTTGGTTCCATCAAGAAGGCATTCAGATGTGTCACACATTTGCCATAAATTCTGAATGTTAGCACTCTAGTTGCACATTAGATCACTGTAGTAAAGCTACTGCTCACCAGGGACGTCTGCTGCTGGTATTCAAAGTGCATGTTTCAGTCTGCATGTCAGATTTTTTTTAATGAAATAGAAGAGGATTTGAGAAGTCACTCAAAATGATCCCTAATTTTTCTTTCTGAAGCACTAATCATACTTTCTATGGCAAAATTAACCCCCTCATGTTGTTCCTTTTTAAATTGAGTGTTTTCAGACTGTCATTGTCATTGACATAATCGATATGGCAAAATATACCCCCTCATTTTGTTCCTTTTTAAATTAAATGTTTTAAGAGTTACCACTTTATTCCAATCAAGATGGCTTCAGGTGTGCCATACCTTTGTAATAAGTAGGACTGTTAGCGCTCTAGTTGTTCTTTAGAACACTCTGGGACATTCTGTCATTGGGCTATACTTGGGCTACATCTGGGTGATATTTGGGCTACATTTGGGCTCTTTTGTCTCTGGTGGCCATTTTGGGAGACTGCATGTCAGAATTTTTGAATGAAATAGAAGAGGATTTGAAAAGTCACTCAAAATGTGCCCTAATTTTTATTTCTGCAGCACTAATAATACCTTCTATTGCATAATATACCCCCTCATTTTGTTCCTTTTTAAATTAAATGTTTTAAGAGTTACCACTTTATTCCCATCACGATGGCTCCAGGTGTGCTATACGTTTGTAATAAGTAGGACTGTTAGCGCTCTAGTTGTTCGTTAGAACACTCTGGGACATTCTGTCATTGGGCTATACTTGGGCTACATCTGGGTGATATTTGGGCTACATTTGGGCTCTTTTGTCTCTGGTGGCCATTTTGGGAGACTGCATGTCAGAATGTTTTAATGAAATAGAAAAGGATTTGAGAAGTCACTCAAAATGTGCCCTAATTTTTCATTCTGCAGCACTAATCATGCTTTCTATGGCAAAATATACCCCCTCATGTTGTTTCTTTTTAAATTAAATGTTTTAAGAGTTAACACTTTATTCCAATCAAGATGGCTTCAGGTGTGCTATACCTTTGTAATAAGTAGGACTGTTAGCGCTCTAGTTGTTCTTTAGAACACTCTGGGACATTCTGTCATTGGGCTATACTTGGGCTACATCTGGGTGATATTTGGGCTACATTTGGGCTCTTTTGTCTCTGGTGGCCATTTTGGGAGACTGCATGTCAGAATGTTTTAATGAAATAGAAAAGGATTTGAGAAGTCACTCAAAATGTGCCCTAATTCTATGTCAGGACGGAGGCGAGGATTATGCAGTCCTTTCTTCTCTTTATTCAAATAGCAAATTTAAAGTGGACCAATAAGAAAACTTTTACATAAACTTCAACTCCCATGAGCACATGGGCCACAGTGTCCATAACAACTGCCATCCAATCACGGGGCTGTCCACTGTATAATCGGTCCTGACGTCCCTTCCTCTTCCTCTTTCTTCTCTGCTCGTCAGATAAGTCATTTCACATTTTTCTGACGTTTGGTGCTATTTATTGTTAAGAGTTTATCCTGTGCAGTTTTTCTGCTTCTGTGGCTTGCCTTGTGTTAACATTGTTCGCGCTGTGTGTCAGCGCTTTATTCGGCAGTTTTAACGAGCGACAGGCGCTGCCTGCGCCGTCTCTGCCGCTGGATCGCGGAGCGTGTGGAGACGCGCTTCGGCGTTTCCCTAACTCTGTGGGGCGCCCGCCTCGTGTGAAGGGCTGCGTTAGCGGTCTTCGCTCGGGCTGTAGGCGCGTTGAGGCTGGAGTTCCCTTAGCCTCACCAACCCTCGCCAGACACCGGCTTCGGCTTGGCTGTAATTGACGAGTCTTCGGCTTGACTGTCATTGACGCGGGCTTCGGCGCTGCGCCACCTGGTGGCCGCCTAGTGGTACCGCATCTATCTTGACAAGTCTGTTGATTTTTGTCACGCTTATAACGTCCTGAACACCGGCGAGGGGGCTACCTCAGTATCTTAAGAGGTGATAGGTGTTCACACCCTCCACAATGCAAACTTGTGAACAATTACACAACTCCGCTCAGGAGGCTGAGGAGCTTTGTGTCTCCCAACCCTTACCACCTGCGGTTGGTCGCGCGCTCTCGCAGGCGTTGGACTCTGTCCTAGCGCCGTTGAGGGAGAGAGTGGACGCACTCGCCCAGAGCATCCCCGGGGTGTTTGGGGGCTCAGCGCCTGGCGACCGTGACCCCAAAGGAGGGCAGGGTGGTGGCAAAGTTTCAGGGAAACGTCACGCGGGGCACCTGGAGGAATTTGATCGCCTTCGAGAATCCTTCCGTAAGAGTGCGCGGACGTTGAAGAATATACCCTGCCGGGAGGAGTTTTACCCCGGAGAGACTGGCGACGAGGTCGCCCCGGACACGGACCAGGAGTATGGTTTCCCCATGGAGGGAGAGGGTGTTACTGATGACGACTCCTCCTCAGGGGATGAGGATGATTACTCGGGTCGCCCTTGGCGCCCGGCCTCTCATTCCTCAGAATCCCAGGAGGGTGACGATAAGTCTGACATGTTTGATCCGACCAGAATTTACCATCCCAGATCATCGGAATGGATCCCTGATCCTAAGGTGGCGAAGTATGTGGCGAGCAAAGTTCGCCAGCCCCTTGAGAGGGAGGTTAGGACCCGCATGCGGGGCGAGTGCCCTCGCCCGAAATTGGAAGGCAGGGTGGCAATCACCCCGGATATTGATGAGAAGCTCTGCGCGTTTTTTGCCAAATTCATGAGGGACCCCAAGAAGGGTATAGACCGCTCCTGGCGCAACTGTCAGGATAAGCTCCTAGACGCAGTGGGACCTATAACTCAGATTATCCAGCTGGCCGAGAGGGCCAAAGAGTCGGGGACCGCGATGTCCACGGAGATCGTGGCAGGTTGGGCCCAGAGAGCCTTATGCTTTTTGGGCAACGCGAATTGTGCATTAGCGGCAGAGCGGAGGAGGTCTCTCCTCATTAAAATCGACCCCAAGTTAGGTGACTTGGCCACCTCAGAAGCGGGACCCATTGCACAGGGCAAACTGTTTGGCGAACCATTTATCAAGGAATTGAATAAGTTCGTCACTACCTTTTCTGCCTTGGACAGGGCACAAACGTCAATTAAAAAGATTTTTCCCGGACGGGTTTTTGGAGTGGCCGGAAGAGGTAGGGGCCGCTCCTCCGGCCGCCAGCAGCAGCAGGGTCCCAACAATAGAAACCAGCAGCGTCGTAACAATGGATGGAACGACGGCCGACAGGGTAATTTCTACCCCAGTAGAGGCGCCGGCAGAGGGCGCGGCAGGGGCTACCGTGGCGGAGCCAATGCACCTGGAGGTCCATCCGGTGAGTGTTATCCTTTTTTCCCCGTCCGTTTTAGGGGGGAGGTTACAACACCACTTTCACAACTGGTGCAGGATCACCTCAGACCCTTGGGTTCTCCAAACGGTGCGGGGTTTCCAGATAGAATTCTACGGAACTCCCCATCAGAGGGTGTGCCCTCGTCCCCTCGTTTTCTCTTCGGAAGACAGACTCCTGATCGACAAAGAGGTAACAGACCTACTCAGGAAAGGGGCGATCCGACTGTCACGGTTACACCCGGCGGGCTTCTTGAGCAACATCTTCCTAGTCCAAAAGAGGGACGTAGGATTTCGCCCGGTAATAAACTTACGGGAATTCAACGAGTGGTTGGTATATCGCCACTTCAAGATGGAGGGGATCCACCTACTACGCGATCTCCTCCTCCAGGGGGACTGGATGGTGCGTCTGGACTTAAAGGACGCCTACCTAACGGTTCCGATCTTCCCTCCACACCGGAGGTTCCTCCAGTTTCTTTGGAAGGACACAATCTTCGAGTTTCAAGCCCTACCCTTCGGCCTATCATCGGCCCCATGGTGCTTTACGAAACTCCTTCGTCCGGTGGTGGAGACCCTTCGTGAGAGGGGCATTCGACTAATCATTTATCTGGACGATATATTGATTATGAATCAATCGTCAGAGCGTCTCCAGTTGGATTTGAACATGACTATTGCATTACTCCAGGATCTGGGCTTTGTAATCAACGCCCAGAAGTCTGTTCTCCGACCGTCGACTCAGATTACGTTTCTGGGATTCCAGATAGACTCTGTCTCGGCTTCTCTCAGCCTCCCCTCTCAGAAAGTAACCAAAATCCACAAAGAACTCTCCCATGTCCTTCGGAAGGACAGGATTTCTCTACGCCAATTGGCTCGCATCGTGGGTCTCCTCTCCTCCTCGATCCAAGCGATCTTCCCGGGCCCTCTTCACTACAGGGCCCTGCAGCGATTAAAGGCACTGCACCTCAGGAGGGGGCTCACGTACTCCGAACTTATCTCCCTCACGGAGGAAACGAGGACGGAATTGCGTTGGTGGATAGACCACGTGAGTGCGTGGAACGGGAGAGTGATTTTCGGTTCCAGCCCGGACCTGGTCATCGAGTCGGATGCCAGCAGAGCGGGCTGGGGTGCTCGATGCGGCAACATCACGATGGGAGGTCTGTGGTCGGAGGAGGAGCTTCACCTCCATATCAATTGTCTGGAACTTCTGGCGGGTTCCTTCGCGGTGCGATCCCTAACACGGAACAAGGTATCATGCTGCATTCTGCTACGCATGGACAATGTGTCAGCAGTACAGTATATCAATCGCCTGGGCGGTCCACGTTCTCAAGCCTTGGCGAACCTGGCGAAGGACTTTTGGCATTATTGTCTGGAGAAACAGATTTCGGTGACAGCGGAATACTTGCCGGGAAGGCAAAACTCCATTGCGGACTGGCAATCCAGGCACTTCCAGGATTTCAGCGACTGGCGACTGGAACGATCAGTCTTCCAGGCTTTGATAACCAGGTGGGGTCCATGTTCATTGGACCTGTTTGCATCCCATCTCAATCGTCAACTCCCGAGATTCGTGAGTTGGAGACCGGATCCGGAAGCGTCAGCGGTCGACGCGTTCTTGCAGAATTGGGCTCAGGAACAAACGTATGCGTTTCCCCCCTTTCTCATGATTCCGCGAGTAGCGGCTCAGGTTCGCCGTCAACGAGCTGCCATGATCTTGGTGACGCCCTTCTGGAGAGCTCAGGCGTGGTTCCCCTCTCTGTTGGATCTGTCATGGGATTGTCCCATTCTACTGCCCTTGTTCCCTTCGTTGCTCTCGAACCCTCAGGGGGAACCTCATCCTCTGGTGATCCAGGGAGTCTTGCGGCTCATGGCATGGAAGATTTCTGGGGACACTGGCAGGACGGCCGACTTTCGGCAGAGGCTGAGGACCTCATCCGCAGAGCCTGGGCTCCTGGGACGATCAAGAGGTACCGCTGGGCTTGGCAACGGTGGCGTCGTTGGTGTTTGGGAAGACACACCGATCCCGTGGGGGCAGATGTTAGCTACATCTTAAACTTTCTAGCTGAATTAGTTCATTCAGGACTAGCCTATCGGACTATCAATTCTTTCAGATCAGCCATTTCGGCTGGGCACGCCCCTATCGATGGGAGACCGGCAGGTGAACACCCTTGGGTTTGTAGGTTGATGAAGGGTACTCGGCTGTCTAAGCCCCCGGAGCCCAGATATGACTCCCTTTGGGACGTCAATATCGTTCTCCGTTTCCTCTGTTCTTGGAGAGACAATCAATATCTCTCCAGAAAGGAGTTATCTGCCAAGTTGGCAATCTTGCTCTGTTTGGTTTCGTGCAAACGTGTCTCCGACGTTAAGGCTTTAGATATTACTGCACGGGCGTTCACCCCGGACGGAGTCACCTTTACGGTGGCTAGAAGAACGAAGACTAGTATCAGGTCGGTATCTTACCCTTCTTTTCCAGACCAACCCAAACTCTGTGTGGTACGGTGCCTCAAGGCGTATGAGGACTTGACGTCAGAATACCGCCTCCCGGGAGAACGTCAACTCCTCATTGCTTTGCAGAAACCGTTCAAAGCAGTTTCCTCTCCAACCATCGCCAGGTGGGTCCGTTGGATCATGACCGAGGCGGGGGTGGACGTGACCAGATTTGGAGCCCACTCCACGAGAGGAGCAATGGCTTCTAAGGCTATTCAAGTGGGCGGCCGCTTGGAGGATATTATGGCCGCAGCGGACTGGTCCTCTGAGTCCATATTCAAGAAATTTTACTTCAAACCCATCTATGGTGCCGCGGAATTGGTGGTGGACAGGCTTTAAACCTGCATAATCCTCGCCTCCGTCCTGACATAGAATGAAAAATTTCCTAGCTATCGTAACGGAAAGTTTCAATTCTATTAAGGACAAGGAGGCGAGGATTATCCCTCCCGAGACTCGATGGTCTCACCCACCCGGAATCTCCGTAGTTTCAGTAAGTAAGTCTTTTGAATGGGTTTGATAATGTTAATGCAACTGTATTTGTTTCACGTTGATTGTGAGACTGAATATTTCATTATCAGGTTTTTAGGAGCATGTGTGATTATTCTGAGCTCACTTAAGACATTTTTCAAATTTACCTGGCTACGCAACTCTGTATATTGTTTTCTCTGCTTCCTTATACGGAAAAGAATCAGGATAACGGTTGTCTTGTATTGGTTTAGGACTAGACCAGAAGGAATGATGTACGCCCTGGGAATCTTTCCTCGCAGACAAGAAGAGGAAGAGGAAGGGAGGTCAGGACCGATTATACAGTGGACAGCCCCGTGATTGGATGGCAGTTGTTATGGACACTGTGGCCCATGTGCTCATGGGAGTTGAAGTTTATGTAAAAGTTTTCTTATTGGTCCACTTTAAATTTGCTATTTGAATAAAGAGAAGAAAGGACTGCATAATCCTCGCCTCCTTGTCCTTAATAGAATTGAAACTTTCTGTTACGATAGCTAGGAAATTTTTCATTTTTCATTCTGCAGCACTAATCATACTTTCTATGGCAAAATATACCCCCTCATGTTGTTTCTTTTTAAATTAAATGTTTTAGGAGTTACCACTTTATTCCAATCAGGATGGCTTCAGGTGTGCCATACCTTTGTAATAAGTAGGACTGTTAGCGCTCTAGTTGTTCTTTAGAACACTCTAGGAGGCTGCAGTAGAACACAAAGGAATCAACTGACAGTCTCTGTCCTTGTTGGATGTACATGTTTTACTGAGAATGTCAGACTTCATTTTCACATGACTGAGAAAGATAATGTGAATTTACAGAAAATATGCTTTCAGTTTAGCTTATAGATCCCCTTCCAAACCACTGTGGGAAAATCATGAGATATTAGTTTTCTTTCAAACAATATTCATGATATCACAGCAGAAGGTTTTTTCACATGGTAAAATCACCTTAGAACCCACCACAATTCCTAAAACGAGTATGGTACCATCAACAAATGATTTATAATGTAACTAAAGTCCTAAAACCTTCTATTAACTACAATGCTTTTTAATGAGGTGCTATCATGTATATTGGTCCCAAGATGGCTGCCAACACTTCTTGGATGAAGTGCTGACAGCCAATCAGATCAGATGTGTGGTTAGGCTCCGCCCAGATATATATCTTTTTTTGAACCTAAATTACTCAAAATCCACTGGAGCACATATATTGAGACCTAGCAAAGGCACATCAGGCTAACAGTCCCTACAATTTTGCCAAGTTTCGTGCAAATCCATTCAGCCGTTCGAGCTAAAAGTGAGGCCAACCGCCCTATGGAAATTAACATGGGAAAAACGCGTTTTGTGACCCCCTTTTTTCTCGACCCCCCCTTGATGAAACCCCCCCAAATTGTCAGGGGCTGCTCAGAAACAAAATGTTCCATTTTCCTGAAAATTTCAGCCAATTCCGTCCACAAACGCCAAAGTTATTAGACATAGAATTTTCAAAAATCCCATAGAGAAAAAATCCTAACTATATATACCTACTGGCGACCGCCAGTAGGTAATATACTAGCAGCCGGTCCCGAGGTTGTTTGGGTATGAAATAGAATGTGTGTAATAGGCTAGGGAAATTTATTTTAAAATCTCGCGGTAGAGAACATTTTTAGCATGAAGTGTCACAATAGTTAGGCATGTGTGTGCAGATACTGTGTGTACCTCAGAGTAAGAAGTATTAGCAGATGTCTCTAGTGTGTATGTACTCCACTTCCGTAGGTAAGCGTGTGTGAAAGTGCATTCAGTTGTAAATTTCGAGTCCCCGCAGGCACGCTGAATCTCGTCATCCCCCGCTTGAGGCCCGGCTCCAGTTTTGTTTGATGTTGTGCTTGTGGTGTAAAGTCGTTGAGGCAGAGAGTTGAGTGGGTGAGAGCGCATGCTGGAGAAACTGCACGTGTGGGAAAGTGCAGTCAGTTCAAAGGTTAGTGTCCCAGCAGGCACGCTTAGTTGCGTCATCCGCCGCCTGAACCCGGCTCCAGCCCTAGTTAATGTTGTGCGTCTGGTGTAAATTTGTTTATGTAGAGAGTTGAGTGTGTGACAGCACGCAGGAGATGCTGCAGTTAGTGTTCCCGCAGGCACTGTCCTTTATGCAAAGAGTTGCCTGGCTCATAGCGCGCAGGATACTGTGCAGTTATTGTCCCCGCAGGCACGATCAGTCATGTCTGCCCCCGCCTAAGCCCTGGCAATTGCCGCGCCCATTGGCCACGCCCCTTGCTCTCGCACAATTGCCGCACCCATTGGCCTTGGCCACGCCCCCGGCCCAACGCACACGTTTGTTTTCCACACGCTTTTTTGGGGGGGATGTGCCGCGCGATTGTTGCCGGTTGTCGCGCACATTGGCCACACCTCTTGCTGCCGCGCAATTGCAATTGCCGCGCCCATTGGCCTTGTTCACGCCCCCAGCACACGCCCACAGCACAACGCACACGTTTAAGGAACGCTTTTTTTGTCGTCATGCCGCGCCCCGCCCCCACCCACGCCCACAAGGGACTACTTTGCTGGTAAGGTTCTTTTACCTTTCAAATGTATATGGTGGGCATCTGTATAGCCTATGTCCTTCTGCTGCAACTGCCCTTTCCAATGCTGTATTGGGTGTTGTGATTGGTGCTGTAGGTTCATGAGATTACCCGCCTCAACGGTTTGGGCTCTCTCTTTATAATAATAGTATAGATATAGATATATATATATATATATAGTCGCTCACATTCTTCGTATTACAAAAGAATTATCGCATACACGGGGGGCGTTCTTGATTTTTTTTATTTTCAACAGCCTCTAAACAAACGCGTTTCGGCGTGAAGCCTTCTTCGGTGTTCATGACACATTGAAAACGGCATGTTAATAAAGCTTTGTTGTTGTTCACATACATAGAAGTAAAGAAGGGGCAACTACCCCATAGCTAGCATGAGCGCCATATTGGAATTGCTCGCTGCATATTCATAAAGCACGCATGGAATTCATTAGTACAATACATAATCATATGTGCGCAAAATGAACATTTCATTAATCATTATGCTTCATATTACGTGATAAAGTCGTTTATCGGCATAAAGTTCGTACAAATTAAAAGGGGAGAAAATGAGACAAAATCTCGCCGTGGATCAGCTGGTGTCCCATCCTTATAAACTTCCTTCCTGTAGTGTTTGTGTGATCCAAATTCATATATTATTTACAAATACTAATGTACAGCCAATCACTTTCATCTAAAACAATCATTCAATTGATAATCATTAAATTCATGTTTGCTTAACTGCAAGACAGTCAACTCATCTGAAACAAGAAAGGTCACCTAAACTATTTTCCCAAATGCACAATCAACTCCTCCCCAATGTTCAAACCCTTTGGGAATTTAGTGAGTAAGTCTATAATGTATCTTGATTCTAAACGGCGTAACTTTCGTTGTCTGTTCCCACCTCTGATATTATTGGAATATAATCCAAACCAAAATATTGCAGTTTGCTCCTATCGCTTTGATGAAATTCAGCAAAATGGCATGCTACTGGGTAGGCAGCATCAGCTTTGTCTATTGCTCTGATTTTTAGCTGATGAATGGTGCTGCCTATGTAGCGTAGCCCACACGGGCACACTAGGCAGTATACTGCATACGGTGTACTACACGTAATACATTTGGAGATTTCTCTGGATTTCCCTGTGTCTGGTAGATTATAGGTAAGAACCCTCTTAATGCTGGCGCACGCCTTGCACCTGCTGCAAGGGAAGAATCCCTTCATCTCATTTAAGGTGCTTACTCTGAGTGTGACCTTTTCTAAATGACTCCTCACCAATATATCCTGTAAGGATCTAGCCTTCATAAATGTTACCAGTGGATGTGTTGGTATATCATCTCTGATGACACTATTGGTCTTAAGAATGTGTCAATTCTTTTTGAGCATCTTCTTCATATGGTTAGCTTCTGAAGAATAAGGGGTGATCATACGAAATCTGCCTTTCCTATTGGCGTCGTCCTTCTTGGGTTTATCCATGAGGAGTTTATCCCTAGGGATCTTTCTGACTTTGCACAGAGTCTTGTCTAGAGCACCCAGATCATAGCCTCTCACACTCCATCTGGCAATGCACTCCGAGGCAGCCGCCTCAAAGTCCTGCTCTCTAGAACTGTTCCTCCTCAATCTTAGGAGTTTGCCATACGGTATGCTTTGAATCAACTTGGGTGGGTGGTTACTGCTGGCAAACAAAGTAGAGTTGCCAGCAATGGGTTTGCAAAAAAGGGCTGTGTGTAACTCACCATTATCCAAAAACACCCTCAGGTCCAAATGGTCACTGCCACTGGACTTATTGTACTCAAGAAGTGCAGGTTGAAATCATTCTTGTTTAATACATCGATATATTGATATACCGTGTCCACTGTCCCCTGCCACACAAGTGTTAGACGGACCGGGAGGGTCGGCCGAGGATAAGGGGAGAGGTCTCCGGGGAGAGCCGTCTCCAGCGATCGTACAGACAAGTAACTTCCCCCCCACAGACGTACACCACACCAGGGTAAGGTTCAACGATATTTTATAAGCAATTCTTCAAGTACGGTAAAATGATACAAGGAGGTCTGGACTCAGGGGTCCCCTCGATTATGGTCTCTGGATTGGGAAAAGGGTAGCGGGACAGTCTTGTTACCAATAGATGAAATAGCTCTCAATCCTCGAGCTCGGCGTTCTAGATGGACGGGCCGCGGCGGAGCCAGCAGGTCCCGAGATGGATAAAGGAAGCGACGGTCCGCGGCGGAGCCAGCAGGTCCCGATGAAGATGGTAGTTACAAACGGTCCGCGGCCACGCCAGCAGGTCCCGACGACGATGAAGGTTACGAAGGTTGCGGCAGCGCCAGCAGGCAGGACGATAGTTCACAAGGCAGGGCTACGGCAGCGCCAGTAGTCCGTCAAGGATGAGTTCTTCTCTGCGTCTCTCGACTCCAGGATACAACTGCCTTCCTGCTCTGGAGCTGCCCCAGTTATAGGGCTGGTGCCCTTTGATGTCCGGACCCTCGCACTTGGAGGTCGGGAGGTCCGGGATGAGGGAGTCCAGACACCCAGCAGGGGGGTGGAGCCAGCGCCCGGGGAGGCTGGGGGCGAGCGGTACCTGGCGGGGGAGAGCCATCGACACCTCTTTCTCCCATTGACCTGCCAAGTAGTCCGCTCACCTCCTGGGTGGATGGTGGTGCCGGGATGTCTGAGGCCTGGCCAGGCCCAGGGTTAGGGTCGATCGGAGGCCACGCGGCCTCGTGGTGCAGTGTCCAAGATGGCGCCTGGGTCGGGCGCGTGGGCCGGTGGTGGATCGGGCCCAAGGGGTCGAGATGTTCAGAGGCAGGGGTCCCGGAGGGGACGGGAAACGTGAAGTGGTGGTGTGTAACACTTGAGGGACCGGGCTCGGGCCTGGTCGGGTAGAGGGGGAGCGGGCCCTTCATGTGGCCTGTCCAACATGCGTCCCCCCCAGCTGAAGGCGGGGAGAGTCACCCATCCTCTTGGGGACTCTCCTCGTCGAGGCGGAAAATGCGTGACAGGCCATCCGCGTTGGCGTGGTCTTGCCCAGGTCGGTGTTCCACAGTGAAGTCCATCCCCTGTAGAGAGATGGACCAACGCAGTAGTTTTGGGTTTTCCCCCCGCATCTGCATCAGCCACTGCAGGGGTCGATGGTCGGTCTGAACCCGAAAGTGTGTGCCAAAAAGATAGGGCCGGAGCTTTTTGAGGGCCCATACCACAGCGAAGGCCTCCCTCTCGATGGTGCTCCAGCGTTGTTCTCGAGGCAGGAGTCGCCTGCTGATGAAGGCCACTGGCTGATCACGGCCTTCGGGGTTCAATTGAGACAGGACCGCCCCAATGCCGTGGTCGGAGGCATCCGTCTGGACGACGAATTCCCGGCTGTAGTCGGGGGCCTGGAGCACGGGGGCGGAGCACATGGCGGCCTTCAGTTGTTCGAAGGCTGTTTGACAATCTGGGGTCCAGTTGACCTTCTTTGGTTGATTTTTAGACGTGAGTTCTGTGAGGGGCCCCACTATGCTACCATAGTCCTTCACGAACCGTCGGTAATAGCCTGTGAGTCCCAGAAAGGCGCGCACCTCGGTCTGGGTGATGGGGGGCTGCCAGGACTGGATGGCGGCGATCTTGAGCTGTAGAGGGGCCACCAGGCCGCTTCCCACCTGGTGTCCGAGGTAGGTCACGGACCCCTGACCAATCTGGCATTTGCTGGCCTTGATCGTGAGGCCAGCTCGCTGAAGGGCCTGTAGTACCTCTCGGAGGTGATGGAGGTGGTCGGACCAGTGGTGGCTGTATACAGCGATGTCGTCTAGGTAGGCGGCACTGAATCCTTCGAGTCCGGCCAAGACCTGGTTAACGAGTCGCTGAAATGTTGCTGGGGCATTCTTCATGCCGAAGGGCATGACCTTGAAATGATAATGGCCGTCAGGAGTGGAAAATGCAGATCGTTCTTGGGCCCGGGGTGTGAGGCCGATTTGCCAGTAGCCCGCCGTCAGGTCGAAAATGCTGAGGAAGCGGGCAGCTCCCATGCGGTCGATTAGTTCATCTGCCCGGGGGATGGGATGTGCATCTGTTCTGGTGACCGCATTCAAGCCCCGGTAGTCGACGCAGAACCGGAGTTCCGGTGTGGTGCCGGGGGTGGCTGCTTTGGGGACCAGTACTACTGGGCTGGCCCAGGGGCTGTCTGAGGGCTCAATGACCCCGAGCGTGAGCATCTTGGTCACCTCTTCTTGGATGCAGGCCCGTACCCGATCTGGTACGCGGTAGGCCCGGTGGCGGATAGGGGGGTTGTCCCCCGTGTCCACGTCGTGCACACACCAGGAGGTGACACCTGGGGTGAGGGAGAACAGGCTGGCGAACTGCAGCAGGAGGTCTCGACATTCTTGTTGTTGTTCCAGGGTGAGGGCCTCCGAGAGTCGGACCCCGTCTACGGAGCCGTCTTTCTCCCGAGTCCATAAGAGGTCAGGGAGGGGTTCAGAGTCTTCTTCGGCTCCATTGTCTGTGGCCATCAGGAGGCTGAGTTCTGACCGCACGAAATGGGGTTTCAGTCTATTAGCGTGGAGGACCCGGAGGGGGTTCCTTGAAGATTCCATGTCGATGAGATAGGTGACAGGGCCCTTGCGCTCGACTACTTTGAAGGGCCCCGTCCACTTGTCTTGCAGGGCGCATGGTTCGGTGGGGGACATCACCCATACTTGTTGGCCGGGTTCAAATTCGATGGAGGAGGCATTTTGGTCATACCACTTTTTCATGTCCTCTTGACTGGCCTCCAAGTTTGCTTTCGCTATCTCCCTGAATCGTCGGGTCTGGTTGCGGAGGGTTAGGAGGTATTTGAAGACATCTGGAGGGTTCTTTAGAGGGGGCATTTCCCAACCTTCTTTGACTAGGCTGAGCGGCCCTCGCACAGGGTGTCCATATAAGAGTTCGAACGGGCTGAAGCCGAGGGACTTCTGGGGGACTTCTCGATAGGCAAAGAGGAGGCACGGCAGTAGCACATCCCACTGGCGACGGAGGGGCTCTTCCAACCCCCCAATCATCCCTTTGAGCGTGCGGTTGAACCGCTCAACTAGTCCGTTTCCTTGAGGGTGATAGGGGGTCGTGAATCGGTAGGTGACCCCACACTGTTGCCAGAGGGACTTCATGTATTTTGAAATAAAGTTCGTGCCTCTGTCGCTGACGACTTCTCGGGGGAAGCCCACGCGGGAGAAGATCCCCATCAGGGCCCGGCCGACTACCGGGGCTGTCACAGTTCGCAGGGGAACAGCCTCAGGGTAGCGGGTGGCGTGGTCCACCAGTACCAGGATGAACCGATGTCCTTGTGCTGTACGGGGGTCGAGGGGCCCCACAATGTCTATCCCCACCCTCTCGAACGGGGTGGTGACCACTGGAAATGGTTGCAGGGGGGCTTTCAGTTTGCGGCCGCTCTTCCCACTGGCTTGGCACGTGGGGCAAGATCGGCAATGCTGGAGTACGTCATTCCTCATCTTCGGCCAGAAGAAGTGGGTCACCAGGCGGCTGTAGGTTTTATCTTGGCCCAGATGGCCAGCCAGGGGGACATCGTGGGCCAGGTTCAGCAAGAAGTCTCTAAAACAGAGGGGCACCACTAGTACTCAGCTGGCCCCTAACTCCGCGATTTTTTGTTCACTGTATAGCAAATCATTGTCCCAATAGACCCAATGTGTTCCGGAAGTATCCCCTGCGCTCTGAGCGAGGGCTTGTTGGCGGAGTCCCTCGAGGGAGGGACAGGTCTTCTGTTCTTGGCGAAACTGCTCTTGGGTGGGTCCCCCCTCTTGATGCCACTGATCCAGTCCGGAAAGGTCCGGAGGTTGAGCGAGTCCCTCGGGAGCTGGTTCTGGGGGGACGGCCCGGTCGGTGTCTTCTACTGGAACGACCGGGGGAGGAGGTGCCGGCCATTCAGGTTCTTCGGGTTGGGGATTGGCACGGGCGGCCATGGACCGGGTGGTGACGCACGCCCAGTCCGGGATGCCCAACATCCCCAGGTGTTCTCTTCGCTCTACGGCGGCCCACGGAGAGCTTTCAAGGTCATTCCCCAGGAGACAGTCTACGGGGGCGTCATCTCGGACCGTCACCTTCAACATGCCGGAGACTCCTCCCCACTCGAAGGGGACGCAGGCCATCCGACACAGACTCTCCGAATTATCGGCTGAACGGACAGGGCAGAGAATGTTTGGTAGGATCTGTTCCGGGGTCACCAGGTGACAGCGGACGGCTGTTACACTGGCCCCGGTGTCACGTAGGGCTTCGGCCCGGCGTCCATTGATGCTCACCCATTGGCTGTACTTCCGGGTGTTAGCGGGTAGGGGGACCCGCGGGACCATGTCTCTCCCCCCTAAGCATGCTAGAGCCATGGCGGCTGGCTCCCATTCTTGGTGTTCTTGCTCATATTCTTCCTGCTCCTCGGAGATCTGCTCTTCCCCCAAGGCAGCGGCAGCCACCTGGCGCGGTCTCGGGCTCTGGTTCTGTGGACAATTTGGGTCGTTGGCGTAGTGGCCGACTCGCTGGCATCGGTGGCACGTGACATTGGCTCTATATCCCGGTCGAGCCGGGGCGCTGCCCCGGTTGGCCGGGGGGTTGGTGCTGGTAGTGGGGGTGGCCGGAGCGTTGTCTCTTCCTCGTCCTTGGCCCCCTCCTCCTCCTCGGGGACGGTGCTGACCGTGGTGGTTTCGGTTCTGCTCATAGGACCCATTTCGGCCTACTCTGGTGATTTCCCACCGGTCAGCCTCGGCTGCGAGCTGCCGTGGATCAGTCAATTTGCTGTCGAGGAGGTGCTGCCGGAGCTCGATGAAGCAATTGTTTGATAGATGCTCCCACACCATGAGATTGAAGAGCTGTTCGTAAGTGGTGACATTGCTCCCCTTGATCCAACCCTCAAAGGCTCGGCTGAAATAGTTCACGTAGTCCACCCAAGTTGTACCCGGGATGCGGGTGCAGTCTCGGAACCTCTGACGGTACATCTCGGGTGTGAGTCCATAGCGGGTGAGGAGGGCAGCTTTCATGTGGTCATAGGAGGTCATCTGATGGTCCGGGAGCTGTAGCAGGGCATCGCGGCCCTCATTGAGGAATCTCCCCCATAGACCGGCTCCCCAGTCGCTTCGATCGATCCGGTGGGTGGTCATAGCGATTTCGTAGGCCTTGAACCATTGCTGGATGTCGTCCTCTCGGAAGTATTCTCGAACGACATCCTTGGGGATGTGTACCTTTTTATCTGTTGCTCCTGGGGTGCGGGGTTGCTCGGGCACCCCTAATTCTTTGTTTTGCTTGCGTAAGTCTATCTCAGCTAATTTGCGCTCGTGTTCATATGCCAGTCTTTTTTCCTCGAGCTCTCTTTGTCTCTGTTTTTCCTCTCTTTCTTCTCGGAGCCGCAGATGTTCTAAGCTCAGTTTCTGTTCGGCCAACTTGAGTTCACCATCCATTCTGAGCCGGGCCATTTCTAGTTCATGTAGCCGTGTTCTTTCTCGTTCCTGGATCTCGTCTTGCGAGAGACCCGTTCTTCGCTCCTCGGGAGCCGTGGTGTCTTTTTCTGCTGCTGCGACATTTTGGTCCGGGGGTCTGACGGCCCCGGTTTCTGCCCAGGACTCCAGGGCATGCTTGAAATCGTCTTTGGTGCTTAGACCGGTGGTAGCGATACCTAGTTCGATGCAGAATTGTTTTAATTCCCGATGGCTGTATTCTTCCAATTTCTCCATCTGAAATTTCTCGGTGGATCCGCTTTCTTTGGTTGTCATCGTGATCTCGTCGTGGGGTGAGCTACTCTCTGTACGATTATGCGGTGATTCGGATCGCGCCGCTGGCCACCAATGTTAGACGGACCGGGAGGGTCGGCCGAGGATAAGGGGAGAGGTCTCCGGGGAGAGCCGTCTCCAGCGATCGTACAGACAAGTAACTTCCCCCCCACAGACGTACACCACACCAGGGTAAGGTTCAACGATATTTTATAAGCAATTCTTCAAGTACGGTAAAATGATACAAGGAGGTCTGGACTCAGGGGTCCCCTCGATTATGGTCTCTGGATTGGGAAAAGGGTAGCGGGACAGTCTTGTTACCAATAGATGAAATAGCTCTCAATCCTCGAGCTCGGCGTTCTAGATGGACGGGCCGCGGCGGAGCCAGCAGGTCCCGAGATGGATGAAGGAAGCGACGGTCCGCGGCGGAGCCAGCAGGTCCCGATGAAGATGGTAGTTACAAACGGTCCGCGGCCACGCCAGCAGGTCCCGACGACGATGAAGGTTACGAAGGTTGCGGCAGCGCCAGCAGGCAGGACGATAGTTCACAAGGCAGGGCTACGGCAGCGCCAGTAGTCCGTCAAGGATGAGTTCTTCTCTGCGTCTCTCGACTCCAGGATACAACTGCCTTCCTGCTCTGGAGCTGCCCCAGTTATAGGGCTGGTGCCCTTTGATGTCCGGACCCTCGCACTTGGAGGTCGGGAGGTCCGGGATGAGGGAGTCCAGACACCCAGCAGGGGGGTGGAGCCAGCGCCCGGGGAGGCTGGGGGCGAGCGGTACCTGGCGGGGGAGAGCCATTGACACCTCTTTCTCCCATTGACCTGCCAAGTAGTCCGCTCACCTCCTGGGTGGATGGTGGTGCCGGGATGTCTGAGGCCTGGCCAGGCCCAGGGTTAGGGTCGATCGGAGGCCACGCGGCCTCGTGGTGCAGTGTCCAAGATGGCGCCTGGGTCGGGCGCGTGGGCCGGTGGTGGATCGGGCCCAAGGGGTCGAGATGTTCAGAGGCAGGGGTCCCGGAGGGGACGGGAAACGTGAAGTGGTGGTGTGTAACACTTGAGGGACCGGGCTCGGGCCTGGTCGGGTAGAGGGGGAGTGGGCCCTTCATGTGGCCTGTCCAACAACAAGGAACAGGTCATCCATATACCGATGCCACTGCACTACTCTCCCACTACTTTGTCCCTCATACAGCCTGGGTACCCGCTCCTCCCACCAGCCAACGAACAAGTTTGCATAACTGGGGGCAAATCAGGTGCCCATAGCTGTACCAGGCACTTGCCTGAAGAATTGATCCTCAAACAAGAAAATATTGTTTGTGAGACAGAATTCCACAAATTCAAGTAGCATTAGATTGTGTTCCACATAGCTTAACTGTCGTTTCTCTAGGTAGTGTTGAATAGCACTCAAACCATGCTCATGTTTGATACAAGTATATAAACTTGTGATATCCAACACCATCAGCAGATAAGTGGGATTCCAAGTAATTTTGACAATCTTATTCAGAAAGTCTTTAGTGTCCTTAGTGTAAGATTCAAGTTGGGCTACAAAAATAGTTGTCAATAAACATAGACAGATTTAGGAAGATAGTAAAACGCGGGGACCACTGGATTGTTGCTCCAAAGGAATAAATGTTCCTCTGTCCCCAACAGAGGACCGCTTCCGTATCAGTTCCTCATACAGTTTCACACTTTGTTTATATACTTCACTATTGGATTTCTCATAGTACTTATCATCCGATAATTGACAGAGTGCCTCTTTGTGGTATTGCTCCCTTGTTTGGAGGACCACTTTTCCACCTTTGTCTGAAGGTTTTATTATGACTGTGGTGTTTTTTGTAGGGCCATTTTCTCTACAGGTTTAATGTTACCGCTTCTTTGCCCGTGGTTATTACCTTTAAGTTTAAATTTGAGAAGATCATTTATCATTGCCTCAGAGAAAACATCAATTGCATCCAGGGGCATCTGGGGATTGAACACCGATGTTGGTTCAAACTAGCTAATATTGCCAATTGACTTTCTATGCATTTCTCCCTTCCACATGTAAGCCTGTGTGTAAACAAAATCATTTTCATAAATGCCCTCTAATTTACATGCTTGTATAGGTAACCACATAAATGAGGTTGTGCAAATAACCACTGCTTCTAAACTCCATGTGTTGTTCCCATTTCGGAAATAGATCATTTTTCTTGATACTTATTTTTCACTTTTTATTTTTTACCAAGTGAATTTCTGTATACCTGGTACACACTGAAAAACCATAGCAAGGCGCAGCTCAGTTATTGGTTCTGGACACTTGAGTTCTTTGTGAAACTGCAACCATAAGGCTCCAGTGGACATACCTGTATATTGCTTTTAAAAATATGCCAAGATTCTTCAAGGTGTTTCTATTGAAAGTAACAGTTGAAATTAAAACATATTGAAAATGAGTTGAAAAAACATCCATTTGTGCCTGCATTTTCACCTGTAATTTCTTCTAAGAAATGTATAGCTTTTGGGAATCCATTATTGTTTTTGCAGTTATTGTCCCCGCAGGCACGATCAGTCATGTCTGCCCCCGCCTAAGCCCTGGCAATTGCCGCGCCCATTGGCCACGCCCCTTGCTCTCGCACAATTGCCGCACCCATTGGCCTTGGCCACGCCCCCGGCCCAACGCACACGTTTGTTTTCCACACGCTTTTTTGGGGGGGGATGTGCCGCGCGATTGTTGCCGGTTGTCGCGCACATTGGCCACACCTCTTGCTGCCGCGCAATTGCAATTGCCGCGCCCATTGGCCTTGTTCACGCCCCCAGCACACGCCCACAGCACAACGCACACGTTTAAGGAACGCTTTTTTTTGTCGTCATGCCGCGCCCCGCCCCCACCCACGCCCACAAGGGACTACTTTGCTGGTAAGGTTCTTTTACCTTTCAAATGTATATGGTGGGCATCTGTATAGCCTATGTCCTTCTGCTGCAACTGCCCTTTCCAATGCTGTATTGGGTGTTGTGATTGGTGCTGTAGGTTCATGAGATTACCCGCCTCAATGGTTTGGGCTCTCTCTTTATAATAATTGTATAGATATAGATATATATATATATATATAGTCGCTCACATTCTTCGTATTACAAAAGAATTATCGCATACACGGGGGCGTTCTTGATTTTTTTTATTTTCAACAGCCTCTAAACAAACGCGTTTCGGCGTGAAGCCTTCTTCGGTGTTCATGACACATTGAAAACGGCATGTTAATAAAGCTTTGTTCACATACATAGAAGTAAAGAAGGGGCAACTACCCCATAGCTAGCATGAGCGCCATATTGGAATTGCTCGCTGCATATTCATACAGCACGCATGGAATTCATTAGTACAATACATAATCATATGTGCGCAAAATGAACATTTCATTAATCATTATGCTTCATATTACGTGATAAAGTCGTTTATCGGCATAAAGTTCGTACAAATTAAAAGGGGAGAAAATGAGACAAAATCTCGCCGTGGATCAGCTGGTGTCCCATCCTTATAAACTTCCTTCCTGTAGTGTTTGTGTGATCCAAATTCATATATTATTTACAAATACTAATGTACAGCCAATCACTTTCATCTAAAACAATCATTCAATTGATAATCATTAAATTCATGTTTGCTTAACTGCAAGACAGTCAACTCATCTGAAACAAGAAAGGTCACCTAAACTATTTTCCCAAATGCACAATCAACTCCTCCCCAATGTTCAAACCCTTTGGGAATTTAGTGAGTAAGTCTATAATGTATCTTGATTCTAAACGGCGTAACTTTCGTTGTCTGTTCCCACCTCTGATATTATTGGAATATAATCCAAACCAAAATATTGCAGTTTGCTCCTATCGCTTTGATGAAATTCAGCAAAATGGCATGCTACTGGGTAGGCAGCATCAGCTTTGTCTATTGCTCTGATTTTTAGCTGATGAATGGTGCTGCCTATGTAGCGTAGCCCACACGGGCACACTAGGCAGTATACTGCATACGGTGTACTACACGTAATACATTTGGAGATTTCTCTGGATTTCCCTGTGTCTGGTAGATTATAGGTAAGAACCCTCTTAATGCTGGCGCACGCCTTGCACCTGCTGCAAGGGAAGAATCCCTTCATCTCATTTAAGGTGCTTACTCTGAGTGTGACCTTTTCTAAATGACTCCTCACCAATATATCCTGTAAGGATCTAGCCTTCATAAATGTTACCAGTGGATGTGTTGGTATATCATCTCTGATGACACTATTGGTCTTAAGAATGTGTCAATTCTTTTTGAGCATCTTCTTCATATGGTTAGCTTCTGAAGAATAAGGGGTGATCATACGAAATCTGCCTTTCCTATTGGCGTCGTCCTTCTTGGGTTTATCCATGAGGAGTTTATCCCTAGGGATCTTTCTGACTTTGCACAGAGTCTTGTCTAGAGCACCCAGATCATAGCCTCTCACACTCCATCTGGCAATGCACTCCGAGGCAGCCGCCTCAAAGTCCTGCTCTCTAGAACTGTTCCTCCTCAATCTTAGGAGTTTGCCATACGGTATGCTTTGAATCAACTTGGGTGGGTGGTTACTGCTGGCAAACAAAGTAGAGTTGCCAGCAATGGGTTTGCAAAAAAGGGCTGTGTGTAACTCACCATTATCCAAAAACACCCTCAGGTCCAAATGGTCACTGCCACTGGACTTATTGTACTCAAGAAGTGCAGGTTGAAATCATTCTTGTTTAATACATCAATATATTGATATACCATGTCCACTGTCCCCTGCCACACAAGGAACAGGTCATCCATATACCGATGCCACTGCACTACTCTCCCACTACTTTGTCCCTCATACAGCCTGGGTACCCGCTCCTCCCACCAGCCAACGAACAAGTTTGCATAACTGGGGGCAAATCAGGTGCCCATAGCTGTACCAGGCACTTGCCTGAAGAATTGATCCTCAAACAAGAAAATATTGTTTGTGAGACAGAATTCTACAAATTCAAGTAGCATTAGATTGTGTTCCACATAGCGTAACTGTCGTTTCTCTAGGTAGTGTTGAATAGCACTCAAACCATGCTCATGTTTGATACAAGTATATAAACTTGTGATATCCAACACCATCAGCAGATAAGTGGGATTCCAAGTAATTTTGACAATCTTATTCAGAAAGTCTTTAGTGTCCTTAGTGTAAGATTCAAGTTGGGCAACAAAAACAGTTGTCAATAAACATAGACAGATTTAGGAAGATAGTAAAACGCGGGGACCACTGGATTGTTGCTCCAAAGGAATAAATGTTCCTCTGTCCCCAACAGAGGACCGCTTCCGTATCAGTTCCTCATACAGTTTCACACTTTGTTTATATACTTCACTATTGGATTTCTCATAGTACTTATCATCCGATAATTGACGGAGTGCCTCTTTGTGGTATTGCTCCCTTGTTTGGAGGACCACTTTTCCACCTTTGTCTGAAGGTTTTATTATGACTGTGGTGTTTTTTGTAGGGCCATTTTCTCTACAGGTTTAATGTTACCGCTTCTTTGCCCGTGGTTATTACCTTTAAGTTTAAATTTGAGAAGATCATTTATCATTGCCTCAGAGAAGACATCAATTGCATCCAGGGGCATCTGGGGATTGAACACCGATGTTGGTTCAAACTAGCTAATATTGCCAATTGACTTTCTATGCATTTCTCCCTTCCACATGTAAGCCTGTGTGTAAACAAAATCATTTTCATAAATGCCCTCTAATTTACATGCTTGTATAGGTAACCACATAAATGAGGTTGTGCAAATAACCACTGCTTCTAAACTCCATGTGTTGTTCCCATTTCGGAAATAGATCATTTTTCTTGATACTTATTTTTCACTTTTTATTTTTTACCAAGTGAATTTCTGTATACCTGGTACACACTGAAAAACCATAGCAAGGCGCAGCTCAGTTATTGGTTCTGGACACTTGAGTTCTTTGTGAAACTGCAACCATAAGGCTCCAGTGGACATACCTGTATATTGCTTTTAAAAATATGCCAAGATTCTTCAAGGTGTTTCTATTGAAAGTAACAGTTGAAATTAAAGCATATTGAAAATGAGTTGAAAAAACATCCATTTGTGCCTGCATTTTCACCTGTAATTTCTTCTAAGAAATGTATAGCTTTTGGGAATCCATTATTGTTTTTAGATCGATTTCTAGCACTAACTGAAAGAAGTAAAAGCACAAAAAAGCACACAAAAGCTATGTCCCAATAAAATGTTAAAACTGTGTAGAAAATGTTGGTTTTCTAACTAATGTCTTCCTATGCCTGAAAGCTGGGGAGATGGTAAATATATCACCATGAACACTTTGTTGATATCATTTGCAGGGAGAAAATCAGATGCTTTCTACTTCAGCACTTTTTCCCAATTTTTCACCAAAGACCCAAAATGTAGCTGTATTTTGGCTAATTTATCGGTCCCTTCCAGGCAAATCCACAAACCCTGGGTACCTTTAGAATACTCAAGATGTTGGAAGAAAAGGACACAAATTTGATGTGGCTACCTTATGTTGACAAAACGTTACAGGGGCTCAAACACGAACTACCCCATAGAGCCAAAAAAGACATCAGCACTGTGGGTGGGGGGGGGCGGCCCAGCAGTTAAGGGGTTCCAGGAGGAGTGGGGCATGGTATTCCACCAGAATATCAATTAAAAAGTATCAAGAGGCCAAAATATCACTGACCAAATCATTGACAAGGTCACTATCCAAAGGTACTTATAGGTTGATTTTACTTACTCCCACGTGTATGTACCTTGCTGATATATATATCTTCCTGGAATGTAGAACTAAAGTTACAAGTAGTAAATCTATACTAAAGTATATGCACTTACCTTTTTGATATATTAGTCGTTAATATTTAGACTTCCGAAGTTTGGCCCCATGATATTTTCTACTCAATATTTTGTTTTACAACCCTGGGACAAGGTGGGCTGAGTCGGAGAAATGCAAATACATCTAAATGATGAAAAGACTCTCCTGCCAGTTAAAGCCTTACTTACACATTGCCGTTGAGACGATGGGAACTGCAGAAATGGACATCCCTGAAAGAGCTCGGAAGACGGCAAACATGGGATAATTGACAGATGCTGCGGCGGCCATCTCAAACACCAGTGTGAGCACAGAGCACACCAGGAGAGTCATGCGCCGGCCGTACCTGAGAGAAAACACATGAAAACACAGCTTACCCTTTGGCTCTGATGGGTACATGATGCATTTGCATGTGACCTCCAAGATCGGAAAAAGTCCCAGAATAAACAATCCCTATTAAGAAACAGATTTGAATATTTTTGTAGGGAGGATGCATGCACATTTTGCTACTAATGTCAAGCCCTGCCAAGTACCACTCATCAGGGGTTTGACAAACTCATTTTAGCACTGGTGTCCTCATCACCACACTAACGGGCATTAGTCACATATTGTAGCACCCAGGAACCACCCCAGGATACAAGCTGTAGGAAGAGCTGCATTTAAGCAGGGAGTGCGCTGGCAGTGAGTGTGCTGTACTGCTTATAGAGCATGCTCTGTTTCACAATACACTGGCATCTCACTGTCTCCTTCACTTTTTCATTATTATTATTCACTTCACACATCATAAACTCTCCAATTAGGCAGCACAGGGCCTGGTAATCACCTTTAATCAGCCGGGCTCTGTGAGTGGTCTTCTATCAACACCTTGTCATGATGAACATTAACAATCAGACAGAGCCCTCACATAGATCCAGGGGTGGCAGCGTACCTATTGTTTTCTGGCAAGGCACCGGCAGCACTGTGAACATACAGTTTGGGATTCTCCCCAGAGGCAGACTGTAATGAATGCGCAAACGCAAAGTGAAGGTTGAACACATATTGTTACAATGAAGTACCCTGCAGACCGGGTCAGCATCAGGCAGCGAGTGGTCACGGAGTGCAGTCTAGCCAACCATCAACCGGAGTGCTCGCGACCACCCACGGACACAGAACATTCACCGTGCAGTGACCCACGGACACAGAACATTCACCGTGCAGTGAATACCACGTGGGAAGATACTACATATCTCTTTCCCAGGCACACATATAAATTTAATTTCTGGCCACCTTAAAAAATCAATCAAAGCGTGAATGATGAGGTAGTGTCTGGAAAGGCCCGATAAGATCAATAACAAATTTTACCCATGGTTTTGCTGGTAATGGAATAGGAGGCAGAGGAGGGGTAGTAGTGCGTAATACCTTGTTGTCCCTACTTGAAAAAATTACACAGTTGTGAACAAGGGTATCAATTTCCTCGTCCATCTGTGGCCACCAAAAATATTCTTGAACTCTATGCTTAGTAAGGGTAGCCCCCAGAGTCCTTCATGAGCTTTGGGCAACAGACAATTCCTTACACTTTTGGGTGGGACCATTTTTTCAGCTCACATGATAAGACCATTTTCAACAGACAACTCATTATACACTTTGGCATAAGGTTTCAAATTCACTTCAAGATTAATTTCCTTAGGCCATCCCCCAACAATAAATGTTGTTACTACTTTCATAACCTCATCATGTTCCGCAGCCCTATTCCACTCCTGCTCTGTAATTGGCAAGATTTGTTTATTTGAACTGCTGCTACAATACCATCATTAAAAGCTTCATCATTGCATATGTTGACACTGTTATCCATATTTCTTTGTAGACCAGTGTTCATGGGAAAACGTGACAGTCCATCTGCCCAAATATTTTTGCTCCCAGGAATATGCTCAATGCTAAACTGATATTGAAGAACTCTTGTCGTCAATCAGGGTGTGTAGCCTTTACTAGATGCTTCCCTCAAAACGGACACCAAAGGTGTATTGTCCCTTTTGTAACACAAACTTCCTAACACATAGGCAGCATCTAAACTTTGCTATTGCCCACCACCATGCCAAAAGTTCCTTTTCAATCATGGATTAATGAATTTCTACATTTCTGAGCACTCCAGATGCAAACCCAGTTGTGTGTTCAGCCATTTGACCCTGTTGTGTAAGTACTGCACCCAAACCTAGGTTAATTACATCCAAAGTCAACTAACACTGAAGCAAAGGATCATAAGGCTTCAATGTCTCAACCTCACTCAATTGTTTCTTCACATACACTGTTCCATTCAAACTCTATTTTTCTCTTCAAGAGATAAGATAGTGGCCTGACTCTAGTTGCATAATCTAGTATGAAATGGTAATAAAATACACACAACCACAAGAAGGATTTAACCCCATTTTTGTATTGTGGTGCAGGTGCCTCTTGAATTGCCTTAAACAACCCTGGTCTTGGTTTAACTCCTTTTTCAGATATAATATGTCCTAGATATTCCATTGAATTCTTTCTGAATTCACACTTTTCTCTTTTCAGAACTACCCCTTGATCTTGGAAAATACCCAACATTTTGTGCAGAATATCATCATAGTTAGTTTCACATTGATCAAGACATCATCCTGAAAGATGGCAACATTCGTAACCCCTTTTAGAAAGTTCACCATGAGCCATTCAAAAACTGATGCAGCCAATGCAAGTCAAAACGGCATGCAACAGTATTGAAAAGACCCTGAGGGAGAAACAAAAGTTGTAAAATGCCTGAATTCTGGATCTAACTCACTTTGGGGATATGCAAAAGCCAGGTCGAATTTTGTAAACACTCTTTGTCTGACGACCATGTCCAACACTTCGGTAATATTGGGAAGAGAGTGAAAGTCAATCAAGATCTCTTTGTTTAGGCTGCGAAGATCTACACAGATTCGAAGGTCAGTATTCTTCTTCCAAACTACAACCAAAGGAGAAAGCCAAGTGACGGTTCTATTGGTTCGATTATACTTTTACTGCATAATGCTGTAAATTCTTCATCAATGTCATCCCTAATGCTAAGAGGAACACCCCTCATATTGTGTTTGATAGGTATTCCCCCTTATTTGATATAAATATGATGCTTGAAGCATTTTATTTTCCCTAACTCTCCTGCAAATTCCCTGGGGTTACTACTCAAGAGTTGTTCCACAGAACTGTCATCTCTAATGGCTAGTACTTGTTCTTTTGCACCAGGACATAACATCATGTCAATCAACCCCTGGTGAAACTACCCTCTAATATTCAGGCCCTTGATAGCAACATATAACTTTCCTTGAATACGTCTCCCCTTGAATTTTAAAACATCCTCAAAATAGCCCAGTAAGTCTATCTACCTTCCTTCATAAGAGACTGGAGCACGATCAGGTGGTAGTAAGAATCTGTTGCCCCATTTGCTTTAAATATTCAAACTAAAGGCAATTCACAAATTCATGAACAGAGCGTGTCACAGCTGTATTACAAGAACCAGACAATGGTGTGCAAATCACCTCATTGAGAAGCACAGGTGTGCGTATCACCATCCATAAGTATAAAAACGCACACTCCTTAGTTTCACTACTACTTGAATGTCAGAATTTTTTTTCCCTGTATGACACTACAAAGTTGATACAGAATTGATGTGCTGACAATAGCTATTGCTGAAAATATGGGTTGAATTGTACTTTACAATAGCTGAACTGTACCAAAAAATAACTTCACAATGACAAGCACAAGGTGTGCGTGTCACCGCTGCTAAGTTAATAAAAGAATCAACCTCCTGTTGGTTTGCCTCTGAAATTAACTTTTAATACAACACTGCACACTCACTTTTGTATAAACGTTCAGCGAGAGCAGATGATTTTGTGCTCCATGCCACAATCTAGCTTTAACCAAACAATGCACTCACATTGCCTCAGTACAAACCTTCCAACGTTGAACAGCTGAAACTTGAGCTGACATTTTTCCTATAATTTTTATGGGGAACATTTAAGAACAAGCGTTGTTTCTCGAGGGTGGAGTTATTCTTGACAAACATAGTTAATCTTCCAGTCACACGATGGTGCCCGCGACCACCCGCCGACACAGAACACTCACCGCAAGGTAAGTATCATGCGGGAAGATACTACACAGACGCTGAGGAGGCAGGTGGCAGATTTGTTTTTCCAGTGGACAACGTTGTGCTCGCTGACATCAAGGCAGGAGATTTTTACCATGTCCTTCCAGTCTGGCCAACCTCTGCAGCCCCAGGAAGACACTGCCACCTGACTCCGCTCTGCCAGAGGATAGTTAATGGCCTTGCAGCAAATGTGCACTGACCCCCTGCCCCTGAGAGATTCTGCCTGCCTAGTACCTGTGAGACACCACAGAATAATCCAAAGAATCAATTTCTTCTAAACTCCCTGTTTGCTTCTCATATACCTTCGAGAAGCAGAAGTATTCTGTATCACACATCTTTTGAAATACTGGTGTTTGCTATTTTTCAGTTGACAGAAAGCAAATACATATCCTTGTTCTTGATTCCTTTTTATGAATAGAGCGGTGCTTCCCTCGTTCCCTGAGCATTTGCCAGGCGTGGTGGGGTCCTCAACTTCAACAATAAGGGTAAGACGAAGTACATTCTATCACATGCAGGAACTACATCTAAGTGCCTTCATGCCTGTTGGACAGGCCACGTGTAAGGCTTGCTCCCCCCCCGCACGACCAGGCCCGAGCCCGGCTCTTTAGGTGTTACACGCAACAACCACCCGTTTCCCGTTTCATATGGGACCCCTGCCCCTGAACATCTCCATACCATGGGCCCGATTCCCTACCGGCCCTCTCGCCCGGCCTGGGCGCCATCTTGGACACAGCACCACGAGGCCGCGTGGCCTCCGATCGACCCTAACCCTGGGCCTGGCCAGGCCCCGACATCCCGGCACCACCATCCACCCAGGAGGTGAGCGGACTACTTGGCAGGTCAATGGGAGAAAGAGGTGTCGATGGCTCTCCCCCGCCAGGTGCCGATCGCCCCCAGCTCCCCCAGGCGCTGTCACCACCCCCCTGCTGGGTGTCTGGACTCCCTCATCCCGGACCTCCCGACCTCCAAGTGCGAGGTTCCGGACATCAAAGGGCGCCAGACCTATAACTGGGGCAGCTCCAGAGCAGGAAGGCAGTTGTATCCTGGAGTCGAGAGACGCAGTGAAGAACTCATCCTTGACGGACTACTGGCGCTGCCGTCGCCCTGCCTTCCGAACTATCGACCTGCCTGCTGGCGCTGCCGCAACCTTCTGAAACCTTTATCGTCGTCGGGACCTGCTGGCGTGGCCGCGGACTGTTTGTAACCACCACCTTCATCGGGACCTGCTGGCTCCGCCGCGGACCGTCGCTACCTTCAACCATCCCGGGACCTGCAGGCTCCGCCACGGCCCGATCATCTAGAACGCCGAGCTCGAGGATTGTGAGCTATTTCATCTACCACCATATCCACCAGATTGGTAACGAGACTGTCCCGCTACCCCCTTACCCAACCAAGAGACTAGAATAGAGGGGACCCCTGAGTCCAGACCTCCTTGTACCATTTCACCGTACTTAAAGAATTGCTTATAAAGTAACGTTGAACCTTATCCTTGTGTGGTGTACATCTGTGGGGGGGAAGTTACTTGTCTGTACGATCGCTGGAGACGGCTCTCCCCGGAGACCTCTCCCCCTGTCCTCGGCCGACCCTCCCGGTCCGTCTAACATTGGTGGCCAGCGGCGCGATCCGAATCAACGCGTAATCGTACAGAGAGTAGCTCACCCCACGACAAAACCACAATGTCAACCAAAGAAAGCGGATCCACCGAAAAATTCCAGATGGAGAAATTGGAAGAATACAGCCATCGTGAGTTGAAACAATTCTGCATTGAACTAGGTATCGCTACCACCGGTCTGAGTACTAAAGACGATTTCAAGCACGCCATTGAGTCATGGGCAGAAACCGGGGCCGTCAGACCCCCGGACCAAAATGTCGCAGCAGCAGAGAAAGACACCACGGCTCCCGAGGAGCGAAGAACGGGTCTCTCGCAAGATGAGATCCAAGAACGAGAAAGAAACCGACTACATGAACTAGAAATGGCCCGGCTCAAAATGGATGGCAAACTCAAATTAGCCGAACAAAAACTGAACCTGGAACATCTGCGGCTCCGAGAAGAACGGGAAGAGAAACAGAGACAAAGAGAGCTCGAAGAGAAGAGGCTGGCGTATGAACACGAGCGCAAACTAGCTGAGATAGACTTACGCAAGCAGAACAAAGAATTAGGGGTGCCCGAGCAACCGCGCACCCCGGGGGCAACAGAAAAGAAGGTACACATCCCCAAGGATGTCGTTCGAGAATATTTCCGAGATGACGACATACAGCAATGGTTCAAGGCCTACGAGATCGCTATGACCTCCCACCGGATCGATCGAAGCAACTGGGGAGCCGGTCTATGGGGGAGGTTCGTCAATGAGGGCCGCGATGCCCTGCTACAGCTCCCAGACCATCTGATGACCTCCTATGACCACATGAAAGCTACCCTCCTCACCCGCTATGGGCTCACACCCGAAATGTACCGCCAGAGGTTCCGAGACTGCACCCGGATCCCGGGTACCACTTGGGTGGAATACGTGAACTATTTCAGCCGAGCCTTCGAGGGTTGGATCAAGGGAAGCAACGTAACGACCTACGAGCAACTCTTCAATCTCATGGTATGGGAGCATCTATCAAACAACTGCTTCGTCGAGCTCAGGCAGCACCTCCTCGACAGTAAATTGACTGATCCACGGCAGCTCGCCGCCGAGGCTGACCGGTGGGAAATTACCCGAGTAGGCCGAAATGGGTCACATGAACAGAACCGGAACAACCACGGTCAGCAACGTCCCCGAGGAGGAGGAGGGGGCCAGGGACGAGGAAGAGACAACGCCCCGGCCGCTCCCGCTACCAGCACCCCACCCCCGGCCAACCGGGGCAACACCCCGGCGCGGCCGGGATACAGAGCCAATGTCACGTGTCACCGATGCCAGCGAGTCGGCCACTACGCAAACGACCCGAATTGTCCACAGAGTCAGACTCCGAGACCCCGCCAGATGGCTGCCGCCGCCCTGGGGGAAGATCAAATCTCCGAAGAACAGGAGGAGTGCGAGCAAGAACACCAAGAGTGGGAACCAGCCGCCATGGTTCTAGCGTGCCTAGGGGGAAAATACATGGTCCCGCGGGTCCCCCTGCCCGCCAACACCCGGAAGTACAGTCAGTGGGTGAACATTAATGGACGCCGGGCCGAAGCCCTACGTGACACCGGGGCCAGTGTAACGGCCGTCCGCTGTCACCTGGTGACCCCAGAACAGATCCTGCCGAACGTTCTCTGCCCTGTCCGTTCAGCCAACAATTCGGAGAGTCTATGTCGGATGGCCTGCGTCCCCTTCGAGTGGGGAGGAGTCTCCGGCATGTTGAAAGTGACGGTCCGAGATGATGCCCCCGTAGACTGTCTCCTGGGAAATGATCTTGAGAGTTCCCCGTGGGCCGCCGTAGAGAGAAGAGAGCACCTGGGGATGTTGGGCATCCCGGACTGGGCGTGCGTAACCACCCGGTCCATGGCTGCCCGTGCCATCCCCCGACCCGAAGAACCTGAATGGCCGGCACCTCCTCCCCCGGTCGCTCCAGTAGAAGACACCGACCGGGCCGTCCCCCCAGAGCAAACTCCCGAGGGGCTCGTTCAACCTCAGGACCTTCCCGACCTGGCTCAGTGGCGTCAGGAGGGGGGGCCCACCCAGGAACAGTTTCGCCACGAGCAGAAGACCTGTCCCTCCCTCAAGGGACTCCGCCAACAAGCCCTCGCCCAGAGTGCCGGGGATACCTCCGGAACCCATTGGGTCTATTGGGACAATGACCTGTTGTACAGCGAACAGAGAATCGCAGAGTTAGGGGCCAGTCGAGTGCTAGTGGTACCCCTCCGCTTTAGAGACTTCTTGCTAAACCTGGCCCACGATGTCCCCCTGGCTGGCCACCTGGGTCAGGACAAAACCTACAGTCGCCTGGTGACCCACTTTTTCTGGCCCAAGATGAGGAACGACGTACTCCAGCACTGCCGATCTTGCCCCACGTGCCAGGCCAGCGGGAAGAGCGGCCGCAAGCTCAAAGCACCTCTGCAACCTTTTCCAGTGGTCACCACCCCGTTCGAGAGGGTGGGGATAGACATTGTGGGGCCCCTGGACCCCCGTACAGCACAAGGACATCGGTTCATCCTGGTCCTGGTGGACCACGCCACCCGCTACCCCGAGGCTGTTCCCCTGCGAACTGTGACAGCCCCGGTAGTCGGCCGGGCCTTGATGGGGATCTTCTCCCGGGTGGGCTTCCCCCGAGAAGTCGTCAGCGACCGGGGCACAAACTTTATTTCAAAATACATGAAGTCCCTCTGGCAACAGTGTGGGGTCACCTACCGATTCACGACCCCCTATCACCCTCAAGGAAACGGACTAGTTGAGCGGTTCAACCGCACGCTCAAAGGGATGATTGGGGGGTTGGAAGAGCCCCTCCGTCGCCAGTGGGATGTGCTACTGCCGTGCCTCCTCTTTGCCTACCGAGAAGTCCCCCAGAAGTCCCTCGGCTTCAGCCCGTTCGAACTCTTGTATGGACACCCTGTGCGAGGGCCGCTCAGCCTAGTCAAAGAACGCTGGGAAATGCCCCCTCTAAAGAACCCTCCAGATGTTTTCAAGTACCTCCTAACCCTCCGCAACCAGACCAGACAGTTCAGAGAGATGGCAAAAGCAAACTTGGAGGCCAGTCGGGAAGACATGAAAAGGTGGTACGATCAAAATGCCTCCTCCATCGAATTTGAACCCGGCCAACAAGTGTGGGTAATGTCTCCCACCGAACCGTGTGCCCTGCAAGACAAGTGGACGGGGCCCTTCAAAGTAGTCGAGCGCAAGAGCCCTGTCACCTATCTCATCGATATGGAATCTTCACGGAACCCTCTCCGGGTCCTCCACGCCAATAGACTGAAACCCCACTTTGTGCGCTCAGAGCTCAGCCTTCTGATGGCAACAGACAATGGAGCCGAGGAGGACTCCGAACCCCTCCCTGACCTCCTACGGACTCGGGAGAAGGACGGCTCCGTGGACGGGGTCCGACTCTCGGAGGCCCTCACCCTGGAACAGCACCAAGGCTGCCGAGACCTCCTGCTGCAGTTCGCCACCCTGTTCTCCCTCACCCCAGGGGTCACCCCCTGGTGTTTACACGACGTGGACACTGGAGACAGTCCCCCTATCCGCCATCGGGCCTACCGCGTACCAGATCGGGTACGGGCCTGCATCCAAGAGGAGGTGGCCAAGATGCTCACGCTCGGGGTCATCGAGCCCTCAGACAGCCCCTGGGCCAGCCCAGTGGTACTGGTCCCCAAAGCGGCCGCCCCCGGCACCACGCCTGAGCTCCGGTTCTGCGTCGACTACCGGGGCTTGAATGCGGTCACCAGAACAGACGCACACCCCATTCCCCGAGCAGATGAACTAATCGACCGCATGGGAGCTGCCCGCTACCTCAGCATCTTCGACCTGACAGCGGGCTACTGGCAGATCGGTCTCACACCCCGGGCCCAAGAACGATCTGCCTTCTCCACCCCTGATGGCCACTATCACTTCAAGGTCATGCCATTCGGCATGAAGAATGCCCCAGCAACATTTCAGCGGCTAGTAAACCAGGTCCTGGCGGGACTCGAAGAATTCAGCGCCGCCTACCTGGACGATATCGCTGTGTACAGCCGCCACTGGTCCGACCACCTCCACCACCTCCGAGAGGTGCTACAGGCCCTCCAACGAGCTGGCCTCACGATCAAGGCCAGCAAATGCCAAATTGGCCAGGGGTCCGTGACCTATCTCGGGCACCAGGTGGGAAGCGGTCTGGTGGCCCCTCTGCAACTCAAGATCGCTGCCATCCAGTCTTGGTAGCCCCCCATCACCCAGACCGAGGTCCGCGCCTTCTTGGGACTCACAGGCTACTACAGGCGGTTCGTGAGGGACTATGGCAGCATTGTGGGGCCCCTCACGGAACTCACATCCAAAAACCAACCAAAGAAGGTCAACTGGACCCCAGACTGTCAAGCGGCCTTCGAGAAGCTGAAGGCCGCCATGTGCTCCGCCCCTGTGCTCCAGGCCCCCGACTACAGTCGGGAATTTATCGTCCAAACGAATGCCCCCGACCATGGCATTGGGGAAGTCCTTTCCCAGCTGAACCCCGAAGGACTTGACCAGCCAGTGGCTTTCATCAGCAGACGGCTCCTGGCCCGAGAACAACGCTGGAGCACCATCGAGAGGGAGGCCTTCGCTGTGGTGTGGGCCCTCAAAAAGCTCCGGCCTTATCTCTTCGGCACCCACTTCCGGGTACAGACTGATCATCGGCCCTTGCAGTGGCTAATGCAGATGCGGGGGGAAAACCCGAAACTACTGCGTTGGTCCATCTCCCTGCAGGGGATGGACTTCACTGTGGAACATCGACCCGGGCAAGACCAACGCAGATGGCCTGTCACGCTTTTTCCGCCTCGACGAAGAGAGTCCCCAAGAGGATGGGTGACTCTCCCCGCCTTCAGCTGGGGGGGACGCATGTTGGACAGGCCACGTGTAAGGCTTGCTCCCCCCCCGCATGACCAGGCCCGAGCCCGGCTCTTCAGGTGTTACACGCAACAACCACCCGTTTCCCGTTTCATATGGGACCCCTGCCCCTGAACATCTCCACACCATGGGCCCGATTCCCTACCGGCCCTCTCGCCCGGCCTGGGCGCCATCTTGGACACAGCACCACGAGGCCGCGTGGCCTCCGATCGACCCTAACCCTGGGCCTGGCCAGGCCCCGACATCCCGGCACCACCATCCACCCAGGAGGTGAGCGGACTACTTGGCAGGTCAATGGGAGAAAGAGGTGTCGATGGCTCTCCCCCGCCAGGTGCCGATCGCCCCCAGCTCCCCCAGGCGCTGGCTCCACCCCCCTGCTGGGTGTCTGGACTCCCTCATCCCGGACCTCCCGACCTCCAAGTGCGAGGGTCCGGACATCAAAGGGTGCCAGACCTATAACTGGGGCAGCTCCAGAGCAGGAAGGCAGTTGTATCCTGGAGTCGAGAGACGCAGTGAAGAACTCATCCTTGACGGACTACTGGCGCTGCCGTAGCCCTGCCTTGCGAACTATCGACCTGCCTGCTGGCGCTGCCGCAACCTTCTGAAACCTTCATCGTCGTCGGGACCTGCTGGCATGGCCGCGGACTGTTTGTAACCACCACCTTCATCGGGACCTGCTGGCTCCGCCGCGGACCGTCGCTACCTTCAACCATCCCGGGACCTGCAGGCTCCGCCGCGGCCCGATCATCTAGAACGCCGAGCTCGAGGATTGTGAGCTATTTCATCTACCACCATATCCACCAGATTGGTAACGAGACTGTCCCGCTACCCCCTTACCCAACCAAGAGACTAGAATAGAGGGGACCCCTGAGTCCAGACCTCCTTGTACCATTTCACCGTACTTAAAGAATTGCTTATAAAGTAACGTTGAACCTTATCCTTGTGTGGTGTACATCTGTGGGGGGGGAAGTTACTTGTCTGTACGATCACTGGAGACGGCTCTCCCCGGAGACCTCTCCCCCTGTCCTCGGCCGACCCTCCCGATCCGTCTAACAATGCCTGAAAATTTGAGAACCAATGTGTTGTTCTATCAAACAATCATGTTTGAGGTAAATGTGTATTATTGAAATGTGACTATATCTATATGTATGTGGTTATTTCACCGTTTTCTGTCTGTGCCCTTTTTTTCTTCCCACTAGTGACATACAAAACAACTGCAAGCAAAGACTACACCTAGGAACTCAGGTGATCTTTTTCCGTGTCGCAGTATGTTAATTATGTAGTCACTTTTATTATTTCACTTTATCCTTGCAGTAGCAATGGACTCGTTGGTCCTTTCAAATTGCTGAAACATGTTGACCATTTTCTACATATAGGTAGATATTTGTTAAGTCTACCTTTGCTGCTCTTTTAATATTGGTGGAGCGAGCAAAAGACAGAATAAACTTTCATTCTTGCTCCCTCACCCAATTTTATTTTCACTATCACTCACTTTTCTTTTTTATAAGCACTGCAAATCAGTCACCCCTTTACCTACCAACTGGCACTATTGACATTTTAACCACACCGGTCACTGCAAGGTTTTTAGGAGGTTATGAGATCTGACCTTCTACACTTACCGGCAGTGGTCCAAGTAGATGGTTTACAGGAATCCCAAATGATGAAGGGCGGTTCCAAGTGGTGACTGATGGGTATCCTGATAGGTCTTATAGGGATCACAGGACACTTTTCTATGTCTTTTCTTTTAAGTGGGTTGTTACAGACAGTACCAGTTTAATGTGTCACACATAGATTTTTAATTTAGACCCTTTGACACTTTTGTGTTTTACAAGCAAATAAAGCAGGACCAACAAGGTGAAAAATTCACAGTCTTATAAAGTCTGGCATTCTCGTGACCCCAGCAGCTGGGCCACAAATCAATGGCTATGGTCTTAGTATACAGTGGAGTAGCCCGACTGAGGCAGAAATGTCTTCATCAGGATCCCTTTGATTTCTTTTTTGAAGAAGACAATGGAAGGGCTCACCCCGGCTTCGGGGGAAGGGAGTTCCAAATCCTCTGATCCATACCTATTTTGTTTTGCTAATAAAGAGGGTCACTCAAAGTGTCACACATTACATGGAAATGTCATACACAGGTGCACTGAAAATCTGGAATTGTCACTTGTAAACATACTGAAAACTTAGCAGATAATATTGCGTGTACAAATATTTTGTGTACTAATCTTAGTAAGTGAATAAAATATACCTTGACCATAGAAGAACTGTTTGCTATGTTTCTGGTTTCCTCTTAAATTTGTTGTTCAAGATGATTTTAAGAAACACATGATCGCTTTTTAAAAGCCTTATGTGATATTGAATTACTTACAGCCCTTTCAAAGCACAAATGTAGACTGAAGATTGGTTCTACTCCCTTCGCATGATTTTTCTTTTAAAAGTTGTTCCAACCGTTCTCACTTCCTACAACAACAAAAAAGCCTATTTAACAAAAGTAAGGGCCATATGTAGGAACACATTTTCCCATAGACACAGAATGGATAAAACCCTTTGATACATCTGTCCCTAAGTGACTACAAAGTCTATTTTATCAGTCCAAGCACTATCTCCGATTTCTGACACCATGGCTTCTGGGCATGCTGTAGCAGACAGAATTATAAACCATGTGAAGATAGGGCCCTAGTCACCAAGTAACATGGTCTGTGAGCTGAACGCTTGCTTTTTTGCACTTCTGGCTTTGCCAATGCTTTTGTCATTGTTGAGCAGCTATTTGAAAAGAAGGAAAGGGAGCACACATGCGTACCTGCCCTGTCTTTCACCTACAACTTGCTTCACCCCTTAAGCCTTACCCTAGGGGTGGTCTAGTGGTAGTGAAAGGTCCTCCCCTCAGGAGTAGCCAGAGGATTAGAAAGGCTAACCAGAGAAAAGGTGCAATTGCACACACAGGCCTGCAATGGCAGAATTGAGAACATGTTTATAAACATCATGAGTGCAGGTGGGCACACACGGGGCTGCAATGGCACGCTGGAGACTTGTTAAAAACATCATAAGTGAACGTGCTCACGCACAGGCCTGCAATAGCTGACTTGTGGCATGTTTAAAAACATCATGTAAGCACCACTTACTAAAATGTGTAGGAAGGGTGTACTTACATACACACTCCATTTACAGTAGGAAATTGTCCTGAGCCCCAAGGCCCCAAGGCCCCTAAAAAAGAATCAGCAAACCCCGGTTTTGCCCCATGAAAAGAGCTGACCTCCTAAGTAAGGAAAACCTACATGGGGTTTCCTCACTACATGGACATAGAACACCCATGTGTACCTGCCCTGCCTTTCACCTACCACTTGCTCTATCCCTCAGAGAGTACCCCATGGGTGCTCTAGTGGTAGTGGAAGCCCCCCTCAGGGTTGGCTAATAAGTTAGAAATGTCAACCTGAGCAAAAGCGCAACTGTGCAGCCACCGGCCTGCAATGGCAGGCTTGATACATGTCTGAAAGGCTATTCGGCTGGGTGGCACAATCAGTGCAGTGCCCCACTATTAGCCAGTCCAGTACTTGCCCTGGGTATGTGGTGTACCTTTTTACAAGGCACTCACAGGTACAACACCTTAACCAATCAAGAAATCACCCCTTCCCAGCATGTGTAGGGAGGGTGTGCATGCTTTCACACCGCTTTACAGGGGTAAGCACCCTGAGTCCTAAGGCCACAAAAAGAGATTCAGCAAAAACCAGGAGGGATAAATAGTTTTTCGCGATATCCCCTGAGAAGGACCATGTCCAACAGGGCTCCCATAGCATAGGCTAGTTAAAGGACATGGAGCAAAGGTACTCCGACATTGAGAAGGAGGCCATTGCAATTCATTTGGGCTGCAGACAGTTTCACATATATATCTATGGGCACTAATTCTGATGCATACTGACCACAAACCTCTTCTTCCTCTATTAACAGGCTTCTCCTCCAAGCCACTTCTGAAAATTGAGAAGTGGATTCTCCAACTGCAGGAGCACCTGTTTTCTGTAGAGCACTGGCAGGGACTCAAAATCTTGTAGAATATCTCTCACGGCATGCATGGCCTGCAACCATCCAAGAAGAGTCAGGGTGGAGGAAGTAGAGGAGTACATAAGATTGGTGATTAAAATGTCCAACCTTTACTAGTCTCACTAAAAGAACGTTGTGTCTTTAGCTGGCTTTGCCTGCGGTAAACAAGGGGAACTGGAACGTAATGACACAATTGTTATTCCATTGGACTACTGAGGCAAGACAAACACTTCTCTTGCTTCACCATCTATGACATGAGGTAGCTGCCACCCCTAAAGCCTGTCTACTGAGAGGGCCTGGTTGGTAATACCTGGGGTAATACCTGGGCGTTTGACACAGTGCGTTGTTGACCTGGCACATGCAGCCAATCAAGGAATAGTCAAAAACTAAGTCCAGACTCAGATGTAAGGTCCGGTACGGGGTTGGATGAACTCATTGAACACACAGTGTCTGCCGTGTCAGGCTGTTGGCACCCCAGGCCCACCAGCACCTATCATCATGGAAGGCATTCCTCCAAGGCTGTGGCACTGAGTCAGTGCTGATTTTGTGAGTCTACCGAATTGCAGAAACATGCTAGTAGTTATCGATCACTTTCCTAAGTATCGTGAGGTGGAAATTATAGACCCTATGACAGTCCAACAATAGTCCATTTTGAGATGGTTTTGACAACCCATGGGTTACCGAAAGAGTCTGTATGGACAACGGGTCGCCATTCTAAAACTGGGAGCTTGCGCAGTACCTGCCGTCCAGGGATATCACTCATCAGCGTATCACTTCTTGAAGGCCCCAAGCTAATAGAGAAGCCGAGCATGAAAACTCTCCATAAGGTAATTAATATGGATAGTGTTAGCTGAGAAACAGATATTATGTTATACACATTTATAGAGTGCATGGCTGCACCAGCAACAGGGCGCCCCAGCGCTAGCAGACAGGTAGCCAGAGAGAGAGAGAGGGGCTAGATGGAAGAGAATAGCCAGGTTTTAATCAGTTTCCTGAATGCCCAATGACCCTGTATACTGCGGGAAGCCAATGGAATAGAGTTCCATAAAGCAGGGGTCTGAACCTCAATAGAGCGTCCCCCTGCTCTACACCTATGCACCTGTGGAGTGTAAGATCATGGATGTGCCCTGTAATCATTTCTATGAGTATGCTGACTCACACTGCATAGCACAACAAAAGTGAGTCCCAGAGCTCTCTGCATGAATAGACCTGCGGATGATACAACTCCTTACCATTCAGAGTCATCAATCATCAGCATCTAGTGACAATGGTGTAAAAGGTGTTGCACCAGCGTAAGGTACACAATGACAAAACATCTACGAAGAGGAGAACCTGGACGAAACTCCTGCAGGTGGCTGATCTTGTACTTATCAAGGATCGACATCCAGGAATCAAATTCGACCTTCCCTTTGAGGTTGGTGCATGGAGGGTCAGTGTCACATAAGGGACAATTATAGCAGCTATAAGAGGTGCAATAGTATCATTAGGAATGTCGTAAATGGCACCTGCCAGTCGTCTATACCTGGAAGAATAACAATCAGTTTTCCCATGCATTGGAGAGTAACAATCTTGAGATCAAGCACCCTGCCCCAGTGGGCAGCTATCTGAGGTTAACCTCATGCCTGCTCATAACAAGCTCAGCTCGTCATGAGGCACGGTTGCGCTGTGCTCATGATGAGCTGAGCTCATCACAACGGCTGCAACGCTCAAACACAAGGATAATTCCCCGCTGTGCTGAGCGTTCTGAGGAAACGGGTGTGGCCGTGACGAGCTTAGCTCGTCATGAGCACAGCGCCACCGTGCTGCTTGACAAGCTGAGCTCATCACGAGCACTGGGGTGCTGTGCGCGCCCCCCAGCACAGAGGGAGAATTACCCCTGCAGCAAAGGGGTTAATGCTCAGAGTTAAGACCACAGGTCGCCTAATGAGAATGTGCCTGAGATCGACTGAAGAGAGGGTGCATCTTGAGGTACCCCTCTGCGATATCGAGAAGTGGTGGAAGGCCGTCCTGTTATTCGTCGTGATGGGGCATCCCATCTCAGACCGAAGCCTGTTGTTCCCAAAAGGTTTCAGGACTTTGTGCTGCACTGATCCTGGTAGGTTGGCAGCATGTCAGCTGTGAAGCACATCACACTCTAGGAGAGTCCAAAGCGTGCTCTAAGCAAGAACAAATGTCCTGCTGCTCTGATTTGTGTGTGCTTTTGAGTGTTATCTTCTATATTTGCGTTCAATGTTTCATTTCATTGGAGTTAACAAGGAATTTTATGTTGGAAGTCGGGTAATCCCAACATGTTTAGGAGGGAGAGGGTTTTCATATGTTTCCCGTAGCACTGACCTGGTGATAGGTGCTGTGGTCACGTGAGCATTAGAATTAATGAAAGGAAGAAAAGGCTCAAACCTTGTGATCCATGATGATACCACTGTGCCTGGAGTAACTTATTTTGGGGCCCTGGGGATCCTCTAGCTGAAGGACTCACACACGTAGAGGCCACCACTCACCTTGCCCCGTGCTACAACGCAACAGCCACCAAGCATGGTATTGTCCATTTGTTTAGGATTACTAGACAGGCCCCAGCTCAGGCTGCATTGGTCACTACAGCCGCATCTCCTGAACTGTTTCACTCAGATTTCAACAAAGGAGATTCTGTGAATTGTGAGAAGCCTTGCTCAGCAGACATCATTGTGCACAAAACTTATCACACAAAAAGTACAGTATATCCAGGGTTGCAGAACTTGAACCACAAGGAGGAACTAACACATATGAATTATAGAAACAAGAAATACACACTGTACCTATCAGCCAGGTATCCATTCAGAATGGCTCCCACCATGACTCCGATGAAGAAGAAGGTGGAAGAGGCCTTATTAAACCACTTCTGCTCGCACACGAGGTCCCACTGAAAGAGAGAGGCAGAGATAGATGCAAGAGTCACTGATGACAGAGAATGTATCTTGTGCAGTTGGATTGTTCCAAGAGTTCCTCATAAGCCATTGCTTTGATGGGGCTCTCACTCATGTGTTCATGCATTTGTTTTAATTTACAGTGTATTCAATAACCTACTTTTTATGATGGGTCATTCATGAACCCTTTGACCCATGTCCCACAAATGCATGCAGATGAGAGAAGAGCCACAGTATTGTGCCATCTTTTCACACTTTGACTTAATTTCAATCAATCACTTTGACTTCATTTCAAAGAATCAGCACGCTACTTAACCGTGAGGGTCTCAAAGGCGCTGTGGGGAGCGAGGGTGCTGCTACTGCTCGAAGAGCCAGGTCTTGAGGAGTCTTCTGAAGGCGAGTAGGTCTTGGTACTGTCGTATGTGGGTGGGGAGGGTGTTTCAGGTCTTAGCGGTGAGGTAGGAGAAGGATCTGCTGCCGGAGGTCGTTAGTTGGATGCCTGGGACAGGGAAGAGGGCAAGGCTGGTGGAGCGGAGCTGGCGGGTGGGGGTGTAGAAGCTGAGTCTGCTGTTCAGGTAGGCTGGTCCGGCGTTGTGGAGTGCTTTGTGTGCGTGGGTGAGGAGCTTGAAGGTGATCCTCTTGTCGACGGGGAGCCAGTGCAGGTCTCTCAGGTGGAGGGTGATGTGGGTGCGGCGGGGGATGTTGACGATCAGTCGGGTGGAGGCGTTTTGGATGCGTTGTAGTCTTCGTAGGTGTTTGGCTAGGATTCAACAAATGTAAAAGTAAACACCCCTGACGTTGGCCATCAAATCTGCCCATTGTCTTTGTACAGAGTCTGGATGGATCCATGAGAACCTTAACTTTCATCTATTCCCACGAAACAACAGAACAGCAGAATATCTTGACTCTAATTTCAAATTGGAATACTTGACCAGTTCATATCCTACAAGTACGAATGTGAAAACATGATCCTATATTCCAATGTACTGCAGTGTTATTATCTGATTTATATCCACATGTCGCAGTATGTGACTATACATTTTATAATTAAATATGGGTGTGAGGACCCTCCTTTAGCCATTATTATGCTTACAAACTTTTATTTAGAGTAGTTCATCTCCTGTAGTACCCAGTCAGGCCCAAGAAAGCTCTGAGCTAAGTCTGGGTAGTTGGAGCAACCCATTCCATGATGGTCTGGGTTTTCCTCTGTAATGCTTGAACCTGGCCTCCACCTACAAGGTGGCCCAGGTACACAACCTGACTCTACCCTATCTGGCACTTAGTAGCCTTGATAGTTAGACCTCCCTTTTGCAGGGCCTCCAAATCATTTCTCAGGAGGACCAGATGATCCTCCCGGGTGGTGCTAAAGACAACAATATCATCTAGATATGCTGCATGTTGGACCCAGCCTCGTGGATTGGTCCCACTCCTCCCGCATGGCGGGCCCTGGACGACCTCAACCCCTGTCCTCCGGCCTGAAGCTACCCCCTTCAACCTTCACGAGAGCCACCACTCATGGCGACCCCCGGCTCTCCCCCTCCAGAACATGGCGACCCCTACTCGCCCCACGCTGCTGGTCCGACCCCTATCCTGGGCCACCCTCTCAGGCCCCGACTCCATCTTGGGCCTTCCACGTCCGGGCCCCGTGGCCTCGGCCTGACCTCGGCCGCAGCCCCAGCGAAGCCCCGACATCAAGGCACCAAGATCCAACCAGGTGGTAGAACGGCCACTTGACACATCAAGGAGGAGGGGAATTTCGATGGCCCTCCAGCCGTCCCCGGACGCCTGGTTTCGATCGCCCTCCGGCCTCCCTGGGCGCTGGCTCCACCCTCCTGCTGGGTGTCTGGACACTCTCATCCCGGCCCCTCTGACCCTCAGGTGCGAGGGTCCGGACATCAAAGGACTCCAGACCTATATCTGGGGCAGCTCTAGAATGGGTCGGGAGTTGTATCCTGGAGTCGAGAGCCTAGCAGGTTGAACTGCGGCTGACCCTGAGACGAACTCACTACGGAACCCTGAACCCTATTCGGAGCCCTGCTGGCGCTGCCGCGGCCCGACCTCGCTGAAACCATCTTCTGAGCCCTGCTGGCGCTGCCGCTGCCCGACCTCGCTGAAACCATCTTCGGAGCCCTGCTGGCCCTGCCGAGGCCCGACCTCGCTGAAACCATCTTCGGAGCCCTGATGGCGCTGCCGCGGCCCGACCTCGCTGAACCATCTTCAGAGCCCTGCTGGCGCTGCCGCGGCCCGACCTCGCTGAACTATCCTCAGAGCCTTGCTGGCGCTGCCGCGGCCCGACTTCGCTAAACCATCTTCGGAGCCTTGCTGGCGCTGCCGCGGCCCGACCCCGAGGAACCCCCCAGCTCGAGGATTGAGAGCTGAGCGCAGGGTATCCCTGTACCAGGTTGGTACCGAGACTGTCCCGCTACCCCATTCCCACAGTTTCCGAGACCTTAAGGATCCCTTGATCCCTTTGTACATATATCGCGGAGATAACCTGCCTTGATTACCGATAAAGACGTTAAGAATCTATCCTTGTGTGGTGTCCTTCTGTAGTGGTGTGATTGCTCGCCTATACGATCCTAGGAGAGGAACCTCGCCAGGAGGACTCTCGACAACGCTCGGCCAGTTCCATAAGGAGAGGTGGGTCTCGGGGTGGTCGGCCAGATAGCCTCTGCCTCCCCCCTAAGATCGCCTTTCTAACATTGGTGGAAGGCGGTGCGATCCGAGCCAACGCAAATCATACAGAGAGTGACTCACCCTCTGCTGACAGAAACACACTCCGACCATGACTACCAAGGAAACCAGACCGACCACAGAGTTCCAGAAGGAACGGTTGGAAGACTATAACCACAAAGAATTGAAACAATTCTGCAAGGACCTGGGCATCGCGACCACTGGAATAAGCACCAAGGACGATTTCAAGCAGGCCCTGCGAACATGGGTAGAGGCAGGAGCGACGCCACCCCAGAACGAAGATGACACGGTCCCAGATATGCGCCCGGAAACCATCACAACCACAGCAGAGGAAAGAAATACCAAAGGAAACACGGGCCTCTCCCACGAAGACGCCCGAGAGCGAGAAAAGAGCCGGCTCCACGAACTGGAGCTGGCCCGACTCCGTCTGGATGGAGAACTACAGCTGGCCGAGAAAAAGATAGCCCTTGAGCAACTATGGCTGCAAGGAGACCTGGAGGAGAAACGAAGGCAGAGGGACTTAGAGGAGAAGAAGCTCGCGTACGAGCACGAGCGTGGTTTAAAAGAACTTGAGATCAAGGCTAAGAACGGGAAGGCCAGTGCCTCCGGGAACCAGAGCCCACCTCCTCCTGCGGACACAAAGGTCCACATCCCCAAAGATGTCATCAGAGAATACTATAAAAATGACTATATCCAACAATGGTTTAAGGCCTACGAGGTAGCCATGACCTCGCACTGGGTGCCGCAAAAAGACTGGGGTGCCGGCTTGTGGGGAAAGTTCGTCAACGAGGGGAGAGACGCCCTGCTACAGCTCCCAGACGCCAAGATGACCTCGTACGAACATATGAAAGCCGCCCTCCTTACTCGCTATGGTCTCACCCCCGAGATGTACCGGCAGCGATTCCGAGACTGTAAGAGAATGCCCGGTACTACATGGGTGGAGTATGTGAACTTCTATAGTAGAGCCGTAGAGCGGTGGATCAAAGGCAGCCAAGTCACCACCTACGAGCAGCTGTTCAACCTCATTATATGGGAGCACCTCTCTAACAACTGTTTTGTCGAACTCAGGCAGCATCTACTCGACAGTACACTGACTGAGCCACGTAAACTCGCCATCGAAGCCGATCTATGGGAGAGCACCCAGGTCCCCCGGAACTCGATGGGAGACCACGGCCGAGCTACCCAGGGGCCCCACTGTCTGCGAGGTGGCGGAGGAGGCCATAACCGGAACTGGGACACCCCCGCGGTGCCTCCCCCGACCAACACTTCGCCCTCCCTGGCCAGAAGAGGGCCCCCCCAAGCACGGCCAAGGCCCCGCTCGAATGTTATCTGCCACAAATGCCAGCAACCCGGTCACTATGCCAATGACCCCAACTGCCCAATGAACCAGTGAGCCAGCACCACCGGTCCGCCAAACCGCCAGATCGCCGCCGCCTCCCTGGGAGAGGAGAGGGGCGAAGAAGAGGACTATGACCAAGACCAGACCGAGTGGGAGTCCGCCGCCATGTCCCTGGTATGTCTGGGCAAAAGAGACATGGTCCCCCGGGCCCCAATCCCGGCCAACACTCAGAAGTACAGCCAGTGGGTCACCATTAATGGACACCGGGCCGAAGCCTTCCGCGACACGGGAGCCAGTGTGACGGCCGTCCGTTGCCACCTGGTGACCCCTGACCAGATCCTGCCCAATGTACTATGCCGAGTGCAGTCAGCCGACAATTCAGAGAGCCTGTGCCAGATGGCCCGAATCCCCTTTGAGTGGGGGGGAGTAGCGGGCATGCTGAAAGTAACCATCCGGGACGATGCCCCCGTAGACTGCCTCCTCGGGAACGACCTGGAAAGTTCCCCCTGGGCCGACGTCGAGCGGAGAGAGCATCTGGGGATGCTAGGCCTCCCTGAGTGGGTCTGTGCGACCACCCGATCCATGGCCGCCCGGGCCACCACCCCAACCGAAGAACCAGAGTTGCCCGAGCCTCCGCCGCCCGCCGTCTCCGAAGACTCCGACCCTGAGCCCGGCCCCCTGGGGCCCAACCGTGAAGAAATTGCCCCGCTCAGCGACCTCCCGGAACTGGCCCAATGACGTCAAGAAGGTGGCCCCACACAAGAGCAGTTCCGACAAGAACAGAAAACATGTCCCTCCCTCGAGGGTATCCGCCAGAAAGCCGCCGCTCAAACTGCCGGAGACCCCTCGGGGTCTCACTGGGTCTATTGGGACAATGATCTCCTCTACAGTGAACAAAAGATTGCCGAGCCAGGGGCCAGCCGGGTGTTGGTGGTCCCCCTCCGGTTCAGAGACTTCCTCCTGAATCTGGCACACGATGTGCCCCTCGCCGGGCACCTGGGGCAGGACAAGACATACAGCCGCCTGGTGACCCATTTCTACTGGCCCAAGATGAGGAATAATGTAAGCAATCACTGACGGACTTGCCCCACCTGCCAAGCCAGCGGGAAGAGCGGCAGGAAGCACAAGGTCCCCCTGCAACCATTCCCCGTCGTCAACACCCCCTTCGTGCAGGTGGGATCGACATCGTGGGGCCCCTGGAGCCCCGAACATCTCAAGGTCACCGTTTTATCCTCGTCCTGGTGGACCATGCCACCCGCTATCCTGAAGCCATCGCTCTCCGGACCGTGACGGCTCCCGTGGTGGGCAGGGCGCTAATGGGGATCTTCTCCCGGGTGGGCTTCCCTCGAGAAGTCGTCAGTGACCGGGGTACGAACTTCATTTCCCGCTACATGAAGTCCCGTTGGCAACAATACGGGGTCACGTACAAATTTACGACCCCCTACCACCCCCAAGGGAACGGACTGGTGGAACGTTTCAATCGAACCCTCAAGGGGATGATCATGGGCCTGGAAGAGCCCTTACGACGCCAGTGGGACGTGCTGCTGCCCTGCCTCCTCTTCGCCTATCTTGAGGTCCCCCAGAAGTCCCTGGGGTTCAGCCCCTTCGAACTATTGTACGGGCACCCCATCCGGGGTCCCCTAAGCCTGGTCAAAGAAGGCTGGGAGGTGGCCGCACAAGATACTACCCCCGACGTATACCGATACCTCCTGACTCTCCGCAACCAGACTCGGCGGTTCCAGGAACTTGCCAAAAACAACCTCGAGGCCAGCCAAGAAGAGATGAAACGCTGGTATGATCAAAACGCCTCTTCCATTGAGTTCGAGCCGGGCCAACAGGTCTGGGTCATGTCCCCGGTCGAACCATGTGCCCTCCAGGACAAGTGGACTGGGCCCTTCAAAGTGGTGGAGCGCAAGAGCCCGGTCACATACCTTGTGGACATGGAGTCCCCCAGGAACCCTCTCCGGGTCCTCCACGCCAACAGACTCAAACCTCACTTTGTCCGGACGGAACTTAGCCTCCTGATGGCTACTGACAGCGGGGCCGAAGACGACTCCGAGCCCCTACCGGACCTCCTGAACACATCCAAAAAAGACGGCTCCGTGGAGGGAGTCAACCTCTCCTCCGCCCTGACCCCAGAACCAAGCCGAGACTGCCAAAAGCTGTTGGGACAATCTGCAGACTTGTTTTCTCTCACCCCCGGAGTCACCCTGTGGTGCGTCCACGATGTCGACACTGGGGACAGCCCGCCTGTGCGACACCGGGCCTACAGAGTTCCCGATCGAGTTCGGACCTGCATTCAATCGGAGGTCTCCAAGATGCTGGCTCTGGGGGTGGTCGAACCCTCTGACAGTCCATGGGCCTGCCCTGTCATCCAGGTCCCCAAAGCCGCCGCCCCTGGCGCCTCTCCCGAACTAAGGTTTTGTGAAGACTACCGGGGATTGAACGCCGTCACCCGGACCGACGCCCACCCCATTCCCCGGGCAGATGAACTGATTGACCGCTTGGGGGCGGCCCGCTACCTGAGCACATTCGACCTAACCTCCGGCTACTGGCAGATCGGACTCACACCAGGTGCCCAAGAGCGCTCCGCTTTCGCAACCCCCGATGGCCACTACCACTTCAGGGTGATGCCCTTTGGGATGAAAAACGCCACCGCAACGTTCAAGAGACTGGTGAATAAGGTGCTGGCGGGGCTAGAAGAATTCAGCGCCGCATATCTGGACGATATCGCGGTGTACAGCCTCCAATGGGACGAACACCTCCAGCACCTCAGGGAAGTCTTAGCGGCCCTCCGCAGGGCCGGATTGACCATAAAAGCAAGCAAATGCCAGATCGGCCAAAGTTCCGTGACCTATCTGGGACACCAAGTGGGGAGCGGCCAGGTGGCCCCCCTCCAACCCAAGATCGACGCCATCTTGGCCTGGGAGCCCCCGGTCACCAAGACAGCGGTCCGAGCCTTCCTGGGGCTCACTGGGTATTACCGGTGCTTTGTGAAGAATTATGGCAGCATTGTGGGGCCCCTCACTGAACTCACTTCCAAGAAACAGCCACAGAAGGTACAATGGACCCCCAAGTGTCAGGCCGCCTTTGAGACCTTAAAGACAGCGATGTGTACCGCCCCCGTGCTCCAAGCCCCTGACTACAGCCGGGAATTCGTAGTTCAAACAGATGCCTCCGAGCACGGTGTCGGGGCAGTCCTGTCCCAAATCAACGCCGAAGGAGTCGATCAGCCGGTGGCCTTCATCAGCCGACGTCTGCTGGCCCGAGAGCAACGCTGGAGCACCATTGAACGAGAGACCTTCGCCGTGGTGTGGGCCCTCAAGAAGCTCCGACCCTATCTCTTCGGCACCCATTTCCGGGTGCAAACTGACCACCGCCCCCTGCGGTGGTTGATGCAGATGCAAGGGGAGAACCCGAAGTTGCTACGTTGGTCCATCTCCCTACAAGGGATGGACTTCACCGTGGAGCATCGCCCCGGCAGCGACCAGGCCAACGCTGACGGCCTGTCCCGCTTCTTCCGCCTCAGCAAGGAGAACCCCCAAAAAGATGGGTGACTCTCCCTGCCTTCAGCTGGGGGGGGCGTGTGTTGGACCCGGCCTCGTGGCGTAGTCCCACTCCTCCCGCATGGTGGGCCCTGGACGACGTCAACCCCTGTCCTCCAGCCTGAAGCTATCCCCTCCAACCTTCACGAGAGCCACCACTCATGGCGACCCCCGGCTCTCCCCCTCCAGAACATGGCGACCCCTACTCGCCCCACGCTGCTGATCCGACCCCTATCCTGGGCCACCCTCTCAGGCCCCGACTCCATCTTGGACCTTCCACGTCCGGGCCCCGTGGCCTCGGCCTGACCTCGGCCGCAGCCCCAGGGAAGCCCCGACATCGAGGCACCAAGATCCGACCAGGTGGTAGAACGGCCACTTGACACATCAAGGAGGAGGGGAGTTTCGATGGCCCTCCAGCCGTCCCCGGATGCCTGGTTTCGATCACCCTCCGACCTCCCTGGGCGCTGGCTCCACCCTCCTGCTGGGTGTCTGGACACTCTCATCCCGGCCCCTCTGACCCCCAGGTGCGAGGGTCCGGACATCAAAGGACTCCAGACCTATATCTGGGGCAGCTCTGGAATGGGTCGGGAGTTGTATCCTGGAGTCAAGAGCCTTGCAGGTTGAACTGCGGCTGACCCTGAGACGAACTCACTACGGAACCCTGAACCCTATTCGGAGCCCTGCTGGCGCTGCCGCGGCCAGACCTCGCTGAAACCATCTTCGGAGCCCTGCTGGCGCTACCGCGTCCAACCTCACCGAAACCATCTTCGGAGCCCTGCTGGCGCTGCCGCAGCCCGACCTCGCTGAAACCATCTTTGGAGCCCTACTGGCGTTGCCGCGGCCCGACCTCGCTGAACCATCTTCGGAGCCCTGCTGGCGCTGCCGTGGCCTGACCTCGCTGAACTATCCTCGGAGCCTTGCTGGCACTGCCGCGGCCCGACTTCGCTGAACCATCTTCGGAGCCTTGCTGGCACTGCCGCGGCCCGACCCCGATGAACCCCCCAGCTCGAGGATTGAGAAGTGAGCGCAGGGTATCCCTGTACCAGGCTGGTACTGAGTGTTAGAACCGGCTGTCTCTAGTTGGCAGAGGTATACACTTCTGACAAATAGGGACACACCTTTTCTAGTCAGGGCAAGGGGATCACACACTTAGATAACCCCTGCTCACCCCCTTGGTAGCTTGGCAAAGCAGACAGGCTTATCTCAGAGGCAGTGCGTTAAGCATTTATGACCACATACAGTAATAAAGTGAATACACTACAAATGGACACGACACAGTAGTATTATAAAAATAAGGATTTTTATATAAGGCTTAGCACAAGACCAAATAACGACAAAAATATACACAATCTTAATAAATACTCTTGGAAGGGAAAATAATAGTTCAAATGTAGGTTCTTCGTAGCACAAAGTCTCTAGTATCAAAAGCAACTCTTCTTCTTTAAAACACAGTTCTTGGCAACAATGTAACCCACACGGGAGTCACACGACGTTGAGGCAAAGTTAATCCAAAGGGTTCGGCGTCGACCGCGAGGAGCGCTACGTCGAGCCCGGAGTCGAGCAGACCCCAACAACACAGTACCTTGGGAAAGCGAAGCACGCGATGATCAGCGGCGTTGAGATGTCTGGCGTCGCGTCTTCAGCGCCGATCCGGCCTCGGAGTCTGGGCGACCTGCAGCGGCGTCGATCGATGTCGGGCAGGAGCAGCGCTCACGAGGCGAAGCAGGATATGGCGTAGTCGTCGATGTCGATGAAGTTGCAAGAGTGAGCAGCGCTCACGGCGTCGAGAGGGCTCGAAGTCGATGCGACCAGCAGCGGTGCAGACACAAAGTCACTTGGAGCTGGAGCCGAACTCGCTACTCACTGGCGTTGCTGCTGGCGTCGATCGGGCCCGGCGGCCGGCGTCGAGGAAGCGGGACACTGGAGCCGTTACTCACGATGTCGAGCTGGATTCGGCGACGTCCGTCGGCGTCGAGATTGCTGGATTCTTTCAGAGGTGCTGGATTCACAAGTTCCAGCGACAAGCACTTTTAGCAAATGGTGAAGTCCTTTAGCCCTGTGACTTCAGCAGGAGACTGGCACTCTTCCAGTCCTTGGAGATTTTCTTAGCAAGTGTGAGAGTACACACACAGTTCCTCTCTCCTGGTTCCTTGGCAAAAATAAAGAAGCAATGCAGGATTCCCCCCAGCAAACAGCACACTGGCAGAAGGGGTAGGCAAGTCCTTGGATCAGCAGGCTTCTTGTCCTTTTTTTCAGGGTTCCTTGTCAGAAGTGATCTAAAGTCTTGGTTCAGGGGTCCTTCTCTTATACCCCTTTTTGGCTTTGATCCCTTTGTCCATGCAGGGGAATTTCCCAACATCCTGGGTTTGTTGTGGGTGTAGCCAGGCATAGGCACCTGGCCTATTCACTAAGCAGGGCAGAGTCCTCAGCCGCCCAGTAGGAGGTGGAGCCAGTATTGTCACTGGCAGGAGCAGAGCTATCAGCCTCCCGGCAGGAGGTGGGGCCAGGATCGTCCCTGGCAGGCACAGAGCCATCAGTCGCCTGGCAGGAGGTGGAGCCAGCATTGTATAAGGCAGGGCAGGCTATCAGAAGCTACTCTCCCCCTACTCTCAATGCAAATGTCCCACTCATCCCACACTGACTCAGCAGATCTCTGGAGCCACCCAGCTCCTGTCACACACACACCAAACCAGCAGAAACCAGAAATAGTTAGACAAGAAAATAGCCACTTTCTAAAAGTGCTATTTTCAAACCCAGAGTCCAAAAACCATCCACACAAATGGATGCGTGATTAAACCCCGAGTTCAGGGATACCAAACTCGACATTGCACCATGTTCCCGAGCCAGCTAGGATTATAGCATTAATAACCCAGGCAGCCCATTCTAACTAATGGAGAGCAGGTTACCTTACAATAGTGAAAAACGAATATGGCTGTAATTCACTATTAGGACATGCCAACTTTGTCAGGCTTGTCCTACCTTATGCTTACAATGCACCCTGCCCTCAGGCCTACCATAGGGGTGACTAACATGAAGTTAAAGGAAGGTTTGGGGACTGGCAAGTAGGTGTACTTGCGCAGTCAGCGTGACAGTACCAGACTGCACGTAGGTCTAGCAATGGCAGACCTTCAGACATACTTTTACTAGGCCGCTCTTGTGGGTGGCACAACATGTGCTGCAAGCCCACGAGCAGCATTTGTATTTACAAGCCCTGGCACTCCTGGTGCACTAGACTAGGGATTGATAGTAAATCAAATAAGCCAAACATGGAATTCAATCAATACAGTAATTTAACATAGGGAGCACTTGCACTGTGGCACTGATCAGCAGTGGCACCGTGCCCAAAGCATTACACCAGCAAAAACATCGTAAACAGTGGAGGCAAACAGAAAAAAATGGAGGAGAGACTCAAGCCAATGATGTCAGGTCTAACACGTGTCCCCTCCAGCTGAAATGTGGGGAGAACTACCCTTCCCCTGGGGAGTTCTCATCACTAAGGCGGAAAAATCTGGACAGACCATCAGCATTGGCGTGATCTGTGCCAGGGCGGTGTTCCACGGTAAAGTCCATCCCCTGTAGCGAAATGGACCACCTCAACAGTTTTGGATTCTCACCCCTCATCTGCATCAACCATCTGAGGGGCCTGTGCTCTGTCTGAACCTGGAAGTGAGCCCCAAACAGGTAGGGTCTTAGCTTCTTCAGCGCCCAGACCACAGCAAATGCTTCTCGCTCTATTGCACTCCACTTCTGTTCCCTGGGAAGTAACCTCCTGCTGATGAAGGCTACAGGTAAGTCTCGGCCCTCTTCATTCACCTGAGCTAAAACAGCCCCCACGCCATGCTCTGAAGCGTCCGTCTGGACAACAAATTCTTTAGAAAAGTCGGGTGCCTGGAGAATGGGTGCTGTACACATTGCAGTTTTCAGGGTGTCAAAGGCCGTTTGACAGGCGTCAGTCCAGATCACATTTCGTGGCTGCTTCCTGGAAGTCAGAGACGTCAAGGGGTGCACAATGTTACCATAATCCTTGACGAACCTCCTGTAGTAACCCGTGAGACCTAAGAAGGCTCTCACCTGAGTTTGGGTTTTGGGCGGTGCCCAAGCCAGGATGGTATCTATCTTGGGTTGCAGGGGGGCCACCTTGCCGCTCCCTACTTGGTGCCCCAAGTACACCACAGAACACTGCCCAATCTGGCACTTACTGGCTTTGATTGTGAGGCCTGCTCTGCGCAGGGCCAACAACACTTCCTGGAGGTGGCGCAAGTGTTCCTCCAAGCTGACGCTGAACACTGCAATGTCGTCCAGGTAGGCAGCACTGAAATTCTCCAGTCCAGCCAATGTCGTAATTTGACAATGACTGGGTTAGCGTTTAGCTTTGCTACACGTTTTTCTCCTTATCTTGGCCTTACTCGAAAACGCCATTTTGTATGTTACGGTGGCCATTTTAGAGAATGAGCCGCCTCGTGGTCAGCATGCCCTTTAGTCCCTTGTCCGTGTTACTGACCACTCGAGTTTGCCCAGCAACAGGCTATTTTTAGTAGCGGTCAAGCTTGTACATGCGCAGTTCCGACTGACCAGTCATCCTTTAGGAATGTTCCGCCAAATTGACCAGTGGTCTTATAACCCCTCCCATGAGTTGGCTGTGCTCCAAAAATGACCATATATGTACCTAAAAACTCTGTAACCATGTACCGCCTACCTTTTTATTACTGTAAAGTTGTATAAAAGAAAGACTCGCACCGATGTTCGGTGTGATACTTCTTGCATTGCCGAAGGGTGCTGTAGGAATGTACCACCACCCCATGGGGTCTTAATAAACTTGTCTTTTGTACTTTTCAGTTTCCGTGCCAACAGTTCTTATGGTGTAAGTGGGTATTCTGCGGAGCATGTAGGCCTTGGGAACCCATTACCACACCAAGACCTGGTTGACCAACCTCTGGAAGGTGGCAGGGGCATTCTTCATCCCAAAGGGCATCACCCGGAACTGGTAGAGCCCATCTGGTGTGGAGAATGCTGACCTCTCTTTTGCCCCATCAGTTAAGGTGATCTGCCAGTACCCCGACGCTAAATCAAACGTACTGAGGTACCGGGCAGCCCCCAACCGATCTATGAGCTCATCAGCTCTGGGGATGGGGTGCGCGTCAGTCTTGGTGACTGAATTGAGTCCTCGGTAATCCACACAGAACCGAAGTGAGGTTCCGTGACAATTGTAAGTGGTGTTTTCGACTCGCACGAATATGGTCGAGTCTGGTATCTACGAACCGCAAATGACGAATTTAGTGGGTGTGCGCAGTTTCGCTGTGCTAACCTAAACCGTTCGTTTGTTACGTGGGTTTTTCATCTGTACCCACGGGTTCCATCTTAGATACGGCATCCATTTTGTTTCTTGCCCTCAAGTAGCCAGCGAACGGACGTTGTCCGTTTCGCGACCCTGGGATTCCCAAGACATCTGCGGAGGACACATGTCCCTTGAAAGTGTCTTTATGACGAGGGGGATGATACTGTAAGGCAGATGGCCCCGCTCGAGGCTCATCTTGCCGTGCCGGTCTATTGTCTCAGCCGTGCATCTCATTAGGCACGTCCCTTTGATGCCTGTAGCTCGTGTTTCCTGATACCTCCCCTTTTACACCCTTTTCGATCTCCCCACTGTTTCCATCTTCCTCTGCACCTGTCCTTGTTCCTTCTTCGATCTGTTTTACTGCCGATTGGAATGTACTAATGGTGGGAAGATGGGTTTTTACAGTTGGGAACCGCCAAATGTTTCCGCACTCATGCTCCGGACCTTGAATGTATCAAAGTGACCAAAGTGACCCCTCTCGGGGATAATTATGGGAACCGAGTTGTAAACCTTTGTGTATCATGTAACTCTATGGGAGAAATCTGTATAAAAGGAGCGATCCACAGTAACAATTTGAAGCAGTCTCCTCGAACTTACACTCGTTGTACTTCCTGTGACTTCTGTGTTCCCTGCAGTAAATAAACCTCGAATCTTTGACGCCGAAGGAAGTGTCCTGTGTCTCTGTTATTCGTACGCCGGAGCAGGTTACCCACAAAGGTTTCAGGTGTTGTCCCCTGGCACCGCTGGGTCTTAAATAACCCAGTCCTTCAGAAGTTCTGGTGAAGCACCAGGCGCTGCAGCCTTCGGGACCAAGACCACTGGGCTGGCCCACGGACTGCTAGAGGACTCAACCACCCCTAAAGCAAACATTTTGGAGACCTCCTCCTTAATGTAGGCTCTGACCTTGTCAGTCACCCTGTAAGCCTTGTGCTTGACAGGAGTGCTGTCTCCTGTGTCCACATCATGGACACACCAATGAGTGACACCAGGAACCAAGGAAAACAGATCAGGAAATTGCCCCAACAGTTGGTCACAATCTTGCTGCTGTTCAAGGGTCAGTGTGTCAGAGAGGACCACACCATCCACTGACCCATCTTGCTCTTTTGCAGACAGGAGGTCAGGAAGAGGCTCACTCTCCTCCTCCATTCCTGCATCTGTAGCTAGGGGCATGCCCACTTCGGACCTTTCGAAGTGGGGCTTTAAACGGTTGACATGCAGGACCCTCAAGGGGTTCCTGGGAGATTTCAAGTCCACCAAGTAGGTGACATCGCTCTTCTTCTCCACAACCTTAAACGGTCCAGTCCACCTGTCCTTGAGCGCACAAGGTTCCACAGGTGACATGACCCAAACTTCCTGACCAGGCTGAAGCTCAACCAGAGTGGCATTCCGGTCGTACCATCGCTTCATCTCTTCCTGGCTGGCCTCCAGATTTGCCTGAGCAAGATCTCTGAAGCGCCTAGTCTGGTTCCTAAAGGCCAGCATGTAACTGTATACATCCCGGGGAGGTTTCCTGGGAGATTGCTCCCAGCCTTCTTTGACCAGACTCAAAGGTCCTCTTACCGGGTGACCATACAAAAGCTCAAAGGGGCTGAACCCTAGAGACTTCTGTGGCACCTCACGGTAAGCAAACAACAGGCATGGCAAGAGGACGTCCCATTTCCGCCTCATTGGTTCTTCAAGACCCATGATCATGCCTTTAAGGGTACGGTTGAATCTCTCAACCAACCCATTACCTTGAGGGTGGTAAGGAGTGGTGAACTTGTAGGCTACCCCACACTCCTTCCACAGAGACTTCATATAGTTGGAAATGAAGTTGGTGCCCCGGTCTGACACCACCTCTCTGGGGAACCCCATGCGGGAGAAAACACCCATCAGTGCCCGTCGCACCACGGGGCCGTCACTGTTCGGAGAGGGATGGCTTCCGGGTACCGTGTGGCATGGTCCACCAAGACCAGGATGAACCTGTTGCCCAGGGCTGTCTTGGGGTCCAGGGCCCCAACAATGTCAATCCCCACCCGGTCAAAGGGGGTACTGACCACTGGAAAAGGTTGGAGGGGAGCCTTCTGCTTACTTCCGCTTTTCCCCCTTGCCTGGCAAGTGTGACAAGTCTTACAATGGATGTCTACATCCCTTCGCATCTGAGGCCAATAAAAATGGGTGACAAGCCTGTCATAGGTCTTGTCTTGCCCCAGATGTCCAGCTAAAGGAACGTCATGAGCCAAACCCAGTAGGAAGGCTCTGAAGGGCTGGGGTACCACCAGCACACGGGCTGACCCAGGCTCAGCAGCCTTAGGCTCGCTATACAGGAGGTTGTTCTCCCAGTAAACAAAATGTGACCCTGACTGATCACCTGAGGTTTGGGCTGAGGCCTGCTGCCTCATACCCACAAGAGAAGGGCACACTTTTTGTTCTGCACAAAATTCTTCCCTGGAGGGACCACCATCCTGCTGCCAATGGGTCAGCTCGGGCAGGTCTCCCAGTTCAGCAACTTGTTCCCCTGTGGGCTCCAGGGCATCCCCCTCAGGGTCTACGTCCTCCTGGACCACGGGAACTACGGGGGACGGTTTCCCGCGCCCCCTGCCTCTTCTCTTTACAGCTGGGTCCTGGACCATACTTTCAGGCTCCAGGATCCCATCAACACCCTTACTGGCTGTCATGGAACGAGTGGTCGCACACACCCACTCTGGCACACCCAACATTTTCAAATGTGTCTCCCTCTCCACCTTAGCCCAAGGGGAGTCTTCTAAATCATTGCCCAGGAGACAATCAACAGGCATGGCGGGCCTCACAGCAACCTGAAGAGTACCTGAAACTCCCCCCCCCCATTCAAAAGGAACCTGAGCTACCTCACACTCTCTCTGGGAGTTGTCAGCAGCTATCACAGGGTAGAATGCGTGGGGAACCACCTGCTCTCTGGACACCAAGTGACACTTGACAGCTGTCACACTTGCTCCGGTGTCTCTGAGAGCTTCCACTCTATGGCCATTAATGGTCACCCACTGCCTATATTTATTAGTGTTACTAGGCAGAGGGGGTAGAGGGACCATTTCCATGTCTCCTAGCGAGACCAGGGACCTCTCTGCGGGACCCCTCCCACCATGGACAACCATCTCCTTCCCTCCCAGGGCTACACTCGCCAACTGACGGGGAGGTGCACGCGGCGGTACATTCGAATTCTTCATGGGACACTGGGGATCATAATACCGGTGTCCCGCCTGCCCACAAACGTAGCAGGTCAATGGGCTCCTATGAACAGGTTTACCTGTCGGGGCCCCTGGCTTCTTCTCAGGGGGAGGCTGGGAACCTTTCCCTTGGTTCCCTTGGGGATTACTTTGGGGCCCTTTCTGGAACTCCTTCTGTTTTCCCTTGTCCCCCCCACTCTTCTGCTGGGGACCCTGCCCACCTTTGGCTGAGTCTCCCACTGGACCCTTGTGGACCCTGGTACTGACCCAGCGGTCCGCCTCCTCAGCAAGTTTTCTAGGGTTAGATATCTTGCTATCAATAAGGTGCTGGCGCAGCTCTGGAAAACAGTTATTAGACAAGTGCTCCCAAGCAAACAAATCATAAAGAGCTTCATAACTTTCCACTTTGCTGCCCTTTACCCACTCATCCATGGCTCTGCAAAAAAAGACACATATTCAACCCACGTCGTACCAGGCAACTTCTTACATTCTCTAAAAGCTTGTCTGTACTTTTCTGGGGTTAGGCCATACCTCAACATCAAAGCCTCTTTCATATGAGCATAAGACATCCTATCCTCAACAGGCATGTCTAACAGGGTATCTCTCCCCTCATTCACAAAGCGACCCCACAACCCCGATCCCCAATCCTTCTCAGGGACCCGGTGGGCCAACAATGCTAACTCATATGCTTTGAACCATTGACCAATATCCTCATTCTTATGATAATCTTTGATCACATCTTTGGGAAAATAAAACTTACTTTCTGCAGGCACAGATGGGATGCTGCCACCAGAGGGATTCAATTCTAACTTCTTAGCTTGGATATCCAGCTCCCTCAACCTGGTTTCACGCTCCAAAGCTAACTTCTCTCTCTCAAATTCTAACCTTTTGATCTCCAAATCAGCTTCTCTTCTACCTTTTGCATTTTCTAATTCCAACTGCCCATTTATTTTAAGCCTTGCCATTTCCATGTTATATGCTCGCTCTTTCGCCCTTTCTTCTCTTTCTTCAGGGGAAAGACCTTTGGAGGAAACACTGCTACCGGGAGAGGACACAGGCCCATTCACTGGTACCTCCTCATCCCCTTCCTCTGTGGGTACCACCACCGCATCAGAGGGATCTCTGGACTCCAACCCGGCCTTCAAAGCTTTGAGATAGTTTTCCTTAAGCTTGAGGCCTTTGGTAGGAGCTTTAAACTGCTTGCAAAAGAACTTCAGCTCCTCTACCTTGTAGATGTCGATTTTAGCTCTATCAAATTCCTCCACAACAACAACAGGGGTAGTGACTCTGTTGTCAATCATGGTTGAAACTGGCAGTGTTCTTAAAATCAAGCTTCAGAAAAGCGGAGAACAAAAATAGAATCTTTCCAAATTAATTGTGGCTGCGCTATGGTCTGCTTTCACTATGTAGCGCACACTAATCACTGCACATGGGTCATAAATGCAAAGTTCAAATCCTCACCGCTGACCCACCAATGTTAGAACCGGCTGTCTCTAGTTGGCAGAGGTATACACTTCTGACAAATAGGGACACACCTTTTCTAGTCAGGGCAAGGGGATCACACACTTAGATAACCCCTGCTCACCCCCTTGGTAGCTTGGCAAAGCAGACAGGCTTATCTCAGAGGCAGTGCGTTAAGCATTTATGACCACATACAGTAATAAAGTGAATACACTACAAATGGACACGACACAGTAGTATTATAAAAATAAGGATTTTTATATAAGGCTTAGCACAAGACCAAATAACGACAAAAATATACACAATCTTAATAAATACTCTTGGAAGGGAAAATAATAGTTCAAATGTAGGTTCTTCGTAGCACAAAGTCTCTAGTATCAAAAGCAACTCTTCTTCTTTAAAACACAGTTCTTGGCAACAATGTAACCCACACGGGAGTCACACGACGTCGAGGCAAAGTTAATCCAAAGGGTTCGGCGTCGACCGCGAGGAGCGCTACGTCGAGCCCGGAGTCGAGCAGACCCCAACAACACAGTACCTTGAGAAAGCGAAGCACACGAGTATCAGCGGCGTCGAGATGTCCGGCGTCGCGTCTTCGGCGTCGATTCGGCCTCGGAGTCTGGGAGACCTGCAGCGGCGTCGATCGATGTCGGGCAGGAGCAGCTCTCATGAGGCGAAGCAGGATACGGCGTCGTCGTCGATGTCGATGAAGTTGCAAGAGTGAGCAGCGCTCACGGCGTCGAGAGGGCTCGAAGTCGATGCGACCAGCAGCGGTGCAGACACGAAGTCACTTGGAGCTGGAGCCGAACTCGCTACTCACTGGCGTTGCTGCTGGCGTCGATGGGGCCCGGCGGCCGGCGTCGAGGAAGCGGGACACTGGAGCCGTTACTCACGATGTCGAGCTGGATTCGGCGACGTCCGTCGGCGTCGAGATTGCTGGATTCTTTCAGAGGTGCTGGATTCACAAGTTCCAGCGACAAGCACTTTTAGCAAATGGTGAAGTCCTTTAGCCCTGTGACTTTAGCAGGAGACTGGCCCTCTTCCAGTCCTTGGAGATTTTCTTAGCAAGTGTGAGAGTACACACACAGTTCCTCTCTCCTGGTTCCTTGGCAAAAATAAAGAAGCAATGCAGGATTCCCCCCAGCAAACAGCACACTGGCAGAAGGGGTAGGCAAGTCATTGGATCAGCAGGCTTCTTGTCCTTGGTTTCAGGGTTCCTTGTCAGAAGTGATCTAAAGTCTTGGTTCAGGGGTCCTTCTCTTATACCCCTTTTTGGCTTTGATCCCTTTGTCCATGCAGGGAAATTTCCCAACATCCTGGGTTTGTTGTGGGTGTAGCCAGGCGGAGGCACCTGGCCTATTCACTGAAAGGGCAGAGTCCTTAGCCGCCCAGTAGGAGGTGGAGCCAGTATTGTCACTGGCAGGAGCAGAGCTATCAGCCTCCCGGCAGGAGGTGGGGCCAGGATCATCCCTGGCAGGCACAGAGCCATCAGTCGCCTGGCAGGAGGTGGAGCCAGCATTGTATCAGGCAGGGCAGGCTATCAGAAGCTACTCTCCCCCTACTCTCAATGCAAATGTCCCACTCATCCCACACTGACTCAGCAGATCTCTGGAGCCACCCAGCTCCTGTCACACACACACCAAACCAGCAGAAACCAGAAATAGTTAGACAAGAAAATAGCCACTTTCTAAAAGTGCTATTTTCAAACCCAGAGTCCAAAAACCATCCACACAAATGGATGCGTGATTAAACCCCGAGTTCAGGGATACCAAACTCGACATTGCACCATGTTCCCCGAGCCAGCTAGGATTATAGCATTAATAACCCAGGCAGCCCATTCTAACTAATGGAGAGCAGGTTACCTTACAATAGTGAAAACGAATATGGCTGTAATTCACTATTAGGACATGCCACCCTTGTCAGGCTTGTCCTACCTTATGCTTACAATGCACCCTGCCCTCAGGCCTACTATAGGGGTGACTAACATGAAGTTAAGGGAAGGTTTGGGGACTGGCAAGTAGGTGTACTTGCGCAGTCAGCGTGACAGTACCAGACTGCACGTAGGTCTAGCAATGGCAGACCTGTAGACATACTTTTACTAGGCCGCTCTTGTGGGTGGCACAACATGTGCTGCAGGCCCACGAGCAGCATTTGTATTTACAAGCCCTGGCACTCCTGGTGCACTAGACTAGGGACTGACAGTAAACCAAATAAGCCAAACATGGAATTCAATCAATACAGTAATTTAACATAGGGAGCACTTGCACTGTGGCACTGATCAGCAGTGGCACAGTGCCCAAAGCATTACACCAGCAAAAACATCGTAAACAGTGGAGGCAAACAGAAAGAAATGGAGGAGAGACTCAAGCCAATGATGTCAGGTCTAACACTGAGACTGTCCCGCTACCCCATTCCCACAGTTTCCGAGACCTTAAGGATCCCTCGATCCCTTTGTACATATATCGCGGAGATAACCTGCCTTGATTACCGATAAAGACGTTAAGAATCTATCCTTGTGTGGTGTCCTTCTGTAGTGGTGTGATTGCTCGCCTGTAGGATCCTAGGAGAGTAACCTCGCCAGGAGGCCTCTCGACAACGCTCGGCCAGTTCCATAAGGAGAGGTGGGTCTCGGGTGGTCGGCCAGATAGCCTCTGCCTCCCCCCTAAGATCGCCTTTCTAACACTACACTATAGTCTTCCAGGCATGTTAGGACTTTGTTCACCAACCTTTGAAAAGTGGCAGGTGCATTCTTAAGACCAAAGGGCATTACCACAAATTGATAGTGCCCACTAGGGGTTGAAAATGCTGTCTTTGGCTTTGCATCATCAGCTAATCTGATCTGCCAGTAGCCAGCTGTAAGATCAAATGTGCTCAGAAATTTGGCTGAGGCCAACATACTTATAGGCTCACATTCTGTTGGCATTGGATGAGCATCAGTCGTAGTTACTGCATTGAGACCTCTGTTATGTTATGTTATGTTATGTTATGTTATGTTATAATAAGTTTATATAGCGCACGGCTACTCTAAAAGAGTGTCCCGGAGCTTTCCACAGGCAGCTCAGTGTAGAATAACATAACAAGGAAAAACAAATACAAGAAAAAGAAACGCCCACCAGAAAAAAATAGAGATTAAAAAGCCAAGTCTTCAGGCTCTTCCTGAACTGAAGCAGATTGGAGGTGCTGCGTAGCGCCAGTGGAAGCGTATTCCTCAACTGGGGTGCCTTGAAGCTGAAAGAACGCCCCCCAGTGCGGGCCTTCCTCACACGCGGAACCACAGCAGTGAAGAGAGATTCAGACCGCAGTGAGCGGGCTGGGCGATAAAAGGCCAACCTCCGCTGCAGGTACCCAGCGCCTGAGCCAAACAATGCTTTGTGCATCAGCGTCAGGGATTTAAACATAATCCGCTTCCGGATGGGCAGCCAGTGGAGCGTCTGCAGCAACCCAGAAGCTCGTGCTCGCCTATGCAGGCCGAAGATGGCGCGGGCAGCAGAGTTTTGTGCCACCTGCAGGCGCTGGACCAGATAATCAGGGAGGCCAAGAAAGAGGGCGTTGGCGTAATCCAACCTGGATCCAATGAGCGCTTGCACAGTAATCCGCCTATGCTCCACAGACAGCAATGGAAGGAACTTGTGGAGCATCTTCAAAATGCCGAAACAGGTGCCGGCCAGACCGAGGACATGAGCTCTCAATGAAAGCTTGTTGTCCAGCTTGACACCAAGGTTTTTGGCAACCAATGATGACTGTGCGGGAGGACACATGTCAGACGGCCACCATTGCCGCCACTCAGGGTCGGTGGCACAGCCAAAGAATAAGACCTCCGACTTACTGGAGTTGGCTTTCAGACTGTTCCGCTGGAACCAGTCGAAGACCATTCCCAGACAGCCCCGAATACTCTCTCCGTCTAATGCCTGGTCTTTACCGCATGTGAAGAGGAGTTGCGTGTCGTCGGCGTAGGACACGATCTGGGCCCCATACGCCTCCACCGCCGCCGCCAGAGGGGACATAAAGATGTTAAACAGCGACGGGCTCAACACAGAGCCCTGTGGAACCCCGACTCCCAATGGGGGCATCTCGGCGGAGCTCTGGGAAACCCAGATCGTCTGGCGGCGGCCTTCAAGGAAAGATGTGAACCATTTGAGCACCGTCCCCCTAATGCCGATGTCATAAAGCCTGGCGAGGAGCGCCTCATGGGGGACGGTGTCAAAGGCCGCCGACAGGTCCAACATGACTAACATGGCCTTGCCACCAACATCCAAGGTCTCCCTGATGATCTCCGAGACCTCCAGCAATGCCGTTTCCGTGCTGAAATTAGGACGGAATCCGGATTGGGATGGATGGAGCAGATTGTTGTCTTCTAAAAAGCTCGACAAGACGCCATGGACATGTTTCTCAGTGATCTTGGCCAGAGCCGGGAGAAGTGAAATTGGCCTATAGTTGGCCAGAACCTCGGCATCAAGGCCAGGCTTTTTCAGGAGGGGGATTACCATCGCCCTTTTCCAGGTGCGAGGGACACTCCCCTCCCTCAGGGAGGCATTGAGGATAGGATTGACCAGGGGGTTCACCACCGCCGCCATCCTGGCCAAAAATTTGGCAGGGCAGGGGTCAAGTGGCGAGCCTGATTTAAGGCTGGCCAGCAGCACCCGAGACGCCTCGCTAGAGATGGCAGGAAAGTCTGACAGCACTGCGACAGGCGTGAACGATGACCCATGTCCCGCCCCGGGGCCGCAGCCACCCTCCTCCGAGCTCTCCGAGAAGGAGACCTGAATCGCCTTGATCTTGTCGGTAAAAAAACTGGAGAGATCACGCGCCCACGCATCCGATGATACTGGCGGGGGTGAGTGGGAGCTGGGGGTCGTGAACTCCTTCACAACGGTGAAGATCTCCTTACAGGAGTTCGCCGACGCCTCAATCCTCCTAGCAAGATATTCTTTCTTAGCTCCTAGGATGTCCCGGTGATAGGCCTTCACAGCCGCCCTATAGGCAAGTTTGGCCTCCCCGTCATACTGAAGGCGCCAGGCCCGCTCAGCAACCTTACATTGGCTGCGAGCCACACGCAGCGCCTCCGTGAACCACGGCGCAGATTGCCGTATTACCGTGGACCGAGGGGCTGCCTTTGGGGCAAGATCATCCAGCCTTTCAGTCAGCCACCGCTGCAGAGCCTCAGTGTCTCTTTCCAGATCCCCCGAGAGGTGGCAGGGATGTTCCGTAAGCGCCTGCTCCAACATATCAGGCGTCACTCTGTGCAACGCTCTCGAGGCTGGTCTAGGCAACGTGGGGGCGCTGTTGTCCGGCCGCCCATTCTCCAGCACAGAAAACCTAATCAGCCTATGATCCGTCCAGAGCACCGGCAGGGTTTCGATATCAGCAATCGGGACTGACGAGAACACTTGATCAAGGGTGTGCCCTTTCTCATGTGTAGGACCCGACACAAACGGTGCGAGGCCAACACAAAACCTCATCTCTCTCTTTTACCACCCTGGGTGTGTGGTTTAGTTACCAATACCACGGGACTAGCTCAAGGGCTATCTGAGGGTTCAATAACTCTCAAACTCAACATTTTCTGAACTTCAGTCCTGATACAGTCCCTGACATGACCGGGTTGCCTGTAAATCTTATTTTTAACAGGCAGACTGTCCCCAGTGTCCACATCATGAGTGTGCCAGGTAGTCTGGCTTAGAGTCAGAGAAAACATATGTCTGAAATGATTGAGTACCTGTCTGAAATCAGTTTGCTTCTGGTCAGTGAGGCTGCCTGACAAGGCTACACTATCTACTGGCCCATCAACAAGGTTCTGTGAGAGCAGGTCAGGAAGTGGATCACTCTCTTCTTCCTGACCCTCATCAGTAGCCATGAGCTAGCCCATGTCTGCCCTGTCAACATATGGTTTCAGTGTGTTGACATGAAGCACCCTATGGGGTCTCCTGGGAGTTCCAAGATCTACCAAATAGGTAACCTCTCCCTTCTGTTCAATAATAGTGTAGGGTCCACTCCACTTGTCTTGAAGAGCTCGTTGGGCCACAGGCTCCAACACCCACACTTTCTGTCCTGGCTGGTAAACAGTCAGTACAGCCTTTTGGTCATGCCAGGCTTTCTGTTTTCCTGGCTAGCCTCAAGGTTTTTAGTTGCCTATTTCATATACACAGCCATCCTGGAGCAGAGACCAAGTACATAGTCCACTATATCCTGTTTAGGGGGTTTGAGAGGTAACTCCCATCCCTCCTTCACCAGACACAATGGGCCTCTTACAGGATGCCCAAACAGAAGTTCAAAAGGGCTGTAGCCAACCCCCTTCTGAGGATCCTCCCGGTAAGCAAATAAAAGGCAGGGTAGTAGGATGTCCCATCTCCTCCTATGCTTTTCTAGAAGACCCTTGTTCATACCCTTTAAGATGTTGTTGAATCTTTCAACTAAACCATTGCATCGTGGGTGATAGGGTATGGTGAATTTGTAATTCACTCCACACTCTTTCCATATTGCAGTCAAGTAGCTATACATAAAGTTTGCACCTCTGTCAGATACTACCTCCTTAGGGAAACCCACTCATGAGAACATTCCTATGAGGGTTCTTGCCACAACAGGTGCTGTAGTGGTCCTAAGGGGTATAGCCTCTGGGTACCTAGTGGCATGGTCAACCACCACTTGGATACACCTGTTCCCAGATGCTGTTTAAGGATCCATTGGTCCAACAAAGTCAATCCCCACTCTCTCAAAGGGAACCCCCCACCACAGGTAGTGGTATCAAGGGGGCCTTTGTGGTGTCACCTGCTTTGCCACTGGCTTGCCACTGTGTCTTCAGACATGTAGGGTCAGTGAAAGTGAGGGACAATTTTGTCCCAGATCTTGTTCTGGCCCAGGTGTCCTGCTAAAGGAATATCATGGGCTAGTGCCAATAGGAAGACCCTGAATTGCAAAGGTATAACCAACCTCCTGGCTGCCCCAGGCTTGGGGTTTCTGCTCTCTGAGTATAGGAGTTGGGTGCCACTAGCATTCCCAGCAGCCTCAGCAGTTGCTTGCTATATGAGGGGGTCAAGAGAAGGGCAGCTCAGCTGCTCCTGACTCAGATCTGCCCTGGAAGGGCCCCCTGTCCCCAAGAACTCAACCTGATCTGGCTCAAGCTCCTCTAGGACCGTTCTTTCTTCAGGAGCACAATAATCTCCCACAAGAGACTGATCAACACTCTGTGTCAGGGGGCAGGCACTGCCTTTAACCCTACTGCTCCTTTTCTTAGAAGGCACCTGGTCTATTATTCCACAGTCCAGGACCTGTTTAGTGTTAGACTTTTTGGCATGTGACTTAGCCATAGCAAACACATTTGCAGGGATCGCTAACATTTCTGCATGGGTCCTCAACTCCACTTCAGACCAGGCCGATGTCTCTAAATCATTTCTAAGCAAGCATTCTACAGGAGAGGTCTGCACTTACCACAACTTTCTTGAGGCCAGTTACCCCTCCCCAGGAGAAATTAACAACTGCCAGGGCATGGTTGGTCCTGACATTGCTAGCATTGGTCACTTGGTAAAGTTCACCAAGTATGATCTGTCCAGGGTCCACAAGATCTTGTGTCACCATTGTGACACTTTCTCCTGTGTCCCTGTAGGCCATAGCCTCTTTTCCATTTATTAAAGGCTGTTGTCTGTATTTTCCCAGGTTACTGGGACTCACACAGGAGGACATATCCATGCCTCCATCATAGATCAAGACAGCCTTGTTGGTACTCTGACTAGGCCTGAGCCTATCTCAGTACCCTGGGTTAACCCTGCAACACCCTTCTGCTGAGTACCACCACTTGGAGCTGAACTAGAGGGAACCGTTGCCTTAGGGGCAATGGTGGCTGGAGTTGCATCTTTCCTAGTGCAATTACTAGTCCAATGGCTATTTTGTTTACATATTTTACACCATGGTTTATTTTGGCCTATCTTTTTAGAAGATTGGGAATCCCCACCATTAGAAGATTTTTGGGGGCCTTGTGAAGACTTCTGGTCTTTACCCTTCTCCCCAACCTTATTAGGATCTTACTTCTTCTGGTCATCACCTTGGTTCTGTACCTTCTGCTTCACCCTGGTTCTGACCCATTTGTCTGCCTTCTCTACCAATTCTTGGGGAGAGGTTGGATCAGAGTCTACCAGGTGCCGATGACTAAAGTCAAAAAACAGTGAAATACCAGCAAAAAGTGGGGGTAACCATAGTAAGCAGATCTTACTCTCCTACACACCTTCCCCAGTAGGAGGCTCTTTTCTTTTGTTTATTAAGGTCCTGAAGAAGTGCCGCCCGACGATTAATCTTTTATGGCTCAAAACATATCGACCATGCACCCATGAAACTATCATTGTACCTTAGGGTCTCTAGATAGCACCACTGTTTTACCTAGTCCTGGACCCATATTGAATTAAACATTTCTGGGGTCTCCAAACTACGCCAAAGAAGCCACAGGCCCGTCAGACATTGCTACACTGGTCTGAAGCAGCAGCATTTTCAATTAAATCAGAAAATTCATTCATATTTCAATTTTTTCTTAATGCTTGACAAGATTCCATAGTCACCCTGAGTATAAGATCAGTTCTAATATGATCAGCTCTTACCTGTGTGGCTATCGTAGAGGTGAACTGGGAGTGGTCATAGGCCCAGCCATGCTGGCAGCTCTGCAGGGTGGATGCATTTGGTTGACCCCAAGTGGAGCTGTTGGGTGGTCCCCCTGTGTAGTCTTTGGGTCTTCTCCAGGTGTAGTTCTCAAGCAGGTGCCACTGGGGCTCTCTGTACATCTTGCAGGAGCTGAAGGTCCCATCTGGCTCTCTAGGGATGTTGATGAGGAGCAGCTCGGCCTCAGTGAGATTCCCAAACTCACCCTGATCAGAAAAGGCACACCGGTGAGGAGGCACCACAGCCACAAAGTTGTTCAGCAGGTAGTGGAAAGGGAGGTTGATCCTGGGAAGCACCAGGATTGACAAAATCAAGATCTGGAACTTTCCAAAGCCCCCGGTTTCTTGGAGGAGGTCTTCGAACTTCATCCTGAGCAGAATCAACTGAGGGGCAAATAAAAGAGAGGAGAAATATCAGAGAACTTATCCAAAACCATACTGCACCCTAAGGCAGAGAAGGCAAGAGGAAGACATCAAAGGAGGAGAAGAGAGACGGAGGAGAGTTGTACCCCACAGTGAAGAGAGGAAGGAAAGGCAATAAGGTCAGAGACGTCCTTTTTTATTGCCACCCCAGTAAGTCAGAGATATCCACAGGGACACAGGGGCTCCCCCTCTTTGGCCTGGTTGTCACAGGCAGGGACTCTAGGCCAGAGAGGGGCTGCACCCACTTATGAGGTTTGACTGCAGCCTCTTCCTAGACCTGCAGGACAGTGTCAGAGCTCCTCCCTTCCAGGCCTGTCCCTGGGGAATGATGTTCCATCCCTGAGAACAGAAAGGGCAGAGAAATCAGGAAAGATATTGGTCGCCATCCCTGGCCCAATTGTAAAGGTCGAGAAATTAAGCCTCTGGCTGCATGTAGTATGGAGAGATAATCCTAGACAGTGAGTATAGCCTCTGGTCTTTAGAGAGAAGAGAAAAAAGGACATACTGCAGGGACTGCCTGTGACCACAGGGAGGGAGAACACTGCTGAAGCTGGTTTTCCATATGTGTGGGATGCATGGAAATATAAGTAATAATGAGTGGATGTGTCTGGGAGGTTTATGAAAGCAGATGCAATTGGTAAGGTATGCTGGGCCCTTGTTATGTAGTGCCTTGAAGTGTGGGTGAGTGGTGCTCATTTGTATATGAGGAGCCAGTGGAGTTCCTTCAGGTGTGGTGTGATGTAAGTGCAGCATGGAAGGTTGCTAATTATTTTACCCTCCAAGTTCTGAATGGCCTCAGCCTTCTGGTGAGTTTTAGTTGATACTATTATAGAGGGAGTTCCTGGAGTTCAGTTTACTTGTGACAGGTGTGTGAGATACTTTTACAGATGCTGATTGGGAGGAATTAGAAAACCTGTCTTAGCATCTCCAAAGGTATGGAAGCATGAGCCGGTGATGCATGGTCATGTTGAGTTTGCTTTCGATAACAATCCTGAGCTTCTTGGCAATGTTGGTCCTGACTCTGCTGTACACCAGAGATGGAGACATGGGTGGGTACTGGATGGATGGATGAATGGATGGATGGATGGATGGATGGATGGATGGATGGATGGATGGATGACTGGATAGATGGATGGAAGGATGGGTGGATGGGTGGATGGGTGGATGGATAGATGGATGGGTTTGGATGGGTGTATGGATCTTGGGTGGAAAGATCAGCAGCAAGACAGACGGACAAATTAATATGAGCTGGACGTTAGGGTTTCGACTTGATGGAGACATGGCTGGGAACTGGATGGATGGATGAATGCATGGATGGATGGATGGATAGATGAATAGATGGAGACATAGGTGGGTATTGTATGGATGGATGGATCCCGGGTGGAAGGATCAGCAGCTGGACAGACAGACAAATTAATATGAGTTGTACATTTAGGTATTGAATGGATGAATGGGTGGGTACTGGATGGATGGATAGATGGATGGATAGATGGGTGGATGGATGAGTGGATGGATGGATGGGTTGATGGATGGATGGATGGATGGATGGATGGATGGATGGATGGATGGGTTTGGATGGATGAAAGGATCTGCAGTTGGACGGTAGGATAAATGGATGGATACTGGATGATGAGGATGGATGGATGGGTACATGGATGGATGGACATATGGATGGAAAGATGGACGGATGGATGGATGCATGGATGGATGCATGGATGGATAGAGCAGCAGCTGGACAGAAGGACAAATTAATATGAGTTGGATATTTGGGTATTGAAGCATGGCTTGAAGAATCCTCTACTCCTGACTTGGTGGCATCTTTACCATCAAATTTTGTGGCCATTCATAAAAATCGACCCGGCACCATGAAGGGGGGGGAGTTGCTTTCTAATATAACAGCCGCATTAAAGCAGAAAGGATCTGTGCAGAATGTCTGGAGGGTGCGATTGTTCTAGGGGTTAAATTCCATGCCGCTACTGAATGTTTGGTAATACTCCTAGTCTATCGCCCCTCACGTACTTCACCAGGCTTTGTTGACTCCTTCCTGGAACTAGTTCATGACCTTCGGTCATGTTAGAAAAGACTGATGGTAATGGGAGACTTTAACTTTTATTGGGAGAAATCTCCTAAAGACTGCCAGGCAAACCAGCTAGAAGAGGCGATGAACTCACTTAGCCTTGATCAACAGGTAGTGGGCCCGACACACGAGAAAGGCCATACCTTAGATTTATTTTGGATGACTGTTCCGGGGTTGAGCCCAATTGTTATTTCCCCTTTCTCATGGTCAGATCACCATTTATCGCAGGGCCATTTTGCTGTTCTAGGGCAAGGGGGAAAGCCATCTTCTGGATGGAAAGTTTTAAGGAGCTGGAATAAGATCGGAGCGGGGGATTTTATAGCTAATTTGAAGACCTTGCGCCCTCCTAAGCAGCCTGAAGACAATCTAGAGGCTATCTGTCACAACTTGACGATAAAACTTGAGAGAGCTATTGAAGTTACTGCACCGCACGGAGGGTGAAAATTGTGGATAAGGGAATAGGGGCCCCATGGCTCAATGATACGCTTAGGTTAAGGAAGCGAGCCTTGCATAAAACTGAGAGAGCCTGGCGTAGAAAGTATGAACCTAGTGCACTGGCTCTGTATGTGCAGGAATTTGCTCTATATAAACAGGCAATTATGCCTAGGAAAGCGTAATTTTATGAGGATAGAATTGCGGCGGCAAGAGATCCCCAGAAGGAAATCTTTAAAGGCCTGACAGAACTAAGGAAAAACAAAGAGCAGAGTCCTTCGTTCACACAGGATGATTGTCAAAAATCGCAGGTTTTCTTCTCTAATAAAATATTAGATCTCCTAACAGAAATATCTCACACCCCAAGACTTGATTGTTCCGTTCAACTTACCCCGACAGCCCAGTGGATTGCCCACCCCCTGAGAACATTGCCCCCGATCACAAAGGAACTAATGGCGAGTCTAATGGGGCGAGTAAAGTCAGGGTCATTGGCGGATCCGTGCCCCCCCAGGATATTTAAGCTAGCATTACCAGGAATAGAGGACGATGTCCTTTTCCTCCTTAATAATTCCTTGGAAACAGGACAGGTTCCCACCCACTTTGCCACTGGATTCAAGATAGTCTGGCTGATGAGGATTATGAATCCGAAAGTTGTCCCAGGATGCTTGTTTCTGGTCCAGGGAAGATATGGCTTGGCAGTTCGGGCTGGACTGTTCCCATGAGGCACAGGGTCAAGGCTGATTTGCATATGGCCATGTCTGAACTGGGGTGGTGCGAGTGCAAAAAAACGATGGAATTAGGCCCAGATCTCTGTTCGGGGGTGAATGTATGGCATTGTTCTGCATTCTGTCCATCAACTGTTGTTTTTGCAATTGTCACCCCGAGTGGGTCGGGTATGCTCAGACGTGAGTCCCATGCTCTCCACGCCACTGGAGTCAAGCTATCCTGGCTGAAGACGGCTGATAGCCAGAAACCGGTCCTAGGATGCTTGATTCCGGTCCAGGAAAGACATGGCTTGGCAGTTCGGGCTGGGGTCAAGGCTGATTTGCATATGGCTATGTCTGAACTGGGGTGGTGTGGAGTGCAAAAATATGATGGATTTAGGCCCAGATCTCTGTACTGGGGTAAATGTATGACATTGTTCTGCATTCTGTCCATCAACTCTTGTTTTTGCATAGGCTACAAACAGTCATGAATGATGCAGCCAGACTGGTCTTTAAAAACTGAGGCGGACACACGCTACACCTTTGTTGCTCGAGCTCCACTGGCTGCCAATCAGGCAAAGAATAATGTTTAAGGGCCTTTGCATTACACACAAAGCCCTATATGGAAATGCGCCAAGATATATCAAGGCGTGATTGGTTCCATATGTCCCCAGTAGGGCACTCCGTTCGACAGATGCCACTCTTCTGGTCCGCCCCCGTTTCAGACTTTCAACTATGGGAGTGTGTGCTTTCTCCAATGCGAAACCAGTGGCTTGGAACAACTTGCCAATACACCTGCGCAAGGAACCGAGCCTCTTACCCTTCAGGAATATGCTTAAAACCGTGCTCATCAGGGAGGTTTGGGGCTCGTCCTATTGTGCTCTGGCCCTGTGAGTATTCAGTATGTACTTTTGGACAAGCGCTTAGAGACCTCTGGGTGATAAGGCGCTATACAAATCTAATAAAATAAATGAATAAAATATTCGATTAATGGAGACATGGGTGGGTACTGGATGGATGGATGAGTGGATGGATGGATGGTTAGAAGGATGGATTGATGGATGAGTGGATGGATGGGTGATTGGATGTATGGATGAGTGGATGAGAGGATGGATGGATGGATGAATGGATGGATGGATGGGTTTGGATGGATGGATGGAGGGATCTGCAGTTGGACATAAGGATAAATGGATGTATACTGGATGATGAGGATGGATGGGTGGGAGAGTGGATGGATGGGTATATGGATGGATGGACAGATGGACGGACTGATGGATGGACAGATGGATGGATGGATGGATGGATGGATGGATGGATGAATGGATGGATGGATGGATGGATGGATGGATGGATGGATGGATGGATGGATGGATGGATGGACGGACGGATGGATGGATCAGCAGCTGGATGGCTGTCTGAATTGGTGGGTACTAGAAGGATGGATGGGTATGGATGGATGGATGGATGGATGGATGGATGGATGGATGGATGGATGGATGGATCCTGGGTGGAAGAATCAGCAGCTGGACAGACAAGCAAATCAATATAAGTTGGACATTTGCGTATTGAATGGATGGAGACATGGGTGGGTACTAGATGGATGGATGGATGGATGGATGGATGGATGGATGGATGGATGGATGGATGGATGGATTGATGGATGAGTAGGTAGCTGGATTGATTGAGGGACTTGTGGGTGAGTATGATATGGGTAAATGATGGATGGTGAATGGATATGTGGGAATAGGTTTTTGGTGAAAGGATGAAGAGATGGGTGGATGGTGGGGGAAGAATGGAAGGTAGATGAGTTGATGTATGGTGGGTGCGTAAATGGATGAATATGTGGATGAATAGAAGACGATTGTTCAATGACAATATACAAGCACATTCAAGAACACCAATTTGACAGAAGTGACCAAAGTTCCACAAGATGAGTAAATCTTGGAGTCTTTAATGAAGATTACAGCCAGCCGACACGTGTTTCATCGCCTTCGCGATTCCTCAGGGCTGAAACAAACAAATAAGTAGCATCTAGCATATTCTTTGAGCAAATGAATTTCCATACCAGACCATGCTGTCTGGTCATTATAGATATACAGTAAATGCTTCCTCCTGCAGTGAACATACAGTGATTTGTTCAAGTTTGTTTCACTAGTGCCACCACAACGCATCCGTGTCGAATAGGGTGTCTACGATCGATGTTCTATGAAGACGTGGGTATACGTGATAGTGATTGTGATGGGTCTGTGTAAGAAGAACAAATTACTCAATTTATGTGCTCGGCGATTCCCAACGACACATAATGACAAATACCCTGCGTCGCAGCGGAAGTGTCCTAACCGTGTGCGGCTCTTACATCCTACATGCCAAACTTGTGATATAGTGCAAACATGTGTCATTGAGAAGGCATACTTAGATGGCCGTGTCAACATCAGAAGGTCTGTAAAATTGTTGAGAAGAAGACAAAACCGGAAAATCTCATCACTAACCGCGTTAAAGTGATATTTGGGCAAGATATCACCATAATGAGACTGTCCGTCAATAAGTGTAAGTCGACTCACCGCTTAGCTGGTGATAATTCCGACCCAGCCGGGCCTTCCACTAGTAGCACTGGTTCGAGTGCGTCCAGCAGCGGTGGATGTCTTTATGTCTGTGACACAATAAGGGTGAAATATGTCACTTTAAATATGTAGTATTTGAATCGTTATCTAGGGGAACTAGGCAGGGCCTTACCTATTCAATAAAAAGTCACATGGACTCTCTCATTGGAGTCCTATTATTACCAAAGCATGTGATGGAATTCCCTCTCTTTTATCCTTGCCATAATATCATTATTTGCTTCCTATTCTGAAACATGCGTAGCGTGTCATGCATTACCCTTGAAGGTAAACCTATTCTACTTACATATATCTAGAGATCATACGAGTGTAGGTTGGGCTTGGAAACCACTCGATATATTTCACCAAAATTTTGGAACTCCCGTTACCGAAAAGAATGCTGTTTAGGAAAAGTAATACTCTCGTCAATAATTGATATGCTTAATTACAATTCAGTGGAATTACACATCGGAAAGTATTAACTTATCTTACCGATTTAATTTCTATGCGGGGAACCCGGATGCGGTTCCAAATTGACTGTGTACCAAGCTACAGGAAAAGAGTGAAGGGGGGATTTAGATATCCGCTTGTTGCTTAAGAATTGATAAAAGAAACGTCCTCATTGGTATTCGTGTACGTATGTAATCCACTTACCCGTGTGCGGCTTCTCTGACTGTCTCAGGCGAGTGCACCTCTTCCGAGCCCGGCTCTGTGTTTGGACACGTGATTGTGTTCCAACCCACGTATATGCGCGTTACGACGTGAGGCGTTCCCTCAACTCGAGCGCATAAGAGAGTGACGATATCGGCCATGTTTAAGAGGATAATATATACTATATTCAATCCTCCACATGTTGTATAAAGTTTTGTTAATCGGATTTTCATATATCGTATAAGATGAACAGTGTTACACCGAAATATGAATTGAATCCCATATGTCCATTAGATGCAAGTGTGTTGTTGCCGATATGTGATCAGTTGATCACAATATTAATCATTCGAAGTGCTCTACTCGACGCATACAGAATTAAATGTATACCGTCATTCATAGGGAACTCCGGTAATTATCATGGCGAAATCATGCTCCTGAGTGCAGCGTGACAATAGACTCTATTGTTGTGTCCCATAGTGCAGTGCGCACCGTGATTGAGAAAAATAACTTATATGAGTGGATGGCCCAATCATACTGTGACTACCTATCATAATACAATGTATACAGTATCATAATCAATGTTTGGGTTATTCATAACTGTAGTACTCCGTACGGGAGACTCATCCCAGCGTTAGGAAAGATCTGGATATCAAACATTTCCACAGATACAGTTCTGCAACATTACTCATTCTTATGACAATCACATATAAATGCAATGTTATAGTGTCTCCATTCAATCACCCAAAAAGTATTGCATTTCCTGGTCATAATTTAACCCTAACTCCACAGATTTCAAGCGCATAATCCAGGTCGCTTCAGTGCGTCTCAGTCTTAATTCGCGATTCCCACCTCTTACTGCCAGAGGTACAGTTTCTATGCCAAAAAATTGCACATTTTTGCTTTTCTGGCCTTGTTGGCAGGAGGCTATGTGCAAGGCCACAGGATATTTGGGGTCACAGTTTACAATGGCTCTCACATGTTCCATCATTCTCTCTTTCAATGCTCTAATCGTGCTCCCCACATAATGTTTACCACATTCACATTCAATAATATAAATGACAAATTTGGTTGTGCAATTGATATTACTTTTGATGTCATAACATACTCCATCAGGGCCCATAAAATTTGTTGTCCCGTGTTTCGCCCATTTACACATACTGCAGAATCCGCATTGGTGGAAACCCAGACCACGTTGTGTCAACCAGTCTGCACTCCTTATATCCCGGGGTACTGTGGGACTCAACTTGTTCCGTAATGTGTTTCCTCTTCTGAACGAGATTTGTGGTCGTTCTGTAATGCAGTTGGTCAATGCTTTTTCGGATTTCAGTAGACTCCAGTGTTTTGTTAGACTTTTTCGTAAATCAGAATGGAGTGAATTGAAATCCGTGACCATTCTTATACAGTCTTTACCATCAGAATTTGATTTTTGTCTAGTGATTAGAGTGTCTATTCTCTTCACTTTCTTGATTCTTTTCTCAGCTTTTACAATAGAATTTTTTGCATAGCCCCTGGTATGAAATCTTTCTTTCATGTTGGTCAGACATCTCCCGAACTCACAGTCCTCACTACAGTTTCTTCTTGCCCGAATAAATTCACCAAATGGTATGGCGTTAATCTGATGTAGGGGGTGAGAGCTAGAAGCATGCAAAATTGCATTGCATGCTGTTGACTTCCTGAATAGTCTACTGTGCAAGCAATTAGATGAAATATAGAATTCGATGTCTAAGAATTCTATATTCGTTTTGCTCCACTTCATAGTGAAGCTTATTTTCCACGTATTGTCATTTAGATATTGAAAGAAACTCTGTAGTTGCTCCTCTGAGCCTGACCAAATGAGGATGCAATCATCAATATATCGACCCCAAAATATTATGGAGTCGATATACTGACTACCCTTATCGCCCCAAATTAGATCTGCCTCCAGTGCGCCCATAAAGAGGTTCGCAAACGAGGGTGATATTTTTGAGCCCATGGCTACACCTTGCTTTTGTCGGTACCAGTGTTTTTCACACATGAAATAGTTATTTTTAAGGACTAATTCTATCATTGTGGATAGCATCTCCGTGTGTTTCCATAGTGTGGCAGGTCTATTGCCAAGAAATTTATTGATAGCCTGAATACCTAAATCCATGTCAATACTGGTATATAGGGATACCACATCCATCGTCACAAGAAGAAAGTCTTCTTGCCATTCCATGTCTGCTAGAGTGCTCAGAATATGTTTGGAGTCCTGAATATAGGAAGGTAAATTTTTGACTATCGGGCCCAGAAAGAGATACGCGTATTCTGCTATTCTTTCTGTGGGGCCCCCTTTGCCAGATACAATTGATCTCCCCGGTGGAAAAGGTAGGTTTTTGTGAATCTTAGGCAAAGTATATAACCATGGATATGTCGGTCTGAATACTTTTAAATATAGGTATTCTTCCTCGTTCAGTAACCCTGATTGTTTCCAATTTAACAAATGGGAATTAATTTATATTGTTAAGGGACCAATGGGGTTATAGGTGAGGCTTTCATAGCACAATTCATCTTGTAATTGTTGACTAATTTCTAATTGATAATCTATGCGATCCATTACCACTACATTCCATCCCTTGTCCGCCTCTCGTATGGTGATGGTATTGTCATTCATAAGTATATTGAGTGCTACTCTTTCCCCACTGGTAAGATTATCCTTATATTTGAACATTCTGCTCTTGCGTAGACGGTTCAAGTTGTCAAGATCCTCTGACACACGTCTATAGAAGTTGTCTATGGCATTGCCACCAGGTAGTGTGGGAATCCATTTTGACTTGGACTTAAGCCCACTGACAATGCTATAATCAGATTCTATATTCAACTCTTCTAGAAGTGTGTCCATATCTAGAGGAGAATCTTCCATATCGGTCAATGATAAGAGAAGGTGAGTTGCATGCACATCATTTATTGATAAGGATTCAGTGGTGCTTGTTACAGGTGTATTATTAGCCCCTCTATCCCTTTTCTCCAAACCAAAGAAATGCTTTTTCAGTTTCAGGTTCCTCACAAATTTAAACAAATCAATTTTTAATTTACATACATCACCAATTGCATATGGGTTGAAACTAAGACCCTTGCTGAGGAGGGAAACCATGTCTGGAGTGAGATGTAGTTTGGAAAGGTTAATCACCTGTACTTCTCTAGTGTCGGCACCATCTAATTCCTGTTGGCCCCTGATCTCAACTTCCTTCTGTAGTCCTCTGAACTTTCGTCCCCTGCCCCTCCTGGTTTTGGATCTGACTGGTTTCTTGCTGTAGGGAATCTGTTGCCCTTCCTGATCCGTAAAACCTCTTGAAAAAAAGGTGGCATTCCTTGTCTATCTTGATTGTCTGATTCTCCTCCTACAGTGCCTACGGAGTTGAGGGAGGTGTTGCTGGATGATAGGGAGGCAGGTTCTGAACCTTGTGTTTTCTTGTTAACATTCTTGGAACTATTTGGGATCAGGGATTCATATTTTTTGTCAAAAGTAAAAATTCTACCACGAGTGTAGTCCAGCTCATCCCTTCTTAATTGCCTGGCTTTCCTATTTTTGATGTCGGATTGATGTTTTAATAGGATTTCATCCAGGATGGTATAATTTTTTACAGTGGATTCAGGTCTATTTAGATCCTTGATTTCTTGTTCTATGGTGGCTATTTCTGCTTGTAATTTCGTAACTCTGCGTTCAGCGCTTACAATTAATATTTCCATTAAAGTAATAGAGTTGTTAGAGAGAGATTCTTCCCATTTGATCATGAGGTCGGCATCTAGGTCATCATAGGTGGGAAAAATTTGGCCTCTCAGACCTCTAGGGACACGTTTTAGCCTCAAATACTGTTTGAGAGTAGCTCCATCCCACCATTTTGAGTTTTCTAGCTTCTTTAAGCGTTCTAATTTAATGAATTTATCTCTAAGGCCCTCAATACGAGGGGGATTGGTACTGGTGGAAGCAGTTTGAGTGGACATGCCTTTCGCTAGGTTCTCAAACAACTCTTCTGCCATTTTGGTACGATCCATGTTGGGAATGTCTAGTGTATCTATCACTGGTATACTAGAGATCTACTTATAAGTGATAGGAATGCGTGGCGGCTACCCTTAACTGCAGATAAACTGGAAAGAAGAAGGTTTTTGGACCAGTTAAATGGGTGCACTGCCCGTTCATACGCATACAGTTCTAAGTAATTTGAATTTTCCAGGTGCTATTCGGCGAGTGGACAAACCTAAACCACTCCTGTGAGTAAAGAACTACTACTATCAAGTAAAAGGTTTGCCGAAGCACTCTGTTGAGTAAAGACGATTGTTCAATGACAATATACAAGCACATTCAAGAACACCAATTTGACAGAAGTGACCAAAGTTCCACAAGATGAGTAAATCTTGGAGTCTTTAATGAAGATTACAGCCAGCCGACACGTGTTTCATCGCCTTCGCGATTCCTCAGGGCTGAAACAAACAAATAAGTAGCATCTAGCATATTCTTTGAGCAAATGAATTTCCATACCAGACCATGCTGTCTGGTCATTATAGATATACAGTAAATGCTTCCTCCTGCAGTGAACATACAGTGATTTGTTCAAGTTTGTTTCACTAGTGCCACCACAACGCATGGGTATATTGTCATTGAACAATCGTCTTTACTCAACAGAGTGCTTCGGCAAACCTTTTACTTGATAGTAGTAGTTCTTTACTCACAGGAGTGGTTTAGGTTTGTCCACTCGCCGAATAGCACCTGGAAAATTCAAATTACTTAGAACTGTATGCGTATGAACGGGCAGTGCACCCATTTAACTGGTCCAAAAACCTTCTTCTTTCCAGTTTATCTGCAGTTAAGGGTAGCCGCCACGCATTCCTATCACTTATAAGTAGATCTCTAGTATACCAGTGCTAGATACACTAGACATTCCCAACATGGATCGTACCAAAATGGCAGAAGAGTTGTTTGAGAACCTAGCGAAAGGCATGTCCACTCAAACTGCTTCCACCAGTACCAATCCCCCTCGTATTGAGGGCCTTAGAGATAAATTCATTAAATTAGAACGCTTAAAGAAGCTAGAAAACTCAAAATGGTGGGATGGAGCTACTCTCAAACAGTTTTTGAGGCTAAAACGTGTCCCTAGAGGTCTGAGAGGCCAAATTTTTCCCACCTATGATGACCTAGATGCCGACCTCATGATCAAATGGGAAGAATCTCTCTCTAACAACTCTATTACTTTAATGGAAATATTAATTGTAAGCGCTGAACGCAGAGTTACGAAATTACAAGCAGAAATAGCCACCATAGAACAAGAAATCAAGGATCTAAATAGACCTGAATCCACTGTAAAAAATTATACCATCCTGGATGAAATCCTATTAAAACATCAATCCGACATCAAAAATAGGAAAGCCAGGCAATTAAGAAGGGATGAGCTGGACTACACTCGTGGTAGAATTTTTACTTTTGACAAAAAATATGATTCCCTGATCCCAAATAGTTCCAAGAATGTTAACAAGAAAACACAAGGTTCAGAACCTGCCTCCCTATCATCCAGCAACACCTCCCTCAACTCCGTAGGCACTGTAGGAGGAGAATCAGACAATCAAGATAGACAAGGAATGCCACCTTTTTTTCAAGAGGTTTTACGGATCAGGAAGGGCAACAGATTCCCTACAGCAAGAAACCAGTCAGATCCAAAACCAGGAGGGGCAGGGGACGAAAGTTCAGAGGACTACAGAAGGAAGTTGAGATCAGGGGCCAACAGGAATTAGATGGTGCCGACACTAGAGAAGTACAGGTGATTAACCTTTCCAAACTACATCTCACTCCAGACATGGTTTCCCTCCTCAGCAAGGGTCTTAATTTCAACCCATATGCAATTGGTGATGTATGTAAATTAAAAATTGATTTGTTTAAATTTGTGAGGAACCTGAAAATGAAAAAGCATTTCTTTGGTTTGGAGAAAAGGGATAGAGGGGCTAATAATACACCTGTAACAAGCACCACTGAATCCTTATCAATAAATGATGTGCATGCAACTCACCTTCTCTTATCATTGACCGATATGGAAGATTCTCCTCTAGATATGGACACACTTCTAGAAGAGTTGAATATAGAATCTGATTATAGCATTGTCAGTGGGCTTAAGTCCAAGTCAAAATGGATTCCCACACTACCTGGTGGCAATGCCATAGACAACTTCTATAGACGTGTATCAGAGGATCTTGACAACTTGAACCGTCTACGCAAGAGCAGAATGTTCAAATATAAGGACAATCTTACCAGTGGGGAAAGAGCAGCACTCAATATACTTATGAATGACAATACCATCACCATACGAGAGGCGGACAAGGGAGGGAATGTAGTGGTAATGGATCGCATAGATTATCAACTAGAAATTAGTCAACAATTACAAGATGAATTGTGCTATGAAAGCCTCACCTATAACCCCATTGGTCCCTTAACAATATAAATTAATTCCCATTTGTTAAATTGGAAACAATCAGGGTTACTGAACGAGGAAGAATACCTATATTTAAAAGTATTCAGACCGACATATCCATGGTTATATACTTTGCCTAAGATTCACAAAAACCTACCTTTTCCACCGGGGAGACCAATTGTATCTGGCATAGGGGGCCCCACAGAAAGAATAGCAGAATACGCGGATCTCTTTCTGGGCCCGATAGTCAAAAATTTACCTTCCTATATTCAGGACTCCAAACATATTCTGAGCACTCTAGCAGACATGGAATGGCAAGAAGACTTTCTTCTTGTGACGATGGATGTGGTATCCCTATATACCAGTATTGACATGGATTTAGGTATTCAGGCTATCAATAAATTTCTTGGCAATAGACCTGCCACACTATGGAAACACACGGAGATGCTATCCACAATGATAGAATTAGTGCTTAAAAATAACTATTTCATGTGTGAAAAACACTGGTACCGACAAAAGCAAGGTGTAGCCATGGGCTCAAAAATATCACCCTCGTTTGCGAACCTCTTTATGGGCGCACTGGAGGCAGATCTAATTTGGGGCGATAAGGGTAGTCAGTATAGCGACTCCATAATATTTTGGGGTCGATATATTGATGATTGCATCCTCATTTGGTCAGGCTCAGAGGAGCAACTACAGAGTTTCTTTCAATATCTAAATGACAATACGTGGAAAATAAGCTTCACTATGAAGTGGAGCAAAACGAATATAGAATTCTTAGACATCGAATTCTATATTTCATCTAATTGCTTGCACAGTAGACTATTCAGGAAGTCAACAGCATGCAATGCAATTTTGCATGCTTCTAGCTCTCACCCCCTACATCAGATTAACGCCATACCATTTGGTGAATTTATTCGGGCAAGAAGAAACTGTAGTGAGGACTGTGAGTTCGGGAGATGTCTGACCAACATGAAAGAAAGATTTCATACCAGGGGCTATGCAAAAAATTCTATTGTAAAAGCTGAGAAAAGAATCAAGAAAGTGAAGAGAATAGACACTCTAATCACTAGACAAAAATCAAATTCTGATGGTAAAGACTGTATAAGAATGGTCACGGATTTCAATTCACTCCATTCTGATTTACGAAAAAGTCTAACAAAACACTGGAGTCTACTGAAATCCGAAAAAGCATTGACCAACTGCATTACAGAACGACCACAAATCTCGTTCAGAAGAGGAAACACATTACGGAACAAGTTGAGTCCCACAGTACCCCGGGATATAAGGAGTGCAGACTGGTTGACACAACGTGGTCTGGGTTTCCACCAATGCGGATTCTGCAGTATGTGTAAATGGGCGAAACACGGGACAACAAATTTTATGGGCCCTGATGGAGTATGTTATGACATCAAAAGTAATATCAATTGCACAACCAAATTTGTCATTTATATTATTGAATGTGAATGTGGTAAACATTATGTGGGGAGCACGATTAGAGCATTGAAAGAGAGAATGATGGAACATGTGAGAGCCATTGTAAACTGTGACCCCAAATATCCTGTGGCCTTGCACGTAGCCTCCTGCCAACAAGGCCAGAAAAGCAAAAATGTGCAATTTTTTGGCATAGAAACTGTACCTCTGGCAGTAAGAGGTGGGAATCGCGAATTAAGACTGAGACGCACTGAAGCGACCTGGATTATGCGCTTGAAATCTGTGGAGTTAGGGTTAAATTATGACCAGGAAATGCAATACTTTTTGGGTGATTGAATGGAGACACTATAACATTGCATTTATATGTGATTGTCATAAGAATGAGTAATGTTGCAGAACTGTATCTGTGGAAATGTTTGATATCCAGATCTTTCCTAACGCTGGGATGAGTCTCCCGTACGGAGTACTACAGTTATGAATAACCCAAACATTGATTATGATACTGTATACATTGTATTATGATAGGTAGTCACAGTATGATTGGGCCATTCACTCATATAAGTTATTTTTCTCAATCACGGTGCGCACTGCACTATGGGACACAACAATAGAGTCTATTGTCACGCTGCACTCGGGAGCATGATTTCACCATGATAATTACCGGAGTTCCCTATGAATGACGGTATACATTTAATTCTGTATGCGTCGAGTAGAGCACTTCGAATGATTAATATTGTGATCAACTGATCACATATCGGCAACAACACACTCGCATCTAATGGACATATGGGATTCAATTCATATTTCGGTGTAACACTGTTCATCTTATACGATATATGAAAATCCGATTAACAAAACTTTATACAACATGTGGAGGATTGAATATAGTATATATTATCCTCTTAAACATGGCCGATATCGTCACTCTCTTATGCGCTCGAGTTGAGGGAACGCCTCACGTCGTAACGCGCATATACGTGGGTTGGAACACAATCACGTGTCCAAACACAGAGCCGGGCTCGGAAGAGGTGCACTCGCCTGAGACAGTCAGAGAAGCCGCACACGGGTAAGTGGATTACATACGTACACGAATACCAATGAGGACGTTTCTTTTATCAATTCTTAAGCAACGAGCGGATATCTAAATCCCCCCTTCACTCTTTTCCTGTAGCTTGGTACACAGTCAATTTGGAACCGCACCCGGTTTCCCCGCATAGAAATTAAATCGGTAAGATAAGTTAATACTTTCCGATGTGTAATTCCACTGAATTGTAATTAAGCATATCAATTATTGACGAGAGTATTACTTTTCCTAAACAGCATTCTTTTCGGTAACGGGAGTTCCAAAATTTGGGTGAAATATATCGAGTGGTTTCCGAGCCCAACCTACACTCGTATGATCTCTAGATATATGTAAGTAGAATAGGTTTACCTTCAAGGGTAATGCATGACACGCTACGCATGTTTCAGAATAGGAAGCAAATAATGATATTATGGCAAGGATAAAAGAGAGGGAATTCCATCACATGCTTTGGTAATAATAGGACTCCAATGAGAGAGTCCATGTGACTTTTTATTGAATAGGTAAGGCCCTGCCTAGTTCCCCTAGATAACGATTCAAATACTACATATTTAAAGTGACATATTTCACCCTTATTGTGTCACAGACATAAAGACATCCACCGCTGCTGGACGCACTCGAACCAGTGCTACTAGTGGAAGGCCCGGCTGGGTCGGAATTATCACCAGCTAAGCGGTGAGTCGACTTACACTTATTGACGGACAGTCTCATTATGGTGATATCTTGCCCAAATATCACTTTAACGCGGTTAGTGATGAGATTTTTCCGGTTTTGTCTTCTTCTCAACAATTTTACAGACCTTCTGATGTTGACACGGCCATCTAGGTATGCCTTCTCAATGACACATGTTTGCACTATATCACAAGTTTGGCATGTAGGATGTAAGAGCCGCACACGGTTAGGACACTTCCGCTGCGACGCAGGGTATTTGTCATTATGTGTCGTTGGGAATCGCCGAGCACATAAATTGAGTAATTTGTTCTTCTTACACAGACCCATCACAATCACTATCACGTATACCCACGTCTTCATAGAACATCGATCGTAGACACCCTATTCGACACGGATGCGTTGTGGTGGCACTAGTGAAACAAACTTGAACAAATCACTGTATGTTCACTGCAGGAGGAAGCATTTACTGTATATCTATAATGACCAGACAGCATGGTCTGGTATGGAAATTCATTTGCTCAAAGAATATGCTAGATGCTACTTATTTGTTTGTTTCAGCCCTGAGGAATCGCGAAGGCGATGAAACACGTGTCGGCTGGCTGTAATCTTCATTAAAGACTCCAAGATTTACTCATCTTGTGGAACTTTGGTCACTTCTGTCAAATTGGTGTTCTTGAATGTGCTTGTATATTGTCATTGGACAATCGTCTTTACTCAACAGAGTGCTTCGGCAAACCTTTTACTTGATAGTAGTAGTTCTTTACTCACAGGAGTGGTTTAGGTTTGTCCACTCGCCGAATAGCACCTGGAAAATTCAAATTACTTAGAACTGTATGCGTATGAACGGGCAGTGCACCCATTTAACTGGTCCAAAAACCTTCTTCTTTCCATGTGGATGAATAGAAATGGATGAATAGGTGGATATGAAAGGGTGGTTTGGGGAATTGATTGGATGGATGGAGGTGTGAGTATGGAATGGATGAACTGATACTGCTGTTAGGTAGGTGGACTAACTAATGTACAAGGGTAGATGGGTCTCTTCTGGTGGATGATTGGTTGGGTGGATAAAAGGAAGGATGGGTGGAAGGATGGAAGTGTGCATATATGCATGGTTGAAGGGGCGATGGGTGGAAGGATGGATGGAATGATGGTTGAATGGGTGGATGGATTGGTGGGTGAATGGGTGGATGGATTGGTGGGTGAATGGGTGGATGGATTGGTGGGTGAATGGGTGGAAGGATGCATATATGCACAGACGAAGGGTAGATGGGTGGGTGTGTGCATGTATGCATGGATGAAGGGTGGATGGGTGGGTGTGTGCATGTATGCATTGTGTTAGGAAGGTGCCCCATCCTTTTTAGGTTTCGCTGTAGACAATGCGCTTGTGCATTGCTTCTGTGAGAAATTATGTAGAGGCTCTAGGAAAGCCTATCAAGAGGGCTTTGGAATGTGGATTATGGCCAGTGCATGTGAGGCATTCAAGCACGAAGCTGGTATCTGGACTGCTTTCGCCAGTGCGCGCTCGGCCTCACTTCCTGCTCCCTCTCTTACTTTCGTTATCGCTCACACCCCATATGCTCGTTCCCTCCCACCCTTCCTTTGATGTCAGAAGGCTTTGGAACAGACTTCAAAGGTCGCCGCTCTCCCACCCCCCCTCACCCGCATCAGACTTGAAAGGAATGCACTCCGCGTTATCTTGTTCTTTTAGTCCTACACTCGCCATGCATTAGCTAAAGCTCACCAGTGGGCCTTTTGCCCCTCACTAAAAGCTCCTTTCCTCACATCTCTTTCTCGCTCTTGCACCCACGCTCTTTCTGTTACTCCTTGCTCTCTTTATCTCCATTCCTCCCCTGTAGTTATCTCTCATTCTTACGCTCTCCCTCACTCTCCCTGTAACATCCCACTCGCTAACCTACTTTCCCTTTCAATGCTGAATATTGAAAAATATATGCAGTTGCCAGGTGTTTTTAACTCAATTTTTTTCCCTTTCTACGTTCACACCACTCGTGTGTTATTTTTTTTCTCCTCCTACCCCTCTCACTATGTCTTTCTCACTCTCGCACCCACGCTCTTTGTTACTCCTTGCTCTCCCTCCAACTCCAACTCCACCCTCCAACTCCAACTCCACCCTCCAACTCCACCCTCCAACTCCACCTTCCAACTCCAACTCCAACCTCCAACTCCACCCTCCAACTCCACCTCCACTCTCCAACTCCACCCTCCAACTCCACCCTCCAACTCCACCCTCCAACTCCAACTCCACCCTCCAACTCTACCCTCCAACTCCACCCTCCAACACCAACTACACCCTCCAACTCCACTCTCCAACTACAACTCCACCCTCCAACTCCAACTGCACCTTCCAACTCCACCCTCCGACTCCACCCTCCAACTCCACCCTCCAACTCCAACTCCACCCTCCAACTCCACCCTCCAACTCCAACTCCACCCTCTAACTCCACCCTCCAACTCCACCCTCCAGCTCCAACTCCACCCTCCAACTCCACACTCCAACTCCACCCTCCAACCCCACCCTCCAACTCCAACTCCACCCTCCGACTCCAACTCCACCCTCCAACTCCAACTCCACCCTCCAATTCCACCCTCCAACTCCAACTCCACTCTCCAACTCAAAATCCACCGTCCAACTCCACCCTCCAACTCAAACTTCACCCTCCAACTCCATCCTCCAACTCCACCCTCCAACTCCACCCTCCAACTCCACCCTTCAACTCCAACTCTACCCTCCAACTCCAACTCCACCCTCCAACTCCAACTCCACCCTCCAACTCCACCCTCCAACTCCAACTCCACCCTCCAACTCCAACTCCACCCTCCAACTCCAACTCCACCCTCCAATTCCACCCTCCAACTCCACCCTCCACCCTCCAACTCCAACTCAACCCTTCAACTCCAACTCCACCCTCCAACTCCAACTCCACCCTCCAACTCCAACTTCACCCTCTAACTCCACCCTCCAACTCCAACTCCACCCTCCAATTCCACCCTCCAACTCCACCCTCCAACTCCACCCTCCAGCTCCAACTCCACCCTCCAACTCCAACTCCACCCTCCAACTCTAACTCCATCCTCCAACTCCACCTCTACCCTCTGGAACACCACCACATCACTCAGGGACACCACCACATCACTCAGGAACACCACCACATCACTCAGGGACACCACCACATCACTCAGGGGCACCACTGAGGGGCACCACCACATCACTCAGGGACACCACCACATCACTCGGGAACACCACCACATCACTCAGGAACACCACTACATCACTCAGGGACACCACCTCATCACTCGGTGACACCACCACATCACTCAGGGACACCACCACATAACTCAGGGGCACCACTCAGGGGCACCACCATGTCACTCGGGGACACAACCACTTCACTCGAGGACACCACCACATCACTCAGGGACACCACCACATCACTCTGGGACACCACCACACCACTCAGACTAACCACGTCATCACTCAGAGACGCCACCACATCGCTCAGGGACACCACCACATCACTCAGGGGCACCACTCAGGGGCACCACCACATCACTCAGGTTCACCGCCACATCACTCGGGAACACCACCACATCACTCAGGAACACCAGCACATCACTCAGGGACATCACCACATCATTCGGGGACACCACCACATCACTCAGGGACGCCACCACATCACTCAGGGGCACCACTCAGGGGCACCACCACGTCACTCGGGGACACCACCACATCACTCGGGGACACCACCACATCACTCAGGGACACCACCACATTACTCAGGAACACCACCACATCACTCAGGGGCACCACCACATCACTCAGGGACACCACCACATAACTCGGGAACACCACCACATCACTCAGGAACACCACCACATCACTAAGGGACACCACCGCATCACTCGGGGACACCACCACATCACTCAGGGGCACCACTCACGGGCACCACAACGTCACTCAGGGACACCACCATATCACTCGGGGACACCACCACATCACTCGGGAACACCACCACATCACTCAGGGACACCACCACATCACTCGGGGACACCACCACAACCCATCACTCAGGGGCACCACTCAGGGGCGCCACCACGTCACTCGGGGACACCACCACATCACTCCGGGACACCACCACATCCCTCTGGGACACCACCACATCACTCAGGGACACCACCATGTCACTCGGGGACACCACCACTTCACTCGGGGTCACCACCACGTCACTCGGGGACACCACCACATCACTCGGAGACACCACAACATCACTCGGGGACACCACCACATCACTCTGGGACACCACCACACCACTCAGGGACACCACCACATCACTCAGGGGCACCACTAAGGGGGACCACCAAATCACTCAGGAACGCCAAACTATATCACTCTGGGACACCACTCTGGAGCACCACCACATCACTCAGGGACACCACCACATCACTCTGGGACACCACCACATCACTCTAATACACCACCACATCACTCTGGGACACCACCACACCACTCAGACCAACCACATCATCACTCAGCACCACAACAGCACTGTCCTTGCTTGCTACCAACAAGCATTGCCATAGCCACTAGGACTCGCATTAGGAAAGTGTAAGCTATTGGCTTCGTGAATAACGATGCTATTAATTGATATATTTTCAAAGCCAACACATATTAAAACAAGCCCCCCCCCTCGTTTTTTCGTCCCACTTAATGCCCTGGGTGCAAAGGACGCACAGGTCTCACTGGCATCTTCAGCAAGTAAACACTGCGGTACATACACTATAATACAATCCTTGCACGGACTTTGCTAGGTTGTTTGGCAGGAATCTAGCCGGATGTAGCTCGAGAAAGCTCCTAGACTAGAGGCTTGGGGTGACTGGCACACAGTTCACTGCCGGTGAGTGGACTGGAGAGCTGAGCTTCAGGGCAGCAGAGGGCGTGTAGGGGCACCGGCGTTACCTCTGCTCCGGCGGGGTCCGCTCCCCCTGCTGCCGCGGGATGCCACCTTTCCAACAAGCGGCTGTGGTGTCCCCAGCCCTGAGGGTCCCTTGTCGCAGCGGGGGTCCCTCTGGCCTTAAAGTTGTCCCTCACACTCGAGTCTGCGACGGGGAGGTGCAGCCCCGCCTCAAACAGGAACACATAAATCAATCGACAAGTCTGTGACAGCAACAAAGGAGCGAGTGAGTATCTTGGAGAACAGAAATACGCGAGGAATGCACAAGGCACGCAGCACGCATCAATACAAACCGGGCAGGTAGCTCGGTGGGCTAATGCAGCGCATGCATACATCTGTGCTCAGGTGTCGCATCCACGCCTGGTCTGATGTCAGCAAAGGCAAGATCTCAGCAGGTGACCGGATCCAATGGAGCCGGGGCTTTATTAGACTTTCATCCTTCTGAGACAGATGAGCTAAGTACTATCCAGCCCTAACGCCTGTTGTCTGCAGGGCTACGAAGCTCTAAGACCAGGCGGCAAGAGCAAGCCCTATGTGATTGGGTAAAGCCAATGGGAGCGCGGCACACAGGTGATGTCACTGAAGTCCTGGAGAGCTGCAGCCAATCCCGGCGCAGCCCTCTGATGACACGGCGGGAATCGCTGAAACTTTGAGCCAACCACAGCGCGGCACAGAGGTGACGTAGGTGGAGCAGGCAACGGCCTCCTGAGGTTCCCAGGCCACTGGCGGTGCTTCTAATGGTGATCTTCATGCACTCTCACACGGCGGTGAAGTTGGGGGGTAAGTTCACACACTATAAAAACCTCAGGCCAGCAGCGGTGATCTTATCATGTACAGCGCTTTCCCTGCAGCGCTTCCCAGTTCTATAGACACAGACTCCACCCTCCCTCCGAGTGCGTGTGTGTGTGCCTGCGCGTGTGTGCCTGCGTGTGTATGCCTGCATGTGTGTGCATGCGCGTGTGTGTGTGTGCCTGCCTGCGTGTGTGTGTGTGTGTGTGCATGTGTGTATGTGTGTGTTTGCGCACTTCAGGGAATGTGAGGCAGGAGACGTGCACGGCGCCGGCCTGGACGTGCGCAGCCACAGACACCAATCGCCGCCCGTGCCCGATCCCTGTCTCAGATTCCCAGGAGGTGGACAACATTAGATACTTCGCTGGACGCAATGCTTTCTCCAGCTCGACCTAAAAATGTCATTGACAATACCAATAGCTCACACCTTCCTAATGCGAGACCTAGTCATTGCAAATGCTTGTTGAATCTAGGAGAAAACTAAACCGGCCTCTTTAAACAACACTACATGATGAGACACAAACTGTCCACCCCACGCCCTACAGTCCGCGCCTAAAAGCCCTCTGACGCTCTCTTTCTCTCTGCCTTCTACCCCGTGCTGCGATCCGACGCATTTTAGGTGTCGGTGGAGCTACAGAAATCCCAGCACACGCACGCATGGACGGGCGGGTGATTATGGGGTCGCATGAATGAATAGTTGGCTAGATGGATTACTTACAGCTTGGCCGCGGCCGGCAGTGTCCGACACCTCGGGGGGATGTTGGTTTCATCTTCCTTGCTCCAGGGCTTTATACAGCCCCCTCTGGACTTTGGGACCCGCCTCAATTAAGTTTGGCGCTGACGAAGTTAACCTTTAACCTTCCTTCCCCTGATCAGCAAGATTTCTCTTTTCTTCTTTGTTTTCTCGGACGTCTCAGGCCCGGGGACATCCCGGACCCCGAGGCAGGTGCAGCCGCAGCCCCCGGGGCGTGAACTCTGCCCCGGGCGATAGGGTGCAGATCACTCGGCTCTGCTTGTCTAATGCAAGGACCGCCGGGATTCTGCAGTTTGTGCCTCTGATGCTCCACGGTCACATTTATGCTTTTTTTTTTTTTGGTTGTTGTTTTTTGTTTCTTTGAGTTTTTGTTTTTTTATAGTTGACAAACATTCCGGTAGTATCTAGATAAACTGGTGCAGTTTATCTAGATACTACCGGAATGCACCGGCAGGTTTCCAAAAGTCGCCTGGGGAGGTCACGTGAGAACCCCCCCCCCCCCCCCTCCTGCAGAGGTCTCCAGAGTCGCTCCTAAATTATAAGCAAAAAAAATATTTATTAAAAAAAAATGCAGGGCTTTCATCGTTTCCACTCACCGGTTCTTTTCGGATCTCTCGCGGGGGCCAGAACACCCTCCCTGGGTGGCGGCTGCGCTTCAGGCTGAGCATAGGCCACAAGTGGAAAAAAAGAATCCAATTTAAAGAGCTTGGATTGATTTGCTTCCCAGCTAACAGAGAGGACGACAATGTACCTCAAAGGGACATACAAGTGTGCATGTATTAGAAGTGTATCTCAGATTTTTAACGTGTAAAAAATAAACGGAGTTTTAAATAGTACAAAAAAAATGAATAATTCTGATGACGTCTTCTGCCTCGTTTTACGAATAAAAAAAAAACGATTCCTCGCGTGCCACCGCCAGGGGGCTGCGCTGGTGTGTGTGAGGGCGGCAGAGGCGCCAAACAGGGGTGCAGAAAATATTCGTTGATATAACATTTCAAAACTTCGAAACAACTTACCTGTCTGGGCTAGTAGGGCACAATTTAATCAGAAACAAATGGTATCGTTCATGATTTACATACATTTCTCAGCAGCTGCAACGTCACAATTATTTATGTGAAAATTAAGGCATTTCTAAAGTTTTACTTTGGATGCATTTTACGATTTTTATGTACCTCTAGCCAAACCTTCGATGACTTTGAGGAAGTGTTGAATTTTCGGAATAAACGGGATCCTTCGATGCTGGTTTTGTGTTGCTGCAGCGGAAGGCAGTGAGAACTGACATTAAAATTCAATAAAATAGGGTTTTCGATCAGAAAAGTGAGTATTTTATCAATAATTGATATATATCGAGCAGGAGAGTTTGCAGTAAATGTAAGGTAATAAAGCGCTTTAAAGAATAGAAGTGTGAGATCCAGGAAATAAAAACAGAGGGGCAGATTTACAAGCCCCTTGTGCCACTTTTGCGTCATTTTTAACATTGGAAAAGTGACGCAAAAGTGGCGCAAGAGGCTTGTAAATCTGCCCCCGAGTCTGGGGTTCAAATCCTGGCTTTTGCTGTGATTGTGCAGTTTGGGCCATATATCGCCGTCTTTCCCAGTGCAATTGTTCCAAGGTGTAATTATTCGATTTAAAGAAACTATGTAATATAGAAATATTTCTGAACGTAAAGGTCCCAGGGTCATGCAGTGACGTCTTGGGGTCCCTTTTGTGATTTTCCTACAAACTAACTCGAGGCTCACAGTCACTACGAGATGGAGTGTAGCGATGAGGGGTGGGGGGACACAAAGGGGAGTTTGGAAATATTTAATATATTTTAGTATGACCATCCGATCCCAGGCACCTCGAGGAGCATTCATTCGCAACTCATTGAGGCGTCCTCCGAGCGGCGCAGGTGGGGGTCTGCCTGCCCCCTGACTGGCAGCTCGAAAACATGTCCAGAACCAGGGAGCATGTCGGGAACCGGGAAGCATGTCCAGAACAAGGGAGCATGTCAGGAACCGGGGAGCATGTTGTGAACCTGGAAGCATGTCCAGAAAAGGGGAGCTTGTCCAGAACCAGAGAGCATGTCCAGAACCGGGGAGCATGTCTGGAACCGGGGAGCATGTCTGGAACCAGAGAGCATGTCCAGAACCGGGGAGCATATCCAGAACCGGGGAGCATATCCAGAACCGGGGAGCCTGTCCAGAACCGGGGAGCATGTCTGGAACCAGGGAGCATGTCCAGAACCAGAGAGCATGTCTGGAACCAGGGAGCATGTCTGGAACCGGGGAGCATGTCTGGAACCAGAGAGCATGTCCAGAACCAGAGAGCATGTCCAGAACCGGGGAGCATGTCTGGAACCGGGGAGCTTGTCTGGAACCAGGGAGCATGTCCAGAACCAGAGAGCATGTCCAGAACCAGAGAGCATGTCCAGAACCAGAGAGCATGTGCAGAACCAGGGAGCATGTCCAGAACCAGAGAGCATGTGCAGAACCAGGGAGCATGTGCAGAACCAGGGAGCATGTCCAGAACCAGAGAGCATGTCTGGAACCAGGGAGCATGTGCAGAACCAGGGAGCATGTGCAGAACCAGGGAGCATGTCCAGAACCAGAGAGCATGTGCAGAACCAGGGAGCATGTCCAGAACCAGAGAGCATGTCCAGAACCGGGGAGCATGTCTGGAACCAGGGAGCATGTCTGGAACCATGGAGCATGTCCAGAACCAGAGAGCATGTCCAGAACCGGGGAGCATGTCTGGAACCGGGGAGCATGTCTGTAACCAGAGAGCATGTCCAGAACCAGAGAGCATGTCCAGAACCAGAGAGCAAGTCCAGAACCAGAGAGCATGTGCAGAACCAGGGAGCATGTCCAGAAACAGAGAGCATGTGCAGAACCAGGGAGCATGTGCAGAACCAGGGAGCATGTCCAGAACCAGAGAGCATGTCTGGAACCAGGGAGCATGTCCAGAACCGGGGAGCATATCCAGAACCGGGGAGCCTGTCCAGAACCGGGGAGCATGTCTGGAACCAGGGAGCATGTCTGGAACCAGGGAGCATGTCCAGAACCAGAGAGCATGTCCAGAACCGGGGAGCATGTCTGGAACCGGGGAGCATGTCTGGAACCAGAGAGCATGTCCAGAACCAGAGAGCATGTCCAGAACCAGAGAGCATGTCCAGAACCAGAGAGCATGTGCAGAACCAGGGAGAATGTCCAGAACCAGAGAGCATGTGCAGAACCAGGGAGCATGTGCAGAACCAGGGAGCATGTCCAGAACCAGAGAGCATGTCTGGAACCAGGGAGCATGTCCAGAACCGGGGAGCATATCCAGAACCGGGGAGCCTGTCCAGAACCGGGGAGCATGTCTGGAACCAGGGAGCATGTCTGGAACCAGGGAGCATGTACAGAACCAGAGAGCATGTCCAGAACCGGGGAGCATGTCTGGAACCGGGGAGCATGTCTGGAACCAGAGAGCATGTCCAGAACCAGAGAGCATGTCCAGAACCAGAGAGCATGTCCAGAAGCAGAGAGCATGTGCAGAACCAGGGAGCATGTCCAGAACCAGAGAGCATGTGCAGAACCAGGGAGCATGTGCAGAACCAGGGAGCATGTCCAGAACCAGAGAGCATGTCTGGAACCAGGGAGCATGTCCAGAACCGGGGAGCATATCCAGAACCGGGGAGCCTGTCCAGAACCGGGGAGCAGGTCCAGAACCGGGGAGCATGTCCAGAACCAGGGAGCATGTCCAGAACCGGGGAGCATGTTCAGAACCAGGGAGCATGTCCAGAACCAGGGAGCATGTCCAGAACCGGGGAGCATGTCCAGAACCAGGGAGCATGTCTGGAACCAGGGAGCATGTCCAGAACCAGGGAACATGTCCAGAACCAGGGAGCATGTCCAGAACCGGGGAGCATATCCAGAACCAGGGAGCATGTCCAGAACCAGGGAGCATGTCTGGAACCAGGGAGCATGTCCAGAACCGGGGAGCATATCCAGAACCAGGGAGCCTGTCCAGAACCGGGGAGCATGTCCAGAACCAGGGAGCATGTCCAGAACCGGGGAGCACAATTATTTACTAATGGTGGAGGACCATGCCACTAGGTATCCAGAGGCCACTCCCCTTAGGACTACCAGAGCTCCTGTGGTGGCTAGGGCCCTCCTGGGACTCTTTTCAAGGGTGGACTTGCCTAACGAGGTCCTAACTGACAGAGGTCCCAACTTCATTTCAAGTTACATCATTGCAATGTGGAAAGAGTGTGGAGTAAACTATACGTTTACCACGCCCTACCATCCACAGTGCAATGTGCTTGTTGAAAGGTTCAACAAGACCCTAAAGGGTATGATCATGTGACTCCCAGAAAATCTCAGGTGAAAATTGGATATCTTGATACCCTGCCTTCACTTTGCCTACAGAGTGGTCTGACAAAAAAGGGTTGGCTCCTGCCCTTTTGAGATTTTGTTCGGGCACCCATTTAGGGGTCCCTTATGTCTGGTTAAGGAGGGATGGGAGCAGCCTCTCAAACCCCCCAAAAAAGACATTGTGGGCTATGTCCTTGACCTGCATTCTCGCATGGCTGAGTATATGAAGAAGGCCAGTAAAAACCTTGAGGCCAGTCAGGAACTTCAAAAAGACTGGCATGACCAAAAGGCTGTGCTGATTATTTCCCACCCAGGACAGAATGTGTGGGTATTGGAGCCCAGAAGCTATCCAAAACAAGTGGAGTGGCCCCCACACCACCCTTGAACAGAAAGTGAGGTCACCTACTCGGTGAACCTAGGCCCTCCCAGGAGTTCCCATAGGGTACTTCATGTGAACCGCCTGGAACCTTTTGTGGACAGGGTAGACATGGGTTTGCTCATGATCCCAGGATGCTTGTTTCTGGTCCAGAGAGGACCTGGCCTGCCAGTTCAGGCTGGACTGTTCCCAAGAGGCTCAGCATCAAGACTGATTTGAATATGGCTGGGTCCAAACTGGAGTGGCAAAGTGAGCTAAAGAAAGATGACAGATTCTACCCAGATCTGTGACTGGGGGTGAGTGTCTGAAAGGTTTCATCCCTCCATCCATCATCTCCTTGTGTTTCCTTTGTTCACCCTAAGTTGGCAGAGTATGCCCTGACTTGGGTTCTTTGCTCACTTTTTTACTGGATTCAAGCTAGCCTGGTTGATAAGGGGTGTTACCCCGAAACTGGTCCCAGGATGCTTGTTTCTGGTCCAGAGAGGACCTGGCCTGGCAATTCGGGCTGGACTGTTCCCATGACGGACAGGCTCAAGGATAATTTGCACATGGCTGGGTCCAAAGTGGGTTGTCGAAGTGAGCAAAAGAACAATGATGGATTCAACCCAGATCTGTGACTGGGGTGAGTGTCTGAAAAGTCCCACTCCATCCATCAACTCTTTGTGTTTGCTTTGTTTGCCCAAAGTTGGCAGGATATGAACAGATGTGGGTTCATTGCTAACTTTGCCACTGGATTCATGCTAGCCTGGCAGATGAGGAGTGCTACCTCAAAACCGGTTCTAGGTTGCTTGTTATTAGTCCAGGAAGGACCAAGCCTGGCACTCAGGCTGGGCTCATCCCATCCCATGAGTCACAGGGTCAACACTGATTTGCATATTGCTGAGTCCAAACTGGGGTAACAAAGTGAGCTAAGGAATGATGATGGATTCAACCCAGATCTGTGACTTGGGGTGAGTGTCTGAAAAGGTTTAGAGCTCTGTCCATCATCTCCTTATGTTTGCTTTGTTCGCTCTAAGTTGGCCGGGTATGCCCAGACGTGGGTCCCTTCCTCACTTTGTCACTGGCTTTAAGATAGCCTGGCTGATGAGTGGTGTTACCCCAAAACCAGTCCCAGGATGCTTGTTTCCAGTCCAGGGAGGACCTGGCCTGGCAGTTCGGATTGGACTGTTTCCATGATGCACAGGGAAAAGACTGAATTGCATATGGCTGGGTCCAAAGTGGAGTGCCGAAGTGAGCTAAAGAACAATGATGGATTCAACCCAGATCCATGAATGGGTGTGAGTGTCTGAAAAGTTTTAGTACATTGTTTGCAGGGTGTGCCCAGACGTGGGTTCCTTGCTCACTTTTCCACTAGATTCAAGCTAGCCTGGCTGATGAAGGGTGTTACCCCGTAACTAGTCCCAGGATGTTTGTTTCCGGTCCGGGGAGGACCTAGCCTGGCAGTTTGGGCTGGACTGTTCCCATGAGGCAGGGGGTCAACACTGATTTGCATATTGCTGGGTCCAAACAGGGGTGGTGAAGTAAGCTAAAGAATGATGATGGATTCAACAAAGATCCGTGACGGGGGGTGAGTGTTTGAAAAGCTTCAGCCCACCGTCAATCATCTCCTTGTGTTTGCTATGAAAGGAAGATAAACAACAAGCATTTACAATGCAATAGGTCTCGCATTTAGAAGAGTTTAAGCTATTGTCATTTACAATGGCAATAGCTAAAACTCTTGTAAATGCGAGACCTATTTCACTTCAAAGAAAAGGGCCACCATTGTCTGGGGCTGTTTGAAAGCGAAGGCGCGCATGGCGAGGAAAGCACATCGTCCTGCCTGCAGTAGGAGAAACCCATTAAAGAAAAGAGTGCTTACAGACTAAATAAGACATACTGTGTTGCAACAGAAGTAAGAGGGCCTGTCGCCATGGGAGGTTACAAATGCAGACAAGGTGGTACCAAGGAGGGACTAACACGCCTAATAACGACTCACAAGCCAGGCTTATGAAGGTCAATGACACAAGCCAATGACAAATGAGGATGGAGAGTGGGCGGGGCTTCTAAGTCATACTCCAATACTGTATGCCTCGCAGCAGCGCATGCGCTGTCCAGACTCGACCTAAAAATGTCACCTGATGCAGAATCAGGCTTTCTGGTTGATATTTGACCCATAGAGAGACATACATATTTCACACTCCAGACAACAGCTCCATTGGCTTCCTCCTGACAAAAGGTTTCTGTTTTAGTTCTTATTTCTGGCATTTCAGGCGGTGCATAAACAAATACCTCTTCATATCCAGACAAAACTTCCTTTACATATCTCAAAATTACTGCCTGCAAGACGGCCTCCGGACACGGCTCCACGAACACGTCATGATTCTTATGGGATTTGGGTCTACTCTATGAGAATCCCCCCTCAACTCGAGACCCTAGCCTTTCTCTAATCAGAAATAACAGTTCTCGCCGCCACTTGATCTACATATGACCGATATTTTCATCGCTAATTATTCTTTTGACCTGAAGAAGCCCAGTTTTGGGTGAAACGCGTTGGCTGGTGTCGTCATCTGCATACTGTGCATAGCAGAAAATAAAAGATGAAAAACAACATTTGAAGATGTCGTGTCGCTAAATGCTTTTACTTGTTTCTTTTCTCCATATGTTGCCTCTCATCCAAAGTATCTCACTCTGCTCTCTGCTGTCAGCTTCAGGCAGATTCATCAGCCCCCCTATGTTTATGCATGGGAGCTGTGGTGGTCGAACCTAAAGCTATATGGCTGAAAAACACAGGAATGTACTTTCGCAATCAATAAGAAAAGCAGGATTATCGGCCACATGCATCAAGGTATTTAGGAATCGCAAACGGTGCGATTCGGTAAAATCGGCCGTTTGCGATTCCTAAATACCTTTTTAGTATGCATCAATCATTTTTTGAAAAATCGCTATTTTTAGCGATTTCCAAAAATGCGATTGGTTCTAAGGAATCGCAAATTTGCGATTCCTTAAAAGCAATGCATGATTGTTTTTAAAATTGCGAATTCGCAATTAGGGGGGCAAATTACCACAAGGGTGAACCTCGTGGTAATTTGCGAAAAAGGTTTAAAATGCTCAAATTAGCATTTTAAACACTGTCATGTTACAGACACACATGTCCTTAGGACATGTGTGTGTGAAACATCCATTTTAAAATACATTTCAGGGGTGCAGGTGGGGGGTCCTTTGGACCCCCCTGCACCCATGGAATGCATTAACATTTTGCGAATTCCAATTTGCGAATTCGCAATTCCCATTAATTCCTATGGGCCTTTTGGCCCATAGGAATCAATGGGAATTGCGAAATCGCAAATTGGAATTCGCATAATATTTGCGATTCGGTAAAAGTCGCGATTTTTACCGAATCGCAAATTTTATGCAATTTCAATCATGCATCCCGTTTTGCGATTCCTTATTTGCGATTCCCTAAAAATCGCAAATAAGGAATCGCAAAAACGGACTTTGATGGATGTGGCCGTATATCTCTTCGGGGAAATCACTGGAGACCATACTGTTTGATGAGTCCCCAAGACATTTATGTTGGTGGTTGCAGATGGTGAAGATAGCTCCGGGCACTAGTTGAGGGCACTTATAAAAATAACAACAGGACAAAACACACCAGAAATGAGGCCTCTTATCACAGGACAAGAAATAAATTAACTTGGTAAATGTATTTAGACGAGTCGAAGGACTGAGAAGCATTCCCATCACCAGAGATTTGCAAAAATGATAGATTGAGAATTAGAAAAGGTACATCACTGTGACAGTACTCTCCACCGCTTCCATTTTTGAAAGCCCAGTTGACTCATATAGTTTCAGATGCAAAACTACAAGTCCCAAAAAGCAATAAAAATGTGCGGGGTGTGAGCTACGCGCCCTGGCATGGGATAGCTCGAACTCTCTTTTCCATCCGACTAGATCCCACCAGGCTAACACTCACCTTGGCGTCGTCACGCCGTCACGCACTGCGTCCAGGGCCGTCAGTGAGTCACGGGTCTTACTTTTCCGTCAGCTCTGGTCTGAACGTGGGGGGGCTGCCTGAACTTTGCGAAGATTGTCGACACGCCTTGTCCGCGAGGGCTGAATCCACACCAGGTTTTAAGGACAGCCGCATGAGATACGTTTGTATTATTGTAAATAGAATGCTTTCACTTGGCCGTGGGGTTATTCTGAAAATCAGCACGAACCCTGCACTCCGTGGTAGATAAGCGGGGCGCCCCGGGGCTAGGGGCGCGCCCTGAACACTCACAGTGCAGAGATTGAAAAGACTGACACACAGTGAAGAATAACCCCGCGGCCCAGTTAAACAATTCTGTGGGCTTTTTGTGACGTCACTCTCGTAAATTATGGAGGAATGTATGTACATCATCCCCTATGCTCCTATGAGGTATAAACTAACACTCTGAGATATATATATATATATATATATATACACACACTTCTGCGCGACCCGCACTATTGCTATGATTACACCAGGCGGCGCAGAGACAGAACTTCACAACATTTGTGTATTTGCTGTCAATACATTCAGGTGCATCACTAGTCACAGGGGCTTCTAAGAGTTAACTTCCTATGGAAATCGAGGCTTTACTATTGAATTATCTGCAGGTGAAAACTTTTCAAAATAATCAAAACTAATTCTACTTCGGAGCATTTCTTCCAGAAAATCCATCGCAGGTTGTGTAAGTCCAGGACTAAACCTAGGCGCCTTTGGCCGAGATATATTTACAGTACTGCACAAAGGTGGTTATTTGCCAGGTTGTGTCTCCACGTCATGTCTGGTGTGATTCCATCCTGTAGGAAACAACCATGGGATGTAAAATGGGAAGTGGGACTTCTAGATCACCCCAAACAAGTTTACTACAACATGACCTCTTTGTAAGTAAAAGGGAAAAAGAAATACAGCTATATTTCCTGCAGGTTTGTGGAACTCGGCGGTGTTAGTGATGGAGCAAGGATTCGCACGTAAAGCGACTTGCTCTCACTCATGAACCTCATTCAAATTATAATCATATTAATCCAACTGTCCGTCTTGTATTTAGCATTTTCCCCAACACACGGGTGTCCCCAAGAGGCTTGCCTATGTGTCCTTTCATCCTCACAATGCTTGCACTAAAGAAATGGCCGCTTCGCTGAAATTCAGTCTGCGCATGCGTCGGTCATACCCATGTGATGTGACGCACTCGCATTCTGGAGGGAATCTGTGCTCATGCGCACTGTTGCAAACATGGCCGCTTGTCTCTCACCATGCTCTATGCTTGCAACTGCTGCTTTCGCCTATCTGTCTTTTCGCACTAAACTTTAATACTATTGCTGTTATAAAGTAAGGGGTGTGTAGAATTTTATCACGGTATACAGTGTGATCATTTTTATGTGTGATTCTAATTTGTTCTCGCTTCCTTTTCATGTATCGCGTCTCTGGGGGCTGGAAAATTCATAACTGGCGCCATGTTGAGGTTCCTCTGAGTATTGCCATGTGACCTGGGAGAAACTCTACTGCGCAGAAGCTGAAACAAGCCAGCTGGCTCCTGAAGCCCAATGCGCCTGAGAACCCAGCACAAGACGATGAAATTCACCTTGAAACCCAGAGACTTTGTTGCTATGCCTTGTACACTCGTATTTTCTACTGTATTCCTATGGATGGGAACGTGAACCCAAGGGGCGGATAAGCAAAATTTAGATTTATGATGGGAACGTTGAATTCTAGGAGGTGACAATGTCCGAGCCACCTCTCCTGACCAATCATAATGTGAGAAACTGTCACTTGCAACATTGATGGGTGGTCTAAGGGTCCTCAAACTGTATAATTACCCTAGTGTAGCTTAGGAAAATTGTCCGACTTGTCCGAGTAGCCGACCTGTCACTGACCCTACGAACTCTATAGGTGCTCAATCTAGAGTGCTGCGGAGCACTCTGTCCATACTTTCCACAAACTCCTAGGGGTGGAAATAGTCTTAAGTGCTGGCGAAGCACTTTGCTGGGAAATTCGAAAACCCAATCGGGGTTACTGGCGGATTACTTGCAGAGAGGGGTAACGCAGGCGTTGCTTCCGAAGCTGTGGGTGTTGGTCGTACCTTGGTGAGCCCAGTCCTGACCCAAATCCTGAGGGGTATCCTGTCCTGACTGCCCGTGAGCTGTACCTGCTCGCATTCTGGCATTCCTTTTCTGAGGGTCCTTGTCCCCGTCCTTCCAAACTGACCCGTGGCCAGGGTTAGTCCTCATTCCTATTTAGGTAATTATTTCTTTGTGGGTTTGCGTCTTTCTCTCACTTACACTCTCTTTTTCCTTAATAAAGCACTCTTTGCCTGTGATATTGCCCTATTACCTTGAAATGCGAATTATATGCAATTGTTTATTAGAATTGTTCCACCTCTCTCCCCACCTGTAGGAGATTATCAAACTGTCATATTTTATTAGTGTGTTCCCGTTTTCCCTTTCCCTTAGCGTGGTTGCAGTGAACTAAGTAAGAATAGCATAAGTAGCCTAGTCTAAATATACATTTTAGGTCCCTCGTTTAGTTAAACTTGTGCTGAATAGCGTGTTCTCTAAAGGCTCTTGTCCCCTAGTGTCCACTTATACTCAAATGGTCCTTGCCCTAATTCATAGTTATATTTTGGTCGTGATCCTAATGCTTGATGTGTTATTTTGTATATTGCTTATCCTAACCTATTCACTTTGAAATCTTCAGATAAATTTTCAAACCCATCAGGTGTCTGTGGTTATTTTACAGATTATAGTTTGGAAAATGTATTGTGGTTTATAAAGTATATTCTTTCCTAGGAAACCTGTCACCTATTCCCTGATAGCTCCTGATCTGTCTGGAGTAATGTGCCTGTGGTAAGTCAGGTACACGAATAGTGAGTGGTGTAAGAGACCCCCCCCCGAATTACTCATAGTGGCGTGCAAGAAATCACCCGGTTCACTGCAAAACTTAGTCTAGGTCTCTCGCGTCAGGGCCCAGTGCGCGGGGGAGAAAATTGGTAAACTTGTGACCCGGGTGACCTGCGCGCTCTATCAGTAATTTTCTGGTAGCAGAGGTAATGGTTAGGACTAGTTAAATTAGGTAGACAGGATAATTGATAAACAAACTGTGAAATTAAAATGTGCTGCTAAAATTTCTATGCTGCTGATTTTTTTTTATTGCATTTTTCAAATATTTTGTAATGTTTTAAAAGATTTAGGGGTAACTGTATATGATTTTTGCATTGCTGCTATAAATGTTACATATCGTATTAACAAAGAACTGTTTGTAAGCGTTCAGTGTAGTCCGAATCCCCGGGGAAGTATATAGCTAACGGTGAGTAGAATCCGGTTAGCTGGAAAAGTCACTTGTTTAGAGTCATTAGTGTAGGGTTAAGAAATACCTGGAAGCACTAATTAGGATCTTTTTGCATCTGTATAATTGATAGCCACGAGTCCTTTGTGTAAAACTTCCCTTGTGATATCACCTAGAAAGGGTCACATGTGGGAGGAGTAATAGGGTCTCCGAGGCTTGACTGGTAAGTAAGATAGTCCGCTGGTGAAATCCTGGCTCAGTACATATCCCTGACTGAGGTGGATGAGTCAGAAGAATAACGGGTTCTATATTACTAGTGTGAGGGGTCAGGCAAAGAAGTCTATCCAGAGTGAATGAAAAGTAGACAGAAGTGGTTTACTTGTAGTGAGAGGAAATTTTTCTACCTATTTAGAACACTCAAACATAGTGGCAGACGTTGTGTGTTAGTAACTAAGTTTTGCGCTCGCACTTTAGGAAAAGTTAAAAGTTTCCGTTACCTTGTGAAGGAGGGAGTCGGGCGGAAGGCTGCTCTGACGTCACTCCGTGCCGCGCTGGTATTGGTCAGAACAGCGGGTGTGTAGTGAAGCCGAATTTGTAAGGGAGGGGTGAGTGCCGGAGCGTGGGACTTGGTCTCGCGAAAGGCCGCGCACCCATTGGATAAGGATTTTTGTATTCACAGTGTTGATTGGTTTCTACAAAATAAGAGTCGCGCTAGCATTGGAAGTACCAAAGTAAACAAAATTAATCAGGCCGAGTTAGAAGCGAGCCTGGAAAGGCATATGTGGTATCCTGAGTTCTTACCTAATCCACAGAACTCAGGCTTCTATAAGGAACAGATTATACGAGGTAGACCGCACATGATGTACGGAATAAAAAGAAAAATGTCTTTTGCCGACAAGGTAAAGAATTTCTTTAAAACAGATAAGCCCATTAGAACGAGAGAGGGCGTGATCATTCCTCCACCGAATACTCCTGCTTCCTTCATGATGTTTGAAAAAGGGTATCATACCTGTGTATGGCTAGAGAATTGGGCAAAATATACTGCAGATGACGGAGTTCTAGCATTTCCTATTGATGGTACCTTTAATGGTAGGATCCTGTTTAACTTAAGGACCCGCATGAATGAATTGCATCCCAGACCCAGATTGACCCTGTACGAAGCCTTAGAAGAGTGGGAAATTGAGGCTTTGGAGAGAGATAGACCCCGGATGGACAAGGGAGTGAGTAAATGGTATCCGAGGGTCCATAGAGAAACCAAAGAGCAGAAAATGAAACAGTGGAGACAAAGCATGATGACAGAGGGATTGTTTCCAATGATGGGGGTATTAGAACAAGGAAAAGGAAAAAGCATAGAAAAGACCCATCACTTAATGCCCGTAGGGGACTCAGAAGATGAGCACCTAGAAGATTTATTGATGAAAAACCCCCCTCCCTATGCAGCCGAGTCAGAGCCTTTGAATTCACCAAACCCGTTTGCCAAATATCCCAGATGTCGGAGGGATAGCGAGACAGATGGAACAGGTACAGACAGTAAAACCAGTGAAGGGGATGGGTTTTGCAGACCAAAATCCACGGTCCCGAATTATCAGCCGTTTGGAGAAGGACCACCACGATTGGTTACTCCTACTGCCCCAAGTATTTACCCTCCCTTGGTACCTCAAGTATTGCATGACAATCCCACAGGAAAGGGTTTGAGAGAACAAGAAAAGGAAGCCCTGGCTAGGCAGCGAGATGATTTAGTCCGGACCATAGCCCAGATACATCCCCATCCAGATTCCCTGACTATCCCAGTAACCATTGGACCCGCTATTCCTCTTTATAGGGATAACCTGGCTAGTCCTCGTCCTCCTGTTATCTCCCCAATAATGCCTACTCCTAGCATCCCACCCCCGAGAAAGGAAGTATTCATAGATGACGATCAAGAGAGTGAATGTGAATCAGTGGTTCTGATGGATTTGCCCATTAGAGAACCTAGGACTAGCATGTCGGGGGCAAGAAGTCAGAGTAGGCCAAAAGAGGTGTTGATTGAAGGTGCATCTGGGGTTAGGAGTGCCACAGTAGTATCACCAGAAGAATTAGACAGATGGACCAAAGAGTTGGAGAAAGAGACCACTCCCCAATCCAGACCATTAGAGATCTATAAACTAAGGATAGAAATAGAAGAAATGATGGCTGGAAACGTAGGATTAGAGCGCTTAAACTCATACAGTGAAGAAGAGTTACTGTTTATCAGTAAAAATCTTACCCGAAATGCTAGATTGCTCCATGAAAGGTTAATGGACACAGCCACAAAAATGGGAATCGATGTCAGTCGCTCCAAAATCCTTCAGAAACCCTACAGAGTAGATTTTTCGGATAAAGACTTAGAGAGCTTGAATGTGGTAGGAAAACAGATCCAGATAAAGGAATTATTGAAACTCTTGCAGAAATGGGGAGATGTGGGGAAATGGAGAACCCGGTGGGCAAAGAAAAAGGAAGACAGCAGGGCTAAGTCTCAGGCTTCAGAATTCGTGCTAAAGGAAGTAACCCCGACAGAAAAATTGTGTCCCATGAGAGAGGTCCCGGGAGGAAAATATGTCCATGTCCCTTGGTCCCGACAGGATATTGTGTCATTTACAAATGACTTCCCGAAATTAAGGGAAAAACCAGTTGATTGGTACAGGCAGGTAGAACGCTTTATAAAAGTTCAGAAATGTCTTCTGAAAGACCTAGATGGGTTTTTCGACATTGTGGTCCCTGTAGATTTGTGGACCGACTGCAAAATTGAAATTGATTGGCCTAGTGAGGAATATGCGAGAGACGAGAAGTAATGAGGAAGTATGAGCAAGTCATACAATACCTCAAGAAAAAGGTGCCCGCAAAAGAGACAGATTGGACCAGAATAGATAGAACCACCCAAGAACGTGATGAAACTGTCCATTCCTTTTATGAAAGGTTACTGCAAGTATTCAAAACTTACAGTGGTATTGATAATGTGGACATGAAAGACATGACCCATTTCAGTTACAGATTCGTGCTAGGATTAAGGCCTGAAATATCCCAATGGATCCGAGACAATAAAATAAGTTGGCAGGGAAAGCCCATAGATGATGTCCTGAAATACGCAAAATACTGCGAAGATGAAATCGAAAATAAAAAGAAAGTGATGTGGGCACAAGTAAAATTGGCTGAACAGCAAGAAAAACAGTTAAGTAAATTGAATTCCAGTAATAATGCTCAGAATGCCACTGCTGGGGGAGGAGGGAAGCCCCGGGCAAAATTGAGTCGGGAAGAGGCTATGAAGAAGTTCCCCTGCCATGGGTGCGGCCAGTTAGGGCATTGGAGAGACGAGTGTCCACACCTGCAGGCCGGTAATGCCCCTATAAATGGTTTAAATCCACAGGTGCAGAAAGAGGGGACGAAAAAGAACCAGCAACAGGTAAAGCTACCTCCAGTACCTCGCGCTCCTAGACAGAATTACAAGAACCAGGGCCAGCAGAATGAAAGGGCGGAAATATGGGAGGGAGAGAATGGAAGCAATGCAGCAATTCCACAGTACCTGTTAAATGATTCTTTCCTCTGTGATGAACAAGATTGACGGGGCCTGAGAGGGGAGGACAAGGAGTGCGTACTTGGCGCCTCCTTGCCGGTAGACCAGACTGGACCATACATTGAAGGGAAGGTTGAGGGAAAAGACATCACCTTTCTGTTGGACACTGGTGCTACCCGGTCCACTGTGAGAACAGCGGATGTTCCTAACCTACCCCTCTCGGGAGAAGCTATCCAAGTAGTGGGTGTCTCAAATCAGATAATAAGTACTCCAGTAACTGAGGCTATGGAAATCTCCATAGGAAACTTTAAAGAAATGCACAGGTTTGTGGTCTGTGATTCCAGTCCTGTGAACCTGTTAGGACGCGATTTGTTGTGCAAAATGAACTGCACCATCTTTTGCTCACCAAAAGGCGTCGAAGTTCAGACCCCCGATGAAGATGGTTTGTACAAACTAATGTTAGTAAGACCTGATGCTGACATTAAAACGTTGTCAATTGAAGACTTACCTGAAGAGCTTCAGTTAAGAGTAGTACCAGAAGTGTGGGATTTCTCAGGAAAAGATGTAGGCTTAATGGCAAACGTGGACCCAGTTAAAATAGCAATTAAGACAAATGCAGTATATCCCAAAACAAGACAGTACAAAATGAGTGCAGAAGTAAAGGCAGGAGTCGCAACTGAAATTACCCGATTGCTCGAAGCAGAAATCATAGAAGAAGTAATGAGCAGTCCCTGCAATTCGCCTATCATTGGGATTAAAAAGCCTAGTGGGAAATACCGAGTAGTGCAGGACCTACGCAAGGTAAACCAAATTGTTGTACCTTGCTGTCCCATTGTGCCCAACCCTGCAGTAATCTTGTATCAGATTCCTTGGAATGCGGAATGGTTCACTGTCATTGACCTGTGCCATGCATTCTTTTCCATCCCATTGCATCCAGGAAGCAAGTTCCTTTTTAGTTTTGAATTTTACAGCCATATCTATGTCTGGAATCGTGTCGCCCAGGGGTACACTGAAAGTCCTTCGATTTTCAACCAGATATTAAAGAAATGTCTTGAGACCCTGATACTGCCCGGAGAGTCCATTTTGGTACAGTACATAGATGACCTTCTAGTGGCATCTAAAACTCAAAATGACTGTGTCACCGACACCATCGCCTTGCTGAATCACCTAGGGAAGGGAGGACATAAAGTATCCCCTGACAAATTGCAGTTCTGTAAAAACTCAGTAAAATATCTGGGGCACCAGATAGAGAAAGGGATCCGGAAGGTCACCACAGAAAGGATCAAGATAATTAAAGCAATGGACCTACCCCGAACTCAGAAAGAGGTGAGGATGTTTCTAGGAGTTGTGGGGTACTGCAGACAGTGGATTGTGGGCTTCGCAAATCTAGCCAAACCTTTGATAAAAATGACCAAGAAAGGAGTGGAAGACCCAGTCAGTTGGGACAGCGAAAGCATGTCCGCATGGGTAACATTGCGAAATTGTCTATGTACCGCACCTGCATTAGGTATGCCAGACTATTCCAAGCGTTTTGAACTATTCTGTGACACCAGAGAAAATAGTGCGCTCTCAGTCCTGACCCAGGAGCATGGGCTGGTCAGGCGTCCTGTAGCCTATTTCTCGGCCACTCTAGATCCGGTGGCTGCTGGACTGCCCGGATGCCTGAAAGCAGTAGCTGCTACTTGCGTCAGTCTGGAACAGAGTGAAAATATTGTCATGGGACATCCTGTCACCGTATATGTGCCACACTCTGTTGTGATTCTACTGACAAGAACCAAGACCCAGTATCTCACACCTAGTCGGCTGACTAAGTATGAGAGAATTTTGATTGGTGCTGAGAATGTAACAATTTCTCGGTGCAATATCCTCAACCCAGCAACTCTGTTACCTGTTCCCCTGGATGTAGACGACGAGGGTGAAATGGAACATAATTGCATTGATCAAACAGAATTCAGCACTAAGCCCCGTCCTGACATCAGAGAAGTAGCATTGCTTGATGGGGATCATACAATGTTCGTGGACGGCTCATGTTTAAGACATGAGAGTGGGGGTCTGTGTGCTGCCTATGCTGTTGTCACGTTGACAAACACCATAGAAGCCTCTTACCTATGCGAAGTGAAATCAGCCCAGGTAGCTGAGCTCATTGCCTTGACAAGAGCCTGTAGGAGGGGAAAAAACAAAAGAATAACTGTTTACACCGACAGTCAGTACTGTTACGGGGTTGTTCATGACTTCGGCCAACTATGGTTACAAAGAGAATTCATGACTTCCTCAGGTACCCCTATCAGAAACGGAAAGGTGGTACAAGAATCATTGGAAGCTATTCAATTGCCCAAAGAATTGGCTGTGGTCAAGTGTGCGGCTCACAGATCAGGAAATGATGATGTGACAGCCGGGAACAGGTACGCTGACCAAATTGCCCAATTTTGTGCCCGACACCAAATGTCCCTCCAAATTGGGTTGTGGGGTGGACACAGCTGCCAACTGATGTTGTTTGATAATGTGTCAACGTGGGATGAATTGAAAGACTTACAACAATCAACAGGCAGGGAAGAAAAAGCTAGATGGAGTGAAGATGAATGCAGAATGAGGAATGACGGTGTGGTGGTAGACAAAAGTGGAGTGCCCGTGCTGCCCGACAGTCTGATAGATCCCATGGTCCGAATGATACATGAACCAACACATATGGGAAGGGATGCCATGTGTCGTGTGTTTGACAAGGTGTTCTATAATTCAAAGTTCAGGAACCAGGCGGAAAGGCTTTGCCAGAGGTGCCTAGTGTGTCAGCAATTCAATGCAGGAAAGAGGACTGTAGTAGAGCAGAGTACCCTCGGAAAGGTAGTAGGTCCCTTTGTTAGGATGCAGGCAGACTTTATAACAATGCCCAGATGCAAGGGATATAGATATATCCTGGTCATAGTTTGTCTGTTCTCCCGGTGGGCGGAGGCCTACCCAGCTAAGAAAAATGATGCCCTAACTACAGCCAAGCTATTGCTCAGGGAGTTGATACCTAGGTTTGGGATCCCTGAGTCGATTGAAACGGACCAAGGTGGGCATTTTGCCAGCGATGTCCTAGAAGAGCTCTGTAAGGCCTTTAAGATGAAGCAAAGACTGCACTGTGCCTACCATCCCGAGGCATCTGGGGTGGTTGAACAGATAAATGGCACGATAAAGTCCAGGCTGGCGAAGATGTGTGATTCCACCAAAATGAAATGGACAGACGCTTTGCCCCTTGTGCTGATGAGTCTGAGAAGTATTCCAAATCGAAAAACAGGCCTGAGCCCCCATGAGGTACTAATGGGAAGAGTGATGCGACAAGCATGGGTACCTGGACACAAACTGCTAAGCATTACTGATGATTTGGTGCTAGAATACTGCAAGCAGCTGGGTGACCAAGTGCGTTCTATCTCCCACCAGATTGGAGAGACAGAAGACGAATGGCCCAAGACTCCAGCACATAAGCTACGACCAGGCGATTGGGTGGTGTTAAAGAAACACACCCGGAAGAGTTGCCTTGGACCAAAGTGGGGAAAGCCAAGACAAGTGATTCTTGTCACCACTACTGCTGTAAAGTGTGCTGGTGTGCCGAAGTGGATCCATGCCAGCCACACAAAGCGGGTAACCGGAGAAAACGCGACTGAAGCTGAAGGCAGCGCCGCTGAGGAGACTCCCGAGGAGAGTCCGGATCTCGCTGACATCGAACTGCCGAGCACAAGTCGAGACGTTGAGTGGTACCCTGCCGACGACCAGGTTCATGATCCAATACGAACCAGGAAATATTCCTACCTAGACAGTGAGTGGGATAGTCCAGGTGAGACAGAACTAGAAGAAGAAGGTCAGGTCAACGAGACACACATCACACCTGACCAGGAAATAGGCCAAGTAGGAACAGATCAAGACGTCGACACTCCACCTGAAACTCCGGAGTCTGGGAAGGGACAGATAGTGGTAAGGGCTGAAGTTCATGCGGAAGACAGTGAAGAGAACGAAGTGCATGAACCAGAGCAGATAGAAATAGATGAACGTGTTCAGGAATCAGAATCCAGTTCACCTAAATGCAAAGAAAACCTACAAAGCGAACCTGAACAGGACCAGTTTGAGGACCAGGCAGAAGAAATAGATGAAAGACCTGGAACTAGTCAGACAGGGAGGGAAATAGACTCTGTCAAGCACAAGAAGAAAAATAAAAGAGTGCACGAGGAAGGTCAAGTGTCCTCGACCACTGAAAGTCACAGAAGCAAAAGTACACCCAGGTACGTCAAAAGGTTAAGACTCCGAATAAAAACAGTCGAGGAGAAACTGAAAGACCGTGAAAAGGCTGAAAGTGAACGGAAGCCAGCCCGAGGCAAGTTTCTGAGAAAAAGCGACAGAGTGAAGAAACAGAATAAACTGTATCGGAGCCCCGAATGGACATACCTGGTGCTGGAAGAAATTGATGAGCCCAATCACAGTGGGAAAAGTGACGAGGAGTCCGTCACTGATCGGAGTTCGGACGAAGACCCTCCTTGAGACAAAACAGAGCGAAGCCTTGGTGTAAAGAGAAGAAGAGGGGTTGCAAAGGCCACCTGTAAGCTGAAATGTCTGATTCAAGCGTAGCTGGGAGATCCAGATTTGGGTGTTGTAAAACTTGCTGTAAAATATGCTTATGTAGTATAGCTATGCTAATAGTGATATGGATAGGATTAACCGTCTTTATACCTTTTATGATAAGTAAAAATCCTAACTTGTCCCCTACTGAACCTGAAATATTAGACACAGACGTTGCACAGACTGCAGAAACACCACGAAGCTTAGAACAACATGACAATTCAGTTAGGCAAAGACACACACGACAGAATTTAGAAGCATCAGATGAGGGAGAACTGCACTTTCACAAAATGAAAAACAGGACGCATTTAAATGTTTTCGCTAACCTGTTAGTGCATTATGTAGAAGCTATGGAAATAGAAGACTGTTATGTCTGCATGAAGCTACCCACGTCTGTAGCTGAAGGTGTGACATATCACCACTTACTCCTAACCAACGGAATTTCCTGCAGTATATTAGCTAGCTTATTTTATAGAAGCACTTTGCAGTACTACTATTCAAATGCTGACGTAGTGTTTTCTGAACTTCCTATTAGAGGACATCTGAACCTTGTCCATGTTAAAAGCGAGGTAACCCGTTATATGGGTGAATATTTCCTGACTATAGGTGACATAGACTTAGATGAAGCACGACAAGAGAATCTGACCTGTTCTTTGCAAGAGCAGGAAAAGATGTTTATAAAAATGGCAGACCGAAGGAGGGAAAAGTTTCAGAAAAAGGCAAATGATAAAAAGGATAGAGTCCCTAGGTGGGCCGAGCACATGGATAACACCTCTCAAGGCGAAGCTAATCCTGCTTTGTTGCTGGATTTTGAATGGAAAGGAAAACTTTGTCTCCATAGAGAAAGGACAGAATATTATAACAATGTATTCATTGGTTCCAGCGAGTGTGAACATAATTATAAGGTAATTGGAGGTTGGGGTTTCAAAAATGGGTCAGAACCTGTGTTCCCCGGAATATATATGTGGGAACAAGGCTTATTTCAAATTGCCGGATCACTGGTATGGAAGCTGCTACTTTGGCATTGTTTTCCCGAAAATATACCATGTGAATAATGCTGCTGGAAGCAATGATGAAGATACTAATGGCTTAGTGCGTAGAAAACGTGAAAGTGTAGGAGAAATCATAGGTGATATTTTTAGTGCACTGATACCTGGAATGGGGGTAGTTCTGAACACACACAGAATTTGCAAATTATCTACAGTAGTGGATCGGTTATCTACTGACACTGCTGCTGGATTCCTGCTGGTCAATACTGAAATGGTTGCGATCAGATCAATGGTTTTGCAGAATCGCCTTGCTCTTGATACCTTATTGGCAAAAGAGGACGGAGTCTGTAGAATGCTGAAGGCGCAACATTGTTGCACCTACATACATGATAAAAGTATCGAACTTAAAAGATATGTAAAAAATATAACTAATTTGGAAAAAGAGCTCAAACCATTAGAGGTTGACAGTGCCTGGACGAGACTGATTGGAGGTCTCTCCTCAATAGGTAGTTGGTTTTCTAATTTAGGTAGAAATCTTTTGTGGAAAGTACTGATGCCAATAATCGGAATAGGTGTGGTTGTTCTGATCATATTCATCTGCTGTAAATGTCAAAAATGCAAAAGAAGGTCCCTTGCAAATAAGAGAGGGGTGAAAAGAAACATTGATGAATTGGAATTGGAAGAATTGAGGAATGAAATATACAAAAAGGTAAAGAATCACCACTCTCATAGAGAAGCTGAAAGAAAAATCAACAATAAGTTCGTTGAGATAGAAATGAATGATATGGAAGAATGAGAGTTGGCATCTGTTTCCGTTATATAGTGATGATAGTAAATATCATCAAAGAGGGGATTGATGGAGCAAGGATTCGCACGTAAAGCGACTTGCTCGCACTCATGAACCTCATTCAAATTATAATCATATTAATCCAACTGTCCGTCTTGTATTTAGCATTTTCCCCAACACACGGGTGTCCCCAAGAGGCTTGCCTATGTGTCTTTTCATTCTCACAAAGCTTGCACTAAAGAAATGGCCGCTTCGCTGAAATTCCGTCTGCGCATGCGTCGGTCATACCCATGTGATGTGACGCACTCGCATTCTGGAGGGAATCTGTGCTCATGCGCACTGTTGCAAACATGGCCGCTTGTCTCTCACCATGCTCTATGCTTGCAACTGCTGCTTTAGCCTATCTGTCTTTTCGCACTAAACTTTAACACTATTGCTGTTATAAAGTAAGGGGTGTGTAGAATTTTATCACGGTATACAGTGTGATCATTTTATGTGTGATTTTAATTTGTTCTCGCTTACTTTTCATGTATCGCGTCTCTGGGGGCTGGAAAATTCATAACCGGCGCAATGATGAGGCTCCTCTGAGTATTGCCATGTGACCTGGGAGAAACTCTACTGCGCAGAAGCTGAAACAAGCCAGCTGGCTCCTGAAGCCCAATGCGCCTGAGAACCCAGCACAAGACGATGAAATTCACCTTGAAACCCAGAGACTTTGTTGCTATGCCTTGTACACTCGTATTTTCTACTGTATTCCTATGGATGGGAACGTGAACCCAAGGGGCGGATAAGCAAAATTTAAATTTATGATGGGAACGTTGAATTCTAGGAGGTGACAATGTCCGAGCCACCTCTCCTGACCAATCATAATGTGAGAAACTGTCACTTGCAACATTGATGGGTGGTCTAAGGGTCCCCAAACTGTATAATTACCCTAGTGTAGCTTAGGAAAATTGTCCGACTTGTCCGAGTAGCAGACCTGTCACTGACCCTACGAACTCTATAGGTGCTCAATCTAGAGTGCTGCGGAGCACTCTGTCCATACTTTCCACAAACTCCTAGGGGTGGAAATAGTCTTAAGTGCTGGCGAAGCACTTTGCTGGGAAATTTGAAAACCCAATCGGGGTTACTGGCGGATTACTTGCAGAGAGGGGTAACGCAGGCGTTGCTTCCGAAGCTGTGGGTGTTGGTCGTACCTTGGTGAGCCCAGTCCTGACCCAAATCCTGAGGGGTATCCTGTCCTGACTGCCCGTGAGCTGTACCTGCTCGCATTCTGGCATTCCTTTTCTGAGGGTCCTTGTCCCCGTCCTTCCAAACTGACCCGTGGCCAGGGTTAGTCCTCATTCCTATTTAGGTAATTATTTATTTGTGGGTTTGCGTCTTTCTCTCACTTACACTCTCTTTTTCCTTAATAAAGCACTCTTTGCCTGTGATATTGCCCTATTACCTTGAAATGCGAATTATATGCAATTGTTTATTAGAATTGTTCCACCTCTCTCCCCACCTGTAGGAGATTATCAAACTGTCATATTTTATTAGTGTGTTCCCGTTTTCCCTTTCCCTTAGCGTGGTTGCAGTGAACTAAGTAAGAATAGCATAAGTAGCCTAGTCTAAATATACATTTTAGGTCCCTCGTTTAGTTAAACTTGTGCTGAATAGCGTGTTCTCTAAAGGCTCTTGTCCCCTAGTGTCCACTTATACTCAAATGGTCCTTGCCCTAATTCATAGTTATATTTTGGTCGTGATCCTAATGCTTGATGTGTTATTTTGTATATTGCTTATCCTAACCTATTCACTTTGAAATCTTCAGATAAATTTTCAAACCCATCAGGTGTCTGTGGTTATTTTACAGATTATAGTGTGGAAAATGTATTGTGGTTTATAAAGTATATTCTTTCCTAGGAAACCTGTCATCTATTCCCTGATAGCTCCTGATCTGTCTGGAGTAATGTGCCTGTGGTAAGTCAGGTACACGAATAGTAAGTGGTGTAAGAGACACCCCCCGGATTACTCATAGTGGCGTGCAAGAAATCACCCGGTTCACTGCAAAACTTAGTCTAGGTCTCTCGCGTCAGGGCCCAGTGCGCGGGGTGAAAATTGGTAAACTTGTGACCCGGGTGACCTGCGCGCTCTATCATTAGCAAATCAACAACTTCGATTCCTTTGGAAGGAGCTGCCAACCAGAGCTGCAGAGATGATACTGGTGCTAGGGCGAGGGTCACGCACGCACTTACACAGCATCCGTAGTACAGAGGCGTCTCGTTGGCTATGGTATTGGTTTTATAAATTAGCAGCAGTTGTGGCGCGGTCATGATCGCCTGCCTGTGCCCTGTAAAAGAAGTTCACACTGTTCAGCAGCGTCACTCGGCAGAGCAGCATCGGAGGGTCTCCGTGATAGGCTTGCTGTGGTGTGATCTGTGCGTTAGGCACCCTAAACCACGTGGCCAGAACGTCACTAGTAACTACATTGTGAGTCACACCAGGCACTCTTTAACCACATCGCTGCGGCGGCTATTCCGCTGCAGCGCTAAGTGGGCGGGGCGGCCACTCGGTGGCCGCATGCTGATGCCGGAACCGCTCCGTCATCAGCCGCGGTTGGGCTGTGCTCATGACGGAGCGGTTCCGTCATGGCCCCGCCCGCTCAATAGAACGCGCCGCGCAGGCGCGGTGGCAGGGCCATGACGGAACCGCTCCGTGATCAGCACAGCGCCACTGCAGCTGATGACAGAGCGGTTCCGTCATCAGCATAGAAAGGGTTAATTTAGTTCACTACTGCCTCCTGAGATACGAGTGGGGTCGGGCAGCACTTCTAATGTTTTTATAGTCTGCACTGGTGTAAGTGCTGAAGGGGAATGGTTACCAGCTCTCGCCACGCCACAGTATCCTGCGACGTCTCAGACTCGACCCCCGTGGCCTTTTGCTTACCTGCAGTGGCACACACTTGGCAAAGAGCTGCAGGCACGCAGTACCCATAACTGGACCTGACCCTCCACTGGCCGCAACTGAGACTGTGCTCACTATGGGTTAAGCGAGAAAGAATCATGACGCTGCAGCGCTAGGAGTCGCGGCAGCCATGGTGACTGGGGCTGGCAGTCAATTCAACTAGAGGGCGAGGACTGGCAGATGATGAAGCATGACACCTGGTGGTGTGTGATGCCAGTCCATCACTTGTTGTGAGATGCCCCACTTGGCACCTCATGTTAACTTGGTCACATTCTAGAAGTGGTCTCCATTTGTGATATAAGTCAATTCAACTACACAGTGCACTTTTTTTCAACAAGGAATGCAGGTACTTTTGTGGACGTTGTGTTGCTGTCTCAGTGCCTTGAGTGAACCGCGATACCCTGCAACTGTGCCCGTTTGTTTGTGCGGGTCTGCAATCACATGACCTTTATTTGAGGTCCTAGCTGGCTCCACTAAAACAATTTCCAGGTCCTAAAAGTTAATTGCGCTGACAGACACATTTTAATCTTCATTTTGAGTTGGCTTGCAATTTCATTGTCAGGGGACTCATAACTTTGACAGATTGAGAGCAATGGCCCCGAAAATTCTGGTGGTACTATAGTGTGTTTAGGGTTCAAAAGAATGGCACTGCTAGTGCACAACTGCAAAAACTGCACCGAACAAAAGTCAACATCACAGCCTTTGTAGTGTTTGGAACTGGCTAAAAATACCCTGACCACCTAGACCCCTGCTCCACAGTTTACTAAACTTTCGTTATCAGAGATCACATCACACCCCACACTTTCTATGTGTCGGTGCATTCAAGTAATCTTTCGATAGGGGTAGGCCCCTTTAAAAGGGTGCAGGGTTATAAATGCAAGCCGTAGGGACTGGCAGAATGGCTTCAGCTCAGCTGATGAGTTCACATCAGTAGACAGATGCACATTTTATTTGAACTTACTTTTTAGTACATTACTAGTGCACAGTACTTTCCAGGAGCCATGAGTGGTGAAGGAGATAGTGTCGCTCATAGTTGAAATGTCACTCATAATTACACTGAAACTCTGAAAATGTCACACTTAGCAATCTGAAACCTTTTCCACCCGACTAGATCTCACCAGGCTAACACTCACCTTGGCATCGTCACACACAGCGAGGCACAGACTGGCACCGGCCAGGCAGACTGCTAGTCCTGCCAGCACCAGCCGCATCCTGAGGGCCTTCCACCACCTTCACTATCCGTGGGCTCCATGTCCTGCACCCCGTGTCCGCTGGAGGTCCAAGATAGACACAAAAGTAAACTAAAGAGAAAGCAAAGCCTCGAAGACCGCAGTGAACATGCGCAGAACCTGCTTTAGAGAACAAGCACAAGTTTCTATCAAAATTCACCTATAGTACTACGAACCTGAAAAAAATATCCGAAAACAAGCCGCAATCACAAAACGACAATGGTTGGTTAAAAATGTCAATAGAGAAACACAAACCGGTGCGAAAAACAGGTCAACAGCGCGTTAGAAGCACACTCAAGCCCACATGCTGTTAAGTCAGCCTAAAATGAACAAATAGTCACTCAGAAGCATGGAGCCATGGCGATAAACGTGGTGGAGTCAAGAGGGTAGGATCGTTTAGCATGTTACACTATGAGGGAGTGTGTGATTGCCAGTGTTGTATTTGTTGTGACTCTCTCTATACGTCAAAGTTTTTGGTGATGTGCTTGAGCGACTACAGCGGATCTTTTATCCTGTCTTGGGAGGCCGTGCTAACCAGTGTGCTGGAGTAAGGAGGTGTGTAATAGGCCTGTAAAATATTGTTATAGTCAGAATTAAAACACATAGGCAGCTACATAGCACCAATGTAGACGGAGGGGCAGCTGGATGCCTGTGGACATAAACAAGCATTGGCCACGCAATAGTAAAGTCGCGCGGCCCTGAAAGTGGCAGCAGGGGGAGGGGGCCTGCGCGATTCCCTCGCCGGATAATGCGACCATATGGCGCTGCGCGCTCCCGCCAGAAACTCGCCGAGATGTGCTCGCGTTGCATTGCAAGCAATGCAACGCGAACACGTTTTTCACAGGAAAGCTGTGCCGATGGCATTAGGTCTCTCTCCTATGCAGCGCATGCGCGCTGCATAGGATGAGACCTAAAAAGGAAAGAGGATTGAAAGAAAAAAAAACAAGAAAGAAGGAAATAATGAAAGGAGGAAAACTGAAGGAAAAAAGGCAGTAACAAAGTGTTACAAGTACTGCAAATTAAACACAATTAAGGCTGATTTTCATCTTCCTGGGCAAAGTGTATTAAGGAGGCATTGGTGAAAGTCCAAAATAAATGTGTTCTGAAGATTTGTCCTCTGATGAATTTATAAGTTTTACATTGAAGCTATTGATTACGCAACACAGAACAGTTTCAAATGGATGCAATCTGTGTGTTGTGAAATACCAGCAGTGCACAAATAAAGGACACTCTGAAAGGAATTTACAACAGCATTGGCAGGAGGCAGGAGTGTGGAATGGGGTCTGTGCTCACTTCTGGTGTAAAGCCTCCCTCTGTCACCACAGACTCTCAACCCAAAGGCAATATCAAAGTAATACATAAAAAAATCATTGGCACAAGAGGGATGTAGCTTGTGTGTAGAAGTGCTCCTTGTAAAAGAGAAAACTGCATCACTCAAAGTTAAGTTATACAGTGGCGTAAGTGAGCTGACTCCATGCCCCATGCTGGAGTGGGCAGAAGCAAAATGTGACTGATACAACCGCAGACCAATGGATGGAAAGAGATGGCTGAAAACCCCTTTTAATAAGAATATTGTATGTCTATTTTTTTAAACATTGTTGGACAGGCCACATGAAGGGCCGCTCTCCCCCGGCCCAACCAGGCCCGAGTCCAGGCCACAAGTACCACACACCACCATTGCACGTCCTCTGTCCCCTCAGGGACCCCTGCCCTCGAACATGTCAACCTCGTGGGTCCGATCCACTGCCGGCCCTCGCGCCCATCCTGGGGCGCCATCTTGGACACTCCACCACGAGGCCGCCTGGCCCCCGATCGACCTCAACCCTGGGCCTGGCCAGGCCTCAGACATCCCGGCACCACCATCCACCCAGGAGGTGAGCGGGCTACTTGGCAAGTCAATGGGAGAAAGAGGTGTCGATGGCTCTCCCCCGCCAAGTGCCGCTCGCCCATCGCCTCCCCGGGCGCCGGCTCCACCCCCCTGCTGGGTGTCTGGACTCCCTCATCCCGGACCTCCCGACCTCCAAGTGCGAGGGTCCGGACATCAAAGCACACCAGCCCTATAACTGGGGCAGCTCCAGAGCAGGAAGGCAGTTGTATCTTGGAGTCGAGAGACGTAAAGAAGAACTCATCCTTGACGGACTACTGGCGCTGCCGTAGCTCTGTCTTGTGCACCATCGTCTGGCCTGCTGGTGCTGCCGCAACCTTCGTAACCTTCATATCCTTCATCGTCGTCGGGACCTGCTGGCGTGGCCGCGGACCGTTTGTAACCATCATCGTCATCGGGACCTGCTGGCTCCGCCGCGGACCGTCGTTTCCTTCGTCCATCTCGGGACCTGCTGGCTCCGCCGCGGCCCGATCATCTAGAACGCCGAGCTCGAGGATTGAGAGCTATTTCCATCTTTTTGGTAACAAGACTGTCCCGCTACCCTTTTCCCGAACCAGAGACCTGAATCGAGGGGACCCCTGAGTCCAGACCTCCTTGTACCATTCCATCGTAACTTAAAGAATTGCCTATAAAGTCTCGTTGAACTTTAACCTTGTGTGGTGTCCGTCTGTGGGGGGGAAGTTACTTGTCTGTACGATCGCTGGAGGCGGCTCTCCCTGGAGACCTCTCCCCTTATCCTCGGCCGACCCTCCCGGTCCGTCTAACATTGGTGGCCAGCGGCGCGATCCGAATCCCCGCATAAACGTACAGAGAGTAGCTCACCCCACGACGAAATCACAATGACAACTAAAGAAAGCGGATCAACTGAGAAGTTCCAGATGGAAAAATTGGATGAGTACAGCCATCGTGAACTGAAACAATTCTGCATCGAAATAGGTATCGCTACCACCGGACTAAGTACAAAAGACGATTTTAAACATGCCCTAGAACCTTGGGCAGAAACCGGGGCTGCCGGAACCCCCGATCAAAGCACCACAGCAAAAACCACCACGGCCTCGGAAGAGCAAAGAACGGGTCTCTCACAAGACGAGATCCAGGAAAGAGAAAAAACCCGACTACACGAGCTGGAAATGGCCCGACTCAAAATGGACGTTGAACTTAAGTTGGCCGAACAAAAAATTAACTTAGAGCACCTGCGTCTCCGAGAAGAAAGAGAGGAGAAACAGAGGCAAAGGGAGCTCGAGGAAAAGAAACTGGCGTACGAACACGAGCGGAACCTAGCGGAGATCAACCTACGCAAGCAGAATAAAGGGGTAGGGGTGCCCGAGCAAACCCACACCCCAGGGGCAACAGAGAAAAAGGTACACATCCCCAAAGATGTCGTTCGAGAATACTTCCGAGAGGACGACATCCAACAATGGTTTAAGGCTTATGAAATCGCTATGACTGCACACCGGATCGATAGAAGCGATTGGGGAGCCGGTCTATGGGGGAGATTCCTCAATGAGGGCCGCGATGCCCTACTACAGCTCCCGGATCACCAGATGACCTCCTATGACCATATGAAAGCTGCACTCCTCACCCGCTATGGCCTCACACCCGAGATGTACCGCCAGAGGTTCCGAGACTGCACCCGCATCCCGGGTACAACTTGGGTGGACTATGTAAACTACTTTAGCCGAGCCTTCGAGGGCTGGATCAAAGGAAGCAATGTCACAACCTACGAACAACTGTTCAATCTCATGGTATGGGAGCACCTGTCGAACAACTGCTTCATTGAACTCCGCCAGCACCTCCTCGACAGCAAGTTAACGGATCCCCGGCAGCTCGCAGCCGAAGCTGACCGGTGGGAGATCACCAGAGTAGGCCGAAATGGGTCCTACGAACAGAACCGGAACAACAATGGTCAGCACCGGCCCCGAGGAGGAGGAGGGGGCCAAGGACGCGGAAGAGACAACGGCCCGGTCGCCCCCGTTACCAGCACCACCCCCCCGGCCAACCGGGGCAGCACCCCAGCGCGACCGGGGTACCGAGCCAATATTACGTGCCATCGATGCCAACGAGTCGGCCACTATGCAAACGACCCAAACTGCCCGCAGTACCAGAGCCCAAGACCCCGCCAGGTGGCTGCTGCTGCCCTAGGGGAGGAACAGATCACGGAGGAACAAGAGGAGTACGAACAAGAGCACCAAGAATGGGAGCCAGCCGCCATGGCTCTAGCATGCTTAGGGGGGAAAGACATGGTCCCGCGGGTCCCCCTACCCGCTAACACCCAGAAGTACAGCCAATGGGTGAGCATCAATGGACACCGGGCCGAAGCCCTGCGTGACACCGGGGCCAGTGTAACAGCCGTCCGCTGTCACCTGGTGACCCCAGAACAGTATCTACCGAACATTCTCTGCCCTGTACGCTCAGCCGATAACTCAGAAAGTCTGTGTCGGATGGCCTGCGTCCCCTTCGAATGGGGAGGGGTCTCCGGCATGTTGAAAGTAACGGTCCGAGACGATGCCCCCGTAGACTGCCTCCTGGGGAATGACCTTGAAAGCTCCCCGTGGGCAGCCGTAGAACGAAGAGAACACCTGGGGATGCTAGGCGTCCCGGACTGGGCGTGCGTCACCACCCGGTCCATGGCCGCCCGTGCCAACCACCGCCCAGAGGAGCCCGAATGGCCGGCGCCACCGCCGCCGGTCGCCCCAGCCGAAACAACCGACCGTGACGTTCCCCCCGAACCAGCTCAACCTTCCGACCTCGCTAACCTCGACCAGTGGCCTCAAGAGGGGGGGCCCACGCAAGAACAATTTCGCCACGAACAGAAGACCTGTCCCTCCCTCGAGGGACTCCGCCAGCAAGCACTCGCCCAAAGCGCAGGGGATACCTCCGGAACTCACTGGGTCTACTGGGACAATGATCTGCTATACAGTGAGCAAAGAATCGCAGAACTGGGGGCCAGCCGAGTACTAGTGGTGCCACTCCGTTTTAGGGACTTTCTGCTGAACCTGGCCCACGATGTCCCCCTGGCAGGACACCTGGGACAAGATAAAACCTACAGTCGGCTAGTGACCCACTTCTTCTGGCCCAAAATGAGGAACGATGTACACCAGCATTGCCGGTCTTGCCCCACGTGCCAAGCCAGTGGAAAGAGCGGCCGCAAACTAAAGGCCCCCCTGAAACCTTTTCCCGTGGTCACCACCCCGTTCGAGAGGGTCGGGATAGACATCGTGGGGCCCCTGGACCCGCGCACCAAACAAGGCCATCGATTCATCTTGGTGCTAGTGGACCACGCCACCCGCTACCCTGAGGCTGTTCCCCTGCGGACCGTGACAGCCCCGGTAGTCGGCCGGGCTCTGATGGGGATCTTCTCCCGGGTGGGCTTCCCCCGAGAAGTCGTCAGCGACAGAGGCACGAACTTTATTTCTAAATATATGAAATCCCTCTGGCAACAGTGCGGGGTCACCTACCGATTCACGACCCCCTATCACCCTCAAGGGAACGGACTCGTTGAGCGGTTCAACCGCACGCTAAAAGGGATGATCGGGGGGTTGGAAGAACCCCTCCGTCGCCAGTGGGATGTGCTGCTGCCGTGCCTCCTCTTCGCCTATCGGGAGGTCCCTCAGAAATCCCTGGGCTTCAGCCCGTTTGAACTGCTATATGGACACCCAGTGCGGGGACCACTCAGCCTAGTCAAAGAAGGTTGGGAGATGCCCCCGCTAAAGAACCCTCCAGATGTCTTCCGGTACCTCCTAACCCTCCGCAACCAGACCCGGCGGTTCAGGGAGCTGGCGAAAGCTAACCTAGAGGCCAGCCAAGAGGACATGAAAAAGTGGTATGACCGGAATGCCTCTTCCATTGAATTTGAACCTGGCCAACAGGTATGGGTGATGTCCCCCACCGAGCCATGCGCCCTGCAAGACAAATGGACGGGGCCCTTCAAAGTAGTCGAGCGCAAGGGCCCTGCCACCTATCTCATCGACATGGAATCGCACCAGAACCCCCTCCGGGTCCTCCACGCTAACAGACTGAAGCCACACTTTGTGCGTACCGAACTCAGCCTCCTGATGGCCACAGACAATGGGGCTGAAGAAGACTCCGAGCCCCTCCCTGACCTCCTACGGACTAGGGAGCAAGACGGCTCCGTGGATGGGGTCCGACTCTCGGAGGCCCTCACCAGAGAGCAACACCAGGAGTGTCGAGTCCTCCTGTCACAGTTCGCCAGCCTGTTCTCCCTCACCCCAGGTGTCACTTCCTGGTGTGTGCACGATGTAGACACGGGGGACAGCCCCCCTATCCGCCACCGGGCCTACCGCGTGCCAGATCGGGTACGGGCCTGCATCCAGGAAGAAGTAGCCAAGATGCTCGCGCTCGGGGTCATCGAGCCCTCAGACAGCCCCTGGGCCAGCCCTGTAGTACTAGTCCCCAAAGCAGCTGCCCCCGGCACCACACCAGAACTCCGGTTCTGCGTTGACTACCGGGGCTTGAATGCGGTCACCAGAACAGACGCACATCCCATCCCCCGGGCAGATGAACTAATCGACCGCATGGGAGCTGCCCGCTACCTCAGTATCTTCGACCTGACGGCGGGCTACTGGCAAATCGGCCTCACACCCCGGGCGCAAGAACGCTCTGCCTTTTCCACCCCCGATGGCCATTACCAGTTCACAGTCATGCCCTTCGGCATGAAGAATGCCCCAGCGACATTCCAACGGCTCGTCAATCAGGTCCTGGCGGGGCTCGAAGAATTCAGCGCCGCCTACCTAGACGACATCGCTGTATACAGCCACCATTGGTCCGAACACCTCCACCACCTCCGAGCAGTGCTGCAAGCCCTTCAGCGAGCTGGCCTCACGATCAAGGCCAGCAAGTGTCAAATTGGGCAAGGGTCTGTAACCTACCTCGGGCACCAGGTGGGAAGCGGCCTGGTGGCCCCTCTGCAGCTAAAAATTGCCGCCATCCAATCCTGGCAGCCCCCCATCACCCAGACCGAAGTACGAGCCTTCCTGGGCCTCACGGGCTATTACCGAAGGTTCGTGAAAGACTATGGTACGATGGTGGGGCCCCTCACAGAACTCACGTCAAAGAATCAGCCCAAGCAAGTCAACTGGACCCCCGAGTGTCAAGCTGCATTTGAACAATTGAAAGCCGCCATGTGTTCCGCCCCTGTGCTCCAGGCCCCCGACTACAGCCGGGAGTTCGTCGTCCAGACGGATGCCTCCGACCATGGCATTGGGGCAGTCCTGTCTCAAGTGAACGCCGAAGGCCTTGATCAACCGGTGGCCTTCATCAGCCGGCGACTCCTACCACGGGAACAACGCTGGAGCACCATAGAGAGGGAGGCCTTCGCTGTAGTCTGGGCCCTCAAGAAACTCCGGCCCTACCTTTTTGGCACCCACTTTCGGGTGCAGACCGACCACCGACCCCTGCAGTGGCTGATGCAGATGCGGGGGGAAAACCCGAAGTTACTACGCTGGTCCATCTCCCTGCAGGGTATGGACTTCACAGTTGAACACCGGCCTGGGCCAGATCACGCCAATGCGGATGGCCTGTCCCGATTCTTCCGCCTCGACGAGGAGAGTCCCCAAGAGGATGGGTAACTCTCCCCGCCTTCAGCTGGGGGGGACGCATGTTGGACAGGCCACATGAAGGGCCGCTCTCCCCCGGCCCAACCAGGCCCGAGTCCAGGCCACAAGTACCACACACCACCATTGCACGTCCTCTGTCCCCTCAGGGACCCCTGCCCTCGAACATGTCAACCTCGTGGGTCCGATCCACTGCCGGCCCTCGCGCCCATCCTGGGGCGCCATCTTGGACACTCCACCACGAGGCCGCCTGGCCCCCGATCGACCTCAACCCTGGGCCTGGCCAGGCCTCAGACATCCCGGCACCACCATCCACCCAGGAGGTGAGCGGGCTACTTGGCAAGTCAATGGGAGAAAGAGGTGTCGATGGCTCTCCCCCGCCAAGTGCTGCTCGCCCATCGCCTCCCCGGGCGCCGGCTCCACCCCCCTGCTGGGTGTCTGGACTCCCTCATCCCGGACCTCCCGACCTCCAAGTGCGAGGGTCCGGACATCAAAGCACACCAGCCCTATAACTGGGGCAGCTCCAGAGCAGGAAGGCAGTTGTATCTTGGAGTCGAGAGACGTAAAGAAGAACTCATCCTTGACGGACTACTGGCGCTGCCGTAGCTCTGTCTTGTGCACCATCGTCTGGCCTGCTGGTGCTGCCGCAACCTTCGTAACCTTCATATCCTTCATCGTCGTCGGGACCTGCTGGCGTGGCCGCGGACCGTTTGTAACCATCATCGTCATCGGGACCTGCTGGCTCCGCCGCGGACCGTCGTTTCCTTCGTCCATCTCGGGACCTGCTGGCTCCGCCGCGGCCCGATCATCTAGAACGCCGAGCTCGAGGATTGAGAGCTATTTCCATCTTTTTGGTAACAAGACTGTCCCGCTACCCTTTTCCCGAACCAGAGACCTGAATCGAGGGGACCCCTGAGTCCAGACCTCCTTGTACCATTCCATCGTAACTTAAAGAATTGCCTATAAAGTCTCGTTGAACTTTAACCTTGTGTGGTGTCCGTCTGTGGGGGGGAAGTTACTTGTCTGTACGATCGCTGGAGGCGGCTCTCCCTGGAGACCTCTCCCCTTATCCTCGGCCGACCCTCCCGGTCCGTCTAACAAACATCAAAAGATTTTTGCTAACGCCAGACCTGAAATAAGAAAGAGGATTTAACATCCAGCTCTGTGGAGCATGTGCTGTGTAGAGTTATGTGGAAGTCAGTTATCGCAAGTCATGTGGAGAGCACTGTTGTGTTCTATGTGTGTGTGGTCTAATACATGATCTTTTTACATGATCTGTTGATGAGATGGTCGATCTTTACCTCCTGCTCACGAGGGAGTCAGATGTAGGCGCCCTCCCTCCAGTTTTCTGAGCAAAAGATGTAATTCTTGCTCATGCCGCTGACCTGAGGCCTAGCCACACTTCAAAGATGAAGAGTAGTGTTGGACCCTGCTGGCGGACACAGTGATGGATCAAGCCCTGAGCTGTTGACTGGGTAGGAGTGTTCTGCTTAATTCAGATACTCTGTCCATCTCCACCCCCTTTTCTGAATCGTTTTTTCCACCATAAGCGTGGAAGGGTATGCTCAGATGTGAGTCCCTTACTCACTGCACCATCAGTATTCAAGCAAGCCGGGCCGAAGACGGCTGTAATGCCAGAAACCGGTCCCCAGAAGCTTGTTTCCTTTCCAGTAAAAGAATTGGCTTGATAGTTTGGTCTGCCCTGTTCCCATGATGCACTGGGCCAGGGACAGACTAATTTGCATGTAGCCAGGTTCTGAGCTGGGATGGTGCAGTGAGCTAAAAAACGGTGATGGATCAAGCCCTGATCTGTTGACTGGGTAGGAGTGTTCTGCTTAATTCAGATACTCTGTCCATCTCCACCCCCTTTTCTGAACAGTTTTAAATGCAGCATCTATCTATCCCTGCTGTGTGCCCCTGGGGAGAGGAGTTGGCCTAACGGTTAGGGCGGTCGTCCTCGAATCTGGGGAACCGGGTTTGAGTCTTGGCAATGACGCTCAACATCCTGTGATTCTGGGCAAATCACTTAATCTCCCAGTGCCTAACAAAAAAAATGAATGTGTCCAAAGTTAATGCAACTGGTGCTCCGGTATAGGGCTCTGATACCCGATTCGGGTCAAGTTCGCGCTATATAAAACTCTGTAAAAAAAAGTGCACCTTGTGATTGTTTTGAATGGAATGTATGACGTTACAACGCATACTTTTACAACGCATACCTTTACAACACATTTTTTACAACGCAACATCCATTACAACGCATTCCATTACAACGCATGCCATTACAACAAATTTTTTAACCCCTTCGAAGCTAATGACGAGCTGGGCTCGTCATGGCGCTTACCTGCCGTGCGCGGATGACAAGGCCAGCTCGTCATGATTTATGGACTTTTTGTTTTTTTAGCGCAGGACGGGAAAACGCCTAGCAGCCATGTGGTTAAAACTACCTTTACAACGCATTCCATTACAACAAATACCATTACATTGCATGTATGGTAAGTATTGGATAGTGTAGGGGTTAAAATCACTATTCTAACTCCAGGGGTGTGTAACAGTAGGGTAAGTGTTGGATAGTGTAGGGGTAAAAATTACTATTCTAACTCCACGGGGTGCAACAGTAGGGTAAGTGTTGGATAGTGTAAGGGTACTATGCGTTGTGATGGTATGCATTGTAATGGTATCCGTTGTAATGACTGCGTTGTAATGACATGCGTTGTAGTGGCATGCGTTGTAGTGTCATGCGTTGTAATGGTTGCGTTGTAATGGCATACGTTGTAATGGATGTTGCGTTGTAAAAGTTTTGTTGTAATGGTAGTGCGTTGTGCTGTAAACGTTGCGTTGTAAAGGTTGTTTCCCTTTGAATGTGGCTACTCAACAATAAGCCACACCCAACTCCTGCACTCCCACCTGGGAGGCAAATATACCGCTGCACCTTTAAACAATATCACTTTTGAGCATGTTTTACCACCCCGCCCACTTTAGGACTTCAACATAAAACAAACAGCACCTTTTGACAAGGGGTTTTATTTAACAAAATGCAAAGACTCTATCACTTTTGGAATAAGGCTTGGTGTTTATTACATAAAACTCTCTAAACAAAGGCTGTCTCAGATACCAAATGCATAAGATTCAAATATATGGAGCAAACTTATAATCTAAAGGCATGAATCAATAACTGAGCAAATTTATAATCTAAATGGCATGAATCAATAATTATACTGATTAATAAACAAGCAATAACTGATATAAGGTAAGATACACTGGACGTCCTGCAAGAGATCAGAAAGATATATGTACACAGTAGAGGCTCACTCTGGATGTGCACCTCCCACACCACAAAGAGACACCTCAAACGATCACAGCCACTGGCTCACATCACAATGGCAATAACCACAAAACTCAATACATCACCTGATGCATACACTGCCCACTTCTGGCCGGGGGAAGTCTTCACACAGCCGGGGATCAGAGCTCAGCAATCAGGGTTCAATGCGAGACAGACACGCCTGCCCTCGCTCGGAATCCACCAAACTCCCACCAGAGCAGTGGAGGCTCCCCTTTTTAATGCAAATCCGAACATAACGATGCTTCTTGATAGCCTCGCTGTTGGACAGGCCACATGAAAGGCCGCTCTCCCCCGGCCCGACCAGGCCTGAGCCCGGTCACGCAGGTACTACACACCACCCTTGCACGTCCTCCGTCCCCTCAGGGACCCCTGCCCTCGAGCATGTCAACCTCGTGGGTCCGATCCACTGCCAGCCCACGCGCCCATCCCGGGGCGCCATCTTGGACACTCCACCACGTGGCCACCTGGCCCCCGGCCGACCTCAGCCCTGGGCCTGGCCAGGCCTCAGACATCCCGGCACCACCATCCACCCAGGAGGTGAGCGGGCTACTTGGCAAGTCAATGGGAGAAGGAGGTGTCGATGGCTCTCCCCCACCAAGTGCCGCTCGCCCATCGCCTCCCCGGGCGCTGGCTCCACCCCCCTGCTGGGTGTCTGGACTCCCTCATCCCGGACCTCCCGACCTCCAAGTGCGAGGGTCCGGACATCAAAGCACACCAGCCCTATAACTGGGGCAGCTCCAGAGCAGGAAGGCAGTTGTATCTTGGAGTCGAGAGACGTAAAGAGGAACTCATCCTAGACGGACTACTGGCGCTGCCGTAGCTCTGTCTTGTGCACCATCGTCCTGCCTGTTGGCGCTGCCACAAGACTTCGCAACCTTCATCTCCTTCATCGTCGTCGGGACCTGCTGGCGTGGCCGCGGACCGTTGTAACCGTCATCTTCACCGGGACCTGCAGGCTCCGCCGCGGACCGTCGTTTTTCCTTCGTCCATCTCGGGACCTGCTGGCTCCGCCGCGGCCCGATCATCTAGAACGCCGAGCTCGAGGATTGAGAGCTATTTTCCACTCATTGGTAACAAGACTGTCCCGCTACCCCTTTTCCTAAATCCAGAGACCAGAACCGAGGGGACCCCTGAGTCCAGACCTCCTTGTATCATATCATCGTAACCTAAGAATTGCATATAAAGCCTCGTTAAACTTCAACCTTGTGTGGTGTCCGTCTGTGGGGGGGAAGTTACTTGTCTGTACAGTCGTTGGAGACGGCTCTCCCCGGAGACCTCTCCCCGTAGTCTCGGCCGACCCTCCCGGTCCGTCTAACATTGGTGGCCAGCGGCGCGATCCGAATCACCGCATAACGTACAGAGAGTAGCTCACCCCACGACAAAATCACAATGACAACTAAAGAAAGCGGATCAACCGAGAAGTTCCAAATGGAGAAATTAGAGGAGTACAGCCATCGTGAACTAAAACAATTCTGCATCGAACTGGGTATCGCTACCACCGGACTAAGCACCAAAGATGATTTTAAGCATGCCCTAGAATCTTGGGCAGAGACCGGGGCTGCCGGAACCCCCGATCAAAGCACCGCAGAAAAAACCACCACGGCCCCTGAAGGGCAAAGAACGGGTCTCTCGCAAGACGAGATCCAGGAAAGAGAAAGAACCCGACTACACGAGCTAGAAATGGCCCGGCTCAAAATGGACGTTGAACTTAAGTTGGCCGAACAAAAAATCAACTTAGAGCACCTGCGTCTCCGAGAAGAAAGAGAGGAGAAACAGAGACAAAGGGAGCTCGAGGAAAAGAAACTGGCGTACGAACACGAACGGAACCTAGCCGAGATCAACCTACGCAAGCAGAATAAAGAAATAGGGGTGCCCGAGCGACCCCACACCTCAGGGGCCACAGAGAAAAAGGTACACATCCCCAAGGATGTTGTCCGAGAATATTTCCGAGAGGACGACATCCAACAATGGTTTAAGGCCTATGAAATCGCTATGACTGCACACCGGATCGATAGATGCGATTGGGGAGCCGGTCTATGGGGGAGATTCCTCAATGAGGGCCGCGATACCCTGCTACAGCTCCCGGACCACCAGATGACCTCCTATGACCATATGAAAGCGGCACTCCTCACCCGCTATGGCCTCACGCCCGAGATGTACCGTCAGAGGTTCCGAGACTGCACCCGCATCCCGGGTACAACTTGGGTGGACTATGTAACCTACTTTAGCCGAGCCTTCGAGGGCTGGATCAGAGGAAGCAATGTCACGACCTACGAACAACTGTTCAATCTGATGGTATGGGAGCATCTGTCGAACAATTGCTTCATTGAACTCCGCCAACACCTCCTCGACAGCAAGTTAACGGATCCCCGGCAGCTCGCAGCCGAAGCTGACCGGTGGGAGATCACCAGAGTGGGCCGGAATGGGTCCTACGAACAGAACCGGAACAACAATGGTCAGCACCGACCCAGAGGAGGAGGAGGGGGCCAAGGACGAGGAAGAGACAACGCTCCGGTCGCCCCCGCTACCAGCACCACCCCCCCGGCCAACCGGGGCAGCACCCCGGCGCGACCGGGGTACAGAGCCAATGTCACGTGTCACCGATGCCAACGGGTCGGCCACTATGCAAACGACCCAAATTGCCCGCAGTACCAGAGCCCAAGACCCCGCCAAGTGGCCGCTGCGGCCCTAGGGGAAGAACAGATCTCCGAGGAGCAGGAAGAATACGAACAAGAGCATCAAGAGTGGGAGCCAGCCGCCATGACTCTAGCATGCTTAGGGGGGAAAGACATGGTCCCGCGGGTCCCCCTACCCGCTAACACCCGGAAGTACAGCCAATGGGTGAGCATCAACGGACGCCGGGCCGAAGCCCTCCGTGACACCGGGGCCAGTGTAACAGCCGTCCGCTGTCACCTGGTGACCCCAGAACAGTATCTACCGAACATTCTCTGCCCTGTACGATCAGCCGATAACTCGGAAAGTCTGTGTCGGATGGCCTGCGTCCCTTTCGAATGGGGAGGGGTCTCCGGCATGTTGAAAGTAACGGTCCGAGACGATGCCCCCGTAGACTGCCTCCTGGGAAATGACCTTGAAAGCTCTCCGTGGGCAGCCGTGGAGCGAAGAGAACACCTGGGGATGTTAGGCGTCCCGGACTGGGCGTGCGTCACCACCCGGTCCATGGCTGCCCGTGCCAACCACCGCCCCGAAGAACCCGAATGGCCGGCACCACCGCCTCCAGTCGCCCCAGCCGAAACCACCGACCGTGACACCCCCCCCGAACCAGCTCAACCTTCCGACCTCGCTAACCTCGACCAGTGGCCTCAAGAGGGGGGGCCCACGCAAGAACAATTTCGCCAAGAACAGAAGACCTGTCCCTCCCTCGAGGGACTCCGCCAGCAAGCGCTCGCCCAAAGCGCAGGGGATACCTCCGGAACTCATTGGGTCTACTGGGACAATGATCTGCTGTACAGCGAGCAAAGAATCGCCGAGCTGGGGGCCAACCGAGTATTAGTGGTGCCCCTCCGTTTTAGAGACTTTCTGCTAAACCTGGCCCACGATGTCCCCCTGGCAGGACACCTGGGACAAGATAAAACCTACAGTCGCCTAGTGACCCACTTCTTCTGGCCCAAAATGAGGAACGATGTGCACCAGCATTGCCGGTCTTGCCCCACGTGCCAAGCCAGTGGAAAGAGCGGCCGCAAACTAAAGGCTCCCCTGCAACCTTTTCCTGCGGTCACTACCCCGTTTGAGAGGGTCGGAATAGACATTGTGGGGCCCCTGGACCCGCGCACAAAACAAGGCCATCGATTCATCTTGGTGCTAGTGGACCACGCCACCCGCTACCCTGAGGCTGTCCCTCTGCGGACTGTGACAGCCCCGGTAGTCGGCCGGGCTCTGATGGGGATCTTCTCCCGTGTGGGCTTCCCCCGAGAAGTCGTCAGCGACAGAGGCACGAACTTTATTTCTAAATACATGAAATCCCTCTGGCAACAGTGCGGGGTCACCTACCGATTCACGACCCCCTATCACCCTCAAGGGAACGGACTCGTTGAGCGGTTCAACCGCACGCTAAAGGGGATGATCGGGGGGTTGGAAGAGCCCCTCCGTCGCCAGTGGGATGTGCTGCTGCCGTGCCTCCTCTTCGCTTATCGAGAGGTCCCCCAGAAATCCCTGGGCTTCAGCCCATTTGAACTGCTATATGGACACCCAGTGCGGGGGCCGCTCAGCCTAGTCAAAGAAGGCTGGGAGCTGCCTCCGTTAAAGAACCCTCCAGATGTCTTCCGGTATCTCTTAACCCTCCGCAACCAGACCCGGCGGTTCCGGGAACTGGCAAAAGCCAACCTAGAGGCCAGTCAAGAGGACATGAAAAAGTGGTATGACCGGAATGCCTCATCCATTGAATTTGAACCCGGCCAACAGGTATGGGTGATGTCCCCCACCGAACCATGCGCCCTACAAGACAAATGGACGGGGCCCTACAAAGTAATCGAGCGCAAGGGTCCTGCCACCTATCTCATCGACATGGAATCCTCCCGGAACCCACTCCGGGTCCTCCACGCTAACAGACTAAAGCCCCACTTTGTGCGTACAGAACTCAGCCTCCTGATGGCCACAGACACTGGGGCTGAAGAAGACTCCGAGCCCCTCCCTGACCTCCTACGGACTCGGGAGCAAGACGGCTCCGTGGATGGGGTCCGACTCTCGGAGGCCCTCACCAGAGAGCAACGCCAGGAATGTCAAGTCCTCCTATCACAGTTCGCCAGCCTGTTCTCCCTCACCCCAGGTGTCACTTCCTGGTGTGTGCACGATGTGGACACGGGGGACAGCCCCCCTATCCGCCACCGGGCCTACCGCGTGCCAGATCGGGTACGGGCCTGCATCCAGGAAGAAGTAGCCAAGATGCTCACACTCGGGGTCATCGAGGCCTCAGACAGCCCCTGGGCCAGCCCTGTAGTACTGGTCCCCAAAGCAGCTGCCCCCGGCACCACACCAGAACTCCGGTTCTGCGTCGACTACCGGGGCTTGAATGCGGTCACCCGAACGGACGCACATCCCATCCCCCGGGCAGATGAACTGATCGACCGCATGGGAGCTGCCCGCTACCTCAGTATCTTCGACCTGACGGCGGGCTACTGGCAGATCGGCCTCACACCCCGGGCGCAAGAACGTTCTGCCTTTTCCACACCCGATGGCCATTACCATTTCACAGTCATGCCCTTCGGCATGAAGAACGCCCCAGCGACATTCCAACGGCTCGTCAATCAGGTCCTGGCGGGGCTCGAAGGATTCAGCGCCGCCTACCTAGACGACATCGCTGTGTACAGCCACCACTGGTCCGAGCACCTCCACCACCTCCGAGCAGTGCTGCAAGCCCTACAGCAGGCTGGCCTCACGATCAAGGCCAGCAAATGTCAAATTGGGCAAGGGTCTGTAACCTACCTCGGGCACCAGGTGGGAAGCGGCCTGGTGGCCCCTCTGCAGCTAAAAATTGCCGCCATCCAGTCCTGGCAGTCCCCCATCACCCAGACCGAGGTGCGAGCCTTCCTGGGCCTCACAGGCTACTACCGAAGGTTCGTGAAAGACTATGGGACTATAGTGGGGCCCCTCACAGAACTCACGTCGAAAAACCAGCCCAAGAAAGTCAACTGGACCCCAGAGTGTCAAGCTGCCTTTGAACAATTGAAAGCCGCCATGTGTTCCGCCCCTGTGCTCCAGGCCCCCGACTACAGCCGGGAGTTCGTCGTTCAGACGGATGCCTCCGACCATGGCATTGGGGCAGTCCTGTCTCAAGTGAACACCGACGGCCTTGATCAACCGGTGGCCTTCATTAGCCGGCGACTCCTACCACGGGAACAGCGCTGGAGCACCATAGAGAGGGAGGCCTTCGCTGTGGTATGGGCCCTCAAAAAGCTCCGGCCCTACCTTTTTGGCACACACTTTCGGGTACAGACCGACCACCGACCCCTGCAGTGGCTGATGCAGATGCGGGGGGAAAACCCAAAGTTACTACGCTGGTCCATCTCCCTACAAGGTATGGACTTCACAGTCGAACACCGGCCTGGGCCAGATCACGCCAACGCGGATGGCCTGTCCCGGTTCTTCCGCCTCGACGAGGAGAGTCCCCAAGAGGATGGGTAACTCTCCCCGCCTTCAGCTGGGGGGGACGCATGTTGGACAGGCCACATGAAAGGCCGCTCTCCCCCGGCCCGACCAGGCCTGAGCCCGGTCACGCAGGTACTACACACCACCCTTGCACGTCCTCCGTCCCCTCAGGGACCCCTGCCCTCGAGCATGTCAACCTCGTGGGTCCGATCCACTGCCAGCCCACGCGCCCATCCCGGGGCGCCATCTTGGACACTCCACCACGTGGCCACCTGGCCCCCGGCCGACCTCAGCCCTGGGCCTGGCCAGGCCTCAGACATCCCGGCACCACCATCCACCCAGGAGGTGAGCGGGCTACTTGGCAAGTCAATGGGAGAAGGAGGTGTCGATGGCTCTCCCCCACCAAGTGCCGCTCGCCCATCGCCTCCCCGGGCGCTGGCTCCACCCCCCTGCTGGGTGTCTGGACTCCCTCATCCCGGACCTCCCGACCTCCAAGTGCGAGGGTCCGGACATCAAAGCACACCAGCCCTATAACTGGGGCAGCTCCAGAGCAGGAAGGCAGTTGTATCTTGGAGTCGAGAGACGTAAAGAGGAACTCATCCTAGACGGACTACTGGCGCTGCCGTAGCTCTGTCTTGTGCACCATCGTCCTGCCTGTTGGCGCTGCCACAAGACTTCGCAACCTTCATCTCCTTCATCGTCGTCGGGACCTGCTGGCGTGGCCGCGGACCGTTGTAACCGTCATCTTCACCGGGACCTGCAGGCTCCGCCGCGGACCGTCGTTTTTCCTTCGTCCATCTCGGGACCTGCTGGCTCCGCCGCGGCCCGATCATCTAGAACGCCGAGCTCGAGGATTGAGAGCTATTTTCCACTCATTGGTAACAAGACTGTCCCGCTACCCCTTTTCCTAAATCCAGAGACCAGAACCGAGGGGACCCCTGAGTCCAGACCTCCTTGTATCATATCATCGTAACCTAAGAATTGCATATAAAGCCTCGTTAAACTTCAACCTTGTGTGGTGTCCGTCTGTGGGGGGGAAGTTACTTGTCTGTACAGTCGTTGGAGACGGCTCTCCCCGGAGACCTCTCCCCGTAGTCCCGGCCGACCCTCCCGGTCCGTCTAACACTCGCCCCCTTGTTCTCATGAAAGCCAGTACCAGTCTGCTCCAAGGCCACGGATTCGGTTGATAAGGCCTTTGCTATGGGTTCGAGACCGACCATGTACATTCCTCTGATAAGAACCGGTTTTCTCTAGTCAGTAAAGTGCAAAAAAACAGGAGGAAGAGCAGAACATCCCCTCCCCACTTTGCAGCGATGTGCAAGCACAGAAAATAGCTACAGTCATGAAAAAGGAGTTTGTTAGGCCCTGCACACAGACAGGCCCAAAGCAAGATGGAATTGAAAAGCAAGATGACATGAAAGCATGCCAAAGCTAGGCACTGCCATAAAGCAAGGTAAAGTCAGAAAACAGAATGACATTAAACCATGTCAAAGCCAATAGTAAGAACTCATAATTCTCACCAATGCACAATACAATACACATTCCTGCACACCTGCACACCTTCAAATGCACATCTGATGCGCTCTGCTCTTGGCAAGACTGTGAATCCACTCCGCAACAGCTCCCATTGAAAGAAAGCAAGATTACAGGACATAAAAGAAGCAGGCAAATGCAGGAGCATCCTTCATGAAGGCTAGGGTAAAATAACACACTAAAGTCAGTTAAAATGGCGGTGGTGGAGTGTCATCATAGGGTGCCAAAAAGCACAAGAGTGACTCTTTTATTAAAGTGAGAAGCCTGGCATTGGGAAGCCCCCCACAAGGGTTCACTTCCCACTGACACAGCCAAGGTGTGGACCGTCCATCACAGCTTCATGTCTGTGCTCCATCTGGGACACCCTCCCTGTGTGAAGCCAGCGCCGGCTCTAGGGCGGTGCGACCGGTGCCACTGCACCGGGTGCTGACTCTTCGAGGGGACACCCTCCCTCTATGAAGCATCCTTGACCAGACCTTCAGAAGGAACACGGGCAGATGTCTTGACACCCACTCTGCAGCTGCATAATGTACATTATTTCAAAGTGTAAAGTTTTTCATAATTATACAATAAAAGTTGTTTGCTCGAAATTGGTTCCTGCTGCGCTATTCCATAAATAGTAGGAAAATGTTTTGAAGTAGGAATGTAAGTTCATAGCGTAGGACATATAGCCACTTCTCTAAAACATACTCCCTCGTCCATGTGAAGCTACATTTCCACAATATGTTTTAGTATTTGTGACCCTTGCTATGGTTATGTGCTTTCATTTTGAACACTGTTGACGAGAATGTACCGCTAGGTGGTGGCATTTATCCTGAAACAAGTAAAAAATGTGGCTGCCTTCAAAAAACAAGCTTTGCCTTGGAAAGTAAATAGCAAAAAAACACAATTTTGAGCTGGTTAGCGTCACTTTTGTAACGTTAACCCAGCGCAAAATGTCTGTAAATCTCCCCCTAGGCCCGGTGTGTTGCATCAGCATGCCACCTGCAGCACTCACATGCGTGCAGCAGGGCACTGCAGGAATGTACCTGTACACTCCTTTCTGCAGCACCCACCTGTCCTCCTGCGTGCAGCAGGGCACTGCGGGAATGTGCCGGCACACTCCTTCCTGCAGCACCCACCTGTCCTCATGCGTGCAGCAGTGCACTGCGGAAATGTGCCTGCACACTCCTTCCTGCAGCACCCACCTGTCCTCATGCGTGCAGCAGGGCACTGCAGGAATGTACCTGTACACTCCTTTCTGCAGCACCCACCTGTCCTCCTGCGTGCAGCAGGGCACTGCGGGAATGTGCCTGCACACTCCTTCCTGCAGCACCCACCTGTCCTCATGCGTGCAGCAGTGCACTGCGGAAATGTGCCTGCACACTCCTTCCTGCAGCACCCACCTGTCCTCATGCGTGCAGCAGTGCACTGCGGGAATGTGCCTGCACCATCCTTTCTGCAGCACCCACATTTCCTCATGCGTGCAGCAGGGCACTGCGGGAATGTGCCTGCACACTCCTTTCTGCAGCACCCACCTGTCCTCATGCGTGCAGCAGGGCACTGCGGGAATGTGCCTGCACCATCCTTTCTGCAGCACCCACCTTTCCTCATGCGTGCAGCAGGGCACTGCGGGAATGTGCCTGCACACTCCTTTCTGCAGCACCCACCTGTCCTCATGCGTGCAGCAGGGCACTGCGGGAATGTGCCTGCACACTCCTTCCTGCAGCACCCACCTGTCCTCATTAGTGCAGCAGTGCACTGCGGAAATGTGCCTGTACACTCCTTCCTGCAGACCCCACCTGTCCTCATTAGTGCAGCAGGGCACTGCAGGAATGTGCCTGCACATGCCTTTCTGCAGCACCCACCTGTCCTCAGCACACTCCTTCCTGCAGCACCTACCTGTCCTCATGCGTGCAGCAGGGCACTGCAGGAATGTGCCTGCACCATCCTTTCTGCAGCACCCACCTGTCCTCATGCGTGCAGCAGTGCACTGCAGGAATGTGCCTGCACACTCCTTTCTGCAGCACCCACCTGTCCTCATGCGTGCAGCAGGGCACTGCGGGAATGTGCCTGCACACTCCTTCCTGCAGCCCCCACCTGTCCTCATTAGTGCAGCAGTGCACTGCTGGAATGTGCCTGCACACTCCTTCCTGCAGACCCCACCTGTCCTCATTAGTGCAGCAGGGCACTGCTGGAATGTGCCTGCTCATTCCTTCCTGCAGCACCCACCTGTCCTCATGTGTGCAGTAGTGCACTGCGGGAATGTGCCTGCACACTCCTTCCTGCAGCACCCACCTGTCCTCATGCGTGCAGCAGTGCACTGCGGGAATGTGCCTGCACACTCCTTCCTGCAGCCCCCACCTGTCCTCATGCGTGCAGCAGTGCACTGCGGGAATGTGCCTGCACACTCCTTTCTGCAGCACCCACCTGTCCTCAGCACACTCCTTCCTGCAGCACCCACCTGTCCTCATGCGTGCAGCAGTGCACTGCGGGAATGTGCCTGCACACTCCTTTCTGCAGCACCCACCTTTCCTCATGCGTGCAGCAGGGCACTGCGGGAATGTACCTGCAGCATCCTTTCTGCAGCACCCACCTTTCCTCATGCGTGCAGCAGGGCACTGCGGGAATGTGCCTGCACACTCCTTTCTGCAGCACCCACCTGTCCTCATGCGTGCAGCAGGGCACTGCGGGAATGTGCCTGCACACTCCTTCCTGCAGCCCCCACCTGTCCTCATTAGTTCAGCAGTGCACTGCGGGAATGTGCCTGCACACTCCTTCCTGCAGACCCCACCTGTCCTCATTAGTGCAGCAGGGCACTGTTGGAATGTGCCTGCTCACTCCTTCCTGCAGCACCCACCTGTCCTCATGCGTGCAGCAGGGCACTGCAGGAATGTGCCTGCACACTCCTTCCTGCAGAACCCACCAGTCCTCATTAGTGCAGCAGTGCACTGCGGGAATATGCCTGTACACTCCTTTCTGCAGCACCCACCTGTCCTCAGCACACTCCTTCCTGCAGAACCCACCTGTCCTCATGCGTGCAGCAGTGCACTGCGGGAATGTGCCTGCACACTCCTTCCTGCAGCACCCACCGGTCCTCATGCCTGCAGCAGTGCACTGCGGGAATGTGCCTGCACGCTCCTTCCTGCAGCACCCACCTGTCCTCATGCGTGCAGCAGTGCAATGCGGGAATGTGCCTGCACACTCCTTCCTGCAGCACCCACCTGTCCTCAGCACACTCCTTCCTGCAGCACCCACCTGTCCTCATGCCTGCAGCAGTGCACTGCGGGAATGTGCCTGCACGCTCCTTCCTGCAGCCCCCACCTGTCCTCTTTAGTGCAGCAGGGCACTGCAGGAATGTGCCTGCACACTCCTTCCTGCAGCCCCCACCTGTCCTCATTAGTGCAGCAGTGCACTGTGGGAATGTGCCTGCACACTCCTTCCTGCAGAACCCACCTGTCCTCATACGTGCAGCAGGGCACTGCAGGAATGTGCCTGCACGCTCCTTCTTGCAGCACCCACCTGTCCTCATGCATGCAGCAGTGCACTGCGGGAATGTGCCTGCACACTCCTTCCTGTAGCACCCTCCTGTCCTCATGCGTGAAGCAGGGCACTGTGGGAGTGTGCCTGCACACTCCTTTCTTCAGCACCCACCTTTCCTCATGCGTGCAGCAGGGCACTGCGGGAATGTGCCTGCACACTCCTTCCTTCAGCACCCACCTGTCCTCATGCGTGCAGCAGTGAACTGCGGGAATGTGCCTGCACACTCCTTTCTGCAGCACCCACCTGTCCTCATGCGTGCAGCAGTGCACTGCGGGAATGTGCCTGCACACTCCTTTCTGCAGCACCCAGCTTTCCTCATGCGTGCAGCAGGGCACTGCTGGAATGTGCCTGCACACTCCTTTCTGCAGCACCCACCTGTCCTCATGCGTGCAGCAGGGCACTGCGGGAATGTGCCTGCACACTCCTTCCTGCAGCCCCCACCTGTCCTTATTAGTGCAGCAGTGCAGTGCGGGAATGTGCCTGTACACTCCTTCCTGCAGCCACCACCTGTCCTCATTAGTGCAGCAGGGCACTGCAGGAATGTGCCTGCACGCTCCTTTCTGCAGCACCCACCTGTCCTCATGCGTGCAGCAGGGCACTGCGGGAATGTGCCTGCACACTCCTTTCTGCAGCACCCACCTGTCCTCATGCGTGCAGCAGTGCAATGCGGGAATGTGCCTGCACACTCCTTCCTGCAGCACCCACCTGTCCTCATGCGTGCAGCAGTGCACTGCGGGAATGTGCCTGCACACTCCTTCCTGCAGCACCCACCTGTTCTCATGCCTGCAGCAGTGCACTGCGGGAATGTGCCTTCACACTCCTTTCTGCAGCACCCACCTGTCCTCAGCACACTCCTTCCTGCAGAACCCACCTGTCCTCATGCGTGCAGCAGTGCACTGCGGGAATGTGCCTGCACACTCCTTCCTGCAGCACCCACCGGTCCTCTTGCCTGCAGCAGTGCACTGCGGGAATGTGCCTGCACGCTCCTTCCTGCAGCACCCTCCTGTCCTCAGCACACTCCTTCCTGCAGCACCCACCTGTCCTCATGCGTGCAGCAGTGCACTGCGGGAATGTGCCTGCACACTCCTTCCTGCAGCACCCACCTGTTCTCATGCCTGCAGCAGTGCACTGCGGGAATGTGCCTGCACACTCCTTTCTGCAGCACCCACCTGTCCTCAGCACACTCCTTCCTGCAGAACCCACCTGTCCTCATGCGTGCAGCAGTGCACTGCGGGAATGTGCCTGTACACTCCTTCCTGCAGCACCCACCGGTCCTCTTGCCTGCAGCAGTGCACTGCGGGAATGTGCCTGCACGCTCCTTCCTGCAGCACCCTCCTGTCCTCAGCACACTCCTTCCTGCAGCACCCACCTGTCCTCATGCCTGCAGCAGTGCACTGCGGGAATGTGCCTGCACGCTCCTTCCTGCAGCACCCACCTGTCCTCATGCGTGCAGCAGTGCAATGCGGGAATGCGCCTGCACACTCCTTCCTGCAGCACCCACCTGTCCTCATGCCTGCAGCAGTGCACTGCGGGAATGTGCCTGCACGCTCCTTCCTGCAGCACCCACCTGTCCTCATGCGTGCAGCAGTGCAATGCGGGAATGTGCCTGCACACTCCTTCCTGCAGCACCCACCTGTCCTCATGCGTGCAGCAGTGCACTGCGGGAATGTGCCTGCACACTCCTTCCTGCAGCACCCACCTGTCCTCATGCCTGCAGCAGTGCACTGCGAGAATGTGCCTGCACACTCCTTCCTGCAGCACCTACCTGTCCTCATGCGTGCAGCAGGGGACTGCGGGAATGTGCCTGCGCACTCCTTCCTGCAGCACCCACCTGGTCCCATCTGGGCATTTGGTTTAATGATGATCTGCGATTTGCAGAGCAGATTAAAAGACTGACGGGCGCCTGCTTTGGGACCCTTAAATCCCTAGGCAGATTTTTCCCTCTCCTGCCCCAGCCGGCCAAAGAAACAGTTGCCAGAGCCCTGATACTGTCCCGACTGGACTATGCCAATGCTCTCTACCTGGGCTCCCCCTCTTTTCTGTTAAATAAGCTGCAGCTTATCCAGAATGCGGCGGCAAGACTTCTGCTGGGCATCCCTAGACACATCAGTATAAGATCACAACTGGCCACACTCCACTGGCTGCCAGTGGCCCAAAGAGTACAATTTAAGGCTCTGGTTCTCACTCACCGAGCCCTACATGATACTGGCCCGGCGTATCTGAAGAAAAGAGTGACACTTCACGTGCCCAGCCGACATCTCAGGTCGGCTTTTCAACGCAGGCTGGTAATTCCACGCTTCAAGCGCTCTAGACTGGGTGGCTCATCTTTTTCGGTTAAAACAGCTACCCTCTGGAACGCCCTGCCGTTCACTCTCAGGGACACTAAAAATCTGAACTGCTTCAAAAAGCTACTCAAAACTCACCTTTTTAATCAAGCCTACTAATACAATGCTGTGCTCTCTCTAGGACTTCTCTGTGGTTATGATCCGCGCCAGGATACTCAAGAGTAGTTGTGCGCGTAACAAATACCCATATAACATAACATAACACCTGTCCTCATGCGTGCAGCAGGGCACTGCGGGAATGTGCCTGCACACTCCTTTCTGCAGCACCCACCTGTCCTCATGCGTGCAGCAGGGCACTGCGGGAATGTGCCTGCACACTCCTTCCTGCAGCCCCCACCAGTCCTTATTAGTGCAGCAGTGCACTGCGGGAATGTGCCTGTACACTCCTTCCTGCAGCCCCCACCTGTCCTCATTAGTGCAGCAGGGCACTGCAGGAATGTGCCTGCACGCTCCTTTCTGCAGCACCCACCTGTCCTCATGTGTGCAGCAGTGCAATGCGGGAATGTGCCTGCACACTCCTTCCTGCAGCACCCACCTGTCCTCATGCGTGCAGCAGTGCACTGCGGGAATGAGCCTGCACACTCCTTCCTGCAGCACCCACCTGTTGTTAGAAACGGGACCCTGGCCGGCCAAGACTTGCGTCGAGGTCAGTCAGGGATCGCCATTTCTAAGTGTCAGGACAAGGGAGTTACACGCCAAGATAACCCCTACTCGCCCTCTAGGTAACGTGGCGCGAGCAGTCAAGGCTAAACTTGGAGGCGATGTAAGTTAAGTATTTGCGCACGCACCCCAGCAACAACACCCAAGGCCCACCACAAAGGAAACTCCACACAAGGTTATATAAAAAATAGCCTTTGTATTCCAAAAAACATACATTAGATAAAACACACACTTTACATTGTGCCAGAGGCACGGGCAGAATTTACAAGGGGAATTATATGTACAAGGGACAGGGCCACATGGACCACTGTCAGGGTATGCACTTTTAGAAATGACACTTTTTAGAAATAGCACTTTTTAGATCATAGAATTATCAATGTAGCACAAAAATAACATACAACCAGTCACTACTGGTACCAGGTGAGCACTGTTGGACTTGGCCCGCAGGGCAGGTTCACCCCTAGACTTTTTGCCTTATTTGTGACCCTGTGTCAGTGATTTTTGGGTCTCTGCGCACTTTTCCCTGGGCCCCAGAGTGAAAGTGCGCGCATGTAGTATGGCTGGCCTGCCCTCCCATAGGAATGCATGGGGAATGTGTGTGTCCCTGGTAGTTCCTGATGCGTGGGGAGTACAGGCTCGAGTTTAGTATGTATAAACTCGTGAGAGTGAATGCTGCAAGATGGTGTCTGCGGCATGTTTGTGTCTAGTTGGGAAGTGCTACTTCTGGACATTGAGATATGTGTGCAGTGAGGGTGCTGGAGCGTGATTGGCTGGAGCTGGCTGGCATGCCAGGCTCCAGGAAGTCTGGATGGGTCTGCCCGGTGGTGAGTGGGAGATTAGCATGAGTGATGTGTGGGAGGAGTGTACCTGTGTCCTGGATGGGCTGGGTTTTCCCCACACAATGCTGGCTCCGCCCCCCTGTGGTGTGTCTAACGACCCTAGCCTCCCCAGTGAATGAAATGGGTGGTTGGGCCATCAAGAGTGCTCCAGAACCAGCCTCGACTGCTCGCGCCACGTTACCTAGAGGGCGAGTAGGGGTTGCCTTGGTGTGTGACTCCCTTGCCCTGACACTTAGAACTGGCGATCCCTGACTGACCTCGACGCGAGTCTTGGCCGGCCAGGGTCCCGGGTCTAACATTGGCGGCAAGCGGTGAGGATAAGGATTTGTGTTTGCGTTGTACCACAGTAGCAACTGGCCACTACAAAGCTCTGCATTTTTAGATGACCACATTGTTGGGGATTATTGTGTTTTTGGTGAAGTTCCATTATTGCTTCTCCTGAAGAGTGTAATTTGATAATTGTGTTCAGTACATTTGTCCCCCGCCCTGCTTCCAGAGTTTGGTACCTGTGTCACTTGTGGTCAGGTTGAGAAGTCAGGGGTGGTAGAAACTGCCTTACCGATCCGAGGGGAGGGTGTGTGTGGATGAATGGTGTGTTTCCCTGGACGCATGAGTGAGTTCTTTTTTTTTTAAGGAGAGTGTGGAAGTTTTGGAATTGTGTACTTTTACTTCAGATTGCTAGTTCCCTTGTGTTGCACGTGTTTGTGAGCATCCTGTCAAGATGGAATCTCCTTTTAACCTTTGTGGCCTGTTTAAGTACAGTGTGCATGAGTTGGTACGGTTATGTAAGGAGAGAGACATCCCAGTGAGTGAGTCAGACACCCAGTCCAAGCTTAGGGATAACATGATCCTGTGGCAGAAGAGTGACTGGGAGCGTGAGCACAGTGAGAGGGAGAGGGCCCGGACCGCACACCATGAGGGTGGTGGGTCTGAGGGGAGCCCTGAAGAGTCTGATGTGGAGAGTGAGTTTGACAGTGGATGGGCGCCAGCAGAGAGCGAGTACCCCCTAGATAGGGAGTCCCTTGCTGGGTCCAGTGTCAGATGTAGCACCCCATCCCTTTCCCTGTCCCCAGAGGAGTGGGTGGATAGGAGAGAAGAGAGGGAGCACCAGCTGGCCATAGAGAAGCTCAGGTTAGAGCATGCCTGGAAGATGGCGCAGCTGGGTGTGAATGAGCGGATTGCAGAGGCTGAGAGGGCCTTGGCCAGGGAGAAGATAGCCCTAGAGTGTAGGTTATCCCCTGACTGCAGTCATAATTTTCTGGATCCCCCAGGGAGGGTTGAGTCCAGTGGTGGCAGCTATTTGAATCTCAGTGCAGGAAATCCCACTCCCAGTTCCCAGAGTCTGGTACCTGTTTCCCCAGAGGAGGAGTATAGGTTGAGATTCAGGGGCAGTAGGAAACTGTCTCACCAGTCTTGGGGGGAGTTTGTGGATGAATGTCAAGGTGCACTGGCTGAATGGTTAGAGGTTCACATGGAATCTGAGTTTGACAAACTATTTGATCTGGTTCTAAGAGAGCAGGTGCTTAGTAGTTGTTTGCCAGAGTTGCGCCTACACCTGTTGGAATGTGGGTTGACTGATCCGGACACCCTTGCAGAAGAAGCAGAGCGCTGGGAGAGTGCCAGAGGTTCTGTAGAGTCATTGCAGAGTGAGTCCAACTGTAGTGGTATAGGTATCTTCCAGCCCAGCGTGGTGGAAGAGGCTCAGTGTAGCCCAGCTAGGTCCCAGTATAGTGAGAGAGGTGGAGGGGCTGACTACCTGGCTCAGTGGAGCAGGAGTCAGTGGGTGGCTGAGAGCCCCCAGAGGCCCGAAGCCCTGTCTCAGAACTTGGGTGGTTTCTTGAGGGAACACCAGGTTAGGGACCTAGGCTGTCCTGGTAGTACACTTGAGGAGGATCTCCTAGTGTCTAGGGAACCTGGAGCGTCTGTAACTAGAGCTCCAGGGGTTCCAGTGTCCGGCAGTGCTACTCCAGGAGGGAGTGCACAGAAGTCCGAAGTGAGGAGTGATTGGGGGATGAGTTTCCCAGTGGATGCACCAGTGGACCAGAGACTAGCCAGTTGGGCTAGATCTTCTTGGGTGGACCCGGGTGGCGCCACTTCTGGTCTGGGGGATCTTTGCGCACTGTCAGGTGGACAGGAGGCGGGAGATCTGCGCCAGACAGACAGTCACACGACACATGGGTCATGTGTCAGCCTCAGGGGGATTGCGTGTGAGTCCCCAGAAGTCCTGGAGTGCCAGGCAATTATTCCACCAAAGGTTTTAGACCGGAGGTTGGGAGGCCAGGTTCAGGTTCTGCCTGACCTGAAGGGTAGGACAACTGTAACCAGTGTCCTGACCGGTTCTTCCAGAGGAACTTCTCCAGTTGGGAGAGGGCAGACCTCTGGAAGGGGGTGCAGAGGGTGGGAGAGCCCACCTCTGACCCTGGTGCAACCTGAGGGGTTAAACCCTGGGTTGGAGTGGCGTTGTAAGGGTACCCCTCGCAGGAGGAGGAGGAACCCTGGAAGAAGAGGTAAGGGGAGGAGAGCCTTCCCTGAGACTCCTGGTCCGCCTGAGGTTGTAGACCAAAGGCTGGTGAACCAGTGGCAGTCTAGTCCTGTCTTGCAGACAGGGAGAGTGGAGAATGGGTACTATGTGCCAGGGGTTACTACCCCCCGCTCTGCGAATTGGCAAGGACCGGTGGCACCTGGGTGGCCCAGGGCCTGGTCCTGGCCGCGGACAGCTGAGGAGTACCAGTGGGGTAGCCCAGTTGGTCCTTACAGTAGCTTTAGAAGGAACCCTAGGGGTTCAATGTGGCATAGAACAGGAGGGTGTCCCGGCAGTGGCGGGCCTGCGTCCGTGTTCTATCGCCCCAAGCAGGGAAGTCCATCACGGTGGTGATTGTTCTCCCCTGCGTTTTGGCTGGAAGGGGGTTGTGTTGGACTTGGCCCGCAGGGCAGGTTCACCCCTAGACTTTTTGCCTTATTTGTGACCCTGTGTCAGTGATTTTTGGGTCTCTGCGCACTTTTCCCTGGGCCCCAGAGTGAAAGTGCGCGCATGTAGTATGGCTGGCCTGCCCTCCCATAGGAATGCATGGGGAATGTGTGTGTCCCTGGTAGTTCCTGATGCGTGGGGAGTACAGGCTCGAGTTTAGTATGTATAAACTCGTGAGAGTGAATGCTGCAAGATGGTGTCTGCGGCATGTTTGTGTCTAGTTGGGAAGTGCTACTTCTGGACATTGAGATATGTGTGCAGTGAGGGTGCTGGAGCGTGATTGGCTGGAGCTGGCTGGCATGCCAGGCTCCAGGAAGTCTGGATGGGTCTGCCCGGTGGTGAGTGGGAGATTAGCATGAGTGATGTGTGGGAGGAGTGTACCTGTGTCCTGGATGGGCTGGGTTTTCCCCACACAATGCTGGCTCCGCCCCCCTGTGGTGTGTCTAACGACCCTAGCCTCCCCAGTGAATGAAATGGGTGGTTGGGCCATCAAGAGTGCTCCAGAACCAGCTGCGACTGGTTTTCCCCCCACCCTGCACCCTGAAACAAAGGATTTGTCAGTATAAGAAGGGGCTGTGTCCCCACTGAAAATGTTCTTCTTTTGGATCCTGCCAGAGGGGGCTTGTGCCGCTGCTGGGGCCAGAAGGACCGCCACTTGGGGAGTCTCCCTGCCTGGAGACCCAGTGTGCTGGCTCTGGCCCAGCCTTGCCCCCCTGCCTGCCTCCAGCCCTGCTGGAGCTCTGCCCTGTCCTCCAGTGCTGGGGAGCACTGAGGACTTCGTTGGTTACAACCTGAGAGCGCTGCTCTCTGCCCTTCAGCGCTAGGAGCGCTGAGATCGCCTGCCTAAGCGCTGGAAAACGCTGTACTTTTGTTCGAGCGCGGTGAGCGCTGTATCTTGCCCGCTTCGTGGGAGGATTTGGCGGCGCGGGTGCCACCCCGCTCATTGCCGCGTTATTTGCCCGGTTTTCGAGGGATCTGCGAGGGAGCCCACTCCTCGGATCCTGGGAAGCCGCCTGCCTGACTAAAGCGAGCCGCCGCGCTGCCCGCGGCGACCCGGAAGCAAAGGAATTACCGGCCAATCACCGCGCGGCCCGGGAGAATCGACCCGGAAGTCCCGCCTTCTTCACCGAGCCGGGAAGAGAGAAGCGGCCGGCCGGATCCCCGAGGCTCCCCGAGTGGAGAGGAGAGCCCCGAGACCAGCGGGAGAGACCCGCCGCCGCTGGAGAGACCAGCGCGAGATCGGTGAGTGCCTGCCTGCAGGGGAGGGGGGGGGAGCGTCGGGACACATTGCCGGTGTCCGCCCCGCCCCCTCTCTGTAGCGCGACCTCGCGCCGGTAGCAGTGAAGAGCCAGAGAGGCTCTGGGGGCTTTTTCCATTGTCGAGCCTTGCGAGGCTCGGTTGCCAGCCCCGCGTCCCGAGCCTAAGAGAGGCTCTCGAGGAGCAGTTTGTCCGTGCCCCGGGGGCACCAGCTGATTTAGAGCCCGGCGTGGCTCTTTGCCAGCATTATTGCCTTGGGTCCCCAGAGAGGGGGACCCCACAGCCCAGCGAGGCTGCACCTGTTCAGTGCTGAGGCCCTGAGAGGCTCAGCGGCCCCCCCTTACTGGTGAGAGAGCCTAAGAGAGGCTCACCAGTGCCACAGTGGTGGTTCTTCGAGCCCAGAGAGGCTCCAACCTTGTGTTAACTTTCCCTGCTCCAGTTGTCCAGCACTTAGTGGACAACTGCCACGTTTAGGCCCTGACATTGGGACACCGGGACAGTCACAGGTGGTGACTTGTGAGTATGGGGTAATGGTTATTGATTCTGCACCGCTGAATGTATTGCTTATGCGTCATGTGCCTTTACACCTCTGAATGTTGATACATCATGTGTTTTATCCTTGCACCCCTATAGGTATTGTGACATATAGGTGGCTGTTTTCTCCCTAGTGCAGGTGGTGCTAGAGAGGTCCTGTTACCAGTGATTACTGGTTGTATGCTCTACTGTTATATTTTTGTGCTACAGTAATTATTTCTAAAAGTGCTGATACCCTTGACAGTGGTCCAGGTGGCCCTGTCCTGTACAAATATCCCTTGTAAATTCCGCCCGTGCCTGTTGGCACCGTGTAATAAGATGTGTGTTTTATCTGAGGTATATTTTTATAATACAAAGGCTATTTTTACATAACCTTGTGTGGAGTGTTTCTTTGTGGTGGGCCTTGGGTGTTGTTGCTGGGGTGCGTGCGCAAATACTTAACTTACATCGCCTCCAAGTTTAGCCTTGACTGCTCGCGCCACGTTACCTAGAGGGCGAGTAAGGGTTGCCTTGGTGTGTGACTCCCTTGCCCTGACACCTAGAACTGGCGATCCCTGACTGACCTCGACGCGAGTCTTGGCCGGCCAGGGTCCCGGTTCTAACAAGCACCACCTATGCAACCCTCACTATCTTAGGAGATTACACTAGGGAACCTGGGCTCTGCTAACAACACCTCTACTAGCAAGAAGGAAACCACCTAAGTATTGCTATACCTGTAGGGGTTTAAGGAAAGAAACACATGATGCATCGCAATACATTCAGCGGTGTAAAAGGACAGAGCACATGACGCATAAAAACACATTCAGAGGTGCAGCACAAGAGAACACATGATGAATAATCTACCCATTCAGAGGTGTAAGGAAAGGAAAACACTTGATGCATCGCAATACATTCAGCGGTGTAAAAGGACAGAGCACATGACGCATAAAAACACATTCAGAGGTGCAGCAATAACATTGCGCAAAACTTAAATCAGTCACCACCTGTGACAGTCCCTGTGTCCCAATGTCAGGGCCTAAACGTAGCAGTTGCCCACAAAGTGCTGGGCAACTGGTTCAGGGAAAGTTAGGGCAACGTTGGAGCCTCTCTGGGCTCAAGAACCACCACTGTGGCACTGCGGAGCCTCTCCGGGCTCCTGTACAAGGAATGGTGCCCTGAGCCTCTCTCAGGCTCTTCACAAGAATGGGCAATGAGCCTCTCTGGGCTCACAACGCAAAAGGCTGGAGCCTCTCTGGGCTCCAAAACGAGGGAATGGCACCCTCAGAGCCTCTCTGGGCTCAAAGAACAAATGGCCCCCAGGAGCCTCTCAGGGCTCAAAACACCAAGCAATGCCCCATAGCCTCTGGGGCTCTACACAAGGTGGGCTGTCCAAGCGTTGGAGTACCCCCTCTGGGGACTCGGGAGAAATGTGCCTGGATCGGTGGAGTCCCTCTCGGGGGACTCTAGGTTGCCAAGGTGCCCCTGAGCCCTCTCTGGACTTTCTAAGAGCAAATGGTGCCCTCACGAGCCTCGTGGGCTCTTGAAACACAGAATGCCCCTTTCCGTTGGAGCCTCTCTGGGCCCGTGAAGCAAGTAGCCCCTGAAGCCCTCTGGGACTTCACAACAACTGCCCTGGCGATGGAGGGGAGGGGCGGAACCCGACAACGTGCCCCAACGCCCTCCTCTTCCCAAATGGACAGAGCCCCACTCACCGGCTGTTTGGGGAGGCGGTGTCTCTGCTCTCTCCTTGGTCGGACCTCTTGTTCCTCGCGCCCTCTCTCCGTAGAGGCAGACAGGCAGCCGGACTTCTTCCTCTCGTCTTCTGGGGGAGTGCACCGGGGCGCAGGGTAGGCTCCTGCCGGCCCCGGTGCTCACAACAGCCGCTACTCCTCTTGCGTGGGAGGCGGGGTGGGCTCCCGCCCTCCCACTTCCGGTTCCGGTTGTCCCGGAGGCCCGCCCCTGGCTTGCCTGACTTCCTGGTCGGGCGCCGGGCGGCGGCAAAAGCGATTTGCGGGCAAATGCCGGATGGGCACCGGCTCTGGGGGATAAAGCGCCTCCAAGCGCAAAAAGGGGAACACAGCGCTCCCAGCGCTATACTCCAAAATAAAGGGGCTCCTCCAATCACGGCGCTGATCGCCCGGCGAGCCTCCCGCAGCCACAGCCAATGGCAGCGCGGCTCCCGGGTGACGCTAGCAGCTGCTCCTCGGCTTCTCCCCGGCCCCGGGCTGCAGCAGTGATTACGGGGACGAAATCGAGGTGGGCACTCGAACTAAGTCACTTAAAAGGTGAATCTGCGGCGTGGGCAGCCGCCAGCGAGCCAATAAAGCGCTCCCAAGCGCTCCTCAGGAAAATGAAGCGCTCTTAGCGCTAGAAAGCAAATGCAGCGCTCCCAGACGCTTTAGGGCAAGGTAAGGCGCTCCCCAGCGCCAAAGGGACAGCACAAGCCCAGCAAAAGTCCTCCTAGGCAGGCAGGGGGGCAAGGCTGGGCCAGGGGCCAGCTCACTGGCCCTCCAGGCAGGGAGGCAGTCCAAGTGGCGGTTCCTCCTGGCCCCAGCAGCAGCCCCTCGAGTAGGATCAGGGAAGAACAACTTCTGTGGGGACACAGCCCCATTTTTATACAGTACATTCCTTTGTCTGAAGGTGCAGGGTGGGGGCGGAACCAGTCGCAGCTGGTTCTTGAGTACCCTTGATGGCCCAACCACCCCTTTCTTTCACTGGCAGGGCTAGGGACATCAGTCACACCACAGGGGGGCGGAGCCAGCATTGTCTGGGGAAAACCCAGCCTCATTCAGGCCACAGGTACACTCCTCCCCAGCCATCAGCATGCTAATCTCCCACTCACCACCGGGCAGACCCATCCAGCCTTCCTGGAGCCAGGCTCACCAGCCTGCTCCAGCCAATCACACACCAGACACATTTTATATTAATATGCAACTCCTAGAAGTGGCACTTCTACATATGACACACTCATGCAACACACACCATTGCGAAGCATTCACTCCCACGAGTTCGCACATATCAGATTCGAACCTGTACACCCCACGCATCAGGAACTACCAGGGACACATACATTCCCCATGCATTCCTATGGGAGGGCAGGCCAGCCATACTACATGCGCGCACTTTCACTCTGGGGCCCAGGGAAAAGCGCGCAGAGACCCAAAAATCACTGACACAGGGTCACAAATAAGGCAAAAAGTCTAGGGGTGAACCTGCCCTGCGGGCCAAGTCCAACACAACCCCCTTCCAGCCAAAACGCAGGGGAGAACAATCACCACCGTGATGGACTTCCCTGCTTGGGGCGATAGAACACGGACGCAGGCCCGCCACTGCCGGGACACCTTCCTGTTCTATGCCACATTGAACCCCTAGGGTTCCTTCTAAAGCTACTGTAAGGACCAACTGGGCTACCCCACTGGTACTCCTCAGCTGTCCGCGGCCAGGACCAGGCCCTGGGCCACCCAGGTGCCACCGGTCCTTGCCAATTCGCAGAGCGGGGGGTAGTAACCCCTGGCACATAGTACCCATTCTCCACTCTCCCTGTCTGCAAGACAGGACTAGACTGCCACTGGTTCACCAGCCTTTGGTCTACAACCTCAGGCGGACCAGGAGTCTCAGGGAAGGCTCTCCTCCCCTTACCTCTTCTTCCAGGGTTCCTCCTCCTCCTGCGAGGGGTACCCTTACAACGCCACTCCAACCCAGGGTTTAACCCCTCAGGTTGCACCAGGGTCAGAGGTGGGCTCTCCCACCCTCTGCACCCCCTTCCAGAGGTCTGCCCTCTCCCAACTGGAGAAGTTCCTCTGGAAGAACCGGTCAGGACACTGGTTACAGTTGTCCTACCCTTCAGGTCAGGCAGAACCTGAACCTGGCCTCCCAACCTCCGGTCTAAAACCTTTGGTGGAATAATTGCCTGGCACTCCAGGACTTCTGGGGACTCACACGCAATCCCCCTGAGGCTGACACATGACCCATGTGTCGTGTGACTGTCTGTCTGGCGCAGATCTCCCGCCTCCTGTCCACCTGACAGTGCGCAAAGATCCCCCAGACCAGAAGTGGCGCCACCCGGGTCCACCCAAGAAGATCTAGCCCAACTGGCTAGTCTCTGGTCCACTGGTGCATCCACTGGGAAACTCATCCCCCAATCACTCCTCACTTCGGACTTCTGTGCACTCCCTCCTGGAGTAGCACTGCCGGACACTGGAACCCCTGGAGCTCTAGTTACAGACGCTCCAGGTTCCCTAGACACTAGGAGATCCTCCTCAAGTGTACTACCAGGACAGCCTAGGTCCCTAACCTGGTGTTCCCTCAAGAAACCACCCAAGTTCTGAGACAGGGCTTCGGGCCTCTGGGGGCTCTCAGCCACCCACTGACTCCTGCTCCACTGAGCCAGGTAGTCAGCCCCTCCACCTCTCTCACTATACTGGGACCTAGCTGGGCTACACTGAGCCTCTTCCACCACGCTGGGCTGGAAGATACCTATACCACTACAGTTGGACTCACTCTCCAATGACTCTACAGAACCTCTGGCACTCTCCCAGCGCTCTGCTTCTTCTGCAAGGGTGTCCGGATCAGTCAACCCACATTCCAACAGGTGTAGGCGCAACTCTGGCAAACAACTACTAAGCACCTGCTCTCTTAGAACCAGATCAAATAGTTTGTCAAACTCAGATTCCATGTGAACCTCTAACCATTCAGCCAGTGCACCTTGACATTCATCCACAAACTCCCCCCAAGACTGGTGAGACAGTTTCCTACTGCCCCTGAATCTCAACCTATACCCCTCCTCTGGGGAAACAGGTACCAGACTCTGGGAACTGGGAGTGGGATTTCCTGCACTGAGATTCAAATAGCTGCCACCACTGGACTCAACCCTCCCTGGGGGATCCAGAAAATTATGACTGCAGTCAGGGGATAACCTACACTCTAGGGCTATCTTCTCCCTGGCCAAGGCCCTCTCAGCCTCTGCAGTCCGCTCATTCACACCCAGCTGCGCCATCTCTCTGGCATACTCTAACCTGAGCTTCTCCATGGCCAGCTGGTGCTCCCTCTCTTCTCTCCTATCCACCCACTCCTCTGGGGACAGGGAAAGGGATGGGGTGCTACATCTGACACTGGACCCAGCAAGGGACTCCCTATCTAGGGGGTACTCGCTCTCTGCTGGCGCCCATCCACTGTCAAACTCACTCTCCACATCAGACTCTTCAGGGCTCCCCTCAGACCCACCACCCTCATGGTGTGCGGTCCGGGCCCTCTCCCTCTCACTGTGCTCACGCTCCCAGTCACTCTTCTGCCACAGGATCATGTTATCCCTAAGCTTGGACTGGGTGTCTGACTCACTCACTGGGATGTCTCTCTCCTTACATAACCGTACCAACTCATGCACACTGTACTTAAACAGGCCACAAAGGTTAAAAGGAGATTCCATCTTGACAGGATGCTCACAGACACGTGCAACACAAGGGACCTAGCAATCTGAAGTAAAAGTACACAATTCCAAAATTTCCACTCTCCTTAAAAAAAGAACTCACTCATGCGTCCAGGGAAACACACCATTCATCCACACACACCCTCCCCTCGGATCGGTAAGGCAGTTTCTACCACCCCTGACTTCTCAACCTGACCACACGTGACACAGGTACCAAACTCTGGAAGCAGGGCGGGGGACAAATGTACTGAACACAATTATCAAATGACACTCTTCAGGAAAAGCAATAATGGAACTTCACCAAAACACAATAATCCCCAAAAATGTGGTCATCTAGAATGCAGAGCTTTGTAGTGGCCAGTTGCCACTGTGGTACAACGCAAACACAAATCCTTATCCCACCGCTGCCACCAATGTTAGAAACGGGACCCTGGCCGGCCAAGACTTGCGTCGAGGTCAGTCAGGGATCGCCATTTCTAAGTGTCAGGACAAGGGAGTTACACGCCAAGATAACCCCTACTCGCCCTCTAGGTAACGTGGCGCGAGCAGTCAAGGCTAAACTTGGAGGCGATGTAAGTTAAGTATTTGCGCACGCACCCCAGCAACAACACCCAAGGCCCACCACAAAGGAAACTCCACACAAGGTTATATAAAAAATAGCCTTTGTATTCCAAAAAACATACATTAGATAAAACACACACTTTACATTGTGCCAGAGGCACGGGCAGAATTTACAAGGGGAATTATATGTACAAGGGACAGGGCCACATGGACCACTGTCAGGGTATGCACTTTTAGAAATGACACTTTTTAGAAATAGCACTTTTTAGATCATAGAATTATCAATGTAGCACAAAAATAACATACAACCAGTCACTACTGGTACCAGGTGAGCACCACCTATGCAACCCTCACTATCTTAGGAGATTACACTAGGGAACCTGGGCTCTGCTAACAACACCTCTACTAGCAAGAAGGAAACCACCTAAGTATTGCTATACCTGTAGGGGTTTAAGGAAAGAAACACATGATGCATCGCAATACATTCAGCGGTGTAAAAGGACAGAGCACATGACGCATAAAAACACATTCAGAGGTGCAGCACAAGAGAACACATGATGAATAATCTACCCATTCAGAGGTGTAAGGAAAGGAAAACACTTGATGCATCGCAATACATTCAGCGGTGTAAAAGGACAGAGCACATGACGCATAAAAACACATTCAGAGGTGCAGCAATAACATTGCGCAAAACTTAAATCAGTCACCACCTGTGACAGTCCCTGTGTCCCAATGTCAGGGCCTAAACGTAGCAGTTGCCCACAAAGTGCTGGGCAACTGGTTCAGGGAAAGTTAGGGCAACGTTGGAGCCTCTCTGGGCTCAAGAACCACCACTGTGGCACTGCGGAGCCTCTCCGGGCTCCTGTACAAGGAATGGTGCCCTGAGCCTCTCTCAGGCTCTTCACAAGAATGGGCAATGAGCCTCTCTGGGCTCACAACGCAAAAGGCTGGAGCCTCTCTGGGCTCCAAAACGAGGGAATGGCACCCTCAGAGCCTCTCTGGGCTCAAAGAACAAATGGCCCCCAGGAGCCTCTCAGGGCTCAAAACACCAAGCAATGCCCCATAGCCTCTGGGGCTCTACACAAGGTGGGCTGTCCAAGCGTTGGAGTACCCCCTCTGGGGACTCGGGAGAAATGTGCCTGGATCGGTGGAGTCCCTCTCGGGGGACTCTAGGTTGCCAAGGTGCCCCTGAGCCCTCTCTGGACTTTCTAAGAGCAAATGGTGCCCTCACGAGCCTCGTGGGCTCTTGAAACACAGAATGCCCCTTTCCGTTGGAGCCTCTCTGGGCCCGTGAAGCAAGTAGCCCCTGAAGCCCTCTGGGACTTCACAACAACTGCCCTGGCGATGGAGGGGAGGGGCGGAACCCGACAACGTGCCCCGACGCCCTCCTCTTCCCAAATGGACAGAGCCCCACTCACCGGCTGTTTGGGGAGGCGGTGTCTCTGCTCTCTCCTTGGTCGGACCTCTTGTTCCTCGCGCCCTCTCTCCGTAGAGGCAGACAGGCAGCCGGACTTCTTCCTCTCGTCTTCTGGGGGAGTGCACCGGGGCGCAGGGTAGGCTCCTGCCGGCCCCGGTGCTCACAACAGCCGCTACTCCTCTTGCGTGGGAGGCGGGGTGGGCTCCCGCCCTCCCACTTCCGGTTCCGGTTGTCCCGGAGGCCCGCCCCTGGCTTGCCTGACTTCCTGGTCGGGCGCCGGGCGGCGGCAAAAGCGATTTGCGGGCAAATGCCGGATGGGCACCGGCTCTGGGGGATAAAGCGCCTCCAAGCGCAAAAAGGGGAACACAGCGCTCCCAGCGCTATACTCCAAAATAAAGGGGCTCCTCCAATCACGGCGCTGATCGCCCGGCGAGCCTCCCGCAGCCACAGCCAATGGCAGCGCGGCTCCCGGGTGACGCTAGCAGCTGCTCCTCGGCTTCTCCCCGGCCCCGGGCTGCAGCAGTGATTACGGGGACGAAATCGAGGTGGGCACTCGAACTAAGTCACTTAAAAGGTGAATCTGCGGCGTGGGCAGCCGCCAGCGAGCCAATAAAGCGCTCCCAAGCGCTCCTCAGGAAAATGAAGCGCTCTTAGCGCTAGAAAGCAAATGCAGCGCTCCCAGACGCTTTAGGGCAAGGTAAGGCGCTCCCCAGCGCCAAAGGGACAGCACAAGCCCAGCAAAAGTCCTCCTAGGCAGGCAGGGGGGCAAGGCTGGGCCAGGGGCCAGCTCACTGGCCCTCCAGGCAGGGAGGCAGTCCAAGTGGCGGTTCCTCCTGGCCCCAGCAGCAGCCCCTCGAGTAGGATCAGGGAAGAACAACTTCTGTGGGGACACAGCCCCATTTTTATACAGTACATTCCTTTGTCTGAAGGTGCAGGGTGGGGGCGGAACCAGTCGCAGCTGGTTCTTGAGTACCCTTGATGGCCCAACCACCCCTTTCTTTCACTGGCAGGGCTAGGGACATCAGTCACACCACAGGGGGGCGGAGCCAGCATTGTCTGGGGAAAACCCAGCCTCATTCAGGCCACAGGTACACTCCTCCCCAGCCATCAGCATGCTAATCTCCCACTCACCACCGGGCAGACCCATCCAGCCTTCCTGGAGCCAGGCTCACCAGCCTGCTCCAGCCAATCACACACCAGACACATTTTATATTAATATGCAACTCCTAGAAGTGGCACTTCTACATATGACACACTCATGCAACACACACCATTGCGAAGCATTCACTCCCACGAGTTCGCACATATCAGATTCGAACCTGTACACCCCACGCATCAGGAACTACCAGGGACACATACATTCCCCATGCATTCCTATGGGAGGGCAGGCCAGCCATACTACATGCGCGCACTTTCACTCTGGGGCCCAGGGAAAAGCGCGCAGAGACCCAAAAATCACTGACACAGGGTCACAAATAAGGCAAAAAGTCTAGGGGTGAACCTGCCCTGCGGGCCAAGTCCAACACCTGTCCTGATGCCTGCAGCAGTGCACTGCGGGAATGTGCCTACACACTCCTCTCTGCAGCACCCACCTGTCCTCAGCACACTCCTTCCTGCAGAACCCACCTGTCCTCATGCGTGCAGCAGTGCACTGCGGGAATGTGCCTGCACACTCCTTCCTGCAGCACCCACCGGTCCTCATGCCTGCAGCAGTGCACTGCGGGAATGTGCCTGCACGCTCCTCCCTGCAGCACCCACCTGTCCTCATGCGTGCAGCAGTGCACTGCGGGAATGTGCCTACACACTCCTTCCTGCAGCACCCACCTGTCCTCAGCACACTCCTTCCTGCAGCACCCACCTGTCCTCATGCCTGCAGCAGTGCACTGCGGGAATGTGCCTGCACGCTCCTTCCTGCAGCACCCACCTGTCCTCATGCGTGCAGCAGTGCAATGCGGGAATGTGCCTGCACACTCCTTCCTGCAGCACCCACCTGTCCTCATGCGTGCAGCAGTGCACTGCGGGAATGTGCCTGTACACTCCTTCCTGCAGCACCCACCTGTCCTTATGCCTGCAGCAGTGCACTGCGGGAATGTGCCTGCACACTCCTTTCTGCAGCACCCACCTGTCCTCAGCACACTCCTTCCTGCAGCACCTACCTGTCCTCATGCGTGCAGCAGGGCACTGCGGGAATGTGCCTGCGCACTCCTTCCTGCAGCACCCACCTGTCCTCATGCGTGCAGCAGGGCACTGCGGGAATGTGCCTGCACACTCCTTTCTGCAGCACCCACCTGTCCTCATGCGTGCAGCAGGGCACTGCGGGAATGTGCCTGCACACTCCTTCCTGCAGCCCCCACCTGTCCTCATTAGTGCAGCAGTGCACTGCGGGAATGTCCCTGCACACTCCTTTCTGCAGCACCCACCTGTCCTCATGCGTGCAGCAGTGCAATGCGGGAATGTGCCTGCACACTCCTTCCTGCAGCACCCACCTGTCCTCATGCGTGCAGCAGTGCACTGCGGGAATGTGCCTGCACCCTCCTTCCTGCAGCACCCACCTGTCCTCATGCCTGCAGCAGTGCACTGCGGGAATGTGCCTGCACACTCCTTTCTGCAGCACCCACCTGTCCTCAGCACACTCCTTCCTGCAGCACCTACCTGTCCTCAAGCGTGCAGCAGGGCACTGCGGGAATGTGTCTGCACACTCCTTCCTGCAGCACTCACCTGTCCTCATGCATGCAGCAGTGCACTGCAGGAATGTGCTTGCACACTCCTTTCTGCAGCACCCACCTGTCCTCATGCGTGCAGCAGTGCAATGCGGGAATGTGCCTGCACACTCCTTTCTGCAGCACCCACCTGTCCTCAGCACACTCCTTCCTGCAGCACCCACCGGTCCTCATGCGTGCAGCAGGGCACTGCGGGAATGTGCCTGCACACTCCTTCCTGCAGCACCCACCGGTCCTCATGCGTGCAGCAGGGCACTGCGGGAATGTGCCTGCACACTCCTTCCTGCAGCACTCACCTGTCCTCATGCATGCAGCAGTGCACTGCAGGAATGTGCCTGCACACTCCTTTCTGCAGCACCCACCTTTCCTCATGCGTGCAGCAGGGCACTGCGGGAATGTGCCTGCAGCATCCTTTCTGCAGCACCCACCTTTCCTCATGCGTGCAGCAGGGCACTGCGGGAATGTGCCTGCACACTCCTTTCTGCAGCACCCACCTGTCCTCATGCGTGCAGCAGGGCACTGCGGGAATGTGCCTGCACACTCCTTCCTGCAGCCCCCACCTGTCCTCATTAGTTCAGCAGTGCACTGCGGGAATGTGCCTGCACACTCCTTCCTGCAGACCCCACCTGTCCTCATTAGTGCAGCAGGGCACTGCTGGAATGTGCCTGCTCACTCCTTCCTGCAGCACCCACCTGTCCTCATGCGTGCAGCAGGGCACTGCAGGAATGTGCCTGCACACTCCTTCCTGCAGAACCCACCAGTCCTCATTAGTGCAGCAGTGCACTGCGGGAATGTGCCTGTACACTCCTTTCTGCAGCACCTACCTGTCCTCAGCACACTCCTTCCTGCAGAACCCACCTGTCCTCATGCGTGCAGCAGTGCACTGCGGGAATGTGCCTGCACACTCCTTCCTGCAGCACCCACCGGTCCTCATGCCTGCAGCAGTGCACTGCGGGAATGTGCCTGCACGCTCCTTCCTGCAGCACCCACCTGTCCTCATGCGTGCAGCAGTGCAATGCGGGAATGTGCCTGCACACTCCTTCCTGCAGCACCCACCTGTCCTCAGCACACTCCTTCCTGCAGCACCCACCTGTCCTCATGCCTGCAGCAGTGCACTGCGGGAATGTGCCTGCACGCTCCTTCCTGCAGCCCCCACCTGTCCTCTTTAGTGCAGCAGGGCACTGCAGGAATGTGCCTGCACACTCCTTTCTGCAGCACCCACCTGTCCTCATGCGTGCAGCAGTGCACTGCGGGAATGTGCCTGCACACTCCTTTCTGCAGCACCCACCTGTCCTCATGCGTGCAGCAGTGCACTGCGGGAATGTGCCTGCACACTCCTTTCTGCAGCACCCAGCTTTCCTCATGCGTGCAGCAGGGCACTGCTGGAATGTGCCTGCACACTCCTTTCTGCAGCACCCACCTGTCCTCATGCGTGCAGCAGGGCACTGCGGGAATGTGCCTGCACACTCCTTCCTGCAGCCCCCACCTGTCCTTATTAGTGCAGCAGTGCACTGCGGGAATGTGCCTGTACACTCCTTCCTGCAGCCACCACCTGTCCTCATTAGTGCAGCAGGGCACTGCAGGAATGTGCCTGCACGCTCCTTTCTGCAGCACCCACCTGTCCTCATGCGTGCAGCAGGGCACTGCGGGAATGTGCCTGCACACTCCTTTCTGCAGCACCCACCTGTCCTCATGCGTGCAGCAGTGCAATGCGGGAATGTGCCTGCACACTCCTTCCTGCAGCACCCACCTGTCCTCATGCGTGCAGCAGTGCACTGCGGGAATGTGCCTGCACACTCCTTCCTGCAGCACCCACCTGTTCTCATGCCTGCAGCAGTGCACTGCGGGAATGTGCCTGCACACTCCTTTCTGCAGCACCCACCTGTCCTCAGCACACTCCTTCCTGCAGAACCCACCTGTCCTCATGCGTGCAGCAGTGCACTGCGGGAATGTGCCTGCACACTCCTTCCTGCAGCACCCACCGGTCCTCTTGCCTGCAGCAGTGCACTGCGGGAATGTGCCTGCACGCTCCTTCCTGCAGCACCCACCTGTCCTCATGCGTGCAGCAGTGCAATGCGGGAATGTGCCTGCACACTCCTTCCTGCAGCACCCTCCTGTCCTCAGCACACTCCTTCCTGCAGCACCCACCTGTCCTCATGCCTGCAGCAGTGCACTGCGGGAATGTGCCTGCACGCTCCTTCCTGCAGCACCCACCTGTCCTCATGCGTGCAGCAGTGCAATGCGGGAATGTGCCTGCACACTCCTTCCTGCAGCACCCACCTGTCCTCATGCGTGCAGCAGTGCACTGCGGGAATGTGCCTGCACACTCCTTCCTGCAGCACCCACCTGTCCTCATGCCTGCAGCAGTGCACTGCGAGAATGTGCCTGCACACTCCTTTCTGCAGCACCCACCTGTCCTCAGCACACTCCTTCCTGCAGCACCTACCTGTCCTCATGCGTGCAGCAGGGGACTGCGGGAATGTGCCTGCGCACTCCTTCCTGCAGCACCCACCTGTCCTCATGCGTGCAGCAGGGCACTGCGGGAATGTGCCTGCACACTCCTTTCTGCAGCACCCACCTGTCCTCATGCGTGCAGCAGGGCACTGCGGGAATGTGCCTGCACACTCCTTCCTGCAGCCCCCACCAGTCCTTATTAGTGCAGCAGTGCACTGCGGGAATGTGCCTGTACACTCCTTCCTGCAGCCCCCACCTGTCCTCATTAGTGCAGCAGGGCACTGCAGGAATGTGCCTGCACGCTCCTTTCTGCAGCACCCACCTGTCCTCATGTGTGCAGCAGTGCAATGCGGGAATGTGCCTGCACACTCCTTCCTGCAGCACCCACCTGTCCTCATGCGTGCAGCAGTGCACTGCGGGAATGAGCCTGCACACTCCTTCCTGCAGCACCCACCTGTCCTCATGCCTGCAGCAGTGCACTGCGGGAATGTGCCTACACACTCCTCTCTGCAGCACCCACCTGTCCTCAGCACACTCCTTCCTGCAGAACCCACCTGTCCTCATGCGTGCAGCAGTGCACTGCGGGAATGTGCCTGCACACTCCTTCCTGCAGCACCCACCGGTCCTCATGCCTGCAGCAGTGCACTGCGGGAATGTGCCTGCACGCTCCTCCCTGCAGCACCCACCTGTCCTCATGCGTGCAGCAGTGCACTGCGGGAATGTGCCTACACACTCCTTCCTGCAGCACCCACCTGTCCTCAGCACACTCCTTCCTGCAGCACCCACCTGTCCTCATGCCTGCAGCAGTGCACAGCGGGAATGTGCCTGCACGCTCCTTCCTGCAGCACCCACCTGTCCTCATGCGTGCAGCAGTGCAATGCGGGAATGTGCCTGCACACTCCTTCCTGCAGCACCCACCTGTCCTCATGCGTGCAGCAGTGCACTGCGGGAATGTGCCTGTACACTCCTTCCTGCAGCACCCACCTGTCCTTATGCCTGCAGCAGTGCACTGCGGGAATGTGCCTGCACACTCCTTTCTGCAGCACCCACCTGTCCTCAGCACACTCCTTCCTGCAGCACCTACCTGTCCTCATGCGTGCAGCAGGGCACTGCGGGAATGTGCCTGCGCACTCCTTCCTGCAGCACCCACCTGTCCTCATGCGTGCAGCAGGGCACTGCGGGAATGTGCCTGCACACTCCTTTCTGCAGCACCCACCTGTCCTCATGCGTGCAGCAGGGCACTGCGGGAATGTGCCTGCACACTCCTTCCTGCAGCCCCCACCTGTCCTCATTAGTGCAGCAGTGCACTGCGGGAATGTCCCTTGTTGGACTTGGCCCGTCTGGCAGGTTCACCCCTGAACTTTTTGCCTAGTGATTTCTGGTCTTTGCGCACTTTGACACTGTGGCGCAGTGTAAAGTGCGTGCTCTCCCTGAGTGCGTGTGTGAGATTGGCCTGCTCTCCCATAGGAATGCATGGGGAATGTCTGTGTCCCTGGTAGTTCCTGATGCGTGAGGCGTGCATGGTCAAGCTTGGTATGTGCGAACTCGTGAGAGTGAATGCTGCGCAATGGTATGTGCGGCGGGTATGTGTCTTGTACGGAAGCGCCACTTCTAGACATGGCTGTGTATGTGCTGTGAAGGTGCTGGCGTGTGATTGGCTGGAGCTGGCTGGGATGCCAGGCTCCAGGAGTCTGTGTGGGTCTGCCCCAGTGGTGAATGGAGAGATTAGCATGCTGATGTGAGGGAGGGGCTGCGCCTGTGTCCTGAATGAGGCTGGGTTTCCCCCACACAATGCTGGCTCCGCCCCCTGTGGTGCGACTGATGACCCTAGCCTGCCTGATGAATGAAAGGGGTGGTTGGGCCATCAAGGGTACTCCAAAACCAGCTGCGACTGGTTCTCCCCCCACCCTGCACCTAAAGACAAAGGGAAAAGGTGTATAAAAGAGGGGCTGTGACCCCATGAAGATGTTCTTGTTCTGACACTTGAATCCTGCCAGGGGCATGCTGCTGCTTGGGCCCAGGGGAAGGCTTGCCCCCCCTGGGCCCTGCCCAGCCCCTGGACTACTGCAGCCCTTGGACCCCTGAAGGACTTTTTGTTGCTCTCTGTGCCTTCCTAGCGCCTGGGAGCGCTGTATTTCTTTCCTAGCGCCTGGGGGCCCTGGATTCCTTCACAAAGTGCCTGGAAGCGCTTTTTCTTTACTCTAGCGCTTGGGAGCGCTCTATCTAGCCCTTAGCGCTGAAGGCGCTTTATTTTGCTTTGCAGGTGCCACCCTGCTTATGGCTGCCCACGGCTCATTTTGCCGATTTTCGGAGCGGGTGCCACCCCGCTTATTTGCCCTTTAATGGACCTCTAGCGAGTGCCCACCTCGCTGTACAATTTAATTAAAGCCGGTGCCCACCCGGCATTGCCCCGTGTTCACCGCCGCAGCCGCGGGCAAAACAGGAAGTCAGGCGGCGTCGCGCCTGACTGTAGGCGGGACTTCCGGTTTGCTAAAGGAAGTCCCGCCCGCTGCCGTCCTCTGATTGGCCGTGGCGCCCGGCCGGAGAAGAGGAGCCCGGAGCCTTGAGGGCTCCACCTGCCAAGTCCCGGTCCCGAGATGGGGGACCGGGTGAAGATGCCGGATGTTGCGTGACGGGGCTCCCAGAAGTGAGGGGAGCCCCGGAGGCGGAGTCCTGCGCTGTCCCCGGAGAGGGGACACAGAGAGAAGGGACGCCCGGAGCCCGGTAAGGAGGGGGGCCTCGGGACTGTCCCTGGTTGTTCTTCGAGCGGCCCCACATGATAGCGGGCCGCTCCAACGATGTGGCCATACCTGTTCCCAGTGGCCCGTCACCCCGGCACTATTTATTTAGAGCCCACGAGGCTCATTGGGCATGTGTACTTCGAGCCTGAGAGGCTCCACCCGTATCTTAACTCCTCGAGCCCTGAGAGGCTCCCCTGGGCCCCACATTGCTTCAAAGCCCATGAGAGGCTCGTTGCCCAGTTTGGCCATGTCGAGTCCCCAGAGGGGGACTCCGCTTGCCCCCGCCTTGTCCTCGAGCCCTGAGAGGCTCCAACGTTGGCTGCAGTTCATGGAGAGCCCGAGAGGCTCAGGGGGCATTTCCTGTCTTACGAGCCCAGAGAGGCTCAAGTGCCAGACCTTTGTTTTGAGAGCCCTGAGAGGCTCTCCCTTTGCATATTTGTTTTCAGAGCCAGAGGGCTCCAACCTATTGCGCAGTTTTGCTTCCTGAGGGGCCAGTGAGGGCCCCTGGCGCCGATATGTTTCCAGTTGCCCAGCAATTAGTGGGCAGCTGCACCGTGTAGGTCTTTTCTTTTCTAGGGACATGTTCTGGACTTTAGGAGTGAGGCGCACTCCTCCATCCCTGGCCTTTCCCCAGCTGCGCAGCACTTAGTGCCAGCTGCAGCGTTTAGGCCCCCCTGTTCTGTCCCTCAGCTGCCCAGCAAGTAGTGGGCGGCTGCTACGTTTAGGTTTTGCGCAAGTGGCGCAACCTGGACCCTGGACTTTGATGTAAGTTCATGTTAATGTGATTTCTGCAAAGTGCTCTTTGCTGCACCGCTGAATGTGTTGTTGATACATCATGTGCCTTGTTTCTCTTGCACCTCTGAATGTGTTTTTATGCGTCATGTGCTTTGTCCTTTTACACCGCTGAATGTATTGTGATGCATCATGTGTTTCCTTTCTTACACCCCTACAGGTATTGTAATACTTAGGTGGTTGTTTTCTCCCTAGTGCAGGTGGTACTAGCGAGGCCCAGGTCCCTAGTGTAATCTCCTAAGATAGTGAGGGTTGCATAGGTGGTGCTCACCTGGTACCAGTAGTGACTGGTTGTATGTTATCTTTGTGCTACAGTTTTACATCCTAAGGGCTATTTTTAAAAGTGTTACTTCTAAAAGTGCTGATTCCTGACAGTGGTCCAGGTGGCCCTGTCTTGTAAATATCCCCTGTAAATTCTGCCCGTGCCCCTGGCACAATGTAAAGTGTGTGTTTTATCTAATGTATGTTTATTGGAATACAAAGGCTATTTTTATATATACCCTTGTGTGGAGTTTCCTTTGTGGTGGGCCTTGGGTGTTGTTGCTGGGGTGCGTGCGCAAATACTTAACTCATACCGCCTCCAAGTTTAGCCTTGCTGCTCGCGCCACGTTACCTAGAGGGCGAGTAGGGGTTATCTTGGCGCGTAACTCCCTTGCCCTGACCTTAGGAATGGTGATCCCTGACTGACCTCGACGCGAGTCTTGGCCAGCCAGGGTCCCGTTTCTAACATTGGACGCAGCGGTGAGGATAAGGATTTGTGTTTGCGATGTACCACAGTGGCAACGGGCCACACTACAAAACTCTACATTTTAGATAAATCACATTTTGGGGATTATTGTATGGTGCTTTTGCTAAAAATGTCATTTCTGTGGAAATGTGTTTCTTGTGCACTTTGAGTTAGGTGTCCCTAGCTCGGGAGGGTAGATCATCCCCCTAAGTGCAGTGTGTTTTCTGGATTCACCAGGAGGGTGGGATCCAGTGGTGGCAGCATAAATGTGTTCAGTGCATGTGTCCCCCGTCCCTGCCCTGGAGTAATGGTACCTGTGTCACGTGTGGTCAGGTTGAGAAATCAGGGGTGGTAGAAACTGCCTTACCAGTCTGGGGAGGGGTGTGTGTGTGGACGAGTGGTGTGTTGCACTGGACGTGTGTGTGAGTTCTCTGGATGGGGAGCTTGCTGAATGCTTGTGTACTCTTGTTTTGCTCAGATACTTAAGTTCCGTGTGTTAAACTTTTCCCAAGAACGTCTGCAGACAGTGGAGCTGGCTTTTGATTTCTGTGGTCTATTTAGAGACAGATGTTTGGAGTTGGTAATGTTCTGGGAGGAGAGAGGCATAGGGGATGGAGTGATTCCAAAAGGAGTGGCTGAGGTGTCTTCCAGCCCAGTGTGGTGGAAGAGGTTAAGTGTAGCCCAGCTAGGTCTCGGTGTAGGGGCTCACGTCCTGTCTCAAGAGGAGAAGGAGTGGGTGGGACTGCATGTCTCCAGGTGCCCGAAACCCAGTGTCAGGGCCTGGAATGTTTCTGAAGGGAACATCAGGTCGGGGGCCTAGGCTGTACCAATAGGTCATTTGAGGAAGATCTCCCAGAGTGTTTGAAGAATGTAGAACATCAGTGAACAGGATTTCATGGGTGGGCCTGAAGCTCATGGGAGTTTCCCCTGCCCTGTGCCATTGTGTTAATTGTTGGGGAGTGACCCTAAGGAAAGGTTCTGGTCTTCCAGCCCAGTGTGGTGGAAGTGGCTCAGAGGAGCACAAGCCTGGTCTTCGTAGTCTGGGTGTTTTTTTCTTAGGAACACCAGGTGAGGGAGCCTAGCATGTCCGTATGGAGCGTCCTTCTAGGGAGATCTCCCAGTGTGGACAGAACGTGGAGCGCCTGTAAGCAGGGCTCTAGTAGTTCTGTTATCTGGCAGTACCGCTCCAGTTGGGAGGGTGCAGAAGTCCAGATGGAGGGGTGCGAGGGGGATAGATTCCCCAGTGGAGTAACCAGTGGGTCAGGGGCCAACCAGAAGGGTTGTGTCGCCAGGGAGTGACCAGGGTGATGCCACTTCTGTCCTGAGTGTCAGGAAGACTTGTACACGACACATTAGTTATGTGTCACCCTCAAGGAAGTCCTGGTGCGCCAGGCATCTGACCAAAGGGGTACGTCCCTCGGTTGGGGAGCCAGTAGCCGGTGTTTCCGGATCTGGACGTAAGGGCAACTGTATGTAGTGTCCTGAAGGAACTCCTGCCTGAAGAGAAGGAACCGGGTAAGCTGCATGGGGGATTGACCTGCAGTGGTTGCCTTGCTGCTGAAGGAGGAGTGAATTCGAATCCCAGGTGGTAGACCAGTTAGGGGAGCTGTGACTCTGTCATGACCAGCCTGGTGTCCTGTAGGCACCGCACTGAGCCGCGTCTGCCTTCGGCCGCGCAGCCTATGCCGCTTGCCGTCCCCGTCTCGACGCGGTCCGTGAGCCGCCGCCTGCGCCGCACCTGGCAACCCGCAAAGTGCAACGCCTCACTACACCGATCTTGTGCTGGTCTGACCGTGGTCACTGCTGCTGAGGGAGTAAAGGTCCCGAACTGGTGGTAGAGTTGTGTTCTGGAGGGTGCTTCAGAAGTAGAGGTAGGGTGGGGCATTCTTGCCCGTGACCTCTGGTCAGCCTGAGGGTGCGGACCCTAGGTTGAATAATCAGTGGTAGTTTGGAACTACACTGAGAAAGGGAGTGGAGAATGGCTATGTAGGCCAGGGGTTACTACCCCCCACTCTATGTATTGGCAGGGACCAGTGGTATCTGGATGGCCTAGGGCCTGGTCCTAGCCGTGGACAACTAAGGAGTACCAGTGGGGTAGCCTAGTTGGGCCTGTTTTTTTTTTAAGTATGTGCTTGTCTTATGGATAAACGTGGCGTAGAACCGGAGGGTGTCCCTGCAGTGCGGGCCCGCGTCCGTGTTCTATCGCCCCAAGCAGGTAAGTCCATCACGGTGGTGATTGTTCTCCCCTGCGTTTTGGCTGGAAGGGGGTTGTGTTGGACTTGGCCCGTCTGGCAGGTTCACCCCTGAACTTTTTGCCTAGTGATTTCTGGTCTTTGCGCACTTTGACACTGTGGCGCAGTGTAAAGTGCGTGCTCTCCCTGAGTGCGTGTGTGAGATTGGCCTGCTCTCCCATAGGAATGCATGGGGAATGTCTGTGTCCCTGGTAGTTCCTGATGCGTGAGGCGTGCATGGTCAAGCTTGGTATGTGCGAACTCGTGAGAGTGAATGCTGCGCAATGGTATGTGCGGCGGGTATGTGTCTTGTACGGAAGCGCCACTTCTAGACATGGCTGTGTATGTGCTGTGAAGGTGCTGGCGTGTGATTGGCTGGAGCTGGCTGGGATGCCAGGCTCCAGGAGTCTGTGTGGGTCTGCCCCAGTGGTGAATGGAGAGATTAGCATGCTGATGTGAGGGAGGGGCTGCGCCTGTGTCCTGAATGAGGCTGGGTTTCCCCCACACAATGCTGGCTCCGCCCCCTGTGGTGCGACTGATGACCCTAGCCTGCCTGATGAATGAAAGGGGTGGTTGGGCCATCAAGGGTACTCCAAAACCAGCTGCGACTGGTTCTCCCCCCACCCTGCACCTAAAGACAAAGGGAAAAGGTGTATAAAAGAGGGGCTGTGACCCCATGAAGATGTTCTTGTTCTGACACTTGAATCCTGCCAGGGGCATGCTGCTGCTTGGGCCCAGGGGAAGGCTTGCCCCCCCTGGGCCCTGCCCAGCCCCTGGACTACTGCAGCCCTTGGACCCCTGAAGGACTTTTTGTTGCTCTCTGTGCCTTCCTAGCGCCTGGGAGCGCTGTATTTCTTTCCTAGCGCCTGGGGGCCCTGGATTCCTTCACAAAGTGCCTGGAAGCGCTTTTTCTTTACTCTAGCGCTTGGGAGCGCTCTATCTAGCCCTTAGCGCTGAAGGCGCTTTATTTTGCTTTGCAGGTGCCACCCTGCTTATGGCTGCCCACGGCTCATTTTGCCGATTTTCGGAGCGGGTGCCACCCCGCTTATTTGCCCTTTAATGGACCTCTAGCGAGTGCCCACCTCGCTGTACAATTTAATTAAAGCCGGTGCCCACCCGGCATTGCCCCGTGTTCACCGCCGCAGCCGCGGGCAAAACAGGAAGTCAGGCGGCGTCGCGCCTGACTGTAGGCGGGACTTCCGGTTTGCTAAAGGAAGTCCCGCCCGCTGCCGTCCTCTGATTGGCCGTGGCGCCCGGCCGGAGAAGAGGAGCCCGGAGCCTTGAGGGCTCCACCTGCCAAGTCCCGGTCCCGAGATGGGGGACCGGGTGAAGATGCCGGATGTTGCGTGACGGGGCTCCCAGAAGTGAGGGGAGCCCCGGAGGCGGAGTCCTGCGCTGTCCCCGGAGAGGGGACACAGAGAGAAGGGACGCCCGGAGCCCGGTAAGGAGGGGGGCCTCGGGACTGTCCCTGGTTGTTCTTCGAGCGGCCCCACATGATAGCGGGCCGCTCCAACGATGTGGCCATACCTGTTCCCAGTGGCCCGTCACCCCGGCACTATTTATTTAGAGCCCACGAGGCTCATTGGGCATGTGTACTTCGAGCCTGAGAGGCTCCACCCGTATCTTAACTCCTCGAGCCCTGAGAGGCTCCCCTGGGCCCCACATTGCTTCAAAGCCCATGAGAGGCTCGTTGCCCAGTTTGGCCATGTCGAGTCCCCAGAGGGGGACTCCGCTTGCCCCCGCCTTGTCCTCGAGCCCTGAGAGGCTCCAACGTTGGCTGCAGTTCATGGAGAGCCCGAGAGGCTCAGGGGGCATTTCCTGTCTTACGAGCCCAGAGAGGCTCAAGTGCCAGACCTTTGTTTTGAGAGCCCTGAGAGGCTCTCCCTTTGCATATTTGTTTTCAGAGCCAGAGGGCTCCAACCTATTGCGCAGTTTTGCTTCCTGAGGGGCCAGTGAGGGCCCCTGGCGCCGATATGTTTCCAGTTGCCCAGCAATTAGTGGGCAGCTGCACCGTGTAGGTCTTTTCTTTTCTAGGGACATGTTCTGGACTTTAGGAGTGAGGCGCACTCCTCCATCCCTGGCCTTTCCCCAGCTGCGCAGCACTTAGTGCCAGCTGCAGCGTTTAGGCCCCCCTGTTCTGTCCCTCAGCTGCCCAGCAAGTAGTGGGCGGCTGCTACGTTTAGGTTTTGCGCAAGTGGCGCAACCTGGACCCTGGACTTTGATGTAAGTTCATGTTAATGTGATTTCTGCAAAGTGCTCTTTGCTGCACCGCTGAATGTGTTGTTGATACATCATGTGCCTTGTTTCTCTTGCACCTCTGAATGTGTTTTTATGCGTCATGTGCTTTGTCCTTTTACACCGCTGAATGTATTGTGATGCATCATGTGTTTCCTTTCTTACACCCCTACAGGTATTGTAATACTTAGGTGGTTGTTTTCTCCCTAGTGCAGGTGGTACTAGCGAGGCCCAGGTCCCTAGTGTAATCTCCTAAGATAGTGAGGGTTGCATAGGTGGTGCTCACCTGGTACCAGTAGTGACTGGTTGTATGTTATCTTTGTGCTACAGTTTTACATCCTAAGGGCTATTTTTAAAAGTGTTACTTCTAAAAGTGCTGATTCCTGACAGTGGTCCAGGTGGCCCTGTCTTGTAAATATCCCCTGTAAATTCTGCCCGTGCCCCTGGCACAATGTAAAGTGTGTGTTTTATCTAATGTATGTTTATTGGAATACAAAGGCTATTTTTATATATACCCTTGTGTGGAGTTTCCTTTGTGGTGGGCCTTGGGTGTTGTTGCTGGGGTGCGTGCGCAAATACTTAACTCATACCGCCTCCAAGTTTAGCCTTGCTGCTCGCGCCACGTTACCTAGAGGGCGAGTAGGGGTTATCTTGGCGCGTAACTCCCTTGCCCTGACCTTAGGAATGGTGATCCCTGACTGACCTCGACGCGAGTCTTGGCCAGCCAGGGTCCCGTTTCTAACATCCCTGCACACTCCTTTCTGCAGCACCCACCTGTCCTCATGCGTGCAGCAGTGCAATGCGGGAATGTGCCTGCACACTCCTTCCTGCAGCACCCACCTGTCCTCATGCGTGCAGCAGTGCACTGCGGGAATGTGCCTGCACCCTCCTTCCTGCAGCACCCACCTGTCCTCATGCCTGCAGCAGTGCACTGCGGGAATGTGCCTGCACACTCCTTTCTGCAGCACCCACCTGTCCTCAGCACACTCCTTCCTGCAGCACCTACCTGTCCTCAAGTGTGCAGCAGGGCACAGCGGGAATGTGCCTGCACACTCCTTCCTGCAGCACCCACCGGTCCTCATGCGTGCAGCAGGGCACTGCGGGAATGTGCCTGCACACTCCTTCCTGCAGCACTCACCTGTCCTCATGCATGCAGCAGTGCACTGCAGGAATGTGCTTGCACACTCCTTTCTGCAGCACCCACTTGTCCTCATGCGTGCAGCAGTGCAATGCGGGAATGTGCCTGCACACTCCTTTCTGCAGCACCCACCTGTCCTCAGCACACTCCTTCCTGCAGCACCTACCTGTCCTCATGCGTGCAGCAGGGGACTGCGGGAATGTGCCTGCGCACTCCTTCCTGCAGCACCCACCTGTCCTCATGCGTGCAGCAGGGCACTGCGGGAATGTGCCTGCACACTCCTTTCTGCAGCACCCACCTGTCCTCATGCGTGCAGCAGGGCACTGCGGGAATGTGCCTGCACACTCCTTCCTGCAGCACCCACCTGTCCTCATGCGTGCAGCAGTGCACTGCGGGAATGTGCCTGCACACTCCTTCCTGCAGCACCCACCTGTCCTCATGCCTGCAGCAGTGCACTGCGGGAATGTGCCTACACACTCCTCTCTGCAGCACCCACCTGTCCTCAGCACACTCCTTCCTGCAGAACCCACCTGTCCTCATGCGTGCAGCAGTGCACTGCGGGAATGTGCCTGCACACTCCTTCCTGCAGCACCCACCGGTCCTCATGCCTGCAGCAGTGCACTGCGGGAATGTGCCTGCACGCTCCTCCCTGCAGCACCCACCTGTCCTCATGCGTGCAGCAGTGCAATGCGGGAATGTGCCTGCACACTCCTTCCTGCAGCACCCACCTGTCCTCAGCACACTCCTTCCTGCAGCACCCACCTGTCCTCATGCCTGCAGCAGTGCACTGCGGGAATGTGCCTGCACGCTCCTTCCTGCAGCACCCACCTGTCCTCATGCGTGCAGCAGTGCAATGCGGGAATGTGCCTGCACACTCCTTCCTGCAGCACCCACCTGTCCTCATGCGTGCAGCAGTGCACTGCGGGAATGTGCCTGTACACTCCTTCCTGCAGCACCCACCTGTCCTTATGCCTGCAGCAGTGCACTGCGGGAATGTGCCTGCACACTCCTTTCTGCAGCACCCACCTGTCCTCAGCACACTCCTTCCTGCAGCACCTACCTGTCCTCGTGCGTGCAGCAGGGCACTGCGGGAATGTGCCTGCGCACTCCTTCCTGCAGCACCCACCTGTCCTCATGCGTGCAGCAGGGCACTGCGGGAATGTGCCTGCACACTCCTTTCTGCAGCACCCACCTGTCCTCATGCCTGCAGCAGGGCACTGCGGGAATGTGCCTGCACACTCCTTCCTGCAGCCCCCACCTGTCCTCATTAGTGCAGCAGTGCACTGCGGGAATGTCCCTGCACACTCCTTTCTGCAGCACCCACCTGTCCTCATGCGTGCAGCAGTGCAATGCGGGAATGTGCCTGCACACTCCTTCCTGCAGCACCCACCTGTCCTCATGCGTGCAGCAGTGCACTGCGGGAATGTGCCTGCACACTCCTTACTGCAGCACCCACCTGTCCTCATGCCTGCAGCAGTGCACTGCGGGAATGTACCTGCACACTCCTTTCTGCAGCACCCACCTGTCCTCAGCACACTCCTTCCTGCAGCACCTACCTGTCCTCATGCGTGCAGCAGGGCACTGCGGGAATGTGCCTGCACACTCCTTCCTGCAGCACCCACCGGTCCTCATGCGTGCAGCAGGGCACTGCGGGAATGTGCCTGCACACTGGTTCCTGCAGCACTCACCTGTCCTCATGCATGCAGCAGTGCACTGCAGGAATGTGCTTGCACACTCCTTTCTGCAGCACCCAGCTTTCCTCATGCGTGCAGCAGGGCACTGCTGGAATGTGCCTGCACACTCCTTTCTGCAGCACCCACCTGTCCTCATGCGTGCAGCAGGGCACTGCGGGAATGTGCCTGCACACTCCTTCCTGCAGCCCCCACCTGTCCTTATTAGTGCAGCAGTGCACTGCGGGAATGTGCCTGTACACTCCTTCCTGCAGCCACCACCTGTCCTCATTAGTGCAGCAGGGCACTGCAGGAATGTGCCTGCACGCTCCTTTCTGCAGCACCCACCTGTCCTCATGCGTGCAGCAGGGCACTGCGGGAATGTGCCTGCACACTCCTTTCTGCAGCACCCACCTGTCCTCATGCGTGCAGCAGTGCAATGCGGGAATGTGCCTGCACACTCCTTCCTGCAGCACCCACCTGTCCTCATGCGTGCAGCAGTGCACTGCGGGAATGTGCCTGCACACTCCTTCCTGCAGCACCCACCTGTTCTCATGCCTGCAGCAGTGCACTGCGGGAATGTGCCTGCACACTCCTTTCTGCAGCACCCACCTGTCCTCAGCACACTCCTTCCTGCAGAACCCACCTGTCCTCATGCGTGCAGCAGTGCACTGCGGGAATGTGCCTGCACACTCCTTCCTGCAGCACCCACCGGTCCTCTTGCCTGCAGCAGTGCACTGCGGGAATGTGCCTGCACGCTCCTTCCTGCAGCACCCACCTGTCCTCATGCGTGCAGCAGTGCAATGCGGGAATGTGCCTGCACACTCCTTCCTGCAGCACCCTCCTGTCCTCAGCACACTCCTTCCTGCAGCACCCACCTGTCCTCATGCCTGCAGCAGTGCACTGCGGGAATGTGCCTGCACGCTCCTTCCTGCAGCACCCACCTGTCCTCATGCGTGCAGCAGTGCAATGCGGGAATGTGCCTGCACACTCCTTCCTGCAGCACCCACCTGTCCTCATGCGTGCAGCAGTGCACTGCGGGAATGTGCCTGCACACTCCTTCCTGCAGCACCCACCTGTCCTCATGCCTGCAGCAGTGCACTGCGAGAATGTGCCTGCACACTCCTTTCTGCAGCACCCACCTGTCCTCAGCACACTCCTTCCTGCAGCACCTACCTGTCCTCATGCGTGCAGCAGGGGACTGCGGGAATGTGCCTGCGCACTCCTTCCTGCAGCACCCACCTGTCCTCATGCGTGCAGCAGGGCACTGCGGGAATGTGCCTGCACACTCCTTTCTGCAGCACCCACCTGTCCTCATGCGTGCAGCAGGGCACTGCGGGAATGTGCCTGCACACTCCTTCCTGCAGCCCCCACCAGTCCTTATTAGTGCAGCAGTGCACTGCGGGAATGTGCCTGTACACTCCTTCCTGCAGCCCCCACCTGTCCTCATTAGTGCAGCAGGGCACTGCAGGAATGTGCCTGCACGCTCCTTTCTGCAGCACCCACCTGTCCTCATGTGTGCAGCAGTGCAATGCGGGAATGTGCCTGCACACTCCTTCCTGCAGCACCCACCTGTCCTCATGCGTGCAGCAGTGCACTGCGGGAATGAGCCTGCACACTCCTTCCTGCAGCACCCACCTGTCCTCATGCCTGCAGCAGTGCACTGCGGGAATGTGCCTACACACTCCTCTCTGCAGCACCCACCTGTCCTCAGCACACTCCTTCCTGCAGAACCCACCTGTCCTCATGCGTGCAGCAGTGCACTGCGGGAATGTGCCTGCACACTCCTTCCTGCAGCACCCACCGGTCCTCATGCCTGCAGCAGTGCACTGCGGGAATGTGCCTGCACGCTCCTCCCTGCAGCACCCACCTGTCCTCATGCGTGCAGCAGTGCACTGCGGGAATGTGCCTACACACTCCTTCCTGCAGCACCCACCTGTCCTCAGCACACTCCTTCCTGCAGCACCCACCTGTCCTCATGCCTGCAGCAGTGCACAGCGGGAATGTGCCTGCACGCTCCTTCCTGCAGCACCCACCTGTCCTCATGCGTGCAGCAGTGCAATGCGGGAATGTGCCTGCACACTCCTTCCTGCAGCACCCACCTGTCCTCATGCGTGCAGCAGTGCACTGCGGGAATGTGCCTGTACACTCCTTCCTGCAGCACCCACCTGTCCTTATGCCTGCAGCAGTGCACTGCGGGAATGTGCCTGCACACTCCTTTCTGCAGCACCCACCTGTCCTCAGCACACTCCTTCCTGCAGCACCTACCTGTCCTCATGCGTGCAGCAGGGCACTGCGGGAATGTGCCTGCGCACTCCTTCCTGCAGCACCCACCTGTCCTCATGCGTGCAGCAGGGCACTGCGGGAATGTGCCTGCACACTCCTTTCTGCAGCACCCACCTGTCCTCATGCGTGCAGCAGGGCACTGCGGGAATGTGCCTGCACACTCCTTCCTGCAGCCCCCACCTGTCCTCATTAGTGCAGCAGTGCACTGCGGGAATGTCCCTGCACACTCCTTTCTGCAGCACCCACCTGTCCTCATGCGTGCAGCAGTGCAATGCGGGAATGTGCCTGCACACTCCTTCCTGCAGCACCCACCTGTCCTCATGCGTGCAGCAGTGCACTGCGGGAATGTGCCTGCACCCTCCTTCCTGCAGCACCCACCTGTCCTCATGCCTGCAGCAGTGCACTGCGGGAATGTGCCTGCACACTCCTTTCTGCAGCACCCACCTGTCCTCAGCACACTCCTTCCTGCAGCACCTACCTGTCCTCAAGTGTGCAGCAGGGCACAGCGGGAATGTGCCTGCACACTCCTTCCTGCAGCACCCACCGGTCCTCATGCGTGCAGCAGGGCACTGCGGGAATGTGCCTGCACACTCCTTCCTGCAGCACTCACCTGTCCTCATGCATGCAGCAGTGCACTGCAGGAATGTGCTTGCACACTCCTTTCTGCAGCACCCACTTGTCCTCATGCGTGCAGCAGTGCAATGCGGGAATGTGCCTGCACACTCCTTTCTGCAGCACCCACCTGTCCTCAGCACACTCCTTCCTGCAGCACCTACCTGTCCTCATGCGTGCAGCAGGGGACTGCGGGAATGTGCCTGCGCACTCCTTCCTGCAGCACCCACCTGTCCTCATGCGTGCAGCAGGGCACTGCGGGAATGTGCCTGCACACTCCTTTCTGCAGCACCCACCTGTCCTCATGCGTGCAGCAGGGCACTGCGGGAATGTGCCTGCACACTCCTTCCTGCAGCACCCACCTGTCCTCATGCGTGCAGCAGTGCACTGCGGGAATGTGCCTGCACACTCCTTCCTGCAGCACCCACCTGTCCTCATGCCTGCAGCAGTGCACTGCGGGAATGTGCCTACACACTCCTCTCTGCAGCACCCACCTGTCCTCAGCACACTCCTTCCTGCAGAACCCACCTGTCCTCATGCGTGCAGCAGTGCACTGCGGGAATGTGCCTGCACACTCCTTCCTGCAGCACCCACCGGTCCTCATGCCTGCAGCAGTGCACTGCGGGAATGTGCCTGCACGCTCCTCCCTGCAGCACCCACCTGTCCTCATGCGTGCAGCAGTGCAATGCGGGAATGTGCCTGCACACTCCTTCCTGCAGCACCCACCTGTCCTCAGCACACTCCTTCCTGCAGCACCCACCTGTCCTCATGCCTGCAGCAGTGCACTGCGGGAATGTGCCTGCACGCTCCTTCCTGCAGCACCCACCTGTCCTCATGCGTGCAGCAGTGCAATGCGGGAATGTGCCTGCACACTCCTTCCTGCAGCACCCACCTGTCCTCATGCGTGCAGCAGTGCACTGCGGGAATGTGCCTGTACACTCCTTCCTGCAGCACCCACCTGTCCTTATGCCTGCAGCAGTGCACTGCGGGAATGTGCCTGCACACTCCTTTCTGCAGCACCCACCTGTCCTCAGCACACTCCTTCCTGCAGCACCTACCTGTCCTCGTGCGTGCAGCAGGGCACTGCGGGAATGTGCCTGCGCACTCCTTCCTGCAGCACCCACCTGTCCTCATGCGTGCAGCAGGGCACTGCGGGAATGTGCCTGCACACTCCTTTCTGCAGCACCCACCTGTCCTCATGCCTGCAGCAGGGCACTGCGGGAATGTGCCTGCACACTCCTTCCTGCAGCCCCCACCTGTCCTCATTAGTGCAGCAGTGCACTGCGGGAATGTCCCTGCACACTCCTTTCTGCAGCACCCACCTGTCCTCATGCGTGCAGCAGTGCAATGCGGGAATGTGCCTGCACACTCCTTCCTGCAGCACCCACCTGTCCTCATGCGTGCAGCAGTGCACTGCGGGAATGTGCCTGCACACTCCTTACTGCAGCACCCACCTGTCCTCATGCCTGCAGCAGTGCACTGCGGGAATGTACCTGCACACTCCTTTCTGCAGCACCCACCTGTCCTCAGCACACTCCTTCCTGCAGCACCTACCTGTCCTCATGCGTGCAGCAGGGCACTGCGGGAATGTGCCTGCACACTCCTTCCTGCAGCACCCACCGGTCCTCATGCGTGCAGCAGGGCACTGCGGGAATGTGCCTGCACACTGGTTCCTGCAGCACTCACCTGTCCTCATGCATGCAGCAGTGCACTGCAGGAATGTGCTTGCACACTCCTTTCTGCAGCACCCACTTGTCCTCATGCGTGCAGCAGTGCAATGCAGGAATGTGCCTGCACACTCCTTTCTGCAGCACCCACCTGTCCTCATGCATGCAGCAGTGCACTGCGGGAATGTTGCTTGCACACTCCTTTCTGCAGCACCCACCTGTACTCATGCGTGCAACAGGGCACTGCAGGAATGTGCTTGCACACTCCTTTCTGCAGCACCCACTTGTCCTCATGCGTGCAGCAGTGCAATGCGGGAATGTGCCTGCACACTCCTTTCTGCAGCACCCACCTGTCCTCATGCATGCAGCAGTGCACTGCGGGAATGTTGCTTGCACACTCCTTTCTGCAGCACCCACCTGTACTCATGCGTGCAACAGGGCACTGCGGGAATGTGCCTGCGCACTCCTTGCTGCAGCACCCACCTGTCCTCATGCGTGCAGCAGTGCACTGCGGGAATGTACCTGCACGCTCCTTCCTGCAGCACTCACCTGTCCTCAGCACACTCCTTCCTGCAGCACCTACCTGTCCTCATGCGTGCAGCAGGGCACTGCGGGAATGTGCCTGCACACTCCTTTCTGCAGCACCCACCTGTCCTCAGCACACTCCTTCCTGCAGCACCTACCTGTCCTCATGCGTGCAGCAGGGCACTGCGGGAATGTGCCTGCGCACTCCTTGCTGCAGCACCCACCTGTCCTCATGCGTGCAGCAGGGCACTGCGGGAATGTGCCTGCGCACTCCTTGCTGCAGCACCCACCTGTCCTCAGCACACTCCTTCCTGCAGCACCTACCTGTCCTCATGCGTGCAGCAGGGCACTGCGGGAATGTGCCTGCACACTCCTTCCTGCAGCATCCGCCTGTCCTCAGCACACTCCTTGCTGCAGCACCCACCTGTCCTCAGCACACTCCTTCCCGCAGCACCTACCTGTCCTCATGCGTGCAGCAGGGCACTGCGGGAATGTGCCTGCACACTCCTTCCTGCAGCATCGGCCTGTCCTCATGCGTGCAGCAGTGCACTGCGGGAATGTGCCTGCACGCTCCTTCCTGTAGCACTCACCTGTCCTCAGCACACTCCTTCCTGCAGCACCTACCTGTCCTCATGCGTGCAGCAGGGCACTGCGGGAATGTGCCTGCACACTCCTTTCTGCAGCACCCACCTGTCCTCAGCACACTCCTTCCTGCAGCACCTACCTGTCCTCATGCGTGCAGCAGGGCACTGCGGGAATGTGCCTGCACACTCCTTCCTGTAGCACCCACCTGTCCTCATGCGTGCAGCAGGGCACTGCGGGAATGTGCCTGCACACTCCTTTCTGCAGCACCCACCTGTCCTCAGCACACTCCTTCCTGCAGCACCTACCTGTCCTCATGCGTGCAGCAGGGCACTGCGGGAATGTGCCTGCGCACTCCTTGCTGCAGCACCCACCTGTCCTCATGCGTGCAGCAGGGCACTGCGGGAATGTGCCTGCGCACTCCTTGCTGCAGCACCCACCTGTCCTCAGCACACTCCTTCCTGCAGCACCTACCTGTCCTCATGCGTGCAGCAGGGCACTGCGGGAATGTGCCTGCGCACTCCTTGCTGCAGCACCCACCTGTCCTCAGCACACTCCTTCCTGCAGCACCTACCTGTCCTCATGCGTGCAGCAGGGCACTGCGGGAATGTGCCTGCACACTCGTTCCTGCAGCATCCGCCTGTCCTCATGCGTGCAGCAGTGCACTGCAGGAATGTGCCTGCACGCTCCTTCCTGCAGCACTCACCTGTCCTCAGCACACTCCTTCCTGCAGCACCTACCTGTCCTCATGCGTGCAGCAGGGCACTGCGGGAATGTGCCTGCGCACTCCTTGCTGCAGCACCCACCTGTCCTCAGCACACTCCTTCCTGCAGCACCTACCTGTCCTCATGCGTGCAGCAGGGCACTGCGGGAATGTGCCTGCGCACTCCTTGCTGCAGCACCCACCTGTCCTCATGCGTGCAGCAGGGCACTGCGGGAATGTGCCTGCGCACTCCTTCCTGCAGCATCCGCCTGTCCTCATGCGTGCAGCAGTGCACTGCGGGAATGTGCCTGCACGCTCCTTCCTGCAGCACTCACCAGTCCTCAGCACACTCCTTCCTGCAGCACCTACCTGTCCTCATGCGTGCAGCAGGGCACTGCGGGAATGTGCTTGCACACTCCTTTCTGCAGCACCCACCTGTCCTCAGCACACTCCTTCCTGCAGCACCTACCTGTCCTCATGCGTGCAGCAGGGCACTGCGGGAATGTGCCTGCAGACTCCTTCCTGCAGCACCCACCTGTCCTCATGCGTGCAGCAGGGCACTGCGGGAATGTGCCTGCGCACTCCTTGCTGCAGCACCCACCTGTCCTCATGCGTGCAGCAGGGCACTGCGGGAATGTGCCTGCACACTCCTTCCTGCAGCACTCACCTGTCCTCATGCGTGCAGCAGGGCACTGCGGGAATGTGCCTGCACACTCCTTTCTTCAGCACCCACCTTTCCTCATGCGTGCAGCAGGGCACTGCGGGAATGTGCCTGCACACTCGTTCCTGCAGCACTCACCTGTCCTCATGCATGCAGCAGTGCACTGCAGGAATGTGCTTGCACACTCCTTTCTGCAGCACCCACCTGTCCTCATGCGTGCAGCAGTGCAATGTGGGAATGTGCCTGCACATTCCTTTCTGCAGCACCCACCTGTCCTCATGCATGCAGCAGTGCACTGCGGGAATGTGCTTGCACACTCCTTTCTGCAGCACCCACCTGTCCTCATGCGTGCAGCAGGGCACTGCGGGAATGTGCCTGCACACTCCTTGCTGCAGCACCCACCTGTCCTCATGCGTGCAGCAGTGCACTGCAGGAATGTGCCTGCACACTCCTTCCTGCAGCATCCGCCTGTCCTCATGCGTGCAGCAGTGCACTGCGGGAATGTGCCTGCACGCTCCTTCCTGCAGCACTCACCTGTCCTCAGCACACTCCTTCCTGCAGCACCTACCTGTCCTCATGCGTGCAGCAGGGCACTGCGGGAATGTGCCTGCACACTCCTTTCTGCAGCACCCACCTGTCCTCAGCACACTCCTTCCTGCAGCACCTACCTGTCCTCATGCGTGCAGCAGGGCACTGCGGGAATGTGCCTGCGCACTCCTTGCTGCAGCACCCACCTGTCCTCATGCGTGCAGCAGGGCACTGCGGGAATGTGCCTGCGCACTCCTTGCTGCAGCACCCACCTGTCCTCAGCACACTCCTTCCTGCAGCACCTGCCTGTCCTCATGCGTGCAGTAGGGCACTGCGGGAATGTGCCGGCACACTCCTTTCTGCAGCACCCACCTGTCCTCAGCACACTCCTTCCTGCAGCACCTACCTGTCCTCATGCGTGCAGCAGGGCACTGCGGGAATGTGCCTGCGCACTCCTTGCTGCAGCACCCACCTGTCCTCATGCGTGCAGCAGGGCACTGCGGGAATGTGCCTGCACACTCCTTCCTGCAGCATCTGCCTGTCCTCATGCGTGCAGCAGTGCACTGCGGGAATGTGCCTGCACACTCCTTCCTGCAGCACTCACCTGTCCTCAGCACACTCCTTCCTGCAGCACCTACCTGTCCTCATGCGTGCAGCAGGGCACTGCGGGAATGTGCCTGCACACTCCTTCCTGCAGCACCTACCTGTCCTCATGCGTGCAGCAGGGCACTGCGGGAATGTGCCTGCACACTCCTTCCTGCAGCACCCACCTGTCCTCATGCGTGCAGCAGTGCACTGCGGGAATGTGCCTGCGCACTCCTTTCTGCAGCACCCACCTGTCCTCATGCGTGCAGCAGGGCACTGCGGGAATGTGCCTGCACACTCCTTTCTGCAGCACCCACCTGTCCTCATGCGTGCAGCAGGGCACTGCGGGAATGTGCCTGCGCACTCCTTTCTGCAGCACCCACCTGTCCTCATGCGTGCAGCAGGGCACTGCGGGAATGTCCCTGCACACTCCTTTCTGCAGCACCCACCTGTCCTCATGCGTGCAGCAGTGCAATGCGAGAATGTGCCTGCACACTCCTTCCTGCAGCACCCACCTGTCCTCATGCGTGCAGCAGTGCACTGCGGGAATGTGCCTGCACACTCCTTCCTGCAGCACCCACCTGTCCTCATGCGTGCAGCAGTGCACTGCGGGAATGTGCCTGCACACTCCTTTCTGCAGCACCCACCTGTCCTCATGCGTGCAGCAGTGCACTGCGGGAATGTGCCTGCACACTCCTTCCTGCAGCACCCACCTGTCCTCAGCACACTCCTTCCTGCAGCACCCACCTGTCCTCAGCACACTCCTTCCTGCAGCACCTACCTGTCCTCATGCGTGCAGCAGTGCACTGCGGGAATGTGCCTGCACACTCCTTTCTGCAGCACCCACCTGTCCTCATGCGTGCAGCAGGGCACTGTGGGAATGTGCCTGCACACTCCTTCCTGCAGCACCCACCTGTCCTCATGCATGCAGCAGTGCACTGCGGGAATGTGCCTGCACACTCCTTTCTGCAGCACCCACCTGTCCTCATGCGTGCAGCAGGGCACTGCGAGAATGTGCCTGCACACTCCTTTCTGCAGCACCCACCTGTCCTCATGCGTGCAGCAGGGCACTGCGGGAATGTGCCTGCACACTCCTTCCTGCAGCACCCACCTGTCCTCAGCACACTCCTTCCTGCAGCACCTACCTGTCCTCATGCGTGCAGCAGGGCACTGCGGGAATGTGCCTGCACACTCCTTCCTGCAGCACCCACCTGTCCTCATGCGTGCAGCAGTGCACTGCGGGAATGTGCCTGCGCACTCCTTTCTGCAGCACCCACCTGTCCTCATGCGTGCAGCAGGGCACTGCGGGAATGTGCCTGCACACTCCTTTCTGCAGCACCCACCTGTCCTCATGCGTGCAGCAGGGCACTGCGGGAATGTGCCTGCGCACTCCTTTCTGCAGCACCCACCTGTCCTCATGCGTGCAGCAGGGCACTGCGGGAATGTCCCTGCACACTCCTTTCTGCAGCACCCACCTGTCCTCATGCGTGCAGCAGTGCAATGCGGGAATGTGCCTGCACACTCCTTCCTGCAGCACCCACCTGTCCTCATGCGTGCAGCAGTGCACTGCGGGAATGTGCCTGCACACTCCTTCCTGCAGCACCCACCTGTCCTCATGCGTGCAGCAGTGCACTGCGGGAATGTGCCTGCACACTCCTTTCTGCAGCACCCACCTGTCCTCATGCGTGCAGCAGTGCACTGCGGGAATGTGCCTGCACGCTCCTTCCTGCAGCACCCACCTGTCCTCATGCGTGCAGCAGTGCACTGCGGGAATGTGCCTGCACACTCCTTCCTGCAGCACCCACCTGTCCTCATGCGTGCAGCAGTGCACTGCGGGAATGTGCCTGCACACTCCTTCCTGCAGCACCCACCTGTCCTCCGCACACTCCTTCCTGCAGCACCCACCTGTCCTCAGCACACTCCTTCCTGCAGCACCTACCTGTCCTCATGCGTGCAGCAGTGCACTGCGGGAATGTGCCTGCACACTCTTTCCTGCAGCACCCACCTGTCCTCAGCACACTCCTTCCTGCAGCACCCACCTGTCCTCATGCGTGCAGCAGTGCACTGCGGGAATGTGCCTGCACACTCCTTCCTGCAGCACCCACCTGTCCTCATGCGTGCAGCAGTGCACTGCGGGAATGTGCCTGCACACTCCTTCCTGCAGCACCCACCTGTCCTCATGCGTGCAGCAGGGCACTGCGGGAATGTCCCTGCACACTCCTTTCTGCAGCACCCACCTGTCCTCATGCGTGCAGCAGTGCAATGCGAGAATGTGCCTGCACACTCCTTCCTGCAGCACCCACCTGTCCTCATGCGTGCAGCAGTGCACTGCGGGAATGTGCCTGCACACTCCTTCCTGCAGCACCCACCTGTCCTCATGCGTGCAGCAGTGCACTGCGGGAATGTGCCTGCACACTCCTTTCTGCAGCACCCACCTGTCCTCATGCGTGCAGCAGTGCACTGCGGGAATGTGCCTGCACACTCCTTCCTGCAGCACCCACCTGTCCTCATGCGTGCAGCAGTGCACTGCGGGAATGTGCCTGCACACTCCTTCCTGCAGCACCCACCTGTCCTCATGCGTGCAGCAGTGCACTGCGGGAATGTGCCTGCACACTCCTTCCTGCAGCACCCACCTGTCCTCAGCACACTCCTTCCTGCAGCACCCACCTGTCCTCAGCACACTCCTTCCTGCAGCACCTACCTGTCCTCATGCGTGCAGCAGTGCACTGCGGGAATGTGCCTGCACACTCCTTTCTGCAGCACCCACCTGTCCTCATGCGTGCAGCAGGGCACTGTGGGAATGTGCCTGCACACTCCTTCCTGCAGCACCCACCTGTCCTCATGCATGCAGCAGTGCACTGCGGGAATGTGCCTGCACACTCCTTTCTGCAGCACCCACCTGTCCTCATGCGTGCAGCAGGGCACTGCGAGAATGTGCCTGCACACTCCTTTCTGCAGCACCCACCTGTCCTCATGCGTGCAGCAGGGCACTGCGGGAATGTGCCTGCACACTCCTTCCTGCAGCACCCACCTGTCCTCAGCACACTCCTTCCTGCAGCACCTACCTGTCCTCATGCGTGCAGCAGGGCACTGCGGGAATGTGCCTGCACACTCCTTCCTGCAGCACCCACCTGTCCTCATGCGTGCAGCAGTGCACTGCGGGAATGTGCCTGCGCACTCCTTTCTGCAGCACCCACCTGTCCTCATGCGTGCAGCAGGGCACTGCGGGAATGTGCCTGCACACTCCTTTCTGCAGCACCCACCTGTCCTCATGCGTGCAGCAGGGCACTGCGGGAATGTGCCTGCGCACTCCTTTCTGCAGCACCCACCTGTCCTCATGCGTGCAGCAGGGCACTGCGGGAATGTCCCTGCACACTCCTTTCTGCAGCACCCACCTGTCCTCATGCGTGCAGCAGTGCAATGCGGGAATGTGCCTGCACACTCCTTCCTGCAGCACCCACCTGTCCTCATGCGTGCAGCAGTGCACTGCGGGAATGTGCCTGCACACTCCTTCCTGCAGCACCCACCTGTCCTCATGCGTGCAGCAGTGCACTGCGGGAATGTGCCTGCACACTCCTTTCTGCAGCACCCACCTGTCCTCATGCGTGCAGCAGTGCACTGCGGGAATGTGCCTGCACGCTCCTTCCTGCAGCACCCACCTGTCCTCATGCGTGCAGCAGTGCACTGCGGGAATGTGCCTGCACACTCCTTCCTGCAGCACCCACCTGTCCTCATGCGTGCAGCAGTGCACTGCGGGAATGTGCCTGCACACTCCTTCCTGCAGCACCCACCTGTCCTCCGCACACTCCTTCCTGCAGCACCCACCTGTCCTCAGCACACTCCTTCCTGCAGCACCTACCTGTCCTCATGCGTGCAGCAGTGCACTGCGGGAATGTGCCTGCACACTCTTTCCTGCAGCACCCACCTGTCCTCAGCACACTCCTTCCTGCAGCACCCACCTGTCCTCATGCGTGCAGCAGTGCACTGCGGGAATGTGCCTGCACACTCCTTCCTGCAGCACCCACCTGTCCTCATGCGTGCAGCAGTGCACTGCGGGAATGTGCCTGCACACTCCTTCCTGCAGCACCCACCTGTCCTCATGCGTGCAGCAGTGCACTGCGGGAATGTGCCTGCACACTCCTTCCTGCAGCACCCACCTGTCCTCAGCACACTCCTTCCTGCAGCACCCACCTGTCCTCATGCATGCAGCAGGGCACTGCGGGAATGTGCCTGCACACTCCTTCCTGCAGCACCCACCTGTCCTCAGCACACTCCTTCCTGCAGCACCTACCTGTTCTCATGCGTGCAGCAGTGTACTGCGGGAATGTGCCTGCACACTCCTTCCTGCAGCACCCACCTGTCCTCAGCACACTCCTTCCTGCAGCACCCACCTGTCCTCATGCGTGCAGCAGGGCACTGCGGGAATGTGCCTGCACACTCCTTTCTGCAGCACCCACCTGTCCTCATGCGTGCAGCAGTGCACTGCGGGAATGTGCCTGCGCACTCCTTGCTGCAGCACCCACCTGTCCTCATGCGTGCAGCAGTGCAATGCGGGAATGTGCCTGCACACTCCTTCCTGCAGCACCCACCTGTCCTCATGCGTGCAGCAGTGCACTGCGGGAATGTGCCTGCAACTCCTTCCTGCAGCACCCACCTTTCCTCATGCGTGCAGCAGTGCACTGCGGGAATGTGCCTGCACACTCCTTCCTGCAGCACCCACCTGTCCTCAGCACACTCCTTCCTGCAGCACCCACCTGTCCTCATGCGTGCAGCAGGGCACTGCGGGAATGTGCCTGCACACTCCTTCCTGCAGCACCCACCTGTCCTCATGCGTGCAGCAGTGCACTGCGGGAATGTGCCTGCGCACTCCTTCCTGCAGCACCCACCTGTCCTCATGCGTGCAGCAGTGCAATGCGGGAATGCGCCTGCACACTCCTTCCTGCAGCATCCACCTGTCCTCATGCGTGCAGCAGTGCACTGCAGGAATGTGCCTGCACACTCCTTCCTGCAGCACCCACCTGTCCTCATGCGTGCAGCAGTGCACTGCGGGAATGTGCCTGCACACTCCTTCCTGCAGCACCCACCTGTCCTCAGCACACTCCTTCCTGCAGCACCTACCTGTCCTCATGCGTGCAGCAGTGCACTGCAGGAATGTACCTGTACACTCCTTCCTGCAGCACCCACCTGTCCTCATGCGTGCAGCAGCGCACTGCGGGAATGTGCCTGCACACTCCTTCCTGCAGCACCCACCTGTCCTCATGCGTGCAGCAGTGCACTGCGGGAATGTGCCTGCACACTCCTTCCTGCAGCACCTACCTGTCCTCATGCGTGCAGCAGTGCACTGCAGGAATGTACCTGTACACTCCTTCCTGCAGCACCCACCTGTCCTCATGCGTGCAGCAGTGCACTGCAGGAATGTACCTGTACACTCCTTCCTGCAGCACCCACCTGTCCTCATGCGTGCAGCAGCGCACTGCGGGAATGTGCCTGCACACTCCTTCCTGCAGCACCCACCTGTCCTCATGCGTGCAGCAGTGCACTGCGGGAATGTGCCTGCACACTCCTTCCTGCAGCACCCACCTGTCCTCATGCGTGCAGCAGTGCACTGCGGGAATGTGCCTGCACACTCCTTCCTGCAGCACCCACCTGTCCTCATGCGTGCAGCAGTGCACTGCGGGAATGTGCCTGCACACTCCTTCCTGCAGCACCCACCTGTCCTCATGCGTGCAGCAGTGCACTGCGGGAATGTGCCTGCACGCTCCTTCCTGCAGCACTCACCTGTCCTCAGCACACTCCTTCCTGCAGCACCTACCTGTCCTCATGCGTGCAGCAGGGCACTGCGGGAATGTGCCTGCACACTCCTTTCTGCAGCACCCACCTGTCCTCAGCACACTCCTTCCTGCAGCACCTACCTGTCCTCATGCGTGCAGCAGGGCACTGCGGGAATGTGCCTGCGCACTCCTTGCTGCAGCACCCACCTGTCCTCATGCGTGCAGCAGGGCACTGCGGGAATGTGCCTGCGCACTCCTTGCTGCAGCACCCACCTGTCCTCAGCACACTCCTTCCTGCAGCACCTGCCTGTCCTCATGCGTGCAGCAGGGCACTGCGGGAATGTGCCTGCGCACTCCTTGCTGCAGCACCCACCTGTCCTCAGCACACTCCTTCCTGCAGCACCTACCTGTCCTCATGCGTGCAGCAGGGCACAGCGGGAATGTGCCTGCACACTCCTTCCTGCAGCATCCGCCTGTCCTCATGCGTGCAGCAGTGCACTGCGGGAATGTGCCTGCACACTCCTTCCTGCAGCACTCACCTGTCCTCAGCACACTCCTTCCTGCAGCACCTACCTGTCCTCATGCGTGCAGTAGGGCACTGCGGGAATGTGCCGGCACACTCCTTTCTGCAGCACCCACCTGTCCTCAGCACACTCCTTCCTGCAGCACCTACCTGTCCTCATGCGTGCAGCAGGGCACTGCGGGAATGTGCCTGCGCACTCCTTGCTGCAGCACCCACCTGTCCTCATGCGTGCAGCAGGGCACTGCGGGAATGTGCCTGCACACTCCTTCCTGCAGCATCCGCCTGTCCTCATGCGTGCAGCAGTGCACTGCGGGAATGTGCCTGCACACTCCTTCCTGCAGCACTCACCTGTCCTCAGCACACTCCTTCCTGCAGCACCTACCTGTCCTCATGCGTGCAGCAGGGCACTGCGGGAATGTGCCTGCACACTCCTTCCTGCAGCACCTACCTGTCCTCATGCGTGCAGCAGGGCACTGCGGGAATGTGCCTGCACACTCCTTCCTGCAGCACCCACCTGTCCTCATGCGTGCAGCAGTGCACTGCGGGAATGTGCCTGCGCACTCCTTTCTGCAGCACCCACCTGTCCTCATGCGTGCAGCAGGGCACTGCGGGAATGTGCCTGCACACTCCTTTCTGCAGCACCCACCTGTCCTCATGCGTGCAGCAGGGCACTGCGGGAATGTGCCTGCGCACTCCTTTCTGCAGCACCCACCTGTCCTCATGCGTGCAGCAGGGCACTGCGGGAATGTCCCTGCACACTCCTTTCTGCAGCACCCACCTGTCCTCATGCGTGCAGCAGTGCAATGCGAGAATGTGCCTGCACACTCCTTCCTGCAGCACCCACCTGTCCTCATGCGTGCAGCAGTGCACTGCGGGAATGTGCCTGCACACTCCTTCCTGCAGCACCCACCTGTCCTCATGCGTGCAGCAGTGCACTGCTGGAATGTGCCTGCACACTCCTTTCTGCAGCACCCACCTGTCCTCATGCGTGCAGCAGTGCACTGCGGGAATGTGCCTGCACACTCCTTCCTGCAGCACCCACCTGTCCTCATGCGTGCAGCAGTGCACTGCGGGAATGTGCCTGCACACTCCTTCCTGCAGCACCCACCTGTCCTCATGCGTGCAGCAGTGCACTGCGGGAATGTGCCTGCACACTCCTTCCTGCAGCACCCACCTGTCCTCAGCACACTCCTTCCTGCAGCACCCACCTGTCCTCAGCACACTCCTTCCTGCAGCACCTACCTGTCCTCATGCGTGCAGCAGTGCACTGCGGGAATGTGCCTGCACACTCCTTTCTGCAGCACCCACCTGTCCTCATGCGTGCCGCAGGGCACTGTGGGAATGTGCCTGCACACTCCTTCCTGCAGCACCCACCTGTCCTCATGCATGCAGCAGTGCACTGCTGGAATGTGCCTGCACACTCCTTTCTGCAGCACCCACCTGTCCTCATGCGTGCAGCAGGGCACTGCGAGAATGTGCCTGCACACTCCTTTCTGCAGCACCCACCTGTCCTCATGCGTGCAGCAGGGCACTGCGGGAATGTGCCTGCACACTCCTTCCTGCAGCACGCACCTGTCCTCAGCACACTCCTTCCTGCAGCACCTACCTGTCCTCATGCGTGCAGCAGGGCACTGCGGGAATGTGCCTGCACACTCCTTCCTGCAGCACCCACCTGTCCTCATGCGTGCAGCAGTGCACTGCGGGAATGTGCCTGCGCACTCCTTTCTGCAGCACCCACCTGTCCTCATGCGTGCAGCAGGGCACTGCGGGAATGTGCCTGCACACTCCTTTCTGCAGCACCCACCTGTCCTCATGCGTGCAGCAGGGCACTGCGGGAATGTGCCTGCGCACTCCTTTCTGCAGCACCCACCTGTCCTCATGCGTGCAGCAGGGCACTGCGGGAATGTCCCTGCACACTCCTTTCTGCAGCACCCACCTGTCCTCATGCGTGCAGCAGTGCAATGCGGGAATGTGCCTGCACACTCCTTCCTGCAGCACCCACCTGTCCTCATGCGTGCAGCAGTGCACTGCGGGAATGTGCCTGCACACTCCTTCCTGCAGCACCCACCTGTCCTCAGCACACTCCTTCCTGCAGCACCCACCTGTCCTCAGCACACTCCTTCCTGCAGCACCTACCTGTCCTCATGCGTGCAGCAGTGCACTGCGGGAATGTGCCTGCACACTCTTTCCTGCAGCACCCACCTGTCCTCAGCACACTCCTTCCTGCAGCACCCACCTGTTCTCATGCGTGCAGCAGTGCACTGCGGGAATGTGCCTGCACACTCCTTCCTGCAGCACCCACCTGTCCTCATGCGTGCAGCAGGGCACTGCAGGAATGCGCCTGCACTCTCCTTCCTGCAGCACCCACCTGTCCTCAGCACACTCCTTCCTGCAGCACCCACCTGTCCTCATGCGTGCAGCAGTGCACTGCGGGAATGTGCCTGCACACTCCTTCCTGCAGCACCCACCTGTCCTCAGCACACTCCTTCCTGCAGCACCCACCTGTCCTCATGCATGCAGCAGGGCACTGCGGGAATGTGCCTGCACACTCCTTCCTGCAGCACCCACCTGTCCTCAGCACACTCCTTCCTGCAGCACCTACCTGTTCTCATGCGTGCAGCAGTGTACTGCGGGAATGTGCCTGCACACTCCTTCCTGCAGCACCCACCTGTCCTCAGCACACTCCTTCCTGCAGCACCCACCTGTCCTCATGCGTGCAGCAGGGCACTGCGGGAATGTGCCTGCACACTCCTTTCTGCAGCACCCACCTGTCCTCATGCGTGCAGCAGTGCACTGCGGGAATGTGCCTGCGCACTCCTTGCTGCAGCACCCACCTGTCCTCATGCGTGCAGCAGTGCAATGCGGGAATGTGCCTGCACACTCCTTCCTGCAGCACCCACCTGTCCTCATGCGTGCAGCAGTGCACTGCGGGAATGTGCCTGCAACTCCTTCCTGCAGCACCCACCTGTCCTCATGCGTGCAGCAGTGCACTGCGGGAATGTGCCTGCACACTCCTTCCTGCAGCACCCACCTGTCCTCAGCACACTCCTTCCTGCAGCACCCACCTGTCCTCATGCGTGCAGCAGGGCACTGCGGGAATGTGCCTGCACACTCCTTCCTGCAGCACCCACCTGTCCTCATGCGTGCAGCAGTGCACTGCGGGAATGTGCCTGCGCACTCCTTCCTGCAGCACCCACCTGTCCTCATGCGTGCAGCAGTGCAATGCGGGAATGCGCCTGCACACTCCTTCCTGCAGCATCCACCTGTCCTCATGCGTGCAGCAGTGCACTGCAGGAATGTGCCTGCACACTCCTTCCTGCAGCACCCACCTGTCCTCATGCGTGCAGCAGTGCACTGCGGGAATGTGCCTGCACACTCCTTCCTGCAGCACCCACCTGTCCTCAGCACACTCCTTCCTGCAGCACCTACCTGTCCTCATGCGTGCAGCAGTGCACTGCAGGAATGTGCCTGCACACTCCTTCCTGCAGCACCCACCTGTCCTCAGCACACTCCTTCCTGCAGCACCCACCTGTCCTCATGCGTGCAGCAGTGCACTGCGGGAATGTGCCTGCACACTCCTTCCTGCAGCACCCACCTGTCCTCAGCACACTCCTTCCTGCAGCACCTACCTGTCCTCATGCGTGCAGCAGTGCACTGCGGGAATGTGCCTGCACACTCCTTCCTGCAGCACCCACCTGTCCTCATGCGTGCAGCAGCGCACTGCGGGAATGTGCCTGCACACTCCTTCCTGCAGCACCCACCTGTCCTCAGCACACTCCTTCCTGCAGCACCCACCTGTCCTCAGCACACTCCTTCCTGCAGCACCTACCTGTCCTCATGCGTGCAGCAGTGCACTGCGGGAATGTGCCTGCACACTCCTTTCTGCAGCACCCACCTGTCCTCATGCGTGCAGCAGGGCACTGTGGGAATGTGCCTGCACACTCCTTCCTGCAGCACCCACCTGTCCTCATGCATGCAGCAGTGCACTGCGGGAATGTGCCTGCACACTCCTTTCTGCAGCACCCACCTGTCCTCATGCGTGCAGCAGGGCACTGCGAGAATGTGCCTGCACACTCCTTTCTGCAGCACCCACCTGTCCTCATGCGTGCAGCAGGGCACTGCGGGAATGTGCCTGCACACTCCTTCCTGCAGCACCCACCTGTCCTCAGCACACTCCTTCCTGCAGCACCTACCTGTCCTCATGCGTGCAGCAGGGCACTGCGGGAATGTGCCTGCACACTCCTTCCTGCAGCACCCACCTGTCCTCATGCGTGCAGCAGTGCACTGCGGGAATGTGCCTGCGCACTCCTTTCTGCAGCACCCACCTGTCCTCATGCGTGCAGCAGGGCACTGCGGGAATGTGCCTGCACACTCCTTTCTGCAGCACCCACCTGTCCTCATGCGTGCAGCAGGGCACTGCGGGAATGTGCCTGCGCACTCCTTTCTGCAGCACCCACCTGTCCTCATGCGTGCAGCAGGGCACTGCGGGAATGTCCCTGCACACTCCTTTCTGCAGCACCCACCTGTCCTCATGCGTGCAGCAGTGCAATGCGGGAATGTGCCTGCACACTCCTTCCTGCAGCACCCACCTGTCCTCATGCGTGCAGCAGTGCACTGCGGGAATGTGCCTGCACACTCCTTCCTGCAGCACCCACCTGTCCTCATGCGTGCAGCAGTGCACTGCGGGAATGTGCCTGCACACTCCTTTCTGCAGCACCCACCTGTCCTCATGCGTGCAGCAGTGCACTGCGGGAATGTGCCTGCACGCTCCTTCCTGCAGCACCCACCTGTCCTCATGCGTGCAGCAGTGCACTGCGGGAATGTGCCTGCACACTCCTTCCTGCAGCACCCACCTGTCCTCATGCGTGCAGCAGTGCACTGCGGGAATGTGCCTGCACACTCCTTCCTGCAGCACCCACCTGTCCTCAGCACACTCCTTCCTGCAGCACCCACCTGTCCTCAGCACACTCCTTCCTGCAGCACCTACCTGTCCTCATGCGTGCAGCAGTGCACTGCGGGAATGTGCCTGCACACTCTTTCCTGCAGCACCCACCTGTCCTCAGCACACTCCTTCCTGCAGCACCCACCTGTCCTCATGCGTGCAGCAGTGCACTGCGGGAATGTGCCTGCACACTCCTTCCTGCAGCACCCACCTGTCCTCATGCGTGCAGCAGGGCACTGCAGGAATGCGCCTGCACTCTCCTTCCTGCAGCACCCACCTGTCCTCAGCACACTCCTTCCTGCAGCACCCACCTGTCCTCATGCGTGCAGCAGTGCACTGCGGGAATGTGCCTGCACACTCCTTCCTGCAGCACCCACCTGTCCTCAGCACACTCCTTCCTGCAGCACCCACCTGTCCTCATGCATGCAGCAGGGCACTGCGGGAATGTGCCTGCACACTCCTTCCTGCAGCACCCACCTGTCCTCAGCACACTCCTTCCTGCAGCACCTACCTGTTCTCATGCGTGCAGCAGTGTACTGCGGGAATGTGCCTGCACACTCCTTCCTGCAGCACCCACCTGTCCTCAGCACACTGCTTCCTGCAGCACCCACCTGTCCTCATGCGTGCAGCAGGGCACTGCGGGAATGTGCCTGCACACTCCTTTCTGCAGCACCCACCTGTCCTCATGCGTGCAGCAGTGCACTGCGGGAATGTGCCTGCGCACTCCTTGCTGCAGCACCCACCTGTCCTCATGCGTGCAGCAGTGCAATGCGGGAATGTGCCTGCACACTCCTTCCTGCAGCACCCACCTGTCCTCATGCGTGCAGCAGTGCACTGCGGGAATGTGCCTGCAACTCCTTCCTGCAGCACCCACCTGTCCTCATGCGTGCAGCAGTGCACTGCGGGAATGTGCCTGCACACTCCTTCCTGCAGCACCCACCTGTCTTAGCACACTCCTTCCTGCAGCACCCACCTGTCCTCATGCGTGCAGCAGGGCACTGCGGGAATGTGCCTGCACACTCCTTCCTGCAGCACCCACCTGTCCTCATGCGTGCAGCAGTGCACTGCGGGAATGTGCCTGCGCACTCCTTCCTGCAGCACCCACCTGTCCTCATGCGTGCAGCAGTGCAATGCGGGAATGCGCCTGCACACTCCTTCCTGCAGCATCCACCTGTCCTCATGCGTGCAGCAGTGCACTGCAGGAATGTGCCTGCACACTCCTTCCTGCAGCACCCACCTGTCCTCATGCGTGCAGCAGTGCACTGCGGGAATGTGCCTGCACACTCCTTCCTGCAGCACCCACCTGTCCTCAGCACACTCCTTCCTGCAGCACCTACCTGTCCTCATGCGTGCAGCAGTGCACTGCAGGAATGTGCCTGCACACTCCTTCCTGCAGCACCCACCTGTCCTCAGCACACTCCTTCCTGCAGCACCCACCTGTCCTCATGCGTGCAGCAGTGCACTGCGGGAATGTGCCTGCACACTCCTTCCTGCAGCACCCACCTGTCCTCAGCACACTCCTTCCTGCAGCACCTACCTGTCCTCATGCGTGCAGCAGTGCACTGCGGGAATGTGCCTGCACACTCCTTCCTGCAGCACCCACCTGTCCTCATGCGTGCAGCAGCGCACTGCGGGAATGTGCCTGCACACTCCTTCCTGCAGCACCCACCTGTCCTCATGCGTGCAGCAGTGCACTGCGGGAATGTGCCTGCACACTCCTTCCTGCAGCACCTACCTGTCCTCATGCGTGCAGCAGTGCACTGCAGGAATGTACCTGTACACTCCTTCCTGCAGCACCCACCTGTCCTCATGCGTGCAGCAGTGCACTGCAGGAATGTACCTGTACACTCCTTCCTGCAGCACCCACCTGTCCTCATGCGTGCAGCAGCGCACTGCGGGAATGTGCCTGCACACTCCTTCCTGCATGTTAGACGGACCGGGAGGGTCGGCCGAGATTACGGGGAGAGGTCTCCAGGGAGAGCCGTCTCCAACGACTGTACAGGTAAGTAACTTCCCCCCCACAGACGGACACCACACAAGATTGAAGGTTAACGAGACTTTATATGCAATTCTTAGGTTACGTCGCTATGATACAAGGAGGTCTGGACTCAGGGGTCCCCTCGGTTCTGATCTCTGGTTGAGGAGAAAGGGTAGCGGGACAGTCTTAGTTACCAATGAGTTAAATAGCTCTCAATCCTCGAGCTCGGCGTGGTTGCTGATCGGGCCGTGGAGGAGCCAAGCAGGTCCCGAGATGGATGAAGGATGGTCGACGGGCCGTGGAGAAGCCAAGCAGGTCCCGATGAAGATGATGGGTACAACGGTCCGCGGCCTCGCCAGCAGATCCGGACGACGGTGAAGAATGAAGGTTACGACGGCTGTGGCAGCGCCAACAGGCAGGACGATGGTGCACAGGACAGAGCTACGGCAGCGCCAGTAGTTCGTCCAGGATGAGTTCCTCTTACGTCTCTCGACTCCAAGATACAACTGCCCTCCTGCTCTGGAGCTGCCCCAGTTATAGGGCTGGCGTGCTTTGATGTCCGGACCCTCGCACTTGGAGGTCGGGAGGTCCGGGATGAGGGAGTCCAGACACCCAGCAGGGGGGTGGAGCCAGCGCCCGGGGAGGCGATGGGCGAGCGGCACTGGCCGGGGGAGAACCATCGACACCTCTTCCTCCCATTGACTGGCCAAGTAGCTCGCTCACCTCCTGGGTGGAGGGTGGTGCCGGAATGTCTGAGGCCGGGCTAGGCCCAGGGTTGAGGTCGATCGGGGGCCAGGCGGCCTCGTGGCGAAGTGTCCAAGATGGCGGCCCCGGCTGGGCGCATGGGTCGGCAGTGGATCGGACCCACGAGGTTATCATGCTCGAGGACAGGTGTCCCTGAGGGGACGTAGGACGTGCAATGGTGGTGTGTGGTGCTTGCGTGACTGGCTCGGGCCTGGTCGAGCCGGGGGAGAGCGGCCCGTCATGTGGCCTGTCCAACATGCGTCCCCCCCAGCTGAAGGCGGGGAGAGTTACCCATCCTCTTGGGGACTCTCTTCGTCGAGGCGGAAAAACCGGGACAGGCCATCCGCGTTGGCGTGGTCGGACCCAGGCCGGTGTTCAACGGTAAAGTCCATACCTTGCAAGGAGATGGACCAGCGTAGCAGCTTTGGGTTTTCCCCCCGCATATGCATCAACCACTGCAGGGGTCGGTGGTCAGTCTGCACCCGAAAGTGGGTGCCAAAAAGGTAGGGTCGGAGCTTCTTGAGGGCCCATACCACAGCGAAGGCTTCCCTCTCTATGGTGCTCCAGCGTTGTTCCCGTGGCAGGAGTCTCCGGCTGATGAAGGCCACCGGTTGATCAAGGCCTTCGGTGTTCACCTGGGACAGGACCGCCCCAATGCCCTGGTCGGAGGCGTCCGTCTGGACGACGAACTCTCGGCTGTAGTCTGGGGCCTGGAGCACAGGAGCGGAACACATGGCGGCCTTTAGCTGTTCGAATGCCGCTTGACACTCTGGGGTCCAGTTCACCTTCTTGGGCTGATTTTTCGACGTGAGTTCGGTGAGAGGCCCCACGATGGTACCATAGTCTTTCACGAACCTTCGGTAGTAGCCCGTGAGGCCCAGGAAGGCTCGCACTTCAGTTTGAGTGATAGGGGGTTGCCAGTTTTGGATGGCGGCAATTTTCAGTTGTAGAGGGGCCACTAGACCGCTTCCCACCTGGTGTCCGAGGTAGGTCACCGACCCTTGTCCAATTTGACATTTGCTGGCCTTGATCGGGAGGCCAGCTCGCTGAAGGGCTTGCAACACTGCTTGGAGGTGGTGGAGGTGCTCGGTCCAATGGTGGCTGTACACAGCGATGTCGTCCAGGTAGGCGGCGCTGAACTCTTCGAGCCCCGCCAGGACCTGATTGACGAGCCGTTGGAAAGTCGCTGGGGCATTTTTCATGCCGAAGGGCATGACCGTGAACTGATAGTGGCCATCGGGGGTGGAGAAGGCAGAACGTTCTTGTGCTCGGGGTGTGAGGCCGATCTGCCAATAGCCCGCCGTTAGGTCGAAGATGCTGAGGTAGCGGGCAGCGCCCATTCGGTCGACCAGTTCATCTGCCCGGGGGATGGGGTGTGCGTCCGTTCTGGTGACTTCATTCAGGCCCCGGTAGTCGACACAGAACCGGAGTTCGGGTGTGGTTCCGGGGGCGGCTGCTTTGGGGACCAGTACGACCGGGCTGGCCCATGGACTGTCGGAGGGCTCGATGACCCCGAGCGTGAGCATCTTGGCTACTTCCGCCTGGATGCAGGCCCGTACCCGATCAGGTACGCGGTAGGCCCGGTGGCGGATAGGAGGGCTGTCTCCGGTGTCCACATCGTGCACACACCAGGAAGTGACACCTGGGGTGAGGGAGAACAGGCTGGCAAATCGTGATAGGAGGGCTTGGCACTCTTGGCGTTGTTCCTGGGTGAGGGTCTCCGAGAGTCGGACCCCATCCACGGAGCCGTCTCGCTCCTGGGTCCGCAAGAGGTCAGGGAGAGGCTCGGAGTCGTCCTCAACCCCGTTGTCTGTGGCCATCAAGAGGCTGAGTTCTGTTCGTGCAAAGTGGGGTTTCAGTCTGTTGGTGTGGAGGACTCGGAGCGGATTCCGGGCGGACTCCATATCGATCAGATAAGTGGCAGGACCCTTGCGCTCGATTACCTTGAAGGGTCCCGTCCACTTGTCTTGGAGAGCGCACGGTTCTGTGGGGGACATTACCCAGACCTGTTGCCCCGGCTCGAATTCAATAGATGAGGCGTTCTGGTCATACCATTTCTTCATGTCCTCTTGACTGGCCTCTAGGTTGGCTTTTGCTAGGTCTCTGAGCCGCTGGGACTGGTTGCGGAGGGTGAGGAGGTACCGGAAGACATCTGGAGGACTCTTGGCCGGAGGCGTCTCCCAGCCTTCTTTGATCAGGCTGAGTGGCCCCCGTACTGGGTGCCCATAGAGCAGCTCGAATGGGCTGAAGCCTAGGGACTTCTGTGGGACCTCCCGGTAGGCGAAGAGGAGGCACGGCAGCAGCACGTCCCACTGGCGACGGAGGGGTTCTTCCAATCCCCCGATCATCCCTTTTAGTGTGCGATTGAACCTCTCAACAAGTCCGTTTCCTTGGGGGTGATAGGGGGTCGTGAAGCGGTAGGTGACCCCACACTGTTGCCAGAGGGACTTCATATATTTGGAAATAAAGTTCGTGCCTCTGTCACTGACGACTTCTCGGGGGAACCCCACACGGGAGAAGATCCCCATCAGGGCCCTGCCGACCACTGGGGCTGTCACAGTCCGGAGAGGAATAGCCTCAGGGTAGCGGGTGGCGTGGTCCACTAGTACTAGGATGAAGCGATGGCCTTGTCTTGTACGCGGGTCTAGGGGTCCCACAATGTCTATTCCGACCCTCTCAAATGGGGTCGTGACTACGGGAAAGGGTTGCAGGGGGGCCTTTAACTTGCGGCCGCTCTTCCCACTAGCTTGGCACGTGGGGCAAGTTCGGCAATGCTGGTGCACATCGTTTCTCATTTTTGGCCAGAAGAAGTGGGTCACTAGGCGGCTGTAGGTTTTATCTTGTCCCAGGTGCCCTGCCAGGGGGACATCGTGGGCCAGATTTAGCAGGAAGTCTCTGAAGCGGAGGGGCACCACTAGTACTCTGTTGGCCCCCAGCTCGGCGATTCGTTGCTCGCTGTACAATAGGTCATTGTCCCAGTAGACCCAATGAGTTCCGGAGGTATCCCCTGCGCTTTGGGCGAGCGCTTGTTGTCGGAGTCCCTCAAGGGAGGGACAGGTCTTCTGCTCCTGACGAAATTGTTCTTGTGTGGGTCCCCCTTCTTGAGCCCACTGGTCAAGATTAGCAAGGTCGGAAGGTTGAGCAGGTTCGAGGGGGATGTCCTGGTCGGGGGTCTCGGCGGGGGCGACCGGAGGCGGAGGCGCCGGCCATTCTGGTTCTTCCGGGTGATGGTTGGCACGGGCGGCCATGGACCGGGTGGTGACACACGCCCAGTCTGGGACGCCCAACATCCCCAAGTGTTCTTTTCGCTCCACGGCTGCCCACGGGGAGCTTTCCAGGTCATTTCCGAGGAGGCAGTCCACGGGGGCGTCGTCTCGGACCGTTACTTTCAACATGCCGGAGACCCCTCCCCACTCAAAGGGGACGCAGGCCATCCGACACAGACTCTCCGAGTTGTCGGCTGATCGCACAGGGCAGAGAATGTTCGGTAGATATTGTTCTGGGGTCACCAGGTGGCAGCGGACGGCTGTCACACTAGCCCCGGTGTCTCGAAGGGCTTCGGCCCGCTGTCCATTGATGCTCACCCATTGGCTGTACTTCTGGGTGTTAGCGGGTAGGGGGACCCGCGGGACCATGTCTCTTCCCCCTAAGCACGCGAGAGTCATGGCGGCTGGCTCCCACTCTTGATACTCTTGCTCGTCTGTTTCTTGTTCCTCGGAGATCTGTTCTTCCCCTAGTGCCGCGGCGGCCACATGGCGGGGTTTTGGACTCTGATACTGCGGGCAGCTGGGGTCGTTTGCATAGTGGCCGACTCGTTGGCATCGGTGACATGTAACATTGGCTCTGTATCCCGGTCGCGCCGGGGTGCTGCCCCGGTTGGCCGGGGGGGTGGTGCTGGTAGTGGGGGCGGCCGGAGTGTTGTCTCTTCCTCGTCCTTGGCCCCCTCCTCCTCCTCTGGGTCGGTGGTGACCATTGTTGTTCCTGTTCTGCTCGTAGGACCCATTCCGGCCCACTCGGGTGATCTCCCACCGGTCAGCTTCAGCTGCGAGCTGCCGGGGATCGGTTAGCTTGCTGTCGAGGAGGTGTTGGCGTAGTTCAATGAAGCAATTGTTGGACAGATGCTCCCATACCATCAGATTGAACAACTGCTCGTAGGTCGTGACGTTGTTCCCTCTGATCCAGCCTTCGAAGGCTCGGCTAAAGTACGTTACATAGTCCACCCAAGTTGTACCTGGAATGCGTGTGCAGTCTCGGAACCTCTGACGGTACATCTCGGGCGTGAGGCCATAGCGAGTGAGGAGGGCCGCTTTCATATGGTCGTAGGAGGTCATCTGGTGGTCTGGGAGCTGTAACAGAGTATCGCGGCCCTCATTGAGGAATTTGCCCCATAGGCCGGCTCCCCAGTCGGCTCTATCGATCCGGTGCGCAGTCATCGCGATTTCATATGCCTTAAACCATTGCTGGATGTCGTCTTCTCGAAAATATTCTCGGACCACATCCTTGGGGATGTGCACTTTTTTGTCCGTGGTCCCTGGGGTGGACGGTCTGTCGGGCACCCCTAACTCTTTATTCTGTTTGCGCAGGTTGATCTCGGCTAGGTTCCGCTCGTGCTCGTACGTTAGTCTTTTTTCCTCGAGCTCCCTTTGCCTCTGTTTCTCCTCTCTTTCTTCTCGGAGGCGAAGGTGCTCTAAGTTTATTTTTTGCTCGGCCAATTTGAGTTCTACGTCCATCTTGAGTCGGGCCATTTCGAGTTCGTGTAGTCGGGCTTTTTCTCTTTCTTGGATCTCGTCTTGCGAGAGACCCGTTCTTTGCTCTTCAGGGGCCGTGTTGGTCTTTTTCGCGGTGCTTTGCTCAGGGGCTTCGACATCCCCGGTCTCTGCCCAAGATTCTAGGGCATGCTTAAAATCGTCCTTGGTGCTTAGTCCGGTGGTAGCGATACCTAGTTCGATGCAGAACTGCTTTAGTTCACGATGGCTGTATTCCTCTAGTTTTTCCATTTGGAACTTCTCAGTTGCTCCGCTCTCTTTAGTCGACATTGTTGTTCGTTGTGGGGTGAGCTACTCTCTGTACGTTATGCGGTGATTCGGATCGCGCCGCTGGCCACCAATGTTAGACGGACCGGGAGGGTCGGCCGAGATTACGGGGAGAGGTCTCCAGGGAGAGCCGTCTCCAACGACTGTACAGGTAAGTAACTTCCCCCCCACAGACGGACACCACACAAGATTGAAGGTTAACGAGACTTTATATGCAATTCTTAGGTTACGTCGCTATGATACAAGGAGGTCTGGACTCAGGGGTCCCCTCGGTTCTGATCTCTGGTTGAGGAGAAAGGGTAGCGGGACAGTCTTAGTTACCAATGAGTTAAATAGCTCTCAATCCTCGAGCTCGGCGTGGTTGCTGATCGGGCCGTGGAGGAGCCAAGCAGGTCCCGAGATGGATGAAGGATGGTCGACGGGCCGTGGAGAAGCCAAGCAGGTCCCGATGAAGATGATGGGTACAACGGTCCGCGGCCTCGCCAGCAGATCCGGACGACGGTGAAGAATGAAGGTTACGACGGCTGTGGCAGCGCCAACAGGCAGGACGATGGTGCACAGGACAGAGCTACGGCAGCGCCAGTAGTTCGTCCAGGATGAGTTCCTCTTACGTCTCTCGACTCCAAGATACAACTGCCCTCCTGCTCTGGAGCTGCCCCAGTTATAGGGCTGGCGTGCTTTGATGTCCGGACCCTCGCACTTGGAGGTCGGGAGGTCCGGGATGAGGGAGTCCAGACACCCAGCAGGGGGGTGGAGCCAGCGCCCGGGGAGGCGATGGGCGAGCGGCACTGGCCGGGGGAGAACCATCGACACCTCTTCCTCCCATTGACTGGCCAAGTAGCTCGCTCACCTCCTGGGTGGAGGGTGGTGCCGGAATGTCTGAGGCCGGGCTAGGCCCAGGGTTGAGGTCGATCGGGGGCCAGGCGGCCTCGTGGCGAAGTGTCCAAGATGGCGGCCCCGGCTGGGCGCATGGGTCGGCAGTGGATCGGACCCACGAGGTTATCATGCTCGAGGACAGGTGTCCCTGAGGGGACGTAGGACGTGCAATGGTGGTGTGTGGTGCTTGCGTGACTGGCTCGGGCCTGGTCGAGCCGGGGGAGAGCGGCCCGTCATGTGGCCTGTCCAACACTGCAGCACCCACCTGTCCTCATGCGTGCAGCAGTGCACTGCGGGAATGTGCCTGCACACTCCTTCCTGCAGCACCCACCTGTCCTCATGCGTGCAGCAGTGCACTGCGGGAATGCGCCTGCACACTCCTTCCTGCAGCACCCACCTGTCCTCATGCGTGCAGCAGTGCAATGCGGGAATGCGCCTGCACACTCCTTCCTGCAGCACCCACCTGTCCTCATGCGTGCAGCAGTGCAATGCGGGAATGCGCCTGCACACTCCTTCCTGCAGCACCCACCTGTCCTCATGCGTGCAGCAGTGCAATGCGGGAATGCGCCTGCACACTCCTTCCTGCAGCACCCACCTGTCCTCATGCGTGCAGCAGTGCAATGCGGGAATGTGCCTGCAACTCCTTCCTGCAGCACCCACCTGTCCTCATGCGTGCAGCAGTGCAATGCGGGAATGCGCCTGCACACTCCTTCCTGCAGCACCCACCTGTCCTCATGCGTGCAGCAGTGCAATGCGGGAATGCGCCTGCACACTCCTTCCTGCAGCACCCACCTGTCCTCATGCGTGCAGCAGTGCAATGCGGGAATGAGCCTGCACACTCCTTCCTGCAGCACCCACCTGTCCTCATGCGTGCAGCAGTGCAATGCGGGAATGAGCCTGCACACTCCTTCCTGCAGCACCCACCTGTCCTCATGCGTGCAGCAGTGCAATGCGGGAATGCGCCTGCACACTCCTTCCTGCAGCACCCACCTGTCCTCATGCGTGCAGCAGTGCACTGCGGGAATGTACCTGTACACTCCTTCCTGCAGCACCCACCTGTCCTCATGCGTGCAGCAGCGCACTGCGGGAATGTGCCTGCACACTCCTTCCTGCAGCACCCACCTGTCCTCATGCGTGCAGCAGTGCACTGCGGGAATGTGCCTGCACACTCCTTCCTGCAGCACCCACCTGTCCTCATGCGTGCAGCAGTGCACTGCGGGAATGTGCCTGCACACTCCTTCCTGCAGCACCCACCTGTCCTCATGCGTGCAGCAGTGCAATGCGGGAATGCGCCTGCACACTCCTTCCTGCAGCACCCACCTGTCCTCATGCGTGCAGCAGTGCAATGCGGGAATGCGCCTGCACACTCCTTCCTGCAGCACCCACCTGTCCTCATGCGTGCAGCAGTGCAATGCGGGAATGCGCCTGCACACTCCTTCCTGCAGCACCCACCTGTCCTCATGCGTGCAGCAGTGCAATGCGGGAATGTGCCTGCAACTCCTTCCTGCAGCACCCACCTGTCCTCATGCGTGCAGCAGTGCAATGCGGGAATGCGCCTGCACACTCCTTCCTGCAGCACCCACCTGTCCTCATGCGTGCAGCAGTGCAATGCAGGAATGCGCCTGCACACTCCTTCCTGCAGCACCCACCTGTCCTCATGCGTGCAGCAGTGCAATGCGGGAATGAGCCTGCACACTCCTTCCTGCAGCACCCACCTGTCCTCATGCGTGCAGCAGTGCAATGCGGGAATGTGCCTGCACACTCCTTCCTGCAGCACCCACCTGTCCTCATGCGTGCAGCAGTGCACTGCGGGAATGTGCCTGCAACTCCTTCCTGCAGCACCCACCTGTCCTCATGCGTGCAGCAGGGCACTGCGGGAATGTGCCTGCACACTCCTTCCTGCAGCACCCACCTGTCCTCAGCACACTCCTTCCTGCAGCACCTACCTGTCCTCATGCGTGCAGCAGTGCAATGCGGGTATGAGCCTGCACACTCCTTCCTGCAGCACCCACCTGTCCTCATGCGTGCAGCAGTGCAATGCGGGAATGAGCCTGCACACTCCTTCCTGCAGCACCCACCTGTCCTCATGCGTGCAGCAGTGCAATGCGGGAATGAGCCTGCACACTCCTTCCTGCAGCACCCACCTGTCCTCATGCGTGCAGCAGTGCAATGCGGGAATGAGCCTGCACACTCCTTCCTGCAGCACCCACCTGTCCTCATGCGTGCAGCAGTGCAATGCGGGAATGCGCCTGCACACTCCTTCCTGCAGCACCCACCTGTCCTCATGCGTGCAGCAGTGCAATGCGGGAATGCGCCTGCACACTCCTTCCTGCAGCACCCACCTGTCCTCATGCGTGCAGCAGTGCACTGCGGGAATGTGCCTGCAACTCCTTCCTGCAGCACCCACCTGTCCTCATGCGTGCAGCAGGGCACTGCGGGAATGTGCCTGCACACTCCTTCCTGCAGCACCCACCTGTCCTCAGCACACTCCTTCCTGCAGCACCTACCTGTCCTCATGCGTGCAGCAGTGCAATGCGGGAATGAGCCTGCACACTCCTTCCTGCAGCACCCACCTGTCCTCATGCGTGCAGCAGTGCAATGCGGGAATGAGCCTGCACACTCCTTCCTGCAGCACCCACCTGTCCTCATGCGTGCAGCAGTGCAATGCGGGAATGAGCCTGCACACTCCTTCCTGCAGCACCCACCTGTCCTCATGCGTGCAGCAGTGCAATGCGGGAATGCGCCTGTGTTGGACTTGGCCCTTAGGGCAGGTTCACCCCTAGACTTTTTGCTTTATTTGTGACCCTGTGTTAGTGATTTTTGGGTCTCTGCGCACTTTCCCCTGGGTCCCAGAGTGAAAGTGCGTGCGGGTAGCATGGCTGGCCTGCCCTCCCATAAGAATGCATGGGGAATGTGTGTGTTCCTGATGCGTGGGGAGTGCAGGCTCGAGTTTGGTATGCTTAAACTCGTGAGAGTGAATGCTGCAAGATGGTGTCTTCAGCATGTATGTGTCTAGTTGGGAAGTGCTACTTCTGGACATTGAGATATGTGTGCAGTGAGGGTGCTGGAGCGTGATTGGCTGGAGCTGGCTGGCATGCCAGGCTCCAGGAAGTCTGGATGGGTCTGCCCGGTGGTGAGTGGGAGATTAGCATGAGTGATGTGTGGGAGGAGTGTACCTGTGTCCTGGATGGGCTGGGTTTTCCCCCACACAATGCTGGCTCCGCCCCCCTGTGGTGTGTCTAATGACCCTAGCCTCCCCAGTGAAAGGAATGGGTGGTTGGGCCATCAAGAGTGCTCCAGAACCAGCTGCGACTGGTTTTCCCCCCACCCTGCACCCTGAAACAAAGGATTTGTCAGTATAAGAAGGGGCTGTGTCCCCACTGAAAATGTTCTACTCTTGGATCCTGCCAGAGGGGGCTTTTGCTGCTGCTGGGGCCAGGAGGACCGCCACTTGGGGAGTCTCCCTGCCTGGAGACCCAGTGTGCTGGCTCTGGCCCAGCCTTGCCCCCCTGCCCGCCTCCAGCCCCTGCTGGAGCCCTGTCCTGTCCTCCAGTGCTGGGGAGCACTGAGGACTTCTTGCCTGCAGCCTGAGAGCGCTGCTCTCTGCCCTTCAGCGCTGGGAGCGCTGAAATCGCCTGCCTAGCGCTTGGAAGCGCTGGATTTTGCCCCTAGCGCTGTGAGCGCTGTACTTTGTCCTGGAGGCGCTTGGGAGCGCCTGCCCTTCGTTGCTAGCGCTGCTAGCGCTGGGCGTGCACAGCCGGTGCCCACCCGGCATCGGATCGCCCCGTGTGGCGAGTTGGCGGCGCGGGTGCCACCCCGTTCATTGCCGCGGTTATTGTGCCCAGGTCCGTTTTATTGTTGATCCACGAGGGAGCCCACTCCTCGGATCATGGGAGCCCGCCTGCCTGCCTAAGAAGCGAGCCGCCGCGCTGCCCGCGGCGACCCGGAAGTGATTGGGAGTCCGTCCAATCACAGCGCGGCCCAGCAAAGGCCGACCGGAAGTCCCGCCTTCTCAGCCGAGCCGGGAAGGGAGAAGCTGCCGGCCGGGTCCCCGAGGCTCCCCGAGTGGAGAGGAGAGCCCCGGGACGAGAGGAAAGGAGCCCCGCCGCGAGAGGAGCCGCCCTGCAGCCCAGCTGAACAGCCGGTGAGTGCGAGGGCGGGTTCGGTGTGTCCTGCGAGTGGCCCCAGTGAGGGAGGGCCGCTCCCCTGAGAGGAGCCCGTTTAGCATTCCTTTTGGCCACGAGGTGCCCCGGGGGCACCAGTTGAGTTAGAGCCCAGTAAGGCTCTTGGCCAGCATCATTGCTTTGGGTCCCCAGAGAGGGGGACCCCACAGCCCAGTGAGGCTGCACCTTTTTGTTGCTGGAGCCCTGAGAGGCTCAGCAGCCCCCCCTTACTTGTGTAAGAGAGCCTGAGAGAGGCTCACCCGTGCCACAGTGGTGGTTCTTTGAGCCCAGAGAGGCTCCAACGTTGCCCTAACTTTCCCTGCTCCAGTTGCCCAGCACTTTGTGGGCAACTGCCACGTTTAGGCCCTGACATTGGGACACCGGGACAGTCACAGGTGGTGACTTGTGAGTTTGGCGCAATTGTTATTGATTCTGCACCTCTGAATGTATTGTTTATGCGTCATGTGCCTTTACACCTCTGAATGTTACGGCATCATGTGTTTTGCTTTTACACCCCTACAGGTAGTGTGACGTGTAGGTGGTTGTTTTCTCCCTAGTACAGGTGGTGCTAGTGAGGCCCTGTTACCAGTGATTACTGGTTGCATGCTCTACTTTTATATTGTGTACTACAAGTGCTATTACTGAAAGTATTGCTAAAGTGCTATTACTGAAGGTATTGCTTTATTACTGAAAGTATTGCTAAAGTGCTATTACTGAAGGTATTGCTTTATTACTGAAGGTATTGCTTTATTACTGAAGATATTGCTTTATTACTGAAAGTATTGCTAAAGTGCTATTACTGAAGGTATTGCTTTATTACTGAAGGTATTGCTTTATTACTGAAGGTATTGCTAAAGTGCTATTACTGAAAGTATTGCTGTTACTAAAGGTATTGCTTTATTACTGAAAGTATTGCTGCTAAAAGTGTTGATACCCTGGACAGTGGTTCAAGTGGCCCTGTCCTGTACAAATATCCCTTGTAAATTCCGCCCGTGCCTGTTGGCACAGTGTAATAAGATGTGTGTTTTATCTGATGTATATTTATGATAATACAAAGGCTATTTTTATATAACCTTGTGTGGAGTTTTTCCTTTGTGGTGGGCCTTTGGTTGTTGTTGCTGGGGTGCGTGCGCAAATACTTAACTTACATCGCCTCCAAGTTTAGCCTTGACTGCTCGCGCCACGTTACCTAGAGGGCGAGTAGGGGTTGCCTTGGTGTGTGACTCCCTTGCCCTGACCCTTAGAAATGGCGATCCCTGACTGACCTCGATGCGAGTCTTGGCCGGCCAGGGTCCCGTTTCTAACATTGGCGGCAAGCGGTGAGGATGAGAATTTGTGTTTGTGTTGTACCACAGTGGCAACTGGCCACACTACAAAACTCTGCATTTTAGATGACCACATTTTAGGGGATTATTGTTTTTGAAGTTCCATTATTTTCTTCTCCTGAAGGTATCATTGTGTAATTGTGTTCAGTACATTTGTCCCCCGCCCTGCTTCCAGAGTTTGGTACCTGTGTCACTTGTGGTCAGGTTGAGAAGTCAGGGGTGGTAGAAACTGCCTTACCGATCCGAGGGGAGGGTGTGTGTGGATGAATGGTGTGTTTCCCTGGACGCATGAGTGAGTTCTTTTTTTAAGGAGAGTGGAAGTTTTGGAATTGTGTACTTTTACTTCAGATTGCTAGGTCCCTTGTGTTGCATGTGTCTGTGAGCATCCTGTCAAGATGGAATCTCCTTTTAACCTTTGTAGCCTGTTTAAGTACAGTGTGCATGAGTTGGTACGGTTATGTAAGGAGAGAGACATCCCAGTGAGTGAGTCAGACACCCAGTCCAAGCTTAGGGATAACATGATCCTGTGGCAGAAGAGTGACTGGGAGCGTGAGCACAGTGAGAGGGAGAGGGCCCGGACCGCACACCATGAGGGTGGTGGGTCTGAAGGGAGCCCTGAAGAGTCTGATGTGGAGAGTGAGTTTGACAGTGGATGGGCGCCAGCAGAGAGCGAGTACCCCCTAGATAGGGAGTCCCTTGCTGGGTCCAGTGTCAGATGTAGCACCCCATCCCTTTCCCTGTCCCCAGAGGAGTGGGTGGATAGGAGAGAAGAGAGGGAGCACCAGCTGGCCATGGAGAAGCTCAGGTTAGAGTATGCCAGAGAGATGGCGCAGCTGGGTGTGAATGAGCGGACTGCAGAGGCTGAGAGGGCCTTGGCCAGGGAGAAGATAGCCCTAGAGTGTAGGTTATCCCCTGACTGCAGTCATAATTTTCTGGATCCCCCCGGGAGGGTTGAGTCCAGTGGTGGCAGCTATTTAGACTTCAGTGTAGGAAGTCCCCTACCCAGGGCCCAACGTATGGTCCCTTGTTCCCAAGAGGAGGAGTGCCGGATGAAGTTCAGGAACCTTAGGAGACTGCCTCACCAGGAGTGGGGGGAGTTTGTGGATGACTGTTCTGATGCAATGTGGGATTGGCTGGCGGCTAGCTCGGATGATGAGAGAGACGGAGTACTGAATATGTTTCTCAAAGAGCAGTTGCTCAGTGTTGTTTGTCCAGAGTTGCGCCAGCACCTGTTGAAGTCTGAATCCCTTAGTCCTTGGGACCTTGCAGATGAAGCAGAGCGCTGGGAGAGTGCAAGAGGTTCCTTTGAGTCATTAGGGAGTGACTCCGAAAGTAGTGGGTCAGGGATCTTCCAGCCCAGCGTGGTGGAAGAGGCTCAGTGTAGCCCAGCTAGGTCCCAGTATAGTGAGAAGGGTGTAGGGGCTGACTACCTGGCTCAGTGGAGCAGGAGTCAGTGGGTGGCTGAATGCCCCCAGAGGCCCAAAGCCCTGTCTCAGAACCTGGGTGGTTTCTTGAGGGAACACCAGGTTGGGGACCTAGGCTGTCCTGTTAGCCCATTTGAGGAGGATCTCCCAGTGAGTAGAGGACCTGGAGCGTCTGTAACCAGAGCTCCTGTGGTTCTAGAGGCTGGCAGTACCGCTCCGGTAGGGAGGGTACAGGAGTCCAGCGTGAGGAGTGATTGGGGGATGAGTTTCCCAGTGGATGCACCAGTGGACCAGAGACTAGCCAGTTGGGCTAGATCTTCTTGGGGGGACCCGGGTGGCGCCACTTCTATGCTGGGGGATCTTTGCGCACTGTCAGGTGGACAGGAGGCGGGAGATCTGCGCCAGGCAGACAGTCACACGACACATGGGTCATGTGTCAGCCTCAGGGGGATTGTGTGTGAATCCCCAGAAGTCCTGGAGTGCCAGGCAATTGTTCCACCAAAGGTTTTAGACCGGCGGGTGGATGGCCAGGTTCAGGATCAGCCTGACCTGAAGGGTAGGACGACTGTAACCAGTGTCCTGACCGGTTCTTCTTCCAGAGGAACTTCTCCAGTTGGGAGAGGGCAGACCTCTGGAAGGGGGTGCAGAGGGTGGGAAAGCCCACCTCTGACCCCGGTGCAGCCTGAGGGGTTAAACCCTGGGTTGGAATGGTGTGCTAGGTGTACCCCTCGCCGGAGGAGGAGGAACCCTAGGAGAAGAGGTAAGGGGAGGAGAGCCTTCCCTGCGACTCCTGGTCCACCTAAGGTTGTAGACACTAGGCTGGAGAAGCAGTGGCAGTCCAGTCCTGTCTTGCAGACAGGGAGAGTGGAGAATGGATACTATGTGCCAGGGGTTACTACCCCCGCTCTGCGAATTGGCAAGGACCGGTGGCACCTGGGTGGCCCAGGGCCTGGTCCTGGCCGCGGACAGCTGAGGAGTACCAGTGGGGTAGCCCAGTTGGTCCTTACAGTAGCTTTAGAAGGAACCCTAGGGGTTCACCGTGGCATAGAACAGGAGGGTGTCCCGGCAGTGGCGGGCCTGCGTCCGTGTTTTATCGCCCCAAGCAGGGAAGTCCATCACAGTGGTGATTGTTCTCCCCTGCGTTTTGGCTGGAAGGGGGTTGTGTTGGACTTGGCCCTTAGGGCAGGTTCACCCCTAGACTTTTTGCTTTATTTGTGACCCTGTGTTAGTGATTTTTGGGTCTCTGCGCACTTTCCCCTGGGTCCCAGAGTGAAAGTGCGTGCGGGTAGCATGGCTGGCCTGCCCTCCCATAAGAATGCATGGGGAATGTGTGTGTTCCTGATGCGTGGGGAGTGCAGGCTCGAGTTTGGTATGCTTAAACTCGTGAGAGTGAATGCTGCAAGATGGTGTCTTCAGCATGTATGTGTCTAGTTGGGAAGTGCTACTTCTGGACATTGAGATATGTGTGCAGTGAGGGTGCTGGAGCGTGATTGGCTGGAGCTGGCTGGCATGCCAGGCTCCAGGAAGTCTGGATGGGTCTGCCCGGTGGTGAGTGGGAGATTAGCATGAGTGATGTGTGGGAGGAGTGTACCTGTGTCCTGGATGGGCTGGGTTTTCCCCCACACAATGCTGGCTCCGCCCCCCTGTGGTGTGTCTAATGACCCTAGCCTCCCCAGTGAAAGGAATGGGTGGTTGGGCCATCAAGAGTGCTCCAGAACCAGCTGCGACTGGTTTTCCCCCCACCCTGCACCCTGAAACAAAGGATTTGTCAGTATAAGAAGGGGCTGTGTCCCCACTGAAAATGTTCTACTCTTGGATCCTGCCAGAGGGGGCTTTTGCTGCTGCTGGGGCCAGGAGGACCGCCACTTGGGGAGTCTCCCTGCCTGGAGACCCAGTGTGCTGGCTCTGGCCCAGCCTTGCCCCCCTGCCCGCCTCCAGCCCCTGCTGGAGCCCTGTCCTGTCCTCCAGTGCTGGGGAGCACTGAGGACTTCTTGCCTGCAGCCTGAGAGCGCTGCTCTCTGCCCTTCAGCGCTGGGAGCGCTGAAATCGCCTGCCTAGCGCTTGGAAGCGCTGGATTTTGCCCCTAGCGCTGTGAGCGCTGTACTTTGTCCTGGAGGCGCTTGGGAGCGCCTGCCCTTCGTTGCTAGCGCTGCTAGCGCTGGGCGTGCACAGCCGGTGCCCACCCGGCATCGGATCGCCCCGTGTGGCGAGTTGGCGGCGCGGGTGCCACCCCGTTCATTGCCGCGGTTATTGTGCCCAGGTCCGTTTTATTGTTGATCCACGAGGGAGCCCACTCCTCGGATCATGGGAGCCCGCCTGCCTGCCTAAGAAGCGAGCCGCCGCGCTGCCCGCGGCGACCCGGAAGTGATTGGGAGTCCGTCCAATCACAGCGCGGCCCAGCAAAGGCCGACCGGAAGTCCCGCCTTCTCAGCCGAGCCGGGAAGGGAGAAGCTGCCGGCCGGGTCCCCGAGGCTCCCCGAGTGGAGAGGAGAGCCCCGGGACGAGAGGAAAGGAGCCCCGCCGCGAGAGGAGCCGCCCTGCAGCCCAGCTGAACAGCCGGTGAGTGCGAGGGCGGGTTCGGTGTGTCCTGCGAGTGGCCCCAGTGAGGGAGGGCCGCTCCCCTGAGAGGAGCCCGTTTAGCATTCCTTTTGGCCACGAGGTGCCCCGGGGGCACCAGTTGAGTTAGAGCCCAGTAAGGCTCTTGGCCAGCATCATTGCTTTGGGTCCCCAGAGAGGGGGACCCCACAGCCCAGTGAGGCTGCACCTTTTTGTTGCTGGAGCCCTGAGAGGCTCAGCAGCCCCCCCTTACTTGTGTAAGAGAGCCTGAGAGAGGCTCACCCGTGCCACAGTGGTGGTTCTTTGAGCCCAGAGAGGCTCCAACGTTGCCCTAACTTTCCCTGCTCCAGTTGCCCAGCACTTTGTGGGCAACTGCCACGTTTAGGCCCTGACATTGGGACACCGGGACAGTCACAGGTGGTGACTTGTGAGTTTGGCGCAATTGTTATTGATTCTGCACCTCTGAATGTATTGTTTATGCGTCATGTGCCTTTACACCTCTGAATGTTACGGCATCATGTGTTTTGCTTTTACACCCCTACAGGTAGTGTGACGTGTAGGTGGTTGTTTTCTCCCTAGTACAGGTGGTGCTAGTGAGGCCCTGTTACCAGTGATTACTGGTTGCATGCTCTACTTTTATATTGTGTACTACAAGTGCTATTACTGAAAGTATTGCTAAAGTGCTATTACTGAAGGTATTGCTTTATTACTGAAAGTATTGCTAAAGTGCTATTACTGAAGGTATTGCTTTATTACTGAAGGTATTGCTTTATTACTGAAGATATTGCTTTATTACTGAAAGTATTGCTAAAGTGCTATTACTGAAGGTATTGCTTTATTACTGAAGGTATTGCTTTATTACTGAAGGTATTGCTAAAGTGCTATTACTGAAAGTATTGCTGTTACTAAAGGTATTGCTTTATTACTGAAAGTATTGCTGCTAAAAGTGTTGATACCCTGGACAGTGGTTCAAGTGGCCCTGTCCTGTACAAATATCCCTTGTAAATTCCGCCCGTGCCTGTTGGCACAGTGTAATAAGATGTGTGTTTTATCTGATGTATATTTATGATAATACAAAGGCTATTTTTATATAACCTTGTGTGGAGTTTTTCCTTTGTGGTGGGTGTTAGAACCGGGACCCTGGCCGGCCAAGACTCGCGTCGAGGTCAGTCAGGGATCGCCAGTTCTAAGTGTCAGGGCAAGGGAGTCACACACCAAGGCAACCCCTACTCGCCCTCTAGGTAACGTGGCGCGAGCAGTCAAGGCTAAACTTGGAGGCGATGTAAGTTAAGTATTTGCGCATGCACCCCAGCAACAACACCCGAGGCCCACCACAAAGAAAGACTCCACACAAGGTTATATAAAAAATAGCCTTTGTATTCCAATACACATACATTAGATAAAACACACACTTTACATTGTGCCAGAGGCACGGGCAGAATTTACAGGGGATATTTGTACAGGACAGGGCCACTTGGACCACTGTCAAGGGTATCAGCACTTTTAGAAGCAATACTTTCAGAAATAGCACTTTAGAAAGTAAAATCAGTGTAGCACACAATATAAACATAGAGCACACATCCAGTAATCACTGGTAACAGGACCTCACTAGCACCACCTGTACTAGGGAGAAAACAACCACCTACATATCACCATACCTGTAGGGGTGTAAGAACATAACACATGATGCAATGCCTAACATTCATTCAGAGGTGTAAGGGAGGAAACACATGATGCCTAACAAAACATTCAGAGGTGTAAAAGCAAAGCACATGACGTATTACCAACACATTCAGAGGTGCAAGAACAGCAACCACAATAGCGCAAAATCCACATTAGCCACCACCTGTGGCAGTCCCTGTGTCCAAAGTTAGGGCAGGCTGTAATGAGCCAAATGTACACCAGCCTAAACGTGGCAGTTGCCCACAAAGTGCTGGGCAACTGGGTAAGGGTGGGGCAAAACACACGTGGGAGCCTCGCAGGCTCTGAGCACTGGTGGGGCGAACACGATGTGGGAGCCTCATAGGCTCTGCAGAATGACTGTCTCCTTGGAGCCTCGCTGGGCTCTGAATACACAATTGGCCCCTGAGCCTCTCGGGCTCTTAAACAACAATGGGGTCGCCTGAGCCTCTCTGGGCTCTTAACTCATGATGTGCCCCTCAAGAGCCTCTCGTGGCTCTAACAAATGGTGTGCCCCTCAAGAGCCTCTCGTGGCTCTGAATACCAAATGGGGGCGGGGAGCCTCTCAGGGCTCGAAATACGGGATGCGGCCGTGGGGGGGGCCTCCTAGGCTCAACCAAGGAATGCCCCCGGAGCCTCGTGGCTCCCAAACAAGCAACAGTGCGGGATTGTGCTACGGGGGGGCGGACCCCGACAATGGGTCCCGGCGCCCCTCCCGTCTATCGGCACTCACCGGTCTCGTCGGCGGCTGCAGAGCTCTCTGCCTCTGACTCCTGGCGGCACTCCGGGGCTCTCCCTGGGTCCGGGAGCCCCGTGAAGGCAGGCGCCCTTCTCCCTGGGGCTGGAGCTCCTCTCTCGGGCAGTGAGGCGGGCACTTCCGGGTCGCGGCTGCAGGACCCAATCGCAGCGCGGCCCGGGGATATGGAGGCGGGCACTTCCGGGTCGCACTAGGCAGCGGCCCGGCAACGGTACAAACCCTCCTGGGCTGCGGCGGTGATTCTCCCCGGCACGAAGTCGAGGTGGGCACTCGATCCTGGGCAGAGAAACAGCGGCAATGTCCCGGGCAGGGTGGGCACCTGCCAGGGGACAATTAAATTCCAAATAAGCGAGGTAGGCACTCGCGAATGAAGTAGCGATCGGGGCAAATGCCGGGTGGGCACCGGCTCTGAACAATAAAGCGCCCCGAGGCACTTGCAGGAAATAGAGCGCGCTCTCAGCGCTAGGGGGCAAATCTAGCGCCGCAAATCAAGGGAAGCGCTCCCAGGCGCTCAGAGGGAAATCCACAGCGCTCCTAGCGCTAGCAATAATCCCAGCGCTTCCAGGTGCCCTCAGCAGGGCAGGGGGGGCAAGGCTGGGCCCAGAGCCAGCACACTGGGTCTCCAAGCAGGGAGACACCCCAAGTGGCGGTCCTCTGGCCCAGCAGCAGCAGCAGCCCCCTCAGGATACAGGAAGAGAACATTTTCTAAGGGGACACAGCCCCATTTTTATACAGTACATTCCTTTGTCTGAAGGTGCAGGGTGGGGGCGGAACCAGTCGCAGCTGGTTCTTGAGTACCCTTGATGGCCCAACCACCCCTTTCTTTCACTGGCAGGGCTAGGGACATCAGTCACACCACAGGGGGGCGGAGCCAGCATTGTCTGGGGAAAACCCAGCCTCATTCAGGCCACAGGTACACTCCTCCCCAGCCATCAGCATGCTAATCTCCCACTCACCACCGGGCAGACCCATCCAGCCTTCCTGGAGCCAGGCTCACCAGCCTGCTCCAGCCAATCACACACCAGACACATTTTATATTAATATGCCAACTCCTAGAAGTGGCACTTCTACATATGACACACTCATGCAACACACACCATTGCGAAGCATTCATTCCCACGAGTTCGCACATATCAGATTCGAACCTGTACACCCCACGCATCAGGAACTACCAGGGACACATACATTCCCCATGCATTCCTATGGGAGGGCAGGCCAGCCATACTACATGCGCGCACTTTCACCCTGGGGCCCAGGGAAAAGTGCGCAGAGACCCAAAAATCACTGACACAGGGTCACAAATAAGGCAAAAAGTCTAGGGGTGAACCTGCCCTGCGGGCCAAGTCCAACACAACCCCCTTCCAGCCAAAACGCAGGGGAGAACAATCACCACCGTGATGGACTTCCCTGCTTGGGGCGATAGAACACGGACGCAGGCCCGCCACTGCCGGGACACCCTCCTGTTCTATGCCACATTGAACCCCTAGGGTTCCTTCTAAAGCTACTGTAAGGACCAACTGGGCTACCCCACTGGTACTCCTCAGCTGTCCGCGGCCAGGACCAGGCCCTGGGCCACCCAGGTGCCACCGGTCCTTGCCAATTCGCAGAGCGGGGGGTAGTAACCCCTGGCACATAGTACCCATTCTCCACTCTCCCTGTCTGCAAGACAGGACTAGACTGCCACTGGTTCACCAGCCTTTGGTCTACAACCTCAGGCGGACCAGGAGTCTCAGGGAAGGCTCTCCTCCCCTTACCTCTTCTTCCAAGGTTCCTCCTCCTCCTGCGAGGGGTACCCTTACAACGCCACTCCAACCCAGGGTTTAACCCCTCAGGTTGCACCAGGGTCAGAGGTGGGCTCTCCCACCCTCTGCACCCCCTTCCAGAGGTCTGCCCTCTCCCAACTGGAGAAGTTCCTCTGGAAGAACCGGTCAGGACACTGGTTACAGTTGTCCTACCCTTCAGGTCAGGCAGAACCTGAACCTGGCCTCCCAACCTCCGGTCTAAAACCTTTGGTGGAACAATTGCCTGGCACTCCAGGACTTCTGGGGATTCACACACAATCCCCCTGAGGCTGACACATGACCCATGTGTCGTGTGACTGTCTGTCTGGCGCAGATCTCCCGCCTCCTGTCCACCTGACAGTGCGCAAAGATCCCCCAGACCAGAAGTGGCGCCACCCGGGTCCACCCAAGAAGATCTAGCCCAACTGGCTAGTCTCTGGTCCACTGGTGCATCCACTGGGAAACTCATCCCCCAATCACTCCTCACTTCGGACTTCTGTGCACTCCCTCCTGGAGTAGCACTGCCGGACACTGGAACCCCTGGAGCTCTAGTTACAGACGCTCCAGGTTCCCTAGACACTAGGAGCTCCTCCTCAAGTGTACTACCAGGACAGCCTAGGTCCCTAACCTGGTGTTCCCTCAAGAAACCACCCAAGTTCTGAGACAGGGCTTCGGGCCTCTGGGGGCTCTCAGCCACCCACTGACTCCTGCTCCACTGAGCCAGGTAGTCAGCCCCTCCACCTCTCTCACTATACTGGGACCTAGCTGGGCTACACTGAGCCTCTTCCACCACGCTGGGCTGGAAGATACCTATACCACTACAGTTGGACTCACTCTCCAATGACTCTACAGAACCTCTGGCACTCTCCCAGCGCTCTGCTTCTTCTGCAAGGGTGTCCGGATCAGTCAACCCACATTCCAACAGGTGTAGGCGCAACTCTGGCAAACAACTACTAAGCACCTGCTCTCTTAGAACCAGATCAAATAGTTTGTCAAACTCAGATTCCATGTGAACCTCTAACCATTCAGCCAGTGCACCTTGACATTCATCCACAAACTCCCCCCAAGACTGGTGAGACAGTTTCCTACTGCCCCTGAATCTCAACCTATACTCCTCCTCTGGGGAAACAGGTACCAGACTCTGGGAACTGGGAGTGGGATTTCCTGCACTGAGATTCAAATAGCTGCCACCACTGGACTCAACCCTCCCTGGGGGATCCAGAAAATTATGACTGCAGTCAGGGGATAACCTACACTCTAGGGCTATCTTCTCCCTGGCCAAGGCCCTCTCAGCCTCTGCAATCCGCTCATTCACACCCAGCTGCGCCATCTTCCAGGCATGCTCTAACCTGAGCTTCTCTATGGCCAGCTGGTGCTCCCTCTCTTCTCTCCTATCCACCCACTCCTCTGGGGACAGGGAAAGGGATGGGGTGCTACATCTGACACTGGACCCAGCAAGGGACTCCCTATCTAGGGGGTACTCGCTCTCTGCTGGCGCCCATCCACTGTCAAACTCACTCTCCACATCAGACTCTTCAGGGCTCCCCTCAGACCCACCACCCTCATGGTGTGCGGTCCGGGCCCTCTCCCTCTCACTGTGCTCACGCTCCCAGTCACTCTTCTGCCACAGGATCATGTTATCCCTAAGCTTGGACTGGGTGTCTGACTCACTCACTGGGATGTCTCTCTCCTTACATAACCGTACCAACTCATGCACACTGTACTTAAACAGGCCACAAAGGTTAAAAGGAGCTTCCATCTTGACAGGATGCTCACAAACACGTGCAACACAAGGGAACTAGCAATCTGAAGTAAAAGTACACAATTCCAAAACTTCCACACTCTCCTTAAAAAAAAGAACTCACTCATGCGTCCAGGAAAACACACCATTCATCCACACACACCCTCCCCTCGGATCGGTAAGGCAGTTTCTACCACCCCTGACTTCTCAACCTGACCACAAGTGACACAGGTACCAAACTCTGGAAGCAGGGCGGGGGACAAATGTACTGAACACAATTATCAAATGACACTCTTCAGGAGAAGCAATGATGGAACTTCACCAAAACACAATAATCCCCAAAAATGTGGTCATCTAAAATGCAGAGCTTTGTAGTGGCCAGTTGCTACTGTGGTACAACGCAAACACAAATTCTTATCCTCACCGCTTGCCGCCAATGTTAGAACCGGGACCCTGGCCGGCCAAGACTCGCGTCGAGGTCAGTCAGGGATCGCCAGTTCTAAGTGTCAGGGCAAGGGAGTCACACACCAAGGCAACCCCTACTCGCCCTCTAGGTAACGTGGCGCGAGCAGTCAAGGCTAAACTTGGAGGCGATGTAAGTTAAGTATTTGCGCATGCACCCCAGCAACAACACCCGAGGCCCACCACAAAGAAAGACTCCACACAAGGTTATATAAAAAATAGCCTTTGTATTCCAATACACATACATTAGATAAAACACACACTTTACATTGTGCCAGAGGCACGGGCAGAATTTACAGGGGATATTTGTACAGGACAGGGCCACTTGGACCACTGTCAAGGGTATCAGCACTTTTAGAAGCAATACTTTCAGAAATAGCACTTTAGAAAGTAAAATCAGTGTAGCACACAATATAAACATAGAGCACACATCCAGTAATCACTGGTAACAGGACCTCACTAGCACCACCTGTACTAGGGAGAAAACAACCACCTACATATCACCATACCTGTAGGGGTGTAAGAACATAACACATGATGCAATGCCTAACATTCATTCAGAGGTGTAAGGGAGGAAACACATGATGCCTAACAAAACATTCAGAGGTGTAAAAGCAAAGCACATGACGTATTACCAACACATTCAGAGGTGCAAGAACAGCAACCACAATAGCGCAAAATCCACATTAGCCACCACCTGTGGCAGTCCCTGTGTCCAAAGTTAGGGCAGGCTGTAATGAGCCAAATGTACACCAGCCTAAACGTGGCAGTTGCCCACAAAGTGCTGGGCAACTGGGTAAGGGTGGGGCAAAACACACGTGGGAGCCTCGCAGGCTCTGAGCACTGGTGGGGCGAACACGATGTGGGAGCCTCATAGGCTCTGCAGAATGACTGTCTCCTTGGAGCCTCGCTGGGCTCTGAATACACAATTGGCCCCTGAGCCTCTCGGGCTCTTAAACAACAATGGGGTCGCCTGAGCCTCTCTGGGCTCTTAACTCATGATGTGCCCCTCAAGAGCCTCTCGTGGCTCTAACAAATGGTGTGCCCCTCAAGAGCCTCTCGTGGCTCTGAATACCAAATGGGGGCGGGGAGCCTCTCAGGGCTCGAAATACGGGATGCGGCCGTGGGGGGGGCCTCCTAGGCTCAACCAAGGAATGCCCCCGGAGCCTCGTGGCTCCCAAACAAGCAACAGTGCGGGATTGTGCTACGGGGGGGCGGACCCCGACAATGGGTCCCGGCGCCCCTCCCGTCTATCGGCACTCACCGGTCTCGTCGGCGGCTGCAGAGCTCTCTGCCTCTGACTCCTGGCGGCACTCCGGGGCTCTCCCTGGGTCCGGGAGCCCCGTGAAGGCAGGCGCCCTTCTCCCTGGGGCTGGAGCTCCTCTCTCGGGCAGTGAGGCGGGCACTTCCGGGTCGCGGCTGCAGGACCCAATCGCAGCGCGGCCCGGGGATATGGAGGCGGGCACTTCCGGGTCGCACTAGGCAGCGGCCCGGCAACGGTACAAACCCTCCTGGGCTGCGGCGGTGATTCTCCCCGGCACGAAGTCGAGGTGGGCACTCGATCCTGGGCAGAGAAACAGCGGCAATGTCCCGGGCAGGGTGGGCACCTGCCAGGGGACAATTAAATTCCAAATAAGCGAGGTAGGCACTCGCGAATGAAGTAGCGATCGGGGCAAATGCCGGGTGGGCACCGGCTCTGAACAATAAAGCGCCCCGAGGCACTTGCAGGAAATAGAGCGCGCTCTCAGCGCTAGGGGGCAAATCTAGCGCCGCAAATCAAGGGAAGCGCTCCCAGGCGCTCAGAGGGAAATCCACAGCGCTCCTAGCGCTAGCAATAATCCCAGCGCTTCCAGGTGCCCTCAGCAGGGCAGGGGGGGCAAGGCTGGGCCCAGAGCCAGCACACTGGGTCTCCAAGCAGGGAGACACCCCAAGTGGCGGTCCTCTGGCCCAGCAGCAGCAGCAGCCCCCTCAGGATACAGGAAGAGAACATTTTCTAAGGGGACACAGCCCCATTTTTATACAGTACATTCCTTTGTCTGAAGGTGCAGGGTGGGGGCGGAACCAGTCGCAGCTGGTTCTTGAGTACCCTTGATGGCCCAACCACCCCTTTCTTTCACTGGCAGGGCTAGGGACATCAGTCACACCACAGGGGGGCGGAGCCAGCATTGTCTGGGGAAAACCCAGCCTCATTCAGGCCACAGGTACACTCCTCCCCAGCCATCAGCATGCTAATCTCCCACTCACCACCGGGCAGACCCATCCAGCCTTCCTGGAGCCAGGCTCACCAGCCTGCTCCAGCCAATCACACACCAGACACATTTTATATTAATATGCCAACTCCTAGAAGTGGCACTTCTACATATGACACACTCATGCAACACACACCATTGCGAAGCATTCATTCCCACGAGTTCGCACATATCAGATTCGAACCTGTACACCCCACGCATCAGGAACTACCAGGGACACATACATTCCCCATGCATTCCTATGGGAGGGCAGGCCAGCCATACTACATGCGCGCACTTTCACCCTGGGGCCCAGGGAAAAGTGCGCAGAGACCCAAAAATCACTGACACAGGGTCACAAATAAGGCAAAAAGTCTAGGGGTGAACCTGCCCTGCGGGCCAAGTCCAACAGTGGGCCTTTGGTTGTTGTTGCTGGGGTGCGTGCGCAAATACTTAACTTACATCGCCTCCAAGTTTAGCCTTGACTGCTCGCGCCACGTTACCTAGAGGGCGAGTAGGGGTTGCCTTGGTGTGTGACTCCCTTGCCCTGACCCTTAGAAATGGCGATCCCTGACTGACCTCGATGCGAGTCTTGGCCGGCCAGGGTCCCGTTTCTAACAGCCTGCACACTCCTTCCTGCAGCACCCACCTGTCCTCATGCGTGCAGCAGTGCAATGCGGGAATGTGCCTGCAACTCCTTCCTGCAGCACCCACCTGTCCTCATGCGTGCAGCAGGGCACTGCGGGAATGTGCCTGCACACTCCTTCCTGCAGCACCCACCTGTCCTCAGCACACTCCTTCCTGCAGCACCTACCTGTCCTCATGCGTGCAGCAGTGCAATGCGGGAATGAGCCTGCACACTCCTTCCTGCAGCACCCACCTGTCCTCATGCGTGCAGCAGTGCAATGCGGGAATGAGCCTGCACACTCCTTCCTGCAGCACCCACCTGTCCTCATGCGTGCAGCAGTGCAATGCGGGAATGAGCCTGCACACTCCTTCCTGCAGCACCCACCTGTCCTCATGCGTGCAGCAGTGCAATGCGGGAATGCGCCTGCACACTCCTTCCTGCAGCACCCACCTGTCCTCATGCGTGCAGCAGTGCAATGCGGGAATGCGCCTGCACACTCCTTCCTGCAGCACCCACCTGTCCTCATGCGTGCAGCAGTGCACTGCGGGAATGTGCCTGCAACTCCTTCCTGCAGCACCCACCTGTCCTCATGCGTGCAGCAGGGCACTGCGGGAATGTGCCTGCACACTCCTTCCTGCAGCACCCACCTGTCCTCAGCACACTCCTTCCTGCAGCACCTACCTGTCCTCATGCGTGCAGCAGTGCAATGCGGGAATGAGCCTGCACACTCCTTCCTGCAGCACCCACCTGTCCTCATGCGTGCAGCAGTGCAATGCGGGAATGAGCCTGCACACTCCTTCCTGCAGCACCCACCTGTCCTCATGCGTGCAGCAGTGCAATGCGGGAATGAGCCTGCACACTCCTTCCTGCAGCACCCACCTGTCCTCATGCGTGCAGCAGTGCAATGCGGGAATGCGCCTGCACACTCCTTCCTGCAGCACCCACCTGTCCTCATGCGTGCAGCAGTGCAATGCGGGAATGTGCCTGCAACTCCTTCCTGCAGCACCCACCTGTCCTCATGCGTGCAGCAGGGCACTGCGGGAATGTGCCTGCACACTCCTTCCTGCAGCACCCACCTGTCCTCAGCACACTCCTTCCTGCAGCACCTACCTGTCCTCATGCGTGCAGCAGTGCAATGCGGGAATGAGCCTGCACACTCCTTCCTGCAGCACCCACCTGTCCTCATGTGTGCAGCAGTGCAATGCGGGAATGAGCCTGCACACTCCTTCCTGCAGCACCCACCTGTCCTCATGCGTGCAGCAGTGCAATGCGGGAATGAGCCTGCACACTCCTTCCTGCAGCACCCACCTGTCCTCATGCGTGCAGCAGTGCAATGCGGGAATGCGCCTGCACACTCCTTCCTGCAGCACCCACCTGTCCTCATGCGTGCAGCAGTGCAATGCGGGAATGAGCCTGCACACTCCTTCCTGCAGCACCCACCTGTCCTCATGCGTGCAGCAGTGCAATGCGGGAATGCGCCTGCACACTCCTTCCTGCAGCACCCACCTGTCCTCATGCGTGCAGCAGTGCAATGCGGGAATGTGCCTGCAACTCCTTCCTGCAGCACCCACCTGTCCTCATGCGTGCAGCAGGGCACTGCGGGAATGTGCCTGCACACTCCTTCCTGCAGCACCCACCTGTCCTCAGCACACTCCTTCCTGCAGCACCCACCTGTCCTCATGCGTGCAGCAGGGCACTGCGGGAATGTGCCTGCACACTCCTTCCTGCAGCACCCACCTGTCCTCAGCACACTCCTTCCTGCAGCACCCACCTGTCCTCATGCGTGCAGCAGTGCAATGCGGGAATGCGCCTGCACACTCCTTCCTGCAGCACCCACCTGTCCTCATGCGTGCAGCAGTGCACTGCGGGAATGCGCCTGCACACTCCTTCCTGCAGCACCCACCTGTCCTCATGCGTGCAGCAGTGCACTGCGGGAATGTGCCTGCACACTCCTTCCTGCAGCACCCACCTGTCCTCAGCACACTCCTTCCTGCAGCACCCACCTGTCCTCATGCATGCAGCAGGGCACTGCGGGAATGTGCCTGCACACTCCTTCCTGCAGCACCCACCTGTCCTCAGCACACTCCTTCCTGCAGCACCTACCTGTTCTCATGCGTGCAGCAGTGTACTGCGGGAATGTGCCTGCACACTCCTTCCTGCAGCACCCACCTGTCCTCAGCACACTCCTTCCTGCAGCACCCACCTGTCCTCATGCGTGCAGCAGTGCAATGCGGGAATGCGCCTGCACACTCCTTCCTGCAGCACCCACCTGTCCTCATGCGTGCAGCAGTGCAATGCGGGAATGCGCCTGCACACTCCTTCCTGCAGCACCCACCTGTCCTCATGCGTGCAGCAGTGCACTGCGGGAATGTGCCTGCACACTCCTTCCTGCAGCACCCACCTGTCCTCAGCACACTCCTTCCTGCAGCACCTACCTGTCCTCATGCGTGCAGCAGTGCAATGCGGGAATGAGCCTGCACACTCCTTCCTGCAGCACCCACCTGTCCTCATGCGTGCAGCAGTGCAATGCGGGAATGAGCCTGCACACTCCTTCCTGCAGCACCCACCTGTCCTCATGCGTGCAGCAGTGCAATGCGGGAATGAGCCTGCACACTCCTTCCTGCAGCACCCACCTGTCCTCATGCGTGCAGCAGTGCAATGCGGGAATGCGCCTGCACACTCCTTCCTGCAGCACCCACCTGTCCTCATGCGTGCAGCTGTGCAATGCGGGAATGAGCCTGCACACTCCTTCCTGCAGCACCCACCTGTCCTCATGCGTGCAGCAGTGCAATGCGGGAATGCGCCTGCACACTCCTTCCTGCAGCACCCACCTGTCCTCATGCGTGCAGCAGTGCAATGCGGGAATGCGCCTGCACACTCCTTCCTGCAGCACCCACCTGTCCTCATGCGTGCAGCAGTGCAATGCGGGAATGCGCCTGCACACTCCTTCCTGCAGCACCTACCTGTCCTCATGCGTGCAGCAGTGCAATGCGGGAATGCGCCTGCACACTCCTTCCTGCAGCACCCACCTGTCCTCATGCGTGCAGCAGGGCACTGCTGGAATGTGCCTGCACACTCCTTTCTGCAGCACCCACCTGTCCTCATGCGTGCAGCAGGGCACTGCGGGAATGTGCCTGCACACTCCTTCCTGCAGCACCCACCTGTCCTCAGCACACTCCTTCCTGCAGCACCTACCTGTCCTCATGCGTGCAGCAGTGCAATGCGGGTATGAGCCTGCACACTCCTTCCTGCAGCACCCACCTGTCCTCATGCGTGCAGCAGTGCAATGCGGGAATGAGCCTGCACACTCCTTCCTGCAGCACCCACCTGTCCTCATGCGTGCAGCAGTGCAATGCGGGAATGAGCCTGCACACTCCTTCCTGCAGCACCCACCTGTCCTCATGCGTGCAGCAGGGCACTGCGGGAATGCGCCTGCACACTCCTTCCTGCAGCACCTACCTGTCCTCATGCGTGCAGCAGTGCAATGCGGGAATGCGCCTGCACACTCCTTCCTGCAGCACCCACCTGTCCTCATGCGTGCAGCAGGGCACTGCTGGAATGTGCCTGCACACTCCTTTCTGCAGCACCTACCTGTCCTCATGCGTGCAGCAGTGCAATGCGGGAATGCGCCTGCACACTCCTTCCTGCAGCACCTACCTGTCCTCATGCGTGCAGCAGTGCAATGCGGGAATGCGCCTGCACACTCCTTCCTGCAGCACCTACCTGTCCTCATGCGTGCAGCAGTGCAATGCGGGAATGCGCCTGCACACTCCTTCCTGCAGCACCCACCTGTCCTCATGCGTGCAGCAGGGCACTGCTGGAATGTGCCTGCACACTCCTTCCTGCAGCACCCACCTGTCCTCATGCGTGCAGCAGGGCACTGCTGGAATGTGCCTGCACACTCCTTCCTGCAGCACCCACCTGTCCTCATGCGTGCAGCAGTGCAATGCGGGAATGCGCCTGCACACTCCTTCCTGCAGCACCTACCTGTCCTCATGCGTGCAGCAGTGCAATGCGGGAATGCGCCTGCACACTCCTTCCTGCAGCACCCACCTGTCCTCATGCGTGCAACAGGGCACTGCTGGAATGTGCCTGCACACTCCTTCCTGCAGCACCCACCTGTCCTCATGCGTGCAGCAGGGCACTGCTGGAATGTGCCTGCACACTCCTTCCTGCAGCACCCACCTGTCCTCATGCGTGCAGCAGTGCAATGCGGGAATGCGCCTGTACACTCCTTTCTGCAGCACCCACCTGTCCTCATGCGTGCAGCAGTGCAATGCGGGAATGCGCCTGCACACTCCTTCCTGCAGCACCCACCTGTCCTCATGCGTGCAGCAGTGCAATGCGGGAATGCGCCTGCACACTCCTTCCTGCAGCACCTACCTGTCCTCATGCGTGCAGCAGTGCAATGCGGGAATGCGCCTGCACACTCCTTCCTGCAGCACCCACCTGTCCTCATGCGTGCAGCAGGGCACTGCTGGAATGTGCCTGCACACTCCTTTCTGCAGCACCCACCTGTCCTCATGCGTGCAGCAGGGCACTGCGGGAATGTGCCTGCACACTCCTTCCTGCAGCACCCACCTGTCCTCAGCACACTCCTTCCTGCAGCACCTACCTGTCCTCATGCGTGCAGCAGTGCAATGCGGGTATGAGCCTGCACACTCCTTCCTGCAGCACCCACCTGTCCTCATGCGTGCAGCAGTGCAATGCGGGAATGAGCCTGCACACTCCTTCCTGCAGCACCCACCTGTCCTCATGCGTGCAGCAGTGCAATGCGGGAATGAGCCTGCACACTCCTTCCTGCAGCACCCACCTGTCCTCATGCGTGCAGCAGGGCACTGCGGGAATGCGCCTGCACACTCCTTCCTGCAGCACCTACCTGTCCTCATGCGTGCAGCAGTGCAATGCGGGAATGCGCCTGCACACTCCTTCCTGCAGCACCCACCTGTCCTCATGCGTGCAGCAGGGCACTGCTGGAATGTGCCTGCACACTCCTTTCTGCAGCACCTACCTGTCCTCATGCGTGCAGCAGTGCAATGCGGGAATGCGCCTGCACACTCCTTCCTGCAGCACCTACCTGTCCTCATGCGTGCAGCAGTGCAATGCGGGAATGCGCCTGCACACTCCTTCCTGCAGCACCTACCTGTCCTCATGCGTGCAGCAGTGCAATGCGGGAATGCGCCTGCACACTCCTTCCTGCAGCACCCACCTGTCCTCATGCGTGCAGCAGGGCACTGCTGGAATGTGCCTGCACACTCCTTCCTGCAGCACCCACCTGTCCTCATGCGTGCAGCAGGGCACTGCTGGAATGTGCCTGCACACTCCTTCCTGCAGCACCCACCTGTCCTCATGCGTGCAGCAGTGCAATGCGGGAATGCGCCTGCACACTCCTTCCTGCAGCACCTACCTGTCCTCATGCGTGCAGCAGTGCAATGCGGGAATGCGCCTGCACACTCCTTCCTGCAGCACCCACCTGTCCTCATGCGTGCAGCAGGGCACTGCTGGAATGTGCCTGCACACTCCTTCCTGCAGCACCCACCTGTCCTCATGCGTGCAGCAGGGCACTGCTGGAATGTGCCTGCACACTCCTTCCTGCAGCACCCACCTGTCCTCATGCGTGCAGCAGTGCAATGCGGGAATGCGCCTGTACACTCCTTTCTGCAGCACCCACCTGTCCTCATGCGTGCAGCAGTGCAATGCGGGAATGCGCCTGCACACTCCTTCCTGCAGCACCCACCTGTCCTCATGCGTGCAGCAGTGCAATGCGGGAATGCGCCTGCACACTCCTTCCTGCAGCACCTACCTGTCCTCATGCGTGCAGCAGTGCAATGCGGGAATGCGCCTGCACACTCCTTCCTGCAGCACCCACCTGTCCTCATGCGTGCAGCAGTGCAATGCGGGAATGCGCCTGCACACTCCTTCCTGCAGCACCCACCTGTCCTCATGCGTGCAGCAGGGCACTGTGGGAATTGCCTGCACACTCCTTTCTGCAGCACCCACCTGTCCTCATGCGTGCAGCAGGGCACTGCTGGAATGTGCCTGCACACTCCTTTCTGCAGCACCCACCTGTCCTCATGCGTGCAGCAGGGCACTGCGGGAATGTGCCTGCACACTCCTTCCTGCAGCACCCACCTGTCCTCAGCACACTCCTTCCTGCAGCACCCACCTGTCCTCATGCGTGCAGCAGTGCAATGCGGGAATGCGCCTGCACACTCCTTCCTGCAGCACCCACCTGTCCTCATGCGTGCAGCAGTGCAATGCGGGAATGCGCCTGCACACTCCTTCCTGCAGCACCCACCTGTCCTCATGCGTGCAGCAGTGCAATGCGGGAATGCGCCTGCACACTCCTTCCTGCAGCACCCACCTGTCCTCATGCGTGCAGCAGTGCACTGCGGGAATGTGCCTGCACACTCCTTCCTGCAGCACCCACCTGTCCTCATGCGTGCAGCAGTGCAATGCGGGAATGAGCCTGCACACTCCTTCCTGCAGCACCCACCTGTCCTCATGCGTGCAGCAGGGCACTGCGGGAATGCGCCTGCACACTCCTTCCTGCAGCACCTACCTGTCCTCATGCGTGCAGCAGTGCAATGCGGGAATGCGCCTGCACACTCCTTCCTGCAGCACCCACCTGTCCTCATGCGTGCAGCAGGGCACTGCTGGAATGTGCCTGCACACTCCTTTCTGCAGCACCTACCTGTCCTCATGCGTGCAGCAGTGCAATGCGGGAATGCGCCTGCACACTCCTTCCTGCAGCACCTACCTGTCCTCATGCGTGCAGCAGTGCAATGCGGGAATGCGCCTGCACACTCCTTCCTGCAGCACCTACCTGTCCTCATGCGTGCAGCAGTGCAATGCGGGAATGCGCCTGCACACTCCTTCCTGCAGCACCCACCTGTCCTCATGCGTGCAGCAGGGCACTGCTGGAATGTGCCTGCACACTCCTTCCTGCAGCACCCACCTGTCCTCATGCGTGCAGCAGGGCACTGCTGGAATGTGCCTGCACACTCCTTCCTGCAGCACCCACCTGTCCTCATGCGTGCAGCAGTGCAATGCGGGAATGCGCCTGCACACTCCTTCCTGCAGCACCTACCTGTCCTCATGCGTGCAGCAGTGCAATGCGGGAATGCGCCTGCACACTCCTTCCTGCAGCACCCACCTGTCCTCATGCGTGCAGCAGGGCACTGCTGGAATGTGCCTGCACACTCCTTCCTGCAGCACCCACCTGTCCTAATGCGTGCAGCAGGGCACTGCTGGAATGTGCCTGCACACTCCTTCCTGCAGCACCCACCTGTCCTCATGCGTGCAGCAGTGCAATGCGGGAATGCGCCTGTACACTCCTTTCTGCAGCACCCACCTGTCCTCATGCGTGCAGCAGTGCAATGCGGGAATGCGCCTGCACACTCCTTCCTGCAGCACCCACCTGTCCTCATGCGTGCAGCAGTGCAATGCGGGAATGCGCCTGCACACTCCTTCCTGCAGCACCTACCTGTCCTCATGCGTGCAGCAGTGCAATGCGGGAATGCGCCTGCACACTCCTTCCTGCAGCACCCACCTGTCCTCATGCGTGCAGCAGGGCACTGCTGGAATGTGCCTGCACACTCCTTTCTGCAGCACCCACCTGTCCTCATGCGTGCAGCAGGGCACTGCGGGAATGTGCCTGCACACTCCTTCCTGCAGCACCCACCTGTCCTCAGCACACTCCTTCCTGCAGCACCTACCTGTCCTCATGCGTGCAGCAGTGCAATGCGGGTATGAGCCTGCACACTCCTTCCTGCAGCACCCACCTGTCCTCATGCGTGCAGCAGTGCAATGCGGGAATGAGCCTGCACACTCCTTCCTGCAGCACCCACCTGTCCTCATGCGTGCAGCAGTGCAATGCGGGAATGAGCCTGCACACTCCTTCCTGCAGCACCCACCTGTCCTCATGCGTGCAGCAGGGCACTGCGGGAATGCGCCTGCACACTCCTTCCTGCAGCACCTACCTGTCCTCATGCGTGCAGCAGTGCAATGCGGGAATGCGCCTGCACACTCCTTCCTGCAGCACCCACCTGTCCTCATGCGTGCAGCAGGGCACTGCTGGAATGTGCCTGCACACTCCTTTCTGCAGCACCTACCTGTCCTCATGCGTGCAGCAGTGCAATGCGGGAATGCGCCTGCACACTCCTTCCTGCAGCACCTACCTGTCCTCATGCGTGCAGCAGTGCAATGCGGGAATGCGCCTGCACACTCCTTCCTGCAGCACCTACCTGTCCTCATGCGTGCAGCAGTGCAATGCGGGAATGCGCCTGCACACTCCTTCCTGCAGCACCCACCTGTCCTCATGCGTGCAGCAGGGCACTGCTGGAATGTGCCTGCACACTCCTTCCTGCAGCACCCACCTGTCCTCATGCGTGCAGCAGGGCACTGCTGGAATGTGCCTGCACACTCCTTCCTGCAGCACCCACCTGTCCTCATGCGTGCAGCAGTGCAATGCGGGAATGCGCCTGCACACTCCTTCCTGCAGCACCTACCTGTCCTCATGCGTGCAGCAGTGCAATGCGGGAATGCGCCTGCACACTCCTTCCTGCAGCACCCACCTGTCCTCATGCGTGCAGCAGGGCACTGCTGGAATGTGCCTGCACACTCCTTCCTGCAGCACCCACCTGTCCTCATGCGTGCAGCAGGGCACTGCTGGAATGTGCCTGCACACTCCTTCCTGCAGCACCCACCTGTCCTCATGCGTGCAGCAGTGCAATGCGGGAATGCGCCTGTACACTCCTTTCTGCAGCACCCACCTGTCCTCATGCGTGCAGCAGTGCAATGCGGGAATGCGCCTGCACACTCCTTCCTGCAGCACCCACCTGTCCTCATGCGTGCAGCAGTGCAATGCGGGAATGCGCCTGCACACTCCTTCCTGCAGCACCTACCTGTCCTCATGCGTGCAGCAGTGCAATGCGGGAATGCGCCTGCACACTCCTTCCTGCAGCACCCACCTGTCCTCATGCGTGCAGCAGTGCAATGCGGGAATGCGCCTGCACACTCCTTCCTGCAGCACCCACCTGTCCTCATGCGTGCAGCAGGGCACTGTGGGAATTGCCTGCACACTCCTTTCTGCAGCACCCACCTGTCCTCATGCGTGCAGCAGGGCACTGCTGGAATGTGCCTGCACACTCCTTTCTGCAGCACCCACCTGTCCTCATGCGTGCAGCAGGGCACTGCGGGAATGTGCCTGCACACTCCTTCCTGCAGCACCCACCTGTCCTCAGCACACTCCTTCCTGCAGCACCCACCTGTCCTCATGCGTGCAGCAGTGCAATGCGGGAATGCGCCTGCACACTCCTTCCTGCAGCACCCACCTGTCCTCATGCGTGCAGCAGTGCAATGCGGGAATGCGCCTGCACACTCCTTCCTGCAGCACCCACCTGTCCTCATGCGTGCAGCAGTGCAATGCGGGAATGCGCCTGCACACTCCTTCCTGCAGCACCCACCTGTCCTCATGCGTGCAGCAGTGCACTGCGGGAATGTGCCTGCACACTCCTTCCTGCAGCACCCACCTGTCCTCATGCGTGCAGCAGTGCAATGCGGGAATGCGCCTGCACACTCCTTCCTGCAGCACCTACCTGTCCTCATGCGTGCAGCAGTGCAATGCGGGAATGCGCCTGCACACTCCTTCCTGCAGCACCCACCTGTCCTCATGCATGCAGCAGTGCACTGCGGGAATGTGCCTGCACACTCCTTCCTGCAGCACCCACCTGTCCTCATGCGTGCAGCAGTGCACTGCGGGAATGTGCCTGCACACTCCTTCCTGCAGCACCCACCTGTCCTCATGCGTGCAGCAGTGCAATGCGGGAATGCGCCTGCACACTCCTTCCTGCAGCATCCACCTGTTCTCATGCCTGCAGCAGTGCACTGCGGGAATGTGCCTGCACACTCCTTTCTGCAGCACCCACCTGTCCTCAGCACACTCCTTCCTGCAGAACCCACCTGTCCTCATGCGTGCAGCAGGGCACTGTGGGAATTGCCTGCACACTCCTTCCTGCAGCACCCACCTGTCTGTGTTAAATCCTTTGCAGCGCCAGCATTTTTAGGACAGAAAGTTACAGCTACACGCGTTACACTCACACAATTTACAAACACGTTTTGTAAACACTCTTTATAAAGTTCTTATGGGTTCAAGGGGACCCACGTGGTTGAAACGTGCAGCACATTCTGAACAATTAGGGCACAGCTGTCCCGGGAAAGCGTTTGCCTATAATCCATATATTCTCCAAAAATTCAGGGAGCTCCCATTCCTTTGAAGGCCTCTCAATGTCCGTGAGACGTGGGGTGCTGGGGGCCCCTCCTCGTGTGCTGCATTGGACACCCATGGCTGTGTACTGTGCTACTGGTCCCAACGAGAGAGCAATGTTTGCTTCTGAAATAAATATTTCTAGGTGTGAACACACTTTCAGATCTGCTTATTTATTACATGCATTCTGTTTTTTCTGCACTCTCTTCTGGTGTAGGGGTATTGACAGTCCGATTCTCTTTAATGATTGAGGAGATTCCGACCCTCTTTTCTGTTGTCTTTGTTTTCTTTTTTGTGTGTCTCAATGGACTGGTTCGTAATCACACGTCATCTATTTACCAAAGCAGAACACCCATTGTTCTGTAATCTGCGCGTGCGTGTGGCCACAGGGGTCTAGTTAGCCCCTGTATGCACAACCCCTGTATGCACGGCCTCTGTATGCAAGGGCCCCAATCATTAACCTATTTGCACACTAACCATTAATTAACCTGCCAAGTCACTCACCTTTCGTGCCCTCCTCAGTCTCAGCCGCTGTCGTTCTGACCATTACTAACCAAACCACTACCTACCCACTCTTCACCATTCAGAAACCAACTCATTCACAAGCTCATCCTGCTACCTGGTCACACATCCATACACCTAATTGATTTTTCAGCCATCTATCTACTCATCCACCGTCACTCACTGACTCTCTGGCATCGCCAGTGGGCTCCTCCGCCGTTACCCTGACTCATCTATCTACTCATCCACCATCACTTGCTGACTCGTCTGGCATCACCCGTGAGCTCCTCCGCTGTTACCCTAGCACATCTATCTACTCATCCACCCTCACTTGCTGACTCGTCTGGCATCACCAGTAGGCTCCTCTGATGTTACCCTGGCTCATCTATCTACTCATCCACCATCACTCGCTGACTCATTTGGCATCACCAGTGGGCTCCTCCGCTGTTACCCCGGCACATCTATCTACTCATCCACCATCACTTTCTGACTCATCTGGCGTCACCAGTAGGCTCCTCTGCTGTTACCCCGGCACATCTATCTACTCATCCACCATCACTTTCTGACTCGTCTGGCATCACCAGTGAGCTCCTCCACCGTTACCCTGGCTTATCTATCTACTCATCCACAATCACTCGAAGACTGTCTTGCATTACCAGTCGGCTCCACCGCCGTTACCCTGGCTCATCTATCTACTCGTCCACCATCACTCACTGACTCATCTGGCTTCACCAGTAGGCTCCTCCGCCGTTACCCTGGCTCATCTATCTACTCATCCGCCATCACACGCTGACTGTCTGGCATTACCAGTGAGCTCCACAGTGTTTACCCTAGCTCACCTATTTAATCATCCATCAATATTATTTAACTCATCTGGCTTCACCAGTAGGCTCCTCCGCCATTACCATTGCTCATCTATCTACTCATCCACCACCACTCGCTGACTCATCTGGCATTACCAGTGAGCTCCTCTGCCATTACCCTGGATAATCTATCTACTCATCCACCATCACTCGCTGACTCATCTGGCATCACCCATAGGCTCCTCCGTCTTTACCCGGGCACATCTATCTACTCATCCACCATCACTTGCTGACTCGTCTGGCATCACCTGTGAGCTCCTCCGCTGTTACCCTAGCACATCTATCTACTCATCCACCATCACTCGCTGACTGTCTGGCATCACCAGTAGGCTCTCCGCCGTTACCCTGGCTCATCTATCAACTCATCAACCATCACTCGCTGACTGTCTGGCATCACTCGTGAGCTCCTCCGCTGTTACCCTAGCACATCTATCTACTCATCCACCATCACTCGTAGACTGTCTGGCATCACCAGTGGGCTCCTATGCTGTTACCCTGGCTCATCTATCTACTCATCCACCATCACTCGCTGACTGTCTGGCATTACCAGTGAGCTCCTCCGCCTTTACCCTGACTCATCTATCTACTCATCCACCATCACTCGCTGACTGTCTGGCATTACCAGTCGGCTCCACCGCCGTTACCCTAGCTCATCTATCTACTCATCCACCATCACTCACTGACTCGTCTGGCGTCACCAGGAGTCTCCATGGCTGTTACCCTGGCTCATCTATCTACTCATCCACCATCACTCACTGATTCTCTGGCATCGCCAGTGAGCTCCTCCGCCGTTACCGTGGCTCATCGATCTACTCATCCGCCATCGCTCGCTGACTCGCTGACACCTCTGAAAGGGTGTGGCGCCGCGGCTAGGGCGACTGACTCCGGAATCTGGGGATCACGGTTCGATCCCCGGCACCAGCGGCAGATTAGCCCAGCACCATGTAACCCTGGGTAATAGCTTGCTTAATCTTCCCGACGGCCCCCAGCGCCTAGAGACCCTTGCGGGTGATTGTGCGCTTTACAAATGTGAATTTATTATTATTATTTATTATTATTACTCGTTTGGCATCACCAATATGGTCTTCCGCTGTTACCCTGGCTCATCTATCTACTCATCCACCATCACTCACTGACTGTCTGGCATCACCAGTGAGCTCCTCCGCCGTTACCCTGGCTCATCGATCTACTCATCAGCCATCGCTCGCTGACTCGTTTGGCATCACCAGTGAGCTCCTCTGCTGTTACCCTGGCTCATCTATCTACTCATCCACCATCACTCGCGGACTCGTCTGGCGTCACAAGTAGGCTCCGCAGCCGTTACCTTGGCTCATCTATCTACTCATTCACCGTCACTCGCTAAATCGTCTTGAATCATCAGTTAGCTCCACAGCTGTTACCCTGGCTCATCTATCTCCACCATCACTCGCTGACTGTCTGGCATTACCAGTGGGCTCCTCCGCAGTTACCATGGCTCATCTATCTACTCATCCGCCATCACGTGCTGACTCGTCTGGCGTCACAAGTAGGCTCCTTCGCTGTTACCATGGCTTATCTATCTACTCATACACCATCACTCGCTGCCCTGTCTGGCATTACCAGTCGGCATCTCCGACGTTACCCTGGCTCATCTATCTACTCATCCACCATCACTCGCTGACTCCTCTGGCATTACCAGTAGGCATCTCCGCCATTACCCTGGCTCATCTATCTACTCATCCGCCATCACTCTCTGACTGTCTGGCATTACCAGTGGGCTCCTCCGCCGTTACCATGGCTCATCTATCTATTTATCCACCATTACTCACTGACTCATCTGGCGTCACCAGTAGGCTCCTCTGCTGTTACCCCGGCACATCTATCTACACATCCACCATCACTCTCAGATTCGTCTGGCATCACCAGTCGGCTCCACCGCCGTTACCCTGGCTCATCTATCTACTCATCCACCATCACTCTCAGATTCGTCTGGCATCACCAGTAGGCTCCTCCGCCGTTACCCTGGCTTATCTATCTACTCATCCACCATCACTCGCTGACTGTCTGGCATTACCAGTCGGCTCCACCGCCGTTACCCTGGCTCATCTATCTACTCATCCACCATCACTCACTGACTCATCTGGCTTCACCAGTAGGCTCCTCCGCCGTTACCCTGGCTAATCTATCTACTCATCCACCATCACACGCGGACTGTCTGGCATTACCAGTGAGCTCCACAGTGTTTACCCTAGCTCACCTATTTAATCATTCATCAATATTCGCTAACTCATCTGGCATCCCCAGTGAGCTCCTCCGCCATTACCCTGGATCATCTATCCACTCATCCACCATCACTCGCTGAATCATCTGGCATTACCAGTGAGCTCCTCCGCCATTAGCCTGGATCATCTATCTACTCATCCACCATCACTCACTGACTCGTCTGGCATCACCAGGAGTCTCCACGGCTGTTACCCTGGCTCATCTATCTACTCATCCACCATCACTCGCTGACTGTCTGGCATCACCAGTAGGCTCTCCGCTGTTACCCTGGCTCATCTATCAACTCATCAACCATCACTCGCTGACTGTCTGGCATCACCCGTGAGCTCCTCCGCTGTTACCCTAGCACATCTATCTACTCATCCACCATCACTCGCTGACTGTCTGGCATCACCAGTGGGCTCCTACGCTGTTACCCTGGCTCATCTATCTACTCATCCACCATCACTCGCTGACTGTCTGGCATTACCAGTGAGCTCCTCCGCCTTTACCCTGACTCATCTATCTACTCATCCACCATCACTCGCTGACTGTCTGGCATTACCAGTCGGCTCCAGCGCCGTTACCCTAGCTCATCTATCTACTCATCCACCATCACTCACTGACTCGTCTGGCGTCACCAGGAGTCTCCATGGCTGTTACCCTGGCTCATCTATCTACTCATCCACCATCACTCACTGATTCTCTGGCATCGCCAGTGAGCTCCTCCGCCGTTACCGTGGCTCATCGATCTACTCATCCGCCATCGCTCGCTGACTCGCTGACACCTCTGAAAGGGTGTGGCGCCGCGGCTAGGGCGACTGACTCCGGAATCTGGGGATCACGGTTCGATCCCCGGCACCAGCGGCAGATTAGCCCAGCACCATGTAACCATGGGTAATAGCTTGCTTAATCTTCCCGACGGCCCCCAGCGCCTAGAGACCCTTGCGGGTGATTGTGCGCTTTACAAATGTGGATTTATTATTATTATTCATTATTATTACTCGTTTGGCATCACCAATATGGTCTTCTGCTGTTACCCTGGCTCATCTATCTACTCATCCACCATCACTCACTGACTGTCTGGCATCACCAGTGAGCTCCTCCGCCGTTACCCTGGCTCATCGATCTACTCATCCGCCATCGCTCGCTGCCTCGTTTGGCATCACCAGTGAGCTCCTATGCTGTTACCCTGGCTCATCTATCTACTCATCCACCATCACTCGCGGACTCGTCTGGCGTCACAAGTAGGCTCCGCAGCCGTTACCTTGGCTCATCTATCTACTCATACACCGTCACTCGCTAAATCGTCTTGAATCATCAGTTAGCTCCACAGCTGCTACCCTGGCTCATCTATCTCCACCATCACTCGCTGACTGTCTGGCATTACCAGTGGGCTCCTCCGCCGTTACCATGGCTCATCTATCTACTCATCCGCCATCACGTGCTGATTCGTCTGGCGTCACAAGTAGGCTCCTCCGCTGTTACCATGGCTTATCTATCTACTCATCCACCATCACTCGCTGCCCTGTCTGGCATTACCAGTCGGCATCTCCGACGTTACCCTGGCTCATCTATCTACTCATCCACCATCACTCGCTGACTCCTCTGGCATTACCAGTAGGCATCTCCGCCATTACCCTGGCTCATCTATCTACTCATCCACCATCACTCTCTGACTGTCTGGCATTACCAGTGGGCTCCTCCGCCGTTACCATGGCTCATCTATCTATTTATCCACCATTACTCACTGACTCATCTGGCGTCACCAGTAGGCTCCTCTGCTGTTACCCCGGCACATCTATCTACACATTCACCATCACTCTCAGATTCGTCTGGCATCACCAGTAGGCTACTCAGCCGTTACCCTGACTTATCTATCTACTCATCCACCATCACTCGCTGACTGTCTGGCATTACCAGTCGGCTCCACCGCCGTTACCCTGGCTCATCTATCTACTCATCCACCATCACTCACTGACTCATCTGGCTTCACCAGTAGGCTCCTCCGCCGTTACCCTGGCTAATCTATCTACTCATCCACCATCACTCGCGGACTCGTCTGGCGTCACAAGTAGGCTCCGCAGCCGTTACCCTGGCTCATCTATCTACTCATACACCGTCACTCGCTAAATCGTCTTGAATCATCAGTTAGCTCCACAGCTGTTACCCTGGCTCATCTATCTCCACCATCACTCGCTGACAGTCTGGCATTACCAGTGGGCTCCTCCGCCGTTACCATGGCTCATCTATCTACTCATCCGCCATCACGTGCTGACTCGTCTGGCGTCACAAGTAGGCTCCTTCGCTGTTACCATGGCTTATCTATCTACTCATACACCATCACTCGCTGCCCTGTCTGGCATTACCAGTCGGCATCTCTGACGTTACCCTGGCTCATCTATCTACTCATCCACCATCACTCGCTGACTCCTCTGGCATTACCAGTAGGCATCTCCGCCATTACCCTGGCTCATCTATCTACTCATCCACCATCACTCTCTGACTGTCTGGCATTACCAGTGGGCTCCTCCGCCGTTACCATGGCTCATCTATCTATTTATCCACCATTACTCACTGACTCATCTGGCGTCACCAGTAGGCTCCTCTGCTGTTACCCCGGCACATCTATCTACACATTCACCATCACTCTCAGATTCGTCTGGCATCACCAGTAGGCTCCTCCGCCGTTACCCTGGCTTATCTATCTACTCATCCACCATCACTCGCTGACTGTCTGGCATTACCAGTCGGCTCCACCGCCGTTACCCTGGCTCATCTATCTACTCATCCACCATCACTCACTGACTCATCTGGCTTCACCAGTAGGCTCCTCCGCCGTTACCCTGGCTAATCTATCTACTCATCCACCATCACACGCTGACTGTCTGGCATTACCAGTGAGCTCCACAGTGTTTACCCTAGCTCACCTATTTAATCATTCATCAAAATTCGCTAACTCATCTGGCATCCCCAGTGAGCTCCTCCGCCATTACCCTGGATCATCTATCCACTTATCCACCATCACTCGCTGACTCATCTGGCATTACCAGTGAGCTTCTCCGCCATTAGCCTGGATCATCTATCTACTCATCCACCATCACTCGCTGACTCATCTGGCATCACCAGTAGGCTCCTCAGTCGTTACTCAGGGATCTATCTACTCATCCACCATCACTCGCTGACTGTCTGGCATCACCCGTGAGATCCTCCGCTGTTACCCTAGGACATCTATCTACTCATCCACCATCACTCACTGACTGTCTGGCATTACCAGTCAGCTCCACGGCCTTTACCCTAGCTCATCTACCTACTCATCCACCATCACTCACTGACTCATCTGGCATCACCAGTAGGCTCCTCCGCCGTTACCCTGGCTCATCTATCTACTCATCCACCATCACAAGCTGACTCTCTGGCATTACCAGTGAGCTCCTTCGTCATTACCCTGGCTCATCTATCTACTCATCCACCATCACACGCTGACTGTCTGGCATTACCAGTGAGCTCCTCCGATGTTACCCTGGCTCATCTATCTACTCATCCACCATCACTCGCTGACTGTCTGGCATTACCAGTCGGCTCCACCGCCGTTACCCTGGTTCATCTATATACTCATCCACCATCACTCACTGACTCGTCTGGCTTCACCAGGACGCTCCACGGCTGTTACCCTGGCTCATCTACCTACTCATCCACCATCACTCACTGACTCGTCTGGCTTCACCAGTAGGCTCCTCCGCCGTTACCCTAGCACATCTATCTACTCATTCACCATCACACGCTGACTGTCTGGGATTACCAGTGAGCTCCTCTGTCGTTACCCTGGCTCATCTATCTACTCATCCACCATCACACACTGACTGTCTGGCATTACCAGTGAGCTCCTCCGATGTTACCCTGGCTCATCTATCTACTCATCCACCATCACTCGCTGACTGTCTGGCATTACCAGTCGGCTCCACCGCCGTTACCCTGGTTCATCTATCTACTCATCCACCATCACTCACTGACTCTCTGGCATCGCCAGTGAGCTCCTCTGCCGTTACACTGGCTCATCGATCTACTCATCCGCCATCGCTCGCTGACTCGCTGACACCTCTGAAAGGGTGTGGCGCCGCGGCTAGGGCGACTGACTCCGGAATCTGGGGATCGAACCCCGGCACCAGCGGCAGATTAGCCCAGCACCATGTGACCCTGGGCAATAGGTTGCTTAATCTTCCCGACGGCCCGCAGCGCCTAGAGACCCTTGCGGGTTGTTGTGCGCTTACAAATGTGGATTTATTATTATTATTTATTAATATTACTCGTTTGGCAACACCAGTATGTTCTTCCGCTGTTACCCTGCCTCATCTATCTACTCATCTACCATCACTCACTGACTGTCTGGCATCACCAGTGAGCTCCTCCACTGTCGTAATTTGACGAATGATTGGGTTAGCGTTAAGCTTTACTACACGTTATTCCCTTATCTTGACCATAGTTGCTAAACGCCATTTTGTGTGTTACGGCGGCCATTTTAGACAATGCATCGCCTCGTGGTCAGCATCCCCTTGTGTCCGTCCTCTATACCACTGACCACTCGAGTTTGCCCAGCAACAGGCTATTTTTAGTAATGGTCAAGCTTGCACATGCGCAGTCCCGATTGACCAGTCATCACTTAGGAATGTTCCGCCAAACTGACCAGTGGTATTGTAACCCCTCCCATGAGTTGGCTGTGTTCCAAAAATGACCATGTATGTACCTAAAACTCTGTAACTGTTTACCGCCTACCTTTTTATTACTGTAAAACTGTATAAAAGAAGGACTTACACCGATGTTCGGTGTGATACTTCTTGCATTGCTGAAGGGTGCTGTAGGAATGTACCACCACCCCATGGGGTCTTAATAAACTTGTCTTTTGCATTTTATAGTTTCCGTGCCAACAGTTCTTATGGTGTAGAGGGTATTCTGCGGAGTATGTAGGCCTGGAGAACCCGATACCACAAATTGGCGACCACGAAGGGACTCATCGGTGACTCGGATGCCCGAAGGAGAGGTCGTGACGAAGGATTGGAAACTCGCCATGGACGCGTACGCTGCCACTGAATGACCCGAGTCTTGGCACCCACGATGTTTTGTTTCCCTTCCTTCTGATCTGACCTTCCGGGTGGCGCCGGTCCCCGACTGAGATCCTGTTCGTCTGCGTTGCGGTACAGTGCCTGTTTGGCTGATTTGATCAAAGACCTTGGCAGTTGGAACCTGGATATTTGAGATTTGGGTAAGATTTGTGATTGGTAAGGTAGTCTGCGGACGCTTACCGTGGTTCTATGAATATGAATATGTTTTGAGTTAGCTAACATTTGAGTCTATGAATTTGTGTATATGTGTAGTGCACTTCACATAGGCAGGCATGTAGAGATATTTCTCTAATTTCGTTTGTACTTTGAGCGGCACATTTGTGTGAAGTATAGTAAGTGCCATTTTTCAGTATCACGTTTTCGTGGTATTTTTTGAACATGCCTGTTTTAAGCACACTCCGAGGGATGTGCTGTCTTGAAATGGTACCACGTATAGATTAAATGAATCTCAGCCGGCTCCCCCAGAGGGGACCCCTAATCGTGAGATGTATATAAAGTTTGGCCTTCCCCCCATACTGTACAGTAAATTATGGAATAAATATTCCAAATCTGATCCCGAGTTGCAATGGCCACTACATGGGTCGTTTGATTTATGAAAGGTTCAGTTTGTGGAGCAATGTTTGTTTCAACGCAGGTCTAGACAGAATATGTTTGATTGTGTACGAATGTGGGAGAAAGCAGTGCGTGAGCGAATGAAGCGTGAGATTGCCTTGGCAGAAAAAGAGCAGCGCAAGGCTGCTCGAGATAAAGCTTTACAGCTGGAGGAGAAGGAGTTACACGAGAAGAAAGAGAGGGAGGCACGGGAACGTAATTTGCAAACGTCCGGTCAATTTCCTATTCGACGTCCGCTTTATCCTGTCCTTACTAATGAAATTGATGATTTTTCATTATTAGATCGCTCTCCGCCTCCGTATGTCCAACCTACGGCTCCGGAAGAGGACTCTGGTGATGACGGCCGAGATAGTGCGAGTATGTATGTATGTATAGGCATTTATATAGCGCACTACTTGACCGCTGCGAAACCCTTCCTGGCTTCCCTGAGAGATGGTCCCTTAATGGGTATCTCCAGGGTGAGACCAGGCAACCCCGGCGGTCTGGTGGGGCCGTTAGTGAAGATGAGGCAAGCTAATGCCCAGAGTTGCCGAGTGTGATCGCTGATCAGAGTGGGCACCGAGGCGAGAGAATTATCGAGTCCGCTGACCCTGGTCCAGAAAGAAACCTGCCGCGCCGGGAATCGAACCCTGGTCCCGGGCCGTCCTCTGCTCTCGGGTCTGCCGCCTCTAACCAGTGAGCCACACTACTTCACTGGACATAGTCTGATCATAGTACGAGGTTAACTGTTAATAGAGCCGCGGAATTACGTGGTTTAGCCAGAAAATTGAACTTGAATAGAATAACTATGTCAGAAGTTATAGCTGAAAGGGATAAGTGGTCGGAACGGGAACTGATGTGTTTTTTAAATACCTTTGCAGATGAAGTTATTGAACGGTTTCGTAAAAATTCGTAAAAATTCAGAGGATCTAGAACCTAAAGATATATCAGTTCATCATGAGAATATGCGTAAAGGTCTATTTGTTATTGCAGATGCGGATGCCTTTTTCCTACGATTGGTCCATCTACGGGATGAGGCGTCCAGATTGCGGGAAGCACGAAAAGCATCAGAGAAGTCCGTGCCGGGGTCGACGGAACAATCCAAAGAATATTCTATCCTTGGAACAGATAAGGGTTCTAAAGTGCATGTCATGCCTATGCGTGAAGCTGCACCTTTGTATGTTCCTCCTAAAGGGCAAGGTACCAGTGATGATAAAATGTCCGGGGATGCAAAAGGGTATTTTGTATATAATTGGGTGTATACGCCTTGGAATAGAGCGGATGTTATGGCGTTGAAAAATGCTTTACCTGACCCCCGTAAAAATCCGGCAGCTTTCTATGAAGGAGTGGAGGGGGCTATTTCTTCTTGTGTTATGACGCTTGTTGATGTAGATCTTTTCTTCAGATTAATTCTTCCCCCTGATATGTGGAGAGCGATCCGAAAGTTCGATGATCAGACTATGTTCGGAGCAACTTGGAAAGATATAAGCCAAGCTGATTTAGAATAAATTGAAAACGCTTGTTCCCCCTAAAAAGATTGATTGGACTATGCTAGCATCGTGTAAGCAAAAACAGGATGAGTCGGTATCTGACTTTTTCACACGTTTCGAGGAAGCGTTTCATGATTACAGTGGGCAATTGTTAACAGATGATACGGGTAGGCATCTGTTTGTCGATAAGTATGTGGCTAATCTCCTGCCGGAGATTGCAAAGCGATTGAAGACTAGTGAAAGTTCCTGGACCACGGCGACCCCTGCGTCTTTGTTAACTATGGCTCAGTATTATGAGCGGCAGGAATTGGAAGCTAAAGAAAGTGTTGATAAGAAAGTGAAGGAGTTAAAGACGAAGGTGATGTTGGCACAGGTTCGTGGTGTACAACCTAGAGGGAATGATAGAGGTAGGCGAGGAGGAGGTAATGCGTCGTATGGTCGTACCGATATTGCTGAGGACCAATGTGCATATTGTAAAGAGTTTGGGCATTGGGCCGAAGACTGTCCGGTGCTCCGTGAGCAACGTAGTCAGCGTGGTCGAGGAGGTGGAAGGTCACGGAATAGTTATTCGGGAGCGAGGGGTGGCGGAGGTGATCGTGGTAGGTTTGAAGCGAGGGGTCGTGGTCAGGATGAACGAAATGCTTTTGATCGGCGAAATCAGTATCAGATATCGGAGAGTGAGAACGTGGAGAGTCAGGATTATGTGCATGCATAGGACTGCGTAGGATGGGGTGTGGAATCGGTTGAAGTGCCAGTAGATCAAAGAGGTCCGTATCTATATGTATCAGCGGGCGTTATGGGTTCTACTGATCAGTTTTTAGTTGACACAGGAGCTACTCGTAGTGCTTTGTCTAAAAACTTGGTTCCAAGGGCTCCCCTGTCTGGCGAAACGATAACATGTATAGGGTTCGATGGCACACCCTCTCCAAGCCCATTATCACAACCTCTTGCATTTTGTATTGATACATTTTTTAGTTTTTGTCCATTTTTGTTGATGCCCCACACTCCAGACAATATTATGGGCATTGATTTGCTCAAATATTTTCGAGCAACGATACGCTGCGCTCCTGAAGGAGTGCGGGTTATTTTGAATGACAATTATCCAGATGTACACAGACTATGTACCATGCAAGAAATTGAAGCGTTAGCCTCTCTCCCACACACGTTATGGGCAACATCAGATACGGATGTGGGACAGATGCTCATCCCGCCTGTTCGAATTACTGTCAAGGAGGGAGTATCTTTGCCACGCGTACCGCAGTATAAGATATCCAGAGAAGGTGAAATTGCCCTGACGCACATCGTTCAGGATTTGATTATTGCAGGAGTAGTGGAGGAAGTTCCCTACAATGTCTGTAACAGACCTATTCTTCCGATCCTTAAGAAAGATACTGATGACAAAGTCTATCGATTTATTATTGACTTGAGAGAAATAAACAAAATAGTTATTCCCCAGTACCCGGTGGTGTCTGATATCACCACCGTACTTACTTTGGTCCCCCCCCACTGCCACGACTTTCTCTGTTATTGACCACAAAAATGCGTTCTTTTCCATTCCCATCCATCCTGATAGCAGATATCTATTTGGCTTCACATTAAATAATAAATCGTATAGATTTTGTCGTGTTCCTCAAGGTTACACAGAGAGCCCTAGCATTTACAGTCAGGCTTTAAAGAGACAGCTCCATTCCTTTGAATTGCGATCTGGAGTAGTCCTTGTTCAATATGTTGATTGTTAGGAAATAGGTCTAGTCTGTCTTCTATGGCCATACTCCACCATCACATGATTGAAACTAAGGGTATTTAAGAACCGCCCCTTCCTGAATTCAGTGCTTGGTATATTTTTGCTTTGGGTTCCAGGTTCTGGGTCGTGCTATCTAGGTTGTTGCAGAGATTGGTTCACGGGCTCGTGTTCCTGTTCTATTGGATCCCCTCTGTGTCATTGGTGCTATTTTTGTTTGCCCTTTCCTTTCCCAGGTTGTTCCGTTTTTTCCCTTTTTGTTGGGTTCGGTTTCGGTGCATTCCATATCCTGCCCCGTCCCCCTCACCTTCCCTCTGTTCCTTCGTAAACCCGAAGATTGAGTTGTTGTGTTTTTTCTACTCGAGGGTAACTGGGGCTCCAGTCCCCTCGAATCCCGGCTCCTCGGAAGGTCAGTCTATTACATTTCTGAGAGATTCCAGCCGGCAGGTTAGCTGTGGGATTCCCGAGCCGCGCCCCCTACTTCTGCGTTTGAGGTTGTCTATCTGTCTCGTTGTGTGCCGCTTGGGCGCTTTCAGCCGCGCTGCAACCCGGAGGAGCTGCAGATCCCGGAAGAAGGATCCGATTGTTTGTTGTGTTCCCCTCCCGTTTAAAGGCTATAAACACAAGCAAGGACATTACTTGGGGGTTTTTTATGCCGAGTTCAATGGCTTTTTCCCCTTAAAGAATCCCGTTTTGGCAGGGGGTGTTCTCGATTGCATTCCCCTTATCCCCTATCTCTGACTGGTGCTGGATGTGATAAAGATAGTGGAGATCTCTTATTACCTGCTGCCAAAGACCTCCCGAGGCTAATCCTGTACATTACACAAGTAAGGAGGTGTCTTTTCATTGCATGGTGGAGTGTGGTTATGGGATTGGGAGACTAAGGGGTACACATGTAAGTGGGACACAGAAGTAATTGTGTGTACATTGTTCCATAGGTGCAGAGGCGTGGAGGTGGTGGTCGAGTCTCATCGTCCAGTCCAATTCAGGGGTGAAGCCTTTGTTTTGAAGTCCCTTCTGTTAAATTCCTGTCCCCTGCCCTGGGCTCGGGTATCCTCTCATGGTTTTCTACCTCATGGGAGGCATTTGAGTCAGGGTAGTGGATTTGGACATACATCGTTACTGCAGTGTTTGGGCCTGTGGAATCCAACAGAATACCAAGCCCACGATAATATACACTGCCCGGACGAGGTATGGACGAGGACTTGGGGGGAGCTGAACGGGCACCTACAATGCAGGACATAGTAGGGGCGGTGGCAGCCCTCCAGGCTCAGGTACAGGACTTACAACAAGAGAACCTAGGACTTAAACAGGAACTGGGGGCTGTGAAGGCCAGGGAACAGCAGAGAGAGAGGACACAGGCTCCCATCATCCAACCAGCTACCTTTCAGTACGGAGGCGGGATGGGTCAGAGAGCGGAGGGGGGAGCCCCTGTGGCAGTTACTGTTACGACGCCTGTTCCTGTTCCATTGGCCCCCCCTGAGAGATTCATGGGAGACAGCAACAAGTATGGGACCTTTATGACTCAATGTCAACTGCACTTTATGTGCACGCCGACCGCTTTTCCGGATGATACGGCTAAAGTGGCGTTTACAATATCGTATTTGGCTGGCACTGCGGCACAGTGGGCTATCCCTCTTGTGGAAAGTGATGCTCCGGTATTACACGATTACCTGGCCTTTAAAGAATTAATGAGGGGCCTATTTGCTAAGCATGCTTTTATGCAGGCGAGTGATGCGGAGCTCCTCAAGTTAAGACAGGGCAAACAGGATTTGCTAACCTATGTGTCAACGTTTAATAGGTTAGTGTCAGAGACACATTGGTCCACCGACAAGAGAACCTCCTTGTTTTATCAGGGTTTATGCGACGACCTAAAAGATGTGGTATCTCAGGTGGTTGATCCTCCAGACGACTGTGCTGCCTTTATAGATCTGGTGGTGAAGTTAAACCACAGGTTGACTGAGAGGCGTGGTGATCGTAGCCGGGTTCAGGGACTCTGGCGGATTTATACAGAACCGGAAACAAGACCCACAGGGGATAATAAGCCTGCTCCCGAACTCATGGAGATAGGAGGTGTGAGAGGCCCATTAACCATGGAAGAGAAAAGAAGGAGGAGGGAATTGAACTTATGTTTGTATTGCGGACAAGGGGGGCACTTTGCCCGAGAGTGTCCTGTTAAACCCTCCGGACAGGCATTCCATAAAAAGGTAGCATGTGTACAGGTGGATCGTAGTCAAGCCATGATCAATGGAGTAGGGGGGACCTATCAGGTGCTGGGTGTGATTGATCAGGTGCCAAGACATTTCATTATTCCGGCACAACTCTTGATGTCGGGGAGTAGGCGTGTACCAGTGTCTGTTTTGTTGGACTCAGGGGCGACTGGGAATTTCATTGACATCTCATTGGCAGAAAAGCTAGAAATCCCATGTCAATACAAAAAACAACCAGAACCTGTGAGAGCCATCGATGGGACTGAACTAACCTCGGGGTCCATTACACGCCAGACAGAACCACTGACGTTGTTGTGTGAGAATGGGCACTCAGAGTCAGTGGTCTTTAACCTTATTGATGCCCCCTCTTTTGGGTTGGTGTTAGGAGTTCCCTGGCTTCAGGAACATAACCCCAAGATCGACTGGGTGCAACGTTTGGTGACTCTGGATTCCAAGCATTGCCTTACACATTGCTACAGGGAGGCTATCGAACGGATTCATCCCTTGTCTTGTGCAGGGGTGGAGGTGATATCGGTTCCCTCTCCGTATTCCGATTTTCGGGGTGTTTTTGATAAGGTTAAGGCACAGGGTCTCCCTCCTCATCGGTCTTTTGACTGTAAAATCGATTTGATACCTGGCGTCCCTTTGCCTTCTTGCCGCATATATGCGCTCTCTGAACCCGAGGAGTTACATCTGAAGGAGTACTTAGAGGAGATGTTCGGGATGGGATTTATTCATACCTCTTGTTCGCCTGTGTCATCGGCAATCTTTTTCATTCCAAAGAAGGAAGGGACGTTGAGGGCATGTGTGGACTACCGGGCTCTAAACAAGGCTACCGTAAAGAATAGGTACCCTCTTCCACTTATCCCCGTGTTGTTGGACCAGCTCCGCAAAGCAACCATCTTTACCAAACTGGATTTGCGGGATGCTTACCATCTCATTCGAGTCCGACCCGGGGATGAATGGAAGACGGCGTTTAAGACCAAATTTGGCCTATTCGAGTATTGTGTGATGCCGTTTGGCCTGTGCAACGTGCCGGCGGCCTTCCAATACTTTATTAACAAGGTGCTCCGGGAATATCTAGACAGAAGTGTCATCGTCTATTTGGACGACATATTGATTTTCTCGGAGACGGAGGCAGAACATCATGACCATGTATCTAAGGTGTTACAGAAGTTACAGGACCATCATCTGTACGCCAAACTGGAGAAATGCCAGTTCGGTACACAGAAGGTAGAATTCCTGGGGCTTGTTATCACAGCAGAGGGTATCCGAATGGACCCTAGAAAGATAGAGGCTATTATTACCTGGCCCATACCATCGACTGTTAAACAGATCCAGGCCCTTCTGGGGTTCGCCAATTTCAATCGGCGCTTCATCTCCCACTTTTCTGATGTCGTATCCCCATTGACCCGATTATTAAGGAAGGGGGTTCCCTTTGTCTGGTCCACTGAAGTCCAGGATGCTTTTCAGCTTTTGCTGCGATCCTTTACATCAGCTCCTGTTTTGGTACATCCCGATACTGCCTTACCATTTTTTGTGGAAACGGATGCCTCATTGTGTGCAGTGGGAGGGGTTTTGTCCCAAAGGGATGCGGAAACGGGTCAGATGCACCCCATTGCCTTTTTTTCTAAGACCCTGTTGCCCGCGGAGCGTAATTACACGGTGGCTGAGAGGGAACTGCTGGCGATGAAATTGTCCGTTGAGGAGTAGCGTCATTATCTCTGGGGCGCTCGACACACAGTCACGATCTATACAGATCATAAGAATCTTGAATTCTTTCGGTCTGCCCGGGCGGTAACACCTCGCCAGATGCGGTGGGTCTTGTTCTTTAACGAGTATGACTTTGTCATTACCTATCGACCCGCCGCACAACAGATAAAATCCGATGCCCTTTCTAGGATACATGTGGAAGGGAAGGAGGAGGGACGAGTGAAGGAAGACAGACCTATGATCAGTGAAGAGAAGATTGTAGGGGTGACACACACTGAGGATTTTCCCTCCCTAGTCAAAGGGCAATTACGACAATTGGATTTAGCCCCTTGGATGGCTTTACCCCAGGTATCGATGCAGGATGGGTTGTTGTATCAGGGGAACCGCTTGTTTATTCCCCCTGCCTTGAGAAAGATGGTCTTGGAGGGGTGTCATTCCTCCTCGCTGGTAGCACATCCAGGGATACAAAAGACGAGGGAGATATGTTTGCGATGGTTTTGGTGGGACTCGCTGAGTAAGGATATACAGAGTTATGTGACCGCTTGTCCCATTTGTGCCACTAGCAAACCTACACATAGCATGCCGTCGGGTCTGTTGCAACCCTTAGAGGTCCCTCCTACTCCTTGGCACACCATTAGTATGGATTTTGTGACGGATCTACCCCCTGTGTCAGGACATACCGCCATAATGGTGGTAGTGGACCTGTTCACAAAGATGGCACACTTCATCCCGTTACTTAAGATACCTACTGCCAGGGAGATGGCTTTGGTGTTTATGTCATCCTTAGTTAGGATCCATGGGTTGCCATCTGCGATTGTTTCGGACAGGGGCGCTCAATTCATGTCTCACTTTTGGACGGAACTGTGTTCGGTGTTGAAGATTGATGTACGTTTGTCATCTGCGTACCACCCGCAATCAGATGGTCAGACTGAAAGGACGAACCAGACTATGGAGCAGTATTTGAGGTGTCTTGTGTCGTCATTGTCTTGTGATTGGATGGTGGCTCTTCCTAATGTGGAGTTTGCCTATAATAATAGTCTGCATTCTGCACTGGGTATGACTCCCTTTTTCTGTTCATTGGGGTACCATCCTAGGGCCTTAGCCATCCAGCCTAATGGGCATGTGCCAGCCATAGACGATATATGTGGGTCCTTGGGTGGAATATGGGACAGAGCTCGTGAACAGTTACAGGCAACTAAAATCACCATGAAGGCTCAGGCAGATAAACATAGAGTCCCTGCTCCATCCTATAAAGTGGGTGATCAGGTGTGGCTAGCTTCGCGCAACCTTAGACTGCAGGGGTCACGTAAATTGCAGCCGAGGTTTGTGGGACCATTTGCTATTACGCAGGTGATTAATCCTGTGGCCATGAAGCTTGTTTTGCCTGATGAGTACAAGGTCCATCCGGTCTTTCATACGTCACTGTTGAAACCCTATATACCAACAACACAGGTCCTGCCACCACCCCCTCCCTTGTTAATTGATGGAGAAGAGGAGTTCGAGGTTCAGGCTATACTGGATTCCAAGCGGAGGAGAGGTCGCCTCTTCTACCTGGTAGATTGGAAGGGTTATGCACCTGAAGATCGGTCATGGGAGCCAGCTGGTAGTGTGCATGCACCACGACTGGTTCGTTTGTTCCATAGACAGCACCCCTCTAAACCCCGTCCGGTAGGGAGGACCATTGGGGGGAGACACTGTTAGGAAATAGGTCTAGTCTGTCTTCTATGGCCATACTCCACCATCACATGATTGAAACTAAGGGTATTTAAGATCCGCCCCTTCCTGAATTCAGTGCTTGGTATCTTTTTGCTTTGGGTTCCAGGTTCTGGGTCGTGCTATCTAGGTTGTTGCAGAGATTGGTTCACGGGCTCGTGTTCCTGTTCTATTGGATCCCCTCTGTGTCATTGGTGCTATTTTTGTTTGCCCTTTCCTTTCCCGGGTTGTTCCGTTTTTTCCCTTTTTGTTGGGTTCGGTTTCGGTGCATTCCATATCCTGCCCCGTCCCCCTCACCTTCCCTCTGTTCCTTCGTAAACCCGAAGATTGAGTTGTTGTGTTTTTTCTACTCAAGGGTAACTGGGGCTCCAGTCCCCTCGAATCCCGGCTCCTCGGAAGGTCAGTCTATTACATTTCCGAGAGATTCCAGCCGGCAGGTTAGCTGTGGGATTCCCGAGCCGCGCCCCCTACTTCCGCGTTTGAGGTACTCTATCTGCCTCGTTGTGTGCCGCTTGGGCGCTTTCAGCCGCGCTGCAACCCGGAGGAGCTGCAGATTCCGGAAGAAGGATCCGATTGTTTGTTGTGTTCCCCTCCCGTTTAAAGACTATAAACACAAGCAAGGACATTACTTGGGGGTTTTTTATGCCGAGTTCAATGGCTTTTTCCCCTTAAAGAATCCCGTTTTGGCAGGGGGTGTTCTCGATTGCATTCCCCTTATCCCCTATCTCTGACTGGAGCTGAATGTGATAACGATAGTGGAGATCTCTTATTACCTGCTGCCAAAGACCTCCCGAGGCTAATCCTGTACATTACACAAGTAAGGAGGTGTCTTTTCATTGCATGGTGGAGTGTGGTTATGGGATTGGGAGACTAAGGGGTACACATGTAAGTGGGACACAGAAGTAATTGTGTGTACATTGTTCCATAGGTGCAGAGGCGTGGAGGTGGTGGTCGAGTCTCATCGTCCAGTCCAGTTCAGGGGTGAAGCCTTTGTTTTGAAGTCCCTTCATTTAAATTCCTGTCCCCTGCCCTGGGCTCGGGTATCCTCTCATGGTTTTCTACCTCATGGGAGGCATTTGAGTCAGGGTAGTGGATTTGGACATACATCGTTCCTGCAGTGTTTGGGCCTGTGGAATCCAACATTGATGATCTCCTATTGGCTGCAGACACCTATGCACAATGTGAGGAAAGTACTCTTGCCTTGCTCTCCTTTTTGGCTCAAAATAATCATAAAGTTTCTAAGAAAAAGTTACAATACTGTAGACCAAAGGTGACCTACCTCGGTCATCTTTTGTCTAAGGAGGAACGTGGATTAACATCTGATCGAATTCAAGCAATTTTAGACACGCCAGTCCCCCGCACTCAGAGAGATGTGCGAGCCTTCATAGGATTAACGTCCTTTTGTAGACAGTGGATAATGGGGTTTTCGCACATTATAAAACCTTTGTTAGCGTTGCTGTCCAAAACTACACCAATGCCCCTTGAATGGACAGATGAATGTCAAAATGCTTTTGAACAATTGAGACAAGCCCTTTGTTCCGCACCCGTGTTAGGTACACCAGATTACACTAAGATTTTCACGTTGTATGTGCACAAGAAAGATGGGTGCGCATTATCAGTGTTAGTTCAGACACACGGGGATAAGCAGAGGCCCTGTGCGTACTTTTCGGCCATTCTTGATCCTGTAGCACGTGGGTTACCTGGGTGTTTCCGAGCAGTTGCAGTGACAGCAGTAGCTATACGGCAGAGTGAGGGAATAGTTTTGTCACACAAACTGTTGGTGTTAGTCCCCCATGCAGTGGATGCTCTGCTAAACCAAACGAAAACCCAGTATCTTACGAGCGCACGTTTAACAGGATATGAGCTCACACTTCTGGCGCCACATATCACACTGAAAAGATGTGCTACCCTGAACCCTGCCACTTTATTGCTGTATCCGGTTGCGGAGGGCCAAGAGGAAGAACACCATGATTGTGTTTTCCTGACTGAAGAACAAACAAAGGGTCGTGTTGACTTACAGGATACGCCACTTCCAGATGTGAATGGGGAACTGTGGGTTGATGGATCGTGTTTAAGGCTGCCAGATGGCACAACTTCTGCAGCATATGCGATCACGACACTTAAAACAGTGGTAGAAACAGCACGAATACCACAGAAATCGGCCCAAGCAGCTGAGTTAATAGCTTTGACAAGAGCCTGCGAATTGAGTGCTGGCTTATGTGTGAACATCTACACAGACAGCCGGTACGCCTTCGGAGTAGCGCATGACTTCGGCCTACTCTGGAGAGAGCGTGGGTTTTTGACTTCGCATGGAGTACACATTATGCACGGAGAGTTAGTGCGCGATCTCTTGAATGCGCTGCTTTGTCCGAAGAAAGTGGCGATAATCAAATGCAGTGCACATAAAAAGGTCACTGACAAAGTGGGACAAGGCAATGCTTTTGCGGACAGTATAGCAAGACAAACGGCTATGTCACGAAATGACTCTCCAATGTATGTGGTGAAGTCACAGGCTGAGCGATGGCATGATGCTAGAGAGGAGATACTAGACATCCAGAAGTCAGCGACTGAAGCAGAACTCGCAACCTGGGCAGCAGAGGGAGTGCTGGATGATGAGGGTTGTTGGAGGAGTAAAGATATGGAACAATGGAAATTGCCTGCAGCTTACTTGCAAGCGATGGTCCAGATGACACATGGATTGGCACATGTTGGAGCTCTTGCAATTACTCGATTGTTAACGCGAGTTTGGGAGCATCCTAAGATTGCCAATACGGCCAAGAGAGTAGTGCAGACCTGTTTGATATGTTTACAGCACAATCCTGCAAAAGGGACGCATACTCCGAAAGGAGGGTTCGTTCCACCTTCTGCACCATTCGAAGTACTACAAATGGATTACATCCAGCTTGAGCGTTGCAATAACCTTAAGTATGTCTTAGTGGTGGTGTGTGCCTTTAGCAAATGGGTTGAGGCCTTCCCCACGAAGGATAATACAGCTTTGACAACAGCTAAGGTTTTGCTCAAAGAGTACTTCCCTCGATATGGCGTTTGCTAATTTTTGTGGAGCGATAATGGTCCCCATTTAGTTCCATCCTCAGTCCGCAGGTCTTGTTGAACGGTACAATGCTACTTTGAAACTAAAGTTGGCTAAGATTGTGGCATCCACGTCTTTGAAGTGGCCGGATGCCTTACCGTTAGCATTACTCTCTATCAGATCAGTACCCCATTCTCGAACTGGCCTCACACCTTATGAAGTGGTGTTTGGAAGGCCGATGAACATATGGGGAGTTCCTAAGCCTCGATTGTTACATGATGTGCCTTGTATAATGATGAATGATTATTTGGCACGATTAACAAATGATTTACTTTCTATTCATCAACAGGTTCGAGAAGCGCTCCCTGACAACTCCATTGGAGAGGCTCACAATCTTCGTCCTGGTGACTACGTTATGGTCCGCTCGTTTGAGAGGACGAACAGCTTGGAACCGAGGTGGCGTGGCCCCAAGCAGGTATTGCTCGCAACTCGAACGGCTGTGCGAGTGACCAACAGGAAGCGGTGGGTGCACACTACTCACTGCCGCCGTGTCTCTCCAGACCTGGTGAATCCTACTGTGCTATCTGACTACAGAGATATCTTGGACGAGGAGAAGAGCCCAGCTGTAACGTCTGCTGAATCGGAGGGAGCCTTCCCGGACCACACTGTTTCTGGACGACAAAGATATAATCTGCGACCACGATAAGAAGATTTTTTTTTGGGTGCGAGACTGGTTGAGTTACCGCTCTAGGTTTGTGAAACGGAAGCCGGGAATCTCAAGGGGGGGGATCAGTTCTGCCAAGAGTAGCGACACCCCTCTTGACCCCGGAGAAGAAAACAACGGCTACCTCGGAGCTCAGCACTCACATTTTTATTTTTTAGGTGTACATTTGAGACATTGTGAACTTTTGAACTATGGCGTCTTCTGCAGCACGAGATAAAAGAATCCTTGGTGCTGTATTATTTGTGTTGACAATTGTGGTAATAGCTGTGATAGCCTGGGTAGTAGAACTTGTGGTGCCTGTGCGAGAACATTTGCTGCCGACTACCCCGGCTCCATCTGAACATTTCCATTTCACCCTACCATACCATGAAGAACGGCACTGACAGACTTACTTGAACAATAGCTTCATTCAAATCTTGCATCACACCCACAATATGACGAACACTTCTAACTGTTGGGTATGTGGGATGTTGCCTGGGCATCAAAAGAAAGGAGGCACACCGCTTATCCCACTCCCGTTTTCTCATAATGGGTCTTGCAATGCCTGGTACACTCTCCTGTTTACTTTGCGCTGGCCAACAAAGGGGGGACTGCTTTTTCGTTTAAACAAAATCTGTTTTAATGACCGAGATGGCTATCCACAAGCTGAAGGTACTAAGTTCGAATGGGAAGAGTACCGCCCGGACAATGTGTCTGCACCGCGAGTTTACAGCAATCAACGAAACGTTAACATGTCCAATTCTCATGTTATTAATGTCATTGATACAAAAGCCGATCTCTGTATACGTAATAAAGGTACAATCCCAGTTGGCAGAAGTGAATGTAACACCACTCTAACCTTTGATACCCCGAATGGCATTTCATTTGTAGCCTCCCGAAATATGTACTTCATAAAAGGTAATAAAGTCTATCATCTTCTCCCGTTAGGATGGTTAGGAACATGCTACATATCCTTTGTATTGCCCCCTGTGTTCATTGCCCCGCCAATGTATCATAATGATTATGTTTTGTACCATGACTTTGTATTGAACAGAGTCAAAAGAGCAGTAGTCCTTGAAGACATAGACCAGACAGATACCGCACTGCAACAATATGTAGATTTGAATTTGGGTTTGTTTTCTTTTGTGGGAGCTGCTCTAAACAGTCGGAAAATACGACGACTAACTCGTGTTGTTGAAGCTGTTGCCAATGATACTGCTTTTGCATTGGGGAATATAACTGAAGAACTTCAAATATCTAGAATTGTAACGCTTCAGAACCGAATGGTTCTAGATGTAGTTCTAGCCGATCGAGGGGGGGCATGCCGAATTATCGGAAGTAGTTGCTGTGTTTACGTGCCAGACAATTCACCATCTGTATATGATGCCATATCCAAATTGCATAAAATTGCTGCTGAGATACATCCGGACAATGGTACATGGACCTTTTCGGGGTGGTTCTGGTCAATGCTTAGTACATGGGGCTGGAAGCTCCTGACAATCTTATGTATAATAATTGGGATATTATTCTTCCTATGCTTATGTATTCAATGTGGCCCTGCCTTATGTTCTATGTGTCTATCAGTTTGTATTTCATCTAGGCGAGCTATTGCTAAAAGTGAGCAAATGACTCAAAAAGAAGTGGCCCAGATTATGTCCATCGATATAGAAGATGAGTATCCCGATTATGACCATTATGAGGTAGCTTCAGCTAAACGCTAAAAGGGTCGTCTGTCGTAATTTGACGAATGATTGGGTTAGCGTTAAGCTTTACTACACGTTATTCCCTTATCTTGACCATAGTTGCTAAACGCCATTTTGTGTGTTACGGCGGCCATTTTAGACAATGCATCGCCTCGTGGTCAGCATGCCCTTGTGTCCGTCCTCTATACCACTGACCACTCGAGTTTGCCCAGCAACAGGCTATTTTTAGTAATGGTCAAGCTCGCAGTCCCGATTGACCAGTCATCACTTAGGAATGTTCCGCCAAACTGACCAGTGGTATTGTAACCCCTCCCATGAGTTGGCTGTGTTCCAAAAATGACCATATATGTACCTAAAACTCTGTAACTGTGTACCGCCTACCTTTTTATTACTGTAAAACTGTATAAAAGAAGGACTTACACCGATGTTCGGTGTGATACTTCTTGCATTGCCGAAGGGTGCTGTAGGAAGGTACCACCACCCCATGGGGTCTTAATAAACTTGTCTTTTGCATTTTCTAGTTTACGTGCCAACAGTTCTTATGGTGTAGAGGGTATTCTGTGGAGTATGTAGGCCTGGAGAACCCGATACCACACCACCGTTACCCTGGCTCATCGATCTACTCATCTGCCATCGCTCGCTGACTCGTTTGGCATCACCAGCATGTTCTTCCGCTGTTACCCTGGCTCATCGATCTACTTATCCGCCATCACGTGCTGACTCGTCTGGCGTCACAAGTAGGCTCCTCAGCCGTTACCCTAGCTTATCCATCTACTCATCCACCATCACTCGCTGACCTGTCTGGCATTACCAGTAGGCATCTCCGCCAATACCCAGGCTCATCTATCTACTCATCCACCATCACTCGCTGACCTGTCTGGCGTCACCAGTAGGCATCTCCGCCGTTACCCTGGCACATCCATCTATTCATCCACCATCACTCGCTGACTCGTCTGGCGTCACCAGTAGGCTCCTCTGCCATTACCGTGGCTCATTTATCTACTCATCCACCATCACTCTCTGACTGTCTGGCATTACCAGTGGGCTCCTCCACTGTTACCCTGGCTCATCTATCTATTCATCCACCATTACTCACTGACTCATCTGGCGTCACCAGTGGGCTACTCCGCCGTTACCCTGGCACATCTATCTACTCATCCACCATCACTCGCTGACCTGTCTGGCATTACCAGTAGGCATCTCCGCCATTACCCAGGCTCATCTATCTACTCATCCACCATCACTCGCTGACTCATCTGGCGTCACCAGTAGGCTCCTCCACTGTTACCCTGGCTCATCTATCTACTCATCAACCATCACTCGCTGACTGTCTGGCTTTACCAGTCGGCTCCTCACCCTTTACCCTGGTTCATATTTCTACTCATCCAGCATCACTCGCTGACTTGTCTGGTGCCACCAGTAGGCTCCTCCGCCGTTACCCTGGCTCATCTATCTACTCATCCACCATCACTCGCTGACTCATCTGGCATCACCAGTGAGCTACAAGGCTGTTAGCCTGGCTCATCTATCTACTCATCCATCATCACTCGCTGACTGTCTGGCAATAGCACCATGAGGCTCCTCCACCGTTACCCTGGCTCATCTATCTACTCATTCACCATCACTCGTTGACTCGTCTGGCATCACCAGTAGGCTCCTCCGCCGTTACCCTGGCTCATCTATCTACTCATCCGCCATCACTCGCTGACTCCTTCACCATCACTCACTGACTAGTCTAGCATCACCAGTAGACTCCTCCGCCATTATCCTGACTCTTTAATCATAAGCTACTGGAAAATAATAAAAACAGGGTGTAGATACTGGTAGGTTATAATGACCAGTAGTATCTATGTGTGTGTGTTATATAAAAAGATCGGTCTACATGTTTCAACCTGTAAATGGTAATCCCAGGTTTTCGTCAGGACCAAGTAGGAAAATGGGTGTTGTACACACGCTAAGGTGTACCCTGCCCTAAATTCCTAGTACCTGACTGCAAAATTGTGCAGCAGGCAGCCTCAGAACCTAAATAGGTGAGGAAGAAACAGAGAAACTGTTGTAAACAAAGTTGAATGCGGAACGCCAGCGTCGTGTAATTCAGGATGGTTTATTTAAGATCCGAAGCAGAAAACCCAACCATCGTATGCAAGATGAAACGGGCAACTGCCAACCGTTACATGAAACACAGGACATGTCACAAAGTGGAGCAGCGCGAGTGCAGCGCGCGACATGAAACGTGACATGAAGCAAATGCAAATATAACACATCTCCTTTCCTTAAACAGAGAAGGAAAGAAAGATACAATCAGCATAAGTAAATCAAAAGCTCATAGTAACCCTTTACAAAGAACAGGTGAAACACAAGAAAAACAAAGCATCATTGAACACATCACTTGGTCTTGGGAAATGCAGAGAAATGCAGAACAAAATAAAACAAACCAATCAACCCCACATTCTCCCTTAAACAGACGAAGTTACACGTAGTCTTTCAAATAGGCAGGAGCCACCTTGCAGTGAAGAGGTCTGCAAACTCTATCAGTAATCACATCCTTAGAAATATGAACTGAAGGAACAAACTTAGGCTTTTTTTTGGTAAAGTGCTACCCTGCGGAGATTCCACGTCTGACCATTTTGTAGCTTAACATAGTTGCCAATTACGGACCTTACCTGGTAGGGTCCCCTAAATTTGTTGAACATCCTTTGATTGCCCCCTGGTTTTACTTTTACCAGGTCCCCTTCAGCTATTTTGGAAGAGACAGCTTTCCCCATGAAGTCGCCCCCCACACCCTTTTTTTTCTCATGTAGCCAAGTAGGAATGAGTTTCGTGCCTGGCACCCTCCCCCTCATGAGCTCAAAAGGTGTTACAGACATGTTGCTATGAACAGTAGTGCGGTATGCCCACAGCATTTCCTTGATCTCCTTCTGCACAGGGCGACCTGACGCTAAAGCGAGCTGCATAGTACCCTTAACAAGCCTGTTTATTCGCTCACAAAGTCCATTCCCTTGTGGGTTGTAGAGCGATGTACGCAAGTGCTTCAAGCCAAGGAAAGCAAAATATTCCTCCATAATGGCAGAGGTAAGCTGCGTACCATTATCCGTTAACACCATTGAGGGAATGCCCTCACGTCGAAATATTTCATCAAGGACCTTGATAGTGGACTCTGCAGTAATGCTTTTCATGAAAGCAACCTCAACCCACCTGGAAGTTGAGTCAACCAAAACAAAGGCGAATTTCTCAGCATCAGTCAGATCATGAAAAGGACCTATGAAATCAATGCAGACCTTCTGCCATACACCATCGTCTGCAATGATCCTCCCCATGCCATCTTTACTGGCACAAACTTGTAACCTCTTTTCAGACTCTCTGCATGCCTGGCACTGCTCAACCCAACCCTTCACCTGTGCATCTACACCTGGCCACCAAAAATCCGCTTTAACACGTTTGCCAGTAAGGGTTTGGCCAAGATGGCCCTCATGCGCCAGCGCAATGATGCGGGGTCTAAGGGATGTCGGAGGTACATACTTCTCTCCCCGCACAAGGATGTGCTCCCCCTGTAAAGAAATCTCGTCCTGTAACTGAACATAAGGCCTAAGAGCAGATGAGACAGTGCTCTGCCTTGACACCCCTTCTTTGCACATCTTGATTAGACCAGCCATAACGGGATCTTTCGCCATTTCCTCAATCCATTCCCTGCTAGATATGGAGCTAGGTAAATCACTTTCCAAGTCATCTAAAAACGCGACTACATTCTCAGTGACTAACTCCTTGGGCGGTTCTTTGGTGTCAGGTAATCTAGAAAGGCAGTCCGCCACACTGTTGCACCAACCGGGTAAATATTCTACCCTACAAGTAAACTCTTGTACACAAACAGCAAGTCTCGCTAACCTCCCAGAGCAGTTCCTAATCCCGCCAGGGGCCAAAACCTTCAATAGGGGCTTATGGTCAGTCCTGAGTGTGAAGGTGATTCCCCATAAATACACCCTGAAATAGCGAGTTGCCCATGCAGCAGCAAGAGCTTCACGCTCTATGACTGAGTAGTTCCTTTCGGTCTCAGTCAGAGAACGCGACGCAAATGCAATGGTGCAATGGTGTTCTCTTTGCCACCCCCTTTCTGTGTTAAGACCGCACCAATCCCAAAGGAACTAGCATCAACAGTTAGGAAGGTGTGATAAGACTGTACAAAACTTGACAGAATGTTAGCATCTAATATGTTCTGTTTGATCAATAGGAAGGCATTCCTCTGATCCGCACCCCAAGTGAAACCTTTCCCTTTTCGCATGATAATACGTAAAGGTTCGACTTTTTCAGCAAAGTTCTTTACGAATTTCGCATAGTACTCAACCATGCCCATAAAAGACCTTAACTTGTCTTTGTCATCAGGTTCAGACACATTACATATTGCACTTACAAGGTCTTTCTTGGGTTGTATGCCAAGGCCAGATACGTGGTACCCTAAATAGTCCACTTCTTTAACAGCAAACACACACTTTTCTCTGCGTAATGTTAGACCAGCCCTTGAAAGAGCAGAAAGAACCTTGTCCAGAATAACATCATGGTCACCCACATCCAAACCATGAATCAGGATGTCGTCCTGGAAAAATACTACCCTTTCAATGTCTTTTAATACATCAGTAATGATCCTTTGGAAAGCACTTGCTGCAGAACAGAGGCCAAAAGGGAGTCTTTTAAATTGGTAAGTACCCTCCGGTGTGATGAACGACGTAAACTGCTTTGAGTCCGGGTGGAGCTTTACCTGATGGTACGCACTGCGAAGGTCTAACTTTGAAAATACCTTTCCTCCACCCAAACTCAGGACAATCTCATTTATGTTCGGAAGCGGAAAGCTATCCATTATCACCGCTTTGTTAAGGCTCCGCAGGTCCACACAGAAGCGCAAAGATTTGTCCGGCTTCTGTGTGATCACCACTGGACTCAACCACTGTGTGGCCTCCACATGCTCAATTATGTTATCCTCTAATAACTGCTTGATGATTTTCCTGACCTCATCTCTTGCAGAAAGAGGTATTTTCCTTGCAGTGTGTTTCACAGGTGCTATATCTCTTCTGGTTTTGATGATGTGTTGATAGCCAATGGCCTCCCCCAACTTCTCATTGAAGATACACTCATGTTTTTTAAGAAAGGTTTCTAAGTTATCATGGACTGTATTACATACACTTTCAACGTCAATACACATTACAGGTGGATCAGCTCTTGGGTTCACCCTTATGTTAAGTTCATATTGGTGTAACCACCCCAAAATTGCAGGGCCATGTGGGGACACATAAACCTTCCCTTGAGTGACCCTCCCTTTAAACTTGATACTTGCCTCAAAGTATCCAAGGACACCAATGCTCACACCCTGGTAACCCCTTAATGTGATATCAGATTTCACTAAAATTGAACCAGAGCAAGATGAATTGTATAATATCTTAGGGATGATTGTGTACAGTGATCCCGTATCCACCATTAAATTGACAATTACACCATTCAATTCAAAATCTGCTTTAGGCCGAGATAAGACAACATTCTCCATTGACTCCAGATTGCCACCAGATGTAATCATCATAACCTCTGCTTCATCATCAGTAACTTCAGCCTCAACCATTGCGACTTTTTTTGAGCCAACTGATCTACACATTCGTGCATAATGCCCTTTCTTCCCACATTTTAAACAATCCCTGGACAAAGCTGTACAATTCTTTGAGTCAGCTAAGTGAAACGGGCTTCCACACCTATTACAAGAACGTGTGGCTGGTTTAAACTTGCTTATCACACTTTTATTAAATGAGGTTGTGGGTTTCCCCCCCTTATTTGTTTGCCTCCCTTGTATTAAAGCTATGCTTTCTGAAGCATCTGCCTGTAGGCTTGCAACTTCCTGACAACTAGTGTGTCCCAGTTGTATTCTTTTAAGCTCCTTCATACACCTATCGCTTTCTTCAGCGACTTTAGCAATGGTAATTGCCTCAGAAAGGGTGGGGTTTTTAGCTGCCCACAACTTCTCCTGTGTTTTCTTGCTAAAACATTGCACAATTAACTGGTCCCGAATCATCTCATCTTGAATATTCCCAAATTGACACTTCACCGAGAGTTCCCTCAGTCTAGAAACAAATTCATCAATAGTTTCACTTTCTCTCTGAGGGGCAGTGTAAAATTTGTGCCTGCGCATTACAACATTTTCTTGTTTAGCAAATCTAGTATAAAGTCTAAACAGAGCATCTTTGTAAACATCATCAATGTCAAGAGGCGGACTTGGTAAGTATTTAAATACCCTTTGACCCTCTTTACCTAGAGCACCCAGCAGTAAAGCTTTCTTCCTGATGGCAGAGAACTTTGTACCATCTAAAGCAATTATGTAATTCTCAAACGCCTCACACCAGTCATCCCACTCCATTGAGGGTTCACCAGGGGCACTCAGGAAAGGAACGGGCGCTTGAATAGCATTGCTCACATTCATAGTGAATACTCTGCAGTGGTACACAATCTACAATAAAAATAATTTAAACAGGCAAAATTGTACACATACAGCAATATTCGCAATGTCTTAACTTAAAGTGTGTGTGTCACTGAAGTTTGAGTGGCACACTGTAGAGATCGATTTAAAAGTGAGTGTGTCACTGTGAATTTGCTCTTGACCAACGACGGTGGTCTTTGATTTCAAACGTCTTAAAATCAACGTGACACACACAAGCGAACTTGCATGGAAGTGAGTGTGTCACTGTATAAAGAATAGCGGTGGTATTTTATTTTAAAAAAAAACGCTTTCCCTTTGGCTGTGCGTTTCCCTTTTAATATACTCCGCCCTCTGAGCAGTGGGGCTCACTGGTAAAGCCTTTCCTTCAAGAGTAATTTCCCTTTTAAGACCGCTTGCAGCAAGGGGCGCTGTTGTCTGCGTCGACGGGCCAAGGAGCAACAGTTAACGCTCCGTCGCGCTTGGGAAAATAAAGTCTTGGGCACACTTCCCTTCACGGTGAGTGATTTACGACATACCTTCCGTCGTGGCTTACTTTCAACCGCTCATTCTTCAGTGACAGTGAAGGTAAATCTTCCGGTCGGGTTTCCTTTTCCTCGCTTCGTCTTTTCTGGCAACTATCTTCCACACGTTATCCTCCGCCCTCGTCAGTCGCCAAAAATGTTGTAAACAAAGTTGAATGCGGAACGCCAGCGTCGTGTAATTCAGGATGGTTTATTTAAGATCCGAAGCAGAAAACCCAACCATCGTATGCAAGATGAAACGGGCAACTGCCAACCGTTACATGGAACACAGGACATGTCACAAAGTGGAGCAGCGCGAGTGCAGCGCGCGACATGAAACGTGACATGAAGCAAATGCAAATATAACAGAAACCTGTGGAAGGAAAATGGAAACAATCACAAACAGATGGTACACATGCCTGTAACGTAGTGTAGGTTCTCATAGTTCTGCATGCTTCATGCGAATCCCATTTGTAATTAGAACGTAGTAAAATAATGTGCCAGGTACGAGGAGTACGAGCGAAGATGTTTGCTGGTACCAGGTGCATTTGCTGGCCATATAACAATAAATGGTGGTGCTATGAATATAGCTATCAGTCAATGCTCACACATACACACTGATCAATAAACGTGTAGTGGTGGCAGGAATATAACATTAAAATGGTGTCACTGTTTTTATTATTGTCCAGTAGCTTATGATTAAAGTTTTTTCCACAAGTTATACAAGGACAATTTTTAACACCACTTTTTTTGCACTTCACACAAAAAACCAGCTCCACTATAGTCAGGTGTCGCAGCACACCCGGATGGCACTCGGCCATCTGGGTGGACCCCATTGATGAAGCATGTCACCAACCAGGTTGGTGAGTGAGGGGTTTCTTAACAAAAGGAGAATGCCCTTTTTTTGACATCCCATTTAGAACCTTCCATGGTCCTTTTTGTGATACTCCTCTTTTGTTTATACTAGCATATGGATTAGGCCACGGAGTGGAGTGTACACATGAATCATATGGCCAGGGACTGCCGGAGGACCCCCATCCTTCCGTTAACCAACATCATTAAACAGGACATGAGAGGGATTTCTTTGGAGGCGGGGGGTCGTCAACCCCTGGCCGTATTTATTAAAACATACAAATAAATCAAAAAGTTGAATTAAACATTATTTACACAATTACACAGAAAACATTCCATGACATTCTATTACAATTGATATAGACAGATATCAGATGACTGACCTTAACATACTTCTAGTACAAGGTATTTCCTATCCGAATCTAACGTAACAGTCATATTATACAATATTAGTTTTTCTGCGTATCCTATTTGGGCCTATGGCAAGGTCACAAACTGGTGTCAGATCCTTATCACTTAAACCACGACCTCCTGTCAGAGTGCACATCCGCAGAGGGCCCCTCGACCGTGGGGATACACCCCCTCCCCGGTTACCCCCGTTCACCCTATTAGCCACGCCCTTCCATCGAATATCGCATGCACAGAGGACCCGCTTACCGTGAGGGTACTTCTGCCCCCTGGTTACCCCTGTATGCTCTATTAACTCCATTAAAGGGGGCCCTTGCATCTCTGCGCTGTTTACTGGTGTCATTGTGCACAACCAGCCTAGGGAAAGCGTGACTCTCCCCTCCCCGGCACCCATGTTGCCAACTGGCTGTAACTGCCCCTGGAGTTCTAGGAGAGACCACTTGTCCTTCCCTTTTGGCGACCTCATTCGAGAATGGGGCCGCCCCCTAAGGACCTTAAATTAACTGCTCACCAATCATGACCTTACCGCCACAGGCCAGCGCAGTTGACCGACTATCTGGCCCCCCCACCCTCCTACACTGAAAGGTCATGCCCTATCCTTAAAATTCATAAACCTAGCCGTTATATTTTTTGTAGTCCGATTATCAGGCCCTACCGACCCACTGCAAGGTGATGCCTTGTCCCTATACGCCACTAACTAGGCAAGAAGATTCTGTGCAATGGCTTCCTCCCCCGTTGTGGACAAATGGACGTCGTCTTTTTAAGAAGCACGACTCCCCCCAGATACACCCCTGGGCTATGGTCTGTAAGTAGCAATCCCTGGCTAGCCTCTCCATTTTTTGTTACTAGGTATTTGCATCCAGTGGCACAATGGCCTCACAGACTCGCTTCCCCTATCAGAAGCTCTGAAATGTCTGCGCCAGGGTGTACCCCAGGCACAGACATTTCAACCCTCACTTCTACCCAGGCATCCCGGTGTACCTGTTCCTTTCACGCCCCCTCCCAAGTTCGTGATAGATATGCTAGGGCTGTCTGATCCACGGAAATTAGACCTGCCGCCATGAGGCCACCAGATGGGCCTAATTAATGGCCTCACGCTGTGCCCGATAAGACACGTCACTCCCGGGGCTGACACCCACTGTTGGTGCAATTGAAAGGCTACCCGGGGAACCACAGGCCCCCAAAATCTCCCACTGGCATATCGTGAAGTCTGTGAACCACCTACACCTGACCACTACGCTCTGGGAAATGTTCTGTGTATGCCCATCTCCTCACTATGGATTATCCCCACCACGCTGTGTCTGCTACGATGGCAACTGGGAGCTCGGGCGCCGTAAAGGCAGAGTACTGCTTCCCGACAAGGGGTGCTGAGGTGTTGCATACACCTATCACTCCTGGGTTTGGCCAAGCTTGCAAGGCACACCCCTATGTACTGCCACATTACTACGGCTGGCACCACCAATTGGTAACCCACCGATATACTACCATGACCACGGTGGCCCCTGTGAGTACAGGCGCCGTTACGGTCTAAATACTGTTTCCCGATAAGGAACATACTGCCATATTATGTGAAGCAACATACTGCTACATTACAGCGGCTAGCACAACCTATGGTTAACACACCGATAAACAATCAACCCCATGTTGGCACCTCTTGAGCCCTTGATCGATCGCCCATCACACTTGATGCCGTTGCTTGCCACTCCCGTTCCGGATGTACAGGTCCCCCTTGGCTGTCCACCTCTTGCAATTATTGCGGTGTCGAGCACCTCCGAGGTATCCGCCATGGATCTGGTCATACATAAATGAAAAAACAAACACAGAAGTTTAGAGTTTCTGGCTTCCTGACGAAAGATGCAGTACACATGCCCGTATTACATTGCTGTAGCATGCTAAGCCTTAGCTAAGATTAGCACCAGATGCATTCCCATCAAACTTTCAACTGCGAGTGTCTAGCATAGCATCAGTTTGTGTCACATGTGGAGCATTTCAATTAGGGTTACAGTGAGGGTGCCTGGTAGTATGACCTTGATTCAAGAATAGACCTGCAGCCTGATTCATCAAGCTGAAATCGGCTCGCAAAGGGTCAGATTCTGAGAATCTGGCCCTTTGCGAGCGCTATTTTTGCATTTGGGATTCATCATCCCAAATGCAAAAATCGGTAATTGCTAATTCGCTAAATTGCGAGGAATTACATTTAAGGAATCTCTATTTGAGATTCCTTAAATGCAATTCATCAACCATTTTTAAATTGCTAATTCGCAATTTCGGGCCGCTATTTACCGAGAGGTCAGACCTCTCGGTAAATAGCAAAAACTTAGAAAAATGCTTTTAAAAGCATTTTTCTAAGTTGCATGTTGCGCACACACATGTCCTTTGGACATGTGTGTGTGCAACACCTGTGTGAAATTTCATTTGAGGGGTGCTACAGGGTGTCCTGTGGACACCCCTGGCACCCTTCAAATCGCAATCTTATTTGTGATTAGCTAATTGCTAATCGCAAATAAGGAATACTCCCCATTCATTCCTATGGGCCTTTTGGCCCATAGGAATGAATGGCGAGTTATTCCTTATTTGCGATTAGCAATTAGCTAATCGCAAATAAGGAATTGTAAGGAATCGCATTTTTATTGCATATTCCTACTTGAATCCCGTTTTGCGAGTCCTTAATAGCGATTCGCTATGAATCGCTATTAGGGCCTCGCAAAACGGGAGCATGATGAATCAGGCGGCTGGAGTCTACAGTGAATGCACCAGGACCTTCATGATTATTATTATTATTATTATTATTGTGTTTCTTATATAGCGCCTGAATCGACCCCCGAAGGGGTATCTCCGCGCTTGCCTTGGGAACCCGTCCTGGCTTTTCCCTGTGAGATAGCCCCTACAGGGCATCCCCAAGGTGAAAGCCAGGCATCCCGCCGCGGGGGGGCCGTTGTGGAGATTAAGCAAGCTTAATGCCCAGAGTTGCAGCGTGTGAACCCATGATTAGGTCAGGCACCGAAGCGAGAATTATCGAGTCCATGGACATTTGAGCTCAAGACCCTGCCGCGTCGGGAATTGAACCCTGGTCCTGGGTCTGACCTCTGCTTCAGGGTCTGCCTGCTCTAACCAGTGAGCCACACTTCTCCACTTACTTAAGGAAAGATCAAATTCTTAAGTGCAGTGAAATAACGCATTCATGGTTACTAAAAGGTATGCTGCAGCCAAGCACATTTCTTGCCAGACCGATGCTATTGGTATTCTCGAAGCCCGTCACACATACGTGTATGAGTGTATCTGCGTGGCATGACACCCCCCCAAAAGCTTACATGTACCAGCCCATGTTGCCTAGTGCTTTAGACACAGGCCCTAAATTCCTATGTACCGCCGCAACTGCACGCAGGGACACCCTGAAAAAGGAGGCCTGAGATGTATTGTGATGCCATAAGTGTTGAAAGTATACCTGAGAGAACTCTCACCGAGGGTTGTGTCTATTAATCCGGACCTCCAAACCATGCAATAACAATCCTAACTCCCCCAGTAAATAATTTGCCCCCCCTGTGGAATCCTGGAGTCTACCTTACAGGTGACCTATGTAAAGAAAGAAGGTTTGGGTCATCTTGGCAATTTAGCAATTTTGTGTTCAGACCCTATATTGATATGTCTGACCTAACTACATGGCTCCCCCTGCGGGTTAAACAACCAGTGGCGCAAGCCCACTAGCAGCATTTAGCTTACCGGCCCTGACACACACCTGTGTAGTTCCAAGAGATTTAGTGGTCAATCCGCTAAGTCCACCATTAGACACTTGGCCACAGCCACAATATCCACAGCGGGCATAAGCATTACTGAGAGCTTACCATAGTGCCAGTTACCTTATCATGTGACGTTTTGTTCAGTAAGAACATTGTTGGCTGACTGCATAGTGCTGCTAATTAATCAGCAATTAACTGGTAAACCTTTTTCGCTATTTCTCTTCCACACATCTTCCCTGCGTTTCTAGAGCAGCGTACCCCAGAGGGGAATATAATCCTATCATTGCGTCTACAATTGCCTGGAATACAGCCAAGGGTTTCACAGTGATTAAAATAAAGGTAGGGAGTGAGATCCGCCGGCTAAGTGTGGCTGATTAGAAGCTGGTGGCGTGGCCCTGGCCTCTGTTGACAGCTGAACAACCTAGCGACAGCACCATAAATGCTAAAGTTAGTACGCAACAGCTCTGGAAACATATAAACTCCCTTTTGATTAAGGCATTAGTTGCATTGTCTTCTGGCTAGCAACTGAGAGCGCTTTTAGCCCAGTCTCGTACTATCGCTGCCAACACCGGGACAGCTCAGAAACTGGCCCCTATTTTTGCGACCAGACTAACAGTTCTATTCGTAAGAGCAGACCCCATGATTCAAAGTAGCCCCCAACACAGCCACTTGACATCGCATGCCAGTAGAACTAGTTTAGGTGTATGGAGTCCCTGGTACTAACGAGCATCCCACTCCAGTGCCATGTGGGGTTGTTGCTGACGGGTTTGGAGTCATCCCAATATTTAATTTATTGCAGGTGTATGTAACACCTATATTCTTTGTGCTTACCTTGAGCAATAGAAAAGACCCTTCGTGGTTAGGATCATAAAAATTGAAGTCAGCCATGCCCACCCTACTAAGGGTAAGTGTACCCTATACCTGCATAAGCCTTCATATTTAGACGCCCTTTAGGAGTAACCCAATGGGGGCTAAGGAAATAACGCCGAAAGGCAATTGCATGCTGACTGTAGGGGGTGTATTGTCCCCCTGTGACCCAGGACTGTTCCACTTCTGCCCCACAGTTGCGCCGTCCACCAAGAGACCTCAGTCTTGAATTTTAAGTTATCCCATCATTTAATCTATGGTAGGTGCATTTATCACCTATATTCTTCGAGGTGCTTAAGATTTACTTTGAAGCAACAGTTAACAACATTGTGGCAAAGATCATGAAGTTGAAAGTAAGCTCTGCCCCCCATAGCCAAGGGTAAGTATCCGGTATGGCTGCATGCTAACGAGTTTGGGAAGCCTTCAATATTCAGACTCCCCTTACGAGTAACACAGTATCAAACACCAGTACTACAGTAATGGACATGGAGTGCCATATTGAGTGAAATAACGCATTCAAGGTTACTTAACCCCTCCCATGCTCATGACGAGGTCAGCTCGTCATGAGCCACGGTGCTCGTATGCTCCCGACGAGCTGAGCTCGTCATGGCCGTTATAACGCTCACACGCAGGGCTAATTCCCTATCTGTGCTGAGCGTTCTAAGGAAACGGGTGTGGCTGTGACGAGCTCAGCTCGTCATGAGCACACGAGCACCGCGACTCATGACGAGCTGACCTCATCATGAGCACCGGGGCGCGGTGCGCGCCCACCTCCCCCCCAGCACAGTGGGGAATCAGCCTCGCGGCCAAGGCGTTAAGGAAGGCTCAAGCCAAGAACGTGTGGTCACACTCAAAGCAGAATCCCAAAATTGTACCTGGAGTGCAGAGCTGAGTGTACTAGCACATATTCATACTTAAAAAATGCTGAAACCAAAAGCGTTTAGCCAACACCAGGGCTGTGTCCCCGCAAATGATGGGTTACCTAGTGCATGTTTCAATTTTTCTTCATATGTTGCTATACTAAGCCAACACTGAACCTTATGTGTTCTGGGGTAGCGTGCCAGTTGCTGAACAACCGCTTTGACCCGGGAAACATCCTTTACAACGCAACTTTTACCACGCAGTGCCTTTACGACGCAACTATTACAACGCATGTCATTACAACGCATTGCGCTGGGGGGCGCTCTAGGATAGGGAATAGGTTTAATTTACTATCCAACACCTTTCCTACTATCCACGGGGACTGGAGTTGGAATAGTAAATTAAACCATTCACTATCCAGCACCCCTAAGCGGTAAGCGTTGTAACTGCATGCGCTGTAAAAACTGCGATGTAAAGGCATGCGTGGTAAAAGCATGCGTTGTAACGTCATACATCCCTTTGACCCCAGTCAGGGGTGATAAATGCCATATAATTACAACTATACAATAAACGGAACTAAACTGAGAGAAAATAGTTTCCATTCTCCATTTTTTGCACTAAAACGTTCAGAGATACAGCATAATGAGTTCATACTATTGCAATTTTCCAGAATGATGGTTTTGCCTAACTTGCGTGTCCCAGACACAACCCTCACTACACGGCAGGAATGAGGTTAAGGAGGGGATATATGGGCTAATCTCTCGAGAAATGTGAGCGGTTCTGGGCGCCGGCCACTGTAGGCTTAGGGCGCATTGTGCTTCAATTAATCCCCTCCAGTGTGAAAAAATTACCAATTAGCATTTCTATAAAGAGAGACAAGCAGAGGTAAGCGCCTCGGATACTGCCCGGGCCGAGGACAGGGGCGGGGGAGAAGAAACCGACGCACGGTACAACATAACGTTTACAATACTGACCTCTTCATTACCCCCCATTTACTTATATGTTTTCACCCCTGTCCGTGTCAAAGCACTCGGGCGCGGCTACTGCGCTCTCTGGGGCCGATTCACAGAACTAACTTAAGACAAAATCCTAAACTTACTACTTTTGGTATTCACAGAAGTTAGGATTTTGTCTTAAGTTTGTCTTAAAACAGACTTAAGACAGGGAGTCGCGCGAGCGCGTTGACAAGATGGCCGCCGCCACCGGAGCTCCGTAATTACTTCAGCCTAATGAGCTGATTATCGACGATTATTGCCACAAGGTTTGCTCAGTTTTTATAGCGCTTGCTTCCTCTGCCGGTTCCCTACCTTCGCTGTGATTTTTAAGCGTTTTCAACGCTCGAGGGTCCCTCAGTCTGCTTCCTGGCTTCTCTCCCCAGCCTTCTGCTCAGGTTCTGCCGATTGCATCAACACGGGGGCGGTGCACTTCTGAGGAAAGGGCCTGGCTTGGGCCTAGCCACTCCCACGGCTCAACTTAACCCTTCAGCTGCCTTTTCTTCTACAACTTTTTGAGCTTTTAATACCCTTTTCCCTCATATTTCTTAAAATTTTGAGGTGGATTTGTTTTTTACATTTTTATGACACAAAAAGTTATTTTTTCTCCTCAAAATGGATAATAAAAATGTGGCTAACAACAAAAGGAAGCAGCAGGTGTCTCCTCCCCCAAACAAGTCTAAGGTTGTGGAAACTACTACTGAACCTTCACTTAACATGATACTGGAAGAAATTAAAGCGCTGCGCATCAATACTGATACTATTGCTAACGAAGTGAAAAATGTTCGCAAAGATATGGCGTCTATGTCCATGAAAGTTTCTGATAATACTATCAAAATTCAGGACAATAAAACCAAACTTGACGCTTTTACTCCTTTGATGGCTTAAATAGTGCCAATGCATAACCAGCTATTGGAATTGGAAAACCGTAATAGACAATATAATCTTCGCATTTTCAATTTGCCGGAGGAAGTTGAGGGCTCTGACTGTCGCCTGTACCTGGAGTCTTTGCTGCCTGGTCTTCTTAATATCAAATTTCCGGAAAAATTTGAGGTGGACAAAGCGCATAGAATTCCCTCACACAGGAATCCAAGACATACAAAACCCAGGCAAATGATTTTCAAGGTTCTGCGTCACCATCACTTGGTCCTCATCAGGAAAGCAGCTAGAGACATTCCTTCGCTTCTGGTAAATGGCTCCAAAATATTTATCCATCAAGACTTTGCAAAGGAAACGGTTGCTATTCGCAAGGAATTTTCATCTTTGCGTCCACAATTGAGAAGCCTTGGTTTTAAGTATGGTCTATTTGATCCGTCTACAATGCGAGTTTGGAAGGATACATTCTCAAAATCTTTTCATCGTCCTGAAGACTTGAGACTTTTTCTGGAACAACAAGCTTCGTCATCAATGGAGACACAAGCTCCTATTACCTGAACGCAATTAGTCTGAGCATTCCTGATGTTTCTTCTTCTTTCTTCATGGGCTCCAACGGTATCTGGCCATGCTTGTGAAACGGGTGTGCGTCTCTGTGTCCTTATTTATGTGTTCTGTTTGTAGCTTTTCCCTCCTTTTCTGTTTTCTCCTTTTGTGTCCTTCCTTGCCTTTTCTAGCTTTCTACGTAGAGTTACTTTTCTTCCATGGCTGTTCACTCTCTTCTCTTCATTTACCATCTCTTCTCGTTCTCTTTTTACTTCTTTATGGCTACTACACATGATATCAAAATTGTTTCTCTTAATGTTAAAGGTCTACGGCATCCAGTTAAAAGGACTAAAATTTTAGACTATTTGGGTGCATCTAAAGCTGACATATGTTTTATCCAAGAAACACATGTCGATGACACCATTTTACAATATATGAAGAAAAAGTGGGTGGACAATATTGTCTCATCGCCAGCCCTTGGTAAGAAAAATGGGGTTGCGATTTTCTTTGCTAAGAGATTACACTGTCAGATTATTAGTAAATTTACAGATACAGAAGGTAGATTTATTGTTGTTAAAGTTAAAATCCATGACTCGACCTTCTTTTTGCTCAATGTATATGGCCCCACGGCCGATGACCCGTCGTTTTGGTCTAACTTATCTACTGAAGTTTTGAAGTTGGGACAAGTTCCTTTGATTGTTGGAGGGGATTTTAATGTGATCATTGATCCGCTACTTGATAGACTTTCTAATTCCAAGTTTAGGCCCCCTAAAGTTTTTCATGCTTTTAAAACTTTCCTTAATACAACCAAATTGGCTGATGTATGGAGACTACACTTTCCCACTGAAAAATGGTTTTCTTTTTTCTCTAATCCTCATAATTCTCATTCAAGGATTGATTATTTTTTGATTTCACCATCCTTACTTCAGTCAGCTACAAATCCTGTTATAGGCACTATAGACATTTCAGACCATGCTTTAATATCATTTGTCTTGAATGTCTCCTCTACTTTTACTAAACAAAATAGGTGGCGTATGAACTCGAGTATTGTCCTTACTGATAAGCATAAACCTAAACTATTGCAAGCTATACAGGACTATTTTTTGTTCAACCCTGAAGATTCCACGTCAATTGTCACCAGATGGGATGCATTTAAGGCTTACATCAGAGGTACCACTATTTCTATTATGGCTCATGAAAATAAGCAATTTAACGCTAACATTAAACATTTGGAAAAGCAAATTGCTAAATTTGAGCGTTTGTTTATCTCTTCTAATGACCCCCAGTACAAACTTACCCTTCAAAAACTCAGCTATGAATTTAATGCCATCCTTAGTCAAAGAGCAGGTGTTCAACTTTCAAAGTCCAATGCTAGATTTCGTTTTAACATCAATAGATCAGGAAAACTCCTTGCAAATTACTTACGAATTAAAAGAGATAAAACTCAGATTACTTCAATACGAGGTACACAAGGCAATGTAGCTATTTCTCATAATGATATTGTACAAGAATTTTTAAATTTTTATTCCAACCTTTATAGTAAACCTGACAACTGCCCTGAATCTTTAATTGATTCTTTTTTAAGTCACTGCAATTTACCTCATATTTCCTTATCAGATAGAACAGGTTTAGATTCTCCAATTACATCTGAAGAGATTTTGCTTGCCATTAAGTCACTCCCCAAGAATAAATCCCCAGGTCCGGATGGTATCCCAGCAGAATTTTACAAAGAATTCCAATCTCATCTCCTTCCTTATTTAAATGCCCTTTTCTCTCATTTTGGATCCTCTGGCACTATTTCAGGCTCTTTCACGGATGCCTTAATTATTGTTTTGCCCAAACCTGATAAAGACCCTACCTTAGTCTCTAATTATCGCCCCATCTCCCTAATTAACCAGGATTGTAAGCTTTATGCGAAAATTCTTGCCACTAGATTAGCTCCTGTACTCCATTCCATTATTCATCCAGATCAATCTGGCTTCATGAAAAATAGATTTTCTGCTAATAATACTAGAACTCTATTACACATTATTGAACAAAGTTCTCACCTGTCCTCTCCTGCGGGAGTGATGGCCTTAGATGCTGAGAAAGCATTTGATAAGATTCACTGGCAATTTTTATTTAAAACGTTATTGTCTTTTGATTTTGGTGCCCCTTTTATTCGCATGATTTCTGCTTTATATTTCGCCCCTACTGCTCGTCTGTTCATTAATGGTCAAATTTCTAGTCAGTTTCCTCTTTTTAGAGGAACTAGGCAAGGTTGTCCCCTTTCTCCACTGTTATTTCTTTTAGGCATTGAACCTCTGCTTAACTATATTCGTCTTTGTGATAACTTTCAGGGTATTACGATCAATGATGTTACTGTTAAAACTTTAGCATATGCAGATGATGTTTTATTATTTATTAATAACCCTCTTTCTTCTGTTCCTCCCCTATTAGACATTATTGCTCAATACTCTCTAGTTTCAGGTTACAAATTAAATGTAAGCAAGACTGAATTTTTTCCTTTAAATGTGTTTTGTACCTCAGAGATGCTCCCAAACACAGATATCCTTTGGCAACCAACCAAACTTAAGTATTTGGGTATTCTATTTGCTTCATCGCTACCAGCTACATTAAAACTTAATTCTGATTTCATAATTGACTACATTAAAAACAAAACGTCCAAATGGTCTGCCCTTCATCTCACTTGGTGGGGAAGAATGGAATCTATAAAAATGAATATAGCGCCTAAAGTATTCTACTCTTTAGCAATGATCCCCACCCAATTTCCTCTTAGTTTTTATAAATCCATTGATACACTCTTATCTAAATTCCTGTGGTGTAACAAACTCCCTCGTATTGCTTACAAAAAGTTAAAAATTCCTAAGGCTCAGGCTGGTTTTTCCCTGCCAGACTTTCACCTTTACCATAAAGCTTTTATTTTAAAGCAGAGTTCCCTTTGGTTTCACACTTCACATATGGTAAAGCCTCCAATTTGGTTGGATATTGAAGCCTCCATTGTACGACCCTTTTCTTTGCCCTCATTGATGTCAATGTCTTCCACAGCGAAGGTTGTTCATCTTTCCTCTATCATTAAATCCTCCAGATTGATAATTAATGATTTAGATGCTAATTTTTAATTACCCCTACTTTCTACAATCCACTTGTCTTTATGGCACAGTGCACTACTTAAACTGAACAGAAACATTACCTTTTGGTCCTCTTGGATTTCGAAGGGAATTTTATATCTTAAGGATGTTTTTAATGGTAATGCTTTTATTCCCTTTGAGCAGATACAGTTAAAGTTTGGTCTTCCAACTACTGACCTTTTAAAATATCAATTCTTGTGTAACTCTATTTTGGATTCCTTTCCTAATGGTGTTCCCTCGGCCACCACAAATGACCTATTAATTTACATTACAGCTGCAACATCGTCCCCTAAAGCTGTCTCTGTTTTTTATAAAAAAATTTTTACCTCACAGGGCTCCAATGTTCAGATTATTTCATCGTTCTGGAACAAGGAACTTTCTATCTCCCTGTCAGACGATTCATGGTCCTCTATATGGCTTGACAGTATCTCTGGCTGGCTCCCAGTGTCCCTTTATCAAACCAATGCGTATATATTATTTAACACTTTGTGGACCCCTTCACGTTTATTTCATGCTAAACTGTTACCTTCTGATGTTTGTTGGCACTGCAATGCTAGCCCAGGTTCACTTCGCCATATGTTATTTGACTGTTCAGTTATTATGAAATTTTGGATGGAAGTTTGGAATGTTATTTTAAAAATTTTACCTTTACAAGATGATATTTCCTTTAATTTATTAATATGCAAATCGATTGCCCTAACTTATCCCCTTTCTGAGTCAGAGGCAAATTGTTTAATTTTCTGATAACAGCTGCCTTAAAATCCATCACCTTCTGTTGGAAAGATGCTTCTTCTCTTTCAGTCCAGGCTTGGTGGTCGTGGATTACCTTTACGAGAAGAGGTGCACAACTATCTCTTAAAGGCGTTACTCATAATTCACAATCATTTCAGTCGTTTTGGCTTCCTATTGATTCTTATGTTTTGCAATGATATTGTTAAATATTTTCTTATGTTCTATTTTTGCATTACAATTTAATTGTAACTCTGTAGTTTTTGACTTTATGACCCTATGACATGTGCTTTCCTTCCCCTCTCCCTCCCTTTCCTCCCTTCCCTTCCTCTTTAATTGCGATTCTATTTTACTATTATATATTTATATTGCGTATTTTGGTTTAATGCATTTCATATTGATTCTTTGATTGTATACGCTTGTTAATTCCTTCCTCTTTTTTGTATTGTACTTATTCTTTTCATTTTGTCTTAACACTTAATAAAACCTTTCTGAACATAAAAAAAAAAAACAGACTTAAGACAGAATTTAAGTTAGGATTTTGTCTTAAGTCTGTCTTAAGACAAACTTAAGACAAAATCCTAACTTCTGTAAATACCAAAAGTAGCAATTTTAGGATTTGTCTTAAGTTAGTTCTGTGAATCTGGCCCTCTGTATCTACTCTACCCGGAGGAAGAAGGGATGGGCGTTTAGCCCCCGCGCTTCCGACTGTCAGCTGAGTCCACGTCTCATGCTCCTGGTGGGAAAGGAAGGGGCTAGATTTACAGCGCAGTGCTCTCAGACTCTGGCGCACTGCCCTCTCCTCTCTCCACCCCCCGCACAGGGGACAGTCAGCAGACTGGACGTGAAACCTCGCGAACTTTGAGGCTCAAACTCTGGGTTCAAGCACCAAAGTCGGCAGTTTAGCCGACAGACCACATCCTCTCCCCTGCGATACATGCACCGCACTTTTACAGAGGGATTGTTTGGGGGTGAAATTAAGGGCACGGAGGGACTTGAACCCTAACCATGAATGCATTAACCATCCCTGCCTCCATGAGCTGTGCTACACTGGGCCCACAGCCGCTGTTTGCCGCCCAAACCCCTTTGCTATCAATAAGTAGGGCCGGTAGCGTTGCAAGGGGAAACAACCTTTACAACGCAAATTTTACAACGCACTACCATTACAACAAAACTTTTACAACGCAACATTCATTACATCGCATGCCATTCCAACGCATGACAGTACAACGTATACCACTACAACGCATGTCATTACAACGCATACCATTACAACGCATAGTGCCTTTACACTATCCAACACTTACCCTACTGTTGCACCCCCCTGGAGTTAGAATAGTTATTTTTACCCCTAAACTAACCAATACTTACCATACATGCAATGTAATGTTATGCGTTGTAATGGTATGCGTTGTAAAGGTAGTATGCGTTGTAATGGAATGCGTTGTGAATGTAGTTTTTAAAAATGTGTTGTAATGGCATGCGTTGTAATGGTATGCGTTGTAATGGATGTTGCATTGTAAATAATGCGTTGTAAAGGTATGCGTTGTAAAAGTATGTGTTGTAACGTCATACATCCATTGCAAGGGTGCCCTTCGCCCGACTGTACCCAGGTGACCTGCCCCTTCCCTAGGCACACAGCAAAAACCTTGTCTTGAGCTCATCTTCCCCGCCTATATTCATTGTCTATGGAGACAGAAGACAACTGGGTGGCTTCAGTACAACTCCCGAAAGGTATGAGGTTGAGCCAAGTCATCACTGAAGCGATTGAACTTTCGTGTGGCTCTTACACCAGCCGACACAGGCCGCAGCGCACATTTGTCACTGATTCTAATGGCGACGCGATAACGAGGGCGAGCTCTAAAAACTTCAGAAGGGTGACATGTTTGACTATATAAATTGCGCACTGTCCAAATCATTCCTTTCAAGCAGTGCGAGCGCAATGTCAGCTCGCCTTTCGCTTTTCTAATAACACAGGGCCACAAGGGCATATTATCAAGCCCATTATCGCCGCTTTATCGGCAGTTTCCTTCCGATAATGTATCGCCCTTGCTTGATTAAATGGCTCTTTGAAACAGTGCTGGCAGTCTCTCTTTACATCACGTCAAAAAGGACGCGACAGGGCCCTCTCCGCGAGCGCGCAATATGCCACGGACCAGTCCAGCATCGCCCCAGCAGCCTTACCCATGTGTGTGAGCTCCACAGCAGGCGACTCGACCACAGCATCTCTGTCGCCATTGCTCCCGTGCTCCTCTTCCCGAGGTCCGCCGGCAAAACACCCCTCATCCGCCTTGACCCCTGCAAGTGCTCCCAGAGAAGAGTGCTGGAGGGAGAGAAGAGTGCTGGAGGGAGAGGAGAGAGTTAGAGGGAGAGAAGAGTGCTGGAGGGAGAGAAGAGTGCTGGAGGGAGAGGAGAGAGTTAGAGGGAGAGAAGAGTGCTGGAGGGAGAGAAGTGTGCTGGAGGGAGAGAAGTGTGCTGGAGGGAGAGGAGAGTGTTACAGGGAGAGAGGGTTGCTGGAGGGAGAGGAGAGTGTTAGAGGGAGAGAGGGGTGCCGGAGGGAGAGAAGAGTGCTGGAGGGAGAGAAGAGTGCTGGAGGGAGAGGAGAGAGTTAGAGGGAGAGAGGGGTGCTGGAGGGAGAGGAGAATGCTGGAGGGAGAGGAGAGTGCTGGAGGGAGAGGAGAGTGTTAGAGGGAGAGAAGAGAGCTGGAGGGAGAGAAGAGTGTAAGAGGGAGAGAAGGGTGCTGGAGGGAGAGAAGAGTGCTGGAGGGAGAGGAGAGAGTTAGAGGGAGAGAAGAGTGCTGGAGGGAGAGAAGAGTGCTGGAGGGAGAGGAGAGAGTTAGAGGGAGAGAAGAGTGCTGGAGGGAGAGAAGTGTGCTGGAGGGAGAGAAGTGTGCTGGAGGGAGAGGAGAGTGTTACAGGGAGAGAGGGTTGCTGGAGGGAGAGGAGAGTGTTCGAGGGAGAGAGGGGTGCCGGAGGGAGAGAAGAGTGCTGGAGGGAGAGAAGAGTGCTGGAGGGAGAGGAGAGAGTTAGAGGGAGAGAGGGGTGCTGGAGGGAGAGGAGAATGCTGGAGGGAGAGGAGAGTGCTGGAGGGAGAGGAGAGTGTTAGAGGGAGAGAAGAGAGCTGGAGGGAGAGAAGAGTGTAAGAGGGAGAGAAGGGTGCTGGAGGGAGAGTAGAGTGCTGGAGGGAGACAAGAGTGCTGGAGGGAGAGGACAGTTTTAGAGGGAGAAAGAGGTGCTGGAGGGAGAGAAGAGTGCTGGAGGGAGATGGGAGTGTTAGAGCGAGAGAGGGGTACTGGAGGGATAGGAGAGTGTTAGAGGGAGAGAGGGTTGCTGGAGGGAGAGAAGAGTGTTAGAGGGAGAGATGGGTCCTGGAGGGAGAGACGAGTGCTGGAGGGAGAGAAGTGTGCTGGAGGGAGAGGAGAGTGTTAGAGGGAGAGAGGGGTGCCGGAGGGAGAGAAGAGTGCTGAAGGGAGAGGAGAGAGTTAGAGGGAGAGAGGGGTGCTGGAGGGAGAGGAGAGTGCTGGAGGGAGAGAAGAGTGCTGGAGGGAGAGGAGAGAGTTAGAGGGAGAGAGGGTGCTGGAGGGAGAAGAAAATGCTGGAGGGAGAGGAGAGTGCTGGAGGGAGAGGAGAGTGTTAGAGGGAGAGAAGAGAGCTGGAGGGAGAGAAGAGTGTAAGAGGGAGAGAAGGGTGCTGGAGGGAGAGTAGAGTGCTGGAGGGAGACAAGAGTGCTGGAGGGAGAGGACAGTTTTAGAGGGAGAAAGAGGTGCTGGAGGGAGAGAAGAGTGCTGGAGGGAGAGACTGGAGGGAGATGGGAGTGTTAGAGCGAGAGAGGGGTACTGGAGGGATAGGAGAGTGTTAGAGGGAGAGAGGGTTGCTGGAGGGAGAGGGGAGTTTTAGAGAGAAAGAGGGGTGCTAGAGGGAGAGGAGTGTGCTGGAGGGAGACAAGAGTGCTGGAGGGAGACAAGAGTGCTGGAGGGAGAGAAGAGTGCTGGAGGGAGAGAAGGGTGCTGGAGGTAGAGAAGAATGCTGGAGGGAGAGAAGAGTGCTGGAGGGAGAGAAGAGAGTTAGAGGCAGAGAGGGGTGCTGGAGGGAGAGAAGAGTGCTGGAGGGAGAGAAGAGTGCTGGAGGGAGAGGAGAGAGTTAGAGGGAGAGAGGGGTGCTTGAGGGAGAGGAGAGTGTTAGAGGGAGAGAGGGGTAATGGAGGGAGAGAGGGGTGATGGAGGGAGAGAGGGGTGATGGAGGGAGAGAAGAGTGCTGGAGGGAGAGAAGAGTGCTGCAGGGAGAGGAGAGAGTTAGAGGGAGAGAGGGGTGTTGGAGGGAGAGAAGAATGCTGGAGGGAGAGGAGAGTGCTGGAGGGAGAGGAGAGTGCTACAGGGAGAGAGGGGTGCTGGAGGGAGAGTAGAATGCTGGAGGGAAAGGAGAGTGCAGGAGGGAGAGAAGAGTGCTGGAGGGAAAGGAGAGTATTAGAGGGAGAGAAGAGTGCTGGAGGGAGAGGAGAGTGCTTAAGGGAGAGAGGAGTGTTGGAGGGAGAGGAGAGTGCTGGAGCGAAAGAAGTGTGCTGGAGGGAGAGGAGAGAGTTAGGGGGAGAAAGGGGGGCTGGAGGGAAGGAAGAGTGCGGGAGGGAAAGGAGAGTATTAGAGGGAGAGAGGGGTGCTGGAGGGAGAGAAGAGTGTTAGAGCAAGAGAGGGTTGCTGGAGGGAGAGAAGAGTGTTAGAGGGAGAGAGAGGTGCTGGAGGGAGAGGAGTGTTAGAGGGAGAGAGAGGTGCTGGAGGGAGAGAAGAGTGTTAGAGGGAGAGAGGGGTGCTGGAGGGAGACGAGAGCATCGGAGGGAGAGGAGAGTGCTGGAGGGAGAGAAGAGTGCTGGAGGGAGAGGAGAGTTTTAGAGGGAGAGAAGAGTGCTGGAGGGAGAGAAGAGTGTTTGAGCGAGAGAGGGTTGCTGGAGGGAGAGAAGAGTGTTAGAGGGAGAGAGAGGTGCTGGAGGGAGAGAAGAGTGTTAGAGGGAGAGAGAGGTGCTGGAGGGAGAGAAGAGTGTTAGAGGGATAGAGGGGTGCTGGAGGGAGATGAGAGCATCGGAGGGAGAGGAGAGTGCTGGAGGGAGAGAAGAGTGCTGGAGGGAGAGGAGAGTTTAAGAGGGAAAGAGGGGTGCTAGAGGGAGAGGAGAGTGCTGGAGGGAGACAAGAGTGCTGGAGGGAGAGAAGGGTGCTGGAAGGAGAGGAGAGTGTTACAGGGAGAGAGGGTTGCTGGAGGGAGAGGAGAGTGTTAGAGGGAGAGAGGGGTGCTGGAGGGAGAGGAGAGTGTTAGAGGGAGAGAGGGGTGCTGGAGGGAGAGGAGAGTTTTAGAGGGAGAGAGGGGTGCTTGAAGGAGATGAGAGCATTGGAGGGAGAGAAGTGTGCTAGAGGGAGAGGAGAGTGCTGGAGGGAGAGAAGAGTGCTGGAGGGAGAGGAGAGTGTTAGAGGGAGAGAAGTGTGCTGGCGGGAGAGAAGAGTGCTGGAGGGAGAGAAGAGTGCTGGAGGGAGAGGAGAGTGTTAGAGGAAGAGAGAGGTGCTGGAGGGAGAGAAGTGTGCAGGAGGGAGAGGAGAGTGCTGGAGGGAGAGAAGAGTTATGATTTTTCTCAGTTTAGGAGTGTTAAGGTTAGGGGGCCCGATTCACAGAATGAACTTAAGACTAAATCCTAAACTTACTAAGCATGGGCGGATTTTGCGGATTCGCAATCCGCGAATTTGCGGATTTGCGAATTTGCGGATTGCGAAAATCCGCAAATTCCGCGAATCCTCGCGGATTTTTTTTTTGTGTGTTCGCACGGGTTTCTGCAAGTTCGCGAGGGTTTTGTGCAATTCCGCAAATTGCGAAATTACTTGTCAGGTCGCCAGTTTTGCGAACTTGTTGTTTCTACGTGCCCAGCCTGTTTGCAAGCCTTTCTTCATCACTGCCACCCTCTGTCACCACTGGCACTCTCTTCGTTCACCCATGCCACCCTCTGGCTCACCCATGTCACCCTCTGTGTCATCACAGCACCCTCTGGTTCACCAGTGTACATTATTGGGGCAAAGCAAAGCACTGCCATCCTCTGTCAACACTGGCACTCTGGTTCACCCATGCCACCCTCTGGCTGGCACACCCATGCCACCCTCGGTGTCATCAGAGCACCCTCTGGTTGACCAGTGAGTGTACATTATTGTGGCAAAGCAAAGCACACCTGCTAAGTGCTTCAAGTTTTGCAAAATTAAATTACAACAACACCTGCCCTGCCCAAACTGACATTAATGAAGGCTGGCACCTGCTTGTCTGCTCCCTTTCCTTTCCTTTTCCTGTTTGTTGCAATTTTTTTTTTTTAACAGGAACCTAACCGAATTCTGGAGGGCCCCTTCAGGAAGCACTACAGGGAATGGTTACAAATGATGAGGTTGAACTTTTGCACCTGCTCATAGCCTTTGCTTTTGCAAAAATCGTTTTTCTGTAATTTCGCGCTATTCGCGAGGCGCGACGTCGTGCGAAATCGACCGTAGAAGCCGCAAACTCGTGCGAAATACCCCAAGGTCGAGTATGGGCGCCGCCATTTTGTTTGCGTGACGTATTTCCGTTTCCGCCCGCGAAGTGTAATCTCGCGGAATGAGCGCGTTGCGAATACAAGTTTGCACGAGTTTGCGAGAGAAATTGCGTGCGAACTTACTTGCGCTCACGTGATCGGGCCGCCATCTTGTTTTTCATTCATTCCTGTGTCTGGGCTAGGTGGTGTTTCTAATCCTCTCTATATCTCTGCCATCCTGTGCTTGTTATAATATTTTTTGAATCTATTTAAATTATTATCTATCCCTCTAGTTTTCTAGCTTTATATTTTTGTGTTTTTTGCTACTTTTGTTTACTTTTCAACTACTTTTTTAAACTTTTATTTTCTTCTTCCCTAGTCTTATTCTTTTTCATTTTTTCTCCTTGTTCCTACCACCTGCCCAGACCATGGTGAAGACAGCAGTGAAGCTGCCCAAGACGGGCCCCGCAGCCCGTGCCCGGCTCCCGTGTGGCCGTTTAAGGGCGGAAATGGTGGTGCCCAGGGAGATCTTCAGCCCTGAGGAGGTGGGCTCACTGGTTTTCTATGTCCAGCGCCTTCTCCCCAGGACCATCGCGGCAGGCGGCAGGATCGCTGCTGGCTACACCAACTGCCTGGAGCGACGGAAGCAGTGGGAGCAGGTGCGCCGGGCCCTGTTTGACATCTCGGGGGTCCAGCGCACCTACAACCAGGTGACCCACCGCTGGACGGATATCCTGGACAGGGAGCGCAAACTGCTCGACCTGCTGGGAGTGGAGGTTCCCGGGCTTGGTGAGTAGTAGTAGCAATTTTTTCATCACTCTCTACTCTGTTTTTTCCCCTGCTCTGTGTGTTATATTGCAAATGTTTGTTTTTACTTTTTTATAAAGAGCAATAATGCTGCCGATTACATTGATAGTAGAGGTAAATTAATATTTCAAAATCTTCTGTGCATTTCAGGTGCACTGCTCTCCTTCTCTGTGGCGGTGCCACTGCTTATTTTCTTCTATTTTGTGTTCATTTAATTGGGCTGAGTAATGTATGAGTGTACTTTACAGAACTGCGTAATGCTAGACACCAAGGGGCAGATTTACAATCCCCTTGCGCCACGTTTACGCTGCCTTACCTGACGCAACAGCGACGTAAACGTGGCGCATCCCTGCGAGTCATCTACAACGTGATGCATCTAGGGAGACGCGCCACGTTAAGGCCTGGGCCTGCGCCACAATGGGTGCGTCCCCACACAGGGGTGGGGGGGGGCGGGGGGGGGACGGTCAAGCAGCTGTGCGCCTCGCAAAAGTGCCTGCGTGAAATCTACAAGATTTAACGCAGGCACTTCCGCGACGCTGCTACGTCAATTCTTTATGCCTGCTTGGTTGAAGCAGGCGTAAGGACTGATGCGGTATGTTGAGTATTGGGCAGCCCTGAGCAGTGCTAGAGTTGCATCGCGCCTGCGACGCGACTCTAGAGATGCGCCCCTCTTTTGTCACGAGATGCGTCACGCATCTGCCTACCCTTGCGCCAGGTTGTACCGCATTGTAATTGCGGCGCATCTGCCGTGACGCAAGGTTAGTTTTGTGTTACGCATTTGTTCTGGTGCACCTCTGGAGGTGTGCAGCCCAGAACTAGTAAGTATGCCCCTAAGTGTCAGATTTGCAATTACCTGCGCATCCCTGCAAAGTGTGCGGCACGCCAGCACCACCCATGGTGCGCCATATTTACAATGCGGCACACCATGGTCCCAAAACGTCACCGAAGCGTTTACGCATCGGTGCCGTAAAGGCTGCTCATTGATGGAGTTGCGTCGCAACGATGGCGCAGCTCCAGCAATGCTGCGTCAAGCCGTACGTCTGCTTCATGCAGGTGCAGGGTTTGAGAGACGCATCATTGTCCTAAATGACTGATTCAAATTTTATATATTCCCCATAGCCACTGTTAGCATGCGTTCCTGCGCAGGAACGCCCTCCCTTGCGCTGGAACGCTCCCTTATGGCGCAGGGCTTTGAAATGGGATGCATCTCCCATATGCGTCACGTTGTTAATATACGCCACACCATGGCGCCTCTCTTGTTGTGGCGCTGCGTCACAAAAGTGACGCAAGAACGGAGCAAAAGAGCTGCAAGGGGCTTGTAAATCTGCCCCTAGAGTAGAGGCTCAGGTGCAGTCCTTCCTTTGTAGCCCTCTTTTTGGCTGAAATAGTTGGTTCTTGTTCTTTCTAAATGTTTGATTTGGTTGACAAGGACATCGACAAGCAGCAATCATCAATGTTTTCTGTTCTTTCTTTCATGTTGTACGTCAGGTCCCCCCAGGGGCAAGCGGACGGAACAGGAGGATGCTGTGGCTCCAGAGGAGGAGGATGCAGGCCAGGGCGGCGAGTGCTCCTTTGCTGGCCCCAGTAAGTTTTCATTTAAATATAGAGGACCTACTGTTGTCCAAGCGTTCCTAATTTAATTTTTCCGAAATAGTGTTTAGATAGGAGCACAATCCATAACACTACTGTTGCAGGGACAATTCTCCACAAACCGAACTATGGACACTAAACACCAGAGTAATACATTTTCCGAGTGGCGTGTTTGGCACACTGTATAAACCTGGTAGTGTCTGCGGCACGGACTCCTCCTTGCCAAAATTTGCAAAACCTTTCGCTCAGTCACTCTAGTCTGGAGGACCAAAAACCACAGAGTCTATTCAAGTTTAAAAGCTTTATTAAAAGTAAAAGTAAACACATATATTAAAATTAAGTTAGCTGGAAATGGAAAAGTGCTTGGTGCTGAGTTGATGAGTAATGGAACACATTTCTTGTGGTCGAGCCGAGCTTTCACCTGGTTTGAAGTTGATGTTGGTCTTGTCCTTAGAAGTCCAGCTTCTGTCTGTTCAGAGAAAAATGGTGTGTGTTAAAATTAAGCAAGCATTCATCAATTGTGACAAAAAAGTGCAGCAAGACAACAGCCTTCCGTGGAAGGAGGGACATTTTTACTTTAGACTACAGTAGACAGTCAATTACTTTTTCTGTTGTTTTCACGTTCCTTCATTCCTAGACCAAATACTAGTGAGTGGTGTAATCTAACATTCTTAAATCTACTTTGTAGGTGGAACATCTGGTGCAGGGGCCAGCTCGGATGTGGTGGTGGTGGTAGACTCCGGGTCCGAGGACAACTCTGGGGAGGAGGCGGCGGTGGCGCAAGTGCCCAAACAAGAGACTGTGAGGAAACAGACAGTGGTGGTGGAGTGGACAGGTAAGCTGGATCATGGTACTATCTGACTCTTAGATAGCATATGATGTGTATCTACAGAGAGTAGACGGTCACTGGATGAACTACGAAAATACTATGAAATGTTTCCGGGGGGGGGGGCAACATCATCACCATCTCCTGAGTCCTGACATGATTGAGCACAAGTATTACATACATTTTTTTTTAAATCTAACACGACATAGAGCTTAAATAAACAAAGAACCGCATAGGGGGAAGAGAAAAATCTTGTGCGGCATCACAGCAGACGACCTGGCAACTACATTAAAACAGGGAAAAACAAAAAATGCCAGAAAAAAACAATTCAATCTAAATCAGGAGGATGTGGTATAGAGCATGGGTCCTCACAAACTTTCTCTCGGGGCCAAATTGACAGTGTGGTTTGTGGCCAAGGGCCGCACCGAAGGGGGCAGGGTCAGTGGGGGAGGGGGTTGGATCTAGAGCAACAAAAAAAAAATATGACCATGAGGTTGAACTCATGCCCCTGCAGCGGATGCCTTCGTCCACTGAGCCACCAGACCTGGCATACACATTACACACATCTTTCTTTCTCTCTCTGTCTGTCTCTCTCCCTCCCTCTCTCTCTGTCTCCCTCCCTCTCTCTCTGTCTCCCTCTCTCTCTCTGTCTCCCTCCCTCTCTCTCTGTCTCCCTCCCTCTCTCTCTGTCTCCCTCCCTCTCTCTCTGTCTCCCTCCCTCTCTCTGTTTCCCTCCCTCTCTCTCTCTGTCTCCCTCCCTCTCTGCCTGTCTCCCTCTCTTGCTCTCTCTCCCCCTCTCTCTCTCTCTCCCTCTGTCTCACTCACTCTGTCCGTCTCCCTCTCTCTCTGTCTCCCTCCGTCTCTCTGTCTCCCTCTGTCTCCGTCTCTCTGTCTCCCTCTGTCTCCGTCTCTCTGCCTCCCTCTCTGTCTCCCTCCCTCCGTCACCCTCAGTCTCAATCCCTCTCTCTCTCTCCCTCGCCATCTCCCTCTCTATCTCTCTGTCCCTGTCTCTGCCTCTATCTGTCTGTCGGTTCCAGCCTGCTGTAATTACCATATTGTAATTTGTCACTGGGCCAGCACTGGATGGACCTGCAATCCGAGGGGGGGCAAGCGCCCCCCCCTTGTCCCTCCCTGCGGACGCCCATGATACTGGCCTCAATAGTTTTGTACTGCGCTGGCTAGTTGCTATTTGTACTGTGACACAACTTTCTGCTGAATCATTTTGTGTTAATCATATTCTTAAAGAGCATTGGTTACAGATTATGTCTTTCTTTCTTCATATAGTTGGTAATACTAAAACATCAAAACCATCAAGGAGTATGAAGACTCTATTGGCCCGGCAACGGAGGCTGGATGCTACTGTTGCCCAATATCGGCGGCTGGTAGAACTGGAGGGGGAGGACACGCAGTCCAGTACATCAAATGAGACACCTGCATCCTCCTCCGTGACCCCACGTTCTGCCGGCCAGCGCAGTGCTCCGGCGATACGGAGCCGGGATGGCAGACGCCACCGCCGAGCAGCAAAGGCTGCCCCTCACAGTACTCTAAAGGCTCGCTTGCACCGTGCAATGCACAGAGTGACCGACCTGGAGGCGGAGGTACGGAAGTTAAAAGAATACCAAAATCTGTTGGAGGGCCTCCGCCTAGACCACGCCATCCTCCGGGAGCAGTACGAAGCCCTGGCCCTAAGGCATGATGCCCTGGCCCTAAGGCATGATGCCCTGGAGAGGCTCTGGAATCATGTGGGCTCACGCAACGTGTTACCGGAGCCACCCATCGTGCAGGACATACACTGGATGGTATCTTTTCCAATGACCCCCGTCTGACTATTAAGGATCCGATTCATCTATCTTGGTCTGACCATCTGGCGGTTCCTTTTCTTTTGGAACGCCATAGGGTGGACTTCTGCAAAAAAGGGAATCACATAATGGAGACTGCCAGAAACTTCAGGAATATCAATAGCGATTCCTTCGTGCCCTGGGCTGCAAGCCTTTCTATCACTGGCTTAGACAGCGTTCAGACTGCAGTCGCCCACTTTGAACAGGTCACCACTGAGGCCTTGAATAAATTGGCCCCAGTACAGTCTCGCCGCCGAGCCAGAAAGAGACCATCTGCCCCCTGGTTCTCTGATTCCCTCAGACTTCTTAGGCAAGAAGTGAGGAGAAAGGAGAGGCTTTGGCATGCTAGTTGGGACCTCAAGAACAAGGAAGCCCATAAACTCCTTGTTAAAAAATATAAAGCTGAGATTGTGCAGGCTAAACAAGAATACTTTGTTACTATGACCACCTCGCTTTCCTCGCCGAAGGAGCTTTTTAAAACTGTTGACTCTTTAGTCAAACTGCAAGCCCCTGATCCTGTCATTCCTTCGCAGGACCTATGTGATAAGATTGCCTCCTTCTTCCACACCAAAATTCAGGATATTCACCTGGCCCTCGAGGAACAAAGAGCTTGTATCAGTGCGCCCACCTCAGGGGTTGAGATGAGCATGATTACTACGGACATCTCCCCACTATGCACCCTGGACTCTTTCCCCCCGCTGGCCCTGCAAGATCTGGAGTTACTGCTAAATAAGACCAAGTCTGGTTCTCCCCTGGATACCTGCCCACTGAAAGTCATCAAGCAGTGTAGGGAGACCCTCCTGCCACCGTTGCTAGAGGTAATGAATCTAGCCATTAGAGACGGTATTTTCCCTATAGAATGGAAGAAGGCGGTTGTAAAACCCCTGTTAAAAAAGGCCTCCCTGGATCCGGGGGTCCTAAAAAACTTCCGGCCTATCTCACTGCTTCCTGCTCCAGTGAAGATGCTTGAGGCACATCTTAACAAGCATCTCACTGTTTTTGTGGAAAGCTCGGGATGCCTAGACTCCTCCCAGCATGGATTTAGGAGAGAATTTAGCACTGAGTCAGCCCTCACCATCGTGCTCGATAAGATCCGCACGACAGTAGATGGGGGCCAGACCTCCCTCCTGGTCCTGCTAGATCTAACTGCGGCTTTCGATACCCTCTCCCCCTCAGTACTTTCATCTCGGCTGAGGGAGGTGGGGGTGAAGGACACAGCTCTGGATCTTTTGACCTCTTTCCTCACGGGGAGGGAACAAAGAGTCAAGCTGGGGGAGTTCCTATCTCCATCCCGACCAGTGCTGTGTGGGGTCCCTCAAGGGTCGGCACTTAGCTCAACCCTTTTCAACATCTATGTGACCCCACTAGCCAAATTAATAAGATCTTTCGGGATGGAGGTAGTTTCTTACACAGACGACACCCAAATCCTCGTCTCTCTCCCCCATTCAGATGTACTAATCGCCTCCAAGTTTAGATCTTGTATGGAGGCGGTTGGTCATTGGATGATTCAGAACTCTCTTAAACTGAATGGGGAGAAGACTGAGGTGATGGTGTTTGGGGGGAAAGAAAACATCTGGTCAGCCAATTGGTGGCCCGACTCACTAGGAACGTGCCCTTCCCCTACAACATCTGCCAAGAATCTCGGGGTGTTGATAGACCCTGCCCTTGACTTGGGCAGCCAGGTGAGTAGAACCATCTCCACCTGCTGGGGTTTGATTCACACCCTACGAAGGATTAGGAAATATCTTTCCTTGCAGGCAAGAAAACAAATAGCCGTCGCACTCATTGGTTCTCGTTTGGACTACTGTAATGCACTGTATGCTGGGCTTAACAGGAGCCACCTGCAGCGCTTACAGGTAGTCCAAAACGCCATAGCCAGATTTGTTCTGGATATTCCCAGACGCTCCTCGGCCACGGCGGCCAGGAAAACGCTGCATTGGCTACCGGTAGAACATCGAATCCGGTTCAAAGTTCTATGCATGACCTACAGAGCCATCGCCAAAAATAGCGACACGGGAATTGGGTCCATCATTTCCCACTACATCCCTGGAAGGAACTTGCGTTCCTCCGGGAAATTGCTTCTGATAGCCCCCCGCGTACGAAGAGCTAGATGGGGTGGCAGGGCCTTTTCCACTCTAGCTCCTAAATGGTGGAATGACCTTCCCCTGGACCTGAGATCCCTTCTGTCTTTACAGAACTTTCGCACTGCCCTAAAAACTCTTCTCTTTCGGCAAGCTTATATGTAAGTTCTTCTGTCTCAATCTCTGATAATATTGTTAGGCGCCTTGATACCTGCGGGTTATTGTTCTTGCGCATTATAAATCTCCTTCAATTCAATTCAATTCTGGAGGCCAAAGTCAACACCATGCATCCCTAGAGTGTCCCTTGCCCCTTTTTTATAGACTTTTGGGGGGTGGGAATGGAAGTTGGGGTTTTTGGGGACTTTTGAAGGACTATTTAAAAATTATTTGTTGGGGTTAGGGAGGGTCTTGCGGGAGATTATTTTGTTAGGGATATAAAAATATACTTTTTCAAACTTTATCAGAGCATAACTGTTTTTTACTACTTTTGAGCCTGGTGGGTGGTGGCTTTGCAGTAAGTTCGTTTTACTGAGCACTGTCATCGTGTTGGTTCACGTGTAATTGGCCAAATGTTTTCCAAAGTTAAATGCCTGTCTCAGAGTTTCTTAAATCAAGAGTCCTAGGAGTTTTCTAGTAGTACCACTGTCACTCTCTCGCCTCTCCTCCTAATACTCCATTATACTACCTCCCATCCAAACGCTTATCTTAACTGTAATTTGTGTTTGAGGGCTGTCTCCGCCTGGAATTCACAGTGTCCTAAAGCGTTCTGCAGCAGGGCCCCAACTGGAGTTTCCCGGCGTGGATTTTCTGCAAAGCAAAAGCAATCAACATTCGAAATGTGCCAGCGGGGCTCACAGACCCCAAAACCCTAGAAGCCCCACAGACAGCACCCCTAAGACAGGCAAGCGAGCAATAACGCCTAAACGTTTTCACCTCCCATTTCCTCCTAACCAATTTCATCCCTTAATAGACCTTGCCAGCAATGGCCCAGCCAAGACCCGTAAACCCAAGCGCAAACAAGTTTGACACCCCCCAAACAGCCAAAAAGCAAATCCGGGAAAAAAGCCACACTTAGCAAAATGTATTTAAATGAGGACTCACTACTTCCAGTACCTCTTTAGGGGACTCGTCAACGTAAGTTTCTTCATTGTGCGGAATCCAGGCATCAGCATTACGGGAAATGGATAGGGTGAGTCTGGAGGAGGAGGATAGACGACCAGGACTGAGTTCTTGGCAACTAACTTGTGAACCTGATGAATGCTGCGGCATCAAAATCAAGACTGTTCTGCTGATGGGCTTGTTCTTTGATTGGGTGATTACAGTTTTGTTGTGAATGGGATCAAGCACTTGCTAAACAAAGAAAGACAGACACACAGGAATAAAAGTGAATAAGGAGTCGGACTAAAAATAAAGTTAATGAATCCTTGACTCGTATTCAGAACTCGCTGTCAGGGAAGCAGAACTCGTCCTCATACTCTGCAAATTCAGTCGGTAGTACTTCTGGTAACTGAGGAGAACTTTCCTCTGGTAGGTCGGTGTCCTCTTCTTCCTGCGTGCATTCTCGTACTTTGTAATCTGGTGGTATGAAGTGCTGGTTCATCTTTATCATGGTGAGCCGCTCCACATTTGCGGGCTAGAGGCGGGACCTTTTGGAAGTCACAATGCCACCAGCAGAACTAAAAACACGTTCTGAAGACACTCTTGCGAGTGGGCAAGACAAGTAATTGATAGCCAGGTTGGTGAGCTCTCGCCATATGTTTCTTTTCCCATGCCAATACGCCAATGGGTCCTCAGTAATATTGACCGCTGTTGAGTCATCCAGGTAGGCCTACACCATTGAAACAATGTTCTCCCGCATTCCTGTACTTTGCACTTCTGTGTCCTTTCTGGGACAAGGAAACCCTAGCTGACTTAGCCAATCCTCTTCAGACATATCGCCTGTGCCTGGTGCAGATGATACGGTTGCTGGTGTGGTTAACGGCTCAGAGGAAAAGACACTCACTTCTGCCACAGGCACAGAAGTGCTTTTTTGGGACGCCTGTTGGCCTGCTGATTCACTAGTACTGTCTTCTCCTAGAGTTTCCTTCCGCTCTCTTTCAAAACGAATGGCTGACCGAGCTAGCCAACCTTTGTACTCTGTAACATCTGAAGTTTCAAAAGGAATTAATACTTTGCCTAACAATGGCTTTCTGTAATGTGGATCCAGAATAGTAGCACAAATGTAGTGCTGTTGTTTCTTGATATTTACAAGCCGTTTATTGCTAACTAGGCGTTGTAATAATCTCTGCGCCAACTCATATGCTTCATTCTTTCCAGCATCCTTTAATTCTGAAGACACCACCTTGACTTGGTGCTCGAGCTTCAGCAACAATGGGATAGCTTTGCTCAAAGAACAGTCCTCCCTGCTGACTTCACGCGTGAAGACCTCAAAAGGACGAAGCATGTCTGTCAGGATTTTAACTAGCTGCCATTGCTCCACCGCTAGCATCATTTCTGTCGTATCACCACCCAGGTTGTAGAAATACTCATTGACTACTGGAAACAGCTCAGGCAGACGCTCAAGCATGTAGAAGGTTGAGTTCCAACGTGTTGCCACCTCCTGGATAAGTGCTTTCACTGGCATTCTACGTACATTTTGCTGGCGCCTCAGCTCCTTCCGGGCCTTAAAAGAATGGTTGAAATGTGTGCATATTCTTCTGCAGATGGTCAGTATTTTGTCGACTGCAGGTTCTTTTTTCAAGAACTTTTGCACGACAAGGTTCATACAGTGCGCCAAACACGGCACTCTGAAATAGTCACCGTCCGCCATGGCCTTAACTACATTGCTGCCATTATCAGTAGAAACATAACCAACCTTGCAATTTCTTTTGGGCAGCCATTGCAAGACCTTTTTGTTAAAGTCATCCAAAATGTTGTCTGCAGTATGAGTTTTCTCCATGCCAAACATGGCTAATGTTGCATGTTTACGAGCACCCTTAAAAATGTCGACCAAGTCACCACCTGCATTTATCCGTTTTGCAACCCCTGAAAAAGAGACCCAGTGTGCAGTGATGCACATGTAATCAAGGGCTTGGCAACTGGTCCACATGTCTGTTGTCAGGTGTATAGTGTGAACAGCACTCTTCTGCAAAGCTGCCCCAACCAACTCAAGCACCTCTTTATGTAGTGCTGGAACAGCAACCCTGGCAAAATAGAACCGGCTAGGACCCTTCCATTTAGGGGCCAGTGTTGCCACAAGTTCAAGAAAACCCACACCTTCGACAAACGAAAAAGGGAGAAGGTCCACCGCTAGCATTTTAGCCAGCTTAGTGTTATACAGGAGCACAATTGGGTGGTTGCGTTGAAATGGCGCATCTGAGGAGAACATGTCTGTAATGCTGCGCTGGACAAGTTTAATGGATGATGCTGATGCCTTCTTCGACCCACTTCTGCTCAGTGTTGACATTTTCCGCATTGGTGTGTCTCCCAGACTCTCAGTGTGCCTCCTATATGTTCCGGAGGGTGTGGTGCTGCCAGGGGTACTGGGTGCGCCCGGATAAATGTCTGACGTTTCTTCTACCTCCCTGTCATCTTCAGATGAAACACCTAGTACGGGTATATTTTGGCCACTTGCCCTTTGGGATTGCTTTCCCTTGATGTGTGCTAGGTGCCCAAACCATTCAACAGCGTGCCTTCTTTCAAGATGACCTATCTGGCCTCCGGTACCATAGTTGGTACCAATCTTACCACGGCTAACTGTAGTCGTACAAATGGAACAAACGGCTAGGTTATCATGCTTTGCATGGACACTAAAAAAGTTCCAAACTGGGGACTGGAAACTTCTGGTTTTGCCGCACGAGGTGATACTGCCAATGCCAGATGAAGCAGTGGTGGATGAGCCTTGCAGACATCTACTGGGTTGTTGTGCAATTATTGCAGCAACCCTACTTGAGGGAGTCGAGCTGGATGGAGCTCCCCTCTGGGGAGAAAATATGGGAGCTGTAGGTTTTGTTAAACTTGTACTACTTGACTGCGTTGGTGGTGCTACCAGTGCCACATCGCCAGGGTCACGCTCAGCATGACGTCGGGATAGGGTATAAATGTCTGTCTGCTGCATGGCCGGTGTGGCTGGAATGACGTGTGTGATGACTAGGTCATTGCTGTCATCCTGTTCATCAACATCAGAATGCACCACTTCATCAAGTCCGACGTTCGGATCCATAAGTATGAGCTTTCCGGGGCCCTTCCTTTTAACATTTGATACCTTTCTCAGATCATGGTGTGCCTCCCTCTCAGACGTCGGAGATAGTTGCCAATCTGGATCCAGATCATCTGATGGAGCGGGGCTTGAAGAGGAACTTCTACACACCCTCCTTGATCTTTTCCTTGCTGGGGAGCTGGGAGAAAATGAATCATCAAGCGGAGTGGCTTCGTCTTCCTGACATGATACCCCGGCTCCAAAGTCAATTTCCTCCTGTGCCCCTACTTCTGGAAGAACAACCATTGTGGCCACTTGCACCGCTCCATGCGCCGCTACATGGGCCTCTTCACTGACCTCTACTTGCAACTCTCCATGGACCTCTCCTTCTCGGCCTTCTCCTTCTCGGCCTTCTCCTTCTCGGCCTTCTCCTTCTCGGCCTTCTCCTTCTCGGCCAGCTCCTTCTCGGCCAGCTCCTTCTCGGACAGCTCCTTCTCGGACAGCTCCTTCTCGGACAGCTCCTTGCGCATGTACTTGTGCTTGTACTGTTAGCTCATGCAGTTGTTGTTGCGGCTTTGGTTGTTGAATAGTACTTGAGCCAACATCACTGGTCGTTGGTGATTGAACCACTAAACAGGCTACCTGTGCAGCACTCATGGTGGACTTTTGTTCTTTTTTCCACATAAATTTAGTGGTCGAGGCACCAGACTCCTTGGTAAGTGGTGCCACTTGCTTCTTCTTCTCCTTAGTAGAGACATCTTTCTTGCAAGAGAAGCTACGGGCACCTCTTTTCGGACCCATCTTCTTCAGATGTCGGAACAGCAGGCCGCAGCAGGACTTCTTCCTGGCACTGATGCTCAACGATGATGCGGAGTTCTTGACTTTGTGCACCTGAAAGCAAACGAAGACAGAGGAACATCAGTTAAATATATGTTGCATATGTGGCGCTTCAATTAATAGTTTGCAAGTAGGCATTTATGAATACAGACGTGCACACCACAATATGGAAAAATCAAAAATAAGAATTGCTAAATTTTTGGGAAACAGGAATTTAACATTGATCCAAGAGAGCCCACAGAGGGGGTTGTAGTTTCATGTACCACTGACTCAACCTGGGCACAATGGGTGAAAGCAAGGCAAAATGGGTGCAGGCCTATGGCACAAAGCTCACTGCCTGCCTTCAAAATGGCCGCTTGACCCCCATCCACATGGCCAGGAACATGCCTCAAAATGGCCCCAACCAACATAGCCAGCCCCCAACCCCTACTCCAAAAAGTCATAAAAAAACAACACAAATCACCACTATCCAATGCCATCCATCAAGTTTCAGAAGGTTTATGCTGCCTGCTGGTGGTTTTCTGGTGCAGAATTGCACTTTTTGCAATTTCGCGAGTGCGAGATTGTTGCTTCACGACGCGAACGTGGCAAAACACCCGCAAAATCCGCGAACAGACCGATTCTGGGACCCCTGGGCATAATGAATGAAATCAGAGCACACTGGGTGCAGGCCTATGGCACCCCATTCTGTGGGGGTGGGCACCCACCCCCACAAAATGGACTCCTTATGGTGCCTGCTGATGGTTTTCAATTCATGTGCAGAATTGTAATTTGTGCAATTTCGCAAATGCGAGATTGTTGCTGCGAGGGACGCGAGCAGTGCGAACACAAGCAAAAAAATCGGCAGCTCGCGAACTTGCAGATTTTCGGTAAATCCGCTGGAGTTCTAGGGCCCCTGGGCATAATGAATGAAATCAGAGCAGACTGGGTGGGCCTATGGCACAAAGCACACTGCCTGACTTCAAAATGGCCGCTTGACCCCATCCGCATGGCCAGGACCTGCAGGACCATGCCTCAAAATGGCCCCACCACCAACATAGCCAGCCCCCAAAACCACCCCAAAAGTCGGAAAACACACACAAAAATCACCACAAAGAAAATCAACTTATCAACTTACTTGTGAAATCAAATTTCGAATACACACGTGCACACCACAATATGGAAATATCAAAAATAAGAATTGCTAAATTTTTGGGAAACAGGAATTTAACATTGATCCAAGAGAGCCCACAGAGAGGGTTGTAGTTTCATGTACCACTGACTCAACCTGGGCACAATGGGTGAAAGCAAGGCAAAATGGGTGCAGGCCTATGGCACAAAGCTCACTGCCTGCCTTCAAAATGGCCGCTTGACCCCCATGCACATGGCCAGGACCATGCCTCAAAATGGCCCCAACCAACATAGCCAGCCCCCAACCCCTACTCTAAAAAGTCAAAAAAGACAACACAAATCACCACAATCCAATGCCATCCATCAAGTTTCAGAAGGTTTATGCTGCCTGCTGGTGGTTTTCTGGTGCAGAATTGCGCTTTTTGCAATTTCGCGAGTGCGAGATTGTTGCTTCACGACGCGAACGTGGCAAAACACCCGCAAAATCCCCAAAACCACCCCAAAAGTCGAAAAACACACACAAAAATCACCACAAACAACATCAACTTATTAACTTACTTGTGAAATCAAATTTCGAATCCAAAAGTAATCCAAAAGGCCTCAAATCCAAATATCCAGCAGCATCCACAAAAAGTAATCCTTCCCAGTCAAGATCGAATCCAAAATGGCCAGGAAACAGGAACAGGAAGTTGGAGACTGGGGCACTTCCTTCACCCCACCCCAATGGGAGGAGCTTGCTGGACAGGAACAGGAAGTTGGAGACTGGTCCACTTCCTTCCTTCACCCCTCCCCAATTATAATTTTTGTAATTTCGCGAGTGCGAGATTGTTGCTGCCCGCGCCGCAGGCCGCGAGCAGTGCGCACAAGCAAAAAATCCGCAGCGCGCGGATTTGCGGATTTTGCGGGAAATCCGCGAATATCGCGGATTGCGGATTTACCGAAAATCCGCAAAATCCGCGAGCGGAACGGATTTTACGCCCATGCTTAAAACTTACTACTATTTGGTATTCACAGAATGCACTTACTACTTTCGGGATTCACAGAGTAAACTTACTACTTTCGAGATTCACAGAATAAACTTACTACTTTCGGTATTCACAGAATAGATTTAAGACTACTAACTTTACGTCCGCACACGGGCCGCATATTCTGGCCCGGAGGCGGAGTTTCCGGCCCGGAGGCAGAGCTTCCGGCTTGGGGGCAGAGCTTCCGGCTTGGGGGCGGAGCTTGCGGCCTAGAGGCAGAGCTTCCGGCCCAGAGGCGGAGCTTGCGGCCCAGAAGTGGAGATTTCAGCCATGGCTAAATCCCCACCTCTGAGCTGGAAGCTCCGCCTCCAAGCCGCAAGCTCCGCCTCCAGGCCAGAAGCTCCACCCCTAAGCCGGAAGCTCCGCCTCCGGGCCGGAAACTCCACCTCCAGGCCGGAATGTACGGCCCGAGTGCGGACGTAAAGTTAGTAGTCTTAAATCTATTCTGTGAATACCGAAAGTAGTACGTTCATTCTGTAAATCCCGAAAGTAGTAAGTTTACTCTGTGAATCCCAAAAGTAGTAAGTGCATTCTGTGAATACCAAATAGTAGTAAGTTTAGGATTTAGTCTTAAGTTCATTCTGTGAATTGGGCCCAGGAATCCTAACTTTGGGACTCCTAATTTTAAGACTTTCGGTATTCACAGAAGGCAGTTCGGAGTCCTAAAGCTATGAGTCCTAACTTCTGTGAATACCGAAATGAGTAAGTGCCTTCTGTGAATACCAGATTGGTAGTACGTTTAGGATTTTGTCTTAAGTTAGTTCTGTGCATCAGGCCCGTAGTGTTTTAATCTCGTTGTAAAACACATATATGGACTCTCTAGTCTTTCACTATTTGAATAGCTCCTAGACACGCGTTTTCTTCCCCTCTGCGCTTAATCACTTATAACCGTAGAGCACAGACAGCCCTTTTTTTTTTTTTACTTTTTTTATTTGCGACTGCCATCAGATATATCATTTTACCTACAAGTATCACACATCTTATACAGTCTTTTCTGTTTTTTCCCCCATAAACTTTGGGCATCCTACTCATCATTCCTCATGGTGGGGCCCGTTCAGTCCGTCTGTGGCGGTGCGGACAATTCTGAGCAATATTAATAGCATTATACAAATACATTTCTCAATGTGTATACATCTGTGGGCCCACAGTTTAGAACATCGTCAATCCCTATCCCTCCCAACCTCCCACCCCGTGTCGTACGTCTCCTAATATCTTAGCATTGGCTGTGCTGCACTCTTGGGCTCAATAATCGCAAAGGGCCGACCCATCCGAATAAGTGTGATCCTCATTTACTGGCAAACCTGTACACACCATGGACAGGGCTCCACTCGCAGCCACATCCCCCCTCATCCATCTACGCCTGCTATGCAGTCCTCATCTGGGAGGGCGTCAGATCTATTTCCTCTAACTCCAAAAGCATCCGTTGCCAATCCTGTGCGATCGGGTGTTTCCGTAGCCCCCTCTCCTCCTCTCTCCGGAGGATCGCCCCTTCAGCCCCACCCCACTTCAATACTTCGGATCGCCAGCTCTCCACAGTTGGGGGTCGTGCAGATTTCCATCTCATAGTCAGCGCCCTGACCGCTAATAACAATGCTAAGTCCATGAATTTCAGTGGGGCCTCATGCCCCTTGGGTCGTTTCTTATGTCCGAGCAGGCAAGGGAGCGCCCCCTCTGGTATCCGCATACTCGTGGTAGTGTAGAGTATGTGTCTGACCTGTCCCCAATAGCCGTCTATATGTGGGCAGGACCACAGCATGTGGAGAAGGCCAGCCTCCTCCGCTTGGCACCGGGGACAACAGTGGGAAGAGGCAGGGAACATCCTGTGCAGTCCCTGGGGTGTAAGATATGCCCGGTGTAATAACATGGCTTGCATAAATTTGAACTTCACATTTCTGGACACCCTTCGAGGGTGTTCCAGAATAACCGGCCATGCCCCATCTGTCAGAGCCTCCCTGGTGTCCAACGTCCAAGTGTTTCTGAAGGAATTAAGAGGTGTAGCCGCGTGTTAACACACAGACACCCCTTTAACTCTTTTTCATTTACGTCTAATTGTAAAGCAGACGTAAAACGCAGCCTGCATCTTCACCCCTCCTGTCACATCTTAAAATACAGATCTAGGTAATGGTCCATCTAATTTACTCCTCTATCAATGTAAATCACAAGTGTATGTAAAGTGATTTGAATTAATATATTATGATGTAATGCAGAAGTAAATGTGATGTTGCATCTAATGTAATCCTCTCACAAGTGTATGTAATGCTCCTTTAATGTACACATGTTATGATGTAAGCACAGGTACATAGGCTGCATCAAATGTACTCCTTTATTAATGTAAATCAGAAGGATATGTAATGTTGCTAGTAGTTTGCACATATGATGTAAAGCACAGGTACATGAGATGTTGCATCAAATGTACTCCTTTATTAATGTAAATCACAGGATATGTAATGTTTTAATGAACACATACGATGAAGTAAAGCAGAGGTACATATGATGTTGCTTCTAATTTCCTCTTCTCTCGGTGTAAAGAGCAGACATTGCTGATGCTGTTTCATTTAAAGGTACATACATATACTCATATGTCATTATAAAGCACAGGCGTGGGTCATGGTAAAAGCAGTTCTCTAATCTACTCCCATCTTCACTCAAAGCAGAGTTACAGTTGATGCCAGGTATGATTTAGTCCTTCCTCTTTGTAAAGCACGGATGTACGGATACAACAGAGTCAGTGTTGATACCGGCTGAGGAGGGGTCCCTGGCTGCAGACATGACACACACATGTGCTGTTAGCACACTCTTACCACATGGTAGAACCCTCAAAACTCAAAGAGCATGGCTGGGATGGGGGGCACTGGGGGGGCATCAGGGGGGCATTGGGAATGCATGTCAGGCATATGCTAGGCATGAGCGAGGCATGTCATAGGCATGTGCTAGGCATGAGGGAGGCATGTTGTAGACATGGAATAGGCATGAGCGAGGCATGTTATAGACATGAGCAAGGCATGTCATAGGCATGTGCTGGCATGAAGGACACAGACATGGCAAAGATATAATTAGTCCCAGGGTAGGCATGTTGGGCATGAGATGGGCAGACCTCAGTTACGAAGGAGGTACAGGGTAGCCCTGGGGAAGGCATGGGAACCCATGGGGTGGGCATCAGATAGGCATCGGGACATACAGAAGGCATGGGGGAATCATGGAGCCATATGGGGAGCCAAGTAGAATCCACAAGATAAGCATAGGGGTGGCATAGGGTCAGTGTGAGGTGGGCCTGCAATGGGCATAGGGTTGTCTTAGAGCCAGTGTGAGCTGGGCATGCAGCAGTTGTGGGGGTGTATTAGGGCTAGTATAAGGTGGGCATGGGATAGGGCCAGTATGAGGTGGGTATGGGATATAGCCAGTATGAGGTGGGCATTGGATAGGGCCAGTATGAGGCGTGCATGGGATAGGGTCAGTATGAGGAGGGCATGGGTTAGGGCCAGTATGAGGCGTGCATGGGATAGGGCCAGTATGAGGTGGGCATGGGATAGGGCCAGTATGAGGTGGGCATGGGATAGGGCCAGTATGAGGTGGGCATGGGATAGGGCCAGTATGAGGTGGGCATGGGATAGGGCCAGTATGAGCTGGGCATGGGATAGGGCCAGTATGAGGTGGGCATGGGATAGGGCCACTATGAGGTGGGCATGGGATAGGGCCAGTATGAGGTGGTCCAGGGATAGAGCCAGTATGAGGTGGGTATGGGATAGAGCCAGTATGAGGTGGGCATGGGGTAGAGCCAGTATGAGGTGGGCATGAGATAGGGCCAGTATGAGGTGGGCATGGGATATGGCCAGTATGAGGTGGGCATGGGATAGGGTCAGTATATGGTGGTCATGTGATAGGGCCAGTATGAGGTGGGCATGGGATAGGGCCAGTATGAGCTGGGCATGGGATAGGGCCAGTATGAGGTGGGCATGGGATAGGGCCACTATGAGGTGGGCATGGGGTAGAGCCAGTATGAGGTGGGCATGAGATAGGGCCAGTATGAGGTGGGCATGGGATATGGCCAGTATGAGGTGGGCATGGGATAGGGTCAGTATATGGTGGTCATGTGATAGGGCCAGTATCAGGTGGGGATGGGATAGGGCCAGTATGAGATGGGCATGGGATAGGGCCAGTATGAGGTGGGGATGTGATAGGGCCAGTATCAGGTGGGCATGGGATAGGGCCAGTGTGAGGTGGGCATGGGATAGGGCCAGTATGAGGTGGGCATGGGATAGGGCCAGTATGAGGTGGCATGGGATAGGGCCAGTATGAGGTGGGCATGGGATAGGGCTAGTATGAGGTGAGCATGGGATAGGGCCTGTATCAGGTGGGCATGGGATAGGGTCAGTATGAGGTGGGCATGGGGTAGGGCAAGTATGAGGTGGGCATGAGATAGGGCCAGTATGAGGTGGGCATGGGATATGGCCAGTATGAGGTGGGCATGGGATAGGGTCAGTATATGGTGGTCATGTGATAGGGCCAGTATCAGGTGGGGATGGGATAGGGCCAGTATGAGATGGGCATGGGATAGGGCCAGTATGAGGTGGGGATGTGATAGGGCCAGTATCAGGTGGGCATGGTATAGGGCCAGTGTGAGGTGGGCATGGGATAGGGCCAGTATGAGGTGGGCATGGGATAGGGCCAGTATGAGGTGGCATGGGATAGGGCCAGTATGAGGTGGGCATGGGATAGGGCTAGTATGAGGTGAGCATGGGATAGGGCCTGTATCAGGTGGGCATGGGATAGGGCCAGTATGAGGTGGGCATGGGGTAGGGCCAGTATGAGGTGGGCATGGGATAGGGCCAGTATGAGGTGGGCATGGGGTAGGGCCAGTATGAGGTGGGCATGATATAGGGCCAGTTTGAGTTGGGCCTGTGGTGGGCATGGGGAGGCTGCACTCACTGAATCCGGAATGTCCCTCGGTCCTGTACAAGTGTATCCTGGTTGGACTGGGTGCGGCGGAGGAAGTTGATAAATGTCCGAGGCGCGGGGCAGTTGGCACGCATCTTCTGCACAAAGGTATCCAGGATTTCAGATTTGCAGCCGAGGAAGGTAGGTTTTCCATGTGCACCCTTTATGACCTCTCGGTGTTCTTCTGACTAGATACTGTCTATAAATTCTGAACATGACGTCACAGTGCTTATAGTCATGCACACTGACCGTAATTTTAGGCCAATCTGGTGTCTCTGGAAGGGCTGGTACCTGTCCAGGAGGACCTCTTCGTCCCTGATGTACTCATCAATGTGTGCTGAGATGGGGCCAGTGGCCCTGGGCCCCGTGAGCCCCTGCAGATCAGCCAGGTAGATGTTCATGTGCACGTGCATCGTGGCCCCGTGCATCCAGATGTTGAGGGCCCTGGTGTTGAGTTGGCCATCTTTGAGCATGGAGTTGCGCACTCTCACCAGCTGCTCATGAAGCTTCCTCTCGTACTCAGCAGTCTCTGCCACCAGCTTCTGGGTGTCGCTGACGCTCGCCTTCCATCGCCTTCTGTAGACTTCCATCAGATCCCGGATCTCAGACACCTTCTCCTGGGCAAAGACCTTCTGCAGGACACTCTCAAAGTTGGGGCCCCTCTTCACGCGGTTCAAGGCCAAGTCCAAGAACATGGACAGAAAGAAGGCGCCGATGCCGAAGGCTTGGGGGACGGAAGTCAAGCCCCCGAAGAGGGTGATCACCTGTTTGGTGTAATCTGGGACCTTGTCCAAGGAGGCGGCCATCAACTGCTGATTGTAGGTGGTGAGGGCACTGGTGGAACCCACATCCAGGAACTTCACAAAGTTCTCTTCTACGTGCAGCTTATCTCCCCAGAGACTGTCACAGCCCGAGCTGAAGAATTCCACCTCCACCAGACTGTCGGAGGAGCACTGATTCCCCATGGCAATGGAGAGACAGGCGTGGTCTCTACCCACAAGAGCGGTCTCTGCTGAGTGAGAGCCTCGTCCAATGACTGTGGTCTCTGTATGGTGACAGTCTGGTCCAACAGAGTTCTCTCTGCTCAAAGAGTCTTTTTAGGGCGCTGTCTGCTCACCGATAGTCTCTTCCCACAACAGCGGTCCCAGGAGAGCCGTCTCTGGGAGACTGACAGCCCTCTCCCCAGCCCAGGCGCACACACCTCGTCAGCGTGCACAGGAGGAGGCGCCGTCTCTGCTGCTGCTCACAGGGAAGGGCTGCTCTTATACAGCCCCTGCACAGACCTCTGGGCACCATGCCAAGGGGGTTGGGGGGAGTACATGGGGTGGGGGAGCTTGAAGCGCCCCCACACATTCCGAGCACTTGGGCTGAAACTCTCTAAGCTCCCGCGCATTCCTGAACTCTGGTTTGGCTCGAAAGAAATACTTCTGAGTCCGCGGTTTCTCAGTTTATCACCGGCCTCACACCCCACCTTTCACATAGACCCTGGGCTGGAGGGAAGCTATCTTCAGTACACCGAATCTAAGATAGAGGGAGCCTGTCTCCATACACAGACCCTGGGCGGGAGGGAACCTGTCTTCAGTACACAGACCCTGGGCTGGAGGGAACATGTCTTCAGTACACAGACCCTTGGGTAGAGGGAACCTGTCTTCAGTTCACAGAATCTAAGATAGAGGGAGCCTGTCTCCATACACAGACCCTGGGTGGGAGAGAACCTGTCTTCAGTTCACAGACCCTGGGATAGAGGTATCCTGTCTTCAGTTCACAAACCCTAGGCTTGAGGGAACCTGTCTTCAGTACATAGACCAATCCTGGGCTGGAGGGAACCTGCCTTCTGTACACAGACACTGGGCTGGAGGGAACCTGTCTCCATACACAGACCCTGGGCAGGAGTGAACCTTTCTTCAGTACACAGACTGAGGGATAAAAAAATAGATTTCCCATGCATAAGGAGTATCGGACCTATATTATGTTAGCATGATGTATCTATATGTACCCTCTTTGCTAGATATACATATAAATTGTTAATATGCTTTTGCAGGGATGTAAATGTTTATTTGCTCCTTGCGTATTTACTGTTAACAGAATAGGCCGAGAACCATACAGACGCCATTTTACAAACCAATGCTTGAACATGGGCTGTAATCACGAGTTACTCTCCTGCAGTTGTCAACCCCAATTCATCTGAGTTACTGGAAGCAGCTGAATGTAGACTATTTACTCGACTGTCCTGAGACTCAAGGTTGCATCTGGCTTTGGGTGTGATAAGCGCATTCCTGGAGGCTCCGTGCCTTCACTCCCGGGCACCAAAACGAAAGGGAGTCACCCCTCCTGACCTCCCCAGTAATAAATAGTTAAGCTTTGAACTAATCAAGTGTGCCATATATGGTCTTTCCCTGGAGCTCGAGGGCCAACTGGTGTTTTTCCTTTTACAGTGATCATGTGTGTTGTACCAAAAAGTATATAACCTCATGTTTGAATCCGCGCCAACAGTCTTCTCCGCGCACCGGATGGGTGAGAGTTGGAGAGGCTCCTCTATAGAGTATTTTGCTTAATAAACGATTGAACTTTATTCACTGCCAACTGACTGATTATTTGGCAATGGGATTGGGGTAATTGATAGGTATAGCCCTTTATGCTATTTTTACAGTACTTCAGTTGGCAACTCTGGTGGGACTCCGTGATAGGGTCGTCCTTCCTGTAATCGGGTAGAAAGGACAAAGAAAGGGAGCTCTGGTCGAGCGGGTGGACGGATTGAACATTTTTGACTAACTCCGCTCTAGCGATCAGAGTGCCCCAGCTGCTAGTGACCCTTCGCCGGAGTCCTACGGGTGTAACCCAGGAACTGACCGTGTTGGTCTCAAGGAGTTGGCAGTGGAGAATACGCAATTGTACCTGTGTGCACCAGGTGAGTGGATTGTTTTGCTGTCTTTTGTAACGCGCTGTTGAGCAGTGCTTTTAAAGCAGTTAACTGTGTAGTATTTGGTGGTCGGTGTACCACGGAGAATCTTGGGGGTTTGACGGGGCAGCATTGTGGCTGCACGGGTAGATTCCCCACAGACTTGTTTTGGTGAACAATAGAGACGCCGATCAGACACCTTGGTGTGGCTCGTGTGGTGCGTACTCGGCCGGACTGGTCTCGGAAAGGCCTGTGGTTATACCTGGCTAGCCTCGGGGACGTATCTGAAGCGATGCTAAGGCAGCGGGCTTAGTCAGAATAGTCCCAGGGGTGAACCAGGAAGGCTGCAGGATAGTCTGTGGGACAGTCTGTGGTTATACCTGTCCGACGGTCTCTTGGTAGTCTTTGGACTGCTTGATTTTGGTATCTGTTTGTCTGGAATCTGAATTGATTGATTCTCCATGAACACGAGTCGACGGGCTCTGTTACTTGTTTGGAAAAAAAAAGAGACATGCAATTTTTAATATCTTTGTATGTACATATATTATTATTCGTGTATGTTCGAATCAGAGTGAGGTTGAATCTGTTGTGAATGTTTGAACATGGCCATGTTTGAAAGTTTATACTTATATTTGAATGAGGAATACGTAACAACAATCACAATGCCGTGTATTAGCAAATTGAGTTGCTTTGGATGTTGTTGCCGCCGTAATGATACACGATTGGCTGAAAGTCAACCTGCCCCGCCTAAGGGCAGCCCGAGTTATGATATGCATATAAAGCATGGTATTACACCTTTCTTGTTTTATACGCTATGGCCTAAATATACTAAAGAAAATGTAGAGTTGCAATGGCCCTTAACCGGGTCTTTTGACGAGAAAAATATATATTGTCTGCAGAATCGATTGTTTTCTAAACGTAGTCAACAGTCAATGTTTGATTCCCTGAACCTGCGGCAGAAGGAAGCAAAGCGTAGACGTATGCGGGAGTAGAAAATATGTACAATGAAAAGAGGTCAGACGATTACACAGAAAGCCATTACTTATGATAAAGCTCGAACCGAACTGGGAATTGATTGTGCAGATAGGTAATTTAGATTAAAAGTCGATAAGACCTATGTGACTAGGACTGAAGCGGAGGATGAGATAGAGAATTTACTGGATACTCATCCACCTCCACCTTATACCCCGCAGCGTATATATCCTGTTGTTCCCCCAACTCCAGTAAAGGGCCCTTCAGCCTCTGCCCCTGTTGTTTCCTCTTTCCTTGTTTCTCCGGGAACATCCTTTGTTTTATCTCCCTCTGTGTCTAAGACGGCTATTTTATGGCCTGTTAGACTGCCGTCTTCTGTTATGTCCACAGCTGTTTTGTCTCCCACTACCTCTGTGTGGGCTTCCCAGTCTGCGAGCTCGACCCCATCCCTAGTTGCCCCAACTCCATCTCGTGCTCCGGCGGATTTTGACACACAAAGTTGTTTACTCATTCAACTGTAGGACTAAATGAGAAACAGATGATTGAAAATCAGTCATCATAGTGGATGCCAATGTGGCGTTGAAGAAGTGGATATAGCACGTAAATTATGAGGCCAGATGTAAATGGTCAGAGGATTGGACCAACTTTCAAGAAAAAATGCTTGATTTTTTCAGGAAACCCTCACTCACCCTAGTGGTGACATGCTTCGGGTCCACTGGGAGAGATCGAATACCTCCCCAGTGTGCTGCGATGCCAGGAGACTGCGGAGCAGGTTTTGTGAGAGTGAAGAGTGAAAAAAGTTAAGTGTGATTAAAAATGCCTGAGGTTGTCCCAAAAAATCATTTATTAACTGGTCAACCCGACATATTAAAATTAACTATGTGCAGGGAAAACTAACCAAATAAAATAAAATATACTGGTGTTTCCCTATTCGGGGAAGGTCAACATGTTTCTGCCCTTTATGTGTGTGACTTTACAGGGCTTTCATCAGGACCAATATGCGAGTGTTGCCTCAGCAAGTGTGGGCGCGCTAAGGCCCACCCTACCAAAGGCTGTGACAGTTAAAAATAGCACTATGTGTAAAAATGGTGCATAAAACGTACAAACAAAAAGGCTTGGGGATTTACCTCTGTTGCGAGGAGCCTAGAAGTCTGTGAACAAATAAGTGACAGACAGACAAAAACACACAGAACATATAAACAGAACAATCAATCATTATTGATCATATTTCATGGCCATTAATCCAATATTGTGGCGTGATACGTGCTAACAAACCTATCAATGGCCGTGGCCGAGATGGATGACAATGCAGAATAGTAGTTGTGCCCAAAACCCAGGGTGATGGGCCTCAACTAGAGCCAAAGAGTGTAATCTGGCCCAGGGCGTTGCACATTTGATGAGGCAACAAACGTGTAAATGGAGACTTGCAGTGCTAAGTCCATCCGTGTGGGAAGCCAGACGGCTGCCCGTATTTACAACAATACCTATAGTATGGTGGCGGAGAAATAATCCCCGAGGTGTATCGCAAAACACAGAGCTACATTGAGGATATTAGTAGCCCTGCTGGCCGTGAATTTGAGTACTGATTAAGCACACAAAATATCAGAACATAAAAGTGAAACAATCCTCACTTGTACTTAAAGTGAACCACGCCCCATAGATTCAGGAGGGGGTGGGAGCGACAATGGCACACCCTATTAAGGGAAGGAAAACAAACAAACACAAAATAGAGGATTTAGAGACCTGGCAGGATCTCACACACGGAAACTTATCTTAGGAAGATGTCCAAAGAGGTGATCTTACGCCCGCAACGCTCAGCACCCACTCGGCACCTAGCTGTCCCCCGCTGGATCTCGTGGATACCAAGCGAGAGGCGAGCCCGGCGCTAAGAAGGAGAGGCGTAGGGCGTCTACCAATGGGAGGCGCTGGATTGGAACTGAGGCTTGGGATTCAAGCTCAGTATTCCCGCGGGCGATAGGCTAGAGGCGGTAGATTGAAAACGAGGCTTGGGAAGCAAGCCTCGTGAACACGCGAGCGGTAGACTCGAGGCGGGGTTTCGTAATATGGGCTGAAAACGAGGCTTGACAAGCAAGCCTCAGAGTCTGAGATGAAAAAGAGGCTTGAAAGACGGGAGTCCGTCTAGGTGTAACAGGCAATCAATGCCGGTGCCCCTGGAAAATAACCGAATAAAGCACGTTTGGCTAAGTTAAAAACAAAGGATTCTCTAGATACACTTGTTGACAATCTCTATGATGGTAGAGATGGGGTATAACATTTTTAACCAGTAAGATTGCAGAGTGGGTGTTCACAGGTGCCCATGTCATCTAGGTGCCTACTCATAAACACCTTATATTGATACAATGTTAATGTTTAAGTACACTGGCCCAAAGTATTTGATCATTTAATCCCAGGATGTGTGTACTGTAGACCCAGCGCTGCTCTTTTTCAAACAGGATGTTCTCTCTGTTCCTGGGATTGTTGACCTGTTCGATAACTGTCCAGGTCATGTCATTGGGGGTATGATGTGCCTGCAAAAAATGTTCGCTGAGTTTAGCGGTTACTTTTTTGCAGCGAACATTGCTGCGATGTTCACCAATGCGTGTCTTGATTTTCCGGGTTGTCATACCCACATATCTCTTGGCGCATGGGCAAGTAATCAGATATATTACATTGGTAGAGTTACAGTTAGTATGAGATTTTTGGATCCATACTTTGCCCGGTTCCAGATTTAGCTGTTTGGTGTGGGTGGTCAAATGACAAACTCTGCAGTCAGTACAGGGGAAATGCCCAGTAATGGGGGGTAGGTGCCAAGGTTCAGTGACAGACCTAGTGAGTGGTAATGGGCATGATAAAGGTCTTGTATGAACCAGGGCATCCTTAAGACTCCTGCCCTTTTTAAATGAAAAGAGCGGTTTTTCCCAATTGCCCATGCTACTGGTGATGATTCTCCAGTTTTTATTTATAGACTTTTTGACATTATCTGAGAGCGTGCTATAAGTAGTCACACATGTTAGTGGTACATCAGTGTCTGTTGTCACATTTTCTTCGAGGAGGGCTTCTCGAGGTTGGTTACGGGCCCTGGTCTGGCCTTTGTTGAGAATTCCTTGAGGATAGCCCCTTTGTCTCAATTTTGCGGTCAGATCCTTGGCCTGAGTTTTGTAGTCAGTGGTGCTGCTGCAGTTTCTTCTCAAGCGGAGGTATTACCCGTAGGGAAGGTTTTCTCGCAGGGGCCTAGGATGGAAACTACTGAATTCCAGAAGATTGTTCTTTGCCGTTGGTTTATGATGGGTCACAGTAGTGAGAGATGTTCCCTCAATCCTTATTACTACATCCAAGAAGACAATTGATTCTTTGCTGTGATTGTGAGTGAATCTTAAGTAGGGGTCAAGGGTATTGACCCAACTCAGGAACTCGATGAGACTGTTTTCATTACCGGTCCACAGTATGAGAATGTCATCAATGTACCTCCTCCATAATCCTATGGAGGAGGCAAAGGGGTTGGATGCAGGCAGGATGTGCTTGGTTTCAAAGTCATACACGTACAACCCTGCTACGCTAGGAGCGAAGGTGCTGCCCATTGAGGTCCCTGTGCATTGAAGGTACAGTTGTCCCTTGTATTCAAAGTAATTTTCTCTGAGCGCCATCCTTGCACATTGTAGAATGAAAGCCTTTGGTGTGGTGTATTCCCAGTTCACTGTGTCTAGTGCTTGCGCCAGTACCCGTAGTGTTTCTTCCTGGGGGATACTGGTGTACAGACTCTCTATGTCCATGGTGACCAGGATAACAGAGTCTGGTGCAAAAGAGATGTCATTCAGTAGTCTGAGAAGGCTTTTCGTATCCTTCAGATAGGTGCTGGAGTTCTGCACTATCGGTTTTAGGTAGTGGTCACAGAAGGTGGATAGGGGTTCCAGCACTGAGCCAATACCAGACACGATGGGACGGCCTGGTGGCGGTAAAACGTTTTTATGTGTTTTTGGCAACGTGTAAAAATAGGGGATAGTTGGGCCCCCTGCCATAAGGTATGCCGCTTCATGTGGGGAGATATGCTCGTTCAACTCTGCCTCTCGTACAAAGGTGGCTATTCGTGCTTTCATTTCTGCAGTTGGGTCTGTGGTGAGAGGAGTGTAGTTGGTTCTGTCGTTCAGAAGTGTCAAACATACTTTATCATAATCAGAAGTGTCCTGAATGACAATCCCACCGCCCTTGTCGGCTGGTTTTATGGTAATGTCTTTGTCATTTTTTAAGTTCTCGAGGGCTTTATGTTCTGCAGCTGAAAAGTTATTGAACCGTTTAGGATTTTCAATGGTTTCTAGATCTTTAGTGACAGCCTGTTCGAAAGCAGTGATTGCTGCGGGTATTGTATGTGGTGGTGGCATAAAAGTAGATTTAGGTCTGAAATTGGTGTCAAAATCCTGTTCATTAGTTTCAGACTGTTCTTTTGACTCAAAAAACGCCTTAAGTTTGAGTTTTCTAAAGAATTGTGCGAGCTCGCAATGGAGTCGGAATTTGTCCGGACGTGAGGTGGGGACAAAACCCAAACCCTTCTCCAGGACTTTCGTCTCTTCTGGTGTTAGAATTTTCTTTGAGAGATTTGTCACAAGACTCAAACCGCACTTGTGCTGGCTGTTGCTGTTCGGCTGCGAGTGTGTTTCCCCACTGCATCTCCGTCTTCCCAAGTTACTTGTGTGTTGCCTCTGCTCCGTCCCCGTCCTCGCCCGCCTCTCCCTAAAAAAGGCATAGGTGGGTGATTTTGGGGGAAAAGAGGTTGCATATAAGGATTCCAGTTCATCATTGGGAACTGGGGTTGTTGGTAAAACAAAGGTGTGGGGCCGTTATTTTGATGGCCATAGTTCTGCCATCTTGGTTGTTGTGTCGGATAATTAAATCTACCTCTCCCTCCTCTCCGTCCTTTTTGTTTGGGGCTTTGGTTACTCGTGGTGCTCCCACTTGACGAGTGGCTATCTGAGTCATCAGACTTGTTAGTGTCCTTTTTCGGAGCACTATAGTTAGGATCAGAGTAGGGGTAAACACTTTCGAATTTAAACTTTTTAAGATCTTTTTGGAATTTCTTCAGTTTGGCCTGCATCAGATTGTCCTTGTACTCTACGAGGTCTCTATTGATTTCGGCCAACTTTTTCTTATATCCAGTTATCGTGGCTTTAAACTGGGCTTCTGTTTGTTGGATCTCAACCTGCAGAGTTTCTGATAGGCGAAGTGCTGTTTTAATGATCAGCACCAGCCAATCTCTTGTGCAGTGCCATGCAATCATGGCCCAATCCCTTCTGAAGGTTGCATCATTTAAAAATATCCTTGGGGCATTAGTGACCAGCAGCCCTTTTGGGGCTGAGTTAGATGTGAGGTATTGCACAGGGAAGGAAAACAAACAAACACAAAATAGAGGATTTAGAGACCTGGCAGGATCTCACACACGGAAACTTATCTTAGGAAGATGTCCAAAGAGGTGATCTTACACCCGCAACGCTCAGCACCCACTCGGCACCTAGCTGTCCCCCGCTGGATCTCGTGGATACCAAGCGAGGGTTTGTTTGTTTTCCTTCCCTTAATAGGGTGTGCCATTGTCGCTCCCACCCCCCTCCTGAATCTATGGGGCGTGGTTCACTTTAAGTACAAGTGAGGATTGTTTCACTTTTATGTTCTGATATTTTGTGTGCTTAATCAGTACTCAAATTCACGGCCAGCAGGGCTACTAATATCCACAATGTAGCTCTGTGTTTTGCGATACACCTCGGGGATTATTTCTCCGCCGCCATACTATAGGTATTGTTGTAATTACGGGCAGCCGTCTGGCTTCCCACACGGATGGACTTAGCACTGCAAGTCTCCATTTACACGTTTGTTGCCTCATCAAATGTGCAACGCCCTGGGCCAGATTACACTCTTTGGCTCTAGTTGAGGCCCATCACCCTGGGTTTTGGGCACAACTACTATTCTGCATTGTCATCCATCTCGGCCACGGCCATTGATAGGTTTGTTAGCACGTATCACGCCACAATATTGGATTAATGGCCATGAAATATGATCAATAATGATTGATTGTTCTGTTTATATGTTCTGTGTGTTTTTGTCTGTCTGTCACTTATTTGTTCACAGACTTCTAGGCTCCTCGCAACAGAGGTAAATCCCTAAGCCTTTTTGTTTGTACGTTTTATGCACCATTTTTACACATAGTGCTATTTTTAACTGTCACAGCCTTTGGTAGGGTGGGCCTTAGCGCGCCCACACCTGCTGAGGCAACACTCGCATATTGGTCCTGATGAAAGCCCTGTAAAGTCACACACATAAAGGGCAGAAACATGTTGACCTTCCCCGAATAGGGAAACACCAGTATATTTTATTTGGTTAGTTTTCCCTGCACATAGTTAATTTTAATATGTCGGGTTGACCAGTTAATAAATGATTTTTTGGGACAACCTCAGGCATTTTTAATCACACTTAACTTTTTTCACTCTTCACTCTCACAAAACCTGCTCTGCAGTCTCCTGGCGTCGCAGCACACTGGGGAGGTATTCGATCTCTCCCAGTGGACCCGATGATGAAACATGTCACCACTAGGGTGAGTGAGGGTTTCCTGAAAAAATCAAGCATTTTTTCTTGAAAGTTGGTCCAATCCTCTGACCATTTACATCTGGCCTCATAATTTACGTGCTATATCCACTTCTTCAACGCCACATTGACGGACACTCTTCCTTTGATTATTTACTACTGACTGGGGACTAAGAGTGCCCTTGAACCCTTTCTCTCCCTTTGTTGACTGGGATCATAGTGGATGCGACAGCCTATTTATACAATAGCTGATATATTTAGTATGCTTCGAGATTTTGAGCCTGTTATGCAGCAACATGCCCTGAAACACATGGCCGCGTGCCTTCTTACTTTATGGGAACAGTGTTTTCCAGGAGGATTGGCCCCCCAAGTAATGTATGATATTCGGGACAGGGCTCATAAGTCTGAACTTAGACCAGAGGAAGTGTACTAAAATGTTGACGTTCTAGTAAGTTATCGAGAACGAATGCACCAAAAATGTTTCTCGTGGGACTTTCAGCACCCTATGCGAGAAGTTCATCCTATTTTTCATCCTGAAATACCGGAATAAAAAAATGATCAGGATGATGTGATTAGACCACATGTAGATGCACGAGTGCAGGAAAAATGGGTTTACGCCCCCTGGAAGAGGAGTGAAGTCCTCTTGTTAAAATCACAACTACCTGGCCCCCGAAAGAATCCCACGGCTTATTATAAAGAACTCAGAGAAGCGGCTTCCTCAGCCATTATGACTCTAGCTGACATAGAGCTATTTTTTTGCGTTGTTGGTCTCTGTTGATTTATGGCGGCAGGCGCATGATCAGGACCATGTTCAAGAGTTGGGCTTAACATGGGATCAGATAAAAGCTTGGGATAAGGAACGTAAGCCTGGTGATAAACCGAAACCCGAACTATTGCCGTTACCTGGCAGTATTATTACTTACATGCATTCCTTAGTTCCGCCTCGAAAGGTGGTTTGGGATAAATTGACAGCATGTAAGCAGAAGAAAGATGAAAGCGTTTCTGATTTCTTCACTAGATTTGAAGGTGTATTCATTGATTTTAGTGGACAGGATTTATCATTGGAAGGCGATATACGATTATTTGTTAATCGCTTTGTGACCAATTTGTTACCAGAAGTCTCTGCACGGTTGCAAGCCGCTGAAAGTACCTGGACCACTTCTACGCCCTCGGTAATATTGAGTATGGCGCAATATTACGAACATAGAAAAATGAGAGTAAGGATAAGACGGAAAAGAAAACGAAAGATCTTAAGACACGGGTGATGTTGCAACAAGTTGCTCGAGGACGAGGCAGAGAAAGATGTGGTAGAAGGTTCGTCCCGAGGGGGGCGGTAACCAGACGAGGCGGAGGACCTGCTGCTGCTTTGGAAATAAACCAGTGCGCTTATTGTAAGGAAGAAGGACATTGGCGATTCCAGTGTCCATTGTTGCTGGCTCAGAATGGAGCTATGTGAGGTAGAGGAAGAGGTCGAGGTGATGTGGAGCGCAGTGATATGCGACAAAACGAGGTGGCACACGTTGGATCGGAAAATAATTATTTCAATAATCCGAGAGGTAGGCAGTATTATAATGACTAGCCGAGCAGAGGAGGATAGCAGTAGGTTAATGGCCGTTTCCTTCACCCTCTAACTAGTAGGTTATGTCGGTGTGAAGAGCCTACCCCCTGCCCGATGAAGCACTTTAGAGGCTATAAATAAGTCTCTACCTCTTTTTACTTTTTTTTTGGCTGCTCACCCAATTTGATCGAGCACATTCACCACTGGCTATTCTTCCAGTAGGTACACAGGGGATCAGGATAGGGTGCGCCTTTTAGGGGGCCCACACCTCCCGTCCACCTGTTTTTGGTCCTGAGGAATACCGGGCAATTGCCCTTTTGGTAGAAACATGTTGACCAATTTACACAGACACATATAGAGATACTCTGGTCGTAACTCACCTACCAGTATCTCGCCACCGATATATTTTTAACATTGTTCAGTTGCTTTGAAATAAAAATTATGTTTTAAGCTAAACCAGGACAATTTTTAACATTTTTTTTTGCACTTACAGTCACAACCCGCTCCACTGTAGTACAGGTGTTGAAGCACATCCTGGTGACGCTAGGTCACCAGGGTGGACCCCGATGATGAAGCATGTCACCACTAGGTTGGTGAGTGAGGGGTTTTAAACAAAAGGTTGAATTTTTCCTTTTTTGCCAGAAAGTTCACCCTCCAGAAGGTTTTTTCAAAACTCTCCGTTGGGGATACTCCTTTCTATGTTTTCATAAAAGTATTATAATGAGGACTGTGCGATGGATGCAACCGAAGGGTATGCCTATGCATAGGATTGCCAAGGACAGAGAGGGGGCCAGGTGTCCGTACCCGTTGATCAGCAAGGTCCTTATGTAAAAGCGCATTTGATGGGGACATCTGAAAAATTCTTAGTTGATACGTTGCAATGAATAGTTCTATCTCTCGTTCTCTAGTCCCCGGGGCTGCTCTTGCGGGGCAAAATAATGTTTCGGTGGGATTCTCGGGAATTCCGGTGGTGAGCCCTATTTCCAAACCAATTCCGTTTACAATTGGCCCAGTTACAGTAGATTCCCCATTTCTTTTGACTTCCCATTGTGGTAAAAATGTTTTGGGCCAGGATTTGTTGAAGAAATTACATGCAAAAATTCATTGTTCACCTGATGGTGTTTATTTGACTATTAATCCCCTTGGCAAGCATACTCTGCAGTGTTTTACCAAAAAGGAACCCCTTCCTCCTGAGTTTGCTGCTATCCCAGGGACACTGCGGGCCACTGGAAACACGGATGTAGGATTATTAAGGATTCCACCCGTTTCTATTATGTTGAAGCAAAATGCCTGGGTTCCACATATACCTCAGTACAAGATTTCTCCGGCTGGCGAGAAAGCTTTACTCTCCACCATACAAGATTTAATCGAGAGGAGTGAGGTGGAGGAGACGGCTGCTAATATATGTAACAGCCCCATTTTACCCGATCTTAAAAAAGGCCCCTGTTGGAAGTCATCCTGACTATGTTGACACTTATCGTTTTGTGATTGATTTGCAGGAAATTAATAAAATAGTGGTGCCCCAATATCCTGTGGTTTCTGACATCATTACTATTCTCACTATGATTCCTCCAACTGCTAAATATTTCTCTGTGATCGATTTAAAAAATGCTTTCTTTAGCATTCCGATACATCCTGATAGCTGTCATATTTTCGGCTTCTCATTATCTGGTCACAGCTTCCGTTTTTTTCGCGCTCCCCAGGGGTACACGGAGAGTCCTAGTATTTATAGTCAAGCTTTAAAAACATTGTTAGATGATTTGGTCCTGCCTCCTGGTAATGTGCTTTTGCAATATGTCGATGATCTGTTAGTGGCCTCTGACACTGAGGAAGGTTGTAAGGATGCCACTGTACAATTATTGTCTCATTTGGCAGCTAATGGTAATAAAGTTTCTCTTTCTAAATTCCAATATTGTCGACAGGAGGTGACCTACCTTGGTCATCTACTGTCGAAAGGGGGAAGGAGACTAACCCCGAGCGTGTGACTACCATTTTTAATATGTCTGTACCCAGTACTCAGCGTGATGTTCGTGCATTTCTCGGCATAACTTCTTACTGTCGCCAATGGATCCCTAATTTTTCTCTTCTCACTAAACCTCTCCTGTATTTAACCACTAAAGATGTGCATGAACCTTTACCCTGGACTGATGATTGCCAAAATGCTTTTGACTCTTTGAAATCTGAGCTTTGCTCTGCACCCGTTCTTGGTACTCCTGACTACCGAAAACTTTTTGTGCTTTACGTAAACGAGGTGGACGGTTGCTCGCTTTCTGTGTTAACACAAGGATTTGTTGGTAAGCAGGGACCTTGTGCTTATTTCTCGGCGGTGTTGGATAATGTCGCCAGAGCACTCCCTAGCTGTTTAAGAGCTACTGCTGCGGTCGCTGTGGCTATTCGGCAGTCGGAAGGGCTCGTTCTGAACACTGACCTCACAGTGATGGTACCGCACACTGTGGATACATTATTGAACAAAACAAAGACCCAGCACCTTACGAGTGTGCATCTTACAGGGTATGAATTGACATTGTTTGCTCCACCTATTACGATTAAACGATGTGCCACTCTGAACCCTGCTACGTTACTACCCCTCCCTTCGAACAAAAAGAACAATGATGTTCATGATTGTATATTTCGGACGGAGGAAGAAACTAGGGGATGGGTAGACCTGATGGACACCCCTCTATCTGACCCTCAAGGGGAGTTGTATGTCGTTGGCACTTGTTTCAAATTACCAGATGGCACGACAAGCACTGCATATGCAATACCTACTCTTCACACTGTAGTTGAGGCTTCTTGAGTACCCTATCAATCAGCACAGGCAGCTGAGTTAGTTGCATTGCTTCGGGCCTGTGAGTTAAGTGAAGGATTGAGAGTAAATATTTACACCGATAGCCAGTACGCCTTCGGCGTGGCTCATAGTTTCAGCCGACTGTGGGCCGAGAGAGGTTTTCTCACTTATAAAGCCGAAAAATGAGGTCACTGCCCATCCGAGTGTGTGCTGTGTGAATCACACACCCACCATCAGATATGGAGAAGGAAACATTTAAAGGGGAGGGTGGAAAGAGTGACACAAGGTATGGTGAAGACTCTCCGCAGAAAGGGCAGGAGGGGACTGGGGTGGAGAAAGGGTGGGGGAGACGTTTATTGTCTCATGTTGCCCTCACACACCCTGAAGGATGTCATGTTTCATCATCGGGCGGTGCTCCTCGTCGGGCCGGCGCTGCAATGCCCTACAGGTCCCCCGAAGGGTCACTTTGTCGGAGATCTTTTAAAAAAACAGCCGTATGATGAGTGCGGGTGTGTGGGGAGGGTCCTAGTGAGGAGTGGTGGTACAGGTGGTGTTATAAAAATGGCTAGGGGATACCAGAGAACACTAGTTTAATTTGAGAGGTTGCCCCTGTCATATTAAAAAACCTGGAGGTTGGGTGTTACAGTGTGGGTAATAATTTATGCTCGGTAACAGGAAAAGTGGTCAGGTCAGCATGTTTCGAGCTGTCATGGTCAGAATGATCCAGTGCGCTTCATCAGGACCAGTGAACAAGATGTGGTGGTTGTGAAAAATAGCAGTGAAAAATGTGTAAGTGTGGGAGTCGGGGGCATTATTTGCACCCCTTATGTGGAACTAGTGGTGTCTGCGAAGGAGGCCCCTATTAGAGCGTTGCAGACAGAGAGACAAATTTGTCTGTACCCCAGTTCAACCTAGAAAGGCAAGAGAGAAGACAAATGCAGGGACCTGATCAGTCTAGGGTGGTTGTATAAAAACAAAGATTTGGAGATTATAGGCCGGGTCGTGGTGAGGGGACTCTGGTCCTATGGAAATTGGTTTGTACTTATGGGTGGTGGACTGGTACTCATCCCTTCCGGTGCCACGATTGGCTGTATGGTAGGCCAGTGAGACAACTGTGTGCTGGCCCACTAGGTTTTAGGTACAGCGAATCTGGCAGTGTTTATTATGCCAAAGATCCAGAGTAGCCCCTCAGTGTCCAGGAGGACGTTCATAGACCATGCCCAAATGGGGTAAGCACATCAGGCAGAACCCGGTGCTGCCTCAGAGTTTACCCCCGTAGAGTAAGTGCATGCCACACAGATTCTCCCCGTGGCTCCCCCAGCGGGCTAGTCATAACAATAGTGCCAAATAGGTCTAGGTCTACAATAGTCTCACCTAAATATTAATGCAGAAGTACTCCATGGGTGGCGGCGTCGGTCACACAGTCATTTCCCGGTCTGGAATTAAGGAGGGAAAAGAGAGTGTAATCCTCTAATGGAGAGCGGTGGGTGCTCACATGCAAGATGGTGATATTGGCGTCTGACTTGAGTTAAGTTACGCAGCCCAGTGCTCATGTGCGCTGGGGCACCGGGTATTCAAAGAGAGAGATTACATTTTAAAATCCGCATTTGGTTCTTTCCTAATGTACTCACGGTTCTGTAGTAACAGAGGTACTGGAGAGCACCTACCCACCAGATGCCGGCTCGGATCTTGACTGCCTGTGTCGGCATCACCTGAGTTATACTCTGTTCAATTACCGGGGAGGCGGTGTCCATTTCTGGAGTGCCGAGTCTATGGGAAGCCGTTCATGTCAAAATTACAGATCCCCATATAAGACATCTCCTGAAATGCATGGGGTGCTGCAAAATGTATTTGACACACACCAGAATGAATGTAACATGTGTTAAAGCAAATATGAAACATGGCAGAATGAATATACTATCTAGTAGACAAATGAAATAACACACACTCTGAACTGGATAAAATATATACTGAGATGTATAGTAACTATGTTGAAAGGAATATGGTGTTGCTGAAAAGAATACAACAAAAACTGCAGTGAATATGACCCTTATTGAAATGATATAGACTGGTGCTGAAATGAATATAACCCACATTGGAACGAATATGTCAAACATTTCATTAAATCTGACACTCTTTAAAATGACTGTGACACTCATGAAATGAATGTCAGACATACATCAATGAATACAAGCCATGTTCAAATGAATATGACACATGTCCAAATGAATATAAGATACGTTGAAATAAATATGACTGGTGTGAAAATGAATATGATTAACACTGAACTGAATGTGAAACATGTTCATTTGAATATGATTGCAGTTGAAATTAATTTGATGTATATTGAAATGAATATGGCCTACACTTAAATGAATATGAAGTGCTTTGAACTGAATCAACATCCACTGGAATGAATATGATACATATTAAATTGAATGCAACACTTTTTCAAATGACTGTGACACACATGAACTGAATCAGCAATGAATACAAGCCATGGTCTAATGCATATGGCACATGTTCAAACAAATATAAGATAAGTTGAAATAAATATGATTAGTGTCAAAATGAATATGACTAACACTGTACTAAATATGACATACGTTCATATGAAGATGATTATAGTTGACATTAATTTGGCATGCCTTAAAAGGAATATGGAACACTCATAAATGAATATGAGAAGCTTTGAATTAAATACAACATCCAGTGAAATGGATATTGCACATCTTGAAACAATTCTGACACATGTTGAAACATACATGACATATGTTCACACAAGTAACATGTTCATTGAATTTGTAAGTAGACACTTTCAAATGAATATGACAACTGTCATAATAAGTCTTGATCTGTTGAAATAAACATTACTCATGTCATAATGGATAAGACAGGCATAGCAATGATTATAACAATTGTTAAAATTAATTTGCCCTATATTAAAATAATGTGATACACAATTGAATGAGTATGGCATGAACTGAAAGTAATCTAACTAGTGTTAAAATGATAATGACCTACACTGAACTGAATCTGATATATGTTGATATGAATGTGACCGCAGTTGAAATGATTTTGTTATGCCTTAAAACAAATATGGTCAACGTTTAAGTAATACGAGAAGCTTTGTACTGAATGTGCATCCATTGTAATGAATATGGCATGTTTGGAACTAAATCTGAAACATGAGGAAAACCTCATTTTGCTGCAAGACAAACTCTTGTTTAAAATGATGAAGTGGGCATGAGTAATTGCTCATTTTTTACATGCTCAACCTCTTTTGTTTGCTGAATGTATTGCTGTTTTAGACTCTGAACACTATTTGATTTGAGCATTTATAGAGCGCACAACTGCCCGAAGGTGTCTTGGTGCTAATACCCTGAAACACAGCATGGCTGCCGCTGTGACTAGGTGTGTGAGAGTTAGTTGACGAAGAGCCATGTTTTAGTGCTTTTCTAAAGGCCAGAAGTGAAGGGCTGTGTTTTATCCTGTCTGGGGGCCATGTTCCAGGTTTTAACAGTCCCGACCAGGGAACTTCTTCCACCCCAGCGAGCTCTCTTGATCCTGGGTGTTAGTAGCGGTTTATGGTGGCCAGACCTTAGATTTCTCAGAGGTAAGTACCAGTTCAGTCGACTCTTCAGATAGTGAGGACCAGACCCATGGAGTGCCTTAAACATTAGGCATTGGGATTTTAAAGTAATCCTCTTGGCCAGTGGGAGCCACTGCAAAGTTCTCAATTTGTGCGAGGCTGGCTGAAAGTTTGGTTTATCCAGCAGCAGTCTGGCAACCGCAGTCTGAAGACGCTGCAGCTTTTGAAGGTGCTGCGTTTGGATCCCTGTGCACAGCGCATTTCCGTAGTCCAGCCTGGACAAGGCTAGTGCCGTCACCAGGGTTTTTAAGGATTCCAGAGGAATGAAGGGGTGAATTTTCCTAATCATCTTTAAGATGAAGAAGATCGAAGAGGTGAGGGAGCTGATCTGTGTTTTAAAGGACAATTTATCGTCAAAAATAAAGCCTAGATTTTTTCCTTTTGCACCGGGACAGGAAGGTCTCCCAGACAGGACGGCCACCATCTGGGTGTCTAATTTGAGGTGCCCGAACCACACAGGAGAACCTCTATTTTTCCCCCATTCAATTTCAGACAGTTCTGACTCATCCACTGAGGGACCTTACTCATACAGCGGTTGAAACGATCTGCTGTCTCTTCAATGTTGCTGTAAATTGATACGACTAGCTGTGTATCATCAGCATATGTAAATGTAAATGTACAGGAATTTATATAGCGCAAATCACCAAGTGGTTTCTAAGCGCTTGCTTAGGGAACCCGTCCTGGTATTCCCCTGTGAGATAACACCGGCAGGGTATCCGCAAGGTGAAAGCCAGGCATCCCGCTGCAAGGGGCCGTTGTGGAGATTAAGCAAGCTATTGCCCAGAGTCGTAGAGTGTGAACCAGTGAATCGAGTAGGCACCGGAGCGAGAATTGTCGAGTCCATGGACATTTTAGGACTCAAGACCCCCGCCGAGCCGGGAATTGAACCCTGGTCCCGGGCTGACCTCTGCTTTCAGGTCTGCCTCCTCTAACCAGTGAGCCACACTTCTCCACATATGAGAACACTGAGAAGCCGAGCTTCCTGATGATTTTAGCCAGAGGGGAACATATAGATTGAACAGCGTAGGGCTTAAAGCCGAGCCCTGTGGTACCCGACATGGGAGCGTGAATTGTTCTGAGGGAAAGGTTCTGGCCTCTACCGATTGAGCCCTATCCAAATGGAAAGAGGATAACAGTTTGAGGGCTGTGCCTCTGATTCCTATCTCTGAAAGCCTGTTGACTAAGATGGCATGGCTCACCATGGCACTGCTGTCAGCGCACAGTGTATGTGCTATGAACCCTAAAACCTTTAGTCATTGGCTAATCATTACATCAGGGCTACCATTGTAGCCTGACTGCTGCAGTGTAAAGCGGGCCGAGCAAATGGTTAAACTAACCCTTTTTAATAGGTAAAAACCTCCCTTTTAAATATTAGTCACTCCTATGTTGGCGTTGCAGTCAACAAGGTTCGATGACTTTAAAAGTGTCACATGTTAAAAATAAACATGACAACGTCCCTAAAGCAATAAATCCCTAAAAGCTATTTTTGGTTTGGCAGGTCTTGCTGTCCGCGATATAAAACCATAGTGATTTCGAATTTTTATTAAATAGAAATAATAAATAGAAATTACCATTAATCTGCCTAAACTGTCACCAGGCTAAACAGCATTCACTTTTGCCAACTCCCAGCCTGTTCTCAAGTTTGGTAATAGGTGTGCAAAATGTGTGAACTGCATCCCAGAAGCAAGCAATAGGCTGACCTGAATGGGCAGAGATGACCCTTCGGAATTCCACAGAATATTCACAGTGGAGGCTGTGAGCATCCTGATGACACTGTAATGTCCAATCCTGCTTTACAGGTCTGTGAGCCACATCTAACACTTGACAGAGAGAGAACAAGATGCCAAGACAATTCTTGTGCATTTAATGCCTTTTACTGAAAGACCGTGCTTTGTTGTGACCTATCAGGCCTCAGTCTCTGGGTTTGTTGTGGGTACAGAGAGTGCTTCAAACTGCATTTTAGTGTTAGATGTGGGACGCACTAGGATTACCATGGTACACTCCCCACTCATACCCACAGTCTCAGAGCCCCAGTTATGTGTGGCCAAAGACCTTTGCCATAGTGGATTTGTCCAGACACAATGCATTTTTGGCCTTATTAGATTAACGCAAACAGGAACTACGGTAAAAATAGATTTGTCACGACCTGGGATCCTTTACTCCAGTGGTCATAGAGGAACTAGGAGTGTCATAGGGTGTCCCCCCCTCAGGCTGATGAATTGTACAAGTCTGGACCCTCATCATTAGTCATTGCTCAGAAAAATGCTGAACTTGCAAAAGGATGCCTGGCAGACTGAATCTGCTGCACTTGGCTTTTGTGACCGGCAAGAAGGACCCGAGTAGTTTGGACCCCCTTTCTTTTGAAACAATAGTTAAGAAAGGTCTCCAAGGATGATGAGGCTGATCCCTGGGCGGCTCCAGGAACCTAAAATAGCTGAAGAGGACATTCCTGTGAAGAATGCTAGTTGACCACTGACAACTGGACCTGAACTGGACTTTGCTGTTTCCATCTGCCAGTCGCCCCGAGGGGCAGATTTATCATTATTTCATGCAAAGCAGTGCAGCAAGCTACCTTGCTGTGTGAAAGAGAAAGGGCAGGATTGCACCATATTTAACATAATATAGCACATTCCTGTACTTGCTTGCAGTTGCGCACAATGTGCTGCTAAACTTCAATGCAGGCATCCTTGCGCCATGGTGCATGCGTGCCTGCTTTGCAGACAGGATGGTTTTGTGCAGGAACAGATACCTTCCTGCGCAAAAACAATCCTCTGAGGCATTTCCTCTTTCTATGTAGGAAAAAAAGAGGAGAAATAAAGATATTTATCCTCATTACGCCGAACCCAGGAAGGCATATCATTTTGCCCCATTCCCAGGTCTACCAAGAATGGTAAATCTGGGTATGTCCCAACATCCTAGGGTGGATGCATGGGAAAACCCATGCTACAGCCATGAACCACCTCCCTAGGGCAGAGTAATGCAACACAGAAAATGTTGCTCCATTTTGTTAGTCTAGACTTAAAAAGCCACACCTTGCATGACCTGATAAATCTGATTTAGTAGTTGTGTCACCCTTGTGCCCCCTTGCATGGTGCAAAGGCAATGCAATCCATTGATCAATCTGCCCCTGAGAACCTGAAACTACTCCACATGGGGTCCTGTGGACTTTATAATTGTCCTCCTGTAGTAGTTCAGGCACAAAAGAAGTTTGGGAACTTTGCTCCAAAGATTCAAGGGGACCAACGGCAAAAAGTATTTTATTGGCAGTTCCACAGTGTGAGATTAAAACTCCTCAGAAAACGAAATACCTTGGACTTGGAAATTGTTTCAAACTTCCCTACTTCCAGGCCTGAGCAGGGCCAACCCACTTGGTGTATCCAGCTTGGTGAGGCGGCCCTGATATTAAAATGTACAACATTTTTTTATCTGATGAAATGCCCCTGATTTTTAATGCAGTGCCCTCCTGTGAGGGCCTCTGTCAATAGTTGGCTAATCTCTTGATCATTGTGGGTCTACTGTTATGTACTTTAGGTAAGAGAGGGACAGAAAAGAAAAGACTTATTTAGTAATCATAGTTCTGAATCTTTTCTTTTTGCATATAGAAATCAACATAGTCACATATTTCTTCCAATGCCCTGTATTACTTATGCAGTGAGTATGTAGCTAGCTAGGGGAAAGTGTAATTCTTGTAAGGTCATAAGGGCATGGTTTGCACTGATGCTGGCATTGTAAACGGGCCATGCTTTTCTTCCACAGGTGATTAAGCTAAAAGAGAGCAAAGGACAAGGGAAGATGTCCTTTTCTCCTGCTTCAATGAGAACAGAAACAGAAATGAGACCAAATTCTTCCCACATATTCACATACAGAAATAAGAAAATGCCTCTTTGATTAGTTTTTTTTGTAGGATCCTGCCCATAAATATTCCTGCCCGTAACACAGGCCCCCTTCTAGCATAATGCAAGGGTGCCTGCGTTGTTGCTAAGCAGCAACAAGTGTGCAAGCACTTGAGAGCTGAAGAGTGCCATATAGTTTAAATATGGCCCTTCTCAGCTCTCTCTCATTCACAATACACAGCATAGAAACTTGCCTTGCTGCAGTGTGTTTCATAAATTGTTAGCAAATCTGCCCCTAGACCTCAGCCTGCTGATCTTGTGGCACAGTTGTCTCTTCCCCTTTTTAACCATGGATTGTGGGGTGGGATGATGACTGTAAGGTGCCTCCTACTATCTGTATCCATCTAGGTCATATGACATTTTTGTTTTCAATCTACTTGCAAGGGCAAACAGCCCACAGCATTGCTATAGACAATTCAGTTAATAGGCTTTGCAGACAATTTTGAGGGGAAACTATGGGAGTATCCTGTTCCTTCAGCCTCCGGCATTGAATTTAACATGTTGTTTCTTTTGTGCCAGCTTCCCTGGTGTTGTGGTTAGTTTTCTGTATGCTTGGGCTACCTCTTCCATTCAGTCCTCTGCCCTACAGAGCCTTGACCACTTTGACTTGTCTGTTTCCCCGCATTCTTGTACACTTGCATGTACCAGTTCTACTTGGATCCCATTCCTACCAGGATCCATTCCCCGCATTTAGTCCTCTTCCTTTTCAGGTGTACCCCATCCTGGTATTGTTGCTTCAACTCACCTCAACAGGTTATGAACTCTAGTAGACTTCTCTTCATGGCCTCCAGTTAATATTGTATAATTTCTTTCTTTCACTCTCCTACACACACTGGGTGTTTTTATTTATGTATTTACTTATTTTATTCATTTGCAAAGTTTTATATAGCGCTGGCTAGACCCGGAGGTATTAGATCACTTTACGTGAGGATCAGCGAGTTACAGGACACAATTATATCAGTTGAATCAGCGAGTTACAGGTTACATAGTTACATCAATTTGAATCAAAGAATCACAGGGGGAGGAGGAAGGGGAGGGAAGGAGACACGAATGGGGAGACGAGGAAAAACAATGTCAGATGACCGGCTGGGTAGGTGACGGCCAAGGGGCCAGACTCCTCTATAGCTGTATAGGACAGCTCCACAGGGCATCGGCCAAGGTTGCTCTGTTCATGCAGTCTATTTTTTTCCTTTCCTTCTCTATTCTTTGCTTGTGCCATTCTCTCCCTATATCCTTTCATGCTTTGTCCTTTTTTTGCTGTGTTTTTGTGACTGGACTCCTAGACACTCTCATGCTTCCTATCTTCCTTTTTCATGATAATGTAATTTTCATCACCTGGTCCCAATGAGACCTGACTTCCGTATCTATCTCTCCCCTGCCACACCCCTCTACTTGTGCAATTGCTTACTTGGCCCCTCTAACCATTACAGTCTGTTCCTTACCAGAATAACAACATACTTACCTTTGGAGACTCGATCTAGCCGCAAATTCCTTTCCTTACAATATTCCCCAGGCATCAGACTAGATCCAGAAGTTTTCAAGCAGTACCCCTGTGTGTCGGTAGGTGGCGTCGTTCAGCTTTGTATCAGTGTTGTCTGCGCCAGCAATTAGATGTGCGGTGCCTATATCAATGCCACCCGGAGCACTGATGTCAGTTCCTTTTGCAACTGTCCACAGCATGAATGCAGGTCCACAATGAAGCCTGACAACTAGACTGAAATTCTAAAGCCCTTATAAGGGTGACCCTCACACTGTAATCAGTTCTGTGAGCGTGGAAGATGGGATGGCCTGTAAGGAATCTGCAGCTACATAGAGTCTCTACCAGATAAGGCGTTGCCAAAGGTAAGCAACTTGTTAATCTGATAGAGACATCTAGCCACAGATTCCTTATCTTAAAATAGAAAACCCAAGCAATGCCTCCAGGGAGGTGGGTAGCAAACCTGATTTAAACCAGGATATCCAACAGAACCAAATGGACAAAGTGCCCATCACAATGGATCTGACTGTCCTCCAGGCAGTAATGCTCGGTTAACATGTGCAGAGATGCCCATGTTGCTGTCTGACGGATATTCAGTACAGGGACTCCTTGGGCTAACGCAGTGATCGTCGCCTTGGCTCTGGCGGAATGAGTACATAAGCCCTCAGGGGGTTGCTACTTGGTTAATGCATAGCAGATATTCATGCAGAGCACTATCCCTCTTGAGATGGTCCAGTTCAGTAGAGCCTTCCCTTTCTTAGCCCCTGGGCACCCCACAAAGTGTCGATTGTCTGCCTGGAACTATTTTGTGCGATCAAGGTAGTGCTACTCCTCTCTCTTTGGGTCCAGCCGGTGGAGTCTCACCTCCTTTGAAGTATGAGATGGAGAAAACAATTTGGCAGTGTAATATTCTGGCCTATAGGGAAAGACATCACAACCTACAGGAAGAAGGAATCATGTGTCCAGAGTACCAGATTATCTGGATCGAAGATGTTCTAAGGAGGGTGTACAGAGAGTGCCTGCAATTCGCTGACCCTTCTGGCCAATTTGTAATAGGCATTAGAAAAGCAGTCTTCATAGTTAATAAATGCATTAAATGTTAGACCTGGCATCCTTGGCACGGTTTCCCCTGTCTTTTTGCCTCTGCCTCCTGTATTTTTTGCTGTGTACTGAATTTCGTTTTTGCTGGTCTAGATGCTTTGGGCACTTTGCCACTGCTGATCAGTGCAAAAGTGGAAGTGCTCCCTATGTAAATTGTGCATATGGATTGGTGTTTGCCTGATTGGCTTGTTTGACTTACTACTAAGTCCCTAGTACAGTGCACTGTGTGTACCCAAGGCCTGTAAGTCAATTGCTGCTAGTGGACCTGCAGCACTGATTGTGTCACCCACACAAGCAGCCTTTCAAAAGTTGTCTCAGACCTGCCACTGCAGCATCTGCGTGCAGTCTCTACTGCCTTGTCGACCTGGCAAGTGCACCCATTTGCAAAGCCCAAACCTTCCCTTCTAGTACATGTGAGTCACCCCTAAGGAAGGCCCAAGTTACCCCTTTGGGCAGGGTGCAGTGTAGGTGAAAGGTAAGACATGTACTAATATGTGTGATATGTCCTGATAGTGAAATGCAGTGACTTTCGTCTTTCACAATTGAAAGGCTATCTGTCCCATAGGATAGAATTGGAGTTTATTTATAATATCTTATAGGTATAACTTTCCATTGGGACAAGGTTGAAAGGTGGAGTTTGGTATCTCTGAACTCAGAATATAAAAATGCATCTTTTGGTAAAGATGATTTTTGTATTGTGTGTTTGAAAATACCGCTTTCAGCAACTGGGTATTTTCTTAGTTAGCCATTCTGTGTGCCTCTGCTGGTTTGTGGATTGACTGTCTGGTCTTGGAGTGACAGAGGCTGGGGATGTGCATTCTTTTCAGACATCCACGGGGGGGGGGAGGGTGAGGTGTGGCCTACCTTTCCTGGATGAGTCAGGGCTGGGGTGAATAGACCTGGGTTTCATTTAGAGTAGTGGGAGGAGATTTCACTGTACCTGAATAGGTCTGGTCTGCCTTGGACAATGCTGTCTCCACCTCCTGCCGGGAAGCTGGGCCAGAGAGGACCGAACTGGTTTTGATTGAGCACAGAGTCCCTCTGCCACAAGAGAACAAAGAGAAATGAAGCATAAATATTGGGGCCCAGACCCCAGGACTATAGATCACTTCTTGACTCAAAAGGAGCATCTGCCATGAAGAAGAACTGGGAAAGGTGAAGGAGAAGTACTGCCCCTTTGCTGTGTGCTGTCTGGGGTTGGCCTGCAGTGGCTGTTTCTGCCAAGGAGAGGACAAAGACTTTGCTGTGTGCTGTGTATCTGCTTCAAAAAGATCTCCAAGCGCTTGAAGTGGACCTTGCCTCCTGTTTTGAAGTCTCGGGGACACAAAGACTTCACCACCAGCTCTCCGGATATTCCTTGCTGGGAGTTTTTGACCTGTCAAGAGGTGTCTGTTCTTGGGTTGGGCCTCTGGGGGTTGTTCTTGCTGCCTGGAGCTGGGAAAAGAGAAGCAACTATGGAAGTGTGAAGCACCCATTTCCAACGCAACACCGTAGTGCAGGAAGAATTTCCACGCATTGCCATCGTGCTGCTGAAGAAACCGACACAGCACCTGGCCGCTGCAGGAAAAATTGCAGCACACCGAGTCTCGTGTACTGATCCCTGAAGTCCGAGATCACATCACCGACTCTGATACAGGCCCTGCTGTGTGACTGCGAGAACTAACGCATTGTGGGACCGCGGCTGATGAGATCAATGCCAAGTCTACAGCAACACCGGGGCCGCATTGTAAGGAACGGACCCATCACCTCCCCTGGAGAAAGGAATCAACACATCACCTTCCCTGTGCATAAGGAACCTATGCATCACCTTCCCTGCGGTTATTTTTGATTATGATTTTGACACATCCTAGGTACTTTGTGTTAAAAGTGTTGCATCTATAGTGTGCTATAGACAAAACTGTTTTTACCTTTTAAAAGTCAAATCTTGATAACTGTATGTTGTATTTTTGTCATTTTGGTCTTGTTTGGTTTAAATAAAGATTACTTATTTTTCTAAACTGGTGCGGTGTCCATTTGTAGTGTCTTCACTGTATTACTGTATGTGTGCACAAATGCTTTACACACTGCCTCTGAGATAAGCCTGCCATGCTCGAGCCAAGTTACCAAGGGGGTGAGCAGGGATTGTCTAAGGATGAAACTCCCTTACCCTGACGAGAAGCAAGGGTCCATACTTGGACAAAGGTACCTACCTCTGCCAACTAGAGACCCCAATTTCTAACAGAGAGCAAATGTGCAGTGGCTCACATGATGTGCCCATTAGGTCCTTTTGTGGCATCATAAAAGGCCTGCGAGGAATTATATATGTTGCAAACCTTTGAGTGACCTAACCACAACTGGTAACTTGAACAAAGAAGATTGGTCTGGCAACCACAAAAAAACTGAAATGGTGAAATGGAGGTAGCTGTGCTGAGAGCAAGGCTCTGCTGGGCCAAGGATAGACCACACTGAAGAACCTGAGAAAGGGGAGCAGATAGAGGACTGATATTCCTATATGAACACCATGCCACAAATGTATCCCACTGGCTGGCGAATACCAACTTGGTGCTAGAATGACATCACAGATTTTATGAGTAAGTTTGAAAGCTGTCAACTGTCACCGCTCAATTTCCACTCATAAAGGTGAAAGGTTTGCAGGTTTGAGTGCATGACCCTCCCCTGTTGTTGCAACAGAAGATCCTCTTGATGAGGCAGCCTGATCGGGGGACAGATGCTCACACTCAACAGCTCAGAATACCAGACTTTCCATGCCCAATTTGAAACCACAACAATGATTTGGACCCAGCCATTCCTTATCTTCTTGAGAACTCTGGACAGAAGTGGTACTGATAAAAAGACATACAGGAGGCCGGAGCTCCACTCAAGACTAAAAGGGTCTCGGAGCGAAAGACGCCTTGGAAACTCCAGAACACAAAATTAGAGACATTGCAAGTTCTAGGCGATGGTGAACAGATCTAGCTAAGGCTCTCCGGTCTTGAAAGAGACCTTGCATCACCTCTGGATGGAGATGCTATTATTGATCCACTAGGCATCTTCGACTGAGTTTGCCACCCTGACCGTCAGGAAGCCAGCTAAGTGTTGAGCCACCAGCGAAACACCCTGGTGTTCCAGCCATGTCCAGTGATGTAGAACCTCTTGACAAAGGATCCACGGCCCTACTCCTCCCTGTTTGTTGCAGTACCAGATGGCAATTGTATTGTCCATGAACACAGGTACTAGTCTTCTCTTGTTAGAAGGAAGAAAGGCTTTCAATGCCAAGTGGATTATCCGTAGCCCTAACATACTGATGTGAAGACCAGAGGCCTCTGATCTCTATCACTGTCTCAGCCAAGTAGTGGCACATATGTCACTATGGTCAGCTCTGGTTGAGGAAGGTAGAGAGATCTGCCCCTGACCCAATCGTGGTTCGTCACACACCACTGCACATCTTTCACAATTTCCTCCAAGAAGTGGACCATGTTGGAGAGATTCATCTGATGCTGTGCCCACTGGAACTTCAGGTCCCACTGCGGAGTCTGTGTATGTCAATGGGCATGTGTTACAAGCAGGATACAGGATGCCATGAGGTTTAACAGCCTCAGGGTCATTCAAAACAAAATTCAGGATAGGGGCTGAAACATTTGTATCAAAGCCTGAATGTCCTAGACTCACCAAAACTGCACTTTGTCCAAAACAGCTCCAATGAAAGGGAGCGCATTATAGGGAGTCAGGTGTGACTTTGGCACATTGAAAGTGAACACCACCAAGTGCTGGAGGTTCAACATAGTCTTGAGGTGGGAGACAACTGCCTATTGTGAGCCCGCCTTTAACAGCTATTCTCGAGCTAAGGGAAAACTGTTATCCCTGACCTCCCTAGATGTGCTGCAACCACCGTCATCACTTTGGCTAACACTCAATGGGTGCTTGTAAAGCTGAAGGGGAGTACTGCAAAACTAAAAAGTGCTCTTGGCCCACCGTGAATGGCAGGTAACATCTGTGTCCTGCAAGTAAAACGCTACTAGTATCCCGGGTGCAGGGCACACAGGACTTGAGGGAGCATTTTGAATTTCTCTTTTATCAGAAATAAATTGTGATGGCGCAGGTCTAGGAAAGTACGGAGGCCTCTGTCCTTTTTGGGCACCAGAAAGTAGCAATATAGAAACCGTGACCTACTTCTGATGCCGGCACCTTCTTGATTGCTCCCTTGACCAAGAGAGTCAACACTTTCATATAGAACAAGGAGAGGTGGTCATCCATCAGCTGTTTGTAAGAGGGTGACATGGGTGTAGGAGTTGTCATAAAGGGGATGGAGTAACCCCTTTTTACAATTGGATGTTTCCAAACTCCGGTGGTGCAGGTAAAGGCCTATCCTGCCTCCCACTAGTGCCTTAGGGCAAACTAAAGGGGTTTGGAGGCTGCAGCTGCTAGGGGCAGTGTACTTTGGCTACCTCTCCCACAGGGTCTGTGGGACCCGTGTCCAAGGCTAAGAAAAGGCTGGGAGGGTATGAATGCGGTTATAAACCCCTTCTGTGGCAGAAGGTTGACAAGGGGCCATGGAGAAGCGAGCCATAGATCCGCTATCCTTAAAGCGCAGCCGCACTGAGCCCGTTTTCTCTCCAATGACACAAGAGTCCTCAAAGAATATGTCCATTAGGGAGGCTCAGGCATCCCCTGAAAAGCAGGTGGTACTCAGCCAGGCATGGCGCTGAAGGGCCTCCGACAATGAGATCACTCTACCCAGCAAGTCTGTTGTGTTCAGTCCACATAGTATGTTGAATTTTGCTGCATCTCTCCCTTCAGCAATGACTTCGGAAAGTATGGCTTGGCCTCCTTCAAGTCCCAGATCATATGGGAGTATCGGCCCAAGAGGCATGCGTTGTTCACCGACCACAGTGCAAGGCTGGCAGAAGAGGAGATCCTCTTCCAGGAATTAACTTTACACAGCAGTTTCAACAAAGACCCGCTTATACAACACAACTCCGACTGTGACTTTACGGCATGTTACTTTAACCCACAAAATTTTACAATGACTTGCTGTAAGGGACGCGTTGTTGGACTGGTGTTGAGTTTTTAAGTCAAACAACTTCCCTATTGATGCATAAATTGGAGTTGGAATAGTAATTTATAATATTACAAAGAGCAGCGCCACCTAAATCAAGTCATCGTAATGACTTGCAAGGTAAAGTAACATGTGGTAACGTCAGTCGTGTAGTGACTGATTTTAAAGGCATGTGTGATAAATGCATGTGGGGTTCCTCCGTACAACCCGTCTTCCCAAAGGTATCCAACCTCTTGTATCTCCAATCCGGTGGAGTGGTTTGGAACACATCAGGATTAACTCCAGAGTTGGCGGCCTAGGCCATGAAGTTCTCCACGGTGGTGTGCTGGATAAGAAAACTGGGGTCCCCAGGAGCAGAACAACTGTGGCAGGCAATTGTATTATGCACAGCTCAGACTAGGCCCCAAGTAAGACATCAGTAAGGGCTTCATTAAAAGACGGGTTCATATGGGGTGACTCACGACTGAAGCACCTCTGTCAAGACATTCGTCTTGGCTGCCATTGAAGGTCCAAAACCTCCGCCACCCTACACACCACCATAGCAAATGAGGCAAGCAGGAAACACACTTGTCAGCTAGCTGACCAAGAACAGGGGTGGGAAGTTTTATTCTATGTTGTTTAAGTAGCAAATTCGGTTTTACTCTTTTAGAACTCCTTTGGGGCTGCTAGTCCACTACCGCTGATGCTCAGCTGTTTACGCTGATGCTCATTGGGACTATGAAGGGCAGGTAGTTGGTGCATATTTTTCAGTGCATTTTCTACTTGGGAAAGTTGGGAAAAGGGGGGGTCTGGCCTTTTCTTTTTAATTCTCCCAGTTTTTTTCTCTATTTTGATTTGCGTTGGGTGGGCCAAACCTAAGGGGATTGTGGTTTTGACTGTAAATATACTGGGTGCCTGCCAACCAGGTCCCCAGGGCCAGAGCTCTTTCCCTTAAACTGTACAGCAACTGGCACAGCTTCAGACCACTTTATAAGTCCCTAGTAAAGGGTACGTCTGGTACCAAGGGTATAGAAACTGAAGCGGGACCACTGGGGCTGCAGCACCAATTGTGCCACCCTAGGGTCCACTCACCAAGGCTATGCAAACTACCACTGCGGGCTGCATGCCTTGGTGAAAGCAAAACTAGAAGAGTCAACATGGCACAAACCTCTGTCTGCCATACTTACAGACACTGACTGTGATATAGCTAAGCCATCCCCACAGCAGCCCTAATGCAGGAACAACGTCATTACGAGTTTCCTAGCTCCCCGATGGCTTCACTGTACCCACAGATGTTTGGTACAAAACATCAGGTACCCCCTGAAAACCTACAGACTACTTGTGTGGTTACTGACCATTCCCAGCAAGCCGCCACCACTAAATGTGTACCTGACCTCATGGGGTGAGAGCCTGTGCTCTCAGAGGTCAGGAACAAAGTCTCCTCCGGGTGGAGGTGTTTCAAACCTCCCCCTGGGCAGGAACAGCCTTCCAGGGTGGGAAGCTTCAGAGGCCATGCCATCTTTGAAATGTAACCCAGACAGCTCCAACTAGTGTAGGATGCCAACCCTCCTGTCATGACCTCACTTTTGGTGGGAGGATAGGTGGGAAAACTAGAAAGAATAGGAGGCTTGCCCACTTTCAGCTAGCACCTCAGCTAAGGTGCAGCAGGTGAGGTAAAACACATTTTAAGTCCCCTCCATCTTGATTTGGAGGGAAACCGTCATGTTGGACTTATGCCCATTCCCCTTTGGGAGGGGTCATATAGAGGCTGTAGTCAACAGAAGGCAGATGGCCCAATGGCCATTACCTGGCACTACATTTAATGCCCCTAAATGTAGTATTCAAGCAGCATCCCAAAGCCCTGAACTTCCGATTTGATGGCGGTGAAAGGCAAAGAAGAGCTGTTGACCCCAAGAACAGAGAACCTGCTGTGGACGTTTGGGCGTGAAACCTCACCCGCCACTGCCAAATTTGACAATCAGTAAAGACTGTCTCATCCTGCTGAGGGAGATCTCTACAAACCCCAAAGATCTTCCAGTTATTCTGACTCAACCTCACTCAGACACAATCATTCTTGCTCACTCTGACTCATTCAGTATCACCCTCTCTCTCACACTGACTCACTGTCCCACTAATTCTGACTCACTAAGACTCACTCAGACTTGACTCACTCAGTCTCACAAACAGTAACATTCAGTTACACTCCCTGTCTGTCTCCCTCACTCATTCATTATCACTCCTCTTATCACTCGCAGTTCTCAATTTGAATCACTCTTTTATTGACACTCTCTTTTACTCACACATACATGCTCACATATACACACTCTTGCAGACACATACTCTCACATATACTACACATTATTTAAAAGCATTTTTACTTACCTTGCTGTCTGTGCAGGTCCTGTTTGCTGCTGAACCTTTCAGCTTCGGAAAATTGAAACTGAAACCTCAAACCTGCGCAGTCGCAGATTTGAGTTTTCAGTCTCTGCTCATTCACCCCACCCTTTCCCAACTCTTAACAAGCTCGGAAAGGGTGGGGTGACTTGCGGATTGATGTGTGGCCTCGGGCACTGCAGGGCTTCAACCTGCAATGCCCCTGTCTAACTTTATCTGTGAAGCTTTACCACATTACAGATAGGGAGGCACTGAGGTGCCAGGGACCTGAGGCCAGAGCTTGGGGTTTCAACAGCCGCAGATAATCTCTGATGGCTGGTGCAGGCTCATTTATGCGTCTGCACGAGACATCAGACATTGTCTCTGTTAGAAGGTGGTTCTGCCCATCTGAGCTATCCAGATTTTTCACTTTTTGAACAACTACTTTTTGAGCTATTACTGTGGGAAACCCTCAAAAGCTGAGACTCACCGATAGTTAACTCATGATCAAGGAGAGTGCATGTGGATTTCACCGGTGTCCCCCTTGTGAGTGAAGGCTGCTGCGCTGCAGCCGGAGTAAGGGGCACTGGACTGGTAACATATAGACACGTGTGTACATGCGTGTACAGACGTTTAGGGGCTGCGCAGGGGAGATTCCTGTTGTGCACAACCAAGGAGCAGGTACAAATAGAATGGTGTGGCAGGAATGATGCAGAGTTGGGTGGTGAAATGGAATAGGCTTTATAATGGGGGAAGACACATGGAGGGAAAGTCAATGTGCTTTACTGTTTTCACTGTAAGAACACTTCATTACTCTCCTATAAAGATGGGGACCACATGGGGTAGTTTCACTTCCCTAGGGCCTACAAATTATAAAAACGCCCCAAAGTACACTGTAAGATGTGTGAAAAGAAGTATTCTGCTGAGTCCAAAGCCATATCTGTACTGCTTATGGGTCATCCAGAAATGTCATATTCCTCTGACTCAGATTATAATCGGAGCCTGGCTGGATGTGACCCTGCCAGGCTGGATTAATGACCTTCCTCCCCAAGCTGTAGCATCAGAGGCCTAGCCTTTCACTGGAAGCATTCCTAATGGCAAAGGCCTCCTCTCCAGGAGGAAGAAATGGGGGTGGAGCTGCAGGTTATCTATCAGCAGCTGTCACCCGGTGCCAGGCACCAGACCTGCTCCGGGCCTGGGCCATGAAGGCAGCAAGTGGGGAAGGGGGCATTTCAGAGACCATGTGGCATGAGACCCCTGGACACCATTTTTAAGTATCCCAGAGGCCTGTGCAGGAAGGAGGGAGCAGGGGCCGACAGGTGATGTGTAGCTGCAGAATAGCACAGAAGGGCCTTCCTGCCAGCCCCCTCACAATTCTTTTAAAAGGTCTTGCACAGGAAGAGGAGCTCTCTCAGTGGTGTGGTCTTGCTGAGGAAAACTGGTGCTGGAGCCTGGCGCCATGGGCAGTTGGAAGAAGGAACCTCCTGACTGTCCCAGGACCTTGGACTGTGCCTTTGAGGGAGTCCAGGGCCAGTGAAGAGAATTCTGGGCCTCTGCGCAATGAGAAGAGAGGCCGAGAAGGAGAGCCAGGTGAAAGGCTGGCATAGGGAGCCAGTGAAGACTGCTCCCTGCCAAACCCAGGAGGGTGGTGAAGAGTGCCCAAAGTGGCTAGGGCTGGCCACCAGGAGCACAAAGAGGCCAGAATGGTAAAAAATTGGTCCCCTGAAGATATGCCCCACATAAAGTTGGCGACCTTTGGCCTCTGAGCTGACCGACGATGGAGCACGTGGGGCTCCGCCGCTGGTCTTAGATGTGCCCCCAGGGTGGGTCAGGTTCCGGGGGATGCCCCCAGAAGGAGAAAAAGTCAGGGAGAGCCATCACGCTCCCCCTGAAGGTGCCCAGGAGGGGGCCGGGAGCCTACCCTGCCCCCAACGAAGAAGACGGGGAGCACCGACGCCCTTCCCGTGAAGGTGCCCAGGGGGTGCCAGGAGCCTACCCTGGCCCCCGAAGAAGCGGAAGTCGGGGAGTGCCGTCTCGCTCCACATAAAGTGATCCTCCGGGGCCCGGGACCCCCAACTCTGGGCCCCATTGAAGGTAAAGTTGGGAACGCCGTCGCACTCCCCGTAAAGACCTTCTAGGCGCTCGGTACCCCCAATTTCGGGCCTCAGTGATGCCGGAAGAAGGAGTAGTGCTGCTGCACTACCCCCGTGGTAGGAGGAAGACAGGGGAGTGCCGTCGCACTCCCCCAAGGTCCCGCCAGACCAGCAGCAGCCTCTGTGTCTTCCCGCAAGAGCGGGCAGACCAGATGGACGCACTGCCTCCCGCAGCTGCACACAAGGGTGCGGGCTGGACGGAAGCCGGCAGGAGCAGCCGGGTGGGCTCCCCGAGCTGCAATCACCTCACCTGTGAAGAAAGGGGTCCAGGAGGGACCAGGCCCGCAATGAGGTGCAGAAGCGGCGTGAGGCCGCTAACGATGGTAGCGCAGCTCTCCCAGAGCAGTCCGGGAGCCGCTGCTCTGTTAGTCACTGTGCATGAGGAAAATGCCCCAAAATGCCCTCCAGAGCCCAGGAAGGCCTTAAGAGAAAACCAGCTTGTTGTTGGCATGGGGTGGCCCCAGGAAGATGGGGTCATCGCAAAATGCATGCAAAGGTGCAGGGGGAGCTTCAGGAGCAACGCAGACTCCCCAGCACAAAAATGGAACGTCCCCACCCTCAGTCTCAGAGGGATTCAAAGGAGACTACCTTACTAGGGTTCATCTGTGTTTTAAAACCCACCTCATGCTGGAACTTTTGTTCTACATTCAGGAGCTGACGCTTAGGGTTGCACTGAAGTGAGCAGGGTCAAACATGGATTGTCACTGAGGTGATCCCCTTAGAAGTGGGAAGTTATACTTACACAGGTGGCGCATTCACGAATAGCATTTCTTTTGGGGACTGGAAGTCACATGTGTAATGTGAAGACATAAACAAAGTGGGTTAGGTTGCTAGGTATTCCTGCTAGGGTGCCTGGTTGTACATGCTTAATCATATGATTATAACTGGGATGCCTTTTAGGGCTTTCATTTCATTGCATTATGTGTGTGACCAGATATTATAACTGCTGTCATTCTAAGTGATGCCTACACATGTATTCTTGCTACTGCATTAAGGGATGAACCACCCAGATTGTTAGCCACTATGATTCAGGGGTGTATACTGTATGGTCAGTATGAGATGCTCAGTCAGGGTTATGTGTCGCTATGGCAGGTGTTTCCTTTAAATATGCTTGTTGAGATAATTGGGTAGGTCGCCATTGGTATGGTGCAAGTGGGCAGGGCCCTCACTCTAGGTTATGGTCAACCTAATGCATTTGGGGGCAAGATGATGTGCATTCATCAGAGTGGTGGTACTAGACCCCACACCCCCTAACGAAACTTATGTATATTTGTAAATTGTTGTTTTGAGTGGTGTGTGTGTTTAATAAATGTACTCTTCCTTTTATAAAGCACAGTACAGACTGGACAACCAATTATTGAGGGTTAGTTCTGCGTGCTGGTAAATGGTGATTACTAGCTCACGCCACCTTCCTTGAGTTAGCCTTACACTGCTCTGCAATGCTATCCTCTGAGAGTCAAGCGATACAATGGGGTGTTTGGCTCCCAGTGAAGGACAAATGCAGACATGTTATTTGCGTAGGCCTCACAGAAACTGCCTCGTTTTCCAACAGTCTCTAACAGAGCTGCCTTATGTTGCTGCTAGATAGCATATTCTTTTTATACCAAAGTGAATATAAGATTATTATTCACTATTGGCATAACAAGGGGGAGCACAGCCCTGGAGCCCTAAATGGACCCCCCGATGGGTGCATGCAATTAATAGAGAGCACTGTGGAAAGTAGAGTACACTCATCAAGGGTCCTCCAGTGATATCTTTCAGCAGGAGCAACTTAGTAGAAACAATGCCTCCACTGGCGATGGTAAGAGGATGGAAGTCCTGTGACACCCCGGTGGTGCCAGGCAGCAGTCTGAGAGGTACTCATACACCCAGTGTGCCTCCTAAGAATAAACACCTGATGCTCAGGAGGCCAGGAAATGATAGCGAGGTTAGAGAGGGCTAGTAAACAGCTTTGCATGGAGAGTGTAGGCAGCAGGTATGTCTCAGCCCTTCGGTCAAGAGGGAAAAGCTTTTAACCCCTATCATGAGGTAGGAGTCATGGTGGCCGCACAGACCGAATCCCGCGCTGAGAGTCTGACGAGGAGTGCATACTATCAAAGCACTCACATGCATGGCAATAATTTAGAAGAGGAAAGTGGGAGGTTTTAAAAAAAATAATCGGGAAAATGTTTTTCTCCCATTTACTTCCAATGAGGCCTGGATCAGGTCTATTGTCATGTGTGGGACTTGCAAGTGTGCTGCCACAGGATCATATATCAGAAATGTAAATATACTTTTTTTCTGTACCTGTCAGGAGCACAGAGAAAGCCTTGTGAAAGGCAGAGAGAATGTGGCAAACATGTTGTCTGACTCACACAAGAGCCGTCCCTGTAGGCAGAATCCCTTAGTCCTGGCTTTTTGGGCATCCGTGCTAAGCATGCTGTAATATCTAAGGCCATACTTTAATTCTAAAAATAAAACTACAATGCTCACAATGTATAGTGTAATAAACAGTCAGCGTTGGCTGAAGGAGTCGCACATGACATAAGACTACTTGGCAGCTTTTTCAAAATTTAGACACAAGGCAGAGGGGGCATTATGGTACTTTATCGCTCGCTCAAGTACCGTTGACATTTCGTCTGTGCCCAAGACCAAAATGGTTATAGATATGGACAAACGGAAGCCCACATGTCCAGGGTTGTGGGCCCATGTTCGTTCAAGCTCCTAATCTGCACTGACACATACATGCAAAGAGCTTTGGAGACTCCCGATTCTGAATACATAAATGGCATTATTTTAGATGTCTCCATCTTGAAATGGCCTCTGCTTCATTAGAAGTCAATGGGGAAAAAACCTTTGCTCGATTGTTGTTTTTAAAATCTCCCTCTTTGCTGTTCTAAAATGTTTGCATGTATGTAACATGCCGTACTTTTACTCTCCCCATTTGTCCGAAGTACTGCGAGGTTGGCAAACACTCACCAAGTATTCAAAGACTATTCTAGAGTAGTAAACCCTCATCTCTTCTATTATTTGGAGGGTATTTCTTATGTGTATCTCATCAGTCTCGGGAGCCAACACAGACAAGTCCTTCCTCTGATGTGACCTGTATATTGATTTCTGCTCTGGACAGGCCAGGGATCGCTGGTACGACTGAAGCTCACACCTCAGTTTTTTTTTGGAGTATTGGCTAGACAGTGCATGTACTGTCTCGAAGAGACTGCTGTACTGAATATGTGGGCCTCCGCCCACCCACATGCTTCCCATTTGCTCACTCCATTGTCTGTCTCATATTCATTGTCACCATTTGTACCTGGCATTCATTGTAATGTCTCTTTTAGTGTTTAGCCCTCCCCCAGTGCATGGACCAAGTACTTAAAAACAACCACTCTCATGCCCCGTCACTGATCACCCCCTCCCCCAACCGTCACTGCTTTTCCCTTTGTTGCACTTTCCCTGTTTCCTGCATCTCCCTCCCGCCACTGCTTGTTCCCTTGCACCTCCTCCAATCCTGGGGTCTGTCGAGAGAAGGGAAGTTTGTCCAAGGCCAGGCACATAGTCTAGGAATGATGCATCATTGTTGGTATGTTTTCTTTATATGTGATCCTTGCCCAGAGTCAGCTTTGGAATATAGACTGCGATGATACTTACTGGGCATTTTCTTAATAAGCGCATGGGATTTGAAGGATCTTCATACTCTTTGCTCATTCGAGGTGTGCTAGCGTACCGCTTTTTATATTTCCAGGTGTTTCACGGTGCTACGAGCTTTTGTGTATATATGGTGCATAATATAGGGAGCTCTGGCATGTTTTCGCATTACGTTTCTGAGTGATTGTATATTTTTCACAGCTTTAATGCTTAGGTCTGTAGTCTCTCGTATAATTTTCTCCACTCATGAAATGGGAGTGCCTCTGGGCTCTTGCCCACTTGCTTTCGTTGGACTATAGATTGTTAACTTGTTTAATACAGTAGACGCCTGCGGAGCATCTAGCTGCGGAGCATCTAGCTGCGCAGCATCAGAAAGAATATGTTAACTATCAGCTGTTGGCTGTGCTTTCGGGGCAGAGGATTCATCTTTATCTAATGGGGAGAGTGAAACGTCCTAAATGTGACTATTGTGCTTCCCATGGAGGTGTTGCCACTGAGTGTTCATCTGGAGAGCTTTGTTGCGTTTCCTTATTTTTTTCCTTCTCCGAAAAAGAAGCTGAAGAGTTTTTAGTACCTGGAAGCAGTTAATTTACTGATGCCAGAACAGGGTGATCCTGCAAGTTCCGATTCACGTACTAATACACTGGACAAATCGGCATCAGAATGTTTGTTTGCATATGCAGGAGGATGGCTGTGATCTGTCTACATCCTTTTCTTTTTCAGGGTAGGTGTGCACTGATCACCTGACTGTCTAATCGAAGATGCATTATGAACAGACTCAAATGCCCTTACTTAGCACAGCGAATGTGTTTCCAACTGACCCTAAAAGCACCGCCACTTATGGCCATTTCTTTCAAAATCCCAGACCTATGGAAGTCCCGCTCCTCTGCTCAGGCAGAGGAGCGTCGCCCCACTGCATTTCAGCACTGCAAAAAGGAAAAATAAAAAGATTATAGTGCAATGTTATTATCATTTAATGTTTCTGTGCTGAGGCAGTTTTGAGGGGGGCAAAGTAGGGGGGAGTGTTGGCCCTCTCCAAGTGTGCATGACTGTTTGGCTGACCGTCTTGGACCGGCCAAACAGTCATGCACACTTTACATGTTCTCCACTAGCTGTATTCTAGAGCCTGGGTGGAGAACAAGCTTGGGCTCCCAGTCCCTGTCTGAGCACAAAACCATGGTGCTCAGACCAACCTTGACGCTGCTGACATGGTGACAGTAGCATTGTGATTGGCATAGGGAAACCTGGGTGCGTCCTGCTTGCGATTCACAAAGAAGGAAGAGGAGGGAGGAGAGGTGGCAGCCAGCAGATAAGTGATTTCTTTTTTATAGCCCACTCTCAGTCCACTACTTCTGCCAGGGAGGAGCTGCCACTGAGTTCTGGGTTTATGCAGTGGTCAAAGTGGGAAAAAAGTAGATCTGTGGAGAATCAGAGGGAGGAAATAACTTGAAGATTGGGTCAGTGGGTGGAGTAAGAGGTGCCGACAGAAAGAGCAAAAAATCCCAATTTCTAGTATTTGTTTGGCATTTCACATTGTGCATAAAGCAGAGAGACCATGAATTTTGTGCACATAGGGGCATATTTTCAATAACGTGGCGAAGCGTATCGTTAAGCCAAGAAGGCTAACAACACGCTTCATCACTTTTAAACGCAGGGCTGCACCATATTTAATAGAATAGGGTGCAGCCCTGTGTTTCCCCTTGCGCTGGCGCCTACTTTAGCTGCCTAACACCAAAGCAGACACCCTTACACCATAGTAAAAGGGTGCCTGTGTTGAGGGGAAGATTGTTTATGTGCAAGAAGGGGGACCTGCACATAAACTATCTTTGAGTGCCGTTTTGTAACTTCTATGTGTGCTACTTAATGCGGCTCACATAGAAGTTATAAAATGTCTTTTTTTTTAATGATTGTTTATGTGCAGGAAGGGATACCTTCCTGCACATAAACAATCATAGGCAATTTGCTGTACCCATGTGTGCTGCACAAGGTAGCATTCATGGAAACAGCAAAAACTGGAAGAAATAAAGCATTTAGTCTTGTTTTGCCTGTTTAAGACCCGGTTTTACCTGGTCTTAATTTTGGCGATGCCTCCAATTTATGCAACCCTTGTAAATAGGGGGCAGCATCAAAATCAATGGGTTTTGCTGTGGAATGCCCACCGCAACACCCATTGCCCTGCCCTTTCACGTTAAATACAGCCTGAAAGGGTGCCTTATTTACAGGGCAGCGTTAAGCCACATTAAGTGGCTTAATGCGGCCTTGTAAATAAGGTGAGGCCACTATCGCCATCACAACATCACTGAAAGTGACGCTGTGGTGGCGATAGGTGCACTAGGTTACTCGTTGCTCAGTTATTACCGTGCTGGTTAGTGCCGGGTGCCTCTTGAAAGCACCTCTTGGTGCTATACAAGTGTAAACGCTTTATCTCGCAGCAGTCGGCGCCGCTCCGAGGGCTCAGACATGATGCAATGCTGTTGCAATGCAATGCACACCCTCACTTAATCTAACCCCCACCCCAGACCCGCTTGAGGGCGTCCCTCACGCCACTCCTATAATCTGTCCCTGCTCTTTCTGCCTACCTCTGTCTGTCCTTCCCTCCTCTGCCTGCCAGGCTTTCTCTCATTCGCTGTATGCATGACTCCCTCCCTGCCTGCCTATCTGCCTGTGCATCTTCCTTCATGTTACCCCTTTCTGTATATTTAGTTAGTGAGTCCCTCCATGTGCACCTTCCACCTTTGCTGCCTGTTTTACTTTTCTAAATGGCTCAATGTCATCTGTCTATCTTCTTATTTGCTTTGGTCTTGCCCGAAACTGCCAATCTCGGTCCCCACTATCTCTCCCTCACTGTGCCGGTCTTCTATATTATACTTTCCTATAACAAGCATTAGAACAGGCACGAAGAGGTTGCCAGCATTACAAAGTCAAAAATAACAGAAGACATGTTTATGTTAACTGTTTTTTAATAGGGTTGTTCAGTGGTAGATAATGTATTCTTGTTATTGTTAACTGCGAAGTACATCCGATCGTGCCTTGCACTTTTTCTGTACGTGTGTAATACTCTTAAATGTGCATTTTAATGAAGAGCATCGTGGGTGCACAGCACAGAGCAGGGTGTGTTTCTAGTGAGTGAATCACTGTGCAGTCAGGTGGGGCCGTCTGTTCATCCTGTTCACTGTCTCTGAGACGTCTGGACTCACACGAGCCTCTCTGCTGGTGACTCCCCCAGTGAAACACAATGAACACACATTCCACCTCAACGTGTGCTGTGTACCTACTTTATATTCACTTGCGGGCGGCATGAGCCGACAGCTGCCTCCATTGCTCAGGGGGTTAGAGCAGTGGTCTTGTAAACCAGGGGTTGCGACGCGAGTTCAAATCTCACTGGGGCCGCACCTTTTTTTTTAACACTATTTTCTATTCCAATTCTGAATTTGGTTCAATGGCATAAGATTAATAATTTCAGTGACGTTTCTTTTATATTACCAGTGTGATTCAGCAATAAAGAGAACACTTCTCTCACACACCAGGCCTCTGTCAGGTGACCGACAACCACAGCCTGTCCACGAGTGCCTAAAGCTCCAAGAGGACATAAAACACAACACACATCACAATCACACACCAAGCAACACAACCTAACAAGCACAGCTTGAACACAGGATATTTGTGTCACACGATATCCGGCAGTGGCAATCACGAACCCCTGAAAACGCTTAGAAGAAAGTTAAAACTTACAAATTACGAGAACTCTGACCTTTTCTAGTTTAGCTCGTGTGTGGTCTACATTTGTCAAGCTCATCGCTAAAGGCAGATTAGCTGTACTAATGAGCATTTTTTAAAGAAATGCTTGCCCTAGTTTCGATTGAGCCCCAGACGCGGTCACCACCGCAGCCGTACTCCTCAAAAAATATGAATCTTTGGGTGGCAGCAGCGGCCCGCAGCTAGATCTCAGGTGTGAGGGGGGGGGGGGGGGGGGGGGACGCTGATGGACACCTCAGAGCCCCGCAACTCCTGCTGCTGTGCTTCACAGTGTGGTAACGCTCCTGCGTTAGCGCACTAGTGTTCCGCTAGGCGGAACAGGAAACACGGGAAACGGAAACGGAAGGCGGCCATTTTCTTGATTGGCGCCGACCGTTTCAAAGTGATCAGTTGTATATCCCCGGCGCTCCGTCTACCAATAAAGAAACTACATATACTTACCCCGTGTAGTCATCTTTTAAGATATTACAATGGCGACGAGGCTTCAGATCTAACGCAGAACCCCAGGAAGGAGTGCAGAAGAGCAATCGACGTCGAGCAATCGAGCGTGCTGGCAACCAAGGTGAAATACACCAAGACGGAGCGTGGCAGAAGGCTACACCTGGCAACTCAAGGAGCGCACCCCGGCCTGAAGCGCACTGGAAAATCAGGCAGCGGAGGTAGGCCTGCAAGCGCTCAGGGCACCGAGCACCACAGAAGCTCGGGCGAGCGAGCATAGCGATAGTGCCCGCGCAAAGAGGAGGCAACCCGAGGGGCAGTGGGAGCATCGCCCCAGAGAGAATAAGATCAGCCAAGCAAACTGGCGGAACAGAGAGAGGGCAGAGGGGAGTCATCCACCACTCGCCCTGAAGAGACAGCAGACGCTCATGCGGTAGGAGGAGCAGGGGCGCAGACACTACCCACCCCTTCCCACGCACAGCTAGGAGAAGATAGCGAGAGTGACCCTGAAGAAGGAGACCCGACCAAGCAAAACACTCCAGGCAGCCCCCAAGGGAAGACAGTCTCTGTCCAACCCACCAGGAACAGAGCGGGAAGAATGGCGGTGCACTCGTCGTCCCTCACGCAACTGGTACCGTTCCTAACCAATCCAGGGGAACCGGAGAGGCTTTGGGAGGACTGGAAGAGGTATTTCCTTAACTACCTCGACGCGTTAGAGGAGGAGGCAGGCGTTCCATACTCCAGCAAAAGAAGAAAAAAAATCTTGCTACACAACCTAGGCCCGGAGGGGATCAGAATCTACGACACCATCGTGAAGGTGGAAAGAGATGCCGGAGACACTGATGTCTTCAGCCACGCCATAGCCGACCTAGATGCACACTTCCGGCCCGTGGTGTGTGTCGCGATTGACCGTTACAACTTTTTCCAAAGGAAGCAAAAAAGCAGCGAAACGGTAGATGAAAATGTAGTGGCCCTGCAGAAACTCGCCATCTCATGCAAATTCGGCGCACTACACGACGATCTAATCCGAGACCAGATCATCATGCACACGTCGAGCACCCATGTCCAGGAAAAACTATGGGTGAACGGAGATGCCCCACTCAAAGACATCTGGGCCATGGTCAAGAAAGCTGAACTGTCAAAACGCTGCGCCCAAGCGGCTAAGAAAGAAACAGGAGATACGCAGTCGGTGTGCCAGATATCGACACGACAAAGAGGGGAACGCCCTAAGCAAAAGGAGCCGCTGAAACATCTGGATGGCAGGAAGCAGAAGTCCACCAATCCCACGGACCAGAGAGGGAATAAGGGAGGACGTCCGAGCTGCTACAGATGTGGGAGTGTCAACCATCTGGGGAATGACAAGGCATGCCTGGCGTTCCGAGCAAAGTGCTCGTATTGTGGAATATTTGGTCATTACGAGAAAGTGTGCCGCCGGAAACCGAAAGGAACTACAGTGAAGTTCGTTGACCGAGAGCAGCAAGACGACACCAACGAATCTGAAGAAACTGATGACCAAGAGGAAATCCTGTACATAGATGTCCAGGTATTGGAGATGGACGACTCAGGAAATGACAAGCCCCGATTAGACATGCACATCGGAGGGATACCGTTGGAGATGATAGCGGACAGCGGAGCTCCCATCTCAATAATTCAGAGGAAAGTATGGGAAGACAAATTTGCGTCCACACACGGAGAAAGACTACGTCCTATGGACTTGCGTCCTGTCACATACACTGGGCAAAAGATCCCAATGTTGGGGTACTGTCCTTTGTCGTTCGAGTTCAGGGACCGCCAAGCCGTGTGCAAACTGTACATAGCGGAGAAAGGCCCCTCGGTGCTGAGCTGGAGAGACCAGGGTGCCTTGGGGATCCAGTTGAATCCGGGTGGAATCGAGAAAATCCTGCTTATGGACATGGAGAAGAGAGACGACGTGGAGTCTTGGAAGAGGGCGTACCCAAGAGTATTTAATGGACAAATCGGGGAGCTGGCGAGATACAAGCACCTAATCAAGCTGAAAGAAGGAGCAACGCCAGTGGTGCACAAAGTGAGGAACATCCCGTTCAGGAGCAGAGAGGCAGTACAACAAGAGCTAGACAGACTCGAGAAAGAAGGGGTGATAAGAGCCATAGAAAGTGCAGAGTGGCTTTCTCCCTTGGTGGTAGCTCAAAAACCCAATGGCAAAGTCAGGCTATGTGTGGACCTGAGGGAATTGAACAAAAATATACTCGTCGACAAGTTCTCCCTGCCACGCATAAACGAGATGTTGTCGAAGACCAAGAACATCAAATGGTTTTCAACGGTGGACCTGTCGTCGGCCTACCATCAGGTCAAGCTACACCCCTCCTGTACACACCTCACCTCCTTCATCACACCATTTGGTTGTTATGAATTCTTAAGGATGCCATTTGGTTTAGCTTCGGCAGCCGCAGTCTTCCAAAAGATGATGCACAAATTGCTGAAAGGAGTCGTCGACGTTCAATTCTTTCAAGATGATATCCTTGTAATGGGGAAGTCCATGCACGACCACAATGAGAAGCTCCACAAAGTATTCAAGATCCTACAGGACAACGGACTGACAGCCGAATGGTCGAAATGCAGATTGGGAGTGAAATCAGTCACCTATCTAGGCCACGAAATAAGTGAAGACGGGATCAGGCCCAAAACTGCCAACATGAAGGCCATTCAAGATGCACCTACCCCGTGCAAGAAGGAGGACGTTCGGTCATTCTTAGGAATGGCCGAATACTACAGCAAGTTTGTGCCACAATTCGCTTCCAAGACGCACCACCTTCGACAGCTGCTCAAAGAGAGGAACAGATTCCAGTGGGGTCGGGCAGAACATGAAGAGTTCGAAACACTAAAGAAAGAGATGAGTACTACCATCCCACTCCAGGGATTCGATCCCCAAGCAGAGTCAATCCTCACGACGGACGCAAGTGACCGTGGACTGGGGGCAGTCCTAATGCAGAAAACTGAAAAGGGAGAGACACACACTGTCAGCTTCGCATCCAGATCCTTAGCCCCCAACGAAGAAAAGTTCAGCGTGGTGGAGAAGGAGATGCTGGCAGTGGTGTGGGCCATGGAGAGATTCCGTCAGTACCTGTGGGGAGCGAGATTCTTAGTAAGAACGGATCACAAGCCCTTAGTCCGAGTTTTAACATCGAGTGGTCATGCGCATGCCACACCTAGGATTGCTAAAATGACTCTGCGCCTGTTAGACTTTATGTACGATGTGGAACACATCCCCGGGCCACAAAACAAAGTGGCGGACTTCCTGAGCAGAGCAGCGGCCATGGAAGTTGGGAATGACCAAGAGGACCAAGAATGGGATGGCTATGTGGTCGCCACTATCCAAGAGGCAGAGAAAGTAATAAGCATGCAAGAGTGGGAGGAAGCGTACAAAGAGGATACTGATCTGGAAGCCATCAAAGGTTATGTTGTCCACGGATGGCCGGAGAAAAGACATCTAAGAGAAGAGCTCCGAAGGTACTGGGAGGTCAGAGAGGAACTATCGCTAGCCGAGGACTCCATCTTCATGTTGAGAGGAGACAAGGTGATACCCCCTAAGGGCGTACTGGAACATCTGATGGCCTTACTACACGAAGGACACCAGGGCATCACCAAAACCAAGGCCCTGGCCAGGCAAGCTTACTGGTGGCCGGCCATCGATACACAGGTTGAAAGGCACGTGAGACAGTGCGAATCTTGCGCCAAGGCAGACAAATCTCAAAATCTAATCAGACCACCCCTGGGGAAATTCCCCATACCGGATGGACCATGGGAAATGCTATCAGTGGACATTTTAGGACCAGTCCTAAACAAAGCAGGGACTCAGAAATACGTAGTAGCTCTGGTGGACAAATTCTCCAAATGGCCGGAAATTGAAGTAAGAGAAAACATGGACACGGAGGCGGTGGTGAACTTCCTACAGTCCACATTCCTAAGAGAAGGTATTCCGAAGATCATCATTAGTGATAATGGTCCTCAGTTCACTTCGACAAAATGGACAACCTTCACCGAAAGGAATGGGATAGAAGTGAAGGACCCACCCATCTACCATTCCGCGGGCAATGGCCAAGTGGAGCGGTTTAACCGCGTGATCATGGGAACCATCCAAGCTGCCATCAACAACGGTTTAGATTGGGAGAAGGAGCTGGAAAAGATGGTCTGGGCATACCGGATCACACCGGGCAGCACCGGGTACAGCCCTTTCAAGGTTTTGAGGGGGAGAGAAGCGTTCACCAAGGACAATCAGGCGTGGAGGAAGTTGGTGATACAGAGCAGATGGTCTCCGGCAGTGGTAAAAAGGAACCTGGAAAGAGCACAGGAGATCTACACGACACACTTCAATAAGAACCACAAAGTGAAGAGAGCAGAGCTAGAGAAAGGGGACTGGGTAAGAGTCAAACTAGCAGTCCACAAGAAGAAGGGTGAGAGCAAGTTCTCGCCGCCATTACAAGTTTTGGAGCCGTACGACCGATCGGCCTTGCTGAGCGACGGAAAGGTATGGTTGCAGGACAGGATGGCAAAGTGCAGCAGGACAATCAAAGAGGAATGTGATGTGGAAGATGGTCCAGAGAATGTCGAAGAAGATGGAGAAGAAGAAAGTAGCAGAGAAAGAAATGTGAACGTAGAAGAAGGACAGCAGGAGGTAGCCGAGAATGACAATGGCGCAGGAGAGCAAGAAGGACAGAGGAGCGAAAGGAAAGGAGAGAGGAACAAGGACATGACAGACAAGAGTGGTACTCAAGGTAAAGAAAGCATGGAACAGGAGTGCAGAGAGGGAGCGATGAAGGTGAGAACCAGAGTGGGAAGAGAAGTGAAGACACCAGAGAGGTTTAAGGACTTTAACATGGACTGGAACTTTTATTGTTGATTCATTGTGAGTAAAGGGGGGAGATATGTGGTAACGCTCTTGCGTTAGCGCACTAGTGTTCCGCTAGGCGGAACAGGAAACACGGGAAACGGAAACGGAAGGCGGCCATTTTCTTGATTGGCGCCGACCGTTTCAAAGTGATCAGTTGTATATCCCCGGCGCTCCGTCTACCAATAAAGAAACTACATATACTTACCCCGTGTAGTCATCGTTTAAGATATTACACACAGCCGTGGAAAGTGCAGTTCGTATGACAATTTATAGGACATGCACCGTGCCAAAGGCAGTGAGAGGCACCCCACCATGATGACCGGCCCAAAGAGGCTTCAAACACGGAGCAAGCCCAGTCCAGGCCCGACTCACTCCTCCAGCCGCTGATAGCAACAGTCATCAAGGCTCCGCACCGAGTGGCGATAATGGTCACGGACACCACAGGCCTCCTGCCTTTCCCTGCAGTTCATAAATGCGAGCGGTGCTTGTGATATGTGGTGAGCGCTGCATGGGTCACGGTGCCCAAGGCCTTGGATCAGCCTCACCCCACGTCCGACGGCGGCAGGAACAGTACCTTCCCTGCGCCAAAAGCGGCGTCAGAGGAGGACCACTGTGATTGGCTGTCAGCGTCACGTGCTTTTCAGTACATGTTATACACACAATTCACCGTATCCAATTCATTCACATCCTTATCCAGTTCATTCAGCATTCTATGTATCACAATGTGATTCATATCCGATTTCAGTGATGCTCATATTCATTTCAAGAACAGTGTTATTTGCCTCACTGTTATTTATATCAATTTCAAGAGTTCTTATATTTAAACCATTCTGTAATGTTCATTTTTTAATTTATTTTTAAATGAGCCTTTGTGTTATATCAAGTCTATACAAAACAGTACTCTTGCCTACAGTAAATGACAGCACCTTAACACATGGGGCAGCATATATTTTAATAGATTAACAGTCCAGCAGTTTCCCTCTATACTCAGAATATTTTTTTTCATATCAGGATGGCGCCTCCAGAGCATAATTGCATTCATGAATGCTGAAATGAGGCCGAGATGGCACTTCAAATACTATTACATTTGGAGCTTTTGTCCGAGAATCAGTGTGTATACACATTCCCATAATGCCTCCATTCCTCCCCAATTTTACTCTTTGGGGACTCCACATCCTAGCTGCCATCGCTATAGGAGGCGCGCACCTGTATCTGCGACTAGGGGTAGGAGCCTATCTAGTGCTTAAAGCAATCCCAAACTTCCGCAGCGCAGGCCGGGGACGGGCATGTCCTATGCCTAGTCAGAGCCCGGAGGAGGCTGTGACCACCCTCTGACATTGTGATCCTGGGGTCAGTGCTCTCTCATATTGTACTGGAGAGCTGAATAGTTTGGATCTGTTAACATGTTTGGGTATAGCTCTACCCTGGTTTCTATTCTTTGGATGCTGCCTCTGGTTATCTTGAGGTTTTGATAACGCCAAATTACAATGGGCAAAAGCAAACCCCAGGAGGTTGAGGCGGAAACACCTTCTCCCTCTAAGAATACCAGCATCAATAAAATGTTGCAGAGGGCTATGGGGATAATTTCCACAGAAATATCCCTGCCTGAGAGGACATTGTCTCTGGGAATCCCAAATGATTCAAGCTAAATGGCTCCTTATCATACAGCGCAATTGGTACAAATAGTGCAGTGGACCATTTGGGGTTGGGTAACAACCAAGCCAGTGATGAAGAGGCAAATTCGGCTCCTAATCCAACAGGGGCACACCTGAAAGTTACATCTCGACCTTCTTGAGCCACCAAACGACGTAAACAGCAGCACACATCTCAGTTCCCTCTAGCCCCTGCTAGCCCATATGCTGACTCGAACATTATTGACCCTTAAAATTCCAGCCTAGAGGGGACCATGCTTACACCTCCTTGGGCTGTGGACCTCACAGAGTCTTGTTTTGGAAAAATTAAACAATATCTACATAAAGAACTTTCCTCATTGACAGTGCAGTTGGAGGCCATCGAAATGGGTCTCAATTGCATTTTATCCCAACAAAAGCAAGTTATAAGTTCAATAGCAGTAGCAGAGAATGGTGGCCAGGTTATGACCTCCAACTGCCAACTCAAACTGTTTAAGGACTTTAGCACCATCCACACAGCCACTTTACCTAGAGATGCTGTAATTAGCCATGGTAAAGGGACTGAGGTTGCGGGTACTTTGCACACATCAAAAGCGTTAGGAGTTAATAAGGCCTTGTTGTCCTTTAGGGGAGAGGGTGTGGTCTCACGGCTAGACTGACGACCTAGGAGCTGGGAAACCAAGGTTCGAGCCTCGGGGTCGACTCCACATCCTGTGATTCTTGGCAAATCACTTAATCCCTTAATCTCACCATGCCTACCAAAAACATAAATGTGTCCTGGTGTATGTAACTGATGCTCATGTAAAGCTCTCCAATACATTTGGGTCAAGTTTGCGCTATATAAATCTGCACACATGGAGAAGTGTGGCTCAGGGGTTAGAAGCGGCAGACCCGGAAGCTGAGATCGGCCCTGGACCAGGGTTCAATTCCCCGCCTTGGCGGGTCTTGGGCTAAAAAAAATTCCACGGACTCGATAATTCTCGCTCCGGTGCCTTCTCGACTCACGGGTTCACACTCTGCGACTCTGGGCAATAGCTTGCTTAATCTCCACAACGGCCCCTCGCGGCGGGATGCCTGGCTTTCACCTTGTGGATACCCTGCCGGGGTTATCTCACAGGGGAATACCAGGACGGGTTCCCTAAGCAAGCGCCGGGAAACCCACTGCGGGTAGCTGTGCGCTATATAAGCTCAAATACATTTACACACAAAAAAAAACACTGGCGCTGTGGGGATGCAGCCACCTATGCTAAATACCCCAGCATCCATACTGAGGCAACCAGTGACCGATGTCACCACAGCATCTTGCCCATATGTACTTGTTTTGGTAGGAGTTCCTGAGTTGAATGTGAATTAATGAATCAGAAGGAGGGTCAGGACTAATACATGTTTAAATTGGCTGGCCCAACAGGGGAAGTTCCCCTATTACATGGCTACTGAGATTTTGCTCACATGGAGAGTGGCACGGTTAGGGTCGGGATCCAAGGATCATTGTAGTGATTGTATAATTATAAACTTCAAATCCACACAAGGTAGTGCAGAGGTTATTTGGCCTGCTTCCCTGACTCAGAAGAGAGTCTATGATTCAGGTATTCCAGCTGGGGTATTTTTATAAACCATCTTGTGTTAGGGAATGTGATAATTTTGCACAAAAAAGGACATGTCTTCGCATTGGCCCTGTAAGGACTCCCATTGAGCATGTGATAAGGCCTGTTGGTTTTACAGTGCCCACCTCAAATTGTTTCGGTGCCATGGATGGGATGGAGTAACTAGCCCTTGACAGGAACGGGTCTCCCTGATTATGCTCTCCATTAGGGAAGGGCAGGAGAAGAACTATCCAAGGTGATAGGGCACACTACGATGACGAGGGCGAGTCACGGTTTGAGTTCGCCTGCTTGGCTCTCGCCGTCAGGTCGGTCAAGTTATGAAGGTTTTTGACAAAAATGCTCCAATGATCTCAAACCTCTGAATCTTCTTCCAAGAAGATACTTTCGTGGGTCCAGTGGGTCCTTAACAACAATCCAAGGCTCCAGAAGCTCTGGAACCTCATCCTTCTTCCCTCATGCTCCCTTCATTTGTCCTCACCTTTTACCCCTAATCGTTCATTCTATATCTTTAGGATTTCAGCTTTTCTTTTCGCTTTGCGTGATAAGTGCAATTGGCAAATGATAATGTCCTAAAATATTCACCACCCTGTCTATTTTAAGGCAATCTAATACCTCACACCACATGCCTCTGTTCTTATTCCTCATTCCTTATCACTCATCCATATATCCAATTTCCTTTGACTTCATGACTCAGTGATCACCCTTTCTTTCATCAAACCTCTCTCCTTAACCCCCATTCTCCACTTGTCACCATTCAATTCTTATGTATCAGTTCTAGTACTTCACCTCATCCCACACTCTTCTACTTTCACACCTCATACCCCCCTCTTCATCTCTCATTCCTCATCTCTCACTGCACATTCTTTTCATTTTCACCTCTTTATTTGTCTATGCCTTACTTCAGATTTCTCATCCCTCAATCTTCATCTCCCATTGCTCAATTCTCAGTCTGAACTTATTGCTTTTCATTTCTTGCTTCCTGTCCCTCACCCCTCGTTTCTCTTTTTCCACTTTTCTTTCTTCATCATGAGACCTTCACTTCTCTTCTTTTCTTCCTAATACCTCAACGCTTATGCCTTACTCCTTGAGCCAGATTTCTTGTCCCACACTCTTCACTTTTTTCACTGCTCGGGCCTCAACCCTCAGTCATCATCCGACACCTCTCACCTCTCAACCTTTGCACCTCATTCTTTAGCTCTCTTCTCTCACTGCTTTTCCTACACTTCTCTCTTACTCTTCATCCTTTACTCCTCACTCATTCCCCCTTTCCCACAGTAACCTTTCACACCTCTGTCTTAATCTCTCACTCACAATTTCTCACTCTTTAACTTTCATCCCTTACTCCTCATTCCTCATCCTCACTCTTTATCCTTGGTTTTGTATTGTTACTCTTCAGTCTTCATTTCTCAGCCTTCACTCCAAATCACTCATCCCTCACTTCCCATTTTTCACTACTCATCTCTTGCTCCTCATACCTCATGCAGTATTCCTCATCTCACACTACTTACTCTTCATGCCTTAGTCTCAGTCCTTCTCCCCATCCATCACCCCTTCATCCCTGATTTACTTTCTTTCCTCCCATGAGGACTGCCCCTGTTACATGTGTTCTTACCCCAGATGTTTTATTTAAAGTGTCAAATGTCTGCTTTTCCATAAAAGTCTTTGATAGAAAATCATACATTTGAGGTGAGCAAATTTAGAGTGTCGTTAGTGTTGAGGGTGCTCTATACAGGAGCTGCTTTCCACCTAAACTTGAGAACTACTCAGAGTTCTCTGCTTCTTTTTTGCACAATTTATGTGTCACTCTCAGCCTGAAAGGGTATTGTTTTGACTTATACTGGGTGTACCTTGTGTCTGGACAAAGCTAAACCTCCCTGAAGAGCTGTAATGACAGCGAAGCACGTGTCAGGGGTTGCTTTTGTTAATTTCAGGTTGGCTTGGTTGGTATTTTACCTATTCAGAGCTGTACTACTGCGCCTGAAGTGGTAAAAGGCTTTTGTCATTTTACAGCTCGTCTTGGATAACACTTTGCTAGTCCTATGTTTAAAAACACTGCTGTAGAAATGGCAAAAGCCTTTGTCCCTTTCTATCTCTGCGTGAATGGCACTGTGCTAATCCTACACTTAAAGACTTTGATAGAAAAACAGACATTAGAGGTGAGTGTTGAGGGTGCTCTATACAGGAGCTGCTTTACACCTAAACGAGAGAACTACCCAGAGTTATCTGCTTTATATATATATATATATATATATATATATATATATATATATATATGTGTGTGTGTGTGTGTGTAAACTCCAACTCCAGTCTCCATCAGACACAGACACCGACACCGACACAGGGGCACAAACCAATTTTTCTAAATCTCCATATATTTCATCTAGTTGTTACGCGTTTTGGCATTTCCTGCCTTTGTGATTGTGTGAGCAAGGCAGGAAATGCTGAAACGCATAACAACTAGATGAAATAAATGGAGATTTTGAAAAATGTTTTTGTGCCCCTGTGTCCATGTCTGATGGAGACTGGAGTTGGAGTTTATGTTTAAGCCGCGGTTGCTGGAAAGCGGCAAACCCAACATGCCGTTGATCAGGTGCTTCCTGGTATCCATCAAGATGGTGTGATATGTGTGTGTGTATATATATATATATATATATACATATATATAGAGCTCCTGGGCCTTTGCTGTACAACACATATATATGTAAGATCTATACATATATGTGGGCCGCCGGGCATCACCAAATGACACCTTGGGCCCTTTTTCCTGCTGAAACTGCAGCTGTACCTTCACCTACCACCGCCCAACAGCCCCACCCACCGCACAACCGACAAATACCGGACCCCATGCCTCAGCTGTATTCTGCTCAGCACACGCTCCCTCCACAAAAATGCAGTGGAGATCTGGGACATACTCTACTCCATCGACCCCGGCATCACCTTACACAATGGAAACCTGGATGAACTCCACCTCTGCCCCGGACATCACCATCCCGGATGGCTACAAGATCATTCACATGGAATGCATCAACAAACTGAGTGGAGGCATCCCCATTGTACACAAAAGTACCCTCAGCCTCAATACCCACTCGGACGACCACTCAACCAACATGGAGCACCTCAACTTCAGGTCCAGACCAACCCGAATACCACCCCCTGTAGCACCCTCATCTACAGACCCCCCCGGGCCCGTCCACGGTTCGGCGACTCCGTCATTGACTTCATCGCACCACACACTCTGGCCTCCACAGAATACATCCTCCTCGGCAACTTCAACTTTCACCTGGGCAACATCAATAACAAGAACACATCATCCCTGCTGGAGAACTTCCCCACCGTCGGACTCAAACAATGGGTCTCTTCCCCCAACCCACTGAGCAGGACACACACTCAACCCCATCTTGTCCACAAGCTGCAACATCACCTTCAGCTACACCTTCGAGCTCCTTTGGATCGACCACCCCTGCGTCCAAACCCACCATACACCACTGCGGCCAACGCTACCCTTGCAGAAGTTGGAACAAGGTCACTGAAGAACAGCTCACCACCTCCCTCAGCAAAACCCCACCTCCGACAACTGCAGGCACTAATACCTCAGCATGCAACCATCATTGATGGATCTCTAACTGCGCCAACACACTGGCTTCCCTAAAAAAAAAAACAGGCAAGCGACATTCCAGAAAAGCAAGCTGGTTTCCTCCCGTCTTTCATGAGTCCAGACGCCACTGTAGATGGCTCGAGAAGAGATGGAGGAGCAGCAAGACCCCAGAGGACCACTCAGCCTTCAAAAACCGCTGTCATCGCACACCACCACCTCTTTAGAACAAAGAAACCGGCCCTACAAGAAAGGATCAACACCAACGTACTCAATAGCAAAGAACTTTTTGCCAAACCCAGCACAGAGACAGGAGACAACCCACCCTCCCAAGACCTCTGCAACAACCACAGCACCTTCTTCGACTACAAGATTAAGGAGATATATGACAGCTTCAATACCCAAGACCCTCTCCCCCCACCGGCAACCACCGCACCCAATGACACCGGACCCCAGCAGACCCGGTTCAGTTGGACTCCCCTCATTGCTGACAACACCCTCAAGACCATGAAGTGCATTCTTTCTGGAGCCCCCTCAGGCCCCTGTCCGGACCACAACTTCAACAGAGTCACCACCTCCATTGCTCCAAACCCTGCTGCACCATCAACTGCTCCATCAACTCCACCACCTTCCTGAAAGACTGGAAACACACAGAGATCAACCCCTTGCTGAGGAAACCCTCTGCCGACCCAAAGAACCTCAAGAACTTCAGATCCATCTCTCTGCTCCGTTTCTCAGCCAATGTCATCGAGAAGGCAATCAACGTCCAACTTTCTGAATTCATTGAAGCGAACCACATCCTGGACCTCTCCCAATACTGCTTCTGAAGCAACCACAGCACGAAGCCGCCCTACTTGCAGTCACAGATGACGTCTGCACCCTCCTCGACCGAGGTGAGACTGCAGCCCTCATCCTCCTGGGCCTCTCTGCTTCCTTCAACACCATCTCCCACCACACCCTATCCACAAGACTCCACAAACCTGACATCCGCGACAAAGCCCTGGAATGGATCTGCTCCTTCCTCATTGGCCAAACACAAAGAATCAGACTACCACAGTTGCACTCTAAACCCACAGAGACCATAGAGCTCCTCCCTGAGCACCACTCTCTATGAGTCCCACTCTCTTCAACATCTACACGGACCCACTCACAGCCTCCATCAGGAAACACATTCAACATCTTCGCCTATCCCAATGACACCCAGCTTATCCTCTCCCTCACCAACAAACTCACTCCGCCTGGGACAACTCCTGGTGGCCCACAGACCTTGGATCCCCCCATGCCTACAGACCTTGGATCCCCCCACGCCCACAAACCTTGGATCCCCCCACAGACGACGCATGAAACCTCTGCATCATTCTGGACTCCAGATCAACATAGTCTCATCATCCTGCTTCCACATGCTACATTTGCTCCGAAAGATCTTCAAGCGGATCCCCACCAAGTCCAGAAAGATGGTCACTCACACACTCATCAGCAGCAGACTCAACTACGGCAACACACTCTACGCCGGCATCAATCAGAAACTCCTCTGCGGAACATTCAGAATGCCTCCGCCAGACTCGCCCTCAATATCCCCCGCCACGGCCACATCACTGGCCACCTGAGACCTCCACTGCCTCCCAGTCAACGAAAGAATCTGCTTCAAGCTCCTCCTACAAAGCCCTACACGGCATGGGACCTGCGAACCTCAACCATCGCCTTGCATTAAACTCACCCACCAGACTCCTCCGCTCTGCCCAACTGGCACTGGACCACGGCCGGAGGACGATCCTTCTACTACCTTGCAGCAAAGACCTTGAACACCCTGCATTTCCACCTCAGGTAATCATCATCACTGCCTCAATTCAGAAAGGACCTCAAGATGTGGGTCTTTGACTGAATCGCAGTGCCTTCTACGGATCAGCAGTCCCCCCTACCAGCGCCTTGACACCCTTATGGGTGAGTAGTCGCGCTGTACAAGTCACATGATTGATTGATTGACTCGTGTCAAGGGTTGCTTTTATTCAATTCAAAGCTGTTATACAGTGCCTGGAATGGTACAACACTTTGGTTATTTTATTTCTTGGCATGGATGGCACTAACTAATCCTGTGTCTAAAGACTTTGCTGTAAAAATGACAAAAGACTTAGGGCCTGATTACAAATTTGGCTGTCCAATGGACTGCCAAACCCATGTGGCAGTGCGGCTACCGGCAGTCCTACTGCCATATTATGAGTTTGATGGTCGGACCGCCGTAGGAACGCTGTTACCACAGGGTTACAAGATCCCTGTAAGTCTTGCAGCGTCTGAGGCCCGCAATATGCTGGTGGGGCCGCTGCGGAACCGCCAAGCATATTACGAGATTCCTGACTGCTACAGATTTCATGGCAGTAAGCCCACTATGAAAAGTGTAGTGGTGAGGAAACTAAGGGGGTCCTACATGGCCCTCTGTTGCCTCTGGGCCTTGAGACACATGCAGGGGGGCAGTAGGTTTGCACCCCTGTCTGTATGCACTCCGTGTTCCAGCACAGCATGGACTTCACAGTCCATGCCATGCTGGAAAGTGCTGTGGTGGTTGCATGCTGCCTCCTTTCTAAGGCTCACATATGACGCTTTGATAGGCACCCCCATGGGCCGGCTAGCTGCCGCAGGACTGCCTGACATGTATTTCAATCAGAATATGGCGGGCAGCTAGACGGCGGGTTTCGTGGTCTGGGAGTATGGCGCTGGCGTGGCAGCCCACTCCAAGACCGCCAAACTTGTAATGAGGCCCTTGGTCACTTTATAGCTTGGAGTGGATGGAACTGTACAAATCCTATACTTAAAAACTTTGCTAGAAAAATTGACATTTGAGGTGAGCAGGTTTGGGGGTGTTGTAGAGTGCTCCATAGAAAGGAACTGCACTCCATGTAAACTTGGGAACTACCCAGAGTTCCCTGGTTCCTCTTTTGTATAATTTAGACATCCTGAAACGATAAAGATATATACATATGTGTGCACGCCCATGTATATGGACTTATATGTGTGTGTGTTTTCTTTTTATTTTGTACATGAGAAACATTTTTTATTCCTTCCCTCCCTTTACATCTACCCCTTTCCTAAACCTGAAATCACCATAGTTGATTCAATGTAGTCCTCATCATATCATTTCAGGCTATGTAATATTCATTTCAATATGTAATATTAATTTTAAAGCAAATCAACATAAGTTCATTGCAAGCCATATTCATTTGGACAGGGGTCATATTCATTTAAACATGGCTTGTGGTTATTTCGATATGTGGTTATTAATTTCAAAGCATGTTACATTTATCTCAAATAGTTTCATATTCAGTCAAAAAATGCCATATTCATTTTAATAAATGTCTTATTCCTTTTGATGTGGACATATTCATTTTAACAGGTGCCATATTTATTTCAAAGTGGTTCATATTCATCTTAACATGTGTCATATTCCTTTCAATGAATGTCATATTCATTTCAATGGATGTCAGATTCACCTTAACACTTGTCATAATCATTTTAACATGGCCCACATCCATTTCAACATAGGTCATATTCATTTCAATACATGAAATATCCTTTTTGATGTATATCATATTCATTTCAAAGCATAACAGATTCAGTTTGACAAGTTTAATTTTATTTTCGCTGTTGGTCATATTCATTTTAAGACATTTTAAATCAATTTCAGTGGGGATCATAGTCATTTCAATGCATGTCCTATTCATCTTAGCATATATCATATTGCTTTCAATGGATGTCTCATTCAAAATAACAAATCTTATATTAATTTTAACATGAATTATATCCATTTCAACACGTATCATAATCATGTCAATGTGTATCAAATCACTTTTAAAGCAAGCTGTATTCATTTTGATTTTACTCTTATTCATTTAAAATCATGGCAAATTAATTTCAATAGACCTCATATTCATTTCAACTTATTTCATATTCATTTTAACATGTATCATATTAATTTGAATATGTAGCATATTAATTTCAATGCATGTCATATTAATTTTGACAAAGGTCATGAGAATTTCAGCTTTGTTCATACTCATTTTAAGGCATGTTAAATTCATTTCAATGGGGCTTATATTTATTTCAACACAAGCCATATTCATTTGAAATCATCTCCTATTCATTTCTGTATATCTCATATTCATTGCAATGTAGGTAATATCCATTTCAACTTAATTTATATTCATTGCAACATGTGTTACAACCATTTCAGTGTATATTATAATTTCAATATGCATTATATTCTTTTCAGAATATAATATATTCATTTCAGTAACTTATATTCATTTCAATCTGTCATTTTCATTTCATTGTATGTCATATTCCTCTTGGCATATGTTAGTCATTTCAGGGAATGTTCCATTCTTGTTGATGTATATTGTATTTGTTTCACTGATTGCTGTATTGTTTATAGTGAGGGCCATATTCATTAAAGTATCATTGATGTATATTTCAATATGTCTCTTATTCAATTCAGAGTGTGTGTTATCCATATTAATCGCTAAGTAGTATATTCACTCTGCCAGGTTTCATATTTGTTTGGGTTCAAGTCAGATTCACTCTGCCAGGTGTCCTATTTACCTTGACACATATTATATTCATTCTGGTGTGTGTCATAATCATTTTGCATCACGATATGCATTTCAGAAGGTGTTGTATATGGGGATCTGTAATTTTGACGTGAACGGCTTCCCATACGAGTCACTGCCAGTTTGAGTCGCGCATGCATTGGGGAGCAGAGTCTCCGCTCTGCGGCTGTGTTCTGAGTCAGTTCGCGTATGCACTGTGTCATCCGGCTACGTGAAGGTAGATTCTCAGCCCTGTGGGAAAATGTCAGCCCGTATGCGCATGTATCATATATAAGCACAATCTTTATGTCTCAGCCCTTATGTGCACAATAATTAGGAGAGGAGGTTGTGAAGTCTGACCTCTCGTAAAATTAACCCAAGTTTTCACAGAAATTCAATGTTGACATATTTATAGACAAGTTGCTCGGGACGGGCATGAATGTTTTTCCATAAGGGGTGACAGGTGTTTATCACAGTGGGGTCTACTGATGTTGCTGTGGGCCACACTGACTGTCAAGGGCCTAAGTAGGGGTAGGGTGTCAGAAAGGTGTAGATATAACAAAATTGGAATCTTGAGCATTGCAGGTGTAGCCATGTGTAGTAAAGTATGGGTGCTACAGTTCTACCCATGGTATATCATTGTTTAGGCCATGAATATGGGTTTTGAGCCGGTGGACCCAGCGTTGCGCGCGCCTTAGCAGTGGTATTTCATTCCATTGGGGGTTTGTCTCTAGGAGAGTCAACTCCATCTCTTCGCTTGTGTGTCCTAGCTCAATGAAGTGGTTTGTCATCTTAGTTGATGTACGGCCCCTGAGTATCGTGCTTCTGTGTTCGCTCATCCTCGTCTTAACTGTTCTCGTGGTCATGCCCACATACCTCATCTGGCAGGGGCAGGTGATGAGGTAGACGCAGTTCTTAGTGTTACAATTAGTATGGGTCTTTTGTGTCCATCTAAAGTTCCCCACTTGGATAGTTTTTGTGTGTTTGGTTGTTGGACAGGCAGTGCAAGAGCCACACGGGTAGTGACCACATACCGGGGGGAGGTTCCAGAGAGTGTTAACAGTAGGTTTATTTATAGGCTGTGGGCAGGTGTGGATCAGTTGGTCTCATACGTTGCTGGTACGTTTAAAGGCAAAACGGGGTTCCTGGATCTCAAGACTCCCTGTATTTAGGATCTTTTAGTTGCGTTTGATTATCCCTTTGATCTGAGGAATTGGCCGTAGGGAAGATTTTCTCGAGGCACCTTAGGATAAGGCGCAATTGGAGTGGATTAAAAGAATATGACGAACAAGCTGAAAGCCTCAGCAGGAATCTACATAACAGAGTATACCCGACAGATGTCATCAGCAAGGAGAGGAAACGTGCTAGAAACAACCACCGCGAAACCTTACTGGAAACCAAACCTCAACAGACCAATGAAGCCATCACAGGTGTCACCACTTACACTCCCCTATCCAACCAGATCAAATGGATAATCAAACAAAACTGGAAGATCCTAATGCAGGGAGTCTTAAGATCCAGCAACCACGTTTTGCCTTCAAACGCACCAGCAACCTGGTGGAGGAAGAGGAGAGTGTTAGAGGGAGAGAGGGCTGCGGGAGGGAGAGAAGAGTGCTGGAGGGAGAGAAGAGTGCTGGAGGGAGAGAAGAGTGCTGGAGGGAGAGGGGAGTGTTAGAGGGAGAGAGGGGTGATGGAGGGAGAGGAGAGTGCTGGAGGGAGAGAAGGGTGATAGAGGGAGAGAAAAGTGCTATAAGGAGAGGAGAGTGTTAGAGGGAGAGAAGAGTGCTGGAGGGAGAGAAGAGTGCAGGAGGGAGAGAAGAGTCCTGGAGGGAGAGGAGTGTGTTAGAGGGAGAGAGGGGTGGTGGAGGGAGAGAAGAGTGCTGGATGGAGAGGAGAGTGTTGGAGGGAGAGGAGAGTGCTGGAGGGAGAGGAGTGTGTTAGAGGGAGAGAGTGGTGGTGGAGGGAGAGAAGAGTGCAGGATGGCGATGAGAGTGTTGGAGGGAGAGAGGGGTGTTGGGGGTAGAGAAGAGTGCTGGAGGGAGAGAAGAGTGCTGAAGGGAGAGAAGAGTGTTAGAGAGAGAGAGGGGTGCTGGAGGGAGAGAAGAGTGCTGGAGGGAGTGCCTTCTGTGAATACCAAAATGGTAGTAAGTTTAGGATTTTGTCTTAAGTTAGTTCTGTGAATCGGGCCTGTAGTGATTTAATCTCGTTGTAAAACAAGGATATGGACTCTCTTGTCTTTCACTATTTGAATAGCTCCTAGACACGCGTTTTCTTCGCCTCTGCGCTTCATCATTTATAACCGTAGAGCACAGACAGCCCTTTACCTCTTTTTTATTTACGTCTAATTGTAAAGCTGACGTAAAACACAGCCTGCATCTTCACCCCTCCTGTCACATCTTAAAATACAGATCTAGGTAAAGGTCCATCTAATTTACTCCTCTATCAATGTAAATCACAAGTGTTTGTAAAGTGATTTGAATTAACATATTATAATGTAATGCAGAGGTAAATGTGATGTTGCATCTAATGTAATCCTCTCACAAGTGTATGTAATGCTCCTTTTAATGTACACATGTTATGATCTAAAGCACAGGTACATATGTTGCATCAAATTTACTCCTTTATTAATGTAAATCAGAAGGATATGTAATGTTGCTAGTAGTTTGCAAATATGATGTAAAGCACAGGTACATATGTTGCATCAAATTTACTCCTTTATTAACGTAAACCAGAAGGATATATATTGTTGCTAGAGGGCCGATTCAAATTCAAATTTGATAAATGACAATGGGGATATATCAAATGGAAACCCGAATGCGGGAGTTGGCTTGAAGGAAATCATTAACTCGGTTGGTAACAGTATAAGTGGCATTGAAGGTGTTACAATTGTCAGCTGGAATATTGCCGGATGGAAATCCAAGGGGAATGTCCTGGGGTGGAAGAACTTTTATTGACACCCATGATATTTTTTGTTTCCAGGAAACTTGGTGTAGGGAAGATGTTAATTATGAGAGGTTTGTATCCTATAACCTGTTGGCGCAAGGGTCTACTTCAGGGAGAGCTAAAGGTTGCCTTTTGATATTAGTTTCAATTAAATGGCCAATTGTCGTAAAAAGGTATTTAACCGTGGGTGCCCATGCACAGATTCTTTGGCTTCAGGAGGATCACAGACGCAATATCCTACTAGTAAACATTTACAATAATGTTTTTGACAACTCTAGGACGTTAGTTATAAATGACTTGGCTAGCGCCATTGATAATTTAAATACAGAAACTAATATTAATTTTGATTTTATTTGGGTGGATGTTTTTAATATTTCGCTATGTGAATTGTCTAGCCAAAAAGTTTGTGGAGTTATAAATAACGCTGGTTCGGATGATCTGCACTTCAAACACAACAACTATGGAGAATTATTACATAAACTTATGGGGTGTTATGATCTGGAAATCTTGGATTTCGCCAAAGACGAAAATGGTCAAATCATCCCTACTTTTAAGAACCGGCAGACTAGCTCAGTCATTGACCATGTGATTGTTTCTTCTAATATCATTCCATATTGTGCTTCTCCCAGGATAGAAGTCACTTCTCTAAGTGACCATAACCGTATTATCTTAAAATGTACTTTCTGGGGTGGAAGCCTTGTTGGAGCAGGAACAATAGTTTCCAATGTGGAGCCACACAGACCAAATGGAGTAAGACTAAGATGGATAGTGGAGAAAGCTGATGAATTAATACATTCTATTGTTAAAGAAAGCCTGATAGATATCACCCTTATCCTTTATGATAGTACTGATTTTGAACTGGTTTTATCTGTTTTTAATGGTATCAACAAATCTATTGATGCCAGAGTGTACAGCGTAGAAACGGACCGGGCTGGTTCGACCACACGTGTACTACCCTATTACCTAAGTTAAAATATGCCCTTGCCAAAAAGCCTAGGGACACTAATCTAATTTCTGCATTAAGATTAGAGTACAAGCAAGCTCTGAAACGGAGGAAGGGTGATCTGCAGCAGCAGGCTTGGGACCTCCTTAACCAAGCCGCTGAACTATCTAATAATACGTTATTTTGGGCCACCATAAACTCCCCTTTCCTTAAAGAGGAAAATATTCCAGAGTTAACCTCTAATGTCCCTAGTGAAGGATGGGTTTCACACTTCTCTGAAATTTTTAACTCTGCTAGTTGTGTAGATACCTTGCCAAGGAGGTGGCCTGTTCTACCACTGGATGTTACTGTCAGCAAGGTTGAGCTTGGTATACGTTCTAGTAAGGGGGGAAAAGCCCAGGGACCTGATGGGGTACCTATCGACGTTTATAAAGCAGCCCCAGAAATGTGGAGTCCCCTCCTGACTATTGTATTTAATGCAGCAGTCCGCACTGAGGCCCTGAAACCTGGGGGGAATCGATCATAATCCCGATATACAAAAAGGGTAGCCGGTCTGATGTAAAAAATTATCGTCTCATCTCCCTTCTAGACTCCTCAGTTAAGATCATGAGTAGAGTTATGTTGGTTAGATTAGAAGAGTGGGTGGAGAAAGAGGACATTTTGGCCGCTAGCCAGTATGGTTTCAGGAAGGGCTGGGGTACACTCGACCAGTGTATAAACCTTGATTTATTGATTGGCAAATAACTGAAGCTAAATATGGCTCTTTATATCTCTGCTTCGCAGATCTAAGTAGTGCTTTTGATATGGTTGACCATTCCCTATTATGGCCAACCTTGTTACAGCTAGGAGCGCCAGAGGGTATAATCTTTCTCCTTGCCAGGCTGTACGAAAAGTTACGAACATGTGTGTGCTACGGCACTAAAGGCGAATGTACCCCCAAATTCAGTGTTAAACGAGGAATTAGACAGGGTTGTGTAGTGGCCCCCCTACTTTTTATATTATTTATTAATGAAATCGACGTAATTTAAAAAAATGTAATTGCTGATGCCCCCATGATCAAAGGCGTTTCTGTTCCGGTGTTGTTATATGCTGATGACGCCGTTTTGCTCTCTAGAACTCCCCTTGGACTTCAGCGTTTGATTGATAGATTTTCCATCTTTATTAAAGACAGAAAGCTGATGATCAATAAGCGGAAACCGTACACCATGACTTGTGGGTCAAAAAGCAAATTTTCGAATGCCTTTTTTATTGACTGTGAAAAGGTGCAACAAGTAGATACATTTTGCTATCTTGGGATTACCTTCTCTAAAGATAGAAAATGGAACAGTGAGTTTAACAATATCCGTAATAAAATGGCCAAAAATGCCCATGGTGTTTTTAGATTCGCGGCGAAAGTTGGGGACAGACGTACTAGAGATATGCTTCAGATCTACAAAGCAAGATGTGTTACAACGGCATTATGTGGGGCAGGTGTCTGGGGCCACAGCTGTGACTACAACTTGCAGCTGGAGGAAAATACGTTTTTAAAGAAGCTCTTGTGTTTACCCCATAGTGCCCCCACTCAGCTGATTCACCGAGAATTGGATATTAATTTCCTAATTGATCTGTTATCCTTAAGGCCACTTATGATATGGCGTTCCATTTGCTCCAGGATGAAAAGTTTTTTAACAGATCTATAATTGAGGATTGATTACCATTGGATAAATATCAGAAAATTCCTTGGTTGAAATACGTTGTAGATTGCTTCTCTAAAATATTTAACCTAAACGTCCTGATTGACCCAAGTGCCGCATCTCTGATACCTAAGGCAGAGATTAGAATTAAATATTTAGCTTTTAGAGCAAGGAAGCGGGCATTAGCTAACGGTTCTATGTCCACTGTCATGTTCTACAGTAGATATAACATTATTGAAGGTTTCCCTTTTTATCTAGTTATGGTGACTAGGCCATCCCACAAGTTTGTGCTAACCAGACTGAGATTTGGAGTAGCACATCATTTGGTGGCCCTACCGAACCTTAAGAAACACCCGATAGGGCCATGCTTATGTGATGGCGTATCCAAACAGAGCACCTTGCACTTTTTATTATTCTGCAAACTGTACATGAATTTCCGTATTGCCTATTTGAAACCTATGTTTGTTAAATATGGTGTACGTTCAGTTAACCAGGCATTGAATTTAATAATTAATTTGAAATCTGTTTTTTTATACTGCTAAATTTTTAAATCAGGCTATTAATGCTCGGAAAAGCATGTCATGTTAAGCATTTATGTCTGTATTTTATTTTCTCTTTCGGTATTCTGTAAAATTGTTATTTCATGCGTTTTACTTTGAGCTTTTATGTTCATTTTATATGTTCCGAATAAAGCTTCATGAACTGAACTGATATGTAATGTTGCTAGTAGTTTGTACATATGATGTAAAGCAGAGGTACATAAGATGTTGCATCAAATTTGCTCCTTTATTTATGTAAATCACAGGATATGTAATGCTCCTTTTAATGTACACATGTTATGATGTAAAGCACAGGTACATATGTTGCATCAAATGTAGTCCTTCATTAATGTGAATCAGAAGGGTATGTAATGGTTTCAATTAACAAGTATTATGATGTAAAGCAGAGATACATACGATGTATTTAATTTACTCCTTTATTAATGTAAATCACAAGGATATGTAATGTTTTAATGAACACATATGATGAAGTAAAGCAGGGGTACATGTGATGTTGCTTCTAATTTCCTCTTCTCTTGGTGTTAAGAGCAGACATAGCTGATCCTGTTTCATTAAAATTAAGGATGAGGGGGTCCCAGAGAGGGAAGAAACATATTATTTAAAGGCTATTTGAATAAATCTTAGTCGGAAAAAGAATACCTCTACAATGTTTTAATTCACATTATAGGAAAAAGCAGTAATACGCATTTATGAAACATACAAAAAATGGTGGTGGTGCAAGTGCCCCTGGGGATGGGAGGGACGTGATATAGTGAGGGTAGGGTGGGGGGTATTCGTGACAATAAAAACACGATATTGATCAAACAATATTACCAGTTAAATGCCAAATATTCAATGAAGCAGACGATGAATCAATACAAAACTTCAACTAACACATGCCCCAATGTCCGTGTTTGTACACATGTAGTGGGTTGGAGGGGGCTGTGTAAAGAAGGGGGATGAGTGTCGACGTTTCGACCCAATAAACGCAGGATTTGGTCAGCTCCTTGCATACGGGTCTTCTTCAGGACGGGTAGAAATAGTGGGGCAACCACCTATCATTAGAAAGATGAATTACATAATATATCAAATAAACAGATCTCGAATTTAGTATGGGTAGACACATATTATGTACAGGGCGTACCTGAATAAATCAGTATAGAGAGAATCGATATTTCAGGAAAAAATCGGGGGGCGATTATTCTATCCTGTGAAGAGTGATAATTGATCCAATTAATACCATATTATCAAGCGAAATAAATCTATTAAATTATGGTGGAAACTACCATGAGACTTACTTGTGAAGTAAAGTCCGGTTTCCACAAGGGGATCCGATAGCTGGTTCGGGAGAGCCACTCAAACAATCTATACAGAAGGGAACAGCATTTAAAATTGGGCCAGTTCGAGATAAAGCTTGAGAAAAAAGGTGCAACGGAAGCCAGGCTTACCGAGTAGCATCGAGGTCCTCTTTTTAGACTTTGTAGTTTAGGTAAGTGTTCTGATAATATCAAAATTAGGGTCCTGTAAGGCAGAGAGTGATGGAGCGTCATTAGTTTGATTATTATTATTACAAAGGTGTGATAATGCGCACCGCAGAGATATTGCGGGAGCCAGAGTAGAGAGAAGCTTACCGGTCGGCATATCGCTCGACGTCTCTCTCAGGTTCCTCTGTCAAAATCTTTTGTAGTTACACTCTGAACAGTGTCCTATAGGACAAAGAAAAGTCACGGAGCGCCGTTACTTTAGGAGTGGCAACACCATGTTTAAACCGTAAACCACTGAGAGTCAATGTCTAAAAGGCGGCTTACCGGTCGGCAAAAGGCTCGGCGTCTCACTCGGGATTCTCGAAGGAAGTGAACAACTTCCTGAAGCCGTGGTAGTCAAGGCAACCGGGATCACGTGGAATGACAAAAGGAATGAAAGACTACCCGGAGTCGGCCGTCTCCAAGGGAAACAATTTGGTTTCGTATGACGTTTTGGAAACACGATAAATTGATATCCTTGGGGCGTATTGACTCAGTGTATGCCTAATTAGCTGGGGGACGCATAATCAGTAATACAGAAGTTAGTCTAATTTGTCATATTAATTGACGAATGTGGGAAGTAACAAGGAATTGATTCACATTAGTCATGAATTTATGGTAAAACACAGCACTGTCCTGGAGTGGTCAGCGAACTACCCAAAACCCATATGACAATTATATTGCAGTTAAAATTGAAATTAGATATCACATACTGCGTACCTATCACACGATGGTAAAGCAGTATACATCATTAACAGTCAAGTAATTCGTAACCAAGATATACTTATTGGAAGAGGCAACGTGCCATGCAGTTCATTCTAGGCAAAAACAATTCATACTGTATCTAGAGATGTACCGCGAACCTGTCACATGACGGTCTAGGCAGTTACGTTTGGTACCAAGCATATAAATACATTCTCAGGTTATAGAGAGACATATCATATGTAACAGAAGATTAGTGGACATCGTTCAAGTGCCAGTCATCCTGTCTACGGTAGGGTCGCAAGCTGTGAGAATGAACTATCTTGTTCGTTCAGGCCTGAGTGAATAGAGTCAAAAAAGAACATCCACTTAAGTTCCCTGATGTTAAGTATATCAGAAATGTTGCCTCCCCTGGGGCCTAAGGTAGCTCTTTCAATGACAACCCATTTCAGGCTCTCGGGTGGGTGTTGGGCTACCCTGAAATGGTCAACTAATGGGGCACCTACCACATCACACCTAATACGGCTCATATGTTGTAGGACACGTTGTTTAATTTTCTGTTGGGTTTGACCGATATAAATGAGGTTGCAGGGACAAACAATCGCATATATCACAATGGAAGAATTACAGTTAGTTAAAGATCTCAATTGGATTTTGTGCTGGTTATGCTGAAATTCTTTAGTCTGTATGGAACTATCACAGGCTTTACATTGGCCGCATCTAAAGTGGCCAGTAATTGGTGGAAGATTCCAGAGTGATCTGATGGTCGGGTCCTCCCTCATTGGAAGGAGCGAGCGTACTACGTAGTCCTTCACACTTTTTGATTTTTTGAAGGCATGTAAGGGGGTGCCTGGATGTTGGATATCATCTGCAATCAATTGCCAATGACGATTAACAATCTTTTTGATTTGGTTGCTCTTAGTTGAAAAAGTCATAACGCAAACAATGCGATCCTCTTGGATGTTGGTGGAGTCTTTGGTCTTCAGGAGTTCCTCTCGGGGGTAGAACCAGGCTCTTTTTCGGGCCTTAGTAACCACTCTTTTGGGATAGCCACGGGCTTTCAAACGATCCGTTAAGTCTTCAGATTGTTGGAAGTAATGTTCCTTGGTGGAGCAGTTCCTACGGACACGTAAAAACTGACCGAATGGGAGATTGTCTCTGAGGGCACGTGGGTGGTGACTACTGTATTGCAATAGGGAATTCCTCTCCGATGATTTTCTATATAGTGTCGTTAACAGTTGGCCCTGGTCGTGGTAAATGGTGATATCCAAAAAATCTATACTTTGATTATCAGATTGAATAGTAAATTTTAAATGAGGTGATTGTTGGTTCAGCCAAATATGGAACTCATTGAGCGTGGAGGGATCGCCATTCCAGATCATTAGAATGTCGTCTATGTAACGAACCCAAAGGTGTAAGTGATTACGAAAAGGGTTATGAATATTGAGTATATTGTTGTCCTCAAAGGCTGCCATGTATAGAATGGCTACATCCGGGGCCAATGGAGCCCCCATTGCCACACCTTGGGTTTGTAGAAAGAAATCATTTTTAAAGGTGAAGAAGTTTTTTGTCATTGCCACCCGGAGTAGGGATATAATGAATTCCGATGGTATGGTATATGACAAAAAGAAAACTTACCCCTACCTCCTAGACGACTATTATAAGCAGGACCAACAAGGAAGATTCACTAACAGAGGTCGAGGAAGTTTCCGTGGCAGAAGGAATTATACAACCTTCTCAGATTCTTCCTAAAGTTCCGAAGGCGAACAGGAATGTGCTGGCCCCAGTCGCCCATACAACTATCCGGATTACAGTTATCAGTCACCACAATACGCACCTTTTTTAGGACAACGACCTGCACCATGGCGCCCACCGAGAGGCAGAGGAAATTTCTCCAACAGAGGCCAAACACGTGGACAGAACCAGAACAACGCCAACTGGGACACCGGACGAGGTCAAACTTCGAAACAGGTACATTTTCAACAGGAACAGCACGGAGAGAGAACCACACGGAACAAGACCTATCGTTGGTACCGCAGAAATCCATTTCGAATCCTGTAGTAAATATCTCAACTTACACCCTGAACGAAGAAGAAATACGTGCACTGAGCAAAGGACTATCATATGTTCCCACCAGTAGACCGGATCCCTTTACAGTCCGCACTGAACTGTTCAAATTTTTCAGGAAGGTCAGACTCAAATACTTCTTTAGAAATGCCGGTCCATACAAAAATCCTTCCTACACGGGTTTGAGGATCCCCTCTACGTCTGTCCCACCCTCCTGCACCATGACGAATAAAATCCTGGCATATGAGGCAGTTGTATGGAGGGATGTCAACTCAACCATATCCAATCATACCTACACCAGGTATAACATCAGTAAAACTGAAAAAGATGCCCTCCAATCACTGGCTAAGAACACAGAGGTTGTGATTAAACCTGCTGATAAGGGCGGGGCTATTGTTATTCAGGACGTCCAAAAGTACGAAGCTGAAATTCAACGCCAACTAACAGATGGGATCAGTTATCATAAACTACGCTCTGATCCGTCCCAAGCAATAGCACGTGAAATCCTGGAAATAACCCAACTTGGACTGGATCTCGGCTTCCTCTCGAAACAAGAATTTGAGTATCTCAACCAACGACATCCACGTCTGGCCACGATATATACTCTACCCAAAATTCATAAAGATATGAACAATCCACCAGGGCGCCCGATTGTTTCGGGGTGCGGTTCTATATTGGAACCACTTGGCAGATATATCGATTACTTTCTAAAACCCCTGGCAGAAGCCACCAAAACATATCTAAGAGACACCTTACAAACTATCAATCTGGTGGAGAACTCACCCTTTGATCCTGTGACCCAACTGTTGGCTACCTGTGATGTAGTTTCTCTTTATACATGTATCCCACAAGAGGAAGCACTTGGAGTCATCATGAGATATTTGGAATCTAGGCCAGCACCCATGCAGGTACCATCGGAATTCATTATATCCCTACTCCGGGTGGCAATGACAAAAAACTTCTTCACCTTTAAAAATGATTTCTTTCTACAAACCCAAGGTGTGGCAATGGGGGCTCCATTGGCCCCGGATGTAGCCATTCTATACATGACAGCCTTGGAGGACAACAATATACTCAATATTCATAACCCTTTTCGTAATCACTTACACCTTTGGGTTCGTTACATAGACGACATTCTAATGATCTGGAATGGCGATCCCTCCACGCTCAATGAGTTCCATATTTGGCTGAACCAACAATCACCTCATTTAAAATTTACTATTCAATCTGATAATCAAAGTATAGATTTTTTGGATATCACCATTTACCACGACCAGGGCCAACTGTTAACGACACTATATAGAAAATCATCGGAGAGGAATTCCCTATTGCAATACAGTAGTCACCACCCACGTGCCCTCAGAGACAATCTCCCATTCGGTCAGTTTTTACGTGTCCGTAGGAACTGCTCCACCAAGGAACATTACTTCCAACAATCTGAAGACTTAACGGATCGTTTGAAAGCCCGTGGCTATCCCAAAAGAGTGGTTACTAAGGCCCGAAAAAGAGCCTGGTTCTACCCCCGAGAGGAACTCCTGAAGACCAAAGACTCCACCAACATCCAAGAGGATCGCATTGTTTGCGTTACGACTTTTTCAACTAAGAGCAACCAAATCAAAAAGATTGTTAATCGTCATTGGCAATTGATTGCAGATGATATCCAACATCCAGGCACCCCCTTACATGCCTTCAAGAAATCCAAAAGTGTGAAGGACTACGTAGTACGCTCGCTCCTTCCAATGAGGGAGGACCCGACCATCAGATCACTCTGGAATCTTCCACCAATTACTGGCCACTTTAGATGCGGCCAATGTAAAGCCTGTGATAGTTCCATACAGACTAAAGAATTTCAGCATAACCAGCACAAAATCCAATTGAGATCTTTAACTAACTGTAATTCTTCCATTGTGATATATGCGATTGTTTGTCCCTGCAACCTCATTTATATCGGTCAAACCCAACAAAAAATTAAACAACGTGTCCTACAACATATGAGCCGTATTAGGTGTGATGTGGTAGGTGCCCCATTAGTTGACCATTTCAGGGTAGCCCAACACCCACCCGAGAGCCTGAAATGGGTTGTCATTGAAAGAGCTACCTTAGGCCCCAGGGGAGGCAACATTTCTGATATACTTAACATCAGGGAACTTAAGTGGATGTTCTTTTTTGACTCTATTCACTCAGGCCTGAACGAACAAGATAGTTCATTCTCACAGCTTGCGACCCTACCGTAGACAGGATGACTGGCACTTGAACGATGTCCACTAATCTTCTGTTACATATGATATGTCTCTCTATAACCTGAGAATGTATTTATATGCTTGGTACCAAACGTAACTGCCTAGACCGTCATGTGACAGGTTCGCGGTACATCTCTAGATACAGTATGAATTGTTTTTGTCTAGAATGAACTGCATGGCACGTTGCCTCTTCCAATAAGTATATCTTGGTTACGAATTACTTGACTGTTAATGATGTATACTGCTTTACCATCGTGTGATAGGTACGCAGTATGTGATATCTAATTTCAATTTTAACTGCAATATAATTGTCATATGGGTTTTGGGTAGTTCGCTGACCACTCCAGGACAGTGCTGTGTTTTACCATAAATTCATGACTAATGTGAATCAATTCCTTGTTACTTCCCACATTCGTCAATTAATATGACAAATTAGACTAACTTCTGTATTACTGATTATGCGTCCCCCAGCTAATTAGGCATACACTGAGTCAATACGCCCCAAGGATATCAATTTATCGTGTTTCCAAAACGTCATACGAAACCAAATTGTTTCCCTTGGAGACGGCCGACTCCGGGTAGTCTTTCATTCCTTTTGTCATTCCACGTGATCCCTGTTGCCTTGACTACCACGGCTTCAGGAAGTTGTTCACTTCCTTCGAGAATCCCGAGTGAGACGCCGAGCCTTTTGCCGACCGGTAAGCCGCCTTTTAGACATTGACTCTCAGTGGTTTACGGTTTAAACATGGTGTTGCCACTCCTAAAGTAACGGCGCTCCGTGACTTTTCTTTGTCCTATAGGACACTGTTCAGAGTGTAACTACGAAAGATTTTGACAGAGGAACCCGAGAGAGACGTCGAGCGATATGCCGACCGGTAAGCTTCTCTCTACTCTGGCTCCCGCAATATCTCTGCGGTGCGCATTAGCACACCTTTGTAATAATAATAATCAAACTAATGACGCTCCATCACTCTCTGCCTTACAGGACCCTAATTTTGATATTATCAGAACACTTACCTAAACTACAAAGTCTAAAAAGAGGACCTTGATGCTACTCGGTAAGCCTGGCTTCCGTTGCACCTTTTTTCTCAAGCTTTATCTCGAACTGGCCCAATTTTAAATGCTGTTCCCTTCTGTATAGATTGTTTGAGTGGCTCTCCCGAACCAGCTATCGGATCCCCTTGTGGAAACCGGACTTTACTTCACAAGTAAGTCTCATGGTAGTTTCCACCATAATTTAATAGATTTATTTCGCTTGATAATATGGTATTAATTGGATCAATTATCACTCTTCACAGGATCGAATAATCGCCCCCGATTTTTTCCTGAAATATCGATTCTCTCTATACTGATTTATTCAGGTACGCCCTGTACATAATATGTGTCTACCCATACTAAATTCGAGATCTGTTTATTTGATATATTATGTAATTCATCTTTCTAATGATAGGTGGTTGCCCCTTTATTTCTACCCGTCCTGAAGAAGACCCGTATGCAAGGAGCTGACCAAATCCTGCGTTTATTGGGTCGAAACGTCGACACTCATCCCCCTTCTTTACACAGCCCCCTCCAACCCACTACATGTGTACAAACACGGACATTGGGGCATGTGTTAGTTGAAGTTTTGTATTGATTCATTGTCTGCTTCATTGAATATTTGGCATTTAACTGGTAATATTGTTTGATCAATATCGTGTTTTTATTGTCACGAATACCCCCCACCCTACCCTCACTATATCACGTCCCTCCCATCCCCAGGGGCACTTGCACCACCACCATTTTTTGTATGTTTCATAAATGCGTATTACTGCTTTTTCCTATAATGTGAATTAAAACATTGTAGAGGTATTCTTTTTCCGACTAAGATTTATTCAAATAGCCTTTAAATAATATGTTTCTTCCCTCTCTGGGACCCCCTCATCCTTAATGATAGCTACCCAGGTCCCAGCAACGTCATTGGGTTAACCCTTACTTTATAATTTCCTGTTTCATTAAAAGGCACAAACATATATTCACGTATCATTGTAAAGCACAGGCGTAGGTCATGATAAAAGCAGTTCTCTAATCTACTCCTATATTCACTCAAAGCAGTTACAATTGATGCCAGGTCTGATTTAGTCCTTCCTCGGTGTAAAGCACGGGTGTAGGGATACAACAGAGTCAGTGTTAATACCGGCTGAGGAGGGGTCCCTGGCTGCATACATGACACACACATGTGCTGATAAAACACTCTTACAACATGGTAGAACCCTCAAAACTCAAAGAGCATGGCTGGGATGGGGGCACTGGGGGGGCATTTGGCATACATGGCACAGGCATGGGATAGGCATGAGCAATGCATGTCTTAGGCATGTGCTAGGCATGAGCGAGGCATGTTGTAGGCATGGGCTAGGCATGAGCGAGGCATGTCATAGGCATGTGCTAGGCATGAGCGAGGCATGTTGTAGGCATGGGCTAGGCATGAGCGAGGCATGTTGTAGGCATGGGCTAGGCATGAGCGAGGCATGTCATAGGCATGTGCTAGGCATGAGCGAGGCATGTTGTAGGCATGGGATAGGCATGAGCAAGGCATGTTGTAGGCATGGGCTAGGCATGAGCGAGGCATGTTGTAGGCATGGGCTAGGCATGAGCGAGGCATGTCGTAGGCATGTGCTGGGACAAAGGACACAGATATGGCATAGGTAAAGCAAAGATATAATTAGGCCCAGGGTAGGGATGTTGGGCATGAGATGAGCAGACCTCAGTTACGAAGGAGGTACAGGGTAGCCCTGTGGAAGGCATGGGAACCCATGGGGTGGGCATCAGATAGGCATTGGGACACATAGTAGGCATGGGGGAATCATGAAGCCATGTACTAGCCACAAGATAAGCATAGGGGTGGCATAGGGTCAGTGTGAGGTGGACATGCAATGGGTGTAGAGGTGTCTTAGGGCCAGTATGAGGTGGGCATGGGGAAGGGCCAGGATGAGGTGGGCATGGGATAGGGCCAGTATGAGGTGGGCATGGGGTAGGGCCAGTATAATTTGTGCATGGGATAGGGCCAGTATGAGGTGGGCATGGGATAGGGCCAGTATGATGTGGGCATGATATAGTCCCAGTATGAGGTGGGCATGATATAGTCCCGGTATGATGTGGGCATGAGATAGGGCCAGTATGAGGTGGGCATGAGTTGGGGCATTATGAGGTGGGACTGAGATAGGGCCAGTATGAGGTGGGCATGGGATAGAGCCAGTATGAGGTGGGCATGAGTTTGGGCAGTATGAGGTGGTCATGAGTTGGGCCAGTATGAGGTGGACATGAGTTGGGGCAGTATGAGGCGGGCATGGGATAGGGCGAGTATGAGGTGGGCATGGGATAGGGCCAGTATGAGGTGGGCATGGGATAGGGCCAGTATGAGGTGGCATGGGATAGGGCCAGTATGAGGTGGCATGGGATAGGACCGGTATGAGGTGGGCATGAGATAGGGCCAGTATGAGGTGGGCATGCGGCGGCTTCACTCACTGGATCCAGAATGTCCCTCTGTCCTGCACAAGTGTATTCAGGTTGGACTGGGTGCGGCGGAGGTAGTTGATAAATGTCCGGCGCGCTGGACATTTGGCACGCATCATCCACACAAAGGTATCCTCGATTTCAGATATGCAAGGTTTTCTGACCTCTGACCCCTTTGCACCTTGTATGGTCTGTTCATAGTCGCTTGAGGATATATAGTCTATGTAGTATGTGCATACGGGCGTGGAATAGAGAGCTGAACAAGTGCTCCGTGTATGGAGGGTGGTCTGGTGTCTCTGGAAGGGCTGGTACTTGTCCAGGAGGTCCTCACCGTCCCTGATGTACTCATCGATGTGTGCTGAGATGGGGCCAGTGGCCCCGGGCCCCGTCAGCCCCTGCAGGGCAGCCAGGTAGATGTTCATGTGCACGTGCATCGTGGCCCCGTGCATCCAGATCTTGAGGGCCCTGGTGTTGAGTTGGCCATCTTTGAGCATGGAGTTGCGTACTCTCACCAGCTGCTCGTGAAGCTTCCTCTCGTACTCAGCAGTCTCTGCCACCAGCTTCTGGGTGTCGCTGACGCTCGCCTTCCATCGCCTTGTATAGACTTCCATCAGGTCCCGGATCTCAGACACCTTCTCCTGGGCAAAGACCTTCTTCAGGACACTCTCAAAGTTGGGGCCCCTCTTCACGTTGTTCAAGGCCAAGTCCAAAAACAGGGACAGGAAGAAGGCGCCGATGCCAAAGGCTTGGGGGATGGAAGTCAAGCCCCCCAAGAGGGTGATCACCTGTTTGGTGTAATCTGGGACCTTGTTCATGGAGGCCGCCTTCATCCCCTGGTTGTAGGTGGTGAGGGCACCGGTGGAGCCCACATCCAGGAACTTCACAAAGTGCTCTTCTAGGTCCAATCTGTCTCCCCAGAGACGGTCACAGCCCCAGCTGAAGAACTCTTCCTCCACCACACTCTTGGAGGAGCAACTTAACCCCATGGCACTGGAGAGACAGGAGGGGTCTCTGTCCACAAGAGCAGTCTCTGCTGAGTGAGAGCCTCGTCCAATGACTGTGGTCTCTGTTCAGTGACAGTCTGGTCCAACAGAGCGGTCTCTGGTCAATGAGTCTTCTTAGAGAGGTCTCTGCTCACCAACAGTCTCTGCCACAAGAGCGGTCTCTGCTGAGTGAGAGCCTCGCCCCAGGAGAGCTGTCTCTGATAGACTGGCAGACCTCTCTCCAGCCCAGGCTCACAGACCTCGTTAGCGTGCACAGGAGGAGGCGCCGTCTCTGCTGCTGCTCTCAGGGCAGGGCTGCTCTTATACAGCCCCTGCACAGACCTCTGGGCACCATGCCAAGGGGGTGGGGGGAGTACATGGGGTGGGTTTGTTAGCACTGGGCTCAGCTTGAAGCACCCCCACACATGCCGAGCCCTTTGGTTGAAACTCTCTAAGCTCCTGCCCATTCCTGAACTCTGGTTTGGCTGGAAAGAAATACTTCTGAATCCATAGTTTCTCAGTTTTTCACCGGCCTCACACCCCACCTTGTGTACTGAAGACAGGTTCCCTCCAGCCCAGGGTCTGTGTACTGAAGACAGGCTCCCTCCAGCCCAGGGTCTGTGTACTGAAGACAGGTTCCCTCCCGCCAAGGGTCTGTGTACTGAAGACAGGTTCCCTCCCGCCAAGGGTCTGTGCACTGAAGACAGGTTCCCTCCCGCCAAGGGTCTGTGTATTGAAGACAGGTTCCCTCCAGCCCAGGGTCTGTGTACTGAAGACAGGTTAACTCCCGCGCATGTTCTGTGTACTACGGACCAGTTCCCTCCAGCCCAGGGTCTGTGTACTGAAGACAAGTTCCCTCCCGCCCAGGGTCTGTGTACTGAAGACAGGTTCCCTCCAGTCCAGGGTCTGTGCACTGAAGACAGGTTCCCTCCCGCCAAGGGTCTGTGTACTGATGGCAGGTTCCCTCCAGCCCAGGGTCTGTGTACTGAAGACAGGTTCCCTCTTGCCAAGGGTCTGTGTACTGAAGACAGGCTCCCTCCAGCCCAGGGTCTGTGTACTGAAGACAGGTTCCCTCCCGCCAAGGGTCTGTGTACTGAAGACAGGCTCCCTCCTAACCAAGGTCTGTGTACTGAAGACAGGTTCCCTCCAGCCCAGGGTCCGTGTACCGAAGACAGGTTCCCTCCCGCCCAGGGTCTGTGTACTGAAGACAGGTTTCCTCCCACCCAGGGTCTGTGTACTGAAGATAGGTTACCTCCAGCCAAGGGTCTGTGTACTGAAGACAGGTTCCATCCCACCCAGGGTCTGTGTATTGAAGACATGTTCCCTCCAGCCCAGGGTCTGTGTACTAACTGGCCTGGTGTGATCTTTCTCAGCCAACACTATTAAGGTGAGGGGCGTTGTAGTAATGAGGACTACACAATGAGTAGGTTCAAGCAGGATTTATTCATAAGAAGGACAGCTTAAACAACCACAGCCCAGTAACAGATCACAGTCAAGGGAAAACATTCTAAAGTCCTAACACTCTACTGAGTGACATGGAGAGATTCCAAATAACATGAGATAATGGAATACCACAGGCGTGGCCTAGAATTAGAAGTCAGCAGCGCCTCTTGGTGAGCACCTGCTCTTCAAAGCACATTAGTCATCCCTCCTGGTGGTTTATGCTTTAAGGGTCTGGATGACAGTAGCTGGGTTTGTGTGCCTGTGGCCATGGGTTTATAGCGCTTCCTCCTGCAACAAGTCATCATAGCGCTTTGAGTCAGGTGTGCGCCAACAGAGGGGGCTCCAGGGGGTGCAAACAAGACCTCTCTCGGGGGTCTCACTGCCGGAAGGTGGAATATCTCTCCTGCTGAAGGTAAACACGTTTTCCCGTAAATCCGTATTAATCATGTTCCTGTAAATCCGTATTAATCGTGCCCCCCCCCCCCCCCCCCCCCCCCCAGGTATGTCCAGTGTCCCCTTCCCCCCGGGAGTTGAGCCTGAGCCAGGCACGCACAGCCCCGGGGCCCTGCGGGGAAACACGTACCGCAGGGCCGCATTCTTTCCCAGATCTCAGCAGAAATGTTGAATTTCCATGGAAAGGCCCCCCCTGCGCCTGACGGGCCCAAGCGAGCCCCCGCCCTCCTCCTCGCAGGCACAAGGGTGCGGGGGCCTCTGTGCATTTACAATCAATGGTGTCAGCTGCACAGAGCACTTCACGGGCCCCCAGAACCCCCCAGAAAGCAAGAAGCTGAGACCCTGAGTGCAGGGGGGGGACTCTGTCAGGCACGAGGGTAAAACAGAAGACATTAAAGACAGTCTTTAAATTACACATGAATGCAGGTTTGTGTTTTGGGACCAAATCCATAATTTTTACGCACTGAAAGATCAATCGGTTAATGCGATCGATGACGGTAGATATTGGTGTGTGTGACTTGACAATGACCTGTATTTATAGTGCTACAAAGCCTCATCCTGCTCCTGCAAGCGCTGTGAATATATGCAACTCCGTACTTTAAAATTGTGTTACACTAAGGGACACTGGGGCAGATTTACAAGCCCCTTGCACCACTTTTGCGCCACTTTTAACATGGGAGAAGTGACGCAAAAGTGGCGCAAGGGGCTTGTAAACCTGCCCCATGGAGCTTCTTGGCGCAGGGCAGCTCAGCAACGCACCCACTACGCTGCGTCACTGGGAAAGTACAGGGATGCACCGTCCCTGTCCTATCTCCCTGCGCTGGGGCTATTTCAGCAGCCGAGCGCCAACGTGGGCCCCCTTGGCAGGCACCAAGGTGCAGGGGGGCCCCCATTGCATACAGGAATGTTTGTGAGCAGGAAGGGGCAATCCTGAGAGGCACAAGGTAGCACACATAGAAAGAAGAACAAGCATTTGCAATGCAATAGGTCTCGCATTTACGCGAGTTTACGCTATTGGCCTATGCCTTTTACTTATGTTTTAAAAACCAAAACATAAATAAAATGCATTGTCCTTTACAATGCCAATAGCTCAAACTTGCTTAAATGCGAGACCTATTGCATTGCAAATGCTTGTTGTAATTGTGTGAGCATGTAAAGCGCCGACAAGAACTGCATATCTTGATACTTGCTCATAAACCAGACGTGCCACACAAATGGAATGGTAATGTGCTGTGCAAATTGAAGAGGTTTTTGTAGTTGCAATGGGCTAAGTGTGGTTTATGTGGTTTCCTGATGTATTGGAATTATGTTCTAAAGCTTCCCTTATTAACCATGCGGAATACATGCTAAATATGTGGTAAAGCAATAAAATGCCCGTGGTTGATTTACATTTTAACTACATTTGTCTTTCGTTAGGTTGGCACAGCACCCAGAATAATGTGCTGCATGGCTACAAACTTTTAAGGTCCCAAAAGCAAGACCTATTGGCTATGCCACTGCTTGTTTGGGGTCTGTCCTGACACAGTCCCTGGCCTTGAGCCTATCGCTGATCTTTTCTCTGGCCCTGTTATTGATTCTGTCTGAGATTCTGTCTCTTCTCGTGTCACCGGTGCTACGTTCCAGTCCTTGACAGAATCTAAGATTGCGCCTCGAGCCCTCGGCCCGTCCACGGTTCCCTCAATGGCTCACCAATTGCTTATGTTCCAGTTAGGAATAAAGAGCCCTGTGACTGGTCCTATTCCTGGCTTGTCCAGACTTCCATCTGGGGGTACGGAGCTTGGAGACCTCCTCTTTGATGCAAGCCCTCACCCTGTCAGTTACCCTGTAAGTCTTGTGCTTCACAGGTAAGCTGTCTCCTGTGTCCACATCATGGAGGCACCAATCTGTGACACCAGGAACCAGGGAAAACAGATCAGAAAACTCTCCCAGCAACTGGTGGCAGTCATTCTGTTGCTCAGGGGTCAGTGTGGAAGAGAGGTTAACACCATCTACTGACCCATCTTGCTCTGAGGCTGACAGGAGGTCAGGAAGAGGCTCAGTCTCTTCCTCCATCCCAGCATCTGTTGCAAAGAGCATGCCCACTTCAGACCTCTCTAAGTGGGGCTTAAGGCAGTTGACATGTAGGATCCTCAAGGGGTTCCTAGGAGACCGCATGTCCACCAAATAGGTAACTGGACTCTTGCGCTCCACAACCTCATAAGGTCCGGTCCACTTATCTTGGAGCGCACAGGGCTCCACTGGGGCCATGACCCACACCTTCTGTCCAGGTTGAAGCTCTACCAGAGTGGCATTCTGTTCATACCAGTGCTTCATCTCCTCCTGGCTGGCCTCCAGATTCGCCTGAGTGAGTTCACTGAAGTGCCTGGTCTGGTTCCTAAAGGCCAGCATGTAGCTATATACATCCTGGGGAGGTTTCCTGGGATATTGTTCCCAGCCTTCTTTAACCAGACTTAGAGGTCCTATGACTGGGTTTCCATAGAGAAGCTAAATGGGACTGAACCCTAGAGATTTCTGTGGCACCTCACGGTATGCAAACCGTAGGCATGGTAAGAGGACGTCCCACGTACACCTCATGGGTTCCTCAAGACCCATTATCATGCCCTTCAGGGTCCGGTTGAACCTTTCAACCAGCCCATTTCCTTGTGGGTGGTAAGGAGTGGTGAACTTGTAGGTCACACCACACTCCTGCCACAGGGACTTCATATACTTGGAAATGAAGTTGGTGCCCCGGTCAGACACTACATCTCGAGGGAATTCCACTCGGGAGAAAATTCCCATCAGTGCTTGTCCCATCACGAGGCATTCACTGTCCTCAGAGGTATGGCTTCCGGGTACCGGGTGGCATGGTCCACCAAGACCAGGATGAACCTGTTGTCCATGGCTGTCTTGGGGTCCAGTGGCCCCACAATGTCAATCCCCACCCGCTCAAAGGGGGGTACTGATCACAGGGAATGGCTAGAGAGGAGCCTTGTGCTTCCTTCCACTCTTTCCACTTGCCTGGCAAGTCTGACAAGTCCTGCAATGAGTATCGGAACTCTTGCACGTTTGGGGCCAATGAAAGCAGGTGACAAACCTTTCAAAGGTCTTGTCCTGCCCCAAATGTCCTGCTAATGGCACATCATGAGCCAGCCCCAGTAGGAAGGCTCTGAACTTCTGGGGTACCACCAGCACACAGGCTGACCCAGGTTCAGCAACCTTAGGCTCACTATACAGGAGACCATTCTCCCAGTAAATCAAGTGTGACCCTGACTGATCACCTGCTGCCTGGCTTGCAGCCTGTTGCCGCAAGCCCACACTAGAAGGGCACTCTCTCTGTTCCTTGCGCAATTCCTCCCTGGAGGGGCCTCCTTTTTGCTGCCAATGGGTCAGCACAGGCAGGTCCCCCAGTTCAGCTACTTGCTCCCCAGTAGGCTCCAGGGCACCCCCCCCAGAGTCTACCTCCTCCTGGGCCGTGGGACCTTCGGGGGATTGTTTCCCGTGCCCCTCGCCACTTCTCTCTTCGGCAGGTTCCTGGGCCTCCCTCTCAGGCTCCAGGTCCTCTTGAGAACCCCTACTGGCTGACATTGATCTGGTGGTCACGCACGCCCAGTCAGGCAGAGCAACCATCTTCAAGTGAGTTGTCTTCTCCACCTTTTCTCAAGGGGAGCTCTCCAAATCATTTCCCAACAAACAGTCAACAGGCATGGCGGGCCTCACTGCTACCTGAAGAGTACCAGAGACCCCCCCCCACTAAAAGGGAACCAGAGCCATTGGACAATGACTCTCTGTGTTGTCGGCGTTAACAACTCGGAAAAATGCATGAGGGAAAATCGGCTCTTGAGACACCAGGTGACACCCTGGGAAACAGGACTACCGGTCGGGCCCCTTGCTTTCTCTCAGGGGGAGGCTGGGAACCTTTCACAGGGTTCCCTTGGGGACTACTTTGCGGCCCTTTGCGGAACTCCTTCTGTTTACCCTTGTCCCCTCACTCTTCTGCTGGGGACCCTGCCCACCTTTGGCTGAGTGTCCCATGGGAACCTTGTGGACCCTCTTACTGATCCAACGGTCCGCCTCCTCAGCAAGCTTCCTAGGGTTAGTCAGCTTGCTATCTGTCAGATGCTGGTGCAGTTCTGGAAAACAATTATCAGACAAGTGCTCCCATGCAATCAAATTAAAGAGACCTTGAAAATCATTAACGTTGCTGCCCTTTACCCAACCATCCAATGCTCTGCAAAAGAAAGTTCCTTCTGCCTATATTAAATCATTTACCATTTCGGGAATGATCCCTTCGTCAGGGGCACTGTAATGACCGCATACAACATGTTCTGCTCGGATTGTTTTTAGAAAACATATGCGTTCGACTGTCTCGATAAACTCAGGAGTCTGAATCACACTATATCATTGCAAATAGTCGGATAGTGAAACCGTCCATATCGGACAATTGACTGTCAGCTATTTCGACCGATACACGTTATTGTAAGTTGATCTTTTTCTATGTTTCTTTATTTATGTCTTTACCTTGATCACTTTCTTACTAAACTATCACACTCTCTAAATACATTTTAAAGAAAGAAGGGGGACAAACACACAGCATTGAATATTATCTGAGTATATGTTTTGTTTGAAATCATGTGCTGGATGTCGGCTTATATATGTTTTTGTATGTTATTTTTCATTACAGTTCCCCTGACGAAGGAAATCATTCCCGAAATGCCTTGGGATTGGACGACATTATTTCTTTTTTCCTGTTGTGTATTGTTAGTGAGGAAATTATGTGTTAAGCTTAGAGCATTGTAAAATGGAATTCACTAGTTGATTTATAAGTTGTGTAAAAAATGATCTAATGAATGAATAGAGCTGCATAACCATATTGAATGTAAAATAAAAAAGATAGCAGCAAAATATAAGCAGTGGATGATTTAATATGGGCAGAAGGAACTCTGCCATTCAGCTGTGCGGTAAGGGTCTGGTGATTTTGGTCACCAGATTGGTTTATTGTTCTATTTGAGGGTAGCTCCCTCCATCCCTTCCAGCACGTCCAGATTAACATTGAGATAATACTAATTATTAGGAAAATCTAGGAACACAGAGGAGTGCGCTACACAACCCACATTTGTTCACTGCAAAAGAAGGTGACACATTCAACCCAAGTACTGTTTTCTAACTTTTTGCATTTCCCGAACCTCTGCCTATAGAGCTCAGGTGTCAAACCATATCTACACATCAATGCATCTTTCATGTGGCTGTATGAATTGTGGACTTCAGAAGGCAAGTCTAACAATGTATCCCGCCCCTCACTAAGGAACCTTCCCCACAACCCCGCTCCCCAATCTCTCTCAGGGACCCCGTAGGAAGACATGGCTACCTCATAGGCTCTGAACCACTGACCAATATCATCTTTCACCACATCCTTGGGAATATACACTCTACTTTCTGTATGTACTGACAGTATGCTGCCACCAGAGGGAGTAATTTCTAAACTTTTAGCTTTTAACTCCAACTCCCTCAAGACTTTTTCATGCTCAAACTGCATTTTCCTCAAGATCTAACTTTCTATTTTCTATTTCTAGTTGCCTATCAACCTTGAACCTGGTCAATTCCATTTCATGCCTCCTTGATCTTTCTCTGTCCTCCAATTCCTCTGGAGACAGACTCTTGTTAGAAGCGCGGCTACTTGCAGGGGAAGGTGCTTTCCTTCCTCCTAGGCCCACTGACCCATCCTGTTGCACAATTGCATCATCATCCTCCTCAAATACAGGAGTTTTCCATGCTTCTACCCAGGCCCTCAGTGCCTTGTAGAACTCTTCCTTTACTCTGAACCCAGAGGTGGAAACATTGAACTTTTTGCAAAAGTACTTCAGCTGCGTTACTTTGAAGCTTTCTAGCTTCTCTTCTTCCCATTCAAGACCAAGAGAGACTATGGATTCTGCTCTCTCTACTGAGGTAGGCATCTTTGCAAAAATAGGCAATCCAAAAATTCAAAAAGGAATCTACCAAAAAGTATGTGGTATCGTTATGGTCTGCACTCACTAAGTAGTGTTCACCAGTCACTGTACATGAGTCACAAATGCAAATCCAGAATCCCTTCCGCTGCTACCAATGTTAGATTTGGGGGTCTCTAGTTGGCACAGTTAGGTACTTGTGACAAGTAGGGAACCTCTCTTCTAGTCAGGGAAAGGGGGATTACACTCCTAAAATAACCCCTGCTCACCCTCTAGGTTGCGTGGCGCGTGCAGTCAAGGCTTATTTCAGAGATGTTGGAAGTTAAGCAGTTGTGACCACATACAGTAACCCAGTGACAACACTACAAATGGACACCACACTGGTTTTATATAAAAAATAAGTTGACTTTATATAGAGTTACCACAAGACCATAAACAACAAAAATTTCTTTAAGATGGTAGATTTAAGCTTAGTTCAGTTCAGTTCTTAGATGCAACACTCTGCATCAATGTACCTTAAGTTGTGTTGCGCTTCCACGACAAGCAATGTCGCAGTGATGGGAAATGCGGAAAAGTTCAGGTGCAAAGAAATAAAGACGTGAAGATCTTCCAGATGTGGCACGCTTCTCGGGGATGCGAGAAGTTCTCGGTCTGATGCGTGGACTATAGCGGCGATATCCAAGATGCGACGGCAGCAGCTCCAGCAGCGACGCTCTTCTCCCACGATGCATGAAGCTTCCGAACGATGCGACAACTACAGCGGTGACATCCAAGATGCGACAGCAGCAGCTCCGACGGCGACGCGCTTCTCGGGGGATGCGAGGTGCTCTTGGTCGATGCGGTGCAATGCGTGAGTTCCAGCGGCGACATCCTCCTTTCTCTGGAGTTGCGACGGCAGGCACAGCAACGGCGACATGCTCCGACCTCGTTGCAAGATTCTTCTCCTGATGCGGTGCAGTGTGACAGCTCCAGCGGCGACACCCTCCTTCTTCGGAGTTGCGACGGCAGCAGCAGCGACGGCGACACGCTTCCTCTTTATTGCAACAAGGGGTGGTGATGGACAGAGTTTCTGAATTAAGCAGAATACTCTCTCCCAGTCAAGAGATCAGGGCTAGATCCAACACCGTTTTTTAGCTCACTGCACCATCCCAGCTCAGAACCTGGCTATATGCAAATTAGTCTGTTCCTGTCCCAGTGCATGATGGGAACAAGGCAAACCAAACTACCAAGCCAATTCTTACACTGGGAAGGAAACAAGCTACCGGGGACCGGTTTCTGGCATTTCAGCCGTCGTCGGCCCGGCTTGCTTGAATCCTGATGGTGCAATGAGCAAGGGACTCACATCTGAGTATACCCTTCCACGCTTTTGGTGGACAAAATATTTAACAGCAAGGGGTGGTGATGGACAGAGTTTCTGAATTAAGCAGAATACTCTCGTCCAGTCAAGAGATCAGGGCTAGATCCAACACCGTTTTTTTAGCTCACTGCACCATCCCAGCTCAGAACCTGGCTATATGCAAATTAGTCTGTTCCTGTCCCAGTGCATGATGGGAACAGGGCAAACCAAACTACCAAGCCAATTCTTACACTGGGAAGGAAACAAGCTACCGGGGACCGGTTTCTGGCATTTCAGTCGTCGTCGGCCCGGCTTGCTTGAATCCTGATGGTGCAATGAGCAAGGGACTCACATCTGAGTATACCCTTCCACGCTTTTGGTGGACAAAATATTTAACAGCAAGGGGTGGTGATGGACAGAGTTTCTGAATTAAGCAGAATACTCTCGTCCAGTCAAGAGATCAGGGCTAGATCCAACACCGTGTTTTAGCTCACTGCACCATCCCAGCTCAGAACCTGGCTATATGCAAATTAGTCTGTTCCTGTCCCAGTGCATGATGGGAACAGGGCAAACCAAACTACCAAGCCAATTCTTACACTGGGAAGGAAACAAGCTACCGGGGACCGGTTTCTGGCATTTCAGCCGTCGTCGGCCCGGCTTGCTTGAATCCTGATGGTGCAATGAGCAAGGGACTCACATCTGAGTATACCCTTACACGCTTATGGTGGACAAAATATTTAACAACAAGGGGTGGTGATGGACAGAGTTTCTGAATTAAGCAGAATACTCTCGTCCAGTCAAGAGATCAGGGCTAGATCCAACACCGTTTTTTAGCTCACTGCACCATCCCAGCTCAGAACCTGGCTATATGCAAATTAGTCTGTTCCTGTACCAGTGCATGATGGGAACAGGGCAAACCAAACTACCAAGCCAATTCTTACACTGGGAAGGAAACAAGCTACCGGGGACCGGTTTCTGGCATTTCAGCCGTCGTCGGCCCGGCTTGCTTGAATCCTGATGGTGCAATGAGCAAGGGACTCACATCTGAGTATACCCTTCCACGCTTATGGTGGACAAAATATTTAACAACAAGGGGTGGTGATGGACAGAGTTTCTGAATTAAGCAGAATACTCTCGCCCAGTCAAGAGATCAGGGCTAGATCCAACACCGTGTTTTAGCTCACTGCACCATCCCAGCTCAGAACCTGGCTATATGCAAATTAGTCTGTTCCTGTCCCAGTGCATGATGGGAACAGGGCAAACCAAACTACCAAGCCAATTCTTACACTGGGAAGGAAACAAGCTACCGGGGACCGGTTTCTGGCATTTCAGCCGTCGTCGGCCCGGCTTGCTTGAATCCTGATGGTGCAATGAGCAAGGGACTCACATCTGAGTATACCCTTCCACGCTTATGGTGGACAAAATATTTAACAACAAGGGGTGGTGATGGACAGAGTTTCTGAATTAAGCAGGATACTCTCGTCCAGTCAAGAGATCAGGGCTAGATCCAACACCGTTTTTTAGCTCACTGCACCATCCCAGCTCAGAACCTGGCTATATGCAAATTAGTCTGTTCCTGTCCCAGTGCATGATGGGAACAGGGCAAACCAAACTACCAAGCCAATTCTTACACTGGGAAGGAAACAAGCTACCGGGGACCGGTTTCTGGCATTTCAGCCGTCGTCGGCCCGGCTTGCTTGAATCCTGATGGTGCAATGAGCAAGGGACTCACATCTGAGTATACCCTTCCACGCTTATGGTGGACAAAATATTTAACAACAAGGGGTGGTGATGGACAGAGTTTCTGAATTAAGCAGAATACTCTCGCCCCCGTTCATCACCACCCCCTTTTCTGAATCGTTTTTGGCCACTATAGGTGTGGCAGGGTATACTCAGACATGAGTCCCTTGCTCACTGCACCATCAGGATTCAAGCAAGCCGGGCCGACGACGGCTGAAATGCCAGAAACCGGTCCCCGGAAGCTTGTCTCCTTTCTGGTGAAGAATTGGCTTGGTAGTTTGGTCTGCCCTGTTCCCATGATGCACTGGGCCATGGACAGACTAATTTGCATATAGCCAGGTTCTGAGCTGGGATGGTGCAGTGAGCTAAATAACGGTGATGGATCAAGCCCTGATCTTTGGACTGGGTAAGAGTGGTCTGCTTAATTCAGACACTCTGTTCATCACCACCCCCTTTTCTGAATCCTCTTTATTGCGGCACGCTTCTCTCCGATGCAGTGCAGTGCGACAGTTCCAGCGGCGACACCCTGCTTTCTCCGAAGTTGCGACGGCAGGCACAGCGACGGCGACACGCTTCTTCTCGTTGAGTCGCGCTTCCAGCTCCTTGCGACGAGCAGTTCCTCAGAAGGCCCAAAACAGAAGCAGGCACTTTCACAAGAGCTCTGGGGAGCTGGGGGGTGAAGTCTGTTGTCCCTGAGACTTCAGCAGGAGGCAAGCTCTTTTTCCAAGCCCTTGGAGATCCTTCACAAGTTGAAAGCAAAGTACACAAAGTTCCTTTCTCCTTCCTTTGGCAGTAAGGTAGCCACTGCAGGCCAATCCGCCAAGCAGCACTTCAGCTTGGGAATAGTCTCTCCTCAGTTACTTCAGGTTCCTCTCCTCAGTAAAGGTTTCTTCTTGTAGTACAACAGTGATCTAATTTCATGGGACCAGGGTCCCAATATTATACCCCAAAATCCTTTGTTCTCTGAGGGGGGATGGGCCTTTGCCCAATCCAAACCAGTTCTTAAGCACTCTGTTTACCAGACTTCTCCTTTCCTTTCACAGTGCAGGACAATCACATCAGGAGGTGGAGCCAGCATTGTGGGAGGCAAGTACAGTCCTGGAGTACTCTGTTGACAGTCTTCCTTCTCTTCTTTCAGTGTTCAGGGCATACACATTAGCAGCTCCCCAGGGTTGGAGCCAGTATTGTGGAAGGCAGGCACAGCCCTATTCAGAGTTCAGGTGCACTCCTTCCTCCCATCAAGATGCAGATCTCTCTATTCACCACTGGGTGACTCAGCCTGTCTCCTGGAATTCCCCAGCCCTGTCACTCACAGAACCAGACATAGGAATACACAACCTAGCAGAGGCAGCTTTGAATGGTTAGACAAGCAAATACCTACTTTCTAAAAGTGGTATTTGCAAACACAGAATATTAAAATAAACTTTACTAAAAGATGTATTTTATTATTCTGAGTTCAGGTATACTAAACTCGAATTTCTACCATGTTCTCTGAGCCTGTTAGGATTGTAAAATGTAACAATTCTAACAGCCCATTCTGGCCTAGGGAGAACAGGTAGCCTTGCAATAGTGAAAAACGAAAATTGCTGTAAGTCACTATTAGGACATGCCACACACATCAGGGCTTGTCCTACCTTATGTTTACAATGCACCCTGCCCTTGGGCCTACCATAGGGGTGACTAATTTCTATTTCTATTTAAAACATTTATTGAGCGTGACAGCTGCCCCAGCCAAGGGGTGTCCCGGGGCTAAAAGCAAAACAGCAGCAAGATACGGAAGAGGGTTTACACAGTAGGAAAAAGAAAGGTTTTAATAGCTCTCCTAAAATGAGTGACATTGTCAAGGCCACGAATGTGAGGGGGTAGAGAATTCCAAAGAACAGCCGCTCTATAACGTAAGGAACGACCTCCAGCTCGAACTTTCCTGACGCGGGTGACCCGCAGCAAATGTTAGGCCATGGAGGGAAGCTGACGGGGGGGTACATAGAACAAAAGCAAATCTGTCAGTGAGCTAGGGAATCCAAGCTTCAGAATTTTAAAAGCTATACAGAGTGCTTGAAACTCAATCCTTTGAGCCACAGGCAGCCAGTGATGATGGCGAAGACTGCCAGACACTGAGCAGACTCTACGCAAGCCCAGAAGAGCTCTCACTGCGGCATATACAGTTCACATAGTCAAGCCTAGAAATAATCAGTGCCTGAATAATAAGCTGTCTGGTCGGAGCATCGAAGAAGCCCAGGATAGGTCTCAGCCCACGGAGGAGACCGAAACAGGTGCCCGCTACCTTCTTTGTTTGAGTCTGGAGGGAGGGTTTAGGGACTGGCAAGTGGGTGCACTTGCCCAGTCAGCATGACAGTACCCAACTGCACACAGGCTCTGCAATGGCAGACCTTAGACACATTTTACAAGGCTGCTTCTGTGGGTGGCACAACCAGTGCTGCAGGCCCACCAGCAGCATTTGGATTTACACGCCCTGGGCACACTCAGTGCACTTGACTAGGGTCTGACAAGTAAACCAAAATAGCCAAACATGGAACCACTGATTAATACATCAATTTACACTAGGGAGCACTTGCACTGTGGCACTGGACAGCAGTGGCACAGTGCCGAAAGCATCTAACACCAGCAAAAACACATGAGGCAACAGCAAAAATGGAAGGGAGACCCACGCCAATGGTGCCAGGTCTAACAGATACCGTTAACTTCCCGCCAATTATAACCTTCACCCGGGTTTCTCAGGTGTGAGTACATCGGAACTGATTTTACTTGCCGGTTAAATCACACAAGGTTTAGGCTGCAAGCACAATCTGGCCTCGGCTCCTGCTTCCATCTGACCCTCCCCCACCCCTTCATGTCACAGGGCACCAAGGAACACTCACCACTGCCAGCATAGAGGCCCTGTTGTGTCCTTACACCATCCCAACCTCAGATTCTCAGTGCAGTTGGTTAAAGTAAGCACATTTGTCCCCAGAATGGAGACCCTGCAGGCAGAGTTGAACCCGGTAGTTCCCGCTCCACGTGGTCATTATTACCCAAACACTCACAATATACAGCTTTATGTGCAGGGATACTGGCCAGAAACATTGTTTCCAGCCACAAGGTATCTCTGTAATTAAATCCGGCCACCTTGTATTCGGGCACTAAGAGACAGCATCAGGTGCAAGCTGTCCATTAATCGAGATATTGAATGAAGGCACCAGTCCAGTACGCTTCGTACATGACACCTTAATGAACCCCTGTCAAAAGCTGTCAGTATACAATCAGTTTCTGCTTTATGAACAAGTGCAAGCAGCTGCCACCAACCAAAGCCACCTTCTAGCTTACAAGACTGATGGAGTATGCACATGAAATAGTCACCAAATCAGATGCCTCTGCCATGACAAGTAGTGAGATGATCAGCCATGAACAGGGACACATTAAGGCATGGCCTGCAACAGGAGCTGAAGCCTGCTAGGGATGTGTGAGCCAAAAAACTGTGCACAGAGGAGCATGGGGCAAAAAGCCGTGATATTGCATCTATCTAAGTTACTTGGGAGGCTCGCTCCAGCAGAGGCCAGCGTTTTGACAGGGAGACAACGGGAATCTGATTGACAGTGACCAGAAGCACAGAATGTTTATTGTTGACAAGTGCACACTGTGCCAGGAGCTGTTCAGTGACAGGGGACAGATCTCACAAATTAATGCTAGATAGCATGATGTATCAGTTGACAGCTAAGAGTGACGAGGCAAACCACAAACGAAAATGAAAAGAACATGAAGTCTTTGGAGACAGTCATTAACAAGCTGTCTCTCTTTAGCCGAAGGGGCGACGGAAAGTGAAAGCACGCGATGAGCGCGCTGTGTAATGCCAGCCCTTCGTAAACACTTTTCTTATCTGCTTGCAGAGAGGAGACGCCATGTGCGTGCACATCGCCTGTCTGTGCACGCACATGGTTTGTCTAGCTTCGCAAACCAAAGCGACTACAATGGAAGCTCAGCAAGGTGAAGCAGAGCATGGGCTGCGTTCACTAGGCGAGAACTAAAAAACGAGAAATTAACATATTTCTCCTTGTTACCAGGGCCAGACTGGCCATATGGGCATCATGCGTTTCCCAGTGGGCTGGAAGGGTGGGGGCCGGTTTTGGAGCGGTGTGGGCCGTTTTTAGGTCTCGCCTGAGCCAGCGCATGCGTTACTCTGCGAGACATTTAGTTAGTGGGCTTTTAAAAGTCCTACCACAGCTTTTTGTGCAGCATTCTACGTGAGGTTAGGCGCACAGGCACAAGCAGAGGTGCCATATGCCATCCTCTCGCTCTCCCGCACGCGTGCCTCATTCTGCCTCTGTGTCTTGCTCACCCCTCCCCACCACAGAGCGCGCCTCGCGTCCGCTCATCATGCGAAATCAGCCACGCTCTTATTTCTTTTGCCTCTACAACTAACTCCGCACAGCCCCTTCCCCTTTTGCAGGATATCTTCAATATGATGCAACCCCTTATCCGGGTCAAGGCAGAAGTAGCAGACTCCTGTTCCACCGTAGCCCTACCCGCTGCAGTTCATCAACCTGCCCCCACAAAGCAAAACGCAACGTACCACCCCCTTTCCTTGTCAAGCAGCTGTATTCTGCACCCCTCCTCTCAGAAGAAGCTTGCATAAGACTCCTGCCCCGTTTGTGCGCAGACCCAGCATGACCTCCAAAGTCCCTTTAGCTGCTCAGCAGGGCATACATCCTGCTCTCAGCCCCTGCACACCATGCCTGGCCCTGTGAAAGGAGCCCTCTCTTCGGTGTTTAGCCATCGTCGCCCCCGGTGTTTAGCCCTCGTCGCCTGCTCTCCCTTCAGACCTGACAGGTTCATCTCGCTGGCTTCCTTCTCTCTCTTTCTCTCAGGCAGCAGTACACTTTGGCAGAGCTCAGCCCAGGAGAATGAGCTTTGAGATTTTTACTCGTAGCTCATTTCAGAGCACACTCACAGTGGCGTACAGAGTTTGGCGAATCCCTGCTGTATGTAATTTCTGTGAAAAGAAAATCGATTTGTAAATTACGCTTCTGAGAAAATATGTGCTCTACTGTTAGGTACAGTTGTTGGTAGAAATGTGCACTCTGATTTGCAGAGTTGTGGTCATTGCGATAGATATTGTGTGACTAGTTAAAGAACCTGTTAGATTTAGGAGTCTCTGGTTCGCATAGGTAAGGACTTGTGACAAGCAGGGACCTTCTCCTCTAGTCAGGACAAGGGGATTACCCTCTAAAATAACCCCTGCTCACCCTAAAGCTTGCGCGGCGCGAGCAGTAAAGGCTTATCTCAGAGTATTATGGGTTAAGCATTTGTAAATACATACAGTAACTCAGTGACAACACCACACCAGGGTTGGTATAAAAATAAGGATCATTTATATAAGGCTTAGCACAAGACCCAATAACATCCAAAATATCCACAATACTATTGGCAATAAGCAGTTCCTTAAAATGCGTATCTTAAACAGGCTGTGCAAGTCGTATTTCTTCAGTTCGACTCGTACGGTGATGAAATACCTTGAATGGGGGGATTCGTCACGGACGATGCGGTGAAGAGCCAAGTGTCACACGCGGCGGTGTCCTCCTCTTGTGTTGCGAGCTATGGCTCGTAGGGGCTCAAGGTCACGTTACTCAAGGGGACGGTGCTTTGTTGATGCGGGTGCACTTTGTTGCGGCGTACGCGCCGTACCTGGAGAGCGGGCACCCTTTTGCAGATCCCTCAGGGCGGTGCGAGGTGGCAGTATGCTCCGGATGGACGAGACGTACCCAGCCGCTCTATGTGCGGCTGCCTGTCAAAACAGCGGCAGGGGGCGCATCCAGCAGGACGATGCGAAGGGGGGAAGCGAAGCACAAAGCGGAGTCCGTTCCATGTGATGCGAGCTACGGCTCGTAGGGGGGACAAATAGATGCGGTGCTCGGGCCGGACGGGTCATTTCTTTGCTTTGCGAGCTACAGCTCCTAGGGTGGCCAAATAGATGCGGTGCTCGGGCCGGACGGGTCCGTTATTTGCTTTGCGAGCTACGGCTCGTAGGGGGGCCAAGTAGGCGCGGTGCTCGGGCCAGACGGGTCCTTTCTTTGTTTTGTGAGCTACGGCTCGTAGGCGGCCAAGTAGACGCGGTGCTCGGGACGGACGGCTGAGCACAAGCTTCCCAGGGTGCGCAGTGATTCCTCAGGAGGTGCACACAGCTCCCTCCTTCAGCGCTGCGGGGAAAGCGGCGCTCTCAGCAGCTTCTCTCCAGGTTGTTGAAGTCCACTGGTCCTGGGACTTCGTTCAGGGGGCAAGCTCACTCACAAGCCCTTGGAGATTTTTTTAGAAGCACAAGTTAATTAAAGTCTCTTCCGTCTTTTCATCTCCTCTCGCAGCAAGGCAACCACTGCAGGCCAATCCCCAGGTCAGGGGCAGTACTCCTCCTTGCAGCTTTGCCAGTTCCTTCTCGTCGGGCAGAGGTTCTTCTTGGTTCAAGCAGGATCTAATTTCTTAGGAGCAGTGCTCCAATATTTATACTACAAATCTTTTGTTCTTTCAGGCCAGGGGGCCTTTGCCTAGTTCAGTCCAGTTCTTGAGCACTTTGTGGACATGTGTTAGAATTGGGGGTTTCTGGCACAGGTGAGTACTTGTGACAAGCAGGGACCCTCTCCTCTAGTCAGGGCAAGGGACTTACTCTTTAAAATAATCCCTGCTCACCCTCTAGGCAGTGTGGCGCGAGCAGACAAGGCAAATCTCAGAGCGTTATGGGTTAAGCATTTATGATCACATATAGTAATTCAGTGATACACCACACATGGACACCAGTCTAATTTTGTATCAAAAAGAAGTATATCTTTACTTAAGGCTTAGCAAAAGACTCAAATAACGTTGGAAAAATGAGGCCACAATACTATTTAGCAATCAATTAAGAATTCTGTTAAAAAATGCATAGTTCTTGATTTCTGTGCGCGTTGCGCACTCTTGTCTGACTCTCACCGTTGAAACAATGTCACAAAAGGTATTAAGCAAGTGTTGCGGACTCCTGGGCCCGTGGCGTACACACTGTGGTATGTGTTGGAGTAACAATACCTTTTTGCGAGGCGGAGTCCGGCTTATAGGCGGTATCCGGGACGTGCGAGCAACAACAGGATGCTGGCGACTCCTCTACGAGGCGGGCCCCGGCTCTGGTGGCGTCTCGGTGCGAGGCGTAGAGCAGGGGGGCCTTGAGGAGTGGGGCGGGCGATGCGGGTTGCCCTGGGCGGTCACGGCGTACGAGCAGTACCTTCGGTTCGGAGCTGCTGGGGAAGGGCGGTCAGCGCAGTACGATTCGTACGGGCCGGGCTCTCTTAGTGCAGAGGGGCCCCGGTGATCACTAGTGCGATGCGAGGCGGCGCATACGCTTCATGCGTACGGGCCGTCCTGAGCTCTGTGAGGCACTCCGGTAAGCTTCCGGTGGGGGGTGCGGCGATGCGTGCATTGTTGCTCGGACAGGGGGAGTGTGCGGCAGAGTGCGGGCGACCCTGGCGGGACAGTGCGAGGGTCGGCTCATAGCAGAGCGACTCACAGGCTGCGGGGGCGGCCAGGCACAAGTGTCACTGCAAGGAGGGGGTATGAGGCGCACTAGGGATCGCAGCTCCAGCGATAAGGAAGGCCGAAGTTCAGCAGCGGTCATCGAAGGCAGGAGTCCAATAATCCTGGGCTGGGACTCCGTTCAGGGGGCAAGCTCACCCACAAGCCCTTGGAGATTAGTGTGAAGCACAAGTTCTGCCAAGTCTCTTCAGTCTTTTCCTCTCCTTTCTCAGCAAGGCACCCATTGCAGTCCAATCCCCCATGTCAGGGACAGTACTCCTCCTTCAGCTTTTCCAGGTCCTTCTAGTCGGGCAGAGGTTCTTCGTGGTTCAAGCAGGATCTAATTTCTTAGGAGCAGGGCTTCTATATTTATACTACAAATCTTTTGTTCTTTGAGGCCAGGGGGCCTTTGCCTAGTTCAGTCCAGTTTTTGAGCACTTTGTTGACATGAGGCTGCCTTCTTCTTTCAGGGTGCAGGGCAGATATATCAGGCGCTCCACAGGAGGTGGAGCCAGCATTGTGGTGGCAGAGCACAGCCCTATTCAGAGGCAAGGGGCACTCCTCCCACCCTTCCTGGTGTAATCTCCCTATTCACCACCTGGCTGCCCAGCCTGTCTCCTGGAATTTCCCAGCCCTGTCACACACAGAAACCAGACAGCAGATACACATCCTAGCAGAGGCGGGCTGAAAAGGTTGGCAAGCAAATACCAACTTTCTAAAAGTGGTATTTGCAAACACAGGATATTAAAATAAACTCTACTAAAAGATGTATTTTATCATTCTGAGTTTAGGCATACTAAACTTGAATTTCTACCATGTTCCCTGAGTCTGCTAGGATTAGAGAGTGTAATAATTCCAGCAGCCCATTCTGGCCTATGAGAACAGGTAGCCTTACAATAGTGAAAAACTAAAATGGCTGTAGTGTAATGCACTATTAGGACATGCCACACACATCAGGGCTTGTCCTATCTTATGCTTACAATGCACCCTGCCCTTGGGACTACCAAAGGGGTGACTCACATGAAGTAAAGAGAAGGTTTAGGGGCTGGCAAGTGTGTGCACTTGGCCATCCAGCATGACAGTACCAGACTGCACGCAGGTTCTGCAATGGCAGACCTTAGGCACTTTTTACAAGGCTGCTTCTGTGGTTGGCACAACCAGTGCTGCAGGCGGCCACTAGCAGCATTTGGATTTACAAGCCCTGGCACTCCTGGTGCACTTTACCGGGGTCTGACAGTAAACCAAATAAGCCAATCATGGAAACCAATTACATATACACTTTGTACAGGGAGCACTTGCACTGTGGCACTGATTGGCAGTGGCACAGTGCTCTGAGCAGCTAACACCAGCAAAACATATGAGGCACAGCAGCAAAAAGTGGAAGGGAGACTCACGCCAAGGTGCCAGGTCTAACATGTGTCCCCTATAGCTGAAATGTGGGGAGAACTACTCTACCCCAGGGAGTTCTCATCACTAAGGAGGAAAAATCTGGACAGACCGTCAGCATTGGCTTGATCTGTGCCAGGGCGATGTTCTACCGTGAAGTCCATACCCTGTAGGGAAATCGACCACCTCAACAGCTTTGGGTTCTCACCCCTCATATGTATCAACCATCTGAGGGGCCTGTGGTCTGTCTGAACCCGGAAGTGAGTCCCAAACAGGTAGGGCCTTAGCTTCTTCAGCGCCCAGACCACAGCAAATGCTTCTCGCTCAATTGCACTCCACCTCTGTTCCCGGGGATGTAACCTCCTACTGATGAAGGCTACAGGTTGGTCAAATCCCTCCTCAGTCATCTGTGAAAAAACTGCCCCTACACCATGCTCTGAAGCGTCTGTCTGTACAAGGAAATCTTTGGAGAAGTTGGGTGCCAGGAGCAAGGGCGCCGTGCACATGGCAGTCTTCAGGGTGTCAAATGCTTTCTGACAGGTGTCAGTCCAGATCACTTTCTTTGGCTGCTTCTTGGAAGTCAGCTCTGTCAGGGGAGCAACAATGTTGCCATATCCTTTGACAAACCTCCTGTAGTACCCTGTGAGTCCCAAAAAGGCTCTCACCTCTGTCTGGGTTTTGGGTGGCTCCCAAGCCAGGATGGTTTCAATCTTGGGCTGCAGGGGCGCCACCTGGCTGCTCCCAACTTGGTGTCCCAAGTACACCACCGAACCCTGCCCGATCTGACACTTGCTTGCCTTGATCGTGAGGCCTGCCTTGCGCAGTGCCATTAACACTTCCCAGAGGTGGCACAGGTGTTCTTCCCATGCGATTCTGAACACTGCGATGTCATCCAGGTAGGCGGCACTGAACTCATCCAGCCCAACCAACACCTGTTTGACCAACCTCTGAATGGTGGCCGGGGCATTCTTCATCCCAAATGGCATAACCCGGAACTGGAAATGCCCATCTGTTGTGGAGAATGCTGACCTCTCTTTGGCCCCATCAGTCAAGGCGATCTGCCAGTACCCAGACGTCAAGTCAAATGTGCTGAGGTATCGGGCAGCCCCTAAGCGATCAATGAGCTCACCAGCTCTGGGGATGGGGTGCGCGTCAGTCTTGGTGACTGGATTGAGTCCTCTGTAGTCCACACAGAACCGGAGTTCAGGTGTGGCTCCCGGCACTGCAGCCTTCGGGACCAAGACCACTGGGCTGGCCCAAGAACTGCTGGAGGACTCAACCACTCCAAGAGCAAGCATCTTTGAGACCTCCTCTTTGATGCAGGCCCTGACCCTGTCAGTTACTCTTTAAGCTTTGTGCCTCACAGGTAAGCTGTCTCCTGTATCTACATCATGGACGCACCAATCTGTGACACTAGGAATCAGGGAGATCAGGTCAGAAAACTGTCCCAGCAGCTGGCGGCAGTCATTCTGTTGCTCAGGGGTCAGGGTGGGAGAGAGGTTATCTCCATCCACTGACCCATCTCGCTCTGTGGCTACCAGGAGGTCAGGAAGAGGCTCAGTCTCCTCCTCCATTCCATCATCTGTTGCCAAGAGCATGCCCACTTAGGACCTCTCTAAGTGGGGCTTTAGGCGGTTGACATGCAGGACCCTCAAGGGGTTCCTGGGAGACTGCAAGTCCACCAAATAGGTGACAGGACTCTTGGGCTCCACAACTTCAAAGGGCCCGGTCCTGGAGCGCACAAGGCTCCATGGTGGCCAGGACCCACACCTTTTGACCAGGTTGAAGCTCGACCAGAGTGGCATTCTGGTCATACCACCGCTTCATTTCTTCCAGGCTGGCTTCCAGATTTGCCTCAGCAAGTTGCCTGAAACGCCTAGTCTGATTCCCGAAGGCCAGCATGTAGCTATATACATTCTGGGGAGGTTTCCTGGGAGATTGCTTCCAGCCTTCCTTGACCTGACTTAGAGGTCCTCTCACGAGGTGGCCATACAGGAGTTCAAAGGGGCTGAACCCTAGGGACTTCTGTTGCACCTTGCGGTAAGCAAAGAGAAGGCATGGTAAGAGGACGTCCCACTTGAGCCTCATGGGTTCTTCCAGACTCATAATCATGCCCTTCAGGGTACAGTTGAATCTCTCAACCAACCCATTTCCTTGGGGGTGGTAAGGTGTGGTGAACTTGTAGGTCACACCACACTCTTGCTAAAGGGATTTCATATACTTGAATATGAAATTGGTACACTGGTCAGGCACCACCTCTAGAGGGAATCCCACTCTGGAGAAAATTCCCATCAGTGCACGTACCACCACGGGGGCCGTCACTGTCCTCAGAGTGATGGCTTCAGGGTACCGGGTGGCATGGTCCACCAGGACCAGGATGAACCTGTTGCCCATGGCTGTCCTGGAGTCCAGGGGCCCCACAATGTCAATCTCCACTCGCTGGAATGGGGTACTGACCACAGGGAAGGGCTGGAGAGGAGCCTTTTGCTTTCTCCCACTCTTTCCACTTGCCTGGCAAGTCTGACAGGTCCTACAATGAGCATCTGAGCTCCTACGCATTTGGGGCCAATGAAAGTGGGCGACAAGCCTTTCAAAGGTCTTTATTTTTTTGTCCCAAATGTCCTGCCAATAGCACATCGTGAGCCAGCCCCAGTAGGAAGGCTCTGAATCTCTGGGGCACCAACAGCACACGGGCTGGCATAGGCTCAGCAACCTTAGGCTCTGAATACAGGAGGTCATTCTCCCAATAAATGAAATGTGACCCAGACTGATCACCGTTGACCTGGTCTGCAGCCTGCTGCCGCAGACCGACGAGAGAAGGACATTCTTTCTGTGCTCTGCAGAATTCCTCCCTGGTGGGCCCTCCTTCCTGCTGCCAATGGGTCAGCTCAGGTAGGTCCCCCAGTTCAGCTATCTGTTCCCCTGTAGGTTCCAGGGCAGTCCCCCTAAAAGGTCTGCTTCCTCATGGACCATGGGTACTACAGGGGCCGGCTTCCCGCGCCTCCTGCTCCTTCTTTCCAAGGCCGGTTCCTGGGCCTCTCCCTCAGGCTCCAGGACCTCTTAAGCACCCCTACTGACTGTCATTGACCGGGTGATCACGCACGCCCAGTCAGGCAGACCCACCATCCGCAGGTGAGTACTCTTCTCCACCTTCCCCCAAGGTGAACTTTCCAAGTTGTTCCCCAACAAACAGTCTACAGTTATAGCAGTTCTCACAGCTACTTGAAGAGTACCAGAGACCCCCCCCCCACTCAAAGGGAACCTGAGCCATTGGACACTGACTCTCAGTGTTGTCGGCGTTCACGACTCGGCAGAATGCATTGAGACACCAGGTGATGCTTGACAGCTGTCACACTGGCTCCTGTGTCTCTAAGAGCCCCCACTTTCTTGCCATTGATGGTCACCCACTGCCCATATTTCTTAATGTTATTGGGCAGTTGGTTTTCAGGGACCACCTTACAGTCTCCTAAAGAGACAAGGTACATTTCTACTGTACCCCACCCACCTTGGGCTTCTACTTCCTCCCCAAAGGCTACACTAGCCATCTGCCGTGGCGGAGCACCAGTGGGTGCCGGTTTACCAAACTGGCGACACTTTGGATCATTGCCAAAATGACCCAGCTCACCACACTTGTAACACTTTGGGGGCCCTCTTTGAACAGGTGTACCTGTCGGGGCCCCGGCTGATTTCTGGGTTGGAGGAGGCTGAGAACCTTTCCCTTGGATCCCTTGGGGATTACTTTGGGCCTCTTCTGAAACTCCCTCTGTTTACCCTTGTCCCCCCCACTCTTCTGCTAGGGACCCTGACCACCCTCGGCGGAGTCTCCCACTTGACCCTTGTGGACCCTGGTGCTGACCCAGCGGTCCGCCTCCTCAGCAAGATTCCTAGGGTTAGTCAGCTTGCTATCAATCAGGTGCTGGCGTAGCTCAGGAAAACAATTACTAGACAAGTGCTCCCATGCAATTAAATCAAAGAGACCCTGAAAATCATCCACTTTGCTACCCTTCACTCAACCATCCAGTGTTCTGCAGAAAAAAGTTACATACTCCACATACGTACTATTAGGAATCTTTGCACAACCCCTGAACTATTCAGGAGTTAAACCATACCTGGTCATCAAAGCATCCTTCATGTGGGGGTAAGATTTATGAACCTTTGGGGGGGGCGGAGCTAGCTGGCGAAAGAGATGGCTACCTGATCCGTTAGCTCCTCCGCCGTCCACGAAATTCAATAAATTATCCTGAGGAAAGCGGTGCCCTCCGCTCACTAAAAGGCCGATTTGTTGCTCCGGAACGACGGGGGCAGCTTTTGGCAAATCTGCATCCGCGAACGGTGACGGGAATTGCTGATCCGGCCCGCCTGGCCGAGTGGCTTGAAAGACGGAGGCGCGGCCCCCGGAGAGCCGCTGCTCACATCCCTGCCGACCTGGAGGTGTCCCCCCACTAAGGGCACTCGGGGGAGACGGGAGAGAGGAATCTCGGCGATACAGCAGCGGGGAGTGCTGCGAGGCTTGAACACAGAGAGACGAGGTGAGTGGGGGAGCACATAGGGAGAGTTGCACGGCCCTGATGAGCTGCGACGGCCGCGGCACCTGAATTTAGTCCCCGGTCTGGCATGGGCCTACTAACCCCCAAGGCACTCACGAAAGGCAACATCCAGCACGCACAGAAGAGCACAGAGCCATATCGCGGCCCACTCCTGCACCCACGAGAGACCTGACTCTCCCCTCCTTGCTTCGCACTATCAGTTAATTGGGCCCGGAGTCACCACTCCCGTTTTTACCTGGCTTCCGACTGAGGCTCGAGATTGAGGCCTAAAAGCTGCGGGCCCAGAGCGAGTGGACCCACCGCTAGGACTTAAGGACTGGCATGCCCTTCCCCCTAACCACTGACCTGGAGAGCTGGCGTAATCCAAATAAGAACGCAGTAAATCACCAAATCTGGAGCTGAGAGGGGCCTGGGGGCCTGAGAGACGGCCTGTCGAGCATAAACCACGACTGGAACTGTGAGCTTCGGCGCGGCACGGAGCTTGCTCCTCCTGGCTTGAGGGCCGTGCTTTCGCCAAGGCACTACACACAGGCGAGGTGAGGGGTGGAAAGGGACGGCTCTGCACCCCTCGGGCCCCACCCATTATCGTGGAAGCGTAATCAAAGACAGACCTATCCAGCGTCGGAACTGCACTTAAAACACAGGGGGAGTCGGAGGAAGGCTCGCGTTCAGCGGGCGGAGACGTTGACGTCGCAGCTCGGTGGACGCGCGATGGGATCCTAGTGAATACTGATCTCATCCCTGCTATATGGTTTGTGGTGCCTGCGCCCGCCTTGGATGATCCGTTTTTGGCTCTGAAGGCCTGAAGACTCCCTAGTACGACGGACTTGATCGCGCAGAGAATAGATTGCGCCACCATGGGCCGCCCGGATCGCTCGCAGCCCAAACTGTCATTTGAGACTAACAAGAAGCCCAAAACTACTGATCCTATGCCTCGTGAGGCGAACGACAGAGCTGAGAATACGTCAGAGGGGGAAGCGACGGACTCAGATATTCGCTGTATATTACTAACTATTGAAAAGAACTTGCAGGGCGGCATCACCTCATTAGGGACCAAAATGGACGCCCTCACATATCGCATGGATCGGATGGCGGAACAACTAGATAAACATGCCGAACGTCTGGATATGTTGGAACGCTGAATAGGAGAGATGGAGGAGGCGCAAACGACTCTGGACTCTGAGCACAAACAACTAGGTAAGGTGATCCAACTCTTGCAAGACAAGGCAGAGGACTTGGAGGCGCGGTTGCGCAGATGTAATATACGCATCACAGGCCTGCAGAAAGCACACAGACGGGTAACATGGAACTTTTCATGGAATCCCTCTTGAAGAAACTGCTGGGAGAGACTGCCTTTTCGGAGATGTTTGTCATTGAAAGAGCGCACCGCACCCTGGGCCCGAGACCTAAACCGGGGGCTCCTTCACGTCCCAATGTAGCCAAGCTTCTAAATTACAGGGACCGGGACACCGCACTGAAGCTTGCCCGGGAGAAACAACCACTGACCTACGAGGGCAGCACACTATCTCTGTTCCCGGATTTTACAGCCAGAGTCCAGGAGACGCGACGCCAGTTTGTCCCGATGAAGAGGCAACTTCGAGATCTCGGTGTTGATTATGCCATGTTATATCCTGCTAAATTAAGGGTCAACAGACAGGGGAGGTCGACGATCTTCACGGATCCGAGAGCGCTGCAGAAAGCCATGAAGAACTGGCGCAGGGAAACTCAGCATACGATGGGTGATGAAAGACTGGACGAGGCTTTCGGGGGCTCCATGGAAGATCAGGACTGAGAATGTGGCCAGCTATTGGGTGAGGTACTCGTCTTCTAGAGAACTGAGAATTCGGGAGGCTCTTAGTGTAGCTCCTGACACTGCTAACTTAAGCAGGGGATGAAGACTATACCGGGACCATGACACACTAAGGTCTGCTGTGTTGGCAGTGGCACGGGGAAACAGTGAATTTTGTTATGTGGCGGGTGGGGGAATACTTTCCTACAGTGGATACACTTATTATAATACGCTCTTTGTTCCTCACCTCCTACAACGCCGTACCTGCGGCGATTGGAGACTTGTAGATACTGAACAGGGATGCGGTTAAGACAGTTGAAGCATAAGGTTATTAGTCTTCCATGTACAAAGTGATACAGAAGACATGGTTGGTGGCGATGAAGAGGAATGGTAGGATAGGAGGTCAGGAATTAATGACCTCTACTGCCATAGGAGAACTCTTCATACTTAGGAGGGCACTGACTGTTGTTTGATATTTTTCTTTCAGAGGCGGGGGAGCGGGACGGTAAGGTCGAAATATTGAACGGACATTGCAACTGTCTTATTGTAAGCAGGCTACCTACGTCCCTGAGTGTAGAACACCTTTTTCCCGCCTAAATCCCAATATTGGGAGTATCATTCCTTATTTGCTCTGATTTGTTGATTGCAGTTGGTATTGAGGTTGAGAATGGCGGGAGGGGGCAGAAGGGAGGGTATGGAGTTTACTGGGGAGGTGCGACTATTTGCGCTCTCTGGGATCTGATGTTCATTTTAGGGGTGGTGGGAGGAGGGTTGTGGATGGAATTTCAAGTTCTGAAAGGGGGTGGAGTCATGTTTAGATTGGGTGGGGAGCTGGGACGCGGCCGAGTTGGGGTTGGGCAGGCATGGGGGGAACTATGGGTAGTTTTGCATTTTTCCTTCTCTAAACTGCCGGTGGGTGGGAGGGATTGTTTGTTTGATGTATGTAATATAGGGACTATTGTTGGCACGCACAATGCACAGTGGACGCACCGGACACAGCACTGACCTGTTGCATTAGATCACTTATATGCACCTTCGCACCCGACATGACGCAGCAGACACACGGCATTGACACTATGGGCCTGATTCACAGAACTAGCTTAAGTCAAAATCCCAAACGTACTACTATTTACTCATTTAGGTATTCACGGAAGGCACTTACTCATTTTGGTATTCACAGAAGGCACTTACTCATCAATGAGCAAGTGCCTTCTGTTAATACCAAAATGAGTAAGTGCCTTTTGTGAATACCAAAATGGCAGTATGTTTAGGATTTTGTCTTAAGTTAGTTCTGTGAGTCGGGACAAGTGGTCTGGGCACCCCCATGTTCCGCCGTAATGCCACCGCTGGAGGTAGGGGTTCCTCAAGGGTCCATTTTGAGCCCCACCCTCTTTAATATCTATATGGCCCCTCTAGCGGTGGTGGCGGAATCTTTTGGTGCCCGGATCATATCCTACGCTGATGACACCCAGCTTCTTTTCTCGTGTAACAAGGGTGAGGATTTTGACGGCGGACGGATTAAGGAATGCTTGGGCGCTGTATTTGAGTGGTTTCAGAGGCATAGTTTGAAGTGCAACTCCGATAAATCGGAGCTGCTCTTTTTCGGGTGCCCACCTGATCCCTGCTGGAAGACTTGGTGGCCTCGTAATATGTTCCCGCCTGATGCTGCCTCGTCTAAAGCTAAGAATCTGGGTGTCCTGTGTGACGATGATCTTTCTTTCAGACCCCAGATTATAGGGTTGACAGGGAAATGCTTTGGCGTCCTGAAAATGTTGCGGAAGTTTCTTCCATTACTGTCTCTACAACATAAAAAAATTACGGTCCAGGCCCTGATAGGCTCGCGCCTTGACTACGCGAACGCCCTCTACCTTGGTCTCCCCAAATACTTGATTGCACGTATGCAGGTCGTGCAGAATTCGGCTGCTAGAGCCATTTTTGGATTGAATCGAAGGGCAGGAGCTTCGGAGCTGCTGAAGAGACTGCACTGGTTGCCAGTCTCTAAAAGACCCTGGCCTTTAAAGCCCTCTATTCTATCGGCCCAAATTATCTTGGGAAGCGTCTGGCCTTCTGTGTCCCCAGAAGGACTTTAAGGTCTGCTATACTGGCGAAAGCCGCTGTTCCAACCATCAAACGTGCTCGTACTGGAGGTCGTTCCTTCCGGTATCTGGCACCGCGGTGTTGGAATGAGCTTCCCTTTTCTTTGAGAACAGCCAACAGTTTGCTTTCCTTTAGAAAGGAACTTAAGACCTGGCTTTTCTCCCAGTAATTCTTTGTCGACCTGCAGCTGGTGTTGTGCTGTGCTTGCTTCCTCTCAGTCCTCTTTGCCAAAGCGCCGGGACACTCCATGGAGTAGCCGTGCGCTATAGAAGAGACCTTTTATAACATAACATAACATATTACATTGCTGACATGGAATGTTCGAGGACTGAATGACCATAGAAAGGTTAGACGTGTGCTCCAATACCTCACGAGACATGCCATAGACATTGCACTCCTTCAGGAGACACACTTGCGCCCAGACAGTCCGACACTAAACTACAGAGGATTGCAAAATAACATACATGCTGCAGGTTTTACCTCTCATGCCAGAGGCGTATTGACATGGGTAAATCCCAAAGCCTCCCTGACACTGACCCCACTTGCTACAGATGGTGAGGGCCGATATGTCATAACGAAATGTAAGGGGAAAGGAATGTCTATACATATTGTAAATTCTTATGGATCTAACTACGACTGCCCCTCCTTTTACTTAACGTTAGCTGGGAAGGTACGTGACCTAGTTGGGGCTCATGTAGTGCGGGGGGAGATTTTAATATGTTTAGACAGCCGAGGTTAGATAGATCCGAAGGCCCAGACCGACACCCCTCGGCTTCATCTGGAGTCCTAGACGCTGAAATGACAAGACTGGGACTGCAGGACTTGTGGCGCACTAGACACCCGACACAGGGGGGTTAAACGCACTACTCTGCACCACATGACATCCACACTCGAATAGATTACTGGTTGATCACATCTCATCTCCTCTCCAAAGTGCAGACGTGCAAGACGTTTCCCCGCACTTACTCTGACCATTCGCCGGTGCTCTTTACGCTTAGCACTATGACGGAAAAGCCACCACCCTTCTCCTGGCACCTCCCCCCTTACTCCCTACTGGATGATGCCTCTCGGGAAGAACTAGCCACTATCATAGGGGGATTTTTAGGTTCGGTAGACTCCTTCTTGACAGTCTGGGAGGCGTTCAAGGCCTGTTTGCGCGGTGTAGCTAGCTCCAAACACGCAGGGGTGCTAAAATCTATTCGTGGTCGCCTATCCCTACTAGAAAATAGACTCAGGGAGATCGAAGAGCATAGACTGCATGACTCGGGAGCTGAACTGCTCCAGGACTTGGCCCAAACGATACAGGAATACCATGAGGAGGCAGACGCTGAGGTAAAGCATCTGGGGGAATACGCAGTTGCTAAATCGCATGGTGAGGGGTAACGCCCAGGGGCAGTACTGGCGAATATAGCAAAGCAGAGTAGGCGTAGTACGTTAACTCTTGAACTACGTTCCCCACAGACTGGGGATTTGATACCGGAGGAGCAGGTAGCAGCCCGATTTAAGGAGTACTATGCTACGCTATATGCTTCTAGGGATCCGGCTCAGGAGGAACGCATCCTAGATTACCTGACACATATTCAGTTGCCCTGGCTGACCAATACGCACCGCGCGTTCCTGGCCTGCCCATTTGAGAGGGAGGAAGTTGTGTGGGCATTGTCATCGATGAAAGCGAGCAGTGATCCAGGCAGCGATGGCTTTCCAGCTTCCTTTTATAAAACGTACTCCGACTTGTTGATACCCCGCTTACTGACGTTGGTGGAACAAATCGCGGAAGCGGGAGAAATGCCCCCCATGATGAGGGAAGCCATTATAGTCACTATACTCAAGTCCGGAAACCCCCTGAGGATTGCGCCTCCTATAGGCCATAATCGTTATTGAACGTGGACGCGAAGATTTTTGCAAAGATTATTGCGAACCGGCTGAGCCCCCTAGTTAATACCCTGGTGGCCCCAGAACAGGCGGGTTTTGTACCTAATCGTAACCTAACCTATAACTTACGCACTGTATTTGCGGCATTCCAGCATGCACGCCAGGATGTACCAGCAGTGTCAGTTTTCCTAGATATGGAAAAGGCCTTTGACTCCGTCAAATGGCCTTTTCTCCGATTGGTACTGCACCGTATGGGAGTGGGAGAACTTTTCATACAACTATTAAATACGCTCTATACCTCCCCCACTGCGCAAGTCTGAATAGGGTCATTGACCACAGAGCCTTTTTTTGTGGGTCGCGGCACCAGACAGGACTGTCCACTCTCACCCCTCCTGTACGCATTGGTAGCGGAGACCTTGGCTTGCGCCCTACGTGAATATCATAGCCATCGTGGTATTTGTTTCCCCACGTACAATCTGATAGTGTTCACATATGTGGACAACACTTTGCTATATGTAAGAAAACCAGAGGATAATCTCTCGACGGTGCTGCGGGAGGTGATGTTGTTCAGCTCGCTTTCAGGGATACATGTGAACTGGAGCAAGACAATCATGTTCCCACTCACCCCTGCTACCAGACGAGTAGACCCAGAGTTTCCATCCAGTGGACCACTGACTCAGTCCAATACCTGGGTATCCGTCTACACACAGATCCTGAGGTGGTTCTCAGGGAAAATTATGGAGTGGCCGTCTCTAAGTTGGAAGATGATAGTGCTACCTCTCTTCTTGTTTCTCTTCAACAACATACCAATGGTACTGTCGGGAGCCTTCTTCCGACAACCTAATTCCCTAGTACTGAGACTTGCAAGGGCTGGGAAGCAGCCCAGAGTGGCATTGGATATATTCATTCGACCCTACGAGGAGGGTGGTTTGCACTCCCCGAATTTGGAGCTATATTATTATTATTATTATTATTATTATTATTATTATTATTATTATTATTATTATTATTATTCTGAGTTTTGTATAGCGCCTGGTTACCGATAGGCATCCCAGCGCTTCCAGAAAATAACACTACTGAAAGAATGAAGAGATTAAACAGAGAACAAAAAAGTTTTTAATAGTTTACGGAACCGAAGCAGACTAGCTTCCGATCGCAGCTGTAGGGGCAATGAGTTCCACAAGGAAGCCACATTTATTGAGAATCTTCTGCCACCCGTTCTAGCCTTTTTCACCCTGCCAACCTGGAGAAGATGTTGATGGTCAGAGCGAAGAGAACGAGAGGCCTTGTAAGGCTGGACCATCTCCTTAAGAATAGGAGGGCCTACCCCGTGCAGAACTTTGTGGGCAATTCAAAGAGCCTTAAATTTTACCCTGGCCCTCACAGGGAGCCAGTGCAATGCCCTCAATGCCGGGCGAGCAGATTGACGCCTTGGGAGACCCGTCAGAAGCCTGGCAGCCGCGTTCTGCACTTGCTGCAATTTATTCAGGGTAAATTCGGGCGCGCCCAGGAATAGCGCATTGCTGAAATCCAGCCGCGAGATGATAAGTCCCTGGATGAGAAGCCTTCGAGTAGCCACTGGGAGCAGAGGCAGAATCTTCTGGGCTGAGCGGAGCAGGCCAAAGCACACGCCAGCGGTCTTTTTGGCGTGAGTTTTAAACGATAGGTCCTGCTCCAGCCACACCCCTAGGCTCTTGATCTCCTGCTTGGGGGGGGGTACCGGTCCCAGACAGTCTGGCCAGCTGCTGGGGGACAAAGATGGAGAAGAGTTCCCCAGCAGCATCAACTCCGTCTTGGAGCCATTTAGCTTTAGGGCTGAGCTGCACATCCACGTGTAGATCTTCTCAAGACACACGTGAAGCTTGTCGGGATGGTGCGCCGACTGGGAAAGGCCTACCACCAGCTGAGTATCATCAGCATAACTGATGATTTTAATACCCAGCGGCAGTACCACACTCTCCAGGGGGGCCATGTAAACATTGAATAAAGTAGGGCTCAACGAGGAGCCCTGTGGCACACCACACTGGAGAGGGGTAGAAGATGATTTTTCATGGCCTTCCCACACCTCAAATGTACGACCTTCCAAGAAGGAAGCGAACCATTTGAGGGCCAGACCCGTGACACCCACCCCCGACAGCCGTTGGAGAAGCACCTGATGGTCCACGGTGTCAAAAGCAGCGCTGAGGTCCAGGAGGATCACTGCCACTGATCCCCCCGAATCCAACATGCTCCTTGCATTCTCCACGACCGCCAGCAGGGCGGTGTCAGTCCCCTGGCCGGGACGAAAACCCGTTTGGGAGTCGCCCAAACAGGCCGCGCAGGGGACGCATGCATATGGATGGATCCATGGTCCGACGGATGCGCCACACTTGCGAATCGAAGCAATAGTAGCACCCCCAACTCCGCTACCAGCATTGATGTCTCAACCTAGAGATAGACGGACAGGTATCATTGACTCATTGAACGTAGTGATGCATGCCTGGCATCACTTGATGGACGCCCAAGCCTGTTCGCTGTTATATGCCCCGAGAGCACAACTGGCATGGTGCTCGTGGCTTGACCCCTGCACGGATAGAGGCGGGATATCGGCACTACTCAAATTGAAGATCGTCAATGTAGGTGACCTATTTAAGGACGGCAGGGCTTGCAATTGGGAAGATATAGTACCGGAAGGCGAAGGAGGAGCTTAGCTCCTGCCACAATTTCAGTTTCACAGAACCCAAAATGCCTTGAGAAATCTCCTGAGAGAAGATATGGCTGAGCCCCAGACAGTGGCGGCGTATGAGAATGTAGTGACGGCCAAAACGCCGGATAAACTAATTACAAACTTGTACCGAATCACCCTTGCAGAATGGACAATGGATTATACCAAACCTCGATTGGCATGGCAGACGGACTTGGACGTAGACCTCACCGAGGAAAAATGGAGATACTGTTGCGCCAACGTAAAGAAAGTATCTATGAATGGGCGTCATCGGCTGACGCACTTCAAATTCCTAAATAGAGTCTATTATCCTCCTGAACGCTTGTGCCGATATGGGCTTTGTGAGACTTCAAGCTGTGAAAGATGCAGGGAGCTAACGGCGGACTTTTTACATTTAGCGTGGGGGTGCCCGAAGATTGCGGCCTTTTGGTGCGCAGTTTATGGGGAGGTGAATAAAACCACCGGCTTGTCTCTGACTCCGTCTCCATTATTGGCTCTGCCGGGGTACTCTAAGGATATAGTACCTGCAAGGCGGAGACTTGTGGACATGGCCTTTTTATACACAAAGAGATGTGTTGCGTCCCATTGAATGCTGGCCCCGGCTCCGACATTGGCTAAGTGGTCTAACGATATGTTATTCTGCTGCATGCAAACGGAACTATATGGCGGTCTGCTTCCACCTCGGAATCGTCCTAAAAACTATTGGGCGCTGTACTTGGAGAGGAGATCAGCACAGAGTTCTGATGACCAGAGCAACGCACAGACACCTGCTGAGATGGGGGGCACACAAGAGCACCCGGCGAATCACACCACCGAGATGACAGTTTTATAACGAACAATGACTAGGTTTATTGATACTGGGCCTGGAGCGGGAAGAGCTGCTAAGGCATGAATGGAAGAAACTAATTGTACATATTACAGCTTTGATGTCTGAACTGGAGATTTTCTTATGATACCTATTCACTGTGTACGTGCTGAAGCTTGTTTAAATCATCATTGTAATGTAAGTGCTAACTTTACGTCCCTTGTATGTATGTTTTATTGAAATGCCAATAAATTGAAATTAAAAAAAAGAGTTATGAACCTTATTGGGCAAATCTAGCAGTGTGTCCCGCCCCTCACTAAGGAACTGCCCCCACAACCCCGCTCCCCAATCTCTCTCAGGGACCCGGTGGGAAGACATGGCTACCTCATAGGCCTTGAACCACTGCCCTATGTAATCATTCTTTAAAAACTCTTTTACCACTTCTTTAGGTATGTACACCCTTGATACTACCTGCACTGGCGTTGTGCTGCCACCAGAGGGAGGATGTTCCAAACTTTTAGCTTTCAGCTCCATCTCCCTCAATTTCATCTCATGCTCCATCTGAATTCTTCTTTCTTCTAGAGCCATCTTTTTGCTTTCCAGCTCCAGTTGCCCATTGATTTTAAGTTTTGCCAACTCTATCTCATGTGCCCGGGTTTCCTTCCTGTCCGCCAACTCCTCTGGTGACAGGATTCTGCCAAAATCATGGATGCTTTCTTGTGACTTAATTTCTACCGCATTCTCAGGTGCCCTTGACTCCATCCAGGCCCTCAGCGCCTTTTGGAAGTGGGACTTGTTTTTACATCCAGACTGTGAAACTCTAAACTTGCGGCAGAAGCCCTTCAGCAGGGCTACGGTGTAGCTCTCCAGCCTCTCTTTTTCCAATTCTATTCCTTCAATGTCAGGGATTACAGATGCTGCCTTTCCCACTTGGAGTGAACCAGGCATGACTTTTCTGGAGATCTCTCAGCAAACAAAAAGCAACAAGTATGTAGCTTCGTTATTGGTCTGAACTCATACGTGGTGTTCACCAATTACTGTATATAGATTACAAATACAAATTCGGAATCCTCACCGCAGCCTCCAATGTTAGATTTGGGGGTCTCTGGTTGGCACAGGTCAGGACTTGTGACAAGCAGGGACCCTCTCCTCTAGTCCGGGGAAGGGGCTTACTCTTTAAAATAACCCCTGCTCACCCTCTAGGTTGCGTGGCGCGAGCAGACAAAGCTAATCTCAGAGCGCTATGGGTTAAGCATTTGTAAATACACACAGTAACTCAGTGACAACACCACACATGGACACTACACCAGGGTTTGTATAAAAATAAGTTTTCTTTATATAAAAGGTTTAGCACAAGATCCAAATAACGTTTTAAAATGAGGTCACAATATTTTCTTAGGAAAGAGCGTTCTTTGTTACCAAAAATGCGTATCTTTATGTTCCATGCGCTTTGCTCTGACTGTGCGGTTCTTTTTGGGGGAGATCGTATCAAAAAGAGTTAACTAAATGTTGCGGACTCTCTGGTCCGGTGCGCACATAGTCACGGTGCGAATCGTACAGTACCTTTGGAAATGTGTCCGACACGGACGAAGTGCTTGCGAAAATGAAGGCAAAACCAGGGACGATGTCGGCGGCTCTCCCAGGTGGGTCCGGCTCGTTGCAGGCGTCTCAGACGAGGCGTTGGCATGGTACTCCTGTGGGTAGGGGGGCGATGCGGGCGGTCCGTGTCTTTTGAAGTGTTCACTGCGCTAGGCATTCACTGCGCTTAGGCGTCGATGCAGGTTGTACCTTCCGTAGTGGGGGCTGCTTGTCAGATGCGGACAGCGCGGCACGAGGCGGCCGGTACGTGGTGTACGGGCCAGGCTCTGAAGTGCGGCGAAGTCTGTGGGATCGCAGGAGCGCGGTTTGAGGTGGCTGGTGCGCTTCGAGCGTACGGGTTGTACTTCGCCTGGTGGTGCGCTCCGATCCTGATTTCCAGCGGAGGGGGCGGCGAGGCGAGCAGTGTGGCTCAACGGGGGAGGAGGAAGCAGAGTGCGGGCGGCCCTGGCGGGACGGTGCGAACACGGCTCGGGCAAAGCGGAGTCACACGTGTCTGGGCGGCCAGGCACAGGCTTCACAGCAGACGGGGGGACGATGCGCACTGCGGTCGCAGCTCCAGCGGCAGGGAAGATCGTGCAAAGTCCAGCAGCTTTGTTAGGGAAGGCAAGAGGAGTCCAATAATCCCGGGACTCCGTTCAGGGGGCAAGCTCAGTCACAAGCCCTTGGAGATAGTTTAAAGTACAAGCAGTACCTGTCCCAAGTACCACCGCCTCTTGCGGCTTACGAGCGCGTCTGCGCCTGCCCAGGGATTTCCTGGAGGACTCTTTCTCCCTGTAGGAGGTAGCTTTGCTGTATAATTTGGATGGAGGCTGTGCACTGGACGTAGGGTGGGGAGGGGGGAGGGGAGGGGTCGGGGAAGGGGAGTTGGGATGTTGGGGTTTTGGGGGAGGTTTGCAATGAAAATGTCACCTCATGCCGCGACAGAGCACGCTATGTATTACTGTGATGGCCTAGCCCGTGAGAACTGCACCCGCCAATTCACCGCTGGGGATGGGGCCTTGTCCGCCCTACTGTGCCGCTTCTTGGTGTTATATGTTTGTCCTGGTATGTTGTGATGAATAAAATACTTTAAACCTAAAGTACAAGCAGAATAAAGTCTCTTCAGTCCTTTCCTCTCCTTTCACAGCAAGGCAACCACTGAAGGCCAGTCCCCCAGGTCAGGGTCAGTACTCCTCCTTGCAGCTTTCCCGGTTTCTTCTCGTCGGGCAGAGGTTCTTCTTGGTTCAAGCAGGATCTAATTTCTTAGGAGCAGGGCTCAAATATTTATACTACAAATCTTTTGTTCTTTGAGGCCAGGGGGCCTTTGCCTAGTTCAGTCCAGTTCTTGAGCACTTTGTTGACATGAGGCTGCCTTCTTCTTTGAGGGTGCAGGGCAGAGACATCAGACGCTCCACAGGGGGTGGAGCCAGCATTGTGGTGGCAGAGCACAGCCCTATTCAGAGTCATCACCATTAATAGATCTTTATTCGGTATTTAGAAAATACCATAAAAGTACATATTATACAATTAAATCAAAAAATACAATTCATAACACAATGGTTGGAGACAATTGACCAGAAATTCATTCAACACCGCCCTCTTGAATTCCTTAACCTCAAAGCAACCTTAATAAAATTCATGATACAGAGCAGAGTATAAGGATCGTTAGCCCTTTGCAAGAATAATAAGGCGACCTTGTCATGTTTAAACTTTGCTTGTTTTAACCCCTTTCGCGCCAGCGGTTTTCCCGCTGTGTGCAGGGTTTTTTCGAAAACCCGTGTTACATGACGAACTCAGCTCGTCATCAGCATACGAGCGCCGTAGCTGATGACGAGCTGAGCTCGTCATCAGCATCGAAGGGGTTAAAATTCCTACTAAAAAACTGCGCTTGGGTAAAACATAAAATGGGCATAATAATACAAAATGAAGGGTATCCTGCCTGCGGAGACCTATTGTCGCAGCCGCAGGTACCCTTCTGCTCAACAGTTAAAGTAAAACCTGGAGGATCAGCCAGTAGGTGATGTAAAAGGTTGAGCCTAAAACGGGTAATTAAAAATCTGTTCTGTGCATTGTACATAAGAGCGAGGTAAGGTTCCATTCCTTCTTCTGTTTTGACCATTCTATAGGCACAGACTGAGGATTTACTTCCTTCTACAGCCGCTCTACATGAGGCTACCAAGTCCAAAAAAACTCTTTTAACTCTAAGTTTATCTTGAGGGATAATTTCCATAGGATTAGTAAAAAGATCCTTACAGACGATTCCCTCAAGTGTGAACTTCACGTATTTTAGCCAGGGAATACGCATTCCTTTGTCCCTTTTCATACAGTCTCTGATAATTTGTCTGCTCAGGTCAGCCTCAGTGTTGGTCCAAATCTTAAGCCAGGCCATGAGGGGTCTGACCTTTATCAGGTCCTCGATTTATACTCTTCCGAGTTCTTCATGGATAATGTATGCGGGAGTACTTTGTGGGGTTTTGAGCACCTTTCTCAAATATTTCTTCTCCTCTACCTGCACTGCTGGGTGCTTACAAAACCCCAAACTTCTGACCCATATACCAACTTTGAGCAACAAATTGAGCTGTACAAGTTCATAACTTGTTCAGGCGACCACCGACCCAGCCTGCATCCATAGTTCATTATTGCCCTAATCGAGGCCACTAGTTTGGAACACCGCTCTTCGATTAAAAATTTAAAATTTAAAAGCCCATCAAATAACAAGCCCAGGTAAGGGAATGTCTGTACTTGCCCTAATTTGTGTGTGCCTATTCTGTAGGTGAACTTCTTGCAGGGTTTGGATCCTGTCAGCATGACATAGGACTTCGCCAGGTTTGCCGACAAGTCTAAGGTATCCATAAAACTGACAAACCCGTCTATCAGACGCTGAAGTCCATTAGGAGTGCGGGCTAAAAGTACCGCATCATCTGCGTACACCAACACTGGAACTAGGCGGGAACCTACTCGGGGAGAATCTACTTTTATTTTTCCTAATACCTGATCTAAATTATTAATATATAAGGAAAACAAAAACGGGGCCAAAATGCATCCCTGTCTAACACCGCTGTTACAGGGGAAAGGAGCCGTAGTACCCCCTTCCGAATGATAGCGCACTGTAGCAGAAGTGTTGGACTTGGCCCTTTCTGCAGGGTCATCCCTGAACTTTTTGCATTCCTCCAATATTCTCTCTGACCTGTTTTTGTTGGTTTAATGACTCTGGGCACTTTACCACTGCTGACCAGTGCTAAAGTGCATACGCTCTCCCTATGAAAAGTGTATATGTGATTGGTCCCCATGATTGGCTTATTTGGTTTACTGTCAGTCCCCAGTAAAGTGCACCAGGAGTGCCAGGGCTTGTAAATGCAAATGCTGCTAGTGGCCGCCTGCAGCGCTGGTTGTGCCACCGACAGAAGCAGCCCTTTAAAATGTGTCTAAGGTCTGCCATCGCAGAACCTGCGTACAGTCTGGTACTGTCTTGCTGACTGCGCAAGTGCACCTACTTGCCAGTCCCTAAACCTTCCCTTAACTTCACATTAGTCACCCCTATGGTACGCCCAAGGGCAGGGTGCATTGTAAGTATAAGGTAGGACAAGCCATGATGTGTGTGGCATGTCCTAATAGTGAATTACAGCCATTTTCGTTTTTCACTATTGTAAGGCTACCTGTTCTCACAGGCCAGACTGGGCTGCTGGAATTATTACACTCTATAATCCCAGCAGGCTCTGGGAACATGGTAGGAAGTCAAGTTTAGTATGCCTGAAGTCAGAATAATAAAATACATCTTTTAGTAAAGTTTATTTTAATATCCTGTGTTTGCAAATACTACTTTTAGAAAGTTAGGCCCACATGCATCATTGTAGGAATTTGAGATTCCTAAATTGCGAAAATTAAGGAATCGCGATTTAGGAATTGCAAATTCCTATGCATTAAAAATTCGCAAAAGTTTTTGCGATTTCTTAATTTTCCTTATTTGCGATTCCTTAATTGTGAATCGCAAATAAGGAATCGCTTTACATTGATTCCTATGGGCCTAGAGGCCCATAGGAATCAATGGGAAGGCATTTTCATTTTGCGAATTCACAATTAAGGAATCGCAAAATGAGAATGCAATTTCAAGGGTGCAGGGGGGGGTCCCCCTGCACTCCTGGAATGTCACGTAAGTACATTTTACTCACACACATGTCCCAAGGGCATGTGTGTGTGTAACATGTAAGTTTCAAAAATGCATTTTTTTGCATTTTTGAAACTTTTCGCAAATTACTATGAAGGTTTACTTCATGGTAATTTTCCCCTTCCTAATTGCGAATTCGCAAATTAAATAAAATCATGCATAGCATTTAAGAAATCGCAAAATTTGCGATTTCTTAAATGCTATCGCAATTTGAGAAATCGCAAAAAATTGCGATTTCTTAAATTGCGATAAATGAAAAAAATGATGCATCCCAAAAAAGGTTTTTGCATTCGCAAACGGCCGATTTTTGCGATTCGCGCCGTTTGCGAATGCAAAAACGCTTGATGCATGTGGGCCTTAGTCCTTGCTTGCCTAATCATTTCAGCCCGCCTCTGCTAGGATGTGTATCTGCTGTCTGGTTTCTGTGAGTGACAGGGCTGGGGCTGACAGGTGGTGAATAGAGGGATTACACCAGGATGGGTGGGGGAAGTTCCCCTTGACTCTGAATGTGCTCGGCCACCTCAATGCCGGCTCCGCCCCCTGGGGAGTGGCTGATGTCTCTGCCCTGCACCTTGTAAAGAGAGAGGGGAAGACTGTCAACAGAGTACTCCTGGACTGTACTTGTCACTACAATGCTGGCTCCACCTCCTGTGGAGCATCTGATGTCCCTGCCCTGCTCACTGAAAGAAAAGCCAAGCTGCCCAAAACAAAGTGCTCAGGGCCTGGACTGGATTAGGCAAAGGCCACCCTGGCCTAAAAGAACAAAGGATTTGTGGTATAAATGTAGGAGCCCTGCTCCTAAGAAATCATATCCTGCTTTGAACCAAGAAGAACCCTCTGCCTGAGGGGAAAGAACTGGGAAAGCTGAAGGAGGAAGACTGTCTCTCTCCTGGGGACTGGCCTTGCTGTCAAAGGAGAAGAAACCCTTTTCAAAGACTTAGTACTTTTCTACAAAAATAGACTTGTGCTTCAAACCAATGATCTCCAAGGGCTTGGAAGCGAGCTTGCCCCCTGAACTGAGCCCGGGACGATTGGGCTCATCCTGCCTTCGCCCGTCTGCTGCTGCTGGTCTACTGTGTTCCCCCCCTCGCCGGAGCAGTGACCTTTAATGCGCCTTGCCCCCTCCTTGGGGTGTGACATCTGGTACCTGGCCGCCCCTGCCTTGTGAGAGCCCCGCTCGAGTTCGAGCCGCTCTCTCCACGCTTCGCTGGGCCGCCCGCTCTCTGTTCACCTCGCCCGCCTGGGGCGCGCTGTGCGCATCGCACCCCTCCCGCCGGAATTCGCTTGAAGTGCTGCCTCGAGCCTCGGGCGGTGCGTATGTTCGAGACGTACCCAGGCACCCCGCTCCGCACCCTTGAGACCCGCTGGGCCACGCCGCACGCTGTAAGTCTCTCGTACTGCGTACTGAGAGCCCTGTGCAGCGCCTGCCCGCATTTGAATCACAGCACCCCAGCCGACCCGAAGGTACGTCTCGAACCACCACGCGTACGGAAGAAGTACGCCTCGTACGCCCAACAGTAGCCTCGCCACACGAACGTCGACAGCCCCGGATCGTCCACACCTCTCCCAGCAGTCCTGCTCTCACGCCTCGCACCTCGAGGCTGCCTACAAGCCGTACTACGAAAGGGAAAGCCGCCGACACCGTCCCGGGTACGCCTTCGCCTGGCCGCTTCTGTACGCGACGAACTCTTGCATCCTAAAGGTACTGTGCGACTCGAACATAGTCTGTAATTCGCATCGGACCGCAGGGTCCGCAACGTTTGTTTAACTCATTTTTTAACCGTATGAACTGCCACGAACGGGTCGCACAGCCAGCGCAAAGCGCGCAGGACCCGCAATTAAGAATGTTTAAAAGAACTTTAAAGAACTCTTGCCTACAGAAGCATTGTGGCCATTTAAAAACGTTATTCTGGTCTGGTATTAAGCACTGCATATATATACCTCTATATTTACATAAAGTATAAGTATTTTTACATAACTACGCCTGGTGTCCATTTGTGGTGTGTCTTTATATTGCTGAATGTGATCATAAATGCTTAACTAACTAAACGCCCTGAAGATTAGACTTGTCTGCTCGCGCCACGCAACCTAGAGGGTGAGCAGGGGTTATTTTGAGGAGTAAGTCCCTTGCCCTGACTAGAGGAGAGGGTCCCTCTTTGTCACAAGTGCATACCTGTGCCAACCAGAGACCCCGAAATCTAACACTCCAGCACTCTTCTCTCCCTCCAGCACTCTACTGTCACTCCAACACCCCTCTCTCCATCTAACACTCTCCTCTCCCTCCAGTACTCTTCTCTCCCTCTAGCACTATTCTCTCCTTCCAGCACTCTCCTCTCCCTCCAGCACTCTCCTCTACCTCCAGCACTCTTCTCTCCCTTCAGCACCCTTCTCTCCCTCCATTACCCCTCTCTTCCTCTAACAGTTCCCTCTCCCTCCAGCACTCTACTCTCCCTCCAGAACCCTTCTCTCACTCTAACACTCTCATCTCGCCCCAGCACTCATCTCTCCCTCCAGCACGTTTCTCTCCCTCAAGCACCCCTCTCACCCTCCAGAAATCCCCTCTCCCTCCAGCACTCGCCTCTTCCTTCAATGCCCTCCTCTCACTCCAGCACTGTCCTCTCCCTCCAGCACCCCTCTCCCCCTCTAACACTCCCCTCTCCCTCCAGCACTCTCCTCTCCCTCCAACGCCATTCTCTCACTTTAGCACTCTTCTCTCCCTCCAGCACCCCTCTCTCCCTCTAACACACCCCGCTACCTCCAGCACTCTTCTCTCCCTCCAGCACTCTTCTGTCTCTCCAGAACCCCTCTCTCTCTCTAACACTCTTCTCTCCCTCCAGCACCCATCTCTCCCTCCAACACTCTCCTCTCCCTCCAGCACGTTCCTCTCCCTCCAACTCTCCTCTCCCTCCAGCACTCTCCTCTCCCTCCAGCACTCTTCTCTCCCTCAGGCACTCTTCTCTCCCTCCAGCACCCCTCTCTCCCTCTAACACTCTTCTCTCCACCCAGCACTCTTCTCTCCCTCCAGCACATTCCTGTCCCTCCAGCACTCCCCTCTCCCTCCAGCACTCTCCCTCCAACACTCTCCTCTCCCTCCAACACTCTTCTCTCCCTCCAGCACTCTTCTCTCCCTCCAGCACTCTTCTCTCCCTCCTGCACTCTTCTCTCCCATTAGCACTCAGTTTCAGTTTCAGTTTCAAAAGCTTTATTCGATTTGTAAAACAAACCATATAAGCAAAAAAACACATACAGAATTCAACATGGTAAGCTTAAAAAGGACTCAATCAGTTAAAAAGCCATTATAACATGATAAGATAGATTTTAGGGGCTAGACATAACCAATATTTAAAATACTGTACCAACTGTTGCCCTGTGGAGCTAAATTCATTTGTAATACATACTACGTTCGTTATTCATAAGATATATAACACATGGATAAATAAATAAACCAATATACAGACAGGAGGCCGGTGTAAAAGCAGATATCATAAGACAATGGTTTTCCTGGCAGCTGTACAATGTGCAAGAAATATATACAGACAGGAGGCCATAATAGGGACTACACAAAGTCCAAGCATCAGACAATTATGGCTTTCCTGGCAGCTGTACATTTTAATATATATGTTGCTACGAAGAAGCAAATATCCAAATCTTCTAGGGAACTGAGGAGCTGTAAAGCATTCCTCGTAGAACGAACATTGTATTTCAGAAAAAAGGGTTTTAAGTATCTAACTCTAAAGAAATGGTAAAATTTACAGAATAATAAAAAATGACTACAGCTCTGGCGGGAAACATTGTCACAAGGGCATGCTATATCAGATCGAGAATTCATATTGGGAAATGCAACAAGATGGTGAACAATTCCCAGACGTAGGCGGGTTAGGACAAACCGATGGGAATTTCTAGTGACGCCAGAAAGGTAAAATTGGAAACCAGTAGGAAAATTGTAGTCCCGGTAGGTCGTCACGGAATGCAGCTTTTCAGGCATCTTTGCTAGGCATTCTTTCTTGTGGCTTAAAAACCTTTGTTTGATATCTTTCTTTGGAATTGTAACAGCAGATTGGGGATCAAGAAAAATATCAATCTTAAAAAGGAGATAAAACCAATGGTGAATATACTTAAGCCAAAGAATACGGGAGGAGTGATCCAGCCTGAGGCAATCAAGGATTATCTCCTGGGTAAAGCGAGTTTCAGGCTCAGCCCAAATTGAGCGCCAAAGCAACAGGGGGCGCAGCGCAGCAAGATCAGAAATAAATTCAATTCCTACTTCTTCATGGATCAATTCCACCGAGGCGGAAGGGGGTACACATAACAATTTTCTAAGAAACTTATTAGCACTCTTCTCTACCTCCAGCGCCCCTCTCACCCTCTAACACTCTCCTCTCCTTCCAGAACTCTTCTCTCCCTCCAGCACCCCACTCTCCCTCCAACATTCCCCTCCCCCTCTAACACTCTCTTCTCCCTCCAGCACTCTTCTCTCCCTCCAGCACTCCTCTCTCCCTCTAACACTCTCCTCTCCCTCCAGCACTCTTCTCTCCCTCCAGCACTCTTCTTTCCCTCCAGCTCCCCTCTCTCCCTCCAACATTCCCCTCCCCCTCAAACACTCTCTTCTCCCTCCAGCACTCTTCTCTCCCTCCAGCACTCCTCTCTCCCTCTAACACTCTCCTCTCCTTCCAGCACTCTTCTCTCCCTCTAGCACTCTCCTCTTCCTCCAGAACTCTTCTCTCCCTCCAGCACCCCTCTCTCCCTCCAACATTCCCCTCCCCCTCTAACACTCTCTTCTCCCTCCAGCACTCTTCTCTCCCTCCAGCACTCCTCTCTCCCTCTAACACTCTCCTCTCCTTCCAGCACTCTTCTCTCCCTCCAGCACTCTTCTTTCCCTCCAGCTCCCCTCTCTCCCTCCAACATTCCCCTCCCCCTCTAACACTCTCTTCTCCCTCCAGCACTCCTCTCTCCCTCTAACACTCTCCTCTCCCTCCAGCACTCTTCTCTCCCTCCAGCACTCTTCTTTCCCTCCAGCACCCCTCTCTCCCTCCAACATTCCCCTCCCCCTCTAACACTCTCTTCTCCATCCAGCACTCTTCTCTCCCTCCAGCACCCCTCTCTCCCTCCAACATTCCCCTCCCCCTCTAACACTCTCTTCTCCCTCCAGCACTCTTCTCTCCCTCCAGCACTCCTCTCTCCCTCTAACACTCTCCTCTCCCTCCAGCACTCTTCTCTCCCTCCAGCACTCTTCTTTCCCTCCAGCACCCCTCTCTCCCTCCAATGCTCCCCTCTCCCTCCAACACTCTTCTCTCCCTCGAGCACTCATCTGTCCCTCCAGCACCACTCTCTCTCTCTAACACTCTTCTCTCCCTCCAGCACTCTTCTTCCCTCCAGCTCTCTTCTCTACCCCCAGCACCCCTATCTCCCTCTAACACAGTCCTCTCCCTCCAGTACTCTCCTCTCCCTCCAGCACTCTCTTCTCCCTCCAGCACTCTTCTCTCCCTCAGGCACTCTTCTTCCCTCCAGCTCTCTTCTCTACCCCCAGCACCCCTATCTCCCTCTAACACAGTCCTCTCCCTCCAGTACTCTCCTCTCCCTCCAGCACTCTCTTCTCCCTCCAGCACCCCTCTCTCTATCTAACCCTCTCCTCTCCATCCAGCACTCTTCTCTCCCTCCAGCACCCCTCTCTCCCTCCAACACTCTCCTCTCCATCCAGCACTCTTCTTTCCCTCCAGCACTCTTCTGTCCCTCCAGAACCCCTCTCTCTCTCTAACACTCTTTTCTCCCTCCAGCACCCATCTCTCCCTCTAACACTCTCCTCTCCCTCCAGCACGTTCCTCTCCCTCCAACTCTCCTCTCCCTCCAGCACTCTCCTCTCCCCCAGCACGTTCCTCTCCCTCCAACTCTTCTCTCCCTCCAGCAGTCTTCTCTCCCTCTAGCACTCTTCTCTACCTCCAGCAACCCTCTCTCCCTCTAACACTCTTCTCTCCCTCCAGCACGTTCCTGTCCCTTCAGCACTCTCCTCTCCCTCCAACACTCTCCTCTCCCTCCAGCGCCCCTCTCACCCTCTAACACTCTCCTCTCCTTCCAGCACTCTTCTCTCCCTCTAGCACTTTTCTCTCCCTCCAACACTCTCCTCTCCCTCCAACACTCTCCTCTTCCTCCAGAACTCTTCTCTCCCTCCAGCACTCTTCTCTCCCGCCAGCACCCCTCTCTCCCTCCAACATTCCCCTCCCCCTCTAACACTCTTCTCTCCCTCCAGCACTCCCCTCTCCCTCTAACACTCTCCTCTTCCTCCAGAACTCTTCTCTCCCTCCAGCACTCTTCTCTCCCTCCAGCACCCCTCTCTCCCTCCAACATTCCCCTCCCCCTCTAACACTCTCTTCTCCCTCCAGCACTCTTCTCTCCCTCCAGCACTCCCCACTCCCTCCAGCACTCTTCTCTCCCTCCAGCACTCTTCTCTCCCTCCAGCACCCATCTCTCCCTCTAACACTCTCCTCTCCTTCCAGCACTCTTCTCTCCCTCTAGCACTCTCCTCTTCCTCCAGAACTCTTCTCTCCCTCCAGCACTCTTCTCTCCCTCCAGCACCCCTCTCTCCCTCTAACAGTCTTCTCTCCCTCCAGCACTCTTCTCTCCCTCCAGCACCCCTCTCTCCCTCCAACATTCCCCTCCCCCTCTAACACTCCCTTCTCCCTCCAGCACTCTTCTCTCCCTCCAGCACCCCTCTCTTCCTCCAACGCTCCCCTCTCCCTCCAACCCTCTTCTCTCCCTCCAGCACTCATCTGTCCCTCCAGCACCCATCTCTCCCTCTAACACTCTCCTCTCCTTCCAGCACTCTTCTCTCCCTCTAGCACTCTCCTCTTCCTCCAGAACTCTTCTCTCCCTCCAGCACTCTTCTCTCCCTCCAGCACCCCTCTCTCCCTCTAACAGTCTTCTCTCCCTCCAGCACTCTTCTCTCCCTCCAGCACCCCTCTCTCCCTCCAACATTCCACTCCCCCTCTAACACTCTCTTCTCCCTCCAGCACTCTTCTCTCCCTCCAGCACTCCCCACTCCCTCCAGCACTCTTCTCTCCCTCCAGCACTCTTCTCTCCCTCCAGCACCCCTCTCTCTATGTAACACTCTTCTATCCATCCAGCACTCTTCTCTCCCTCCTGCACCCCTCTCTCTATCTAACACTCTTCTCTCCCTCCAGCACTCTTCTCTCCCTCCAGCACTCTCCTCTCCCTCCAACGCCCTTCTCTCACTCTAGCACTCTTCTCCCCCTTCAGCACCCCTCTCTCTCTCTCTAACACTCTTCTCTTCCTCCAGCACCCATCTCTCCCTCTAACACTCTTCTCTCCCTCCAGCAATATCCTCTCCCTCCAGCAGTCTTCTCTGCCTCTAGCACTCTTCTCTCCCTCCAGCACTCCCCTCTCCCTCCAGCACCCTCCTCTCCCTCCAGCAACCCTCTCTCCCTCTAACACTCTTCTCTCCCTCCAGCACCCTCCTCTCCTTTCAACGCTCTCCTCTCACTCCAGCACTTTTCTTTCCCTCCAGCACTCCTCTCTCCCTCTAACACTCTTCTCTCCCTCAGGCACTCTTCTCTCCCTCCAGGACTCTCCTCTCCCTCCAGCACTCTCCTCTCCTTTCATCGCTCTCCTTTCACTCCAGCACTTTTCTTTCCCTCCAGTACCCCTCTCTCCCTCCAACATTCCCCTCTCCCTCTAACACTCTCCTCTCCCTCCAGCACTCTTCTCTCCCTCCAGCACTCCTCTCTCCCTCTAACACTCTCCTCTCCCTCCAGCACTCTTCTCTCCCTCCAGCACTCTTCTTTCCCTCCAGCACACCTCTCTTCCTCCAATGCTCCCCTCTCCCTCCAACACTCTTCTCTCCCTCCAGCACTTATCTGTCCCTCCAGCACCCTTCTCTCTCTCTAACACTCTTCTCTCCCTCCAGCACTCTTCTTCCCTCCAGCACTCTTCTCTACCCCAGCACCCCTCTCTCCCTCTAACAAAGTCCTCTCCCTCCAGTACTCTCCTTTCCCTCCAGCACTCTTCTTTCCCTCCAGCACTCTTCTCTCCCTCCAGCACCCCTCTCTCTATCTAACACTCTTCTCTCCATCCAGCACTCTTCTCTCTCTCCAGCACTCACCTCTCCCTCCAGCACTCTTCTCTACCCCAGCACCCCTCTCTCCCTCTAACAAAGTCCTCTCCCTCCAGTACTCTCCTTTCCCTCCAGCAGTCTTCTCTCCCTCCAGCACTCTTCTCTCCCTCCAGCACTCTTCTCTCCCTCCAGCACCCCTCTCTCCCTCTAACAGTCTTCTCTCCCTCCAGCACTCTTCTCTCCCTCCAGCACCCCTCTCTCCCTCCAACATTCCCCTCCCCCTCTAACACTCTCTTCTCCCTCCAGCACTCTTCTCTCCCTCCAGCACTCCCCACTCCCTCCAGCACTCTTCTCTCCCTCCAGCACTCTTCTCTCCCTCCAGCACCCATCTCTCCCTCTAACACTCTCCTCTCCTTCCAGCACTCTTCTCTCCCTCTAGCACTCTCCTCTTTCTCCAGAACTCTTCTCTCCCTCCAGCACTCTTCTCTCCCTCCAGCACCCCTCTCTCCCTCTAACAGTCTTCTCTCCCTCCAGCACTCTTCTCTCCCTCCAGCACCCCTCTCTCCCTCCAACATTCCCCTCCCCCTCTAACACTCTTTTCTCCCTCCAGCACTCTTCTCTCCCTCCAGCACCCCTCTCTTCCTCCAACGCTCCCCTCTCCCTCCAACACTCTTCTCTCCCTCCAGCACTCATCTGTCCCTCCAGCACCCCTCTCTCCCTCTAACACTCTCCTCTCCTTCCAGCACTCTTCTCTCCCTCTAGCACTCTCCTCTTCCTCCAGAACTCTTCTCTCCCTCCAGCACTCTTCTCTCCCTCCAGCACCCCTCTCTCCCTCTAACAGTCTTCTCTCCCTCCAGCACCCTTCTCTCCCTCCAGCACCCCTCTCTCCCTCCAACATTCCCCTCCCCCTCTAACACTCTCTTCTCCCTCCAGCACTCTTCTCTCCCTCCAGCACTCCCCACTCCCTCCAGCACTCTTCTCTCCCTCCAGCACTCTTCTCTCCCTCCAGCACCCCTCTCTCTATGTAACACTCTTCTCTCCCTCCAGCACTCTTCTCTCCCTCCAGCACTCTCCTCTCCCTCCAACGCCCTTCTCTCACTCTAGCACTCTTCTCCCCCTTCAGCACCCCTCTCTCTCTCTCTAACACTCTTCTCTTCCTCCAGCACCCATCTCTCCCTCTAACACTCTTCTCTCCCTCCAGCAATATCCTCTCCCTCCAGCAGTCTTCTCTGCCTCTAGCACTCTTCTCTCCCTCCAGCACTCCCCTCTCCCTCCAGCACCCTCCTCTCCCTCCAGCAACCCTCTCTCCCTCTAACACTCTTCTCTCCCTCCAGCACCCTCCTCTCCTTTCAACGCTCTCCTCTCACTCCAGCACTTTTCTTTCCCTCCAGCACTCCTCTCTCCCTCTAACACTCTTCTCTCCCTCCAGGACTCTCCTCTCCCTCCAGCACTCTCATCTCCTTTCAATGCTCTCCTTTCACCCCAGCACTTTTCTTTCCCTCCAGTACCCCTCTCTCCCTCCAACATTCCCCTCTCCCTCTAACACTCTCCTCTCCCTCCAGCACTCTTCTCCCCCTCCAGCACCCCTCTCTCCCTCTAACTCTCTCCTCTCCCTCCAGTGCTCTCCTCTCACTCCAGCACTCTTCTCTCCCGCCAGCACTTATCTGTCCCTCCAGCACCCCTCTCTCTCTCTCTAACACTCTTCTCTCCCTCCAGCACTCTTCTTCCCTCCAGCACTCTTCTCTACCCCAGCACCCCTCTCTCCCTCTAACAAAGTCCTCTCCCTCCAGTACTCTCCTTTCCCTCCAGCACTCTTCTTTCCCTCCAGCACTCTTCTCTCCCTCCAGCACCCCTCTCTCTATCTAACACTCTTCTCTCCATCCAGCACTCTTCTCTCTCTCCAGCACTCACCTCTCCCTCCAGCACTCTTCTCTACCCCAGCACCCCTCTCTCCCTCTAACAAAGTCCTCTCCCTCCAGTACTCTCCTTTCCCTCCAGCAGTCTTCTCTCCCTCCAGCACTCTTCTCTCCCTCCAGCACTCTTCTCTCCCTCCAGCACCCCTCTCTCTATCTAACACTCTTCTCTCCATCCAGTAGTCTCCTCTCCCTCTAACACTCTCCTCTCCTTACAGCACTCTTCTTTCCCTCCAGCACTCATCTGTCCCTCCAGCACCCATCTCTCCCACTAACACTCTCCTCTCCTTACAGCACTCTTCTCTCCCTCCAGCACTCTTCTCTCCCTCCAGCACCCCTCTCTCCCACTAACAGTCTTCTCTCCCTCCAGCACTCTTCTCTCCCTCCAGCACCCCTCTCTCCCTCCAACATTCCCCTCCCCCTCTAACACTCTCTTCTCCCTCCAGCACTCTTCTCTCCCTCCAGCACTCCCCACTCCCTCCAGCACTCTTCTCTCCCTCCAGCACTCTTCTCTCCCTCCAGCACCCCTCTCTCTATGTAACACTCTTCTCTCCATCCAGCACTCTTCTCTCTCTCCAGCACTCACCTCTCCCTCCAGCACTCTTCTCTACCCCAGCACCCCTCTCTCCCTCTAACAAAGTCCTCTCCCTCCAGTACTCTCCTTTCCCTCCAGCACTCTTCTCTCCCTCCAGCACTCTTCTCTCCCTCCAGCACCCCTCTCTCTATCTAACACTCTTCTCTCCCTCCAGCACTCTTTTCTACCTCCAGCACCCCCCTCTCCCTCTAACACTATCCTCTCCATCCAGTAGTCTCCTCTCCCTCCAGCACTCTTCTCTCCCTCCAGCACCCCTCTCTCCCTCTAACACTCTCCTCTCCTTACAGCACTCTTCTTTCCCTCCAGCACTCGCCTCTCCCTCCAGCACCCCTCTCTCCCTCCAACACTCCCCTCTCCCTCCAGCAGTCCTCTCTCCCTCTAGCACTCTTCTCTCCCTCCAGCACCCCTCCCTCCCTCTAACACTCCCCTCTCCCTCCAGCACCCCTTTCTCCCTCTAACACACCCCTCTCCCTGAAGCACTCTTCTCTCCCTCCAGAACCCCTCTCTCTCTCTCTAACACTCTTCTCTCCCTCCAGCACGCTCCTCTCCCTCCAGCTCTCCTCTCCCTCCAGCACCCCTCTCTCCCTCTAACACTCTCCTCTCCCTCCTGCACTCTCCTCTCCCTCCAGTACTCTCCTTTCCCTCCAGCACCCTTCTCTCCCTCCAGCACTCTTCTCTCCCTCCAGCACCCCTCTCTCTATCTAACACTCTTCTCTCCCTCCAGCACTCTTTTCTACCTCCAGCACCCCCCTCTCCCTCTAACACTATCCTCTCCATCCAGTTGTCTCCTCTCCCTCCAGCACTCTTCTCTCCCTCCAGCACCCCCTCTCCCGTTAACACTCTCCTCTCCTTACAGCACTCTTCTTTCCCTCCAGCACTCGCCTCTCCCTCCAGCAGTCATCTCTCCCCCTAGCACTCTTCTCTCCCTCCAGCACCCCTCTCTCCCTCTAACACTCCCCTCTCCCTCCAGCACCCCTTTCTCCCTCTAACACACCCCTCTCCCTGAAGCACTCTTCTCTCCCTCCAGAACCCCTCTCTCTCTCTAACACTCTTCTCTCCCTCCAGCACGCTCCTCTCCCTCCAGCTCTCCTCTCCCTCCAGCACCCCTCTCTCCCTCTAAAACTCTCCTCTCCCTCCTGCACTCTTCTCTCCCTACAGCACTCTTCTGTCCCTCCAGCACCCCTCTCTCCCTCTAACACTCTCCTCTCCCTCCAGCACTCTCCTCTCCCTCCAATGCACTCCTCTCACTCCAGCACACATCCCTACCTCCAGCACTTTTCTCTTCCTCCAGCACCCCTCTCTCCCTCTAACATTCCCCTCTCCCTGCAGCACTCTTCTCTCCCGCCAGCTCTCTTCTGTCCCTCCAGCATCCCTCTCTCCCTCTAACACTATCTTCTCCCTCCAGCATTCACCTCTCCCTCCAGCACTCCTCTGCCTCCATCACTCTACGCTCCCTCCAACACTCTCCTCTCCCTCTAGCTGAGGGATAAAATTCAGATTTCCCATGTATAAAGAGTATCGCACATATATATATTGTTAGCATGATGTATCTATATATCTTCTCTGCTTAAAATACATATGTCATGCGCCTGCTATGATTTCGTTAGAGGAATAAGTGTTATTTCTTTCGCTTATTCTGTATTAATGGAGCAGGCGAGAACCATACAGACGCCGTTTTGTTTCCTCTGTGTTAGACCTGGCACCATTGGGGTGGGTTTCCCTTCCATTTTTGTTACTGTGCCTCATGTGTTTTGCTGGTGTTAGCTGCTCAGAGCACTGTGCTACTGCCAATCAGTGCCACAGTGCAAGTGCTCCCTGTATAAAATGTATATGTTGATTGGATTCCATGATTGGCTTATTTGGTTTACTGTCAGACCCCAGGCAAGTGCACCAGGAGTGCCCAGGGTTTGTAAATCCAAATGCTGCTAGTGGCCGCCTGCAGCACTGGTTGTGCCAACCACAGAAGCAGCCTTGTAAAAAGTGCCTAAGGTCTGCCATTGCAGAACCTGCATGCAGTCTGTTACTGTCATGCTGACTGGGCAAGTGCACCTACTTGCCAGTCCCTAAACCTTCCCTTTTCTTCATACCAGACACCCCTTTGGTAGGCCCAAGGGCAGGGTGCATTGTAAGTATAAGGTAGGACAAACCCTGATGTGTGTGGCATGTCCTAATAGCCAATTACAGCCAATTTCGTTTTTCACTATTGCAAGGCTACCTGTTCTCATAGGAATGGGCTGTTAGAATTGTTACATCCTTTGATCCTAACAGACCCAGGGGAACACGGTAGAAATTCGAGTTTATATGCCTTAAGTCAGGAAAATAAAATACATCTTTTAGTAAATTTATTATCCTATGTTTGCAAATACCACTTTTAGAAAGTTAGCGTTTGCTGGTCTGACTATTTCAGCCCGCCTCTGCTAGGATGTGTATCTGCTGTCTGGTTTCTGTGTGTGACAGGGCTGGGGAATTCCAGGAGACAGGCTGGGCAGCCAGGTAGTGAATAGGGAGATTACACCAGGAAGGGTGGGAGGAGTGCCCCTTGACTCTGAATAGGGCTGTGCTCTGCCACCACAATGCTGGCTCCACCCCCTGTGGAGCATCTGATGTCTCTGCCCTGCACCCTGAAAGAAGAAGGCAGCCTCAGGTCAACAAAGTGCTCAAGAACTGGACTGAAATAGGCAAAGGCCCCCTGGCCTGAAAAAACAAAATATTTGTAATATAAATATTGGAGCCCTGCTCCTAAGAAATTAGATCCTGCTTGAACCGAGAAGAACCTCTGCCCGACGAGAAGGAACTGGGAAAGCTGCAAGGAGGAGTACTGTCCCTGACCTGGGGGACTGGCCTGCAGTGGTTGCCTTGCTGTGAAAGGAGAGGAAAGGACTGAAAAGACTTTATTCTGCTTGTACTTCAAACTATCTCCAAGGGCTTGTGAGTGAGCTTGCCCCCTGAACAGAGTCCTGGGATTATTGGACTCCTCTTGCCTTCCCTAACAAAGCTGCTGGACTTTGCATGATCTTCCCTGCTGCTGGAGCCGCAATCGCAGTGCGCCTCGTCCCCCGTCTGCTGTGAATCCTGTGCCTGGCCGCCCTGTGTGACTCCCCTCTGCCGTGTTCGCACCATCCCGCCAGGGCCACCTGCACTCTGCTTCCTCTTCTCCCGTTGAGCTGCACTGCTCGCCTCGCTGCCCCCTCCGCTGGAAGTCAGGATCAGAGTGCACCGCCAGGCGAAGTACAACCCGTACGCTCGAAGTGTATCGGCCGCCTCGCACCACGCTCCTGGGATCCCACAGACTGCGCCGCACTTCAGAGCCAGGCCCGTACGCCACGTACCAGCCGCCTCGTGCTGTGCTGTCCGCATCTGACAAGCAGCCCCCGCTACGTAAGGTACGACCTGCACCGACGCCTAAGCGCAGTGAACGCCTAGCGCAGTGAATGCTTCAAAAGACCCGGACCATCCGCATCGCCCCCCCACCGGAGTCCGGCGCCGACACCTCGTCTGAGATGCCTGTAACGAGCCGGAGCCACCTCGGAAGCCGCCGACATCGTCCCTGGTTTTGCCTTCATTTTCGCCAGCACTTCGTCCGCGTCGGACACATTTCCAAAGGTACTGTACGATTCGCACTGTGACTGTGTGCGCACCGGACCAGAGAGTCCGCAATGTTTAGTAAACTCTTTTTGATACAATCTCCCCAAAAAAGACATAAAGATACGCATTTTTGGTAACAAAGAACGCTCTTTCCTAAGATAATATTGTGGCCTCATTTTAAAACGTTATTTGGATCTTGTGCTAAAGCTTTTATATAAAGAAAACTTATTTTTAACGCTCTGAGATTAGCCTTGTCTGCTCGAGCCACGAAACCTAGAGGGTGAGCAGGGGTTATTTTAAAGAGTAAGTCCCTTGCCCTGACTAGAGGAGAGGGTCCCTGCTTGTCACAAGTCCAGACCTGTGACAACCACAGACCCCCAAATCTAACACTCTGTATCAGACACAAGCTGTGATCACGTGTTACTTCTGAGCAGTTGTCAGGTCTAAGTATGGGCGAAATTTTGAATTCGCGGTCCGCAAATTGGTGCAAAATTGCAAAAAAAGTCTGCGAGTTCGCGAATTTCCCTGCGAACTCGCGGATTTTTGTGCCATTTGCACAAATATGTGACCACGTGTGCCTGTAACTTTGCCAGCGCGCCAAAAGGCACCAAGGTCCCTTGAGTGAGCTGGCCATTATAGTGGGGACAGGCGGGAAGACGTTTCATACCGCTAGTGTGTGGTGGATGGGGCCAAACGGGCGGGGCTTCTATGCGAGTTCACATGCATCTTGTTTATAAAGGGTCAGAGACCGAGCAGAGCAGCAGATGAGGAGAAAGCAGCCTCCTGGTCACAGAAACTACACGGGGATGGCGCTCGGGAAACTCATGGATGCAAAAATACGTTTGGCATAGGACCCCAGAATCCTCCAAATGTCCAAGATCGCTCTGCTGCGCGTGTTGATACAAAGCCATTCTGATCCTGCTCAGTGGGTCAAAGGGCACGGTCTCCTCAACCATCTCCGCAAGAGCGTCCAACACTTGTTTCCAGTAGTTCGCCACCTGAGGGCATGCCCATGCCAAGTGAAGAAAGTCGGCACCAGCGACATGGCAACGTTCACAGCGGTCGTCATCCGCCAGGCCGAATCGCCGCTTCCTCACCGGCGTGTAATACACTCGCTGCAAGAATTTATAATGAATGATCTTTAGTCTGCTGCTGGCAGAGATGCGAGAGGTGAGCGCGCAGCAACGATGCCACTGCTCATCTGATATGTCGATAGCGAGTTTGGTAGACCAGCGCAGCCGCGCATTGGATTCTGGTATCGGGGCAGCTCCCCTGAGTTGACGATAAAGGCCGGAGACCAGGTGGGCCCCATCCTGTGAGCTCAATAAAAAATGTAGCGGTGGCAGGGTGTCGGGCTCGCTGGGAAAGTCTGGCAGGATGTCTCTCATCCCCGCCCGCAGCCGCACATAGTAGAAGAGGTCAAGGGGAGTGCGGTCATGTTCAGCAAAGAACAGATCCGCTGACTTGAAGGTGCCATTGGAGAATAGGTCTCCCCAGCAAGAAACTCGTAGCCTTGCACAGAGGTTGCGAAAGCCCAGTTCCCCCAAAAGGGTAAGATTAGGGTGATGTATGAGCGGTAACTTGGGTGAGTAGAGAAGCGTACAAGCCAAGCTCTTGGTGATGCGGCGCCATGCGTCTAATGTGCAGGAGACCGACGTATTTGGTGTAGTAATGGCAGATTCAGGACAGTGAAGTAAGCCATTGAGCGGGAGAGGATGTACGATCCAATCGTCCACTGCTACATGCGGCATAAAGGGAGTAGGGGCCATCCAGTGGTAAGCGAAATGCGCCTGTGCACACTGATAGTAGGCCTCGAAATCAGGAACATCGAAACGTCACTTCTCATAGGGGAGGGTAAGCATGGACCACATGAGTCGGGGATTCCTGCCGCCCCAAAAGAGCCGTCGCAGCTCCGACCGCAGAGTTCGGAAGAAATGAGCGCCAGGGAAGTAAGGTATATTGAGAAAAAGGTAAAGAAAGCGGGGGAGCAACACCATTTTTATGAGCAACGCTCTCCCGGCCATGGACAGCGGCAGGGTGATCCAGCGGTCCACTGAAGCAATCAGGTTGGTTATCGCTACCCCGTAGTTGGACCGTAGCGTCTCGTCTCTGTCTCGCGAAATGCAGATCCCAAGATAGCGGAGATCAGACCGACACCACTCGAGGGGGTAATCGAGGGGGAAATCAGTCACCACATTGGTCAGGGGGAAGAGTTGCGACTTGGACCAGTTGATATGGACACCTGACATCCCACCAAACAGTACAAACTCCCTGAGTAACGGATTAAGATATATTTCGGGATGTTTGACATACAGTGTGATGTCATCCGCGTAGAGGGACACATCAATCTGGCGCTGCAAGCATTGCACTGCGCCGCCGTGATGTAGTTGGCGCAATCGACAGGCAAGAGGCTCGACAGCTATGGCGAACAATATGGGGGAGAGAGGGCACCCCTGTCTTGTACCCCTGGTCAGTGCGATGGGCTGAGATAAGTGGCCATTGATCAGTACTCTTGCCATAGGGCGAGTATACAGCAGGTGGACCCAGGATATAAACAATTTTGGAAATCCCATACTAGCCAGCACCGAGAACAGGTATGGCCATTCGACAGAGTCGAATGCCTTGGTCGCGTCAAGGAATATGGCCGCCACGGGTGTGTCAGGGTGCACTGTGCGGAGCAGGGAGAAGAGCGTGCGAAGGTTGTGGGAGGTAGACCTACCCGCCACAAAGCCTGATTGGTCGGGCAGTACAAGTCTGGTCATTAACAGCGACAGCCGGGTGGCCAAGACCTTGGCAAGTATCTTTACGTCACAATTTAGGAGGGAGAGCGGGCGATAAGAGTTACAGGATTTGGGGTCTTTATCGGGTTTAAGGAGGGATGAAATTACCACTTCGCGCATGGAACAGGGGAGCACCCCATCGCACAGGGATTCTGAGAAGACCTCGCTGAGTACCGGGGCCATAATGTCGATGTAAGCTTTGTAGAATTCGGCTGGTATGCCATTGAGTCCTTGGGCTTTGCCATTCTTGAGGGACATAATGGCCTCACGCACCTCGTCTAGCTCAAACGGTGCCGCAAGGAACGCCCTATCGCCGTCACTAAGCCAACATAGTGCGACGTCGCTGAGATAGTCAGTATAGGATACATCGGGCCCCACCGTGGAAGTGTAGAGTGAATGGTAATGCGCCACGAAGGTAGCGAGGATCGCATCTGAGTCCCTAATAGCAGTGCCAGAGGTGTCGGTGAGTTCTAATATAGTGTTATGGGCTCGCGGTGGTCGTGTAATCACAGCAAGTGCCTCCCCGGGTCTGTCCCCTTCGCAATATTTGCGGGCCTGCCAGTGTTTGCCCCTAAACTTTGCTTCTCGCGCAGCCTCCTCCTCATATCGTGACAGCTTCTCCCTAAATGTGGCCTGCAGGTCGGGGCTGTAGTTGGACACCATCCTTAGTTCTAAATCCCGCAATTCTGTCTCCAATGTGCCGATGGATGCGAGGATAGCGCGTAGTACACCATGGCCTTTGGAAATGCAATACCCCCTGATCGTGACCTTGAATGCCTCCCATATATGCTCAACAGAGTCTACTGACCCCTTATTCCTAGTGAAAAAATCCGCAATCTCTTCCCCCAGTTCAGTGTGAAACAGGTTATCGAGGAGGATATCGGGGCGAAGTCTCCATTGCGGTCGAGGGCTGTCCCAACCTGGTGTACGAAAGTGAAGCAAGACAGGGCTGTGATCAGAGTATGTCCGCGGTAGGTGGCAAACCCCCACCAGTTCCACAGCAACATCCCTTGTGATGAGAAAATAGTCTAAACGTGCCCAGGTCCCGGTATATGATGTAAAGTGTGTGCCTTCCCGTCCCAGGGGGTGCAAGTGCCGCCAGGCGTCCAACAGTCCGCCCTCCTCAACGATGCCCTCCAGCGCCTCCCGTGCCTTGGACTTGTAGGTACAGACCCCGTCCGCTCTATCCAGCTGTGGTTGCATCGCCAGATTAAAGTCCCCTCCCCAAACTACGTGTCTTGATGCGATAGAGAGGATTTTGCCCCAAAGAGTAGTGAAAAAAGCTGGGGTGTCAACATTAGGCGCGTACATGGTTACAAATGTGAAGGTGTCGCGGCCTATCCTGCCCCATAGCAGCGCATATCTGCCCTCCCCGTCAAGTAGGTCTCCATACTTCTGAAATGGGATCTTGCGAGCAATGAGGATAGCGACTCCCCTCGAATAGGTGGAATAGGAGGAGAAAACACATTCTACGGCCCACCTACTCGCGAACGATGTCCCGCCCTGTGGTGACAGATGCGTTTCCTGCAACATAGCGACCTGCACGTGGTGTCTATCAAGATAGGCAATGACATTACGACACTTTCTGGCATTATTCAACCCTCTTATATTCCAGGATAAACAAGTTAATTGCGTGTTAACTGCTGGAGTGGCCATGGACAGCACAACAAGAACCATAACAGTGCCGGCATAGGCAGCATGAATAAACCACCTCCGCACCACCAGCATCGGTGCTCACACCAAGGTAGAGTCCAAGCATACAGTCCAAGAAATGATTTCGTCGAAAAAAAAAAACACAGCCCTCCCACCACCCACCCCAGCATCCCAATCATGCCAGCAGCCAAGCATTCCCACCCAGCAACCCACCCCCCTCCCCCCTTCCCCAACTTAAGCAACATGAACAGCTGAAACGCCAGCAAGTCAAAGGGGATCTCCCAGTGGGGGTAAGACATAGAGTACGCACAGCCACTTCCTAGACCCCAGTCCCGTATCTGTGCCGCCCTCGGTGGAGACTAGGGCCAGGAAAGTGGTCCTTGGTTTACATTACCACAGGGATGAAGAGTCCATGCAGGGTCACTGTCCACTCGGTCTCACGTGTCTGTCCACCAATGTTCGGGAAAAACCACAAACCAACGCAGGCAGGGTGCGCAGTGTAGCCGATGTCAGCAGTCAGTCTTCGTGTGGCGCCGGGGACAAGTCTGCATTGTCACGATCCTCCTCCGCGTCCCGGTTCGCCCTGCGCGCTCTCCGGAGTGATTTGAGAAAGTCTTCTACTTTCTGTGGATTGGTGAAGAACCGTTGCTTGCCCTGGTGGGTGATTCGCAGCTTCGCAGGGTTTAGTAGCGCATAATCGATCTGAGCCTCTCGTAGCTTTTTCTTCACCGGTAGGAACTTGCGCCGTTCCTCCTGCACCATTGGTGTGAAGTCTGGGTAGATGGAGAAGGTGACTCCATTATATTGCAGCGATCTTTGAGACCGGGCCGCTCTGAGTGCAGTGTACCGGTCGCGGTAGTTCAGCAGCCGAGCAATTATGGGGCGCGGTGGCAGGACAGGTTTGGGCATAGGTGCCAAGGAGCGGTGCGCCCTCTCGACAATGAACTGAGGCGAAAAAGCGTCCTCACCGATGGAACCCTTGAGCAGTTTCTCAACGTATAGCTCCATTCTGCCCGTATCCGTGGATTCCGGCACATTGGTGACCCGTATGTTGTTTCGGCGACTAAGGGCTTCCGAATCCTCATTTTTTGCCGCTATGATCCGGAGGAGGTTGTCCATCCTGGACAGTTGAGTGGTGTGAGACGTGGCAACATCCGAGGTGTCGGAGATACGTTGCTCCGCAGCCGTGATGCGCTCCTCATGACGGTCTACCTTGTGTACCAGTGCGTCCAGCCGAGCGGTGACACCATCAACTTTCTCTACAACAGTGGCGAAGCCCTGCCGCATCTCCTGTATCAGGCTGGCCAGGTCGGCGTCCTTAGCTGAGGAGACGGTGGCCTTCGGGGCCGACGTGCTAGGGTCCGGGTCCAGCTGCGTCGACTTCGCGCCTTTCCTCGCGGCATCGAAGCTGAGCTTGGTTTGGCGGTTCTCTGGTTGCACCATGATGGCGCCGGGGCACGACACCCTAGGATCGTGAGGTGCAGAAGCACTATGGGCCGTCAGGCAAGGATACTATCACCAGGATGCAGGGCCACAGCGGGAGCTCGACAGGGCAGCGTCTTAATAGCACAGCAAGGATCCAGGTGGTGAAGGCGTGGGGCCCTGGTGAGTCCGCGCAGGCCCTGCGCGGCTTGGCGGCTGGGAGGGGGGCGGGTAAGCCCAAGTAGCGATGGTGGCGAGGCCCAGCCTTTTATCCCTGCTGTGTAGGGTGGCGGAGCGACAAGCCCAGACGAGTGTGAAAGATAGGGCAGCCGAGCCTCAACGAGGGTGTGCCACGCAGGTGTGGTGGTCGACCTGGGGTAATCGCAGCAAGTCCGCCCCGCACAGCATAGCCATCAGAGAGAGGAGTAATGCCAGGTGAATGGATGGGGAGCGAGGAGGGTCCCAGCCCTCTCCGCATGGAAGGTGCGGCCAATCAGCAGCAAGGGACAGCGTCCCGATGTCAGGCGCAATGTAGATGGTCAGGGCCGGCCAAGGCCCGAATCAGTAGCGGCAGCAAGCTCGAGGGCCCAGGCCCGACAGTCAGCCCTCCCGCCGGGCAGTTCACTCACCCGCGCCGCCTCTCACCAAGCAGGCCCGGCACCTCCCGGGCATCAAGCAGGCAGCGCGGCGTCCGCCCCCCGGCAGCCCGCAACACAGGAGGATAGTAGTCAGCAGCAGTGCCACGAGCGGGGGCAGTGTGGACAGTTGGGGGGGCGGGAGGGGGGGGGTCCCCGCACCACCGGCAGGCCACTTCTCACCTCTGCCGCGGGTCCGCCGGTGATGTCCTGTCCAGGGGTCCGCCAGCCGCGCAGGGGAGAGGCCTAGTCCCTCGTGGCCATCCCCGGCCTGACGTAGCTCATCACAGCCGGCCGCACGCACCCCTCCACACCAAGTCAGTTGTCGGCGAAAGTTCAAAGAGGCACAGCTCCGGCCCCGAGTCTCTCAGCGTCACCAAACTTGGACCGAGTATAGGCCCTGCTGCAAATCGCCAGGAATTCAGGCAGATATGGATCCCGTGGCAGAGGATATTGTAAGGATAATGTCCCAAGGAGCGGGAGCTGCGAGACTAAGCAGCCATTCCGCTTGTGCGCCCTCTAGCGCCCCCGCAAATTCCCCAAACTTAAAGGCTTTTACGCCCATGCTTAGTCAGGTCCCAATTTACTTGAGTTACCAAGAGCAGCTGAAGGTAGACTGTCTTTCTCCTCTCTTGAGATTCAAGTTTACATCTGGCTTTGGGTGCCGATAAGCGCATACCGACAGGCGCCATGCCTGCACTCCCGGGCACCAGGACTAAAGGGAGTCAACCCTCCTGACCTTCCCAGTGATGAATAGAAGCGTTTTGAACCAATAATGTGTTCCATATATGGTCCTTCCTTGAGGCCAGAGGGCCAAGCAGTATTTTTCCATTTACGGTGACTTCATGTGATGAAAAGAAGGTATATCTGTTTTTCTTTGACTGTGAGCCAGCAGTCTTCTCCGCGCACCTGAGAGGATGAAGGTTGGAGAAGCTCCTCTATAGAGTATTTAGATTATTAAACAATTTAAATTTCTTCACTGCCAACTGACTGGTAATTTGGTAATTGGTATTGGGGCTATTGGCAGGTATAGCTCCTTATGTTTTTTTTGTAGTTACTTCAGTTGGCGACTCTGGTGGGACTCCGCGTTGGGGTGGTCCTCCTGTAAACCGCGCAGAAAAGGACAAAGAAAGGGGAACTCTGGTCGAGGGGGGTGAACTGACCAGAGATGCTGACTTACTCCGCTCTCGCGATCACGGAGCCCCAGTTGCTAGTGACCCTTCACCGGAGTCCTACGGCCGTAACCTAGGAGCTGACTGTGTTGGTCTTCAGGAGTTGGCAGTGGAGAATCGCAATTGTACCTGTGTGTACCAGGTGAGTGAATTGTTTTGGTGTTTTTTGGAATGCGCTGATAAGCAGTGCTATGAAGCAGTTAACTCTATTGGATTTGGATTTGGTGGTCGGTGTACCACGGAGAACTTTGGGGGTCTGACGGGGCAGCATCGTGGCTGCACTGGCAGATGCCCCACAGACTTGTTTGGTGAATAATAGAGATACCTATCCGACACCTTGGTGCGGCTTGTGTAGTGCATACTAAACAATTCGGAGAAAAAGGGTCAGAGGGAAAATATTTAAAGACCTACCCAGGGTGAAGTCCCCCACTCAATCAATTCAAAACCAAAAAACACACACTGGGGGTCTATAACTGGGCCTAACGTGCTCCAGATGTAAAAACACACTGCTAACCAAGTCAGTGGGCATTGCTGAGGCTATAAAACATTTAGCTTGCTCATAAAGTGCCAACCTGAGCAGCCTGTATATTGGGATTCACTTCAAATCTAGAATAGACCCATACAGAGAAAGACTGGATGTCCATCAACGTCAGATGTAGATCATGTATTCTCATTTGGTCATCCAAATAGGAATGGTGTGTCCCATGATCATTGAGACTAATCCATAACCTATGCTTATCTGGGTCACATCTCCAAATGTAGTGAAGACCATGCGAGCCAAGATCGTGATGGAGTCGGTGCAGTGCAGAAAAATAATAAAGTGTAGTGAGATTAAAAAAGGATAGTAGATCAATACAAAACTTTAATATAACTTGATCACTCCCTTACTAAAAACAGGAACAGTGCAAAGATGCAGTCTAACCATATAACTGCATGTAGTGCATACCCAGCAGGACTGCTCTCGGAAATGCCTGTGGTTGTGTCTGGGTAGCCTTTCAGACACATCTGAAGCGACGCTAAGGCAGCGGGCTTAGTCAGAATAGTTCTGAGGGTGAACCAGGAGGATTGCGGGATGGTCTGTAGGTCGGTCTGTGGTTAACCCCTGTTCGACGGTCTCTTGGTAGTCTATGGACTGCCTGATTTTGGTATCTGTTGATCTGAAAATCTGAATTGATTAGTTCTCCATGAACGGGTGTCCACGGGTTCCGTTCTTTTGATTTTGGAAAGACATGTCATTTTGAAACTCTCTTTTGAATGTACTTATGTATGTATTGTCTTGTCTGTACCCTTGATTTTGAATGATGAGTGGAATGATGAGAATGTATAAACATGGCCATGTTTGAAGTATCGTTTTCCTGAATGAGATTAATTTCTCAGTGAATGAATCAAGATGCCGTGTTTCAGTACATTGTGTTTTGGATGTTGTTGCCGCTAAAAAGGCACGCGATTGGATGAAAGTCAGCCTGCCCCGCCAGAGGGTAGCCCGAGCTATGATATGTATTGTAAACATGGTATTTCACCCATTTTGTTTAATACGCTGTGGCATAAATACACCAAAGGCAATGTGGAACCTCAATGGCCTTTAACCGGGTCTTTCAATGAAAAAAAGATACATTACTTGCAGGATCGGTTATTTTCCAAACGTAGCCGACAAGCAATGTTTGACTCTTTAAGTATGTGGCAAAAGGAAGCGAAGCGTAGATGCATCAGGGAGGAAAAGTTATGTAAGATAAAAGGAGGTCAAACTATCACACAGAAAGCTATAGCTTATGATAAGGATCAGACTAAGAAAAATATTGATTGTGTGAACATACAGTTCAGGTTGCAGGTAGATAAAAGTTATGTAACTAGGACGGAGCCAGAAGATGAAATAGAAGATTTATTAGATGCTTGACCCCCTCCCCCTTATTTATTTATGTATTTATTTAGATTTATATAGCGCATTATCACCCCGGGGTCTCTAAGCTCTTATGCCCCTCAACGCATATATCCTGCGGTCCCTTTGACTCTAGCCACGGCTCCAATGGCTCTGGCTCCCGTAGTCTCCTCTTCTCCCACCCCTTTGGAAACTTCTTCAGTTTTGTCTCCCTCAGCAGTTGGATCGGCCACTTTAATGCTCGATGAATTGTCCTCCCCCACCAGGTCCACAGTTGTTTTGTCTCCTCCAACCCCAGCTTGGGCTTCTCAGTCTTCGAGCACAACCCCTACCCTAGCTGACCCAACTCCTTCTAGTGTTCCGGGGGATCTTGGGTAAGTATGGGCCAATTTTGCGGATCTGCTGTCCGCAAATTCGCTCAAAATCGTAAACAAATCTGCAAACTCGCGGATTTTTTTTTGCGATTTGCACTCTACTCAACTGAAGTACTTTCTACTGGCTAATCAGTAAGTGCTACCTCGTTGGGTAAATGTATAGTGCTTTTCCTACACTGCAGCTGCTTAAAGGGCCAGAAGATTTGTCTCCACTGACCATGTATGCCTGTAACTTTGCCACCGCGCCAAAAGGCGCCGAGGTCCCTTGAGTGAGCTGTCCATCATAGTTGGGAAAGGGCGGGCAGACGTTTGATACTGCTAGTGTGTGGTGCGGGGCCAAATGGGCGGGGCTTCTATGCGTGTCATCATGCCTCTTGTGTATAAAGGGTCAGAGAGCGAGCAGGGCAGCAGGTGAGGAGAAAGCAGCCTCCTGGTCACAGGAACTACACAGGGATTGTGCTCCAGAAACTCAGGGATTCAAAGACCTCCCTCGAGTATTACAGCTAATTTTTGATGGCAGATATGGGGTTAAAGCACACTTGCCAAGCCTCGACCATGCTCACTAATGTTTTGGGCTGATTAAAACGTTACTGAATTTGAGCTTCAACTCGGGCATCTGCTTTATTTATATCTGTATGTGCTTCCTGTTGAGGTTTAATTTTTGGCCCACAGGAAGCACTTACAGAGTTAAGGCAGGTGCGGGATTTCAAGCTAACTTTGTAACCATTTTAGAATGGCACCGGCAAGCTGCCAGAGTTGAAGTTGCAACTTGCAAGTAAGCAACTTCAACTCTGGCGGCTTGCCAACGCCATTCTAAAATGGTTACAAAGTTAGCTTCAACTCGAGCACCTGCCTTAACTGTAAGTGCTTTCTGTGGGCCAAAAACAAAATCCGCCCGCGAGTGGATTAGCATATTTTTCGGCAATTTCGCAAAATTAACGAAAATCTACATATTCCGCAAGAGGAACGGATTTTTGGCCCACAGTTACTGGCAGGTTGGACTGCATCGCCCTAGTTTATTTTTTGGACTTTTAGTTAGTATGTATCCCTTTGCTCATTTTGTTCCTGAAGAGGAACGTCCTTTTGTACCGCGTTACTTTTCTGCATATATGCCTGTCTTTTCCAGTTGGACCCAACGTGTAAAAATTGCATTTATAGTCATTATAGCGATATCACATTAATGGGAGTATTCATATATTTAGACTTTCACCACCCTACGCATACTGTTTTAGGAACATGTGTTTTATACTTTAGCCCCACATAAGAAAAGGCACCGTCAGACTTAAGTAAAAAATGTTTTTGTCGAAATGCTTCATCAAACACACATTGCCACCAATACTACAAATTGTTGGGTTTGTAGTCTTTTACCATCTGTTATGCACAAGCACAACTTATTCAATATCAATAAAAGACAGCTCAATCAAATGAGAGGCAGAGTCCGTGGTATCGAACGGACTGTTCTGTGGATTGCCGGCATACCTGATTCACCGCCTTCAGGTCATTCAGAACGCCGCCGCCAGACTCCTGTTTAATGCACCTAGGCGCTCCAGTGCCCGTCCCCTGCTTTGTGCTCTCCACTGGCTCCCGGTCGCCCACAGGATTTTGTTCAAAATTCTAGTGCTGGCCTTCCGAGCCATCTATCAAACTGGCCCTGTCTATCTGAGAAAAAGGTTCTGTTTGTATGTACCTAACCGCCCTCTACGATCGGCCAACTTGTGCCAGATGTTTGTCCCCAAATTTAAATATTGCAGACTTGGCGGCCAATCAATCTCGGTAAAAGCAGCAAAATCCTGGAATGCCCTTCCCTTCCACTTAAAAACTGCACCGTCTCTTAATATTTTTAAGAAAGGACTGAAAACTCACCTCTTTAATATTAAAGTCTAATTCTTTCTGCTATGTTTCTTAATATTTGTCCTTTCCCAGTCTGCTCCGCCTTTACCGCGCCAGGATACTATTTTTTAGTAATAGAGCGCGTTATAAAAGCCTTTAATAATAATAATAATAATCTGAGTCATACGGGCTTTAATTATGCGACTCGAGTTGCAGGATATCATGTTCATCACCGCTAAGGTTCAGGAAGGGACATTCAACGTTTTATTAGCATTACACATTATATATAGTAAAATGGTACAATTGAAACCAATACAGTAGGCGTAACAGGTGAAAAAGAAAGATAAGAACATAAGATAAGAAGATGCGAGCAGCCCGGTGGCAGTGGGCTTGCTAGCAGGAGCTGAGGGCTGCGACAGTATTTTAAACTTCACTCTGTCACGCTGACTGCGAGCGGTGACGCGCTCTTAATTAATTCCGCTTTTGATTGTGTTCTTTTATTTTCACTAACCTGTGCTGAAAATCAACAGGTATTTTAACCTTCATCTTGCTTCGTAGGGGCTGGCTGGCAGCTGATTCCAACGCGGGCTTTCAGTGGCTGTGGCCGCCATCTTGGCTTGGGCTGGTTTGCCCAACCCCACCCACGCCACTCCCCCCACGCTGCTCCTCCATTTAAACGTCCCTCATGTGTCAGCGCAGCGGACGAGCGCAGCGGGCGCGCCGTAGGCTCGCCGGAGTCATGCCAGAGTCCAGCCCGTCTGCGCCCGTCCGCGGCAGGCCGGGGCAAGGGGCACCTCCTCATGTCCCACTGCTGTCATATTCATCCCTTGACCTTCTTTCCCATTGGATCCCAGGTACCATCAGCTCGCACGTGTCCAATTTGTTGCAAAACCTAAGTCTCCTCTCGAGACCTTCGGCCATTCCACCTGCCGCCATACCAAGTTCTTCCCCCTTGCCCTGCACCGCTGCCCCCACTCTCTCCTCCCCTCCTGCCCCCCACACACCAACTTTCAACACTACTGCTGCGCTTCTTAACACCAGATCAGCAGTCAGTCATCAGTATGAGCTACTCGACTATCTCGACACCCACAATCCGGATCTCTTGTTTTTAACAGAGACCTGGTTTAAGGCCGACTCCCTACCCAATGTCTTAGCTGCACTTCCTCCCTCATACTCCATCATCCGAGCGGATCGACCGGAGGGTAGAAGAGGCGGTGGAGCGGCCCTGATAGCTCATACTGACTCCCACTTTCAGATTCTTCCTTTTCCCCCCATCTCTGAAGTCGACTGCTTGATAATTCGCGCTAGCTCTCATTCGGCCCCCCTCACCGCTGTTCTCATCTATCGCCCCCCCCCACCCTACTCCCACTTTTGTTTCCAGCCTCCAGGACATTCTCGCAACACTGGTCATTAACAACTCGTCAGTGCTGGTGCTGGGCGACTTTAATTTCTGGCCCAATGATCCTGCCGAAAGCCCCCTATCCAAAGAATTCACCGACCTAATGACCAGCCTCAATTTCATCCCCCATGTTCATAGCCCGACCCACGTGCATGGCCACTCGCTCGACCAGGTTTGGACCTCGAATATCTCCATTACTCCCCCTACCATCTCCCCCTGCTCCTGGTCGGACCACTTTTTAATTTCCTTCTCCCTTGCTTTAGCTCCAGCGACCAAACCCCCCCTTCCCAAGAACACCTGGGTCAGAAAATGGGGTAAGGCAGACATGCCATCCTTCTGTTCGTCCCTAGCAAATTCCTGCCCCGACCTTTCAGGCCTCGCCGCCCCGGTCCAACTGGCCACTATCGATGGCTGGCTGACCCAGGCAGGCAACGACTTTGCCCCTTTGAGGCGGATCACGGTCAAGCGAGCCCATGCTGCTAACCGCTGGTTCACCCCTGAGCTCAAGGAGAAGAAACTGGCCGCACGCAGAGCAGAGCGTGCATGGAGAAGAGACTACTGCCCCGCCAAAAAAACCACCTATCTCTCCGTGCTCAAGGCATATAAGCAAGGCATCCTTGATGCCAAGACCCTGTTCTATTCTAACAGGATACTGGCGGCAGAATCCCAAACCAAAGAAATCTTTGCTATAGTACATGAGCTTGCCTCATCTAATAGAGCCACGGCCTCGATCCCCCCCTCCCAACCGCTCTGCGACTCACTCAACGATTTCTTCATTGACAAGGTCGCAAAGATCAAGGCTAACATCCCCCTCCCTTCCCCCACCTTCACCAACCCTTCCCCACCTGTTATCACTTCCAGACTCACTTCCATCCCCCCCTGACTAAGGATACGCTTCTTCCCCTGCTCCAAAAGGTAAAGTCAGGCTCCCCCCTAGACTTTGCCCCTGCTCACATCCTGAGAGAAATCTTCCTAAATTGCCCTACCCCTCCCCTCACACTTTTGAATGACTCACTTAGCAATGGAGTGGTCCCCACTGCTCACAAATTTGCGGCTGTTATCCCCATCTTAAAAAAGCCCGGTGCCGGCCCTTCATCCCCTTCTAATTACCGTCCCATCTCCCTTCTGCCTTACCTGGGCAAGGTTCTAGAAACCCACGTAACCAGCACCCTGAGCACCTACGTGGAAGCTAACCACTGCCTCTCCCCCCGGCAGGCGGGCTTTCGCCCCCTCCACTCTACGGAGAAGGTGGTGACCTCAGTGATGGACAGCCTACGCGAGGGCATTGATACCAACCTCCCGCAGGCCCTCATTCTCTTAGACCTGTCCACCGCTTTTGACACGGTGGACCACTCCATCCTCCTCACCCGTGTCAGGGCGGCGGGCATAGAGGGCCCGGCCTTCGCCTGGCTTGAGTCCTTCCTGAGTGACAGGGCTCAGGCGGTCCATCTAGCTGGCTTCACTGCTGCCTCTCGTAAGGTTGTTTGTGGAGTCCCCCAAGGTTCCTCACTTTCCCCTCTTCTGTTTAATTTATACATCTACCCCCTTATTTTTATGTTACAGCAGCTCGAGGTCACGGTGTTCAATTACGCCGATGACCTCCAGCTAATTTTCAACCTTTCCCACTCTTCCTCATCTTCCCTGAACGTCCAATCCGTCATGCTGTTCATCCAGGATTGGATGAACTGCAACCACCTCAAACTCAATCCGGACAAGACGGAGTTAGTCTTGACCGGAGGTGGTTGCAGTCCCTGGTCCCCTTCCCACTGGCCTTCTTCACTTGGTGTCCCTCCGCTCCCTGTCCCCAAGGTCAAAACCCTTGGTATTTTCCTGAACTCTTCACTGTCCGTTCACTCACAGGTCAATTCGGTTGTTTCCTCCTGCTTCTTTTCCCTTAGAATCATCAGGAAGATCTCTCGCTTCTTCTCTCTACCTGCCCTGAAGATCATAGTGATGGCTATGGTGCTCTCGCGCCTTGACTATGGTAACATCATTTACAATGGCGCCCCAGCCTACGCCATTCACCGTCTGCAGCTAGTGCAGAACCAGGCTGCCCGCCTGATTCACGGCCTGCCCAAATTCCATCGAGCTACTCCTTTACTGCAGGCACTGCACTGGCTGCCGGTGAAAGAGCGAGCCTTGTTCAAGCTTGGCTGTACCACCTTTCAGGCCAAAATGGGCACCGCCCCGGAGTTCATTTGCTCCGCCATCAAGCCCTACACGCCGGGCAGAGAGCTTCGATCCACCCATCAGGCCCTGTTAACCACCCCCCGTTTTAGAAAGAAAAAGGCGGGCGGAACAAAATTTGCAGTTCTCGCTCCTGCGTTTTGGAACTCCCTCCCGACGGAACTCCGTGTGATACCCTCTTACACTGAGTTTCGGAAAGGTCTCAAAACTCTGCTCTTTTCCCGAGCCTATAATGTCTAGATTCCCTCCGCTCCTGTTTGCCTCCTCGCAATTTAAAAGCGCCAAGAAACCGCGTGGTAGAAGCGCGCTATATAAATGTTTTTAAATTAAATTAAAAATTAAATTAAAAATTAATTATTCATATCCCTACCCTTGTCTCATCTGGGGAGTTGCGAGGCTTGGTTTATATTACTTTCCATGATGTATATGCATTATACTGTGGACACTCAAAGGTTTTCGGAAAAAGATTATGAAATGATTTTAGCCTATATTGAGACTCATCAAGGATTCGACCCCGATGGGAATAATGGAGAGCGAATATTAGACCCGAATGCATGTATGAATATGTATACAACACATGAAAATGTCACTTGGTTAAAAAATGAGATTTTGGAATTTGTTGAGTTTAATTTCACTCAGTATTTTAGACATTTTCAAGACCGTAATGCTACTGAAGATAGGGCTATTCCATTGCCTATTCTGAATAGTACCTCTGCGTTCTGTGTTCAGGGAGTAGGGTACATATCAGTAGGAGAGAGGCGGTGTAATTACACTTATCAGTTGCGTACCTTGAGCAGCCCTCCATTGTTAACCCCTCCAATCAATCAATCAATCAATCACAGCATTTATATAGCGCACTACTCACCCGGAGGGTCTCAAGGCGCTAGGGGAGGGGGGGTCAGCTACTGCTTGAACAGCCAGGTCTTGAGCTGCTTCCTGAAGGCGAGGTGGTCCTGGGTCAGGTGGAGGTGATTCGGGAGGGAGATATGTATATTATATAATGTATATGTATATAATGTATATTATGTTTGTAGAGAGAATGCCTATACTTGGCTTCCACGAGGTTGGGTTGGACTTTGTTACTCGTCCTTCCTGTATCCTCCAGTCTATATTGCCCCTCCTAATTATCACAAGGATCATCGCTTAGATAAACGAAGTGTGCTTGTTAGGAAAATTAAAAGCGATATAGATGTTACCGATATTGATCAAACAGATACCCAACTGCAGCATTTTACTGACATTATAAAAGGAGTGTTTCCCATCTGGAGACCTATAATAACCAGCAAAAAAGTACGCCGTTTGTCTAGACTAGTTCAAGGGGTAATTAACACTAGTGCAGGAATATTGATTAATATAACAGTAGAGCTTCAAGCGACCAGACTCGTTCCGCTTCAAAATCGTATGGTTTTAGATGTTATCTTAGCAGATCGAGGAGGAGCAGGCCGTGTGATCAGCAGTTCCTGCTGTATTTATATTCCTGTGTTTCAGCAGAACAAGGGAACCCTTAAGGTATAGCATAGGGACCTTGGGCATTACATATTATAAAGAACAGTGGTCTCTATATCGAGTAAACAACAAGCAATGATCATACACTTAATAGGTCGTATGTCTTCTGTCCGTCCGGACAGGATTTTATTTTTTAGGTGAAAAAAATAAATTTTTGGGGTTTTTTAAAAAATGTCAAGCGGGCACAGCCGTGACCTTCAACATATACAGGACAACAACAAAAGGAAGTGGAAAGAGCAGGAAATCTGTCTGTACACTTGCATTTCAGTGGAACAGACTTTGAATGTTTGTAATAAACCACACCATTGCATATATCAGTGTTGCATACAGAATTTGCATATGGGGTTAAGGGTCGACGTTTCGATGCCTTTCCTAAAATATAGGCATCATCATCAGGACATTGGATGACATTATTGTTGTCTTAGACCTTAGCCTTTCCATCACATTAACATTATATACATATTTACATTGGGAGGAAAAGGGGGAAGAAACAAAGATAATAACATAAATACCAGGCATATAACATAGGTCCTCTTTAGTTATACATCGAGTGAATTCTTGTGCAGCAATCTTTTTATCAACCAAGGTGGTGTTTGTTTTAAAGAGATGGCGGCGTGAATGTGAAAGTGGAGATACCATGCACAATAACGATCTTATCGCGAAATGCACGTGCATGGCATAAATGGTAGTGATAGGGACGTGACCTGTGCTTCAGTTGCTAAGAAGTGAGGTACATTTTGTGACCTAATGCGAAAAGCGGCAGCTGTGAGCCCGTCAGAAAAAAGGTTTGCAAGGGATCTATGCGCATCGTGAACGCCGAACGGAAAAGCATTCAGTGTGTCAAGGGCCAAGCATTTAACGGCGTTGAGCATGCTTGTAGCAGGTTGCAAAGCAATTTAAACCCTACATAGTTTCAACGGCGAGTAAACGAGGGTTCTCGGAAGTGAAGGAGCGTGTTGGCAGGGATTCTGTAAATAAATCAACTGCCCATTAGGTTTAGAAAATTCACGCGGTTAGTGCAAAGAATGAATCAGAGTGAACAGGCGTGTTACCTGCAAGCTCGGGGTTGGGCTGTATAGATGTCCGGTTATCTTAATAATCCGGCACGATTTAATCACAGCGCTTACGTATACATTGATACGCCGAAAAGCACAATGGCTATCTGAAAATAAAGGATACCAAGGGGATTAAAAACTGCGTGATCACAGAGAGCTGCAGTTTCGGGGTCCGACCGGACTAACACTTACTTCGAGAAGGATTAGTGGCTGCCACGAGTCTGGTGATCTGGTGCTGTGTCGGCGAGTTTGCGGGGTTGTTTAATAAAGGAAACTGAGCACGAGGGTGGTGAACATCGTGAAGGGACTAACAGGGGTGAAGAGAAATGGCAGTATTTACGGCGGCCATTTTAAGGTGGTGAATGGTGCTCTGGTGCCATGCAGTTAAGCACAAGCGGCAATACATCAACAAAATTATTTCAATCACATGAGATGGGGTTTTGAAAAGTTACAATAGGGACGTCCAGTCTTCAAGTCGGTTTAGCCCATTCCGAATGCTGTTAGTGCGTAGAATCCAATGTAACTCTTCTTTGTTCAGCAACTGAGACATGTCTGCTCCTCTGGGGGGTGGCTTGATAATTGTAATCACCGTCCAAAGAAAGTCTTTTTCAGTGTGTCATTTTGCAGTAAAGTGTTCCACCAATGGGGCATTTGCTGTTTTGCATTTTATCCTGCTCTTATGTTGTCCAATCCGTAGCTTTATTTTTTGACAGGTTTGTCCTATGTAGATGAGCTTACAAGGACACAGGATAGCATACACCAGGTTCGCAGAATTACAATTAGAGAAATATTTCCGGTCAAATTTAATATTGCCAAATTCAAACGTTTTACCTTCTATGGTGGTGTCGCAGCAGATACAGCCCCCACACTTAACATGACCTATGAGTGGTGGCAGGCCCCAGACGTCATTTATAGTTGTTTTTTGTACTTGTGAAGGGAGAGCTGCCCTGACAAGATGATCTTTAACGTTCTTAGCTCGTTTAATTGCGAACATAGGTTTTTCTAGTGTAAGTATGCCTGCGTTGAGGACTGGCCAGTGTTTAAGTACACTTTTTCTGATGGCATTGGATGCCGGTGAAAATGTGGTAACACAAATGAGTTTGTCTTGTGCACTTTTTTGTTTAGGTTCTAGAAGGTTCTCTCTTGGACAGTACCAAGCTCTTTTTAAGGAATTACGTATCAGTTTTCGTGGATAACCTCTATTTCTCAGTTTTGTACTCAGGATTTTTGCCTCAGCGAAATAATCATCGCTGAAGTAGCAGTTGCGCCTGATGCGGAGGAACTGGGAAAAGGGTAAGGAATCGCGTAAGGCCCGGGGGTGGTGACTAGTGTATTCGAGCAGAGTGTTGCGCTCAGTAGGCTTGCGATGTAGTGTGGTTGTAAGCCGGCCTTCTGTATGTCTTATTTGCAAGTCAAGGAAAGGGATGGAGTCTTTACTGGTAGACAGAGTATAGCAGAATCCGCCACTGTTGTTGTTCAGCCAATGCTGGAAGGCTGTGAGATTTTCAGGGGAATCATTCCATAATAGAAAGATGTCATCGATATATCTTTTCCACAAGGCAATGCCATTGTGGAAAGGATTCGACGTGTGGAGAATGCTATTGGACTCCAGGTGGTCCATATACAGAATGGCTAGGTTGGGAGCAAAAATTGCTCCCATAGATGTTCCTTTGACTTGACCATAGAATTGACCCTCAAAAAGAAAGAAGTTTTTGGTCAGACAAATTTCTAGTAATTCAAGGATGAATACAGAGGGCACATTATGGGGGCGTACTCTTGATTCAAGGACCTTCTCCATTACACGCAGAGACTCAAATTGTGGGATATTGGTATACAGTGATTCCACATCCAGCGTACACATGGTGCTGGATGTGGGATCAAAGGGATAATCCTCTATGAAATTTATCATAGCCATACTGTCCCTGATGTAACAGATAGTTTCCGGGACAAAAGGCTTGATGACAAAATCTATGTAGTGCCCCAATGGTTTGAGAATCGAACCACAGACAGAAACTATGGGGCGACCTGGAGGTGATTGGGGATTTTTATGGATCTTCGGCAAACAGTAAATCACAGGAGTCCGTGGTGATTTAGTGTTAAGAAAATCCTACTCTTTTTTAGACAGGAAGCCCGATTCAAGTGCCCGGTTTGTGACAGTTGTAATCATATCTTGGATTTCATTGGTGGGGTTGCGTGGGAGTTTGCAATAGTGCTCATGATTGTTAAGTTGGCGTAGCACTTCATTTTTGTAGGATTCTATGTCCTGAATAACTATCCCTCCCCCTTTATCCGTAGGTTTAATTACAAGAGATTAATTGTTTTTAAGGGAGGAAATGGCATTTTTCTCTTCCAGAGTGATGTTATATGGAATGAAGGCCCTTTTCTCTTCAAGGTCTGACAAATGTTTTAGAACCAGTTTCTCAAATGTGGGGATCTCAGCTGGAATCATACCAGCTGTAGGGGAACATTTTGAGGGTGGTTTGAAGGGGGTATTGTAATGTTTAGGGATAGAGGGATTGAGAGTAAAGAAGCTATGTAAACGAACTTTCCTGAAGAATCTTAGGAGTTCTGTTTGAGCTTCCTGAAAATTGGGCCGTGCTGTAGGGACAAAGGATAAACCTCTGCTGAGTAGTGACATTTCATTACTGGATAGCATGTGATCTGTGAGGTTAAAGATTGGGAGGAGGCCTGTTTCTAAAGTATTCGCAGAGGAGTTAGTGGTGCTACCGTTTGGTGCAACTACCACCGATAATGCTGGCGGCGTGTGAATTGTTCCCCGGGAGGGTTTGGAGGTTTGGGCCATGTTTTTCCTCTGCCCCTGGGTTGGCCCCGGCCGCCCTCTAAAAAATCCCTATTAGAGGGGCCTGGGCTTTCACTTTGATCTGAATTGCCGGATGAGTCGGCAGAGCTGTCAGTGAAGCCTACGTACTGTTGTCTCCTAATAAACCTGCCCCAAGGTCTCTGTTGTTGTGGACCTTTGTAAGGACGATTGGTGTAATAGTCTTTGTTAAGGTAAGGGTAGGTTCGTTCTTGGTTATAGTTCTTAATGTCCTTTTTTACCTTAATTTGCTTTTTGTTTAATTCAAACTTATGAAACTCCTCTACAGTTTTGTTTATTTTTTCAAGGAGTTTACTAGTTTCTGTACTTATATTGTTGTCTGTAATCTGTTTTTCTAGTTCTGTTATTTCAGTACTTAGTTTTTGCAGCTCTTCTGTTGCAATTTCAATTCCGAGCACCATCCAGTGCCGGGAGCAAGTTGTACTGATGTAGCTGAACCCTTTGAGGTATTTTGGATTAGTAGTAAATACCCCTGGTACGTTACGTACTTGTAGGCCTAGTGGGATGATGTTAGATTTCAAATAATCAGTCAGAAGTCTGATCATTAGTAGTAGGCGAACCTCTTTTTTCTTTAGTTTCTCTAGATCATCTGTTTGGGAGGTACTGGATACAGATGGAGTTTCGGTTGGGTCTGAGAGAAGAGAGGGACCCCCTAGTATTTTGTTAATGTACTCCAAATTGTACATAGGAGGATGAGGATCAGACATACCTGGAAAGGGACAAACAAAAATGGAAAAGGGGGATTTAGGAGAAATAGCACAGGACAAGGTGAGCCCACTTGAGAAAAAGGGGCCTGGGATTAGCGAAATCCCTTGCAATCCAGCGATTGCGCTAATTATGTTTCATAATGAACAAGGGAACCCTTAAGGTATAGCATAGGGACCTTGGGCATTACATATTATAAAGAACAGTGGTCCCTATATCGAGTAAACAACAAGCAATGATCATACACTTAATAGGTCGTATGTCTTCTGTCCGTCCGGACAGGATTTTATTTTTTTAGGTGAAAAAAATAAATTTTGGGGGTTTTTAAAAAAAAAATTTAAACCGGGCACAGCCGTCACCTTCAACATATACAGGACAACAACAAAAGGAAGTGGAAAGAGCAGGAAATCTGTCTGTACACTTGCATTTCAGTGGAACAGACTTTGAATGTTTGTAATAAACCACACCATTGCATATATCAGTGTTGCATACAGAATTTGCATATGGGGTTAAGGGTCGACGTTTCGATGCCTTTCCAAAAATATAGGCATCATCATCAGGACATTGGATGACATTATTGTTGTCTTAGACCTTAGCCTTTCCATCACATTAACATTATATACATATTTACATTGGGAGGAAAAGGGGGAAGAAACAAAGATAATAACATAAATACCAGGCATATAACATAGGTCCTCTTTAGTTATACATCGAGTGAATTCTTGTGCAGCAATCTTTTTATCAACCAAGGTGGTGTTTGTTTTAAAGAGATGGCGGCGTGAATGTGAAAGTGGAGATACCATGCACAATAACGATCTTATCGCGAAATGCACGTGCATGGCATAAATGGTAGTGATAGGGACGTGACCTGTGCTTCAGTTGCTAAGAAGTGAGGTACATTTTGTGACCTAATGCGAAAAGCAGCAGCTGTGAGCCCGTCAGAAAAAAGGTTTGCAAGGTGATCTATGCGCATCGTGAACGCCGAACGGAAAAGCATTCAGTGTGTCAAGGGCCAAGCATTTAACGGCGTTGAGCATGCTTGTAGCAGGGTGCAAAGCAATTTAAAACCTACATGGTTTCAACGGCGAGTAAACGAGGGTTCTCGGAAGTGAAGGAGCGTGTTGGCAGGGATTCTGTAAATAAATCAACTGCCCATTAGGTTTAGAAAATTCACGCGGTTAGTGCAAAGAATGAATCAGAGTGAACAGGCGTGTTACCTGCAAGCTCAGGGTTGGGCTGTATAGATGTCCGGTTATCTTAATAATCCGGCACGATTTAATCACAGCGCTTACGTATACATTGATACGCCGAAAAGCACAATGGCTATCTGAAAATAAAGGATACCAAGGGGATTAGAAACTGCGTGATCACAGAGAGCTGCAGTTTCGGGGTCCGACCGGACTAACACTTACTTCGAGAAGGATTAGTGGCTGCCACGAGTCTGGCGATCTGGTGCTGTGTCGGCGAGTTTGCGGGGTTGTTTAATAAAGGAAACTGAGCACGAGGGTGGTGAACATCGTGAAGGGACTAACAGGGGTGAAGTGAAATGGCAGTATTTACGGCGGCCATTTTAAGGTGGTGAATGGTGCTCTGGTGCCATGCAGTTAAGCACAAGCGGCAATACATCAACAAAATTATTTCAATAACATGAGATGGGGTTTTGAAAAGTTACAATAGGGACGTCCAGTCTTCAAGTCGGTTTAGCCCATTCCGAATGCTGTTAGTGCGTAGAATCCAATGTAACTCTTCTTTGTTCAGCAACTGAGACATGTCTGCTCCTCTGGGGGGTGGCTTGATAATTGTAATCACCGTCCAAAGAAAGTCTTTTTCAGCGTGTCCTTTTGCAGTAAAGTGTTCCACCAATGGGGCATTTGCTGTTTTGCATTTTATCCTGCTCTTATGTTGTCCAATCCGTAGCTTTATTTTTTGACAGGTTTGTCCTATGTAGATGAGCTTACAAGGACACAGGATAGCATACACCAGGTTCGCAGAATTACAATTAGAGAAATATTTCCGGTCAAATTTAATATTGCCAAATTCAAACGTTTTACCTTCTATGGTGGTGTCGCAGCAGATACAGCCCCCACACTTAACATGACCTATGAGTGGTGGCAGGCCCCAGACGTCATTTATAGTTGTTTTTTGTACTTGTGAAGGGAGAGCTGCCCTGACAAGATGATCTTTAACGTTCTTAGCTCGTTTAATTGCGAACATAGGTTTTTCTAGTGTAAGTATGCCTGCGTTGAGGACTGGCCAGTGTTTAAGTACACTTTTTCTGATGGCATTGGATGCCGGTGAAAATGTGGTAACACAAATGAGTTTGTCTTGTGCACTTTTTTGTTTAGGTTCTAGAAGGTTCTCTCTTGGACAGTACCAAGCTCTTTTTAAGGAATTACGTATCAGTTTTCGTGGATAACCTCTATTTCTCAGTTTTGTACTCAGGATTTTTGCCTCAGCGAAATAATCATCGCTGAAGTAGCAGTTGCGCCTGATGCGGAGGAACTGGGAAAAGGGTAAGGAATCGCGTAAGGCCCGGGGGTGGTGACTAGTGTATTCGAGCAGAGTGTTGCGCTCAGTAGGCTTGCGATGTAGTGTGGTTGTAAGCCGGCCTTCTGTATGTCTTATTTGCAAGTCAAGGAAAGGGATGGAGTCTTTACTGGTAGACAGAGTATAGCAGAATCCGCCACTGTTGTTGTTCAGCCAATGCTGGAAGGCTGTGAGATTTTCAGGGGAATCATTCCATAATAGAAAGATGTCATCGATATATCTTTTCCACAAGGCAATGCCATTGTGGAAAGGATTCGACGTGTGGAGAATGCTATTGGACTCCAGGTGGTCCATATACAGAATGGCTAGGTTGGGAGCAAAAATTGCTCCCATAGATGTTCCTTTGACTTGACCATAGAATTGACCCTCAAAAAGAAAGAAGTTTTTGGTCAGACAAATTTCTAGTAATTCAAGGATGAATACAGAGGGCACATTATGGGGGCGTACTCTTGATTCAAGGACCTTCTCCATTACACGCAGAGACTCAAATTGTGGGATATTGGTATACAGTGATTCCACATCCAGCGTACACATGGTGCTGGATGTGGGATCAAAGGGATAATCCTCTATGAAATTTATCATAGCCATACTGTCCCTGATGTAACAGATAGTTTCCGGGACAAAAGGCTTGATGACAAAATCTATGTAGTGCCCCAATGGTTCGAGAATCGAACCACAGCCAGAAACTATGGGGCGACCTGGAGGTGATTGGGGATTTTTATGGATCTTCGGCAAACAGTAAATCACAGGAGTCCGTGGTGATTTAGTGTTAAGAAAATCGTACTCTTTTTTAGACAGTAAGCCCGATTCAAGTGCCCTGTTTGTGACAGTTGTAATCATATCTTGGATTTCATTGGTGGGGTTGCGTGGGAGTTTGCAATAGTGCTCATGATTGTTAAGTTGGCGTAGCACTTCATTTTTGTAGGATTCTATGTCCTGAATAACTATCCCTCCCCCTTTATCCGCAGGTTTATTTACAAGAGATTGATTGTTTTTAAGGGAGGAAATGGCATTTTTCTCTTCCAGAGTGATGTTATATGGAATGAAGGCCCTTTTCTCTTCAAGGTCTGACAAATCTTTTAGAACCAGTTTCTCAAATGTGGGGATCTCAGCTGGAATCATACCTGCTGTAGGGAAACATTTTGAGGGTGGTTTGAAGGGGGTATTGTAATGTTTAGGGATAGAGGGATTGAGAGTAAAGAAGCTATGTAAACAAACTTTCCTGAAGAATCTTAGGAGTTCTGTTTGAGCTTCCTGAAAATTGGGCCGTGCTGTAGGGACAAAGGATAAACCTCTGCTGAGTAGTGACATTTCATTACTGGATAGCATGTGATCTGTGAGGTTAAAGATTGGGAGGAGGCCTGTTTCTAAAGTATTCGCAGAGGAGTTAGTGGTGCTACCGTTTGGTGCAACTACCACCGATAATGCTGGCGGCGTGTGAATCGTTCCCCGGGAGGGTTTGGAGGTTTGGGCCATGTTTTTCCTCTGCCCCTGGGTTGGCCCCGGCCGCCCTCTAAAAAATTCCTATTAGAGGGGCCTGGGCTTTCACTTTGATTTGAATTGCCGGATGAGTCGGCAGAGCTGTCAGTGAAGCCTACGTACTGTTGTCTCCTAATAAACCTGCCCCAAGGTCTCTGTTGTTGTGGACCGTTGTAAGGACGATTGGTGTAATAGTCTTTGTTAAGGTAAGGGTAGGTTCGTTCTTGGTTATAGTTCTTAATGTCCTTTTTTACCTTAATTTGCTTTTTGTTTAATTCAAACTTATGAAACTCCTCTACAGTTTTGTTTATTTTTTCAAGGAGTTTACTAGTTTCTGTACTTATATTGTTGTCTGTAATCTGTTTTTCTAGTTCTGTTATTTCAGTACTTAGTTTTTGCAGCTCTTCTGTTGCAATTTCAATTCCGAGCACCATCCATTGCCGGGAGCAAGTTGTACTGATGTAGCTGAACCCTTTGAGGTATTTTGGATTAGTAGTAAATACCCCATGTACGTTACGTACTTGTAGGCCTAGTGGGATGATGTTAGATTTCAAATAATCAGTCAGAAGTCTGATCATTAGTAGTAGGCGAACCTCTTTTTTCTTTAGTTTCTCTAGATCTTCTGTTTGGGAGGTACTGGATACAGATGGAGTTTCGGTTGGGTCTGAGAGAAGAGAGGGACCCCCTAGTATTTTGTTAATGTACTCCAAATTGTACATAGGAGGATGAGGATCAGACATACCTGGAAAGGGACAAACAAAAATGGAAAAGGGGGATTTAGGAGAAATAGCACAGGACAAGGTGAGCCCACTTGAGAAAAAGGGGCCTGGGATTAGCGAAATCCCTTGCAATCCAGCGATTGCGCTAATTATGTTTCATAATGAACAAGGGAACCCTTAAGGTATAGCATAGGGACCTTGGGCATTACATATTATAAAGAACAGTGGTCCCTATATCGAGTAAACAACAAGCAATGATCATACACTTAATAGGTCGTATGTCTTCTGTCCGTCCGGACAGGATTTTATTTTTTAGGTGAAAAAAAATAAATTTTTTTTTTTTTTTTAAAAACGGCAAGCGGGCACAGCCGTGACCTTCAACATATACAGGACAGCAACAAAAGGAAGTGGAAAGAGCAGGAAATCTGTCTGTACACTTGCATTTCAGTGGAACAGACTTTGAATGTTTGTAATAAACCACACCATTGCATATACCAGTGTTGCATATAGAATTTGCATATGGGGTTAAGGGTCGACGTTTCGATGCCTTTCCAAAAATATAGGCATCATCATCAGGACATTGGATGACATTATTGTTGTCTTAGACCTTAGCCTTTCCATCACATTAACATTATATACATATTTACATTGGGAGGAAAAGGGGGAAGAAACAAAGATAATAACATAAATACCAGGCATATAACATAGGTCCTCTTTAGTTATACATCGAGTGAATTCTTGTGCAGCAATCTTTTTATCAACCCAGGTGGTGTTTGTTTTAAAGAGATGGCGGCGTGAATGTGAAAGTGGAGATACCATGCACAATAACGATCTTATCGTGAAATGCACGTGCATGGCATAAATGGTAGTGATAGGGACGTGACCTGTGCTTCAGTTGCTAAGAAGTGAGGTACATTTTGTGACCTAATGCGAAAAGCGGCAGCTGTGAGCCCGTCAGAAAAAAGGTTTGCAAGGTGATCTATGCGCATTGTGAACGCCGAACGGAAAAGCATTCAGTGTGTCAAGGGCCAAGCATTTAACGGCGTTGAGCATGCTTGTAGCAGGGTGCAAAGCAATTTAATACCTACATAGTTTAAACGGCGAGTAAATGAGGGTTCTCGGAAGTGAAGGAGCGTGTTGGCAGGTGTCGCCCCAGTAGTAACCCCAAAGAAAGGGAAAAGGCGGAGGAGAGTCATTAAAACCAGACTCCTGCACTCCCCCCGGCTCGCACCAAGCAGCTCAGGCTCGATCCCAGATAGGTCCACGAATCAACAATCAATAGTGGCGTCATAATACCGAGCAATAAGGCATCCCCATCTCCATAGCTGGCCGGGCATCTGGGAGACACCAGCAGCCGGGAACCGAAAAAGCAACCCATACAAACATCCAGGTGCAAAAGCAAAGTTCCAAGCCATCCTCCCAAATCGAGACAGAGCCAGGGCAACGCAGGTCGGGTGGGCAAAGGAACTCTTCCATGAAAGCAGTCCACCTGCAATGTATGTCCGGGCCCCCATGCCGCACTCATGCGTCCGGTCGAATTGAACCCATCACAATCATCAGCCGGGGCCCCCCACGGAACTGTCCGTAGGTGCATAGTGGTGTCATTCGGTGCCGGTGCGGAGCCGCAAGCGGCACCGCTCATCCCAGGATCGTCAAGGCTACCATCCAGCGGTGGGACAATAATGGCATCCAGTCTCCGTCCAAGTTCTCTGACTCCTTCCATCCAAGCGACATGGAGGGAGCCCAGAGCAACAATGAGATCCCGGACCGTGGGCTCCATCTTGCGTGTCCGGTCCAATCTCTGGCACACTCGATGTAGCTACGTACCTAACTCAATACCTGAAGCCCAACCAGTTCCACCTAGCAGAGGAGCAATAAGTAGATCCACCAGACGGGGGCCGACAACACACTCAGCGATTAGGGGCAATCCGTCAATTCCAGCACGGTCATGCACAGGTCACTCAGTCCTCGGACATCGTATGTGGAGCGCAGGCCAAAATAGCGTTGTGTGACACAGGGTCATAATATCAAGGATAGACCCTCCAAGCGCGGGCAAGAACGCTGACCTCCATGTCGCTGAGGTCCGAGAGACATGCAGCACAAGTCTGTCCCAAATCCAATAGTAGTTGCGATACTGTGCCCAATCCAAGATGGCGGCCCCCCGTCCTACCGACCCACGCAAGCAGCCTCCAGAACAAAGAGAAAGTCTCATGAACTAGCAGAGTGGAATCTCCAAGGTGTGCATCCGTGTCTGGGGCAGCGCCCTTAAAGCACCTCCGTCAGCGCAGGTCCTGCGGCGTGCCACAAGGATCGTCACTCAGCCCCACCCTCTTCAACGTTTACATGAGCCCCCTTGCGGCCATCGCTCGCCAACACAATCTCAACATCATCTCCTACGCTGACGACACTCAACTGATCCTCTCACTCCCCAAAGACCCTAACACCGCCAAAACCAACTTACACGAAGGAATGAAAGAAGTAGCCGAGTGGATGAAGCACAGCCGTCTGAAACTGAACTCAGACAAAACAGAAGTCCTCATCCTAGGCACCTCCCCCTCCGCCTGGGATGACTCTTGGTGGCCAGAGGCCCTTAGAAAAGCACCCATCCCGACGGACCACGCACGAAACCTGGGCGTCATCCTGGACTCCTCACTCTCGATGACCAGACAAGTCAACGCCGTTTCATCATCCTGCTTCAACATTCTTCGCATGCTCAAAAAAACATTTCGCTGGATCCCCACCGAAACTAGAAAAACGGTCACCCACGCACTGGTCACGAGCCGCCTGGACTACGGAAACACCCTATACTCCGGTACCACCAGAACGCTTCAGCCAGGCTCATACTAGACATCCCGCGCAAAGAACACATCTCTGGTCATCTGAAAAACCTCCACTGGCTCCCTGTCAATAAGAGGATTACTTTCCGCCTCCTGACCCACGCTCACAAAGCACTTTACGACCTTGGACCCGAATGCCTCAACACACGACTCTCCTTCTACACCCCCCCCGCCAGCTGCGATCTTCCAACCAAGCCCTTGCTATCGTACCTCGCATCAACAAAACCACCATGGGAGGTAGATCCTTCTCCTACCTGGCAGCTCAGACCTGGAACTCACTTCCCACTCACCTTCGTCTCACTCAGAACCACCTAGCATTCAGAAAGCAACTTAAAACTTGGATATTCGACAAGTAGTTCCCCACACTTCCTTAAGCGCCTGAGACCCTCTGGGTATATAGCGCGCTATATAAATATTTTGACTTGACTTTTCCGCAGTACCGTTCAGTGGACGTCTTGGCCCGCACAGCCGCGTCCTCAATTAGCCTCAGCCGCCGGCGCTGACCTACGGCCCCTCCGTTAGTAGCCCAACTCCGCCCCGGCTCAGGCAGGAAGGACTAGATTACGGGTTGCCGGTCATGTACGGACGCCAAAGTTGCCGTCTGCTATGCCCCAGGTCTTCCGACGCCGCGTCGAGTCGGCGCCGAGCCTGTGCGAGCAGGGGAAGGCAGGATTTAAACAGGATTCATGTCGTGGCAAGCGGAGCTCGCTAACTAAGCGGCCATCGCGCTGCCCGTTCGGCCACGCCCCCGATGTCCGGTTATCTTAATAATCCAGCACGATTTAATCACAGCGCTTACGTATACATTGATACGCCGAAAAGCACAATGGCTATCTGAAAATAAAGGATACCAAGAGGATTAGAAACTGCGTGATCACAGAGAGCTGCAGTTTTGGGGTCCGACCGGACTAACACTTACTTCGAGAAGGATTAGTGGCTGCCACGAGTCTGGCGATCTGGTGCTGTGTCGGCGAGTTTGCGGGGTTGTTTAATAAAGGAAACTGAGCACGAGAGTGGTGAACATCGTGAAGGGACTAACAGGGGTGAAGTGAAATGGCAGTATTTACGGCGGCCATTTTAAGGTGGTGAATGGTGCTCTGGTGCCATGCAGTTAAGCACAAGCGGCAATACATCAACAAAATGATTTCAATCACATGAAATGGGGTTTTGAAAAGTTACAATAGGGACGTCCAGTCTTCAAGTCGGTTTAGCCCATTCCGAATGCTGTTAGTGCGTAGAATCCAATGTAACTCTTCTTTGTTCAGCAACTGAGACATGTCTGCTCCTCTGGGGGGTGGCTTGATAATTGTAATCACCGTCCAAAGAAAGTCTTTTTCAGTGTGTCATTTTGCAGTAAAGTGTTCCACCAATGGGGCATTTGCTGTTTTGCATTTTATCCTGCTCTTATGTTGTCCAATCCGTAGCTTTATTTTTTGACAGGTTTGTCCTATGTAGATGAGCTTACAAGGACACAGGATAGCATACACCAGGTTCGCAGAATTACAATTAGAGAAATATTTACGGTCAAATTTAATATTGCCAAATTCAAACGTTTTACCTAAGACAACAATAATGTCATCCAATGTCCTGATGATGATGCCTATATTTTAGGAAAGGCATCGAAACGTCGACCCTTAACCCCATATGCAAATTCTGTATGCAACACTGATATATGCAATGGTGTGGTTTATTACAAACATTCAAAGTCTGTTCCACTGAAATGCAAGTGTACAGACAGATTTCCTGCTCTTTCCACTTCCTTTTGTTGTTGTCCTGTATATGTTGAAGGTCACGACTGTGCCCGCTTGACATTTTTTTAAAAACCCCCAAAATTTATTTTTTTCACCTAAAAAAATAAAATCCTGTCCGGACGGACAGAAGACATACGACCTATTAAGTGTATGATCATTGCTTGTTGTTTACTCGATATAGGGACCACTGTTCTTTATAGTATTTATATTCCTGACTCCGACCCCTCCGTCCATTTAGCTATCCAGAAGCTACATCGTTTGGCTTCTGAGATACATTTCGAGACTGGTACATGGTCCCTCTCTGGTTGGTTCTGGGGTTTGTTGTCTACTTGGGGATGGAAAATTCTGATAGCTCTGGCATGTATAGCTGATATCATATTCACGTGTTGCCTTTGTATACAATGTGGACCTGCATGTTGCTCTTACTGCGCAACTAAACTCACCTCCTCTGTGGCTAGTCCATCCCCAGCAGCAGTAAAGACTCAGTTAGTTCAGCAGGAGCTCAAAGATTTAATGCAGATTGATGAGGGAATATTCAAAGATTTAGCTAAAAGGGCCGTTCTGAGGGATAAAAAAAATAGATTTCCCCTGCATAAGGAGTATCGGACCTATATTATGTTAGCATGATGTATCTATATGTACCGTCTTTGCTTGATATACATATAATCGTTCATATGCATTTACAGGGAGAAAAACGTTTATTCGCTCCATGCACATTTACTGTTAACAGAATAGGCCGAGAACCATACAGACGCCATTTTCCGAACCAATGCTTGAACATGGGCTGTAATCACGTGTTACCCTCCGGCAGTTGTCAAGCCCCAATTCATCTGAGTTACTGGAAGCAGCTGTTTGCTCGGCTTTCTTGAGACTCAAGGTCGCATCTGGCTTTAGGTGTGATAAGCGCATTCATAGAGGCGCTGTGCCTAAACTCCTGGACACCAAGACGAAAGGGAGTCACCCCTTCTGACCTCCCCAGTTATAAATAGTTAAGCTTTGAACTAAACATGTGTGCCATATATGGTCTTTCCCTATAGCTCAAGGGCCAAATGGTGTTTTTCCTTTTACAGTGTTCATGTGTGTTGAACCTAAAAGTACATATCCTCATGTTTGAATACGAGCCAACAGTCTTCTCCGCGCACCGGATGGGTGAGAGTTGGAGAGGCTCCTCTATAGAGTATTTTTCTTAATAAACGATTGAACTTACTTCACTGTCAACGGACTGATTATTTGGTAATGGAATTGGGGCTATTGATAGGTATAGCCCTTTATTTTATTTTTGTAGTACTTCACTGTAAACAAGTTCCCTCCAGCCCAGAGCACCTCCAGCCCAGCGTCTGTGTACTGAAGACAGGTCCCCTCCAGCCCAGGGTCTGTGTACTGAAGACAGGTTCCCTCTAGCCCTTGGTCTGTGTACTGAAGACAGGTCCTCTCCAGGCCAGGGTCTGTGCACTGAAGACAGGTTCCCTCTATTCCATGGTCTGTGTACTGAAGACAGGTTCCCTCTACCCCAGGGTCTGTGCACTGAAGACAGGTTCCCTCCAGCCCGGGGTCTGTGTACTGAAGACAGGTTCCCTCCAGGCCAGGGTCTGTGTACTGAAGACAGGTCCTCTCCAGCCCAGGGTCTGTGTACTGAAGACAGGTCCTCTCCAGGCCAGGGTCTGTGTACTGAAGACAGGTTCCCTCCAGCACAGAGCCTGTGCACTGAATACAGGTTCCCTCCATCCAAGAGTCTGTGTACTGAAGACAGGTTCCCTACCTCGCAATGTGTATAGTGAAGACAGGTTCCCTCCAGCCCAGAGTCTATGTACAGAAGAAAGGTTCCCTGATGCGCAGTTTCTGTGTACTGAAGACAGGTTCCCTTCAACCTAGAATCTATGGGCCTCATTTATGAGGATATGCGTCACTTTTACGCCACCGGTGTGTCACTTTTTGTGACGCACCAGTGGCGTAAAAAATGCGCTTTGTTGCGCCATATTTACAAAGTGACGCATCTAGGTAGATGCGTCACTTTGTAAACCCCTGCGCCACATTATACCTGCGCCAGGTATGATGTATGCAAGGGGGGCGTATTGACGCAATAAAGGGTCGTAGAAGTGACGCAGTGAAATCTATGAGATTTCACTGCGTCACTTTTAGGACGCCGTTGCGTCAAAATCTTGCGCCTGCCTCACAGAAGGCGTAAGACTGACGCAGGCCCTTTCACATGGGGCTTGCCCCATGTGAAAGGACGCATTGCTGGAGTTGCGTCACTTTTGTGACACACTCCAGCAATGCGTCACTTTTGCGCTTACAGATAGGTCAGAAATACTGACGTATCTGTAAGTCCTTGCGCAATGATGCGTCATATTGTAAATATGACGCATCAATGGTGTCGCAAGGAGGGCGCAATGAAAAGTGATGCATCACTGTTTTCACGCAGCGATGCAGCACTTTTCATAAATGAGGCCCCAGCAGTGTAAAAAATGCACCTTGTTGCACCATATTTACAAAGTGACGCATCTAGGTAGATGCGTCACTTTGTAAACCCCTGCGCTACAATATACCTGCGCCAGGTATAATGTATGCAAGGGGGGCGTATTGACGCAAGAAAGGGTCGTAGAAGTGATGCAGTGAAATCTATGGGATTTCATTGCGTCACTTCTAGGACGCCATTGCGTCAAAATCTTATGCGTGCCTCACAGTAGGCGTAAGACTGACGCAGGCCCTTTCACATGGGGCTTGCCCCATGTGAAAAGACACATTGCTGGAGTTGCGTCACTTTTGTGACACACTCCAGCAATGCGTCAGTTTTGTGCCATACAGATACGTCAGAAATACTGACGTATCTGTAACTCCTTGCACCATGATGTGTCATACTGCAAATGTGACGCATCATTGGTGTCGCAAGGAGGGCGCAGTGAAAAGTGACGCATCGCTGTTTTCACGCAGCGATGCGTCACTTTTCATAAATGAGGCCCTATGTACTGAAGACAGGTTCCCTCTATCCCAGGGTCTGTGTACTGAAGACAGGTCCCCTCCCGCACAGGGTCCGTGTACTGAAGACAGGTTCCCTCCAGCCCAGGGTCTGTGTACTAACTGGCTTGGTGTGATGTCTCAGCCAACGCTATTAGGGTGAGGGGCGGGCCTAGAATTAAAGGTCAGCAGCACCACTGGGGGAGCATGTGCCCTTCGAAGCACATTAGCCATCGCTGCTGGTGGGGTATGGGTACAGGATGACAGTAGCTGCCTTGGTGTGCCTGTGGCCATGGGTTTATAGCGCTTCCTCCTGCAAGAAGTCATCATAGCGCTATGAGTCAGGTGTGCGTCAACAGAGGGGGCTCCAGGGGGTGCAAACATGACCTCTCGGGGAGGTCTCACTGCCGGACGGTGGAATCTCTCTCCTGCTGAAGGTAAACACGTTTTCCCGTAAATCCGTACTAATCGTGCCCCCCCCCCAGGTATGTCCAGTATCCCCCCCCCCCCCGGAGTTGAGCCCGAGCCAGGCACGCACAGCCCCGGGGCCCTGCGGGGAAACACGCAACCCATGGCAGCATTCTTTCCCAGATCTCAGCAGAAATGTTGAATTTCCATGGAAAGGCCCCCCCTGCGCCTGAAGGGCCCAAGGGAGTCTCCGCCCGCCTCCTCCCAGGCACAAGGGTGGGGGGGCCTCTGCGCATTTACAATCAATTTTATTTTTATTTATTTATTTATTTATGCGTTTTTAGGGCTCGCCCCTTTCCTATTCCGCAGGAATAGGAAAAGAGCCCTAATGCAGCCAAACCATACTTCAGGCCAAGCAAGGGCTCTCCAGCGGATTTTGGGAAGTGCACGTCTCGTGCTTGAGCTTGCCTGAGCCTTCTGCCTATCAGCCTGCCAGTTCTCCTCCCCTAATTATTCACTTCACTTTCTGTCTCACTCTCTCCTGCCCCTTCACTGTCTTGGCCTCTCCACTCTTCCTCTATATCTGTCTCACTCTCTCCTGCCCCTTCACTGTCTTGGCCTCTCCACTCTTCCTCAGTTTCCGTCTCACTCTCTCCTGCCCTTTCACTGTCTTGGCCTCTCCACTCTTCCTCTATATCTGTCTCACTCTCTCCTGCCTCTTCACTGTCTTGGCCTATCCACTCTTCCTCTATTTCTGTCTCACTCTCTCCTGCCCCTTCACTGTCTTGGCCTCTCCACTATTCCTCTATTTCTGTCTCACTCTCTCCTGCCCCTTCACTGTCTTGGCCTCTCCACTCTTCCTCAGTTTCTGTCTCACTCTCTCCTGCCCCTTCACTGTCTTGGCCTCTCCACTCTTCCTCAGTTTCTGTTTCACTTTCTCCTGCCCCTTCACTGTCCTGGCCTCTCCACTCTTCCTCTATTTCTGTCTCACTCTCTCCTGCCCCTTCACTGTCTTGGCCTCTCCACTCTTCCTCTATATCTGTCTCACTCTCTCCTGCCCCTTCACTGTCTTGGCCTCTCCACTCTTCCTCAGTTTCCGTCTCACTCTCTCCTGCCCTTTCACTGTCTTGGCCTCTCCACTCTTCCTCTATATCTGTCTCACTCTCTCCTGCCTCTTCACTGTCTTGGCCTATCCACTCTTCCTCTATTTCTGTCTCACTCTCTCCTGCCCCTTCACTGTCTTGGCCTCTCCACTATTCCTCTATTTCTGTCTCACTCTCTCTTGCCCCTTCACTGTCTTGGCCTCTCCACTCTTCCTCAGTTTCTGTTTCACTCTCTCCTGCCCCTTCACTGTCTTGGCCTCTCCACTCTTCCTCTATTTCTGTCTCACTATCTCCTGCCCCTTCACTGTCTTGGCCTCTTCACTCTTCCTCAGTTTCCGTTTCACTCTCTCCTGCCCCTTCACTGTCTTGGCCTCTCCACTCTTCCTCTGTTTCTGTTTCACTCTCTCCTGCTCCTTCGCTGTCTTGGCCTCTCCACTCTTCCTCAGTTTCCACCTCACTCTTTCCCGCACCTTCACTGTCTTGGCCTCTCCACTCTTCCTCAGTTTCCTTCTCACTCTCTCCCGCCCCTTCACTGTCTTGGCCTCTCCACTCTTCCTCTATTTCCATCTCACTCTCTCCTGCCCCTTCACTGTCTTGGCCTCTCCACTCTTCCTCTATTTCTGTCTCACTCTCTCCTGCCCCTTCACTGTCTTGCTTCTGTTTATTGTATTTGCACAAATCTAATATCTTGGTCTATTCCTTTTCAATAATCAGGCATTTTTGTTTATTAGGTGTTTATGTTTTTGATGGGTTTATTTATAGGCACTTTCTATCTATTTATCGCCCTCACTCGATCTATCGCCCTCACTCTATCTATCGCCCTCACTCTATCTATCTATCGCATTCATTCAGCACCACCACTCAGGGGCACCACAGCATCAATCTGTGCAACCATTCAACAACAACTGGTTCAAATATGTTCTCTCAATCTCTCAAACTTTATTACAAATGTCACAAAAAGATGTTAATATTTAACTTCTGTTCTTGGATTTTCGTCACAATAAAATACACTTAACACAATCTTCACAAAAGTTATTTACAAAAGTTTAAGCTATTGCTATTATAAATTACAATAACTTTTATTTAAGTATTAATTATTTAAAAAAATTAAAAGCCATTGTTATTTGTAATAGTAATACATCTAAGTCACATAATTACAACACTAATTGCAATACAAATGCTATAGGTGTCACATTTGCGAAAGTTATAACCATTGGCATTGTAAATGACAAAGCTATTAATTTAGCTATTTCCAAAACCAACACAGATATAAAAAAATTGTCATTTACAAGACCAACAGCTCAAAATTTCCTAATGCGAGATTTATTGCATTGCAAATGCTTGTTATATAGCGCAGACTTTACCCGAAGGCGTCAGAGCGCTTCACAATAGGAACAGAAAATTACAAATGAACAAATTACAAAAGCAAACGATAAGTTACATGAGTGACAATTGTGAGCAAACAATATAGAGGAGGTAGCAAACTTCTTTACAGGAGGAAAGAGTGACATGTGTGCAGGTTACAAGGGAAAAAAATTAGAGGTAATATACTGCGATATATGCTGGACACTCAGGCACAAGAACAAACGTTACGTAGGTAATGGTGGCACTTGTGCAAGTATCGAAAGCAAACAAAATGTGAGAGGAGCAAACAGTGTGTTACAAGAGAAAAGTGGTGTGTGCATGTTACAAAAGAGAACCAAACACAGGTACAAGGGTGATACTCCAGGGGGTGCAAACATGACCTCTCTCGGGGATCTCACTGGCGGACGGTGGAATCTCTCTCCTGCTGAAGGTAAACACGTTTTCCCGTAAATCCGTACTAATCGTGACCCCCCCTGGTATGTCCAGTGTCCACCCCCGGGAGTTGACCCGAGCCAGGCACGCACAGCCCCGGGGCCGCATTCTTTCCCGGATCTCAGCAGAAATGTTGAATTTTCATGGAAAGGCCCTCCCTGTGCCTGACGGGCCCCAGGGAGCCCCCGGCCTCCTCCTCCCAGGCACAAATGTGGGGGGCCTCGGTGCATTTACAATCAATGGTGTCAGCTGCACAGAGCACTTCACGGGCCCCCAGAACCCCCCAGAAGGCAAGAAGCTGAGACCCTGAGTGCAGAGGGGGGGGGGGGGCTCTGTCAGGCACGAGGGTGAAACAGAAGACATTAAAGACAGTCTTTAAATAACACATTAATGCAGGTTTGAGTTTTGGGACCCAATGCATCATTTTTACGCACTGAAAGGTCAACGGCTTAATGCGATCGATGACTGTAGATATCTGTGTGTGCAACTTAACAATGACATATATTTATAGTGCTACCAAGCCTCATCCTGCGCCTGCAAGCGCTGTGAATAGATGCAACTCCTTACTTTAAAATTGTGTTACACTAAGGGACACTGGGGCAGATTTACAAGCCCCTTGCACCACTTTTGCGCCACTTTTAACATGGGAGAAGTGACGCAAAAGTGGCGCAAGGGGCTTGTAAACCTGCCCCATGGAGCTTCTTGGCGCAGGGCAGCTCAGCAACGCACCCACTACGCTGCATCACTGGGAAAGTACAGGGATGCACCGTCCCTGTCCTATCTCCCTGCGCTGGGGCTATTTCAGCAGCCGAGCGCCAACGTGGGCCCCCTTGGCAGGCACCAAGGTGCAGGGGGGCCCCCATTGCATACAGGAATGTTTGTGAGCAGGAAGGGGCAATCCTGAGAGGCACAAGGTAGCACACATAGAAAGAAGAACAAGCATTTGCAATGCAATAGGTCTCGCATTTACGCGAGTTTACGCTATTGGCCTATGCCTTTTACTTATGTTTTAAAAACCAAAACATAAATAAAATGCATTGTCCTTTACAATGCCAATAGCTCAAACTTGCTTAAATGCGAGACCTATTGCATTGCAAATGCTTGTTGTAATTGTGTGAGCATGTAAAGCGCCGACAAGAACTGCATATCTTGATACTTGCTCATAAACCAGACGTGCCACACAAATGGAATGGTAATGTGCTGTGCAAATTGAAGAGGTTTTTGTAGTTGCAATGGGCTAAGTGTGGTTTATGTGGTTTCCTGATGTATTGGAATTATGTTCTAAAGCTTCCCTTATTAACCATGCGGAATACATGCTAAATATGTGGTAAAGCAATAAAATGCCCGTGGTTGATTTACATTTTAACTACATTTGTCTTTCGTTAGGTTGGCACAGCACCCAGAATAATGTGCTGCATGGCTACAAACTTTTAAGGTCCCAAAAGCAAGACCTATTGGCTATGCCACTGCTTGTTTGGGGTCTGTCCTGACACAGTCCCTGGCCTTGAGCCTATCGCTGATCTTTTCTCTGGCCCTGTTATTGATTCTGTCTGAGATTCTGTCTCTTCTCGTGTCACCGGTGCTACGTTCCAGTCCTTGACAGAATCTAAGATTGCGCCTCGAGCCCTCGGCCCGTCCACGGTTCCCTCAATGGCTCACCAATTGCTTATGTTCCAGTTAGGAATAAAGAGCCCTGTGACTGGTCCTATTCCTGGCTTGTCCAGACTTCCATCTGGGGGTACGGAGCTTGGAGACCTCCTCTTTGATGCAAGCCCTCACCCTGTCAGTTACCCTGTAAGTCTTGTGCTCCACAGGTAAGCTGTCTCCTGTGTCCACATCATGGAGGCACCAATCTGTGACACCAGGAACCAGGGAAAACAGATCAGAAAACTCTCCCAGCAACTGGTGGCAGTCATTCTGTTGCTCAGGGGTCAGTGTGGAAGAGAGGTTAACACCATCTACTGACCCATCTTGCTCTGAGGCTGACAGGAGGTCAGGAAGAGGCTCAGTCTCTTCCTCCATCCCAGCATCTGTTGCAAAGAGCATGCCCACTTCAGACCTCTCTAAGTGGGGCTTAAGGCAGTTGACATGTAGGATCCTCAAGGGGTTCCTAGGAGACCGCATGTCCACCAAATAGGTAACTGGACTCTTGCGCTCCACAACCTCATAAGGTCCGGTCCACTTATCTTGGAGCGCACAGGGCTCCACTGGGGCCATGACCCACACCTTCTGTCCAGGTTGAAGCTCTACCAGAGTGGCATTCTGTTCATACCAGTGCTTCATCTCCTCCTGGCTGGCCTCCAGATTCGCCTGAGTGAGTTCACTGAAGTGCCTGGTCTGGTTCCTAAAGGCCAGCATGTAGCTATATACATCCTGGGGAGGCTTCCTGGGATATTATTCCCAGCCTTCTTTAACCAGACTTAGAGGTCCTATGACTGGGTTTCCATAGAGAAGCTAAATGGGACTGAACCCTAGAGATTTCTGTGGCACCTCACGGTATGCAAACCGTAGGCATGGTAAGAGGACGTCCCACGTACACCTCATGGGTTCCTCAAGACCCATTATCATGCCCTTCAGGGTCCGGTTGAACCTTTCAACCAGCCCATTTCCTTGTGGGTGGTAAGGAGTGGTGAACTTGTAGGTCACACCACACTCCTGCCACAGGGACTTCATATACTTTGAAATGAAGTTGGAGCCCCGGTCAGACACTACCTCTCGAGGGAATCCCACTCGGGACAAAATTCCCATCAGTGCTCGTCCCACCACGGGGACATTCACTGTCCTCAGAGGTATGGCTTCCGGGTACCAGGTGGCATGGTCCACCAAAACCAGGATGAACCTGTTGCCCATGGCTGTCTTGGGGTCCAGTGGCCAAAAAAATGTCAATCCCCACATGCTCAAAGGGGGTACTGATCACAGGGAATAGCTGGAGAGGAGCCTTGTGCTTCCTCCCACTCTTTCCACTTGCCTGGCAAGTCTGACAAGTCCTGCAATGAGTATCGGAACTCTTGCACATTTGGGGCCAATGAAAGCAGGTGACAAGCCTTTCAAAGGTCTTGTCCTGCCCCAAATGTCCTGCTAATGGCACATCATGAGCCAGACCCAGTAGGAAGGCTCTGAACTTCTGGGGTACCACCAGCACACAGGCTGACCCAGGTTCAGCAACCTTAGGCTCACTATACAGGAGACCATTCTCCCAGTAAATCAAGTGTGATCCCGACTGATCACCTGCTGCCTGGCTTACAGCCAGTTGCAGCAAGCCCACAAGAGAAGGGCACTCCCTCTGTTCCTTGCTAAATTCCTCCCTGGAGGGGCCTCCTTCTTGTTGCCAATGGGTCAGCTCAGGCAGGTCCCCCTGTTCAGCTACTTGCTCCCCGGTAGGCTCCAGGGCATCCCCCTCAGGGTCTACCTCCTCCTGGGCCGTGGGACCTTCGGGGGCCGGTTTACCGTGCCCCTCGCCACTTCTCTCTCTGGCAGGTTCCTGGGCCTCCCTCTCAGGCTCCGGGTCCTCTTGAGAACCCCTACTGGCTGACATTGACCGGGTGGTCATGCACGCCAAGTCAGGCAGTCCAACCATCTTCAAGTGAGTTGTCTTCTCCACCTTTTCCCAAGGCGAGCTCTCCAAATCATTTCTCAACAAACAGTCAACAGGCATGGCGGACCTCACTGCTACCTGAAGAGTACCAGAGACCCCCCCGCCCTACTCAAAGGGAACCAGAGCCATTGGACAAAGACTCTCTGTGTTGTCGACGTTAACAACTCGGCAAAATGCATGAGGGACAATCTCCTCTTGAGACACCAGGTGACACCTGACAGCTGTCACACTGGCTCCTGTATCTCTAAGAGCCTCCACCTTTTGGCCATTGACGGTCACTCGCTGCCCATATTTCTTAGTGTTCCTGGGCAGCTGAGCCTCTGAGACCATCTCACTGTCTCCTAAAGAGACTAAGGTCATCTGTGCATGTTCCCATCCACTATGGACATCAATCTCCTCCCCCAAGTCTACACTAGCCATCTGCCGGGGCGGAGCACCAGTGGGTGCTTGTTTACCAAACAGGCTGCACCTTGTATCATTTGCCTTATGACCCAGGTCACCACACTTGTTATATTTCAGGGGCCCCTGGGGAACAGGACAACCTGTCGGGGCCCCTTGCTTTTTCTCAGGGGGAGGCTGGGAACCTTTCACAGGCTTCCCTTGGGGACTACTTTGGGGCCCTTTGCGGAACTCCTTCTGTTTACCCTTGTCCCCCCACTCTTCTGCTTGGGACCCTGCCCACCTTTGGCTGAGTCTCCCATGGGAACCTCATGGATCCTGGTACTGACCCAGCGGTCCGCCTCCTCAGCAAGCTTCCTAGGGTAAGTCAGCTTGCTATCTATCAGATGCTGGCGCAGCTCTGGAAAACAATTATCAGACAAGTGCTCCCATTCAATCAAATCAAAGAGACCTTGAAAATCATTAACCTTGCTGCCCTTTACCCAACCACCCAATGCTCTGCAAAAGAAAGTGACATATTCAACCCAAGTACTGTTTTCTAACTTTTTGCATTTCCTGAACCTCTGCCTATAGAGCTCAGGTGTCAAACCATATCTAGACATCAATGCATCTATCATGTGGCTGTATGAATTGTGGACTTCAGAAGGCAAGTCTAACAATGTATCCCGCCCCTCACTAAGGAACCTTCCCCACAACCCCGCTCCCCAATCTCTCTCAGGGGCCCGGTGGGAAGACATGGCTACCTCATAGGCTCATAACCACTGACCAATATCATAATTTTTGTAAAACTCTTTCACCACATCCTTGGGAATATACACTCTATTTTCTGTATGTACTGTATGCTGCCACCAGAGGGAGTCATTTCTAAACTTTTAGCTTTTAACTCCAACTTCCTCAAAACTTTTTCATGCTCAAACTGCATTTTCTTTTCCTCAAGATCTAACTTTCTATTTTCTATTTCTAGTTACCTATCAACCTTGAACCTGTTCAATTCCATTTCATGCCTCCTTGATCTTTCTCTGTCCTCCAACTCCTCTGGAGACAGACTCTTGTTAGAAGCGCTGCTACATGCGGGGGAAGGTGCTTTCCTTCCTCCTAGGCCCACTGGCCCATCCTGTTGCACAATTGCATCATCATCCTCCTCAAATACAGGAGTTTTTCTTGCTTCTACCCAGGCCCTCAGTGCCTTGTAGAACTCTTCCTTTACTCTGAACCCAGAGGTGGAAACATTGAACTTTTTGCAAAAGTACTTCAGCTGCGTTACTTTGTAGCTTTCTAGCTTCTCTTCTTCCCATTCCAGATCAAGAGAGACTATGGATTCTGCTCTCTCTACTGAGTTAGGTATCTTTGCAAAAATAGGCAATCTAAAAATTCAAAAAGGTATCTACCAAAAAGTATGTGGTATCGTTATGGTCTGCACTCACTAAGTAGTATTCACCAGTCACTGTACATGAGTCACAAATGCAAGTCCAGAATCCCTTCGGCTGCTACCAATGTTAGATTTGGGGGTCTCTAGTTGGCACAGGTAGGTACTTGTGACAAGTAGGGAACCTCTCTTCTAGTCAGGGAAAGGGGGATTACACTCCTAAAATAACCCCTGCTCACCCTCTAGGTTGCGTGGCATGAGCAGTCAAGGCTTATTTCAGAGACGTTGTAAGTTAAGCAGTTGTGACCACATACAGTAACCCAGTGACAACACTACAAATGGACACCACACTTGTTTTATATAAAAAATAAGTTGACTTTATATAGAGTTACCACAAGACCATAAACAACAAAAATACACACTATGATTACTTTAAGATGGTAGATTTAAGCTTAGTTCAGTTCAGTTCTTAGATGCGACACTCTGCGTCAATGTTCCTTAAGTTGTGTTGCGCTTCCACGACCAGCAATGTCGCAGTGATGGGAAATGCGGCAAAGTTCAGGTGCAAAGAAATAAAGAATCTTCCAGATGCGGCACGCTTCTTGGGGGTGCGAGAAGTTCTCGGTCTGAAGCATGGACTACAGCGGTGACATCCAAGATGCGACGGCAGCAGCTCCAGCAGCGACGCTCTTCTCACACGATGCATGAAGCTTCCGCACGATGCGACAACTACAGCGGTGACATCCAAGATGCGACGGCAGCAGCTCTGACGGCGACGTGCTTCTCGGGGAATGCGAGGAGCTCTTGGTCGATACAGTGCAATGCGTGAGTTCCAGCGGCGACACCCTCCTTTCTCTGGAGTTGCGACCGCAGGCACAGCGACTGTGACACGCTCCGACCTCGTTGCGAGATTCTTCTCCTGATGCGGTGCAGTGTGAAAGCTCCAGCGGTGACACCCTCCTTCTTCGAAGTTGCGACGGCAGCAGCAGCGATGGCGACACGCTTCCTCTTTTTGCGGCACGCTTCTCTCCGATGCGGTGCAGTGTGACAGTTCCAGTGGCGACACCCTCCTTTCTCCAAAGTTACGACGGCAGGCACAGCAATAGCGACACTCATCTTCTCGTTCAGTCGCGCTTCCAGCTCCTTGCGACAAGCAGTTCCTCAGAAGGCCCAAAACAGCAGCAGGCACTTTCACAAGAGCTCTGGGGAGCTAGGGGGTGAAGTCTGTTGTCCCTGAGACTTCAGCAGGAGGCAAGCTCTTTTTCCAAGCCTTCGGAGATCCTTCACAAGTTGAAAGCAAAGTACACAAAGTTCCTTTTTTCCTTCCTTTGGCAGTAAGGCAACCACTGCAGGCCAATCCCCCAAGCAGCACTTCAGCTTGGGAATAGTCTCTCCTCAGTTTCTTCAGGTTCCTATCCTCAGTAAAGGTTTCTTCTTGTAGTCCAAAAGTGATCTAATTTCATGGGACCAGGGTCCAAATATTTATACCCCAAAATCCTTTGTTCTCTGAGGGGAGATGGGCCTTTGCCCAGTCCAAACCAGTTCTTAAGCACTCTGTTTACCAGACTTCTCCTTTCCTTTCACAGTGCAGGGCAAGCACATCAGACGCTCCACAGGAGGTGGAGCCAGCATTGTGGGAGGCAAGTACAGTCCTATTCAGAGTTCAGGTGCACTCCTCCCTTCCATCAAGATGCAGATCTCTCTATTCACCACTGGGTGACTCAGCCTGTCTCCTGTGATTCCCAAGACCTGTCACTCACAGAACCAGACATAGGTATACACAACCTAGCAGAGGCAGGTTTTAATGGTTAGACAAGCAAATACCTTCCTTCTCTTTTTTCAGTGTGCAGGGCAGACACATCAGCCGCTCCCCAGGGGGTGGAGCCAGCATTATGGAAGGCAGGCACAGCCCTATTCAGAGTTCAGGTGCACTCCTCCCTCCCATCAAGATGCAGATCTCTCTATTCACCACTGGGTGACTCAGCCTGTCTCGTGGAATTCCCAAGACCTGTCACTCACAGAACCAGACATAGGTATACACAACCTAGCAGAGGCAGGTTTTAATGGTTAGACAAGCAAATACCTACTTTCTAAAAGTGGTATTTGCAAACACAGAATATTAAAATAAACTGCACTAAAATATGTATTTTATTATTCTTAGTTCAGGTATACTAAACTCAAATTTCTACCATGTTCTCTGAGCTTGTTAGAATTGTAAAATGTAGCAATTCTAACAGCCCATTCTGGCCTAGGGAGAACAGGTAGCCTTGCAATAGTGAAAAACGAAAATGGCTGTAATTTACTATTAGGACATGCCAAATACATCAGGGCTTGTCCTACCTTATACTTACAATGCACCCTGCCCTTGGGCCTACCATAAGGGTGACTAATTTATATTTATATTTATATTTAAAACATTTATTGAGCGCGACAGTTGCCCCAGCCAAGGGGCGTCCCGGCGCTAAAAGCAAAACAGCAGCAAGATACGGAAGAGGGTTTACACAGTAGGAAAAAGAAAGGTTTTAATAGCTCTCCTAAAAAAAATGAGATTGTCAAGGCCACAAATGTGAGGGGGCAGAGAATTCCAAAGAACAGCCGCTCTATAACGGAAGGAACGACCTCCAGCTCGAACTTTCCTAACGCGGGGGACCCACAGCAAATGTTGGCCCATGGAGCGAAGCTGACGGGGGGAAACATAGAACGAAAGCAAATCTGTCAGTGAGCTAGGGGATCCAAGCTTCAGAATTTTAAAAGCTATACAGAGTGCTTTAAACTCAATCCTTTGAGCCACCGGCAGCCAGTGAAGATGGCGAAGACTGCCAGACACTGAGCAGACTCTACGCAAGCCCAGAAGAGCTCTCACTATGGCATTCTGAACTCTCTGTAACCTTAGTACTTCTGCCTTGTTCACCCCTAGGTACAGAGAGTCCACATAATCAAGCCTAGAAATAATCAGTGCCTGAATAATATGCTGTCTGGTCGGAGCATCGAAGTAGCCCAGGATAGCCGACGGAGGAGACCGAAACAGGTGCCCACTACCTTCTTTGTTTGAGTCTGGAGGGAGGGTTTAGGGACTGGCAAGTGGGTGCTCTCGCCCAGTCAGCATGACAGTACCAGACTGCGCACAGGCTCTGCAATGGCAGACCTTAGACACATTTTACAAGGCTGCTTCTGTGGGTGGCACAACCAGTGCTGCAGGCCCACCAGCAGCATTTGGATTTACACGCCCTGGGTACACTCAGTGCACTCGACTAGGGTCTGACAAGTAAACCAAAATAGCCAAACATGGAACCACTGATTGATACATCAATTTACACTAGGGAGCACTTACACTGTGGCACTGGATAGCAGTGGCACAGTGCCGAAAGCATCTAACACCAGCAAAAACACATGAGGCAACAGCAAAAATGGAAGGGAGACCCACGCCAATGGTGCCAGGTCTAACAGATACCATTAACTTCCAGCCAATTATAACCTTCACCCGGGTTTCCCAGGTGTGAGAACACCGGTACTGATTTTACTTGCCGGTAAAATCACACGAGAGTTAGGCTGCAAGCACAATCTGGCCTCGGCTCCTGGCCCCCACCTGACCCTCCCCCACCCTCCTTTCATGTCACAGGGCACCAAGGAACACTCACCACTGCCAGCATACAGGCCCTGTTGTGTCCTTACACCATCCCCACCTCAGCTTCTCAGAGCAGTTGGTTAAAGTAAGCACATTTGTTCCCAGAATGGAGACCCTGCCGGCAGATTTGAACCCGGGAGTTCCCGCTCCACGTGGTATTTATTACCCAAACACTCACGATGTACAGCTTTATGTGCAGGGATACTGGCCAGAAACATTGTTTCCAGCCACAAGGTATCTCTGTAATTAAATCCGGCCACCTTGTATTCGGGCACTAAGAGACAGCATCAGGTGCAAGCTGTCCATTAATCGAGATATTGAATGAAGGCACCAGTCCAGTACGCTTCGTACATGACACCTTAATGAACCCCTGTCAAAAGCTGTCAGTATACAATCAGTTTCTGCTTTATGAACAAGTGCAAGCAGCTGCCACCAACCAAAGCCACCGTCTAGCTTACAAGACTGATGGAGTATGCACATGAAATACAAGCGCTTCACAAAAGATTGACAGTAGGGAATAATGCGCTAAATAGTGTAAGCCAATATTTTCATTCCATATATATATAACTAGCATATGCTCAAAGGTGGAGATATAACCCATGCCTAAGGTTATAACAACAGGTAGATAAATTCTACCATTAAACATAAACACAATTTCCCAACCTGAGCAACTCTAGAAGTTATAAGTGTCCATATCAATAAAAAAGCCTTTTCAAACTGGTATGGTATTCCGTGTCTTCTTTTATTTGTTCCAAAGTCAATTCTTTATTTCAGTCCAATCACTGGGTACAGATCATCAAATGGTTCTTCAATAATGTAGATAGCCAACAGAACTTCCCAACACGTGTTTCGTCTAGGCTTTCAAGCCAAAGACTTCTTCAGGGCTAAAGACAAGCAAAATGTTGTACTGAATTGCGATTCTCCTATTAACATGACCAGAGAATCTGGATTTCATTAAAGACACGGAGGCTAACATTATGCATACAACTTTTAATGCAGTCCAAGCATAGCCGCATATGTCACAAAGCAAAAGTTCCAATTCAGAATACATATGAACCAACAATAGCATGAATCGGTATTCACCTGTTACAACGCATTTTTTACAACGCACTACCACTACAACGCAGGCATTACAACGCATACCATTACAACGCATAGCGCTGGGGGGCGCTCTAGGATAAGAGGTAAGTTTAATTTACTATCCAACACCTTCCCTAGGGTCCACGGGGACTGGAGTTAGAATAGTAAATTATACTTACCACTATCCAGCACCCCAAAGCGCTATGCGTTGTAGTGGTATGCGTTGTGAATACCGCGTTGTAATGGTATGCGGAGTAAAAGTATGCGTTGTAACGTCATACATCCGCATGAATCACTAGGCAATCAGCCTCTTTTAAATGTGGTGAAAGTGAGAAAGGAAATGTCCAAACAACTCCAATGAAACATCAAACTTGAAGAAGGATGACGGAAGAATACACCATCCACGATTGATCCACCAGATGTGGAATCAAGAAGACAAAATCAAGAGAGGTTATCTGCAAAGCAAAGAAAGGTTGTTAAAAATCCCAATAAAAATATTAAGGATTTGAATATTAAACAATCAGCTAAATAACAGTCCTGAAAAGGAAAAGAATGTAAGTAGTCCTGCAAAGGAAAAGAATGTAAGCTTGTAAGTAAAATGTTCAAATAAGCATATCATATCATAAAATCAACCTGTACCGTATTATATCATAAAATCAACCACCCAGGGAAAGGGTGGGAGGGATAATGTTAGCCTCCGTGTCTTTAATGAAATCCAGATTCTCTGGTCATGTTAATAGAAGAATCGCAATTTCATTACAAGACCGGAGGCTACCATTATGCATGTTGGTAGCCATGTAAAACAACATCAGACATGTGAGATACAGGTTTGCAATAATGATGAGCAAAGGTTCTATAATTAGACCAATCAGCAGCTTTTAGAATATCATCTAACTTACCACCTGACCAGAATGACTTACTGGCCATTGCGCCTCTAATAGAATGTGGTTTACAAATATTCAGATTGATTCCAGCAAGGTTCATGACTGTTTTAACCCATCTAGCAATAGACGAAGAAGAAATTCCTTTGTGGGGTTTAACAAAAGAGATGAGTAATTGAGATACATTCAAAGGACGAAGAGAGTTCATTCTAACATCGTATTCTTTCATACATTGAACAACACAGAGTTTAGTGCAACTATCAAAACCAGGATAGAAAATAGAATCTGACATAGTTTTTGTTCTATGTATTTCAAAATTAACCCCAAACATATAAGATCTATAAGAAATATCAAGAGCTTTAACATCAGAAACTCTTCTGCATGAAATTAAGCAAAGAAGAGTAGCTAATTTGATAGAAAGATTCTTCCTCCTGAGAAGAGAATTAACTGGCCAAGAACAGAAAAGGTCGAGAATTAAATTAACATCCCATACAGATTGATATCTAGGTTGAGGAGGTCTTCTAAGTCTGATACTCTTAAGTATTCTACAAATAATAGGATTTTTACCTACCGTTTTATTGTTAATTAGAGAATGTCCAGCAGAAATAGCAGATCTAAAACAATTGAGAGATCTGTAACTTAAACCTCTGTCGAATTGTTCTCCAAGAAAATTAACTATATCAACAATAGGTGCCTCCACGGGATCCAAGTCCATTTCCAAGCACCAACGTGACCAGACTTTCTAAATGTTGTTGTACCGGTAATGTGTCTCAGGGGCCCACGACTCTCCAAGGAGAGTTGAAGCTGTTGACGAAAGTCTTACGAGATCGTTAGATCTCCTGACACCTTCCAAGCAAGAAGGTTCAAATTCCCTGTCTGAACAAGAGGGTGAATTTGACCGTCTGCGTCTGTAAGAAGATCTTTCAGAGGAGGGATTAGGAAGGGGAAATCGTAGGTTAGTTCCAGAGCTGTTGGGAACCATGCTTGGGATTGTCAAAACGGAGTTACTAGGACAATTGAGGAGTGTTCTTGTCTCACTTTCTGAAGGAGTCTCTGGATCATTGCGAATGGAGGGAAGGCATAAGCGTTGATCCCTTCCCAAGATTGGAGAAAGGCATTCACTGCTAAAGCACTAGGATCGGGCATCCAGCTGAAATTGGATACCAATTGGGTAGACAATCTGCTCGCAAATAGGTCTATTTAGAATGGGCCACAGAAATGATTCAGGGAGTTGAAAACAGAAGTGTTGAGTTTCCAGTCGCTGTAATCCAAGATGAATCTTGAATTCCAATCTGCACAAAGATTGGATTTCCCGGGAAGGTATTCTGCTCTGAGAGAGATTTTGTGTTCTAGGCAGAAAAACCAAATCTTCTTTGCTAGATTGGAGAGGTCTCCTGACTTGGTCCCTCCTAGACGGTTTATGTAAGCGACGGCAGACATGTTGTCCATTTTCAATATGACTGATCTTCCTTGAAGAAAGCGGTTGAAGCTCATTAGAGCATAAAGCCCTGCAGTTAATTCTAGATAATTGATGTAGTGCAGGGACTCTTGCTGCGACCAAATTCCTCCAGTGTTCTGGTTCTGTAGACAAGCACCCCAGCCATGAAGGCTGGCATCCATTTTTAGAATAAAATCTGGTGCTGAACCAAAGATCGCTTTCCCTTTCCATGCATCTAGATTGTCTAACCACCATGTTAGTTCTAAGATTGCTTCTGGGTTTAAGGAGAGTCGATCTCCGTACCAAAAACCTGACCTGAGAGCTCTTGCTTTTATTCTCTGAAGGGCTCGATAATTCAGTCTTCCTGAAAAAATGGCCTGAATGGAAGAAGATAGAAGGCCTAAAAGTCTGGCTAGTTCTCTTAGGGTGAGGTTTTTTTGTTTCAATACATGCGTTATCTCCTTTCTGATTTTGGCAATCTTCTTGGGAGGGAGAAGGAGAAGACATTCTGTTGTGTCTACTGTGAAATCCAGGAATTCCATCTTCTTTGAGGGAATAAGAATGGATTTTTCCCTGTTTATGATAAAACCCAGACTTTCTAAGAGGTCTATAACTGTCTTGAGATCTTTGATGATTTGAGCATTGTATTGAGAAAGAATCAGGATGTCGTCTAAGTAGATGATGAGACGAATACCTTTTTCCCTTAGACATGAGGCAACTGCTCTCAGTACCTTGGTGAAACACCATGGGGCAGAGGAGAGACCGAAGGGGAGAGCCTGAAATTGAAAGAGATGTTTTTTCCAAACGAACTGAAGAAAGGATTGGTGTTCCTTTGCCATGGGAATGGTAAAGTAGGCATCCTACAGATCTAATTTGACCAGCCAGTCTCCTTCTAGTAAGAGGTCTATGAGAAGATGGATGCCCTCCATCTTGAAATGTCGGTAGACAAGGAATTTGTTGAGTTCTCTGAGATTTATGACCGGTCTCCAACCCTTTTCTTTCTTTTCCACAAGGAAGAGAGTACTTATGAATCTCATAAGTTCCATGGGAACTTCTAAAATGTCTCCTTTTTTTAGCATTGAGGACATTTCTTCCTCTATGATTTTTTCTTGATCTAGTGTAAATGGAATCGGTCTTGAAGAGAGTTCTGGATTGGAGTCTGGATGAAATCTATTGAAAAACCGAGAACAGTGTTTTGAACCCAGGGATCTTGTGAGATAATTTTCCAATTGTGGTAAAAGAATTTCAGTCTCCCACCCACTTTTGGATTCGAAGAAAGGGAAGGGGAAGCTGTACTCACTTTGAGGGGTAGATTCGGCAGGTGCTCCTCTCGCTCGGAATCCTCTCGAGCGGAAACCTCTTCCTCTTGGTGGATAGAACTGTGGTTGGTTGGTATCCTCTACCAAAATTGCCTCTGTTTCTTGGAAAGGGGCGTCGGTTGAACCGGCCGGAAGATTGCCTCCTTCTTCCGGCCCTTCCAAAAAGGTTGCTGTTGTAGTTAAAAACTTTTTTCATGTTCTGGTGTGCTTTATCTAAAGCGGTAAGGGTCGATACATATTTGCCCAAACTTTTTATTAAATCTTCTCCAAAAAGTAACCTTTTGGATTAATAGAGGTTTCCTTTTCAGCCATATCGATTAGTTTAGGGTTAATTTTAGTGAGGACCACTCTTCTTCTTTCACAATTAAGTCCTGCATTTGCGTTGCCTAAGAGGACTAGTGCCCATTGGCTCCACGCCTGAATGGAGTGTGTATCAAGAGGGCAGCCATTAAGGTAACTCTCCTCTGCTGCGTCGATTATTTTTGTTAGGGGGCCTAGAATGTCGAGAACTTTATCTTGGCAGATCTTAAGTGATCTTTCCAGGCCTTTACGCGGGTCTCTCCCTAATTTAAATAGGTAGGTAATTAATTCTGGGTCAAGGTTCGGAGTCTGACAACTTTACCTTCGATTGAAGGTCTGGTACACTCGGCTCTTAAGAGATTGCGAGTCTCTCTTTCTAAAGGATTTCTAATCCATTTAGTTATGAATTTAGATACGTGCTCGTGTGGGGTCCACTCAGAGCTTCTAGGGTGTTTAATGTTAAAAGGGGAGAACATCTCCTCACCCAAAGGGTCCAAAATACTATCCTTAGAAGATGAAGGACCATTAATATAATTTAAGTGAAAGGAATCAATATCTTGATCATCGTCATCGAGATCAAGAATATATTCGTCAGGAGATTCTGAGCCATCACCAATATCAATAGGATCATTGTCTGGAGCACTTTGATGAATTGTGTCGCGAGGGACACCCATTAAATTTGTGCCGCTAAGGACACCTTTCAAATTTGTGTCGCAAGGGACACCTGAGGCAAATGACTTGCGAGGACCTCCAGTAAAACCTGAGGTGCTAGGACCTCCGGTGCTCTCTGGGGTATAATCAATATTTTTACTTTTTTATGCCTCTTACCCCTTTCTTCAGTGAGATCATTAACCTCCGTTATGTCCAGATCTGATAAATTATCGTTTTCATGGATCAAGGATCTCTTAGATGACATAACTTGAGCGAGAGTAGAAAACATACATGATCTCATCTCCTTATGGATACGTTTTTTGATGGCATCATTATTAAAATCAGATTCAACAGTATTACTATGAATTGAATCCAAATCTGAGTCAGACATGTTTGTTAAAAATATATAAATATAAATGTCTGTAATAAATAATTCTGTAAATGTAAATATTGACCTTTTTTTAATATATATAAGTATTAACTAAATTTGTAAGTATCAGCTACTCCAAAATTTCAATTGGCTAAGGATGGTTTTCTAAATATTAAAATTTATCGATTTAGCATCAAAAAGCGAAGTACACTGAAACAACCGATTGAACGCTCGAGCAGGCTTGAAGTCTGCTGCTCGCATCTCAATCAGCTGTTTTGCCCGAAGACAGGACGAGAAAGGACCCTTGGGAGCCAGCACACGCTGCGCGGCTGTCTGCAAGGGTCATTCCTCTAATCTGCGATGAAGTCGAGGTTTCGTTAAATCGTGAAGCATCGACAGGAGCGAAGCTTCAGAATAAATAGAAATGTCCTGAAAAAGAGTGGGGAGAGGTATCTACCTGGGCGACGCTCTCCCAAAATCATCATTAATGCGGGTCAGTGCGTGCTTTATAGTATTAAACGCGCAATTTTAAAAGCTTACTTTCTTTCAAATGTAAATAAAGACAGACATGAAGGGAAGGAAATGGAAGCCAACCTCCGTTAAATTGGAGGTTGGGAAACCGAACATAAGGAGTGAAAGGTTTTAATCTACCTTACCATATAATAGTGTATATATATATATATATATATATATGATGATACCAAGTGCCCTTAGCATTGAGAAGGCACACGCCATGCTCCGCTATCCAGCCTGTATGTGCTGCTTGCACGTCTGACCCCCAGCATTCAATTAACCTCGCCGACGCGTTTCAGGGCTCACGGCCCCTTCTTCCTGGGCATAGAAAGCAAACTCGGAGCCTGCACTTCGTTGTAACTTCCTTTATTCCACAATAACCCCGCCTTTCATGGTCACGTGTTTAGTAAGTCATCAGGGTATTGTGGGGCATGTAGTTTGCCTTGCAGGTTCGAGTCTGCTGTTCAAAGTTTAAAAGTTCATTCTTACTCTAAGTGAGTCGCAGGGACAGGTAGTGCAAACCCATCATGCACTTTGGAACATGGCACTGTTCGAGTTCGGAAAAGTTCCGAGCTGCAGCTCCGTGTAGCTGATGGTGAGCGTATCCTTCAGCTGCCGGTGGTGCTCTTCTCCACGGCCGGGCCGCCGTGCGAAATGTGATGATACCAAGTGCCCTTAGCATTGAGAAGGCACACGCCATGCTCCGCTATCCAGCCTGTATGTGCTGCTTGCACGTCTGACCCCCAGCATTCAATTAACCTCGCCGACGCGTTTCAGGGCTCACGGCCCCTTCTTCCTGGGCATAGAAAGCAAACTCGGAGCCTGCACTTCGTTGTAACTTCCTTTATTCCACAATAACCCCGCCTTTATATATATATATATATATATATTACCTACTGGCTATCGCCAGTAGGTATATATAGTTAGGATTAATTCCCTATGGGACTTTTGAAAATTCTATGTCTAATAACTTTGGCGTTTGTGGATGGAATCGGCTGAAATTTTCAGGAAAATGGCACATTTTGTTTCTGAGCAGCTCCTGAAAATTTGGTGGGGTTTCGTCAAGGGGGGGCTGAGAAAAAAGGGGGGTCCCAAAACGCGTTTTTCCCATGTTAATTTCCATAGGGCGGTTGGACTCACTTTTAGCTCGAACGGCTGAATGGATTTGCACGAAACTTGGCAAAATTGTAGGGACTGTTAGCCCGATGTGCCTTTGCTAGGTCTCAATATATGTGCTCCAGTAGTTTTTGAGAAATTAACGTTTAAATCAAGATATATATCTGTAACAGCGCTCTGGGCAGCGATCCGGTCCGCTTACTTTTCGCTTATCGGAACTTTGCGCGCAGAAAGCTGATTGGCTCTCCGGTGTCTGTCAACATTCTAAACAGTCCGGAGCGGCCGCCATCTTGTCTCTCGGTAGGATCGAGAGAGAAGAAGAGGTGAAAAACGAAGGGTGAATTTAATGAAAGGGGGCAAGGTATCCCCCTTTTGACCCCCTAGGAATGCTGTTGGGGTTATTAAAGGGACCCGTGGGGAAAAGATAAAAAAAATGATTTTTCACGGTAGAAGCGCTTCACGGGCCGCGAACTGGGCCGCAAACTGGTAGCGAAACGGGAATTCGCCATTTTGTGCTTCGTAAATTAAATTACTAGTTATAAGTGGGTACGGGAGACGTATCCTAATCCCCTATGTTTCCTGAGGGTGGGTGAGGAGGCTGATATATGTTGATACATCTCTTCCAGCGGCTGTGCGTGAGCTTTTTTTTTTTTTTTGCTGCGTGACAGTCCGGAGCGGCCGCCATCTTGTCTCTCGGTAGGATCGAGAGAGAAGAAGAGGTGAAAAACGAAGGGTGAATTTAATGAAAGGGGGCAAGGTATCCCCCTCTTGACCCCCTAGGAATGTTGTTGGGGTTATTAAAGGGACCCGTGGGGAAAAGAAAAAAAAAATGATTTTTCACGGTAGAAGCGCTTCACGGGCCGCAAACTGGTAGCGAAACGGGAATTCGCCATTTTGTGCTTCGTAAATTAAATTACTAGTTATAAGTGGGTACGGGAGACGTATCCTAATCCCCTATGTTTCCTGAGGGTGGGTGAGGAGGCTGATATATGTTGATACATCTCTTCCAGCGGCTGTGCGTGAGCTTTTTTTTTTTTTTTGCTGCGTGACAGTCCGGAGCGGCCGCCATCTTGTCTCTCGGTAGGATCGAGAGAGAAGAAAAGGTGAAAAACTAAGGGGGAATTTAATGAAAGGGGGCAAGGTATCCCCCTCTTGACCCCCTAGGAATGTTGTTGGGGTTATTAAAGGGTCCCGTGGGGAAAATAAAAAAAAAATGATTTTTCACGGTAGAAGCGCTTCACGGGCCGCGAACTGGGCCGCAAACTGGTAGCGAAACGGGAATTCGCCATTTTGTGCTTCGTAAATTAAATTACTAGGTATAAGGGGGTGCGGGAGACGTATCCTAATCCCCTATGTTTCCTGAGGGTGGCTGAGGAGGCTGATATATGTTGATACATCTCTTCCAGCGGCTGCGCCATCTTGCCTTTTTTCGAATGCCACAATTTTGTCGTGCACGGCAGCCATTTTAGATGCCAGGCTGGTCCCAGGCTATCACCTACCCCTGCGGATGTAGTTTATGGCCCCAGCTGTAGAGAATTCAGACATGCCAATCCTCCTGATTCAGGCGTGTGAGTACTGATTTCAGTGCTAGTCTCCCGCCTCCCGATTTCTGCAAGCAAAAACCCGGGGGCATATTACTAACAACTAGCGATAATTTTTGTCTATAACTTGTTTAGAGACAAAAATTATCGCCGCACATCGGCGATTTTTATCGCAGATAAACCTTGCTATTATCGCAGAAAAGTCAGCGATATTCATGTATTATCGACCTAATGCTCTTAGCCATGTTATCCACCTCCCATTGGATAACATGGCTAAAACCTGCTCAGGGCAGGTGTTAGCTTTTGGAGATATTCGCGCTTAGTGCGAATATCTCCAAAAGTTGGTAATAGAAGGTAGCGATGTTAGGGACTGTTTCCAGTCGCTAACATCTTGGCACGCCACTTTGCATGTCATTAGTGATAAGTATCACTGACATGCAAAGCCGGGCCCAAGATGGTCGCTATCTCCTTTTAGGTGTCACTAACTGGTGTTAGCGACAGCTTGATAATAGGGAAATAATTTTATCTCCGCTTTCATGGTTTTTAAAGCCAAAAAAGGGGAGATAAACCCCCTTGCTAATATGCCCCACGATTCCTTGGGGGTTTCAGCTGATAGGGCTTGGTATTGTGTTACATGGTAAATTTTCCATGAAACGTCAGAGGGTCGATGTAGGGGTTCTAGAAGAGGTGATAAACCATTTAAGCCTCATGAACAAGCGCATGGTCTTTTAAAGATTTCTGAAGTACTCGGGGCGGCGGTGTGTGTGTGCCCTCTTTCAGGAGCGGGCGGGGGGGCACTGCCAGCAACTTGCCAGGTCAGGTAGTGTTCAACACGTGCATCACCCTTTCTCTGCTTGCTATTGCGCTCCATGCTTCGGAAAGGTAAGAAAAAGAACGTGCATTTGAGTTTGAAATGTCCGATCCTGCAGCAGCACACTTCCAAAGCCCACACATGACAATAACCCGATTCAAGGCCCCATTCACCCGTTTTTCAAAAAATAGATAACACTCCAACAAATTAAGGTTATAAAACTTTATTAACTTTTAACGATAATGAACAGAACAAAAACTAAAAACATTTAAACATTTATTAACACAAAAAGCAACAATGGTTAGAAGCTGTCTTTTGTGCGAATAGTCCCAAGGCAGCACAACGTGCAGAGTTCTGGACGGCACCCAGGTGATGTCGCCTGGGTGCCGCACTGGTTTAGGGATCCTACAATGCTGCTCCGAAAATTGGCGTGGGGCGTCCCGGGTGGGGCGGGGGGAGGCCTCGTCAGTAGCGGTCTGTTGTGCGAATAGTCCCAAGGCAGCACAACGTGCAGAGTTCTGGACGGCACCCAGGTGATGTCGCCTGGGTGCCGCACTGGTTTAGGGATCCTACAATGCAGCACAGAAAAACAGCGTGGGGCGTCCCGGGTGGTGCGGGGGGAGGCCTCGTCAGTAGCGGTCTGTGTCCAGTGTCACATGGCTGACACAACATGTACGACAGGCACCCAGGTGATGTCCAGTAAACTGCCGCACTGGTTTTGGTATCCTACAATGCTGCTCCGAAAATTGGCGTGCGGCGGCCCGGGGGGGGGGGGGGGGGAGGCGGCGTGAACGGGTCTCCCCAGGTGGCGGCCATCTAGCTGAGTTGCGCTCGCTCTTGCGGCCACAGCGTCTCGCTCACCATGTTGTGGAGTTGCTCCCACTCTTGCAGTGCAGCGATAGGCGGCTGCCACATGGCTGTCAAAATGGCGGACGGCTCTTCGGTTTTGGGCCTGGTCCACTGAAATGGCCCTGGGACACCTTGGAAGTCGGACGCTTGCCTGCTAGGGCTTGGGCTCCATTCTCGAAAAGCGTCCCCTCAGCCGTGAAGATTGTATAAAAGTCTTGGGGGCCCCCGACTCCCGCAGGCTTCCGGTGGGGAGCGGCTGCCATGATTGCTCGCGGAATGACCACGACGGAGCCACGAGATGGTGGTGCTCTCATGCTGACGCCAGCTTCAGTCTGAATGATCCAGAAACAAGGTGGGGCTTTCATCGTTTGGGAAAAAAAAATGTTCTAAACCAATGAAAAGTGTTATTTTTAGGTCATATGACCAAGCCTTCCATCTTTAGGAAACCAAAAGTAAAATGAACCAATGAAAAGTTTTATAAACAAGTCACATGACCTGTTATGCGACATAGGGCTACAAAAAGCGTAGAAAATCCGTTGGCACGTGAGGCGGCGTCAGTAGCGGACCGATGTGCGAATAGGCCGAAGGCAGCACAACGCGCCGAGATCCGGATGGCACCGAGGTGGTGTCCAGCAAATTGCCGCACTGGTGTGGCCATCCTACAATGCTGCGCCGAAAGACGGCGTGTCCAGCTGAATTGCGGTCACTGTTGCGGTACAGTGACTCGAACGCGCCGAGATCCGGATGGCGCCGAGGTGGTGTCCAGCAAATTGCCGTACTGGTGTGGCCATCCTACAATGCTGCGCCGAAAGACGGCGTGTTCAGCTGAGTTCCGGTTACTCTTCCGGCACAGTGACTCGAACGCGCTGAGATCCGGATGGCACCGAGGTGGTGTCCAGCAAGTGGCTGCACTGGTGTGGCCATCCTACAATGCTGCGCCGGAAGTCGGCGTGGGGTGCCCCGTTGGCTTATGAGGTGATGTCAGTAGTGGACTGATGTGTCAATAGGTCGGAACCAGCACAAGGCGCCAAGATCCGAATGGCAAGTCCTGGATGTTGAGTGCCTCAGTTGAGATTTCTGAGAAGTGCTTGTAGAACTGTCTGAAGCTTATTTGCACCTGCTGCAGCTTCACTAGGTCCGGCGGAACTTGTTGCCTTTTCCTTTGTGCTTCTTTTCCTACAATGCGTTTCTTCTGAAGACACGACCAGGTCCCTGAATGTGTGCAGGGGGACGCTATTGAATGAATGAACGCGCCGAGATCTGGATGGCACCGAGGTGGTGTCCAGCAAATTGCCGCACTGGTGTGGCCATCCTACAATGCTGCGCCGAAAGACGGCGTGTCCAGCTGAATTGCGGTCACTGTTGCGGTACAGTGACTCGAACGCGCCGAGATCCGGATGGCACCGAGGTGGTGTCTAGCAAATTGCCGCACTGGTGTGGCCATCCTACAATGCTGCGCCGAAAGACGGCGTGTCCAGCAGAGTTGCGGTCACTGTTGCGGTACAGTGAGTCGAACGCGCCGAGATCTGGATGGCCAAGTTTCAAGTTTCATCTGGCAGTTTTTCTCCATCCCTCCTGGATCAAAGAAGGTGAATGCTAAATATGCCACCTGCCTCATCTGAACATATGAAGTTAACTTGTATACACTGTGGTGCTATGCTGTCCTATGGCAACATGAGCATCAACCTGATGAATACGGCATTCGAAAATCATAAATGCCCTAATGCACCCAAGAAGTAATTTTTTTTTTGCTCCAGTTGAGCCGTTTTCAATGCCTGTTTTTTGTTGTTTCCCCTCCATCAAGAACAAAACAAAAATACAAGGCGCTAAGATCCGAATGGCAAGTCCTGGATGTTGAGTGCCTCAGTTGAGAGTTCTGAGCAGTGCTTGTAAGACTGTCTGAAGCTTATTTGCACCTGCTGCAGCTTCACTAGGTCCGGCGGAAATTTTTTCCTTTTCCTTTCTGCTTCTTTTCCTACAATGCGTTTCATCTAAAGACACGACCAGGTCCCTGAATGTGTGCAGGGGGACGCTATTGATTGAATGAAAATGGCGGCTTGACACAAAGCTGACTCAAGCGTTACTGTTGGTGCTATACAGACAAAAATTGGTTTTCAGTTTGTACATTCTTCAGGTTTTTTTTTCCATCTAAGTCTGATTGAGAGTTTGTAGAAAAATGGCTTCAGATTTTCCACATACTACTCTTCAACATTCTTCCTAAATGTAACAATGTGAAACTCACTAGGAGAACGGCTGTTTCTGTTTCCTTTCAAAATGCTGCCACCAATATTTTCTGAATAGAAGACACCATCTTGTAACATAAAGGGCCGAAAGGGGTTCTGGTCTGGCCGATGGTTGGTGGAGACATTTTGACTATATCTTGGACCTGCCCGGCCTCGCCCAAAATGGCGCCGGTATAAATGGGACTCGTAACTCTTTGCCCGCAAATGTATATCTAGAAAATGTTATTGTAAGTGGCCCTGTCGTATTTTAATTACAAAATGTACGTCCACCGATTCCGCAACTGTTAGACACCTTTGTTCTTGTCACCTAATGGCCCGCTCGTTACGTTCTTCTACAGTGTAAATGTCTCCTCATCATATACGATTTGAGTTTGCTCCGTGGCCGGCCCACGTGGTTATAGGCCCGTATTTGTATACTGACATTTTCACAATAAAGGTTTTTAAAACAAAACACGGTAGTAGTATTTTCATTTGTAAAGTTTTTACTTTTAGTGACTGTTTTCGAATCAGTAAAAGGCAAGTGAAATAAAGCAGTCCAATTACATGACGGATAAAAGGTATAATATGTAGGAACGCAGTAAAGATAAATGGTCAAGGGCAGTTGTGTTTTTCATGTCTGCAACATAAAGTGATCGATAAGAATCTGATAATCAGGCGTATCGGCGACTAAGACAGCAGGCCGAATCTCTTTTACTCAACGGCTCCGTCATGGAAGGAAGAAACGCCCTTTTTCTCGAAAAAGGAATATATTTTACTTGCAAGACAGTTGTAAATTTTCCGGGAAAGTACATTAGCCTGGAATATTATAACATATGTTTGAAAAAAAAATATTGTTCGAAAATAATAAAAAGCGTAATTTTTAGGTCATAAGACCAAGCTTTTCATCATTAAATTAACAAAAGTAAAATGAACCAATGAAAAGTTTTATTAACAAGTCACATGACCTGTTATGCTTACGTTACGCGCTGCGCGCCGCGCCTCGGATCACTTCCGGGTGCGCTAACGCGGCGTGTCATAAAACGCATTACGCGACAACGTAGGTCAAGAATATAGTCTAAATGTCTCCACCAACCAGCGTTCAGAACACAACCCCTTTCAGCAGTCCAAAAAGTTCTGTTAAATGACAACAGAGGGGACAGGCAACAAGAACCATCAGTCAAAGAGGGGAGGGCAAGTTCTTCTCTTCCGGGTCATGTTGGGGCGCTACCGGAACTGATCGAATTGGTAGTCTACAGTGTTTCTGGATGTTTCACACTAAAGCTGGCGTCAGCATGAGACCACTACCATCTCGTAGCTCCGTCGTGGCCATTCCACGAGCAATCATGGCAGCCGCTCCCCACCAGAAGCCTGCGGGAGTCGGAGGCCCCCAAGACTTTTGTAGAATCTTCACGGCTGAGGGGACGCTTTTCGAGAATGGGACCCAAGCCCTAGCAGACAAGCGTCCGAGTTCCAAGGTGTCCCAGGGCCATTTTAGTGGACCAGGCCCAAAACCGAAGAGCCGGCCGCCATTTTGAGAGTCCTGTGGCAGCCGCCTATCGCTGCACCGCAAGAGCGGGCGCATCTCAACTACATGGTGAGCGAGACGCTGTAGTCGCAAGAGCGGGCGGAAAACAGCTGAATGGCGGAAGAGGCACAGTGTAGCAAAAGCGGGCGGAATGGCAACTAAAACGATAAAGGGGCGCCCCACTACAGCTTGTCTTCAGGTCAAACGGATTGTGGGACAAGGTCCAGAATTGAAGAGTCATCAAAAGGCAAAAAGTACCGCCGGGAGCCGGCCGCCTATGTCGGGGGCGATCTCAGGCTACACCAGTGCTATAAGACTTGGGGAGGGTGTCGGAGCCAAGCGTCTTCTCCGAGTCCATGGCCATCACAGCGTCCCTCAGGGGCCTCCGTCAAGCTGTTTAGGGAGGTACTATATCACATTGTTTTCTAATGCAGTCAGGTCCACAAACGACACTCACTTACTTTGAGAATAGTGAAGCTGCAGTAGGTGGAAATAAGCTTCAGACAGTGTTACAAGCGCTGCTCAGAACTCTTAACTATGGCACCCAACATCTAGAACTTATGCTATTTGAGAATGGTAGTGACATCGAAGCATCTCAGGGACCAAAACCATTAACGTACTTTCACGTATGAAAATCTTACTTGGGGAGGGGGCAGGAGCGAAGCGCCCCCTCCCAGTCAGCGCCACCACACCGTATGTTGAAAATCTGAAGCCATCGTTCTACAAAGTCAACCAAACTTGGATTGAAAAATCTAGAAAAATGTACAAACTGAAAACCAGTTTTGGTCTGCATAGCATCAGTAGCAACGCTTGAGTCAGCTTTGTGTCAAGCCGCCATTTTGATTCAACAAAGCACAGGCATTGAAAAAGGCTGAAATTCAGAACTCTAAACTATGGCACCCAACATCCAGGAGCTTGCTATCCGGATCTTGGAGCCTTGTGCTGTTTTCGATCTATTCACACATCGGTCCACTACTGACATCATCTTATAAATCAACGTTATGTAAATAGTTTTTTAATAAAATGTTTTACCCTGTTTCTTTGCTGGTGTGTTGTCTATATTTTTAATATTTGCATAGGGTTTGTCATTATTTTGTGCGGGATGGGTGATGGAGCCGAGCTGTCTTGCAGCCCTCATGGTGTGGAGCTCAGTTCATGTCACTATTTTCGTATTTCTCAAGAAGGGTTGTTCCTAATATTTCTATTTTAGCGAGGTCAAAAAGAGATCCAATTAGTGGCCTACTGATTTTGCTCGATTACTTTTATTTTTTTTACACGATTTTTCACTATCTGCAAAGACTAAACAGAGTATTGCGACTTTGTGCTTGTTTGTAAATAGAGAATGATCCAAAGAGAACCAATTCTAAAACAGTAAATGCTTGGACAACAATCAATCAAATGGAGAGACAAGGAGGTACGACGGATTACAACGGAGGGGAGGGGGGGGGCAGCGTTCAAAGCACATCAGCGTGCATAAATACGAAAATGTTTTTATCTATCACGTACTTGACATTTTAAAGCTTTTCATATTTGCTATTAAAAAACCAATGAAATTCACAGAAAAAACCATAGGTTATAGTGGATATATAGTTAGGAATTTGCATTTACAAAACCTTGAAAATTCAATGAAAAAACCATAGGTTATAGGCCATATATAGTTAGGAATTAGCATTTACAAAACCTTATTTTACTCGCATAAAACCATTGAAATTCCATATATAGTTAGCTAACTATAAGCGCTAACTATATATCGCGCACCCGCAATCCACTGCTGATGATGTCACATATTACATCATTCATGACATGGTCAGTGACATCACTGATGACATCACTGATGACATCTCAAATGACATCACTGATGACAACTCAAATGATATCAATGATGACATCTCAAATGACATCACTGATGACAACTCAAATGACATCACTGATGACATCTCATTTGTCATCACTGATCACATCACTCATGTGATAATACAATGAACCTCTTCAGACTCTAATATAACCTTACATACACTCAGTATAAACAGACACTCACAGACTGTCACTCATCCATGGAGTTACTCACACACCTAGTCAGTCATGCAAAGAATCAATCACACCTCCATTTCCTCAACTATACAGTTATACACATCTTACTTATTCAAACATATAATAACACATATTTACTCTCTTATATAATCCCTGATACAAGCTCACAGTGATCGATACAGCCACTCACACATTCACTGGCTCTTATGTTCAGTTATTTATATATCTCAACTCTCACATGTATTGTGTTTTACATACGTACTTACTTGCACATGTAGCAATGAGAAATCCATTCACTCACCAACACACCCATGCACAGTCAACCGCCCATATAGCTGTTTCCACATGCACTCTTGAACTCATACTCCTAGTGAATCAACTGCTTACACATCTATGCACAGAGTCACGCACCTCCCAGCCACCCACACACACACTCAGCCTCCCATTCAAATATTTGGGCAACCAATCAATAACCCATATGGCCACTCTTATAGCTACTGATCAACACATGCAGCAGCTTACACAACATCAAACATACTGATGCACGAATTAAGACAGTTTAGTCACTAACCCATGTACTCAGTGAGACACATTTAATCACTCACTCATACAGTCAGTCATGCACCTACTAAATTCTTCATCCAGACACTTATACATCCACTCATTCTTCAATATGTGAAACATATTTAAACTTTACAGACACATACAATCATTGGATGTTGTGATCAGTGATGTCATCAGTGATGTCACTGACCATGTCATGAATGATGTAATATGTGACATCATCAGCAGTGGATTGCGGGTGCGCGATATATAGTTAGCGCTTATAGTTAGCTAACTATATATGGAATTTCAATGGTTTTATGCGAGTAAAATAAGGTTTTGTAAATGCTAATTCCTAACTATATATGGCCTATAACCTATGGTTTTTTCATTGAATTTTCAAGGTTTTGTAAATGCAAATTCCTAACTATATATCCACTATAACCTATGGTTTTTTCTGTGAATATATATATATATATATATACTAACTCCTGTAGGGATAAAGGAGGGTTAGTCCATCGACATTCTTTACAAAGATAAAATAATATTATTAAAATACTAGTTATAAACTTTAAATAATAATATATAAGACTTTTTGGGAGCTAAGTAAGAAGTTGACTTATCTTGCTTGGGGCCGCATTTAAAAGAGGCTGATTGCCTAGTGATTCATGCTATTGTTGGTTCATATGTATTCTAAATTGGAACTTTTACTTTGTGACATATGTGGCTATGCTTGGACTGCATTAAAAGTTGTATGCATAATGGTAGCCTCCGGTCTTGTAATGAAATTAATATAATTGAACCAAACAAATAATATAGCTCGAATAGGAGTGTCCTCCAAAGATATGGAAGAAATGGAGAAGGGGGAGGGGGAAGAAACGGAAGAAAAAAGGGAACCTACAAGAGAAGAATTATAGTGACCCAATGGTCATGCTCTGAAAGTTGAACGTGATAAAAGTATATCATCCATAGGAAGAAAAAAGTCAAAGGATAAAGTATACATATATATATAATTAAGGTATATATAAAGAAGAGAAGAGAGAGAGTATAGATGTATACCTACACATATTGTGTCTAAAGTACCAGATTCGTGAAAAGAATTTGAAGAAGGAGAATAAGGAAACATATAGCTCCTACACCCAATATTAAAAGTGCTATCTAGTTAATATTTAATAAATATACTAAAAAGTCTATATGTTGCTTACCAATAATATATATTTATTTTCTGACTCAAAGTTGAGCAAAGTTGAATAAACCCAGTCAAGAGAGGAATTAGGTAGTTGTTATTACCAGTCTATTGGAAATTCAGTCTCAATATAGCAATCAAAGATTGCCTTTGGATAAACAATATACATAAAGGTATAGTCAGATGCAGACCATAATCTAGATAATTGTATTGATCTGAAATACTCAAAACCGGGAGTTAATATATTTTTAAGAGTTCGATACCATTAGTATCATCTTATCATATAAGCCATGTCAAGTATAATAATTATCGAGTATTAATTGCCGATATTGCTTTATTTATTACCCAATGAGGATGAAAACTTGATTCAAAGATCTCAACATGACAAATTCTCATTCCCTATTATTAGTCGTTCAACAAATAGGAGACTATATTATTGACATAATTTACATGGAGATCAAAATGTACCTATTGATGAAGTTCAGCGAAAATCATGTCTGTAGGACTTTATTTCTCGTAAATAATCTTGTGCATATTAACCTGAATCTGTACATTGGAACGGACATTCTATTAAAAACGAGACAACGTATCGCATAAATCATATTCCAAAATTATATTATGGACATTTACCTCAACTAGAAGGGAAATCTCCGCAAGTTGATAAAATATGATCCTCTTGATCTTCTCGGTCTCGTTATTTAAAACCTAAAAGGAGACCAAAGTTTTACATTTACGTATTGATCCTGTATAGTTAACCCCATCCAAATGCTACCTATTAGTACTAAGGCTTCTTGTATCAAAACAAAAATTCTATCTTACAGACAGAGAAGTGTCCAGGTATCTTCGATATACATTTTCCGATCGGCGTCTAGCATCAGCGCCATCTTGGGTTGGGCATTATATACCCCTATCGTATCGAGATATCGAAAGCGGACTTACATATATTAGATGTCGAAGACTCCACAGAATCAATAATGATTCTTCCATAATCATAATCATCCCTCTCTTTACGAGGAATATTTCTTAAATTCATATGTAAATAACAAGACTAATATAAAGTATATTAATATCCGATAATCTTACTCACGATAAAAACTTCTAAATATAAAATTTAAGCTAATAAATCTGATAATATTATTCAGAATTAATTAAATTCAACTAGATTGAAATAGGATTACCTATTCACTCTATGTCGAAGATTTAACCAGCTATTCAAAACTTCTGGCTTTAGACAGGGAAAATTGACTATTTTTTCAGCATATCGCGCCATCTTAAGATGGTGAACTGGCTTGATATAGAGAAACCAATACTTCTTGGATTTAATATATTTGGGAATACCTGTATGTAGTAATAAGCGAATTAAGGATAATATTAATCCTAATATCTAGTTATACCGAAAGGCATGAATTTACTTGAATTATATCGCGATATGGTCTCCAGAAATTAGATCTTAAACGGGAGATCCTGAATATAATAAACTTGCTCTCTCTATAACTAATATTGTAGGCAAGAAAATAAAGGTTCAGGAATTTATAGGAAAGGAATAGATAGGAAAATATATACAAGTAAAGTCCGGAAGAGATTTCTATCTGATTGAAGTTATTACAATGATCATCAATTGGGTTATGTTAATACACAATGAGTACAATATTTATTCCATAGTATACATAATATTAATCCCATAATATAACTTCTATATGAAATATATTTCATATGTCCTATATTGGAGTATCCTATGTGTCCATTTCTCAATCAATAATAAATTAACTATAGCACAATTATGTTACACAATCTTATTTCATTTTCTAAATCAACTATATATTCTCATTATCATGACTATATCATACAATATCTCTACTTCACAAACATGTTTCTATCCATTGTGTGTTTAACCTTCATACATTTACTTTTTTCGGAAGGGCAGAAGATTGGGCTCTGAACGCAGGTGGAGGGGAAGAGAGTTCCAGAGTTTAGTCGAGTTGTGGGAGAACGAACGGCCCCCACATCTGGCTCTGTCTGTTGAGGTGGTAGGGGGTGATCAAAGAATGATTGATAGTGGCACCCGTTTTCCAGAAAGCTCGGTGGACGATGCACAGGGCCTTGAATACAATTCTTTCCGTGACCAATGCCAATGAAGTTTCTTAAGTTTTGTCTTGACAGGGAGGCGACAAGGGATCTAGAGGAGGGTTTGAGCTGCACAGTTCTGGGTGACCTGGAGCTTGTTTAAGGTGGACTGGGGGGCCCCCAGTTAGAGGGCATTCCCAAAGTCCAAGTGAGACAGGATGAGACCCTGGATCATGATCTGTCTGGCCATAAATGGTAGCAGGGGAAGGATTTTCCGGATAAGCCTGAGACATGAAGGCCAAATGGGGTCAATAGTATGATTGGGGGAGTTACCTAGGAGCATCAGCGCGGTCTTGTCTCCATTTAGTATGAGTCATGATGATGTCATCCATAAGTTCACTGCTTCTAAACAATCCCTGAGATTGTTGGGTCCGGTGTGAAGTTGGTTTAGGGCCACCACTAGCTGGGTATCGTCCACATAGGTGACTATTTTTATCCTGAAGGGGCGGACAATCTCAGCAAGGGGGCTCATGTAAATATTAAAAAGCGTAGGACTCAAAGAAGAGCCCTGCGGCACACCACAGCCGAGAGGTTTTCTGGAGGAGGTGATGACACCCTCAAAAACTTGAAAGGATCGATCAGACAGGAAGGACTCAAACCAAGTGAGTGCTTTCGATGAGACTCCTAGATTGATAAGTCATTGCAGTAAAATGCTATGATTTACAGTGTTGAAGGCAGCACTTAGGTCAAGGAGGATGATGGCTGTGGTGGCTCCTTGGTCCATGATCTTCCTTGCCTCCTCTGTCACAGCTACGAGGGCAGTCTCAGTCCTATGCATGGGTCGGAAACCTGTGTGGGAAGGGTGGAGCAGATGGTGAGTCTCTAGGAACTCCTTCAGTGTCTTATTGACGTGTTTCTCTATGACCTTGCTTAGCCAGGGTAGTAGAGAGATTGGTCGGTAGTTCCTTAGGTTGTTAGGATCTAAGTTGGGTTTTTTGAGAAGGGTTCTGACCATGGCCTGTTTCCAGGGGAGCGGGACAGTTCCAGTGGCCAGAGAGGCATTCAGCAGTTCAAGAATGGTGGGTAAGATGTGTGTGGTAACTGTCAGCAAAGAGCGCGGGGTGCTGGGTCAATAGGGGAGCCGGATTTTACTTGAAGCATGATGGATTGCAGTGTGGAGGAGTCAAGAGAGGGAAGGTTGACGAGTGTTGCTGAGGAGTGGAGCTCCAGCTGAAGAGTTTAGATGGATGATGTGCGGATCTGAGTGTGAGGAAAAGAGGTATAGACGGATTGGAGTTTATTGTGAAAGAATTCTGCCAGGTCATTGCAGCGGGCTTGGGTTTTTGCAATTTGGAAAATTTCCTTAGTTCTAGATGCAGCTGCATTGATCTTGTTTTCGAAGAAGGCTGCTTGCGCGATTCTGATTTCATTTTTATAGGTTTTATCGCAGCTCTATATGCAGTTTTCCTGGAAGTGAGTAGTCCAGACGCCAATTCCTCTCTAACTTTTTGCATTGCCGTTTCTTTTCTCGTAAATCCTGGGCATACCAAGGGGCAGTTTTAGTGCTGCTCTTGGATTCATTTTATGGGGAGTTTTCATTAGCTAGGGTGGGGTCAGAGTTACAGGGTGGTCTGGAAGTTTTTAGGGTCGAGGCCCATTCTGCTTGGGGGATTTTAGACCAGTTGGTTTCTAGAAGACCCTGGCAGTCATTATTCCTGGCACGTTTCTGGCCTTGCGGACAACCTCCTTTGGATAGACTCTTTCATGTAAGTGCGTGGCACAGGCATTCTGCTTGTTCGTCAAAATCCTGTACTTCACTGCAGTTTCTCCTGATCCTGAGAAACTGGGCATAGGGTAGATTTTCTCGGAGTGCCTTGGGATGCTAACTTTTGAAGCTCAACTGGCTGTTGCAATCTGTGGGCTTCTTCAATGTCTTGGTATGATAATTGGCCATTCTCAAGCAAAATAAGTAAGTCTAAGAAGGGAATTACTTTTTCTGACGTTTTCATCATAAAATGTAGGTGGGGGTTGAGACGGTTGATCCAGTTGTGAAACTCGCTGCAGGTTTCTTCGGTGCCATTCCATAAGATGAGCACGTCACCTATGTATTTCTTCCACGTGATGAGGGACAGGTTTTCGTCCGTGAAGGTGTGGGCAGACTCAAAGTGTTACAAGTACAGCCCCGCCAGACTGGGCGCGAAGGTACTACCCATAGAGGTACCCTGTACCTTGTTTTAGGTAATGGCCCTGTACATGAAAAAGCTGTTCTTGAGTGTGATGGTAATGCATGTGAGGATGAAGTCAGCCGGTATATTTGTGGGGAGGTCTGCCTCATTTAGAAGGTTCCCTACTACCTCAATGGTGGCATCCTGAGGGATATTCGTGTAGAGTGCTTCTACATCTAGGGTGATCAAAAGGTCGATAGGGCTGGGGTTTTCCTCATTGATTTTCTGGATAAGGTTCAGGACTTCACAAGTGTCTTCAGATAGGCAGGTGTGACCTGGACTAGAGGAAGTAGAAAGAAGTCACTGAATTAACTGAGTGGTTCAAGTAATGAGCCGATACCCAATACGATCTGGTGTCTGGTGGAGGGACAACGCCCATATGAATTTAGGCAGAAGATAAAAGTAAGGTGTTTTGGGATCATTGTTGACCAAGAATGCTGCTTACTGGGGAGAGATCCAGCCCTCCATTACTGCCTCGTTTTCCATAATCCTGATTTTTGTTTGGAGATGTTCTGTGGGGTCTGTGTCCAGTTTCATGTAGCAGTGGGTACTGCTCAATTGTCTGATGCATTCCTGTTCAGAATAGTTAATGTTGAGGATCATGGTGCCCTCCCCCCCCCCCCGCCGGCTTGATGACAATGCTTTCGTCCTCAGTGAGGGAAGTGATTGCTCAGCGGAGTTGGTTTGGTAAATTATTGAATGTTGGTTTACTTTTCAGTTGGTTAGCCTCATTAAGTTCTGCCTTCTCAAAGGTGAGGACCTCACTGGGTACCATACCTGCTGTGGGTGTGAATTTTGAGGGTGGTCTGAGCCCAGAGTCCCTTCGTTCAGGTTTTGGTTTATCCAGAAAAAACTCTTTATTCATATTTTCCGGAACAGATAATGGAGTTCCTCATTCATGCGGAAGTTGTCCACCTTGGGAGTGGGGACAAAGCCTAAACCCATCTCTGGGACAGCAGCCTCTTCTGTGTTCAAGTGCCTTTTGGATAGATTGACAATCAAGGTTTTCAGTTCGTCATGCTCCTGGTTGTCCGTTGGTTCTCAGTGTCTTGCCAGTGGAGTTGTTTGTTCCCTCTTTTTCTTACTCTGCCCCTGCCTCTACTCTGAAAAGGAGGTGGAGGTTGATGGAAGATCAGTCTTTGGTACCCTTGGTGTGACCCAGGGTACAGGGGGTACTACATCGGTCCCTGTTGGTGAAATGGTAGGTTTGGATAACCATACACGGGTGGTGGTGGGAGATGTCCCTGTTTTTGTGGATTTCTACCCAGCTAGAGTTACTCGAATTGCTGTGGGATGATCAGTTGGAGTTGTTCGGGGTTGTCAAGCCCTCATCAGAGAGGGCATCGTTGTCCAAGGGTTGGAAGTCCTCCTTTGTGGAGTGGTATATCTTTTCTCTCAAAAACCTTTTGGCGTCCTTCTGCAATTTTTTTATCTTTTGTTGTAAGAAATAATCGCTGTGGTCAGATATCTCAGAGTTGATTTCGGCCAAACGGGTTTTGTGTGCCGAAATGCTAATGCAAGTCTTTAGGCCATTCTCGGCTATGTTTATTTTGATGATGAGTGCTTCGCAGAGGTGTTTTGCTGTGACTATAATCAGGACGAGCCGGTTGCGGGTGCATTTCCACATGATCTGACTCCATTCTTGTCTAAAGATCATGTCGGCAAGACAAATGTGTGGTGCAGTTCTCACTAGCAGACTGCTAGGAGCTGTGTTTGCCCTGAGGTATTCTGTCATTATGGTACCATGGAGTGCAATTTCAACTTGCAGTTCTTTAAGGGAGGCTAAAGTGTTCCGGTCTCCCTGTAGACTGATTGAGGTCATGTTCCTTTCTCTGTCTAGTAATGATGGTGTTTTTAAGATTTCTGCCACTATGTCATCGCCAAATCCCAATCCTAGGATGTCGCCTATGTCGGATGTGGTCATGTTTCAGGAGAATTAGAAAAGTTTGGTGAAATAAGATAGAGTAGGGGTCCCTCGGCTGAACCGCTGTGCTACTACTATATCAAAAAGGAGAAGGGGGACCAGGAGCGAATTATGGTCCAGTGCCCGTGCTCCAATGTCAAGTAGTACAACCAACAAGGGGGGTCACTGTTCCGTCGGTGTGGGTGCTGCAGAGTCACACTCACATCGAAAAATGAGTTAGTAGGAAAAATAGGGAGTTTAAAAAAGATAGAACTAGGTCTAAGACCCTCTTCGTGAGGGGGAAAGACACTTCTTGTCTCTTGTTCCCCTCACACACCCCGAGGAATGTCATCATCGGGCATTTGCTCCTAGTCTGGCCGGCGCTGCAATGCCCTATGGGTCCCCCGAAGGGTCACTTTGGCGAAGATCTTCTTAAATCTGACTTAGAGACTTGCGTCACACATGTACAACTTTGTGTGATACAAACGTGGAGCAAGCCTCTCGTAAATATGCCCCTAAGTAGAAGATAGAGTGGCACAAAATGTTCAAAGAGATTTGGGGTAGATTCATTAAAATTTAACGAAATGCAGAGCAGAAATAAATGTTGCTGCGCTGTGTTGCATGAGAGAGAGAGCAGTACAACACTCCCCTCCTCCCCCAAGAGCAGGCATAGGATCTGACTGCCTAACATCATGCACACATCTTTGCTCTCAGTGTCATATTTAGCATAGGTTTCGTACTGTAATTGTACCCTTTAGTACACAGTACTATGCTTGTGTGCTGTACAATGCAGCACACATGCAGCCAGAAAAGCTTGTAGAAATAAAAACATTTATCCTGTTAATGACTGCTTCAAAGAGGCTTTTTTGAGCTAAACCTTTTCTACTATTGTTAGTGGATAGGACTTTGCATTACAAACCAATGTGGTTGCATGGGAACATCCATCCATCACCCATTGACACAAAGTAACACAAAGCAGCGCATTGTGCTGTGTTGCGCTACTTTCAGACAACTCTCCAGCACAAAATAATGTTTTGCAGTGGAAAGTTTTAATTATTTTGTGCTGGTCAGTGTCCCTTATGCGGCACTAACTCAGTGCAAATTGTTAGTAAATCTTGCTCCAAGTTCAAGACAAAACAAGTGTTCTAAAAAATAATAAGTCTAACACCAAACATCTTAGGAATCAGTGAATCCATCATGGAGCCGGGAAACTCGTGTGGACAAGTATCCAGCTCATGTACTCTTCATGGCTTCCCAGTGCACTTACAACATCTCAGAATAGACTGGACATTGTAGGGGTGTATCTGCTCATTCTGATATGCCCACACATAGGATATAGTGCATTCTGCCTTAGGGATAAAGGCCTGCAATAGGGGTAACTTACTTATGTCTTATACAGTGCATGGGAGGCATGGCATACAGGGTTGTGTGCCATGTTGACTCTTTGGATTTTCCTGCACCAAGACAAACAGTCTGCAATGGCAGGGTGCTTAGCCTTGGTGAGAGGTCACTGGCGTGGCACAACTAGTGGTGCAGTTCCAGAGACCCTCTTCTGGACCCATGCGCTTGGGTAGCAGGGGTACCATTTCCTATGGACTTGTAGGGGTAACTGAAGTTGTGACAATAATGGTACAGTTTTGAGAAAGAGATCCGGAACTGGGAACTTGGTTAGAAGAGACCCAGTGCACTTACGGCTGGAAATCACAACAGTCATCGGGGAAAATTGTGGACTAACCTTTCAAAAAGAGGTACTTTCTTACATGTTCCAAAGACAGGTTCTCCAGCCCAGCGTCTGTGTAGTGAAGAATGGTTCCCTCTAGCCCATGGTTTGTGTCCTGAAGACCCTCCAGGGTCTGTGTATCAAAGACAGGTTCCCTATGACCTAATGTCAGGTTCCCTCGAGCCCAGGGTGTGTGTACAAAGATAGATATCCTCCAGCCCAGGATCCGTGTGTCTAAAAAAAGTTCCCTCCATCCATGGTTTGTGTACTTGTTGGAAAGTGGATTATTGGTAGGAACACATGTAGGTTTGCCACTGGCAAGTCCACTAACATAGCATAGGGCTCAGAATAGGTCTTAGAAAATTATTCCTATGCTCAACTCTTAATAGCATGGCTGCGAGCAGGCAGGCTTAACTTCAAAGCAGGTATGTAAAGAATTTAAAAACACCAATTCAGTAAATAATTAAGACACAACACACAATACAAATCCAACACCAATTTGTGAAAATAGGAAATATTTTTATCTCTTAAATGACACCAAAACGAAAGATATTCACTGTAGGGAACCAGAGATATGAATTTTTGAAGATTAGTCACGTTCTAGTGCTTGGAATCCAACAGTGCCCCTTTTACTCATTCGATGCCTCTGACAGGGACACATTCACCTTTAGCAATTGTTATGGAGGATCTCTCACCAGTCTTGTGCAGCCTCCTCCAGCAGGCGGGGTCCAGTTAGAACACCTTCCTGAAGTTCTTCTTGCGGGTCCCAAAGTGTCCAACACACAAGCCAAGGTTCTGGAATCTCTAAGAAGGTCCTTGAAAGTGTGAGACTTCAATTCCCACAATCCACTTGGACAAAACCCTTACAAACCCACTGGTAGTACTCCAGGCTGGGATTCTTTGTGAGGATGTCCAGGTGAGCTCTGTTGATCCGTAGCCTGCAGGGAGTCCACTCTTTAGTCCTTTTGAAGCAGGTTTGATCCGCAGGGCTGTAGGTTCAAATGGTATAAAAAAGGCGCAAACGCAGAGTCCTGGCCTTTGGAAATGCACTTCGAAATCTTCAGCGCAGGCCCTTCTGATTCTCTTCAGTTTCAAGCAGCAGATCTCCAGGGCTCGGCCCCTCTCCGATACTTATTCCTAGTCCTCTGGGTCAAGCACGAGGTCACTCCTGACCAATGGAGTGCAGGCTTCCACCCAAAGGTCTGACCACTTCCTGCAGAGTGTTGCAGAATGCTAACCCAGAAACCACTATTCTTCCAAAATTCAATAGGTCAGAATCGTCAACAGGCTAAGAAGACCTGGCTAGACACACCCCTAGGATGGCTAATCTCCATAGCCTCTCCCCCTTGCATCTGCCCATTCCTTCCTTGATCCTAGCATCTGCCTGTAGGTGAACAGTTTAAAGGTGTAAATGGCACTGAGGCCTTCTCTTTCCTTTGAAGACCATAGTTTACGACTCCTCCCCCTGCTCTGGCATTCCTAAGGCCAGCAACCTCTCCTCCCCGAGAGGCTTCCTAACCCCAGGCGTTATTTATCACCTCTTCCACGCAGCCAGGCTCACCCACTTATCCCTGACAAATCAGGGCAGAGCAGTACATGGTTGAATTTTGGCTTACAGACAAAAAAAAGTCTTATAACTTCTTGTCTGTACATTTTACAATAAGTTTAACAATACCATATTGTTGGATTGATCCTTACCATTCTACTGAGTCCCTTAATCCTAATTTTTTATGGCTTTTCTTTCTCCAGTCATTTACTAATAACCTTTTCCAATGTTAACCTTTGGCATGGGATTTGCAATAGGAAAACTGACTTGGGCCCTTTTTCCCGGACCACAGCTTATAAAAACATATTTTATAAGTACGCTACATATATCTAGAGGACCCCCACCCCAGGAACACCTAGGTGAGACTTAAGGGGTTCTGAATATGTAAAAATATGGCAGATCCTACCTCCACAGTGTTCCTAGCATCAAAGTCGAAATTTGGGCAGCACTTTATCACAATGAGGAGAGTGAAATGTGAAATTCCACTTAAGCCAGGACCTATAAAACTGATTTTATAAGGGTCCACCTTATAAATACCTGACCCCCTCTGTTGGGATATAAAATTATATGTACTTATGATTGGCCCACTATGTACCGTATAACCATATATGCATCTGAATAATTATGCGGTATTATGTAGTATATGTATGCTTCACGATTGCTTCAGGAAGGCCCATTTCGACCTATTGGTATAACTGAAGCCATTTTGTTTCATTTCTCTGTGTGCTAGTATTGCTTCCCTGAAACCACGTGATTCCCTTGCTCTGTTTCGAAACCCCAGACAGTCGAGCTGCCCATTATATTAGTTAGCTTGCAACTCGAGGAAACCCAAGGTCACACCTGTCTTTCTTGTGGGATGCGCACATTCTAGCAGAGCCCGTTCCTGTACTCCCCGGGCTACAGATAGAAAGGGAGGCACCTCGCTGACCTGCCCCCAGAATAGCTTAGGCCTAGACTACTAACAAATGTGTTGTGCCTTATATGGGTATTGCTTTTGGCTCACTGACAAACTGTATTTTTCCTTGTAGGGTGTGATTATGAACTTGTGAAATGTATATATGCTTTGTACTTCAAACACGTAGTTAGTCTCCTCTGTGCACCTCTGAGGGTCGTGCAGACTGAGGCTACCCTGCCAGAGCTTGCATTTGATGAATAAACGATTGAACCTTCTCCATTGCCGACTGAATTATTATTTGCAATAGAGGTATACGGGCTATTTGTAAGTATAGCCTGTTTAATTAATTTTGATTCCTTCACCACCCCTGGAACATCTAGGGGAGACCCTGGGGGTTCCTAATATGCCACAACATTGCAGGTTATCAATTTCTAAGTGCCCCAAACGCAAAAGTCGAGTTTTGGGACAATTTACTTCTTAAATGCAGACCTGCCACACAGGGCCACTTTTAAAAATACCTCAGGCTTCAGCAGTGCACACATGTAAGTGCAGTAGGTCTGATGGCCTCTAAACTGCCATGCCCTATTTATACTAGGGAATGATGGGTAGTTTCAATACCCTGCCCTAATATGTACTAGGGCCCTATGGGGTAGGTCATGCCAATAATAGGGGTACACCAAAGCTCACGGTACCCTAGCGTATGTAGGTGTTTTCACTGTATTCTAAGTGTTTTCAGTCAAGGCCCAGGGTCAGTTAGAGTTACCACCAGTACCAGTCAGCAAAACAAAAAGCTGGGGGTGCCCACGGCACAGGATGACTTTGCAACAGTACCGAAGAGACGAACCCCCCATCCCAGGGTTTGTGTACCGAAAACATGTTCCCTCGCATCCAGGGTCTGTGTACTGAAGACAGGTTCCCTCCCACCCAGGGTCCGTGTACTGAAGACAGATTCCCTCCAGCCCAGGGTCTGTGTACTGAAGACAGGTTCCCTCCAGCCGAGGGTGTGTATACTGAAGAAAGGTTCCCTCCAGGACAGGGTCTGTGTACTGAAGACAGGTTCCATACAGGACAGGGTCTGTGTACTGAAGACAGGTTCCCACCCACCCAGGGTCTGGGTACTGAAGACAGATTCCCTCCTACCCAGGGTCTGTGCACTGGAGACAGGTACACTCCAGCGGAGGGTCTGTGTACTGGAGACAGGTTCCCTCCAGCCCAGGGTCTGTGTACTGAAGACAGGTTCCCTCCAGACCAGGGTCTGTTTACTGAAGATAGGTTCCCTCCAACCAAGGGTCTGTGTACTGAAGACAGGTTCCCTTCAGCACAGGGTCTGTGTACCAATAGTCCCATATGACCAACAAGCAGAAAATGAAATATGGGGTGTGTTAGATTTGTGGGTCTCTGGTTTGCACGGGTAAGTACTTGCGACAATCAGGGACCCTCTCCTCTAGTCAGGGCAAGGGACTTACTCCTAAAAATAACCCCTGCTCACCCTCTAGGTAGTGTGGCGCAATCAGACAAGGCTAAAATTCAGGGCGTTAGTAGTTAAGCATTTATGATCACATACAGTAACCCCTGCACACACCACAAATGGACACCAGGCGTTTGTATATATAAAAATAGGTATTTTATATAAATACTAGCGGCCCGTCCCGACGTTGTCTGGGTATCAAAAAGCAACTTAGCAATGGTTGAATGATGGAAAGAAAAATGTATTTCAATACTTCATGGTACACTACATTTCGTGTTTCATTACAATCAGGATTTAGAATATATTGGTTGTGGGCATTCCCGGACCTCGAGAGTGCGACATATAACTGGCCATGAGTGAAGCAGTCCTCTTGTAAGTCTATCCCAATGACTTTGTATGTCTGACCTTGTGATTTGTTAATGGTGGATGCAAAAGCAATGTTAATAGGGAATTGTAAGCATTTGAATTGGAAAGGTAGATCAGTAGGGATCATGGGTATCCAGGGAATATGGGCTAACTGTCCTGCAGCAGGGCCAGTGAGAATAGTACTCCCAATTACATAAGGTGAAAGAGATTTAACTTGTAGCCACGTACCATTGCAGAGATTTGGTGGATGTAGGTTACGTAATAACATGATAGGAACACCTATTTATATTTGGAGCGTATGAGGGGAAAGTCCGGAAGTGGTAAGTGAGTTGAAGAATTCTTGAGGATAATGGACGGCGTCTTGGGTATCTAGTACAGTATCTATGGAATTATATAGTGTGTTTTCACCTGGGAATAATGATAGGATGGGTTCATTAATATGATGTACAGCCGAATTTCTTGCTGCAACTATAGACCTTTCACAAATCCATGTGTAATCTTTGCATAGAAGATGCTGAATGTCTGGGTAAACATGTTGTATGAGTTCATTTAAGGTACAAAGACGCTTACCTATGTTATGTATGTTGATAATGCCATTAGGGTCAGGTATTTCTCCATTACCCACTTGTAGTAGACGATCGGCAAATAGTGTATCTCCACCTCCTAAATGTGTTCTCATGTTAGTGCGCAAGGTAATTGATTGAACAGAGTTCCATAGGTGTGATGCTTTTAAGCATTAGTATATCAGCCCGCGTGCCTCTAGGCACCACAGGAAGTGTTTGCCGAAAGTCACCAGCAAACACGAAAGTAACCCCTCCCATGATGTGGTAGGAATTTCTAATGTCTTGGAGAGTTCTGTCAACTGCTTCAATATGTGAGCGGTGTGTCATAGTACATTCATCCCACATGATAAGAGATACATTTTGAAGGAGTTTACCCAAAGGTCAGTTTTTACGAATAGAGCATATAGAATCCTTTTCAAGAAAAACTGTTAAAGGAAGTTTAAAAGTTGAATGTGCAGTTTTCCCAGCAGTTAGCAAAGTCGTAGCTATTCCAGAAGAAGCTACAGCTAGAGCCAATTTCCCTGAAGATCTAACTTTGGCTAGTATGAGGTTCATTAGGTAAGTTTTTCCTATGCCACCCGGTACATCTATGAAAAATAACGGGCCAGATGTAGGTCGCCAATTACCGGTCGGTAACGGACAATTTCGGCCGTTACCGACCGTTATTTGGTTTTTGAGATGTAGGGGCAATTTTGTTACAGAATCGGTAAATTTACTGAATCAGTAAATTTACCGATTCTGTAAAATACCGAATCGGTAATTTTACCGATTCTGTAAAACCCAGATCTAGGTAGCACTGCTTACAGTGCTACAGGCCTTCAGGATTTGGTATTTTACCACCCAATCCAATTGGGTGGTAAAATACCGAATTCAGGTGTACATGCACATCTGTGCATGTACACCTGTGCCATGTGACGCACAGACATGCATTAGGGCATGTATGTGTGCCACACGTCACACAAGCCTATACTTGGGGTGCTAGAGGGTGTCAAAGTGACACCCCCTGCACCCTTGCAGGATTCGGTATTTACCGATTCGGTAAATACCAAATCGGTATTTCCCATTGATTCCTATGGGCTTCATGGCCCTTAGGAATCAATGGGCAATATCGATTCGGTATTTACCGAATCGGTGAATACCGAATCATACCGATTTGATAATTCTAAAATTAGAATTAACTACATCTGCCCCCTTCCTATTTACCGACTCCTAAATACTGAATCGGTAAAATTTGGTATTTAAGAGTCGGTAAATAGGAATTACCTACATCTGGCCCAACTTGCCTTGCTTATTGTCAACACAATCAACTACGGTGTTATAAGCAAGTAGTTGATCGGGAACTACGTTCGGTAAGTGTTAAGCAAGGTAGTTATGTAGGTTAGGAATATTGTGTGCGGTAGCTATATTGTGGTATCCAGTCTGGTTACTACTGACTGGCGTTGGCAGGCAGAAATCTTGCAAGGACTTTTCGCTTAATAAATATAGTGAGTCATCAATTTCTATAAGTCCTTGGTTTTGGATGTCATTGTTGATTTGCATACAGTTATTATGAGAGTGCAGACGCATACGGTGTAGTATATCTTGACATAGTTACTCTTGAAATATTTCCCATAAAGCAATTGGATCAGATGGTTGGCAAAACAGCAAAATGGTTACAAACAATTCATGTAGTTTTGATGGTGAATCACAAAGTGCGGCATCAGCTAATGTATGCTCCCAATGTTCGTCGTCTTCAATAAGACCTAGTTGTTTACAGGCTGCATGATAGGTTGCCATTAGTAGACCGTTAACAGTCAAAAGACTGGCAAAATCAGTAGGGCCACGAACATGTTGCAAAAGAATCCTTTAATGGAAACATTCAGACTGGTTAGGGTGAATACTGTACATCCTACCAAGAGCAGAATCTCTCCTAACTCCAGGGTGACCTACTACCTCCTGGCCGCGTTTCTGACATGTAAAGGTGGAATGAGCCCAAGTGTAGTACTGCGGAACCTCGTGGTATAGTAAGGTTTTTGCAAAATCGTCAGACACACATAATTTGAAGAATATAGTAAGGGTTGTTGCAGAGGGAGTTTCTGCAATGTGTCTAATGTTAGCTTCTGTAAAATATACTCGTTGTCCATTAGGTAGGTGAACGGCCATATGTGTGACAGTCGGATGCCTTTCATGAATGTGAAGCCTCCACACAGCTTCGGAAGTGCTAATATACCGGCCATTAACATATGTTTCAATTTCATTGTGTTGGTTCTGTATAGTAGCAGTTGCCTGATCTGAGCCTTTGTTTATATATTTGCATATATTTAATCGCTTTGACCGATTGGCAGTATTCTATATTAATGTGTGCATTAAAGCTGCGGCACAGTACAGGTGGAACTACCCACCGATTATTGACCATGACCTCCTCTCCACTGACAGTGATTGTGACAGTATGACCACCATCCTCTGGGCTTCTCCTACGGTAAACAGGATACCCATTTACACCTGTTTCAGTATCTTTCGTAAGAGTTCTTGGATATTTTTTAGTACAAATACCGTTCTTCATACAGGGTGAAAGAATGTTGTGTTCTCCACATGGGCCATGAACCATGTTTTTCTTTACAATTTGGAGTAGTTTTTGATCATTGACCGGATCAGGCAGCTCGGCTGATATTATTAGATCAACTTCGTCTGGCTGTATTTTACGTTCAAGCCACAATAGAATCTGTACGTGCGGCAGTCCTCTCTTTTGTCATTCGATTGTGAAAATGTAAGCTTTACTTGTACCAAAGATAGCTTTTTGGGTTACCAGCTTCATAAGTGCTTTCACCTTTAAATTGAAGACACGCGCTACGATGTCATGTCTATCGCAGGATCTTTGTTTTGCAAATAAATGACGCTTAATTTCTGGCCATTCTGGATTGCAGGTGAAGGTGATAAACAAATCTGGTCTCCCATACTGCCTAACATATGTCATGGCATCCTGTGTCTTTTCATGCATGTACCTGGGCGAGCCAGTGAAAGTAGATGGTAATATAACGTGTTGCCCTATATCTAGTGCCGAGATGTTCTGATCTTGATTAACCGCATTCTTTAAATGGACGTAGTTATCTGCGTGAAGTTGTTTTTGATTACGATGTATAAAATCTTGTCTTTCCGTAATCAACTTTGCCATCATATCCACAATGTATTGATTGAATAGATTGCGGAACCAATGCAAGGTATTGAAAGCACCGGATCTAACCATTAGAGTATAGGCATAGTAATGCATGCATGTGATAGTTTTGTCAGCACACAAATGGTTTAGGGGTATATTTAGACAATAGCCATCCTCCCTCTTGTGAATAGAATGGGGTATTGTAAAGGATCATATGCTCAATGTAATTCTGAGACTCTAAGTAATAGGCCGCCTCGAGTATTTAATTTGATGTCACGGGACTCCTTGTTCTCATTGACTAAAAGCACAGCAACCTCATCTGTGGTAGGTGCATTGTACCTCCCTTGATGTACATTTGGTGGGCGTTGATCAGCGTGGATAATGAGGTGCAAGTCTTCCTTCTGTACATTCATTTCAGAGTTGTACTAAGGGACTGAATGTAAGTGTTATGTGTGTATAAAGTCTCCTGTAGTAGTTCAATGAGCAGTATGTTTACATGTGGCAGCATGTGCGACCGTGTGTTGAGTTGATGTTGTTGAGATAGGAAATATATTTGCAGAAATTAGGCCGGTTTGCCAACCTGCGGAAGTAGACTGCCAATTAAATGGTATAACTGCCCATGGATTTTAAAGGTCGGAGTTAGAATTGGGAGTCTCTGGTTGGCGCAAGTATTCACTTGTGACAAGCAGGGACCCTCTCCTCTAAGTCAGGGCGAAGGATGACCCCTTTAGAATTACCCCTGCTCACCCTGTAGATGCGTGGCGCGAGCAGACAAGGCTAAACTTCAGGCGTTATGGGTTAAGAATTTGTTGATACACACAGTAAACACATCAATTGCACCACGAAGGGACACCAAACAGGTTGTCTATAAAAATAGTATTCATATATATATATATTCTTAAGCAGACTTATTACAAGACCTAGTAACGTTGTTCAAGTGGGCCACAATACTTTTAAATAAAGGTTTCTTTTGGACAGTTCCCAACAGTAGGTTCAGTTTCTTTGGCAAGGTTGGTAGTCCGTTAAAATTACTTCTTTTGCAGGTTTCAGATACTTGGGGCCAGCCTTGGGCCCGCTGGACGGTTCGTAGCGCTTCTGTGCGTTGTTTTCAGGAGAAATCACCAGGCCCTACCAATGCTCACGCATCTAGCGTGAGCAAGCATACGCGGCGGTCAGTCTATGTAAAAAGATACGAAGAGTACAGGTAAACGCTGAAGATGGGAAGCGTACAGGCTCCTTCCAATACGGAGTGTACGGTTCCCTTTCAATATGGAGCACACCGTTCAGTTCAGCTTCTCAGCGTACTTGTGAGAACTACGGCGCGCACAGCTCACAGTTCTCAGCGCACTCTTGTGAATGCAGGGCGCACAGGTCACAGCTAACACGAAACACACAGGGGTGCGAGGTGCTTGCCGTACAGTTTGCTTCCTTAACTGCGAAGCGCTCAATCTTTTCAATGCGCATCGTACCTTGGTTCTGATGATATCGGCGAAGGTGGAGGCGAGGCGCACAGCTGCTCCTGGGCAGAGCGAGGCTGGCGCCCGAGGCGTCCGCACTTCGGGGGTCTGCTCTATGGATCTTTAGGTCTGGAGGGGGTTTCAAGCGGGAGCGTGGGGGGCACACCAGCGAGATTCCAGTGGCGAGGTGACAGGGCGGCCTGACACAGCGGGGGAAGAGCGGCTCAGCGGAGCGGGGCTCTTCCTCGGCGGGAACGGCCAAACAGCAGCAGTCACGGCCTCGCGAGGGGCTGGCGGGCACCAGGGTCACGGCTCCGGCGGGGCAAAAATCCTCACAGTTACCTGCAGACGAGCAGAGAGCAGGTTGAGCCAGATGGTCCTGTGGCTCAGGTCAGGGGGCAAGCTCTCTTTCAAGCCCTTGGAGATAGTTGAAAAGCACAGGTTCTTTGTAGATAAACAAGATGCAGCAAGTCTTTAAAAGTTCCTCTCTGCTCTCCTTTGGCAGCAAGGTCACCACTGGAGGCCAGTCCCCAGGAGAGGGACAGTCTTCCTCCTTACAGCTTTCCCGGCACCTCCTCCTCAGGCAGAGCTTCTTCTTAGCTTCAAGCAGATCTCGTTTGTTAGGAGCAGGGCTCCTATATTTATACTCAGTTTCTTTTGTCTTTTCTGGCCAGGGGGGGCTTTGCATAGCCCATTTCAGTTTTGAAGCACTCCGTTGTGCTGTTCCTGCTTTTCCTTTCAGTCTGAGGGGCAGGGACATCAGACGCTCCGCAGGAGGTGGAGCCAGCATTGTGGTGGCAGAGCACAGCCCTATTCAGAGTCAAGGGGCACTCCCACCTCCCACCAAGGTGTAATCCTAGCATTCACCACCCGTCATCCCCCAGCCCTGTCACTCACACAACCCAGACAGTCAGATACACATCCTAGCAGAGGCGGGCTGAAATGGTTAGGCAAGCAAATGCTAGGTTTCTAAAAGTAACATTTGCAAACACAGTATATTAAAATAAACTTTACTAAAAAAAGTATTTTATTATTCTGAGTTCAGGCATACTAAACTTGACTTTCTACCATGTTCCCTGAGCCTGCTGGGATTATAGGGTGTAATAATTCCAGCAGCCCATCTTGGCCTATGAGAACAGGTATCCTCGTAAATCCTGGGCATACCAAGGGGCAGTTTTAGTGCTGCTCTTGGATTCATTTTATGGGGAGTTTTCATTAGCTAGGGTGGGGTCAGAGTTACAGGGTGGTCTGGAAGTTTTTAGGGTCGAGGCCCATTCTGCTTGGGGGATTTTAGACCAGTTGGTTTCTAGAAGACCCTGGCAGTCATTATTCCTGGCACGTTTCTGGCCTTGCGGACAACCTCCTTTGGATAGACTCTTTCATGTAAGTGCGTGGCACAGGCATTCTGCTTGTTCGTCAAAATCCTGTACTTCACTGCAGTTTCTCCTGATCCTGAGAAACTGGGCATAGGGTAGATTTTCTCGGAGTGCCTTGGGATGCTAACTTTTGAAGCTCAACTGGCTGTTGCAATCTGTGGGCTTCTTCAATGTCTTGGTATGATAATTGGCCATTCTCAAGCAAAATAAGTAAGTCTAAGAAGGGAATTACTTTTTCTGACGTTTTCATCATAAAATGTAGGTGGGGGTTGAGACGGTTGATCCAGTTGTGAAACTCGCTGCAGGTTTCTTCGGTGCCATTCCATAAGATGAGCACGTCACCTATGTATTTCTTCCACGTGATGAGGGACAGGTTTTCGTCCGTGAAGGTGTGGGCAGACTCAAAGTGTTACAAGTACAGCCCCGCCAGACTGGGCGCGAAGGTACTACCCATAGAGGTACCCTGTACCTTGTTTTAGGTAATGGCCCTGTACATGAAAAAGCTGTTCTTGAGTGTGATGGTAATGCATGTGAGGATGAAGTCAGCCGGTATATTTGTGGGGAGGTCTGCCTCATTTAGAAGGTTCCCTACTACCTCAATGGTGGCATCCTGAGGGATATTCGTGTAGAGTGCTTCTACATCTAGGGTGATCAAAAGGTCGATAGGGCTGGGGTTTTCCTCATTGATTTTCTGGATAAGGTTCAGGACTTCACAAGTGTCTTCAGATAGGCAGGTGTGACCTGGACTAGAGGAAGTAGAAAGAAGTCACTGAATTAACTGAGTGGTTCAAGTAATGAGCCGATACCCAATACGATCTGGTGTCTGGTGGAGGGACAACGCCCATATGAATTTAGGCAGAAGATAAAAGTAAGGTGTTTTGGGATCATTGTTGACCAAGAATGCTGCTTACTGGGGAGAGATCCAGCCCTCCATTACTGCCTCGTTTTCCATAATCCTGATTTTTGTTTGGAGATGTTCTGTGGGGTCTGTGTCCAGTTTCATGTAGCAGTGGGTACTGCTCAATTGTCTGATGCATTCCTGTTCAGAATAGTTAATGTTGAGGATCATGGTGCCCTCCCCCCCCCCCCCGCCGGCTTGATGACAATGCTTTCGTCCTCAGTGAGGGAAGTGATTGCTCAGCGGAGTTGGTTTGGTAAATTATTGAATGTTGGTTTACTTTTCAGTTGGTTAGCCTCATTAAGTTCTGCCTTCTCAAAGGTGAGGACCTCACTGAGTACCATACCTGCTGTGGGTGTGAATTTTGAGGGTGGTCTGAGCCCAGAGTCCCTTCGTTCAGGTTTTGGTTTATCCAGAAAAAACTCTTTATTCATATTTTCCGGAACAGATAATGGAGTTCCTCATTCATGCGGAAGTTGTCCACCTTGGGAGTGGGGACAAAGCCTAAACCCATCTCTGGGACAGCAGCCTCTTCTGTGTTCAAGTGCCTTTTGGATAGATTGACAATCAAGGTTTTCAGTTCGTCATGCTCCTGGTTGTCCGTTGGTTCTCAGTGTCTTGCCAGTGGAGTTGTTTGTTCCCTCTTTTTCTTACTCTGCCCCTGCCTCTACTCTGAAAAGGAGGTGGAGGTTGATGGAAGATCAGTCTTTGGTACCCTTGGTGTGACCCAGGGTACAGGGGGTACTACATCGGTCCCTGTTGGTGAAATGGTAGGTTTGGATAACCATACACGGGTGGTGGTGGGAGATGTCCCTGTTTTTGTGGATTTCTACCCAGCTAGAGTTACTCGAATTGCTGTGGGATGATCAGTTGGAGTTGTTCGGGGTTGTCAAGCCCTCATCAGAGAGGGCATCGTTGTCCAAGGGTTGGAAGTCCTCCTTTGTGGAGTGGTATATCTTTTCTCTCAAAAACCTTTTGGCGTCCTTCTGCAATTTTTTTATCTTTTGTTGTAAGAAATAATCGCTGTGGTCAGATATCTCAGAGTTGATTTCGGCCAAACGGGTTTTGTGTGCCGAAATGCTAATGCAAGTCTTTAGGCCATTCTCGGCTATGTTTATTTTGATGATGAGTGCTTCGCAGAGGTGTTTTGCTGTGACTATAATCAGGACGAGCCGGTTGCGGGTGCATTTCCACATGATCTGACTCCATTCTTGTCTAAAGATCATGTCGGCAAGACAAATGTGTGGTGCAGTTCTCACTAGCAGACTGCTAGGAGCTGTGTTTGCCCTGAGGTATTCTGTCATTATGGTACCATGGAGTGCAATTTCAACTTGCAGTTCTTTAAGGGAGGCTAAAGTGTTCCGGTCTCCCTGTAGACTGATTGAGGTCATGTTCCTTTCTCTGTCTAGTAATGATGGTGTTTTTAAGATTTCTGCCACTATGTCATCGCCAAATCCCAATCCTAGGATGTCGCCTATGTCGGATGTGGTCATGTTTCAGGAGAATTAGAAAAGTTTGGTGAAATAAGATAGAGTAGGGGTCCCTCGGCTGAACCGCTGTGCTACTACTATATCAAAAAGGAGAAGGGGGACCAGGAGCGAATTATGGTCCAGTGCCCGTGCTCCAATGTCAAGTAGTACAACCAACAAGGGGGGTCACTGTTCCGTCGGTGTGGGTGCTGCAGAGTCACACTCACATCGAAAAATGAGTTAGTAGGAAAAATAGGGAGTTTAAAAAAGATAGAACTAGGTCTAAGACCCTCTTCGTGAGGGGGAAAGACACTTCTTGTCTCTTGTTCCCCTCACACACCCCGAGGAATGTCATCATCGGGCATTTGCTCCTAGTCTGGCCGGCGCTGCAATGCCCTATGGGTCCCCCGAAGGGTCACTTTGGCGAAGATCTTCTTAAATCTGACTTAGAGACTTGCGTCACACATGTACAACTTTGTGTGATACAAACGTGGAGCAAGCCTCTCGTAAATATGCCCCTAAGTAGAAGATAGAGTGGCACAAAATGTTCAAAGAGATTTGGGGTAGATTCATTAAAATTTAACGAAATGCAGAGCAGAAATAAATGTTGCTGCGCTGTGTTGCATGAGAGAGAGAGCAGTACAACACTCCCCTCCTCCCCCAAGAGCAGGCATAGGATCCGACTGCCTAACATCATGCACACATCTTTGCTCTCAGTGTCATATTTAGCATAGGTTTCGTACTGTAATTGTACCCTTTAGTACACAGTACTATGCTTGTGTGCTGTACAATGCAGCACACATGCAGCCAGAAAAGCTTGTAGAAATAAAAACATTTATCCTGTTAATGACTGCTTCAAAGAGGCTTTTTTGAGCTAAACCTTTTCTACTATTGTTAGTGGATAGGACTTTGCATTACAAACCAATGTGGTTGCATGGGAACATCCATCCATCACCCATTGACACAAAGTAACACAAAGCAGCGCATTGTGCTGTGTTGCGCTACTTTCAGACAACTCTCCAGCACAAAATAATGTTTTGCAGTGGAAAGTTTTAATTATTTTGTGCTGGTCAGTGTCCCTTATGCGGCACTAACTCAGTGCAAATTGTTAGTAAATCTTGCTCCAAGTTCAAGACAAAACAAGTGTTCTAAAAAATAATAAGTCTAACACCAAACATCTTAGGAATCAGTGAATCCATCATGGAGCCGGGAAACTCGTGTGGACAAGTATCCAGCTCATGTACTCTTCATGGCTTCCCAGTGCACTTACAACATCTCAGAATAGACTGGACATTGTAGGGGTGTATCTGCTCATTCTGATATGCCCACACATAGGATATAGTGCATTCTGCCTTAGGGATAAAGGCCTGCAATAGGGGTAACTTACTTATGTCTTATACAGTGCATGGGAGGCATGGCATACAGGGTTGTGTGCCATGTTGACTCTTTGGATTTTCCTGCACCAAGACAAACAGTCTGCAATGGCAGGGTGCTTAGCCTTGGTGAGAGGTCACTGGCGTGGCACAACTAGTGGTGCAGTTCCAGAGACCCTCTTCTGGACCCATGCGCTTGGGTAGCAGGGGTACCATTTCCTATGGACTTGTAGGGGTAACTGAAGTCGTGACAATAATGGTACAGTTTTGAGAAAGAGATCCGGAACTGGGAACTTGGTTAGAAGAGACCCAGTGCACTTACGGCTGGAAATCACAACAGTCATCGGGGAAAATTGTGGACTAACCTTTCAAAAAGAGGTACTTTCTTACATGTTCCAAAGACAGGTTCTCCAGCCCAGCGTCTGTGTAGTGAAGAATGGTTCCCTCTAGCCCATGGTTTGTGTCCTGAAGACCCTCCAGGGTCTGTGTATCAAAGACAGGTTCCCTATGACCTAATGTCAGGTTCCCTCGAGCCCAGGGTGTGTGTACAAAGATAGATATCCTCCAGCCCAGGATCCGTGTGTCTAAAAAAAGTTCCCTCCATCCATGGTTTGTGTACTTGTTGGAAAGTGGATTATTGGTAGGAACACATGTAGGTTTGCCACTGGCAAGTCCACTAACATAGCATAGGGCTCAGAATAGGTCTTAGAAAATTATTCCTATGCTCAACTCTTAATAGCATGGCTGCGAGCAGGCAGGCTTAACTTCAAAGCAGGTATGTAAAGAATTTAAAAACACCAATTCAGTAAATAATTAAGACACAACACACAATACAAATCCAACACCAATTTGTGAAAATAGGAAATATTTTTATCTCTTAAATGACACCAAAACGAAAGATATTCACTGTAGGGAACCAGAGATATGAATTTTTGAAGATTAGTCACGTTCTAGTGCTTGGAATCCAACAGTGCCCCTTTTACTCATTCGATGCCTCTGACAGGGACACATTCACCTTTAGCAATTGTTATGGAGGATCTCTCACCAGTCTTGTGCAGCCTCCTCCAGCAGGCGGGGTCCAGTTAGAACACCTTCCTGAAGTTCTTCTTGCGGGTCCCAAAGTGTCCAACACACAAGCCAAGGTTCTGGAATCTCTAAGAAGGTCCTTGAAAGTGTGAGACTTCAATTCCCACAATCCACTTGGACAAAACCCTTACAAACCCACTGGTAGTACTCCAGGCTGGGATTCTTTGTGAGGATGTCCAGGTGAGCTCTGTTGATCCGTAGCCTGCAGGGAGTCCACTCTTTAGTCCTTTTGAAGCAGGTTTGATCCGCAGGGCTGTAGGTTCAAATGGTATAAAAAAGGCGCAAACGCAGAGTCCTGGCCTTTGGAAATGCACTTCGAAATCTTCAGCGCAGGCCCTTCTGATTCTCTTCAGTTTCAAGCAGCAGATCTCCAGGGCTCGGCCCCTCTCCGATACTTATTCCTAGTCCTCTGGGTCAAGCACGAGGTCACTCCTGACCAATGGAGTGCAGGCTTCCACCCAAAGGTCTGACCACTTCCTGCAGAGTGTTGCAGAATGCTAACCCAGAAACCACTATTCTTCCAAAATTCAATAGGTCAGAATTGTCAACAGGCTAAGAAGACCTGGCTAGACACACCCCTAGGATGGCTAATCTCCATAGCCTCTCCCCCTTGCATCTGCCCATTCCTTCCTTGATCCTAGCATCTGCCTGTAGGTGAACAGTTTAAAGGTGTAAATGGCACTGAGGCCTTCTCTTTCCTTTGAAGACCATAGTTTACGACTCCTCCCCCTGCTCTGGCATTCCTAAGGCCAGCAACCTCTCCTCCCCGAGAGGCTTCCTAACCCCAGGCGTTATTTATCACCTCTTCCACGCAGCCAGGCTCACCCACTTATCCCTGACAAATCAGGGCAGAGCAGTACATGGTTGAATTTTGGCTTACAGACAAAAAAAAGTCTTATAACTTCTTGTCTGTACATTTTACAATAAGTTCAACAATACCATATTGTTGGATTGATCCTTACCATTCTACTGAGTCCCTTAATCCTAATTTTTTATGGCTTTTCTTTCTCCAGTCATTTACTAATAACCTTTTCCAATGTTAACCTTTGGCATGGGATTTGCAATAGGAAAACTGACTTGGGCCCTTTTTCCCGGACCACAGCTTATAAAAACATATTTTATAAGTACGCTACATATATCTAGAGGACCCCCACCCCAGGAACACCTAGGTGAGACTTAAGGGGTTCTGAATATGTAAAAATATGGCAGATCCTACCTCCACAGTGTTCCTAGCATCAAAGTCGAAATTTGGGCAGCACTTTATCACAATGAGGAGAGTGAAATGTGAAATTCCACTTAAGCCAGGACCTATAAAACTGATTTTATAAGGGTCCACCTTATAAATACCTGACCCCCTCTGTTGGGATATAAAATTATATGTACTTATGATTGGCCCACTATGTACCGTATAACCATATATGCATCTGAATAATTATGCGGTATTATGTAGTATATGTATGCTTCACGATTGCTTCAGGAAGGCCCATTTCGACCTATTGGTATAACTGAAGCCATTTTGTTTCATTTCTCTGTGTGCTAGTATTGCTTCCCTGAAACCACGTGATTCCCTTGCTCGGTTTCGAAACCCCAGACAGTCGAGCTGCCCATTATATTAGTTAGCTTGCAACTCGAGGAAACCCAAGGTCACACCTGTCTTTCTTGTGGGATGCGCACATTCTAGCAGAGCCCGTTCCTGTACTCCCCGGGCTACAGATAGAAAGGGAGGCACCTCGCTGACCTGCCCCCAGAATAGCTTAGGCCTAGACTACTAACAAATGTGTTGTGCCTTATATGGGTATTGCTTTTGGCTCACTGACAAACTGTATTTTTCCTTGTAGGGTGTGATTATGAACTTGTGAAATGTATATATGCTTTGTACTTCAAACACGTAGTTAGTCTCCTCTGTGCACCTCTGAGGGTCGTGCAGCCTGAGGCTACCCTGCCAGAGCTTGCATTTGATGAATAAACGATTGAACCTTCTCCATTGCCGACTGAATTATTATTTGCAATAGAGGTATACGGGCTATTTGTAAGTATAGCCTGTTTAATTAATTTTGATTCCTTCACCACCCCTGGAACATCTAGGGGAGACCCTGGGGGTTCCTAATATGCCACAACATTGCAGGTTATCCATTTCTAAGTGCCCCAAACGCAAAAGTCGAGTTTTGGGACAATTTACTTCTTAAATGCAGACCTGCCACACAGGGCCACTTTTAAAAATACCTCAGGCTTCAGCAGTGCACACATGTAAGTGCAGTAGGTCTGATGGCCTCTAAACTGCCATGCCCTATTTATACTAGGGAATGATGGGTAGTTTCAATACCCTGCCCTAATATGTACTAGGGCCCTATGGGGTAGGTCATGCCAATAATAGGGGTACACCAAAGCTCACGGTACCCTAGCGTATGTAGGTGTTTTCACTGTATTCTAAGTGTTTCCAGTCAAGGCCCAGGGTCAGTTAGAGTTACCACCAGTACCAGTCAGCAAAACAAAAAGCTGGGGGTGCCCACGGCACAGGATGACTTTGCAACAGTACCGAAGAGACGAACCCCCCATCCCAGGGTTTGTGTACCGAAAACATGTTCCCTCGCATCCAGGGTCTGTGTACTGAAGACAGGTTCCCTCCCACCCAGGGTCCGTGTACTGAAGACAGATTCCCTCCAGCCCAGGGTCTGTGTACTGAAGACAGGTTCCCTCCAGCCGAGGGTGTGTATACTGAAGAAAGGTTCCCTCCAGGACAGGGTCTGTGTACTGAAGACAGGTTCCATACAGGACAGGGTCTGTGTACTGAAGACAGGTTCCCACCCACCCAGGGTCTGGGTACTGAAGACAGATTCCCTCCTACCCAGGGTCTGTGCACTGGAGACAGGTACACTCCAGCGGAGGGTCTGTGTACTGGAGACAGGTTCCCTCCAGCCCAGGGTCTGTGTACTGAAGACAGGTTCCCTCCAGACCAGGGTCTGTTTACTGAAGATAGGTTCCCTCCAACCAAGGGTCTGTGTACTGAAGACAGGTTCCCTTCAGCACAGGGTCTGTGTACCAATAGTCCCATATGACCAACAAGCAGAAAATGAAATATGGGGTGTGTTAGATTTGTGGGTCTCTGGTTTGCACGGGTAAGTACTTGCGACAATCAGGGACCCTCTCCTCTAGTCAGGGCAAGGGACTTACTCCTAAAAATAACCCCTGCTCACCCTCTAGGTAGTGTGGCGCAATCAGACAAGGCTAAAATTCAGGGCGTTAGTAGTTAAGCATTTATGATCACATACAGTAACCCCTGCACACACCACAAATGGACACCAGGCGTTTGTATATATAAAAATAGGTATTTTATATAAATACTAGCGGCCCGTCCCGACTTTGTCTGGGTATCAAAAAGCAACTTAGCAATGGTTGAATGATGGAAAGAAAAATGTATTTCAATACTTCATGGTACACTACATTTCGTGTTTCATTACAATCAGGATTTAGAATATATTGGTTGTGGGCATTCCCGGACCTCGAGAGTGCGACATATAACTGGCCATGAGTGAAGCAGTCCTCTTGTAAGTCTATCCCAATGACTTTGTATGTCTGACCTTGTGATTTGTTAATGGTGGATGCAAAAGCAATGTTAATAGGGAATTGTAAGCATTTGAATTGGAAAGGTAGATCAGTAGGGATCATGGGTATCCAGGGAATATGGGCTAACTGTCCTGCAGCAGGGCCAGTGAGAATAGTACTCCCAATTACATAAGGTGAAAGAGATTTAACTTGTAGCCACGTACCATTGCAGAGATTTGGTGGATGTAGGTTACGTAATAACATGATAGGAACACCTATTTATATTTGGAGCGTATGAGGGGAAAGTCCGGAAGTGGTAAGTGAGTTGAAGAATTCTTGAGGATAATGGACGGCGTCTTGGGTATCTAGTACAGTATCTATGGAATTATATAGTGTGTTTTCACCTGGGAATAATGATAGGATGGGTTCATTAATATGATGTACAGCCGAATTTCTTGCTGCAACTATAGACCTTTCACAAATCCATGTGTAATCTTTGCATAGAAGATGCTGAATGTCTGGGTAAACATGTTGTATGAGTTCATTTAAGGTACAAAGACGCTTACCTATGTTATGTATGTTGATAATGCCATTAGGGTCAGGTATTTCTCCATTACCCACTTGTAGTAGACGATCGGCAAATAGTGTATCTCCACCTCCTAAATGTGTTCTCATGTTAGTGCGCAAGGTAATTGATTGAACAGAGTTCCATAGGTGTGATGCTTTTAAGCATTAGTATATCAGCCCGCGTGCCTCTAGGCACCACAGGAAGTGTTTGCCGAAAGTCACCAGCAAACACGAAAGTAACCCCTCCCATGATGTGGTAGGAATTTCTAATGTCTTGGAGAGTTCTGTCAACTGCTTCAATATGTGAGCGGTGTGTCATAGTACATTCATCCCACACGATAAGAGATACATTTTGAAGGAGTTTACCCAAAGGTCAGTTTTTACGAATAGAGCATATAGAATCCTTTTCAAGAAAAACTGTTAAAGGAAGTTTAAAAGTTGAATGTGCAGTTTTCCCAGCAGTTAGCAAAGTCGTAGCTATTCCAGAAGAAGCTACAGCTAGAGCCAATTTCCCTGAAGATCTAACTTTGGCTAGTATGAGGTTCATTAGGTAAGTTTTTCCTATGCCACCCGGTACATCTATGAAAAATAACGGGCCAGATGTAGGTCGCCAATTACCGGTCGGTAACGGACAATTTCGGCCGTTACCGACCGTTATTTGGTTTTTGAGATGTAGGGGCAATTTTGTTACAGAATCGGTAAATTTACTGAATCAGTAAATTTACCGATTCTGTAAAATACCGAATCGGTAATTTTACCGATTCTGTAAAACCCAGATCTAGGTAGCACTGCTTACAGTGCTACAGGCCTTCAGGATTTGGTATTTTACCACCCAATCCAATTGGGTGGTAAAATACCGAATTCAGGTGTACATGCACATCTGTGCATGTACACCTGTGCCATGTGACGCACAGACATGCATTAGGGCATGTATGTGTGCCACACGTCACACAAGCCTATACTTGGGGTGCTAGAGGGTGTCAAAGTGACACCCCCTGCACCCTTGCAGGATTCGGTATTTACCGATTCGGTAAATACCAAATCGGTATTTCCCATTGATTCCTATGGGCTTCATGGCCCTTAGGAATCAATGGGCAATATCGATTCGGTATTTACCGAATCGGTGAATACCGAATCATACCGATTTGATAATTCTAAAATTAGAATTAACTACATCTGCCCCCTTCCTATTTACCGACTCCTAAATACTGAATCGGTAAAATTTGGTATTTAAAAGTCGGTAAATAGGAATTACCTACATCTGGCCCAACTTGCCTTGCTTATTGTCAACACAATCAACTACGGTGTTATAAGCAAGTAGTTGATCGGGAACTACGTTCGGTAAGTGTTAAGCAAGGTAGTTATGTAGGTTAGGAATATTGTGTGCGGTAGCTATATTGTGGTATCCAGTCTGGTTACTACTGACTGGCGTTGGCAGGCAGAAATCTTGCAAGGACTTTTCGCTTAATAAATATAGTGAGTCATCAATTTCTATAAGTCCTTGGTTTTGGATGTCATTGTTGATTTGCATACAGTTATTATGAGAGTGCAGACGCATACGGTGTAGTATATCTTGACATAGTTACTCTTGAAATATTTCCCATAAAGCAATTGGATCAGATGGTTGGCAAAACAGCAAAATGGTTACAAACAATTCATGTAGTTTTGATGGTGAATCACAAAGTGCGGCATCAGCTAATGTATGCTCCCAATGTTCGTCGTCTTCAATAAGACCTAGTTGTTTACAGGCTGCATGATAGGTTGCCATTAGTAGACCGTTAACAGTCAAAAGACTGGCAAAATCAGTAGGGCCACGAACATGTTGCAAAAGAATCCTTTAATGGAAACATTCAGACTGGTTAGGGTGAATACTGTACATCCTACCAAGAGCAGAATCTCTCCTAACTCCAGGGTGACCTACTACCTCCTGGCCGCGTTTCTGACATGTAAAGGTGGAATGAGCCCAAGTGTAGTACTGCGGAACCTCGTGGTATAGTAAGGTTTTTGCAAAATCGTCAGACACACATAATTTGAAGAATATAGTAAGGGTTGTTGCAGAGGGAGTTTCTGCAATGTGTCTAATGTTAGCTTCTGTAAAATATACTCGTTGTCCATTAGGTAGGTGAACGGCCATATGTGTGACAGTCGGATGCCTTTCATGAATGTGAAGCCTCCACACAGCTTCGGAAGTGCTAATATACCGGCCATTAACATATGTTTCAATTTCATTGTGTTGGTTCTGTATAGTAGCAGTTGCCTGATCTGAGCCTTTGTTTATATATTTGCATATATTTAATCGCTTTGACCGATTGGCAGTATTCTATATTAATGTGTGCATTAAAGCTGCGGCACAGTACAGGTGGAACTACCCACCGATTATTGACCATGACCTCCTCTCCACTGACAGTGATTGTGACAGTATGACCACCATCCTCTGGGCTTCTCCTACGGTAAACAGGATACCCATTTACACCTGTTTCAGTATCTTTCGTAAGAGTTCTTGGATATTTTTTAGTACAAATACCGTTCTTCATACAGGGTGAAAGAATGTTGTGTTCTCCACATGGGCCATGAACCATGTTTTTCTTTACAATTTGGAGTAGTTTTTGATCATTGACCGGATCAGGCAGCTCGGCTGATATTATTAGATCAACTTCGTCTGGCTGTATTTTACGTTCAAGCCACAATAGAATCTGTACGTGCGGCAGTCCTCTCTTTTGTCATTCGATTGTGAAAATGTAAGCTTTACTTGTACCAAAGATAGCTTTTTGGGTTACCAGCTTCATAAGTGCTTTCACCTTTAAATTGAAGACACGCGCTACGATGTCATGTCTATCGCAGGATCTTTGTTTTGCAAATAAATGACGCTTAATTTCTGGCCATTCTGGATTGCAGGTGAAGGTGATAAACAAATCTGGTCTCCCATACTGCCTAACATATGTCATGGCATCCTGTGTCTTTTCATGCATGTACCTGGGCGAGCCAGTGAAAGTAGATGGTAATATAACGTGTTGCCCTATATCTAGTGCCGAGATGTTCTGATCTTGATTAACCACATTCTTTAAATGGACGTAGTTATCTGCGTGAAGTTGTTTTTGATTACGATGTATAAAATCTTGTCTTTCCGTAATCAACTTTGCCATCATATCCACAATGTATTGATTGAATAGATTGCGGAACCAATGCAAGGTATTGAAAGCACCGGATCTAACCATTAGAGTATAGGCATAGTACTGCATGCATGTGATAGTTTTGTCAGCACACAAATGGTTTAGGGGTATATTTAGACAATAGCCATCCTCCCTCTTGTGAATAGAATGGGGTATTGTAAAGGATCATATGCTCAATGTAATTCTGAGACTCTAAGTAATAGGCCGCCTCGAGTATTTAATTTGATGTCATGGGACTCCTTGTTCTCATTGACTAAAAGCACAGCAACCTCATCTGTGGTAGGTGCATTGTACCTCCCTTGATGTACATTTGGTGGGCGTTGATCAGCGTGGATAATGAGGTGCAAGTCTTCCTTCTGTACATTCATTTCAGAGTTGTACTAAGGGACTGAATGTAAGTGTTATGTGTGTATAAAGTCTCCTGTAGTAGTTCAATGAGCAGTATGTTTACATGTGGCAGCATGTGCGACCGTGTGTTGAGTTGATGTTGTTGAGATAGGAAATATATTTGCAGAAATTAGGCCGGTTTGCCAACCTGCGGAAGTAGACTGCCAATTAAATGGTATAACTGCCCATGGATTTTAAAGGTCGGAGTTAGAATTGGGAGTCTCTGGTTGGCGCAAGTATTCACTTGTGACAAGCAGGGACCCTCTCCTCTAAGTCAGGGCGAAGGATGACCCCTTTAGAATTACCCCTGCTCACCCTGTAGATGCGTGGCGCGAGCAGACAAGGCTAAACTTCAGGCGTTATGGGTTAAGAATTTGTTGATACACACAGTAAACACATCAATTGCACCACGAAGGGACACCAAACAGGTTGTCTATAAAAATAGTATTCATATATATATATATTCTTAAGCAGACTTATTACAAGACCTAGTAACGTTGTTCAAGTGGGCCACAATACTTTTAAATAAAGGTTTCTTTTGGACAGTTCCCAACAGTAGGTTCAGTTTCTTTGGCAAGGTTGGTAGTCTGTTAAAATTACTTCTTTTGCAGGTTTCAGATACTTGGGGCCAGCCTTGGGCCCGCTGGACGGTTCGTAGCGCTTCTGTGCGTTGTTTTCAGGAGAAATCACCAGGCCCTACCAATGCTCACGCATCTAGCGTGAGCAAGCATACGCGGCGGTCAGTCTATGTAAAAAGATACGAAGAGTACAGGTAAACGCTGAAGATGGGAAGCGTACAGGCTCCTTCCAATACGGAGTGTACGGTTCCCTTTCAATATGGAGCACACCGTTCAGTTCAGCTTCTCAGCGTACTTGTGAGAACTACGGCGCGCACAGCTCACAGTTCTCAGCGCACTCTTGTGAATGCAGGGCGCACAGGTCACAGCTAACACGAAACACACAGGGGTGCGAGGTGCTTGCCGTACAGTTTGCTTCCTTAACTGCGAAGCGCTCAATCTTTTCAATGCGCATCGTACCTTGGTTCTGATGATATCGGCGAAGGTGGAGGCGAGGCGCACAGCGGCTCCTGGGCAGAGCGAGGCTGGCGCCCGAGGCGTCCGCACTTCGGGGGTCTGCTCTATGGATCTTTAGGTCTGGTGGGGGTTTCAAGCGGGAGCGTGGGGGGCACACCAGCGAGATTCCAGTGGCGAGGTGACAGGGCGGCCTGACACAGCGGGGGAAGAGCGGCTCAGCGGAGCGGGGCTCTTCCTCGGCGGGAACGGCCAAACAGCAGCAGTCACGGCCTCGCGAGGGGCTGGCGGGCACCAGGGTCACGGCTCCGGCGGGGCAAAAATCCTCACAGTTACCTGCAGACGAGCAGAGAGCAGGTTGAGCCAGATGGTCCTGTGGCTCAGGTCAGGGGGCAAGCTCTCTTTCAAGCCCTTGGAGATAGTTGAAAAGCACAGGTTCTTTGTAGATAAACAAGATGCAGCAAGTCTTTAAAAGTTCCTCTCTGCTCTCCTTTGGCAGCAAGGTCACCACTGGAGGCCAGTCCCCAGGAGAGGGACAGTCTTCCTCCTTACAGCTTTCCCGGCACCTCCTCCTCAGGCAGAGCTTCTTCTTAGCTTCAAGCAGATCTAGTTTGTTAGGAGCAGGGCTCCTATATTTATACTCAGTTTCTTTTGTCTTTTCTGGCCAGGGGGGCCTTTGCATAGCCCATTTCAGTTTTGAAGCACTCCGTTGTGCTGTTCCTGGCTTTTCCTTTCAGTCTGAGGGGCAGGGACATCAGACGCTCCGCAGGAGGTGGAGCCAGCATTGTGGTGGCAGAGCACAGCCCTATTCAGAGTCAAGGGGCACTCCCACCTCCCACCAAGGTGTAATCCTAGCATTCACCACCGGTCATCCCCCAGCCCTGTCACTCACACAACCCAGACAGTCAGATACACATCCTAGCAGAGGCGGGCTGAAATGGTTAGGCAAGCAAATGCTAGGTTTCTAAAAGTAACATTTGCAAACACAGTATATTAAAATAAACTTTACTAAAAAAAGTATTTTATTATTCTGAGTTCAGGCATACTAAACTTGACTTTCTACCATGTTCCCTGAGCCTGCTGGGATTATAGGGTGTAATAATTCCAGCAGCCCATCTTGGCCTATGAGAACAGGTATCCTTACAATAGTGAAAAACGAAATTGGCTGTAATTAAGGGTGGGCGTAAAATCCGTTTCGCGGGCGAATTTGCGGATTTTCCGCGATTTCGCGATGCGAGAATCGCGTGAAATCGCGGTAAAATCCGCGAATCAGCGGGGACGAATTTTCAGCCAAGCAAGGGTTACAGCAGCAGGTGCAAAAGTTGAACCTAATTTCTTTGTAACCTTTTACAAAAGGGTTACAAACAAATTAACTTCAACTTGGACACCTGCTGCTAATTGCTTCCTGGCGCCTCGTTGCCTACTTGCAACTATTCTCTGACCCTGCTCTGACCCTTGAAGCAGGGTCAGAGAATAGTTACAAGTAGGCAACGAGGCACCTGTCCAAGGAATTAAACCTCATCAGGAAGCACTTACAGATATAAAAAACAGGAAGAAGGGAGAGGATGGCAAATACACCCATTTTGAGTTGTCAGGAGGGGTTAAACTAAAAGAGACCTTTACAGCACAATTTTCATATGCATTTTGCTAAAAATAAAAAGCTGTATGTTCTGTAGGGGCAACTCAGGAATCTGGCCCTTCAGAGATCCGGCCTCTCTTTCTTTCTCTCGTTCTCTCTCTCCCTCTCTCTTTCCCTCTCTATCTATCTATCTATCTATCTATCTATCTATCTATCTATCTATCTATCTATCTATCTATCTATCTATCTATCTATCTATCTGTCTATCTATCTCTCTCTCCCTCTCCCATAAACGACTGCATGGGTAACTTCGCTATGCAAGCGGCTCGCGAAGACGCAAAAAGCCCCGCGAACACGCAAAAAACCCCACGAACACGCAAAAAAACAAAAATCTGCAAATTCGCACAAATTCGCGAATTTTGCGGATCACGAATTCGCAAATCCGCAAATATCGCGAGTTCGCAAAATTCACCCATGCTTAGCTGTAATTCACTATTAGGACTTGCCACACACATCAGGGCTTGTCCTACCTTACACTTACAATGCACCCTGTCCTTGGGCCTACCATGGGGGTGACTAAAATGAAGCAAAGGAAAGGTTTAGAGGATGGCAAATGTGTGCACTAGCCCAGCCAGCATGACAGTACCAGACTGCACGCAGGTTCTGCAATGGCAGACCCTAGACACATTTTAAAAGGCTGCTTCTGTGGGTGGTGCAACCAGCGCTGCAGGCCCACTAGGAGTATTTGCATTTACAAGCCCTTGCACTCCTGGTGCACTTTACTGGGGAGGTGTGGCTCACTGGTTAGAGGCGGCAGACCCGAGTGCCGAGAACGGCCCGGGACCAGGGTTCGATTCCCGACGCGGCAGGGTCTTGGACCAGGATCAGCGGACTGATAATTCTCGCATCGGTGCCTACTCCGACCAGGGATCACACTCGGCAACTCTGGGCATTAGCTTGCCTTATCTCCACAACGGCCCCACACAAACGCCGGGGATGCCTGGTTTCACCTTGGAGACCCCCAGGAGGGACTATCTCACAGGGAAAGCCAGGACGGGTTCCCCAGCGGTCTATAGCGCTACGAGGCCTCCGGGTAGCAGTGCGCTTTACAAGACACAACAATTTACAATTACAATTACAGTAAATCCAATGAGCCAATCATGGAAATCAACCACATACACATTTTGCACAGGGAGAGCATATGCACATTAGCACTGGTCAGCAGTGGTAAAGTGCCCAGAGTCATTAAACCAACAAAAAAAAGGTCAGAGAGAATATGGGAGGAAGGCAAAAAGTTCAGGGATGACCCTGCCAAGAGGGCCAAGTCCAACACAACCCCCTGCAAGCCAAAACGCAGGGTAGATCAATCACCACTGTGATGGACTTCCCGGCTTTGGGCGATAGAACATGGACCTGGCCCGCAACAGCAGGGGCACATTCCAGTTCTACGCCAATCTGAGCCTATTTCAAATCCTCTGTCTATACACTCAGGGTACACCCAGCTAATCCATGGGGCACCCTTCTCTTCTTCTGTGAACACCACCTGTGCAGCTCCTAACCGTAACTTGCTCACAGGTGTGTCCCAACAGACAGTCGTCAAATCACAGTGGCCACTGACAGTAGTCAGGGCTGAGACCCAGGCCTTATGCCTCTCAGGGCTCTCAAACCTCTGTTGCGTTAAGGAGCGGGGGGCAGTAGCCCCCGGTGCTTGGCACCTTTTGTCCACTCTCCCTCCTGTCAGGTCAGGTATTTTGTCCTGGCACTGACCCACCAGCCCCAGGCCTGTACCTGGTGGGTGGAGCAAACACTGGGGTGGGCTCTCCAACACCCGCTCCTCCTCCTTGGGGCTCTGTACCCTCCCACCTGGAGTGGTACCCCCTTCCAGAATTGTCAGGGCACCTGTGGCAGGTGATCTGCACAATTCGCTCACCAGTTCAGGGGTGCTATCCTGCAACTGGGGTACCTGGTCAGGGGGGACGACCTGCACCTGGCCTTCTAAACTAGGGTCTAAACCCTCTAGTTGAACCGGGGTCAGAGGCGAGGACTCCCTCCCTCTGCACCCCCTTCCAGATGGCTCTACCCTCCTACCTGGAAAGGCACTGCAAAAAGACAGACTGGTAGGGACACTGATTACAGTGGTCCCACCCCCCAGGTCAGACAGCCTCTGAACCTGGCTTTCCAACTCAGGGACCCAACCCTGCAGTCGAACACTCACCTGGCACACCAGGACTTCCTGGGGAGCACACATGACCCCCTTGAGGGTAACACATATTTCTTGTGCTGTGTGACAGTCTGCCTGGCACCGATCTCCCGTCCCCTGTCCATCTGACAGTGTGCGAAGATGTCCCAGGACAGAAGTGGTGTCACCATGGTCACTTCCTGGGGACGCAGCCCTTCTAGCTGGCACCTGACCCACTGGTTCTTCCACTGGGGACTCTTTCCCCCTCTCACCCCTCCATCTGGACCTCTGCACCCTCCCAACTGGAGTGGTACTGCCAGATACCAGAACAACTGGAGCTCTGTTTACAGAGCCTCCACGTTCTCTAGCCACGGAGGAATCTCCCTCAGAGGGTGACTCATTCCGGACAGCCTACGCTCCCCACCTGGTGTTCCCTTAAAGAACCATCCAGGCTCTGAGACTGAGGTTGGGCACTACCGGGACAAAACCCATTCTCACTCCTTCCCCTTAAGGACAAGACGTGAGGCCCTACACCCCTCTCACTACTACAGGACCTAGCTGGGCTACTCTGCGCTACTTCCACCACTCTGGGCTGGAAGATACCTGAGCCACTCCCCACAGGATCACACCCCAATTCCTCTCCAGACCCTCTGGAATCCACCAACAGGTCTGCCTCCAATGTGAGCTTCCTGGGGTCAGAGAACTCACTCTCAAACAGGTGTTGGCATAGCTCTGGAAAACTGGGACTTAAAGTATGCTCTCCCATCATTGGATTACACAGCCCCCTAGCAGGGTTAACCAAACTATCCTTCACCTCTCCATCCAGTGCCTCACACACATGCTCCACACCATTCTTCTGAGACTGGCCAGACAGTAGCAGACTGTCTCTGTCACACAACCCACACTCTTCTGGGCGGTCTTTACACTCACCGACCAGGACCTCAACCATGGGGGAATCCCTCCAACCACTAGGACCATGAACTCCTACGCCAGCCACCCTATTCCCTTCAGGGACGCTGCGCACCACTGGAGCTACCTCATGCCCTTGAACCTCCTGGTGTAAGTTAACCCCCTCCAAGTCAGATGCCATATCTCTAGGTGTGCGCACTATGCTGTCAGCACTAGATACCTGAATGTTGCTGCCACCAGCTGAGCTGGACTCCACCTCCAACTCAGCAAAGCTCAATCTGTGAGCTACCCAAATCTCTGGATGTTGGGCTGAAGCCCTCCTGGCTTCAAGCTCCTTGAGCTCCAAATCAAGTTCTCTCATTTTCAAGTAGTGATCGCTTTGGCGTTTTTGCGCCTCCATGGCTAATCTCTGTTTCTCCATTTCCATTTGTCCCTTTAATCTTGCCATCTCCATTTCATGTGCCTTGGTTGCTGCCCTGTCTGCCAACTCCTCTGGCGACAGACATCTGGTTGCTGCCTTTTCCATCCTCACTGAACCAGGCATGCCGTTTCACCAGCACATGGAGATCTCCCGGCAAAATTAAAAAACAATGGAAATCTGTGGCTGCGTGATAGGTCTGCTCTCACTATGTGGTGATCAATAATTCACTGTATGGTAACTACAAATGCAAATTCTCCAATCCTTACCGCTGCCACCAATGTTAGAATTGGGGGTCTCTGGTTGATGTAAGTATTTACTTGTGACAAGCATGGACCCTCTCGTCTAAGTCAGGGTGAAGGATGACCCCTTTAGAATTACCCCTGCTCACCCTCTAGGTGCGTGGCGCGAGCAGACAAGGCTAAACTTCAGGCGTTATGGGTTAAGCATTTGTAGATACACACAGTAAACACATCAATTGCACCACAAAGGGACACCAAACAGGTTGTATATAAAAATAGTATTTATATCTATATATTCTTAAGCAGACTTTTACAAGACCTAGTAACGTTGTTCAAGTGGGCCACAATACTTTTAAATAAAGGCTTCTTTTGGACAGTTCCCAACAGTAGGTTCAGTTTCTTTGGCAAGGTTGGTAGTCCGTTAAAATTACTTCTTTTGCAGGTTTCAGATACTTGGGGCCAGCCTTGGGCCCGCTGGACGGTTCGTAGCGCTTCTGTGCGTTGTTTTCGGGAGAAATCACCCGGCCCTACCAATGCTCATGTATCTCGCGTGAGCAAGCGTACGCGGCGGCCAGTCTATGTAAAGAGATATGAAGCGTACAGGTAAACGCTGAAGATGGGAAGCGTACAGGCTCCTTCCAATACAGAGCGTACAGTTCCCATTCAATATGGAGCACACAGTTCAGTTCAGCTTCTCAGTGTACTTGTGAGAACTACGGCACACACAGCTCACAGTCCTCAGCGCACTCTTGTGAATGCGGAGCGCACAGGTCACAGCTAACACGAAGCACAAAGGGGTGCGAGATGCTTGCCGTACAGTTCGCTTCCTTAACTGCGAAGCGCTCAATCTTTTCAATGCGCATCGTACCTTGGTTCTGATGATATCGGCGAAGGTGGAGGCGAGGTGCACAGCGGCTCCTGGGCAGAGCGAGGCTGGCGCCCGAGGCGTCCGGACTTCGGGGAGTCTGCTCTCTGGATCATTGGGTCCGATGGGGGCTTCAAGTGAGAGCGTGGGGGGCACACCAGCGAGCCTCCAGTGGTGAGGTGACAGGGCGACCTGACACAGCGGGGGAAGAGCGGCTCAGCGGAGCGAGGCTCTTCCTCGGCGGGAAAGGCCAAACAGCATCAGTCACGGCCTCAAGGAGGGGCTGGGGGGAGCACCAGGGTCACGGCTCCAGCGGGGCAGAAATCCTCACAGTTACCTGCAGACGAGCAGGGTGCAGGTTGAGCCAGATGATCCTGTGGCTCAGGTCAGGGGTAAGCTCTCTTCCAGGCCTTTGGAGTTAGTTTGAAAAGCACAAGTTCTTCGTAGATAAACAAGATGCAGCAAGTCTTTAAAAGTTCCTCTCTGCTCTCCTTTGGCAAAAAGGTCACCACTGCAGGCCAGTCCCCAGGAGAGGGACAGTCTTCCTCCTTACAGCTTTCCCGGCGCCTCCTCCTCAGGCAGAGATTCTTCTTGGCTTCAAGCAGGTCTAGTTTGTTAGGAGCAGGGCTCCTATATTTATACTCAGTTTCTTTTGTCTTTTCTGGCCAGGGGGGGCTTTGCATAGCCCATTTCAGTTTTGAAGCACTCCGTTGTGCTGTTCCTGGCTTTTCTTTTCAGTTTGAGGGGCAGGGAAATCAGACGCTCCGCAGGAGGCGGAGCCAGCATTGTGGTGGCAGAGCACAGCCCTATTCAGAGTCAAGGGGCACTCCCACCTCCCACCAAGGTGTAATCCTAACATTCACCACCTGTCATCCCCCAGCCCTGTCACTCACACAACCCAGACAGTCAGATACACATCCTAGCAGAGGCGGGCTGAAAAGGCTAGGCAAGCAAATGCTAGCTTTCTAAAAGTAGCATTTGCAAACACAGGATATTAAAATAAACTTTACTAAAAGAAGTATTTTATTATTCTGAGTTCAGGCATACTAAACTTGACTTTCTACCATGTTCCCTTCCCTGAGCCTGCTGGGATTATAGGGTGTAATAATTCCAGCAGCCCATCTTGGCCTAAGAGAACAGGTAGCCTTACAATAGTGAAAAACAAAATTGGCTGTAATTCACTATTAGGACTTGCCACACACATCAGGGCTTGTCCTACCTTATACTTACAATGCACCCTGTCTTTGGGCCTACCATAGGGGTAACTAACATGAAGCAAAGGGAAGGTTTAGAGGCTGGCACGTGTGTGCACTTGAAAACAAAAAAGGTTTCTGTTTCCAGATACCCAAGAGCCTAGCTCAAAGAAGTAGTACAGTCAGCGCACACTGGGGTTGACCGTGAGACATATGTTAATGTGTATAAAAAGGGAGAATTGCTCCTTTTTTAGGTGTCCCCTCACTCACCGGGGTTGCCCCACGGTGACATGCTTCATCATTGGGGCCATCCCAGTCCTCTACGGGCTGGGGCGTGCTACGACTTGCGGAGTTACGTAGGAGCACTTTTAAGGACTATGTGTGGTGCATGTGTTATTGTGGGGAGTGGACTATGTGTTTGTGAGATAAAAATACCTGCCCAGTAGGTTTTCAATAAACTTTATTCTGGCCTCTAGGTGGTAATATTAAAAACGGGGTGGGGAGATAGGCTACCCTAAACTCAATGTGTTCAGATGTTCCTATCAACTCCTATAGTCGACATGTTTCGTGCATACCCCAAGCACTTCTTCAGGACTACACAGGGACCAGCCCTGTGTTCGCCACTCCTTAACTCTCCAATTAGAATTAATCAGAATTACTTTTTAAATGCAGCAAACTATATTAAGTTCATGCAGACAATACATACGTATTTTGTTTCCAGAAAACACGTGGTTCCTGTAAGATAAAAAACATCTTAAAAAATCATGGGGTGAATACCCCCAAAAACTCATCACACATAGTTGGCAGGCAGAAAATATGGTGATTTTCTGTGATCTAGAAAACGGACATAATGACCGTGGTTGTTTTCATGCACAAAAACGTGACTTATTTCGTGCATAATAACGTGAAAAAACACACCACTCTCAGTGACACACCCAAGCATTCATCAGTCACACTCACTCATACATACTTTTCAAGAGACCTAACTGGGCCCCATGGAGTCGGAGGGGTATCGATATCCTAGCAACACTGGTGGAAGAAGAAAACGAGGTTTTTGTAAATAACCACAGGTCCACGCCGGATGGCGATAATAGCCACATCCTTTCTTGGGCCCCAAACGCCCCGTCCAAACTTACTTGTGCACCGGATACCGCCCGCATTCAGGCACCTACTTGTGTCCCTCCGGTCCGGATGTTATCGGACTGGGGGATGCGGTGTTCTATATGAAGGAGTGCCGTTTCGCTGTTCACGCTCCACGTGTGGCCACCCTAACGTGAACTAGAGCGTAACGCGCCTACCGCCTCTAGACTTTGCGGCGGCCATCTTGAGGGTACCGATTACGTTTTCATATAACGAAAACGTTTTTAAACGGTGCTCTAAGTTTATGGAAGTGCCTAAAAAATAATTTAGGATGATATGTGAAATATGATACATATTATCAGGCATTAATTGGCTTGGTCATTTTTCAAGTGCATCCATCACATTTTAAGTGTGCAAAGCGCTGGTGAAAGGGGTGTCCAATAAATATCATTCTTTCTATATGCTTTTAGTATATAGTGTTTAAACACTGTTGGTTATTCCTCGCTTTTTGTTAGATGATATAAACTTGCTAAGATTCGCAGAGTGGATTAAGTTACCCTTATCCTCGCTCACAGACGGTTTTTGAAACAGAAGTGGTTATGTTGCTCCATTAGTCTGTTATCTTATTTCTTAAATAGACTAATGATAAATCATTCAAAATAAATGGATTTTGCGAGAGGAGTTGAAATAACATCGTCAGTGTTTTGAGATGTGTCAGTTCGGTAATCATATCGACACACATGATGCTCAATGAGTTTTGTTCTATATGAGTAGACACTCATATCAACAGAATTCTTCATGTGAACTGACCCCAAGGGATATCGTCATTGAGTCCCACAATGTGTGAACGGAGTCTGAACACCCAACGTTGTTCTTTCTCAAGTAGTTTCTTTTCCATTTCAGCATGGGGCTGTTGGGTTTCTAAAACTACCCACCGTAAATCGTTGGGTGTGTGTGCCATTTCCAAAAAATGTGTGGTCATCTTTGTGTTCGAGTGTTTACACCTGAAATTGCTTCGATGTTCCACCATTCTCGTGTTGACCTTTCTGGTGGTCATTCCTATGTAATGCAGATTGCATATACATGTGATCATGTATACGACCCCTGACGTGTTACAGTTCGAGAAATTCTTCAGGTCCCACACAAGGCCTGTGTTACATGTCACCTGTTTTGTAGTTTCGGTAAGGTGGCATACACTACAGTTAGAACACGGGTGATGACCTACTGGTAGTGGATGCAGTCTTCTGATTGGACCTTCCACATTCCTTGGACGTGTATGTACCATTAGATCTTTTAGGTTTTTTCCTTTCCGATGACTGAACATCGGTTGGGTGTTGTTCAAACCTCCACTGTTCAATGTTTTCCAGTGTTTTTTTACAATTTTGGTTACCTGCTGCGAAGCTACCGTGTAGGTAGTGATACAGATGGGTCTTCTTTCAGAAGTATCTGTCGGTGGTTCCTTTTGTTTTGCTTCCAGCAGTGCCTCCCTGGTATTATTGGATGCTCTTTTCCTTGCTTTTTGGACTATCCTTTTGGGATACTGTCTTTGGTGTAGTTTTTCACAAAGCTCTTTTGCTTGTACTTCATAATCACTTTTCTCAGAACAGTTCCTCCTGAGCCGTAGGAACTGTCCAAAAGGCAGATTTTCCCGGAGCTGGCGTGGATGAAAGCTTTCAAAGCTAAGCAAGCAGTTCCTTGATGTAGGCTTAAAGTGCGTTGTGGTAGTCAGTATTCCTCTTTCAGCCTTAATGTTTAGATCCAGAAAGACCAACTGGTCACGACTCATAGTAGAGGTGAACCTTAGGAAAGGATCTTGTAGGTTCAGCCAGTCCAGAAACCCATTTGCCTCTTGCTCACTCCCATTCCAAATGAGGAAAACGTCATCAATATAACGTCTCCACAACTGGATGTTGTTGGAGTAAGGGTTATCTGCATTCAGGATTTTCTTTTTCTCTAGCCAGTGCACATACAATCCCGCCACACTCGGCGCGAATGTGCTTCCCATGCTAGTTCCATGGGTTTGTTTGTATATTGTATGTTGGAAAAGGAAGAAATTCTCGGTTAGCGCCAGACGGCAACATTCCAAAACCACATGTCTCGGTGTTTTGTAGTCCCATTCGTTCTCAAACAGGATGTCCTCCAGAATTTGTAGTGTCTCTCTATGGGGGAGGCTTGTATATAGGCTCTCCACGTCGAGACCGATTAGAATTTGCATGGAGGGGTCAAAAACTAGGTCTTTTATGAGGCACAATACTGATTTAGTATCCTGTAAGTAGGTCTCTGTTCTCTGTACTATTGGTCTCAAGAATGCATCTGCAAACTTGGAAAGTGGCTCTAGTATAGACCCGATCCCTGAAACGATTGGTCTCCCAGGTGGTTTCTCCAGTCTTTTGTGGATCTTCGGGATCGTGTAGAAATACGGAGTCCTGGGATGTTTATTTTCCAGAAAATCCGATTCCTTTTTGGTGAGCCAGTCATTTACCAGGCATTCTTCTACCATTCCGGCAATCTCAATTCTTATGCGTTCCGTGGGGTCTGCCCTAAGGACCTCATAATTTCTTTGGTCAGCTAGAAGTCTCAGACATTCATCCTCATAGTCTGTGGAGTTTTGTATCACAATTGCCCCACCCTTATCGGCGGGTTTAATTGTAATGCTGGTGTCGTTAGCTAGTTCGTGGATGGCCTCTTTCTCAACTCTGCTGGTGTTGTGAAATGTCTTAAAGGACCCTGTATCCAAATCTGTCACATCCTTTAGGATGGCCTTTTCAAATGCCAGTAGCTCCACTGGTAGACTGTTAGTAGGGGGGGTGAACGAGGACTTCTTCTTTAGTCCTGTGTCACTCATAGTTCCCACCGGTTGAGATTTATCTTTGAAATAAACCTGTAATTTTATACTGCGAATGAATTCCTTCAATTCACAGTACAGTTTAAATTTGTCCAAATTTGTGGTGGGGACGAAACCTAGGCCTTTTTCCAAAACTTTATTTTGAATAGGTGTTAAAACTTTATCAGAGAGGTTCACCACTAGGCTCAGATGTTGCTGGTTGACAGTTTTGTTACCGGTCCTTGGCTCCTCGTGTGGGTTCTGGTGGTTTCCAGAGGTTGTGCCCATTGTACTTGCTGTCCTCTGGTTTTTCCTCGGCCTGGTCTTCTTCCTCTCCCTAAAAAAGGCTGCTGTGGCATGCCTTGCATTTGGGTGTTGTCCCAGAATGGGAACGGTTGCTGTGGGTATGGTTGCTGAAACGGGGGGTGCCCGTAGAAAAACTGTGGTGGGGGACCCTGGTAAGGTTGCCAGGGGTTCCCTCTATTCATTCTCCTCCCCGCTCTGCCTCGTCTATTTCGTGGTTGGTTACGACTATAACTACTGTCAGAAGAGTCTGATCCTGTGTCCGAACCGCCACTGTCACTGCTATAGCCAGGGTTCCTCCCAGAAAGTACATATTCTGCTTTTATATATGGGTACACTTTTTCATGGGAGAAGGTTTTCTTATCTTTGTGAAATTTGGTGTATTTCGTGTCTTTGAGTGATATCTCGAATTCGGTCATAGATTTATTCAATTCATCCAGTCTTTTCTTGAGTTCAGCTGGTGATTGATAAGATTTTAATTTGACTTCCAAATCTTGGATCTGCACCTTCAATGCCTCAGCTCTGCGTGCAGCTGTTTTTACAATGAGGACTAGCCAGTCCCTTGTACAGTGCCAGCTGATCAGTGACCAGTCTTTTTTAAAAATAAGATCATCTTGGAAGATGAATGGTTCATTATTTACTATCAGGCCACGTGGTGCTGCATTCGCCCTGTGGTATTCACTCATCATTACACCATGGATTATAGTTTTTACCAGGTTACGTTTAAGTTCAGTTACCTCATCCCAGCTTTGTTGGGCCTGACTAGTATCTTTATAGGTAGTGCTAGAATGTGGAAGCATGGAGGCTATTATTCTGTCCGCCTCATCCTCTGTAAAGGAGAGCCCTGTGATCTCGGCCATGTTGATCTTCTGTTCGTATGTACTTGTGTGTGGACTAGAAAGTGGGCGTGTGTCACTATGTGGGTGTTTTATCAGACTCCCGCAGCTGCGCGCTGCAACGTGTCAACATATAGGAAGGGGAGTTAGAGGATAGTCAGCTAGGTTCGTCCTCCAAACAGTAAGTCAAAACAAAAAAGGTTTCTGTTTCCAGATACCCAAGAGCCTAGCTCAAAGAAGTAGTACAGTCAGCGCACACTGGGGTTGACCGTGAGACATATGTTAATGTGTATAAAAAGGGAGAATTGCTCCTTTTTTAGGTGTCCCCTCACTCACCGGGGTTGCCCCACGGTGACATGCTTCATCATTGGGGCCATCCCAGTCCTCTACGGGCTGGGGCGTGCTACGACTTGCGGAGTTACGTAGGAGCACTTTTAAGGACTATGTGTGGTGCATGTGTTATTGTGGGGAGTGGACTATGTGTTTGTGAGATAAAAATACCTGCCCAGTAGGTTTTCAATAAACTTTATTCTGGCCTCTAGGTGGTAATATTAAAAACGGGGTGGGGAGATAGGCTACCCTAAACTCAATGTGTTCAGATGTTCCTATCAACTCCTATAGTCGAAATGTTTCGTGCATACCCCAAGCACTTCTTCAGGACTACACAGGGACCAGCCCTGTGTTCGCCACTCCTTAACTCTCCAATTAGAATTAATCAGAATTACTTTTTAAATGCAGCAAACTATATTAAGTTCATGCAGACAATACCTACGTATTTTGTTTCCAGAAAACACGTGGTTCCTGTAAGATAAAAAACATCTTAAAAAATCATGGGGTGAATACCCCCAAAAACTCATCACACATAGTTGGCAGGCAGAAAATATGGTGATTTTCTGTGATCTAGAAAACGGACATAATGACCGTGGTTGTTTTCATGCACAAAAACGTGACTTATTTCGTGCATAATAACGTGAAAAAACACACCACTCTCAGTGACACACCCAAGCATTCATCAGTCACACTCACTCATACATACTTTTCAAGAGACCTAACTGGGCCCCATGGAGTTGGAGGGGTATCGATATCCTAGCAACTCTGGTGGAAGAAGAAAACGAGGTTTTTGTAAATAACCACAGGTCCGCACCGGATGGCGATAATAGCCACATCCTTTCTTGGGCCCCAAACGCCCCGTCCAAACTTACTTGTGCACCGGATACCGCCCGCATTCAGGCACCTACTTGTGTCCCTCCGGTCCGGATGTTATCGGACTGGGGGATGCGGTGTTCTATATGAAGGAGTGCCGTTTCGCTGTTCACGCTCCACGTGTGGCCACCCTAACGTGAACTAGAGCGTAACGCGCCTACCGCCTCTAGACTTTGCGGCGGCCATCTTGAGGGTACCGATTACATTTTCATATAACGAAAACGTTTTTAAACGGTGCTCTAAGTTTATGGAAGTGCCTAAAAAATAATTTAGGATGATATGTGAAATATGATACATATTATCAGGCATTAATTGGCTTGGTCATTTTTCAAGTGCATCCATCACATTTTAAGTGTGCAAAGCGCTGGTGAAAGGGGTGTCCAATAAATATCATTCTTTCTATATGCTTTTAGTATATAGTGTTTAAACACTGTTGGTTATTCCTCGCTTTTTGTTAGATGATATAAACTTGCTAAGATTCGCAGAGTGGATTAAGTTACCCTTATCCTCGCTCACAGACGGTTTTTGAAACAGAAGTGGTTATGTTGCTCCATTAGTCTGTTATCTTATTTCTTAAATAGACTAATGATAAATCATTCAAAATAAATGGATTTTGCGAGAGGAGTTGAAATAACATCGTCAGTGTTTTGAGATGTGTCAGTTCGGTAATCATATCGACACACATGATGCTCAATGAGTTTTGTTCTATATGAGTAGACACTCATATCAACAGAATTCTTCATGTGAACTGACCCCAAGGGATATCGTCATTGAGTCCCACAATGTGTGAACGGAGTCTGAACACCCAACGTTGTTCTTTCTCAAGTAGTTTCTTTTCCATTTCAGCATGGGGCTGTTGGGTTTCTAAAACTACCCACCGTAAATCGTTGGGTGTGTGTGCCATTTCCAAAAAATGTGTGGTCATCTTTGTGTTCGAGTGTTTACACCTGAAATTGCTTCAATGTTCCGCCCGCATTCAGGCACCTACTTGTGTCCCTCCGGTCCGGATGTTATCGGACTGGGGGATGCGGTGTTCTATATGAAGGAGTGCCGTTTCGCTGTTCACGCTCCACGTGTGGCCACCCTAACGTGAACTAGAGCGTAACGCGCCTACCGCCTCTAGACTTTGCGGCGGCCATCTTGAGGGTACCGATTACGTTTTCATATAACGAAAACGTTTTTAAACGGTGCTCTAAGTTTATGGAAGTGCCTAAAAAATAATTTAGGATGATATGTGAAATATGATACATATTATCAGGCATTAATTGGCTTGGTCATTTTTCAAGTGCATCCATCACATTTTAAGTGTGCAAAGCGCTGGTGAAAGGGGTGTCCAATAAATATCATTCTTTCTATATGCTTTTAGTATATAGTGTTTAAACACTGTTGGTTATTCCTCGCTTTTTGACGTCCAAGGAATGTGGAAGGTCCGATCAGAAGACTGCATCCACTACCAGTAGGTCATCACCCATGTTCTAACTGTAGTGTATGCCACCTTACCGAAACTACAAAACAGGTGACATGTAACACAGGCCTTGTGTGGGACCTGAAGAATTTCTCGAACTGTAACACGTCAGGGGTCGTATACATGATCACATGTATATGCAATCTGCATTACATAGGAATGACCACCAGAAAGGTCAACACGAGAATGGTGGAACATCGAAGCAATTTCAGGTGTAAACACTCGAACACAAAGATGACCACACATTTTTTGGAAATGGCACACACACCCAACGATTTACGGTGGGTAGTTTTAGAAACCCAACAGCCCCATGCTGACATGGAAAAGAAACTACTTGAGAAAGAACAACGTTGGGTGTTCAGACTCCGTTCACACATTGTGGGACTCAATGACGATATCCCTTGGGGTCAGTTCACATGAAGAATTCTGTTGATATGAGTGTCTACTCATATAGAACAAAACTCATTGAGCATCATGTGTGTCGATATGATTACCGAACTGACACATCTCAAAACACTGACGATGTTATTTCAACTCCTCTCGCAAAATCCATTTATTTTGAATGATTTATCATTAGTCTATTTAAGAAATAAGATAACAGACTAATGGAGCAACATAACCACTTCTGTTTCAAAAACCGTCTGTGAGCGAGGATATGGGTAACTTAATCCACTCTGCGAATCTTAGCAAGTTTATATCATCTAACAAAAAGCGAGGAATAACCAACAGTGTTTAAACACTATATACTAAAAGCATATAGAAAGAATGATATTTATTGGACACCCCTTTCACCAGCGCTTTGCACACTTAAAATGTGATGGATGCACTTGAAAAATGACCAAGCCAATTAATGCCTGATAATATGTATCATATTTCACATATCATCCTAAATTATTTTTTAGGCACTTCCATAAACTTAGAGCACCGTTTAAAAACGTTTTCGTTATATGAAAACGTAATCGGTACCCTCAAGATGGCCGCCGCAAAGTCTAGAGGCGGTAGGCGCGTTACGCTCTAGTTCACGTTAGGGTGGCCACACGTGGAGCGTGAACAGCGAAACGGCACTCCTTCATATAGAACACCGCATCCCCCAGTCCGATAACATCCGGACCGGAGGGACACAAGTAGGTGCCTGAATGCGGGCGGTATCCGGTGCACAAGTAAGTTTGGACGGGGCGTTTGGGGCCCAAGAAAGGATGTGGCTATTATCGCCATCCGGCGCGGACCTGTGGTTATTTACAAAAACCTCGTTTTCTTCTTCCACCAGAGTTGCTAGGATATCGATACCCCTCCGACTCCATGGGGCCCAGTTAGGTCTCTTGAAAAGTATGTATGAGTGAGTGTGACTGATGAATGCTTGGGTGTGTCACTGAGAGTGGTGTGTTTTTTCACGTTATTATGCACGAAATAAGTCACGTTTTTGTGCATGAAAACAACCACGGTCATTATGTCCGTTTTCTAGATCACAGAAAATCACCATATTTTCTGCCTGCCAACTATGTGTGATGAGTTTTTGGGGGTATTCACCCCATGATTTTTTAAGATGTTTTTTATCTTACAGGAACCATGTGTTTTCTGGAAACAAAATACGTAGGTATTGTCTGCATGAACTTAATATAGTTTGCTGCATTTAAAAAGTAATTCTGATTAATTCTAATTGGAGAGTTAAGGAGTGGCGAACACAGGGCTGGTCCCTGTGTAGTCCTGAAGAAGTGCTTGGGGTATGCACGAAACATGTCGACTATAGGAGTTGATAGGAACATCTGAACACATTGAGTTTAGGGTAGCCTATCTCCCCACCCCGTTTTTAATATTACCACCTAGAGGCCAGAATAAAGTTTATTGAAAACCTACTGGGCAGGTATTTTTATCTCACAAACACATAGTCCACTCCCCACAATAACACATGCACCACACATAGTCCTTAAAAGTGCTCCTACGTAACTCCGCAAGTCGTAGCACGCCCCAGCCCGTAGAGGACTGGGATGGCCCCAATGATGAAGCATGTCACCGTGGGGCAACCCCGGTGAGTGAGGGGACACCTAAAAAAGGAGCAATTCTCCCTTTTTATACACATTGACATATGTCTCACGGTCAACCCCAGTGTGCGCTGACTGTACTACTTCTTTGAGCTAGGCTCTTGGGTATCTGGAAACAGAAACCTTTTTTGTTTTGACTTACTGTTTGGAGGACGAACCTAGCTGACTATCCTCTAACTCCCCTTCCTATATGTTGACGTGTGTGCACTTGCCCAGCCAGCATGACAGTACCAGACTGCACACAGGTTCTGCAATGGCAGACCCTAGACTCATTTTAAAAGGCTGCTTCTGTGGGTGGCGCAACCTGCGCTGCAGGCCCACTAGCAGTCTTGGCATTTACAAGCCCTGGCACTCCTGGTGCACTTTACTGGGGACTGACAGTAAATCCAATGAGCCAATCATGGAAATCAATCACATATACATTTTGCACAGGGAGAGCATATGCACTTTAGCACTGGTCAGCAGTGGTAAAGTGCCCAGAGTCATTAAACCAACAAAAACAGGTCAGAGAGAATATGGGAGGAAGGCAAAAAGTTCAGGGATGACCCTGCCAAGAGGGCCAAGCCCAACACAACCCCCTTCCAACCAAAACGCAGGGTAGACCAATCATCACTGTGATGGACTTCCCATCTTTGGGTGATAGAACATGGACCTGGCCCACAACAGCAGGGGCACATTCCAGTTCTACGCCAATCTGAGCCTATTTCAAATCCTCTGTCCATACTCTCAGGGTCCACCCAGCTAATCCATGGGGCACCCTTCTCTTCTTCTGTGGACACCACCTGTGCAGCCTTTAACCTTAACTGGCTCACAGGTGTGTCCCAACAGACAGTCATCAAATCACAGTGGCCACTGACAGTAGTCAGGGCTGAGACCCAGGCCTCATGCCTCTCAGGGCTCTCAAACCTCTGTGGCGTTAAGGAGCGGGGGGCAGTAGCCCCAGGTGCTTGGCACCTTTTGTCCACTCTCCCTCCTGTCAGGTCAGGTATGTCGTCCTGGCACTGACCCACCAGCCCCAGGCCTGTACCTGGCGGCTGGAGCAAAGACTGGGGTGGGCTCTCCCACACCCGGTCCTCCTCCTTGGGGCTCTGTACCCTCCCATCTGGAGTGGTACCCCCTACCAGAATTGTCAGGGCACCTGTGGCAGGTGACCTGCACAATTCGCCCACCCGTTCAGGGGTGCTATCCTGCAACTGGGGCACCAGGTCAGGGGGGACACCCTGCACCTGGCCCTCTATCACAGGGTCTAAACCCTCTAGTTGAACCGGGGTCAGAGGTGAGGACTCCCTCCCTCTGCACCCCCTTCCAGACTGTTGTACCCTCCCACCTGGAGTGGCACACCAAAAAGACAGACTGGTAGGGACACTGATTTCAGTGGTCCCACCCCCAGGTCAGACAGCCTCTGAACCTGGCTTCCCAACTCAGGGACCCAACCCTGCAGTCGAACACTCACCTGGCGCACCAGGACTTCCTGGGGAGTACACATGCCCCCCTGAGGGTAACACATACTTCCTGTGCTGTGTGACAGTCTGCCTGACACCGATCTCCCATCCCCTGTCCATCTGACAGTGTGCGAAGATCCCCCAGGACAGAAGTGGTGTCACCATGGTCACTTCCTGGGGACGCAGCCCTTCTAGCTGGCCCCTGACCCACTGGTTCTTCCACTGGGGACTCTTTCCCCCTCTCACCCCTCCATCTGGATCTCTGCACCCTCCCAACTGGAGTGGTACTGCCAGATACCAGAACAACTGGAGCTCTGTTTACAGAGCCTCCACGTTCTCTAGCCACTGGGGAATCCCCCTCAGAGGGTGACTCATCCGGACAGCCTAGGCTCCCCACCTGGTGTTCCCTTAAAGAACCATCCAGGCTCTGAGACTGAGGTTGGGCACTACCGGGACAAAACCCATTCTCACTCCTTCCCCTTCAGGACAGGACGTAAGGCCCTAAACCCCTCTCACTACTACAGGACCTAGCTGGGCTACTCTGCGCCACTTCCACCATTATGGGCTGGAAGATACCTGACCCACTCCCCACAGGATCACACCCCAATGCCTCTCCAGACCCTCTGGAATCCACCAACAGGTCTGCCTCCAATGTGAGCTTCCTGGGGTCAGAGAACTCACTCTCAAACAGGTGTTGGCTTATCTCTGGAAAACTGGGACTTAAAGTATGCTCTCCCACAACTGGATCACACAGCCCCCTAGCAGGGTTAACCAAACTATCCTTCACCTCTCCATCCAGTGCCTCACACACATACTCCACACCATTCTTCTGAGACTGACCAGACAGTAGTGGACTGTCTCTGTCACACAACCCACACTCTTCTGGGCGGTCTTTACACTCACCCACCAGGACCTCAACCATGGGGGAATCCCTCCAACCACTAGGACCATGAACTCCTACGCCAGCCACCCTATTCCCTTCAGGGACGCTGCGCACTACTGGAGCTACCTCATGCCCTTGAACCTCCTGGTGTAAGTTAACCCCCTCCAAGTCAGATGCCATATCTCTAGGTGTGCGCACTATGCTGTCAGCACTAGATACCTGAATGTTGCTGCCACCAGCTGAGCTGGACTCCACCTCCAACTCAGCAAAGCTCCATCTGCGAGCTACACACATCTCTGGATGTTGGGCTGAAGCCCTCCTGGCTTCAAGCTCCTTGAGCTCCAAATCAAGTTCTCTCATTCTCAAGTAGTGATCGCTTTGGCGTTTTTGCGCCTCCATGGCTAATCTCTGTTTCTCCATTTCCATTTGTCCCTTTAATCTTGCCATCTCCATTTCATGTGCCTTGGTTGCTGCCCTGTCTGCCAACTCCTCTGGCGACAGACATCTGGTTGCTGCCTTTTCCATCCTCACTGACCCAGGCATGACGTTTCACCAGCACATGGAGATCTCCCGGCAAAATTAAAAAACAATAAAATCCGTGGCTGCGTTATAGATCTGCTCTCACTATGTGGTGATCAGCAATTCACTGTATGTTAACTACAAATGCAAATCCGCAAATCCTTACCGCTGCGTCCAATGTTAGAATTGGGGGTCTCTGGTTGGCGCAAGTATTCACTTGTGACAAGCATGGACCCTCTCGTCTAAGTCAGGGTGAAGGATGACCCCTTAGAATTACCCTTGCTCACCCTCTAGGTGCTTGGCACGAGGAGACAAGGCTAAACTTCAGGCGTTATGAGTTAAGCATTTGTAGATACACACAGTAAACACATCAATTGCACCACAAGGGACACCAAACAGGTTTGTATATAAAAATAGTATTTATATATATATATTCTCAAGCAGATTTATCACAAGACCCAGTAACGTTGTTCAAGTGGGCCACAATACTTATAAAATAAAGGTTTCTTTTGGACAGTTCCCAACAGTAGGTTCAGTTTCTTTGGCAAGGTTGGTAGTCCGTTAAAATTACTTCTTTTGCAGGTTTCAGATACTTGGGGCCAGCCTTGGGCCCGCTGGACGGTTCGTAGCGCTTCTGTGCGTTGTTTTCGGGAGAAATCACCAGGCCCTGCCAATGCTCATGCATCAAGCATGAGCAAGCGTATGCGGCGACCAATCTATGTAAAGAGATACGAAGTGTACAGGTAAACGCTAAAGATGGGAAGCGTACAGGCTCCTTCCAATACGGAGCGTACGGTTCCCTTTCAATATGGAGCAAACAGTTCAGTTCAGCTACTTGTGAGAACTACGGTGCGCACAGCTCACAGTCCTCAGCGCACTCTTGTGAATGCGGAGCGCACAGGTCACAGCTAACACGAAGCACACAGGGGTGCGAGATGCTTGCCGTACAGTTTGCTTCCTTAACTGCGAAGCGCTCAATATTTTCAATGCGCACCGTACCTTGGTTCTGATTATATCGGCGAAGCGGGAGGCGAGGCGCACATCGGCTCCTGGGCAGAGCGAGGCTGGCGCCCGAGGCGTCCGGACTTCGGGGGGTCTGCTCTCTGGATCTTTGGGTCCGGTGGGGGCTTCAAGCGGGAGCGTGGGGGCACACCAGCGAGCCTTCAGTGGCGAGGTGGCAGGTCGGCCTGACACAGCGGGGGAAGAGCGGCTCAGCGGAGCAAGGCTCTTCCTTGGCGGGAACGGCCAAACAGCATCAGTCACGGCCTCAAGTAGGGGCTGGGGGGAGCACCAGGGGCAGAAATCCTCACAGTTACCTGCAGACGAGCAGGGAGCAGGTTGAGCCAGATGGTCCTGTGGCTCAGGTCAGGGGGCAAACTGTCTTCCAGGCCCTTGGAGATAGTTTGAAAAGCACAAGTTCTTCGTAGATAAACAAGATGCAACAAGTCTTTAAAAGTTCCTCTCTGCTCTCCTTTGGCAGCAAGGTCACCACTGCAGGCCAGTCCCCAGGAGAGGGACAGTCTTCCTCCTTACAGCTTTCCCGGCGCCTCCTCCTCAGGCAGAGCTTCTTCTTGGCTTCAAGCAGGTCTAGTTTGTTAGGAGCAGGGCTCCTACATTTATAGTCAGTTTCTTTTGTCTTTTCGGGCCAGGGGGGCCTTTGCATAGCCCATTTCAGTTTTGAAGCACTCCGTTGTGCTGTTCCTGGCTTTTCCTTTCAGTGTGAGGGGCAGGGACATCAGACTCTCCGCAGGAGGTGGAGCCAGCATTGTGGTGGCAGAGCATTGCCCTATTCAGAGTCAAGGGGCACTCCCACCTCCCACCAAGGTGTAATCCTAGCATTCACCACCTGTCATCCCCCAGCCCTGTCACTCACACAACCCAGACAGTCAGATACACATCCTAGCAGAGGCGGGCTGAAATGGTTAAGCAAGCAAATGCTAGCTTTCTAAAAGTAGCATTTGCAAACACAGGATATTAAAATAAACTTTACTAAAACAAGTATTTTATTATTCTTAGTTCAGGCATACTAAACTTGACTTTCTACCATATTCCCTGAGCCTGCTCGGATTATAGGGTGTAATATTTCCAGCAGCCCATCTTGGTCTAAGAGAACAGGTAGCCGTACAATAGTGAAAAACAAAATTGGCTGTAATTCACTATTAGGACTTGCCACACACACCAGGGCTTGTCCTACCGTATGCTTATAATGCACCCTGCCCTTGGGCCTACCATAGGGGTGACTAACATGAATCAAAGGGAAGGTTTAGAGGCTGGCAATTGTGTGCACTTGCCCAGCCAGCAGGACAGTACCAGACTGCACGCAGGTTCTGCAATGGCAGACCCTAGACACATTTTAAAAGGCTGCTTCTGTGGGTGGCGCAACCAGCGCTGCAGGCCCACTAGCAGTATTGCATTTACAAGCCCTGGCACTCCTGGTGCACTTTACTGGGGACTGACAGTAAATACAATGAGCCAATCATGGAAATCAATCACATATACATTTTGCACAGGGAGAGCATATGCACTTTAGCACTGGTCAGCAGTGGTAAAGTGCCCAGAGTCATTAAACGAACAAAAACATTTCAGAGAGAATATGGGAGGAAGGCAAAAAGTTTAGGGATGACCCTGCCAAGGGGGCCAAGTCCAACAGTCGGCATACAATTTCCTTCCCTTACTTCATTAGCCCCAAAGGATGTCATTTGGAAGAGAGTATTGTAACGGCGTGTGTTATTTAAGAAATGCATATAAAGAGGGTGAGTCCCATTGAGTATTTCCCTAATGATATCTGGAGGTTGGTCAATGTTGGGTAAATGTACTTTTCCTGTAGAAGTCCTTGAGGTTCAGCCTTCCATTTAAGTGCATTGCATTTCTCGCAGACATTGTCCATGTTTCCAATGTTGATATCTGTATGGTTGATGTAGTCGCAAAGTGGGTTGTATTGGAAGCCGAATCTTATTGTGTGTTGCCAGCGAGGATGATGTTGTACATGGAAATGCGGCTGTTGCTGGTGACAAAGTATTGGCGTCTCAGTAATAGTGCGTGCAACATTGATGTGTTGTGTGTTGGGCACCTCAAGCAAATTGGCAGGTATGTCTGTTACCAGGTATTGTGAGTGAGGCTCAGCATCACTTGAAGATGTGAGGCGTGCATTCTTGATAGCAAGCCTGTTCAGCAGGTGTGTTGTCCGTCTGGTCCCTTGTGCTCCCAGTGGGCAAACTCTGACCCTCAATGCAGCGCATGTACTACATGTGTCCTGCAACGCGATGGTGTACTTGTCCCAATATCGCCAGTTAAAGGTGTGATTTTGGCCACACGCTGAAGATTAGTCCGGAATACAGGTTGTGTGGAGGCTCAGAGTAATGTTCGCCTCAGTGCCCTGTGTCAGGTAAGGTGAACGCTATTACCATGCAGTTGAACGTTAAGCTGTAGCTGTGATATCTATGGTGTCTATTACGTAGAACACACCTCCTGAAGGCTGAAGGCTATTACCATGCAGTTGAACGCTAACCTCAACCTGCTGCAGTCGCAGAATCTAACACTACTGTCAGGTCGCTGGCAGAATCCAACGTTATTCTCAGGCCACTGATGTGACAATGCAGAACTCACAGAACGCACATGGCCACCCTCTCAAAAGGCACACGCCCACCTCAAAGGCACTCGCCCACCTCAGATCTGGCGCAGCTAAAGCCTAATCTCAAGCACACGCCCACCCACGTTCAGCACACCTCCTGACGCCCACAGATGCAGAGCACACCTCCTGAATGAGAAACGCTATTACCTTGCAGTTGAGCGGTAATCTCAAGCTGCTGTCGTCTCAGAATGGAACGCTACTCTCAAGCCGCTGTCAGATTCAAACGCTATTCTCAGGGCGCTGACGAAACAATGCAGACTGCACATAACGGACAAACGCACAGAATCGAACGCTACTCTCAGGCCGCTGTCAGATTAGAACGCTATTCTCTCGAACGCTAATTTCATGCCACTGACGTGACAATGCAGACCGCACTGAACGGACAAACGTACAGAAGTGAACGCTACTCTCAGGCCGCTGTCAGATTTGAACGCTATTCTCTAGAAAGCTATTCTCAGTAAGCGTGGGTGTAAAATCCGTTTCGCGGGCGAATTATTGATGATTTTGCGATCCGCGAATCGCGCGAAATTACCCAATAATTCGCTAATTCGCAAGCTACGAATTTTTTTGCTTGGTCGCGCTTGAAAAATACAATATCGCGTGCGTGGCGTTAACTCTGAGCCTGCCGAGTTGTTTTTCTCCCGGTTTTGCGTGTGCTGCGCCATTTTCGATCTTGCTGCGTGATCGCGCGAGAGTTTTTCGAACGCAATTACGTCATCGCGGCTTGCCATCTTGCATGGCGAGAGTTTGACAGCGCGATTATGTCAGAAATGCCCGCAACGCCATGCAGCTGACTTCCGGCGGGAGGTTTGAACAGCTCGAGTTGCCGAAATTGCAAAAATTGCAATTCTGCACAAGAAATCCACAGCAGGAAGCATAAACCTTGTGAAAATGATGATTTTGATCAGAATAACTCCTCAGATTGACATTTGGCTGCACTTTTTGGTGCAGGCGTCCATTTTTTGGGGTGGGGTGGGGGAAGGAAGTGCCTCAGAGTCTCCAACTTCCTGTTCCTGTCCAGCAGGCTCCTCCCATTGTTTTGTCCATGTACTGGCCACTTTTCATTTGGCTGTTGAGCTGGAAGGATTACTTTTTCTTGCTGCTGGTGGATTTTTGTATTTGAGGACTTTTTGGACTTTGGAGTTTGGATCACTTTTGGACTTGAGATTTTACAAGTAAGTTGGGGCATTGCAGTTGAGGCAACTCCAGTTCTAAAACTTTTTCACAACTTTAACAAAATATATATTGTGGTGGGTAGCTAGCCACAGTATCCAGTAGGCCCAGGGTTAGTCATGGGTGCATGATACAACTGTTTCTCTGATTTTTTTTAACTTAATTCTCATTTATGTCATGGAATTTTAGCTCACTGTTATATGTTTTTTTTTAGGGCTCGGCCTACGTCACCACTTCATCAGAAGTGGGGCGGAGCTCCGAGCCATCTTGTTACGGGGCTCAGAATAGGGAAGTAAAAATTCCTCACTGCGCGAGATTTTTCCGTAGTTTATTTTGGCATCTGCATGCTAACTGGTCCTTGCAGTGCTGTGTTTCTAGTAGCCTTCACGCAATAGGCCATATGGATTTCAGTTTGTGCACTTCCTGCATATTCTGTGCGGTTACGCGCAGGGGAGTGCAATAAATTGTCAATTACGAGCTGTCAGGGTGCCGCGGTAATTGAACCCAGATGTTCGGGCGCGTTCACCAGTCTGCAGTGAGTTTGGTGGGCGCGCGTTCGTCTGCATCCTTTCATTCGTAAGTGTTGGCCTTTGAAGAGCTGGCTTGGTCGTGCGCCGACAATGAGACACATAGTCTTCATTACCCCACAAAGTATGTAAGTGCCTTTGTATTGGACACAGTAACGTCTAGGTACGAAACGGAATTCTTTACACTGGCTTACGAACAGTCCTATATTTTGCCGCATTCTCCTCATCTCATCAAAGGGGCTCATGTCTTGTTCAGCAACAAAACAAAACCTCCGAGAGCAGGAATGTGTTTCTGCATGGAGGGTCCGAGCAGCCAGGTTGCAACAGTTGTGCTTGTGTGTCTAACCTTGGGCCTCATGACAAGTAGGTTGATTTTGGGTGCAGGGATACACAGGCACTGCTCACACACACAGACACTGTTGAGACACACGGACACTGCTCACACACACAGGCACTTCTCACACACACAGGCACTTCTCTCACACACAGGCACTTCTCACACACACAGGCGCTTCTCACACACAGGCACTGTTCACACACAGACACTGCTCACACACAGACACTGCTCACACACACAGACACTGTTCACACACACAGACACCGGCACTGCGCGCACACATAGGCACTGTTCACACACACAGGCAGTACATACACACACAGGCTGCTTACACACACCGGCACTGCGCGCACACATAGACACTGTTCACACACACAGGCACTACATGCACACACCGGCACTGCGCACACACACAGGTGCACTGATCACACACAAGCACTGTTCACACACAGGCACTGTCCACACACAGGCACTGTTCACACACAGGCACTGTTCACGCACACAGACACTGCTCACAAACACATACACTGCTCAAACACATAGGCACTTTTCACACACACAGGCACTTCTCACACACAGGCACTGTTCACACACAGACACTGCTCGCACACAGACAGTGCTCACACACACACAGACACTGCTCACACACACAGACTGTTCACACACACAGACACTGTTCACACACACAGGCACTGGTCACACACACAGGCACTACATACACACACAGGCTGCTCACACACACCGGCACTGTGCGCACACATAGGCACTAGTCACAGTGACTGCAGTGTGTGAGTGTGCAGGGTAAACAGTGTGAGTGTGAAGGGTGAACAGTGTGTAGTGAGTGCAGAGTGAGTGCGAGAGTTACTGTGAGTGCAGAGTGAGTGCGAGAGTGACAGTGAGTGCAGAGTGAGTGCGAGAGTGACAGTGAGTGCAGAGTAAGTGCAGAATAACAGTGAGTGCAGAATGACAGTGAGTGCAGAGTGACAGTGAGTGCAGAGTGAGTGCGAGTGACAGTGAGTGCAGAGTGAGTGCAGAGTGACACAGTGACTGTAGAGTGAGTGCAGAGTGACAGTGAGTGCAGAATGAGTGCAGAGACAGTGAGTGCAAAGTGAGTGCAGAGTGACAGTGAGTGCAGAGTGAGTGCGAGAGTGACAGAGAGTGCAGAGTGCGTGTAGAGTGACAGTGAGTGCAGAGTGAGTGCAGAGTGAGTGAAGAATGGCAGTGAGTGCAGAGTGAGTGCAGAGTGACAGTGAGTGCAGAATGAGTGCAGAGTTACAGTGAGTGCAGAGTGAGTCTGTGCAGAGTGAGTGAGTGCAGAGTGAGTGCGAGTGACAGTGAGTGCAAAGTGAGTGCAGAATGACAGTGAGTGCAGAATGACAGTGAGTGCAGAGTGATAGTGAGGGCAGAGTGAGTGCAAGTGACAGTGAGTGCAGAGTGAGTGCAGAGTGACAGTGAATGCAGAGTGAGTGCAGAGTGACAGTGAGTGCAGACTGAGTGCAGAGTGACAGTGAGTGCAGAGTGAGTGCAGAGTGACAGTGAGTGCAGAGACAGTGAGTGCAGAGTGACAGTGAGTGCAGAGTGAGTGCGAGAGTGACAGTGAGTGCAAAGTGAGTTTAGAGTGACAGTGAGTGCAAAGTGAGTGCAGAGTGACAGTGAGTGCAGAGTGAGTGCACAGTGACAGTGAGTGCAGAGTGAGTGCAGAGTGACAGTGAGGGCAGAGTGAGTGCGAGAGTGACAGTGAGTGCAGACTGAGTGTAGAGTGACAGTGAGTGCAGAGTGAGTGTAAAGTGACAGTGAGTGCAGAGTGACTGCAGAGACAGTGTGTAAGGGTGCAGGGTGCACATTGTGTGAGTGTGCAGAATGAGTGTGCAGGATAAACAATGTGTGACTATGCAGGGTGATATTGGACGTGTGCGGGTGAGCAGTGTGTGAATGTGTAGGGGCAGTGTGTGAGTGTTACAGAAAACACCACACACACATACACCACACACACATACCACACACACACACCATACACACACCACACACATACACCGCACACATAACACACACACAAACCACACACACCTCACTCTCTCAACACCACACACTCGTCACCACTCACCACAACACACTCACCACCACACACTCACCACCACACACTCACCACTACACACAAAACAACACACACAACAACAAACCCCAGCCGTCAATGAATGCTTTCACCAGGCACAAACACCAACAACCATCAATGTACGCTTTCACCAAAAACAAACACGACCATGCATCAGTGCCGCTAAACACCCACAACAAACAATGTCAGTGAAACTTTCACCAAACACACACACACACCAACAGCTGACAGTGCACCAGCCACTCTTTCAATTGGCACAATCATCAACAGCTGTCAGTGCACCCTTTCACCAACCACACGCATTACCATCCAGCTCTGTACGCTTGACAGCCACACTCAGTAACAGCTCTTACTGCACGCTACCACCAGTCATACACACCTCAAGCCACCACTACACGCTTCCACCAAACACACACCAACAGCCATCACTGCACAATTCCTACAGGCACACACATCCACCACCCATCAATGCACACACCAATTGATAACGCATCCACCAATTAATATTGTACCTATCGCACTATGCTGCACTTTACCTTTTAAAGATAATGCGTTAAAGTGCAGCATGCCACCATTGATAACATTCCAATCCAACACACATATCTCCAACACACACCACATGCTTCCACTCCAAAACACATGCCTAAAACACATTGCCATTTACAATGCCATTATCTCTAACTCAAACAAACCCGAGCCCTAATGCATTCCAAATGCTCGTTTTATTTTGGAGTGCCTGTAAAACCTCACTAGCCAGTAGGCCCAGGGGTAGTGAGTGGTGCATGGACCAAGTCTTTCTGTGGGGTGTCTTGAATTTAAACATCATTGAGGGCATGGATGGCATGGGATTGTGGTGATTTTTATGTGTTTTTTAGATTTTTGGGGGTGTTGTTTGAGACTGGGCATGCGGGTGGGGGCCATTTTGAGTGCTGGTACAGGCAGGGCCTGGCCATGTGCTGTAGGGCAAGGGGCCATTTTGAAGGCAGGCAGTGTTCTCAGGCCTGCACCCATTTTGCCTAGCTTTCATCCATTATGCCCAGGGGTACTCAGTGGTGCATGGGCCTATTCTTTCTGTGGGGTGTCTTGAATTTAAACATCATTGATGGCATGGATGGCATGGGATTGTGGTGATTTTTATGTGTTTTTCGATTTTTGGGCTGTTGTTGGGGCCTTTTGCCCAGGAGTACTCAGTGGTGCATGGACTGAGTCTTTCTGTGGGGTCTCTTTAATGTAAACATCATGGAGGGCATGGATGGCATTGGATTGTGGTGATTTTTATGTGTTTTTCGATTTTTTGGGGTGTTGATGGGGCATGGACATGTGGGTGGGGGCAATTTTGAGGACTGGTACAGGCAGGGCCTGGCCATGTGGTGGGGGCAAGGGGCCATTTTGAATCCAGGCAGTGTGCTTTGTGCCATAGGCCTGCATCCAATGTGCCTTGCTTTCATCCATTATGCCCAGGGTTACTCAGTGGTGCATGGGCCTAGTCTTTCTGTGGGGTCTCTTGGATGTAAACATAATTGAGGGCATGGATGGCATGGGATTGTGGTGATTTTTGTGTGTTTTTCGATTTTTGGGCTGTTGTTGGGGCCTTTTGCCCAGGGGTACTCAGTGGTACATGGACTGAGTCTTTCTGTGGGGTCACTTTAATGTTAACATCATGGAGGGCATGGATGGCATTGGATTGTGGTGAATTTTTTATGTCTTTTTCGATTTTTTGGAGTGTTGATGGGGCATGGCCATGTGGGTGGGGGCCATTTTGAGTGCTGGTACAGGCAGGGCCTGGCCATGTGCTGGGGGGCGAGGGGCCATTTTGAAGGCAGGCAGTGTTCTCAGGCCTGCACCCATTTTGCCTAGCTTTCATCCATTATGCCCAGGGGTACTCAGTGGTGCATGGGCCTAGTCTTTCTGTGGGGTGTCTTGAATTTAAACATCATTGAGGGAATGGATGGCATGGGATTGTGGTGATTTTTGTGTGTATTTTTTAAATTTTGCACTCACTCCTTTTGCACACACATATGAGTTGAATCACTAGTACACTCACCACCAAACCCGCTCCGCTGTAACTCAGGCGTCGTAGCACACTGGGGCGACATTTGGTCACCCCAGCGGGGACCCGATGATGAAGCATGTCACCAACTAGTGGTGAGTGAGGGTCCTTCTAAACAAAAGGCTGTTTTCCTTTCCCTGTTGGACATAGTCATCCCTGGCCTCAGGGTGGACGCCTCCTGACTAGTAGGACCAGGCATGATAAATATATAAAAAATAAAGGATTACCTGAGCAAGGTTGGGGTCCAGGAATAAACTGTCACTGACACTGTCACTTTTTTCATTTTGTTTTTGGGTCTATGGTTTTTCAAGTTACACTCATACACTCCTTTGTTGTTTAAGATATAATCTCAGGGGCACAGGAGTGTTGACTCGAGCCCTATCTCTCCCGTTGATACATTAATAGTGTCTTGAATTTAAACATCATTGAGGGCATGGATGGCATGGGATTGTGGTGATTTTTATGTGTTTTTCGATTTTTGGTGCTGTTGTTGGGGACTGGGCATGTGGGTGGGGGCCATTTTGAGTGCTGGTACAGGCAGGGCCTGGCCATGTGCTGTGGGGCAAGGGGCCATTTTGAAGGCAGGCAGTGTTCTCAGGCCTGCACCCATTTTGCCTAGCTTTCATCCATTATGCCCAGGGGTACTCAGTGGTGCATGGGTCTAGTCTTTCTGTGGGGTGTCTTGAATTTAAACATCATTGAGGGCATGGATGGCATGGGATTGTGGTGATTGTTATGTCTTGTTTATAATTACTTTCTTACCCCCTGCTTTTATCATTGACGCCGCGCCCACAGACTTGCACCATAATTGGGCCCCCCACCGCTTTTAGAGCGGAGATATTCGTGGTGATATTTCTTCTTCTCTTACTTGTTTGGACGCCATATTGGGGCTGCTGGTTTTGCAGCACTACACCCGACTCTGCGCTCTAGTGCTCCGTTTGGAGACCAGGTGAGGCAGTACTAAAAGCTCACTTCCCACGCGCAGCGGTGACGCGCAGCGGTAGCGCCTGACTCGCGCCGGAGTCAAGCCAGAGTCCTGCCCGTCTGCGCCCGTCCGCGCCAGGACGCACGGACTGTGGCAGGACCCTATCTTCTCGCCATCATGCTTTCCTACTCCTCTGAGGCGTTACACCTGATCAGACATTCTTTGCCCCCCTGCTCACATTTGGAGCAACACCCTCTGTGTGGTCCCCACATCTGTCCATGTGGCTGGTGGGAATTATCGACCCCGCTGAAGGCCCCCAGTCAGGTTGTGTTACATCGGAAGAAGGAATTCTCTCCCCCTAGCACCATCAAAATGTGGCACCAAAATGTTAGGTCTCTGTCAAAACATCATCGAGATATTTACGAACTTATCTCCGTAGAAGGCCCGGATGTCTTCTTTATGACAGAGACCTGGCTTGGCGATGAGGACTCTGCCATCATTAATCTAGCCCTTCCCCCAGGCTATGCTATTTACACCTTGAATCGGAAGGGGAGAGGTGGAGGAATTGCTATGGCTTTTAAAACCTGTTTCACCTGTGTTTGGAAGCCAATGAACTTGGTCGGCGCTGAGTGTGCTCACTTCTCCATCAGCACAAGTTCGAACCAGACCCTTACAGGTCTGGTGATATACCGCCCTCCAGGGAGTGACTGTGCTTTTAGGAAAGCTCTCCCTGAGCTTGTAAGCTCTCTTTCGCTGCTTACCTCCAATCTCACTATCATCGGCGATCTTAACATCCATTTCGACGCCTTAGAGATACCAGCGGTCAATGGTCTGCTTGACGATCTCGAAGCTGTACAACTAACCCAATTGGTCCGTCATCCGACCCATGAGGGTGGCCATATTCTTGATCCGGTTTTCACCAACCTCCAATTGGTTGAGGTCTCATCCCCTAGACCCATGGGATGGAGTGACCATCACCTTATTGAGCTTTCTATTACATCGGTGGTTCACCCCACTGGGAAGCCTGATAAAACATCATACAGGCGTCCCTGGAAAAAGCTCAAATTGGAGGATTTCCATCGTGTGTTGACCACCACACCCCTGGTCCATTCGGATGACGTCGAATCTGGGTATAACACCTTCTCTGCTTGGATTGTTCGAGCGCTTGATGCACTGATACCGGCTACTTGGAGTAGGAATCGTTCCTCCCAGTCCAATCCCTGGTACTCGGGGGATCTCAGGCGTATAAAAGCTACCTGTCGACAAGCCGAAAGAGCCTGGAGGAAGAGCTATGAGAAAGACTTAAAAGTATCTTACCTGGCTAAGGTCAAGGTATACCATAGAGCTGTCTGCCGGGCTCGAGCAGACTATTATGCACGGGAATTCCAGGCAAGTTCTAACCCTTCCAAACTGGTTTTTAAAGTCCTGAAGGAGCTTACAGCGAACAGACTCCCAAATACGGAGATATGCTCCCTGGCTCACTGTGAGGGGCTAGCCAGTTTCTTTGTGGAAAAAGTTAATGCCATCTATAGCTCTTTTCCCAAAGTTGACCTGGGCAGTACGATTATAACATCTCGTACCCCTCTATGTTTGACCACTCTTCCCATACCATCGGAGCTGGAGTTCAACCTCCTGGCGGCCAGGGTCAAATCTGGCTCACCAGATGACCCTCTGAGACCAGCCCAGTTCATGGACTCAGCGCCCCTCTGCCTCCCTCCTATTCGCCATCTGGTGGAACAGTCCCTTACCACCGGATCAGTTCCACCTGCCTGGAAGGCTGCTTGTGTTATGCCTATTATCAAAAAGCCGGGGCTGGATCCACTGAAGCCGGAGAGCTATAGACCCATCTCTCTCCTTCCATGGGTGGCAAAGATCACTGAGGCCCATGCGAATGTAATTTTAACTAAACATCTGATGTCTGCGCAGTTATTGGATCCCACTCAGAATGGTTTTAGACCTGGACACAGTACAGAGACGGCACTCTTATTCATGGCTGAACATCTCCGCTCTGTACTAGATGCATGTCAAACGGCGGCACTGGTCCTTTTGGACCTTAGTGCCGCCTTTGACACTGTATCCCATACCATTCTTGTCCAGAGGCTTGGTGAGGCAGGCATATCAGGCAGGGCGTTAGACTGGTTTCAGTCGTTCCTTTCGGAACGTTCCTTTCAGGTGGTTGTACCACCATTTAGATCTAAGTCTCATGCCATCACCCAAGGAGTCCCGCAGGGGTCGGCGTTGAGCCCCACTCTTTTTAACCTTTACGTCCAACCGCTGGCGGAGGTTGCAAAGAGTTGGGGTCTCACCATGGTATCATACGCCGATGATACCCAGTTGGCGGTAGCACTCAACGGAGATTCCGACCAGCTGGCATCCAACTTTGCGGACGGTCTGAGGGCTGTTGCTAGCTGGTTAACGGCCAACTGCCTACAGCTCAACGCCCTCAAAACCGAGGTGATGGTATTGGGGAAACAACCTGATCTATGGGGCGCAGACTGGTGGCCTAAAGAGCTGGGACCCCCGCCAATACCTGTGTCAGAACTTAAGAATTTGGGTGTCTGGCTGGATTCCAAACTCACTTTTTCGTGCCACACCAAAAAGATGGCATCTACGTGCTTTGGCATTTTACGCGGCTTGAGGCCCATCCTCAAATTTTTTGACGCCCCCACCCGCCAGATGGTGGTTCAAGCGAGCGTATTATCCAGACTTGACTATGCCAGTGCATTACTTTTAGGTGCTAATCAGGCGGAAGTCCTGCGATTCCAACGGGTCCAGAATGCGGCGGCTAGAGCCCTCATGGGCCTCCCGCGTTTCTGCTCAGCCCGTAACACAATTTCCAAACTTCATTGGCTGCCAATCATCAGACGTATCGAATTCAAGGCGCTATGTTTTGCCTTCAAAATCTTGAAATCTGACACCCCTGCCATCCTTCAGCATCTTTTGACTCCCTACACTCATTCGCGTAGCCTGCGTTCTGCTGGCCAAAATTTGGCACTGGTTCCCCGATTCCATAAATGCAGATTGGGTGGTCGATCGTTCATGGTGATGGCCTCCAAACTATGGAATGCACTTCCTGCTCACATCCGTTCCTTAGATAATCTTTTTGCCTTTAGGAAAGCTGTGAAAACATATCTTTTCCCCCTGCCTTATTAGCTTCCTTCTGTGTTCTGCTTTGTTTGTTATGTTCTTTCCAGATATAGCGCCGGGACGCCCCTTCGCTGGGGCAGCTGTGCGCTCAAAAAGTCAATATAACATAACATAACATAACATGTGTTTTTCGACTTTTTGGGGTGTATAACTGATGTTCCTCTGTCTTCCATTGCTTTTAGGTGCACAAGAGAACCACCAGTGCCAGGAAGAAGTCCTGCAGCAGTGTGTGCAGCACAACGCCACACGACGTCATGTGTGGACACAGACAAGACAACTCTGCAACTCGTGCAACTGCGGCCTGCTGTTCTGACATCTGAAGAAGATGGGCCCAAAGAAAGGTGGCCGTAGTGCCTCAGCAAAGAAGGTTGCCAGTGCCACTGCCAGTAAGAAGGAGCAGAAGAAGCAAGTGGCACCACATACCAAGGAGACGGGTGTGCCCTCCGACACCTTTTTTGGGGAAAAAAAACTACGCCTGCAGCAGCAGCAGTGTCCGCCGGGGACCAAGCTGGAAGCAGCACCTCCGCCTCATTGGGGTCAGTGCCACCATGCCAAGTTAAGACCATGAGTGCTGCTGCAGCAGCCACTTTGGTTGTTCAATCACCATCGACCAGTGATGTTGGCTCATCACAAGAAAGTGCCATCCAATCAACGCCGGTTGTAACTCAGCCGCAACGACAACCACAAGTGCAACTAGAACAAGTGCAAGTACATGGGCAAGGAGAGGCGCAAGTACATGGGCAAGGAGAGGCGCAAGTACATGGGCAAGGAGAGGCGCAAGTACATGGGCAAGGAGAGGCACAAGTACATGGGCAAGGAGAGGCGCAAGTACATGGGCAAGGAGAGGTGCAAGTACATGGGCAAGGAGAGGCGCAAGTAGAGGTGCATGGAGAAGTGCAACTAGAGGTTCATGGAGCGGCACATCTGCCTACAACGCTTGTTCCTCCAGAAGTAGGGGCACATCAGGAAATTGATATTCAAAGGCAGGGAAAACAGTCAGCGTCTCACTATCCCAGCGTGAGCACAGAAGAAAGGTGGTCCCAAACTAGCTGATCGATTAGATCATTTTGAGCAGGCAACCGTAGATAACTTTTTTTCTACCAAAGCCCTAATCAAGTCCTGTCCCAGGACTGGGGGAAGTACTAACTCTTCGAAACCAAATGACCGGATAATGGTGTGTCCATTGTAGTGCCTGTTGGACCCGGCCTCGTGGCGTGGTCCTCGCTGATCTCCGCAGCTCCAGATCTACGGGTGGAGCTGATTCCCGTCCACCCAGAACTGTACATGACACTCCTACCCCGGACCTGAGATGATCCCCAGACCGCGTGCCTGCACCCATGCATCGGACTCCACATTTAGCCACCCCGGCCGGCCGGCCGCCTTCTTTCCTTTCGGCAGCCCCTGGCCGCTCCTGGCTACAGCCAAGCATGCGCGTCCGATGTGCCCAGATCCGCCCGGGGGGTGAACGACTCCCCAAGTACCCGAAACCAAGACCTCCATCGCACCCCCGGCCCCCTTCTGAGGAACTGGTTTCCCTCACACCTCTGAACTATCCCTGGGGGCTGGTTTCGATCACACCTTGGACCTTCTAGCGAGCTGGCTCCAAGCCTTGATGGGCGTCTGGGATCCCCTGGACGCATGGTCCAAAGCATCAAAGAACCAACCGCCAGACCATCGGGCGCCTGGGCCTCGGACCTCCGGCCTCCTGCCTCTGAGGGTCCGGACATCAAAGAGCTCCAGTACTATAAGACAGCTGCCTTCCATCTAGTCGGCAGTTGTATCTTGGACAAGAAGGCCCTGCTGATCTGATCGCGGCTGACTTTGAGGAGAACAGACTCTGACCCACTGAGCCCTGCTGACGTCGTCGCGGCCCTCTCTCGGAACACGAGACCTGAACCATTGGAGCTCTGCTGACGCTGTCGCGGCTCCCTCTTGAAGCACAAGACTTGAACCATCGAGCCCTGCTGACGCTGTCACGGCTCCACCTGCCTACGAGTACGACGGAGTACTCCTGACCAAGCCCTGCTGACCTCGTCGCGGCTTGACGAACTCTCTGGTCCGGCTGGACCATCGACGCTACCCCCACGATCATCTTGAACCAGAAGTGAGTAGGACAGCAAGTCCCATCGCCAGCCCCCCGTACCCCCCAGTTCGAGGATTGAGAACTGTGTGCAGGGTGCGTGGTGTGCCAGCTGGCCTCCTAAGACTGTCCCGCTTCCCCGATCCCTCGTTACGAGACATTCGCGATCCCTCGATCGCTGTGTATTGCTCCTTACTTTTAATCTTGATAAAGTCATTCATGATAAAGAATCACGGCACGGTGTGGTGTCCGTTCATAAGTGTGGCGTGTCGACAGTGTGTACGACCAGTCCTCCCCGGTGGGGACTCCCCCCTCGATAAGACTCGGCAGTAATTGTGGGAGAGGAGGTCCCAGGTGGTTAGGAGAGTCATCTTGACCCCTGGGGTCACCGCCTTCCAACATTGGTGGCAGCGACGGGATACGAACCTACGTCTAAAAATCGTACCACTGACACACTACCTGAACCCACACGCAGCAAACGCACAAGAAAAGAGCAACAATGACGACTACAGAATCTGGTGTAAAGACAACCTTCAACAAGGACCTCCTGGAAGATTACACACATAGAGAGCTGAAACAGTTCTGCAAAGAGCTGAGTATCCCGAGTACCGGACTAAGTACCAAGGAAGATTTCCAGAAAGCGCTGACCGCTTGGGTAGAGTCCGGAACATCTCTTCCCCCGATCGAAGACGAGGGAGGGAGGCCACAGACCGAACCTGGTACACCGACCGGTGAGAGAATCCAGCAACCGACCCGGAGCCCAGCAACCGGGAGAGAGCGGTCATCGGAGGAGATGGCCGATCGAGAACGGGACCGAAGCCATGAGCTCGAACTGGCACGCCTCAAATTAGAGGGTGAACTCAAACTCGCAGAAAAGAAATTGGCAGTGGAGCAGTTGCGGCTCCAGGGAGAGCTAGAGGAGAAGAAGCTCCAGAGGGAGCATGAAGGACGGAAACTTCAGCTCGAGCACGAGCGCAGCCTCAACGAACTCGAATTGAAAGCCAGAAAAGAAGCAACCGGATCACCGGGCCTTGGGGAACAGGTGGTCCCCAAAGAAACGAAGGTGCACATCCCCAAGGACGTTGTAAAGGAATTTTACAAAGGAGACGACATCCAGCAATGGTTCAAAGCATACGAGGTGGCCATGTCCGCTCACCGGGTCCCGGAGAAGGACTGGGGGGCCGGCCTATAGAGCCGCTTCCTCAGCCAGGGGAGAGACACCCTGCTGGACTTACCAACGGCACACATGAACGCCTACCCGCACATGAAAGACGCTCTCTTATTCCGCAATTGCCTAACGCCAGAAATGTATCGCCAGCGGTTTAGGGAGTGCAAGAAGATTCCTGGCACCACATGGGTGGACTATGTGAACTACTACACCCGGGCCCTGGACGGGTGGATCAAGGGCAGCAATGTGACCACCTTCGAGGGCCTAGTCGACCTAGTGGCTTACGAGCACTTGTCCGCAAATTGCTTTGTGGAACTAAGACAGCATCTCCTGGACAGCAAGCTCGCCAACCCACGGAAACTGGCTGTGGAAGCCGATCGATGGGTGGCCACCCGAGTCCAGAAGGGGCCCGGGGGAGACCCCCCACGGAACGACCAAGGATCTTCCCGCCAGCGAGGTGGGGGAGGTCGGGGCAAGCAGCAAAATTCCCAGTCAGGGCCTCAGCGTAGTCCCCCCAGAAACCAGACCCGCGCTCTCCTCCCGCGACGAGAGCCGCCCCGAGTGCAGGACCCCCGGGGCTCCGCCCCACCTCCACGTGCTTCAAGTGTCAGCAACCCGGGCACTATGCCGGTGACCCCCGGTGTCGCCTAACCCCGAAATCCACTCCCACTGGGCCCTCCATTAGACAGATATCCTCAGTAGCCTTAGAAGAGGAGGAAATAGAGGAACAGGGGGAGTGGGAACCCGCAGCCATGGTCTTAGCCTCCCTGGGGAATAGCGAGATGGTCGCAGGAGATTACCTGCCCGACAACACAGAAAAGTACCGCCAAACAGTGAAGGTTAACGGGCGCAGCATAGGAGCCCTTCGAGACACAGGAGCCAGCATCACGTCTGTTAGATACACGCTAGTTCCTGAGTCCATGATCATCCCCCACACCTCCTATCGGGTGATAGCAGCCGATAATTCTGTCCGCACCTGCAGAATAGCCCAGGTCCCGTTTGAGTGGGAGGGGGTCTCGGACGATCTGCGGGTCGCAGTTCGCACGGACATGCCTGTAGACTGCCTCCTGAGGAATGACTTAAAGAGTTCCCAGTGGAAAGAAGTAGAGAGAAGGACCCATTTAGCCATGTTAGGACTGCCCCAATGGGCCTGTGTGAGCACCCGGGCCATGACTGCCAGAATGCCCAACCCCGAGAACGAAGAGCCTGAGTTCCCCAGTTCAGCCCCTGATGTCCCCGAGGGCAGCGAGCACCCTACGGTCCTCGACCAGCCCTCCCTCGAAGAGAACGCATCCGACGAAGGTCCCCTCGGACCAGCTGTCGAACCAGTCCCGACCCTAGCAGATCTCCCCGAGTTGGCCCAGTGGCGCCAGGAGGGAGGACCGTCCCGGGAGGAGTTCTGCCAAGAGCAGACCTCCTGCCCTGCCCTAGAGGGGCTCCGCCGACAGGCCGCAGCCCAGGCCGCTGGAGACCAGTCCGGCTCCCATTACCTTTACTGGGAAAACGGCCTACTGTACAGTGAACAGAAGACCGCAGAACTAGGATCAGCCCGTGTGCTGGTGGTACCCCTACGCTTCCGCGGACTTCTCCTCAACCTGGCCCACGATGTGCCCCTGGCAGGGCATCTGGGCCAAGATAAAACCTTCCAACGACTAGTGACCCATTTCTACTGGCCCCACATGCGGGCTGATGTGGAACACCACTGCAAGTCCTGCCCCACGTGTCAGGCTAGCGGCAAAAGCGGAGGCAAGCGCAAGGCTCCCCTCCAGCACTTTCCAGTTGTCAGTACCCCCTTTGAGAGGGTGGGGATCGACATCGTCGGACCTCTGGACCCCCGGACCTCCTTAGGCCACGGTTCATTCTGGTTCTGGTCGATCACGCCACCCGATACCCCGAAGCCATCCCCCTCCGGACCGTGACGGCCCCAGTCGTGGGCCGGGCACTCATGGGGATCTTCTCCCGGGTGGGATTCCCCCAAGAACTGGTAAGCGATCGAGGCACAAACTTCATATCCGGGTACATGAAGTCCCTCTGGCAACAGTGTGGGGTGTCCTACCGGTTCACCACCCCCTACCATCCTCAGGGCAACGGCCTGGTTGAGCGGGTCAACCGCACCCTGAAAGGGATGATCATGGGTCTTGAGGAGCCCTTGCGACGCAAGTGGGACGTCCTCCTACCCTGCCTCCTGTTCGCCTACCGAGAGGTACCCCAGAAATCCTTCGGGTTTAGCCCTTTCGAGCTGCTCTATGTGCACCCCGTCCGGGGTCCTCTCAGCCTGGTCAAGGAAGGCTGGGAGGCAGCCCCCCAGAGCACACCCCTGACGTATTCTCCTATGTCCTGGCCCTCCGGAACCAGACACGGAAGTTTCGCGAACTGGCCGAGGCCAACCTGGAAGCCAGCCAAGAGGAGATGAAACGCTGGTACAACCAGAATGCCACTCTGGTCGAGTTTCAACCAGGCCAACAGGTTTGGGTCATGTCCCCAGTGGAACCTTGTGCCTTGCAGGACAAGTGGACGGGACCCTTTAAGGTGATAGAGCGCAAGAGCCAGGTCACCTACCTCGTTGATACGAAATCAGCCAGGAACGCCCTGAAAGTGTTACACGTAAACCGGCTCAAACCCCATTTTGTGCGGTCTGAGTTGGGGTTACTCCTTGCCACCGACGACGGAGAGGAAGAGGAAACGGACCCTCTACCCGATCTCCTGTGTGCAAAGGATCAAGATGGCTCCGTAGAGGGAGTGAGTCTCTCCTCCTCTCTCACCCCCGTACAGCGTGAGGAATGTCGCCACTTGCTGGGACAATTCTCCGACCTCTTCTCCCTCGCTCCCGGCGTCACCAGTTGGTGCATCCACGACGTGGACACCGGGGACAGCCCTCCGGTACGGCACAGAGCCTACCGAGTCCCGGACCGAGTCCGAGCCTGCATCAAGGCTGAGGTCGACAAAATGTTGGACCTAGGAGTGGTGGAAGCCTCTGACAGCCCATGGGCTAGCCCCCTGGTCCTGGTTCCGAAGGCGGCCGCCCCCGGCACCGTTTCTGAGCTGAGGTTCTGCGTCGACTACCGCGGACTCAACGCAGTCACCCGAACCGACGCACACCCCATCCCCCGAGCCGACGAACTGATTGACCGCCTAGGGTCGGCTGAGTACCTCAGTACCTTCGATCTCACCAGCGGCTACTGGCAGATCGGCCTCACGGAGAGGGCCCGAGAAAGGTCTGCTTTCTCCACTCCAAATGGCCATTTCCACTTCCGAGTCATGCCCTTTGGCATGAAAAACGCCCCCGCCACCTTCCAGCGACTGGTTAATCAGGTCCTGGCCGGGTTGGAAAGTTTCAGTGCAGCCTACCTAGACGACATTGCGGTGTTCAGTGCTCACTGGCCCGAGCACCTGCACCACCTCTGGGAGGTGTTGGACGCCCTGCGTCGAGCCGGGCTCACCATTAAAGCTAGTAAATGCCAGATAGGACAAAGCTCAGTGGTATACCTAGGGCACCGGGTCGGCAGTGGGCTCGTGGCCCCCCTCCAACCCAAGATAGACGCAATCAATGCCTGGGAGACCCCCACGACCCAGACCGAGGTGCGGGCTTTCCTAGGGCTCACAGAGTACTACCGTAGAATCATCAAGGGGTACGGGAGTATTGTAGGCCCCCTCACCGAGTTGACAGCCAAGGCCAACCCCAAGAAGGTTATCTGGACCCCCGCCTGTCAGAAGGCCTTCGAAGAATTGAAACAGGCCCTGTGCACCGCTCCAGTCCTACAGGCCCCTGATTACTCCCGAGAGTTCGAGGTTCAGACCGACGCCTCCGAACATGGCATCGGGCCGTGCTCTCCCAAGTGGACGACAAGGGGATTGATCATCCGGTAGCCTTTATCAGCCGGAGGCTACTACCCCGGGAGCAGAGATGGAGCACCATCGAGCGAGAGGCCTTCGCAGTAGTCTGGGCCTTGAAGAAACTGAGGCCCTACCTGTTCGGGACCCACTTCCAGGTCCAGACCGACCACCGTCCTCTCCGGTGGCTCATGCAAATGAGAGGAGAGAACCCTAAACTGCTACGCTGGTCCATCTCCCTCCAAGGGATGGATTTTACTGTGGAACACAGGCCTGGTGCCGACCACACCAACGCCGACGGCCTGTCCCGCTTCTTCCGCCTCAGCGAAGAGAACCCCCAAGAGGATGGGTAGTTCTCCTCGTCTTTCAGCTGGAGGGGACGCATGTTGGACCCGGCCTCGTGGCGTGGTCCTCGCTGATCTCCGCAGCTCCAGATCTACGGGTGGAGCTGATTCCCGTCCACCCAGAACTGTACATGACACTCCTACCCCTGACCTGAGACGATCCCCAGACCGCGTGCCTGCACCCATGCACGTGACCATCGGACTCCATATTTAGCCACCCCGGCCGGCCGGCCGCCTTCTTTCCTTTCGGCAGCCCCTGGCTGCTCCTGGCTAGAGCCAAGCATGCGCGTCCGACGTGCCCAGATCCACCCGGGGGGTGAACGACTCCCCAAGTACCCGAAACCAAGACCTCCATCGCACCTCCGGCCCCCTTCCGAGGAACTGGTTTCCCTCACACCTCTGAACTATCCCTGGGGGCTGGTTTCGATCACACCTTGGACCTCCTAGCAAGCTGGCTCCAAGCCTTGATGGGCGTCTGGGATCCCCTGGACGCATGGTCCAAAGCATCAAAGAACCAACCGCCACACCATCGGGCGCCTGGCCCTCGGACCTCCGGCCTCCTGCCTCTGAGGGTCCGGACATCAAAGAGCTCCAGTACTATAAGACAGCTGCCTTCCATCTAGTCAGCAGTTGTATCTTGGACATCAAAGCCCTGCTGATCTGATCGCGGCTGACTTTGAGGAGAACAGACTCTGACCCACTGAGCCCTGCTGACGTCGTCGCGGCTCATCCTCGAACCTACGAGACCTGAACCATCGGAGCCCTTCTGACGCTGTTGCGGCCCTCTCTCGGAACACGAGACCTGAACCATCGGAGCCCTGCTGACGCTGTTGCGGCTCCCTCTTGAAGCACAAGACTTGAACCATCGAGCCCTGCTGACGCTGTCGCGGCTCCACCTGCCTACGAGTACGACGGAGTACTCCTGACCAAGCCCTGCTGACCTTGTCGCGGCTTGACGAACTCTCTGGTCCGGCTGGACCATCGACGCTACCCCCACGATCATCTTGAACCAGAAGTGAGTAGGACAGCAAGTCCCATCGCCAGCCCCCCGTACCCCCCAGTTCGAGGATTGAGAACTGTGCGCAGGGTGCGTGGTGTGCCAGCTGGCCTCCTAAGACTGTCCCGCTTCCCCGGTCCCTCGTTACGAGACTTTCGCGATCCCTCGATCGCTGTGTATTGCTCCTTACTTTTAATCTTGATAAAGTCATTCTTGATAAAGAATCACGGTGTGGTGTCCGTTCATAAGTGTGGTGTGTCGACAGTGTGTACGATCAGTCCGCCCCGGCGGTGACTCCCCCCTCGATAAGACTCGGCAGTAATTGTGGGAGAGGAGGTCCCGGGTGGTTAGGAGAGTCATCTTGACCCCTGGGGTCACCGCCTTCCAACAGTGCCCTCCCCCCCTATAGTTAGCACTGCAAGCAAGTCCCAGTCGAAGGGCCAAATCCCCAAGACTAACTCAGTTTTGTTGCACCGCCCAAGTAGTAATACTAGCAAACAAACCAAGCTGCCTGATACCATGGCCACGGGTAATAAGGAGAGTTCCAAACATGGTAATCCTGTTTTTAATGGCTCGCAACCTTTACCAAATAGCTTAAAACCTCGTTCTGGTGTCCCAGCCAGGGGTAACCAGGAAAGTTCCAATACCAAAAACACTGCATTGAGTTGTTCCCAGCCACTACCAAGCATCCCAACAACATGTCCTGCTGCTCCTGATATAAGTCGACCTATTACCCTCCCGGTGAGAGCACCGCGTAGGATACCTCCTATGAATCTTACCCCGGATTCCTATCCCTTCGTGGTTGTCCTCACTAATGTACCACCTCTGTTGGCCGGGCAAAGAGAATCCTTCCTACGCTAAAGAACAAGGTAATGCACTGGTTGAAGGCAAATAGACCACTGCCCGGGGAAGTGGACGGGCTGATTATCGGTCAGATTGGATAGGTTGCACTCCTAAGAACTTGGGGGGGGAGTGTATAGTTGTTAACTTCCAAGATCCTAGGGTGGCACGTTTGATTACGAAGCAAAATTGGGGCCCAAGTAGTGGTGGAATTGGTGTGGTTGATCTTACATTTTTTTACCCTAGACCAACAGGTATACAATTTGGAATGATCAGTGAACCAGTTTGTTTTAATAATTTCCCCCCCCCAGGGACTGCACCTTTCACTGTACCCTCCCAACGGGGAAACTTCTGTAACGGATCAATGTATAATCGGTTTGAACTAATGAATGATCCAGGGTGGATCTATTGACCCAGTTCCGATTACTGCCAGAACAACAGGGAAAGTATGTCCCGTAGGGAGTTATGTGGGAAACCTGTGTTAACAGTTTTTTCCAAAAATGTGATATCAAATTAAATGAGAACTTGTGGGGAGACTATGATTTTGGATGAAACCTGTGGGGAGTGTATTCCTACTTCCGGGGACTCTGAAAGAGAGGTATCAATTATATTAAGTACCGCGGACACCCAGGAGGTTGATCATAGCGTGGAGGATACCACCAGAGGGAGGGGGGATGGGCGACATGGAACTAGGGTGTCCTGTGCAGGAGAGTTATTTATGGGCAGCCCCGGGAAGTTCCTCTCGTGGAACATCGCGGGCCTGAACAGTAAGCTGACGTCCCAAAATTAGATTGATTTCATTAATGGTTTCGAAATCTGTTTATTCCAGGAGACATGGGCTTGTGACCCGATATTTCTTCCTGGTTATTTAAATTGTTCAATTCCAACCATTAGAGGTTCTAGGGGCCGACCCATGGGAGGCCTGACTATTTGGGTTAGGCAATGCCTTCAGTTGACAATCAAAGTGGTGGATCTGGGTAGTAAAGACATCCAAATGTTAAGAATAACCTCAGAAAAGCGTGGAGGGATAGATTTGTATAACATTTATGCCAGGGGTAGTACCATTGGGAGCTCTCCCATTTTAGAGGCATTGTCCACTTCCCTGGAATCTCAGTCTCTGGGTAATAAAGTTGTAGTAGCTGGCGACCTAAATAGGACCTTTGAACCATTGGATAGTTCGGATGATCCCCTAGGGCATGAAGAAGATACACAGTGGGGTGTTCCAACTTTACATCTGGTTCCTGTCAAGCGGTGGATGAAAGATATATTGCAACTGAATGCCATCTGCTTGGAACATGGTTTGAGAGCCCTAAATGGGAGGACGAAGGGCGACCGGGAAGGTGCTTGTACATTCGACAATGGTCATAGTCAAAGTCGGATAGACTATGTCCTTTGTAGCCTTAATTTGTGGCAGTTGGTATGTGACATGAAAATAGAGGGTAGATTAGAAAGTGATCACAATCCCCTCTGTGTGTCCCATGATTGGTGGATGGCCACACCAGGGAACCCACAACTAAGCAATGGCCTAATGCCTACTATGGTCAATGAAATGCGCAGACTTAACTGGCCGAGGGTACTAGCGAATGCAGAGGCTATGAACTTTATAAGTTCTGAAGTCAATACTGCAATCGCTGCTATGGAGGCTGCAAATCCCGTAACCCCAGGTTCAAGGGAAATAACGGACATACATAGCAAGCTCTTTTCCACTCTAAAACCACATTTTTTGAGGGCCTGTAAGACAAACAGGAAAAAAACACCTAAACCAGCTAGTTGGTATAACCACCAGTGCAGGGAGGCGAGGCTAGGCTTGGGATGTGCAATTAGGAATAGGGATAAGGTAGCGATTGGCGAGGCCAGGAAGCATTACAAGGCTAGTGTATTACTGGCAAAAAAAACATGGGATGAAAATCATTGGGCTGAGCTAAAGGAGGCCGCAGGGGCGAAGGATTCCAGGGGGCAGATTTATGTCGGACTTGCACCACGTTTACGCCGCCGTTGCGTGACGCAACGGCGCGAAAACATGGCGCATCCCTGCGACCTATTTACAACATGACGCATCTAGGCAGATGTGTCACGTTGTAAAGCCCTGCGCCACATGGAACCTGCGTCAGGTTTCATGTGGGCGTTCTGTCGCAGGGTGGGCGTTCCCTCGTAGGAAAGCCCCGTAAAACTGACGCAGGGAAATCTACAAGATTTCACTGAGTCAGTTTTACGATGCTGCTGCGTCAAATGCTTACGCCTGCTTGAAGCAGGCATAAGGAGTGACGCACCACGTTATGTATGGGTGGCCTCTGTACATTGCAGGAGTTGCGTCGCATTTGCGACGCTACTCCAGCAATGCGCCGCCCGTACACCACAAGATGTGTCACGCATCTGCCCTTCCTTGCACCATGGTGCGCCGCATCTGTGGTGCCGCAAGGAGGGAGTTGCGTGACGCATCAGTTCTGGCGCATCCCTGCTGATTTGCAGAGATGCGCCAGAACTCATAAATCTGCCCCCAGGTTGTTCTGGAATATTGTCAAGTGGGGTAGAGGAGGACTTCCAAACAAACCTGATAACAATGTTGCTGAGGGTGCCTGGGTGGACTATTTTGAACCGCAATACGCTGAGTCAACGGAGTTTAATGATGTGAAGGTAGTCTCAGCTGTATTCCCTACAGGGAATTTATTTTCCATCAAAGAAACTGAAGCTGCAATAGGCGCTGCCAAAGGGGGAAGGGCCCCGGGTTTAGACGGGATACCCTCTGATGTTTTTATAAATGACAAGGCGAGGTGGGCTAGGTAAATATTTCTCCTAGGAAATGCAATTGCAAAGGGAACAGTAGTCCTGGAATTATGGAAGGGAGCAACTATTATACCCATATATAAAAAAGGAGATTGGTCCCTTCCGGCCAATTATAGGCCGATAAGCTTGATTGCCACTATCCAAAAAGTGGTGGGGAGAATGGTGGTAAACAGGCTAATGGACTGGGTAGATGAGGAAAATGCCCTGTCCCCTTATCAGGCTGGATTCCGGCGGGCAACTAGCACCGTCGATCAAGTGTTTCGTTTTTCTCTGCTGCAGTGGGGAACGGTGGTGCTTGGTGGGGGCAGCCTGTATGTCGCTTTTGTTGACTTGCGGGCTGCCTTCGACCTGGTCCCAAGGAGAAAGCTCTGGGCAGTCCTGAGTGATATAGGCCTTCCAGCCGAGTTGCTCACTCTGATAATGAGGCTGCACGAATGTAACTTCGCCAAAGTCCAGTGGGGTACGAATGGCGAATCATCTGCCGATTTCCCAATTGGACGCAGAGTACGACAGGGGTGTGCTATGGCCCCCCTGCTTTTTTCCCTATTTATTAACGGAATTGTGGCTAGGATGCTGGATGTCAGTGTTGACGCACCTTCGTTGGCGGCGTCAGGGTTCGATCCTGATGTTCGCCGATGATACGTTGATTTTATCTAAGACACCGGCAGGCTTGCAGCGAGCCCTAAACATCTTTGATCTCTTCTGTGGGGAACATGGCCTGGAAGTTAATGTGGGTAAGACCAAGCTGATGGCCTTCTCATCTAAGCGTAGACCCCGGCCCAAAATACTTTTGAATAACTGTGAGTTAGAGTTTATTTCTGTATTTACATACTTAGGGGTACAGATAGCAAATAATTTAAAATGGTCCCAGCATGTGGAAATGGCGGTCTTGAGGCATCAACAGATTTCGGGGGCACTCCGGGTGGAACACAAAAAGTCAAAATCAAAGCCCATAAAACTGTCCTAGCAGTATATGACGCTAAGGCTATTGGGTCTGCTGTATGAGGCGGAGTTATGGGGTTTTGATAGGCTTCTCCCTCTACAGATATCGGAGAATAGGTTCCTAAGGGGAATCACAGGTCTCCCCCAGAGTACACCACTGATCCCGCTTGGTCTTGATCTAGGGAGAAGATCAGTAAGTGACCAAGTGCGATTGCGCCCGATCCTTTACTGGAGACGCCTCTGGACTACCCCGGAGATAAGGCACTACGCAGAGGGGTTCCTTGCTATAATCAAAGCTGACATTTTTCACAAAATAGTGTGGTTAAAAAATCTTAGAGCAGCTTTAGGGGACCTCGGCCTCTCTAATCTATGGGACAATCTATCTGGAGAACCCTTCCCAAGTAAAAATACAATCAAAAGTGTATATTGGGATTGGATAGATGGTAAACTTTGGAGTAGAACGAGGTCAGATACAATGGCGGGGCGCTTCCTAGAAATCAAACTGTGTCCTATACTGGAACTATATTGGGACAGTATTACAAACCCAGAGGATAGGAAGCTTTTCTTCCAGTTGAGATCAGGTGCCCTTCCCTTGAGATCATTGATGGGTAGGTGGAGGAGTGTAACTACCTCGTCCTGCCCGGTTTGTGGTGCAATTAAGGAAAGCATAGGTCACTTTTTATTTGTGTGCAAAGCTTATGCCACCCCGAGAAGAGTTTGGCTAACTCCAGTTTGTAGAAACCTAGGGACATCCAGGGGTGTTGAGGCACTACGAATAATTTGTACCACCACTGATATGCCTATCGTTCTAGGAACAGCAAAGTATCTGGGGTGGGCTTGGTCTATTAGACGGAGGACAATCTCTACCAATGTAACATAACAAGGGCATCAAGGGATATTTGTGCAAATGTGCAAATGTATACTAAATATTTTCTTTTATTGTTCATGTATGTACAAATGTTTTAAAAAGTCTGTATAAATAATGGAATTTTTTTTCTTTTAATGTGATGTATTTTAAATGTATGTTTGTGCTTTTATGAGTATATTCCTCGAATAAAGCCTTGAATAATAATGATATTCAAGTGGAGGTATCATCCGAGGAATCCACTCCTCCTGATGTTGATCCATTGTCTTCCAGATCCCCAGCAAGAAAAAGGTCAAGGAGGGCTGCTACTACTACAAGTCCTTCTTCAAGCCCCCTTCATTCTGATGACCTTGATCTTGATTGGAACCCAGCAATGCAGTCTGACAGTGAGGCACGCCATGAGCCGACAAAGGTAGCTAAGCCTAAAAGGAGGGTTCCCGCAAGGCTTCAACTTATGGTTGGTGACGATGAACAAGAAGTGGTGCCTTCTGCTGCTGATGAAGAGTCTGACGATGACCCAGTCATCACAGACATCACTCCAGCCACAGCTGGCATGCAGCAGACAAACATTTTAACCCTAGCCTGAATGGCTGCTGAGCGGGATGATCATGTGGGCAGCGCGGCACTGGTACCACCACCAACGCAGTTAACTACAACACCAACACGACCTACAGCTTCCATATTTTCTCATCAGAAGGGCCCGCAGGGACCTCCATTCAGCTCGACCTCCATTACCTCAAGTAGTGGTGCTGTAAGTCAACAGAAACAAATTCAGCCACGCCCATCCTACACTTCATCTGGCATTGGAAGTCAAAGTAGCTCCGGCACCACCAGCAGACATCTCCAGTCCCCAGTTTGGGACTTCTTCACTGTTAGCAAAAAGGCAGAAAACATGGTTGTTTGTTCGATTTGTAAAGTATCAGTTAGTCGGGGTAAGCTTGGTACCAACTATGGTACCGGAGGCCAGAGAGGTCATCTCAAAAAACACCACTCTATCCAGTGGTATAAGCACCTAAGTGACATCGATGAAGCCAAAACAAATCCAAATGTATCCCTTGATATTGCATCTGATGATGATGAGAGGCTGATCGTGTAGGGGGGAAGTGAAGAAGCGACAGACATTTTTTCTGGTACACCCAGTACCCCTGGCAGCAGCACTGCAGTGGTAGCGCCCACACCCTCTACCCCTGCAACATGTATGAGGTACACTAAGAGTCTGGGACAGACACCAATGCAAAAAAGTAAATCAATGAGCCTAACTGGTTTGAAGTCTGCATCATCATCATCATCACGTAAAACGGTCCAGCGCACCATTAGCAGCATGTTTTGGTCGGATCCGCCATTTGAATGCAACCACCCAATGGTGCGTCTCTATAACGCAAAGCTGGCTAAAATGCTACAGCTGGACCTTCTCCCTTTCTCTTTTGTGGAAGGGGTGGGTTTTCGTGAATTGGTGGCAACAGTCTGCCCTAAATGGAAGGTTCCTAGCCGGCAGGTGCGGTGGGTGACATTTGAAAGTGGTGGGGCGCAAAGTGATTTGCATACAGCACCGTAGCGAGCGAGCCCGAACCCCTTAAGGGGGGTTTGGGGGGATAACCCCCCCCCAAGAAAATTTTGAAAAAAAAGAAGAAAAATCTCAGCTCTAAGAGTAGAAGAAGTTGCACAGCAGTTGGGAGACAGCCTTTACAAAGCCCTCTATCCCACTCGTTTTTTGTACCTTTCTGCCCCCCGTTCTACTCATTTTTTTGCCCTTCTGCCCTCTGTCCCACTCGTTTTTGTGCCTTTCTTCCCTCTGTCCCACTCGTTTTTTTGTGCCTTTCTGCCCATAAGGGGGGTTCGGAAAATTTTGAAAAAAGAGAAGAAAAATTGTGCATTTTCAAGCAAATTTGAGAAAGCAGGAGGGTTAATAAAGCAATTGTGAAAGTGCAGTTATTACATTACAAACACACGCCCACACACAGAGACACGCTTTCACATACAGACTCACACACACACCCACACATCAATCCACACACACACTCACACAGACACCCCCCACACACACACACACGCTCACACACACATATCTAGATAGATTCCATTCTCCACAGTCACTACATGAGGTGCCAGCTCGCTACCACACATGCCTATTCTTTTGAAAAGGCAAATAAAGGATCTAGCATACACACACAGACACACAGAACTGCCTGATTCCAGTCCAGCCACATGTGGCCTCATGCAGATATCGTGCTCGGTCCCCTTGACCTTGTGATAAACAATGAGTCACTGTCAGCTCCAGGAGGCTCATGATCCTATGACGGGGAGTAACCAGCAATAGCAGCCCACTACTAACTGTATCTGCAGAGTATCTGTCTTTGAGGGATCACATCAGCCCTGTAGCCCATTAGGCACCTCCCTGGCAGGCCATGTGTAGGCAGCGGGCTCACCTCCAGTTCCATTCAGGCTGAAAACACAACGATAATCGGGGCCTCACTCAGGAAGGTCACACCCCGCAACGGCCCTCTCAGAAACTGGGGACAGATTCGGTCCGAACTACAGTTTGTTTTTTAGACATTACTGTGCACGCAAATAGTCATCACTGGGACCATAAAAAGTAAGCACAAACACAGAATACAGACATTAATACAATGTGCCGCACAATGCGAGGAATGCGCAACTGGTTCAGCCAATCGGAATGCTTAAAACGCTGGCATGGACTACCAATGACCGAGCGCATTATATGTTCAGTGAGCGCGTGAGGCAGTGGCATGACGCTCACTGGGACAGTGGGCCCATGGGCCTGCTTGTGATAGGCAAGATTGAGAGTGGGTAGGCACGTGCTGATAGCCATATTGTCCATGTGCCTTCAGCCACAAACAGTTGTTAACTTCCGCTTCAAACCATCATTGTGGGGCGGAAAATTAATCTGAGTTAATTTCATGAACAAAGGGTGTTCCCTGCAGTTAGAACCTGAGAGTACAATAATGCATAACTTATCAACCGCTTTAGAGGCTGAAGGCTGGGCTAGTGTTGCCTACGCATACCTCATTCTTTTATTTTCTCTAATCCATAACTTTGTTGTCACAGAATGCACATGTGTATTTAAGAGAAAAGCCAGAGCAGAAGTGGTGGACTTAGAGCAGTGAGATAAAATCACACTGCACAACCAGGGACCAGGGGAAGCTCCCTTTATATCTGGACACACCTCTCAAACACATAAATCCAGTTAGTTTCGGGCTCCCCTTTCTCCACCTACCCTCACGTACAAGCTCTCGTTCTCCAGTGCTCTCCTTATTCACCCAACACTCTATCCTCTAAACTCCCTCTCTAGGTTTCTCTTCCTGCCCCTCTTTCTTTCCAGCTTCTGTCTCTCTTCTTCCTCATGATACTGAACACTAACTTTCTCTCATTCTATACCTCACTGCCACTGTCCTCAATCCTTCTCTTTTTAGCCTTCCTCTTTACCTATCTACTGTTCTCGCTCTCACACAACACCAGCACTTTCTAAGACACTGGCAATTGATCATCAGCACTTTCTATGATCATCAGCACTTCTTACGAACATTGAATCACCGGCACAACCTATGACCACTTGCGTTTCCTATGTTCACTGCTTTCCTATAATCATCAGCACTTCCCATGATCATCAGCACTTCCTATGATCATTAACTCACGGGCACATCCTAATATGATCGGCTCTTCCTATGATCACCGCCTTCCTATAATCATCAGCACTTCCTATGATCATCGAATCACCGTCACCTCATATGACGATCAGCAGTTCCAGTGATCCCAGTCTTTTTATGGTCATCAAATCTAAGGCACATTCTATGATCACTGGAGCTTTCAATGATTACTGCTCTCCTATAATCATCTACGCTTCCTATGAACATCGGATCACCAGCACTTCCTATTACCATAGAATTACTGGCACATCCTATAATCATCCGCACTTCCTATGATCATCGGATCACCAGCATCTTCTATGACGATTGGCACTTCCAATTACTACTGCCTTTTTATGATCATCAGCACTTTCTATGAACGGATCACTGGCACTTCCTACAATGATCATCAGCGCTTCCGATGATTAGCGGTTTCCTGTAATTATCGGCACTTCCTATGATCATCGGATCACTGGCACTTCCAATATGACCGAAGGCACTTACTATGATCACTGGCTTCCTACAATCCCTGGCACTTTCTATGAAATTTAATTGCTTCTTTCAGGGCCAACTACACCTTTATTACACCACGAACACGAATGCGTCACAGTCACACAATACCTTGGCCGAAATTACTCCCGTACGTGTTAAATAAAGGACTGCATGGATGCATCGGCCACCGGACACAACAGTGCTCTGTCACACGGGAGGGGCCCAAGTCTCTAGCAAGCAGAAAGCGCAGAGCTACATCATGCTTTACCCTCAGGGTTTTGTTTTTCTCTCTCGCAGATTTATATAGCGCAAACTCGACTAGAAGGTATTGGAGCACTTTTGAGCACCAGTTCCCTTACACAGGGACACATTCATTTTCACAATGTTTGAAATACCGGTCGTTAAAACAAAACTTCGCCTAAAATTGTGCACCGTGACACAGTCAAACCACTCACCGTTCACAGGGAAGGAGTCCTTCATGCACACGGTCCACATGAGGCGTGAATGGTGGCAAGTAGATGATCTGACGTAAGCTCTGCAGTGCCGCAAAATGGCCAATCACTGTATCACTACATGAAGTCACACACAGTGATTGGCCATTATGCAGTGTTTGTGTCAACACCCACGCACGGCATCCAATAATGGATTGCCCTGCCCTGCTGTGCGGTGACCGGCCAATCCTGGCACTGCAAGCAGCGCCAGGATTGGCTAGGGGGGCTTTTTGACTGCTCGCCCTGTGTCGCCTCTGTAAAGCCGGGGGCTGTGGCCAGGTTAAACGAGCACCCCCCTGGTCACTCTCTATAGGGGACCTTTCATGCGCATGCTCGGGCTAGTTTCTGCCCCAAGCATCACTTGCGCACTAGATACCTTGGCTAGCCTGGCTGTCTGCTGCTGCAGCTGAGGGATTGCGTCACGTGGACGGTCACTCAAGCTGCGCAGCAGTCCAGACCAGCCCCCCTGCCAGCGCTCTCCCAGATTACTCGGGTGCTTCCCAGATTCCCAGCGGCGCACGCACGACTTTCACTAATGTTTCATCAGTCAGTGTGTGTTCTTGCAGCAGCCGAGCAGCGTCGTCCATGGGCTTGTGGGGCTACGCCCCTACGCCCCAATGGACGCACCGCTGCTGCTAGCCGGTCCTATTTTGCAAAGGTTGCTGTTCCAGCACTACATCAAAATGTGCTGGAGGTGATTGGCGCAGCTATTCTGAAGAGTGCTGTTCACACTATCCACATGACAACAGACATGTGGCCAAGCCCTTGATTACATGTGCATCACTGCACACTGGGTCTCTTTTGCAGGGGTCGAAAAACAGTTAAAACACAAAGATGTTGACACGGAGGAAGTTTTTCAAGCTACTCGCAAACATGCAACAGTAGGCATGTTTGCCATGGAGAAATCTCACACTGCACCTAACCTTTTGGATGAGTTTAACAGGAAGGTCAATGAATGGCTGCATCCAAGAAACCGCACAGTTGGTTATGTTTCCACGGATAATGGCAGTAATATAGTTAAGGCCATGGACAACGGTGGCCATTTCAGAGTGCCGTGTTTGGCGCACAGTATTAACATCGTGGTGCAAGCCTTCTTGAAAGCAGAAGAGCCAGTCGTCAAAGTACTGACCATCTGCCGAAAAATCTGCACACATTTCAACCATTCTTTTAAGGCCCGGAAGCAGCTGAGGAGCCTTCAATGTGAACGTAAACTGCCAGTCAAAGGACTAATCCAGGAGGTGGCAACACGTTGGAACTCAACCTTTTACATGCTTGAGCGTCTGTCTGAGCAGTGGGAGGTAATACATGAGTTTATCTTCAAACTGGGTTCTACTCACAAAGACTTGATGCTAGAGTTGGAGGAATGGAAGCTAATTGCAAGCCTGACAGACACGCTTCGTCCTTTTGAGCTCTTTACGCGTGAAGTCAGCAGGGAGGACTGTTCTTTGACCAAAGCTATCCCATTGTTGCGCATGCTAGAGCACCAACTAAAGGAGATGTCTTCAACGTTCCGAGATGATGGTGAAAAGCGAGAAGCATATGGTTTGGCAGAGAAGTTATTATGGCGCCTACTTGACAATGAAAGGCTTAAAAAGATACATACAGAACAACATTACATTTGTGCCACTATTCTTGATCCACCGTACAAAAAAGCACTGCCCACCAATACTTTCATTCCTTTTTCGGAAGCAGATCTTTCAAAGTACAAACATTGGCTAGCTGTGTCAGCCACTCGGTTTGAAAAAGACCAGCAGAACCTTCAAGGAGGCAGCACAAGTACAAATGAATCAGCAGGCCATCCGGCGTCAAGTTCCACTTCTCAATCCGTGGCCGAAGGGAGTCACTTTCCCTCACAGCCATTAACGACACCAGCAACCATATCATCATCCTCACCTGCACCAGGCCGCAAACAAATATTGTCGGAAGGGGATTGGCTAACTCAGCAAGGGTTAGCTCGGTCCACTGATGAAAAGGTCGCAGATGGTACACAAAGTGGATCAACCCTGGAGAACCTTGGTGGTGCAGGCCGATCTGGATGACCCAACAGAGGTCTGTCATAATGAGAACCCATTGGGATATTGGTATACGAAAAGCTCAAAATGGCGACTGATCACCAACCTGACTCTAAATTATTTGTCTTGCCCACTCGCAAGCGTGTCTTCTGAACGTGTTTTCAGTGCTGCTGGTGCCATTGTTACTTCAAAAAGGACCCGCCTTTTGCCCAAAAATGTGGAGAGGTTAACAATAATCAAGATGAATCAGCACTTCATACCACCCGATTACAAAATACGTGAATGCACGCAGGAAGAAGAGGACACCGACTTAGGTGACGACGACGGAAGTTCTTCTCGGTCACCAGACCTACTCCCGTCTCAATTCATAGACTTGGAGGACGAGCTCTGCTTCCCTGACAACGAGGACTGAAAATGTATTCCTTTTTTTCCGTACTTATTCACTTTTATTCCTGTGTGTCTTTCTTTGTTTTGCTACTTTTACCACAACAAAACTCTAATCACCTAATCACAATAAGTCCATCATCAGCACTGTCTTCATCTCATTTTCCTTATTGATTTGAAGGTGCCGCAGTCTGCATTCAGATGTTCACAAGTTCACAACTCAATCATGCTCCTCTATCCTCCTCCGCCAGACTCCCCCTATCCATTTACCTCAAGGCAGATGGATGGATTATGGACAAAAAACAAACTTTGTCTTCGTAGACGAGTCCCCTCAAGTGGGACTGAAATAATTGACTGACTAAATGCTTGCTGATTGTTGACAGACCTACTTCTGAAATTTACAGGAGAGGCTGCCCTGTGGGCCCTCACTTTCCGAAGAAGATGCAGACATAAAGTAGAACAGGTAATGAATAATGAGAAGATGGCATGCAGTGGACAGCAATGGCTGTCTGTCTCTGTTGAAACCAATTGCTGTTTGTTTTTTGTGAACAGCTCAATTTGCCATGTTTTCATATTACCAGTATTGCAGGTTTTTGGGGGTTTATTTGGGGGTGTTCTAGATTTGCGGTGCTGGGTCGGGGGGTCTGGGAGCACTGCTGGCACAGTCTAATGTTGATTGCATTTGTTTTGCAGGAAATCCATGGTGGAAAAGGGGAGTTATGGCCTAGCTGCACAGCGCGCTTGGAGTGATTTTGGAATGAGGCCTAAATATTTCTAAGTGTGAGCTTTTCCGGTTTTGCTTTTTGCCTGTTTGGGGGTCTTCTACTTGTTTCCGCCTGGGATGACGGGTCTGGGGGCATTGCTGGGAAGGTCTAATACCGGATAAAAGTGTTTTGGATAAAATACATGGTTAAAAAGTGTTTCACTTTTTAGCGTTTTCGCGCACTTTCGTGTTTTCGGGTGCCTGCTTGGGGGGGTTCCTGGTGTTTGGGGGGGGGTTTTGGGGTCTTGGAGCAACGCTGGGTATGGATACTTTTGATTGCATGAGGTTTGAAGCAAATCCATGGTGGCAGAGGAGAGTTAGGGCCTAGCTGCAGAGCGCGCGCGGAGTGATTTTGGAAATTTGCCTGAAAATATCTAAGTCCCCACTTTTGTATATTTGCTTTTTGCCTGTTTGGGGGTCTCCTACTTGTTTCTGCCTGGGTTGACGGGTCTGGGGGCATTGCTGGGAAGGTCTAATACCGGATAAAAGTGTTTTGGAGAAAATCTGAGTTGAATTTGTTTTGCGTTTTTGCTCACTTGCATGTCTTTGGGGTGCTGTTTGGGGGGGTTCCTGGTGTTTGGGGGTGGGTTTTGGGGTCTGGGAGCACTGCTGGCACAGTCTAATTGTGATTGCATTTGTTTTTCAGGAAATCCATGGGGGAAAAGGGGAGTTATGGCCTAGCTGCACAGCGCTTTTGGACAGAATTGAAAGAAGGCCAATTCTAAGTATGAGATTTTCCATTTTTGCTTTTTACCTGTTATGGGGTGTTCTGCTTTTTTGCGGGTGGCTTGGCGGGTCTTGGGGCATTGCTGGGAAGGTCTATAGACTAATACCGGATAAAAGTGGTTTGGAGAAAATCCATGCTGAAAAGCGTTTTGGCACTTTTTTTAACTTAGGGCTCGTTAGGGTTAGCACTGGCAGCAGTATTGCATGTGTTTGAGAGTGTTCTAGATTTTTGCAACTGGGTTCTGGGGTCTTAGAGCACTCGCGGGAATGTGTAATTTTGTTTGCAAGTGGTTTGAAGAAAATCCATGGTGGGAAAGGGGGGATTTGGCCTAGTTAAAGAAAGCGTTTTCCACTATTCTTAACTTAGGGCTCGTTAGGGTTAGCAGTATTGTATTGCATGTGTTTGGGCGGGGGTTCTAGATTTGTACGACTGGGTGGGGTCTTGGAACACTTGTTGGAATGTCTAATTTTGATTGCAAGTGGTTTGAAGAAAATCCATGGTGGAAAAGGGGGGTTTTGGCCATACTTTCTGAGTGCGTTTTGGCACGATTTGAAATTAGGCCTCTGCGAGGTAGCAGCAGTATTCTGCACGTTTTTGGGAGGGTAATGTAGGGTGTTCTAGATTTTGGGGATTGTCATCTCTGAAAGTGACAGTATAATATTTGCACTACACAGCTTGCCTTATATATTTTTTTCTCCGGGGTGTCTTTAACACTTACTGTTGTGTTTTTCCATCATCAATTACAGGCAGGCTTTTACCCTGTGCCATCGATGTACTACTCAGGCTTACAATTAGCGATCCACAAATCCGCATCAGGCAGGCAGTGGACAGTCAGTGTGTCTGGTCACCAAGATTGATCGACGGAGCATCCGATGGAATGAAGGAGTACCGCGAATAAGAGGAATGGCTGGATGCATCAACTTCACAAATTCAACGGGACAACTACAAAAAACAGTAACAGTATTCAAATTTCTCCTTATCTTTTAAATGATATTCTTGTGAACTTGAAACTCTGTTGACTTGTTCATGCTTCCTGTGGGTGGTTGCTGCCTGTTTCTTCCTCTGCCATCGGATCCCCCGCCTGCCTCCAGCCGTCCCGCTGGTTTTCACATCTTACCGGCGTGACCGCCGAGTGGAGTGCGGGCTGGGGACCACAACTACCAGCAACCTCTGCGGCCCACGCATCACCCGACCGCGCCAGGAGGCGCATAAAACTGGTGTAAGCCCCTGCCGAGTGGGGAATCTCTGTTGGCTTGTTCGCGCTTCCTGTGGGTGGTTGCTGCCTGTTTCTTCCTCTGCCATCGGATCCCCCCGCCTGCCTCCCGCCGTCCCGCTGGTTTTCACATCTTACCGGCGTGACCGCTGAGCGGAGTGCGGGCTGGGGACCACAACTACCAGCAACCTCTGCAGCCAACGCATCACCCGACTGCGCCAGGAGGCGCATAAAACTGGTGTAAGCCCTGCCTCGCGGGACGTCAGGCGAAGCCCGGGCAAAGGGCGGGCCCTCTAAGGCCCTCAGAGGCCGAGGAGTCTGGGCTGGGCCATGTCCCTTGGCTCCACAAATAAAACATCGTATAAGGTAATACATTCCTGTTGAATTGTGTATGATCTATTTTCCGGCCAACCACAGAACTGATCGAGGCAACAAGTGGAAATATGGTTAAAAAAACTCCAATGTACACTAGATCGACGTCAAGAAATTAGCTCTGGCACCAACCCCACTTCCAACTTTAACTGCTATTGACAAAATGTTACAGCAAACAATTGGGATTGTGGTCGCTGCTATAGAAAACACCGAAAGACGCCTCTCATTACCACCGAGCATGTGCCTGATAACTTCCTCCACGCAAGGAGCTAATATACCTGTAAAACTTGAACTTACTTCTACGAGTGTGACTCTGAGCGTTTGTTTAATCTCTGCTTCAAATTCATCCCTCCAGCTATTTGATACGTCTTTGCTATGTTTAACACTAATTTAATGTTCTAAGTGTTTATTCTCTGAGGGCAGAGAGGCAAGTGAAATTGCGTAATGACTGCAGCCCTGGACTGCCAACTTGTTCCTTCGTAGTTACTAGTAAGTTGCAGTAAGTAGTGGTACTACTTTTCAGTAAGCTAACCATCAATTTAGTAAACAACTTCTGGCATGCAGTAGTGCACTTCCTTTATGTCCCTTTAAAGGTTTATCAATATCTTCAAATCCAAAGATGTGTTTTTCTTCATTTGTTGTTTGACTGTCCATGCTGTGTTTTTTGTCCTCTCTACCAAACTTTCCCAAAAACCCCCATTCCCATCCAATTTTCAAACCCTAACCCTCTTCCCCCGGGCTGTGTGGTATTTCATTGAGGTGTGATTGACAACAACAATAAATTCCACACACTTGCTGGGGAGGATAAGGTCAAAGCAACCAGAAGTTCATGTGCACCATCGTGGATTGATAATAAGAACATCCAATTCCTACACGATGTGAACAATCTAATGCTTAATGCTTACCTTATATTGGCACTGCTTAGGCTACAATTTAGGGCACTGTTCTGTACCGTACTATCTATTGTACTGTTTCTAATGCTACGCTCAGGCCACTCAATGTTTAATTTCCTCTTATTTTCATATGGTGATACTGCAAGTGTGTACCACTACTGCTACCAGCACAACAATGATATTGCATCCGTCGAGGATTTAAGCCAACAACCAACCTTAATCACCATTTGCAATGCAGCCAGCCCTGGGGCTATCCCGATTCTCAAACACGAATCACAGGTAAGATAATCATTTTGGAGAGGTAGAATAATGGGCTGGGACTGGGAGGAGAGCAGAGATTGCCAGTACTACTAGTAAAGTACTAGTAGGGCTACTGAATTCACTATCTCGGTTACTGGCACTTTGGTACATTTCAGGACTAGATGTTTCATTCATGCTGGTAAGTTGGAAGAAACCAAACGTCCAGTAACCACCGCCCACCCCCACACAACATAATATGAACGCGTATACTATGTTTTGGTATGAAAAATAATTATTAAGAAATATATTGAGGTAGTCAAAAAATGAAATGAATTAACCCAACTCACCCCCCTACCTAACCGTAACCAATGTCCAAAAGTCCAAAAGTCCCCTTTCCCAAACACCCAATTCCCACCCCCCCAACAGTCTTTAAAAAAGTGGCAAGGCACAGTCACTTCCTCCGGTGGCGTAGTTTTGCAAGCTGTTGCTTCATGTTGCGCTGCTCTTTGCGGAGGTCCCGGAGCTGGCGCTGTTGTTTTCCGGCCAACCGCTCCAGGTAGTCCACTCTTTTGTGTAGTCGGCACACACGAACGATCCAGGATATGGGGGGCGCTGATGTTGTTGCTGCTGTGCGGCGGCGGCGGGAGGCTGTCGGGCCACGGCTCAGTTTGGCTGGAGGCCTCTGGCTGGTGGACCCGGGGGCAGTGGAGGAGGATGTAGATTTTGATGTCTCATCATGCTCCCGAGCCCACAACCGCCGATACTCGACACAAATAGCCTCCAGCTTACGGGCCCTGGCCCGGACAGCCATCTCCTTACGGGTGAGCTTTTTGGGAGTAGCATCTATGAAGAAGGAAAGAAAAATACTGTAGCCAATAGTCTTTAACATAAAGTCAAAATAATTCAATGGAAGGTTGACACTCAGTAACACCAGCAAGTAGCAACGCAGTATAACATTTTGGCATGTATCTTTCCGCCGTCTTTGTAAGCCTGTGACACTGTGAGTTTCAGGAATTCTACTAGCAGCACTACAGGGTGACTCACTACTACATACATAGTCAGAGAGTACTAACAAAAGGCCTTTTTTACTTTTTTTCTCTTGTTTTGCAAAAGAAATTAATTGGTACGTGAACTTGTGGTAGCCATCATAATGGCACCTCACTCAGCTTTCACCCAAGAAATACAGACACAGGCCATGATGATGCAGACTTGCAGTACTTTAAGCAGTACATGCAGGTGGGGATAGGAATGTCTTACTTTTCTATAGGGGTGGCACTGCCACTGGCCATACTTCATCCACTCAGCGTTTGCTCTATTACATCATACACCTCTGCTATCGACGAGGAGGATAAAGAAGATAACATCCAGGCTTCCAAAGTACGTCTATGATTCTTCTTAATGTCTCAAATGTACCAAAATGTATTTTTGTCAACAACCAACTAACACCCTTTTCATTATATTTTGGAAACCGTCGTCTTCTTTCTTATGTTGAATTGCATTCAACAAAACCATTCTTTACAGTCATAAATATTAAGACTCGCTCGTCCTTCGTTTCACCCTTCTTTAACTTTTCGTTCTTCACATCCCTAAACTACATCTGATATGACTTGGCTTCACAATAAAAATTTGCCAGCTGAGTTGAAGTGAAATAGAGGGGGCCATTGGTTACCCGAGAAGTACCTCCACTAATGCTATTAAAAGTCAAGCTTGACTGTCTTCTCCGTGATAGCCCAAAAAGTAGTTCTAAATTAGTAAATGTTCTTGACAGTACAGTGTACTTATACTAGTGTACTGTGTACTACTGTAGAGTACATCATACACTCCTTTACGAGCCTACTCAAAAAAATTTCAATAAGTAAGGAGTATAATAACTTACCACCATCCGCCGACGCTGAGTCTTCCCCCCCAGCTCCTCTTGTTGGCACCGCTGCATCCAGAGTGGACCCCTCCGCACTGCTGGCCCCGGCACTGGTGGTCATCTGTGCCGCATCAGATGTTGTGACCTCTAGGAAAAACATGCCATATTTTCAGACGCCATACACAACCCCCTAGTTTGTCTCGTAATGGAAGAAAATGTTACATAACACATTTTTTATTACTGGGATTGAAAAAAAGTAACGGTTTTGGGGAGGGTGTTAACCTTTTATATGCTTATTCCATCAAATGCTACACTTCTTCTTATGACAACTGATGAATTCTTGCTTAACGTGCACCATTTTTCTCATTACAGAAAGAAGATTCCATTGCCCTTCTGCCAGACGATTCACCAACTACTACAAAGTCATCACCAGCAGTACTTTAAGTACTTTAAAGAAGGTGGGGGTTCCCGCACAGTTATTCTAATAATTTCATGTGTCTGTTAACTATTATTAAGTTGGAGTCGTACTAATTTCATTCATGGGAATGTTGTTTAAACTTTAACGTCATCTTCATCCATCAGAATACTATGCTATTAATAATAAACAAATAATGTTTTCATTTCTTAATTGAAAATAAAACTTTAAAACTAACAAACACTGTGTGTTTTTTGTTTACAAGTGAGTGAGCGGAAAGGTTTGAACTACTACACTTGGCAGTCATGTTTCAGTGACTCAGATAGGCCGGGACTCCGAGGTAGGCTTCTTCTGTTCTTCTGGGTCGTAAAATCATTGGTCAGACATTCTAGATAGTCGATCAGGGGACTGGGGGTTCAACTTCTGTTCGGACTGAGGTATGTCGAAAGTCGAACTACACCTATCATCTTGTCCATACTTCTTTGTGTGCAGAATAGTCCCTGAAACACTAGCGGTATGGGATGTGCTCCTCTCAAATCAAAAAGGCAACTGCTACCTTTTACTTGGTATAAACAATGACATTTTGTTGTTGGACATTGTCAAAGCACTTACATTAAGAAGACTGGAATAGACAGCAAGGGCAACCCAGAGGACTGCACTCAGTGCCTAGAGCTATTGCTGTATCAGAGTTTTGTTTCACACCGTTTGCCGAATGGGCAAGCTTAGCTACCTACACAGACCGACTCATAACTGTAAATAGTAGTAGCACAGAGAGTGATGGTAGAGGCAGGATACGAATGTAGGAAGTAGTCTACATTAGACGAAGATGAAAAACTATTTTGTAAAACATAGAATTATTAGGAACCAGTTTTTAATGAATAGGAGCTGTAAAAGTAAGCAAAGTATAAGTATTAATATAACAATAGAACAACTTACTGGGGCCAGCAGAAGAGCCTGCAAGGGACTGCTCCTGTCCACCTTCTGCCACCGGAGTCTCTGTCGCCGCCGGCGCCTTGCCCCTGGGAGGTGCTGGTGATCATGAAATAAAGAAACACAACATGGATGATTGTTTTTTGGGAAATATTTGATTTTTTTGTACTCAATCTAAAATTATGTCGGGGAAACACATTAACATCAATTGCATCTGATCTGGTCAACTAGGAGGATAGTAGTACAGTATTGCAGGATTCACAGACCGTCTAATAGGAAAGTTATGTAATTCACTTTCTACATCAACAACAAAAAGGTTGTACTACGACTGCCATCACTCAGCAGCACGAGACGTCGCATGACAGACACAGTCCATCATCATGATTGCAGACCACTAACAAATGTCCTATAACAAGTAATAAATAACATACTCAACATATCAATCCACCACTATCTCTTCAAAGTGGCAGCAGCAGGAGTACAAAGAAGGACTAGACTTGAGTCTACTGTCTCTAGCATTACGTAGTAATGCTCTCAAATGACTAAAAATTTGCAAACAAGTAAGCATAGTAGCAATGCCAATAACCAGGCGAGCACCTGCAATTACAGAAGCTATTTAAACATTAATTTACCTGCAATGTAATCTAATCAGCAGCATTCGTACTCTTCAGGAAAAAAATAGATTAGCAATATAACAGAGCAGAAGGAAAAAAAGTAATTATTAAAATAGCTACTTACCAAGGCCAGGGATCTCCACATCGAGCAGGTCGAGCATGTCATGCTCCCGGTCAAAGATGTCACTCCACCGGTGCGTCACTTGGTGGTAGGTGCGCCGGACCCCAGACTCCTTATACATGCGCCGGCACACCTTCTCCCACAGCTGGCGACGCTCCCGGAGGAAGTAACCGGAAGCAATTCGCCCACCTGCTGCCACGGTCTTAGGGAGGTGGACTTGGACGAAAACCATCAAGGCGGCCACCTCCACCGCAGAGAAGATCTCCCTGGCCTGGACTTCCTCCCCCCTCAAACGCCCGCAAGGGAGCCGGGTACGGGGTGCTGGGCCCTTCCCCTTGCCCTTGTCGCCTCCCATAGCCATGGTCCTGGGCACAAGAAGAAGGAAAGAAGAATAGGTGTGAAAAAAATAAGAGAGAGATCGAAAGAAATAAAGTAGGTAATAAAGTAACAAAAAGTTAAAAAAAACACAAAATATAGATGTAGGAAATTGAAGAGAGAGATAATAAGCAAAAAAAACCAAAAGAAAGTTCAGAAAAACATAGGATTACAAAGATGTAAGGTGGATAGAAAGGTAGCATGCCCAAAACCATAGCAGTGAATGAAAAACAAGATGGCCGCGCCCATAGAGGACCGCGTGGGTAAGTTTGCGCAATATTTCCCCCGCGAGCACGCAAAAACGCCCACGAAAACGTAATCGCGCGCCGCATACGACGCGAGCATGCAACAAGCGCCCGGAAATGGAAACACGTCACGCAAACAAGATGGCGGCGCCCATACACGACCGCATGGGCAACCTCGGGGTCGGTGCGCAGCAAGCGGTCCACAAATAAGCAAAAATACGCCCGAACACGCAAAAAAAAAAGAAATCAGCAAATTCGCACCAATTTGCGGATTGCAAGTTCGATTTTGCACTAATTCGCATCCCGCGAATCTCGCGAAATGGCAGGAAAGCGAATTTTGGAAAACTGAAAGCACTTAGCAGGTGCAAAAGTTCAAGCTAATTTGTAACCATTCCCTGTAGTGCATCTTGAGGGGCCCCTCCAGAGTTCAGTTGCCTACTTGCAACTATTCTCTGACCCTGTTCTGACCCTCAAAGCAGGGTCAGAGAATAGTTACAAGTATGGCACAATGCTCCTGTAAAAAAAATTAAACTGCAACAGGAAGCACTTACAGCTAAGGAAGCAGGTGCCAGACTTGAAGCTCAAATTCAGTTCACGAAGCGCTGTGAATCAACATTCTTTCCGTACCTGTGCACTTCCTGCTAGAGCGCAAAACTGACTGTTCTCTCCACTGCCTGCAGCTGCGGACCTTCGGCCTGTCTCCCGCCGCCCGCCGCTCCTCTAAGCGGGGCCGCTGAGAGGAGCGTGGCGAGGGGCGGACTACACAGTCCATCAGCCCTTGAGGTCCGCCGCGTCACCCGGACAGCGCCAGGAAGCGCTCATAAGCAACACCAGACCCGCCTCGCGGGACGCCGGGCGAAGCCCGGGCCAAGGGCGGGCCCATTTTAGCCCGTTCTAGACTGATCCAGGCTGGGCTGGGCCACTCCCCTTGGCAATCGTGCCTGGTAAAATACTCCTCGACCATCAGGTACACCTATTCGTTCTTACCTGTCCTAGCCAGTAGTTCCATCACAACCTACCGTGTACAGTTCCAGGTCTATTTACCATGACACAGGGGAGCAGAAGTAAGACGGCTTTGACCAACGCCCTGATCACCGGCCCTATTGATCAATTTATCTCAAGAACAAATTAAGCCATTGATCACAGTATTTCTCTGCTTGAGCGAAGGGTGTCACAAGACCTTGAAATTGCCAGAAGGTCATCAATGGGCCCCCTAGCTTCAGCGCTATCCCCGCTACAATCGGCTTTAAATATTCTGTTGTTATTACAGCCAAGTGTCCTAGTGGAGATCCATTCCATCCCGAAATCAGTTGATTTATCAGCCACGATTCTCTCCTCAGACGCTGATTCTACAGGTAATCTTGAAAATACTCCAGACCTTCAGTTACTCCAAACTCAAGATCCAGGTCCTGAGAATCAGCATATGGGGGCGAAGGAGGGTGATGTCCCTAAGCGGGGTAAAGATAATCAATCAATCAATCAATCAAAGACATTTATAGAGCGCACTACTTACCCGTAGGGTCTCAAGGCGCTGGGGGGAGGGGGGTGCTGTTACTGCTCGAACAGCCAGGTCTTCAGCTTCTTCCTGAAGGAGAGGTGGTCTTGGGTCAGGCGCAGGTCGGTTGGGAGGGAGTTCCAGGTCTTGGCGGCCAGGTAGGAGAAGGACCTTCCTCCTGTTGTCGCTCTTCGGATGCGGGGGACGGCGGCGAGGGCGTGGTTGGCTGATCGGAGGTGGCGTTTGGGAGCGTAGAAGTTGATTCGGTTGTTGAGGTAGCTCGGGCCTTGGTCGTGTAGGGCTTTGTGTGCGTGGGTGAGGAGGAGGAAGGTGATTCTTTTGTTGACGGGGAGCCAATGCAGGTCTCTCAGATGTCCGGAGATGTGGCTGGTTCGTGGGATGTCGAGGATGAGTCTGGCTGAGGCGTTCTGGATCCGCTGGAGTCTCTTCTGGAGCTTGGCGGTGGTACCTGCGTAGAGGGCGTTGCCGTAGTCCAGTCGACTGGTGACGAGGGCCTGGGTGACGGTCTTCCTGGTCTCAGTGGGGATCCACCAGAAGATCTTCCGTAGCATGCGTAGGATGTTGAAGCACGCCGAGGAGACGTTGTTGACTTGCCTGGTCATGGAGAGGGAGGAGTCCAGGATGAAGCCCAGGTTGCGTGCGTGGTCTGTCGGTTTGGGTGCGGTGCCCAGGGCGGGAGGCCACCAGGAGTCGTCCCAGGCGGAGGGCGAAGAGCCCAGGATGAGGACTTCCGTCTTGTCTGAGTTCAGTTTCAGGCGGCTGGTCGTCATCCACTCGGCTACCTCTTTCATCCCTTCGTGCAGATTGGCTCTGGCGGCGGCGGGGTCGTTGGTCAGGGAGAGGATCAGCTGGGTGTCGTCGGCGTAGGAGATTATGTTGAGGTTGTGTTGGCGTGCGATGGCCGCGAGGGGGCTCATGTAGACGTTGAAGAGGGTGGGGCTCAGCGAGGATCCTTGAGGGACGCCGCAGATGACTTCGGTGGCCTCTGACTTGTACTGTGGTAGGCGGACTCTCTGTGTTCTTCCGTCGAGGAAGGAGATGATCCATTCCAGAGCCTTCTCCTGGATTCCGACGTTGCTGAGGCGCTGTACTAGGGTGCGGTGGCAGACAGTGTCGAATGCCGCGGAGAGGTCTAGGAGGATGAGGGCCGCTGTTTCTCCGTTGTCCATCAGGGCTCGAATGTCATCAGTGGCGGCGATGAGGGCGGTCTCGGTGCTGTGGTTGGCTCGGAAGCCAGACTGAGAGGGGTCGAGGGATCCATTTGTCTCAAGGAAGGCGGCCAGCTGCTTGTTGACGGTCTTCTCGATGACTTTGGCTGGAAACGGGAGGAGCGAGATGGGGCGGTAATTCTTGAGTTCGGTGGGGTCCGCTGTGGGTTTCTTGAGTAGAGCGGTGAGTTCGGCGTGCTTCCAGCTCTCAGGGAAGGTGGCGGTGTCGAAGGATGTGTTGATGATGTCTCGCAGGTGGGGTGCGATGACAGCGTCGGCCTTGTTGAAGACGTGGTGAGGGCAGGGGTCGGTCGGAGATCCGGAGTGGACGGAGTTCATCGTGCGGACGGTGTCTTCGGTGCTGATCGGAGTCCAGGCGCGGAGGGTGGTGGTGGGGGGTGGTGGTTCGGTCGTGGTGTGCGTTGGTTGGTTGTTGAAGCTGTTGTGTATGTCCACGATCTTGTTGTGGAAGTATGAGGCGAGGGAGTTGCAGAGGTCTTGCGATGGGGTGATGTCGTTGTTTCCTGCGCTGGAGTTGGATAGCTCTTTCACGATGTTGAAGAGTTCCTTGCAGTTGTGTGCGTTGTTGTCCAGCCGGTCCTTGAATGCAGTTTTCTTGGCGGCGCGGATCAGCTGGTGGTGCTTCCGGGTGGCAAGCTTGAAGGTGGTCATGTTGTCTGGTGTTGGTTCCCTTCTCCAGACTTTCTCGAGGGCTCGGCAGTTCTTCTTGGAGCTCTTGAGTTCGTCGGTGAACCATGGGGCTTTCTTGCTGCCGGGTCTGCTGGGCGGGGTCCTCAGCGGGGCGAGCTCGTCCGTGCAGTTGCTGATCCACTTCGTGAGGTTGTCGGCGGCCTGGCTGGGGTTCGCTGAGCTGGCAGTAGGGTGCTGGCTCAAGGAGGTGGCGAGCTGGTCGGCTGTGATCTTGTTCCAGCTTCTGCGGGCAACCTGTTGCTGGTGGTGGTGGGTCGTCGTTCTTTTGAAGGTGAAGTGGACGCAGCTGTGGTCCGTCCATTGAAGCTCTGTGGCGTGGCTGAAGGCGATGTCTGTGCTGGATGAGAAGACTGCGTCGAGTGTGTGTCCGGCGAGGTGGGTGGGGGTGGACACCAGCTGCTTGAGTCCAAGATTGGCGAGGTTGTCGAGCAGGGTGCTGGTGTTGCGGTCGTTGTTGTTCTCCAGGTGGAAGTTGAGGTCCCCCAGGAGGATGTAGTCAGCGGAGGGGAGGGCATGCGGGCTGACGAAGTCGGCGATGTCCTCGCTGAATTGGGTGCGTGGTCCCGGAGGTCGGTAGATCAGGGTGCCTCTGAGGGTGGTCTTCGGGTCGGTGTGGATCTGGAAATGCAGGTGTTCGGCGGTGGTAAGGGTGTTGTCGGTGCTGGTCGTGATACGGATGGTGTTCCTGTGGATGATGGCGATGCCTCCTCCCATCTGGTTGGCGGTGCGATCTCTCCGGGTGATCTTGTAGCCCTCTGGGATGGCGATGGCGATGTCGGGTGCTGAAGAGGCGTTCATCCAGGTCTCCGTGAGGAAGGCAACGTCAGGGGCTGTGGTGTCGAGGAGGTTCCAGAGTTCGATGGCGTGTCTGTGGACGGAGCGGGTGTTGAGCAGGATGCACTTGAGGTGGGTGCTGCTGGTGTTCGACTTGGCGGGTGCTGGTGCAAGGCAGGTCCGGATGCAGGTGAACTTGCAGGCGTGGCAGCTGAAGGGTCCGTGGGTGCGTCGTGGTGTGGCTTGGTAGCATCCTGGCAGTCGACCGGCGTTGAGTGTGCTGAGGGTGGCGGCGGTGTACGTCAGGCGGGTCGGCCGGGGTCTTCGAGGGCCAGGGGTCCTGGCACTGGGCGCGGTCCAGGCGCGGACGGGCGTAGACGGGCTTACCTTTGGCGCGCCTTCGGCGCACAATCGGCGCGCCCGCTGCACGTGACCACTGCGCGTTCGCACGGTCGCCATATATGGCGAAGTGCGCGGGGGGCCGGAGCAGCTGGGAGGCGGGAGCGGGGAGGGTACAGAAGGCAAAAGGGGCGGGGTTTCGCGGCGGTGGCGGGAAGCGGGGAGGGAGGGCGAAGGGCAGCGCAAAACGGCAAAACAGGAAGGAAATGGAGACTCTAACAAACAGGCAGTACAGAAGACAAAATTATACAATTACAACAGTATATACAGCAAAACAACAGGGGCAGGACAAGCGATCGCGGACCACGCCGCTGGAAGGCAGGGGGCGTGGTCACGCGGCGGCGGCAACGAGGCAGTCAGGCAGAAGGGGGCACACGCAGCAGCTGGTGGCCGTGCGGCGCAGGGGTGTCCTAGAACTAGGTCACTCTCACCTGCGTCGCACGGTCGCCATATATGGCCAAGTGCGCGGGGGGGCGGAGCAGCTGGGAGGCGGGAGCGGGGAGGGTACAGAAAGAAGGTAATTAAAAAAAAAACAAGTTGCTACAACTAATAAAAAGAGGCCAAATGTTCAGGCTCCGCAGGACTTTTCTAATGATTCTAATACTCAATCTATTAATTTATTCGACCCATCTGTTAACCCAACGACCACGGGCACTGCGGGGGAGATTTGTAGCTAGTACAAACACCCAGCTTTTGGCAAGTTTCAGGGAAATTTTAAAACATCATCTTCAACTCTTAGAACGCAGTATAATGATTATTGAAAAACAACTTGCGAAACTTGCCCTGAAACCATAACAGTGTGGGTCAACCGAATTCAGGGGTGGGTAAAGACATCTCTCTCAGTACAGGTGCTCTAGGGGGCCAAAAGGATTGCAAACCTAAGTCGTCTAAGGCGACAAAGGCCCAAACCAATCTAACAAATCCTAAAGGGCCACAAACCCCCTCCCTCTCCATCCCTGGAAGCGGGCCCACGGCTAAGACCCCGAGTACCATTCCTACCCAGCCAGTTCCATCGCAGCCCATTTCGTCTCAGCCCATTTCGTCTCAGCCCATTTCTGATAAGGGTCCCACTCAGTTATTAAATCAGAGACCTATTCCATCTTTAACGCCTCGGCATTCTTCATCAAACGTACTGGGCGAGGGGAAAAGGGGGATTAGACCCAGACGCCCGATCCATCTTCCCCCAGAAGTCTCTCCCTATACTGTCATCCTCATGGGGGTCCCGGAGCTCCTGGTAACCACAAAGGAACCGTCTTGGTCTCTCCAAAATAAGGTCCTACAGTGGCTTAATGTAAATAGGCCAATACAGCCTCCACATACTAGCAGAATCTCTACCGTCCATAGAGTTCCGTGGATAGGGACCGAACTTAAAAGTATCCAGGGAGACTGTATCATAGTAAATTGCGATGATCCAGCCACTGTTGACTACATTTGCTCATGGCCAGCTTTGGCCAAGAAAGGGGGGATTGACGCACATTGTCTCTCCTTCTTTTACCCCCAAATACATAGCAACTAGTATCCTATGGTTCCAAATTGGGACCAGCCATCACAGTGTCCCTGGAACTATGTGGGTCCCTGGTTTACCCAGAGGAATAGTAGTAGGGAGTGGGAACCTCGGCCATGGTACACTAGTAGGGAACAGGCTCCTTTGGTGGGATGGCAAGGTATTCCCATTAGAAACAGATACGACTGCCTGGAAATGGTCGATTGACCGTTAGCCATTCAACACAGCAGCAATCTGTTCCAGAGGGCCCTTGGGCTTCCACAGATGCCAGATAGAGATTTAGTGATTCATTTTGATCTTAAATTATCTTCCCCGATTGTGGCTCGGAATAGCTCTTTGCCAATGACCACAACTGAAAATGATAGCATAGCTATCCCGTACGGCCAAAAATGTAACTCCTCTAAGTATGGGTGAATTTTGCGAATCTCGCGTTCGCGAATTTTGCGGATTTGCGAACACGCAATCCGCAAAATCCGCGAATTCTCGCGAATTTGCGGATTTTTTTTTGTGTGTTCGCAAGGATTTCTGCCAGTTCGCGAGGGTTTCGTACCAGTTCGCAATTGCAAACTTACATTTCGGCTCGCAACGGTCGCGATTATGTTGTTTCTACATCTGGTTCATCATCACAGGTTCCCAGCACCCTCTGTTTCACCACTGCAACCCTCTGTTACATCAATGCCACCCTCTGGTTCATCATCACTGTAGATTATGGGGGGGAAAATCAAGCACACCAGCCCTGCTTCAACTGACATGAATTAATTTGGGGTTAGTTTATTAATGTGTCACTGTTTTAAAATTCCAGTCTGGCACCTGCTTCCTTATCTGTAATTTGCTTTCTGTTGCAGTGCATTTTTTTTTCCAGGACCTTTGTGGCCTAGCTATTCTATGAGCCTGCTGTGAGGGTCAGAGCAGGGTCATACAATTGTTGCAACTAGCAACTGAATTCTGGAGGGGCCCCAGTCAGGAAGCACTACAGGGAATTGTTACTAATGATGAGTTTGAACTCTTGCACCTGCCGAGTGCTTTCAGTTTTGCAAAACACGTTTTACTGCAATTTCGCGGGATTTGCGGGGCGCGAACACTCGCGAGATCGGATTCGGAAGCCGCGAATTCGTGCGAATATGCAATTAGTTTTTTTGCGGCGTGTTAGTTTGCAAGGTTTTGTGCGTTTTTGCGAGCCGCTCGTAGCGCAAAGCGCGAAGTTACCCTCGCGGTCGTTCAAGGGCGCGGCCATCTTGTTTGCCTGACGTATTTCCATTTCCGGGCGCGAAGTGTAATCTCGCAAAGTGTGTGGCTCGCCAGAACAGTTTCGCGAGTGTTCGCAAGGAAAATCTCGCGCGAACTTACCGGCGCGGTCGTGAACGGGCGCGGCCATCTTGTTTCTCATTCATTGCTATGGTTCTGGGCATGGTCTTTGTATCCTCTGTCAATCTCTGCCATCCTTTGCTTGTTTGAAGTTTTTTTTAATCTATTTTACTTATTATCTATCCCTCTATTTTTCTAGCCCTATATTTTTGTGTTTACTGCTACTTTTGGTTAATTTTAAACTACTTTTTTAAACTCTTTTCTTTTCTTTTCTTCTCTTCCGTATTCTATTTTCTTTATTCCTTTCTGCCCAGACCATGGTGAAGGGAGCCGGGAAGCATCCCGAGAAGGGGAAGGGTCCTGCACCCCGTGTCCGACTCCCGTGCGGGCGTTTGAGGGGGGAGGAGGTCGTACCCAGGGAGATCTTTACCCCGGAGGAGGTGGGCCAACTCACTTTTTTATGTTCAGCGCCGCCTCCCCAGGACCATCATGGGAGGCGGCAAGATCAGTGCCGGGTACGGGGTCCGGGAGCCCCGGAAGCGGTGGGAGAAGGTGTGCCAGGCCATTTACCACCACTCTCGGGTCTGGCGCACCTACAACCAGGCCACCCACTGCTGGATGGATGTCCTGACCCGTGAACGAGATCTGCTCGACCTCCTTGGCCTTGAGATCCCCGGGCTTGGTGAGTAGTAGTAGCTATTTCTTTACTACTATGTTTTCTCCTGCTGTGTTATTATATTGCAAATTTTTGTTTTTTACCAAGAGCAATAATGCTGCTCATTACATTGTAGGTAAATTATATTTCAAAATCTTCTGTGCATTTCAGGTACACTGCTCTCCTTCTTCTCAGTAGTGTTGCTACTATGCTTATTTGTTTTAGATTTTGTGTTCATTTCATTGGCCTGTGAAATTATGTATGAGTGTAGTTTAAAGAACTGCGTAATGCTACACACTAAGGTTCAGATTTTTAATTACCGGCGCATCCCTGCAAAGTAGCAGGGATGCGCCAGTAATTGTGCGTCACGCCACCATCACCCATGGTGCGCCGTATTTACAATGCGGCGCACCATGGGCCCAAAACGTCACCAAATCGTTACGCATCTGTGCCATTGCTGGAGTTGCGTCGCAACGATGGTGCAGCTCCATCAATGCTCTGGGGTGCCCTATCTCCCCATTGCTGCGTCAAGCCGTACGTCTGCTTCAAGCAGGCGCAGGGTTTGAGTCACGCATCATTGTCCTCAAAGTGACTGATTGAAATCTTGTAGATTTCCCTCAGCCACTTTTAAGATGCGTTCCTGCGCAGGAACGCCCTCCCTTGCGCCGGAACGCCCCCTATTGGCGCAGGGCTTTACAACGTGATGCATCTCCCATATGCGCCACGTTGTTAATGTACGCCGCACCATTGCGCCTCTTTTGTGCTGCCGCTGCGTCACAAAAGTCACGCAACAATGGAGCAAAAGAGCCGCAAGGGGCTTCTAAATCAGCCCCTACAGACTCAAGTCCAGTCCTTCCTTTGTACACATGGCGATAAGAAGAAATAGTGGTGGTGGATTGATAGTTTGAGTATTTTAATGACTGGTTATTGTAGTAGGAAACTTTAGTGTTGTCGCTGATCTTCAATCACGATGGACTTTGGCTGTCACTTCGCGTGCTGCGGACTGCTGCCTGCCAATCCTAGGCAAACCTTTTTAGTACTTTGTTTAGTGAGTTACATAAGGTAATTTCCAATTCGACGGTCCGCAAATCAAGCAATACTAAAGTAATAACGTAGTCGACCACATGAGATTGGTCAATAATATATCCCGTGGAGTAGTTGTCTATTTGCTTTTTCGCAAAAATATTTTGTTAGTTCTTTTGAAATGTTTGATTTGGTTGACAAATATCATCCATGTTTTCTGTTTTTCTTTCTTTCATGTTGTACATCAGCTTCCCCCAGGGGCAAGAGGAGGACACAGGAGGAGGAGGAGGAGGGTGCTGTTGACGATGCAGGCCAGGACCGGGCAGGCAAGGGCTCCTTTGCTGGCCCCAGTAAGTTTTAATTTTAATATAGAGTACTTATTTTTTCCTAGCGTTCCTCATTCGATTTTTTCAAAATTGTCTTTGATCTTCTTGTAGACAGGATCTAAATTCTTATCCTGCCTCGACTATGACTCCGTGTGGTATTACTAGATTATTCTTATTAGTCTGTCTGTGTAGCTAACTAAGATTGCACATTTGGCATTTCCATTGGACTCCCATTCTAGTCCGCAATAGCTCTATGCACTGAGTGCAGTCCTCTGGGATTGTCCATAATGTCTTTTCAAGTATTCTAAATGTTTATGCTTTGACAATTGCCAACAATAAAAAAGTGAATGACCACCAAGAAAGAATAAGATACTACTTTACTTTTGGTTTGAATAGGAGGACAATCCATTCTACTACTGTTGCAGGGACAAATCTGCACAAACAGAACTATGGACACTAAATAATGCATTGCTTAGCTTATCAATTATTATAGGTGCTGTTAGACTTTCCACATACCTCAGTGATAACAGACTTTGTAGTTGAACCCCCAATCTCCTTACTGACTAGATAGTGTGGCAGAGTCATTTAGCTCCCAAAGTCACCGATGGCAGAGGCACGGACTTATGCTTGCAAAAATTCCAAAACCTTTAGCTCATCCACTCTAGTCTGGAGGACCAAAAACCACAGAGTCTATTTGAGTTTAAAAGCTTTATTAAAAGTAAACACATTTATTGAAATCAAGTTTGTCATAAAAGTAAACGTTTAACTGGAAATGGAAAAGTGCTTAGTGCTGACGATTAATTGGACACATTTCTTGTGGTCGAGCCGAGCTCTCACCTGGTTTGAACTTGATCCTGTTCGTGTTCTTAGAAGTCAAGCTTCTGTCTGTTAGGAGAAAAAGTGGTGCGTGTTAAAAATAAAAAGCAAGCATTCATCAGTTGTGCCAAAAAGTGCAGCAAGACAACAGCCTTCCCTGGAAAAAGGGACATTTTTAATTTACAGTAGACAGTCACAAATTATTAAATTGTATACTGTTTTTTTCACATTTCTTTCTTCCTCCTAGACCAAATATTATATAGTAGTGAGTGGTGTATTCTAACATTATTAAATGTACTTTGTAGGTGGAACATCTGGAGGCGGGGCCAGCGTCAACGTGGTGGTGGCATTGGACGAGGACAACTCTGGGGAGGAGGCGGTGGAAGTGCCGGACAAATCTGTTGGGGATGACACGGTGGTGGCGGGCAGAGGTAAGCTATACATTCCTTACTCATTTGAGATTGAAGACTGCAGAGTTTGCTTTCTGCACGGGTGTATTATAAATAAACCAGGTAGTAGCCTCCTCTAAATGTACTTCGACTTAGCTGTGAAGTTTTTGGCGAGAAGAATCCCAATCAGATCTGAGGTGAACTTGATGGAAGGGATGAACGAAAAGCGAAAGAAGGGTGTAAGTAAGTGTGGAAGGACGAGAAATGTAATGATGACTGGCAAAGAAGAATGATATGTGTTTGCTTGGTCCCCGAGGTGGCTGGGAAGGAAAGAATATGGTATGATGCATGGCTGGGTGAATGATGAAGCAAGGATGGGTGTAAGGAGAACAGCCTGGGTGGGTGAAACAGAAACTGTATGTGTGCATATACTTTGAATGGATGGATGCCTGGATCATTCATGGTACTATCTGACTCTTAGATAGCATATGTGTATCTAGAGAGAGTAGACGGTCACTGGATGAACTAAGTGTTACTTTGAAGAGCATGTAACACCGCACCCGCACGTCCGTTCCAGTGTAGGAAAGGCAAGGAAAAGAAGTTGTAATTTTGTCCAAATACTACCATGAATAGAAGCAGTAGTTTGTATTGCAACTGCAAGCACAGCATATATCTGGTTATTACGGTGGACACTCCCTACCTCTCTTAATAACTTTAGTTTAGTAGTAGTACGTCATTCATGTGTGGGGGTATCACTGTTCACTCAATAATAAGCAAAGCACCTAAAGTCATCCCATATGTCATCAAATACATCCCATGTGAAGTGATAGATAATCAGATTATTTAGCTTCTTTATTTTCCTTTTCTAATACTCATTTGCACTGTGGGGTGAAAGCTAAATTAATTAAGCAGTAGCCCTTTTAACAGAGTATTCTCATTGCCACCCGTAATAGAAAAGTAAGAGCTTCACCACCTGCATGTACTGGACCGGTACAGTAACGCAAGTCTCTCTCACTCACCATGGTGTGCGTCTGTTTTTCTCGGGTGCAAGTTAACTGCGCTGGCATTATGCCGGCTTGCATAAGATAACGTACCAATTTTCCTAAACAAGAGAGAAGAAGAAGAATAAGACTGGTGTACTGTCATAGTCGACTGTAATGGAAGTCCATAGTGCTTGTAGAATTTGTTCCTTAAACTCCCACTAATGTTAGAGCAAGGATGAAGAAGTCGGAGGTTACATAGATACTGTCCTCAATAGTTATGTACTGTGCTTTCAATTTGCTACTTGTACTGTGACAACTTTCTGCTCAATCATTTTGTGTTAATCTTAAGGAGCATTGGTTACAGACTATGGCCTAGATGTATCAAGCATTTTGCGATTCGTTAAGGCCGAAATTCGCAGAATTTCGGCCTTAACGAATCGCAAACGGACATTTTGCATCTTTTGGGATGTATGTGAAATTAGCAAAATAAGGAATCGCAAAAAATTGCGATTCCTTATTTTGCTTAAGCATTTAAGGAATCGCAATTTTGCGATTCCTTAATTGCCATGTATGAAACTTTTTTAATTTGTGAATTTAGGTTAAGGAATCGCAAATTAACACCAACTTGAGGTTCGTGTTAATTTGCGAAATCCTTTCAAAAACCAAAATTTGCCAATTTTGAGGGTGGCATGTGGCACACATACATGCCCAAAAGGCATGTATGTGCGCCATATGCACACACATGTAAGTTTCAGGGGTGCAGCAGGGTGTCCATGAGACACCCCTGCACCCTTGCAATAATTCCCAAATTGCGATTAGCAAATTGCGAATTCGCAATTTGAGAATTATTTCGCAATCATTCCTATGGGCCTCCTGGCCCATAGGAATGAATGGGAAATTATTCCTTATTTGCGAATTCGCAACTTGCGAATTCGCAAATTAGGAATAATAAGGAATCGCAAAAAAATAGCGATTTAAAACATACATCCCATTTTGCGATTTCTTAATAGCGATTCGGTAAAAATCGCTATTAAGAAATCGCAAATAGGAACGATGATACATCTAGGCCTATGTCTTTCTTTCTTCATGTAGTTGCTCCTTCCAAATCCAAGACACCATCAAGGAGGAAGGAGCTGGCTCGAATTGCCCGGCAACGGAGGCTGGATGCCACTGTCGCTGAATATCGGCGGCTGGTGGCCCTGGAGGAGGAGGAGACGCAGTCTGGTACAACAACAACGTCCACGGGGACAGCTGCATCCTCCTCCATGCGGGCTGCCAGCCAGCGCAGTGCTCCAGCGGTACGGAGCCGGGCTACCAAAGCCAAACGCCAACGCCGAGCAGCAAAGATAGCAGCTGCCCCCCACAGGATTTGCAAGGCACCCCGGCGCCGCTTATCCCTCAGACTGTCCTACCTGGAGCAGGAGGTCCTGAACTATAAGAACTTGGTGGAGGGCCTCCGCTTCAAACTTGCCACCCTCCGCAAGGAGCATGATGCCCTGGCTGCTAAAGCCAACAGCACCCTGCCATAGTGTCCCTTGCCCCTTTTTTAGAGACTTTTGGGGGGTGGGAATTGGGAGTTGGGTTTTTTGGGGACTTTTGAAGGACAATCGTTGGGGTTAGGGAGGGTCTTGCGGGAGATTATTTTGTTAGGGCTATAAAAATATAATTTTTGAAACTTTATCTGACCATACCTGTTTTTTACTGCTTTTGAGTCTGGTGGGTGGGGGTTTAACAGTAAGTTTGTTTTCCTGAATAGTCCTAGGACTTTAGTAGTACTACCGTCAATCTCTCGTCTCTCCTAATACTCCATTATACTACCTCCAACCAAACGTCTATCTTACCTGTAATTTCTGTTTGCAAGTAGGGCTAGGCCCAGGGCTGGCTCCACGGGAAACAGCGAATAAGGTTGGCAATCCTGGGCGGATAAAATTTCCTCATAGAGGTGGTACTAGTGGTGTGACACAGTGGCAGTTGCATGCCTATGAAAAAAACGAAAATGAAATCTGATTTGTCCTCCTGAGCAATACAACGGTACAATAGAGAATATAGCAGGTGACAGTACACTAGAACAGTGCCACATTGTAGCCTAACAAATTGTAAAGTATAACTACTAATTCGGTTGAAGTTCTTTGACATTAGCCATGGGTCTTTGTCAAGCAGAGTAAGAATATATCCTCGGATTTCTTCACCAGCCTGTTGGTATCACCTTATCCTCCCCAGCAAGTGTGTGGATTTATTGCTGTAATTTAATCACACATCAATCAAAACCACACAGCCCGGGGGAAGAGGATTAGGGTTTGAAAAATGGATTGGTACGGGGGTTTTTGGGAAAGGTTTTGTGAGACAAGAAAAAATAGCACAGCATGGACAAACAATTGTGAACATAAACAAATCTTTGGGTACAAACCTATCCATCAATCTTTGAAAGTGCATGCACTACTGCATGCATGTCAGTGAAAAGTAAGTAGTACTTTCGACAACTGTGGAAGAAAGAATGCGACAGTACAGGGCGTGTGTGGAAATATTGATAACTATATTCAAGATAAGGTCTCTGTTGCCAGATACCTGAGAGCCTTGCTGGTCACTATAAATCCATTCACAACACTCAATGGGGTTGGTCTGGAAGGTATAGTAGATAGAAAAGGAGAAATTGCTCTTTTTGTAGGTGTCCCCTCACTCACCAGGGTTGCCCCTTGGTGACATGCTTCATCATTGGGGCCATCCCAGTCCTCTACGGGCTGGGGCGTGCTGCGACTTGCGAAGTACGTAGGAGCACTTACAAATGACTATGTGTGGTGCACTGCAGATGTGATAGTGGAGTGGACTAAGTGATGTGTTAAAGGATCAATTTAGAAGCAGAGAGAGATCCAAGAAATGCAGTCACAGTCCTAGAAAAACACAATGGATACTGTATCTGTATGTTGTTGTAGTTGTCCTGTTGAATTTGGTAAGTAAGTTGCATGCAGAAAAAAATTCCTCTTATTAGCGGCACTCCTCCATTGCAGCTGACGCTTCGTCCATCGATGTTGGTCACCACCAGAAGACACCCTGTAAAAAAAGCACAGCATGGACAAACAATTGAACATAAACAAATCTTTGGGTACAAACCTATCCATCAATCTTTGAAAGTGCATGCACTACTGCATGCATGTCAGTGAAAAGTAAGTAGTACTTTCGACAACTGTGGAAGAAAGAATGCGACAGTACAGGGCGTGTGTGGAATTATTGATAACTATATTCAACATAAGGTCTCTGTTGCCAGATACCTGAGAGCCTTGCTGGTCACTATAAATCCATTCACAACACTCAATGGGGTTGGTCTGGAAGGTGTAGTAGATAGAAAAGCAGAAATTGCTCTTTTTCTAGGTGTCCCCTCACTCACCAGGGTTGCCCCTTGGTGACATGCTTCATCATTGGGGCCATCCCAGTCCTCTACGGGCTGGGGCGTGCTGCGACTTGCGAATTACATAAGAGCACTTACAAATGACTATGTGTGGTGCAGATGTGATAGTGGAGTGGACTAAGTGATGTGTTAAGGGATCAATTTAGAAGCAGAGAGAGATCCAAGAAATGCAGTCACAGTCATAGAAAAACACAATGGATACTGTATCTGTATGTTGTTGTAGTTGTCCTGTTGAATTTGGTAAGTAAGTTGCATGCAGAAAAAAATTCCTCTTATTAGCGGCACTCCTCCATTCCATCTGACGCTTCGTCCATCAATGTTGGTGACCAGAAGACACCCTGTCCACTGCCTGCCTGGCGGATGCTGAATTGCGGCTCGCTAATGTGAAGCCTGACTCCATCCTTTTTTCCCCATTGCACAGACTGAAACCCGGCCTGTAATTATTCAACGAAAAACAGGAAGTGATATAATATTACAACACCACTGATAAATAAATATAAGGTATGTAGGCTGTGGCGTGCAAAAAGTCACACTTTGATTTTCCTAGTAGACAGTACAATATTTTTGACAGTGCGTACTCTGTCTGAGTCACCTTTTGAAGGATAAATAAGTATGGGCAAATTAATGTAGGGGATCTTTCCCCTCAAGCTAGGTGTACTGTAAACTGTGTTTTAGAACAAAATTAGATCTTCCCAGCAGTGCTCCCACCCAGACCCTTACTAAAGCCAGTCGCAAAAATGTAGAAGACCCCCAATCAAATCGCAAAAAACGAGGCCTAGCAGAAAACTGGTGACAAAACGTACTTTGAAAGTAAAAGTAGGCCCAAATACCCCCTTACCCACCGTGGATTGCATTCAAACCACTTGCAAGCAACCAAGCAAAAGTATCCATAGCCAGCATCGCTCCAAGACTCGAAAACCCCCCCACCCAAACACATGCAATAGAAATACTGCTAACCCTAACGAACACTAAGTTAAGAATAGTGGCAAAGGCTTTCTTTAACTATGCCAAATCCCCCCTTTCCCACCATGGATTTTCTTCAAATGACTTGCAACCAAAATTACACATTCTCACGAGTGCTCTAAGACCCCAGAACTCAGTTGCAAAAATCTAGAACACCCCGAAACACATGCAATCCTGCTGCTAGGGCTAACCCTAACAAACCCTAGGTTACAAAAAGTGCCAAAAGGCTTTTCGGCGTGGATTTTGTCCCAACCACTTCTACCCGGTATTAGACCTTCCCAGGAATGGCCCAAGACCCGCCAACCCACCCGCCAAAAAGCATAACACCCCCAAACAGGCCAAAAGCAACATCTCCTACTTACAATATTTCTCGGCCTTCGGTCCAAACGCGCTGCGTAGCTAGGCCATAAGCACGGTTTGCCACCACAGATTTCCTGAAAAGCAAATGCAATCAAGATTAGAGTGTCCCAGCAGTGCTCACAGACCCCGAAACTCACCCACAAACAGACGGAACCCCCCCTAAGAGCACCTCAAAGGCAAGCAAGTCAGCAAAAACACAAAAAAATTTCCGCCTCAGATTTGGTCCACCATGGATTTGCTTCAAACCTCTTGCAAAGTAAAGTATCCATAGCCAGCAGTGCTCCCAGACCCCGAAACCCACCCACAAACACCAGGAAGCCCCCCAAACAGGCCCCCGAAAACGCTACATTGAGCAAAATGTCAGAAATAGCAACAAAAAAATTGGCGTGGATTTTGTCCCAACCACTTCTACCCGGTATTAGACCTTCCCAGGAATGGCCCAAGACCCGCCAACCCACCCGCCAAAAAGCATAACACCCCTAAACAGGCCAAAAGCAACATCTCCTACTTACAATATTTCTCGGCCTTCGGTCCAAACGCGCTGCGTAGCTAGGCCATAAGCACGGTTTGCCACCACAGATTTCCTGAAAAGCAAATGCAATCAAGATTAGAGTGTCCCAGCAGTGCTCACAGACCCCGAAACTCACCCACAAACAGACGGAACCCCCCCTAAGAGCACCTCAAAGGCAAGCAAGTCAGCAAAAACACAACAAAAATTCCGCCTCAGATTTGGTCCAAACCACTTTTATCCGGTATTAGAGCTTCCCAGCAATGGCCCCTGAGCCGTCAACCCAGGAGCAAATGAGTAGAAGACCCCCAAACAGCCAAAGAGCAAAAGTACAAAAATGGGGACTCAGTCATTTTTTCCCAAATTTCCCAAAATACTCCACGCGCGCTCTGCAGCTAGGGCCTAACTCCCCTCTGCCACCATGGATTTGCTTCAAACCTCTTGCAAAGTAAAGTATCCATAGCCAGCAGGGCTCCCAGACCCTGAAACCCACCCACAAACACCAGGAAACCCCCCAAACAGGCCCCCGAAAATGCTACATTGAGCAAAATGTCAGAAATAGCAACAACAAAAAATTGCCGTGGATTTTGTCCCAACCACTTCTACCCGGTATTAGACCTTCCCAGGAATGGCCCAAGACCCACCAACCCACCCGCCAAAAAGCATAACACCCCCAAACAGGCTAAAAGCAACATCTCCTACTTACAATATTTCTCGGCCTTCGGTCCAAACGCTCTGCGTAGCTAGGCCATAAGTCTGGTTTGCCACCACGGATTTCCTGAAAAGCAAATGCAATCAAGATTAGAGTGTCCCAGCAGTGCTCGCAGACCTCGAAACTCACCCACAAACAGACGGAACCCCCCCTAAGAGCACCTCAAAGGCAAGCAAGTCAGCAAAAACACAAAAAAATTCCGCTGTGATTATCTGATTAAAGTTTGAATTATATTAACTGTGCACAACAAAGAAAGACAGACACACAGGAATAAAAGTGAATAAGCACGAAAAAGAAAGTTATTGATTCGTTGTCTCATTTTCAGGGCTCGGTATCACGGTCTGTGAATAAGAATAAGGCTTTGTCATCATACTCTGCGAATTCAGGCAGGGTGAGGTCAGTGTCACCTGACATAGAAGAAATTCCCTCATCTATGTTGCTCTCCACCTCGTCTTCATCCGGCGTGCTTTCTCGTACTCTGAAATCTGGTGGTATGAGGTGCTGATTCATCTTGATCATTGTTAACCTCTCCACATTTTTGGGAGAGAGGCGGCTCCGTTTGGAAGTTACAATGCCACCAGCAGCACTGAAAACACGTTCAGAAGACACGCTTGCGAGTGGGCAAGACAAGTAGTTTAAAGCCAGGTTGGTGAGCTGTGGCCACAATTCTTTTTTCCCATGCCAATACGCCAATGGGTCAGCATTAACATAGACCTCTGTTGAGTCATTCAGATAGTCCTTGACCATCGAATCAAGGTTCTCCTCCAAGGTTCCTCCACTTTGCTTAGCTGTTGCTGTGACCTTTTGAGAACCAAACCCAAGCCGAGCTAGCCAATCCTCTTCAGCCTCCAATGTTACTGTTGTGTCTGGTGGTGCAGATGATCCGGTTGCCGGTCTCTTTAACGGCTGAGAGGTCCCTTGTGCCGCAGCCACAGGTGCAGAAGTGGATTGTTGTGACTGGGGATGGCCTGCTGATGCTGATGTACTGCCTTTTCCTTCAATTTGCTGCCGTTCTCTTTCAAACCTCTTGGCTGAGGAGGCTATCCACTGTTTGTACTTTGTAACATCTTCATCAGCAAAAGGAAAGAATGCTTGGCCTGCCAGCGCCTTTTTGTAGCGTGGATCCAGAATAGTAGCACAAATGTAATGCTGATTTGAGTGGATCATTTTAAGACGTTCATCACCTTGTAGGTGCTCTAATAATTTCTCAGCCAGAACAAAAGGGTCTTGGTTTTTTTCATCTTTTTCAAACACAGAACACACCTCCTTCAGTTGGTGCTCCAGCATGTACAACAATGGGATAGCTTTTCCCAAATTACAGTCCTCCTTGCTGACTGCACGCTTGAGGAACTCAAAAGGACGAAGCATGCGTGTCAGGCTTTTAACTATGTTCCATTGCGCCGCACCCATCCTCAGGTCCTCCTTCTGAGCTGTACCCTGTGTTAAGAAATAGTGATCGAGTACCGTATACTGCTCATACAGACGCTCAAGCATGTAGAAGGTTGAGTTTAAGCATGGGCGAATTTTGCGAATCTCGCGTTCGCGAATTTTGCTTATTTGCGAACTCGCAATCCGCAAAATCCGCGAATTCCCGCGAATTTGCGGATTTTTTTTTTGTGTTCGCCCGTGTTTCTGCCAGTTCGCGAGGGTTTTTACAATTTCGCAATTTGCGAACTTACCTGTCGGGTCGCAAGTTTTGCGAACTTGTTGTTTCTACGTGTCCAGCCTGTTTGGGACACTCTTCTTCATCACTGCCACTCTCTGTCACCACTGCCACTCTCTGACTACTCATGCCACCCTCTGGCCCACCCATGCCACCCTCTGTTTCATCACCACACCCTCTGGTTGTCCAGTGTACATTATTTTCGGCAAAGCAAAGCACACCTTCCCTGCCTCAAGTGACCTGAATTAATTTGGGGCTGATTAATGTGTCACAGAATATTTTTTTAGCTGGCACCTGCTTCCTTAGTGCGCCCTGATTAGTGATCTTTTGCACTTGCTAAGTGCTTTCATTGTTGCAAAATTAGTTACAACACCTGCCCTGCCCCAACTGACAATAATGAATTAGGGGCTGATTAATGGATTTTAACTTCCAGCCTGGCTCCTGCTTGTCTCCCTTAGCTGTAATTCAGGACCTTTGTGGCATATGTGTAACTATTCTGAGGTTCAGAGCAGGGTCACATAATAGTTGCAACTGCCAACTGAACTCTGGAGGGGCCCCTCAGGAAGCACTACAGGAAATGGCTACTAATGATGAGCCTGAACTTTTGAACCTGGTAAGTAGTTTCAGTTTTGCTAAGATCGTATTTCTGCAATTTAGCACTTATTCGCGGGGCGCGAAGTTGTACTGGGAAGCCTCGAACTCACGCGAACAGTGCGAGCAGTGCGAGCAAAATCCGCTGCTCACGGATTTGCGGATTTTGCGGGAGATTCGCGAATCTCGCGGATTGCGAATTTCCCGAAAATCCGCAAAATCCGCGAGCGAAACGGATTTTCCGCCCATGCTTAGTTGAGTTCCAACGTGTTACCACCTCCTGGATGAGTGCTTTCACTGGCATTTAACGTTCATATAGCAGGCTCCTCAGATGCTTCCGGGCCTTAAAAGAATGGCTGAAATGGTTGCACATTTTTCGGCAGGTCTCCACTACTCTGTACGCTGCACTGTCTTTATCACCCAAGAATTTTTTGACAACCAGGTTTATACAGTGCGCCAAACACAGCACTCTGAAATAGTCACCCAGCTGCATGGCCTTAACTATATTGGAGCCATTGTCCGTGGAAACATAACCAACCTGGCGTTTTTGGGGGGACAGCCAGTCAAGGACCTTTGGTTTGAAGACATCCAAAATGTTTTGTGCTGTGTGACGTTTCTCCAAACCAAACATGGCTAGTGTTGCATGTTTCCGAGCAGCTTTAAATACAATGTCCGGGTCAACACCTGCGTTTAGCTTTGCTTTAGCCCCTGAAAAAGAGACCCAGTGTGCAGTGATGCACATGTAATCAGCGCCTGCACCACTGGTCCACATGTCTGTTGTCAGATGTATAGTGTGAACAGCACTCTTCTGCAAAGCTGCCCCAATCACCTCCAGAACATCTTCATGTAGTGCTGGAACCGCAACTCGGGCAAAATAGAACCGGCTAGGAACCTTCCATTTAGGGCAGAGCGCTGCCACTAATTCTAGAAAACCAACCCCTTCTACAAAAGAAAATGGGAGAAGGTCCAGAGCTAGCATTTTAGCCAGCTTAGTGTTATACAGACGCGTCAGTGGGTGGTTGCGTTCATATTGCGCTTCTGTAAACAAAATCTTTTTAATGTTGCCCTGGACCAAGGATTTACGGGATGATGATGATATCTTCGACCCAGTTACGTTCGCTGATGAACTTTTTCGCATTGATGTCTCACTCTCTCTCACACTCTTAGTGTGGCTCACATGGGGTGTGCTGCTGACAGGGGTACTGGGTGTAAGTGAAGTGTTTGAATCGTCTTCTTCCTCCTCGTCATCATCAGATGAAAAATCAACATTTTCATTACGTGCAATTCGGGCTTCCTTGACCGCCTCTTGGTGCGCAAACCATTGGACAGCGTGGGTTCTCCTAAGATGACCTCTCTGGCCTCCGGTACCATAGTTGGTACCAAACTTACCACGACTAACTCGAAGCTTACAAATGCTACAAATGGCTACGTTTTCCTTTTTTGGGCAAACACTAAAGAAGTCCCAAACTGGAGACTTGAAATGTCTTTGGGGGCCGGAGGAGGCTGCGATACTGGTGGTGGTGGTCCTGCTGCTAATGTCAGATGAAGTGGAGGATGTGGATTGCCAAACTTTAGTACGTTTTGCACTTTCACCACCACTAATTGAGGTCGAGGTGGATGGAGGTCCCTTCTTGCGAGGTGTTGGTGTACTAGTTAACTCCAAATCTAATGATTGTTGTGTTTCCATTTCCATTGCCTCCTCGTCGACATCATCATCACGCTCAGCAGCTTCTCGGGATAGGGTCAAATGCCCACATGCATCAAGCATTTTTGGAGTCGCAAACGGTGCGATTCCTTAAAATCGTCCATTTGCGATTCCAAAAATGCTTTTTGAAATGCATCATTATTTTTTGTGGAAAATCGCTAATTTTGCGATTTTCCAAAATGCGATTGCTTTTAAGGAATCGCAATTTTGCGATTCCTTAAATGCAATGCATCATTTTTTTAAAAATTGCGAATTGAAAGATTGCAAGTGCAAATTACCACGAGGTTGAACCTCGTGGTAATTTGCGAAAAATGTTTAAAATGCTCAAAATAGCATTTTAAACACTGTGATGTTACAGACACACATGTCCTTAGGACATGTGTGTGTGAAACATCCATTTTAAAATACATTTCAGGGGTGCGGGGGGGTCCTTGGACCCCCCCCCTGCACCCATGGAATGCATCAACATTTTGCGAATTCCAAATTGCGAATTCGCAATTACCATTGAATCCTATGGGCCTTTTGGCCCATAGGAATCAATGGGATTTGCGAAATCGCAATTTGGAATTCGCATAATATTTGCGATTCGGTAAAAATTGCGATTTTTACTGAATCGCAAATATTATGCACTTTCAATGATGCATCCCGTTTTGCGATTCCTTATTTGCGATTCGGTAAAAATCGCAAATTTGGAAACGCAAAACGGGAGTTTGATGCATGTGAGCGATTATGTCTCTTTGCTGCATGCCCGCTGGGGCTGCAGTGACCTTTATGATGACTGGCTCGTCGTCATCGTGAGAGGCTTCATCAGCAGCAGTATCTGTCACTTCTTGTTGAGCCTCATCACACTCCATAGCTATGAGTTTTTCGACGACCTTCCTTTTACGCTTAGGTACCTTTGTCAGATCATGGTTCTGCCTCACTCTCAGACGGCCGTGGTGGTTCCCAATTTTCATCCAGTTCATCAGAAGGAGGTGGGCTTGAAGAAGATGTAGACACCCCCCTTGATCTTTTCCTTGCTAGGGATGTGGAAGACAATGAATGATCATCAGGAGGAGTGGCTTCCAATGATACCTCGGCTTGATTGTCGATTTCCTGATGTGCCCCTACTTCGGGAGGAACAACTATTGTGGGCCCTTGTGACCCTCCATGCACCTCTGCTTGCGCATCTCCTTGCGCTGCCTCTCCTTCCACATGTACTTGGGCTTGTACTTGCACATGGTGTTGTTGTTGCGGCTGTGGTTGTTCAACACTTGTCAGATGAGTTACAACAACCTGTGTTGATTCAGGGACATTGCTGCTACTTTCTTGCGATGAGCCAACATCACTGGTCGATGGTGATTGGAGAAGTACACTGACTGCCTCTGAAGCACTCAAGGGCTTTGACTTAAGTTGGCGTGGTGGTGGAGGCACTGAACCCAATGGAGCAGGGGTGCTGCTCCCAGCTTGGTCCCCAGCAGATCCTGCTGCTGCTGCAGGCGTACTTTTTTTTTTGCTCCCAAAAAACGCGACGGCCGGCACACCAGCCTCCTTGGTAACTTGCTTCTTCTGCTCCTTACTAGCAACTTTCTTGCTAGAGGAGCTACGGAGACCTTTTTTTGGGGCCATCTTCTTCGGAGCAGGTCAGACAGCAGGCCGCAGTTGCACGAATTGTAGAGTTGTCTGAGGCCAGACGTGACGTCGCGTGACGTTATGCTGCACACACACACCGCTGCAGGACTTCTTCCTGGCACTGGTGGTTCTCTTGAGTCTTGTGCACCTAAAAGCAATGGAAGACAGAGGAACATCAGTTCAGTTATACACCCCAAAAATATCGGAAAAAAAACAGAAAAATCAGCACAATCCCATGCCGTCCATGATGCTTAAATTCAAGACACCCCACAGAAAGACTAGGCACATGCAACACTCACTAGTCACTACCCCTGGTGAAAAGGCCACAACAACAGGCCCAAAAAACGAAAATCACAGAAAAATCAGCACAATCCCATGCCATGATCCAGCCCCTCCATGATGTTTAAATTCAAGACAACCCACAGAAAGACTAGGCACATGCACCACTCACTACCCCTGGGCCCTGGGCATAATGGATGAAAGCTAGGCAAAATGGGTGCAGGCCTGAGAACACTGCATGCATTCAAAATGGCCCCCTCCATCACAGCACATGGCCAGGGCCTGTAGCAGCACTCAAAATGGCCCCCAACCACATGGCCTGTCCATCCACAACAGGCCCAAAAAACGAAAATCACAGAAAAATCAGCACAATCCCATGCCATGATCCAGCCCCTCCATGATGTTTAAATTCAAGACAACCCACAGAAAGACTAGGCACATGCACCACTCACTACCCCTGGGCCCTGGGCATAATGGATGAAAGCTAGGCAAAATGGGTGCAGGCCTGAGAACACTGCCTGCATTCAAAATGGCCCCCTCCATCACAGCACATGGCCAGGGCCTGTAGCAGCACTCAAAATGACCCCCAACCACATGGCCTGTCCATCCACAACAGGCCCAAAAAACGAAAATCACAGAAAAATCAGCACAACCCCATGCCATGATCCAGCCCCTCCATAATGTTTAAATTCAAGACAACCCACAGAAAGACTAGGCACATGCACCACTCACTACCCCTGGGCCCTGGGCATAATGGGTGAAAGCTAGGCAAAATGGGTGCAGGCCTGAGAACACTGCATGCATTCAAAATGGCCCCCTCCATCACAGCACATGGCCAGGGCCTGTAGCAGCACTCAAAATGGCCCCCAACCACATGGCCTGTCCATCCACAACAGGCCCAAAAAACGAAAATCACAGAAAAATCAGCACAATCCCATGCCATGATCCAGCCCCTCCATGATGTTTACATTCAAGACAACCCACAGAAAGACTAGGCACATGCACCACTCACTACCCCTGGGCCCTGGGCATAATGGATGAAAGCAAGGCAAAATGGGTGCAGGCCTGAGAACACTGCATGCATTCAAAATGGCCCCCTCCATCACAGCACATGGCCGGGCCTGTAGCAGCACTCAAAATGGCCCCCAACCACATGGCCTGTCCATCCACAACAGGCCCAAAAAACGAAAATCACAGAAAAATCAGCACAATCCCATGCCATGATCCAGCCCCTCCATGATGTTTAAGTTCAAGACAACCCACAGAAAGACTAGGCACATGCACCACTCACTACCCCTGGGCCCTGGGCATAATGGATGAAAGCTAGGCAAAATGGGTGCAGGCCTGAGAACACTGCATGCATTCAAAATGGCCCCCTCCATCACAGCACATGGCCAGGGCCTGTAGCAGCACTCAAAATGGCCCCCAACCACATGGCCTGTCCATCCACAACAGGCCCAAAAAACGAAAATCACAGAAAAATCAGCACAATCCCATGCCATGATCCAGCCCCTCCATGATGTTTAAATTCAAGACAACCCACAGAAAGACTAGGCACATGCACCACTCACTACCCCTGGGCCCTGGGCATAATGGATGAAAGCTAGGCAAAATGGGTGCAGGCCTGAGAACACTGCATGCATTCAAAATGGCCCCCTCCATCACAGCACATGGCCAGGGCCTGTAGCAGCACTCAAAATGCCCCCCAACCAAATTGCCTGTCCATCCACAACAGGCCCAAAAAACGAAAATCATAGAAAAATCAGCACAGTCCCATGCCATGATCCAGCCCCTCCATGATGTTTAAATTCAAGACAACCCACAGAAAGACTAGGCACATGCACCACTCACTACCCCGGGTGAAAAGGCCACAACAGGCCAAAAAAACAAAAATCACAGAAAAATCAGCACAATCCCAAGCCATCCAGCCCCTTCATGATGTTTAAATTCAAAACACTATTCAGGTGTGGGTCACGCACTCCTCTGTGTAAATGGGTTGAATAGTCTGTGGTGTGCCTCAAAGATATCACCCCCTGACGAGAAGGTGTGGTAATCAGAAACGTGGTTGGTGGCACCTAGGGTAAGCGCCAACTCTCTGAGCACAACCTCTGTGAAACGAGATCCGTTTCTGTATCTAATACTTTGAATGCCAAAATAAGGTTAAACCAACATTGTAGCCCGTTCCTTCATGTTTTATTCACATGAGTTTCTCATCATAATTCATGGAGTTTCATTTTAATAGCTCATGTCTGAAATCCACTTTAGTGTATACATTATGACATCATATCCAAATGCATTTCGGACAAGATAGTCCTTCATCAGGGGAACCCTGAAAAACAATAATCCAATCTAAGTGCGATCCACCGAGACGAAATCAAATATGCAAATATATATCGTCAGTTCCATAAGTAAGTCAAGCGATTTATCAGTTAACTTGAACTTGACCAACAAGGAATACTCTATACTCAATAACCTAGCCAGGAAAGTGGACATCACGTATCAAACTGCTGATAAGGGGGGCGCCTTAGTCCTCATGGACACTACATTTTACAGGGAACAGGTTCAAGAACATCTTTCAGATACAAATACCTATAGTTCCATTCATTTCAATCCTACAAGCCAATACAGAGAAGTTTTGATGAATATACTGTCAATAGCGGAAGAGAACGGCACCATAGATTTGAAAACTAAGAAATTTTTGACTCCCATCAATCCCTGTACACCGAGCATGTATATGTTGCCGAAAGTTCACAAAAGTATAACTCAGCCTCCATTCAGACCCATTGTTTCAACACGTGGCAGCATACATGAAAACACCGGAAAACTCATTGACAGATACCTGCAACCACTAATCCAACAGTCCCGTACCTATGTAAGGGACACCACAGACTTCTTACAGAAAATAAACGAAATCAAATTTGAGGAAGATGAAATCATTTGGCTATGTTCCATAGACGTTAAATCACTCTACACAAGCATCCCACATGATCTTGGCATGGAGGCAATTGAGAATATTCTATTACACTTTGACCTTACTCATGACTTTCAGATTTTCATCATGCAGCTCATGCACTTCACTTTATATCAGAGCTATTTTTCCTGGGAAGACCAATTTTATGCACAGCTGTCCGGGACTTCCATGGGCAATTGTGCAGCACCTGTCTATGCCAATGCATTCATGATATACTTTGAAGAAAACAACATCTTGAACCAGACTCCTTGGATCACGCATGCCAGGATGTTCTTGAGATACATAGACGATATTTTTGTTTTATGGCAAGGAGACCAGGAATCCTTAAAAATGGCATTAACAGATCTAAACCACATCAATGATCGGATTCAATTTACCTTTGAGACCAACCAACAGACAATCACATTCTTGGATGTTAGAGTGACAAGGATTAATGATCATCTAGAGACCAATCTATACAGAAAAATAACTGATAAAAACAACACCCTTCACTACAGTTCCTACCATCAGAGATCATTGAAAAATCACCTTCCGTTCTCGCAACTTCTCCGTGTCAAACGGATTGTATCCGACACCACTGAGTATGAGGAACAAGCATCCAACATGTTAGAACGTTTTGAAAAAAGAGGGTATCCTAAAACCATCTTGGCCAATGCCAAAGAGCGCTGTGACAAGATAAAACGTCAAGATGTGTTGGTGACACAACAAAAGGATAATGTAAAAAGACCTGTGGTCGTATCCAAATACTCTGAGGCATCAAAGGCATACAAAACTTCAATATTGAAACACTGGCCGATCATCAGTCGAGAAAAGGATTTCAATGGTATCTTTTGTGAACAGCCGTTATTCGCATACAGAAGAGGCAATAACCTTAAAGAAATTATCAAAAACCCTAAACCTACTTCTTCTATCATGTACAAAGGGAATCAACCTTGCCTTAATTGCAAGAACTGCAACAACATCATCAAAGGTCCTGTGATCAAGCATCCAATGAAGGGCACCGATATAAAATTGAGACTGAATGCTACATGTGACACTGAGAATGTTGTATATATCATTAAATGTCCGTGTGGATTGGTGTGTACTGGAAAGACCTCACGTAAATTGAAATTGAGAATAAATGAGCGCAAGAGTAACATAAGAACTGTAAATATAAAATCCAATTTGGCTCTACACTTTAAAGACAGCAGACATAACATCAGTCAACTCAGGTTCGCTGCTGTGGAAGTGGTTACTAAGCGTGATGACAGAGACAATAATAACTTTTTATTGCAGCGTGAAAACCACTGGATAAAATATCTGCAATCCATGAAACCGTCCGGTCTTAATGACCGGATGGAATTCACATGTTATCTGTAGAGAAGCTTTGCCCATAACAACAATTTTTGTTTAATTGATTACATCAGTTTAAGTATCTAATTGTAATGTTTTATTTAATTTGCACCATGGACTTAATTGTGATTGTAGACTCGATACGTGATTATTATGCACTGTTTACTGAATGGGTTTAAGAGTTCTTCTTCACTATGCTTCGTTACCACTATAAGATGGCCGCCATTTGGTTAGTCCGCTTTCTATACTTTCTGTTTTACTTAATTCACTTCCGTATATACGGAACACATTGTTGCAGTCAGCGGCGAAGGGCGCACAAGCGAGACGCGTGATCTTGCTCCACTCTTTCTGTAAGTTCCATGCACTGCGCAGCTTGCTGACTTAGTTTGACTTTGGGGATTACATGTGGTTACGCTTTACACGTGGCTTGAACACGAACGATCACTATCTAATTCTTTGGCACTTTTTTTGTTATGGCACTGTGCTCGTTTTACTTGTCAGACACCGGGCTTGTTTTACTTGTTAAGCAACCTGCAATTCAATCACCCATTTATATATCTTTGGGGAAGCACATTTCCGGGTACTATTTTTCCTTGTTATATGTTTAACTTTAACTGATAAATCGCTTGACTTACTTATGGAACTGACGATATATATTTGCATATTTGATTTCGTCTCGGTGGATCGCACTTAGATTGGATTATTGTTTTTCAGGATTCCCCTGATGAAGGACTATCTTGTCCGAAATGCATTTGGATATGATGTCATAATGTATACACTAAAGTGGATTTCAGACATGAGCTATTGAAATGAAACTCCATGAATTATGATGAGAAACTCATGTGAATAAAACATGAAGGAACGGGCTACAATGTTGGTTTAACCTTATTTTGGCATTCAAAGTATTAGATACAGAAACGGATCTCGTTTCACAGAGGTTGTGCTCAGAGAGTTGGCGCTTACCCTAGGTGCCACCAACCACGTTTCTAAATTCAAAACACCCCACAGAAAGACTCAGTGCACCCACCTCTGAGTACCCCTGGGCAAAAGGCCCCAAAACAGCCCAAAAATCGAAAATTCCAAAATTGTAGTTGCAGCAACTGTAATGCCCCAAACAAACTTACTTGTGAAATTTCTAATCCAAAAGTGATCTAAAGAAAGTCAAAAAGGCCTCAAATCCAAATATCCAGCAGCATCCACAAAAAGTAATCCTTCCAGCTCCAGATCCAAATGAAAAGTGACCAGGAGATGGACAAAGCACTGGGAGGAGCCTGCTGGACAGGAACAGGAAGTTGAAGACTGTGGGGCACTTCCTTCCTACCAACCCCCCCCCCTCCCCAAAATGGACTCCTCGCAAAAAAAGTGCAGGCAAATGTCAACCTAAGGAGTTATTCAGATAAAAATCATCATTTCCAGAAGGTTTATGCTGCTTGCTGGTGGATTTCTTGTGCAGAATTGCAAATTTTATATTTTCGCGTGTGCGAGATTGTTGCTGCTCGCCGCATCTCAAAGCTCGCAATTGCGAAGTACCGCGATACGTGATCACGGCGTACTCGCGTTGACAAACTCTCGCTGTAAAAGTTGGCAAGCCGCGATTACGTAATCGCGCTTGCCAAATTCCCGCGGGATCCCGCAGCAAGATCCAAAATGGCGCAGCACTCGCAAAATATCAAGAAAAATAACTCGGCAAACGATGAATGACGGGAAGTAAACGCCGCGCGCGGCAAAATTGTATCACCAAGAAAAAAAAAATCCGCTGCGTGCGAATTTGCGGATGTTGCGGGAAATCCGCAAATCTCGCGGATTGCGAATTTACCGAAAATCCGCAAAATCCGCGAGCGGAACGGATTTTCCGCCCATACTTAAACTCCTCCCCATCTAAGGGGACAACCTTATCTGTTTTATTCTGGAACATGGCTGGTCTTCAACGAGAACCACTTATTATGCCTTCAGGAGACTTGGTTAACTGTCCCTGTTCATCTGGTGGGCTTTAAAACTTTTTTCATTCCGGCAAAGCAGGGCTTGTTCGGAGGACCCAAGGGTGGTCTAGCAGTTTATGTAATAAACAACCTTTCCTCTACAATAACAACTAGCTTAAAAGAAGAGGTTTGCTACCAAATTCTAAAAATCCACCTGAATAACAGTTTTACTTACCTTTTGGTAAATTTATATAATAATCTTCAACCACTTGAATGTGCGAAGATATTAAATGAAATTACCACTTTTTTAACACTACAGTTGAATAAGCCATCGACTCTCCCTGTATACGTTATTTGGGGGGGCGATTTTAATATTCCATTATGCTCCAATCATAGAAATGGGAACTGTGGATTGTTAGATGAGACTGATAGCCCCCTGGCCCATTTTGCACACACCATTAATGGGAATTGCCTGAACGAGAGCCTCTTCTCATTGGAGATGGACTACGCAAACGAGTTGGTATACCCACAAGTTGACTTCTCTCCGACATTTCATGGTAGGGGTCTGTCAAGTACAATTGATTTTATTCTTTGCTCACAGAGTATGAAGGGCCAAATAGCAAAATTTCGCACAGGATCCGATATTAGTAGTGACCACTTCCCTAATAGCATTTTAATACAACCAAAATCTGTTTCACTACATACAAATGTTACAAGCCTGTTAACACAACAATCGCTAAAAATGGACAAAGTGAACGGCTTTTCAGTAAAGTGGGCAAAAATAGATCCTGATGTAGTGACGGAGAAAGTTCTCAAAAAATCAAAAAAGCCAGCCTCTGTGTAAATGACTGTTTAAATCCTGATTCCTCGCCTCAAACAGTCTTGGACAGCTTTGGCAGGATTCTGGGAACAATAAAGGAGGAATGATCTCATACGCATGTACGCAAAACATTGGCCGAGGGTTGGTTTAACTCCGGGTGTCGGAAAGCTCTCTCCAACCTCAAGGCAGCTCTCCGGAACATTCCGAGGAACATCCCTGAGATAACTAAACTAAGAAAGCTGTATAAGGCCGCAAGGGCAGAACGCAGTAAAGAAATAAAGGCGAACTTGTGGTCACAACTACATGACAGCTGCCGAAGTAAAGATAGTGGCCTCTTTTGGCGAGTTGTAAAATCTCCCTTCCTGTCAGACCCATCGACAGTCCAACATCTTGATGTCGCAGTGACAGCAGAAGAGTGGGTTGCCCATTTCTCGAGAATCTTTGGCGGATGCCAAATAGAGCCCGTAGAGGGGGGTTTTATTGCAGCCACCTCATCGGACTCAAAGACCTTTCCAATTAACATCCGATTTGAGCATGGAGAGGTGGTCAAATCCTTAAAAGCGTCAAACCTAGGCAAGGCCCCTGGCCCAGATGGGGTGCCGGTGGACATTTTTACTCATAATATCGAGGTCTGGTCTCCACTTCTTACCCAGGTACTGGCTGCGGTAACAACGACAGGTCTTATCGACTCATGGTCCACATCTATTCTCCTCCCCATTTTCAAGAAGGGCGACCGGAATGATCCGGACTGTTACAGGCCCATCTCCCTCCTGGACTCCTTGGGAAAGGTAGCGGGTCGACTGCTGCTGGAACGTCTTCAGGAGTGAGCAGCAACAAACAACGTCATAACCAACCTTCAATACGGGTTCCAGGTGGGTCTTGGGACTGTGGAGCAGGCCCTGAATCTCGCCCTTCTGATTGGGAAGTACGTGGGAGCCAAAAAGGGTCACCTATTTCTTGTATACGTTGACCTCAGCGCAGCTTTTGACTGTGTCCTGCACCCCAAACTTTGGGCGTTGCTCGGGGAAATAGGGGTCGATCCCGCTCTCATTGCATTCTTGCACGAACTTTATTCGGATGCAACGGCAAGAGTCAGGTTCGGGATTAATGGAGAACTTTCCCCCCCTTTCTCAATTACCAAAGGGGTTAGGCAGGGCTGTGTACTGGCTCCCTTCCTGTTCAATGTATATACTAATGTTCTGGAGACAGCTATGCTAGAAGGGAGCCAGGACCTTCCACAAATTAAACATCGCCCCATACCAACGCTGCTATACGTGGCCGACTCTGTCATCTTTGCTAGGACGCTGACCCAACTGCAAGTACAGCTCAACAAGTACTGTTCCCACATGGGATCCTTAGGCCTTAAGGTCAATATAAAAAAAGACATTTGTAATGCACCTCGGCCCAAAAATTAAGAGCCCTAAATCTATCTTTGTTGAAAAAATCAAGCTTGAACGAACTCCCGTCTATCCTTACTTGGGCATCTTGGTGGACGATTCATTGAGCTGGCGGCAGGCTGTGGCAAGCAAAAAGTTGCTCTTCCAGAGAGTTCATTAATTTTGGATTGTATAGACCTTGATAACTGGGAAAAAATACCCTGGCTAGTATATATAAGGAACTTTTGTCGGGACATGGGCCGTAGCAGTTTTTTCCAGGATCCACCCAGTATGGGCGACATCTCGAGGAAAGAACTAAAAAAGCTGTGCTTGTGCCACTTAAGAGCTCTTCGATGTTCGACAGAATTGGTGAAACCCGCAAACACTCAAAGCGTTGCTGTTCAGAACTATCTGGGTATTCAACCTTATTTGACCTTCCATCTGAACCACTATAAAAAGTACCTTTTGAAAAGGTTTCGTTTTAATTCTTTTTTCCGGCTTGTAACCTTTCCAAATTCCCAAGACTGGTCTCCAACAATCATTCCTTGTCCCTGCGATGGTCTTTCCCCTCAATCAACATTACATATTGTTTTTTTTTTGTAAATATTATACTTTTCCTAGGAAGGTCTGGATCCTGCCTTTACTGCGATTAATGGGTTTAAGATCCTGTCGCCCAGCATTTTCGTCCCTGCAATCTCTTGAGTCAAGTTTTATAGCGAAGTACATAGCTAACTTTTTAAAATCTTGTATCAAATATCGACGTAATTATGAGTAATTTATACTTTAGTTAACGTTTTACAAGTAAATGTGTCTTCTTTTTTCGTGTATAACATGATTGACTTGTTTGTAAAACGTTTTTACAAATGTTTATTTTTAATGTTATTGTACTTTTTATGGTTGCAATAATAAGTGGTAACCGAATAAAAGTCTATGAACGAACGAATCAGTGTCACATTAACCAGCCCCAAATTAATTCATCTCAGTTGGGCAGGTCTGCTTTCCCCCCATAATCTAAGGTGGTGAACCAGAGGGTGGCAGTGGTGAGTGCTGAAACAGAGGGTGGCAGCAGGGGTGAACCAGAGGGCGCTGTGATGAACCAGAGGGTGGCAGTGGTGAGTGCTGAACCAGAGGGTGGCAGCAGGGGTGAACCAGAGGGCACTGTGATGAACCAGAGGGTGGCAGTGGTGAGTGCTGAACCAGAGGGTGGCAGCAGGTGTGAACCAGAGGGTGGCAGTGATGAACCAGAGGGTGGCAGTGGTGAGTGCTGAACCAGAGGTTGGCAGCAGGGGTGAACCAGAGGGCGCTGTGATGAACCAGAGGGTGGCAGTGGTGAGTGCTGAACCAGAGGGTGGCAGCAAGGGTGAACCAGAGGGTGGCAGTGATGAACCAGAGGGTGGCAGTGGTGAGTGCTGAACCAGAGGGTGGCAGCAGGGATGAAAAAGAGGGTGCTGCGATGAACCAGAGGGTGGCAGTGATGATCCTGATGGTGGCAGTGGCGAACCAGAGGGTGGCAGTAATGAACCAGAGGGTGGCAGTGATGAACCAGAGGGTGGCAGTGGTGAACAAGAGGGTGGTAGTGGTGAACCAGAGGGTGACAGTGGTGAACCAGAGGGTGCTGTGATGAACCAGAGGGTGGCAGTGGTGAACCAGAGGGGGACAGTGATGATCCAGATGGTGGCAGTGGTGAACCAGAGGGTGCTGTGATGAACCAGAGGGTGGCAGTGGTGAACCAGAGGGGGACAGTTATGATCCAGAGGGTGGCAGTGGTGAACCAGAGGGTGCTGTGATGAACCAGAGGGTGGTAGTGGGGAGTGCTGAACCTGTGGGTGGCAGGGGTGAACCAGAGGGTGTCAGTGGTGAACCAGAGGGTGCTGTGATGAACCAGAGGGTGGCAGTGATGAACCATAGGGCGGCAGTGGTGAACCAGAGGGTGGCAGTGATGAACCAGAGGGTGGCACTGGTGAGCCAGAGGGTGATGTGATGAACCAGAGGGTGGCAGTGATGAACCAGAGGGGGGCAGTGGTGAACCAGAGGGTGCTGTGATGAACCAGAGGGTGGCAGTGGTGAGTGCTGAACCAGAGGGTGGCAGCAGGGGTGAACCAGAGGGTGCTGTGATGAACCAGAGGGTGGCAGTAGTGAGTGCTGAACCTGAGGGTGGCAGGGGTGAACCAGAGGGTGTCACTGGTGAACCAGAGGGTGGTGTGATGAACCAGAGGGTGGCAGTGGTGAACCAGAGGGTGGCAGTGGTGAACCAGAGGGTGGCAGTGATGAACCAGAGGGTGGCAGTGGTGAACCAGAGGGTGTCAGTGGTGAACCAGAGGGTGGCAGTGGTGAACCAGAGGGTGCTGTGATGAACCAGAGGGTGGCAGTGATAACCCAGAGGGTGGCAGTGATGAACCAGAGGTTACTGTGCCCATACACGACCGCATGGGTAACTTCGCCGTGCAAGCGGCCCGCGAACATGCAAAAAGCCTCGCGAACATGCAAAAAGCCCAGCGAACACGCAAAAAACAAACAATTTGCAATTTCGCACGAATTAGCGAATTATGCGGATCGCGAATTCGCTTTCGCACGATTTTGCGGACCGCGATTTCTCAGATTTCGCCCATGCTTAATTCTCAGGCCGCTGACGTGACAATGCAGAATGCACAGAACGCACACGCCCACCCTCACAGAAGGCACACGCCCACCTCAGATCTGGCGCTACTTCCAAGGGACTACTTTGTTACAGAATGTGCTTTGTCCCTTCTAATGTATATATTGCGCTGGTGTGTAGCCTATGTCCATCTGCATTGCCTGACTTTTCCAATGCTGCATGCAGTGTGTGTTCAGGTCGGCGCTGTGGTTCGGGAGCTTACCCGCCTCAAAGGTCCAGGCTGTCTCTTTATATTATTAGTATGGATTTTAAGCAGACTTATGACAAGATCATAATAACGTTTTAAAAATAAGTCACAAGATTGTTTATGTAAAGTCTTACTTAAATAAATGCGTAGTTCCTTCAGTTGTGCACGTGGCGCACTCTTTGTCCGATTCCTTGCACTGTGCCCACAAAATCAAATAGTAGTATCCGGGCGTTGCGGACTTCTGGGTCCGTGGCGTGTGCACAGGGGGCATGAACTGGGGCACAGTACCTTGTAAGGTGAGGAGTCCAGCTTAAACGGGCCCACCGGATGTGGCGGAGGACGGGGCGCAGGTCGGCCTCCTGATGTGGTGATCCCGGCTGATGCCGCATCGTGGGGACGATGCAGAGAGCGGGGGCCACAGGCGATGAGGCGGACGAGGCAGATCCTCTGGGACGCTGAGGGCATTGTGGCGTTCGAGCCGTACCTTCGGGTCTGAGAGGGGAGCTGCGTTGCAAAGGGGGGCAGGCGCGGCACGGGGCTTCCAGTACAGGAAATACGGGAGGCTCGTAGCGTGCGCCGCGGCCCTCGGGACTTCGGAGTGCGAACGTCTCGTACGTACAGGCCGTCCGGGGCTTTAAACAGCACTCGGATCAGATTCCGGCGGGAGGGGCGAGATACGCACAGTGCGCTTCGAAGAGGTCGAGGTGTCAGAGTGCAGGCAACCCAGCGAGGCGTACGGCGAGCGGCTATAACTCGAGCGGGGCTCACACGAGGCGGGGGCAACCAGGCACAAGCATCACGGCCCAGCGAGGGGGGGAAGGCAGCAGACCAGCAGCAGACAGCAAAGGCAGGATAAGAGCCCAATGGTCCTGGGCCTCAGTTCAGGGGGCAAGCTCGCTTCCAAGCCCTCGGAGATCGTTTCTTTTAGGAGTGCACAAGTAGATTTAGAAGTCTTTCTCCGTCTTTTCCTCTCCTTCTTGAAGCAAGGTACCCACCAGAGGCCAGTCTCCCAGGTCAGAGACAGTAGTCCTCCATGCAGCTTTCCCAGGTCCTCCTCTTCGGGCAGAGTTTCTTCTTGGTGCATACAGGATCTGCCTTCCTAGGAGCAGGGCTCCTACTTTTATACACAAAATCCTTTGTTTTTATAGGCCAGGGGGGCCTTTGGCTAATCCAGTCCAGTCCCTGAGGACTTTGTTTTGCAGACTCTGGCTTCTCCTTTCAGTGAGCAGGGCTGGGACATCAGAAACTCCACAGGAGGTGGAGCCAGCATTGTGGTGACAAGTCCAGTCCAGGAGTACTCTGTTGACAGTCTTCCCATCTCTCTTCACAAGGTGCAGGGCAGAGACATCAACCTTTCCCCAGGGGGCGGAGCCAGCATTGTGGTGGCAGAGCACATCCCTATTCAGAGTCAAGGGGCACTTCCCCCTCCCATCCTGGTGTAATCTCTCTATTTACCACCTGTCAGCCCCAGCCTGTCTCCTGGAATTCCCCAGCCCTGTCACACACAGGAACCAGACAGCAGATACACATCCTAGCAGAGGCGGGCTGAAATGGAAAGGCAAGCACATACTAACTTTCTAAAAGTAGAATTTGCAAACACAGGATATTAAAATAAACTTTACTAATAGATGTATTTGATTATTCTGAGTTCATGCATACTAAACTTGACTTTCTACCATGTTCCCTGAGCCTGCTGGGATTATAGGGTGTAAGAATTCCAGCAGCCCATTCTGGCCTATGAGAACAGGTAGCCTTACAATAGTGAAAAACGAAAATGGCTGTAATTCACTATTAGGACATGCCACACACATCAGGGCTTGTCCTACCTTATGCTTACAATGCACCCAGCCATTGGGCCTACCATAGGGGTGACTAATATGAAGTTAAGGGAAGTTTTAGGGACTGGCAAGTGGGTGTACTTGCCCAGTCAGCATGACAGTACCAGACTGCACGCAGGTTCTGCAATGGTGGACCTTAGACACTTTTACTAGGCCGCTTCTGTGGGTGGCACAACCAGTGCTGCAGGCCCACCAGCAGCATTTGTATTTGCAAGCCCTGGCACTCCTGGTGCACTTTACTGGTGTCTGATAGTAAACCAAATAAGCCAATCATGGAATCCAATCAATGTATACATTACTTTACAGTAGGGAGAGCATATGCACTTTAGCACTGGTCAGCAGTGGTAAGGTGCCCAGAGTCATTAAACCAACAAAAACAGGTCAGAGAGAATATTTGAAGAAGGCAAAAAGGTCAGGGATGACCCTGCAGAAAGGGCCAAGTCCAACACAAGCCCCTTCCAGCCAAAACACAGGGTAGACCAATCACTACCACGATGGGCTTCCCTGCTTACGGCGATAGAACATGGACCTGGCCCGCAACAGCAGGGGCATATTCCAGTTCTATGCCAATCTGAACCCATTTATAATCCTCTGTCCATACTCTCAGGGTCCACCAAGCCAATCCATGGGGCACCCTTCTCTTCATCTGTGGACACCACCTGTGCAGCATCTAACCTTAACTTGCTCACAGGTGTGTCCCAACAGACAGACAGCAAGTCACAGTGGCTACTGACAGTAGTCAGGGATGAGACCCAGGCCTCATGCCACTCAGGACTCTCAAACCTCTGTGGCCTCAGAGAGCGGGGGCAGTAGCCCCAGGTGCTTGGCACTCTTTGTCCACTCTCCCTCCTGTCAGGTCAGGTATGACATCCTGGCACTGACCCACCAGCCCCAGGCCTGTACCCGGAGGTGGGACCAAAGACTGGGGTGGGCTCTCCCACTACCTGTCCTCTTCCCTGGGGCTCTGTACCCTCCCACTTGGAGTGGTACCCCCTTCCAGAATTGTCAGGCCACCTGTGGCAGGTGATCTGCACAATTCGCCCACCAGTTCAGGGGTGCTATCCTGCAACTGGGGTACCAGGTCAGGGGGGAAACCCTGCACCTGGCCTTCTAACCTAGGGTCTAAACCCTTAAGCTGCACCAGGGTCAGAGGCGAGGGCTCCCTCTGTACCCTCTTCCAGATGGCTGAACCCTCCCACCTGTATTGGTACACCCATAAGCTACTTTGGTCAGGACACTGATTACAGTCACCCCTTCCTCCAGGTCAGACAACACCTGAACCTGGCTCTCCAATCTAGGGTCTAACCCCTCAGGCTGCACCGGGGTCAGAGGTGAGGACTCTCTCCCTCTGCACCCCCTTTCAGACGGCTGTACCCTCTCACCTGGAGTGCTTTGCCAGGAAGACAGACTGGTAGGGACACTGATTACAGATGTCCCTCTCGCCAGGTCAGGTAACCCCTGTACTTGGCTTCTCAACTCAGGGACCCAACCCTGCAGTTGAACACTTGCCTGGCACACCAGGATTTCCTGTGGAGCACGCATGCCCCCCCTGAGGGTAATACTAAACTTCCGTGTTGTGTGACAGTCTGCCTGGCACAGATCTCCCATCCCCTGTCCATCTGACAGTACGCGAAGATCCCCTAGGACAGAAGTGGTGTCACCATGGTCATTCCCTGGGAACGTAGCCCTTCCGGCTGGCCTCTGACCCACTGGTTCTTCCAATGGGGACTCTTTCCCCCTCTCACCCCTCCATCTGGACTTCTGCACCCTCCCAACTGGAGTGGCACTGCCAGACTCTGCTTACAGAGTCTCCACGTTCTCTAGATACGGGGAGATCCTCCTCAAATGGCCTACAAGTACAGCCTAGGCCCCCGACCTGATGTTCCCTTAAGAAATCATCCAGACCCTGAGACTGGGTTTCGGGTACCTTGGGACAGAACCCACAATCACTCCTCCTCCTCTGAGACAGGACGCGAGCCCCTACACCCCTCCCACTACACTGAGACCTAGCTGGGATACACTGAACCTCTTTCATCACACATGACGGGAAGTTACCTGAGCCACCCTTGTTGGAATCACTCTCCAATCCTTCTTTAGACCCTCCGGAATCCACCAAAGGGTCAGCCTCCGATGTGAGCTCCCTGGGGTCAGAGAACTCACTCTCACACAGGTGTTGGCATATGTTAGAAATGGGATTTCTGGTTGGCTAAGGCTTGCGCCAAAGCCAGGCAGAAACCATCACTCTAGCCAGGGCAAGGAAGTCATCCGCCGAAGATAACCCCTGCTCACCCCCACTGGTAGCTTGGCACGAGCAGTCAGACTTATCCCGGAGGTGATGTGTAAAGCATTTGTGCACGCACCCACCAGAAACAAAATCCAAGGCCCCCCACAAAAGGAACTCCACACAAGGTTATATATAAAAATAGCCTTTGTATTATACCAAACAAATTAGATAATAAACACCATTTACACTGTGCCAACTGGCACGGACAGAATTTACAGGGGATTATGTACATAAGACAGGGCCACATGGACCACTGTCAGGAATAAGCACTTGGTAGAACTAGCACTTAGTACATAGAAAAATTGTAGTATCAAATAGAAAATGTAGCACACAACCAGTAACTACTGGTAGAAGGTAAGTGCATCCTACGCAATCCTAGCCACCTTAGGCATATATCACGCAGGGAACCATGAACTCACTAGCATAACTATACTAGGTAAAACAACCTCCTAAGCATAAACACATTTAGAGGTATCAGAACACAGGGTGCGCAAAACATACTACACACGGTATATTTCCTAACACCCAAAGCATTAGCACATAACTCACATCAAGGTCCAGGTTGCGCCACTGCGCCAAAACCTAAACGTAGCAGCTGCCCACTACTTGCTGGGCAGCTGAGGACAAGAACAGGGCCTAAATGCTGCAGCTGGCACTAAGTGCTGCGCAGCTGGGGAAGGCCAAGGTAGGGGTGAAGGAGCGCGACTCACTCCTGAGTCCAAAGACATATCCCTAAAAAGAAAACCTAAATGGTGCAGCTGCCCACTACTTGCTGGGCAGCTGGAAATGAGAAACTGCGGCATGGGCCCTCACTGGCCCTTAGGAGCAAAACTGTGGTAACTGCTGGAGCCCTCTGGCTCTAGAAATACATATTGCACCCTTTTTAGAGACCTTTAGGCTCTGACTCAACACTTGGCCATCGTGGAGCGCACTAGCGCTCTGGAAGTGATCATGCCTCGCGTTGGAGCCTTCTAGGCTCTGGGAGCACTGGGGGCGAAAATGCGGGGAAGAACATGGGCCCCGCTGGGCCCGTTGAAAGAAATATAGCCCCGTTGGAGCCATCTGGCTCTGTGCAAATGGTGGGGCGGCCCACTGCCATCCGGGGCCGCCCCCCCTCTCTGGGCAAACCTCACTCGGCGCTCGCTCTCCCCCTCCGGGCAGCTCCACTCACCGGCTACTTCTCCGGGGGCAGCAGGGGCGTGCACCATGCTTCACCCGGTTCCCCATCTTGAGACCGGGACTTTGGGAAGCGGAGCCCTCACGGCTCCGGGCGGGCTCCTCGACCAGGGCTCCCTCCAGCACACGGGAGCCCCGCAGCACTTGGGCTCCTTTCCGCTGGCAGCCCCGGGGCTCTTCACAATTCACGGAAGCCCCAGGCGGCCATCACTCGGCCTGCTTCTCTCCTATTTTTGGGGCCGGCGGGACTCCCTCCAATCAGAGCGTGGCGGTGGGCGGGACTTCCTTGCAAAACCGGAAGTCCTGCCCAGAGTCAGGCACTACGGTGCCTGACTTCCTGTTTTGCTGCGGCATCTTTCTGGGGATAACGAGGGGTAGGCACCCTTGAGAAAAAAAATAAACGTAGAAATGGGGTGGGCACCCATTAAGGCGCCTATAAACAGGGGTGGCACCCTTAATTAAACTCCCATAAGTGGGATGGCACCCGCAATCCTGGCATGATGGGGTAATACCCCGAGGGGGGGGTTCCCTCCTCCAGAGCAGACAGCATCGCGCTGCTCAGCCCCCGGCTCTCCCTCGCTGGGGGACAATCCAGGAAACAAAGAAAAGTGCTCACAGGGCGCTAGGTGCAGCACAGCAAAAGGCCCTGGAGGTCAAGGAGGAAATGCAGGGCCCAGGGGCCAGCACACAGGGCACTCCAGCAAGGAGTCAGCCCCCATGACGGTCCCTCCTGGGCCCAACCATCAACAAGGTCCCTTCTGTCAGGAATCTAAAAAGTAGAAGAGTCCCCCAGTCATCCTAGGCATCCAGGGGCTGGGCGGGGCCCAGGGAAGCAAGCCTTCCCCTGGGCCCCAGCAGCAGCACGCCCCTGGTAGATTCAAGTTGAGCACAAGAACATTTAACATGAGGTCACACCCTCTTTTTATACACCAATTCCCTTTGTCTCTAGGGTGCAGGGTGGGGGAAAACCTGACGCTGATGGTTTCTGAGCACTTTGTTTTGCTCAGCCCCTCTCCCTATTCTCAGGACAGGCTAGAGTCATCAGTCGCACCACAGAGGGAGGAGCCAGCATTGTGGAGGGAAAGCCCAGCCCTATTCAGGTCCCAAGTGCAGCCCCTCCCTGCCATCAACATGCAGATATCCCCATTCATCACCGGGGCAGACACATCCTGACTCCTGGAGCCAGACACACCAGCCAGCTCCAGCCAATCACAAACAAGACAGCCAATTCACCTTTATTACACAGACATGCCAACTTCTAAAAGTGGCACTTCCACACTAGACACAATAACACCGCACACATCATCGCTCAGCATTCAATCTCATGAGTTCGCACATACCAAGCTCGACCCTGCACTCCCCACGCATCAGGAACTACCATGGACACCCATATCCCCCATGCATTCCTATGGGACGGCAGGTCAGTCTCACAACATGCACTCAGAGAGCGAGCGCACTTTACACTATGTCACAGTGCTAAAGTGCGCAAAGACCAGAAATCGCTATAATGATGTAACATTAAAAGGCAAAAAGTTCAGGGGTGAACCTGCCAGAAGGGCCAGGTCCAACAACCCCTCTTTCCCTCTAACACTCTCCTCTCCATCCAGCACACTTCTCTCCCACCAGCACTCTTCTCTCCCTTCAGCACCTCTCTCTCCATCTAACACTCTCCTCTCCTTACAGCACTCTTTTCTCCCTCCAGCACTCACCTTTCCCTCCAACACTCCCCTCTCCCTCCAGCAGTCTTCTCTCCCTCCAGCACCCCTCTCTCCATCTAACACTCCCCTCTCCCTCTAGCACTCTTCGGTCCCTACAGCACTCTTCTCTACCTCCAATACCACTCTCTCCCTCTAGCACCCCTCTCTCCATCTAAAACTCTCCTCTCCCTCCAGCACTCTCCTCCCCCTCCAGCACTCTCCTCTCCCTCCAGCACTCTCCTCTCCCTCCAACACTCCCCTCTCCTGCCAGCAGTCTTCTCCCCTCCAGCACCCCTCTCTCCATCTAACACTCCCCTCTCCCTCTAGCACTCTTCTCTCCCTACAGCACTATTTTCTACCTCCAGAGCCCCTCTCTCCCTCTGCACCCCTTACTCCCTTTAACACTCTCCTGTCCCTCTTACACTCTCCTCACCCTCCAGCACTCTTCTCCCCCTCCAGCACTCTTCTCTCCCTCCAGCACCCCTCTCTCCCTCTAACACTCTCCTCTCCTTACAGCAGTCTTCTCTCCCTCCAGTACCCCTCTCTCCATCTTATACTCCCCTCTCCCTCTAGCACTCTTCTCTCCCTCCAGCACTCTTCTCTCCCTCCATCACCCCTCTCTCCCTCTAACACTGTTCTCTCCCTCCAGTACTCATTTCTCCCTCCAGCACTCTTCTCTACCTCCGGCACCCCTCTCTCCCTCTAGCACCCCTCTCTCCATTTAACACTCTCATCTCCCTCCAGCACTCCCCTCTCCCTCCAGCACTCACCTCTCCCTCCAACACTCTCCTCTCCCTCTAGGAGTCTTCTCTCCCTCCAGCACCCCTCTCTCCCTCTAACACTCTCCTCTCCATCCAGCACACTTCTCTCCCGCCAGCACTCTTCTCTCCTTCCAGCACTCTCCTCTCCCTCCAGCACTCTCCTCTCCCTCCAACACTCCCCTCTCCTGCCAGCAGTCTTCTCCCCTCCAGCACCCCTCTCTCCATCTAACACTCCCCTCTCCCTCTAGCACTCTTCTCTCCCTACAGCACTATTTTCTACCTCCAGAGCCCCTCTCTCCCTCTGCACCCCTTACTCCCTTTAACACTCTCCTGTCCCTCTTACACTCTCCTCACCCTCCAGCACTCTTCTCCCCCTCCAGCACTCTTCTCTCCCTCCAGCACCCCTCTCTCCCTCTAACACTCTCCTCTCCTTACAGCAGTCTTCTCTCCCTCCAGTACCCCTCTCTCCATCTTATACTCCCCTCTCCCTCTAGCACTCTTCTCTCCCTCCAGCACTCTTCTCTCCCTCCATCACCCCTCTCTCCCTCTAACACTGTTCTCTCCCTCCAGTACTCATTTCTCCCTCCAGCACTCTTCTCTACCTCCGGCACCCCTCTCTCCCTCTAGCACCCCTCTCTCCATTTAACACTCTCATCTCCCTCCAGCACTCCCCTCTCCCTCCAGCACTCACCTCTCCCTCCAACACTCTCCTCTCCCTCTAGGAGTCTTCTCTCCCTCCAGCACCCCTCTCTCCCTCTAACACTCTCCTCTCCATCCAGCACACTTCTCTCCCGCCAGCACTCTTCTCTCCTTCCAGCACTCTTCTCTCCCTCCAGAACCTCTCTCTCCCTCTAACACCCTCCTCTCCCTCCAGCACTCTCCTATCCCTCCAGCACTCCTCTCCCTCCAGCATTCTCCTCTAACTCCAACACTCTCCTCTCCCTCCAGCACTCTTCTTTCCCTCTGGCACTCTACTCTCCCTCTAGCACTCTTCTCTCCCTCCAGCACCCCTCTCTCCCTCTAACACTCTCCTCTCCATCCAGCACACTTCTCTCCCGCCAGCACTCTTCTCTCCTTCCAGCACTCTTCTCTCCCTCCAGCACCTCTCTCTCCCTCTAACACCCTCCTCTCCCTCCATCACTCTCCTATCCCTCCAGCACTCCTCTCCCTCCAGCATTCTCCTCTCACTCCAACACTCTCCTCTCCCACCAGCACTCTTCTCTCCCACCATCACTCTTCTAACCCTCCAGCAGCCCTCTCTCCCTCTAACACTTCCCTTTCCCTCCAGCACTCTACTCTCCCTTCAGCACCCTTCTCTCCCTCCAACACTCTCCTCTCACTCCAACACTCATCTCTCCCTCCAGCACCCCCCTCTACCTCTAGAACTCTTCTCAACCTCCAGCACTCTTCTCTCCCTCCAGCACTCTTCTCTCCCGCCAGCACCCCTCGCTCCCTATAACACTCTTCTCTCCCTCCAGCACTCTTCTCCCCCTCCCTCCAGCACTCTTCTCTCCCTCCTGCACCAGTTGCTACCTCTAACACTCTCCTCTCCCCCAGTACTCTCATCTCCCTCCAGCACTCTTCTCTCCCTCCAGCACTCTTCTCCCCCTCCAGCACCTCTCGCTACCTCTAACACTCTCCTCTCCCCCCATTACTCTCATCTCCTTCCAACGCTCTCCTCTCCTTACAACACTCTTCTCTCCCTCCAGCACTCACCTCTTCCTCCAGCAATCCCCTCCCCATCCAGACCTCTCTTCTCCCTCCAGCACTCTCCTCTCCTTACTGCACTCTTCTCTCCCTCCAGCACTCTTCTCTCCCTCCAGCACTCTTCACTACCCCCAGCACCCCTCTTTCCCTCTAACACTCTCCTCTCCATCCAGCACACTTCTCTCCCACCAGCACTCTTCTGTCCCTCCAGCACCCCTCTCTCCCACTAACACTCTCCTCTGCTTACAGCACTCTTCTCTCCCTCTAGCACCCCTCTCTCCATCTAACACTCTCCTCTCCCTCCAGCACTATCCTCTCCTTACAGCACTCACCTCTCCCTCAAACACTCTCCTCTCCCTCTAGCAGTCTTCTTACCCTCCAGCACTCTTCTCTCCCTCCAGCACCCCTCTCTCCCTCTAACACTCTCCTCTCCCTCTAACACTCTCCTCTACTTCCAGCACTCTTCTCTCACTCCAGCACTCACCTGTTGGACTTGGCCCTTCTGGCAGGTTCACCCCTAAACTTTTTGCTTTTAATTGTGACCTGGTGTTAGTGATTTTTGGCTTCTGCGCACTTTACCACTGTATCCCAGGGTAAAGTGCGTGCGTGTAGTGAGGTGGGCCTGCTCTCCCATAGGAATGCATGGAGAATGTATGTGTCCCCGGTAGTTCCTGATACGTGGGGAGTGCTGATGCGAGTTTGGTATGTGCGGACTTGTGTGAATAAATGCTGCGCGATTATGTGTGCGGCATAAATGTTTCTTGTGTGGAAGTGCCACTTCTAGAAGTTGGCATGTCTGTGTAAATTATGTGAATTGGCTGTCTTGCTTGTGATTGGCTGGGACTGGCTGGTGTGCCTGGCTCCAGGAGTCAGGATGGGTCTGCCCAGGTGGCAATTGGAGAGATCTGCATGAGTGATGTGAGGGAGGAGTGCACTTGGGACCTGAATAAGGCTGGGCTTTACCCACTCAATGCTGGCTCCGCCCCCTGTGGTGCGTCTGATGACCCTAGATTGACTAGTGAATAGGAAGTGTGGCTGAGCCCAACAGAGTGCTCCAAAACCAGCTGAGACTGGTTTTTCCCTTCACTCTGAAGCCAGACAAAGGGAATATGTGTATAAAAAGGGGTTGTGTCCCTTTGCAAAAGGGTTCTCTTCCCTGATCCTATCTTGTAGGTGGCCTGCTGCTGCTGGGCGCCAGGAGGACCGCCACTGGGACTGCCTCCCTGCCTGGAGGGCCCTGTGAGCTGGCCCCTGGGCCCAGCCTTTGCCCCACCTCCTGAAATACTTTTGCTTAACTTTGGGGGACACTAGCGCTGGGGAGTGCTTGGCTCTACTTCTTTATTCCTGCAGCACCTGGGAGCGCTGGATTTGTCCCCCTAGTGCTTGGGAGCGCTTTCTCTTCATTTATTTAGAGCCCTGTCCTCCTGGCTGCTTATTTGTCTCCACAGCCTAGCGGGAGCCTACCCCGCTCATTGCCGTGCTTTTTTGCCCCGGCGGGAGCCCTCCCCGCATATCCGCATTTATTGCCCCTGGCAGGTGCTCACCCCATCAGGACCGTTGTGTCCGGTTGAACGGGTGCCCACCCCGTATTTCTGCTGGTTTATATCACCGCCTGCAGTGACCTGAAGGGGCCGCTGCGCTGCCCGTGGTGACCCGGATGTGCTTCCCCCCAGGACTCGGAATTACAGGCAGCCAAGCAGGAAGCAGCGGGAGCCTACCCCGTGCTCCTGCACCCAGGCGGAGAGTCGCTGGTGAGCCCGCAGCCCAGGAGAGGAGCCGCCGCCTGGAGAAGCAGTTGGGGCTCCGGTGTCACAAGGAGAGAGAGCCCCGCAGCAACAGCAGCCACCACACCAGCAGAGCCGGTGAGGTAGGCCCCGGTATCCATTTCTTTTTAGAGGAGGAGGGCGTCAGGGCACTCCAGCAGGTGCTAGCATCGCTTGGGCCAGATCGACTTGGAGGAGTCCCAGAGCGGGACTCCGACGTTGGGGGAGGCCAGTCCCTGCTCCCCACAGTGCCCACAATTGCTTCAGTGCCCTAGAAGCTCCAGCGACGGGGCATATTTCTTCTAAGCCCACGAGAGGCTCCTGGGCATTCTTCTATTCACGAGTCCCCCGAGAGGGACTCCAACGTTTTCAGGGGCATTACAGAGGGTAAAGCGGCCCCAGTTGGCAGCGGGCCGCTCCCCCAGTGTGGGGCACATTATTACAGAGCCACAAGGCTCCTGAGGCCCCAGTTATTGATACAGAGCCCACGAGGCTCCAGGGGGCATTTTCTTTCTCGAGCCTGCCAGGCTCACACGTGTTTTGGGCCGCTCTTGTCTCTTTAGAAGCCCAGAAGAGATTTCCAGCTGCCCAGCACTTAGTGGACAGCTGCTTCATTTGGGCCCCTGCATCCTTCTTTGGCTGCCTGCGCAGCCAGCTCTGACATTTTGGACACAGCACCTGAGAGGCCAAGTTGGCCTGGGGATCTTTTCATGTGTTGTGCCCTTGCAAGGAGTACATGTTATGCCCTATGTGATCTTCTGCGCAATTGGGATTACCTACACCTCTGAATGTGTTTTCATGCATCATGTGTCTTGCCTATACCTCTGAATGTATTTTTATGCCTAGGAGGTTGTTGTTCCTAGTATAGTTATGCTAGTGAGTCCATGGTTCCCTGCGTGATATTTGCCTAAGGTGTTTAGGATTGCGTAGGTGGTACTTACCTTTGCCAGTGGTTACTGGTTGTGTGCTTCACTTGTTCTTTGGTGCTACAATTATCTTATGTTCTAAGTGCTATTTCTACCAAGTGCTAGTTCTAAAAGTGCTTATTCCTGACAGTGGCACACATGGCCCTGTCCCATGTACATAATCCCCTGTAAATTCTGCCCGTGCCTATGGCACATTGTAAAGTGTGTGTTTCCTATCTAATGTTTTTGGTATAATACAAAGGCTATTTTTATATATAACCTTGTATGGAGTTCCTTTTGTTGGGGGCCTGGGATGTTGTTGCTGGGGGTGTGTGCGCAAATACTTAACTTATATTGCCTCCGGGATAAGCCTTACTGCTCGAGTCACGTTGCCTAGAGGGTGAGCAGGGGTTGTCTTTGGCGTGTAACTCACTTGCCCTGACTAGATTGGTGGTTTCTGCCTGTCTTTGGCGCAAGCCTTAGCCAACCAGAAATCCCATTTCTAACATTGGTGGCAGCGGAGGGATCCGGATTTGTGTTTGCTCTGTACCGTAGCGACAGCTGGCTGCACCACAAAACTCTGCATTTTAGATAATCACATTTTGAGGATTATTGTTTTTTTGAAAGTTCCATTATTTCTTCTCCTAAAGGTGTCCTTTGTGAATTGTGTACTCCTGTGTTAGCTCAGATACCTAGGTTCCCTGTGTTAAACTTTTCCCAAGAACGTCCGCCAAAATGGAGCCTGCTTTTGATTTCTGTGTTCTGTTTAGATACAGTATGTTAGAGCTGGTAAGGTTCTGTGAAGAGAGAAACATAGAGGTGGGTGAGTCAGACACCTCGTCCGAACTTAGGAACAACCTGATCCTATGGCAAAAGGATCAATAGGATCTTGAGCGCAGTGAGGAAAGGGCCCGGGCCTCACGCCATGAGGTTGGTGGGTCTGTGGGGAGCCCTGAAGAGTCTAAAGAGGAGGGAGAAGATGACAGCGCATGGATGCCAGCAGATAGTGAAGACCCCATAGATAGGGAGTCCCTTGCTGGGTCTAATGTAGGAGGCAGCACCTCATCCCTTTCCCTGTCCCCAGAGGAGAATAGGAAGTTAGCCTTAGAGGAGAAAATGGCATTATGGGCTCATGAGTTGAGTCTTGAGACGTTGGCCCTTGAGCAACAAAAGCTAGAGACTGAGAGGGTCTTAGCGCAGGAGAGGATAGAGGAGGCTGAGAGGGCCTTCACCAGAGAGAAATTAACTCTGGAGGGTAGACTATCCCCTGCGCGCAGTTATCATTTTCTAGATTCCCCAGGGAGGGTTAAGTCCAGTGGTGGCAGTGATATAGACTTCAGTGCAGGAAGTCCCATTCCCAGTTCCCAGATTATGGTACCTGTTTCCCAAGAAGAGGAGTATAGGTTGAAATTCAGGGGCAGTAGGAAACTGTCTCACCAGTCTTGGGAGGATTTTGTGGATGAATGTTATGGAACACTGTCTGATTGGGTATGGGTTCACACGGAATCTGATTTTGACATACTGTTCAATATGGTTCTCTGAGAGCACCTACTCAGTGGTTGTTTGCCAGGGTTGCGCCAACACCTGTTGGAATGTGGGTTTACTGATCCAGGGCTCCTGGCAAGGGAAGCAGATCGCTTGGAAAGTGTTAGAGGTTCTGAGGAATCATTGGTGAGTGATTCCAAAAGTAGTGGTTCAGGTATCTTCCAGGCCAGCGTGGTGGGAGAGGTTCAGAGTAGCCCAGCTAGGTCCCAGTATAGCGAAGGGGTGTAGGGGCTTACTACCTTTCTCAGTGGAGTGGGAGTGAGTGTGTGACCGAGAGTCCCCAGATGCCCGAAGCCCTGTCTCAGAACCTGGGTGGTTTCTTTAGGGAACACCAGGTTGGGGACCTAGGCTGTCCTGTTAGTCCATTTGAGGAGGATCTCCGAGTGTGTAGAGGACCTGGAGCATCTGTAAATAGAGCTCCAGTGGTTCTAGTGTCCGGCAGTGCTACTCCAGTCGGGAAGGCACAGGAGTCCGAAGTGAGGAGTGATTGGGGGATGAGTTTCCCAGTGGAAGAACCAGTGGACCAGGGACTAGCCAGTTGGGCTAGATTCCCTTGGGGGGACCCGGGTGATGCCACTTCTGTTCTGGGGGTCTTCCCGTACTGTCAGATGGACAGGGGACGGGAGATCTGCGCCACACAGACAGTCACACAACATATGAGTCATGTGTTAGCCTCAGGGGGATGGTGTGTAAGTCCCCAGAAGTCCTGGAGTGCCAGGCAAGTATTCAGCCAAAGGTTTTAGACCAGAGGTAGGGAGGCCAGGTTCAGGATCAACCTGACCTGAAGGGTAGGGCATCTGTAACCAGCGTCCTGACCGGTTCATCTTCCAGGGGTATCACATTGCCGGTGCCTGCCCCCCCTCCTGCGGGTGCGAGCATCGAGTGAGCCAGATCAACTTGGAGGGAGTCCCAGAGCGGGACTCCGACATTGGGGGAGGCCAGTCCCTGCTCCACACAGTGCCCACAATTGCTTCAGGGCCCGAGAGGCTCCAACGACGGGGCATATTTCTTCTGAGCCCACAAGAGGCTCCTGGCCATTCTGCTATTCACGAGTCCCCCGAGAGGGACTCCAATGTTTTCGGGGGCATTACAGAGGGAAGAGCAGCCCCAGTTGGCAGCGGGCCGCTCCCCCAGTGTGGGGCACATTATTACAGAGCCACAAGGATCCTGAGGCCCCAGTTATTGATACAGAGCCCACGAGGCTCAAGGGAGCATTTTCTTTCTCGAGCCTGCCAGGCTCACACGTGTTTCGGGCCCCCCTTGTCTCTTTAGAAGCCCAGAAGAGATTCCCAGCTGCCCAGCACTTAGTGGGCAGCTGCTTCGTTTAGGCCCCTGCATCCTTCTTTGGCTGCCTGCGTAGACTGCCCTGACATTTTGGACACAGGGCGTTTCAGCCCCTGAGAGGCCAAGTTGGCCTGGGGACCTTTTCATGTGTTGTGCCCTTGCGAGGAGTACATGTTATACCCTATGTGATCTTCTGCGCAATTGTGATTAACTACACCTCTGAATGTGTTTTCATGCATCATGTGTCTTGCCTACACCTCTGAATGTATTTTTATGCCTAGGAGGTTGTTGTTCCTAGTATAGTTATGCTAGTGAGTCCATGGTTCCCTGCGTGATATTTGCCTAAGGTGTTTAGGATTGCGTAGGTGGTACTTACCTTTGCCAGTGGTTATTGTTGTGTGCGACACTTGTTCTATGGTGCTACAATTATCTTATGTTCTAAGTGCTATTTCTAGGGTGGGCCAGGTATCGGGGGTATTGCCCAATTCATAATTGCGAGGCCCACAGGGACCCCGCAGTCCCAGGGACCGCCAACTCCCCGGAGCTATGCTGATTGTTTGCAGGGGCATGTGCCCCCAGGCAGCCCTGGGGACCACCACCTCCCCGGGACTTCTTTAATAGTATGCGGGGGCACTGGGCCCCCTCGCAGTCCCAGGGACCGCCACCTCCTCAGGGCTCTGTTTTTTTTTAAAGGGGTGTGGGGGATAGAGCCCCCCACACGCCCAAGGGCTCACCACCTCCCCAGGGCACTCTAAATTTAAAATCGGGGATCCGTTACGGACCCCCATGCCCCGGGCTTTTCAAACGATGGGAGGGGGCATCCCCCTCCTGGAGCCCTTGATGGCCCTGGGGACCACCACCCCCCAGGGCCGGCTCCTGCAGTGTCCCGGGGTGCCCACCCTCGGAACACTGCTGTTTGCTATGACAGCATAGCAAACTCTGGTTTGGTTTCTGTAAGCGAGAGCAGGTTTCCTGAAAAATTAAAAAGGAAAGGCCGGTCCCTGAGGATCCCTAGGGTCCAACTAGCCCACCGGGTCCCTCCCGTAAGCACCACTGAGCTATGTTGCGGAGAGGTGTAAAAAGAGGCATTGCCTTGAACCACCTCTCTGCAAAAGAGCTCTGCATCACTTACTGTTGGTACCTGTTGGGCTAGGTTGCCCCCAGGGACCCTCAGGATTCAAAGGGACATTATACCCCAACTGACAATGTGCTAGGGGGCACGTTTGCACAGTGGTGAAGGGAGGGGGCGGGCCTGATATAAGAAGTTAGCAATCCGGCTCTAAGGAACTTACTGGTGGTAACAAAAGGGCTAGTTGGCCACCAATGTTGACATTGGGGTCTAACTACACCTCCTGTTACCTCCAGTAAATCCCACACAGTGGGATTGATTAGAGGTGTTTCGGAGGCCACGCTCACCTTTCTCCACCACTCTGGAAATGTGACTGGTATGTTATAGCTAGAAATGAACATTTTAAAAAAACCTTTGAAATTCACTGAAAAAAAACATAGGTTTCAGGGATGTTATAGTTAGAAATTAGCATTTAAAAACCTTTGAAATGCACTGAAAAACCCATAGATTTCAGGCACGTTATAGTTGGAAATTAGCATTTGAAAAACCTTAGAAATTGACTGAAAAAACCATAGGTTTCATTGACCTGAGATCTAGTTGAATATTTCACTCGTACAAAACCAGAGAAATTCCGCCATTATAGTTAGTTCAGCTAACTATAACTCGTGCACCCGCAATGCAATGCTGATGACATCACCTATTACATCATTCATGACATGGTCAGTGACATCACTGATGGCATCATCCACGTAAAAATCTGATGCATCTCCTCACACCCTAATATAATCTTTGATACACCCACTGTAAAATACAGACTGCCATTTTCTAAACCATCGACCCACTAATACCAGTTACTTCATATGCATTCACTGATTCCTAGGTCTACACACACTTCCACTCATTCACCCATACAATCACTCATACATGCAGTCAGTCATCAATACAACAGTTTCACACATGTTATAGTTAGCTGGACATTTCACTCATACAAAACCATTGAAATTCCCTTGTTATAGTTATTTATAGCTAACTATAACTCGCGTGCCCGCAATCCACTGCTGATGATGTCACACATCAGTGATGTCATGAGTAATGTCACTGACCATGTCATGAGTGATGTAATTTGTGATGTCATCAGCAGTGGATTGTGGGCCCGCCAGTTATAGTTAGCTGAACTAACTATAAAGGGGGAATTTCAATGGTTTTATATGAGTGAAAAGTCCAGCTAACTATAACATGTGTGAAATCTATGTTTTTTTCAGTGAATTTGCAAGGTTTTTTAAATGCTAATTCCTAACTATAGCGTGTCTAAAACCTATGGTTTTTTGAGTGAATTTCATAGGTTTTGTAAATGGCAATTTTTAAATGTATTAATTGTTATATTTATTTTTTTATACCAATTTCCTAAATTTTTTATAATAATTAATTTTAGTAATTATTACTTTACATAATTTTAATGTAAAATAATTTTAAAAAATCAAAACTTTTTTTTTTACAATATATTAAAATGAATTGCAATATATATTTTTTGCATTTTTTTGTGGTAAACGTAGGGTACGCATACCGTCCTCGCACACTCCTGTGCAACTGTAATCGTACTGTACGCGTACCCGCGTATACGTCACGAATAAGTTTTGACGTTACGCGTCGCATTGGCGCTTCCGCGTGAGGTCATGTACCTTTGTACGGCGTACGCTACGCGTACCCCGTGAAATTTTTTTAATGTTTAAAAAGATATATTTATGTATTTAATGTAAATTTTAAGGCAAGACATTATCTGAGGTTATCATGAAAATAGTATTAATTTAGTTTTAATAAGCGTATATTACTTTTAAAAGCAATTACGCAAATCGCGGGGTACATCGTACGTACGCGCATCATAAGAGCACCCTACGCGCACCCTATGTGACTTCAAAACAAGAGATTTGATTGTTTCATAATACTTCCTATTCCAACTGTTGAAGGACCACACCCATTTTAATCTACTTCTTTGACTTTCACTGAAGAACCATCTGTTTTCTGAAGCTCCTGTGTTTTTGAAGAGATCTTTAATATGGCTGCACGCCAAGAAGAAGATATATCTGAACACTCTTCAGAAGAAGAATTTCTTGCTGAGGATCCAGTGCCGCAAAGGAAGGAAGCTTTGATCTGGAAGTTTTTTACATTTCCTGACGGAGAAAAGAAAAGTGAATGCAGCCAAGGTCTGTGGGACCGTGCTTCCGAGAGGCGATCCGAATAAAAAATATTCATTTAGAACTGCCAGCATGGTAAAACATGTGAAGACTCTTCATCTCCGCAATTATGCAAGAGCTGCATGCGACAGGCTGCAGGAAGACCCTCCACCAGCTGTAGCCAGCACTTCCACAGCACCATCAAGTCCGCATCCGGACATCCGTCCCGATTTTGCACACCTCATCATTTTATGCAAATTTTGCAAAGAAACTTTATATTATGGAGAACAGTCCATTGATTTAATTTGCAGGCGCAAACAAGAGCACCGTTGCTTCTGCCGTTAATTTTGTTTTGTTTATTTGTTCCAGTTGCAGACTGTTTTGTTTTGCGCAGTTCCCCTTTTTTCCTTTCAAAAAATCCCCAAAAAATACAAAACTACAAAAAAGACAAAATAAAAGTTATTTTAAGAACTAACTTCACTGGTCAAAAAAAGAGCTAACAGTAAAAAAGCATCGCGAACAAGCAATTCCGCGGGTTCGCTGAATTTCTGTGCGTTTGCGGAGATTTTTTACCATTTCGCTGAGATTTGCGTAACACGATTACGCAAATTCCACCCACTCCTATTTTGGTATTGCAGCATTTATATATATATATGTCAAGTCTTACACAAACTGTTAAAGCAAGGATGTGGAATAAAGACCAGAGCTGCCGACTTTAGAACTGGAGAACAAGGTTCGAGTCTAGTTCAAGTCTCGTCTCAACATCCTGTGATCCTGGGCAAATCACTCAATTTCCTTGTGCCTACCAAGAAAGAATGTGTTCTTGTGTAATGTAACTAGTCCTAATGTAAAGCGCTCCCATACCTCGGGTTGAGTTTGCTCTATATATAAACTAGGGGTGTCCTTAAGTTCCTGGAGGACTGCAGAATCCGTGGCAGATTTTCATGACAACCAGTTGCTGCTTGAGTTTCGTTTAGATAAATGAAATGCCATTTATCCTAAGTAACTGTTCTGATCCATATCTGGCCTTCCTGGACATACAGTGGACCCAGGTCTGCACCTTGAAACACACTGGTTGAAAGGTGTGTGGACAGCCACAGATCATTCTTCCAGTGCTTGAAATGGAAACATACAAGTGCAGGTACTCTGTCCCAGAGTACCTGCTTGTTTCTGAGAAGTGCCGGTACTCTCCCTCTCAAAATTAAAAAGTGCCAGGACTTCGTACCAGGCAGAACCAGCCCAATTAAAGCACTGCTTTCTTCGGCTAATGGAAGCGCCCATTTTTCACCAAAGTGATGTTCAGTCTCCGCTTCGGCACTCTCTATTAGGTATGTAAGTACAAATAAACAAGCATTGGCATAGCCAATTTGTCGGGCTTTTGGGACCTTATAAGTATTTAACTGTTGCATGGTTAAACACTTATAAGGCCCCAAATGCGAGACCTATTGGCTATGCCAATGCTTTTTTCCTCTTTCTATGTGTGATGCATTCTGCAGCACACATGGAGATAGGAAAACTCCTCTCAGGATTGTTTCTGTGCAGGAAGGTGCTCCTTCCTGCTCACAAACATTCCTGCATGCAATGGGGGGCCCCTTGCACCTTGGTGCCCGCCAAGGTGGCCCACGTTGGCGCTCGGCTGCTGAAATAGCCCCAGCGCAGGGAGATAGGACAGGGACGGTGCATCCCTGTACTTTCCCAGTGACGCAGCGTAGTGGGTGCGTTGCTGAGCTGCCCTGCGCCACGAAGTGCCATGGGGCAGATGTACAAGCCCCTTGCGCCACTTTGGCGTCACTTCTCCCATGTTAAAAGTGACGCAATAGTAGCGCAAGGGGCTTGTAAATCTGCCCCAATGTTTTTTAGTGTAACACAATTTTAAAGTAATGAGTTGCATGTATTCACAGCGCTTGCAGGCGCAGGATGAGGCTTCGTAGCACTATAAATACAGGTCATTGGTAAGTCACACACACCAATATCTACAGTCATCGATCACATTAACCAGTTGAGCTTTCAGTGCGTAAAAATTATGGATTTGGTCCCAAAACACAAACCTGCATTCATGTGTAATTTAAAGACTGTCTTTAATGTCTTCTGTTTTACCCTCGTGCCTGACAGAGCCCCCCCCCCTGCACTCAGGGTCTCAGCTTCTTGCTTTCTGGGGGGTTCTGGGGGCCCGTGAAGTGCTCTGTGCAGCTGACACCATTGATTGTAAATGCACAGAGGCCCCCCACCCTTGTGCCTGCGAGGAGGAGGGTGGGGGCTCCCTGGGGCCCGTCAGGCGCAGGGGGGGGGGGCCTTTCCATGGAAATTCAACATTTCTGCTGAGATCCGGGAAAGAATGCGGCCCCGGGGCTGTGCGGCTGTGCGTGCCTGGCTCGGGCTCAACTCCCGGGGGTGGACACTGGACATACCTGGGGGGGGGGGGGGGGCACGATTAGTACGGATTTACGGGAAAACGTGTTTACCTTCAGCAGAGAGGTCATGTTTGCACCCCCTGGAGTATCACCCTTGTACCTGTGTTTGGTTCTCTTTTGTAACATGCACACACCACTTTTCTCTTGTAACACACTGTTTGCTCCTCTCACATTTTGTTTGCTTTTGATACTTGCACAAGTCCCACCATTACCTACGTAACGTTTGTTCTTGTGCCTGAGTGTCTAGCATATGCGGCAGTGTATTACCTCTAATTGTACTTTGTTTTCTCTTGTAACCTGCACACTTGTCGCTCTTTCCTCCTGTATTGCACTGTTTGCTACCTCATGTATTTTGTTTGCTCACAATTGTCACTTTTACCTCATGTAACTTATCCTCTGCTTTTGTAATTTGTTCACTTATAATTTTCTGTTCCTATTGTGAAACGCTCTGACGCCTTCGGATAAAGTCCGCGCTATATAAAAACGCATAAATAAATAAATAAGTAAATAAATAAAAGGCAGCTACTATCCCCCTGTAAACCATACCCCACCAGCAGCGACAGCTAATGTGATTCGAAGGGCACATGTCCCCCTCGCCCCCCCCCCCCCCCGAGGCACTGCTGATGTTTAAATCTAGGACCCGCCTCTCACCCTAATAGTGTTGAGTGAGACACACCCGGCCAGTTAGTACACAGACCCTGGGCTGGAGGGAACCTGTCTTCAGTACACAGACCCTGTACCAGAGGGAACCTGTCTTCAGTACACAGGCCATGGGCTGGAGGGAACCTGTCTTCAGTACACAGACCATGGGCTGGAGGGAACCTGTCTTCAGTACACAGACCCTGGGCGAGAGGGAACCTGTCTTCAGTACACAGACCTTGGGCTAGAAGGAACCTGTCTTCAGTATACAGACCCTGGGCGAGAGGGAACCTGTCTTCAGTACACAGACCCTGGGTGAGAGGGAACCTGTCTTCAGTACACAGACCCTGGGCGAGAGGGAACCTGTCTTTAATACACAGACCCTGTGCTGAAGGGATTCTGTCTTCAGTACACAGACCCTGGGCTGGAGGGAACCTGTCTTCAGTACACAGACCCTGGGATAGAGGGAACCTGTCTCTGGTACACGGACCCTGGGCAGGTGGAAACCTGTCTTCAGTACACAGACCCTGGGCGAAGGGAACCTGTCTTCAGTTCACAGACCCTGGACCAGAGGGAACCTGTCTTCAGTACATAGACCATGGGCAGGAGGGAACCTGTCTTCAATACACAGACTCTGGGCTGGAGGGAACCTGTCTTCAGTACACAGACCCTGGACCAGAGGGAACCTGTCTTCAGTACACAGACCCTGGACCAGAGGGAACCTGTCTTCAGTACACAGGCCCTGGACCAGAGGTAACCTGTCTTCAGTATACAGACCATGGGATGGAGGGAACCTGCCTTCAGTACACAGGCCCTGGACCAGAGGTAACCTGTCTTCAGTATACAGGCCCTGGACCAGAGGTAACCTGTCTTCAGTATACAGACCATGGGATGGAGGGAACCTGTTGGACTTGGCCCTTTCTGCAGGGTCATCCCTGAACTTTTTGCCTTCCTCCAATATTCTCTCTGACCTGTTTTTGTTGGTCTTATGACTCTGGGCAGTTTACCACTGCTGACCAGTGCTAAAGTGCATATGCTCTCCCTGTGCAAAATGTATATGTGATTGATTTCCATGATTGGTTGATTGGATTTACTGTCAGTCCCCAGAAGAGTGCACCAGGAGTGCCAGGGCTTGTGAATGCCAATGCTGCTAGTGGGCCTCCAGCGCTGGTTGTGCCACCCACAGAAGCAGCCTTTGAAAATGTGTCTAGGTCTGCCATTGCAGAACCTGCGTGCAGTCTGGTACTGTCATGCTGGCTGGGCAAGTGCACACACTTGCCAGCCTCTAAACCTTCCCTCAACTTCATATTAGTCACCCCTATGGTAGGACCTAGGGCAGGGTGCATTGTAAGTGTAAGGTAGGACAAGCCCTGATGTGTGTGGCATGTCCTAATAGAGAATTACAGCTAAATTTGTTTTTCACTATTGTAAGGCTACCTGTTCTCTTAGGCCAAGATGGGCTGCTGGAATTATTACACCCTATAATCCCAGCAGGCTCAGGGAACATTGTAGAAAGTCAAGTTTAGTATGCCTGAACTCAGAATAATAAAATACATCTTTTAGTAAAGTTTATTTTAATATCCTGTGTTTGCAAATGCTACTTTTAGAAAGCTAGCATTTGCTTGCCTAACTATTTCAGCCCGCCTCTGCTAGGATTTGTATCTGACTGTCTGGGTTATGTGAGTGACAGGGCTGGGCGATGACAGGTGGTGAATGCAAGGATTACACCTTAGTGGGAGGTGGGAGTGCCCCTGGACTCTAAATACCACCACAATGCTGGCTCCGCCCCCTGGGGAGCGACTGATGACTCAGCCCGACACCTGGCCCAGGAAGGGAGAAGCACTGTCAACAAAGTCATCCTGGTTGCCCCTGTCCACACAATGCTGGCTCCACCTCCTGTGGAGCGTCTGATGTGCCTGCCCCTCACACTGAAAGAAGAGACCAGAGTACACCCAACAAAGTGCTCAGGGACTGAAAGAAGTTATGCCGAGGCCCCCCTGGCCTGCAAGAATAAAGAAAATGCTGTATAAAAGTAGGAGCCCTGCTCCTTGCAAACTAGAATCCTGTTTCCCACAAAGAACCTCTGCCCAACTAGAAGGTGAAGAAGACGCTGGAAGGACTGGCCTGCTGCTTGCCTTGCTGAGGAAGGAGAGGAAAAGACTTTGAGAAGACTTTGTAGACTTGTGCTGAAACTATCTCCAAGGGCCTGGAAGAGAGCTTGCCCCCTGACCTGAGCCACAGGACCATCTGGCTCAACCTGCTCGTCTGCAGGTCACCGTGAGGATCTCTGTTACGCCGGAGCCGTGACCCTGGTGCCCCTCCCTGAGGCCGTGACCAACTGTGTTTCACCATCCCCGCCGAGGGAGAGTCCCGCTCCGCTGAGTCGCTCTTCCCCCGCCGAGTGAAATCATTGTGTCACCTCGCCGCACAAAGGCTCGCTGGTGTGCCCCCCACGCTCCCGCTTGAGGCCCCCACCGGACCCAAAGATCCAGAGAGCAGACCCCACCAAGATCGGACGCCCCGGACGCCGGCCTCGCCCTGCCTAGAGTGGCCGTCCCCCCCTTCCACCGCCTTCGCTGGAATCATCAGGAAAACAAAGGTACAGTGCACACCGGACTCGGGGTCTGCAACGCGTGACTTCCCCGTACTTCAGCACGTAATCACTGCCTGTGCGCTCTGTATTGCCAGCAAAGGATTGTGCGCTCCATATTTCAAAGAATTGGGTGTTCTGTATCTCCCTGTGCAAGACTGTGCGCATTGAACTGTGCGCTTCATGAAAATAGGACTGTACGCTTCGCATTGCCCATAAACATTGAAAGCAACTGTATGCTTTGCATGGCCTGGGAGCTGTACGCCGCGTACGCCATCTCACGCGAGATGCATGAGTTTTGGTAATGCCTCGGTGTACGCGACTCACGCGAGATGCGTGAGACTTGGTAGGGGCAGCCAATTCCACCCGTTCTAAGCGCACAGAAGCGCCACGAAGTGTCCAGCAGGCCTAAGACTGGCCTAAAGTACCTAGAAACCTGTGAATAATGATTTTTAAAGGGCTACAAGAGAATATTTCCTATTTTTTTACACCCTGTGGTCCCCATTCAAAGAACTGTGGCATCATCATTTCTGGTAGAGTACTGGAACTGTTGAAAGATACGAAGAGCAAAGAGAACTATCTTTAAGCGAAATAGACTTAGAAGGAAGTAGCGTCCTAACCAAAAGAGGATTGCCATTATTTTACAATCTTGTGGCCTAAGCTAAAAACGTTATAGTGATCTTGTGATAAGTCTTACCTGCACAGATATATTTTTATATAAAGAATTCGTATTTTTACATATCTACAGCCTGGTGTCCATTTGTGGGGGGATTGGTACATTTACTGTGTGTGTGATTACAAATGCTTAACCCAGAAACGCCTGAAGAATAGCCTTGGCTGCTCACGCCACGCACCTAGAGGGTGAGCAAGGGTAATTCTAAAGGGGTCATCCTTCGCCCTGACTTAGAGGAGAGGGTCCCTGCTTGTCACAAGTGAATACTTGCACCAACCTGAGACCCCCAATTCTAACATTGGACGCAGCGGTGAGGATTTGCGAATTTGCATTTGTAGTTGACATACAGTGAATTATTGATCACCACATAGTGAGAGCAGAACTATAACGCAGCCACAGATATCCATTTTTAAATTTTGCTGGGAGAGCTCCATGTGCTTGTGAAACGTCATGCCTGGTTCAGTGAGGATGGAAAAAGCAGCAACCAGATGCCTGTCGCCAGAGGAGTTGGCAGACAGGGCAGCAACCAGGGCACATGAAATGGAGATGGCAAGATTAAAGGGACAAATGGAAATGGAGAAACTGAGATTAGCCATGGAGGGGCAAAAACGCCAAAGAGATCACTTCTTGAAAGTGAGAGAACTTGATTTGGAGCTCAAGGAGCTTGAGGCCAGGAGGGCTTCAGACCAGCAACAAGAGATATGTGTAGCTTAGAGACTGAGCTTTTCTGAGTTGGAGGTGGAGTCCAGCTCAGCTGGTGGCAGCAACATTCAGGTATCTAGTGCTGACAGCATAGTGCGCTCACCTAGAGATATGGCACCTGACTTGGAGGGGGTTAACTTACACCAGGAGGTTCAAGGGCATGAGGTTGCTCCAGTAGTGCGCAGCGTCCCTGAAGGGAATAGGGTGGCTGGCGTAGGAGTTCATGGTCCTAGTGGTGGGAGGGATTCCCCCATGGTTGAGGTCCTGGTGGGTGAGTGTAAGGACCGCCCAGAAGAGTGTGGGTTGTGTGACAGAGACAGTCCGCTACTGTCTGGCCAGTATCAGAAGAATGGTGTGGAGTATGTGTGTGAGGCACTGGATGGAGAGGTGAAGGATAGTTTGGTTAACCCTGCTAGGGGGCTGTATGATCCAGTTGTGGGAGAGCATACTTTAAGTCCCAGTTTTCCAGAGCTATGCCAACACCTGTTTGAGAGTGAGTTCTCTGACCCCAGGGAGCTCACATTGGAGGCAGACCTGTTGGTGGATTCCAGGGGTCTGGAGAAGCATTGGGGTGTGATCCTGTGGGGAGTGGCTCAGGTATCTTCCAGCCCAGAGTGGTGGAAGTGGCGTAGAGTAGCCCAGCTAGGTCCTGTAGTATTGAGAGGGGTGTAGGGCCTCCCGTCCTGTCCTTAAGGGGAAGGAGTGAAAATGAGTTTTGTCCCGGTAGTGCCCAACCTCAGTCTCAGAGCCTGGATGGTTCTTTAAGGGAACACCAGGTGGGGAGCCTAGGCTGTCCGGATGAGTCACCCTCTGGGGGAGATCCTCCAGTGACTAGAGAACGTGGAGGCTCTGTAAACAGAGCTCCAGTAGTTCTGGTGTCTGGCAGTACACCTCCGGTTGGGAGGGTGCAGAAGTCCAGAAAGAGGGGCGAGAGGGGGAAAGAGTACCCAGTGGAAGAACCAGTGGGTCAGGGGCCAGCCAGCAGGGCTGCGTCCCCAGTGAATGACCAGGGAGACACCACTTCTGTCCTGGGGGATCTTCCCACACTGTCAGAGGGACAGGGGTTGGGAGGTCTGCGCTAGGCAGACTGTCGCAGGACACATGAACTATGTGCCACCCTCAGGGGGGGCATGCTTGCTCCCCGGGAAGTCTTGGTGCGCCAGGCAAGTTTTCAACTGCAGGGTTGGGTCCCTGAGTTGAGAAGCCAGGTTCAGGGGTTGTCTGACCTGGAGGGCAGGAACACTGTAATCAGTGTCCTGGCCCATGTCGCTTCTAGGGGTACCCCTCCAGTTGGGAGAGGGCAGTACTCTGGAAGGGGGTGCAGAGGGAGGGAGTCCTCGCCTCTGACCCGGGTTCAACTAGAGGGTTTAGAGCCTGGGATAGAGGGCCAGGTGCAGGGTGTCCCCCCGGACCTGGTTCCCCAGTTGCAGGATAGCACCCCTGAACTGGTGGGAAAATTGTGCAGGTCACCTGCCACAGGTGCCCTGACAATTCTGGAAGGGGGTATCACTCCAGGTGGGAGGATACAGAGCCCCAAGAAGGAGGACCGGGTGTGGGTGAGCCCACCCCAGTCTTTGCTCCAGCCGCCAGGTACAGGCCTGGGGCTGGTGGGTCAGTGCCAGGATGACATACCTGACCTGACAGGAGGGAGAGTGGACAAAAGGTGCCAAGCACCTGGGGCTACTGCCCCCGCTCCTTAAGGCCACAGAGGTTTGAGAGCCCTGAGAGGCATGAGGCCTGGGTCTCAGCCCTGACTACTGTCAGTGACCACTGTGATTTGATGACTGTCTTTTGGGACACACCTGTGAGCAGGTTAAGGTTAGAGGCTGCAAAGGTGGTGTCCACAGAGGAAGAAAAGGGTGCCCCATGGATTAGCTGGGTGGACCCTGAGAGTATGGACAGAGGATTTGAAATAGGTTCAGATTGGCGTAGAACTGGAATGTGCCCCTGCTGTTGCGGGCCAGGTCCATGTTCTATCGCCCAAAGCAGGGAAGCCCATCACGGTGGTGATTGGTCTACCCTGCGTTTTGGCTGGAAGGGGGTTATGTTGGACTTGGCCCTCTTGCCCTTGTCATCCCTGAACTTTTTGCCTTCCTCCAATATTCTCTCTGACCTGTTTTTGTTAGTTTAATGACTCTGCGCACATTACCACTGCTGATCAGTGCTAAAGTGCATATGCTCTCCCTGTATAAAATGTATATGTGATTGATCTCCATGATTGGCTCATTGGATTTACTGTCAGTCCCCAGTAAAGTGCACCGGGAGTGCCAGGGCTTGTAAATGCCAAAACTGCTAGTGGGCCTGCGGCGCTGGTTGCGCCACCCACACAAGCAGCCTTTGAAGTTGTGTCTAGGGTCTGCCATTGCAGAACCTGCGTGCAGTCTGGTACTGTCATGCTGGCTGGACAAGTGCACACACTTGCCAGCCTCTAAACCTTCCCTCAACTTCATATTAGTCACCCCTATGGTAGGCCCTTGGGCAGGGTGCATTGTAAGTGTAAGGTAGGACAAGCCCTGATGTATGTGGCATGTCCTAATAGTGAATTACAGCCAAATTCGTTTTTCACTATTGTAAGGCTACCTGTTCTCTTAGGCCAAGATGGGCTGCTGGAATTATTACACCCTATAATCCCAGCAGACTCAGGGAACATGGTAGAAAGTCAAGTTTAGTATGCCTGAACTAAGAATAATAAAACACATCTTTTAGTAAAGTTTATTTTAATATCCTGTGTTTGCAAATGCTACTTTTAGAAAGCTAGCATTTGCTTGCCTAACTATTTCAGCCCGCCTCTGCTAGGATGTGTATCTGACTGTCTGGGTTATGTGAGTGACAGGGCTGGGGGATGACAGGTGGTGAATGCAAGGATTACACCTTAGTGGGAGGTGGGAGTGCCCCTGGACTCTAAATAGGGCTGTGCTCTGCCACCACAATGCTGGCTCCGCCCCCTGGGGAGCGACTGATGACTCAGCCCAACACCTGGCCCAGGAAGGGAGAAGCACTGTCAACAAAGTCATCCTGGCTGCCCCTGTCCACACAATGCTGGCTCCACCTCGTGTGGAGCATCTGATGTGCCTGCCCCTCACCCTGAAAGAAGAGACCAGAGTACACCCAACAAAGTGCTCAGGGACTGAAAGAAGTTATGCCGAGGCCCCCCTGGCCTGCAAGAACAAAGAAAATGCAGTATAAAAGTAGGAGCCCTGCTCCTTGCAAACTAGAATCCTGTTTCCCACAAAGAACCTCTGCCCAACTAGAAGGAGAAGAAGACGCTGGAAGGACTGGTCTGCTGCTTGCCTTGCTGAGGAAGGAGAGGAAAAGACTTTGAAAAGACTTTGTAGACTTGTGCTGAAACTATCTCCAAGGTCCTGGAAGAGAGCTTGCCCCCTGACCTGAGCCACAGGACCATCTGGCTCAACCATCTCCCTGCTCGTCTGAAGGTCACCGTGAGGATCTCTGTTATGCCGGAGCCGTGACCCTGGTGCCCCCCCCTGCCCCTCCCTGAGGCCGTGACCAACTGTGCTTCACCATCCCCGCCGAGGGAGAGTCCCGCTCCGCTGAGCCGCTCTTCCCCCGCCGAGTGAAATCGCCGTGTCACCTCGCCGCACATAGGCTCGCTTGTGTGCCCCCCACGCTCCCGCTTGAGGCCCCCACCGGACCCAAAGATACAGAGAGCAGACCCCACCAAGATCGGACGCCCCGGACACCGGCCTCGCCCTGTCTAGAGCCGCCCTGTGCCCCGCACCCGCCTTCGCTGGAATCATCCGGAAAACAAAGGTACAGTGCACACCGGACCCGGGGTTCGCAACGCCTGACTTCCCCATACTTCAGCACGTAATCACTGCCTGTGCGCTCTGTATTGCCAGCAAAGGATTGTGCGCTTCATATTTCAAAGAATTGGGCGTTACGAATCTCCCCGTGCAAGACTGAGCTCATTGAACTGTGCGCTTCATGAAAATAGAACTGTACGCTTCGCATTGCCCATAAACATTGAAAGCAACTGTACGCTTTGCATTGCCTGGAAGCTGTACACCGCGTACGCCGTCTCACGCGAGATGCGTGAGACTTGGTAGAGGCAGCCGATTACACCCGTTCTAAGCACACGGAAGCACCACGAAGTGTCCAGCAGGCCTAAGACTGGCCTAAAGTACCTAGAAACCTGTGAATAACGATGTTTAAAGGACTACAAGAGAATATTGCCTATTCTTTTACACCCTGTGGTCCCCATTCAAAGAACTGTGGCATCATCATTTCTGGTAGAGTACTGGAACTGTTGAAAGATACGAAGAACCAAGAGAATTATTTTTAAGCGAAATAGACTAAGAAGGAAGCAGCGTCCTAACCAAAAGAGGATTGCCATTATTTTACAATCTTGTGGCCTAAGCTAAAAACGTTATAGTGGTCTTGTGATAAGTCTTACCTGCACAGATATATTTTTATATAAAGAATTCGTATTTTTACATATCTACAGCCTGGTGTCCATTTGCGGGGGGATTGGTACATTTACTGTGTGTGTGATTACAAATGCTTAACCCAGACCGGTAAGAGTTGGTTTTTACAGGCGGACTGTCCCCTGTGTCCACATCATGGGTACACAGATGTGTAATTCCAGGCGTGAGGAAGAACAACGAGGCGTACTGCTCCAACACCTGTCGGCAGTCCCACTGCTGCTCTGGGGTCAAGGATGGCGAGAGGACAACTTATTCCACTGAACCATCCTTCTCCTGGGCCGCCAGAAGGTCAGGAAGAGGCTCACTCTCTTCCTCCTCGCTCCCATCTGTCACCATGAGGAGAGTAAGCTCAGATCGCTCATAGTGGGGCTTCAGGCGGTTGAGGTGGAGCACCCTATGGGACTGACGGGGGGTCTTCAAGTCAACGATATAGGTGGTCTGGCCTCGACGCTTCACAATTTCATACGGACCAGTCCACCGGTCCTGGAGGGCACTAAGCTCCCCAGGCTCCATGACCCACACCTTCTGTCCAGCGTCCAACTCCACCGTCCGAGCGTTGCGGTTATACCACTCCTTCATGACGGCTTGGCTAGCCTCCAAGTTGTCTGTGGCTTCCTTCCACAGCTTGGCCATCTGGCTGCGGAACGCCAACATGTAGCTGACGACATCACGGGGAAGCTTCATCGAAGTCTTCTCCCACCCCTCCTTGACAAGGCTGGGGGGCCCCCTAACGGGATGGCCATAGGGCAGTTCAAAGGGGATGAACCCGACTCCCTTCTGTGGCACCTCGCGGAACGAAAACCGCAGGCAAGGGAGGAGGATGTCCCATTTCCGCCTCAAGTCCTCTGGCAGGCTCCGGATCATTCCCTTCAAGGTCTTGTTGAAGCGCTCTACGAGCCCGTTAGTCTGGGGGTGGTAAGGAGTGGAGAACCGGTAGGTCACTCCGCACTCCTTCCACATGGCCTGCATGTAGGCCGACATGAAGTTCGTGCCTCTGTCTGACACCATGACCTTGGGGAATCCCACTCTGGTAAATATCCCCATCAGGGCCTGCGCCACCACAGGTGCAGTGACGGTCCTCAGAGAAATAGCCTTCGGGTACCGAGTGGCGTGGTCCACTAACACCAAGATGAGCCGGTGTCCCGCAGAGGTCGGAGGGTCCAATGGACCAATGATGTCGATTCTGACCCGCTCAAAAGGGGTCCCGACCACCAGGAGCAGTTCCAATGGGACCTTCACTTTAGTCCCAGTCTTGCCACTTGCCTGGCAAGTCTTGCAATAGGTGTCAGAGGCAACTCTCATCCTGGGCCAATAAAAATCCGGGACCAATCGCGCAAAGGTTTTGTCCTGGCCCAGGTGTTCAGCCAAAGGAATCTCATGTGCCAGTTCCAATAGGAAGGCCCGGTAGCATTGGGGGACCACTAAGGCCCTCGAGGATCCATGCACCGGAACGAATAGTTTCTTACCTGTCGGTGTAGTTTTGCAGCTTGAAGATCTTTCTGGATTCACTATGCTGTGCATATTCCGCCATCTTGTGGTTGGAGTCGGAAAGTGCTTTGTATTTTTTTTTTGTTTTTGCTGTGGGAGGTTGCGAAACCTGATCCCTCTTTTGAGGCTACAACCCCCATCGTGTGTGTGCAGGCTCTCAGATTATTTTTTCCCCTTCTGCCTTGCGATTTTGTCTTATTGCCTAGTAAGTCTACTATATATATTGCCTAAGGGGCTGAGAGTGCAGGGACACTTGTAGATTTTAAAAGGGTGACTTTTTTAATAAATATTATATACATATTGACATGTACACCCCTGTTTTTTTTGTGTGTTTTTTTTGCATGTATGTGTCTACCTACGTATGCAAACATCTATATAGATATATATCCTTGTATTACCACCTGCTTCTCCAGCCTCATCTTTCTGGCGGAGGTGGGTGGGTTCGCTAGTGAATCCAGAAAGATCTTCAAGCTGCAAAACTACACCGACAGGTAAGAAACTATTCGTTTTGCAGAGTGAATCTTTCTGGATTCACTATGCTGTGCATAGACTTTGTAGCGGTTTAGTTATATTTCCGGCGGCTGGGTGGAAGATGAGCATTGGTTGTTGAATATATGTTGAAGCACCTTCTGTTCGACTTGTGCTTCCTTGTTTATTTGTATATCCACACCGTAGTGCTTCGTGAACGTGTGCACCGAAGCCCATGTTGCCGCCAGGCATATGTCTTTAAAGGGTGTGTTAGCCAGGAAGGCTATTGTTGCACCCTTCTTCCTGGTAGAGTGGGCCCGTGCCCCTCCTGCTAGTTATTGGCCTACCGGTTTACCTAGTAGGTATCCATACGGCTTTCCTTTGAGGAAAAGTACCCATATACGTACTACTTTGCGTATTAATCTGTATTTGTTTTAATAATGTTACATGTGACCAGGAACAACCCCCTTGGATGTTTTATTCAAATGGTTAAACGTCCTAGGCCCATTCATCCTTGTGAAGGCTAACACCTGATTTCCTTGTTGTATTCTGTGCGTGCTGTTTTTAAAATGGTCCTTACCAACCACAAGCTCCTTTTTTTTTTGATTCAAAGGGCCGGTTTTACTACCATAAGTAGATAAGGCTTAATGGTTTTTTTGGGGTGCCTGGCTGATTTACGGGAGTACGTATTTCTTGTCTGATGCTCACCTTGGTAGCCCAGACCACTGCAGGGGTATGCTGATGCCCTGTTGAAATTTGTTACCACCCTTCCATGGTTATGGTATTTTAGAACATGGGCGCTAATACCTGCTTATGCGTCCTGTTAATGTTCTTAGGAGAGAAAAGAGGGTAGAGGAAGGAAAGGCCTTACCCTATTATCTGCCTTCGCTTGTACATATAAACGTGCCTGATGCTATATCAGCTATATATCTAATATATATATTTGATGCAGAGGCCCACATATGTGTGCTCTTATCCTTTCCTTACGAAGTATACTCCACCCATGTGGTCTATCCAAATATGGACTTGTACAGGAGAAGTTGTCCTGGACTTAGTTTGGCCACTGGGTTCAAGGAAGGTGACGGCCCTTTGAGTGTATCGCGCACAGTGGGCCTTTTGGCTAACTACTTGCGAATGGTCTCGTAATTTTAATTAGGCTATTGCCTGGTGTTATTTGATATTGAGCTGCCTTGTAATTCCGTGCAAGGGAGAACACCATAATCTTTCACTGTGCTGTGTGCAGACCATGTGTAGTTTCTATCATGTAGGCAGGAAGCCTGAAGAACTGCACTCTGCTTGTGTTCATTCCGCCCTTATGAATGGTAATGGTAGTTGTAACGGGAACATGCCGTGATAGGTGTGTGTTGCATTTGCCCTTATACCTTGTGATGAGTAGGAGATCCCCTCCAGCGGGCCACATGTGGGGTACGTGTTCCTACATAATCCCAGTCAATGTACTTTGCTATAGGGTAGGCATATGCAATGTTCGAGGTATTGCTTTGATTGCGTTTGTGTTACTGTGTGTATGTGCAGCACGTGGTGGAAGGGTGTGCACCCCCCACTGTAGTTGGCGAATTTTATGGTCGCGGCGAACCGCAGTTGGCCGGCCATATGGGATACCTTTGGAAGTCTCGGTGAACTCCATTGAAGTGCCCCCGGCTTCTTTATGGTGTTCAGATAGGCCGCAGTGAACGTCAGTTGCCGGCTCTCTGATTGGAATCGGTGGCTAACTCCCCTTGAAGAGCTGCCGGCATCCTTATGGTGTGAAGATCAGTCTCTGTGGTAGGAGAAGACGTCCACCTTTTTGGGCTCGCCACACCCATAGTGTGTGTGAGGTGAGTGTGGTCGTGGTAAGCCCACCCCTCTCATAGTGATCAGCCCATTTAGTGAAGCTGAATCGGTCTTTTTTATAGAAGCAAAACCATGTTGTGCTGCAAGTACATATTGCCTTGGTGAAATAAATGCTGTGTAGCGTGCGTAGATATGTACTTGTATGTTGGGGTTTGTAGTCCTGCTGAGTGAGACTCAATTGCCCCTTAGAAGTGACAGTGCGTTTAGAGTATGCATAGTGTCATATCTGCAGCCCCGTCTGTTATAGGCCTTATGTATGTTGTATATTTTACACCGGCCTCAGTGAACCACCCATAATGTGTATGAGAGGATTAGAAGTGACAGTGCGTTTAGAGTATGCATAGCGTCATATCTGCAGCACCGTCTGTTATAGGCCTTATGTATGTTGTATATTTTACACCGGCCTCAGTGAACCACCCATAATGTGTATGAGAGGATTAGAAGTGACAGTGCGTTTAGAGTATGCATAGCGTCATATCTGCAGCACCGTCTGTTATAGGCCTTATGTATGTTGTATATTTTACACCGGCCTCAGTGAACCACCCATAATGTGTATGAGAGGATTAGAAGTGACAGTGCGTTTAGAGTATGCATAGCGTCATATCTGCAGCCCCGTCTGTTATAGGCCTTATGTATGTTGTATATTTTACACCGGCCTCAGTGAACCACCCATAGTGTGTATGAGAGGATTAGAAGTGACAGTACGTTTAGAGTATGCATAGCGTCATATCTGCAGCACCGTCTGTTATAGGCCTTATGTATGTTGTATATTTTACACCGGCCTCAAAGAACCACCCATAATGTGTATGAGAGGATTAGAAGTGACAGTGCGTTTAGAGTATGCATAGCGTCATATCTGCAGCCCCGTCTGTTATAGGCCTTATGTATGTTGTATATTTTACACCGGCCTCAGTGAACCACCCATAATGTGTATGAGAGGATTAGAAGTGACAGTGCGTTTAGAGTATGCATAGCGTCATATCTGCAGCACCGTCTGTTATAGGCCTTATGTATGTTGTATATTTTACACCGGCCTCAGTGAACCACCCATAATGTGTATGAGAGGATTAGAAGTGACAGTGCGTTTAGAGTATGCATAGCGTCATATCTGCAGCACCGTCTGTTATAGGCCTTATGTATGTTGTATATTTTACACCGGCCTCAGTGAACCACCCATAATGTGTATGAGAGGACTAGAAGTGACAGTGCGTTTAGAGTATGCATAGCGTCATATCTGCAGCACCGTCTGTTATAGGCCTTATGTATGTTGCATATTTGACACCGGCCTCAAAGAACCACCCATAATGTGTATGAGAGGATTAGAAGTGACAGTGCGTTTAGAGTATGCATAGCGTCATATCTGCAGCACCGTCTGTTATAGGCCTTATGTATGTTGTATATTTTACACCGGCCTCAGTGAACCACCCATAATGTGTATGAGAGGATTAGAAGTGACAGTGCGTTTAGAGTATGCATAGCGTCATATCTGCAGCACCGTCTGTTTCAGGCCTTATGTATGTTGCATATTTTACACCGGCCTCAAAGAACCACCCATAATGTGTATGAGAGGATTAGAAGTGACAGTGCGTTTAGAGTATGCATAGCGTCATATCTGCAGCACCGTCTGTTTCAGGCCTTATGTATGTTGCATATTTTACACCGGCCTCAAAGAACCACCCATAATGTGTATGAGAGGATTAGAAGTGACAGTGCGTTTAGAGTATGCATAGCGTCATATCTGCAGCCCCGTCTGTTTCAGGCCTTATGTATGTTGTATATTTTACACCGGCCTCAGTGAACCACCCATAATGTGTATGAGAGGATTAGAAGTGACAGTGCGTTTAGAGTATGCATAGCGTCATATCTGCAGCCCCGTCTGTTTCAGGCCTTATGTATGTTGTATATTTTACACCGGCCTCAGTGAACCACCCATAATGTGTATGAGAGGATTAGAAGTGACAGTGCGTTTAGAGTATGCATAGCGTCATATCTGCAGCACCGTCTGTTTCAGGCCTTATGTATGTTGTATATTTTACACCGGCCTCAAAGAACCACCCATAGTGTGTATGAGAGGATTAGAAGTGACAGTGCGTTTAGAGTATGCATAGCGTCATATCTGCAGCACCGTCTGTTTCAGGCCTTATGTATGTTGTATATTTTACACCGGCCTCAAAGAACCACCCATAGTGTGTATGAGAGGATTAGAAGTGACAGTGCGTTTAGAGTATGCATAGCGTCATATCTGCAGCACCGTCTGTTATAGGCCTTATGTATGTTGTATATTTTACACCGGCCTCAGTGAACCACCCATAATGTGTATGAGAGGATTAGAAGTGACAGTGCGTTTAGAGTATGCATAGCGTCATATCTGCAGCACCGTCTGTTATAGGCCTTATGTATGTTGTATATTTTACACCGGCCTCAGTGAACCACCCATAATGTGTATGAGAGGATTAGAAGTGACAGTGCGTTTAGAGTATGCATAGCGTCATATCTGCAGCACCGTCTGTTATAGGCCTTATGTATGTTGTATATTTTACACCGCCCTCAGTGAACCACCCATAATGTGTATGAGAGGATTAGAAGTGACAGTGCGTTTAGAGTATGCATAGCGTCATATCTGCAGCCCGTCTGTTATAGGCCTTATGTATGTTGTATATTTTACACCGGCCTCAGTGAACCACCCATAGTGTGTATGAGAGGATTAGAAGTGACAGTGCGTTTAGAGTATGCATAGCGTCATATCTGCAGCACCGTCTGTTATAGGCCTTATGTATGTTGTATATTTTACACCGGCCTCAGTGAACCACCCATAATGTGTATGAGAGGATTAGAAGTGACAGTGCGTTTAGAGTATGCATAGCGTCATATCTGCAGCCCCGTCTGTTATAGGCCTTATGTATGTTGTATATTTTACACCGCCCTCAGTGAACCACCCATAGTGTGTATGAGAGGATTAGAAGTGACAGTGCGTTTAGAGTATGCATAGCGTCATATCTGCAGCACCGTCTGTTATAGGCCTTATGTATGTTGTATATTTTACACCGGCCTCAAAGAACCACCCATAATGTGTATGAGAGGATTAGAAGTGACAGTGCGTTTAGAGTATGCATAGCGTCATATCTGCAGCCCCGTCTGTTATAGGCCTTATGTATGTTGTATATTTTACACCGGCCTCAGTGAACCACCCATAATGTGTATGAGAGGATTAGAAGTGACAGTGCGTTTAGAGTATGCATAGCGTCATATCTGCAGCACCGTCTGTTATAGGCCTTATGTATGTTGTATATTTTACACCGGCCTCAGTGAACCACCCATAATGTGTATGAGAGGATTAGAAGTGACAGTGCGTTTAGAGTATGCATAGCGTCATATCTGCAGCCCCGTCTGTTATAGGCCTTATGTATGTTGTATATTTTACACCGGCCTCAAAGAACCACCCATAATGTGTATGAGAGGATTAGAAGTGACAGTGCGTTTAGAGTATGCATAGCGTCATATCTGCAGCCCCGTCTGTTATAGGCCTTATGTATGTTGTGTATTTTACACCGGCCTCAGTGAACCACCCATAGTGTGTATGAGAGGATTAGAAGTGACAGTGCGTTTAGAGTATGCATAGCGTCATATCTGCAGCCCCGTCTGTTATAGGCCTTATGTATGTTGTATATTTTACACCGGCCTCAGTGAACCACCCATAGTGTGTATGAGAGGATTAGAAGTGACAGTGCGTTTAGAGTATGCATAGCGCCATATCTGCAGCCCCGTCTGTTATAGGCCTTATGTATGTTGTATATTTTACACCAGCCTCAAAGAACCACCCATAATGTGTATGAGAGGATTAGAAGTGACAGTGCGTTTAGAGTATGCATAGCGTCATATCTGCAGCACCGTCTGTTTCAGGCCTTATGTATGTTGTATATTTTACACCGGCCTCAAAGAACCACCCATAATGTGTATGAGAGAATTAGAAGTGACAGTGCGTTTAGAGTATGCATAGCGTCATATCTGCAGCACCGTCTGTTTCAGGCCTTATGTATGTTGTATATTTTACACCGGCCTCAGTGAACCACCCATAATGTGTATGAGAGGATTAGAAGTGACAGTGCGTTTAGAGTATGCATAGCGTCATATCTGCAGCCCCGTCTGTTATAGGCCTTATGTATGTTGTATATTTTACACCGGCCTCAAAGAACCACCCATAATGTGTATGAGAGGATTAGAAGTGACAGTGCGTTTAGAGTATGCATAGCGTCATATCTGCAGCACCGTCTGTTATAGGCCTTATGTATGTTCTATATTTTACACCGGCCTCAAAGAACCACCCATAGTGTGTATGAGAGGATTAGAAGTGACAGTGCGTTTAGAGTATGCATAGCGTCATATCTGCAGCACCGTCTGTTATAGGCCTTATGTATGTTGTATATTTGACACCGGCCTCAGTGAACCACCCATAATGTGTATGAGAGGATTAGAAGTGACAGTGCGTTTAGAGTATGCATAGCGTCATATCTGCAGCCCCGTCTGTTATAGGCCTTATGTATGTTGTATATTTTACACCGGCCTCAGTGAACCACCCATAATGTGTATGAGAGAATTAGAAGTGACAGTGCGTTTAGAGTATGCATAGCGTCATATCTGCAGCACCGTCTGTTTCAGGCCTTATGTATGTTGTATATTTGACACCGGCCTCAGTGAACCACCCATAATGTGTATGAGAGGATAAGAAGTGACAGTGCGTTTAGAGTATGCATAGCGTCATATCTGCAGCCCCGTCTGTTATAGGCCTTATGTATGTTGCATATTTTACACCGGCCTCAAAGAACCACCCATAGTGTGTATAAGAGGATTAGAAGTGACAGTGCGTTTAGAGTATGCATAGCGTCATATCTGCAGCACCGTCTGTTATAGGCCTTATGTATGTTGCATATTTTACACCGGCCTCAAAGAACCACCCATAGTGTGTATGAGAGGATTAGAAGTGACAGTGCGTTTAGAGTATGCATAGCGTCATATCTGCAGCCCCGTCTGTTATAGGCCTTATGTATGTTGTATATTTTACACCGGCCTCAAAGAACCACCCATAATGTGTATGAGAGGATTAGAAGTGACAGTGCGTTTAGAGTATGCATAGCGTCATATCTGCAGCCCCGTCTGTTATAGGCCTTATGTATGTTGTATATTTTACACCGGCCTCAGTGAACCACCCATAGTGTGTATGAGAGGATTAGAAGTGACAGTGCGTTTAGAGTATGCATAGCGTCATATCTGCAGCCCCGTCTGTTATAGGCCTTATGTATGTTGTATATTTTACACCGGCCTCAGTGAACCACCCATAGTGTGTATGAGAGGATTAGAAGTGACAGTGCGTTTAGAGTATGCATAGCGCCATATCTGCAGCCCCGTCTGTTATAGGCCTTATGTATGTTGTATATTTTACACCAGCCTCAAAGAACCACCCATAATGTGTATGAGAGGATTAGAAGTGACAGTGCGTTTAGAGTATGCATAGCGTCATATCTGCAGCACCGTCTGTTTCAGGCCTTATGTATGTTGTATATTTTACACCGGCCTCAAAGAACCACCCATAATGTGTATGAGAGAATTAGAAGTGACAGTGCGTTTAGAGTATGCATAGCGTCATATCTGCAGCACCGTCTGTTTCAGGCCTTATGTATGTTGTATATTTTACACCGGCCTCAGTGAACCACCCATAATGTGTATGAGAGGATTAGAAGTGACAGTGCGTTTAGAGTATGCATAGCGTCATATCTGCAGCCCCGTCTGTTATAGGCCTTATGTATGTTGTATATTTTACACCGGCCTCAAAGAACCACCCATAATGTGTATGAGAGGATTAGAAGTGACAGTGCGTTTAGAGTATGCATAGCGTCATATCTGCAGCACCGTCTGTTATAGGCCTTATGTATGTTCTATATTTTACACCGGCCTCAAAGAACCACCCATAGTGTGTATGAGAGGATTAGAAGTGACAGTGCGTTTAGAGTATGCATAGCGTCATATCTGCAGCACCGTCTGTTATAGGCCTTATGTATGTTGTATATTTGACACCGGCCTCAGTGAACCACCCATAATGTGTATGAGAGGATTAGAAGTGACAGTGCGTTTAGAGTATGCATAGCGTCATATCTGCAGCCCCGTCTGTTATAGGCCTTATGTATGTTGTATATTTTACACCGGCCTCAGTGAACCACCCATAATGTGTATGAGAGAATTAGAAGTGACAGTGCGTTTAGAGTATGCATAGCGTCATATCTGCAGCACCGTCTGTTTCAGGCCTTATGTATGTTGTATATTTGACACCGGCCTCAGTGAACCACCCATAATGTGTATGAGAGGATAAGAAGTGACAGTGCGTTTAGAGTATGCATAGCGTCATATCTGCAGCCCCGTCTGTTATAGGCCTTATGTATGTTGCATATTTTACACCGGCCTCAAAGAACCACCCATAGTGTGTATAAGAGGATTAGAAGTGACAGTGCGTTTAGAGTATGCATAGCGTCATATCTGCAGCACCGTCTGTTATAGGCCTTATGTATGTTGCATATTTTACACCGGCCTCAAAGAACCACCCATAGTGTGTATGAGAGGATTAGAAGTGACAGTGCGTTTAGAGTATGCATAGCGTCATATCTGCAGCACCGTCTGTTATAGGCCTTATGTATGTTGTATATTTTACACCGGCCTCAAAGAACCACCCATAATGTGTATGAGAGGATTAGAAGTGACAGTGCGTTTAGAGTATGCATAGCGTCATATCTGCAGCACCGTCTGTTTCAGGCCTTATGTATGTTGTATATTTTACACCGGCCTCAAAGAACCACCCATAATGTGTATGAGAGGATTAGAAGTGACAGTGCGTTTAGAGTATGCATAGCGTCATATCTGCAGCACCGTCTGTTATAGGCCTTATGTATGTTGTATATTTTACACCGGCCTCAGTGAACCACCCATAATGTGTATGAGAGGATTAGAAGTGACAGTGCGTTTAGAGTATGCATAGCCTCATATCTGCAGCACCGTCTGTTTCAGGCCTTATGTATGTTGTATATTTGACACCGGCCTCAGTGAACCACCCATAGTGTGTATGAGAGGATTAGAAGTGACAGTGCGTTTAGAGTATGCATAGCGTCATATCTGCAGCACCGTCTGTTTCAGGCCTTATGTATGTTGTATATTTTACACCGGCCTCAGTGAACCACCCATAATGTGTATGAGAGGATTAGAAGTGACAGTGCGTTTAGAGTATGCATAGCGTCATATCTGCAGCCCCGTCTGTTATAGGCCTTATGTATGTTGTATATTTTACACCGGCCTCAGTGAACCACCCATAGTGTGTATGAGAGGATTAGAAGTGACAGTGCGTTTAGAGTATGCATAGCGTCATATCTGCAGCCCCGTCTGTTATAGGCCTTATGTATGTTGTATATTTTACACCGGCCTCAGTGAACCACCCATAGTGTGTATGAGAGGATTAGAAGTGACAGTGCGTTTAGAGTATGCATAGCGTCATATCTGCAGCCCCGTCTGTTATAGGCCTTATGTATGTTGTATATTTTACAGCGGCCTCAGTGAACCACCCATAGTGTGTATGAGAGGATTAGAAGTGACAGTGCGTTTAGAGTATGCATAGCGTCATATCTGCAGCCCCGTCTGTTATAGGCCTTATGTATGTTGTATATTTTACACCGGCCTCAGTGAACCACCCATAATGTGTATGAGAGGATTAGAAGTGACAGTGCGTTTAGAGTATGCATAGCGTCATATCTGCAGCCCCGTCTGTTATAGGCCTTATGTATGTTGTATATTTTACACCGGCCTCAGTGAACCACCCATAATGTGTATGAGAGGACTAGAAGTATCAGTGCGTTTAGAGTATGCATAGCGTCATATCTGCAGCCCCGTCTGTTATAGGCCTTATGTATGTTGCATATTTTACACCGGCCTCAAAGAACCACCCATAATGTGTATGAGAGGATTAGAAGTGACAGTACGTTTAGAGTATGCATAGCGTCATATCTGCAGCCCCGTCTGTTATAGGCCTTATGTATGTTGTATATTTTACACCGGCCTCAGTGAACCACCCATAATGTGTATGAGAGGATTAGAAGTGACAGTGCGTTTAGAGTATGCATAGCGCCATATCTGCAGCCCCGTCTGTTATAGGCCTTATGTATGTTGTATATTTTACACCGGCCTCAGTGAACCACCCATAATGTGTATGAGAGGACTAGAAGTGACAGTGCGTTTAGAGTATGCATAGCGTCATATCTGCAGCCCCGTCTGTTATAGGCCTTATGTATGTTGTATATTTTACACCGGCCTCAGTGAACCACCCATAGTGTGTATGAGAGGATTAGAAGTGACAGTGCGTTTAGAGTATGCATAGCGTCATATCTGCAGTCCCGTCTGTTATAGGCCTTATGTATGTTGTATATTTTACACCGGCCTCAGTGAACCACCCATAATGTGTATGAGAGGATTAGAAGTGACAGTGCGTTTAGAGTATGCATAGCGTCATATCTGCAGCACCGTCTGTTTCAGGCCTTATGTATGTTGTATATTTGACACCGGCCTCAGTGAACCACCCATAGTGTGTATGAGAGGATTAGAAGTGACAGTGCGTTTAGAGTATGCATAGCGTCATATCTGCAGCACCGTCTGTTATAGGCCTTATGTATGTTGTATATTTTACACCGGCCTCAAAGAACCACCCATAATGTGTATGAGAGGATTAGAAGTGACAGTGCGTTTAGAGTATGCATAGCGTCATATCTGCAGCACCGTCTGTTTCAGGCCTTATGTATGTTGTATATTTGACACCGGCCTCAGTGAACCACCCATAGTGTGTATGAGAGGATTAGAAGTGACAGTGCGTTTAGAGTATGCATAGCGTCATATCTGCAGCACCGTCTGTTATAGGCCTTATGTATGTTGTATATTTTACACCGGCCTCAAAGAACCACCCATAATGTGTATGAGAGGATTAGAAGTGACAGTGCGTTTAGAGTATGCATAGCGTCATATCTGCAGCACCGTCTGTTATAGGCCTTATGTATGTTGTATATTTTACACCGGCCTCAGTGAACCACCCATAATGTGTATGAGAGGATTAGAAGTGACAGTGCGTTTAGAGTATGCATAGCGTCATATCTGCAGCACCGTCTGTTATAGGCCTTATGTATGTTGTATATTTTACACCGGCCTCAGTGAACCACCCATAATGTGTATGAGAGGATTAGAAGTGACAGTGCGTTTAGAGTATGCATAGCGTCATATCTGCAGCCCCGTCTGTTATAGGCCTTATGTATGTTGTATATTTTACACCGGCCTCAGTGAACCACCCATAATGTGTATGAGAGGATTAGAAGTGACAGTGCGTTTAGAGTATGCATAGCGTCATATCTGCAGCACCGTCTGTTTCAGGCCTTATGTATGTTGTATATTTTACACCGGCCTCAGTGAACCACCCATAATGTGTATGAGAGGATTAGAAGTGACAGTGCGTTTAGAGTATGCATAGCGTCATATCTGCAGCACCGTCTGTTATAGGCCTTATGTATGTTGTATATTTTACACCGCCCTCAGTGAACCACCCATAATGTGTATGAGAGGATTAGAAGTGACAGTGCGTTTAGAGTATGCATAGCGTCATATCTGCAGCACCGTCTGTTTCAGGCCTTATGTATGTTGTATATTTTACACCGGCCTCAGTGAACCACCCATAATGTGTATGAGAGGATTAGAAGTGACAGTGCGTTTAGAGTATGCATAGCGTCATATCTGCAGCCCCGTCTGTTTCAGGCCTTATGTATGTTGTATATTTGACACCGGCCTCAGTGAACCACCCATAATGTGTATGAGAGGATTAGAAGTGACAGTGCGTTTAGAGTATGCATAGCGTCATATCTGCAGCCCCGTCTGTTATAGGCCTTATGTATGTTGTATATTTTACACCGGCCTCAGTGAACCACCCATAATGTGTATGAGAGGATTAGAAGTGACAGTGCGTTTAGAGTATGCATAGCGTCATATCTGCAGCCCCGTCTGTTATAGGCCTTATGTATGTTGTATATTTTACACCGGCCTCAAAGAACCACCCATAATGTGTATGAGAGGATTAGAAGTGACAGTGCGTTTAGAGTATGCATAGCGTCATATCTGCAGCACCGTCTGTTATAGGCCTTATGTTTGTTGTATATTTTACACCGGCCTCAGTGAACCACCCATAATGTGTATGAGAGGATTAGAAGTGACAGTGCGTTTAGAGTATGCATAGCGTCATATCTGCAGCACCGTCTGTTATAGGCCTTATGTATGTTGTATATTTTACACCGGCCTCAAAGAACCACCCATAATGTGTATGAGAGGATTAGAAGTGACAGTGCGTTTAGAGTATGCATAGCGCCATATCTGCAGCCCCGTCTGTTATAGGCCTTATGTATGTTGTATATTTTACACCGGCCTCAGTGAACCACCCATAATGTGTATGAGAGGATTAGAAGTGACAGTGCGTTTAGAGTATGCATAGCGTCATATCTGCAGCACCGTCTGTTATAGGCCTTATGTATGTTGTATATTTTACACCGGCCTCAAAGAACCACCCATAATGTGTATGAGAGGATTAGAAGTGACAGTGCGTTTAGAGTATGCATAGCGTCATATCTGCAGCACCGTCTGTTATAGGCCTTATGTATGTTGTATATTTTACACCGCCCTCAGTGAACCACCCATAATGTGTATGAGAGGATTAGAAGTGACAGTGCGTTTAGAGTATGCATAGCGTCATATCTGCAGCACCGTCTGTTTCAGGCCTTATGTATGTTGTATATTTTACACCGGCCTCAGTGAACCACCCATAATGTGTATGAGAGGATTAGAAGTGACAGTGCGTTTAGAGTATGCATAGCGTCATATCTGCAGCCCCGTCTGTTTCAGGCCTTATGTATGTTGTATATTTGACACCGGCCTCAGTGAACCACCCATAATGTGTATGAGAGGATTAGAAGTGACAGTGCGTTTAGAGTATGCATAGCGTCATATCTGCAGCCCCGTCTGTTATAGGCCTTATGTATGTTGTATATTTTACACCGGCCTCAGTGAACCACCCATAATGTGTATGAGAGGATTAGAAGTGACAGTGCGTTTAGAGTATGCATAGCGTCATATCTGCAGCCCCGTCTGTTATAGGCCTTATGTATGTTGTATATTTTACACCGGCCTCAAAGAACCACCCATAATGTGTATGAGAGGATTAGAAGTGACAGTGCGTTTAGAGTATGCATAGCGTCATATCTGCAGCACCGTCTGTTATAGGCCTTATGTTTGTTGTATATTTTACACCGGCCTCAGTGAACCACCCATAATGTGTATGAGAGGATTAGAAGTGACAGTGCGTTTAGAGTATGCATAGCGTCATATCTGCAGCCCCGTCTGTTATAGGCCTTATGTATGTTGTATATTTTACACCGGCCTCAAAGAACCACCCATAATGTGTATGAGAGGATTAGAAGTGACAGTGCGTTTAGAGTATGCATAGCGCCATATCTGCAGCCCCGTCTGTTATAGGCCTTATGTATGTTGTATATTTTACACCGGCCTCAGTGAACCACCCATAATGTGTATGAGAGGATTAGAAGTGACAGTGCGTTTAGAGTATGCATAGCGTCATATCTGCAGCACCGTCTGTTATAGGCCTTATGTATGTTGTATATTTTACACCGGCCTCAGTGAACCACCCATAATGTGTATGAGAGGATTAGAAGTGACAGTGCGTTTAGAGTATGCATAGCGTCATATCTGCAGCCCCGTCTGTTATAGGCCTTATGTATGTTGTATATTTTACACCGGCCTCAGTGAACCACCCATAATGTGTATGAGAGGATTAGAAGTGACAGTGCGTTTAGAGTATGCATAGCGTCATATCTGCAGCCCCGTCTGTTATAGGCCTTATGTATGTTGTATATTTTACACCGGCCTCAAAGAACCACCCATAATGTGTATGAGAGGATTAGAAGTGACAGTGCGTTTAGAGTATGCATAGCGTCATATCTGCAGCCCCGTCTGTTATAGGCCTTATGTATGTTGTATATTTTACACCGGCCTCAGTGAACCACCCATAATGTGTATGAGAGGATTAGAAGTGACAGTGCGTTTAGAGTATGCATAGCGTCATATCTGCAGCCCCGTCTGTTATAGGCCTTATGTATGTTGTATATTTTACACCGGCCTCAGTAAACCACCCATAATGTGTATGAGAGGACTAGAAGTGACAGTGCGTTTAGAGTATGCATAGCGTCATATCTGCAGCCCCGTCTGTTATAGGCCTTATGTATGTTGTATATTTTACACCGGCCTCAGTGAACCACCCATAATGTGTATGAGAGGATTAGAAGTGACAGTGCGTTTAGAGTATGCATAGCGCCATATCTGCAGCCCCGTCTGTTATAGGCCTTATGTATGTTGTATATTTTACACCGGCCTCAGTGAACCACCCATAATGTGTATGAGAGGACTAGAAGTGACAGTGCGTTTAGAGTATGCATAGCGTCATATCTGCAGCCCCGTCTGTTATAGGCCTTATGTATGTTGTATATTTTACACCGGCCTCAGTGAACCACCCATAATGTGTATGAGAGGATTAGAAGTGACAGTGCGTTTAGAGTATGCATAGCGTCATATCTGCAGCCCCGTCTGTTATAGGCCTTATGTATGTTGTATATTTTACACCGGCCTCAAAGAACCACCCATAATGTGTATGAGAGGATTAGAAGTGACAGTGCGTTTAGAGTATGCATAGCGTCATATCTGCAGCACCGTCTGTTATAGGCCTTATGTATGTTGTATATTTTACACCGGCCTCAGTGAACCACCCATAATGTGTATGAGAGGATTAGAAGTGACAGTGCGTTTAGAGTATGCATAGCGTCATATCTGCAGCCCCGTCTGTTATAGGCCTTATGTATGTTGTATATTTTACACCGGCCTCAGTGAACCACCCATAATCTGTATGAGAGGATTAGAAGTGACAGTGCGTTTAGAGTATGCATAGCGTCATATCTGCAGCCCCGTCTGTTATAGGCCTTATGTATGTTGTATATTTTACACCGGCCTCAAAGAACCATCCATAATGTGTATGAGAGGATTAGAAGTGACAGTGCGTTTAGAGTATGCATAGCGTCATATCTGCAGCCCCGTCTGTTATAGGCCTTATGTATGTTGTATATTTTACACCGGCCTCAGTGAACCACCCATAATGTGTATGAGAGGATTAGAAGTGACAGTGCGTTTAGAGTATGCATAGCGTCATATCTGCAGCACCGTCTGTTTCAGGCCTTATGTATGTTGTATATTTTACACCGGCCTCAAAGAACCACCCATAGTGTGTATGAGAGGATTAGAAGTGACAGTGCGTTTAGAGTATGCATAGCGTCATATCTGCAGCACCGTCTGTTATAGACCTTATGTATGTTGTATATTTTACACCGGCCTCAAAGAACCACCCATAATGTGTATGAGAGGATTAGAAGTGACAGTGCGTTTAGAGTATGCATAGCGTCATATCTGCAGCCCCGTCTGTTATAGGCCTTATGTATGTTGTATATTTTACACCGGCCTCAGTGAACCACCCATAATGTGTATGAGAGGATTAGAAGTGACAGTGCGTTTAGAGTATGCATAGCGTCATATCTGCAGCACCGTCTGTTATAGGCCTTATGTATGTTGTATATTTTACACCGGCCTCAGTGAACCACCCATAATGTGTATGAGAGGATTAGAAGTGACAGTGCGTTTAGAGTATGCATAGCGTCATATCTGCAGCACCGTCTGTTTCAGGCCTTATGTATGTTGTATATTTGACACCGGCCTCAGTGAACCACCCATAATCTGTATGAGAGGATTAGAAGTGACAGTGCGTTTAGAGTATGCATAGCGTCATATCTGCAGCCCCGTCTGTTATAGGCCTTATGTATGTTGTATATTTTACACCGGCCTCAGTGAACCACCCATAATGTGTATGAGAGGATTAGAAGTGACAGTGCGTTTAGAGTATGCATAGCGTCATATCTGCAGCACCGTCTGTTATAGGCCTTATGTATGTTGTATATTTTACACCGGTCTCAAAGAACCACCCATAATGTGTATGAGAGGATTAGAAGTGACAGTGCGTTTAGAGTATGCATAGCGTCATATCTGCAGCACCGTCTGTTATAGGCCTTATGTATGTTGTATATTTAACACCGGCCTCAGTGAACCACCCATAATGTGTATGAGAGGATTAGAAGTGACAGTGCGTTTAGAGTATGCATAGTGTCATATCTGCAGCCCCGTCTGTTATAGGCCTTATGTATGTTGTATATTTTACACCGGCCTCAAAGAACCACCCATAATGTGTATGAGAGGATTAGAAGTGACAGTACGTTTAGAGTATGCATAGCGTCATATCTGCAGCACCGTCTGTTATAGGCCTTATGTATGTTGTATATTTTACACCGGCCTCAAAGAACCACCCATAATGTGTATGAGAGGATTAGAAGTGACAGTGCGTTTAGAGTATGCATAGCGTCATATCTGCAGCACCGTCTGTTATAGGCCTTATGTATGTTGCATATTTTACACCGCCCTCAGTGAACCACCCATAATGTGTATGAGAGGATTAGAAGTGACAGTGCGTTTAGAGTATGCATAGCGTCATATCTGCAGCACCGTCTGTTATAGGCCTTATGTATGTTGTATATTTTACACCGGCCTCAAAGAACCACCCATAATGTGTATGAGAGGATTAGAAGTGACAGTGCGTTTAGAGTATGCATAGCGTCATATCTGCAGCACCGTCTGTTATAGGCCTTATGTATGTTGCATATTTTACACCGCCCTCAGTGAACCACCCATAGTGTGTATGAGAGGATTAGAAGTGACAGTGCGTTTAGAGTATGCATAGCGTCATATCTGCAGCACCGTCTGTTATAGGCCTTATGTATGTTGTATATTTTACACCGGCCTCAAAGAACCACCCATAATGTGTATGAGAGGATTAGAAGTGACAGTGCGTTTAGAGTATGCATAGCGTCATATCTGCAGCACCGTCTGTTATAGGCCTTATGTATGTTGTATATTTTACACCGGCCTCAGTGAACCACCCATAATGTGTATGAGAGGATTAGAAGTGACAGTGCGTTTAGAGTATGCATAGTGTCATATCTGCAGCCCCGTCTGTTATAGGCCTTATGTATGTTGTATATTTTACACCGGCCTCAAAGAACCACCCATAATGTGTATGAGAGGATTAGAAGTGACAGTGCGTTTAGAGTATGCATAGTGTCATATCTGCAGCCCCGTCTGTTATAGGCCTTATGTATGTTGCATATTTTACACCGGCCTCAAAGAACCACCCATAATGTGTATGAGAGGATTGTAGTTGTGGTATGCCCCAGCATCTCGAGGCGATCAGTCTCCTTAGCGAAGGTGATTCGCCATTGATATTGTAGCCAACTTAATGTTGTGTTGCAAGTACATGTTGCGGTGGGGTAATGCTGTCTAGCGTTTAAAAAACTATGTACTTGTCTTCTGGGGTTTGTAGTCCTGTTGTGTGAGACTCAATTCCCCATTATAACTATGCCTGTTGTGCTTAGAGACTGTGCATAGTGTTTATGTGACACACACCAGTTTTAAAACATGGTTGTGCCGTCCCGTAGTGGTGAATAGAGAAGGGAGTAGGTATCTGTTTCAAATGTCTTGTGTGACAGTGTTCCAAAAGACATTGTATGGGCTCCCCATAGAAAAAAGTGTTTATATTTTCCAGCGTATTTGTATTTATGTATTTATCTTTTTCCCCGGTGCCATGCGGTGCATGTTGCCAGTAAAAAGGGGGGCGTATATGTATATATTAAAACACATACATGGACTGTTTGGATATATAATACTGTGTTTTGCTTAATATGTGTATATATATATATATATATATATATATATATATATATATATACATACACACATGTATATATATTACCTACTACTGGCGGTCGCCAGTAGGTATATATAGTTAGGATTTTTTTGAATAGGGATTTCTGAAAATTCTATGTTGAATAACTTTGGCGTTGATGGACGGAATTGGCGGAAATTTTCAGGAAAATGGCACATTTTGTTTCTGAGCATCCACTGAAAGTTTGGGGGGGTTTCATCAATGTGTAAATGTGTTTCGATTTATATAGTGCGCTTTAACCCAGGGGCCTCAAGGCGCTTGCTTAGGGAACCCGTCCTGGTATTCCCCTGTGAGATACCCCGGCTGGGTATCCACAAGGTGAAAGCCAGGCATCCCGCCGCGAGGGGCCATAGTGGAGATTAAGCAAGCTATTGCCCAGAGTCGCAGAGTGTGACCCTGTGAGTCGAGTAGGCACCAGAGCGAGAATTGTCGACTTCGTGGAATTTTTGAGCCCGAGACCCGCCGAGGCGGGGAATCGAACCCTGGTCCACGGCCGATCTCAGCTTCTGGGTCTGCCGCCTCTAACCACTGAGCCACGCTTCTCCACCTCCATCAAGCGGGGGCTGAGAAAAAAGGGGGGTCCCAAAACGTGTTTTTAACATTGAGTTTTCCATAGGGCGGTTGGACTCACTTTTAGCTCGAACGGCTGAATGGATTTCTATGAAACTTGGCAAAATTGTAGAGACTGTTTGCCCGATGTGCCTTTGCTAGGTCTCAAGATATGTGCTCCAGTGGATTTTGAGAAATTAACGTTCAAAAAAATATATATATCTGTGACAGCGTCCCGGTTAGCGTCCCGGTTCGCGTACCAGACGCGTAACGGAACGTCGCGAGGAGAAGCGGATTGGCTCTCCGGTGACTGTCAACATTCTAAACAGTCCGGAGCGGCCGCCATCTTGTCTCTCGGTAGCATCGAGAGACAAGAGGTGGAAATAAACGAAGGGGGAAATGAATGAAAGGGGGCAAGGTAGACCCCTCCTGACCCACTAGGATTGATGTGGGGGGCTATTAAAGGGCCCCGAGGGTCAAAAAAATGTAATACATTTTTTTTCGATTTTTCGTGGTGGAAGCGCTACCCGGTACGCGAACCGGGTAGCTCACCGGTAGCGTAACGGGAGTCCGCCATCTTGTGTTTCGGACGAATTTAGTCACAAGATGGATAAACAATGTTGGGAATGGGTATAAGGGGGCACTGGAGACATATCCTGACCCCCTAGGTTTTCTGAGGGTGGCTGAGGAGGCCCATATATGTAAAAAAAACAACCTTTTTTTTTCAAATTTTCGCACGGTTAGCGCCCGGTCCGCGCACCGGGTAGCGTTCCGGAAAGCGTAACAAGGGGAAAACCAAGGGAAACAGTAAAATAATATTTTAGAGTGCTTTGAGGTAGGGTGGCTCTGAATAGAGCTGTTGTGTTGTGTGGGTGATGTAAGTACCAACATGTAGGTACCAATGAAGAGTCTAAAATTCAATGTACACCGTCTCCTCTGTAGATATTTTGTATGTTCTAATATGGGTTATTTAAATATAAATGTGTGGAAAAGCCCTTCATGCTTTAAAGCAATTGTATTTTTGAACTGATTGTTCTTTCCTCTTAGTCCTCCTCTTTGTTTTTTTTTCCCCACACTCTTCTTCAGCATGATAGTTGATAAATGTGTTCCCTCACCTCCCTTCCCTCTCCCTCACTCCCTTTCCTCCCTCACTCCCTTTCCCTCACTTGCCTTCCTTCACTCCTTCTCTCACTCACTTTCCTTCATTCTCCTACTGCATGAATTACAAATGAAAAAGAATAATGTGTCAAAGAATTTTAAATTTCTAAATATAACATTGTGGTACAGATTCATCGACGATCTGTTTATAATTTGGAAAGGGACAGCAGGTGAGGCAGAGCAGTTCATTAGCAACATTAACCGGAATGAATTGAATCTACACTTCACTGGTACCGTCAGTGAAAGGAAGGTCAACTTTCTTGATGTAGAGGTCTATGTAGAGGGAGGGAGACTGCAGACGAAATTACATCGCAAAGAGACTGCAGGCAATACAATCCTCCATGCCTCCAGCCAGCACCCTAACCATTTAATCCGCAGCATCCCCTATGGGGAGATGCTGAGGATTAGAAGAATCTGTAGCACTGATGAAGCCTGCTTAATAGCACAGAAAGAAAGCAAGGCAAGGTTCTTACAGAGAGGCTATACAGAAAGTGTGGTGTCTAAGGCAATGGAAAGGGCCAACAATGCTGTAATATCCCCAATAACATCAATAGGGGTAGAATCAACAATGTCAAACATAGCAGTGGACCAACCAAGATTTATTTTGGGTTATAGTTGCCAACACAGACAGATACAGAATATTGTCAAGAAAAACTGGCATATAATCACGGGGGACCCTGTGATTGGTAAAACAATGGCAATTTTTCCGGCTATTACATATAGCCGTGCTAGGTCCATGAATGACATGCTAGACAGAAGTAGCCCGGAAGTACCAACTCGTGGCAACTGGCTAGGTAAAAGTAAGGGTTTCCTGAAATGTGCAGTGTGCAAGGCCTGCACCATAGGGAAGAACAAGACAACATATATTTCTCCGTTCAGTGAGCCAGAAATTCCCATTTCCAAGAAAATAACATGCAAGTCAGACTTTGCCATCTATGTCTTGGAATGCGTTTGTGGACTTTGCTACGTTGGTAGCACTAAACTGCAAGTCCACAAGCGCATATTGCAACATATGAGGGCGGTTATTAACAAGGACGAAGCTTACCCTGTGGCCAGGCATGTCAATCTATGCCATAAGGGGGATGTAAACTGCCTGAAATACTATGCAATAGATATGGTGCAGCCATTACGCAGAGGTGGAAATAGAGAAGCACGCTTACGAGTACTAGAAACCCGTTATATCCTTGAACTTGACACTAAGACACCATATGGCCTCAACGCGACTGGGGATCTATATACCTGCTTACATCTGGAATGACAGTAGAAGCGGGGTATATGGATCAGATAATGAAATTGTTCAAATGAATCAGGGGCATAGGATCATCAAAACATGCTATGTAATCAAGTACTGCCAGATTTTAAAATAATAGTATAGAACACACAATTAGGGGTAAATCACACTATTTCTTTTCGTGGTGTCTGGATAAAACAGAAAAAAACCAAGCAATGTAGAAGCAGTGGTCCGGAATTATGTTGACAATGCCCACTAGGGCAATATTATCTAAATCCTTATAATATAATAGATCCCTCTGGAAAATTTGCACAATGCACTTTATTTTCTGCCAATATTGCACAGAAAGTTTTGTATGCAGTGATTTTTTGTATATGGATGTATTGCTATTTTGCACACGTGTAAATATTTATTTTAAATATTTATTATATTTATTGCGAAATTTTGCACATTCCATGGGATTAACTTTCATCATGATATGAAAATGAGGATTTTAAAAATTTAAATGTAATGAAAAAGTCGTTTGTCAAACAGTCCGGTCCAGGCTGAAGTATTTTTTCTATTTCTATAGGCTTGGAACCATGTGACTAGTCCAGCACTACAAATCACTGGGTGTAATTTGACCATGTCATGTGATCAAGGGCTCCAGGGCCCGAAACGCGTCATGGCGATCGAGAGGGTGCACAGAACAGAATAAAAAGCGTTTAAATCAACCTACAAGGGTCCGTTTCGTTGTTTGGCTTTCTGTTGCTTTTTGCCGAATTTCGAAGTTCCAGATATATATATATATATATATATACATACACACATGTATATATATTACCTACTGGCGGTCGCCAGTAGGTATATATAGTTAGGATTTTTTTGAATAGGGATTTCTGAAAATTCTATGTTGAATAACTTTGGCGTTGATGGACGGAATTGGCTGAAATTTTCAGGAAAATGGCACATTTTGTTTCTGAGCGTTCCCTGAAAGTTTGGGGGGGGTTTCATCAAGTGGGGGCTGAGAAAAAAGGGGGGTCCCAAAACATGTTTTTAATATTGAGTTTTCCATAGGGCGGTTGGACTCACTTTTAGCTCGAACGGCTGAATGGATTTCTATGAAACTTGGCAAAATTGTAGAGACTGTTTGCCCGATGTGCCTTTGCTAGGTCTCAAGATATGTGCTCCAGTGGATTTTGAGAAATTAACGTTCAAAAAAATATATATATCTGTGACAGCGTCCCGGTTAGCGTCCCGGTTCGCGTACCAGACGCGTAACGGAACTTCGCGAGGAGAAGCGGATTGGCTCTCCGGTGACTGTCAACATTCTAAACAGTCCGGAGCGGCTGCCATCTTGTCTCTCGGTAGCATCGAGAGACAAGAGGTGGAAATAAACGAAGGGGGAAATGAATGAAAGGGGGCAAGGTAGACCCCTCCTGACCCACTAGGATTGATGTGGGGGCTATTAAAGGGCCCGAGGGTCAAAAAAATGTAATACATTTTTTTCCGATTTTTCGTGGTGGAAGCGCTACCCGGTACGCGAACCGGGTAGCTCACCGGTAGCGTAACGGGAGTCCGCCATCTTGTGTTTCGGACGAATTTAGTCACAAGATGGATAAACAATGTTGGGAATGGGTATAAGGGGGCACTGGAGACATATCCTGACCCCCTAGGTTTTCTGAGGGTGGCTGAGGAGGCCCATATATGTAAAAAAAAAACAACTTTTTTTTTCAAATTTTCGCACGGTTAGCGCCCGGTCCGCGCACCGGGTAGCGTTCCGGAAAGCGTAACAAGGGGAAAACCAAGGGAAACAGTAAAATAATATTTTAGAGTGCTTTGAGGTAGGGTGGCTCTGAATAGAGCTGTTGTGTTGTGTGGGTGATGTAAGTACCAACATGTAGGTACCAATGAAGAGTCTAAAATTCAATGTACACCGTCTCCTCTGTAGATATTTTGTATGTTCTAATATGGGTTATTTAAATATAAATGTGTGGAAAAGCCCTTCATGCTTTGAAGCAATTGTATTTTTGAACTGATTGTTCTTTCCTCTTAGTCCTCCTCTTTGTTTTTTTTTCCCCACACTCTTCTTCAGCATGATAGTTGATAAATGTGTTCCCTCACCTCCCTTCCCTCTCCCTCACTCCCTTTCTTCCCTCACTCCCTTTCCCTTACTTGCCTTCCTTCACTCCTTCTCTCACTCACTTTCCTTCATTCTCCTACTGCATGAATTACAAATGAAAAAGAATAATGTGTCAAACAATTTTAAATTTCTAAATATAAATTTATTCCGTAGAATTTTCTAAATTTTGAAGAACTTGTAACAAGTCTTTATCAGGGATATCCTCTTGAAATATTTCCTCAGGAATATCTTCATTACAAAGTCTTTCTAACAGGTCAACTGCATCCAAACATTTGAGGTATTCCTCATCAAGAGATTGATCCCAAAAATCCCTGTCTTCTTCTGCATTTGAAATTTCATCAATATTTTGGCTCTCATTTTTAGGGTGAACCATAATTTCCTTATAGGTTGATGATATCTCCAAAGTATTTGCAACAGCCTCCTTCGATTGTTCCATTTTAATTTTTTTTATTTTTTGCTGTAAATTGCAGAAAAAAAAACTTTAATTTATCATTTTCAGTAGTACCTAATATGAAACTACCTTTATCAAGTAATTAGCAATTAATATGGACACATTTGATCAAATAGTTTTTAAAGCTATATCAGTAGAGATAATGCGCTGTAGGGGTGAAGTTGATACAGGTTCTTCTGAGTTTTTATCAGTGAAGTTATCTTTGGGCAGTGTATAGTATCAGGCAGGAACTAGAAAAAAAGATGAACTGCATGTAATGAAGCCTAACTCAATCCATAACTATAACTGAGGGATAGTATATAACTAACAAAAATCGTTTTTTTAAAATAACTTTAGCTGCACAACATATTTCCCCTTAGAAACTATTAACTTACCTGTGGCTAAGTGTTTCAGGTTTCCCTGAAAATGGTTTTTAAATGTACCTCAGGGAGTACCAGTCAAAATGGCTGTCTTTCCCTCTTATTTTTCATATATATTCATGTAGCAAACCAATCACGTGTCAGCACATAAAAATACAACTTGAAAGTAATGTTATCATTGGTTGAAAATGTCAACTCTTTCTAATGTGTTTGTGCCATGTAATTTACCTCAGGATATTTAGACAGGGCTACAACTTGAATGGCTCGATGGAATTCCATCAAATTTGGGAAAATGGTAGGGACTGGTATGTAGTAGGGACTATTCCAAATTTGGTGAAAGTGTCTCCAGTGCTTTTTTTGTAAATTACCTACCCACATTTTTTTTTCCTGTGTGAGCCGTTGCGCGCACCGGTTCGCGCACCGGGTAGCTTACCGGCAGCGTAACGGGAGTCCGCCATCTTGTGTTTCGGTCTAATTTGGACACAAGATGGAGGATAAACAATGGTGGGATTGTGTAAAAGGGGGCAAGGGAGACATATCCTGACCCCCTAGGTTTTGTGAGGGTGGATGAGGAGGCCCATATGTGTAAAAAAAAAAAAAATTCTAATTTCGCGTGGTTAGCGCCCGGTGCGCGAACCTGGTAGCGCTCCGGATAGCGTAAATCGTGAACATTAGTGAAAAAAGTTACATTTTAAATTTACTTAGAGTGATCATAGTTAGTTCCGGAAAGCGTAACAAGGGGAAAACCAAGGGAAACAGTAAAATAATATTTTAGAGTGCTTTGAGGTAGGGTGGCTCTGAATAGAGCTGTTGTGTTGTGTGGGTGATGTAAGTACCAACATGTAGGTACCAATGAAGAGTCTAAAATTCAATGTACACCGTCTCCTCTTTAGATATTTTGTATGTTCTAATATGGGTTATTTAAATATAAATGTGTGGAAAAGCCCTTCATGCTTTGAAGCAATTGTATTTTTGAACTGATTGTTCTTTCCTCTTAGTCCTCCTCTTTGTTTTTTTTTCCCCACACTCTTCTTCAGCATGATAGTTGATAAATGTGTTCCCTCACCTCCCTTCCCTCTCCCTCACTCCCTTTCCTCCCTCACCCCCTTTCCCTTACTTGCCTTCCTTCACTCCTTCTCTCACTCACTTTCCTTCATTCTCCTACTGCATGAATTACAAATGAAAAAGAATAATGTGTCAAACAATTTTAAATTTCTAAATATAAATTTATTCCGTAGAATTTTCTAAATTTTGAAGAACTTGTAACAAGTCTTTATCAGGGATATCCTCTTGAAATATTTCCTCAGGAATGTCTTCATTACAAAGTCTTTCTAACAGGTCAACTGCATCCAAACATTTGAGGTATTCCTCATCAAGAGATTGATCCCAAAAATCCCTGTCTTCTTCTGCATTTGAAATTTCATCAATATTTTGGCTCTCATTTTTAGGGTGAATCATAATTTCCTTATAGGTTGATGATATCTCCAAAGTATTTGCAACAGCCTCCTTCGATTGTTCCATTTTAATTTTTTTTATTTTTTGCTGTAAATTGCAGAAAAAAAAAACTTTAATTTATCATTTTCAGTAGTACCTAATATGAAACTACCTTTATCAAGTAATTAGCAATTAATATGGACACATTTGATCAAATAGTTTTTAAAGCTATATCAGTAGAGATAATGCGCTGTAGGGGTGAAGTTGATACAGGTTCTTCTGAGTTTTTATCAGTGAAGTTATCTTTGGTATAGTATCAGGCAGGAACTAGAAAAAAAGATGAACTGCATGTAATGAAGCCTAACTCAATCCATAACTATAACTGAGGGATAGTACATAACTAACAAAAATGGTTTTTTTAAAATAACTTTAGCTGCACAACATATTTCCCCTTAGAAACTATTAACTTACCTGTGGCTAAGTGTTTCAGGTTTCCCTGAAAATGGTTCTTAAATGTACCTCAGGGAGTACCAGTCAAAATGGCCGTCTTTCCCTCTTATTTTTCATATATATTCATGTAGCAAACCAATCACGTGTCAGCACATAAAAATACAACTTGAAAGTAATGTTATCATTGGTTGAAAATGTCAACTCTTTCTAATGTGTTTGTGCCATGTAATTTACCTCAGGATATTTAGACAGGGCTACAACTTGAATGGCTCGATGGAATTCCATCAAATTTGGGAAAATGGTAGGGACTGGTATGTAGTAGGGACTATTCCAAATTTGGTGAAAGTGTCTCCAGTGCTTTTTTTGTAAATTACCTTCCCACATTTTTTTTTTCCTGTGTGAGCCGTTGCGCGCACCGGTTCGCGCACCGGGTAGCTTACCGGCAGCGTAACGGGAGTCCGCCATCTTGTGTTTCGGTCTAATTTGGACACAAGATGGAGGATAAACAATGGTGGGATTGTGTAAAAGGGGGCAAGGGAGACATATCCTGACCCCCTAGGTTTTGTGAGGGTGGATGAGGAGGCCCATATGTGTAAAAAAAAAAAAATTCTAATTTCGCGCGGTTAGCGCCCGGTGCGCGAACCTGGTAGCGCTCCGGATAGCGTAAATCGTGAACATTAGTGAAAAAAGTTACATTTTAAATTTACTTAGAGTGATCATAGTTAGGGTAGCTCTGAAAAGAGCTTTTGGGTTCTGTGGAAGATTTAGGTACTTATAAGTAGGTACCAATACACAGTCTTAAATTCTGGATGAAAACTCTGTTCCCCTCATCTGAGAAGTGCACACCATCTCCTCTGTAGATATCTTGCATGTAGTAACGCAAGTTATTGTTGTAGATGGAGCCCATTCCATGGTCTCTCATGTAAGCTGAAACAGACTTATTTACATGCTTTCTCGCTTTCTCAATTTGTGGACAAAATTGATTGGACCACCTCCATTTCTGTCTTTGGCATATATTTGAATACACCAAGGCAGTTTGAGGAAAAAGTGCCATCAATTGTTCAAAGGTGTCCTTTAAAAGCATTTCCAGACCTACCCCAGTCAAAGTGCCTAGGTCATTTCCACCACAGTGCAAAATTATGAGGTTAGGGTGTGGCAGATGCAAAAAGGTTTTCACCAATGATATCAATTGGTGAGATCTCAATCCTCTCTGGCCAATCCACTTGATGTCCACATTTTGTAAATTGAGGTTGTGTAAATTTCTGTTATCAGCATACCTGGGAGCCCAGTGGATGTAACTATGTCCAACAATCCAGACAGAAAACATGGTGAGAGGAGGTTCTGCTGCAGCCAGATGAAGTGTGGGAATGAAATGGCAGTTGAAACAGTAGGAGTTTGTAAAGGAAAAAAACTGTGGAGTTTCAGTGCTAATGATTCAGTAGCAGTGATTGGTGGATTTCGATTGCTGAAAACAGAAAGTTAGGGTGCATGGATGTGTTCTTTGAAAGATGTAATTCGAATGGTTAAGAAAAAATCATTTTAAGAAACATTGCACTGGATAAGCAGGTGTACTGAGAGTTCAGAGTTCAGTTGAAACATTGTTGTGTGAACTTGTAAACATGAGAGGTCTGTCAGGAGGTAGTTGCTATGGAAAAAAGGCAGAAAGGGCAGAGGGGGGAAGGGTGTTGATTTGAAAAAAGTGAGGGAAGAGTTTTGATTGGGTGACATGAGGGATATGTGTAAAGAATTACAGCATTTCTGTGCCATTGTTGGTTGCAGCCTCTGGAGTGCATACCCTTTGCTCTGCTAAAGAAAAATTGGTGTGTGTCTGAGACTGTTTTCAAACTCAAAAAGCATTTGCTAAGGTGAGAAAAGATTCATTTAATTTAGATAGAGACTAGTACACTTTAAGGAGAAAATTAGGAATCAAGTTGTGTATTTAAAATGTTGCTTTGTGTCAAGTTTTTTCATTATGTTTTACAAAAAGATTTTGCTTCTATGTGAAATTGTAATTGGAGATAATGTGAAGTATTAGTACTGACAGGGCGTGCTTGTACATAGGAGCTGTGCTGTGTTTTCAAATTATGACTTGAAAATCGTTTTTAAGGAAAAGGAATGCTTTTTACATTTATGAGAAGGAAAAATGGTGCCTGCTTCTTTAAACAAATATTTCACTTCCCCCATGAATCTGGGAGAATAATATGCTTACTTGATGTGTTTAAAAATCGTTTCTTGAAGTCACTTAGGTTTCAGGATACGTACTGCTAGAGTTTCATAGCCAGCATGGGGCATATTTACAAGGTCTTTGAGCCACTTTCACGTCATTTTCCCCATCTTAAAAGTGACGCAAAAGTAGTGTTAGGGCCTTGTAAATACGCCCCCATGTGTGCTAGGCCATTTTAAGTCACTTCCCCCATGAATCTGGGAGAATAATTTGCTTACTTGATGTGCTCAAAAAGCATTTGCTAAGGTGAGAAAAGATTCATTTAAATAAGATAGAGACTAGTATGCTTTAAGGAGAAAATTAGGAAGCAAGTTGTGTATTTAAAATGTTGCTTTGTGTCAAGTTTTTTCATTATATTTTACAAAAAGATTTTGCTTCTATGTGAAATTGTAATTGGAGATAATGTGAAGTATTAGTACTGACAGGGTGTGCTTGTACATAGGAGCTGTGCTGTGTTTTCAAATTATGACTTGAAAATCGTTTTTAAGAAAAAGGAATGTTTTTTACATTTATGAGAAGGAAAAAATGGTGCCTGCTTCTTTAAACAAATATTTCACTTCCACCATGAATCTGGGAGAATAGTTTGCTTACTTGATGTGTTTAAAAATCGTTTTATGAAGTCACTTAGGTTTCAGGATACGTACTGCTAGAGTTTCATAGCCAGCATGGGGCATATTTACAAGGTCTTTGAGCCACTTTCACGTCATTTTCCCCATCTTAAAAGTGACGCAAAAGTGGTGCAAGGGCCTTGTAAATACGCCCCCATGTGTGCTAGGCCATTTTAAGTCACTTCCCCCATGAATCTAAGAGAATAATTTGCTTACTTGATGTGTTTAAAAATCGTTTCTTGAAGTCACTTAGGTTTTTAGGATATGTACTGCTAGAGTTTCATAGCCAGCATGGGGCATATTTACAAGGCCTTTGAGCCACTTTCACGTCATTTTTCCCATGTTAAAAGTGACGCAAAAGTGGTGCAAGGGCCTTCTAAATACGCCCCATGTGTGCTAGGCAATTTTAAGTCACTTCCCCCATGAATCTGGGAGAATAATTTGCTTACTTGATGTGTTTAAAAATCGTTTCTTGAAGTCACTTAGGTTTCAGGATATGTACTGCTAGAGTTTCATAGCCAGCATGGGGCATATTTACAAGGCCTTTGAGCCACTTTCACGTCATTTTCCCCATGTTAAAAGTGACGCAAAAGTGGTGCAAGGGCCTTGTAAATACGCCCCATGCTGGCTATGATTGTGAAACGTGCAATTATAGAGCAATTGTTTATTTGTGAAATGGTGATGTTTTAGTAGTGAAGTGGAATGCTTGTATATAGGACCTCTGATATGTTTTTTAAAATGTAAATTTGTAAATAGGTTTTGAGTAAAAAAATATCTTCCCAATTTCTGCTGAGGAAAAAATAGTGACTGCATGTTTAATTTTTTTTTAAAACTGTTCAAAATCATGTTTTCTGTATCACCTAAGATTAGGAAGCAGATTGCGCAGTTGTGCTTTAGGCCTGTCTAGGGAAACAGAGGAGGTGAGGTTTATGTCCAAGAGTGCAGTGGACAGTAATTACCTTTTCTGCACTTTTGAATAAACATAAATTATATATGCAACTTCGAACAGGCTCAACCTCTTCTAAACCTTAAGATAGGCCTCACTTTATCTGCAACCAGATACCGTCAGTTTAAACTGTATACATTTAGGACTGTGTAGGGGGCTTGTAGGAGCTGAGGCTTATGTAAGTGTCAGAGGAGGTGAGTTATGTCCATTGCACTGTTGCATACAGTCCTCACCTTCTGCGTACTCTTGGATATGCTTGACTTTATCTGCACAATGAGATTCCTAATCTGAGGAAACACAGGTGATGTGATTGTGAAATGAGCAAAAATATTTGCATGTTTTTCAATTATATCACCTGTGTTTCCTTAGATTAGGAATCACATTGTGCAGATGAGGTTTAGGCCTGTTGAGGGACACAGAGGAGTTGAGGCCTGCGTCCAAGAGTCCAGTGGACATGACTCACTTCCTCTGTAGGTCTGCACATGTATTATCTCCTCTTTACTCTTCAACAAGCCTAAATCTCATCTGCAACCCTGAGTAGGCCTCACCTCATCCAAACCTCTGGATAGGCCTCACCTTATCTGCATCCTGTACCAATCAAGAAGAAGAGTTTGATGAAGATGCAGATTTATCTGAGCTGTACGACATATCATGGAATTCGGACCTCACAGAACCCAATGAAATTTAAAGACTATTAAAATGGGCTTAAAGTTACTGGAAACAAAGAGTAACAATATTGAACGCTGAATGAAATTTTTTTAAAACTTTTCAAAATCACACTGTGTGAAGTGTCTTTAATATAACAGTGAAATAGGGTATCAAAATAAGTTGAAATTATCATATAAGAGAGCACAGGTCATATGTAGAAGCATTCCATTCCATTGCTACTATTTGTGGGTTTTAAATTTGTCTATGCTGCTAAATTACCGTAGGTAGAATTGACAACTACTTTGTTAATTGTTTGCCTACTGTTATTGGTTTACTGTTTGGTAATAGTGGTTAATAACATTTTTTTTAAAAATTTACTACAGATTCAACTCAAGATCTTTTGAAAAATTCAAAAATGCCCTCAAGGCAGAGGAGAAGAAAAGAAGCAAAGCGAATTACACCCCACCTTGGTAAACCTTTGCAGCAGTCCTCTACAATAAAAACTTGTCAAGTCACCAAAAAAACTCTGGGTAAGACAACAAAATCTTTTTTAAGAAACATTTGCAGATGAAAAAGTATCACTACAGAACATGTTTTAGTCCAGAAGAAGACAGCCAATTTAAACGGGAAGGAAAGGCCCCTCAAAAATGTTACTGCTAGAGCAGGAGATAACTCTGTGCATGGCAGTAGAAGGCAAAATCAGTTTAGGGACATTCGTAGACGAATGTTCCGCAATAGGATAATTGTCAATTTGTTAAAAATTTTTAAGAAAGGTCAACAGAAAGTGGCTTTTTATAAGAAAAAGAAAAATGTAGAGAAAATTATTGATCAGGCTTTCGAAATTAAGCGAAAGTTATTTATTTTGATAATCAATAGAATTAGGAAACTAAACAAGACAATTTATGATTTCAAATCAAATAGTAGATGGAAGAGAATAGTTAATCGTACTAATTTTTGTGAAGTTTTTTCAGGAGAATGGATGCATAGTTCAAGTTGTGAGGCATTTTTTAATGAGGAGAGTTACTTCCAGGACAATTTTTTGGTGCATGCATTGACACCAGTGGTCGAGCATATGAGGTGAAAGACGGTTGTCCGGTTGAAAAAGAAAAACTTGTGTCAACAGAGGCAGAAGAGGTGTTAGGTGATGAAGTTTTAGGGAGACGTCCTAAGGGTCCAGTGTATACCTGGAAGTGTAGCACTATTTGCAGTGTGCGACAGGATTCCATCAATTTGCTTTGTGATTTTGTACGGACATTTAATAAGAAAAGTTTAAAACAGAAAATGAAGTTGTTGCAAGAATTAGATCCTTGCAGAGTGAGAGAAGTGACAGGTTTGCATGGTCATTCACAGGCTTGTCTTTCCAGGAGAGTATGCCAGAGTGTTTTTCATCATTTCAGGATGCTAGCAGTGCATCATAATAAAGTGAGGAAATTAGTGAGAATGTTGTATTATGCTAAGAGTCCAGCAATTATGCTTAAACAATTAAGCAGTGCTCTTTTGCATGGTTCTGAAGTAGATGTGAAGAATATTTGTGAAGAAATTGAGTTTTGTTACTTTGCTAGTAAAGAGAACAATGTTGAAATTGACCCAGGAGAAGAAGGTAATGTGGAAGAGAGTGTACAGATTTCCAGTACAGATAAGTTTCACAAGGAAATTTCCACGTTTACGGTGAAATCAAGTGAGAGGCCTAATTTCACTTGTGTGTGTTGTCGACTGACTTATTATAAGAATCAGACTAAGTTAGTGGATTTAAAAGCAAAAATTGAAATGGAAAACAATAGTGAATGGAAGGATTTTGTAACATACTTGATGGTAGAAAATTGTTTTGATTTGGGATCTGATCAACGTATGTGTACTTATTGTTTTAACAAATTAAATCAAAACCGGATGCCTGCTAGAGCGGTTCATAATAATCTTGAATTGGTTAACATTCCTTCTGAACTGAAGGATTTAAATACTTATGAATCTATTTTGATTCAAAGTGTCCATCCTGTTCAGGCTATTGTTCGAATGGAGCCTAAGACAGGGAAATTGCCTCCTTCAGATTTACAGAGAGGATTAAAGGGAAGAGTTGTTTATTTGCCTCTAGATTTGAAGAAAAATATTGATACAATTGGTGTAGACAAAGTGGAAGAGGAACCTCTGGTTATCCTAGTTAATGGGGTTCCGACAAAGAGTAAGAAAATCTGGCAAGATTTAGTGGATGTTAGGAAAGTCAAAAAGGCAACATTGTATTTGATGAAAAACAATGAGTACTACAAGAATGTATGTGTTGCAGAAGAGGAACTAAGTGAAGAAGAGGACAGCGATTTGTGTGCTGGACAAATAGAGAAAGTAGATGCCTCTAAAAATGAAGAAATATATGAACATTATAGGGTTCATCCTTTGCATTCCAAAGAAGTCATGGGGAATGCTATTGAGTTGTTTTAAATGAAACAAGCCAAAGGGAGTCCCATTAGTGTTTGGGAGGAAAGTTTGGAAGCTCAGTGTTTCCCACAGTTATTTCCAACACTTCGAGGAGGAAGATATGATGAGCGACCTGATCAAATTCCTGCTTCTGAATACCGGACTTTACGATTGTATGCAGAAGATCCTAGGTTTCGTCAATGCATTCCCTATTTGTTTCATCTACTGTATGAAAGTGATCTGTCTGGACTGTCTTATGCAGTGAACCACATCCTGAAAAGTGGTGTACAGATGCAAAATATCTCGGCAAGGGACTTTATGGATAAAGTCAATGTGCAAGACAGTATTTTGGATTCTCACCTGATTAATCTCATGGCATGTCAGCGTGGTACTAATGAGTATTGGTACCGTCGTCATGGTGACTTAAAATGTATGCTGAGGAACTTAGGAACTCACACATGGTTCCTCACTCTCAGCTGTGCCGAGTATGGCTGGGAAGACTTACTTGAATTTCTACGAGAGGCAAATGGAAACATTGAAAATATCAAATTCAAGACACCCGGAGAACTGTGCTCTTTGGATCCAGTCAATGTATGCAGGTACTTCAATCATAGATTTGAAGCTATGATGTCTTTCATCACGAACAAGAAAAATCCACCTCTTGGAGAGGTGTTGGATTTCTTCTGGAGAAAGGAGTATAAAGCAAGAGGTGCTCCTCATATACATATGCTGCTATGGATCAAATATGCACCTAAATTTGGAACAGATTCGGATGACTTAGTGATGAGTTTCATAGAACAGTATTATACATGTGCTGTTCCAAAGACAAAGGAAGACAAAAGTTTAAGAGAACAAGTTTTACGCTTTAAAAACCATCGTTGTGGAAAGTACTGTCGTCGTAAATTCAGAAACAAGGACAAGTTCTACACAAAATGTCGTTTTGGGTTTCCACGATTAGTGACATCTAAAGGAAGAGTGAACAATTTGATGTCTTCGCTGCGCCATAATGTGACGAGGAAATCACCCAAAAATACATACAATTAAAAAAGAAACGAAGAGTCCAAGTACATCAACGACTACAACCCAGTGATTATGTCCATGTGGAATGCTAACATGGATATACAGTTTGTGGCTGACAACTGTATGGCTGTGGCTCGGTATGTGACGTCTTATATCACAAAAAAAGAAAAGACAGAACTGAAGGATATGTGGGATGACATTTCACATGAAAAGAGCCTCAGTAAGAAGTTGTACAGTTTCAGTCTAAAGATGTTGTCGCATCGAGAAATCGGAGCTTACGAATGTTCTGATCGGTAATCTTCAGCAAGTTTCTATGTCAAATCTAGGAGTATAATTTGGGTGAATCTTGGTCTTGCTGCAACACGTAATCGAGTTCTGAAACCTGTACGGGAAATTGAGTATTTGGCGGAGAAGGAGCCAAACAGTACAGATATTTTGAAGACCAACATGTTGGATACATATTATCCAAATAGAAGCAGTCACCTCAAGAATGTTTGTCTGTATGAGGTTCTACAAAATTACATATTCAAGAGGAACATCAAAGAAGATATTGATAAAGGAGTGTATGCTGTAATTGGAAGTGAGGGATGTCTGGTCAAGCAAAGAAAATGCCAATTGGTAAATCATCGAAAATTGAGTTGCGAATCTCCTGAAAGAAAAGAGTTTTTCTATTTAGCTCTTTTGCAACTTTTCAAGCCTTGGCGTGCAGAAGAGGAACTGCTTGGAGATTTCCTCTGGTATGAAGACTCTTTCAATGTAGCCAAGGAGTCCATAGAATGTCCTGTTTTTCCAAAATATCTGAAAATGTTGAATGCGGAAATCGAGCAGGAAGCAACAATTGCATTCGAGATTGCTAGAGACAGTTCTCAGGACAGTCAGAGTTCCACTTCATTGAGTCAGGATCCACTAGGTGGACCAGTTATCGAAAATGAAGCTGCCACTGCCGTGATTGAAGTGGAAAGAGCCATGGCACATGCTCAGGAGGATGCGGTTAACTTAGAAGATTTGGAAAGACAACTCAACGTTGAGCAGAGGAAAATATATGACGAAGTTACCAACCAAATTGATCATGGATTAAGTCATGAGAAGAAAGAGTGCTCATATATGTCGTTGAAGCCTGTCCGACTGTACGTGAGTGGAGAAGCAGGAACTGGAAAAAGTTTCCTCATTAAAGCAATTTCATGTTATCTGCAAAAAAGGACTGAGTCATCGCTGTCTTGTGTTGTCACGCTCCAACTGGACTGGCAGCACATAACATTAAAGGTATTACTTTGCATCGTCTACTGATGCTGCCAGTGGAGCATGATAACAAATTACAATACCACAAGTTATCTGGAGATGCTTGTGTGAAGTTTCAAGAGTCCTAAAGAAGATGAAACTTCTTATCATTGACGAAGTTAGCATAGTTTTCAATGTCATGCTTGCCTTTGTGCATTTGAGAATGCAAGAAGTTCTTAAAACAGAGTATGATGTGTTATTTGGTGGCAAACATATCATTGTTTTCGGTGATCTTCTGCAGCTGACACCAGTGAAAGGACAGCAGCATGTGAGATGGGACCCCCTCAAAAAGGTTAAATGTGACCAAGGAACAGAGGGGAGGGAAGAGACATCACTGTAAGAAAATTGTTCCTTCAATGGCCATAAACTTCAATTATCGGTATATATCCTATTCATTTGAATTTGGTGACAAAGTTATTCTAGGCAATTTTTATTTCATCATTTCTTTTATTCTTATTTCATTTCATTTAATTTCTCATTTTGAGTTTGTAAAAAAGACAATTCATCATGAATACATTTTTTAAGTGGATATTTTTTTTCTTTTTTTAACACATACAAATCATTATCACAAAATTAATTTGTAAATATGTACAAGATTATAAGACAAGAATTATTTAAAAAAACACCACCTGATATCAAACACGCAACTCAAAGGTACTAACACTCTCACACACATACTACAGTCAAACCACACCATCAAAGGAAAAAAGGAAAAACTGAGTTTCAGTTGGCAAGGTCTAAATGCCAATACTAGGGTCTCAAAAGCAATTCGAAACCCCTGCACCAGGTCGACGCGCGTTTCGGCAGCTTTATGCCACCTTCCTCAGGACCTTTTTTCTTTTTATGAATCACTTCAAAAGATATCAGGGGACCTACAAGGTATATATAGAAAAAGAAAAGAAAATATCTGTCACCAAAACAATCACAACAAATTTTTAGCAAAAGCACCAGTGTAATTTAAAACTTCCTAGACTTAACACAGCAGCTCTTCACATGACCACCAGTTGCAGAAAAAGGTACAAAGCACAAACTTGCACCTTACATTTTAACACTATAGAGTCATATCCTGAAGTAAAGACGTGGTTTAATAATCATATGAATAATTTGTACAAAAGATAAAAAGTGGTAGACCAAGATCCTATTATGTCAAGAAATTCATTTCATATTGAATAACACATACCAGAACATATCACATTTAAATAGGGACATAAATCTACTTACGGTAAAAGCAGATAGTTCCTATTTCTTTAATCCTATTTTCATAAGGGATGACCGATTAAGAGACCGGATGTATGTAGAAAAAACACCTAAATGAGAAACATGAAAACCCTTACTCTACATACTACTAGTAAATTGACTGGAAACAATTTTATCCGCTGGGGAGAAGTCTTACCAATTTCTAGTGCAATGAGTGGTACGGTACTAGCGACTAATCAAGTCTCCATGGTAGCAGTTTTGTGTTCTTCCATGAACCAGGCTAACTAAAATGAAGATACGCCGATGTTATAATATATTCATATTATCCACGAACACAATACTGGTCTGTATAATGAGGGGACATATAGATTGAAGCGCACCTCCTAGATCGTTGGTAATTACCACACTTTCTTTGGCCCGTTTTAGGTTGTAAAATGGTTCCTGTAGTAGCGGAGTTTGTTCTGTTTGTGCACGATCTAAAGCGTGGAGAGAGACGTGAAATCACAAATACGAATTGTCTGAACCATAGTTAAAAGTTATGGCGTGCCTAGTTGCATAAACATGTACTAGATGAAAAAAAGATTTCTTACATTTATCAATTCCGGGAGAGCGCTTACATGGAGAGTATTATACGAGACTTATGACGCCGCTCGCTTTCCTTCGGCCATCTAAAACATAGAGATATAAATATATGTCACGATGGAGGTGCAGAAACGTGAGCATGAAATCATGCAGAGACTCTAATCCTACGATGTTACGGCAGGTTGACCACGGCACAAAATGTACATGGACGCTAGGCGTGCTCAATGAGTGTAAATACAAATAAACGGAGGTATCACCCCGATCTAAGAACAAACGGCATAACGGTCGCGGTCTCATTCTCCAAAGTATCACATGCCGCATAATTTCCTACCCGAGCGTATCGCGTCGCAGAGTTTACTCTCCTCTACCTTCAAAGTTTGCGGCAGACGGCGTACTCCGTCTAGTATCCGGTTTATAACCCCTCTTCACGGATTCAAAATCACGCGATATTATCTGCGTTACCGACGAGAGTTGGAGCGCCAACCAAGATTTGACATAGAAAATGGACTATGACTCAGTGGCCATATGCCTGATGTGTTTTTGTGACATAGAAGACAACTAAAGAAAGAGAAAGGACTATAATCTGCAGAACGAAAGAAGTCAATCACTAATGTTCACGTACTGAAATCCGAAATTTAAAAGTTCCCGTGGTCCAAACCACATCAAAAATAAAGCTAATTAAATATAAAGGGACAATATCTCTATGTAACAATGATGGTATATTACATGCATGTCCAAGATACAGTATTTATTGTACATGAGTTTCTGGATAAGTTGAGACACTGTGAGTCAAATCGGGCAGTCTGTAAAAAGAAAAGAAAAGAAAAAGAAAAAGGCCAGAATTATAATTCATGATCACAAAAGTGGTTACTAAAGCTGGAATGCAAGTTCTAGCTAGAGAAAGTCCGCTTATCTTTACTTTGTAATGTACCAGAATATTTCCTCATTTAGTCCTCGTTTGACACTATCTAAATGGTATATCCAGAAGGTTTCCCGTTTCTTGCGAGTGATTTCATTTGGTTGGCCCATTCTGGGTATTACCTTTTCCAGTATAGACCATTTGATTTCCTGCTCATTATGATTTTTATCTAGACAATGTTGGACTAGGGGAGCCAGCAGTTTTTTGGTCCTGATGGCGGACTTATGTTCACTGAAGCGGACGCGAAATTCGCGACCTGTTTCTCCCACATAGGCCAAACCACAGCTACAAAATAGAATATAGATGATGTTACTACTACGACAGTTGGTCAAGTGTCGCAGTTTAATTTCTCTGTCATTGTATTTAATAACTTCAGATGTGATCGCTGAATCACATGCATGGCACGAGCCACATCTGTGGTTACCCAAAACAGCTGGTAGACCCGTGATGGAACGCAGGTTATCTGAACGGGAACTTTTTGTTTGTCTGGTGTGTACCAACATGTCCCTCAGGTTTGTATTCCTTCTGTAGGCTAGCAGAGGTAGTGGCAAAGAAGGGGCATTATCATCAGAGTTCAAAATTCTCTAGTTTTTATTGATAATGTTCCTGATTTTAAAGTTCAGGGTAGAATGATTGATCACACATGTTATCCGGTTTTGTTTTGGCCGTTTAGTACCCTGGAGAAGTGCAGTTCTATCGTAATATTTAGCTCTCTTATAGGCATGCCGTACAAGGCGGTGGGGATAGCCTCTTTTAAGCAGCCTTTCTTGAAGAGCATCTCCATTTTTGTGGAAGGAACTCATGTCCGTACAATTGCGACGAATGCGCAAAAATTCCCCAAAGGGGATGGACCAGTGAAAGGACAACCAGTGTTTAAACTGCTTACGCATGAAGATACCAGGAAGTGCCTAGGGAGCATTGGCAACGTTAATATATGGTTAAACTTCAATTATGCTGAACTGTGTGAAAATATGCGTCAGGCGAAGGATGAAGATTATAAGAATATTCTACAAATTGATCATGGATTAAGTCATGAGAAGAAAGAGTGCTCATATATGTTGTTTAAGCCTGTCCGACTGTACGTGAGTGGAGAAGCAGGAACTGGAAAAAGTTTCCTCATTAAAGCAATTTCATGTTATCTGCAAAAAAGGACTGAGTCATCGCTGTCTTGTGTTGTCACGCTCCAACTGGACTGGCAGCACATAACATTAAAGGTATTACTTTGCATCGTCTACTGATGCTGCCAGTGGAGCATGATAACAAATTACAATACCACAAGTTATCTGGAGATGCTTGTGTGAAGTTTCAAGAGTCCTAAAGAAGATGAAACTTCTTATCATTGACGAAGTTAGCATCGTTTTCAATGTCATGCTTGCCTTTGTGCATTTGAGAATGCAAGAAGTTCTTAAAACAGAGTATGATGTGTTATTTGGTGGCAAACATATCATTGTTTTCGGTGATCTTCTGCAGCTGACACCAGTGAAAGGACAGCAGCATGTGAGATGGGACCCCCTCAAAAAGGTTAAATGTGACCAAGGAACAGAGGGGAGGGAAGAGACATCACTGTAAGAAAATTGTTCCTTCAATGGCCATAAACTTCAATTATCGGTATATATCCTATTCATTTGAATTTGGTGACAAAGTTATTCTAGGCAATTTTTATTTCATCATTTCTTTTATTCTTATTTCATTTCAATTAATTTCTCATTTTGAGTTTGTAAAAAAGACAATTCATCATGAATACATTTTTTAAGTGGATATTTTTTTTCTTTTTTTAACACATACAAATCATTATCACAAAATTAATTTGTAAATATGTACAAGATTATAAGACAAGAATTATTTAAAAAAACACCACCTGATATCAAACACGCAACTCAAAGGTACTAACACTCTCACACACATACTACAGTCAAACCACACCATCAAAGGAAAAAAGGAAAAACTGAGTTTCAGTTGGCAAGGTCTAAATGCCAATACTAGGGTCTCAAAAGCAATTCGAAACCCCTGCACCAGGTCGACGCGCGTTTCGGCAGCTTTATGCCACCTTCCTCAGGACCTTTTTTCTTTTTATGAATCACTTCAAAAGATATCAGGGGACCTACAAGGTATATATAGAAAAAGAAAAGAAAATATCTGTCACCAAAACAATCACAACAAATTTTTAGCAAAAGCACCAGTGTAATTTAAAACTTCCTAGACTTAACACAGCAGCTCTTCACATGACCACCAGTTGCAGAAAAAGGTACAAAGCACAAACTTGCACCTTACATTTTAACACTATAGAGTCATATCCTGAAGTAAAGACGTGGTTTAATAATCATAAGAATAATTTGTACAAAAGATAAAAAGTGGTAGACCAAGATCCTATTATGTCAAGAAATTCATTTCATATTTCAAATGGTCTATACTGGAAAAGGTAATACCCAGAATGGGCCAACCAAATGAAATCACTCGCAAGAAACGGGAAACCTTCTGGATATACCATTTAGATAGTGTCAAACGAGGACTAAATGAGGAAATATTCTGGTACATTACAAAGTAAAGATAAGCGGACTTTCTCTAGCTAGAACTTGCATTCCAGCTTTAGTAACCACTTTTGTGATCATGAATTATAATTCTGGCCTTTTTCTTTTTCTTTTCTTTTCTTTTTACAGACTGCCCGATTATAAGAATATTCTACAAGATGTTAGAATCCGAAAAGTGACCGAGCATGGGAAGGAAGCTTTACATGCACGATTACTGTCAAATTTGTATCCAGATGAAGACGTTCTGCCAGAGAATATTTTTCAGAAAATTACTGAGAAGAAATCTGGGATATGTTTGATGCCAACTCTGCAAGAATGTTCCATCTTCAACAACAAAATGTTGAATTTAGAAAACCAAGACATAGTGAAACTGGAAGCTATTGACAGAATAGAGCACATGGGAGCAACAATTATTTTGTCTGAAAATTCGAAATCTAAATTGGATTCATTAGAGAAGACTATATCTAAAACTGCTGGTTTTGAAAAGACTCTGAATGTGTGCCTAAATTGCCGTATCATTTTGAGAAGGAATTTAAATGTTGAAAGAGGTCTGGTAAATGGATCAATGGGTAATGTTGTTGATTTTGAGAAATACAGAAATAGAGATGGAATTGAATTTATAAAAATTAAATTTGATGGCATTGAGGATGTACAGCAAATTGGTCGTTGCTCTGCTAGGTTTTTGCTTGTTAAAGACTTATATGTTCGCCGTAAGCAGTTTCCGGTTTGCTTGGCATATGTGGTGACAATCCATAAATCTCAAGGTTTAAGTGTAGACAGTGCTTTGGTGAATATTGGCAGTTCTGTGTTCAAGGAGGGTATGGCTTATGTGGCATTATCACGAGTCAGAACTTTATCTGGATTGTACTTGATTGAGTGTGATGTCACAAGCATTTGTGCAGATCTAGATTGTGAGGAAATATAAATTTTATGGTCAAGTTGTGTTCCCTAGCGTGTACCCCACCGTCTCCATGTACCGGCTTAAAGTGCATGTAACTTCCCTCCTATACCAGCTATGAAGACGCAAATACATTTGCGTCCAACGTTAACATGTCCTCTTTCAAACCCACTCTGAATGGGTTGAATAGTCCGTTCCTAAGTATGCTATGCCAACGTCTTTTTGTAGTGTACCTTACACGTTTTTCAGCTCTGGCAAAGTAGGCCCCGAATTTCTGCCATCGAGCCTTTTTTTCTGGCTTCTGACTCTGAAAGCCTCAGCCCAGGTTGTCTCTGTACCCATGAACTCTGACTTACTTCCAGCGCGGCTCACCGCGCTTAGCTCAGCCTGCTGCCTGCCAAGACTGACTACAACCTTCGAATTATCTGTTCCGCTCCTCGTAAATACATTCCTGCCTACTAGTTTCAGTAAACATTCCCCCAGCTGCAGAACAGCCTGGCCGGCCTGTCTCCGTGCAAGTAAATCATAGCCTCTGTTACCATGCTCCCATGGAAGGCCCATGCCCCCACGCTTCTCACGCAGACACTTAGGCGCTTATACACGCGCTCACAGTCAGTATAGAATAGCTTCTGCCCCAGAGACCTTTTCCGTTCAGATAATATGGTTCCCAAACATCAGATATCAGATATGATAGAAGTACAAGTTGATCTGACATGCCAGACTTCTGTCTCTTTCCGCTAGTGTAAATGTCAAGTCCCCTGCACCCTCCAGTTTCACGTCAATCACACGTCATGCAGCTGCGCGCGCATCCAAGTCTCTGATTTCCGCTGACATTGCAACATTTCTGTTTAGTGCCACCCCCATGTGACACCTACCTGTGACGTTTCTAGCGCACACCTCTAGTTCACGCCTAGTCCACGCCTTCTGATTACGTACTAGTAACACGTGGATGCTGTTATCTTGTCTTCTCTCAGCTGTTACGCCTCCTATATTGCTTTCTATGGTGTAAATTAAGTATATAAGCTATGTATTGTCAATAAAATATTGCTCTATCCCTTCCTGAACCCCTTGTGGTTGCAGGAACATGATATCCCGTTTCGGAACGATTCCTTTTTAAGGAATAAAACCCCTAAGAACTCTAACACCACGGACTCTGTTTCTTTCTTTCCGATTGAGTTATTATTGATTAAGTACTTACCTGCATAGAAATTAAGATGGTAAATTAAATATTTACGACATTTTGGCGCCCGAATAGGGACCCCTCCCCCACCCCACGCGCCGGTTGGTGCGTTGCAAGCTCTGTCCCCTGCCATCAGTTAGAAGGAAACTACGCGTACCGGCAGGATTTCCTGTATCTCCCTCTGGCCCACGGAGGTGACGAAGACTGCGATCAGCACCCAGACGAGGGGGTGAGGAGTGCGGAGGATCCCGACCAGAGCCTAGCCGAAAGAAGCAAGGTCCGAGGTGTCAAGAGGCCCACCAGTTTTCCGAAGTTTTCCGAAGTATCCACGAGTCGAGTCCAGTCGAGTTTTCCGAGGCCTTCTGTTTTCTGTGCTTCCCGGTGAGTACCATTGCTGGGACGTATCTAGACGGGTTTGGGTACACAAGTCCGGTCTGCACTGTTTTTAGACAGTGTATCTGTACTGTTTAGCAGTACATCCGTTATTTCAAGTTTTTGCATTGTCTCCGACAGTGTATCTGTGCTGTTTAGCAGTACATCCGGTATAGGGGGTAGTCATATATGTCTCAAATGTCTTTTTCATGTGATTAATGTCGTGGTATGAATGTGACTGTTTTTAATGTGCATTATTGTGTTCTTGTATAACTAGCTGTATTCAGTATTAAGTAGCAAGGATTGAGCATTCAGTACCAAGTAAACAAGATGCCGTTTTTCAACAAGTTAAAGCAGATAGGAACTAGGAAAGGGATACTAGAGGAAGAAATTCCTATCCCCCCTAAAGACACTCCTGGAAATTTTATGTACCATAAGCATGGCTTAGATGCCATATTGTATCTAGATTTATGGGCCGACTATACTAAGCATCTAGACGAGAGACACAGATGGCCTGTCACCGGAACATGGGATGCCGAATGCATCATGAAGGTTGAGGAAGCACTATGGAAAAAGAAAGCCAGACAATCTCAGAAAGACGCCATAGAGTTTTGGCGTAAGGAATCGCACAAGCGTGCTGAAAAAGCACTACGTAGAGAAGACAGACTTAAAGAATCAGATAAAGCCCAAGAAAACGAATTAGTTACTGAAGGGATCCGAGTAAAATTAGAGCAAGTAGACCGTGCACGAAACAATCTCGTAAACGGTATGTATCTCGCGGCCGAGGGTTCGCCTGAGGCCATTTCAGAAATACCGAAAAATCTGCCGCCACCATTGGTTCCAACTAAAGTAACTCACAGGACCACTAAAGACATATTCCTGAATTCCTATATAGAGGATGTAGCACCCGCTTACACCAATCTGCCTATTCGCGCCCCGCCTACTGACGGGGACGGGGGTGTCAACCCGCCTCCAGACCAACTTCTGCCACAACTGCAACCAGGTTTCCCCGTTCGATCAGCCATTCCTCCACCTCCACCACTTCCCGCACCTAAAGTTGATCTACCGAAACCACGTCTACCTGACCCTACTAAAAGACAAATTCAAGTTCAGATACAGACTCCACAGAGAGATAATGTTCAAGCTTCCGCATCAGGAGGTGCGATGGGGGGTCTTCGGACCCCGCCATTAACACACAGATTGAACCTTAGGGATATGCAGAGTCCTTTCACGTTCAAATCACCTCGCCTCGACATACTCAAAGAAAACCTTTCAGTTTGCAGATATGATCCAGTACCCGGCAAAGACGATAGAATGATGATGGCATCACTACGGTTACGATCTGCTACTGATTTCCTGCTGTCATTTGCAGGAATGAAGGAGCGCCTAGATAGAATATATGAGTTTGTTCAGACTGGTAAAGACCCTGACAGTGTTAAGGATGCCATGGAGCATCAGAAAGTTGACATTCAAGCGCAGATACTACGTTTTTTCATAAATTGCCTAATAAGAGAACGAGACAGGCCTGAGACAGATCAGGATGAATTAGATGGACTCAACAAGTGGGGCCAAAATATATCTGAAGGAAAACATGATAAGGGGACTTGCATAGCCAGTATGTACAAGAAAATAAGAAAAGCAGTGATAGACATACATGAAAAAGAGAAAGAAAAGGCTTCCTCCGGGGGGGAAGAAGAATCTGAAGAACCAGAAAAGACTACAGATACTATAGCGTATGTAGGTAAGGGAACTTACCTAAGGAAAGGTATTCGCCCAGAAAGCAAGAGAGTTTTTCTCTCTGCCTTAACCAACCCGAATTCTTCTGAACACCGGTTCCAGGAGACTGATAAAAGGCTTCGAGATCGCATAGGGTACCATGTACTCAATTCTATGGATGAACAAGAACTAGCCCGGTCAGCCATATTATGGGCTGACAATCCGGATATCTACAATGATGACACCGTAGCACAGACATTCCTGAACCTTTCCCCAGATGAACAGAAATTAGCAGGTGTGTACATGATGCAGCACCTCCTCACGTTATACAGAAACCAACATTCTGATCCAGGTTCCTTACACGAAACATTAGAAGCGCTACTCATGGATAGATGGAGAGGTCTAAGTACCAAGTTAATACAAATAATTCTAGAACAACGACATAGATATAATACTTTCGTAAGCCCCGAATATGTTCCCGCTCCGCCTCCAGAAAGAAAAATGTATCATATGGAACGTCTGAATTGCATTGAAAGTCAGAACCCCTTACGAGAAGTACATCCAGTTATGGGTGAGGATCATACCTTGAAACGTGTGTATGTACACACGCCTCTGACCAAGTTAGAATTGTTAGAAATGAAGAAACTAGTCCCGTGCCATGATAAAGACCCTGCAGGCTTTCACAGAGAGCTTAAAGACATGTTACTGATGGGGGATTACACATATGAAGATATCATGAAAATGTTAAAAGTACTGCTGCCTACGGGCATCTACGAGAAACTCAAGGAAAAAGAATGGGAGGTGGGAGAGAAAAAGATTGTATGGGCAGAAATAGAAGACGAAGAGAACAAACGTGTCCCAGGGGTAGGCCTTGGGGAGAAAACTAAAGCATTACCAGGTTTGATAGTCCAGGTTCTGCCAAGATTATTGACAACAAGAAAGGAAGACTGGGATGCAATCTCAGCATGTAAACAGAAACCCGACGAAGATACTAGTGACTTCTATTCAAGATTCGAGAAATGTTTTATTATTAATAGTGGTCTTAAACCAAGTAGCGAGTCGTACCCGCATCTTTTTGTATCAAAGCTAGTCGAGAATTCCCTGTTAGCAGTCAAAAACCGTGTATACAAGGTTGAGAGTACATGGCAAGCAAATACGCCATCACAGATGTTACAAATGTTACAATACCATCAGAACAGAATTAGAGAAGAACAGGATCAGGAACAGAAACGTATGAAAGACACGAAAATGAAAATGTTAGTAGCCCAATCAGTTCCAACCGACGGGCACAGAAAGGGTACGACCCAGACAGGTCACACCGCAGCTCCTGTTAAAGGGACATGCAATTATTGCAAGCAGCCAGGTCACTACGTACATGAATGTCCAGTTCTGAAACATAACATATCAACAGGTAAAACTAAAGAGAGACCGCATCCACCAAGACAAGATCAGGCCCAGCAACAGACCTCACAGAACGTACAGCCCATGCAGAACATGCAGCCTATGCATGCTTCATCTCATACAGCACAGACAGTAGCAGTATCCCAGCCACAGCCCATGGCCGCGACTCAACAAGTTTCCCAACAGATGTACCAGTATGCTCAAGCTGCTTACCCCGATTACCAACGATACGCATGAAACGGCCTAGAGAGGGAGTTGGGTTTGCCTCTTATTGAAATTCCCGTAGATCAAGAAGGTCCTTATGTACATAGTCAAGTACTGGGAAAAGACAGAAAGTTTTTAATTGACACAGGGGCAAGCCGCACCACAATAAGCCATGACGAAGTCCCAGGGGCACCCCTCTCAGGCTCACAGAATGTTTCCCTTGGTTTTTCAGGACAGCCCATTGTAAATGAGGTATCAGAACCCGTCCCCCTGGCTGTGGGTCCATTATCACGTATTACAGACTTGTTACTTATGAAATCATGTCCAGAAAATCTATTAGGAATAAAAACATTGAAGGCTCTAGGAGCCATTATATGCTGTTCCCCGGAGGGAGTTAGACTCTTTCTGCGGGATTTCAAGGGTCATTATGTATTACGAGAGTTTGATGTCAGATTGAGAAATGTACCAGATCACTTGTGGGCAAAAGGCCCAACTGATGTAGGTTGTATGCATATCACACCATACCGTGTTACACTCAAGATAGGGGTTGTTTTACCCCGAATCAGACAATACAAGTTACCACCTGATGCTGTAGTGGCTTTACTGGAAATCATTGAAGAGCTTATTGCCCAAGGAGTGGTCGTAGAGACCGACTCCAATATCTGTAATTCGCCCATCATTCCGATTCTTAAACGTACTGACCCCAATGCACCGCCAGTATATCGGCTGGTGATTGATCTGCGAGAGCTGAATAAATGCATTGTACCACAGTACCCTGTGGTCCCTGATATCTCTTCCCTATTGACTGCTATTGATTCTGAAGCAACGTTCTTCACTGTGATTGACCTCAAGAACGCTTTCTTTAGTGTACCGATTGATCCAGAGAGCCAATACCTCTTCGGATTCAGTTTAAATGGACGAAGTTTCAAATTTTCCCGTGCACCTCAAGGATTCACAGAAAGCCCCAGCATCTATAGTCAAGCACTGAAAAGACAACTAGATTGTATTCAAATGCCAGTTAACACCGCTTTACTGCAATACGTCGATGATCTGCTGATCACCGCACAAAGTGAGCCCGAATGTGAACAAGCATCACTGACAGTTTTACATTTTCTGGCCGACAAGGGACACAAGGTGTCTCCTTCGAAGCTACAATTCTGTGTTCAGCAAGTTGTGTACTTGGGTCACTTGCTGTCCAAAGTGGGGAGACAGCTCACTCCCGATCGCATTCAGTTAATTGTAAATATGCCACAACCCCAGACACAAAAGGAAGTGCGGGCCTTCATAGGCCTCACCTCGTACTGCAGACAATGGATTCCTCAATATGCATTTCTAGCTAAACCACTCATCCAGTTAACGACACAGGAGGCAGCGACTTCGACTGTCCTCCCTTGGACTCAGGAACACACACAAGCCTTTGAGGAATTAAAGAAAGCATTATGTCGAGCACCAGTTTTAGCGACACCATGTTACAATAAACCGTTTACACTTTTTGTTACAGAACGTGATGGTACAGCGTTGTCTGTCCTCACCCAAGATCAAGCAGGTTCACATAAGCCTTGCGCTTATTTTTCAAGTACATTGGATTCAGTAGCCCAGGCACTCCCTGCGTGCTTAAAATCCGTAGCAGCAACAGCATTAGCAATCAGACAGAGCGACTCAATTGTTTTAGGCCATCAGTTAACAGTACAAGTTCCACATTCTGTAGAGGTTCTTTTAAACAGAACCCAGACTCAGCACTTGACTATAGCACGACTGACAGGTTACGAATTAACGCTATTCCAGCCACACATAGAAATCAGACGCTGCAGCATTCTGAACCCCGCAACACTGTTACCTTCAATTATGACAGATCGAGCCCCGCATGATTGTATAGAGATCATTAATGCAGTAACAAAGCCTCGACGAGACTTAACAGATGTTCCATTGACAAATCCAGACCTGACACTTTATGTGGATGGTTCATGTATGAGAACAAGTACAGGAGAATTAGTGGCCGCGTATGCAGTGACCACTGAAACCGAAGTTAAAGAAACACATCGTATTGACACACTGTCTGCTCAAGCGGCAGAGCTCATCGCTCTGACCCGAGCCTGTATACTAGCCAAGAACAGAAATGTCAACATATACACTGATTCCCGTTATGCGTTCGGAGTTGTACACGACTTCGGAATGTTATGGCAAGAACGAGGTTTTTTGACCTCTCATGGTGCCAAGATCCAACATGGCCCCCTCATTCAAGCACTGTTAGAAGCAATACATCTGCCTTCAGGTATATCCGTCATGAAGTGTAAAGCACATACTAAAGTTACAGATCCTGTTTCCCAGGGTATCGACCTGGCAGACCAGACAGCAAAACATACAGCATTGACTCACAATCAGACAACTGATATGACAAAGACAATAGGTCTGACAAATTGTATGACAGTCAGGGATCCCACACTAGATGTAATCGATATTCAGACACATGCTACCCCAGATGAAATAAAGAAATGGATTGAACTAGGAGGGATCCAGACAGATCAAGGTTGGATGACGAAGGGAAAATCTACATGGTTTCTCCCTGACTCTATGGTTCAAGTCATGATCAATACAGCACATAGTCCAGCACATCTAGGAGAGAAAGCGATGTTAGACAGTTTACAAAATCTTTGGAGCAATAAACACTTACGAGCAGCAGCAAAACAGAAAGTGCGTACTTGCATGATCTGTTGTCAGTTCAATCCAGGAAAAAGCGTCCCTGTAGAGCAAGGTGGATTTCATCCTCCCGATCACCCTTTTGAAGTCCTCCAGATGGATTATATCCAGATGGACCGTTGTCGAGGATTCAAATATGTCCTCGTAATTGTTTGTGCACTTTCCCGTTGGACCGAAGCATATCCAGTCCCAGATTATACTGCTCCGACCACTGCCAAGCAGCTGGTTCGAGAATTCTTCCCACGATACGGCTTGCCTCGTGTCGTGTACTCAGATAACGGTCAGCCATTCTCATCCGAATTAATGAAGCAAGTTTCCTTGCTGCTAGGATATCAGTGGAAATTCCATTGTGTCCGACATCCCGAAGCCGCAGGCCTTGTAGAGAGGCATAATCAGACATTAAAGACCCGCCTTGGAAAAATATGTCAAGAGAAAGGGGTCGACTGGATAGTCGCCCTGCCAGTTGCACTGTTCTATATGAGAATGGTTGCCCACTCGAGATCAGGACTATCCCCGTACGAAGTGGTCTTTGGTAGACCACCGAATATGTGGGGGACGCCCATTCCTAAGAAAATTACTGATGTTGATTGCAATATGTTGACAGATTACCTTGCCTCCTTGATGTCTGCACTCCAATCATGTCGTTCACAGGTTGCCGCAGCTTTCCCTGACAACACTGATGTAAAGCCGCATGACGTCCGTCCTGGGGACCTGATTTTAATAAGGAACTTCGACAGGAAGAGTCCGCTGGAGCCCCGCTGGAAAGCGCCGAAGACCGTCCTTCTTACTACGAGGACAGCAGTGAAGGTGGAGGGCAGAAAGGGGTGGATCCACACAAGCCATATCAAACTATGCAATGAACTGAAACCAGACCCAGGCTCGTCCACCCCTTCCAAAGACTGTATCGAGCCTAGTGACTTTAAAGTTTCTGAACGAGAGAAAACTCCCCAAGAAGAGTATCGATTAAAGCTCCGATCTAGCAAGTCAGACAGTTTAATTGTTTAAGTCCTCCCCTAGGTGAATCGGTTAAATAGTTTCTGACATGTATCCCCTAGATCGAGATAGAGAGAGAGAGAGACAATTCAAGAAACGTACATATTGCAAATCACTGCGTAGTCACTGTATAGTGACATTGTTAATCATGTTTTTTCTAAGTCTTCTGATTATAGTTGCAAGTATACTACTTCCTATCTATTACCCTATTTTCAAGCGTGAACAATCTGCTTACAATGTTTCTGCTGAACATTCTTTTAGCGAGTTACCTCCACATGAACTTTCTTACAGACTTGCGCTGCGCAACAACACATTCATTAGTATGCTACACCATTCCCATCAGACTAATAATGCTACAAACTGCTGGATATGTGGCCGACTCCCTCCCTACCAGAATTACAAGGGAGCTCTGCCCCTCTTTCCGTACCCGTTCACTCACAACGGCTCCTGTGGTGCATGGTTTAAAATAATTAATTCCTTAGATCCTGATATTGCTGTTTTCGAAGGGAGCTGGGTTTGGGGAAACTTGAACTTAGTTCTGCTCGATGTCTGTTACCCTGATAAGGAGGGACTCCCCACTAGAATAGGAACTGATCTAGAAAACGAAGTGTATGGATTAGGTAATTACACAATTAACCTTATGATTCTTACTGTTGAATCCGAAGCTGCACCAGTTCTGCCCGCTATGTCAGTATTGCCAGTCACTGGTGAATTATGTGTCAGGAAGAAAGGTTCAGTACACTTAGGTCATAGTAAATGTACTACTGTGGTCGAATTCAGTGATCATGGTAAATCGTCCTTTAAAGCTATCAGTCATTCTTATTTTGTTTGTGGTCATACCGCATACATACGTTTACCTCCAGATTGGGATGGTACCTGTTATATTGCATTCCTTCTGCCACCTGTTTTTCTAGCTCCTCCTGATTATCACAGAAATACAAATCTAGTAAAGAGTAGACTCAGAAGAGATCTCCCGCTTGTCGACTACACAGAAACGGCATGGGAACAATACACCGATTTCAATAAAGGATTCTTTTTCTTTTTAGGCCCTGTCCAAAATAGTAAACTAATACGCAGATTAACTAGAACACTTGAAGCTGTAGTGAATGAAACTGCCTCCGCCCTAGGTAACTTAACAGAGGAGCAATCCGCCATGCGGGTTGTTGTCCTTCAGAATCGTCTTGTTATTGACGTCATCTTGGCAGATAGAGGTGGAGCCTGTAAGGTCATCGGGTCAAGTTGCTGTATTTTCATTCCAGAAAACGCGCCATCCGTATACAAAGCTATTACCCGTCTTCATAAAATTGCCAATCTGATACATCAGAATCCAGGCACCTGGACTTGGTCCGGTTGGTTCTGGACAACGTTAACCGCTTGGGGATGGAAGATCCTATCCTTCCTAGGCATTGGCCTAGTCCTAGTATTCAGTTGCTGCCTGTGCTTACAGTGTGGGCCAGCGATTTGTGGACTGTGTGCCACATCATGCATTGAACATTCCAGTTTTCTTTCAAGACGTGAAAGAAAGAAAGAAGAGCAAATGATGTTACAAGAACAAACTGATCAATTCATGAGGATCGATATATCATGAAGGGTCCGTAGGGAACAAGGAGGGAATGAGGAAATATAAATTTTATGGTCAAGTTGTGTTCCCTAGCGTGTACCCCACCGTCTCCATGTACCGGCTTAAAGTGCATGTAACTTCCCTCCTATACCAGCTATGAAGACGCAAATACATTTGCGTCCAACGTTAACATGTCCTCTTTCAAACCCACTCTGAATGGGTTGAATAGTCCGTTCCTAAGTATGCTATGCCAACGTCTTTTTGTAGTGTACCTTACACGTTTTTCAGCTCTGGCAAAGTAGGCCCTGAATTTCTGCCATCGAGCCTTTTTTTCTGGCTTCTGACTCTGAAAGCCTCAGCCCAGGTTGTCTCTGTACCCGTGAACTCTGACTTACTTCCAGCGCGGCTCACCGCGCTTAGCTCAGCCTGTTGCCTGCCAAGACTGACTACAACCTTCGAATTATCTGTTCCGCTCCTCGTAAATACATTCCTGCCTACTAGTTTCAGTAAACATTCCCCCAGCTGCAGAACAGCCTGGCCGGCCTGTCTCCGTGCAAGTAAATCATAGCCTCTGTTACCATGCTCCCATGGAAGGCCCATGCCCCCACGCTTCTCACGCAGACACTTAGGCGCTTATACACGCGCTCACAGTCAGTATAGAATAGCTTCTGCCCCAGAGACCTTTTCCGTTCAGATAATATGGTTCCCAAACATCAGATATCAGATATGATAGAAGTACAAGTTGATCTGACATGCCAGACTTCTGTCTCTTTCCGCTAGTGTAAATGTCAAGTCCCCTGCACCCTCCAGTTTCACGTCAATCACACGTCATGCAGCTGCGCGCGCATCCAAGTCTCTGATTTCCGCTGACATTGCAACATTTCTGTTTAGTGCCACCCCCATGTGACACCTACCTGTGACGTTTCTAGCGCACACCTCTAGTTCACGCCTAGTCCATGCCTTCTGATTACGTACTAGTAACACGTGGATGCTGTTATCTTGTCTTCTCTCAGCTGTTACGCCTCCTATATTGCTTTCTATGGTGTAAATTAAGTATATAAGCTATGTATTGTCAATAAAATATTGCTCTATCCCTTCCTGAACCCCTTGTGGTTGCAGGAACATGATATCCCGTTTCGGAACGATTCCTTTTTAAGGAATAAAACCCCTAAGAACTCTAACACCACGGACTCTGTTTCTTTCTTTCCGATTGAGTTATTATTGATTAGGTACTTACCTGCATAGAAATTAAGATGGTAAATTAAATATTTACGACAATTGTGTTAAGGAATACAATAGGTTAAGAAGAGAGTATGCGCCACATTTGCCTCAATATCCTTTGTTTGAAAAATGTGTGGTAGGCCGGAAACGAAGAAATGTGACCAATAGTAGGGAGGTTGTAGCAAAAAGACGAAAAGTCGATGAACCCGAAATTGTAAGCAGAAAGAAAATGGATGCTGTTCAAAATGTTGTTGGTTTTCAATTTGAAAATACTTCTGGTGTCAACTGCTATGCTAATGTAGTGGTTAATGTTGTCTTTTCTCTAGAAACTTTAAAAGAACAGATTGTGGTCAATTCGGATCAAAGATTTTGCTGTTTGTTGAATTCTGTGTTAGAGGAATGTAGCACTGATAGAACAAAAATAGAAAGTGTGTCTGAAATTCGAAATCTCTTAGACAAATGTTCAGGTCAAACGCAATTCTCTCAAAATATTCAGCAGGATTGTCAGGAGTTTTTAATGTATATGCTTGATGTATTGCAAGATGAAGGTGTAGATGTAGATTATCTGTTTGGCCTTTCTTATCAATGGCAGCATGACTGCGAGAACTGTAGGCTATCAAGTACTACTAGTGTAGACTCAGAAAGATTTATATATTTAACTTTGCCTGACAGTAAATCAGTATCCTTTAATAAGCTAGTAAAAGCAGCCGATCAAAACATGGAGTGTAGCCAATGTAAGTCTGCAATGCTGTCCACATTATTTATACGAAGTTATAGCCAGTATGTCATTTTAATGTTCCAACGATGTAGGCCTGATGGAACTAAATTGACAACTTTAATTAAAAATGTTGTGGCTTCGCAGTTGTCAATATCAGGAAGGACTTTTGTAACTGCAGCAATTATATATCATGACGGTCCTTCAACAACTTCAGGACATTACACAGGTTATTTAAAATCTGGAAACGGCTGGTCATTCTGCAATGATTCTGTTTTAACTTTCAAAAAACGTTTACCTTTTGACTTAAAAAATTCTTACCTAGTGTTTTTACAACCAAAATTTTAGGGAAGGTAAGTGGCCTACGAAGATTGGAGCAGTTGATATATTTTAGTCTGCTGTTTTAAATTGCTTTGTGAATAAGAGTGATCATGATAATTAAAAATGTAAAGTAGTCATAGAGGTACATAACTGGCCTATAATGATTCAACGAGTTGATATGATTTACTCTGTTGTTTTAAATTGCTTTGTTAGTAACTATGATCAAGAGAATGAAAAAATTGGAAAAGTCATAGAGGTAGTGTAAGTGTGCCTCATAGTAAGTGGTATCAATGTTATAGGAAATGTGAAACATGAGTAAGCTAGAAGGGGAGATATTACTAGTACAGGATTGTGAAAGTGATTGTCGACGTTTTCTTTTTGAAAGTCGGGGAAAAATGAAAATCTCGGGATTTGCTTGGAGGAATTTCAAGAGTTTCAAAGGCTCTTACACTATTTGGCCTTGTGGATAAGTGTAGTACAGAGCGAACAGTGATTTATGATTTCTAAGTTATTCCTGTAAAAGATGAAGCTTTTCTTACAGAAAGTGGCGGGCACGGATTACTTAAAGGACACAGAGTATTTTCCAAAGCAAAAGGTGTTCATACCATATCATTCGACGTCATGGAAAAGTAAGTGTACTTTCAATGAGTTTAGAAAAACTGTTTCTTTCAATAAGCTAATTCAAGCAGCCGATCAAAACATAGAGTAGAGGTAATGTAAGTCTGCAATGCTGTCCACATTATTTATACAAACTTATGGGTGTAATGTCATTTTAAAATTCCAATGATATAGACCTGATGGAAGTAAGTTGTCAACTTTAATTAAAAATGTTGTGGCTACACAGTCGTCGATTTCAGGAAGAACATTTGTAACTGCAGCTATTATATGACATGACGGTCCTTTGACAACATCAGGACATTACACAGCTTATTCAAAATGTTAAAAAGGCTGGTCTTTCGGCAATGATTCTCATTTGACTATGAAAGAATGTTTGCCTTTTGACTTAAAAAATTCTTACTTAGTGTTTTTAGAAGTGAAACTTTAGGGTAGGTAACTGGCCTATAATGATTCTAGGAGTTGATATAATTTAGTCTGCTGTTTTAAATTGCTTTGTGATTAACAGTGATCAAGAGAATTAAATAATTGTAGTAGTCATAGAGGTAATGTAAGTGTACCTCATAGTAAGCAGTATCAGTGTTATAGGAAATGTGGAACATGAGTGAGCCAGAAGGGGAGATATTACTAGTACAGGATTGTGAATCTGTTTTTGGACGTTTTCTTTCTGAAAGTCGGGGAAAAAGAAAATGACGGGATTTGCTTTGAGGAGAAGTGCGGTAGAGAGCGAAAAGTCATTTATTGTTTCTAACATATTACTCAAAAAGAAGGAACTTTTCTTTCAGAAAGTGGCGGGCACTGATTTTTTAGAGCACAACAGAGTATAAGCTGTTCATAGCATATCATTCGACGTCATGGAAAGTAAGTGTACTTTTGATGAGTTCTGATTTCTGATTTGTTATATTATATGGGTTTTTTAAACACAATCATTTTGATTGTGGGTTTTTTTTCCCGCTGTTATATGATGAATACCTTCAACTCACTGTTTTTAGTGAAATTTGATATATTCTGAGAACAGCAAAAATAAACCATTAACATGTATAATTAATTCTATACTTTGTATTGTGATTTTTAATTTGTACTCGTCTTGTCTCATGCTCACTCGTCTTTAACTACCTTCTATCAATCCTCTTTACATACTCACATTGCCTTTTGTTTTATTCTCTTTCTCCCTTGTTCTCTAACTCCACTTATCTTTCAACCTTTGTTTCCCTATTCCAACTCTGCTTTTTTCTTTTCTCTCATGCACCATTTTCCAGCTTTTAGACCCTCTGCTTCGCTTTTCTTTTCCATCTTTCCTCCCTTTGTTTCCGAAATTAAATATTTTTGGGTTCTCCTTTTTTGTTGCAATCAGTTAGTATAACTCACCTTCACTCATTTATCTTTCTTTGTTGCCTCACTCAGTCTGTATCTGACACTCTTTCCTTCACTTCCTATGTCCCCTCTCTCCCTCACTCTCTTTTCCTTATTCACCCTTTCCTTATTTAGTTTACCTTACTCACATTCTTTTAGTATCTTACACATCTTCAGTTTATTTTTCTCTTCTATCCTTCTTTTTTGTCACTGAATCTATCCTCCTTTTTATTCTCTTAGTAATTTACTCTATTTCTATTTCTTTTTGTCTCTGTCTGTCTTTCACCGTTACTTTATTTTCCTTTCTGAATGTTTATCTCTAACTTTATTTCTTTGTAAAATTGTATGATTTTCAACATTTTGCCTTGTCTTTTCTATTTTTTAAATACATGTTTTAATATTTTTCACATTTTTGTTCTTTCTTTCACAGATTGAAAGTAAAAAAATTACAAGTGATCAAGTTAACGACAACTATAAGGTAAGTATTTAGTACTCTTTACCCTTACATCTCTATCACATTCAACTTTCGCTCACTGTTTTTTTAACACCTTCCCTCAGGGTTGTTGTTTTAGTCCGGTCCTATCCCTACCTCTCATTCCACATCCTTTACTCTCTTTCTTTTTAATTTGAACATTCACTCACATTCTCCAAGTAACTCTCGTTTAATATTCTTCTACTCTCTTTTTTTCTTTCACTTCCTTATCTATTTTCTTTTTCTCTTTTATACCCTCTTACATCTTTTCTTTGTATAATTATCTATTATACAGTATCTCTGTGTTACTCCCTCTAGCTGTCTTTCCTTTAACATTATTCTCTCTGTCTCCTTCCCTTATACTCACTCTTTATTTTTTTTATTTTTATTTTTTGGTTCGCTTCCGGTTCGCGCACCAGCGCGCGAACCGGGAAGCGAATAAAAAAAAAAGAGATTGCCAGAGTGCTAAACATTTTAGCAATTTTTTATAAATGGGAGGTAGTTCTGAAAAGAACTTTTTTTTATTGTTTTTCTTGTTTTATATTTTTTTATTATTTTTCTGAACATTTTTTGTTGTATTTTTTGAACAATTTTATTTTTATTTTTGTTTTTTTGGGGGGGGAACAACGAAAAACAGGCATGAGAAAGGGCTCAACAGGAACAACAAAAAAATTACTTCTTGGGGCGTTTCGAGCACTTGTGGTTTTCAAATGCTCTATTAATTAAAATGATACTCATCTCCCCATAAGAAATTAGTGCACCACAATAAATGCACACTAGCTTCATGTGCGTAAAATAGTTTTGAATGCTTGGGACTGTCTCCCTCGCTTCTGGTCCCAATAGAGTTTCCTGTGACGATGTACTGGCCACAGGAGTTGGTGGGTTATCCTGGAGGTGACGCACCTCAGCAACGCTATAATTGATTGGATGCCACCTCTGCATGTGGCGGTGCATAGTATAGTTTCCAAAACTATACTTTTTGTCTGTGCCTCGGGACAGAACTGCATTGCAAAGGAGGCATGTCACCAGCCGGGCATTGACCTTTTTTTGCCCTCGAGGGTAAGAAAGAAATTGCCATATTAAATGGTCTTTGTGGTGGGATTGCCGGGGCTCTTCAGGCAAGAACTACCTCGGCTGTACCTCCTCTTCCTCTTCTTCTTCCTCTTCCTCTAGGTTTGGAAGGAACTGTGCAGGTGGTCCTGGCTTCCTAGGTGGTTGTGGTGGTGGTGGGGGTCCACTAGCTGCAGCTGCTACAGATGCCATGATTGAACAAGCAGAAACAGGTCTTCCTCTCACAAAGATGAAAGTCAGAGTGAGAAAAAAGGTGGGGGCTTTCATCATTTGGGGAAAAAAATGTTCTAAACCAATGAAAAGTGTTATTTTCAGGTCACATGACCTGTTACGCTTACGTTACGCGTCCCGCTTCGCGCCCGGAGCGCTTCCGGGGTGCTGCGCTTCGCGCCTCGGGCCGCGCTCCGGAGCACTTTCGAGTGCGCTAACGCGGCGCGTCATAAGACGCATTACGCGGCAACGCGATATGTTGCGCTTACGCGACGTGTCACGATGTTGTTGCGCTAACGGAACGTTTCCTGGTGCGCGGATCGGGTCGCGGCACCAAATTGCGCTAACGGGAAGCTACCCGGTGCGCGGACCGGTAGCGAAAAAAAAAAAAAAATATATATATATATACATAAAAAAATTATATTAAATACATATAAAATATATTTTTCCATTAAAAGAAGAATACATTTGACAGCTTTTGATATTTGCAATTAAAAAACCCTTGCTTTGTACTGCCTGCACAAAATGCTTTGTTGTGTATTTCTTGCGAAAGCTTTGCAGTGAATTATTATAGCCAGGTGCTTTAGTAACTGCTAAATGTTGCCCTATGGTATGAGATATAGCATGCTCATGGGCTTTGCAGAGAAAAACACCTTTACCGCCAATTTCCCCTTTTGGAAGGAAATGAAGCGCTTTAATTCACTTAAACTCTTACTGAGAACCTAAAAACCCCTTCGAGGCCCAGTTCAGCCAGGATGTTCAGGAATGCGCTTTTCCGCTTCACTCGCCTCAGGGGTTGCTTGGAGTTGCAACAAAGAAGAAAAGTGGCCAAAAACCGATGCCGCAAAGCACCAACAAAAAGAAGGGAGACCTCAGACGCACCAGGTTAGAAGAGGTTTCGACGCCATGGCGGGGAAAGATGGGAAACAAGTCACAAATGACCAAAAAAAGAGCAAAAACAAGACCCCTGCTTCGCCGGAAAAGGAACTTGACGGCCATGGCAACAAAACTATAACACTAGACACACTACTGAGGAAGATAACAGAAGGAAATGATCTAACAAAGGCCACAAAAAAGACAGTGGACAACATCCAGATAGAACTGATAGCAATCAGAGCCGAGCAAAGCAAGGCCAACGGCAGAATCGATGAGGCGGAGAAAAGAATAGGCCAGCTGGAAGACCGCGCTAGTGTGACACACAAGGACCTGGGCTTGGTGATAAAGAGAACCACAGCATTACAGAGAACCATGGCGGAGCAAGAGGACAGAAGCCGCAAAGGAAATGTAAGACTCTTGGGAGTGCCCGAAGAGGAAGAGAACACACCAGGGGCATGCGCCCTAATGCTGGAGACCATAATCCCCAAACTTACCGGTCTCAGTTTTGACAGGCCGCTCAAAATCGTCAAAGCCTACCGCATACCAGCGAAGAAACAAGTGAACAGCAACACTCCCAGACCAATAATATGCAAGCCATTAAGAGACAATCACACAGATGCAATCTTCGCCGTGGCCAGGAAAGGCCGCCCAATGTTGTTAAACGGGAAGAAGGTAACAATCACCCAAGACTTCTCCAGGCTCACAGTGGAAGTGAGGAAAGGCTCCCTAGCCCTGAGAGAACAACTGCGCAAAAAAAACATTACCTTCACTTTTGCAGGCCCGTCCAAAATGAGAATAACGGACCGGCACGGAAGTAGAATCTTCGACGACCCCAACGACCTACATAGATACCTACAAGGCCCGGCACCAGAAGAAATGGAGCTACAAAGCCCAGGAGCAAAGCGAAGAGCATCCTCAGATGGAGCCGACGGAGAGGAAGAATGATGAAGGCGCGGAACCAACACTAATGGAACTCAAACGAACTTACCTACCTCAGACAAACACACACACAATCAACCGCATCTACCTCAAGGATGCCGCCGACAACTACGGGTAGGAAGAAGAGGGGGAAAACCACAACAGCCGTATCCTTTTTCATTGTATTTCCCTTTCCCTCCTCTCTCAGCGAAATTGCGTATGCACCAACTCACCAATACAGACTATGCAAGGACTCAAAAAGCCTAAGAGACAGAGACTTGGGGGGGAGGAAGTGGGAGGACCCTTGCTGTCGCACACCCATTTCTCTACAGGCGGGGGGAGGGAGGGAGGGGGGGGGGTGGACAGGGGGGATGGGAGGGACAGGTGGACAGGAGGGCTAATGATACAGTATGCATTTGTGTAACTAGACTTTCCCTTTCTCTTTCTTGCTATATCTTTTCCTCACCTATCATCCCACACCGCACATTCCAATCCCCGGAGGGGGGGCCACAAGGTGCGCCACGGAAAATGGACATACAAGCCAGCACTAAAACAAAAGGAAAACAATGACACCAGCGATAGCACTAGACCACCATGAACGACTCAACAAGAGCTAGCCTTACCACAAAACGTTAAAGGCCTGAACCATCCGATCAAGCGCAGGAAAATACTAGACCATCTTGCCAAACTAAAAGGCGACATCTACACGTTGCAAGAAACTAAACTTTCAGAAGAAGAAGCTAAGTTACTCAAAGCAAAGTGGATAGGGGACGTACTCTGCTCGCCGGCGAAAGGGAAGAAACGTGGAGTAATAACCATACTGAGCAAGAGGGCCAACCTAACCATACAAACGACAAATGCAGACGAAGACGGACCTATACTAATAAGAAGCGTGCAGAAAGGAAACAACTGAATACATGTAGCCAACATCTACGGACCAAACTCTGAAGATAAAAAGTTCTGGCAGGAGGTGGACAGCAAACTATCCGACATACCGCAGAACGACCTTGTGCTAGTAGCAGGAGACATGAACAAGACGATGGATCAGGCCACAGACAGGCACCCAAACAGACCAAGCCATGACTCTCACAACAACAAAACCCTGAAAGACTTGTGCATCAAACAACACCTCGCGGACCCGTGGAGGCTACAACACCCAACGGCACGCGAGTACACTTTCTACTCGCACCCACACAATTCCTACAGTAGGATAGACTACATACTGATGTCCAACACTCATACGCACCTAATAGAGGAAACGGAGATAGCTCCAATAACCATCTCAGATCACGCGCACATATCACTCGCTCTGAGCGGCAAACACAATGAAACTCCAACGAGAAGATGGAGACTAAACGACGACATCCTGCAGAACAGAGAAAACGTGAAAGAAATCGAGGAAGCACTAAAAGACTACCTCAAACACAATGACAATGGCGAAGTAGGGAAGAGCACCATTTGGGACGCTCTCAAAGCGACCCTAAGAGGGAAACTGATCAACATCAAATCGAGGATGAACAGAAGTAGGAACAAAAAATCACCGAAAAAGAGGAGGAGATAAAAACACTGGAGAGAGGACACTGCGCAAACATAACGGACAAGAATACACTCACCACGCTCACAAAGAAGAAATACGAGCTGAACAAGATCTTGAGCGAAAGAGCAGGCTCATGGCTGACAAAATTCAAATCTGTGAACTTGTGCGCCGCCAACAAAGCAGGGAAACAACTGGCATCCTACCTAAAAGCAAAACAAAGGCAACACACAATCGCAGCGATAACGGACCGAACCAACAAGTCTCAAACAACAAACAAAGGAATACTAGAAGTCTTCAGACAGTTCTATCAAGAACTATATTCCGAAGATAAGAACCTGAGCAGAGACGGCGGAGCCACTCTTCTCAACAACACTAATCTGCCAGAACTTAAAGAGGACGAAAGGGACTCGCTGGAAGCTGACATAACAGAAGGGGAAATTGAAGCAGCAATTAGCCAGCTAAAACAGAACAAAGCACCAGGGCCGGATGGATACACTACCATGTTCTATAAAACCTTCGGCCAGCAAATAAAAACGCTACTGGCAGAAACATATTCTGCCTGCATACAGAACGGCAAGATGACGGAGTCCATGAGCGAAGCTAACATCACAATAATCCCCAAGGAGGGGAAAGACCCACAATACCCGCAGAACTACAGACCTATCTCGCTAATAAATGTTGACTGTAAAATCTATGCGAAGATACTGGCTAATAGACTAAACAAAGTCCTGCCAAACATCATCCACAGCTCGCAGGTGGGGTACATCAAGAACAGGCTATCGCAAGACAACACAAGGCTATTGTGCCATCTAATCAACCACACAACACAGAGCAGCGAACAGGCAGTCATGATAGCGCTAGACACAGAGAAGGCTTTCGATAGAGTTTCGTGGCCGTTCCTAAGGAACTGCATGAGCAGATTTGGCCTGGGGGAGAAATACATATCCATGGTGATGGCCCTCTACAATGGACCGAAAGCTAAAATAGTGGTGAACAGCAGTACATCCGAAACGCTTACACTAGGCAGAGGCACCAGGCAAGGATGCCCCCTCTCACCGGGCCTCTTCCTGCTGGCACTAGAACCCCTACTAGCCAGAATTAGAGACAATACTGAAATAACGGGCGTCAAAGTCAAAGAGAAGACGGTAAAACTCGCTGCATATGCGGATGACATCCTCATCACAACCACGAACCCATCTACGTCAATAGCAGCACTCATGGACACAATAGGAGAATATGCGGAAGCCTCAGGGTATAAACTCAACAAAGACAAATCAGAGTGCAAACCAATGAACGTCCACACCACAAGAGAGGTCCTTGGGGACTCTGGCCTGGCATGGCAGACAAAGCCACTCAAATACCTAGGGCTGCTGTTTGGGAGAGACCTAACATCCACGCTACAACATAACGAGGACTCAACGCTGAAAAAAATAAAAGAAAGACTAGAGCTATGGTCTCCAAAATACATAAGCTGGTGGGGCAGGATAGAAACGATCAAGATGATGATAACGCCAGCAATCAACTACACGCTAAGCATGCTGCCACTCCCGATGACAGAAGCCTTCCACAGGAAACTAGACAAACTAATCAACATCTTCTTATGGAAAAACAAAAAACCCAGAATCAGCCTACATAAACTGAGACTAACTAAAGACCTTGGAGGCCTCATCCTGGCCTATCAAATAGCCTGCCTGGCAAGACAAGGGAGCTCCTGGCTAGACGACACCCAAACCTATAAACCAGTCTGGCTAAAGGTGGAGAAAGACATTCTGGGAGGCCTTAACCCAGTAGCTCTTCTAACAGACACCCCCAAAGATCCAACCCAATACTGAAACACACCAGGGAAGCTCTGATGAAAATAGACAGACGCATGGTGCGGAAATTGAAAGGCACAGCCTGGGAATCCATCTGGTTCAATACAAAAGTAACCTACCAAGGGGCAACAATGCACAATGACACATGGATCGAGAAAGGAATCAGTCTTCCCAAACAGATGGAAACTAAGCAGAAGCCGCTAACCTTTCAGAACCTGCAGCAATTACACAGACTCTCAAACCAAGAACTCTACAACTTCCTTAAGATCAAGACAGCCATAACCAAAGCAAACCTACACAGAGAAGAACCCATCATTATCAAATACATGCAAACCCTCAACTCAGCGGGCCACCAAACTGCAAAGATTTATAAGCTCCTAAGCCCCTCCACGCTGTCGCAGAACAAGAAAATAACCAACACATGGGAACTACTCCTAGGCAGGCAGCTAAATGAAAAAGAACGGGCCAAAATGTGGGGCTCAGCAACAACAAACAAAGTAACCCCACAATTAGCACAAACAAAATTCTGGCTCCTCCACAGGGCCTACTGGACTCCATCCAGGCTCCACAAGATTGGCATTGTAGAATCTGGCAACTGCTGGAACTGCCAGAAAGAGGAAGGCACCCTGGAGCACCTTATCTTCAAATGCGTGAAAGTCAAGAAGTTCTGGACACAGATCAACACATTCCTAAACGACATGCTCAAAGCAGACCTAACAATTAGCTTTGTAAGCCTAGCAACAGAACACGTGACTGCAAGCCTAAACAGCAGAGAAGAGAGAGACCTACTAGACCTGCTCCTCACTGCGGCCCTAAAAATAATCCTGACGAACGGGAAGAACACTGCCAAAGCAAATTTTAAAACATGGATTAATTGGGTCACCTTCCTAAGAGGAGCATACAACATTACAGGTAAATTCTCAAAGGAGCACAACTCAAAAGAGCGCATGTGGGAGCCACTCGACGAGCAGCTGAAGAAAGCCCAGTAACTAAAAAAACCAACAGATTTGGGACAACCCCACCCCCTTCTCTCTTCTTCTTCCCTCTCTCCCTCACTTGGGGGAAAACCAAAGATAAGCACGTATTCACAAATGGACTGTATACAAGAGCTGCCAAATGTATATTCCACTTATATTGTTTATCAATAAAAATGTATTAAATTAAAAAAAAAAAAAAAAAAGAATGCGCTTTTCCAGAGAGAAGGCCCTGGTTTCTGAGGCCTTGGAGGTTGATGAAGGCCTTGTGCCGTCTCCAGGAACGCGCAAGTTTTATGGCCCTTACAGTGGAACGCTGGAAGCCCCCTTAATGCTGTATGTATCAGGGAGGGGGCAGGGGCTGTGCTGAGAACTGGGCTACGTGCAAACCAAAAGGTTTGGCTTTGCCGCTAGTTAAATTGGGGCCCTGGGTGCTTTTTATAAATATTTGTTATGCCCACTAGGTAGATAGTCGGGAATTAAGCACCCTGCTTGCTGGCCACTGTTAAGAGGTTAAACTGTCTTTTAATGCAGGACTACACCCCTTACCCTATATGTCTGAAAATGAAATAAAGGCTGGGATATAATCCCTTCCCATGACGCCTTTTGAATATTTGTGCTTTTGAACTGCAGTACCAAAATCCTGCATGCGTACCCGCACGGTGCTGTAAATACCGGCAGGTTACACAGACTAGTATATATTCCGAATTTGTTTAAATAAATCCGGCTTACATTTTAAAGCCCTGCGCTTGTGCGTGGAGCATTTTATCTGTCATGATGCTGTCATGCATTCAAGATGAAAATCTTACCTCCTTTGTGGATGAAGTATTCGCTCAGTGCAGAAAATCCCCATACCGTCTGGGGACAGTTTTGTAAAGGCAACCAAGTGTACTTGCCTTGCTGCATGAGGAATAATGTGGGCAGCGCCCAACAAGGTGCTTGGCTCAAGATTTCTCCCTCATGCAACTCTGTCATTACCACCTATCTCCTTGGAGTTTCTGGTGGGCCTCTTTTGCCTGCTGCGTCTGCTGCTGTCTTTTCACCGAAATCATCGGGGCACCTCCGATCTCCATGGCGGAAAAAATAATCTGAGAGCCTGCACACACACGATGGGGGTTGTAGCCTCAAAAGAGGGATCAGGTTTCGCAACCTCCCACAGCAAAAAAAAAAAAAAAAAAAATACAAAGCACTTTCCGACTCCAACCACAAGATGGCGGAATATGCACAGCATAGTGAATCCAGAAAGATTCACGCTGCAAAACCTTAGGTTCACTGTAAAGGAGGCCATCCTCCCAGTACACGTGAAAACTGCTGGTCTCCTGATCGGTCGCTTGGGTTTCGGCCTGTCGCCGCATGCCTTCAAGTGTGGGGCACTCCTTCTGCGCCCAACAGAATTCCTCCCGGGTAGGCCCTCCTTCACATGCCACTCGGCAAGGGTCGGCAAGTCCCCCACGGGAACAACATCCACCTCCGCAGACTCCGGGAGTACCTCTGCGGGCTCCCCATCCATCACACGGGGTGTGTCCTCCACTCCATTCTCCTCTGGACCGGTATTGGGTTGGGTCGTTGTTTCAGGTGGGTGTATGTGGTTATAAAAGACTGTGAGCCCCGGAATGAAGTGGCAGTCTCCTGAGAACCGACCATTGATGTACTTCTAGGATAACTGTGCATAGCTGCTGCTAATAAATTCAGTTTTCTACGCTAACAGAGTGTTTCGTGTCTCTGTACAACGAGGCAGGTGAACTCGGAGATCTCAGGCGTGCCCTGGGCCGCCAGGCCCATAAAGGCCTGGTTCTTCACTGTGGTAAAAGTGTGCAGGGGGGCTGTTTTAAAAGTGTGGAGGGGGCTGTGGTAAAAGTGTGGAGGGGGCTGTGGTAAAAGTGTGGAGGGGGCTGTGGTAAAAGTGTGCGGGGCTGTGGTAAAAGTGTGGAGGGGCTGTGGTAAAAGTGTGGAGGGGGCTGTGGTAAAAGTGTGGAGGGGGCTGTAGTAAAAGTGTGCAGAGGGCTCTGGTAAAAGTGTGGAGGGGGCTGTGGTAAAAGTGTGGAGGGGGCTGTCGTAAAAGTGTGGAGGGGGCTGTGGGAAAAGTGTGCAGGGGGATGTGGTAAAAGTGTGGAGGGGGCTGTGGTAAAAGTGTGGAGGGGACTGTGGTAAAAGTGTGGAGGGGACAGTGGTAAAAGTGTGCGGGGGCTCTGGTAAAAGTGTGCAGAGGGCTCTGGTGAAAGTGGCGAGAAGGTCATAAAGGGGAGCAGCCAAAGTGCAGGCACCTGCATGCCAAAGAGAAATCTTAGCAAGGAAAGAACATGTGACCAAAGATTTGCACTGGCACACTAGAGGTAATCCTTGGCATGTGGGACACTGTAAGAACTGGGACCACCAGCTCTCAAGGGGGTAGCATGGCTTGAGCAGGAAGGCAGGCAGGGGCTTGCGTGTAAATCAGCCACTTAACACACTCATCCAATGAAACACACAGTGGCGCAATAATGGAGACCACACCAGTAGTTGTATTTGAAAGAAATCAAGATCTTTTATATAATGAAATTAAATGAAATTAGATTTGTAAAGCGCATGGCTGCCCAAAAGCGTCCCAGCGCTGCCTAACAGATAACAGAAAACTCAAAAGGAACTGGAATTTTTAAGGAGTTTTAGGGAAAAGAAAAAATGTAAGCAGCTTTCGGAACTTAGGAAGGGAAGGTTCAGTCCGAATATGCCTGGGGAGGGAGTTCCAATTTTTTGCTGCATTTACAGAAAAACGGTGGCCTCCTGTGCGGGCCTTCCTTACTCTATAAACTATGGCAAAATTATCAAGGTCCGATCGGAGGGCCCGATCGGAGGCTTTCAAATAGAGCGATGCATTATTAATTCATCAGCATTTCAGGTAAGCATTTCATTAAGACATTTCATAAATCACGTTCAGGCTGCATTTCCTATGAATGGGTGAACATTTCATTAAAATAATAACCAGCTCATCTAGCAGTGAAACACTAACTAACCCCGCCTGTCACATCAGACTCTTTGACAGGCAAAGGGGTAATTGTATAAACCTGGAGGATCCTACAAGACGCGACTATAGTAATGCGTTTAAGTAACACATCAAACCCCTCATGGACGCTTTTCCTAGAGGGCAATAAAATATATCGGCAGGTACTTATCAGTCTAACAAGGAACTCCAAAGAACACAGCCTTTAGTCATCAGTGACAAGCCCTTCTTCTTGTGAATACAGGTCGGCTTGCGACCTAGATCAGATCATCAGAATACTAGGGAAGCCCACCTCTGCAAGAAAATTCAGTACAGTGTAGTGAAACTCCCTCTCATTTCAGGCTTGTTAATATGGTGCACTATGAACATTTCAGCTTGTAAATATGGTGCACTATGAACATTTCAGGCTTGTAAATATGGTGCAAAGGGGAAAGTGGGGCGGCCGGTCGGAGGGGGGCTCCAGGGCTCCACGTCCCCCTCCGGGAAGAGTCGGCGCTTCCCCGGGTGCCGGGCCTCGAGCAGAAGGCTCGTTCTGGGCAGCCAATGGCTGCGCAGCTTGGCGGGGGCGTGGCCAATGACGAGGCCGGAGTCCCCCGTCACGTGCTGCAGGCAGGGGGAGGCTTCAGGCCTAGTGCGGCCTGGTGATTACGATGCAGCGGCCCTCTCCTGACACCGGGGGCCGCCGAGGGGGGTTCAATGGCGCGTCTCTTCACCAGAGCGCCGGGACAGTCGAATGGGAATAATATCCGGCCCAGCGCGGCCTCTCAGGATTTCCGGCGGCCCTCTCCTGGCATATGGGGGCCGCTGAGGGGGGAGTTCCCGCGTCCTCTGGGGAGATTCCTTGATGCCTTAGGGGGGGCGCAGACGGCTCCGGGCCGTGGCAATGAGTGGGGGGATGCTAGTGCCTCGTGAATGCAGGGTCCAGGCACCGCAGCGCTCGCTCGGGGGGCAAATCAGATGGCTCAGGAGAGCGCTTGGTGTGGGGCAGCCCAGGGCTTTGGGGGAGATGCTTCTCGGCGCTGTGCAGGGCCACAGTATACAGCGCGTAGCCAAATAAACAGCAGACAGTGCTGGCAGGAGGGTAGGCAAACAGTTCAGTCATGGGGGGAGACAAGTGAGGCAATAAGGGCCCACTGCAGGCAGGGGGTGTGCAGGGCAGCACAGTCCAGTACCTGGTCGATCCCCCAGCAGTCTCTGGTCACAGAAAAGCAGTTCTCTTGGCGCTTGGATGGTTCTGCGCCCTTAGGTGGTTATTTCTTGAAGTTGCTGAGGAGAGGGGAGGGGGTTTTGAGTTGAAAGCTTGAAGAGTTTCTCCTCAGTCACTGCAGATGGACCCTGGGGTTCCCTACCACTGGGCCAGATCAGGGGGCTAGCTTGGGACACCTCACCCAGCTTAAGAGGCAGCACCTCAATCCTGTCACTCCCAGTAGCATAGGTTCCTCACTAGGCCCTCCTGCCTAAAACTCCTGTGTGGGTTCCCCAGGTCAGTGATGCCCCAACTGACTAAAATGTTTCCCTCCCTTTCCTTATATAGCGTCAGTTGGCAGTTGGCAGTGGCAGTTGGTGTCACCTCCCCTGTTCTGGAAGGTTCCAGGAGCTTCCCTCATTCTAGCTATGGGCAGGCTGGCAGGCTGGTATGGCAACATTGTTTAAGGGTTCCAGCCAGCTCCTGGCTACTAGAGTGCGCCTATACAGACCACGCTGCAGTAGCAGGGGTCAGTGGCCGCCATGTTGGAAGTAGAGAGCACCTGCACCCTGGCATTGATTAGCAATGGGAGGGTGCCCAGAGTCCTAAATCCAACAAAAAGTAGGTGGAAAAAATGAGGCAAGGGCAAAAAGTCACAGGGAAAGACCACCCTAGGGCTGACAGGTCTAACATGCGTCCCCCCCAGCTGAAAGTGGGGAGAGCTACCCAACCTCTAGGGAGTTCTCGTCACTAAGGCGGAAAAACTGGGAGAGACCGTCAGCATTGGCGTGGTCAGCTCCGGGCCGATGTTCCACCCTAAAGTCCATCCCCTGTAGGGAAATGGACCACCTTAGCAACTTAGGGTTTTCGCCTCTCATTTGCATGAGCCAGCAAAGAGGTCGGTGGTCGGTTTGAACCAGGAAGTGAGAGCCAAAAAGGTATGGCCTCAACTTCTTCAAAGCCCAGACCACAGCGAAGGCTTCTCGCTCGATGGTACTCCATCGCTGTTCCCGAGGGAGGAGTCTTCTAGAGATGAAGGCCACAGGTTGGTCTTGGCCATCATTGTTGAGTTGCACCTACGCCATGCTCTGAGGCATCTGTCTGCACGATGAATTCTTTTTGGAAGTCCGGAGTGGCCAGCACCGGAGCGGTGCACATCGTGCGCTTCAGTGTTTCAAATGCCTCCTGGCAAGCAGCCTTCCAGATGACCTTGCGTGGCAGCTTCTTGGACGTTAACTCTGTCAAGGGGGCCACGATGGTGCCATAACCCTTGACGAACCTGCGGTAATAGCCAGTGAGGCCAAGAAAAGCTCGGATCTCAGTCTGAGATTTGGGGGGCTCCCAGGCCATGATGGTCTCAATTTTGGCCTGGAGGGGTTGCACCTTACCTCCGCCCACCAAGTGCCCCAGGTACACCACAGAGCCCTGTCCAATCTGGCACTTGCTAGCCTTGATGGTCAAGCCAGCACGTTGCAAAGCCTGCAGCACCTCCTGGAGATGCTGCAGATGGTCCTCCCAGGTGCTACTGAAGACAGCTATGTCATCCAGGTACGCCGCTGAGAAGGACTCCAGGCCAGATAGCACCTGGTTCACCAACCGCTGGAAGGTGGCCGGAGCATTCTTGAGCCCGAAGGGCATTACTCGAAATTGGAAGTGGCCCTCGGGGGTGGAGAATGCTGTCTTCTCCTTTGCTCCATCGGCCATGGCAATCTGCCAGTACCCTGATGTCAAGTCGATGGTGCTGAGCTACTTGGCTGCTCCCAGCCGGTCAATCAGCTCATCTGCCCGTGGTATCGGGTAAGCATCTGTCTTGGTGATAGAGTTCAACCCCCGATAATCAACACAGAACCGAAGTTCTGGTGTGGTGCCCGGTAGAGCCGCTTTTGGCACAAGCACAACCGGACTAGCCCACGGGCTGCTGGAGGGTTCAATCACTCCCAGCTCCAGCATCTTGGTCACCTCACCCTGGATGCTGCTCTTTACTTTATCGGACAGCCGGTAAGACTTGTTTTTCACTGGCGGGCTGTCTCCTGTGTCCACATCATGGGTACACAGATGGGCGATTCCAGGTGTGAGGGAGAACAACGAGGCGTGCTGCGCCAATACCTGGCGGCAGTCCCTCTGTTGCTCTGGGGTCAAGGATGGGGAGAGGACAACTCCCTCCACTGAACCATCCTTCTCCTGAGCAGCTAAAAGGTCAGGAAGAGGCTCACTTTCCTCCTCCTCGCTCCCATCCGTCACCATGAGGAGAGCAAGCTCTGATCGTTCATGGTGAGGCTTCAGGCGGTTGACGTGGAGCACCCGATGGGATTGACGGGGGGGTCTTCAAGTCAACTAGGTAGGTGGTCTGGCCTCGACATTCCACAATCTTGTATGGACCAGTCCACCGGTCCTGGAGGGCACTAAGCTCCCCAGGCTCCATGACCCACACCTTCTGTCCAGCTTCCAACTCTACCGTCCGAGCATTGCGGTCATACCACTCCTTCATGACGGCTTTGCTAGCCTCTAAGTTGTCTGAGGCTTCCTTCCACAGCTTGGCCATCTGGCTGCGGAATGCCAGCATGTAGCTGACAACATCACGGGGAAGCTTCTGCGAAGTCTTCTCCCACCCCTCTCTGACCAGACTGAGGGGTCCCTTAACGGGATGGCCATAGAGCAATTCGAAGGGGCTGAACCCGACTCCCTTTTGTGGTACCTCACGGTATGAAAACAGGAGGCAAGGGAGGAGGATGTCCCATTTCCACCTCAGGTCTTCTGGCAGACTCCGGATCATCCCCATCAAGGTCTTGTTGAAGCGCTCTACGAGCCCGTTAGTCTGGGGGTGGTAAGGAGTGGAGAACCGATAGGTCACTCCGCACTCCTTCCACATGGCTTGCATGTAGGCCGACATGAAATTTGTGCCTCTGTCTGACACCACGACCTTGGGGAATCCCACTCAGGTGAATATCCCCATCAGGGCCCGCGCCACTACAGGTGCAGTAACGGTCCTCAGAGGGATGACCTCCGGGTACCGAGTGGCGTGGTCCACTAACACCAGGATGAACCGATGTCCCGCAGAGGTCGGAGGGTCCAATGGCCCAACGATGTCTATTCCGACCTGCTCGAAAGGGGTCCCGACCACTGGGAGCAGCTCCAACGGGGCCTTTACTTTGGTCCCCGTCTTGCCACTGGCCTGGCAAGTCTTGCAGGTCTTGCAGTAAGTGTCAGAGGCAACCCTCATCCTAGGCCAATAGAAATGTGGGACGAGCCTTGCAAAGGTCTTGTCCTGGCCCAGGTGTCCAGCTAAGGGTATCTCATGAGCCAGTTCCATTAAAAAGGCCCGGTAACACTGGGGGACCACTAAGGCCCTCGATGATCCATGCACCGGAACCCTTGGCTCACTGTACAGGAGGCCGTCCTCCCAATACACGTGGTAACTGCCGGTCTCTGGGTTGACCACTTGGGCTTCGGCCTGTCGCCGCATGCCTTCAAGCGTGGGGCACTCTTTCTGCGCCCAACAGAATTCCTCCCGGGTAGGCCCTCCTTCCACATGCCACTCGGCAGGGGTCGGCAGGTCCCCAACGGGAAAGACATCCACCTCCACGGACTCCGGGGTTACCTCCGCGGGCTCCCCATCTATCACACGGGGTGTGTCCTCCACAACACTCTCCTCTGGACTGACATTGGGTTGGGCCATTGTTCCAGGCTCCAACCCAGGTTGAGCTTCTTGCCGGGCAGCCATGGACTGTGTGACTACGCAAGTCCACCCTGGTAATCCCAGCATCTCAGTGTGGGCCTTAAACTCCACTTCCTTCCAGGCGGTATGTTTGAGGTCATTACCGAGCAGACAGTCCACAGGTAAGGCAGGGCTGATCGCAACTCTCAAGGGACCGGACACTCCTCTCCACTCAAAGGGAACTTGAGCCACCGGATAGTAGCTCAGACTGCCGTCAGCCAACACGGCCGGATGGTACACATCAGGAACAACCTGCTCAGGGGACACCAGCCGCCTCACTACGGTGGTCATGCTGGCTCCTGTGTCCCTCAGAGCGTCCACCTCCTCCCCATTGACCTTCACCCTCTGCTGATACTTAGCAGTATTTGATGGTAAGGGCGTCACTGGGACCATCTCTCTATCCCCAAGTGAAACCAGGGTCAGGCCTGTCCACTCCCCTTCCCTATCTAGGGGCAGCTCCAACCCAAGCGCTACACTAGCCACCCCGGGACTCTTGCCACCAGTGGGGGCTGGGGGTCGTTTGAGACACTGGGCATCTCCCTTGTAGTGTCCGACCTCTCCGCATTCATAGCACCGGACCACTTTTGGCTGCTGACTCTTGTCAGGGTAAGTTAGTTTTGGGGAATTCCTCTGAGGTGGGGTACCTACTCCTTTCCCAAACTGTCTAGTTTGTGGGCCTCGTGAGAACTCCGGTCTTTTATCTCCACCCTCTTTCTTCTGAGGGGCGCCCTGTCCACCTTTCGGGCCATCTCCCCCGGGGCCCTTGTGTGACACCCGGGTGCTAACCCAAGTATCCGCCTCCTTCGCAAGCTCACAGGGATCCGTAAGCTTGCGGTCTACCAGATTTTGGCGTAGCTCTGGAAAACACTTATCCAAGAGGTGCTCTCTCAAAAAAAGGTTATACAGACCCTCATAATCACGCACCTCGCTGCCACGCACCCAACCATCCAGAGCCTTACGGGCATACTCAAAAAAATCCACCCAATTCTGTGTGGACAGCTTATGGCTGCCACGAAACCTCTGGCGATACCTTTCAGGGTTGGGGCCAAAATGTTTGATAAGCGGCTCCTTCATAGGGGTGTACCTAAACTGGTCTGCCTTTTCCAATACAGGAGGGTGTCCCTGACGTCAGGAGGTATATACCAGTACAAACCACCTCCCCAATGTTTCTCGGGCACCCCATGGGCACTTAAGGCCACTTCATACGCCTCCAACCACCTGGCGATGTCATCCCCCTTGGTGTAGCTCGCTATCACCTCCTTGGGTAACCAGAATCTGGGCTCCTGCTGAACCCCTGGTACGCTGCCACCATTAGGACTCCCTGGCGCACCCAACTGTAATGCTCTCAGCTCCATTTCTTTGAGCTGAAGCTCGTGCGCCAGCTTCCTTTCCTCCATTGCTAATCTTTCTCTCTCCAAAGCAAACTCTCTATCTTCCCTTTCTCTTTCAGTAATTGTATTTGAAAGAAATCAAGATCTTTTATATAGGCTTTCAAATAGAGCGATGCATTATTAATTAATCAGCATTTCAGGTAAGCATTTCATTAAGACATTTCATAAATCACGTTCAGGTTGCATTTCCTATGAATGGGTGAACATTTCATTAAAATATTAACCAGCTCATCTAGCAGTGAAACACTAACTAACCCCGCCTGTCGCATCAGACTCTTTGACAGGCAAAGGGGTAATTGTATAAACCTGGAGGATCCTACAAGAAGCGACTATAGTAATGCGTTTAAGTAACACATCAAACCCCTCATGGACGCTTTTCCTAGAGGGCAATAAAACATATCGGCAGGTACTAATCAGTCTAACAAGGAACTCCAAAGAACACAGCCTTTAGTCATCAGTGACAAACCCTTCTTCTTGTGAATACAGGTCGGCTTGCGACCTAGATCAGATCATCAGAATACTAGGAAAGTCCACCTCTGCAAGAAAATTCAGTACAGTGTAGTGAAACTCCCTCTCATTTCAGACTTGTAAATATGGTGCACTATGAACATTTCAGCTTGTAAATATGATGCACTATGAACATTTCAGGCTTGTTAATATGGTGCAGAGGGGAAAGTGTTTGATCCTCCAAACTCTTGAGGCACATTAGTAGGGGGCCAACAGGGCCCAGTCTCAGTTAACCCCGGGGTAGGGGCGACCTCGGGCCAACTCGGCCTACCGCCCTCCTCCCCAGGGGGTTACCTCTCTTCTTCGACCCTCCGGGGCCCTTGCGAAGATGCTGCTGCAGGCGAGAGGGGCTTCGTCCCTCTCGTAGCTTCACTCGGCCTGGCGCTGGGAGAGCGGACAGCTGTGGGGCAGCGGCGCTCGGGGGCGGCCGGTCGGAGGGAGGCTCCAGGGCTCCACGTCCCCCTCCGGGAAGAGTCGGCACTTCCCCGGGTGCCGGGCCTCGAGCAGAAGGCTCGTTCTGGGCAGCCAATGGCTGCACGGCTTGGCGGGGGCGTGGCCAATGACGAGGCCGGAGTCCCCCGTCACGTGCTGCAGGCAGGGGGAGGCTTCAGGCCTAGTGCGGCCTGGTGATTACGATGCGACGGCCCTCTCCTGACACCGGGGGCCGCCGAGGGGGGATCAATGGCGCGTCTCTTCACCAGAGCGCAGGGACAGTCGAATGGGAATACTTTTCGGCCCAGCGCGGCCTTTCAGGGTTTCCGGCGGCCCTCTCCTGGCATATGGGGGGCGCTGAGGGGGGAGTTCCCGCGTCCTCGGAGGAGATTCCTTGATGCCTCAGGGGGGCGCAGACCGCTCTGGGCCGTGGCGGTGAGTGGGGGGATGCTAGCGCCTCGTAAAGGCAGGGCCCAGGCACCGCAGCGCTCGCTCGGGGGGAAATCAGATGGCTCAGGAGAGCGCTTGGTGTGGGGCAGCCCAGCGCTTTGGGGAGATGCTTCTCGGCGCTGTGCAGGGCCACAGTATACAGCGCGTGGCCAAATAAACAGCAGACAGTGCTGGCAGGAGGGTAGGCAAACAGTTCAGTCATGGGGGGAGACAAGTGAGGCAAGAAGGGCCCACTGCAGGCAGGGGGTGCGCAGGGCAGCACAGTCCAGTACCTGGTCGATCCCCCAGCAGTCTCTGGTCACAGAAAAGCAGTTCTCTTGGCGCTTGGATGGTTCTGCGCCCTTAGGTGGTTGTTTCTTGAAGTTGCTGAGGAGAGGGGCGGGGTTTGAGTTGAAGGCTTGAAGAGTTTCTCCTCAGTCACTGCAGATGGACCCTGGGGTTCCCTACCACTGGGCCAGATCAGGGGGCTAGCTTAGGACACCTCACCCAGCTTAAGAGGCAGCACCTAAATCCTGTCACTCCCAGTAGCATAGGTTCCACACTAGGCCCTCCCGCCTAAAACTCCTGTGTGGGTTCCCCAGGTCAGTGATGCCCCAACTGACTAGAAAGTTTCCCTCCCTTTCCTTATATAGCGTCAGTTGGCAGTTGGCAGTGGCAGTTGGTGTCACCTCCCCTGTTCTGGAAGGTTCCAGGAGCTTCCCTCATTCTATCTATGGGCAGGCTGGCAGGCTGGTATGGCAACATTGTTTAAGGGTTCCAGCCAGCTCCTGGCTACTAGAGTGCGCCTATACAGACCACGCTGCAGTAGCAGGGGTCTGTGGCAGCCATGTTGGAAGTAGAGAGCACCTGCACTCTGGCATTGATTAGCAATGGGAGGGTGCTCAGAGTCCTACAGCCAACAAAAAGTAGGTGGAAAAAATGAGGCAAGGGCAAAAAGTCACACGGAAAGACCACCCTAGGGCTGACAGGTCTAACAGACACCCATGACAAAATATTAGCGCTAGCATCCTGAAGGTCTGTGGTAAAAGTCTGTAGGGGCTGTGGTAAAAGTGCAGAGGGAGCTGTGGTAAAAGTGCACAGGGGCTGTGGTAAAAGTATGCAGGTGGCTGTGGTAAAAGTGTGGAGGGGGCTGTGGTAAAAGTGTGCAGGGGGCTGTGGTAAAAGTATGCAGGTGGCTGTGGTAAAAGTGTGGAGGGGGCTGTGGTAAAAGTGTGGAGGGGACTGTGGTAAAAGTGTGGAGGGGGCTGTGGTAAAAGTATGCAGGGGGCTGTGGTAAAAGTATGCAGGGGGCTGTGGTAAAAGTGTGGAGGGGGCTGTGGTAAAAGTGTGCAGGGGGCTGTGGTAAAAGTATGCAGGGGGCTGTGGTAAAAGTGTGGAGGGGGCTGTGGTAAAAGTATGCAGGGGGCTGTGGTAAAAGTATGCAGGGGGCTGTGGTAAAAGTGTGGAGGGGGCTGTGGTAAAAGTATGCAGGGGGCTGTGGTAAAAGTATGCAGGTGGCTGTGGTAAAAGTGTGGAGGGGGCTGTGGTAAAAGTGTGCAGGGGGCTGTGGTAAAAGTATGCAGGTGGCTGTGGTAAAAGTGTGGAGGGGGCTGTGGTAAAAGTGTGGAGGGGGCTGTGGTAAAAGTATGCAGGGGGCTGTGGTAAAAGTATGCAGGTGCCCCTTCCTGTTCACCAACATTCCTGGTGCAATAGAGCCCATGTTGGCGCTAGACAGCAGGGCAGTGCAGCGCAGTGCAGGGCAGTGCAGGGAAGGGCAGGGCAGTGCAGCGCAGTGCAGGGCAGGGCAGTGCAGCGCAGTGCAGGGCAGTGCAGGGAAGGGCAGGGCAGTGCAGCGCAGTGTAGGGCAGGGCAGGGAAGGGCAGGGCAGTGCAGCGCAGTGCAGGGCAGTGCAGGGCAGTGCAGGGCAGTGCAGGGCAGTGCAAGGCAGTGCAGCGCAGTAAGGTGACTCACTGAGCTGCCCTTTGCCAGTGACGCAGGGCAGTGCAGGGCAGTGCAGCGCAGTGCAGGGCAGTGAGGGGACTCGCTGAGCTGCCCTTTGCCAGTGACGCAGGGCAGTGCAGGGCAGTGTAGGGCAGTGCAGCGCAGTGCAGGGCAGTGAGGGGACACGCTGAGCTGCCCTTTGCCAGTGACGCAGGGCAGTGCAGGGCAGTGCAGCGCAGTGCAGGGCAGTGAGGTGACTCGCTGAGCTGCCCTGCGCCACTGAGTTCTCTGCCCCTCAGTGTAACATCCATTTACAGTAATGAGTTGCATACATTCAGAGCGCTTGCAGGCGCAGGAGGCGCTATAAATACACGTCATTGTCGAGTTACACACACATCTGCAGAGCTCGATCGTATAAACCAACGGAGCTTTCAGAGCATAAAAAGAATGTATCTGTTCTCATCACTTTAACCTGCATTTATGTTTTATTTAAAGTGTGTGTATATTTTGTTGTTTTTTTCCCCTCCTCCCTGCGCCCCTCAGGGTCTCAGCTTCATGCTTTGAACGGGCTTTGGCTTCTGGGGCCTGTGAAGTACTTTGTACAACTTACATCACTTAATGTAAATGCACAGAGGCCTCCCCCCCCCCCCCCTTGTGCTTAGGGGGAGGCGGGGCGGCCCCTCTGGAGCGAGAGAGGGGGGGGTCTGTCGGGGGCAGGGGGACTTTCCATGGAAATTCAACATTTCTGCAGAATTGTGAAATGAAGGACAGAGGTGAACAGACCCCAGGGTGGGGCTCAGCCTGCCTGGCTCTCGCCCAACCCCTGCTGGTCAAATTAATGGACTTTATCCTGGGGGGGGGTTGAGGGGGGGCATGGGAGAGGGGGGAGGAGAATTGTATATTTACTGGAAAAATGTGCGGCCGTGTTTACCTTCCGGGGAAGAGTCAATTCCACTGTCTGATAGTGGGACAAGCAGAGAGAGAGGTCATGCTTGCACCCCCTGGAGCGCCTCGGTAGCCTCAGGCCTGCTTCAAAGCGCTGCACTGACTTGCACAACGAAGCACTATAAACCCACGAGCACTGAGCATGTAGGAAACGCAGCCAGGGATAGAAAAAACACAGCACCTGAAGCCATCACCTGAATAGTGCGTCGACAGAACACTGATGAAGATATAAACATAACTTAAGGCAGAGGCCTTATTTATGAAGGTCTGCGCCACATTTACGCCTCCGGTGAGTCACTTTTATTGCGACAATGTGGCGGCGTAAGTAATGTGCCATATTTATGAAGTGACGCATCTAGGCAGATGCGTCTCTTCGTAAACCCCTGCGCCACATTTTATCTGCCTCAGGTGTAATGTATGCAGGGTGTGCGTTCCCCACAAGAAAGGGTCGCAGGAGTGGCGCAGCGAAATCTATGAGATTTCATTGCACGACTTCTAGGACGCAAATGTATCAAAACCTTACCTCTGTCTCACGGCAGGCGTAAGAGCGACGCAGGCCCCTTCACAGGAGGCTTGCCCCCATGTGAAAGGATCATTGCTGGAGTTGCGTCACGCTTCCGACACAACTCCAGCAATGCGCCACTTTTGCGCCGACAGATACGTCAGAAATACTGATGTATCTGTCATTCCTCGCGACATGATGCGTCATACTGTAAATATGACGCGTCATTGGAGTTGCAAGGAGGGCGCACTGAGAAGTGTTGCATCGCTGCTTTCACGCAGTGATGCGCAACTTCTCATAAATGAGGCCCTGAGTATCAAAGAATTAACAGGTAAGTGAATAAACAGTCGCAAGTCTTGATTGATGGATTAGTTTCTTTTCTTTCATTCATAATCTTTTCTTCTCATTTCTCTCACACATGGGTAGCCGACGCGTTTCAACTTAAAAAAGGCTTCATCAGGGTTGCAAGTAATAAAAACACATAAATATACACAAACATATACAATTCCATATGATAACAACACTAAATACAAACGTAACATGTATGACCGAATACAACAAGCAAATATTTAGAAAAGACACTGCCTATAAAAAATCTCATTGAGAAAACCCCATACAAGGGTTTCTCCTAGATCTTAAGAGGAGTTGACAATTTATTGAAAGTACACGCAAATAAAATGTGTTTCATAGCATAATATTACAACACTAAAAAATAATACATATACAAATACACCCATGAGTTCTGATCCAAACAAGACATTCCTCATACAAGAGAATACAGAGGGGCATATTCACAAGAAACTATCGCCAAGTCAACGGCACTTTATCGCAGCCAAAGTTGCGATAAAAATACCTCCCCATTCACAAGCTGGTGTAAACAGCCCAAATCACCAGTTTACCCGCGATAGCAGCCACAAAAAACATCGCCACAGAGGACCCCAGCAACTATCGCTAATGAGATGCAGAGTGGGCGTTCCCATGCCAAAATCTGCAACAAAATCACACCACAACATTCACAACGACCAGCCACATCGGCGATAAAAACACAAAACAGGTGATAAGATTCGTTAGCACCAGGAAATCTACACCTGCTCTGACATAGTGTACAGTCGGACGGCAGCCTGCACCACAAAAGGGAGACCAGCCCAGGGCCACACCCTAAGGGCAACAGAAGACATGGAGCCATCCATCACGCTGCCCGGACACCAAGGAGGGCCACAACACCCACCAACACCACCCCCGGTACCACCCCTCCCTGGCACCCCCCGACCAAAGACATGCCACATCAGCCACACCCAAACATGCACAAAATAATCCACCTGACGTTGCACAATCACAACTGGTGACATGCATGTGTCGACACAGGGCCGTTTCTGCCATTAGGCAAGACTAGGCGGCCGCCTAGGGCGGCAAAAGGGAGAGGGCAGCAAAAAACATGCGTGCGTGAACGTTTGTTAAATAAATGTACCCCTTTTATTTGTGCTGTACTCGTTAGAATAAAGTTTTACCTTGAAACAGAGTTCAGGGAGAGAAAAGATACGTGGACTCTCTCCTTAAAATGTAATGGTAATACTTTTTTCAACAAAGCTATCTATAAATATGTGAGAAAGAAAAGAAGTTAAACACTTGTCAATTTTCTGAAAATAAGACAAAAAACACACAAACGTATATGAAAAATAAACTGAAACAAATAATAATTGGTATCTATGTCGCCTCCGCCCGAGGCTCTTCCTGCGACGGGAGTTGGCGCTTGAATGGTAAGCAGTGGGCTCCTGGCCGCAGCCTTGTCTTCTGTGTGTTTAATGCAGTCTTGTAATGACAAATTAACATAACTGAGTGGGCGTCGTAGCGTCGAGTGTCCATTTGTTTAACCTTGCTGCTCCCGGAACACTACTGAGAGTTACAGCACCAAGCCAGCTAGTACAAAGTGTCAGTAATCTCACTGCGGGCTCTGAAATCAATTGTGTCTTATGTCTGGTAATGAGGGGTGCACAGGGTCTGTGTATGGAGACAGGAACCTTTCTGCCCTGGGTCTGTGTACTGAAGAGAGGTTCCCTCCCGCCCCAGATCTGTGTACTGAACACAGGTTCCCTCAAGCCCAGGGTCTGTGTACTGAAGACAGGTTCCCTCCTGCCCAGGGTCTGTGTACTGAAGACAGGTTCACTCCAGCCCAGGGTCTGTGTACTGAAGACAGGATCCTTCGAGCCCAGGGTCTGTGTGGTGAAGACAGGTTCCCTCGAGCCCAGGGTCTGTGTACTGAAGACAGGTTCCCTCCCACCCAGGGTCTGTGTACTGAAGACAGGTTCCTTCGAGCCCAGGGTCTGTGTGCTGAAGACAGGTTCCCTCGAGCCCAGGGTCTGTGTACTGAAGACAGGTTACTTCGAGCCCAGGGTCTGTGTGCTGAAGACAGGTTCCCTCGAGCCCAGGGTCTGTGTACTGAAGACAGGTTCCCTCCCGCCCAGGGGCTGTGTACTGAAGACAGGTTCCTTCAAGCCCAGGGTCTGTGTGCTGAAGACAGGTTCCCTCGAGCCCAAGGTCTGTGTACTGAAGACAGGTTCCTTCGAGCCCAGGGTCTGTGTGCTGAAGACAGGTTTCCTCCAGCCCCAGGGTCTGTGTACTGAAGACAGGTTCCCTCCCGCCCAGGGTCTGTGTACTGAAGACAGGTTCCTTCAAGCCCAGGGTCTGTGTGCTGAAGACAGGTTCCCTCGAGCTCAGGGTCTGTGTACTGAAGACAGGTTCCCTCCCGCCCAGGGTCTGTGTACTGAATACAGGTTCCTTCGAGCCCTGGGTCTGTGTGCTGAAGACAGGTTCCCTCGAGCCCAGGGTCTGTGTACTGAAGACAGGTTCCCTCCCGCCCAGGGTCTGTGTACTGAATACAGGTTCCTTCGAGCCCTGGGTCTGTGTGCTGAAGACAGGTTCCCTCGAGCCCAGGGTCTGTGTACTGAAGGCAGGTTCCCTCCCACCCAGCGTCTGTGTACTGAAGACAGGTTCCCTCACACCCAGGGTCTGTGTACTGAAGACAGGTTCCCTGCAGCCCTGGGCATGTGTACTAATAGTCCCATGTGACCAATAAGTAGAAGATGAAAGGTGGGGTGTGAGGCGGGGGCTAAATGCGTGGGAGATTAGAGAGTTTTAGCCCATGGTCTCGGCGTGTGTGAGGGGTGCTTCAAACTGCATCTGGTGCCAATAACCCCACCCCGTATACTCCCTCCCTTGGCTTGGGGTCCAGAGGTCTGTGCAGGGGCTGTATAAGAGCAGCCGTGCCCTGAGAGCAGCAGCAGAGACGGCGCCTTCTCCTGTGCACGCTGACGAGGTGTGTGAGCCCGGGCTGGGGAGAGGGCGTCAGTCTCTCAGAGACGGCTCTCCTGGGAGGAGGCTCACTCAGCAGAGACCGCTCTTGTGGCAGAGACTGTCGGTGAGCAGAGACCACTCTAAGAAGACTCATTGACCAGAGAGCGATTTGTTGGACCAGACTGTCACCGGACAGAGACCACTGTCAGTGGACGAGACTGTCGCAGTGACAGAGACCGCTCCTGCCTCTCTGGTGCCATGGGGTCAGGGTGCTCCTCCGACAGTCTGGTGGAGGAAGAGTTCTTCAGCTCGGGCTGTGACCGTCTCTGGGGAGACAAGATGGACCTAGAAGAGCAGTTCTTGAAGTTCCTGGTTGTGGGCTCCACCGATGCTCTCAGCACCTACAACCAGGGGTTGGAGGCCTCCTTGGACAAGTTTCCAGATTACACCAAAGAGGTGATCACCCTCTTCGGGGGCCTGACTGCCATCCCCCACGCCTTTGGCATCGGCGCCTTCTTTCTGTCCTTAATCTTGGACTTGGCCTTGAACAACGTGAAGAAGGGCCCCGACGTTGAGAGTGTCCTGAAGAAGGTCTTTGCCCAGGAGAAGGTGTCTGAGATCCGGGACCTGATGGAAGTCTACGGAAGGCGATGGAAGTTGAACGTAAGAGACACCCAAGGGCTGGTGAGAGAGACTGCTGAGTACGAGAGGAAGCTTCACGAGCAGCTGGTGAGAGTGCGCAACTCCATGCTCAAAGATGGCCAACTCAACACCAGGGCCCTCAAGATGTGGATGCACGGGGCCATGCTGCACGTGCACATGAACATCTACCTGGCTGCCCTGCAGAGGTTCACGGGGCCCGGGGCCACTGGCCCCATCTCATCGCTCATCCAACAGTACATCAGGGACGGTGAGGATCTCCTGGACAAGTACCAGCCCTTCCAGAGAGACCAGATTTCCCTCAGTATAGACCGAAAATGTGCCCCTGGAATTCACGGGGCCATCTGCATAGACAGTATGCAGTATATTTGGTCTAGGGAGTATGAACAGACCATTAAGAGTGCAACAAAAGCAGCCATAAACATATTCTGTGTATCTGATATCGAGGATACCTTTGTGCGGAAGATGCATGCCAACTGCCCCGCGCCTCGAACATTTATCAACTACCTCCGCCGCACCCAGTCCAACCTGAATACACTTGTGCGGGACAGAGGGACATTCTTCATTCAGTGAGTGCAGCCGCCGCATGCCCACCACATGCCCACCCCATGCCCACCTCATACTGGTCGTATCCCATGCCCAAATCTTTTTGGCCCTATCCCATGCCCACCTCATAGAAGTCATATCTCATGCCCACCTTATACTGGCCCTATCATATTCCCACCTCATACAGGCCCTATCTCATGCCCATTGTATGCCCACCTCATACACCCTATACCCATCACATGCACACCTCATGCTGGCCCAATCCCATGCCCATCACCTGCCCACCTCATATTGGCTCTATTACATGTCCAACTCATACCAGCCCTAAGACACCCTCATGCCCATTGCATGCCCACCTCATATTGGCCTATCTCATGCCCATTGCATGCCCACCTCATACTGGCCATATCTGATTCCCATCACAAGCCCACCTCATATTGGCCCTATCCGATGCCCATCACATGCCCACCTCATCCCATGCTATCCTATGGCTGCTACATGGCTCCAAGGCCTCCCCTTATGGGCCCATGCTTCCCCCATGCCTCTTCCATGCCTACTGTATGGCCCCACTGCCTCTCTAAACTGATGCATGCCCCATGGGTTCCCATGCCTTCCCCAGGGCTACCCTGTACCTACTTCGTAACTTAGGTCTGCCCATCTCGTGCCCCACCACGTCAACCCTGGTCCTACTTATCTCTGTGCCGTTCCTATGCCGTGTCTGTGTCCTTCGTGCCTGTCCATGCCTACAACATGCCTCGCTCATGCCTAGCACATGCCTACAACATGCCTCGCTCTTGCCTAGCACATGCCTCGCTCTTGCCTAGCCCATGCCTGTGCCAAGCACCCCCAATGCCCCCCGATGCCCCCCAAGTGCCCCCATCCCAGCCCTGCTCTTTGAGGTTTGAGGGTTCTTCCATGTGGTAAGTGTTATAGAAGTACATGTGTCTGTCATATCTGCAGCAAGGGACACATTCTCAGCCATTAGAAACACTGACTCTGTTGTATCCCTACATCTGTGCTTTACACCGAGGAAGGAGTAAATCAGACCTGGTATTAACTGTAACTCTGCTTTGTGTTAAGATAGGAGTAGGGGAAAGGACTGCTTTTATCATAACCCACACCTGTGCTTTACACTGAGGAAGGAGTAAATCAAACCCGGTATTAACTGTAACTCTGCTTTGTGTTAAGATAGGACTAGATTAAAGGACTGCTTTTATCATAATCCACATCTGTGGTTTACACCGAGGAAGGAGTAAATTAGACCTGGCATTAACTGTAACTCTGCTTTGTGTTAAGATAGGAGTCGGTTAAAGGACTGCTTTTATCATAACCCACACCTGTGCTTTACACTGAGGAAGGAGTAAATCAAACCCGGTATTAACTGTAACTCTGCTTTGTGTTAAGATAGGACTAGATTAAAGGACTGCTTTTATCATAATCCACATCTGTGGTTCACACCGAGGAAGGAGTAAATTAGACCTGGCATTAACTGTAACTCTGCTTTGTGTTAAGATAGGAGTAGATTAAAGGACTGCTTTTATCATAATCCACATCTGTGGTTCACACCGAGGAAGGAGTAAATTAGACCTGGCATTAACTGTAACTCTGCTTTGTGTTAAGATAGGAGTAGATTAAAGGACTGCTTTCATCATAACCCACACCGGAGCTTTACACTGAGGAAGGAGTGAATCAGACCTGGTATTAACTGTAACTCTGCTTTGTGTTAAGATATGAGTAGATTAAAGGTCTGCTTTTATCACAACCCACACCTGTGCTTTACACCAAGGAAGGAGTAAATCAGACCTGACATTAACTGTAACTCTGCTTTGTGTTAAGATAGGAGTAGATTAAAGGACTGCTTTTATCATAACCCACACCTGTGCTTTACACCGAGAAAGGAGTAAATCAGACCTGGCATTAACTGTAACTCTGCTTTGTGTTAAGATAGGAGTAGATTAAAGGACTGCTTTTATCATAACCCACACCGGAGCTTTACACTGAGGAAGGAGTAAATCAGACCTGGCATTAACTGTAACTCTGCTTTGTGTTAAGATAGGAGTAGATTAAAGGACTGCTTTTATCATAACCCACACCTGTGCTTTACACCGAGAAAGGAGTAAATCAGACCTGGCATTAACTGTAACTCTGCTTTGTGTTAAGATAGGAGTAGATTAAAGGACTGCTTTTATCATAACCCACACCGGAGCTTTACACTGAGGAAGGAGTAAATCAGACCTGGCATTAACTGTAACTCTGCTTTGTGTTAAGATAGGAGTAGATTAAAGGACTGCTTTTATCATAACCCACACCGGAGCTTTACACTGTGAAAGGAGTAAATCTGACCTGGCATTAACTGTAACTCTGCTTTGTGTTAAGATAGGAGTAGATTAAAGGACTGCTTTTATCATAACCCACACCTGGGATTTACACCGAGGAAGGAGTAAATCAGACCCGGTATTAACTGTAACTCTGCTTTGTGTTAAGATAGGAGTAGATTTAAGGACTGCTTTTATCATAACCAATGCCTGTGTTTTACACCAAGGAAGGAGTAAATCAGACCCGGTATTAACTGTAACTCTGCTTTGTGTTAAGATAGGAGTAGATTTAAGGACTGCTTTTATCATAACCAATGCCTGTGTTTTACAATGATAAATGAATATATGTTTGTGACTTTGAATGAAACAGCTTCAGCTAGGTCTGCTCTTTCCACCGAGAGAAGAGGAAATTAGATGCAACGTCATATGTGCCTCTGCTTTACTTCATAGTATGTGTTAATTAAAAACGACGTTACATATCATTGTGATTTACATTAATAAAGGAGTAAATTAGAAGCAACATCACATGTACCTCTGCTTTACATCATAATATATGTTAATTAAAAACAACGTTACATATCCTTGTGATTTACATTAATAAAGGAGTAAATTAGAAGCAACATCACATGTACCTCTGCTTTACATCATAATATATGTTAATTAAAAATGACGTTACATATCCTTGTGATTTACATTAATAAAGGAGTAAATTAGAAGCAACATCACATGTACCTCTGCTTTCCATCATAATATATGTTAATTAAAAGCAACATTACATATCCTTGTGATTTACAATAATAAAGGAGTAAATTAGAAGCAACATCGTATGTACCTCTGCTTTACATCATAATATGTGTTCATTAAAATATTACATATCCTTGTGATTTACATTAATAAAGGAGTAAATTAGATAGAACATCATACGTACCTCTGCTTTATATCATAATATGTTTTCATTAAAATATTACATATCCTTGTGATTTACATTAATTAAGGAGTAAATTAGAAGCAACATCACATGTACCTCTGCTTTACATCATAATATATGTTAATTAAAAACGACGTTACATATCATTGTGATTTACATTAATAAAGGAGTAAATTAGAAGCAACATCGTATGTACCTCTACTTTACATCATAATATGTGTTCATTAAAATATTACATATCCTTGTGATTTACATTAATAAAGGAGTAAATTAGAAGCAACATCGTATGTACTTGTGCTTTCCATCATAATATATGTTAATTAAACCCAACATTACAAATCCTTGTGATTTATAATTAATAGAGGAGTAAATTCGATGCAGCGTCACCTATGTTTAATGAAACATTCTCAGCTGTGTCTGCTCTTTACAAGAGAAGAGCTCATCAGATGCAACATCATGAGTATATGAACTTTACATCATAATATGTGTTAACTAAAAGCAACATTACATATCCTTGTGATATACATTAATTGAGGAGTAAAATAGATATACCTACACCTAGATCTGTGTTTTACGATGTGAAAGGAGGGACGAAGAGGCAGACTGCGCTTTACGTCTGCTTTACAATTAGATGTAAATATAAAAGAGGTAAAGGGCTGTCTATGCTCTGCAGTTACATGTGACTAAGCGCAGAGAGGAAGAGAAACTTGTGTCTAGGAGCTATTCAAATAGTGAGAAGCAAGAGAGTCCATATCTGTGTTTTACAGCGAGATTAAACCTCGCAGGTCTGAGCACTCCCAGGTGCCACCAGATCCCAGCTGGATCCCTCCAGGTCTGAGCTCTCCCAGCTGACACCAGATCCCAGCTGGATTGCTCCAAGGTGACACCAGATCCCAGTGGGATCACTTCAGATCCTAACTTTCTCTGGTGACACAGATCCCAGCTGGATCCCTGCAGGTCTGAGCTCTCCCAGGTGTCACTAGATCCCAGCTGGATCACTCTAGGTCTGAGCTCTCTCAGGTGACACCAGATCCCAGCTGGATCCCTCCAGGTCTGACCTCTCCTGGGTGACACGAGATTCAGGCTGGATTGCTCCAAGGTGACACCAGATCCCAGTGGGGTCACTTCAGATCCTAAATTTCTCTGGTGACACCAGATCCCAGCTGGATCCCTGCAGGTCTGAGCTCTCCTGGGTGACACCAGATCCCAACTGGATCCCTCCAGGTCTGATCTCTCCTGGGTGACACCAGATCCCAGCTGGATTGCTCTAAGTTGACACCAGATCCCAGTGGGGTCACTTCAGATCCTAACTTTCTCTGGTGACACCAGATCCCAGCTGGATCCCTGCAGGTCTGAGCTCTCCTGGGTGACACCAGATCCCAGCTGGATCCCTCCAGGTCTGATCTCTCCTGGGTGACACCAGATCCCAGCTGGATTGCTCTAAGTTGACACCAGATCCCAGTGGGGTCACTTCAGATCCTAACTTTCTCTGGTGACACCAGATCCCAGCTGGATCCCTGCAGGTCTGAGCTCTCCTGGGTGACACCAGATCCCAGCTGGATCCCTGCAGGTCTGATCTCTCCTGGGTGACACCAGATCCCAGCTGGATTGCTCTAAGTTGACACCAGATCCCAGTGGGGTCACTTCAGATCCTAACTTTCTCTGGTGACACCAGATCCCAGCTGGATCCCTGCAGGTCTGAGCTCTCCTGGGTGACACCAGATCCCAGCTGGATCCCTCCAGGTCTGATCTCTCCCGGGTGACACCAGATCCCAGCTGGATTGCTCCAAGGTGACACCAGATCCCAGCTGGATCCCTGCAGGTCTGAGCTCTCCTGGGTGACACCAGATCCCAGCTGGATCCCTCCAGGTCTGATCTCTCCTGGGTGACACCAGATCCCAGCTGGATTGCTCTAAGTTGACACCAGATCCCAGTGGGGTCACTTCAGATCCTAACTTTCTCTGGTGACACCAGATCCCAGCTGGATCCCTGCAGGTCTGAGCTCTCCTGGGTGACACCAGATCCCAGCTGGATCCCTCCAGGTCTGATCTCTCCTGGGTGACACCAGATCCCAGCTGGATTGCTCCAAGGTGACACCAGATCCCAGTGGGATCACTTCAGATCCTAACTTTCTCTGGTGACACAGATCCCAGCTGGATCCCTGCAGGTCTGAGCTCTCCTGGGTGACACCAGATCCCAGCTGGATCTCTCCAGGTCTGAGCTCTCCCAGGTGACACTAGATCCCAGCTGGATCCTTGCCAGTCTGAGCTCTCCCAGGTGTCACTAGATCCCAGCTGGATCCCTGCAGGTCTGAGCTCTCCTGGGTGACACCAGATCCCAGCTGGATCCCTGCAGGTCTGATCTCTCCTGGGTGACACCAGATCCCAGCTGGATTGCTCTAAGTTGACACCAGATCCCAGTGGGGTCACTTCAGATCCTAACTTTCTCTGGTGACACCAGATCCCAGCTGGATCCCTGCAGGTCTGAGCTCTCCTGGGTGACACCAGATCCCAGCTGGATCCCTCCAGGTCTGATCTCTCCTGGGTGACACCAGATCCCAGCTGGATTGCTCTAAGTTGACACCAGATCCCAGTGGGGTCACTTCAGATCCTAACTTTCTCTGGTGACACCAGATCCCAGCTGGATCCCTGCAGGTCTGAGCTCTCCTGGGTGACACCAGATCCCAGCTGGATCCCTGCAGGTCTGATCTCTCCTGGGTGACACCAGATCCCAGCTGGATTGCTCTAAGTTGACACCAGATCCCAGTGGGATCACTTCAGATCCTAACTTTCTCTGGTGACACCAGATCCCAGCTGGATCCCTGCAGGTCTGATCTCTCCTGGGTGACACCAGATCCCAGCTGGATTGCTCCAAGGTGACACCAGATCCCAGTGGGATCACTTCAGATCCTAACTTTCTCTGGTGACACAGATCCCAGCTGGATCCCTGCAGGTCTGAGCTCTCCTGGGTGACACCAGATCCCAGCTGGATCTCTCCAGGTCTGAGCTCTCCCAGGTGACACCAGATCCCAGCTGGATCCTTGCCAGTCTGAGCTCTCCCAGGTGTCACCAGATCCCAGCTGGATCCCTCCAGGTCTGATCTCTCCTGGGTGACACCAGATCCCAGCTGGATTGCTCTAAGTTGACACCAGATCCCAGTGGGGTCACTTCAGATCCTAACTTTCTCTGGTGACACCAGATCCCAGCTGGATCCCTGCAGGTCTGAGCTCTCCTGGGTGACACCAGATCCCAGCTGGATCCCTCCAGGTCTGATCTCTCCTGGGTGACACCAGATCCCAGCTGGATTGCTCCAAGGTGACACCAGATCCCAGTGGGATCACTTCAGATCCTAACTTTCTCTGGTGACACAGATCCCAGCTGGATCCCTGCAGGTCTGAGCTCTCCTGGGTGACACCAGATCCCAGCTGGATCTCTCCAGGTCTGAGCTCTCCCAGGTGACACCAGATCCCAGCTGGATCCTTGCCAGTCTGAGCTCTCCCAGGTGTCACTAGATCCCAGCTGGATCCCTGCAGGTCTGAGCTCTCCTGGGTGACACCAGATCCCAGCTGGATCCCTGCAGGTCTGATCTCTCCTGGGTGACACCAGATCCCAGCTGGATTGCTCTAAGTTGACACCAGATCCCAGTGGGGTCACTTCAGATCCTAACTTTCTCTGGTGACACCAGATCCCATCTGGATCCCTGCAGGGCTGAGCTCTCCTGGGTGACACCAGATCCCAGCTGGATCCCTCCAGGTCTGATCTCTCCTGGGTGACACCAGATCCCAGCTGGATTGCTCTAAGTTGACACCAGATCCCAGTGGGGTCACTTCAGATCCTAACTTTCTCTGGTGACACCAGATCCCAGCTGGATCCCTGCAGGTCTGAGCTCTCCTGGGTGACACCAGATCCCAGCTGGATCCCTGCAGGTCTGATCTCTCCTGGGTGACACCAGATCCCAGCTGGATTGCTCTAAGTTGACACCAGATCCCAGTGGGATCACTTCAGATCCTAACTTTCTCTGGTGACACCAGATCCCAGCTGGATCCCTGCAGGTCTGATCTCTCCTGGGTGACACCAGATCCCAGCTGGATTGCTCCAAGGTGACACCAGATCCCAGTGGGATCACTTCAGATCCTAACTTTCTCTGGTGACACAGATCCCAGCTGGATCTCTCCAGGTCTGAGCTCTCCCAGGTGACACCAGATCCCAGCTGGATCCCTCCGGCTCAGTTATCATCACAGTCTCACCTCCGGTCTCCCACCTCTGTGTTTACTTCTCAGCTCACCTTCCACCGGTACGTCTTTTATGGTGAGAGAGGAGTAAAGTAGACAGAACCCCAATAGCTGTGATCCACGTTGAGAATGAAGGAGTGAGCTTCACTGCTCCCCTCTCCCTCCACTCATCTCCTCTCCCTCCAGAGGCCCCTCACCCTCCAGTGCTCCCCCCTCCCCCCAGAGGCCCCTCACCCTCCAGTGCTCCCCCCTCCCCCCAGAGGCCCCTCACCCTCCAGTGCTCCCCCCTCCCCCCAGAGGCCCCTCACCCTACAGTGCTCTCCTCTCCCTCCAGAGGCAACTCACCCTCCAGTGCTCTCCTCTCCCTCCTGCTCTCTCTTCTCCCTTCACCGCTCCCCTCTCCTTCCAGCACTCTCCCCAGCCTCCTCTCCCTTCTCCCTCCAGCACTCCCTTCCCCACCAGCATTCTCCTCTCACTCTGAGGCACTCTTACCTGGTCACTTTAGACACTGTCCTGAACTTACACAACCAAAGGGCTGGTCCCTGGAGCACTCTCACCTGCTCACTTCAGACTCTCTCCTGCAGTTACACGTCCCTGGAGCTGCTCTCTGGGGCACTCTCTCCTGCTCACTTCAGACGCTCTCCTGCAGTTACACAGCCGAGAAGCTGCTCTCTGGGGCACTCGATTCTGCTCACTTCAGACACTCTCCTGCAGTTATACATCCCTGGAGCTGCTCTCTGTGGCACTCTCACCTGCTCACTTCAGACACTCTCCTGCAGTTACACATCCCTGGAGCTGCTCTCTGCGGCACTCTCTCCTGCTCACTTCAGACGCTCTCCTGCAGTTACACGTCCCTGGAGCTGCTCTCTGGGGCACTCTCTCCTGCTCACTTCAGACGCTCTCCTGCAGTTACACGTCCCTGGAGCTGCTCTCTGGGGCACTCTCTCCTGCTCACTTCAGACTCTCTCCTGCAGTTACACATCCCTGGAGCTGCTCTCTGGGGCACTCTCTCCTGCTCACTTCAGACACTCTCCTGCACCCACACTGCCACGGAGCTGCTCTCTGGGGCACTCTCACCTGCTCACTTCAGACACTCTCCTGCAGTTACACATCCCTGGAGCTGCTCTCTGGGGCACTCTCACCTGCTCACTTCAGACTCTCTCATACAGTTACACAGCGGAGGAGCTGCTCTCTGCGGCACTCTAACCTGCTCACTTCAGACACTCTCCTGCAGTTACACAGCAGAGGAGCGTTCTCTGGGGCTCTCTCTCCTGCTCACTTCAGACACTCTCCTGCAGTTACACAGCCGAGGAGCTACTCTCTGGGGCACTCTCACCTGCTCACTTCTGACACTCTCCTAAAGTTACAGATCCGTGGAGCTGCTCTCTGCGGCACTCTAACCTGCTCACTTCAGACACTCTCCTGCAGTTACACATCCCTGGAGCTACTCTCTGGAGCGCTCTCTCCTGCTCACGTCAGACACTCTCCTGCAGTTACACATCCGTGGAGCTGCTCTCTGGGGCACTCTCTCCTGCTCACTTCAGACACTCTCCTGCACCCACACTGCCACGGAGCTGCTCTCTGGGGCACTCTCACCTGCTCACTTCAGACACTCTCCTGCAGTTACACATCCCTGGAGCTGCTCTCTGGGGCACTCTCACCTGCTCACTTCAGACTCTCTCATACAGTTACACAGCGGAGGAGCTGCTCTCTGCGGCACTCTAACCTGCTCACTTCAGACACTCTCCTGCAGTTACACAGCAGAGGAGCGTTCTCTGGGGCTCTCTCTCCTGCTCACTTCAGACTCTCTCATACAGTTACACAGCGGAGGAGCTGCTCTCTGCGGCACTCTAACCTGCTCACTTCAGACACTCTCCTGCAGTTACACATCCCTGGAGCTACTCTCTGGAGCGCTCTCTCCTGCTCACGTCAGACGCTCTCCTGCAGTTACACGTCCCTGGAGCTGCTCTCTGGGGCACTCTCTCCTGCTCACTTCAGACGCTCTCCTGCAGTTACACGTCCCTGGAGCTGCTCTCTGGGGCACTCTCACCTGCTCACTCCTGACACTCTCCTGCAGTTACACATCCCTGGAGCAGCTCTCTGGGGCACTCTCTCCCGCTCACTTCTGACACTCTCCTGCAGTCACACAGCGAAGAGCTGCTCTCTGGAGCACTCTCTCCTGCTCACTTCAGACACTCTCCTGCAGTTACACATCCGAGGAGCTGCTCTCTGGGGCACTCTCACCTGCTCACTTCAGACACTCTCCTGCAGTTACACAGCCGAGGAGCTACTCTCTGGGGCACTCTCTCCTGCTCACTTCAGACTCTCTCATACAGTTACACAGCAGAGGAGCTGCTCTCTGGGGCACTCTCACCTGCTCACTTCAGCCACTCTCCTGCAGTTACACATTCCTGGAGCTGCTCTCTGGGGCACTCTCCCCTGCTCACTTCAGACACTCTCCTGCAGTTACACAGCCGAGGAGCTGCTCTCTGCGGCACTCTCACCTGCTCACTTCTGACACTCTCCTGCAGTTACACAGCAGAGGAGCTGCTCTCTGGGGCACTCTCTCCTGCTCACTTCAGACTCTCTCATACAGTTACACAGCCGAGGAGCTGCTCTCTGGGGCACTCTCTCCTGCTCACTTCAGACACTCTCCTGCAGTTACACATCCCTGGAGCTGCTCTCTGGGGCGCTCTCACCTGCTCACTTCAGACTCTCTCCTGCAGTTACACATCCCTGGAGCTGCTCTCTGGGGCACTCTCTCCTGCTCACTTCAGACACTCTCCTGCACCCACACTGCCACGGAGCTGCTCTCTGGGGCACTCTCACCTGCTCACTTCAGACACTCTCCTGCAGTTACACAGCAGAGGAGCTGCTCTCTGGGGCACTCTCACCTGCTCACTTCAGACACTCTCCTGCAGTTACACAGCCGAGGAGCTACTCTCTGGGGCACTCTCACCTGCTCACTTCTGACACTCTCCTAAAGTTACAGATCCCTGGATCTGCTCTCTGGGGCACTCTCACCTGCTCACTTCAGACTGTCCTGCAGTTACAGAGAGAAGGTGCCGCTCTGTGGGGCACTCTCACCTGCTCACTTCAGACACTCTCCTGCAGTAACAGAGACAAGGGGCTACTCTGTGGGGCACTCGCACCTGCTCACTTCTGACACTCTCCTGCAGTTACACAGAAGAGGAGCTGCTCTCTGGGGCACTCGCACCTGCTCACTTCTGACACTCTCCTGCAGTTACACAGAAGAGGAGCTGCTCTCTGGGGCACTCTCTCCTGCTCACTTCTGACACTCTCCTGCAGTTACACATCCCTGGAGCTGCTCTCTGGGGCACTCTCACCTGCTCACTTCTGACACTCTCCTGCAGGTACACAGCAGAGAAGCTGCTCTCTGGAGCACTCTCACCTGCTCACTTCTGACACTCTCCTGCAGTTACACATCCCTGGAGCTGATCTCTGGGGCACTCTCACCTGCTCACTTCTGACACTCTCCTGCAGTTACACAACCCTGGAGCTGCTCTCTAAGACACTCCCACCTGCTCACTTCAGACACTCTCCTGCAGTTGCACAGCCGAGAAGCTGCTCTCTGGAGCACTCTCTCCTGCTCACTTCTGACACTCTCCTGCAGTTACACAGCAGAGAAGCTGCTCTCTGGAGCACTCTCACCTGCTCACTTCTGACACTCTCCTGCAGTTGCACAGCCGAGAAGCTGCTCTCTGGAGCACTCTCTCCTGCTCACTTCTGACACTCTCCTGCAGTTACACAGCAGAGAAGCTGCTCTCTGGAGCACTCTCACCTGCTCACTTCTGACACTCTCCTGCAGTTACACAGCCGAGAAGCTGCTCTCTGGGGCACTCTCACCTGCTCACTTCTGACACTCTCCTGCAGTTACACAGCAGAGAAGCTGCTCTCTGGAGCACTCTCACCTGCTCACTTCTGACACTCTCCTGCAGTTATACATCCCTGGAGCTGCTCTCTGTGGCACTCTCACCTGCTCACTTCAGACACTCTCCTGCAGATACACATCCCTGGACCTGCTCTCTGGGACACTCTCACCTGCTCACTTCAGACACTCTCCTGCAGTTACACAGCAGAGGAGCTGCTCTCTGGGGCACTCTCACCTGCTCACTTCAGACACTCTCCTGCAGTTACACATTCCTGGAGCTGCTCTCTGGGGCACTCTCTCCTGCTCACTTCAGACACTCTCCTGCAGTTACACAGCCGAGAAGCTGCTCTCTGGAGCACTCTCACCTGCTCACTTCAGACACTCTCCTGCAGTTACACAGCAGAGGAGCTGCTCTCTGGGGCACTCTCACCTGCTCACTTCAGACACTCTCCTGCAGTTACACATTCCTGGAGCTGCTCTCTGGGGCACTCTCACCTGCTCACTTCAGACACTCTCCTGCAGTTACACATTCCTGGAGCTGATCTCTGGGGCACTCTCACCTGCTCACTTCAGACACTCTCCTGCAGTTACACAGCCGAGAAGCTGCTCTCTGGAGCACTCTCACCTGCTCACTTCTGACACTCTCCTACAGTTACAGATCCCTGGAGCTGCTCTCTGGGGCACTCTCTCCTGCTCACTTCAGACACTCTCCTGCAGTTACACAGCCGAGAAGCTGCTCTCTGGGGCACTCGATTCTGCTCACTTCAGACACTCTCCTGCAGTTATACATCCCTGGAGCTGCTCTCTGTGGCACTCTCACCTGCTCACTTCAGACACTCTCCTGCAGATACACATCCCTGGAGGTGCTCTCTGGGGCACTCTCACCTGCTCACTTCAGACACTCTCCTGCAGTTACACAGCAGAGGAGCTGCTCTCTGGGGCACTCTCTCCTGCTCACTTCTGACACTCTCCTACAGTTACAGATCCCTGGAGCTGCTCTCTGGGGCACTCTCTCCTGCTCACTTCAGACACTCTCCTGCAGTTACACAGAAGAGGAGCTGCTCTCTGGGGCACTCTCACCTGCTCACTCCTGACACTCTCCTGCAGTTACACATCCCTGGAGCTGCTCTCTGGGGCACTCTCACCTGCTCACTTCTGACACTCTCCTGCAGGTACACAGCAGAGAAGCTGCTCTCTGGAGCACTCTCACCTGCTCACTTCTGACACTCTCCTGCAGTTACACATCCCTGGAGCTGATCTCTGGGGCACTCTCTCCTGCTCACTTCTGACACTCTCCTGCAGGTACACAGCAGAGAAGCTGCTCTCTGGAGCACTCTCACCTGCTCACTTCTGACACTCTCCTGCAGTTACACATCCCTGGAGCTGATCTCTGGGGCACTCCCACCTGCTCACTTCAGACACTCTCCTGCAGTTGCACAGCCGAGAAGCTGCTCTCTGGAGCACTCTCTCCTGCTCACTTCTGACACTCTCCTGCAGTTACACAGCAGAGAAGCTGCTCTCTGGAGCACTCTCACCTGCTCACTTCTGACACTCTCCTGCAGTTGCACAGCCGAGAAGCTGCTCTCTGGAGCACTCTCTCCTGCTCACTTCTGACACTCTCCTGCAGTTACACAGCAGAGAAGCTGCTCTCTGGAGCACTCTCACCTGCTCACTTCTGACACTCTCCTGCAGTTACACAGCCGAGAAGCTGCTCTCTGGGGCACTCTCACCTGCTCACTTCTGACACTCTCCTGCAGTTACACAGCAGAGAAGCTGCTCTCTGGAGCACTCTCACCTGCTCACTTCTGACACTCTCCTGCAGTTATACATCCCTGGAGCTGCTCTCTGTGGCACTCTCACCTGCTCACTTCTGACACTCTCCTGCAGTTATACATCCCTGGAGCTGCTCTCTGTGGCACTCTCACCTGCTCACTTCAGACACTCTCCTGCAGATACACATCCCTGGACCTGCTCTCTGGGACACTCTCACCTGCTCACTTCAGACACTCTCCTGCAGTTACACAGCAGAGGAGCTGCTCTCTGGGGCACTCTCACCTGCTCACTTCAGACACTCTCCTGCAGTTACACAGCCGAGAAGCTGCTCTCTGGAGCACTCTCACCTGCTCACTTCTGACACTCTCCTACAGTTACAGATCCCTGGAGCTGCTCTCTGGGGCACTCTCTCCTGCTCACTTCAGACACTCTCCTGCAGTTACACAGCCGAGAAGCTGCTCTCTGGGGCACTCGATTCTGCTCACTTCAGACACTCTCCTGCAGTTATACATCCCTGGAGCTGCTCTCTGTGGCACTCTCACCTGCTCACTTCAGACACTCTCCTGCAGATACACATCCCTGGAGGTGCTCTCTGGGGCACTCTCACCTGCTCACTTCAGACACTCTCCTGCAGTTACACAGCAGAGGAGCTGCTCTCTGGGGCACTCTCTCCTGCTCACTTCTGACACTCTCCTACAGTTACAGATCCCTGGAGCTGCTCTCTGGGGCACTCTCTCCTGCTCACTTCAGACACTCTCCTGCAGTTACACAGCCGAGAAGCTGCTCTCTGGGGCACTCGATTCTGCTCACTTCAGACACTCTCCTGCAGTTATACATCCCTGGAGCTGCTCTCTGTGGCACTCTCACCTGCTCACTTCAGACACTCTCCTGCAGATACACATCCCTGGAGGTGCTCTCTGGGGCACTCTCACCTGCTCACTTCAGACACTCTCCTGCAGTTACACAGCAGAGGAGCTGCTCTCTGGGGCACTCTCTCCTGCTCACTTCTGACACTCTCCTACAGTTACAGATCCCTGGAGCTGCTCTCTGGGGCACTCTCTCCTGCTCACTTCAGACACTCTCCTGCAGTTACACAGCCGAGAAGCTGCTCTCTGGGGCACTCGATTCTGCTCACTTCAGACACTCTCCTGCAGTTCTCCATCCCTGGAGCTGCTCTCTGTGGCACTCTCACCTGCTCACTTCAGACACTCTCCTGCAGATACACATCCCTGGAGGTGCTCTCTGGGGCACTCTTACCTGCTCACTTCAGACACTGTCTGCCAGTTACATGTCCCTGGAGCTGCTCTCTGGGGCACTCTCTCCTGCTCACGTCAGACACTCTCCTGCAGTTACACATCTCTGGAGCTGCTCTCTGGGACACTCTCTCCTGCTCACGTTAGACACCCTCCTGCAGTTACACATCCCTGGAGCTGCTCTCTGGAGCACTCTCACCTGCTCACTTCTGACACTGTCCTGCCGTTACACATCCCTTGAGCAGCTCTCTGGGGCACTCTCGCCTGCTCACTTCTGACACTCTCCTGCCGTTACACATCCCTGGAGCTGCTCTCTGGAGCACTCTCACCTGCTCACTTCAGACACTCTCCTGCAGTCACACAGCCGAGGAGCTGCTCTTTGGGGCACTCTCACCTGCTCACTTCAGACACTCTCCTGCAGTTACACAGCCGAGGAGCTGCTCTCTGGAGCACTCTCTCCTGCTCACTTCAGACACTCTCCTGCAGTTACACAGCCGAGAAGCTGCTCTCTGGGGCACTCTCACCTGCTCACGTCTGACACTGCCCTGCAGGTACACAGCCAACCAGTGGTGGTTAGTGAGCTTTGGAAGTGTTTGGACAGAATACCTGCACTGAATACTAGAGAGTGAGCCTGACTGCTGTTGAAAAGAGTGAGGTCAAACAGTGAATTTTAATGCTCAATTATCACATAAATGTCTTAAAAACAATAGGCTCTGAAAGGGCATTCATTACATATTCAAGTCTTTTCATGCAGTGTGTAGCCAATGAAACCCAGCATTCAGACCCCTTTACTGACAAAATGTTCAGTCAATCAATGAATACAGACTTTATTCAGCATTCGAGATAAAAACCATAACCGTACAACAATCCAGTTTTGTTCTTAAAAAAAATTGATATTGCAAAACATATTTTACTGCAATTAAGTATCTTTGGTTCTAAGCAATAAACATCCAAAAAATAATAGTTTTACAAACATTTGGTCTTGGATTAAGTCTTTGAGTGCGTAATCATTACTTGCCTGTGTGTGTACAACAAATTCCTAACACAGCCCTCTGATAAGCCTAATGGCTCACCAATGCTACCACAAAAAAGAGCATTTCTTATTATCTACTTCAGCCTCTATAAGCCTCTGGGGACCCACTGGACTTTGAGCACACTATATTTTACTTGTGTGTAGTATATACAGAGCCAGCTTCTTGTAACACTCACTCACTTACATTCAGTTTCACTCACTTAATGATCCTCAAATTCAGTTATTTTCACTCACTATGTGTCACTCACTCACACACTTGCACACACACACACCGATGTACACACTAACTCACACGAACAGCTGCACACACAGTATGTACCTTTAAATGCCTTCCACGTGACCACCTCAGCTGCCAACAAAGGTCCAATCATAGCTCCTGGTGCTTCATATTTTACTACACTAGTTGTGAATGGATGCATTATCTGCACATCATTCGCTCCTTGTCCCGCCCCTCACCACTTTACAAGGAATCTTCGCCACTGACATTCAATGTACGATGTACGATGGATCACAAGTGCATTAGGGGGTGACCAGGTGGCAGCTCTACAACCCTCCCACATTGACACCCCTGCAGAATCAGCCCATGATGTGGACACTGCCCTCTTAGACCTCCCTTGGACAAGCCTTGGAACCTCATACTCTGCCAGGGAGAAGTCTAGGATAGGGACCCGTGCCTGGAAGAATGCAGATATCCCTCAGATGGTAGACATCCTGACACTATCCTCCCCCATGGGAGGAGCCAACCCTGCTCTCTCAGCCTCCGATTTCCAAGACTGGATTCGGAACGCTGCTGATCAGGTGGCCCCGGAGAAGCTTATGCGACCCAACAGAATATCTCCGTCGGCGGTTTGGTACACCGAAGAGCTCAGGCTCCACCGACAACACTGTAGGAACTTAGAAAGGCGTTGGAGGAAATCTTACTGCCCCATAGCCAAGCAATCCTACAAAGATGCCCTGACAATTTACAAAAAGGCTATTACTGCCCGAAAAACCACCTTTTTCTTGGCTCAAATAGAGAATGCCAGGAACTCTGCCAGAGAACTGTTCTCAGTGGTCACCACTCTATCCACCCCTTCTTCGGGTCCCGGGGCTGAACCTTCTCAGTCTCTCTGCAACGCTCTGTCCAGCTTTTTCATCACTAAGGTGGCAGATATCTACTCATCCTTTGCAGGGGATGTAGGGACAAGATCCAGAGTTTGCAGTGGGGAAGAATTAGTCACTGACCATGATCCCTTCTCTTCCTTTGCCCCCATCATGCAAGATCAAATTAGCAGACTCGTTTCTACTATCAAGTCTGGCTCCCCCTTGGACCCCTGTCCCCCCTCAGTGATGGCCAACCTAAGTGAGGTGATCTCTCGCCCACTTATGGAAATTTGTAACACCGCATTTCAAACTGGTCACTACCCAGCCCCGTGGAAGAAGGCAGTGATTAAACCTCTTCTGAAAAAACCCTCCCTGGATCCTACAGCTCTGACCAGCTATAGACCTATTGCGTGTCTCCCCTTTCCCGCCAAAATATGCGAAGCTCTGATGAATAAACAACTCTCAGAGTTCGTCGATACTCACCAACTTCTCGACGAAACGCAGTTTGGCTTCAGGAAAGGGCATGGAACCGAGACCGCTTTAATAAAGGCCTCAGATGAGATCAGAGCCATCATGGATCAGGGAGGTGTGGCCGTCCTGATCCTTTTGGACCTGTCCGCAGCCTTTGACATGGTCGACCATGCTATTCTGGTCGACCGTGTCACAGCCCTGGGGATAAACGGCATGGCTAGAGATCTCATTTCATCCTTTCTGGCCAACCGTACCCAGACAGTGAAGTTGGGTAATTTCTACTCTCCTGTCTCTGCACTCCCATGTAGAGTCCCACAGGGTTCCTCGCTAAGTCCTACGCTATTTAATATCTATGTAGCGGACTTAGCGAGGGTAATAAAGGCCCATGGGTTGCGACTTACATCTTAAGCAGACAACACCCAACTGGTTCTGGCGATCCATATGGACGGCCCAGTGGTGGCAGCTAATTTCCAAAGGGCCATGCTCGCTGTCAGTACCTGGATGTCCTCCAACTGTCTGAGGCTTAACTCAGACAAAACCGAGGTCATGACCTTCGGTAAACTCTCCCCGGAATGGTCCTCCATCTGGTGGCCCAGCCAGCTGGGCTCTCCACCTGTCCCAGTTGAAAAGGCTAGAAACCTGGGAGTTATTTTTGACAGCAAGCTGTCATTTAACCTTCACGTTAACAAGGTTGTGTCATCTGCGTTCTTTATTTTAAAGAAAATTAGGAAATTGCTGCCTTACCTCCCTACCTCAGCTGGGAAGACCCTGGTCTCTACCCTAGTGTTTTCTAAAATTGACTACGGGAATGCCCTCTTTCTCAACTCTCAGAAACTCGTTTTATCTAAGTTGCAGTCCATACAGAACGCGGCTGCTAGAATCCTACTTGACATCCCCCGCCGCCAGCCTACTACTCCCGCCATTCGTCATCTGCATTGGCTAAGAGTAGAGGGCCGTATTAAATTCAAGGCCCTCTGCATTGCCTATAAGGCAGTGCATGGCGTTGGACCCAAGTTTCTGACTGAAGCCTTTCAGCTGTACACCCCTAAAAGGCAGCTGAGATCTGCTAACACCTGCCTCCTGCCGGTACCTCGCACGAGAACAACAACCTGGGGAGACAGACGTTTTCTGGTTGCTGCGCCCAAGCTTTGGAACCTTCTGCCACTTACTATCAAAACTGCCCCCAATCTGATGAGCTTCCGTAGGCTCCTAAAGACATGGTTGTTCAACCAGTGAGCTTGCTGTCCGGTCCCTCTGGCCTCCACATGCGCCGAGACACCTTCGGGTATTTGTATGCGCAATAAAAATATCGAAAATAAATAAAAATAAATAAATAAGTCCTTTAATCTGAGACCCTGAAGACTGCCATGTGCACGGCGCCCGTGCTCCTGGCACCCAACTTCTCCAAAGAGTTCCTTGTACAGACAGACGCTTCAGAGCATGGTGTAGGGGCTGTTCTCTCACAGATGACTGAGGAGGATGTTTGACCAACCTGTAGCCTTCATCAGTGGGAGGTTACTTCCACAGGAACAAAGGTGGAGTGCAATTGAGCGAGAAGCATTTGCCCAGAGAGAGCGTCCTTCTCTCATTGGTCTGCGGCAGCAGGCTGCAGACCAGGCCAACGGTGATTAGTCTGGGTCACATTTCATTTACTGGGAGAATAACCTCCTGTATTCAGAGCCTAAGGTTGCTGAGCCTGGGTCAGCCCATGTGCTGGTGGTACCCCAGAGTTTCAGATCATTCCTACTGGGGCTGGCTCAGGATGTGCCATTAGCAGGACATTTGGGGCAGGACAAGACCTTTGAAAGGCATGTCACCCACTTTCATTGGCCCCAAATGCGTAGGAGCTCAGATGCTCATTGAGGGACCTGCTAAACTTGCCAGGCAAGTGGAAAGAGTGGGAGAAAGCAGAAGGCTCCTCTCCAGCCATTCCCTGTTGTCAGTACCCCATTCCAGCGAGTGGAATTGACATTGTGGGGCCACTGTACCCCAGGACAGCCATGGGCAACAGGTTTATCCTGGTTCTAGTGGACCATGCCACCCGGTACCCCGAAGCCATCCCTCTGAGGACAGTGACGGCCCCGTGGTGGGACGTGCACTGATGGGAATTTTCTCCAGAGTGCGATTCCCTCTAGAGGTGGTGTCTGACAGGGGTACCAATTTCATATCCAAGTATATGAAATCCCTTTGCCAAGAGTGTGGTGTAACCTACAAATTCACCACACCTTGAGAGATTCAACCGTACCCTCAAAGGCATGATTATGGGTCTGGAAGAACCCATGAGGCGAAAGTGGGATGTCCTCTTACCATGCCGTCTCTTTGCTTACCGCGAGGTAACACAGAAGTCTCTAGGGTTCAGCCCCTTTGAGCTCCTGTATGGCCACCTCGTGAGAGGACCTCTAAGTCTGGTCAAGGAAGGCTGGGAGCAATCTTACAGGAAACCTCCCCAGAATGTATACAGTTACATGCTGGCCTTCAGGAATTAGACTTGGCGTTTCAGGCAACTTGCCGAGGCAAATCTGGAAGCCAGCCAGGAGGAGATGAAGCGGTGGTAGGACCAGAATGCCACTCTGGTAGAGCTTCAACCAGGACAAAAGGTGTGGGTCTTGGCCCCCGTGGAGCCCTGTGCGCTCCAGGGTAAGTGGACCGGTCCCTTTGAGGTGGTGGAGCACAAGAGTCCAGTTACCTATTTGGTGGACTTGCAATCTCCCAGGAACCCCTTGAGGGTCCTGCATGTCAACCGCCTGAAGCCCCACTTAGAGAGGTCTGCAGTGGGCATGCTCTTGGCAACAGATGATGGAAAGGAGGAGGAGACTGAGCCTCTTCCTGACCTCCTGGTAGCCACAGAGAAAGATGGGTCAGTGGATGGAGTTAACCTCTCTCCCACCCTGACCCCTGAGCAACAGAATGACTGCTGCCAGTTGCTGGAACAGTTTTCTGATCTGTTCACCCTGGTTCTTAGTGTCACAAATTGGTGCATCCATGATGTGGACACAGGAGACAGCTTACCTGTGAGGCACAAGGCTTACAGGGTAACTTACAGGGTCAGAGCCTGCATCAAAGAGGAGGTCTCAAAGATGCTTGCTCTTGGGGTGATTGAGTCCTCCAGCAGTCCTAGGGCCCGCCCAGTGGTTTTGGTCCCAAAGGCTGCAGCGCCGGGCGCCACACCTGAACTCTGGTTCTGGGTGGACTACCGAGGGCTCAATTCAGTCACCAAGACTGACGCACACCCCATCCCCAAAGTTGATGAGCTCATTGATCGGTTAGGGGCTGCCAGGTACCTCAGCACGTTTGACTTGATGTCTGGGTACGGGCAGATCGCCATGACTGACGGGGCCAAAGAGAGGTTAGCATTCTCCACTCCTGATGGGCATTTCCAGTTCCGGGTTGTGCCATTTGGAATGAAGAATGCCCCTGCCACCTTCCAGAGGTTGGTCAAACAGGTGTTGGTTGGACTGGATGAGTTCAGTGCCGCCTACCTGGATGACATCGCAGTGTTCAGTGCGACATGGGAAGAACACCTGCGCCACCTCTGGGAAGTGTTGATGGCACTGCGCAAGGCAGGCCTCACGATCAAGGCAAGCAAGTGTCAGATCGGGCAGGGTTCCGTGGTGTACTTGGGACACCAAGTGGGGAGCGGCCAGGTGGCGCCCCTCCAACCCAAGATTGAGACCATCCTGTCATGGGAACCCCCCAAGACCCAGACAGAGGTGAGAGCCTTCCTAGGACTCACAGGGTACTACAGGAGGTTTTTCAAGGGGTATGGCAGCATTGTTGCCCCCTTGATAGAGCTGACTTCCAAGAAGCATCCCAGGAAAGTGATCTGGACTGACACCTGTCAGAAAACTTTTGACACCATGAAAACTACCAGGTGCACGGCGGCCGTGCTCCTGGCACCCAACTTCTCCAAATAATTCCTAGTGCAGACAGACACTTCAGAGCAGGGTGTAGGGACTGTTCTCTCACAGATGACTGAGGAGGGCTGGGACCAACCTGTAGCCTTCATCAGTGGGAGGTTACTTCCACGGGAACAAAGGTGGAGTGCAATTGAGCGAGAAGCATTTGCTGTGGTCTGGGCATTGAAGAAGCTAAGACCCTACTTGTTTGGGTCTCACTTCCGGGTTCAAACAGACCACAGGACCCTCAGATGGTTGATGCAAATGAGGGGTGAAAACCCAAAGCTGTTGAGGTGGTCCATTTCCCTACAGGTTATGGACTTCACAGTGGAACATCGCTGTTGGACAGGCCCCAGGAAGGGCTCGCTCCCTCCCCGCATGACGGAGCCCGGACACCGGCTCTCCAGGTGCTACCCACAGAAGCAACCCGCAACCCGTCCCCTACGGGACACCTGCCCCGAACATCTCTGTATCACTGGCCCGGGCCACCGTCAGCACCATTGCCCGGGCCCAGCCGCCATCTTGGACACTGCACCACGAGGCTGCGTGGCCTCAGCTCGACCCCAACCCTGGGCCTGGCCAGGCCCCGACATCCCGGCACCACCATCCACCCAGGAGGTGAACGGACCACTTGGCAGGTCAATGGGAGAGAGGAGTGTCGATGGCTCTCCCCCGCCAGGTGCCGATCGCCCCCAGCCTCCCCGGGCGCTGGCTCCACCCCCCTGCTGGGTGTCTGGACTCCCTCATCCCGGACCTCCCGACCTCCAAGCGCGAGGGTCCGGACATCAAAGGGCGCCAGACCTATAACTGGGGCAGCTCCAGAGCAGGAAGGCAGTTGTATCCTGGAGTCGAGAGACACTGTGAAGAACTCATCCTTGACGGACTGCTGGCGCTGCCGCAGCCCTGCCTTGTGAACTGTCGTCCTGCCTGCTGGCGCTGCCGCGGCCTTCTGCAACCTTCATCCTCGTCGGGACCTGCTGGCGCTGCCCTTTGCAACCTACGTTCTCGTCGGGACCTGCTGGCGGTGCCGCGGCCCCTTGCATCCACCATCTTCGTCGGGACCTGCTGGTGCTGCCGCGGCCCATTGCTACCTTCGACCTTCTCGGGACCTGCTGGCGCTGCCGCGGCCCGACCTTCTAGAACGCCGAGCTCGAGGATTGTGAGCTACCCATCATTCCATCTCAACTACCAGATTGGTAACAAGACTGTCCCGCTACCCCCTTCCCTTTCTATAGACTAGAATCAAGAGGGCCCTCGTGTCCTGATCTCCTGGTACCGTCCTACCTTACGTCAATACTGCTTATAAAGAGCGTTAAACCTTATCTTTGTGTGGTGTCCATCTGTGGGGGGGAAGTTACTTGTCTGTACGATCGCTAGGAGACGGCTCTCCCCGGAGGCCTCTCCCCTTGTCCTCGGCCGACCCTCCAGGTCCCGTCTAACAATCGCCCTGGCACAGATCACGCCAATGCTGACGGTCTATCCAGGGGTTTCTGCCTTAGTGATGAGGAACTCCCTGGGGTAGGGTAGTTTTCCCCACATTTCAGCTGGAGGGGACACGTGTTAGACCTGGCACCTTGGCGTGAGTCTCCCTTCCACATTTTTGCTGATGTGCCTCAGATGTTTTGCTGGTGTTAGCTGCTCAGGGCACTGTGCCACTGCCAATCAGTGCACAGTGCAAGGGCTCCCTATGAAAAGTGTACATGTGATTGGTTTCCATGATTGGCTTATTTGGTTTACTGTCAGACCCCAGTAAAGTGCACTAGGAGTGCCAGGGCTTGTAAATACAAATGCCGCTGGTGGGCTTGCAGCACTGGTTGAGCCACCCACAGAGGCGGCCTGGTAAAATGTGTCTAGGGTCTGCCATTGCAGAACCTGCTTGCAGTCTGGTACTTCCATGCTGACTGGGCAAGGGAACCCCCTTGCCAGTCAATAACTCTTCCCTTACCTTCATATTAGTCCCCCCTATTGTAGGCCCAAGGGCAGGGTGTAAGTATAAGGTAGGACAAGCCCTGATTTGTGTGGCATGTCCTAATAGTGAATTACAGCCATTTTCGTTTTTCACTATTGTAAGGCTGCCTGTTCTCATAGGCCAGAATGGGCTGCTGGAATTATTACACTCTATAATCCCAGCAAGCTCATGGAACATGGTAGAAAGTCAAGTTTAGTTTGCCTGAACTCAGAATAATAAAAAACTTATTTTAGTAAAGTTTATTTTAATATCCTGTGTTTGCAAATGCTACTTTTAGAAAGTTAGGTGGCACAACCTAGGTTAGCGTAAGCTTAGTTCATTCTTGTTTAACCCGTTGACTGCGGCGCAAATTCCGCCACGGTGTGGGCGATTTAATCAGTGGGCGGGGTTTGAAAGGCACCCGGCTGTCCTCCGCACCCGACCACCGTCACGTGAGACGGCCGCTGGCCATCCGCAGCACCAAAGGGGTTAATGTGAGAAAGAAAAGGACACTCCTACAATGATGGTCATTCACCCTTTTGAGAGTGGGGCTATCGTCACTCATTTTCCCTGCACAAGGCCGGGTTGATATTTATCTCTGTATCACATTGTGATGGAATCTCGTATTCTGCATCTTTTGCTGAAGGTAAAGCGTGGTGACGTACCTCTGCTAATGTATTTGTAGATGTGGAGGGAGCTGATTACAAGTCACACAGTACTGGTGGTGGGGGTACAAACTCCACACCAGTAATTATCAGTACTGTATGATAGCAACCAACTAATACCATGCAGATATGAGTTAAACCCCACAGAAAGGGAAATGACTGTGTGGCCCTGGATTTACCAGGTGATATTCTGCACAGTTTTCCCCTTTTCCATGGGGTTTAACATGCACTTTTAATCCCTGCTATGAGCAGGTAGTAAAAGTGTGCAGTGGACTGTGGAAGTGTGCAGTGGACTGTGGTAAAAGGGTAAAAGTGTCTGGTAAAAATGTGCAGGGGTATATGATAAAAGTGTGCAGTGGACTGTGGTAAAAGTCTGCAGCAGGATGTGGTAAAAATGTGCAGTGGACTGTGGTAAAAGTCTACAGGGGCCTGTGGTAAAAGTGTGCAGTGTATTGTGTTAAAAGTGTGCAAGTGTCTGTGGTAAAAGTGTGCAGTCGACTGTTGTAAAAGTGTGCAGTGTATTGTGGTAAAAGTGGGCAAAGGGTCTGTGGTAAAAGTATGCAGGGAGCTGTGGTAAAAGTGTGCAGTGGCCTGTGGTAAAAGTGTGCCCTGGGCTGTGGTTAAAAGTGTGCAAGGGTCTGTGGTAAAAGTCTGCAGTGACTGTGGTAAAAGCATGCACGGTCTGTGGTAAAAGTGTGCAGTGGGCTGTGGTTAAAAGTGTGAAGTGGCCGGTGGTAAAAGTGTGCCGTGGACTGTGGTTAAAAGTGTGCAAGGGTCTGTGGTAAAAGTGTGCAGGGGGCTGTGGTAAAAGAGAGTCCCTTGACCCTGCTCTCAGGCAAGTCGCTCCATGCGCCGTACAGCACCGCCTGTGTGTTGCGCCCTCCAAGTCCACTGCTGCCGCTACCAGAAGTTCGAGGCCAGTGGTAGGCCGTAGGTCCTGTGCCTGTATCAGTGCCTTGCTGTATTTTGTGCTTCCTTACTGTGTTGTTTTGTGCCCCATTCTGTGCTTTTTATTCTGTTTAACTCATTTCTGTGCCTTGTTGTATTTTTTGCCTCCTTACTGTGTTGTAGTGTGCCCCATTCTGTGCTTTTTATTCTATTTAATTCTTTTTTCCCCTGTTATTCGCCTCATTTTATAGTGTCTTTCTGTTGATTTTTCTGCCCATTTTTCCCGCCGCTGCATCCCCTGTGGCCCTGCCCCCTGCCCGCCCATTCTCCGCCCCGCTCCCACCTCCTAAGTGCTCCTCCCTCCCACCTCCCCTTATATGGCGGACGCTGCTTGGCAGAGCGCAGTGGGCGCACCTAAGGCAAGCTGAAGGCGTGCCTAAGGCCAGCCCGTACACCCCTGGACCGCGCCCAGCACCAGACCCCCTGGCCCCCTTGAACGCCATGACGCCTGACACCGCTACGATGCCAGCAGCCTCCATGCACTCAACACCGGACAAGCACATACCTGCTTCCTGGCCACCCCGAAGCGCACCCAAGGACCCTTCTCCTGCCGGAACTGCAGCTTCACCAGCACCCGACCTGCCAACCCACCCACCGGGAAAGAACCCAACTACCTCAGATGCATTCTTCTCAACACACGCTCCGCACGCAAACACGCTGTTGAACTCTGGGACCTACTCGACTCAACCACCCCAGACGTCGCCTTCCTGACAGAGACCTGGCTGAACCCCTCCACGGCATCTGACATTGCCATAGCCATCCCGGAAGGCTATAAGATCACCTGCAGGGACCGCACCAACAGATTAGGAGGAGGAATCGTCCACAGGAACACTCAGTGTCTCGACCAACACCGATGACACCTTCAGCCCCGCCGAACACCTGCACTTCCATATCCACACCGACCGCAACACCACCCTCATCAGAACTCTCATTTACAGATCCCCCAGATGCTGACCACGGTCAAGCGACTCCATCCCCGACCTCGTCAGCACACATGCCCTCGCCTCCATGGACTACATCATCCTCGGGGACCTGAACTTCCCCCTCAAGAACAACAACAACACAAACTCCACAACCCTGATCGCCAACCTCGCCAACCTCGCCAACCTCGGACTCAGACAACTCGTCACAATACCCAACCACTCCGCCAGCCACACACTTGACCCCATCTTCTCCGCAAGTCCCCGCTTCTCCTTCAACCACACCACCGAACTCCACTGGACTGACCATCGCTGCATCCATTTTACCTTCTGGAAACCCACCACGCACCACCACCCTCCCTTGGTGCTGTGACTGCGTCCCCCCTCAGACCCAACTTAATGGAACTCTGCTCTCATGGTTATTGGGTCCTGACCTGGGTGCATCTTGCCATTTTGAGTTGGTTTCCATCGATGCCGACGACCCGGGTCCGCCATCTTGTTGATTCTTGTTCTTTCCTTATTCTCTTTTGCTGGACTGCCTTATCTCTTTCTACCCCTCAGGTCCCCCTCTCTCCTCTCACCAATCTCAGCCTCCAACTCTGCTCCCCCACCTACTGCTCTTTAGCCCTTTTTCTTTTTTTCTTTTTATTTCTCTGTTTGTATCTTTTATGTAACTCATGTAATCCTAAGTCCTTATGTATTGCAACTGGTTCTTATGTAAAGCGCTCTGACACCTTCGGGTAATGTTCACGCTATATAAAATTGCATTAAATAAATAAATAAATAAAGGACCCAACAGATGCCTCGCTGCTGCTGGAGCAAAGTCACCAAAGAGCAGCTAATCACCACCCTCGCCGGGAGCCCACCCGCCGACCCCACCGACCCCGACACCGCCGCTCGCAACCTCAGACTGTGGATCGACGACTGCGCCAATACCCTCGCCCCCCTCAAGAAACCCTCCAACAGTCACGCCAGCAAGAAAGCCAGCTGGTTAACTGAAGACATCCAGGCCTCCAAGCAAACCTGCTGAAAGCTAGAGAAGAACTGGCTCCGTGAACGAACAGCGGACAACTACGCAGCCCACAAGAACGCCACCCGCAGACACCGTCATCTCATCATATCTGCCAAAAGGGCCTCTTTCAAAGAGCGCATGGACAACAATGCACACAACAGCAAAGAGCTCTTCAACATCGTGAAGGAATTCTCCAACCCCAGTTTGAACACCAACGACATTCCACCTTCACAAGACCTATGCGACTCGCTGGCCACCTTCTTCAATTGCAAGATTGCAGACATCCACAACAGCTTCAACGCCACGACCTCCCCGACAACCACTGAGAACTCCGCCCCCATGACCACTATCCGCACCAACCGCCTGCTCTCCTGGGCCAACATAAACGACGACGACACCATCAAGATCATGAACACCATCCATTCCGGCTCTCCGTCAGACCCATGCTCACACCACATTTTCAACAAAGCCAGCTCCGCCATCGCACCCAATCTTTGGAAAGCCATCAACAACTCCTTCGAGACAACAACCTTCCTGGAGAGCTGGAAGCCCACTGAGATCAATGCCTTACTCACAAGAAACTCAAAGAGGACCCCAAGGACCTCAAGAACTTCCGGCCCATCTCCCTGCTCCCGTTCCCGGGGAAGGTCATCTAGAAGACCGTCAACAAACAACTGGCCTGCTACCTCGAGGAGAACAGCATCCTGGACCAGTCCCAGTCCGGGTTCCGCAGCAACCATAGCACCCAAACTGCCCTCATTGCCGCCACAGATAACATTAGGACTCTGCTGGACAACGGAGAAACCGCAGCCCTCATCCTACTGGACCTGTCAGCTGCCTTCGACATGGTCGGCCACCGCACTCTACGTACACGCCTCCACGACGCCGGGATCCAGGAGAAGGCCCTGGACTGGACCACCTCCTTCCTCTCCGGCAGAACACAGAACGTCTGCCTCCTCGCTTCCACTCCGAAGCCACCAAGATCATCTGCGGCGAACCCCAGGGCCCATCTCCCAGCCCAACGCTGTTTAATATCAACATGGCACCACTCACCCACGTCCCTCGACTGCACAACCTCAACATCATCTCTTACACAAATGACACCCAGCTGATCCTCTCTCTCACCAAAGACCCCCACACCGGCAAAACAACCTCCATGAAGGAATGAAGGTCGTCGCTGAATGGATGATAAACAGTTGACTGTAGCTGAACTCAGATAAGACGGAGGTCCTCATCCTTGTATCCACCACCCTCGGCCTGGGACGACTCCTGGTGGCCGACCGCACTGGGAACAGCTCCAACACCCACCGACCACGCACGCAGGGTTGGGGTCATCCTCGACTCCACCCTCTCCATGACTAAGCAGGTCAATGCCGTCTCTTCCTCCTGCTTCAACACCCTCCACATGCTCCGCAAGATCTACAAATGGATCCCCAGTGAAACGAGAAGAACGGTCACCCAGGCCCTCATCAGCAGCAAGCTGTAGTACCGAAATGCCCTATACACAGGAGCCTCGGACAAACTCCTGAAAAGGCTTCAACGCATCCAGAACGCCTTGGCACGCCTGATCCTCAACATCCCTCGCCGCAGCCACATCACACCCCACATGAGAGACCTGCACTGGCTCCCTGTCAACAAGAGGATAACCTTCAATCTCCTCTTCCACGCACACAAGGCAGTCCACAACACAGGACTAGCGTACCTCAACAGACGACTCAGCTTCTACACCCCCACCCGCCAGCAGGGCTGGACTGGGAATAAAAACCAGACCTGGAAAAGTGCTTGTCTGCAGTGGCGGCTCCGATAATGGGGGAGTTTGGGCACCGCCTCCCTGCTTTCTCGCAGTGCGAGAAGACAGAAACATAAATGGTAATAACTACCATCTGTTTCTGCCTTCTCGCACGGCGAGAAAGCTGAAGTTCCTGGTTGAGAGTGGGCGGTGTTTCTCGAGAGCAGGGGGGAGTGGCTTGCCCCCTGTTGTTCATATTGACTGCTTCGGCAGCCTGAGGCTGCCCAAACAGTTAGTTTGAACAATAATGGGCAAACCACTCCCCCCTGCTCTCGAGAAACACCGCCAACTCTCCCTGTTCACTCTGTATGCTGCCACATACAGAGAGAAAATGACCCGGGTGGGTCAGCGGCTTCACCAATTGCATCGCTGCGACTGCTGGAGGGGAGGGAGGCTGCCTGCAGCCTACCTGATGACGAGTGCTGCAGCATTCAAAAAGCCAAACGGTGGGAGTCGGGAGTCTCGGGACGTGAGGAAAAGCGTGAAGGACGGTAAAATTAACTTTTATTTTATTTATATTTTTCCCTTAAACCCCTTCCGCCTTCCCCCATCCCCTCCGCAACGCGACAAGCCCATTTCTACCTTGTTGGACTTGGCCCTTCCGGCAGGTTTACCCCTGAACTTTTGGCATTGAACTCTGAGATAAGTATAGTGATTTCTGGTCTTTGCGCACTTTAGCATTGTGGAGCAGTGTAAAGTGCGTGCGCTCTCTGAATGCGTGTGTGAGATTGGCCTACCCTGCCATAGGAATGCATGGGGGATATGTGTGTCCATGATAGTTCCTCATGTGTGGGCAGTGAAGGGTTGAGTTTGGTATGTGCGGACTCGTGTGATTAAATGCTGAGCGATGATGTGCGCAGATTTATTGCGTCTAGTGTGGAAGTGCCACTTCTAGAAGTTGGCCTGTCTGTGCAGTGAATGTGATTTGACTGTGTGGCTTGTGATTGGCTGGAGCTGGCTGGTGTGCCTGGCTCCAGGAGTCAGGATGGGTCTGCCCCGGTGGTTGATGGAGAGATCTGCATGTTGATGGCAGGGAGGAGTGCACCTGGGACCCGAATAGGGCTGGGCCTTCCCTCTACAATGCTGGCTCCGCCCCTTGTGGTGTGTCTGATGTCCCTGACCCACCCTGTGAATATCAAAACACACAAAATGATGGACAGAATGTTGCACAATGGCAAAACATTCAACCCCATTCACAGATCTGGGTTTAATCCATCGTTATTTTGCTCACCAAGCCACCCCAGTTCAGACATGGCCATATGCAAATCAGTCTTGACCCTGTGCCTCATGGGAACAGTTCAGCCCGAACTGCCAAGCCATGTCTTCCCTGGACCAATATCAAGCATCCTCGGACCGGTTTCTGGCTATCAGCCATCTTCAGCCAGGATAGCTTGACTCCAGTGGCGTAGTGAGCACGGGACCCACGTCTGGGCATACCCTTCCCACATAGGGTGAACATCAAAACATACAAAATGATGGACAGAATGTTGAACATGGCAAAACATTCAACCCCAGTCACAGATCTGGGTTTAATCCATCATTAATTTGCTCACCAAGCGACCCCAGTTCAGACATGGCCATATGCAAATCAGTCTTGACCCTGTGCCTCATGGGAACAGTTCAGCCCGAACTGCCAGTGCCAAGCCATGTCTTCCCTGGACCAGAATCAAGCATCCTAGGAACGGTTTCTGGCTATCAGCCGTCTTCAGCCAGGATAGCTTGACTCCAGTGGCGTAGTGAGCACAGGACCCACGACGGGGCATACCCTTCCCACATAGGGTGAACATCAGGGTATGCCCAGATGTGAGTCCCTTGCTCACTTTGCCACTGGATTCAAACAAGCCGGGCTGAAGACGGCTGAAATGCCAGAAACCGGTCCTCGGAAGCTTGTTTCCGGTCCAGGGAAGGCATGGCTTGGCAGGTCGGGCTGGACTGTTGCCATGAGGCACAGGGTCAGACTGATTTGCATATGGCCATGTCTGAACTGGGGTGGCAGAGTGGGCTAAAGAACGGTGATGGATTAAACCCAGATCTGTTGACTGGGTGTGAGTGTTTGATTGGTTCAGATGCTCCGTCCATCACCACCCCCTTTTGTACCACTTTGTTCGCCATAAGTTGGCAGGGTATGCTCAGACGTGAGTCCCTTGCTTCCTTTGCCACTGGATTCAAGCAAGCCGGGCTGAAGACAGCTGAAATGCCAGAAACCGGTCCTCAGAAGCTTGTTTCCGGTCCAGGGAAGGCATGGCTTGGCAGTTCGGGCTGGACTGTTCCCATGAGGCACAGGGTCAGACTGATTTGCATATGGCCATGTCTGAACTGGGGTGGCGGAGTGGGCTAAAGAACGGTGATGGATTAAACCAGATCTGTTGACTGGGTGTTAGTGTTTGATTGGTTCAGATGCTCCGTCCATCACCACCACCTTTGGTACCACTTTGTTCGCCATAAGTTGGCAGGGTATCCTCAGATGTGAGTCCCTTGCTCCCTTTGCCACTGGATTCAAGCAAGCCTGGCTGAAGACGGCTGAAATGCCAGAAACAGGTCCTCGGAAGCTTGTTTCCGGTCCAGGGAAGGCATGGCTTGGCAGTTCGGGCTGGACTGTTCCCATGAGGCACAGCGTCAGACTGATTTGCATATGGCCATGTCTGAACTGGGGTGGCAGAGTGGGCTAAAGAACAGTAATTGATTAAACCCAGATCTGTTAACTGGATGTGAGTGTTTGATTGGTTCAGATGCTCCGTCCATCACCATCCCCTTTTGTACCACCCTGTGAATAGGCAGAGGGGCTGAGCAAAACAAAGTGCTCCAGAACCAGTTGCATCTGGTTCGCCCCTTGCCTGCACCTTTAGACAAAGGAAATTTGTGTATAAAAAGAGGCTGTGACCTCATGTAGAATGTTCTTGTTTCCTGACTTGAATATACAAGGGCCGTGCTGCTGCTGGGGCCCAGGGAAAGGCTTGCCTCCCTGGGCCCTGCCAAGCCCCTGGATTGCTGGAGGACTTCTTTCTGGGGCCCCTTCTGCCTGGCCTGAGGATGGCTGGAAAACTTTCCTTGCCCTGGAAGCCTTGTCCTGTGTTGCTGGGACCCTTCTTGAGGTAGGGGTCATCTCTGGGGCCTTTAGTGCTGTCTGTGCCCCCAGCGCCTTGTGAGCCCTTTATTTTTCATTTCTGGGCAGAGCGCTGTCGTTTGCCCCCGAGTGCGCAGGTGCCCACCCTGCGTCTTCCTTTTCGTGTAGAAAATTATTACGGGTGCCACCCCTCTTGATATGCTCCTTATCGGGTGCCCACCCCGTTTCTACTTTTAATTTGTACCTCGAGGGTGCCTACCCCTCGTTATCCCCAAAAAGAGATTGCCTCCGCAGCCACGACCAAATCGGAAGTCAGGCACCGTGGTGCCTGACGGCGGGAGGGACTTCCGGTTTCGAGAGGAAGTCCCGCCCCGCCACCGAGAAAGGAAGAGAAGCTAGCCACGTCATGGCCTCCCGCGGCCCGGGGCTCCCGTGAAGTGGGGAGGGCCACGGGGCCGCCAGCGGAAAGGAGCCCAAGTGTTGCCGGGCTCCCATGTGCTGAATGGAGGCCCGGTCAAGGAGCCAGCCCAGAGCCGTGAGGGCTCCGCCTCCCAAAATCCCGGTACCAAGATGGGGGACCGGGTGAAGCATGGTGCATGCCCCCACTGGCCCCGGAGAAGCAGCCAGTGAGTGGAGCTGCCCGGAGGATGGAGGGGGAGAGAGAGCGCCGAGTGAGTCTCGCCAAGAGAGGGGGGCCGCCCCACTATTTGCACAGAGCCAGATGGTTCCCACGGGGGCTACATTTCTTTCAACAGGCCCAGAGTGGCCCATGTTCTTCCCCGCATTTTCGCCCGCAGTGCTCCCAGAGCCTAGAAGGCTCCAACACGAGGCATGATTCTAGCAGTGACTGACTCCCTGGGGCAGTTAGTGGATGCCGGAGGATCTGTCGTCTTGACCCTCCTGGATCTCTCTGCGGCTTTCGATACTATCTCACATCTAAAGCTCGTGGAGAGACTCCATACCTGTAGCATCCGGGCATGTCCCTAAAATGGCTGCAGAATTTCCTGACCAAAAGACATCAAACGGTTATGTTGGGACCATTCTTCTCGAAGAAAACCTGCCTGGACAGGGGTGTACCCCAGGGCTCCTGTCTGAGCCCAACATTATTCAATGTCTATATGGCCCCCATGGCAAAAATTGTGGAACAATTTAGGTTCGATATAATTTAATACGTGGACGACACCCAGCTTATGTTCATTATTGGTTCTCATATAGAATCTGAGAAAGCACGTTTCTCGGCGGGCATGCTCACTGTCTGAGAACTGTCTCCACTTGAACCCAAGTAAGACGGAGGTAATGTTGATGGGGAAAGCATCGATGATCTGGACAGATGACCGGTGGCCACCCCAGCTTGGACTGGCCCCCATCTCACAACAGTCAGTGAAGAGCCTGGGAATAATTCTGGACCACTCTTTAACTATGAAAGATCAGATTGCTGCCGTAACCAGCTCATGCTATTACAGTCTTCGCCTTCTGCGTAAGATTCTGCCCTACCTGCCGATTAAACATCGTAGAATCCTGGTCCAGGCCATGGTGACCAGTCGCCTTGACTATGGAAATGCTCTTCTGGCCGAAGTCGGAACAACACAGCTTGCCACACTACAGGTTATCTAAAACACGGCAGCAAGAATGATCCTGAATCGCCCGACTGGCTCTCCATCAGGCCCCCTGCTGAGAGAGCTCCATTGGCTCCCAATTAGAAAGCGAACACATTTTAAGATATGCTGCCTAACCTACAACTCTCTTAGAGGGAAAGGCCCAGATTACTTGCGCAAAAAGCTTATCAAACATGCTTCTGATCGAGCCCTTAGATCCAACTCCTTGGCCCTCTTAAATGTTCCCAGGATGCGTCTTAGTCGTACCGGTGGCATGGCTTTTTCATTCCTTGCCCCACGTTACTGGAACTCTCTGACCCTTGCCTTGCGAGAATGTCCCTCCTATAATATCTTCAGGAAACAAATAAAAGCATTTCTCTTCTAATTAATACAGTCCTCTCCTTGACTTCCGCTACCTCTTTAACACTAAGTAAGCGCTGAGCTCCCTTGGGCTGAGTGGTCGCTCCCCAGTGTCCTCCTGTGGCATTTGGTATCGTTACTGCACTGCTGTTGCTAGTCTGCCTAATTATTGCTGCCGCTGTGTGCCTGGCTACCGCTCTGACAAGTCTACATTTCTGTTTAAAACAATCTCCGCTTTTCTGTATTTCGCGCGTTTCCGCTGTGCTTGGTATCGTTACTACACTGCTGTTGCTAGTCTGCCTAATTATTGCTGCCGCTGTGTGCCTGATTGCCGCTCTGACAAGCTTGCATTTTTGTTTTTAAAATCGCCGCTTTTCTGTATTCAGCGCGTTTCCGCTGTGCTCCCCCCTCCGCCTCCATTTTGTGTATGTTGTTGTTGTGGTCATCTATAGCCCGCCCCGCCTCCCAGCTGAGACGCCCTCCCACTGACCAGAACAGCGCTCCACCACCGGAAAGCGCCGTGACTCGCTCCTCTCCCTTGGGCTGAGTGGTCGCTCCCCAGTGTCCTCCTGTGGCATTTGGTATCGTTACTGCACTGCTGTTGCTAGTCTGCCTAATTATTGCTGCCGCTGTGTGCCTGGCTACCGCTCTGACAAGTCTGCATTTCTGTTTAAAACAATCGCCGCTTTTCTGTATTTAGCGCGTTTCCGCTGTGCTTGGTATCGTTACTACACTGCTGTTGCTAGTCTGCCTGATTATTGCTGCCGCTGTGTGCCTGATTGCCGCTCTGACAAGCCTGCATTTTTGTTTTTAAAATCGCCACTTTTCCGTATTCAGCGCGTTTCCGCTGTGCTCCCCCCTCCGCCTCCATTTTGTGTATGTTGTTGTTGTGGTCATCTATAGCCCGCCCCGCCTCCCAGCTGAGACGCCCTCGCCCCTCCCCCTCCACTATCCATATATGACAGTTCTTCCCGCGCGCAGCGTTCACGCGCAGCGATCGCGCCCAATCTGCGCCGAAGGTGCGCCAATGGTAAGCCCGTCTACGCCCGTCCGCGCCTGGACCGCGCCCAGCGCCAGACCCCCTGCCCCTCGCGCTGCCCAGCCCTCCCGCATTACCTACGATGCCGCCACCCTCCTAGCCCTTAACCCCGGTCGCGCCCCCAACTGCGTCCAAGCCGCTCCTGGACACACCCATGGACCTTTCTCTTGCTACTCCTGCAAATTCATCGGCACCGACAACATCTCCGCTACGACCACACCACAGATTCCCGACCCCAACCACCTACAATGCATCCTTCTCAACACCCGATCGGTCCACAGGCACGCCATTGACCTATGGAATCTACTAGACACCATCTCTCCAGACGTCGCCTTCCTAACAGAAACATGGATGAGCGCTTCCTCCGCCCCAGACATCACCATTGCCATCCCAGAAGACTATAAGATCACACGCAAGGACCGTACCGGCCACACAGGAGGAGGAATCGCTATCGTCCATAAAAAATCTATCCGCATCTCAACCAGCTCCGACGCCAACCTCGCCAACTCCGAACACCTTCACTTCCAGATTCACATCGACCCCAAGACCACACTCAGAGGCACCCTCCGCTACAGACCACCAGGACCCCGCGCAAAATTCAGTGAAGACATCACGGACTTCATCACTCCACACGCGCTCCCCTCCAAAGAGTACATCCTTCTGGGAGACCTCAACTTTCACCTTGAAAAGAACAACGACCGCAACACCACCACCCTTTTGGACAACCTCGCCAACCTCGGACTTAAACAACTGGTCACTTCCCCCACCCACATCGCAGGCCACACACTCGACCCCATCTTCTCCTCCAGCAAACATGTCTCCTTCAGCCATACTATGGATCTCCTCTGGACTGACCACAGCTGCGTTCACTTCACCTACAACAAGCCGAACCCCATCAACCACCTCCAACCAACTCTGCAAAGAAACTGGAACAAAATCTCCATCGACCAGATCTCCTCATCGCTCCTTCTAAACACCCCTGCCCACTCTTCTAACCCAGACCAAGCCGCCGCCAACTTCACCCTATGGCTATCCAACACCGCCGACACCTTAGTACCACTAAAAAAACGTCAAAGCAAACCTGGCAGCAAGAAGGCCTCATGGTTCAACAATGATCTTAAGAAGTCCAAGAAACTCTGCCGCTCCCTTGAAAAGGCCTGGAAAAAAGACCCAACCACCAGCACCAAGGACGCCTTCAAAAACGCCACCCGCATACACCACCAACTAATCCGAAAGGCCAAGAAAACAGCATTCAAGGATCGACTAGACAACAACGCCCACAACAGCAAGGAACTTTTCAACATCATCAAGGAATTTACCAATCCCTCAGCCAACTCCAACGACATCACCCCCTCTCAAGCCCTCTGCGACTCCCTAGCCTCATTCTTCCACAAGAAAATTGCAGACATCCACAACAGCTTCGACAACCAACCCGGAGACCAACCCACCCAACCATATGATGAACATTCTCCCCCCCTGAACACCCTTAACGACTGGAACCCAATCTCCACTGAGGACACCATCCGCCTGATGAACTCCATCCACTCAGGATCCCCCACAGACCCATGTCCTCACCACATCTTCAACAAAGCAGACTCCATCATAGCACCACACCTCCGAGACGTCATCAACTGCTCCTTCAACTCCGCCACCTTCCCGGATAGCTGGAAACACGCTGAACTCACCGCCCTTCTGAAAAAACCCACAGCGGACCCCACCGAACCCAAAAATTACCGCCCCATATCACTCCTCCCTTTCCCGGCCAAAGTCATTGAGAAAGCCGTCAACAACCAGCTCGCCGCTTTCCTCGAAGCCAACAAATCCCTCGACTCCTCACAATCTGGCTTCCGAGCAAAACACAGCACTGAGACCGCCCTCATCGCAGCAACAGACGACATTCGAACTCTACTGGACAATGGAGACACAGTCGCCCTCATCCTCCTCGACCTCTCCGCAGCCTTCGACACAGTCTGCCATAGCACCCTTCTACAACGCCTCAGAAACATCGGAATACAAGGAAAAGCACTTGAATGGATCACCTCGTTCCTCACCGGAAGAACCCAGAAAGTCCGCCTTCCACCATTCAAGTCTGAGGCCTCTGAATTCATCTGTGGAGTACCACAAGGATCCTCACTCAGTCCCACCCTCTTCAACGTATACATGAGCCCCCTCGCGGCCATCGCACGCCAACACAACCTCAACATCATCTCCTACGCGGATGACACTCAACTGATCCTTTCTCTCACCAATGACCCCAACACCGCCAAAACTAACCTACACGAAGGAATGAAAGAAGTTGCCGAATGGATGAAACACAGCCGTCTGAAACTGAATTCAGATAAAACTGAAGTCCTCATCTTAGGTACATCCCCCTCTGCATGGGACGACTCTTGGTGGCCGGAAGCCCTTGGAAAAGCACCCATCCCGACAGACCACGCACGGAACCTAGGCGTTATCCTGGATTCTTCACTTTCAATGAACAGACAAGTCAGCGCCGTATCCTCATCCTGCTTCAACATTCTTCGCATGCTCAAAAAAACATTTCGTTGGATCCCCACCGAGACCAGAAAAACAGTCACCCATGCTCTGGTCACGAGCCGACTGGACTACGGAAACACCCTCTACGCAGGAACTACCGCTAAACTCCAGAAGAAACTCCAACGAATCCAAAATGCCTCAGCCAGGATCATATTAGACATCCCGCGTAACGAACACATCTCTGGTCACCTGAGAGACCTCCACTGGCTACCCGTCAATAAGAGGATCACTTTCCGACTGCTAACCCACGCACACAAATCACTCTACGACATCGGACCAGAATGCCTCAACTCACGACTGTCCTTCTACACCCCCTCCCGCCAACTGCGTTCTTCCAACCAAGCCCTCGCCACTGTACCTCGCATCAACAAGACAACCATGGGAGGCAGATCCTTCTCATACCTGGCTGCTAAAACATGGAACTTACTCCCCACTTACCTTCGCCTTACCCAGAACCACCTTGCATTCAGAAAGCAACTTAAAACGTGGATATTTGACAAATAATCCTCTTCCCCTCCCTAAGCGCCTTGAGACCCTCTGGGTATGTAGTGCGCTATATAAATTCTCTGACTTGACTTGACTTGACTCCGGGTGAGTCGAGCGCTCTATAAGTGTCCTTAACATAACATAACATACCATGATTAATCACCTAGCGCTAGTGCGCACCAGGGGGCATTTATTTCTAAAAGGGGCTCGCGTGGCCCAGGGGCCACCATTGTCTCACAGAGCACCGTGGGGTGCCAGAGAGGGCACCGTGCTTAGTCCTGAGCGGCCCCAAATGGCAGTGGGCCACTCCAACGTGGTATTCATGTTCAAGAGCTAGAGGGCTCCCACGTTTTGGTGCATTGTTGTTCTAAAGGGCCGGTGAGATCCCATGCTGCAGTTTGATCCCCAGCTGCCCAGCAAGTAGTGGGCAGTTGCTACGTTTAGGTTTTCTTTCTAGGGACATGTCTTTAGACTCAGGAGTGAGTCGCACTCCTTCGCCCCTACTTTGGCCTTCCCCAGCTGCGCTGCACTTAGTGGGCAGCTGCATCGTTTAGGCCCCCACAAACCCTTGCACATTCTTCTTTGGCTGTGCAGCCAGCCCAGACACTCTGGACATTGGGCCTGTGAGCCCCTGAGAGGCCAGGTTGGCCTGGGGTTAGTTATGTGATTTATGGCGCAAATGTGATTACTTGCCTAATGTGATCTATGCATAATATGCTTTGCATTTATGCTTGTTTCCTACTTTTAAGTTTGTTTTATGCTTAGGAGGTTGTTCTATCTAGTATTGCTTATGCTAGTGAGTTCATGGTTCCCTGCCTGATATATGCCTAAGGCTGTTAGGGTTGCGTACTGTATGTTCCTACCTTTTACCAGTGTTTACTGGTTGTGTGCTATGTTTGCTATTTGGAGCTACAATTATGCTATGTTCTAAGTGCTAGTTCTACCAAGTGCTCATTCCTGACAGTGGTCCATGTGGCCCTGTCAGGTGTACATAATCCCTTGTAAATATTGCCCGTGCCAGTTGGCATAATGTATATGGTGTGATTACTATCCGATGTGTTTTGATAATACAAAGGCTATTTTCATACATAACCTTGTGTGGAGTTTCCTTTGTGGTGGGCCTTGGGTGTTGTTGCTGGGTGCGTGCGCAAACGCTTAACTCACATTGCCTCCGGGATAATCCTTGACTGCTCTCGCCACACTACCTAGAGGGTGAGTAGGGGTTATCTTGGCGTGTAACTCCCTTGCCCTGACTAGAGTGGTGGTTTCTGCCTGGTTTTGGCGCAAGCCTCAGCCAACCAGAAATCCCATTTCTAACACCCCCCGACCCCACCCGCCCGTAATGCCGGCTGCGACTGTGTAGTAGTATCTATTCGTCTTGATTTTTATTTAACTTATTGCATGAAAAAAGCTTCACAAAATGGCCACCACATTTTTGTGTTTGAGTGTGGGCTGAATGACCTGTCGAAGTCATCGAAGTTGCACCTGCCCGGGTTGTAACATTTTAAAGCTCTTGTTCCCTTGTATAGTACTGAAAAGGAGGTAAACTAAACGTTCATAAAAATGATTTCTTTTTTAAAAAAATGTAAACAGCACACTGGTTTACCAGCCTTAACTCTGAAGGACGCTAATTCTATGGCAAATGTGCACATGGATCGCCAGCAAAAATGCCGTAACACACGAAAATTCAAGACACTGCCTCAAAGGGGGCTGATCCGATGCCCCATACTATAAGTTGTGGTGGGCGCAAGAAAAATGTATGTGAATTAGTGCTGTGTGCTTTGAATGTTTGTGTGCATGGGTATGCGCTAGCGAATGATGGGTGTATGTGTGCGCTTGTGAATGGATGGGTGTGAGTGCACATATAGATGGGTGGGAGTGAGTATGTGTGTGTGGGTGCTTGTGAGGGATGGGAGGAAGGGAGTGTGCTTGTCCACCCCACCCCTGCCGCCGAGCTCTTTGCCAGGACCGGTTTTCGGCCGATTTAGTTGCAGGGCTGATTTTCCAGCTACGCTGCAAAAACGGCCCTGTGACAAAAAACGGCCCCCACTCATGCAGCGCACTGGGGATTGCCCGGTGCCCGCTAGGGCCAGCCTGGCCCTGCCCGCCAGCTCAGCTCTGCCACCATCGCATTCGCCATAGTCCCTCGCATTCGAAGAGCGACCTCCGGCGGCAGATCGTTCTCCCACATCGCTGCCAAGACCTGGAACACCCTCCCCATCCACCTGCGGCAGACCCAAGACCTGCTGACCTTCAGAAAACTCCTCAAGACCTGGCTCTTCGAGCAGTAGCAGCATTCCCCCCCACCCTCCCAGTGCCTTGAGAACGCTCACGGGTAAGTAGTGTGTGTTACAAATAATATGATTGATTGATTGATTGAAGTATGCAGGGGTCTGTGGTAAAAGTGTGCTGTGGACTGTGGTAAAAGTGTGATGTGGACTGTGGTAAAAGTGTGTAGTGGACTGTGGTAAAAGTGCGCAGTGGGCTGTGGTAAAAGTGTGCCGTGGGCTGTGGTAAAAGTGTGCCGTGGACTGTGGTAAAAGTGTGCAGGGGGCTGTGGTAAAAGTGTGCAGTGGACGGTGGTAAAAGTGTGCAGGGGGCTGTGGTAAAAGTGTGCAGTAGACTGTGGTAAAAGTGTGCTGGGGGCTGTGGTAAAAGTGTGCCGTGGACTGTGGTAAAAGTGTGCAGGGGGCTGTGGTAAAAGAGTGCTGTGGACTGTGGTAAAAGTGTGCAGTGGACTGTGGTAAAAGTGTGCAGTGGACTGTGGTAAAGGTGTGCTGGGGGCTGCGGTAAAAGTGAACAAGGTGCCCCTTCCTGCTCACAAACATTCCTGCGTGCAATGGAGGCACAGTTGCACCTTGGTGCAAGGGGGCCCACTTTGGCGCTCGGCTGCTGAAATAGCGCCAGTGCAGGGAGAAAGGACAGGGATGCGCAGTGTTGCATAAATATGCCACATCCCTGCCCTTTCCTAGTGATGCAAGGCAGTGCAGCGCAGTGCAGTGCAGCACAGTGCAGCACAGTGCAGGGCAGTGCAGGGCAGTGCTGCGCAGTGCAGCGCAGTGCAGCGCAGTGCAGCACAGTGCAGGACAGTGCTGCGCAGTGCAGCGCAGGGCAGCGCAGCGCAGTGCAGGGCAGTGCAGGGCAGTGCAGTGCAGTGCAGGGCAGTGCAGGGAAGTGCAGCGCTGTGCAGGGCAGTGAAGGGCAGTGCAGTGCAGTGCAGGGCAGTGCAGGGCAGTGCTGCGCAGGGCAGCGCAGTGCAGGAGAGTGCAGAGCAGGGCAGGGCAGCGCAGCGCAGTGCAGGGCAGTGCTGCGCAGTGCAGCGCAGTGCAGGGCAGTGCAGGGCAGTGCTGCGCAGTGCAGCGCAGTGCAGGAGAGTGCAGCGCAGGGCAGCGCAGCACAGTGCAGGGCAGTGCAGTGCAGTGCAGGGCAGTGCAGTGCAGTGCAGGGCAGGGCAGTGCAGGGCAGAGCAGTGCAGGGCAGTGAAGGGCAGTGCAGTGCAGTGCAGGGAAGTGCAGGGCAGTGCAGCGCAGTGTAGGGCAGGGCAGGGAAGGGCAGGGCAGTGCAGCGCAGTGCAGGGCAGTGCAGGGCAGTGCAGGGCAGTGCAGGGCAGTGCAGGGCAGTGCAGGGCAGTGCAAGGTAGTGCAGCGCAGTAAGGTGACTCACTGAGCTGCCCTTTGCCAGTGACGCAGGGCAGTGCAGGGCAGTGCAGGGCAGTGCAGCGCAGTGCAGGGCAGTGAGGGGACTTGCTGAGCTGCCCTTTGCCAGTGACGCAGGGCAGTGTAGGGCAGTGCAGGGCAGTGAGGGGACACGCTGAGCTGCCCTTTGCCAGTGACGCAGGGCAGTGCAGGGCAGTGCAGCGCAGTGCAGGGCAGTGAGGTGACTCGCTGAGCTGCCCTGCGCCACTGAGTTCTCTGCCCCTCAGTGTAACATCCATTTACAGTAATGAGTTGCATACATTCAGAGCGCTTGCAGGCGCAGGAGGCGCTATAAATACACGTCATTGTCGAGTTACACACACATCTGCAGAGCTCGATCGTATAAACCAACGGAGCTTTCAGAGCATAAAAAGAATGTATCTGTTCTCATCACTTTAACCTGCATTTATGTTTTATTTAAAGTGTGTGTATATTTTGTTGTTTTTTTCCCCTCCTCCCTGCGCCCCTCAGGGTCTCAGCTTCATGCTTTGAACGGGCTTTGGCTTCTGGGGCCTGTGAAGTACTTTGTACAACTTACATCACTTAATGTAAATGCACAGAGGCCTCCCCCCCCCCCCTTGTGCTTAGGGGGAGGCGGGGCGGCCCCTCTGGAGCGAGAGAGGGGGCGGGGGGGGGGGTCTGTCGGGGGCAGGGGGGCCTTTCCATGGAAATTCAACATTTCTGCGGAATTGTGAAATGAAGGACAGAGGTGAAGAGACCCCAGGGTGGGGCTCAGCCCGCCTGGCTCTCGCCCAATCCCTGCTGGTCAAATATCTGGACTTTATCCTCGTGGGGGGGGGGGGGGGGGGGGGGGGGGGGGGTACATGGGGAGAGGGAGGTGAAGTGTATATTTACTGGAAAAATGTGCGGCCATGTTTACCTTTCGGGGAAGAGTCAATTCCACTGTCTGATAGTGAGACAAGCAGAGAGAGAGGTCATGCTTGCACCGCCTGGAGCGCCTCGGTAGCCTCAGGCCTGCTTCAAAGCGCTATGCTGACTTGGTGCACGACGAAGCACTATAAACCCATGACCACTGAGCATGTAGGAAACGCAGCCAGGGATAGAAAAACCACAGCACCTGAAGCCATCACCTGAGTACTGCATCGACAGATCACTGATGAAGATATAAACATAACTTAAGGCAGAGGCCTTATTTATGAAGGTCTGCGCCACATTTACGCCTCCGGTGCGTCACTTTTTGTGACGGCGTGGTGGCGTAAGTAATGCGCCATATTTACGTCGTAAACACCTGCGCTACATTACACCTGCGCCAGAGATAATGTATGCAGGGTGGGCGTTGCCCCGCAGGAAAGGATCGCAGGAGTGGCGCAGCGAAATCTATGAAATTTCACTGCGCCACTTCTAGGACGCAAATGTATCAAAACCTTACCCCTGTCTCATGGCAGGCGTAAGGGTGACATAGGCCCAAACATTGCTGGAGTTGCGTCAGACTTCCGACACATCTCCAGCAATGCGCCACTTTTGCCCCGACAGATACGTCAGTAGTACTGACGTATCTATCATTCCTTGCGACATGATGCGTCATACTGTAAATATGACGCATCCTTGGAGTTGCAAGGAGGGCGCACTGAGAAGTGTTGCATCGCTGCTTTCACCCAGTAATGCGCAACTTCTCATAAATGAGGCCCTGAGTATCAAAGAATTAACAGGTAAGTGAATAAACAGTCGCAAGTCTTGATTGATGGATTAGTTTCTTTTCTTTAATTCATAATCTTTTCTTCTCATTTCTCTCACACATGGGTAGCCGACGCGTTTCACCGTAAAAAAGGCTTCATCAGGGTTGCAAGTAATAAAACCACATAAATATACACAAACATATACAATTCCATATGATAACAACACTAAATACAAACGTAACATGTATGACCGAATACAGCAAGCAAATATTTGCAAAAGACATTGCCTATAAAAAATCTCATTGAGAAATCCCCATACAAGGGTTTCTCCTAGACCTTAAGAGGAGTTGACAATTTATTGAATTACTAAGTACACGCAAATTAAATGTGTTTCATAACGTTATATTACCACAGTAACAAATATTAGAACATTGGAATGTTGGGAGCTCCATTGAAAACAATGGAGTGCCCCGGGCTTATAATGGCTGGTATAAGCCCGGAGCTCCAACTTTCCAATGTTTCTTTGTTCACAGCTCTGGCTATGAACAAAGGTTTCAGGGAACCTGAGGGGATTCCAATCCCCTCACGCTCCCAAAAGGCTTTGATTTTTTTTAGAACATTCTGTCCTCTAGTGACAGAATGTTCTAATAGCCTTATAGCCCTTCGTAGATGGGCTATACCGCTATTAAAGTCCCTCTCCCTTGTTAAAGGCCCTCGCCTTCGGCTCGGGGCCTTTAACACTGGAGAGGGCCTTTAATAGCCGGTATAGCCCTCTACGGCGGGCTATAAGGTTATAATACATACAGAAATACGCCCATGTGTTCTGAGCCGAACAAGACACACATCCTTTTTTTTTTTTTTTTTTTTTTATTGAGCAATATCAGTAGAAATCAAGACTGTCAATTCAATACAAAAGAGTGACAGCATGCATCGCATTATTCAGTACAGAAAATACATAAAAGGCAAAAGAGATAGCATTATTAACCAATACAAATACAAAATACAAAAAAAGGTTTCAAAAGAGAAACTGCATAAATAAAGTCAAATAAATTCAGATCAGATCAAGAGGGACATCTTACATTAGAGTACCAATCTGAAATTGGAGCCCAGATCTGGGCACCAAGAGCTCTGGATTTTCTTCCTCTCGTACTATATATAGCTACCTTCTGCTTGTATGTGGCAAGGAATCGGCTAAGCCACATCTGAAAAGTGGGTGCATCAGGATCCTTCCATCGGGCAGCAAGTATAATACGAAGGACGGCAGTGCCTAAAAAGACAATCCTGCGTTCCTCCGCATTATAACCTAGAGATTCATCATGACCCAAAAGATATAAAGTAGCTGAAGTTCTAAGACTCCGATCAAAAACTTGAGCCCAAAATCCCCCAATCATAGTTTGTAAAATATCAAGTTTGGGGCAATCAGCAAACATGTGAATTAGATTTGCTTGACCCTGTCCACATCTTGGACAGCTATCATCTGTCCGCAAACCCCAAGTGAAAAGCTTGAACGGGGTATAATAAAGATTATAGACAGTTTTATAATATTGAGCTTTAAGATTGGAGGCTAAAAATAATGTTGCTGAGAGTGCCAGGGAAGAATCGATATCCACATCTGGATTTCCGAGTTTTAGTGCCCAAGCTCGCTCGACACGATCTAGGTCGTCAGCAGAATATTCAGAAAGTGTATCATATAGAGTTCCTATCCTAGTGGAACGTTTCCCAATAATAGAAAAGAAGTGAAAACTATCTAGATTGATGTTGAGTGTAGAGTTACGAATACTAGTAAACACTTGAATGTATTTTAGATAATCTGTAGATGGAATAGCGAATCTCCGCTGGAGCCCTTCAAAGGATGGGGACATATCTTGTCCCAAAAAATCGCCTAGTGTGTAAATGCCAAGATTCTCCAATTTCCGGGAGATGTTATCCTTTAAACAAGCCGGTAGGATCGTGCTATGCCATAGGGGAGTGCATTTAGTGAGTTTAGGAATACCTAGATGTTTAGAGGAAAGTTTCCATATTTTCCATGAATCTCTAATCACCTTAAATTTAATCTTTTTGTAATATGACGCCTCAACTTGTCTCAAGAATAACCCTTGGCATTTATCACCTAATCCAAGTTCGAAAATAGAAGGGATATGTGAATCTATATTGGTCGGAATGATAGGTTTAATATTAAAAAGCGGGCCCATTTGCTGAAGCAATGTTGACCAAAAATATAGTGTCAAATTCGGAAGAGCAAGGCCTCCTCTATGTTGAGGAAGAGTCAGTAATGGTAAAGCTCTCCTAATTTCCCCAAAATTCCATAAGAACTCTGATATAGTGGAGTCTAGGATTTTAATGGTGCCACCATCAGCCATCAGTGGAATGGCCCGAAACAGATAAAGTATTCTCGGGAATATATTCATTTTAATATAGTTCGCCCTCCCTATTATAGAGAGGTGTAGGTTGTCTACCCTCCTGAGGTCGGTTTTTACTTTTTTTATCAAGGGATCAAAGTTAAGCCGATTGATTTCCTTCACCTCAGGAGATATATTTACACCAAGATAGGTTGCATTTTTAACTTTATAAGGGCTATCAAATGAGGTATTGTTTGTACACAGAACCATAGTTTTATCCCTATTTAGGGAATACCCAGAGTAGGATCCAAACAACTGGGTAATTTGTTCTATTTCAGAAACTGCGTCGGCCGGATTGGTTGTAAGCACGGCGACATCGTCGGCATATGCCAGAATTTTAGTTGAATAGGGGCCCACTGGCTGGATTATAGGGGAGGTAAGTAGCTTTAAAATTAATGGATTAATAACCAAAGCAAATAATATCGGAGAGCATGGGCACCCCTGCCTCGTGCCTCTTTGAATCTCTATAAACTCCGACTCAAAGCCGCCAATGGAAAGTTTGGCCTTTGGATCAATGTATAAAGCTTTTATGGCTTTAATAAAGCCGAACCCAAAGTTGTTAAATTCCATGATGTCCCATAAAAACTGCCAAGATACACGGTCAAACGCCTTCTCGGCATCGAGTAGGATCATCAACATCTCTCCCCCCGTGGCACCCATGATGTCAAATAGGGAAATGGCTCTCCGAGTATGGTCAGTCGTGCCCCTCCCGGGTATAAAGCCATGCTGCCACGGGGATACAAGATGTTCGATGACCCCACTCAGCCGATTTGCAAGAATCTTGGCATATAGCTTTGAGTCAGAGTTTATGAGAGAGATAGGCCTATATGAAGATGGAAGCTGAGGGGGCTTCCCCTTTTTAGAGAATTTCGCTATATTGGTATTTTTCCAAGAATCTGGTGATGTTGAGTGGTATTGTACCCCCTAAAACAGATCTAATAGGTAGGGTAATATCTGCTTGCCTAGTGCCTTATATAGGTCCAACGGGATCTTGTCGGGACCAGCGGCCTTACAATTAGCGAGGTACGAAAGTGCCAACTCAAGCTCTGTGATTGTAATTTCCCTTTCGAGGTCTTCCTTAACTGATTGATCGATTTTCCTAATTAACTCTGGGTCATGCAGCCAGTCATTGAGGAAGGTTTTCGTATCTCTGGTAGGCTGATGATCGTCTTCTCTTTAATAAAGCTTTTGATAGTATTTTTGAAACACACCTACGATGTCCTGGGTGGAAGAGTATTGTCGTCCCTCATATTCAATGCACTTTATTTTATTATATGTTTGCTTCTGTCGAGTTCTAAGGGCTAACTGTCTCCCTACATTTTCTCCTGATTCATAGATATTATTTTTATTAGCTTGATATGTTTCAGCAGCTTTTTGAATTAACGAGCTATTAATTTCTGTTTTTAAAATTAATAACTTTTGCAGTGTGTCAGAAGTTGAAATTCCTTGCTGAATCTGATTAGCATGCAGCGTTTCAAGATTAGAGAGTTCCAAATTGAGCTGAGTATTGATACTATCCTGAGCCTTTTTGCATTTAGCTACAAACGAAATAGTCTCCCCCCTCATCGCTGCCTTAAAACAATCCCAGACAATGAACCTAGGTGCACTAAATTGATTACAATCAAAAAAGGCTTGGGCCCACGATGTTATGTGATTTATATATTCTGGGTTAGCAAGAAGCTTGCGATCAAATGACCATTGGATATTGGGTCTTTTAAAACTATCCATATCAAAGACAAGAGTGAGCGCATTATGGTCAGAAATAGTTTTGGGGGATTTAAATATATCTAATAGGCCCGAATTCTGCAAAGATGTCATGATATAATCTATTCGGACGTACTTGTTGTGGGGATAGGAAAAATAGGTAAAGCCATTATCGCTCTGCCTCAGCATATCCCAGACGTCGAGTAGATCATGACTGTCCATCAGGTGACGTACTGCCCTATAAACCTTGGGTTTGCGACCGTTATAATTCTGGGGCAGTTGGTTATTTACTGAATCAAAACAGTGTCTCTCTGAGCTCAACAAAATTAATGATTAGGTTTACAATTCACCCATCCAGTACAATGTCCAATAATATTTAGTGCAGAGATGATATCTTCCTTGTCAAGTAAAGTCTTTGATAAATGAAAATTTCAAAATTCCAATATTCAGTCTCCTTTATTGATTTTTCTTCACTCCAAATCACAGTTGTGTCAATAAATTTTCAGCCAACACGTGTTTCGTCTGATGCTAATCCTTGCATCAACAGACTTCCTCAGGGCTGAAACCCAAACACATTTACATTAATAATTGTACCAACTTATCTGGATATTATGTTACCCATAACCAATTCCACCAGAAAAATAGTGAAAGAAGAGCCAAACACGTCAGTTCAAAAGGCTACCAAAATTAACCATAGAACTCGAGAAAGAAAATTAATTCCAATATAACAGGTGTATCAAACACCAGGTGCTCACAAAACAGTACTTGGATAAAAGTAGTCCCAAACGCACCATTCCATTACTAAAAGACAGAGTATCACCTCAAAAACACTTAGGCCTTACCAAAAGTAATGGTTCAAAAAAGGTTTTTCTAATCAGTCGAAACCAGTTTAGAAGAGCCTGAAACAAAGGTATACTTTCAAGAGTAAGTTTGTAACTTTATAAAAATGGAGCTATTGCACTATATACACAAAGGTGCTTCTTGGTCACAGATTTATATGAATAACTCACCTATTATATTGTAGGTGTATTCTCTCTATGGGGTACATCAAATTCAATGCGGCAATGTGAAATTCAGGATACACGAGTACGTGTACCTAAAAGGAACAAAATATTCATTGAGTATTTCACCATTAAGCATAATAGCTATTTTAAAACCGACAAGAATATCGAACTAACGTGCCTTTCAAAATTGTATTCAGGCATGTCGAAAAGTTGGTATCTATAATTGCGCTAAATTATGCACACGTAATCCTACATGGACCGGCATCGGCACTACTGTTAATTTGCACGCACTGTCCTCATTTAAAGACAGTACGCGGTATCTACAATTGCGTTAAATTATACACACATATTCCTACATAGACCGACATCGGCACTACTTCTAATCTGCACGCACTGTCCTCATTAAAGACAGTACGCTATTTAAAGCTCGCCAGACTAGCGCAGCGGTGACGCGCAGCGGTTGCGCCATCCCTGCGCCGGAGTCGTGCCAGAGTCCTGCCCGTCTGCGCTCGTCAGCGTCTCGGAGGCGGCCGAGGCGGGACTCTGGCATCTTGGGTAGGTGTCTAGGATGATTAGGTATAGTGCGGCCGCTTTATGTGCGCTCCGTCCCCCCAAGAGTGGCTGTAAGTGTCTTTTCCCTGGAGGTCGACACCTGGCTAAAGGGTGCCCTGGATGTTCTTGGCGTCCCATATCATCTCCATCTCGCGCTCCCCTCTCCCTCCCCTTGGAATGTCAGTGTGCCTTGTTAAATACCAGATCCTTGGCGCGTCATTCCATGGAAATTTGGGACCTCCTTACGCTTTCGAAACTCTCCTGTCTTTTTTTGACAGAGACCTGGTTGGGGGCTGGCTCGGAACCGGACATCGCTAGTGCCCTTCCCCCCAACTTTACCATCTTAAGGAGGGATAGAATTGGAGGCAGAGGTGGTGGGGTGGCCTTAGTTGTCGACAAGTCCCTTGTTTGCACCTCTTATCCTGTAGATAATATCGCTGGTTGTGAAGCTCTGGGCTTTAGTCTCCAGTTGTCGGCTTCACATACCTGCACAGGAATTTTGATCTATAGACCTCCAGGGCCTTTAGGCTCGTTTTTCGAGGATTTACAGGTGGCACTGTCAGTACCCTGTGTGCGCTCGGCACACTGTGTACTGCTGGGTGACTTAAATCTGCACATGGACCTGTCAACTGACGCCGATGCATCTAAATTACGGGACATTACCGAGATGCTCGGACTGACCTCTTTCATCGATAGTCCAATGCACGTGAAAGGGCATACATTGGATTTAATCTTTTCCACTGTGCCAATTAAGGTGTCCTCCCCTTTGCCGGTTCTATGGTCCGACCATTATTTAATTAATTTCGTGTTGTTAGCTGAGCTCCAGACGTGTCAAAGAGCTTATAAGGACGGGTCTCGTCAAGCGAGAGCCTTTCACCTGGTGTCAGCTGATATGCTCGCTGATGCACTCCATGCACATCCTTGCATTACGACTGGGAACTTAGAAGTCGACCTGCCGCTAGTCCAGGACTGGCTTCGGACAAGATTCGAGGAGCTTGCCCCTCGGAAACCGGTCAGGTCAGCCCCCTGCCAGGATTCCGCTCCTTGGTTTACCGCTACTCTGCGGAAAGCGCGCCAGGACTGCAAAAGATCTGAAAGGCTCTGGCGGCGCAGATATGCGCCTGAGGAGAAACTGAAGTACAGGGGTGCGATAAAATCTTACCACAGACAGATTGCCGAAGCTAAAAAGATCTACTTCGAGCATAGAATAGACCAGGCTGATAACACGAGCCGGGAACTATTCCGAATTGTGAAGGAATTCATAGAACCGGTGGCGGCCGCTAGGGTTCACTCCCATACTGAGGAGTGGATCAAGCAGCTTGCTGACTTCTTTGTGGACAAGATCCGTAGGATTCAGGACTCTTTCGATCGGGTGGAGTCCCTGGAAGTGGCTGCAGCTGTGGAAAGTGATCTGAAGGTCCTTCCGTCCGCTGCAGCCGAGCAGGTGCCCACTCTTTCGACGTTCCCCCCGTTATCCTGCGAGTCCTCACTGGAGCTGCTTTCCCGGTTGAAATCTGGATCCCCCTTGGATGCGTGTCCGGCCAAATGCCTGAGCTCGGTGGCACCAGCTATTAACAACTTGCTGAACCCCTTGCTCAACATGTCTCTGAGTTCTGGAGTGGTCCCTAAAGAATGGAAGCATGCTCTTATTCTCCCGCTCATTAAGAAACCTCTGCTCGATCCTTTACAGTGGGCCAACTATAGACCAATCTCCCTCCTCCCTGCCCTGGCGAAGGTGGCGGAGAAACATGTTCAGCATACTCTTACCACCTTTATAGAGAATAACAAACTGCTGCATGACTCCCAATCTGGTTTCCGTGCTAACTACAGTACGGAGACAGCTCTTGTGGAGGTGACCGACGCCATCAGGGAAACGCTTGATCTTGGGGGAAAGGCCATGTTGGTCTTGCTGGACCTGTCGGCGGCATTCGACACCGTCCCACACGCCGGCCTCCTCCGAAGACTCCGGGAGGTAGGTCTGCGGGGGACGGTGTTGGACTGGTTTCAATCCTTCTTAACCGACCGTCGGCAGGTGATCTGGGCTCCTCCGTTCTCCGCGGAAATGCCTTCGCTAGAGGTGGGGGTGCCTCAAGGATCCATCCTGAGCCCCACCATTTTTAACATTTATGTGGCCCCTTTGGCGAAGGTCGCGGAGGCATTTGGAGCCCGGGTCATTTCATACGCTGACGACACCCAGCTCCTGTTCACCTGCAGGAAAGGAGAGGTTTTTAATGGCGACAGAATCAGAGACTGCCTGAGTGCTGTTTTTGCATGGTTTCAGCACCAGAACCTGAAATGTAACTCGGATAAGTCCGAGTTGCTCTTTTTTGGTTGCGCTGAGGACCCTGGCTGGAAATCGTGGTGGCCTTCCGACATGTTCCCCCCTGAGAAACCATCTGCCCAAGTAAAAAATCTGGGTGTGGTATTCGACGACAGTCTTTCTTTTCGTCCCCACATCACGGGCCTGGCGGGGAAATGTTTCGGTATCTTGAAGATGGTGAGGAAATTTCTCCCACTGCTTTCCCTTCAATATCGCAAGAACATCGTGCAAGCACTCGTGGGTTCGCGTTTAGATTACGCTAACGCACTTTTCTCTGGTCTGCCTAAATATCTGGTATCCAGATTGCAAGTTGTCCAAAACTCGGCGGCCAGAGCCATCTTTGGCCTTCCACGGAGAGCCAGTGTCTCTCTACTGCGCGGCAGGCTGCATTGGCTGTCTATCCCCAGCAGAATTAGTTTCAAGGTCCTCACGTTGGCGTTTAAAGCCCTCCACTGCATTGGCCCAGCTTACCTCAGGAAGCGGATTGTTCTCTACGTTCCCCGGAGGAGTTTGAGATCTGCTGACCTGGCTAAAGTGGAGATACCAGTGATCAAACGCGTGCGGATGGGAGGCCGGTCTTTCCAGTTTATGGCGGCCAGGTTGTGGAATGAGCTCCCTCTATCACTCCGTAAGGCTAATAATCTTCTGGCCTTCAGAAAGGAGCTCAAGACGCTCTTTTTCTCCACCTAACCAGTAGGCCTACAGTGTTTCTGCCACTGGGTTTTTCTTGGTTGTGTTCAGGACTCTCTGCCAAAGCGCCGGGACACCCGATCTGGGTAGCCGTGCGCTCAAGAAATACAGTTCTAACATAACATAACAACATATGCGCCATACCCTGCAACGGGATAATGTAACCGCATTCGAGACTCGGCATTTTACCTGATCTTAGTTGTCTCGGCGTCTCCTCTTCGGCTTCACGGCTTTCGCGTTCGCGTTCCGTTTTGGCGCCATATTTAAATGGCACAGCGCGCACTACCAGCGAGTTGCGCCATGTTTGGCGTGGCACGAAGATTTATAAATGTTAAATATGTCTTAATTAAAGTACTTTGCTGCATCAAATTTATTTTATAATTAAGCGAAAAGGATGTATTATATTTATATGATTTTAGGGGCTATTTTAGAATCGAATCTCGCTTTTTATGATCGGCGGTATTTACTACCTATAAAATACTATATATGTACAGAAGTAGGATATAATTTCTTTTATTATGAGAATGTTGAAATTAGGGTGTAGGAGCCAGGACAAAGGTATACCCACTGGTCCACGAATTTATATAAGTGACGTGGGTCCGGTGTTTCTTGCTAAACAATAAGTTTTGGAATCATAGGTTCGAGTGAGCTATTATGCTGATGCCTTGTCAAATGAAATAATCTTGCATTTACTAAACTGAAGCTTACTTTTAAACAACTCGAATACGAGCTTTACTGAAATGTTGAATATTCAGACAGATATAGAGTATAAATAATGGTAATCACGACATTGGGAGTAATTAAGAAACAAAGAAAGGACTTAAATGCGTAACATGGCCCGTTTTGTACTAATAAATGACTAGGAACAGGAGCATGTACGATAACTTTGTTTATATCCTACTTCTGTACATATATAGTATTTTATAGGTAGTAAATACCGCCGATCATAAAAAGCGAGATTCGATTCTAAAATAACCCCTAAAATCATATAAATATAATATATCCTTTTCGCTTAATTATAAAATAAATTTGATGCAGCAAAGTACTTTAATTAAGACATATTTAACATTTATAAATCTTCGTGCCACGCCAAACATGGCGCGACTCGCTGGTAGTGCGCGCTGTGCCATTTAAATATGGCGCCAAAACGGAACGCGAACGCGAAAGCCGTGAAGCCGAAGAGGAGACGCTGAGACAACTAAGATCAGGTAAAATGCCGAGTCTCGAATGCGGTTACATTATCCCGTTGCAGGGTATGGCGCATACTGTCTTTAATGAGGACAGTGCGTGCAGATTAGAAGTAGTGCCGATGTCGGTCTATGTAGGAATATGTGTGTATAATTTAACGCAATTGTAGATACCGCGTACTGTCTTTAAATGAGGACAGTGCGTGCAAATTAACAGTAGTGCCGATGCCGGTCCATGTAGGATTACATGTGCATAATTTAGCGCAATTATAGATACCAACTTTTCGACATGCCTGAATACAATTTTGAAAGGCACGTTAGTTCGATATTCTTGTCGGTTTTAAAATAGCTATTATGCTTAATAGTGAAATACTCAATGAATATTTTGTTCCTTTTAGGTACACGTACTCGTGTATCCTGAATTTCACATTGCTGCATTGAATTTGATGTACCCCATAGAGAGAATACACCTACAATATAATAGGTAAGTTATTCATATAAATCTGTGACCAAGAAGCACCTTTGTGTATATAGTGCAATAGCTCCATTTTTATAAAGTTACAAACTTACTCTTGAAAGTATACCTTTGTTTCAGGCTCTTCTAAACTGGTTTCGACTGATTAGAAAAACCTTTTTTGAACCATTACTTTTGGTAAGGCCTAAGTGTTTTTGAGGTGATACTCTGTCTTTTAGTAATGGAATGGTGCGTTTGGGACTACTTTTATCCAAGTACTGTTTTGTGAGCACCTGGTGTTTGATACACCTGTTATATTGGAATTAATTTTCTTTCTCGAGTTCTATGGTTAATTTTGGTAGCCTTTTGAACTGACGTGTTTGGCTCTTCTTTCACTATTTTTCTGGTGGAATTGGTTATGGGTAACATAATATCCAGATAGGTTGGTACAATTATTAATGTAAATGTGTTTGGGTTTCAGCCCTGAGGAAGTCTGTTGATGCAAGGATTAGCATCAGACGAAACACGTGTTGGCTGAAAATTTATTGACACAACTGTGATTTGGAGTGAAGAAAAATCAATAAAGGAGACTGAATATTGGAATTTTGAAATTTTCATTTATCAAAGACTTTACTTGACAAGGAAGATATCATCTCTGCACTAAATATTATTGGACATTGTACTGGATGGGTGAATTGTAAACCTAATCATTAATTTTGTTGAGCTCAGAGAGACACTGTTTTGATTGCGTAACTCCCTGGAGATCCGGGGTTTCTAGGGTCACTGTGGGTAACCAGTACCTTTCTCTCTTGGAGTTCACATTTTTGATTTGTTGGAGTTGTTAATTATTCTTATACTTAGAGCTGTGCGCCTGACCTTTGACTTGGTTGCCAAACCATTTAGTTTTGGTTATTTACTGAATCCCCTAGATCCACACTAAAATCCCCACAAAGGATAAGGGGGCCAGACCAGGAGGCCAATTCTATCTCAAGGTCGCCAAACATTTGCGGATCGTCCAAATTGGAGCCATAGAGTGAGCAGATGGTGATGCCTATCTCCAGTTGGACTACAGCCCATCTGCCGTGTTTGTCAACCAGTCGGCGTCTGGGGTCCCCCAAGCCAGGTTTTACCAAAATAGCAACCCCCCCGTGTTTTAGAAGTTTGGGATGTTGATGCAATCACTTTATACCCCGGAATCTTTAACAAATCTTTATCACTCTCAGCTATATGAGTCTTCTGGATACATAGGATGTCGACAGGGTCCTGATGTAGTGAATGAAAAAGTTGGGCCCTTTTTTTTCTGTCATTAAGGCCGGCAACATTCCAGCAACGCAATTTTAACCTCCCCATTTAAGGTTATCCCCAAACAACCCAGCGCCTTCTAGGCAGTAAAACATACAACAGCATATATCAGCCTCAGAATTAATATTCCAATCAAAATTCCAATTGATCAACATAAATAACAAGTAGTTCCTAATAAGTAATGAGATTCGCAGATTTCGAAGATTTCTTATACTACTGATCAAGCTCATTTTTGAAGTTTCCCCCCCTCCCCCTCCCCCTCCCCCTCCCTCCACACCCCTACTACCAACCCCCCACCCCCCACAACTCACACAGTGAGGCAATTAGACTCTATAAGAGTCTTTAGTGATGGGGAGGCACTCCCAGGCCAGGCCAGTGACCCCCAACGAGAGAAACAGAAAAGAAAAAAAAGAAGAGAAACAAGAAAATAAAAAGGGAAAAGAAAATGATCAACTGTGGTATCGTACTCATGAAGTGTGAAGTGTGAAAAAAGTGCAGCTAATACAAAAACAATCTTTCCAAAGAAATGTAGAAGAAAAGTATTAGAAGCATAAAGAATGGAAGGAGGACAGGAGAGAGAGAGATAGAGAGAAGATAGAGAGAAGAAAAAATGGGGAAAAGCCGGAAAAATCCTGAGAGAGAGTATATATCGTATAATGCAATTCATGACTAGGTATAGGGCGATGTCTAAATATAAGGGCCACAGGCCCTATAGGGATATAATAATTAAATGCCTAGCCAAGTATCTTAATATAAATCTACCATATATAGAAATGCTCTCTCTACTCTCCACTCTCCACTCTCCACTCTCTTGCCCCATTTATCTGTTACTCCAATCCCCTCCCCTCAACCCTCTACCCATCCTCAGCTTCCCAACCAGAGGATCATTTATACACTGGGCTTGCCTACATTAAGTCAGACTATCTAAAAATTCCTTGGCCTTTATCTCAGAGGTAAAAAATTTAGTCTGTCCATTGTACAGTACTTTCAATTTAGCTGGGTTATTAAGATACACTTGTGCTTTCTTCTCCATGAAGGGTTTAATAAGTTGTCGTAGGCGCCACCTCCTTTCCACAGTGGTGTGGCAGAAGTCTGGTCTTACAAAATAGGAGATGGAATCTTTGGTACGTCGAGCTTCAGGCCTGACTTTGTCTGAAATGGCTTGTCGGAGAAGAAAGTTCCCGAAAAATACCAGGACTGCGCGTGGATAGCCTCTCTGTTTCGGGGTGGATTTCAAGGTAAATGGTGTTCTATGAGCGCGCTGCACTTCTAAATCCCAATTCCAGGAAGAAACTCAGGGAGTGTGTCTTTAAAGAGCTGAATGATGAAGGCTCGCATGTCAGCACCTTCGATGTTTTCAGGTATTCCGAGGACACCCAGGTTATTGCGGCGAAGACGATTTTCCATGTCCTCGAGCTTCCACCTGACGTCATTTAATTCCGCTTCATGTGATTCAACCTGCTCCTGAGTGGCTGTAGCCTCAGCCTCATTGGTGACTATGTGATCTTCCATCTCTGTCATTCGAGTGTTAAAGGTACCAACAGATTTTGACAGTTTACGTACTACGCCCTGTACCTTGTGAAGAGCTAATTGCGCTTTACGCCCATCCCTTGATGTTTCCTCACGATGGGAGGCAATAGCCTGGAGGACTGCATCCATTACAATGGAGAGTGTAGCATCTTGCTGATATGCAGACCCCCGTCGTGTAGAGTGTAAGCTTGAAGCATGTTCTTGAGGGCCAAGCACCACAGAGGGAGGGTAGTCCCATGCTAACCCTAGGGCGCCCCGATGGGCCCTTTTCTTCCTCAGGGCAGTTCTCTTATTTTCCCTGGATTCGCCAGGTCTCGCCTCGTGATCGCTTTCCGTTCCAGACTCAGTATTACTTTCAATGTCTAGCTCAGAGCCATCTGACCATCTTGCATCTTTGGCCCCTTCGGAAATTGAGTAGAAGTCAGAGGGGTCCTTATCGGTGTCAGTCGGCTCAAGAGCTACCTCATCTCTGCCAGCTTTCTCTTTGTCACCTGGAGGCTCCAACAAATTCTCCAAATTCTTTGAAGTGTCTATACCCTCTAACACCACCGTATCGTTTGTTGGAATACTAGGTGCAGCCTGAGTCTGCCCAGCCTGTGGTACCTGTCCGCCCTGCACACCCAAAGTCTCAGGGATATTAAGGACGATCGAGGTGGGATCAGGTAATGTTAATGGTAGAGCTGTCAGGGCTGTCGGGACTATCGGGGCTGCCAGAACAATAGAAGGGGGCAGAGTACTGCAAGAGGGGTGACTTTCCATACCTTGCACTCCAGCGTTAAAGTCTGCTATTCCCGCCGTAGATTCCTGGAGCGTCACAAAAGTAGTCTCTGCCGCCGCCGGGGTGATCGTGAATATGTCAGCATTTCCCTCTTTTCCAGCCTTTCCATCCCTAAGTTGCCCACTTGGTGTCACTGTTGAGCCAGGGAGAGCATTCGGTGCTGCTGGCTGTTGCGGAGTAATTGCCGGCACCTGAACTGAAAGAGCCGGGGCAGGAGTTTTCCGGAGCAGCTCGATAACAGAGGGACCAGAAACGGGTGTTGTAGGCAGCTGCTTTGATCCTTTGGCAGGTTTAATGAGAGTTAAAGTAATATCGGAGTCAGTGAGATCACCGACCCCCTCAAGTCTCAAAGCGCCACCTCGTTTTGTCATTAGCTCTTTATCACGGAGAGCTTGCTTCACCGCTCTGGTCTTTGATGCAGCGGCGGCTACTGTCGCAGAGTTCTTCGGGGCCATTCCGTCGGAGTTGCTTTGAGGAGGCGGAGTCGCACAAAGACGGAGAGTAGCTTGGACTGAGCCTGGGAAGCTACTTTGCTTTTTTTTAATGGGTGCCTTGCTGGATTGTATGCGAGCGATCAGCCTCAACACCACAATTCCAATCAGCGAGGTGCAAAACGAAAAGCGTAACTGCAAAGCAGTCGGGTCCGGTGTGTCCTTTATGGGCCAGTTCTCCACTCGATTCCCAGTCATATCATCGATACCATCGAGAAAAACAGCCAAAAGAAAAGATGGGTGAGTCTTTTCCGCTTTTTGCAGCCTTTAATCACTCATGAGAGTACAAACACCTTCACATTTCGTTACGGGCCAGGCACTGGCCAGGGAGGTGCCTCACAGCGGTCTAGCACACCGCCGCCATCTTGCCTCATATAAAGACACACCTCCTAAAATAAAATACAAAAATACAGAGTGTATTCTGTCGTATGAGGTCCATTACTTCTAGGGGCTCATGTCATTGCTTTTTAGGTCGAGGCTAGACAGCGCATGCGCTGTGGCAAGACCTATAATAAATACCAATAGTGAGGGTAATTTCTCCTGCCGCTTACCATTGGTTAAATATGGCATCGCTTTTCTTATCTCGCCTATGGTTGGGTGGCGATCCGACATGTCACTTCCGTTTTTGGAGGAAGCAGCACCGACCAACTACAGTATAGGTACCATGTAGGTCGATATCTCTTTCTTTTTGGGACTACCTCATTTTCTCAGTGTCCCCGGCCTCGTAAACAAATGCATGCAGTGTCTCAGAGAAAACATCCTTCGGTTTCTTTGTTCCTGAGGGACACTCAGGCTGAAGCAGCGCCAGAGGGGGTATACACGGCAGTCGGGTTCACCTCTCCAAAGCATCTGACAGAACCTGTGAGCTCACAGGGTACTGGCATCCTCACCATACGGGTAACTTAGCTAGCCTGGTGCCCAGTGATATGCCTTACTTAGCGGGCGGGCGAGTGTTCAGAAGTTATATTTGGTAACGCCTGCAATTGGCAAATGACTGGACTAGAATGAATCCTACCACATACATTTTATGTGCAGCACACCCTTTCTTTTTTGCACCATTTATATTTGAAATCCTACTTATTAAACCCAGCCAAGTACATATGTATCAAGCAAATCCACCATCGCAAACGCCGAAATTCGCAGAATTTCGGCGTTTGTGAATGTGAATTTGTTAAATGGTATGTATGTAGGAAAATCTGGTGCAAAACAAGGAATCACAAAATTTGTGATTCCTTATTTTGCAATTGCATTTAAGGAATCACAAATTTTGCGATTCCTTAAATGCAATGTATGAAGCAAAAAAAATGCAAATTGTCCTTAAGGAAGCGCAAATTACCACCAACTATAAGTTGGTGATAATTTGCGATTCCTTGAAAAATGCACATTTTTGCATTTTTCAAAGTGCCATGTGATGCACATACATGCCCTTAGGGCATGTATGTGCGCCACATGTGCACCCATGCTTATTTCAGGGGTGCAACAGAGACACCCCTGCACCCTTGAAATTATTCTCAATTTACGATTCTCAAATTGCGAATCGCAAATTGAGAATAACTTCCCATTCATTCCTATGGGCCTCCTGACCCATAGAAATGAATGGGAAAGTATTCCTTAATTGCGATTAGCAATTTGCTAATCGCAATTAAGGAATACTAAGAATTCGCAAGATAATAGCGAATTTGTACAAACATCCCAATTTGCGATTCTGAAATCGCAAATCAGGTGAATGATATATATGGCCCTAAGTCATTAGTTTATCTGATCGCCTTGTTCTCTTCCGCACAGGTCAGCAGCGGGGCCAACATGGTATAGGCACAGAACAAGGATTTATTGAAAGTCTGCTAACTTCAAACAACGATAATTGGAGAAGGACAGATGAGATGCAAACTGTTAGCCCCAACTTATTTCTGTGCGTTTTGTGACCGCACATATGTTTGTAACTTGAATAATTGTGCATTTGTAAAGGCCATGTCACTGGACATCTTGGCGACGAAAAACTGATGAACCCATTTCAAGTACCAAAACAACGAACGCACAATTAGCTGTGCGACGTGAGGTATTCTGGATTTTTCTTCTTAAATCTCACATTTACGGATTGAACTCTGAAATATCATGGGACCAAGCTATAAGGTACAACTATTAATATGATATTGATCAGCATTTTGTCTACCTTAGAAATATAGGAATACCTATGGCGTTCCATCTAGCGCCTCTTGGTCTCTTATGGACATTTGGGTTTTATACCTCGCATATATCAGATGTGTTCTCCCCTGCTGTGAGTTTCATGGTCCAGCATATACGGTTATTATATATTTCTCCTTGTCCATCTCTCCTTACTGTATGCTTACTGCGCAAGTGCACCCACATCAGTGTATGTTACCTTTGGCCATAGCATTGCAGTAGGTTTTCTCATCTTGGTAGGCTTCTGCATTAGTGACTGCTTATATATTTTTTTTTCATCCCCGTCGCTCATTTGGGGAAGGCTAAATATAGCCTGTCTCTGGGCAGAGTACACTTCACAGTTAACTTAGAGGTAGGACAGAACACATGGTGGACACAAGGTACCACATGGCATACAAAATGGCCGACAGAAATACAAAATGGCTTCTCAATAACGGGCAAGATAACATAATACTCAACAATTCTTAACTTGAGCAATTCTAGGTAAAAAGTACAAAAGGTCCAATCAAAATACTGATTCTTCAATTAAGTGATTTTCAAAAAAATTTCTTCTTTATTTCTTCACAGTTCATATGCAGTCACAGCGCACTGTTCTTCCAATCATTTCCTTAACGTACAATTCATTGCCAACACGTGTTTTGTCCGACTAATAAGCCTAAGGACTTTGTCAGGGCTACAAGCAAGTGACATATACACTTGATTAGATGTTGATACAATAAACCATAGTAAGTTCATTTTTAACTAAATACTAATCAAATTAACGTCAGATGTACAGTATAATCTCACATGTTAACACAGGGAAAAAACATTTCATAAACTAGTATGACTGCTAAATGATTTTCTTTACATCTCCAGTTGGTTATGAAATGTGACAACAAGATAAAGTGCTATTGCTGAATAAAACTAGGAAGAACAGATAAGGTCATCCACCAAAGAATACACTGTGCAGATAAATGGAGAAATTACCTAAATAGCCTAATACATGGTCGTATAAAAAACCTCCTTTATGGGGAAGTATTACTAAAGATTAATATAATGCTAGACTTACCAATTGAGAAAGGTCTCTGTGGGGTAATATCTAATGGGTTTGTTCTTTTTGTGACGAAAAGCAACCTATTTAGAGGGATACATGTATTTTAGTATTTTAATAATATCTATAATAATAATAGCGCTGGGATGCCTTTTGGTAACCAGGCGCTATATAAAACTCAGAATAATAATAATAATAACAATATAGCGTTACCGATTACTATATACTGCCGCTAATTATCTACCTATTGGAAACAAAGTCACATCGTATTTATAGGTTAGAAGGCGGCACAACAATGCTCTGACAATATTAGTTGACTTGGAAATCTTTCGTGTAACTCAAAGGTGCTACTTTATATAATTCTGAAAGAGATATCGGACTCATAAATCTCAGTTGAACACAACACGTATCACCTTCCTTATTTATCAGAAAAATAGCTAGATGTATCTTAAGTAGCAGTCTCTAGTATCAGATATACTAGCTGGGTCTCAATATTTTTAATCTACCCATATATCTACATATTCATGGAAAAACTATATGATAAAGTTTACCTGATTAGTAGCTTATTCCCCACTTGTATCGCAACTTTAGATTTCTAGATAAGTAATATCTGGAACTGTTATTGGAAGCCATAGACGTAAAAGCATAATTAAGATAAGAAATACCACTAACTTGTGCTTACTAGATAGCGGTATAAAGTTATTAGAGTAATATTAAAATTACCTTCACTTTATTTAAGGAGTCACCAAAAAACGGGCACTCTCATTTATGATCGAAAATTTCCTATATTCTTATATACCTGTTAAAAAGATAGTATCTATACTAAAAGCTATATTATCTTCCCCGTTTTAGTATGTCTCGTGCAGTATCAGGAATCCATGGCAGCTCGGCGTCTAGCACCCGCGCCATGTTGGATAGGGCTATTTATAGTAGTCTCAACGAAGATGGACTAATGTGCGGTCCGTAACGACTCAGCGTCTAGCACCCGCGCCATATTAGTTAGGGTAAATAACCACTTATGGGGAAGACGGACTATTGCGAGGTCCCAGAACGTATGAAAAGTATAATCATCAGTTCTTTAGAGATATCTTATGCGAACCTGTAGTAGGTATCAATTACAGGTCCTTATTTCCTCACACACTTAACTTGCAGTTTGTTACGATTTTAAATAAAAATGTAGTATGTCCAATAATCAATGCATATAAGTTATTACGCTCTTTACGGGTATAAAGAAATAATTAAAATATTCATTCCATATCCCCAAAATTATGTCAGATGTTCCAAAGTTTATTAACTGCACTAGAATAGGCTCTAGTGAAAGGTTGACAATTAAGGACGCCATCTTGGCATGAGTTATTCTGAAACAAAGGAAGAGCCTAATTCTAACGTCTTGGTTTAATATTATATATGGTTTCTAATTTTGACCTATATATAAGTCCTGTAATATGAGTTAATATGTGACTCAGATAATAGAGAGAAGAGAAAAGAAGGAATCGAAAAAGAAATTATAGAACAATTCATATATAAGTATATGAGGAACCATCATTCGTACACATTATTAGAGACAGTCGAAAGCATGGGACTTCATTATTAGTAATTCACAGTGTGAAGGATATAGCTAATCCCAAATGTAGAGAGTATATATACACCCTTATATAATAATTACGTGCATATGCTGGTAAAATCTTCTTAAGCTAGTTATTATGATATTAAAATCCTAAAATACGGTTTAGCTAAAACAGGAAAGCAAAGCGAACTTGTGATTATGTACAGAACATAACATAACACATTTATGTAAACAGCATTAAAGGTACAATATATTGAGTTCTAAACATTGAGTATCAATACGGAAATTATAAAGTGCAAATTACTGAAGATGTTATTAGTCACACTTTTTTTCGTATTAGTATGGTCATTACATTTTAATATTTTCATCCCAAAAAGTATTGCATCTCACTATCTACGTTAATCCCCTGTTCTACAGCATGTAATCTGATTATCCAACGTACTTGTGCTTGACGAACTCTAAGCTCCCTAGTCCCTCCCCTCAGGTTCGGAGGGATACTTTTTAGTCCATGAAAAGAGAAGCCTTTATTTGGACACTTTGCTGCATGTAACCCTACAGGGTGTCTTTCATCCATATTTTTAAAAACACGATAATGTTCAGAAATACGTTCTTTCATGCTTCTGATGGTGCTTCCCACATATATCTTTAAACATTTACACACTATAACTAAGACTACATATTTAGTTAAACAGTCAATATGTTGCCTAATTATATATTTTTTGGATCCATTATACTCATAGCCTTTTTTTTCCGTTATTGCCACTCTGCACATACTGCAATTATTACATTTAAATGAACCCAAATTGTGTTGATGTAACCATGTAGGTCTAGCTTTCAGGTCCCTATGGTAACTTAGGCTGATTATATTACCCAAAGTTTTTCCTTTTCTGTAAGTAATACTTGGAAATTTGGGGATACATTTTTGTAATTGGGCATCTGATGTAAGGAGATGCCAATGTTTTTTTAAGATGTTAAATATTTTTTGCAACCAGGGATGAAAACTAGTTACCAATTTCAAAGGTACTTTTTCAAGTTTATCTTGTTCTCTTGGTCTTAAAGTATCCAGCCTATTCAATTTCATAGCTCGATTTTTAGCTTTATATAGAACCTTTTTATCATAACCCCTCAATAGAAATCTTTCTTCCATATCTAGTACCACCTTTTCAAAATCTTCTTCCTTTGTACAGTTTCTACGAGCTCTATAGAACTCGCCATTGGGGATGGCGTTAATCTGGGTCTTCGGGTGGGCTCTGTCTGCATGTAGTAATGAGTTACAGGAGGTTACCTTCCTATGCATTCTACTTTTCAGTTTACCCTCCTCTACAAATAGTTCCACATCTAGGAAGACAAGAGATTCTGTACTATAATGCATCGTGAATTTTAAGGTATGTGAATTAGTATTGAGAAAACCAAAGAATTCTTTAAGTTTAGTTTCACCACCTGTCCATATTAGGAGACAATCTTCTATATATCTGCCAGAATACATGATGGAGTCATGCCATTCAGCCCCATGGTTACCCCAGACATGCACCGCCTCAAACCGTCCCATAAAAAGACAGGCGAAAGACGGTGCAAATCTGGAGCCCATTGCCGAACCACATGTCTGTTGATATCAATCTGTTTTAAACAGGAAGACATTGTGTTCAAGAATTATTTTGGCCATGTCTATCAACATGTTCGAATGGTCAAGTAGTTCTACGGGTCTCTTATATAAGTAATATCTCAGTGATTCTGATCCTAGTTCATGAGGTATGTTGGTATATAATGAGACAACATCTATTGTCACCATCATCATGGTTTCATCCCAAGGTTTATCCACTATGATATTTAAGATATGTTTTGTATCCTGTATTGTCGAGGGGACGTTGGCTACATATGGTTGTAGATATGTATCTACAAATTCTGAGATTTTTTCTGTCGGACCTCCCACCCCAGACACTATTGGTCTGCCTGGTGGTCTAGTGGCATGTTTATGAATCTTTGGCAGACAATATAGGCAAGGGAAATTAGGTCTATCTACTAACAAATATTTGTACTCATCATCATTTAATAGACCCGCAGAATACCAGGATTTAAGTTGGTCATTATTCACTTTGGTAATGTTAAAGATAGGATTATTGGGCAATTTCACATAGAAATTGTCATTACTTAATTGTTCCAATATTTCATTCTCATAGTATTCCTTATCTAAAATAACTATGTTTCCCCCTTTATCAGCTCTTTTGATTATTATGTCTTTATTCGATGTTAACTGTTTTAAGGCATTACGATCTCTGCTGGATAGATTATCCATATACATAATGTTTTTCGGGTTATTAATTTTCTTCTCAATCTTATCCAAATCATTTTTCTCTACCCTATGAAAAGCATCGATATTGTTACCACTACCCAATTGTGGTGTCCATTTGGATTTAGGTTTGAGGCCACTGTCTAATGTTTCATTAGTATTTCCTGTAGGATCCTATGCAGAGTAATTGGATCCTCTTCACATTCAGAAATAGATCATAGCATTGCTGTATCACAAATTTCCTGTATACAAAGACTACCCACAACAATATCCGGTGTTTGTTCTTTATTTTCTATTCCATCAAATGCAAAGAAATATTTCAACTTAAGACTCCGAATAAACTTATACAAATCAATCTTTACAGTTGTCAAATCACATGGCGCAACGGGGCAAAAGCTCATACCCTTACTTAAGACATTTTTCATTTCATTTGTTAGAGGGAAACTAGATAAGTTCACTATTTGAATATCATTGGAGCTCTCTTTTATTGCTTGTTCTTGCTCCATGAGCGTGTATTCACTCTCTCTCTGGGACCTTGATTTCCCTTTGCCCCTACTTCCTCTCCTTGTCTTCCTCTTTGTACATTGCTTTCCTTGTTCCCTATCCGTATTCTTTTGACCTCGGGTAAAAAATTACTCCCTGTAGATGTATTCGCTGGTGTTTCTGTATTGATATCTTCATTACCTACTGATACATTGCTAGAAGAGGCAGAGCTGACACCACTCACTAGTGAGGTTTTACTGACACTATGTTGTAAATTATTTTTAACCAAAGTGTCAAATTTTTTGGCAAAAGTGAAAACTCTTCCGTTACCGTAGTCGTTTTAGTCTCGTTTAAGTTTACGAGCCTTCTTGTCCTTAATTTCATCCTTGTATTTGGTTAATACTCCTTCTAGAATGGTATAATTTTTCTTCGTAGCTTCAGTTACATTAAAAGCCTCTATTTCTTTTTCCAGTATATCCACCTGCTCTGCTGCTTGGCTCGCTTTTCTTTCGGAATTCTCAATAAGTATGTTCATTAATCTCATAGAATTCCCTGTGAGTTCTTTCTCCCATATTAAAAGTAAATCTTCCTCTAGGTCATAATAGGTAGGAAATAAATTGGAGCGGAGACCCCTAGGTATTCTCTCTACTCTTATATATTCTTTCAGGGAGGCTCCGTCCCCATTTAGTGATCTCTGTTTTCTTAAGACATTCCAATTTTATAAATTTCATTTTTAGACCTTCATTGCTTTTTGATGTACTCTGTGTGACTGCTTTATTTACCGATATTCCTGCACTTACCGCCATATTCATGAAAATCGGCATTTGCGATTCTGTAATAGCGAAAAAAAGCGAATCGCTATTCAGAAATCGCAAATCCGAATTCATGAAGAATTGCGATAAAAAAAAGCGAATCGCACGCGATCGCAAATTCCGTTAGCGATGACCGATAATCGCAGAAAAATCGCTATTTTCGGCTACCCGCGCCGGGATTGCGAACTCGCAAATAGCGATATCGCTATTTGCGATATCGCTATTTGCGAGATCGCAAACTCGCGAGATCGGGAAAACGGGAAGTCGCATTTCGAGCCCAGTGATGACATCACAACCAGGAAGCTGCCGGTTCCCACCACCATTCTCCACACTGAGGCTGACAGAGAGGGAGCAAGTTGGAGAGCTGCAGCTATTCAGGAGAGAACCACAGAACCACAACCCTGCTACAATGGCTGAGGAACCTGCACCTGGCACCAGCAGCTCGTCTGGGCGCAAAAGGAAATTAAAATTCTCGGAGCAGGAGCTAGAACACCTGATAGAGGGGGTGGTGGCAAACCATGACAGACTGTTTGGCAAAGATTCAAGGAGGGTCCCTGAACAGGAGAAGCGCAGGATATGGCAGGGGATTGCCTCGACTGTGAACTCCGTGGGAGTGGCGGACAGGTCCCTCGAGGAGTTAAAGAAGCGCTGGTACGACCTCCGAGGCCGTGCCAAGGAGAAGGTGGGGGCGCGCCTTGGGGAGTCCTCGGGCACTGGAGGAGGAGGACCAACTGTCCCACCCAATACTGCCATGGAGGACCAGGTGGAGGACACCCTGGAGAAGGAGGCCTGTGTAGGATTTACACAACTAGACTCATCCCGCACCACCCAAGACACCCAAGGTAAGTGGCATGCGACTGCGACCCTGCCCCCTATGGATGTCCATGACCAAATAGGCTCCCCTAATGTCCCATAGGCATGCCATAGTTTCACATCAAGGAATGTCCTGAAGCATTGTGGGAGATGTAGTCTGGCCACAATGTTGGAGTACCACAATGCAGCCAGACAGGTCCCAAAGCACACAAAGCCACTGCCATTCAGGGAATGTCACCCAGCATGCATGTAGCAACTGCACGTCTGCCAGATACATGCAACTAATGATCCACCACTTACCCCCACAGGTGGCGAAAGCAGCGACAGCGAAAGGCTGCAAATCGATGAGGGGGTCCAGGAGGAGGAGGTGCCACCACCAACCCAGGCACCAGCCCCTGCCGCTGCATCAACACCAGCAGCAAGAACCACCTGCAGTGTCCCCCCTGCGACTGGTGCAGCACCCGCAGCCACTGCCAGGCCAGCCACCATTGTGCCTCCTGCTACCGCTGCTCCACCTAGAGCCGCAGCCAGGGCAGTCACCACTGTGCCCCCTGCATCTTGTACACCAGCCACACCAGCAGTCACACCCCCTGCATCTGGCGCACCAGCAACACCTGCGGTCATACCCCCAGCAGCTGTCGCCTCAACATCCGGGGCTGCGCCACTTTCCACACAGCGGCCAGCCACACACTCAGGCCAGCAGGGCAGGCGTGACAGGTCATGCCAGCACTTCACTCCAGCAAGCAGGCGGGCCAATGAACAGGGACTGGCGCGGCTCAGCGTTGAGAGACGCATGCTGCGGATTCACCAGCGCCAGGCACAACAGCAAGGAGCTATTCAGCTGCAGCTCCATATGATAGGGCGCAATGTGGCCACAGTTGCAGGCCACATGGACGGCATGAGGGCAGCCATGGCAGGTGTGGGTGAACGATTAGACAACATGACTGCAGCCATGGCAGGTGTGGGTGAGGGAATGGCCCGCATGGCTGCAGCCATGGAGGCCAACACCGCTGCCATGTCGAGACAGCGCAGTGGAGCACGCCGGCGCCACCGCCAACTTATGAGCCGGCTGGCCTCTTACAGCAGGGCAAGTTATGTAGCAGCAAATGCTACTTCTCTGTTGGCGGGCGCTCCCTGACCCAGCAGCACCAACTAGTACAGTGCAGTGAGGACATGACTAGGGTGCTGGAGCACCTCACCACGGCCGTCATTGCACTTCACCCTCCAGCAATACCATCCACTGTGGGGGGTGATGATGCTAGTGAGGGGGCGTCCAGCGTCAGCTCACACTCTGCCTCACAGGTCCCACCACACAGCCGCAGCACCAGGCCCACGCCAGGTCCTGAAGCCCCGGAGGAGGATGCCCCTCAGAGGCGCTTGGGCGCAACGCGCAGTAGGCACTCCTGAGAACTTCAGACTATCATTGGCACAGGCTGACGTTAAGCCTGCCATGTAGTGATACACAGCAGTATGCTGTAATACTGTTTGTTGTAGTTATTTGGACTGGAACCTTATTTTTATTTTTGTGAATTGAACAAATACATTTATTTTGCTACACACATTAGCGTTGTGTCATCATTACATTTTGCATGTATTGTTGATTTGTGGGGTGATGGAAGAGGTTGTACTAGAAACTGTTCACTGTGATGTGGTTGCGACGTCTGTGCCCTTCTGCTGGGTTCTCCCCATGTGCATGGCACGCATTTGCAGGTGGCCGGTTGTCCCCCTCAGATTCACTGCCAGAGATGTCAACAGGTATCCGGCGCTTGGTTGCAATGTTATGTAGTATTGCGCAGACAGCCACAATGCGGCAGCACTTTTCAGGACTGTAATACATGGCCCCACCTGTCTTGTGCAGTATGCGGAACCTGCTCTTGAGCAGGCCAAATGTCCTTTCTATGCAAATCCTTGTCCGTATGTGTGCAATATTGTAGCGCCGTTGCTGGGGTGTAGCAGGGTTGAGGTATGGGGTCAGGAGGTATTCACGGAGGGCGTAGCCACTGTCACCTGAATGAGAGGAGCAGATGGTGATTGCCTGTGCTGCGCTGTTACATCTTAGCAATGTGACATTTTCAACAAAGTGTACTTACCAAGTAGGTGTCCTTCCCCAAACTCTCCCCTGACCAGTCGTGTGTGGAGGCCGCTGTGCCGGAAAATGAAGGAGTCATGGGTACTCCCTGGGTACTGTGCGACAATGTCAGTGATGTATGTCTTAGCATTGCAGACCATCTGGATGTTGAGGGAGTGGTAGGACTTTCTATTGCGGAACATATACTCCATGCCAGCTGGTGGGCAGATGGCGACGTGGGTACAGTCTATGCATCCGAGCACATGTGGAAAATGGGCTACATTGTAGAATTGTAGCTTGGTCATGTCCAATTCCTGTTGGCTGGCGGGGAATTTGATGTGACGGTGTAGCTGGGTGAGCAGGGCGTCAACAAAAGTGTGGAGGCAGCGTGACATGGTGGGCTGGGATATCCCCCCAGCAGCCGCTACTATCCCCTGGAAACTCCCGGAGGCCAGGAGGTGCAGGCTACACAATACCTGCACATGTGTAGGCACCGCATTGGTACGGCTTGTTGGGTGCTGCATCAGGGGGTCAAGGTCCTGTATTAGCTGCATTATCATTTCCCCATTCAGCCTGTATTTAGCATATATCTGCTCTCTGCTTTGGCCCAGCAAGGTGACCCGCTGGCGGAATATCCTGTCCTGGATCCTGCGTCTCCTCCGTGCTAATCGCTCTAGCCTTCGACGCCTCACCACCATGTACATTCCTGGCATTGTTGGACTCCTAATGCTGCTGATGATGATGGTCCTTATGTGTGATTGGTCAGGCCAGTACCTGTTGGTGATAGGACAACGGTTTTTGAAAGTTTTTTTTGCATGGCTTTTATGGTTACCACCTGCTTTGAGTTGTCCTTATTTTGCGCGGTGCAAATAGCGATTTTTGGGTTTTTCGCTAATAGCGATTTTTCTTGAATACCGATTGCGATTATATAGCGAATTCGCTATTATTTTCGCAGAATCTGTGTTTGCGCATTCGCTATTTTGATGTTGAATGCCGATTACGGAAATTGCGCCCGCATTTGCATTTTCGCAGCGATTGCGGGCGCAATTTTACTTCATGAATCAGGCTGCATAATTCTTAAACATAACCTCCGCTATTTTACTCCGTTCTGATCTGGAACACTTTGTCAGATATAGTAAGCTCTCTAGATAACACTCCTTGCTGCAGTCCCTAAATAGCAATTTATACACAAAGACTGACAAGAGGGAAACCTATGCGCAAAAGGTAATGTTCCTTTGTATTATATAACTTGTCTGGTCTTCTAGTAAATGCTCAAAGGTAAAGATACAACCCTTGTCAACAGTTGTAATCAAACAGGCATACAAAGAATACCAGTTTTATCTAATTCTCAACAATTCTTAATCTGAGCAATTCTAGGTAAACAGTACAAAATGTCCAATCAAAATACTGATTCTTCAATTAAGTGATTTTCAAAATATTTTCTTCTTTATTTCTTCACAGTTCATATGCAGTCACAGCCCACAGTTCTTCCAATCATTTCCTTAACGTACAATTCATTGCCAACAAGTGTTTCGTCCGGCTAATAAGCCTAAGGACTTAGTCGGGGCTAAAAGCAAGTGACATATACACTTGATTAGATGTTGATACAATAAACCATAGTAAGTTCATTTTTAACTAAATACTAATCAAATTAACGTCAGATGTACAGTATAATCTCACATGTTAACACAGGGAAAAAACATTTCATAAACTAGTATGACTGCTAAATGATTTTCTTTATATCTCCAGTTGGTTATGAAATGTGACAACAAGATGAAGTGCTATTGCTGAATAAAACTAAGAAGAACAGATAAGGTCATCCACCAAAGAATACACTGTGCAGATAAATGGAGAAATTACCTAAACAGCCTAATACATGGTCGTATAAAAAACCTCCTTTATGGGGAAGTATTACTAAAGATTAATATAATGCTAGACTTACCAATTGAGAAAGGTTTCTGTGGGGTAATATCTAATGGATTTGTTCTTTTTGTGACGAAAAGCAACCTATTTAGAGGGATACATGTATTTTAGTATATTAATAATATCTATACTATGGTGTTACCGATTACTATATACTGCCGCTAATTATCTACCTATTGGAAACAAAGCCATATCGTATTTATAGGTTAGAAGGCGGCACACCAATGCTCTGACAATATTAGTTGACTTGGAAATCCTTCATGTAACTCAAAGGTGCTACTTTATATAATTCTGAAGGAGATGTCGGACTCATAAATCTAAGTTGAACACAACACGTATCACCTTCCTTATTTATCAGAAAAATAGCTAGATGTGTCTTAAGTAGCAGTCTCTAGTATCAGATTTACTAGCTGGGTCTCAATATTTTTAATCTACCCATATATCTACATATTCATGGAAAAAACTATATGATAAAGTTTACCTGATTAGTAGCTTATTCCCCACTTGTATCGCAACTTTAGATTTCTAGATATGTAATATCTGGACCTGTTATTGGAAGCCATAGACGTAAAAGCATAATTAAGATAAGAAATACCACTAACTTGTGCTTACTAGATAGCGGTATAAAGTTATTAGAGTAATATTAAAATTACCTTCACTTTATTTAAGGAGTCACCAAAAAACGGACACTCTCATTTATGATCGAAAATGTCCTCTTCTTATATGCCTGTTAAAAAGAGCGATTTAAATTATAGAGCAGGCTATTCTCATGCCACTAATAAACTTTACGATAGTATCTATACTAAAAGCTATATTATCTTACTCGTTTTAGTATGTCTTGTGCAGTATCAGGAATCCATGGCAGCTCGGCGTCTAGCACCCGCTCCATGTTGGATAGGGCTATTTATACTAGTCTCAACGAAGATGGACTAATGTGCAGTCCGTAACGACTCAGCGTCTAGCACCCGTGCCATATTAGTTAGGGTAAATAACCACTTATGGCAAAGACGGACTAATGCGAGGTCCCAGAACGTATGAAAAGTATAATTATCGGTTCTTTAGAGATATCTTATGCGAACCTGTAGTAGTTATCAGTTACAGGTCCTTATTTCCTCACACACTTAACTTGCAGTTTGTTACGATTTTTAATAAAAATATAGTATGTCCAATAATCAATGCATATAAGTTATTACGCTATTTACGGGTATAAAGAAATAATTAAAATATTCATTCCATATCCTCAAAATTATGTCAGATGTTCCAAAGTTTATTAACTGCACTAGAATAGGCTCTAGTGAAAGGTTGACAATTAACGACGCCATCTTGGCATGAGTTAATCTGAAACGAAGGAAGAGCCTAATTCTAACGTCTTGGTTTAATATTATATATGGTTTCTAATTTTGACCTATATATAAGTCCTACAATATGAGTTAATAAGTGACTCAGATAATAGAGAGAAGAGAAAAGAAGGAATCGAAAAAGAAATTATAGAACAATTCATATATAAGTATATGACGAACCATCATTCGTATACACTATTAGAGACAGTCGAAAGCACGGACTTCATTATTAGTAATTCACAGTGTGAATGATATAGCTAGTCCCAAATGCAGAGAGTATATATATATACCCTTATATAATAATTACGTGCATATGCTGGTAAAATCTTCTTAAGCTAGAAATTATGATATTAAAATCCTAACATACGGTTTCGCTAAAACAGGAAAGCAAAGCGAACTTGTGATTATGTACAGAACATAACATAACACATTTATGTAAACAGCATTCAAGGTACAATATATTGAGTTCTAAACATTGAGTATCAATACGGAAATTATAAAGTGCAAATTACTGAAGATGTTATTAGTCACACTTTTTTTCGTATTAGTATGGTCATTACATTCTAATATTTTCATCCCAAAAAGTATTGCATCTCACTATCTACGTTAATCCCCTGTTCTACAGCATTGTAATCTGATTATCCAACGTACTTCTGCTTTACGAACTCTAAGCTCCCTATTCCCTGCCCTCATGTTCGGAGGGATACTTTCTAGTCCATGAAAAGAGAAGCCTTTATTTGGACACTTTGCTGCATGTAACCCTACAGGGTGTCTTTCATCCATATTTTTAAAATCACGATAATGTTCAGAAATACGTTCTTTCATGCTTCTGATGATGCCTCCCACATAGATCTTTAAACATTTACACACTATAACTTAGACTACATATTTAGTTAAACAGTCAATATGTTGCCTAATTATATATTTTTTGGATCCATTATACTCAAAGTCTTTTTTCTCCTTAATTGCCGCTCTGCACATACTGCAATTATTACATTAAAATGCACCCAAATTGTGTTGATGTAACCATGTAGGTCTAGCTTTCTGGTCCCTATGATAACTTGGGCTGATTATATTACCCAAAGTTTTTTCTTTTCTGTAAGTAACACTTGGATATTTGGGGATACATTTTTGTAATTTGTCATCTGATGTAAGGAGATGCAAATGTTTTTTTAAGATGTTAAATATTTTATGCGACCAGGGATGAAAACTAGTTACCAATTTCACAGGTACTTTTTCAAGTTTATCTTGTTCTCTTGGTCTTAAAGCATCCAGCCTATTCAATTTCATAGCTCGATTTTTAGCTTTATAGAGAACCTTTTTATCATAACACCTCAATAGAAATCTTTCTTCCATATCTAGTACCACCTTTTCAAAATGTTCTTCCTTTGTACAGTTTCTACGAGCTCTATAGAACTCGCCATAAGGGATGGCGTTAATCTGGGTCTTCGGGTGGGCACTGTCTGCATGTAGTAATGAGTTACAGGAGGTTACTTTCCTCTGCATTCTACTTTTCAGATTACCCTCCTCTACAAATAGTTCCACATCTAGGAAGACAAGAGATTCTGTACTATAATGCATCGTGAATTTTAAGTTATGTGAATTAGTATTGAGAAAACCAAAGAATTCTTTAAGTTTAGTTTCACAACCTGTCCATATTAGGAGACAATTGTCTATATATCTGCCAAAATGCATGATGGAGTCATGCCATTCAGACCCATGGTTACCCCAGACATGCACCGCCTCGAACCGTCCCATAAAAAGAAAGGCGAAAGACGGTGCAAATCTGGAGCCCATTGCCGAACCACATGTCTGTTGATACCAATCTGTTTTAAACAGGAAGACATTGTGTTCAAGAATTATTCTGGCCATGTCTATCAACATGTTCGAATGGTCAAGTAGTTGTACGGGTCTCTTATATAAATAATATCTCAATGATTCTAATCCTAGTTCATGAGGTATGTTGATATATAATGAGACAACATATATTGTCACCATCATCATGGTTTCATCCCAAGGTATATCCACTATGATATTTAAGATATGTTTAGTATCTTGTATTGTCGAGGGGAGGTTGGCTACATATGGTTGTAGATATGTATCTACAAATTCTGAGATTTTTTCTGTCGGACCTCCCACCCCAGACACTATTGGTCTGCCTGGAGGTCTAGTGGCATGTTTATGAATCTTTGGCAGACAATATAGGCAAGGGAAATTAGGTCTATCTACTAACAAATATTTGTACTCATCATCATTTAATAGACCCGCAAAATACCAGGATTTAAGTTGGTCATTATTCACTTTGGTAATGTTAAAGATAGGATTATTGGGCAATTTCACATAGAAATTTTCATTACTTAATTGTTCCAATATTTCGTTCTCATAGTATTCCTTATCTAAAATAACTATGTTTCCCCCTTCATCAGCTCTTTTAATTATTATGTCTTTATTCAATGTTAACTGTTTTAAGGCATTACGATCTCTGCTGGATAGATTATCCATATACATCATGTTTTTCGGGTTATTCATTTTCTTCTCAATCTTATCCAACTCATTTTTCACTACCCTATGAAAAGCATCGATATTGTTACCACTACCCAATTGTGGTGTCCATTTGGATTTAGGTTTGAGGCCACTGTCTAATGTTTCATTAGTATTTCCTGTAGGATCCTATGCACAGTAATTGGATCCTCTTCACATTCAGAAATAGATAATAGCATTGCTGTATCACGAATTTCCTGTATACAAAGTCTACCCACAACAATATCCGGTGTTTGTTTTTTATTTTCTATTCCATCAAATGCAAAGAAATATTTCAACTTAAGACTCCGAATAAACTTATACAAATCAATCTTTACAGTTGTCAAATCACATGGCGCAACGGGGCAAAAGCTCATACCCTTACTTAAGACATTTTTCATTTCATTTGTTAGAGGAAAAATAGATAAGTTCACTATTTGAATATCATTGGAGCTCTCTTTTATTGCTTGTTCTTGCTCCACGAGCGTGTATTCACTCTCTCTCTGGGACCTTGATTTCCCTTTGCCCCTACTTCCTCTCCTTGTCTTCCTCTTTATACATTGCTTTTCTTGTTCCCTATCCATATTCTTTGGACCTCGCGTAAAAAATTACCGTCTTCGGTCGAAGGGTATTATGGGGAAGGCCCTGGAGTGGCTGACCTCTTTTTTGTCTAATCGCACCCAGGCAGTCTATACTCACCCTTTTACCTCTGTTAGTCGTACCCTGAAATGGGGTGTCCCTCAAGGCTCGGCTTTGAGCCCACTATTGTTCAATGTTGATTTTTCTCCTCTGGCTGAACTCATTGCAAGGTCGGGCATCATAGCTACTTCCTATGCAGATGATATTCAGCTGCTTTTCTCCTATGAGAGTGCCACGCAAACTACTTTTGATCCTTTGAAGGATTGTCTGCGGGACATTTCAAAATGGACGGACCATAACTGCCTCCGGATGAATGCGGCGAAAACGGAGGTTCTCTTTTTCCATCAACCCTCCCCTCTTGATTCAACTCTCTGGTGGCCACAGGAACTCAGCCTTCCCCCTGTCCCTAAGGACTCTGTAAAAAATCTAGGGGTCAAGTGGGACTCTAATCTTTCTTTTAGCAACCAAATACAGACCGTTTCAGCCGCTTGTTTTTCCAAGATCAGGATGAATAGGAAATTCATCACCTATCTCCCTAGTGAGACCAGGAAAACCATAGTCCAGGCATTGATTACATCTCACCTGGACTATGCGAACGGCCTGTATTTAGGGTTGCCCGCGGGCCTCCTACATTGGCTCCAGACAGTCCAGAATGCGGCTGTTCGGCTGGTCTGCGGGGTTTCCCTACGCACCCATATTTCGCCACATCGCAGAGCATTACATTGGCTTCCAATCCATCAAAGAGCTGCATTCAAAGCCATGACCTTAGCCCATCGAGCAACTAGGGGTAGGGGATCGGCCTACCTCTCTGTTAGTATCCGTCCTTATTGTAACTCTCTGAACCTCCGTTCCAACTCCCAACATCTGCTTTCCATACCAAGATTCAGGAAAGCACGTTCTGGAGGTAGAACCTTCCAGGTCTGTGCCACAACTCTCTGGAACAAACTCACGATCGCAATTAGGATGATCCAGGAAGAATTACCCTTTCGTAAGGCACTATAAACTTTTCTCTTTTGTTAATTCCCCCAGGACTATCACTCTGCTTTCACTCAGAAGTGCCGAGACACCCCGTTGGGGTAGCTGCGCGCTATATAAATTACACAAAAAAAAAAAATTACTCCCTGTAGATGTATTCGCTGGTGTTTCTGTATTGATATCTTCATTACCTACTGATACATTGCTAGAAGAGGCAGAGCTGACCCCACTCACTAGTGAGGTTTTACTGACACTATGTTGTAAATCATTTTTAACGAAAGTGTCAAATTTTTTGGCAAAAGTGAAAGCTCTTCCGTTACGGTAGTCGTTTTCATCTCGTTTAAGTTTACGAGCCTTCTTGTCCTTAATTTCATCCTCGTATTTGGTTAATACTCCTTCTAGAATGGTATTATTTTTTCTTCGTAGCTTCAGTTACATTTAAAGCCTCCATTTCTTTTTCCAGTATATCTACCTGCTCTGCTGCTTGGCTCGCTTTTCTTTCGGAATTCTCAATAAGTATGTTCATTAATCTCATAGAATTCCCTGTGAGTTCTTTCTCCCATATTAAAAGTAAATATTCCTCTAGGTCATCATAGGTAGGAAATACATTGGAACGGAGACCCCTAGGTATTCTCTCTAATCTTATATATTCTTTCAGGGTGGCTCCGTCCCACCATTTAGAGATCTCTGTTTTCTTAAGACGTTCCAATTTTATAAAAAATTTTTTTAGACCTTCATTGCTTTTTGATGTACTCTGTGTGACTGCTTTATTTACCTATATTCCTGCACTTAAATTCTTAAACATAACCTCTGCTATTTTACTCCGTTCTGATCTGGAACACATTATTAGATATAGTAAGCTCTCTAGTTAACACTCCTTGCTGCAGTCCCTAAATAGCAATTTATACACAAAGACTGACAAGATGGAAACTTATGCGCAAAAGGTAGTGTTCCTTTATATTATAGAACTTGTCTGGTCGTCTAGTAAATGCTCAAAGGTAAAGATACAACCCTTGTCAACAGTTGTAATTAAACAGGCATACAAAGAATACCAGTTTTATCTAATTCTCAACAATTCTTAATCTGAGCAATTCTAGGTAAAAAATACAAAAGGTCCAATCAAAATACTGATTCTTCAATTAAGTGATTTTCAAAATATTTTCTTCTTTATTTCTTCACAGTTCATATGCAGTCACAGCCCACAGTTCTTCCAATCATTTCCTTAATGTACAATTCATTGCCAACAAGTGTTTCGTCCGGCTAATAAGCCTAAGGACTTCGTCAGGGCTAAAAGCAAGTGACATATACACTTGATTAGATGTTGATACAGTAAACCATAGTAAGTTCATTTTTAACTAAATACTAATCAAATTAACGTCAGATGTACAGTATAATCTCACATGTTAACACAGGGAAAAAACATATTTCATAAACTAGTATGACTGCTAAATGATTATCTTTACATCACCAGGTGGTTATGAAATGTGACCTCAAGATGAAGTGCTATTGCTGAATAAAACCAAGAAGAACAGATAAGGTCATCCACCAAAGAATACACCGTGCAGATAAATGGAGAAATTACCTAAACAGCCTAATACATGGTCGTATAAAAAACCTCCTTTATGGGGCAGTATTACTAAAGATTAATATAATGCTAGACTTACCAATTGAGAAAGGTCTCTGTGGGGTAATATCTAATCGGTTTGTTATTTTTGTGATGAAAAGCAACCTATTTAGAGGGATACATGTATTTTAGTATTTTAATAATATCTATACTATGGTGTTACCGATTACTATATACTGCCGCTAATTATCTACCTATTGGAAACAAAGCCATATCGTATTTATAGGTTAGAAGGCGGCACACCAATGCTCTGACAATATTAGTTGACTTGGAAATCCTTCATGTCACTCGAAGGTGCTACTTTATATAATTCTAAAAGAGATATCGGACTCATAAATCTAAGTTGAACACAACACGTATCACCTTCCTTATTTATCAGAAAAATAGCTAGATATATCTTAAGTAGCAGTCTCTAGTATCAGATATACTAGCTGGGTCTCAATATTTTTAATCTACCCATATATCTACATATTCATGGAAAAAACTATTTGATAAAGTTTACCTGATTAGTAGCTTATTCCCCACTTGCATCGCAACTTTAGATTTCTAGATATGTAATATCTGGACCTGTTATTGGAAGCCATAGACGTAAAAGCATAATTAAGATAAGAAATACCACTAACTTGTGCTTACTAGATAGCGGTATAAAGTTAATAGAGTAATATTAAAATTACCTTCACTTTATTTAAGGAGCCACCAAAAAATGGGCACTCTCATTTATGATCGAAAATGTCCTCTTCTTATATGCCTGTTAAAAAGAGCGATTTAAATTATAGAGCAGGCTATTCTCATGCCACTAATAAACTTTACGATAGTATCTATACTAAAAGCAATATTATCTTACCCGTTTTAGTATGTCTTGTGCGGTATCAGGAATCCATGGCAGCTCGGCGTCTAGCACCCGCTCCATGTTGGATAGGGCTATTTATACTAGTCTCAACGAAGACGGACTAATGTGCAGTCCATAACGACTCAGAGTCTAGCACTCGTGCCATTTTAGTTAGGGTAAATAACCACTTATGGCTAAGACGGACTAATGCGAGGTCCCAGAACGTATGAAAAGTATAATTATCGGTTCTTTAGAGATATCTTATGCGAACCTGTAGTAGTTATCAGTTAGAGGTCCTTATTTCCTCACACACTAAACTTGCAGTTTGTTACGATTTTTAATAAAAATATAGTATGTCCAATAATCAATGCATATAAGTTATTACGCTATTTACGGGTATAAAGAAATAATTAAAATATTCATTCCATATCCCCAAAATTATGTAAGATGTTCCAAAGTTAATTAACTGCACTAGAATAGGCTCTAGTGAAAGGTTGACAATTAAGGATGCCATCTTGGCATGAGTTAATCTGAAATGAAGGAAGAGCATAATTCTAACGTCTTGGTTTAATATTATATATAGTTTCTAATTTTGACCTATATATAAGTCCTATAATATGAGTTAATATGTGACTCAGATAATAGAGAGAAGAGAAAAGAAGGAATCGAAAAAGAAATTATAGAACAATTCATATATAAGTATATGACGAACCATCATTCGTATACATTATTAGAGACAGTCGAAAGCACAGACTTCATTATTAGTAATTCACAGTGTGAAGGATATAGCTAGTCCCAAATGCAGAGAGTATATATATACCCTTATATAATAATTACGTGCATATGCTGGTAAATTCTTCTTAAGCTAGTTATTATGATATTAAAATCCTAACATACGGTTTCGCTAAAAGAGGAAAACAAAGCGAACTTGTGATTATGTACAGAACATAACATAACACATTTATGTAAACAGCATTAAAGGTACAATATATTGAGTTCTAAACATTGAGTATCATCAATACGGAAATTATAAAGTGCAAATTACTGAAGATATTATTAGTGACACTTTTTTCGTATTAGTATGGTCATTACATTCTAATATTTTCATCCCAAAAAGTATTGCATCTCACTATCTACGTTAATCCCCTGTTCTACAGCATGTAATCTGATTATCCAACGTACTTCTGCTTTACGAACTCTAAGCTCCCTATTCCCTCCCCTCATGTTCGGAGGGATACTTTCTAGTCCATGAAAAGAGAAGCCTTTATTTGGACACTTTGCTGCATGTAACCCTACAGGGTGTCTTTCATCCATATTTTTAAAATCACGATAATGTTCAGAAATACGTTCTATCATGCTTCTGATGGTGCTTCCCACATACATCTTTAAACATTTACACACTATAACATAGACTACATATTTAGTTAAACAGTCAATATGTTGCCTAATTATATATTTTTTGGATCCATTATACTCAAAGTCTTTTTTCTCCTTAATTGCCCCTCTGCACATACTGCAATTATTACATTTAAATGAACCCAAATTGTGTTGATGTAACCATGTAGGTCTAGCTTTCTGGTCCCTATGATAACTTGGGCTGATTATATTACCCAAAGTTTTTCCTTTTCTGTAAGTAACACTTGAATATTTGGTGATACATTTTGTAATTGGGCATCTGATGTAAGGAAATGCCAATGTTTTTTTTAAGTTGTTAAATATTTTATGCGACCAGGGATGAAAACTAGTTACCAATTTCACAAGTACTTTTTCAAGTTTATCTTGTTCTCTTGGTCTTAAAGCATTCAGCCTATTCAATTTCATAGCTCGATTTTTAGCTTTATAGAGAACCCTTTTATCATAACCCCTCAATAGAAATCTTTCTTCCATATCTAGTACCACTTTTTCAAAATCTTCTTCCTTTGTACAGTTTCTACAAGCTCTATAGAACTCGCCATAGGGGATGGCGTTAATCTGGGTCTTCGGGCGGGCACTGTCTGCATGTAGTAATGAGTTACAGGAGGTTACTTTCCTATGCATTCTACTTTTCAGATTACCCTCCTCTACAAATAGTTCCACATCTAGGAAGACAAGAGATTCTGTACTATAATGCATTGTGAATTTTAAGTTATGTGAATTAGTATTGAGAAAACCAAAGAATTCTTTAAGTTTAGTTTCACCACCCGTCCATATTAGGAGACAATCGTCTATATATCTGCCAAAATACATGATGGAGTCATGCCATTCAGCCCCATGGTTACCCCAGACATGCACCGCCTCGAACCGTCCCATAAAAAGACAGGCGAAAGACGGTGCAAATCTGGAGCCCATTGCCGAACCACATGTCTGTTGATACCAATCTGTTTTAAACAGGAAGACAATGTGTTCAAGAATTATTCTGACCATGTCTATCAACATGTTTGAATGGTCAAGTAGTTGTACGGGTCTCTTATATAAATAATATCTCAATGATTTAATCCTAGTTCATGAGGTATGTTGGTATATAATGAGACAACATCTATTGTCACCATCATCATGGTTTCATCCGAAGGTATATCCACTATGATATTTAAGATATGTTTAGTATCTTGTTTTGTCGAGGGGAGGTTGGCTACATATGATTGTAGATATGTATCTACAAATTCTGACATTTTTTCTGTCGGACCTCCCACCCCAGACACTATTGGTCTGCCTGGAGGTCTAGTGGCATGTTTATGAATCTTTGGCAGACAATATAGGCAAGGGAAATTAGGTCTATCTACTAACAAATATTTGTACTCATCATCATTCAATAGACCCGCAGAATACCAGGATTTAAGTTGGTCATTAATCACTTTGGTAATGTTAAAGATAGGATTATTGGGCAATTTCACATAGAAATTTTCATTACTTAATTGTTCCAATATTTCGTTCTCATAGTATTCCTTATCTAAAATAACTATGTTTCCCCCTTTATCAGCTCTTTTAATTATTATGTCTTTATTCGATTACCTGTTTTAAGGCATTACAATTTCTGCTGGATAGATTATCTATATACATCATGTTTTTCGGGTTATTAATTTTCTTCTCAATCTTATCCAAATCAATTTTCACTACCCTATGAAAAGCATCGATATTGTTACCACTACCCAATTGTGGTGTCCATTTGGATTTAGGTTTGAGGCCACTGTCTAATGTTTCATTAGTATTTCCTGTAGGATCCTATGCATAGTAATTGGATCCTCTTCACATTCAGAAATAGATAATAGCATTGCTGTATCACAAATTTCCTGTATACAAAGACTACCCACAACAATATCCGGTGTTTGTTTTTTATTTTCTATTCCATCAAATGCAAAGAAATATTTCAACTTAAGACTCCGAATAAACTTATACAAATCAATCTTTACAGTTGTCAAATCACATGGCGTAACGGGGCAAAAGCTCATACCCTTACTTAAGACATTTTTCATTTCATTTGTTAGAGGGAAACTAGATAAGTTCACTATTTGAATATCATTGGAGCTCTCTTTTATTGCTTGTTCATGCTCCACGAGCGTGTATTCACTCTCTCTCTGGAAACTTGATTTCCCTTTGCCCCTACTTACTCTCCTTGTCTTCCTCTTTATACATTGCTTTCCTTGTTCCCTATCCGTATTCTTTTGACCTCGGGTAAAAAATTACTCCCTGTAGATGTATTCGCTGGTGTTTCTGTATTGATATCTTCATTACCTACTGATACATTGCTAGAAGAGGCAGAGCTGACCCCACTCACTAGTGAGGTTTTACTGACACTATGTTGTAAATTATTTTTAACCAAAGTGTCAAATTTTTTGGCAAAAGTGAAAACTCTTCCGTTACGGTAGTCGTTTTCGTCTTGTTTAAGTTTACGAGCTTTCTTGTCCTTAATTTCATCCTTGTATTTGGTTAATACTCCTTCTAGAATGGTATAATTTTTCTTCGTAGCTTCAGTTAAATTTAAAGCCTCTATTTCTTTTTCCAATATATCTACATGCTCTGCTGCTTGGCTCGCTTTTCTTTCGGAATTCTCAATAAGTATGTTCATTAATCTCATAGAATTCCCTGTGAGTTCTTTCTCCCATATTAAAAGCAAATCTTCCTCTAGGTCATCATAGGTAGGAAATAAATTGGAACGGAGACCCCTAGGTATTCTCTCTACTCTTATATATTCTTTCAGGGAGGCTCCGTCCCCGTTTAGTGATCTCTGTTTTCTTAAGACATTCCAATTTTATAAATTTCATTTTTAGACCTTCATTGCTTTTTGATGTACTCTGTGTGACTGCTTTATTTATCGATATTCCTACACTTAAATTCTTAAACATAACCTCTGCTATTTTACTCCGTTCTGATCTGGAACACATTATTAGATATAGTAAGCTCTCTAGTTAACACTCCTTGCTGCAGTCCCTAAATAGAAATTTATACGCAAACACTGACAAGAGAGAAACTTATGCGCAAAAGGTAGTGTTCGTTTATATTATAGAACTTGTCTGGTCTACTAGTAAATGCTCAAAGGTAAAGATACAACCCATGTCAACAGTTGTAATCAAACAGGCATACAAAGAATACCAGTTGTATCTAATTCTCAACAATTCTTAATCTGAGCAATTCTAGGTAAAAAGTACAAAAGGTCCAATCAAAATACTGATTCTTTAATTAAGTGATTTTCAAAATATTTTCTTCTTTATTTCTTCACAGTTCATATGCAGTCACAGCGCACAGTTCTTCCAATCATTTCCTTAATGTACAATTCATTGCAAACACGTGTTTCGTCCGGCTAATAAGCCGAAGGACTTCGTCAGGGCTAAAAGCAAGTGACATATACACTTGATTAGATGTTGATACAGTAAACCATAGTAAGTTCATTTTTAACTAAATACTAATCAAATTAACGTTAGATGTACAGTATAATCTCACATGTTAACACAGGGAAAAAACATTTCATAAACTAGTATGACTGCTAAATGATTTTCTTTACATCTCCAGTTGGTTATGAAATGTGACAACAAGATAAAGTGCTATTGCTGAATAAAACCAAGAAGAACAGATAAGGTCATCCACCAAAGAATACACCGTGCAGATAAATGGAGAAATTACCTAAACAGCCTAATACATGGTCATATAAAAAACCTCCTTTATGGGGAAGTATCACTAAAGATTAATATAATGCTAGACTTACCAATTGAGAAAGGTCTCTGTGGGTTAATATCTAATGGGGTTGTTCTTTTTGTGAAGAAAAGCAACCTATTTAGAGGGATACATGTTTTTTAGTATTTTAATGATATCAATACTATAGTGTTACCGATTACTATATACTGCCGCTAATTATCTACCTTTGGAAACAAAGCCATATCGTATTTATAGGTTAGAAGGCGGCACACCAATGCTCTGACAATATTAGTTGACTTGGAAATCCTTCATGTAACTCAAAGGTGCTACTTTATATAATTCTGAAAGAGATATCGGACTCATAAATCTAAGTTGAACACAACACGTATCACCTTCCTTATTTATCAGAAAAATAGCTAGATGTATCTTAAGTAGAAGTCTCTAGTATCAGATATACTAGCTGGGTCTCAATATTTTTAATCTACCCATATATCTACATATTCATGGAAAAACTATATGATGAAGTTTACCTGATTAGTAGCTTATTCCCCACACTTGTATCGCAACTTTAGATTTCTAGATATGCAATATCAGGACCTGTGTCTGGAAGCCATAGACGTAAAAGCATAATTAAGATAAGAAATACCACTAACTTGTGCTTACTAGATAGCGGTATGAAGTTATTAAAGTAATATTAAAATTACCTTCACTTTATTTAGGGAGTCACCAAAAAACGGGCACTCTCATTTATGATCGAAAATTTCCTCTTCTTATATGCCTGTTAAAAATAGCGATTTAAATTATAGAGCAGGCTATTATTATTATTATTATTATTATTTAGCGATTTATAGAGCGCCTGGTGACCCGGAGGCATCCCCGCGCTGTAAAACTTGTGGAGACCAGGGGGGGGAAGTGGTACTATTTGGGGAAAAGAAGAGTTTTTCAATTTTTTACGGAAGAGAAGGTGGCAGGGTTCCAGCCGCAGGCTGCGGGGGAGTGAGTTCCATCCTGAGGACGCTTTTACTGCGAAGTGTCGACCGCCGGTGCTTGCCTTCCTAAATCCAGGGACATTGGCCAAGCGTTCGTTATCCGAGCGCAGGAGTCTGGGGGCCTTGTAGGGGGTGACCATGTCTTTCAAGATAGAAGGGCCTAGACCGTTGAGGAGTTTGTGGGCGGTACACAGAGCCTTAAATTCTATCCTCTGCCGCACTGGAAGCCAGTGTAGGGCCTTGAGCGCTGGTCTGGCAGAGGCTCTGGAGGGGAGACTCATAAGGAGCCGGGCAGCCGCATTTTGAGTGCGCTGAAGTTTTGCCAGGGTAGATTCAGGGGCTCCGAGGTAGACAGTGTTGCTATAGTCTAGCCGAGCAAGGATCAGACCTTGAACCAGGAGTTTCCTTAATAAGGGAGGAAGTAGTGAAAGGATCTTGCGGATGGATCGCATGAGTCCGAAACAGGTTCCTGCTGTTTTGGCTGCCTGGGTCTTCATGGACAGCTCAGGTTCCAGCCAGACTCCCAAAATCTTGATTTCTTTTTTCGGGGTGGGCACCTCGCCGAAAACGTCTGGCCAGACCGATGGGGGGATGGTGGTCCATTTCTTACCCATGAGCATGACTTCGGTTTTCGATCCGTTGAGCTTAAGTGATGACTCGCACAGCCAATGGTGGATTTCCTGGAGGCAGTTCAACAGATTGTCTGGGTTGTTGTCAAGATGTGAGAGTGAGACGACCAGTTGCGTGTCGTCCGCGTAGCTCACTATCTTTATCCCGAATGGGGCGACGACATCCTCAAGAGGGGCCATGTATGCGTTAAACAAGGTGGGGCTTAGCGAAGACCCCTGGGGAACTCCGCAAGAGAGGGGGAGAGGGGCTGAGTGGGAGTTGCCGTCCCATACCTGGAACGAGCGGCCTGATAGAAAAGATTCTATCCATGCGAGCGCGGTGCCCGCGAGTCCTGCCCGGCCAGCCGGTGGAGTAAGACACGGTGGTTCACCGTGTCAAAGGCTGCACTGAGGTCCAGGAGGATCACTGCCACTGATCCTCCTGAATCCAGAATGCACCTTGCCTCCTCGATGACAGCGAGGAGGGCGGTGTCCGTGCCGTGGCCGGGACGGAACCCAGTTTGGGACCGACGCAGAAGGTTGTTGGATTCGAGGAACTGGGACAGTTGCACATTGAGCAGTTTCTCAGCCATTTTGCTGATGCATGGGAAAAGCGAGATCGGCCTGTAGTTGGCCAGATCGGAGGGGTCCAGTTGAGGTTTCTTAAGAAGAGCTTTGACTACAGCACTCTTCCAACTCGGAGGGACAGAGCCTTGGGATAGCGAGATGTTGATCAGTACCGTGATAGTGGGCACTATGGCAGGGGCCACTGTTTTCAGGAATCTGATGGGGGCGGGGCCAAGGGGGGAGCCGCTTTTCATCTTGGCCAGAGTTGTTCCTACTTCGTCCAGAGATACTGCCCTAAATGCGGTCAGCTGTGGGTGTGGGATGTTGCCTGTAAGGTTAGTGGTTTCCTCATTGTCCGTGTGGTTAGACCGACTGGGAGGTGGGAGGGAGGCTAAGATCCGGGCGATTTTGGAGTCGAAGTAGGTTGCCAGTTCATCACTTCTGTCCGGAGGGGATATGTGGGAAGAAGGGGGCGCTGGTATTTTCAGCAGTTCTTTGGCGATGAGGTAAGATTCTCTCGCCGAATTGGTGGAATTTTGTATTCTGGTGTCGTAGTAAGAGGCTTTAGCGAGCTTCAGGGTGGATTTATAGGTTCTCACCGACCTACGGTAGGCGTCCTTGCTGGCATGAAGCCAGTTTTTTCTCCACAGTCGCTCCGCTTTTTTGCATTCTTTGCGAAGAGTTCTAAGTTCCGGGCTGTACCATGGGGCTGATCCTATTTTCCCGTTTTTATCCTCACGGGTTTTTATGGGGAGGATAGAGTCGAGGGAGGTGGAGATCCACTCCCTGAACTTTCTGTACGCGGTGACCGGGTCTTCCGGTGAACTAGGGGTTGTAGAGTTCAGGGCTCTGGCCCAGTCCTCCGCAGAGAGTCTGGACCATGCCCTGTCCCTGGTATAGGTGGCGGGCTTGTGGGGTTTCCTGAATGCCCCTGGCAGGAGGAGAGGGACCAAAAAATGGTCCGTCCACGGGAGGGGAAGGGACTCTTTGGCTTGTAGGGAGTGGATATTGGTGAACACTGGGTCTAGCAGATGACCCTTATTGTGTGTGGCTCCGGAGTTGGTAAGTTGGAGGCCGTAGGCCGCCAGGTCTGTGATCAAATCGGCTGCCCCTGTCTCTAGAGGGTCGTCGAAGTGGATGTTGAGGTCTCCTAGTATAGAGAAGTTGGAGGTTATATGGGCCGGAGATGATATTGATTCTAGGAGAGCGCCAGCAAAAGGGCCAAAATGGCCAGGGGGACGATATACTAGGAGGCCTGACAGCGTACTTGTCGGTGCTAGCTGGATGGTAAAATGACAGCTTTCAGAGTCCAAGATTTGGGCATCGTTAGATCTACAGGAGAAGTGATCCCGGTGGAGGATGGCTAGTCCGCCTACTGAAGGACTGGGCTCTTTAAGACCCAGCGGTGCCAGGGCACAACACCTGAAACCTTCGTGGGTAACCTGCTCCGGCGTACGAATGACAGAGACACGGGACACTTCCTTCGGCGTCAAAGATTCAAGGTTTATTTACTGCAGGGAACACAGAAGTCACGACAAGTACAACACGTGCAACTTGGGGAGACTGCTTCAAATTGGTTCTGTGGATCGCTCCTTTTATACAGAATTTACCCATAGGACAACATGATACACAAAGGTTTACAACCCGGTTCCCACAATTATCCCCCAGAGGGGTCGCTTTGGTCACTTTGATACACACAAGGTCCGGAACATAAGTGCGGAAACATTTGGCGGTTCCCAACTGTAAAAACCCATCTTCCCAACATTAGTGCATTCCAATCGGCAGTAAAACAGATCGAAATAGGAACAAAAGACAGGTGCAGAGGAAGATGGAGACAGTGGGGAGATCGGAAAGGGTGTAAAAGGGGAGGTTTCGGGAAACACGAGATACAGGCATCAAAGGGACGTGCCTAATGAGATGCACGGCTGAGACAATAAACCGGCACGGCAAGATGAGCCTCGAGCGGGGCCATCTGCCTTACAGTATCATCCCCCTAGTCATAAAGACACTTACAAAGGACATGTGTCTTCCGCAAATATCTTGGGAGTCCCAGGGTCGCGAAGCGGACAACGTCCGTTCGCTGGCTACTTGAGGGCAAGAGACAAAATGGATGCCGTATCTAAGATGGAACCCGCGGGTACAGATGAAAAACCCACGTAGCAAACGAACGGTTTAAGTTAGCACAGCGAAACTGCGCACACTTACTGAACTCGTCATTTGCGGTTCGTAGATACCAGACTCGACCATATTCGTGCGAGTCGAAAACACCACTGACAATTGTCACGGAACCTCAGACGCTCCTTTTGCCCTCATGTAGGCAAGCACTAGTCGGAATCATATTCGATATTCATCAGACCATCGAGATGTTGCTGTAGCATAGCTCTGTCCAACCGAGTCCCCTTGGTAACAGGTGGCTGTCTCATACACGTTGTAGCACAGAGGCCACATAAGGCAGGACCGCACTGCACACAAAGGCAACACGTGAACAGGAACGCCACAACGACTCCGATGATCATCAGAATCTTCCAACCCCAAGTCGACATCAGGCCCCAAAACCATCCAAGTAGCGTCCAATCCCCTACATCCACGTGTATGGATTCGGAGATTTTATGCAACTTCGAGATGGCTTGATAGACAGTCGGAGCATTATCAGGAATGAAAATACAACAGCTCGAATGGATCACCTTACATACCCCACCTCGATCTGCTAAGATCACGTCTAAAACCATACGGTTTTGTAACGTCATAAGTCTATCCGCCTGAAGTTCAGTGGTGATATTACCAAGGGCACTGGCAGTAATATTAGCTGTCGATTCTACCACTCGAGTCAACTGTCTCAGGTTCCTACTATTAACCATAGGTCCCCAAAACGGGAGGAAACCCTTGAAAAAGTCTCCTGCCTCTTGACCGGCAGTATCCTCTTCGCTAATTACGCCTCTCACAACTCTAGTCTTGTGATAATCTGCATCTACAGTAAACGTCGGAGGCAACAAGTTTGCGATAAAACATGAGCCCATGAAGTCGGAGGGCAACCATGCATACGCACGATCATGACAGATAAAGTATGTACCCTTGGCAGCCAGAAACACAGGGGACGAGACCATCGGCAGAATGTAATTTTCAGTGCAAGCACTCTCTCCAAGTCGGGCTTTCGATCTTCGGCCACGACCTATTAGACAAAAATTACCAATGTGGGGTACGACCCATATCGGAGGCGAGCTTTTAAGCTGCTTTTCACTAGTGAACACACTATATTCGCCTCTACTTAGGACCCTATAGGCTTGTACCTCTTCTTCAGGAATAAGCGAGGGATCATAGATATCGCTATCTAAGTCTTCAATTGCTATAGACAAAGGTTTCTGATACGAGGTAGGACCAGAGTAGGGGGAACGTGGTTCTCGAATGGGGTGGAAACCCAGTGCGCTTCGAAACATTGTTTGAAATGCTCGAGCAGACCCTTGGGAAATATACGGTAACACCAGATATGGAATTCCCTTATCCGTAGTGTGTGGCATCAACCCAGACACCCAACAATTAGTAGTGTTAACCACTAACTGATGCTGGTGAAGGAGCTGAATAAAGGAATTATTGCGGAATTCTGCACGTCTAGCCTGCTCGTGTTCAGGTAAGATATGAAAAGAATGAGGAGAAACAGTGGAGGTGAGTTTAAGGTCAGGGGTAGGAGTAGGTATGGCAGAAGGTAAGAAGTAAGACATCGTGTAATACACCCCACCCGCCAATAATGCAGAAACAGTCAAAAACAATACGAATATTTGGAACATAAAACATTTGGTACGACTAAGTTGCTGCAGCTTGAATCTTTGCGCTTGAGCTCCTTCCAAGTCCATCAGCTTCGAAAATGCCATCCCCTATGACCGTCCGCAACATTTCTTGACGCACTTCGTTCTGTGTAGCAGTAGTCAATCCCTAGGAGTTCCCAGGAACCGACGGTCTTTAACCTAGTGTCAAGACCTACTAACCAGAAGGAAGTACGCGCGCGGCCCTACGGTCTTTATTTCACAAATATATATATATGCGAAAACAATGTTTCTCAGCTGTGGAAGCAAAAAGTGTAAGGAATGGAACTCAATGAATATATATACAAAAATAATTACAGTGATATGAGTGTTCAAACTGATCGTGGAAAACGGGATAATGCAATTGTCAAGGGACAGAACAGGATCTTTTATTAGTCTTTAGTGCTGGATCGCAAAAAGTATCGGGTTTTCCCAGGACGTGTCTGTTCGTCAAACAAAGGATCCGTTGAAGAGACAGCGTTCTGTTGATCAGCTGAATGTTCTGGTCTTGAGTCTTTTGATGACAAATGTTCAACAGTGCCTTTTTGCTGCACTGAGGATTCTCCGACAGGTTGTGCGTCACTGAAAGGTACAAACGCCGGCAATCCTTCGGTTTCAATTGATGCAATGCCTCTCCTCACCCACGAGTCTGCCGGTAACGGAATAGGGACCTTTTTGGTGTGGGTGGCGTGCACCCAATTCTTCCGTCCCTCGAGACGAACTGCAGTTCTCGTGGCAAGGAGGACATGGTAGGGTCCAGTGAACCTGGGATCCAAATTGTTCTTGCACGAAAAGTTTCGCGTTACCACCCAATCTCCGGGCTGGAGCTGGTGGCCTGGACCCTCCGTCTGCGTCGGCAATGCTTCGTGAACCTGTTGGTGAATTAACCTCAGTTTAGCAGTCAAGTCATGAAGATAATCGATCAACATTGGATACTCAAGATCACAGAACACACCTGGCCTAGGAACCCCCCAAACATTCGCAGGACGACCAAACACTATTTCGTAGGGGCTAAGCCCTACTCGGGAGTGTACAGTCGCCCTAGTCGACAGTAATGCTAAGGGTAAAGCGTCAGGCCACGAGAGACCAGTCGTAGCCTGAATCTTTGCTAGCTTTAGTTTAAGGGTGCCGTTATACCCTTCAACCAAACCAGCTGACTGGGGATGATTGGCGCTATGGAATTTCTGATTAATTCCAAGGCCCTTACACACACTCTTCATCACACTCCCCACAAACTCACTTCCGTTATCGGACCACACAACTCTAGGCATTCCGTACCGAGGAAAGTATTCCTTCAGTAGGATTTTCGCAGTTGACAAAGCAGTATTGTCTTTGAGAGGATAGGCCTCGATCCATTGGGAGAATGCGCAAACCACAACTAAAACGTATTTCAGGTTATTGCATCGCTCCATATGGATGAAGTCCAGTTGGATCACCTCAAAGGGACATGAAGGGGGAGCAAAACTACCAGGAGGAGTTGGGGTTCCTTTACCAGGATTGTACAACATACACACCATACAATTCTTAACCAAGCGTTCAGCACATTTCGTAATACCATCATTCTTCCACACAGGAGACAGCAATTTACAAATACCTTTCGCACTAATATGTGCTAACCCATGTGCCATAGTCACAACAGCCAGCACATACGCATCAGGCAACATCCATCTTTTCTGATCCGATAAGTCAATCCAACAACCATTCGCAGCCAACTTTCCCGTACTTTCTTTCCACTTCATCTTTTCAGTCTCGGTGGCCTCATTCTGAATTGCTTTCACACTCTCGATAGTGTCCTCACACATACTCGATTCTGTAGGCCACCTAACCGAACTCGTCACATACATTCGAGTGCTAAGGTTCCGGGCAGTCTCCTTAGCAGTTTCATCCGCAAACGCATTACCACGACCAACATCATCCGTCACCTTACGATGCGCACTACATTTGACAATCGCCACTTGCTTAGGCAACGTAAGTGCATCCAAAAGATCATTCACAAGCTGGCCATGCTGAATCTTCGTACCATGCGATGTTAGAAAACCTCTCTCTCTCCACAACCGTCCAAAACTATGTGCGACGCCAAAGGCATATTGGCTGTCGGTAAACACATTCACACGTTTCCCTTTCGCTAACACACACGCTCTAGTGAGAGCGATCAGCTCTGCGGCTTGGGCAGAATTCTGATTTAATCTCGCAGTCTCAACAACAGTATTCAATGTTACAACAGCATAAGCAGTAGTCACATCGCCATTCGGCAACTTGAAACATGAACCATCCACATACAGTGTTCCATCTGGGTCTTCCAATGGGGTGTTTTTAAGGTCCACTCGACCTTTTGTTTCCTCCTCTGTCCTCAAATAACAATCGTGTTCTGTTATTTCATCTGACTCTGAGCTAATTGGTAACAAAGTTGCCGGGTTCAGAACATTACAACGTTTTATTTGAATGTGGCTTGCCAACAGCGTCAACTCGTACCCAGACAACCTCGCACTCGTCAAGTGCTGAGTTTTCGTACGATTCAAAAGAGTGTCGACTGCATGCGGAACCATCACCGTAAGCATATTATCCATGACCAATCCTGCTGATTGTCGGATGGAGACCGCAGCTGCCGCCGTTGCTCGTAAACAACTCGGCAATGCTCTAGCTACCGGGTCCAAGGTCGAGGAAAAATATGCACATGGACGTTGCTTACCACCAAAAGGTTGCGTTAAGACACTCAACGTACAACCTTCCCTCTCGTGAACATATAATGTAAACGGCTTGCTATAGTCAGGAGTACCTAACACAGGAGCCGAACACAATGAATCACGTAATTCAGAAAAACTTTTCTGACATTCTTCCGTCCATGGTAAAGGAGTTGAAACATCCTTGCACGTAAGAGCTACCAATGGTTTCGCTAGCAATGAAAAATTTGGAATCCATTGCCTGCAGTATGACGTGATACCTAAAAAGGCACGCACATCTCTTTGGGTTGTTGGCACAGCCATTCGCGCAATTGCTGCAATTCTCTCTGGGGTCAACCTCCTTCCCTCCTTTGACAATAAGTGACCTAAATAGGTTACTTCTTGACAACAATATTGGAGTTTAGAAGGTGACACCTTGTGATTTAACTCGCAGAGATGTTGCAGCAACGACACCGTAGCAAGTTTGCAAATGTCCTGAGTATCTGCAGCTACCAATAAGTCATCGACGTATTGGATTAAGGCCGCACCAGCTGGCAACCTAAACGCATCCAGTTGACCCTTCAAGGCTTGACTGTAAATCGATGGACTTTCACAGTAGCCCTGAGGAGCGCGTTTAAACCGGAAGCTGCGTCCACCAAGAGAGAAACCGAAGAGGTCTCTACTCTCCTCTGCAATGGGAATGCTGAAAAACGCATTCTTCAAATCAATCACCGAAAACCACGATGCAGAAGCTGGAATCAGAGTCAGTAGTGCTGTGATGTCAGGCACAACGGGGAACTGAGGAATCACAATTTTATTCACCTCCCGTAAATCGATAACAAAACGATAAACAGGTGGTTTCGAAGGATCAGTACGTTTTAGAATGGGCAGTACAGGGCTGTTGCACACGTTTCCCCGTGTTTCCTCAATAACGTCTTTCTCGATCAAATCATAGATGATCGCTAACAATGCTCGTTCACCATCAAGAGAGATACGATACTGGGGAATACGTGGCAATCGCACATTAGATTTCAACTGGACAACATAAGGGGAGATGTCAAGCAGGCCCACATCATTGGGACCTGTTGCCCACAAAGATGCAGGAAGAGAACTCAATTCCGGTGGAAGCTTATCGAGAGACAAGTACATAGGAGAGACAACCCTCTCTCCCAGCGTAAGCTTTACACCCGCAGGAGAACAATACAAAGTTGCATACAAACGTTTAAGCAAATCCAGACCCAAAAGATTTTCACCACAACCCGTGGTTAAAATCAACGGAGCTTCTAGCTCACGAGGCCCAATTGTAAGGGGCAAAGGGCGCGAAACTGGATTGCTAACGGGGGCGCCAGAGAATCCAACGGAAACATTTGTTAAGCCAGACAAAGGTGCGCCAGGGAGTTTCGAATGCTTTATGGAACTTTTCGCTGCACCAGTGTCCAACAGAAAAGGCTCAACGACGCCCGATGTAGCAACTGCGACGTAAGGCCCTCTCTGATCAACCGGAACTGATACTACTCCCTCTCCTTGTCTTCGGCTGTCCTAGTAATTACTGTCGTCAGTTCCCTGATCGACGTAATAATTGTCTACATTGTACTGCGCAGATCGTCCTTGCGATGATCCACGTTGATCAAAACAATTATCGGAATTTGATGAGTTATCTGGGCGATCATTCTGAGCACCACGACCGCTACCACGTGGTGCCTGCTGTGAACCACCACGACCTCCTCTAGATGAATTACCACTATTACGTTCGTTTAGAACAGGACAATTGAATTTGATATGTCCCTCCTGTCTGCAATAAGCACATTGATTGTATCCTAATGACGATCATTGGAAAGAGGAATCATTACGAGTTTGTGATCGGTTCGATTGCGACTGCGATCTATTTTGTTGTGGAGCATTCTGATTTGAACGAGGGGGATAGGCCTGCTGTAACAACACTTTAGTTTTGAGTTCTTTCGTCTTTTTATCAGCACGGTCACTCTCTTCTTTGTCTCTATTCTCATAATACTGTGCCATAGCCAATATTTGAGCCGAGGTAGAAACGGCCCACGCACTTTCTGAATTTTTCAATTTATTGCTCAAATCGGGCAATAAGTTTGAAACAAATTTATCCACGAACAACCTTTGGCCACCCTCAGTGCTCATATCCTGACCACTATGATCAATGAATGCCTCCTCAAATCTCGTAAAGAAATCGGAGACACTCTCGTCCTTCTTTTGTTTACAAGCTGACAGTTTGTCCCAATTCACCCTCATAGCTGGCATAAGAGTTTTCATGAGCGTTATTATTCTTTGAGGGAGAGCAGCAATCAACTGCTCGGGTTTAGCGCCACCAGTTTGCAAACCATCCGCCGCTACAATGGCAGCCCAATCACCACCTAATTCATTTGGATGATTCTCCTGACGAATCTTAGCCCATACCGGTTGCGGTACGACATTGCCAAACAGCATGTCAATATCGGCAAGATTCATTATCGTAGCGTCTACAAGCTGCGATAATTCTTTATAGTACCCTGCAGGATTTTTGCGAGGGTCAGGCAAAGATTGCTTTACCTGTAACACTTCTGATCGTTTCCATGGGAGATGTATCCATACTCTCTGGAAGTATGGTGGAATAATGGGATTAGCAGTGGGATCACCTGGCATCCACACTGGTGGAACTTCCCGCATAGGAAATTGACCAGACTCATCTGGCTGTCTTTCAACATCCTCAACAAACAAGGCTTGAGGTATAGGAGTGGGACGAAAAGATAGCAACCGTTCAACCGCACGTCGAACATTGGTATCCACTATCAGTCCAGTCGAGAACTGAAGCTGTAGATCAGACAAAGCGGTCAGCACCTCGTAAGGTGCGTCGGCCGATATCTGATCACGAAGGACCTTACACATTTCCTCGAACACGAATCTTTGGGTTGGTATATTAAATTGACAGAACGTGTCGAGTACAATACGCGGTGGATTTCTAAGTGGATGTGTCATCCAACCCATCGCCATATTGTATAGTGAAGCGCGTTCCCTGTTACCAGGAAGCTGACTACGTCTCTGAGGACCATCTGAACCAGCGGACCCAAGAACAGGTCCGTGCGAATGAAAGAAACTAGCCGCAAGAGGAGAATTACGACTACGAGTAGAGGGAGAAGTATAAGACACAGAACTAACAAGTGAAGGAGTAGAAACAGAAGCAACAGCAGGAGTTAACAGAGCAGTAGCAGTAGCGGGAGCAGGAGTATGTGGAAGCGGAGGAGCAGTAGGGATAGCAACAAGCAAAGGAGCAGGAACAGTCGGAAGAACGGGTGCAGGTTGAGGAACAGGCAGAGGAAGAACAGGTACAGGAACAGGTACAGGGGGAATCACAGGAGCTGCGACACCCTGTACGTACGGAGGTGGCGATTTCATAAGATAGGACATTAGAGGGTCCTCAACTGCTTCTTCCTTCCTTTCCGACTCCGTAGGCAAAGTAGGATAGCATTTATCTATATTCATACGCTGTAATCTATCAAACACTTCCTTTTCCTTAACCTCCTTATCATGCTGAAATTGCTCTGCTTTCTTTACAATGGCAGCAACACTATCTCTCTGATTTCGTTTAGTCTGTCTGATTTCTTTCTGTCGGGCTTCTTTACGCCATAACCGAAAGGCATCAAACATGGCCGGCCTTGACTTTTTCTCGAACAATTTAGCCTCTAGGTTATCTAAAATTGGGGTCTCAAAGCTACCATGAGGTGGCCAACTAAGGACACCATCCTTCTTTGTATAGCAAATCCAGTAATCGTTAAAGGTAATCGGGCCTAGCCCATGTTTACTGTACAGTTCATAAGTCGGAGTTCCAACCAGAGGTATCGGACACGAATCCTCCAGTCGGGAATCCGCACCACAAGGTCTAAAACAACTAAACAAAGTACTACGACCAGGCATCTTGCACACTAGCCGAGTTTCACAAACTTCAAGGGTTACGGGATTTACCAAGTCCCAGCAAAGAGCAAAAACCCTCGGTTTTTGGCGGCTGCAGTCGTCAAATAACACAACAAAGTACGCTAGCAAAGTGTCACCGACAAAAACACTCACACAGCGTCAACAACAAAAACACTCGCTAAAGTGTCAACAACCAAGGACTCTGGGAGCGACCCACAAATACTTAACTCAAAGATCGATGGCGTCACCAGGAAGGCCCGTCAGTCGTCTCGCTATACCAAGGTCTACGCCAGGCGCCAAAACAGGTCTACAGTCAGGGCAGCAGTCCGTCGCAGCCGTCAGGAGGCGGGAATCTTCGCGGGAAAAGTCTTCGGGCCACTTATTTCGACAACAGGATCGATGAAGCGGAGTGCACCTTCCCTCGGAGATTTCACACGAAGTTCCTCACGATCGTCGGGCTTGGACCGGTACCACTGATCGAGCCCCACGTGGGGCGCCAACTGAAGGACTGGGCTCTTTAAGACCCAGCGTTGCCAGGGCACAACACCTGAAACCTTCGTGGGTAACCTGCTCCGGCGTACGAATGACAGAGACACGGGACACTTCCTTTGGCGTCAAAGATTCAAGGTTTATTTACTGCAGGGAACACAGAAGTCACGACAAGTACAACACGTGCAACTTGGGGAGACTGCTTCAAATTGGTTCTGTGGATCGCTCCTTTTATACAGAATTTACCCATAGGACAACATGATACACAAAGGTTTACAACCCGGTTCCCACAATTATCCCCCAGAGGGGTCGCTTTGGTCACTTTGATACACACAAGGTCCGGAACATAAGTGCGGAAACATTTGGCGGTTCCCAACTGTAAAAACCCATCTTCCCAACATTAGTGCATTCCAATCGGCAGTAAAACAGATCGAAATAGGAACAAAAGACAGGTGCAGAGGAAGATGGAGACAGTGGGGAGATCGGAAAGGGTGTAAAAGGGGAGGTTTCGGGAAACACGAGATACAGGCATCAAAGGGACGTGCCTAATGAGATGCACGGCTGAGACAATAAACCGGCACGGCAAGATGAGCCTCGAGCGGGGCCATCTGCCTTACAGTATCATCCCCCTAGTCATAAAGACACTTACAAAGGACATGTGTCTTCCGCAAATATCTTGGGAGTCCCAGGGTCGCGAAGCGGACAACGTCCGTTCGCTGGCTACTTGAGGGCAAGAGACAAAATGGATGCCGTATCTAAGATGGAACCCGCGGGTACAGATGAAAAACCCACGTAGCAAACGAACGGTTTAAGTTAGCACAGCGAAACTGCGCACACTTACTGAACTCGTCATTTGCGGTTCGTAGATACCAGACTCGACCATATTCGTGCGAGTCGAAAACACCACTGACAATTGTCACGGAACCTCACTCCTCTGCCAGAGGGGTGTGATTGGGACTGGATAAGGAAGCCCGGGGGTAGGGCTAGGACCACGTCCGAGTCCGAGTGGTCAGTGAGCCACGTTTCCGTAAGGAACAGAATGTCCAGTTCGTGGTCTACTATAAGGTGGCTAATGAGCAGAGCATGCATAGGGAGTGACCTGCAGTTCAGTGCGGCTAGTTTAAGGCCCGGGAGTGAGACTGGTGGCTTGGTGAGTTGTAGCTGGACTGGGTTGCAGAGTGTGCAACTAGTGAAGGGTCCGTCTAAATCATGCACATAGTTGCATGTGCTGTCGTTGGTGGGTCTGAGACTAAGGAGGTCCCGACGCGAGTAGCTTACCCTTGTGGGAGCTGGCTCCGGCATGGGTTCTGGCCGTGAGCCCGGCCGAGCGCGCAAACGGCGCTCCCGCTGTGCTCGTCCGCTGCGCTTGCGTGGCAGGCACATTTGTAGAGAGACAAGTGGGCGTGGCCTCACGTGTGGGCGTGTCTCCGCCTTCGAGCCGCGATGGCGGTTGAGGGAATTCCCTGGTGCAGCGTTAGGATCCGCTGTGTCAGGGGGTATCAGGGAGACTGCTCGGCGCAGGTGGAAAGTGCTCGTGATAGTGAGTTTTTTTTAAAAGCAGACAAATTACAATTTTTAAAAATGCGAACAAAGTCCTCCGGCTTCCGCCTCAGAGGTCAACACAGTTTGAAATGGCGCGCTATCAGTCAGCGCTTAAGTATGGTTACAGGTGGGCGTGGCCTCACGTGTGGGCGTGTCTCCGCCTTCGAGCCGCGATGGCGGTTGAGGGAATTCCCTGGTGCAGCGTTAGGATCTGCTGTGTCAGGGGGTATCAGGGAGACTGCTCGGCACAGGTGGAAAGTGCTCGTGATAGTGAGTTTTTTTTAAAAACAGACAAATTACAATTTTTAAAAATGCGAACAAAGTCCTCCGGCTTCCGCCTCAGAGGTCAACACAATTTGAAATGGCGCGCTATCAGTCAGCGCTTAAGTATGGTTACGGGTGGGCGTGGCCTCACGGGTGGGCGTGTCTCCGCCTTCGAGCCACAATGGCGGTTGAGGGAATTCCCTGGTGCAGCGTTAGGATCCGCTGTGTCAGGGGGTATCAGGGAGACTGCTCGGCGCAGGTGGAAAGTGCTCGTGATAGTGAGTTTTTTTTAAAAGCAGACAAATTACAATTTTTAAAAATGCGAACAAAGTCCTCCGGCTTCCGCCTCAGAGGTCAACACAGTTTGAAATGGCGCGCTATCAGTCAGCGCTTAAGTATGGTTACAGGTGGGCGTGGCCTCATGTGTGGGCGTGTCTCCGCCTTCGAGCCGCAATGGCGGTTGAGGGAATTCCCTGGTGCAGCGTTAGGATCCGCTGTGTCAGGGGGTATCAGGGAGACTGCTCGGCGCAGGTGGAAAGTGCTCGTGATAGTGAGTTTTTTTTTTTTTAAAACAGACAAATTAGAATTTTTAAAAATGCGAACAAAGTCCTCCGGCTTCCGCCTCAGAGGTCAACACAGTTTGAAATGGCGCGCTATCAGTCAGTGCTTAAGTATGGTTACGGGTGGGCGTGGCCTCACGTGTGGGCGTGTCTCCGCCTTCGAGCCACGATGGCGGTTGAGGGAATTCCCTGGTGCAGCGTTAGGATCCGCTGTGTCAGGGGGTATCAGGGAGACTGCTCGGCGCAGGTGGAAAGTGCTTGTGATAGTGAGTTTTTTTTAAAAACAGACAAATTACAATTTTTAAAAATGCGAACAAAGTCCTCCGGCTTCCGCCTCAGAGGTCAACACAGTTTGAAATGGCGCGCTATCAGTCAGAGCTTAAGTATGGTTACGGGTGGGCGTGGCCTCACGTGTGGGCGTGTCTCCGCCTTCGGGCCGCGATGGCGGTTGAGGGAATTCCCTGGTGCAGCGTTAGGATCCGCTGTGTCAGGGGGTATCAGGGAGACTGCTCGGAGCAGGTGGAAAGTGCTCGTGATAGTGAGTTTTTGTTTAAAAACAGACAAATTACAATTTTTAAAAATGCGAACAAAGTCCTCCGGCTTCCGCCTCAGAGGTCAACACAATTCTCATGCCAATAATAAACTTTGCGATAGTATCTATACTAAAATCTATATTATCTTACCCGTTTTAGTATGTCTCGTGCGGTATCAGAAATCCATGGCAGCTCGGCGTCTAGAACCCGCGCCATGTTGAATAGGGCTATTTATACTAGTCTCAACGAAGACGGACTAATGTGCGGTCCGTAACGACTCAGCGTCTAGCACCCGCGCCATATTAGTTAGGGCAAATAACCACTTATGGCAAAGACGGACTATTGCGAGTTTGCAGAACGTATGAAAAGTATAATTATCGGTTCTTTAGAGATATCTTATGCGAACCTGTAGTAGTTATCAATTACAGGTCCTTATTTCCTTACACACTTAACTTGCAGTTTGTTACGATTTTAAATAAAAATATAGTATGTCCAATAATCAATGCATATAAGTTATTACGCTATTTACGGGTATAAAGAAATAATTAAAATATTCATTCCATATCCCCAAAATTATGTCAGATGTTCCAAAGTTTATTAACTGCACTAGAAAAGGCTCTAGTGAAAGGTTGACAATTAAGGACGCCATCTTGGCATGAGTTAATCTGAAACGAAGGAAGAGCCTAATTCTAATGTCTTGGTTTAATATTATATATGGTTTCTAATTTTGACCTATATATAAGTCCTATAATATGAGTTAATATGTGACTCAGATAATAGAGAGAAGAGAAAAGAAGGAATCGAAAAAGAAATTATAGAACAATTTATATATAGGTATATGAGGAACCATCATTCGTATACATTATTAGAGACAGTCGAAAGCACGGGACTTCATTATTAGTAATTCACTGTGTGAAGAATATAGCTAGTCCCAAATGTAGAGAGTATATATACACCCTTATATAATAATTACGTGCATATGCTGGTAAAATCTTCTTAAGCTAGTTATTATGATATTAAAATCCTAACATACGGTTTAGCTAAAACAGGAAAGCAAAGCGAACTTGTGATTATGTACAGAACATAACATAACACATTTATGTAAACAGCATTAAAGGTACAATATATTGAGTTCTAAACATTGAGTATCAATACGGAAATTATTAAGTGCAAATTACTGAAGATGTTATTAGTCACACTTTTTCTCGTATTAGTATGGTCATTACATTTTAATATTTTCATCCCAAAAAGTATTACATCTCACTATCTACGTTAATCCCCTGTTCTACAGCATGTAATCTGATTATCCAACGTACTTCTGCTTGACGAACTCTAAGCTCCCTAGTCCCTCCCCTCATGTTCGGAGGGATACTTTCTAGTCCATGAAAAGAGAAGCCTTTATTTGGACACTTTGCTGCATGTAACTCTCCAGGGTGTCTTTCATCCATATTTTTAAAAGCACGATAATGTTCAGAAATACGTTCTTTCATGCTTCTGATGGTGCTTCCCACATATATCTTTAAACATTTACACACTATAACTAAGACTACATATTTTTTAAACAGTCAATATATTGCCTAATTATATATTTTTTGGATCCATTATACTAAAGTCTTTTTTCTCCTTTATTGCCACTCTGCAGATACTGCAAATATTACATTTAAATGTACCCAAATTGTGTTGATGTAACCATGTAGGTCTAGCTTTCTGGTCCCTATGGTAACTTGGGCTGATTATATTACCCAAAGTTTTTCCTTTTCTGTAAGTAACACTTGGATATTTGGAGATACATTTTTGTAATTGGGCATCTGATGTAAGGAGATGCCAATGTTTTTTTAAGATGTTAAAACATTTTTGCAACCAGGGATGAAAACTAGTTACCAATTTCACAGGTACTTTTTCAAGTTTATCTTGTTCTCTTGGTCTTAAAGTATCCAGCCTATTCAATTTCATAGCTCGATTTCTAGCTTTATATAGAACGTTTTTATCATAACCCCTCAATAGAAATCTTTCTTCCATATATAGTACCACCTTTTCAAAATCTTTTCCCTTTGTACAGTTTCTACGAGCTCTATAGAACTCGCCATAGGGGATGGCGTTAATCTGGGTCTTCGGGTGGGCACTGTCTGCATGTAGTAATGAGTTACAGGAGGTTACCTTCCTATGCATTCTACTTTTCAGTTTACCCTCCTCTACAAATAGTTCCACATCTAGGAAGACAAGAGATTCTGTACTATAATGCATCGTGAATTTTAAGGTATGTGAATTAGTATTGAGAAAACCAAAGAATTCTTTAAGTTTAGTTTCACCACCTGTCCATATTAGGAGACAATCTTCTATATATCTGCCAGAATACATGATGGAGTCATGCCATTCAGCCCCATGGTTACCCCAGACATGCACCGCCTCAAACCGTCCCATAAAAAGACAGGCGAAAGACGGTGCAAATCTGGAGCCCATTGCCGAACCACATGTCTGTTGATATCAATCTGTTTTAAACAGGAAGACATTGTGTTCAAGAATTATTTTGGCCATGTCTATCAACATGTTCGAATGGTCAAGTAGTTCTACGGGTCTCTTATATAAGTAATATCTCAGTGATTCTGATCCTAGTTCATGAGGTATGTTGGTATATAATGAGACAACATCTATTGTCACCATCATCATGGTTTCATCCCAAGGTTTATCCACTATGATATTTAAGATATGTTTTGTATCCTGTATTAGTATTGAGAAAACCAATTAATTCTTTAAGTTTAGTTTCACCACCTGTCCATATTAGGAGACAATCTTCTATATATCTGCCAAAATACATGATGGAGTCATGCCATTCAGCCCCATGGTTATGTGGTAAATAAATTTACCGTATCATTTTTCCATATAATTACAAGTAAAAGGATAGTACAACACACACCAAGCACAGGGGTTTGAGGCTATCTACAATTGCACCTATCCACTAGTGTCACTCGAGTATCTGAGAATTTTTAGGTGCTGAAGACAGGAGATCCAGACCCCTAGGTCTCCCTGAGACTAAAAAGTCTCAAATAACACAGTCTAACACAATGTCCAGCACTCTACAAATGTATTGGAATGATCTATTACTTTGACGCACAGTAGCCAGTGAGACAGTAGTTATGAAAAAATATATATCATGTAATTATAACATTTCAAACAATTCATCCAAGTAAGTTAGGAGTCTTCAATAGTTGGGTGATCAGTTCTTTTATTCTGTTCAAAAGGGTTATCTTCATAAAAAGCAACGTTGTAGCCTACGCGTTTCGTCCCAACGGACTTCTTCAGGGCTACAAATGACACATATATATACATTATTTACAGTTTTAGATATTTTTTTTATACACATCATAACACCATATGCATTTTTACAAATTTTAAAACTCATTTTTACTATCAAATACTAAAAGTCACAAAAAAAACACACAACATTTCATTACATATGTACACTACATCAAAAAATAAACTCCATTGAAGACCACTTTCCTTACGGAATTGAAAGTTTGTTTGATTTAGGACTAAAAAAAGATTGTGTGTGGCAAAAAAATTTTTTTTTATCGTTATGAACACATTCATTTGTCACAGTTTCTTTGGGTATGGTGGGCAAAAACTGAACCTATTGTCAAGGCTGGAATAGTTGGTATAAATAGTGTAACATGCACTACGTTGAGTATTTACAAACTCCATCAGAGCAATGACCACTATTTTAAGCAGAGTAACACTTTTCCAAAATTAGCTTTACATTCCCCTTAGAGAAGATTGGACGATGGTGTATCTTGATACACAAAAACATTACTGAAAGTTCTGTCTCTAAAGCTATACATCTTGTTTTGTAGATATTTCAAAATACATTCATTTTCTATTTCTTATAGACCATAAAGATATTAGCCACATCTCTTACCAGGTTAATCACTGTTTTTTGTCTTGTCTGATGCTTCGTCTAATAAGTTTATCTGAAAATTTCTTTCTCAGCGTGGTTGTACATGCATTAGAGCAAAATGTCTAAGAAAGAGAAAAAAAGGTATATCCCTCCTTAGATTTAAAAACTATATAGTATATACAGGCTTGCGCATCGAAAGGTATACATGCGGTACTTGTTACCAAACAGGTAGTTGTCAGCTGTTATATAGAATGTTAGCATACCTTATAGACAGTAGGTATGATTTCTTAGTTGGGGGTCCCGTTAATCAAAGAGATATTTTCATGCTTTCTTTGATGAAGAGTTTTTGCAGAACCGGAGCGTTGTGGGTCCAACTTACTATTAAGGCAAACAATATGCATGGGTTGTACAGATTGTTTATGCTTATATTAAAAGCCACAGTTTATGAGCATTTTTTATTTATTTATTTATTTTTATTTTTTTGGGGAAATTGGTAAATATGCTTAATATTAAATAAAGCAGAGTTCTTTGCTACTCAGCAGATTAATTTGGCCGATTTCTATTTATAAAAAGAGCCATGCTCATTGTTAATGCGCTAATGAATTCAGGCAGTTTATTTAATAAAAATTTGAGAAAGAATTGAAAACAAATTTGTCAAAGCTAACATCCAAAAAAAACAACTAGACTCAGGTTTAATTAGTTGTTAAACATATTTGCAAAAACCTGATTTTGTGTTTTAAGTTATATTAGTTGAATTATCAAAAGATCTCGGATTTAAGTTCCATGGCTAACCATCTAACACAATATTTCCTGCACTTGCTTAGCTTCACGAGCGTCCCGAATTTATTTCTAAGGCTATGAATCTAACACACTATTTCCCACACTTACTTGTAGTGAACTGGAAAGTCCAAGCATCATGGCATCATAACCGCATTCGTTTACAAATGGGTTTGTTTTCCCTCCCGTTTAAATACCCCGCTTGAATCTCTTAATTGGGCACAGCTGTTTTCATTCTAATTAACACGGAAGGACAGCGCTCCACACATCGAAGCGTGGGCGCCATCTTGTAATGTGTTTTGTTACCTCTTTGCTCAGTGATAATATAGGCGTCTTGTTTAGAGAACGATATTATTTAATAGAAACCAGCGTCGTTGTTGTTAAGGAGTTATAACTCCACTATGCTTTAAGTATTTTAACGCAGTTCGAGCCATAAGTGTTATATTTGGTTCGATGCACGAAATAGCAAGCGCCATTTTGGGATGGGTATGTTATGTACAAAACGAGGAATACACGTTCCCTCTTGCAAGTGCTCAATTTAGTACATAATAACCTTAGATGTGATGGTAAATTATTATTAATAATTTATAGATCGTTTTTTTAAAATACCAGGGAGTTTTTCATGAGACAGTCATGATTAATGTGTTGGATTTGACGGGCGAATTAGCGAGCGCCATTTTAGAGTGGGTTCATTACGTGCTGAGCAAAGAGACAGATTCTCCCTTAGGGTTGCCCATATTTTTGTATGAAATAACATTTAAAATGATGGAGAGTTGTTATTATCAATTTACAGATCGTTTCGAAATATCGAGAAATTTATAAGCCAACCGGTAAAATACCGGTGATCCGTGCATACGCCATCTTGGAGAGGGGATTCAGATAAGCGTCGACGGTCAACAATCACGTTTCAAATACCTTTTATCAATTCTAATAGTTAAGATATTAATATTAGCTAAAAGAGTGTACATGTTTTTCAAGACCTATTACCTATGATTCTATGTCACACTCCTACCATCCTGTTAGCTGTTAACTCAGTTTGAAACCAGGTATATATTGGAGGGGTGCCCATAGTATCTAGGCATATTTATCTGGAGTGATACATTTTACAGATCTATTTCTTGGGAGAGGGAGAACATTTTTATAAGAAGTGATGCAGCTCATTGTTGACATTGAGTCCCAGAGTTGTTGCCCGTAGGCGACAAATCCACCCTGCCTCTGCCTTTCTTAAGTTTATTTCTCTATTACCTCCTCGTGGTGGACTCTTTATATGTTCCAAAGCATGGAACCAAATGTCACTTTCCTCAGGATGTTGTGTTTGAATATGAGTAGCTACAGAATACTTAATGTCTCTATTTTTGATTGCTCGTACATGTTCCTGTATCCTGATTTTGATGCTTCTAGTGCTACTGCCCACATATATTTTTCCACAGGCACAGCCCAAGACATATACTGTATGGGTTGTGTTGCAATTTATAAAAGTTCGTATTGTGTAGCTTTTCTGCGTGTTATATTTGAACTCAACCTTTTTATTGAGTCCTATCTTGCACACATTGCAAGATCCACAGATGTGGAATCCTGCCGGCCTACTTGGTAGCCAGTTTTTGGAGGAGGGTGTACTGATGGCATTAGTTACATAGCTCGGACATAATTTTTTCTTTAGTGTTTCTCCTCTCCTGTAAACAACTCTGGGTTTTTCAGAAATGGTTCCAACTGGCATTGGACCAGATTTAAGTCAATGCCAGTTTTTGCGTAGAATGTTATAGATATGATCACTATATACATTATACTCTGTTATGAATAGTACTTCCTCATTTTTATTAGTCCTCTTTGATTTGGGTTTCAGAGTGGACTTACGATCTATTTGAATGGCTTTTGATTCAGCTTTTTTCAGACACTGCTTGGAGTATCCCCTCTCAGTGAAATTGTTGTGTATTATGTTGAGTTGTTTTAAAAAATTGGGGTTTTCACTACAATTTCTTCGAGCCCTAATCATTTCTCTGTAGGGTATTGCATTGATAGTGCTCTTGGTATGAGCACTCTCAGCATGCAGTACACTATTACATGCTGTTGATTTCCTATGTATGTCGCTGTGTATTCTGTTGTCTTTTATATACAGCCTTAAGTCCAGAAAGTCAATTTCTTTTTCAGAACAATTCATGGTCAATCTCACATTGAACTTATTGTTATTGAGATACTCAAGATAGCTAGTTAGATCTAAGGCACTTCCATTCCAGATCAACAGAATGTCATCTATGTATCTTCCGTAAAATATTATGTTGTCACTCCATTTTTTGGAACCTGGTCCCCAGGCATGCTCCGCCTCAAACAGACCCCTGAACAGGTTCGCATACGACGGAGCAAACCGGGATCCCATGGCCGTCCCCTGCTTTTGCAGGAACCACGTGCCGTCATGTAAGAAGGCATTCAGGTCTAGGATCATGCGAGCCATTTCCAGTAGCATGATGGTGTGTCCTAAATTGCTGGCATTCCGTTTATAGAGAAAATGTTTTAGGGCTCTCAAACCACATTCAGTTTCAATACAGGTGTATAAACTTTCCACATCAAGTGTGGCAAATATTAGGTCTGGACTGTCCCAAAGGAAATCTTCTAATTTGCACAGAACATCACTGCTATCCTTCAGATAGGCTGGTAGATTTTTTACAAAGGGCTGCAAGTATTTGTCCACATATTCGGCAAGATTTTCTGTTGGTCCTCCATTACCTGATATTATTGGCCTCCCGGGGGGAAAGCCTCCCCCCGCCTTGTGGATTTTAGGAAGTACATAGATACATGGAAAGCGGGAGTCTTGAGCTAGTAAGTATCTATATTCTGTGTCGGACAGTAGTCCAGATTCATGCCAATCTGCTAGCCGAGAATTAATGTTTTGCTCAATTTTTTTGATTGGATTTTCATTCAACTTCATGTAGCAACTTGTGTTTCCCAATTGTCTATCTATTTCTTTTAGATAGTCAGAGCGGTTCATAAGAATGATATTTCCACCCTTGTCGGCCTCTCGGATGACCAAGCTTTTGTCGTCCTGCAGAGCATTAATGATCTCTCTATCTTTTTTGGACATATTATGGGTATGTATGCAATGCGAGTTACTGCCATGCTTATCCTCTAGTTGATATAGCTGTTGTGTAACTTTTGTATAGAAATCATCAATAAACGTGTCCTGCGGTCTAATAGGTACAAATTTTGATTTTAATCTTAGGCCACTATCATTGCTGACATCCTCGGTAATATTTAACATGCTAGCCGTATCTGTAATGTCAATATTGTTATTTTCCCCATCCATGGTTGCTAACAGATGTGTGGCATTTAGATCATTAATAGACATACTTGACAGATTTGTTTCAGTGCGCATAACATCACATACCACAGGTTGTTGCTCCAAAAAAAATTTTAATCTCAGTTTTCTTACAAAGTGATACAGATCAACATGTAAATTGACAAAATTGCACGTGTTTGTTACACAAAAATTAAGGCCTTTTTGTAATGCAGTGGTTTCTTCATTAGACAGGACTCTATCTGACAAATTAACAATATGTAGTTGATTTGAAACACAAGGGTTGTTCTCATCACTCCCTATTTTCTCAACTGGGTCTTGCTCTGTAATCTTGTTTGTACTCCTTGTTTTCTGTTTCCTCCCTCCCCTTCTGATTCTGAGTTTGCGTTTTTCTTTTTGTTTCCCAGCCTGTATCGCTGAACCTCTCTTAAAAAAACAGAGGAATTAGAAGTGTTCTGGTTACTTGTTCCTTCACCTGGATCACTATCTATGGAAGACAAAGAAGTGCTGCTTGATGATATACTAGCAGTTCTGTTGGTACTATTCTGTGCAGGGGTTGGCCTTGGTGCCACATCATCATACTTTTTGGAGAAAGTGAATATGCGCCCATTGGCATAATCCTTTTCGTCTCTCAGGATTTTTTTCATTTTTTTCTCTTTCAGATACACTTGCTATGCTGCCAATTCAGTTTTTAGGATGTCATAGTTTTTAAGTGTTGCATCCTTCAAGTTCATATCTGCTATTTCCTTTTCAAGTTTAGAGATTTCCTCTTTTATCTTATTCACCTTCCTTTCAGCATTAGTTATAAGAATCCTCATCATACGGTAGGATGCGTCATAAAGACCCTCCTCCCAGTCGTCCAACAGATCTTGTTCCAAATCCTCATAGTTTGGAAAGATGAGGATTCTTAACCCCCGGGGTATCTTCTTATTCTCGATATATTTACGCAGGGTCGCCCCATCCCACCACTTGGCGAGTTCCTGTTTTTTTAGCTTTTCTAGTTTGTAAAATTTCTCTTTTAGTCCCTCATTCTTAGGAGCTGAAGCTTTGGGAGCACTCGTGCTTGGACCCTTTGATTTAAACAGGTCACCAAGCATCTCTTCCCGTTTGTCATCGAGAGGGGATACTCCAAGCAGTGTCTGAAAAAAGCTGAATCAAAAGCCATTCAAATAGATCGTAAGTCCACTCTGAAACCCAAATCAAAGAGGACTAATAAAAATGAGGAAGTACTATTCATAACAGAGTATAATGTATATAGTGATCATATCTATAACATTCTACGCAAAAACTGGCATTTACTTAAATCTGGTCCAATGCCAGTTGGAACCATTTCTGAAAAACCCAGAGTTGTTTACAGGAGAGGAGAAACACTAAAGAAAAAATTATGTCCGAGCTATGTAACTAATGCCATCAGTACACCCTCCTCCAAAAACTGGCTACCAAGTAGGCCGGCAGGATTCCGAATCTGTGGATCTTGCAATGTGTGCAAGATAGGACTCAATAAAAAGGTTGAGTTCAAATATAACACGCAGAAAAGCTACACAATACGAACTTTTATAAATTGCAACACAACCCATACAGTATATGTCTTGGGCTGTGCCTGTGGAAAAATATATGTGGGCAGTAGCACTAGAAGCATCAAAATCAGGATACAGGAACATGTACGAGCAATCAAAAATAGAGACATTAAGTATCCTGTAGCTACTCATATTCAAACACAACATCCTGAGGAAAGTGACATTTGGTTCCATGCTTTGGAACATATAAAGAGTCCACCACGAGGAGGTAATAGAGAAATAAACTTAAGAAAGGCAGAGGCAGGGTGGATTTGTCGCCTACGGGCAACAACTCTGGGACTCAATGTCAACAATGAGCTGCATCACTTCTTATAAAAATGTTCTCCCTCTCCCAAGAAATAGATCTGTAAAATGTATCACTCCAGATAAATATGCCTAGATACTATGGGCACCCCTCCAATATATACCTGGTTTCAAACTGAGTTAACAGCTAACAGGATGGTAGGAGTGTGACATAGAATCATAGGTAATAGGTCTTGACAAACATGTACACTCTTTTAGCTAATATTAATATCTTAACTATTAGAATTGATAAAAGGTATTTGAAACGTGATTGTTGACCGTCGACGCTTATCTGAATCCCCTCTCCAAGATGGCGTATGCACGGATCACCGGTATTTTACCGGTTGGCTTATAAATTTTTCGATATTTCGAAACGATCTGTAAATTGATAATAACAACTCTCCATCATTTTAAATGTTATTTCATACAAAAATATGGGCAACCCTAAGGGAGAATCTGTCTCTTTGCTCAGCACGTAATGAACCCACTCTAAAATGGCGCTCGCTAATTCGCCCGTCAAATCCAACACATTAATCATGACTGTCTCATGAAAAACTCCCTGGTATTTTAAAAAAACGATCTATAAATTATTAATAATAATTTACCATCACATCTAAGGTTATTATGTACTAAATTGAGCACTTGCAAGAGGGAACGTGTATTCCTCGTTTTGTACATAACATACCCATCCCAAAATGGCGCTTGCTATTTCGTACATCGAACCAAATATAACACTTATGGCTCGAACTGCGTTAAAATACTTAAAGCATAGTGGTGTTATAACTCCTTAACAACAACGACGCTGGTTTCTATTAAATAATATCGTTCTCTAAACAAGACGCCTATATTATCACTGAGCAAAGGGGTAACAAAACACATTACAAGATGGCGCCCACGCTTCGATGTGTGGAGCGCTGTCCTTCCGTGTTAATTAGAATGAAAACAGCTGTGCCCAATTAAGAGATTCAAGCGGGGTATTTAAACGGGAGGGAAAACAAACCCATTTGTAAACGAATGCGGTTATGATGCCATGATGCTTGGACTTTCCAGTTCACTACAAGTAAGTGTGGGAAATAGTGTGTTAGATTCATAGCCTTAGAAATAAATTCGGGACGCTCGTGAAGCTAAGCAAGTGCAGGAAATATTGTGTTAGATGGTTAGCCATGGAACTTAAATCCGAGATCTTTTGATAATTCAACTAATATAACTTAAAACACAAAATCAGGTTTTTGCAAATATGTTTAACAACTAATTAAACCTGAGTCTAGTTGGTTTTTTTGGATGTTAGCTTTGACAAATTTGTTTTCAATTCTTTCTCAAATTTTTATTAAATAAACTGCCTGAATTCATTAGCGCATTAACAATGAGCATGGCTCTTTTTATAAATAGAAATCGGCCAAATTAATCTGCTGAGTAGCAAAGAACTCTGCTTTATTTAATATTAAGCATATTTACCAATTTCCCCAAAAAAAAAAAAAAATGCTCATAAACTGTGGCTTTTAATATAAGCATAAACAATCTGTACAACCCATGCATATTGTTTGCCTTAATAGTAAGTTGGACCCACAACGCTCCGGTTCTGCAAAAACTCTTCATCAAAGAAAGCATGAAAATATCTCTTTGATTAACGGGACCCCCAACTAAGAAATCATACCTACTGTCTATAAGGTATGCTAACATTCTATATAACAGCTGACAACTACCTGTTTGGTAACAAGTACCGCACGTATACCTTTCGATGCGCAAGCCTGTATATACTATATAGTTTTTAAATCTAAGGAGGGATATACCTTTTTTTCTCTTTCTTAGACATTTTGCTCTAATGCATGTACAACCACGCTGAGAAAGAAATTTTCAGATAAACTTATTAGACGAAGCATCAGACAAGACAAAAAACAGTGATTAACCTGGTAAGAGATGTGGCTAATATCTTTATGGTCTATAAGAAATAGAAAATGAATGTATTTTGAAATATCTACAAAACAACATGTATAGCTTTAGAGACAGAACTTTCAGTAATGTTTTTGTGTATCAAGATACATCATCGTCCAATCTTCTCTAAGGGGAATGTAAAGCTAATTTTGGAAAAGTGTTACTCTGCTTAAAATAGTGGTCATTGCTCTGATGGAGTTTGTAAATACTCAACGTAGTGTATGTTACACTATTTATACCAACTATTCCAGCCTTGACAATAGGTTCAGTTTTTGCCCACCATACCCAAAGAAACTGTGACAAATGAATGTGTTCATAACGATAACATTTTTTTTTTTTTTGCCACACACAATCTTTTTTTAGTCCTAAATCAAACAAACTTTCAATTCTGTAAGGAAAGTGGTCTTCAATGGAGTTTATTCTTTGATGTAGTGTACATATGTAATGAAATGTTGTGTGTTTTTTTTTGTGACTTTTAGTATTTGATAGTAAAAATGAGTTTTAAAATTTGTAAAAGTGCATATGGTGTTATGATGTGTATAAAAAAAATATCTAAAACTGTAAATAATGTATATTTATGTGTCATTTGTAGCCCTGAAGAAGTCCGTTGGGACGAAACGCGTAGGCTACAACGTTGCTTTTTATGAAGATAACCCTTTTGAACAGAATAAAAGAACTGATCACCCAACTATTGAAGACTCCTAACTTACTTGGATGAATTGTTTGAAATGTTATAATTACATGATATATATTTTTTCATAACTACTGTCTCACTGGCTACTGTGCGTCAAAGTAATAGATCATTCCAATACATTTGTAGAGTGCTGGACATTGTGTTAGACAAGTAAAAGGATAGCTCAAGTAATGAGAGGCAGAGTCCGTGGAATCTGAGTCATACGGGCTTTAATGAAAATAATACCTCGAGGTATGGACATCGAGTTCCATCACCACGAAGGCTCAGAAAGGATATTCAACTTTTTATTAACAGTACACATTATATATAGTAAAACAGTATACTTGATTCGAATGCAGTAGGCGTTACAGGTGAAAAGAGAGAGATAAGAACACATGTGCGTAACAGGAGGCGTGTAAGAAGGCGTACACATGGGCGTGCACTTGACATGTCAGAGAAACGTCACAAGTGGGTGGATGCTTAGTGAAAGTTTGCAGAGTCGGCAGAAACTTCTGACCTAGATGCACGTGCAACTGAGCATGACGTGTAACCGGGGAGAACTGGAGGCTTTGACTTTTGCTCGAGTAGAGGAGACTGATGTCTGGGGTGTCAGAACGACCTGCACCTATAGCATATCTGGTATCTCATGTTTGGAGGATGTAGTGTCTGAAGTAAAAGGTCTCTCGGGCAGAGTCCGTTCATCATTGAATGCTAGTGCGTGCATATGAATCTTCATGTAGAGTGCGGGGGCCATGGGCCTACCATGGTAACGGGAGCAGTAAATTACTTGCATGGAGACAGGAAGGCAGGACCCTTTGCTCTGCAGCCGGGAATATGTTTACCTATTTCACTAGACTGGAATGTGTTTTCGAGGAGGCTGAACAGATAACTGTAGGCAAAATAACGTTTTGGCAGGCAAGCAGGCCGAGCCGGGCACCGCTCGTCTGTGCAGGATGTAAGGCAGAGGTCAGGGATGCACACCTAAATTGCAGCTTTCAGAGGCAGAAATGAACTTGGAGACTCGTTAAGGGCCTAGCTGACTGGGCCAGGAAACATGGAGAAAACGTGTGCTTTATTCAAAAGTGTACCATGTAAAGACGTTTGCATGGCATGTTTAAAGACTGAATTATCAAGTCATTCATGATGGATCTGGTAGAAGACATGTTAACGTTGGACGCAAATGTATTTGCGTCTTCATTTTCGGCCATGGAAGGTAAATGCACGGAGGTCATGCATAGACATGGGACGTTGGGGTACACGATAGGGGACATACTTGGTCATATAAAATTCGATTTACCTCAGTTACCCCAGACATGCACCGCCTCGAACCGTCCCATAAAAATACAGGCGAAAGACGCTGCAAATCTGGAGCCCATTGCCAAACCACATGTCTGTTGATACCAATCTGTTTTAAACAGGAAGACATTGTGTTCAAGAATTATTCTGGCCATGTCTATCAACATGTTCGAATGGTCAAGTAGTTCTACGGGTCTCTTATATAAGTAATATCTCAATGATTCTAATCCTAGTTCATGAGGTATGTTGGTATATAATGAGACATCTATTGTCACCATCATCATGGTTTCATCCCAAGGTATATCCACTATGATATTTAAGATATGTTTAGTATCTTGTATTGTCGAGGGGAGGTTGGCTACATATGGTTGTAGATATGTATCTACAAATTCTGAGATTTTTTCCGTCGGACCTCCCACCCCAGACACTATTGGTCTGCCTGGTGGTCTAGTGGCATGTTTATGAATCTTTGGCAGACAATATAGGCAAGGGAAATTAGGTCTATCTACTAACAAATATTTGTACTCATCATCATTTAATAGACCCGCAGAATACCAGGATTTAAGTTGGTCATTATTCACTTTGGTAATGTTAATGATAGGATTATTGGGCAATTTCACATAGAAATTTTCATTACTTAATTGTTCCAATATTTCATTCTCATAGTATTCCTTATCTAAAATAACTATGTTTCCCCCTTTATCAGCTCTTTTAATTATTATGTCTTTATTCGATTACCTGTTTTAAGGCATTACGATCTCGGCTGGATAGATTATCTATATACATCATGTTTTTCGGGTTATTAATTTTCTTCTCAATCTTATCCAAATCATTTTTCACTACCCTATGAAAAGCATCGATATTGTTACCACTACCCAATTGTGGTGTCCATTTGGATTTAGGTTTGAGGCCACTGTCTAATGTTTCATTAGTATTTCCTGTAGGATCCTATGCATAGTAATTGGATCCTCTTCACATTCAGAAATAGATAATAGCATTGCTGTATCACAAATTTCCTGTATACAAAGACTACCCACAACAATATCCGGTGTTTGTTTTTTATTTTCTATTCCATCAAATGCAAAGAAATATTTCAACTTAAGACTCCGAATAAACTTATACAAATCAATCTTTAGAGTTGTCAAATCACATGGCGCAACGGGGCAAAAGCTCATACCCTTACTTAAGACATTTTTCATTTCATTTGTTAGAGGGAAACTAGATAAGTTCACTATTTGAATATCATTGGAGCTCTCTTTTATTGCTTGTTCTTGCTCCATGAGCGTGTATTCACTCTCTCTCTGGGACCTTGATTTCCCTTTGCCCCTTCTTCCTCTCCTTGTCTTCCTCTTAGTACATTGCTTTCCTTGTTCCCTATCCATATTCTTTGGACCTCGCGTAAAAAATTACTCCCTGTAGATGTATTCGCTGGTGTTTCTGTATTGATATCTTCATTACCTACTGATACATTGCTAGAAGAGGCAGAGCTGACCCCACTCACTAGTGAGGTTTTACTCACACTATGTTGTAAATCATTTTTAACGAAAGTGTCACATTTTTTGGCTAAAGTGAAAACTCTTTTGTTACGGTAGTCGTTTTCGTCTCGTTTAAGTTTACGAGCCTTCTTGTCCTTAATTTCATCCTTATATTTGGTTAATACTCCTTCTAGAATGGTATCATTTTTCTTCGTAGCTTCACTTACATTTAAAGCCTCTATTTCTTTTTCCAGTATATCTACCTGCTCTGCTGCTTTGCCCGCTTTTCTTTCGGAATTCTCAATAAGTATGTTCATTAATCTCATAGAATTCCCTGTGAGTTCTTTCTCCCATATTAAAAGTAAATCTTCCTCTAGGTCATCATAGGTAGGAAATAAATTGGAACGGAGACCCCTAGGTATTCTCTATAATCTTATATATTCCTTCAGGGTGGCTCCGTCCCACCATTTAGTGATCTCCGTTTTCTTAAGACGTTCCAATTTTATAAATTTCATTTTTAGACCTTCATTTCTTTTTGATGTACTCTGTGTGACTGCTTTATTTACCGATATTCCTGCACTTAAATTCTTAAACATAACCTCTGTTATTTTACTCCGTTCTGATTTGGAACACTTTGTCAGATATAGTAAGCTCTCTAGATAACACTCCTTGCTGCAGTCCCTAAATAGCAATTTATACACAAAGACTGACAAGAGGGAAACCTATGCGCAAAAGGTAATGTTCCTTTATATTATAGAACTTGTCTGGTCTTCTAGTAAATGCTCAAAGGTAAAGATACAACCCATGTTAACAGTTGTAATTAAACAGGCATACAAAGAATACCAGTTTTATCTAATTCTCAACAATTTTTAATCGGAGCAATTCTAGGTAAACAGTACAAAAGGTCCAATCAAAATACTGATTCTTGAATTAAGTGATTTTCAAAATATTTTCTTCTTTATTTCTTCACAGTTCATATGCAGTCACACGCACAGTTCTTCCAATCATTTCCTTAATGTACAATTCATTGCCAACAAGTGTTTCGTCCGGCTAATAAGCCTAAGGACTTAGTCGGGGCTAAAAGCAAGTGACATATACACTTGATTAGATGTTGATACAATAAACCATAGTAAGTTCATTTTTAACTAAATACTAATCAAATTAACGTCAGATGTACAGTATAATCTCACATGTTAACACAGGGAAAAAACATTTCATAAACTAGTATGACTGCTAAATGATTTTCTTTACATCTCCAGTTGGTTATGAATTGTGACAACAAGATAAAGTGCTATTGCTGAATAAAACTAGGAAGAACAGATAAGGTCATCCACCAAAGAATACACTGTGCAGATAAATGGAGAAATTACCTAAATAGCCTAATACATGGTCGTATAAAAAACCTCCTTTATGGGGAAGTATTACTAAAGATTAATATAATGCTAGACTTACCAATTGAGAAAGGTCTCTGTGGGGTAATATCTAATGGGTTTGTTCTTTTTGTGACGAAAAGCAACCTATTTAAAGGGATACATGTATTTTAGTATTTTAATAATATCTATTCTATAGTGTTACCGATTACTATATACTGCCGCTAATTATCTACCTATTGGAAACAAAGCCATATCGTATTTATAGGTTAGAAGGCGGCACACCAATGCTCTGACAATATTAGTTGACTTGGAAATCCTTCATGTAACTCAAAGGTGCTACTTTATATAATTCTGAAAGAGATATCGGACTCATAAATCTAAGTTGAACACAACACGTATCACCTTCCTTATTCATCAGAAAAATAGCTAGATGTATCTTAAGTAGCAGTCTCTAGTATCAGATATACTAGCTGGGTCTCAATATTTTTAATCTACCCATATATCTACATATTCATGGAAAAAACTATATGACGACATAATAACGGACTGGCTTCAGCAAATGCTAACTTAATCACTGCCAATTTACGACACAGCCTTAGGCCTCGTAGTTATTCAGGATTGGCTGCCGGCTTACATCAGCGGTGTGTCCTCCCAAATCTCGATTTTGTCAAGCACTTTTTATCGCTGGATGCTGTGCACCATTCTCGGGCTCGAGTTAGGTCCACTACTAATCAGGTAATTAGTCACAGCACTATATTTGTGAAGTCTTGTATTACTAATATTAAGGTTATTTTCACATTTAGGATGTTGTCTACATGTAATTTTTCCATTACATCTTTTCCTTGTTGGGGTCTACTATATTGCTTAGAGGGACAGATAGAACCTTGAACGTCGATACATCCTTTAGAACCATCATTAGCATCGCGACTTTGGGCCCTGCGTTCTGCGAGGATTTTGTCCTTTTTTATCAGGTAATTAATTCTCTTGTCCATTGCTAAGTGTGTTCTTTCCTAGTTCCCTTTAAATAAATCTAGGGCCGTTACATTACATTGTGTTTGTTTCCCTTTTTATTATTTTCCTGTTTAAGATTTTATTACTTCTGCGGAATACCTTCCAGTTGTTGCTCCTCCTCTACATTGGAAACGTTATCTTGAGACTTCTTGGTGAGCACAAGGCCTGACAGTTTGTCAATTTAATCTCTTTTGCTGTTTTTATGATAAGCTTAGTATGTGGTTCTTTGGAATATGGTATATAGGTCTGTTTACCATACTATGTGTATAGATCTATGTGTCCCATAGACACTTGTTTGGTTTTTTACCTGTTAGGATCCTTTGTTCCATCTAAAGTGACTGTGAGACTTTTATTATCATCAGGTTTGGCCTTCCTCAATCTTCCTTCAGTGCATCAATGTAATTATAACATACTAGCGACACGCTTTCTGCTTAGCATATGTGATTATCATGTATGCATTATTACTTCTTCTCTTTCACAGCACAACATCTAGAGGTGATACTCCTGATGAAGACAGTGTTTCTGTCGAAATGCGCGTTGAGTCAGCCTTGCACCCGTCTCTACAAAAAGACCTATTAATCCATCTAAATAAATTGATTATGTTTTTGGTCTTATAAGATTGCATTTCATCCATATTGCATATCTTGTGAAAATTAATTCCAATATTTATATTTGTGTGAATTGAGTATATATGGGAATGAATGATTGTGGTATGTATGTTCTGCGTCTGTGAAAGTCTCCATGATAATTGCTTGTTTCATTATCTTTTTATGTAATTAATTGTGTTTTATAATATATTGAATAAGCAGAAAATTGCACTAATAAATATTTTGTATTTTTCCAAAAAAAAGAAAATTGGTTTGAGTGTCACTATTGTGTTCCCTTTAATTATGCTATAGGGAATTGTTTAAGTTGAAGTAGCTCTAGAAAGTTTACATTAGTGTATTTTCCCTGTCTAGGTGTACTGCACCCTAGTTTCTCAGGGGTCCCCTCTTTTTTGCAATACCCAACTCGGTACTACTCACTTTATCGACCTTAGAATGATGAAAGGCAGACTTCCAAACCCACATTTGTGAATGGATCAATTGGTTGCAGAAGGGGCGGCTCTAGGCTCATGGCGGCCCTGGGCAGGGAGCGTAGGTAGTGGGCCCCGGAAGAGGGGGTACGGGCGGGGTGGAGCGCGGAGGCCAGTGAAGAGGTGGGGGTCAGGGTGTTTAGATGTGGAACAGAGCCGGAGGCCGCCAAATCCCTGCCAGGGGCCACCAAGCAAATATGTATCCATCCTCAGAGGATTATTATATTAAGGATATATATTGGCGTGGCGGCCCCTGGGGTTTGGTGGCCCTGTGCAGGTGCACAGCTTGCACATGCCTAAGGCCGCCCCTGGTTGCAGAATTTTGTTATAACATTTCTATCTTGCACATTTTGCCTTTGCGCCAAAAATCTTTCAAGTGGTCCTGGAAATACCGGTCACCCGGAACAGCTGCTATTAACCACTGAGGATAATTATAAGAAATTATCAGAAAGACGTTTTGACTAATTGCCGAACATGCTAAAAAAAGTTTTGACACAAACATTAACAGTGTTCTCCTCTACAAAGTGTCTTATTATCGACCCGGAATTCCGTGCGGTGTTCAAACCTCTGAAATGCATTTGTATATGTGTTTTTATGACTGGGAACAATATGTTTAGTAATTACTATGCAATCTGATCTGAACCTCGGAGGCAGAGCACGCAGAAATTAAATGTGCTTTGCTGAAAGGTGCCATGGATACCTCTGGAGATGCTGGAATGAAATATAAATGACAAGGGGGCTTTTATGAGGTGCACTGCATGGGGGCCCTATTTGAGGATGTCCGGAGACATGGCAGGGAGAGAAGGCTTCTCTCCATGAAATCAAAGTGACAGCGCTCAAAGGACCTGTAGGTAAAAGGGCCATTCATCATCCGTGTCAGGGGGGCCTTGATTTCTACACACCCTCTGTGACTGGTCCAGTACGGGGCCCAGGCCCAGACTGGCCAGTGCAGGTACCGGGCAATCCCATAGCTGCAAAATCGGCCCTGTAACAAAATCGGCCGAAAACCGGCCCCGGCAAAGAGCTCGGCGGCTCCTCCAACCCGAGTGGGGAGGGGGCGCCGGCCGAGCACTTTGCCAGGGCCGGTTTTGCTTCCCAGGCCGGCCCTAACGGGGCTGTAAATAGTACTACTGTGAGTAACAAACATTATTTAACACAACATCGGCTTGTTTATAAAAGCCACTCTTCGTTAGATTTGCTGGATGTGTAAGGCAGTCGCATGCAACGGAGTACCGTCTGAGCTAAATCAGCAAGTCATGCCCCACCACAGAGACAAATCCTTTGTAATTAGAACCAGGGGCACAACGGCCATTGGGCTCAAAGGGCTTCAGGCGCCCCCCCACCCCCGTCATGTGTGTCAGGCCAGGCTGAGACACCTTCCTGGGCACACACACAGCCGCACCCAAGTACTTCACAGGTCTTTAAAAGACCATTTACTTGGTAATGAGGCTTTGTTGTTTTTCCACCCCTTCTTAGAGCCCCTTAGAGCCCCTGCATCTCTACTCTGCCTATCGCTGGAAGAATTGCCCCTCCCCCCGAAGTTTTTTCTTAGCCCCCTCCGAAATATGGCTCTAGTTGCGCCTCTGATTAGTACTAAATATACAGAACATATGTGTGAAGGAATGCACAGCACTGGCAGGCTTGACCTGATCAATAAATACTGGAAACATGTGAGTAAACAAACTACTCCATGCTACATCTGCTATTATGAAATTAGGGAGGACTGTGACTGGGTTACCGGCCTGTGTGTTGCCCTTACGGGCTAGCCAGTCTGTGTGAGACTTCTGTTGACATCTCGCACACACCCCCTCCTGTATGGAGGAGCTGGTGATGGTTGTCTGACAAGTAGTCTGACCAGAGCCTTGTTGGGCATTTCACCACGGCAACAAATCACGCACTACCACTCAGACTGAACCCTTCTGGCAAGAACCAGAAACACAAAACATACAGGGTGGTGATTGCACTGGCTGTGCTCGAGCTAATCTGTGAAGTCTATGAGAAATGTCAGTAAACCGACAGTTTCACACATGATGGACTAGGCAAGGGAAAGGTTGTAGTAGGCTTGCAGCTCAGTGTGTGACGCTTGTGTTGACATCTAATATAACAAGCATTTGCAATGCCATAGGTCTCTTATTTGCGAGAGTTTGAGCTATTGGCATTGTAAATGACAATGGCATAGATGCATCAAGCGAATTTGCGATCGCAATCGCTGCATAACAGTGATTGCGATCGCAAATTCCACCTCCGTAATGCAACAAGTGGAAAAGCAACAATTTGCGAATTCGCAAAACAAAGAATCGCTAAATCCGTAGAAACCCCCACTGCGATTCCTTAAAAGTGATTCTCCACATATTCTGCTAATTTAATAGCGCATTCGCAGTCAAATAGCGAATTAGCAAACAAATCGCTACCCACATGCATCAGCAATCGCAAATAGCGAATACACCATAATTCGCAACATACGAGTCACAATTTAAGGAGAAGCTACACCAGGTGGTAACCATGAAGTCAAAGTGGCAACAAAAAAAGAAATGTTGGAAATAACATACAGGTGTTGGCTAAATCAAACACACTTAATGAGACTCATTAGGAGCATGAGGAAAGTCACAATGGCTGGTCTATACATCGTAGCAAGGCGGCTGAGGCTCCGGGCTGCAGCCCAGAACAGACGCAGGATCCATGAACGTATCTTCCGGCTGTGGATTACACTACTGGGCAGACTGAAGATGAGATCTACTCCAAATACATGCTCAATGAGGCAATGACCCTGAAGCTCATCAGAGACCTTGAGCCCCTGATGCAGCACCCAACACGGAGAACCAAAGCCGTGCCCACCCATGGCCAGGTCCTGTGCTGCCTACACCTCCTGTCCTCCGGCAGCTTCCAGGGGATAGTCGCAGTTGCAGGGGGTGTATCCCAGAGTACACTTTCAAGCTGCCTACAGAGTTTCCTGGACGCCATGCAGATCCTGAACCATCACCACATCACCTTCCCAACCACCCAAAAGGACTTAACGCAAACTAAACTGGACTTCTATCAAACTGCCCATTTCCCCCATGTAATTGGCTGCATCGACTGCACCCACATAACATCTGTCTACCCGCAGAGACCGAATACATGTACCGGAACCGCAAGTCATATCACTCCCTCAACATTCAGGTGGTCTGCAATGCGAAGACCATCATTACAGACATTGTGGCACAATACCCAGGGAGCACGCATGATTCATTTATCTTCCAGCACAGCGGCATACACACCCGCTTGGTCAGGGGTGAATTTGGCGAGGGACATCTCCTAGGTAAGTACACATGACACATACAGTATGTTAAGACCATGTTGCCGCGCATAACAGGCACTGAACCTCTGCTCCTCCCTTTGGGTGACAGCGCCTACGCCCTCTGTGAATACCTTCTCACCCCATACCTCAACCCAGCAACACCACAGGAACGGAGGTACAATGGTGCCCATATACACACCAGAAATGTGATTGAGCGAATATTTGGCATGTTAAAGAGTAGATTCTGCATCCTCCACAAGACCAGCGGGGCCCTCAACTACCGGCCCGAGAGCTGCTGCCGCATCCTGGCCGTGTGCGCCATGCTGCACAATATTGCCACCAAGCGGAGGATACCTGTTGAGGTGTTTGGTAGTGAGTCGGAGGGGGAGGACCTGCCACCTGCACATGTTCATCATGCACACTGGGAAAATCCTGCTGAAGGTCACAGGCGCTGCGCGCACATCACACAGAACTATTTCTAGTGCATCCATACCACTCACACAACACTGCACTCATGCAAGCCACATCAATGATTGACATGAGGAAGATTTTTTGTCAAAATAAAGCTTTTGTTTATTTCACAAGATCTCAATGTGCTTCCATCAGCAACAAATAAGGGTACAGCTTTTAAACATCCAAGGTTACGTAAACTGAGCTGGCGTGCATGGTTGCCTCACCACGGCACAGCCTGAAATGTAATGCAACTAGCGCCTTCTTCCGCCCCCCCCTCTCGCCTCTCACCCTCCACGTTAGGCTAGTTCTGTCGGGATGCAGTGTTGGCCCAGGCACTGCGCCTCCTGTCTGTTTGCATCAGCACAGACAGGCTGCTGAGGCTAGATGTCCCTTCCCTGGCATCATCCCCCCCTTCCATTGCTATGCTCTGCCGCCTGTTGGTGCTCCACGGCGTTGGTGACCTGCTCCAGGGCCCTTGCTACGTCAGCACAGCATTGGACCATCTGGATTTGCATAGTCGATGATCTTTGCAAGAGCTGGGATCTGGCGTTCCCGATCAGGTGATTTGAACAGGTGTAGGCTGACAGCCGTGTTAGCAGCTGCCTGTGGCGTCTGCGGGTGATGTCCTGCTGATGTTGCGTGCTGATTTGTATAGCTTCAGCTGCATTGCTGCTATTTGCTGCACCTGTTTGCGGTGCACACGCAGCATCTGAGTCTCAATGCTGCTGACGACTGCTGCCCTGACTGTTGCCCTGCCTTGGACCCTTCTGAAGTTTTGGTAGAGCGAGACGATAGACGGACCTTCGCTGGCGCAGAACGATTTTTAGTTAAGTATTTGGTGGGTCGCTCCAAGAGACCTTTGTTTTGTTTTTATTCTTAGTCTTTGTTCAGTCATTGCAATAACTGAAGCCAAGGGGTAAGTACGATTGTACTGTGTCATTGATTTATACCCTTTGTTGTTTGTGATCAGTCTAGAGAAGTGACGATGCCTGGGCTGAGTAAGTTCAAAAGATTTTGTTGTTTGGGTTGTACAAGAGATTCCCAGTTGGAGGAGTCATGTCCAATTCCTCCGGTTGGAACTCCGACTTATGAGCTCTATTCGAAACATGGTATTGGTCCCCTTACCTTTAACGAGACATGGGTCCGATATACGAAAAATAGTGGAGTTTTGAGTTGGCCACAGAATGGTAGCTTCAATCCCGCTATATTGGATAATTTGGAAACAATTCTGTTCAGAAGAAAAGCCCGGCTGGCTATGTTTGACTCCTTTCGCCTCTGGCGTAAAGAAGCCAAACAGAAAGAAATTAAACAGGCGAAAAAGGATAAGAAAGCACAAGACATGTCAGTCCTTCAGGCTGCCCAGCAGTTTAAAGATAACGAAGTAGATGATGCGAAGGAGATATCAGAGAGACAACATCGTATGGCGATAGATAGATGCTATCCGGTGTTGCCTACTTCCTCTTCAGCTAAGAGAAAGGAATTGGAAGAAGATCCCCTAATGACTTGCTTATTGAATTCACCTCCGCCCTATGTTCAGAATGCGACTGCACCTCCATTACGCCCTCCTGTTGCTCAACAAGTGGTTGCTCAATTACCAATTGTCCAGCGACAGCTCAGCCCCTTAATGCTTCCTTGTCTACTTCTGCTTTGCCTTCACAGCTTGTACTTCAGCCCCCGCCTTCTCCCGCTCCTATTCTTCGACATGCTACGTCTCCGTCTCCATTGCCTTCTACATCTATGATACCCCCTATTCTTTCGAGGGATTCCCCTGTTTCACAGAGGAGGATAGCAGATGCAGTTACAAATTTCTTCTCTCCTTTTGTTAGGTCCCTAAACATATCTCCAGCTTTTTCTAGACGACAATCTTGTTGTCAGCTTCCTTTTGCGGACGAGAAAGTAGCTCTGGGTTCTCTCGCTCGCAAATGGATTGAGCATGGGCCAGAATATAGTACAGATGATATTATGAGTTGTTTTCATCAATGGGGGGAGCCCACGCAGAGATATGTTTTCAACATCATGTGTCAAACTCTTATCAGAGCTTGGGAAGATATGGAGTTAGATACAGTCCCTTCGGACCTTCTGAAATTACAAGGTGATTTTGATAAAGGTTTTATTGTAGGACACCGAGTTGAGGAGGCGGTAACTAGACTCATTGCGTTTCGAACAATGTTTCTATCTCTGTCCTTTTCCGAGGTTGATTCCGTCGATAAAAAGGGTACCAAGAATTATCCGATGCGTGAAGTCCCTCCCGTATGGAGAGACGCGGTGGTTGGTCCACCTGCTGTCCCTGCTCATTTCCAGCGTATATGGGTTCATGAACCCTGGAAGAGGTCTGAAGTATTGGTGCTTAAGCAGACTCTTCCCGATCCCCGTAAAATTCCTGCAGGATATTACAAAGAATTGTCCCAAACAGTTGATGCCTGTATTATGAATTTAGCCAACATTGATATGTTATTTGGGAATGTTGCTCCGCAAGGTATATGGGCACGGATTCATAGGAAAGATCATTTTGCCGAATTAGGTGGTGATTGGGCTGCTATTAGAGCTGCGGATGCGAATCAGGTGGGTGGTGCAAAACCCGAGGATTTAATTACGGCTCTTCCAGGTAGAATAATTGAATTGATGAAGACAATGATGCCGGCGGTACGAGTTAATTGGGATAAGTTGGCCGCGTGTAAGCAAAAGAAAGACGAAAGTGTTTCGGATTTCTTCACTCGTTTTGAAGAAACGTTTATAGACCATAGCGGTCAGGATTTGAGTGTAGAGGGTGGCCAGCGATTGTTTGTGGACAAGTTTGTATATAATTTACTGCCTGAACTATCAAATAAACTGAAGAGTTCTGAAAGTGCATGGGCTGTCTCTGCTCCTGCCAAAATATTGGCTACTGCACAGTATTACGAGAATAGGGATAAGGAGGAGAAGGAGAAGCAAGAGAAGAAAAATAAGGATTTGAAAACTAAAATTCTTTTACAGCAGGCGTATCCGACTCGTTTGAATCAGCATCAGCAAAACACTCAGTTTCAGCAGCCTCCACAGTTTCAGAGACTGTTGCAGAAACCTGAGTATTTTTACGCTGAGACCTTCATTAGGTCCTAATCAATGTGCATATTGTAGGGAGGAAGGACATTTTAAGAGTAGTTGTCCAGTTTTATTACAGCGTAATAATGGGACGTCTGCTTCTCGAGTTCGAGGTAATTTTCAGACGGGATATAGGGGACGAGTACGAGGTACGCCCTCTCAGGAGCAGCGTTCTTGCATCCCATCTACATCGAATTATTTTGACCAGCAGGCAGTTCCGTCTACGCAGTATTACAACGATGATTATTACGTTGAAGAAAGTGCTGACAATTTTCAGACTAAATAGGACAGCCAAGAACGAAGTGAGGGAGTTGTGTCGATTCCAGTAGATCAAGATGGACCATATGTCACTGTTAATACAATGGGTGTCTCAGAACCGTTTCTTTTGGATACTGGTGCGATGAGAAGTTCGATTATTCATTCTAAACTCCATGGGGCCCCTTTGTCTGGCTTAATAAATACTTCTGTGGGATTTTCAGGTGCTCCAGTTTGTAATCCGGTTTCTTGCCCCCTGCCTATGTCGATTGGTCCTTATGATTTGGAAGCTCCACTGATATTGACAACTGGATGTAATGAGAATTTATTGGGTTTAGACTTGCTAAAAAGATTGCATGCGACGTTGTATTTTTCCCCCTCTGGTGTGCATCTCACGTTGGGAAAAGATTAATGTCCCCTATGTATTTATCTCGGGACAAGTTTCCACCTCAGTTATGTTCTCTCCCAGAAAGTCTTTGGGCCACGGGTCCTAATGACGTGGGTCGACTTGCGATCCCACCGTATGTCGTCACAGTTAAGGATAATGTTCGAATGTCACGCATTCCTCAATATCGTATCTCTAGTGATGGAGAGAGAGCATTATTAGCCATTGTTGATGACTTCATTCAGAAAGGTGTGGTCGAAGAGACTAGAGGCAATATCTGTAATAGCCCTGTCCTCCCGATCCTTAAAAGGACGGATCCTTCACAGCCTCCTATCTATAGATTTGTTATTGGTTTAAAGGAAGTCAACAAAATAGTGGTACCACAGTTTCCTGTTGTGCCGGACATTACAGCCTTATTTACGATGATTCCTGCCTCGGCAGCTTGGTTCTCAGTGATAGACCTTAAGAATGCTTTCTTTAGCATTCCCATTGCTGAGGAGAGTAGGGATATTTTTGGTTTCTCTCTAGGTGGTCAAAGTTTTCGCTTTAAGAGAGCTCCTCAAGGCTATTGTGAAAGTCGCTCTATTTACAGTAAAGCTCTTAAATGTCAACTTGATACCTTTCCTTTGCCTCCAGGTGCTACGCGTGTTCAGTATGGGGATGATTTGCTGGTGGCTGCTGATACGGAAGATGTGTGTAGGGATGTGACTGTGGCGTTGTTGCATCATTTGGCTGTTTTGAATCATAAAGTATCGCCCTCCAAATTACAGTATGTCCGACAAAGAAGTGACCTATTTAGGTCATCTCTTGTCGAAGGAGGGAAGGCGATTGACCCCAGAACGTATTCATGCAATTTCACAGATGTCTGTACCCACCACACAGAGAGAAGTGCGTGCCTTTTTGGGTATCACTTCCTACTGTACACAATGGATTCCCAATTTTTCTATCTTGGCGAAACCATTGGTGGCATTAACGCTGAAAGATATGCCCCATCCGCTCCTTTGGACGGATGAATGTCAGAAAAGTTTTGCTAATTTACGTACTGCCCTGTGTTCCGCTCCAGTGTTGGGTACCCCAGATTATAGTAAGACCTTTACATTGTACGTGCATGAGAGAGAAGGTTGCGCGTTGTCAGTCTTGTCACAGCAATTCGGAGAGAAGCAGAGGCCATGTGCCTATTTCTCCGCTACACTAGACCCGGTAGCTAAGGCTTTGCCCAGTTGTCTTAGAGCTACAGCAGCTGCTGCAATTTCTATTAGACAGTCTGCTGGATTAGTATTGGATAACACACTCATTGTTATGGTTCCACATGCAGTGGATACTTTGTTAAATAGAACCAAGACGCAGCATCTCACGAGCGCTCGTTTGTCTGGTTATGAGCTGACACTTCTAGCGAGCCATGTACATATCAAAAGATGTAACACGCTAAATCCAGCTACATTGTTGCCACTCCCAGATGAGAAAGATGATCAGGAAAAGCATGATTGTTTTCTTCGAACAGAAGAAGAAACCAAGGGGAGAATTGATTTAAAGGACACTCCGCTCAAGGATCTGGATGGGACCCTATGGGTGGACGGTTCTTGTTTTAAACTTCGAAATGGAGAAACCACTTCTGCCTATGCTGTTACTACTTTATGCACTATTGTCGAGACGGCACGTATTGGACATCAGTTCAGTTCAGTAAATCTTTATTTCGATGATTAAAAACCATCATAAAAGTACATAGTACAAATCAACAATCATCAAATACATTATATTTCTGAACTTTGTAATGTTAAAAATTAGGATTATTATTAGTTAAAAGAAAACATTTAGTTCATTTCAGCCCCTAATGTTTCTTAATTTGACAACAATTTTTAAAAAACTCATGATGGAACACAGAGTACGCGTATCAGTTGCTCTTTGCAAAAATATCAAAGCAGATTTAGCTTGATAAATTTTTGACTCCTTTAAAATATCTACAAGAAATCTACGGCGAGGGATTCTATAAAAGGAACATAATAATACAAAATGAAGGGTGTCCTGCGGAGACCTATTGTTGCAGCCGCAGGCACCCTTCTGCTCAATTGTTAGAGTAAAACCAGACGGGTAAGCTAAAATATTAGGTAACAGATTGAGCCTAAAACAACACATTAAAAACCTCTCTTGTTGACTGTGCATTAAAAATAGATATGGTTCCATACCCTCTCCGTTGCTCACTAAAGAGTGCGCTACTACAGATGTTTTAATGGAGTCAAGTTGTTTCCTGCTACAATCGTATTTGTCAAGTAGCTGCTTATGAATACGATATTTACAAGAGGTGTCAATCATTGACGGGTCAGTGAATAGTGATTGATGGTCTATACACTCTAGGGTTTCTTTAACATATTTAAGCAAGGGGATTTGTAGGCACCTATCTCTCTGAAGGCAATCTTTAACTATTTGTCTACTGAGTTCAGCATCTGGGTTCGGAGCCAGGTCACGATTGATCTTGCTTTAATCAGGTCAGAGATATACGGGATACCAAGCTCCTTATGTGTGCTTGTTGCCGGAATGCTCTGTGGTACCTTCAACAGTTTTCTTAGGAATTTGTCTTCCTCTACTTGTATCTGGTGTGCATCCCTAAAGCCCCACACCCCTGCCCCGTAAGTGGCTTTGGCGGTGCTAACCGCTCTATACAGCGTCATTACTTGTTCTGGAGACCAACGGCCCAACCTACGTGCGAAGTTTAAAATGGCACCATTTGCTGAAACAAGTTTCCTGCACCTTTCCTCCATCAATGGTGAAACCTGATATCTCCATCAAACAAGAGGCCCAGATAGGCGAATGTGTTTACAGTTTCTAAGGCATGTGTTCCTATTTTAAACACAAATCTCTTGGGGTTTTTTTCCCTGCCACCATGACAAATGACTTGGTCAGTTTCACCGAGAGATCTAGATTCTCCATGAACCTAACAAAGCCACCGATCAGATGCTGCAGACCCACTGCTGTTTGTGCGAACAGGAGCGCGTCATCCGCGTACAGCATTACCGGTATGTGACGCGATCCTACTCTTGGGCAGTCAGTCCCAAAAGCCGTCAGTTAGCTCTCCAAGTCATTTATGTAAAGGGAGAATAAAAAGGGGGCCAAGATACACCCCTGCCTCACCCCGCCAGTGCACGGGAAGGGATCGGTACTCACCCCTCCCACGCTATAGCGGACTTTGGCAGTGGTGTTCCAGTGGAGTTCCTTTAAGATGTTTATGAGATCTGGGTCAATTCCCAATTTAAACATAAGTGCCCAGAGTTTGGTTCTATTTACGTTATCCAACGCAGCTGCCAGGTCCATGAACCCCATATACATTGTTCCATTATCAGATTTAGTGTATCTGGCAACTAATAGATAAAGATTAAGGCATTGGTCACTAGTTGACTTGCCTGCTCTAAACCAGTACTGGGTGTCTGCTAGGGTGTGGTGTGTTTCAGTCCACTCAGCAAGGCGATTTAGAATTGCCCTGCCTAGTAGTTTAGCTGACACATCAATCAGCGAGATTGGTCTGTAGCATTGTGGGTTGTCCCTGCACCCTTTCTTATAGATAGGGACAATCAACACAGTTGACCAAGATCGCGGAAGCCCAGATTTTATTGCTGCGTTAAGTACTCTGGTCATAATCGGTGCCCATAATTCAATGTTACTTAAATAGAGATCTAGGGGGGGGTGCCATCCGGGCCTGGTGCCTTGTTTCGAGTCAGGCCTTGAATTGCCTTTGAGACTTCCAGTAAAGAAAATTCTAGTTCTGTTGCTCTAGCACCCTCCCACACTCCTCCCTGACTTTTTCCCCCTGTTGATTATAAAGACTTTTGAAATGGTTAATCCATTGTTCGGGAAGAATGTTGGTACTTATTACAGGGGAGCTAGAGTCTTGGTAACAGGGTCTATTTATGATTCTCCAGAATTGGGTATAGTCCCTGTTTTCTCCTGCTTCCCTCAGGTCTGCCCAAACTTCCTTTCGTAGTGTGCTCTTTCTCTGCTTAACCTGCATTTTATAGTTACGTCTACAAAGGGCAATTTCATTCATCTCTCTCGGGGACTTCTTGAGGCTCAGTTTTAGTTCCCTCAGAGCCCATGAACAGTTAGAGTCAAACCATCTTGGGGTTGTCGGTTCCTTTATGGGCCACTTGGTTTTTAACAATCCCTCGACTACCCTAGTTAAGGACTCGAATGCCAGGACCACATCTCTGCCCTCTATTGCGAGATCGAGGCAAGTCTCTATGTGTTCTTTCCCTCTTTCCACTAGGCTTGTGCATTAATCTTTGCCCATCTTAGGCGCCTCCCCTGGTCAGTTGGGCGGATTACAGTGTCTTCCCCGGCATGTCCTACAGGCAGGCCGTTGTATGATATTTCGAGGGTTAGGGGGTTGTATTCGCTGAAGGGGCTCCCCTCCGTTCTTACCTCTTTGATCTGCTCTTTGGCAAAGGCAGATATTACAATAAAATCTATGATGGAAGAGCAGCCTCTTCCCTTAAATGTTGGTGTAAGAGTGTCCCCTTCTTTAAGTGCCAAACAGGTCCATTGTGTGGGTGAGGGTGAAGCTATCAAATAACCTCATGAGCAGTGTGCCCTCTTTGTTATGTTCAAAGTGTGGTCCACTTTTTCAGGGCAGCATGACCAATAAGGGGTCATAGGGAGTAGTTTTGGGCACAGGTGTCAATTAAAGTCACCCATCAACAAAATAGTTGGTTCAGGGCCCCCCTGTTTCTTCATTTAATCAACTCTCTAGCTCTTGTAATACAGGGAGGTTTCTCTCAATTGGGCCTGAATTATAAAAAAATAGTATTAGGAGCCTCTGTCCCTGTCCCTGGAATGCCACTGCTTGTTTGGTATCTGATACCCATGTGGGTTGCGACCATATGCCTTTTAGATCTAGGTCAACATATATGGCTAGCCCTCCCTTCGCCCTCCCAGATCTAGCTCCCTGCGCTGGCCTAAAGAAACATTTATAGCCCTCCAGTTGACAGGAATCGGGGTCTCGTGCCCATGCCTCCTGTAAGGCTATAATGTGGAAGCCCGTTATGTACTCCCTCCACTCCTTATTTTCGAATTTGCCCCCCAGGCCTGCTATATTCCAGGACAAAAAGGCTAACCCTGCCCTATAAACTTTCCTTCCCTCTGTGGTCTGGTCATTTGATCTACACACTCTTTTTTTGCAAGTCTTTAAGGCACTGTCAGCCTCCTCCCTCTGCTTTGGGGGATCCTCTGTCCTCATTGCTTCCGCACTTCCTCCTCTCCCTTTCATGCTATGAACAGTTCCGTCCCCTATTACGGAGCTTGCTTGCTCCCCTGTTATAGTACTTGCTTGCTCATTGTCTAAAGGGGGTAGTCAGTCATTTTCATCGAGCGACTGCAGGGGGGCAAAACTGTTTCTCCACTGGGGGTAGTCTCGGGAAGGTAAGAACTGGTCGGGGTGATTCAGTAATCTGTCCCTTTGGTTAAATGGTAACCTCCCAGTGCTCCACGTTGGATAATCTAAGTTATTATTGCTCTGTCTCCTTGGGTAAAAATACCCCAGGGGGAGCGCGCAAATCGTGCTGGTGTGATTTCTGTTAGAATTTCTCAATATGTAATACACCAGTCTAACATCTCTGAAATTTGCCACAATGCAATCCCCTTTTATATCTTTTTCCCTGCCTCCTAGCCAGTAAGCTCTTCTTACATGTACTATCTCTCCCCTTACCCCGGTATTCAAGGGCCTATGGATATTCAACCACTTTGCAATTTTTGAGTGTAGTTGTGAGTGTGATTCTTTTTCTGAGGCCCTGAGTTCAGGTGCCCCTGCGAATACTATAACATAGGGGCTAGCTTCCGGTGGTAGATTTATATGTGGGGGGGGTCTTTCTGGGCTGTAGAATGGATCAAAGTCCATATAGGATGAGCTGGAAGGGCCTTGGCTTGAGTAGTGGTCTTCCTGCCCCCTTTGTATGATTGGTTGTTGTGGGCCTTTATCGATATTTTTGGTGCCAGTCTTATGATTTAATCCCCTCTCAGGGTATTGGGGAGCTTTAGGAGGGTCATGTACCTGGGCGATCGTGTGTTGGATGTTACTGACACAGTTGTTATTAGTCGCTATATTATCAGTGGCCACACTTATGGGTTGATTGCGACCTGAGGGGGTTTTTTACTTGTCGGGTCCATTATCTTACCTTGTTTAGACAATTTGTTGGCTATTTTATCCATCCTGCTTACAATCAGTTTCAACTGGGTAATAATAAAAGTTTCCATATGTTTTTTGAGTTCTCCAATAACCTCCTCAATCCACCCTGGTGGATTTACATTTGAGGGCACCCTATCATCTACAGGGATAACCTCTTGTCTATTTTTAGATCGACAAGTTCCTATAAGTGATTTGTTTTTCCTATTTTGTCCCATGCTACCCCCCCCCCTGTTTTTTGAGTTTACTATGAGCGGTGGGGTTGCTATGCCCTGGATTTTCTGCCCCAGATTGTAGTACATGTTGAGCACCGGGAATGCCCTCTATTGAGTTACTTGCTAACACTATGTTTTCAGTCATGTTGGGGCTTTCAGATAATGTTAGATTCCTGGATTGTGTTGGGGTAACTAATATAGGGATAGGTGAGGTGGACAAGCTCCTTTCCATACGTTCTATCTCCCCAGATACCTTCCTCAACATCAAGTCGATTGCGGTAGTTTTTTTTACTTTATTGGGAGGAGCGATGTTTGTTTCGGCCATGGTTTGTTTTGGAGTTCCAGCTAGATGTGCTCTGCTCGTAACCGAGCGTGTTTTAGGGGGATTGGACATTGTAGGATTTTAATTAGCTCTTTCCCACCCCTGTGTACGATCCTGACTTCCTTCTTGTAGGTAACTCCGTAGGCCTGAAATAAGCTATATTTGTCCCTCACCCACTTCTCCATCTTAAGCAATTAGGTATTGGCGTATTAAATAGCCCCGTCAAACACAAACGGCCGGTCCGAATTGACAGTACCTGTGGGAATAGTCAAAGTCAAGGGGAGTGGCCCGTCCCGTCCCTGGTCGTCCACGGACGGCCACAGACGGCCCGCCCACTGCCCGGGCTCAGCCCGGCGTTGCCCGCGGGCGTCCAGCGGGGCGGGAGGCGTTTCCTGAAGTTATGGCTCCTCCGGGCGCGTCGTCACTGCCGCTGCGCCAGACCGCCGGGGCAGCTGGGTGTTGTAGTAACCCAGCTGCGTGTGGCTCCGGTGTTGGTCCTGCAAGGATTGTGGAGCCGTTTCCCTCACGACGTTACAGGATGCCAGGTGAGCGCGGGTGATGGCAGTTTCCCTCACAGCTTAGATGCTGCCCCCTAGAGCGTCCGGCGCTCCCTGAAGGTATGGCGCCTCCGGGGGTGTCGCTGTCGTCACTGCCGCTGCGCCAGACCCCCGGGGCAGCTGGGTGTTGTAGTGACCCAGCTGTGTGTGACTCCGGTGTGGGTCCGGCGAGGATTGTGGAGCCGTTTCCCTCACGGAGTTACAGGCTGCCAGGTGAGCGCGGGTGATGGCCGTTTCCCTCACGGCTTAGATGCTGACATAAGTGACATAATTCAGCCCAAGCAGCTGAATTGATAGCTTTGACTAGAGCATGTGTACTGTCGAAGTGAAAGAGAGTGAATGTGTATACAGTTAGTCAGTATGCGTTCGGTGTTGCGCATAGTTTTGGAAAGTTATGAAGGGAGAGAGGATTTTTCACCTCTCATGGGACAAAGATTCAGCATGGTCAGTTGGTAACTGATCTTCTTGAGTCACTTACTTTGCCAGCACAGATAGCGATCATAAAGTGCAGTGCATATAAGAAAGTCACAGATGATGTGGGTCGTGGAAATGCGTTTGCAGACAAGATAGCGAAAACTACAGCTAGAATTGCCACTAGTCGAATGTATGTGGCAGGCCCTGCAAATTGGGTGAAGGAAATTGGAATGTGTGAAGATACGATTGAGAGTGTGAAAACGATACAGGAAGAGGCTACTGAGAAAGAATTGAGCGTGTGGAAAGAAAGGACAGGAATGTTAGATCCAACGGGTTGTTGGACAGAGTTGTCAGAACATGAGCGATGGTTGTTACCGGACGCTTATGTGTTGCCGGTCGTGACTATGGCGCATGGTCCAGCTCACATTAGTGCAAAAGGCATATGTAAGCTTTTGGCTCTGGTATGGCAGAATGAAGGAATTCCGAAATGTGCAGAAAATGTGGTTAAACATTGCATTGTTTGCTTAATGCATAACCCAGGAAAAGGAACCCCAACTCCAGCAGCCCATTTTGCTCCCCCGTCATAGCCTTTTGAGGTGTTGCAGATCGATTACATTCATATGGATCGCTGTAACAACCTCAAGTATGTTCTGGTGGTGGTATCTGCCTTTTCCCGCTGGATAGAGGCCTACCCCTTGAAAGATAACACTGCTTTGTCAACTGCAAAAGTATTAATTAAGGAATTTTTCCCTAGGTTTGGTTTGCCGCGCATTGTCTGGAGTGACAATGGAAGTGAATTCGTAGGCCAAATAATGCAGAAAGTATGTTTTGGTCTTGGTATCAGACAAAAATTCCATGCGTCAACCCATCCACAGTCAGCGGGTTTGGTTGAGTGTTACAATGGTACGCTCAAGCTTAAGCTGGCGAAGATTCAAGCCAGTACAGGTCTTGCTTGGCCAGATGCTCTGCCCCTAGCTCTTTTGTCAATCAGAACTACTGTGCCCAGCTAATGTTTGGGTTGTCCCTCATCCCAAAAGATACTCAGATATACCATATCCTCTTTTAATTGACTATCTGCACGGTTTGACTACTAAATTGAGTGTTATTCGTCAACAGGTACAAAGTGTTCTGCCAGAGGCCTCCACAGACCCAGGTCACACCATCGTGCCCGGCGACTGGGTCTGTGTGAAGAACTTTCAACCGACCAAGAATCTGGAGCCTTGTTGGTCCCCGCCTACGCAGCTGCTGCTCGCTACTCGCACGGCTGTCAAGGTGGTGGGAAAACGCAACGGGGTGCATGGAGTGCACTGCAAAACGGTGCCACTTCCATTACCCTTCGACCAGTGGACTCGTAGTGGTGTAAGAGAATCGGACACTGCAGCTGTTCCTTGTTTTGTCCCGTTCAGCGATGCTCAGATTTATGGGACTCTGTCTGAAAAAGCGGATGACGATATTCTTCAAGCAGCTGTGCCTGTGCATCGTCGAATAGACACCACCAACCCAGAAATACTGTTTAAAGATCAGACCGTGCCGAGCAAAACACGCTACAATTTAAGGTCAAGACCCAACAAACTGAACTCTTGAACACTTTTTATTAATTAAAGACATTCTTTTTGTTCTTTTTGCTTTTTGCTTTTTGCTGTAACCTGATTCTGTTCTTTAGTAAGCGGCTAGTGCCTCAGGTATACAGAAGTGATTAGCTGAGTGATTGGAGAAGAGTGCCGTGAGCGACAATTTTTTTTTAGATAAAGATGGATGGTACAATAATTGTAGGTAGGGAAAATAGGAAGCAAGAAATGAGAGTAAAATATTGTAAACTATTACGTAGTAGATTTGGCGTAGCTTTGTGTGTTCTTATGTTGTTGTGTATTTTATTAGCCTGCACAGGATGGATTGTTCATATCTTACAATCAAGAAATGTTGCTAACACTACGACTTCTTTGCCTTCTCGACTTTCTGTCTTTTCACACAAAATGCATACTTTACCCCCACATGAACAGATAAGGAGAGCCGAGTATATGAATAATACGTTTATTCAGTTGTTGCACCAACATCAGTTGGCCATTAATATGACTGACTGTTGGGTGTGCGGACTCATGCCACATAATACACAAAAGGGAATGCCATATCTGGTTCTTCCTTTTTCATACGAAGGTTCAGCTTGGGCCTATCTGACAATGTTTTCGGCCGCATACCACAACAGACTTAGAAGCCCTGTGAGAACTCCTGGGAATGGATTAGATTTCAGTCATAGTTCCTTGATAAAAAGCATAGTGGTAATGGCCAAGATTGTAGAGAAGAGTACGATTCCATTGGATGAAAAGAAAGCTTATGATGGATGGAATGTTACCCACTATGTCTCCATTCTCAGCAATAAAACTAGAAAAGGTGAGTCTTCTCCAGTTTGGACTGTACCCCATAAAGGAAATCCTTGTCTCCAGATTAATAGCAGGAAAATTGATGCTATCCAGAAATGTACATATACATATGTTCTTTCGTCTCTTGATTTCCCTCCGCTAGTTCCATCTCAAAGAACATACTTTGTTTGTAACGATCGAGCCTACACTTGGTTACCGTCTAACTTTTCTGGAACTTGTTACATAGCTTTTCTTCTGCCCCGTACATATACGGCTTCGTCAGACCATCACAGAGTTAGACATAGCAGAGGCGTATTCGATGTCAAAGACACGGTAGAGCAAGAGGGAGGAGATTTACTTAAGGGATTCCTTCCCTTTTGGGGTCCAATGGTGAAAAGCAGACACATTAGGCAATTGGTTTGAGTGGTTGGGACCACTATTAATGTTACCGCAGGAGCGATAGGTAACATTACAGCAGAGCTTCAAGCGGACCGTCTTATGACACTTCAGAATCGAATTGCGCTAGACGTAATTCTAGCAGATCGAGGAGATGTCTGTAGATTGATCAGATCTAGTTGCTGCATTTATATTCCAGATGACGCTCCAGCAGTATACCAGGCCATTTCCAAATTGCACACAGTCTCCGAGTCCATACATCAGGATGAAGGAGGTTGGTCTTTTATGGGATGGTTTTGGGGAATACTGTCGACTTGGGGATGGAAAATCTTAACGTTCCTCAGAGCAATTTTAGCTGTCATATTCTCTTGTTGTTTGTGCGTTCAGTGTGGTCCTGCAGTGTGTGGCCTGTTGGCTACCTTGTGCGTTCCACAACCTGCTGCTCAGAAGACAGAGAATATTCGAATGATGGTGCAGCAACAACTTGAAGATTTCATGAATATCAGTATTGACTCTGACTCAGATTAGCGTGAGTTGGTTTGTTTTTGCCTGAGTAATGGCAAAAGGAGGGTCTAAGGTTTTGTAAATTACGAATTTGTTCGTGCTCAGCCTCCATTTTGAGATCGCCGCCATTTTGTGTTGCCCTCACTCAGGCAGCTCGGCGAACGCGTTGTTTTTTTTCATTTCTGCTTTGCGTGTCAGGTGGCTTCCTCGCCTATGTTTACTAACGAGTGTCAGGGTCTGGCCGAGTACACTAATTCCTGTCTGAGCTGATTAATCCCCATCCGGACTACATGTCATTTCACACCATTGTTTCCTTTAAGTTATCTTATCTGCTGTCCTTCGCATCTCATGCATTCTCCTGTTTCTCGACTGTCCTTCTACGACACACAGCTGTGTTTTCTCTGCTAGTAAATTGAACTGTGTGGATTCATTTGTGGGTTACTTAAAGGGTCGAATGACAAACATACTCGGGAACTTGAGTTGTTTTTGGACTTAAAGTATTGTTTATAACGTTTGCCTATAGCTCATGCTCGTGTGTGATTGCATTTTTGCATTGTGCTGTATGATATATAAACCTGTGCGCCATGGAGTTAAGTGGCAGTCTCTTTTGAGCCTCGTTGTACTGACGACTTCTAAGACCACTGTACTAGCTGCAGCTAATAAATATCATCTTCTACGCCAGACGAAGAGTCTGTGTCTCTGTTTTGACAAGGCAGGTGAATCCCGGGAATTTAGGCATACCCTGCGCCACCGGGCCTTAAGGCTGCGGTTCTCCAGTCTCTTCAGGTGTCTCCGCGATGTGGAGGATGTCACTGTCGGACGTGTCAGTATCCGCAGCACCTGTAATGTGGATGAGTGCATCATTACTGGTATGATTCAGGCACCTGGGATGTTGCAACATGTATGCAGGCTCGCTATTGGTTAATGTCTGCATTTCCTGGCTGGCTTTAGAGGTCTGTGTATCTTGACTATTCTGGCTCTGTGTGGCTATCAAGGCACATTTACACACTACAGGTTCCACAATGCATTTGGGTGTTTGGGAGGAGCAGGGACTGGAATACTGTGGTCACAAATATGTATTCACACTGGGGGCATGGGCATTGTTAGGGTGCGGGGTCGCAGTAACATACCTCTTAACTTGAGTTTGGTACGTGGTGCGGGAGGTGTCCAGTTGGGTAACATTCACACAGGCTGCAGGGTCTATGGTGTCCTCCACTAGGTCTTCAATGGTGGTGTTTTCAGGGACTGTGGAGTGTCCCCCTCCCCTACTCTTTGTCTCCCCCAGTCTCTTAGCTATTCGCTACTAGGCACGGCCTCTGAGGTCATATCACCTCTTTTTAGGTCTCGGCTAGAAACGCGCAAAGCACGTTCTCGCCAGAGAACTATAGCTGCCGATTCAGCAGGCTAACGAGTGGAATGTGGCTACAAGACCTGGGCACGCGCGCAGCATTCTCGAAGGCAGGGTAGGATTTCGACCCGCGCCTTCGGATTGGGTCGCGCGCGTGAGCTTGTAACGTAGACAGCTTACGCGCGCGACCCAATCCTAAGGCGCGCGTCCGAATCCGACACTGTAATGCTTCTGGAATGCAGTGGGAGTCTGCAGAGGGGCGCGCGGCGCTCATAAACAGGCAGCGTTCACACTCCGTTGTATTTTTCGCCACGCTTATTCCTTTCGCTCTCACCCCAGCCGCCATGTATTTTTAATTAGCGCATTCACGTTGGCTTCTCGTCACTCTGGGACAATGTGGTATGGGCCCTTTCGCATTCGCCCTTGTTTATTGTTGCCTCCTGCTTGTGTGTTTGTGGCTTAATCCAGCGCATTGCGATCTGATTAACTCCTCTAAAGTTCAGTAGGTTTCACTTCCCCGGTTGCTCTTTTTTTTTTGTGGCATGCCGGTGTGTCTCTCTCCAGGCTGCGCTCCAGCGCTCCCCGAGCCCCGTTTCAGCTTCAGGGGACGTACTGCAGTTGACTGATGCCTTGCATGCAGCTCGTCTGTCTGCTGGGCCGGTGTCAGCTCGGTTTGTATCCTCGTCTCTCCTCGCTGTAGTCCGTGATGTGGCAGTAACTTGTACAGATAGTGCATTGGTGAGTGAGTCAGTATTGGAAAGCAGAAAGAGCCGGAGGTCCTGGGTTGGGGGTCCCACTGGCCCGTGCACACACGCTCCCAGGCGGTCTGCACTTTCCCTGACAGTGAATACACGTAAGGAGGGCGCATGGGTACGCACGCATGTTTATATTGATGACAGATGGCTATGGCACGGCCTAGTGCTGTGTACCACAAAAGTGACACTTCTGAGTCGATTTTGTGAGGATTGGGCGGAAATCGTGTTATGAAGTGCCAGTGAATGTTCTAAAAACGCATTTCCTAGAGATCGGTTGAAGGGACGTTGGTTGTTGTAAGTACCATAAACATGAATAGGCAATGATAATATTATTTATTTAGGAAGTTTGCAGAGAAAATTCTGGATTTGTGCTTTAATTGTTGTAAATAGCACACGTCACGTAATTTTTTTCCCCTCCCTATTATAAATATCTCCTGTGTTGCTCTCTGTCGCCTGCCGCCCTTCCTGTAGTGCTTATCCTTGTGCTTCGCTCCACCGCCTACACACAGCCTCCCCATGTTGCTTTCACGTTAATCTCTACACCCTCCCTCGTATTACTTCTATGTGAACTCCGCCCCCCTAACAACCCGCCGCCCTACCCCCAGTTATTCCCCTCCACCATCACCCACCTCTATTCCCCATTGCTTCAAGATGTTGGTCTAAAGTCTAAAGTAAACATTTGGCTGCAAGGCATAGCATTATTTAATCATTTGTTTTTATTTACCGATCCATCTCGGATAGGTAAATAACAAGAAATAAACACCTACGTCATTTCGTAGGCATGCGCATTCATGCTGAAGACATGTGTCTACCTACAAAATGACACAGCAGCTGTGTCATGCTTTTTTTCTTTTTAAATAGCCAATGCTGCACAGCATACGCGAAGCGGTACAGCATGGCTAAAAAGGCTTGGCAAAGACAATAGGATTATTAGTAAGGACCTAGTGTTTTTTTCTGCTGCACCTCTTAGCCTCGCTTGGGTGCACTCCTCTCTGCCTCCCGCTCTGTGCACCTCTGCGCCTTTCTATGCATTCCTCTGTGCACCTGTACACTCCCTGTCTCTTTCGTGCTGTGCGCATGCATGTGCCTCCCAATCCCCGCTTGCACCTCTCAGCTTCTCTTGTGTGCATCCCTCTGCCTCCCTGTGCCCCGCGTTTATGCTTACCTCTGCGCTCCATTGTTTAATGTGTGCACGTCCCTGCTTCCTTGTGTGTGCACACCTCTATCCCTTCTCTCTTTGTGCATGATTCTGTCATAAGAACGGACGTGGTACAGGTAGGCTGTTTTTTATTTATTTATTAGTTTTCACTTTTATATAGCGCAAACTTTACCCGCAGGTATCAGAGCGCTTCAAATCAGCATGCTTATAACAAGCAAGACTAGCACTCTATATTACTGGCAACGTAGCTTAGCATAAGCAACAGCTAACTACTCACAAACAATGTTTATATACCAATTGCAAATTTAAAAAAAATTGTATGCAAAGCATTGTCATTTAAATGTAAAATGTAAATGTCAAGGTATTTGTAGAGCGCGCTGTCACCAAGCGGTTTCCTGGCGCTATTACTCATACCGCTGTGGAACCCCTCCTGGCTTTCCCTGTGAAGTGCCCACTCCTGGGCACCCCCAAGGTGAAACCAGGCATCCTAGCGCTGTTGGGGCCGTTGTGGAGATTAAGCAGGCTATTGCCCAGAGTTGCAGCGTGGGACCCATGATTAGAATAGGCACCGAGGCGAGAATTATCAGGTCCGAGGAAATTGAGCCCAAGACCCGCTGAGGCGGGAATTGAACCCTGGTCCCGGGCCAGAACTCTGCATCAGGGTCTGCCACTCTAACCATTGAGCCACACTCCTCCATTTACAATACCAGTAACTCAAACTTTAATGCTGTGAGACCTATTGCATGCTTGTTTAAGTCATCGATGGTCCGGTGGATGACTCCCACCGCGTTTACCTTTGCCTTGATGCGCACCCAGATGCGCCTCTTGGTTACCTCTGGCACCTTCCGGGACAGCTTCCCGAACAGTTGATCGTGGTCCCTGCTCACTCCTTCAATCATGTACTCAAGTTCTTTTTCACTGAACTTGATTTTGCGCTTGCGGGCTTTTTTACTTGGTCCTGCAGCTTCCTGGGACATTGTGGTTTGATTTCCACTCCTGTATGGGCACTGCAGGGTGTGGTTCCTGGAGCTCAGTGCTCTGCCTCCTCCTGTATCCAACTCTGTGGTCTGAATGAAGCATGGAGCAGGCTACTTCCTGGTAGTGATGTCATCATTGGGCTCCAAATCCGACTTCACATTTTTGCGATCTCGCAATTTGCGAGATCGCTATTTGTGAGATCGGTATATGTGAATTTGCAATTAGGGGTTTGGAAACAGCTGACTCTGCGATTTTTGTGGGATTTCTGTGGAGTCGCAGTTGGCGATTGCGGGCGGGTGCGAATCGCAAATATTTTGCGATTTTTATGGTGCATCCCATTCTGAGATTTCTCAAAAGCAATTCGTTATTTTTCGCTATTTAGGATTCGCAGTATGGATGTTTGATGCATGTATATGAATGCCTTTCATTTATATGTTTGTTTTTAAAGCATAAATAAAAGGCATTGTCATTTACAATGCCAATAGCTTAAACTCTCGCAAATGCGAGACCTGTTGCATTGCAAATGCTTGTTTACCAGGTGTCTTGTTCGCATCCATCAATCAAGACTTGCAACTGTTTATTTACTGTCCTGTTAACCCCTTGGCCGAGCCGCAAATTTCACTGCGGCGCAGGGGGTTGGGTGCGGCGCTTCGGCGCTCGTGACGGAACCATGCCGTCATGAGCCACGGGCGGCGTGTACTCATGATGGCGTGGTCCCATCAGGGCCCCGCCCGCTCATTAATTCACCCGCACAGGCGGGGAATTAATGCAGCGTGGACTGAGCGGCCGCAGCATGACGGAACCAGGCCGTCATGAGCACACACCCCCCGTGGCTCATGACAGCGTGGTTCAGTCATAAGCAGGCAAGGGGTTAATTCTTTGATGCTCAGTATTCAACTTTGGTTCCCTCTCATTCTGTCTTTAAACCAACCCATGGCCACATGTGCACCAACACAGCTGCTGTTACCGGACCAACAAACCACCAGGACTAGGAGCGCTGGCTAATGTGCTTCGAAGGGCACGTGCTCGCCGAGAGGCCCTGCTGACGTCTAATTCTAGGCCCCGCCCCTCACCCCGAGAGGTTGGCTGAGACGGATCACACCAGACCAGTCTGTGCCACATGTCCCTCCCACAATACCTTAACGACCAGTCAATCTTACATTGTTTTTTTATGAGAAGAAATGACGTTTTACGTTCGTTAGCAACAAGGATTAATAAATGTAATTATAATGGGAATGATACACTAAAACCCTGGCTAGGGGCCTGCTGCACTCTGCTCTTTTCTATCATCTTCCCGAATGCCCTGGGCAGTGAGAGGTAAAGGCAGCCTGCCTGGTGCCCTGGGCAGTGAGAGGTGAAGGCTGCCTGCCTGGTGTCCTGGGCAGTGTGAGGTAAAGGCAGCCTGCCTGGTGCCCTGGGCAGTGAGAGGTAAAGGCAGCCTGCCCCGTGTCCTGGGCAGTGAGAGGTGAAGGCTGCCTGCCCCGTGTCATGAGCAGTGTGAGGTGAAGGCAGCCTGCCTGGTGTCCTGGGCAGTGTGAGGTGAAGGCTGCCTGCCCCGTGTCATGAGCAGTGTGAGGTAAAGGCAGCCTGCCTGGTGCCCTGGGCAGTGAGAGGTGAAGGCAGCCTGCCTGGTGTCCTGGGCAGTGAGAGGTGAAGGCTGCCTGCCCCGTGTCATGAGCAGTGTGAGGTGAAGGCAGCCTGCCTGGTGTCCTGGGCAGTGTGAGGTGAAGGCAGCCTGCCTGGTGTCCTGGGCAGTGTGAGGTAAAGGCAGCCTGCCTGGTGTCCTGGGCAGTGTGAGGTGAAGGCAGCCTGCCTGGTGTCCTGGGCAGTGTGAGGTGAAGGCAGCCTGCCTGGTGTCCTGGGCAGTGTGAGGTAAAGGCAGCCTGCCTGGTGTCCTGGGCAGTGTGAGGTGAAGGCTGCCTGCCCCGTGTCATGAGCAGTGTGAGGTAAAGGCAGCCTGCCTGGTGTCCTGGGCAGTGAGAGGTAAAGGCAGCCTGCCTGGTGTCCTGGGCAGTGAGAGGTGAAGGCTGCCTGCCCCGTGTCATGAGCAGTGTGAGGTGAAGGCAGCCTGCCTGGTGTCCTGGGCAGTGAGAGGTGAAGGCTGCCTGCCCCGTGTCATGAGCAGTGTGAGGTAAAGGCAGCCTGCATGCTGTCCTGGGCAGTGTGAGGTGAAGGTTGCCTGCCCCGTGTCCTGGGCAGTGAGAGGTGAAGGCTACCTGCCCCGGGTCCTGGGCAGTGTGAGGTGAAAGCAGCCTGTCTGGTGCCCTGGGCAGTGTGAGGTGAAGGCAGCCTGCCTGGTGTCCTGGGCAGTGTGAGGTGAAGGCAGCCTGACTGGTGTCCTGGGTAGTGTGAGGTGAAGGCAGCCTGTCTGGTGTCCTGGCAGTGTGAGGTGGAGGCAGCCTGGTGCCCTGGGCAGTGTGAGGTGAAGGCAGCCTGCCTCCTGTCCTGGGCTGTGTGAGGTGAAGGTGCCTGCTCTGTGTCCTGGGCAGTGTGAGGTGAAGGTGCCTGCCCTGTGTCCTGGGCAGTGTGAGGTGAAGGAAGCCTGCCTGGTGTCCTGGGCAATGTGAGGTGAATATCAACACAATTATACAAAGAGGGTCTAAGGGAAAAGGTTTATCGACCGGCACGGATTCAATACCCAGATACAGTGTAAACAAAACCAAAAAGGAATCCGCGGGTCCAGGCTTGTACAAGCCAACAGAGCACAACAAAGTGTTAGTCTTCAAATCTCTCCACACTCTAGGAGGAGTCCTTTAACGCCTTTATCGCTGTGGTTTTTCTGCCATGGTGCGGGCGTTCTAAAGGGTGGGCAGGGCTGCTTCGGCCGTTGGTCGTGCGCAGCACTGGGGAGGGAGTTGTCTCGATGGCCAACGGCCGACGGCAGTATGCAAAGGGTTAATGAGGACGGAATCCCATCACCCACAGAGGTTGCATGCTTCATCATCTGGGACCTCCTCTTGGTTGCAACCCTAGTGCAATCAAGGGGTACAACCCCCTCCTTAGGAGGGAGGAGCTCAGGGATGCTTTCAAATGGCCCTAGAATATACTAAATCAACTATGTATGAAGCACATCAAATGTTTTCTAGGGTGATGTTTGCAGTGCATGCAGTGATAAAGTGATTTAAAATTGGCTACCAGGAAGAAGAAAAAACTTAATTACGTCGAACCTGGTGACAAATCTAAAAACAGTGTGTATGCAGTATAGAACAAATAGCTGCATTAGTCCGAAAAACAAGGTCTACATGTTTCAGCCATTTAGATCAAATTATGATCACGGCCTTCCTCAGGACCTAGAAAATTTATCGCTACTGCAAAGAAAGTGAAAATATAAAATTTAACAAGAAAAGTAAATTTCCAAAGAAAAGTGGTTGAATACAATACAACCTACTTTGTCCTGTGTCTTCGTATTAATATGAAATGTCACAGGGGATTGGACGAGACCTACAAAAGAAACACAAAGCACATATTTACATAATGTCTGTGATCTAGTGAGAATATAGAATTGTGATTAAAAACAAACACTACGAAAATGTTCCGCAATGACAACAGCTCATCATCGCTAGATATCTATAAGTATATTTTATACCTATTTGTGTATATAATTCACATGTGGTGTCCTGGTATTGTGCTTACTCATTTTTTTGCGGGTGCACTCCTCCCCTCACCTGGCCTCAGCTCAGGACGTGAGGCACTGCTCTGTTTAGAAGAAATAAAATATATAGAAACCATATGTCAAGATGCATACAACATTCTATTAATATGGCTAGCTACATGTTAACAAACTGCATCATCATGATTGAATTCGCAAGCAAATGAGGGAGTAATGTGGGTCAGAATCCATCACGCTATAAGTATGTTTCAGTCTCACCCAAGCAGCCAATGTCCAGCCGACTGCTCTATGCGGACTATGGTTTATGAGATTTCTAAGTGTCTCATATCATAGTATTCACTAAAATCTTTAATTAGGTTTTAGTCTGCTTCACGATTTCACAATACGTGATTCAGTGACTAGTGTTGCTTGTACTTTAACCCCTCCCATGCTGATGACGAACCCCAGCCGTCATGCACTACGGTGCTCGTGTGCTGATGACGGCTGGGGTTCGTCATGGCCCGCCCCTGTTCCTGTTGTTTACAGCACAGGGGCGGAAACGGGCCAGCAGCGAAGGGGTTAAGTCCTAGGAATGTGGTGTAATCACACTAGACATTGGTAGAAGTCTTTAAGATGGCAATGCTGTGGAGACACTGCAGCATCTCTGTTATCACGCTCTTAACGGGTAAGTAGTGCGCTTTACAAATGATTTGATTGATTGATTGATTGAATGATTGATTAATGAAGTGTTTATGAAGGTATATCTGGTAATTGAAGTGCTATAGTGCACTATATAGAGAAGATGGTGCTGCTGCTTCATTATTTTATTCTTGCTTTCCTTTTTCAACAGTGTGCCATTCTTTCGAAGCGATGGGTGCCAGCGTTACTTAGATGTTGAACTCACAGATGAATTTACAAAGGATTATACTCCCAATTGGCAGACCAGCCATTTGGAAATTGCTTGGTGTATTGGTTTCATCGAAGCTGTGCACACAATTTGTAATGCCCTATGCAGATCCCATGTAATGTATTATTTAAAGAATTCTGTTTATTTTGAAGAGATCAATCAGTTTAGTGTAATGGTGATTGCAGAAAGGTGAACTGCAGCTGCAGAGTTGAGGTCCTCTTTGGAATAAGCCTAGAGACCTTGTCCTAAACCTAAATTAGGCAGAGACGAATCCATCAGGGCTATTCGGCTGGGTGTCGTTGACGACAGACTTCCATCATGCTAGAATGCTGATTGAAACTGCAGTATCCAGCACAAGGGACCGCACCTCGCGCAGTCTGTATGCTGCGGAGGCCGGAGGGAGACACCGGCAACCCAGGAGGTTGATCCAGGGCCAGCGCCTCAGACCTCAGCCTAGGGGGCGGGGATGCCCTAGATCCCGGCTTGATCTGCAATTAAGTCTAGACCAACGAGATGCTCGACGGGCAGAGCCTACTGGAAATATGTCCCCACAAGTCTGCCCCACAGGACCGGTGCCGTTCGGCATTCACCTATGGAAAACGGACTCTTCTGCTGCGGGGGGGAGGGTTGGGCCTCTAGCAATCCCCTTTAGTAAGGTCCACACAGCTGGATTGCTGAGAGGTTGTCAGAGGTCATGCCACCTTTTTCCACCACTCTGCAAACACGCCTCCAGACACACTCCTGGTTGGGGGAAGAAGACCGCTTTGCCCCTTTATAAATAAAAACAAGGGAGGGGGGCTGTGTGGCCCCATTCCCAGACCGGATTCGACCCCGTGAACCCCATACTCCGGAACCTGGCCTTTATTATTATTTTTTTCTTTCATAATAGTAAGGGAGGGGTGCCTTAACTTATATGATTTTTTGGGGTTTAAATCATTTTTATTGTATTTCATGGAATAACACAGACAACAAATCGGGCAAATGAAGGTCCAGGGAACATACCCCTCTTCTGATCTGCACCCCCGCGGCCAAGATGATCAAAATGCAGCTTAGAAGGACAAATGTGTCCATGCGGGTGAGTACTTGGTCGGTGCTTAGTTTCGGTGCCCCTAACAACCCCAACTGAATAAACCCGTCCCCCTTTTCCACCCCCCCTCCAACCCGTGGTCCCCCCCTCCGGTGTGGTCAACGTTCTGACGGTTGGTGTTCCGGCTTGAAGCCCGGTGGCCTCAGGCGGACACATCACTAGCTCTTCGGAATTCATCCGCTAATTGAAGAACTTTCAGATATATGGGGCAAGTGAGCTTGTTAAATCCCTCTGACAGGAGGTCTACAAGGGTTTGCCAGGTTTCTAGGAACGCATCTTGTGATTGGGTTAGGGAGGCTTGTATCCGTTCCATGCCCATTGTATACCAAAGCCTATGGAGCCACCCAGTGTGTGAGGGTTTCCGCGTGGAGCCCCATAGCGACAGGATGTGCTGTGTCGCTGCCCCCATTGCCAATCCCATCTGTTTCCCCCTGAGTGATTTAAGTGGGAAGGGGATCTTGTTGGGCAGGCCCAGCAGTGTGTAGGCTGGCAAGTGCTGGATTTCTGTGTCGAAGTCAATCAATCAATCAATCATAGACATTTATAGAGCGCACTACTTACCCGGAGGGTCTCAAGGCGCTTGGGGGGGGGGGGGTGTGCTGCTACTGCTCGAATAGCCAGGTCTTGAGCTTCTTCCTGAAGGAGAGGTGGTCTTGGGTCAGGCGCAGGTCGGTCGGGAGGGAGTTCCAGGTCTTGGCGGCCAGGTAGGAGAAGGACCTTCCTCCTGTTGTCGTTCTTCAGATGCAGGGGACGGCGGCGAGGGCGTGGCTGGCTGATCGGAGAGGACGTTTGGGAGCGTAGAAGTTGATGCGGTTGTTGAGGTAGCTCGGGCCTTGATAGTGTAGGGCTTTGTGTGCGTGGGTGAGGAGGCGGAAGGTGATTCTTTTGTTGACGGGGAGCCAATGCAGGTCTCTCAGATGTCCGGAGATGTGGCTGTGTCGTGGGATGTCGAGGATGAGTCTGGCTGAGACGTTCTGGATCCGCTGGAGTCTCTTCTGGAGCTTGGCGGTGGTTCCGGCGTAGAGGGCGTTGCCGTAGTCCAGTCGGCTGGTGACGAGGGCCTGGGTGACCGTCTTCCTGGTCTCAGTGGGGATCCACCGGAAGATCTTCCGTAGCATGCGCAGGATGTTGAAGCATGAAGAGGAGACAGTGTTGACTTTTCTGGTCATGGTGAGGGAGGAGTCCAAGATGAAGCCCAGGTTGCGTGCGTGGTCTGTCGGTTTGGGTGCGGTGCCCAGGGCGGGGGGCCACCAGGAGTCGTCCCAGGCGGAGGGCGAGGAACCCAGGATGAGGACTTCCGTCTTGTCTGAGTTCAGTTTCAGGCGGCTGGTCGTCATCCACTCGGCTACGTCTTTCATCCCTTCGTGCAAGTTGGCTCTGGCGGCGGCGGGGTCGTTGGTCAGGGAGAGGATCAGCTGGGTGTCGTCAGCGTAGGAGATGGTGTTGAGGTTGTGTTGGCGTGCGATGGCCGCGAGGGGGCTCATGTAGACGTTGAAGAGGGCGGGGCTCAGCGAGGATCCTTGAGGGACGCCGCAGATGACTTTGGTGGCCTCTGACTTGTACGGTGGTAGACGGACTCTCTGTGTTCTTCCGTCGAGGAAGGAGACGATCCATTCCAGTGCCTTCTCCTGGATTCCGATGTTGCTGAGGCGCTGCACTAGGGTGCGGTGGCAGACAGTGTCGAATGCCGCGGAGAGGTCTAGGAGGATGAGGGCCGCTGTTTCTCCGTTGTCCATCAGGGCTCAGATGTCATCGGTGGCAGCGATGAGGGCGGTCTCGGTGCTGTGGTTGGCTCGGAAGCCAGACTGTGAGGGGTCGAGGGATCCATTTGTCTCGAGGAAGGCGGCCAGCTGTTTGTTGACGGTCTTCTCGATGACTTTGGCTGGGAACGGGAGGAGCGAGATGGGGGCGGTAATTCTTGAGTTCGGTGGGGTCCGCTGTAGGTTTCTTTAGTAGGGCGCTGAGTTCGGCGTGCTTCCAGCTCTCCGGGAAGGTGGCGGTGTCGAAGGAGGTGTTGATGATGTCCCGCAGGTGGGGTGCGATGACAGCGTCGGCCTTGTTGAAGACGTGGTGAGGGCAGGGGTCGGTCGGAGATCCGGAGTGGATGGAGTTCATCATGCGGACGGTGTCTTCGGTGCTGATCGAAGTCCAGGCACGGAGGGTGGTGGTGGGGGGCGGTGGTTCGGTCGTGGCGTGCGTCGGTTGAGTGCTGAAGCTGTTGTGTATGTCCGCGATCTTGTTGTGGAAGTAGGAGGCGAGGGAATTGCAGAGGTCTTGCGATGGGGTGATGTCGTTGTTTCCGGCGTTGGGGTTGGAGAGCTCTTTCACGATGTTGAAGAGTTCCTTGCAACTGTGTGCGTTGTTGTCCAGCCGGTCCTTGAATGCAGTTTTCTTGGTGGCGCGGATCAGTTGGTGGTGCTTCCGGGTGGCAAGCTTGAGGGTGGTCATGTTGTCCGGTGTTGGTTCCTTTCTCCAGGCTTTCTCGAGGGCTCGGCAGTTCTTCTTGGAGCTCTTGAGTTCGTCTGTGAACCATGGGGCCTTCTTGCTGCCGGGTCTGCTGGGCGGGGTCCTCAGTGGGGCGAGTTCGTCCGCGCAGTTGCTGATCCACTTCGTGAGGTTGTCGGCGGCCTGGCTGGGGTTCGCTGAGCTGGCAGGAGGGTGCTGGCTCAGGGAAGCGGCGAGCTGGTCGGCTGTGATCTTGTTCCAGCTTCTTCGAGCAGCCTGTTGCTGGTGGTGGTGGATCGTCGTTTTTCTGAAGGTGAAGTGGACGCAGCTGTGGTCCGTCCAGTGGAGTCCAGTGGCGTGGCTGAAGGCGATGTCTTTGCTGGATAAGAAGACGGCGTCGAGTGTGTGTCCGGCGAGGTGGGTGGGGGTGGACACCAGCTGCTTGAGTCCGAGGTTGGCGAGGTTGTCGAGCAGGGTGATGGTGTTGCGGTCGTTGTTGTTCTCCAGGTGGAAGTTGAGGTCCCCCAGGAGGATGTAGTCAGCGGAGGGGAGGGCATGGGGGCTGACGAAGTCGGCGATGTCCTCGCTGAATTGTGTGCGTGGTCCCGGGGGTCGGTAGATCAGGGTGCCTCTGAGGGTGGTGTTCGGGTCGGTGCGGATCTGGAATTGCAGGTGTTCGGCGGTTGTCAGGGTGTCGTCGGTGTTAGTCGTGATGTGGATGGTGTCCCTGTGGATGATGGCGATGCCTCCTCCCGTCTGTTTGACACGGTCTCTTCGGGTGATCTTGTATCCCTCTGGGATGGCGATGGCGATGTCGGGTGCTGAGGAGTCGTTCAACCAGGTTTCCGTGAGGAAGGCAACGTCAGGAGCTGTGGTGTCGAGGAGGTTCCAGAGTTCGATGGCGTGCCTGTGGACGGAGCGGGTGTTGAGCAGGATGCACTTGAGGTGGTTGCTGCTGGTGTTTGCCTTGGCGGGTGCTGGTGCGGGGCAGGTCCGGATGCAGGTGAACTTGCAGGCGTGGCAGCTGAAGGGTCCGTGGGTGCGCCTCGGGGTGGCTCGGTAGCATCCAGGGAACCCGCCGGTGTTGAGTGCGATGAGTATTTGTCAATGTCCCGGAGCACTTGCTCCCAGAATTCCTGCACCTCTGTGCATTCCCACAGTATATGGATTAGAGTGCGTGCCTGTCCGCACCCCCTCAAGCACCGAACTTATATGTTTTTTAATAGGGAGGGGGGCTGTGCAGCCCCCCTCTCATCCCCTGGGCCTCGCCACTTCATTTGGGACCATGGGGGAGACTCAATGTCCCCGCGGTCACTGTCGGCTCCCAGCCCCCAGCCCCCTGCAGGAGCCGGCAATGCTTTAGGATACAGGGAGCCGCTGACAAGCAGCTCCTTGGATCCCAAAGCAAAGTGTTTGTTTCCCTGCTTGCTAGATACTGCTCTGCATTCAGTAAGCAACAGCATTTTGTGCTCTGGCTTGCTGAAAGCTGAGCTGAGTTTTATAATATGGCATAGCAAACTGCAGTGTCCTGGGGACACTGAAGGAGATGGGCCCTGGGGGGTGGCTGCCATATTAGGCTCCATGAGGGGGCCTTGTGGCTCCCTCCCTTCTAAGTAAGCTCCGAGAAGATGGTGGTCCCCAGTGCAGGGGGTTCAAACTGATCCCCTTCATGTTTGTGTTTGTTCCCAGGGGAGATGGCGGTCCCTGGGGCTGCGTGGAGGTTCCAGAGCCCCCACACTTTATTATTTATAATAGCCCCAAGGAGGTGGTGGTCCCTTGGGCTGTGGGAGAGGCGTGGGGACTCCCCCACACTCTTTTCAAATACAAAATGGATGTGTCCTTGGGTGGTGGCGGTCCCCAGGGCTGTGGGGGGGTGTGTGGCCCCACACATTTCAGTGAATTAGTCCTGTGGAGTCGATGGTCTAGCGGGCCCCCTATCATTATTTTAATAATGCCCCCGGGACCCGGCCTACTCAAAGGCCTAATTAAATGAAACATGGGAGACCGCCATTCGTTTTATTTTTCATTGTCGGCCGGAGTCTCAAATTTAAAGTGACTCACACCGAATTTTTTTTATAAATGTTTTTTGGGCCTTTGAGGGTTCCTGTGGGACTCACCCTCCTCCCTGGGAGGCCTAAGGAGTCAAGGTGTTTCTCCCCGCCCTTTTTTCTTCTTTTAATCTTTTTTCTTTTGACAAAGTTCAACCGAGTCACAAGAAATCTGCCAACACTTCCTGGTTTGAAGTGTTGGCAGCCAATCAGATACCAGCAGATCCACTGTGTCCCCAGATATATAACTGGGAATTTCTTTACGTTTCTCTGCAACTACTGAATGTTTATACATTATTTAACAAGAAAGGTCACTTTATGGACCAAGAGCAACCTTTTTGCCAAATTTGGTGTCATTCCGTTCAGCAATTCTGTCTGTAGACGTGTCTAAAGTTCCCTATGGAAATTAACATGGAGCAAAAGTGTTTGGAAGGCCCCTTTTTCTCAGCCCGCGCATGAATGATGACCCCATAATTTTCAAGACAGCAGCTGAAGTGAGGGTCAAATTAGTTTAGAAAATTTCGCAAAGATTCGGGCCTCCAAGCCAAAAAAAGCATTTTTTAAAAATAATTTCGGCAGAATTCACATTGGGATCGCAAATCCCACAAAATGATTTAAAAAACATGAAACACGGGTTCCCGTGCTTCATTTAAATAAGGCCCCCAGGTGGGCCAGGTATCGGGGGCATTGCCCAATTCATAACTGCGGGGGCTCACAGGGACCCCGCAGCCCCAGGGACTGCCAACTCCCCGGAGCTATGCTGATTGTTTGCAGGGGCATGTGCCCCCAGGCAGCCCTGGGGACCACCACCTCCCCGGGGCTTCTTTAATATAATGCAGGGGCACTGGCCCCCCTCGCAGCCCCAGGGACCACGAGCTCCTCAGGGCTCTGTTTTTTTTAAAGAGGTGTGGGGGATTGAGCCCCCCCACACGCCCAAGGGCTCACCACCTCCCCAGGGCACTCTAAATTTAAAATCGGGGATCCGTTACGGACCCCCATGCCCCGGGCTTTTCAAACGAAGGGAGGGGGGCCGCGCAGCCCCCCTCCTGGAGCCCTTGATGGCCCTGGGGACCACCACCCCCAGGGCCGGCTCCTGCAGTCTCCCGGGGTGCCCACCCTCGGAACACTGCTGTTTGCTATGACAGCATGGCAAACTCTGGTTTGGATTTTGTAAGCGAGAGCAGGTTTCCTGAAAAAATTAAAAAGGAAAGGCCGGCCCCTGAGGATCCCTAGGGTCCAACTAGCCCATCGGGTACCTCCAGTAAGCACCACTGAGCTATGTTGCGGAGAGGTGTAAAAAGAGGCATTGCCTTGAACCACCTCTCTGCAAAAGAGCTCTGCATCACTTACTGTTGGTACCTGGTGGGCTAGGTTGCCCCCAGGGACCCTCAGGATTCAAAGGGACATTATACCCCAACTGACAATGTGCTAGGGGGCACGTTTGCACAGTTGTGAAGGGAGGGGGCGTGCCTGATATTAGAAGTTAGCAATCCTGCTGTATGGAACTTACTGGTGGTAATAAAAGGGCTAGTTGCCCACCCAAGGTTGACGTTGGAGTCTAACTACACCTCCTGTTACCTCTAGTACATCCCACACAGTGGTATTGCTAAGAGGTGTCATCAGTGATGTCACTGACCATGTCATGAATGATGTAATATGTGACATCATCAGCAGTGGATTGAGGGTGCGCGAAATATAGTTAGTACAACTAACTATATAGGAGCAATTTCAATGGTTTTTTAAATGCTAATTCCTAACTATATAAGGCCTGGACCCTATGGTTTTTTAAGTGAATTTGCAAGGTTTTTTAAATGCTAATTCCTAACTTTATAAGGCCTGAAACTTATGGTTTTTTAAGTGAATTTGCAAGGTTTTTTAAATGCTAATTTCTAACTATATAAGGCTTGAAACCTATGGTTTTTTCAGTGAATTTGCAAGGTTTTTTAAATGCTAATTCCTAACTATATCAGGCGTGAAACCTATGTTTTTTTTCAATAAATTTCAAAGGTTTTGCAAATGCTAATTCTATTAGCGGATAACGTTTATATATGTTATTATCCTTCTGGGACCAACTTAGCAGCCATCTTGTTTCTTGAGAAGTGAGGCACAAGAGAGAACAAAACAAGAGTGGAAAACGCGAAAAGGGGGCAGGGTTGAGACCCCCTGACCCCCTAGCCCTTCTCAGGGGGTCCCAGAAGGACCACCAAGTGCAAAAAAATATTTGTTTTAAAATCGTGGGGTACGCGCACGGTACGCGTACCGTACGGTGAGAGTATCCCGCAATTTATTTATTTTTTTTTCCCTTGGGGGTCCTTTTGGGACCCCCTGAGAAGGGCTAGAGGGTTGGCGGGTCTCTACCCTGCCCCCTTTTCGTGTTTTCCACTCTTGTTTTGGGCTCTCTACGTACTACGGTGCGTGTACGGTGAGCGCATATAGATATATAATTTGCTCAAATTCAATTTTCTCAACAACTACTGGAGGGATTTTCATCAAATATAGAAAAGGCACTACTGCATACCTGTCCCTACCATTTTACCAAGTTTGGTGTAATGCCGTTCAGCCGTTCGGACTGTAGCCGTATCTAAAGGTCCCATAGAAAATGCCATTTGAAAAATTTCAAATTAAATTTTCTCAAGAACTACTGGAGGGATTTTCACCAAACATAGCAAAGGCACATCTGCATACCAGGCCCTACCATTTTGCCAAGTTTGGTGTAATTCCATTCAGCCGTTCGGGCTGTAGCAGTGTCTAAAGGTCCCTATGGAAATTAACATGGGGAAAACACGTTTTGGGACCCCCCTTTTGGCCCCCGCTTGACGAATCCCCCCGAAACTTTCAGGGAAGGAACGGAGCGGAGCTGGCCAAAATTCTAGAAAATTACACACAGATTCCTCAATCGGCGCCAAAGTCATTCCCAATAGAATGTTGAGCGCATATAGATATATAATTTGCTCAAATTCAAATTCTCAACAACTACTGGAGGGATTTTCACCAAATATAGAAACGGCACTACTGCATACCTGTCCCTACCATTTTGCCAAGTTTGGTGTAATTCCGTTCAGCCATTCAGGCTGTAGCCGTGTCTAAAGGTCCCATAGAAAATGCCATTTGAAAAATTTCAAATTCAATTTTCTCAAGAACTACTGGAGGGATTTACACCAAACATACAAAAGGCACTGCTGCATACCAGTCCCTACCATTTTGCCAAATATGGTGTAATTCCATTCAGCGGTTCGAGCTGTAGCCTTGTCAGAATGTCCCTATGGAAATTAACATGGGGAAAACACGTTTTGGGACCCCCCTTTTTTCTCTGCCCGCGCTTGACGAATCCCCCTGAAACTTTTAGGGAAGGAGCGGAGCGCAGAGCGGCACATTTAAGAAAAATTACTGGCAGATCCCTCAATCGGCGGCAAAGTTATTCCCAATAGAATGTTGGGGATTTCCTATGGTAATTAGGTCCTAACTATATACACCTACTGGCGACCTGGCGATATAGTTAGGATTTTTTCTCTATGGAACTTTTGAAAATTCTATGTCTAATAACTTTGGCGTTTGTGGACGGAATCGGCTGAAATTTGCAGGAAATGGCACATTTTGTTTCTGAGCAGCCCCTGAAAATTTGGGGGGGTTCCGTCAAGGGGGGGCCGAGAAAAAAGGGGGGTCCCAAAACGCGTTTTTCACATTCATTTTTCCATAGGGCGTTTGGCCTCACTTTTAGCTCGAACGGCTGAATGGATTTGCACGAAACTTGGCAAAATTGTAGGGACTGTTAGCCCGATGTGCCTTTGCTGGGTCTCAATATATGTGCTCCAGTGGATTTTGAGAAATTAACGTTTAAAAAACCAGATATATCTGTGACAGCGTACCGGATAGCGCACCAGTTCGCGTACTTTTCGCGGTGTCTGTCAACATTCTAAACAGTCTGGAGAGGCCGCTATCTTGTCTATCGGTAGGATCGAGAGACAAGAGGAGGCCAAAACGAAGGGGGAAATGAAGGAAAGGGGGCAAGGTAGACCCCTTCTGACCCCCTAGGATTGATGAGGGGGATATTAAAGTGCCCCGCGGGGCAAAAAAAAAAATAATTGCGATTTTTCGCCGTAGAGGCGCGTCCTGGTACGCGAACCGGGCAGCTAACTGGGCAGCTAATCGGCAGCGTAACGGGAGTCTGAGGAGAAGCTGATTGGCTGTCAACATTGTAAACAGTCCGGAGCGGCCGCCATCTTGTCTCTCGGTAGGATCGAGAGACAAGAGGTGGTGAAAAACGAAGGGGGAAATGAAGGAAAGGGGGCAAGGTAGACCCCTCCTGACCCCCTAGGATTGATGAGGGGGATATTAAAGTGCCCCGCGGGGCAAATGAAAAAAAAATTGCGATTTTTCGCGGTAGAGGCGCTTCACGGTACGCCAACCGGGCAGCTAACCGGCAGCGTAACGGGAGTCCGACATCTTGTGTTTTTAGAGCGTCCGGTTTGCGTACCGGGTAGCATTCCGGTAAGCGTAACAAGGGGAAAACCAAGAGAAACAGTAAAATAAAATTTAAAGGAATAGATTTCCACCAAACTTGGCAAAATTGTAGGGACTGTTTGTTTGATGTGCCTTTGCAAGGCCTCAAGATATGTGCACGTGTGGATTTTGTCTAATTAAGGTTAAAAAAAAATATATATATCTGTAAGCGTGCTCTGGCGCACTTACGTTACGGGTTTTGTTTGCGCTGCAGAGACGATACGTCACGTTTATGCGACGTGTCATGAGGCGTCTCACGTGGCTATGTGATACGTCACGTAATAAAGAATATATTTTACAGCTATAGATATTAGCTTTTAAAAAACCAATGAAATTCACTGAAAAAACCATAGGTTATAAACCATATATAGTTAGGAATTTGCATTTACAAAACCTTGAAAATTCACTGAAAAAACCATTGGTTATAGACCATATATAGTTAGGGATTAGCATTTACAAAACCTTAATTTACTCGCACAAAACCATAGAAATTCGCATATATAGTTAGTTGCAATAACTATATATCGCGCACCCGCAATCCACTGCTGATGATGTCACATATTACATCATTCATGACATGGTCAGTGACATAACTGATGACATCACTGATGACATCTCAAATGACATCACTGATGACATCTCAGATGACATCACTGATGACATCACTGATGACATCGCAAATGACATCACTGATGAAATCACTGATAACATCTCATTTCACATTACTGATCACATCACTGATGATATCATTCATGTGATAATACGATGAACCTCTTCAGACTCTAATATAACCTTAGATACAATCAGTGTAAACAGACACTCACAGACTGTCACTCATCCATGGAGTTACTCACACACCTAGTCAGTCATGCAAAGAATCAATCACACCTCCATTTCCTCAACTATACAGTTATACACACCTTACTTAATCAAACATATACTAACACATATTTACTCTCTTATACAATCACTGATACAAGTTCACAATGATCCATACAGCCACTCACACATTCACTAGCTCTTATGCACAGTTATATATATATGTCAACTCTTACATGTACTGTGTTTTATATATGTACTTACTTTGACATGTAGCACTGAGAAATCCAATCACTCACCAATACACTCATGCAGACAGTCAACCGCCCATACAGCTGTTTCCACATGCACTTTTGAACCCATACATCTAGTGAATCAACTGCTCACACATCTATGCACAGAGTCACACACCTCCCAGCCACCCCCACACACACACTCACTCTCCCATACAAATATTTGGGCAACCAATCAATAACCCATATAGTTACTCATATAGCTACTGATCAACACATGCAGCAGTTTACAGAACTACAGAAATAATGATGCACAAATTAAGACAGTTTAGTCACTAACCCATGCACTCAGTGAGACACATTTAATCATTCCCTCATACAATCAGTCATGCACCTACTAAATCCTTCATCCAAACACTTATACATCCACTCATTCTTCAATATGTAAGACATATTTTAACTTTACAGAAACATACAGTCACTGGATGTTGTCATCAGTGATGTCATCAGTGATGTCATTTGAGATGTCATCAGTGATGTCATCAGTGATGTCACTGACCATGTCATGAATGATGTAATATGTGACATCATCAGCAGTAGATTGCGGGTGCGCGATATATAGTTATTGCAACTAACTATATATGCGAATTTCTATGGTTTTGTGCGAGTAAATTAAGGTTTTGTAAATGCTAATCCCTAACTATATATGGTCTATAACCAATGTTTTTTTCAGTGAATTTTCAAGGTTTTGTAAATGCAAATTCCTAACTATATATGGTCTATAACCTATGGTTTTTTCAGTGAATATATATATATATATATATATATATATATATATATATATATATATATATATATATATATATATATATATATATATATAGATAGATAGATATATATATATATATATATATATATATATATATATATATATATAGATAGATATATATAGATAGATAGATATATATATATATATTCACTGAAAAAAACGTAGGTTTCACACATGTTATAGTTAGGAATTAGCATTTAAAAAACCTTAGAATTCACTGGAAAAAAAACAAAAAATTAAAAACTGTTCAAAAAATCCCCATAAAATACAAAACTACAAAAAAGACATAATAAAAGTTATTTTAAGAACTAACTTCACTGGTCCAAAAAAGAGCTATATTAGTATGATAGTGTATTAAAGTTTTTTGAATGAATGTGTAGTTCATAAATGAATGAAAGAATACATTAGTAGTGTATGGTGAATGTGAAAGTGCAGAACTATAAGGAAGTGCTACAGCATAACTCTATAAGGTGTTTACTTACAGTATAATGTAGTACTTACGAAGCACATGAATGTAACATATGTACATAAATATGTTACAAGTCTCTGCTTCCCTTTGCATTGCTGGTGTAGTACATACTGTTGAATGGGTCACTACAACAGTGCAACAGCAGTGACAGAGTGCTTGGTGAAAGTGTAAGGATACAGACTGGGGAATTGAATGTAATGTATGTGTTCTTGTAAAGTGCACTGCTGCCCTGAGGCGTTGTGGCGCTGTAGACCGCTGGGGAACCCGTCCTGGCTATCCCTGTGAGATGGTCCCTACTGGGTATCTCCAAGGTGAAACCAGGCATCCCCGGCGTATGTGGGGGGCCGTTGTAGAGATGAGGCAAGCTAATGCCCAGAGTTGCCGAGTGTGATCCCTGGTTAGAGTAGGCACCGAGGCGAGAATTATCGAGTCCGCTGACCCTGGTCCACGACCCTGCCGTGTTGGGAATAGAACCCTGGTCCCGGGACGTTCTCTGCTTCCGGGTCTGCTGTCTCTAACCAGTGAGCCACACCACTCCAGGTGTAAAACACAAGTGAGCAGGTGGATACAAATCTGCATGCATAGTGCATAGGGGTTTGAAGCAGTCTATGTCCTAAGGCCTACTTTGCTGCATGAGTACTTGGGTACTGACTGAATGATTCCAGTTCTACAAGGACAGTGCCTGGCTGAATTTATAAGTGCTTCAGTTTTAGCACAGTGAATGGATTAGTACATACTGCTGAATGGATCAAGACAACAGTGCAACAGCAGTGATAGAGTGCTTGGTGGAAGTATAAGGATACAGACTGGGGAATTTAAATTACAAAAGACAAGTTTGCAGGTAGATACAAAACTGCATGCATAGTATATAGAGGTTTGAAGCAGTCCATGTACTAAGGCCTACTTTACTGCATGAGCACTTGTGTACTGACTGAAAGATTACAGTTCTGCAAGGACAGCGGGTTATGTTGTGTAACTATATACAGTGCACATTGATGCATACATTATTAAATATTAATTATTCCATATTGCATATACTGAGATCGGACGCCCTGTGGAGGAACAGTTCGTATGGTATTTAGGCCTGGTTGGCAAATTGCGTTCCACTCGCGGAATATGCGGAATTTGGGTAATTTCGCGTTCCGCGGAGAAAGCAAAATTGCCCAAAATTCTGCGTTCCGGAACTTCGCAAAATGTTTTGCTTGTTCGCATTCTCAAAATGCGTGTTCGCAAGATATTTCTCCACGAGCATGCAAACAGTGATCGTGAACAGTAAAAAAGCATTGCGAACAAGCAATTCTGCGGGTTTGCGGAATTTCTGCGTGTTTGTGGAGATTTTTCACCATTTCGCGGAGATTTGCGTAACACGATTACGCAAATTCCGCCCACTCCTATTTTGGTATTGCAGCATTTATATATATATGTCAAGTCTTACACAAACTGTTAAAGCAAGAACGTGGAATAAAGGTCAGAGTTGCCGACTTTAGCACTGGAGAACAAGGTTTGAGTCTAGTTCAAGTCTTGTCTCAACTTCCTGTGATCCTGAGCAAATCACTCAATTTCCTCGTGCCTACCAAGAAAGAATGTGTTCTTGTGTAATGTAACTAGTCCTAATGTAAAGCGCTCCCATACCTCGGGTTGAGTTTGCGCTATATATAATCTAGGGGTATCCTAAGTTCCTGGAGGACTGCAGAATCCGTGGCAGATTTTCATGACAACCAGTTGCTGCTTGAGTTCCGTTTGGATAAATGAAATGCCATTTATCCTAAGTAACTATCCTGATCCATATCTGGCCCTCCTGGACATACAGTGGACCCCCACTGGTCTATGGACTGGGAGGACCCTGGTCTGCTCCTTGAAACACACAGGTTGAAAGGTGTGTGGACAGCCACAGGTCATTCTTCCAGTGCTTGAAATGGAAACATACAAGTGCAGGCACTCTGTCAAAGAGTACCTGCTTTTTTCTGAGAAGTGCCGGTACTCTCCAATTAAAAGTATTAGGTCTCTCTTGAGAAGTGCCGGTATTCTCCCTCTCAAAATAAAAAAGTGCCAGTACTTCGTACCTGGCAGTACCAGCCCATTTAAAGCACTGCTTTCTTCTGCTAAAGGAAGCGCCCAATTTGTACCAAAGTGATGTTCAGTCCCCCCTTCGGCACTCTCTATTAGGTATGTAAGTACAATAAACAAGCATTGGCATAGCCAATAGGTCTCACTTTTGGGATCTTATAAGTATTTAGCTGTTGCATGGTTAAACACTGATAAGGCCCCAAATGCGAGACCTATTGGCTATGCCAATGCTTGTTTCCTCTTTCTATGTGTGATGCATTCTGCAGCACACATAGAAAGAGGAAAACACCTCTCAGGATTGTTTCTGTGCAGGAAGGTTGCCCCTTCTGGCACAAAACCATTCCTGCATGCAATGGGGGCCCCCTTGCACCTTGGTGCAAGGGGGCCCACGTTGGAGCTAGGCTGCTGAAATAGCGACTGAGCAGGGAGATAGGACAGGGACGGTGCACTGCCCTTTCCCAGTGACGCAGCGCAGTAGGTGACTTGTTGCGCTGCCCTGCACCACTAAGTTCCATGGGGCAGATGTACAAGCCCCTCACGCTACTTTTGCGTCACTTCTCCCATGTTAAAAGTGACGCAAAAGTGGCGTACAGGGTTTGTAAATCTGCCCCAATGTCCCTTAGTGTAACACAATTTTAAAGTAATGAGTTGCATATATTCACAGCGCTTGTAGGCGCCGGATGAGGCTTCGTAGCACTATAAATACAGGTCATTGTCAAGTCACACACACCAATATCTACAGTCATCGATCGCATTAACCAGTTGAGCTTTCAGTGCGTAAAAATGATGGATTTGGTCCCAAAACACTAACCTGCATTTATGTGTAATTTAAAGGCTGTCTTTAATGTGTTCTGTTTTACCCTCGTGCCTGTCAGAGCCCCCCCCCCCCCACTGCTTTCAGGGTCTCAGCTTTCAGGGTCTCGAAGCACTATGATGACTTTTTGCAGGAGGAACGCTATAAACCCATGCCCACAGGAACACCAAGGCAGCTACTGTCCTCCTGTAAGCCATACCCCACCAGCAGCGATGGCTGATGTGCTTCGAAGGGCACATGCTCCCCCAGTGGTGCTGCTGACCTTTCATTTTAGGCTCCGCCCCTCACCCTAGTAGACAGGTCACACCAGGCCAGTTAGCACACAGACCATGTGCTGATTGTAACCTGTCTTCAGTACACAGGCCCTGGGGTAGAGGGAACCTGTCTTCAGTACACAGACCCTGGGCTTGAGGGAACCTGTCTTCAGTACACAGACCCTGTGCAGGAGGGAACCTGTCTTCAGTACACAGACCCCGGGCTGGAAGGAACCTGTCTTCAGTACACAGACCCTGTGCGGGAGGGAACCCGTCTTCAGTACAAAGACCCCGGGCTGGAGGGAACATGTTGTTGTGAATGTATCTAGGACCCTATTTAAATATTCCTGATTCATGCCCTTATATGGTTATAACAAAGCATATCCTTATAAAGGCATAAGAATCATACCCATATTTAGTCACAGCCAATGCAGTCCAAATACGGCAAGGCTACTCCCATAGACTCCTAGAAAGTATAACGCGTTCTTTAAACAAACCAAGCCTCAAGCAGCCCGGGAAATCCCCCTGCTTTTGTTTTGAATTGTGCAAGAACTCCTGGAGTCCAGAAAGAACTGTAAGTTCTTAGTGACGTCTTATGTCCAACCTTACGTCAAACTCGGCACCTTCCATGTATAAATATACCAACGTTTGCCTTAAGCAAACACACGGTGGTTTGGAGCAGAGCGGCTATCTACTTGCCCGAAGCCCAGCTGATGCGAGTGCCGAAGGAAGCCGACCCTCCCCTTGACGCACTGAGAGAGACGCTGTCTTTTCTCTTGCCGAGAAATCCAGCTCCAGTGTTTCCAGTCACCCTTGCGGGTTGCTGGGAAATCGAGTCCTAAGAAAGAGATACAAGACCTCCTTCATTCTATAACCAAGGTACGGAGCTGATTAGATCCTTAGAGAAAATCTTGATTCAAATTCTTGGCAAAAACTAACTTAACTTAAACTGCAGCTCATATTCTCCTTCCCACGTACTAGGCTTAGGTTAGGTACACCGGGGTAGGCGTATCTTAGAAGCACCAGTTGAGTACGTTTAGTCAATGATTTTATGTATGTATATATTTTATCCATTTTAAGTATCATATGGCTCAGAAACCATATCAATGCTTTTACAGTATTATTTCATAATACTACTTTTACTGTACGCACTTTACTTTATTTTGGCAATTCACTACTCTTGCACGAGAAAGAGGACTGCTCAGTAAATAACAACTTTTATTGAAAACGCCTGTCTCTCTATTTTTCTGCACTCTGGTGAAACTAAGCATGCATGATTGACAGAGTGAAATAGCTGTCTATTGTTTTCACACAACTCTGGAGATATACTCCTTATTCTGGAGGGAGCAAAGTTGTCATGTTTATGCGGTTGTCAGAAACTAATCCCTTCATGTCTAATCAAGAAAGTTAACTCCTTCCTGTTCATTCGAGAAAGTTTCTAGTGACCTCTGAGCTAGCTGGCATTCATAATTAAGTCTAACATATTCAGTAGAGACCTAGATGACCTCAGTCCTACGTCTAAACTATCGTTTATGTTATTCCAATGCGCAGAGTCTATTGGGAATATAGGAACTACACTACATGGCGCCCAACGTTTGGTAAGGCGATAATCTAATGCTAGATACTAGAGTAACTCAGTCGTGCTTTTCACACAGACCCCTTTTTCCCGTAAAAACTCCAATAGACGTCTGGAGTGGGTGAAAGGTTAATATCCGCCGGAACTTAGTAGGATGAGAATCCTATATATTAGTTTTTGATTTAGTCAACGTTGAAGGATACAGTGTTCCAAAATATTGTGCACCTCATCTTTGTTTCCTTGAAACTTGCTCTGCAACAAAAAACTTTTTGTCAGAAAAATGACAGAAAGTGATGATGAAAGAGAGAGAGCTAGAATAGCAGATCAACTTATAGCGGATGACAGAAGAAGACCTGAATGCTATAATCATTCCGGTAAATGTAAGAAGAACTATAACTCTTAAACTTATAGAAAATGGACTATCATCAAGAGGTGGTACAGTCATATTTGTGGTAGAGGCCAATGAATATCGGCAGACAGAGGTATTCTATTCATGGATGCATTTTCCAGCAGCACACGCTGTGACACAAGATTTCCATTATTACAAAATAGAGGAATCTCCAGAGGAATACACTCCTTTCGAGGACGTTGAAATGTGGTATTGGGGTTCTTCAGGCCTACATACTCCACAAACCCCGCTGCACCATAAACAGACGTTGGCACGGAAACTGGAAATGCAAAAGACAAGTTTATTAAGACCCCATGGGGTGGTGGTACATTCCTACAGCACCCTTCGGCAATGCAAGAAGTATCACACCGAACATCGGTGCGAGACATCTTTTATACAGTTTTACAGTAATAAAAAGAGTAGGCGGAACACATTTGCTCAGTTTAGGTACATATAAAGTCATTTTTGGAACACAGCCAACTCATGGGAGGAGTTACAACACCACTGGTCAGTTTGAAAGGACATTCCTAAGTGATGACTGTCCACTAGTACAGAGAGTTTGACTACACATGTGCAAGCTTGACCAGTACTAAAAATAGCCTGTTGCTGGGCAAGTTAGGTGGTCAGTGGTACAGAGAAAGGACAAAAGGGCATGCTGACCACGAGGCAGCGCGTTCATTAAAAATGGACGCCAGTGTTCTAAAATGGCCTCCAAACACCATGGTCAAGATAAGGGAATATTCGTGTAGCAAAGCTTAACGCTAACCTGATCACTGTCAAATTACAACAGACGACCCTTTTAGCGTTTAGCTGAAGCTACCTCATAGTGGACATAATCAGGATATTCGTCATCAATATTTATTGCCATAATGTTTGCTACTTCTCTATGAATCATTTGTTCATTCTTAACGATAACTCGTTTGGAGGGAATACAAGGAGAAAGGCACATGGAACATAATATAGGGCCGCACTGAATACACAAACATAGAAAGAATAGTAACCCAATTATTATACATAAGATCGTTAACAGTTTCCAGCCCCAAGTACTAAGCAATGTCCAAAACCAACCCGAAAGGGTCCAAGTGCCATTATCAGGATGTATCTCAGCAGCTATCTTGTGTAATTTAGAAATAGCATCATATACAGAGGGTGAATTATCTGGCACATACACGCAGCAACTACTTCCGATAATGCGGCATGCACCCCCACGATCAGCTAACACTACGTCTAGAACCATTCGGTATTGGAGCGTTACAATTCTGGTAATTTGAAGTTCCTCAGTTAAGTTCCCTAAAGCAAAAACTGTCTCATTAGCAACAGCTTCTACAACACGTGTCAGTCGTCTCATTTTTCTGCTATTTAGGGCAGCACCAACAAATGAAAAGAGGCCTAAATTGAAATCGACATACTGCTGCAGAGAAGTATCGGTCTGGTCAATATTGTCGAGGACTAATGTTCTCTTCACTCTATTCAATATAAAATCGTGATAGAGTACAAAATCATTATGGTACATAGGCGGGGCAATAAACACAGGAGGTAATACAAAGGATATATAACATGTTCCTAACCATCCTATAGGGAGACGGTGATAGCCTTTATTTCCACAGATAAAATAAGTATTTCGTGAAGCCACAAAGGTAATACCATTTGGAGTGTCAAAGGTGAGAGTAGTGTTACATTCACTTCTTCCTACTGGGATTGTACCTTTATTACAGACACATAAATCTGCTTTTGTATCAATAACTGTAATCACATGAAAGCTAGACATTTTTACATTTCTTTGATTAGTATAAATTCGAGGCGAGGATACATTATCTGGTCGATATTCTTCCCATTCAAATTTAGTTCCTTCAGCTCGTGGATAACCATCTCGATCATTAAAGCAGACTTTGTTAAGTCGAAAAAGTAGTCCACCCTTTGTTGGCCATCTCAAAGTGAACAGAAGAGTGTACCAAGCATTACAAGAACCATTGTGAGAAAACGGGAGAGGAATAAGCGGAGTGCCTCCTTTCTTTTGATGTCCAGGCAACATTCCACACACCCAACAGTTCGAAGTGTTCGTCATATTATGGGTGTGATGCAGAATCTGAATGAAACTAATATTCAGATAAGTCTGTCTATGACGTTCTTCATGATAGGGCAAAGTGAAATGAAAATGTTCAGATGGAATAGGGGTAGTAGGCAATAAATGTTCTCTTGCCGGCACCAATAGTTCTACTACCCAAGCTATTATTGCTATCACCACAATTGTCATTCCAAAAAATACAGCACCAAGAATTCTCTTATTTCGCATCATAGAAGATGCCATAGTTCAAAGTACAAATATCTTCAAAAAGAAAGCAACTAAAAAATAAAAATATGAGTGCTGAGCTCCGAGGCAGCCGTTGGTTTCTTCTCCGAGATTCAAGACGGGTGTCGCTACACTTGGCAGAACTGATCCCCCCCCCCTTGATATTCCCGGCTTCCGTTTCACAAACCTGGAGCGGTAACTCAACCAGTCTCGCACAAAACAACTGCTTCTCTTGGCCGTAGATTATATCTCTCTCTACCAGAGACAGTGTGGTCCGGGAAGGCTCCCTCCGATTCAGTAGACGTAACAGCTGGGCTCTTCTCCTCGTCCAAAATGTCTCAATAATCAGACAGCACAGTTGGGCTCACCAGATCCGGAGAAACACGACGACAATGAGTCGATTGCACCCATCGTTTCCTGTTAGTAACTCGCACAGCCGTTCGTGTCGCTAGTAGCACTTGCTCGGGGCCACGCCACCTCGGCTCCAAGCTGCTTGTTCTCTCAAAGGACCGGATCATTACATGGTCACCGGGACGAAGATTGTGAGCCTCTCCAATGGAATTGTCGGGGAGCGCTTCTCGAACCTGTTGATGAATAGAAAGTAAATAATTTGTTAATCGTGCCAAATAATCATTCATCATTATACAAGGCACATCATGTAACAATTGAGGCTTAGGAACTCCCCGTATATTCATAGGCCTTCCAAACACCACTTCATAGGGTGAGAGGCCAGTTCGGGAATGGGGCACTGATCTAATAGATAGCAATGCCAAAGGCAGAGCATCCGGCCATTTCAAAGACGTGGATGCCACGATCTTTGCTAGCTTCAATTTCAAAGTAGCGTTGTACCTTTCCACCAGACCTGCTGACTGCGGATGGAATACAGCATGGAATTTTTGCTGAATTCTTAATCCCTTCATGACATATTCCACAATTTTCCCAACAAAATGAGGACCATTATCACTCCACAAAAATGTACAAACACCATAGCGCGGGAAGTACTCTTTGAGCAGCACCTTGGCGTTTCTCTGCGCGGTATTATCCTTCGTGGGGAAGGCCTCAATCCATTTGCTAAAAGCACACACCACCACTAAGACATAATTAAGGTTATTACAACGCTCAAGCTGGATGTAATCCATTTGTAGCACTTCGAATGGTGCAGTAGGCGGGACAAACCCTCTCTTTGGAGTATACGTCCCTTTAGCAGAATTGTGCTGCAAGCATATCAGACAGGTCTGCACTACTCTTTTGGCCATATTGGCAATCTCAGGATGCTCCCAGACTTGTGTAAGCAATTTAGTAATTGCAAGAGCTCCAACATGTGCCAATCCATGCGTCATTTGAACCATTGCTTGCAAGTAAGCTGCAGGCAATTTCCATCTCTCCATATCTTTGCTTCTCCAACAACCCTCATCATCCAACACTCCCTCCATTGCCCACGTTGCGAGTTCTGCTTCAGATGCTGATTTCTGAATGTCTAGTATCTCCTCTCTAGCGTCATGCCATCGTTCAGCCTGCGATTTCACTACACATTGGCGAGGCATTCCGTAACATAGCAGTTTCCCTCGCTATGCAATCTGCAAAGGCATTTCCTTGTCCTACTTTGTCTGTCACCTTCTTATGTGCACTGCATTTAATTATCGCCACTTTCTTTGGACATAGCAACGCATTCAGGAGATCACGCACTAGTTCTCCATGCATGATGTGCACTCCGTGTGAAGTCAAAAACCCTCGCTCTCTCCAGAGTAGGCCAAAATCATGCACTACTCCAAATGCGTACCGGCTATCAGTGTAGATGTTCACACATAAGCCAGCGCTTAATTCACATGCTCTTGTTAAGGCTATCAATTCCGCTGCTTGGGCCGATTTCTGTGGTATTCGTGCTGCTTCTACCACTGTCTTAAGTGTCGTGATCGCATATGCTGCAGAGGTTGTACCATCTGGCAGCCTCAAGCACAATCCATCAACCCACAGTTCCCCATCCACATCTGTAATTGCCGTATCCTGTAAGTCAACACGACCCTTTGTTTGTTCTTCAGTCAGGAAAACACAATCATGGTGTTCTTCCTCCTGGCCCTCAGCAACTGGATACGGCAATAAAGTAGCAGGGTTCAGAGTAGCACATCTCTTAAGTGTGATATGCGGCGCCAACAGTGTTAGCTCATATCCTGTTAAGCGCGCACTGGTTACTGAGTTTTCGTTTGGTTTAGCAAAGTGTCCACTGCATGGGGAACTAACACCAACAATTTGTGTGACAAAACTATTCCCTCACTCTGTCGTATAGCCACTGCTGTTGCTGCGACTGCTCAAAAACACCCAGGCAATCCTCGTGCTACAGGATCAAGTACTGCCGAGAAATACACACACGGTCTCTGCTTATCCCCGTGTGTCTGCACTAAGACTGACAATGCACACCCATCCTTCTCGTGTATGTATAATGTAAAAATCTTTGTATAGTCTGGTGTACCTAGTACTGGTGCGGAACAAAGAGCTTGTCTCAATTGGTCAAAAGCATTCTGACATTCATTTGTCCATTCAAGAGGAATCGGTGTAGTTTTGGACAATAATGCTAACAAAGGTTTTATAATGTGTGAAAACCCCATTATCCACTGCCTACAAAAAGACGTTAGGCCTATAAAAGCACGAACATCTCTCTGAGTGCGGGGGACTGGTGTATCTAAAATCGCTTGGATTCGATCAGATGTCAATGCACGTCCCTCCTTAGACAAAAGATGACCGAGGTAGGTCACCTTTGGTCTACAATATTGGAGCTTTTTCCTCGAAACCTTGTGATTATTGTGGGCAAGAAAGGAAAGCAAAGCAAGACTACTCTCTTCACACTGCTCCTGTGTATCTGCTGCAAGTAAAATGTCATCGACATATTGAATGAGGGCAACTCCAGATTGTAAATCAGAAGAATCAAGCTGTCTTTTTAAAGCCTGGCTATAAATGCTAGGACTTTCAGTATAACCTTGAGGAACTCGACAAAATCTATACGATTTATTATTTAATGTGAAGCCAAATAGATATCGCTATCAGGGTGGATGGGAATAGAAAAGAAAGCATTTTTCAGGTCTATGACGGTGAAGGTAGTGGCTGTGGGCGGAATCAAGGTAAGTAGGGTGGTAATATCAGACACCACTGGGTATTGGGGCACTACTATCTTGTTAATTTCTCTCAAATCAATAATAAATCGATAGATTTTGTCGTCAGTATCTTTCTTTAAAATCGGAGGAATAGGACTGTTACAGACATTATAGGGGACTTCCTCCACTACACCTGCAATAATCAAATCGTGTACAATATGCATTAAAGCAACTTCACCTTCCCTGGATATTTTATACTGTGGTACATGAGGCAGAGGCACTCCCTCCTTCACAGTTATTCGAATAGGTGGAATAAGCATCTGTCCCACATCCATGTCTGAAGTAGCCCATAATGTTTGTGGGAGAGAGGCCAACGCTTCAATTTCTTGCATAGTGCACAATCTCTCTACATCTGGGTAGTTGTCATTCAAAATAACCCGCACCCCTTCAGGAGCGCAACGTATGGTTGCTCGAAAATATTTAAGCATATCTATTCCCATGATATTGTCTGGGGTGTTTGGTGACAATAAAAACGGGCAAGGACCAAAAAATCTGTCAATGTAAAATGTAAGGGGTTGTGACAATGGGCTAAGAGAGGGTGTTCCATCGAACCCTATCGATGTAATCATTTCGCCAGACAGGGGAGCCCTTGGAACCAAGTTTTTAGACAGAGCACTACGAGTAGCTCCTGTATCAACCAAAAACTGATCAGTAGAACCCAAAACACCCGCTGATACATATGGACCTCTTTGATCTACTGGTACTTCAACCGATTCCACACCCCATCCTACGCAATCCTATGCATGTACATAATCCTGAGACTCTGCAGTCTCACCCTCCGCTATCTGATACTGATTCCGTCGATCAAAAGTATTATAATCAGTCTGACCGCGACCCCTCGCTTCAAACCTACCACGATCACTCGCTCCACCCCTCGCTCCTGAATAACTATTCCGTGTCCTTCCACCTCCTCGACCACGCTGATTGCGTTGTTCTCGAAGCACCGGACAGTCTGAGGCCCAACTTCCAAACTTTTTACAGTATGCACACTGATCCTCAGAAATGTCGGTACGACCAGAATACGTACCGTACGATCCACGCCTACCTCTATCATTCCCTCTCGGCTGTGTAGCATGAACCTGAGCCAACATCACTTTCGTCTTTAATTCCTTCGCTTTCTTATCAGTACTTTCTTTAGCCTCCAATTCCTGTCGCTCATAATACTGAGCCATATTCAATAAAGAAGCAGGGGTCGCCGTGGTCCAGGAACTTTCACTCGTCTTTAAACGTTTTCAAATCTCCGGTAGGAGATTTGCTACATACTTGTCAACGAATAAATGCCTACCCGTGTCCTCTGTTAATAATTGCCCACTAAAATCATGAATGCTTCCTCAAAACGTGAGAAGAAGTCAGAAACCGATTCATCCGCTTTCTGCTTACAAGAGGCTAACATGGTCCAATCAATCTTTTTAGGTGGAACAAGCGTTTTTAACTTATTCAAAATAGCCCCCGCCAGCTACGCTCCTCCAACCAAGCCCTTGCTGCTGTACCTCGCACCAACAAAACCACCATGGGAGGAAGATCCTTCTCCTACCTGGCGGCTAAAACCTGGAACTCACTTCCCACCCACCTGCGCCTCACTCAGAACCACTTAGCATTCAGAAAGCAACTCAAAACATGGATTTTCGACAAGTAACTCCCCTCCCTTCTCCAAGCGCCTTGAGACCCTCTGGGTATGTAGCGCGCTATACAAATTAACTGAATTGAATTGAATTGAATACATGCAGGCTCCCTATCTAAATCAGCTTGGGCTAAAGTTTTCCAATCCGCCCCCAAGATCGTTTGATCGTTGACCTTACGAATCGCCCTCCACATATCAGGAGGCAATATTAACCCAAAGAAAAGGTCGCTATCAACTAACTTCATAACACACGAAGAAATAGCCCCTTCCACTCCTTCATAGAAAGCTGCCGGATTCTTACGGGGGTCAGGCAAAGCATTTTTAAGTGCCATAACATCTGCTCTATTCCACGGTGTGTAAACCCAATTATATTTAAAATAGCCCTTTGCATCCACAGACATTTTGTCATCGCTTGTACCTTGCCCCTTTGGAGGGACATATAAAGGTGCAGCTTCACGCATAGGCATAACATGAACTGTAGAACTCTTATCTGCTCCAAAGATAGAACACTCTTTGGATTGCTCAATCGATCCCGGCGCAGGCGCATCTGATGCTTTTCTCGCCTCCCGTAGTCTTAACGCCTCATCCCGTAGCTGGACCAACCGCTGAAAAAACCGATCCGCATCGGCAATAACAAAAAGACCTTTACGCATATCCTCACGACCAACTGATACATCCTTAGGCTCCAAATCAGTTGAATACTTTCTAAATCGTTCTACAACTTCATCTCCGAAATGGCTCAAAAAATACAACTGTTCTTGCTCAGACCACTTACGCATATGATCATCAATCTCTGAAATAGTTATCGCCTTAAGATTAAGCTTTCAAGCAAAACTACGCAATTCCGCAGCTTCGCCAGCACTTAGCCTAGTACGACTACCCCCTTGATCGTCTCCGTCCGAATCCTCAGTTGGGGCCGTAGGTGAAACATATGGAGGCGGGCAACGATCTAAAAATGAAAAATCATCAGTTTCATTAGTAAGGACAGGATAAAGAGGAAGTCGAATAGGAAATTGACCATTCGCTTGCAAATTACGTTCCCGTGCCTCCCTCTCCTTCTTTTCCTGCAACTCTTTCTCCTCCAGCTGTAAAGCCTTATCTCGAGCAGCCTTCCGCTGCTCTTTGTCCACCAAGGCTAATTCACGCTTCATTCGTTCACGCACCGCTTTCTCCCACATACGTACACAATCAAACATATCTTGTCTAGACCTGCGCTGAAACAAACATTGCTCCACATACTGAACCTTTCGTAAATCAAACGACCCATGTAGTGGCCATTGCAATTCGGGATCAGACTTAGTATATTGGTGCCACAATGTACTGTATAGAATAGGGGGAATACCAAATTTAACGTACATTTCACGATTAGGTGTCCCCTCTGGGGGAGCCGACTGAGATTCATTTAATCGATAATTGGTACCTTTTCCAAGACAGCACATTCCTCGGACTGTGCTTAAAACGGGCATGTCAAAATATCACGGAAACGTGATATCACAAAAATTGCACTTAATATACTTCACACAAGGTGTGCCGTTCAAACAAATACAAAATTAGAGAAATATCTCCACATGCCCGCCTATGTGAAGTGCACTGCACATATAACTCAAATCATAGAGCCAAATGCTAGCTAACTCAAAACATATTCAAAGAGCCACAGTAAGCGTCCGTAGACTATCTTACCAATCACAAGCTTACCAAATCCTCAAATATCCAGGTTCCAACTGCCAAGTTCTTTAATCGAATCAGCCAAACCAGCACTGTACGACAACTCGAACGATCAGGATCTCAGTCAAGGACCGGCGCCACCTGGAAGGTCAGATCAGAAGGAAAGGAAGAAAACACCGTGGGTGCCAAGACTCGGGTCACTCAGTGGCAGCGTACGCGTCCATGGCGAGTTTCCAATCCTTCGTCACGACCTCTCCTTCGGGCATCCGAGTCGCCGATGAGTCCCTTCGTGTTATGTTATGTTATGTTATTTTTATACTTCTATAGCGCACGGCCACTCCACGGAGTATCCCGGCGCTTTATCGAAGGAAACCCAACCGAAGAAGGGAGAACATAACACTGAGAGGACGTGCAGACACAGGAAGCAGCATCAAATTAAGGGAAAAGCCATGTTTTAAGGGCCTTTCGGAAGGACAGAAGGCTAGAGGTCTGTCTCAGAGAGATTGGGAGGTCATTCCAAGCATGAGGAGCTAAGTAGCGAAAAGACCGTCCTCCTGCTCTAGCACGCTTGATAATGGGAACACTCATTTTTGATAGGGACGAAGATCTGAGAGATCTGGGGGGGTTATACCAGGACAATCGTTTGGAAATATATTTGGGGCCTATGCCATGTAAGGCCTTCAAAGTCGTGGTCAAAGTTTTAAACAGAATCCTTTTAGCAATTGGAAGCCAGTGTAGTGTTGAGAGAAGATCAGTGGCTCTGGCTTTTCTTGGAAGACCAAAGATGGCTCGGGCTGCAGAATTCTGGGCGATTTGCAGACGCCTGACCAGATATTTGGGAAGTCCCAGAAACAAAACATTAGCATAATCCAGCCTAGAGCCAATCAGAGCCTGGACAATGATTTTTCTGTGCTGGATAGAAACTAGAGGGAGGAATTTACGAAGCATCCGAAGGATGCCGAAACATTTCCCAGTAAGAGATGAAATATGCGGTCCGAAAGATAGCTCGTTGTCAATCATAACTCCCAAATTTTTGGCTTTCAAAGACGAACTAGTGGGAGGAAACATATCTTGCGGCCACCAGGGTTTCCAATCAGGCTCAGAGGTGCAACCAAAGAAGAGCAACTCCGACTTGTCGGAGTTGCACTTCAGCCCATGACGTCCAAACCACTCAAAAACAGCGCTCAAACAGCCCTTGACCTGGGCACCGTCAAACAAGCCATCTTTGTTGCTTACAAAGAGGAGCTGGGTGTCATCAGCATAGGTGACAATCCGGGCGCCGAAAGACTCCACCGTCAACGCCAGGTGGGCCATAAAGATGTTAAAAAGGAGGGGGCTCAGGATGGAACCTTGAGGAACCCCCACTTCAAGCGTTGACATTTCGGCGGAGTAAGGAGGCGCCCAGATTGTCTGCCGGCAGTCGGCTAAGAAGGATTTAAGCCAATTTCACACCGTTCCCCGCAGACCAAAGTCTCAGAGTCTGGAAAGAAGAAGTGCGTGGGGAACGGTGTTGAAAGCCGCCGACAGGTCTAGCATAATCAGTACCACTTTTTTTCCAACATCCAACTCCTCCCTGATGGCATCTGTGACTTCAAGGAGCGCGGTCTCCGTGCTGAAATTTGCACGGAAGCCAGATTGAGTGCTATGCAACAGACCCTTTTCCTCGATGAAATTAGAAATAGATCTGTGAACAAACCTCTCAGTCACTTTCGCCAGAGCAGGGAGTAGGGAGATGGGTCTATAATTCGCATGGACGGAAGGGTTGAGCGCTGGTTTTTTAATGAGTGGCAGGATCATGGCGCTCTTCCAAGCTTTGGGAACTACCCCGGAAGAGAGCGACAGATTCAAGATGGGATTTACCAGGTCGTTTAGAACAGGTGCCATATTTGCTAGACACTTGGCAGGGCAAGGATCCTGTGGAGATCCGGATTTAAGACTTGTCAAGATATCAAGAGAACTCTCGTGATCTAATGGGGGAAAATCACACAGGAAGGGACCATGGTCTGGCAAGGGACACCCCAGACTCATCGTATGCTGCTGAAAAGTGGCCTGGAGAGATTCTTGAATAGTGGTAATTTTCTGTACAAAAAAGACAGCCAATTCCTTCAGCCAAGCTTCAGAGTCAGCATGGGTCGGAGTATAAGCAGAAGGAGAAGTGAAATCTTTTACCACCCTGAAAATTTCCTTGCAAGAATGCTCCGCTTCATTTATTCTAGATTCCAGATAGGATTTTTTACCTTCCCAAATGGATTTATGGTAGGCTCGAGTTAGCGTCTTGAAATTTAGCCTCTCAGTATGATCATAAGATCGCCTCCATGCTCTTTCTGCTTTCTTAAGATCTTGTCGTGCTTTTTTTAAATGAGGGGTAAACCAAGGAGCAGATGTTCTCTTATTGGCAGAATTTTGTTTCTTGGCCGGAACCAAGCTCTCTAGACGATCTGTGAGCCAGTTATGAAAGAGAGCAGTGTAATCCTCTACATTATCAGAGGTGGGACAAGGGAAGTTAGTTAAAGCATTTGATAGCATCTCTCTAGTAAGAAGATGGAAAGATTTAGAGAGATGCTTTAACGACCCAACAGGTTTGGACCGTGATGAAGCCATGACAGGGATGGAAAAAGTGATGAGAAAATGATCTGACCGCAAAACTGGCATGGGAGGGTCAACACAGATAGGAAGAGTAGAAAAGATCTGGTCCAATGTGTGGCCTTTATTATGAGACGGTCCGGCCACATAAGGAGATAGGCCAAGCACGGAAGTAATATCTAACATTTTTTGAGTGTCCGGATCTGAGCTGTTGTCCATATGAATATTTAAGTCACCCAATAGAAAGCAATGATTGGACCTAAGGCATGGGGTCGATAGGGCTGCCTGCAGTTCTTCTAAAAACGGCCCCACCGAGCCTGGTGGTCTGTAAACAAGGATACCAGTACAAGCCTGGGAAGATGAGAGCTGAAGAGTGAAGCCAAGGGCTTCACTGCCCTGTATATTATCTACAGGGAACGTGCGACATGCTATGTTCTTATTAACTATGATAGCCACTCCACCACCTCTACCAGATGGCCTGTCTTTCCTATAAATATTGTAGGCGGAGGGTACGGCATTTGCCAAATCGGGGGAAGAAGATTCAGACAACCAAGTTTCCGTTAGGAATAAACAGGATACCTTAGAATCCTGTAGCATATTCCAAATGTCTAGAGCATGGCCAGGTAGAGATCTGGTATTCAGTAGTAAACATTGATGCTGGATGGGTGGGCTAACCTGCGTAAGTGATTTCCGATCAGGAAGGCGCCAACCACATGTGTTACACCCTTTCTTTAGAGCCCGCCCTCCTGGGAATACATGATGGCAACGACCACACGGAGGGCGGAGAGAACGAAGCTCGGGGCTGGTATACGTGAGCATACTAAGGCACATATTGCCACTAGCTCAGGTAGAGGATAAAGAAAATAGCCGTCCGGCCCCGTCCGCTTCCGTGCCGCTGACTGGCGCAGACTGGCTACTCTTTGGCGCCTCTTCGGCGCGTATACGGCGCTACCGCTGCGCGTCACCGCTGCGCTAGGTAGGGAGAGGTCTTATAGATTAGGTGAGGGTGGAGACTAGCCCGTCAACCTCCCCAAGATGGCTGGCCAGGATGGAACAGCCAGGAACCAGGAAGTGGTGTCGCTTTCAACCTCCCTCCACAACAATCAGCACAGAAGCTGTGGTGGACCAGGGAGTAGCGAGAAAAATACAAGTAAGAGCTCAGCAATTGTTTTTAAAAACACATTATCACACTCAAAAGGTATTTAAAATTTCTGTAAAACAAAGTAGAATGCTTGCAGTAGTCCTAGTGAGAGTCAAGCGCTAGCGCTACGATCTTCGTTTGGTCAATGATCGTGCGCGAAAGACTCCCGCCCTAAAATAGTCAGGGCGAGGGGGAGACTAGCCCGTCAACCTCCCCAAGATGGCTGGCCAGGATGGAACAGCCAGGAACCAGGAAGTGGTGTCGCTTTCAACCTCCCTCCACAACAATCAGCACAGAAGCTGTGGTGGACCAGGGAGTAGCGAGCAAAATACAAGTAAGAGCTCAGCAATTGTTTTTAAAAACACATTATCACACTCAAAAGGTATTTAAAATTTCTGTAAAACAAAGTAGAATGCTTGCAGTAGTCCTAGTGAGAGTCGTGGTCGCCAATTTGTGGTATTGGGGTTCTTCAGGCCTACATACTCCACAAAACCCGCTGCACCATAAACAGACGTTGGCACGGAAACTGGAAATGCAAAATACAAGTTTATTAAGACCCCATGGGGTGGTGGTACATTCCTACAGCACCCTTCAGCAATGCAAGAAGTATCACACCGAACATCGGTGCGAGACATCTTTTATACAGTTTTACAGTAATAAAAAGAGTAGGCGGAACACATTTGCTCAGTTTAGGTACATATAAGGTCATTTTTGGAACACAGCCAACTCATGGGAGGAGTTACAACACCACTGGTCAGTTTGAAAGGACATTCCTAAGTGATGACTGTCCACTAGTACAGAGAGTTTGACTACGCATGTGCAAGCTTGACCAGTACTAAAAATAGCCTGTTGCTGGGCAAGTTAGGTGGTCAGTGGTACAGAGAAAGGACAAAAGGGCATGCTGACCACGAGGCAGCGCGTTCATTAAAAATGGACGCCAGTGTTCTAAAATGGCCTCCAAACACCATGGTCAAGATAAGGGAATATTCGTGTAGCAAAGCTTAACGCTAACCTGATCACTGTCAAATTACAACATAAATTCCACTAACATTCCAAGAGCACCTGCTCTGGTTTAATGGCGCCCTAAAACATCAAAATCACATCACCAGGCTCGGTCCACTAGGTAGACCAGGAGCCACATGGCCGGTTCTAGCCAGCTATACACCACAACCAGACATTGAAAAAATGTCCAGCGAAGAACTCTTAGTTAAATTAAGAGACTTAACAAAGGCATATAGAGAATTAGTTCAATTGACAATTGACGATACAACATACCTGCAGAAATTGAAAGAAACAGATATAGCAGAACAACCTTTTGAACTTGCCAGAATCATAGAAAAATCCTATGAAGAACTAGGTAGAGATAGTTTGGGTGGGAAACCACTAAAACCACAACTAATTGAAAATCCTGAAAAAACATTTATCAAGAATAATCTCAACACTCCAAAGAAGAGGTGGGAGGTTAATAAACAGACTACTCCCAGAGAAAAACAATTTCAGTCCAGAGGAAGGTCTCCTCTACGGAGAGATAGATCTCCAGAACGAGGAGGCAAGTCTCCCCAAAGGGAGCACTCTGAAAAAAGATACAACCTTAGAGATAGGGATAAATTGAGAAAACCTGACAGATATCAAGATAATGATACTCGTCCCTCTCGATCTTTTCAGACTTCCTCACAGAAATCGGAAAGAAGAGGACGGTTAGAACACAAGGACGAGCAAGTCAAGTCCAAAGACAAGGAACCTGCTCATCAAAGTAAAAAAATACAATTTCCAAAAAAGAAGGTAGCCAGTATTAAAATAAAACATGCCGAGGATTCTGAGGACACAACTGAAAAACGGAGAATGGGCCCAGACAATGCTAGACAGCGCAGCAGAAGTGACCATAGCTCGCAAGATCCTGATGAATCTTCTGGAGACAGTGGGCACGAATGAATACATTCAGGTGGAAACTGCAGACACCAGGGTTAGCATACCCCATAAATTATATGAAATAACATTATGTATAGAGGGGGACAAAACTAGGAAAATAAAGGGTCTCTTTTGGAATAAACTTTCTAAAGGCTATGACATCCTTCTAGCAGAAAAAGACTGGCCACCAGAGTTTTTCAGGGAGTGCCCACATGGCGAAGAAATGATTATGTAACACGACACAGATGGGGAGGGTCGGAGGGGAAACTATATTTAAAGACCAAATATGACTAGAAGAAATGATTATGCCTGCCTTCTCAAATCAAATTCCAATTCATAAAAAATACACATTTGCAAGAAAATGGGCAGTAGCCCAAGCCCCTGCATTATATAAAAATCATGTAGGATGGGATGAGGATTCTCCTCACCACAAAATTCAGTTAAAAAATCAACCGACTGCACAGAGGCAGTATCCTGTTAAGCAAGAAGCCAAAAAACAAGTCAGGGAGATCTTACATCAACTTGAATATCAGGGGGTGATTGAAACATGCACCTCACAAATGAACAATCCTTTGTTTCCTGTCTCCAAGCCAGACAATTCATATTGTCTAGTTTTGGACTACAGACACCTAAACTCCTGCTGCAAAACATTTGCAGTACAAAACTCACACAGTGCAGCACTAATGAATAACATCGTGCACAAAAAATATAAAACGACATTAGATATCTCAAATGGTTTCTTTTGTCAAAACATTGCACCTGAAAGCAGGTATTTGAACGCTTTCTCCTGTATGGGGGCGCAAAAAACAATTCTGTCGACTCCCACAGGGATTCAAGAATAGCCCAGGATTATTCTCAGCAAGGGTTACAGAGTTACTACAAATGTATGATGATGATGCATTATCTTATGTCGACGACATCTATCTTACACACGACGACCTGGAGACACACTTGAAAAGAGTGAACACCATAATACTTGGGTTCGCAGCTGAAGGGTACAAATTCAACTTCAAAAAGTCACGAATTGCCCATCTAACTGTCCTGTTCTTGGATATGAATTATCAAGTGAAGGCAAAAGCCGAGCAGGCAACTTCTTAGAGAAGTGTGCAGTACTCCAAGCACCAAAAACGCTGAAGAACTTACAATCAATTCTAGGTTTCCTGAATTTCGGAAGAACATACATTCTAAATTATGCAGAGAGGGTTAAACCTCTCTATGAATGAATAAAACCTGATTTCAAACCAATTAATTGGACTCAGAAACACACAGAAATTTTACGAACATTACAAACAGACATGTTAACTAAAACAAAACTTCAAACACGCGCAAATGAACGCAACCTTGTAATCCGAGTCATCCAAGGAAGATGCGGATTCACGTACCTAACCTCTAATGAGGGAGAAACGGTACCAATAGCTTATAAATCACACTTGTACACACAAGCTGAAATGAAATTCAGTTCTACTGAAAAAATTCTAACAGCGGTTCAAACTGCTGTAGCAAAAGAAAGAGCCCTAGCCCAAGGCAAGAGCATATCTGTTTTAACAGCAGTATCAGCGATTGAGGCAGTAACAAGACCACGCATTCCAAATGCTGTGGCATTAGATCCAAAATGGATAAATTCTCTTGCTGCAGAAGACGTGAAACACGCTTTTGACCCAAAAATGAAAAGACTAGAAGATCTAGAATACGAAAGTGAATGTCCTCTGTCAATCGAAATTCTGCCTCTCGAACAATACACCTGTGTAATCTACACGGACAGATTTGCACAACACTACGTTGTGAAAAAACAAGTTTTCAATGCAGCATGCGCGATTGTTATAGGTCGCTGGCGCTTAGGTAAATTCAAACCGATGGTCACCAAAACTGAATCAATCAGAAACTGTACAGCTCAGCGAGATGAAATAAGATCATTAAAGATGGCGCTTGAAAATGCCGATCGCGAATTCCCCACACTAATAGTGTGCGATTCGCATTACTGCGTCCAGTCTTACAATAATGACATGCAGACTTGGATCAAAAACGGTTACAAAGATGAGACTGATGCCACAATAAAGCATGAAAAACGTTGGGAACAAGTAGTTCTTTTTCAGAAAGAACTACAAAAGACTCACGTGATACATACACTGAGTCATCAACGTGATGGCGTTCAGGTTGCAGGGAATTCATTGGCTAACAGAGCCACAGCGGCAGCTGTCAAACCGGCTTCCGTAGCTACAAAAAAGCGTACTAAAAAACAAATAGACTGTGAAACGTTACTAGCAGTAAGAGCCTCAATGAAAGGCAACTATGCGGCGTTACCTTTAAATTATCCACTTGGAAATAAATACATAAATGATGCAAACTCTGTTCCTTTTGCTCAAATCCCTGGAGTGGGGGATAGAGTAATTCCAAACACGAATCGGAGAGCTTACTTGATTCAAGAAGCACACATGGGAATGGGTCTGAGGCACCAAGAGATCTTGAAATCTGTAATAGAATTACAATCACAATACTGGTGGCCGGGGATGAACGTGCAAATTTACAACTTTGCAACGAGTTGTCAGAACTGCAATAGAGATTGCAGTGGGGAACCAGACGAGACACCAGCCCAGATACCTTTATTAGAAAGCATTAGGCTATCTATGCGCAAAAATCCAGATGGAGAAAAGCGATCCCATAATTATTAAGACTAGATGCATTTAGATGAGGCACCAGCCCTCGGCTGACGCCAGAACTGTTATAAAAGAATTGCGAGTCTTCATCGGCACATACGCAATTGGCATGCTACATTCTGACCAGGGTCCTGCGTTTAGCTCTCGAGCTTACAAAGAAGCCATGGCCAGCATGGGTATTGCTTTGCGGTACTCTAGTTCATTCCATCCCGAAGGAAATGCGGTAGTGGAGAGAAAAAACTGTGACATAAAGCAATCCATAACGGCGAGGGTATTAGGTTTGGGTGATGGATGGGTCAAACATCTAACAAGTGTCCAACGTAGTCTTAATAATCTGCCAAGAAATTCTCTAAGAGGTATCACTCCATACAAACTTTTGTTCGGTACTAGAATGATAATCCAGGATTTAGATTGTCAGACTTCAGTGGTGAAAGAAAAACCCTTTGATATCAAAGATCGTTTGGCTGTTTTACAGAACTTAAACGAAACAACAATAAGTCTAAGTAACACAAAGCTAAAGCCAACGGCCACTGAAGAAAAACCATCTGTGCCAGCAAGACCTGTCTGGATTCCAAAGATTGGGGATCTAGTCAGAGAAAAGATTGCGGTGAAGAAGGAATTTGGGCCTTCTTACAGAAAAGCAGTACCTGTCTTAGCTGTCAGCGGAACAAGATCAGAAGTACTACCGCCCCTTGCTGGTAAAAAGGAGAACAGAGTTGTATCAATCGACCTGGTAAAACCACAATCATGTGGCCAATAATAAGTAGTAGGCCCAGTGGACTCCCAAGAAGTAGCAGAAGACCAAACCTTGCTACAATCCAAGAGGTTCAAACTGAGAGACTAATCACTTTTAAAAAGCCCTCTGTGGACGTTATTGGCTCGAACACACACTATGAAACGCTGGCGGCCTTTTTTCTGGAGAAGGTTCATACCATCTATAGAGCCTTTCCCACGGCCGTGCATACAGGCGCTGGGCTGCACAGTCTTCCCAGACAGGTGGTCTTAGACTCTTTCCCCTGCCTTACACCGGAGATTTTTAAGACATTGGCCCTTCAAGTTAAGTCGGGGTCTCCGGCTGACCCGCTCAAGCCAGCAATGTTTAGAGATTTGACACCCTCTAATCTCCTGCCAGTTTGCGATCTGATTAATATCTCGTTTACGTCAGGCCTGGTACCCACGAAGTGGAAGCAGGCAGTAGTAATGCCCATATTGAAGAAGCCATCTCTTGATCACAGTAAATCGGAGAACTATCGCCCGATATCGCTTCTCCCGTGGCCAGCTAACGTCGCGGAGGCGCATGTCAACATTGCCCTTTCAGACCATCTCTCGCGCGCTAACGTTCTGGATGATACACAGAATGGATTTCGAGCTTGCCTCAGCACAGAGACAGCTCTCCTATTTATGGTAGAGCATTTGCGGGCAGTGCTCGATGCGGGTCAAACGGCGGCGCTTGATTTATTAGATCTGAGCGCCGCCTTTGATACCGTCTCGCACGGGATCCTTCTGCAGCGACTCGAGGAGGAAGGCGTGACTGGCACCGCACTGCAGTGGTTCCAATCGTTTCTGGCGGACCGTTCTTTCTGTGTGGCCGTCCCGCCCCACCAGTCCAAATTCCATCCTCTGACGCTTGGGGTCCCGCAGGGATCCTCACTGAGTCCCACGTTGTTCAATCTCTACGATAGGCCGCTGGCTGAGGTCGTAAAACACTGCGGTATGACCATGGTGTCTTACGTGGACGATACTCAGCTAGCGGTCATGATCAGCGGGGATTCTGGGGTGGAGGCCCCAAGATTCCGGGACGGACTATGGGCGGTGGCCAGTTGGATGACGTCCAACTGTCTCCAACTGAATGCCAAAAAAACAGAGATTATGGTCTTTGGCAAACAGACGGAACTCTGGGGCGATACATGGTGGCCCCCTGAGTTGGGTCCCACCCCTACGCTGGTCTTGGAGATAAAAAATCTTGGGGTGTGGCTGGACCCTACTCTTAGTTTTGTATGCCACACTAAAAGGATTGCGGCTTGCTGCTTTGGCATCTTGCGTAATTTGAGACCTGCACTCAAATTTTTTGACGCCTCGACCCGTCAACTTGTGGTACAGGCGACGGTGTTGTCTCGGCTTGACTATGCCAGCTCCCTTTTTATAGGGTTAAACCAGGCCGAGCTCACCCGTCTCCAGCGAGTGCAAAATGCAGCTGCCAGAGCAGTTGTAGGCCTTCCTAGGTTCTGTCCTGTTTCCCACACCTTGCGTGCACTTCACTGGCTACCAATTAGGCAGAGGATCCACTTTAAAGTGCTTTGTATGTCCTTTAAGATCCAAAAAGGGTCCTCTGCCCAGATCCTTCATAACCTTGTGTGTCCTTACATTCTGGGTCGTTTTTTACGTTCCTCGGACCGTGAATTAGCAGCAGTCCCACGTTTCAAACGCAGTCGAGCTGGGGGACGCTCCTTTCGTGTGCGTGCTGCTGCCTTGTGGAATGCCCTTCCATTCGAAATCTGGACTCTCGCTGACCTGCTTTCATTTCGTAGGGCTGTCAAGACTCTTTTGTTCCCGTAGTCTTCTCCCTTCCTAATGGCCATCTCATCAGTTATGTTGTGTGGCTTCCTTGTCAGGCGCCGGGACGCTCCTTCGCTGGAGCAGCTGTGCGCATAATAAATGCCAGTAACATAACATAACTTTTGATAAACCTGCAGTGAACAAAAAAGGACTATGCAACAAAGCCATGGAACTTGTGCCTCTTGAAATCCAAATTGCAACAGTTCGTCAAAAAACACCAGTCTACAATGATGTAGCCTCTGAACATACGTATCCAAAGATGAAAGAAAATCCGGAAGCAATTCCAACAATTGACAGAACTGCATCTGGCTACTTCATCAATTTCGATTACTTTTCGGATGATCCAAGTGAACATGAAGGAACGCCAGCAACAAAAACTTTTAAAGAAAAAATGACTGAACTATTTCATCAACTAAAAGAAACATATATGATTTCACAATGGATTGAATTATGGATTGTGTTAGGTGTACTTTTCCACCTACTTTGGCTCATCATGATTTTATGTTTGGGTAGATTTATTGATGGAAAATATAGTGCAATGGACACAGCAAGTCAGAACATCAACTTGGCCCTAAAGCCTCACAGCTCTTCTCACATTGAAAAAAGAGAACTGCCATCAGTGAACATCACAGCCAATCCTATACCTGGGGGTGTAGCATGAGACAAAACGGATTATGAAATCTATGGCCCGATTGAGCTCTTGAAATATCCACACCAGTTCAAGGTTTCCTTAAGTGACTTTGTGACACCAAGTACTTTCTCTGATGATTGGGACTTTGAAAATATTAATAATATGATGTCAGATTTAGAAATGTCAGCACAATTCACAGAACATGATTATTTGCAGGGTTCATCGAACTATGAAGAAATGTACTGTTTTAACCACTATGGTCATCACTATTTGCATAAATCTGCTAATCCCAGAATTTTTTTTTACTTATAACCAATGGGAACATTGTCCAACACCGCCAAAAGGCAGTTTGAAAACATTTTATGAGAAATTTCCATACTTTTCAGGGTTTAACAACACTGATCCACAAACGTTTTATTTCAAAATGTTAAATAAGACAGGAATGAAAAACATGTTGACAAATACTAAATTGATTTATTCTGGAAAATTTTATGAAAAAATGTCTACATTTGGTTTTGAATTTTGGAAAAATAACACTGAAACAAAAACCATCTGGGGTACAAAAGACTGGCAGGTCCAAGGTATAGAATCATTAATTAGAGCCTGCATGATCCCAGAACAGATAATATTCCTGAATGACACCATTCAACAAACAACCTGTCTTGGCTTAGCCAAGATAAAAGACTTAAACAAACCGTCTATTCCAAAGCCCATACCTGATAGTAATAGCACTACAGATGTGGAGATAGACTTATCCCATATTTTACACCATAACAGAACAAATCCTGATTGGAAAAAATGGTTGATCTGGCCCACAGACACTAATAACTGTCATGAAATATTCCTGAATAATAGACAGGGGTTCAAACAAAACAGGCCAGACCCTAGATATTCCCAGAGACAACATCCAGGGATAATTACAATATACAGTGTAGGGAAACTATGCCTTGAGTGGCTACAGAGATCCACACTGCAGGAAATCAAGCAACACTTAACTTTACTTAAAGAAGGTGCTGACTTGCGAGATTTCATACTGGGACCTCGCAAACAGCGTCAAAAACGTTTCATATACGCCGGTATATACGCAGCTTGGAAAGTAATGCAAATTGAAACTGCTGAAAAAATACGAGAAATTGATCGTATACATTTGGAAAAATCACTGTCTGTAGTGGACAATGGGTTAACGACTCTGTCCTCCAGAATTTATTCACTGGACAGCATTGTATCATCTGCTATTGATATAATAGAGCAGGACTTGCTAATGCTGCAACATGGCCAGTCCCAATTACGTTCTATTGTACAGCTAGGGTGGACGTTACATAATCTGCGTTCAGGTCACGTGCCATGGCGTCTAATCAACATAACGTCATTATTTTCTATCTTTAACTTACTGATAAACAAATCAGTTTGACACAAAAAGGAGCAGATTATACGATTCTGAGCATTGGAAAACTTGAGAGATTACCATTGACAATGTCAGAGAGACCTGTCATTGAATGGATAATACATGGTACAATCACAATTCCGATAACAACTTTTCAGTTTCAATATTGCCAAAAGTATATACCAGCAGGCCTGTATGAAAGGTTGGGTAAAGGATACATCAAGTCAACCTGGAAATTACCTTATAAACATAAATGTTAAAGTGAAGGGAAAAAAGAAGTATTCCTTAGTGGTAATAACTGTAAAAAAATCACTAGGCGGTACACTTCTGTGTCAAGGTATTAACTTGCATGGAGCCTGCAAAAGGTTAGTCAAATAACCTTTCATGTCACCTGCATGGCACTCCTGCAACACAGATAGAGCCCTTTTTCAGACAGCTATCCAACAGCAGCTACGTTGTAATAAATGACCGCAGCTGTTGTGGCATGGTGCCAGGATTATCCTATCTCGTGAGCGTTACTTCCAGGGTAATTTGCTGTATGCAAGTATTGTATCCAAACAGCAATCCAGACAAGGAGGCAACATTATGGCCTTCTGTGAATATCGCTTCTGTTCGAATTGATACTTTAAGCAGAATGAAGTCTATTCTTTTACAAAAAATTGTGCCTTTAACCTCGTCCAAAGAGACGTATGATCTGCAAGTTGCAAGGACAGCGGCAGAGATACATACCGTATTATCGACAAATTGCCCCATGCATTTCGTAGAAATGTTAAGCCAAATCGTAAACATGTCAGATATCAGTGGTATCGCACATGTATTTAAGACCATTTTTTCGGGACTGTTAGCACCCTTCGAAACAGTTCTGGGCATCTTCCCAAATTTTGTGCATTCTGTATTCGGCGGACTGCCTCTTCTTTTGGGACTCATAGCAGGATTTTTTATTTGTGTTCCTTCTGCTTCGATATGGCAAGTCAAGCCACAGACAAAACTCAGGCTACGATGGAAGAAACGATCCTGGCCATACGTTACCGAGAACGGATCACTAAAGTCCTCGGCTTTGCCCGGCCAAGAGATCTGAGTACTACCTGGTTTCTTTCATTCAGACCAATCTGGCAAGATTGCATCCTACCTATGCTTCGATGTCTGCTATGCGGAGAAGAATGCGTGTTGGACGTCTGTCTTACACTACCATCAACAGTACCTATGGATGTCAATACTTTGCTTGGTTCGGTGATGGCTCATGCAACGTGTTGTCCCCAGCGGCTACCTATTCTGATGACGGCATTCATTGAGACTTCACAATTACGATTAGGTGGCGGTGAAGTACGAGATGAAAGCAGCACCACACAGGTACAACCTTCTGTGAACATTGCTGATCCAGACATCGATGATGGCAATGATTCTCACATATGCACTATTGCAGCTTTTTCAAACTTGGTCGAACTTTCACCTACTGTTGTAGACCAATTTTTCTCACGCCTGTCTGATTTGATGTTCTCTCCTAACAACGAGAATAACTTTTGAAACAACAAGCACACAGCGTTCCCTGAACTCTGAGTTCGGCCTTCAGTTTTGATAAACAAGACTACTGAAAACAATTGGAACTATTTTTTTCCCCTGAAAGCGAAATTATTTTTTCCATTCCCAAAATATTTACCTTTTTCTGGCACACGGTACTCTGCTTAAAGTAGAACTATTCTTAGAGAACAGAACTTCTATTTTGAAACTCTAGAGACAATATTTTGATTCAGCCTCTAGCACTTGTACAGTATTGTATAAATATGTGATGAAATGGTCTCGACCTTCTTTTCTGTATTAAGAGCAATTTCATAAATGTAATTTTCGCAAATCATTCAGCCAATATTTATATGCATTATCTGAATGATACCACTGCTTGAAAAGCGTACAGTACAAATACTCATTTTCGTGTATATACCATATACCATTTCAAATGCAATTTATGTATTTTGGGGTGGGCTGGAAAACACATGCATCGTTATATGTTTAGTATGGCTTAGTATTTAGTAATGATGGACATTATACATGGAGTGGGTGTTGTGAATGTATCTAGGACCCAATTTAAATATTCCCGATTCATGCCCTTATATGGTTATAACAAAACATATCCTTATAAAGGCATAAGAATCATACCCATATTTAGTCATAGCCAATGCAGTCCAAATACGGCAAGGCTACTCCCATAGACTCCTAGAAAGTACAACGCGTTCTTTAAACAAACCAAGCCTCCAGCAGCCCGGGAAATCCCCCTGCTTTTGTTTTGATTTGTGCAAGAACTCCTGGAGTCCAGAAAGAACTGTAAGTTCTTAGTGACGTCTTATGTCCAACCTTACGTCAAACTCGGCACCTTCCAGGTATAAATATAGCAATGTTTGCCTTAAGCAAAGACACGGTGGTTTAGAGCAGAGCGGCTATCTACTACGGTCACTCCCCACGCAGCTCCCAGCACTGTATGCCGTGGCATCGTAGCGCTCACCTGCATTGCTCGTTATTTATCTAGTACTGTGCTTGCCTATCCGCTTGCGCTCACCCTGCTTGACTGTCTGCCGATAATTAATTGTAGCGTATCGCTGTATCATTTGTGGAAGCGTACACGCTATTGCTGTAGTGACATCGCAGCGCTTACGAGCATTATTCCCAATTACAGCTGCCCGTCTGCATTATTTACTGTTCGTAGCGCTTGAGCTTGTTAAGGCGCTTTGGAGCCTGCCTACTGCTTAGCCAAATAATTAGCGTCGCGCCACTCTCTGAAAGCACGCAGCCAGTAGGATTGTCTTGTGCTTGGCTACATTTGATTATATTGGTGCAATAGTGCAATTGTGCATAGCGTCCATTTCAGGCTGTGCCTCCATTCCAGTTTCGTTTCTGACCTGCTGCCATTTTGTGCTTTGTTGTTGTCCCTCCCTGCCCGGACCTCCGCCCCGCCCCCGCCTCCCAGCTGACCCTCCCTCCCACAGATACTATAGGCATCTCCTTCCGGCACACACGCTGTGACCACCCTGAAACCTTCAGCTACGGTCGCTCCGCACGCAGCTCCCAGCACTGAATGCCGTGGTATCGTAGCCCTCACCTGCATTGCTCGTTATTTATCTAGTACTGTGCTTGCCTATCCGCTTGCGCTCACCCTGCATCGCTCCCTCATTACTTTGTACTGTGCTTGACTGTCTGCCGATAATTAATTGTATTTAACAACAAGGGGTGGTGATGGACAGAGTTTCTGAATTAAGCAAAATACTCTCACCCAGTCAAGAGATCAGGGCTAGATCCAACACCGTTTTTTAGCTCACTGCACCATCCCAGCTCAGAACCTGGCTATATGCAAATGAGTCTGTTCCTGTCCCAGTGCATGATGGGAACAGGGCAAACCAAACTACCAAGCCAATTCTTACACTGGGAAGGAAACAAGCTTCCGGGGACCGGTTTCTGGCATTTCAGCCGTCGTCGGCCCGGCTTGCTTGAATCCTGATGGTGCAATGAGCAAGGGACTCATGTCTGAGTATACCCTTCCATGATTAGGGTGGACAAAATAATTAACAACAAGGGGTGGTGATGGACAGAGTTTCTGAATTAAGCAGAATACTCTCACCCAGTCAAGAGATCAGGGCTAGATCCAACACCGTTTTTTAGCTCACTGCACCATCCCAGCTCAGAACCTGGCTATATGCAAATTAGTCTGTTCCTGTCCCAGTGCATGATGGGAACAGGGCAAACCAAACTACCAAGCCATTCCTTACACTGGGAAGGAAATAAGCTTCCGGGGACCGGTTTCTGGCATTTCAGCCGTCGTCGGCCCGGCTTGCTTGAATCCTGATGGTGCAATGAGCAAGGGACTCACGTCTGAGTATACCCTTCCACGCTTAGGGTAGACAAAATATTTAACAACAAGGGGTGGTGATGGACAGAGTTTCTGAATTAAGCAGAATACTCTCACCCAGTCAAGAGATCAGGGCTAGATCCAACACCGTTTTTTAGCTCACTGCACCATCCCAGCTCAGAACCTGGCTATATGCAAATTAGTCTGTTCCTGTCCCAGTGCATGATGGGAACAGGGCAAACCAAACTACCACGCCAATTCTTACACTGGGAAGGAAACAAGCTTCCGGGGACCGGTTTCTGGCATTTCAGCCGTCGTCGGCCCGGCTTGCTTGAATCCTGATGGTGCAATGAGCAAGGGACTCACGTCTGAGTATACCCTTCCACGCTTAGTGTGGACAAAATATTTAACAACAAGGGGTGGTGATGGACAGAGTTTCTGAATTAAGCAGAATACTCCCACCCAGTCAAGAGATCAGGGCTAGATCCAACACCGTTTTTTAGCTCACTGCACCATCCCAGCTCAGAACCTGGCTATATGCAAATGAGTCTGTTTCTGTCCCAGTGCATGATGGGAACAGGGCAAACCAAACTACCAAGCCAATTCTTACACTGGGAAGGAAACAAGCTTCCGGGCACCGGTTTCTGGCATTTCAGCCGTCGTCGGCCCGGCTTGCTTGAATCCTGATGGTGCAACGAGCAAGGTACTCACGTCTGAGTATACCCTTCCACGCTTAGGGTGGACAAAATATTTAACAACAAGGGGTGGTGATGGACAGAGTTTCTGAATTAAGCAGAATACTCTCACCCAGTCAAGAGATCAGGGCTAGATCCAACACCGTTTTTTAGCTCACTGCACCATCCCAGCTCAGAACCTGGCTATATGCAAATTAGTCTGTTCCTGTCCCAGTGCATGATGGGAACAAGGCAAACCAAACTACCACGCCAATTCTTACACTGGGAAGGAAACAAGCTTCCGGGGACCGGTTTCTGGCATTTCAGCCGTCGTCGGCCCGGCTTGCTTGAATCCTGATGGTGCAATGAGCAAGGTACTCACGTCTGAGTATACCCTTCCACGCTTAGGGTGGACAAAATATTTAACAACAAGGGGTGGTGATGGACAGAGTTTCTGAATTAAGCAGAATACTCTCACCCAGTCAAGAGATCAGGGCTAGATCCAACACCGTTTTTTAGCTCACTGCACCATCCCAGCTCAGAACCTGGCTATATGCAAATGAGTCTGTTCCTGTCCCAGTGCATGATGGGAACAAGGCAAACCAAACTACCACGCCAATTCTTACACTGGGAAGGAAACAAGCTTACGGGGACCGGTTTCTGGCATTTCAGCCGTCGTCGGCCCGGCTTGCTTGAATCCTGATGGTGCAATGAGCAAGGGACTCACGTCTGAGTATACCCTTCCATGCTTAGGGTAGACAAAATATTTAACAACAAGGGGTGGTGATGGACAGAGTTTCTGAATTAAGCAGAATACTCCCACCCAGTCAAGAGATCAGGGCTAGATCCAACACCGTTTTTTAGCTCACTGCACCATCCCAGCTCAGAACCTGGCTATATGCAAATGAGTCTGTTTCTGTCCCAGTGCATGATGGGAACAGGGCAAACCAAACTACCAAGCCAATTCTTACACTGGGAAGGAAACAAGCTTCCGGGCACCGGTTTCTGGCATTTCAGCCGTCGTCGGCCCGGCTTGCTTGAATCCTGATGGTGCAATGAGCAAGGTACTCACGTCTGAGTATACCCTTCCACGCTTAGGGTGGACAAAATATTTAACAACAAGGGGTGGTGATGGACAGAGTTTCTGAATTAAGCAGAATACTCTCACCCAGTCAAGAGATCAGGGCTAGATCCAACACCGTTTTTTAGCTCACTGCACCATCCCAGCTCAGAACCTGGCTATATGCAAATTAGTCTGTTCCTGTCCCAGTGCATGATGGGAACAAGGCAAACCAAACTACCACGCCAATTCTTCCACTGGGAAGGAAACAAGCTTCCGGGGACTGGTTTCTGGCATTTCAGCCGTCGTCGGCCCGGCTTGCTTGAATCCTGATGGTGCAATGAGCAAGGGACTCACGTCTGAGTATACCCTTCCACGCTTAGGGTGGACAAAATATTTAACAACAAGGGGTGGTGATGGACAGAGTTTCTGAATTAAGCAGAATACTCCCACCCAGTCAAGAGATCAGGGCTAGATCCAACACCGTTTTTTAGCTCACTGCACCATCCCAGCTCAGAACCTGGCTATATGCAAATGAGTCTGTTTCTGTCCCAGTGCATGATGGGAACAGGGCAAACCAAACTACCAAGCCAATTCTTACACTGGGAAGGAAACAAGCTTCCGGGCACCGGTTTCTGGCATTTCAGCCGTCGTCGGCCCGGCTTGCTTGAATCCTGATGGTGCAATGAGCACGGTACTCACGTCTGAGTATACCCTTCCACGCTTAGGGTGGACAAAATATTTAACAACAAAGGGTGGTGATGGACAGAGTTTCTGAATTAAGCAGAATACTCTCACCCAGTCAAGAGATCAGGGCTAGATCCAACACCGTTTTTTAGCTCACTGCACCATCCCAGCTCAGAACCTGGCTATATGCAAATTAGTCTGTTCCTGTCCCAGTGCATGATGGGAACAAGGCAAACCAAACTACCACGCCAATTCTTACACTGGGAAGGAAACAAGCTTCCGGGGACCGGTTTCTGGCATTTCAGCCGTCGTCGGCCCGGCTTGCTTGAATCCTGATGGTGCAATGAGCAAGGGACTCACGTCTGAGTATACCCTTCCACGCTTAGGGTGGACAAAATATTTAACAACAAGGGGTGGTGATGGACAGAGTTTCTGAATTAAGCAGAATACTCTCACCCAGTCAAGAGATCAGGGCTAGATCCAACACCGTTTTTTAGCTCACTGCACCATCCCAGCTCAGAACCTGGCTATATGCAAATGAGTCTGTTCCTGTCCCAGTGCATGATGGGAACAGGGCAAACCAAACTACCAAGCCAATTCTTACACTGGGAAGGAAACAAGCTTCCGGGGCCCGGTTTCTGGCATTTCAGCCGTCGTCGGCCCGGCTTGCTTGAATCCTGATGGTGCAATGAGCAAGGGACTCACGTCTGAGTATACCCTTCCACGCTTAGGGTGGACAAAATATTTAACAACAAGGGGTGGTGATGGACAGAGTTTCTGAATTAAGCAGAATACTCTCACCCAGTCAAGAGATCAGGGCTAGATCCAACACCGTTTTTTAGCTCACTGCACCATCCCAGCTCAGAACCTGGCTATATGCAAATTAGTCTGTTCCTGTCCCAGTGCATGATGGGAACAGGGCAAACCAAACTACCAAGCCAATTCTTACACTGGGAAGGAAACAAGCTTCCGGGGGCCCGTTTCTGGCATTTCAGCCGTCGTCGGCCCGGCTTGCTTGAATCCTGATGGTGCAATGAGCAAGGTACTCACACCTGAGTATACCCTTCCACGCTTAGGGTGGACAAAATATTTAACAACAAGGGGTGGTGATGGACAGAGTTTCTGAATTAAGCAGAATACTCTCACCCAGTCAAGAGATCAGGGCTAGATCCAACACCGTTTTTAGCTCACTGCACCATCCCAGCTCAGAACCTGGCTATATGCAAATTAGTCTGTTCCTGTCCCAGTGCATGATGGGAACAAGGCAAACCAAACTACCAAGCCAATTCTTACACTGGGAAGGAAACAAGCTTCCAGGGACCGGTTTTTGGCATTTCAGCCGTCGTCGGCCCGGCTTGCTTGAATCCTGATGGGGCAATGAGCAAGGGACTCACGTCTGAGTATACCCTTCCACGCTTAGGGTGGACAAAATATTTAACAACAAGGGGTGGTGATGGACAGAGTTTCTGAATTAAGCAGAATACTCTCACCCAGTCAAGAGATCAGGGCTAGATAAAACACCGTTTTTTAGCTCACTGCACCATCCCAGCTCAGAACCTGGCTATATGCAAATTAGTCTGTTCCTGTCCCAGTGCATGATGGGAACAGGGCAAACCAAACTACCAAGCCAATTCTTACACTGGGAAGGAAACAAGCTTTCCGGGCCCGGTTTCTGGCATTTCAGCCGCCGTCGGCCTGTCTTGCTTGAATCCTGATGGTGCAATGAGCAAGGGACTCACGTCTGAGTATACACTTCCACGCTTAGGGTGGACAAAATATTTAACAACAAGGGGTGGTGATGGACAGAGTTTCTGAATTAAGCAGAATACTCTCACCCAGTCTAGAGATCAGGGCTAGATCCAACACCGTTTTTTAGCTCACTGCACCATCCCAGCTCAGAACATGGCTATATGCAAATTTTCTGTTCCTGTGTCAGTGCATGATGGGAACAGGGCAAAGCAAACTACCAAGCCAATTCTTACACTGGGAAGGAAACAAGCTTCCGGGCACCGGTTTCTGGCATTTCAGCCGTCGTCCGCCCGGCTTGCTTCAATCCTGATGGTGCAATGAGCAAGGTACTCACGTCTGAGTATACCCTTCCACGCTTAGGGTGGACAAAATATTTAACAACAAGGGGTGGTGATGGACAGAGTTTCTGAATTAAGCAGAATACTCTCACCCAGTCAAGAGATCAGGGCTAGATCCAACACCGTTTTTTAGCTCACTGCACCATCCCAGCTCAGAACCTGGCTATATGCAAATTAGTCTGTTCCTGTCCCAGTGCATGATGGGAACAAGGCAAACCAAACTACCAAGCCAATTCTTACACTGGGAAGGAAACAAGCTTCCGGGCACCGGTTTCTGGCATTTCAGCCGTCGTCGGCCCGGCTTGCTTGAATCCTGATGGTGCAATGAGCAAGGTACTCACGTCTGAGTATACCCTTCCACGCTTAGGGTGGACAAAATATTTAACAACAAGGGGTGGTGATGGACAGAGTTTCTGAATTAAGCAGAATACTCTCACCCAGTCAAGAGATCAGGGCTAGATCCAACACCGTTTTTTAGCTCACTGCACCATCCCAGCTCAGAACCTGGCTATATGCAAATTAGTCTGTTCCTGTCCCAGTGCATGATGGGAACAGGGCAAACCAAACTACCAAGCCAATTCTTACACTGGGAAGGAAACAAGCTTCCGGGGGCCGGTTTCTGGCATTTCAGCCGTCGTCGGCCCGGCTTGCTTGAATCCTGATGGTGCAATGAGCAAGGTACTCACGTCTGAGTATACCCTTCCACGCTTAGGGTGGACAAAATATTTAACAACAAGGGGTGGTGATGGACAGAGTTTCTGAATTAAGCAGAATACTCTCACCCAGTCAAGAGATCAGGGCTAGATCCAACACCGTTTTTTAGCTCACTGCACCATCCCAGCTCAGAACCTGGCTATATGCAAATTAGTCTGTTCCTGTCCCAGTGCATGATGGGAACAAGGCAAACCAAACTACCACGCCAATTCTTACACTGGGAAGGAAACAAGCTTCCGGGGACCGGTTTCTGGCATTTCAGCCGTCGCCGGCCCTGCTTGCTTGAATCCTGATGGTGCAATGAGCAAGGGACTCACGTCTGAGTATACCCTTCCACGCTTAGGGTGGACAAAATATTTAACAACAAGGGGTGGTGATGGACAGAGTTTCTGAATTAAGCAGAATACTCTCACCCAGTCAAGAGATCAGGGCTAGATCCAACACCGTTTTTTAGCTCACTGCACCATCCCAGCTCAGAACCTGGCTATATGCAAATGAGTCTGTTCCTGTCCCAGTGCATGATGGGAACAGGGCAAACCAAACTACCAAGCCAATTCTTACACTGGGAAGGAAACAAGCTTCCGGGGCCCGGTTTCTGGCATTTCAGCCGTCGTCGGCCCGGCTTGCTTGAATCCTGATGGTGCAATGAGCAAGGGACTCACGTCTGAGTATACCCTTCCACGCTTAGGGTGGACAAAATATTTAACAACAAGGGGTGGTGATGGACAGAGTTTCTGAATTAAGCAGAATACTCTCACCCAGTCAAGAGATCAGGGCTAGATCCAACACCGTTTTTTAGCTCACTGCACCATCCCAGCTCAGAACCTGGCTATATGCAAATTAGTCTGTTCCTGTCCCAGTGCATGATGGGAACAGGGCAAACCAAACTACCAAGCCAATTCTTACACTGGGAAGGAAACAAGCTTCCGGGGGCCGGTTTCTGGCATTTCAGCCGTCGTCGGCCCGGCTTGCTTGAATCCTGATGGTGCAATGAGCAAGGTACTCACATCTGAGTATACCCTTCCACGCTTAGGGTGGACAAAATATTTAACAACAAGGGGTGGTGATGGACAGAGTTTCTGAATTAAGCAGAATACTCTCACCCAGTCAAGAGATCAGGGCTAGATCAACACCGTTTTTTAGCTCACTGCACCATCCCAGCTCAGAACCTGGCTATATGCAAATTAGTCTGTTCCTGTCCCAGTGCATGATGGGAACAAGGCAAACCAAACTACCAAGCCAATTCTTACACTGGGAAGGAAACAAGCTTCCGGGGACCGGTTTTTGGCATTTCAGCCGTCGTCGGCCCGGCTTGCTTGAATCCTGATGGTGCAATGAGCAAGGGACTCACGTCTGAGTATACCCTTCCACGCTTAGGGTGGACAAAATATTTAACAACAAGGGGTGGTGATGGACAGAGTTTCTGAATTAAGCAGAATACTCTCACCCAGTCAAGAGATCAGGGCTAGATAAAACACCGTTTTTTAGCTCACTGCACCATCCCAGCTCAGAACCTGGCTATATGCAAATTAGTCTGTTCCTGTCCCAGTGCATGATGGGAACAGGGCAAACCAAACTACCAAGCCAATTCTTACACTGGGAAGGAAACAAGCTTTCCGGGCCCGGTTTCTGGCATTTCAGCCGTCGTCGGCCTGTCTTGCTTGAATCCTGATGGTGCAATGAGCAAGGGACTCACGTCTGAGTATACACTTCCACGCTTAGGGTGGACAAAATATTTAACAACAAGGGGTGGTGATGGACAGAGTTTCTGAACTAAGCAGAATACTCTCACCCAGTCAAGAGATCAGGGCTAGATCCAACACCGTTTTTTAGCTCACTGCACCATCCCAGCTCAGAACATGGCTATATGCAAATTTTCTGTTCCTGTGTCAGTGCATGATGGGAACAGGGCAAAGCAAACTACCAAGCCAATTCTTACACTGGGAAGGAAACAAGTTTCTGGGCACCGGTTTCTGGCATTTCAGCCTTCGTCCGCCCGGCTTGCTTCAATCCTGATGGTGCAATGAGCAAGGTACTCACGTCTGAGTATACCCTTCCACGCTTATGGTGGACAAAATATTTAACAACAAGGGGTGGTGATGGACAGAGTTTCTGAATTAAGCAGAATACTCTCACCCAGTCAAGAGATCAGGGCTAGATCCAACACCGTTTTTTAGCTCACTGCACCATCCCAGCTCAGAACCTGGCTATATGCAAATTAGTCTGTTCCTGTCCCAGTGCATGATGGGAACAAGGCAAACCAAACTACCAAACCAATTCTTACACTGGGAAGGAAACAAGCTTCCGGGCACCGGTTTCTGGCATTTCAGCCGTCGTCGGCCCGGCTTGCTTGAATCCTGATGGTGCAATGAGCAAGGTACTCACGTCTGAGTATACCCTTCCACGCTTAGGGTGGACAAAATATTTAACAACAAGGGCTGGTGATGGACAGAGTTTCTGAATTAAGCAGAATACTCTCACCCAGTCAAGAGATCAGGGCTAGATCCAACACCGTTTTTTAGCTCACTGCACCATCCCAGCTCAGAACCTGGCTATATGCAAATTAGTCTGTTCCTGTCCCAGTGCATGATGGGAACAGGGCAAACCAAACTACCAAGCCAATTCTTACACTGGGAAGGAAACAAGCTTCCGGGGGCCGGTTTCTGGCATTTCAGCCGTCGTCGGCCCGGCTTGCTTGAATCCTGATGGTGCAATGAGCAAGGTACTCACATCTGAGTATACCCTTCCACGCTTAGGGTGGACAAAATATTTAACAACAAGGGGTGGTGATGGACAGAGTTTCTGAATTAAGCAGAATACTCTCACCCAGTCAAGAGATCAGGGCTAGATCCAACACCGTTTTTTCGCTCACTGCACCATCCCAGCTCAGAACCTGGCTATATGCAAATTAGTCTGTTCCTGTCCCAGTGCACGATGGGAACAAGGCAAACCAAACTACCAAGCCAATTCTTACACTGGGAAGGAAACAAGCTTCCAGGGACCGGTTTCTGGCATTTCAGCCGTCGTCGGCCCGGCTTGCTTGAATCCTGATGGTGCAATGAGCAAGGGACTCACGTCTGAGTATACCCTTCCACGCTTAGGGTGGACACAATATTTAACAACAAGGAGTTGTGATGGACAGAGTTTCTGAATTAAGCAGAATGCTCTCACCCAGTCAAGAGATCAGGGCTAGATAAAACACCGTTTTTTAGCTCACTGCACCATCCCAGCTCAGAACCTGGCTATATGCAAATTAGTCTGTTCCTGTCCCAGTGCATGATGGGAACAGGGCAAACCAAACTACCGAGCCAATTATTACACTGGGAAGGAAACAAGCTTCCGGGGCCCGGTTTCTGGCATTTCAGCCGTCGTCGGCCCGGCTTGCTTGAATCCTGATGGTGCAATGAGCAAGGGACTCACGTCTGAGTATACCCTTCCACGCTTAGGGTGGACAAAATATTTAACAACAAGGGGTGGTGATGGACAGAGTTTCTGAATTAAGCAGAATACTCTCACCCAGTCAAGAGATCAGGGCTAGATCCAACACCGTTTTTTAGCTCACTGCACCATCCCAGCTCAGAACCTGGCTATATGCAAATTAGTCTGTTCCTGTCCCAGTGCACGATGGGAACAGGGCAAACCAAACTACCAAGCCAATTCTTGCACTGGGAAGGAAACAAGCTTCCGGGGGCCGGTTTCTGGCATTTCAGCCGTCGTCGGCCCGGCTTGCTTGAATCCTGATGGTGCAATGAGCAAGGTACTCACGTCTGAGTATACCCTTCCACGCTTAGGGTGGACAAAATATTTAACAACAAGGGGTGGTGATGGACAGAGTTTCTGAATTAAGCAGAATACTCTCACCCAGTCAAGAGATCAGGGCTAGATCCAACACCGTTTTTTAGCTCACTGCACCATCCCAGCTCAGAACCTGGCTATATGCAAATTAGTCTGTTCCTGTCCCAGTGCACGATGGGAACAGGGCAAACCAAACTTCCAAGCCAATTCTTGCACTGGGAAGGAAACAAGCTTCCGGGGGCCGGTTTCTGGCATTTCAGCCGTCGTCGGCCCGGCTTGCTTGAATCCTGATGGTGCAATGAGCAAGGTACTCACGTCTGAGTATACCCTTCCACGCTTAGGGTGGACAAAATATTTAACAACAAGGGGTGGTGATGGACAGAGTTTCTGAATTAAGCAGAATACTCTCACCCAGTCAAGAGATCAGGGCTAGATCCAACACCGTTTTTTAGCTCACTGCACCATCCCAGCTCAGAACCTGGCTATATGCAAATTAGTCTGTTCCTGTCCCAGTGCATGATGGGAACAAGGAAAACCAAACTACCAAGCCAATTCTTACACTGGGAAGGAAACAAGCTTTCGGGGACCGGTTTCTGGCATTTCAGCCGTCGTCGGCCCGGCTTGCTTGAATCCTGATGGTGCAATGAGCAAGGGACTCACGTCTGAGTATACCCTTCCACGCCTAGGGTGGACAAAATATTTAACAACAAGGGGTGGTGATGGACAGAGTTTTTGAATTAAGCAGAATACTCTCACCCAGTCAAGAGATCAGGGCTAGATCCAACACCGTTTTTTAGCTCACTGCACCATCCCAGCTCAGATCCTGGCTATATGCAAATTAGTCTGCTCCTGTCCCAGTGCATGATGGGAACAGGGCAAACCAAACTATCAGGCCAATTCTTACACTGGGAAGGAAACAAGCTTCGGGGGCCGGTTTCTGGCATTTCAGCCGTCGTCGGCCCGGCTTGCTTGAATCCTGATGGTGCAATGAGCAATTGACTCACGTCTGAGTATACCCTTCCACGCTTAGGGTGGACAAAATATTTAACAACAAGGGGTGGTGATGGACAGAGTTTCTGAATTAAGCAGAATACTCTCACCCAGTCAAGAGATCAGGGCTAGATCCAACACCGTTTTTTAGCTCACTGCACCATCCCAGCTCAGAACCTGGCTATATGCAAATTAGTCTGTTCCTGTCCCAGTGCATGATGGGAACAGGGCAAACCAAACTACCAAGCCAATTCTTACACTGGGAAGGAAACAAGCTTTCCGGGCCCGGTTTCTGGCATTTCAGCCGTCGTTGGCCTGTCTTGCTTGAATCCTGATGGTGCAATGAGCAAGGGACTCACGTCTGAGTATACACTTCCACGCTTAGGGTGGACAAAATATTTAACAACAAGGGGTGGTGATGGACAGAGTTTCTGAATTAAGCAGAATACTCTCACCCAGTCAAGAGATCAGGGCTAGATCCAACACCGTTTTTTAGCTCACTGCACCATCCCAGCTCAGAACATGGCTATATGCAAATTTTCTGTTCCTGTGTCAGTGCATGATGGGAACAGGGCAAACCAAACTACCACGCCAATTCTTACACTGGGAAGGAAACAAGCTTCCGGGGACCGGTTTCTGGCATTTCAGCCGTCGTCGGCCCGGCTTGCTTGAATCCTGATGGTGCAATGAGCAAGGGACTCACGTCTGAGTATACCCTTCCACGCTTAGGGTGGACAAAATATTTAACAACAAGGGGTGGTGATGGACAGAGTTTCTGAATTAAGCAGAATACTCCCACCCAGTCAAGAGATCAGGGCTAGATCCAACACCGTTTTTTAGCTCACTGCACCATCCCAGCTCAGAACCTGGCTATATGCAAATGAGTCTGTTTCTGTCCCAGTGCATGATGGGAACAGGGCAAACCAAACTACCAAGCCAATTCTTACACTGGGAAGGAAACAAGCTTCCGGGCACCGGTTTCTGGCATTTCAGCCGTCGTCGGCCCGGCTTGCTTGAATCCTGATGGTGCAATGAGCAAGGTACTCACGTCTGAGTATACCCTTCCACGCTTAGGGTGGACAAAATATTTAACAACAAGGGGTGGTGATGGACAGAGTTTCTGAATTAAGCAGAATACTCTCACCCAGTCAAGAGATCAGGGCTAGATCCAACACCGTTTTTTAGCTCACTGCACCATCCCAGCTCAGAACCTGGCTATATGCAAATTAGTCTGTTCCTGTCCCAGTGCATGATGGGAACAAGGCAAACCAAACTACCACGCCAATTCTTACACTGGGAAGGAAACAAGCTTCCGGGGACCGGTTTCTGGCATTTCAGCCGTCGTCGGCCCGGCTTGCTTGAATCCTGATGGTGCAATGAGCAAGGGACTCACGTCTGAGTATACCCTTCCACGCTTAGGGTGGACAAAATATTTAACAACAAGGGGTGGTGATGGACAGAGTTTCTGAATTAAGCAGAATACTCTCACCCAGTCAAGAGATCAGGGCTAGATCCAACACCGTTTTTTAGCTCACTGCACCATCCCAGCTCAGAACCTGGCTATATGCAAATGAGTCTGTTCCTGTCCCAGTGCATGATGGGAACAGGGCAAACCAAACTACCAAGCCAATTCTTACACTGGGAAGGAAACAAGCTTCCGGGGCCCGGTTTCTGGCATTTCAGCCGTCGTCGGCCCGGCTTGCTTGAATCCTGATGGTGCAATGAGCAAGGGACTCACGTCTGAGTATACCCTTCCACGCTTAGGGTGGACAAAATATTTAACAACAAGGGGTGGTGATGGACAGAGTTTCTGAATTAAGCAGAATACTCTCACCCAGTCAAGAGATCAGGGCTAGATCCAACACCGTTTTTTAGCTCACTGCACCATCCCAGCTCAGAACCTGGCTATATGCAAATTAGTCTGTTCCTGTCCCAGTGCATGATGGGAACAGGGCAAACCAAACTACCAAGCCAATTCTTACACTGGGAAGGAAACAAGCTTCCGGGGGCCCGTTTCTGGCATTTCAGCCGTCGTCGGCCCGGCTTGCTTGAATCCTGATGGTGCAATGAGCAAGGTACTCACATCTGAGTATACCCTTCCACGCTTAGGGTGGACAAAATATTTAACAACAAGGGGTGGTGATGGACAGAGTTTCTGAATTAAGCAGAATACTCTCACCCAGTCAAGAGATCAGGGCTAGATCCAACACCGTTTTTAGCTCACTGCACCATCCCAGCTCAGAACCTGGCTATATGCAAATTAGTCTGTTCCTGTCCCAGTGCATGATGGGAACAAGGCAAACCAAACTACCAAGCCAATTCTTACACTGGGAAGGAAACAAGCTTCCGGGGACCGGTTTTTGGCATTTCAGCCGTCGTCGGCCCGGCTTGCTTGAATCCTGATGGTGCAATGAGCAAGGGACTCACGTCTGAGTATACCCTTCCACGCTTAGGGTGGACAAAATATTTAACAACAAGGGGTGGTGATGGACAGAGTATCTGAATTAAGCAGAATACTCTCACCCAGTCAAGAGATCAGGGCTAGATAAAACACCGTTTTTTAGCTCACTGCACCATCCCAGCTCAGAACCTGGCTATATGCAAATTAGTCTGTTCCTGTCCCAGTGCATGATGGGAACAGGGCAAACCAAACTACCAAGCCAATTCTTACACTGGGAAGGAAACAAGCTTTCCGGGCCCGGTTTCTGGCATTTCAGCCGCCGTCGGCCTGTCTTGCTTGAATCCTGATGGTGCAATGAGCAAGGGACTCACGTCTGAGTATACACTTCCACGCTTAGGGTGGACAAAATATTTAACAACAAGGGGTGGTGATGGACAGAGTTTCTGAATTAAGCAGAATACTCTCACCCAGTCAAGAGATCAGGGCTAGATCCAACACCGTTTTTTAGCTCACTGCACCATCCCAGCTCAGAACATGGCTATATGCAAATTTTCTGTTCCTGTGTCAGTGCATGATGGGAACAGGGCAAAGCAAACTACCAAGCCAATTCTTACACTGGGAAGGAAACAAGCTTCCGGGCACCGGTTTCTGGCATTTCAGCCGTCGTCCGCCCGGCTTGCTTCAATCCTGATGGTGCAATGAGCAAGGTACTCACGTCTGAGTATACCCTTCCACGCTTAGGGTGGACAAAATATTTAACAACAAGGGGTGGTGATGGACAGAGTTTCTGAATTAAGCAGAATACTCTCACCCAGTCAAGAGATCAGGGCTAGATCCAACACCGTTTTTTAGCTCACTGCACCATCCCAGCTCAGAACCTGGCTATATGCAAATTAGTCTGTTCCTGTCCCAGTGCATGATGGGAACAAGGCAAACCAAACTACCAAGCCAATTCTTACACTGGGAAGGAAACAAGCTTCCGGGCACCGGTTTCTGGCATTTCAGCCGTCGTCGGCCCGGCTTGCTTGAATCCTGATGGTGCAATGAGCAATGTACTCACGTCTGAGTATACCCTTCCACGCTTAGGGTGGACAAAATATTTAACAACAAGGGGTGGTGATGGACAGAGTTTCTGAATTAAGCAGAATACTCTCACCCAGTCAAGAGATCAGGGCTAGATCCAACACCGTTTTTTAGCTCACTGCACCATCCCAGCTCAGAACCTGGCTATATGCAAATTAGTCTGTTCCTGTCCCAGTGCATGATGGGAACAGGGCAAACCAAACTACCACGCCAATTCTTACACTGGGAAGGAAACAAGCTTCCGGGCACCGGTTTCTGGCATTTCAGCCGTCGTCGGCCCGGCTTGCTTGAATCCTGATGGTGCAATGAGCAAGGTACTCACGTCTGAGTATACCCTTCCACGCTTAGGGTGGACAAAATATTTAACAACAAGGGGTGGTGATGGACAGAGTTTCTGAATTAAGCAGAATACTCTCACCCAGTCAAGAGATCAGGGCTAGATCCAACACCGTTTTTTAGCTCACTGCACCATCCCAGCTCAGAACCTGGCTATATGCAAATTAGTCTGTTCCTGTCCCAGTGCATGATGGGAACAAGGCAAACCAAACTACCACGCCAATTCTTACACTGGGAAGGAAACAAGCTTCCGGGGACCGGTTTCTGGCATCTCAGCCGTCGCCGGCCCGGCTTGCTTGAATCCTGATGGTGCAATGAGCAAGGGACTCACGTCTGAGTATACCCTTCCACGCTTAGGGTGGACAAAATATTTAACAACAAGGGGTGGTGATGGACAGAGTTTCTGAATTAAGCAGAATACTCTCACCCAGTCAAGAGATCAGGGCTAGATCCAACACCGTTTTTTAGCTCACTGCACCATCCCAGCTCAGAACCTGGCTATATGCAAATGAGTCTGTTCCTGTCCCAGTGCATGATGGGAACAGGGCAAACCAAACTACCAAGCCAATTCTTACACTGGGAAGGAAACAAGCTTCCGGGGCCCGGTTTCTGGCATTTCAGCCGTCGTCGGCCCGGCTTGCTTGAATCCTGATGGTGCAATGAGCAAGGGACTCACGTCTGAGTATACCCTTCCACGCTTAGGGTGGACAAAATATTTAACAACAAGGGGTGGTGATGGACAGAGTTTCTGAATTAAGCAGAATACTCTCACCCAGTCAAGAGATCAGGGCTAGATCCAACACCGTTTTTTAGCTCACTGCACCATCCCAGCTCAGAACCTGGCTATATGCAAATTAGTCTGTTCCTGTCCCAGTGCATGATGGGAACAGGGCAAACCAAACTACCAAGCCAATTCTTACACTGGGAAGGAAACAAGCTTCCGGGGGCCGGTTTCTGGCATTTCAGCCGTCGTCGGCCCGGCTTGCTTGAATCCTGATGGTGCAATGAGCAAGGTACTCACATCTGAGTATACCCTTCCACGCTTAGGGTGGACAAAATATTTAACAACAAGGGGTGGTGATGGACAGAGTTTCTGAATTAAGCAGAATACTCTCACCCAGTCAAGAGATCAGGGCTAGATCAACACCGTTTTTTAGCTCACTGCACCATCCCAGCTCAGAACCTGGCTATATGCAAATTAGTCTGTTCCTGTCCCAGTGCATGATGGGAACAAGGCAAACCAAACTACCAAGCCAATTCTTACACTGGGAAGGAAACAAGCTTCCGGGGACCGGTTTTTGGCATTTCAGCCGTCGTCGGCCCGGCTTGCTTGAATCCTGATGGTGCAATGAGCAAGGGACTCACGTCTGAGTATACCCTTCCACGCTTAGGGTGGACAAAATATTTAACAACAAGGGGTGGTGATGGACAGAGTTTCTGAATTAAGCAGAATACTCTCACCCAGTCAAGAGATCAGGGCTAGATAAAACACCGTTTTTTAGCTCACTGCACCATCCCAGCTCAGAACCTGGCTATATGCAAATTAGTCTGTTCCTGTCCCAGTGCATGATGGGAACAGGGCAAACCAAACTACCAAGCCAATTCTTACACTGGGAAGGAAACAAGCTTTCCGGGCCCGGTTTCTGGCATTTCAGCCGTCGTCGGCCTGTCTTGCTTGAATCCTGATGGTGCAATGAGCAAGGGACTCACGTCTGAGTATACACTTCCACGCTTAGGGTGGACAAAATATTTAACAACAAGGGGTGGTGATGGACAGAGTTTCTGAATTAAGCAGAATACTCTCACCCAGTCAAGAGATCAGGGCTAGATCCAACACCGTTTTTTAGCTCACTGCACCATCCCAGCTCAGAACATGGCTATATGCAAATTTTCTGTTCCTGTGTCAGTGCATGATGGGAACAGGGCAAAGCAAACTACCAAGCCAATTCTTACACTGGGAAGGAAACAAGTTTCTGGGCACCGGTTTCTGGCATTTCAGCCGTCGTCCGCCCGGCTTGCTTCAATCCTGATGGTGCAATGAGCAAGGTACTCACGTCTGAGTATACCCTTCCACGCTTATGGTGGACAAAATATTTAACAACAAGGGGTGGTGATGGACAGAGTTTCTGAATTAAGCAGAATACTCTCACCCAGTCAAGAGATCAGGGCTAGATCCAACACCGTTTTTTAGCTCACTGCACCATCCCAGCTCAGAACCTGGCTATATGCAAATTAGTCTGTTCCTGTCCCAGTGCATGATGGGAACAAGGCAAACCAAACTACCAAGCCAATTCTTACACTGGGAAGGAAACAAGCTTCCGGGCACCGGTTTCTGGCATTTCAGCCGTCGTCGGCCCGGCTTGCTTGAATCCTGATGGTGCAATGAGCAAGGTACTCACGTCTGAGTATACCCTTCCACGCTTAGGGTGGACAAAATATTTAACAACAAGGGCTGGTGATGGACAGAGTTTCTGAATTAAGCAGAATACTCTCACCCAGTCAAGAGATCAGGGCTAGATCCAACACCGTTTTTTAGCTCACTGCACCATCCCAGCTCAGAACCTGGCTATATGCAAATTAGTCTGTTCCTGTCCCAGTGCATGATGGGAACAGGGCAAACCAAACTACCAAGCCAATTCTTACACTGGGAAGGAAACAAGCTTCCGGGGGCCGGTTTCTGGCATTTCAGCCGTCGTCGGCCCGGCTTGCTTGAATCCTGATGGTGCAATGAGCAAGGTACTCACATCTGAGTATACCCTTCCACGCTTAGGGTGGACAAAATATTTAACAACAAGGGGTGGTGATGGACAGAGTTTCTGAATTAAGCAGAATACTCTCACCCAGTCAAGAGATCAGGGCTAGATCCAACACCGTTTTTTCGCTCACTGCACCATCCCAGCTCAGAACCTGGCTATATGCAAATTAGTCTGTTCCTGTCCCAGTGCACGATGGGAACAAGGCAAACCAAACTACCAAGCCAATTCTTACACTGGGCAAGAAACAAGCTTCCAGGGACCGGTTTCTGGCATTTCAGCCGTCGTCGGCCCGGCTTGCTTGAATCCTGATGGTGCAATGAGCAAGGGACTCACGTCTGAGTATACCCTTCCACGCTTAGGGTGGACAAAATATTTAACAACAAGGGGTGGTGATGGACAGAGTTTCTGAATTAAGCAGAATACTCTCACCCAGTCAAGAGATCAGGGCTAGATCCAACACCGTTTTTTAGCTCACTGCACCATCCCAGCTCAGAACCTGGCTATATGCAAATTAGTCTGTTCCTGTCCCAGTGCACGATGGGAACAGGGCAAACCAAACTACCAAGCCAATTCTTGCACTGGGAAGGAAACAAGCTTCCGGGGGCCGGTTTCTGGCATTTCAGCCGTCGTCGGCCCGGCTTGCTTGAATCCTGATGGTGCAATGAGCAAGGTACTCACGTCTGAGTATACCCTTCCACGCTTAGGGTGGACAAAATATTTAACAACAAGGGGTGGTGATGGACAGAGTTTCTGAATTAAGCAGAATACTCTCACCCAGTCAAGAGATCAGGGCTAGATCCAACACCGTTTTTTAGCTCACTGCACCATCCCAGCTCAGAACCTGGCTATATGCAAATTAGTCTGTTCCTGTCCCAGTGCACGATGGGAACAGGGCAAACCAAACTACCACGCCAATTCTTGCACTGGGAAGGAAACAAGCTTCCGGGGGCCGGTTTCTGGCATTTCAGCCGTCGTCGGCCCGGCTTGCTTGAATCCTGATGGTGCAATGAGCAAGGTACTCACGTCTGAGTATACCCTTCCACGCTTAGGGTGGACAAAATATTTAACAACAAGGGGTGGTGATGGACAGAGTTTCTGAATTAAGCAGAATACTCTCACCCAGTCAAGAGATCAGGGCTAGATCCAACACCGTTTTTTAGCTCACTGCACCATCCCAGCTCAGAACCTGGCTATATGCAAATTAGTCTGTTCCTGTCCCAGTGCATGATGGGAACAAGGCAAACCAAACTACCAAGCCAATTCTTACACTGGGAAGGAAACAAGCTTTCGGGGACCGGTTTCTGGCATTTCAGCCGTCGTCGGCCCGGCTTGCTTGAATCCTGATGGTGCAATGAGCAAGGGACTCACGTCTGAGTATACCCTTCCACGCCTAGGGTGGACAAAATATTTAACAACAAGGGGTGGTGATGGACAGAGTTTCTGAATTAAGCAGAATACTCTCACCCAGTCAAGAGATCAGGGCTAGATCCAACACCGTTTTTTAGCTCACTGCACCATCCCAGCTCAGATCCTGGCTATATGCAAATTAGTCTGCTCCTGTCCCAGTGCATGATGGGAACAGGGCAAACCAAACTATCAGGCCAATTCTTACACTGGGAAGGAAACAAGCTTCGGGGGCCGGTTTCTGGCATTTCAGCCGTCGTCGGCCCGGCTTGCTTGAATCCTGATGGTGCAATGAGCAATTGACTCACGTCTGAGTATACCCTTCCACGCTTAGGGTGGACAAAATATTTAACAACAAGGGGTGGTGATGGACAGAGTTTCTGAATTAAGCAGAATACTCTCACCCAGTCAAGAGATCAGGGCTAGATCCAACACCGTTTTTTAGCTCACTGCACCATCCCAGCTCAGAACCTGGCTATATGCAAATTAGTCTGTTCCTGTCCCAGTGCATGATGGGAACAGGGCAAACCAAACTACCAAGCCAATTCTTACACTGGGAAGGAAACAAGCTTTCCGGGCCCGGTTTCTGGCATTTCAGCCGTCGTTGGCCTGTCTTGCTTGAATCCTGATGGTGCAATGAGCAAGGGACTCACGTCTGAGTATACACTTCCACGCTTAGGGTGGACAAAATATTTAACAACAAGGGGTGGTGATGGACAGAGTTTCTGAATTAAGCAGAATACTCTCACCCAGTCAAGAGATCAGGGCTAGATCCAACACCGTTTTTTAGCTCACTGCACCATCCCAGCTCAGAACATGGCTATATGCAAATTTTCTGTTCCTGTGTCAGTGCATGATGGGAACAGGGCAAAGCAAACTACCAAGCCAATTCTTACACTGGGAAGGAAACAAGCTTCCGGGCACCGGTTTCTGGCATTTCAGCCGTCGTCCGCCCGGCTTGCTTCAATCCTGATGGTGCAATGAGCAAGGTACTCACGTCTGAGTATACCCTTCCACGCTTAGGGTGGACAAAATATTTAACAACAAGGGGTGGTGATGGACAGAGTTTCTGAATTAAGCAGAAAACTCTCACCCAGTCAAGAGATCAGGGCTAGATCCAACACCGTTTTTTAGCTCACTGCACCATCCCAGCTCAGAACCTGGCTATATGCAAATTAGTCTGTTCCTGTCCCAGTGCATGATGGGAACAAGGCAAACCAAACTACCAAGCCAATTCTTACACTGGGAAGGAAACAAGCTTCCGGGCACCGGTTTCTGGCATTTCAGCCGTCGTCGGCCCGGCTTGCTTGAATCCTGATGGTGCAATGAGCAAGGTACTCACGTCTGAGTATACCCTTCCACGCTTAGGGTGGACAAAATATTTAACAACAAGGGCTGGTGATGGACAGAGTTTCTGAATTAAGCAGAATACTCTCACCCAGTCAAGAGATCAGGGCTAGATCCAACACCGTTTTTTAGCTCACTGCACCATCCCAGCTCAGAACCTGGCTATATGCAAATTAGTCTGTTCCTGTCCCAGTGCACGATGGGAACAAGGCAAACCAAACTACCAAGCCAATTCTTACACTGGGAAGGAAACAAGCTTCCAGGGACCGGTTTCTGGCATTTCAGCCGTCGTCCGCCCGGCTTGCTTGAATCCTGATGGTGCAATGAGCAAGGGACTCACGTCTGAGTATACCCTTCCACGCTTAGGGTGGACAAAATATTTAACAACAAGGAGTTGTGATGGACAGAGTTTCTGAATTAAGCAGAATGCTCTCACCCAGTCAAGAGATCAGGGCTAGATAAAACACCGTTTTTTAGCTCACTGCACCATCCCAGCTCAGAACCTGGCTATATGCAAATTAGTCTGTTCCTGTCCCAGTGCATGATGGGAACAGGGCAAACCAAACTACCGAGCCAATTCTTACACTGGGAAGGAAACAAGCTTCCGGGGCCCGGTTTCTGGCATTTCAGCCGTCGTCGGCCCGGCTTGCTTGAATGCTGATGGTGCAATGAGCAAGGGACTCACGTCTGAGTATACCCTTCCACGCTTAGGGTGGACAAAATATTTAACAACAAGGGGTGGTGATGGACAGAGTTTCTGAATTAAGCAGAATACTCTCACCCAGTCAAGAGATCAGGGCTAGATCCAACACCGTTTTTTAGCTCACTGCACCATCCCAGCTCAGAACCTGGCTATATGCAAATGAGTCTGTTCCTGTCCCAGTGCATGATGGGAACAGGGCAAACCAAACTACCACGCCAATTCTTACACTGGGAAGGAAACAAGCTTCCGGGGACCGGTTTCTGGCATTTCAGCCGTCGTCGGCCCGGCTTGCTTGAATCCTGATGGTGCAATGAGCAAGGGACTCACGTCTGAGTATACCCTTCCACGCTTAGGGTGGACAAAATATTTAACATCAAGGGGTGGTGATGGACAGAGTTTCTGAATTAAGCAGAATACTCCCACCCAGTCAAGAGATCAGGGCTAGATCCAACACCGTTTTTTAGCTCACTGCACCATCCCAGCTCAGAACCTGGCTATATGCAAATGAGTCTGTTTCTGTCCCAGTACATGATGGGAACAGGGCAAACCAAACTACCAAGCCAATTCTTACACTGGGAAGGAAACAAGCTTCCGGGCACCGGTTTCTGGCATTTCAGCCGTCGTCGGCCCGGCTTGCTTGAATCCTGATGGTGCAATGAGCAAGGTACTCACGTCTGAGTATACCCTTCCACGCTTAGGGTGGACAAAATATTTAACAACAAGGGGTGGTGATGGACAGAGTTTCTGAATTAAGCAGAATACTCTCACCCAGTCAAGAGATCAGGGCTAGATCCAACACCGTTTTTTAGCTCACTGCACCATCCCAGCTCAGAACCTGGCTATATGCAAATTAGTCTGTTCCTGTCCCAGTGCATGATGGGAACAAGGCAAACCAAACTACCACGCCAATTCTTACACTGGGAAGGAAACAAGCTTCCGGGGACCGGTTTCTGGCATTTCAGCCGTCGCCGGCCCGGCTTGCTTGAATCCTGATGGTGCAATGAGCAAGGGACTCACATCTGAGTATACCCTTCCACGTTTAGGGTGGACAAAATATTTAACAACAAGGGGTGGTGATGGACAGAGTTTCTGAATTAAGCAGAATACTCTCACCCAGTCAAGAGATCAGGGCTAGATCCAACACCGTTTTTTAGCTCACTGCACCATCCCAGCTCAGAACCTGGCTATATGCAAATGAGTCTGTTCCTGTCCCAGTGCATGATGGGAACAGGGCAAACCAAACTACCAAGCCAATTCTTACACTGGGAAGGAAACAAGCTTCCGGGGCCCGGTTTCTGGCATTTCAGCCGTCGTCGTCCCGGCTTGCTTGAATCCTGATGGTGCAATGAGCAAGGGACTCACGTCTGAGTATACCCTTCCACGCTTAGGGTGGACAAAATATTTAACAACAAGGGGTGGTGATGGACAGAGTTTCTGAATTAAGCAGAATACTCTCACCCAGTCAAGAGATCAGGGCTAGATCCAACACCGTTTTATAGCTCACTGCACCATCCCAGCTCAGAACCTGGCTATATGCAAATTAGTCTGTTCCTGTCCCAGTGCATGATGGGAACAGGGCAAACCAAACTACCAAGCCAATTCTTACACTGGGAAGGAAACAAGCTTCCGGGGGCCGGTTTCTGGCATTTCAGCCGTCGTCGGCCCGGCTTGCTTGAATCCTGATGGTGCAATGAGCAAGGTACTCACATCTGAGTATACCCTTCCACGCTTAGGGTGGACAAAATATTTAACAACAAGGGGTGGTGATGGACAGAGTTTCTGAATTAAGCAGAATACTCTCACCCAGTCAAGAGATCAGGGCTAGATCCAACACCGTTTTTTAGCTCACTGCACCATCCCAGCTCAGAACCTGGCTATATGCAAATTAGTCTGTTCCTGTCCCAGTGCATGATGGGAACAAGGCAAACCAAACTACCAAGCCAATTCTTACACTGGGAAGGAAACAAGCTTCCGGGGACCGGTTTTTGGCATTTCAGCCGTCGTCGGCCCGGCTTGCTTGAATCCTGATGGTGCAATGAGCAAGGGACTCACGTCTGAGTATACCCTTCCACGCTTAGGGTGGACAAAATATTTAACAACAAGGGGTGGTGATGGACAGAGTTTCTGAATTAAGCAGAATACTCTCACCCAGTCAAGAGATCAGGGCTAGATAAAACACCGTTTTTTAGCTCACTGCACCATCCCAGCTCAGAAGCTGGCTATATGCAAATTAGTCTGTTCCTGTCCCAGTGCATGATGGGAACAGGGCAAACCAAACTACCAAGCCAATTCTTACACTGGGAAGGAAACAAGCTTTCCGGGCCCTGTTTCTGGCATTTCAGCCGTCGTCGGCCTGTCTTGCTTGAATCCTGATGGTGCAATGAGCAAGGGACTCACGTCTGAGTATACACTTCCACGCTTAGGGTGGACAAAATATTTAACAACAAGGGGTGGTGATGGACAGAGTTTCTGAATTAAGCAGAATACTCTCACCCAGTCAAGAGATCAGGGCTAGATCCAACACCGTTTTTTAGCTCACTGCACCATCCCAGCTCAGAACATGGCTATATGCAAATTTTCTGTTCCTGTGTCAGTGCATGATGGGAACAGGGCAAAGCGAACTACCAAGCCAATTCTTACACTGGGAAGGAAACAAGTTTCTGGGCACCGGTTTCTGGCATTTCAGCCGTCGTCCGCCCGGCTTGCTTCAATCCTGATGGTGCAATGAGCAAGGTACTCACGTCTGAGTATACCCTTCCACGCTTAGGGTGGACAAAATATTTAACAACAAGGGGTGGTGATGGACAGAGTTTCTGAATTAAGCAGAATACTCTCACCCAGTCAAGAGATCAGGGCTAGATCCAACACCGTTTTTTAGCTCACTGCACCATCCCAGCTCAGAACCTGGCTATATGCAAATTAGTCTGTTCCTGTCCCAGTGCATGATGGGAACAAGGCAAACCAAACTACCAAGCCAATTCTTACACTGGGAAGGAAACAAGCTTCCGGGCACCGGTTTCTGGCATTTCAGCCGTCGTCGGCCCGGCTTGCTTGAATCCTGATGGTGCAATGAGCAAGGTACTCACGTCTGAGTATACCCTTCCACGCTTAGGGTGGACAAAATATTTAACAACAAGGGCTGGTGATGGACAGAGTTTCTGAATTAAGCAGAATACTCTCACCCAGTCAAGAGATCAGGGCTAGATCCAACACCGTTTTTTAGCTCACTGCACCATCCCAGCTCAGAACCTGGCTATATGCAAATTAGTCTGTTCCTGTCCCAGTGCATGATGGGAACAGGGCAAACCAAACTACCAAGCCAATTCTTACACTGGGAAGGAAACAAGCTTCCGGGGGCCGGTTTCTGGCATTTCAGCCGTCGTCGGCCCGGCTTGCTTGAATCCTGATGGTGCAATGAGCAAGGTACTCACATCTGAGTATACCCTTCCACGCTTAGGGTGGACAAAATATTTAACAACAAGGGGTGGTGATGGACAGAGTTTCTGAATTAAGCAGAATACTCTCACCCAGTCAAGAGATCAGGGCTAGATCCAACACCGTTTTTTCGCTCACTGCACCATCCCAGCTCAGAACCTGGCTATATGCAAATTAGTCTGTTCCTGTCCCAGTGCACGATGGGAACAAGGCAAACCAAACTACCAAGCCAATTCTTACACTGGGAAGGAAACAAGCTTCCAGGGACCGGTTTCTGGCATTTCAGCCGTCGTCGGCCCGGCTTGCTTGAATCCTGATGGTGCAATGAGCAAGGGACTCACGTCTGAGTATACCCTTCCATGCTTAGGGTGGACACAATATTTAACAACAAGGAGTTGTGATGGACAGAGTTTCTGAATTAAGCAGAATGCTCTCACCCAGTCAAGAGATCAGGGCTAGATAAAACACCGTTTTTTAGCTCACTGCACCATCCCAGCTCAGAACCTGGCTATATGCAAATTAGTCTGTTCCTGTCCCAGTGCATGATGGGAACAGGGCAAACCAAACTACCGAGCCAATTCTTACACTGGGAAGGAAACAAGCTTCCGGGGCCCGGTTTCTGGCATTTCAGCCGTCGTCGGCCCGGCTTGCTTGAATCCTGATGGTGCAATGAGCAAGGGACTCACGTCTGAGTATACCCTTCCACGCTTAGGGTGGACAAAATATTTAACAACAAGGGGTGGTGATGGACAGAGTTTCTGAATTAAGCAGAATACTCTCACCCAGTCAAGAGATCAGGGCTAGATCCAACACCGTTTTTTAGCTCACTGCACCATCCCAGCTCAGAACCTGGCTATATGCAAATTAGTCTGTTCCTGTCCCAGTGCACGATGGGAACAGGGCAAACCAAACTACCAAGCCAATTCTTGCACTGGGAAGGAAACAAGCTTCCGGGGGCCGGTTTCTGGCATTTCAGCCGTCGTCGGCCCGGCTTGCTTGAATCCTGATGGTGCAATGAGCAAGGTACTCACGTCTGAGTATACCCTTCCACGCTTAGGGTGGACAAAATATTTAACAACAAGGGGTGGTGATGGACAGAGTTTCTGAATTAAGCAGAATACTCTCACCCAGTCAAGAGATCAGGGCTAGATCCAACACCGTTTTTTAGCTCACTGCACCATCCCAGCTCAGAACCTGGCTATATGCAAATTAGTCTGTTCCTGTCCCAGTGCACGATGGGAACAGGGCAAACCAAACTACCACGCCAATTCTTGCACTGGGAAGGAAACAAGCTTCCGGGGGCCGGTTTCTGGCATTTCAGCCGTCGTCGGCCCGGCTTGCTTGAATCCTGATGGTGCAATGAGCAAGGTACTCACGTCTGAGTATACCCTTCCACGCTTAGGGTGGACAAAATATTTAACAACAAGGGGTGGTGATGGACAGAGTTTCTGAATTAAGCAGAATACTCTCACCCAGTCAAGAGATCAGGGCTAGATCCAACACCGTTTTTTAGCTCACTGCACCATCCCAGCTCAGAACCTGGCTATATGCAAATTAGTCTGTTCCTGTCCCAGTGCATGATGGGAACAAGGCAAACCAAACTACCAAGCCAATTCTTACACTGGGAAGGAAACAAGCTTTCGGGGACCGGTTTCTGGCATTTCAGCCGTCGTCGGCCCGGCTTGCTTGAATCCTGATGGTGCAATGAGCAAGGGACTCACGTCTGAGTATACCCTTCCACGCCTAGGGTGGACAAAATATTTAACAACAAGGGGTGGTGATGGACAGAGTTTCTGAATTAAGCAGAATACTCTCACCCAGTCAAGAGATCAGGGCTAGATCCAACACCGTTTTTTAGCTCACTGCACCATCCCAGCTCAGATCCTGGCTATATGCAAATTAGTCTGCTCCTGTCCCAGTGCATGATGGGAACAGGGCAAACCAAACTATCAGGCCAATTCTTACACTGGGAAGGAAACAAGCTTCGGGGGCCGGTTTCTGGCATTTCAGCCGTCGTCGGCCCGGCTTGCTTGAATCCTGATGGTGCAATGAGCAATTGACTCACGTCTGAGTATACCCTTCCACGCTTAGGGTGGACAAAATATTTAACAACAAGGGGTGGTGATGGACAGAGTTTCTGAATTAAGCAGAATACTCTCACCCAGTCAAGAGATCAGGGCTAGATCCAACACCGTTTTTTAGCTCACTGCACCATCCCAGCTCAGAACCTGGCTATATGCAAATTAGTCTGTTCCTGTCCCAGTGCATGATGGGAACAGGGCAAACCAAACTACCAAGCCAATTCTTACACTGGGAAGGAAACAAGCTTTCCGGGCCCGGTTTCTGGCATTTCAGCCGTCGTTGGCCTGTCTTGCTTGAATCCTGATGGTGCAATGAGCAAGGGACTCACGTCTGAGTATACACTTCCACGCTTAGGGTGGACAAAATATTTAACAACAAGGGGTGGTGATGGACAGAGTTTCTGAATTAAGCAGAATACTCTCACCCAGTCAAGAGATCAGGGCTAGATCCAACACCGTTTTTTAGCTCACTGCACCATCCCAGCTCAGAACATGGCTATATGCAAATTTTCTGTTCCTGTGTCAGTGCATGATGGGAACAGGGCAAAGCAAACTACCAAGCCAATTCTTACACTGGGAAGGAAACAAGCTTCCGGGCACCGGTTTCTGGCATTTCAGCCGTCGTCCGCCCGGCTTGCTTCAATCCTGATGGTGCAATGAGCAAGGTACTCACGTCTGAGTATACCCTTCCACGCTTAGGGTGGACAAAATATTTAACAACAAGGGGTGGTGATGGACAGAGTTTCTGAATTAAGCAGAATACTCTCACCCAGTCAAGAGATCAGGGCTAGATCCAACACCGTTTTTTAGCTCACTGCACCATCCCAGCTCAGAACCTGGCTATATGCAAATTAGTCTGTTCCTGTCCCAGTGCATGATGGGAACAAGGCAAACCAAACTACCAAGCCAATTCTTACACTGGGAAGGAAACAAGCTTCCGGGCACCGGTTTCTGGCATTTCAGCCGTCGTCGGCCCGGCTTGCTTGAATCCTGATGGTGCAATGAGCAAGGTACTCACGTCTGAGTATACCCTTCCACGCTTAGGGTGGACAAAATATTTAACAACAAGGGCTGGTGATGGACAGAGTTTCTGAATTAAGCAGAATACTCTCACCCAGTCAAGAGATCAGGGCTAGATCCAACACCGTTTTTTAGCTCACTGCACCATCCCAGCTCAGAACCTGGCTATATGCAAATTAGTCTGTTCCTGTCCCAGTGCACGATGGGAACAAGGCAAACCAAACTACCAAGCCAATTCTTACACTGGGAAGGAAACAAGCTTCCAGGGACCGGTTTCTGGCATTTCAGCCGTCGTCCGCCCGGCTTGCTTGAATCCTGATGGTGCAATGAGCAAGGGACTCACGTCTGAGTATACCCTTCCACGCTTAGGGTGGACAAAATATTTAACAACAAGGAGTTGTGATGGACAGAGTTTCTGAATTAAGCAGAATGCTCTCACCCAGTCAAGAGATCAGGGCTAGATAAAACACCGTTTTTTAGCTCACTGCACCATCCCAGCTCAGAACCTGGCTATATGCAAATTAGTCTGTTCCTGTCCCAGTGCATGATGGGAACAGGGCAAACCAAACTACCGAGCCAATTCTTACACTGGGAAGGAAACAAGCTTCCGGGGCCCGGTTTCTGGCATTTCAGCCGTCGTCGGCCCGGCTTGCTTGAATGCTGATGGTGCAATGAGCAAGGGACTCACGTCTGAGTATACCCTTCCACGCTTAGGGTGGACAAAATATTTAACAACAAGGGGTGGTGATGGACAGAGTTTCTGAATTAAGCAGAATACTCTCACCCAGTCAAGAGATCAGGGCTAGATCCAACACCGTTTTTTAGCTCACTGCACCATCCCAGCTCAGAACCTGGCTATATGCAAATGAGTCTGTTCCTGTCCCAGTGCATGATGGGAACAGGGCAAACCAAACTACCACGCCAATTCTTACACTGGGAAGGAAACAAGCTTCCGGGGACCGGTTTCTGGCATTTCAGCCGTCGTCGGCCCGGCTTGCTTGAATCCTGATGGTGCAATGAGCAAGGGACTCACGTCTGAGTATACCCTTCCACGCTTAGGGTGGACAAAATATTTAACATCAAGGGGTGGTGATGGACAGAGTTTCTGAATTAAGCAGAATACTCCCACCCAGTCAAGAGATCAGGGCTAGATCCAACACCGTTTTTTAGCTCACTGCACCATCCCAGCTCAGAACCTGGCTATATGCAAATGAGTCTGTTTCTGTCCCAGTACATGATGGGAACAGGGCAAACCAAACTACCAAGCCAATTCTTACACTGGGAAGGAAACAAGCTTCCGGGCACCGGTTTCTGGCATTTCAGCCGTCGTCGGCCCGGCTTGCTTGAATCCTGATGGTGCAATGAGCAAGGTACTCACGTCTGAGTATACCCTTCCACGCTTAGGGTGGACAAAATATTTAACAACAAGGGGTGGTGATGGACAGAGTTTCTGAATTAAGCAGAATACTCTCACCCAGTCAAGAGATCAGGGCTAGATCCAACACCGTTTTTTAGCTCACTGCACCATCCCAGCTCAGAACCTGGCTATATGCAAATTAGTCTGTTCCTGTCCCAGTGCATGATGGGAACAAGGCAAACCAAACTACCACGCCAATTCTTACACTGGGAAGGAAACAAGCTTCCGGGGACCGGTTTCTGGCATTTCAGCCGTCGCCGGCCCGGCTTGCTTGAATCCTGATGGTGCAATGAGCAAGGGACTCACATCTGAGTATACCCTTCCACGCTTAGGGTGGACAAAATATTTAACAACAAGGGGTGGTGATGGACAGAGTTTCTGAATTAAGCAGAATACTCTCACCCAGTCAAGAGATCAGGGCTAGATCCAACACCGTTTTTTAGCTCACTGCACCATCCCAGCTCAGAACCTGGCTATATGCAAATGAGTCTGTTCCTGTCCCAGTGCATGATGGGAACAGGGCAAACCAAACTACCAAGCCAATTCTTACACTGGGAAGGAAACAAGCTTCCGGGGCCCGGTTTCTGGCATTTCAGCCGTCGTCGTCCCGGCTTGCTTGAATCCTGATGGTGCAATGAGCAAGGGACTCACGTCTGAGTATACCCTTCCACGCTTAGGGTGGACAAAATATTTAACAACAAGGGGTGGTGATGGACAGAGTTTCTGAATTAAGCAGAATACTCTCACCCAGTCAAGAGATCAGGGCTAGATCCAACACCGTTTTTTAGCTCACTGCACCATCCCAGCTCAGAACCTGGCTATATGCAAATTAGTCTGTTCCTGTCCCAGTGCATGATGGGAACAGGGCAAACCAAACTACCAAGCCAATTCTTACACTGGGAAGGAAACAAGCTTCCGGGGGCCGGTTTCTGGCATTTCAGCCGTCGTCGGCCCGGCTTGCTTGAATCCTGATGGTGCAATGAGCAAGGTACTCACATCTGAGTATACCCTTCCACGCTTAGGGTGGACAAAATATTTAACAACAAGGGGTGGTGATGGACAGAGTTTCTGAATTAAGCAGAATACTCTCACCCAGTCAAGAGATCAGGGCTAGATCCAACACCGTTTTTTAGCTCACTGCACCATCCCAGCTCAGAACCTGGCTATATGCAAATTAGTCTGTTCCTGTCCCAGTGCATGATGGGAACAAGGCAAACCAAACTACCAAGCCAATTCTTACACTGGGAAGGAAACAAGCTTCCGGGGACCGGTTTTTGGCATTTCAGCCGTCGTCGGCCCGGCTTGCTTGAATCCTGATGGTGCAATGAGCAAGGGACTCACGTCTGAGTATACCCTTCCACGCTTAGGGTGGACAAAATATTTAACAACAAGGGGTGGTGATGGACAGAGTTTCTGAATTAAGCAGAATACTCTCACCCAGTCAAGAGATCAGGGCTAGATAAAACACCGTTTTTTAGCTCACTGCACCATCCCAGCTCAGAAGCTGGCTATATGCAAATTAGTCTGTTCCTGTCCCAGTGCATGATGGGAACAGGGCAAACCAAACTACCAAGCCAATTCTTACACTGGGAAGGAAACAAGCTTTCCGGGCCCGGTTTCTGGCATTTCAGCCGTCGTCGGCCTGTCTTGCTTGAATCCTGATGGTGCAATGAGCAAGGGACTCACGTCTGAGTATACACTTCCACGCTTAGGGTGGACAAAATATTTAACAACAAGGGGTGGTGATGGACAGAGTTTCTGAATTAAGCAGAATACTCTCACCCAGTCAAGAGATCAGGGCTAGATCCAACACCGTTTTTTAGCTCACTGCACCATCCCAGCTCAGAACATGGCTATATGCAAATTTTCTGTTCCTGTGTCAGTGCATGATGGGAACAGGGCAAAGCGAACTACCAAGCCAATTCTTACACTGGGAAGGAAACAAGTTTCTGGGCACCGGTTTCTGGCATTTCAGCCGTCGTCCGCCCGGCTTGCTTCAATCCTGATGGTGCAATGAGCAAGGTACTCACGTCTGAGTATACCCTTCCACGCTTAGGGTGGACAAAATATTTAACAACAAGGGGTGGTGATGGACAGAGTTTCTGAATTAAGCAGAATACTCTCACCCAGTCAAGAGATCAGGGCTAGATCCAACACCGTTTTTTAGCTCACTGCACCATCCCAGCTCAGAACCTGGCTATATGCAAATTAGTCTGTTCCTGTCCCAGTGCATGATGGGAACAAGGCAAACCAAACTACCAAGCCAATTCTTACACTGGGAAGGAAACAAGCTTCCGGGCACCGGTTTCTGGCATTTCAGCCGTCGTCGGCCCGGCTTGCCTGAATCCTGATGGTGCAATGAGCAAGGTACTCACGTCTGAGTATACCCTTCCACGCTTAGGGTGGACAAAATATTTAACAACAAGGGCTGGTGATGGACAGAGTTTCTGAATTAAGCAGAATACTCTCACCCAGTCAAGAGATCAGGGCTAGATCCAACACCGTTTTTTAGCTCACTGCACCATCCCAGCTCAGAACCTGGCTATATGCAAATTAGTCTGTTCCTGTCCCAGTGCATGATGGGAACAGGGCAAACCAAACTACCAAGCCAATTCTTACACTGGGAAGGAAACAAGCTTCCGGGGGCCGGTTTCTGGCATTTCAGCCGTCGTCGGCCCGGCTTGCTTGAATCCTGATGGTGCAATGAGCAAGGTACTCACATCTGAGTATACCCTTCCACGCTTAGGGTGGACAAAATATTTAACAACAAGGGGTGGTGATGGACAGAGTTTCTGAATTAAGCAGAATACTCTCACCCAGTCAAGAGATCAGGGCTAGATCCAACACCGTTTTTTAGCTCACTGCACCATCCCAGCTCAGAACCTGGCTATATGCAAATTAGTCTGTTCCTGTCCCAGTGCACAATGGGAACAAGGCAAACCAAACTACCAAGCCAATTCTTACACTGGGAAGGAAACAAGCTTCCAGGGACCGGTTTCTGGCATTTCAGCCGTCGTCGGCCCGGCTTGCTTGAATCCTGATGGTGCAATGAGCAAGGGACTCACGTCTGAGTATACCCTTCCACGCTTAGGGTGGACACAATATTTAACAACAAGGAGTTGTGATGGACAGAGTTTCTGAATTAAGCAGAATGCTCTCACCCAGTCAAGAGATCAGGGCTAGATAAAACACCGTTTTTTAGCTCACTGCACCATCCCAGCTCAGAACCTGGCTATATGCAAATTAGTCTGTTCCTGTCCCAGTGCATGATAGGAACAGGGCAAACCAAACTACCGAGCCAATTCTTACACTGGGAAGGAAACAAGCTTCCGGGGCCCGGTTTCTGGCATTTCAGCCGTCGTCGGCCCGGCTTGCTTGAATCCTGATGGTGCAATGAGCAAGGGACTCACGTCTGAGTATACCCTTCCACGCTTAGGGTGGACAAAATATTTAACAACAAGGGGTGGTGATGGACAGAGTTTCTGAATTAAGCAGAATACTCTCACCCAGTCAAGAGATCAGGGCTAGATCCAACACCGTTTTTTAGCTCACTGCACCATCCCAGCTCAGAACCTGGCTATATGCAAATTAGTCTGTTCCTGTCCCAGTGCACGATGGGAACAGGGCAAACCAAACTACCAAGCCAATTCTTACACTGGGAAGGAAACAAGCTTTCGGGGACCGGTTTCTGGCATTTCAGCCGTCGTCGGCCCGGCTTGCTTGAATCCTGATGGTGCAATGAGCAAGGGACTCACGTCTGAGTATACCCTTCCACGCCTAGGGTGGACAAAATATTTAACAACAAGGGGTGGTGATGGACAGAGTTTCTGAATTAAGCAGAATACTCTCACCCAGTCAAGAGATCAGGGCTAGATCCAACACCGTTTTTTAGCTCACTGCACCATCCCAGCTCAGATCCTGGCTATATGCAAATTAGTCTGCTCCTGTCCCAGTGCATGATGGGAACAGGGCAAACCAAACTATCAGGCCAATTCTTACACTGGGAAGGAAACAAGCTTCGGGGGCCGGTTTCTGGCATTTCAGCCGTCGTCGGCCCGGCTTGCTTGAATCCTGATGGTGCAATGAGCAATTGACTCACGTCTGAGTATACCCTTCCACGCTTAGGGTGGACAAAATATTTAACAACAAGGGGTGGTGATGGACAGAGTTTCTGAATTAAGCAGAATACTCTCACCCAGTCAAGAGATCAGGGCTAGATCCAACACCGTTTTTTAGCTCACTGCACCATCCCAGCTCAGAACCTGGCTATATGCAAATTAGTCTGTTCCTGTCCCAGTGCATGATGGGAACAAGGCAAACCAAACTACCAAGCCAATTCTTACACTGGGAAGGAAACAAGCTTCCGGGGACCGGTTTTTGGCATTTCAGCCGTCGTCGGCCCGGCTTGCTTGAATCCTGATGGTGCAATGAGCAAGGGACTCACGTCTGAGTATACCCTTCCACGCTTAGGGTGGACAAAATATTTAACAACAAGGGGTGGTGATGGACAGAGTTTCTGAATTAAGCAGAATACTCTCACCCAGTCAAGAGATCAGGGCTAGATAAAACACCGTATTTTAGCTCACTGCACCATCCCAGCTCAGAACCTGGCTATATGCAAATTAGTCTGTTCCTGTCCCAGTGCATGATGGGAACAGGGCAAACCAAACTACCAAGCCAATTCTTACACTGGGAAGGAAACAAGCTTTCCGGGCCCGGTTTCTTGCATTTCAGCCGTCGTCGGCCTGTCTTGCTTGAATCCTGATGGTGCAATGAGCAAGGGACTCACGTCTGAGTATACACTTCCACGCTTAGGGTGGACAAAATATTTAACAACAAGGGGTGGTGATGGACAGAGTTTCTGAATTAAGCAGAATACTCTCACCCAGTCAAGAGATCAGGGCTAGATCCAACACCGTTTTTTAGCTCACTGCACCATCCCAGCTCAGAACATGGCTATATGCAAATTTTCTGTTCCTGTGTCAGTGCATGATGGGAACAGGGCAAAGCAAACTACCAAGCCAATTCTTACACTGGGAAGGAAACAAGCTTCCGGGCACCGGTTTCTGGCATTTCAGCCGTCGTCCGCCCGGCTTGCTTCAATCCTGATGGTGCAATCAGCAAGGTACTCACGTCTGAGTATACCCTTCCACGCTTAGGGTGGACAAAATATTTAACAACAAGGGGTGGTGATGGACAGAGTTTCTGAATTAAGCAGAATACTCTCACCCAGTCAAGAGATCAGGGCTAGATCCAACACCGTTTTTTAGCTCACTGCACCGTCCCAGCTCAGAACCTGGCTATATGCAAATTAGTCTGTTCCTGTCCCAGTGCATGATGACAACAAGGCAAACCAAACTACCAAGCCAATTCTTACACTGGGAAGGAAACAAGCTTCCGGGCACCGGTTTCTGGCATTTCAGCCGTCGTCGGCCCGGCTTGCTTGAATCCTGATGGTGCAATGAGCAAGGTACTCACGTCTGAGTATACCCTTCCACGCTTAGGGTGGACAAAATATTTAACAACAAGGGCTGGTGATGGACAGAGTTTCTGAATTAAGCAGAATACTCTCACCCAGTCAAGAGATCAGGGCTAGATCCAACACCGTTTTTTAGCTCACTGCACCATCCCAGCTCAGAACCTGGCTATATGCAAATTAGTCTGTTCCTGTCCCAGTGCATGATGGGAACAGGGCAAACCAAACTACCAAGCCAATTCTTACACTGGGAAGGAAACAAGCTTCCGGGGGCCGGTTTCTGGCATTTCAGCCGTCGTCGGCCCGGCTTGCTTGAATCCTGATGGTGCAATGAGCAAGGTACTCACATCTGAGTATACCCTTCCACGCTTAGGGTGGACAAAATATTTAACAACAAGGGGTGGTGATGGACAGAGTTTCTGAATTAAGCAGAATACTCTCACCCAGTCAAGAGATCAGGGCTAGATCCAACACCGTTTTTTAGCTCACTGCACCATCCCAGCTCAGAACCTGGCTATATGCAAATTAGTCTGTTCCTGTCCCAGTGCATGATGGGAACAAGGCAAACCAAACTACCAAGCCAATTCTTACACTGGGAAGGAAACAAGCTTCCAGGGACCGGTTTCTGGCATTTCAGCCGTCGTCGGCCCGGCTTGCTTGAATCCTGATGGTGCAATGAGGAAGGGACTCACGTCTGAGTATACCCTTCCACGCTTAGGGTGGACAAAATATTTAACAACAAGGAGTTGTGATGGACAGAGTTTCTGAATTAAGCAGAATGCTCTCACCCAGTCAAGAGATCAGGGCTAGATAAAACACCGTTTTTTAGCTCACTGCACCATCCCAGCTCAGAACCTGGCTATATGCAAATTAGTCTGTTCCTGTCCCAGTGCACGATGGGAACAGGGCAAACCAAACTACCAAGCCAATTCTTGCACTGGGAAGGAAACAAGCTTCCGGGGGCCGGTTTCTGGCATTTCAGCCGTCGTCGGCCCGGCTTGCTTGAATCCTGATGGTGCAATGAGCAAGGTACTCACGTCTGAGTATACCCTTCCACGCTTAGGGTGGACAAAATATTTAACAACAAGGGGTGGTGATGGACAGAGTTTCTGAATTAAGCAGAATACTCTCACCCAGTCAAGAGATCAGGGCTAGATCCAACACCGTTTTTTAGCTCACTGCACCATCCCAGCTCAGAACCTGGCTATATGCAAATGAGTCTGTTCCTGTCCCAGTGCATGATGGGAACAGGGCAAACCAAACTACCAAGCCAATTCTTGCACTGGGAAGGAAACAAGCTTCCGGGGGCCGGTTTCTGGCATTTCAGCCGTCGTCGGCCCGGCTTGCTTGAATCCTGATGGTGCAATGAGCAAGGTACTCACGTCTGAGTATACCCTTCCACGCTTAGGGTGGACAAAATATTTAACAACAAGGGGTGGTGATGGACAGAGTTTCTGAATTAAGCAGAATACTCTCACCCAGTCAAGAGATCAGGGCTAGATCCAACACCGTTTTTTAGCTCACTGCACCATCCCAGCTCAGAACCTGGCTATATGCAAATTAGTCTGTTCCTGTCCCAGTGCACGATGGGAACAGGGCAAACCAAACTACCAAGCCAATTCTTGCACTGGGAAGGAAACAAGCTTCCGGGGGCCGGTTTCTGGCATTTCAGCCGTCGTCGGCCCGGCTTGCTTGAATCCTGATGGTGCAATGAGCAAGGTACTCACGTCTGAGTATACCCTTCCACGCTTAGGGTGGACAAAATATTTAACAACAAGGGGTGGTGATGGACAGAGTTTCTGAATTAAGCAGAATACTCTCACCCAGTCAAGAGATCAGGGCTAGATCCAACACCGTTTTTTAGCTCACTGCACCATCCCAGCTCAGAACCTGGCTATATGCAAATTAGTCTGTTCCTGTCCCAGTGCATGATGGGAACAAGGCAAACCAAACTACCAAGCCAATTCTTACACTGGGAAGGAAACAAGCTTTCGGGGACCGGTTTCTGGCATTTCAGCCGTCGTCGGCCCGGCTTGCTTGAATCCTGATGGTGCAATGAGCAAGGGACTCACGTCTGAGTATACCCTTCCACGCCTAGGGTGGACAAAATATTTAACAACAAGGGGTGGTGATGGACAGAGTTTCTGAATTAAGCAGAATACTCTCACCCAGTCAAGAGATCAGGGCTAGATCCAACACCGTTTTTTAGCTCACTGCACCATCCCAGCTCAGATCCTGGCTATATGCAAATTAGTCTGCTCCTGTCCCAGTGCATGATGGGAACAGGGCAAACCAAACTATCAGGCCAATTCTTACACTGGGAAGGAAACAAGCTTCAGGGGCCGGTTTCTGGCATTTCAGCCGTCGTCGGCCCGGCTTGCTTGAATCCTGATGGTGCAATGAGCAATTGACTCACGTCTGAGTATACCCTTCCACGCTTAGGGTGGACAAAATATTTAACAACAAGGGGTGGTGATGGACAGAGTTTCTGAATTAAGCAGAATACTCTCACCCAGTCAAGAGATCAGGGCTAGATCCAACACCGTTTTTTAGCTCACTGCACCATCCCAGCTCAGAACCTGGCTATATGCAAATTAGTCTGTTCCTGTCCCAGTGCATGATGGGAACAAGGCAAACCAAACTACCAAGCCAATTCTTACACTGGGAAGGAAACAAGCTTCCGGGCACCGGTTTCTGGCATTTCAGCCGTCGTCGGCCCGGCTTGCTTGAATCCTGATGGTGCAATGAGCAAGGTACTCACGTCTGAGTATACCCTTCCACGCTTAGGGTGGACAAAATATTTAACAACAAGGGCTGGTGATGGACAGAGTTTCTGAATTAAGCAGAATACTCTCACCCAGTCAAGAGATCAGGGCTAGATCCAACACCGTTTTTTAGCTCACTGCACCATCCCAGCTCAGAACCTGGCTATATGCAAATTAGTCTGTTCCTGTCCCAGTGCATGATGGGAACAGGGCAAACCAAACTACCAAGCCAATTCTTACACTGGGAAGGAAACAAGCTTCCGGGGGCCGGTTTCTGGCATTTCAGCCGTCGTCGGCCCGGCTTGCTTGAATCCTGATGGTGCAATGAGCAAGGTACTCACATCTGAGTATACCCTTCCACGCTTAGGGTGGACAAAATATTTAACAACAAGGGGTGGTGATGGACTGAGTTTCTGAATTAAGCAGAATACTCTCACCCAGTCAAGAGATCAGGGCTAGATCCAACACCGTTTTTTAGCTCACTGCACCATCCCAGCTCAGAACCTGGCTATATGCAAATTAGTCTGTTCCTGTCCCAGTGCATGATGGGAACAAGGCAAACCAAACTACCAAGCCAATTCTTACACTGGGAAGGAAACAAGCTTCCAGGGACCGGTTTCTGGCATTTCAGCCGTCGTCGGCCCGGCTTGCTTGAATCCTGATGGTGCAATGAGCAAGGGACTCACCTCTGAGTATACCCTTCCACGCTTAGGGTGGACAAAATATTTAACAACAAGGAGTTGTGATGGACAGAGTTTCTGAATTAAGCAGAATGCTCTCACCCAGTCAAGAGATCAGGGCTAGATAAAACACCGTTTTTTAGCTCACTGCACCATCCCAGCTCAGAACCTGGCTATATGCAAATTAGTCTGTTCCTGTCCCAGTGCATGATGGGAACAGGGCAAACCAAACTACCGAGCCAATTCTTACACTGGGAAGAAAACAAGCTTCCGGGGCCCGGTTTCTGGCATTTCAGCCGTCGTCGGCCCGGCTTGCTTGAATCCTGATGGTGCAATGAGCAAGGGACTCACGTCTGAGTATACCCTTCCACGCTTAGGGTGGACAAAATATTTAACAAGGGGTGGTGATGGACAGAGTTTCTGAATTAAGCAGAATACTCTCACCCAGTCAAGAGATCAGGGCTAGATCCAACACTGTTTTTTAGCTCACTGCACCATCCCAGCTCAGAACCTGGCTATATGCAAATTAGTCTGTTCCTGTCCCAGTGCACGATGGGAACAGGGCAAACCAAACTACCAAGCCAATTCTTGCACTGGGAAGGAAACAAGCTTCCGGGGGCCGGTTTCTGGCATTTCAGCCGTCGTCGGCCCGGCTTGCTTGAATCCTGATGGTGCAATGAGCAAGGTACTCACGTCTGAGTATACCCTTCCACGCTTAGGGTGGACAAAATATTTAACAACAAGGGGTGGTGATGGACAGAGTTTCTGAATTAAGCAGAATACTCTCACCCAGTCAAGAGATCAGGGCTAGATCCAACACCGTTTTTTAGCTCACTGCACCATCCCAGCTCAGAACCTGGCTATATGCAAATTAGTCTGTTCCTGTCCCAGTGCATGATGGGAACAAGGCAAACCAAACTACCAAGCCAATTCTTACACTGGGAAGGAAACAAGCTTTCGGGGACCGGTTTCTGGCATTTCAGCCGTCGTCGGCCTGGCTTGCTTGAATCCTGATGGTGCAATGAGCAAGGGACTCACGTCTGAGTATACCCTTCCACGCCTAGGGTGGACAAAATATTTAACAACAAGGGGTGGTGATGGACAGAGTTTCTGAATTAAGCAGAATACTCTCACCCAGTCAAGAGATCAGGGCTAGATCCAACACCGTTTTTTAGCTCACTGCACCATCCCAGCTCAGATCCTGGCTATATGCAAATTAGTCTGCTCCTGTCCCAGTGCATGATGGGAACAGGGCAAACCAAACTATCAGGCCAATTCTTACACTGGGAAGGAAACAAGCTTCGGGGGCCGGTTTCTGGCATTTCAGCCGTCGTCGGCCCGGCTTGCTTGAATCCTGATGGTGCAATGAGCAATTGACTCACGTCTGAGTATACCCTTCCACGCTTAGGGTGGACAAAATATTTAACAACAAGGGGTGGTGATGGACAGAGTTTCTGAATTAAGCAGAATACTCTCACCCAGTCAAGAGATCAGGGCTAGATCCAACACCGTTTTTTAGCTCACTGCACCATCCCAGCTCAGAACCTGGCTATATGCAAATTAGTCTGTTCCTGTCCCAGTGCATGATGGGAACAGGGCAAACCAAACTACCAAGCCAATTCTTACACTGGGAAGGAAACAAGCTTCCGGGGACAGGTTTCTGGCATTTCAGCCGTCGTCGGCCCGGCTTGCTTGAATCCTGATGGTGCAATGAGCAAGGGACTCACGTCTGAGTATACCCTTCCACGCTCAGGGTGGACAAAATATTTAACAACAAGGGGTGGTGATGGACAGAGTTTCTGAATTAAGCAGAATACTCTCACCCAGTCAAGAGATCAGGGCTAGATCCAACTTCGTTTTTTAGCTCACTGCACCATCCCAGCTCAGAACCTGGCTGTATGCAAATTAGTCTGTTCCTGTCCCAGTGCATGATGGGAACAGGGCCGTTTGGATGAAAAATAGCCGCCTAAAACCTAACTCAGACAAAACGGAAGTGCTCATCCTAGGATCATCCCCCTCTGCCTGGGACGACTCATGGTGGCCTTCGGATCTGGGCTCAGCACCCATACCCACAGACCACGCATGTAACCTCGGCTTCATCCTAGACTCCTCACTCTCAATGACCAAACAAGTCAACGCCGTCTCATCCTCCTGCTTCAACGTACTTCGTATGCTCAAAAAAATCTTCCATTGGATCCCCGCCGAAACAAGAAAGACTGTCACCCACGCACTGGTTACGAGTCGACTAGACTACGGAAACACCCTCTACGCCGGAATTACAGCCAAATTACAGAAAAAACTCCAACGCATCCAAAACGCATCAGCGAGACTCATTTTGGACATCCTTCGCCAAGATCACATTACCGGCCACCTGAAAGACCTCCACTGGCTTCCCGTCAACAAAAGAATAACATTTCGTCTTCTCACCCACGCACACAAGGCCCTCTACAAACTAGGGCCCGAATGCCTCAACACTCGACTATCCTTCTACACACCCACCGCCAACTAAGATCCTCCAATCAATGCCTCGCCGCAGTTCCGCGTATCCAAAGATCCACGATGGGAGGTAGATCCTTCTCCTACTTGGCGGCCAAGACCTGGAACTCACTCCCCACTCACCTCCGCCTTACACAGTACCATATCTCCTTCAGAAAAGAACTTAAAACCTGGCTATTCGATAAATAATAATCCCCCCTCTCCAAGCGCCTTGAGACCCCCTGGGTGAGTAGTGCGCTATATAAATTCTTGAACTTGAACTTGCCCGAAGCCCAGCTGATGCGAGTGCCGAAGGAAGCCGACCCTCCCCTTGACGCACTGAGAGAGACGCTGTCTTTTCTCTTGCCGAGAAATCCAGCTCCAGTGTTTCCAGTCACCCTTGCGGGTTGCTGGGAAATCGAGTCCTGAGAAAGAGATACGAGACCTCCTTCATTCTATAACCAAGGTACAGAGCTGATTAGATCCTTAGAGAAATTCTTGATTCAGATTCTTGGCAAAAACTAACTTAACTAAACTGCAGCTCATATACTCCTCCCATGTACTAGGCTTAGGTTAGGTACACCGGGGTAGGCGTATCTTAGAAGCACCAGTTGAGTACGTTTAGTCAATGATTTTATGTATGTATATATTTTATCCATTTTAAGTATCATATGGCTCAGAAACCATATCAATGCTTTTACAGTATTATTTCATAATACTACTTTTACTATACGCACTTTACTTTATAACAAGTATTGCAATTTTGGCAATTCACTTCTCTTGCACGAGAAAGAGGACTGCTCAATAAATAACACCTTTTATTGAAAACGCCCGTCTCTCTATTTCTCTACACTCTGGTGAAACTAAGCATGCACGATTGACTGAGAGAAATAGCTGTCTATTGTTTTCACACGACTCTGGAGATATACTCCTTATTCTGGAGGGAGCAAAGTTGTCATGTTTATGTGGTTGTCAGAAACTAATCCCTTCTTGTTTCAGGAAGGTTAACTCCTTCCTGTTCATTTGAGAAAGTTTCTAGTGACCTCTGAGCTAGCTGGCATTCATAATTAAGTCTAACATATTCAGTAGAGACCTAGATGGCCTCAGTCCTACGTCTAAACTATTGTTTATGTTATTCCAAAGCGCAGAGCCTATTGGGAATATAGGAACTACACTACAATGTCTTCAGTACACAGACCTTGGTTAGGAGGGAACCTGTCTTCAGTACACAGACCCTGGACTGGAGCAAACCTGTCTTTAGTACACAGACTCTGGGCTGGGGAAACCTGTCTTCAGTACACAGACTCTGGGCTGGGGGGACCCTGTCTTAAGTGCACAGACCCAGGGCTGGAGGGAACCTGTCTTCAGTACACAGACTCTGGACTGGAGGGAACCTGTCTTCAGTACACAGGCCCTGGGATAGAGGGAATCTGTCTTCAGTACACAGACCCTTAGCTGGAGGGAACCTGTCTTCAGTGCACAGACCCTGGGATAGAGGGAACCTGTCTTCAGTACACAAACCCTGGGATAGAGGGAACGTATCTTCAGTCCACAGACCCTGGGCCGGAGGAAGCCTGTCTTCAGTGCACAGACCCTTGGCTGGAGGGAACCTGTCTTCAGTATACAGACTCTTTGCTGGAGGGTACCTGTCTTCATTGCACAGACCCTGGGCGGGAGGGAATCTGTCTTCAGTACACAGACCCTGGGCCGGAGGAAACCTGTCTTCAGTGCACACACCCTTGGCTGGAGGGAACCTGTCTTCAGTACACAGACCCTGTGCCGGAGGGAACCTGTCTTCAGTGCATAGACCCTTGGCTGGAGGGAACCCGTCTTCAATACACAGACTCTGGGCGGGGGGAAGCCTGTCTTCAGTACACAGACTCTGGGCTGGGGGGAACCTGTCTTAAGTGCACATACCCCGGGCTAGAGGGAACCAGTCTTCAGTACACAGACTCTGGACTGCAGGGAACCTGTCTTCAGTGCACAGGCCCTGGGATAGAGGGAACCTGTCTTCAGTACACAGACCCTTGGCTGGTGGGAACCTGTCTTCATTGCACAGACCCTCGGATAGAGAGAACCTGTCTTCAGTACACAGACCCTGAGATAGAGGGAACCTGTCTTCAGTACACACACACTTTGCTGACGGGAACCTGTCTTCAGTACACAGACCCTGGTATAGAGGGAACCTGTCTTCAGTACACAGATCCTGTGCTGGAGGGAACCTGTCTTCAGTACACAGACCCTTGGCTGGAGAGATCCTGTCTTCAGTACACAGGCCCTGGGGAGAGGGAACCTGTCTCCATACACAGACCCTGGGTGGGAGGGAACCTGTCTTCAGTACACAGACCTGTGCTAAAGGGAACCTGTCTTCAGTACACAGACCCTGGGCCAGAGGAAACCTGTCTTCAGTGCACAAACCCTGTGCAGGAGAGAACTTGTCTTCAGTACACAGACCATGTGCGGGCGGGAACCTGTCTTCAGTACACAGACCCCGGGCTTGAGGGAACCTGCCTTCAGTACACAGACCCTTGGCTGGAGGGAACCTGTCTTCAATACACAGACCCTGGGAGAGAGGGAACCTGTCTCCAGTACACAGGCCCTGGAGTAGAGGGAACATGTCTTCAGTACACAGACCCTAGAGTAGAGGGAACCTGTATTTAGTACACAGACCCTGGGGTAGAGGGAACCTGTCTCCATACACAGACCCTGGGTGGGAGGGAACCTGTATTTAGTACACAGACCCTGGGGTAGAGGGAACCTGTCTCCATACACAGACCCTAGGCTGGAGGGAACCTGTCTTCAGTACACAGACTCTGGGCTGGGGGGAACCTGTCTTCAGTACACAGACTCTCGGCTGGGGGGTACCTGTCTTAAAAGCACAGACCCCGGGCTCGAGGGAACCTGTCTTCAGTACACAGACTCTAGACTGGAGAGAACCTGTCTTCGGTACACAGGCCCTGGGATAGAGGGAACCTGTCTTCATTACACAGACCCTTGGCTGGAGGGAACCTTTCTTCAGTGCACAGACCCTGGAATAGAGGGAACCTGTCTTCAGTCCACAGACCCTTGGCTTAAGGAAACCTGTCTGCAGTACACAGACCCTTGGCTGGAGGGAACATGTCTTCAGTACACAGACCCTGGGCCGGAGGAAACCTGTCTTCAGCGCACAGACCCTTGGCTGGAGGGAACCTGTCTTCAGTACACAGACCCTGGGATAGAGGGAACCTGTCTTCAGTCCACAGACCCTTGGCTGGAGGGAACCTATCTTCAGTGCACAGACCCTGGGTGGGAGGAAAACTGTCTTCAGTACACAGACCCTGGGCCGGAGGAAACATTTCTTCAGTGCACAGACCCTTGGCTGGAGGGAACCTGTCTTCAGTATACAGACCCTTGGCTGGAGGGAACCTGTCTTCAGTGCACAGACCCTGGGCGGGAGGGAACCTGTCTTCAGTACACAGACTCTAGACTGGAGGGAACCTGTCTTCGGTACACAGGCCCTGGGATAGAGGGAACCTGTCTTCATTACACAGACCCTTGGCTGGATGGAACCTGTCTTCAGTGCACAGACCCTGGCATAGAGAGAACCTGTCTTCAGTCCACAGACCCTTGGCTGGAGGGAACCTGTATTCAGTGCACAGACCCTGGGTGAGAGGGAACCTGTCTTCAGTACACAGACCCTTGGCTCAAGGGAACCTGTCTTCGGTACACAGACTCTAGACTGGAGGGAACCTGTCTTCGGTATACATGCCCTGGGATAGAGGGAACCTGTCTTCATTACACAGACCCTTGGCTGGAGGGAACCTGTCTTCAGTGCACAGACCCTGGGTGAGAGGGAACCTGTCTTCAGTACACAGACCCTTGGCTGGAGGGAACATGTCTTCAGTACACAGACCCTGGGCCGGAGGAAACCTGTCTTCAGTGCACAGATCCTTGTCTGGAGGGAACCTTTCTTCAGTACACAGACCCTGGGATAGAGGGAACCTGTCTTCAGTTCACAGACCCTTGGCTGGAGGGAACCTGTCTTCAGTGCACAGACCCTGGGTGGGAGGGAAACTGTCTTCAGTACACAGACCCTAGGCTGGAGGGAACCTGTCTTCAGTACACAGACCCGGGCCGGAAGAAACCTGTCTTCAGTGCACAGACCCTTGGCTGGAGGGAACCTGTCTTCAGTATAAAGACCCTTGGCTGGAGGGAACCTGTCTTCAGTGCACAGACCCTGGGCAGGAGGGAACCTGTCTTCAGTACACAGACCCTGGGCCGGAGGAAACCTGTCTTCAGTGCACAGACCCTTAGCTGGAGAGAACCTTTCTTCAGTTCATAGACCCTGTGTGGGAGGGAACCTGTCTTCAGTACACAGACCCTGGGCTGGAGGGAACGTGTCTTCAGTACACAGACGCTTGGCGGGAGGGAACCTGTCTTCAGTGCACAGACCCTAAGATAGAGGGAACCTGTCTTTAGTACACCGACCCTTGGATGGAGGGAACTTGTCTTCAGTACACAGACCCTTGGGTAGAGGGAACCTGTCTTCAGTACACAGACTCTGAGGTAGAGGGAACCTGTATTCAGTACAGACAGACCCTGGGTGGAAGCGAACCTGTCTTCAGTACACAGACCCTGGGGCTGGAGGAAACCTGTCTTCAGTACACAGACCCTGGGCTGGAGGGAACCTGTCTTCAGTACACAGACCCTGGACTGGATGGAACATGTCTTCAGTACACAGACTCTGGGAAGGAACCTGTCTTCAGTACATAGACCCTGGGCTGGGGTGGAACTTGTCTTCAGTACATAGACCCTGGGATAGAGGTTACCTGTCTTCAGTACACAGACCCTGTGCTGGAGGGAACCTGTCTTCAGTACACAGACCCTGGGCTGGAGGGAACCTGCCTTCAGTACCCAGACCCTGGGCGGCAGGGAACCAGTCTTCAGTACACAGACTCTGGGCGTGAGGGAACCTGCCTTCAGTACCCAGACCCTGGGCGGCAGTGAACCTGTCTTCAGTACACAGACTCTAGGCGGGAGGGAACGTGTCTTCAGTACACAGACTCTTGGCGGGAGGGAACCTGTCTTCAGTGCATAGACCCTAAGATAGAGGGAACCTGTCTTTAGTACACTGACCCTTGGCTGGAGGGAACTTGTCTTCAGTACACAGACCCTTCGGTAGATGGAACCTGTCTTCAGTTCACAGACTCTGATGTAGAGGGAACCTGTCTTCAGTACACAGACCCTGGGGTAGAGGGAACCTGTCTTAAGTACACAGACCCTGGGGTAGAGCGAACCTGTCTTCGGTACAGACAGACCCTGGGTGGGAGGGAACCTGTCTTAAGTGCACAGACCCTGGGCTGGAGGGAACCGGTCTTCAGTACACAAACCCTGGACGGGAGGGAACCTGTCTTCAGTACACAGACCCTGGGCAGGAGGGAACCTGTCTTCAGTAAACAGACCCTGGGTGGAAGGGAACCTGTCTTCAGTACACAGACCCTGGGGCTACAGGAAAAATGTCTTCAGTACACAGACCCTGGGCTGTAGGGAACCTGTCTTCAGTATACACACCCTGGGCTGGAGGGAACCTGTCTTCAGTACACAGACTGTGGGAGGGAACCTGTCTTCAGTACATAGACCCTGGACTGGAGGGAACCTGTCTTCAGTACACAGACCCTGGTGAGGTTCCGTGACGATTTGAACCCGTGTTTTCAACATTGTCGTAAACTCATAATTTTGGTACCGGTGAACCGCAAATGGTCCATTTAGTATATCCTGGTGTTTTCGCTATGTTAGGAGCAAGAGCACTCTTGTTATAACCACATTTCTGATACACCGATGGCATCCATTTTAGATTATGGCATCCATCTTGTGTTCTTGCCCTCACATAGTCAATGGACACGCAGTGACCTCTGATCAATTCATTTCACTTAAGGACACGTAGGTAGCCGGCGATTCACCTTGCTAGTGACACGTGCACCTTAGGACAGAAACGCTGTGGCCGCATGACTCGGCGAAAGCTGCCTCCTCTGCCTGAGGCCAGTCCTGCTATACTGGTTCTCGTGTTCGTTGGCCTGATCATGATTAGGCGGCCGAAGCTGGTAGCCTTGCCCATTTACGACCCACAAACATCTCTTATCCTGTTTTTCTATCTTCTGCACCTGGCTCTGCTCCTTTCCTTCTGGGCCTTTATTAGGGGGAGGTAACAAAATTTACGATGAGGCGGTCCGGCTCTTGAATGAAAAGATGACATGGGATTATGATCGAACAGTGGGAACCTCTCGTTCGTAATGTTTTGACATCAGATATTGTTGACGATTCCTGTGTAACGCCAAATATTTATTGTTTAGGGCATAAAGGTTAAGAAACGTACTAGTATGTGGAGAATGTTGCTCCCAGCTAAATAATTTGTATTTAAGGAGCAACCCATCTAGTGCAAATCGAACAGGCTCCTAGAATCTGCCCGTGTGTAGTTTCTGTGACTTCTGTGTCCCTGCAGTAATAAACCTTTGGTCTTTGACGCCACCATCGAGAAGCCCGTGTTTCTGTTTATTTGTGCACCGAGACAGGTAGAACTCAGGGGTCTTCGGGTGTTGTCCCTGACACCTCTGGACCTTAATAAAAGTCCAGAACTCCAATTGGCGCCCAACATGGGGCGACGTCATTCGGTACCGGTCCAAAAGCCTGAAGAGTTCGAGAAGCTTTGTGTGAAGATTCCGGAGGGAGGCGCCCCACTTCATCGATCCCGGCATATCGCAAAAGTGGCCTGACGTTCTCTTCCACGAGGGTTCCCGTTCGGACGGCTACAGTGGTCCGTTGCCTTGACCGTCGCCCTGTCTTGGACTCGAGGTGCAGACCTTAGTACGGCGAGACGAGACGGGTTTCTCCTTGGTGACGTCTTCAGTACCTCAGTTAAGTATTAAGTGGTTGCTAGTGGTTGCTAGTTGTTTGGTTACTTCGTAAGGGTTTGGATAATCCTTTTTAGTTCCTTGGTTTGGTTTGGTTTCGTAAGATTATCATTGGTTGTTCTAGTTACGATAATCTTTTGATTTAGTTTGGGTATCGATACATTTGTTCACTTCGGTAGGCCTAAGTTCTTAGTTCGAGTGTGCACCTTTGTTTGTGTTTGTTCTGTGTTCCGGTTTATAAAATGGTAAGTCGGAAAAATTGTATGTTGTCATGTTTTGGTTGCAACAGGGATTCCCGGTTGGAGGACTCGTGTTCGGTTCCTCCGATTGGAACTCCTCTTTATGATCTTTATTGCAAGTTCGGTGTGGGCCCTATATCTTATAACGAGGTATGGATCCGCTACACGGAGAAAGATGGTGTCCTTAGTTGGCCACTACATGGTAGTTTTGAACCTGAAATTCTCGATAATCTAGAAAGAAAGTTGTTTAAAAAGAAAGCCCGGCCGGCAATGTTTGATTCTTTCCGTTGTTTGCGAAAAGAATCCAAACAGAGAGAGACTAAAAAGTTGAAGAAAGAGCAAAAAGAGCAAGAGTTGACTCTGGAACAGTCTGCCAAGCAGCTGCAACTTAATGAATCTGAGAAAGCGATAGAGGTAGCCAATAGAGAGCGTAATTTAGCGATAGATAAGTGCTACCCTGCTTTGCCATTGAGTACAGCTAAGATAGTAGAGGACCCTGAAAACGATCCTCTGTTGTCTTACTTGTTACGGTCACCTCCACCGTATGCACAGGGTGCTACAGCTCCACCTCTGCCAAATGTTGTGTTACCGGTTGCTGGACAGCCTGGTATACCTGCTCCTGCTCCCCTGAATCAAGCTCCTGTACTTCCTGTGGTTAATAATATTCCTCCGGCACCCCCTCTTCCGGGATTGCCAGCTCCTCTGCCTATGCCTGTACCGCTGATACCTGTTGTTTCGCAAGCTACTTTGCCTGCTACCCCTACTGCTGCTGTTTCTTCTGTCCCGACTACTACTCTACTCCAAACCTCTGCAAGCTATATGACTCCACTTTCTGTTCGTCGGAGAATCACTGACTCGGTCTCTAATATTCTATCACCCTTTTACAAAACTCTGATTAGAAGTCCTGCCTCTGAATCAGTTCAGAGACGTAGTCAGCTTCCTAGTGTTGAAGAACGAGGAATATTAGATTCCACTGCTCTTAGGTGGATTTCGAAAGTTGGAAGGTATAATGTACACGATGTATTAGATACATTTATGCAATGGAATGAACCGACACAGCGCTATGTGTTTGATGTCATGTGTTCGCTTTTGCGTGAAGAGTGGGAGGAGAGCGAACCTGGACAAGTACCAGATGAATTAATTCATGTTCAACAGAAATTTGCTGCAGGTATGATAGTTGGTCAAGAAGTAAAAGAAGCAATGGAACTAGTTTTAGATTTTAGATTTGATCCTTCCCTTCGTTCACCAAGAGATTTAGAGAAAGGTAGCGCAAATAAAGGTCGTCAATATCCTATGAGGGAAGTTCCACCAATATGGCGCGAAGCTGTACAAGCTGATGCGGTTAATGGTATCGCAGCCGCTCCGGCCCAATTCCAGAGAGTGTGGATACACATTCCGTGGAAGCGAGCTGAAGTGTTAGCAGTAAAACAGGCCTTGCCAGATCCGCGTAAAAATCCCGCTGGATATTACAAAGAGTTGGCTCAGACGGTTGAAGCTTGCGTAATGAATCTCGCGGACATTGATATGCTATTTGGCAATGTAGTACCGCAACCAATTTGGGCTAAAATTCATAGAGAAAATCATCCAGTTGCCCTAGGTGGTGATTGGGCAGCTATAATTGCGGCAGATGGTCAACAAATTGGTGGCTCTAAACCTGAACCCCTAATTGCTAATTTGCCCGGTAGAATAATCGATTTAATGAAAACTCTGATGCCAGCATTGCGCGTTAACTGGGACAAGTTGTCCACATGCAGGCAGAAGAAGGACGAAAGCGTCCCCGACTTTTTCACCAGATTTGAAGAAACTTTCGTAGATCACAGTGGTCAGGATATGAGCACGGAGGGAGGCCAGAGATTATTTGTTGATAAATTTGTGCACAATCTGTTACCAGAGCTAAGTAATAAATTAAAGAATTCTGAAAGTGCGTGGGCTGTCTCTACGACTGCACAAATACTTGCAACTGCCCAGTACTATGAATATAGGGATAAAGAAGAGAAAGAAAAATCTGAAAAGAAAACAAAAGATTTAAAAACTAAAGTTCTTTTGCAGCAAGCATATCCGCCTCGCACGAATCAGACAAACACACAGCAAGGGCCATATCAGAGGACCGACTATGGTTCTCAGAGACCGCAATACCAATGGAATCAGTATGCTTATTGCAAAAAGGAAGGTCATTACAAGAATGAGTGTCCGGTATTAGCACAAAATAATGCTGCTGCAGCTCAGAGAGGTCGTGGTGGTTCTATGCAAAATTCTAGAGGTCGAGGACGAGGTGCTATGCCTCCACAAACGAATGATCGCCCTTCTAATTATTTTGATCAGCGAAATGGATAATCTGCACAACCAGCTAGGTCTCAGCAGTATCATGTTGAGGATTATTGTGAAGTTGGTGAGGAATTTCAGCAAAATGAGTACTAGGACAGCCATGGACAAAGAGAGGGAGTAGTATCAGTTCCAGTAGATCAGAGTGGGCCTTATGTCGCAGTAGCCACATCGGGTGTAGTCGAACCGTTTCTGTTGGATACTGGTGCAGCAAAAAGTTCTATCATTCATGCAAAACTCCCTGGCGCACCTTTGTCTGGCTTAACAAATGTTTCAGTAGGTTTTTCAGGCGCCCCTGTTCACAACCCCGTATCTGGTCCTTTGTCTATTTCTGTTGGGCCTCGTCAATTGAAAGCACCCCTGATTTTGACGACTGGTTGTAATGAAAATCTGCTTGGTTTAGACTTGTTAAAACGCCTATATGCGACTTTGTACTGTTCTCCGTCAGGAGTACAGCTTACATTGGGTAAGAGAATCATCTCCCCGATGTATTTATCAATGGATGCGCTCCCTCTGGAGCTGCGTTCTCTCCCTGATACTCTTTGGGCGACTGGTCCTAACGATGTAGGTCTTTTGGAAATTCCACCATATGTAGTAACTTTGAAAGCAAATGTCAAATTTCCACGAATACCACAATACAAAATCTCTAGCGAAGGTGAACGTGCGCTCTTATTGATAGTGCAAGATTTGATCAAGAAAGACGTAATAGAAGAAACTAGAGGAAATGTCTGTAACAGCCCAGTACTGCCTATTCTAAAATGTACTGATCCCTCAAAACCTCCAGTCTATAGATTTGTAATCGACCTTAGAGAGGTTAATAAAATTGTGATTCCACAGTTTCCTGTGGTTCCAGACATTACTGCATTGTTAACGTTGATTCCTGCTACAGCCACATGGTTCTCAGTGATCGACTTGAAGAATGCCTTTTTCAGCATTCCGATAGCCGAAGAAAGCAGAGATATTTTCGGCTTCTCACTAGGAGGACGAAGCTTCAGGTTTAAACGTGCTCCACAAGGCTATTGTGAGAGCCCGTCCATTTACAGTCAGGCATTAAAAAGTCAGTTAGATTCTTTTGTACTTCCTCCTGGTTCTGCTTTAGTGCAATATGTCGATGATCTTCTAGTGGCTGCCGATGACAAGGAAACTTGCAAAGCAGCTACAATTTCCCTATTGCATCATTTGTCTGATTTAAATCACAAGGTGTCACCTTCAAAAATGCAATATTGTTGTCAAGAAGTGACCTACCTAGGTCATCTCTTGTCAAAGGAGGGAAGAAGGTTGACTCCAGAGAGAATAAAAGCAATCACGCAGATGAATGTTCCTAGCACACAGAGAGAAGTGTGTGCGTTTTTAGGTATTACCTCATACTGTAGGCAATGGATCCCAAATTTCTCACTTTTGGCAAAACCGTTGGTGGCTTTGACTGGAAAAGGTGTTCCGAGTCCGGTGCCATGGTCTGACGAATGTCAGCAAAGTTTCTCTGAGTTACGAAATGCACTGTGTTCAGCGCCTGTGTTGGGTACACCTGACTACAGTTAGCCATTTACACTCTATGTTCACGAAAGAGAAGGTTGCGCGTTGAGTGTTCTGACGCAACGATTTGGTGATAAACAACGCCCTTGTGCGTATTTTTCATCAACATTAGATCCGGTAGCCAGAGCGTTGCCTAGTTGCTTGAGAGCTACAGCAGCAGCTGCAGCGTCCATTCGACAATCTGCTGGTTTGGTCATGAACAACATGCTAGTGGTCATGGTTCCACATGCCGTGGATACGCTCATGAACCGAACCAAGACACAGCACCTTACCAGTGCTAGGTTATCAGGCTATGAGCTGACACTGTTAGCAAGTCATATTCAGATCAAAAGATGCAATGTATTGAATCCAGCAACATTGTTGCCGACTAGTCAGGAGTCGCGTGATTCTGAGCCACATGACTGTTGTTTCAGAACTGAGGAGGAGACAAAAGGACGAATTGATCTTAAAGACACTCCGTTATCAGATCCAGATGGCACGTTGTATGTTGACGGGTCTTGTTTTAAATTGGAGAATGGTGATGTAACAGCTGCCTATGCAGTAACGACTTTGAGTACGATTGTGGAGACTGCAAGAGTGAGTCAGAATTCTGCCCAAGCTGCAGAATTAATTGCATTGACTAGAGCGTGTGTTTTAGCTAAGGGAAAGAGAGTGAATGTGTTTACAGATAGTCAGTACGCGTTCGGCGTAGCCCATAGTTTTGGTCGATTGTGGAAGGAAAGAGGTTTTATTACGTCCCATGGGACTAAGATCCAGCACGGTCAGCTAGTCAATGACTTGTTGGAATCTCTAACCTTACCGATGGAAGTTGCGATTGTAAAGTGCAGTGCTCATCGAGCAATCACGGATGATGTTGGTCGAGGAAATGCCTTTGCTGATGAGACAGCAAAACAGACAGCTAGGAATACGATGAGTGGGATGTATGTTGCAACGTCTGCAAGATGGGTTACTGATTCGGGAATGTGTGAGGACACAGTGGATAGTGTGAGAACGATTCAGGAAGAAGCGACTGAAGAGGAAAAGCTTGCATGGAAAGAGAAAACGGGTAAATTGGACTCGAGTGGATGTTGGATTGATTTGTCGGAACAGCAGCGTTGGATGTTGCCCGATGCGTATGTGCTTGCTGTGGTAACGATGGCGCATGGAGCAGCGCACATCAGTTCTAAAGGGATTTGTAAGATGTTGGCTCCAGTCTGGAAGAATGATGGAATTGGTAGGTGTGCAGAAAGAGTGGTGAAAAATTGCATGATATGCCTGATGCATAATCCTGGCAAGGGAATCCCCACACCTGCTGGTCACTTCGCTCCTCCTTCTTACCCCTTCGAAGTGATTCAGTTAGATTTCATTCACATGGATCGATGTAACAACCTTAAATATGTCTTAGTGGTAGTCTGTGCTTTTTCTAGGTGGATCGAAGCATATCCACTCAAAGATAATACTGCCTTGTCCACTGCCAAAATCCTTCTAAAGGAATACTTCCCCAGGTACGGTTTGCCACGGATTGTATGGTCGGATAATGGAAGTGAATTCGTTGGGAAAGTTATGCAGAGTGTGTGTGCAGGTTTGAGTATTAAGCAAAAGTTCCACAGTGCGAATCACCCCCAGTCAGCAGGTTTAGTTGAAGGCTACAATGGCACCCTCAAGCTGAAACTGGCCAAGATACAAGCTTCCACAGGCTTGTCCTGGCCAGACGCATTACCTTTGGCCCTGTTATCCACAAGAGCGACCGTGCATTCTCGGGTTGGGCTTAGCCCCTATGAGATTGTGTTCGGTCGACCTGCTAATGTTTGGGGGGTACCAAGACCGAGGGAGTTTAAACAGCTGGAATACCCAATGCTAATTGATTACCTTTTTGACTTGACTGCTAAATTGAGTCTCATTCAGCAACAGGTTTTCGATGCGTTGCCAAAGCCTCCGGAAAGTCCAGGTCATCAGCTGAAACCTGGCGACTACGTTGTCATCAGGAACTTTGGACGGACCAGAAATCTTCAACCCAAATTCGTCGGCCCATTCCAAGTACTATTGGCAACAAGGACTGCTGTACGTGTGGCTGGAAGAAAAAACTGGGTCCACGCGAAACATACTAAGCGTGTACCCCTTCCACTCCCTTATGATAATTGGGTGAGAAAAGGAATTGGTGCCTCTGACACCGAACCGGTTCCGAAATATGTTCCTTTCAGTGATGCAGAACTGATAACTGATTCACCGAACTCTGACTCCCCTTCTGAAGCTGCTCCTTTGATCACTGAACAGAACACTGCATCAAACGAACATTTGTCCTCTGCGAACTCGAACATTGTCACTCCTGCTGAAAATAGACTATTTCCGGATCAAACTACTCCAGGAAAACTGAGATACAACCTACGTTCTCATTCTAAGGACTAATAAAGCAGGAAACTGCCTATTTTTATAATTTGATCTGTCACATTACCCCCAGCCAGGAAGTTTGCTACTCATGTTTTGTATTCCCCTGTGTATATTTCTATTGTTCTTATTACCTTGCCGTCTGGGTAGCCGTAGGGTCGTGGCTTTGTGCCTAGTTGAATCTGCGGGGGCCAGACACAAGGTCGGTCTTTCTGTTAGTTCTGGGAACTCCCAGGGCTGATAGAGGCATTTTCAACTACGTACATATCATCAGTGGTCGCGAGCGGTTGTAGAAGATGGAGCTTCCTGGGCTGCACCGAAAGAAAGTAATTTATGTTCGCAGAAGCAGATTATACAAGATTCTTCATAACAAATATTTTCTGATGCAATGTGCAATTACGTTTTTGATTGTTTTAATAACGTTGGTGGGTGGAATCGTCTTTGGTATTCATTTAATTTTTGCACCGATAACAACTACAGTACCTCCCCTAGACCTTGTTTCTTCTACTGCTGCTTCTTTTCATTCCTTTCACCCATTCCCCGAACACGAGCAAGTTCGACGCTCAGAATTTATAAATAACACTTTTGTACAGCTCTTGCATCAACACCAACTGGTAGTTAACACAACAGACTGCTGGGTATGTGGTTTGATACCACACACTATGGATAAAGGCATTCCCTATCTGGTCTTGCCTTTTAGCTATAATGGATCATTTCAGGCCTTTCAGACTATATTTGTTTATGCCCTTGAGACCTATCCCCCGCGTCCACCACGTTCCGCTAAGTATTACTCCGCTAATAAAGCTTTAGTCAAGGGAATCATTGACATGATTAAAGACGTCAATAATACCCCATCTTATCCTAAGGATGAGCTACGAGTATATCTGAGTTGGAATTCTACGGAGTACCGCATTAGTTTGGGTGAAAGCAAGCGTAAGAGCTCCACTCCAGTTTGGGTCGTACCTCACCGAGGTCAAGTCTGTTTGCAAGGTAATGGGAAAAATCCAAGAGCTCGGCTAGGGAAGAGTGACTGTGTTGAGACTTACGTGTATCCGTCAAACTCTTCCCCTGCCTTCCTCACTGCTAAGGGTACCTACTTCATTTGTCAAGATAGGGCATATACATGGTTGCCTGCTGACTTTTCAGGTTCATGCTATATTGCTCGACTGTTGCCTCTGACATACACTGCTTCCCCAGATTATCACAAGACCAGAGTAGCAAGAGGTGTTTTCAGCAAAGAAGATACCGCTGGTCAGGAAGCCGGAGACTTTTTCAAAGGCTTCCTTCCGTTCTGGGGGCCCATGGCCAATAGTAGAAATCTATGTCAGCTAACACGGGTAGTTGAATCTACTATTACAGAAACTGCTGGTGCCCTTAGTAATTTAACAGCTGAGCTTCAGGCGGATCGTCTCATGACGTTACAGAACCGTATGGTTCTTGACGTAATACTTGCAGATCGAGGTGGGGTATGCAGAATGATCCAATCGAGCTGCTGTGTTTGTATCCCCAATAATGCTCCGACAGTGTACGAAGCGATCTCTAAGCTACACAAGATTTCCGACTCTATTCACGTAGACAAGGGAAATTGGTCCTTAATGGAATGGCTTTGGACTCTACTATCAGCGTGGGGATGGAAGGTTCTGATGGTCGTTGGTATTATCTTAATATTCCTATTCTCGTGCTGCCTTATTATCCAATGTGGTCCCGCTTTGTGTAGCCTCTGTGCTGCAACCTGTTTTAGAAAACCACCTGCGTTTGGAGACAAGGTGCGAGAAAGGATGATGCTGCAACAACATATCACTGACCTAATGAACATAGAGATAGACTCTGACATAGACTGAGTAATTGCCTATGTAAGGGCAAAAGGAGGGCCTGAGGTTCCGTGACGATTTGAACCCGTGTTTTCAACATTGTCGTAAACTCATAATTTTGGTACCGGTGAACCGCAAATGGTCCATTTAGTATATCCTGGTGTTTTCGCTATGTTACGAGCAAGAGCACTCTTGTTATAACCACATTTCTGATACACCGATGGCATCCATTTTAGATTATGGCATCCATCTTGTATTCTTGCCCTCACATAGTCAATGGACACGCAGTGACCTCTGATCAATTCATTTCACTTAAGGACACGTAGGTAGCCGGCGATTCACCTTGCTAGTGACACGTGCACCTTAGGACAGAAACGCTGTGGCCGCATGACTCGGCGAAAGCTGCCTCCTCTGCCTGAGGCCAGTCCTGCTATACTGGTTCTCGTGTTCGTTGGCCTGATCATGATTAGGCGGCCGAAGCTGGTAGCCTTGCCCATTTACGACCCACAAACATCTCTTATCCTGTTTTTCTATCTTCTGCACCTGGCTCTGCTCCTTTCCTTCTAGGCCTTTATTAGGGGGAGGTAACAAAATTTACGATGAGGCGGTCCGGCTCTTGAATGAAAAGATGACATGGGATTATGATCGAACAGTGGGAACCTCTCGTTCGTAATGTTTTGACATCAGATATTGTTGACGATTCCTGTGTAACGCCAAATATTTATTGTTTAGGGCATAAAGGTTAAGAAACGTACTAGTATGTGGAGAATGTTGCCCCCAGTTAAATAATTTGTATATAAGGAGCAACCCATCTAGTGCAAATCGAACAGGCTCCTAGAATCTGCCCGTGTGTAGTTTCTGTGACTTCTGTGTCCCTGCAGTAATAAACGTTTGGTCTTTGACGCCACCATCGAGAAGCCTGTGTTTCTGTTTATTTGTGCACCGAGACAGGTAGAACTCAGGGGTCTTCGGGTGTTGTCCCTGACACCTCTGGACCTTAATAAAAGTCCAGAACTCCACTGGGCTGGAGGGAACCTGTCTTCAGTACACAGACCCTTGGCTGGAGGGAACCTGCCTTCAGTACCCAGACCCTGGGCGGCAGGGAACCTGTCTTCAGTACACAGACTCTAGGCGGGAGGGAACGTGTCTTCAGTACACAGACTCTTGGCGGGAGGGAACCTGTCTTCAGTGCACAGACCCTAAGATAGAGGGAACCTGTCTTTAGTACACAGACCCTTGGCTGGAGGGAACTTGTCTTCAGTACACAGACCCTTCGGTAGATGGAACCTGTCTTCAGTTCACAGACTCTGAGGTAGAGGGAACCTGTCTTCAGTACACAGACCCTGGGGTAGAGGGAACCTGTCTTAAGTACACAGACCCTGGGGTAGAGCGAACCCTGCTGGGAGACCTCAACTTCCACCTTGACAATCAACTGGACCCCAACACCACATGCCTCCTGGACAACCTGCACAACATTAGACTCCGCCAGATCGTGACCGAGCCCACGCACGCAGCAGGACACACCCTCGACCCCCTCTTCACTACAGGAAACTCCATCACCTTCAACCACACCACCGAACTCCCATGGACCGACCATCGTTGCGTCCACTTCACCTTCAGAACACCCACCATCCACAGACACCAGCACCTGCTTCCACAAAGAAACTGGACCAAAATCACCGATGACCAGCTCACCTCCTCACTCAACAACTCCACCCCAACCATCGCGGAAAACGACGACCCCAACACCGCAGCCAGAACCCTGCATAGATGGATCTCGGACAGCACCAACACCATAGCCCCCCTCAAGAAAAACAACAATACCCGTGCCAAGAAAGCCAGATGGTTTACCACAGAACTTCGAGAGTCCAGGCGCACATGCCGCCGCCTCGAAAAGACCTGGAGAAACACCAAATCCACAGAAGCCCACAACAACTTCAGAGCCGCCACCAACGCCCACCATCAAGTCATCAGAGAAAAGAGGAAAAAAGATGAAAAAAGCGATTGAAGACAGAATCTCCACCCACGCACACAACAGCAAGAAACTCTTCAGCATCATCAAGGAGTTCGCCCAACCCACCAGCGAGTCTACCGACATCCCTCCCTCACAAGACCTCTGCGACAAACTCTTCATCTTTTTCCACCACAAAATCAAGAGCATCTACGACAACTTCGACAAAGACAACCAACACACTGAACCCTCACCAACCACCTCCGACACCCGGAAACCAGCGATTGATGAGTGGACAGCCCTCACCACCGAAGACACACTGAAGACAATGAAGTCAATCCACTCAGGGGCCCCCACGGACTCCCTGCCCCCACCACATCTTCAACAGAGCCGCCAACACCATCGCACCCATGCTCTGCCACACCATCAACCTCTCCCTGGCGACCGCCTCGTTCCCCGATGACTGGAAACACGCCGAGGTCAACCCCCTCCTGAAGAAACCCTCAGCGGACCCCACCGACCTCAAAAACTACAGACCCATCTCCCTGCTCCTGCTCCCGTTCCCAGCGAAAGTCATCGAGAAAGCCATCAACAGCCAACTCGCCACATTCATTGAAGAACACAACATCCTCGACTCCTCCCAATCCGGCTTCAGAAAAAACCACAGTACGGAAACCGCCCTCCTTGCCGCAACAGACGACATCCGCACCTTACTGGACAAAGGAGAAACAGTAGCCCTCATCCTCCTCGACCTACCAGCGGCGTTCGACACAGTCTCCCACCGCACCCTAATACGCAGACTCTACGATGTAGGAATCCAGGACAAGGCCCTCGACTGGATCTGCTCCTTCCTCTCCGGCAGGATGCAGCGGGTCAGACTCCCCCCTTTCCTCTCGGACCCCACACCTACCACCTGCGGAGTCCCCCAGGGCTCCTCCCTCAGCCCGACGCTCTTCAACGTCTACATGGCTCCACTTGCCCCCATCGTCAGAACCTACGGACTCAACACCGTGTCATACGCAGACGACACCCAGCTCATCCTCTCCCTATCCAACGAGCCCAACACCGCCAGACGCAACTTTCGAGAAGGCATGGAAGCCGTCGCCGAATGGATGAAAAACAGCTGCCTACAACTAAACACCAACAAAACAGAAGTACTCATCATGGGCCCAAACCCCGACGCCTGGAGCGACACATGGTGGCCCACCGCCCTCGGAAACCCGCCAACCCCCACAGACCACGCACGCAACCTGGGAATCATCCTGGACTCCGAGCTCAAAATGGACCGCCAGATCAACTCTGTCTCATCTTCCTGCTTCCACACCCTCCGCCTCCTTCGTAAGACCTTCAAATGGATTCCCCTCGAACACCGAAAGACAGTCACTCAAGCCCTGGTCACCAGCAGACTCGACTACGGCAACGCACTCTACGCCGGAATAAACAAAAACCTCATCCGCAATCTACAGAACATCCAGAACGCCGCCGCAAGACTGGTCCTCAACCTGCCAAAACACTGCCACATCTCCCAGCACCTGCGCACACTCCACTGGCTCCCCGTCGAGGCAAGAATCACCTCTAAGATGCTCACCCACGCACACAAGGCCCTCCACGGCACCGGACCAGCATACCGGAACAGCCGACTAAAATTCCACGCACCCCAAAGGACCCTACGATCAGCCCAGCTTTCCTACGCCGTGGTCCCTCGCACCAGAAAGACCAGATCGGGAAGCCGCTCCTTCTCCTTCCTCGCGGCCAAAGCATGGAACGCCCTTCCGCTCCACCTCAGACAGACAACATCGCTCCGCATCTTTGCAAGAAAACTCAAAACCTGGCTCTTCGACAGACCCCCTCCTTGATGGAATGGAACCTGCACCCCCCTCCCCCCCACCCTTAGCGCCTTGAGACCCTCACGGGTGAGTAGTCGCGCTTTAACAAACTCCTGATTGAGTACACAGACTCTGTGCTGGGGGGATCCTGTGTTCAGTGCACAGACTCTGGGCTGAGGGAACCTGTCTTAAGTGCACAAACCCCAGGCTGGAGGGAACCTTTCTTCAGTGCACAGACTCTGGACTGGAGGGAACCTGTCTTCAGTACACAGGTCCTGGAATAGAGGGATCCTGTCTTCAGTACACAGACTCTGGATTGGAGTGAACCTGTCTTCATTACACAGACCCTGGACTGGAGGGAGCCTGTCTTCACTACACATACCCTGGGCGGGAGGGAATGTGACTTCAGTACACAGACCCACGGTGGGAGGGAACCTGTCTTCAGTACACAGACCAGAGGCTGGAGGGAACTTGTCTTCAGTACACAGACCCTAGGCGGGAGGGAATCTGTCTTCAGTACACAGACCCTGGGCTGGAGGGAACCTGTCTTCAGTACACAGACCCTGGGTGGAAGGGAACCTGTCTTCAGTACACAGACCCTGGGGCTGGAGGAAACTTGGCTTCAGTACACAGACCCTGGGCTGGAGGGAACCTGTCTTCAGTACACAGACCCTGGGCTGGAGGGAACATGTCTTCAGTACACAGACTCTGAGAGGGAACCTGTCTTCAGTACATAGACCCTGGGCTGGGGGGAACCTGTCTTCACCATATAGACCCTGGGATAGAGGTTACCTGTCTTCAGTGCACAGACCCTAAGATAGAGGGAGCCTGTATTTAGTACACAGACCCTTGGCTGGAGGAACTTGTCTTCAGTACACAGACCCTTGGGTAGAGGGAACCTGTCTTCAGTACACAGACCCTGGGCTGGAGGGAGCCTGTCTTCAGTGCACAGACTCTGGGCTGGAGGGAACCTGTCTTCAGTACACAGACTCTGGGCTGGAGGAAACCTGTCTTCAGTACACAGACCCTGGGCTGGAGGGAACCTATCTTCAGTACACAGAGTCTGGGCTGGAGGAAACCTGTCTTCAGTACACAGACCCTGGGCTGGAGGGAGCCTGTCTTCAGTGCACAGACTCTGGGCTGGAGGGAACCTGTCTTCAGTACACAGACTCTGGGCTGGAGGAAACCTGTCTTCAGTACACAGACCCTGGGCTGGAGGGAACCTGTCTTCAGTACACAGACCCTGGGCTGGAGGGAACCTGTCTTCAGTACACAGACTCTGGGAGGGAACCTGTCTTCGGGACATTGACCCTGGGCTGGAGGGAGCCTGTCTTCAGTACATAGACCCTGGGCTTGGGGGAACCTGTCTTCACCATATAGACCCTGGGATAGAGGTTACCTGTCTTCAGTACACAGACCCTGGGCTGGAGGGAACCTGTCTTCAGTACACAGACCCTGGGCTGGAGGGAACCAGCCTTCAGTACCCAGACCCTGGGCGGCGGGGAACCTGTCTTCAGTACTGAGACTCTGGACGGGAAGGAACGTGTCTTCAGTACACAGACTCTTGGTGGGAGAGAACCTGTCTTCAGTGCACAGACCCTGGACTGGAGGGAACCTGTCTTCACTACACAGACCCTGGGCGGGAGGGAACGTGTCTTCAGTATACAGACCCTGGGTGGGAGGGAACCTGTCTTCAGTACACAGACCAGAGGCTGGAGGGACCTTGTCTTCAGTACACAGACCCTGGGCGGGAGGGAATCTGTCTTCAGTACACAAACCCTGGGCTGGAAGGAACCTGTCTTCAGTACACAGACCCTGGGTGGAAGGGAACCTGTCTTCAGTACACAGACCCTGGGGCTGGAGGAAACCTGCCTTCAGTACACAGACCCTGGGCTGGAGGGAACCTGTCTTCAGTACACAGACCCTGAGCTGGAGGGAACATGTCTTCAGTACACAGACTCTGAGAGGGAACCTGTCTTCAGTACATAGACCCTGGGCTGGGGGGAACCTGTCTTCACCATATAGACCCTGGGATAGAGGTTACCTGTCTTCAGTACACAGACCCTGGGCTGGAGGGAACCTGTCTTCAGTACACAGACCCTGGGCTGGAGGGAACCAGCCTTCAGTACACAGACCCACGGTGGGAGGGAACCTGTCTTCAGTACACAGACCAGAGGCTGGAGGGAACTTGTCTTCAGTACACAGACCCTGGGCGGGAGGGAATCTGTCTTCAGTACACAGACCCTGGGCTGGAGGGAACCTGTCTTCAGTACACAGACCCTGGGTGGAAGGGAACCTGTCTTCAGTACACAGACCCTGGGGCTGGAGGAAACTTGGCTTCAGTACACAGACCCTGGGCTGGAGGGAACCTGTCTTCAGTACACAGACCCTGGGCTGGAGGGAACATGTCTTCAGTACACAGACTCTGAGAGGGAACCTGTCTTCACCATATAGACCCTGGGATAGAGGTTACCTGTCTTCAGTGCACAGACCCTAAGATAGAGGGAGCCTGTATTTAGTACACAGACCCTTGGCTGGAGGAACTTGTCTTCAGTACACAGACCCTTGGGTAGGGGGAACCTGTCTTCAGTACACAGACCCTGGGCTGGAGGGAGCCTGTCTTCAGTGCACAGACTCTGGGCTGGAGGGAACCTGTCTTCAGTACACAGACTCTGGGCTGGAGAAAACCTGTCTTCAGTACACAGACCCTGGGCTGGAGGGAACCTATCTTCAGTACACAGAGTCTGGGCTGGAGGAAACCTGTCTTCAGTACACAGACCCTGGGCTGGAGGGAGCCTGTCTTCAGTGCACAGACTCTGGGCTGGAGGGAACCTGTCTTCAGTACACAGACTCTGGGCTGGAGGAAACCTGTCTTCAGTACACAGACCCTGGGCTGGAGGGAACCTGTCTTCAGTACACAGACCCTGGGCTGGAGGGAACCTGTCTTCAGTACACAGACTCTGGGAGGGAACCTGTCTTCGGGACATTGACCCTGGGCTGGAGGGAGCCTGTCTTCAGTACATAAACCCTGGGCTTGGGGGAACCTGTCTTCAGTACACAGACCCTGGGCTGGAGGGAACCAGCCTTCAGTACCCAGACCCTGGGCGGCGGGGAACCTGTCTTCAGTACTGAGACTCTGGACGGGAAGGAACGTGTCTTCAGAACACAGACTCTTGGTGGGAGAGAACCTGTCTTCAGTGCACAGACCCTGGACTGGAGGGAACCTGTCTTCACTACACAGACCCTGGGCGGGAGGGAACGTGTCTTCAGTATACAGACCCTGGGTGGGAGGGAACCTGTCTTCAGTACACAGACCAGAGGCTGGAGGGACCTTGTCTTCAGTACACAGACCCTGGGCGGGAGGGAATCTGTCTTCAGTACACAAACCCTGGGCTGGAAGGAACCTGTCTTCAGTACACAGACCCTGGGTGGAAGGGAACCTGTCTTCAGTACACAGACCCTGGGGCTGGAGGAAACCTGCCTTCAGTACACAGACCCTGGGCTGGAGGGAACCTGTCTTCAGTACACAGACCCTGAGCTGGAGGGAACATGTCTTCAGTACACAGACTCTGAGAGGGAACCTGTCTTCAGTACATAGACCCTGGGCTGGGGGGAACCAGTCTTCACCATATAGACCCTGGGATAGAGGTTACCTGTCTTCAGTACACAGACCCTGGGCTGGAGGGAACCTGTCTTCAGTACACAGACCCTGGGCTGGAGGGAACCAGCCTTCAGTACACAGACCCTGGGCGGCGGGGACCTGTCTTCAGTAAAGAGACTCTGGGTGGGAGGGAACGTGTCTTCAGTACACAGACTATTGGCGGGAGGGAACCTGTCTTCAGTGCACAGACCCTAAGATAGAGGGAGCCTGTATTTAGTACACAGACCCTTGGCTGGAGGGAACTTGTCTTCAGTACACAGACCCTTGGGTAGAGGGAACCTGTCTTCAGTACACAGACCCTGGGCTGGAGGGAGCCTGTCTTCAGTGCACAGACTCTGGGCTGGAGGGAACCTATCTTCAGTACACAGAGTCTGGGCTGGAGGAAACCTGTCTTCAGTACACAGACCCTGGGCTGGAGGGAACCTGTCTTCAGTACACAGACCCTGGGCTGGAGGGAACCTGTCTTCAGTACACAGACTCTGGGAGGGAACCTGTCATCGGGACATTGACCCTGGGCTGGAGGGAACCTGTCTTCAGTACATAGACCCTGGGATAGAGGTTATCTTTCTTCAGTACACAGACCCTGGGCTGGAGGGAACCTGTCTTCAGTACACAGGCCCTGGGCTGGAGGGAACCTGCCTTCAGTACACAGACCATGGGCTGGAGGGAACCTGCCTTCAGTACCCAGACCCTGGGCGGGAGGGAACCTGTCTTCAGTACACAGACTCTGGGCGGGAGGGAATCTGTCTGATCCTTTCTCTCACCAAGGACCCCAGCACCGCCAAAACTAACCTACACGAAGGAATGAAAGAAGTCGCCGAATGGATGAAACAAAGCCGTCTGAAACTGAACTCAGACAAAACAGAAGTCCTCATCTTAGGCACATCCCCCTCTGCATGGGACGACTCCTGGTGGCCGGAAGCCCTTGGAAAAGCACCCATCCCGACAGTCCACGCACGGAACCTTGGCGTCATCCTGGATTCTTCACTCTCAATGAACAGACAAGTCAGCGCCGTATCCTCTTCCTGCTTTAACATTCTTCGCATGCTCAGAAAAACATTTCGCTGGATCCCCTCCGAAACAAGGAAAACAGTCACCCACGCTCTAGTCACGAGCCGACTGGACTACGGAAACACCCTCTACGCAGGTACCACCGCTAAACTCCAGAAGAAACTACAACGTATCCAAAACGCCTCAGCCAGGCTCATATTAGACATCCCACGCAACGAACATATCTCTGGTCACCTTAAAGACCTCCACTGGCTACCCGTCAATAAGAGGATCACTTTCCGACTGCTTACCCACGCACACAAATCACTCTACGACATCGGACCAGATTGCCTCAACTCTCGACTGTCCTTCTACACCCCCTCCCGCCAACTTCGCTCTTCCAGCCAAGCCAAGCCAATGTACCTCGCATCAACAAGACCACCATGGGAGGCAGATCCTTTTCATACCTGGCTGCCAAAACATGGAACTTACTCCCCGCCTACCTTCGCCTCACCCAGAATCACCTAGCGTTCAGAAAGCAGCTTAAAACGTGGATATTTGACAAATAATCCTCCTCCCCTTCCTAAGCGCCTTGAAACCCTCTGGGTATGTAGTGCGCTATACAAATTTTATGACTTGACTTGACTTGACTATGTCTTCAGTACACAGACCATGGGCTGGAGGGAACCTGCCTTCAGTACCCAGACCCTGGGCGGGAGGGAACCTGTCTTCAGTACACAGACTCTGGGCGGGAGGGAATCTTTCTTCAGTACACAGACTCTTGGTGGGAGGGAACCTGTCTTCAGTGCACAGACCCTGGGATAGAGGGAACCTGACTTCAGTTCACAGACCCTGGGCTGTAGGGAGCCTGTCTTCAGTACACAGACCCTTGGGTGGAGGGAACCTGTCTTCAGTACACAGACTACGAGGTAGAGGGAAACTGTCTTCAGTACATAGGCCCTGGGGTAGAGGGAACATGTCTTCAGTACACAGACCCTAGACTAGAGGGAACCTTTCTTAAGTACAAAGACCCTGGGGTAGAGGGAACCTGTCTCCATACACAGACCCTGGGTGGGACGGAACCTGTCTTCAGTACACAGACCCTGTGCGGGAGGGAACCTGTCTTCAGTACACAGACCCCGGGCTGGAGGGAACCTGTCTTCAGTACAAAGACCTTGGTAAGGAGGGAACCTGTCTTCAGTACACAGACTCTGGGCTGGGGGGAAAGTGTCTTCCGTACACAGACTCTCAGCTGGGGGGAACCTGTCTTAAGTGCACAGACCCTGGGCTCGAGGGAACCTGTCTTCAGTACACAGACTCTTGGCTGGAGGGAACGTGTCTTCAGTGCACAGACCCTGGGCGAGAGGGAACCTGTCTTCAGTACACAGACCCTTGGCTGGAGGGAACCTGTCTTCAGTACACAGACCCTGGGCTGGAGGAAACCTGTCCTCAGTGCACAGACCCTTGGCTGGAGGGAACCTGTCTTCAGTACGCAGACCCTGGGATAGAGGGAACCTGTCTTTAGTCCACAGACCCTTGGCTGGAGGGAACCTATCTTCAGTGCACAGACCCTGGGCGGGAGGGAAACTGTCTTCAGTACACAGACCCTTGGCTGGAGGGAACCTGTCTTCAGTACACAGACCCTGGGCCGGAGGAAACCTGTCTTCAGTGCACAGACCCTTGGCTGGAGGGAACCTGTCTTCAGTACACAGACCCTGTATGGAAGGGAACCTGTCTTCAGTACACAGACCCTGGGCTGGAGGGAACCTGTCTTCAGTACACAGACCTTTCTTAGGAGGGACCCTCTCTTCAGTGCACAGACCCTTGGCTGGAGGGAACCTGTCTTCAGTACACAGACCCTGGGCTGTAGGGAACCAGTCTTCAGTACACAGACTCTGGGATGGGGGGAACCTGTCTTCAGTACACAGACCCTGGGCTGGAGGGAACCTGCCTTCAGTACCCAGACCCTGGGCGGGAGGGAACCTGTCTTCAGTTCACAGACTCTGGGCGGGAGGGAATCTGTCTTCAGTACACAGACTCTTGGTGGGAGGGAACCTGTCTTCAGTGCACAGACCCTGGGATAGAGGGAACCTGTCTTCAATATACAGACTCTGGATTGGAGTGAACCTGTCTTCACTACACAGACCCTGGACTGGAGGGAACCTGTCTTCACTACACAGACCCTGGGTGGGAGGGAACGTGTCTTCAGTACACAGACCCTGGGTGGGAGGGAACCAGTCTTCAGTACACAGACCAGAGGCTGGAGGGAACCTGTCTTCAGTACACAGACCCTGGGCTGGAGGAAACCTGTCGTCAGTGCACAGACCCTTGGCTGGAGGGAACCTGTCTTCAGTACGCAGACCCTGGGATAGAGGGAACCTGTCTTCAGTCCACAGACCCTTGGCTGGAGGGAACTTATCTTCAGTGCACAGACCCTGGGCGGGAGGGAACCTGTCTTCAGTACACAGACCATGTATGGAAGGGAACCTGTCTTCAGTACACAGACCCTGGGCTGGAGGGAACCTGTCTTCAGTATACAGACCCTTGGCTGGAGGGAACCTATCTACAGTACACAGACCCTGGGCGGGAGGGAACGTGTCTTCAGTACACAGACCCTGGGCCGGAGGAAACCTGTCTTCAGTGTACAGACCCTTGGCTGGAGGGAACCTGTCTTCAGTACACAGACCCTGTATGGAAGGGAACCTGTCTTCAGTACACAGACCCCGGGCTGGAGGGAACCTGTCTTCAGTACACAGACCTTTCTTAGGAGGGACCCTCTCTTCAGTGCACAGGCCCTTGGCTGGAGGGAACCTGTCTTCAGTACACAGACCCTGGGCTGTAGGGAACCTGTCTTCAGTAAACAGACTCTGGGATGGGGGGAACCTGTCTTCAGTACACAGACTCTGGGCTGGGGGGAACCTGTTTTAAGTCCACAGACCCCGGGCTGGAGGGAACCTGTCTTCAGTACACAGATCTTGGACTGGAGGGAACCGGTCTTCAGTACAAAGGCCCTGGGATAGAGGGAACCTGTCTTCAGTACACAAACCGTGGGATAGAGGGAACCTGTCTTCAGTACACAGACCCTTGGCTGGAAGGAACCTGTCTTCAGTACACAGACCCTGGGCCTGAGGAAACCTGTCTTCAGTACACAGACCTTGGTTAGGAGGGAACCTGTCTTCAGTGCACAGACCCTTGGCTGGAGGGAACCTGGCTTCAGTACACAGACCCTTAGCTGGAGGGAACCTGTCTTCAGTACACAGACTCTGTGCTGGGGGGATCCTGTCTTCAGTACACAGACTCTGGACTGGAGGGAACCTGTCTTCCATTCACAGGTCCTGGGATAGAGGGAACCTGTCTTCAGTACACAGACTCTGGATTGTAGTGAACCTGTCTTCACTACACAGACCCTGGGCTGGAGGGAACCAGCCTTCAGTACCCAGACCCTGGGCGGCGGGGAACATGTCTTCAGTACAGAGACTCTGGGCGGGAGGGACGGGTCTTCAGTACACAGACTCTTGGCGGGAGGGAACCTGTCTTCAGTACACAGACCCTGGGGTAGAGGGAAACTGTCCTTAGTACACAGACCCTGGGCTGGAGGGAACCTGTCTTCAGTACACAGACCCTGGGGTAGAGGGAACCTGTCTTCAGTACACCGGCCCTGGGGTAGAGGGAACATGTCTTCAGTGCACAGACCCTGGAGTAGAGGGAACCTGTCTTCAGTACACAGACCCTGGGGTAAAGGGAACCTGTCTTCAGTACACAGACTCTGAGGTAGAGGGAACCTGTCTTCAGTACGGACAGACCCTGGGGTAGAGGGAACCTGTCTTAAGGAAACAGACCCTGGGGTAGAGGGAACCTGTCTTCAGTACACAGACCCTGGGGTAGAGGGAACCTGTCTTCAGTACACAGACTCTGAGGTAGAGGGAACCTGTCTTCAGTACAGACAGACCCTGGGGTAGAGGGAACCTGTCTTCAGTACACAGACCCTGGGGTAGAGGGAACCTGTCTTCAGTACACAGACTCTGAGGTAGAGGGAACCTGTCTTCAGTACAGACAGACCCTGGGGTAGAGGGAACCTGTCTTCAGTACAGACAGACCCTGGGGTAGAGGGAACCTGTCTTCAGTACACAGACCCTGGGGTAGAGGGAACCTGTCTTCAGTACAGACAGACCCTGGGGTAGAGGGAACCTGTCTTCAGTACACAGACCCTGGGGTAGAGGGAACCTGTCTTCAGTACACAGACCCTGGGGTAGAGGGAACCTGTCTTCAGTACACAGACCCCGGGCTGGAGGGAACCTGTCTTCAGTATGCAGACTCTGGGCAGGAGGGAATCTGTCTTCAGTGCACAGACCCTGTGATAGAGAGAACCTGTCTTCAGTACAAAGACCCCGGGTGGGAGGGAACCTGTCTTCAGTACACATACCCTGGGCTGGAGGGAACCTGTCTTCAGTACACAGACTCTGGGAGGGAACCTGTCTTCGGGACATTGACCCTGGGCTGGAGGAAACCTGTCTTCAGTACATAGACCCTGGGATAGAGGTTATCTGTCTTCAGGACACAGACCCTGGGCTGGAGGGAACCTGCCTTCAGTACCCAGACCATGGACGGGAGGGAACCTGTCTTCAGTACACAGACTCTGGGCGGGAGGGAACCTGTCTTCAGTGCACAGACCCTAAGATAGAGGGAACCTGTATTTAGTACACAGACCCTTTGCTGGAGGGAACTTTTCTTCAGTACACAGACCCTTGGGTAGAGGGAACCTGTCTTCAGTACACAGACCCTGGGCTGGAGGGAACCTGTCTTCAGTACACAGACTCTGGGCTGGAGGGAATCTGTCTTCAGTGCACAGACCCTGGGATAGAGAGAACCTGTCTTCAGTACACAGACCCATGGCTGGAGGGAACCTGTCTTCAGTACACAGACCCTGGGGTAGAGGGAACCTGTCTTCAGTACACAGGCCCTCGGGTAGAGGGAACCTGTCTTCAGTACAGGCAGACCCTGGGGTAGAGGGAACCTGTCTTCAGTGCACAGACCCTGGGATAGAGGGAACCTGTCTTCAGTACACAGACCCTTGGCTGGAGGGAACCTGTCTTCAGTGCACAGACCCTGGGACAGAGGGAACCTGTCTTCAGTGCACAGACCCTTGGCTCGAGGGAATCTGTCTTTAGTACACAGACCCTGGGGTAGAGGGAACCTGTCTTCAGTACACAGGCCCTGGGTAGAGGGAACCTGTCTTCAGTACACAGACCTTGGGGTAGAGGGAACCTGTCTTCAGTACAAAGACCCTGGGGTAGAGGGAACCTGTCTTCAGTACACAGACTCTGAGGTAGAGGGAACCTGTCTTCAGTACAGACAGACCCTGGGGTAGAGGGAACCTGTCTTCAGTACACAGATCCTGGGGTAGAGGGAACCTGTCTTCAGTGCACAGACCCTGGGGTAGAGGGGACCTGTCTTCAGTACACAGACTCTGAGGTAGAGGGAACCTGTCTTCAGTACAGACAGACCCTGGGGTAGAGGGAACCTGTCTTCAGTACACACACCTTGGGGTAGATGAAACCTGTCTTCTGTACAGTCAGACCCTGGGTGGGAGGGAACCTGTCTTCAGTACACAGACCCTGAGCTGGAGGGAACCTGTCTTCAGTACACAGACTCTGGGCTGGAGGGAATCTGTCTTCAGTGCACAGACCCTGTGATAGAGAGAACCTGTCTTCAGTACACAGACCCTGGGCGGGAGTGAACCTGTCTTCAGTAGAGAGATCCTGGGTGGAAGGGAACCTGTCTTCAGTACACAGACCCTGGGGCTGGAGGATACCTGTCTTCAGTACACAGACCCTGGGCTGGAGGGAACCTGTCTTCAGTACACAGACTCTGGGCTGGAGGGAACCTGCCTTCAGTACCCAGACCCTGGGCTGGAGGAAACCTGTCTTCAGTACACAGACCCTGGGCTGGAGGGAACCTGTCTTCAGTACACAGACTCTGGGCTGGAGAGAATCTGTCTTCAGTGCACAGACCCTGGGATAGAGAGAACCTGTCTTCAGTACACAGACCCTGGGGCTGGAGGAAACCTGTCTTCAGGACACAGACCCTGGGCTGGAGGGAACCTGTCTTCAGTACACAGACTCTGGGAGGGAACATGTCTTCGGGACATTGACCCTGGGCTGGAGGGAACCTGTCTTCAGTACATAGACCCTGGGATAGAGGTTATCTGTCTTCAGTACACAGACCCTGGGCTGGAGGGAACCTGTCTACAGTACACAGACTCTGGGCTGGAGGGAACCTGCCTTCAGTACCCAGACCCTGGGCTGCAGGAAACCTGTCTTCAGTACACAGACCCTGGGCTGGAGGGAACCTGTCTTCAGTACACAGACCCTGGGCTGGAGGGAACCTGTCTTCAGTACACAGACTCTGGGAGGGATCCTGTCTTCGGGACATTGACCCTGGGCTGGAGGGAACCTGTCTTCAGTACATAGACCCTGGGATAGAGGTTATCTGTCTTCAGTACACAGACCCTGGGCTGGAGGGAACCCGTCTTCAGTACACAGACCCTGGGCTGGAGGGAACCTGCCTTCAGTACCCAGACCCTGGGCTGGAGGGAACATGTCTTCAGTACACAGACTCTGAGCTGGAGGGAATCTGTCTTCATTGCACAGACCCTGGGATAGAGAGAACCTGTCATCAGTACAAAGACTGTTGGCTGGAGGGAACCTGTCTTCAGTACACAGACCCTGGGGCAGAGGGAACCTGTCTTCAGTACACAGACCCTGGCGTAGAGGGAACCTGTCTTCAGTACACAGGCCCTCGGGTAGAGGGAACCTGTATTAAGTACAGACAGACCCTGGGGAAGAGGGAATCTGTCTTCGGTACACAGACACTAGGATAGAGAGAACCTGTCTTCAGTACACAGACAGTTGGCTGGAGGGAACCTGTCTTCAGTACACAGACCCTGGGGCAGAGGGAACCTGTCTTCAGTACACAGACCCTGGCCTAGAGGGAACCTGTCTTCAGTACACAGGCCCTCGGGTAGAGGGAATCTGTATTCAGTACAGACAGACCCTGGGGTAGAGGGAACCTGTTTTTAGTACAGACAGTCCCTAGGTGGGAGGGAACCTGTCTTCAGTGCACAGACACAGGGATAGAGGGAACCTGTCTTCAGTACACAGACCCTTGGCTGGAGGCAAACTGTCTTCAGTACACAGACCCTGGGGTAGAGGGAAACTGTCCTTAGTACACAGACCCTGGGCTGGAGGGAACCTGTCTTCAGTACACAGACCCTGGGGTAGAGGGAACCTGTCTTCAGTACACCGGCCCTGGGGTAGAGGGAACATGTCTTCAGTGCACAGACCCTGGAGTAGAGGGAACCTGTCTTCAGTACACAGACCCTCGGGTAGAGGGAACCTGTCTTCAGTACACAGACTCGGAGGTAGAGGGAACCTGTCTTCAGTACGGACAGACCCTGGGGTAGAGGGAACCTGTCTTAAGGAAACAGACCCTGGGGTAGAGGGAACCTGTCTTCAGTACACAGACTCTGAGGTAGAGGGAACCTGTCTTCAGTACACAGACTCTGAGGTAGAGGGAACCTGTCTTCAGTACGGACAGACCCTGGGGTAGAGGGAACCTGTCTTCAGTACACAGACCCTGGGGTAGAGGGAACCTGTCTTCAGTACACAGACTCTGAGGTAGAGGGAACCTGTCTTCAGTACAGACAGACCCTGGGGTAGAGGGAACCTGTCTTCAGTACACAGACCCTGGGGTAGAGGGAACCTGTCTTCAGTACACAGACCCTGGGGTAGAGGGAACCTGTCTTCAGTATACAGACTCTGGGCAGGAGGGAATCTGTCTTCAGTGCACAGACCCTGTGATAGAGAGAACCTGTCTTCAGTACAAAGACCCCGGGTGGGAGGGAACCTGTCTTCAGTACACATACCCTGGGCTGGAGGGAACCTGTCTTCAGTACACAGACTCTGGGAGGGAACCTGTCTTCGGGACATTGACCCTGGGCTGGAGGGAACCTGTCTTCAGTACATAGACCCTGGGATAGAGATTATCTGTCTTCAGGACACAGACCCTGGGCTGGAGGGAACCTGCCTTCAGTACCCAGACCATGGACGGGAGGGAACCTGTCTTCAGTACACAGACTCTGGGCTGGAGGGAATCTGTCTTCAGTGCACAGACCCTGGGATAGAGAGAACCTGTCTTCAGTACACAGACCCATGGCTGGAGGGAACCTGTCTTCAGTACACAGACCCTGGGGTAGAGGGAACCTGTCTTCAGTACACAGGCCCTCAGGTAGAGGGAACCTGTCTTCAGTACAGGCAGACCCTGGGGTAGAGGGAACCTGTCTTCAGTGCACAGACCCTGGGATAGAGGGAACCTGTCTTCAGTACAGACAGACCCTGGGGTAGAGGGAACCTGTCTTCAGTACACAGATCCTGGGGTAGAGGGAACCTGTCTTCAGTGCACAGACCCTGGGGTAGAGGGGACCAGTCTTCAGTACACAGACTCTGAGGTAGAGGGAACCTGTCTTCAGTACAGACAGACCCTGGGGTAGAGGGAACCTGTCTTCAGTACACACACCCTGGGGTAGATGAAACCTGTCTTCTGTACAGTCAGACCCTGGGTGGGAGGGAACCTGTCTTCAGTACACAGACCCTGAGCTGGAGGGAACCTGTCTTCAGTACACAGACTCTGGGCTGGAGGGAATCTGTCTTCAGTGCACAGACCCTGTGATAGAGAGAACCTGTCTTCAGTACACAGACCCTGGGCGGGAGTGAACCTGTCTTCAGTACAAAGATCCTGGGTGGAAGGGAACCTATCTTCAGTACACAGACCCTGGGGCTGGAGGAAACCTGTCTTCAGTACACAGACCCTGGGCTGGAGGGAACCTGTCTTCAGTACACAGACTCTGGGAGGGAACATGTCTTCGGGACATTGACCCTGGGCTGGAGGCAACCTGTCTTCAGTACATAGACCCTGGGATAGAGGTTATCTGTCTTCAGTACACAGACCCTGGGCTGGAGGGAACCTGTCTACAGTACACAGACTCTGGGCTGGAGGGAACCTGCCTTCAGTACCCAGACCCTGGGCTGCAGGAAACCTGTCTTCAGTACACAGACCCTGGGCTGGAGGGAACCTGTCTTCAGTACACAGACCCTGTGCTGGAGGGAACCTGTCTTCAGTACACAGACTCTGGGAGGGAACCTGTCTTCGGGACATTGACCCTGGGCTGGAGGGAACCTGTCTTCAGTACATAGACCCTGGGATAGAGGTTATCTGTCTTCAGTACACAGACCCTGGGCTGGAGGGAACCTGTCTTCAGTACACAGACCCTGGGCTGGAGGGAACCTGCCTTCAGTACCCAGACCCTGGGCTGGAGGAAACCTGTCTTCAGTACACAGACCCTGGGCTGGAGGGAGCCTGTCTTCAGTATACAGACTCCGGGCTGGAGGGAACATGTCTTCAGTACACAGACTCTGGGCTGGAGGGAATCTGTCTTAATTGCACAGACCCTGGGATAGAGAGAACCTGTCATCAGTACACAGACTGTTGGCTGGAGGGAACCTGTCTTCAGTACACAGACCCTGGGGCAGAGGGAACCTGTCTTCAGTACACAGACCCTGGCGTAAAGGGAACCTGTCTTCAGTACACAGGCCCTCGGGTAGAGGGAACCTGTCTTCTGTACAGTCAGACCCTGGGTGGGAGGGAACCTATCTTCAGTACACAGACCCTGAGCTGGAGGGAACCTGTCTTCAGTACACAGACTCTGGGCTGGAGGGAATCTGTCTTCAGTGCACAGACCCTGTGATAGAGAGAACCTGTCTTCAGTACACAGACCCTGGGCGGGAGTGAACCTGTCTTCAGTACAGAGATCCTGGGTGGAAGGGAACCTGTCTTCAGTACACAGACCCTGGGGCTGGAGGAAACCTGTCTTCAGTACACAGACCCTGGGCTGGAGGGAACCTGTCTTCAGTACACAGACTCTGAGAGGGAACATGTCTTCGGGACATTGACCCTGGGCTGGAGGCAACCTGTCTTCAGTACATAGACCCTGGGATAGAGGTTATCTGTCTTCAGTACACAGACCCTGGGCTGGAGGGAACCTGTCTACAGTACACAGACTCTGGGCTGGAGGGAACCTGCCTTCAGTACCCAGACCCTGGGCTGCAGGAAACCTGTCTTCAGTACACAGACCCTGGGCTGGAGGGAACCTGTCTTCAGTACACAGACCCTGGGCTGGAGGGAACCTGTCTTCAGTACACAGACTCTGGGAGGGAACCTGTCTTCGGGACATTGACCCTGGGCTGGAGGGAACCTGTCTTCAGTACATAGACCCTGGGATAGAGGTTATCTGTCTTCAGTACACAGACCCTGGGCTGGAGGGAACCTGTCTTCAGTACACAGACCCTGGGCTGGAGGGAACCTGCCTTCAGTACACAGACCCTGGGCTGGAGGGAGCCTGTCTTCAGTATACAGACTCCGGGCTGGAGGGAACATGTCTTCAGTACACAGACTCTGGGCTGGAGGGAATCTGTCTTCATTGCACAGACCCTGGGATAGAGAGAACCTGTCATCAGTACACAGACTGTTGGCTGGAGGGAACCTGTCTTCAGTACACAGACCCTGGGGCAGAGGGAACCTGTCTTCAGTACACAGACCCTGGCGTAAAGGGAACCTGTCTTCAGTACACAGACCCTGGGCTGGAGGGAGCCTGTCTTCAGTATACAGACTCCGGGCTGGAGGGAACATGTCTTCAGTACACAGACTCTGGGCTGGAGGGAATCTGTCTTCATTGCACAGACCCTGGGATAGAGAGAACCTGTCATCAGTACACAGACTGTTGGCTGGAGGGAACCTGTCTTCAGTACACAGACCCTGGGGCAGAGGGAACCTGTCTTCAGTACACAGACCCTGGCGTAAAGGGAACCTGTCTTCAGTACACAGGCCCTCGGGTAGAGGGAACCTGTATTCAGTACAGACAGACCCTGGGGAAGAGGGAATCTGTCTTCGGTACACATACACTAGGATAGAGAGAACCTGTCATCAGTACACAGACTGTTGGCTGGAGGGAACCTGTCTTCAGTACACAGACCCTGGGGCAGAGGGAACCTGTCTTCAGTACACAGACCCTGGCGTAGAGGGAACCTGTCTTCAGTACACAGGCCCTCGGGTAGAGGGAACCTGTATTCAGTACAGACAGACCCTGGGGAAGAGGGAATCTGTCTTCGGTACACAGACACTAGGATAGAGAGAACCTGTCTTCAGTACACAGACAGTTGGCTGGAGGGAACCTGTCTTCAGTACACAGACCCTAAGCTGGAGGGAACCTGTCTTCAGTACACAGACCCTGAGCTGGAGGGAACCTGTCTTCAGTACACAGACTCTGGGCTGGAGGGAATCTGTCTTCAGTGCACAGACCCTGTGATAGAGAGAACCTGTCTTCAGTACACAGACCCTGGGCGGGAGTGAACCTGTCTTCAGTAGAGAGATCCTGGGTGGAAGGGAACCTGTCTTCAGTACACAGACCCTGGGGCTGGAGGATACCTGTCTTCAGTACACAGACCCTGGGCTGGAGGGAACCTGTCTTCAGTACACAGACTCTGGGCTGGAGGGAACCTGCCTTCAGTACCCAGACCCTGGGCTGGAGGAAACCTGTCTTCAGTACACAGACCCTGGGCTGGAGGGAACCTGTCTTCAGTACACAGACTCTGGGCTGGAGGGAATCTGTCTTCAGTGCACAGACCCTGGGATAGAGAGAACCTGTCTTCAGTACACAGACCCTGGGGCTGGAGGAAACCTGTCTTCAGGACACAGACCCTGGGCTGGAGGGAACCTGTCTTCAGTACACAGACTCTGGGAGGGAACATGTCTTCGGGACATTGACCCTGGGCTGGAGGGAACCTGTCTTCAGTACATAGACCCTGGGATAGAGGTTATCTGTCTTCAGTACACAGACCCTGGGCTGGAGGGAACCTGTCTACAGTACACAGACTCTGGGCTGGAGGGAACCTGCCTTCAGTACCCAGACCCTGGGCTGCAGGAAACCTGTCTTCAGTACACAGACCCTGGGCTGGAGGGAACCTGTCTTCAGTACACAGACCCTGGGCTGGAGGGAACCTGTCTTCAGTACACAGACTCTGGGAGGGATCCTGTCTTCGGGACATTGACCCTGGGCTGGAGGGAACCTGTCTTCAGTACATAGACCCTGGGATAGAGGTTATCTGTCTTCAGTACACAGACCCTGGGCTGGAGGGAACCCGTCTTCAGTACACAGACCCTGGGCTGGAGGGAACCTGCCTTCAGTACCCAGACCCTGGGCTGGAGGGAACATGTCTTCAGTACACAGACTCTGAGCTGGAGGGAATCTGTCTTCATTGCACAGACCCTGGGATAGAGAGAACCTGTCATCAGTACAAAGACTGTTGGCTGGAGGGAACCTGTCTTCAGTACACAGACCCTGGGGCAGAGGGAACCTGTCTTCAGTACACAGACCCTGGCGTAGAGGGAACCTGTCTTCAGTACACAGGCCCTCGGGTAGAGGGAACCTGTATTCAGTACAGACAGACCCTGGGGAAGAGGGAATCTGTCTTCGGTACACAGACACTAGGATAGAGAGAACCTGTCTTCAGTACACAGACAGTTGGCTGGAGGGAACCTGTCTTCAGTACACAGACCCTGGGGCAGAGGGAACCTGTCTTCAGTACACAGACCCTGGCCTAGAGGGAACCTGTCTTCAGTACACAGGCCCTCGGGTAGAGGGAATCTGTATTCAGTACAGACAGACCCTGGGGTAGAGGGAACCTGTTTTTAGTACAGACAGTCCCTAGGTGGGAGGGAACCTGTCTTCAGTGCACAGACACAGGGATAGAGGGAACCTGTCTTCAGTACACAGACCCTTGGCTGGAGGCAAACTGTCTTCAGTACACAGACCCTGGGGTAGAGGGAAACTGTCCTTAGTACACAGACCCTGGGCTGGAGGGAACCTGTCTTCAGTACACAGACCCTGGGGTAGAGGGAACCTGTCTTCAGTACACCGGCCCTGGGGTAGAGGGAACATGTCTTCAGTGCACAGACCCTGGAGTAGAGGGAACCTGTCTTCAGTACACAGACCCTCGGGTAGAGGGAACCTGTCTTCAGTACACAGACTCGGAGGTAGAGGGAACCTGTCTTCAGTACGGACAGACCCTGGGGTAGAGGGAACCTGTCTTAAGGAAACAGACCCTGGGGTAGAGGGAACCTGTCTTCAGTACACAGACTCTGAGGTAGAGGGAACCTGTCTTCAGTACACAGACTCTGAGGTAGAGGGAACCTGTCTTCAGTACGGACAGACCCTGGGGTAGAGGGAACCTGTCTTCAGTACACAGACCCTGGGGTAGAGGGAACCTGTCTTCAGTACACAGACTCTGAGGTAGAGGGAACCTGTCTTCAGTACAGACAGACCCTGGGGTAGAGGGAACCTGTCTTCAGTACACAGACCCTGGGGTAGAGGGAACCTGTCTTCAGTACACAGACCCTGGGGTAGAGGGAACCTGTCTTCAGTATACAGACTCTGGGCAGGAGGGAATCTGTCTTCAGTGCACAGACCCTGTGATAGAGAGAACCTGTCTTCAGTACAAAGACCCCGGGTGGGAGGGAACCTGTCTTCAGTACACATACCCTGGGCTGGAGGGAACCTGTCTTCAGTACACAGACTCTGGGAGGGAACCTGTCTTCGGGACATTGACCCTGGGCTGGAGGGAACCTGTCTTCAGTACATAGACCCTGGGATAGAGATTATCTGTCTTCAGGACACAGACCCTGGGCTGGAGGGAACCTGCCTTCAGTACCCAGACCATGGACGGGAGGGAACCTGTCTTCAGTACACAGACTCTGGGCTGGAGGGAATCTGTCTTCAGTGCACAGACCCTGGGATAGAGAGAACCTGTCTTCAGTACACAGACCCATGGCTGGAGGGAACCTGTCTTCAGTACACAGACCCTGGGGTAGAGGGAACCTGTCTTCAGTACACAGGCCCTCGGGTAGAGGGAACCTGTCTTCAGTACAGGCAGACCCTGGGGTAGAGGGAACCTGTCTTCAGTGCACAGACCCTGGGATAGAGGGAACCTGTCTTCAGTACAGACAGACCCTGGGGTAGAGGGAACCTGTCTTCAGTACACAGATCCTGGGGTAGAGGGAACCTGTCTTCAGTGCACAGACCCTCGGGTAGAGGGGACCAGTCTTCAGTACACAGACTCTGAGGTAGAGGGAACCTGTCTTCAGTACAGACAGACCCTGGGGTAGAGGGAACCTGTCTTCAGTACACACACCCTGGGGTAGATGAAACCTGTCTTCTGTACAGTCAGACCCTGGGTGGGAGGGAACCTGTATTCAGTACACAGACCCTGAGCTGGAGGGAACCTGTCTTCAGTACACAGACTCTGGGCTGGAGGGAATCTGTCTTCAGTGCACAGACCCTGTGATAGAGAGAACCTGTCTTCAGTACACAGACCCTGGGCGGGAGTGAACCTGTCTTCAGTACAAAGATCCTGGGTGGAAGGGAACCTATCTTCAGTACACAGACCCTGGGGCTGGAGGAAACCTGTCTTCAGTACACAGACCCTGGGCTGGAGGGAACCTGTCTTCAGTACACAGACTCTGGGAGGGAACATGTCTTCGGGACATTGACCCTGGGCTGGAGGCAACCTGTCTTCAGTACATAGACCCTGGGATAGAGGTTATCTGTCTTCAGTACACAGACCCTGGGCTGGAGGGAACCTGTCTACAGTACACAGACTCTGGGCTGGAGGGAACCTGCCTTCAGTACCCAGACCCTGGGCTGCAGGAAACCTGTCTTCAGTACACAGACCCTGGGCTGGAGGGAACCTGTCTTCAGTACACAGACCCTGTGCTGGAGGGAACCTGTCTTCAGTACACAGACTCTGGGAGGGAACCTGTCTTCGGGACATTGACCCTGGGCTGGAGGGAACCTGTCTTCAGTACATAGACCCTGGGATAGAGGTTATCTGTCTTCAGTACACAGACCCTGGGCTGGAGGGAACCTGTCTTCAGTACACAGACCCTGGGCTGGAGGGAACCTGCCTTCAGTACCCAGACCCTGGGCTGGAGGAAACCTGTCTTCAGTACACAGACCCTGGGCTGGAGGGAGCCTGTCTTCAGTATACAGACTCCGGGCTGGAGGGAACATGTCTTCAGTACACAGACTCTGGGCTGGAGGGAATCTGTCTTCATTGCACAGACCCTGGGATAGAGAGAACCTGTCATCAGTACACAGACTGTTGGCTGGAGGGAACCTGTCTTCAGTACACAGACCCTGGGGCAGAGGGAACCTGTCTTCAGTACACAGACCCTGGCGTAAAGGGAACCTGTCTTCAGTACACAGGCCCTCGGGTAGAGGGAACCTGTCTTCTGTACAGTCAGACCCTGGGTGGGAGGGAACCTATCTTCAGTACACAGACCCTGAGCTGGAGGGAACCTGTCTTCAGTACACAGACTCTGGGCTGGAGGGAATCTGTCTTCAGTGCACAGACCCTGTGATAGAGAGAACCTGTCTTCAGTACACAGACCCTGGGCGGGAGTGAACCTGTCTTCAGTACAGAGATCCTGGGTGGAAGGGAACCTGTCTTCAGTACACAGACCCTGGGGCTGGAGGAAACCTGTCTTCAGTACACAGACCCTGGGCTGGAGGGAACCTGTCTTCAGTACACAGACTCTGAGAGGGAACATGTCTTCGGGACATTGACCCTGGGCTGGAGGCAACCTGTCTTCAGTACATAGACCCTGGGATAGAGGTTATCTGTCTTCAGTACACAGACCCTGGGCTGGAGGGAACCTGTCTACAGTACACAGACTCTGGGCTGGAGGGAACCTGCCTTCAGTACCCAGACCCTGGGCTGCAGGAAACCTGTCTTCAGTACACAGACCCTGGGCTGGAGGGAACCTGTCTTCAGTACACAGACCCTGGGCTGGAGGGAACCTGTCTTCAGTACACAGACTCTGGGAGGGAACCTGTCTTCGGGACATTGACCCTGGGCTGGAGGGAACCTGTCTTCAGTACACAGACTCTGGGCTGGAGGGAATCTGTCTTCAGTGCACAGACCCTGGGATAGAGAGAACCTGTCTTCAGTACACAGACCCTGGGGCTGGAGGAAACCTGTCTTCAGGACACAGACCCTGGGCTGGAGGGAACCTGTCTTCAGTACACAGACTCTGGGAGGGAACATGTCTTCGGGACATTGACCCTGGGCTGGAGGGAACCTGTCTTCAGTACATAGACCCTGGGATAGAGGTTATCTGTCTTCAGTACACAGACCCTGGGCTGGAGGGAACCTGTCTACAGTACACAGACTCTGGGCTGGAGGGAACCTGCCTTCAGTACCCAGACCCTGGGCTGCAGGAAACCTGTCTTCAGTACACAGACCCTGGGCTGGAGGGAACCTGTCTTCAGTACACAGACCCTGGGCTGGAGGGAACCTGTCTTCAGTACACAGACTCTGGGAGGGATCCTGTCTTCGGGACATTGACCCTGGGCTGGAGGGAACCTGTCTTCAGTACATAGACCCTGGGATAGAGGTTATCTGTCTTCAGTACACAGACCCTGGGCTGGAGGGAACCCGTCTTCAGTACACAGACCCTGGGCTGGAGGGAACCTGCCTTCAGTACCCAGACCCTGGGCTGGAGGGAACATGTCTTCAGTACACAGACTCTGAGCTGGAGGGAATCTGTCTTCATTGCACAGACCCTGGGATAGAGAGAACCTGTCATCAGTACAAAGACTGTTGGCTGGAGGGAACCTGTCTTCAGTACACAGACCCTGGGGCAGAGGGAACCTGTCTTCAGTACACAGACCCTGGCGTAGAGGGAACCTGTCTTCAGTACACAGGCCCTCGGGTAGAGGGAACCTGTATTCAGTACAGACAGACCCTGGGGAAGAGGGAATCTGTCTTCGGTACACAGACACTAGGATAGAGAGAACCTGTCTTCAGTACACAGACAGTTGGCTGGAGGGAACCTGTCTTCAGTACACAGACCCTGGGGCAGAGGGAACCTGTCTTCAGTACACAGACCCTGGCCTAGAGGGAACCTGTCTTCAGTACACAGGCCCTCGGGTAGAGGGAATCTGTATTCAGTACAGACAGACCCTGGGGTAGAGGGAACCTGTTTTTAGTACAGACAGTCCCTAGGTGGGAGGGAACCTGTCTTCAGTGCACAGACACAGGGATAGAGGGAACCTGTCTTCAGTACACAGACCCTTGGCTGGAGGCAAACTGTCTTCAGTACACAGACCCTGGGGTAGAGGGAAACTGTCCTTAGTACACAGACCCTGGGCTGGAGGGAACCTGTCTTCAGTACACAGACCCTGGGGTAGAGGGAACCTGTCTTCAGTACACCGGCCCTGGGGTAGAGGGAACATGTCTTCAGTGCACAGACCCTGGAGTAGAGGGAACCTGTCTTCAGTACACAGACCCTCGGGTAGAGGGAACCTGTCTTCAGTACACAGACTCGGAGGTAGAGGGAACCTGTCTTCAGTACGGACAGACCCTGGGGTAGAGGGAACCTGTCTTAAGGAAACAGACCCTGGGGTAGAGGGAACCTGTCTTCAGTACACAGACTCTGAGGTAGAGGGAACCTGTCTTCAGTACACAGACTCTGAGGTAGAGGGAACCTGTCTTCAGTACGGACAGACCCTGGGGTAGAGGGAACCTGTCTTCAGTACACAGACCCTGGGGTAGAGGGAACCTGTCTTCAGTACACAGACTCTGAGGTAGAGGGAACCTGTCTTCAGTACAGACAGACCCTGGGGTAGAGGGAACCTGTCTTCAGTACACAGACCCTGGGGTAGAGGGAACCTGTCTTCAGTACACAGACCCTGGGGTAGAGGGAACCTGTCTTCAGTATACAGACTCTGGGCAGGAGGGAATCTGTCTTCAGTGCACAGACCCTGTGATAGAGAGAACCTGTCTTCAGTACAAAGACCCCGGGTGGGAGGGAACCTGTCTTCAGTACACATACCCTGGGCTGGAGGGAACCTGTCTTCAGTACACAGACTCTGGGAGGGAACCTGTCTTCGGGACATTGACCCTGGGCTGGAGGGAACCTGTCTTCAGTACATAGACCCTGGGATAGAGATTATCTGTCTTCAGGACACAGACCCTGGGCTGGAGGGAACCTGCCTTCAGTACCCAGACCATGGACGGGAGGGAACCTGTCTTCAGTACACAGACTCTGGGCTGGAGGGAATCTGTCTTCAGTGCACAGACCCTGGGATAGAGAGAACCTGTCTTCAGTACACAGACCCATGGCTGGAGGGAACCTGTCTTCAGTACACAGACCCTGGGGTAGAGGGAACCTGTCTTCAGTACACAGGCCCTCGGGTAGAGGGAACCTGTCTTCAGTACAGGCAGACCCTGGGGTAGAGGGAACCTGTCTTCAGTGCACAGACCCTGGGATAGAGGGAACCTGTCTTCAGTACAGACAGACCCTGGGGTAGAGGGAACCTGTCTTCAGTACACAGATCCTGGGGTAGAGGGAACCTGTCTTCAGTGCACAGACCCTGGGGTAGAGGGGACCAGTCTTCAGTACACAGACTCTGAGGTAGAGGGAACCTGTCTTCAGTACAGACAGACCCTGGGGTAGAGGGAACCTGTCTTCAGTACACACACCCTGGGGTAGATGAAACCTGTCTTCTGTACAGTCAGACCCTGGGTGGGAGGGAACCTGTATTCAGTACACAGACCCTGAGCTGGAGGGAACCTGTCTTCAGTACACAGACTCTGGGCTGGAGGGAATCTGTCTTCAGTGCACAGACCCTGTGATAGAGAGAACCTGTCTTCAGTACACAGACCCTGGGCGGGAGTGAACCTGTCTTCAGTACAAAGATCCTGGGTGGAAGGGAACCTATCTTCAGTACACAGACCCTGGGGCTGGAGGAAACCTGTCTTCAGTACACAGACCCTGGGCTGGAGGGAACCTGTCTTCAGTACACAGACTCTGGGAGGGAACATGTCTTCGGGACATTGACCCTGGGCTGGAGGCAACCTGTCTTCAGTACATAGACCCTGGGATAGAGGTTATCTGTCTTCAGTACACAGACCCTGGGCTGGAGGGAACCTGTCTACAGTACACAGACTCTGGGCTGGAGGGAACCTGCCTTCAGTACCCAGACCCTGGGCTGCAGGAAACCTGTCTTCAGTACACAGACCCTGGGCTGGAGGGAACCTGTCTTCAGTACACAGACCCTGTGCTGGAGGGAACCTGTCTTCAGTACACAGACTCTGGGAGGGAACCTGTCTTCGGGACATTGACCCTGGGCTGGAGGGAACCTGTCTTCAGTACATAGACCCTGGGATAGAGGTTATCTGTCTTCAGTACACAGACCCTGGGCTGGAGGGAACCTGTCTTCAGTACACAGACCCTGGGCTGGAGGGAACCTGCCTTCAGTACCCAGACCCTGGGCTGGAGGAAACCTGTCTTCAGTACACAGACCCTGGGCTGGAGGGAGCCTGTCTTCAGTATACAGACTCCGGGCTGGAGGGAACATGTCTTCAGTACACAGACTCTGGGCTGGAGGGAATCTGTCTTCATTGCACAGACCCTGGGATAGAGAGAACCTGTCATCAGTACACAGACTGTTGGCTGGAGGGAACCTGTCTTCAGTACACAGACCCTGGGGCAGAGGGAACCTGTCTTCAGTACACAGACCCTGGCGTAAAGGGAACCTGTCTTCAGTACACAGGCCCTCGGGTAGAGGGAACCTGTCTTCTGTACAGTCAGACCCTGGGTGGGAGGGAACCTATCTTCAGTACACAGACCCTGAGCTGGAGGGAACCTGTCTTCAGTACACAGACTCTGGGCTGGAGGGAATCTGTCTTCAGTGCACAGACCCTGTGATAGAGAGAACCTGTCTTCAGTACACAGACCCTGGGCGGGAGTGAACCTGTCTTCAGTACAGAGATCCTGGGTGGAAGGGAACCTGTCTTCAGTACACAGACCCTGGGGCTGGAGGAAACCTGTCTTCAGTACACAGACCCTGGGCTGGAGGGAACCTGTCTTCAGTACACAGACTCTGAGAGGGAACATGTCTTCGGGACATTGACCCTGGGCTGGAGGCAACCTGTCTTCAGTACATAGACCCTGGGATAGAGGTTATCTGTCTTCAGTACACAGACCCTGGGCTGGAGGGAACCTGTCTACAGTACACAGACTCTGGGCTGGAGGGAACCTGCCTTCAGTACCCAGACCCTGGGCTGCAGGAAACCTGTCTTCAGTACACAGACCCTGGGCTGGAGGGAACCTGTCTTCAGTACACAGACCCTGGGCTGGAGGGAACCTGTCTTCAGTACACAGACTCTGGGAGGGAACCTGTCTTCGGGACATTGACCCTGGGCTGGAGGGAACCTGTCTTCAGTACATAGACCCTGGGATAGAGGTTATCTGTCTTCAGTACACAGACCCTGGGCTGGAGGGAACCTGTCTTCAGTACACAGACCCTGGGCTGGAGGGAACCTGCCTTCAGTACACAGACCCTGGGCTGGAGGGAGCCTGTCTTCAGTATACAGACTCCGGGCTGGAGGGAACATGTCTTCAGTACACAGACTCTGGGCTGGAGGGAATCTGTCTTCATTGCACAGACCCTGGGATAGAGAGAACCTGTCATCAGTACACAGACTGTTGGCTGGAGGGAACCTGTCTTCAGTACACAGACCCTGGGGCAGAGGGAACCTGTCTTCAGTACACAGACCCTGGCGTAAAGGGAACCTGTCTTCAGTACACAGACCCTGGGCTGGAGGGAGCCTGTCTTCAGTATACAGACTCCGGGCTGGAGGGAACATGTCTTCAGTACACAGACTCTGGGCTGGAGGGAATCTGTCTTCATTGCACAGACCCTGGGATAGAGAGAACCTGTCATCAGTACACAGACTGTTGGCTGGAGGGAACCTGTCTTCAGTACACAGACCCTGGGGCAGAGGGAACCTGTCTTCAGTACACAGACCCTGGCGTAAAGGGAACCTGTCTTCAGTACACAGGCCCTCGGGTAGAGGGAACCTGTATTCAGTACAGACAGACCCTGGGGAAGAGGGAATCTGTCTTCGGTACACATACACTAGGATAGAGAGAACCTGTCATCAGTACCAGACTGTTGGCTGGAGGGAACCTGTCTTCAGTACACAGACCCTGGGGCAGAGGGAACCTGTCTTCAGTACACAGACCCTGGCGTAGAGGGAACCTGTCTTCAGTACACAGGCCCTCGGGTAGAGGGAACCTGTATTCAGTACAGACAGACCCTGGGGAAGAGGGAATCTGTCTTCGGTACACAGACACTAGGATAGAGAGAACCTGTCTTCAGTACACAGACAGTTGGCTGGAGGGAACCTGTCTTCAGTACACAGACCCTAAGCTGGAGGGAACCTGTCTTCAGTACACAGACCCTGAGCTGGAGGGAACCTGTCTTCAGTACACAGACTCTGGGCTGGAGGGAATCTGTCTTCAGTGCACAGACCCTGTGATAGAGAGAACCTGTCTTCAGTACACAGACCCTGGGCGGGAGTGAACCTGTCTTCAGTAGAGAGATCCTGGGTGGAAGGGAACCTGTCTTCAGTACACAGACCCTGGGGCTGGAGGATACCTGTCTTCAGTACACAGACCCTGGGCTGGAGGGAACCTGTCTTCAGTACACAGACTCTGGGCTGGAGGGAACCTGCCTTCAGTACCCAGACCCTGGGCTGGAGGAAACCTGTCTTCAGTACACAGACCCTGGGCTGGAGGGAACCTGTCTTCAGTACACAGACTCTGGGCTGGAGGGAATCTGTCTTCAGTGCACAGACCCTGGGATAGAGAGAACCTGTCTTCAGTACACAGACCCTGGGGCTGGAGGAAACCTGTCTTCAGGACACAGACCCTGGGCTGGAGGGAACCTGTCTTCAGTACACAGACTCTGGGAGGGAACATGTCTTCGGGACATTGACCCTGGGCTGGAGGGAACCTGTCTTCAGTACATAGACCCTGGGATAGAGGTTATCTGTCTTCAGTACACAGACCCTGGGCTGGAGGGAACCTGTCTACAGTACACAGACTCTGGGCTGGAGGGAACCTGCCTTCAGTACCCAGACCCTGGGCTGCAGGAAACCTGTCTTCAGTACACAGACCCTGGGCTGGAGGGAACCTGTCTTCAGTACACAGACCCTGGGCTGGAGGGAACCTGTCTTCAGTACACAGACTCTGGGAGGGATCCTGTCTTCGGGACATTGACCCTGGGCTGGAGGGAACCTGTCTTCAGTACATAGACCCTGGGATAGAGGTTATCTGTCTTCAGTACACAGACCCTGGGCTGGAGGGAACCCGTCTTCAGTACACAGACCCTGGGCTGGAGGGAACCTGCCTTCAGTACCCAGACCCTGGGCTGGAGGGAACATGTCTTCAGTACACAGACTCTGAGCTGGAGGGAATCTGTCTTCATTGCACAGACCCTGGGATAGAGAGAACCTGTCATCAGTACAAAGACTGTTGGCTGGAGGGAACCTGTCTTCAGTACACAGACCCTGGGGCAGAGGGAACCTGTCTTCAGTACACAGACCCTGGCGTAGAGGGAACCTGTCTTCAGTACACAGGCCCTCGGGTAGAGGGAACCTGTATTCAGTACAGACAGACCCTGGGGAAGAGGGAATCTGTCTTCGGTACACAGACACTAGGATAGAGAGAACCTGTCTTCAGTACACAGACAGTTGGCTGGAGGGAACCTGTCTTCAGTACACAGACCCTGGGGCAGAGGGAACCTGTCTTCAGTACACAGACCCTGGCCTAGAGGGAACCTGTCTTCAGTACACAGGCCCTCGGGTAGAGGGAATCTGTATTCAGTACAGACAGACCCTGGGGTAGAGGGAACCTGTTTTTAGTACAGACAGTCCCTAGGTGGGAGGGAACCTGTCTTCAGTGCACAGACACAGGGATAGAGGGAACCTGTCTTCAGTACACAGACCCTTGGCTGGAGGCAAACTGTCTTCAGTACACAGACCCTGGGGTAGAGGGAAACTGTCCTTAGTACACAGACCCTGGGCTGGAGGGAACCTGTCTTCAGTACACAGACCCTGGGGTAGAGGGAACCTGTCTTCAGTACACCGGCCCTGGGGTAGAGGGAACATGTCTTCAGTGCACAGACCCTGGAGTAGAGGGAACCTGTCTTCAGTACACAGACCCTCGGGTAGAGGGAACCTGTCTTCAGTACACAGACTCGGAGGTAGAGGGAACCTGTCTTCAGTACGGACAGACCCTGGGGTAGAGGGAACCTGTCTTAAGGAAACAGACCCTGGGGTAGAGGGAACCTGTCTTCAGTACACAGACTCTGAGGTAGAGGGAACCTGTCTTCAGTACACAGACTCTGAGGTAGAGGGAACCTGTCTTCAGTACGGACAGACCCTGGGGTAGAGGGAACCTGTCTTCAGTACACAGACCCTGGGGTAGAGGGAACCTGTCTTCAGTACACAGACTCTGAGGTAGAGGGAACCTGTCTTCAGTACAGACAGACCCTGGGGTAGAGGGAACCTGTCTTCAGTACACAGACCCTGGGGTAGAGGGAACCTGTCTTCAGTACACAGACCCTGGGGTAGAGGGAACCTGTCTTCAGTATACAGACTCTGGGCAGGAGGGAATCTGTCTTCAGTGCACAGACCCTGTGATAGAGAGAACCTGTCTTCAGTACAAAGACCCCGGGTGGGAGGGAACCTGTCTTCAGTACACATACCCTGGGCTGGAGGGAACCTGTCTTCAGTACACAGACTCTGGGAGGGAACCTGTCTTCGGGACATTGACCCTGGGCTGGAGGGAACCTGTCTTCAGTACATAGACCCTGGGATAGAGATTATCTGTCTTCAGGACACAGACCCTGGGCTGGAGGGAACCTGCCTTCAGTACCCAGACCATGGACGGGAGGGAACCTGTCTTCAGTACACAGACTCTGGGCTGGAGGGAATCTGTCTTCAGTGCACAGACCCTGGGATAGAGAGAACCTGTCTTCAGTACACAGACCCATGGCTGGAGGGAACCTGTCTTCAGTACACAGACCCTGGGGTAGAGGGAACCTGTCTTCAGTACACAGGCCCTCGGGTAGAGGGAACCTGTCTTCAGTACAGGCAGACCCTGGGGTAGAGGGAACCTGTCTTCAGTGCACAGACCCTGGGATAGAGGGAACCTGTCTTCAGTACAGACAGACCCTGGGGTAGAGGGAACCTGTCTTCAGTACACAGATCCTGGGGTAGAGGGAACCTGTCTTCAGTGCACAGACCCTGGGGTAGAGGGGACCAGTCTTCAGTACACAGACTCTGAGGTAGAGGGAACCTGTCTTCAGTACAGACAGACCCTGGGGTAGAGGGAACCTGTCTTCAGTACACACACCCTGGGGTAGATGAAACCTGTCTTCTGTACAGTCAGACCCTGGGTGGGAGGGAACCTGTATTCAGTACACAGACCCTGAGCTGGAGGGAACCTGTCTTCAGTACACAGACTCTGGGCTGGAGGGAATCTGTCTTCAGTGCACAGACCCTGTGATAGAGAGAACCTGTCTTCAGTACACAGACCCTGGGCGGGAGTGAACCTGTCTTCAGTACAAAGATCCTGGGTGGAAGGGAACCTATCTTCAGTACACAGACCCTGGGGCTGGAGGAAACCTGTCTTCAGTACACAGACCCTGGGCTGGAGGGAACCTGTCTTCAGTACACAGACTCTGGGAGGGAACATGTCTTCGGGACATTGACCCTGGGCTGGAGGCAACCTGTCTTCAGTACATAGACCCTGGGATAGAGGTTATCTGTCTTCAGTACACAGACCCTGGGCTGGAGGGAACCTGTCTACAGTACACAGACTCTGGGCTGGAGGGAACCTGCCTTCAGTACCCAGACCCTGGGCTGCAGGAAACCTGTCTTCAGTACACAGACCCTGGGCTGGAGGGAACCTGTCTTCAGTACACAGACCCTGTGCTGGAGGGAACCTGTCTTCAGTACACAGACTCTGGGAGGGAACCTGTCTTCGGGACATTGACCCTGGGCTGGAGGGAACCTGTCTTCAGTACATAGACCCTGGGATAGAGGTTATCTGTCTTCAGTACACAGACCCTGGGCTGGAGGGAACCTGTCTTCAGTACACAGACCCTGGGCTGGAGGGAACCTGCCTTCAGTACCCAGACCCTGGGCTGGAGGAAACCTGTCTTCAGTACACAGACCCTGGGCTGGAGGGAGCCTGTCTTCAGTATACAGACTCCGGGCTGGAGGGAACATGTCTTCAGTACACAGACTCTGGGCTGGAGGGAATCTGTCTTCATTGCACAGACCCTGGGATAGAGAGAACCTGTCATCAGTACACAGACTGTTGGCTGGAGGGAACCTGTCTTCAGTACACAGACCCTGGGGCAGAGGGAACCTGTCTTCAGTACACAGACCCTGGCGTAAAGGGAACCTGTCTTCAGTACACAGGCCCTCGGGTAGAGGGAACCTGTCTTCTGTACAGTCAGACCCTGGGTGGGAGGGAACCTATCTTCAGTACACAGACCCTGAGCTGGAGGGAACCTGTCTTCAGTACACAGACTCTGGGCTGGAGGGAATCTGTCTTCAGTGCACAGACCCTGTGATAGAGAGAACCTGTCTTCAGTACACAGACCCTGGGCGGGAGTGAACCTGTCTTCAGTACAGAGATCCTGGGTGGAAGGGAACCTGTCTTCAGTACACAGACCCTGGGGCTGGAGGAAACCTGTCTTCAGTACACAGACCCTGGGCTGGAGGGAACCTGTCTTCAGTACACAGACTCTGAGAGGGAACATGTCTTCGGGACATTGACCCTGGGCTGGAGGCAACCTGTCTTCAGTACATAGACCCTGGGATAGAGGTTATCTGTCTTCAGTACACAGACCCTGGGCTGGAGGGAACCTGTCTACAGTACACAGACTCTGGGCTGGAGGGAACCTGCCTTCAGTACCCAGACCCTGGGCTGCAGGAAACCTGTCTTCAGTACACAGACCCTGGGCTGGAGGGAACCTGTCTTCAGTACACAGACCCTGGGCTGGAGGGAACCTGTCTTCAGTACACAGACCCTGGGATAGAGAGAACCTGTCATCAGTACACAGACTGTTGGCTGGAGGGAACCTGTCTTCAGTACACAGACCCTGGGGCAGAGGGAACCTGTCTTCAGTACACAGACCCTGGCGTAAAGGGAACCTGTCTTCAGTACACAGACCCTGGGCTGGAGGGAGCCTGTCTTCAGTATACAGACTCCGGGCTGGAGGGAACATGTCTTCAGTACACAGACTCTGGGCTGGAGGGAATCTGTCTTCATTGCACAGACCCTGGGATAGAGAGAACCTGTCATCAGTACACAGACTGTTGGCTGGAGGGAACCTGTCTTCAGTACACAGACCCTGGGGCAGAGGGAACCTGTCTTCAGTACACAGACCCTGGCGTAAAGGGAACCTGTCTTCAGTACACAGGCCCTCGGGTAGAGGGAACCTGTATTCAGTACAGACAGACCCTGGGGAAGAGGGAATCTGTCTTCGGTACACATACACTAGGATAGAGAGAACCTGTCATCAGTACACAGACTGTTGGCTGGAGGGAACCTGTCTTCAGTACACAGACCCTGGGGCAGAGGGAACCTGTCTTCAGTACACAGACCCTGGCGTAGAGGGAACCTGTCTTCAGTACACAGGCCCTCGGGTAGAGGGAACCTGTATTCAGTACAGACAGACCCTGGGGAAGAGGGAATCTGTCTTCGGTACACAGACACTAGGATAGAGAGAACCTGTCTTCAGTACACAGACAGTTGGCTGGAGGGAACCTGTCTTCAGTACACAGACCCTAAGCTGGAGGGAACCTGTCTTCAGTACACAGACTCTGGGCTGGAGGGAATCTGTCTTCAGTGCACAGACCCTGTGATAGAGAGAACCTGTCTTCAGTACACAGACCCTGGGCGGGAGTGAACCTGTCTTCAGTACAGAGATCCTGGGTGGAAGGGAACCTGTCTTCAGTACACAGACCCTGGGGCTGGAGGAAACCTGTCTTCAGTACACAGACCCTGGGCTGGAGGGAACCTGTCTTCAGTACATAGACCCTGGGATAGAGGTTATCTGTCTACAGTACACAGACTCTGGGCTGGAGGGAACCTGCCTTCAGTACCCAGACCCTGGGCTGCAGGAAACCTGTCTTCAGTACACAGACCCTGGGCTGGAGGGAACCTGTCTTCAGTACACAGACCCTGTGCTGGAGGGAACCTGTCTTCAGTACACAGACTCTGGGAGGGAACCTGTCTTCGGGACATTGACCCTGGGCTGGAGGGAACCTGTCTTCAGTACATAGACCCTGGGATAGAGGTTATCTGTCTTCAGTACACAGACCCTGGGCTGGAGGGAACCTGTCTTCAGTACACAGACCCTGGGCTGGAGGGAACCTGCCTTCAGTACCCAGACCCTGGGCTGGAGGGAACCTGTCTTCAGTACACAGACCCTGTGCTGGAGGGAACCTGTCTTCAGTACACAGACTCTGGGAGGGAACCTGTCTTCGGGACATTGACCCTGGGCTGGAGGGAACCTGTCTTCAGTACATAGACCCTGGGATAGAGGTTATCTGTCTTCAGTACACAGACCCTGGGCTGGAGGGAACCTGTCTTCAGTACACAGACCCTGGGCTGGAGGGAACCTGCCTTCAGTACCCAGACCCTGGGCTGGAGGAAACCTGTCTTCAGTACACAGACCCTGGGCTGGAGGGAGCCTGTCTTCAGTATACAGACTCCGGGCTGGAGGGAACATGTCTTCAGTACACAGACTCTGGGCTGGAGGGAATCTGTCTTCATTGCACAGACCCTGGGATAGAGAGAACCTGTCATCAGTACACAGACTGTTGGCTGGAGGGAACCTGTCTTCAGTACACAGACCCTGGGGCAGAGGGAACCTGTCTTCAGTACACAGACCCTGGCGTAAAGGGAACCTGTCTTCAGTACACAGGCCCTCGGGTAGAGGGAACCTGTCTTCTGTACAGTCAGACCCTGGGTGGGAGGGAACCTGTCTTCAGTACACAGACCCTGAGCTGGAGGGAACCTGTCTTCAGTACACAGACTCTGGGCTGGAGGGAATCTGTCTTCAGTGCACAGACCCTGTGATAGAGAGAACCTGTCTTCAGTACACAGACCCTGGGCGGGAGTGAACCTGTCTTCAGTACAGAGATCCTGGGTGGAAGGGAACCTGTCTTCAGTACACAGACCCTGGGGCTGGAGGAAACCTGTCTTCAGTACACAGACCCTGGGCTGGAGGGAACCTGTCTTCAGTACACAGACTCTGAGAGGGAACATGTCTTTGGGACATTGACCCTGGGCTGGAGGCAACCTGTCTTCAGTACATAGACCCTGGGATAGAGGTTATCTGTCTTCAGTACACAGACCCTGGGCTGGAGGGAACCTGTCTACAGTACACAGACTCTGGGCTGGAGGGAACCTGCCTTCAGTACCCAGACCCTGGGCTGCAGGAAACCTGTCTTCAGTACACAGACCCTGGGCTGGAGGGAACCTGTCTTCAGTACACAGACCCTGGGCTGGAGGGAACCTGTCTTCAGTACACAGACTCTGGGAGGGAACCTGTCTTCGGGACATTGACCCTGGGCTTGAGGGAACCTGTCTTCAGTACATAGACCCTGGGATAGAGGTTATCTGTCTTCAGTACACAGACCCTGGGCTGGAGGGAACCTGTCTTCAGTACACAGACCCTGGGCTGGAGGGAACCTGCCTTCAGTACACAGACCCTGGGCTGGAGGGAGCCTGTCTTCAGTATACAGACTCCGGGCTGGAGGGAACATGTCTTCAGTACACAGACTCTGGGCTGGAGGGAATCTGTCTTCATTGCACAGACCCTGGGATAGAGAGAACCTGTCATCAGTACACAGACTGTTGGCTGGAGGGAACCTGTCTTCAGTACACAGACCCTGGGGCAGAGGGAACCTGTCTTCAGTACACAGACCCTGGCGTAAAGGGAACCTGTCTTCAGTACACAGACCCTGGGCTGGAGGGAGCCTGTCTTCAGTATACAGACTCCGGGCTGGAGGGAACATGTCTTCAGTACACAGACTCTGGGCTGGAGGGAATCTGTCTTCATTGCACAGACCCTGGGATAGAGAGAACCTGTCATCAGTACACAGACTGTTGGCTGGAGGGAACCTGTCTTCAGTACACAGACCCTGGGGCAGAGGGAACCTGTCTTCAGTACACAGACCCTGGCGTAAAGGGAACCTGTCTTCAGTACACAGGCCCTCGGGTAGAGGGAACCTGTATTCAGTACAGACAGACCCTGGGGAAGAGGGAATCTGTCTTCGGTACACATACACTAGGATAGAGAGAACCTGTCATCAGTACACAGACTGTTGGCTGGAGGGAACCTGTCTTCAGTACACAGACCCTGGGGCAGAGGGAACCTGTCTTCAGTACACAGACCCTGGCGTAGAGGGAACCTGTCTTCAGTACACAGGCCCTCGGGTAGAGGGAACCTGTATTCAGTACAGACAGACCCTGGGGAAGAGGAAATCTGTCTTCGGTACACAGACACTAGGATAGAGAGAACCTGTCTTCAGTACACAGACAGTTGGCTGGAGGGAACCTGTCTTCAGTACACAGACCCTGGCCTAGAGGGAACCTGTCTTCAGTACACAGGCCCTCGGGTAGAGGGAATCTGTATTCAGTACAGACAGACCCTGGGGTAGAGGGAACCTGTTTTTACAACAGACAGTCCCTAGGTGGGAGGGAACCTGTCTTCAGTGCACAGACACAGGGATAGAGGGAACCTGTCTTCAGTATACAGACCCTTGGCTGGAGGCAAACTGTCTTCAGTACACAGACCCTGGGGTAGAGGGAAACTGTCCTTAGTACACAGACCCTGGGCTGGAGGGAACCTGTCTTCAGTACACAGACCCTGGGGTAGAGGGAACCTGTCTTCAGTACACCGGCCCTGGGGTAGAGGGAACATGTCTTCAGTGCACAGACCCTGGAGTAGAGGGAACCTGTCTTCAGTACACAGACCCTCGGGTAGAGGGAACCTGTCTTCAGTACACAGACTCTGAGGTAGAGGGAACCTGTCATCAGTACGGACAGACCCTGGGGTAGAGGGAACCTGTCTTAAGGAAACAGACCCTGGGGTAGAGGGAACCTGTCTTCAGTACACAGACTCTGAGGTAGAGGGAACCTGTCTTCAGAACACAGACTCTGAGGTAGAGGGAACCTGTCTTCAGTACGGACAGACCCTGGGGTAGAGGGAACCTGTCTTCAGTACACAGACCCTGGGGTAGAGGGAACCTGTCTTCAGTACACAGACCCTGGGGTAGAGGGAACCTGTCTTCAGTATACAGACTCTGGGCAGGAGGGAATCTGTCTTCAGTGCACAGACCCTGTGATAGAGAGAACCTGTCTTCAGTACAAAGACCCCGGGTGGGAGGGAACCTGTCTTCAGTACACATACCCTGGGCTGGAGGGAACCTGTCTTCAGTAGAGAGATCCTGGGTGGAAGGGAACCTGTCTTCAGTACACAGACCCTGGGGCTGGAGGATACCTGTCTTCAGTACACAGACCCTGGGCTGGAGGGAACCTGTCTTCAGTACACAGACTCTGGGAGGGAACATGTCTTCGGGACATTGACCCTGGGCTGGAGGGACCCTGTCTTCAGTACATAGACCCTGGGATAGAGGTTATCTGTCTTCAGTACACAGACCCTGGGCTGGAGGGAACCTGTCTACAGTACACAGACTCTGGGCTGGAGGGAACCTGCCTTCAGTACCTAGACCCTGGGCTGCAGGAAACCTGTCTTCAGTACACAGACCCTGGGCTGGAGGGAACCTGTCTTCAGTACACAGACCCTGGGCTGGAGGGAACCTGTCTTCAGTACACAGACTCTGGGAGGGAACCTGTCTTCGGGACATTGACCCTGGGCTGGAGGGAACCTGTCTTCAGTACATAGACCCTGGGATAGAGGTTATCTGTCTTCAGTACACAGACCCTGGGCTGGAGGGAACCTCTCTTCAGTACACAGACCCTGGGCTGGAGGGAACCTGCCTTCAGTACCCAGACCCTGGGCTGGAGGAAACCTGTCTTCAGTACACAGACCCTGGGCTGGAGGGAACCTGTCTTCAGTACACAGACTCTGGGCTGGAGGGAACCTGCCTTCAGTACCCAGACCCTGGGCTGGAGGAAACCTGTCTTCAGTACACAGACCCTGGGCTGGAGGGAACCTGTCTTCAGTACACAGACTCTGGGCTGGAGGGAATCTGTCTTCAGTGCACAGACCCTGGGATAGAGAGAACCTGTCTTCAGTACACAGACCCTGGGGCTGGAGGAAACCTGTCTTCAGTACACAGACCCTGGGCTGGAGGGAACCTGTCTTCAGTACACAGACTCTGGGAGGGAACATGTCTTCGGGACATTGACCCTGGGCTGGAGGGAACCTGTCTTCAGTACATAGACCCTGGGATAGAGGTTATCTGTCTTCAGTACACAGACCCTGGGCTGGAGGGAACCTGTCTACAGTACACAGACTCTGGGCTGGAGGGAACCTGCCTTCAGTACCCAGACCCTGGGCTGCAGGAAACCTGTCTTCAGTACACAGACCCTGGGCTGGAGGGAACCTGTCTTCAGTACACAGACCCTGGGCTGGAGGGAACCTGTCTTCAGTACACAGACTCTGGGAGGGATCCTGTCTTCGGGACATTGACCCTGGGCTGGAGGGAACCTGTCTTCAGTACATAGACCCTGGGATAGAGGTTATCTGTCTTCAGTACACAGACCCTGGGCTGGAGGGAACCCGTCTTCAGTACACAGACCCTGGGCTGGAGGGAACCTGCCTTCAGTACCCAGACCCTGGGCTGGAGGGAACATGTCTTCAGTACACAGACTCTGAGCTGGAGGGAATCTGTCTTCATTGCACAGACCCTGGGATAGAGAGAACCTGTCATCAGTACACAGACTGTTGGCTGGAGGGAACCTGTCTTCAGTACACAGACCCTGGGGCAGAGGGAACCTGTCTTCAGTACACAGACCCTGGCGTAGAGGGAACCTGTCTTCAGTACACAGGCCCTCGGGTAGAGGGAACCTGTATTCAGTACAGACAGACCCTGGGGAAGAGGGAATCTGTCTTCGGTACACAGACACTAGGATAGAGAGAACCTGTCTTCAGTACACAGACAGTTGGCTGGAGGGAACCTGTCTTCAGTACACAGACCCTGGGGCAGAGGGAACCTGTCTTCAGTACACAGACCCTGGCCTAGAGGGAACCTGTCTTCAGTACACAGGCCCTCGGGTAGAGGGAATCTGTATTCAGTACAGACAGACCCTGGGGTAGAGGGAACCTGTTTTTAGTACAGACAGTCCCTAGGTGGGAGGGAACCTGTCTTCAGTGCACAGACACAGGGATAGAGGGAATCTGTCTTCAGTACACAGACCCTTGGCTGGAGGCAAACTGTCTTCAGTACACAGACCCTGGGGTAGAGGGAAACTGTCCTTAGTACACAGACCCTGGGCTGGAGGGAACCTGTCTTCAGTACACAGACCCTGGGGTAGAGGGAACCTGTCTTCAGTACACCGGCCCTGGGGTAGAGGGAACATGTCTTCAGTGCACAGACCCTGGAGTAGAGGGAACCTGTCTTCAGTACACAGACCCTCGGGTAGAGGGAACCTGTCTTCAGTACACAGACTCTGAGGTAGAGGGAACCTGTCTTCAGTACGGACAGACCCTGGGGTAGAGGGAACCTGTCTTAAGGAAACAGACCCTGGGGTAGAGGGAACCTGTCTTCAGTACACAGACTCTGAGGTAGAGGGAACCTGTCTTCAGTACACAGACTCTGAGGTAGAGGGAACCTGTCTTCAGTACGGACAGACCCTGGGGTAGAGGGAACCTGTCTTCAGTACACAGACCCTGGGGTAGAGGGAACCTGTCTTCAGTACACAGACTCTGAGGTAGAGGGAACCTGTCTTCAGTACAGACAGACCCTGGGGTAGAGGGAACCTGTCTTCAGTACACAGACCCTGGGGTAGAGGGAACCTGTCTTCAGTACACAGACCCTGGGGTAGAGGGAACCTGTCTTCAGTATACAGACTCTGGGCAGGAGGGAATCTGTCTTCAGTGCACAGACCCTGTGATAGAGAGAACCTGTCTTCAGTACAAAGACCCCGGGTGGGAGGGAACCTGTCTTCAGTACACATACCCTGGGCTGGAGGGAACCTGTCTTCAGTACACAGACTCTGGGAGGGAACCTGTCTTCGGGACATTGACCCTGGGCTGGAGGGAACCTGTCTTCAGTACATAGACCCTGGGATAGAGATTATCTGTCTTCAGGACACAGACCCTGGGCTGGAGGGAACCTGCCTTCAGTACCCAGACCATGGACGGGAGGGAACCTGTCTTCAGTACACAGACTCTGGGCTGGAGGGAATCTGTCTTCAGTGCACAGACCCTGGGATAGAGAGAACCTGTCTTCAGTACACAGACCCATGGCTGGAGGGAACCTGTCTTCAGTACACAGACCCTGGGGTAGAGGGAACCTGTCTTCAGTACACAGGCCCTCGGGTAGAGGGAACCTGTCTTCAGTACAGGCAGACCCTGGGGTAGAGGGAACCTGTCTTCAGTGCACAGACCCTGGGATAGAGGGAACCTGTCTTCAGTACAGACAGACCCTGGGGTAGAGGGAACCTGTCTTCAGTACACAGATCCTGGGGTAGAGGGAACCTGTCTTCAGTGCACAGACCCTGGGGTAGAGGGGACCAGTCTTCAGTACACAGACTCTGAGGTAGAGGGAACCTGTCTGCAGTACAGACAGACCCTGGGGTAGAGGGAACCTGTCTTCAGTACACACACCCTGGGGTAGATGAAACCTGTCTTCTGTACAGTCAGACCCTGGGTGGGAGGGAACCTGTCTTCAGTACACAGACCCTGAGCTGGAGGGAACCTGTCTTCAGTACACAGACTCTGGGCTGGAGGGAATCTGTCTTCAGTGCACAGACCCTGTGATAGAGAGAACCTGTCTTCAGTACACAGACCCTGGGCGGGAGTGAACCTGTCTTCAGTACAGAGATCCTGGGTGGAAGGGAACCTGTCTTCAGTACACAGACCCTGGGGCTGGAGGAAACCTGTCTTCAGTACACAGACCCTGGGCTGGAGGGAACCTGTCTTCAGTACACAGACTCTGGGAGGGAACATGTCTTCGGGACATTGACCCTGGGCTGGAGGCAACCTGTCTTCAGTACATAGACCCTGGGATAGAGGTTATCTGTCTTCAGTACACAGACCCTGGGCTGGAGGGAACCTGTCTACAGTACACAGACTCTGGGCTGGAGGGAACCTGCCTTCAGTACCCAGACCCTGGGCTGCAGGAAACCTGTCTTCAGTACACAGACCCTGGGCTGGAGGGAACCTGTCTTCAGTACACAGACCCTGTGCTGGAGGGAACCTGTCTTCAGTACACAGACTCTGGGAGGGAACCTGTCTTCGGGACATTGACCCTGGGCTGGAGGGAACCTGTCTTCAGTACATAGACCCTGGGATAGAGGTTATCTGTCTTCAGTACACAGACCCTGGGCTGGAGGGAACCTGTCTTCATTACACAGACCCTGGGCTGGAGGGAACCTGCCTTCAGTACCCAGACCCTGGGCTGGAGGAAACCTGTCTTCAGTACACAGACCCTGGGCTGGAGGGAGCCTGTCTTCAGTATACAGACTCCGGGCTGGAGGGAACATGTCTTCAGTACACAGACTCTGGGCTGGAGGGAATCTGTCTTCATTGCACAGACCCTGGGATAGAGAGAACCTGTCATCAGTACACAGACTGTTGGCTGGAGGGAACCTGTCTTCAGTACACAGACCCTGGGGCAGAGGGAACCTGTCTTCAGTACACAGACCCTGGCGTAAAGGGAACCTGTCTTCAGTACACAGGCCCTCGGGTAGAGGGAACCTGTCTTCTGTACAGTCAGACCCTGGGTGGGAGGGAACCTGTCTTCAGTACACAGACCCTGAGCTGGAGGGAACCTGTCTTCAGTACACAGACTCTGGGCTGGAGGGAATCTGTCTTCAGTGCACAGACCCTGTGATAGAGAGAACCTGTCTTCAGTACACAGACCCTGGGCGGGAGTGAACCTGTCTTCAGTACAGAGATCCTGGGTGGAAGGGAACCTGTCTTCAGTACACAGACCCTGGGGCTGAAGGAAACCTGTCTTCAGTACACAGACCCTGGGCTGGAGGGAACCTGTCTTCAGTACACAGACTCTGAAAGGGAACATGTCTTCGGGACATTGACCCTGGGCTGGAGGCAACCTGTCTTCAGTAGATAGACCCTGGGATAGAGGTTATCTGTCTTCAGTACACAGACCCTGGGCTGGAGGGAACCTGTCTACAGTACACAGACTCTGGGCTGGAGGGAACCTGCCTTCAGTACCCAGACCCTGGGCTGCAGGAAACCTGTCTTCAGTACACAGACCCTGGGCTGGAGGGAACCTGTCTTCAGTACACAGACCCTGGGCTGGAGGGAACCTGTCTTCAGTACACAGACTCTGGGAGGGAACCTGTCTTCGGGACATTGACCCTGGGCTGGAGGGAACCTGTCTTCAGTACATAGACCCTGGGATAGAGGTTATCTGTCTTCAGTACACAGACCCTGGGCTGGAGGGAACCTGTCTTCAGTACACAGACCCTGGGCTGGAGGGAACCTGCCTTCAGTACACAGACCCTGGGCTGGAGGGAGCCTGTCTTCAGTATACAGACTCCGGGCTGGAGGGAACATGTCTTCAGTACACAGACTCTGGGCTGGAGGGAATCTGTCTTCATTGCGCAGACCCTGGGATAGAGAGAACCTGTCATCAGTACACAGACTGTTGGCTGGAGGGAACCTGTCTTCAGTACACAGACCCTGGGGCAGAGGGAACCTGTCTTCAGTACACAGACCCTGGCGTAAAGGGAACCTGTCTTCAGTACACAGACCCTGGGCTGGAGGGAGCCTGTCTTCAGTATACAGACTCCGGGCTGGAGGGAACATGTCTTCAGTACACAGACTCTGGGCTGGAGGGAATCTGTCTTCATTGCACAGACCCTGGGATAGAGAGAACCTGTCATCAGTACACAGACTGTTGGCTGGAGGGAACCTGTCTTCAGTACACAGACCCTGGGGCAGAGGGAACCTGTCTTCAGTACACAGACCCTGGCGTAAAGGGAACCTGTCTTCAGTACACAGGCCCTCGGGTAGAGGGAACCTGTATTCAGTACAGACAGACCCTGGGGAAGAGGGAATCTGTCTTCGGTACACATACACTAGGATAGAGAGAACCTGTCATCAGTACACAGACTGTTGGCTGGAGGGAACCTGTCTTCAGTACACAGACCCTGGGGCAGAGGGAACCTGTCTTCAGTACACAGACCCTGGCGTAGAGGGAACCTGTCTTCAGTACACAGGCCCTCGGGTAGAGGGAACCTGTATTCAGTACAGACAGACCCTGGGGAAGAGGGAATCTGTCTTCGGTACACAGACACTAGGATAGAGAGAACCTGTCTTCAGTACACAGACAGTTGGCTGGAGGGAACCTGTCTTCAGTACACAGACCCTGGGGCAGAGGGAACCTGTCTTCAGTACACAGACCCTGGCCTAGAGGGAACCTGTCTTCAGTACACAGGCCCTCGGGTAGAGGGAATCTGTATTCAGTACAGACAGACCCTGGGGTAGAGGGAACCTGTTTTTAGTACAGACAGTCCCTAGGTGGGAGGGAACCTGTCTTCAGTGCACAGACACAGGGATAGAGGGAACCTGTCTTCAGTACACAGACCCTTGGCTGGAGGCAAACTGTCTTCAGTACACAGACCCTGGGGTAGAGGGAAACTGTCCTTAGTACACAGACCCTGGGCTGGAGGGAACCTGTCTTCAGTACACAGACCCTGGGGTAGAGGGAACCTGTCTTCAGTACACCGGCCCTGGGGTAGAGGGAACATGTCTTCAGTGCACAGACCCTGGAGTAGAGGGAACCTGTCTTCAGTACACAGACCCTCGGGTAGAGGGAACCTGTCTTCAGTACACAGACTCTGAGGTAGAGGGAACCTGTCTTCAGTACGGACAGACCCTGGGGTAGAGGGAACCTGTCTTAAGGAAACAGACCCTGGGGTAGAGGGAACCTGTCTTCAGTACACAGACTCTGAGGTAGAGGGAACCTGTCTTCAGAACACAGACTCTGAGGTAGAGGGAACCTGTCTTCAGTACGGACAGACCCTGGGGTAGAGGGAACCTGTCTTCAGTACACAGACCCTGGGGTAGAGGGAACCTGTCTTCAGTACACAGACTCTGAGGTAGAGGGAACCTGTCTTCAGTACAGACAGACCCTGGGGTAGAGGGAACCTGTCTTCAGTACACAGACCCTGGGGTAGAGGGAACCTGTCTTCAGTACACAGACCCTGGGGTAGAGGGAACCTGTCTTCAGTATACAGACTCTGGGCAGGAGGGAATCTGTCTTCAGTGCACAGACCCTGTGATAGAGAGAACCTGTCTTCAGTACAAAGACCCCGGGTGGGAGGGAACCTGTCTTCAGTACACATACCCTGGGCTGGAGGGAACCTGTCTTCAGTACACAGACTCTGGGAGGGAACCTGTCTTCGGGACATTGACCCTGGGCTGGAGGGAACCTGTCTTCAGTACATAGACCCTGGGATAGAGATTATCTGTCTTCAGGACACAGACCCTGGGCTGGAGGGAACCTGCCTTCAGTACCCAGACCATGGACGGGAGGGAACCTGTCTTCAGTACACAGACTCTGGGCTGGAGGGAATCTGTCTTCAGTGCACAGACCCTGGGATAGAGAGAACCTGTCTTCAGTACACAGACCCATGGCTGGAGGGAACCTGTCTTCAGTACACAGACCCTGGGGAAGAGGGAATCTGTCTTCGGTACACATACACTAGGATAGAGAGAACCTGTCATCAGTACACAGACTGTTGGCTGGAGGGAACCTGTCTTCAGTACACAGACCCTGGGGCAGAGGGAACCTGTCTTCAGTACACAGACCCTGGCGTAGAGGGAACCTGTCTTCAGTACACAGGCCCTCGGGTAGAGGGAACCTGTATTCAGTACAGACAGACCCTGGGGAAGAGGGAATCTGTCTTCGGTACACAGACACTAGGATAGAGAGAACCTGTCTTCAGTACACAGACAGTTGGCTGGAGGGAACCTGTCTTCAGTACACAGACCCTGGGGCAGAGGGAACCTGTCTTCAGTACACAGACCCTGGCCTAGAGGGAACCTGTCTTCAGTACACAGGCCCTCGGGTAGAGGGAATCTGTATTCAGTACAGACAGACCCTGGGGTAGAGGGAACCTGTTTTTAGTACAGACAGTCCCTAGGTGGGAGGGAACCTGTCTTCAGTGCACAGACACAGGGATAGAGGGAACCTGTCTTCAGTACACAGACCCTTGGCTGGAGGCAAACTGTCTTCAGTACACAGACCCTGGGGTAGAGGGAAACTGTCCTTAGTACACAGACCCTGGGCTGGAGGGAACCTGTCTTCAGTACACAGACCCTGGGGTAGAGGGAACCTGTCTTCAGTACACCGGCCCTGGGGTAGAGGGAACATGTCTTCAGTGCACAGACCCTGGAGTAGAGGGAACCTGTCTTCAGTACACAGACCCTCGGGTAGAGGGAACCTGTCTTCAGTACACAGACTCTGAGGTAGAGGGAACCTGTCTTCAGTACGGACAGACCCTGGGGTAGAGGGAACCTGTCTTAAGGAAACAGACCCTGGGGTAGAGGGAACCTGTCTTCAGTACACAGACTCTGAGGTAGAGGGAACCTGTCTTCAGAACACAGACTCTGAGGTAGAGGGAACCTGTCTTCAGTACGGACAGACCCTGGGGTAGAGGGAACCTGTCTTCAGTACACAGACCCTGGGGTAGAGGGAACCTGTCTTCAGTACACAGACTCTGAGGTAGAGGGAACCTGTCTTCAGTACAGACAGACCCTGGGGTAGAGGGAACCTGTCTTCAGTACACAGACCCTGGGGTAGAGGGAACCTGTCTTCAGTACACAGACCCTGGGGTAGAGGGAACCTGTCTTCAGTATACAGACTCTGGGCAGGAGGGAATCTGTCTTCAGTGCACAGACCCTGTGATAGAGAGAACCTGTCTTCAGTACAAAGACCCCGGGTGGGAGGGAACCTGTCTTCAGTACACATACCCTGGGCTGGAGGGAACCTGTCTTCAGTACACAGACTCTGGGAGGGAACCTGTCTTCGGGACATTGACCCTGGGCTGGAGGGAACCTGTCTTCAGTACATAGACCCTGGGATAGAGATTATCTGTCTTCAGGACACAGACCCTGGGCTGGAGGGAACCTGCCTTCAGTACCCAGACCATGGACGGGAGGGAACCTGTCTTCAGTACACAGACTCTGGGCTGGAGGGAATCTGTCTTCAGTGCACAGACCCTGGGATAGAGAGAACCTGTCTTCAGTACACAGACCCATGGCTGGAGGGAACCTGTCTTCAGTACACAGACCCTGGGGTAGAGGGAACCTGTCTTCAGTACACAGGCCCTCGGGTAGAGGGAACCTGTCTTCAGTACAGGCAGACCCTGGGGTAGAGGGAACCTGTCTTCAGTGCACAGACCCTGGGATAGAGGGAACCTGTCTTCAGTACAGACAGACCCTGGGGTAGAGGGAACCTGTCTTCAGTACACAGGCCCTCGGGTAGAGGGAACCTGTATTCAGTACAGACAGACCCTGGGGAAGAGGGAATCTGTCTTCGGTACACAGACACTAGGATAGAGAGAACCTGTCTTCAGTACACAGACAGTTGGCTGGAGGGAACCTGTCTTCAGTACACAGACCCTGGGGCAGAGGGAACCTGTCTTCAGTACACAGACCCTGGCCTAGAGGGAACCTGTCTTCAGTACACAGGCCCTCGGGTAGAGGGAATCTGTATTCAGTACAGACAGACCCTGGGGTAGAGGGAACCTGTTTTTAGTACAGACAGTCCCTAGGTGGGAGGGAACCTGTCTTCAGTGCACAGACACAGGGATAGAGGGAACCTGTCTTCAGTACACAGACCCTTGGCTGGAGGCAAACTGTCTTCAGTACACAGACCCTGGGGTAGAGGGAAACTGTCCTTAGTACACAGACCCTGGGCTGGAGGGAACCTGTCTTCAGTACACAGACCCTGGGGTAGAGGGAACCTGTCTTCAGTACACCGGCCCTGGGGTAGAGGGAACATGTCTTCAGTGCACAGACCCTGGAGTAGAGGGAACCTGTCTTCAGTACACAGACCCTCGAGTAGAGGGAACCTGTCTTCAGTACACAGACTCTGAGGTAGAGGGAACCTGTCTTCAGTACGGACAGACCCTGGGTTAGAGGGAACCTGTCTTAAGGAAACAGACCCTGGGGTAGAGGGAACCTGTCTTCAGTACACAGACTCTGAGGTAGAGGGAACCTGTCTTCAGAACACAGACTCTGAGGTAGAGGGAACCTGTCTTCAGTACGGACAGACCCTGGGGTAGAGGGAACCTGTCTTCAGTACACAGACCCTGGGGTAGAGGGAACCTGTCTTCAGTACACAGACTCTGAGGTAGAGGGAACCTGTCTTCAGTACAGACAGACCCTGGGGTAGAGGGAACCTGTCTTCAGTACACAGACCCTGGGGTAGAGGGAACCTGTCTTCAGTACACAGACCCTGGGGTAGAGGGAACCTGTCTTCAGTATACAGACTCTGGGCAGGAGGGAATCTGTCTTCAGTGCAGAGACCCTGTGATAGAGAGAACCTGTCTTCAGTACAAAGACCCCGGGTGGGAGGGAACCTGTCTTCAGTACACATACCCTGGGCTGGAGGGAACCTGTCTTCAGTACACAGACTCTGGGAGGGAACCTGTCTTCGGGACATTGACCCTGGGCTGGAGGGAACCTGTCTTCAGTACATAGACCCTGGGATAGAGATTATCTGTCTTCAGGACACAGACCCTGGGCTGGAGGGAACCTGCCTTCAGTACCCAGACCATGGACGGGAGGGAACCTGTCTTCAGTACACAGACTCTGGGCTGGAGGGAATCTGTCTTCAGTGCACAGACCCTGGGATAGAGAGAACCTGTCTTCAGTACACAGACCCATGGCTGGAGGGAACCTGTCTTCAGTACACAGACCCTGGGGTAGAGGGAACCTGTCTTCAGTACACAGGCCCTCGGGTAGAGGGAACCTGTCTTCAGTACAGGCAGACCCTGGGGTAGAGGGAACCTGTCTTCAGTGCACAGACCCTGGGATAGAGGGAACCTGTCTTCAGTACAGACAGACCCTGGGGTAGAGGGAACCTGTCTTCAGTACACAGATCCTGGGGTAGAGGGAACCTGTCTTCAGTGCACAGACCCTGGGGTAGAGGGGGCCAGTCTTCAGTACACAGACTCTGAGGTAGAGGGAACCTGTCTTCAGTACAGACAGACCCTGGGGTAGAGGGAACCTGTCTTCAGTACACACACCCTGGGGTAGATGAAACCTGTCTTCTGTACAGTCAGACCCTGGGTGGGAGGGAACCTGTCTTCAGTACACAGACCCTGAGCTGGAGGGAACCTGTCTTCAGTACACAGACTCTGGGCTGGAGGGAATCTGTCTTCAGTGCACAGACCCTGTGATAGAGAGAACCTGTCTTCAGTACACAGACCCTGGGCGGGAGTGAACCTGTCTTCAGTACAGAGATCCTGGGTGGAAGGGAACCTGTCTTCAGTACACAGACCCTGGGGCTGGAGGAAACCTGTCTTCAGTACACAGACCCTGGGCTGGAGGGAACCTGTCTTCAGTACATAGACTCTGGGAGGGAACATGTCTTCGGGACATTGACCCTGGGCTGGAGGCAACCTGTCTTCAGTACATAGACCCTGGGATAGAGGTTATCTGTCTTCAGTACACAGACCCTGGGCTGGAGGGAACCTGTCTACAGTACACAGACTCTGGGCTGGAGGGAACCTGCCTTCAGTACCCAGACCCTGGGCTGCAGGAAACCTGTCTTCAGTACACAGACCCTGGGCTGGAGGGAACCTGTCTTCAGTACACAGACCCTGTGCTGGAGGGAACCTGTCTTCAGTACACAGACTCTGGGAGGGAACCTGTCTTCGGGACATTGACCCTGGGCTGGAGGGAACCTGTCTTCAGTACACAGACCCTGGGGTAGAGGGAACCTGTCTTCAGTACACCGGCCCTGGGGTAGAGGGAACATGTCTTCAGTGCACAGACCCTGGAGTAGAGGGAACCTGTCTTCAGTACACAGACCCTCGAGTAGAGGGAACCTGTCTTCAGTACACAGACTCTGAGGTAGAGGGAACCTGTCTTCAGTACGGACAGACCCTGGGTTAGAGGGAACCTGTCTTAAGGAAACAGACCCTGGGGTAGAGGGAACCTGTCTTCAGTACACAGACTCTGAGGTAGAGGGAACCTGTCTTCAGAACACAGACTCTGAGGTAGAGGGAACCTGTCTTCAGTACGGACAGACCCTGGGGTAGAGGGAACCTGTCTTCAGTACACAGACCCTGGGGTAGAGGGAACCTGTCTTCAGTACACAGACTCTGAGGTAGAGGGAACCTGTCTTCAGTACAGACAGACCCTGGGGTAGAGGGAACCTGTCTTCAGTACACAGACCCTGGGGTAGAGGGAACCTGTCTTCAGTACACAGACCCTGGGGTAGAGGGAACCTGTCTTCAGTATACAGACTCTGGGCAGGAGGGAATCTGTCTTCAGTGCAGAGACCCTGTGATAGAGAGAACCTGTCTTCAGTACAAAGACCCCGGGTGGGAGGGAACCTGTCTTCAGTACACATACCCTGGGCTGGAGGGAACCTGTCTTCAGTACACAGACTCTGGGAGGGAACCTGTCTTCGGGACATTGACCCTGGGCTGGAGGGAACCTGTCTTCAGTACATAGACCCTGGGATAGAGATTATCTGTCTTCAGGACACAGACCCTGGGCTGGAGGGAACCTGCCTTCAGTACCCAGACCATGGACGGGAGGGAACCTGTCTTCAGTACACAGACTCTGGGCTGGAGGGAATCTGTCTTCAGTGCACAGACCCTGGGATAGAGAGAACCTGTCTTCAGTACACAGACCCATGGCTGGAGGGAACCTGTCTTCAGTACACAGACCCTGGGGTAGAGGGAACCTGTCTTCAGTACACAGGCCCTCGGGTAGAGGGAACCTGTCTTCAGTACAGGCAGACCCTGGGGTAGAGGGAACCTGTCTTCAGTGCACAGACCCTGGGATAGAGGGAACCTGTCTTCAGTACAGACAGACCCTGGGGTAGAGGGAACCTGTCTTCAGTACACAGATCCTGGGGTAGAGGGAACCTGTCTTCAGTGCACAGACCCTGGGGTAGAGGGGACCAGTCTTCAGTACACAGACTCTGAGGTAGAGGGAACCTGTCTTCAGTACAGACAGACCCTGGGGTAGAGGGAACCTGTCTTCAGTACACACACCCTGGGGTAGATGAAACCTGTCTTCTGTACAGTAAGACCCTGGGTGGGAGGGAACCTGTCTTCAGTACACAGACCCTGAGCTGGAGGGAACCTGTCTTCAGTACACAGACTCTGGGCTGGAGGGAATCTGTCTTCAGTGCACAGACCCTGTGATAGAGAGAACCTGTCTTCAGTACACAGACCCTGGGCGGGAGTGAACCTGTCTTCAGTACAGAGATCCTGGGTGGAAGGGAACCTGTCTTCAGTACACAGACCCTGGGGCTGGAGGAAACCTGTCTTCAGTACACAGACCCTGGGCTGGAGGGAACCTGTCTTCAGTACACAGACTCTGGGAGGGAACATGTCTTCGGGACATTGACCCTGGGCTGGAGGCAACCTGTCTTCAGTACATAGACCCTGGGATAGAGGTTATCTGTCTTCAGTACACAGACCCTGGGCTGGAGGGAACCTGTCTACAGTACACAGACTCTGGGCTGGAGGGAACCTGCCTTCAGTACCCAGACCCTGGGCTGCAGGAAACCTGTCTTCAGTACACAGACCCTGGGCTGGAGGGAACCTGTCTTCAGTACACAGACCCTGTGCTGGAGGGAACCTGTCTTCAGTACACAGACTCTGGGAGGGAACCTGTCTTCGGGACATTGACCCTGGGCTGGAGGGAACCTGTCTTCAGTACATAGACCCTGGGATAGAGGTTATCTGTCTTCAGTACACAGACCCTGGGCTGGAGGGAACCTGTCTTCAGTACACAGACCCTGGGCTGGAGGGAACCTGCCTTCAGTACCCAGACCCTGGGCTGGAGGAAACCTGTCTTCAGTACACAGACCCTGGGCTGGAGGGAGCCTGTCTTCAGTATACAGACTCCGGGCTGGAGGGAACATGTCTTCAGTACACAGACTCTGGGCTGGAGGGAATCTGTCTTCATTGCACAGACCCTGGGATAGAGAGAACCTGTCATCAGTACACAGACTGTTGGCTGGAGGGAACCTGTCTTCAGTACACAGACCCTGGGGCAGAGGGAACCTGTCTTCAGTACACAGACCCTGGCATAAAGGGAACCTGTCTTCAGTACACAGGCCCTCGGGTAGAGGGAACCTGTCTTCTGTACAGTCAGACCCTGAGTGGGAGGGAACCTGTCTTCAGTACACAGACCCTGAGCTGGAGGGAACCTGTCTTCAGTACACAGACTCTGGGCTGGAGGGAATCTGTCTTCAGTGCACAGACCCTGTGATAGAGAGAACCTGTCTTCAGTACACAGACCCTGGGCGGGAGTGAACCTGTCTTCAGTACAGAGATCCTGGGTGGAAGGGAACCTGTCTTCAGTACACAGACCCTGGGGCTGGAGGAAACCTGTCTTCAGTACACAGACCCTGGGCTGGAGGGAACCTGTCTTCAGTACACAGACTCTGAGAGGGAACATGTCTTCGGGACATTGACCCTGGGCTGGAGGCAACCTGTCTTCAGTACATAGACCCTGGGATAGAGGTTATCTGTCTTCAGTACACAGACCCTGGGCTGGAGGGAACCTGTCTACAGTACACAGACTCTGGGCTGGAGGGAACCTGCCTTCAGTACCCAGACCCTGGGCTGCAGGAAACCTGTCTTCAGTACACAGACCCTGGGCTGGAGGGAACCTGTCTTCAGTACACAGACCCTGGGCTGGAGGGAACCTGTCTTCAGTACACAGACTCTGGGAGGGAACCTGTCTTCGGGACATTGACCCTGGGCTGGAGGGAACCTGTCTTCAGTACATAGACCCTGGGATAGAGGTTATCTGTCTTCAGTACACAGACCCTGGGCTGGAGGGAACCTGTCTTCAGTACACAGACCCTGGGCTGGAGGGAACCTGCCTTCAGTACCCAGACCCTGGGCTGGAGGAAACCTGTCTTCAGTACACAGACCCTGGGCTGGAGGGAGCCTGTCTTCAGTATACAGACTCCAGGCTGGAGGGAACATGTCTTCAGTACACAGACTCTGGGCTGGAGGGAATCTGTCTTCATTGCACAGACCCTGGGATAGAGAGAACCTGTCATCAGTACACAGACTGTTGGCTGGAGGGAACCTGTCTTCAGTACACAGACCCTGGGGCAGAGGGAACCTGTCTTCAGTACACAGACCCTGGCGTAAAGGGAACCTGTCTTCAGTACACAGGCCCTCGGGTAGAGGGAACCTGTATTCAGTACAGACAGACCCTGGGGAAGAGGGAATCTGTCTTCGGTACACATACACTAGGATAGAGAGAACCTGTCATCAGTACACAGACTGTTGGCTGGAGGGAACCTGTCTTCAGTACACAGACCCTGGGGCAGAGGGAACCTGACTTCAGTGCACAGACCCTGGCCTAGAGGGAACCTGTCTTCAGTACACAGGCCCTCGGGTAGAGGGAATCTGTATTCAGTACAGACAGACCCTGGGGTAGAGGGAACCTGTTTTTAGTACAGACAGACCCTAGGTGGGAGGGAACCTGTCTTCAGTGCACAGACCCTGGGATAGATGGAACCTGTCTTCAGTACACAGACCCTTGGCTGGAGGCAACCTGTCTTCAGTACACAGACCCTGGGGTAGAGGGAAACTGTCCTTAGTACACAGACCCTGGGCTGGAGGGAACCTGTCTTTAGTACACAGACCCTGGGGTAGAGGGAACCTGTCTTCAGTACACCGGACCTGGGGTAGAGGGAACATGTTTTCAGTGCACAGACCCTGGAGTAGAGGGAACCTGTCTTCAGTACACAGACCCTGGGGTAGAGGGAACCTGACTTCAGTACACAGACTCTGAGGTAGAGGGAACCTGTCTTCAGTACGGACAGACCCTGGGGTAGAGGGAACCTGTCTTCAGTACACAGACCCTGGGGTAGAGGGAACCTGTCTTCAGTACACAGACCCTGGGGTAGAGGGAACCTGTCTTCAGTACACAGACTCTGAGGTAGAGGGAACCTGTCTTCAATACAGACAGACCCTGGGGTAGAGGGAACCTGTCTTCAGTACACAGACCCTGGGGTAGAGGGAACCTGTCTTCAGTACACAGACCCTGGGGTAGAGGGAACCTGTCTTCAGTATACAGACTCTGGGCAGGAGGGAATCTGTCTGCAGTGCACAGACCCTGTGATAGAGAGAACCTGTCTTCAGTACAAAGACCCCGGGTGGGAGGGAACCTGTCTTCAGTACACAGACCCTGGGCTGGAGGGAACCTGTCTTCAGTACACAGACTAAGGGAGGGAACCTGTCTTCGGGACATTGACCCTGGGCTGGAGGGAACCTGTCTTCAGTACATAGACCCTGGGATAGAGGTTATCTGTCTTCAGGACACAGACCCTGGGCAGGAGGGAACCTACCTTCAGTACCCAGACCATGGGCGGGAGGGAACCTGTCTTCAATACACAGACTCGGGGCGGGAGGGAACCTGTCTTCAGTACAAAGACTCTTGGTGGGAGGGAACCTGTCTTCAGTGCACAGACCCTGGGATAGAGGGAACCTGACTTCAGTACACAGACCCTGGGCGGGAGGGAGCCTGTCTTCAGTACACAGACTCCGGGCTGGAGGGAACCTGTCTTCAATGCATAGACCCTGGGATGGAGGGAACCTGTCTTTAGTACACAGAGCCTTGGCTGGAGGGAACCAGTCTTCAGTACACAGACCCTTGGGTAGAGGGAACCTGTCTTCAGTACACAGACTATGAGGTAGAGGGAACCTGTCTTCAGTACAGACAGACCCTGGGTGGAAGTGAACCTGTCTTCAGTACAAAGACCTTGGTGCTGGAGGAAACCTGTCTTCAGTACACAGACCCTGGGCTGGAGGGAACCTGTCTTCAGTACACAGACCCTGGGCTGGAGGGAACCTGTCTTCAGTACCCAGACTCTGGGAGGGAACCTGTCTTTAGCACATAGACCCTGGGCTGTAGGGAACCTGTCTTCAGTACATACACCCTGGCATAGAGGTTACCTGTCTTCAGTACAAAGCAGACCCTGGGCTGGAGTGAACCTGTCTTCAGTACACAGACCCTGGGCTGGAGGGAACCTGCCTTCAGTACCCAGACCCTGGGTGGGAGGGAACCTGTCTTGAGTACACAGACTCTGGGCGGGAGGGAACCTGTCTTCAATGCACAGACCCTGGGATAGAGGGAACCTGACTTCAGTACACAGACCCTGGGCTGAATGGAGCCTGTCTTCAGTACACCGACTCTGGGCTGGAGGAAGCCTCTCTTCAATGCACAGACCCTGGGATGGAGGGAACCTGTCTTTAGTACACAGACCCTTGGCTGGAGGGAACCTGTCTTCAGTACACAGACCCTGGGATAGAGAGAACATGTCTTCAGTACACAGACCCTTGGCTGGAGGGAACCTGTCTTCAGTACACAGACCCTGGGATAGAGAGAACATGTCTTCAGTACACAGACCCTTGGCTGGAGGGAACCTGTCTTCAGTACACAGACCCTGGGGTAGAGGGAACCTGTCTTCAGTACACACACCCTGGGGTAGATGGAACCTGTCTTCAGACTCTGGGCTTGAGGGAACCTGTCTTCAGTACACAGGCTCTTGGTGGGAGAGAACCTGACTTCATTACACAGCCCCTCTCCTGGAGGGAACCTGACTTCAGTACACAGACCCTGGGATAGAGGGAACCTGTCTTCAGTCCACAGACCCTTGGCTGGAGGGAACCTATCTTCAGTGCACAGACCCTGGGCGGGAGGGAAACTGTCTTCAGTACACAGACCCTTGGCTGGAGGGAACCTGTCTTCAGTACACAGACCCTGGGCCGGAGGAAACCTGTCTTCAGTGTACAGACCCTTGGCTGGAGGGAACCTGTCTTCATTATACAGACCCTTGGCTGGAGGGAACCTGTCTACAGTGCACAGACCCTGGGCGGGAGGGAACCTGTCTTCAGTACACAGACCCTGGGCCGGAGGAAACCTGTCTTCAGTGCACAGACCCTTGGCTGGAGGGAACCTGTCTTCAGTACACAGACCCTGTATGGAAGGGAACCTGTCTTCAGTACACAGACCCTGGGCTGGAGGGAACCTGTCTTCAGTACACAGACCTTTCTTAGGAGGGACCCTCTCTTCAGTGCACAGAACCTTGGCTGGAGGGAACCTGTCTTCAGTACACAGACCCTGGGCTGTAGGGAACCTGTCTTCAGTACACAGACTCTGGGATGGGGGGAACCTGTCTTCAGTACACAGACCCTGGGCTGGAGGGAACCTGCCTTCAGTACCCAGACCCTGGGCGGGAGGGAACCTGTCTTCAGTTCACAGACTCTGGGCGGGAGGGAATCTGTCTTCAGTACACAGACTCTTGGTGGGAGGGAACCTGTCTTCAGTGCACAGACCCTGCGATAGAGGGAACCAGTCTTCAATATACAGACTCTGGATTGGAGTGAACCTGTCTTCACTACACAGACCCTGGACTGGAGGGAACCTGTCTTCACTACACAGACCCTGGGCGGGAGGGAACGTGTCTTCAGTACACAGACCCTGGGTGGGAGGGAACCAGTCTTCAGTACACAGAGCCTTGGCTGGAGGGAACCAGTCTTCAGTACACAGACCCTTGGGTAGAGGGAACCTGTCTTCAGTACACAGACTATGAGGTAGAGGGAACCTGTCTTCAGTACAGACAGACTCTGGGTGGAAGTGAACCTGTCTTCAGTACAAAGACCTTGGTGCTGGAGGAAACCTGTCTTCAGTACACAGACCCTGGGCTGGAGGGAACCTGTCTTCAGTACACAGACCCTGGGCTGGAGGGAACCTGTCTTCAGTACCCAGACTCTGGGAGGGAACCTGTCTTTAGCACATAGACCCTGGGCTGTAGGGAACCTGTCTTCAGTACATACACCCTGGCATAGAGGTTACCTGTCTTCAGTACAAAGCAGACCCTGGGCTGGAGTGAACCTGTCTTCAGTACACAGACCCTGGGCTGGAGGGAACCTGCCTTCAGTACCCAGACCCTGGGTGGGAGGGAACCTGTCTTGAGTACACAGACTCTGGGCGGGAGGGAACCTGTCTTCAATGCACAGACCCTGGGATAGAGGGAACCTGACTTCAGTACGCAGACCCTGGGCTGAATGGAGCCTGTCTTCAGTACACCGACTCTGGGCTGGAGGGAGCCTCTCTTCAATGCACAGACCCTGGGATGGAGGGAACCTGTCTTTAGTACACAGACCCTTGGCTGGAGGGAACCTGTCTTCAGTACACAGACCCTGGGATAGAGAGAACATGTCTTCAGTACACAGACCCTTGGCTGGAGGGAACCTGTCTTCAGTACACAGACCCTGGGATAGAGAGAACATGTCTTCAGTACACAGACCCTTGGCTGGAGGGAACCTGTCTTCAGTACACAGACCCTGGGGTAGAGGGAACCTGTCTTCAGTACACACACCCTGGGGTAGAGGGAACCTGTCTTCAGTACACAGACTCTGGGCTTAAGGGAACCTGTCTTCAGTACACAGGCTCTTGGTGGGAGAGAACCTGACTTCATTACACAGCCCCTCTCCTGGAGGGAACCTGTCTTCAGTACACAGACCTTTCTTAGGAGGGACCCTCTCTTCAGTGCACAGACCCTTGGCTGGAGGGAACCTGTCTTCAGTACACAGACCCTGGGCTGTAGGGAACCTGTCTTCAGTACACAGACTCTGGGATGGGGGGAACCTGTCTTCAGTACACAGACCCTGGGCTGGAGGGAACCTGCCTTCAGTACCCAGACCCTGGGCGGGAGGGAACCTGTCTTCAGTTCACAGACTCTGGGCGGGAGGGAATCTGTCTTCAGTACACAGACTCTTGGTGGGAGGGAACCTGTCTTCAGTGCACAGACCCTGGGATAGAGGGAACCAGTCTTCAATATACAGACTCTGGATTGGAGTGAACCTGTCTTCACTACACAGACCCTGGACTGGAGGGAACCTGTCTTCACTACACAGACCCTGGGCGGGAGGGAACGTGTCTTCAGTACACAGACCCTGGGTGGGAGGGAACCAGTCTTCAGTACACACACCAGAGGCTGGAGGGAACTTGTCTTCAGTACACAGACCCTTGGCTGGAGGGAACCTGTCTTCAGTACACAGACCCTGTATGGAAGGGAACCTGTCTTCAGTACACAGACCCTGGGCTGGAGGGAACCTGTCTTCAGTACACAGACCTTTCTTAGGAGGGACCCTCTCTTCAGTGCACAGACCCTTGGCTGGAGGGAACCTGTCTTCAGTACACAGACCCTGGGCTGTAGGGAACCTGTCTTCAGTACACAGACTCTGGGATGGGGGGAACCTGTCTTCAGTACACAGACCCTGGGCTGGAGGGAACCTGCCTTCAGTACCCAGACCCTGGGCGGGAGGGAACCTGTCTTCAGTTCACAGACTCTGGGCGGGAGGGAATCTGTCTTCAGTACACAGACCCTGGGCGGGAGGGAACCTGTCTTCAGTTCACAGACTCTGGGCGGGAGGGAACCTGTCTTCAGTGCACAGACCCTGGGATAGAGGGAACCTGTCTTCAATATACAGACTCTGGATTGGAGTGAACCTGTCTTCACTACACAGACCCTGGGCGGGAGGGAACGTGTCTTCAGTACACAGACCCTGGGTGGGAGGGAACCAGTCTTCAGTACACAGACCAGAGGCTGGAGGGAACCTGTCTTCAGTACACAGACCCTGGGCTGGAGGAAACCTGTCGTCAGTGCACAGACCCTTGGCTGGAGGGAACCTGTCTTCAGTACGCAGACCCTGGGATAGAGGGAACCTGTCTTCAGTCCACAGACCCTTGGCTGGAGGGAACCTATCTTCAGTGCACAGACCCTGGGCGGGAGGGAAACTGTCTTCAGTACACAGACCCTTGGCTGGAGGGAACCTGTCTTCAGTACACAGACCCTGGGCCGGAGGAAACCTGTCTTCAGTGTACAGACCCTTGGCTGGAGGGAACCTGTCTTCATTATACAGACCCTTGGCTGGAGGGAACCTGTCTACAGTGCACAGACCCTGGGCGGGAGGGAACCTGTCTTCAGTACACAGACCCTGGGCTGGAGGAAACCTGTCTTCAGTGCACAGACCCTTGGCTGGAGGGAACCTGTCTTCAGTACACAGACCCTGTATGGAAGGGAACCTGTCTTCAGTACACAGACCCTGGGCTGGAGGGAACCTGTCTTCAGTACACAGACCTTTCTTAGGAGGGACCCTCTCTTCAGTGCACAGACCCTTGGCTGGAGGGAACCTGTCTTCAGTACACAGACCCTGGGCTGTAGGGAACCTGTCTTCAGTACACAGACTCTGGGATGGGGGGAACCTGTCTTCAGTACACAGACCCTGGGCTGGAGGGAACCTGCCTTCAGTACCCAGACCCTGGGCGGGAGGGAACCTGTCTTCAGTTCACAGACTCTGGGCGGGAGGGAATCTGTCTTCAGTACACAGACTCTTGGTGGGAGGGAACCTGTCTTCAGTGCACAGACCCTGGGATAGAGGGAACCTGTCTTCAGTACACAGACCCTGGGCGGGAGTGAACCTGTCTTCAGTACAGAGATCCTGGGTGGAAGGGAACCTGTCTTCAGTACACAGACCCTGGGGCTGGAGGAAACCTGTCTCCAGTACACAGACCCTGGGCTGGAGGGAACCTGTCTTCAGTACACATACTCTGGGAGGGAACATGTCTTCGGGACATTGACCCTGGGCTGGAGGGAACCTGTCTTCAGTACATAGACCCTGGGATAGAGGTTATCTGTCTTCAGTACACAGACTCTGGGATGGGGGGAACCTGTCTTCAGTACACAGACCCTGGGCTGGAGGGAACCTGCCTTCAGTACCCAGACCCTGGGCGGGAGGGAACCTGTCTTCAGTTCACAGACTCTGGGCGGGAGGGAATCTGTCTTCAGTACACAGACTCTTGGTGGGAGGGAACCTGTCTTCAGTGCACAGACCCTAGGATAGAGGGAACCTGTCTTCAGTACACAGACCCTGGGCGGGAGTGAACCTGTCTTCAGTACAGAGATCCTGGGTGGAAGGGAACCTGTCTTCAGTACACAGACCCTGGGGCTGGAGGAAACCTGTCTTCAGTACACAGACCCTGGGCTGGAGGGAACCTGTCTTCAGTACACAGACTCTGGGAGGGAACATGTCTTCGGGACATTGACCCTGGGCTGGAGGGAACCTGTCTTCAGTACATAGACCCTGGGATAGAGGTTATCTGTCTTCAGTACACAGACCCTGGGATAGAGGGAACCTGTCTTCAATATACAGACTCTGGATTGGAGTGAACCTGTCTTCACTACACAGACCCTGGGCGGGAGGGAACGTGTCTTCAGTACACAGACCCTGGGTGGGAGGGAACCAGTCTTCAGTACACAGACCAGAGGCTGGAGGGAACCTGTCGTCAGTGCACAGACCCTTGGCTGGAGGGAACCTGTCTTCAGTACGCAGACCCTGGGATAGAGGGAACCTGTCTTCAGTCCACAGACCCTTGGCTGGAGGGAACCTATCTTCAGTGCACAGACCCTGGGCGGGAGGGAAACTGTCTTCAGTACACAGACCCTTGGCTGGAGGGAACCTGTCTTCAGTACACAGACCCTGGGCCGGAGGAAACCTGTCTTCAGTGTACAGACCCTTGGCTGAAGGGAACCTGTCTTCATTATACAGACCCTTGGCTGGAGGGAACCTGTCTACAGTGCACAGACCCTGGGCGGGAGGGAACCTGTCTTCAGTACACAGACCCTGGGCCGGAGGAAAGCTGTCTTCAGTGCACAGACCCTTGGCTGGAGGGAACCTGTCTTCAGTACACAGACCCTGTATGGAAGGGAACCTGTCTTCAGTACACAGACCCTGGGCTGGAGGGAACCTGTCTTCAGTACACAGACCTTTCTTAGGAGGGACCCTCTCTTCAGTGCACAGACCCTTGGCTGGAGGGAACCTGTCTTCAGTACACAGACCCTGGGCTGTAGGGAACCTGTCTTCAGTACACAGACTCTGGGATGGGGGGAACCTGTCTTCAGTACACAGACCCTGGGCTGGAGGGAACCTGCCTTCAGTACCCAGACCCTGGGCGGGAAGGAACCTGTCTTCAGTTCACAGACTCTGGGCGGGAGGGAATCTGTCTTCAGTACACAGACTCTTGGTGGGAGGGAACCTGTCTTCAGTGCACAGACCCTGGGATAGAGGGAACCTGTCTTCAATATACAGACTCTGGATTGGAGTGAACCTGTCTTCACTACACAGACCCTGGACTGGAGGGAACCTGTCTTCACTACACAGACCCTGGGTGGGAGGGAACGTGTCTTCAGTACTCAGACCCTGGGTGGGAGGGAACCAGTCTTCAGTACACAGACCAGAGGCTGGAGGGAACTTGTCTTCAGTACACAGACCCTTGGCTGGGGGGAACCTGTCTTCAGTGCACAGACCCTGGGCCGGAGGAAACCTGTCTTCAGTGCACAGACCCTTGGCTGAAGGGAACCTGTCTTCAGTATACAGACCCTTCGCTGGAGGGAACCTATCTACAGTACACAGACCCTGGGCGGGAGGGAACGTGTCTTCAGTACACAGACCCTGGGCCGGAGGAAACCTGTCTTCAGTGTACAGACCCTTGGCTGGAGGGAACCTGTCTTCAGTACACAGACCCTGTATGGAAGGGAACCTGTCTTCAGTACACAGACCCCGGGCTGGAGGGAACCTGTCTTCAGTACACAGACCTTTCTTAGGAGGGACCCTCTCTTCAGTGCACAGGCCCTTGGCTGGAGGGAACCTGTTTTCAGTACACAGACCCTGGGCTGTAGGGAACCTGTCTTCAGTAAACAGACTCTGGGATGGGGGGAACCTGTCTTCAGTACACAGACTCTGGGCTGGGGGGAACCTGTTTTAAGTCCACAGACCCCGGGCTGGAGGGAACCTGTCTTCAGTACACAGACCTTGGACTGGAGGGAACCGGTCTTCAGTACAAAGGCCCTGGGATAGAGGGAACCTGTCTTCAGTACACAGACCCTTGGCTGGAGGGAACTTGTCTTCAGTGCACAGACCCTGGGATAGAGGGAACCTGTCTTCAGTACACAAACCCTGGGATAGAGGGAACCTGTCTTCAGTACACAGACCCTTGGCTGGAGGGAACCTGTCTTCAGTACACAGACCCTGGGCCTGAGGAAACCTGTCTTCAGTACACAGACCTTGGTTAGGAGGGAACCTGTCTTCAGTGCACAGACCCTTGGCTGGAGGGAACCTGGCTTCAGTACACAGACCCTGAGCTGGAGGGAACCTGTCTTCAGTACACAGACTCTGTGCTGGGGGGATCCTGTCTTCAGTACACAGACTCTGGACTGGAGGGAACCTGTCTTCAGTACACAGGTCCTGGGATAGAGGAAACCTGTCTTCAGTACACAGACTCTGGATTGTAGTGAACCTGTCTTCACTACACAGACCCTGGGCGGCGGGGAACATGTCTTCAGTACAGAGACTCTGGGCTGGAGGGAACCTGGCTTCAGTACACAGACCCTGGGCTGGAGGGAACCTGTCTTCAGTACATAGACCCTGGGCTGGGGGGAACCTGTCTTCACCATATAGACCCTGGGATAGAGGTTACCTGTCTTCAGTACACAGACCCTGGGCTGGAGGGAACCTGTCTTCAGTACACAGACCCTGGGCTGGAGGGAACCAGCCTTCAGTACCCAGACCCTGGGCGGCGGGGAACATGTCTTCAGTACAGAGACTCTGGGCGGGAGGGAACGGGTCTTCAGTACACAGACTCTTGGCGGGAGGGAACCTGTCTTCAGTGCACAGACCCTGGACAGGAGGGAACCTGTCTTCACTACACAGACCCTGGGCGGGAGGGAACGTGTCTTCAGTACACAGACCCTGGGTGGGAGGGAACCTGTCTTCAGTACACAGACCAGAGGCTGGAGGGAACTTGTCTGCAGTACACAGACCCTGGGCGGGAGGGAATCTGTCTTCAGTACACAGACCCTGGGCTGGAGGGAACCTGTCTTCAGTACACAGACCCTGGGTGGAAGGGAACCTGTCTTCAGTACACAGACGCTGGGGCTGGAGGAAACCTGGCTTCAGTACACAGACCCTGGGCTGGAGGGAACCTGTCTTCAGTACACTGACCCTGGGCTGGAGGGAACATGTCTTCAGTACACAGACTCTGAGAGGGAACCTGTCTTCAGTACACAGACCCTGGGATAGAGGTTACCTGTATTCAGTACACAGACCCTGGGCTGGAGGGAACCTGTCTTCAGTACACAGACCCTGGGCTGGAGGGAACTAGCCTTCAGTACACAGACTCTTGGTGGGAGGGAACCTGTATTCAGTGCACAGACCCTAAGATAGAGGGAACCTGTATTTAGTACACAGACCCTTGGCTGGAGGGAACTTTTCTTCAGTACACAGACCCTTGGGTAGAGGGAACCTGTCTTCAGTACACAGACCCTGGGCTGGAGGGAACCTGTCTTCAGTACACAGACTCTGGGCTGGAGGGAATCTGTCTTCAGTGCACAGACCCTGGGATAGAGAGAACCTGTCTTCGGTACACAGACCCATGGCTGGAGGGAACCTGTCTTCAGTACACAGACCCTGGGGTAGAGGGAACCTGTCTTCAGTGCACAGGCCCTCGGGTAGAGGGAACCTGTCTTCAGTACAGGCAGACCCTGGGGTAGAGGGAACCTGTCTTCAGTGCACAGACCCTGGGATAGAGGGAACCTGTCTTCAGTACACAGACCCTTGGCTGGAGGGAACCTGTCTTCAGTGCACAGACCCTGGGACAGAGGGAACCTGTCTTCAGTACACAGACCCTTGGCTGGAGGGAATTTGTCTTTAGTACACAGACCCTGGGGTAGAGGGAACCTGTCTTCAGTACACAGGCCCTGGGGTAGAGGGAACCTGTCTTCAGTACACAGACCTTGGGGTAGAGGGAACCTGTCTTCAGTACAAACACCCTGGGGTAGAGGGAACCTGTATTCAGTACACAGACTCTGAGGTAGAGGGAACCTGTCTTCAGTACAGACAGACCCTGGGGTAGAGGGAACCTGTCTTCAGTACACAGATCCTGGGGTAGAGGGAACCTGTCTTCAGTGCACAGACCCTGGGGTAGAGGGGACCTGTCTTCAGTACACAGACTCTGAGGTAGAGGGAACCTGTCTTCAGTACAGACAGACCCTGGGGTAGAGGGAACCTGTCTTCAGTACACACACCCTGGGGTAGATGAAACCTGTCTTCTGTACAGTCAGACCCTGGGTGGGAGGGAACCTGTCTTCAGTACACAGACCCTGAGCTGGAGGGAACCTGTCTTCAGTACACACACTCTGGGCTGGAGGGAATCTGTCTTCAGTGCACAGACCCTGTGATAGAGAGAACCTGTCTTCAGTACACAGACCCTGGGCGGGAGTGAACCTGTCTTCAGTACAGAGATCCTGGGTGGAAGGGAACCTGTCTTCAGTACACAGACCCTGGGGCTGGAGGAAACCTGTCTTCAGTACACAGACCCTGGGCTGGAGGGAACCTGTCTTCAGTACACAGACTCTGGGAGGGAACATGTCTTCGGGACATTGACCCTGGGCTGGAGGGAACCTGTCTTCAGTACATAGACCCTGGGATAGAGGTTATCTGTCTTCAGTACACAGACCCTGGGCTGGAGGGAACCTGTCTACAGCACACAGACTCTGGGCTGGAGGGAACCTGCCTTCAGTACCCAGACCCTGGGCTGCAGGAAACCTGTCTTCAGTACACAGACCCTGGGCTGGAGGGAACCTGCCTTCAGTACCCAGACCCTGGGCTGGAGGAAACCTGTCTTCAGTACACAGACCCTGGGCTGGAGGGAATCTGTCTTCATTGCACAGACCCTGGGATAGAGAGAACCTGTCATCAGTACACAGACTGTTGGCTGGAGGGAACCTGTCTTCAGTACACAGACCCTGGGGCAGAGGGAACCTGTCTTCAGTACACAGACCCTGGCGTAGAGGGAACCTGTCTTCAGTACACAGGCCCTCAGGTAGAGGGAACCTGTATTCAGTACAGACAGACCCTGGGGAAGAGGGAATCTGTCTTCGGTACACAGACACTAGGATAGAGAGAACCTGTCATCAGTACACAGACTGTTGGCTGGAGGGAACCTGTCTTCAGTACACAGACCCTGGGGCAGAGGGAACCTGTCTTCAGTACACAGACCCTGGCCTAGAGGGAACCTGTCTTCAGTACACAGGCCCTCGGGTAGAGGGAATCTGTATTCAGTACAGACAGACCCTGGGGTAGAGGGAACCTGTTTTTAGTACAGACAGACCCTAGGTGGGAGGGAACCTGTCTTCAGTGCACAGACCCTGGGCTGGAGGGAACCTGTCTTCAGTACACAGACCCTGGGGCAGAGGGAACCTGTCTTCAGTACACAGACCCTGGCGTAGAGGGAACCTGTCTTCAGTACACAGGCCCTCAGGTAGAGGGAACCTGTATTCAGTACAGACAGACCCTGGGGAAGAGGGAATCTGTCTTCGGTACACAGACACTAGGATAGAGAGAACCTGTCATCAGTACACAGACTGTTGGCTGGAGGGAACCTGTCTTCAGTACACAGACCCTGGGGCAGAGGGAACCTGTCTTCAGTACACAGACCCCTGCCTAGAGGGAACCTGTCTTCAGTACACAGGCCCTCGGGTAGAGGGAATCTGTATTCAGTACAGACAGACCCTGGGGTAGAGGGAACATGTCTTCAGTACAGAGACTCTGGGCTGGAGGGAACCTGGCTTCAGTACACAGACCCTGGGCTGGAGGGAACCTGTCTTCAGTACATAGACCCTGGGCTGGGGGGAACCTGTCTTCACCATATAGACCCTGGGATAGAGGTTACCTGTCTTCAGTACACAGACCCTGGGCTGGAGGGAACCTGTCTTCAGTACACAGACCCTGGGCTGGAGGGAACCAGCCTTCAGTACCCAGACCCTGGGCGGCGGGGAACATGTCTTCAGTATTTATTTATTTATTTATTTATTTATTTTTACACTTATAGAGCGCACTGATACCGGTCGGCGTCCTGGCGCTAAAGTGATAGTTCCCGAGAAGCAAAGATCTAGGTACTTATTGGGAGAAAAGCCATGTTTTTAGATCCTTCCTGAATGCCAGGAGATTTGTATTGAGTTTGAGGGAGAGAGGGAGGGAGTTCCACGCCTTCGCAGCTCCCCTGGCAAAGCTCCTTCCACCCCAGCGTGCCCTCTTGAATCGGGTGGTTTTAACCAGCCCCAGACTGGCCGACCTCAGTTGTCTACCTGGTTTATACCACTGAAAAAGATCTTGAAGAAACACTGGGCCAAGGCCATGCAGTGCCTTAAAGACAATGCAAAGGGCCTTGAACCTAATTCGTTTCCGTACCGGAAGCCAGTGCAGTTTATCCAGCTCCTTAGAGACTGAGGAAAACTTGGGCAAACCCCCAATCAGGCGGGCAGCCGCATTTTGTAGAACTTGAAGCTTGTTGAGCACTCCCTGTTGTGCCTCAAGAAAAAGACTGTTACAATAGTCAATGCGTGATAAAACGAGGGCAGTCACCACCGTCTTTCTACAGCCCTCAGGGAGGTACGGTAAAACCTTTCTGATAATTCTCAGAATATAATGTACTGAGGAACTCAGCGCATTGACTTGGGGTTTAAAGGTGAGAAGGTTATCGATAACAACCCCCAAATTCTTCACCTTTGTAACAGGGATGGGAGGGGCCCCCATATCAGTGGGCCACCAGTTAGGGCTCCAAAGGTTGGTACTTGTGCCAAAAATGATCACCTCAGTCTTTGACGAGTTCAGTTTTAAACAACTTTTAGCCATCCAAGAGCTGACTGCCGACATGCAATCCTGAAACCTGCCTGCCACCTCCCTCTCAGTCCCCGGGAGCACCGAGACCACAATCTGAGTGTCATCGGCGTATGATGTTAACTCAAACCCGAAGGATCTGATTACAGGGGCGAGAGCGGCTACGTAGATGTTGAATAAAGTGGGGCTTAGGGAGGATCCCTGCGGGACCCCCCCCGGGAGCTCGAAAGGTCTTGATTCATATTCCCCCATGGCCACCACTTGTACCCGCTCAGTTAAAAAGGCCTCCAGGAGCTTGAGTGCTTGTCCGCGAACCCCGCAGCCCTCCAACCGATCAAGTAACAATGCATGGTGGACGGTATCGAAGGCTGCCGACAGGTCTAAAAGAATCAGCACTGCCTGGCCCCCTTCGTCAAGCACCTTCCGGATCTCCTCTGTGGACTTAATCAGAGCCGTCTCAGTGCTGTGACCCTCTCTAAAACCATGTTGTGCTGCGTCTAAACCTTTAGAATTGCGCAGGAAAGCGCAGAGTTGGGAGTTCATGATTTTCTCAACCAGTTTCGCGGGCAGTGGCAACCTGGATATTGGTCTGTAGCTGTTGGGGTCCGCAATATCAAGGGAGGGCTTTTTGAGGAGCGGGCTGATTGAGGCCCGTTTCCAGATCGTAGGGAAATTGCCTTTTTCAAACATTAAGTTGAAAATCCCTGCCAGTTTGTTCGCAATAGGGCCAACCGCCAGTTTAGCAATAGCGGTGGGGCAAGGATCGTAAGGTGAACCAGATTTGGTGGCTAGCAACAATTTTGCTACTTCCTCTGCCTCCACAGGTATAAAGGCTGAGAAAGGAGCTCCAGTGGATCCCACCTGGGAAATCCTATGGGGAGTGTCATGGAGGCTCTGAGCCACCTGAGGTTCAAGAGAGGAAAATATCACCTGCACTTTATTCTGAAAGAACTTTGCTAAGGACTCACATAGTTCTAGATTAGGCGGGACCATCACCGCCTTAGGAGAGGCCAGACTAGTGACAGTACAGAGACTCTGGGCGGGAGGGAACGGGTCTTCAGTACACAGACTCTTGGCGGGAGGGAACCTGTCTTCAGTGCACAGACCCTGGACAGGAGGGAACCTGTCTTCACTACACAGACCCTGGGCGGGAGGGAACGTGTCTTCAGTACACAGACCCTGGGTGGGAGGGAACCTGTCTTCAGTACACAGACCAGAGGCTGGAGGGAACTTGTCTGCAGTACACAGACCCTGGGCGGGAGGGAATCTGTCTTCAGTACACAGACCCTGGGCTGGAGGGAACCTGTCTTCAGTACACAGACCCTGGGTGGAAGGGAACCTGTCTTCAGTACACAGACCCTGGGGCTGGAGGAAACCTGGCTTCAGTACACAGACCCTGGGCTGGAGGGAACCTGTCTTCAGTACACAGACCCTGGGCTGGAGGGAACATGTCTTCAGTACACAGACTCTGAGAGGGAACCTGTCTTCAGTACACAGACCCTGGGATAGAGGTTACCTGTATTCAGTACACAGACCCTGGGCTGGAGGGAACCTGTCTTCAGTACACAGACCCTGGGCTGGAGGGAACTAGCCTTCAGTACACAGACTCTTGGTGGGAGGGAACCTGTCTTCAGTGCACAGACCCTAAGATAGAGGGAACCTGTATTTAGTACACAGACCCTTGGCTGGAGGGAACTTTTCTTCAGTACACAGACCCTTGGGTAGAGGGAACCTGTCTTCAGTACACAGACCCTGGGCTGGAGGGAACCTGTCTTCAGTACACAGACTCTGGGCTGGAGGGAATCTGTCTTCAGTGCACAGACCCTGGGATAGAGAGAACCTGTCTTCGGTACACAGACCCATGGCTGGAGGGAACCTGTCTTCAGTACACAGACCCTGGGGTAGAGGGAACCTGTCTTCAGTGCACAGGCCCTCGGGTAGAGGGAACCTGTCTTCAGTACAGGCAGACCCTGGGGTAGAGGGAACCTGTCTTCAGTGCACGGACCCTGGGGATAGAGGGAACCTGTCTTCAGTACACAGGCCCTCGGGTAGAGGGAATCTGTATTCAGTACAGACAGACCCTGGGGTAGAGGGAACCTGTTTTTAGTACAGACAGACCCTAGGTGGGAGGGAACCTGTCTTCAGTGCACAGACCCTGGGCTGGAGGGAACCTGTCTTCAGTACACAGACCCTGGGGCAGAGGGAACCTGTCTTCAGTACACAGACCCTGGCGTAGAGGGAACCTGTCTTCAGTACACAGGCCCTCAGGTAGAGGGAACCTGTATTCAGTACAGACAGACCCTGGGGAAGAGGGAATCTGTCTTCGGTACACAGACACTAGGATAGAGAGAACCTGTCATCAGTACACAGACTGTTGGCTGGAGGGAACCTGTCTTCAGTACACAGACCCTGGGGCAGAGGGAACCTGTCTTCAGTACACAGACCCCTGCCTAGAGGGAACCTGTCTTCAGTACACAGGCCCTCGGGTAGAGGGAATCTGTATTCAGTACAGACAGACCCTGGGGTAGAGGGAACATGTCTTCAGTATAGAGACTCTGGGCTGGAGGGAACCTGGCTTCAGTACACAGACCCTGGGCTGGAGGGAACCTGTCTTCAGTACATAGACCCTGGGCTGGGGGGAACCTGTCTTCACCATATAGACCCTGGGATAGAGGTTACCTGTCTTCAGTACACAGACCCTGGGCTGGAGGGAACCTGTCTTCAGTACACAGACCCTGGGCTGGAGGGAACCAGCCTTCAGTACCCAGACCCTGGGCGGCGGGGAACATGTCTTCAGTACAGAGACTCTGGGCGGGAGGGAACGGGTCTTCAGTACACAGACTCTTGGCGGGAGGGAACCTGTCTTCAGTGCACAGACCCTGGACAGGAGGGAACCTGTCTTCACTACACAGACCCTGGGCGGGAGGGAACGTGTCTTCAGTACACAGACCCTGGGTGGGAGGGAACCTGTCTTCAGTACACAGACCAGAGGCTGGAGGGAACTTGTCTGCAGTACACAGACCCTGGGCGGGAGGGAATCTGTCTTCAGTACACAGACCCTGGGCTGGAGGGAACCTGTCTTCAGTACACAGACCCTGGGTGGAAGGGAACCTGTCTTCAGTACACAGACCCTGGGGCTGGAGGAAACCTGGCTTCAGTACACAGACCCTGGGCTGGAGGGAACCTGTCTTCAGTACACAGACCCTGGGCTGGAGGGAACATGTCTTCAGTACACAGACTCTGAGAGGGAACCTGTCTTCAGTACACAGACCCTGGGATAGAGGTTACCTGTATTCAGTACACAGACCCTGGGCTGGAGGGAACCTGTCTTCAGTACACAGACCCTGGGCTGGAGGGAACTAGCCTTCAGTACACAGACTCTTGGTGGGAGGGAACCTGTCTTCAGTGCACAGACCCTAAGATAGAGGGAACCTGTATTTAGTACACAGACCCTTGGCTGGAGAGAACTTTTCTTCAGTACACAGACCCTTGGGTAGAGGGAACCTGTCTTCAGTACACAGACCCTGGGCTGGAGGGAACCTGTCTTCAGTACACAGACTCTGGGCTGGAGGGAATCTGTCTTCAGTGCACAGACCCTGGGATAGAGAGAACCTGTCTTCGGTACACAGACCCATGGCTGGAGGGAACCTGTCTTCAGTACACAGACCCTGGGGTAGAGGGAACCTGTCTTCAGTGCACAGGCCCTCGGGTAGAGGGAACCTGTCTTCAGTACAGGCAGACCCTGGGGTAGAGGGAACCTGTCTTCAGTGCACGGACCCTGGGATAGAGGGAACCTGTCTTCAGTACACAGACCCTTGGCTGGAGGGAACCTGTCTTCAGTGCACAGACCCTGGGACAGAGGGAACCTGTCTTCAGTACACAGACCCTTGGCTGGAGGGAATTTGTCTTTAGTACACAGACCCTGGGGTAGAGGGAACCTGTCTTCAGTACACAGGCCCTGGGGTAGAGGGAACCTGTCTTCAGTACACAGACCTTGGGGTAGAGGGAACCTGTCTTCAGTACAAACACCCTGGGGTAGAGGGAACCTGTATTCAGTACACAGACTCTGAGGTAGAGGGAACCTGTCTTCAGTACAGACAGACCCTGGGGTAGAGGGAACCTGTCTTCAGTACACAGATCCTGGGGTAGAGGGAACCTGTCTTCAGTGCACAGACCCTGGGGTAGAGGGGACCTGTCTTCAGTACACAGACTCTGAGGTAGAGGGAACCTGTCTTCAGTACAGACAGACCCTGGGGTAGAGGGAACCTGTCTTCAGTACACACACCCTGGGGTAGATGAAACCTGTCTTCTGTACAGTCAGACCCTGGGTGGGAGGGAACCTGTCTTCAGTACACAGACCCTGAGCTGGAGGGAACCTGTCTTCAGTACACAGACTCTGGGCTGGAGGGAATCTGTCTTCAGTGCACAGACCCTGTGATAGAGAGAACCTGTCTTCAGTACACAGACCCTGGGCGGGAGTGAACCTGTCTTCAGTACAGAGATCCTGGGTGGAAGGGAACCTGTCTTCAGTACACAGACCCTGGGGCTGGAGGAAACCTGTCTTCAGTACACAGACCCTGGGCTGGAGGGAACCTGTCTTCAGTACACAGACTCTGGGAGGGAACATGTCTTCGGGACATTGACCCTGGGCTGGAGGGAACCTGTCTTCAGTACATAGACCCTGGGATAGAGGTTATCTGTCTTCAGTACACAGACCCTGGGCTGGAGGGAACCTGTCTACAGCACACAGACTCTGGGCTGGAGGGAACCTGCCTTCAGTACCCAGACCCTGGGCTGCAGGAAACCTGTCTACAGTACACAGACCCTGGGCTGGAGGGAACCTGTCTTCAGTACACAGACCCTGGGCTGGAGGGAACCTGTCTTCAGTACACAGACCCTGGGCTGGAGGGAACCCGTCTTCAGTACACAGACCCTGGGCTGGAGGGAACCTGCCTTCAGTACCCAGACCCTGGGCTGGAGGAAACCTGTCTTCAGTACACAGACCCTGGGCTGGAGGGAATCTGTCTTCATTGCACAGACCCTGGGATAGAGAGAACCTGTCATCAGTACACAGACTGTTGGCTGGAGGGAACCTGTCTTCAGTGCACAGACCCTGGGGCAGAGGGAACCTGTCTTCAGTACACAGACCCTGGCGTAGAGGGAACCTGTCTTCAGTTCACAGGCCCTCAGGTAGAGGGAACCTGTATTCAGTACAGACAGACCCTGGGGAAGAGGGAATCTGTCTTCGCTACACAGACACTAGGATAGAGAGAACCTGTCATCAGTACACAGACTGTTGGCTGGAGGGAACCTGTCTTCAGTACACAGACCCTGGGGCAGAGGGAACCTGTCTTCAGTACACAGACCCTGGCCTAGAGGGAACATGTCTTCAGTACACAGGCCCTCGGGTAGAGGGAATCTGTATTCAGTACAGACAGACCCTGGGGTAGAGGGAACCTGTTTTTAGTACAGACAGACCCTAGGTGGGAGGGAACCTGTCTTCAGTGCACAGACCCTGGAGTAGAGGGAACCTGTCTTCAGTACACAGACCCTGGGGTAAAGGGAATCTGTCTTCAGTACACAGACTCTGAGGTAGAGGGAACCTGTCTTCAGTACGGACAGACCCTGGGGTAGAGGGAACCTGTCTTAAGGAAACAGACCCTGGGGTAGAGGGAACCTGTCTTCAGTACACAGACCCTGGGGTAGAGGGAACCTGTCTTCAGTACACAGACTCTGAGGTAGAGGGAACCTGTCTTCAGTACAGACAGACCCTGGGGTAGAGGGAACCTGTCTTCAGTACACAGACCCTGGGGTAGAGGGAACCTGTCTTCAGTACACAGACTCTGAGGTAGAGGGAACCTGTCTTCAGTACAGACAGACCCTGGGGTAGAGGGAACCTGTCTTCAGTACAGACAGACCCTGGGGTAGAGGGAACCTGTCTTCAGTACACAGACCCTGGGGTAGAGGGAACCTGTCTTCAGTACAGACAGACCCTGGGGTAGAGGGAACCTGTCTTCAGTGCACAGACCCTGGGGTATAGGGAACCTGTCTTCAGTACACAGACCCTGGGGTAGAGGGAACCTGTCTTCAGTACACAGACCCCGGGCTGGAGGGAACCTGTCTTCAGTATACAGACTCTGGGCAGGAGGGAATCTGTCTTCAGTGCACAGACCCTGTGATAGAGAGAACCTGTCTTCAGTACAAAGACCCCGGGTGGGTGGGAACCTGTCTTCAGTACACATACCCTGGGCTGGAGGGAACCTGTCTTCAGTACACAGACTCTGGGAGGGAACCTGTCTTCGGGACATTGACCCTGGGCTGGAGGGAACCTGTCTTCAGTACATAGACCCTGGGATAGAGGTTATCTGTCTTCAGGACACAGACCCTGGGCTGGAGGGAACCTGCCTTCAGTACCCAGACCATGGACGGGAGGGAACCTGTCTTCAGTACACAGACTCTGGGCGGGAGGGAACCTGTCTTCAGTGCACAGACCCTAAGATAGAGGGAACCTGTATTTAGTACACAGACCCTTTGCTGGAGGGAACTTTTCTTCAGTACACAGACCCTTGGGTAGAGGGAACCTGTCTTCAGTACACAGACCCTGGGCTGGAGGGAACTTGTCTTCAGTACACAGACTCTGGGCTGGAGGGAATCTGTCTTCAGTGCACAGACCCTGGGATAGAGAGAACCTGTCTTCAGTACACAGACCCATGGCTGGAGGGAACCTGTCTTCAGTACACAGACCCTGGGGTAGAGGGAACCTGTCTTCAGTACACAGGCCCTCGGGTAGAGGGAACCTGTCTTCAGTACAGGCAGACCCTGGGGTAGAGGGAACCTGTCTTCAGTGCACAGACCCTGGGATAGAGGGAACCTGTCTTCAGTACACAGACCCTTGGCTGGAGGGAACCTGTCTTCAGTGCACAGACCCTGGGATAGAGGGAGCCTGTCTTCAGTGCACAGACCCTTGGCTGGAGGGAATCTGTCTTTAGTACACAGACCCTGGGGTAGAGGGAACCTGTCTTCAGTACACAGGCCCTGGGTAGAGGGAACCTGTCTTCAGTACACAGACCTTGGGGTAGAGGGAACCTGTCTTCAGTACAAAGACCCTGGGGTAGAGGGAACCTGTCTTCAGTACACAGACTCTGAGGTAGAGGGAACCTGTCCTCAGTACAGACAGACCCTGGGGTAGAGGGAACCTGTCTTCAGTACACAGATCCTGGGGTAGAGGGAACCTGTCTTCAGTGCACAGACCCTGGGGTAGAGGGGACCTGTCTTCAGTACACAGACTCTGAGGTAGAGGGAACCTGTCTTCAGTACAGACAGACCCTGGGGTAGAGGGAACCTGTCTTCAGTACACACACCTTGGGGTAGATGAAACCTGTCTTCTGTACAGTCAGACCCTGGGTGGGAGGGAACCTGTCTTCAGTACACAGACCCTGAGCTGGAGGGAACCTGTCTTCAGTACACAGACTCTGGGCTGGAGGGAATCTGTCTTCAGTGCACAGACCCTGTGATAGAGAGAACCTGTCTTCAGTACACAGACCCTGGGCGGGAGTGAACCTGTCTTCAGTAGAGAGATCCTGGGTGGAAGGGAACCTGTCTTCAGTACACAGACCCTGGGGCTGGAGGATACCTGTCTTCAGTACACAGACCCTGGGCTGGAGGGAACCTGTCTTCAGTACACAGACTCTGGGAGGGAACATGTCTTCGGGACATTGACCCTGGGCTGGAGGGAACCTGTCTTCAGTACATAGACCCTGGGATAGAGGTTATCTGTCTTCAGTACACAGACCCTGGGCTGGAGGGAACCTGTCTACAGTACACAGACTCTGGGCTGGAGGGAACCTGCCTTCAGTACCCAGACCCTGGGCTGCAGGAAACCTGTCTTCAGTACACAGACCCTGGGCTGGAGGGAACCTGTCTTCAGTACACAGACCCTGGGCTGGAGGGAACCTGTCTTCAGTACACAGACTCTGGGAGGGAACCTGTCTTCGGGACATTGACCCTGGGCTGGAGGGAACCTGTCTTCAGTACATAGACCCTGGGATAGAGGTAATCTGTCTTCAGTACACAGACCCTGGGCTGGAGGGAACCTGTCTTCAGTACACAGACCCTGGGCTGGAGGGAACCTGCCTTCAGTACCCAGACCCTGGGCTGGAGGAAACCTGTCTTCAGTACACAGACCCTGGGCTGGAGGGAACCTGTCTTCAGTACACAGACTCTGGGCTGGAGGGAACCTGCCTTCAGTACCCAGACCCTGGGCTGGAGGAAACCTGTCTTCAGTACACAGACCCTGGGCTGGAGGGAACCTGTCTTCAGTACACAGACTCTGGGCTGGAGGGAACCTGTTTTCAGTACACAGACCCTGGGCTGGAGGGAATCTGTCTTCAGTGCACAGACCCTGGGATAGAGAGAACCTGTCTTCAGTACACAGACCCTGGGGCTGGAGGAAACCTGTCTTCAGTACACAGACCCTGGGCTGGAGGGAACCTGTCTTCAGTACACAGACTCTGGGAGGGAACATGTCTTCGGGACATTGACCCTGGGCTGGAGGGAACCTGTCTTCAGTACATAGACCCTGGGATAGAGGTTATCTGTCTTCAGTACACAGACCCTGGGCTGGAGGGAACCTGTCTACAGTACACAGACTCTGGGCTGGAGGGAACCTGCCTTCAGTACCCAGACCCTGGGCTGCAGGAAACCTGTCTTCAGTACACAGACCCTGGGCTGGAGGGAACCTGTCTTCAGTACACAGACCCTGGGCTGGAGGGAACCTGTCTTCAGTACACAGACTCTGGGAGGGATCCTGTCTTCGGGACATTGACCCTGGGCTGGAGGGAACCTGTCTTCAGTACATAGACCCTGGGATAGAGGTTATCTGTCTTCAGTACACAGACCCTGGGCTGGAGGGAACCCGTCTTCAGTACACTGACCCTGGGCTGGAGGGAACCTGCCTTCAGTACCCAGACCCTGGCCTGGAGGGAACATGTCTTCAGTACACAGACTCTGAGCTGGAGGGAATCTGTCTTCATTGCACAGACCCTGGGATAGAGAGAACCTGTCATCAGTACACAGACTGTTGGCTGGAGGGAACCTGTCTTCAGTACACAGACCCTGGGGCAGAGGGAACCTGTCTTCAGTACACAGACCCTGGCGTAGAGGGAACCTGTCTTCAGTACACAGGCCCTCGGGTAGAGGGAACCTGTATTCAGTACAGACAGACCCTGGGGAAGAGGGAATCTGTCTTCGGTACACAGACACTAGGATAGAGAGAACCTGTCATCAGTACACAGACTGTTGGCTGGAGGGAACCTGTCTTCAGTACACAGACCCTGGGGCAGAGGGAACCTGTCTTCAGTACACAGACCCTGGCCTAGAGGGAACCTGTCTTCAGTACACAGGCCCTCGGGTAGAGGGAATCTGTATTCAGTACAGACAGACCCTGGGGTAGAGGGAACCTGTTTTTAGTACAGACAGTCCCTAGGTGGGAGGGAACCTGTCTTCAGTGCACAGACCCTGGGATAGAGGGAACCTGTCTTCAGTACACAGACCCTTGGCTGGAGGCAAACTGTCTTCAGTACACAGACCCTGGGGTAGAGGGAAACTGTCCTTAGTACACAGACCCTGGGCTGGAGGGAACCTGTCTTCAGTACACAGACCCTGGGGTAGAGGGAACCTGTCTTCAGTACACCGGCCCTGGGGTAGAGGGAACATGTCTTCAGTGCACAGACCCTGGAGTAGAGGGAACCTGTCTTCAGTACACAGACCCTGGGGTAGAGGGAACCTGTCTTCAGAACACAGACTCTGAGGTAGAGGGAACCTGTCTTCAGTACGGACAGACCCTGGGGTAGAGGGAACCTGTCTTAAGGAAACAGACCCTGGGGTAGAGGGAACCTGTCTTCAGTACACAGACTCTGAGGTAGAGGGAACCTGTCTTCAGTACACAGACTCTGAGGTAGAGGGAACCTGTCTTCAGTACGGACAGACCCTGGGGTAGAGGGAACCTGTCTTCAGTACACAGACTCTGAGGTAGAGGGAACCTGTCTTCAGTACACAGACTCTGGGCTGGAGGGAACCTGTTTTCAGTACACAGACCCTGGGCTGGAGGGAATCTGTCTTCAGTGCACAGACCCTGGGATAGAGGGAACCTGTCTTCAGTACACAGACCCTTGGCTGGAGGCAAACTGTCTTCAGTACACAGACCCTGGGGTAGAGGGAAACTGTCCTTAGTACACAGACCCTGGGCTGGAGGGAACCTGTCTTCAGTACACAGACCCTGGGGTAGAGGGAACCTGTCTTCAGTACACCGGCCCTGGGGTAGAGGGAACATGTCTTCAGTGCACAGACCCTGGAGTAGAGGGAACCTGTCTTCAGTACACAGACCCTGGGGTAGAGGGAACCTGTCTTCAGAACACAGACTCTGAGGTAGAGGGAACCTGTCTTTAGTACGGACAGACCCTGGGGTAGAGGGAACCTGTCTTAAGGAAACAGACCCTGGGGTAGAGGGAACCTGTCTTCAGTACACAGACTCTGAGGTAGAGGGAACCTGTCTTCAGTACACAGACTCTGAGGTAGAGGGAACCTGTCTTCAGTACGGACAGACCCTGGGGTAGAGGGAACCTGTCTTCAGTACACAGACTCTGAGGTAGAGGGAACCTGTCTTCAGTACAGACAGACCCTGGGGTAGAGGGAACCTGTTTTCAGTACACAGACCCTGGGGTAGAAGGAACCTGTCTTCAGTACACAGACCCTGGGGTAGAGGGAACCTGTCTTCAGTATACAGACTCTGGGCAGGAGGGAATATGTCTTCAGTGCACAGACCCTGTGATAGAGAGAACCTGTCTTCAGTACAAAGACCCCGTGTGGGAGGGAACCTGTCTTCAGTACACATACCCTGGGCTGGAGGGAACCTGTCTTCAGTACACAGACTCTGGGAGGGAACCTGTCTTCGGAACATTGACCCTGGGCTGGAGGGAACCTGTCTTCAGTACATAGACCCTGGGATAGAGATTATCTGTCTTCAGGACACAGACCCTGGGCTGGAGGGAACCTGCCTTCAGTACCCAGACCATGGACGGGAGGGAACCTGTCTTCAGTACACAGACTCTGGGCTGGAGGGAATCTGTCTTCAGTGCACAGACCCTGGGATAGAGAGAACCTGTCTTCAGTACACAGACCCATGGCTGGAGGGAACCTGTCTTCAGTACACAGACCCTGGGGTAGAGGGAACCTGTCTTCAGTACACAGGCCCTCGGGTAGAGGGAACCTGTCTTCAGTACAGGCAGACCCTGGGGTAGAGGGAACCTGTCTTCAGTGCACAGACCCTGGGATAGAGGGAACCTGTCTTCAGTACACAGACCCTTGGCTGGAGGGAACCTGTCTTCAGTGCACAGACCCTGGGACAGAGGGAACCTGTCTTCAGTGCACAGACCCTTGGCTGGAGGGAATCTGTCTTCAGTACACAGGCCCTGGGGTAGAGGGAACCTGTCTTCAGTACACAGATCTTGGGGTAGAGGGAACCTGTCTTCAGTACAAAGACCCTGGGGTAGAGGGAACCTGTCTTCAGTACACAGACTCTGAGGTAGAGGGAACCTGTCTTCAGTACAGACAGACCCTGGGGTAGAGGGAACCTGTCTTCAGTACACAGATCCTGGGGTAGAGGGAACCTGTCTTCAGTGCACATACCCTGGGGTAGAGGGGACCAGTCTTCAGTACACAGACTCTGAGGTAGAGGGAACCTGTCTTCAGTACAGACAGACCCTGGGGTAGAGGGAACCTGTCTTCAGTACACACACCCTGGGGTAGATGAAACCTGTCTTCTGTACAGTCAGACCCTGGGTGGGAGGGAACCTGTCTTCAGTACACAGACCCTGAGCTGGAGGGAACCTGTCTTCAGTACACAGACTCTGGGCTGGAGGGAATCTGTCTTCAGTGCACAGACCCTGTGATAGAGAGAACCTGTCTTCAGTACAGAGATCCTGGGTGGAAGGGAACCTGTCTTCAGTACACAGACCCTGGGGCTGGCGGAAACCTGTCTTCAGTACACAGACCCTGGGCTGGAGGGAACCTGTCTTCAGTACACAGACTCTGGGAGGGAACATGTCTTCGGGACATTGACCATGGGCTGGAGGCAACCTGTCTTCAGTACATAGACCCTGGGATAGAGGTTATCTGTCTTCAGTACACAGACCCTGGGCTGGAAGGAACCTGTCTACAGTACACAGACCCTGGGCTGGAGGGAACCTGCCTTCAGTACCCAGACCCTGGGCTGCAGGAAACCTGTCTTCAGTACACAGACCCTGGGCTGGAGGGAACCTGTCTTCAGTACACAGACCCTGGGCTGGAGGGAACCTGTCTTCAGTACACAGACTCTGGGAGGGAACCTGTCTTCGGGACATTGACCCTGGGCTGGAGGGAACCTGTCTTCAGTACATAGACCCTGGGATAGAGGTTATCTGTCTTCAGTACACAGACCCTGGGCTGGAGGGAACCTGTCTTCAGTACACAGACCCTGGGCTGGAGGGAACCTGCCTTCAGTACCCAGACCCTGGGCTGGAGGAAACCTGTCTTCAGTACACAGACCCTGGGCTGGAGGGAGCCTGTCTTCAGTATACGTCTCCGGGCTGGAGGGAACATGTCTTCAGTACACAGACTCCGGGCTGGAGGGAATCTGTCTTCATTGCACAGACCCTGGGAAAGAGAGAACCTGTCATCAGTACACAGACTGTTGGCTGGAGGGAACCTGTCTTCAGTACACAGACCCTGGGGCAGAGGGAACCTGTCTTCAGTACACAGACCCTGGCGTAAAGGGAACCTGTCTTCAGTACACAGGCCCTCGGGTAGAGGGAACCTGTATTCAGTACAGACAGACCCTGGGGAAGAGGGAATCTGTCTTCGGTACACATACACTAGTATAGAGAGAACCTGTCATCAGTACACAGACTGTTGGCTGGAGGGAACCTGTCTTCAGTACACAGACCCTGGGGCAGAGGGAACCTGTCTTCAGTACACAGACCCTGGCCTAGAGGGAACCTGTCTTCAGTACACAGGCCCTCGGGTAGAGGGAATCTGTATTCAGTACAGACAGACCCTGGGGTAGAGGGAACCTGTTTTTAGTACAGACAGACCCTAGGTGGGAGGGAACCTGTCTTCAGTGCACAGACCCTGGGATAGAGGGAACCTGTCTTCAGTACACAGACCCTTGGCTGGAGGCAACCTGTCTTCAGTACACAGACCCTGGGGTAGAGGGAAACTGTCCTTAGTACACAGACCCTGGGCTGGAGGGAACCTGTCTTCAGTACACAGACCCTGGGGTAGAGGGAACCTGTCTTCAGTACACCGGACCTGGGGTAGAGGGAACATGTTTTCAGTGCACAGACCCTGGAGTAGAGGGAACCTGTCTTCAGTACACAGACCCTGGGGTAGAGGGAACCTGTCTTCAGTACACAGACTCTGAGGTAGAGGGAACCTGTCTTCAGTACGGACAGACCCTGGGGTAGAGGGAACCTGTCTTCAGTACACAGACCCTGGGGTAGAGGGAACCTGTCTTCAGTACACAGACCCTGGGGTAGAGGGAACCTGTCTTCAGTACACAGACTCTGAGGTAGAGGGAACCTGTCTTCAATACAGACAGACCCTGGGGTAGAGGGAACCTGTCTTCAGTACACAGACCCTGGGGTAGAGGGAACCTGTCTTCAGTATACAGACTCTGGGCAGGAGGGAATCTGTCTTCAGTGCACAGACCCTGTGATAGAGAGAACCTGTCTTCAGTACAAAGACCCCGGGTGGGAGGGAACCTGTCTTCAGTACACAGACCCTGGGCTGGAGGGAACCTGTCTTCAGTACACAGACTAAGGGAGGGAACCTGTCTTCGGGACATTGACCCTGGGCTGGAGGGAACCTGTCTTCAGTACATAGACCCTGGGATAGAGGTTATCTGTCTTCAGTACACAGACCCTGGGCGGGAGTGAACCTGTCTTCAGTAGAGAGATCCTGGGTGGAAGGGAACCTGTCTTCAGTACACAGACCCTGGGGCTGGAGGATACCTGTCTTCAGTACACAGACCCTGGGCTGGAGGGAACCTGTCTTCAGTACACAGACTCTGGGAGGGAACATGTCTTCGGGACATTGACCCTGGGCTGGAGGGAACCTGTCTTCAGTACATAGACCCTGGGATAGAGGTTATCTGTCTTCAGTACACAGACCCTGGCCTGGAGGGAACCTGTCTACAGTACACAGACTCTGGGCTGGAGGGAACCTGCCTTCAGTACCCAGACCCTGGGCTGCAGGAAACCTGTCTTCAGTACACAGACCCTGGGCTGGAGGGAACCTGTCTTCAGTACACAGACCCTGGGCTGGAGGGAACCTGTCTTCAGTACACAGACTCTGGGAGGGAACCTGTCTTCGGGACATTGACCCTGGGCTGGAGGGAACCTGTCTTCAGTACATAGACCCTGGGATAGAGGTTATCTGTCTTCAGTACACAGACCCTGGGCTGGAGGGAACCTGTCTTCAGTACACAGACCCTGGGCTGGAGGGAACCTGCCTTCAGTGACCAGACCCTGGGCTGGAGGAAACCTGTCTTCAGTACACAGACCCTGGGCTGGAGGGAACCTGTCTTCAGTACACAGACTCTGGGCTGGAGGGAACCTGCCTTCAGTACCCAGACCCTGGGCTGGAGGAAACCTGTCTTCAGTACACAGACTCTGGGCTGGAGGGAACCTGCCTTCAGTACCCAGACCCTGGGCTGGAGGAAACCTGTCTTCAGTACACAAACCCTGGGCTGGAGGGAACCTGTCTTCAGTACACAGACTCTGGGAGGGAACATGTCTTAGGGACATTGACCCTGGGCTGGAGGGAACCTGTCTTCAGTACATAGACCCTGGGATAGAGGTTATCTGTCTTCAGTACGCAGACCCTGGGCTGGAGGGAACCTGTCTACAGTACACAGACTCTGGGCTGGAGGGAACCTGCCTTCAGTACCCAGACCCTGGGCTGCAGGAAACCTGTCTTCAGTACACAGACCCTGGGCTGGAGGGAACCTGTCTTCAGTACACAGACCCTGGGCTGGAGGGAACCTGTCTTCAGTACACAGACTCTGGGAGGGATCCTGTCTTCGGGACATTGACCCTGGGCTGGAGGGAACCTGTCTTCAGTACATAGACCCTGGGATAGAGGTTATCTGTCTTCAGTACACAGACCCTGGGCTGGAGGGAACCCGTCTTCAGTACACTGACCCTGGGCTGGAGGGAACCTGCCTTCAGTACCCAGACCCTGGCCTGGAGGGAACATGTCTTCAGTACACAGACTCTGAGCTGGAGGGAATCTGTCTTCATTGCACAGACCCTGGGATAGAGAGAACCTGTCATCAGTACACAGACTGTTGGCTGGAGGGAACCTGTCTTCAGTACACAGACCCTGGGGCAGAGGGAACCTGTCTTCAGTACACAGACCCTGGCGTAGAGGGAACCTGTCTTCAGTACACAGGCCCTCGGGTAGAGGGAACCTGTATTCAGTACAGACAGACCCTGGGGAAGAGGGAATCTGTCTTCGGTACACAGACACTAGGATAGAGAGAACCTGTCATCAGTACACAGACTGTTGGCTGGAGGGAACCTGTCTTCAGTACACAGACCCTGGGGCAGAGGGAACCTGTCTTCAGTACACAGACCCTGGCCTAGAGGGAACCTGTCTTCAGTACACAGGCCCTCGGGTAGAGGGAATCTGTATTCAGTACAGACAGACCCTGGGGTAGAGGGAACCTGTTTTTAGTACAGACAGTCCCTAGGTGGGAGGGAACCTGTCTTCAGTGCACAGACCCTGGGATAGAGGGAACCTGTCTTCAGTACACAGACCTTTGGCTGGAGGCAAACTGTCTTCAGTACACAGACCCTGGGGTAGAGGGAAACTGTCCTTAGTACACAGACCCTGGGCTGGAGGGAACCTGTCTTCAGTACACAGACCCTGGGGTAGAGGGAACATGTCTTCAGTGCACACACCCTGGAGTAGAGGGAACCTGTCTTCAGTACACAGACCCTGGGGTAGAGGGAACCTGTCTTCAGTACACAGACTCTGAGGTAGAGGGAACCTGTCTTCAGTACGGACAGACCCTGGGGTAGAGGGAACCTGTCTTAAGGAAACAGACCCTGGGGTAGAGGGAACCTGTCTTCAGTACACAGACTCTGAGGTAGAGGGAACCTGTCTTCAGTACACAGACTCTGAGGTAGAGGGAACCTGTCTTCAGTACGGACAGACCCTGGGGTAGAGGGAACCTGTCTTCAGTACACAGACCCTGGGGTAGAGGGAACCTGTCTTCAGTACACAGACTCTGAGGTAGAGGGAACCTGTCTTCAGTACAGACAGACCCTGGGGTAGAGGGAACCTGTCTTCAGTACACAGACCCTGGGGTAGAGGGAACCTGTCTTCAGTACACAGACCCTGGGGTAGAGGGAACCTGTCTTCAGTATACAGACTCTGGGCAGGAGGGAATATGTCTTCAGTGCACAGACCCTGTGATAGAGAGAACCTGTCTTCAGTACAAAGACCCCGTGTGGGAGGGAACCTGTCTTCAGTACACATACCCTGGGCTGGAGGGAACCTGTCTTCAGTACACAGACTCTGGGAGGGAACCTGTCTTCGGGACATTGACCCTGGGCTGGAGGGAACCTGTCTTCAGTACATAGACCCTGGGATAGAGATTATCTGTCTTCAGGACACAGACCCTGGGCTGGAGGGAACCTGCCTTCAGTACCCAGACCATGGACGGGAGGGAACCTGTCTTCAGTACACAGACTCTGGGCTGGAGGGAATCTGTCTTCAGTGCACAGACCCTGGGATAGAGAGAACCTGTCTTCAGTACACAGACCCATGGCTGGAGGGAACCTGTCTTCAGTACACATACCCTGGGGTAGAGGGAACCTGTCTTCAGTACACAGGCCCTCGGGTAGAGGGAACCTGTCTTCAGTACAGGCAGACCCTGGGGTAGAGGGAACCTGTCTTCAGTGCACAGACCCTGGGATAGAGGGAACCTGTCTTCAGTACACAGACCCTTGGCTGGAGGGAACCTGTCTTCAGTGCACAGACCCTGGGACCGAGGGAACCTGTCTTCAGTGCACAGACCCTTGGCTGGAGGGAATCTGTCTTCAGTACACAGGCCCTGGGGTAGAGGGAACCTGTCTTCAGTACACAGATCTTGGGGTAGAGGGAACCTGTCTTCAGTACAAAGACCCTGGGGTAGAGGGAACCTGTCTTCAGTACACAGACTCTGAGGTAGAGGGAACCTGTCTTCAGTACAGACAGACCCTGGGGTAGAGGGAACCTGTCTTCAGTACACATATCCTGGGGTAGATGGAACCTGTCTTCAGTGCACAGACCCTGGGGTAGAGGGGACCAGTCTTCAGTACACAGACTCTGAGGTAGAGGGAACCTGTCTTCAGTACAGACAGACCCTGGGGTAGAGGGAACCTGTCTTCAGTACACACACCCTGGGGTAGATGAAACCTGTCTTCTGTACAGTCAGACCCTGGGTGGGAGGGAACCTGTCTTCAGTACACAGACCCTGAGCTGGAGGGAACCTGTCTTCAGTACACAGACTCTGGGCTGGAGGGAATCTGTCTTCAGTGCACAGACCCTGTGATAGAGAGAACCTGTCTTCAGTACACAGACCCTAGGCGGGAGTGAACCTGTCTTCAGTACAGAGATCCTGGGTGGAAGGGAACCTGTCTTCAGTACACAGACCCTGGGGCTGGAGGAAACCTGTCTTCAGTACACAGACCCTGGGCTGGAGGGAACCTGTCTTCAGTACACAGACTCTGGGAGGGAACATGTCTTCGGGACATTGACCATGGGCTGGAGGCAACTTATCTTCAGTACATAGACCCTGGGATAGAGGTTATCTGTCTTCAGTACACAGACCCTGGGCTGGAGGGAACCTGTCTACAGTACACAGACTCTGGGCTGGAGGGAACCTGCCTTCAGTACCCAGACCCTGGGCTGCAGGAAACCTGTCTTCAATACACAGACCCTGGGCTGGAGGGAACCTGTCTTCAGTACACAGACCCTGGGCTGGAGGGAACCTGTCTTCAGAACACAGACTCTGGGAGGGAACCTGTCTTCGGGACATTGACCCTGGGCTGGAGGGAACCTGTCTTCAGTACATAGACCCTGGGATAGAGGTTATCTGTCTTCAGTACACAGACCCTGGGCTGGAGGGAACCTGTCTTCAGTACACAGACCCTGGGCTGGAGGGAACCTGCCTTCAGTACCCAGACCCTGGGCTGGAGGAAACCTGTCTTCAGTACACAGACCCTGGGCTGGAGGGAGCCTGTCTTCAGTATACAGACTCCGGGCTGGAGGGAACATGTCTTCAGTACACAGACTCTGGGCTGGAGGGAATCTGTCTTCATTGCACAGACCCTGGGATAGAGAGAACCTGTCTTCAGTACACAGACCCTGGCGTAAAGGGAACCTGTCTTCAGTACACAGGCCCTCGGGTAGAGGGAACCTGTATTCAGTACAGACAGACCCTGGGGAAGAGGGAATCTGTCTTCGGTACACATAGACTAGGATAGAGAGAACCTGTCATCAGTACACAGACTGTTGGCTGGAGGGAACCTGTCTTCAGTACACAGACCCTGGGGCAGAGGGAACCTGTCTTCAGTACACAGACCCTGGCCTAGAGGGAACCTGTCTTCAGTACACAGGCCCTCGGGTAGAGGGAATCTGTATTCAGTACAGACAGACCCTGGGGTAGAGGGAACCTGTTTTTAGTACAGACAGACCCTAGGTGGGAGGGAACCTGTCTTCAGTGCACAGACCCTGGGATAGAGGGAACCTGTCTTCAGTACACAGACCCTTGGCTGGAGGCAACCTGTCTTCAGTACACAGACCCTGGGGTAGAGGGAAACTGTCCTTAGTACACAGACCCTGGGCTGGAGGGAACCTGTCTTCAGTACACAGACCCTGGGGTAGAGGGAACCTGTCTTCAGTACACCGGACCTGGGGTAGAGGGAACATGTTTTCAGTGCACAGACCCTGGAGTAGAGGGAACCTGTCTTCAGTACACAGACCCTGGGGTAGAGGGAACCTGTCTTCAGTACACAGACTCTGAGGTAGAGGGAACCTGTCTTCAGTACGGACAGACCCTGGGGTAGAGGGAACCTGTCTTCAGTACACAGACCCTGGGGTAGAGGGAACCTGTCTTCAGTACACAGACTCTGAGGTAGAGGGAACCTGTCTTCAATACAGACAGACCCTGGGGTAGAGGGAACCTGTCTTCAGTACACAGACCCTGGGGTAGAGGGAACCTGCTTCAGTACACAGACCCTGGGGTAGAGGGAACCTGTCTTCAGTATACAGACTCTGGGCAGGAGGGAATCTGTCTTCAGTGCACAGACCCTGTGATAGAGAGAGCCTGTCTTCAGTACAACGACCCCGGGTGAGAGGGAACCTGTCTTCAGTACACAGACCCTGGGCTGGAGGGAACCTGTCTTCAGTACACAGACTAAGGGAGGGAACCTGTCTTTGGGACATTGACCCTGGGCTGGAGGGAACCTGTCTTCAGTACATAGACCCTGGGATAGAGGTTATCTGTCTTCAGGACACAGACCCTGGGCAGGAGGGAACCTGCCTTCAGTACCCAGACCATGGGCGGGAGGGAACCTGTCTTCAATACACAGACTCTGGGCGGGAGGGAACCTGTCTTCAGTACAAAGACTCTTGGTGGGAGGGAACCTGTCTTCAGTGCACAGACCCTGGGATAGAGGGAACCTGACTTCAGTACACAGACCCTGGGCGGGAGGGAGCCTGTCTTCAGTACACAGACTCCGGGCTGGAGGGAACCTGTCTTCAATGCATAGACCCTGGGATGGAGGGAACCTGTCTTTAGTACACAGAGCCTTGGCTGGAGGGAACCAGTCTTCAGTACACAGACCCTTGGGTAGAGGGAACCTGTCTTCAGTACACAGACTATGAGGTAGAGGGAACCTGTCTTCAGTACAGACAGACCCTGGGTGGAAGTGAACCTGACTTCAGTACAAAGACCTTGGTGCTGGAGGAAACCTGTCTTCAGTACACAGACCCTGGGCTGGAGGGAACCTGTCTTCAGTACACAGACCCTGGGCTGGAGGGAACCTGTCTTCAGTACCCAGACTCTGGGAGGGAACCTGTCTTTAGCACATAGACCCTGGGCTGTAGGGAACCTGTCTTCAGTACATACACCCTGGCATAGAGGTTACCTGTCTTCAGTACCAAGCAGACCCTGGGCTGGAGGGAACCTGTCTTCAGTACACAGACCCTGGGCTGGAGGGAACCTGCCTTCAGTACCCAGACCCTGGGTGGGAGGGAACCTGTCTTGAGTACACAGACTCTGGGCGGGAGGGAACCTGTCTTCAATGCACAGACCCTGGGATAGAGGGAACCTGACTTCAGTACACAGACCCTGGGCTGAATGGAGCCTGTCTTCAGTACACCGACTCTGGGCTGGAGGGAGCCTCTCTTCAATGCACAGACCCTGGGATGGAGGGAACCTGTCTTTAGTACACAGACCCTTGGCTGGAGGGAACCTGTCTTCAGTACACAGACCCTGGGATAGAGAGAACATGTCTTCAGTACACAGACCCTTGGCTGGAGGGAACCTGTCTTCAGTACACAGACCCTGGGATAGAGAGAACATGTCTTCAGTACACAGACCCTTGGCTGGAGGGAACCTGTCTTCAGTACACAGACCTTGGGGTAGAGGGAACCTGTCTTCAGTACACACACCCTGGGGTAGAGGGAACCTGTCTTCAGTACACACACTCTGGGCTTGAGGGAACCTGTCTTCAGTACACAGGCTCTTGGTGGGAGAGAACCTGACTTCAGTACACAGCCCCTCTCCTGGAGGGAACCTGACTTCAGTACACAGACCCTGGGTGGGAGGGAACCTGCCTTCAGTACACAAACACTGGGCTGGAGGGAACCTGTCTTCAGTACACAGACCCTGATGGGAAGGAACCTGTCTTCAGTACACATACCCTGGATATTAGGGAACATGTCTTCAGTACAGAGACCCTGGAGTAGAGGGAACCTGTCTTCAGTGCACAGACCCTGGGCTGGAGGGAACCTATCTTCAGTATACAGACCCTGGGGTAGAGGGAACCTGTCTTCAGTACAGAGGTCCTGGGTTGGAGGGAACCTGTCTTCGGTACACAGACCCTGGGTGGAAGGGAACCTGTCTTCAGTACACAGACTCTGGGAGGGAACATGTCTTCGGGACATTGACCATGGGCTGGAGGCAACTTATCTTCAGTACATAGACCCTGGGATAGAGGTTATCTGTCTTCAGTACACAGACCCTGGGCTGGAGGGAACCTGTCTACAGTACACAGACTCTGGGCTGGAGGGAACCTGCCTTCAGTACCCAGACCCTGGGCTGCAGGAAACCTGTCTTCAATACACAGACCCTGGGGCTGGAGAAAACCTGTATTCAGTACACAGACCGTGGGCTGGAGGGAACCTGTCTTCAGTACACAAACCCGGGGCTGGAGGCAACTTATCTTCAGTACATAGACCCTGGGATAGAGGTTATCTGTCTTCAGTACACAGACCCTGGGCTGGAGGGAACCTGTCTACAGTACACAGACTCTGGGCTGGAGGGAACCTGCCTTCAGTACCCAGACCCTGGGCTGCAGGAAACCTGTCTTCAGTACACAGACCCTGGGTCTGGAGAAAACCTGTATTCAGTACACAGATCGTGGGCTGGAGGGAACCTGTCTTCAGTACACAAACCCGGGGCTGGAGGGAACCTGTCTTCAGCACACAGACCCTGGGCTGGAGGGAACCTGTCTTCAGTACAGAGACCCTGGGCTGGAGGGAACCTGTCTTCAGCACACAGACCCTGGGCTGGAGGGAACTTGTCTTCAGTACAGAGACCCTGGGCGGAAGGGAACCTGCATTCAGTACCCAGACCCTGGGCGGGAGGAAACCTGTCTTCAGTACACAGACCCTTGGAGGGAACCTGTCTTCAGTACACAGACCCTGGGGTAGAGGGAACCTGTCTTTAGTACACAGACTCTTGGCGGGAGGGAACCTGTCTTCAGTGCACAGACCCTGGGATAGGGAGAACCTGTCTTCAGTACACTGACCCTGGGCAGCCTGTCTTCAGTATACAGACTCTGGGCTGGATGGAACCTGTCTTCAGTACACAGACTCTGGGCTGGAGGGAATATGTCTTCAGTGCACAGACCCTGGGATAGAGAGAACATGTCTTCAGTACACAGACCCTTGGCTGGAGGGAACCTGTCTTCAGTACACAGACCCTGGGGTAGAGGGAACTTGTCTTCAGTACACAAACTCTCGGGTAGAGGGAACCTGTCTTCAGTACACAGACTCTGGGCTGGAGGGAACCTGTCTTCAGTACACAGGCCCAGGGCTGGAGCGAACCTGTCTTCAGTACACAGACTCTGGGCGGCGGGGAACCTGTCTTCAGTACACAGACTCTGGGCTGGAGGGAATATGTCTTCAGTGCACAGACCCTGGGATAGAGAGAACATGTCTTCAGTACACAGACCCTTGGCTGGAGGGAACCTGTCTTCAGTACACAAACTCTCGGGTAGAGGGAACCTGTCTACAGTACACAGACTCTGGGCTGGAGGGAACCTGTCTTCAGTACACAGGCCCAGGGCTGGAGGGAACCTGTCTTCAGTACAGAGACCCTGGGCGGGAGGGAACCTGTCTTCAGTACACAGACTCTGGGTGGTAGGGAACCTGTCTTTAGTACACAGACTCTTGGCGGGAGGGAACCTGTCTTCAGTGCACAGACCCTGGGATAGGGGGAACCTGTCTTCAGTACACTGACCCTGGGCAGCCTGTCTTCAGTATACAGACTCTGGGCTGGATGGAACCTGTCTTCAGTACACAGACTCTGGGCTGGAGGGAATATGTCTTCAGTGCACAGACCCTGGGATAGAGAGAACATGTCTTCAGTACACAGACCCTTGGCGGGAGGGAACCTGTCTTCAGTACACAGACCATGGGGTAGAGGGAACTTGTCTTCAGTACACAAACCCTCGGGTAGAGGGAACCTGTCTTCAGTACACAGACTCTGGGCTGGAGGGAACCTGTCTTCAGTACACAGGCCCAGGGCTGGAGGGAACCTGTCTTCAGTACAGAGACCCTGGGCTGGAGGGAACCTGTCTTCAGTACACAGACCCTGGGCGGGAGGGAACCTGTCTTCAGTAGACAGACTCTGGGTGGTAGCGAACCTGTCTTTAGTACACAGACTCTTGGCGGGAGGGAACCTGTCTTCAGTGCACAGACCCTGGGATAGGGGGAACCTGTCTTCAGTACACTGACCCTGGGCTGCCTGTCTTCAGTATACAGACCCTGGGGTAGAGGGAACCTGTCTTCAGTACACAGACCCTGGGCGGGAGGGAACCTGTCTTCAGTACACAGACTCTGGGTGGTAGGGAACCTGTCTTTAGTACACAGACTCTTGGCGGGAGGGAACCTGTCTTCAGTGCACAGACCCTGGGATAGGGGGAACCTGTCTTCAGTACACTGACCCTGGGCTGCCTGTCTTCAGTATACAGACCCTGGGGTAGAGGGAACCTGTCTTCAGTACACAGACCCTGGGTGGGAGGGAACCTGTCTTCAGTACACAGACTCTGGGTGGTAGGGAACCTGTCTTTAGTACACAGACTCTTGGCGGGAGGGAACCTGTCTTCAGTGCACAGACCCTGGGATAGGGGGAACCTGTCTTCAGTACACTGACCCTGGGCTGCCTGTCTTCAGTACACAGACCCTGGGCTGGATGGAACCTTTCTTCAGTACACAGACTCTGGGCTTGAGGGAATCTGTCTTCAGTGTCCAGACCCTGGGATAGAGGGAACCTGTCTTCAGTACACAAACCCGGGGCTGGAGGGAACCTGTCTTCAGCACACAGACCCTGGGCTGGAGGGAACCTGTCTTCAGTACAGAGACCCTGGGCTGGAGGGAACCTGTCTTCAGTACACAAACCCGGGGCTGGAGGGAACCTGTCTTCAGCACACAGACCCTGGGCTGGAGGGAACCTATCTTCGGTACACAGACCCTGGGCGGAAGGAAACCTGTCTTCAGTACACAGACCCTGGGGCTGGAGAAAACCTGTATTCAGTACACAGACCCAGGGCTGGAGGGAACTTGTCTTCAGTAGACAGACCCTGGACGGGAAGGAACCTGCATTCAGTACCCAGACCCTGGGCGGGAGGAAACCTGTCTTCAGTACACAGACTCTGGGCTGGAGGGAATATGTCTTCAGTGCACAGACCCTGGGATAGAGAGAACATGTCTTCAGTACACAGACCCTTGGCTGGAGGGAACCTGTCTTCAGTACACAGACCCTGGGGTAGAGGGAACTTGTCTTCAGTACACAAACCCTCGGGTAGAGGGAACCTGTCTTCAGTACACAGACTCTGGGCTGGAGGGAACCTGTCTTCAGTACACAGGCCCAGGGCTGGAGGGAACCTGTCTTCAGTACAGTGACCCTGGGCTGGAGGGAACCTGTCTTCAGTACACAGACCCTGGGCGGGAGGGAACCTGTCTTCAGTACACAGACTCTGGGTGGTAGGGAACCTGTCTTTAGTACACAGACTCTTGGCGGGAGGGAACCTGTCTTCAGTGCACAGACCCTGGGATAGGGGGAATCTGTCTTCAGTACACTGACCCTGGGCTGCCTGTCTTCAGTATACAGACTCTGGGCTGGATGGAACCTTTCTTCAGTACACAGACTCTGGGCTTGAGGGAATCTGTCTTCAGTGCCCAGACCCTGGGATAGAGAGAACATGTCTTCAGTACACAGAGCCTTGGCTGGAGGGAACCTGTCTTCAGTACACAGACCCTGGGGTAGAGGGAACCTGTCTTCAGTACACAAACCCTGGGGTAGAGGGAACCTGTCTTCAGTACATAGACTCTGGGCGGGAGGGAACCTGTCTTCAGTACACAGACTCTTGGTGGGAGAGAACCTGACTTCAGTACACAGACCCTGGCCTGGAGGGAACCTGACTTCAGTACACAGACACTGGGCTGGAGGGAACCTGTCTTAAGTGCACAGACCCTGGCCTGGAGGGAACCTGATTTCAGTACACAGACACTGGGCTGGAGGGAACCTGTCTTCAGTGCACAGACCCTGGGGTAGAGGGAACCTGTCTTCAGTACAGACAGACCCTGGGTGGGAGGGAACCTGCCTTAAGTGCACAGACCCTGGCCTTGAGGGAACCTGTCTTCAGTACACAGACTCTGAGGTAGAGGGAACCTGTCTTCAGTACACAGACTCTGAGGTAGAGGGAACCTGTCTTCAGTACGGACAGACCCTGGGGTAGAGGGAACCTGTCTTCAGTACACAGACCCTGGGGTAGAGGGAACCTGTCTTCAGTACACAGACTCTGAGGTAGAGGGAACCTGTCTTCAGTACAGACAGACCCTGGGGTAGAGGGAACCTGTCTTCAGTACACAGACCCTGGGGTAGAGGGAACCTGTCTTCAGTACACAGACCCTGGGGTAGAGGGAACCTGTCTTCAGTATACAGACTCTGGGCAGGAGGGAATATGTCTTCAGTGCACAGACCCTGTGATAGAGAGAACCTGTCTTCAGTACAAAGACCCCGTGTGGGAGGGAACCTGTCTTCAGTACACATACCCTGGGCTGGAGGGAACCTGTCTTCAGTACACAGACTCTGGGAGGGAACCTGTCTTCGGGACATTGACCCTGGGCTGGAGGGAACCTGTCTTCAGTACATAGACCCTGGGATAGAGATTATCTGTCTTCAGGACACAGACCCTGGGCTGGAGGGAACCTGCCTTCAGTACCCAGAGCATGGACGGGAGGGAACCTGTCTTCAGTACACAGACTCTGGGCTGGAGGGAATCTGTCTTCAGTGCACAGACCCTGGGATAGAGAGAACCTGTCTTCAGTACACAGACCCATGGCTGGAGGGAACCTGTCTTCAGTACACATACCCTGGGGTAGAGGGAACCTGTCTTCAGTACACAGGCCCTCGGGTAGAGGGAACCTGTCTTCAGTACAGGCAGACCCTGGGGTAGAGGGAACCTGTCTTCAGTGCACAGACCCTGGGATAGAGGGAACCTGTCTTCAGTACACAGACCCTTGGCTGGAGGGAACCTGTCTTCAGTGCACAGACCCTGGGACAGAGGGAACCTGTCTTCAGTGCACAGACCCTTGGCTGGAGGGAATCTGTCTTCAGTACACAGGCCCTGGGGTAGAGGGAACCTGTCTTCAGTACACAGATCTTGGGGTAGAGGGAACCTGTCTTCAGTACAAAGACCCTGGGGTAGAGGGAACCTGTCTTCAGTACACAGACTCTGAGGTAGAGGGAACCTGTCTTCAGTACAGACAGACCCTGGGGTAGAGGGAACCTGTCTTCAGTACACAGATCCTGGGGTAGATGGAACCTGTCTTCAGTGCACCGACCCTGGGGTAGAGGGGACCAGTCTTCAGTACACAGACTCTGAGGTAGAGGGAACCTGTCTTCAGTACAGACAGACCCTGGGGTAGAGGGAACCTGTCTTCAGTACACACACCCTGGGGTAGATGAAACCTGTCTTCTGTACAGTCAGACCCTGGGTGGGAGGGAACCTGTCTTCAGTACACAGACCCTGAGCTGGAGGGAACCTGTCTTCAGTACACAGACTCTGGGCTGGAGGGAATCTGTCTTCAGTGCACAGACCCTGTGATAGAGAGAACCTGTCTTCAGTACACAGACCCTAGGCGGGAGTGAACCTGTCTTCAGTACAGAGATCCTGGGTGGAAGGGAACCTGTCTTCAGTACACAGACCCTGGGGCTGGAGGAAACCTGTCTTCAGTACACAGACCCTGGGCTGGAGGGAACCTGTCTTCAGTACACAGACTCTGGGAGGGAACATGTCTTCGGGACATTGACCATGGGCTGGAGGCAACTTATCTTCAGTACATAGACCCTGGGATAGAGGTTATCTGTCTTCAGTACACAGACCCTGGGCTGGAGGGAACCTGTCTACAGTACACAGACTCTGGGCTGGAGGGAACCTGCCTTCAGTACCCAGACCCTGGGCTGCAGGAAACCTGTCTTCAATACACAGACCCTGGGCTGGAGGGAACCTGTCTTCAGTACACAGACCCTGGGCTGGAGGGAACCTGTCTTCAGAACACAGACTCTGGGAGGGAACCTGTCTTCGGGACATTGACCCTGGGCTGGAGGGAACCTGTCTTCAGTACATAGACCCTGGGATAGAGGTTATCTGTCTTCAGTACACAGACCCTGGGCTGGAGGGAACCTGTCTTCAGTACACAGACCCTGGGCTGGAGGGAACCTGCCTTCAGTACCCAGACCCTGGGCTGGAGGAAACCTGTCTTCAGTACACAGACCCTGGGCTGGAGGGAGCCTGTCTTCAGTATACAGACTCCGGGCTGGAGGGAACATGTCTTCAGTACACAGACTCTGGGCTGGAGGGAATCTGTCTTCATTGCACAGACCCTGGGATAGAGAGAACCTGTCTTCAGTACACAGACCCTGGCGTAAAGGGAACCTGTCTTCAGTACACAGGCCCTCGGGTAGAGGGAACCTGTATTCAGTACAGACAGACCCTGGGGAAGAGGGAATCTGTCTTCGGTACACATAGACTAGGATAGAGAGAACCTGTCATCAGTACACAGACTGTTGGCTGGAGGGAACCTGTCTTCAGTACACAGACCCTGGGGCAGAGGGAACCTGTCTTCAGTACACAGACCCTGGCCTAGAGGGAACCTGTCTTCAGTACACAGGCCCTCGGGTAGAGGGAATCTGTATTCAGTACAGACAGACCCTGGGGTAGAGGGAACCTGTTTTTAGTACAGACAGACCCTAGGTGGGAGGGAACCTGTCTTCAGTGCACAGACCCTGGGATAGAGGGAACCTGTCTTCAGTACACAGACCCTTGGCTGGAGGCAACCTGTCTTCAGTACACAGACCCTGGGGTAGAGGGAAACTGTCCTTAGTACACAGACCCTGGGCTGGAGGGAACCTGTCTTCAGTACACAGACCCTGGGGTAGAGGGAACCTGTCTTCAGTACACCGGACCTGGGGTAGAGGGAACATGTTTTCAGTGCACAGACCCTGGAGTAGAGGGAACCTGTCTTCAGTACACAGACCCTGGGGTAGAGGGAACCTGTCTTCAGTACACAGACTCTGAGGTAGAGGGAACCTGTCTTCAGTACGGACAGACCCTGGGGTAGAGGGAACCTGTCTTCAGTACACAGACCCTGGGGTAGAGGGAACCTGTCTTCAGTACACAGACCCTGGGGTAGAGGGAACCTGTCTTCAGTACACAGACTCTGAGGTAGAGGGAACCTGTCTTCAATACAGACAGACCCTGGGGTAGAGGGAACCTGTCTTCAGTACACAGACCCTGGGGTAGAGGGAACCTGTCTTCAGTACACAGACCCTGGGGTAGAGGGAACCTGTCTTCAGTATACAGACTCTGGGCAGGAGGGAATCTGTCTTCAGTGCACAGACCCTGTGATAGAGAGAGCCTGTCTTCAGTACAACGACCCCGGGTGAGAGGGAACCTGTCTTCAGTACACAGACCCTGGGCTGGAGGGAACCTGTCTTCAGTACACAGACTAAGGGAGGGAACCTGTCTTTGGGACATTGACCCTGGGCTGGAGGGAACCTGTCTTCAGTACATAGACCCTGGGATAGAGGTTATCTGTCTTCAGGACACAGACCCTGGGCAGGAGGGAACCTGCCTTCAGTACCCAGACCATGGGCGGGAGGGAACCTGTCTTCAATACACAGACTCTGGGCGGGAGGGAACCTGTCTTCAGTACAAAGACTCTTGGTGGGAGGGAACCTGTCTTCAGTGCACAGACCCTGGGATAGAGGGAACCTGACTTCAGTACACAGACCCTGGGCAGGAGGGAGCCTGTCTTCAGTACACAGACTCCGGGCTGGAGGGAACCTGTCTTCAATGCATAGACCCTGGGATGGAGGGAACCTGTCTTTAGTACACAGAGCCTTGGCTGGAGGGAACCAGTCTTCAGTACACAGACCCTTGGGTAGAGGGAACCTGTCTTCAGTACACAGACTATGAGGTAGAGGGAACCTGTCTTCAGTACAGACAGACCCTGGGTGGAAGTGAACCTGACTTCAGTACAAAGACCTTGGTGCTGGAGGAAACCTGTCTTCAGTACACAGACCCTGGGCTGGAGGGAACCTGTCTTCAGTACACAGACCCTGGGCTGGAGGGAACCTGTCTTCAGTACCCAGACTCTGGGAGGGAACCTGTCTTTAGCACATAGACCCTGGGCTGTAGGGAACCTGTCTTCAGTACATACACCCTGGCATAGAGGTTACCTGTCTTCAGTACCAAGCAGACCCTGGGCTGGAGGGAACCTGTCTTCAGTACACAGACCCTGGGCTGGAGGGAACCTGCCTTCAGTACCCAGACCCTGGGTGGGAGGGAACCTGTCTTGAGTACACAGACTCTGGGCGGGAGGGAACCTGTCTTCAATGCACAGACCCTGGGATAGAGGGAACCTGACTTAAGTACACAGACCCTGGGCTGAATGGAGCCTGTCTTCAGTACACCGACTCTGGGCTGGAGGGAGCCTCTCTTCAATGCACAGACCCTGGGATGGAGGGAACCTGTCTTTAGTACACAGACCCTTGGCTGGAGGGAACCTGTCTTCAGTACACAGACCCTGGGATAGAGAGAACATGTCTTCAGTACACAGACCCTTGGCTGGAGGGAACCTGTCTTCAGTACACAGACCCTGGGATAGAGAGAACATGTCTTCAGTACACAGACCCTTGGCTGGAGGGAACCTGTCTTCAGTACACAGACCTTGGGGTAGAGGGAACCTGTCTTCAGTACACACACCCTGGGGTAGAGGGAACCTGTCTTCAGTACACACACTCTGGGCTTGAGGGAACCTGTCTTCAGTACACAGGCTCTTGGTGGGAGAGAACCTGACTTCAGTACACAGCCCCTCTCCTGGAGGGAACCTGACTTCAGTACACAGACCCTGGGTGGGAGGGAACCTGCCTTCAGTACACAAACACTGGGCTGGAGGGAACCTGTCTTCAGTACACAGACCCTGATGGGAAGGAACCTGTCTTCAGTACACATACCCTGGATATTAGGGAACATGTCTTCAGTACAGAGACCCTGGAGTAGAGGGAACCTGTCTTCAGTGCACAGACCCTGGGCTGGAGGGAACCTATCTTCAGTATACAGACCCTGGGGTAGAGGGAACCTGTCTTCAGTACAGAGGTCCTGGGTTGGAGGGAACCTGTCTTCGGTACACAGACCCTGGGTGGAAGGGAACCTGTCTTCAGTACACAGACTCTGGGAGGGAACATGTCTTCGGGACATTGACCATGGGCTGGAGGCAACTTATCTTCAGTACATAGACCCTGGGATAGAGGTTATCTGTCTTCAGTACACAGACCCTGGGCTGGAGGGAACCTGTCTACAGTACACAGACTCTGGGCTGGAGGGAACCTGCCTTCAGTACCCAGACCCTGGGCTGCAGGAAACCTGTCTTCAATACACAGACCCTGGGGCTGGAGAAAACCTGTATTCAGTACACAGACCGTGGGCTGGAGGGAACCTGTCTTCAGTACACAAACCCGGGGCTGGAGGCAACTTATCTTCAGTACATAGACCCTGGGATAGAGGTTATCTGTATTCAGTACACAGACCCTGGGCTGGAGGGAACCTGTCTACAGTACACAGACTCTGGGCTGGAGGGAACCTGCCTTCAGTACCCAGACCCTGGGCTGCAGGAAACCTGTCTTCGGTACACAGACCCTGGGGCTGGAGAAAACCTGTATTCAGTACACAGATCGTGGGCTGGAGGGAACCTGTCTTCAGTACACAAACCCGGGGCTGGAGGGAACCTGTCTTCAGCACACAGACCCTGGGCTGGAGGGAACCTGTCTTCAGTACAGAGACCCTGGGCTGGAGGGAACCTGTCTTCAGCACACAGACCCTGGGCTGGAGGGAACCTGTCTTCAGTACAGAGACCCTGGGCGGAAGGGAACCTGCATTCAGTACCCAGACCCTGGGCGGGAGGAAACCTGTCTTCAGTACACAGACCCTTGGAGGGAACCTGTCTTCAGTACACAGACCCTGGGGTAGAGGGAACCTGTCTTTAGTACACAGACTCTTGGCGGGAGGGAACCTGTCTTCAGTGCACAGACCCTGGGATAGGGAGAACCTGTCTTCAGTACACTGACCCTGGGCAGCCTGTCTTCAGTATACAGACTCTGGGCTGGATGGAACCTGTCTTCAGTACACAGACTCTGGGCTGGAGGGAATATGTCTTCAGTGCACAGACCCTGGGATAGAGAGAACATGTCTTCAGTACACAGACCCTTGGCTGGAGGGAACCTGTCTTCAGTACACAGACCCTGGGGTAGAGGGAACTTGTCTTCAGTACACAAACTCTCGGGTAGAGGGAACCTGTCTTCAGTACACAGACTCTGGGCTGGAGGGAACCTGTCTTCAGTACACAGGCCCAGGGCTGGAGCGAACCTGTCTTCAGTACACAGACTCTGGGTGGCGGGGAACCTGTCTTCAGTACACAGACTCTGGGCTGGAGGGAATATGTCTTCAGTGCACAGACCCTGGGATAGAGAGAACATGTCTTCAGTACACAGACCCTTGGCTGGAGGGAACCTGTCTTCAGTACACAAACTCTCGGGTAGAGGGAACCTGTCTACAGTACACAGACTCTGGGCTGGAGGGAACCTGTCTTCAGTACACAGGCCCAGGGCTGGAGGGAACCTGTCTTCAGTACAGAGACCCTGGGCGGGAGGGAACCTGTCTTCAGTACACAGACTCTGGGTGGTAGGGAACCTGTCTTTAGTACACAGACTCTTGGCGGGAGGGAACCTGTCTTCAGTGCACAGACCCTGGGATAGGGGGAACCTGTCTTCAGTACACTGACCCTGGGCAGCCTGTCTTCAGTATACAGACTCTGGGCTGGATGGAACCTGTCTTCAGTACACAGACTCTGGGCTGGAGGGAATATGTCTTCAGTGCACAGACCCTGGGATAGAGAGAACATGTCTTCAGTACACAGACCCTTGGCGGGAGGGAACCTGTCTTCAGTACACAGACCATGGGGTAGAGGGAACTTGTCTTCAGTACACAAACCCTCGGGTAGAGGGAACCTGTCTTCAGTACACAGACTCTGGGCTGGAGGGAACCTGTCTTCAGTACACAGGCCCAGGGCTGGAGGGAACCTGTCTTCAGTACAGAGACCCTGGGCTGGAGGGAACCTGTCTTCAGTACACAGACCCTGGGCGGGAGGGAACCTGTCTTCAGTAGACAGACTCTGGGTGGTAGCGAACCTGTCTTTAGTACACAGACTCTTGGCTGGAGGGAACCTGTCTTCAGTGCACAGACCCTGGGATAGGGGGAACCTGTCTTCAGTACACTGACCCTGGGCTGCCTGTCTTCAGTATACAGACCCTGGGGTAGAGGGAACCTGTCTTCAGTACACAGACCCTGGGCGGGAGGGAACCTGTCTTCAGTACACAGACTCTGGGTGGTAGGGAACCTGTCTTTAGTACACAGACTCTTGGCGGGAGGGAACCTGTCTTCAGTGCACAGACCCTGGGATAGGGGGAACCTGTCTTCAGTACACTGACCCTGGGCTGCCTGTCTTCAGTATACAGACCCTGGGGTAGAGGGAACCTGTCTTCAGTACACAGACCCTGGGTGGGAGGGAACCTGTCTTCAGTACACAGACTCTGGGTGGTAGGGAACCTGTCTTTAGTACACAGACTCTTGGCGGGAGGGAACCTGTCTTCAGTGCACAGACCCTGGGATAGGGGGAACCTGTCTTCAGTACACTGACCCTGGGCTGCCTGTCTTCAGTACACAGACCCTGGGCTGGATGGAACCTTTCTTCAGTACACAGACTCTGGGCTTGAGGGAATCTGTCTTCAGTGTCCAGACCCTGGGATAGAGGGAACCTGTCTTCAGTACACAAACCCGGGGCTGGAGGGAACCTGTCTTCAGCACACAGACCCTGGGCTGGAGGGAACCTGTCTTCAGTACAGAGACCCTGGGCTGGAGGGAACCTGTCTTCAGTACACAAACCCGGGGCTGGAGGGAACCTGTCTTCAGCACACAGACCCTGGGCTGGAGGGAACCTATCTTCGGTACACAGACCCTGGGCGGAAGGAAACCTGTCTTCAGTACACAGACCCTGGGGCTGGAGAAAACCTGTATTCAGTACACAGACCCAGGGCTGGAGGGAACTTGTCTTCAGTAGACAGACCCTGGACGGGAAGGAACCTGCATTCAGTACCCAGACCCTGGGCGGGAGGAAACCTGTCTTCAGTACACAGACTCTGGGCTGGAGGGAATATGTCTTCAGTGCACAGACCCTGGGATAGAGAGAACATGTCTTCAGTACACAGACCCTTGGCTGGAGGGAACCTGTCTTCAGTACACAGACCCTGGGGTAGAGGGAACTTGTCTTCAGTACACAAACCCTCGGGTAGAGGGAACATGTCTTCAGTACACAGACTCTGGGCTGGAGGGAACCTGTCTTCAGTACACAGGCCCAGGGCTGGAGGGAACCTGTCTTCCGTACAGTGACCCTGGGCTGGAGGGAACCTGTCTTCAGTACACAGACCCTGGGCGGGAGGGAACCTGTCTTCAGTACACAGACTCTGGGTGGTAGGGAACCTGTCTTTAGTACACAGACTCTTGGCGGGAGGGAACCTGTCTTCAGTGCACAGACCCTGGGATAGGGGGAATCTGTCTTCAGTACACTGACCCTGGGCTGCCTGTCTTCAGTATACAGACTCTGGGCTGGATGGAACCTTTCTTCAGTACACAGACTCTGGGCTTGAGGGAATCTGTCTTCAGTGCCCAGACCCTGGGATAGAGAGAACATGTCTTCAGTACACAGAGCCTTGGCTGGAGGGAACCTGTCTTCAGTACACAGACCCTGGGGTAGAGGGAACCTGTCTTCAGTACACAAACCCTGGGGTAGAGGGAACCTGTCTTCAGTACATAGACTCTGGGCGGGAGGGAACCTGTCTTCAGTACACAGACTCTTGGTGGGAGAGAACCTGACTTCAGTACACAGACCCTGGCCTGGAGGGAACCTGACTTCAGTACACAGACACTGGGCTGGAGGGAACCTGTCTTAAGTGCACAGACCCTGGCCTGGAGGGAACCTGATTTCAGTACACAGACACTGGGCTGGAGGGAACCTGTCTTCAGTGCACAGACCCTGGGGTAGAGGGAACCTGTCTTCAGTACAGACAGACCCTGGGTGGGAGGGAACCTGCCTTAAGTGCACAGACCCTGGCCTTGAGGGAACCTGTCTTCAGTACACAAACACTGGGCTGGAGGGAACCTGTCTTCAGTACACAGACCCTGATGGGAAGGAACCTGTCTTCAGTACACATACCGTGGATATTAGGGAACATGTCTTCAGTACACAGACCCTGGGGTAGAGGGAACCTGTCTTCAGTGCACAGACCCTGGGCTGGAGGGAACCTATCTTCGGTACACAGACCCTGGGCGGAAGGAAACCTGTCTTCAGTACACAGACCCTGGGGCTGGAGAAAACCTGTATTCAGTACACAGACCGTGGGCTGGAGGGAACCTGTCTTCAGTACACAGACCCAGGGCTCGAGGGAACCTGTCTTCAGCACACAGACCCTGGGCGGAAGGGAACCTGTCTTCAGTAGACAAACCCTGGGCGGAAGGGAACCTGTCATCAGTGCACAGACCCTGGATAGGGGGAAACTGTCTTCAGTACACTGACCCTGGGCTGCCTGTCTTCAGTATACAGACTCTGGGCTGGAGGGAATATGTCTTCAGTGCACAGACCCTGGGATAGAGAGAACATGTCTTCAGTTCACAGACCCTTGGCTGGAGGGAACCTTTCTTCAGTACACAGACCCTGGGGTAGAGGGAACCTGTCTTCAGTACACAAACCCTGGGGTGGAGCGAGCCTGTCTTCAGTACACAGACTCTGGGCGGGAGGGAACCTGCCTTCAGTACACAGACCCTGGCCTGGAGGGAACCTGACTTCAGTACACAGACACTGGGCTGGAGGGAACCTGTCTTCAGTGCACAGACCCTGGCCTGGAGGGAACCTGACTTCAATACACAGACACTGGGCTGGAGGGAACCTGTCTACAGTGCACAGACCCTGGGGTAGAGGGAACCTGTCTTCAGTACAGACAGACCCTGGGTGGGAGGGAACCTGCCTTCTGTGCACAGACCCTGGCCTTGAGGGAACCTGTCTTCAGTACACAGACACTGGGCTGGAGGAAACCTGTCTTCAGTACACAGACCCTGGATATTAGGGAACATGTCTTCAGTACACAGACCCTGGGGTAGAGGGAACCTGTCTTCAGTGCACAGACCCTGGGCTGGAGGGAACCTGCCTTCAGTATCCAGACCCTGGGCAGAAGGGAACCTGTCTTCAGTAGACAGATCCTGGTCGGGAGGGAACCTGTCTTCAGTACACAGACTCTGAGCAGGAGGGAACCTGTCTTCAGTGCACACCCCTCGGATAGAGGGAACCTGTCTCCAGTACACAGACCCTGAGCTGCCTGTCTTCAGTACACCGACTCTGGTCTGGAGGGAACCTGTCTTCAGTACACCGACTCTGGTCTGGAGGGAACCTGTTTTCAGTACACAGACTCTGGGCTGGAGGGAATCTGTCTTCAGTGCACAGACCCTGGGATAGAGAGAACATGTCTTCAGTACACAGACCCTTGGCTGGAGGGAACCTGTCTCCAGTACACAGACCCTGGGGTACAGGGAACCTGTCTTCAGTACACAGACTCTGGGCAGGAGGGAACCTGTCTTCAGTACACAGACTCTTGGTGGGAGGGAACCCGTTTTCAGTGCACAGACCCTGGGATAGAGGGAACCTGTCTTCAGTGCACAGATCCTGGGCTGCCTGTCTTCAGTACACAGACTCTGGGCTGGAGGGAACCTGTCTTCAGTACACAGACTCTGGGCTGGAGGGAATCTGTCTTCAGTGCACAGACCCTGGGATAGAGAGAACCTGTCTTCAGTACACAGATCCTGGGCTGCCTGTCTTCAGTACACAGACTCTGGGCTGGAGGGAACCTGTCTTCAGTACACAGGCCCTTGGCTGGAGGGAACCTAATTTCAGTACACAGACCCTGGGGTAGAGGGAACCTGTCTTCAGTACGCATACTCTGAGGTAGAGGGAACCTGTCTTCAGTACATACAGAAAAATCCCTGGGGTAGAGGGAACCTGTCTTTAGTACATAAACCCTGGGGTAGAGCGAGCCTGTCTTCAGTACACAGACTCTGGGCGGGAGGGAACCTGTCTTCAGTACACAGACTCTTGGTGGGAGATAACCTGACTTCAGTACACAGACCCTGGCCTGGAGGGAACCTGACTTCAGTACACAGACACTGGGCTGGAGGGAACCTGTCTTCAGTGCACAGACCCTGGCCTGGAGGGAACCTGACTTCAATACACAGACACTGGGCTGGAGGGAACCTGTCTACAGTGCACAGATCCTGGGGTAGAGGGAACCTGTCTTCAGTACAGACAGACCCTGGGTGGGAGGGAACCTGCCTTCAGTGCACAGACCCTGGCCTTGAGGGAACCTGTATTCAGTACACAGACACTGGGCTGGAGGAAACCTGTCTTCAGTACACAGACCCTGGATATTAGGGAACATGTCTTCAGTACACAGACCCTGGGGTAGAGGGAACCTGTCTTCAGTGCACAGACCCTGGGCTGGAGGGAACCTGCCTTCAGTATCCAGACCCTGGGCAGAAGGGAACCTGTCTTCAGTGCACAGGCCCAGGGCTGGAGGGAACCTGTCTTCAGTACAGAGACCCTGGGCTGGAGGGAACCTGTCTTCAGTACACAGACCCTGGGCGGGAGGGAACCTGTCTTCAGTACACAGACTCTCGGTGGTAGGGAACCTGTCTTTAGTACACAGACTCTTGGCGGGAGGGAACCTGTCTTCAGTGCACAGACCCTGGGATAGGGGGAACCTGTCTTCAGTACACTGACCCTGGGCTGCCTGTCTTCAGTATACAGACTCTGGGCTGGATGGAACCTGTCTTCAGTACACAGACTCTGGGCTGGAGGGAACCTGTCTTCAGTACACAGACTCTGGGGTAGAGAGAACATGTCTTCAGTTCACAGACCCTTGGCTGGAGGGAACCTTTCTTCAGTACACAGACCCTGGGGTAGAGGGAACCTGTCTTCAGTACACAAACCCTGGGGTAGAGCGAGCCTGTCTTCAGTACACAGACTCTGGGCGGGAGGGAACCTGTCTTCAGTACACAGACCCTGGCCTGGAGGGAACCTGACTTCAGTACACAGACACTGGGCTGGAGGGAACCTGTCTTCAGTGCACAGACCCTGGCCTGGAGGGAACCTGACTTCAATACACAGACACTGGGCTGGAGGGAACCTGTCTACAGTGCACAGACCCTGGGCTGGAGGGAACCTGCCTTCAGTATCCAGACCCTGGGCAGAAGGGAACCTGTCTTCAGTAGACAGATCCTGGTCGGGAGGGAACCTGTCTTCAGTACACAGACTCTGAGCAGGAGGGAACCTGTCTTGAGTGCACACCCCTCGGATAGAGGGAACCTGTCTCCAGTACACAGACCCTGAGCTGCCTGTCTTCAGTACACCGACTCTGGTCTGGAGGGAACCTGTTTTCAGTACACAGACTCTGGGCTGGAGGGAACCTGTCTTCAGTACACAGACCCTGGGGTACAGGGAACCTGTCTTCAGTACACAGACTCTGGGCAGGAGGGAACCTGTCTTCAGTACACAGACTCTTGGTGGGAGGGAACCTGTTTTCAGTGCACAGACCCTGGGATAGAGGGAACCTGTCTTCAGTACACAGATCCTGGGCTGCCTGTCTTCAGTACACAGACTCTGGGCTGGAGGGAACCTGTCTTCAGTACACAGACTCTGGGCTGGAGGGAATCTGTCTTCAGTGCACAGACCCTGGGATAGAGAGAACCTGTCTTCAGTACACAGGCCCTTGGCTGGAGGGAACCTAATTTCAGTACACAGACCCTGGGGTAGAGGGAACCTGTCTTCAGTACGCATACTCTGAGGTAGAGGGAACCTGTCTTCAGTACATACAGAAAAATCCCTGGGGTAGAGGGAACCTGTCTTTAGTAAACAGACCCTGGGGTAGAGGAAACCTGTTTCAGTACAGACAGACCCTGGGTGGGAGGGAACCTGTCTTTAGTGCAAAGACCCTGGGCTGGAGGTAACCTGTCTTCAGTACTGTTGGGATGGGAAGTCTCCTGCATGTCTCTTGAGAGAATGCTTCCCTTGCCTTATGCTAATCTCCAGGCAAGTCACTCAAAAGCTACTGTATAGTTTCTAGATCCCTACCTCAGTGAGCATGACAATCATACATGTCCACTGAGGGTCTTTCTGTTTACATGGATTGAGACCCTAGAGCTTGGCTCTGAGGTCGAGGGGGCATGCCTAGTGCACCCCTATTTTTCAAAGAGTGGCTACTGCCCTCTCTATTAAGGCTGTGGTAGACTGACAGTCGTGGCAGAAATAAATCTATAGTCAGGAGGGGTGAGTCCCTGGGCACCCTCCTGACCAAGTCTGTGCAGTTTGCCATGCCTGTGGGCCTGTTGCCTTTGTCTGACTGATGTATGTTTGAGAGCCCGTGGGTGTACAGGGGAAAAATGGGGATTTGAGCCAGTGTGAGGAATGCAAGCTGTTCTGCTGGACATCCCAGCTCCCCCGTCCCCCTCCCTATTTCCTTGGAAAGGCCTGGTGGGCTGGGATAGACACTCCGCTCTTATCTGGGTTTAGCTGCACTAACTTTGTGGAGAGGACCCTCCCCCACTGGTCAGGACCTCCTGGGCTGGAGTTAATTAAAATTCCTGTCTAGGGAGTTGCACAGCCTGATACCAGAACAGGACCTGGTACATGCTTTACCCATGCATTGAACATGCGATGAATGGTTTGTGATTGGAGGTTTATTCAGGATGCATATGTAGCAGACCCTCTGATTGGATGAGCCTATCAATCAGAGGTGATAAAAGTCTAGCCTGAGTGGTCAGCTGTTGTTCAAAGACTGGTCTATGACAGAGAAGATAACCAGGCACGGACCGGCAGTGTGAAGGCAGGAGATAAGACTCTGTTCACTGCGGTCTGGAAGGAAGGCATCAGCAACATTAAGGACCAGCTGTTTCTGTGAGGCTTGGAGGAGCGTTCGCTTTCGACAAAGGAAATTACAGACAGCTGCCCAAGGTGTGGAAAGGAAGCTTGCGGCACATCACCCAAGGTGTGGAAAGGAAGCTTACAGCACATCACAGAGGCTGGTCGAAAGAAGCTTGCAGCCCATGAAGGGAGCCAGAGAGGAGGAAGCTTGATTCTAGTCTTTGAAGGTGAGATCAAATCCCCTCTAAGCTCCTCCCTTGCGCTGTGGGAGCCTGTACAAGCAGTAACTGGTAATAGAGGCCAGTGAAGCTAGCCCCCACCTTTCTTTTTGTGATCTCTGAGGGTATCAGGGTGAACTGGCGCTCTGTCCAGCTACTACCCTCCCACAGATACTAGTGGGACTCCAGTAAACTGTGCCAAGACATCCGGCACCTGTGATCAGATCCCTGACACCACTAGAGCGGTGTCCTCACTCACAATGGGAGGGCAGTTCTGTTGCTTTGGGTGGGGGGTTATGGGGCTGATCACGAACATTTGACTTCACATCATATGCTGAAACTTACAGCCACATGCATCAAGCTGTTTTGCATTCGCTAACGGTGAGAATCGCAAAATTCGGCCGTTTGCGAATCCAAAAACCTGTTTTGGGATGCATCATTTTATTTTATTTTTTCGCAATTTAAGAATTCGCACTTTTTTGCGATTTCTCAAATTGCAATAGCATTTTGCGATTTCTTAAATGCTATCCATGATTTATTTTAATTTGCGAATTCGCAATTTGGAAGGGAAAAATTACCATGAAGTAAACCTTCAGGGTAATTTGCGAAAAGTTTCAAAAGTTCAAAAAAATGCATTTTTGAAACTTATATTTTACATACACACCTGCCCTTGGGACATGTGGGTGAGTAAAATGTACTTACATGACATTTCAGGGGTGCAGGGGGGGGTCCTTTGGACCCCCCCCTGCACCCTTGAAATTGCATTCTCATTTTGCGATTTCTTAATTGCGATTTCGCAAAATGAGAATGGCTTCCCATTGATTCCTAGGCCCATAGGAATCAATGTAAAGCAATTCCTTAATTGCGATTCACAATTAAGGAATCGCAAATAAAGAAAATTAAGGAATCGCAAAAACTTTTGCAAATTCTTGATGCATAGGATTTTGCAATTCCTAAATTGCGATTCCTTAATTTTCGCAATTTAGGAATCGCAAATTCCTACAATGTTGCATGTGGCTGTATATCCTTTCAATACAAAGTTTGGTATCAAGGCTCTAGTGAATGAGAGCAGCCCTGTGTAACATGATCTGCAATATGCAATGCTTACTGTGGGTTTTCATGTTAACTGTGTTTTTAAAGTGCTTGGCTTCTAGGCTCTATAATACTGTTTGGGGTCAGAACTCTGTCCCAGAGGGTTGTAGAGACTTCTGGTTTTCACTGTTTATCCTAGTTTTATGTGTAGTATAATTATCTTATGTGTATTAAAGTGCTTTTCTTTTATAAAAAGTAAAGCACTGACTGGACATTGAGTTTATCAGCTGGTGGTACGGTTTACACTGTATTCTGAATGTCTAACCCCACCTCACCTCCTTGAGTAAGTTTGGACTGCTCTGTCTCGCTACCCTGAGAGAGTCAAGTGCTGGAGAGGAGTACTTGGTTATCCAGTTTTGGGTCCCTTAGTACTGAGGCCCCAGGACACCAGTGAGGGAACACTCCAGTTGATGTGATTGGAGCGCAGTTACCCCTGAGTGCTCTGGTGCCCAGGAAGCAGGTCTAACATTGGTGACAAGCGGTGAGGGATCACTAGACTTCAGGCTCAGTGGACACTGAGGACAGTTGATAATTCCAGCAGATATCCATAAGCTATATGTAAAATGGCAGATAACATTGGAGAGGAATTGGAACTGCAGAACTTGACTGTTGAGCAATGAAAGCAAATGTGTGCTGAAAGGGGGTGGAAGGTCCCAAGGTCTAAGGACAGGGAGCACTTGATTATCCACATGACAAAATGCTTTGAGCAAGAGGTCACTGTTGTGCAAGAGTTGGAGAGCACTGTTACCACAAGCTTGCCAAGTCAGTCAGTGCAGGCTTCTCCTGTACCAGCCCCAAGGCATTCCCCAAGGCTTTCCCCTAGGTATTCCCTACAGCTGCCCCTAGAATTTCACCTCCCCCTATCTACAGGGCTACCTTTTCTCCTGTCCCAGGATTCGCCTTCTTAGGAGGGACTGAGCTAGCAGAGACCCTTAAACTTCAGCTGAAACTCCAGGAAGCTAAGGATTTAGCAGAGGAGAAGTACACAGACCCTGGGGTAGAGGGAACCTATCTTCAGTACACAGACCCTGGGGTAGAGGGAACCTGTCTTCAGTATACAGACCCTGGGATAGAGGGAACCTGTCTTCAGTAGAATAATAAACTCTTTATTGTACAGTTAATAAAAACCATTACAAAAATATAAAATACGGGAATATTTAAAAAGCTGTAAATGAACATTAGACCGCAAATAAGCAAGTAATGAGTCGTAAAATTTGTGAAAATTAATCTCGTACTTAAAAGATGCCATGTCTGGGACATGGAGAACAGTCATGTTAAATGTATGCGTTTGTGATGAGAATTAGGACTTTACCAAGGTTCCTCTTTTTTTCTCAAAATTAGTTATGAATTGGACTGCTCCGAACACAGTGTTTGTATAATAGCAGACCGACAGGTATGTGCTCCAATTTCATTGAACTTCGCCTTTAGTCTGCTCCGGCGTTCTAAATTCAATGCGGAACAGATGAAGATCAGATGAATTAAGTCTTGTTTTCTATCTCCACATAATTCGCACCCTTTATTTTCTTGCATCCGCCCTTTTGGTTGGTCAAAGTTTGTCGGGAGGTTACCCAGCCTTAATTTAAGATATCTATATTTGATATGCGCTGAGAAGGCAAGTTGAAGATATGCTGCCGGAGCCAGCTTTTTATATGATTGTATTGTCAGCCAGGCATGTTCGCGATGACTCAAGGATGACTTATCGTTAAGTAACGAATGCCTGCTGGCCGCTTTCTTTGCTGTTTGTTTGAACAATGGTACCGGAAGCCTGGTTTCCCAGAGTGGGGCAAATTCTGTTGTTTTTAGAGAGAGTTTTAAAAATTTGGCATACTTGGAATTCGGACTGTTATTGATTTCCTCCCACATGGCACGATAAATCTCTACTTCCTGGTTCAACCAGACATCGTACCAAAATTTGACAGTCTCATATGTTTTTAGCAGGACTTGAGATTGCAGGCCAAATTCTAGTCACACTTGTGCGGGTGATGCGTTGATTGGCAAACCAAATACACGCTTGTAGATTTTTGTTTGTATTTTTTCTATTTGCTGTGCACAGTACAGTCAGACCCTGGGTGGGAGGGAACCTGTCTTCAGTACACAGACCCTGGGTGGGAGGGAACCTGTCTTCAGTACACAGACCCTGGGTGGGAGGGAACCTGTCTTCAGTACACAGACCCTGGGTGGGAGGGAACCTGTCTTCAGTACACAGACCCTGGGCTGGAGGGAACCTGTCTTCAGTACAGACAGACCCTGGGTGGAAGTGAACCTGTCTTCAGTACAAAGACCTTGGTGCTGGAGGGAACCTGTCTTCAGTACAGACAGACCCTGGGTGGAAGTGAACCTGTCTTCAGTACAAAGACCTTGGTGCTGGAGGGAACCTGTCTTCAGTGCATAGACCCTGGGTGGGAGGGAACCTGTATTCAGTACAGACACCCTGGGTGGGAGGGAACCTGTCTTCAGTGCACAGACCCGGGTTGGGAGGGAACCTGTTTTCAGTACACAGACCCTGGGCTGGAAGGAACCTGTCTTCAGTCCACATACCCTGGGCTGGAGGGAACCTGTCTACAGTACACAGACTCTGGGGTAGAGGGAACCTGTCTTCAATGCACAGACCCTGGGCTCGAGGGAATACGTCTTCAGTACACAATGTGGGGTGTGAGGCTGGTGATAAACTGACAAACCTCAGTCTTAGAAGTATTTATTTCGAGCAAAACCAATTGGTTCAGGAATGGGCGGGAGCTTAGAGAGTGTCAGCCCTGAGCTCGGAATGTGTGGGGGCGCTTCAAGCTCCCCCGCCCCATGTACTCCCCCCACCCCCTTGGCATGGTGCCCAGAGGTCTGTGCAGGGGCTGTATAAGAGCAGCCCTGCCCTGAGAGCAGCAGCAGAGACGGCGCCTCCTCCTGTGCACGCTGACGAGGTGTGTGAGCCTGGGCTGGGGAGAGGGCTGCCAATCTCTCAGAGACGCTTATCCTGGGACCGCTGTTGTGGGAAGAGACTGTCGGTGAGCAGACACCGCTCTAAAAAGACTCTTTGAGCAGACAGCACTCTGTTGGACCAGACTGTCACTGAGCAGAGACCACTCCTGTGAGCAGAGACCGCTCTTGTGGGCAGAGACCGCTCCTGTCTCTCCAGTGCCATGGGGTTAAAGTGCTCCTCCGAGAGTGTGGTGGAATCAGAGTTCTTCAGCTCGGGCTGTGACAGTCTCTGGGGAGATAAGCTGCACGTAGAAGAGAACTTTGTGAAGTTCCTGGACGTGGGCTCCACTGGTGCCCTCACCACCTACAACCAGGGCATGATGGTCGCCTCCTTGGACAAGTTTCCAGATTACACCACACAGGTGATCACCCTCTTCGGGGGCTTGACTTCCGTCCCCCACGCCTTTGGCATCGGCGCCTTCTTCCTGTCCATGTTCTTGGACTCGGTCTTGAACAACGTGAAGAGGGGCCCCGACTTTGAGAGTGTCCTGAAGAAGGTCTTTGCCCAGGAGAAGGTGTCTGAGATCCGGGATCTGATGGAAGTCTACAGAAGGCGATGGAAGGCGAGCGTCAGCAACACCCAGAAGCTGGTGGCAGAGACTGCTGAGTACGAGAGGAAGCTTCACGAGCAGCTGGTGAGAGTGCGCAACTCCATGCTCCATGATGGCCAACTCAACACCAGGTCCCTCAAGATCTGGATGCATGGGGCCATGCTGCACGTACACATGAACATCTACATGGCTGCCCTGCAGGGGCTGACGGGGCCCGGGGCCACTGGCCCCATCTCAGCACACATCGATGAGTATCTCAGGGACGGTGAGGTTCTCCTGGAAAAGTACCAGCCCTTCCAGAGACACCAGATCGGCCTAAATCTACGGTCAGTGTGCATGACTATAAGCACTGTGACGTCATGTTCAGAATTTATAGACAGTATCTGGTCAGAAGAACACCAACAGGTCATAAAGGGTGCCCATGGAAAACATACCTCCCTCGGCTGCAAATCTGATATCCTGGATACCTTCGTGCAGAAGATGCGTGCCAACTGCCCAGCGCCCCGGACATTTATCAACTTCCTCCGCCGCACCCAGTCCAACCTGGATATACTTGTGCAGGACAGAGGGACATTCAGGATCCAGTGAGTGCAGCCTCCCCATGCCCACCGCATGCCCAACTCAAACTGGCCCTATCCCATGCCCACCTCATATTGCCCCAACTCATGCTCACCTCATACTGGCCCTACCCCATGCCCACCTCATACTGGCCCTACCCCATGCCCACCTAATACTGGCTCTATCTCATGCTCACCTCATACTGGCCCTACCCCATGCCCACCTCATACTGGCCCTATCCCATGCCCTCCTCATACTGGCCCTATCCCATGCCCACCTCATACTGGCCCTATCCCATGCCCTCCTCATACTGGCCCTATCCCATGCCCACCTCATACTGGCCCTATCCCATGCCCTCCTCATACTGGCCCTACCCCATGCCCACCTCATACTGGCCCTATCCCATACCCACCTCATACTGGCCCTATCCCATACCCACGTCATACTGACCCTATCCCATGCCCACCTTATGCTAGCCCTAAAACACCCCCACACCCGCTGCATGCCCAGCTCACACTGGCTCTAAGACAACCCTACGCCCATTGCAGGCCCACCTCACACTGACCCTATGCCACCCCTATGCTTATCTTGTGGATTCTACATGGCTCCCCATATGGCTCCACGATTCCCCCATGCCTTCTGTATGTCCCGATGCCTATCTGATGCCCACCCCATGGGTTCCCATGACCCATCTCATACCCGCCATGCCTACCCTGGGCCTAATTATATCTTTGCCATGTCTGTGTCCTTCATGCCAACACATGCCTATGACATGCCTTGCTCATGCCTATAATATGCCTCGCTCATGCCTAGCACATGTCTATGACACTTCTCGCTCATGCCTATCCCAAGCCTGTGCCATGCATCCCTAAAGCTCCCCTGATGCCCCCATCCTAGCCATGCTCTTTGAGTTTTGAGTGTTCTTCTGTGTGGTAAAAGTGTTTTAACAGCGCATGTGTGTGTCATGTCTGCAGCCAGGGACCCCTCCTCAGCCGGTATCAACACTGACCCTGTTGTATCCCTACATCCGTGCTTTACACAGAGGAAGGAGTAAATCAGACCTGGCATCAATTGTAACTGCTTTGAGTGAATATAGGAGTAGATTAGAGAACTGCTTTTATCATGACCTACGCCTGTGCTTTACAATGACATATGAGTATATGTATGTACCTTTAAATGAAACAGGATCAGCTATGTCTGCTCCGTACACCAAGAGAAGAGGAAATTAGAAGCAATATCACATGTACCCCTGCTTTACTTCATCATACGTGTTAATTAAAAACATTACATATCCTGTGATTTACATTAATAAAGGAGTACATTTGATGCAACATATGTATCTGTGCTTTAGATCATAACATGTGTACATTAAAAGGAGCATTACATATCCTGTGATTTACATTAATAAAGGAGTGAATTTGATGCAACATCGTATGTGCCTGTGCTTTACATCATATGTGCAAACTACTAGCAACATTACATATCCTTCTGATTTACATTAATAAAGGAGTGAATTTGATGCAACATCGTATGTACCTTTGCTTTACATCATAACATGTGTACATTAAAGGAGACTTACATACACTTGTGAGAGGATTACATAAGATGCAACATCACATTTACTTCTGCATTACATAATAATACGTTAATTCATATCACTTTACATACACTTGTGATTTACATTGATAGAGGAGTAAATTAGATGGACCATTACCTAGATCTGTATTTTAAGAGGGGTGAAGATGCAGGCTGTGTTTTACGTCTGCTTTACAAATAGATGTAAATAAAAAAGAGGTAAAGGGCTGTCTGTGCTCTACGGTTATAAGTGATTAAGCGCAAAGAGGAAGAAAACACGTGTCTAGGAGCTATTCAAATAGTGAAAGACAAGAGAGTCCATATCTGTGTTTTACAACGAGATTAAATCACTACGGGCCCGATTCACAGAACTAATTTAAGACAAAATCCTAAATTTACTACCAATTTGGTATTCACAGAAGCCACTTAATCATTTCGGAATTCACCGAAGTTAGGACTCCTAACATTAGGACTCCTAAATGCCTTCTGTGAATACCAAAATTCTTAAAATTAGGAGTCCTAAAGTTAGGATTCCTAACTTTAACACTCCTAAACAGAGAAAAATCATAACTTTTTTCTCCCTCTAACACTCTCCTCTCCCTCCAGCACTCTTCTCCCACTCCAGCACTCTCCTCTCCCTCCAGCACTCTCCTCTCCCTCCAGCACTCTTCTCTCCCTCCAGCTCTCTTCTCTCCCTCCAACACTCTTCTCTCCCTCCAGCACCCCTCTCTCCCTCTAACACTCTCCTCTCCCTCCAGCACCCCTTTCTCCCTCTAACACTCTCCTCTCCCTCCACCACTCTCCTCTCCCTCCAGCACTCTCCTCTCCCGCCAGCACCCCTCTCTCCCTCTAACACTCTCCTCTCCATCCAGCACCCCTTTCTCCCTCTAACACTCTCCTCTCCCTCCACCACTCTCCTCTCCCTCCAGCACTCTTCTCTCCTGCCAGCACCCCTCTCTCCCTCTAATACTCTAATCTCCCTCTAACACTCTACTCTCCCTCCAGCACCCCTTTCTCCCTCTAACACTCTCCTCTTCCTTCAGCACTCTCCTCTCCCTCCAGCACTCTTCTCTCCCGCCAGCACCCCTCTCTCCCTCTAACACTCTAATCTCCCTCTAACACTCTCCTCTCCCTCCAGTACCCCTCTCCCTTCAGCACTCTCCTCTCCCTCCAGCCCTCTCCTCTCCCTCCACCACTCTCCTCTCCCTCCAGCACTCTCCCCTCTCGCCACCACTCTCCTCTCCCTCCAGCACTCTCCCCTCCCTCCAGCACTCTTCTATCCCTCCAGCACTCTCCCCTCTCCAGTCTCCACCACTCTCATCTCCCTCCAGCACTCCCCCCTCCCTCCACCACTCTCCTCTCCCTCCACCACTCTCCCCTCCCTCCCGCACTCTCCTCTCCCTCCACCACTCTCCTCTCCCTACACCCCTCTCTCCAGCCCTATCCCCTCCCTCCACCACTCTCCCATCTCCCCTCCGTCCACCACTCTCCTCTACCTCCACCACTCTCCCCTCCCTCCAGCCCTCTCCTCTCCCTCCACCACTCCCCCTCCCTTCAGCTCTCTCCCCTCCCTCCAGCACTCTACCCTCCCTCCAGCCCTCCCCCCTCCCTCCACCACTCTCCCCTCTCTCCAGCCCTCTCCCCTCCCTCCACCACTCTCCCCTCTCTCCAGCCCTCCCCTCTCCCTCCACCACTCATCCCTCTCTCCGGCCCTCTTCCCTCTCTCCAGCCCACTCCTCTAGCTCCACCACTCTCCCCTCCCTCCAGCCCTCTCCTCTCCCTCCACCACTCTCCCCTCTATCCAGCCCTATCCCCTCCCTCCAGCACTCTCCCCTCCCTCCAGCACTCTCCCCTCTCTCCACCACTCTCCCCTCCCTCCAGCACTCTCCCCTCTCTCCACCACTCTCCTCTCCCTCCAGCACTCTCCACTCCCTCCAGCACTCTCCCCTCTCTCCACCACTCCCCCTCCCTCCAGCACTCTCCTCTCCCTCCAGCACTCTCCCCTCTCTCCAGCACTCCCCCCTCTCTCCACCACTCTCCTCTCCCTCCACCACTCTCCCCTCTCTTCACCACTCTCCCCTCCCTCCAGCCCTCTCCCCTCTCTCAAGCCCTCTTCTCTCCCTCCTGCATTCTCCCCTCCCTCCATCACTCTCCTCTCCCTCCATGACTCTCCCCTCCTCCAGCCCTCTCCTCTCCCTCCACCACTCTCCTCTCCCTCCAGCACTCTCCCCTCCCTCCACCACTTTCCCCTCCCTCCAGCTCTCTCCCCTCTCTCAAGCCCTCTCCGCTCCCTCCACCACTCCCCTCTCCCTCCATGACTCTCCCCTCCCACCAGCCCTCTCCCCTCTCTCCAGCCCTCTCCTCTCCCTCCACCACTCTCCCCTCCCTCCAGTACGCCCCCCTCTCTCCAGCCCTCTGCCCTCTCTCCAGCCCTCTCCTCTCCCTCCACCACTCTCCTCTCCCTCCAGCACTCTCCCCTCTCTCCACCACTCTCCTCTCCCTCCAGCACTCTCCCCTCCCTCCAGCACTCTTCTATCCCTCCAGCCCTCCCCCCTCCCTCCAGCACTCTCCCCTCTCCAGTCTCCACCACTCTCTCCTCCCTCCAACACTCTCCCATCTCTCCACCACTCCCCCCTCTCTCCAGCCCTCTCTTCTCCCTCCACCATTCTCATCTCCCTCCACCACTCTCCCCTCCCTCCACCACTCTCCTTTCCCTCCACCACTCTCCTCTCCCTCCACCACTCTCCCCTCCCTCCCGCACTCTCCTCTCCCTCCACCACTCTCCTCTCCCTACACCACTCTCTCCAGCCCTATCCCCTCCCTCCACCACTCTCCCATCTCCCCTCCGTCCACCACTCTCCTCTACCTCCACCACTCCCCCCTCCCTCCGGCCCTCTCCTCTCCCTCCACCACTCCCCCTCCCTTCAGCTCTCTCCCCTCCCTCCAGCACTTTACCCTCCCTCCAGCCCTCCCCCCTCCCTCCACCACTCTCCCCTCTCTCCAGCCCTCTCCCCTCCCTCCACCACTCTCCCCTCTCTCCAGCCCTCCCCTCTCCCTCCACCACTCACCCCTCTCTCCGGCCCTCTTCCCTCTCTCCAGCCCACTCCTCTAGCTCCACCACTCTCCCCTCCCTCCAGCACTCTCCCCTCTCTCCACCACTCTCCTCTCCCCCACCACTCTCCCCTCTCTCCAGCCCTCCCCTCTCCCTCCACCACTCACCCCTCTCTCCGGCCCTCTTCCCTCTCTCCAGCCCACTCCTCTAGCTCCACCACTCTCCCCTCCCTCCAGCACTCTCCCCTCTCTCCACCACTCTCCTCTCCCCCACTACTCTCCCCTCTCTCCAGCCCTCTCCTCTCTCTCCACCACTCTCCCCTCCGTCCACCACTCTCCTCTCCCTCCACCACTCTCCCCTCCCTCTAGCCCCTCCTCTCCCTCCACCACTCTCCCCTCCCTCCAGCCCTCCCCCCTCCCTCCACCACTCACCCCTCTCTCCAGCCCTCCCCTCTCCCTCCACCACTCACTCCTCTTTCCAGCCCTCTCCCCTCTCTCCAGCCCTCTCCACTCTCTCCAGCCCTCTCCTCTCCCTCCACCACTCTCCCCTCCCTCCAACACTCTCCCCTCTCTTCAGCCCTCTCCTCTCCCTCCCCCACTCTCCCCTCTCTCCAGCCCTCTCTTCTCCCTCCACCACTCTCCCCTCCCTCCAGCACCCCCCCTCTCTCCACCACTCTCCTCTCCCTCCACCACTCTCTACTCCCTCCAACACTCTCCCCTCCCTCCAGCACTCTCCTATCCCTCCACCACTCTCTCCTCCCTCTAGCACTCCCCCCTCTCTCCACCACTCTCATCTCCCTCCACCACTCCCCCCTACCTCCACCACTCTCCCCTCTCTCCACCACTCTCATCTCCCTCCACCACTCTCCCCTCCCTCCAGCACGCTCTCCTCTCTCCACCACTCTTCTCTCTCTCCAGCCCTCTCCCCTCCCTCCACCACTCCCCTATCCCTCCACCACTCGCCCCTCCCTCTGCACTCCCCCTCTCTCCACCACTCTCATCTCCCTCCACCACTCTCCCCTCCCTCCAGCACTCTCCCCTCACTTCACCACTCTCCTTTCCCCCCACCACTCCCCCCTCTCTCCAGCCCTCTCCCCTCCCTCCAGCTCTCTCCCTTCTCTCCACCGTTCTCCCCTCCCTCCAGCTCTCTCCCCTCTCTCCACCGTTCTCCTCTCTCTCCAGCCCTCTCCACTCCCTCCACCACTCTCCTCTCCCTCCAGCACTCTCCCCTCTCTCTACCACTCTCCTCTCCCTCCAGCACTCTCCCCTCCCTCCAGCACTCTTCCATCTCTCCAACCCTCTCCCCTCTCTCCACCACTCCCCCCTCCCTCCACCACTCTCCTCTCCCTCCAGCCCTCCCATCTCCCTCCACCACTCTCCCCTTCCTCCTGCACTCTCCCTTCTCTCCAGCCCTCTCCCCTCATTCCAGCACTCTCCTCTCCGTCTACCACTCTCCCCTCTCTCCAGCCCTCTCCCCTCCCTCCACTACTCCCCTATCCCTCAACCACTCTCGCCTCCCTCGAGCACTCTCCCCTCTCTTCACCACTCTCATCTCCCTCCACCACTCTCCCCTCCCTCCAGCACTCCCCCCTCTCTCTACCACTCTCCCCTCCCTCCACCACTCTCCCCTCTCTCCACCACTCTCCTCTCCCTCCACCACTCTCCTCTCCCTCCTGCACTCTCCCCTCTCTCCACCACTCTCCTCTCCCTCCACCACTCTCCTCTCCCTCCAGCACTCTCCTTTCCTTCCACCACTCTCCTCTCCCTCCAGCACTCTTCTCTCCCTCCACCACTCTCCCCTCCCTCCAGCACTCTCCCCTCTCTCCACCACTCTCCCCTCCCTCCAGCACTCTCCCCTCCCTCCAGCACTCTCCCCTCTCTCCACCACTCTCCTCTCCCTCCACCACTCTCCCCTCCCTCCAGCACTCTCCCCTCTCTCCACCACTCTCCTCTCTATCCAGCTCTCTCCCCTCCCTCCACTACTTTCCTATCCCTCCACCATTCTCTCCTCCCTCGAGAACTCTCCCCTCTCTTCACCACTCTCATCTCCCTCCACCACTCCCCCCTCCCTCCAGCACTCTCCCCTCTCTCCACCACTCTCCCCTCCCTCCACCACTCTCCCCTCTCTCCACCACTCTCCTCTCCCTCCAGCACTCTCCTCTCCCTCCACCACTCTCCTCTCCCTCCAGCACTCTTCTCTCCCTCCACCACTCTCCCCTCCCTCCACCACTCTCCTCTCCCTCCACCACTCTCCTCTCCCTCCAGCGCTCTCCTCTCCCTCCAGCACTCTCCTCTCCCTCCAGCACTCTTCTCTCCCTCCACCACTCTCCCCTCCCTCCAGCACTCTCCCCTCTCTCCACCACTCTCCCCTCCCTCCAGCACTCTCCCCTCCCTCCAGCACTCGCCCCTCTCTCCACCACTCTCCTCTCCCTCCACCACTCTCCCCTCCCTCCAGCACTCTCCCCTCTCTCCACCCCTCTCCCCTCTCTCCAGCCCTCTCATCTCCCTCCCCCACTCTCCCCTCCCTCCACCACTCTCCTCTCCCTCCATGACTCTCCCCTCCCCCCAGCCCTCCCCCTCTCTCCAGCCCTCTCCTCTCCCGCCACCACTCTCCCCTTCCTCCACCACTCTCCCCTCCCTCCAGCACTCTCCCCTCTCTCCAGCACTCTCCCCTCTCTCCAGCCCTCTCCCCTCCCTCCACCACTCTCCCCTCTCTCCAGCCCTCTCCTCTCCCTCCAGCACTCTCCTTTCCCTCCAGCACTCTCCCCTCCCTCCACCACTCCCCTCTCCCTCCACCACTCTCCCCTCCCTCCAGCACTCTCCTCTCCCTCCACCACTCTCCTCTCCCTCCACTACTCTGCCCTCTCTCCAGCCCTACCCCCCCCTCCACCACTCTCCCCTCTCCCCTCCATCCACCACCCTCCTCTCCCTCCACCACTCTCCCCTCCCTCCAGCCCTCTCCTCTCCCTCCACCTCTCTCCCCTCTATCCAGCCCTATCCCCTCCCTCCACCACTCTCCCCTCCCTCCAGCACTCTCCCCTCTCTCCACCACTCCCCCTCCCTCTAGCACTCTCCCCTCTCTCCATCCCTCTCCCCTCCCTCCAGCACTCTCCCCTCTCTCCAGCACTCTCCCCTCTCTCCACCACTCTCCTCTCCCTCCAGCACTCTCCCCTCTCTCCAGCACTCTCCCCTCTCTCCACCACTCTCCTCTCCCTCCACCACTCACCTCTTCCTCCATGAATTTCCCCTCCCTCCAGCCCTCTCCCCTCTCTCAAGCCCTCTTCTCTCCCTCCTGCATTCTCCCCTCCCTCCATCACTCTCCTCTCCCTCCATGACTCTCCCCTCCCCCAGCCCTCTCCTCTCCCTCCACCACTTCCCCCTCCCTCCAGCTCTCTCCCCTCTCTCAAGCCCTCTCCGCTCCCTCCACCACTCCCCCTCCCTCCACCACTCTCCCCTCCCTCCAGCACTCTCCCCTCTCTCCAGCCCTCTCCTCTCCCTCCACCACTCTCCCCTCCCTCCATGACTCTCCCCTCCCTCCACCACTCTCCCCTCTCTCCAGCCCTCTCCCCTCCCTCCACCACTCTCCCCTCTCTCCAGCCCTCCCCTCTCCCTCCACCACTCACCCCTCTCTCCGGCCCTCTCCCCTCCCTCCAGCCCTCTCCTCTAGCTCCACCACTCTCCCCTCCCTCCAGCACTCTCCCCTCTCTCCACCACTCTCCTCTCCCCCACTACTCTCCCCTCTCTCCAGCCCTCTCCTCTCCCTCCACCACTCTCCCCTCTCTCCAGCCCTCTCCCCTCCCTCCACCACTCTCCCCTCTCTCCAGCCCTCCCCTCTCCCTCCACCACTCACCCCTCTCTCCAGCCCTCTCCCCTCCCTCCAGCCCTCTCCTCTAGCTCCACCACTCTCCCCTCCCTCCAGCACTCTCCCCTCTCTCCACCACTCTCCTCTCCCTCCAGCACTCTCCCCTCCGTCCACCACTCTCCTCTCCCTCCACCACTCTCCCCTCCCTCTAGCCCCTCCTCTCCCTCCACCACTCCCCCCTCCCTCCAGCCCTCCCCCCTCCCTCCACCACTCTCCCCTCTCTCCAGCCCTCCCCTCTCCCTCCACCAGTCACCCCTCTTTCCAGCCCTCTCCCCTCTCTCCAGCCCTCTCCCCTCTCTCCAGCCCTCTCCTCTCCCCCCACCACTCTCCCCTCCCTCCAACACTCTCCCCTCTCTTCAACCCTCTCCTCTCCCTCCACCACTCTCCTCTCCCTCCACCACTCTCCCCTCTCTCCACCACTCTCCTCTTCCTCCACCACTCTCCCCTCCCTCCAGCCCTCCCCCCTCCCTCCACCACTCTCCCCTCTCTCCAGCCCTCTACTCTCCCTCCACCAGTCACCCCTCTTTCCAGCCCTCTCCCCTCTCTCCAGCCCTCTCCCCTCTCTCCAGCCCTCTCCTCTCCCTCCACCACTCTCCCCTCTCTCCAGCCCTCTCCCCTCCCTCCACCACTCTCCCCTCTCTCCAGCCCTCCCCTCTCCCTCCACCACTCACCCCTCTCTCCGGCCCTCTCCCCTCCCTCCAGCCCTCTCCTCTAGCTCCACCACTCTCCCCTCCCTCCAGCACTCTCCCCTCTCTCCACCACTCTCCCCTCTCTCCACCACTCTCCCCTCCGTCCACCACTCTCCTCTCCCTCCACCACTCTCCCCTCCCTCTAGCCCCTCCTCTCCCTCCACCACTCTCCCCTCCCTCCAGCCCTCCCCCCTCCCTCCACCACTCTCCCCTCTCTCCAGCCCTCCCCTCTCCCTCCACCAGTCACCCCTCTTTCCAGCCCTCTCCCCTCTCTCCAGCCCTCTCCCCTCTCTCCAGCCCTCTCCTCTCCCTCCACCACTCTCCCCTCCCTCCAACACTCTCCCCTCTCTTCAACCCTCTCCTCTCCCTCCACCACTCTCCTCTCCCTCCACCACTCTCCCCTCTCTCCACCACTCTCCTCTTCCTCCACCACTCTCCCCTCCCTCCAGCCCTCCCCCCTCCCTCCACCACTCCCCCCTCTCTCCAGCCCTCCCCTCTCCCTCCACCAGTCACCCCTCTTTCCAGCCCTCTCCCCTCTCTCCAGCCCTCTCCCCCTCCCTCCACCACTCTCCCCTCTCTCCAGCCCTCCCCTCTCCCTCCACCAGTCACCCCTCTCTCCAGCCCTCTCCCCTCTCTCCAGCCCTCTCCCCTCTCTCCAGCCCTCTCCTCTCCCTCCACCACTCTCCCCTCCCTCCAACTCTCTCCCCTCTCTTCAACCCTCTCCTCTCCCTCCCCCACTCTCCCCTCTCTCCAGCCCTCTCTTCTCCCTCCACCACTCTCCCCTCCCTCCAGCACCCCCCCTCTCTCCACCACTCTCCTCTCCCTCCACCACTCTCCTCTCCCTCCACCACTCTTCCCTCTCTCCAGCCCTCTCCCCTCCCTCCAGCACTCTCCTCTCCCTCCACCACTCTCCTCTAACTCCACCACTCTCCCCTCCCTCCAGCCCTCTCCTCTCCCTCCACCACTCTCCCCGCTCAGGGTGACCTGTGCTCAGGACACCCCCGCGCGGCACGGCCACCAGCTGTAACGTGCGCCTCCCGCCTGCCGCTGCCCTCAGCCTCGCTGAGCCTGCCTGCTGACCCCGCCCCCGCCGGTGTTTGCTTCGGCTCCTGTGCTAACTTTGTTTTCCTTTTTGTGCCAACTCTGTTTCCCTTATTGCATTCTTGCTTTTTATCCCGGTTTTGTCAGCTTATTGTGTGGCCCCCTGTGCTGTTCTCCCAGCTTCAGCCCCCTGTGCCCACCCGTCCCGCCGCCGTGAGAGCGGCCATGCCCTCTTTTCCTTCAGTGCCCTCCCCGCTCCCGCCTCCCAGCTGCTCCTCCCTCCCTCACACTTGGCCATAAATGGCGACCGCGCGGCGCAGGTGAGTGTGACCTGTGCTCAGGACACCCCCGCGCCGCACGGCCACCAGCTGTAGCGTGCGCTTCCCGCCTGCCGCTGCCCTCAGCCTCGCTGAGCCTGCCTGCTGACCCCGCCGGTGTTTGCTTCGTCTCCTGTGCTAACTTTGTTTTCCTTTTTGTGCCTACTCTGTTTTCCCTTATTGTATTCTTGCTTTTTATCCCGGTTTTGTCAGGTTATTGTGTGGCCCCCTGTGCTGTTCTCCCAGTTTCAGCCCCCTGTGCCCAACCGCCCCGCTCCCCGCTTCCCGCCGCTGTGAGAGCGGCCACGCCCCCTTTTCCTTCTGTGACCTCCCCGCTCCCGCCTCCCAGCTGCTCCTCCCTCCCTCACACTTGGCCATAAATGGCGACCGCGCTGCGCAGGTGAGTGTGACCTGTGCTCAGGACACCCCGGCGCCGCACGGCCACCAGCTGTAGCGTGCGCTTCCCGCCTGCCGCTGCCCTTAGCCTCGCTGAGCCTGCCTGCTGACCCCGCCCCCCGCCGGTGTTTGCTTCGTCTCCTGTGCTAACTTTGTTTTCCTTTTTGTGCCAACTCTGTTTTACCTTATTGTATTCTTGCTTTTTATCCCGGTTTTGTCAGGTTATTGTGTGGCCCCCTGTGCTGTTCTCCCAGTTTCAGCCCCCTTTACCCACTCGCCCCGCTCCCCGCTTCCCGCTGCCGTGAGAGCGGCCACGCCCCCTTTTCGTTCTCTGCCCTCCCCGCTCCCGCCTCCCAGCTGCTCCTCCCTCCCTCACACTTCGCCATTAATGGCGACCATGCGTACGCGCAGCGTTGGCGCGCAGCGGGCGTGCCGATTGTGCTCCGAAGGCGCTTCAAAGGTAAGCCCGTCTGCGCCCGTCCGCGCCTGGACCGCGCCCAGGGCCCGTCCCCCTGGCCCCCGCAGACACCAGCCCACCTGCAGGACCTACGATGCCACCGAACTCAACGCACTCAACACCGGCCGGATCCTGGGATGCTACCGAGCCACCCGAGACGCACCCACGGACCCTTCAGCTGCCACTCCTGCAAGTTCTCCTGCATCCGGACCTGCACCGCACCCGCACCCACCGAGCCGAGAACCAGCAGCAACCACCTGAAGTGTATCCTGCTCAACACCTGCTCCGTCCACAGACACGCCATGGAGCTCTGGAACCTGCTCAACACAACCTCACCAGACGTCGCCTTGCTCACGGAAACCTGGATGAACGCCTCCTCAGCGCCCGACATCGCCATCCCAGACGGTTACAAGATCACCCGGAGGGACCGCGGCAACCAGACCGGAGGAGGCATCGCCATCATCCACAGGAACACCATCCGCATCACGACCAACTCCAACGACACCCTCACAACCGCCAAACACCTGCACTTCCAGATCCACACCGACCCCAAGACCACCCTCAGAGGCACCCTCATCTACAGACCCCCGGGACCACGCACACAATTCAGCGAAGACATCGCCGACTTCATCAGCCCGCACGCCCTCCCCTCCGCTCACTACATCCTCCTCGGGGACCTCAACTTCCACCTGGAGAACAACAATGACCGCAACACCGCCACCCTGCTGGACAACCTCGTGAGAAGTTGGCCTGGTATATAATGCTCACTAATTCTAGTGATCACTTTGTACCATGCCAAGCAACCCTTATGATGATTGGTTGTAAGTCAACCTTATAGACCAGTTATCCTAGTGGTAACGTGGACAAAGCAGTCTTAGGCTAAACTCTGAAAGGCATGTGAAGCCAGCTGTATTACCATACACAACCCCCTTGAATACCAAATGAAAGGACACCATACAGATATATATTGAAAATATATATTGGTTTATTAACTAAAAGTATCCCCTGGACTCTTTATGAGCACAGAAGCACAAGCGTTAAACACAAGACAGTTTAAAATACACAAAAGTTGCACAATATGGATGAGCCCTAGGGGCCACCTAAACCATATACTAAGAAAGTGGTATAAGAGATACCAATCTGAAAGGAAACAGGCCTAGGGCCTTGGGAATCGCTGGAGCTGATCGGGACTAGCAATGACTAAGTCGGGAAAGGCCCGCTGGACTCGGGTGCAGTGTTTAAAGTGCACGCACTCACCAATGCAAAGTCTACGGTGCGTAAAAGTACAAAGTTAGTTAGTTTGGAACCTTCCGCTGAACCTAGAGGAACAAAACTTAAGACACAGACCCTAGAGGTGTGTACCAGTGTAAGAACACCGGCGTTGCAATGTTACCTCACCCACAGGAAGTGGGTGCACAGGGTTGTAGTGGCGTTGGGTTTTGACACGCAGGTTCTTGGCGCTTGAAGCTGAAGATGCTGCAGGCGATGTGAAGGAGAAGTGTCCGGTGGATCCAAGGGTGGATCTGAAGTGGTGAAGACCTAAAAGCAGAGGGGACAATGTTCAAAGTCACTGACCAGTGACCACCGTGGAACCAGATTGGAACCAGGCAAAGTCGGGTGCAAACAGGTGATCAGGGGTTGCTTCTCTCTGCAGCCACGTGGACACGAAGAGGTCAAGGACGTCCAGGAGTCGATCACCAGTTGTTCCACAAAGGTTCTAGCTGATGGCGGTGTTGGCGACTTGATTGAAGCAAACAGGCCTTGGCTAATGCAAGCCACGGGGAAAGTGAAAAAGGCCTATTACTCAGACCAGCAAGGTCAGAGCGAGTGCTCCTTTATACAGCAGTGAGGGCAAGTCGGGAGCAACCAGACCCGCAGTGTAAATCGTAGTTTTCGTCGCCAAGATGGCCGCTGACCACGTGATAAGTGGCCGGGATGGCGAGTCGAGTGGCACAAAGCAAAAGGGCCCCACGCAGATCGTGGGAATGCTAAAGGGCTGATCTTTGGTGCAAATGCTGCTCGATTGTGGTGCTTCTCAAACCTCAAAGCACAGAGTCGAGGGTGCCTCGGGTGCTGCGCAGTCAGCGTCTCAAGGGTCTTCAAAGATGTCCGCTCCCACGTCTCTCGGTTCCTCCACGGGTCCCTTCCTTGCAGGGACTGTGGATCGGGCTGTGAGAAGTCTGGGAGTCTAGGTCTTGTCAGGCTTCGCACTCGGGCTCCGGCGGGAGGTGGCGGCAAAGCAGACATCGATTCGCTGGTTGGTACCTGTGTTCACAGGGTGGCCACTCCTAGGCCACAAGGGAGATTCTCTTCAGTCTTCTGTGCAGCAGAATGTCGAAGTCCAGTCTTCTTCTTTGTTTAAAGTTGATTTCAGGATGATCTGCTGTGCAATGGCACTGCTCCCACTCTTATTCCCAATCTGAGGGGTGGATCACCTACTAGGTCCCTCCTCTGGGAGGAACCAGGAAGGGGGGCGGTTACACCCCCTTTCCTTTGTCCAGCTCCTCGCCAGGCCTGGGTCTGGAAAGTCCCAGGACCGGTTTGGACTGGCTTATGCACGGGGACACCTTGTGTGCCCCGGGCATGTCTGAATCTATTCAGCCCTGTCCTACCCAATACACAAAACCCTGTCTGGGGTGGTGCTTGCACCTCCCAAGGCAGGAAACCCTTTGTCCAAGCCTCCCTCGCTGGAAGGACTCCCAGCAGCAGGAGGTCAGACTTGTGTCTGTGGTGGCAGCATCCATTTTGTGATGCTGAGGCTCTGGTTAACTTTAACCGGGGTTAAGGCTACACACATGTCGTGTCCCTCTAGAAGGGTGGAATGCTATCCCCGTTGACAGAACTGTCGAGGGGATAGTATTCCAATTCATATGACACCTTACTCGACATGTTTTGATAAAGCCAAACCAAAGTTAGCAAATAACCGCGAGGATTATAATGCACTTAAGAGTATATGGTATGGCAATATCCCGGAACAGCTTAGGGAGTGGTTCCCGACAGCTGCAGACAGGCTCAGCTCATGCTAGAGCACCATCTCACATATTTCCAAGCACTCTGCCTCCAGGATTGATGAGGCCTTCCATAGGAGTGGCTGATAGGAACATATGTGTCCAGTTTAAGGTTAGATATAGGGATACTATATCTAAGTAAGAGGTGATTACACCAACTTACCCCAGCTGAATGATCAGCCAGTTGTGTCAAATATGGAGGCCAGGGGTGGCACAATACATGCTGCAGCCCCTGGCAGGCCTTGGATGCACCTATGCCCTGGGTACCTTTGGTACACTGTTACAGGGGCCTATAAGGTGAACCAGTTCCAATTGTGTTATGCACCTAAGGTACATGGAGTCCATTTTAAGGAGAGAGCAATCAGCCTGGGACCCTGAATAGCAGGATCCCAGGCCAACTAATTCAAAAACCAGCTAAACACCAGGCAAAAAGTTTGGGGGTAACCATAGTCAGATATCCACCTTCCTACATAACCCCCCGCCCCACACACACGAAAGGAGATAAGGCTATCCTTGTCCAGGTAAGCCTATATTGCCTAAGTGGCCATATAAGGAAGTACCAGCTCTGGCTTGGTAACCCCCTGTCTCATGGTCCACTAAGCAACCCCTCACCCTAAGGGCACCTGAGGGTCTCCACCATAGGGAATCTCTACCTGTGGTGTGTTTTGGCAAAGTTAAAGGCTGGTTTTGAGATGGAGTACTGAAGTGAGTTTCCTCTGTAGGACTCAGCTTCCTCCAATCACTCTCCACCATGTGTGCCTTTCTTTTCATGACTGAGTTGCACTGTGCTCTCAGGGTCAACCTCTGGCTGCCTACAGCTGGAGGCTGGGTCCCTTTGTTTGGCTTACTGGAGGGACAGGTCAGGTTTGGGCCCTTAGGGTCCCAGGTTTGGCTGTGCCCAACAATATCCATCTGGGGGAGGTCCCTAACTACTTTAAGGGGGATCCCTCAGGAGTTTTTAAAGTTTTCACCTCACTAGGGCTATTAGTTTTGGTGCCCCTAATCTGTTGATGGGGGTGCTTTATTTGACAGGGGGCCCTTTGGGGTTCACTGTCCTTCTTGTCCTCTGCAGCCCTGGGCTGAGTAAGGCAAGGTAGAGAGGGGCAGGTTACCTGCTCCAGACTGGGTCCCACCTGAGAAGGGTCCACTGCCATCAGAGGCTGTGTCAGGCCAGGCCTAACAACCTCTGGGACAGTTCCTTCATCAGGGGTAAGCTCAGTTCCCTGAGGAGGCTGATCCTGTCCTAACGTCTGGTGGGAGGGAGATTTCTCTTCCTCCTCCATGCTCTCTGTTTGGGTTGAGTGATCCATCATTTCAGGCTTCACTACCCATGTATCAGTTTGTAGTTTGGGCTGTGGCCATCACAGCCCCACCAACCTTTTCCGGAGGAGACTCAGTTTGGGTATGGGCTGTTACCATCACAGCCCTACTAATCTTTTCAGGAGGGAAGTTATCTAAAGATGGGGCTGAGGTTTGCTCAGCCCTACCAACCTTTTCAGGAAGGACATCTTGGATTGGGGCTGTAGCCATCACAGCCCCACTAACCTTACCATGGAGATTTACCATTCTAGAATGGGTTTGCTGTTCAACCTCAGCCCAGGCTGAGATTTCCAAATCATTACCCAGTAGGCAATCTACAGGCAAGTTTGCTGACACTGCCACTCTCTTTGGGCCAGTGACACCTCCCCAGCTAAGATTGACTACTGCCATGGGATGATTGGTTTCTATGCCATCAATGTTTGTCACCTGATATCTGGCATCAGGTAAAAGTTGCCTTGAGGGGACTAGACATTCAGCCACCATGGTGATGCTAGCCCCTGTGTCTCTGAAGGCCTCAACTTTCAAACCATTTATGAGGGGCTCCTGTCTATACTTGCTCAAAGTGTTTGGGCAAGCTGTGAAATTGGCAAACCCCATTCCAGTCTCATAGACAAGAGTGTCTGAGTTAGGGGACCTGGTTAGGACAGAATCCACCTGTCCTCCAAAAGTAAACCCACCCAAATTCTTGGGGGTGCTCCCACCATCTGGGGGACCACTGCTGACAGTGACAGGAGGTGTTGGAGCTGTCTTTGGAGGTATATTCTCCTTATTACCATTCTTTGGACAACAGCTGTCTGTTTTCCAATGTCCAACCTGTTTACAGGGATGGCAGTAAGGTTTCTTTTCTGTAGAGGAAGTGTTGTGGGGCCCACCCTTTTCATTGGAGTTTTGGGGCCCTGGGGAAGTCTTCTCTTTGGATTTATCCCCACCCTTCTCTTGAGGCTTGGTAGTCTCTTTCTTTTGGTCACCACCCTGGTTCTTAGGCCTGATCCTGGTTCTGACCCATTTGTCTGTCCTCTTACCCAATTCTTGTGGAGAGGTCAGATCAGAGTCAACCAGGTGCTGATGTAGAAGCTGATTTTGACAATTACTTAAGATTTGCTCTCTCATAATTAAATTATACAATCCTGTATAGTCAGTAACTTCCCAGCAACCAGCCCTCCAGAGCCTTAGTGGCACATTCAACAAATTCAGACCAGTCCTGAGTCTGTGTCTTCTGGGTGTCTCTGAACATTAACCTGTACTGTTCAGTGGTTAAGCCTAACCCATCAATCAGAGCACTCTTCAGGACCAGGTAGTTTCTAGAATCCACATCACTAACTGTGAGGAGTCTGTCTCTGCCTCTACCTTCAAAGGAGAGCCACAAGATTGCTGCCCACTGCTCCTGAGGGATCTGCTGTACTCTGCAGGCTCTCTCAAGTGCAGTAATCCATTTGTGGATATCATCCCCAGCTTTGTAGGGGGGCACGATCTTACTCAGGTTTCTTGTATCAAAAGACCTGTCTAAATCCTTCTGGATATTGCTGCCACCAGTGGATCCTAATCCACTCTCTCTAGGCTGTCTTGCTCTAGCAAGTTTCTCTTGGGCCAGGGCAACCTCTAACTCTTGTCTCTGGATCCTCAATTCAGCCTCTCTCATTTTGGCCTCATGTTCCCTTCTCTGAGGGCTAGTCATCTCCCTTCTGGAGTGACCATGAGAACCTCTAGAAGCATGGGAGTTGTTAGAGTCACCTGAGTGAGTCCTTCTCCTCCTAGGCTTCTGGTTAAGTCCACCGGGGGGTCTGAATGGGTTGTTCCCAGATTCAGTCCCAAATAGGCTTAAGGTAGCCTGGTTCAGCCTACTGACCAGCACCTGACTATTTCTGTCATCATCTGACTCACTGCTCCCCCCTTCTGTCTCTTCTTCCTCTTCCTCCTCCTCATCTACCTGAGGAGCTCCAGTGATGGTGGCTTCCTCATCTACCAGGACTATAGGGACAGGGGCCTCTGCACTATCATCTTCAGTGGGAGAGCCTCCTTCAGCATTCCCTGTGGGGTCTGCTTTAGAGGTCTTTAAAGTCTCAGACTGGTCTAAGATCTCTCTAAGGTAATCTGTAGTAGGGGAAGGCCCTGTCTTCAGACCCCTTAAGACACAAAGCTGTCTTAATTCCTTAAAGGAAAAAATAGCAAATTTGGATGGTGCCCTTGGAGGGTCACTCTCAACAGGGACGTTCCCAGTGGAACCCTCTGCTCCAGACATTGCTCTAGTGTGGGTGGATGTGTTGCAATCTACCTACACTGGTGTTTACCTACTAAACCTATCTAGTAGTTGTAGTCAGGGTGTGCTACTCCCTTTGCTCTACAACAACTAAGTTCAGTAGAACTTAAGTATACTAGTCTTGTTTTATATGTACCTAGCAGGTACCTGTATGATCTTTCAAATGATAATCTCAAAGATTGTAATGGTAAAACAACAGCAAGCTCAGATCCCAATCCGCTGCTCACCAATGTGAGAAGTTGGCCTGGTATATAATGCTCACTAATTCTAGTGATCACTTTGTACCATGCCAAGCAACCCTTATGATGATTGGTTGTAAGTCAACCTTATAGACCAGTTATCCTAGTGGTAACGTGGACAAAGCAGTCTTAGGTTAAACTCTGAAAGGCATGTGAAGCCAGCTGTATTACCATACACAACCCCCTTGAATACCAAATGAAAGGACACCACACAGATATATATTGAAAATATATATTGATTTATTAACTAAAAGTATCCCCTGAACTCTTTATGAGCACAGAAACACAAGCGTTAAACACAAGACAGTTTAAAATACACAAAAGTTGCACAATATGGATGAGCCCTAGGGGCCACCTAAACCATATACTAAGAAAGTGGTATAAGAGATACCAATCGGAAAGGAAACAGCCCTAGGGCCTTGGGAATCGCTGGATCTGATCGGGACTAGCAGTGACTAAGTCGGGAAAGGCCCGCGGGACTCGGGTGCAGTGTTTAAAGTGCACACACTCACCAATGCAAAGTCTATGGTGCGTAAAAGTACAAAGTTAGTTAGTTCGGAACCTTCCGCTGAACCTAGAGGAACAAAACTTAAGACACAGACCCTAGAGGTGTGTACCAGTGTAAGAACACTGGCGTTGCAATGTTACCTCACCCACAGGAAGTGGGTGCACAGGGTCGTAGTGGCGTTGGGTTTTGACACGCAGGTTCTTGGCGCTTGAAGCTGAAGATGCTGCAGGCGATGTGAAGGAGAAGTGTCCGGTGGATCCAAGGGTGGATCTGAAGTGGTGAAGACCTGAAAGCAGAGGGGACAATGTTCAAAGTCACTGACCAGTGACCACCGTGGAACCATATTGGAACCAGGCAAAGTCGGGTACAAACAGGTGATCAGGGGTTGCTTCTCTCTGCAGCCACATGGACACGAAGAGATCAAGGACGTCCAGGAGTCGATCACAAGCTGTCCCACAAAGGCTCTAGCAGATGGCGGTGTTGGCGACTTGATTGAAGCAAACAGGCCTTGGCTAATGCAAGCCACAGGGAAAGTGAAAAAGGCTTATTACTCAGACCAGCAAGGTCAAAGAGAGTGGTCCTTTCTACAGGAGCGAGGGCAAGTCAGGAGCAACCAGACCCGCAGTGTAAATTGTAGTTTTCATCGCCAAGATGGCCGCTGACCACGTGACAATTGGCCGGGATGGCGAGTCGAGTGGCACAAAGCAAAAGGGCTAGCAGCAGAGTACAAAGTTCCCCAGGGGGCGTTTAACAGTGTGGAGCAAGGAGTTGGTATTATGAATACCGTGGCTGCGAAGAAAGGGTTCCCTAGTCGGAACTTAGAGAGCCTCACACACCCAAAGTAATAAGCGTGAAACACACCCTTACTAGAGGGTGTCCGGTGTCATCATCGGCTCACTGCCCCTCGTCAGACCGGCGCTGCAATGTCTGACGGAGTCCCCAAAGGTACTCTTTTAGCGGGGTTCTTTTAGTTCCTTGCCGATAGTGGATGTGAGGATGAAAGAAGGTGTAGTCAGTGCAGTGGTGAGTGAAGGCGATAAAAAAGGTAATCAGTCCACTTGCAACTTTATTCACGTGGCTGATTCCTTAGTTAAAAGGGGTGGGAGGGGAGTTTAGAGACCGTAAAGGTGTACAGAACAATAACTCTACCCCTTAGTGTGGTCAACATGTTTCTCGCCGAGAGGCGATTCGTCAGGACCTAAAGTAAAGTACTACACAAAAAAGTGGACTCAAAATAAAGTACTACACAAAAAAGTGGACTCAATGCTCAATCTATATAAAGAAAGCAAATACAACCTCGCTGGGTCGGAGAACAAGAGGGCCAAGGGGTCCTGCTCTATTTAGGCGACCTAAAGGTAGGGGAACAAAACAGTTCAAGTCAAATGCAACATAGTGACTCAATGCTCAAATCGTGCAGCGTGACTCTTGTGACACAGGCTCCACACTGTGAGAAGTGAAGGGAGGGGGTGGTGTGGAAGGGAAAACCAATTGAAAAAAAAAAACAAAAAACAAAGCAAAAGGGCCCCACGCAGATTGTGGAAATGCTAGAGAGCTTATCTTTGGTGCAAATGTTGCTCGAATGTGGGCCTTCTCAAACCTCAAAGCACAGAGTCGAGGGTGCCTCGGGTGCTGCGCAGTCAGCATCTCGGGGGTCTTCCAAGATGTCCGCTCCCACGTCTCTTGGTGCCTCCACGGGTCCCTTCTTTACAGGAACTTTTGATCGGGCTGTAAGAAGTCTGGGAAGCTGGGTCTTGTCAGGCTCTGCACTCGGGCTCCGGCGGGAGGTGGCGGCAAAGCAGACATCAATTCGCTGGTTGGTACCTGTGTTCACAGGGTGGCCACTCCTAGGCCACAAGGGAGATTCTCTTCAGTCTTCTGTGCAGCAGAATGTCGAAGTCCAGTCTTCTTCTTTGTTTAAAGTTGATTTCAGGATGATCTGCTGTGCAATGGCACTGCTCCCGCTCTTATTCCCAATCTGAGGGGTGGATCACCTACTAGGTCCCTCCTCTGGGAGGAACCAGGAAGGGGGGTGGTTACACCCCCTTTCCTTTGTCCAGCTCCTCGCCAGGCCTGGGTCTGGAAAGTCCCAGGACCGGTTTGGACTGGCTTATGCACGGGGACACCTTGTGTGCCCCGGGCATGTCTGAATCTATTCAGCCCTGTCCTACCCAATACACAAAACCCTGTCTGGGGTGGTGCTCGCACCTCCCAAGGCAGGAAACCCTTTGTCCAAGCCTCTCTCGCTGGAAGGACTCCCAGCAGCAGGGGGCCAGACTTGTGTCTGTGGTGGCAGCATCCATTTTGTGATGCTGAGGCTCTGGTTAACTTTAACCGGGGTTAAGGCTACACACATGTCGTGTCCCTCTAGAAGGGTGGAATGCTATCCCCGTCGACAGAACTCTCGAGGGGAGAGTATTCCAATTCGTATGACACCTTACTCGACATGTTTTGATAGAGCCAAACCAAAGTTAGCAAATAACCGCGAGGATTATAATGCACTTAAGAGTATATGGTATGGCAATATCCCGGAACAGCTTAGGGAGTGGTTCCCGACAGCTGCAGACAGGCTCAGCTCATGCTAGAGCGCCATCTCACATATTTCCAAGCACTCTGCCTCCAGGATTGATGAGGCCTTCCATAGGAGTGGCTGATAGGAACATATGTGTCCAGTTTAAGGGTAGATATAGGGATACTATATCTAAGTAAGAGGTGATTACACCAACTTACCCCAGCTGAGTGATCTGCCAGTTGTGTCAAATATGGAGGCCAGGCCAGGGGTGGCACAATACATGCTGCAGCCCCTGGCAGGCCTTGGATGCACCTATGCCCTGGGTACCTTTGGTACACTGTTACAGGGGCCCATAGGGTGAACCAGTTCCAATTGTGTTATGCACCTAAGGTACATGGAGTCCATTTTAAGGAGAGAGCAATCAGCCTGGGACCCTGAATAGCAGGATCCCAGGCCAACTAAGTCAAAAACCAGCTAAACACCAGGCCAAAAGTTTGGGGGTAACCATGGTCAGATATCCACCTTCCTTCAAACATCGCCACCCTCAGTCTCGAACAGCTGGTGACCACCCCCACCCACTACACCGGACACACACTCGACCCCGTCTTCTCCTCCAGCAAGGACATCACCTTCAGCCATGCCACCGGACTCCACTGGACGGACCACAGCTGCGTCCACTTCAGCTACAGAAAGAACACGATCCACCAGCACCAGCAACAGGTTGCACGCAGAAGCTGGAACAAGATCACAGCCGACCAGCTCGCCGCATCCCTGAGCCAAGACCCCCCCGCCAGCTCAGCGAACCCCAGCCAGGCCTCCGACAACCTCACGAAGTGGATCAGCAACTGCGCAGACGAACTCGCCCCACTGAGGACCCCGCCCAGCAGACTCTGCAGTAAGAAAGCACCATGGTTCACCAACGAACTCAAGAGCTCCAAGAAGAACTGCCGAGCCCTCGAGAGAGCCTGGCGCAGAGACCCGACACCAGACAACATGACCACCCTCAAGCTCGCCACTTGAAAACACCACCAACTGATCCACGCCACCAAGAAAACCGCATTCAAGGAACGACTGGACAACAACGCCCACAACAGCAAGGAACTCTTCAACATCGTCAAAGAGCTCTCCAACCACAGCGCCGGAAACAACGACATCACCCCATCACAAGACCTCTGCAACTCCCTCGCCTCCTACTTCCACAACAAGATTGCGGACATACACAACAGCTTCAGCACACAGCCAACGCACCCCACGACAGCACCTGCACCCCCCACCACCACCCTCCGCGCCTGGACCCCGATTAACACCGAGGAAACCGTACGCACGATGAACTCCATCCACTCCGGATCTCCAACCGACCCCTGCCCTCACCACGTCTTCAACAAAGCTGGCTCCGTCATCGCGCCCCACCTGTGGGACATCATCAACACCTCCTTCGACACCGCTACATTCCTGGAGAGCTGGAAGCATGCCGAACTCAGCGCTCTACTGAAGAAACCATCAGCGGACCCCACCGAACTCAAAAACTACCGCCCCATCTCGCTCCACCCGTTTCCGGCCAAAGTCATCGAGAAGACCGTCAACAAGCAGCTGGCCGCCTTCCTCGAGACGAATGGATCCCTCGACCGCTCGCAGTCTGGCTTCCGGGCCAACCACAGCACCGAGACCGCCCTCATCGCAGCCACTGATGACATCCGAGCCCTGCTCGACAACGGGGAAACAGCCGCCCTCATCCTCCTGGACCTCTCCGAGGCGTTCGACACTGTCTACCACCGCACCCTAGTGCAGCGGCTCAGCAACGTCGGAATCCAAGAGAAGGCACTAGAATGGATCATCTCCTTCCTCGTCGGAAGGACACAGAGAGTCCGCCTCCCCCCGTTCAGATCAGAGGCCACCGAAGTCATCTGCCGCGTTCCTTAACCCCTTGGCTGCGGCGGTAATTCTGCCGCAGCGCTAGAAGGAGGGGGGGGCCGCGCGGTGCTCCCATGCTCGTGACGAAACCGCTCCGTCACACGCCTCGGGCGCGCTGTGCTTGTGACGGAGTGGTTCCGTCACAGGCCCGCCCGATTAATGGAACGCGCCGCGCAGGCGTGCCATCCGGGCCGTGACGGAACCACTCCGTCATTAGCACAGCCCGTCCGTGGCTGGCGACGGAGTGGTTCCGTCACCAGCATAGAAGGTGTTAAGGCTTTTCGCTCAGCCCCACCCTCTTCAATGTCTACATGAGCCCCCTGGTGGCCATCGCACGCCAACACAACCTCAACATCATCTCTTACGCCGACGACACCCAGCTGATCCTCTCCCTCACCAACGACCCGCCACCGCCAGAGCCAACCTACACGAAGGGATGAAAGACGTAGCCGAGTGGATGATGAACAGCCGCCTGAAACTGAACTCAAATAAGACGGAAGTCCTCATCCTGGGATCATCGCCCTCCACCTGGGACGACTCCTTGTGGCCCCCTGCCCTGGGCAACACATCCAAACCTACAGACCACGCACGCAACCTGGGCTTCATCCTGGACTCCTGCCTCTCCATGACCAGACAAGTCAACGCCGTCTCCTCGTCATGCTTCAACATCCTGTGCATGCTACGGAAGATCTTCCGGTGGATCCCCACCGAGACCAGGAAGACGGTCACCCAGGCCCTCATCACCAGCCGACTGGACTACGGGAACTCCCTCTATGCCGGAACCACTGCTAAACTCCAGAAGAGACTCCAGCGGATCAAGAACGCCTCAGCAAGACTCATCCTGGACATCCCCCGACACAGCCACATCTCCGGACACCTGAGAGACCTTCACTGGCTCCCGGTCAACAAGAAAATCACGTTCCGGCTCCTCACCCACGCACACAAAGCCCTACACAACCAAGGCCCAAGATACCTCAACAACCGCCTCAACTTCTACACTCCCACACGCCAGCTTCGATCGACCAACCTCGCCCTCGCTGCTGTCCCCCGCATCCGCAGAGCCACCACAGGAGGAAGATCCTTCTCCTACCTGGCAGCCAAGACGTGGAACTCCCTCCCTACCCACCTCCGCATGACCCAAGACCACCTCGCCTTCAGGAAGCAGCTCAGGACCTGGCTGTTCGAGCAGTAGCGGACCCCCCTTCCCAAGCGCCTTGAGACCCTCCGGGTGAGTAGCGCGCTATATAAATGCCTTGATTGATTGATTGATTGCTCTCTACAGCCCTCTCCCCTCCCTCCAGCTCTCTCCCCTCCCTCCAGCACTCTACCCTCCCTCAGCCCTCTCCTCTCCCTCCACCACTCTCCCCTCCCTCCAGCCCTCTCCTCTCCCTCTACCACTCTCCCCTCTCTCCAGCCCTCTCATCTCCCTCAACCACTCTCCCCTCCCCCCAGCCCTCTCCTCTCCCTCCACCACTCTCCCCTCTCTCCAGCCCTCGCCCCTCCCTCCACCACTCTCCCCTCTCTCCAGCCCTCCCTTCTCCCTCCACCACTCACCCCTCTCTCCAACCCTCTCCCCTCCCTCCAGCCCTCTCCTCTCCCTCCACCACTCTCCCCTCCCTCCAGCACTCTCCCCTCTCTCCACCACTCTCCTCTCCCCCACCACTCTCCCCTCTCTCCAGCCCTCTCCCCTCCCTCCAGCCCTCTCCTCTCCCTCCACCACTCTCCCCTCCCTCCAGCACTCTCCCCTCTCTCCACCACTCTCCTCTCCCCCACCACTCTCCCCTCTCTCCAGCCCTCTCCTCTCCCTCCACCACTGTCCCCTCCCTCCACCACTCTCCCCTCTCTCCACCACTCTCCTCTCCCTCCACCACTCTCCCTTCTCTCCAGCCCTCTCCTCTCCCTCCACCACTCTCCCCTTCCTCCACCACTCTCCCCTCTCTTCAGCCCTCTCCTCTCCCTCCACCACTCTCCCATTCCTCCACCACTCTCCCCTCCCTCCACCACTCTCCCCTCTCCCCTCCCTCCAGCTCTCTCCCCTCCCTCCAGCACTCTCCCCTCTCTCCAGCCCTCTCCCCTCCCTCCAGCTCTCACCCCTCCCTCCACCACTCTCCCCTCCCTCCACCACTCTCCTCTCCCTCCAGCACTCTCCCCTTCCTCCAGCACCCCTCTCTACCTCTAACACTCCCGTCTCCCTCCAGCACTCTCCCCTCTCTCCACCACTCTCCTCTCCCTCCACCACTCTCCCCTCTCCCCTCCCTCCAGCTCTCTCCCCTCCCTCCAGCACTCTCCCCTCTCTGCAGCCCTCTCCCCTCCCTCAAGCTCTCTCCCCTCCCTCCAGCACTCTCCCCTCCCTCCAGCACTCTCCCCTCTCTCCACCACTCTCCTCTCCCTCCACCACTCTCCCCTCTCTCCAGCTCTCTCTCCCTCCCTCCAGCTCTCTCCATTCCTCTCTTCTGGATGCGTTGCAGCCGTCTCAGGAGCTTGGTTGTTGTTCCTGCATAGAGGGTGTTTCCGTAGTCCAATCTGCTGGTGATGAGGTCCTGGGTGACTGTTATTCTCGTCTCGGTGGGGATCCACTTGAAGGTCCTGCGGAGCATTCGGAGGGTGTTGAAGCAGGAAGAGGAGACGGCATTGACCTGTTTAGTCATGGTGAGGGTGGAGTCAAGGATGACCTCTAGGTTGCGTGCATGGTCGGTGGGTGTCGGGGCTGCTCCCAATGCCTTAGGCCACCAGGAGTCGTCCCAGGCCGAAGGGGTGGATCCGAGGATGAAGACCTTCGTCTGGCCCGAGTTCAGGTTCAGACGACTATTCCTCATCCATTCGGTGAAGGCCTTCACTCCTTCGTGGAGGTTGGTTTTGGCTGTTTGAGGGTCTTTGGTGAGGGAGATGATCAGCTGGGTGTCATCGGCGTAGTGGCATCATGCTCGCTAGATGGTGTGCGAGCCGCCAGAGCACACATAATGTCCTCCTGAGCGTGTGCGCGCTATGTGGCGAGCAGCTGTGTGGAGCTGCTGACAGCCGCTGGAAGGGAAGATCTCACTTCTGCAGCTGGAGAGAAGCATTGCTGCTGCTGGGGGCGGGGTGGTTGCTGCAGCTGGATGCTTCCTTTGCCAATCAGTACATGAAGCAAGGAGACACAGCCATGCTTAGGTAGGAACTCTGCCTTGTTAGAAATGGGATCCCTGGCTGGCCAGGGCTTGTGCCAAAGTCAGTCCGAGACCACCACTTCCACGTCAGGGCAAGGGAGTTACACGCCAAGATAACCCCTGCTCACCCTCTAGGTAACGTGGCGCGAGCAGCAAGGCTAAACTCGGAGGCAATGTGAGTTAAGTGTTTGCGCACGCACCCCCAGCAACAACACCCAAGGCCCCCCACAAAGGAAACTCCACACAAGGTTATGTATAAAAATAGCCTTTGTATTACACCAAAACACATTAGATAAAACACACACTTTACAATGTGCCAACAGGCACGGGCAGAATTTACAGGGGATATGTACAAGACAGGGCGACATGGACCACTGTCAGGAATAGGCACTTTTAGTTTTAGTACTTGGTAGAATAATAATTAGCACTTACCACATATAATAATAATCACTGTAGCACAAATTAGCACACAACCAGTAACTACTGGTAACAGGTACGTACCACCTATGCAACCCTAACCACCTTAGGAAAATGGCACGCAGGGAACCAGGACCTCACTAGCAACACCTGTATTAGCAAGAACAACCACCTAAGTATCACAATACATGTAGGGGTATAAGCACATAACACATGATGCATCACATACATTCAGCGGTGTAAGAACAAGACACATGATGCATAAACAACACATTCAGAGGTGTAAGAACAAGGCACATGACGCATTAAAACATTCAGAGGTGCAGCAACAATTGCGCAGAAATCACAGTCACCACCTGTGACTGTCCGTAAGCCAACTGGCCTCGTAGGGGCTAGGGCGCCCTGTGTCCCAATGTCAGGGGCGTAAACGGAGCAGCTGCCCACGAAATGCTGGGCAGCTGTAGAGATAATGATGGGGCCAATGTTGGAGCCTCGCAGGCTCTGAGCAAATGACTGGGGCCCAAGAACAACGTGGGAGCCTCCTGGGCTCTGAACAACAATGCCCCTGACGTTGGAGTCCCCCCTCCACTAAAAATGTGACCGAAAAATGCCTCTGAGCCTCTCTGGGGTCTAATGAAACAACTATGCCCTCACGATCAATCAATTTACTGCTTGTCTCAAAGAGTTTTCCATATAAGATTGTGCGTGCCCTGATGAAGTTCCCTGTAAGGGAGTGAAACGCGTTGGCTGGATGATTTAATGTGAATGTTTTCTATAAAAGAAATATTTTCAAATAAAGAGGTGACTTTTCTACCTACTTTGTCCAGTTGGACTTTTTGAGCTGTGCACCCCCACCAGAGATGTTTGTCTTTTGATCTGGAGCACAGCAGCGCCACTCAACAGCTGGCGTAGGGGTTGACTGCACAGCATCTCTACATATAGGGACAGGCGCGAGGTGGGGCTCTGGAGGTCCGATGTTGCTGTTTTTCTGGTTTTGGATTTTGGTACTATTTTGCCCGTTCGTCAAGTAGATTTTTTTTAACAATCCCACACCCTTGACAGTGCTTAGGGCTGTGAGCTCCAGATTAATTCTGCAGTGGGGGCCCCCTCCTTGTACCTTGCAGGGGGGCCCTCAACTTTCGTTATGCCACTGGAGGGAAAGGGAAGTAAAGGCGGAAGAGAAGAGTGCTGCAGGAAGAGGAGAGTGCTGGAGGGAGAGGAGAGTGCTGGAGGGAGAGGAGAGTGTTAGAGGGAGAGAAGAGTGCTAAAGGGAGAGGAGAGTGCTGGAGGGAGAGGAGAGTGCTTAAGGGAGAGGAGAGTGCTGGAGGGAGAGGAGAGTGCTGGAGAGAGGGAGGCGGAGCTGGAGGGAGAAGAGAGTGCTAAAGGGAGAGGAGAGTGCTGGAGGGAGAGGAGAGTGCTTAAGGGAGAGGAGAGTGCTGGAGGGAGAGGAGAGTGCTGGAGAGAGGGAGGCGGAGCTGGAGGGAGAAGAGAGTGCTAGAGGGAGAGAAGAGTGCTGGAGGGAGAGAAGAATGTTAGAGGTATAGAAGAGTGCTGGAGGGAGAGGAGAGTGCTGGAGTGAGAGTGGGGTGCTGGAGGGATAGAAGAGTGCTGGAGGGAGAGGAGAGTGCTGGATGGAGAGAAGAGTGCTGGAGGGAGAGGAGAGTGCTGGAGAGAGGGAGGCGGAGCTGGAGGGAGAAGAGAGTGCTAGAGGGAGAGAAGAGTGCTGGAGGGAGAGAAGAATGTTAGAGGTATAGAAGAGTGCTGGAGGGAGAGGAGAGTGCTGGAGTGAGAGTGGGGTGCTGGAGGGATAGAAGAGTGCTGGAGGGAGAGGAGAGTGCTGGATGGAGAGAAGAGTGCTGGAGGGAGAGGAGAGTGCTGGAGTGAGAGTGGGGTGCTGGAGGGATAGAAGAGTGCTGGAGGGAGAGGAGAGTGCTGGAGGGAGAGAAGAGTGTCAGAGGGAGAGATGGGCGCTGGATGAAGAGAAGAGTGCTGGAGGGAGAGGAGAGTGCTGGAGTGAGAGTGGGGTGCTGGAGGGATAGAAGAGTACCAGAGGGAGAGGAGAGTGCTGAAGGGAGAGGAGAGAGTTAGAGGGAGAGAGGAGAGTGTTAGAGGGAGAGAGGAGAGTGTTAGAGGGAGAGAGGGGCGCTGGAGGGAAAGAAGAGTGCTGGAGAGAGAGGAGAATGCTGGAGAGAGGGAGGCGGGGCTGGAGGGAAAAGAGAGTGTTAGAGGGATAGAGGGGTGCTGGAGGGAGAAAAGAGTGCTGGAGGGAGAGGAGAGTGTTAGAGGGAGAGAAGAGTGTTAGAGGGAGCGAGGGGCACTGGAGGGAAAGAAGAGTGCTGGAGGAAGAGGAGAGTGCTGGAGGAAGAGAAGAGTGCTGGAGGGAGAGGAGAGTGCTGGAGTGAGAGTGGGGTGCTGGAGGGATAGAAAAGTGCTGGAGGGAGAGGAGAGTGCTGGAGGAAGAGAAGAGTGCTGGAGGGAGAGGAGAGTGCTGGAGTGAGAGTGGGGTGCTGGAGGAAGAGAAGAGTGCTGGAGGGAGAGGAGAGTGTTAGAGGGAGATTAGAGTATTAGAGGGAGAGAGGGTGCTGGAGGGAGAGGAGAGTGTTAGAGGGAGAGAGGGGTGCTGGAGGGAGAGAAGAGTGCTGGAGGGAGAGAAGAGTGCTGGAGGGAGAGGAGAGAGTTAGAGGGAGAGAGGGGCGCTGGAGGGAAAGAAGAGTGCTGGAGGGAGAGGAGAGTGCTGGAGGGAGAGGAGAGTGTTAGAGGGAGAGAGGGGCGCTGGATGAAGAGAAGAGTGCTGGAGGGAGAGGAGAGTGCTGGAGTGAGAGTGGGGTGCTGGAGGGATAGAAGAGTGCTGGAGGGAGAGAAGAGTGCTGGAGGGAGAGGAGAGAGTTAGAGGGAGAGAGGGGCGCTGGAGGGAAAGAAGAGTGCTGGAGGGAGAGAAGAGTGCTGGAGGTAGAGGAGAGTGCTGGAGTGAGAGTGGGGTGCTGGAGTGAGAGTGGGGTGCTGGAGGAAGAGAAGAGTGCTGGAGGGAGAGGAGAGTGTTAGAGGGAGATTAGAGTGTTAGAGGGAGAGAGGAGAGTGTTAGAGGGAGAGAGGAGAGTGTTAGAGGGAGAGAGGGGCGCTGGAGGGAAAGAAGAGTGCTGGAGGGAGAGGAGAGTGCTGGAGAGAGGGAGGCGGGGCTGGAGGGAAAAGAGAGTGTTAGAGGGATAGAGGGGTGCTGGAGGGAAAGAAGAGTGCTGGCGGGAGAGAAGAGTGCTGGAGGGAAAGGAGAGAGTTAGAGGGAGAGAGGGGCGCTGGAGGGAAAGAAGAGTGCTGGAGGGAGAGGAGAGTGCTGGAGGAAGAGAAGAGTGCTGGAGGGAGAGGAGAGTGCTGGAGTGAGAGTGGGGTGCTGGAGGGATAGAAAAGTGCTGGAGGGAGAGGAGAGTGCTGGAGGAAGAGAAGAGTGCTGGAGGGAGAGGAGAGTGCTGGAGTGAGAGTGGGGTGCTGGAGGAAGAGAAGAGTGCTGGAGGGAGAGGAGAGTGTTAGAGGGAGATTAGAGTGTTAGAGGGAGAGAGGGTGCTGGAGGGAGAGGAGAGTGTTAGAGGGAGAGAGGGGTGCTGGAGGGAGAGAAGAGTGCTGGAGGGAGAGAAGAGTGCTGGAGGGAGAGGAGAGAGTTAGAGGGAGAGAGGGGCGCTGGAGGGAAAGAAGAGTGCTGGAGGGAGAGGAGAGTGCTGGAGGGAGAGGAGAGTGTTAGAGGGAGAGAGGGGCGCTGGATGAAGAGAAGAGTGCTGGAGGGAGAGGAGAGTGCTGGAGTGAGAGTGGGGTGCTGGAGGGATAGAAGAGTGCTGGAGGGAGAGAAGAGTGCTGGAGGGAGAGGAGAGAGTTAGAGGGAGAGAGGGGCGCTGGAGGGAAAGAAGAGTGCTGGAGGGAGAGAAGAGTGCTGGAGGGAGAGGAGAGTGCTGGAGTGAGAGTGGGGTGCTGGAGTGAGAGTGGGGTGCTGGAGGAAGAGAAGAGTGCTGGAGGGAGAGGAGAGTGTTAGAGGGAGATTAGAGTGTTAGAGGGAGAGGAGAGTGCTGGAGGAAGAGAAGAGTGCTGGAGGGAGAGGAGAGTGCTGGAGGGAGAGGAGAGAGTTAGAGGGAGAGAGGAGAGTGTTAGAGGGAGAGAGGAGAGTGTTAGAGGGAGAGAGGGGCGCTGGAGGGAAAGAAGAGTGCTGGAGGGAGAGGAGAGTGCTGGAGAGAGGGAGGCGGGGCTGGAGGGAAAAGAGAGTGTTAGAGGGATAGAGGGGTGCTGGAGGGAAAGAAGAGTGCTGGCGGGAGAGAAGAGTGCTGGAGGGAAAGGAGAGAGTTAGAGGGAGAGAGGGGCGCTGGAGGGAAAGAAGAGTGCTGGAGGGAGAGAAGAGTGCTGGAGGGAGAGGAGAGTGTTAGAGGGAGAAAGGAGTGCTGGAGGGAGAGAAGAGTGCTGGAGGGAGAGGAGAGTGTTAGAGGGAGATTAGAGTGTTAGAGGGAGAGGAGAGTGCTGGAGGAAGAGAAGAGTGCTGGAGGGAGAGGAGAGTGCTGGAGGGAGAGGAGAGAGTTAGAGGGAGAGAGGAGAGTGTTAGAGGGAGAGAGGAGAGTGTTAGAGGGAGAGAGGGGCGCTGGAGGGAAAGAAGAGTGCTGGAGGGAGAGGAGAGTGCTGGAGAGAGGGAGGCGGGGCTGGAGGGAAAAGAGAGTGTTAGAGGGATAGAGGGGTGCTGGAGGGAAAGAAGAGTGCTGGCGGGAGAGAAGAGTGCTGGAGGGAGAGGGGAGTGTTAGAGGGAGAGAGGGGCGCTGGAGGGAAAGAAGAGTGCTGGAGGGAGAGGAGAGTGCTGGAGGAAGAGAAGAGTGCTGGAGGGAGAGGAGAGTGCTGGAGTGAGAGTGGGGTGCTGGAGGGATAGAAGAGTGCTGGAGGGAGAGGAGAGTGCTGGAGGAAGAGAAGAGTGCTGGAGGGAGAGGAGAGTGCTGGAGTGAGATTGGGGTGCTGGAGGAAGAGAAGAGTGCTGGAGGGAGAGGAGAGTGTTAGAGGGAGATTAGAGTGTTAGAGGGAGAGAGGGGTGCTGGAGGGAGAGGAGAGTGTTAGAGGGAGAGAGGGGTGCTTGAGGGAGAGAAGAGTGCTGGAGGGAGAGAAGAGTGCTGGAGGGAGAGGAGAGTGCTGGGGGGAGAGGAGAGTGCTGGAGGGAGAGGAGAGTGTTAGAGGGAGAGAGGGGTGCTGGCGGGAGAGAAGAGTGCTGGAGGGAGAGAAGGGTGTTAGAGGGAGAGAAGAGTGCTGGAGGGAGAGGAGAGTGTTAGAGGGAGAGAGGGGTGCTGGAGGAAGAAGGGGGTGCTGGAGGGAGAGGAGAGTGCTGGGGGGAGAGGAGAGTGTTAGAGGGATAGAGGGGAGCTGGAGGGGGAGAAGAGTGTTAGAGGGAGAAAGGGGTGCTGGAGGGAGAGGAGAGTGTTAGAGGGATAGAGGGGTGCTGGAGGGAGAAAAGAGTGCTGGAGGGAGAGGAGAGTGCTGGAGGGAGAGGAGAGTGCTGGAGGGAGAGGAGAGTGTTAGAGGGAGAAAAGAGTTATAATTTTTCTCTGTTTAGGAGTGTTAAAGTTAGGAATCCTAACTTAAGAACTCCTAATTTTAAGACTTTCGGTATTCACAGAAGGCATTTAGGAGTCCTAAAGCTAGGAGTCCTAACTTCACGGTCAGGCCACGCCCACCCCTAAGCCTATGTAAGCGCTGACTGATAGCGCGTCACTTGGAAACTTCAGACCTCTGAGGCGGAAGCCGGAGGTGTTCTCACTCGTTTTTTAAAATTGTGTGATTTGTGTTTAAACATTATTTTAAACTTTGTGCACCTTACCCAGAGCTATTCTCTGCTACCCCCGCCAAGCAGGCACCCCACAAACAGCGGATATTAGCACTGTTCAGTGGGAAACAACCCACGGCCGCCATCGCTGCTGAAACGCGAGGCCACGCCCACCCGTCAGGCCACGCCCACCCCCTCTCTCTATAAATGTGCTTCCCACGCAAGCGCAGCGGACGAGCGCAGCGGGAGCGCCTAAGGCAAGCCTGTCTGCGCCCGTCCGCGCCTGGCCCGTGCCTAGGGCCAGTCCCCCTGGCTGTCGGGCTGTTTCTGGTCGTACTTGCTGGACCAGATCCCAGCTCCTCCTTCTAAAACCCACAACTTGCCCGTCCACTACACGTTGTAGTCCCTGTCACCTGGAGGATGCCCCTTTCCACTGCCTTCAATGTAATTTTACCCTCCCGCCTTGGAGCCTTCGCCCCTCTCCCTGCCTCAGCCTGCCGAAACGCCTGTCCCACCCTCTGACACTGAAAGCAGGTCTGATTAACTGCCGTTCCTTGCCCCGCCATTCCAACGAGATCTGGACGTCTATAGTTTCGGACGCCTGGGATATCCTGTTCCTTACCGAGTCCTGGCTTAGAGATACCTCTACCCCCGATATCCATCTAGCTACCCCTCCGGGCTATCTCTTAAAGGGCATCAATCGTGAAGGGGGCAAATTAGGAGGCGGTCTTGCCATTATCCTAAAATCCCACCTCAATCTGTCTATCACCAAACTGACGAATATCGGGATGATTGAAGCTATGTACTTCACTATCTCGGACACCGCGGCAGTAGTATTGGCGGGTACTCTAGTCTATAACCCTCCTACTGCCTCGTCTCTCTCTCTAACGGCATTTACCCACCTGATGGCTGATCTCTCCCTCAAGCACCAACATTTTCTGGTGCTTGGAGATTTCAACCTCCACGTGGACAACTCTCTCTGCTCGAAAGCTAACAACTTGCTAGAAACGATGCAGAGCCTGAACTTGCTTCAGTTAGTCAAGGGCCCTACACACACAGCTGGGCATACACTTGACCTTATCTTTGCTACTTTCTCGAAAAATGTGTCCAGACTCAATTCCGCACTGCTCCTTGCCATCGATTCCATCGCCCCTCTCAAACCCATCACCTCTGCTAGAACACGCCCCTCTGCCCCTTGGTTCTCTCCAACCCTCCGTGAGGAAAAAAGCCGCTGCAAACTACTTGAACGCAAGTGGCGGCAGAACTATGACCCTGAATCCAAAGCAATTTACAAAACCGCTCTGAAAAAATTTCTTAAACTAAAAAAAGCTACCATGAGAGACTACTTCTCACTACAAATCTCCAACGCTAAGAACTCCTCTAAAACTCTTTTTAATATTGTCAAAGAATTTGTAAATCCCCCCGCCAGGGCCGCGCAGAACCCCTCTAGCCAGGCACTATGCGATGGACTGTCTGACTATTTCCTTGAAAAAATTGGAAAATTAGAACTTCGTTTCCTACTGAGGAATCTCCCCTGGTCCCCCTGTGATGGCCCCGGAATTATTACAGTCTTATAACGAGCTGACTCTGTAGACCGCATTCAGGCTATTCACCCAGTGCAGATCTGGTTCTCCTTCCGACTCAATTCCTGCCAAGACCATGGGTGACCTGGCCCCCTCACTGGCTAGCCCTTTTCTTTCTATCTGGAATGCCTCCCTCCATCATGGCATATTTCCAACTTCGTGGAAGGAAGCTCTGCTGGTCCCCATTCTGAAAAAGCCTGATGCTGATCCTACAAAATTTTCCAACTATCGCCCCATCTCCCTCCTCTCCAAACCCGCAAAAATTCTGGAAAAGGCCGACAGCTGCAACTAACAGAATATCTAGAAAATAACTCTTTACTACACGACTCCCAATCCCGCTTCAGAGCAGGTTTCAGCACTGAGACTGCTCTCTTGGAAGTGGCTGAGACTATCCGTGAGTGTGTGGATAGGGGCGAGGAGGCCATGCTGGTCCTCCTCGACCTATCCGCTGCTTTTGATACGGTTTCACATAAAATCCTATTAAACCGTCTAAAGCAGGTCGGAATCGGTGGCTCCGCTCTCGCCTGGATTGAGTCCTTCCTCACTGGCAGAACTCAGAAGGTGGCGCTCAAGCCTTTCAAATCAGAGGGTAAACCCCTGCTGTGTGGTGTCCCGCAGGGCTCTGCCCTGAGCCCTCTGTTTTTTAACGTTTATCTCGCACCCTTGGCCGCAGTGGTGGAGTCTTGTGGAGTCAGAGTGGTCTCTTACGCTGATGATACTAAGCTGATATTCTCTTTTAGAGACCACTCAGACTCCACCTTTGCCAACTTCCGCCAATGTCTGGACAACATCTGTGCCTGGATGACCAACAACCACCTTAGACTTAATGCTGACAAGACAGAAGTCCTGTTTTTTAACCAGAAAACTCCAATATCCCCCAGCCTGTGGTGGCCCACAGTACTTAACCCTGTGCCCACCCCTGTTCAATCAGCACGTAACCTGGGCTTTCAATTCGATGACTCACTCTCTTGCAAAGCGCAAATCAACAAGGTCACCTCTGCCTGCTTCACGAAGCTTCGCATGATTAAAAAGTTCTTTCCTTACCTTCCCTTGGACGCCCGCAGAACGATCACTCAGGCCCTCATCACATCTCATCTAGACTACGCCAACAGCTTATATGACGGTGCCCCTCAATATCTGATCGATCGTCTTCAGATCGTTCAGAATGCGGCAGCCAGACTGATCGGAAATATCCCCTACCGTCAGTCGGTTGCCTCCTATTGCAAAGAGCTCCACTGGCTCCCCATTGCAAGCCGCATTCAATTTAAGATCCTCACCCTCGCCTTTCGCGCTATCAACGGCCTTGGGCCTGGATACCTGAAAAGCGAGTGGCAATATCTCAATCTGTCAGATCACTGAGATCTAACAACTTACGCCTCTTGATTGCACCTCGCTTTCGACGTTCCAGAATGGGCGGCAGAGGGTTCAGCGTAATTACTGCTAAACTATGGAACTGCCTCCCACTCGACCTCAGGTTCTGCCCGTCTGAATCCATCTTCCGTAGTAAATTAAAAACATGGCTGGTCTCCAGATTATGACTCTAGTCTTGCAATCGGCTTGATTCTCTCCTTCTTTTCTGAGTTTCTGTTTTAGCGCCGGGACACCCCTCCGGGGGTAGCTGCGCGCTGTATAAGCTACTTAAATTAAAATAAATAAATAAACTTCGGTGAATACCGAAATGAGTAAGTGCGGTCTGTGAATACCAAATTGGTAGTAAGTTTAGGATTTTGTCTTAAGTTAGTTCTGTGCATCGGGCCCGTAGTGATTTAATCTCGTTGTAAAACACGGATATGGACTCTCTTGTCTTTCACTATTGGAATAGCTCCTAGACACGTGACAATGATTTTCCTGTGCTGGATGGAGACTAGAGGGAGGAATTTACGAAGCATCCGAAGGATGCCGAAACATTTCCCAGTAAGAGATGAAATATGCGGTCCGAAAGATAACTCATTGTCAATCATAACTCCCAAATTTTTGGCTTTCAAAGACGAACTAGTGGGAGGAAACATATCCTGCGGCCACCAGGGTTTCCAATCAGGCTCAGAGGTACAACCAAAGAAGAGCAACTCCGACTTGTCGGAGTTGCACTTCAGCCCATGACGTCCAAACCACTCAAAAACAGCGCTCAAACAGCCCCTGACCTGGGCATCGTCAAACAGGCCATCCTTGTTGCTTACAAAGAGGAGCTGGGTGTCGTCAGCATAGGTGACAATCCGGGCGCCGAAAGACTCCGCCGTCACCGCCAGGGGGGCCATAAAGATGTTAAAAAGGAGGGGGCTCAGGATGGAACGTTGGGGAACCCCCACTTCTAGCGGTGACATTTCGGCGGAGTAGGGAGGCGTCCAGATTGTCTGTCGGCGGTCGGCTAAGAAGGATTTAAGCCAATTACACACCGTACCCCGCAGACCAAAGTCCCAGAGTCTGGAAAGAAGAAGTGCGTGGGGAACGGTGTCGAAAGCCGCCGACAGGTCTAGCATAATCAGTACCACTTTTCTTCCAACATCCAACTCCTCCCTGATGGCATCTGTGACTTCAAGGAGCGCAGTCTCCGTGCTGAAATTTGCACGGAAGCCAGATTGAGTGCTATGCAACAGACCCTTTTCCTCGATGAAATTAGAAATAGATCTGTGAACAAACCTCTCAGTCACTTTCGCCAGAGCAGGGAGTAGGGAGATGGGTCTGTAATTGGCATGGACTGAAGGTTCGAGCGCTGTTTTTTTAATGAGTGGCAGGATCATGGCGCTCTTCCAAGCCTTAGGAACTACCCCGGAAGAGAGCGACAAATTCAGGATAGAACAGGTGCCATATTTGCTAGACACTTGGCAGGGCAAGGATCCTGTGGAGATCCGGATTTAAGACTTGCCAAGATGTCAAGAGAACTCTCATGATCTAATGGGGGAAAATCACACAGGAAGGGACCATGGTCTGGCAAGGGACACCCCAGACTCATCGTATGCTGCTGAAAAGTGGACTGGAGAGATTCTTGAATAGTGGTAATTTTCTGTACAAAATAGACAGCCAATTCCTTCAGCCAAGCTTCAGAGTGAGCATGGGTCGGAGTATAAGCAGAAAGAGAGGTGAAATCTTTTACCACCCTGAAAATTTCCTTGCAAGAATGCTCCGTCTCATTTATTCTAGATTCCAGATAGGATTTTTTACCTTCCCAAATTGATTTATGGTAGGCTCGAGTCAGCGTCTTAAAATTCAGCCTCTCAGTATGATCGTAAGATCGCCTCCATGCTTTCAGCTTTCTTAAGATCTTGTCGTGCTTTTTTTAAATGAGGGGTAAACCATGGGGCAGATGTCCTCTTATCGGCAGAATTTTGTTTCTTGGCCGGAACCAAGCTCTCTAGACGATCTGTGAGCCAGTTATGAAAGAGAGCAATGTAATCCTCTACATTGTCAGAGGTAGGACAAGGGAAATTTGTTAAAGCATTTGATAGCATCTCTCTAGTCAGAAGATGGAAAGATTTAGAGAGATGCTTTAACGACCCAGCAGGTTTGGACCGTGATGAAGCCATGACAGGGATGGAAAAAGTAATGAGAAAATGATCTGACCACAAAACTGGCATGGGAGGGTCAACACAGATAGGAAGAGTAGAAAAGATCTGGTCCAACGTGTGGCTTTATTATGAGACGGTCCGACCACATAAGGAAATAGGCCGAGCACGGAAGTAATATCCAACAGTTTTTGAGTGTCCGGATCTGAACTATTGTCCATATGAATATTTAAGTCACCCAATAGAAGGCAATGATTGGACCTAAGGCATGGGGTCGATAGGGCTGCCTGCAGTTCCTCTAGAAACGGCCCCACCGAGCCTGGTGGTCTGTATACAAGAATACCAGTACAAGCTTGGGAGGATGAGAGCTGGAGAGTGAAGCCAAGGGCTTCACTGCCCTGTATATTATCTACAGGGAACGTGCGACATGCTATGTTCTTATTTACTATGATAGCCACTCCACCGCCTCTACCAGATGGCCTGTCTTTCCTAAAAATATTGTAAGCGGAGGGTACGGCTTTTGCCAAATCGGGGGCAGAAGAGTCAGACAACCAAGTTTCCGTCAGGAACAAACAGGATACCTTTGAATCCTGTAACATATTCCAAATGTCTAGAGCGTGGCCAGGTAAGGATCTGGTATTCAGTAGTAAACATTGATGGTGGATGGGTGGGCTAACCTGTGTAAGTGATTTCCGATCAGGAATATTTACAACAAGGGGTGGTGAGGGACAGTCTCTGAATTAAGCAGAAAGCTCTCACCCAGTCAAGAGATCAGGGCTAGATCCAACACCGTTTTTTAGCTCACTGCACCATCCCAGTTTCAGAACCTGGCTGTATGCAAATTAGTCTGTTCCTGTCCCAGTGCATGATGGGAACAGGGCAAACCAAACTACAAAAGCCAATTCTTACACTGGGAAGGAAACAAGCTCCCGGGGACCGGTTTCTGGCATTACAGCCGTCTTCGGCCCGGTTTGCTTGAATCCTGATGGTGCAATGAGCAAGGGTCTCACATCTGAGAATACCCTTCCACGCTTAGGGTGGACAAAAATATTTACAACAAGGGGTGTCCATATGAATATTTAAGTCACCCAATAGAAGGCAATGATTGGACCTAAGGCATGGGGTCGATAGGGCTGCCTGCAGTTCCTCTAGAAACGGCCCCACCGAGCCTGGTGGTCTGTATACAAGAATACCAGTACAAGCTTGGGAGGATGAGAGCTGGAGAGTGAAGCCAAGGGCTTCACTGCCCTGTATATTATCTACAGGGAACGTGCGACATGCTATGTTCTTATTTACTATGATAGCCACTCCACCGCCTCTACCAGATGGCCTGTCTTTCCTAAAAATATTGTAAGCGGAGGGTACGGCTTTTGCCAAATCGGGGGCAGAAGAGTCAGACAACCAAGTTTCCGTCAGGAACAAACAGGATACCTTTGAATCCTGTAACATATTCCAAATGTCTAGAGCGTGGCCAGGTAAGGATCTGGTATTCAGTAGTAAACATTGATGGTGGATGGGTGGGCTAACCTGTGTAAGTGATTTCCGATCAGGAAGGCGCCAACCACATGCACTACACCCTTTCTTCAGAGCCCGCCCTCCTGGGAATACATGATGGCAGCGACCACACGGAGGACGGAGAGTACGCAGCTCGGGCTGGAATACGTGAGCATACTAAGGCGCAATTTGCCATTAGCTCAGGAAATGGAAAAGTAAATAGCCGTCCGCTTCCGTGCCGCAGACTGGCTACTCTTTGGCGCCTCTTCGGCGCGTATACGGCGCTACCGCTGCCCGTCACCGCTGCGCTAGGTAGGGAGAGGTCTTATAGATTAGGTGAGGGTGGAGACTAGCCCGTCAACCTCCCCAAGATGGCTGACCAGGATGGAACAACCAGGAAGTGGTGTCGCTTCAACCTCCCTCATTAAAACAGAGTAGAATGCTTGCAGTATTCCTAGTCACAGTCAAGCGCTAGCGCTACGATCTTCGTTGGTCAATGATCGTGCGCGAATGACTCCCGCCCTAAAATAGTCAGGGCGAGGGGGAGACTAGCCCGTCAACCTCCCCAAGATGGCTGGCCAGGATGGAACAACCAGGAAGTGGTGTCGCTTCAACCTCCCTCCACGACAATCAGCACAGAAGCTGTGGTGGACCAGGGAGTAGCGACCAGAATGCAAGTAAGAGCTCAGAAATCGTTTTAAAAACGCATATTATCACACTCAATAGGTTTTTAAAATATCATTAAAACAAAGTAGAATGCTTGCAGTAATCCCAGTCACAGTCAAGCGTTAGCACGACGATCTTCGTTGGTCAATGATCGTGCGCGAATGACTTCCGCCCTAAAATAGTCAGGGCGAGGGGGAGACTAGCCCGTCAACCTCCCCAAGATGGCTGGCCAGGATGGAACAACCAGGAAGTGGGCATGGGATGGGGCCAGTATGAGGTGGGCATGCGGTGGGCATGGGGAGGCTGCACTCACTGAATCCGGAATGTCCTTCTGTCCTGCACAAGTGTATTCAGGCTGGACTGGGTGCGGCGAAGGTAGTTGATAAATGTCCGGCGCGCGGGGCATTTGGCGTGCATCTTCCGCACAAAGGTATCCTCGAATTCAGATATGCAAGGTTGTTCGAGCGCTGACCCCCAGTTTGCACCTTTTATGGCCTGTTCATACTCACTCAACTATATATAGTCTATGTAGTATGTGCAGGTGAACTGGTAATAGTAAGCTGAACAACTTTCCTGTGAATAGAGGCTGGTCCGGTGTCTCTGGAAGGGCTGGTACTTGTCCAGGAGGACCTCACCATCCCTGATGTACCCAACAATGTGTGCTGAGATGGGCCTTGTGGCCCCGGGCCCCGTCAGCCCCTGCAGAGCAGCCAGGTAGATGTTCATGTGCACGTGCATCGTGGCCCCGTGCATCCAGATCTTGAGGGCCCTGGTGTTGAGTTGGCCATCTTTGAGCATGGAGTTGCGCACTCTCACCAGCTGCTCGTGAAGCTTCCTCTCATACTCAGCAGTCACTGAGTTGGACTTGGCCCTTTTCCTCAAAAAGATTTCGCTTTTACCCCCCTAATGTAGGATGTCTCCCCCATGGTAAATAAAGTTGTATAGGCCATGTATGGTGTGAGACGCCATGTTAAGGTGTAATGTTAAATGCAATGCAATGGTGTGTACACTTATTTTCCCCCATTGTAAACATGTACCCTGTTGAAATGCTCTATCTGTAATGTCTGACATGGCTGTGCGTTGTGCCACCTGACTGCAGGAGGTTAGCAGTCTAGTTGTTAGGTACCCAGCAACCCCCACTTTTGGAGGGACGCCTGGCACCCAGGGTGTTCTACTCCTCCCCCTGAGCCAGTTTAGACCAGTTTGCCCCAACATTCCAGAAGGCTCTCTCACTGTCTGGGAGGAGGGTATAAGTAAGGGGGATGTGCCACCATGCAGAGAGACAGAGCTGGGACAGGAATGTGAGGGGACCTGCTGCCAGGGGATACCTCCACTTGGGCCTGTGAGCTGGACCCTGCACCCATCCAGAGCCTCCCTACTGTCCCCAGGGCTTCTGAGCCCCACTTCAGGAGTTCAGGCTGCCGTGTAGGAGGAGGGCCACGCTGCAGTGGAGATGGTGAAAGCCTACCACCCTGTTTTGATGACGCCCCCACTACCTGCTGACCTGGCCCAGTAGTGCCTACTGCTTTGTCCCCAGGGCCCCTGAAGAAGGAGGGCCCCCCAGGTCCCTGGAGCTGTCAGGACCCCGCATCACGCAAGCGCTGCGTGAAGAAGCGCCCAAGAAGGGAAGGAGTGCTGTGGACTGGACCCCCAGGAGGTGAGAAAAGTTACCCTGGAATCCCTGGGCCTGCTGCTGGGACTGTCCGCCCCCTTGCGATGTGTGCCTGCCAAGCGCTGTACCTGCAAGCGCTATCCTCGTGAAGCTGTGGCCCTTTGGAAGCGCTGTGCTATGAGGAGCTGCTTGTTAAGCGCTATAACTTTGAAGTGCTGGGGAAGTGCTACATTCCTGTCCCCAAAGCGCCTTTGTGTACTTGAAGCGCTATTATTTCCCAGAGCAGGAAGGAGCATTGTGTGGCCCCAAAAGGAACTGTGGACCTGAATAGCGCCGCGGGTGCCTACCCCGCATTTTGGCGCGTTTTTGAGTGTTATGAAAAAGGAGCCTACCCCTTATCGCTGCTGATCTCATTGTCGCGAACACACACTGAAAATGCCCCCTTCTCACACTACGTACAATATGATTTAGAACAAAGACCAAATAAAAGAGTTCATTGAATCTGGTCTGGTACATTTATTTATACCTTTTACTCATATTTTGATAGAAACTAATTTACTCCTGGAATTTTTGAAGGCCAGAACCAGGGATACACAATTCGATCTTATTCAATTAGTAAAAAACATTTCAAGCTCACAAAGAACATCATGACAACACTTAAAGAGAAAACATGAACAAATAAATCACATTACATCCAAACAAACATGTGCAAGAATATATTTCAGAAATTCAAAAAACACATTAGGTTATTCCATTATTCACATTCCTATGAAGACAAAAGTTCTAACAAGAGCAACAACGCCTTTATCTCCTAATCAAAGTCACTAGATGAAGTGATTAGCTCTTGTTTGATTTGCCGACGCGTTTCGGGTTAGAGTCATTGCTCCCCCAACCCTCATCAGGGCTCTGTTACTGATCTGTATAGGATGTAGAAAAACGAGGTTTTAATAACAACCCTTTTCGCCTCTATTCTAACTGTAAAACTATTTGGACCACATAGTTTTTGTACCTGTATTTATTTGAGCAGGTGACCATTAATAACTTCCGTCGATAAGTGTAACTCTTTTCTTCAAGTGGCAGCTGGTACACTTTATATTCTAAAAAGGTAATCACAAAATACTACTGTGTGTAGGTTCTATTTTTGTTAAACTAGTCCTAGACTAGGTGGAGGTAAATTAAAATAGAGAATTTCATACCTCTATCTACGCGAAATGGCGCTGTGGGGAGGGGCGGAGGAGTATCTGTGTCTCTTTGCTTTTTTACCTACATGACAAAAAGATAAACGTGGGGCTTTTAGTCCCATTCATCGTAGCACTAGGCATTTGTATCTTACATACAAACGCGATGTGTCTCCTACCTTAATCTTGATGCAATCTCCTGTTATAGCTAGGCTGCGCCGCCTGTTTACAAGTCTTCATGGCCGCCGCCTATAAAAACAATGCCATTCCGTTATATTGGGGCGTGTAACTATGGATTATTAAAGATTGAAGAGTCGATCTTCCACTTGTACCTGCCAAAGTTGTTAGAGGAAAATAATTCCTCTCACCCCCGTCTTGTGCCCAGTCCGGGGCAGAATGCTCAAAAAAGGAGGGGAAATCCCTCTGTTCCTCGTCGTTGGCTGCACGCCGAGGCCAGCTGCATTAGTCACGCTGTAAACAAACAAGCTGCGGAAAGTTAAGCATTCGCGTCTTTTCGACTTTAAGATTACAACGCGCGAGCGGTGAGCCGCGCCTGGTTGTTCAACGTTACCTGCACTGCGGTTCTGCTCCGCTTCGGCTGATACGTATTGCCGCTACTCCAAGTCGGTACTGGCGCCGCCTAAACTGGCTGCATATGAAACCAGCAATTGCTTCGAATCGCTGGCAAGACCTGGTTTTTCTTTTTAGTGCATTGTGGGGGCAGTAGTTTATACAGGGCTGTGTTAGTTTCCCAAAAACGCCCGTGTTGGTGCGAAAACGCTCTTGGAACCGGAAGGTCACTCGAGTGTTCAAAGATGGGGGGTGAAGAAAACTTTGATATAAATAAAGGCATTCTATGCAGGGTTAATATTGTATTCATTCCCAAGGTTTTATAGGCGGCCATTTATCTCATGCGATTGATACAGAATATCACAATCTCCATTGTAACCCGTAACAGGTAATAGGGCGCCAAACCTCAAAGTCTTGACAATTCCGACATGCTGTTTAATCCGGTCATTATACAATTGAATTTGAGAATCAAATATGCTTCCTTTTCCAACAGTTTACTTTCAACATCACGAGGGCGCTGTACATTATTCATTGAGAAAAGGACCAACCATTTAAAGTCATTTTCGGTGTGGGACATTTCCACATAATGTTCCACCATCGGAGCAGTCAGTATTTTCCTTTTTATTCTCGACCTGTGCTGCCCTATTCGTAGGTTGACCTGCTGATTTGTCTTGCCTATGTAGATCTTGCGACAAGGGCAAATTATCACATAGACTACGTTATGAGTCTTACAATTCGAAAAACCAGTGTGTCTCCATCTTACTCCCTGGTGTTCAAACTCAGCTCCTTCAATTGTATTGGCACATGAGACACAATTGCCACATTTATGATGGCCTTCTATGGGTTTCATGTCCCACAGAGCAAGAAGGTCACGTTTGGGTTGCGGCTTTGAAAGATCTGCTCTGACAAGTTGTTGACCCAAGCTCTGGTTCTTCTTGTATGCGAAGATGGGGCGTGGGAAAGGACACTCTAAGTCCTCCAAGAGGTGCCAATTTTTAAGCACAGCCTGTCTGAGTTTATGTGTGTCCGGCCCAAAGGTGGTCACACATACTACTCGGTCTAACTGTTTCTTTTCTTTTGGTTGTAGTAGTACCTCACATGGAGTGCATCTTGCTCTCTTATAAGAATGCTTCAAGAGCTTCTTAGGATATCCTCTATTAGTCATCTCGCTGCAGAACGCCTGGGCATGATGGTCGTAGTCCTGTATTTCTGTGCAATTTCTCCTAATGCGCAACATTTGGCCATATGGCAAATTTGCCTTAAGGCTTCTGGGATGATAGCTTTTATGGTGCAAGGTGGTATTCTTAACTGTGGATTTCTTATATAGCGATGTTTTTAATGCTCCATCTACACAGGTCAACTCTACGTCCAGGAAGGTCATTCTCGTGGTGCTTTCCTCCATGGAGAACTTGATGTCTCCATGTCTAGTATTGATCCAGTCGTGGAACGCCAATAGTTCGGTCTGACTCCCCTCCCACAGGAGCCAGACGTCATCTATATAGCGCCACCACTGGATAATACTTTTGGTGTATGGGTTATTATTCTCCACAAACATGGTCTCATACTGTGCCATGTAGAGCAACGCCATTTCTGGGGCATAAGGACACCCCATGGCGGCGCCCATGATCTGCATGTAAAACTGGTCGTTAAATAGGAAGTCGTTTTTTTTTAGAGCTATCTCTGCAAGTTTCAAAATGAATGAGGTCGGCACCCTGTGCGGCTTTTCTCTTTTCTCCAAATATAGCTCAATTACCTCAAGAGCTTCCTCTTTGGGAATTTGTGTGTATAGGGACGTTACGTCCATCGTCACCATTCTTTGCTTTACAGGATCAAATTTTGTTCCTTCAACTTTTGTTAAAAAGTCTGTGGTATCTTTAAGATACGATTTTACTTCCTTCAAGAAGGGTTTTAAAAAGAAATCCACGTATTTGGATATTGGCTCCAAACAGGAGTCACAGCCCGAAACAAGCGGGCACCCTGGTGGTTCGGCTAGGTTTTTATGTATTTTGGGCAAGAGGTACAAAACCGGTATTCGCGGGAATTGTTTGTTTAAAAAGTCAAATTCTTTCTTGCCCAAAAAACCTTCTTCTTTTCCTAGTGTCAACACTTCAACGATTTGCCCTTGGATTTGCCTCGTTGGGTCTTCTTTTAGAGGCCGGTACCATGTAGTGTTGTTCACTTGTTTGAGGCCCTCAGCGACATATTTGTCGCGGGGCCAAATCACAACCGCTCCCCCCTTGTCTGCCTGTTTTATGACCAGGGAGGGGTCTTCTTTGAGACTTTGTATTGCCTGCAATTGTCCTTTACTGATATTGGGGGGCAAGTATTTCTTAGTTCTTTCCATTTTATTAATCGATGATATTAAGATTTGTTCAAAGGCCTGAATCTGTTTCGGGATATTTTGATGTGGAACAAATCTAGATTTATTTCTAAGCCCAGTAGTTTCGTTGCTTTCAGACATCGGTTGATTAAAGATGAAGGCTTTAAGCCTCAACTTCCTACAGAAATCTAAAGTTTCTATTTTTAATCTCGTATAGTCTGTATGTTTGCATGGGACACATTTTAGGCCTAGATTTAATAATGTCTCCTCATGGTTAGTTAACACACGTTCAGATAAATTCACAACTACATTTGGTTTCTCCATGACTTGTAGAACCGGTTGCGTGTTCGCATCTCCCATGGGGCTTTGTATCTGGTTTTTCCTTGTTGGCCCCTCTCTAAAAAAGACACCTGCTTGCGTGAATTCTTGCCTCTTGAGTCTGTATCTGATGATTCTGATGATGATGTCTCAGAAAAAGTGGTGAAACGATTTCGAGATCTACCTTGATAATCGTACAGCGCCCTACGCGATTCCGCCTGAGTATAGTAGTCCTCTTTAAGAAAAGGATATACTTGTTCTATTTTGAAGGATTTAATATCCTTCTCGTATTTCAGACTTTTATTGTTGATCGTGATGTCTTTAAAGACCTGGATGTCTTCTTCAATTTTGTCAAGGAGAGTTTTGGCGTCCGTTACTGCCGGGTTGTTAGCTATGGCTTTTGTTAATTCCTCTATCTCCTCCCATTCCTTCACACATAACCTTTGTGCCGTCTCAATGGTGTGGACCATGAGGTCCCGGCTCCATTTAGTATTTATGTAACTGAATCCTTTTTTGTATTCAGTGTTTTCCACAAAGATAACACGTATATTCTTCACCTGGAGACCCCAGGGAATGGTTCCACCCTGCAAATGTTTAAGTAGAAAATAACCGTGAAGTTCGGTTCTCACATGCTTTTTGTGGAGTCTTGTAAGTTTTTCTGACTCGTTCTGCTGCTTCGCAGTAGTACTTAAAGCTATAGATCCAAATGGTGAAGAGGCTATGAGCGACTGAATATGGCTCTCACTAAAAGAAAGTGTATCCTTGTCTGCCATAATCTTGGAAGGATCTAAGACCCTTTTCCACCTGAGGTGTAATTACTGCCCCTATTCACTCTCATTGTCGCAGCCCGGGGAGTGTTGGTGCTGATGTAAGCCGCAGTAATCACCGCCGCGGCCCGGCGCTACATTGGGGAGGCCTCTGCTGCTGTGGGTGTCGTGGCGGCGGCCCCTGGCACCAGGAGAAGGCTGCAGAAGTGAGGAGAGGGCCGTGCTAGGCCCTGAAGCCGCGGAGTGCCAGCATCATGTGGCTGGGGCACCGGTGACGTCAACAGCCGCGCCCCAGCCCGCCGCGCACAGATTGACCCGAGCGGCCGCGCTCACTGAAGGCCACGCAGCGATTGGATGCCGGCCGGGCAGCCAGAAGAGGCTGCCGGGAGCTAGAGGAAGCCTCAGGGACCAGGAGGGAGCCCCGTGTCCACCGAAGCGACCGGAGCGGGAGCCCACCCCGCCGGTCTGAGCCCCCACCTGCTGCAGAAGACAGAAGACCAGGGGCTCAGAACGGAGCCCCCGGTCAGAAGACCGGTGAAGCTGCCGGCAAGAGCCTGCAGGGCCCCCAGGAAGAGGGGAGAGCCACGCAGAGCCAGAGGTCATCCGGCAGGGACCAAATCAGCCAGAACATCACCGAGGGGAGCTGCGGATGGGCGAGGGCTCCCTCGGCCCGCCCCAGACCTCAATGAGGAGCCGGTGAGTGGGGCGTGTGCTGGAGTTGGGGGGAGTGTCGGGGCACAGGTTCGGTGCCCGCCCCCTGGAGACTGTAGTGGGGTCCGTTGTCCCGGATTAGCCTGGGGAGAGCCTGCAACTGGGTCCAGAATGGCTGGAAGTCCCCCGAATGGGGCCAGGACCTAAATTAGGCCCTCAGTGTTTGTTGGTTGGGGCCTGGAGCCGGGGCACAGGGTTGGTGCCCGCCCCACCATGACTTGCAATCTTGGAGACCTCGTGATAGGCGACAATGTTTTAGGTGCCCCCATTTGGCCCTGCTTGGATGGCAGTCATACCCTGAACTGGGCGACAGCCTGAAGCGCAAACTGTTGTAGGCCGGATGTCAATGTTTTGCCCCCAGTGTTTTGTTTGATGGTGCACTCACCTGCCCCAGGGTCCTCTAAAGAGCTATTGATGCCCCAGGTTAAGTGTGTTATGCCTAATGTTTATCTTTTTGCATAGGTCTGGCTGTTATATGCAGACTGACGTTACCACTGAGGCTAAGATTTTACGCCTATTAATTGATTGTATGCTGATGTCATGCCTACTGTTTTCCCTGACTAAGGTATATGCCCCCATGGTAAATGTGATTCGGGCCTGGTTTATTTTAGGTGTTCCTCCTGTGGCTAAAGCTGTTGATACCACTTATATGTGCACAGTAGTACAGGCCTAATGAGTTCAGGCATGTTGTGCTTGCCTGCCTAATGTTTCATCTTATCCTGATCTGCCCACAGGCTAATGCCTAGTGTTCTTTCCCTCATCTTGATACTGCTGATTAGTGGAAAGTTTAGTCCTGCTCAATGAGGTGGTTACTCCCATTTAATGAAATGTTTATGCCTGATTAAGGAAATGTTTTCCCTATGCCAGATGTTACGGCCAGGTGCCGCCTGTTTCTTACCATAGGAGATGCGTATGCAGGCCCGGTTGTGCTGCTATGACTTCTTGCCTAATGTGTATCTTATGTTGAATGCTTTATTTTACGCCTACAGCTTACTTCTAGGTGAGGCCAAGGATTAAGGTCTGAGTTTGCCCTGCAATATTGATCCTATGTTTTATGCATTTCCTGACATTCTTTTTATTTCAGCAGGACACTAATGGACTTCCTTAACCCTTTTTCTTATTTCTCCCATTTTTCCTTGGAAATAATCCCCTTGATATACTTTGCTCTGGTGCCAGTTGGCCCCCCGTTGTGATTACTGCTGTTATTGTGTTTTACCTTCGCAGGTTGGAGATAATACAGAACTTATTCTTTTTCCAACCAGAAGCAGTGTTGTGTCTCTTTTGTGGTGTGCCTGGTGCGTCATATGTGGGTACTGTGTGGATGCTTCACATGTCCTCTGAAGTTTGGCCTGCCCGCTCTGCTCCATGCTACCCCCCGTAGAATTGGTAACCCCATTTATAACACTCTGCCACCAGCTTCTAGGTGTCTCTGACACTCGCCTTCCATCACCTTCTGTAGACTTTCATCAGGACCCGGATCCCAGACACCTTCTCCTGGGCGAAGACCTTCTTCAGGACACTCTCAAAGTCGGGGCCCCTCTTCACGCTTTTCAAGAACATGTCCAAGAATATGGACAGGAAGAAGGCGCCGATGCCAAAGGTGTGGGGGGCGGAAGTCAGGCCCCGAAGAGGGTGATCATCTGGCGGGTGTCATCTGGGACCTTGGGGCCTTCATCTCCTGGTTGTAGGTGGTGAGGGCACCGGTGGAGCCCACGTCCAGGAACTCCACGAAGTGCTCTTCTCGGTCCAATCTGTCTCCCCAGAGACGGTCACAGCCCAAGCTGAAGAACTCCACCTCCACCAGCCTCTCGGAGGAGCACTTTAACCCCATGGCACCAGGGAGACAGGAGCGGTCTCTGCCCACAAGAGCAGTCTCTGCAGAGTGAGAGCCTCGTCCAATGACTGTGGTCTCTGTTCGGTGACAGTCTGGTCAAACAGAGTGCTCTCTGCTCATCGAGACTTCTTAGAGCGGTCTTTGCTCACCGACATTCTCTGCCCGTAAGAGCGGTCTCTGCTCACTGCGACAGACTGGTCTAACAAAGCGCTCTCTGGTCAATGAGTCTTCTTAGAGTGGTCTCTGCTCACCGACAGTCTCTGCCACAAGAGCGGTCTCTGCTGAGTGAGACCTTCACCCCAGAAGAGCCGTCTCTCCCCAGCCCGGGCTCACACACCTCGTCAGCGTGCACAGGAGGAAGCGCCATCTCTGATGCTGCTCACAGGGCAGGGCTGCTCTTATACAGCCCCTGCACAGACCTCTTGGCCCCATGCCAAGGAGGTGGGGGGAGTACATGGGGCAGGGGAGATTGAAGCCACCTTTCATGTTCTCCTCACTAATCACCCTGGGCTGGAGGGAACCTGTCTTCAGTACACAGACCCTGGGCAGGAGGGAACCAGTCTTCAGTACACAAACCCTGGGCTCGAGGGAACCTCTCTTCGGTAAACAGACCCTGGTCGGGAGGGAACCTGTCTTCAGTACACAGACCCTGGGCAGGAGGGAACCTGTCTTCAGTACACAGACCCTGGGGTACAGAGAACCTGTCTTCAGTACACAGACCCTGGGCTGGATGAAACCTGTCTTCAGTACACAGACCCTGGGGTAGAAGGACCTTGTCTTCAGTACACAGACTCTGGGAGGGAGGGAACCTGTCTTCAGTGCACAGACCCTGAGGTAGTGAGAACCTGTCTTCAGTACACAGACCCAGGGGTAGAGGGAACCTGTCTTCAGTACACAGACAATGAGATAGTGGGAACCTGTCTTCAGTACACAGACCCTGGGCTGGAGGGAACCTGTCTTCAGTACACAGACCCAGGGGTAGAGGGAACATGTCTTCAGTACACAGACTCTGGGAGGGAGGGAACCTGTCTTCAGTACACATACCCTGGGCTGGATGGAACCTGTCTTCGGTACACAGACCCTGGGGTAGAGGGACCCTGTCTTCAGTACACAGACACTGGGAGGGAGGGAACCTGCATTCAGTACACAGACCCTGGGCTGGATGAAACCTGTCTTCAGTACACAGACCCTGGGGTAGAGGGACGCTGTCTTCAGTACACAGACTCTGGGAGGGAGGGAACCTGTCTTCAATGCACAGACCCTGGGATAGAGGGAAACTGTCTTCAGTACACAGACACTAGGCTGGGGGAACCTGTCTTCGGTACACAGACCCTGAGGTAGTGGGAACCTGTCTTCAGTACACAGACCATGAAATAGTGGGAAACTGTCTTCAGTACACAGACCCAGGGGTAGAGGGAACCTGTCTTCAGTACACAGGCCCTGGGGTAGAGGGAACCTGTCTTCAATACACAGACTCTGGGAAAGAGGGAACCCGTGTTCAGTACCCAGACTCTGAGGTAGAGGGAACCTGTCTTCAGTACACAGACCCAGGGTTAGAGGGAACCTGTCTTCAGTACACGGGCCCTGGGGTAGAGGGAACCTGTCTTCAGTACACAGACCCAGGGGTAGAGGGAACCTGTCTTCAGTACACAGGCCCTGGGGTAGAGGGAACCTGTCTTCAATACACAGACTCTGGGAAAGAGGGAACCTGTGTTCAGTACCCAGACTCTGAGGTAGAGGGAACCTGTCTTCAGTACACAGACCCTGGGGTACAGGAAACCTGTCTTGAGTACACAGACTCTGGGATAGAAGGAACCTGTCTTCAGTACACAGACTCTGGGATAGAGGGAACCTGTCTTCAGTACACAGACACAAGGCTGGGGGAACCTGTCTTCAGTACACAGACCCTGAGGTAGTGAGAACCTGTCTTCAGTACACAGACCCTGGGGTAGAGGGAACCTGTCTTCAGAACACAGACAATGAGATAGAGGGAAACTGTCTTCAGTACACAGACACTAGGCTGGGGGAACCTGTCTTCGGTACACAGACCCTGAGGTAGTGGGAACCTGTCTTCAGTACACAGACCATGAGATAGTGGGAACCTGTCTTCAGTACACAGACCCAGGGGTAGAGGGAACCTGTCTTCAGTACACAGGCCCTGGGGTAGAGGGAACCTGTCTTCAATACACAGACTCTGGGAAAGAGGGAACCTGTGTTCAGTACCCAGACTCTGAGGTAGAGGGAACCTGTCTTCAGTACACAGACCCTGGGATAGAAGGAACCTGTCTTCAGTACACAGACTCTGGGATAGAGGGAACCTGTCTTCAGTACACAGACACTAGGCTGGGGGAACCTGTCTTCAGTACACAGACCGTGAGGTCGTGAGAACCTGTCTTCAGTACACAGACCCAGGGGTAGAGGTAACCTGTCTTCAGAACACAGACAATGAGATAGTGGGAACCTGTCTTCAGTACACAGACCCAGGGATAGAGGGAACCTGTCTTCAGTACAGAGACCCTGGGCTGGAGGGAACCTGTCTTCAGTACACAGACCCAGGGGTAGAGGGAACATGTCTTCAGTACACAGACTCTGGGAAGGAGGGAACCTGTCTTCAGTACACAGACCCTGGGCTGGATGGAACCTGTGTTCGGTACACAGACCCTGGGGTAGAGGGACCCTGTCTTCAGTACACAGACACTGGGAGGGAGGGAACCTGTCTTCAGTACACAGACCCTGGGGTGGATGGAACCTGTCTTCAGTACACAGACCCTGGGGTAGAGGGACGCTGTCTTCAGTACACAGACTCTGGGAGGGAGGCAACCTGTCTTCAATGCACAGACCCTGGGATAGAGGGAAACTGTCTTCATTACACAGACACTAGGCTGGGGGAACCTGTGTTCGGTACACAGACCCTGAGGTAGTGGCAACCTGTCTTCAGTACACAGACCATGAGATAGTGGGAACCTGTCTTCAGTACACAGACCCAGGGGTAGAGGGAACCTGTCTTCAGTACACAGGCCCTGGGGTAGAGGGAACCTGTCTTCAATACACAGACTCTGGGAAAGAGGGAACCTGTGTTCAGTACCCAGACTCCGAGGTAGAGGGAACCTGTCTTCAGTACACAGACCCAGGGTTAGAGGGAACCTGTCTTCAGTACACAGGCCCTGGGGTAGAGAGAACCTGTCTTCAGTAGACAGACTCTGGGAAAGAGGGAACCTGTGTTCAGTACACAGACCCTGGGCTGGAGGGAACCTGTCTTCAGTACACAGGCCCTGGACTGGAGGAACCTGTCTTCAGTACACAGACCCTGAGCGGAAGGGAACCTGTCTTCAGTACACAGACCCTGGGGTACAGGGAACCTGTCTTGAGTACACAGACTCTGGGATAGAAGGAACCTGTCTTCAGTACACAGACTCTGGGATAGAGGGAACCTGTCTTCAGTACACAGGCCCTGGGAGGAAGGAACCTGTCTTCAGTACACAGACTCTGGGAAAGAGGGAACCTGTGTTCAGTACACAGACACTGGGCTGGAGGGAACCTGTGTTCAGTACACAGACCCTGGGCTGGAGGGAACCTGTCTTCAGTACACAGGCCCTGGACTGGAGGAACCTGTCTTCAGTACACAGACCCTGAGCGGAAGGGAACCTGTCTTCAGTACACAGACCCTGGGGTACAGGGAACCTGTCTTGAGTACACAGACTCTGGGATAGAAGGAACCTGTCTTCAGTACACAGACTCTGGGATAGAGGGAACCTGTCTTCAGTACACAGGCCCTGGGAGGAAGGAACCTGTCTTCAGTACACAGACTCTGGGAAAGAGGGAACCTGTGTTCAGTACACAGACTCTGGGCTGGAGGGAACCTGTCATCAGTAAACAGACCATGGGCTGGAGGGAACCTGTCTTCAGTACACAGACTCTGGGATAGAACGCACCTGTCTTCAGTACACAGACCCTGGACTGGAGGGAACCTGTATTCAGTAAACAGACCCGGGCTGGAGGGAACCTGTCTTCAGTACACAGGCCCTGGGAGGAAGGGAACATGTCTTCAGGGCACATATTCTTGGCTGGAGGGAACCTGACTTCAGTACACAGACCCTGGGTGGGATTGAACCTGTCTTCAGTACACAGACTCTGGGAAAGAGGGAACCTGTGTTCAGTACACAGACTCTGGGCTGGAGGGAACCTGTCATCAATAAACAGACCATGGGCTGGCGGGAACCTGTCTTCAGTACACAGACTCTGGGAAAGAGGGAACCTGTCTTCAGTACACAGACCCTGGGCTGGAGGGAACCTGTCTCCAGTACACAGACCCTGGGGTATAGGCAACCTGTCTTCAGTACACAGACTCTGGGAGGGAGGGAACCTGTCTTCAGGGCACAGACCCTGGGATAGAGGGAACCTGTCTTCAGTACACAGGCACTAGGCTGGGGAAATCTGTATTTAGTACACAGACTCTGAGGTGGAGGGAACCTGCCTTCAGTGCACAGACTCTGAGGTAGAGGGAATCTGTCGTCAGTTCACTGACCCAGGGGTAGAGGGAACATGTCTTCAGTACACAGACTCTGGGAGGGAGGGAACATGTCTACATTGCACAGACCCTGGGATAGAGGGACCCTGTCTTCAGTACACAGAACCAGGGCTGGGGGAACTTGTCTTCAGTGCACAGACCCTGGGATAGAGGGAACCTGTCTTCAGTACACAGACACTAGGCTGGGGGAACTTGTCTTCAGTACACAGACCCTGAGGTAGAGGGAACCTGTCTTCAGTACACAGACACTGGGGTACAGGGAACCTGTCTTGAGTGCACAGACTCTGGGATAGAACAAACCTGTCTTCAGTACACAGACTCTGGGATAGAGGGAACCTGTCTTCAGTTATCAGACCCGGGCTGGAGGGAACCTTTCTTCAGTACACAGACTCTGGGATAGAGGGAACCTGTGTTCAGTACCCAGACTCCGAGGTAGAGGGAACCTGTCTTCAGTACACAGACCCAGGGTTAGAGGGAACCTGTCTTCAGTACACAGGCCCTGGGGTAGAGGGAACCTGTCTTCAGTACACAGACTCTGGGAAAGAGGGAACCTGTGTTCAGTACACAGACCCTGGGCTGGAGGGAACCTGTCTTCAGTACACAGGCCCTGGACTGGAGGAACCTGTCTTCAGTACACAGACCCTGAGCGGAAGGGAACCTGTCTTCAGTACACAGACCCTGGGGTACAGGGAACCTGTCTTGAGTACACAGACTCTGGGATAGAAGGAACCTGTCTTCAGTACACAGACTCTCGGATAGAGGGAACCTGTCTTCAGTACACAGACTCTGGACTGGAGGGAAACTGTCTTCAGTTATCAGACCCGGGCTGGAGGGAACCTTTCTTCAGTACACAGACTCTGGGATAGAACAAACCTGTTTTCAGTATACAGACTCTGGGATAGAGGGAACCTGTCTTCAGTAAACAGACCCGGGCTGGAGGGAACTTGTCTTCACTACACAGACTCTGGGTGGGAGGGAACCTGTCTTCAGTACACAGACCCTGGGAGGAAGTGAACCTGTCATCAGTAAACAGACCCTGGACTGGAGGGAACCTGTCTTCAGTACACAGACCCTGGGCTGGAGTGGACCTGTCTTCAGTACACAGACCCTGGGGTAGAGGGAACCTGTCTTCAGGAGACAGACTCTGGGCTGGAGTAAACCTGTCTTCAGTACACAGACCCTGGGGTAGAGGGAACCTGTCTTCAGTACACAGACTCTGGGAGGGAGGGAACCTGTCTTCAGTGCACAGACCCTGGGATAGAGGGAACCTGTCTTCAGTACACAGACACTAGGCTGGGGGAACCTGTCTTCAGTGCACAGACCATGAGGTAGAGGGAACATGAATTCAGTACACAGACCCTGGGCTGGAGGGAACCTGTCTTCAGTACACAGACCCTGGGCTGGAGGGAACCTGTCTTCAGTACACAGACCCTGGGGTAGAGGGAACCTGTCTTCAGTACACAGACTCTGGGAGGGAGGGAACCTGTCTTCAGTGCACAGACCCTGGGATAGAGGGAACCTGTCTTCAGTACACAGACACTAGGCTGGGAGAACCTGTCTTCAGTGCACAGACCATGAGGTAGAGGGAACATGAATTCAGTACACAGACCCTGGGCTGGAGGGAACCTGTCTTCAGTACACAGACCCTGGGCTGGAGGGAACCTGTCTTCGGTACACAGACCCTGGCTGGAGGGAAACTGTCTTCAGTACACAGACCCAGGGGTAGAGGGAACCTGTCTTCAGTACACAGACCATGAGATAGTGGGAACCTCTCTTCAGTACACAGACCCTGGGGTAGAGGGAACCTGTCATCAGTACACAGGCCCTAGGGTAGAGGGAACCTGTCTTCAGTACACAGACTCTGGAAGGGAGGGAACCTGTTTGCAGTACACAGGCCCTGGACTGGAGGAACCTGTCTTCAGTACACAGACCCCGGGATACAGGGAACCTGTCTTCAGTACACAGACACTATGCTGGGGGAACCTGTCTTCAGTACACAGACCCTGGGCGGAAGGGATCCTGTCTCCAGTACACAGACTCTGGGAGGGAGGGAACCTGTCTTCAGTGCACAGACCCTGGGATAGAGGGAACCTGTCTTCAGTACACAGACACTAGGGCGGGGGAACTTGTCTTCAGTACACAGACCCTGAGGTAGAGGGAACCTGTCTTCAGTACACAGACCCTGGGGTACAGGGAACCTGTCTTGAGTGCAAAGACTCTGGGATAGAACAAACCTGTCTTCAGTACACAGACTCTGGGATAGAGGGAACCTGTCTTCAGTACACAGACTCTGGACTGGAGGGAAACTGTCTTCAGTTATCAGACCCGGGCTGGAGGGAATCTGTCTTCAGTACACAGACTCTGGGAAAGAACAAACCTGTTTTCAGTACACAGACTCTGGGATAGAGGGAACCTGTCTTCAGTACACAGATTCTGGACTGGAGGGAACCTGTCTTCAGTAAACAGACTCGGGCTGGAGGGAACCTGTCTTCAGTACACAGGCCCTGGGCTGGAGGGACCTTGTCTTCACTACACAGACTCTGGGTGGGAGCGAACCTGTCTTCAGTACACAAACCCTGGGACAAAGGGGAACCTGTCTTCCGTACACAGACCCTGGGAAGAAGTGAACCAGTCTTTAGTACACATAGTCTTGGCTGGAGGGAGCCTGCCTTCAGTACACAGACCCTGGGTGGTGAGGGAACCTGTCTTCAGTACACAGACTCTGGGAAAGAGGGAACCTCTGTTCAGTACACAGACTCTGGGCTGGAGGGAACCTGTCATCAGTAAGCAGACCCTGGACTGGAGTGGACCTATCTTCAGTACACAGACTCTGAGGTAGAGGGAACCTGTATTCAGTGCACAGACCCTGGGCTGGAGGGAACCTGTCTTCAGTACACAGACCCTGGGCTGGAGGGAACCTGTCTTCAGTACACAGACCCTGGGGTAAAGGGAACCTGTCTTCAGTGCACAGACCCTGGGATAGAGGGAACCTGTCTTCAGTACACAGACACTAGGGCGGGGGAACTTGTCTTCAGTACACAGACCCTGAGGTAGAGGGAACCTGTCTTCAGTACACAGACCCTGGGGTACAGGGAACCTGTCTTGAGTGCAAAGACTCTGGGATAGAACAAACCTGTCTTCAGTACACAGACTCTGGGATAGAGGGAACCTGTCTTCAGTACACAGACTCTGGACTGGAGGGAAACTGTCTTCAGTTATCAGACCCGGGCTGGAGGGAATCTGTCTTCAGTACACAGACTCTGGGAAAGAACAAACCTGTTTTCAGTACACAGACTCTGGGATAGAGGGAACCTGTCTTCAGTACACAGACTCTGGACTGGAGGGAACCTGTCTTCAGTAAACAGACTCGGGCTGGAGGGAACCTGTCTTCAGTACACAGGCCCTGGGCTGGAGGGACCTTGTCTTCACTACACAGACTCTGGGTGGGAGCGAACCTGTCTTCAGTACACAAACCCTGGGACAAAGGGGAACCTGTCTTCCGTACACAGACCCTGGGAAGAAGTGAACCAGTCTTTAGTACACATAGTCTTGGCTGGAGGGAGCCTGCCTTCAGTACACAGACCCTGGGTGGTGAGGGAACCTGTCTTCAGTACACAGACTCTGGGAAAGAGGGAACCTCTGTTCAGTACACAGACTCTGGGCTGGAGGGAACCTGTCATCAGTAAGCAGACCCTGGACTGGAGTGGACCTATCTTCAGTACACAGACTCTGAGGTAGAGGGAACCTGTATTCAGTGCACAGACCCTGGGCTGGAGGGAACCTGTCTTCAGTACACAGACCCTGGGCTGGAGGGAACCTGTCTTCAGTACACAGACCCTGGGGTAAAGGGAACCTGTCTTCAGTACACAGACTCTGGGAGGGAACCTGCCTTCAGTGCACAGACCCTGGGATAGAGGGAACCTGTCTTCAGTACACAGACACTAGGCTGGGGGAACCTGTCTTCAGAACACAGACCCTGAGGGAGAGGGAACCTGTCTTCAGTACACAGACCGTCTTAGGCCTTCAGAGGCCGGAGGAGGCTGGGCTGAGCCACCCCTCTAATAAGGTCTGGAACATTGCTCTATTGACACTAATGCTTTGATCTCTTTTATATGTACTATACTTTACCTTATTTATGCCTGATATAATTTCATATTAAAAATTTCCATTGCAGTATAGTTGGCTGGTGATAAAAAGTAATTTGCGGGCGAGTCTTGGCAGACATATACTTGGCAATGGCAAGACGTCGCTCTAAACCACAACTTGAAAATGCTTGCAATACCATTGACACGTATTTGGTTAAGGTCGTAACTGCTCTTAATGAAGAAATCGATCGAACCGAAAGGCGACTTTCTATGGGATCGAGTATCTTGATAGCTGACCAGGCTAATATAAGTAGAATACCCAGCCTTACTGGTGAAGTTGTCACAGACATAGTTATGCTGGAGGAAACAAATAATAATGGCACCAATAATTCCTGTATTTCCAACTCACCCAGATTGTCTACTATGGATATTAGCCCCTGCCCCTCTTCCCCTCCCCAGGCTAAACAAAAGTGTAGGAATAAGAAAACACTAGGACTGGGTAATTCAAAGGGGAAAAAAGACAAAAGAACTAATGTAGTGGGGGACATGGTTACCACACGTACAAGGGCTAACTTAAAACCAGAGATACCACCGTGTAATTACAGCTTAGAAACAATTTTTGACAAAATGATTGAACTGATTAGGCCCTTACATGAGAAAGTGGACAACCTGGCTAGGGAGGTCCATAAATTAAGTAGCAAAATGGAGAAATTAATTGCGAGGCTCCACCAGGAAGGAGGACCTAGCACAGAGGTAAATAATGGAAATAAAGACAAAAATACCAAAATTATTGGAGCCATAGCTGCGACCAATACTAGCCCCACTACGATACCAAACATGAGTAAAGCCCCAGTGAATAACCAGAATGTAGGTAATCAGATAAAGAATAACCCCCCCTATTGTGGACCAGGGCACCCGTGAAAAAGCAAAACCATTACCTGCAGAACAAGTTAATAAAGATAATAAAGACCCTAATAAAAATATTGACAGACAAACTACAGCTTTTATCAATCATCCGCCAGAATGTGCTGCTTACGTTACGGTACTCCTAAATGTCCCCAAATTAAGGAAGGGGTAAAAGGAAACATACAATACACTCAAAAATAAAACTCTCTATTGGTTATCTGATAACTGCAATTTTCCAAAGGTGGGAGCTAACCAGATCATACTAACACAAAATGTCGGTTGTGTGGGCCCCCTCAGGAAAAAGTTTGATGGGGACTGTATAATTATACATTTCTGTTCTCCCCACTGGGCAAAGAACACCCTTGCCAATGCCCCACCCCCATCAGCCTGGGAGTTTTAACATGACCCTCCTCCCCTTGGGATACTTCTATCGACATTTCCTGGACCCCAAACATGATACCAGCAATAATCCTACTACCAGTAGAACAACAGCACTTTCCATGCCTGATTCTTGCTACACAATTCCGACATACAATAGATTCCAGGCATTCGATTCCTTAGACGATAATGATTGACATACACGGTCCAAAGGCATAACACGAAGCCCCTCCATCAGGTCACAACTTAAAGACCTAGACGAATTGGGCAATGAGTCATCGGTTAATCACCTACAGTTAGATACAGTAGTTTCTGAATTGCGCAGACCTACTAACTACATTAATATTAAGGACAAGCTATCCATTAAACTAAAAAAGGCAACAGCCATTTTAAATCCAATAAATTCAGCAGTGCCTATTATTCCCTCTGTAGGAAGATCTACTTTTCCCCTAGGTGATCTAGTAAATGTTATCTCAGGCCCAGAACTGGGATACAGCTTAGTTACCTGGAATATAGCAGGTCTTAAAAGAAAGCTGGATACACCATTCTGGAGGGATTTCATTACTGCAGGTTATGACATCATTTGTCTCCAGGAGACATGGGGTAAGGAGCCTATCTTTATAGAGGGTTATACCTCACACTGGTTAAATGCGGTTAATTCTGCAGCTGGAAGAGCAAAAGGTGGTCTCCTTTTGCTAGTATCTAACAAACTAGTTGCCTGTAAAATTAGTAGCTATAACCCAGTTGACCCAAATAGCCAGGTGTTACGACTAAAATTTAGTAAAGATAAAGATTTAATATTGATTAACTATTTTAACAATATTTTTGATACCAATAGGGGGAAAATTCTTCACCCACTTGAGAATGAAATTAATAAGGCCCTTGCAGTATCCCGAAAACAGGCCACTATCCTATGGGCAGGCGATTTTAACATCAAGTCCTGCCCATTGGTCATGAGTAATTCATGTGGCCTTAGGAGGGAGACTGGTAACGGGGAGGTCAGTGACGACTTTCATTTTCCACATTGCGATTACGGGACAGCCCTAAATAAATTGTTAGCTAAATTTAACCTGGATATGCTGAGTTGTATTAAGAATAAGGACAATATTAAAGAAATGCCTGGATCAAACAAGCATGAATGAGCAAAAATGAAAAAGTGTGCCGACTTGCTAACACAAACACAAGACATGCTAACAAAACAACATACTAACACAAAAAAACAGGTAGCGTAGGGATGTGCATGTTAAATACTACCACACCATGCCGAGAGGCAATTGGAAGGAAATCCGAAGGTACCAACTCATGACGCACACACGCACACAACAGTATGAAAGCACATATAGGGAAAGACACAGGGATGCGTGCACAGCCATTCATCCCGACCCCACCATCTGTGCGTGCAGCAGGTGCCGGTAGACTGCAGGCAGGGTGGGGCTCCCAGAAGCCTGTCCTTGCGGTATCCTGCCACAAGGTGAGTAAATCCCCTGACAGCAGTGTCACTTAAATTATGGACAACAATCTGAAACCTTGGCAGCTATGTGACGCTAATCTCGGAGGTGTAGTTTGTATCCCCTGGTGCTAGGTTAGTGAACTAGTATGGCGTCAATCTCAGAGGTGTCGTTACAACTACAGCTCTGAGATTGGCGCCATACTAGTTCACTAACTAACACCTCTGTCACTTTATTATAGCATGCACAGCGTGGGCATAAGCAGAAAGAAAGAAGAGGGAAAAAGAGAGGGTGGGGGAGATCAGAGAGATCCCTGATGTGCCTGTACTTCTTTATGCTTAGAACACCACCTGCAGTTATATATGTACACACAGGCTTTGCTGCTGCGGCTTATGTGAAGAACAAGCCAGAGCCTTGTCTGCAGTCACTCAAGCTGCCACTAAATGCCCAGACAGAGAGTAGGAAGGGGTGGATCAACAAAATTGAGCTTGAACAGTTGGACATGCATTTTCAAATCCAATAGGTATGGTGTTTGGTGGGTAGCCTTTCAATGTTATCAATGCTTGTATTGTTTGGTCTGATTTTTGCAAAACTTGAGTGTTGGTGAATCTTCCATTCACTTATTTTATATATTTATATATTCTCTCTCTGTCGCGCTCTCCCTCTCGGCAAATGACAGCAGACCTAAACAGCAAAGAAGAAAGAGACCTACTAGACTTACTGCTCACAGCGGCCCTAAAAATAATCCTGACAAACTGTAAAAACACGGCCAAAGCTAACTTCAAAACATGGATGAACTGGGTCACCTTTCTCAGAGGAGCCGACAACATAACGGGGAAATTCTCGACGAAGGAACATAACTCAAAAGAAGAGATGTGCGAGCTCCTAGACGCACAGCTGACGCGAGACCAGCCAAATACATGCAACTAAGGCCCCCCCCCTCTCTCTCTTCTTTTTCTTTTCTTCTCTCTCTCTCGGAGAACATGAAGACGAAGCGTACCACATTATGTACTGTATATAAGAATGCCAACATGTATATTCTACTTTTTTATATTTTAATAAAAAGTTTTAAATAAAAAAAAAAATCTACTTAGAAGAACAATTATTAAATGAAAAATAGAAAATGCTGGGAACTAGGCATTCTGTCCCACGTGTGATGTTGTTAAACAAACCTCGATGAGAGAATGAACTGAGCAAAGAGGCTGAACGCCTCTGAGACACGAGCGCCGAGAAATCCGCACCAGACCAGCGCGACAGTGTGACAAGGCTCTGGCCTGGAACGACCCTGTCACTGTTTGCTTATAGGGGGCGACATGGTGCTTTTAAAATATTTCCAGTGAGTCTTGTCATGGTAATGGGAAGTGCCAGGCCCCCCCTCAGCCACGTCATTAACAAGCTGTCGCACAGAGCACCGCTTTTACTGTGTGAGTAAGTCACAACTGCACCGGTGCTAACAGATTGCCTGCACCCCTCTCACTGCATCAGTTGCATTGGCAGATTAACTCTAATAGCACCCCGTGCCCCCTCCTCCCTCCTACGCGTGAGAGGTGCTAAAAAATTCCTCCAGGTGAGAGGGAGGCGAAAGACGAGAAAAGTAGAGTTGGATGCCAACACAGTTTAACAATTTCGAAAATGTCCCTTACTGAGCGCCTGGAATGGGGTGCAGAAGCAGCTCCACGCCACTGTGTCACAAAATAAACAAGGCCGCACGCTCGCCTAACACTTCTCCTTCCTCCTCCGCATACTCAGCCTTATTGCGTTATCGAATACGTCCGGTGTTCTAATGAGCATTGTACCCCCATCGAGCGCTGTACCCCCTACGTCAGCCAACGTCACAGGGGCTGCAGCGATTCTCAGAACCAAGCTATCGGCCGTCGTTCCCCCATCGAGCTTTGTACCCCCTACGTCACGGGGGAGGAGTTGTTCATTGTTCGTTGTAGCTTCTGGGAGACGGTCGCTGTGTTTATCCACGCCCGCCATTAGTTTCTAAAAGCGGAATTACGCGATCAATTATTTCAAATTGATGGAAATAATTTTTGTAACATGTTATTTGAATATTTGTAAAGTAGTTTTTTCTTTCACATATTGTTTTAATCGTTCATTTTAATTATCTAAATTTTGTTACACTTTTGTCACGGGGGAGGAGTTGTTCATAGGACGTTGTAGCTTCTGGGACACGGTCGCTGTGCTTATCCACGCCTGCCATTAGTTTCTAAATTCGAATTACGCGCGCAATTATTTGAAATTGATGGAAATAATTTTGGTCACATGTTCTTTGCATGTTTAAAGGAAGTTTTTTTTCACATATTGTTCTAATCGTTCTTTTTAATTCTGTAAAGTTTGACAAACATGTTTTTTTCGAAATTGATTTTATAATATATCATTGATATTATATTTATCTTTTAATTTCTTATGCAATATATAATAAATGTTATAATATATAATGATATAATAATTATGAAGAATTCATTATAATTATTCATAATAATTAATAATAATATAATATTTATGAATTTTTAATTTTTTTGTTAAAAGGGAGCTTATAATTGGCCGATTGTAGTTTACCTGTGTGTGTTTACTAGGCTTTGTCTGGCATTGATGGAGAGCAGGTAGTATTTGTGCTCCCTGTGCTTTTGTATACCCCTTTGGTGAAAAGGGATCTTAAACAGTCCTGTTCTATAATTTTATTGTGCGTTTGCTGGGTTTGGCTGGCGTTAATTGTGAGCAGCTTGTGTTTCTGCTTACTCTGGTTTTCTGTACCCCCTAAGTCAAAAGGGAGTTTATACAGGCCTGTTCTTGGTTTTAACTGTGTGTTCACTAGGGTTCGGCTGGCGTTCATTGGGGAGCAGCTAGTATTTATGCTCACCGTGGTTTTGTGTACCCCCCTAAGAAAAAAAGGGAGCTTATACAGGCCTGTTCTAGGTTTTTAGTGTGCGTGGACTAGGGGTTGGGCTGGCGTGGATTGGGAAGCAGGTATTATTTCTGCTTACCATGTTTTTTTGGGCCCCCTAAGTCAAAAGGGAGCTTATACAGGCCTGTTCCTGGTTTTTACTGTGTGTTCACTAGGGTTCCGCTGGCGTTCATTGGGAAGCAGCTAGTATTTCTGCTCACTGCGGTTTTCTGTACCTCCAGGGTTTAATTGTACGTTGGCTAGGGTTCTGCTGGCGTTACTGGTGAGCAGGTAGTATTTCTGCTCACCGTGGTTGTGTGTGTCCCCTAAGTCATAAAGGGAGCTTATACAGGCCTTTTCTACTTTGCCAGTGGGCGTGGACTAGGGTTTGGCTGGCGTTGATGGGGAGCGGGTAGTATTTATGCTCACCGTGGTGATTGTGTCCCTCCTAACTTGAAAGGGAGCTTATACAGGCCTTTTCTACTTTGCCAGTGTGCGTGGACTAGGGTTCGGCTGGTGTTGATGGGGAGCGGGTAGTATTTATGCTCACCGTGGTTATTGTGTCCCTCCTAACTCCAAAGGGAGCTTATACAGGCCTTTTCTAATTTGCCAGTGTGCGTGGACTAGGATTCGGCTAGTGTTGATGGGGAGCGAGTAGTATTTATCTTCACCGTGGTTATTGTGTCCCTCCTAACTCCAAAGGGAGCTTATACAGGCCTTTTCTACTTTGCCAGTGTCCGTGGACTAGGGTTCGGCTGGTCTTGATGGGGAGCGGGTAGTATTTATGCTCACCGTGGTTATTGTGTCCCTCCTAACTCCAAAGGGAGCTTATACAGGCCTTTTCTACTTTGCCAGTATGCGTGGACTAGGGTTCCGCTGGCGATGATGGGGAGCGGGTAGTATTTATGGTCACCGTGGTTATTGTGTCCCTCCGAACTCCAAAGGGAGCTTATACAGGCCTTTTCTACTTTGCCAGTGTGCGTGGACTAGGGTTCGGCTGGCGTTGATGGGGAGCGGGTAGTATTTATGCTCACCGTGGGTATTGTGTCCCTCCTAACTCCAAAGGGAGCTTATATAGACCTTTTCTACTTTTTTTTTTTTTTTTTGGTAGACCTTTATTTATACCAGCAAATAAAAAGTATACACAGCCGACAGCCTACAACCCTGAGGCCGGCTGCGTTACCATGAATGAGCGTTATAATGCAAATATTACACAGCCATTCAGCCGACAACATGCGTCCGGCGGCGTAAAACACATAAATGAGGCCTGTTTTTACAATTTTGTTGGTGTATTAGAACATACACAGAAAGGAAAAGTCAAAAAAAGAACTCCAACCATTAACCCCAATAACGAGACCTCCACTGTCAGCAGTATACGTCTAGAAGCACAGTTGTGTATGTATCATGTCATTTTTCCCGGACCTCTCATGCCCCCCCACCCATCTCCGCCATTACAGTCTGTACATAACTCTTTCATCCTCCAATGTCACTCCGAGTCACTTTCCAATGTGGCCAGATAGTCAGTGAAATATAGCCAAAAGTCCTTCGATCTAGATCGCAGTGGTAGACTTTCCTCGTAGGTCAATAGTTTGTCCCTACAGCTGGACATGTCTTGAATCCATTTCAGAGTGGTGGGTGTCTGAGTGGAGTGCCAACATCGTGAGACCTGCCTCTTGGCCAATAACAAGGCGATCGCGCAGAATTTACGTTTAGAGGACTTGAGAAGCGGCATAATCCCCAGCAAGCAGCAACGAACTGTACAGTCAACCTCCACCCCCACCATCGTGGACAGCTTAGTGATTACCTCCCTCCAGTAGTCCTGGATTTTGGGGCAGTACCATGCCAAGTGGACAAAATCAGCACTATCTGCCCTGCACCTTTTGCAGTTGCTATCATCCTGCAAACCATATCTACACATTCGCGCAGGGGTATAGTATGCCTGATGTATGTATTTGAAATGCGTGAGTTTGAGATTGCCGTTGGGGGTCAAAATCTGTGTGAGTGCGCATGCCTGTTCCCAATCTTTGTCTGACAGCGGGTCAGCTAATACTAGATCCCATCTAGCCCTGGCCTTATTCGTGAAATGTGGGAGTTCAGCTTGTGCTGAGGAGTAGAGCCGTGATGTGAGGTGTGATAGGTCTTGTGTTGTAATGAGGAGCTGTAGAGTGTCCAGTGTGGCCGGCTCCTCAGGAAAGGTAGGGTAGAGGTCCTTCACCGCACGCTTCAGTCTATAATGTGTGAAGTGGAACATCTGTGATTTATTGTGAATATATTGGAGATCTGTTGTGTCTATGAACCTACCCTCCTGATACAAGTCTCCCATCTGCACAATGCCCACCTGTTGTAGTAGTGACATTCCCACCTTTTTCGTGCGTGACTGATAGCGCTGAATTGTTGTGTAGTGGCATGTTACGTGCGTATAGCGGGGTTTTGTGTGCCATTCTGCCAAGTTCATGCCACGCCCTCACTGTTGTGTCAATTGTATTTATGTCACGGGCGTGTAGCAGTGGTCGTTTGTGTGAAAGGATGGCAGTGAGAGGGATAGGGTGCGCATCTCCTTCCTCTATCGCTGTGTGCGTTAAATACGGCACCTTGTGGAACCAGTAAGCCGCATACTGTGCCTGTGCGCATATATAATATAGTTTAAAATCCGGCACTCCAAAGCCTCCTTTTGCATAAGGGAGCGTCAATGTTTGGAGATCGATCCTCGCCTGTTTACCCGCCCAAATAAGCTGTAGCACCAAAGCGTTGATGCGACGAAATACTTCTCCCTGTGGGGTGATGGGTATGTTAGTGAATAAGTACAATAATTTGGGCAATATAATCATTTTAGTTATTGCAATACGGTCTGCTAGGGACAGGGGCAGCTGTATCCAGCGCTTCACTTTATCTTCCAATTTAGCTATTGTTACTCCACAATTTGCTCTGATTACTACGTCTGGATCTCTGTGGAACATTACCCCCAAATATCGTACCTGATCTGTCTGCCACTCAAGGGGGTAGTCAATGTCAAAAGGGGACATAGTGTCCGTGAGGGGGATGATGGAGGACTTTGACCAGTTTATTGTTAGGCCTGAGTGTCCCCCGAATTTTATGTATTCACGCAGCAGCTGGTTTAGATGTTTAGCGGGATCTCGCACGTATAGCACCATGTCATCCGCATATAAAGATATGTGGAGTGGTCTGGCGGGAAAATGCAGGGCGGATGTTTTTTAATTCTGTCGAACAATGCAGGCTAGGGGCTCCAACGCTAGTGCAAATATTAGGGGGGAGAGCGGGCAGCCCTGTCTGGTACCGCGCTCTATGGTAAAGCTCTCAGATAAATACCCGTTGATGCGGACCTTGGCTCGTGGGTTAGTGTAAAGTAGGGACACCCATTTGACAAATCGTTTAGGGAAACCCATGCGATGGAGCACTGCGATCAAGTACCGCCATTCGATAGAGTCGAATGCTTTTGCAGCGTCCAGGAGCACCGCCACCGCCTTCGTTTCTGGTTTTAGATAATGAGCTAGGGCAAACAGCGTTCGGGTGTTGTGGGTCGTGGATCTAGTTGGGACGAACCCTGCCTGGTCAGGCAGCACCAAATTGGTCATTAGTGGTGTTAACCTCATAGCCCTAATCTTTGCTAGTATTTTAGAGTCAACATTAATTAGTGACAGCGGGCGGTAGGAATCACATTTGGTTGGGTCTTTGGATGGTTTCAATAAAGCAATTATTACCGCTTCCCGGAGCGTTGGAGGGAGTTCGCCCTTCTCGAGCGCGGCCCCGTACATCTCTGTCAGCCTGGGAGCTAGGATATCTACGAAGTGTTTATAAAATTCGTTTGTGTACCCGTCCGGGCCTGGTGCTTTACCATTCGGGAGTGTTTTGATCACCTCTGTGACTTCCTCCACCGTGATGGGTGCCGCCAAGTATTCCCGTTGGCTGTCAGACAGCCAGGCTATGGCTACGTCCCTAAAATATTCGTTTATAGCCTCTGTGGAGGCAATCGGTTGTGATGTGTATAGCGCACTATAAGAAGCGACAAAGCTGTTCAGTATGTCCTCCGTTTGTGTCAGTACAGCCTCGTTGTCAGTTGTGATGCCTAGTATCTCTGTGTGTTTCCTGCCTTCACAAATATTTGCCGCCAGCAGTCCACCCGGCCTACCTCCCTCGCCAAAAGCTCTAGCCACATGTTTTTTATCCATGTACTTTATCTCATCATCCACTAGGTTCTGGTGTTCCGTATGTAATGTGCGTAATTTACCCAAATAGGCTACATCCTGGGTAGTTTCGTATGCCATTATTATCGTCTTCCTAGTCCTGCCACCCCGCCCACTCAACCCTGTAATGAGACTAAGATTATACAAGCGGGCCTGATTAACGCCAGATCTCTTGTATGCCACACGGCCGAAGTCTTTGATCTGCTAGCTGATAATGATCTCGACCTACTCTTCGTTACTGAGACTTGGATGACTGACTCCTGCTCACCGGTAGTCGAGTTAGCTATCCCTCGTGGCTTCAGAATCTGTAGAGTAGATCGCGCTGCTGATGTGGGCAGAGGCGGGGGGGTTGCCGTGATCTACAGGGATCACTGGTCTCTCACGTACGAGCATCTGGACAAAATCAAAGAAGCCGAACTTCTCCACTTCTGCCTGGTCCTCAGTCCGCATTTCACCTTAGGTGGCACACTTCTGTACCGTCCACCAGGCCATGTTGGAAGTTTTATTGGCTCTTTGGAGGAGGTTATCGTGCCACGAGCCTTACGCTTTTCTCGCTTCTTACTACTGGGCGATTTTAATATACATGTGGATTCTGTGAACACCACTGAAGCTACTCGTCTTAGCGAGACCTTTAGTATGGCTCACCTCTCTCAGTGGGTCGATGCTCCCACACATGTGGGAGGCCATGTTCTTGACTTGATCTGTACTAATTTTGATATTAGCCTGTCCCCTCCATCGCCTATGGTGTGGTCCGACCACTATATGATCAAGTTTGCCTGGCAGCTAGCCGAGGGTTTGAGGAAAACTCCTCCTATGGCACACCATCCCCGGATTAATATGATGTCCTTATCTGAATCCCTTGCCGACACCCGTCCGGCCCCAACAATGGAGTTAGAAGCAACTGTAGACGCATTTAATTCCTGGATAGTAAATGGTGTCGCTTCCTCCATTAATGCGGGGGGCGTCCGGCGAATGCGGTCTCGTCCCTCTCAACCATGGTTCACGCATGCCCTGCGAGAACAGACGCTGGTCTGTAAAAAACTAGAGCGAGCATGGAGACAAGACTACCTGCCTGTCGCAAAGAAAGCTTTACGAGCAGCCCAAATGGATTACTATGCTGCGATTAAGTCAGCCAAAAGTAGGTATTTTTCGGACAGAATTGAGAAGGCCGAGAACAACAGTAAAGAGATCTTCTCAATTGTCCAAAACTTCTTATCTCCCTGTGCTGCCCAACCCCAGCTCCCTTCTTCCGCCCAATGGTGTGAAACACTGTCCTGCTATTTTACGGACAAAATAGCAAAAATACAATCGGACCTAGAAATGGCCCAAAAGACCGTTACGACCCCTCCTGCCCTACTCGGACCGGACAGATCATGTCAACGTGACCAACTTGCTGCCTTCTTTCCGGCCTCGGAACCGGACATACGGCAAATCCTGACGGCTTTAAAATCTGGATCTCCTTCAGACCCTTGCCCTGCCAGGGTTTTGGCGGGATAATGGACACCATCTCTCAAGAGGTGACTTACATCATCAACCTCTCCCTTTCCACAGCCAGGATTCCGAGAAGTTGGAAGGAGGCAAAGCTGCTCCCTTTATTAAAAAAGGCCGGTTTAGACCCAGCACTACCATCGAGCTATCGGCCCATTTCATTGTTGCCAGCTCTGGCGAAGGTGTGTGAAAAGGTGGCCTTTAAACAACTGGACAGCTTTATTGAGTCTTCCCACGCTCTACATCCTGCTCAGTCTGGATTCAGAGCTGCCTACAGTACCGAGACTGCTTTAGTTGAGGTATCGGAGGCTGTCCGTGAGTGCCTGGACGGAGGTGGCAGAGCGGTTCTGATTTTATTGGACCTCTCTGCCGCCTTCGATACGGTCCCGCATGCCCTACTGATGGACAGACTACGTGCTGTTGGAATATCTGGGCTGGCCCTTGACTGGCTGTCATCATTTCTGAGCGACAGAACTCAACAGGTCTGGATGCCCCCCTACTCTTCGGCCCCAAAAAAATTGTCAACTGGTGTCCCGCAGGGTTCTACGTTAAGCCCGTTATTGTTTAACGTTTATATGACCCCGCTACTCTATCTGGCTGAACATCTGGGAGCCAAGATAATAGCATATGCTGATGATACTCAGCTGCTATTCACATGGCCTAAGGGTGTGTCTGACTCATCAGCAGTCCAACACTGTTTGTCGGAAGTCTTCAGGTGGCTTGCACAAGTCCAACTTAAGTGCAATGAAGACAAGTCCGAGATTCTATTCTTCGGCTCCTTCCCTGACAACTTTAAGGACCAGATCTGGCCCTTGGACCTGCCCTGTCCCAGCGTTACTGGTGGCCCAGCTAAGAACTTGGGGGTCTGGTTCGGTCAAGATCTTAAGTTTTCTGATCATATAAAAAAACTGACCGGCATCTGCTTTGGCACCCTGCGTGCCTTGAGGAAATTCTTTCCTCTTCTGCCTAGGGCAGCCAAGGAGTCTGTCCTTCGAGCTCTGATTTTATCCCGGCTCGACTACGCCAACGCCTTATTTAGTGGTCTACCTGCGTACATGGTTCACCGTCTGCAGGTGATACAAAACGCCGCAGTACGCTTGCTTTTCTCCCTCCCAAGGAGATCTAGCGTGCGTAGCCACTTACGCAGCCTGCATTGGCTACCAGTCCCTCATCGAATTTTATTCAAAATTCTTGTGTTGGCTTTTAGAGCAGTCCACGGCCAGGGACCAACATACCTGCAGAAAAGGTTTTCATTCTACACTCCAAACCGTGCCCTTCGATCGGCCAACCTGTGTTTTTTAATCACCCCCAAATTCAAATATGCACGCATCGGAGGACAATCCATTTCAGTCAAAGCTGCCTCTGCCTGGAATGCTCTCCCTTTTTCTCTCCGAGCTTCGCCAACCATTGCTTTGTTTAAAAAAGATCTCAAAACCCATCTGTTCAATGCCCCTTACTAGCAGTCCCCCCAGACCATGTTTTCAGTTCTTCTGCTCTCAAAATTCACTCACCGCGCCAGGATACCCCGCGGTAACAGAGCGCGCTACAAAAGCTTTAATAAACAAACATAAACATTTCCAACTCCCTCATTTGTATGTCGCACCTCTTGATTCGTTGTCGTATATGGCGGAGTGTTCCTAAAGTTGTGCTCATGCAAACCCCACGAATCGTAGCCTTAAAGGCCTCCCACAGGAGGCATGGGTCATCAACTGCCGATTCGTTCAGTAGGAAATAGTCTTTAATTGCTGTGTGGATAGGGTTTGCATACAGTATGTCTGTCAGGGCACGTGAGTTAAATCTCCATTGATAGGGGGGTGGAACGTGATCAGGAATGGAGAGCGTTAATAGCACCGGGTTGTGGTCCGATAGCGACCTCGGGAGGGTGTCTATTTTATTAGTCCAGTGTACTATATCATTAGTACCCAGCCAGTAATCCAATCTGGACCAGCTGCCATGGCAAGCAGAAACGTGCGTGGCACCTGAGTCCGTAGGAAATTTGTGTCTCCATATGTCGATTAGTTGTATGTCTGTCATTATATGTTGTAATGTTGTTCTGGAGGTTTTGTGAGGTTCCGCGGATTGCGCAGATTGGTCCAACCCGTCAGCAAGCGTCACGTTCCAGTCGCCCCCACACAGTATTGTCGTGTGCGTAAAGTGTTGTAGATGTCCCCATAAAGTCTGAAAGAAGTCAGGGGAATCCATATTGGGGCCGCATGCATTTAGTAAGGTGATTTCCTTACCCCTCAATTTACCTGACACAATAACATACCTCCCTCCTGGGTCTTGTACCACCTTTGATACCGTAAAATTTAGCCCTTTTCGCAACAGCAACATCACTCCTCTGGAATAAGAAGAGTATGTGGCGACATGCACAGGCTCAGCCCATTTCATGCCTATAGCGTGATGTGTGTTCGGAGCAATGTGCGTTTCTTTGTAAAAACGCGATGTCTATGGAATGTCTATTTAGGTATGCGAACACTCGTCTGATTTTCTTGGGCTGAGTCAACCCTCGCACGTTCCACGTTAGTAGCTTTACGTGCGTGCTAGCAATCTGAGTCGTCCTCTGGGTCATCGATAACGCGGTGGTGTCTGTCTGTGACGTGTTATGGAATGGTGTCGGGGGTCTGCCGAGAAGTGTCCCAGTGCAAGCATGTACATACAAATGTTCCCTGGTTTCATAAAACTTAGGCGATAGCCAACATACTCTCGTGTAGGTCTCAGAATATCAACAATTAACTTTTCCCACCCTCCCCCTCCCACTCCAGCACCCCAAACATGCCGAAGCCATTCTCTCCCCCGCAGTGCCCACGACAACAGATCGGGGCTAAACATCAAACACAGTACTGGCTAACTTGTGTGGGGAGCTCCCTTGTGGAGGTCCGCTGGAGGCGCAATTCCCCTTCCAACTAAATGGAAGTGGACGGCGTTACATGCGTTAGAGAAAACATATTCGCTGTGCCATAACACCCAGGCCGCCCCAGCCCTTAGCACGAGTACTTATTGGTAGATTTACATGTAAGAGCCTGGCCAATCCTATTTGAGCCTCGCCCAAACTCAGAGGAGAATTTGTATTTCAAAACAACCCTATCAGTCTTGGTAAAGCTATGGACCCAATGCGTCCCTCTGCGGGCCCGCCATCTCTTTTACTCTCATATCACAATTGTTAAAGACTGCAGTAACGGTTATCAGTTAGGCATGTTTATACCTTTAACAACAGTACATATTAGTAGGCATGTCAGACGTGAAATTTTGAGTGCTCATGAGCGTCTCTAGCATGGTCCGTTCCTAACATTTAGTCAATCCTTAGCTAGCAACTAGCATTCCAAGCAGTTATTAAAGTTTAACAATCACAAGTGAAAAAGCTATGGTCCCAATGCGTCCCTCTGCGGGCCCGCCATCTCTCTCACTCCCATAGCACAATTGTTAAAAACTGCAGTAACGGTTATCAGTTAGGCATGTTTATACCTTTAACAACAATACACATTAGTAGGCATTTCAGACGTGAAATTGTGAGCGTTCAGGAGCGTCTCTAGCATGGTTCGTTCCTAATATTTAGTCAATCCTTAGCTAGCAACTAGCACTCCAAGCAGTCATTAAAGTTTAACAATCCCAAGTTACTCAGTCTGTAGTAGGCCACCAGTGTCTCATATCGCGATCCACGTCATCGCTGATGAACGGGAGCAGTCATGGGGTCTTATAGGTACGTACATACTCACATACAGTGTTGGTCAAGCGTAGTCCCCTACTTCTCCGTCCCCTTCCGCCTGCCGTCCGTCTCGTGCATTAGCTTTTCTCTGCGTGATAATCCTCTTCACAAATTCTTGTGCAGCCTTCGGAGACGCCAATATCATAGGCTTCCCCTCCCATTGCACCCGCAGCCTGGCCGGGTACAGCATAGAATAAGTAATTTGGAGGTCCCTGAGTTTGGTCTTCACCGCCGTGTATTCCCTACGGGCTTGCTGGACGGCCACAGTATGATCCGGATAGAATTCCAGTTTGTTGCCCTGATGAGTTATGGGTCCTTTCTCCCTCGCCAGTCTCAAGATGGTATCTCTGTCTCTGTAGTTTAGTACCCTGGCCACGATAGGCCTTGGTGACGCACCTGGCGGCGGGCGGGGCGCAAGGGATCTGTGCGCTCTTTCTATGACAAATATTTGCGAGAATGCGTCCTCCCCAAATATGTCCTTGTACAGCTTCTCAACATATGGTTCCATGCGCCCAGTGTTGGTCAACTCCGGTAGACCCGCGATGCGTATGTTATTGCGTCTAGAGCGCGATTCCAACTCCTCCTCCTTTGCTCTTATCACCTCCAGTACCTTCTCCATGGCCGTGCATTTAGTAGTGGTGGCATGCGACTCATCTTCCACCGCTGAGATCCGCGTCTCCGCAGTTTCCAGTCTCTCACCATGTTTCTCCAACTTGGCTGCCATACCATCCATCCTGCACGTTAGATTATCCAATTTACCATTGATGTCTTGTAAATTGGATTGGATAGCCAATAGAATCTTTTCCATGTTGCTTCCGGCGGCTAGCTCGGTCGGGGGGCTGTTCATTGCGGCAGACTCCGCTTCTGCGTTTTTAGGCGCTTTCTTGGACTCGAATGTTATCTTTTGTTGGAGTTTATCGGGCTTCACCATGGTAGATGGAGGAGGGGTGAGCGGGGCAGTGCCACGTGGCGTGGATCTCGTCCTCCTGATGGTCGCCACCGTCCCGGTCCCCTGGGCTGCGCACTCGGTGGGTTCCGAGGGTCTCAATCCTCTGGGGGGGGGGGGGGGTTGTAGGCGAATCAGCGTTTACTCCTGTAGTTAGCACCTCCGCAGGCTCTCGCAGCACCAATCGCAGTATTACCGCCACATGCGCGCCCGTCGCCGCTGCCACAATTCAAACTAGCAATCCGTTGCTACCAGAGGGCCGTGTTTGAGGTCGAGTTCACGTGTTATCACCTGGCTCACGCAGTGTGTCGATTCATCAGCGCCGCCTCGTAATCACCCCCTCGCTAATGAGCAGCCCCAGCTCCGCAGGTGCACGCAAATAATAACGCCGGGGTTGCAGATGCGCTGTGCCCATTACTCCTCTCCCTCGATGTCTGTTCTCCGAGTGTTTCTACGTTGTTCAATATTAAGTACCAAAAGTTCATTACAGGGCGTAGTTGTTATATCGGGCACCTTCCATCCCTCTTTGAGCGCTCCGCGTCTGCACCGGGTGTGAGTACCTGAGATTCTTGCATGTCACCTCCGATCCAGCAGGCGGGTCAGGCGCGCCGTTGTTTACAGAGCCGCGAACGGGACAGTGACGGCCGCCATCTTGTGTGCTCCCGGTCCCGACCTTACAAATGCCGGTTTTCTCCCATTAAGTGCCGGGCAGCAGACCGTCCCCTCCAGCTCATCTTGTGCCTGTAGCCTTCGCACACCAGGGGCTCCGCTTCTCCAGTCGGTTTTCGGGCATTTGAACGGCTTCTGGGCGCCTCGTTGTCAGCCGTCCGGCGGAGCTGCGGTCTCACCCAGCCATTCCGCTGTGCACCCCCTAGCGCCTCCAGGCCTTTTCTACTTTGCCAGTGTGCGTGGGCTAGGGTTCGGCTGGCGTTGATGGGGAGCGGGTAGTATTTATGCTCACTGTGGTTGTTGTGTCCCTCCTAACTCCAAAGGGAGCTTATACAGGCCTTTTCTACTTTGCCAGTGTGAATGGACTAGGGTTCGGCTGGCGTTGATGGGGAGGGGGTAGTATTTATGCTCACCGTGGTTATTGTGTCCCTCCTAACTCCAAAGGGAGCTTATACTGGCCTTTTCTACTTTGCCAGTGCACCTAGAGACCATTGTCAGAAGTGAATTGGACGCAATTTGGCAGAGAGCCTGAGAGCATACCACATTTCTAAACGCACATGGCTGGCTTCTTTACGTGGACGCCATTTGCCAGACAGGGGTTATTTCAAAGTGCGTAGCAAATGAAAAATAAAACATGGCTGGCTTTCACTGATATTACATTAGATTCGCACATACCATTGGTCACCTAGCGACCATAACGGATGATGGTTTGTTTGCACTTGACAAACATGGATTATTATTAGATGATAATCCAGACACATTTGTAGAAGGCAGGAAAATAGAGACCATGTAAATCTACTGCCAAAATGCGGAAAAAGGTCAACCAAAATACATTGCATTTTTAAATACATTTATGACAAGTAAAACCTTCAGAAGGTAACCAAGACGAGGGGTCACTTTTAATGCACTCCATGTGGATCCATTGCCAGCATACTTGGCATTGTGCCTTACAGGAATTCATAGCAAGCTGTTAATGTTCTTTGTTACAGACCCCGCAGACGTGTTCAACTGATTCTAAATGTGACAAAGGACAACAGTAGCGCATCAGTAAAGGAGATTATGGACAGGTTTAAAACAATAATAAAATGAAGTACATAGGCCAGTCACTGCTGTTCGAAAGTCTTTCAAAAAACCAATACAAAAACAAGCATTTAAAAAACTACAAGTTAATTTCCATCAATTACTATCTTGGATACAATGAAATACTTGGCAGTGCTCGTTTGATCATTGAAGAAAAGAAAAATAGCTACCACACACATGAACTTTGAAAGTAACCTGGGGCATTACAAATTTAAAAACATGTTTCGTACAATCTAAAAATCTAACCTGAAAACTCCATTAGCTTTACTGCAATAAACATTCTATAATCCCTCAGAAACATGGAATTGATTTCATTTGCCGGAACTGGTCTTCCAGTTATGTACGATTCTGCAAACTGGACAGAGTTTAAAAACTTACATGTTACACTAATAACCTAATGGAAACTCTTAAATGTAAGCACCTTTTACTTTGAAAGTCTTTTCTCCGACGTCTCACACCTACCACATCAGTAACATCTTCTTTTTCAGACAAAATCACAGGCAAATGAAAATCACAACAGACAGGCAGTACCTCCAGGATCACTTGGCGTTCAAAACAGTAATTTAAATATAAAACAGTTTTTAATGTGTGCAACTACTACAAAGAAGTAAGCAAAATTTAACATAAACCTATGTACGACAAATTCAAACTTGTAATTAAAGTATGGAAAAATTACCAGCATGCAAAAAACACCACAATTGTAGCTATCCTGTTGCTTGACGTTACATTCTACGACTAACTGCCAGAGCTCACTGTGTGGACACTCGATTGCCTGTAGGAAAGCCCTTTAGAAACATATGAACGGTCAAGTTAAATATTGGTTTAAAAAATGAAACACAAATACGATTACAATAAACAACATATTTCAACTTACATGAATAAAAAATGTTGGCCCAAATATATATCTGCACACTTTTGACATAACATATGCAATTGAAAGTTAAAGTAAGTGCTACCTCCAATTCTGTAAAAAATGATGGTAGGTCCCAAGATTGCCATCCAGCGAATCATACACTATTATTTTTCTGGCAAAAGGTTTTAAAATCTGAAACAGTAAGCACAATAGGAAATGAAATATTAAAATATGGAAATTTTTAAATGCATTTGTATGCTAAAAACATGATTACTAAATCAAGAAAAGGAAATTAATATAGTGTTCAAGCAAAACAGTTCAGCAACTTAGGAAGAAGATATGAAAAAAATGACAAAGGTGAAAAAAGATGACAATTACCAAAAGTAGCCAATGAACGCCAGTATTGGTCGGACACAGGACTGTATCCTTCAGCTCAAAAGGTATCTATACAGTACAAAATAAGCTTATGAAAAAATGCAAGTCAAATACAACATCCATACTCTATTTCTGCAGAAAAATGCTTACAAGTGATTGACAATTAACCCCTTCAATGCTGATGACGAGCTCAGCTCGTCATCAGCTACGGCGCTCGTATGCTGATGATGAGCTGAGCTCGTCATGTAAAGCGGGTTTTCGAAAAACCCAGCACAAAGCGGGAAAACCGCTAGCACGCAAGGGGTTAAAAGAGAACTGGAAGGGAGCAATAATCACTTCCAAGACAATGACAAAAATAAATGACATACATCATACACCTTTTAAGTACTCAGAAAAATGTTCCAATATTAATAAATGGCATAAAAAATGAATTGGAACAATCGAATAATTATTAACAACCCAAAAAATATTGTCATCATGATACAGATTAAAATATTTACCCGGAATTGAGAGGGCCGATATGATCCAAGGAAAATTGACGAAGAGACTGTTGCAGAAATCAATAAGCACTGAAGTCAAGATAAAATAAAGTAGTTTAGAAAGATTTCACACACATTTACTATTTTTGGTTGGTGCATTAATAATTAATGACAATATACGTACATTAGTGCTTAACATGCATAATCTGCAGAGATGCGCATCAATGACCTTCGAAAAAATGAAGAAAACACATGAAATCTACAACGGGACTCACCATGTACATCCTACATAATTAGATACTATAGTAAGAATACATTTTATGTAAACCAACCTCATCAACTATCCATTGGTCCTCTTTTAAGGAACAAAAAGAATCATCTTATAATTCAAACTCGCCACTATTGCTTCTAACCGTCCAATCGCCGGTTTCCGCCATACTTCAAGAACTTTTTTAAACAATTTGGTAGTAGGACCTAAGGGGGATGCAGGCTTTGTGGGAGATGAAGCAGGCGTTGCGGAAGATGATGCAGGTGTGGCGGCAGATGATGCAGGCGTGGCGGCAGATGATGCAGGCGTGGCAGCAGATGATGCAGGTGATGCGGCATATGATGAGAGCACGGATGGCCATTGGTCACTGGTCATGTTTCCTGCAAAATGATATTTTAAAGTGGTTGTTAATAATTTAAACAGACTACTCAAACATGCAACCGCAAACAATACTGAAACAAGAGTACATATTCATAAATCCCAAACGTAAAGTAGTGTTCTTTACACAACAAAATGTTCATAACAAATAACTTTGCGCGTATTAAAGAGACATTTACACAGGCACAGTGATCACCATAATAAAAAACATCAAAATATTAGGCCATTACTTTAAAAAAGGTAGCCCTAACAAAATTACCTGTCGCACTCAACTTATAAGGCCTCAACATGTCCAGATTATAAATTCTACGTAACACCACATTGCTACTATTGAGTAACTTTACACGCTTCCCTTTATTCTCATGTATATGGTAGGGTCCTGCAAAATTATGCTCCAAAATGCCGCCTTTCCTTGTCGATCGCCGACAATTTTTAGCAAGGACTAACTCTCCTTCGCTGAACAAGTACGGCTTATATTTCTTGCAAACTCTTTTTTTAAACTTTTCCTTCTGCTTTTCCTGAGCAAGCGCTATATTCTGCTTTGTCTGCTTCTGCAATTCTGCTGCTCTAATTTTCTTTTCTGCAGCAAGTGATGCATACTCGATTTCTGTTGGTAGTTTAAACAGAAGCTAATAAAGGAAACATAAATAAATAAATGCTTTTTACCGATTTTAAAATGAGAGATTTAATATACAGCTATTTTTCAAAAATATGATAAACATACTTTGTTTAAAATGAAATAAAAAATACGGCAAACATGTATGTCAAAGTACATCAACTGGCAGATTAAAATACACATTGGAATACTCTAAATATCATACCGGTCCATCCATGACCCCACTAGGAAATCTTGCTTCTCGGCCATACATGAGTAGAAAAGGGGAAACGTTTGTGGTGGTATGCGGCTTCGATCGTAAAGCAAACAATGCTTGGTCCAAATAAACATCCCAATCAGTCTGATGTTCATTGACGCACTTGGACAAAGTGCTGTAATATTAAAAACAATGAACCTGAAGCATAAATAATACTGTCAGCTCAGTAGACACATTACTTTCCAGTTACAATTGCACTGCAGCAAAACAAACCTGCCAGACCACATTAGAGAAAGTAGTAAAATTGTAAAATGCAAAAACATCACCATGAAAGCTAACTCAAAAGTACTTAGAAAGTCAATGACAAAGTTGCATTACCTTTTAATGTTAGCATTTGTACGCTATTCTAACCCATTTGTCTGTTGATGATAGGCTGCACTTACAGAACGTTCTATTTGTAAGAGCCTAGATAACTCGATATTAACCTGAAAACAAAGATCAACATATTGGGACATGTGGGTGAAATAAACTTTAGAACTGTTAATGAATAAGAAAAAAACAGTACGCAAAGATCACAATAGACATAGTAAATTAAAGAATATCAGAGCATTATAGGTTACGGAAAAATGGCTCACTCACTTCATTCACAAACTCACGACCTTGATCGGATAGGACCCTTTTCGGAGTACCATGGCGGAGGTACATTTGCAACAGTCTTGAAGCAACCTCAACTCCAGTCTTTGATTTTAAAGGGAATGCCTCAACCCATTTCGAAAAATTTATCTGTGGCTGTCAGAACATATTTGTATCCTGTAGGAGTGGTAGGTAAAGGTCCCATCAAATCCACTCCAACAAGTTCCCAAACTTCTTCCACCTGTTAATAAACACAATCACATGTACAAAAGTTAAAAGGTGAAAAAACACAATGCTAAGATCAAAATTAGGTAATGGACAGAAAGTTTGTAACAGTAAAGTCAACTAATTTAAAACATACTTTGATTGGTTTTAATTCTGGGCAAATCTTGAGGGCTGGTTGTTCCTTTTGACAAACATCACACTGTTTGATCTGCAAGTCAAAAAGTACAAATCTGACAAGTACAATTTATAACCATGTCACAGAGTACAGAAACTTAAAAACTTCACGCCTTACATCTACAGTGCAATGGGAGAAGAAGAACAAAACATACCCTATAAAGTACTTCGTTTAAATACTGTACATACCATAGTAGAGAGAGTGTGAAATAAAACATAAATATATGGGTTCAATTTATTTGTATTAAAAACACTGTAGCTAAGGAAAAAAAATAATTAATACGTGTTTGTAAAAACAGGAGAAATGGAAACTCACCCATTCCTCAATTTGAATTGACATATTTGGCCAAAAATAACGGGAGGAAATGCATTTATTTATACCGGAATGGCCACCAAGAGTAGGGGAATGAAATTCATGAAAGATTTTATAAGCTGATTCAGCACCAATGACCACTTTAGTCTTCTTAGCTTTAGCAGTATAGAACAAACACCCACCTATTATCAAAAAGAGAAAAAATGAAGAACAGTTACGCAAACTATGCAGGGAAAAAATGAAAACATTAACAGAAAACATGCAATAACACATAAACCTTTAACACATGCCACTTACAAATAAATAATGAGATATACTACCATCAACGGTGTAACTTTTCAACATTCGACGTAATCCATGCTTCTGGACTTTTGTAAAAGAATCTGGATAAACATTACGGCTCACATAATCCATAAGCTCATAGTAATTAATGGCATCCATTACTATAAAAAGAAAAAGTTTAAAAAATAATAGGCAGTCATATATACCATTAAGCCATTTTACGTGGTGTCATTCATTTACCTAGATCCCAGCACATTACCCCATTTCTTTGTTCCTTACATTGGCTCCCTATAAAAGAAAGAGCCCTGTTCAAGCTTGGATGCCTGACTTTCCAGGCTCTTGCCGGGACAGCTCCAGTTTTTTATCAAATCTAACATTCACTATTACATTCCTAGTAGGCAATTACGCTCCTCTTCCCTATCTCTTCTAGTGGTACCCCGATTTAAGAAAAGCAGGACAGGAGGCTGTATGTTTTCTGTCCTTGCCCCGTCCTTTTGGAACTCCTTACCCCTCTCCATTCGAACATCAGCATCTTACATGGAGTTTCGTGGGAGACTGAAAAGTTTTCTGTTCTCACAGGCCTTCTCATCTTGATCCAACTCTGTGCCTGCTCTTGAAATTGAATTGACCCCGAAGCGCCATGAAACCGCTAGGTAAACGTGCACTATACAAATATTTTTAAATTCAAATTTCAAATTCACATTCAAATAATTACAAAGACCAATAGTTAACGAAGGTGTAAATATACACCATTACTATACATATCGCCCCAGTCAAGAACACTGAAACCAACCATAACACCAAGGGAAAAATTAAAGGAGAAAAGGTACCTTTTCCTCAAAAGAAGGTTGTCAAATATACATTAAAGAAAAAGGTGACGACGGACAATCGGCGGAATTGTGAAAATTTCGTAGGTCAGGGAAATAGTAACAGACAGAACTATTACAAAAATAAATAGTATGGTTAATGGATGCAAAAAAAAGAAGAAATAAATTAGTAAAGGAACACCATTAACACAAGAAAAAGTTACTAACAAAGCAGTCTCCACAAATAGGGCAAGTGGCGTTGAGCCACTGTTAACTCCAAAGGAAATAAAAGAGAAACACATTTTAAAAACTAATAGGCCTTGCTTTCTGCCGTGTCACAGAGCGATACAGCTGAGGGGCATGGACGAGGATGGGCAGTCCAGCAACAGGGAAGGGGCTGCACACTGTTGTGCAGCACTGACCGATCACCACTGAGGAACATGGCTGGGTTGCAAAGACATTAGGTTGGAATTGGCACGAAACATAGGCAAAAGTGAACAGGACTTACATTACATTCGATTCGGACATGCCAACGGCTTCAGTGAATTGGGCATAAGTGATTTTATACGCCAAAGATGGCAGAGAGCATATATATCAAAGGCACAAGGCTGAAATTCACTCATTACTTTACAGCATTTGGCAAAAGGCACCATTGCAAAACGCACACGTGGGTGGCACTCTATGTTAACGCCATTATGCTATGAGTAAAAACGCTCATCTCAGAATTTTACTACAAAAAAAGATTTCATTCAACATAAGATTGCCCAAGGCTTATAAAGCCCAACAGAGGTTATATAAAAGTACGAATGTAATGGAGCTACGCATTTGGAAGAAGGCCCGAGCTCGAAGCACATGGGAGGCCCGAGGGCGTAGCACATGGGCGTAGCCGCACATGTCTGGCTTTCAACATCGACGCAATTTGCAAACGCACATGGCTGGGTTTCAGAGACATTAAGTTGGACTTGGCACGTAGCTTAGGCATAAGGGAACATAATTTACAGCATATAAACAAAAAAGCAATCTTTCAACATGAGATTGCCAAAGCCTTATAAAGCCCTATGGAGCTACGCATTTGGAAGAAGGCCCGAGTTCGTAGCACATGGGAGGCTCGAGGGCGTAGCATATGGGCGTAGCCGCACATGTCTGGCTTTCAACGTCGACGCAATTTGCAAGCGCACATGGCTGGGTTTCAAAGACATTAAGTTGGACTTGGCACGAAGCATAGGCATAAGGGAACATAATTTACAGCATATTAACAAAAAAGCTATCATTCAACATAAGATTGCCCAAGCCATAAAAAACACCAACAGAGGTTATATCAAAGTGCGTATCTAATGGAGCTACGCATTTGGAAGAAGGCCCGAGTTCGTAGCACATGGGAGGCCTGAGGGCATAGAACATGGGCGTAGAAGCACATGTCTGGCTTTCCACGTCGACGCAATTTGCAAGCGCACATGGCTGGGTTGCAAAGACATTACGTTGGAATTGGCACAAAACATAGGCATAAGTGAACAGGACTTACATTACATTATATTAGCACATACCAGTGGCTTTAGTGAATTGGGCATAAGTGATGTTATACGCCAAAGACGGCAGAGAGCATATATCAAAGGCACAAGGCTGAAATTCACACATTACTTTACAGCATTTGGCAAAAGGCCCCATTGCAAAACGCACACGTGGGAGGCACTCTACGTTAACGCCATTATGCTATGAGCAAAAACGCACATCTCAGACTTTTACTACAAAAAAAGATATCATTCAACATAAGATTGCCCAAGGCTTATAAAGCCCAACAGAGGTTATATGAAAGTACGAATGTAATGGAGCTACGCATTAGGAAGAAGGCCCGAGTTCGAAGCACATGGGAGGCCCGAGGGCGTAGCACATGGGCGTAGCCGCACATGTTTGGCTTTCAGAGTCAAGTCAATTTGCAAACGCACATGGCTGGGTTTCAGAGACATTAAGTTCGGACTTGGCACGTAGCATAGGCCTGAGGGAACAGAATTTACAGCATATTAACAAAAAAGATATCATTCAACATAAGATTGCCCAATCCTTATAAAGCCCAATGGAGCTACGCATTTGGAAGAAGGCCCGAGTTTGATGCACATGGGAGGCCCGAGGGCGTAGCACATGGGCGTAGCCGCACATGTCTGGCTTTCAACATCGACGCAATTTGCAAACGCACATGGCCGGGTTTCAGAGACATTAAGTTCGGACTTGGCACGAAGCATAGGCATGAGGGAACAGAATTTACAGCATATTAACAAAAAAGATATCATTCAACATAAGATTGCCCAATCCTTATAAAGCCCAATGGAGCTACGCATTTGGAAGAAGGCCCGAGTTCAATGCACATGGGAGGCCCGAGGGCATAGCACATGGGCGTAGCCGCACATGTTTGGCTTTCAAAGTCAAGTCAATTTGCAAACGCACATGGCTGGGTTTCAAAGACATTAAGTTCGGACTTGGCACGTAGCATAGGCCTGAGGGAACAGAATTTACAGCATATTAACAAAAAAGATATCATTCAACATAAGATTGCCCAATCCTTATAAAGCCCAATGGAGCTACGCATTTGGAAGAAGGCCCGAGTTCGATGCACATGGGAAGCCCGAGGGCATAGCACATGGGCGTAGCCGCACATGTTTGGCTTTCAAAGTCAAGTCAATTTGCAAACGCACATGGCTGGGTTTCAAAGACATTAAGTTCGGACTTGGCACGTAGCATAGGCCTGAGGGAACAGAATTTACAGCATATTAACAAAAAAGATATCATTCAACATAAGATTGCCCAAGCCTTATAAAGCCCAATGGAGCTACGCATTTGGAAGAAGGCCCGAGTTCGAAGCACATGGGAGGCCCGAGGGCGTAGCACATGGGCGTAGCCGCACATGTCTGGCTTTCAACGTCGAACAAAGGCATATAAGAAAAAAAAGGCACATTGTGGGCTTTTAGAAATATTAAATTACATACGACATAACATTGCGAAAGAAGTATAACAAAAAATGCACAAAGCTGCCTTGAAAAAACAAAAAACGCACATAGTTGGACTACTCACCAACTGAAGGCTACAGAGTCAAGCCGAATTGATGCAAGGGTTGCGAGTAGACGATGCAAAGGATGTAGTACACACTGCGACACACGCAACTGGAAGCAATGCAAGGATTGCACTACTAAACTCGAGCGGTAGGCAGGGGGTGGTAAAAGTTCCGCAGGGCTGTGGGAAAAGTTCCCGAAGGTTGGTGATTAATAAATACATTGAAATGCGATGATTGGTTGAGGCTAACAGTCAGGAAGCGATCTATTGGATGAGAAAAAAGAGTCTGACTTGTGATTGGATGAGAAAAAGAGTGAGACTTGTGATTGGTCAGAGAAACGAAAGACGAAAGGGGGTACAGCAAATAATGGGGCACGTCACGAAACGTCATAAAACGTCATAGGGGCATAATATGCGCATGCGCAACATTCCTGCGCATGCGCAAAACGAGGGGGGGTACAGAGGTCGATGGGGTACAGAGCTCGATAGTACACCGGCCCAAGAGAGCATTCGCCCTAATCTGCCCAGATACACCCGGAGACGTCATGGTCCCGCGACACACCCACAAATGGAAGGCGACACACTACTGTGTCCCGACTCACAGTTTGGAAAGCACTGGGTTAAAGGGTAAATGGCTGGATGGGTGAGTGAATAGATGGATGGGTGGAAGAGTGGATGGATGACTGTACGAATGAATGGTGAAAGACTGAATGATGAATGAAAGAATGATTACACCTGTTAGCACCCATTATGTTAAGTAACATTTTCCTATACATTGATTTTCATGTTAATATGAGTCATTGTCTCTATATAATGTGTGTGTGATGTAGCACACTCTGACACCCTGCCCTACATACGTAGGATGATTAACACTATAAAAGAAATTAAATACACATGAGACATAGTCTATGTGAAGATGAGGGGCACCATTGGAGGGTGGTAGCAAGGCCGGACTTGCCGGAACGGGCATCGGGTGTTTCCCTGGGAGGCATGAAGGAAGGGGGGGGTATCGGTTTTGTTACTGGGGGCTGGCCTCGCAAAGTTCCTTGTATATCCAGTAGTTTTCAATCAACAATAAAAGCGGCCTCACTTATTTTCTGGTGTGGTTCACCATTGTCTGGTGATTAATGTACCTGCTGGAGCGAGGTGCGAATTTTGAATCATCTAAGGTAGCAAGCTGCGGACATAATGAAAAACTGTGAAGTGCACAAGTGTCTCAACCTAATATAAAGTTATTTTGACTTGTACTTAGGTGGTTGTCTATTTACTTACTTATATACTATTGCGCGACCACCTCAGATGTGTCTGTAAAACTTACCTTTTGTCCCGAAGTTTTATCCTGAATTTTGACCTTTTGTCCTGAATTTTTGTCCTGAATTTTTACACTCACCGTCCTGAATTTGCACCTATGCCAGTTGGTCACCCTATTTTAACCATGAGTTGTAATCGAGATTTTGTAACTCTGATGCTTTTTAAATCTATATTAATGTTTTTAGTGAATGTATGTTGTATTGTTCTGCTTGCATGGCTTTGTTTTGACAAACCGAATAAAAGCATTTTGAACTGACTCTTCCCCGGAAGGTAAACACGGCCGCACATTTTTCCAGTAAATATGCCCTTCTCCTCCCCCCTCCCCCATGCCCCCCTCGCCCCCCCCCGTCCCCCCAGGATAAAGTCCATTAATTTGACCAGCAGGGATTGGGCGAGAGCCAGGCAGGCTGAGCCCCACCCTGGGGTCTGTTCACCTCTGTCCTTCATTTCACAATTCTGCAGAAATGTTGAATTTCCATGGAAAGTCCCCCTGCCCCCGACAGACCCCCCCCCCCCCCCCGCCCCCTCTCTCGCTCCAGAGGGGCCGCCCCGCCTCCCCCTAAGCACAAGGGTGGGGGGGGGGAGGCCTCTGTGCATTTACATTAAGTGATGTAAGTTGTACAAAGTACTTCACAGGCCCCAGAAGCCAAAGCCCGTTCAAAGCATGAAGCTGAGACCCTGAGGGGCGCAGGGAGGAGGGGAAAAAAACAACAAAATATACACACACTTTAAATAAAACATAAATGCAGGTTAAAGTGATGAGAACAGATACATTCTTTTTATGCTCTGAAAGCTCCGTTGGTTTATACGATCGAGCTCTGCAGATGTGTGTGTAACTCGACAATGACGTGTATTTATAGCGCCTCCTGCGCCTGCAAGCGCTCTGAATGTATGCAACTCATTACTGTAAATGGATGTTACACTGAGGGGCAGAGAACTCAGTGGCGCAGGGCAGCTCAGCGAGTCACCTCACTGCCCTGCACTGCGCTGCACTGCCCTGCACTGCCCTGCGTCACTGGCAAAGGGCAGCTCAGCGTGTCCCCTCACTGCCCTGCACTGCGCTGCACTGCCCTACACTGCCCTGCACTGCCCTGCGTCACTGGCAAAGGGCAGCTCAGCGAGTCCCCTCACTGCCCTGCACTGCGCTGCACTGCCCTACACTGCCCTGCACTGCCCTGCGTCACTGGCAAAGGGCAGCTCAGCGTGTCACCTCACTGCCCTGCACTGCCCTGCCCTACACTGTCCTGCCCTGCCCTGCCCTGCCCTGAACTGCCCTGCACTGCCCTACCCTGCACTGCGTCACTGGCAAAGGGCAGGGATGGCCGCATTTATGCAACACTGCGCTTCCCTGCACTGCCCTGCACTGCCCTTCACTGCCCTGCACTGCACTGCCCTGCACTGCCCTTCACTGCCCTGCACTGCACTGCCCTGCACTGCCCTACACTGCCCTGCACTGCACTGCCCTACACTGCCCTTCACTGCCCTACAGTGCCCTGCACTGCACTGCACTGCCCTACACTGTCCTGCACTGCAGTGCACTGCCCTGCACTGCACTGCCCTGCACTGCCCTGCCCTACACTGCCCTGCGTCGTTATGCAACACTGTGTATCCCTGTCCTTTCTCCCTGCGCTGGTGCTATTTGTGCAGCCTAGCGCCAACGTGGGCCCCATTGCACGCAGGAATGTTTGTGAGCAGGAAGGGGCACCTGTGCACTTTAACCATAGGCCCATAGCACACTTTTAACACAGTCCACTGCACACATTTACCACAGCCCCCTCCACACTTTTACCAAACCCCCTGCATACTTTTACCACAGCCCCTGCACACTTTTACCACAGTCCACTGCACACTTTTACCACAGCCCCAGCACACTTTTACCACAGCCCCCTGTACACTTTTACCACCGCCCGCATACTTTTACCACAGCCCCTGTGCACTTTTACCACAGCCCCCTGCACACTTTTATCACACCACCTGCACACTTTTACCACAGCCCCTGTTCACTTTTACCACAGCCCCTGTGCACTTTTACCACAGCCCCTGCACACTTTTACATCCCCCTGCACACTTTTACCACAGCCCCTGTGCACATGAACCACAGCCCCTTCACACTTTTACCACAGCCCCCTGCAAACTTTTACCACAGCTCACTGCACACTTTTACCACACCCCCTGCACACTTTTACCACAGCCCCCTGCAAACTTTTACCACAGCCCCCTGCACACTTTTACCACAGCTCACTGCACACTTTTACCACACCCCCTGCACACTTTTACCACAGCCCCCTGCAAACTTTTACCATAGCCCCCTGCACACGTTTACCACAGCCCCCTGCACACTTTTACCAAAGCCCCCTGCACACTTTTACCACAGCACCTGCGCACTTTTACCACAGCCCCTGCACACTTTTACCACAGTCCCCTGCACACTTTTACAACAGCCCCTGTGCACTTTTACCACAGCCCCTGTGCACTTTTACCACAGCCCCTGCACACCTTTACCACCTCCTCCTGCATACTTTTACCACAGCCCTTGTGCACTTTTACCACAGCCCCCTGCCCACTTTTACCACAGCACCTGTGCACTTTTAACACAGCCCCTGTGCACTTTTACCACAGGCCCTGTGCACTTTTACCAAAGACCCCTGCACACTTTTACCACAGCCCCTGCACACTTTTGTCACAGCCCCTGTGCACTTTTACCACAGCCCCTTCACACTTTTACCACAGCCCCCTGCACACTTTTACCACAGCCCACTGTACACTTTTACCACAGCCCCCTGCAGACACTCGCCTTAGCTCCCTGCACACTTTTACCACAGCCGATGTGCACTTTTACCACAGCCCCTTCACACTTTTACCACAGCCCCCAGCACACTTTTACCACAGCCCCTGTGCACTTTTACCACAGCCCCCTCCACACTTTTCCCACAGCCCTTCAGTATGCCAGCGCTAATATTTTGTCATGGGTGTCCCACAAGCCAAGGATTACCTCTAGTATGCCAGTACACGTCTTTGGTCACATGTTCTTTCCATGCTAAGATTTCTCTTTGGCATGCAGGTGCCTGCATTTTGGCTGCTCCCCTTTATGACCTCCTCGCCACTCATAGGCTGACCACAACTCACGCATGGAAAGAAGCAAGTTCGAAGGCCTGGCGCCCCCAACAGACCTTCCGGGACATCTCCAGAATTGACTACATCATGGTTAGTGAAGCAATGGCGGCCAGCTTGAAAGACTTTGTTGTCGTGGATAGGACTGAAAGTGAACACAGGCCATTAAACGCGTTGTTTCCGCTGGAAAGACCCTCAGCCACCATCCTCCGAGTCATTGGAGAGTCAAGAGGGGATGAAAAACACAGTCTCCTGAAGAGGATCAAATGGCCGGATAAGATAGGCAAGAAGCTCCAAACGTGGTTGGATCAGAACCAGGAAGAGAGCCCATCAACGTCGATCGCACCCATAAAGAACTGGGAGAATATAGTAGAGGATCTACAAGAGAAGATCGGTCAACATCGAGCCTCCAGGGCCAAAGTCCAACCAACTGGTGGACGCATTTGCGTAACCAAAGACATACATGAAAATAAACGGCTCCTGTGAAAGGCACTCAGAATAAAGAAAAAAAGGGGGCAGAAAAACGGAGGGTCCATCGGGCGCATCACAGAGGGCAGCGCTGCGGAAGAAACTGTGGGAACACAAAAATCCCACATAGAGAGGGAATGGCTGTATGTTTTCTTCCTGCTTAAGCAGAAGAATCCAGCAGGATTATGGAGACATATAAATCAGCTGAGCAGTAGAGGGGCCCTAGGAGAAAATGGAGTAGCAGAGCAAGACTGGCTGCCCCAGGTGCAGCAATTATATTCAATAGCTCCTTCACATAGGGCCAGCTCTGAAGAGACCACCAGCGGAGCAGGACAATCTTACCACTCCAGGGCAAGTGCAGGAGTAACAACTTATAGCCCTGGTATCACACCCACCGGCCAGAAAGTACAGGCCGAGGTGCATTGCACACCACCAGTCCAGATAAACCCTCAAATCATCATGAAGATCCTTAATCCCTTCGCTGCTGCGGCATTTCCGCCGCAGCGCTAGGAGGGAGGGGGGGCCGCGTGGAGCTCCCATGCTCGTGACGGAACCGCTCCGTCATGAGCCTCGGGCGCGCTGTGCTTGTGACGGAGCGGTTCTGTCATGGCCCCGCCAGCTCAATACAACGTCCAGCGCAGGCAGCACAGCACAGCGTGACTGAGGCTGGTGACGGAGCGGTTCCGTCACCAGCATGGGAGGGGTTAAGAAGATGAAGAACGACGGGGCCCTCGGGCCCAATGGGCTACCAGTGTCGGTCTTCAAAAAGGCAAAAAAAACACAAAGAGTCCCTAGTTGGTGGGGGTATATACCCTACAGCGTAGACTGACCCAACCAAAAGGCTCTAAGGGTAGCTACGTTGTCAAGGACAAGATAGTCTTTAGCATAACATACAAATAATTTACAAATACAGGCTAACAGTCAGTATAGGAACCCTGTCTACAAAGCACCACATTAATTAGGAAACTATAATCTTTACCAGTGTAAAAAACAATTTATTAAAAGCAATACAGTTTAAATTCGCATTCATAAAACAATTATACATTCAAACATATATTAAAAAACCAAAGAGTCGACGCAGCGTTTCGGTGTCTTGTTTCGATGATAACACCTTCTTCAGGACAGGTTTTTTAGTTAAAAAAATCTCTCAGAAATAGAGGGATTTAGGGAATTTGAGGTCTCGTGAGGGTACAGTTTTTTCAGTCATTAGTCTGACTCTCATGGACTTATCTTCCTTTGATGTAGTTTAAAAGCAATTTTGTTCCACCTGGATATAGGTATTCAATAAAATTATCTGTGCTGTATCAGGGGTGACCACCGTATATCAATTTGGCTGTTTAGCATGTAACTTTAGTTGTATCGGGTTGGGGATGATCCAACTTATCTCTTGTAGGTAGCAGTCTTCAGATTTGTTACATTCCCTTCTACCAATTCGCTTACTATTCCTTCTTAATTCTCAGAATAGTGCTTTTTCCTGTGTATCGGCCTCCCTGTCACCTGGTCCTCATACAGCTTCCCCATGGGTTCCCCATATTGGTTTACCCAGTCCCTCACTGGTCTTTGGGTACCTCCCTCATTGTGTTGGTCTTCAAAAAGGCCCCCGACTTTTGGCCAACAACATTAACCCTTCTCTACAATTACATTCTCTCGACCGCCAAAACCCCTAATTCTTGGAGGGGCTCCATACTGGTCCCTATTTTTAAAAACAGAGACCGCTTGAAGCAATCAAATTATAGGCTCATCGCCCTGCTTGATCTGGAAGCCAAGGCCTATGCCCACCTCCTATTGAAGGATCTTGAGACTTGGGTGGAGGAAACGAACATCATCCCCTTCCACCAGCCTGGCTTCAGTTCACAATCATCGAACATGAATAATGTACTGGCACTAGCACATCTATCGGCCCAGGAAGCAAGAAAGGAAAAGCCCCCACTATTTTGCTGCTTCATCGACTATAGCACAGCCTTCGACAAAGTGGTACGCAGAAGACTATGGTGGGAACTAGAAAGATGCGGCATCCCACCAAACCTCTTGAAGACAATTAATCGCTATGCGAGGATACTTGGGTACGGGTCAAAACAAGTGCCAGCACAGTGTCTCCTAAAATAGCAACAACCAATGGGTTAAAGCAAGGTTGCGTGCTTGCCCCCATCCTTTTTAACCTGTATGCGGTGGACTTGGGGGGACGCCATGAAAGGAGCCAGCCTGGTAGCACTAAGGCTAGGAAACGTGAGGTCGCTGGTGCTACAATATGCTGATGATACCGCCATAATGGATCACACGATCACACAGCACCTGCACACTTTTACCACAGCCCTTGTTCACTTTTACCACAGCCCCTGTGCACTTTTACCACAGCCCCCTGCACACTTTTACCAAATCCCCCTGCACACTTTTACCACAGCCCCCGTGCACATGAACCACAGCCCCCTTCACACTTTTACCACAGCCCCCTGCGCACTTTTACCACAGCCCCCTGCACACTTTTACTACAGCTCACTGCATACTTTTACCACACCGCCTGCACACTTTTACCACAGCCCCCTGCAAACTTTTACCAAAGCCCCCTGCACACTTTTACCACAGCACCTGCGCACTTTTACCACAGCCCCTGCACACTTTTACCAAAGTCCCCTGCACACTTTTACCACAGCCCCTGTGCACTTTTACCACAGCCCCTGCACACTTTTACCACCTCCCCCTGCATACTTTTACCAAAGCCCCTGTGCACTTTTACCACAGCCCCCTGCCCACTTTTACCACAGCACCCTGCACTCTTTTATCACAGCCCCTGTGCACTTTTACCACAGCCCCTTCACACTTTTACCACAGCCCCCTGCACACGTTTACCACAGCCCCTGTGCACTTTTAACACAGCCCCTGTGCACTTTTACCACAGCCCCTGTGCACTTTTACCACAGACCCCTGCACAATTTTACCACAGCCCCCTGCACTCTTTTATCACAGCCCCTGTGCACTTTTACCACAGCCCTTTCACACTTTTACCGCAGCCCCCTGCACACGTTTACCACAGCCCACTGTACACTTTTACCACAGCCCCCTGCAGACGTTCACCACAGCTCCCTACACACTTTTACCACAGCCCCTGTGCACTTTTACCACAGCCCCTTCACACTTTTACCACAGCCCCCTGCACACTTTTACCACAGCCCCCTGCACACTTTTAGCACAGCCCCCAGCACACTTTTACCAGAGCCCTCTGCACAATTTTACCACAGGCACTGCACACTTTTACCACAGCCCATGTGCACTTTTAACGCAGCCCCTCCACACTTTTACCACAGCCCCCTCCACACGTTTACCACAGCCCTCTGCACACTTTTACCACAGCCCCCTGCACACTTTGACCACAGCCCCCTGCACACTTTTACCACAGCCCCCTGCACACTTTGACCACAGCCCCCTCCACACTTTTACCACAGCCCCCTGCATATTGTTACTACAGCCCCTGTGCACTTTTACCCCAGCCCCTGCACACTTTTACCACAGCCCCCAGCACACTTTTACCACAGCCCCCTGCACAATTTTAGCACAGCCCCCAGCACACTTTTACCAGAGCCCTCTGCACAATTTTACCACAGGCACTGCACACTTTTACCACAGCCCATGTGCACTTTTAACGCAGCCCCTCCACACTTTTACCACAGCCCCCTCCACACGTTTACCAGAGCCCCCTGCACACTTTGACCACAGCCCCCTGCACACTTTTACCACAGCCCCCTGCACACTTTGACCACAGCCCCCTCCACACTTTTACCACAGCCCCCTGCATATTGTTACTACAGCCCCTGTGCACTTTTACCCCAGCCCCTGCACACTTTCACCACAGCCCCCAGCACACTTTTACCACAGCCCCTGTGCACTTTTACCACAGCCCCCTCCACACTTTTCCCACAGCCCTTCAGTATGCCAGCGCTAATATTTTGTCATGGGTGCCCCACATGCTAAGGATTACCTCTAGTATGCCAGTGCAAGTCTTTGGTCACATGTTCTTTCCATGCTAAGATTTCCCTTTGGCATGAAGGTGCCAGCATTTTGGCTGCTCCCCTTTATGACCTTCTCGCCACTCATAGGCTGACCACAACTCACGCATGGAAAGAAGCAAGTTCGAAGGCCTGGCACCCCCAACAGACCTTCCAGGACGTCTCCAGATTTGACTACATCATGGTTAGTGAAGCAATGGCGGCCAGCTTGAAAGACTTTGTTGTCGTGGATAGGACTGAAAGTGAACACAGGCCATTAAACGCGTTGTTTCCGCTGGAAAGACCCTCAGCCACCATCCTCCAAGTCATCGGAGAGTCAAGAGGGGATGAAAAACACAGTCTCCTGAAGAGGATCAAATGGCCGGGTAAGATAGGCAAGAAGCTCCAAACGTGGTTGGATCAGAACCAGGAAGAGAGCCCATCAACGTCGATTGCACCCATAAAGAACTGGGAGAATATAGTAGAGGATCTACAAGAGAAGATCGGTCAACATCGAGCACCCAGGGCCAAAGTCCAACCAACTGGTGGATGGATTTGCGTAACCAAAGACATACGTGAAAATAAACGGCTCCTGTGAAAGGCACTCAGAATGAAGGAAAAAAGGGGGCAGAAAAACGGAGGGTCCATCGGGCGCATCACAGAGGGCAGCGCTGCGGAAGAAACTGTGGGAACACAAAAATCCCACATAGAGAGGGAATGGCTGTAAGTTTTCTTCCTGCTTAAGCAGAAGAATCCAACAGGATTATGGAGACATATAAATCAGCTGAGCAGTAGAGGGGCCCTAGGAGAAAATGGAGTAGCAGAGCAAGACTGGCTGCCCCAGGTGCAGCAATTATATTCAATAGCTCCTTCACATAGAGCCAGCTCTGAAGAGACCACCAGCGGAGCAGGACAATCTTACCACTCCAGGGCAAGTGCCGGAGTAACAACCTATAGCCCTGGTATCACACCCTCCGGCCAGAAAGTACAGGCCGAGGTGCATTGCACACCTCCAGTCCAGATAAACCCTCAAATGATCATGAAGATCTTTAACCCCTTCGCTGCGGCGGCAAATCCGCCGCAGCGCTAGGAGGGAGGGGGGACTGCGTGGCGCTCCCATGCTCATGATGGAACCGCTCCGTCACGAGCCTCGGGCGCGCTGTGCTTGTGACGGAGCGGTTCTGTCATGGCCCGCCAGCTCAATGGAACGTCCAGCGCAGGCAGCACAGCACAGCGCGACTGAGGCTGGTGACGGAGCGGTTCCGTCACCAGCATGGGAGGGGTTAAGAAGATGAAGAACGACAGGGTCCCCGGGCCCAATGGGCTACTAGTGCCGGTCTTCAAAAAGGCCTCCGACTTTTGGCAAACAACATTAACCCTTCTCTACAATTACATTCTCTCGACCGCCAAAACCCCTAATTCTTGGAGGGGCTCCATACTGGTCCTTATTTTTAAAAACAGAGACCGCTTGAAGCAATCAAATTATAGGCTCATCGCCCTGCTTGATCTGGAAGCCAAGGCCTATGCCTGCCTCCTATTGAAGGATCTTGAGACTTGGGTGGAGGAAAATAACATCATCCCCTTCCACCAGCCTGGCTTCAGTTCACAATCATCGAACATGAATAATGTACTGGCACTAGCACACCTATCGGCCCAGGAAGCAAGGAAGGAAAAGCCCTCACTGTTTTGCTGCTTCATTGACTATAGCACAGCCTTCGACAAAGTGGTACGCAGAAGACTATGGTGGGAACTAGAAAGATGCGGCATCCCACCAAACCTCTTGAAGACAATTATTCGCTATACGAGGATACTTGGGTACGGGTCAAAACAAGTGCCAGCACAGTGTCTCCTAAAATAGCAACGACCAATGGGTTAAAGCAAGGTTGCGTGCTTGCCCCCATCCTTTTTAACCTGTATACGGTGGACTTGGGGGGACGCCATGAAAGGAGCCAGCCTGGTAGCACTAAGGCTAGGAAACGTGAGGTCGCTGGTGCTACAATATGCTGATTATACCGCCATAATGGATCACACGAAGGTGGGCCTCCAAAAAGCACTAAGCGCACTGAACAGTTATAATAACGACAACAATCTGACAGTTAACCAGTGGAAGACCAAGGTTGTCATCTTCGGGAGCTACCATCTGAGAAAGAAGGTACTGTGGCAAATTGGAAATCTGCTAATCAACACAGCGGGTTTATATAATTACCTAAGGGATTTGCTTACGGAGCGAGCCAAGTTTACGAAGTGACGCATCTAGGCAGATGCGTCACTTCGTAAACCCCTGCGCTTCATTATTCCTACACCAGGTGTAATGTATGCAGGGTGGGCGTTGCCCCGCAGGAAAGGATCGCAGGAGTGGCACAGCGAAATCTATGAGATTTCACTGCGCCACTTCTAGGACACCAATGCATCTAAACCTTACCCCTGTCTCATGGCAGGCGTAAGGGTGACGCAGGCCCTTTCACATGTGAAAGGAACATTGCTGGAGTTGCATCAGACTTCCGACACAACTCCAGCAATGCGCCACTTTTGCGCCGACAGATACGTCAGTAATACTGATGTATCTATCATTCCTTGCGACATGATGCGTCATACTGTAAATATGACGCATCCTTGGAGTTGCAAGGAGGGCGCACTGAGAAGTGTTGCATCGCTGCTTTCACGCAGTGATGCGCAACTTCTCATAAATGAGGCCCTGAGTATCAAAGAATTAACAGGTAAGTGAATAAACAGTCTCAAGTCTTGATTGATGGATTAGTTTATTTTCTTTAATTCATAATTTTTTCTTCTTACTTTCTCTCACACATGGGTAGCCGACGCGTTTCACCTTAAAAAAGGCTTCATCAGCGTTGCAAATAATAAAACCACATAAATATACACAAACTTATACAATTCCATATGATAACAACACTAAATACAAACGTAACATGTATGACCGAATACAACAAGCAAATATTTACAAAAGACATGCCAATAAAAAATCTCATTGAGAAATCCCCATCCTAGACCTTAAGAGGAGTTGACAATTTATTGAATTACTAAGTACACGCAAATCAAATGTGTTTCATAACGTTATATTACCACACTAAAAAATAATACATACACAAATACGCCCATGTGTACTGAGCCGAACAAGACGCACCTCCTACGATAAAATACCAAAATACAGAGTGTATTCTGTTGTATGAGGTCCATAACTTCTAGGGGCTCATGTCATTGTTTTTTTAGGTCGAGCCTAGACAGCGCATGAGCTGTCGCAAGACCTATAATAAATACCAATAGTGAGGGTAATTTCTCCTGCCGCTTACCATTGGTTAAATATGGCATCGCTTTTCTTATCTCGCCTATGGTTGGGTCACTTCCATTTTTGGAGGAAGCAGCACCGACCAACTACAGTATAGTGACCCTGTAGGTCGATATCTCTTTCTTTTTGGGACTACCTCATTTTCTCAGTGTCCCCGGCCTCGTAAACAAATGCATGCAGTGTCTCAGAGAAAACATCCTTCGGTTTCTTTGTTCCTGAGGGACACTCAGGCTGAAGCAGCGCCAGAGGGGGTATACACGGCAGGCGGTTTCACCTCTCCAAAGCATCTGACAGAACCTGTGAGCTCACAGGGTACTGGCATCCTCACCATACGGGTAACTTAGCTAGCCTGGTGCCCAGTGATATGCCTTACTTAGCGGGCGGGCGAGTGTTCAGAAGTTATATTTGGTAACGCCTGCAATTGGCAAATGACTGGACTAGAATGAATCCTACCACATACATTTTATGTGCAGCACACCCTTTCTTTTTGGCACCATTTATATTTGAAATCCTACTTATTAAACCCAGCCAAGTACATAAGTATCAAGCAAACCCGCATTCGCAAACGCCGAAATTCGCAGAATTTCGGCGTTTGTGAATGCAAATTTGCTAAATGGTATGTATGTAGGAAAATCTGGTGCAAAACAAGGAATCGCAAAATTTGTGATTACTTATTTTGCAATTGCATTTAAGGAATCACAAATTTTGCGATTCCTTAAATGCTATGTATGAAGCAAAAAAAAATACAAATTGTCCTTAAGGAAGCGCAAATTACCACCAACTATAAGTTGGTGGTAATTTGCGAATTCCTTGAAAAATGCACATTTTTGCATTTTTCAAAGTGCCATGTGATGCACATAGATGCCCTTAGGGCATGTATGTGGGCCACATGTGCACCCATGCTTATTTCAGGGGTGCAACAGGGTGTCCTTGAGACACCCCTGCACCCTTGAAATTATTCTCAATTTGCGATTCTCAAATTGCGAATCGCAAAGTGAGAATAACTTCCCATTCATTCCTATCGGCCTCCTGACCCATAGAAATTAATGGGAAAGTATTCCTTAATTGCGATTAGCAATTTGCTAATCGCAATTAAGGAATACTAAGAATTCGCAAGAAAATAGCGAATTTGTACAAACATCCCAATTTGCGATTCTGAAATCGCAAATCAGGTGGATGATACATATGGCCCTAAGTCATTAGTTTATCTGATCGCCTTGTTCTCTTCTGCACCGGTCAGCAGCGGGGCCAACGTGTTATAGGCACAGAACAAGGATTTATTGAAAGTCTGCAAACTTCAAACAACGATAATTGGAGAAGGACAGATGAGAAGCAAACTGTTAGCCCCAACTTATTTCTGTGCGTTTTGTGACCGCGCATATGTTTGTAACTTGAATAATTGTGCATTTGAAAAGGCCATGTCACTGGACATCTTGGCGCCGAAAAACTGATGAACCCATTTCAGGTACCAAAACAACGAACGCACAATTAGCTGAGCGACGTGAGGTATTCTGGATTTTCTTCTTAAATCTCACATTAACGGATTGAACTCTGAAATACCATGGGACCAAGCAGAAGTGCTCGCTCCCCCACAAGAGCTCCTGCCTGGTATCGTACCCGCGCTCCCTGCCTCCTACTCTAACATCGCCAAAAGCAGCATAGCACCTCAGATTTGGATAGCGCTATAGCGCGAGTGCCTCTAGATCAGAGGTCTTCAAACTTTTCCAGGTTGAGCCCCCCCAGCTGAATTCCCCCAGATGTTGGGCCCCCCCACCACCCGACAGAAACCTCGGGAATCCAGCACACCACATGATCGACTGCCACGCGCACACCACGGCCCATATCCGGCAAACAATGCTCAACACAACAAGAGTGTCTAGAAAACTGCAGGCCTGTGAGTGGGTGTGACGAAACGACAGAGGCGTACCGGACAGCTCAAAACACAATCCTCCAAGACAAAATGTGCGCTAATTCTCCCCACTAGTATGCCCTGCCTTACACAGGACACAGATCAACAACAACACCACCAACATGAATGTGACGGGTGTGCCGGTGCCCAGCCACACCTAGACTCTCAATCTGTGGGTGAATCCCTGCCACTGCCATCCTCAGGCTGTGCTCCACATCCAGTTCTAAACGGTACCTAGTCTTCAACACCGCAAGTGCTGAGAACCCAATCTCACAAACTCCCCAACAAATAAACAAATACATTGTAGGATGTAAAGCACCATGCACAAGTGAACCAAAGGGAGGACCGCAGTGATGAACCCACTATAGGGAACACACCATGGGTGCTTCACCAAACGGAACCCAAAACATGGAACCCGACCTTGCCCATGGGGGCCCGCATTCAAGTAGCAGCTGGACGTCACGCAAAATGTCACACGCATGATGCATAGATCCCACACATGAGCACACATAGAATACAGAACAGTAACACATAGGCAAGGGAGCAGCCAAACAATTCAAATACCTTCCACTCTGAACCACAGCTCTCATGGCACCAAGAATCCAAAGGAAGTCATCACAACCCTCCCCATCCATCATGTACACCTTGTCATCCACCAACTCCACCACCATTCATTCCGTCCCTCCATCTGAGCCCCATCCACATCCAAACCCCTTCAACCACTTGCAAACCCATCCACCTTCCATCCCTCAATCCATCATCTCACCTCTTCATCCCTCCATCCACCCCCTCACCCATCCATCCATCATCCATCCATCCCTTCACCCAATCTATCCCCTCACCAATCCATCCACTCTTCCACCCATCCATCCACCCACCCACTCATCCATCCAACCATTCACCCAAGCTATCCTCCCACTCATCCATCCACTCCTCCACTCATCCATCCACTCCTCCACTCATCCATCCACTCCTCCACTCATCCATCCACTCTTCCACCCATCCATCCACTCCTCCACCCATCCATCAACTCATCCATCCAACCACCCACCCTCTCACCCATCCAGCCATGCCCCCACCCACTCATCCATCCACCCAGTCACTCATCCGTCCACCCACTCAACCCCCCCACTCATCCATCCACCCATCCCGCTCTCCACCCCCCCACTCATGCATGCACTCTGACCCATCCATCTCCATGCTCCTCTACTCGCCCATCCATGCACACACCTGCCCATCCACTTTGCCAATCATTCATCCATGTCATCACTCATCCATCCATCCATCCTCCCCCTCTCCCTCCATTCCCCCCTCACCCAGCCACCCATCCCTCCATCCACCCTTCACCCATCCACCCACTCATCCATCCATCCACTCATCCACTCATGAATCCATCCATTGACCACTCATCCACCCCTTCACTCCTCCATCCATCCCCCCGTCCATCCACCCTCCTCAATCACCCATCCATCCTCACATCCACCCCTTCACTCATCCATCCATCCATTCATTCATTCTTTCATCCCTTCACCCATCAATACATCAAACCATCCATCACCTCTCTCATCCATCCACTCACCGACTCGTCCACCATCCACCCCCATCGATCCATCCACCATTTCACTGATCCATCCACCCCTCCACCCATCCATCTACCCTTCCAACCATACACACATCATCCACTCCCATCCATCCCTCCACTCATGCATCCATCCTCTCTCCCACCATCCATTCACCCCTTCACTCACCATCCATCCCCTCACTCATCCATCCCCCACCCATACATCCACCACTCCACCCTCACACCTTTTATGATTCAAATTCGAATCTGCAGACCAACATCCCTGAACACCGGGTGCCCACACAAAGATCCTCATGAGTTGAGGACCGCAGACCAGAGCCCACTGTCCCGATTAATGGCCAAACCCGGATTGCAACCTCTCCCTCCCTTCCCAAAATAACTGAAGGACTCCCGCCCCCCCCCCCCCCAACTCCCCCTCACTCCCCCCCCCCCTTGAAAGGCTGGGGCCCTGGACCAGAGCCCACCCTGCCCGTGCCTCAAAACTTCTGCAAAACCTTCTCTCCCTTCTGGGAAGAGCTAACTCTCCCAGGGGGGGTTAATTCACAGAGCTGACAGCTTCAGCTGCAGTGGGAGGCAAGGGGTCTCCTCTGCTAAAACTGAAAGCGTGTCTGTTTGTTTGCTTTCGTTTTTAGCAGAGGAGACCCCTGCCTGCACGCAGCCGAAGGTGTCGACTCCGTGAATTGGCCCCCTCCTGGGAGAATCACCCAGACAAAGAAACGGGCACAAAGGGAAGATGGAAGTGGAGCCCGCGCCCCCCCTGGGATGGCGCCGAGCCCCCCCAGGGGGGCGCGCCCCACAGATTGAAGAACCCTGCTCTAGATTGTTATTGTACGATTTTGCATCGCTTTGAGTACATTTACCGCTGCGCTGTCCTGAAGCCCGCATTATTTGTACTTTCATTGTATTGTGTGTGTTTCATTGTATACTGTATACTGTACTGCACGCCGCATTGCCTAATTAGTCTGCAGCCTTTGATGTGCATTTGGTGACCGTGCCTACCTCGAGTTTACGCGAGGGCCGCCATCTTCATTGTTGTTGTTGCCTCGTAGCACCTCCTCCACAGCCCGCCCCGCCTCCCAGCTGACCCTCCTTCGCCCCTGCCCTTCCACCATCCACATATGACAGATGCTTTTGCGCGCAGCGTCCACGCACAGCGGTCGCGCTCCAGTTGCGCCAAAGGTGCGCCAAAGGTAAGCCTGTGTACGCCCATCCGCGCCTGGACCGCGCCCAGCGCCTGTCCCCCTGGCCCCTGCTCCACCCTCCCCGCCCGCATTACATACAACCCTTCCACCCTCTTAGCCCTAAACCCCGGCCGTCTCCCCCACTGCGCCCAAGCCGCTCCTGGACACACCGATGGACCCTTCACATGCAACTCCTGCAAGTATGACAGCACCAAGACCATCTCCTCATCCACGAACACCAAACAGAGAACTGACACCAACCACCTAAAATGCATCCTGCTCAACACCCGCTCGGTCCACGGGCACGCCATTGACCTTTGGAATCTACTAGACACCATCTCTCCGGACGTCGCCTTCCTAACAGAAACATGGATGAACGCCTCCTCAGCCCCAGACATCGCCATTGCCATCCCGGAAGGATATAAGATCATCCGTAAGGACCGCACCAAGCAAACAGGAGGAGGCATCGCCATCGTCCATAAGAATTCCATCCGCATCTCAACCAGTTCAGACGTCAACCTCGCTAGCGCAGAACATCTTCACTTCCAGATCCACACAGACCCCAAGACCACACTCAGAGGCACCCTCCTTTACAGGCCACCTGGACCCCGTGCACAATTCAGTGAAGACATCACTGACTTCATCACCCCATACGCCCTCCCCTCCGAGGACTACATCCTATTGGGAGACCTCAATTTTCACCTGGAAAAAATCAACGACAGCAACGCCACCACCCTTCTGGACAATCTCGCCAACCTAGGACTCAAACAACTTGTTAACACCCCCACCCACTACGCAGGTCACACACTCAACCCCATCTTCACCTCCAGCAAACATATCTCCTTCAGCCACACCACAGTCCTCCATTGGACAGACCACAGCTGCGTTCACTTTGTCTACAAAAAGACCACAACCCACAACCTCCCTCAACCTACTCTGCGAAGAAACTGGAACAAAATCACCATCGACCAGATCTCCTCATCGCTTCTTCAATACCCCCCTGCCCACTCCTCGAACCCCAACCAAGCAGCCATTAACCTCAATCAATGGCTAACCAACAGCGCCGACAACCTAGCACCTTTGAAAAAACATCAAATCAAACCAGGCAGCAAAAACGCTCCCTGGTTCAACGATGATCTTAAGAAATCCAAGAAACTCTGTCGCTCCCTCGAGAAGGCCTGGAAAAAAGACCCAAACACCAGCACCAAGGACGCCTTCAAAAACGCCACCCGCACACACCACCAACTGATCCGGACTGCCAAGAAAGCTGCACTTAAAGACCGACTAGACAACCACGCCCACAACAGCAAGGAATTATTCAACATCGTCAAAGAATTTACCAACCCCTCCTCCAACTCCAACGACATCACTCCCTCTCAATCCCTTTGTGACTCCCTAGCCTCGTTCTTCCACAACAAAATCGCAGACATCCACAACAGCTTCGACAACCAACCCGGAGACCAACCCACACAACCTGCTGCCGCACCTTCACCCCCCTTGAACATCCTTAACGACTGGAACCCAATTTCCACTGAGGACACCATTCGCCTGATGAACTCCATCCACTCAGGATCCCCCACAGACCCATGTCCTCACCACATCTTCAACAAAGCAGACTCCATCATAGCACCTCACCTCCGAGACGTCATCAACTGCTCCCTCAACTCCGCCACCTTCCCGGAAAGCTGGAAACACGCCGAACTCAGCGCCCTTCTGAAAAAACCCACAGCTGACCCCACCGAACTCAAAAACTACCGCCCCATCTCACTCCTACCATTCCCAGCCAAAGTCATTGAGAAAGCTGTCAACAACCAGCTCGCCGCCTTCCTCGAAACCAACAAATCCCTCGACTCCTCACAGTCCGGATTCCGAGCAAAACACAGCACTGAGACCGCCCTCATCGCAGCAACAGACGACATTCGAACTCTACTGGGCAACAGAGACACAGTCGCCCTCATACTCCTTGACCTCTCCGCAGCCTTCGACACAGTTTGTCACAGCACCCTCCTACAACGCCTTAAAAACATCGGAATCCAAGGAAAAGCACTGGAATGGATCTCCTCGTTCCTTGCCGGAAGAACTCAGAGAGTCCGCCTTCCCCCCTTCAAATCAGAGGCCACCGAAGTCATCTGCGGCGTGCCACAAGGATCTTCACTCAGCCCCACCCTCTTCAACGTATACATGAGCCCCCTCGCAACCATCGCACGCCAACACAACCTCAACATCATCTCCTACGCTGACGACACTCAACTGATCCTCTCACTCACCAAAGACCCTCTCACCGCCAAAACCAACCTACATGAAGGAATGCAAGAAGTCGCCGAGTGGATGAAGCACAGCCGTCTGAAACTGAATTCAGACAAAACAGAAGTCCTTATCTTAGGTACCTCTCCCTCCGCCTGGGACGACTCTTGGTGGCCAGAGGCCCTAGGAAAAGCACCCATCCCGACGGACCACACACGGAACCTAGGCGTCATCCTGGACTCCTCACTCTCGATGACCAGACAAGTCAACGCCGTTTCATTATCTTGCTTCAACATTCTTCGCATGCTCAAAAAAACATTTCGCTGGATCCCCACCAAAACCAGTAAAACGGTCACCCACGCTCTGGTTACAAGCCGCCTGGACTACGGAAACACCCTATATGCCGGTACCACCGCCAAACTTCAGAAAAAACTCCAACGCATCCAGAATGCATCAGCTAGACTCATACTAGACATCCCGCGGAAAGACCACATTTCTGGCCACCTGAAAGACCTCCACTGGCTCCCCGTCAATAAGAGGATAACTTTCCGCCTCTTAACCCACGCACACAAAGCACTTTACGAACTCGGACCCGAATGCCTCAACACACGACTTTCCTTCTATACCCCCTCCCGTCAGCTACGCTCCTCCAACCAAGCCCTTGCTGCTGTACCTCGCATTAACAAAACCACCATGGGAGGAAGATCCTTCTCTTACCTGGCAGCTAAAAACTGGAACTCACTTCCCATTCACCTTCGCCTCACTCAGAACCACCTAGCATTCAGAAAACAACGTAAAACTTGGATATTCGACAAGTAATTCCCCACCTTTCTTCAAGCGCCTTGAGACCCTCTGGGTATGTAGCGCGCTATATAAATTATCTGACTTGACTTGACTTGACTAAGGTACAACTATTAATAGGATATTGATCGGCATTTTGTCTACCTTAGACATATAGGAATACCTATGGAGTTCCATCTAGCGCCTCCTGGTCTCTTATGGACATTGGTGTTTTATACCTCGCATATATCAGATGTGTTCTCCCCTGCCGTGAGTTTCATGGTCCAGCATATACGGTTATTATACCTTTCTCCTTGTCATCTTTGCCATCATTACTTTAATTTGTTTCTCACAAATATATTACGGGCTAACAGCATATTAGTGCGCAATTTCGTTCTTTAACATTTAGCAATATCCGGGCATCTCTCCTTACTGTATGCTTACTGCGCAAGTGCACCTAAATCAGTGTATGTTACCTTTGGCCATAGCATTACAGTAGGTTTTCTCATCTTGGTAGGCTTCTGCATTAGTGACTGCTTATATATATTTTTTTCATCCCCGTCACTCATTTGGGGAAGGCAAAATATAGCCTGTCTCTGGGCAGAATACACTTCACAGTTAACTTAGAGGTAGGACAGAACACATGGTGGACACGAGGTACCACATGGCATACAAAATGGCCGACAGAAATACAAAATGGCTTCTCAATAACGGGCAAGATAACATAATACTCAGCAATTCTTAACCTGAGCAATTCTAGGTAAAAAGTACAAAAGGTCCAATCAAAATACTGATTCTTCAGTTACGTGATTTTCAAAATATTTTCTTCTTTATTTCTTCACAGTTCATATGCAGTCACAGCGCACTGTTCTTCCAATCATTTCCTTAACGTACAATTCATTGCCAACACGTGTTTCGTCCGGCTAATAAGCCTAAGGACTTCGTCAGGGCTAAAAGCAAGTGACATATACACTTGATTAGATGTTGATACAGTAAACCATAGTAAGTTCATTTTTAACTAAATACTAATCAAAGTAACGTCAGATGTACAGTATATTCTCACATGTTAACACAGGGAAAAAACATTTCATAACCTAGTATGACTGCCAAATGATTTTCTTTACATCTCCAGTTGGTTATGAAATGTGACAACAAGATAAAGTGCTATTGCTGAATAAAACTAGGAAGAACAGATAAGGTCATCCACCAAAGAATACACCGTGCAGGTAAATGGAGAAATTACCTAAATAGCCTAATACATGGTCGTATAAAAAACCTCCTTTATGGGGAAGTATTACTAAAGATTAATATAATGCTAGACTTACCAATTGAGAAAGGTCTCTGTGGGGTAATATCTAATGGGGTTGTTCTTTTTGTGACGAAAAGCAACCTATTTAGAGGGATACATGTATTTTAGTATTTTAATAATATCTATACTATAGTGTTACCGATTACTATATACTGCCGCTAATTATCTACCTATTAGAAACGAAGTCACATCGTATTTAAAGGTTAGAAGGCGGCACAACAATGCTCTGACAATAATAGTTGACTTGGAAATCCTTCATGTAACTCAAAGGTGCTACTTTATATAATTCTGAAAGAGATATCGGACTCATAAATCTAAGTTGAACACAACACGTATCACCTTCCTTATTTATCAAAAAAATAGCTAGATGTATCTTAAGTAGCAGTCTCTAGTATCAGATATACTAGCTGGGTATCAATATTTTTAATCTACCCATATATCTACATATTCATGGAAAAACTATATGATAAGGTTTACCTGATTAGTAGCTTATTCCCCACTTGTATCGCAACTTTAGATTTCTAGATATGTAATATCTGGAACTGTTATTGGAAGCCATAGACGTAAAAGCATAATTAAGATAAGAAATACCCCTAACTTGTGCTTACTAGATAGCGGTATAAAGTTATTAGAGTAATATTAAAATTACCTTCACTTTATTTAAGGAGTCACCAAAAAACGGGCACTCTCATTTATGATTGAAAATTTCCTCTTCTTATATACCTGTTAAAAAGATAGTATCTATACTAAAAGCTATATTATCTTACCCATTTTAGTATGTCTCGTGCGGTATCAGGAATCCATGGCAGCTCGGCGTCTAGCACCCGCGCCATGTTGGATAGGGCTATTTATACTAGTCTCAACGATGATGGACTAATGTGCGGTCCGTAACGACTCAGCGTCTAGCACCCGCGCCATATTAGTTAGGGTAAATAACAATTTATGGCGAAGACGGACTATTGCGAGGTCCCAGAACCTATGAAAAGTATAATCATCAGACACTTAACTTGCACTTTGTTACAATTTTTAATAAAAATATAGTATGTCCAATAATCAATGCATATAAGTTATTACGCTATTTACGGGTATAAAGAAATAATTAAAATATTCATTCCATATCCCCAAAATTATGTCAGAAGTTCCAAAGTTTATTAACTGCACTAGAATAGGCTCTAGTGAAAGGTTGACAATTAAGGACGCCATCTTGGCATGAGTTAATCTGAAACAAAGGAAGAGCCTAATTCTAACGTCTTGGTTTAATATTATATATGGTTTCTAATTTTGACCTACATATAAGTCCTATAATATGAGTTAATATGTGACTCAGATAATAGAGAGAAGAGAAAAGAAGGAATCGAAAAAGAAATTATAGAACAATTCATATATAAGTATATGAGGAACCATCATTCGTATACATTATTAGAGACAGTCAAAAGCATGGGACTTCATTATTAGTAATTCACAGTGTGAAGGATATAGTTAGTCCCAAATGTAGAGAGTATATATAGACCCTTATATAATAATTACGTGCATATGCTGGTAAAATCTTCTTAAGCTAGTTATTATGATATTAAAATCCTAAAATACGGTTTAGCTAAAACAGGATAGCAAAGCGAACTTGTGATTATGTACAGAACATAACATAACACATTTATGTAAACAGCATTAAAGGTACAATATATTGAGTTCTAAACATTGAGTATCAATACGGAAATTATAAAGTGCAAATTACTGAAGATGTTATTAGTCACACTTTTTTTCGTATTAGTATGGTCATTACATTTTAATATTTTCATCCCAAAAAGTATTGCATCTCACTATCTACATTAATCCCCTGTTCTACAGCATGTAATCTGATTATCCAACGTACTTCTGCTTGACGAACTCTAAGCTCCCTATTCCCTCCCCTCATGTTCGGAGGCATACTTTCTAGTCCATGAAAAGAGAAGCCTTTATTTGGACACTTTGCTGCATGTAACCCTACAGGGAGTCTTTCATCCATATTTTTAAAAGCACGATAATTTTCAGAAATACTTTCTTTCATGCTTCTGATGGTGCTTCCCACATAGATCTTTAAACATTTACACACTATACCATAGACTACATATTTAGTTAAACAGTCAATATGTTGCCTAATTATATATTTTTTGGATCCATTATACTCAAAGTCTTTTTTCTCCTTTATTGCCAGTCTGCACATACTGCAATTATTACATTTAAATGAACCCAAATTGTGTTGATGTAACCATGTAGGTCTAGCTTTCTGGTCCCTATGGTAACTTGGGCTAATTATATTACCCAAAGTTTTTCCTTTTCTGCAAGTAACACTTGGATATTTGGGGATACATTTTTGTAATTGGGCATCAGATGTAAGGAGATTCCAATGTTTTTTTAAGATGTTAAATATTGTTTGCAACCAGGGATGAAAACTAGTTACCAATTTCACAGGTACTTTTTCAAGTTTATCTTGTTCTCTTGGTCTTAAAGTATCCAGCCTATTCAATTTCATAGCTCGATTTTTAGCTTTATAGAGAACCTTTTTATCATAACCCCTCCATAGAAATCTTTCTTCCATATCTAGTACCACCTTTTCAAAATCTTCTTCCTTTGTACAGTTTCTACGAGCTCTATAGAACTTGCCATAGGGAATGGCGTTAATCTGGGTCTTCGGGTGGGCACTGTCTGCATGTAGTAATGAGTTACAGGAGGTTACCTTCCTATGCATTCTACTTTTCAGTTTACCCTCCTCTACAAATAGTTCCACATCTAGGAAGACAAGAGATTCTGTACTATAATGCATCGTGAATTTTAAGTTATGTGAATTAGTATTTAGAAAACCAAAGAATTCTTTAAGTTTAGTTTCACCACCCGTCCATATTAGGAGACAATCTTCTATATATCTGCCAAAATACATGATGGAGTCATGCCATTCAGCCCCATTGTTACCCCAGACATGCACCGCCTCGAACCGTCTCATAAAAAGACAGACGAAAGACGGTGCAAATCTGGAGCCCATTGCCGAACCACATGTCTGTTGATACCAATCTGTTTTAAACAGGAAGACATTGTGTTCAAGAATTATTCTGGCCATGTCTATCAACATGTTCGAATGGTCAAGTAGTTCTACGGGTCTCTTATATAAGTAATATCTCAACGATTCTAATCCTAGTTCATGAGGTATGTTGGTATATAATGAGACAACATCTGTTGTCACCATCATCATGGTTTCATCCCAAGGTATATCCACTATGATATTTAAGATATGTTTAGTATCTTGTATTGTCGTGGGGAGGTTGGCTACATATGGTTGTAGATATGTATCTACAAATTCTGAGATTTTTTCTGTCGGACCTCCCACCCCAGACACTATTGGTCTGCCTGGTGGTCTAGTGGCATGTTTATGAATCTTTGGCAGACAATATAGGCAAGGGAAATTAGGTCTATCTAATAACATATATTTGTACTCATCATCATTTAATAGATGCAGAATACCAGGATTTAAGTTGGTCATTATTCACTTTGGTAATGTTAAAGATAGGATTATTGGGCAATTCTACATAGAAATTTTCATTACTTAATTGTTCCAATATTTCATTCTCATAGTATTCCTTATCTAAAATAACTATGTTTCCCCCTTTATCAGCTCTTTTAATTATTATGTCTTTATTCGATGTTAACTGTTTTAAGGCATTACGATCTCTGCTGGATAGATTATCCATATACATCATGTTTTTCGGGTTATTAATTTTCTTCTCAATCTTATCCAAATCATTTTTCACTACCCTATGAAAAGAATCGATATTGTTACCACTACCCAATTGTGGTGTCCATTTGGATTTAGGTTTGAGGCCACTGTCTAATGTTTCATTAGTATTTCCTGTAGGATCCTATGCATAGTAATTGGATCCTCTTCACATTCAGAAATAGATAATAGCATTGCTGTATCACAAATTTCCTGTATACAAAGACTACCCACAACAATATCCGGTGTTTGTTTTTTATTTTCTATTCCATCAAATGCAAAGAAATATTTCAACTTAAGACTCCGAATAAACTTATACAAATCAATCTTTACAGTTGTCAAATCACATGGTGCAACGGGGCAAAAGCTCATACCCTTACTTAAGACATTTTTCATTTCATTTGTTAGAGGAAAAATAGATAAGTTCACTATTTGATTATCATTGGAGCTCTCTTTTATTGCTTGTTCTTGCTCCACGAGCGTGTATTCACTCTCTCTCTGGGACCTTGATTTCCCTTTGCCCCTACTTCCTCTCCTTGTCTTCCTCTTTATACATTGCTTTCCTTGTTCCCTATCTGTATTCTTTGGACCTCGCGTAAAAAATTACTCCCTGTAGATGTATTCGCTGGTGTTTCTGTATTGATATCTTGATTACCTACTGATACATTGCTAGAAGAGGCAGAGCTGACCCCACTCACTAGTGAGGTTTTACTGACACTATGTTGTAAATTATTTTTAACCAAAGTGTCAAATTTTTGGGCAAAAGTGAAAACTTTTCCGTTACGGTAGTCGTTTTCGTCTCGTTTAAGTTTACAAGCCTTCTTGTCCTTAATTTCATCCTTGTATTTGGTTAATACTCCTTCTAAAATGGTATAATTTTTCTTCGTAGCTTCAGTTACATTAAAAGCCTCTATTTCTTTTTCCAGTATATCTACCTGCTCTGCTGCTTGGCTCGCTTTCCTTTCGGAATTCTCAATAAGTATGTTCATTAATCTCATAGAATTCCCTGTGAGTTCTTTCTCCCATATTAAAAGTAAATCTTCCTCTACGTCATCATAGGTAGGAAATAAATTGGAACGGAGACCTCTAGGTATTCTCTCTAATCTTATATATTCTTTCAGGGTGGCTCCGTCCCACCATTTAGTGATCTCTGTTTTCTTAAGACGTTCCAATTTTATAAATTTCATTTTTAGACCTTCATTGCTTTTTGATGTACTCTGTGTGACTGCTTTATTTACCGATATTCCTGCACTTAAATTCTTAAACATAACCTCTGCTATTTTACTCCGTTCTGATCTGGAACACATTATTAGATATAGTAAGCTCTCTAGTTAACACTCCTTGCTGCAGTCCCTAAATAGCAATTTATACACAAAGACTGACAAGAGGGAAACTTATGCGCAAAAGGTAGTTTTCCTTTATATTATAGAACTTGTCTGGTCGTCTAGTAAATGCTCAAAGGTAAAGATACAACCCTTGTCAACAGTTGTAATTAAACAGACATACAAAGAATACCAGTTTTATCTAATTCTCAACAATTCTTAACCTGAGCAATTCTAGGTAAAAAGTACAAAAGGTCCAATCAAAATACTGATTCTTCAATTAAGTGATGTTCAAAATATTTTCTTCTTTATTTCTTCACAGTTCATATGCCGTCACAGCGCACAGTTCTTCCAATCATTTCCTTAACGTACAATTCATTGCCAACACGTGTTTCGTCCGGCTAATAAGCCTAAGGACTTCGTCAGGGCTAATAGCAAGTGACATATACACTTGATTAGATGTTGATACAGTAAACCATAGTAAGTTCATTTTTAACTAAATACTAATCAAATTAACGTCAGATGTACAGTATAATCTCACATGTTAACACAGGGAAAAAACATTTCATTAACTAGTATGACTGCTAAATGATTTTCCTTACATCTCCAGTTGGTTATGAAATGTGACAACAAGATGAAGTGCTGTTGCTGAATAAAACTAAGAAGAACAGATAAGGTCATCCACCAAAGAATAGACCGTGCAGATAAATGGAGAAATTACCTAAATAGCCTAATACATGGTTGTATAAAAAACCTCCTATATGGGGAAGTATTACTAAAGATTAATAAAATGCTAGACTTACCAATTGAGAAAGGTCTCTGTGGAGTAATATCTAATGGGTTTGTTCTTTTTGTGACGAAAAGCAACCTATTTAGAGGGATACATGTATTTTAGTATTTTAATGATATCTAAACTATAGTGTTACCGATTACTATATAGAGCCGCTAATTATCTACCTATTGGAAACAAAGCCATATCGTATTTATAGGTTAGAAGGCGGCACACCAATGCTCTGACAATATTAGTTGACTTGGAAATCCTTCATGTAACTCAAAGGTGCTACTTTATATAATTCTGAAAGAGATATCGGACTCATAAATCTAAGTTGAACACAACACGTATCACCTTCCTTATTCATCAGAAAAATAGCTAGATGTATCTTAAGTAGCAGTCTCTAGTATCAGATATACTAGCTGGGTCTCAATATTTTTAATCTACCCATATATCTACATATTCATGGAAAAACTATATGATAAAGTTTACCTGATTAGTAGCTTATTCCCCACTTGTATCGCAACTTTAGATTTCTAGATATGTAATATCAGGAACTGTTATTGGAAGCCATAGACGTAAAAGCATAATTAAGATAAGAAATACCACTAACTTGTGCTTACTAGATAGCGGTATAAAGTTATTAGAGTAATAATAAAATTACCTTTACTTTATTTAAGGAGTCACAAAAAACGGGCGCTCTCATTTATGATCGAAAATTTCCTCTTCTTATATGCCTATTAAAAAGAGCGATTTAAATAATAGAGCAGGCTATTCTCATGCCACTAATAAACTTTGCGATAGTATCTATACTAAAAGCTATATTATCTTACCCGTTTTAGTATGTCTCGTGCGGTATCAGGAATCCATGGCAGCTCGGAGTCTAGCACCCGCGCCATGTTGGATAGGGCTATTTATACTAGTCTCAACGAAGACGGACTAATGTGCGGTCCGTAACGACTCAGCGTCTAGCACCCGCACCATATTAGTTAGGGTAAATAACCACTTATGGCGAAGACGGACTATTGCGAGGTCGCAGAACGTATGAAAAGTATAATTATCGGTTCTTTAGAGATATCTGATGCGAACCTGTAGTAGTTATCAATTACAGGTCCTTATTTCCTTACACACTTAACTTGCAGTTTGTTACGGTTTTAAATAAAAATATAGTATGTCCAATAATCAATGCATATAAGTTATTACGCTATTTACGGGTATAAAGAAATAATTAAAATATTCATTCCATATCACCAAGATTATGTCAGATGTTCCAAAGTTTATTAACTGCACTAGAAAAGGCTCTAGTGAAAGGTTGACAATTAAGGACGCCATCTTGGCATGAGTTAATCTGAAACGAAGGAAGAGCCTAATTCTAACGTCTTGGTTTAATATTATACATGGTTTCTAATGTTGACCTATATATAAGTCCTATAATATGAGTTAATATGTGACTCAGATAATAGAGAGAAGAGAAAAGAAGGAATCGAAAAATAAATTATAGAACAATTCATATATAGGTATATGAGGAACCATCATTCGTATACATTATTAGAGACAGTCGAAAGCACGGGACTTCATTATTAGTAATTTACTGTGTGAAGAATATAGCTAGTCCCAAATGTAGAGAGTATATATACACCGTTATATAATAATTAGGTGCATATGCTGGTTAAATCTTCTTAAGCTAGTTATTATGATATTAAAATCCTAACATACGGTTTAGCTAAAACGGGAAAGCAAAGCTAACTTGTGATTATGTACAGAACATAACATAACACATTTATGTAAACAGCATTAAAGGTACAATATATTGAGTTCTAAACATTGAATATCAATACGGAAATTATAAAGTGCAAATTACTGAAGATGTTATTAGTCACACTTTTTCTCGTATTAGTATGGTCATTACATTTTAATATTTTCATCCCAAAAAGTATTACATCTCACTATCTACGTTAATCCCCTGTTCTACAGCATGTAATCTGATTATCCAACGTACTTCTGCTTGACGAACTCTAAGCTCCCTATTCCCTCCCCTCATGTTCGGAGGGATACTTTCTAGTCCATGAAAAGAGAAGCCTTTATTTGGACACTTTGCTGCAGGGTGTCTTTCATCCATATTTTTAAAAGCACGATAATGTTCAGAAATACGTTCTTTCATGCTTCTGATGGTGCTTCCCACATAGATCTTTAAACATTTACACACTATAACATAGACTACATATTTAATTAAACAGTCAATATGTTGCCTAATTATATATTTTTTGGATCCATTATACTCAAAGTCTTTTTTCTCCTTAATTGCCACTCTGCACATACTGCAATTATTACATTTAAATGAACCCAAATTGTGTTGGTGTAACCATGTAGGTCTAGCTTTCTGGTCCCTATGATAACTTGGGCTAATTATATTACCCAAAGTTTTTCCTTTTCTGTAAGTAACACTTGGATATTTGGGGATACATTTTTGTAATTGGGCATCTGATGTAAGGAGATGCCAATGTTTTTTTAAGATGTTAAATATTTTATGCGACCAGGGATGAAAACTAGTTACCAATTTCACAGGTACTTTTTCAAGTTTATCTTGTTCTCTTGGTCTTAAAGTATCCAGCCTATTCAATTTCATAGCTCGATTTTTAGCTTTATAGAGAACCTTTTTATCATAACCCCTCAATAGAAATCTTTCTTCCATATCTAGTACCACCTTTTCAAAATCTTCTTCCTTTGTACAGTTTCTACGAGCTCTATAGAACTCGCCATAGGGGATGGCGTTAATCTGGGTCTTCGGGTGGGCACTCTCTGCATGTAGTAATGAGTTACAGGAGGTTACCTTCCTATGCATTCTACTTTTCAGTTTACCCTCCTCTACAAATAGTTCCACATCTAGGAAGACAAGAGATTCTGTACTATAATGCATCGTGAATTTTAAGTTATTTGAATTAGTATTGAGAAAACCAAAAAACACTTTAAGTTTAGTTTCACCACCTGTCCATATTAGGAGACAATCGTCTATATATCTGCCAAAATACATGATGGAGTCATGCCATTCAGCCCCATGGTTACCCCAGACATGCACTGCCTCGAACCGTTCCATAAAAAGACAGGCGAAAGACGGTGCAAATCTGGAGCCCATTGCCGAACCACATGTCTGTTGATACCAATCTGTTTTAAACAGGAAGACATTGTGTTCAATAATTATTATGGCCATGTCTATCAACATGTTCGAATGGTCAAGTAGTTCTACGGGTCTCTTATATAAATAATATCTCAATGATTCTAATCCTAGTTCATGAGGTATGTTGGTATATAATGAGACAACATCTATTATCACCATCATCATGGTTTCATCCCAAGGTATATCCACTATGATATTTAAGATATGTTTAGTATCTTGTATTGTCGAGGGGAGGTTGGCTACATATGGTTGTAGATATGTATCTACAAATTCTGAGATTTTTTTTGTCGGACCTCCCACCCCAGACACTATTGGTCTGCCTGGTGGTCTAGTGGCATGTTTATGAATCTTTGACAGACAATATAGGCAAGGGAAATTAGGTCTATCTACTAACAAAAATTTGTACTCATCATCATTTAATAGACAAGCAGAATACCAGGATTTAAGTTGGTCATTAATTACTTTGGTAATGTTAAAGATAGGATTATTGGGCAATTTCACATAGAAATTGTCTTTACCTAATTGTTCCAATATTTTGTTCTCATAGTATTACTTATCTAAAATAACTATGTTTCCCCCTTTATCAGCTCTTTTAATTATTATGTCTTTATTTGATGTTAACTGTTTTAAGGCATTACGATCTCTGCTGGATAGATTATCCATATACATCATGTTTTTGGGGTTATTAATTTTCTTCTCAATCTTATCCAAATCATTTTTCACTACCCTATGAAAAGCATCGATATTGTTACCACTACCCAATTGTGGTGTCCATTTGGATTTAGGTTTGAGGCCACTGTCTAATGTTTCATTAGTATTGTATTCTAAATCCTGTAGGATCCTATGCATAGTAATTGGATCCTCTTCACATTCAGAAATAGATAATAGCGTTGCTGTATCACGAATTTCCTGTATACAAAGACTACCCACAAAAATATCCGGTGTTTGTTTTTTATTTTCTATTCCATCAAATGCAAAGAAATATTTCAACTTAAGACTCCGAATAAACTTATACAAATCAATCTTTACAGTTGTCAAATCACATGGTGCAACGGGGCAAAAGCTCATACCCTTACTTAAGACATTTTCATTTCATTTGTTAGAGGAAAACTAGATAAGTTCACTATTTGAATATCATTGGAGCTCTCTTTTATTGCTTGTTCTTGCTCCACGAGCGTGTCTTCACTCTCTCTCTGGGACCTTGATTTCCTTGATTTCCCTTTGCCCCTACTTCCTCTCCTTGTCTTCCTCTTTGTACATTGCTTTCCTTGTTCCCTATCCGTATTCTTTGGACCTCGCGTAAAAAATTACTCCCTGTAGATGTATTCGCTGGTGTTTCTGTATTGATATCTTCATTACCCACTAATACATTGCTAGAAGAGGTAGAGCTGACCCCACTCACTAGTGAAGTTTTACTGACACTATGTTGTAAATCATTTTTAACCAAAGTGTCAAATTGTTTGGCAAAAGTGAAAACTCTTCCGTTACTGTAGTCGTTTTCGTCTCGTTTAAGTTTACGAGCCTTCTTGTCCTTAATTTCATCCTCGCATTTGGTTAATACTCCTTCTAGAATGGTATAATTTTTCTTCGTAGCTTCAGTTAAATTTAAAGCCTTTATTTCTTTTTCCAGTATATCTACCTGCTCTGCTGCTTGGCTCGCTTTTCTTTCGGAATTCTCAATAAGTATGTTCATTAATCTCATAGAATTCCCTGTGAGTTCTTTCTCCCATATTAAAAGTAAATCTTCCTCTAGGTCATCATAGGTAGGAAATAAATTGGAACGGAGACCCCTAGGTATTCTCTGTAATCTTATATATTCTTTCAGGGTGGCTCCGTCCCACAATTTAGTGATCTCTGTTTTCTTAAGACGTTACAATTTTATAAATTTCATTTTTAGACCTTCATTGCTTTTTGATGTACTCTGTGTGACTGCTTTATTTACCAATATTCCTGCACTTAAATTCTTAAACATATCCTCTGCTATTTTACTCCGTTCTGATCTGGAACACATTATTAGATATAGTAAGCTCTCTAGTTAACACTCCTTGCTGCAGTCCCTAAATAGCAATTTATACAGAAAGACTGACAAGAGGGAAACTTATGCGCATAAGGTAATGTTCTTTTATATTATAGAACTTGTCTGGTCTTCTAGTAAATGCTCAAAGGTAAAGATACAACCCTTGTCAACAGTTGTAATTAAACAGGCATACAAGGAATACCAGTTGTATCTCATTCTCAACAATTCTTAACCTGAGCAATTCTAGGTAAAAAGTACAAAAGGTCCAATCAAAATACTGATTCTTCAATTAAGTGATTTTCAAAATATTTTCTTCTTTATTTCTTCACAGTTCATATGCAGTCACACGCACAGTTCTTCCAATCATTTCCTTAACGTACAATTCATTGCCAACACGTGTTTCGTCCGGCTAATAAGCCTAAGGACTTCGTCAGGGCTAAAAGCAAGTGACATATACACTTAATTAGATGTTGATACAATAAACCATAGTAAGTTCATTTTTAACTAAATACTAATCAAATTAACGTCAGATGTACAGTATAATCTCACATGTTAACACAGGGAAAAAACATTTCATAAACTAGTATGACTGCTAAATGATTTTCTTTACATCTCCAGTTGGTTATGAATTGTGACAACAAGATAAAGTGCTATTGCTGAATAAAACTAGGAAGAACAGATAAGGTCATCCACCAAAGAATACACTGTGCAGATAAATGGAGAAATTACCTAAATAGCCTAATACATGGTCATATAAAAAAACCTCCTTTATGGGGAAGTATTACTAAAGATTATTATAATGCTAGACTTACCAATTGAGAAAGGTCTCTGTGGGGTAATATCTAATGGGTTTGTTCTTTTTGTGACGAAAAGCAACCTATTTAAAGGGATACATGTATTTTAGTATTTTAATAATATCTATACTATAGTGTTACCGATTACTATATACTGCCGCTAATTATCTACCTATTGGAAACAAAGCCATATCGTATTTATAGGTTAGAAGGCGGCACACCAATGCTCTGACAATATTAGTTGACTTAGAAATCCTTCATGTAACTCAAAGGTGCTACTTTATATAATTCTGAAAGAGATATCGGACTCATAAATCTAAGTTGAACACAACACGTATCACCTTCCTTATTCATCAGAAAAATAGCTAGATGTATCTTAAGTAGCAGTCTCTAGTATCAGATATACTAGCTGGGTCTCAATATTTTTAATCTACCCATATATCTACATATTCATGGAAAAAACTATATGACGACATAATAACGGACTGGCTTCAGCAAATGCTAACTTAATCACTGCCAATTTACGACACAGCCTTAGGCCTCGTAGTTATTCAGGATTGGCTGCCGGCTTACATCAGCGGTGTGTCCTCCCAAATCTCGATTTTGTCAAGCACTTTTTATCGCTGGATGCTGTGCACCATTCTCGGGCTCGAGTTAGGTCCACTACTAATCAGGTAATTAGTCACAGCACTATATTTGTGAAGTCTTGTATTACTAATATTAAGGTTATTTTCACATTTAGGATGTTGTCTACATGTAATTTTTCCATTACATCTTTTCCTTGTTGGGGTCTACTATATTGCTTAGAGGGACAGATAGAACCTTGAACGTCGATACATCCTTTAGAACCATCATTAGCATCGCGACTTTGGGCCCTGCGTTCTGCGAGGATTTTGTCCTTTTTTATCAGGTAATTAATTCTCTTGTCCATTGCTAAGTGTGTTCTTTCCTAGTTCCCTTTAAATAAATCTAGGGCCGTTACATTACATTGTGTTTGTTTCCCTTTTTATTATTTTCCTGTTTAAGATTTTATTACTTCTGCGGAATACCTTCCAGTTGTTGCTCCTCCTCTACATTGGAAACGTTATCTTGAGACTTCTTGGTGAGCACAAGGCCTGACAGTTTGTCAATTTAATCTCTTTTGCTGTTTTTATGATAAGCTTAGTATGTGGTTCTTTGGAATATGGTATATAGGTCTGTTTACCATACTATGTGTATAGATCTATGTGTCCCATAGACACTTGTTTGGTTTTTTACCTGTTAGGATCCTTTGTTCCATCTAAAGTGACTGTGAGACTTTTATTATCATCAGGTTTGGCCTTCCTCAATCTTCCTTCAGTGCATCAATGTAATTATAACATACTAGCGACACGCTTTCTGCTTAGCATATGAGATTATCATGTATGCATTATTACTTCTTCTCTTTCACAGCACAACATCTAGAGGTGATACTCCTGATGAAGACAGTGTTTCTGTCGAAACGCGCGTTGAGTCAGCCTTGCACCCGTCTCTACAAAAAGACCTATTAATCCATCTAAATAAATTGATTATGTTTTTGGTCTTATAAGATTGCATTTCATCCATATTGCATATCTTGGGAAAATTAATTCCAATATTTATATTTGTGTGAATTGAGTATATATGGGAATAAATGATTGTGGTATGTATGTTGTGCGTCTGTGAAAGTCTCCATGATAATTGCTTGTTTCATTATCTTTTTATGTAATTAATTGTGTTTTATAATATATTGAATAATCAGAAAATTGCACTAATAAATATTTTGTATTTTTCCCCAAAAAAAAAAATTGGTTTGAGTGTCACTATTGTGTTCCCTTTAATTATGCTATAGGGAATTGTTTAAGTTGAAGTAGCCCTAGAAAGTTTACATTAGTGTATTTTCCCTGTCTAGGTGTACTGCACCCTAGTTTCTCAGGGGTCCCCTCTATTTTGCAATACCCAACTCAGTACTACTCACTTTATCGACCTTAGAATGATGAAAGGCAGACTTCCAAACCCACATTGGTGGAATGGATCAATTGGTTGCAGAATTTTGTTATAACATTTCTATTTTGCACATTTTGCCTTTGCGCCAAAAATCTTTCAAGTGGTCCTGGAAATACCGGTCACCCGGAACAGCTGCTATTAACCACTGAGGATAATTATAAGAAATTATCAGAAAGACGTTTTGACTAATTGCCGAACATGCTAAAAAAAGTTTTGACACAAACATTAACAGTGTTCTCCTCTACAAAGTGTCTTATTATCGACCCGGAATTCCGTGCGGTGTTCAAACCTCTGAAATGCATTTGTATATGTGTTTTTATGACTGGGAACAATATGTTTAGTAATTACTATGCAATCTGATCTGAACCTCGGAGGCAGAGCACGCAGAAATTAAATGTGCTTTGCTGAAAGGTGCCATGGATACCTCTGGAGATGCTGGAATGAAATATAAATGACAAGGGGGCTTTTATGAGGTGCACTGCATGGGGGCCCTATTTGAGGATGTCCGGAGACATGGCAGGGAGAGAAGGCTTCTCTCCATGAAATCAAAGTGACAGTGCTCAAAGGACCTGTAGGTAAAAGGGCCATTCATCATCCGTGTCAGGGGGGCCTTGATTTCTACACACCCTCTGTGACTGGTCCAGTACGGGGCCCAGGCCCAGACTGGCCAGTGCAGGTACCGGGCAATCCCATAGCTGCAAAATCGGCCCTGTAATAAAATCGGCCGAAAACCGGCCCCGGCAAAGAGCTCGGCGGCTCCTCCAACCCGAGTGGGGAGGGGGCGCCGGCCGAGCACTTTGCCAGGGCCGGTTTTGCTTCCCAGGCCGGCCCTAACGGGGCTGTAAATAGTACTACTGTGAGTAACAAACATTATTTAACACAACATCGGCTTGTTTATAAAAGCCACTCTTCGTTAGATTTGCTGGATGTGTAAGGCAGTCGCATGCAACGGAGTACCGTCTGAGCTAAATCAGCAAGTCATGCCCCACCACAGAGACAAATCCTTTGTAATTAGAACCAGGGGCACAACGGCCATTGGGCTCAAAGGGCTTCAGGCGCCCCCCCACCCTCGTCATGTGTGTCAGGCCAGGCTGAGACACCTTCCTGGGCACACACACAGCCGCACCCAAGTACTTCACAGGTCTTTAAAAGACCATTTACTTGCTAACGAGGCTTTGTTGTTTTTCCACCCCATCTTAGAGCCCCTTAGAGCCCCTGCATCTCTACTCTGCCTATCGCTGGAAGAATTGCCCCTCCCCCCGAAGTTTTTTCTTAGCCCCCTCCGAAATATGGCTCTAGTTGGGCCTCTGATTAGTACTACATATACGGAACATATGTGTGAAGGAATGCACAGCACTGGCAGGCTTGACCTCATCAATAAATACTGGAAACATGTGAGTAAACAAACTACTCCATGCTACATCTGCTATTATGAAATTAGGGAGGACTGTGACTGGGTTACCGGCCTGTGTGTTGCCCTTATAGGCCAGCCAGTCTGTGTGAGAGACTTCTGTTGACATCTCACACACACCCCCTCCTGTATGGAGGAGCTGGTGATGGTTGTCTGACAAGTAGTCTGACCAGAGCCTTGTTGGGCATTTCACCACGGCAACAAATCACGCACTACCACTCAGACTGAACCCTTCTGGCAAGAACCAGAAACACAAAACATACAGGGTGATGGTAGCACTGGCTGTGCTCGAGCTAATCTGTGGATTCTATGAGAAATGTCAGTAAACAGACAGTTTCACACATGATGGACTAGGCAAGGGAAAGGTTGTAGTAGGCTTGCAGATCAGTGTGTGACGCTTGTGTTGACATCTAATATAACAAGCATTTGCAATGCCATAAGTCTCTTATTTGCGAGAGTTTGAGCTATTCAATCAATCAATCAATCAATCAAAGCATTTAAATAGCGCACTACTCACCCAGAGGGTCTTAAGGCGCTGATTGGCATTGTAAATGACAATGGCATAGATGCATCAAGCGAATTTGCGATCGCAATCGCTGCATAACAGTGATTGCGATCGCAAATTCCACCTCCGTAATGCAACAAGTGGAAAAGCAACAATTTGCGAATTCGCAAAACAAAGAATCGCTAAATCCATAGAAACCCCCACTGCGATTCCTTAAAAGCGATTTTCCACATATTCTGCTAATTTAATAGCGCATTCGCAGTCAAATAGCGAATTAGCAAACAAATCGCTACCCACATGCATCAGCAATCGCAAATAGCGAAAAGACCATAATTCACAACATATGAGTCACAATTTAAGGAGAAGCTACACCAGGTGGTAACCATGAAGTCAAAGTGGCAACAGAAAAAGAAATGTTGGAAATAACAAACAGGTGTTGGCTAAATCAAACACACTTAAGGAGACTCATTAGGAGCATGAGGAAAGTCACAATGGCTGGTCTATACATCGTGGCAAGGCGGCTGAGGCTCCGGGCTGCAGCCCAGAACAAACGCAGGATCCACGAACGCATCTTCCGGCTGCGGATTACACTACTAAAGGAAATCAGACCGAATAACCACTATCAAGACCCTCTACCAGCAAAGTGCGTAAGAGAAATTAGCCACACCCTAGTCCCAATCTGGACTGAGATAATAAATGCCTCACTTACACAAGGGACCCTACCCGACTGCCTAAAAACTGGCCAGGTTGTGCCTATCATCAAAAAACCGACAGCGGATGCAACTGACCCGAACAACTATCGACCAGTGACCAATATACCTTTACTAGCCAAACTTATTGAGAAATGCGTACAATGCCAATTGAGTCAACACATCGCTAAGTTCTCACTACTAGATGATTGCCAATCTGGATTCAGAGCTGGGCGTAGTACTGAAACTGCGATCCTGCATATCGTGGACGACGCCCTACAAGCGCTAGACAGAAATCAAGCATGCCTATTGATTCTTCTAGACCTGTCTTCTGCATTTGACACGGTAAATCATGAATTGCTGACGACCAGGCTACAAGAAAGGATGGGCTTGTCGGGAAATGTGCTGAAATGGTTTAAATCTTTCCTGCAGAATAGGACTCAACGTTTCCTGGTCAATCAAGCAACCTCTTCCCCTTGTCCTACTGCCGTCGGTGTCCCACAAGGTTCAACCTTATCCCCAGATCTATTCAACTTGTATGTTGAACCCCTCACGGAGATCCTTAGGGAATCACAGATACCCTATCACATGTATGCAGATGACACGCAAATATACATAAAGATCGCCTCCCTTGCTGACATTGACCTAATGAACAAGACACTAAAGAGAGCTCTACAGTGGTTAACCACGAACCACCTGAAACTAAATGCCCATAAAACTGAATTCCTGTTAATTTCACAGACGAAGAACCGTCCTGAGGTAAAGGAATTGACGAAACTGGTGACCGCGTTGGACTGCACCCCGACCCTAGTCAATTCAGCAAAATCACTGGGAATTACCCTAGATGAGAATCTGAACATGAAAGACCACATAAACTCAATGGCCAAGAGCGCCCGCTTCCATCTGAACTATTTAAGAAAACTGAAACCGTACATCTCAAAGGCGGACCTAAAACTGGCTGTACAATCCCTAGTTATTTCAAGGATCGAATACGGTTGCACCACGTTAGCGGGACTACCGAAAACATCCACAGCACCACTAAAAGCCTGCCTCAATGCAGCGGCAAGACTGATCACGGGATCGAGGAAATTCGATCACATATCTCCTCACCTGAAAACACTAAACTGGCTACCCTATGAGGCCAGAATCCAAATGAAGATGGCCTGTATTACCCACCGAGCAGTTCACTGCAACACGCCGAGATATCTGGCCAAGAAAATTAAGCTATCGGGAGGCAACAGACCAACTAGAAGCGTCAACGAACTGCTACTGAGGCCAGCCTTTTTCCGGAAGAAAAAGACTTACGACCGAGCGTTCTCAGGAGCCGCCCCCAGAGTCTGGAACTCAATACCTCCGAACATCAGGAAGATTCAAAATTTGATAACATTCAAACGCGAACTGAAGAACCACATGATGAGCAAATACCTCTCATAGAGTAGCGTACAGATTATTGATGAAAACATCTACACCAAAGAGAGAAGGCCTCAACCTAAACTTCCTGAAGATCTATTATCTGCCAATTGACTGATTTCATGTTTAAACCTTGGCCACACACTTTACTACTACCTCAAACGTATATGACCCGATATCGATAATCTCTCAGATAATACTATATACGCTCCACCTCATTATGTTTTATTGCCAGGATCCTGGTTACATGGCAACACTCTTTACTCCTTAATGCTATTTACACATGTTATTTGCACTGTTATACTATATAACCATACCTCACCCACCTCCTACTACTAACTGGATGGGCGAAAGAACTCTTACTTATAATCTCCCTTACAGATTATCCTAGCGTTTTATATGTCATATATATCTGTTGTTACAATTGCCTCCATAATGTCTGTAATCTACCCCTTACAACTTATCTCAGTGTCCTATACGTCATATATATATGTTGTTACAATTGCCTTCATAATGTCTGTAATTTATATCACATGTGAAGCGCTCTGATACCCACGGGTCTTGTCCGCGCTATACAAAACTCTATAAATAAAATAAATAAAATAAATACTGGGGTAGACTGAAAATGAGATCTACTCCAAATACATGCTCAATGAGGCAATGACCCTGAAGCTCATCAGAGACCTTGAGCCCCTGATGCAGCACCCAACACGGAGAACCAATGCCGTGCCCACCCATGGCCAGGTCCTGTGCTGCCTACACCTCCTGGCCTCTGGCAGCTTCCAGGGGATAGTCGCAGTTGCAGGGGGTGTTTCCCAGAGTACATTTTCACGCTGCCTACAGAGTTTCCTGGACGCCATGCTGATCCGGAACCATCACCACATCAACTTCCCAACCACCCAAAAGGACTTAAGGGCAAACTAAACTGGACTTCTATCAAACCGCCCATTTCCCCCATGTAATTGGCTGCATCGACTGCACCCACATAACATCTGTCCACCCGCAGAGACCGAATACATGTACCGGAACCGAAAGTCATATCACTCCCTCAACATTCAGGTGGTCTGCAATGCGAAGACCATCATTACAGACATTGTGGCACAATACCCAGGGAGCACGCATGATTCATTTATCTTCCGGCACAGCGGCATACACACCCGCTTGGTCAGGGGTGAATTTGGTGCGGGACATCTCCTAGGTAAGTACACATGCCCACATACAGTATGTTAAGACCATGTTGCTGCGCATAACAGGCACTGACCCTCTGCTCCTCCCTTCGGGTGACAGCGCCTACGCCCTCTGTGAATACCTTCTCACCCCATACCTCAACCCAGCGACACCACAGGAGCACAGGTACAATGGTGCCCATATACACACCAGAAACGTGATTGAGCGAACATTTGGCCTGTTAAAGAGTAGATTTCGCATCCTCCACAAGACCAGCGGGCCCTCAACTACCGGCCCGAAATCTGCTGCCGCATCATGGCCGTGTGCGCCATGCTGCACAATATTGCCACCAAGCGGAGGATACCTGTTGAGGTGTTAGGTAGTGAGTCGGAGGGGGACGACCTGCCACCTGCACATGTTCATCATGCACACTGGGAAAATCCTGCTGAAGGTCACAGGCGCTGCGCGCACATCACACAGAACTATTTCTAGTGCATCCATACCCCTCACACAACACTGCACTCATGCAAGCCACATCAATGATAGACATGAGGAAGATTTTTTGTCAAAATAAAGCTTTTGTTTATTTCACAAGGTCTCAATGTGCTTCCATCAGCAACAAATAAGGGTACAGCTTTTAAACATCCAAGGTTACGTAACCTGAGCTGGCGTACATGGTTGCCTCACCACGGCACAGCCGTAATACAACTAGCGCCTCCTGCCGCACGCACCCTGTCACCTCTCACCCTCCGCGTTAGGCTGGTTCTTTCGGGATGCAGTGTTGGGCCGGGCACTGCGCCTCCTGTCTGTTTGCACCAGCACAGACAGGCTGCTGAGGCTAGATGCCCCTTCGCTGGCATCATCCCCCCCTTGCATTGCTATGGTCTGCCCCCTGTTGGTGCTCCACAGCATTGGTGACGGTATACAACGGTTACAACACAATTTTTACAACGCACTACCACTACAACGCAGGCATTACAACGCATACCATTACAACGCATTGCGCTGGGGGGCGCTCTAGGATAGGGAATAAGTTTAATTTTATATCCAACACCTTCCCTACTATCCACGGGGACTGGAGTTGGAATATAAAATTATACTTACCACTATCCAGCACCTCTAAGCGCTATGCGTTGTAACGGTATTCGTTGTAAATACCGCGTTGTAATGGTATGCGTTGTAAAAGTATGAGTTGTAACGTCATACATCCGTTGGTGACCTGCTCCAGGGCCCTTGCTACGTCAGCACAGCATTGGACCATCTGGATTTGCATGGCCAATGATCTTCGTAAGAGCTGGGATCTGGCGTTCCCGATCAGGTGATTGGAGCCGTGTTAGCAGCTGCCTGTGGTGTCTGCGGGTGATGTCCTGCTGATGTTGCATGCTGTTTTGTATAGCTGCAGCTGCATTGCTGCTACGTGCTACACCTGTTTGCAGTGCACACGCAGCATCTGAGCCTCAATGCCCAGGCCCACGTTGTGTGCGTGTTGCTCCATGGCTGCTGTTGTGAGCACGGAGCGCTGCTGCCTTGACCTGCTGCTGGCGTGGGCCCGCACACTTGCTGTGATTCGTGTCTGCATCCTGGGTGGGGGTGGGGTCTGCTTCACTTCCATATGTGCCGAGACGTGATTGTGTGCTCCGCCTGTAGCTGCAGGGGTGGCCCTGGATGTCGGTGCAGGTGCAGGCTGCCTCTCCCCCTCCGTCTTGAGGTTTTGTAAATTACGAAATTGTTCGTGGGCAGCTGAGGACAGGGACAGAACAGGGCCTAAATGCTGCAGCTGGCACTAAGTGCTGCACAGCTGGGGAAAGCAAAGGTAGGGATGAAGGAGTGCGACTCACTCCGGAGTCCAAAGCACATGTCCCTAGGAAGGAAAACCTAAACGGAGCAGCTGCCCACTGCTTGCTGAGCGGCTGGGAACTTAAACTGCGGCATGGGCTCTCACTAGCCCTTTAGGAACAAACACTGCGCAAAACCTGGGGAGCCCTCCAGGCTCTAGGACAACTAACAGGCATTTGGGACCCCTCCAGGCTCTGAAACCAACTGTGGGGCAACCGTTGGAGCCACGGGGCTCTGGGAAACAAGTGAGGCCAAGACCCTCTTGGGCATTTTAAACACATGGGCCCGTGGGAGCCTTTGCGGCTCTTAAGACAAATTATGATCAAACTGGTGGAGCGGCCCGCTGCCAAAGGGGGCCGCTCGAATACTGCCTCCAACAACAAGGCATGGGCCTCTCTGGGCCCGGGTAACCAAACATGCCCCAACGTAGGAGTGGCTCACTGCAAGACGGGGCCGCTCGTGAGCACTCTCTCTGTCCCGTGCCTTCCAGGCACTTCTAGGCCTACTGGAGCTTCCCCCCCAGCCCTATGACACTCACCGGGCTAGTCAGGTCGGCAGTGCAGACAGGGCTCTCTCCTCCGCCTGGGAGCCCCGTAGTGTAGCTCACCCGGCATCTTCACCCAGTCCCCGATCTCGGGACCGGGCCTTCGCTGACACGCGCTACTCTTGGTTGGCAGCCCGGGGTTCTCCACAGCTCAAGGGAGCACCGGGCCGTGGGAGGACTTCACTTCCTTTCCCCGGAGCTTGAGGAGGCGGGGTAGGCTCCCGACCTCCTCTCCAACATAACTTGCGGCCGCATTTCCGCTTCTGTCCTGTGTCCCCGCCCACAACCAGGCGGGCCGCGGGTGGCAGCGGCTATCTGGGCATTAGATGAGGGGTAGGCTCCCTCAGTAGAAAAAATAAAAGTAGAAGCGGGGTGGGCACCCGCTATTAGCAATATTAATGCGGGCATAATGCAGGGTAGGCTCCTGCCACTTAGGATATATGAGTAGCGGCCATAATGCAGGGTGGGCACCTGCAAAGTATGAGAGGTAGGGGGAAACCCCTACGAGGAGGATTCCCTCAGCCCGGGGCTGCAGCGCCGCGCTGCTCAGCGCCCAGGCTCCCCCTTTCCCTAGGAAGGCAAAAAAAGCAGAATAAAAGCACTCAGTCTGCAAAAAGAGCGCAGGCAGGCTGTAGCAAAGCCTTGGCAACCTCAAAAAGTAACCAGAGAAGGGTCCCAAAGAAATCCTCCAGCAACAAGGTCCTCCTAGGAGTCTTTCAGCATCCAGGGCATCCAGGGGCTGGGCAGTGCCCAGGGAGGCAAGCCTTCCCTTGGGCCCCAGCAGCAGCACGCCCCTGGTAGATTCTAGTCAGGAAAAACAAGAACATTTTTTACAAGAGGTCACAGCCTCTTTTTATACACCAAATTCCTTTGTCTAAAGGTGCAGGCAAGGGGCGAACCAGATACAACTGGTTTCTGAGCACTTTGTTTTGCTCAGCCCCTCTGCCTATTCACAGGATGGGTAGGGTCATCAGTCGCACCACAGGGGGTGGAGCCAGCATTGTGAGGGGAAAGCCCAGCCCTATTCAGGTCCCAGGTGCACTGCTCCCCAGCAATCAACATGCAGCTATCCCATTCACCACCGGGGCAGACCCATCCTGACTCCAGGAGCCAGGCACACCAGTCAGCTCCAGACAATCAAAAGCCAGCACCTTCACTGCACAGACAGGCCAACTTCTAGAAGTGACACTTCCATACTAGACACAATCACGCCGCACACATCATCGCGCAGCATTCAATCACACGAGTCCGCACATAGCAAACTCCCACCTGCACTCCCCACTCATCAGGAATTACCATGGACACACACATTCCCGATGCATTCCTATGGGAGGGCAGGCCAATCTCACACACGCACTCTGCACCAAGACCAGAAATCATTATAATTATGTAACACTAAAAGGCAAAATATTTATGGGTGATCTTGCCAGAAGGGCCAAGTCAAACACTCTCTAACCCTCTTCTCTCCCTCTAGCACTCTTCTTCCCTCCAGCACTCTCCTCTCCCTCCAGCACTCTCCTCTCCCTCCAGCCTCTTCTCTCACTCCAGCACTCATCTCTCCCTTCAACACTCTTCACTCCCTCTAGCACTCTTCTCTCCCACTAACACACTTCTCTCCCTCCAACACTCCCCTCTCCCTCCAGCAATCTCCTCTCCCGCCAGCACTCTTCTCTCCCACCAGCAATCTTCTCTCCCTCCCGCACCCCTGTGTCCCTCTTACACTCTCCTCTTCCTCCAGCCCTCTCCTCTCCCTCCAACACTCCCCTCTCCCTCCAGCACTCCCCTCTTCATCCAGCCTCTTTTCTCCCTCAAGCACTCTTCTCTCCCTCCAGCACCCCTCTCTCCCTCTAACACACTCCTCTCATTCGAGCACTCTTCTATCCCTCCATCACTCTCCTCTCCATCCAGCACTTTTCCCTCCCTCCAGCACCTCTCTCTCCCTCTAACACTCTCCTCTTTCTCCAGCACTCTTCTCTCCCTCCAGTACTCTTCAATCCCTCCAGCATCCCTCTCACCCTCTAACACTCCCCTCTCTCTCCAGCACTCTTCTCTCCCACCAGCACTCTTCTCTCCCTCTAACACTCTTCTTTCCTGCAGCACTCTTCTCTCCCTCTAACACTCTCCTCTCCCTCCATCACTCTCCTCTCCCTCCAGCCTCTTCTCTCCCTTCAGCACTCTACTCTCCCTCCATCCCCCCTCTCTCCCTCTAACACCCTCCTCTCCCTCCAGCACTCTCCTCTCCCTCCAATCTCTTCTCTCCCTCTAACACGCCCCTCTCCCTCCAGCACTCACCTCTCCCTCCAACACTCTTCACTCCCTCCATTACCCCTCTCTCCCTCTAACACTCTCCTCTCCTTCCAGCACTCTTCTCTCCCTCCAGCACTCCCCTCTCCCTCCAGCACTCTTCTCTCCCTCCAGCACTTTTCTCTCCCTCCAGCACCCCTCTCTCCCTCTAACACTCTCCTTTCCCTCCAGCACTCCCCTCTCCATCCAGCACTCCCCTCTCCATCCAGCACTTTTCTCTCCCTCCAGCACCCCTCTCTCCCTCTAACACTCTCTTCTTTCTTCAGCACTCTACTCTCTCTCCATCACTCTTCTCTCCCTCCATCACTCTTCTCTCCCTCTAACACTCCTCTCTCCCTCCAGTACGTTCCTTTCCCTCTAGCACCCCTCTCTCCCTCTAGCACCCCTCTCTCCATCTAACACTCTCCTCTCCCTCTTACCCTCTCCTCTCCCTCCAGCACTCTTCTCTCCCTCCAGCACTCTTCTCTCCCTCGAGCACTCTTCTCTCCCTCCAGCACTCTTCTCTTCCTCCAACACTCCCCTCTCCCTCAAGCACTCTTCTCTCCCTCCAGCACTCTCCTCTCCCTCCAGCATTCTTCTCTCCCTCCAGCACCCCTTTCCCTCCAGCACCCCTCTCTCACTCTAACACTCTCCTCTCCCTCCAGCACTCTCCTCTCATTCCAGCACTCTTCATCTCTCTCCAGCACTGTCCTCTCCCTCCAGCACTTTTCTCTCCCTCCAGCACCCCTCTCTCCCTCTAACACTCTCCTTTCCCTCCAGCACTCCCCTCTCCATCCAGCACTCCCCTCTCCATCCAGCACTTTTCTCTCCCTCCAGCACCCCTCTCTCCCTCTAACACTCTCCTTTCCCTCCAGCACTCCCCTCTCCATCCAGCACTCCCCTCTCCATCCAGCACTTTTCTCTCCCTCCAGCACCCCTCTCTCCCTCTAACACTCTCTTCTTTCTTCAGCACTCTACTCTCTCTCCATCACTCTTCTCTCCCTCCATCACTCTTCTCTCCCTCTAACACTCCTCTCTCCCTCCAGTACGTTCCTTTCCCTCTAGCACCCATCTCTCCCTCTAGCACCCCTCTCTCCATCTAACACTCTCCTCTCCCTCTTACCCTCTCCTCTCCCTCCAGCACTCTTCTCTCCCTCCAGCACTCTTCTCTTCCTCCAGCATTCTTCTCTCCCTCCAGCACCCCTCTCCCTCCAGCACCCCTCTCTCACTCTAACACTCTCCTCTCCCTCCAGCACTCTTCTCTCCCTCCAGCACTCTCCTCTCCCTCCAGCATTCTTTTCTCCCTCCAGCACCCCTCTCCCTCCAGAACCCCTCTCTCACTCTAACACTCTCCTCTCCCTCCAGCACTCTCCTCTCATTCCAGCACTCTTCATCTCTCTCCAGCACTGTCCTCTCCCTCCAACACTCTCCTCTCCCTCCAGCACTCTTCTCTCCCTCCAGCACCCCTCTCTCCCTCTAACACTCTCCTCTCCCTCCAGCACTCTCCTCTTCCTCCAGCACTCTCCTCTCCCTCCAGCACCCCTCTCTCCCTCTAACACTCTTCTCTCCCTCCAGCACTCTCCTCTCCCTCCAGCACTCTCCTCTCCCTCCAGCACTCTTCTCTCCCTCCAGCATTCTTCCCTCCCTCCAGCACTCTTCTCTCCCTCCAGCACTCTTCTCTCTCTCTAACACTCTTCTCTCCCTCCAGCTCACTTCTCTCCCTCCAGCACTCTCTTCTCATTCCAGCACTCTTCACTCACGACAGCACTCTTCTCTTCCTCCAGCACTCTCCTCTCCCTCTAACACTCTCCTCTCCCTCCACCACTCTCCTCTTCCCTCAGCACTCTTCTCTCCCTCCAGCACTCTCCTCTCCCTCTAACACTCTCCTCTCCCTCCACCACTCTCCTCTTCCTTCAGCACTCTTCTCTCCCTCCAGCACTCTTCTCTCCCTCCAGCACTCTCCTCTCCCTCTAACACTCTCCTCTCCCTCCAGCACTCTTCTCTCCCTCACTCTTCTCTCCCTCCAGCACTCTCCTCTCCCTCCAGCACTCTTCTCTCCCTCCAGCACTCTCCTCTCCCTCTAACACTCTCCTCTCCCTCCACCACTCTCCTCTTCCTTCAGCACTCTTCTCTCCCTCCAGCACTCTTCTCTCCCTCCGGCACTCTCCTCTCCCTCTAACACTCTCCTCTTCCTTCAGCACTCTTCTCTCCCTCCAGCATTCTTCTCTCCCTCCATCACCCCTCTCTCCCTCTAACACTCTCCTCTCCCTCCAGACCTCTCTTCTACCTCCAGCACTCTCCTCTCCCTCCAACCTCTTCTCTCCCTCTAACACTCCCCTCTCCCTCCAGCACCCCTCTCTCCCTCTAGCACTCAGCTCTCCCTCCAACACTCTTCCCTCCCTCCAGCACCCCTCTGTTAGACGGACCGGGAGGGTCGGCCGAGGTTACGGGGAGAGGTCTCCAGGGAGAGCCGTCTCCAACGACTGTACAGATAAGTAACTTCCCCCCCACAGACGGACACCACACAAGGTTGAAGGTTAACGAGACTTTATATGCAATTCTTAGGTTACGATGATGGATACAAGGAGGTCTGGACTCAGGGGTCCCCTCGGTTCTAGTCTCTGGGTTAGGAAAGGGGTAGCGGGACAGTCTTTGTTACCAATGAGTGGAAAATAGCTCTCAATCCTCGAGCTCGGCGTTCTAGATGGTCGGGCCGCGGCGGAGCCAGGCAGGTCCCGAGATGGACGAAGGAAAACGACGGTCCGCGGCGGAGCCTGCAGGTCCCGGTGAAGATGGCGGTTACAACGGTCCGCGGCCACGCCAGCAGGTCCCGACGACGATGAAGGTGATGAAGATTACGACGGCTGTGGCAGCGCCAACAGGCAGGACGATGGTGCACAAGACAGAGCTACGGCAGCGCCAGTAGTCCGTCCAGGATGAGTTCCTCTTTACGTCTCTCGACTCCAAGATACAACTGCCTTCCTGCTCTGGAGCTGCCCCAGTTATAGGGCTGGCGTGCTTTGATGTCTGGACCCTCGCACTTGGAGGTCGGGAGGTCCGGGATGAGGGAGTCCAGACACTCAGCAGGGGGGTGGAGCCAGCGCCCGGGGAGGCGATGGGCGAGCGGCACTTGGTGGGGGAGAGCCATCGGCACCTCTTTCTCCCATTGACTTGCCAAGTAGCCCGCTCACCTCCTGGGTGGGGGGTGGTGCCGGAATGTCTGAGGCCGGGCCAGGCCCAGGGTTGAGGTCGATCGGGGGCCAGGCGGCCTCGTGGTGGAGGGTCCAAGATGGCGCCCCAGGCTGGGCGCGTGGGCCGGCAGTGGATCGGACCCACGAGGTCGACATGCTCGAGGGCAGGGGTCCCTGAGGGGACGGAGGACGTGCAATGGTGGTGTGTGGTACTTGCGGGACTGGACTCAGGCCTGGTTGGGCCGGGGGGAGCGGCCCTTCATGTGGCCTGTCCAACATGCGTCCCCCCCAGCTGAAGGCGGGGAGAGTTACCCATCCTCTTGGGGACTCTCCTCGTCGAGGCGGAAAAACCGGGACAGGCCATCCGCGTTGGCGTGATCTGACCCAGGCCGGTGTTCGACTGTGAAGTCCATACCTTGCAAGGAGATGGACCAGCGTAGCAACTTTGGGTTCTCCCCCCGCATATGCATCAGCCACTGCAGGGGTCGGTGGTCGGTCTGCACCCGAAAGTGGGTGCCAAAAAGGTAGGGCCGGAGCTTCTTGAGGGCCCATACCACAGCGAAGGCTTCCCTCTCTATGGTGCTCCAGCGTTGCTCCCGTGGTAGGAGTCTCCGGCTGATGAAGGCCACCGGTTGATCAAGGCCTTCGGTGTTCACTTGAGACAGGACTGCCCCAATGCCCTGGTCGGAGGCGTCCGTCTGGACGACGAACTCCCGGCTGTAGTCTGGGGCCTGGAGCACAGGGGCGGAACACATGGCGGCCTTCAATTGTTCAAATGCAGTTTGACACTCTGGGGTCCAGGTGACTTTCTTGGGCTGGTTCTTTGACGTGAGTTCTGTGAGGGGCCCCACTATGGTACCATAGTCTTTCACGAACCTTCGGTAATAGCCCGTGAGGCCCAGGAAGGCTCGTACCTCGGTTTGGGTGATGGGGGGCTGCCAGGCCTGGATGGCGGCAATTTTCAGCTGTAGAGGGGCCACTAGGCCGCTTCCCACCTGGTGTCCGAGGTAGGTTACAGACCCTTGCCCAATTTGACACTTGCTGGCCTTGATCGTGAGGCCAGCTCGCTGAAGGGCTTGCAGCACTGCTCGGAGGTGGTGGAGGTGCTCGGTCCAATGGTGGCTGTATACAGCGATGTCGTCTAGGTAGGCGGCGCTGAATCCTTCGAGCCCCGCCAGGACCTGATTGACGAGCCGTTGGAATGTTGCCGGGGCATTCTTCATGCCGAAGGGCATGACCGTGAAATGGTAATGGCCATCGGGGGTGGAGAAGGCAGAACGTTCTTGCGCCCGGGGTGTGAGGCCGATCTGCCAATAGCCTGCTGTTAGGTCGAAGATGCTGAGGTAGCGGGCAGCTCCCATTCGGTCGACTAGTTCATCTGCCCGGGGGATGGGATGCGCGTCTGTTCTGGTGACCGCATTCAAGCCCCGGTAGTCGACGCAGAACCGGAGTTCTGGTGTGGTGCCGGGGACAGCTGCTTTGGGGACCAGTACGACAGGGCTGGCCCAGGGACTGTCTGAGGGCTCGATGACCCCGAGCGTGAGCATCTTGGCTATTTCTTCCTGGATGCAGGCCCGTACCCGGTCTGGCACGCGGTAGGCCCGGTGGCGGATAGGGGGGCTGTCCCCGGTGTCCACATCGTGCACACACCAGGAAGTGACACCTGGGGTGAGGGAGAACAGGCTGGCGAACTGTGATAGGAGGGCTTGACACTCTTGGCGTTGTTCTCTGGTGAGGGCCTCTGAGAGCCGGACCCCATCCACGGAGCCGTCTTGCTCTTGAGTCCGTAGGAGGTCAGGGAGAGGCTCGGAGTCTTCTTCAACCCCAGTGTCTGTGGCCATCAGGAGGCTGAGCTCTGTTCGCACAAAGTGGGGCTTTAGTCTGTTAGCGTGGAGGACCCGGAGAGGGTTCCGGGAGGATTCCATGTCGATGAGATAGGTGGCAGGACCCTTGCGCTCTATTACTTTGAAGGGCCCCGTCCATTTGTCTTGTAGGGCGCATGGCTCAGTGGGGGACATCACCCAAACCTGTTGGCCAGGTTCGAATTCAATGGATGAGGCATTCTGGTCATACCATTTTTTCATGTCCTCTTGACTGGCCTCTAGGTTGGCCTTCGCTAGTTCTCTGAACCGCCGGGTCTGGTTGCGGAGGGTGAGGAGGTACCGGAAGACATCTGGAGGGTTCTTTAACGGAGGCATCTCCCAGCCTTCTTTGACGAGACTGAGCGGCCCTCGCACTGGGTGTCCATATAGCAGTTCAAATGGGCTGAAGCCCAGGGATTTCTGGGGGACCTCTCGATACGCGAAGAGGAGGCACGGCAGCAGCACATCCCACTGGCGACGGAGGGGCTCTTCCAACCCCCCGATCATTCCCTTTAGCGTGCGGTTGAACCGCTCAACGAGTCCGTTCCCTTGAGGGTGATAGGGGGTTGTGAATCGGTAGGTGACCCCGCACTGTTGCCAGAGGGACTTCATGTATTTGGAAATAAAGTTCGTGCCTCTGTCGCTGACGACTTCTCGGGGGAAGCCCACACGGGAGAAGATCCCCATCAGGGCCCGGCCGACTACCGGGGCTGTCACAGTTCGCAGAGGAACAGCCTCAGGGTAGCGGGTGGCGTGGTCCACTAGCACCAAGATGAATCGATGGCCTTGTTTTGTGCGTGGGTCCAAGGGCCCCACAATGTCTATTCCGACTCTCTCAAACGGGGTAGTGACCACGGGAAAAGGTTGCAGGGGGGCCTTTAGTTTGCGGCCGCTCTTTCCACTGGCTTGGCACGTGGGGCAAGATCGGCAATGCTGGTGCACATCGTTCCTCATTTTGGGCCAGAAGAAGTGGGTCACTAGGCGACTGTAGGTTTTATCTTGTCCCAGATGTCCTGCCAGGGGGACATCGTGGGCCAGGTTTAACAGGAAGTCTCTGAAACGGAGGGGTACCACTAGTACTCGGTTGCTCCCCAGCTCGGCGATTCTTTGCTCGCTGTACAGCAGATCATTGTCCCAGTAGACCCAATGAGTTCCGGAGGTATCCCCTGCGCTTTGGGCGAGCGCTTGCTGGCGGAGTCCCTCGAGGGAGGGACAGGTCTTCTGTTCTTGGCGAAATTGTTCTTGCGTGGGCCCCCCTTCTTGGGGCCACTGGTCAAGGTTAGCGAGGTCGGTAGGTTGAGCTGGTTCGGAGGGAATGTTACGGTCGGTGTTTTCGGCTGGGGCGACCGGAGGTGGTGGCGCCGGCCATTCGGGTTCTTCTGGGCGGTGGTTGGCACGGGCGGCCATGGAACGGGTGGTGACGCACGCCCAGTCTGGGACGCCCAACATCCCCAGGTGTTCCTTTCGCTCCACGGCGGCCCACGGAGAGCTTTCCAGGTCATTGCCCAGGAGGCAGTCTACGGGGGCATCGTCTCGGACCGTTACTTTCAACATGCCGGAGACCCCCCCCCATTCGAAGGGGACGCAGGCCATCCGACACAGGCTTTCCGAGTTATCGGCTGATCGTACAGGGCAGAGAATGTTCGGTAGATACTGTTCTGGGCCCACCAGGTGACAGCGGACGGCTGTTACACTGGCCCCGGTGTCACGAAGGGCTTCGGCCTGGCGTCCATTGATGCTCACCCATTGGCTGTACTTCTGGGTGTTAGCGGGTAGGGGGACCCGCGGGACCATGTCTTTCCCCCCTAAGCAGGCTAGAGCCATGGCGGCTGGCTCCCACTCTTGATGCTCTTGTTCGTATTCTTCCTGCTCCTCGGAGATCTGTTCTTCCCCTAGGGCTGCAGCGGCCACTTGGCGGGGTCTTGGGCTCTGGTACTGCGGGCAGTTTGGGTCGTTCGCATAGTGGCCGACTCGTTGACATCGGTGACACGTGACATTGGCTCTGTACCCCGGTCGCGCTGGGGTGCTGCCCCGGTTGGCCGGGGGGGTGGTGTTGGTAGCGGGGGCGACCGGGGCGTTGTCTCTTCCTCGCCCTTGGCCCCCTCCTCCTCCTCTGGGTCGGTGCTGACCATTGTTGTTCCGGTTCTGTTCGTAGGACCCATTCCGGCCCACTCTGGTGATCTCCCACCGGTCAGCTTCGGCTGCGAGCTGCCGGGGATCCGTTAACTTGCTGTCGAGGAGGTGCTGGCGGAGTTCAATGAAGCAATTGTTCGACAGATGCTCCCATACCATCAGATTAAATAGTTGCTCGTAGGTCGTGACGTTGCTTCCTCGGATCCAGCCCTCGAAGGCTCGGCTAAAGTATGTTACATAGTCCACCCAAGTTGTACCCGGGATGCGGGTGCAGTCTCGGAACCTCTGACGGTACATCTCGGGTGTGAGACCATAGCGGGTGAGGAGTGCCGCTTTCATATGGTCGTAGGAGGTCATCTGGTGGTCCGGGAGCTGTAGCAGGGTGTCGCGGCCCTCATTGAGGAATCTTCCCCAGAGACCGGCTCCCCAGTCGCTTCTATCGATCCGGTGTGCAGTCATAGCGATTTCATAGGCTTTAAACCATTGCTGGATGTCATCCTCTCTGAAATATTCTCGGACAACATCCTTGGGGATGTGTACCTTTTTGTCTGTGGCCCCTGAGGTGGGGGGTCGCTCGGGCACCCCTGCTTCTTTATTCTGCTTGCGTAGGTTGATCTCGGCTAGGTTCCGTTCGTGTTCGTACGCTAGTTTCTTTTCCTCGAGCTCCCTTTGTCTCTGTTTCTCCTCTCTTTCTTCTCGGAGACGCAGGTGCTCTAAGTTGATTTTTTGTTCGGCCAACTTAAGTTCAACGTCCATTTTGAGTCGGGCCATTTCTAGTTCGTGTAGTCGGGTTCTTTCTCTTTCCTGGATCTCGTCTTGTGAGAGACCCGTTCTTTGTCCTTCAGGGGCCGTGGTCGTTTTTTCTGCGGTGCTTTGATCAGGGGTTCCGGCAGCCCCGGTTTCTGCCCAAGATTCTAGGGCATGCTTAAAATCATCCTTGGTACTCAGTCCGGTGGTAGCGATACCCAGTTCGATGCAGAATTGTTTTAGTTCACGATGGTTGTACTCCTCCAATTTCTCCATTTGGAATTTCTCGGTTGATCCGCTCTCTTTCGTGGTCATTGTGACTTCGTCGTGGGGTGAGCTACTCTCTGTACGTTTATGCGGTGATTCGGATCGCGCCGCTGGCCACCAATGTTAGACGGACCGGGAGGGTCGGCCGAGGTTACGGGGAGAGGTCTCCAGGGAGAGCCGTCTCCAACGACTGTACAGATAAGTAACTTCCCCCCCACAGACGGACACCACACAAGGTTGAAGGTTAACGAGACTTTATATGCAATTCTTAGGTTACGATGATGGATACAAGGAGGTCTGGACTCAGGGGTCCCCTCGGTTCTAGTCTCTGGGTTAGGAAAGGGGTAGCGGGACAGTCTTTGTTACCAATGAGTGGAAAATAGCTCTCAATCCTCGAGCTCGGCGTTCTAGATGGTCGGGCCGCGGCGGAGCCAGGCAGGTCCCGAGATGGACGAAGGAAAACGACGGTCCGCGGCGGAGCCTGCAGGTCCCGGTGAAGATGGCGGTTACAACGGTCCGCGGCCACGCCAGCAGGTCCCGACGACGATGAAGGTGATGAAGATTACGACGGCTGTGGCAGCGCCAACAGGCAGGACGATGGTGCACAAGACAGAGCTACGGCAGCGCCAGTAGTCCGTCCAGGATGAGTTCCTCTTTACGTCTCTCGACTCCAAGATACAACTGCCTTCCTGCTCTGGAGCTGCCCCAGTTATAGGGCTGGCGTGCTTTGATGTCTGGACCCTCGCACTTGGAGGTCGGGAGGTCCGGGATGAGGGAGTCCAGACACTCAGCAGGGGGGTGGAGCCAGCGCCCGGGGAGGCGATGGGCGAGCGGCACTTGGTGGGGGAGAGCCATCGGCACCTCTTTCTCCCATTGACTTGCCAAGTAGCCCGCTCACCTCCTGGGTGGGGGGTGGTGCCGGAATGTCTGAGGCCGGGCCAGGCCCAGGGTTGAGGTCGATCGGGGGCCAGGCGGCCTCGTGGTGGAGGGTCCAAGATGGCGCCCCAGGCTGGGCGCGTGGGCCGGCAGTGGATCGGACCCACGAGGTCGACATGCTCGAGGGCAGGGGTCCCTGAGGGGACGGAGGACGTGCAATGGTGGTGTGTGGTACTTGCGGGACTGGACTCAGGACTGGTTGGGCCGGGGGGAGCGGCCCTTCATGTGGCCTGTCCAACACCCTCTCTCACTCTAACACTCTCCTCTCCCTCCAGCACTCTCCTCTCATTCCAGCACTCTTCATCTCTCTCCAGCACTGTCCTCTCCCTCCAACACTCTCCTCTCCCTCCAGCACTCTTCTCCCCCTCCAGCACCCCTCTCTCCCTCTAACACTCTCCTCTCCCTCCAGCACTCTCCTCTTCCTCCAGCACTCTTCTCTCTCTCTAACACTCTTCTCTCCCTCCAGCTCTCTTCTCTCCCTCCAGCACTCTCTTCTCATTCCAGCACTCTTCACTCACGACAGCACTCTTCTCTCCCTCCAGCACTCTCCTCTCCCTCTAACACTCTCCTCTCCCTCCACCACTCTCCTCTTCCTTCAGCACTCTTCTCTCCCTCCAGCACTCTTCTCTCCCTCTAACACTCTCCTCTCCCTCCACCACTCTCCTCTTCCTTCAGCACTCTTCTCTCCCTCCAGCACTCTCCTCTCCCTCTAACACTCTCCTCTCCCTCCACCACTCTCCTCTTCCTTCAGCACTCTTCTCTCCCTCCAGCACTCTTCTCTCCCTCCATCACTCTCCTCTCCCTCTAACACTCTCCTCTCCCTCCAGCACTCTCCTCTCCCTCCAGCACTCTTCTCTCCCTCTAACACTCTCCTCTCCCTCCACCACTCTCCTCTTCCTTCAGCACTCTTCTCTCCCTCCAGCACTCTCCTCTCCCTCTAACACTCTCCTCTCCCTCCACCACTCTCCTCTTCCTTCAGCACTCTTCTCTCCCTCCAGCACTCTTCTCTCCCTCCAGCACTCTCCTCTCCCTCTAACACTCTCCTCTCCCTCCAGCACTCTCCTCTTCCTTCAGCACTCTTCTCTCCCTCCATCATTCTTCTCTCCCTCTAACACTCCCCTATCCCTCCAGACCTCTCTTCTACCTCCAGCACTCTCCTCTCCCTCCAACCTCTTCTCTCCCTCTAACACTCCCCTCTCCCTCTAGCACTAAGCTCTCCCTCCTACACTCTTCCCTCCCTCCATCACCCCTCTCTCCCTCTAACACACTCCTCTCCCTCCAGTACTCTCCTCTCCCTCCAGACCTCTCTTCTACCTCCAGCACTCTCCTCTCCCTCCAACCTATTCTCTCCCTCTAACACTCTCCTCTCCCTCTAGCACTCTTCTCTCCCTCCAGCATTCTTCTCTCCCTCCATCACCCCTCTCTCCCTCTAACACTCTCCTCTCCCTCCAGACCTCTCTTCTACCTCCAGCACTCTCCTCTCCCTCCAACCTCTTCTCTCCCTCTAACACTCCCCTCTTCCTCCAGCACCCCTCTCTCCCTCTAGCACTCAGCTCTCCCTCCAACACTCTTCCCTCCCTCCAGCACCCCTCTCTCACTCTAACACTCTCCTCTCCCTCCAGCACTCTCCTCTCATTCCAGCACTCTTCATCTCTCTCCAGCACTGTCCTCTCCCTCCAACACTCTCCTCTCCCTCCAGCACTCTTCTCTCCCTCCAGCACCCCTCTCTCCCTCTAACACTCTCCTCTCCCTTCAGCACTCTCCTCTTCCTCCAGCACTCTTCTCTCCCTCCAGCATTCTTCCCTCCCTCCAGCACTATTCTCTCCCTCCAGCACTCTTCTCTCTCTCTAACACTCTTCTCTCCCTCCAGCTCTCTTCTCTCCCTCCAGCACTCTCTTCTCATTCCAGCACTCTTCACTCACGACAGCACTCTTCTCTCCCTCCAGCACTCTCCTCTCCCTCTAACACTCTCCTCTCCCTCCACCACTCTCCTCTTCCTTCAGCACTCTTCTCTCCCTCCAGCACTCTTCTCTCCCTCTAACACTCTCCTCTCCCTCCACCACTCTCCTCTTCCTTCAGCACTCTTCTCTCCCTCCAGCACTCTCCTCTCCCTCTAACACTCTCCTCTCCCTCCACCACTCTCCTCTTCCTTCAGCACTCTTCTCTCCCTCCAGCACTCTTCTCTCCCTCCAGCACTCTCCTCTCCCTCTAACACTCTCCTCTCCCTCCAGCACTCTCCTCTTCCTTCAGCACTCTTCTCTCCCTCCAGCATTCTTCTCTCCCTCTAACACTCCCCTCTCCCTCCAGACCTCTCTTCTACCTCCAGAACTCTCCTCTCCCTCCAACCTCTTCTCTCCCTCTAACACTCCCCTCTCCCTCTAGCACTCAGCTCTCCTCCAACACTCTTCCCTCCCTCCATCACCCCTCTCTCCCTCTAACACACTCCTCTCCCTCCAGTACTCTCCTCTCCCTCCAGACCTCTCTTCTACCTCCAGCACTCTCCTCTCCCTCCAACCCATTCTCTCCCTCTAACACTCCCCTCTCCCTCTAGCACTCAGCTCTCCCTCCAACACTCTTCCCTCCCTCCATCACCCCTCTCTCCCTCTAACACACTCCTCTCCCTCCAGTACTCTCTTCTCCCTCCAGCACTCTTCTCTCCCTCCCGCACCCCTGTCTCCCTCTAACATTCTCCTCTCCTTCCAGCACCCCTCTCTCCCTCTAACACTCTTCTCTCCCTCCAGCACTCTTCTCTCCCTCCATCACCCTTCTCTCTCTCTAGGACCCCTCTCTCCCTCTAACATTCTCCTCTCCTTCCAGCACCCCTCTCTCCCTCCAGCACTCTTCTCTCCCTCCAGCACTCTTCTCTACCTCCAGCACCCTTCTCTCTCTCTAGGACCCCTCTCTCCATCTAACACTCTCCTCTCCCTCTTACACTCTCCTCTCCCTCCAGCACTCTCCTCCCCCTCTAGAACTCTTCTCTCCCTCCAGCACCCTCTCTCCCTCTAACACTCTCCTCTCTATCCAGCACACTTCTCTCCCTCCAGCACCCCTCTCTCCCTCTAACACACTTCTCTCCCTCCAGCACACTTCTCTCCCTCCAGCACTCTTCTCTCCCTCCAGCACCTCTCTCTCCCTCTAACACCCTCCTCTCCCTCCAGCACTCTTCTCTCCCTCCAGCACTCTTCTCTCCCTCCAGCACTCTTCTACCCCTCCAGCAGCCCTCTCTCCCTCTAACACTTCCCTCTCCCTCTAGCACTCTCCTCTCCCTCCAGCACTCATCGCTCCCTCCAGCACCCCTCTCTCCCTCTAGAACTCTTCTCACCCTCCGGCATTCTTCTCACCCTCCAACACTCTTCTCTCCCTCCAGCACTCTTCTCTCCCTCCAGCAACCCTCTCTCCCTCTAACACCCTCCTCTCCCTCCAGCACTCTCCTATCCCTCCAGCACTCTCCTCTCCCTCTAGCACTCTCCTCTCCCCCTCTAGAACTCTTCTCACCCTCCAGCACCCTCTCTCCCTCTAACACTCTCCTCTCTATCCAGCACACTTCTCTCCCTCCAGCACACTTCTCTCCCTCCAGCACACTTGTCTCCCTCCAGCACACTTCTCTCCCTCCAGCACCCTCCTCTCCCTCCAGCACTCTTCTCTCCCTCTGACACTCCACTCTCCATCCAGCACTCTCCTATCCCTCCAGTACCCCTCTAGCTCCAGCACCCTTGTCTCCCACCAGCACTCTTCTCTCCTACCAGAACTCTCCTCTCCCTCCAGCAGCCCTCTCTCCCTCTAACACTTCCCTCTCCCTCCAGCACCCCTCTCTCCCTCTAGAACTCTTCTCACCCTCCGGCATTCTTCTCACCCTCCAGCACTCTTCTCTCCCTCCAGCAACCCTCTCTCCCTCTAACACCCTCCTCTCCCTCCAGCACTCTCCTATCCCTCAAGCACCTTTCTCCCTCCAGCAAACTCCTCTCCCTCCAACACTCTCCTTTCTCTCCAGCAATATTCTCTCCCTCCAGCACTCTTCTCTCCCTCCAGCACCCCTCTCTCCCTCTAACACTCTCCTTTCCCTAAAGCAATCTTCTCTCCCTCCAGCACTCTTCTCTCCCTCCAGCACCCCTCTCTCCATATAACACTCTCCTCTCCTTACAGCACTCTTCTCTCCCTCCAGCAGTATTCTCTCCTGTTAGAAATGGGATTTCTGGTTGGCTGAGGCTTGCGCCAAAGCTAGGCAGAAACCACCATTCCTACATCAGGGCAAGGAAGTCACCCGCCAAGATAACCCCAGCTCACCCTCTTGGTAGCTTGGCACGAGCAGTCAGGCTTATCTCAGATGCGATATGTAAAGCATTTGCGCACGCACCCACCAGCAACAACATCCCCGCCCCCCCACAAAAGGAACTCCACACAAGGTTATATCAAAAATAGCCTTTGTATTGTAGCAGGGTTTCCGTTCTCTCACAGAACTGTGCATAGAGATCTAGAACCTTAGTGAGTTAGGATGATCCAAAACTCACCTCAGTGTCAGAAATCCCCTTACCGAGCTAGCTACAGTGTCTCATTGATCACTATGAAATGACCAATGACTTAGACAAACCAGAACATGATCTTAGAATACCTCAGGAATCGTGGAACACATGAACACTCTTTCGTTATATAATCATTTCAAACCAAAACTGAGAGTCAAAGAACACACGTGCAAGTTTGAAATATTTATTATTCAATGCAAGGTTCTCAAACGCAGTATCTTGTATAATACCAAAATGCATATTATAAAAATCAGAGTTATCAGCATAGTCACTAATCCATAGTAAGCAAAAGGTGATAGCATGTTACAATGCAAAATCGATAGAAATCTGTATCACCTATATTTTGCGCACCCTATTTAGCATATTATATTATATCTAAGAAGGTCTCATTTGGGTTCTAGCAGGGCGGGCCCATACCTCTAAATGTCAGTAGGAGGAGATCACATCAACAGCTAGCAGCATCAAGTGTCTGTCTGCATTTCCTGTAACTCTATCTTAAACCCGCGTAGAGCCCAATATTGGCAGCAACTGTATTTATGTTATGTCTAAAGTGGTGCGAAGATCAGACCTCCCAGCAACCTTGTATCGAGTTATTCTTAGAGATTTTAGCACTCACTGTTCAGACAGTGTATCAAGCAAAACTGATATCATAGTAATAACATATTATTCTCAAATAAATCACATCGCCGCTTCTAGGTTGAAAGCTACAACAACAAGTAAGTGCCGTGTGCAAAACTGAAGCCGAAGGAAAAATGTCTGTTAGACATGTAATACACTCATGCTAACTTAACACAATATATGTAACGAAGTATCTATATGACACCCCCCCAATGATCCGAGCACCGTCAAATAAAAGGGAAAGGCAATACTAAATCAAAGCCTTAACATGAAAGCAAAGTTCAATAATATTGAGCTAAGCTAAGCTAAAAGTTATGTATGAATGCATATGTATAAATGCCTATAGTGGCCAAAAAAATGTTTTTTTCGAGATCACAAAGTCTTTTGCAAGGCCTCAAAAGTACAAGGATATAGGACCAGGCCGCATCAATTCAAATGTCTGTAAGAAAAAGAGGCACTTATCCAATACCCAGAGTCATGTGCCATATCAATGTTAATCTCCAAGGCATCTCATGATTGCTATCATCATCATTCGAACACAGTTCATCCCTCAAATTCAGCAAAGGGAAAGTCACGTGCCATAGCAATGAAAGTCTCCAAGTCTTCTCATGATTGGATAGTATATGCAAAAGAAGCAGCAACAGCCTCCAGTATGAAATCACTGCCATCATCCGAAAACAGTTCAGCAATCCAATTTAGTAATGGGAAAGAACATACGTGCTCCTCCAGCATCGGATCCTCTTGTAACGTCAGAGGACAACTCGGTGGGTTCACCAGAACGCTGTGTGTCAGAAAGTCATGCGCCGCTGCAGAGATCTCCCATTGACCCAATAGTCCATGTATCGCTGCCAATGCCATAACCCTTTCGCCAGAACAAATCAACTCGTGAGCCACTACGGGGCCCATTAGGTGATCAAAATCGACGTCAGGAGAGGTCTTCAAGCATAAACACAAATCAATGGCCCAGTCGAACTCGCAGCTCAGGCAATGAAACACAGGTTGGACACATGTGAAGTCGGTGAACCGAAATGATAATCTATAAGCCGTGCTTAACGCTGCAAGCGGCAATGTTCCATAGTAATTAAGCATCCGATTACGAAACAGTGTCAGTAGGCGTTGACCGGCTTCTTGCGCAGGATGGGCATCCATGTTTTATAAAGAAAAACAATAACAAAACGCCTGCAGCCAAAGCCAGTAAAACAGGTAATCCGCCAAACAAACTTGAGAATATAGAATGGCAAAAAGTGGGAATGACACCAAAAATCTTCTCAAATGTAGTCACGAGGCCACTGCTAACTAATTTAAATAAATGTGCGAGCCCAGTCGTGTAGGAGGCATTAAAGATTTGGTGTACCAGCTCACAGAAATGAAACGGCAAGTCAGTATTTAAAAGTGCCTGCACCTCTGTGCGTGTGTTAGCTATGTGAAGGACATAATTTTCACGGGCCGAGCTCAGGGTCACTTGTTTTTGAGACAAAAGGGCCCTTATTCTGCTAAAACCATTGAACTTCGCTTTCAAGGTTGGTATTCGTGGCCAGATGGAGACATCTGAATTCCCATGCGTGGGTGGGTATAAAACGTTTTTGCAACACACCACACGCTCTGATACAGTTACCACATAAGCGATACCGATTAATAACCCACAACATTCCTCGTTATTCAAAAGCAAATAACTACCATTTGTCAATAATGTAAATGTGGGAACCACTGCTGGAACCGGCGAGCCTTTTAAAACACACGCTAAATTTGGTCGGTCCTGATTACATGAACCGTGTAACTGGATGTGTCTGCATATTAATGAGCGGTCAGGCGACTGCGTGCATTCTTCACCATTAAGATTCACTTCCCTTCCATCTTTCAGACATCTGTATGTGTATGGTAATGACCACGCCTCATGGAGGAACGCATTGCCTAGCGGTTCATATCGTCCTATAGCAATATACCGCATACAATTAGTGAATTTGTATAAAGGAAATGGTAATGTAATTAATCCATGAATAAGCCATGTAGCAGCAGTGGCTTCAGCAACAGAGAAAGGTAAGGATTCTAACCTCTCAATATGTAACATAGAAAAGGATGCATCACGCATTGAAAGCATGCGTTGCTTTTCAGTCAAATTAAAAGGGGCAAAAAGAGACGAAACGTTCAATGAGCTCCAGGGAACTCGACCAGACTTAAGTGTCTGTAGGGTCCATGCAAACTGCATTACAGAGCGTAATTGATTCTGACCATGGTATAACATAGACACTTCATCATGCACAATGTCAACAACAGATGAAACAATGTTATCCAACGTGTAAATCCTGGAAGAAAGCATGTTGATACTGTTATCGACCACTGCAAGCACTTTTTCCAAATTGGCTTGGTCAATAGCTCTTAGGCGTTTAGCTGCCTCAATCTGTGAAAATTTCCAAATTTCATTGTACACAGCATAAATCCAGCGTTTAGACATACCCTTAGCCGGGCCTTTTATAAAATCATTTAGATCCACATTATCATTCAACTGGGACAGATGTAGCTTAACTGTAGTCAATGTGGAATGTTGTAACCAACTCTGACACAATTTGCCCACTGAATAAGTAGTAACAGTGTGATCTGTCTCAAAACGGGGATCTGGCCTGACTTGTGTAAAACCATCAGACAAACCCAGAAAACGACGTTGGCAAGAATCAGAGCTTCTTTGCCACAAAAGCCACCCCTTCGGATCTAAACTGGTAATATTAAAGGAGGAATTGTGTAATAGCATTTGTATCTCACGAATTGATAATTTAGTGAAGTTATTCCAACCTGAATATTCTTCCAATTCGGGGGTTGTTGGTGTATTCAATTTTTTAGAAGTAGCCAATCCAAAGCATGTTGTCTGGGAAATGGTAGAATTTAAAAACAACATGTGATTCGGGATGAGACATGCACGATGCAAAGCCTCAGTGCCTCGTACCTGCCAATCTTTGGTACCCCAAACCGATTTAAGGTCAATAACCTCCTTCCATAGCTCGTAGCCATCTATAGCTAACTTGTCTAGAAAGGACTTCGAATACAGCAATTTTGTATCGGTAAGTCTAACTTTGGACTTGAACTTCTGTGTCACTTTAAAATAAAACGACTCAGGATTCCATTGATTAAAGTCTGTAAAATAAGTGTATTTTCCCAGAAACGTACTAGAGCTCCCTTGTAAAGGAGCAGGGCAATGTTCCCACTGTGTGTAATTCACAGGAACCCTCCTGGAATTTGTTTTGTGTAAGAAATGATTTCCATAATGTTGAAAGCAAAACAAATCACCATAATTAACAGAATCTAAGTACAAATCCTCAGCATCAAAGGCCGCATAATATTTCAAATCAGAGAATAATGCTTCCACGGCCTGAAGATCCCAATCATCAGAACGAATATTTTGTTTAATCACATCCCCCTTGTTTACTCTAAGCACATTAGGAACATTAATAACTTCTGTGGGACCATGAATTTGAAACCTAACCGCATCCCACACAATCCCATCAAGGACAGGCCAAGCAGTAATATTTACTGTATTTAAGTCTCGTTTTAGTCTGTGTGCTGAATGTGAGGAGGAAAGAGGGGCCAATGTTCCATTAAGGTACCGAATTCCTGTTCTTTCTTTGACATAATGCCCATCAATCAGGCGGAAAAAATAAAACACAAAACCAATTGACATAAAAAGATAAAATGAAAATAGTATCAGCCAAACATATGTCCATGGGGGAATTAAAAAATGTTTTTTAAATAAAGTGGCATATTTCGCAATAGTCGATGGTTTCTTTGAAAGTTCCGAAACAGAGTCAAAAGAGAATCTGGACTGGTTAGCCAAATCAGGCATTGATAACTCAGCAGGATAGGCGTAGGTCAGCTCATCAATGTTAGTAACAGGAATAGTATTTAACAAAGGACTGGATATAGCAGGCATCTCGAGGGACACCTCTTGTTCTGCACCAGAAGTAATAGCCAGCACAGAATGCCTCACCATGGAAGGACAGGATACAGCCGGTGTCATGCTTTGAAGAATCGGCCACCCTGTGTGTCTTGACATTGTCAATTGAGATAAATCTGTTCTCCTTACGACCTGGAAGTGATGGTAAAATGACTGTTCTTGTGCCCTTCACTCCAAGAACTCGAACCGGTGCACGATATGAGGGACCAAACTCTTTCTTGTTATCGATCTTCTCTCGAACCAGTTCTCCAACTTGGGGTAGCCAGCCAACTACCGGGATCCGCAACGCATCATCCGACGTGGAGGGCAAATGTTCCTTAGCTAGACTGTCTCTGGTCTTTTGTAAATCCTGTAAAACATTGCAATGTTCATCTACGTCAAAGGCCGCGGCCTGGGCCTTGCAGTCTAGACCGTCGAGGTCAGGAACATACATCTTGATACCAAAGAGCATTTCGTATGGGGTCCGCCCACCCAGAGACCTTCTAGGGAGATTATTAAGCGCACGCTGCACGTCATTGAGGTGGGCTAACCAGTTTCTGCCAGTGCCTATAACTCGAGCTGTCAAAGATTGCTTTAAGTCACGGTTCATTCGTTCAACTACACTATTGCCCTCGGGCCTGTAGGGACTCGAAAACTTGACTTGGACCCCCAACGAAACCATAGCATCCTTATACGCCTTAGAGGCGAAAGCAGGACCCTGGTCCGAATGGAAGGTACCACAGGCAAAAATTCCAACAAAGACACGCAAATCCTTAATGACAGTTCGTGAATCAGCGCTCCGATGTGGCCACACCCACACAAAGCGTGTGCATGAATCAACTGCAACTAAGATGTACTTATACGCAGTATCAGAAGAAAAAGGACCGCAGTGATCCAAATAAACGCATCCAAGCGGTTTATTAGAGATGTACAACTGTGTCTGAGGCGGACGCGCAGCAGTCGAAGGTTTAATCTGCTGGCAAATGTCACATTGAAGGACATAATCGCGCGTCTGTTTGTACAGTCCCCGCCACCAGAACCTCTGTTGTAGCTGAGTTACGGTGGCTGAGACGCCCGCAGACTCCACACCTTCATGAGCCGCTGTAATCAGAGAAGCTCTGCGATCCAAGTTGGGAACTAGACGTTCGCCAACATCAGGAATTCTCACATAAGGAACCTTATCGGGACTTAAGTGGTATGTGTACTTCGAAGGGAATCCCGCAGGATATTTACCTCCCTTCTCGGTGGCAGCAACGGCCGCCAAGATGTCATCATCTATTTTGCTTTTGGACCTCGTGACTGCTGCAACTAAGTATTTCGATACCGCTGTCTTCGCTGCTTCATCAGCAAGCGAGTTACCAACAGCGTGGACCCCCACGCGCTGATGGCCCAGAGTATGAATCACAAACACGAGCGGCAGCTTCTCTTTAAGTTCCGCCACTCGGACCCAGATCATTTTATGTTTTATTGTGCTACCTTTGGAATCACGAAAATCATTCTGAATCCAAAAGAACAAGTTCTCATTGTAAGACTGGACACAGTAGTAAGAGTCACTTACGATTAAAGTCGTCACACTAGGATCAGCGTATTCTAGTGCAAGCATCAGAGCACGAAGTTCTGCTGATTGTGCAGTGCAGTCCCCAAGTGTCTGCGTGTGCACGACACTGGACTTGAACTCATCGTTCACCATGGCACCTACCACAATGGCGCATGTGGAAACGTAGGCATGTTTAGAGCCATGCGCAACCTGCGCCGAACCGTCAGTGTAAATGATACAATGGAAATCCTCCAACGGCCGCATTGCTAAAGGAGCAGGATGAACAAATTCATACTGTAAGTACTCCTGCGACCGTAAAGCGGCGTCAAAAATAAACGTGACATCCTGGGATGTCAAGGATGTAGCCCACTGAATCCACCGTGGGTGCAAAGCTTTCGAATTTGGTACACTGGCTTTCGTGACCGCCTCCAAGGCAGGACACGGGGTAACAACCAACATGCGTTTTCCTTGTGACAGGGCACGTTCCTTAAGAATTGCCATCTGTACAGCCGTTAAAACTTTCTCCACAGTGGAAAAACGCAGTTCAGCCAAAGTGTACAAGTGTGACTTGTAAGCAATAGGTACTGTATCCCCTTCATTAAAAGTCAGGTACGTGAAACCTACCGCCCCAGGAATAATTCTTATCACCAGGTTGGTCTGGTTATCACGAGTCTGTAAGTAGTCAGAAGCGAGCAAATCAGCCTGCAAAGCCTGCAGTATCGCCGAATGCTCAGGCAGCCAGCATGACTTGGAAAAAGATGGTTGTATCAATGCATACAAAGGCTTGATACGCTGGGCATATTCCGGAATGTAAGTCCTTCCGAAATTCAAAAAGCCCAGTAAAGATTGTAATTTTTTCAGTGTTGTCGGAGAGCGCAATTGCGCGCACTTCTCCAGGAAGTGAGGAGCTAACCCCTTTCCTTCGTGGTTAAGTTCGTAACCCAGAAACAACACTGTGTACTCTGCAATGTGCGATTTTGCAAAGTTAAACTTGTAACCCATGTCCGCAAAGTTACAAATTATGCTGTTTACTCGACACAGATGCTCCCAAAGTTCGTCATCAGTGAGATAAATGTCATCCACATAAGAACAAGCAACTGGATCGATTCTCTCTAAAAGAGAGACTATGCGGGCGGAAAATACTCCAGGACTATTCTTATAGCCCATTGGGAGACGCCGAAACATTTTTTGCACACCGCCGCAAGTAAAACTGGTCCATTGGGAACTAGGACCATCTAATCTGTGTGCATAAAAACCATTGGAAATGTCAAGCGTGGTTTTGAACCGTTTACGCTCAAGACTATTCACTAGGGCAGAGCCGTGAGTATTCTGTACTGCACAGTTACGGCAAAACGAGTTCAAATGCCTATAATCCAAAACCAGACGATATGAGCCGTCCGGCTTGTTCACAGTAAAAAGGGGGTTATTCATTGGTGACACACACGTTTCAATTACACCTTGATATTCCAATTGTTCAAGGATAGCCGCGACAGAAGCTTTAGCTTCACGCCGTATGGGATACTGAGGTTGAGGCTGCGGCTGAGACCGTAAAGGAATCTCATGGCTAGGGGACAATTTATCCCAGCCACACTGATTTCGGTACACAGCCGGCGCAAGCGCCAGAGCCCACTCTTCAGCAAAATGCAGCGCTTCCACTCTCGATACAGTGTGCGCGAAACTGGGGAGGATCACCTCCTCCCCTCGCGGAGCTGCGAGAACAAAAGGTGGGGGCCAGTCAGCCTCCGAAAGCAAAATGTCATACGTAGACGAAAGATTTTCCCAAAATACCCCTTTTACAGTTCGCTGCATGTCACCTTCAATTAACAGGACAATTTCAAAAAGACGTTCAGGGGGAGCAACATGTGTATCAGCCGTTTCAATCACAACATAAGTGTCAGTCGCTGTCACCTTCAACAGTGGACGGAGGGCCTCTCTCACTATGGTAATCTCCGCCGCGCTGTCCAGCAAGGTCAGAGCCCACGTCAGATTCCGAAGCCGCGTTCTCACTATCCGGGGCATATCGATGCGCCGTTAAGGCTGCGACTTTCTTCTTGGCAAACTGCGGTCTCTTGGGCGTAGAGCCGTCCTGCTGATCTCCTTCACTTCGCGGGCGGGGCTGACCACGTCCTTGCTGGCCACCCCGGCCCCTGCCGCCCCCTCCACCACCGGTTGACGGAACCGATGAGTCCTGAAAGGAACGAGGAGAGCGTTGGTCAGAAGCCTGAAACCTCTCAGGTGATTTAATCATCGCGCGATCGCGCAAATCATAAACTCTATCCGACTGCACAGGCAACGAAGGCGCAGGACTAGAAACCTGTGTTTGTTGTTGTTGTTGTTGTTGCTGCTTACCCTGATTCTGCTTTTTTGGCCAATTTTGCTACTTGGACTTGGGTTGACCACCCGTTTCCGAAGACTGTCCCTGGGGCTGTTTTTTCTCCTTCTCAGAAAAAGCCTTTACACCCTTAGAAGTGCGGCCAACCATTTTATAAGCCGCCACAATAATCCTTGCCAACTCACGGGGTTTCTCGGCCACTGGTATTAACGCCAGAGCGTTGGCCACCTGAAAGTTCACTGCATCCCCCTTGACATTCGCAAGGATCAGATCGCAAACTACATCAAAGGAGCCACACAGGCTCATACCCAATTCAACCGCCGACTCTGGTCCGTGATCATCTTGAACACGTTTAAGGACCGCAGACAGGTTGGACACAGACGGGGTGCCAAAGCACCTCGAATAAACCGCTGCAAAAGTCTTACCCCATGTTTCACAGTCAACAAGCTCATGGGCTAAATCTTTCGGTAAACTAAGTGTAAGAATCCGGTGCTTTTCACCAGGAGTCGTATTAGGAAACACAGCTTCTAGCTGGTCGAATTTCTCGGCAAGCCAGAAAGGAAAATCATCCTTATCCTGCGGCTTCTTGCCCATCACGGAATTCATCATGACAAGGAAATCAGTCCTTTCTTCTTGGCAAACTGCGGTCTCTTGGGCGTAGAGCCGTCCTGCTGATCTCCTTCACTTCACTTCGCGGGCGGGGCTGACCACGTCCTTGCTGGCCACCCCGGCCCCTGCCGCCCCCTCCACCACCGGTTGACGGAACCGATGAGTCCTGAAAGGAACGAGGAGAGCGTTGGTCAGAAGCCTGAAACCTCTCAGGTGATTTAATTATCGCGCGATCGCGCAAATCATAAACTCTATCCGACTGCACAGGCAACGAAGGTGCAGGACTAGAAACCTGTGTTTGTTGTTGTTGTTGTTGTTGTTGCTGCTGCTTACCCTGATTCTGCTTTTTTGGCCAATTTTGCTACTTGGACTTGGGTTGACCACCCGTTTCCGAAGACTGTCCCTGGGGCTGTTTTTTCTCCTTCTCAGAAAAAGCCTTTACACCCTTAGAAGTGCGGCCAACCATTTTATAAGCCGCCACAATAATCCTTGCCAACTCACGGGGGGTCAACAAGCGCGGCAGGTTTCTGGACCAGGGTCAGCGGACTCGATAATTCTCTCGCCTCGGTGCCCACTCTGATCAGCGTTCACACTCGGCAACTCTGGGCATTAGCTTGCCTCATCTTCACTAACGGCCCCACCAGACCGCCGGGGATGCCTGGTCTCACCCTGGAGATACCCATTAAGGGACCATCTCTCAGGGAAGCCAGGAAGGGTTTCGCAGCGGTCGAAGCGCCTTGGGACCCTACGGGTAAGTAGTGCGCTATATAAATGCCTATACATTTACATACATTTACATTTACATTTACATTTACAAGGTCTCATTTGGGTTCTAGCAGGGCGGGCCCATACCTCTAAATGTCAGTAGGAGGAGATCACATCAACAGCTACCAGCTCTCTTCATGCGCAGCATCAAGTGTCTGTCTGCATTTCCTGTAACTCTATCTTAAACCCGCGTAGAGCCCAATATTGGCAGCAACTGTATTTATGTTATGTCTAAAGTGGTGCGAAGATCAGACCTCCCAGCAACCTTGTATCGAGTTATTCTTAGAGATTTTAGCACTCACTGTTCAGACAGTGTATCAAGCAAAACTGATATCATAGTAATAACATATTATTCTCAAATAAATCACATCGCCGCTTCTAGGTTGAAAGCTACAACAACAAGTAAGTGTCGTGTGCAAAACTGAAGCCGAAGGAAAAGTGTCTGTTAGACATGTAATACACTCATGCTAACTTAACACAATATATGTAATGAAGTATCTATATGACAGTATTATACCAAACACATTAGATAAGGAACACACACTTTACAATGTGCCATAGGCACGGGCAGAATTTACAAGGGATTATATACATGGGACAGGGCCACGTGGACCATTGTCTGGAATATGCACTTTTAGAACTAGCACTTGGTAGAATTAGCACTTTGTAGGAATAACACTTAGAACATAGAACAAGTAGAAGCTTCACACATGATGCACAAAAACACATTCAGGGGTGTCAGGAGGACACATGATGCATAAGAACACATTCAGCAGTGTAGGCAAAACACATGACGCATAAAAACACATTCAGCGGTGTCAGGAAGACACATGATGCATAAGAACACATTCAGCGGTGTAGGAAAAACACATGACGCATAAAAACACATCCAGCGGTGTCAGGAGGACACATGATGCATAAGAACACATTTAGTGGTGTAAGGAAGGCACATGTAAATGTAAATGTGTTTCGATTTATATAGCGCAACACTTTAACCCAGGGGTCTCAAGGCGCTTGCCTAGGGAACCCGTCCTGGTATTCCCCTGTGAGATGCCCCGGCCGGGTATCCACAAGGTGAAAGCCAGGCATCCCGCCGCGAGGGGCCGTAGTGGAGATTAAGCAAGCTATTGCCCAGAGTCGCAGAGTGTGACCCCGTGAGTTGAGTAGGCACCGGAGCGAGAATTGTCGACTCCATGGAATTTTGAGCCCGAGACCCGCCGAGGCGGGGAATCGAACCCTGGTCCACGGCCGATCTCAGCTTCCGGGTCTGCCGCCTCTAACCACTGATGGGAAATCACTGTAAGGCGCGCATCTTTACATGAAACTGGTGGGTTTCTTCACATATTTTCCAATCACAAATCCAAACTGAAAATTGTATTGAAGTTTGAATCAGAATTTATTTCATTCCAATATGATGTTCATTTTCATAATTCATTTATCCAACAAACAGATATCATTCCATCTTCATAATTACTCATTCCTTGCCCAATGCATTTCGGGTTAGTGGGAGTAACCCTTCGTCAGGGGCCTGCTTAATTAGTTAACACACGTCTTCGGTTCTCGCCATGATTACTCCAAGTTTGGAGTAATCATGGCGAGAACCGAAGACGTGTGTTAACTAATTAAGCAGGCCCCTGACGAAGGGTTACTCCCACTAACCCGAAATGCATTGGGCAAGGAATGAGTAATTATGAAGATGGAATGATATCTGTTTGTTGGATAAATGAATTATGAAAATGAACATCATATTGGAATGAAATAAATTCTGATTCAAACTTCAATACAATTTTCAGTTTGGATTTGTGATTGGAAAATATGTGAAGAAACCCACCAGTTTCATGTAAAGATGCGCGCCTTACAGTGATTTCCCATCACAAGTTGCTCACATTATCTTAAGGCACTATTTGGCATAGTGCGACAAGGGAACGCGCTTGAACTTCTGAATCTTATTCTAAGAGTGAGTGCACGGAGATACTATACAATTTATATATTAACTTTTGCCTCTAACCACTGAGCCACGCTTCTCCACATGACGCATAAAAACACATTCAGCTGTGTCAGGAGGACACATGATGCATAAGAACACATTCAGCGGTGTAAGGAAGACACATGATGCATAAAACACATTCAGCGGTGTAGGTAAAACACATGATGCATAAAACACATTCAGTGGTGTAGGAAAGCAACTTTGTACATGATGCATAAAAACACATTCAGAGGTACCAGAACACAGGGTGCGCAAAACATACAACACACAGTACATTTCCTAGCACCCAAAAGCAATAGGACATAGATCATAATAATGCCTAAACCACAGTTAGCGCAGAAAACACAATAGCACATAAATCACTTTTAAAGTCCAGGTTGCTCCACTGCGCCAATACCTAAACGTAGCAGCTGCCCTCTACTTACTGGACAGCTGAGGACAAGAACAGGGCCTTAAAAGCTGACTCTGGCACTAAGTGCTGCACAGCTGTGGGAAGGCCAAAGTAGGGTCGAAGGAGTGCGTCCCACTCCTGAGTTCACCAACACCGGTCCCCTAGAAAGAAAACCTAAAATGGTGCAGCTGCCCACTACTTGCTGGGCAGCTGGAAACTAAGCAAAACCGCAACAGGGTCCCTCACTGGCCCTTAAGAACATATTTGCGCCAAACTGAGCCATCTGGCTCATGAAACAACTAATGGTGTGTCCCCAACAGCCAGGCATGGGCCTCCATGGCCCTCAGAACAAAAGGGGCTAAATGTTAGAGTCACGGGCTCTAGAAATTACGTATGCCCCCTAGCACTGGGGCCCTCAAATAGATATGAGCATCGTTGGAGCCCTCGGGCTCGGAGAATAACTGGGGGCTTGATACTGCCCCTGGCCCCACTCAGGGAAGGAAATGCCCCAATCGTTGGAGCCATCCTAGGCTCGGGAAGTCATTAATAAAAAGTTGGGGCGGCCCACAGCCATCCGGGGCCGCCCTATATGCACCCCTGACGCTGTGCCTTACACAGGCACCAACACACGCCCGGAGCCCCCAGGATACTCACCGGGTCGGGCTGGATTGAAGGCGGTGGTCTCTCCTCACTCCCTGGACCAGCGGCTGGGCTTCCCTCGGCGATGTAGCAGTGGGCAGGGCTCTCTCACTCTGGGAAGCCTTGTCGGGTTCCGTTGCACCGCGCTCCTTCTGAGGACAATTCCTCTAGGCTGCAGGGTTCCCTCTGCTCCTGGGATCCCTGCCAGGCAGCCATGCTCCTTCTCTCCCTGCCAACTCTTCCGGCCGGGCGCGGCGGCGGGCAGGACTTCCTCCGAAAACCGGAAGTCCCGACCCGCGTCAGGCACTACGGTGCCTGACTTCCTGTTTGCGGCACGAGGGCAGCGGCAGTGACTTAACGGGGGCAATAAAGAGGGGCGGGCACCCTCAAAGTAACAAAAGATTATTATTATTATTATTATGAGTTTTGTATAGCGCCTGGTTACCAATAGGCATCCCAGCGCTTATCAGAACACAACACTACTAAAAGAATGCAGGGATTAAGAGGAGAACAAAAAGGTTTTTAAAAGTTTACGGAACCTAAGAAGGTTGGCTTCCAAGCGCAGTGGAAGAGGCAATGAGTTCCACAAGGAGGCCACATTTATTGAAAACCTTCTGCCACCAGTTCTTGCCTTTTTCACCCTGCCAACCTGAAGGAGATGTTGGTGGTCAGAGCGAAGAGAGCGAGAGGCCTTGTAGGGCTGGACCATCTCCTGCAGAATAGGTGGACCTACCCCGTGACACTGGTGGGCACCCTTTAAAGATGCCAATAAGCGGGGTGAGCACCCGCGGAAATTATAAAACAATTCGAAGACGCAGGGTGGGCACCTGCGCACTGGAAAATAGCAGACCAGCAGGTACCATGCAGGGTAGGCACCTGTGAGAAACCAGCAAAAGCGGGGGAGTCCTCACGTCGGGACTCCCTCAGGACATGCTGCAGCGCAGTGCTGCGAGGGCAGCACAAAGAGGGTCCTTCCTCAAAACAGGGGGCTCCAGGCATAGTAACCAGAGCGCTCTCCATCAGCTGGCATGGTTTAAAGCAAAGCACCAAGCCAAAGGTCCTTGGACAAAGAGATGGAGCAAAAACAGCCACCAGCAAAGAAGAGTCCTCCAAGTCCCCTAGGAAAGGCAGGAGGGTCCCAGAGAGAAGTCATCCAGCAATCCAGGGGCTGGGCAGGGCCCAGGGAGGCAAGCCTTTCCCTGGTCCCCAGCAGCAGCACGCCCCTGGTAGATTCTAGTCAGGAAAAACAAGAACATTTTACAAGAGGTCACAGCCCCTTTTTATACATTAAATAGCTTTGTCTCAGGGTGCAGGGTTGGGGAAAAACCAGTCGCAGCTGGTTTTGGAGTACTTTGTTTTCCTCAGCCACCCTTTTCATTCACTAGGCAGGATAGGGTCATTAGACGCACCACAGGGGGCGGAGCCAGCATTGTGTGGGGAAAGCCCAGCCCTATTCAGGTCCCAGGTATACTCATCCCTCACATTACTCATGCTAATCTCAACACTCACCACCAGGGCAGACCCATCGTGACTCATGGAGCCAGGCTCACCAGCCATCTCCAGCCAATCACAAGCCAGACACAAATTACACAAACATGCCAACTTCTAGAAGTGGCACTTCCACACTAGACACAATCACGCCGCATACATCATTGCTCAGCATTTAATCACACGAGTCGGCACATTCCAAACTCGCATCTGCAAACCCCACTCATCAGGAACTACCAGGGACACATACATTCCCCATGCATTCCTATGGGAGGACAGGCCAATCTCACACACGCACTCAGGGAGTGCAAACACTTTACACTGCGCCACAGTGTCAACGTGCGCAAAGACCAGAAATCACTATAATTATTTAATAATACCAGGCAAAAAGTTCAGGGGTGAACCTGCCAGAAGGGCCAAGTCCAACATCTCCCTCAAGCACCCCTCTCTCCATCTAACACTCCTCTCTCCCTCTAGCACGCTTCTCTCCCTCTAACACTCTTCTCTCCCTCCAGCACTCTTTTCTCCCTCCAGCACTCTTTTCTCCCTCCAGCACTCTTTTCTCCCTCCAGCACCCCTCTCTCCATCTAACACTCCTCTCTCCCTCCAGCACCCCTCTCTCCATCTAACACTCTCCTCTCCCTCCAGCACTATCCTCTTCCTCCAGCACCCTTCTCTCCCTCTAACACTCTTCTCTCCCTCCAGCACTCTTCTCTCCCTCTAAGCACCCCTCTCTCCTTTAACAATGTCCTCTCCCTCTAACACACTCCTCTACTTCCAGCACTCTTCTCTCACTCCAGCACTCACCTCTCCCTACAACACTCTCCTCTCCCTCTAGCAGTCTTCTCTCCCTCTAACACTCTCCTCTCCCTCCAGCACTCACCTCTCCCTCCAGCACTCACCTCTCTCTCAAGCAGTCTTCTCTCCCTCCAGCACTCTTCTCTCCCCAGCACTCTTCTCCCCCTCTAGCACTCTTCTCTACCTCCAACATCCCTCTCTCTCTCTCTAACACTCTCCTCTCCTTCCAGCACTCTTCTTTCACTCCAGCACTTTCATCTCCCTCCAGCAGTCTTCTTTCCCTCCAGCACTCTTCTCTCCCTCCAGCACTCTTCTCTCCCTCCAGCAACCCTCCCTCCCTCTAACACTCTCCTCTCCCCCAGTACTCTCATGTCCCTCCAGCACTCTTCTCTCCCTCCAGCACCCCTCTCTCCCTCTAACACTCTCCTCTCCATCCAGCACTCTCCTCTCCCCCAGCACTCTTTTCTCCCTACAGCACTCGTCTCTACCTCCAGCACCCCTCTCTCCCTCTAACACTCTCCTCTCCTTACAGCACTCTTCTCTCCCTCCAGCACTCTCCTCTCCCTCAACACTCTCCTCTCCCTCCAGAACACTTCTCTCCCTTCAACACTCTCCTCTCCCTCCAGAACTTGTCTTTCCCTCCAGCACTCTCCTCTCCCTCCAGCACTTTTCTCTCCCTCCGGCACTCTCCTCTCCCTCTAATACTCTCCTCTTCCTCCAGCACTCTTCTCTCCCTCTAACACCCTCATCTCCCTCCAATGCTCTCCTCTCCCTCCAGCACTCTCCTCTCCCTCCAGCACTCTTCTCTCCCTCCAGAACACCTCTCTCACTCTAACACTCTCCTCTCCCTCCTGCACTCTCCTCTCCCTCCAGCACTCTGCTCTCCCTCCAGCACTCTCCTCTCCCTCCAGCACCCCTCTCTCCCCCCAACACTCTTCTCTCCCCCCAGCACTCTCCTCTCCCTCCAGCACTCTCCTCTCACTCCAGCACTCTTCTCTCCCTCCAGCACTCTTCTCTCCCTCCAGCACTCTTCTCTCCCTCCAGCACTCTTCTCTCCCTCCAGCACCCCTCTCCGCCTCTAACACTCTCCGCTCCCTCCAGCACTCTCCTCTCCCTCCAGCACTCTTCTCTCCCTCCAGCACCCCTCTCTCCCTCCAACACTCTTCTCCCCCTCCGGAACTCTCCTCTCCCTCCAGCACTCTCCTCTCCCTCCAGCACTCTCCTCTCCCTCCAGCGCTCTCCTCTCCCTCCAGCACTCTCCTCTCCCTCCAGCGCTCTCCTCTCCCTCCAGCACTCTCCTCTCCCTCCAGCACCCCTCTCTCCCTCCAACACTCTTCTCTCCCCCCAGCACTCTCCTCTCCCTCCAGCACTCTCCTCTCCCTCCAGCGCTCTCCTCTCACTCCAGCACTCTCCTCTCTCCCTCCAACACTCTTCTCTCCCTCCAGCCCACTTCTCTCCCTCTAACACTCTCCTCTCCCTCCAGCACTCTTCTCCCCCTACAGCACTCTCCTCTCCCTCCAGCACCCCTCTCTCCCTCTAACACTCTCCCGTCCGTCCAGCACTCTCCTCTCCCTCCAGCACTCTTCTCTCCCCCCAGCACTCTCCTCTCCCTCCAGCAGCCCTCTCTCCCTCTAACACTTCCCTCTCCCTCTAGCACTCTTCTCTCCCTTAAGCACACCTCTCTCCCTCCAACACTCTTCTCTCCCTCCAGCACCCCTCTCTCCCTCTAACACTCTCCCGTCCGTCCAGCACTCTCCTCTCCCTCCAGCACTCTTCTCTCCCTCCAGCACCACTCTCTCCCTCCAGCACTCTTCTCTCCCTCCAGCACCCTTCTCTCCCTCTAACACTCTCCTCTCCCTCCAGCACTCTTCTCTCCCTTAAGCACACCTCTCTCCCTCCAACACTCTTCTCTCCCTCCAACACTCTTCTCTCCCTCCAGCACTCTCCTCTCCCTCCAGCACTCTCCTCTCCCTCCAGCACTCTTCTTTCCCTCCAGCACTCTTCTCTCCCTCCAGCACTTCTCTCCCTTCAGCACCACTCTCTCCCTCTAACACTCTTCTCTCCCTCCAGCACTCTCCTCTCCCTCCAGAACTCTTCTTTCCCTCCAGCACTCTCCTCTCCCTCCAGCAGAATTCTCCCCCTCCAGCACTCTTCTTTCCCTCCAGCACTCCTCTCTCCCTCCATCACTCTCCTCTCCTTCCAGCACTCCCCTCTCCCTCCAGCACTCTCCCTCCAACACTCTCCTCTCCCTCCAGAACTCTTCTTTCCCTCTTACACTCCCCTCTCCCTCCAGCACTCTCCTCTCCCTCCAGCACTCTTCTCTCCCTCCAGCACCACTCTCTCCCTCCAGCACTCTTCTCTCCCTCCAGCACCCTTCTCTCCCTCTAACACTCTCCTCTCCCTCCAGCACTCTTCTCTCCCTTAAGCACACCTCTCTCCCTCCAACACTCTTCTCTCCCTCCAACACTCTTCTCTCCCTCCAGCACTCTCCTCTCCCTCCAGCACTCTCCTCTCCCTCCAGCACTCTTCTTTCCCTCCAGCACTCTTCTCTCCCTCCAGCACTTCTCTCCCTTCAGCACCACTCTCTCCCTCTAACACTCTTCTCTCCCTCCAGCACTCTCCTCTCCCTCCAGAACTCTTCTTTCCCTCCAGCACTCTCCTCTCCCTCCAGCAGAATTCTCCCCCTCCAGCACTCTTCTTTCCCTCCAGCACTCCTCTCTCCCTCCATCACTCTCCTCTCCTTCCAGCACTCCCCTCTCCCTCCAGCACTCTCCCTCCAACACTCTCCTCTCCCTCCAGAACTCTTCTTTCCCTCTTACACTCCCCTCTCCCTCCAGCACTCTCCTCTCCCTCCAGCACTCTTCTCTCCCTCCATTATTTTCCTCTCCCTTCAGCACCCCTCTCTCCCTCCAGCACTCTTTCGAAAGTGAATACCGAAATGAGTAAGTGCCTTCTGTGAATACCAAAATGAGTAAGTGCCTTCTGTGAATACCAAAATGAGTAAGTGTCTTCTATGAATACCAAATTGGTAGTAAATTTAGGATTTTGTCTTCAGTTAGTTCTGTGAATTGGGCCCGTGGTGTTTTAATCTCTTTCTAAAACACGGATATGGACTCTCTTGTCTTTCACTATTTGAATAGCTCCTAGACTCGCGTTGTCTTCCTCTCTGCACTTAATCACTTACCACCGTAGAGCACAGACAGACCTTTACCTCTTTTATATTTACATCTAATTGCAAAGCAGACGTCAAACGCAGCCTGCATCTTCACCCCTCCTTTTACATCTTAAAATACAGATCTAGGTAATAGTCCATCTAATTTACTCCTCTATCAATGTAAATCACAAGTGTTTGTAAAGTGATTTGAATTAACATATTATGATGTAATGCACAGGTGAATGTGATGTTGCATCTAATGTAATCCTCTCACAAGTGTATGTAATGCTCCTTTTAATGTACACATGTTATGATCTAAAGCACAGATACATATGTTGCATCAAATTTACTCCTTTATTAATGTAAATCAGAAGGATATGTAATGTTGGTAGTAGTTTGCACATATGATGTAAAGCACAGATACATATGTTGCATCAAATTTACTCCTTTATTAATGTAAATCACAAGGATATGTAATGTTTTAATGAACACATACGATGAAGTAAAGCAGAGGTACATGTGATGTTGCTTCTAATTTCCTCTTCTCTTGGTGTACGGAGCAGACATAGCTGATCCTGTTTCATTAAAAGGTACATACATATACTCATATGTCATTGTAAAGCACAGGCGTAGGTCATGATAAAAGCAGTTCTCTAATCTACTCCTATATTCACTCAAAGCAGTTACAATTGATGCCAGGTCTGATTTACTCCTTCGTCTGTGTAAAGGACGGATGTAGGGATACAACAGGGTCAGTGTTGATACCGGCTGAGGAGGGGTCCCTGGCTGCATACATGACACACACATGTGCTGTTATAACACTCTTACCACACAGAAGAACCCTCAAAACTCAAAGAGCATGGCTGGAATGGGGGCACTGGGGGGGCATTTGGCATACATGGCACAGGCTTGGGATAGGCATGAGCAAGGCATGTCGTAGGCATGTGCTAGGCATGAGCGAGGCATGTTGTAGACATGGAATAGGCATGAGCGAGGCATGTTATAGGCATGAGCAGGCATGAGCAAGGCATCTCCCAGGCATGTGCTGGCATGAAGGACACAGACATGGCAAAGATATAATCAGGCCCAGGGTAGGCATGGCGGGCATGAGATGGGTCATACCTCAGCTATGAAGGAGATACAGGGTAGCCCTGGGGAAGGAATGGGAACCCATGGGGCGGGCATCAGATAGGCATTGGGACACATAGTAAGCATGGGGGAATCATGGAGCCATATGGGGAGGCATGTAGAATCCATGAGATAAGCATACAGGTGGCATAGGGTCAGTGTGAGCTGGGCATGCAATGGGCGTAGGGGTGTCTTAGAGCCAGTGTGAGCTGGGCATGCAGCGGGTGTGGGGGGGTGTTAGGGCGAGTATGATGTAGGTATGGGATAGGGCCAGTATGAGGGGGACATGGGATAGGGTCAGTATGAGGTGGGCATGGGATAGGGCCAGTATGAGGTGGGCATGGGATAGGGTCAGTATGAGGTGGGCATGCGGTGGGCATGGGGAGGCTGCACTCACTGAATGAAGAATGTCCCTTTATCCTGCACAAGTGTATCCAGGTTGGACTGGGTGCGGCGGAGGTTTTTGATAAATGTCCGGGGCACTGGGCATTTGGCGGGCATCATCCGCACAAAGGTATCCTCGAAATCAGATATGCAAAATCCATTGAGCGGTAAATTGGAAATCTGCTAATCAACACAGCGGGTTTATATAATTACCTATGGGATTTGCTTACGGAGCGAGCCAAGTTTACGAAGTGACGCATCTAGGCAGATGCGTCACTTCGTAAACCCCTGCGCTTCATTATTCCTACACCAGGTGTAATGTCTGCAGGGTGGGCGTTACCCCGCAGGAAAGGATCGCAGGAGTGGCGCAGCGAAATCTATGAGTTTTCACTGAGCCACTTCTAGGACACCAATGCATCTAAACCTTACCCCTGTCTCATGGCAGGCGTAAGGGTGACGCAGGCCCTTTCACATGTGAAAGGAACATTGCTGGAGTTGCATCAGACTTCCGACACAACTCCAGCAATGCGCCACTTTTGCGCCGACAGATATGTCAGTAATACTGATGTATCTGTCATTCCTTGCGACATGATGCGTCATACTGTAAATATGACGCATCCTTGGAGTTGCAAGGAGGGCGCACTGAGAAGTGTTGCATCGCTGCTTTCACCCAGTAATGCGCAACTTCTCATAAATGAGGCCCTGAGTATCAAAGAATTAACAGGTAAGTGAATAAACAGTCTCAAGTCTTGATTGATGGATTAGTTTCTTTTCTTTAATTCATAATTTTTTCTTCTCATTTTCTCTCACACATGGGTAGCCGACGCGTTTCACCTTAAAAAAGGCTTCATCAGGGTTGCAAGTAATAAAACCACATAAATATACACAAACTTATACAATTCCATATGATAACAACACTAAATACAAACGTAACATGTATGACCGAATACAACAAGCAAATATTTACAAAAGACATGCCAATAAAAAATCTCATTGAGAAATCCCCATCCTAGACCTTAAGAGGAGTTGACAATTTATTGAATTACTAAGTACACGCAAATCAAATGTGTTTCATAACGTTATATTACCACACTAAAAAATAATACATACACAAATACGCCCATGTGTACTGAGCCGAACAAGACGCACCTCCTACGATAAAATACCAAAATACAGAGTGTATTCTGTTGTATGAGGTCCATAACTTCTAGGGGCTCATGTCATTGTTTTTTTAGGTCGAGCCTAGACAGCGCATGAGCTGTCGCAAGACCTATAATAAATACCAATAGTGAGGGTAATTTCTCCTGCCGCTTACCATTGGTTAAATATGGCATCGCTTTTCTTATCTCGCCTATGGTTGGGTCACTTCCATTTTTGGAGGAAGCAGCACCGACCAACTACAGTATAGTGACCCTGTAGGTCGATATCTCTTTCTTTTTGGGACTACCTCATTTTCTCAGTGTCCCCGGCCTCGTAAACAAATGCATGCAGTGTCTCAGAGAAAACATCCTTCGGTTTCTTTGTTCCTGAGGGACACTCAGGCTGAAGCAGCGCCAGAGGGGGTATACACGGCAGTCGGTTTCACCTCTCCAAAGCATCTGACAGAACCTGTGAGCTCACAGGGTACTGGCATCCTCACCATACGGGTAACTTAGCTAGCCTGGTGCCCAGTGATATGCCTTACTTAGCGGGCGGGCGAGTGTTCAGAAGTTATATTTGGTAACGCCTGCAATTGGCAAATGACTGGACTAGAATGAATCCTACCACATACATTTTATGTGCAGCACACCCTTTCTTTTTGGCACCATTTATATTTGAACTCCTACTTATTAAACCCAGCCAAGTACATAAGTATCAAGCAAATCCGCATTCGCAAACGCCGAAATTCGCAGAATTTCGGCGTTTGTGAATGCAAATTTGCTAAATGGTATGTATGTAGGAAAATCTGGTGCAAAACAAGGAATCGCAAAATTTGGGATTCCTTATTCTGCAATTGCATTTAAGGAATCACAAATTTTGCGATTCCTTAAATGCTATGTATGAAGCAAAAAAAAATACAAATTGTCCTTAAGGAAGCGCAAATTACCACCAACTATAAGTTGGTGGTAATTTGCGAATTCCTTGAAAAATGCACATTTTTGCATTTTTCAAAGTGCCATGTGATGCACATAGATGCCCTTAGGGCATGTATGTGGGCCACATGTGCACCCATGCTTATTTCAGGGGTGCAACAGGGTGTCCTTGAGACACCCCTGCACCCTTGAAATTATTCTCAATTTGCGATTCTCAAATTGCGAATCGCAAATTGAGAATAACTTCCCATTCATTCCTATCGGCCTCCTGACCCATAGAAATTAATGGGAAAGTATTCCTTAATTGCGATTAGCAATTTGCTAATCGCAATTAAGGAATACTAAGAATTCGCAAGAAAATAGCGAATTTGTACAAACATCCCAATTTGTGATTCTGAAATCGCAAATCAGGTGGATGATACATATGGCCCTAAGTCATTAGTTTATCTGATCGCCTTGTTCTGCTAACTTCAAACAATGATAATTGGAGAAGGACAGATGAGACGCAAACAGTTAGCCCCAACTTATTTCTGTGCGTTTTGTGACCGCGCATATGTTTGTAACTTGAATAATTGTGCATTTGTAAAGGCCATGTCACTGGACATATTGGCACCGAAAAACTGATGAACCCATTTCAAGTACCAAAACAACGAACGCACCATTAGCTGTGCGACGTGAGGTATTCCGGATTTTTCTTCTTAAATCTCACATTAACGGATTGAACTCTGAAATACCATGGGACCAAGCTATAAGGTACAACTATTAATATGATATTGATAGGCATTTTGTCCACATTAGAAATATAGGAATACCTATGGAGTTCCATCTAGCGCCTCCTGGTCTCTTATGGACATTTGGGTTTTATACCTCGCATATATCAGATGTGTTCTCCCCTGCCGTGAGTTTCATGGTTCAGCATATACGGTTATTATACCTTTCTCCTTGTCATCTTTGCCATCATTACTTTAATTTGTTTCTCACAAATATATTTCGGGCTAACAGCATATTAGTGTGCAATTTCGTTCTTTAACATTTAGCAATATCCGGGCATCTCTCCTTACTGTATGCTTACTGCGCAAGTGCACCCACATCAGTGTATGTTACCTTTGGCCATAGCATTACAGTAAGTTTTCTCATCTTGGTAGGCTTCTGCATTAGTGACTGCTTATATATATTTTTTTCATCCCCGTCGCTCATTTGGGGAAGGCTAAATATAGCCTGTCTCTGGGCAGAATACACTTCACAGTTAACTTAGAGGAAGGACAGAACACATGGTGGACACAAGGTACCACATGGCATACAAAATGGCTGACAGAAATACAAAATGGCTTCTCAATAACGGGCAAGATAACATAATACTCAGCAATTCTTAACCTGAGCAATTCTAGGTAAAAAGTACAAAAGGTCCAATCAAAATACTGATTCTTCAATTAGGTGATTTTCAAAATATTTTCTTCTTTATTTCTTCACAGTTCGTATGCAGTCACAGCCCACAGTTCTTCCAATCATTTCCTTAACGTACAATTCATTGCCAACACGTGTTTTGTCCGGCTAATAAGCCTAAGGACTTCGTCAGGGCTAAAAGCAAGTGATTAGATGTTGATACAATAAACCATAGTAAGTTCATTTTTAACTAAATACTAATCAAATTAACGTCAGATGTACAGTATAATCTCACATGTTAACACAGGGAAAAAACATTTCATAAACTAGTATGACTGCTAAATGATTTTCTTTACATCTCCAGTTGGTTATGAAATGTGACAACAAGATAAAGTGCTATTGCTGAATAAAACTAAGAAGAACAGATAAGGTCATCCACCAAAGAATACACTGTGCAGATAAATGGAGAAATTACCTAAATAGCCTAATACATGGTCGTATAAAAAACCTCCTTTATGGGGAAGTATTACTAAAGATTAATATAATGCTAGACTTACCAATTGAGAAAGGTCTCTGTGGGGTAATATCTAATGGGTTTGTTCTTTTTGTGACGAAAAGCAACCTATTTAGAGGGATACATGTATTTTAGTATTTTAATAATATCTATACTATAGTGTTACCGATTACTATATACTGCCGCTAATTATCTACCTATTGGAAACAAAGTCACATCGTATTTATAGGTTAGAAGGCGGCACAACAATGCTCTGACAATATTAGTTTACTTGGAAATCCTTCATGTAACTCAAAGGTGCTACTTTATATAATTCTGAAAGAGATATTGGACTCATAAATCTAAGTTGAACACAACACGTATCACCTTCCTTATTTATCAGAAAAATAGCTAGATGTATCTTAAGTAGCAGTCTCTAGTATCAGATATACTAGCTGGGTCTCAATATTTTTAATCTACCCATATATCTACATATTCATGGAAAAACTATATGATAAAGTTTACCTGATTAGTAGCTTATTCCCCACTTGTATCGCAACTTTAGATTTCTAGATATGTAATATCTTGAACTGTTATTGGAAGCCATAGACGTAAAAGCATAATTAAGATAAGAAATACCAGTAACTTGTGCTTACTAGATAGCGGTATAAAGTTATTAGAGTAATATTAAAATTACCTTCACTTTATTTAAGGAGTCACCAAAAAACGGACACTCTCATTTATGATCGAAAATTTCCTCTTCTTACATACCTGTTAAAAAGATAGTATCTATACTAAAAGCTATATTATCTTACCCGTTTTAGTATATCTCGTGCGGTATCAGGAATCCATGGCAGCTCGGCGTCTAGCACCCGAGCCATGTTGGATAGGGCTATTTATACTAGTCTCAACGAAGATGGACTAATGTGCGGTCCGTAACGACTCAGCGTCTAGCACCCGCGCCATATTAGTTAGGGTAAATAACCACTTATGGCGAAGACGGACTATTGCGAGGTCCCAGAACGTATGAAAAGTATAATCATCAGTTCTTTAGAGATATCTTATGCGAACCTGTAGTAGTTATCAATTACAGGTCCTTATTTCCTCACACACTTAACTTGCAGTTTGTTACGATTTTTAATATAAATATAGTATGTCCAATAATCAATGCATATAAGTTATTACGCTATTTACGGGTATAAAGAAATAATTAAAATATTCATTCCATATCCCCAAAATTATGTCAGATGTTCCAAAGTTTATTAACTGCACTAGAATAGGCTCTAGTGAAAGGTTGACAATTAAGGACGCCATCTTGGCATGAGTTAATCTGAAACAAAGGAAGAGCCTAATTCTTACGTCTTGGTTTAATATTATATATGGTTTCTAATTTTGACCTATATATAAGTCCTATAATATGAGTTAATATGTGACTCAGATAATAGAGAGAAGAGAAAAGAAGGAATCGAAAAAGAAATTATAGAACAATTCACATATAAGTTTATGAGGAACCATCATTCGTATACATAATTAGAGACAGTCGAAAGCACGGGACATCATTATTAGTAATTCACTGTGTGAAGAATATAGCTAGTCCCAAATGTAGAGAGTATATATATACACCCTTATATAATAATTACGTGCATATGCTGGTAAAATCTTCTTAAGCTAGTTATTATGATATTAAAATCCTAAAATACGGTTTAGCTTAAACAGGAAAGCAAAGCGAACTTGTGATTATGTACAGAACATAACATAACACATTTATGTAAACAGCATTAAAGGTACAATATATTGAGTTATAAACATTGAGTACCAATACGGAAATTATAAAGTGCAAATTACTGAAGATGTTATTAGTCACACTTTTTTTCGTATTAGTACGGTCATTACATTTTAATATTTTCATCCCAAAAAGTATTGCATCTCACTATCTACGTTAATCCCCTGTTCTACACCATGTAATCTGATTATCCAACGTACTTCTGCTTGACGAACTCTAAGCTCCCTATTCCCTCCCCTCATGTTCGGAGGGATACTTTCTAGTCCATGAAAAGAGAAGCCTTTATTTGGACACTTTGCTGTATGTAACCCTACAGGGTGTCTTTCATCCATATTTTTAAAAGCACGATAATGTTCAGAAATACGTTCTTTCATGCTTCTGATGGTGCTTCCCACATATATCTTTAAACATTTACACACTATAACTAAGACTACATATTTAGTTAAACAGTCAATATGTTGCCTAATTATATATTTTTGGATCCATTATACTCAAAGTCTTTTTTCTCCTTTATTGCCACTCTGCACATACTGCAATTATTACATTTAAATGAACCCAAATTTTGTTGATGTAACCATATAGGTCTAGCTTTCTGGTCCCTACGGTAACTTGGGCTGATTATATGACCCAAAGTTTTTCCTTTTCTGTAAGTAACACTTGGATATTTGGGGATACATTTTTGTAATTGGGCATCTGATGTAAGGAGATGCCAATGTTTTTTTAAGATGTTAAATATTTTTTGCAACCAGGGATGAAAACTAGTTACCAATTTCACGGGTACTTTTTCAAGTTTATCTTGTTCTCTTGGTCTTAAAGTATCCAGCCTATTCAATTTCATAGCTCGATTTTTAGCTTTATATAGAATCTTTTTATCATAACCCCTCAATAGAAATCTTTCTTCCATATCTCGTACCACCTTTTCAAAATCTTCTCCCTTTGCACAGTTTCTACGAGCTCTATAGAACTCGCCATAGGGGATGGCGTTAATCTGGGTCTTCGGTGGGCACTGTCTGCATGTAGTAATGAGTTACAGGAGGTTACCTTCCTATGCATTCTACTTTTCAGTTTACCCTCCTCTACAAATAGTTCCACATCTAGGAAGACAAGAGATTCTGTACTATAATGCATAGTGAATTTTAAGTTATGTGAATTAGTATTGAGAAAACCAAAGAATTCTTTAAGTTTAGTTTCACCACCTGTCCATATTAGGAGACAATCTTCTATATATCTGCCAAAATACATGATGGAGTCATGCCATTCAGCCCCATGGTTACCCCAGACATGCACCGCCTCAAACCGTCCCATAAAAAGACAGGCGAAAGACGGTGCAAATCTGGAGCAAATTGCCAAACCACATGTCTTTTGATACCAATCTGTTTTAAACAGGAAGACATTGTGTTCAAGAATTATTCTGGCCATGTCTATCAACATGTTCGAATGGTCAAGTAGTTCTACGGGTCTCTTATATAAGTAATATCTCAATGATTCTAATCCTAGTTCATGAGGTATGTTTGTATATAATGAGAGAACATCTATTGTCATCATCATCATCGTTTCATCCCAAGGTATATCCACTATGATATTTAAGATATGTTTAGTATCTTGTATTGTCGAGGGGAGGTTGGCTACATATGGTTGTAGATATGTATCTACAAATTCTGAGATTTTTCTGTCGGACCTCCCACCCCAGACACTATTGGTCTGCCTGGAGGTCTAGTGGCATGTTTATGAATCTTTGGCAGACAATATAGGCAAGGGAAATTAGGTCTATCTACTAACAAATATTTGTACTCATCATCATTTAATAGACCCGCAGAATACCAGGATTTAAATTGGTCATTATTCACTTTGGTAATGTTAAAGATAGGATTATTGGGCAATTTCACATAGAAATTTTCATTACTTAATTGTTCCAATATTTCATTCTCATAGTATTCCTTATCTAAAATAACTATGTTTCCCCCTTTATCAGCTCTTTTAATTATTATGTCTTTATTCAATGTTAACTGTTTTAAGGCATTACGATCTCTGCTGGATAGATTATCCATATACATCATGTTTTTCGGGTTATTAATTTTCTTCTCAATCTTATCCAACTCATTTTTCACTACCCTATGAAAAGAATCAATATTGTTACCACTACCCAATTGTGGTGTCCATTTGGATTTAGGTTTGAGGCCACTGTCTAATGTTTCATTAGTATTTCCTGTAGGATCCTATGCAGAGTAATTGGATCCTCTTCACATTCAGAAATAGATAATAGCATTGCTGTATCACAAATTTCCTGTATACAAAGACTACCCACAACAATATCCAGTGTTTGTTTTTTATTTTCTATTCCATCAAATGCAAAGAAATATTTCAACTTAAGACTCCGAATAAACTTATACAAATCAATTTTTACAGCTGTCAAATCACATGGCGCAACGGGGCAAAAGCTCATACCCTTACTTAAGACATTTTTCATTTCATTTGTTAAAGGGAAACTAGATAAGTTCACTATTTGAATATCATTGGAGCTCTCTTTCATTGCTTGTTCTTGCTCCACGAGCGTGTATTCACTCTCTCTCTGGGACCTTGTTTTCCCTTTGCCCCTACTTCCTCTCCTTGTCTTCCTCTTTGTACATTGCTTTCCTTGTTCCCTATCCGTATTCTTTGGACCTCGCGTAAAAAATTACTCCCTGTAGATGTATTCGCTGGTGTTTCTGTATTGATATCTTCATTACCCACTGATACATTGCTAGAAAAGGCAGAGCTGACCCCACTCACTAGTGAGGTTTTACTGACACTATGTTGTAAATCATTTTTAACCAAAGTGTCACATTTTTGGGCAAAAATGAAAACTCTTCCGTTACGGTAGTCGTTTTCGTCTCGTTTAAGTTTACGAACCTTCTTGTCCTTAATTTCATCCTCGTATTTGGTTAATACTGCTTCTAGAATGGTATAATTTTTCTTCGTAGCTTCAGTTAAATTTAAAGCCTCTATTTCTTTTTCCAGTATATCTACCTGCTCTGCTGCTTGGCTTGGTTTTCTTTCGGAATTCTCAATAAGCATGTTCCTTAATCTCATAGAATTCCCTGTGAGTTCTTTCTCCCATATTAAAAGTAAATCTTCCTCTACCTCATCATAGGTAGGAAATAAATTGGAACGGAGACCCCTAGGTATTCTCTCTACTCTTATATATTCTTTCAGGGAGGCTCCGTCCCCATTTAGTGATCTCTGTCTTCTTAAGACGTTCCAATGTTATAAATTTCATTTTTAGACCTTCATTGCTTTTTGATGTACTCTGTGTGACTGCTTTATTTACCAATATTCCTGCACTTAAATTCTTAAACAAATCCTCTGCTATTTTACTCCGTTCTGATCTGGAACACATTATTAGATATAGTAAGCTCTCTAGTTAACACTCCTTGCTGCAGTCCCTAAATAGCAATTTATACACAAAGACTGACAAGAGGGAAACTTATGCGCAAAAGGTAGTGTTCCTTTATAGTATAGAACTTGTCTGGTCTTCTAGTAAATGCTCAAAGGTAAAGATACAACCCTTGTCAACAGTTGTAATTAAACAGGCATACAAAGAATACCAGTTGTATCTCATTCTCAACAATTCTTAACCTGAGCAATTCTAGGTAAAAAGTACAAACGGTTCAATCAAAATACTGATTCTTCAATTAAGTGATTTTCAAAATATTTTCTTCTTTATTTCTTCACAGTTCGTATGCAGTCACAGCACACAGTTTTTCCAATCATTTCCTTAATGTACAATTCATTGCCAACACGTGTTTCGTCTAGCTAATAAGCCTAAGGACTTCGTCAGGGCTAAAAGCAAGTGACACATACATTTGATTAGATGTTGATACAATAAACCATAGTAAGTTAATTTGTAACTAAATACTAATCAAATTAACGTCAGATGTACAGTATAATCTCACATGTTACCACAGGGAAAAACATTTCATAAACTAGTATGAGTGCTAAATGATTTTCTTTACATCTCCAGTTGGTTATGAAATGTGACAACAAGATAAAGTGCTATTGCTGAATAAAACCAAGAAGAACAGATAAGGTCATCCACCAAAGAATACACCGTGCAGATAAATGGAGAAATTACCTAAATAGCCTAATACATGGTCATATAAAAAACCTCCTTTATGGGGAAGTATTACTAAAGATTAATATAATGCTAGACTTACCAATTGAGAAAGGTCTCTGTGGGGTAATATCTAATGGGTTTGTTCTTTTTGTGACGATAAGCAACCTATTTAAAGGGATACAAGTATTTTAGTATTTTAATAATATCTATTCTATAGTGTTACCGATTACTATATACTGCCGCTAATTATCTACCTATTGGAAACATAGCCATATCGTATTTATAGGTTAGAAGGCGGTACACCAATGCTCTGACAATATTAGTTGACTTGGAAATCCTTCATGTAACTCGAAGGTGCTACTTTATATAATTCTGAAAGAGATATCGGACTCATAAATCTAAGTTGAACACAACACGTATCACCTTCCTTATTCATCAGAAAAATAGCTAGATGTATCTTAAGTAGCAGTCTCTAGTATCAGATATACTAGCTGGGTCTCAATATTTTTAATCTACCCATATATCTATATATTCATGGAAAAAACTATATGACGACATAATAACGGACTGGCTTCAGCAAATGCTAACTTAATCACTGCCAATTTACGACACAGCCTTAGGCCTCGTAGTTATTCAGGATTGGCTGCCGGCTTACATCAGCGGTGTGTCCTCCCAAATCTCGATTTTGTCAAGCACTTTTTATCGCTGGATGCTGTGCACCATTCTCGGGCTCGAGTTAGGTCCACTACTAATCAGGTAATTAGTCACAGCACTATATTTGTGAAGTCTTGTATTACTAATATTAAGGTTCTTTTCACATTTAGGATGTTGTCTACATGTAATTTTTCCATTACATCTTTTCCTTGTTGGGGTCTACTATATTGCTTAGAGGGACAGATAGAACCTTGAACGTCGATACATCCTTTAGAACCATCATTAGCATCGCGACTTTGGGCCCTGCGTTCTGTGAGGATTTCGTCTTTTTTTATCAGGTAATTAATTCTCTTGTCCATTGCTAAGTGTGTTCTTTCCTAGTTCCCTTTAAATAAATCTAGGGCCGTTACATTACATTGTGTTTGTTTCCCTTTTTATTATTTTCCTGTTTAAGATTTTATTACTTCTGCGGAATACCTTCCAGTTGTTGCTCCTCCTCTACATTGGAAACGTTATCTTGAGACTTCTTGGTGAGCACAAGGCCTGACAGTTTGTCAATTTAATCTCTTTTGCTGTTTTTATGATAAGCTTAGTATGTGGTTCTTTGGAATATGGTATATAGGTCTGTTTACCATACTATGTGTATAGATCTATTTGTCCCATAGACACTTGTTTGGTTTTTTACCTGTTAGGATCCTTTGTTCCATCTAAAGTGACTGTGAGACTTTTATTATCATCAGGTTTTGCCTTCCTCAATCTTCCTTTAGTGCATTAATGTAATTATAACATACTAGCAACACGCTTTCTACTTAGCATATGTGATTATCATGTATGCATTATTACTTCTTCTCTTTCACAGCACAACATCTAGAGGAGATACTCCTGGTGAAGACAGTGTTTCTGTTGAAACGCGCGTTGAGTCAGCCTTGCACCTGTCTCTACAAAAAGACCTATTAATCCATCTAAATAAATTGATTATGTTTTTGGTCTTATAAGATTGCATTTCATCCATATTGCATATCTTGTGAAAATTAATTCCAATATTTATATTTGTGTGAATTGAGTATATATGGGAATGAATGAATGTGGTATGTATGTTGTGCGTCTGTGAAAGTCTCCATGATAATTGCTTGTTTCATTATCTTTTTATGTAGTTGTTAGACCTGACATCATTGGCTTGAGTCTCTCCTCCATTTTTTCTGTTTGCCTCCTCTGTTTACGATGATTTTGCTGGTATATTGCTTTGGGCACTGTGCCACTGCTGATCAGTGCCACAGTGCAAGTGCTCCCTATGTAAAATTACTGTATTGATTGAATTCCATGTTTGGCTTATTTGGTTTACTGTCAGTCCCTAGTCTAGTGCACCAGGAGTGCCGGGACTTGTAAATACAAATGCTGCTCGTGGGCCTGCAGCACATGTTGTGCCACCCACAAGAGCGGCCTAGTAAAAGTATGTCTAAAGGTCTGCCATTGCTAGACCTACGTGCAGTCTGGTACTGTCACGCAGACTGCGCAAGTACACCTACTTGCCAGTCCCTAAACCTTCCCTTAACTTCATGTTAGTCACCCCTATGGTAGGCCCACGGGCAGGGTGCATTGTATGTATAATGTAGGACAGGCCCCCAAACCTTCCCTTAACTTCATGTTAGTCACCCCTCTGGTAGGCCCACGGGCAGGGTGCATTGTAAGCATAAGGTAGGACACGCCTGACCAATTTGGCATGTCCTAATAGTGAATTACAGCCATATTCGTTTTTCACTATTGTAAGGTAACCTGCTCTCCATTAGTTAGAATGGGCTGCCTTGGTTATTAATGTTATAATCCTAGCTGGCTCGGGGAGCATGGTGCAATGTCGAGTTTGGTATCCCTGAACTCGGGGTTTAATAACGCATCCATTTGTGTGGATGGTTTTTGGACTCTGGGTTTGAAAATAGCACTTTTAGAAAGTGGCTATTTTCTTGTCTAACTATTTCTGGTTTCTGCTGGTTTGGTGTGTGTGTGACAGGAGCTGGGTGGCTCCAGAGGTCTGAATGAGTCAGTGTGGGATGAGTGGGACATTTGCATTGAGAGTAGGGGGAGAGTAGCTCCTGATAGCCTGCCCTGCCTGACACAATGCTGGCTCCACCTCCTGCCAGGCGACTGATGGCTCTGTGCCTGCCAGGGACGATCCTGGCCCCACCTCCTACCAGGAGACCGATAGCTCTGCCAGTGACAATGCTGGCTCCACCTCCTGCTGGGCGTCTGAGGACCCAGCCCTGCACAGTGAATAGGTCAGGTGCCTCTGCCTGGCTACACCCACAACAAACCCAGGATGAGGGGAATTTCCCTGCATGGACAAAGGGATCAAAGCCAAAAAGGGGTATAAGAGAAGGACCCCTGAACCAAGACTTTAGATCACTTCTGACAAGGAACCCTGAACCAAGGACAAGAAGCCTGCTGATCCAAGGACTTGCCTACCCTTCTGCCAGTGTGCTGTTTGCTGGGGGGAATCCTGCAGTGCTTCTTTATTTTTGCCAAGGAACCAGGAGAGAGGAACTGTGTGTGTACTCTCAAGCTTTGCTAAAGAAAATCTCCAAGGGCTGGAAGAGTGCCAGCCTCCTGTTGTAGTCACAGGGCTAAAAGACTTAATCTGCTAAAAGTGTTTGTTGCTGGAACCTGAAAGTCAAGCACCTCTGAAAGAAACCAGCAATCTCGACACCGACGGACGCCGCCGAATCCAGCTCGACATCGTGAGTAACGGCTCCAGTGTCCCGCTTCCTCGACGCCGGCCGCCGGGCCCGATCGACGCCAGCAGCAACGCCAGTGAGTAGTGAGTTCGGCTCCAGCTCCAAGTGACCCCGTGTCTGCACCGCTGCTGATCGCATCGACTTCGAGCCCTCTCAACGCCGTGAGTGCTGCTCACTCTTGCAACATCATCATCGACATCGACGATGACGCCATATCCTGCTTCGCCTCGTGAGCGCTGCTCCTGCCTCACATCTGTCGACGCCGCTGCAGATCGCCCCGACTCCGAGGCCCGATCGATGCCGAAGACGCGACGCCGGACATCTCGACGCCGCTGATCATCGTGTGCTTCGCTTTTCCAAGGTACTGTGTTGTGGGGGTCTGTGCGACTCCGGGCTCGAAGTAGCGCTCCTCGCGGTCGACGCCGAACCTTTAAATTAACTTTGCCTCGACGTCGTGTGACTCCCGTGTGGGTTACATTGTTGCCAAGAACGGTGTTTTACCGAAGAAGAGTTACTTTTGTTACTAAAGACTTTGTGCTAAGAAGAAACTCGCTTGAACTATTATTTTTCCTTCCAAGAGTATTTATTAAGATTGTGGTATATTTTTGTCGTTATTTGGTCTTGTGCTAAGCCTTATATAAACATCCTTATTTTTATAATACTACTGTGTCGTGTCCATTTGTAGTGTATTCACTTTATTACTGTATGTGGTCATAAATGCTTAACGCACTGCCTCTGAGATAAGCCTGTCTGCTTTGCCAAGCTACCAAGGGAGTGAGCAGGGGTTATCTAAGTGTGTGATCCCCTTGCCCTGACTAGAGGAGGTGAGTCCCTATTTGTCAGAAGTGTATACCTCTGCCAACTAGAGACAGCCAAGTCTAACATTGGTGGGTCAGCGGTGAGGATTTGAACTTTGCATTTATGACCCATGTGCAGTGATTAGTGTGCGCTACATAGTGAAAGCAGACCATAGCGCAGCCACAATCTATTTGGTAGGATTCTATTTTTGTTCTCCGCTTTTCTGAAGCTTGATTTTTTTTTAACACTGCCAGTTTTGACCATGAGTGACGACGGAGTCACTACCCCTGTTGTTGTTGTGGAGGAGTTTGATAGAAGTAAGATCAACGACTACACATCAGGTCAACTGAAATCCTTTTGCAAGCAGTTGAAAGTTCCTACTACAGGCCTCAAAATAAGGCAGGATATTTTAAAGCATTGCAGGCCTGGTTGGAGGCCAGAGATCCCACTGATTCGGTGGTGGTACCACCAGTGGAAGGGGATGAGGAGGTGCCAGTGAATGGGGCCGTGTCCTCTCCCGGTAGCAGTGTTTCCTCTAAAGGTCTTTCCCCTGAAGAGAGAGAAGAAAGGGAGAAGGGGAGAAGGAGCGAGCATACAACATGGAAATGGCAAAACTTAAGATAAATGGGCAGTTGGAGATAGAAAATGCAAGAGGTAGGAGAGAAGCTGATCTGGAGATCAAAAGGTTGGAGTTTGAAAGAGAAAAGTTAGCTTTGGAGCATGACACAAGGTTGAGGGAGATAGAGCTCCAAGCTAAAAGGTTAGAATCGAATCCCTCAGGTGGCAGCATCCCATCTGTGCCTGCAGAAAGTAGGTTTTATTTTCCCAAAGATGTGATCAAAGATTACCATAAGAATCAAGATATTGGTCAATGGTTTAAAGCATATGAGTTAGCATTGTTGGCCCACCGGGTCCCTGAGAAGGATTAGGGAGCGGGGTTGTGGGGTCGCTTTGTGAATGAGGGGAGAGATACCCTGTTAGACATGCCTGTTGAGGATAGGATGTCTTATGCTCATATGAAAGATGCTTTAATGTTGAGGTATGGCCTAACCCCAGAAAAGTACAGACAAGCCTTTAGAGAATGTAAGAAATTGCCTGGTACTACGTGGGTTGAATATGTGTCTTTTTTTTGCAGAGCCATGGATGGTTGGGTAAAGGGCAGCAAAGTGGAAAGTTATGACCCTCTTTATGATTTGTTTGCTTGGGAGCATTTGTCTAATAACTGTTTTCCAGAGTTGTGCCAGCACCATATTGATAGCAAGATATTTAACCCTAGAAAACTTGCTGAGGGGGCGGACCGCTGGGTCAGTATCAGGGTCCACAAGGGTCCAGTGGGAGACTCAGCCAAAGGTGGGCAGGGTCCCCAGCAGAAGAGTGGGGGGGACAAGGGTAAACAAATGGAGTCCCAGAAAGGGCACCAAAGTAATCCCCAAGGGAACCAAGGGAAAGGTTCCCAGCCTCCCCCTGTGAAGAAGCCAGGGGCCCTGACAGGTAAACCTGTTCATAGGGGCCCAATGACCTGCTATGTTTGTAAGCAGGTAGGACATCGTTTTTATGATCCCCAGTGTCCCATGAGGGACTCTAATGCACCACCACGTGCAACCCCCCCGTCAGTTGGCGAGTGTAGCCCTGGGAGGGGAGGAGATGGTTGCCCCTGGTGGGAGGGGTCCCACAGAGATGTCCCTGGTCTCTTTAGGAGACATGGAAATGGTCCCTCCACCCCCTCTGCCTAGTAACCCTAATAAATATAGGCAGTGGGTGACCATTAATGGCCATAGAGTGGAAGCTCTCAGAGACACCGGAGCGAGTGTGACAGCTGTCAAGTGTCACTTGGTGTCCAGAGAGCAGGTGGTTGCCCACGCATTCTACCCTGTGATAGCTGCTGACAACTCCCAGAAGGAGTGTGAGGTAGCTCAGGTTCCCTTTGAATGGGGGGGAGTTTCAGGTACTCTTCAGGTTGCTGTGAGGCCCGCCATGCCTGTTGATTGTCTCCTGGGCAATGATTTGGAAGACTCCCCTTGGGCTAAGGTGGAGAGGGAGACACATTTGAAAATGTTGGGTGTGCCAGAGTGGGTGTGTGCAACCACTCGATCCATGACAGCTAGTAAGGGTGTTGATGGGGTCCCGGAGCCTGAAAGTATGGCCCAGGACCCAGCTGTGAAGAGAAGAGGCAGGAGGCGTGGGAAACCGGCCCCCATAGTTCCTGTGGTCCAGGAGGAGGCAGACCCTGAGGGGGATGCCCTGGAGCCCACAGGGGAACAAGTTGCTGAACTGGAAGACCTGCCCGAGCTGACCCACTGGCAGCAGGATGGTGGTCCCTCCAGGGAAGAATTTTGTGCAGAACAGAGAGTGTGCTCTTCTCTTGTGGGTATGAGGCAGCAGGCCTCAGCCCAAACCACAGGTGATCAGTCGGGGTCACATTTTGTCTACTGGGAGAACGACCTCCTGTATAGCGAGCCTAAGGCTGCTGAGCCTGGGTCAGCCCGTGTGCTGGTGGTACCCCAGCGCTTCAGAGCCTTCCTACTGGGTTTGGCTCATGACGTTCCGTTAGCTGGACATCTGGGGCAGGACAAGACCTATGACAGGCTTGTCACCCATTTTTATTGGCCCCAGATGAGAAGGGATGTAGACATCCATTGTAAAACCTGTCACACTTGCCAGGCAAGTGGGAAAAGCGGAAGGAAGCAGAAGGCTCCCCTACAACCTTTTCCAGTGGTCAGTACCCCCTTTGACCGGGTAGGGATTGAGATTGTTGGGCCCCTGGACCCCAAGACAGCCCTGGGCAACAGGTTCATCCTGGTCTTGGTGGACCATGCCACACGGTACCCGGAAGCCATCCCTTTCCGAACAGTGACGGCCCCCGTGGTGGGACGGGCACTAATGGGTGTTTTCTCCCGCATGAGGTTCCCCAGAGAGGTGGTGTCAGACCGGGGCACCAACTTCATTTCCAATTACATGAAGTCTCTGTGGAAGGAGTGTGGGGTAACCTTCAAGTTCACCACTCCTTACCACCCTCAAGGTAATGGGCTGGTTGAGAGATTCAACCGGACCCTTAAAGGCATGATCATGGGTCTTGAAGAACCAATGAGGCGTAAATGGGACGTCCTCTTGCCATGACTGCTGTTTGGTTATTGAGAGGTGCTGCAGAAGTCTCTAGGGTTCAGCCCCTTTGAGCTTTTGTATGGTCACCCGGTAAGAGGACCTTTGAGTCTGGTCAAAGAAGACTGGGAGCAATCTCCCAGGAAACCTCCCCAGGATGTATACAGTTACATGCTGGCCTTTAGGAACCAGACTAGGCGCTTCAGAGATCTTGCTCAGGCAAGTCTGGAGGCCAGCCAGGAAGAGATGAAGCAGTGGTACGACCAGAATGCCACTCTGGTCGAACTTCAGACTGGTCAAGAAGTTTGGTCATGTCCCTTGTGGAACCTTGTGCGCTCAAGGACAGGTGGACTGGACCGTGTAAGGTTGTGGAGAAGAAGAGCAATGTCACCTACTTGGTGGACTTGAAATCTCCCAGGAACCCCTTGAGGGTCCTGCATGTCAACCGTTTAAAACCTCACTTAGAAAGGTCCAAAGTGGGCGTGCTCCTAGCTACAGATGCTGGAATGGAGGAGGAGAGTGAGCCTCTTCCTGACCTCCTGTATGCTAAAAAGCAAGATGGATCAGTGGATGGTGTGGTCTTCTCTGACACACTGACCCTTGAGCAGCAGCAAGATTGTCGCCAACTGTTGGGACAATTCCCTGATCTGTTTTCCTTGATTCCTGGTGTCACTCATTGGTGTGTCCATAATGTGGACACCGGGGACAGCCCTCCTGTGAAGCACAAGGCTTACAGGGTGACTGACAAGGTCAGAGCATACATTAAGGAGGAGGTCTCCAAAATGTTTGCCTTAGGGGTTGTTGAGTCCTCTAGCAGTCCTTGGGCCAGCCCAGTGGTCTTGGTCCCGAAGGCTGCAGCGCCTGGTGCTTCACCAGAACTTCGGTTCTGTGTGGATTACCGAGGACTCAATTCAGTCACAAAGACTGACGTGCACCCCATCCCCAGAGCTGATGAGCTCATAGATCGGTTGGGGGCTGCCCGGTACCTTAGTACGTTTGATTTGACGTCTGGGTACTGGCAGATCGCCTTGACTGATGGGGCAAAAGAGAGGTCAGCATTCTCCACACCAGATGGGCTCTAGCAGTTCCGGGTGATGCCCTTTGGGATGAAGAATGCCCCTGCCACCTTCTAGAGGTTGGTCAACCAGGTCTTGGCTGGACTGGAGGATTTCAGTGCCGCCTACCTGGACGACATCGCAGTGTTCAGCGCCAGCTGGGAGGAACACTTGCGCCACCTCCAGGAAGTGTTGTTGGCCCTGCGCAGAGCAGGCCTCACAATCAAAGCCAGTAAGTGCCAGATTGGGCAGGGTTCTGTGGTGTACTTGGGGCACCAAGTAGGGAGCGGCAAGGTGGCCCCCTGCAACCCAAGATTGATACCATCCTGGCTTGGGCACCGCCCAAAACCCAAACTCAGGTGAGAGCCTTCTTAGGTCTCACGGGTTACTACAGGAGGTTTGTCAAGGATTATGGTAACATTGTGCACCCCTTGACTTCGCTGACTTCCAGGAAGCAGCCACAAAATGTGATCTGGACTGACGCTTGTCAAACGGCCTTTGACACCCTGAGAACTGCAATGTGAACAGCATCTATACTCCAGGCACCCGACTTTTCTAAGGAATTTGTTGTCCAGACGGATGCTTCAGAGCATGGCATGGGGGCTGTTCTAGCTCAGGTGAATGAAGAGGGCCGAGACTTACCTGTAGCCTTCATCAGTAGGAGGTTACTTCCCAGGGAACAGAGGTGGAGTGCGATAGAGCGAGAAGCATTTGATGTGGTCTGGGCGCTGAAGAAGCTAAGACCCTACCTGTTTGGGACTCACTTCCGGGTTCAGACAGACCACAGGCCCCTCAGATGGTTGATGCAGATGAGGGGTGAGAATCCAAAGCTGTTGAGGTGGTCCATTTCCCTACAGGGGATGGACTTCACGGTGGAACACCGCTCTGGCACAGATCACGCCAATGCTGATGGTCTGTCCAGATTTTTCCACCTTAGTGATGAGGACTCCCTAGGTCAAGGGTAGTTCTCCCCACATTTCAGCTGGAGGGGACACGTGTTAGACCTGACATCATTGGCTTGAGTCTCTCCTCCATTTTTTTCTCCTTTTTTGCCTCCTCTGTTTACGATGTTTTTGCTGGTATATTGCTTTGGGCACTGTGCCACTGCTGATCAGTGCCACAGTGCAAGTGCTCCCTATGCAAAATTACTGTACTGATTGAATTCCATGTTTGGCTTATTTGGTTTACTGTCAGTCCCTAGTCTAGTGCACCAGGAGTGCCAGGGCGTGTAAATACAAATGCTGCTCGTGGGCCTGCAGCACCTGTTGTGCCACCCACAAGAGCGGCCTAGTAAAAGTATGTCTACAGGTCTGCCATTGCTAGACCTACGTGCAGTCTGGTACTGTCACGCTGACTGCGCAAGTACACCTACTTGCCAGTCCCTAAACCTTCCTTTAACTTCATGTTAGTCACCCCTATGGTAGGCCCACGGGCAGGGTGCATTGTAAGCCTAAGGTAGGACACGCCTGACCAAGTTGTGGAGTACCGGGTTTTTATGGGCCCGGCGGTGCCAGGGAGTACACCTGAAAACTCCTGAGTCCTTCCTGTTTCAGACTACAGAAACACAGAGTCTTCTAGGTGAAGTCAAAGATCGTATTTATTGGCTGCAGCCAGTAACAGATATCCTAGAAGTACAACAGCATGAAGCACATGTATGTTCTCAGGAGACTGCTCTCTTTTACGAAGCCAGCCTTCTTCTTTTATACCAAAAAATGTGCTTTAGGCAAAGATTCCTTATTTTACAGTTGACCATACAAATATTTTTACTACAAAGGAAAAGCAAAGTCATGATGACAAGCCCACATTTCTGTCCGCCCAGCTCATAATATATTACCCGGCGAGGTCCAGTATTTCCATCAGATATCAACGGACCCCCAATAAAATCGGGTACCTCCTCCTCGTAAAGTAAGTCATAAATAGGGTCCTGGTTTTCCGTTTTTACGGATTTATACACATAAATACAGACGGAAAACTATTTTTCCATTGTCTGTATTTATATGTAGAAACGGAAAAATACTAGTAAAACGGTATATGGATGAGGTCACCTTTTGGCATGTTCCAAGAAGCAGTGAGGAAGCACACCTCGGGCGCACGTTAAACTCCTGCTACAATCTTCTGGCGCCAAGCGAGTCACTCGCCTCAAAGACACTTGCAGTGCACATTCTGTTAAAGGCAGGCGGCGGCCCATTGTCATTCTAAATGTGGTAATCATCTGCAGTCAGAATGACAATGGGATGTCCACAGCCTGTGCAAGGGTGGGGAGGGGCGTTTGAATCCTGTGAAGTTCCAAAGAAGTGCGAAGTGCGATTCTAGCTCCAAACAGCCAGCATGATGGTTTCTGTTTCAGATGCTCACTTCTATGAAATGCAGTCATTTGAAGGTCAGGAGTTCGAATCCCGGCGCTGCTGACTCGGCCTTCCTTTATTCTGAGGCTGGTGAATGGCGAACGTTTATATTGAGCACTAATACCATCTGTTATTTTTCGCCCTTGGTTACTGTAGAAGCACTATACATAAAAAAATGTTTATTGTTATTAAATTCCTGTAAGGTAGCTTAGTATGGTAAGGTTACTGCTAATAAATGTGGGTACTTAAATTCTGGATTGCACAGACCCGGCCATACGAGTTTTAATGAACTGAACAAAGAAAGTAATATATGTGAGAGAGTGAGGCGTTCTCCTTTCCACCCCTTGCAATGCTTCAAAGACACGGCAAACACAAGGTACAGAGATGCGTTTTCCAGCACAGAGTGTAATGTGACAATGTATTCATTTATATAGCGCTTGCTGTTTCAGGTTTGCAGCTTCGCAGAGCTACAAATAACTACTGCCACTAACGCCCAACTATATCTTACTCATTTTATTGCACTCAGAAGGATGAAAGCCTGAGTCTGCTGAGCCGGGATTCAAACAGAGCTCTGTAGATTTTAGCACTTGCTCGGTGTGCTTCGGGCTGTTTGATTTTATTTTTAATCCAATGACAAGCAGATTAAAGGGGACAGGGGCCCTGAATGAACTATGGCTACAAAAGCACCTGTAAGGAAACATTAAAAAAATGCAGCTAATGTATGTAGCATGCCAATCGAAATTTGGATCAATTAATACTGTGATACTAACAAATGCAATGCATTTCTTGTATATTGTAGAAGTAGTGCAGCACTAAGTTTACTCAATGCCTTCAACTTCAAGTGTAGAAAGGAATTTTATTTTCGCTGTGTTTTCAATTTAAATAAATGTGGAAAAATACTAGCTGTAGAGTCCTCTTTTGCGTATGGCAAAAATAAATGTGGATAAATACAGAAAAAATGCCCAAAAAATAAATACAGATAAATACAGACGGAAAAGGCAAAAAAATAAATACCATAAAACTGGGAGCCCTAGATAAAGCAAGAAACAGGGACAGGTGTTTGCAAGATTAGGCATGGTTTGTGTGCGATGAAAATTTATGATATGTTGTGCCTTGATACGAATCTGGCTTGGCCGCTGGGAGAGGACCTGGCCGAACAGGTTTGGCTTTGGGCGGAGGAGTCAGCTTGCCCAGGTCACAGAGGAGTCAGCTAAGGTGTACGTGTCCTTCAGGTCGGTTTCGTTCTTTAGTCATTGCCTTATGTGAGGGCAATCACAAAATGGCTGCCGATCCCAAAATGGAACCCGTGGGTTCCGGACGAGAAATCCGATTTCAGGGTGTTTCCGTCACTCGAACACGACGGAAATGCTTGTGCATAGTATTCGAACCATTACCGGTCTGCTGATACCAAAATCGTCATGATACGACCATGTATCTGACAGGGGTCCAGAATTTTAAGTACCACAGACCCTCCTTTTGCCCTTACATAGGCAATAACCTATACTCATGCTAATCTGAGTCCAGGTCAGTATTCGCAAAGTCATTGAGATGTTGCTGTAGCATCATCCTACTACTTAGTTTGTTTCTTGATGTATGTTTCCTTACACATGATGTAGCACAGAGGCCACATATTGCAGGAGCACATTGTATACACAGACATGACAGAAAAAGAATGGCTAAGATCATCCCAACGACTATCAGAATCTTCCATCCCCAGGCAGATATCAGTTCCCAGAACCACCCAATCAAAGACCAGTCTCCCTTATCCACGTAAATGGATTTGGAGATTTTATGCAGTTTGGAGATGGCCTGGTATACTGTCGGAGCGTTATCTGGGATAAAAATGCAACAACTTGATTGGATCACCTTATATACCCCACCTCGGTCTGCAGGTATGACGTCTAAGGCGGCCCTGTTCTGAAGAGTCATAAGGCGATCCTTCTGGAGCTCAGCAGTCAAATTACTAAGGGTACCGGCAGTTATGACTATGGTAGATTCAACTACCCTCGTCAATTGGTGAATGTTCCTGCTGTTCACCATAGGCCCCCAGAACGGCAGAAAACCTTTTACGAAGTCTCCAAATTCTTGTTCCGTAGTGTCGTCTTTACTCATGACACCTCTAACTGTCCTTGTCCTATGGTAATCTGCCGCGGCCGTGTAGGTGGGAGGCGACAGGAACGAAATGAAACATGTGCCCGAGAAGTCGGGGGGTAGCCATGTATACGCCCTATCATGGCAGATGAAGTAGGTGCCCTTAGCTGCTAGGAATGAAGGGGAGGTCTGAGATGAAAAGACATACGTTTCAGTGCAGACACTCTTCCCTAACTGAGCTCCGGGATTCCTGCCATTGCCTTGCAGACATAGGTGACCCTTATGGGGTACAATCCAAATCGGGGAGGATCTCTTTGCTCGTTTGTTCTCATTCAGAGCAACTCTATATCCGGTCATGTTCCATCTAGTGTACGCTTGCAACTCATCTCCAGGAATGGTTCTATACGAGTCAATGTCTCAACTCATATTCGTGATTCCTACCATTAATGCTTTGTTGCTCGTGTTACTTCTCGTGGGACGTGGGGGATATGGTTCGATGGCAAATAGGAACATCGTCTGAAACGCCCACAAAGAACCATAGTAGCTGAATGGCAGGACAAAATATGGGGTGCCTTTATCTGTCGTATGTGGCATGAGACCGCACACCCAACAATTAGTCGTGTTCATTACTAACTGGTGTTGGTGTAAAATCTGAACGTAAGAGTTATTTGCAAATTCCGATCTTCTAGCGGTCTCGTGTTCGGGCAGAGGGTGGAAAGAATGAGAGGAGACAGTAGGAGGAGGTATGGGCTGCATAGTGGGTGCAAATGCCACTTGAAAGGTGAATAAAACATATCCTATAAAAAAAATGTCATCACACTAAGCAACATACAAATGCATAGTGTCAGAAATCGTGTTCTTGTCATTAATGTACACATTCTGGCTTTAAAGTTCATTCGTCTGGCATGTCTCTCCATCTTAGAAAACTCCATCCTTTCTAATTTGCTGCCTGCGGTGGTAGGGTGCTTCTGCTAAAGAGTGCTTCTGTCTGTCCAGGGTGACTCCCTTAAACCAACAGAACTGTCGACCTAATGTCTTCAGCTGCACTCCAGAGACTTGGGCAACCGCGACCCTAGCAGCAGAACCGGATGGCGGTTCGAAAAACAAAAATGAGCAAGTTTCTCAGATGAGAGAGATGCACAATCAAAAATAGTCAAAAAGTAAATTTATTTATCCATAGTCATAGCTCTTGGTCTCAAATTGTAGCGTGTTTTTCCAGGGATTGTCTGGTTTTCTAACAACCGTTCAGGTTCTGTAATGTTCAATCGCATTGATGGTGGCACAGATTCTTGCAGAATGTCGTCACTCTCACGTACAGAGTTTGCTCCTTTTACCTGTGCATTACTGAAAAGCAGGAAGCAAGGCAAAGTTTCAGTCTCAGAATCAGCAATTCCCTCCTGGATCCACCGGTCGTGAGGCAGAGGTAGAGGGACCCTTTTGCAATGGGCCCCGTGGATCCAGTGTTTCTTTCCTTCTACACGAATGGCCGATCTCGTGGAGAGAAGCACTAAGTGGGGACCGGTCCAGCGGGGCTCATCATTCTTTGTCCGCTGAAAATTCTTCACGAGTACATAGGTTCCAGGGTCGATAGGATGTCCTGGAGCTTCAGTAGCTTGAGGTAGAGTATCATGTACCTGTTGGTGTAAAACACGCAATTTAGCCGTCAATTCGTACAAGTAATCAAGCAGTACAGGGTGCTCTAAGTCGCTGAATCTGGCTGGCCTTGGTACTCCCCATATGTTGGCCGGACGGCCGAACACTATTTCGTAGGGACTAAGTCCCACCCTCGAGTGCACAGTCATTCTTGTGGATAGGAGTGCCAAGGGCAGTGCGTCAGGCCAAGTAAGACCAGAACTCGCTTGAATTTTGGCCAATTTTAGTTTTAGCGTGCCGTTATAGCACTCTACTAATCCAGCTGATTGGTGGTGATATGCGGCGTGGAATTTTTGATGAATGCCTAGCCCTACACACACTTTCTTCATCACTCGACCCACAAATTCACTCCCATTATCACTCCAAACCATTCTCGGCATTCCAAATCTGGGGAAGAACTCCTTGGTAAGGGTTTTAGCTGTTGATAAGGCACTATTGTCTTTCAGGGGGTATGCTTCTATCCATCTTGAAAAGGCACAAACAACAACAAGTACGTATTTCAGATTGTTGCAATTCTCCATGTGGATGAAATCTAGCTGCAAAACCTCGAACGGGTACGTAGGAGGAGCAAAAATGACCAGCTGGAGTTGGGGTTCCCCTACCAGGATTGTATTTCAGACACACCATACAGTTCTTGACTATATTCTCCGCATACTTAGGGATTCTGGTGTTCTGCCATACTGGAGCTAGCAACTTGCAAATTCCTTTCACACTGATGTGCGCCATTCCATGCGCCATTGTAACAACTGCAGGCACATACGCATCGGGTAGCAACCAACGCTGATGCTCTGACAATTCAACCCAACAACCATTCGCGTCCAGTTTACCCGTGCTTTCTTTCCATACCTTCAGTTCTTTCTCTGTAGCTTCGGCTTGGATGGATTTCACACTCTCAATCGTATCTTCACACATACCAACGTCACCCACCCATCGTGCAGGGCCTGCAACATACATTCGACTCATTATATTCCTTGCGGTTTCTTTCGCAACCTCATCCGCAAACGCATTTCCTCAACCAAAATCATCTGTAATCTTTTTGTGTGCACTGCATTTCACAATCGCCACTTGCAACGGCAAAGTCAGTGACTCAAGAAGCTCATTCACCAACTGACCGTGCTGGATCTTAGCACCATGCGAAGTCAAGAAACCTCGTTCATGCCACAGACGTCCAAAACTATGGGCAACGCCAAAGGCATACTGACTGTCAGTGTACACATTCACTCGTTTTCCTTTCGCCAACACACACGCTTTTGTTAATGCAATCAATTCTGCTGCTTGCGCTGAGTTATGTGGGACGCGCGCAGTTTCAACAATCGTATGCAAGGTCGTAACAGCATATGCCGCAATCGTATCGCCATTCGGCAACTTGAAACATGAACCATCAACCCACAAAGTGCCATCACATTCTGCTAGGGGAGTGTCCCTAAGGTCTATCCTCCCTTTTGTTTCTTCCTCAGTTCTGAGGACACAATCATGTGACTCTTCAATATTCTCTGTCTCGACTGGGATCGGTAACGTAGCTAGGTTTAATGTATTACACCTTTTGATGTGCACATGACTCGCTAGGAGTGTCAATTAATAACCTGACAATCGAGCACTAGTGAAGTGCTGTGTCTTGGTTCTGTTTAACAAAGTGTCCACTGCACGCGGGGCCATCACGATTAACATGTTATTCATTACTAACCCAGCAGACTGTCGAATAGAAACGGCTGCTGCGGCTGTGGCCCTTAAACAACTTGGCAGAGCTTTAGCTACCGGATCCAAAGTCGACGAGAAATACGCGCATGGACGTTGCTTGTCCCCAAAAGACTGTGTCAACACTGACAATGCACAACCTTCTTTCTCGTGGACGTACAATGTAAAAGGCTTACTGTAGTCGGGGGTACAGCAACCAGTGCTGTTTGTTGTGGAGGGAGGCGAGCGGCACCACTTCCTGGTTGCTCCATCGGAGGCGGCCATCTTCGGTGGGTTGACGCGCTAGTCTCCCACTCCGCCTAACCTATTTAGTCCCACACTTGCCCGCGCAGCGGTGACGCGCAGCGGTAGCGCCATAGACGCGCCAAAGAGAAGCCAGTCTGCGCCAGTCCGCGTCCAGACGCATCCTGCTGACTGGTGTCTAGGTTTCGTTTTACCATGGTAGGCCCTCCTTTGTCTTATGATTTTTCATCGCTTCTCGCTCTTCGTCCCTCCATTAGTCGGACATGTGATCACACGTTCCTACCATCCCACACTGATTACATCTGTAAAATTTGTAACTGGAGCCCTTCTCCCCTTCTTTCCCGCCCTTTACCTCCTATTCATGAATGGAGATTGTTTCTTCTAAATTGTAGGTCCGTCTGTAAACATCACACCGAACTACACTCATTGATTGAAGAGCTTAACCCCCACGCTCTTTTCCTAACGGAAACCTGGCTTCACACAGACAATGACCCAGCTATCGTCTGGGCGATTCCACAAGGATTCACGTTAAAGAGACTGGATCGCGAGACTGGGAGAGGTGGCGGAGTGGCCATTGTTTATCGTGACAGCTTCAAATGCCGAATCACCCCCACCACTTCAGCAACCTGCGAAAGTTTACACTTTTCGCTAGAATTCTCCCCCACCACCACCTTCTCTGGCATCCTAGCTTACCGCCCTCCTGGCGCTCTTAACAATTTCATTACGAAAATTACGGATCTTACTGCAAGTATCGTGTTATCCTCACCCAATTTCACCTTGCTGGGGGATCTCAACTTGCATCTAGACGATCCTCACGATACTGCAGCCAATACTCTTTGTTCCAACCTTCAAGCGCTGGATTTACATCAAAAGGGGTTTCATGTAACCCAAAACAGAGGCCACTTGCTTGACCATATTTACAGCAATATTGATGTTCTCATAGTTGAGCCCCCTAATCCATTACCTTGGACGGATCACTTCTTGATACCCTTTACCTGGCGTACAAATCCCCCTCCCTCCACCCACGGCCTCGTTAAACATCGAGGTAGGAAATGGTCCTCTCTCCCCCTCCCTGATTGGGAAGCTGCCCTGGTTAGAGATAAACCTAGGAAGACACTGAATGCCAACACAGCAGCCAACAACTTTGATGATTGGATCACCTCCACACTTAACAGGGTCCTCCCTGTACAGGCTAGTAACCTTACAAAAAGACCTAAAGCGGCCCCATGGTTCACTCCCACTCTCAAGACCATGAAATTAGTTTGTCGTAAACACGAAAGAGCCTGGAGACAGGACTACTCCAAACTTAGGAAGGATGAATATAGAGCGGCCATTAGGCTCTATAAACAGGAGTTAAAGGCTGCACAAGCCTCTTTTTACGGTAACAAAATCAATATAGCCGCCAATGCCCCAAGGGAAATTTTTAAAATTGTCAAATCAATCATCTCCCCCCCTGGAGAATGCCCCTCTGCGGATGGTGCCCAAAACCGCTGCAATGATTTGGCTGCTTTCTTTTCTGAAAAAATTCAGACTATATACTCCTCTTTTGGGAATGCCAACAACGATTCGGAACCCCTCGTCTCCACAGCCTCTGAGGCCTCTGTCTCTTGTAGGCTTGATACAATTCCACTCCTAGATATTCCGGTCTTAGACAGACTTATTTCCAAAACTACCTCTGGTTCCCCCAATGACCCATCACCCCCTCAGACCCTCATTAAGGCTATGGACGTGATCCGCCCGGTCATATTGGACGTGCTCAACACTTCCATCTCCTCTAAAGCCGTACCTCCGTCATGGAAATGTGCGATGGTGAGGGCCTTGTTGAAGAAGCCCAATCTTGACCAGTCCAACTTGGCGAATTACCGTCTTGTCTCCCTGCTCCCCTGGTTAAGCAACTGCTGGAGAGGCACGTAAATAACATCTTGATGAACTATTTGGAATCAAATTGCCTTCTGCGTGCCTCTCAGACAGGGTTTCGCCCTTTACATGGGACTGAAACCGCCCTCCTTGCGGTAACAGAGGAAGCAAGAGCAGTGTTAGACCGAGGTGGAAAAGTCGCCATCATCTTATTAGACCTCAGCGCCGCGTTCGACACGGTAAACCATGTCACGCTATTACAACGACTGGCGGACATGGGCGTGTCGGGCGCGGCCCTGGAATGGCTGACATCCTTCCTGGCTGACCGCTTCTTCCAGGTCTTTGAGGGTGAGGCGGTGTCACCTAAACATCCACTCAGGTGTGGGGTTCCTCAGGGCTCCTCCCTGAGCCCCACCCTGTTTAACACCTACATGGAACCCCTAGACAGGATAGTCCATCCCTTCGGTGTGCATATTGTCACCTACGCAGACGATACCCAACTGGTGGTCTCCTTAGACCACTCGGAGGGATCGTCCAACACCTTAGGCCCCTGTCTGGAGGCTGTTGCCAGATGGATGCAATCGTCCTGTTTAAAACTTAACGGGGAGAAGACAGATGTCATTTTATTGGGTAATCCTTCTCCCTCTGTCTTTGCATCCATCTGGCCACCATGTCTGGGCCCGCCCCCTGTCCCCAAGCCCCAAATAAAAAGCTTGGGCATCTGGTTCGATACAGCCTTGAACTTCTCGGCCCAAGCCACAAAAACCGCAGCTACCTGTTTTGGATTGATGAGGATGCTGCGGAAGGTGCTCCCTCTGCTTCCATTTCAGGCAAGGAGGATCCTGGTCCAGGCCCTTATACTATCTCGCCTGGACTACGGGAACGCTCTCTATATGGGAGCCCCATCCTTTGTCACTCAGAAGCTCCAAGTCACCCAAAACAGTGCGGCCCGTCTACTCTACAATCTTCCTCGCTGGCAGTCAGCAAGGAATGCCCTAAGGGAGCTTCATTGGCTCCCCATAGCGGCTAGAGTACAATTCAAGGCTTTAAAGTTCATTCGTCTGGCAGGTCTCTCCATCTTAGAAAACTCCATCCTTTCTAATTTGCTGCCCGCGGTGGTAGGGTGCTTCTGCTAAAGAGTGCTTCTGTCAGTCCAGGGTGACTCCCTTAAACCAACAGAACTGTCGACCTAACGTCTTCAGCTGCACTCCAGAGACTTGGGCAACCGCGACCCTAGCAGCAGAACCGGATGGCGGTTCGAAAAACAAAAATGAGCAAGTTTCTCAGATGAGAGAGATGCACAATCAAAAATAGTCAAAAAGTAAATTTATTTGTTCATAGTCATAGCTCTTGGTCTCAAATTGTAGCGTGTTTTTCCAGGGATTGTCTGGTTTTCGAACAACCGTTCAGGTTCTGTAATGTTCAATCGCATCGATGGTGGCACAGATTCTTGCAGAATGTCGTCACTCTCACGTACAGAGTTTGCTCCTTTTACCTGTGCATTACTGAAAAGCAGGAAGCGAGGCAAAGTTTCAGTCTCAGAATCAGCAATTCCCTCCTGGATCCACCGGTCGTGAGGCAGAGGTAGAGGGACCCTTTTGCAATGGGCCCCGTGGATCCAGTGTTTCTTTCCTTCTACGCGAATGGCCGATCTCGTGGAGAGAAGCACTAGGTGGGGACCGGTCCAGCGGGGCTCATCATTCTTTGTCCGCTGAAAATTCTTCACGAGTACATAGGTTCCAGGGTCGATAGGATGTCCTGGAGCTTCAGTAGCTTGAGGTAGAGTATCATGTACCTGTTGGTGTAAAACACGCAATTTAGCCGTCAATTCGTACAAATAATCAAGCAGTACAGGGTGCTCTAAGTCGCTGAATCTGGCTGGCCTTGGTACTCCCCATATGTTGGCCGGACGGCCGAACACTATTTCGTAGGGACTAAGTCCCACCCTCGAGTGCACAGTCATTCTTGTGGATAGGAGTGCCAAGGGCAGTGCGTCAGGCCAAGTAAGACCAGAACTCGCTTGAATTTTGGCCAATTTTAGTTTTAGCGTGCCGTTATAGCACTCTACTAATCCAGCTGATTGGTGGTGATATGCGGCGTGGAATTTTTGATGAATGCCTAGCCCTACACACACTTTCTTCATCACTCGACCCACAAATTCACTCCCATTATCACTCCAAACCATTCTCGGCATTCCAAATCTGGGGAAGAACTCCTTGGTAAGGGTTTTAGCTGTTGATAAGGCACTATTGTCTTTCAGGGGGTATGCTTCTATCCATCTTGAAAAGGCACAAACAACAACGAGTACGTATTTCAGATTGTTGCAATTCTCCATGTGGATGAAATCTAGCTGCAAAACCTCGAACGGGTACGTAGGAGGAGCAAAAATGACCAGCTGGAGTTGGGGTTCCCCTACCAGGATTGTATTTCAGACACACCATACAGTTCTTGACTATATTCTCCGCATACTTAGGGATTCTGGTGTTCTGCCATACTGGAGCTAGCAACTTGCAAATTCCTTTCACACTGATGTGCGCCATTCCATGCGCCATTGTAACAACTGCAGGCACATACGCATCGGGTAGCAACCAACGCTGATGCTCTGACAATTCAACCCAACAACCATTCGCGTCCAGTTTACCCGTGCTTTCTTTCCATACCTTCAGTTCTTTCTCTGTAGCTTCGGCTTGGATGGATTTCACACTCTCAATCGTATCTTCACACATACCAACGTCACCCACCCATCGTGCAGGGCCTGCAACATACATTTGACTCATTATATTCCTTGCGGTTTCTTTCGCAACCTCATCCGCAAACGCATTTCCTCAACCAAAATCATCTGTAATCTTTTTGTGTGCACTGCATTTCACAATCGCCACTTGCAACGGCAAAGTCAGTGACTCAAGAAGCTCATTCACCAACTGACCGTGCTGGATCTTAGCACCATGCGAAGTCAAGAAACCTCGTTCATGCCACAGACGTCCAAAACTATGGGCAACGCCAAAGGCATTCTGACTGTCAGTGTACACATTCACTCGTTTTCCTTTCGCCAACACACACGCTTTTGTTAATGCAATCAATTCTGCTGCTTGCGCTGAGTTATGTGGGACGCGCGCAGTTTCAACAATCGTATGCAAGGTCGTAACAGCATATGCCGCAATCGTATCGCCATTCGGCAACTTGAAACATGAACCATCAACCCACAAAGTGCCATCACATTCTGCTAGGGGAGTGTCCCTAAGGTCTATCCTCCCTTTTGTTTCTTCCTCAGTTCTGAGGACACAATCATGTGACTCTTCAATATTCTCTGTCTCGACTGGGATCGGTAACGTAGCTGGGTTTAATGTATTACACCTTTTGATGTGCACATGACTCGCTAGGAGTGTCAATTAATAACCTGACAATCGAGCACTAGTGAAGTGCTGTGTCTTGGTTCTGTTTAACAAAGTGTCCACTGCACGCGGGGCCATCACGATTAACATGTTATTCATTACTAACCCAGCAGACTGTCGAATAGAAACGGCTGCTGCGGCTGTGGCCCTTAAACAACTTGGCAGCGCTTTAGCTACCGGATCCAAAGTCGACGAGAAATACGCGCATGGACGTTGCTTGTCCCCAAAAGACTGTGTCAACACTGACAATGCACAACCTTCTTTCTCGTGGACGTACAATGTAAAAGGCTTACTGTAGTCGGGGGTACAGCAACCAGTGCTGTTTGTTGTGGAGGGAGGCGAGCGGCACCACTTCCTGGTTGCTCCATCGGAGGCGGCCATCTTCGGTGGGTTGACGCGCTAGTCTCCCACTCCGCCTAACCTATTTAGTCCCACACTTGCCCGCGCAGCGGTGACGCGCAGCGGTAGCGCCATAGACGCGCCAAAGAGAAGCCAGTCTGCGCCAGTCCGCGTCCAGACGCGTCCTGCTGACTGGTGTCTAGGTTTCGTTTTACCATGGTAGGCCCTCCTTTGTCTTATGATTTTTCATCGCTTCTCGCTCTTCGTCTCTCCATTAGTCGGACATGTGATCACACGTTCCTACCATCCCACACTGATTACGTCTGTAAAATTTGTAACTGGAGCCCTTCTCCCCTTCTTTCCCGCCCTTTACCTCCTATTCATGAATGGAGATTGTTTCTTCTAAATTGTAGGTCCGTCTGTAAACATCACACCGAACTACACTCATTGATTGAAGAGCTTAACCCCCACGCTCTTTTCCTAACGGAAACCTGGCTTCACACAGACAATGACCCAGCTATCGTCTGGGCGATTCCACAAGGATTCACGTTAAAGAGACTGGATCGCCAGACTGGGAGAGGTGGCGGAGTGGCCATTGTTTATCGTGACAGCTTCAAATGCCGAATCACCCCCACCACTTCAGCAACCTGCGAAAGTTTACACTTTTCGCTAGAATTCTCCCCCACCACCACCTTCTCTGGCATCCTAGCTTACCGCCCTCCTGGCGCTCTTAACAATTTCATTACGAAAATTACGGATCTTACTGCAAGTATCGTGTTATCCTCACCCAATTTCACCTTGCTGGGGGATCTCAACTTGCATCTAGACGATCCTCACGATACTGCAGCCAATACTCTTTGTTCCAACCTTCAAGCGCTGGATTTACATCAAAAGGGGTTTCATGTAACCCAAAACAGAGGCCACTTGCTTGACCATATTTACAGCAATATTGATGTTCTCATAGTTGAGCCCCCTAATCCATTACCTTGGACGGATCACTTCTTGATACCCTTTACCTGGCGTACAAATTCCCCTCCCTCCACCCACGGCCTCGTTAAACATCGAGGTAGGAAATGGTCCTCTCTCCCCCTCCCTGATTGGGAAGCTGCCCTGGTTAGAGATAAACCTAGGAAGACACTGAATGCCAACACAGCAGCCAACAACTTTGATGATTGGATCACCTCCACACTTAACAGGGTCCTCCCTGTACAGGCTAGTAACCTTACAAAAAGACCTAAAGCGGCCCCATGGTTCACTCCCACTCTCAAGACCATGAAATTAGTTTGTCATAAACACGAAAGAGCCTGGAGACAGGACTACTCCAAACTTAGGAAGGATGAATATAGAGCGGCCATTAGGCTCTATAAACAGGAGTTAAAGGCTGCACAAGCCTCTTTTTACGGTAACAAAATCAATATAGCCGCCAATGCCCCAAGGGAAATTTTTAAAATTGTCAAATCAATCATCTCCCCCCCTGGAGAATGCCCCTCTGCGGATGGTGCCCAAAACCGCTGCAATGATTTGGCTGCTTTCTTTTCTGAAAAAATTCAGACTATATACTCCTCTTTTGGGAATGCCAACAACGATTCGGAACCCCTCGTCTCCACAGCCTCTGAGGCCTCTGTCTCTTGTAGGCTTGATACAATTCCACTCCTAGATATTCCGGTCTTAGACAGACTTATTTCCAAAACTACCTCTGGTTCCCCCAATGACCCAGCACCCCCTCAGACCCTCATTAAGGCTATGGACGTGATCCGCCCGGTCATATTGGACGTGCTCAACACTTCCATCTCCTCTAAAGCCGTACCTCCGTCATGGAAATGTGCGATGGTGAGGGCCTTGTTGAAGAAGCCCAATCTTGACCAGTCCAACTTGGCGAATTACCGTCCTGTCTCCCTGCTCCCCTGGTTAAGCAACTGCTGGAGAGGCACGTAAATAACATCTTGATGAACTATTTGGAATCAAATTGCCTTCTGCGTGCCTCTCAGACAGGGTTTCGCCCTTTACATGGGACTGAAACCGCCCTCCTTGCGGTAACAGAGGAAGCAAGAGCAGTGTTAGACCGAGGTGGAAAAGTCGCCATCATCTTATTAGACCTCAGCGCCGCGTTCGACACGGTAAACCATGTCACGCTATTACAACGACTGGCGGACATGGGCGTGTCGGGCGCGGCCCTGGAATGGCTGACATCCTTCCTGGCTGACCGCTTCTTCCAGGTCTTTGAGGGTGAGGCGGTGTCACCTAAACATCCACTCAGGTGTGGGGTTCCTCAGGGCTCCTCCCTGAGCCCCACCCTGTTTAACACCTACATGGAACCCCTAGACAGGATAGTCCATCCCTTCGGTGTGCATATTGTCACCTACGCAGACGATACCCAACTGGTGGTCTCCTTAGACCACTCGGAGGGATCGTCCAACACCTTAGGCCCCTGTCTGGAGGCTGTTGCCAGATGGATGCAATCGTCCTGTTTAAAACTTAACGAGGAGAAGACAGATGTCATTTTATTGGGTAATCCTTCTCCCTCTGTCTTTGCATCCATCTGGCCACCATGTCTGGGCCCGCCCCCTGTCCCCAAGCCCCAAATAAAAAGCTTGGGCATCTGGTTCGATACAGCCTTGAACTTCTCGGCCCAAGCCACAAAAACCGCAGCTACCTGTTTTGGATTGATGAGGATGCTGCGGGAGGTGCTCCCTCTGCTTCCATTTCAGGCAAGGAGGATCCTGGTCCAGGCCCTTATACTATCTCTCCTGGACTACGGGAACGCTCTCTATATGGGAGCCCCATCCTTTGTCACTCAGAAGCTCCAAGTCACCCAAAACAGTGCGGCCCGTCTACTCTACAATCTTCCTCGCTGGCAGTCAGCAAGGAATGCCCTAAGGGAGCTTCATTGGCTCCCCATAGCGGCTAGAGTACAATTCAAGGCCATGTGTATTCTACACAAAGCCTTCTATCGCCTGGGCCCTGCAATCTTACAGCCCTTGGTCACTCCCTATGCCCCGTCCCGCTCCCTCCGATCTGGTACCCTCCAACTGACTACCTCTATCAGAATTAGGAAAGCCCGCTGGGGAGGCCGCTCTTTTTCACACACTGCGGCTAAGCTTTGGAACACTCTTCCTCTACCCCTGCGAGGAACTACTAATCATCTTTCCTTCAGGAAAGCCCTGAAAACCCATTTGTATGCTAAATTCTGCTGATCTGCCCGAGCCTGCGCTAAGTAAGCTTTCAGTCATAAGCGCTACGAGGCCTCCGGGTAGATAGCGCTATATAAGTGCAATTTTCATTCATTCATTCAATACAGGAGCCGAACACAATGCATCCCGCAATTCTGAAAAACTTTTCTGACACTCTTTAGTATCCCACTTTAGACCATGGGATGGGATTCGGTGTATCTTTACAAGTTAATGCCACCAAAGGTTTGGCCAATAAGAAAGCACGCACTTCTCTCTGTGTTCTTGGCACACTCAACTTTGCAATTTGCTGGATTCTTTCTGGGGTCAGTTTCCTTCCCTCCTTCGATAAGAGGTGACCTAGGTAGGTCACTTCTTGTCGGCAATATTGCAGCTTCGAGAGAGACACTTTGTGATGCAAATCAGACAAATGAAGCAACAACCACAATGTGGCTTCTTTGCAACTCTCCTCAGTATCTGCGGCAACTAACAAATCATCGACGTACTGAATAAGGGTAGCGCCATCAGGTAAAGCAATCTATCGAGCTGTGTTTTCAAAGCCTGGCTGTATATTGACGGGCTTTCGCAGTAGCCTTGAGGAGCGCGCTTGAAGCGGAAGCTTCGGCCTCCTAAACTGAAGCCAAAAATATCCCTGCTCTCCTCGGCAATTGGGATGCTGAAGAAAGCGTTCTTCAAGTCGATCACTGAGAACCAAGCCGCTGAAGCTGGAATCATAGTCAATAGGGCAGTTATATCAGGGACAGCCGGAAACTGTTGCACAACGATCTTATTAACCTCTCTGAGATCAATCACGAACCTGTAAACAGGTGGCTGGGAGGAATCAGTGCGTTTCAGAACAGGCAGAACAGGACTATTACAAACATTGCCTTTCGTCTCTTCAATTACATCTTTATCAATCAGGTCATATATGATTGCTAACAATGCCTTTTCACCTTCACTAGAGATTTTGTACTGGGGAATGCGCGGCATTCTAACATTGGCTTTCAATGTCACAACGTATGGTGATATTTCCAAAAGACCCACATCATTAGGACCAGTAGCCCAAAGAATATCCGGGAGAGAAGACAATTCTGCTGGGAGTTTATCCTTCGATAAATACATCGCGGAAACCACTTTCTTACCCAGTGTAAGTTGTACTCCCGAAGGAGAACAGTACAAAGTCGCATACAATCTTTTCAACAGGTCCAATCCCAACAAATTTTCACCACAACCTGTCGTCAGGATGAGGGGTGCTTCCAATTCACAAGGTCCAATAGAAAGTGGCATAGGACTAGAAATCGGGTTCCTAACCGGGGCGCCAGAAAAACCTAAAGAAACATTCATTTCGCCGGGCAAAGGTGCGCCAGGGAGTTTTGAGTGCATAATACAACTCTTTGTAGCACCAGTATCCAACAGAAAAGGCTCTGACACACCTGATGTAATCACCTCAACATAAGGTCCACTCTGATCTATTGGAACTGAAACAACTCCCTCTCTCAGTCCATGGCTGTCCTAGCAACCATTACCTACCATATTCTCATCTTCTGCATAGTAGTCATCAGCATAGTACTGAGCTGTTCTACCAGACGCGTTATTCTGCTGGTCAAAACTATTCATTGAATTCTGTGGTGGAAACGAACGTGCATTTTGATGGAACGCACCGCGTCCCCTACCTCTAGGCATTTGTTGAACACCACGACCTCGCACACCAGAAGCGCCACTCGTACGTTGCAACAAGACCGGACAACTACTTTTAAAATGACCTTCCTCTTTACAATACGCACACTGATTGGGTCCATACTGTAAACGTTGTTGAGGAAACTCGTTTCTTTGCGAATTCCTCGAATATTGCTGAGGCTGCTGATAAACGCGCTGATTATTAGTGCGGGGTGGATACGCCTGTTGCATCAGAATTTTAGTTTTTAATTCCTTAGTCTTTTTGTCCGCTTTCTCTAACTCATCTTTGCGCCTATTTTCGTAGTACTGGGCTGTGGCTAAGATCTGTGCTGACGTGGAGACAGCCCAAGCACTCTCAGAATCCTTCAACTTAGCACACAACTCCAGAAGTAAGTTATGTACAAATTTGTCGACGAACAATCTCTGGCCACCTTCGGTAGCCATATCCTGACCGCTATGATCTACAAAAGTCTCTTCGAATCGCGTGAAAAAGTCAGACACAGTCTCGTCCGTCTTCTGCTTACACGCAGACAACTTGTCCCAGTTTATACGTAATTCGGGCATTAGAGTCTTCATATATGTTATTATTCTACCAGGAAGTTCCGCAATTAAAGGTTCGGGTTTAGCACCACCAATTTGTCTGCTATCTACAGCAGCAATATTGACCCATGTGTCACCTAACTCTTGATCGTGATCGGCGTGGCGAATCCTTCCCCATAAAGGCTGTGGAACCACGTTCCCAAACAACATGTCTATATCGGCTAAGTTCATAATGCATGAGCTTACAGTCTGTGATAACTCCTTATAATACCCTGCAGGATTTTTACGGGGGTTAGGTAATGTCTGTTTGAGAGCCAAAACTTCAGATCTCTTCCAAGGAACATGTACCCATACATGCTGAAAATGCGGCAGAATGGCTGGGTTGGCATTTGCATCCCCTTCCCTCCATACCGGCGGAACCTCTCTCATGGGATATTGTTGCGCCTTTTTTCTACCGGGTGTGTCACACTCAGATAGTGATCGAGAAGTGCCCCCTTTACTCCGATACGACAACAATGTCGCAACCGCTCTTTCAACATCGGCGCCTACGATCATGCCCTCCGAGAACTCGAACCGCACACGGTATAATTCAGGCATATCGTGTTCCGGATCATTTCCCTCCAAATCTTCACAGAGAAATATACACATTTGCTCAAAAACATATCTTTGCTTCGATGCTTCCCATTGACGGAAGACTTCCACGACAGACTGTACATCATATCTCACAGTATCCATAACCCATTTACATGCTAACCAATTCAGTAATTCTCTCTCTTGATAGTCAGGCAGTTGACTCCGCAACTGTCTTTGTTCTATGCTAGGGGTTGTATTAGGAGACCCAAAGAAAGGTGAGAAAAGACCAGCAACAGTGTTGGCCAAAGGACAGAAACACCAGGAGAGACGTGTTGGGGTGAAGCAGAGGTGAAAGTAGTAGCAGAGGTAGTATTAGGATAAGTAGTCGGAACAGTAGGCGAAGTCGTAGGGAACATAGATGGAGTAGGTAGCAAAGGCGGCGGCCCTTGAGGGGGCTGCGCTGGTAGAGTAGGAACCAGCTGAAGAGGAGCTGGTGTTTGCGGCAGAACCTATGGTCCAACAATGGGGGGTTGCACAACCAAAGGTTGCTGGGGTGCTGTAGCATTTTGCGCATAAGGAGGTGGTGAACTCAGTAAATGAGACATTAAAGGATCTTTATCAAGTCTTTCCTCGGATTCTTGTCTTTTGCGTGGCAAAACTGGGTAGCACTTATCTACCGCTAACTTTCTACTTCTAAGAATTTGTTCACTCTCTCGCTCTTCCTCATTATCTCGGAACGCAACGGCAGCTTGTACCATTGACATACCTCGTTTATTTTTCTTCGCTAATTTCATTTCTTTCTGCTTTGCTTCTTTGTGCCATAGGCGAAAAGAGTCAAACATTGCCGGCCGGGCTTTCTTCTTAAAAAGTTTTACCTCTAGATTATCTAAAACCTCTGTGTCAAAACTACCATATTGGGTCCATTTTAGAACACCATCGTTTCTGGTGTATCGGATCCAGACTTCATTATATGTGATGGGGCCTACGCCGTGTTTCACATAGAGCTCATATGTTGGAGTTCCAATCGGAGGAACCGGTCACGAATCCTCCAACCGGGAATCCCTATTACAACCAAGGCAAAACAAATTTCCTAGTCTGCTAAGACCAGGCATCTTCGCTCTCTAGTCTAGCTTCAAACTTCGAAGGATTATCGAATACGATAGCCTTGTGAATACACGAGTCCTTCGGTTTTGGCACTTGCAAGTTCCAAACAAAACTGTCCTGAAGGATACCCAAAAACTAAGAACAAAACTAAGGACTGGGAGAGGCTCCACTTATACTTAACTGAGGTATCGATGACGTCACCAGAAGACTTGTTTATCGTTTTGCTCTACAAATCATCAAGGGTCCAAAACAGGGCGATAGTCAGGGCAGCAGTCCTTCGTAGCCGTCGGGACGCGGGGAACCTCACTGCAAAGACCTTCGGACCACGTCGACATGCAGGGGTCGCTGAAGTGGTTGGCCGTCCTCCGGAATTTTCACACAAAGCTCCTCACGAACCTCTGGCTTGGACCGGTACCGCTGATACCGCTCCACGATGGGCGCCAACTGGAGTTCCGGGTTTTTATGGACCCAGCGGTGCCAGGGAATACACCTGAAAACTCCTGAGTCCTTCCTGTTTCAGACTACAGAAACACAGAGTCTTCTAGGTGAAGTCAAAGATCGTATTTATTGGCTGCAGCCAGTAACAGATATCCTAGAAGTACAACAGCATGAAGCACATGTATGTTCTCAGGAGACTACTCTCTTTTACGAAGCCAGCCTTCTTCTTTTATACCAAAAAATGTGCTTTAGGCAAAGATTCCTTATTTTACAGTTGACCATACAAATATTTTTACTACAAAGGAAAAGCAAAGTCATGATGACAAGCCCACATTTCTGTCCGCCCAGCTCATAATATATTACCCGGCGAGGTCCAGTATTTCCATCAGATATCGACGGACCCCCAATAAAATCGGGTACCTCCTCCTCGTAAAGTAAGTCATAAAGCAAGAAACAGGGACAGGTGTGTGCAAGATTAGGCATGGTTTGTGTGCGATGAAAGGTTTATGATATGTTGTGCCTTGATACTAATCTGGCTTGGCCGCTGGGAGAGGACCTGGCCGAACAGGTTTGGCTTTGGGCGGAGGAGTCAGCTTGCCCAGGTCACAGAGGAGTCAGCTAAGGTGTACGTGTCCTTCAGGTCGGTTTCGGCCTTTAGTCATTGCCTTATGTGAGGGCAATCACAAAATGGCTGCCGATCCCAAAATGGAACCCGTGGGTTTCGGACGAGAAATCCGATTTCAGGGTGTTTCCGTCACTCGAACACGACGGAAATGCTTGTGCATAGTATTCGAACCATTACCGGTCTGCTGATACCAAAATCGTCATGATACGACCATGTATCTGACACGGGTCCAGATTTTTAAGTACCACAGACTCTCCTTTTGCCCTTACATAGGCAATAACCTATACTCATGCTAATCTGAGTCCAGGTCAGTATTCGGAAAGTCATTGAGATGTTGCTGTAGCATCATCCTACTACTTACTTTGTTTCTTGATGTATGTTTCCTTACACATGATGTAGCACAGAGGCCACATATTGCAGGAGCACATTGTAGTCATAAAGCAAGAAACAGGGACAGGTGTGTGCAAGATTAGGCATGGTTTGTGTGCGATGAAAGGTTTATGATATGTTGTGCCTTGATACGAATCTGGCTTGGCCGCTGGGAGAGGACCTGGCCGAACAGGTTTGGCTTTGGGCGGAGGAGTCAGCTTGCCCAGGTCACAGAGGAGTCAGCTAAGGGGTACGTGTCCTTCAGGTCGGTTTCGGCCTTTAGTCATTGCCTTATGTGAGGGCAATCACAAAATGGCTGCCGATCCCAAAATGGAACTCGTGGGTTCCGGACGAGAAATCCGATTTCAGGGTGTTTCCGTCACTCGAACATGACGGAAATGCTTGTGCATAGTATTCGAACCATTACCGGTCTGCTGATACCAAAATCGTCATGATACGACCATGTATCTGACACGGGTCCAGAATTTTAAGTACCACAGTTGGCATGTACTAATAGTGAATTACAGCCATATTCGTTTTTCACTATTGTAAGGTAACCTGCTCTCCATTAGTTAGAATGGGCTGCCGGGGTTATTAATGTTATAATCCTAGATGGCTCGGGGAGCATGGTGCAATGTCGAGTTTGGTATCCCTGAACTCGGGGTTTAATAACGCATCCGTTTGTGTGGATGGTTTTTGGACTCTGGGTTTGAAAATAGCACTTTTAGAAAGTGGCTATTTTCTTGTCTAACTATTTCTGGTTTCTGCTGGTTTGGTGTGTGTGACAGGAGCTGGGTGGCTCCAGAGGTCTGAATGAGTCAGTGTGGGATGAGTGGGACATTTGCATTGAGAGTAGGGGGAGAGTAGCTTCTGATAGCCTGCCCTGCCTGACACAATGCTGGCTCCACCTCCTGCCAGGCGACTGATGGCTCTGTGCCTGCCAGGGACGATCCTGGCCCCACCTCCTACCAAGAGACCCATAGCTCTGCTCCTGCCAGTGAAAATGCTGGCTCCACCTCCTGCTGGGCGTCTGAGGACCCAGCCCTGCACAGTGAATAGGCCAGGTGCCTCTGCCTGGCTACACCCACAACAAACCCAGGATGAGGGGAATTTCCCTGCATGGATAAAGGGATTAAAGCCAAAAAGGGGTATAAGAGAAGGACCCCTGAACCAAGACTTTAGATCACTTCTGACAAGGAACCCTTAACCAAGGACAAGAAGCCTGCTGATCCAAGGACTTGCCTACCCCTTCTGCCAATGTGCTGTTTGCTGAGGGGAATCCTGTAGTGCTTCTTTATTTTTGCCAAGGAACCAGGTGATAGGAACTGTGTGTGTACTCTCAAGCTTTGCTAAAGAAAATCTCCAAGGGCTGGAAGAGTGCCAGCCTCCTGTTGAAGTCACAGGGCTAAAAGACTTCATCTGCTAAAAGTGCTTGTTGCTGAAACCTGAAAGTCCAGCACCTCTGAAAGAAACCAGCAATCTCGACGCCGACGGCCGCCGCCGAATCCAGCTCGACATCGTGAGTAACGGCTCCAGTTTCCCGCTTCCTCGACGCCGGCCGCCGGGCCCGCTCGAGGCCAGCAGCAACGCCAGTGAGTAGTGAGTTTGGCTCCAGCTCCAAGTGACCCCGTGTCTGCACCGCTGCTGATCGATGCGATGCGGTGCAGACTTCGAGCACTCTCGAAGCCGTGAGCGCTGCTCACTCTTGCAACATCATCATCGACATCGACGACGACGCCGTATCCTGCTTCGCCTCTTGAAAGCTGCTCCTGCCTGACATCTGTCGACGCCGCTGCAGATCGCCCCGACTCCGAGGCCCCATCAACGCCGAAGACTCGACGCCGGACATCTCGACGCCGCTGATCATCGTGTGCTTCGCTTTTCCAAGGTACTGTGTTGTGGGGGTCTGTGCGACTCTGGGCTCGACGTCGAGCGCCTCGCGGTCGACGCCAAACCTTTGGATTAAGTTTGACTCGACGTCGTGTGACTCCCGTGTAGGTTACATTGTTGCCAAGAACTGTGTTTTACCGAAGAAGAGTTACTTTTGTTACTAAAGACTTTGTGCTAAGAAGAAAATACACTTGAACTATTATTTTTCCTTCCAAGAGTATTTATTAAGATTGTGGTATATTTTTGTCGTTATTTGGTCTTGTGCTAAGCCTTATATAAACATCCTTATTTTTATAATACTACTGTGTCGTGTCCATTTGTAGTGTATTCACTTTATTACTGTATGTGGTCATAAATGCTTAACGCACTGCCTCTGAGATAAGCCTGTCTGCTTTGTCAAGCTACCAAGGGGGTGAGCAGGGGTTATCTAAGTGTGTGATCCCCTTGCCCTGACTAGAGGAGGTGAGTCCCTATTTGTCAGAAGTGTATACCTCTGCCAACTAGAGACAGCCAAGTCTAACAGTAGTTAATTGTGTTTTATAATATATTGAATAATCAGAAAAATGCACTAATAAATATTTTGTATTTTTAAAAAAAAAAGAAAAGTGGTTTGAGTGTCACTATTGTGTTCCCTTTAATTATGCTATAGGGAATTGTTTAAGTTGAAGTAGCCCTAGAAAGTTTACATTAGTGTATTTTCCCTGTCTAGGTGTACTGCACCCTAGTTTCTCAGGGGTCCCCTCTTTTTTGCAATACCCAACTCGGTACTACTCACTTTATCGACCTTAGAATGATGAAAGGCAGACTTCCAAACCCACATTTGTGGAATGGATCAAATGGTTGCAGAATTTTGTTATAACATTTGTATCTTGCACATTTTGCCTTTGCGCCAAAAATCTTTCAAGTGGTCCTGGAAATACCGGTCACCCGGAACAGCTGCTATTAACCACTGAGGATAGTTATAAGAAATGATCAGAAAGATGTTTCAACTAATTGCCGAACATGCTAAAAAAAGTTTGGACACAAACATTAACAGTGTTCTCCTCTACACAGTGTCTTATTATCGATCCGGAATTCCGTGCGGTGTTCAAACCTCTAAAATGCATTTGTATATGTGTTTTTATGCCTGGGAACAATATGTTTAATAATGACTATGCAATCTGAACTGAACCTTGGAGGCAGACGCGCGCAGAAATTAAATGTGCTTTGCTGAAAGGTGCCATGGATACCTCTGGAGATGCTGGAATGAAATATAAATGACAAGGGGGCTTTTATGAGGTGCACTGCATGGGGGCCCTATTTGAGGCTGCCGGAGACATGGCAGGGAGAGAAGGCTTCTCTCCATGAAATCAAAGTGACAGCGCTCAAAGGACCTGTAGGTAAAAGGGCCATTCATCATCCGTGTCAGGGGGGCCTCAAATTCTACACACCCTCTGTGACTGGTCCAGTACGGGGCCCAGGCCCGGACTGGCCGTTACGGGCACCAGGCAATCCCATAGCTGCAAAATCGGCCCTGTAACAAAATCGGCCAAAAACCGGCCCCGGCAAAGAGCTCGGCGGCTCCTCCAACCCACCCCCCTCCCCCCGAGTGGGGGCTGTAAATAGTACTGCTGTGAGTAACAAACATTCTTTAACACAGCATCGGCTTGTTTATAAAAGCCACTCTTCGTTATATTTGCTGGATGTGTAAGGCAGTCCCATGCAACGGAGTACCGTCTGAGCTAAATCAGCAAGTCATGCCCCACCACAGAGACGAATCCTTTGTAATTAGAACCAGGGGCACAACAGCCATTGGGCTCAAAGGGCTTCAGGCGCCCCCCCCCCACCCCCGTCATGTGTGTCAGGCCAGGCTGAGACACCTTCCTGGGCACACACACAGCCGCACCCAAGTACTTCACAGGTCTTTAAAAGACCATTTACTTGCTAACGAGGCTTTGTTGTTTTTCCACCCCATCTTAGAGCCCCTTAGAGCCCCTGCATCTCTACTCTGCCTATCGCTGGAAGAATTGCCCCTCCCCCCGAAGTTTTTTCTTAGCCTCCTCCGAAATATGGCTCTAGCTGGGCCTCTGATTAGTACTACATATACGGAACATATGTGTGAAGGAATGCACAGCACTGGCAGGCTTGACCTCATCAATAAATACTGGAAACATGTGAGTAAACAAACTACTCCATGCTACATCTGCTATTATGAAATTAGGGAGGACTGTGACTGGGTTACCGGCCTGTGTGTTACCCTTATAGGCTAGCCAGTCTGTGTGAGACTTCTGTTGACATCTCACACACACCCCCTCCTGTATGGAGGAGCTGGTGATGGTTGTCTGACAAGTATTCTGACCAGAGCCTTGTTGGGCATTTCACCACGGCAACAAATCACGCACTACCACTCAGACTGAACCCTTCTGGCAAGAACCAGAAACACAAAACATACAGGGTGATGGTAGCACTGGCTGTGCTCGAGCTAATCTGTGAATTCTATGAGAAATGTCAGTAAACCGAAAGTTTCACACATGATGGACTAGGCAAGGGAAAGGTTGTAGTAGGCTTGCAGATCAGTGTGTGACGCTTGTGTTGACATCTAATATAACAAGCATTTGCAATGCCATAAGTCTCTTATTTGCGAGAGTTTGAGCTATTGGCATTGTGAATGACAATGGCATAGATGCATCAAGCGAATTTGCGATCGCAATCGCTGCATAACAGTGATTGCGATCGCAAATTCCACCTCCGTAATGCAACAAGTGGAAAAGCAACAATTTGCGAATTCGCAAAACAAAGAATCGCTAAATCCATAGAAACCCCCACTGCGATTCCTTAAAAGTGATTCTCCACATATTCTGCTAATTTAATTGTGCATTCACATTCAAATAGCAAATTAGCAAACAAATCGCTATCCACATGCATCAGCAATCGCAAATAGCGAAAACACCATAATTCGCAACATACGAGTCACAATATAAGGAGAAGCTACACCAGGTGGTAACCATGAAGTCAAAGTGGCAACAAAAAAAGAAATGTTGGAAATACCAAACAGGTGTTGGCTAAATCAAACACACTTAAGGAGACTCATTAGGAGCATGAGGAAAGTCACAATGGCTGGTCTATACATCGTGGCAAGGCGGCTGAGGCTCCGGGCTGCAGCCCAGAACAGACGCAGGATCCATGAACGTATCTTCCGGCTGCGGATTACACTACTGGGGCAGACTGAAGATGAGATCTACTCCAAATACAGCCTCAATGGGGCTAAGATCCTGAAGCTCATCAGAGACCTTGAGCCCCTGATGCAGCACCCAACACGGAGAACCAATGCCGTGCCCACCCATGGCCAGGTCCTGTGCTGCCTACACCTCCTGGCCTCTGGCAGCTTCCAGGGGATAGTCGCAGTTGCAGGGGGTGTTTCCCAGAGTACATTTTCACGCTGCCTACAGAGTTTCCTGGACGCCATGCTGAGTCGGAACCATCACCACATCACCTTCCCAACCACCCAAAAGGACTTAACGCAAACTAAACTGGACTTCTATCAAACCGCCCATTTCCCCCATGTAATTGGCTGCATCGACTGCACCCACATAACATCTGTCCACCCGCAGAGACCGAATACATGTACCGGAACCGCAAGTCATATCGCTCCCTCAACATTCAGGTGGTCTGCAATGCGAAGACCATCATTACAGACATTGTGGCACAATACCCAGGGAGCACGCATGATTCATTTATCTTCCAGCACAGCGGCATACACACCCGCTTGGTCAGGGGTGAATTTGGCGAGGGACATCTCCTAGGTAAGTACACATGCCCACATACAGTATGTTAAGACCATGTTGCCACGCATAACAGGCACTGACCCTCTGCTCCTCCCTTCGGGTGACAGCGCCCACGCCCTCTGTGAATACCTTCTCACCCCATACCTCAACCCAGCGACACCACAGGAACATAGGTACAATGGTGCCCATATACACACCAGAAACGTGACTGAGCGAACATTTGGCCTGTTAAAGAGTAGATTCCGCATCCTCCAAAAGACCAGCGGGGCCCTCAACTACCGGCCCGAGATCTGCTGCCGCATCATGGCCGTGTGCGCCATGCTGCACAATATTGCCACCAAGCGGAGGATACCTGTTGAGGTGTTTAGTAGTGAGTCGGAGGGGGACGACCTGCCACCTGCACATGTTCATCATGCACACTGGGAAAATCCTGCTGAAGGTCACAGGCGCTGCGCGCACATCACACAGAACTATTTCTAGTGCATCCATACCCCTCACACAACACTGCACTCATGCAAGCCGCATCAATGATTGACATGAGGAAGATTTTTTGTCAAAATAAAGCTTTTGTTTATTTCACAAGGTCTCAATGTGCTTCCATCAGCAACAAATAAGGGTACAGCTTTTAAACATTCAAGGTTACGTAACCTGAGCTGGCGTACATGGTTGCCTCACCACAGCACAGCCTGAAATGTAATACAACTAGCGCCTCCTGCCGCACGCACCCTGTCACCTCTCACCCTCTACGTTAGGCTGGGTCTGTCGGGATGCAGTGTTGGGCCGGGCACTGCGCCTCCTGTCTGTTTGCACCAGCACAGACAGGCTGCTGAGGCTAGATGCCCCTTCACTGGCATCATCCCCCCCCCCTGCATTGCTATGGTCTGCCGCCTGTTGGTGCTCCACAGCGTTGGTGACCTGCTCCAGGGCCCTTGCTACGTCAGCACAGCATTGGACCATCTGGATTTGCATGGCCGATGATCTTCGTAAGAGCTGGGATCTGGCGTTCCCGATCAGGTGATTGGAACGGTGTAGGCTGACAGCCGTGTTAGCAGCAGCCTGTGGCGTCTGCGGGTGATGTCCTGCTGATGTTGCATGCTGTTTTGTATAGCTGCAGCTGCATTGCTGCTACGTGCTACACCTGTTTGCAGTGCACACGCAGCATCTGAGCCTCAATGCCCAGGCCCACGTTGTGTGCGTGTTGCTCCATGGCTGCTGTCGTGGGCACGGAGTGCTGCTGCCTTGACCTGCTGCTGGCGTGGGCCCGCACACTTGCTGTGGTTCGTGTCTGCCTCCTGGGTGGGGGTGGGGTCTGCTCTACTTCCATATGTGCCGAGACGTGATGTTGTGCTCCGCCTGTAGCTGCAGGGGTGGCCCTGGATGTCGGTGCAGGGGCAGGCTGCCTCTCCCCCTCCGTCTTGAGGTTTTGTAAATTACGAAATTGTTCGTGCTCAGCCTCCATTTTGAGATCGCCGCCATTTTGTGTTGCCCTCACTCAGGCAGCTCGGCGAACGCGATGTTTTTTTTCATTTCTGCTTTGCGTGTCAGGTGGCTTCCTCGCCTATGTTTACTAACGAGTGTCAGGGTCTGGCCGAGTACACTAATTCCTGTGTGAGCTGATTAATCCCTGTCCGGACTACATGTCATTTCACACCATTGTTTCCTTTAAGTTATCTTATCTGCTGTCCTTCGCTACTCATCTCATGCATTCTCCTGTTTCTCGACTGTCCTTCTACGACACACAGCTGTGTTTTCTCTGCTAGTAAATCGAACTGTGTGGGTTCATTTGTGGTTTACTTAAAGGGTCGAGTGACAAACATTCTCGGGAACTTGAGTTGTTTTTGGACTTAAAGTATTGTCTATAACGTTTGCCTATAGCTCATGCTCGTGTGTGATTGCATTTTTGCATTGTGCTGTATGATATATAAACTTGTGCGCCACGGAGTTAAGTGGCAGTCTCTTTTGAACCTCGTTGTACTGACGACTTCTAAGACCACTGTACTAGCTGCAGCTAATAAATATCATCTTCTATGCCAGACGCAGAGTCTGTGTCTCTGTTTTGAAAAGGCAGGTGAATCCCGGGGATTTAGGCGTACCCTGCGCCACAGGGCCTTAAGGCTGCGGTTCTCCAACTGGCGCCCAATGTGGGGCGACTTCAGCGGTAGCGGTTGAGCTCGAGGGTCGTGAGGAGCCCGCAGGAAAACTCCGGAGGAAGCGCACCACGTAATCAACCCCTGTATGTCGGAAGTGGACCAAAGGTCTTTGACGGCGCGGCTACTCTTCTCTGACAGCTGCTGACGATTGCTGCCCTGACTGTCGCCCTGCCTTGGACCCTTCTGAAGTTTTGGTAGAGCGAGACGATAGACGGACCTTCGCTGGCGCAGAACGATTTTTAGTTAAGTATTTGGTGGGTCGCTCCCAAAGACCTTTGTTTTGTTTTTATTCTTAGTCTTTGTTCAGTCATTGCAATAACTGAAGCAAAGGGGTAAGTACGATTGTACTGTGTCATTTATTTATACCCTTTGTTGTTTGTGATCAGTCTAGAGAAGTGACGATGCCTGGGCTGAGTAAGTTCAAAAGATTTTGTTGTTTGGGTTGTACAAGGGATTCCCAGTTGGAGGAGTTATGTCCTATTCCTCCGGTTGGAACTCCGACTTATGAGCTCTATTCGAAACATGGTATTGGTACCATTTCCTTTAACGAGACATGGGTCTGATATACGAAAAATAGTGGAGTTTTGAGTTGGCCACAGAATGGTAGCTTTGATCCCGCTATATTGGATAATTTGGAAAATATTCTGTTCAGAAGAAAAGCCCGGCCGGCTATGTTTGACTCTTTTCGCCTCTGGCGTAAAGAAGCCAAACAGAAAGAAATTAAACAGGCGAAAAAGGATAAGAAAGCAGAAGACATGTCAGTCCTTCAGGCTGCCCAGCAGTTTAAAGATAACGAAGTAGATGATGCGAAGGAGATATCAGAGAGACAACATCGTATGGCAATAGATAGATGCTATCCGGTGTTGCCTACTTCCTCTTCAGCTAAGAGTAAGGAATTGGAAGAAGATCCCCTAATGACTTGCTTATTGAATTCACCTCCGCCCTATGTTCAGAATGGGACTGCACCTCCGTTACCCCCTCCTGTTGCTCAACAAGTGGTTGCTCCATTACCGATTGTCCAGCGACAGCTCAGCCCCTTAATGCTTCCTTGTCTACTTCTGCTATGCCTTCACAGCTTGTACTTCAGCCCCCACCTTCTCCCGCTCCTATTCTTCGACATGCTACGTCTCCGTCTCCATTGCCTTCTACATCTATGATACCCCCTATTCTTTCGAGGGATTCCCCTGTTTCACAGAGGAGGATAGCAGATGCAGTTACAAATTTCTTCTCTCCTTTTGTTAGGTCCCTAAACATGTCTCCAGCTTTTTCTAGACAACAATCTCGTTGTCAGCTTCCTTTTGCAGACGAGAAAGTAGCTCTGGGTTCTCTTGCTCGCAAACGGATTGAGCATGGGCCAGAATATAGTACAGATGATATTATGAGTTGCTTTCATCAATGGGGGGAGCCCACGCAGAGTTTTGTTTTCAACATCATGTGTCAAACTCTTATCAGAGGTTGGGAAGATATGGAGTTAGATACAGTCACTTCGGACCTTCTGAAATTACAAGGTGATTTTGATAAAGGTTTTATTGTAGGACAACGAGTTGAGGAGGTGGTAACTAGACTCATTGCGTTTCGAACAATGTTTCTATCTCTGTCCTTTTCCGAGGTTGATTCCGTCGATAAAAAGAGTACCAAGAATTATCCAATGCGTGAAGTCCCTCCCGTATGGAGAGGCGCGGTGGTTGGTCCACCTGCTGTCCCTGCTCATTTCCAGCGTATATGGGTTCACGAACCCTGGAAGAGGTCTGAAGTATTGGCGCTTAAGCAGACTCTTCCCGATCCCCGTAAAAATCCTGCAGGATATTACAAAGAATTGTCCCAAACAGTTGATGCCTGTATTATGAATTTAGCCAACATTGATATGTTATTTGGGAATGTTTTTCCGCAATGTATATCGCCACGGATTTATAGGGAAGATCATTTGGCCAAATTAGGTGGTGATTGGGCTGCTATTAGAGCTGCGGATGCGAATCAGGTGGGTGGTGCAAAACCCGAGGATTTAATTACGGCTCTTCCAGGTAGAATAATTGAATTGATGAACACAATGATGCCGGCGGTACGAGTAAATTGGGATAAGTTGGCCGTGTGTGAGCAAAAGAAAGATGAAAGTGTTTCGGATTTCTTCACTCGTTTTGAAGAAACGTTTATAGACCATAGCGGTCAGGATTTGAGTGTAAAGGGTGGCCAGCGATTGTTTGTAGACAAGTTTGTATATAATTTACTGCCTGAATTATCAAATAAACTGAAGAGTTCTGAAAGTGCATGGGCTGTCTCTTCTCCTGCCAAAATATTGGCTACTGCACAGTATTATGAGAATAAGGATAAGGAGGAGAAGGAGAAGCAAGAGAAGAAAAATAAGGATTTGAAAACTAAAATTCTTTTACAGCATGCGTATCCGCCTCGTTTGAATCAGCATCAGCAAAACACTCAGTTTCAGCAGCCTCCACAGTTTCAGAGACTGTTGCAGAAACCTGAGTATTTTACGCCGAGACCTTCATTAGGTCCTAATCAATGTGCATATTGTAGGGAGGAAGGACATTTTAAGAGTAGTTGTCCAGTTTTATTACAGCGTAATAATGGGATGTCTGCTTCTTGAGGTCGAGGTAATTTTCAGACGGGATCTAGGGGACGAGGACGAGGTGCGCCCTCTGAGGAGCAGCATTCTCGCGTCCCATCTACATCAAAATATTTTGATCAGCAGGCAGTTCCGTCTACGCAGTATTACAACGATGATTATTATGTTGAAGAAAGTGCTGACAATTTTCAGACTGAATAGGACAGCCAAGGATGAAGTGAGGGAGTTGTGTCGATCCAGTAGATCAAGATGGACAATATGTCACTGTTAATACAATGGGTGTCTCAGAACCGTTTCTTTTGGATACTGGTGCGATGAGAAGTTCGATTATTCATTCTAAACTCCCTGGGGCCCCTTTGTCTGGCTTAATAAATACTTCTGTGGGATTTTCTGGTGCTCCAGTTTGTAATCCGGTTTCTTGCCCCCTGCCTGTGTCGATTGGTCCTTATGATTTGGAAGCTCCACTGATATTGACGACTGGATGTAATGAGAATTTATTGGGTTTAGACTTGCTAAAAAGATTGCATGCAACATTGTATTGTGCCCCCTCTGGTGTGCATCTCACATTGGGAAAAAGATTAATGTACCCTATGTATTTATCTCGGGACAAGTTTCCACCTGAGTTATGTTCTCTCCCAGAAAGTCTTTGGGACACGGGTCCGAATGACGTGGGTCGTCTTGCGATCCCACCGTATGTCGTCACAGTTAAGGATAATGTTTGAATGCCATGCATCCCTCAATATCGTATCTCTAGTGATGGAGAGAGAGCATTATTAGCCATTGTTGATGACTTCATTCAGAAAGGTGTGGTCGAAGAGACTAGAGGCAATGTCTGTAATAGCCCTGTTCTCCCGATCCTTAAAAGAACGGATCCTTCACAGCCTCCTGTCTATGGATTTGTTATTGATTTAAGGGAAGTCAACAAAATAGTGGTACCACAGTTTCCTGTTGTGACAGACATTACAGCCTTATTGACGATGATTCCTGCCTTGGCAGCTTGGTCCTCAGTGATAGACCTTAAGAATGCTTTCTTTAGCATTCCCATTGCTGAGGAGAGTAGGGATATTTTTGGTTTCTCTCTAGGTGGCCGAAGTTTTCGCTTTAAGAGAGCTCCTCAAGGCTATTGTGAAAGTCCCTCTATTTAAAGTAAAGCTCTTAAATGTCAACTTGATACCTTTCCTTTGCCTCCAGGTGCTACGCTTGTTCAGTATGTGGATGATTTGCTGGTGGCTGCTGATACGGAAGATGTGTGTAGGGATGTGACTGTGGCGTTGTTGCATCATTTGGCTGTTTTGAATCATAAAGTATTGAGATTAGCTATTGCCTTAAAGATGTTGTTAACCACGACCTTCTGATATCTCAATTTATTAATATCAATTCCATCATTGAGGGTATCTTTACTAAAAAACCCTCAGCTAATAAAACGACAAAACTGGGATGGTTTGATAAGCCCTGTATTGTAACCTTACGGGAACTAAAACGAGTTTTAGGGCTCAAACCCCGTGATGGCATTAGCATCAAAGAAGCAAGGGTTAATTACAAACTGGCTATCTCTAACAGGAAAAAGGTATTACAGAGAGAAGCTTGGGATAAATTGAATGAAGCTGTTGAGACAAAAAATAGTAAACTCTACTGGGAAATAGTCAACAGTCCATTCTTAAATTCGGAAGGCGTCCCAGAAATTACTTCTTATGTTGCTTGCGAGGACTGGGTCTCTCATTTCACCAGTATTTTTAACCCAGAAAAGGTATCACTGACCCTACCTCTTGTTGATTTGCCAACGTGGTCACCTATACCTTTGGAAATTACGCTGCAAGAGGGACTAGAAGGCCTTGCTAATAGCAAGGGGGGGAAGGCCCCGGGACCTGATGGGGTGCCCATAGATCTATTAAAAACAGAACCTAACCTGTGGGCCCCCATTTTGGTTAGGACCTTCAACTGTGCAGCAGAAGGTAATTTCCCTCCCTCTTGGGGTCAATCGGTTATTGTCCCCTTATATAAAAAAGGCAGCAAATCCGAGGCCTCCAACTATCGGCCAATTTCTTTATTGGATGCCTCAGTAAAGGTTATGAGCAGAATTCTGCTCAAAAGATTAGAAACTTGGGCAGAAGACATGAGTATTTTAACTAAAGTGCAATACGGCTTCAGGGAGGGGATGGGTACCTTGGAGCAATGCGTGAACTTGGATCTTTTAATTAACAAATACACAGTGGCCAAAAAAGGTAATTTATGTTTATGTTTTGCTGATCTGAGCAGCGCATTTGATTTAGTTGATCATGGCATTCTATGGCAGGTTTTACTGGAGTTAGGAGCACCGAAAGAAATAGTACATTTCCTGGATAGGCTTTACCAGAAACTTTCTTGTAAAGTCCGATATGGTAGCCATGGCGAATGCACACCATTCTTCAAGGTATCTAGGGGCATCCGCCAAGGATGCGTACTAGCTCCTCTTTTATTTTCTCTTTTTATTAACTGTGTAGATCGCACCTTAGCCACCATATCAGCAGACGCCCCGCAGATTGGAGGCAATTCTGTCTCAATCTTACTTTATGCGGATGACGCAGTACTTTTATCACGCACTCAGATAGGCTTACAACGTCTCATTGATGGTTTTATGTTGTTTATACAAAACAGGAGACTCTGTGTAAACAAATCCAAGACCTATGTTATGTTGTGCGGTGAGTCAGCCAATAAACTAAAGTCCAACTTCTATCTAGACAGCGATAAAATGTTACAAGTTAAAACATTCTGTTATTTAGGAATCACCTATGCCAATGATGGATCCTGGAAATCAGAGCTTGAAAATGCTAGGTTGAAAATGACTCGTTGTACCAGTAGTGTTTTTCGCTTCTCTTCTAAGCTCGGCTCGAGAAGCATTTGTGACATGATTAACATCTACAATATTCGCTGTGTTTCCTCGGCATTGTATGGGGCTGGAGTGTGGGGCCACACAGATGGCACCCCCCTCCAAAAAGAGGAGAACAAGTTCCTAAGAAAAGTGCTATGTGTTCCCCACTCCGCCTCCATTCAATTAATTCATGACGAGGTTGGGGTCGAGTTTTTCTCGGACTTAGCAGCCGTTCGCCCACTCTTATTGTGGCGTTCTATTTGGGCTAAGCCCGAAACTCGATTCACTCAAGAAATTATTCTTGACTGTATAGGCCTGGACTTTTCTTTACGTATTCTTTGGCTGAAATACATTAGTTTTTGGTTTAAGACTCTGTTTGATATTGACGTTCTTACTGACCCCGAACTCGCGGTAGAAATACCCAAAAAAGAGATTAAACAAACTTTCTTGATGTACAAAAAGAAAGGGCGAGATGAGGCATATGGCAAGTTAACTACCGTAAAGTTCTATAGAGAACTTAACTTGCCATCGGGGTTTCAAGCATATCTCCTACATGTCAGCCGCCCATCTCATCAATATGTTTTAACTCGCGTCAGGTTGGGCATTGCACACCATCTTGTTGCGTTCCCAGTACAGAAACAGAAATCTGAAACCCCCTGCCCTTGTGACAATGTTTCACGCCAGAGTTGCTGCCATTTCCTACTTTTTTGTAAATTTTATCATTTCCTAAGATTAAGGTACTTAAAACCTATATTTATTAAATACAATATACGGTCTTTTAAGAATGCCCTTGTGTTATTATCAGCTTTAGAAAATGTGGACATATGTTTTTTTGTTGCCATCTATATTTTGAAATGTACAGCTGCCAGGAAAAGCATTGTATTGCCATGATCTCCATATTCCTGTCTGTACTTCTCAAAACGTACAGCTGCCAGGGTGAGCACTTTTTTAGCAGTGTTCAATTTATCTTTAACCCTGTCTGTACATGTTTTCTTTTCTTGACTTTTTTATACTTCTATCATACAGCTGCCAGGATATATTTAGTGCTGCTATAATTCTATACTTTCCTGTCTGTATCAACAAATTTTAAATCAAAATTTTATGTCCCATGATTAGGCGGGGGCTTGTTGTTCAACGTACAGCTGCCAGGATAAACATTTTGTGCTAATTTATTTACTCCTGTCTGTACGTTTTTAACTGTTAACTTCTATTCCTTTTGCCATTTTTATGTGTTTTTCTAATTACGATCCAATATAAACGCTTGTCAGTATGTGTCCTATCTTCCCATGAATTTTCTCGGATTCCCCTGTATAAATTTTGTATTTTATAAATTTTTAATGTAATGGATTGTTTTCATGTTTTGCTTGTATGATTTGTTTACAAATCGAATAAAAGCTTTGAAATTGAAAAAAATTGAATCATAAAGTATCGCCCTCCAAATTACAGTATGTCCGACAAGAAGTGACCTATTTAGGTCCCATCTTGTCGAAGGAGGGAAGGCGATTGACCCAGAACGTATTCATGCAATTTCACAGATGTCTGTACCCACCACACAGAGAGAAGTGCGTGCCTTTTTGTTTATCGCTTCCTACGGTAGACAATGGATTCCCAAATGTTCTCTCTTGGCGAAACCATTGGTGGCATTAACGCTGAAAGATACGCCCCATCCGCTCCTTTGGAAGGATGAATGTCAGAAAAGTTTTGCTGATTTACGTACTGCCCTTTGTTCCGCTCCATTGTTGGGTACCCCAGATTATAGTAAGACCTTTACATTGTACGTGCATGAGAGAGAAGGTTGCGCGTTGTCAGTCTTGACACAGCAATTTGGAGAGAAGCAGAGGCCATGTGCCTATTTCTCAGCTACACTAGACCCAGTAGCTAAGTCTTTGCCCAGTTTTCTTAGAGCTACAGCAGCTGCCACAATTTCTATTAGACAGTCTGCCGGATTAGTATTAGATAACACACTCATTGTTATGGTTCCACATGCAGTGGATACTTTGTTAAATAGAACCAAGACGCAGCCTCTCACGAGCGCTCGTTTGTCTGGTTACGAGCTGACACTTCTAGCGAGCCATGTACATATCAAAAGATGTAACACGCTAAATCCAGCTACATTGTTGCCACTCCCAGATGAGAAAGATGATCAGGAAAAGCATGATTGTTTTCTTCGAACAGAAGAAGAAACCAAGGGGAGAATTGATTTAAAGGACACTCCGCTCAAGGACCCGCATGGGACCCTATGGGTGGACGGTTCTTGTTTTAAACTTCCAAATGGAGAAACCACTTCTGCCTATGCTGTTACTACCTTATGCACTATTGTTGAGACGGCACGTATTGGACATAATTCAGCCCAAGCAGCTGAATTGATAGCTTTGACTAGAGCATGTGTACTGTCGAAGGGAAATAGAGTGAATGTGTATACAAATAGTCAGTATGCGTTCGGTGTTGCGCATAGTTTTGGAAAGTTATGGAGGGAGAGAGGATTTTTCACCTCTCATGGGATAAAGATTAGGCATGGTCAGTTGGTAACTGATCTTCTTGAGTCACTTACTTTGCCAGCACAGATAGCGATCATAAAGTGCAGTGCACATAAGAAAATCACAGATGATGTGGGTCGTGGAAATGCGTTTGCAGACGAGATAGCGAAAACTACAGCTAGAAACACCACTAGTCGAATGTATGTGGCAGGCCCTGCAAATTGGGTGAAGGAAATTGGTATGTGTGAAGATACGATTGAGATTGTGAAAACGATACAGGAAGAGGCTACTGAGAAAGAATTGAGCGTGTGGAAAGAAAGGACAGGAATATTAGGTCCAACGGATTGTTGGACAGAGTTGTCAGAACATCAGTGATGGTTGTTACCGGACGCTTATGTGTTGCCGGTCGTGACTAAGGCTCATGGCCCAGCTCACATTAGTGCAAAAGGCATATGTAAGCTTTTGGCTCCAGTATGGCAGAATGAAGGAATTCCGAAATGTGCAGAAAATGTGGTTAAACATTGCATTGTTTGCTTAATGCATAACCCAGGAAAAGGAACCCCAACTCCAGCAGCCCATTTTGCTCCCCCGTCATATCCTTTTGAGGTGTTGCAGATCGATTACATTCATATGGATCCCTGTAACAGCCTCAAGTATGTTCCGGTGGTGATATGTGCCTTTTCCCGCTGGATAGAGGCCTACCCCTTGAAAGATAACACTGCGTTGTCAACTGCAAAAGTATTAATTAAGGAATTTTTCCCTAGGTTTGGTTTGCCGCGCGTTGTCTGGAGTGACAAAGGAAGTGAATTCGTAGGCCAGATAATGCAGAAAGTATTTTCTGGTCTTGGTATCAGACAAAAATTCCATGCGGCAAACCATCCACAGTCAGCGGGTTTGGTTGAGTGTTACAATGGTACGCTCAAGCTTAAGCTGGCGAAGATTCAAGCCAGTACAGGTCTTGCTTGGCCAGATGTACTGCCCCTAGCTCTTTTGTCAACCAGAACTACTGTGTAAATGTAAAATGTAAATGTACATGAATTTATATAGCGCAAATCACCACTGGTTTCTAAGCGCTTGCTTAGGGAACCCGTCCTGGTATTCCCCTGTGAGATAACCCCAGCAGGGTATCCGCAAGGTGAAAGCCAGGCATCCCGCCACGAGGGGCCGTTGTGGAGATTAAGCAAGCTATTGCCCAGAGTCGCAGAGTGTGAACCCATGAATCAAGTAGGCACCGGAGCGAGAATTGTCGAGACCATGGACATTTTTAGGACTCAAGACCCCGCCAAACCGGGAATTGAACCCTGGTCCCGGGCTGACCTCTGCTTCCAGGTCTGCCTCCTCAAACCAGTGAGCCACACTTCTCCACTCCAGCCTGTGCACTCTCGTATGGGACTTAGCCCATATGAGGTGGTATTTGGAAGCCCAGCAAATGTTTGGGGTGTCCCTCGTCCCAAAAGATACTCAGATATACCATAGCCTCTGTTAATTGACTATCTGCACGATTTGACTACTAAATTGAGTGTTATTCATCAACAGGTACAAAGTGTTCTGCTAGAGGCCTCCACAGACCCAGGTCACACCATTGTGCCCGGCGACTGGGTCTGTGTGAAGAACTTTCAACGGACCAAGAATCTGGAGCCTCGTTGGTCCCCGCCTACGCAGGTGCTGCTCGCTACTCGCACGGCTGTCAAGGTAGTGGGAAAACGCAACTGGGTGCATGGAGTGCACTGCAAAATGGTGCCACTTCCATTACCCTTCGACCAGTGGACTCGTAGTGGTGTAAGAGAATCGGACACTGCAGCTGTTCCTTGTTTTGTCCGGTTCAGCGATACTCAGATTTATGGGACTCTGTCTGAAAAAGTGGATGACGATATTCTTCAAGCTGCTGTGCCTGTGCATCGTCGAATAGACACCACCAACCCAGAAATACTGTTTAAAGATCAGACCCAACGAACTGAACTCTTGAACACTTTTTATTAATTAAAGACATTCTTTTTGTTCGTTTTGCTTTTTGTGTAATATTAGTATTAGATGTGCCATCTGTCTCTGTCGCAGGGTCACGGTAGGAGACTCAGACTGTAACCTGATTCTGTAAGCGGCTAGTGCCTCAGGTATACAGAAGTGATTAGCTGAGTGATTGGAGAAGAGTGCCGTGAGCGACAATTTTTTTTAAAATAAAAATGGATGGTACAATAATTGTAGGTAGGGAAAATAGGAAGCAAGAAATGAGAGTAAAATATTGTCAACTATTACGTAGTAGATTTGGCGTAGCTTTGTGTGTTCTTATGTTTTTGTGTATTTTATTAGCCTGCACAGGATGGATTGTTCATATCTTACAATCAAGAAATGTTGCTAACACTACGACTTCTTTGCCTTCTCGACTTTCAGTCTTTTCACACAAAATGCATACTTTACCCCCACATGAACAGATAAGGAGAGCCGAGTATATGAATAATAGGTTTATTCAGTTGTTGCACCAATATCAGTTGGCCGTTAATATGACTGACTGTTGGGTGTGTGGACTCATGCCACATAATACACAAAAGGGGATGCCATATCTAGTTCTTCCTTTTTCACACAAAGGTTCAGCTTGGGCCTATCTGACAATGTTTTCAACCGCATACCACAACAGACTTAAAAGCCCTGTGAGAACTCCTGGGAATGGATTAGATTTCAGTCATAGTTCCTTGATAAAAAGCATAGTGGTAATGGCCAAGATTTTAGAGAAGAGTAAGATTCCATTGGATGAAAAGAAAGCTTATGATGGATGGAATGTTACCTTTTATGTCTCCATTCCTAGCGATAAAACTAGAAAAGGCGAGTCTTCTCCAGTGTGGACTGTGCCCCATAAAGGAAATCTTTGTCTCCAGATTAATAGCAATAAAATTGATGATATCCAGAAATGTACATATACATATGTTCTTTCGTCTCTTGATTTTCCTCCGCTAGTTCCATCTCAAGGAACATACTTTGTTTGTAACGATCGAGCCTACACTTGGTTACCTTCTAACTTTTCTGGAACTTGCTACATAGCTTTTCTTCTGCCCCCTACATATACGGCTTCGTCAGACCATCACAGAGTTAGACATAGCAGAGGCGTATTCGAAGCCAAAGACACGGTAGAGCAAGAGGGAGAAGATTTCCTTAAGGGATTCCTTCCCTTTTGGGGTCCAATGGTGAACAGCAAACACATTAGGCAATTGGTTCGAGTGGTTGAGACCACTATTAATGTTACCCCAGGAGCGATAGGTAACATTACAGCAGAGCTTCAAGCGGACCGTCTTATGACACTTCAGAATCGAATTGCGCTAGACGTAATTCTAGCAGATCGAGGAGGTGTCTGTAGATTGATCAGATCTAGTTGTTGCATTTATATTCCAGATGACGCTCCAGCAGTATACCAGGCCATTTCCAAATTGCACACAGTCTCCGAGTCGATACATCAGGATGAAGGAGATTGGTCTTTCATGGGATGGTTTTGGGGAATACTGTCGACTTGGGATGGAAAATCTTAAGGTTCCTCGGAGCAATTTTAGCTGTCATATTCTCTTGTTGTTTGTGCGTTCAGTGTGGTCCTGCAGTGTGTGGCCTGTTGGCTACCTTGTGCGTTCCACAACCTGCTGCTCAGAAGACAGAGAATATTCGAATGATGGTGCAGCAACAACTTGAAGATTTCATGAATATCAGTATTGACTCTGACTCAGATTAGCGTGAGTTGGTTGGTCTTTGCCTGAGTAATGGCAAAAGGAGGGTCTGAGGTTTTTAAATTACGAATTTGTTCGTGCTCAGCCTCCATTTTGAGATCGCTGCCATTTTGTGTTGCCCTCACTCAGGCAGCTCGGCGAACGCGATGTTATTTTTCATTTCTGCTTCGCGTGTCAGATGGCTTCCTTGCCTATGTTTACTAACGAGTGTCAGGGTCTGGCCGAGTACACTAATTCCTGTCTGAGCTGATTAATCGCCGTCCGGACTACATGTCATTTCACACCATTGTTTCCTTTAAGTTATCTTATCTCCTGTCCTTCGCTACACATCTCAGTGAAGTAGTGTGGCTCACTGGTTAGAGGCGGCAGACCTGAGAGAAGAGGACGGCCCGGGACCAGGGTTCGATTCCCGGCGCGGCAGGTTTCTGGACCAGGGTCAGCGGACTCGATAATTCTCTCGCCTCGGTGCCCACTCTGATCAGCGATCACACTCGGCAACTCTGGGCATTAGCTTGCCTCATCTTCACTAACGGCCCCACCAGACCGCTGGGGATGCCTGGTCTCACCCTGGAGATACCCATTAAGGGACCATCTCTCAGGGGAGCCAGGAAGGGTTTCGCAGCGGTCGAAGCGCCTTGGGACCCTACGGGTAAGTAGTGCGCTATATAAATGCCTATGCATTCTCCTGTTTCTCGACTGTCCTTCTACGACACACAGCTGTGTTTTCTCTGCTAGTAAATCGAACTGTGTGGATTCATTTGTGGTTTACTTAAAGGGTCGAGTGACAAACATACTCGGGAACTTGAGTTGTTTTTGCACTTAAAGTATTGTCTATAACGTTTGCCTATAGCTCATGCTCGTGTGTGATTGCATTTTTGCATTGTGCTGTATGCTATATAAACCTGTGCGCCACAGAGTTAAGTGGCAGTCTCTTTTGAACCTCGTTGTACTGACGACTTCTAAGACCACTGTACTAGCTGCAGCTAATAAATATCAACTTCTACGCCAGACGAAAAGTCAGTGTATCTGTTTTGAAAAGGCAGGTGAATCCCGGGGATTTAGGCGTACCCTGCGCCACCGGGCCTTAAGGCTGTGGTTCTCCAGTCTCTTCTGGTGTCTCCGCGATGTGGAGGATGTCACTGTCGGACGTGTCAGTATCCGCAGCACCTGTGATGTGGATGAGTGCATCATTACTGGTATGATTCAGGCACCTGGGATGTTGCAACATGCATGCAGGCTCGCTATTGGTTAATGTCTGCATTCCCTGGCTGGCATTAGGGGTCTGTTTATCTTGACTATTCTGGCTGTGTGTGGCTATCAAGGCACATTTACACACTACAGGTTCCACAATGCATTTGGGTGTTTGGGAGGAGCAGGGACTGTAATACTGTGGTCACAAATATGTATTGCACTGGGGGCATGGGCATTGTTAGGGTGCGGGGTCGCAGTAACATACCTCTTAACTTGAGTTTGGTGTTTGGTGCGGGAGGTGTCCAGTTGGGTAACGCTCACACAGGCTGCAGGGTCTATGGTGTCCTCCACTAGGTCTTCCATGGAGGTGTTTTCAGGGACTGTGGAGTGTCCCCCTCCCGTACTCTTTGTCTCCCCCAGTCTCTCAGCTATTCGCTCCTTGGCACGGCCTCTGAGGTCATATCACCTCTTTTTAGGTCTCGGCTAGAAACGCGCGAAGCACGTTCTCGCCAGAGAACTATAGCTGCCGGCTCAGCAGGCTAACGAGTGGAATGTGGCTACAAGACCTGGGCACGCGAGCAGTATTCTCTATGGCAGCGTCGGATTTCATCCGTCGCCTTCGGATTGGGTCGCGCGCGTGAGCTTGTAACGTAGACAGCTCACGCGCACGACCCAATCCCAAGGCGCGCGTCGGAATCCGACGCTGTCATGCTTCTGGAATGCAGTGGGAGTCTGCAGAGGGGCGCGCAGCGCTCATAAGCAGGCAGCGTTCACACTCCGTTGTATTTTTCACCACGCTTATTCCTTCCGCTCTCACCCCAGCCGCCATGTATTTTTGATTAGCGCATTCACGTTGGCTTCTCGTCACTCTGGGACAATGTGGTATGGGCGCTTTCGCATTCGCCCTTGTTTATTGTTGCCTCCTGCTTGTGTGTTCGTGGCTTAATCCAGCGCAATGCAATCTAATTTACTCCTCTAAAGTTCAGTAGGTTTCACTTCCCCGGTTGCTCTTTTTTTTTTGTGGCATGCCGGTGTGTCTCTCTCCAGGCTGCGCTCCAGCGCTCCCCCAGCCCCGTCTCAGCTTCAGGGGACGTACTGCAGTTAACTGGCGCCTTGCATGCAGCTCGTCTGTCTGCTGGGCCGGTGTCAGCTCGGTTTGTATCCTCGTCTCTCCTCGCTGTAGTCCGTGATGTGGCAGTAACTTGTACAGATAGTGCATTGGTGACAGAGTCAGTATTGGAAAGCAGAAAGAGCCGGGGTCCGGGGTTGGGGGTCCCACTGGCCCGTGCACACATGCTCCCAGGCAGTCTGCACTTTCCCTGACAGTGAATACACGTAAGGAGGGCGCATGGGTACGCACGCATGATTATATTGATGACAGATGGCTAGTGCTGTGCACCACAAAAGTGACACTTCTGAGTCGATTTTGTGAAGGTTGGGCAGAAATTGTGTTATGAAGTGCCAGTGAATCTTCTAAGACTCATTTCCTAGAGATCGGTTGAAGGGACGTTGGTTGTTGTAAGTACCATAAACATGAATAGGCAATGATAATATTATTTATTTAGGAAGTTTGCAGAGAAAATTCTGGCTTTGTGCTTTAATTGTTGTAAATAGCAAACTGCGCATAATTTTTTTCCCCTCCCTATTATAAATATCTCCTGTGTTGCTCTCTGTCGCCTGGCCCCCTTCCTGTAGTGCTTATCCTTGTGCTACGCTCCACCGCCTACACCCACCCTCCCCATGTTGCTTTCACATTATTCTCTACACCCTCCCTCGTATTACTTCTATGTGAACTCCGCCCCCTAACAACCCGCCGCCCTACCCCCAGTTATTCCCCTCCACCATCACCCACCTCTATTCCCCATTCCTTCAAGATGTTGGTCTAAACTCTAAAGTAAACATTTGGCTGCAAGGCATAGCATTATTTAATAATTCTTTTAATTTACCGATCCATCTCGGATAGGTAAATAACAAGAAATAAACACCTACGTCATTTCGTAGGCATGCGCATTCATGCTGAAGACATGTGCCTACCTACAAAATGACACAGCAGCTGTGTCATGCTTTTTTTTTCTTTTAAAATAGCCAATGCTGCACAGCATACGCGAAGCGGTACAGCATGGCTAAAAAGGCTTGGCAAAGCCAATAGGATTATTAGTAAGGGCCTAGTGTTTTTTTCAGTGTTCAATTTCATACATGCTAGTAACTTTTTAAAAACTTTTTATTTATTTGAATTTCTGTGCATCATTTAAAATGTGTGCACGGCATGATTAGTTTTTTTTTTTAAATTACACTAGCATTGTATTCTCATGTTCAATGCTGATACAATGTAAGTTTATGTATATAAAGCTTAATTAACGTATAATCACTATGAAGATAATTTTGTGACTTGAATTGTATATAAATTGTTGTTAAGCATGATTATTCACTTTAGAGTTTAAGTAGGATTTAATAAACCAAATAAGCTACACTTCTAATTCAGTATATAGCATCTAATTTTTCTACGTTTAACTAGAGAAACTGGTTCGTCCCCACTACAAAAGCGGACAATGACACTGGTACTAAAATCATACAACATGGTAGCATGCAGGAACCAACTGGCTCCGTGTAATTTTCCTCATCTATTGTTGACGTTTGCACCCTTACACCCCTGTGTCCTCACCTCTATGTGCAAGAATCTGCCCCTCCTGCTGCACCTCTTAGCCTCGCTTGGGTGCACGCCTCTTGCTCTGTGCACCTCTGCGCCTTCCTATGCATTCCTCTGTGCACCTGTACACTACACTCCCTGTCTCTTTCGTGCTGTGCGCATCCATGTGCCTCCCCATCCCCGATTGCACCTCTCAGCTTCTCTTGTGTGCATCCCTCTGCCTCCCCGTGCCCCGCGTTTATGCTTACCTCTGCGCTTCCATTGTTTAATGTGTGCACGGCCCTGCTTCCTTGTGTGTGCACACCTCTATCCCTTCTCTCTTTGTGCATGATTCTGTCATAAGAACGGACGTGGTACAGGTAGGCTGTTTTTTATTTATTTATTAGTTTTCACTTTTATATAGCGCAAACTTTACCCGCAGGTATCAGAGCGCTTTAAATCAGCATGCTTATAACAAGCAAGACTAGCACTCTATATTACTGGCTACTTAGCTTAGCATAAGCAACAGCTAACTACTCACAAACAATGTTTATATACCAATTGCAAATTAAAAAAAAAATGTATGCAAAGCATTGTCATTTACAATGCCAGTAACTCAAACTTTAAGGCTGCGAGACCTATTGCATTGCAAATGCTTGTTTAAGTCATCGATGGTCCGGTGGGTGACTCCCACCGTGTTCACCTTGGCCTTGATGCGCACCCAGATGCGCCTCTTGGTTACCTCGGGCACCTTCCGGGACAGCTTCCCGAACAGTTGATCGTGGTCCCTGCTCACTCCTTCAATCATGTACTCAAGTTCTTTTTCACTGAACTTGATTTTGCGCTTGCGGGCTTTTTTACTTGGTCCTGCAGCTACCTTGGACATTGTGGTTTGATTTCCACTCCTGTATGGGCACTGCAGGGTGTGGTTCCTGGAGCTCGGTGCTCTGCCTCCTCCTGTATCTAACTCTGTGGTCTGAATGAAGCATGGAGCAGGCTACTTCCTGGTAGTTATGTCATCATTGGGCTTCAAATCCGACTTCACATTTTTGCGATCTCGCAATTTGCGAGATCGCTATTTGTGAATTTGCAATTAGGGGGTTGGAAACAGCTGACTCTGCGATTTTTGTGGGATTTCTGTGGAGTCGCAGTTGGCGATTGCGGGCGGGTGCGAATCGCAAATATTTAGCGATTTTTATGGTGCATCCCATTCTGAGATTTCTCAAAAGCGATTCATTATTTTTCGCTCTTTAGGATTCGCAGTATGGATGCTTGATGCATGTATATGAATGCCTTTTATTTATATGTTTGTTTTTAAAGCATAAATAAAAGGCATTGTCATTTACAATTCCAATAGCTTAAGCTCTCGCAAATGCGAGACCTGTTGCATTGCAAATGCTTGTTTACCATGTGTCTTGTTTGCATCCATCAATCAAGACTTGCAACTGTTTATTTTCTGTCCTGTTAACCCCTTGGCCGAGCCGCAAATTTCACCACGGCGCAGGGGGTTGGAACCACGCCGTCATGAGCCACGGGCGGCGTGTACTCATGATGGCGTGGTCCCATCAGGGCCCCGTCCGCTCATTAATTCACTTGCACAGGCGGGGAATTAATGCTGCGTGGACAGAGCGGCCGCAGCATGACGCAACCAGGCCGTCATGAGCACACACCCCCTGTTGCTCATGACGGCGTGGTTCAGTCATAAGCAGGCAAGGGGTTAATTCTTTGATGCTCAGTATTCAACTTTGGTTCCCTCTCATTCTGTCTTTAAACCAACCCATGGCCACATGTGCACCAACACAGCTGCTGTTACCGGACCCATAAACCATAAACCACCAGGACTAGGAGGGCTGGCTAATGTGCTTCGAAGGGCACGTGCTCGACGAGAGGCCCTGCTGACGTCTAATTCTAGGCCCCGCCCCTCACCCTGAGAGGTTGGCTGAGACGGATCACACCAGACCAGTCTGTGCCACATGTCCCTCCCACAATACCTTAACGACCAGTCAATCTTACATTGTTTTTTTATGAGAAGAAATGACGTTTTACGTTCGTTAGCAACAAGGATTAATAAATGTAATTATAATGGGAATGATACACTAAAACCCTGGCTAGGGGCCTGCTGCACTCTGCTCTTTTCTATCATCTTCCCGAATGCCCTGGGCAGTGAGAGGTAAAGGCAGCCTGCCCCGTGTCCTGGGCAGTGAGAGGTGAAGGCTGCCTGCCCCGTGTCCTGGGCAGTGAGAGGTAAAGGCAGCCTGCCTGGTGCCCTGGGCAGTGAGAGGTAAAGGCAGCCTGCCCCGTGTCCTGGGCAGTGAGAGGTGAAGGCTGCCTGCCCCGTGTCCTGGGCAGTGAGAGGTAAAGGCAGCCTGCCTGGTGCCCTGGGCAGTGAGAGGTGAAGGCTGCCTGCCTGGTGTCCTGGGCAGTGAGAGGTGAAGGCTGCCTGCCTGGTGTCCTGGGCAGTGTGAGGTGAAGGCAGCCTGCCTGGTGTCCTGGGCAGTGTGAGGTAAAGGCAGCCTGCCTGGTGTCCTGGGCAGTGAGAGGTAAAGGCAGCCTGCCTGGTGTCCTGGGCAGTGAGAGGTGAAGGCTGCCTGCCCCGTGTCATGAGCAGTGTGAGGTAAAGGCAGCCTGCCTGGTGCCCTGGGCAGTGAGAGGTGAAGGCAGCCTGCCTGGTGTCCTGGGCAGTGAGAGGTGAAGGCTGCCTGCCCCGTGTCATGAGCAGTGTGAGGTGAAGGCAGCCTGCCTGGTGTCCTGGGCAGTGTGAGGTGAAGGCAGCCTGCCTGGTGTCCTGGGCAGTGTGAGGTAAAGGCAGCCTGCCTGGTGTCCTGGGCAGTGTGAGGTGAAGGCTGCCTGCCCCGTGTCATGAGCAGTGTGAGGTAAAGGCAGCCTGCCTGGTGTCCTGGGCAGTGAGAGGTAAAGGCAGCCTGCCTGGTGCCCTGGGCAGTGTGAGGTGAAGGCAGCCTGCCTGGTGTCCTGGGCAGTGAGAGGTGAAGGCTGCCTGCCCCGTGTCATGAGCAGTGTGAGGTAAAGGCAGCCTGCCTGGTGCCCTGGGCAGTGAGAGGTGAAGGCAGCCTGCCTGGTGTCCTGGGCAGTGAGAGGTGAAGGCTGCCTGCCCCGTGTCATGAGCAGTGTGAGGTGAAGGCAGCCTGCCTGGTGTCCTGGGCAGTGTGAGGTGAAGGCAGCCTGCCTGGTGCCCTGGGCAGTGAGAGGTGAAGGCAGCCTGCCTGGTGTCCTGGGCAGTGAGAGGTGAAGGCTGCCTGCCCCGTGTCATGAGCAGTGTGAGGTGAAGGCAGCCTGCCTGGTGTCCTGGGCAGTGTGAGGTGAAGGCAGCCTGCCTGGTGTCCTGGGCAGTGTGAGGCAAAGGCAGCCTGCCTGGTGTCCTGGGCAGTGAGAGGTAAAGGCAGCCTGCCTGGTGTCCTGGGCAGTGAGAGGTGAAGGCAGCCTGCCCCGTGTCATGAGCAGTGTGAGGTGAAGGCAGCCTGCCTGGTGTCCTGGGCAGTGAGAGGTGAAGGCAGCCTGCCTGGTGTCCTGGGCAGTGTGAGGTGAAGGCTGCCTGCCCCGTGTCATGAGCAGTGTGAGGTAAAGGCAGCCTGCCTGGTGTCCTGGGCAGTGAGAGGTGAAGGCTGCCTGCCCCGTGTCATGAGCAGTGTGAGGTAAAGGCAGCCTGCATGCTGTCCTGGGCAGTGTGAGGTGAAGGTTGCCTGCCCCGTGTCCTGGGCAGTGAGAGGTGAAGGCTACCTGCCCCGGGTCCTGGGCAGTGTGAGGTGAAAGCAGCCTGTCTGGTGCCCTGGGCAGTGTGAGGTGAAGGCAGCCTGACTGGTGTCCTGGGTAGTGTGAGGTGAAGGCAGCCTGTCTGGTGTCCTGGCAGTGTGAGGTGGAGGCAGCCTGGTGCCCTGGGCAGTGTGAGGTGAAGGCAGCCTGCCTCCTGTCCTGGGCAGTGTGAGGTGAAGGTGCCTGCTCTGTGTCCTGGGCAGTGTGAGGTGAAGGCTGCCTGCCCCGTGTCATGAGCAGTGTGAGGTAAAGGCAGCCTGCCTGGTGCCCTGGGCAGTGTGAGGTGAAGGCAGCCTGCCCCGTGTCATGAGCAGTGTGAGGTGAAGGCAGCCTGCCTGGTGCCCTGGGCAGTGTGAGGTGAAGGCAGCCTGCCTGGTGTCCTGGGCAGTGTGAGGTAAAGGCAGCCTGCCCCGTGTCATGAGCAGTGTGAGGTAAAGGCAGCCTGCCTGGTGCCCTGGGCAGTGAGAGGTGAAGGCAGCCTGCCCCGTGTCATGAGCAGTGTGAGGTGAAGGCAGCCTGCCTGGTGTCCTGGGCAGTGTGAGGTGAAGGCAGCCTGCCTGGTGTCCTGGGCAGTGTGAGGTAAAGGCAGCCTGCCTGGTGTCCTGGGCAGTGAGAGGTGAAGGCTGCCTGCCTGGTGTCCTGGGCAGTGAGAGGTAAAGGCAGCCTGCCTGGTGTCCTGGGCAGTGAGAGGTGAAGGCTGCCTGCCCCGTGTCATGAGCAGTGTGAGGTAAAGGCAGCCTGCCTGGTGCCCTGGGCAGTGAGAGGTGAAGGCAGCCTGCCCCGTGTCATGAGCAGTGTGAGGTGAAGGCAGCCTGCCTGGTGTCCTGGGCAGTGTGAGGTGAAGGCAGCCTGCCTGGTGTCCTGGGCAGTGTGAGGTAAAGGCAGCCTGCCTGGTGTCCTGGGCAGTGAGAGGTGAAGGCTGCCTGCCTGGTGTCCTGGGCAGTGAGAGGTGAAGGCTGCCTGCCCCGTGTCATGAGCAGTGTGAGGTGAAGGCAGCCTGCCTGGTGTCCTGGGCAGTGTGAGGTGAAGGCAGCCTGCCTGGTGTCCTGGGCAGTGTGAGGTAAAGGCAGCCTGCCTGGTGTCCTGGGCAGTGAGAGGTGAAGGCAGCCTGCCTGGTGTCCTGGGCAGTGTGAGGTGAAGGTTGCCTGCCTGGTGTCCTGGGCAGTGTGAGGTGAAGGCAGCCTGCCTGGTGTCCTGGGCAGTGAGAGGTGAAGGCAGCCTGCCTGGTGTCCTGGGCAGTGTGAGGTGAAGGTTGCCTGCCTGGTGTCCTGGGCAGTGTGAGGTGAAGGCAGCCTGCCTGGTGTCCTGGGCAGTGAGAGGTGAAGGCAGCCTGCCCCGTGTCCTGGGCAGTGAGAGGTGAAGGCAGCCTGCCCCGTGTCATGAGCAGTGTGAGGTAAAGGCAGCCTGCATGCTGTCCTGGGTAGTGTGAGGTGAAGGCAGCCTGCCCCGTGTCCTGGGCAGTGTGAGGTGAAGGCAGCCTGCCTGGTGTCCTGGGCAGTGTGAGGTGAAGGTTGCCTGCCTGGTGTCCTGGGCAGTGTGAGGTGAAGGCAGCCTGCCTGGTGTCCTGGGCAGTGTGAGGTAAAGGCAGCCTGCCTGGTGTCCTGGGCAGTGAGAGGTGAAGGCAGCCTGCATGCTGTCCTGGGCAGTGTGAGGTGAAGGTTGCCTGCCCCGTGTCCTGGGCAGTGAGAGGTGAAGGCTACCTGCCCCGGGTCCTGGGCAGGGTAAGGTGAAGGCAGCCTGGTGCCCTGGGCAGTGTGAGGTGAAGGCAGCCTGCCTGGTGTCCTGGGCAGTGTGAGGTGAAGGCAGCCTGACTGGTGTCCTGGGTAGTGTGAGGTGAAGGCAGCCTGTCTGGTGTCCTGGCAGTGTGAGGTGGAGGCAGCCTGGTGCCCTGGGCAGTGTGAGGTGAAGGCAGCCTGCCTCCTGTCCTGGGCAGTGTGAGGTGAAGGTGCCTGCTCTGTGTCCTGGGCAGTGTGAGGTGAAGGCTGCCTGCCCCGTGTCATGAGCAGTGTGAGGTAAAGGCAGCCTGCCTGGTGTCCTGGGTAGTGTGAGGTGAAGGAAGCCTGCCTGGAGTCTTGGGCTGTGTGAGGTGAAGGCAGCCTGCCTGGTGTCCTGGCAGTGTGAGGTGGAGGCAGCCTACCTGCTGTCCTGGCAGTGTGAGGTGAAAGCAGCCTGTCTGGTGTCCTGGGCAGTGTGAGGTGAAGGCAACCTGCCTGGTGCCCTGGGCAGTGTGAGGTGAAGGCAGCCTGCCTGGTGTCCTGGGCAGTGTGAGGTGAAGGCAGCTTGCCTGGTGTCCTGGCAGTGTGAGGTGAAGGCAGCCTGCCTCCTGTCCTTGGCAGTGTGAGGTGAAGGTGCCTGCTCTGTGTCCTGGACAGTGTGGGGTAAAGGCAGCCTGCCTGGTGTCCTGGGCAGTGTGGGGTGAAGGCAGCCTGGTGTCCTGGGCAGTGTGAGGTGAAGGCAGCCTGCCTCCTGTCCTGGGCAGTGTGAGGTGAAGGTGCCTGCTTTGTGTCCTGGGCAGTGTGAGGTGAAGGCAGCCTGCCTGGTGTCCTGGCAGTGTCGAGGTGAAGGCAGCCTGCCCCGTGTCCTGGGCAGTGTGAGGTGAAGGAAGCCTGCCTGGTGTCCTGGCAGTGTCGAGGTGAAGGCAGCCTGCCCCGTGTCCTGGGCAGTGTGAGGTGAAGGAAGCCTGCCTGGTGTCCTGGGCAGTGTGAGGTGAAGGCAGCCTGCCCCGTGTCCTGGGCAGTGTGAGGTGAAGGCAGCCTGCCTGGTGTCCTGGGCAGTGTGAGGTGAAGGCAGCCTGCCTGGTGTCCTGGCAGTGTGAGGTGAAGGCAGCCTGCCCCGTGTCCTGGGCAGTGTGAGGTGAAGGCAGCCTGCCTGGTGTCCTGGGCAGTGTGAGGTGAAGGAAGCCTGCCTGGTGTCCTGGGCAGTGTGAGGTGAATATCAACACAATTATGCAAAGAGGGTCTAAGGGAAAAGGTTTATCGACCTGCACGGATTCAATACCCAGATACAGTGTAAACAAAACCAAAAAGGAATCCGCGGGTCCAGGCTTGTACAAGCCAACAGAGCACAACAAAGTGTTAGTCTTCAAATCTCTCTACACTCTAGGAAGAGTCCTTTAACGCCTTAACCGCTGTGGTGTTTCTGCCATGGTGCGGGCGTTCTAAAGGGTGGGCAGGGCTGCGTCGGCCGTTGGTCGTGCGCAGCACTGGGGAGGGAGTGCTCTCGACGGCCAACGGCCGATGGCAGCACGCAAAGGGTTAATGAGGACGGAATCCCATCACCCACAGAGGTGGCATGCTTCACCATCTGGGACCTCCTCTTGGTTGCAAACCCTAGTGCAATCAAGGGCTACAACCCCCTCTTTAGGAGGGAGGAGCTCAGGGATGCTTTCAAATGGCCTCAGAATATACTAAATCAACTATGTATGAAGCACATCAAATGTTTTCTAGGGTGATGTTTGCAGTGCATGCCGTGATAAAGTGATTTAAAATTGTCTACCAGGAAGAAGAAAAAACTTAATTACGATCTAACCTGGTGTCAAATCTAAAAACAGTGTGTATGCAGTATAGAACAAATAGCTGCATTAGTCCGAAAAACAAGGTGTACATGTTTCAGCCATTTAGATCAAATTATGATCACGGCCTTCCTCAGGACCTAGAAAATTTATCGCTACTGCAAAGAAAGTGAAAATATAAAATTTAACAAGAAAAGTACATTTCCAAAGAAAAGTGGTTGGATACAATACAACCTACTTTGTCCTGTGTCTTCATATTAATATGAAATGTCACAGGGGATTGGACGAGACCTACAAAAGAAACACAAAGCACATATTTACATAATGTCTGTGATCTAGTGAGACTATAGAATTGTGATTAAAAACAAACACTACGAAAATGTTCCGCAATGACAACAGCTCATCATCGCTAGATATCTATAAGTATATTTTATACCTATTTGTGTATATAATTCACATGTGGTGTCCTGGTATTGTGCTTACTCATTTTTTTGCGGGTGCACTCCTCCCCTCACCTGGCCTCAGCTCAGGACGTGAGGCACTGCTCTGTTTAGAAGCAATAAAATATATAGAAACCATATGTCAAGATGCATACAACATTCTATTAATATGGCTAGCTACATGTTAACAAACTGCATCATCATGATTGAATTCGCAAGCAAATGAGGGAGTAATGTGGGTCAGAATCCATCACGCTATAAGTATGTTTCAGTCTCACCCAAGCAGCCAATGTCCAGCCGACTGCTCTATGCGGACTATGGTTTATGAGATTTCTAAGTGTCTCATATCATAGTATTCACTAAAATCTTTAATTAGGTTTTAGTCTGCTTCACGATTTCACAATACGTGATTCAGTGACTAGTGTTGCTTGTACTTTAACCCCTCCCATGCTGATGACGAACCCCAGCCGTCATGCACTACGGTGCTCGTGTGCTGATGACGGCTGGGGTTCGTCATGGCCCGCCCCTGTTCCTGTTGTTTACAGCACAGGGGCGGAAACGGGCCAGCAGCGAAGGGGTTAAGTCCTAGGAATGTGGTGTAATCACACTAGACATTGGTAGAAGTCTTTAAGATGGCAATGCTGTGGAGACACTGCAGCATCTCTGTTATCACGCTCTTAACGGGTAAGTAGTGCGCTTTACAAATGATTTGATTGATTGATTGATTGAATGATTGATTAATGAAGTGTTTATGAAGGTATATCTGGTAATTGAAGTGCTATAGTGCACTATATAGAGAAGATGGTGCTGCTGCTTCATTATTTTATTCTTGCTTTCCTTTTTCAACAGTGTGCCATTCTTTCGAAGCGATGGGTGCCAGCGTTACTTAGATGTTGAACTCACAGATGAATTTACAAAGGATTATACTCCCAATTGGCAGACCAGCCATTTGGAAGTTGCTTGGTGTATTGGTTTCATCGAAGCTGTGCACACAATTTGTAATGCCCTATGCAGATCCCATGTAATGTATTATTTAAAGAATTCTGTTTATTTTGAAGAGATCAATCAGTTTAGTGTAATGGTGATTGCAGAAAGGTGAACTGCAGCTGCAGAGTTGAGGTCCTCTTTGGAATAAGCCTAGAGACCTTGTCCTAAACCTAAATTAGGCAGAGACGAATCCATCAGGGCTATTCGGCTGGGTGTCGTTGACGACAGACTTCCATCATGCTAGAATGCTGATTGAAACTGCAGTATCCAGCACAAGGGACCGCACCTCGCGCAGTCTGTATGCTGCGGAGGCCGGAGGGAGACACCGGCAACCCAGGAGGTTGATCCAGGGCCAGCGCCTCAGACCTCAGCCTAGGGGGCGGGGATGCCCTAGATCCCGGCTTGATCTGCAATTAAGTCTAGACCAACGAGATGCTCGACGGGCAGAGCCTACTGGAAATATGTCCCCACAAGTCTGCCCCACAGGACCGGTGCCGTTCGGCATTCACCTATGGAAAACGGACTCTTCTGCTGCGGGGGGGAGGGTTGGGCCTCTAGCAATCCCCTTTAGTAAGGTCCACACAGCTGGATTGCTGAGAGGTTGTCAGAGGTCATGCCACCTTTTTCCACCACTCTGCAAACACGCCTCCAGACACACTCCTGCTTGGTGGAAGAAGACCACTTTGCCCCTTTATAAATAAAAACAAGGGGGGGGGGGCATGTGGCCCCACTCCCAGACCGGATTCGACCCCGTGGACCCCATACTCCGGAACCTGGCCTTTATTATTTATTTTTTTCTTTCATAATACTAAGGGAGGGGTGCCTTAACTTATATGTTTTTTAATAGAGAGCGGGGCTGTGCAGCCCCCCTCTCATCCCCTGGGGCCTCACCACTTCATTTGGGACCATGGGGGAGACTCAATGTCCCCGCGGTCGCTGTCGGCTCCCAGCCCCCAGCCCCCTCCAGGAGCCGGCAATGCTTTAGGATCCAGGGAGCCGCTGACAAGCAGCTCCTTGGATCCCAAAGCAAAGTGTTTGTTTCCCTGCTTGCTAGATACTGCTCTGCTTTCAGTAAGCAAGAGCATTTTGTGCTCTGGCTTGCTGAAAGCCGAGCTGAGTTTGATAAGATGGCATAGCAAACTGCAGTGTCCTAGGGACACTGCAGGAGATGGGCCCTGGGGGGTTGCAGACCCCAGGGCCATATTAGGCTCCATGAGGGGGCCTTGTGGCTCCCTCCCTTCTAAGTACGCTCCGAGAAGATGGTGGTCCCCGGTGCAGGGGGCTCAAACTGATCCCCTTCATGTTTGTGTTTGTTCCCTGGGGAGATGGCGGTCCCTGGGGCTGCGTGGAAGTTCCAGAGCCCCCAAACTTTATTATTTATGAAAGCACCAGGGAGGTGGTGGTCCCTTGGGCTGTGGGAGAGGCGTGGGGACTCCCCCACACTCTTTTCAAATACAAAATGGATGTGTCCTTGGGTGGTGGCGGTCCCCAGGGCTGTGGGGGGGTGTGTGGCCCCACACATTTCAGTGAATTAGCCCTGTGGAGTCGATGGTCCAGCGGGCCCCCTATCATTATTTTAATAATGCCCCCGGGAACTGGCCTACTCAAAGGCCTAATTAAATGAAACGTGGGAGACCGCCATTCGTTTTATTTTTCATTGTCGGCCGGAGTCTCAAATTTAAAGTGACTCACACCAAATTATTTATATATATATGTTTTTTGGGCCTTTGGGGGTTCCTGTGGGACTCACCCTCCTCCCTGGGAGGCCTAGGGAGTCAGGGTGTTTCTACCCGCCCTTTTTTCTTCTTTTAATCTTTTTTCTTTTGTCAAAGTTCAACCGAGTCACAAGAAGGCTGCATACACTTCCTGGTTTGAAGTGTTGGCAGCCAATCAGATACCAGCAGATCCACTGTGTCCCCAGATATATACCTGGGAATTTCTTTACGTTTCTCTGCAACTACTGAATGTTTATACATTATTTAACAAGAAAGGTCACTTTCTGCACCAAGAGCTACCTTTTTGCCAACTTTGGTGTCATTCCGTTCAGCAATTCTGTCTGTAGACGTGTCTAAAGTTCCCTATGGAAATTAACATGGAGCAAAAGTGTTTGGAACGCCCCTTTTTCTCAGCCAGCGCATGAAGGATGACCCCATAATTATCAAGAGAGCAGCTGAAGTGAGGGTCAAATTAGTTTTGAAAATTTCGCAAAGATTCGGACCTCCAAGCCAAAAAAAGCATTTTTTAAAAATAATTTTGGCAGAATTCATGTTGGGGTCGCAAATCCCACAAAATGATTTAAAAAACATGAAACACGGGTTCCCGTGCTTCATTTAAATGAGGCCCCGGGGTGGGCCAGGTATCGGGGGTATTGCCCAATTCATAATTGCGGGGCCCACAGGGACCCCGCAGTCCCAGGGACCGCCAACTCCCCAGAGCTATGCTGATTGTTTGCAGGGGCATGTGCCCCCAGGCAGCCCTGGGGACCACCACCTCCCCGGGACTTCTTTAATAGTATGCGGGGGCACTGGGCCCCCTCGCAGTCCCAGGGACCGCCACCTCCTCAGGGCTCTGTTTTTTTTTAAAGGGGTGTGGGGGATAGAGCCCCCCACATGCCCAAGGGCTCACCACCTCCCCAGGGCACTCTAAATTTAAAATCGGGGATCAGTTACGGACCCCCATGCCCCAGGCTTTTCAAACGATGGGAGGGGGGCCGCGCAGCCCCCTCCTGGAGCCCTTGATGGCCCTGGGGACCACCACCCCCCAGGGCCGGCTCCTGAAGTGTCCCGGGGTGCCCACCCTCGGAACACTGCTGTTTGCTATGACAGCATAGCAAACTCTGGTTTGGTTTCTGTAAGCGAGAGCAGGTTTCCTGAAAAATTAAAAAGGAAAGGCCGGTCCCTGAGGATCCCTAGGGTCCAACTAGCCCACCGGGTCCCTCCCGTAAGCACCACTGAGCTATGTTGCGGAGAGGTGTAAAAAGAGGCATTGCCTTGAACCACCTCTCTGCAAAAGAGCTCTGCATCACTCACTGTTGGTACCTGGTGGACTAGGTTGCCCCCAGGGACCCTCAGGATTCAAAGGAACATTATACCCCAACTGACAATGTGCTAGGGGGCACGTTTGCACAATGGTGAAGGGAGGGGGCGGGCCTGATATAAGAAGTTAGCAATCCTGCTGTAAGGAACTTACTGGTGGTAACAAAAGGGCTAGTTGGCCACCAATGTTGACATTGGGGTCTAACTACACCTCCTGTTACCTCCAGTAAATCCCACACAGTGGGATTGATCAGAGGTGTTTCGGAGGCCACGCTCACCTTTCTCCACCACTCTGGAAACGTGACTGGTATGTTATAGCTAGAAATGAACATTTTAAAAAAACCTTTGAAATTCACTGAAAAAACATAGGTTTCAGGGATGTTATAGTTAGAAATTAGCATTTAAAAAACCTTTGAAATGCACTGAGAAACCCATAGATTTCAGGCACGTTATAGTTGGAAATTAGCATTTGAAAAACCTTAGAAATTGACTGAAAAAACCATAGGTTTCATTGACCTGAGATCTAGTTGAACATTTCACTCGTACAAAACCAGAGAAATTCCGCCATTATAGTTAGTTCAGCTAACTATAACTCGTGCACCCGCAATGCAATGCTGATGACATCACCTATTACATCATTCATGACATGGTCAGTGACATCACTGATGGCATCATCCACGTAAAAATCTGATGCATCTCCTCACACCCTAATATAATCTTTGATACACCCACTGTAAAATACAGACTGCCATTTTCTAAACCATCGACCCACTAATACCAGTTACTTCATATGCATTCACTGATTCCTAGGTCTACACACACTTCCACTCATTCACCCATACAATCACTCATACATGCAGTCAGTCATCAATACAACACTATCATATGCACTCATACACCTATACAGACACCCACACACTGTCACTCATCCATGGAGTTACTCACACACCTAGTCAGTCATGAAAAGAATCAATCACAGTTCCATTTACTCACCTATACAGTTATACATACACCACCTCACTTATTCATACAGATACTAACGCATACTTACTCTCTTATATAATTACTGATACAAGTACACACTCATCCATACAGTCACTCTCACAATCACTGAAGATCATGTATAGTAATTTATATACTCCAACTCTCACATAAACTGCCTTTTACATATGTAGTTACTTGGACATCCATTCACTCACCAACATACCCATACACACACTCACCCACCCATACAGCTGTTTCCACATCCACTCTTGAACCCATACACCCAGTGAATCAACCACTCACACATGTATGCACAGAGTCACACACCTCCCACACACACACTCAGTCTCCCATACAAATACTCAGGCAACCAATCAATAACCCATATAGACACTCATGTAGCTACTGACTGTGAGAAGGTGGCCTGATATGCAGTGCTCACTATTCTAGTGAACACTATGTATCAGTCCAGCAACCCTTATTGATGATTGGTTGTAAGTCAACCTTATAGACCAGCTATCCTAGTAGCTTGGATACGAGCAGTCTAAGGCTAAAGACTCGAGAGGGCGTGTTAAGCCAGCTGTTATACCACACATATACCCCTTGAACACCAAGTGAAAGGACACCACACAAGTGTTATGAAAATAAACAGTATATTTATTAAGAATCACAACAGCCCTGTACTCTTTATGAGGACAGGGTACTAAGCACAAAACAAAACTCTTACGAAAATACTTAAGTTAGCACAGTATATACAAATGCCCGAGGGGCACGGAAAACCATATACTCTGGAAGTGAAATGCGAAATTTCTAGCAGGTAAGTACAGTACTAATAGGCTTTGGAATCGCTAGATCTTGACTATAGAATCTTCAGATTACTTCCAGGAGACCCAGGGGACTCGGGTGCAGAGTGTGCACTCTCACGCGTGATGCGGGACAAAGTCTATGGTAGCTAGATTTCACAGAGTTAGTGTTCTCGGGCGAACCCGACCTGGTGGGAGGAAAACGAAAGTGGATTCTGACCCTTGGATAGTGAGGCTATGCTGGGGCACCGAAATGCCGAAGTTACCTAGCCCAGGGGCTGCAGCTGCATAGGTCTCAAAAGACGTCGGGAATCCTCGTAGACGGACCAGGAGCCTGGAAAGAAGATGCTGGCAGGCGACCAGTGAAGAGAGTTCGAAGTGATCCAAGCCTGGATCTTGAAGAGAGATGACACCTGAAAGCAGAGGGGACCAAGTTCGTGACTACTAGCCAGTAGTCAGGTGGCACCAGGAGGGCACCGGATGGTAGTCACCTCGATTAGGTGAGTGGGTGACGCTGTGCTCTGCAGATCTCACGGACCAGGAGGCGTTGTCGGCGACCAGGATGGAGGAGCGAGCTGTCCCACGATGGATGAAGCTGTCGGCGTCGCTGGACCCAGGATTGGGCAACAAAGCCTTGGCAAATTCAAGCCCACGCGGTGGATTCAAAATGGCGTCTGGAGTGGACCAGGAGGGTCCGGGGTGCTTCTCTTGAAGAAGGAAGCAAGGGCCAGTCTGGAGCAACCAGACCAGCAGCAGTGATGTCGTCGGGCGTCGTTAAGAAGGCCACAAGCCAGCCGGCTAGTAGCCAAACAACGCGGTGAGCAGGCAAAAGCAGAAGGGCCCCACGCAGATCGTGGAGATGCTGGAGGGCTGATCTTCGGTGCTGGAGCTGCTCAGGGTTGGGGCTTCTCGGACCCCAAAGCACTCACCAGTGGAACACTCGGTGGGCTTGTTGCAAAGAAGTTGTGCAGTCTTGGCGATCGTCGGTCCCTCGAGGTCTCGTCGCACTCACGGTTCTCAGCTTGGCTGTAGAGGTGAGTAGAGGTCAGAGGTGCCAGGGAAGCCGGGTCTCGTCGAGCTGGGTAGTCGGATTCCGGAGGAAGGACTTGCAGCAGACCGCAGTGTTCTTAGGATGGTGCCCGCTTGATGCAGGGTGACTACTCCTTAGCCACAAGGGAGAATCTTGAAGAAGAAATCTTGATGTCCTTTCGCAGAAAGTCGTGTCTTGATTCCAAAGATGATCTAATTTGAACAGGGGGCCCGCTCCTATCTTTATACTAAGAAAAGGGGCTGACCCGGTGACTAGGTCCTGCCTATGGGTGGGACTAGGAGGGGGGTGGTTACACCCCTCTCCCATGCCGGACTTTCCCCAGGCCAGGGGCTGGTGTGCCCCTGGAACTGGTTCTGACTGGCCTATGCGTAGTGAGCACCGGGGTGCCACTCAGCAGTCACCTTCCTGTAAAGCCCTGCCTACCCAGGATACACAAAACCCTGTCTGGGACGGTGCTAGCACCGCCCTCGACAGGAAACCCTTTGTCCAGGCTCCCCTCGCTGGAAGGACTCCCAGCTGCAGGGGGTCAGATTCGTGTCTGTGGTGGCAGCATCCATTTTGTGGAGCTGAGGCTTCGTTTAACTTTAACCGGGGTTCACAGTTACATACATGTCGTGTCCCTCTAGAAGGGTGGAATGCTAACCCCGTCGCCAGAATTGGCGAGGGGTTAGTATTCCAATTCGTATGACACCTTACTCGACATGTTTTGATAAAGCAATACCAAAGATAGCATTTAACCGCGAGGATTATAATGCACTTAAGAGTATATGGTATGCGTTATCATGGAACAGCTATTAGGACTTGGTTCCGCAAACTGCAGACAGGCTCAGCTCATGCCAGAGCACCATCTCACACGATTCCAAGCACTCTGCCTTCAGGATTGTCAAGGCCTGCTATAGGAGTGACTGATAGGAATCTGTGTGTCCATTTTTAGGGTTAGATATAGGTATACTATATCTACAGCAAAGGGTGATTACACGACTTTGCCCCAGCTGTCATGCAGCCAGTTGTGTCAAATTTAGGAGGCCAGCCAGGGGTGGCATAATACATGCTTCAGCCCCTGATAGGCCCTGGGTACACCTATGCCCTGAGTTACAGGGTCTGATAAGGTGGCCCAGTACCAATTGGTAAATGCACCTAGGGTACATGTAATCCATTTTACAGAGAGAGCAGTAGGCCTGGGGTCCTGATTGGCAGGGTCCCAGGTCGACTATGTCAAAAACCAGCTAAAACACAGGGCAAAAAGTTGGGGGCAACCATAGTCAGGAGGTACCTTCCTACACAACCCCCCCCCCCAAACGAAAGGAGATAAGGCTATCCTTGTCCAGGTAAGCCTCTATTACCTAAGTGGCCGTATAAGGAAGGACCAGCTCTGGCTTGGTTTCCCCCTGTGTCATGGTCCACTAGGCAACCCCTCACCCTAAGGGTATCTGAGGGTCTCCACCATAGGGAATCTCTGTCTTTGGTGTGTCTTGGGAAAGAAAAAGGCTGATGCTGGGATGGAGTACTGAAGTGAGGCTCCTCTACCTTTGGGCTCAACTTCCTCCAATCACCATCCATCATGTGTGCCTTTCTTTCTTTAGCTGAGATGCACTGAGCTCTCAGGGTCAGCCTCTGGCTACCTAAAGCTGGAGGCTGAGTCCCTCTGTTTGGCTTACTGGAGGGACAGGTCAGGTCTGGGGTTTTTAGGCCCCATGTTTGGCTGTGCCCAACAGTGTCCAGCTGTGGGAGGTCCCTAACTACTTTTAAGGGGGATCCCTCAGGAGTCTGATTTATTTTCACTTGGCTAGGTTTACCAGCTTCAGTGATCCTAATCTGTTGATTAAGGAGTTCTGTTGGACAGGGGGTCCCTTGGGGTCCACCACTGGCCTCCCTGACCTCTTCAGCCCTGGGCTGACTGAGGCAGGGTAGAGAGGTGCAGGTTACCTGCTCCAGACTGGGTCCCACCTGGGAAGGGTCCACTGCTATCAGGGGCTCTGCCAGGCTAGGCCTGACTACCTCTGGGGCAGTTCCTTCAACAGGGGTAGAGTCAGTTCCCTGAGGAGGCTGGCTCTCACCTAGTGTCTGGGAGGGGAAAGACTCTTCTTCCTCCTCAATGCTCTCTGTTTGAGTGGAGTGATCCATTGTTTCAGGCTTCACAACCTCACTATCTGTTTGAGTAGAGGCTGAGACCATTTCAACCTTGCCACCCTTTTCAGGAGGGCACTCAGTTTGTGTTTGGGCTGTGACTGTCACAGCCCTCCTATCCTGTTCTGGAAAGTCTGTCTGAGCCTGGGCAGTGGCTACCACTGCCCTTCCAACCTTTTCAGGGAGGAATGGTGCTTGGACTGGGGCTGTAGCTATTACTGCCCCACTAACCTTTCTGGGTAGGCCTATCATTCTGTAGTGAGTTTCTTGCTCCACCTCAGCCCATGCTGAGATTTCCAGGTCATTCCCCAGTAAGCAATCTACAGGTAGGTTGTCTGTCACTGCCACTCTCATGGGCCCTGTGACATTACCCCAACTGAGCTCGACTACTGCCATGGGATGCCTTCTCTTCACTCCATGAACGTCTGTCACCTGGTAAAGGAAACCAGGGGTCAGTTGAGCAGAGGGGACCAGATGGTCAATCACCATGGTGATACTGGCCCCTGTGTCTCTGTATGCCTCAACTTTCTGACCATTGATAAAGGGCTCTTGTCTATACTTTCCCAAAATGTGGGAACCAGTAGTGAAGTTGGCAAACCCCAAGCCAGTCTCACAGACAAGAGTGTTGTTAGGGGACCTGGCTAGGCCATAGTCCTCCTGGTTTCCCAAAGTAATGCCCACCACATTCTTGGGGGCACTCCCACCACCTGGGGGATTACCACTAGTGGTAACAGGAGGTCTGGGAGTGTTACTTGGGGGTATGTTTTCCTTATTGCTATTTTTAAGGCACTTGGCATCACTTTTGTAATGGCCCACCTGTTTACAGGTATGGCAATAAGGTTTCTTCTGTTCTGAAGGAGTGTTCTGGGACCCACCACCCTTGTTGGAGTTTTGGGGCCCTTGGGAAGTCTTCTCTGTGGATTTATCCCCACCCTTCTCTTGAGGCTTGGTTGATTCCTTCTTTTGGTCACCACCCTGGTTCTTAGGCCTGACCCTGGTTCTGACCCATTTGTCTGCCCTCTTACCCAATTCCTGTGGAGAGGTCAGATCAGAGTCTACCAGGTGCTGGTGTAATAACTGGTTCTGACAATTATTTAAGATTTGCTCCCTCATAATTAGATTGTACAATCCTTTAAAATCAGTAACCTTACTACCCAGTAGCCAGCCTTCAAAAGCCTTAGTGGCACAATCAACAAAGTCAGTCCAATCCTGAGACTGAGTTTTCTGGGTGTCTCTGAACAGCATCCTGTACTGCTCAGTGGTTAAACCAAACCCATCAACCAGTGTATTCTTCAGGACTTGGTAATTGTTAGCATCCTCAACTCTAGTAGTGAGGAGCTTATCTCTACCTTTACCTTCAAAGGAGAGCCACAAGATAGCTGCCCACTGACTCTGGGGAACACCCTGCACAGTGCAGGCCCTCTCCAAAGCAGTTATCCATTTGTGGATGTCATCCACTTGCTTAAAGGGGGGCACTATCTTATTCAGGTGCTTTGTATCAAAACTCCTTTCCCTATTGCTAGGTACAATGCTGCCACCAGTGGGGACTACCCCACTTAACTGTTGCTCTCTAGCAAAGGCAAGCCTCTCTTTGGCCAGGGCAAGTTCTTCCCTTTCAATCCTCAGATTGGCTGCCCTTTCTTTAGCTTCATACACTCTCCTCTGAGGGGAGGTCATCCTCCTCAGAGCAGAGTTCTGAGAGCCATTGGTTTGAATGGATCTGCCAGAGCCTCTTGATAGAGACCTAGCTCGTCCATTCCCAATGTTAAGCTGGCCTGAGAGGGGTCCCAGGGTTCCCCTAGTACCATTCTCATGCCTGCTTAAGTTGGACCTGGTTAGTCTGCTGACTTCTACCTGTCCCTTGTCTGCCTCATCCCCTGAGAGATCCCCATCCTCTTCCCCCTCATCAGACTCAACTGTGAGGTGGATGAGGTCAGGATCACCTCGGGTTCCCTCTAGGGGAGGCATGTTCCCATCTGGATTAGAAGGGTCTGGGTTACCAGCCCTCCTGGCATCATAAGTCTCTAAGAGACCAATCAGAATGGGAGTTGTAGGGTTAGCCCCTTGTTTTAGTTTCCTGGAGGTACACAACTGTCTCATCTCCTGGAAGCTAAGAGCAGCATATCTGGAAGCAGTGACCTGTGGAGGGTCCACTGACACAAGGGGAGACTCAGAGTTTCCTCCTTTGTCTGACATGCTGATTCTAGTGTGGTGTAAGTGATGCACCTACCTACACTATGTGTTTGCCTACTGATCCCTTGCTAAGAGTTGCAGCCAAGGTGTGCTAAGCCTTGAGGAGCTACAACAGCTGGTTCAGTAGAACTCAGAGTATTCTAAGCTAAGTTATATGTACCTGAAGTACTTATGTGATCTTTCAACAAGATATTCTTAGGATACGTGTGGTAAAACAACAGCAAACTCAAATCCCAACGCTGCTCACCAATGTGAGAAGGTGGCCTGATATGCAGTGCTCACTATTCTAGTGAACACTATGTATCAGTCCAGCAACCCTTATTGATGATTGGTTGTAAGTTAACCATATAGACCAGCTATCCTAGTAGCGTGGATACGAGCAGTCTAAGGCTAAAGACTCGAGAGGGCGTGTTAAGCCAGCTGTTATACCACACATATACCCCTTGAACACCAAGTGAAAGGACACCACACAAGTGTTATGAAAATAAACAGTATATTTATTAAGAATCACAACAGCCCTGTACTCTTTACGAGGACAGGGTACTAAGCACAAAACAAAACTCTTACGAAAATACTTAAGTTAGCACAGTATATACAAATGCCCGAGGGGCACGGAAAACCATATACTCTGGAAGTGGAATGCGAAATTACTAGCAGGTAAGTACAGTACTAATAGGCTTTGGAATCGCTAGATCTTGACTATAGAATCTTCAGATTACTTCTAGGAGACCCAAGGGACTCGGGTGCAGAGTGTGCACTCTCACGCGTGATGCGGGACAAAGTCTATGGTAGCTAGATTTCACAGAGTTAGTGTTCTCGGGCGAACCCGACCTTGTGGGAGGAAAACGAAAGTGGATTCTGACCCTTGGATAGTGAGGCTATGCTGGGGCACCAAAATGCCGAAGTTACCTAGCCCAGGGGCTGCAGCTGCATAGGACTCAAAAGACGTCGGGAATCCTCGTAGACGGACAAGGAGCCTGGAAGGAAGATGCTGGCAGGCGACCAGTGAAGAGAGTTCGAAGTGATCCAAGCCTGGATCTTGAAGAGAGATGACACCTGAAAGTAGAGGGGACCAAGTTCGTGACTACTAGCCAGTAGTCAGGTGGCACCAGGAGGGCACCGGATGGTAGTCACCAAGACTAGGTGAGTGGGTGACGCTGTGCTCTGCAGATCTCACGGACCAGGAGGCGTTGTCGGCGACCAGGATGGAGGAGCGAGCTGTCCCACGATGGATGAAGCTGTCGGCGTCGCTGGACCCAGGATTGGGCAACAAAGCCTTGGCAAATTCAAGCCCACGCGGTGGATTCAAAATGGCGTCTGGAGTGGACCAGGAGGGTCCGGGGTGCTTCTCTTGAAGAAGGAAGCAAGGGCCAGTCTGGAGCAACCAGACCAGCAGCAGTGATGTCGTCGGGCGTCGTTAAGAAGGCCACAAGCCAGCCGGCTAGTAGCCAAACAACGCGGTGAGCAGGCAAAAGCAGAAGGGCCCCACGCAGATCGTGAAGATGCTGGAGGGCTGATCTTCGGTGCTGGAGCTGCTCAGGGTTGGGGCTTCTCGGACCCCAAAGCACTCACCAGTGGAACACTCGGTGGGCTTGTTGCAAAGAAGTCGTGCAGTCTTGGCGATCGTCGGTCCCTCGAGGTCTCGTCGCACTCACGGTTCTCAGCTTGGCTGTAGAGGTGAGTAGAGGTCAGAGGTGCCAGGGAAGCCGGGTCTCGTCGAGCTGGGTAGTCGGATTCCGGAGGAAGGACTTGCAGCAGACCGCAGTGTTCTTAGGATGGTGCCCGCTTGATGCAGGGTGACTACTCCTTAGCCACAAGGGAGAATCTTGAAGAAGAAATCTTGATGTCCTTTCGCAGAAAGTCGTGTCTTGATTCCAAAGATGATCTAACTTGAACAGGGGGCCCGCTCCTATCTTTATACTAAGAAAAGGGGCTGACCCGGTGACTAGGTCCTGCCTATGGGTGGGACTAGGAGGGTGGTGGTTACACCCCTCTCCCATGCCGGACTTTCCCCAGGCCAGGGGCTGGTGTGCCCCTGGAACTGGTTCTGACTGGCCTATGCGTAGTGAGCACCGGGGTGCCACTCAGCAGTCACCTTCCTGTAAAGCCCTGCCTACCCAGGATACACAAAACCCTGTCTGGGACGGTGCTAGCACCGCCCTCGACAGGAAACCCTTTGTCCAGGCTCCCCTCGCTGGAAGGACTCCCAGCTGCAGGGGGTCAGACTCGTGTCTGTGGTGGCAGCATCCATTTTGTGGAGCTGAGGCTTCGTTTAACTTTAACCGGGGTTCACAGTTACATACATGTCGTGTCCCTCTAGAAGGGTGGAATGCTAACCCCGTCGCTAGAATTGGCGAGGGGTTAGTATTCCAATTCGTATGACACCTTACTCGACATGTTTTGATAAAGCAATACCAAAGATAGCATTTAACCGCGAGGATTATAATGCACTTAAGAGTATATGGTATGCGTTATCATGGAACAGCTATTAGGACTTGGTTCCGCAAGCTGCAGACAGGCTCAGCTCATGCCAGAGCACCATCTCACACGATTCCAAGCACTCTGCCTTCAGGATTGTCAAGGCCTGCTATAGGAGTGACTCATAGGAATCTGTGTGTCCATTTTTAGGGTTAGATATAGGTATACTATATCTACAGCAAAGGGTGATTACACGACTTTGCCCCAGCCACTTTGTCATGCAGCCAGTTTTGTCAAATTTAGGAGGCCAGCCAGGGGTGGCATAATACATGCTTCAGCCCCTGGTAGGCCCTGGGTACACCTATGCCCTGAGTTACAGGGTCTGATAAGGTGGCCCAGTACCAATTGGTAAATGCACCTAGGGTACATGTAATCCATTTTACAGAGAGAGCAGTAGGCCTGGGGTCCTGATTGGCAGGGTCCCAGGTCGACTATGTCAAAAACCAGCTAAAACACAGGGCAAAAAGTTGGGGGCAACCATAGTCAGGAGGTACCTTCCTACACTGACCAACCCATGCAGCAACTTACACAACAACAGACAGACTGATACAGACATGCACACAGTTTAGTCACTAACCCATGCATTCAGTAAGACACATTTAATCATTCACTAAAGTAATTCATGCACCAACTAAATCCTCCATCCAGACACTTATACATCCACTCATTCTTCAATCCACCTTGGCATATATATAAAACATATTTAAACTTTAAAGAAACAGACAGTCACTGGATGATGTCATCAGTGATTTCATCAGTGATGTCACTGATCATGTCATGAATGATGTATTATGTGACGTCATCAGCAGTGCATTGTGGGGCCATGAGTTATAGTTAGCTGAACTAACTATAACGGTGGAATTTCTATGTTTTTGTATGAGTGAAATGTCTAACTAACCATTACGTCAATGAAACCTATGATTTTTTCTGTGAATTTCTAAGGTTTTTTAAATGCTAATTTCTAACTATTACGTGCCTGAAACCTATGTTTTTCAGTGAATTTCAAACATATTTTGAAGGCTAATTTCTAACTATAACGTCCCTAAAACCTACGTTTTTTGCAGTGAATAAATATATATATATATATATATATATATATATATATATATTCACTGAAAAAACCATTGGTTATAGACCATATATAGTTAGGAATTAGCCTTTTCAAAACCTTATTTTACTCACACAAAACCATTGAAATTTCATATATAGTTAGTTCCACTAACTATATATCGCGCACCCGCAATCCACTGCTGATGATGTCACATATTACATCATTCATGACATGGTTAGTGACATCACTGATGACATCACTGATGACATCTCAAATGACATCACTGATGACATCACTGATGACAACATCCAGTGACTGTATGTTTCTGTAAAGTTAAAATATGTCTTACATATTGAAGAATGAGTGGATGTATAAGTGTCTGGATGAAGGATTTAGTAGGTGCATGACTGACTGTATGAGTGAGTGATTAAATGTGTCTCACTGAGTGCATGGGTTAGTGGCTAAACTGTTTTAATTTGTGCATCATTATATCTGTTGTTCTACAAACTGCTGCATATGTTGATCAGTAGCTATATGAGTAACTGTATGGGTTATTCATTGGTTGTCCAAGTATTTGTATGGGAAACTGAGTGTGTGTGTATGGGTGGCTGGCAGGTGTGTGACTCTGTACATAGATGTGTGAGTAGTTGATTCACTATATGTATGGGTTCAAAAGTGCATGTGGAAACAGCTGTATGGGCGGTTGACTGTGCATGAGTGTATTAGTGAGTGAATGGATATCTCAGTGCTACATGTCAAAGTAAGTACATATGTAAAACACAGTACATGTGAGAGTTGACATATATTAATAACTGTGCATAAGAGCCAGTGAATGTGTGAGTGGCTGTATGGATCATTGTGAACATGTATCAGGGATTGTATAAGAGAGTAAAGTAAATATGTGTTAGTATATGTTTGAATAAGTAAGGTGTGTATAACTGTATCGTTGAGAAAATGGAGGTGTGATTGATTTTTTGCATGACTGACTAGGTGTGTGAGTAACTCCATGGATGAGTGACAGTCTGTGACTATCTGTTTACACTGATTGTATCTAAGGTTATATTAGAGTCTGAAGAGGTTTATGGTATTATCACATGAATGATATCATCAGTGATGTGATCAGTCATGTCAAATGAGATGTTATCAGTGATTTTATCAGTGATGTCATTTGAGATGTCATCAGTGATGTCATTTGAGATGTCATCAGTGATGTCATTTGAGATGTCATCAGTGATGTCATCAGTGATGTCACTAACCATGTCATGAATGATGTAATATGTGACATCATCAGCAGTGGATTGCGGGTGCGCGATATATAGTTAGTGGAACTAACTATATATGAAATTTCAATGGTTTTGTGTGAGTAAAATAAGGTTTTGAAAAGGCTAATTCCTAACTATATATGGTCTATAACCAATGGTTTTTTCAGTGAATTTTCAAGGTTTTGTAAATGCAAATTCCTAACTATATATGGCCTATAACCTATGGTTTTTTCAGTGAATTTCATTGGTTTTTTAATAGCAAATATCAAAAGCTGTAAAATGTCAAGTACGTGATAGGTAAAAACTTTTTCGTGTTTATGCACGCTGATGTGCTTTGAACGCTTCCCCCCTCCCCTCTTTTCTCTTAGTAGTACTCTCTCTTTGCAGATAGTGAAGAGTAGTTAACGCAGGCCTTTACCCCCGTTGTAATCCGTCGTGCCTGCTTGTCTCTCCATTTGATTGATTGTTATCCAAGCATTTACTGTTTTACAATTGATTCTCTTTGGTTCATTCTCTATTTACAAACAAGCACAAAGTCGCAATACTCTGTTTAGTCTTTGCAGATAGTGAAAAATCGTGAAAAATCGTGTAAAAAAATAAAAGTAATCGAGCAAAATCAGTAGGCCACTAATTGGATCTCTTTTTGACCTCGCTAAAATAGAAACATTAGGAACAACCCTTCATGAGAAATACAAAAATAGTGAGATGAACTGAGCGCGAATTGGTAGTCTACAGTGTTTCTGGATGTTTCAGACTAAAGCTGGCGTCACCATGAGAGCACCACCATCTCGTGGCTCCGTCGTGGTCATTCCGCGAGCAATCATGGCAGCCGCTCCCCACCGGAAGCCTGCAGGAGTCGAGGGCCCCCAAGACTTTTGTAGAATCTTCACGGCTGAGGGGATGCTTTCGAGAATGGAGCCCAAGCCCTAGCAGGCAAGCGTCCGAGTTCCAAGGTGTCCCAGGGCCATTTTAGTGGACCAGGCCCAAAACCGAAGAGCCGGCCGCCATTTTAAGAGTCCTGTGGCAGCCGCCTATCGCTGCACTGCAAGAGTGGGAGCAACTCAACTACATGGTGAGCGAGACGCTGTAGCCGCAAGAGCGGGCGCAACTCAGCTGGATGGCCGCCACCTGGGGAGGCCCGTTCACGCCGCCTCCCCCACGCCCCCCCCCCGGCCCGCCCCACGCCAATTTTCGGAGCAGCATTGTAGGATACCAAAACCAGTGCGGCAGTTTACTGGACATCACCTGGGTGCCATCCACATCTCAGCGCGTTCTGCTGCCTTGGGACTATTCGCACAACAGACCGCTACTGACGAGCCCTCCCCCCGCACCACCCGGGACGCCCCACGCTGTTTTTCTGAGCTGCATTGTAGGAAACCAAAAACCAGTGCGGCACCCAGGTGACATCACCTGGGTGCCGTCCAGAACTCAGCACGTTGTGCTGCCTTGGGACTATTCGCACAAAAGACAGCTTCTGACCATTGTTGCTTTTTTTTGTCAAAAATGTTTAAATGTTTGTTACAGTTTTTGTTCCGTTCGTTATATTTGAAAGGTAATAAAGTTTTATAATCCTACTTTGTTGGAGTGCTATATATTTTTAAAAAATCGGGTGAATGGTGCCTTGAATCGGGTTATTGTCATGTGTGGGCTTTGCAAGTGTACTGCTACAGGATCGGACATTTCAAACTCAAATGCACGTTCTTTTTCTTACCTTTCCGAAGCATGGAGCGCAATAGCAGGCAGAGAAAGGGTGATGCAAGTGTTGAACACTGCCTGGCCTGGCAAGTTGCTGGCAGTGCCCCCCCCCCCCCCCGCCCGCTCCTGAAAGAGGACACACACACACCGCCGCCCCGAGTACTTCACAGATCTTTAAAAGACCATGCGCTTGTTCATGAGGCTTAAATGGTTTATCACCCCTTCTCGAACCCCTGCATCGACCCTCTGACGTTTCCTGGAAGAATTACCACGTAACACAATACCAAGCCTTGTCAGCTGAAACCCCCGAGGAATCGTGGGGCATATTATCAAGGGGGTTTATCTCCGCTTTTTTGGCTTTAAAAGCCAAGAAAGCGGAGATAAAATTATCTCCCTATTACCAAGCTGTCGCTAACACCAGTTAGTGACAGCTAAAAGGAGATAGCGACCATCTTGGGCCCCGCTTTGCATGTCAGTGATATTTATCACTAATGACATGCAAAGTGGGCGTGCCAAGATGTTAGCGACTGGAAACAGTCCCTAACATCGCTATCTCCTATTACCAACTTTTGGAGATATTCGCGCTAAGCGCGAATATCTCCAAAAGCTAACACCTGACCTGAGCAGTTCTTAGCCATGTTATCCAATGGGAGGTGGATAACATGGCTAAGAGCATTTGCTCGATAATGCATGAATATCGCTGACTTTTCAGCGATATTCATGCATTGCGGCCGTTTTTTTTCGCATTTGCGATAAACCTTGCTAATAGCAAGGTTTATCTGCGATAAAAATCGCCGATGTGCGGCGATAATTTTTGTCTCTAAACAAGTTAGAGACAAAAATTATCGCTAGTTGTTGGTAATATGCCCCCGGGTTTTTGCTTGCAGAAATCGGGAGGCGGGAGACTAGCACTGAAATCAGTAGTCTCACGCCTGCCGAGATGTGCACTGCCCTAGAGGTACATAGGGGTTTACTTGCCAACTCTACAGTTAGTACAATTCACCTCGGGGTCACGCATTGTGAGGGGGAAAAAGAAAAGACCCCGAGTGAGTGTTTCTTTTCTGTCACAGAGGAGGCCAACTGGTCAGAGGATGATGATGACCCACACAGCTCAGATATCGATGACAGTAATCCGGAGACAGAGAGCGATAGTGAGGCAGGGCTACCGTCATCTATCATCAAAAACGTGCCCCCTCAAAGGGACCACACAGCACTTACGTGGGACCACTCTCCTACGACATCTTTGCAAGGGAACTCTAACCTGGCCACGGGTGATATAAGGCACAACGAGACTGCGCAGTTGTCAATGATGGCGATGATGGAATCAATCCAGCAGGGGATAACGGCACACAGAGAAGAAACCCGTTCAGACAGCCTTAAATCCCAAGCTGCAATAAGAAAAATGAAAGCAGTGGTTAGAAAGATGTCAAAAGCCTGGGTAAACGTTGGAGACAGGGTTTCAAATCTAGAGGAGAGGGTGGTCGCCACGGAAGCTGAGGCGGCCGCAGCCACAAATAAAGTCGTAACACTGGGAGCCCAAGCCATCGACATCCAGTGGAAGCTGGAGGACCTAGAGAACCGGCAAAGAAGGAACAATCTCAGGGTCCTGGGCATTCCGGAAGAGGCCGAGGGTCAGGATGCCAAAATGTTCATTGTTAAAATATTCGAGAAAGCCTTTCCAGGTATTGCCGGATGGAACTGGACCACTGAAATACAGAGAGCACACAGGACACCCTTCAGACTGAGAAAAAACGCCAGAGAAGGGGATAAGCCTAGAGCGATCTTAATCTATATAGGCAATTTTCTTCTTCGCCAGTCCATTGCAGAAAAAGCCCGGCCAGACTCTAAAAGAACCTTTGAAGGAGGGTCCTTCTTTGTCAGGCCGGACTTCTGCCATACCACCGTGGAACGCCGATGGCGATTAAGACAATTAATCAAACCTTTCCAGGATAAAAGAGTGCAGATCTATCTCATCAATCCTGCTCAGTTGAAGATAATCCACCAAGGCAAGATCATATACTTTTCCTCGGAAATTAAGGCTAAGGAGTTCCTAGACTCTCTATAGCATGTTATACTACTAATGGCAACCAACAAAGGCTAAGGCTTTAATGTATGTCACTGGCGGAAATTGAGGGGCTAGCTTGGTTTAAGCTTAAGTTTGAATTTCATAAAGGGAAATGTGTCACGTTATGGAGATTTGTGGGTACACATAAGGTTAAGGTCGAAGTTTGGACCTATCGATTGCACTGTGTCCAGCGCAGGGCCACACCCATCACACGCACAGACCCAGTCTGCGCGCCTCACCTGGGAGTAAGTTGGGGTCAGGGGGGGGGGTGGGGGGGCAACCTCGAGGGAGGGGGGGGAGGGGGAAAACAAAGCAAAAAGAAAGTTCATGCAATAAACATGTCTATTGATATATTGGAGTTGTCGAAAGTGGATAAACTTGCGGATGTCGGATTTATGATAAAATGTGACTGGTTAGTATGTTGGCTCGTCTCTCTCCAGGGATATGTCAAGGATTAAGATAATCAGTCTCAATATAGGAGGACTGAACAATTGGAAAAAGAGGGAAAAATTTGAGGAGTACGCTAAATTAATCAGGGCCGACATTTTGTGTATACAAGAGACTCACCTACCATGGAAAAAGAAACATTGGCTGAGCATAAGGGGGTATGAAATTCTGTCTTGCTCCTCACAGACCTCAACCATTAGGGGGGTAGCCATATTAGGCCGGGTAGGACTGGGAGGTGCTAGAAAATCAAAAGCTGATCCGCTGGGAAGATGGGCAATCTGTGAATTAAAATTAGGCATCACTCTATGCTCAGTATACGGTTCTAATTTGGACGATCCAGGGGTGATGGATCACATTGAACGGGAGCTTAATAACTGGCAAGCACCCATGGTATTTTGTGGTGATCTCAATATCTCAGCCGACTTCACAGGCAATACCCCATACAGCGGCCGTAAGCCTCGAGTATTTAGGGCAGTGTCCTCTATATTACACTCTTATGGCCTGAAGGATGTCTGGGGTAACCAAAAGAAATTGATTCCGGGATTTACATACTTTTCACACCCATTTAATAAATATACAAAATTGGATTATATGTTTGTCTCAGCCACACAATTTAGTAATGTTGAAATCTCAATGCTGCCGAAGCTAATCTCGGACCATAATCCTCTTGTCTTGAATTTTTCTGTCATCAAACCAAGGGAAAAAATGAGGCCATGGTCTTTTGACAGGAAATTACTAGTGGACAGAGACTATTTAACACATATGAAGGAGTGGTCCAAATCCTTTTTTGATGCCAACAGATATAGCGCTTCCCGCGGTATGGTCTGGGATAGCCTTAAGGCTGGTCTAAGAGGGGAGACAATCAGTTTTGCTGCACGGTTTTGGAAAAAAATGAAGGAGGATAGGGAATGTCTTTTGGCTAAACTGGTGAAGGCAGAGGAGCAACACAGAAGAGATGTCTGTTGCGGGATCCAGGGGTCCCAGAGTCTAGAGAGCCTAAATACTATAAAAGCAGATATTCAGCGACAATTAGCAAAGAAGGCTGCAGCAGAATATCAGACCCGCAGATTAGGTATGTATGAAACAGGCGAGAATGCTGGCAGGGCTCTAGCGCTTCGGATAAGACAGGCCACCTCAAAAAATATCATCACCGAGATCAAAGATGGCGAGCAGATGTATACAAAACCAATAGAAATCATAGAGGTCTTTAGGCGATTCTATCAGGTCCTTTATAAGGAGGAGGCAGATACAGTACATCCTGGTAGTAATTGGCAGGATACAGGTCTTAATCTGACGTCCAATGAGAGGGAATCCTTAGAACAGGAAATTACTATGGAGGAGCTACTTCAGGCACTAAAAGATCTCTCAGCTGGCAAGGCAGCAGGGCCCGATTTTATACCTCTTGAAGTTTATAAATGTCTGAGGGAAGAAACGGCCCCTCTCCTGCTAGATCTATTTAATGGGGTTATCAATACAGGTATTATTCCTGAATCCTGGACTAAAACCAATATTGTGGTCTTTCATAAAAAGGGCAAACCCAAGGAGAGCCCGGGCTCCTATCGGCCTATATCACTAATCAATAGCGATAATAAACTTTACGCTAAAATATTGGCCTTACGGATGGGTAGGATCATCGCGGGCCTCGTCTCTCCTTGGCAGCATGGCTTTATCCCTGGCAGAGGTACTACCGACCATATCAAAAGAGCTATAACTCTGTTTGACTTGCATGCACGGGGGGAGGGGGGGATCGCGATGATCCTCCTCGACGCAGAGAAGGCGTTCGACCGGGTCAGGTGGGGCTTTCTCTGGGAAGTATTGGTCGGCAAAGGATTTGGTCCCCGTTTTCTTCAGGGTATTAAGGCCATGTATCACAATCCAATAGCTAGCATCCAGTTAATGGGCGAGGCCTCCAACCCTATCCAGATTTCAAGAGGGACTAGACAAGGGTGTCCGTGCTCACCTATCCTATTTGCACTTTATATCGATCCCCTGATTTGCCGCATTATGAGCAATATTAATATTAAACCAATTATTATCAATGGTCTTGAGACCAAAATTCTCGCATATGCGGACGACATAGCCATCACCACTGTCGATCCAGCTAGTGCTATGAGAGAAATAATCAATATCACCTCCGATTTCGGGAATGTCTCTGGATATAGACTTAATGTGGCAAAAACACAGGTATTATGTTCAAACCAAACAGTCAAACTGGATGATAGATATGTGGATTCGGTAGTATATCTGGGAATCACAATTAATGCCCAGACACAGGAAATCATCAAAGATAACTTCTCACCACTACTGCTGAAAATGAAACAGGACCTAAAAAGAATTGATACTCTCCACTTATCAATTATAGGTAGGGCCAATGCCATTAAAATGGCAATGTTCCCAAAAATCCTATATAAGTTTAGGTCAATCCCCTTTAAAATAGATGATATTGTGATCAGGGAGATGGAGGCTATTTTTATGAACTTCCTTTGGCAATACGGCAAGGTGAGGAGATCAATTAAATTTATGTCTCTACCCCAGGAACAGGGTGGATTGGGTATACCTAACTTAAAACTATATCACTGGTCTTGTCTCCTCACTGATATGGCTATACTTTTCTTCCCTGCTGATACGATACACTCCACGTGCAGTATCCCATCCATATACCAGTTAGCACTAGGGAATGAGGCGTATGGTATACTGTTAAGGAACTATGATAAACGTTTTTTCAAATCCCCAGGCTACAAAATACTGGAAGATATCCGGGTGGTATGGCTAGCAATACAAAAGAACCAGAGCATTCCTAAGTTTAATAAACATACTCTTCTCTGGAAATCAGGGTTATTCCCGCACTAAAGCAGTGATGGTTCTTGGAGACACTGGGAAATGCAGGGAATCACTACATTGGTCCAAGTTATGGTAAAGAATGCCCTGAGGCCCCTTGAACTCTTAAAGACACGATACTCACTTCAAGGCCCTCAAGAGTTTAAATATATACAATTGACTAACACAATTAAATCCAAAAGACCTGCTATAGATATATCAAAAGAATGTATACTATTAGATTATATGAAGGGTGGCGGTCGCCGTATAAGGAAAATATATGCACTATTCTTGGGAACTCTGCCAGATGATATGCTTAAGACAGAGGCTACCTGGGCTGGGAAACTGAATGATCCCGATATCGACCTGGACAGAGCTATCCTCATGGATAAAAGGTTTTTACGCTCTTCAAACCTAAGAGCACAGCATTTTAAAACCCTATTCAACTTATATCATACACCGGCAAAACTGTATGATTGGGGTAAGAGAGTGGATAACAACTGTCCTAGATGTGGTAAGGGCCCTGCAGATCTGCTCCACATGTTTTGCAGCTGTGAGAAGCTAGGGCCAATCAAAAACGAAATTGCAAAGTTTTTAGAGGGGCTGCTAGCTGTCAGGATCGACCTATCCCCTACACTTTTAATATTTGGGTTTGACGCCAAACAGGGTTTAAGCATCGAGGCGGAGGCACTTGTGTTTTTAGCAATAGCTGTTTTTAGAATACTAATTGCTGCTGCATGGAAGGACTCTGATGCCCCAACCTTTCAGATGTGGATCTGTAGGCTGCTCGGGATCCATAACATCGAATCGGAGCTGTACGCACTGAAGGGAGTGAAATCCAGGGATATGGGACTAAGGTTGTGGTCGCCCGTGGCAGCATGGAGGCGTTCAAAAATCAGGTGCCTCAGTTCTTAATATCTATGTAGAAATTCCCTCTTGTCCTTCACATATATATTATTACTCCTCCTACAGTATCGGTTTCTTATCTGTTTTAACATCCTTGATGTATACTTATTTGGTCTTTTTGTATTAATGTGTTTTTCTCGTATGTATTGGATATGCTTTTATCATGAACTTTCAATAAAAAAAAAAAAAAAAAAAAAAAAGTAGGACTGTTAGCGCTCTAGTTGTTCTTTAGAACACTCTGGGACATTCTGTCATTGGGCTATACTTGGGCTACATCTGGGTGATATTTGGGCTACATTTGTGCTCTTTTGTCTCTGGTGGCCATTTTGGGAGACTGCATGTCAGAATGTTTTAATGAAATAGAAAAGGATTTGAGAAGTCACTCAAAATGTGCCCTAATTTTTCATTCTGCAGCACTAATCATACTTTCTATGGCAAAATATACCCCCTCATGTTGTTTCTTTTTAAATTAAATGTTTTAAGAGTTACCACTTTATTCCAATCAAGATGGCTTCAGGTGTGCCATACCTTTGTAATAAGTAGGACTGTTAGCGCTCTAGTTGTTCTTTAGAACACTCTAGGAGGCTGCAGTAGAACACAAAGGAATCAACTGACAGTCTCTGTCCTTGTTGGATGTACATGTTTTACTGAGAATGTCAGACTTCATTTTCACATGACTGAGAAAGATAATGTGAATTTACAGAAAATATGCTTTCAGTTTAGCTTATAGATCCCCTTCCAAACCACTGTGGGAAAATCATGAGATATTAGTTTTCTTTCAAACAATATTCATGATATCACAGCAGAATGTTTTTTCACATGGTAAAATCACCTTAGAACCCACCACAATTCCTAAAACGAGTATGGTACCATCAACAAATGATTTATAATGTAACTAAAGTCCTAAAACCCTCTATTAACTACAATGCTTTTTAATGAGGTGCTATCATGTATATTGGTCCCAAGATGGCTGCCAACACTTCTTGGATGAAGTGCTGACAGCCAATCAGATCAGATGTGTGGTTAGGCTCCGCCCAGATATATATCTTTTTTTGAACCTAAATTACTCAAAATCCACTGGAGCACATATATTGAGACCTAGCAAAGGCACATCGGGCTAACAGTCCCTACAATTTTGCCAAGTTTCGTGCAAATCCATTCAGCCGTTCGAGCTAAAAGTGAGGCCAACCGCCCTATGGAAATTAACATGGAAAAAATGCGTTTTGGGACCCCCCTTTTTCTCAGCCCCCCCTTGATGAAACCCCCTCAAATTGTCAGGGGCTGCTCAGAAACAAAATGTTCCATTTTCCTGAAAATTTCAGCCAATTCCGTCCACAAACGCCAAAGTTATTAGACATAGAATTTTCAAAAATCCCATAGAGAAAAAATCCTAACTATATATACCTACTGGCGACCGCCAGTAGGTAATATATATATATATATATATTCACTGAAAAAAACCATTGGTTTCAGCCACGTTATAGTTAAAAATTAGCATTTAAAAAACCTTTGAAATTCACTGAAAAAACCATAGGTTTCAGCCACGTTATAGTTAAAAATTAGCATTTAAGAAACCTTTGAAATTCACTGAAAAAGCAATAGGTTTCACACATGTTCTAGTTAGCTGGGCATTTCACTCATACAAAACCATTGAAATTCCCCCGTTATAGTTAAGTCAGCTAACTATAACTCGAGCGCCCGCAATGCACTGCTGATGACGTCATATATTACATCACTCATGACATGGTCAGTGACATCACTCATGACATCACTGATGACATCTCAAATGACATCACTGATGACATCACTGATGACATCATCCAGTGAATGTGTATCTTTCTGAAAAATATTTTTTATATATTTATATATATATGTATATCTAAAAGTCGAAGGTAGAATAAATGGGTAAATAAGTGTCTAAGGGCCCGATGTAGGTAAATCTCATTTACTGACTGTAGAATACCAAATTTTACCGATTCGGTATTCTAGATTCGGTAAATGAGATGTAGGAAATAATTCTGTAATTTTTACCGAATCGGTATGATTCGGTAATTACCGAATCGGTATTTACGGATTCAGTAATTGCCATTGATTCCTATGGGCCTTGAGGCCCATAGGAATCGCATCAGTAAATATCGATTCGGTAAAATTACCGAATTGTCAAGGGGGACAGGGTGTCATTTTGACACCCTGTTGCACCCCTGGTTCTGGCTTGTGTGCCATGTGACACACATATATGCCCTTAGGGCATGTATGTGGGCCACATGGCACAGGTGTACATGCCCAGATGGGCATGTACACAGGCATTCGTTATTTACCACCAAATATTATTTTGTGGTAAATAACGAATTCTTAAGGGCCTGTGGCACTGTTTTCTGTGCCACCTACATCTAGATTTACCAATTCAGTAAGTTTACCGATTCGGTATTTTACAGAATTGGTAAATTTACCGAATCGGTAAATTTACCAATTCTGTAAATTTTAGGCCCCCTACATATCAAAAACTAAATACAGGTCGGTAACGGCCGAAATCGGCCGTTACCTATAGGTATTTGGTGTCCTACATCTGTCCCAAAATGTTTTTTTTTGTAAAATTGATTGTATAACTGACTTATTAAGTATATCTTAGTGAATACATGTATTAGCTAGTAATGTTTAAATATGTAAATATCTGTGTCAGTGTCTCACTTTATGTATAAGTGGCTGCATGGGTTAGTGAGTAGCTACATGAGTGTTTATATGGGTTATTAGTTGTTTTTTTGAGTATCAGAATGAGTGTCTGTATGGTTTGATGGGGTATTACTTAGCGCACAGATGCATGAATGACTGACTCACTGTTTGTATGTATTTTGAAGACAGCATGTGTGCAGGACTGTATGGGTGTGTGGTGTTTGTATGGGTGTGTTAGTGAGTGAATGACTGCCTCAAAAGTGTCTTTATGAGTAAGTACATATGTTTTAAACTAGTATATGTGAGTATTGATCTATATAAGTAAGGATATATGACAGTGACAGATTGGAAGAGTTCCTGTATAAATAAGTATGTGTTTCTATAAGTGATGTTTAAGAGAGTAAGTATGTGTATGTGTTAGAAGGTGGTTCTGACACTATGGGCCGCCCGGATTTTTCGCTTTTTGAGCACCTAATTGTTGAGCTTTTACTGTGGGGGAGCCTCCTAGTCTGGGACTCACCCACAGTGAACTCACAATGAAGCTGACTGCATGGAGATTCTACTGGTGTCCCCCTGGCTTGACTAGGCCGCTGCGCAGCAGCTGGAGTATGGGGCACCGTGCTGGTTACATGCAGACACAGGTGTACATGCGTGTGCACACGTGTAGGGGCTGCGCAGGGGAGATTCCTAGCGTGCGCAGTCCAGGAGCAGCTACAGAGTGAATGGCGTGGCTGGCTTATGCAGAATTGGGTGGTGACATGGAATAGGCTTTATACACGGGAAAGGAACATGCCAGGGAAAGTCAGTGTGTCTTACTGTGTTTTACTTCATTATTTCCCTATGGGGATGTGAGGCCCATGGCTAAAATTACTTCCACAAAGCCTACAGATTCCAGACACGCACTAATGTACAGTGTAGCAGATGTGAAATTGAGTATTCTGCTAAGACCAAAGTCATATTTCTACTGCTTTTGGGTCGTCCAGAAATGTCATACTTCTCTGAGTTCCTGGCTGGGGTCTGGCCATGGTAGGTTAGATTAATGACCTTTCCTCCCAGAGTGAGGATCTTCCCTCCAAGGAGAAAAGATAGGTGGAGCTAAAAGCCAATCCATCAACTGCTGTCGCTGGGTGCCAGGCACCAGGTTGCCTCATGTGAAGGCAGTGAGGGGGGAAGGAGTTGGGTTTCAGAGGCCATGTGGCCAGAGACACTGGACGACTCCATTTTGAACAAACTCAGAGGCTGGACAAGAAGGCGGGAGCAGGGGCAGGGAAGTGATGTGTCGCTGTTTGATAGGACCCACAGAGACTTTATGCCAGCCCCCTACTCAACTTTTAAAAAGTACTTGCACAGGAAGAGAAGCTCTCTCTGGGGTGTGGTCTGCGGAGGCGAAAGGTGCTGGAGCCTGGTGCAATGGGCAGTTGGAAGGAGGACACCTCTGACTGCCACCCAGGCCCCTAACAGCACCAGAAGAAGAGCCCAGGACCGGTGCGCAGAAGAAGAGGCCTCTGCACAGGGAGCAGAGAGGCGCAGGAGGAGAGCCAGGCAAAAGGCTGGCGCAGGGAGTCAGTGCAGACCGCTCCCTGCAGAATGCACCCTCTTAGAGACCCAGAGGGTGAAGGAGAATGCTCCCAGTGGCTGGGGGGCACCGCCAGGAGCAAGAAGACATGTAAATGGGGCAGATCGGACCTCCAGGGGCTGAGATATGGCCCCCAGAAGGTGAGAGATCTTTGACTTGTGGCCCCCTGATGGCGAAGCTCTTGAGGCTCCGCCGCCGATCCAGAAAAGGCCCTTAGGGTGGGCCAGGTCCCGGGGACTGCCCTCCAACGTGGAGAGCCTGTGGGGGTCCCGGGTGGGACTGGGGCCCCGGACAAGGAAGGAGGAGCCAGGGGCCCGGGTGGGACCGGGCCCCCGACCAAAGCACAGATCGGCTGGGTGTGGGCTCCCCGCGTCGCATACCCTTACCTGGGGGTCCGGGTGGGACCGGGCCCCCCACCGAGGCCCCAGAAAGCGGCAGGAGCTTGAAGAGCCCCATGATGCCTTGCAAGGCATGAGGAATGGATTGTTTTTGGCGTTTTGGTGGCCCCCAGAGGAGAGGGGTCACCCTTGAGTGTGAAAAGGTGCTGGGGGGAGCTGCTGGAGCAGCGCAGTCTCGCCCCCAGCACAAAGCTAAGTCCCTCCCTAAGTTTCTTGAGGATTTAAAAAGAATAACCCCTCAACTCTCAGCGAAGACTGCATCACCTGCTAGGCTGGAACTTTTGTTCTACAGCTGGGGGTTCATTGAGAAGTGCATCAAAGATTGAAGGGCTGAGTTGGAGATGTCTTGAGAAGGGCATCCCTTGGATGTGAAATGGCGCAATTGCACTGAAATGCATTTATTAATGGTTATTTCTTTTAGAGGGACTGATGTTCAATGTGAAGTACTGGTGTAAGGTGATATCACAAGCAAAGCGGATTTAAGTGGCTAGACACTCCTGCTAGGGTGTCTGACGGTATTTACAACTTAATCCTGTGATCATCTGTGATGCCTTTAGGGGCTGTAATTGCAATGCATTTTTAATGATATCCAAATGTGCTGAGTACTGTCATTCTAAAGTGTGCGTAAACATGTAGTCTTGCTGCTGCGCTTAGGTGAAGACCCCAGACTGTTAGCCCTTAAGATGTAGAGGTGTATAATTTAGGGTCAATAGGAGATGCTTGGTCAGGGTCATATGTCACCAAGGCAGGTGTATCCCTGTTTAATGCTTGTTGAGGTTATGGGTGGGGGTCGCCGCTGGGGTGGTTCCAGTGCGCAGGGCCCTCGCTCCAGGTTAAGACCAATTCACTGCATTGGGGGCAAGATGATGTGCATACGTGGGAGTGGTGGTACTAGACCCCACCCCCCCTGCGGGAGGGGTGGAGATGTTATGCAATGTCACAAAGTAATTCCAACAGCTTATGTATATTTGTAAATTGGTGTATAGTATTGAGTGGTGTGTGTGTTTAATAAATGTACTCTTACTTTTATAAAGCAAAGTACAGACTGGACAATCAATTATTGAGTGTTATTTTTTTGCACACCTGCAAATGGCGATTACTAGCCCACACCACCTCCCTTGAGTAAGCCTCAGACTGCTCTGCAACGCTACCCTCTGAGAGTCAGGCGCTGTCCTAGGGTGTTTGGTTCCCAGTAAAGGACAAATGTGTCATGTTATTTGTGCAGGCCTCACAGATGCTGCCTCGTTTTCCAACAGTATGTTTCTGTAGAAATAAGTGTAGTGGTGTCTGTTGAGCTGTATATGCAAGTAAATTTGTGTTTGATAGTTTATTTGCATGTGTGAGTATATGTGTGAATAACTCTATGTATAAGTGTACGTGTGTAACAAGATGTATAGGTGTATGAGTACATATGATGAGTGAGTACATGTATGAGTGACTATATAGAACTATTTGTGAATGAGTGGATATGTATGTCAATTTGGGAATTACTGAATGGGTTGTTGTAACTGGTATTGGTATCTCCATTTTTTTTAAATGTTAGGTTCTATTTTTGAATGTGTGTATCAAAGGTTATATTACGGTGAGAGGAGGTCTGCCACTCTTTCACAAGGATGATGTCATCAGTAATGTCATCAGTGATGTCATTTGAGATGTCATCAGTGATGTCGTGAGTGATGTCACTGACCATGCCATGAGTGATGTAATATGTGATGTCATCAGCAGTGCATTGCGGGGGCGTGAGTTATAGTTAGCTGAATTAACTATAACGGGGGAATTTCAATGGTTTTGTATGAGTGAAATGACCAGCTAACTATAACATCTGTGAAACCTATGGTTTTTTCAGTGAATTTCTAAGGTTTTTTAAATGCTAATTTTTAGCTATAACATGTCTAAAACCTATGGTTTTCAGTGAATTTCAAAGGTTTTTTAATGCTAATTTTTGACTATAACATAACTGAAACCTATGGTTTTTTCAGTGAATTTCAAAGGTTTTGTAAATGATAATTTTTAAATGTATTATTTGTTATATTTTTTATACTAATTTACTACATTGTTTTAAAGTATTTATTTTTAGATGTTTTATTTTTTAAATTACATTACATATTATTTTTAATATAAATTGAAAAAAAATGTTTTTAAATATATTGAAATTGTAATATATTTTTTTAAGTTAATATTTTAATCAGTTCCCCCTCTGCAAACGTGCCTGTGGGCTGCGTTGCAGAGAGGTGTAAAAAGGGGTGTGGCCTCATTACACCTCTCTGCAACGCAGCCCCCTGGTGTGTTTGCCTGGGGGCCAACTAGCCCACCTGGAACCTCCAGTATGCACCAGGGGCTGCATTGCAGAGAGGTGTAATGAGGCCACGCCCCTTTTTACACCTCTCTGCAACGCAGCCCACAGGCATGTTTGAAGAGGGGGAACTAATTCCCCTTGCATACTGGGGGTCCCTGGGGGCCAACTATCCCACCCTGTACCTCCAGTATGCGCCAGGGGGCTGCTTTGCAGAAAGGTGTGATGAGGCCACGCCCCTTATTACACCTCTCTACAACGCAGCCCCCAGGTGTGTTTGCAGAGCGGGAACTATATCCCCTTGCATACTGGGGGGCCATGGGGGCCAACTAGCCCACTGGAACCTCCAGTATGCACCAGGGGGTTGCATTGCAAAGAGGTGTAATAAGGTGCGTGGCCTCATTACACCTCTCTGCAAAGCAGCCCACTGGAGCATACTGGAGGTTTCTGGTGGGCTAGCTGACCCGCAAACAAAAACAAAATTGTGGGGGGGCTTTGGAGGTCCTTGTGGGACCACTTGAGCAGGCCTAGGGGGTCAGGGTGTTTCTACCATGCTCCCTTTTTGGGTTCTACACGTCTGTTTTTCTGCTTTCTTGTGCCTCGGTCTACCGAGCACAAGATGGCTGCCAATACTTCCTGGTTTGGAGTGTTGACAGCCAATGAGCATGCAGCTTTCTCTGGAAGGTACGCATACGCGTACCCTGTGATTTTTCTGAAAAAAAAAATTGGGGGGGGCCTTGGGGGTTCCTGTGGGACCCCCGAGCAGGCTGTTTCTACCCTGCCCCCTTTTTGCATTCTACACATTTGTTTTTCTGCTTTCTTGTGCCTCAGTCTACCGAGCACGAGATGGCTACCAACACTTCCTGGTTTGGAATGTTGGCAGACAGTTGACAGCCAATCAGCGTGCAGCTCGTGCTCGGAAATGTACGCGTACGTACACGTACCATAACACCTACAATATATAGCTATGATTTTACTTTTGATTTTCTCAGGAACTACTGAACGGATTTACACCATTTAACAAAAAGGCCTATCTGCGAACAAAACTCTACCTTTTTGCCAAATTTGGTGTAATTCCGTTCAGCCGTTCGGACTGTAGCCCTGGATAAAGGTCCTATGGAAAATTGCATAGGGAAAACACGTTTTGGGACCCCCCTTTTTTCTCAGCCCCCGCTTCATGAATCACCACCAAACTTTCAGGGAAGGAGCGGAGCAGGCCATTTTCTTGGAGAAATTCGCCAAGATTCGTCAACCGGCACCAAAGGCAACTAGGTTTTAACTATAACTACCCACTGGCGACCGCCAGTAGGTGATATGTATATATATACATATAAATATACATACATACATATTACCTACTGGCGGTCGCCAGTAGGTAGTTATAGTTAGGATTTTTTTCAATGCAAAATCTCAAAATTCTATTGTGAATAACTTTGGCGCCGGTTGACGAATCTGCCTGAAAATTTCCTCAAATTTGCCTCGCGGAGCTCCGGTCCTTCCCTGAAAGATTGGGGGGGATTCGTCAAGCAGGGGCCGAGATAAAAGGGGGGTCCCAAAACGTGTTTTCCCCATGTTAATTTCCATAGGGCGGTCGAACTCACTTTTAGCCCGAACAGCTGAATGGATTTCCACCAAACTTGGCAAAATTGTAGGGACTGGTAGCCCGATGTGCCTTTGCTATGTCTCAAGATATGTGCTCCAGTGGATTTTGAGTAATTTAGGTTAAAAAAAAATATATATCTATAGGCGCGCCCCGGTACGCGCACCGGGGAGCGCACCGGGCGTGCTACGCGACTTGCGCACAGAAAGCTGATTGGCTCACGGGTGTCTGTAAACATTCGAAACAGTCCGGAGCGGCCGCCATCTTGTGTCTCGGTAGGATCAAGACACAAGAGGTGGCAAAAGAAAAGGGGGAAATGACCATAAGGGGGCAGGGTAGACCCCCCCTGACCCCCTAGGTTTATGTGGGGGCTATAATAGGGTCCCGTGGGGCAAAAAAAAACAATCGATTTGCGCGGGGGGGAGCGCCCGGTACGCGCTCCGGGTAGCGGACCGGGGAGCGTAGCATGGGGAAAACCCAGTTTATTCACTGTGTCACCTCTACGACCCTTTCTTGCATCAATACGTCCCTTTTGCATACATTACACCTGACGTAGGTATAATGTGGCGCAGGGGCTTACAAAGTGACGCATCTACCTAGATGCGTCACTTTGTAAATATGACTGAACAAGGTGCATTTTTTACAGCACTGGTGCGTCACAAAAAGTGACGCACCGGTGGCGTTAAAGTGACGCATGGCCTCATAAATAAGGCCTTCAGTCTTCTAGTCATGCGTCATATTAAATATTTGACGTATTATGTCGGAAGTACTTACAGATACGTCAGTATTTCAGACGTATTTGTAAGCGCAAAGGTGATGCATTGCTGGAGTGTGTCACAAAAATGATGCAACTCTAGCAATGCATCCTTTCACATGGGGCCAGGACCCATGTGAAAGGGCCTGCACGCCTGCTGTGAAACAGGCGTAAGATTTGGATGCAACAGCGTCATAAAAGTGACGCAGTGATATCTCATAGATTTCACTGCGTCACCTCTACGACCCTTTCTTGCGTCAATACGTCCTTTTTGCATACATTACACCTGACATAGGTATAATGTGGCGCAGGGGCTTACAAAGTGACACATCTACCTAGATGCGTCACTTTGTAAATATGACTGAATAAGGTGCATTTTTTACAGCACTGGTGCATCACAAAAAGTGACGCAACGGTGGTGTTAAAGTGACGCATGGCCTCATAAATGAGGCCTTCAGTCTTCTAGTCATGCGTCATATTAAATATATGACATATTATGTCAGAAGTATTTACAGATACGTCAGTATTTCAGACGTATCTGTAAGCGCAAAAGTGATGCATTGCTGGAGTGTGTCACAAAAATGATGCAACTCCAGCAATGCATCTTTTCTTACCCTTCCACACCCCCGTTCGTTTTCAACATTTTCTTTGAATATCCACATTCCCCATGTTCACTCTCCTTCTCCTTACTTTCCTTCCCAACACTCACCTTCTTTCAGTCCCCCTACTTCACTTCCTTTCTCCTCTCGTCCCTTTCTGTGCTTTCTTACTCATTTTCCTTTCCATTATCAATGCACTCCACTTCACTTACTCTTTTTCATTTTTTTAAGAATATAGCTCTTTGATGAGAATTGGAGGTAGTTCTGAAAAGAACTTTTTTTTTTCTTCTTTTTTCTTTTTTTAGAACAGAAACAAAAACAGGGAATGGAAACTGCTCAACAGGAGCAAAAAAAAACCAAAAAAAATTAGGGCTGCGAACGGCAGCGATGGTTCTCCAATGCTCGAACCATGAGCAGGACACTTTGCTCCCCAAAGGTAAGTAGTTGATCGCAGTATCTGCATTTCAGGACACCTATGTTGAATGCAGGCTGAATGTTTGGAACCAGCTCCTGCGATCGCCCCCTCACAGAAGTAGTTGCTCCTCCAGTGGATGTAGAGGCCCCATCACTGGGAACCTCTTGTGCCAGAGCCCTGACACTTTCCCGGGCAAAATACTGGGGGTGCCTCCTCTCCACATGGGGAAGCAGGACACAAAGACCACCACACAGCTCGTCCAAATATATATATATTCACTGAAAAAAACATATTTCACACATGTTATAGTTAGGAATTAGCATTTAAAAAACCTTAGAAATTCACTGAAAAAAACAGTTTCACACATGTTATAGTTAGCTGGACATTTCACTCATACAAAACCATTGAAATTCCCTTGTTATAGTTATTTATAGCTAACTATAACTCGCGTGCCCGCAATCCACTGCTGATGATGTCACACATCAGTGATGTCATGAGTAATGTCACTGACCATGTCATGAGTGATGTAATTTGTGATGTCATCAGCAGTGGATTGTGGGCGCGCCAGTTATAGTTAGCTGAACTAACTATAAAGAGGGAATTTCAATGGTTTTGTATGAGTGAAAAGTCCAGCTAACTATAACATGTGTGAAATCTATGTTTTTTTCAGTGAATTTGCAAGGTTTTTTAAATGCTAATTCCTAACTATAGCGTGTCTAAAACCTATGGTTTTTTGAGTGAATTTCATAGGTTTTGTAAATGGCAATTTTTAAATGTATTAATTGTTATATTTATTTTTTTATACCAATTTCCTACATTTTTTATAATAATTAATTTTAGTAATTATTACTTTACATATTTTTAATGTAAAATAATTTTTAAAAATCAAATTTTTTTTTTTACAATATATTAAAATGAATTGCAATATATATTTTTTGCATTTTTTTGTGGTAAACGTAGGGTACGCATACCGTCCTCGCACACTCCTGTGCAACTGTAATCGTACTGTACGCGTACCTGCGTATACGTCACGAATAAGTTTTGACGTTACGCGTCGCATTGGCGCTTCCGCGTGAGGTCATGTACCTTTGTACGGCGTACGCTACGCGTACCCCGTGAAATGTTTTTTAATGTTTAAAAAGATATATTTATGTATTTAATGTAAATTTTAAGGCAAGACATTATCTGAGGTTATCATGAAAATAGTATTAATTTAGTTTTAATAAGCGTATATTACTTTTAAAAGCAATTACGCAAATCGCGGGGTACATCGTACGTACGCGCATCATAAGAGCACCCTACGCGCACCCCATGTGACTTCAAAACAAGAGATTTGATTGTTTCATAATACTTCCTATTCTAACTGTTGAAGGACCACACCCATTTTAATCTACTTCTTTGACTTTCACTGAAGAACCATCTGTTTTCTGAAGCTCCTGTGTTTTTGAAGAGATCTTTAATATGGCTGCACGCCAGGAAGAAGATATATCTGAACATTCTTCAGAAGAAGAATTTCTTGCTGAGGATCCAGTGCCGCAAAGGAAGGAAGCTTTGATCTGGAAGTTTTTTACATTTCCTGACGGAGAAAAGAAAAGTGAATGCAGCCAAGGTCTGTGGGACCGTGCTTCCGCGAGGCGATCCGAATAAAAAATATTCATTTAGAACTGCCAGCATGGTAAAACATGTGAAGACTCTTCATCTCCGCAATTATGCAAGAGCTGCATGCGACAGGCTGCAGGAAGACCCTCCACCAGCTGTAGCCAGCACTTCCACAGCACAATCAAGTCCGCATCCGGACATCCGGCCCGATTTTGCACACCTCATCATTTTATGCAAATTTTGCAAAGAAACATTATATTATGGAGAACAGTCCATTGATTTAATTTGCAGGCGCAAACAAGAGCACCGTTGCTTCTGCCGTTAATTTTGTTTTGTTTATTTGTTCCAGTTGCAGACTGTTTTGTTTTGCGCAGTTCCCCTTTTTTCCTTTCAAAAAATCCCAAAAAAATAAAAAACTACAAAAAAGACAAAATAAAAGTTATTTTAAGAACTAACTTCACTGGTCAAAAAAAGAGCTAACAGTAAAAAAGCATTGCGAACAAGCAATTCCGCGGGTTCGCTGAATTTCTGCGCGTTTGCGGAGATTTTTTACCATTTCGCTGAGATTTGCGTAACACGATTACGCAAATTCCGCCCACTCCTATTTTGGTATTGCAGCATTTATATATATATATGTCAAGTCTTACACAAACTGTTAAAGCAAGGATGTGGAATAAAGGCCAGAGCTGCCGACTTTAGAACTGGAGAACAAGGTTCGAGTCTAGTTCAAGTCTCGTCTCAACATCCTGTGATCCTGGGCAAATCACTCAATTTCCTTTTGCCTACCAAGAAAGAATGTGTTCTTGTGTAATGTAACTAGTCCTAATGTAAAGCGCTCCCATACCTCGGGTTGAGTTTGCTCTATATATAAACTAGGGGTGTCCTTAAGTTCCTGGAGGACTGCAGAATCCGTGGCAGATTTTCATGACAACCAGTTGCTGCTTGAGTTTCGTTTAGATAAATGAAATGCCATTTATCCTAAGTAACTATTCTGATCCATATCTGGCCTTCCTGGACATACAGTGGACCCAGGTCTGCACCTTGAAACACACTGGTTGAAAGGTGTGTGGACAGCCACAGATCATTCTTCCAGTGCTTGAAATGGAAACATACAAGTGCAGGTACTCTGTCCCAGAGTACCTGCTTGTTTCTGAGAAGTGCCGGTACTCTCCCTCTCAAAATTAAAAAGTGCCAGTACTTCGTACCAGGCAGAACCAGCCCAATTAAAGCACTGCTTTCTTCGGCTAATGGAAGCGCCCATTTTTCACCAAAGTGATGTTCAGTCTCCGCTTCGGCACTCTCTATTAGGTATGTAAGTACAAAAAAACAAGCATTGGCATAGCCAATTTGTCTGGCTTTTGGGACCTTATAAGTATTTAACTGTTGCATGGTTAAACACTTATAAGGCCCCAAATGCGAGACCTATTGGCTATGCCAATGCTTTTTTCCTCTTTCTATGTGTGATGCATTCTGCAGCACACATGGAGATAGGAAAACTCCTCTCAGGATTGTTTCTGTGCAGGAAGGTGCTCCTTCCTGCTCACAAACATTCCTGCATGCAATGGGGGCCCCCTTGCACCTTGGTGCCCGCCAAGGGGGCCCACGTTGGCGCTCGGCTGCTGAAATAGCCCCAGCGCAGGGAGATAGGACAGGGACGGTGCATCCCTGTACTTTCCCAGTGACGCAGCGTAGTGGGTGCGTTGCTGAGCTGCCCTGCGCCACGAAGTGCCATGGGGCAGATGTACAAGCCCCTTGCGCCACTTTGGCGTCACTTCTCCCATGTTAAAAGTGACGCAATAGTAGCGCAAGGGGCTTGTAAATCTGCCCCAATGTTTTTTAGTGTAACACAATTTTAAAGTAATGAGTTGCATGTATTCACAGCGCTTGCAGGCGCAGGATGAGGCTTCGTAGCACTGTAAATACAGGTCATTGGTAAGTCACACACACCAATATCTACAGTCATCGATCACATTAACCAGTTGAGCTTTCAGTGTGTACAAAGGATTGATTTGGTCCCAAAACACAATCCTGCATTGAATTGTTATTTAAAGACTGTCTTTAATGTGTTCTGTTTTACCCTCGTGCCTGACAGAGCCCCCCCCTGCACTCAGGGTCTCAGCTTCTTGCTTTCTGGGGGGTTCTGGGGGCCCGTGAAGTGCTCTGTGCAGCTGACACCATTGATTGTAAATGCACAGAGGCCCCCCACCCTTGTGCCTGCGAGGAGGAGGGTGGGGGCTCCCTGGGGCCCGTCAGGCGCAGGGGGGGGGGGGCCTTTCCATGGAAATTCAACATTTCTGCTGAGATCCGGGAAAGAATGCGGCCCCGGGGCTGTGCGGCTGTGCGTGCCTGGCTCGGGCTCAACTCCCGGGGGTGGACACTGGACATACCTGGGGGGGGGGGGGGGGGCACGATTAGTACGGATTTACGGGAAAACGTGTTTACCTTCAGCAGAGAGGTCATGTTTGCACCCCCTGGAGTATCACCCTTGTACCTGTGTTTGGTTCTCTTTTGTAACATGCACACACCACTTTTCTCTTGTAACACACTGTTTGCTCCTCTCACATTTTGTTTGCTTTTGATACTTGCACAAGTGCCACCATTACCTACGTAACGTTTGTTCTTGTGCCTGAGTGTCTAGCATATGCGGCAGTGTATTACCTCTAATTGTACTTTGTTTTCTCTTGTAACCTGCACACTTGTCGCTCTTTCCTCCTGTATTGCACTGTTTGCTACCTCATGTATTTTGTTTGCTCACAATTGTCACTTTTACCTCATGTAACTTATCCTCTGCTTTTGTAATTTGTTCACTTATAATTTTCTGTTCCTATTGTGAAGCGCTCTGACGCCTTCGGATAAAGTCCGCGCTATATAAAAACGCATAAATAAATAAATAAGTAAATAAATAAAAGGCAGCTACTATCCCCCTGTAAACCATACCCCACCAGCAGCGACAGCTAATGTGATTCGAAGGGCACATGTCCCCCTCGCCCCCCCCCCCCGAGGCACTGCTGATGTTTAAATCTAGGACCCGCCTCTCACCCTAATAGTGTTGAGTGAGACACACCCGGCCAGTTAGTACACAGACCCTGGGCTGGAGGGAACCTGTCTTCAGTACACAGACCCTGGGTGGGAGGGAACCTGTCTTCAGTACACAGACCCTGGACCAGAGGGAACCTGGCTTCAGTACACAGACGCTGGGATGGAGGGAACCTGTCTTCAGTACACAGACCCTGTACCAGAGGGAACCTGTCTTCAGTACACAGGCCATGGGCTGGAGGGAACCTGTCTTCAGTACACAGACCATGGGCTGGAGGGAACCTGTCTTCAGTACACAGACCCTGTACCAGAGGGAACCTGTCTTCAGTACACAGGCCATGGGCTGGAGGGAACCTGTCTTCAGTACACAGGCCATGGGCTGGAGGGAACCTGTCTTCAGTACACAGACCCTGGGCTGGAGGGAACCTGTCTTCAGTACACAGACCCTGTACCAGAGGGAACCTGTCTTCAGTACACAGGCCATGGGCTGGAGGGAACCTGTCTTCAGTACACAGACCATGGGCTGGAGGGAACCTGTCTTCAGTACACAGACCCTGGGCGAGAGGGAACCTGTCTTCAGTACACAGACCATGGGCTAGAAGGAACCTGTCTTCAGTATACAGACCCTGGGCGAGAGGGAACCTGTCTTCAGTACACAGACCCTGGGTGAGAGGGAACCTGTCTTCAGTACACAGACCCTGGGCGAGAGGGAACCTGTCTTTAATACACAGACCCTGTGCTGAAGGGATTCTGTCTTCAGTACACAGACCCTGGGCTGGAGGGAACCTGTCTTCAGTACACAGACCCTGGGCGAAGGGAACCTGTCTTCAGTTCACAGACCCTGGACCAGAGGGAACCTGTCTTCAGTACATAGACCATGGGCAGGAGGGAACCTGTCTTCAATACACAGACTCTGGGCTGGAGGGAACCTGTCTTCAGTACACAGACCCTGGACCAGAGGGAACCTGTCTTCAGTACACAGGCCCTGGACCAGAGGGAACCTGTCTTCAGTATACAGGCCCTGGACCAGAGGTAACCTGTCTTCAGTATACAGACCATGGGATGGAGGGAACCTGTTGGACTTGGCCCTTTCTGCAGGGTCATCCCTGAACTTTTTGCCTTCCTCCAATATTCTCTCTGACCTGTTTTTGTTGGTCTTATGACTCTGGGCACTTTACCACTGCTGACCAGTGCTAAAGTGCATATGCTCTCCCTGTGCAAAATGTATATGTGATTGATTTCCATGATTGCTTCATTGGATTTACTGTCAGTCCCCAGTAGAGTGCACCAGGAGTGCCAGGGCTTGTGAATGCCAATGCTGCTAGTGGGCCTCCAGCGCTGGTTGTGCCACCCACAGAAGCAGCCTTAAAATGTGTCTAGGGTCTGCCATTGCAGAACCTGCATGCAGTCTGGTACTGTCATGCTGGCTGGGCAAGTGCACACACTTGCCAGCCTCTAAACCTTCCCTCAACTTCATATTAGTCACCCCTATGGTAGGACCTAGGGCAGGGTGCATTGTAAGTGTAAGGTAGGACAAGCCCTGATGTGTGTGGCATGTCCTAATAGAGAATTACAGCTAAATTCGTTTTTCACTATTGTAAGGCTACCTGTTCTCTTAGGCCAAGATGGGCTGCTGGAATTATTACACCCTATAATCCCAGCAGGCTCAGGGAACATTGTAGAAAGTCAAGTTTAGTATGCCTGAACTCAGAATAATAAAATACATCTTTTAGTAAAGTTTATTTTAATATCCTGTGTTTGCAAATGCTACTTTTTGAAAGCTAGCATTTGCTTGCCTAACTATTTCAGCCCGCCTCTGCTAGGATGTGTATCTGACTGTCTGGGTTATGTGAGTGACAGGGCTGGGGGATGACAGGTGGTGAATGCAAGGATTACACCTTAGTGGGAGGCTGTGCTCTGCCACCATAATGCTGGCTCCGCCCCCTGGGGAGCGACTGATGACTCAGCCCGACACCTGGCCCAGGAAGGGAGAAGCACTGTCAACAAAGTCATCCTGGTTGCCCCTGTCCACACAATGCTGGCTCCACCTCCTGTGGAGCGTCTGATGTGCCTGCCCCTCACACTGAAAGAAGAGACCAGAGTACACCCAACAAAGTGCTCAGGGACTGAAAGAAGTTATGCCGAGGCCCCCCTGGCCTGCAAGAATAAAGAAAATGATGTATAAAAGTAGGAGCCCTGCTCCTTGCAAACTAGAATCCTGTTTCCCACAAAGAACCTCTGCCCAACTAGAAGGTGAAGAAGACGCTGGAAGGACTGGCCTGCTGCTTGCCTTGCTGAGGAAGGAGAGGAAAAGACTTTGAGAAGACTTTGTAGACTTGTGCTGAAACTATCTCCAAGGGCCTGGAAGAGAGCTTGCCCCCTGACCTGAGCCACAGGACCATCTGGCTCAACCTGGCTCAACCTGCTCGTCTGCAGGTCACCGTGAGGATCTCTGTTACGCCGGAGCCATGACCCTGGTGCCCCTCCCTCAGGCCGTGACCAACTGTGTTTCACCATCCCCGCCGAGGGAGAGTACCGCTCCGCTGAGCCGCTCTTCCCCCGCCGAGTGAAATCATTGTGTCACCTCGCCGCACAAAGGCTCGCTGGTGTGCCCCCCACGCTCCCGCTTGAGGCCCCCACCGGACCCAAAGATCCAGAGAGCAGACCCCACCAAGATCGGACGCCCCGGACGCCGGCCTCGCCCTGCCTAGAGTGTCCGTGCGCCCTGCAACCGCCTTCGCTGGAATCATCAGGAAAACAAAGGTACAGTGCACACCGGACTCGGGGTCTGCAACGCTTGACTTCCCCGTACTTCAGCACGTAATCACTGCCTGTGCGCTCTGTATTGCCAGCAAAGGATTGTGCGCTCCATATTTCAAAGAATTGGGTGTTCTGTATCTCCCTGTGCAAGACTGTGCGCATTGAACTGTGCGCTTCATGAAAATAGGACTGTACGCTTCGCATTGCCCATAAACATTGAAAGCAACTGTATGCTTTGCATGGCCTGGAAGCTGTACGCCGCGTACGCCGTCTCACACGAGATGCGTGAGTTTTGGTAATGCCTCGGTGTACGCGACTCACGCGAGGTGCGTGAGACTTGGTAGGGGCAGCCGATTCCACCCGTTCTAAGCGCACAGAAGCGCCACGAAGTGTCCAGCAGATTTTTAAAGGACTACAAGAGAATATTTCCTATTTTTTTACACCCTGTGGTCCCCATTCAAAGAACTGTGGCATCATCATTTCTGGTAGAGTACTGCAACTGTTGAAAGATACGAAGAACCAAGGGCCAGATGTAGGTCGGTCGGTAACGGCCGAAAATCTGTATTTTCGGCCGTTACCGACCGGTATTCAAGAATTGGCATGTAGGGGCACAATTTTACAGAATCGGTAAATTTACCGATTCAGTAAATTTACCGATTCTGTAAAATACCGAATCGGTATTTTTACCGATTCGGTAAATCTCAGATGTAGGTGGGACTCTTCTGAGTCCCAAAGGCCCTACAAAATCGGTATTTTACCACACAATCCTATTAGGGCATGTCTGTGTGCCACATGGCGCACATGCCTATTTGTGGGGTGCCAGAGGGTGTCAAAGTGACACCCCCTGCACCTTTGCAAAATTCGGTATTTACCGATTCTGTAAATACAGAATCGGTATTTCCCATTGATTCCTATGGGCTTCAAAGCCCATAGGAATCAATGGAAAATAGCGATTCTGTATTTACAGAATCGGTAAATACGGAATGTTACAGATTCGGTATTTCCACATCTGGAAATACCTACATATCCACCCCTTAGATTTACCGATTTTTAATTACCGAATCGGTAAAATTCGGTAATTAAAAATCGGTAAATCTATTTTACCTACATCTGGCCCCAAGAGAACTATCTTTAAGCGAAACAGACTAAGAAGGAAGCAGCGTCCTAACCAAAAGAGGATTGCCATTATTTTACAATCTTGTGGCCTAAGCTAAAAACGTTATAGTGGTCTTGTGATAAGTCTTACCTGCACAGATATATTTTTATATAAAGAATTCATATTTTTACATATCTACATCCTGGTGTCCATTTGTGGGGGGATTGGTACATTTACTGTGTGTGTGATTACAAATGCTTAACCCAGAAACGCCTGAAGAATAGCCTTGGCTGCTCACGCCACGCACCTAGAGGGTGAGCAAGGGTAATTCTAAGGGGTCATCTTTCGCCCTGACTTAGATGAGAGGGTCCCTGCTTGTCACAAGTGAATACTTGCGCCAACCTGAGACCCCCAATTCTAACATTGGACGCAGCGGTGAGGATTTGCGAATTTGCATTTGTAGTTGACATACAGTGAATTATTGATCACCACATAGTGAGAGCAGACCTATAACGCAGCCACAGATTTCCATTTTTAAATTTTGCTGTGAGATCTCCATGTGCTTGTGAAACGTCATGCCTGGTTCAGTGAGGATGTAAAAAGCAGCAACCAGATGTCTGTCGCCAGAGGAGCTGGCAGACAGGGCAGCAGACAGGGCACATGCAATGGAGATGGCAAGATTAAAGGGACAAATGGAAATGGAGAAACAGAGATTAGCCATGGAGGGGCAAAAACGCCAAAGAGATCACTACTTGAAAATGAGAGAACTTGATTTGGAGCTCAAGGAGCTTGAAGCCAGGAGGGCTCCAGCCCAACATCCAGAGATTTGTGTAGCTCAGAGATTGAGCTTTTCTGAGTTGGAGGTGGAGTCCAGCTCAGCTGGTGGCAGCAACATTCAGGTATCTAGTGCTGACAGCATAGTGCGCCCACCTAGAGATATGGCACCTGACTTGGAGGGGGTTAACATTCACCAGGAGGTTCAAGGGCATGAGGTAGCTCCAGTAGTGTGCAGCGTCCCTGAAGGGAATAGGGTTACTGGCGTAGGAGTTCATGGTCCTAGTGGTGGGAGGGATTCCCCCATGGTTGAGGTCCTGGTGGGTGAGGGTAAAGACCGCACAGAAGAGTGTGGGTTGTGTGACAGATACAGTCCGCTACTGTCTGGCCAGTCTCAGAAGAATGGTGTGGAGTATGTGTGTGAGGCGCTGGATGGTGAGGTGAAGGATAGTTTGGTTAACCCTGCTAGGGGGCTGTGTAATCCAATTGTGGGAGAGCATACTTTAAGTCCCAGTTTTCCAGAGCTATGCCAACACCTGTTTGAGAGTGAGTTCTCTGACCCCAAGGAGCTCACATTGGAGGCAGACCTTGTGGTGGATTCCAGAGGGTCTGGAGAGGCAGTGGGGTGTGATCCTGTGGGGAGTGGCTCAGGTATCTTCCAGCCCAGAGTGGTGGAAGTGGCGTAGAGTAGCCCAGCTAGGTCCTGTAGTATTGAGAGGGGTGTAGGGCCTCCCGTCCTGTCCTTAAGGGGAAGGAGTGAGAATGGGTTTTGTCCCGGTAGTGCCCAACCTCAGTCTCAGAGCCTGGATGGTTCTTTAAGGGAACACCAGGTGGGGAGCCTAGGCCATCCGGATGAGTCACCCTCTGGGGGAGATCCTCCAGTGGCTAGAGAACGTGGAGGCTCTGTAAACAGAGCTCCAGTAGTTCTGGTGTCTGGCAGTACACCTCCGGTTGGGAGGGTGTAGAAGTCCAGAAAGAGGGGCGAGAGGGGGAAAGAGTACCCAGTGGAAGAACCAGTGGGTCAGGGGCCAGCCAGCAGGGCTGCGTCCCCAGTGAATGACCAGGGGGACACCACTTCTGTCCTGGGGGATCTTCCCACACTGTCAGCGGGACAGGGGTTGGGAGGTCTGCGCTAGGCAGACTGTCGCAGGACACATGAACTATGTGCCACCCTCAGGGGGGGCATGCGTGCTCCCCGGGAAGTCTTGGTGCGCCAGGCAAGTTTTCAACTGCAGGGTTGGGTCCCTGAGTTGAGAAGCCAGGTTCAGGTGTTGTCTGACCTGGAGGGCAGGAACACTGTAATCAGTGTCCTGGCCCATGTCGCTTCTAGGGGTACCCCTCCAGTTGGGAGAGGGCAGTACTCTGGAAGGGGGTGCAGAGGGAGGGAGTTCTCGCCTCTGACCCCGGTTCAACTAGAGGGTTTAGACCCTGGGATAGAGGGCCAGGTGCAGGGTGTCCCCCCGGACCTGGTTCCCCAGTTGCAGGATAGCACCCCTGAACTGGTGGGAAAATTGTGCAGGTCACCTGCCACAGGTGCCCTGACAATTCTGGAAGGGGGTACCACTCCGGGTGGGAGGATACAGAGCCCCAAGAAGGAGGACCGGGTGTGGGTGAGCCCACCCCAGTCTTTGCTCCAGCCGCCAGGTACAGGCCTGGGGCTGGTGGGTCAGTGCCAGGGTGACATACCTGACCTGACAGGAGAGAGAGTGGACAAAAGGTGCCAAGCACCTGGGGCTACTGCCCCCGCTCCTTAAGGCCACAGAGGTTTGAGAGCCCTGAGAGGCATGAGGCCTGGGGCTCAGCCCTGACTACTGTCAGTGGCCACTGTGATTTGATGACTGTCTGTTGGGACACACCTGTGAGCAGGTTAAGGTTAGAGGCTGCACAGGTGGTGTCCACAGAGGAAGAAAAGGGTGCCCCATGGATTAGCTGGGTGGACCCTGAGAGTATGGACAGAGGATTTGAAATAGGTTCAGATTGGCGTAGAACTGGAATGTGCCCCTGCTGTTGCGGGCCAGGTCCATGTTCTATCGCCCAAAGCAGGGAAGCCCATCAAGGTGGTGATTGGTCTACCCTGCGTTTTGGCTGGAAGGGGGTTGTGTTGGACTTGGCCCTCTTGCCAGGGTCATCCCTGAACTTTTTGCCTTCCTCCAATATTCTCTCTGACCTGTTTTTGTTGGTTTAATGACTCTGCGCACATTACCACTGCTGACCAGTGCTAAAGTGCATATGCTCTCCCTGTATATGTGATTGGCTCATTGGATTTACTGTCAGTCCCCAGTAAAGTGCACCAGGAGTGCCAGGGCTTGTAAATGCCAAAACTGCTAGTGGGCCTGCAGCGCTGGTTGCGCCACCCACAGAAGCAGCCTTTGAAGATGTGTCTAGGGTCTGCCATTGCAGAACCTGCGTGCAGTCTGGTACTGTCATGCTGGCTGGGCAAGTGCACACACTTGCCAGCCTTTAAACCTTCCCTCAACTTCATATTAGTCACCCCTATGGTAGGCCCTAGGGCAGGGTGCATTGTAAGTGTAAGGTAGGACAAGCCCTGATGTATGTGGCATGTCCTAATAGTGAATTACAGCCAAATTCGTTTTTCACTATTGTAAGGCTACCTGTTCTCTTAGGCCAAGATGGGCTGCTGGAATTATTACACCCTATAATCCCAGCAGGTTCAGGGAACATGGTAGAAAGTCAAGTTTAGTATGCCTGAACTAAGAATAATAAAATACATCATTTAGTAAAGTTTATTTTAATATCCTGTGTTTGCAAAAGCTACTTTTAGAAAGCTAGCATTTGCTTGCCTAACCATTTCAGCCCGCCTCTGCTAGGATGTGTATCTGACTGTCTGGGTTATGTGAGTGACAGGGCTGGGGCATGATAGGTGGTGAATGTAAGGATTACACCTTAGTGGGAATGCCCCTGGACTCTGAATAGGGCTGTGCTCTGCCACCACAATGCTGGCTCCGCCCCCTGGGGAGCGACTGATGACTCAGCCCGACACCTGGCCCAGGAAGGGAGAAGCACTGTCAACAAAGTCATTCTGGCTGCCCCTGTCCACACAATGCTGGCTCCACCTCGTGTGGAGCATCTGATGTGCCTGCCCCTCACCCTGAAAGAAGAGACCAGAGTACACCCAACAAAGTGCTCAGGGACTGAAAGAAGTTATGCCAAGGCCCCCCTGGCCTGCAAGAACAAAGAAAATGCTGTATAAAAGTAGGAGCCCTGCTCCTTGCAAACTAGAATCCTGTTTCCCACAAAGAACCTCTGCCCAACTAGAAGGAGAAGAAGACGCTGGAAGGACTGGTCTGCTGCTTGCCTTGCTGAGGAAGGAGAGCAAAAGACTTTGAAAAGACTTTGTAGACTTGTGCTGAAACTATCTCCAAGGGCCTGGAAGAGAGCTTGCCCCCTGACCTGAGCCACAGGACCATCTGGCTCAACCTTCTCCCTGCTCATCTGCAGGTCACCGTGAGGATCTCTGTTATGCCGGAGCCGTGACCCTGGTGCCCCCTGTAATGGCTGGATTTTCTGCTTAGATGGGATCAGCCCCCAGGGGCCCCTATGACCCAGCCAAAACGTACTCACCTTCCCTCCTTAGAATGTATTCACAATGGATAGATATACAGACATACATACAGGTCGCACCTAAGGATGGGGAATAACAATACACATGCATAGATTTCCTACAATATCTTATTCACATCAGTTGGTCTCGCGGCCACCCCGACCCAGACCGGTCTACCCTAGGGCAGATCTGACACACAATCCGGTGCGTCTACACATGGGCCTGCAGAACCCAATGCTCCCTTTTCCAAACGGTTCGCAATCCGGCAAACCTCCACGCCAGTCTCCCCCCTGACGCTCTCACTTATTCAAGCCACAATCTTGTGGGTATACACGCTGGTCTCCTACCCAACGTTCTCACTAACGCCGCATATCAACGACGACCACATTCCTATGAACAGTCATCAGGACAATGTCTCAGTTATCTACTCGGGATAAAACTATAATAATGACTTTTAATACGGTTCCCAAATTATATGATGTACCTCCTATTCTTGGCATCAAAGGTCCACTCACTCCCTCTTTGTTCGATCACCATTTACCTGATCGGGATTTCACATCCGTTCACATAAACAACTCTCAACTAGGAGATGCATTTACCGAGATTGAACAGGAACACGAGGCACACTGTAATTCTATAAGAATTAGGATATTTATTGACAATAAATGCAAATCACATTACTATGCAACATAATTTCTGCAAAGAAAAGGTAAAGATTAGAACGCGTGCTAATTGGGAAAAGGACGGAGGTCACCTGGTTAATATGAAGTCTGGACTCGGCAGTCATCTAGGTTCCCTTCTCGTCTCTGTGTCCTGGCTCGCCTTGCAGTCACACCCCAGCCGTCACAAGTACACGTCTGCACCGCTAGGCTCAACCTCGTCTGCTTCCCTCCAGGGCACCGGAACCTTGCTGGTTATAAGCTACCGTCTCTCTCTCTCTCTGTATCAGTGCGCTCCGCGCTAGTTCTCCTTCAGTCTTTCTCAGAGAGTTTCGGTCTTAAATCTTTCTCGGACTTCAAAGATGGCGACTGTCCGCCATGAGATAATTAATGGCAGAGATGCTAACGGCTAGATGCCGCCTACGGACTAACTGACAAACTGACTAACACCTTCGCTAATATCAAAGCCCGTTCCTTCATGGAAAGCTACGGCCAGTAACCTGCCGCCCACCAAATTCTTGTACCTCCCCGTACCAAGGACACGTTCCCAGCCGGCCGGCCTGAAGTTGTGTCTTCGGTGTGGAGAAAAATACATTCCTTCGATAAGGGCCAGCCTGAGCCGGTTCTCTCCAAGCGAACAACAGCTTGAAACTAAAACATTACACTTCACCTAGAAAGCCTTCTCGAGCTACCGGGCAGAAAGCAAAATGGAGTCTGTCTCGTTTAAGGCCTACAGGGCCCACAATATGCGTAACTCCATGGAAAATATCCTAACATGTTAGCAAATGGGCAAATCATGACTAATACTTATATATCTAACCCCTAACTTAAATTCATAAGCCCTACACTAAGGAAAGTGACACGAAAATGCTCTAATATATGGAAGGCAGGGGCCCTGTCTATAGTCCTAATCCCTATGCTATGGGGGTGATAGGCTGGAGTCACTCTCCATCATTCTCCCTCTCCAAAGAGCCAGCAGAAGGGCAGCCATTACATTACACCCCTTGACTCCAGTCTATTAACCACAAACTAAATAGAACTTACATCAGTAGAAGAATAATAGGAAACAAAATGAACTGATCTATGTCTCTTACCAAGTCTAAGAAATTGGAGCAGGGAAGGGATGCACTGAATAAAGCAACAAATAGCTATCAGGACACAAATAGCAACAATAACTCCCCCTAAAATCTGTCGTAAAGAATGTAAGTCAGGCAGCCAATTAAAAAGCCAGTCAAAGAAACCCTGATCTATGTGTTGTCTAATTTCTGCAGTCAAGTCGTGGAGTTTGTCAATATGGGATTGGATTGATTTAGAATGGTCAGACAAATTAAAACAGCATAGGCCTTCAAAATCAGAACATTCATGTCCATGTTTTAACAAAAGATAATCAATAGCAGCGCGATTTTGTAAAATAGCTCTACGTTCGCCTTGGGCATCTAATAAAAGATCAGATAAAACAGTAGACGTCTGATTGATGGACTTAACCATCCAACAGGCCATCTTGCCGATCGTTTTGGCATTATAAACGGCCAATGCAGGCACTCCAATAATAGAAAAAGCTAAACTAAGGTATTCTGATTTAGAATAGAGGTGGACAGAGGAATCGCAATCCTCATGTAATGACATTGAATCACGTACAATACGGGAATGTGAATTAGGATGTGAGGAAAACATTAATAGGCTCAATCTAGTGATGGCACATGGGCCACCAGAAATATTCGCAGGAATATAGGGCCAAGATGAATTCCCGCAGGAGAACAGCCATCCAGCTGGCAATAACATTGAACGATAATAACTAGGGGCTACTAATAAACGTTGACATGTCATATTGTTTTTTACAGAAAGACACGAATTCGGAAGTCTCTTTAAACACAGCAATCGTTGATGAGCTGAAAAAGAAGTAGCAGCCTGTATCTTTAATTTTAAGCATTCGGTGATAGCCCTAGGGTCACATGTCATTATAAAACATAGGTCTCCAGGGGTAAAATTAAAAGTAGTAATTCGGGAATTAATAGCGATATCAAGGTCTGGAAGAACAGTACATGAGGGACAAAACTCGTGGGCCGCAAAGTCGCCCAGAATAACATTGGGTCGGGCATTCGAGATATTAAAAATATGTCGCAAAGTCTCTGTAGATGCAGGGACGGCAACCAAACAGGTCGCTAAAATGTCAGTGACAGATTTCATTGGGGTAAGACAGAAATGCGGAGAGTTCGTCACCCGCTTTGCGAGTGTAATCCAGAAGTTGGAAGAGGAGGTCCACGCGGACCGCGGAGCTCGGATTATCCCATCAACCGGCGTCGGTGGATCCTCTCCTCTCCCGGCGTAGCAGGCCAAAAGGAGTCCAGCGCCGACACATCCTGCAGCAGCAGTCCAGAGAATGATCTAAAAGAATACAAACACAGGCCTTAATCATTCTCGTAAGTAACATTTATCAGCTGGGACAGCTTCCCAGCCATCTTTCCCTGGCTTCATCACCAAAACGGTGTTGTCATGACCGGTCGCAATAATATCAGCCTGTTCAGGAGGATTTTTAGGCGATTGCACCCATATCTTAGCTCCAGGAAGATCAGATGATCCGAAGCCTTTTTGTCCTCGCACAGTTAGCAACGTTGGGGCAGAGCCTTTTTTGATCTCACCACTGAAGACAGGCATAATCAGTAACTGAGCAACACGGTCAGACTTTTTAATGAACAAATCAGTCTCACTGCTATTAAGCAGGAGAACCTTAATCTCTCCCTGATAATCACTGTCAATTACTCCTCCGAGCACTTGTACACCTTTCAGGGCCAGGCCAGATCTAGGGGCAATTAATCCAAAACTACCGGCAGGTATACAGACACCAATGCCAGTTTCAACAATGATTCGATCTTTTCCTGGAAATTTTGCATCATTTAAAGCATGCAGGTCGAGGCCTGCGGAGCCTGGGGTCGCTCTACATGGAGCCAAAGCACCGGGGGTAATTTCCCAATACATGATAGTGTTTGATAAAGAATTAGGCTTCACATCAACATTTGGAGGAAACAAACGCATTAAAGGGGATTCAGCATGTAACAAAGGGCGATTATTCAGGATCAATAAAGCTTGAAACAAGACATCTCTCCACTGGCTGTATCGGTCATCAGTCAATTTGCGCATCTGTTCTTTCAACAAACCATTCATTCTCTCAATCAGACCTGAAGCTTGAGGGTAATATGGAATGTGAAACACCCAATCAATATTATTTTCCGCACAGAATTCCTGCACCAATCTTCCACGAAAGTGGGATGCGTTATCTGATTGAATTTGGAATGGGACACCATAGTATAGAATAAGTAACTCCAGGGTTTTAATGGTATTCACTTGGGTAGCGTTCTTGCAAGGGAAAGCGACCAAAAGGCCACTATAAGTGTCAACAACTGTACAAATATATTGACAATTCCTGCTCATAGGGAGCGGACCGATATAGTCAATCTGCCAAATTTGAGCGGGCAATTTACCTCGATGCAAGTGGCCTCGAACAATCTGAGGCACCTCCTTTTTCCTAGAATGCTGACAAATGGGACAATGTAGAATGACATCCTTGATCAAAGAAAAAGGAATATGAATTCCTCTATCGGCAGCCCACCTGCTAGTGGCTTTCTCTCCAAAATGTCCTGCTTTCTGGTGGGCCCAATGTGCCAATCCCGCCAAATCAGAATCTTGCATGTCCACCACTGCCTCAGCAATTTTAGATTTTTCATCTGCAATGTTATGGAAAAATTTATCAAGGGAGTCAATTGGAGTGTGAGCATCCACGTGAAAGATTGTTACAGTACTCTGCGGGAGCAGCTCCCAAATTTCTTGCCACAATTCCTTTCCCCACAATTCTTTTGAATGCAATTCCCAATTATGAGAATGCCATGTTGGTAACCATACCGCCAGTCCATTCGCAGTGGACCAGGAATCAGTGAAAATATGACATGTGCCAGGTAGTTCCTGCTTCAAAACTTGGTAAACTGCATAGAGTTCAGCATACTGACTACTCTTACCATCTCCAGTTGTACTCAATAATTTCTGCGTGATCGGGTTATACGAAACAGCTTTCCAATGCCTTTTGTCACCAATGAACTTCGCTGAACCATCCGTAAACCACACATGTTTTCTATCCTCCACGGACAGATCATCAAATGATTTACCCCACTGAACGGGAGACTCTTGCACCACGGGAACCGAACACTCACTGTCAGTCTCATTGGAGGGCGCCTGCGCCACTCGCTCATGTAAAACCGCCACACCTTTCGGACCCTTACGTGCCCTGTCCTGAATGTACCATTTCCATTTAATCACACTCGCCTCCTGAGCATGTCCAATTCGATGGGACTTCGGTGAACTCAAAACCCACTGCATAATGGGAATTTCGGGCCTCAAAATCACAGCATGGCCTAGGGTCAGTTGCCCGGTATCCACCAGAGCCCAATAACAAGCAAGTAACTGTTTCTCAAAGGGTGAGTAACGCTCACCAGCCTCAGGTAACTTTTTAGTCCAAAAACCTAATGGCACTTTTTGTCTGCCCTGCTTCTGCCACAGGCTCCAATTGGCATACAGGCCTTCCACGGACACATTCAGATCCACAGCACCTTCACTCACTGGCCACAAATCCAAGGCATACTGAATAGCTTCTTTAGCCAAATTAAAAGCAGTCTGTTGAGACTCACCCCATTCAAACGCATTCTTTTTACGAGTGACTCGATACAATGGAGCCAAAATCTGACTTAGATGGGGAATATGCTGACGCCAAAATCCAAACAAACCAATGAAGCATTGAGCCTCTTTCCTGTTCCTGGGAACTGCGAAATCAAGTATTTTTCGTTTTACCTGTGGGATCACTTCTCTGTGACCTTCATGCCAATTAATTCCTAAAAATTTCACATTCTGGGATGGAGTTTGTAATTTGTCAGGATTAATTTCCCAACCTTTCGCTCGCAAACAATCAAGGATCTGATCTAAATGGGACTGTACCTGGTCTTGCGTTTCACCTTGAATCAAAATGTCGTCAATATAATGACAGACCTGAACTCGTGGATTCGTGGGCACTTCAGACAAATGCTCTGCCACCAGCCGGTGACAGATCGTAGGACTGTGTACATAGCCTTGAGGAAGACTTCGGAACGTCATTTGACGTCCATTCCATGTAAAACTGAACTGTTCCTGACATTCGGGGGCAATCGGTATTGAAAAGAAAGCATTAGCAATATCAATAGAAGCATACCAAGTACCTGGATGCTTTTGAATTCTCTGAATTAGCGTGACAATGTCAGGCACTGCAACAGTCAATTTAGGTGTGTTTTTATTCAATTCTCGATAATCAACAGTCATGCGCCAAGAATTGTCACTTTTGCGCACGGGCCAAACGGGATTATTCCAAGCAGACGTGACCGGAGTTATGACTCCCGCGTCAACCAAATCCTGAATCGTAGCAGTAATCTCTTCATGACCACCTGGGATACGATATTGCTTCTGAGAAATCACCTTCGTGGCCAAAGGGATTTTAATAGGTGGCATTCGTAAACGGCCAACCCGTACGGGTCTGGTCGAAATGTACTGTCTAGTTCCAAATTGATAACAACCATCATCCAAATGCAAAGTCATTCCTTTCAAAATGTCAATTCCAATTATAAATTCCAAAAGTGGTACAACCAACACAGAGTATTCTCTACGAGGAATCCTACCAATTTTAATTTCGAGTGCAGTTTGAACTGCGGGTGTTTCTTTACCACCCAAACCAGTAATCGTGAAAGACTGTCCATGAAATTTCTTCGACTTACCATGAATTAAAGTGGCCTCCGCCCCAGTATCAACTAATGCTCGGGCCCTTTGGATATTACGATGTTTCCAAAAAATCTCAATATCTACATAGGGTCTGTTGTCTCTGTGAGCCCACTTGTGTACCGGAGCTTGACCTATTTCCTAGTCATTTTTCCTGCGTTCCGTCAACCAAGACAAATCAGGGTAAATGCTCTCAGTTTTCTTTGGTATCAAAATATCTTGTTCATATCCGTCTCCAGTACGAAACGTATTAGTGTCATGTTCAAAAAGTTGTGAATTACGGTCAGAAAGTCTGTTACGATCCTCTCTTTTTCTCATATCAGGGGAATAACTACTTTCATCTTTTCGTCTGTTGGAAACACGATCATCTCTCCCCCTCTCACGGTCATCCTCTCTCCCCCTCCCGTCATTACGATGAGGGGATCCATCACGTTCATAACGCCGATCATCACGGCGATCCGAATTCACACGTCGCCTCTCATCACCACTGTCATCCGAACCACGGTCATACTCATTCTTTCGCACACGACGGGCACCCTCCTTTCGATCCAAACCACGCTTACGAAACATGTCCCATAAGCGATTATTAGGCTCACCGTCAATGTCCTCCCTTTTAACACCTTCAGCAATGAGAGCAAGAAACATGCCACGTCTAGAGAACTTATAGTCCCCACCAGTACGACCCTCAGGTCGAGATTGTCTTTCAGGTTTAAACCACTCACCCAGCTCACCAAGCTGACGAACAGACTCAAGCACAGCAGACAAAGGATTGCCAGTTTGGTTAATCAATAATGTCATCATTACCTGCTTGTAAGCAACAGGAGAAGAACGGATAATGCGATTGCGCACAGAAGATGTTAAAAGACCATCCAATAACCTATCAGCAGTACTAAGAAAGATAGCCGTTTTCATGACTTCCTCCTTTAAACGTTGAGACGCATCGCGCAAAGTGTACCATGGTTTCTCATCAGTGGGCCAATCAGATTCAGTTGGATATTTATGATTACAGCCGTCAGACGCAAGCTGGAGCAAAGTAATTTGACCAGCACCATTATAGTTTCGAAAATGATCCTGAATCGTAGAATCAGAACTTAAAGAGCAAAATCGTAAGCAATCAACCGCATCGAGCATAATACCGGCAGCGCCAAGTTCATAAAGACGCACCATCCAGGTAAGCAAGGCCTCACCAGGCCGTTGTCGAAATCGTTGTAAAATGTCACTAACCTCCTGCTGAGTAAAATCTTCAATACAGTCTAAAGCTATACCAGCCGGGTTACCAGGGGCTTGTTGTAGTTTACGTCGAAAAACAGGGTGAGCAGAAACTTCAGGAAGAGCTTCCGAGGAAGCCCGCATCTTAGATTTAGTAGAACAATCAGGGCAAGCTACGTCACCCGAACGGGAAGAACGAGCACGGTCGCTGTGAGGACCTATATCAGTACATGAAGCAGATTTACAATCACGTCCGGAGCGAGAAGACTCGCGCTTGTCACCCTCCTCCGCCGAGGAGTCAGAAGTATGAGAATCCCAGATATTACCGTCCCACTCATCGGGGTTCCAATCCATTCCGGCTTTTGCTACAACCATACGCACTTTGCGTGTAGATACACGACCACGACGATGTTTATACTTATATCGTGCAATACGGACCGCAGCTCTTTCAGCAATGGTCTGATATGTTTCAAGTTTGTCGGCAAGCAATTTATTTTGACAACGCAAAAGAGTATGCGCATTTTGCAACTCAACACACTGTCCTTCCATGTCCTTAAACTGCTTTTGTAGCTGAACAAACCTCTCATGCAGTATTCTGTATGCATTAAGAACAATCCAACCTCTGCGTCCTAAAATAGGAAGCTCATCACCCTTCACTACTGGCGCTTTCTGTAAGCACGATACCACATCGGCAGGCTCCGCCTGCTCCAAGCATGAAGACCAATTTTCACTCAAACCAGTAGAATCAGCCCACTCGCGGGCCAAGGCCTCGTAAGGGGTACATTCCCAGCCGGGAATCTGAATCGGTAACTTGAAAACCGACGATGATTTTTTCGCAAACATATTGACACAAAAAAAAAAATTATATACACAACTATAAACAAAATTTTATACGTACAAGCCGAGCGCAAACCAACAAGATTAAAACAACACAATGCACACAGGCTTCGTAAACAGTTCGTGACGCCAGATGTAATGGCTGGATTTTCTGCTTAGATGGGATCAGCCCCCAGGGGCCCCTATGACCCAGGAAAAACGTACTCACCTTCCCTCCTTAGAATGTATTCACAATGGATAGATAAACAGACATATATACAGGTCGCACCTAAGGATGGGGAATAACAATACACATGCATAGATTTCCTACAATATCTTATTCACATCAGTTGGTCTCGCGGCCACCCCGACCCAGACCGGTCTACCCTAGGGCAGATCTGACACACAATCCGGTGCGTCTACACATGGGCCTGCAGAACCGGATATATGATGTTACAACGCGGACTTTTACAACGCATACCGTTACAACGCGGATTTTACAACGCGGATACTGTAACAATGCATGTATTTACAACGCATTTTTTTACAACGCAGGTACCTTTACAACGCAGACCATTACAACGTAAGTATTGGTAAGTATATATTAATATTAATAATATAATAGTAACTTAATTTTAAAAATATAATTTAATGTAATTTTAAATAATTTAATTTCCGTTAATTAATTTAAATTTAAATTAATATTACTTTATTTTTACCATGTACCCCTGTACCCCAGAAACTCAAAACTGACCCTAAACCCCAAAAATAAATTAAAGGAATTTTATGAAATATAATTTAAATTAATTATTGTAAATTAAAAAAATTATAACTTTATTTTTACCCTGTACCCCTGTACCCCAAAAACTCAAAACTGACCCTCAACCCCAAAAATAATGCAATGTAATTTAATTTAATTTATTTACTATTAAATAATTTAATTTAAAATTAAATTTAATTTATTTTTACCCTGTACCCCAAAAACTGAAAACTGACCCTGAACCCTAAAAATACCCCTTTACCCAAAAACTAAAAACTGACCCTGAACCCTAAAAATACCCCTTTACCCAAAAACTGAAAACTGACCCTGAACCCTAAAAGTACCCCTTTACCCAAAAACTAAAAACTGACCCTGAACCCTAAAAATACCCCTTTACCCAAAAACTGAAAACTGACCCTGAACCCTAAAAATACCCCTTTACCCAAAAACTAAAAACTGACCCTGAACCCTAAAAATACCCCTTTACCCAAAAACTGAAAACTGACCCTGAACCCTAAAAATACCCCTTTACCCAAAAACTGAAAACTGACCCTGAACCCTAAAAGTACCCCTTTACCCAAAAACTAAAAACTGACCCTGAACCCTAAAAATACCCCTTTACCCAAAAACTGAAAACTGACCCTGAACCCTAAAAATACCCCTTTACCCCAAAACTAAAAACTGACCCTGAACCCTAAAAATACCCCTTTACCCAAAAACTGAAAACTGACCCTGAACCCTAAAAATACCCCTTTACCCAAAAACTAAAAACTGACCCTGAACCCTAAAAATACCCCTTTACCCAAAAATTAAAAACTGACCCTGAACCCTAAAAATACCCCTTTACCCAAAAACTGAAAACTGACCCTGAACCCTAAAAGTACCCCTTTACCCAAAAACTAAAAACTGACCCTGAATCCTAAAAATACCCCTTTACCCAAAAACTGAAAACTGACCCTGAACCCTAAAAATACCCCTTTACCCAAAAACTAAAAACTGACCCTGAACCCTAAAAATACCCCTTTACCCTAAAACCCAAAACTGACCCTAACCCCTAAAAATACCCCTTTATCCCAAACATATAACATTTAAAATATAACTATATACTTACCAATACTTACGTTGTAATGGTATGCATTGTAAAGGTACCTGCGTTGTAAAAAATGCGTTGTAAAAACATGAGTTGTAACAGTATCCGCGTTGTAATGGATGCGTTGTAACAGTAGTGCGTTGTAAAAAATGCGTTGTAACAGGTGCACACCGCAGAACCCAATGCTCCCTTTTCCAAACGGTTCGCAATCCGGCAAACCTCCACGCCAGTCTCCCCCCTGACGCTCTCACTTATTCAAGCCACAATCTTGTGGGTATACACGCTGGTCTCCTACCCAACGTTCTCACTAACGCCGCATATCAACGACGACCACATTCCTATGAACAGTCATCAGGACAATGTCTCAGTTATCTACTCGGGATAAAACTATAATAATGACTTTTAATACGGTTCCCAAATTATATGATGTACCTCCTATTCTTGGCATCAAAGGTCCACTCACTCCCTCTTTGTTCGATCACCATTTACCTGATCGGGATTTCACATCCGTTCACATAAACAACTCTCAACTAGGAGATGCATTTACCGAGATTGAACAGGAACACAAGGCACACTGTAATTCTATAAGAATTAGGATATTTATTGACAATAAATGCAAATCACATTACTATGCAACATAATTTCTGCAAAGAAAAGGTAAAGATTAGAACGCGTGCTAATTGGGAAAAGGACGGAGGTCACCTGGTTAATATGAAGTCTGGACTCGGCAGTCATCTAGGTTCCCTTCTCGTCTCTGTGTCCTGGCTCGCCTTGCAGTCACACCCCAGCCGTCACAAGTACACGTCTGCACCGCTAGGCTCAACCTCGTCTGCTTCCCTCCAGGGCACCGGAACCTTGCTGGGTATAAGCTACCGTCTCTCTCTCTCTCTGTATCAGTGCGCTCCACGCTAGTTCTCCTTCAGTCTTTCTCAGAGAGTTTTGGTCTTAAATCTTTCTCGGACTTCAAAGATGGCGACTGTCCGCCATGAGATAATTAATGGCAGAGATGCTAACGGCTAGATGCCGCCTACGGACTAACTGACAAACTGACTAACACCTTCGCTAATATCAAAGCCCGTTCCTTCATGGAAAGCTACGGCCAGTAACCTGCCGCCCACCAAATTCTTGTACCTCCCCGTACCAAGGACACGTTCCCAGCCGGCCGGCCTGAAGTTGTGTCTTCGGTGTGGAGAAAAATACATTCCTTCGATAAGGGCCAGCCTGAGCCGGTTCTCTCCAAGCGAACAACAGCTTGAAACTAAAACATTACACTTCACCTAGAAAGCCTTCTCGAGCTACCGGGCAGAAAGCAAAATGGAGTCTGTCTCGTTTAAGGCCTACAGGGCCCACAATATGCGTAACTCCATGGAAAATATCCTAACATGTTAGCAAATGGGCAAATCATGACTAATACTTATATATCTAACCCCTAACTTAAATTCATAAGCCCTACACTAAGGAAAGTGACACGAAAATGCTCTAATATATGGAAGGCAGGGGCCCTGTCTATAGTCCTAATCCCTATGCTATGGGGGTGATAGGCTGGAGTCACTCTCCATCATTCTTCCCCTTAAAGGAGCCAAAAGGGCAGCCATTACACCCCCCCAGCCCCTCCCTGAGGCCGTGACCAACTGTGTTTCACCATCCCCGCCGAGGGAGAGTCCCGCTCCGCTGAGCCGCTCTTCCCCCGCCGAGTGAAATCGCGGTGTCACCTCGCCGCACAAAGGCTCGCTGGTGTGCCCCCCACGCTCCCGCTTGAGGCCCCCACCGGACCCAAAGATACAGAGAGCAGACCCCACCAAGATCGGACGCCCCGGACACCAGCCTCGCCCTGTCTAGAGCCACCCTGCGCCCCGCACCCGCCTTCGCTGGAATCATCATGAAAACAAAGGTACAGTGCACACCGGACCCGGGGTTCGCAACGCCTGACTTCCCCATACTTCAGCACGTAATCACTGCCTGTGCGCTCTGTATTGCCAGCAAAGGATTGTGCGCTTCATATTTCAAAGAAGTGGGCGTTCCGAATCTCCCCGTGCAAGACTGTGCGCATTGAATTTGTGCGCTTCATGAAAATAGAACTGTACGCTTCGCATTGCCCATAAACATTGAAAGCAACTGTACGCTTTGCATTGCCTGGAAGCTGTACACCGCGTACGCCGTCTCACGCGAGATGCGTGAGACTTGGTAGGGGCAGCCGATTCCACCCGTTCTAAGCACACGGAAGCGCCACGAAGTGTCCAGCAGGCCTAAGACTGGCCTAAAGTGCCTAGAAACCTGTGAATAACGATGTTTAAAGGACTACAAGAGAATATTGCCTATTTTTTTACACCCTGTGGTCCCCATTCAAAGAACTGTGGCATCATCATTTCTGGTAGAGTACTGGAACTGTTGAAAGATACGAAGAACCAAGAGAACTATCTTTAAGCGAAATAGACTAAGAAGGAAGCAGCGTCCTAACCAAAAGAGGATTGCCATTATTTACAATCTTGTGGCCTAAGCTAAAAACGTTATAGTGGTCTTGTGATAAGTCTTACCTGCACAGATATATTTTTATATAAAGAATTCGTATTTTTACATATCTACAGCCTGGTGTTCATTTGCGGGGGGGATTGGTACATTTACTGTGTGTGTGATTACAAATGCTTAACCCAGAAACGCCTGAAGAATAGCCTTGGCTGCTCACGCCATGCACATAGAGGGTGAGCAAGGGTAATTCTAAGGGGTCATCCTTCGCCCTGACTTAGAGGAGAGGGTCCCTGCTTGTCGCAAGTGAATACTTGCGCCAACCAGAGACCCCCAATTCTAACATTGGACGCAGCGTTGAGGATTTGCGAATTTGCATTTGAAGTTGACATACAGTGAGTTGCTGATCACCACATAGTGAGAGCAGACCTATAACACAGCCACAGATTTCCATTTTTAAATTTTGCTGTGAGATCTCCATGTGCTTGTGAAACGTCATGCCTGGTTCAGTGAGGATGGAAAAAGCAGCAACCAGATGTCTGTCGCCAGAGGAGTTGGCAGACAGGGCAGCAGACAGGGCACATGCAATGGAGATGGCAAAGTTAGCTGGACAAATAGAATTGGAAAAGCAAAAAATGGAAATAGAGAAACATAGATTAGCCATGGAGGCGCAAAAACGCCAAAGAGATCACTACTTGAAAATGAGAGAACTTGATTTGGAGCTCAAGGAGCTTGAAGCCAGGAGGGCTCCAGCCCAACATCCAGAGATTTGTGTAGCTCAGAGATTGAGCTTTGCTGAGTTGGAGGTGGAGTCCCGCTCAGCTGGTGGCAGCAACATTCAGGTATCTAGTGCTGATAGCATAGTGCGCCCACCTAGAGATATGGCACCTGACTTGGAGGGGGTTAACTTACACCAGGAGGTTCAAGGGCATGAGGTAGCTCCAGTAGTGTGCAGCGTCCCTGAAGGGAATAGGGTGGCTGGCGTAGGAGTTCATGGTCCTAGTGGTGGGAGGGATTCCCCCATGGATGAGGTCCTGGTGGGTGAGTGTAAAGACCGCCCAGAAGAGTGTGTGTTGTGTGACAGAGACAGTCCGCTACTGTCTGGCCAGTCTCAGAAGAATGGTGTGGAGTACGTGTGTGAGGCACTGGATGGAGAGGTGAAGGATAGTTTGGTTAACCCTGCTAGGGGGCTGTGTGATCCAATTTCTGGGAGAGCATACTTTAAGTCCGAGTTTTCCAGAGCTATGCCAACACCTGTTTGAGAGTGAGTTCTCTGACCCCAGGGAGCTCACGTTGGAGGCAGACCTTGTGGTGGATTCCAGGGGGTCTGGAGAAGCATTGGGGTGTGATCCTGTGGGGAGTGGCTCAGGTATCTTCCAGCCCAGAGTGGTGGAAGTGGCGTAGAGTAGCCCAGCTAGGTCCTGTAGTAGTGAGAGGGGTGTAGGGCCTCACGTCCTGTCCTTGAGGGGAAGGAGTGAGAATGGGTTTTGTCCCGGTAGTGCCCAACCTCAGTCTCAGAGCCTGGATGGTTCTTTAAGGGAACACCAGGTGGGGAGCCTAGGCTGTCCGGATGAGTCACCCTCTGGGGGAGATCCTCCAGTGGCTAGAGAACGTGGAGGCTCTGTAAACAGAGCTCCAGTAGTTCTGGTGTCTGGCAGTACACCTCCAGTTGGGAGGGTGCAGAAGTCCAGAAAGAGGGGCGAGAGGGGGAAACAGTCCCCAGTGGAAGAACCAGTGGGTCAGGGGCCAGCCAGCAGGGCTGCGTCCCCAGTGAATGACCAGGGAGACACCACTTCTGTCCTGGGGGATGTTCCCACACTGTCAGAGGGACAGGGGTTGGGAGGTCTGCGCCAGGCAGACTGTCGCAGGACACATGAGCTATGTGCCACCCTCAGGGGGGGCATGAATGCTCCCCGGGAAGTCCTGGTGCGCCAGGCAAGTGTTCAACTGCAGGGTTGGGTCCCTGAGTTGAGAAGCCAGATTCAGGGGTTGTCTGACCTGGAGGGCAGGAACACTGTAATCAGTGTCCTGGTCCATGTCGCTTCTAGGGGTACCCCTCCAGTTGGGAGAGGGCAGTACTCTGGAAGGGGGTGCAGAGGGAGGGAGTCCTCGCCTATGACCCCGGTTCAACTAGAGGGTTTAGAACCTGGGATAGAGGGCCAGGTACAGGGTGTCCCCCCTGACCTGGTTCCCCAGTTGCAGGATAGCACCCCTGAACTGGTGGGCAAATTGTGAAGGTCACCTGCCACAGGTGCCCTGACAATTCTGGAAGGGGGTACCACTCCAGGTGGGAGGGTACAGAGCCCCAAGAAGGAGGACCAGGTGTGGGTGAGCCCACCCCAGTCTTTGCTCCAGCCGCCAGGTACAGGCCTGGGGCTGGTGGTCAGTGCCAGGATGACATACCTGACCTGACAGGAGGGAGAGTGGACAAAAGGTGCCAAGCACCTGGGGCTACTGCCCCCCGCTCCTTAAGGCCACAGAGGTTTGAGAGTCCTGAGAGGCATGAGGCCTGGGTCTCAGCCCTGACTACTGTCAGTGGCCACTGTGATTTGATGACTGTCTGCTGGGACACACCTGTGAGCAGGTTACGGTTAGAGGCTGCACAGGTGGTGTCCACAGATGAAGAGAAGGGTGCCCCATGGATTAGCTGGGTGGACCCTGAGAGTATGGACAGAGGATTTGAAATAGGTTCAGATTGGCGTAGAACTGGAATGTGCCCCTGCTGTTGCGGGCCAGGTCCATGTTCTAGCGCCCAAAGCAGGGAAGCCCATCACGGTGGTGATTGGTCTACCCTGCGTTTTGGCTGGAAGGGGGTTGTGTTGGACTTGGCCCTCTTGCCAGGGTCATCCCTGAACTTTTTGCCTTCCTCCAATATTCTCTCTGACCTGTTTTTGTTGGTTTAATGACTCTGCGCACATTACCACTGCTGACCAGTGCTAAAGTGCATATGCTCTCCCTGTATAAAATGTATATGCGATTGATCTCCATGATAGGCTCATTGGATTTACTGTCAGTCCCCAGTAAAGTGCACCAGGAGTACCAGGGCTTGTAAATGCTAAAACTGCTAGTGGGCCTGCAGCGCTGGTTTCGCCACCCACAGAAGCAGCCTTAAAATGTGTCTAGGGTCTGCCACTGCAGAACCTGCGTGCAGTCTGGTACTGTCATGCTGGCTGGGCAAGTGCACACACTTGCCAGCCTCTAAATCTTCCCTCAACTTCATATTAGTCACCCCTATGGTAGGCCCTAGGGCAGGGTGCATTGTAAGTGTAAGGTAGGACAAGCCCTGATGTATGTGGCATGTCCTAATAGTGAATTATTGCAAATTCGTTTTTCACTATTGTAAGGCTACCTGTTCTCTTAGGCCAAGATGGGCTGCTGGAATTATTACACCCTATAATCCCAGCAGGCTCAGGGAACATTGTAGAAAGTCAAGTTTAGTATGCCTGAACTCAGAATAATAAAATACATCTTTTAGTAAAGTTTATTTTAATATCCTTTGTTTGCAAATGCTACTTTTAGAAAGCTAGCATTTGCTTGCCTAACCATTTCAGCCCGCCTCTGCTAGGATGTGTATCTGACTGTCTGGGTTATGTGAGTGACAGGGCTGGGGGATGACAGGTGGTGAATGCAAGGATTACACCTTAGTGGGAGGTGGGAGTGCCCCTGGACTCTGAATAGGGCTGTGCTCTGCCACCACAATGCTGGCTCCGCCCCCTAGGGAGCGACTGATGACTCAGCCCGACACCTGGCCCAGGAAGGGAGAAGCACTGTCAACAAAGTCATCCTGGCTGCCCCTGTCCACACAATGCTGGCTCCACCTCCTGTGGAGCATCTGATGTGCCTGCCTCTCACCTTGAAAGAAGAGACCAGAGTACACCCAACAAAGTGCTCAGGGACTGAAAGAAGTTATGCCGAGGCCCCCCTGGCCTGCAAGAACAAAGAAAATGCTGTATAAAAGTAGGAGCCCTGCTTCTTGCTAACTAGAATCCTGTTTCCCACAAAGAACCTCTGCCCAACTAGAAGGAGAAGAAGACGCTGGAAGGACTGGTCTGCTGCTTGCCTTGCTGAGGAAGGAGAGGAAAAGACTTTGAAAAGACTTTGTAGACTTGTGCTGAAACTATCTCCAAGGGCCTGGAAGAGAGCTTGCCCCCTGACCTGAGCCACAGGACCATCTGGCTCAAACTTCTCCCTGCTCGTCTGCAGGTCACCGTGAGGATCTCTGTTACGCCGGAGCCGTGACCCTGGTGCCCCCCCAGCCCCTCCCTGAGGCCGTGACCAACTGTGTTTCACCATCCCCACCGAGGGAGAGTCCCGCTCCGCTGAGCCGCTCTTCACCGCCGAGTGAAATCGCGGTGTCACCTCGCCGCACAAAGGCTCGCTGGTGTGCCCCCCACGCTCCCGCTTGAGGCCCCCACCGGACCCAAAGATCCAGAGAGCAGACCCCACCAAGATCGGACGCCCCGGACACCGGCCTCGCCCTGCCTAGAGCCGCCCTTCGCCCCGCACCCGCCTTCGCTGGAATCATCAGGAAAACAAAGGTACAGTGCACACCGGACTCGGGGTCCGCAACGCCTGACTTCCCCGTACTTCAGCACGTAATCACTGCCTGTGCGCTCTGTATTGCCAGCAAAGGATTGTGCGCTTCATATTTCAAAGAATTGGGCGTTCCGAATCTCCCTGTGCAAAACTGTGCACATTGAACTGTGCGCTTCATGAACATAGAACTGTACGCTTCGCATTGCCCATAAACATTAAAAGCAGCTGTACGCTTTGCATTGCCTGGAAGCTGTACACCGCGTACGCCGTCTTCACGCGAGATGCGTGAGACTTGGTAGGGGCAGCCGATTCCACCCGTTCTAAGCGCACGGAAGCACCACAAAGTGTCCAGCAGGCGTAAGACTGGCCTAAAGTACCTAGAAACCTGTGAATAACGATGTTTAAAGGACTACAAGAGAATATTACCTATTTTCTTACACCCTGTGGTCCCCATTCAAAGAACTGTGGCATCATCATTTCTGGTAGAGTACTGGAACTGTTGAAAGATACGAAGAACCAAGAGAACTATCTTTAAGCGAAATAGACTAAGAAGGAAGCAGCGTCCTAACCAAAAGAGGATTGCCATTAATTTAAAATCTTGTGGCCTAAGCTAAAAACGTTATAGTGGTCTTGTGATAAGTCTTACCTGCACAGATATATTTTTATATAAAGACTTTGTATTTTTACATATCTAAAGCCTGGTGTCCATTTGCGGGGGGGATTGGTACATTTACTGTGTGTGTGATGACAAATGCTTAACCCAGACCGGTAAGAGTTGGTTTTTACAGGCGGACTGTCCCCTGTGTCCACATCATGGGTACACAGATGTGTAATTCCAGGCATGAGGAAGAACAACGAGGCGTACTGCTCCAACACCTGGCGGCAGTCCCACTGCTGCTCTGGGGTCAAGGATGGGGAGAAGACCACTTCCTCCACTGAACCATCCTTCTCCTGGGCCGCCAGAAGGTCAGGAAGAGGCTCACTCTCTTCCTCCTCGCTCCCATCCGTCACCATGAGGAGGGCAAGCTCAGATCGCTCATAGTAGGGCTTCAGGCGGTTGAGGTGGAGCACCCTATAGGGCTGACAGGGGGGCTTCAAGTTAACGATATAGGTGGTCTGGCCTCGACGCTCCACATTTTCATACGGACCAGTCCACCGGTCCTGGAGGGCACTAAGCTCCCCAGGCTCCATGACCCACACCTTCTGTCCAGCGTCCAACTCCACCGTCCGAGGGTTGCGGTCATACCACTCCTTCATGACGACTTGGCTAGCCTCCAAGTTGTCTGAGGCTTCCTTCCACAGCTTGGCCATCTGGCTGCAGAACGCCAACATGTAGCTGACGACATCACGGGGAAGCTTCTTCGAAGTCTTCTCCCACCCCTCCTTGATAAGGCTGAGGGGCCCCCTAACGGGATGGCCATAGGGCAGTTCGAAGGGGATGAACCCGACTCCCTTCTGTGGCACCTCGCGGTACGAGGAGGGAGGAGGATGTCCCATTTCCGCCTCAAGTCCTCTGGCAGGCTCCGGATCATCCCCTTCAAGGTCTTGTTGAAGCACTCTACGAGCCTGTTAGTCTGGGAATGGTAAGGAGTGGAGAACCGGTAGGTCACTCCGCACTCCTTCCACATGGCCTGCATGTAGGCTGACATGAAGTTCGTGCCTCTGTCTGACACCACGACCTTGGGGAATCTCACTCTGGTAAATATCCCCATCAGGACCTGCGCCACCACAGGTGCAGTGACGGTCCTCAGAGGAATAGCCTCCAGGTACCCAGTGGCGTGGTCCACTAACACCAAGATGAGCCGGTGTCCCGAAGAGGTCGGAGGGTCCAACGGCCCAATTATGTCGATTCTGACCCGCTCAAAAGGGGTCCCGACCACCGGGAGCAGTTCCAATGGGACCTTCACCTTAGTCCCAGTCTTGCCACTTGCCTGGCAAGTCTTGCAATAGGTGTCAGAGGCAACTCTCATCCTGGGCCAATAAAAATGCGGGACCAACCGCGCAAAGGTTTTGTCCTTGCCCAGGTGTCCAGCCAAAGGAATCTCATGTGCCAATTCCAATAGGAAGGCCCGGTAGCATTGGGGGACCACTAAGGCCCTCAAGGATCCATGCACCGGAACCTTAGGTTCACTGTAAAGGAGGCCATCCTCCCAGTACACGTGAAAACTGCTGGTCTCCTGATCGGTCGCTTGGGCTTCGGCCTGTCGCCGCATGCCTTCAAGCATGGGGCACTCCTTCTGTGCCCGACAGAATTCCTCCGGGGTAGTCCCTCCTTCACATGCCACTCGGCAAGGGTCGGTGAGTCCCCCACGGGAACAACATCCACCTCCGCGGACTCCGGGGGTACCTCCGCGGGCTCCCCATCCATCACACGGGGTGTGTCCTCCACTCCATTCTCCTCTGGACCGGTATAGGGTTGGGTCGTTGTTTCAGGTGGGTGTATGTGGTTATAAAAGACTGTGAGCCCCGGAATGAAGTGGCAGTCCTGAGAACCTACCATTGATGTACTTCTAGGATAACTGTGCATAGCTGCAGCTAATAAATTCAGTTTTCTATGCTAACAGAGTGTTTCGTGTCTCTGTACAATGAGGCAGGTGAACTCGGAGATCTCAGGCGTGCCCTGCGCCGCCAGGCCCATAAAGGCCTGGTTCTTCACTGTGGTAAAAGTGTGCAGGGGGCTGTTTTAAAAGTGTGGAGGGGCTGTGGTAAAAGTGTGGAGGAGGCTGTGGTAAAAGTGTGGAGGGGCTGTGGTAAAAGTGTACGGGGCTGTGGTAAAAGTGTGGAGGGGGCTGTGGTAAAAGTGTGGAGGGGGCTGTGGTAAAAGTGTGGAGGGGGCTGTAGTAAAAGTGTGCAGAGGGCTCTGGTAAAAGTGTGGAGGGGGCTGTGGTAAAAGTGTGGAGGGGGCTGTGGTAAAAGTGTGGAGGGGGCTGTCGTAAAAGTGTGGAGGGGGCTGTGGTAAAAGTGTGCAGGGGGCTGTGGTAAAAGTGTGGAGGGGGCTGTGGTAAAAGTGTGGAGGGGACTGTGGTAAAAGTGTGGAGGGGGCAGAAGTAAAAGTGTGCAGGGGCTCTGATAAAAGTGTGCAGAGGGCTCTGGTGAAAGTGGCGAGAAGGTCATAAAGGGGAGCAGCCAAAATGCAGGCACCTTCATGCCAAAGAGAAATCTTAGCATGGAAAGAACATGTGACCAAAGACTTGCACTGACACACTAGAGGTAATCCTTGGCATGTGGGACACCCATGACAAAATATTAGCGCTGGCATCCTGAAGGGCTGTGGGAAAAGTCTGTAGGGGCTTTGGTAACAGGGGGCTGTGGTAAAAGTAAGGAGGGAGCTGTGGTAAAAGTGCACAGGGGCTGTGGTAAAAGTATGCAGGGGGCTGTGGTAAAAGTGTGGAGGGGGCTGTGGTAAAAGTATGCAGGGGGCTTTGGTAAAAGTGCGGAGGGGGCTGTGGCAAAAGTGTGCAGGGGGCTGTGGTAAAAGTGTGGAGGGGGCTGTGGTAAAAGTGTGCAGGGGGCTGTGGTAAAAGTGTGGAGGGGGCTGTGGTAAAAGTATGCAGGGGGCTTTGGTAAAAGTGCGGAGGGGGCTGTGGCAAAAGTGTGCAGGGGGCTGTGGTAAAAGTGTGGAGGGGGCTGTGGTAAAAGTGTGCAGGGGGCTGTGGTAAAAGTGTGGAGGGGGCTGTGGTAAAAGTGTGCAGGGGGCTGTGGTAAAAGTGTGCAGGGGGCTGTGGTAAAAGTGCGGAGGGGGCTGTGGTAAAAGTGTGCAGGGGGCTGTGGTAAAAGTGTGGAGGGGGCTGTGGTAAAAGTGTGCAGGGGGCTGTGGTAAAAGTGCGGAGGGGGCTGTGGTAAAAGTGTGCAGGGGGCTGTGGTAAAAGTGTGGAGGGGGCTGTGGTAAAAGTGTGCAGGGGGCTGTGGTAAAAGTGTGCAGGGGGCTGTGGTAAAAGTGCGGAGGGGGCTGTGGTAAAAGTGTGCAGGGGCTGTGGTAAAAGTGTGGAGGGGGCTGTGGTAAAAGTGTGCAGGGGGCTGTGGTAAAAGTGTGCAGGGGGCTGTGGTAAAAGTACGGAGGGGGCTATGGTAAAAGTGTGCAGGGGGCTGTGGTAAAAGTGTGGAGGGGGCTGTGGTAAAAGTGTGCAGGGGGCTGTGGTAAAAGTGCGGAGGGGGCTGTGGTAAAAGTGTGCAGGGGGCTGTGGTAAAAGTGTGGAGGGGGCTGTGGTAAAAGTGTGCAGGGGGCTTTGGTAAAATTGTGCAGGTGCCCCTTCCTGTTCACCAACATTCCTGGTGCAATAGAGCCCATGTTGGCGCTAGGCCGCAGGGCAGTGCAGTGCAGTGCAGTGCAGGGCAGGGCAGGGCAGGGCAGGGCAGGGCAGTGCAGCGCAGTGCAGGGCAGTGCAGCGCAGTGCAGGGCAGTGAGGTGACTCACTGAGCTGCCCTTTGCCAGTGACGCAGGGCAGTGCAGGGCAGTGCAGCGCAGTGCAGGGCAGTGAGGTGACTCGCTGAGCTGCCCTGCGCCACGGAGTTCTCTGCCCCTCAGTGTAGCCTGCATTTACAGTAATGAGTTGCATACATTCACAGCGCTTGCAAGCGCAGGAGGCGCTATAAATACACGTCATTGTCGAGTGACACCCACACATCTGCAGTGCTTGATCGTATAAACCAACTGAGCTTTCAGAGCATAAAAAGAATGTATCTGTTCTCATAACTTTAACCTGCATTTATGTTTTATTTAAAGTGTGTGTATATTTTGTTGTTTTTTCCCCTCCTCCCCCCTCAGGGTCTCACCTTCATGCTTTGAACAGGCTTTGGCTTCTGGGGCCCGTGAAGTACTTTGTACAACTTACATCACTTAATGTAAATGCACAGAGGCCTCCCCCCCCCCCACCCTTGTGCTTAGGGGGAGGCGGGGGTGGCCCCTCTGGAGCGAGAGAGGGGGGGGGTCTGTCGGGGGCAGGGGGACTTTCCATGGAAATTCAACATTTCTGCAGAATTGTGAAATGGGGGACAGATGTGAAGAGACCCCAGGGGTGGGGCTCAGCCTGCCTGGCTATCGCCCAACCCCTACTGGTCAAATTAATGGGCTTTATCCTGGGGGGACGGAGGGGGTGAGGGGGGGGCATGGGGGAGGGGGGGCAGAAGTGCATATTTACTGGAAAAATGTGCGCCCGTGTTTACCTTCCGGGGAAGAGTCAATTCCACTGCCTGATAGTGAGACAAGCAGAGAGAGAGGTCATGCTTGCACCCCCTGGAGCCCCTCGGCAACCTCAGGCTTGCTTCTAAGCGCTATGCTGACTTGGTGCACGACGAAGCACTATAAACCCATGACCACTGAACATGTAGGAAACACAGCCAGGGATAGAAAAACCACAGCACCTGAAGCCATCCCCTGAATAGCTTAAGACAGAAAACTGATGAAGATATAAACATAACTTAAGACGGAGGGCCTTATTAATGAAGGTCTGCGTCACATTTACGCCTCCGGTGCGTCACTTTTTGTGACAATGTGGCGGCGTAGGTAATGCGCCATATTTATGAAGTGACGCATCTAGGCAGATGCATCACTTAGTAAACCCCTGCGCTACATTGTACCTGCCTCAGGTGTAATGTATGCAGGGGGTGCGTTCCCCACAGGAAAGGGTTGCAGGAGTGGTGCAGCGAAATCTATGAAATTTTACTGCGCCACTTCTCGGACACCAATGCACAAAAACCTTACCCCTGCCTCACAGCAGGCGTAAGGGTGACGCAGACCCTTTCACATGGGGCTTGCCCCATGTGAAAGGAACATTGCTGGAGTTGCGTCAGACTCCCGACACAACTCCAGAAATGCGTCACTTTTGCGCCGACAGATATGTCAGTAATACTGATGTATCTGTCATTCTTTGCGACATGATGCGTTGTAGTGTAGTTCCTATTAGGCCCTGCGCATTGGAATAACATAAACAGTAGTATCGACGTAGAGGTGCGGATCTTCCAGGCCTCCACTGACTATGCTAAACTTAATTGGGTTTGTTACCAACTAGCTCAGAGGTCACTGGAAACTTTCTTGACTGAATAGGAAGTGATCAGCTTCCCTGGTACAGACAAGAAGGGATTCAGTTTTCCAACAACCGTGCAACATGATAACTTTGAACCTCAGATCAAGAGTCGATCTCTAGGGTCGTGTGAAACAATAGACAGTTATTTTACTCAGTTAGTGGTTGTGCAGATTACTTTCACAATATGTAGAGAATAGAGAGACGGGCGTTTTCAATAAAGGATAACATTTATTGAACAGTCTTTCTTCTCGTACAAGAGAAATGAATTGCCACAATTGCAAGACTTGTTATTATAAAAAGTACGTACAGTAATATGAGTATTGCGATATAATACTGTAAAAGCATTGATATGGTTTCTTAGCCATACAATGGTTTAAAATGAATAAAGCATATATACATTTATATATACATGAGGCTAAAATACTCAACTGGTGCTTCTAACTACGCCTACCCCAGTGTACCTGACCTAAGCCTAATACTTGGGAGGGGAGTAAGTAAGTAGCTTTACGTTAAGTTGGTTTTGCCAAGGTTTGCTTCAAGAATTCTCTCTAATGGTTTAGTCAACACCATACCTCTGGAATAGAATGATGGGGGTCTGGTATTTCCTTCAGGGGGTCGATATCCCAGTCACCCGCAAGGGTAGGCTGGAAACGCCGGGGCTGGATTTCTCTGCAGGAGAAAAGACAGCGTCTCTCTCAGCGCGTCGAGGAAGAGGAGGGGCAGCGTCCGCGGGCAGCTTGCATCTGCTGGGCTCTTGCAGGGGGGCGGCTGTTCAGCTCCTAAGTTCACCACACCATCGTTCGCTAGTTAGCAGCGATAGCAGTAGCGATAGCAGCTATGGTATCATCAGCATAACAGCAACTTCAGCAGCAGCTTCAGCGTTTGCTTATGGCAACGTTGGTAATATTTAAACCTGAAAGGTGCCTTGTTTGACGTAAGTTTTTGGACATAAGACGTCAATAAAGATGTCACTAGGAAGTGATCATCTATCAGTGCTCATTAGAGTTCTGTTACTAATCAAAACATAGCAAGCGGGGCTTTCCAGGTTGCTGAGTTTTTATCTTGTTGAAGAACTCGGAGTGTTAATCTAGGAATCTTAGATAGTAACTTCTGCTATGTCATTGCACTAATTAGCTGCAAAGGAAGTGCCATAGGAAGCGATTCTGAAATGTGGCTCTGTTCGTGTGAGGCCAGAGACGAGTTTCTAAATATTGCATTTGATCGGTTATGCCAATATAGGGAATAAATGGATTTATAGCCGTATAGAGGCATAAGGTCACAGTATCGATCAGGGTCCTAGATTAGAACGCTACACCCACTCCACGAATTCATGTCCATCAAATTACTAAAACTAGAGCAATAAGATGCATGTGTAACATTGCCCACCCCAAAATACATATATGCATTTGAAATAGGCGTATTTGTAATACGTGAAAATATAGGTACTGTACGTTTTTGAAGCATAGAAATCATTCAAAAATTATAGCATATGAAATCGATGAACGATTTTGCAAAAAGAATTACACAGGAAAATATCTCTGAATACAGAAAGGAAGGGCGAGATAATTTCATCACATATAAATGCATTGCAGTAAAATGTGCTAGAGGCTGGTGTAAAATTATTATGTCTCTAGATGTATTTAAAAATAGAAGTAGAAGCTTCTGTTCTCTATGAATAGTTCTACTTTAAGCAAAGAATTTTTTGTGCCAGAAAAAGGTGAATATTAAAAAAGTGTTCAATTCAAAAGAATTATTGCTTGAACGGGGAAAGAGTTCCAACGCTTTTAACAGTTTTTGTTGTTCAAAACTGAAGGCCGAATTCAGAGTTCATGGGAACGCTGTGTGTCGGAATGCTTCTCTGAAGTTATTGTTTCTGTTCGGGTGAGAACATCATATCAGACAGGCTCTCAAAGAATTGGTCTACAAAATCAGGTGACAGTTCCACCAAATTCGATAGTGCTGTAACTTGGCAGGTGTGAGAATGATTGCTGTCAACAAAGGCTGGATCAGAAATGTTCACAGAAGGTCGTACCTGGGTGATGTTGGTTTTGTCACTCGCTCCACTGTTACCACCTAGTCGTAGTACAGGAGTCTCAACGAATGCCGTCATCAGGATTGGTAGCCGCTGGGGACAACACAATGCGTGAGCCGTTATCGGACTTAGCCAAGTATCGATATCCATTGGTACTGCTGATGGAATTGCAAGACAGGTGTCCAACGAATATATGATTATACCACGATTTCAATTACCACGCATGGCTTTACCACGCGAATTTTACATTGCAAGTGGCTTTACCACGCTGGTATTTACAACGTAGGATTTTACTACGCGTAGAAACGTCTTACCTGCACGTCTTTCTCTACGAGCCCTTACTTCCATCCTCCATAGAAACAAGCGTCAAAACACGTATACCAAAATAAAAAAAGGACTGCTTTTTTGACATACACGGCACGTCTTTGGGGGAGGCTCTTTCCTTTTTCTTCTAAAATTATGTTTTGTTTTTTTTAAGTAACCTGCTTGTTATTTTTGGGGGGGAGACCCCCCCAGCCCCCCAAACCCCCCCCAACCCCCCAACCCCACGCAGAACGACTGGAAGGAATACCACGTCTTCCCCCAACCCACGCAGAACGTGGTAAAGACGGTCGTGGAAGGCACCCGAGTTGAAAAAACGTTTGCGTGGTAAGTGTACCGTGGTAAACGTTATGCATGGTAAAGCCTTCGTAGTAAATGATGTTTCCCGTGTCCAACACGCACTCATCTCCGCATAGCATACATCGTAGTACAGGTAAGATGCAGTTTTGCCATATTGGTCTGAATGAAAGGAACCAGGTCATGTTTAGATCTCTCAGCCGGGCCAATCCAAGGACTCTAGTTATTCTGTCCCGGTAGCGGATTGCTAGGATTGTTTCTTCCATTCCCATAGGAGTCATGTCTGAGCTGTGGCTTGCCATATCGAAGCAGGAGGGTCAAAATTAAAATGTCTGCTACAAGTCCCAAAAAATTGGGGTATGCCGCCAAAAACAGAATGGACAAAATTTGGAACGATTCCCAGAATTGCTTGAAATGGTGTTAGCAGTCCCGTAAAAATTCTCTTAAATATGCCTGGGATGCCTGTGGCACTAGACATGTTAAGGAGTTGGCTCAACATTTCTACGAAATGCACGGGGCAATTTGTTGATAAAAGGTCATGAACCTCTGTAGCTGTCCTTGCAACTAGGAGATCATACGTCTCTTTTGATGACGTGATGGGCACTGTTGTCTGCAAAAGCACAGACTTCATTTTGCTTAAAGTATCAATTCGTATAGAAGAGAAATGCAGACGAGGCCAGATGGGAGTCGCTATGTCTCCAGGGCCGCTCGGGAACAATGCTTGCATATAGCATTTGACCATGGAAGTTACGCTTACGAGATACGCTGTTCCTGGCAAAAGGCCACAACATCTGTGATCCGTTCTTAGAATGTAACTCCCATTTGCGAGTTGCATAAAGAAGGGCTCTATCTGCGTTGCAGGTGTGACAAGCTGGTGGCATGAAAGGTTGTTAGAATTACCTTCACAGGCGCCGTGTAAATTAATACCCTGGCACAAAAGTATACCGCTTAGTGAACGTTTAAAGTTTTCACCACTAAGAAATACATTTTTGCCGCTGTCACTATAGCATGAATGTGTGTAAGGTAATTTCCATGGTAACTTAACATAACCTTTACCCAATCGTTCATACTGGCCAGTAGGTATGTATTCAAGGCACTTTTTAAATCGGAAAGTTGTTATCGGAATTGTGATAATTCCGTGTATTATCCATTCAATGACAGGACTTTCTGACATTGTCAATGGTAATCTCTCAAGTTTTTCGATGCTCAGGATTGTATAGTCTGCTCCTTTCTGTGCCAAGCTGATTTGTTTATCAGTAAGGTTAAAAATGGAAAACAATGACGTTGTGTTGATTAAACGCCAAGGCACATAGCCTCAACGAAGATTTTGCAGCGTCCAGCCTAATTGTACAATAGAACGTAATTGTGACTGGCCATGCTGTAACATTAGCAAGTCTCTGTCTATTATATCAAAGGCAGAGGATACAATATTGTCCAACGAATATATTCTGGAGGACAGAGTCATTAACCCATTGTCCACTACAGAAAGTGATTTTTCCAAATTAATACGATCAATTTCTCGTATTTTTTCAGCTGTTTCAATTTGTGTTACTTTCCAAGCCTCGTTGTATGCAGCATAGATGCTGTCCGCTATGAAACGCTTTTGACGCTGTTTGCGTGGTTCCATAATAAAATCGCGCAAATAAGCACCCTCTTTAAGTAAAGAAAGTGTAGCTTAATTTCAGCCAGTGTGGATGATCCTAGCCATTCGAGTCAGAGTTTCCCTACACTGTATGTTGTTACTATCCCTGGATGTTGTCTCTGGGAGTATCTAGGGTCTTGTCTGGTCATTTTCAACCCCTGTGTTTTGTTCAGGAATCTATCTTGACAGTTGTTTGTGTCAGTAGGCCAGATTAACCACTTTTTCCAATCAGGATGTGTTCTGTTAAAATGTAAAATTTTAGTTACGTCTATCTCAATATCTGTTGTTGCATTATCAGGTATTGGCTTCGGAATAGATGGTTTGTTTAGGTCTTTGATCTTAGCTAGGCCAAGACAGGATTTGGTGAATTGTGTCATTTAAAAACATCATTTGTTCTGGTATCATGCAGGTTCTGAATAATGCTTCTAGGCCTTGTACCTGCCAATCTTTCGTACCCCAAATGGTTTTTGTTTCAATTTTATTTTTCCAATAATCAAAACCAAATGTCATCATTTTTTCATAAAATGCTTCAGAATATATTAATTTAGTGTTTGTCAGCATTGTTTTCAATCCTGTTTTATCTAACAGTTTGTAATAAAACGTTTCTGCATCACTGGTGTTAAACCCTGAGAAGTACTTGAATTTCTCAAAGAATGTTTTAGAACTGCTTTTAGGTGGTGTAGCACAATGTTCCCATTGATTATACTTAAAAACAATTCTAGGCTGTGCAGATTTATGCAAATAAAGATCGCCATAATGTGTAAAACAGAACATCTGTTCATAACTAGACGAACCTTGTAAATAATCATGTTCTGTGAATCTAGCTGACATTACTAAATCAGACACCATGTTATTAATACTGTCAAAGTCCCAATCATCAGAGAATGTACTAGGTTTTACAAAGTCACTTAAGGAAACCTTCAGTTGATGAGGATACTTCAGGATCTCGACCGGACCATAGATCTCATAGTCAGTTTTCTCCCATACTACCCCACCGGGTATTGGAATGGCTGTGACATTTACTGTTGACAGTTCTCTTTTCTTCACGTGGGATGATCTGTGTGGTTTGAGGACTAAGTTGATGTTCTGACTTGCTGTGTCCATTGTACTATATTTTCCCTCAATGAATTTTCCCAAACAAAGTACCATGATGAGCCAAAGCAGGAGGAAAAATACACCTAGACCGAACCAGAACTCTAACCAAGGGGAAATAAGGTAGATTTCCTTTAGTTGATGAAAGAGTTCCGTTGCTTTTTCTTTAAAAGTCTTTTTTATTTTTGGCATCACTTCGGGGTTGCTTTGATCCTCGGAAAAGTTGTCGAAGTCGATGAAATAACCAGAGACAGTTCTGTCAATTGTTGGAATTGTTCTTTCAATTTGTCTTTCGGTAGCACTTTCTGATGCCACATTATTGTAGACTGGTGTTTCTTGATGAACTGTTTCAATCTGTGTCTCAAGAGGCACGAGTTCCATGGCATTATTGCATAGTCCTTCTCTGTGCACTGCAGGCTGATCGAATGTGATTAGTCTTTCAGTTTGAACCTCATGGATTGTTGCACGTTTGGGTATTCTGTTGTTTCTTGGGAGTCAACTGGGCCTACTGTTGATTATAGGCCACATGCTTGTGGTTTTACCAGGTCGATAGATACAACTCTGTTCTCCTTTTTACCAGCAAGGGGCGCTAGTACTATTGATCTTGTTCCGGTGACTGCCAAGACAGGTACTGCTTTTCTGTAAGAAGGCCCAAATTCCTTCTTCACAGCTATTTTTTCTCTGACTAGATCCCCAATCTTTGGAATCCAGACAGGCCTTGCTGGGGCTGTTGCTTGTGGTGCCTCGTCAGTGGTAGCTGGCTGTTGCTTTAACTTCATGTTGCTTAAGGATTTTCTTGTTTCATTCAAGTCCTGTAAAACAGCCAAACGATCTTTGATGTCAAAGTCTGTTTTCTTATCTTGTACCACTGATACTTGACTATCTAAGTCCTGAACTCTCATTCTAGTTCCGAACAATAGTTCGTATGGGCTGAAACCTTTTAGAGAATTTCTTGGCAAATTATTAAGACTGATTTGGACACTTATTAGATGTTTGACCCACCCAGCACCCGAACCTAATACCTTCGCTGTTATAGATCGCTTTATGTCCCGGTTTTTTCTTTCTACCACACTGTTCCCTTCGGGGTGTGATGGACAAGAATACCGCAACCCAACTCCCATGCTGGGCATGGCCTCCTTATAAGCTCGGGAGCTAAAAGCAGGACCCTGGTCAGAATGGAACATGGCAATTGCGTATGTGCCGATAAAGACTCGCAGATCTTTTATAACCGTTCTGGCGTCAGCCGAGCGCTGGGGGCCACATTTTTTAAGTGTGTTTAGCCTTCATGATGTACAATGGGACGCGTTTCTCTTTTTTGATAGCGCGGATAGATTGCCTGATGCTTTCTATTAGGGCTTCTGACACTACACTGGCCAGTTCTTCACTGCGATCTCTGTTGCAGGCTTCACAGTTTTTTGCAAACTCATGAATGCCTTCACTCATTTCCGGCCACCAGTACTCTGATTCTAATTCTCTCAGAGAGTCCCTGATTGTTTGGTGTCTCAGACCCAACCCCATGTGTGCTTCCTGTAATAGGAAGCCCCTCCGGTCCCTGTTTGGAATTACCCTATCCCCCACTCCAGGGATTCGAGCAAAAGGAACGGAGTTTGCATCGATTATGTATGCATAATTGAGTGGATAGTTCATGGGTAGTGCTGCACAGTCGCCTTTTACGGTTGTTTTTACTGCCAGCATGGTTTCCCCGTCTATGTATTTTTCTGCACGCTTTTTTGTGGCTACGGAAGCCGGTTTAGTTGCTTCCGCTGTGGCTGTATTAGCCAATGAATTCCCTGCAACGTGAACGCCATCACGCTGAAGACTCTGTGCGTGTATCACGTGAGTCTTTTGTAGTTCTTTCTGTAAAAGAGCTACCTGTTTCCAGAGCAATTTATGCTTTATTGTGGCACCTGTGTCATCTTTGTAATCGTTTTCAATCCAGCTCTGCAGCGCATTATTGTAAGAGTTGACGCATAAATGAGAATCGCACACGATTAGGGTCGGGAATTCATGTTCTGCATTTTCAAGCGCCATCTTTAAATATCTGATTTCAGCTCTCTGAGCCGAACAGTTTCTTACTGATTCAGTTTTTGTTATTTTCGGTCTGAATTTACCGCACAGCCAACGACCTTTAACAATCGCACAGGCTGCATCGTAGGATTTGCTCTCTACGTTGAAATGCTGTACAAATCTATCTGTATAGATTATACAGGCGTATTGTGGGAGAGGCAGAAGTTCGATTGGCAGAGGATATTCTTCTTCATATTCTAAATCATTCAGTTCTTCGAATTGCGGGGTGAAATAGTATTTCACATCTTCCGCTCCTAGAGAATCTACATACTGTATCCATTTCGGATCCAGTGACACTGTAGGCAGGTTTACTGGGCTGAATAGCGCCTCGAAGGCGGATTCCGCTGTGAGGATATTAATCCTTTTGCCGTGTGCTAGTTCCCGTTCCTTGGCTAATGCAATTTGCACTGCTTTCACAATTCTTTCTGTGGGACTGAATGTTTCTTCTACTTGTGTGTACAAGTGAGATTTAATTGAAATTGGTACCTTTTCTCCCTCATTAGAGGTCAGATACGTGAATCCACATCCTCCTGTGATGACTTTGATTATAAGATCGCGTGTGTTGTCACCTGTATCTAATTTTGTTTTTGCTAACATGTCTGTTTGCAGTGATCTCAAAATTTCTGTGTGTTTTTGAGTCCAATTGATTTGTTTACAATCAGGTTTTATTAGTTCGTAGAGAAGTTTAACCCTCTCTGCGTAATTTAGAATGTAAGTTCTTCCGAAATTCAGAAAACCTAGTATGGATTGTAAATTCTTCAGCGTTTTTGGAGCTTGGAGTACAGCGCACTTCTCTAAGAAGTTGTCCGCTAGGCTTTTTCCTTCACTTGATAATTCGTATCCTAAAAATAATACTGTCAGATGGGCAACTCGAGACTTTTTAAAGTTGAATTTGTAACCCTCTGCTGCGAACCCAAGTATAATGGTGTTCACTCTTTTCAAGTGAGTATCCAAGTCGTCGTCTGTGAGATAGATATCATCTACGTAAGATAATGCCTCATCATCATATATTTGTAGTAACTCTGTTACTCTAGCTGAGAATAGTCCTGGGCTGTTCTTGAACCCCTGTGGGAGCCTACAGAAATTTTTCTGAGACCCCATTACGGAGAAAGCGGTCAAATACCTGCTTTCTGGTGCAATGTTTTGACAAAAGAAACCATTCGATATGTCTAATGTCGTTTTATATTTTTTCCTAACTATGTTGTTCATTAGTGCAGCACTATGCGAGTTTTGTACTGCAAATGTTTGCAACATGCATTAAAGTGTCTGTAGTCCAAAACTAGACGATATGAATTGTCTGGCTTTGAGACAGGAAACAAAGGATTGTTCATTTGAGAGGTGCATGTTTCAATCACCCCCTGGTATTCAAGTTGATCTAAGATCTCCCTGACTTGTTTTTTAGCTTCTTGCTTAATGGGATACTGCCGTTGGGCAGTTGGTTCACTTTTTAATTGGATTTTGTGAGGAGGTGAGTACTCATCCCATCCTACATGATTTTTATATAATGCCGGTGCCTGGGCTACTGCCCATTTCCTTGCATAAGTATATTTTTTGTGAATCGGAATGTGATTCGAGAAGGCAGGCATAATCATTTCTTCGCCACGAGGGCACTCCCTGACAAACTCCGGGGGCCTATCTTTTTCAGCTAACAGAATATCATAGCCTTTTGAGAGTTTATCCCAAAATAGACCCTTTATTTTCCTAGTCTTATCACCCTCTATACGCAATGTTATTTCGTATATTTTATGGGGCTTGCTAAGTCTGGTGTCGGCAGTTTCAACCTGAATGTATTCATTCGTGTCCACTGTCTCCAGATGACTCATCAAGATCTTGCGGGCTATACTGATTTCTGCTGCACTGTCTAACATTGTCTGTGCCCACTCCCCGTTTTTCAACTGTGTCCTCAGTATTCTCGGCATGGTTGATTACTCTAATACTGGCTACCTTCTTTTTCGGAAATTGAGATTTTTTACTCTGAGCAGGTTCCTTGTCTTTGGACTTGGTGTGCTCTCCTGGGTCTGACCGTCCTCTTCTTTCCGATTTCTGCGAAAAAGATCGAGAGGGACGTGTATCAATACTTTGATATCTATCAGGTTTATTCAAATTATCCCTATTTCTAAGGTTATATCTTTTCTCAGAGGGCTCCCTCTGGGGAGACTGGTGTTCTCGAGTCGGAGTTCTTTCCCTCCGTCGAGGAGACCTTCCTCTGGACTGGAAAACTTTTTCCTTGGGAGTGGATTGTTTATTTCCATCCCAGCTCTTTTTAGGAGTGTTTGAATAATTTTCAATAAATAATTTTTCAGGATTTTCGGGCAGTTGGGGCTTTACTGGTTTCCCACCCAAGCTGTCTCTACCTAATTCTTCATAGCATTTTTCTACGATTCTGGCAAGCTCAATTGGCTGATCTGTTATATCTGTTTCCTTCAACTTCCGGCGGATCGCCACAGATGCTGCTTCTCCTTTTATGTTGGCTAATAATATAGCCGAGACCTGCTTGAAGTCTTTCAGTAATTTCATACCAAGAGTTAAAGCAGGTTCAGGACCATATATCTGTATTAGTATATCTGGTATTAACCGCCATAGACGGAACACCATGTGTTTTTGTGTAAATGGAAGCAAAGACTGTACCCCAAGTGTCACAGTCCTCCACGTGTGGTGCGATTCTCATAGGAAGGCAGATGGTCAAGATTCTGTGTTTCTCAATAGGGGTAGTATCCGGAAATACTGCCTCTATTAGAGTGATTTTTTGCGCTAACCAGAACGGAATTTGTTCCCGTTTTACGGGTGTTTTACCAAGACATGACTGTATTTTCTGTGGTGCAATTTTATTAGTGTTCCCCTGATGAGGGGTCAGCTGTGGTACATTAACAGCTGGTTGGACTGTTGCAGTCCACATTACATATTGGACTAATTGCCTATGTATTTTAATTAATGTTTTTAGCTGTACTAACAGCTCTTCTTTTGACATTTTTGCAATGTCCGGATGTGGTGTGTAGCTGGCTAGAACCGGCCACGTTGCTCCTGGTCTACCTAGTGGACCGAGCCTGGTAATATGATCATTATGTTTTAGGGCGCCTTTAAACCAAAGTAAATGTTCTTGGTATTTTAATGGGATTTCAATCTCCTCGAAAGGAGCGTACTCATCCAGTGGTTCCTCTATTTTATAATACTGGAACTCTTTTTTTCTAGCGTTTGCCGCTGGAAAGTTTATCCATGAATAGAATACCTCTGTCTGTCGATATTCGTGTGCCTCCATCACGAAAATCACTGTACCACCTTGTGGTGTCAGTCCGTTTTCTATAAATTTTAAAGTTATAGATTTTCTTAAATTGACAGGGATGATTATTGCATCCGGTTCAATAGTCCCGTCGGGACCCTGCTGAGTCGCATCTGCTGCGGCCCCAGTGGTTCCGTTTTCTCCTGGCATTGTATGAATGCAAGGTTTGCAGAGCAGGTCTCCAAGGAGACAAAGATTAGGTGCACAATATTTTGGAACACTGTATCCTTCAACGTTGAATAAACCAGAGCTTTACATAGGAATCTCTTCCTACTGAGTTCGGGCGGATTTTAACCTTTCACCCACTCCAGACGTCTATTGGAGTATTTATGGGAGAAAGGGGTCTGTGTGAAAAATGCACGACTGAGTTACTCTAACGTCTTGCGTTAGTTTATCGCCTTACCAAACGTTTGGGCGCCATGTAGTGTAGTTCCTATTTTCCCAATAGGCCCTGCGCATTGGAATAACATAAACAGTAGTATCGACGTAGAAGTGCGGATCTTCCAGGCCTCCACTGACTATGCTAAACTTAATTGGGTTTGTTACCAACTAGCTCAGAGGTCACTGGAAACTTTCTTCTCTGAATAGGAAGTGATCAGCTTCCCTGGTACAGACAAGAAGGGATTCAGTTTTCCAACAACTATGCAACATGACAACTTTGCTCCTCAGATAAGAGTCAATCTCTAGAGTCGTGTGAACAATAGACAGTTATTTTACTCAGTCAGTGGTTGTGCAGATTACTTTCACAATATGTAGAGAATAGAGAGACGGGCGTTTTCAATAAAGGATAACATTTATTGAACAGTCTTTCTTCTCGTACAAGAGAAATGAATTGCCACAATTGCAAGACTTGTTATAAAAAGTACGTACAGTAAGATGAGTATTGCGAAATAATACTGTAAAAGCATTGATATGGTTTCTTAGCCATACAATGGTTTAAAATGAATAAAACATATATACATTTATATATACATTAGGCTAAAATACTGAACTGGTGCTTCTAACTACGCCTACCCCAGTGTACCTGACCTAAGCCTAATACTTGGGAGGGGAGTAAGTAAGTAGCTTTAAGTTAAGTTGGTTTTGCCAAGGTTTGCTTCAAGAATTCTCTCTAAGGGTTTAGTCAACACCATACCTCTGGAATAGAATGATGGAGGTCTGGTATCTCCTTCAGGGGGTCGATATCCCAGTCACCCGCAAGGGTAGGCTGGAAACGCCAGGGCTGAATTTCTCTGCAGGAGAAAAGGCAGCGTCTCTCTCAGCGCGTCGAGGAAGAGGAGGCGCAGCGTCCACGGGCAGCTTGCATCTGCTGGGCTCTTGCAGGGGGACGGCTGTTCAGCTCCTAAGTTCACCACACCATCGTTCGCTAGTTAGCAGCGATAGCAGTAGCGATAGCAGCTATGGTATCATCAGCATAACAGCAACTTCAGCAGCAGCTTCAGCGTTTGCTTAAGGCAACGTTGGTAATATTTATACCTGAAAGGTGCCTTGTTTGACGTAAGTTTTTGGACATAAGACGTCAATAAAGATGTCACTAGGAAGTGATCGTCTATCAGCGCTCATTAGAGTTCTATTACTAATCAAAACATAGCAAGCAGGGCTTTCCAGGTTGCTGAGTTTTTATCTTGTTGAAGAACTCGGAGTGTTAATCTAGGAATCTTAGATAGTAACTTCTGCTATGTCATTGCATTAATTAGCTGCAAAGGAAGTGGCATAGGAAGCGATTCTGAAATGTGGCTCTGTTCGTGTGAGGCCAGAGACGAGTTTCTGAATATTGCATTTGATCGGTTATGCCAATATAGGGAATAAATGGATTTATAGCCGTACAGGGGCATAAGGTCACAGTATCGATCAGGGTCCTAGATTAGAACGCTACAGCGTCATACTTTAAATATGACACATCATTGATGTCGCAAGGAGGGCGTACTGAGAAGTGTTCCATCGCTGCTTTCACGCAGTGATGCGCAGCTTTACATATATGAGGCCCTGAGTATCAAAGAATTAACAGGTAAGTGACTAAACAGTCGCAAGACTTGATTGATGGATTAGTTTCTTTTCTTTCATTCATAATCTTTTCTTCTCATTTTCTCTCACACATGGGTAGCCAACGCGTTTCACCTTAAAAAAGGCTTCATCAGGGTTGCAAGTAATATGACCGAATACAACAAGCAAATATTTACAAAAGACATTGCCTATTAAAAAATCTCATTGAGAAAACCCCATACAAGGGTTTCTCCTAGACCTTAAGAGGAGTTGACAATTTATTGATTTACTAAGTACACGCAAATTAAATGTGTTTCATAACATAATATTACCACTCTAAAAAATAATACATATCCAAATACACCCATGAGTTCTGATCCAAACAAGACATTCCTCATACGAGAAAATACAGAGGGGCATATTCACAAGAAACTATCGCCAAGTCAACGGCACTTTATCGCAGCCAAAGTTGCGATAAAAATACCTCCCCATTCACAAGCTGGAGTAAACAGCCCACAGCACCAGTTTACCCGCAATAGCAGCCACAAAAAACATCGCCACAGAGGACCCCAGCAACTATCGCTAATGAGATGCAGAGTGGGCGTTCCCATGCCAAAATCTGCAACAAAATCACACCACAACATTCACAACGACCAGCCACATCGGCGATAAAAACACAAAACAGGTGATAAGATTCGTTAGCACCAGGAAATCTACACCTGCTCTGACATAGTGTACAGTCGGACGGCAGCCTGCACCACAAAAGGGAGACCAGCCCAGGGCCACACCCTAAGGGCAACAGAAGACATGGAGCCATCCATCACGCTGCCCGGACACCAAGGAGGGCCACAACACCCACCAACACCACCCCCGGTACCACCCCTCCCTGGCACCCCCCGACCAAAGACATGCCACATCAGCCACACCCAAACATGCACAAAATAATCCACCTGACGTTGCACAATCACAACTGGTGACATGCATGTGTCGACACAGGGCCGTTTCTGCCATTAGGCAAGACTAGGCGGCCGCCTAAGGCGGCAAAAGGGAGAGGGCGGCAAAAAACATGCGTGCGTGAACGGTTGTTAAATAAATGTACCCCTTTTATTTGTGCTATACTCGTTAGAATAAAGTTTCACCTTGAAACAGAGTTCAGGGAGAGAAAAGATACGTGGACTCTCTCCTTAAAATGAAATGGTAATACTTTTTTCATCAAAGCTATCTATAAATATGTGAGAAAGAAAAGAAGTTAAACACTTGACAATTTTCTGAAAATAAGACAAAAAACACACAAACGTATATAAAAAATAAACTGAAACAAATGATAATTGGGATTTATGTTGTCCTGTGACAGGAGTTGGCGCTTGAATGATGTGCAGTGGGCTCGTGGCCGCAGCCTTGTCTTCTGTGTGTTTAATGCAGTCTTGTAATGACAAATTAAGATAACTGAGTGGGCGTCGTGGCGTCGAGTGTCCATTTGTTTAACCTTGCTGCACCCGGAACGCTGCTGAGTGTTACAGCACCAAACCAGCTAGTACAAAGTGTCAGTAATCTCACTGCGGGCTCTAAAATCAATTGTGTCTTATGTCTGGTAATGAGGGGTGCACAGGGTCTGTGTATGGAGACAGGTTCCTTCCAGCCCAGGGTCTGTGTACTGAAGACAGGAACCTTTCCGCCCAGGGTCTGTGTACTGAAGACAGGTTCCCTCAAGCCCAGGGTCTTTGTTCTGAAGACAGGTTCACTCTCGCCCCGGGTCTGTGTACTGAAGACAGGTTCCCTCAAGCCCAGGGTCTGTGTACTGAAGACAGGAACCTTTCCGCCCAGGGTCTGTGTACTGAAGACAGGAACCTTTCCGCCCAGGGTCTGTGTACTGAAGACAGGTTCCCTCAAGCCCAGGGTCTGTGTACTGAAGACAGGTTACCTCCAGCCCAGGGTCTGTGCACTGAAGACAGGTTCCCTCCAGCCCAGGGTCTGTGTACTGAAGACAGGTTCCCTCAAGCCCAGGGTCTGTGTACTGAAGACAGGTTACCTCCAGCCCAGGGTTTGTGTACTGAAGACAGGTTTCCTCCCGCCTAGGGTCTGTGTACCGAAGACTGGTTCCCTCCAGCCCAGGGTCTGTGCACTGAAGACAGGTTCCCTCCCGTCCAGGGTCTGTACACTGAAGACAGGTTCCCTCCAACCCATGGTCTGTGTACTGAAGACAGGTTCCCTCCAGCACAGGGTCCGTGTACTGAAGACAGGTTCCCTCCAGCCCAGGGTCTGTGCACTGAAGACAGGTTCCCTCAAGCCCAGAGTCTCCGTACTGAAGACAGGTTCCCTCAAGCCCAGGGTCTGTGTACTGAAGACAGGTTCCCTCTATCCCAGTGTCTGTGTACTGAAGACAGGTTCCCTCTAGCCCAGTGTCTGTGTACTGAAGACAGGTTCCCTTAAGCCCAGGGTCTGTATACTGAAGACAGGAACCTTTCCGCCCAGGGTCTGTGTACTGAAGACAGGTTCCCTCAAGCCCAGGGTCTGTGTACTGAAGACAGGTTCCCTCAAGCCCAGGGTCTGTGTACTGAAGACAGGTTACCTCCAGCCCAGGGTCTGTGCACTGAAGACAGGTTCCCTCCAGCCCAGGGTCTGTGTACTGAAGACAGGTTACCTCAAGCCCAGGGTCTGTGTACTGAAGACAGGTTACCTACAGCCCAGGGTCTGTGTACTGAAGACAGGTTTCCTCCCGCCCAGGGTCTGTGTACCGAAGACTGGTTCCCTCCAGCCCAGGGTCTGTGCACTGAAGACAGGTTCCCTCCCGTCCAGGGTCTGTGCACTGAAGACAGGTTCCCTCCAACCCATGGTCTGTGTACTGAAGACAGGTTCCCTCCAGCCCAGGGTCCGTGTACTGAAGACAGGTTCCCTCCAGCCCAGGGTCTGTGTACTGAAGACAGGTTCCCTCCAACCCATGGTCTGTGTACTGAAGACAGGTTCCCTCCAGCCCAGGGTCTGTGCACTGAAGACAGGTTCCCTCAAGCCCAGGGTCTGTGTACTGAAGACAGGTTCCCTCTAGCCCAGTGTCTGTGTACTGAAGACAGGTTCCCTCCAGTCCAGGGTCTGTGTACTGAAGACAGGTTCACTTCTGCACAGGGTCTGTGTACTGAAGACAGGTTCTCTCCCACCCAGGGTCTGTGTACTGAAGACAGGCTCCCTCCCGCCCAGGGTCTGTGTACTGAAGACAGGTTCACTTCTGCACAGGGTCTGTGTACTGAAGACAGGTTCTCTCCCACCCAGGGTCTGTGTACTGAAGACAGGTTCACTTCTGCACAGGGTCTGTGTACTGAAGACAGGCTCCCTCCCGCCCAGGGTCTGTGTACTGAAGACAGGCTCCCTCCAGCCCAGGGTCTGTGTACTGAAGACAGGCTCCCTCCAGCCCAGGGTCTGTGTACTGAAGACAGGTTCCCTGCAGCACAGGGTCTGTGTACTGAAGACAGGTTCTCTCCCACCCAGGGTCTGTGTACTGAAGACAGGTTCACTTCTGCACAGGGTCTGTGTACTGAAGACAGGTTCTCTCCCACCCATGGTCTGTGTACTGAAGACAGGTTCTCTCCCACCCAGGGTCTGTGTACTGAAGACAGGTTCACTTCTGCACAGGGTCTGTGTACTGAAGACAGGTTCCCTCCAGCCCAGGGTCTGTGTACTGAAGACAGGCTCCCTCCCGCCCAGGGTCTGTGTACTGAAGACAGGTTCACTTCTGCACAGGGTCTGTGTACTGAAGACAGGTTCCCTCCAGCCCAGGGTCTGTGTACTGAAGACAGGCTCCCTCCCGCCCAGGGTCTGTGTACTGAAGACAGGTTCACTTCTGCACAGGGTCTGTGTACTGAAGACAGGTTCTCTCCCACCCATGGTCTGTGTACTGAAGACAGGTTCTCTCCCACCCAGGGTCTGTGTACTGAAGACAGGTTCACTTCTGCACAGGGTCTGTGTACTGAAGACAGGTTCCCTCCAGCCCAGGGTCTGTGTACTGAAGACAGGCTCCCTCCCGCCCAGGGTCTGTGTACTGAAGACAGGTTCCCTCCCGCCAAGGGTCTGTGTACTGAAGACAGGTTCCCTCCCGCCAAGGGTCTGTGTACTGAAGACAGGTTCACTTCTGCACAGAGTCTGTGTACTGAAGACAGGCTCCCTCCCGCCCAGGGTCTGTGTACTGAAGACAGGCTCCCTCCCGCCCAGGGTCTGTGTACTGAAGACAGGTTCCCTCCCGCCCAGGGTCTGTGTACTGAAGACAGGCTCCCTCCCGCCCAGGGTCTGTGTACTGAAGACAGGCTCCCTGCAGCACAGGGTCTGTGTACTGATAGTCCCATGTGACCAATAAGCAGAAGATGAAAGGTGGGGTGTGAGGCGGGGGCTAAACTGACAAACAGTTGACTCAGGTATATTTCTGTCGAGCAAAACCAGTAGGTTCATGTGGAGAAAATAGTTTTTTTTTAATAAAGTTAATGCGTGGGAGGTTAGAGAGTTTCAGCCCATGGGCTCAGCTCCCCCGCCCCACACACTCCCCCACCCCCTTGGCATGGGGCCCAGAGGTCTGTGCTGGGGCTGTATAAGAGCAGCCCTGCCCTGAGAGCAGCAGCAGAGACGGCGCCTTCTCCTGTGCACGCTGACGAGGTGTGTGAGCCCGGGCTGGGGAAAGGGCGACCAGTCTCTCCGAGACGACTCTCCTGGGGTGAGACTCTCACTCATCAGAGACTGCTCTTGAGGGCAGAGACTGTCGCTGAGCAGAGACCACTCTAAGAAGATTCACTGAGCAGAGACCGCTCTTGTGGCAGAGACTGTCGCTGAGCAGAGACCACTCTAAGAAGATTCACTGAGCAGAGACCGCTCTTGTGGCAGAGACTGTCGGTGAGCAGAGACCACTCTAAGAAGACTCACTGAGCAGAGACCGCTCTTGTGGCAGAGACTGTTGGTGAGCAGAGACCACTCTAAGAAGACTCACTGAGCAGAGACCGCTCTTGTGGCAGAGACTGTCGGTGAGCAGAGACCACTCTAAGAAGACTCACTGAGCAGAGAGCGCTCTGTTGGATCATACTGTCTCTCAGCAGAGACTGCTCTTTTGGGCAGAGACTGTCAGTAAGCAGAGACCACTCTAAGAAGACTCATTGAGCAGAGACCGCTCTTGTGGCAGAGACTGTCGGTGAGCAGAGACCACTCTAAGAAGACTCACTGAGCAGAGAGCGCTCTGTTGGATCATACTGTCTCTCAGCAGAGACCGCTCTTGTGGGCAGAGACTGTCAGTGAGCAGAGACCGCTCTTGTGGGCAGAGACTGTCGGTGAGCAGACACCACTCTAAGAAGACTCGTGGAGCAGAGAGCGCTCTGTTAGACCAGACTGTCACTGAACAGAGACCACAGTCATTTGACGAGGCTCTCACTCAGCAGAGACTGCTCTTGTGGACAGAGACCCCTCCTGTCTCTCTGGTACCATGGGGTTAAAGTGCTCCTCCGAGAGTGTGGTGGAGGAAGAGTTCTTCAGCTGGGGCTGTGACCATCTCTGGGGAGACAAGATGTACCTAGAAGAGCACTTCGTGAAGTTCTTGGACGTGGGCTCCACCGGTGCCCTCACCACCTACAACCAGGAGTTGATGGCCGCCTCCTTGAACAAGGTCCCAGATTACACCAAACAGGTGATCACCCTCTTCGGGGGCCTGACTGCCATCCCCCACGCCTTTGGTATCGGTGCCTTTTTCCTGTCCTTAATCTTGGACTTGGCCTTGAACAACGTGAAGAGGGGCCCCGACGTTGAGAGTGTCCTGAAGAAGGTCTTTGCTCAGGAGAAGGTGTCTGAGATCCGGGATCTGATGGAAGTCTATACAAGGCGATGGGAGGCGAGCGTAAACGACACCCAGAAGCTGTTGGCAGAGACTGCTGAGTACGAGAGGAAGCTTCACGAGCAGCTGGTGAGAGTGCGCAACTCCATGCTCAAAGATGGCCAACTCAACACCAGGGCCCTCAAGATCTGGATGCACGGGGCCACGATGCACGTGCACATGAACATCTACCTGGCTGCCCTGCAGGGGCTGACGGGGCCCGGGGCCACAAGGCCCATCTCAGCACACATTGTTGGGTACATCAGGGATGGTGAGGTCCTCCTGGACAAGTACCAGCCCTTCCAGAGAGACCAGACCAGCCTCCATACACGGAACATTTGTACACCTAGCTATTACGCCGTCCAGTGCACACACTACATAGACTATATATGGTCAAGCGAGTATGAACAGGCCATAAAAGGTGCAAAGGGGTCAAAGCTCGAGTATCCTTGCAGATCAGAAATCGAGGTTGCCTTCGTGCAGAAGATGCGCGCAAACTGCCCCGTGCCTCGAACATTTATCAACTACCTCCGCCGCACCCAGTCCAACCTGAATACACTTGTGCGGGACAGAGGAACGTTCCGGATTCAGTGAGTGCAGCCTCCCCATGCCCACTGCATGTCCACCTCATACTGGCTCTATCTCATGCCCACCTCATACTGGCCCTATCCCATGCTCACCTCATACTGGCTCTATCCAATGCCCACCTCATACTGGCCATATCCCATGCCCACCTCATACTGGCCCTATCCCATGCCCACCTCATACTGGCCCTATCCCATGCCAACCTAATACTGGCTCTATCTCATGCCCACCTCATACTGGCCCTATCCCATGCCCACCTCATACTGGTCCTATCACATGCCCACCTCATACTGGCCCTATCCCATGCCCACCTGATACTGGCCCTATCCCATTCCCACCTTATACTGGCCCTATCACATGACCACCACATACTGGCCCTAAATCATGCCCACCTCATACTGTCCCTCTCCCATGCCCACCTCATACTGGCCCTACCCCATGCCCACCTCATACTGGCCCTCTCCCATGCCCACCTCATACTGGCCCTACCCCATGCCCACCTCATACTGGCCCTACCCCATGCCCACCTCATACTGGCCCTACCCCATGCCCACCTCATACTGGCCCTATCCCATGCCCACCTCATACTGGTTCTATCACATGCCCACCTCATTCTGGCCCTATCCCATGCCCACCTCATACTGGCCCTATCCCATGCCCACCTCATACTGGCTCTACCCCATGCCCACCTCATACTGGCCCTATCCCATGACCACCTCATACTGGCCCTATCCCATGCCCACCTCATACTGGCTCTACCCCATGCCTACCTCATACTGGCCCTATCCCATGCCCACCTCATACTGGCTCTACCCCATGCTCACCTCATACTGGCTCTACTCCATGCCCACCTCATAATGGCCCTATCCCATGCCCACCTCATACTGGCCCTATCCCATGCCCACCTCATACTGGCTCTACCCCATGCCCACCTCATACTGGCCCTATCCCATGCCTACCTCATACTGGCTCTACCCCATGCCCACCTCATACTGGTCCTATCCCATGCCCACCTCATACTAGCCCTATCTCATGCCCACCTCATACTGGCCCTATCCCATGCTCACCTCATACTGGCCCTATCCCATGCCCACCTCATACTGGCTCTACCCCATGCCCACCTCATACTGGCCCTATCCCATGCCCACCTCATACTGGCTCTACCCCATGCTCACCTCATACTGGCTCTACTCCATGCCCACCTCATAATGGCCCTATCCCATGCCCACCTCATACTGGCCCTATCCCATGCCCACCTCATACTGGCTCTACCCCATGCCCACCTCATACTGGCCCTATCCCATGCCTACCTCATACTGGCTCTACCCCATGCCCACCTCATACTGGTCCTATCCCATGCCCACCTCATACTAGCCCTATCTCATGCCCACCTCATACTGGCCCTATCTCATGCCCACCTCATACTGGCCCTATCCCATGCCTACCTCATACTGGCTCTACCCCATGCCCACCTCATACTGGTTCTACCCCATGACCACCTCATACTGGTTCTATCACATGCCCACCTCATACTGGCCCTATCCCATGCCCACCTCATACTGGCCCTATCCCATGCCCACCTCATACTGGCTCTACCCCATGCCCACCTCATACTGGCTCCACCCCATGCCCACCTCATACTGGTTCTACCCCATGCCCTCCTCATACTGGCTCTATCCCATGCCCACCTCATACTGGCTCTACCCCATGCCCACCTCATACTGGTTCTACCCCATGCCCTCCTCATACTGGCCCTATCCCATGCCCACCTCATACTGGTTCTATCACATGCCCACCTCATACTGGCCCTATCCCATGCCCACCTCATACTGGCCCTATCCCATGCCCACCTCATACTGGCTCTACCCCATGCCCACCTCATACTGGCCCTATCCCATGCCCACCTCATACTGGCCCTATCCCATGGCCACCTCATACTGGCCCTATCCCATGCCCACCTCATACTGGCTCTACCCCATGCCCACCTCATACTGGCCCTATCCCATGTCCACCTCATACTGGCTCTACCCCATGCCCACCTCATACTGGTTCTACCCCATGCCCTCCTCATACTGGCTCTACCCCATGCCCACCTCATACTGGCTCTACTCCATGCCCACCTCATAATGGCTCTAAGACACCCCTACGCCCATCTCATGCCCATCTCACACTGTCCCAATGCCACCCCCATGCTTATCTTGTGGATACTACATGGGTCCCCATATGGCTTCATGATTCCCCCATGCCTTCTGTATGTCCCAATGCCTACCTTCGTAACTGAGGTCTGCCCATCTCATGCCCAACATGCCTAACCTGGGCCTAATTATATCTGTGCCTTACCAATGCCATATCTGTGTCCTTTGTCCCAGTACATGCCTACAACATGCCTCGCTCATGCCTAGCCCATGCCTACAACATGCCACGCTCATGCCTAGCCCATGCCTACAACATGCCTCGTTCATGCCTAGCACATGCCTACAACATGTCTCGCTCATGCCTATCCCAAGCCTGTGCCATGCAACCCCAATGCCCCCCTGATGCCCCCCCAGTGCCCCCCATCCCAGCCATGCTCTTTGGGTTTTGAGGGTTCTTCTGTGTGGTAAGAGTGTGCTAACAGCACATGTGTGTGTCATGTCTGCAGCCAGGGACCCCTCCTTAGCCGGTATTAACACTGACTCTGTTGTATCCCTACACCCGTGCTTTACACCGAGGAAGGACTAAATCAGACCTGGCATCAATTGTAACTGCTTTGAGTGAATATAGGAGTAGATTAGAGAACTGCTTTTATCATGACCTACGCCTGTGCTTTACAATGACATATGAGTATATGTATGTACCTTTTAATGAAACAGGATCAGCTATGTCTGCTCCGTACACCAAGAGAAGAGGAAATTAGAAGCAACATCACATGTACCTCTGCTTTACTTCATCATATGTGTTCATTAAAACATTACATATCCTTGTGATTTACATTAATAAAGGAGTAAATTAAATACAACATCATATGTATCTCTGTTTTACATCATAATACATGCTAATGAAAAACATTACATATCCGGTGATTTACATTAATAAAGGAGTACATTTGATGCAACATATGTACCTGTGCTTTAGCTCATAACATGTGTACATTAAAAGGAGCATTGCATACAATTGTGAGAGGATTACATTAGATGCAACATCACATTTACCTCTGCATTACATCATAATATGTTAATTTAAATCACTCTACATACACTTGTTATTTACATTGATAGAGGAGTAAATTAGATGGACCATTACCTAGATCTGTATTTTAAGAGGGGTGAAGATGCAGGCTGTGTTTTACGTCTGCTTTACAAATAGATGTAAATAAAAAAGAGGTAAAGGGCTGTCTGTGCTCTACGGTTATAAGTGATTAAGCGCAGAGGGGAAGACAACAAGTGTCTAGGAGCTTTTCAAATAGTGAGAAGCAAGAGAGTCCATATCTGTGTTTTACAACGAGATTAAATCACTACGGGCCCGATTCACAGAACTAATTTAAGACAAAATCCTAAACTTACTACCATTACGACTTTTAACTTTAGGACTCCTAAATGCCTTCTGTGAATACCAAGTTAGGATTTTTACTCCTAAACTGAGAAAAATCATAACTTTAAGACTTTAGGAGTCCTAACTTCTGTGAATACCGAAATGAGTAAGTGCCTCCTGTGAATACCAAAATGGTAGTAAGTTTACGATTTTGTCTTAAGTTTGTTCTGCGAATCGGGCCCTGCGAGATTAAACTCTTCCAGGTGACACCAGATCCCAGCTGGATCCCTCCAGGTTAGTTCAATCAATCAATCAATTAACTTCTCTTCTCAGCACTTCTTGCCCTGTAAAGAACGAAAAGTAACCTCACCTCTGTCTGACCTTTACTTTGAGTTAGGAGTAAATTAGAAAAAACTCCAATAGCTGTGCTCTGCGTTCAGAATCCAAGCAGTGATCTCAGACATACTCCCTCCCTGTGCTTAACAGTTCTGCACAAATGTACTAAAGATTGAAAGATACAACTCCCGTTCCACCTTTCACTCACTCTACCGCCACCCTCTCCCTTCAACACTCTCCTCTCCCTCCAGCACTCTTCTCTCCCTCCAACACTCTCCTCTCCCTCCAGCACTCTTCTCTCCCTCCAACACTCTTCTCTCCCTCCAACACTCTCCTCTCCCTCCAGCACACTTCTCTCCCTCCAGCACCACTCTCTCCCTCTAACACTCTTCTCTCCCTCCAGCACTCTTCCTTCCCTCCAGCACTCTTCTCTCCCTCCAGCACTCTCCTCTCCCTCCAGCACTCTCCTCTCCCTCTAACACTCTTCTTTCTCTCCAGCACTCCTCTCTCCCTCCAGCACTCTCCTCTCCCTCCAGCACTCTTCTCTCCCTCCAGCACCCCTGTCTCCCTCTAACACTCTTCTCTCCTTCTAGCACCCCTGTCTCCCTCTAACACTCTTCTCTCCCTCTAACACTCTTCTCTCCCTCCAGCACTCTCCTCTCCCTCCAGCACTCTTATCTCCCTCCAGCACTCTCCTCTCCCTCCAGTACTCTCCTCTCCCTCCAGCACTCTTCTCTCCCTCCAGCACCACTGTCTCCCTCTAACAGTCTTCTCTCCCTCCAGCACTCTTTTCTCCCTCTAACACTCTTCTATCCCTCCACACTGTTCTCTCACTCCAGCATGCTCCTCTCCCTCCAGCACTCTTCCCTCCCTCCAGCACTCTTCTCCCCCTCCAGCACCCCTGTCTCCCTCTAACACTCTTCTCTCCCTCCAGCACTCTTCTCTCCCTCCATCTCCCCTATCTCCCTACAGCACTCTTCTCTCCCTCTAACACTCTCCTCTCCCTCCAACACTCTCCTCTCCCTCCAGCACTCTTCTCTCCCTCCAGCGCCCCTGTCTCCCTCTAACACTCTTCTCCCCCTCCAGAACCCCTGTCTCCCTCTAACACTCTTCTCTCCCTCCAGCACTCTCCTCTCCCTCCAGCACTCTTCTCTCCCTCCAGCACCCCTGTCTCCCTCTAACACTCTTCTCTCCCTCCAGCACCCCTGTCTCCCTCTAACACTCTTCTCTCCCTCCAGCACTCTTTTCTCCCTCTAACACTCTTCACTCCCTCCAGCACTGTTCTCTCCCTCCAGCACCCCTGTCTCCCTCTAACACTCTTCTCTCCCTCCAGCACTCTTTTCTCCCTCTAACACTCTTCACTCCCTCCAGCACTGTCCTCTCCCTCCAGCACTGTTCTCTCCCTCCAGCACTCTTCTCTCCCTCCAGCACTCTTCTCCCCCTCCAGCACCCCCTCTCCCTCTAAAACTCTTCTCTCCCTCCAGCACTCTTCTCTCCAGCAAGCACTCTCCCCTCCCTCCAGCACTCTTCTCTCTCTCCAGCACCCCTGTCTCCCTCTAACACTCTCCTCTCCCTCTAGCACTCTTCTTTCCATCCAGCACTCTCCTCTCCCTCCAGCACTCTTCTCTCTCTCCAGCACCCCTGTCTCCCTCTAACACTCTCCTCTCCCTCCAGCACTCTCCTCTCCCTCCAGCACTCTTCTCTCCCTCCAGCACCCCTGTCTCCCTCTAACACTCTTCTCTTCCTCCAGCACTCTCCTCTCCCTCCAGCACTCTCCTCTCCCTCCAGCACCCCTGTCTCCCTCTAACACTCTTCACTCCCTCCAGCACTCTTCTCTCCCTCCAGCACCCCTGTCTCCCTCTAACACTCTTCTCTCCCTCCAGCACTCTTCTCTCCCTCCAGTACCCCTCTCCCTCCAGCACTCTTCTCTCCCTCCAGTACCCCTCTCCCTTCAGCACTCTCCTCTCCCTCCAGCACTCTTCTCTCCCTCCAGCACTCTCCTCTCCCTCCAGCACCCCTGTCTCCCTCTAACACTCTTCTCTCCCTCCAGCACTCTCCTCTCCCTCCAGCACTCTCCTCTCCCTCCAGCACTCCCCTCTCCCTCCGGCACTGTTCTCTCCCTCCAGCACCCCTGTCTCCCTCTAACACTCTCCTCTCCCTCCAGCACTCTTCTCTCCATCCAGCACTCTCCTCTCCCTCCAGCACTCTTCTCTCTCTCCAGCACCCCTGTCTCCCTCTAACACTCTCCTCTCCCTCCTGCACTCTCCTCTCCCTCCAACACTCTTCTCTCCCTCCAGCACCCCTGTCTCCCTCTAACACTCTTCTCTCCCTCCAGCACCCCTGTCTCCCTCTAACACTCTTCTCTCCCTCCAGCACTCTCCTCTCCCTCCAGCACTCTCCTCTCCCTCCAGCACTCTCCTCTCTCTCCAGCACCCCTGTCTCCCTCTAACACTCTTCTCTCCCTCCAGCACCCCTGTCTCCCTCTAACACTCTTCTCTCCCTCCAGCACTCTCCTCTCCCTCCAGCACTCTCCTCTCTCTCCAGCACCCCTGTCTCCCTCTAACACTCTCCTCTCCCTCCAGCACTCTCCTCTCCCTCCAGCACTCTTCTCTCTCTCCAGCACCCCTGTCTCCCTCTAACACTCTCCTCTCCCTCCAGCACTCTTCTCTCCATCCAGCACTCTCCTCTCCCTCCAGCACTCTTCTCTCTCTTCAGCACCCCCGTCTCCCTCTAACACTCTCCTCTCCCTCCAGCACTCTCCTCTCCCTCCAGCACTCTTCTCTCCCTCCAGCACCCCTGTCTCCCTCTAACACTCTTCTCTCCCTCCGGCACTCTCCTCTCCCTCCAGCACTCACCTCTCCCTCCAGCACTCTCCTCTCCCTCCAGCACTCTTCTCTCCCTCCAGCACCCCTGTCTCCCTCTAACACTCTTCTCTCCCTCCAGCACTCTTCTCTCCCTCCAGTACCCCTCTCCCTCCAGCACTCTTCTCTCCCTCCAGTACCCCTCTCCCTCCAGCACTCTCCTCTCCCTCCAGCACTCTCCTCTCTCTCCAGCACTCTCCTCTCCCTCCAGCACCCCTGTCTCCCTCTAACACTCTTCTCTCCATCCAGCACTCTCCTCTCCCTCCAGCACTCACCTCTCCGTCCAGCACTCTCCTCTCCCTCCAGCACTCTTCTCTCCCTCCAGCACCCCTGTCTCCCTCTAACACTCTTCTCTCACTCCAGCACTCTCCTCTCCCTCCAGCACTCTTCTCTCCCTCCAGCACCCCTGTCTCCCTCTAACACTCTTCTCTCCCTCCAGCACTCTTTTCTCCCTCTAACACTCTTCTATCCCTCCAGCTTTGTTCTCTCACTCCAGCACTCTCCTCTCCCTCCAGCACTCTTCTCTCCCTCCAGCACCCCTGTCTCCCTCTAACACTCTTCTCTCCCTCCAGCACTCTTCTCTCCCTCCAGCACTCTTCTCTCCAGCGAGCACTCTCCTCTCCCTCCAGCACTCTTCTCTCTCTCCAGCACCCCTGTCTCCCTCTAACACTCTCCCCTCCCTCCAGCACTCTTCTCTCCATCCACCACTCTCATCTCCCTCCAGCACTCTTCTCTCTCTCCAGCACCCCTGTCTCCCTCTAACACTCTCCTCTCCCTCCAGCACTCTTCTCTCCCTCCAGCACCCCTGTCTCCCTCTAACACTCTCCTCTCCCTCCAGCACTCTTCTCTCCATCCAGCACTCTCCTCTCCCTCCAGCACTGTTCTCTCTCTCCAGCACCCCTGTCTCCCTCTAACACTCTCCTCTCCCTCCAGCACTCTCCTCTCCCTCCAGCACTCTTCTCTCCCTCCAGCACCCCTGTCTCCCTCTAACACTCTTCTCTCCCTCCAGCACCCCTGTCTCCCTCTAACACTCTCCTCTCCCTCCAGCACTCTCCTCTCCCTCCAGCACTCTTCTCTCCCTCCAGCACCCCTGTCTCCCTCTAACACTCTTCTCTCCCTCCAGCACCCCTGTCTCCCTCTAACACCCTCCTCTCCCTCCAGCACTCTCCTCTCCCTCCAGCACTCTCCTCTCTCTCCAGCACCCCTGTCTCCCTCTAACACTCTCCTCTCCCTCCAGCACTCTCCTCTCCCTCCAGCACTCTTCTCTCTCTCCAGCACCCCTGTCTCCCTCTAACACTCTCCTCTCCCTCCAGCACTCTTCTCTCCATCCAGCACTCTCCTGTTGGACAGGCCACATGAAGGGCTCGCTCCCTCCCCGCACGACCAGGCCCGAGCCCGGCTCCTCAAGTGTTACACGCCACCACTACCCGTTTTCCGTCCCCTCTGGGACCCTTGCCTCTGAATATCTCGACCTCATGGGCCCGATCCCCTACCGGCCTGCTCGCCCGACCTGGGCGCCATCTTGGACACAGCACCACGAGGCCGCGTGGCCTCCGATCGACCCTAACCCTGGGCCTGGCCAGGCCCCGACATCCCGGCACCACCATCCACCCAGGAGGTGAGCGGACTACTTGGCAGGTCAATGGGAGAAAGAGGTGTCGATGGCTCTCCCCCGCCAAGGGCTGATCAACCCCAGCTCCCCCAGGCGCTGGCTCCACCCCCCTGCTGGGTGTCTGGACTCCCTCATCCCGGACCTCCCGACCTCCAAGTGCGAGGGTCCGGACATCAAAGGGCGCCAGACCTATAACTGGGGCAGCTCCAGAGCAGGAAGGCAGTTGTATCCTGGAGTCGAGAGACGCAGTGAAGAACTCATCCTTGACGGACTACTGGCGCTGCCGTAGCCCTACCTTGCGAACTATCGTCCTGCCTGCTGGCGCTGCCGCAACCTTCTGAAACCTTCATCGTCGTCGGGACCTGCTGGCGTGGCCGCGGACCGTTTGTAACTACCACCTTCATCGGGACCAGCTGGCTTCGCCGCGGACCGTCGCCTTCAACCATCTCGGGACCTGCTGGCTCCGCCGCGGCCCGATCATCTAGAACGCCGAGCTCGAGGATTGAGAGCTATTTCATCTAACCAATTGGTAACAAGACTGTCCCGCTACCCCTTTCCCCATCCAGAGACCAGAACCGAGGGGACCCCTGAGTCCAGACCTCCCTGTACCATTTTACCGTACTTAAAGAATTGCTTATAAAGTATCGTTGAACCTTATCCTTGTGTGGTGTACGTCTGTGGGGGGGAAGTTACTTGTCTGTACGATCGCTGGAGACGGTTCTCCCCGGAGACCTCTCCCCCTATCCTCGGCCGACCCTCCCGGTCCGTCTAACATTGGTGGCCAGCGGCGCGATCCGAATCACCGCATAATCGTACAGAGAGTAGCTCACCCCACGACGAAATCACAATGACAACCAAAGAAAGCGGATCCACCAAGAAATTCCAGATGGAGAAATTGGAAGAATATAGCCATCGTGAGTTGAAACAATTCTGCATTGAACTAGGTATCACTACCACCGGTCTAAGTACTAAAGACGATTTCAAGCACGCCCTTGAGTCCTGGGCAGAAACCGGGGCCGTTAGACCCCCGGACCAAAATGTCGCAGCAGCAGAAAAAGACACCACGGCTCCCGAGGAGCGAAGAACGGGTCTCTCGCAAGACGAGATCCAAGAACGAGAAAGAACCCGACTACATGAACTAGAAATGGCCCGGCTCAAAATGGACGGTGAACTCAAGTTAGCCGAACAGAAACTAAACCTAGAACATCTGCGGCTCCGAGAAGAACGGGAAGAGAAACAAAGACAAAGAGAGCTCGAGGAAAAGAGACTGGCATATGAACATGAGCGCAAATTAGCTGAGATAGACTTACGCAAGCAGAACAAAGAATTAGGGGTGCCCGAGCAACCTCGCACCCCAGGGGCAACAGAGAAAAAGGTACACATCCCCAAGGATGTCGTTCGATGTTGGACAGGCCACATGACGGGCCGCTCTCCCCCGGCTCGACCAAGCCCGAGCCAGTCATACAAGCACCACACACCACCATTGCACGTCCTACGTCCCCTCAGGGACACCTGCCCTCGAGCATGATAACCTCGTGGGTCCGATCCACGGCCGACCCACGCGCCCAGCCCGGGCCGCCATCTTGGACACTCGCCACGAGGCCGCCTGGCCCCCGATCGACCTCAACCCTGGGCCTAGCCCGGCCTCAGACATTCCGGCACCACCCTCCACCCAGGAGGCGAGCGAGCTACTTGGCCAGTCAATGGGAGAAAGAGGTGTCGATGGTTCTCCCCCGGCCAGTGCCGCTCGCCCATCGCCTCCCCGGGCGCTGGCTCCACCCCCCTGCTGGGTGTCTGGACTCCCTCATCCCGGACCTCCCGACCTCCAAGTGCGAGGGTCCGGACATCAAAGCACGCCAGCCCTATAACTGGGGCAGCTCCAGAACAGGAAGGCAGTTGTATCTTGGAGTCGAGAGACGAAAGAAGAACTCATCCTGGACGGACTACTGGCGCTGCCGTAGCTCTGTCCTGTGCACCATCATCCTGCCTGTTGGCGCTGCCACAGCCGTCGTAACCTTCATCCTTCACCGTCGTCCGGATCTGCTGGCGAGGCCGCGGACCGTTGTAACTGTCATCTGCATCGGGACCTGCTTGGCTTCTCCACGGCCCGTCGACCATCCTTCATCCATATCGGGACCTGCTTGGCTTCTCCACGGCCCGCCGACCACCCTTCATCCATCTCGGGACCTGCTTGGCTCCTCCACGGCCCGATCAGCAACCACGCCGAGCTCGAGGATTGAGAGCTATTGAACTCATTGGTAACTAAGACTGTCCCGCTACCCTTTTCCTCAACCAGAGATCAGAACCGAGGGGACCCCTGAGTCCAGACCTCCTTGTATTATATCAACGTAACCTAAGAAGTGCATATAAAGTCTCGTTAACCTTCAATCTTGTGTGGTGTCCGTCTGTGGGGGGGAAGTTACTTATCTGTACAGTCGTTGGAGACGGCTCTCCCTGGAGACCTCTCCCCGTAATCTCGGCCGACCCTCCCGGTCCGTCTAACATTGGTGGCCAGCGGCGCGATCCGAATCACCGCATAACGTACAGAGAGTAGCTCACCCCACAACGAACAACAATGTCGACTAAAGAGAGCGGATCAACTGAGAAGTTCCAAATGGAAAAGCTAGAGGAATACAGCCATCGTGAACTAAAGCAGTTCTGCATCGAACTAGGTATCGCTACCACCGGACTAAGTACCAAGGACGATTTTAAGCATGCCCTAGAATCTTGGGCAGAGACCGGGGATGTCGAAGCCCCGGAGCAAAGCACCGCGAAAAAAACCAACACGGCCCCTGAAGAGCAAAGAACGGGTCTCTCGCAAGACGAGATCCAAGAAAGAGAAAAAGCCCGACTACACGAACTTGAAATGGCCCGACTCAAGATGGACATAGAACTCAAATTGGCCGAGCAAAAAATAAACTTAGAGCACCTTCGCCTCCGAGAAGAAAGAGAGGAGAAACAGAGGCAAAGGGAGCTCGAGGAAAAAAGACTAACGTACGAGCACGAACGGAACCTAGCCGAGATCAACCTGCGCAAACAGAATAAAGAATTAGGGGTGCCCGACAGACCGTCCACCCCCGGGACCACGGACAAAAAAGTGCACATCCCCAAGGATGTGGTCCGAGAATATTTTCGAGAAGACGACATCCAGCAATGGTTTAAGGCATATGAAATCGCGATGACTGCGCACCGGATCGATAGAGCCGACTGGGGAGCCGGCCTATGGGGCAAATTCCTCAATGAGGGCCGCGATACTCTGTTACAGCTCCCAGACCACCAGATGACCTCCTACGACCATATGAAAGCGGCCCTCCTCACTCGCTATGGCCTCACGCCCGAGATGTACCGTCAGAGGTTCCGAGACTGCACACGCATTCCAGGTACAACTTGGGTGGACTATGTAACGTACTTCAGCCGAGCCTTCGAAGGCTGGATCAGAGGGAACAACGTCACGACCTACGAGCAGTTGTTCAATCTGTTGGTATGGGAGCATCTGTCCAACAACTGCTTCATTGAACTACGCCAACACCTCCTCGACAGCAAGTTAACCGATCCCCGGCAGCTCGCAGCCGAAGCTGACCGGTGGGAGATCACCCGAGTGGGCCGGAATGGGTCCTACGAGCAGAACAGGAACAACAATGGTCACCACCGATCCAGAGGAGGAGGAGGGGGCCAAGGACGAGGAAGAGACAACACTCCGGCCGCCCCCACTACCAGCACCACCCCCCCGGCCAACCGGGGCAGCACCCCGGCGCGACCGGGATACAGAGCCAATGTTACATGTCACCGATGCCAACGAGTAGGCCACTATGCAAATGACCCAAGCTGCCCGCAGTATCCGAGCCCAAGACCCCGCCAGGTGGCCGCCGCGGCACTAGGGGAAGAACAGATCTCCGAGGAACCAGAAACAGACGAGCAAGAGTATCAAGGGTGGGAGCCAGCCGCCATGACTCTCGCGTGCTTAGGGGGAAGAGACATGGTCCCGCGGGTCCCCCTACCCGCTAACACCCAGAAGTACAGCCAATGGGTGAGCATCAATGGACAACGGGCCGAAGCCCTTCGAGACACCGGGGCCAGTGTGACAGCCGTCCGCTGTCATCTGGTGACCCCAGAACAATATCTACCGAACATTCTCTGCCCTGTACGATCAGCCGACAACTCGGAGAGTCTGTGTCGGATGGCCTGCGTCCCCTTTGAGTGGGGAGGGGTCTCCGGCATGTTGAAAGTAACGGTCCGAGACGACGCCCCCGTGGACTGCCTCCTCGGAAATGACCTGGAAAGCTCCCCGTGGGCAGCCGTGGAGCGAAAAGAACACTTGGGGATGTTGGGCGTCCCAGACTGGGCGTGCGTCACCACCCGGTCTATGGCCGCCCGTGCCAACCATCACCCGGAAGAACCAGAATGGCCGGCGCCTCCGCCTCCGGTCGCCCCCGCCGAGACCCCCGACCAGGGCATCCCCCTCGAACCTGCTCAACCTTCCGACCTTGCTAATCTCGACCAGTGGGCTCAAGAAGGGGGGCCCACACAAGAACAATTTCGTCAGGAGCAGAAGACCTGTCCCTCCCTTGAGGGACTCCGACAACAAGCGCTCGCCCAAAGCGCAGGGGATACCTCCGGAACTCATTGGGTCTACTGGGACAATGACCTACTGTACAGCGAGCAACGAATCGCCGAGCTGGGGGCCAACCGAGTACTAGTGGTGCCACTCCGCTTTAGAGACTTCCTGCTAAATCTGGCCCACGATGTCCCCCTGGCAGGGCACCTGGGACAAGATAAAACCTACAGCCGCCTAGTGACCCACTTCTTCTGGCCAAAAATGAGAAACGATGTGCACCAGCATTGCCGATCTTGCCCCACGTGCCAAGCCAGTGGGAAGAGCGGCCGCAAATTAAAGGCCCCCCTGCAACCCTTTCCCGTAGTCACGACCCCATTTGAGAGGGTCGGAATAGACATTGTGGGACCCCTAGACCCACGTACAAGACAAGGCCATCGCTTCATCCTAGTACTAGTGGACCACGCCACCCGCTACCCTGAGGCTATTCCTCTCCGGACCGTCACAGCCCCAGTGGTCGGCAGGGCCCTGATGGGGATCTTCTCCCGTGTGGGGTTCCCCCGAGAAGTCGTCAGTGACAGAGGCACGAACTTTATTTCCAGATACATGAAGTCCCTCTGGCAACAGTGTGGGGTCACCTACCGCTTCACGACCCCCTATCACCCCCAAGGAAACGGACTTGTTGAGCGGTTCAATCGCACTCTAAAAGGGATGATCGGGGGATTGGAAGAACCCCTCCGTCGCCAGTGGGACGTGCTGCTGCCGTGCCGGTCCGTCTAACATTCGAGAATATTTCCGAGAGGACGACATCCAGCAATGGTTCAAGGCCTACGAGATCGCTATGACCTCCCACCGGATCGATCGAAGCGACTGGGGAGCCGGACTATGGGGGAGGTTCCTCAATGAGGGCCGCGATGCCCTGCTACAGCTCCCAGACCATCTGATGACCTCCTATGACCACATGAAAGCTGCCCTCCTCACCCGCTATGGGCTCACACCCGAAATGTACCGCCAGAGGTTCCGAGACTGCACCCGAATCCCGGGTACGACTTGGGTGGAATACGTGAACTATTTCAGCCGGGCCTTCGAGGGTTGGATCAAAGGAAGCAATGTCACAACTTACGAACAACTCTTCAATCTCATGGTATGGGAGCATCTGTCAAACAACTGCTTCATCGAGCTCAGGCAGCACCTCCTCGACAGCAAATTGACTGATCCACGGCAGCTCGCCGCCGAGGCTGACCGGTGGGAAATCACCCGAGTGGGCCGAAATGGGTCCTATGAACAGAACCGGAACCACCACGGTCAGCACCGTCCCCGAGGAGGAGGAGGGGGCCAAGGACGAGGAAAGGACAACGCTCCGGCCGCCCCCGCTACCAGCACCCCACCCCCGGCCAACCGGGGCAACACCCCGGCACGGCCGGGATACAGAGCCAATGTCACGTGTCACCGATGCCAGCGGGTCGGCCACTACGCAAACGACCCAAATTGTCCACAGAGCCAGACTCCGAGACCCCGCCAGATGGCTGCCGCCGCCCTGGGGGAAGAACAAATCTCCGAGGAACATGAAGACTATGAGCAAGAACACCAAGAATGGGAGCCAGCCGCCATGACTCTAGCATGCTTCGGGGGAAGAGACATGGTCCCGCGGGTCCCCCTACCCGCCAACACCCGGAAGTACAGTCAATGGGTGAGCATTAATGGACGCCGGGCCGAAGCCCTACGTGACACCGGGGCCAGTGTGACAGCCGTCCGCTGTCACCTGGTGACCCCAGAACAGATCCTGCCGAACATTCTCTGCCCTGTCCGTTCAGCCGACAATTCGGAGAGTCTATGTCGGATGGCTTGCGTCCCCTTCGAGTGGGGAGGAGTCTCCGGCATGTTGAAAGTGACGGTCCGAGATGACGCCCCCGTAGACTGTCTCCTGGGGAATGACCTTGAAAGCTCCCCGTGGGCCGCCGTCGAAAGGAGAGAGCACCTGGGGATGTTGGGCATCCCGGACTGGGCGTGCGTCACCACCCGGTCCATGGCCGCCCGTGCCATCCCCCGACCCGAAGAACCTGAATGGCCGGCACCTCCTCCCCCGGTTGCTCCAGTAGAAGACGCCGACCGGGCCGTCCCCCCAGAACAAACTCCCGAGGGGCCCGTTCAGCCGCAGGACCTTTCCGGCCTGGATCAGTGGCATCAGGGGGGGGGGCCCACCCAGGAACAGTTTCGCCAAGAACAGAAGACCTGTCCCTCCCTTGAGGGACTCCGCCAACAAGCCCTCGCTCAGAGCGCAGGGGATACTTCCGGAACACATTGGGTCTATTGGGACAATGACCTGTTGTACAGCGAACAGAGAATCGCGGAGTTAGGGGCCAGTCGAGTGCTAGTGGTGCCCCTCCGCTTTCGAGACTTCTTGCTAAACCTGGCCCACGATGTCCCCCTGGCTGGCCACCTGGGTCAGGATAAAACCTACAGTCGCCTGGTGACCCACTTTTTCTGGCCTAAGATGAGGAACGATGTACTCCAGCACTGCCGGTCTTGCCCCACGTGCCAAGCCAGTGGGAAGAGCGGCCGCAAGCTGAAAGCCCCCCTGCAACCATTTCCAGTGATCACCACCCCGTTCGAGAGGGTGGGGATAGACATTGTGGGGCCCCTCGACCCCCGTACAGCACAAGGACATCGGTTCATCCTGGTACTGGTGGACCACGCCACCCGCTACCCTGAGGCTGTTCCCCTGCGAACTGTGACAGCCCCGGTAGTCGGCCGGGCCCTGATGGGGATCTTCTCCCGTGTGGGCTTCCCCCGAGAAGTCGTCAGTGACCGGGGCACAAACTTTATTTCAAAATACATGAAGTCCCTCTGGCAACAGTGTGGGGTCACCTACCGATTCACGACCCCCTATCACCCTCAAGGAAACGGACTCGTTGAGCGGTTCAACCGCATGCTCAAAGGGATGATTGGGGGGTTGGAAGAGCCCCTCCGTCGCCAGTGGGATGTGCTACTACCGTGCCTTCTCTTTGCCTACCGAGAAGTCCCCCAGAAGTCCCTCGGCTTCAGCCCGTTTGAACTCTTGTATGGACACCCGGAACGAGGGCCGCTCAGCCTAGTCAAAGAAGGCTGGGAAATGTCCCCTCTAAAGAACCCTCCAGATGTCTTCAAGTACCTCCTAACCCTCCGCAACCAGACCCGACGATTCAGAGAGATGGCAAAAGCAAACTTGGAGGCCAGTCAGGAGGACATGAAAAGGTGGTACGACCAAAATGCCTCCTCCATTGAATTTGAACCCGGCCAACAAGTATGGGTAATGTCCCCCACCGAACCATGCGCCCTGCAAGACAAATGGACGGGGCCCTTCAAAGTAATCGAGCGCAAGGGCCCTGTCACCTATCTCATCGATATGGAATCTTCACGGAACCCTCTCCGGGTTCTCCACGCTAATAGACTGAAACCCCATTTTGTGCGTTCAGAACTCAGCCTCCTGATGGCAACAGACAATGGAGCCGAGGAGGACTCCCAACCCCTCCCTGACCTCCTACGGACTCGGGAGAAGGACGGCTCCGTGGACGGGGTCCGGCTCTCGGAGGCCCTCACCCTGGAACAACACCAGGGATGCCGAGACCTCCTGCTGCAGTTCGCCAGCCTGTTCTCCCTCACCCCAGGGGTCACCCCCTGGTGCGTACACGACGTGGACACTGGGGACAGTCCCCCTATCCGCCACCGGGCCTACCGCGTACCAGATCGGGTACGGGCCTGCATCCAAGAGGAGGTGGCCAGGATGCTCACGCTCGGGGTCATCGAGCCCTCCGACAGCCCCTGGGCCAGCCCAGTAGTACTGGTCCCCAAAGCAGCCGCCCCCGGCGCCACACCAGAACTCCGGTTCTGCGTCGACTACCGGGGCTTGAATGCGGTCACCAGAACAGACGCACATCCCATTCCCCGGGCAGATGAACTAATTGACCGCATGGGAGCTGCCCGCTACCTCAGTATCTTCGACCTGACGGCGGGCTACTGGCAGATCGGCCTCGCACCCCGGGCCCAAGAACAATCTGCATTTTCCACTCCTGATGGACACTATCACTTCAAGGTCATGCCATTCGGCATGAAGAATGCCCCAGCAACGTTTCAGCGGCTAGTTAATCAGGTTCTGGCGGGGCTTGAAGAATTCAGCGCCGCCTACCTGGACGATATCGCTGTATACAGCCACCACTGGTCCGACCACCTCCACCACCTCCGAGAGGTACTACAGGCCCTTCAACGAGCTGGCCTCACGATCAAGGCCAGCAAATGCCAAATTGGCCAGGGGTCCGTGACCTATCTCGGACACCAGGTGGGAAGCGGTCTGGTGGCCCCTCTGCAACTCAAGATCGCTGCCATCCAGTCTTGGCAGCCCCCCATCACCCAGACCGAGGTACGCGCCTTTTTGGGACTCACAGGCTATTACCGGCGGTTCGTGAGAGACTATGGCAGTATTGTGGGGCCCCTCACGGAACTCACATCCAAAAACCACCCAAAGAAGGTCAACTGGACCCCAGACTGTCAAGCGGCCTTCGAGAAGCTGAAGGCCGCCATGTGCTCCGCCCCGGTGCTCCAGGCCCCCGACTACAGTCGGGAATTTATCGTCCAGACGGATGCCTCCGACCATGGCATTGGGGCAGTCCTTTCCCAGTTGAACACCGAAGGACTTGACCAGCCAGTGGCTTTCATCAGCAGGCGACTCCTGGCCCGAGAACAACGCTGGAGCACCATCGAGAGGGAGGCCTTCGCCGTGGTATGGGCCCTCAAAAAGCTCCGGCCCTACCTCTTCGGCACCCACTTCCGGGTACAGACCGATCATCGGCCCCTGCAGTGGCTAATGCAGATGCGGGGGGAGAACCCGAAACTACTACGTTGGTCCATCTCCCTGCAGGGGATGGACTTCACTGTGGAACATCGACCTGGGCAAGACCACGCCAACGCAGATGGCCTGTCACGCTTTTTCCGCCTCGACGAGGAGAGTCCCCAAGAGGATGGGTGACTCTCCCCGCCTTCAGCTGGCGGGGACGCATGTTGGACAGGCCACATGAAGGGCTCGCTCCCTCCCCGCATGACCAGGCCCGAGCCCGGCTCCTCAAGTGTTACACGCCACCACTACCCGTTTTCCGTCCCCTCTGGGACCCTTGCCTCTGAATATCTCGACCTCATGGGCCCGATCCCCTACCGGCCTGCTCGCCCGACCTGGGCGCCATCTTGGACACAGCACCACGAGGCCGCGTGCCTCCGATCGACCCTAACCCTGGGCCTGGCCAGGCCCCGACATCCCGGCACCACCATCCACCCAGGAGGTGAGCGGACTACTTGGCAGGTCAATGGGAGAAAGAGGTGTCGATGGCTCTCCCCCGCCAAGGGCCGATCAACCCCAGCTCCCCCAGGCGCTGGCTCCACCCCCCTGCTGGGTGTCTGGACTCCCTCATCCCGGACCTCCCGACCTCCAAGTGCGAGGGTCCGGACATCAAAGGGCGCCAGACCTATAACTGGGGCAGCTCCAGAGCAGGAAGGCAGTTGTATCCTGGAGTCGAGAGACGCAGTGAAGAACTCATCCTTGACGGACTACTGGCGCTGCCGTAGCCCTACCTTGCGAACTATCGTCCTGCCTGCTGGCGCTGCCGCAACCTTCTGAAACCTTCATCGTCGTCGGGACCTGCTGGCGTGGCCGCGGACCGTTTGTAACTACCACCTTCATCGGGACCAGCTGGCTTCGCCGCGGACCGTCGCCTTCAACCATCTCGGGACCTGCTGGCTCCGCCGCGGCCCGATCATCTAGAACGCCGAGCTCGAGGATTGAGAGCTATTTCATCTAACCAATTGGTAACAAGACTGTCCCGCTACCCCTTTCCCCATCCAGAGACCAGAACCGAGGGGACCCCTGAGTCCAGACCTCCCTGTACCATTTTACCGTACTTAAAGAATTGCTTATAAAGTATCGTTGAACCTTATCCTTGTGTGGTGTACGTCTGTGGGGGGGAAGTTACTTGTCTGTACGATCGCTGGAGACGGTTCTCCCCGGAGACCTCTCCCCCTATCCTCGGCCGACCCTCCCGGTCCGTCTAACATCTCCTCTCCCTCCAGCACTCTTCTCTCTCTTCAGCACCCCCGTCTCCCTCTAACACTCTCCTCTCCCTCCAGCACTCTCCTCTCCCTCCAGCACTCTTCTCTCCCTCCAGCACCCCTGTCTCCCTCTAGCACTCTTCTCTCCCTCCAGCACTCTTCTCTCCCTCCAGTACCCCTCTCCCTCCAGCACTCTTCTCTCCCTCCAGTACCCCTCTCCCTCCAGCACTCTCCTCTCCCTCCAGCACTCTCCTCTCCCTCCAGCACTCTCCTCTCCCTCCAGCACCCCTGTCTCCCTCTAACACTCTTCTCTCCATCCAGCACTCTCCTCTCCCCCCAGCACTCACCTCTCCCTCCAGCACTCTCCTCTCCCTCCAGCACTCTTCTCTCCCTCCAGCACCCCTGTCTCCCTCAAACACTCTTCTCTCACTCCAGCACTCTCCTCTCCCTCCAGCAGTCTTCTCTCCCTCCAGCACCCCTGTCTCCCTCTAACACTCTTCTCTCCCTCCAGCACTCTTTTCTCCCTCTAACACTCTTCTATCCCTCCAGCTTTGTTCTCTCACTCCAGCACTCTCCTCTCCCTCCAGCACTCTTCTCTCCCTCCAGCACCCCTGTCTCCCTCTAACACTCTTCTCTCCCTCCAGCACTCTTCTCTCCCTCCAGCACTCTTCTCTCCCTCCAGCACTCTTCTCTCCAGCGAGCACTCTCCTCTCCCTCCAGCACTCTTCTCTCTCTCCAGCACCCCTGTCTCCCTCTAACACTCTCCCCTCCCTCCAGCACTCTTCTCTCCATCCAGCACTCTCATCTCCCTCCAGCACTCTTCTCTCCAGCGAGCACTCTCCTCTCCCTCCAGCACTCTTCTCTCTCTCCAGCACCCCTGTCTCCCTCTAACACTCTCCTCTCCCTCCAGCACTCTTCTCTCCCTCCAGCACCCCTGTCTCCCTCTAACACTCTCCTCTCCCTCCAGCACTCTTCTCTCCATCCAGCACTCTCCTCTCCCTCCAGCACTCTTCTCTCTCTCCAGCACCCCTGTCTCCCTCTAACACCCTCCTCTCCCTCCAGCACTCTCCTCTCCCTCCAGCACTCTTCTCTCCCTCCAGCACCCCTGTCTCCCTCTAACACTCTTCTCTCCCTCCAGCACCCCTGTCTCCCTCTAACACTCTCCTCTCCCTCCAGCACTCTCCTCTCCCTCCAGCACTCTCCTCTCCCTCCAGCACTCTCCTCTCCCTCCAGCACTCTTCTCTCCCTCCAGCACCCCTGTCTCCCTCTAACACTCTTCTCTCCCTCCAGCACCCCTGTCTCCCTCTAACACTCTTCTCTCCCTCCAGCACCCCTGTCTCCCTCTAACACTCTCCTCTCCCTCCAGCACTCTCCTCTCCATCCAGCACTCTTCTCTTCCTCCAGCACTCTTTTCTTCCTCTAACACTCTTCTCTCCCTCCAGCACTGTTCTCTCACTCCAGCATTCTCCTCTCCCTCCAGCACTCTTCTCTCCCTCCAGCACCCCTGTCTCCCTCTAACACTCTTCTCCCCCTCCAGCACCCCTGTCTCCCTCTAACACTCTTCTCTCCCTTCAGCACTCTCCTCTCCATCCTGCACTCTTCTCTCCCTCAAGCACTCTTCTCTCCCTCCAGCACCCCTCTCTCCCTCTAACACTCTCCTCTCCCTCCAGCAATCTTCTCTCCCTCCAGCACCCCTCTCTCCCTCTAACACTCTCCTCTCCCTCCAGCAATCTTCTCTCCCTCCAGCTCTCTTCTCTCCCTCCAGCTCTCTTCTCTCCCTCCAGCTCTCTTCTCTCCCTCCAGCACCCTTCTCTCCCCCAGCACTCTTTTCTCCCTCTAACACTCTTCACTCCCTCCAGCACTGTTCTCTTCCTCCAGCACTGTTCTCTCCCTCCAGCACTGTTCTCTCCCTCCAGCACTCTTCTCCCCCTCCAGCACCCCCTCTCCCTCTAAAACTCTTCTCTCCCTCCAGCACTCTTCTCTCCAGCAAGCACTCTTCTCTCTCTCCAGCACCCCTGTCTCCCTCTAACACTCTCCTCTCCCTCCAGCACTCTTCTCTCCATCCAGCACTCTCCTCTCCCTCCAGCACCCCTGTCTCCCTCTAACACTCTTCTCTCACTCCAGCACTCTCCTCTCCCTCCAGCACTCTTCTCTCCCTCCAGCACCCCGTTCTCCCTCTAACACTCTTCTCTCCCTCCAGCACTCTCCTCTCCCTCCAGCACTCTCCTCTCCCTCCAGCACCCCTGTCTCCCTCTAACACTGTTCTCTCTTTCCAGCACTCTCCTCTCCCTCCAGCACTCTTCTCTCCCTCCAGCACCCCTGTCTCCCTCTAACACTCTTCTCTCCCTCCAGCACTCTTCTCTCCCTCCAGTACCCCTCTCCCTCCAGCACTCTTCTCTCCCTCCAGTACCCCTCTCCCTTCAGCACTCTCCTCTCCCTCCAGCACTCTTCTCTCCCTCCAGCACTCTCCTCTCCCTCCAGCACCCCTGTCTCCCTCTAACACTCTTCCCTCCCTCCAGCACTCTCCTCTCCCTCCAGCACTCTCCTCTCCCTCCAGCACCCTCCTCTCCCTCCAGCACTCTTCTCTCCCTCCAGCACCCCTGTCTCCCTCTAACACTCTTCTCTCACTCCAGCACTCTCCTCTCCCTCCAGCACTCTTCTCTCCCTCCAGCACCCCTGTCTCCCTCTAACACTCTCCTCTCCCTCCAGCACTCTTCTCTCCATCCAGCACTCTCCTCTCCCTCCAGCACTCTTCTCTCTCTCCAGCACCCCTGTCTCCCTCTAACACTCTCCTCTCCCTCCAGCACTCTCCTCTCCCTCCAGCACTCTTCTCTCCCTCCAGCACCCCTGTCTCCCTCTAACACTCTTCTCTCCCTCCAGCACCCCTGTCTCCCTCTAACACTCTTCTCTCCCTCCAGCACTCTCCTCTCCCTCCAGCACTCTTCTCTCCCTCCAGCACCCCTGTCTCCCTCTAACACTCTTCTCTCCCTCCAGCACCCCTGTCTCCCTCTAACACTCTTCTCTCCCTCCAGCACTCTCCTCTCCCTCCAGCACTCTCCTCTCCCTCCAGCACTCTCCTCTCTCTCCAGCACCCCTGTCTCCCTCTAACACTCTTCTCTCCCTCCAGCACCCCTGTCTCCCTCTAACACTCTTCTCTCCCTCCAGCACTCTCCTCTCCCTCCAGCACTCTCCTCTCCCTCCAGCACTCTCCTCTCTCTCCAGCACCCCTGTCTCCCTCTAACACTCTCCTCTCCCTCCAGCACTCTCCTCTCCCTCCAGCACTCTTCTCTCTCTCCAGCACCCCTGTCTCCCTCTAACACTCTCCTCTCCCTCCAGCACTCTTCTCTCCAGCGAGCACTCTCCTCTCCCTCCAGCACTCTTCTCTCTCTCCAGCACCCCTGTCTCCCTCTAACACTCTCCCCTCCCTCCAGCACTCTTCTCTCCCTCCAGCACCCCTGTCTCCCTCTAACACTCTTCTCCCCCTCCAGCACCCCTGTCTCCCTCTAACACTCTTCTCTCCCTCCAACACTCTCCTCTCACTCCAGCACTCTTCTCTCCCTCCAGCACTCTCCTCTCCATCCTGCACTCTTCTCTCCCTCAAGCATTCTTCTCTCCCTCCAGTACCCTTCTCTCCCCCAGCACTCTTTTCTCCCTCTAACACTCTCCTCTCCCTCCAGCAATCTTCTCTCCCTCCAGCTCTCTTCTCTCCCTCCAGCTCTCTTCTCTCCCTCCAGCTCTCTTCTCTCCCTCCAGCACCCTTCTCCCCCCCAGCACTCTTTTCTCCCTCTAACACTCTTCACTCCCTCCAGCACTGTTCTCTCCCTCCAGCACTGTTCTCTCCCTCCAGCACTCTTCTCTCCCTCCAGCACTCTTCTCCCCCTCCAGCACCCCCTCTCCCTCTAAAACTCTTCTCTCCCTCCAGCACTCTTCTCTCCAGCAAGCACTCTCCTCTCCCTCCAGCACTCTTCTCTCTCTCCAGCACCCCTGTCTCCCTCTAACACTCTCCTCTCCCTCCAGCACTCTTCTCTCCATCCAGCACTCTCCTCTCCCTCCAGCACCCCTGTCTCCCTCTAACACTCTTCTCTCACTCCAGCACTCTCCTCTCCCTCCAGCACTCTTCTCTCTCTCCAGCACCCCTGTCTCCCTCTAACACTCTCCTCTCCCTCCAGCACTCTCCTCTCCCTCCAGCACTCTTCTCTCCCTCCAGCACCCCGTTCTCCCTCTAACACTCATCTCTCCCTCCAGCACTCTCCTCTCCCTCCAGCACTCTCCTCTCCCTCCAGCACCCCTGTCTCCCTCTAACACTCTTCTCTCACTCCAGCACTCTCCTCTCCCTCCAGCACTCTTCTCTCCCTCCAGCACCCCTGTCTCCCTCTAACACTCTCCTCTCCCTCCAGCAATCTTCTCTCCCTCCAGCTCCCTTCTCTCCCTCCAGCTCTCTTCTCTCCCTCCAGCTCTCTTCTCTCCCTCCAGCACCCTTCTCTCCCCCAGCACTCTTTTCTCCCTCTAACACTCTTCACTCCCTCCAGCACTGTTCTCTCCCTCCAGCACTGTTCTCTCCCTCCAGCACTCTTCTCTCCCTCCAGCACTCTTCTCCCCCTCCAGCACCCCCTCTCCCTCTAAAACTCTTCTCTCCCTCCAGCACTCTTCTCTCCAGCAAGCACTCTCCTCTCCCTCCAGCACTCTTCTCTCTCTCCAGCACCCCTGTCTCCCTCTAACACTCTCCTCTCCCTCCAGCACTCTTCTCTCCATCCAGCACCCCTGTCTCCCTCTAACACTCTTCTCTCACTCCAGCACTCTCCTCTCCCTCCAGCACTCTTCTCTCTCTCCAGCACCCCTGTCTCCCTCTAACACTCTCCTCTCCCTCCAGCACTCTCCTCTCCCTCCAGCACTCTTCTCTCCCTCCAGCACCCCGTTCTCCCTCTAACACTCTTCTCTCCCTCCAGCACTCTCCTCTCCCTCCAGCACTCTCCTCTCCCTCCAGCACCCCTGTCTCCCTCTAACAATCTTGTCTCCCTCCAGCACTCTTCTCTCCCTCCAGTACCCCTCTCCCTCTAGCACTCTTCTCTCCCTCCAGTACCCCTCTCCCTTCAGCACTCTCCTCTCCCTCCAGCACTCTTCTCTCCCTCCAGCACTCTCCTCTCCCTCCAGCACCCCTGTCTCCCTCTAACACTCTTCCCTCCTTCCAGCACTCTCCTCTCCCTCCAGCACTCTCCTCTCCCTCCAGCACTCTCCTCTCCCTCCAGCACTCTTCTCTCCCTCCAGCACCCCTGTCTTCCTCTAACACTCTTCTCTCACTCCAGCACTCTCCTCTCCCTCCAGCACTCTTCTCTCCCTCCAGCACCCCTGTCTCCCTCTAACACTCTCCTCTCCCTCCAGCACTCTTCTCTCCATCCAGCACTCTCCTCTCCCTCCAGCACTCTTCTCTCTCTCCAGCACCCCTGTCTCCCTCTAACACTCTCCTCTCCCTCCAGCACTCTCCTCTCCCTCCAGCACCCTCCTCTCCCTCCAGCACTCTCCTCTCCCTCCAGCACTCTCCTCTCCCTCCAGCACCCCTGTCTCCCTCTAACACTCTTCTCTCCCTCCAGCACCCTCCTCTCCCTCCAGCACTCTCCTCTCCCTCCAGCACTCTCCTCTCTCTCCAGCACCCCTGTCTCCCTCTAACACTCTTCTCTCCCTCCAGCACCCCTGTCTCCCTCTAACACTCTCCTCTCTCTCCAGCACTCTTCTCTCTCTCCAGCACCCCTGTCTCCCTCTAACACTCTTCTCTCCCTCCAGCACTCTCCTCTCCCTCCAGCACTCTCCTCTCCCTCCAGCACTCTCCTCTCTCTCCAGCACCCCTGTCTCCCTCTAACACTCTTCTCTCCCTCCAGCACCCATGTCTCCCTCTAACACTCTTCTCTCCCTCCAGCACTCTCCTCTCCCTCCAGCACTCTCCTCTCCCTCCAGCACTCTCCTCTCTCTCCAGCACCCCTGTCTCCCTCTAACACTCTCCTCTCCCTCCAGCACTCTCCTCTCCCTCAGGCACTCTTCTCTCTCTCCAGCACCCCTGTCTCCCTCTAACACTCTCCTCTCCCTCCAGCACTCTTCTATCCAGCGAGCACTCTCCTCTCCCTCCAGCACTCTTCTCTCTCTCCAGCACCCCTGTCTCCCTCTAACACTCTCCCCTCCCTCCAGCACTCTTCTCTCCATCCAGCACTCTCATCTCCCTCCAGCACTCTTCTCTCCTTCCAGCACCCCTGTCTCCCTCTAACACTCTTCTCTCCCTCCAGCACCCCTGTCTCCCTCTAACACTCTCCTCTCCCTCCAGCACTCTCCTCTCCCTTCAGCTCTCTTCTCTCCCTCCAGCACCCCTGTCTCCCTCTAACACTCTTCTCTCCCTCCAGCACCCCTGTCTCCCTCTAACACTCTCCTCTCCCTCCAGCACTCTCCTCTCCCTTCAGCACTCTTCTCTCCCTCCAGCACCCCTGTCTCCCTCTAACACTCTTCTCTCCCTCCAGCACCCCTGTCTCCCTCTAACACTCTTCTCTTCCTCCAGCACTCTTTTCTTCCTCTAACACTCTTCACTCCCTCCAGCACTGTTCTCTCACTCCAGCATTCTCCTCTCCCTCCAGCACTCTTCTCTCCCTCCAGCACCCCTGTCTCCCTTTAACACTCTTCTCCCCCTCCAGCACCCCTGTCTCCCTCTAACACTCTCCTCTCCCTCCAGCACTCTCCTCTCCCTCCAGCACTCTTCTCTCCCTCCAGCACCCCTGTCTCCCTCTAACACTCTTCTCTCCCTCCAGCACCCCTGTCTCCCTCTAACACTCTTCTCTCCCTCCAGCACTCTCCTCTCCCTCCAGCACTCTCCTCTCCCTCCAGCACTCTCCTCTCTCTCCAGCACCCCTGTCTCCCTCTAACACTCTCCTCTCCCTCCAGCACTCTCCTCTCCCTCCAGCACTATTCTCTCTCTCCAGCACCCCTGTCTCCCTCTAACACTCTCCTCTCCCTCCAGCACTCTTCTCTCCCTCCAGCACTCTCCTCTCCCTCCAGCACTCTCCTCTCCCTCCAGCACTCTCCTCTCTCTCCAGCACCCCTGTCTCCCTCTAACACTCTTCTCTCCCTCCAGCACCCCTGTCTCCCTCTAACACTCTTCTCTCCCTCCAGCACTCTCCTCTCCCTCCAGCACTCTCCTCTCCCTCCAGCACTCTCCTCTCTCTCCAGCACCACTGTCTCCCTCTAACACTCTCCTCTCCCTCCAGCACTCTCCTCTCCCTCAGGCACTCTTCTCTCTCTCCAGCACCCCTGTCTCCCTCTAACACTCTCCTCTCCCTCCAGCACTCTTCTCTCCAGCGAGCACTCTCCTCTCCCTCCAGCACTCTTCTCTCTCTCCAGCACCCCTGTCTCCCTCTAACACTCTCCTCTCCCTCCAGCACTCTTCTCTCCAGCGAGCACTCTCCTCTCCCTCCAGCACTCTTCTCTCTCTCCAGCACCCCTGTCTCCCTCTAACACTCTCCCCTCCCTCCAGCACTCTTCTCTCCCTCCAGCACCCCTGTCTCCCTCTAACACTCTTCTCCCCCTCCAGCACCCCTGTCTCCCTCGAACACTCTTCTCTCCCTCCAGCACTCTTCTCTCCCTCCAACACTCTCCTCTCACTCCAGCACTCTTCTCTCCCTCCAGCACTCTCCTCTCCATCCTGCACTCTTCTCTCCCTCAAGCACTCTTCTCTCCCTCCAGCACCCCTCTCTCCCTCTAACACTCTCCTCTCCCTCCAGCAATCTTCTCTCCCTCCAGCTCTCTTCTCTCCCTCCAGCTCTCTTCTCTCCCTCCAGCTCTCTTCTCTCCCTCCAGCACCCTTCTCTCCCCCAGCACTCTTTTCTCCCTCTAACACTCTTCACTCCCTCCAGCACTGTTCTCTCCCTCCAGCACTGTTCTCTCCCTCCAGCACTGTTCTCTCCCTCCAGCACTCTTCTCCCCCTCCAGCACCCCCTCTCCCTCTAAAACTCTTCACTCCCTCCAGCACTGTTCTCTCCCTCCAGCACTGTTCTCTCCCTCCAGCACTCTTCTCTCCAGCAAGCACTCTCCTCTCCCTCCAGCACTCTTCTCTCTCTCCAGCACCCCTGTCTCCCTCTAACACTCTCCTCTCCCTCCAGCACTCTTCTCTCCATCCAGCACTCTCCTCTCCCTCCAGCACCCCTGTCTCCCTCTAACACTCTTCTCTCACTCCAGCACTCTCCTCTCCCTCCAGCACTCTTCTCTCTCTCCAGCACCCCTGTCTCCCTCTAACACTCTCCTCTCCCTCCAGCACTCTCCTCTCCCTCCAGCACTCTTCTCTCCCTCCAGCACCCCGTTCTCCCTCTAACACTCTTCTCTCCCTCCAGCACTCTCCTCTCCCTCCAGCACTCTCCTCTCCCTCCAGCACCCCTGTCTCCCTCTAACACTCTTCTCTCACTCCAGCACTCTTCTCTCCCTCCAGCACCCCTGTCTCCCTCTAACAATCTTCTCTCCCTCCAGCACTCTTCTCTCCCTCCAGTACCCCTCTCCCTCTAGCACTCTTCTCTCCCTCCAGTACCCCTCTCCCTTCAGCACTCTTCTCTCCCTCCAGCACTCTCCTCTCCCTCCAGCACCCCTGTCTCCCTCTAACACTCTTCCCTCCCTCCAGCACTCTCCTCTCCCTCCAGCACTCTCCTCTCCCTCCAGCACTCTCCTCTCCCTCCAGCACTCTTCTCTCCCTCCAGCACCCCTGTCTCCCTCTAACACTCTTCTCCCACTCCAGCACTCCCCTCTCCCTCCAGCACTCTTCTCTCCCTCCAGCACCCCTGTCTCCCTCTAACACTCTCCTCTCCCTCCAGCACTCTTCTCTCCATCCAGCACTCTCCTCTCCCTCCAGCACTCTTCTCTCTCTCCAGCACCCCTGTCTCCCTCTAACACTCTCCTCTCCCTCCAGCACTCTCCTCTCCCTCCAGCACTCTTCTCTCCCTCCAGCACCCCTGTCTCCCTCTAACACTCTTCACTCCCTCCAGCACTGTTCTCTCCCTCCAACACTGTTCTCTCCCTCCAGCACTCTTCTCTCCCTCCAGCACTCTTCTCCCCCTCCAGCACCCCCTCTCCCTCTAAAACTCTTCTCTCCCTCCAGCACTCTTCTCTCCAGCAAGCACTCTCCTCTCCCTCCAGCACTCTTCTCTCTCTCCAGCACCCCTGTCTCCCTCTAACACTCTCCTCTCCCTCCAGCACTCTTCTCTCCATCCAGCACTCTCCTCTCCCTCCAGCACCGCTGTCTCCCTCTAACACTCTTCTCTCACTCCAGCACTCTCCTCTCCCTCCAGCTCTCTTCTCTCCCTCCAGCACCCCGTTCTCCCTCTAACACTCTTCTCTCCCTCCAGCACTCTCCTCTCCCTCCAGCACTCTCCTCTCCCTCCAGCACCCCTGTCTCCCTCTAACACTCTTCTCTCACTCCAGCACTCTCCTCTCCCTCCAGCACTCTTCTCTCCCTCCAGCACCCCTGTCTCCCTCTAACAATCTTCTCTCCCTCCAGCACTCTTCTCTCCCTCCAGTACCCCTCTCCCTCTAGCACTCTTCTCTCCCTCCAGTACCCCTCTCCCTTCAGCACTCTCCTCTCCCTCCAGCACTCTTCTCTCCCTCCAGCACTCTCCTCTCCCTCCAGCACCCCTGTCTCCCTCTAACACTCTTCCCTCCCTCCAGCACTCTCCTCTCCCTCCAGCACTCTCCTCTCCCTCCAGCACTCTCCTCTCCCTCCAGCACTCTTCTCTCCCTCCAGCACCCCTGTCTCCCTCTAACACTCTTCTCCCACTCCAGCACTCCCCTCTCCCTCCAGCACTCTTCTCTCCCTCCAGCACCCCTGTCTCCCTCTAACACTCTCCTCTCCCTCCAGCACTCTTCTCTCCAGCCAGCACTCTCCTCTCCCTCCAGCACTCTTCTCTCTCTCCAGCACCCCTGTCTCCCTCTAACACTCTCCTCTCCCTCCAGCACTCTCCTCTCCCTCCAGCACTCTTCTCTCCCTCCAGCACCCCTGTCTCCCTCTAACACTCTTCTCTCCCTCCAGCACCCCTGTCTCCCTCTAACACTCTTCTCTCCCTCCAGCACTCGCCTCTCCCTCCAGCACTCTCCTCTCCCTCCAGCACTCTCCTCTCTCTCCAGCACCCCTGTCTCCCTCTAACACTCTTCTCTCCCTCCAGCACCCCTGTCTCCCTCTAACACTCTTCTCTCCCTCCAGCACTCTCCTCTCCCTCCAGCACCCTCCTCTCCCTCCAGCACTCTCCTCTCTCTCCAGCACCCCTGTCTCCCTCTAAAACTCTCCTCTCCCTCCAGCACTCTCCTCTCCCTCCAGCACTCTTCTCTCTCTCCAGCACCCCTGTCTCCCTCTAACACTCTCTTCTTCCTCCAGCACTCTTCTCCCCATCCAGCACTCTCCTCTCCCTCCAGCACTCTCCTCTCTCTCCAGCACCCCTGTCTCCCTCTAAAACTCTCCTCTCCCTCCAGCACTCTCCTCTCCCTCCAGCACTCTTCTCTCTCTCCAGCACCCCTGTCTCCCTCTAACACTCTCCTCTTCCTCCAGCACTCTTCTCCCCATCCAGCACTCTCCTCTCCCTCCAGCACTCTTCTCTCCCTCCAGCACCCCTGTCTCCCTCTAACACTCTTCTCTCCCTCCAGCACCCCTGTCTCCCTCTAACACTCTTCTCTCCCTCCAGCACTCTCCTCTCCCTCCAGCACTCTCCTCTCCCTCCAGCACTCTCCTCTCTCTCCAGCACCCCTGTCTCCCTCTAACACTCTTCTCTCCCTCCAGCACCCCTGTCTCCCTCTAACACTCTTCTCTCCCTCCAGCACTCCCCTCTCCCTCCAGCACTCTCCTCTCCCTCCAGCACTCTCCTCTCCCTCCAGCACTCTTCTCTCTCTCCAGCACCCCTGTCTCCCTCTAACACTCTCCTCTCCCTCCAGCACTCTTCTCTCCAGCGAGCACTCTCCTCTCCCTCCAGCACTCGTCTCTCTCTCCAGCACCCCTGTCTCCCTCTAACACTCTCCCCTCCCTCCAGCACTCTTCTCTCCATCCAGCACTCTCATCTCCCTCCAGCACCCCTTTCTCCCTCTAACACTCTTCTCTCCTTCCAGCACCCCTGTCTCCCTCTAACACTCTTCTCTCCCTCCAGCACCCCTGTCTCCCTCTAACACTCTCCTCTCCCTCCAGCACTCTCCTCTCCCTCCAGCACTCTTCTCTCCCTCCAGCACCCCTGTCTCCCTCTAACACTCTTCTCTCCCTCCAGCACCCCTGTCTCCCTCTAACACTCTTCTCTCCCTCCAGCACCCCTGTCTCCCTCTAACACTCTTCTCTCCCTCCAGCACCCCTGTCTCCCTCTAACACTCTTCTCTCCCTCCAGCACCCCTCTCTCTCTCTAACACTCTTCTCTCCCTTCAGCACTCTCCTCTCGATCCTGCACTCTCCTCTCCCTCCAGCAATCTTCTCTCCCTCCAGCTCTCTTCTCTCCCTCCAGCTCTCTTCTCTCCCTCCAGCTCTCTTCTCCCCCTCCAGCACCCCTGTCTCCCTCTAACACTCTTCTCTCCCTCCAACACTCTCCTCTTACTCGAGCATTCTCCTCTCCCTCCAGCACTCTTCTCTCCCTCCAGCACCCCTGTCTCCCTCTAACACTCTTCTCTCCCTCCAGCACTCTTCTCTCCCTCCAACACTCTCCTCTTACTCCAGCATTCTCCTCTCCCTCCAGCACTCTTCTCTCCCTCCAGCACCCCTCTCTCTCTCTAACATTCTTCTCTCCCTCCAGCACTCTTCTGTCCCTCCAGCACCCCTCTCTCTCTCTAACACTCTTCTCTCCCTCCAGCACCCCTCTCTCTCTCTAACACTCTTCTCTCCCTTTAGCACTCTCCTCTCCATCCTGCACTCTTCTCTCCCTCAAGCACTCTTCTCTCCCTCCAGCACCCCTCTCTCCCTCTAACACTCTCCTCTCCCTCCAGCAATCTTCTCTCCCTCCAGCTCTCTTCTCTCCCTCTAACACTCTTCTCTCCCTCCAGCACTCTTCTCTCCCTCCAACACTCTCCTCTTACTCCAGCATTCTCCTCTCCCTCCAGCACTCTTCTCTCCCTCCAGCACCCCTCTCTCTCTCTAATACTCTTCTCTCCCTTCAGCACTCTCCTCTCCATCCTGCACTCTTCTCTCCCTCAAGCACTCTTCTCTCCCTCCAGCACCCCTCTATCCCTCTAACACTCTCCTCTCCCTCCAGCAATCTTCTCTCCCTCCAGCTCTCTTCTCTCCCTCCAGCTCTCTTCTCCCCCTCCAGCACCCCTGTCTCCCTCTTACACTCTTCTCTCCCTCCAGCACTCTTCTCTCCCTTCAACACTCTCCTCTCCCTCCAGCACTCCCCTCTCCCTCCAGCACTCTTCCCTCACTCCAGCACCCCTGTCTCCCTCTAACACTCTTCTCTCCCTCCAGCACTCTTCTCTCTCTCCAGCACCCCTGTCTCCCTCTAACACTCTCCTCTCCCTCCAGCACTCTCCTCTCCCTCCAGCACTCTTCTCTCCCTCCAGCACCCCTGTCTCCCTCTAACACTCTTCTCTCCCTCCAGCACCCCTGTCTCCCTCTAACACTCTCCTCTCCCTCCAGCACTCTCCTCTCCCTCCAGCACTCTTCTCTCCCTCCAGCACCCCTGTCTCCCTCTAACACTCTTCTCTCCCTCCAGCACCCCTGTCTCCCTCTAACACTCTCCTCTCCCTCCAGCACTCTCCTCTCCCTCCAGCACTCTCCTCTCTCTCCAGCACCCCTGTCTCCCTCTAACACTCTCCTCTCCCTCCAGCACTCTCCTCTCCCTCCAGCACTCTTCTCTCTCTCCAGCACCCCTGTCTCCCTCTAACACTCTCCTCTCCCTCCAGCACTCTTCTCTCCATCCAGCACTCTCCTCTCCCTCCAGCACTCTTCTCTCTCTTCAGCACCCCCGTCTCCCTCTAACACTCTCCTCTCCCTCCAGCACTCTCCTCTCCCTCCAGCACTCTTCTCTCCCTCCAGCACCCCTTTCTCCCTCTAACACTCTTCTCTCCCTCCAGCACTCTTCTCTCCCTCCAGTACCCCTCTCCCTCCAGCACTCTTCTCTCCCTCCAGTACCCCTCTCCCTCCAGCACTCTCCTCTCCCTCCAGCACTCTCCTCTCCCTCCAGCACTCTCCTCTCCCTCCAGCACCCCTGTCTCCCTCTAACACTCTTCTCTCCATCCAGCACTCTCCTCTCCCCCCAGCACTCACCTCTCCCTCCAGCACTCTCCTCTCCCTCCAGCACTCTTATCTCCCTCCAGCACCCCTGTCTCCCTCTAACACTCTTCTCTCACTCCAGCACTCTCCTCTCCCTCCAGCACTCTTCTCTCCCTCCAGCACCCCTGTCTCCCTCTAACACTCTTCTCTCCCTCCAGCACTCTTCTCTCCCTCCAGTACCCCTCTCCCTCCAGCACTCTCCTCTCCCTCCAGCACTCTCCTCTCCCTCCAGCACTCTCCTCTCCCTCCAGCACCCCTGTCTCCCTCTAACACTCTTCTCTCCATCCAGCACTCTCCTCTCCCCCCAGCACTCACCTCTCCCTCCAGCACTCTCCTCTCCCTCCAGCACTCTCCTCTCCCTCCAGCACTCTTCTCTCCCTCCAGCACCCCTGTCTCCCTCTAACACTCTTCTCTCCCTCCAGCACTCTTCTCTCCAGCGAGCACTCTCCTCTCCCTCCAGCACTCTTCTCTCTCTCCAGCACCCCTGTCTCCCTCTAACACTCTCCCCTCCCTCCAGCACTCTTCTCTCCATCCAGCACTCTCATCTCCCTCCAGCACTCTTCTCTCCAGCGAGCACTCTCCTCTCCCTCCAGCACTCTTCTCTCTCTCCAGCACCCCTGTCTCCCTCTAACACTCTCCTCTCCCTCCAGCACTCTTCTCTCCCTCCAGCACCCCTGTCTCCCTCTAACACTCTCCTCTCCCTCCAGCACTCTTCTCTCCATCCAGCACTCTCCTCTCCCTCCAGCACTCTTCTCTCTCTCCAGCACCCCTATCTCCCTCTAACACTCTCCTCTCCCTCCAGCACTCTCCTCTCCCTCCAGCACTCTTCTCTCCCTCCAGCACCCCTGTCTCCCTCTAACACTCTTCTCTCCCTCCAGCACCCCTGTCTCCCTCTAACACTCTCCTCTCCCTCCAGCACTCTCCTCTCCCTCCAGCACTCTTCTCTCCCTCCAGCACCCCTGTCTCCCTCTAACACTCTTCTCTCCCTCCAGCACCCCTGTCTCCCTCTAACACTCTTCTCTCCCTCCAGCACCCCTGTCTCCCTCTAACACTCTCCTCTCCCTCCAGCACTCTCCTCTCCATCCAGCACTCTTCTCTTCCTCCAGCACTCTTTTCTTCCTCTAACACTCTTCTCTCCCTCCAGCACTGTTCTCTCACTCCAGCATTCTCCTCTCCCTCCAGCACTCTTCTCTCCCTCCAGCACCCCTGTCTCCCTCTAACACTCTTCTCCCCCTCCAGCACCCCTGTCTCCCTCTAACACTCTTCTCTCCCTTCAGCACTCTCCTCTCCATCCTGCACTCTTCTCTCCCTCAAGCACTCTTCTCTCCCTCCAGCACCCCTCTCTCCCTCTAACACTCTCCTCTCCCTCCAGCAATCTTCTCTCCCTCAAGCACTCTTCTCTCCCTCCAGCACCCCTCTCTCCCTCTAACACTCTCCTCTCCCTCCAGCAATCTTCTCTCCCTCCAGCTCTCTTCTCTCCCTCCAGCTCTCTTCTCTCCCTCCAGCTCTCTTCTCTCCCTCCAGCACCCTTCTCTCCCCTGAAGGACTGGGTTCTTTAAGACCCAGCGGTGCCAGGGCACAACACCTGAAACCTTCGTGGGTAACCTGCTCCGGCGTACGAATGACAGAGACACGGGACACTTCCTTCGGCGTCAAAGATTCAAGGTTTATTTACTGCAGGGAACACAGAAGTCACGACAAGTACAACACGTGCAACTTGGGGAGACTGCTTCAAATTGGTTCTGTGGATCGCTCCTTTTATACAGAATTTACCCATAAGACAACATGATACACAAAGGTTTACAACCCGGTTCCCACAATTATCCCCCAGAGGGGTCGCTTTGGTCACTTGGATACACACAAGGTCCGGAACATAAGTGCGGAAACATTTGGCGGTTCCCAACTGTAAAAACCCATCTTCCCAACATTAGTGCATTCCAATCGGCAGTAAAACAGATCGAAATAGGAACAAAAACAGGTGCAGAGGAAGATGGAGACAGTGGGGAGATCGGAAAGGGTGTAAAAGGGGAGGTATCGGGAAACACGAGATACGGGCATCAAAGGGACATGCCTAATGAGATGCACGGCTGAGACAATAAACCGGCACGGCAAGATGAGCCTCGAGCGGGGCCATCTGCCTTACAGTATCATCCCCCTCATCATAAAGACACTTACAAAGAACATGCATCTTCCGCAAATATCGTGGGAGTCCCAGGGTCACGAAGCGGACAGCGTCCGTTCGCTGGCTACTTGAGGGCAAGAGACAAAATGGATGCCGTATCTAAGATGGAACCCGTGGGTACAGATGAAAAACCCACATAACAAACGAACGGTTTAAGTTAGCACAGCGAAACTGCGCACACTTACTAAACTTGTCATTTGCGGTTCATAGATACCAGACTCGACCATATTCGTGCGAGTCGAAAACACCACTTACAATTGTCACGGAACCTCAGACGCTCCTTTTGCCCTCATGTAGGCAAGCACTAGTCGGAATCATACTCGATATTCATCAGACCATCTAGATGTTGCTGTAGCATAGCTCTGTCCAACCGAGTCCCCTTGGTAACAGGTGGCTGTCTCATACACGTTGTAGCACAGAGGCCACATAAGGCAGGACCGCACTGCACACAAAGGCAACACGTGAACAGGAACGCCACAACGACTCCGATGATCATCAGAATCTTCCAACCCCAAGTCGACATCAGGCCCCAAAACCATCCAAGTAGCGTCCAATCCCCTACATCCACGTGTATGGATTCGGAGATCTTATGCAACCTCGAGATGGCTTGATAGACAGTCGGAGCGTTATCAGGAATGAAAATACAGCAGCTCGAATGGATCACCCTACATACCCCACCTCGATCCGCTAAGATCACGTCTAAAACCATACGGTTTTGTAACGTCATAAGTCTATCCGCCTGAAGTTCTGTGGTGATATTACCAAGGGCACTGGCAGTAATATTAGCTGTCGATTCTACCACTCGAGTCAACTGTCTCAGGTTCCTACTATTAACCATAGGTCCCCAAAACGGGAGGAAACCCTTGAAAAAGTCTCCTGCCTCTTGACCGGCAGTATCCTCTTCGCTAATTACGCCTCTCACAACTCTAGTCTTGTGATAATCTGCATCTACAGTAAACGTCGGAGGCAACAAGTTTGCGATAAAACATGAGCCCATGAAGTCAGAGGGCAACCATGCATACGCACGATCATGACAGATGAAGTATGTACCCTTGGCAGCCAGGAACACAGGGGACGAGACCATCGGCAGAATGTAATTTTCAGTGCAAGCACTCTCTCCAAGTCGGGCTTTCGATCTACGACCACGGCCTATTAAACAAAAATTACCAATGTGGGGTACGACCCATATCGGAGGCGAGCTTTTAAGCTTTTTTTCACTAGTGAACACACTATATTCGCCTCTACTTAGGACCCTATAGGCTTGTACCTCTTCTTCAGGAATAAGCGAGGGATCATAGATATCGCTATCTAAATCCTCTATTGCTATAGACAAAGGTTTCTGGTACGAAGTAGGACCAGAGTAGGGGGAACGTGGTTCTCGAATGGGGTGGAAACCAAGTGCGCTTCGAAACATTGTTTGAAATGCTCGAGCAGACCCTTGGGAACTATACGGTAACACCAGATATGGAATTCCCTTATCCGTAGTATGTGGCATCAACCCGCACACCCAACAATTAGTAGTGTTAACCACTAACTGATGCTGATGAAGGAGCTGAATAAAGGAATTATTGCGGAATTCTGCACGTCTAGCCTGCTCGTGTTCAGGTAAGATATGAAAAGAATGAGGAGAAACAGTGGAGGTGAGTTTAGGGTCAGGGGTAGGAGTAGGTGTAGCAGAAGGTAAGAAGTAAAACATCGTGTAATACACCCCACCCGCCAATAATGCAGAAACAGTCACAAACAATACGAATATTTGGAACATAAAACATTTGGTACGACTGAGTCGCTGCAGCTTGAATCTTTGTGCTTGAGCTCCTTCCAAGTCCGTCAGCTTCGAAAATGCCATTCCCTACGACCGTCCGCAACGTTTCTTGACGCACTTCGTTCTGTGTAGCAGTAGTCAATCCCTAGGAGTTCCCAGGAACCGACAGTCTTTAACCTAGTGTCAAGACCTACTAACCAGAAGGAAGTACGCGCGCGGCCCTACGGTCTTTATCTCACAAATATATATATATACGAAAACAATGTTTCTCAGCTGTGGAAGCAAAAAGTATAAGGAACGAAACTCAATGAATATATACAAAAATAATCACAATGATATGAGTGTTCAAACTGATCGTGGAAAACGGGATAATGCACTTGTCAAGGGACAGAACGGGATCTTTTATTAGTCTTTAGTGCTGGATCGCAAAAGTATCGGGTTTTCCCAGGACGTGTCTGTTCGTCAAACAAAGGATCCGTCGAAGGGACAGCGCCCTGTTGATCAGCTGAATGTTCTGGTCTTGAGTCTTTTGATGACAAATGTTCAACAGTGTCCTTTTGCTGCACTGAGGATTCTCCGACAGGTTGTGCGTCACTGAAAGGTACACACGCCGGCAATCCTTCGGTTTCAGTTGATGCAATGCCTCTCCTCACCCACGAGTCTGCTGGCAACGGGATAGGGACTTTCTTGGTATGGGTGGCATGCACCCAATTCTTCCGCCCCTCAAGACGAACTGCAGTTCTCGTGGCAAGGAGGACCTGGTAGGGTCCAGTGAACCTGGGATCCAAATTGTTCTTGCGCGAAAAGTTTCGCGTTACCACCCAATCTCCGGGCTGGAGCTGGTGGCCTGGACCCTCCGTCTGCGTCGGCAATGCTTCGTGAACCTGTTGGTGAATTAACCTCAGTTTAGCAGTCAAGTCATGAAGATAATCGATCAACATTGGATACTCAAGATCACAAAAAGCACCCGGTCTAGGGACCCCCCAAACATTGGCAGGACGACCGAACACTATTTCATAGGGACTGAGCCCTACTCGGGAGTGTACAGTTGCCCTTGTTGACAGTAATGCTAAGGGTAAAGCGTCAGGCCACGAGAGACCAGTCGTAGCCTGAATCTTTGCTAGTTTTAGTTTAAGGGTGCCATTGTACCCTTCAACCAAACCAGCTGACTGGGGATGATTGGCGCTATGGAATTTCTGATTAATTCCAAGGCCCTTACACACACTCTTCATCACACTCCCCACAAACTCACTTCCGTTATCTGACCACACAACTCTAGGCATTCCGTACCGAGGAAAATATTCCTTCAGTAGGATTTTCGCAGTGGACAAAGCAGTATTGTCTTTGAGAGGGTAGGCCTCGATCCATCGGGAGAATGCGCAAACCACAACTAAAACGTATTTCAGGTTATTGCATCTCTCCATGTGGATGAAGTCCAATTGGATCACCTCAAAGGGACATGAAGGGGGAGCAAAACTGCCAGGAGGAGTTGGGGTTCCCTTGCCAGGATTGTACAACATACACACCATACAATTCTTAACCAAGCGTTCAGCACATTTCGTAATACCATCATTCTTCCACACAGGAGACAACAATTTACAAATACCTTTCGCACTAATATGTGCTAACGCATGCGCCATAGTCACAACGGCTAGCACATACGCATCAGGCAACATTCATCTTTTCTGATCCGATAAGTCAATCCAACAACCATTCGCATACAACTTTCCCGTACTTTCTTTCCACTTCATCTTTTCAGTCTCGGTGGCCTCATTCTGAATTGCTTTCACACTCTCGATAGTGTCCTCACACATACTCGATTCTGTAGGCCACCTAACCGAACTTGTCACATACATTCGAGTGCTAAGGTTTCGCGCAGTCTCCTTAGCAGTCTCATCCGCAAAAGCATTACCACGACCAACATCATCCGTCACCTTACGATGCGCACTACATTTAACAATCGCCACTTGCTTAGGCAACGTAAGTGCATCCAAAAGATCATTCACAAGCTGACCATGCTGAATCTTCGTACCATGCGATGTTAGAAAACCTCTCTCTCTCCACAACCGTCCAAAACTATGTGCGACGCCAAAGGCATATTGGCTGTCGGTAAACACATTCACACGTTTCCCTTTCGCTAACACACACGCTCTAGTAAGAGCGATCAGCTCTGCAGCTTGGGCAGAATTCTGATTTAATCTCGCAGTCTCAACAACAGTATTCAATGTTACAACAGCATAAGCAGTAGTCACATCGCCATTCGGCAACTTGAAACATGACCCATCCACATACAGTGTTCCATCTGGGTCTTCCAATGGGGTGTTTTTAAGGTCCACTCGACCTTTTGTTTCCTCCTCTGTCCTCAAATAACAGTCGTGTTCTGTTATTTCATCTGACTCTGAGCTAATTGGTAACAAAGTTGCCGGGTTCAGAACATTACAACGTTTTATTTGAATGTGCCTTGCCAACAGCGTCAATTCGTACCCAGACAACCTCGCACTCGTCAAGTGCTGAGTTTTCGTACGATTCAAAAGAGTGTCGACTGCATGCGGAACCATCACCGTAAGCATATTATCCATGACCAATCCTGCTGATTGTCGGATGGAGACCGCAGCTGCCGCTATTGCTCTCAGACAACTCGGCAATGCTCTAGCTACCGGGTCCAAGGTCGAGGAAAAATATGCACATGGACGTTGCTTACCACCAAAAGGTTGCGTTAAGACACTCAACGCACAACCTTCCCTCTCGTGAACATATAATGTAAACGGCTTGCTATAGTCAGGAGTACCTAACACAGGAGCCGAACACAATGAGTCACGTAATTCAGAAAAACTTTTCTGACATTCTTCCGTCCATGGTAAAGGAGTTGAAACATCCTTGCACGTAAGAGCCACCAATGGTTTCGCTAGCAATGAAAAATTTGGAATCCATTGCCTGCAGTATGACGTGATACCTAGAAAGGCACGCACATCTCTTTGGGTTGTTGGCACAGCCATTCGCGCAATTGCTGCAATTCTCTCTGGGGTCAACCGTCTTCCCTCCTTTGACAATAAGTGACCTAGATAGGTTACTTCTTGACAACAATATTGGAGTTTAGAAGGTGACACCTTGTGATTTAACTCGCAGAGATGCTGCAGCAGCGACACCGTAGCGATTTTGCAAATGTTCTGAGTATCTGCAGCCACCAATAGGTCATCGACGTATTGGATTAAGGCCGCACCAGCCGGCAACCTAAACGCATCCAGTTGACCCTTCAAGGCTTGACTGTAAATCGATGGACTTTCACAGTAGCCCTGAGGAGCGCGTTTAAACCGGAAGCTGCGTCCACCAAGAGAGAAACCAAAAAGGTCTCTGCTCTCCTCTGCAATCGGGATGCTGAAGAACGCATTCTTCAAATCAATCACCGAAAACCATGATGCAGAAGCTGGAATCAGAGTCAGTAGTGCCGTGATGTCAGGCACAACGGGGAATTGAGGAATCACAATTTTATTTACCTCCCGTAAATCGATAACAAAACGATAAACAGGTGGTTTCGAAGGATCAGTACGTTTTAGAATGGGCAGTACAGGGCTGTTGCACACGTTTCCCTGTGTTTCCTCAATAACGTCTTTCCCGATCAAATCATAGATGATCGCTAACAATGCTCGTTCACCATCAAGAGAGATACGATACTGGGGAATACGTGGCAATCGCACATTGGATTTCAACTGAACAACATAAGGGGAGATGTCAAGCAGGCCCACATCATTGGGACCTGTTGCCCACAAAGATCCAGGAAGAGAACTCAATTCCGGTGGAAGCTTATCGAGAGACAAGTACATGGGAGAGACAACCCTCTCTCCCAGCGTAAGCTTTACACCCGCAGGGGAACAATACAAAGTTGCATACAAACGTTTAAGCAAATCCAGGCCCAAAAGATTTTCACCACAACCGGTGGTCAAAATCAACGGAGCTTCTAGCTCACGAGGCCCAATTGTAAGGGGCAAAGGTCGCGAAACTGGATTGCTAACGGGGGCGCCAGAGAATCCAACGGAAACATTTGTTAAGCCAGACAAAGGTGCGCCAGGGAGTTTCGAATGCTTTATGGAACTTTTCGCTGCACCAGTGTCCAACAGAAAAGGCTCAACGACGCCCGATGTAGCAACTGCGACGTAAGGCCCTCTCTGATCAACCGGAACTGATACTACTCCCTCTCCTTGTCTATGGCTGTCCTAGTAATTACCGTCGTCAGTTCCCTGATCGACGTAATAGTCGTCTACATTGTACTGCGCAGATCGTCCTTGCGACGATCCATGTTGATCAAAACAATTATCGGAATTTGATGAGTTATCTGAACGATCGTTCTGAGCACCACGACCTCTACCACGTGCTGCCTGCTGTGAACCACCACGACCTCCTCTAGATGAATTACCACTATTACGTTCGTTTAGAACAGGACAATTGAATTTGATATGTCCCTCCTGTCTACAATAAGCACATTGATTGTACCCTAACGAGGATCTTTGGGAAGAAGAGTCATTACGAGATTGTGATCGGTTCGATTGCGGCTGCGATCTATTTTGTTGCGAAGCATTCTGATTCGAACGTGGAGGATACGCTTGCTGAAGCAACACCTTAGTTTTAAGCTCTTTCGTCTTTTTATCAGCACGGTCGTTTTCTTCTTTCTCTCTATTCTCATAATATTGTGCCGTAGCCAATATTTGAGCCGAGGTAGAAACGGCTCACGCACTTTCTGAATTCTTCAATTTATTGCTCAAATCGGGCAATAAGTTCGAAACAAATTTATCCACGAACAACCTTTGACCACCCTCAGTGCCCATATCCTGACCACTATGATCAATGAATGCCTCCTCGAACCTCGTAAAGAAGTCGGAGACACTCTCGTCCTTTTTCTGTTTACAAGCTGACAATTTGTCCCAATTTACTCTCATAGCTGGCATAAGAGTTTTCATTAACGTTATTATTCTTTGAGGAAGATCAGTAATCAGTTGGTCGGGTTTAGCACCACCAGTCTGTCGGGCATCCGCCGCTACTATGGCAGCCCAAGCACCACCTAATTCATTCGGATGGTTTTCCTGACGAATCTTAGCCCATACCGGTTGCGGTACGACATTGCCAAACAGCATGTCAATATCGGCAAGATTCATTACCGTAGCGTCTACGAGCTGCGATAATTCTTTATAATACCCTGCAGGATTTTTGCGAGGGTCAGGCAAGGATTGCTTCACCTGCAACACTTCTGAGCGTTTCCAGGGGAGATGTATCCATACTCTCTGGAAGAAGGGCAAAATCGGGGGGTTTGCCCCAGGGTTACCAGGCATCCATACTGGTGGAACTTCCCGCATAGGAAACTGACCAGACTCATCTGGCTGTCTTTCAATATCCTCAACAAACAAGGCTTGAGGTATTGGAGTGGGACGAAAAGATAGCAACCGTTCAACAGCACGTCGGACATTGGTATCCACTATCAGTCCAGTCGAGAACTGAAGCTGTAGATCAGACAAAGCGGTCAGCACCTCGTCAGGTGCGTCGGCCGATATCTGATCACGAAGAACCTTACACATTTCCTCGAACACAAATCTTTGTGTAGGTATATTGAATTGACAGAACGTGTTGAGTACAATACGCGGTGGATTTCTAAGTGGATGCGTCATCCAACCCATCGCCATATTGTATAGCGAAGCGCGTTCCCTGTTACCAGGAAGCTGACTACGTCTCTGAGGACCATCAGAACCAGCGGACCCAAGAACAGGTCCGAGCGAATGGAAGAAACTAGCCGCAAGAGGAGAATTACGACTACGAGTAGAGGGAGAAGTATAGGACACAGGACTAACAAGTGAAGGAGTAGAAACAGAAGCAACAGCAGGAGTTAACAGAGCAGGAGCAGTAGCGGGAGCAGGAGTATGTGGAAGCGGAGGAGCAGTAGGGATAGCAACAGGCAAAGGAGCAGGAACAGTCGGAAGAATGGGTGCAGGTTGAGGAACAGGCAAAGGAAGAATAGGTGCAGGAACAGGTACAGGGGGAATCACAGGAGCTGCGACACCCTGCACATACGGAGGTGGCGATTTCATAAGATAGGACATTAAAGGATCCTCAACTGCTTCTTCCTTCTTTTCCGATTCCGTAGGCAAAGTAGGATAGCATTTATCTATAGTCATACGCTGTAATCTATCAAACACTTCCTTTTCCTTAACCTCCTTATCATGCTGAAACTGCTCTGCTTTCTTTACAAGAGTAGCTACACCATCTCTCTGATTTCGTTTAGTCTGTCTGATTTCTTTCTGTCGGGCTTCTTTACGCCACAACCGAAAGGCATCAAACATGGCCGGCCTTGACTTTTTCTCGAACAATTTAGCCTCTAGGTTATCTAAAATCGGGGTCTCAAAGCTACCATGAGGTGGCCAACTAAGGACACCATCCTTCTTTGTGTAGCGAATCCAATAATCATTAAAGGTAATCGGGCCTAGCCCATGTTTACTGTACAGTTCATAAGTCGGAGTTCCAACCGGAGGTATCGGACACGAGTCCTCCAGTCGGGAATCCGCACCGCAAGGTCTGAAACAACTAAACAAAGTACTACGACCAGGCATCTTGCACACTAGCCGAGTTTCACAAACTTCAAGGGTTACGGGATTTACCAAGTCCCAGCAAAGAGCAAAAACCCTCGGTTTTTGGCGGCTGCAGTCGTCAAATAACACAACAAAGCACGCTAGCAAAGTGTCACCGACAAAAACACTCACACAGCGTCAACAACAAAAACACTCACTAAAGTGTCAACAACCAAGAACTCTGGGAGCGACCCACAAATACTTAACTCAAAGATCGATGGCGTCACCAGGAAGGCCCGTCAATCGTCTCGCTATACCAAGGTCTACGCCAGGCGCCAAAACAGGTCTACAGTCAGGGCAGCAGTCTGTCGCAGCCGTCAGGAGGCGGGAATCTTCGCGGGAAAAGTCTTCGGGCCACTTATTTCGACAACAGGATCGATGAAGCGGAGTGCACCTTCCCTCGGAGATTTCACACGAAGTTCCTCACGATCGTCGGGCTTGGACCGGTACCACTGATGCAGCCCTACATTGGGCGCCAACTGAAGGACTGGGTTCTTTAAGACCCAGCGGTGCCAGGGCACAACACCTGAAACCTTCGTGGGTAACCTGCTCCGGCGTACGAATGACAGAGACACGGGACACTTCCTTCGGCGTCAAAGATTCAAGGTTTATTTACTGCAGGGAACACAGAAGTCACGACAAGTACAACACGTGCAACTTGGGGAGACTGCTTCAAATTGGTTCTGTGGATCGCTCCTTTTATACAGAATTTACCCATAAGACAACATGATACACAAAGGTTTACAACCCGGTTCCCACAATTATCCCCCAGAGGGGTCGCTTTGGTCACTTGGATACACACAAGGTCCGGAACATAAGTGCGGAAACATTTGGCGGTTCCCAACTGTAAAAACCCATCTTCCCAACATTAGTGCATTCCAATCGGCAGTAAAACAGATCGAAATAGGAACAAAAACAGGTGCAGAGGAAGATGGAGACAGTGGGGAGATCGGAAAGGGTGTAAAAGGGGAGGTATCGGGAAACACGAGATACGGGCATCAAAGGGACGTGCCTAATGAGATGCACGGCTGAGACAATAAACCGGCACGGCAAGATGAGCCTCGAGCGGGGCCATCTGCCTTACAGTATCATCCCCCTCATCATAAAGACACTTACAAAGAACATGCATCTTCCGCAAATATCGTGGGAGTCCCAGGGTCACGAAGCGGACAGCGTCCGTTCGCTGGCTACTTGAGGGCAAGAGACAAAATGGATGCTGTATCTAAGATGGAACCCGTGGGTACAGATGAAAAACCCACATAACAAACGAACGGTTTAAGTTAGCACAGCGAAACTGCGCACACTTACTAAACTTGTCATTTGCGGTTCATAGATACCAGACTCGACCATATTCGTGCGAGTCGAAAACACCACTTACAATTGTCACGGAACCTCACCCCCAGCACTCTTTTCTCCCTCTAACACTCTTCACTCCCTCCAGCACTGTTCTCTTCCTCCAGCACTGTTCTCTCCCTCCAGCACTGTTCTCTCCCTCCAGCACTCTTCTCCCCCTCCAGCACCCCCTCTCCCTCTAAAACTCTTCTCTCCCTCCAGCACTCTTCTCTCCAGCAAGCAATCTTCTCTCTCTCCAGCACCCCTGTCTCCCTCTAACACTCTCCTCTCCCTCCAGCACTCTTCTCTCCATCCAGCACTCTCCTCTCCCTCCAGCACCCCTGTCTCCCTCTAACACTCTTCTCTCACTCCAGCACTCTCCTCTCCCTCCAGCACTCTTCTCTCCCTCCAGCACCCCGTTCTCCCTCTAACACTCTTCTCTCCCTCCAGCACTCTCCTCTCCCTCCAGCACTCTCCTCTCCCTCCAGCACCCCTGTCTCCCTCTAACACTCTTCTCTCTTTCCAGCACTCTCCTCTCACTCCAGCACTCTTCTCTCCCTCCAGCACCCCTGTCTCCCTCTAACACTCTTCTCTCCCTCCAGCACTCTTCTCTCCCTCCAGTACCCCTCTCCCTCCAGCACTCTTCTCTCCCTCCAGTACCCCTCTCCCTTCAGCACTCTCCTCTCCCTCCAGCACTCTTCTCTCCCTCCAGCACTCTCCTCTCCCTCCAGCACCCCTGTCTCCCTCTAACACTCTTCCCTCCCTCCAGCACTCTCCTCTCCCTCCAGCACTCTCCTCTCCCTCCAGCACTCTTCTCTCCCTCCAGCACCCCTGTCTCCCTCTAACACTCTTCTCTCACTCCAGCACTCTCCTCTCCCTCCAGCACTCGTCTCTCCCTCCAGCACCCCTGTCTCCCTCTAACACTCTCCTCTCCCTCCAGCACTCTTCTCTCCATCCAGCACTCTCCTCTCCCTCCAGCACTCTTCTCTCTCTCCATCACCCCTGTCTCCCTCTAACACTCTCCTCTCCCTCCAGCACTCTCCTCTCCCTCCAGCACTCTTCTCTCCCTCCAGCACCCCTGTCTCCCTCTAACACTCTTCTCTCCCTCCAGCACCCCTGTCTCCCTCTAACACTCTTCTCTCCCTCCAGCACTCTCCTCTCCCTCCAGCACTCTCCTCTCCCTCCAGCACTCTCCTCTCTCTCCAGCACCCCTGTCTCCCTCTAACACTCTTCTCTCCCTCCAGCACCCCTGTCTCCCTCTAACACTCTTCTCTCCCTCCAGCACTCTCCTCTCCCTCCAGCACTCTCCTCTCCCTCCAGCACTCTCCTCTCTCTCCAGCACCCCTGTCTCCCTCTAACACTCTCCTCTCCCTCCAGCACTCTCCTCTCCCTCCAGCACTCTTCTCTCTCTCCAGCACCCCTGTCTCCTTCTAACACTCTCCTCTCCCTCCAGCACTCTTCTCTCCATCCAGCACTCTCCTCTCCCTCCAGCACTCTTCTCTCTCTTCAGCACCCCCGTCTCCCTCTAACACTCTCCTCTCCCTCCAGCACTCTCCTCTCCCTCCAGCACTCTTCTCTCCCTCCAGCACCCCTGTCTCCCTCTAACACTCTTCTCTCCCTCCAGCACCCCTGTCTCCCTCTAACACTCTTCTCTCCCTCCAGCACTCTCCTCTCCCTCCAGCACTCCCCTCTCCCTCCAGCACTCTCCTCTCTCTCCAGCACCCCTGTCTCCCTCTAACACTCTTCCCTCCCTCCAGCACCCCTGTCTCCCTCTAACACTCTTCTCTCCCTCCAGCACTCTCCTCTCCCTCCAGCACTCTCCTCTCCCTCCAGCACTCTCCTCTCTCCAGCACCCCTGTCTCCCTCTAACACTCTCCTCTCCCTCCAGCACTCTCCTCTCCCTCCAGCACTCTTCTCTCTCTCCAGCACCCCTGTCTCCCTCTAACACTCTCCTCTCCCTCCAGCACTCTTCTCTCCAGCGAGCACTCTCCTCTCCCTCCAGCACTCTTCTCTCTCTCCAGCACCCCTGTCTCCCTCTAACACTCTCCCCTCCCTCCAGCACTCTTCTCTCCCTCCAGCACCCCTTTCTCCCTCTAACACTCTTCTCCCCCTCCAGCACCCCTGTCTCCCTCTAACACTCTTCTCTCCCTTCAGCACTCTTCTCTCCCTCCAACACTCTCCTCTCACTCCAGCACTCTTCTCTCCCTCCAGCACTCTCCTCTCCATCCTGCACTCTTCTCTCCCTCAAGCACTCTTCTCTCCCTCAAGCACTCTTCTCTCCCTCCAGCACCCCTCTCTCCCTCTAACACTCTCCTCTCCCTCCAGCAATCTTCTCTCCCTCCAGCTCTCTTCTCTCCCTCCAGCTCTCTTCTCTCCCTCCAGCTCTCTTCTCTCCCTCCAGCACCCTTCTCTCCCCCAGCACTCTTTTCTCCCTCTAACACTCTTCACTCCCTCCAGCACTGTTCTCTCCCTCCAGCACTGTTCTCTCCCTCCAGCACTCTTCTCTCCCTCCAGCACTCTTCTCCCCCTCCAGCACCCCCTCTCCCTCTAAAACTCTTCTCTCCCTCCAGCACTCTTCTCTCCAGCAAGCACTCTCCTCTCCCTCCAGCACTCTTCTCTCTCTCCAGCACCCCTGTCTCCCTCTAACACTCTCCTCTCCCTCCAGCACTCTTCTCTCCATCCAGCACTCTCCTCTCCCTCCAGCACCCCTGTCTCCCTCTAACACTCTTCTCTCACTCCAGCACTCTCCCCTCCCTCCAGCACCCTTCTCTCCCTCCAGCACCCCGTTCTCCCTCTAACACTCTTCTCTCCCTCCAGCACTCTCCTCTCCCTCCAGCACTCTCCTCTCCCTCCAGCACCCCTGTCTCCCTCTAACACTCTTCTCTCACTCCAGCACTCTCCTCTCCCTCCAGCACTCTTCTCTCCCTCCAGCACCCCTGTCTCCCTCTAACAATCTTCTCTCCCTCCAGCACTCTTCTCTCCCTCCAGTACCCCTCTCCCTCTAGCACTCTTCTCTCCCTCCAGTACCCCTCTCCCTTCAGCACTCTCCTCTCCCTCCAGCACTCTTCTCTCCCTCCAGCACTCTCCTCTCCCTCCAGCACCCCTGTCTCCCTCTAACACTCTTCCCTCCCTCCAGCACTCTCCTCTCCCTCCAGCACTCTCCTCTCCCTCCAGCACTCTTCTCTCCCTCCAGCACCCCTGTCTTCCTCTAACACTCTTCTCTCACTCCAGCACTCTCCTCTCCCTCCAGCACTCTTCTCTCCCTCCAGCACCCCTGTCTCCCTCTAACACTCTCCTCTCCCTCCAGCACTCTTCTCTCCATCCAGCACTCTCCTCTCCCTCCAGCACTCTTCTCTCTCTCCAGCACCCCTGTCTCCCTCTAACACTCTCCTCTCCCTCCAGCACTCTCCTCTCCCTCCAGCACTCTTCTCTCCCTCCAGCACCCCTGTCTCCCTCTAACACTCTTCTCTCCCTCCAGCACCCCTGTCTCCCTCTAACACTCTTCTCTCCCTCCAGCACTCTCCTCTCCCTCCAGCACTCTCCTCTCCCTCCAGCACTCTCCTCTCTCTCCAGCACCCCTGTCTCCCTCTAACACTCTTCTCTCCCTCCAGCACCCCTGTCTCCCTCTAACACTCTTCTCTCCCTCCAGCACTCTCCTCTCCCTCCAGCACTCTCCTCTCCCTCCAGCACTCTCCTCTCTCTCCAGCACCCCTGTCTCCCTCTAACACTCTACTCTCCCTCCAGCACTCTCCTCTCCCTCCAGCACTCTTCTCTCTCTCCAGCACCCCTGTCTCCCTCTAACACTCTCCTCTCCCTCCAGCACTCTTCTCTCCATCCAGCACTCTCCTCTCCCTCCAGCACTCTTCTCTCTCTTCAGCACCCCCGTCTCCCTCTAACACTCTCCTCTCCCTGCAGCACTCTCCTCTCCCTCCAGCACTCTTCTCTCCCTCCAGCACCCCTGTCTCCCTCTAACACTCTTCTCTCCCTCCAGCACCCCTGTCTCCCTCTAACACTCTTCTCTCCCTCCAGCACTCTCCTCTCCCTCCAGCACTCTCCTCTCTCTCCAGCACCCCTGTCTCCCTCTAACACTCTTCTCTCCCTCCAGCACCCCTGTCTCCCTCTAACACTCTTCTCTCCCTCCAGCACCCCTGTCTCCCTCTAACACTCTTCTCTCCCTCCAGCACTCTCCTCTCCCTCCAGCACTCTCCTCTCTCTCCAGCACCCCTGTCTCCCTCTAACACTCTCCTCTCCCTCCAGCACCCCTGTCTCCCTCTAACACTCTCCTCTCCCTCCAGCACTCTCCTCTCCCTCAGGCACTCTTCTCTCTCTCCAGCACCCCTGTCTCCCTCTAACACTCCCCTCTCCCTCCAGCACTCTCCTCTCCCTCAGGCACTCTTCTCTCTCTCCAGCACCCCTGTCTCCCTCTAACACTCTCCTCTCCCTCCAGCACTCTTCTCTCCAGCGAGCACTCTCCTCTCCCTCCAGCACTCTTCTCTCTCTCCAGCACCCCTGTCTCCCTCTAACACTCTCCCCTCCCTCCAGCACTCTTCTCTCCATCCAGCACTCTCATCTCCCTCCAGCACTCTCCTCTCCCTCCAGCACTCTTCTCTCCCTCCAGCACCCCTTTCTCCCTCTAACACTCTTCTCTCCTTCCAGCACCCCTGTCTCCCTCTAACACTCTTCTCTCCCTCCAGCACCCCTGTCTCCCTCTAACACTCTCCTCTCCCTCCAGCACTCTCCTCTCCCTCCAGCACTCTTCTCTCCCTCCAGCACCCCTGTCTCCCTCTAACACTCTTCTCTCCCTCCAGCACCCCTGTCTCCCTCTAACACTCTTCTCTTCCTCCAGCACTCTTTTCTTACTCTAACACTCTTTACTCCCTCCAGCACTGTTCTCTCACTCCAGCATTCTCCTCTCCCTCCAGCACTCTTCTCTCCCTCCAGCACCCCTGTCTCCCTCTAACACTCTTCTCCCCCTCCAGCACCCCTGTCTCCCTCTAACACTCTCCTCTCCCTCCAGCACTCTCCTCTCCCTCCAGCACTCTTCTCTCTCTCCAGCACCCCTGTCTCCCTCTAACACTCTCCTCTCCCTCCAGCACTCTTCTCTCCATCCAGCACTCTCCTCTCCCTCCAGCACTCTTCTCTCTCTTCAGCACCCCCGTCTCCCTCTAACACTCTCCTCTCCCTCCAGCACTCTCCTCTCCCTCCAGCACTCTTCTCTCCCTCCAGCACCCCTGTCTCCCTCTAACACTCTTCTCTCCCTCCAGCACCCCTGTCTCCCTCTAACACTCTTCTCTCCCTCCAGCACTCTCCTCTCCCTCCAGCACTCTCCTCTCCCTCCAGCACTCTCCTCTCTCTCCAGCACCCCTGTCTCCCTCTAACACTCTCCTCTCCCTCCAGCACTCTCCTCTCCCTCCAGCACTCTTCTCTCTCTCCAGCACCCCTGTCTCCCTCTAACACTCTCCCCTCCCTCCAGCACTCTTCTCTCCCTCCAGCACCCCTGTCTCCCTCTAACACTCTTCTCCCCCTCCAGCACCCCTGTCTCCCTCTAACACTCTTCTCTCCCTCCAGCACCCCTCTCTCCCTCTAACACTCTCCTCTCCCTCCAGCAATCTTCTCTCCCTCCAGCTCTCTTCTCTCCCTCCAGCTCTCTTCTCTCCCTCCAGCTCTCTTCTCTCCCTCCAGCACCCTTCTCTCCCCCAGCACTCTTTTCTCCTTCTAACACTCTTCACTCCCTCCAGCACTGTTCTCTCCCTCCAGCACTGTTCTCTCCCTCCAGCACTCTTCTCTCCCTCCAGCACTCTTCTCTCCAGCAAGCACTCTCCTCTCCCTCCAGCACTCTCCTCTCCCTCCAGCACCCCTGTCTCCCTCTAACACTCTTCTCTCACTCCAGCACTCTCCTCTCCCTCCAGCACCCCTGTCTCCCTCTAACACTCTCCTCTCCCTCCAGCACTCTCCTCTCCCTCCAGCACTCTTCTCTCCCTCCAGCACCCCGTTCTCCCTCTAACACTCTTCTCTCCCTCCAGCACTCTCCTCTCCCTCCAGCACTCTCCTCTCCCTCCAGCACCCCTGTCTCCCTCTAACACTCTTCTCTCACTCCAGCACTCTCCTCTCCCTCCAGCACTCTTCTCTCCCTCCAGCACCCCTGTCTCCCTCTAACAATCTTCTCTCCCTCCAGCACTCTTCTCTCCCTCCAGTACCCCTCTCCCTCTAGCACTCTTCTCTCCCTCCAGTACCCCTCTCCCTTCAGCACTCTCCTCTCCCTCCAGCACTCTTCTCTCTCTCCAGCACTCTCCTCTCCCTCCAGCACCCCTGTCTCCCTCTAACACTCTTCCCTCCCTCCAGCACTCTCCTCTCCCTCCAGCACTCTCCTCTCCCTCCAGCACTCTCCTCTCCCTCCAGCACTCTTCTCTCCCTCCAGCACCCCTGTCTCCCTCTAACACTCTTCTCTCACTCCAGCACTCCCCTCTCCCTCCAGCACTCTTCTCTCCCTCCAGCACCCCTGTCTCCCTCTAACACTCTCCTCTCCCTCCAGCACTCTCCTCTCCCTCCAGCACTCTTCTCTCCCTCCAGCACCCCTGCCTCCCTCTAACACTCTTCTCTCCCTCCAGCACCCCTGTCTCCCTCTAACACTCTTGTCTCCCTCCAGCACTCGCCTCTCCCTCCAGCACTCTCCTCTCCCTCCAGCACTCTCCTCTCTCTCCAGCACCCCTGTCTCCCTCTAACACTCTTCTCTCCCTCCAGCACCCCTGTCTCCCTCTAACACTCTTCTCTCCCTCCAGCACTCTCCTCTCCCTCCAGCACTCTCCTCTCCCTCCAGCACTCTCCTCTCTCTCCAGCACCCCTGTCTCCCTCTAACACTCTCCTCTCCCTCCAGCACTCTCCTCTCCCTCCAGCACTCTTCTCTCTCTCCAGCACCCCTGTCTCCCTCTAACACTCTCCTCTCCCTCCAGCACTCTTCTCTCCATCCAGCACTCTCCTCTCCCTCCAGCACTCTTCTCTCTCTTCAGCACCCCCGTCTCCCTCTAACACTCTCCTCTCCCTGCAGCACTCTCCTCTCCCTCCAGCACTCTTCTCTCCCTCCAGCACCCCTGTCTCCCTCTAACACTCTTCTCTCCCTCCAGCACCCCTGTCTCCCTCTAACACTCTTCTCTCCCTCCAGCACTCTCCTCTCCCTCCAGCACTCTCCTCTCCCTCCAGCACTCTCCTCTCTCTCCAGCACCCCTGTCTCCCTCTAACACTCTTCTCTCCCTCCAGCACCCCTGTCTCCCTCTAACACTCTTCTCTCCCTCCAGCACTCTCCTCTCCCTCCAGCACTCTCCTCTCCCTCCAGCACTCTCCTCTCTCTCCAGCACCCCTGTCTCCCTCTAACACTCTCCTCTCCCTCCAGCACTCTCCTCTCCCTCTAGCACTCTTCTCTCTCTCCAGCACCCCTGTCTCCCTCTAACACTCTCCTCTCCCTCCAGCACTCTTCTCTCCAGCGAGCACTCTCCTCTCCCTCCAGCACTCTTCTCTCTCTCCAGCACCCCTGTCTCCCTCTAACACTCTCCTCTCCCTCCAGCACTCTCCTCTCCCTCCAGCACTCTTCTCTCCCTCCAGCACCCCTTTCTCCCTCTAACACTCTTCTCTCCTTCCAGCACCCCTGTCTCCCTCTAACACTCTTCTCTCCCTCCAGCACCCCTCTCTCCCTCTAACACTCTCCTCTCCCTCCAGCACTCTCCTCTCCCTCCAGCACTCTCCTCTCCCTCCAGCACTCTTCTCTCCCTCCAGCACCCCTGTCTCCCTCTAACACTCTTCTCTTCCTCCAGCACCCCTGTCTCCCTCTAACACTCTTCTCTTCCACCAGCACTCTTTTCTTCCTCTAACACTCTTCACTCCCTCCAGCACTGTTCTCTCACTCCAGCATTCTCCTCTCCCTCTAACACTCTTCTCCCCCTCCAGCACCCCTGTCTCCCTCTAACACTCTTCTCTCCCTCCAGCACTCTTCTCTCACTCCAGCATTCTCCTCTCCCTCCAGCACTCTTCTCTCCCTCCAGCACCCCTCTCTCTCTCTAACACTCTTCTCTCCCTTCAGCACTCTCCTCTCCATCCTGCACTCTTCTCTCCCTCAAGCACTCTTCTCTCCCTCCAGCACCCCTCTCTCCCTCTAACACTCTCCTCTCCCTCCAGCAATCTTCTCTCCCTCCAGCTCTCTTCTCTCCCTCCAGCTCTCTTCTCTCCCTCCAGCTCTCTTCTCCCCCTCCAGCACCCCTGTCTCCCTCTAACACTCTTCTCTCCCTCCAACACTCTCCTCTTACTCCAGCATTCTCCTCTCCCTCCAGCACTCTTCTCTCCCTCCAGCACCCCTCTCTCTCTCTAACACTCTTCTCTCCCTCCAGCACTCTTCTGTCCCTCCAGCACCCCTCTCTCTCTCTAACACTCTTCTCTCCCTCCAGCACCCCTCTCTCTCTCTAACACTCTTCTCTCCCTTCAGCACTCTCCTCTCCATCCTGCACTCTTCTCTCCCTCAAGCACTCTTCTCTCCCTCCAGCATCCCTCTCTCCCTCTAACACTCTCCTCTCCCTCCAGCAATCTTCTCTCCCTCCAGCTCTCTTCTCTCCCTCTAACACTCTTCTCTCCCTCCAGCACTCTTCTCTCCCCCCAACACTCTCCTCTTACTCCAGCATTCTCCTCTCCCTCCAGCACTCTTCTCTCCCTCCAGCACCCCTCTCTCTCTCTAACACTCTTCTCTCCCTTCAGCACTCTCCTCTCCATCCTGCACTCTTCTCTCCCTCAAGCACTCTTCTCTCCCTCCAGCACCCCTCTATCCCTCTAACACTCTCCTCTCCCTCCAGCAATCTTCTCTCCCTCCAGCTCTCTTCTCTCCCTCCAGCTCTCTTCTCCCCCTCCAGCACCCCTGTCTCCCTCTTACACTCTTCTCTCCCTCCAGCACTCTTCTCTCCCTCCAACACTCTCCTCTCCCTCCAGCACTCTCCTCTCCCTCCAGCACTCTTCCCTCACTCCAGCACCCCTGTCTCCCTCTAACACTCTTCTCTCCCTCCAGCACCCCTCTCTCCCACTAATACTCCCCTCTCCCTCCAACATGGGTAATGGTAGAATCCAATTCTGCATCATGCTATAAGAAGCAGCGGTTCTCTTCTTAAAAGGGATCCTTCTTCCCTGGAAGAAGCTGCAGGCCCTGCTGCCAGCCGTGCTTTATCAACGCACTGCTTCTTGAGCAATGCGGGGCCATACATTGCACCCTGCGGGTTCCCTATTCATGCCCGGTGTTTTAGGCTAGCGATCGCCTATATAAATGCACCTGGCGCTGAGGTGGACTTATCTGCATCGCTGATAAATGCACATCAGGGGCGGCTCTAGGCTCATGGCGGCCCTGGGCAGGGAGCGCAGGTAGGGGGCCCCGGAAGAGGGGGTCCAGGCGGGGCCCCGAAGAGGTGAGGGGGGGGTCAGGGTGTTTGGAAGTAGAACAGAGCCGAAGGCCGCCAAATTCCTGCCAGGGGCCACAACGCAAATATGTATCCATCCTCAGAGGATTATTATATTAAGGATATATATTGGCGTGGCGGCCCCTGGGGTTTGGCGTCCCGGTGCAGGTGCACAGCTTGCACATGCCTAAGGCCGCCCCTGTGCACAGTAATGTCGTGCGAGTACCTTAGGTGAGCAAGCCTCTGTGTCGGCAGTAGCATTGTGCGAAGTCCTTGTGATTGACAACCGTCATCTCTGCCTCTGGAGAGTGTAATTTATAGCATTGTGTGTAACTTAATCAGACACACTCCTGTGTGTTCATGACTGTAAGACCAGTCAGCCCTAGGGTGCTCTTTCCCTGTGTTTTTTGGCCCTTGCCTCATTTTTCCCAACTTCTTTTTGCTGGCCCTTAGGTCTTCGGGCACCTTATCATGGCTAAACTGTGTTAGGGTGCAGGTGCTCTATACTTCAAACATGGCTGCCACTGGCCCCTGCTACTGCAGCTTGGTCTTTTAGTGTAGCACCCTAGCTGCCAGGAGCAGGCTGGATCCCCTTACAATGTTGCAATGCCAGCCACCCATCCCCTGTCCCAAGGTAGAGTGGGGAAGCTCCCGGAACCTTCCAGAGGAAAGGCGGAGCCTATTTCTGCCGCCTTAGAAAGTGGTCACCTGACCTGGGCATATATAAGTAAGGGAGGGAACTTTTTCTGGTCAGTTGGGGCATCACTGACCTGGGGAACCCACGCAGGAGTTTAAGGCGGGAGGGCCTAGTGAGGAACCTATGCTACTGGGAATGACAGGATTTAGGTGCTGCCTCTTAAGCTGAGTGAGGTGTCCTAGACTAGCCCCCTGATCTGGCCCAGCGGTAGGGAACCCCAGGGTCCATCTACAGTGACTGAGGAAAACTCAGTCAGCCTTCAACTCAACCCCCCCCTCTTCAAGAAACCAACACCTAAGGGCGCAGAACCATCCAAGCGCCAAGAAGACTACTTTCCTTTGACCAGAGACTGCTGGGGGATCGACCAGGTACTGGAGTTGCTAATGCATTATTTGCTCTGATCTAAAGCCTACATAAAAGATCTTGATTTTCAAACACTACTACTGGTGTGGTCTCCATTATCGTGCCCACTCCGTGTCTCAGTGGATGAGTGTGTTAAGTAGCTGCTTTACACGTAAGCTCCTGGCTGCCTTCCTGCTCGAGCCACACTACCCCCCGGAGATCTGGTGGTCCCGGTTCTTACAATGACTATATCTAAACAACCCTTTAGAGACCCTTTAGGGGCTTTTTGTGTTTTTTCTTCCTAACAAAATGCTAGGCATAGTGACCACTGAAGCAAGACCAGTGCAGCCATTTCCGTTCTTAGTCTAACTTATTTGTAGACACTGCCCTGTTCAGATGTTCAAATCCATACACTCACTTCCCAGGTTTCCTGATTCGTGTGTACCCTGCACTCCGTGGTCTTATCCATATGCTCCCTACCCATCGCCAGCTGCTTCACCTGCTGAACACAGTGCCCATTGGTGTATTTATGAATTCGATATATTGACCGCTTCTGGCTTGCTCAATACTGCTTAGGTCAGCCTGCCTTATGCTCCACATCATATGCACAGTTTCATCTTCAGCTTGCCTGCCCTGGGTGTACTCTGCCCGTTCTACTTAGATTTGACCAATGTACAGAGCTTATTCTGTACGGCTTGTTTTGTTTCCTCCCACTACAAACCAAAACACATGGGTAAAAGACATTGGGGCAGATTTACGTTCAAACCAGCATGGATGCCCCAGGAAAGATGCGTTACACAAGTTTACCATTGCGCCACCACAGATGCGCCGCATTTACAATGCGGAGCGTCATGGCACAAGGATAAACAGATGCGTGCCGCATCTGCCGGCGTAAGGTTGGCACAGTGGGCGAGACACAACACCAGCACTGTTCCAACCCTGCCGATTTCCAACATGCTGCGTCACTCCTTACGTCTGCTTCAAGCAGGCGCATTGTTTTGACGCAACATGGCCATAAAAGCGACTCCGTGAAATCTTGTAGATTTCACTGCGTCACTTCTACGTGGTGTTCCGGCGCCGGAACACCCACCCTGCGCCGGAATGCCCACATGAAACCTGACGCTGGTGTCATGTGGTGCAGGACTTTACAACGAGACGCATCTCCCTAGATTGGTCACGTTGTAAATAAGGCGCAACATGGTACATGGTTTACGTCACTGCTGCGTCACAAAAGTGACGCCCCTGCGGCATAAACATGTCGAAAGGGGCTTGTAAATCTGCCCCATTGTCATTTACAACCCCCAATAGCTCAAACTCACAAATGAGAGACCAATTTGCATTGCAAATGCTTGTTTGTATTGCTTACACCTGTGGAGGAGTGTGTTGAAAGAGCCTTCTTTTTAGAACATTTTTGCCGATGGGAGAGCGCAAACTTGTCAGTATCAAGCAATCCCTGAAACATGGGAAATTGGATACATTAACCCCTGCGCTGCGGGTAATATTCACCTGATGTGCTGGGGAGTGAGGGGGGCGCGCACAGTGCCCGCATGCTCATGACGAGCTTAGCTCGTCATGAGGCACGGCGCTCCTGTGCTCATGACGAGCTGAGCTCGTCACAGGTGCATTGGCTCCAGTGGAACGTTCAGCACAGGAGGGGAATTCTCCCCGCACCTGAGCGTTTCACGGGCCATGACGAGCTCGTCATGAGCACCGGAGCGCCGAGCTCAGCTCGTCATGAGCATGGGAGGGGTTAAAGGCCTCATGAAACAGACGTTCAAGGTTTTTGTCAGTGAATCTGTTCGTGCTGATGCATGTCAATTTTAGAGTGCTGTTGTCGATGTTTCAGGAAAACAATTTGTTTCAGCTCGAAAAAAAATACATGGGCTATATATTTGATTATCTGGACAATCATTTGGATTCCGGAGTGTTTTCAGCTCTGATTCTGATGTAATGCTCAACTCAAGTATGGCATGAATTATTAAAAATGTGTTTAGTTCATCAATGATGTTGGTTGTATGTTGTGAATGTCTGTTTGTGACGAACTATGGGCCCAATTCACAGAACTAACTTAAGACAAAATCCTAGACTTACTACTTTTGGTATTCACAGAAGACATTTAGTAGTAGTAAAGTTAGGATTTTGTCTTAAATTTGACTTCAGACTTAAAACGACTTAAGTTAGGATTTTTTCTTAAATCTGTCTTAAGTTTGTCTTAAGTCAAATTTAAGACAAAATCCTAACTTTACTGCTACTAAATGCCTTCTGTGAATACCAAAAGTAATGAGTTTAGGATTTTGTCTTAAGTTAGTTCTGTAAATCGGCCCCTATCATTTTGATGGGGCCACTGGGGGTGATAAAAACCCATTGCATGTCTTGTAGGCCTCGTCAGTAAATTCCATTCCACTCGCGGAATTTGCGGAATTTGGTAAATTTCGCGTTCTGCAGAAAAAGCGGAATTGCCAAAGATTCCGGGGAATTTTTTGCTTGTTCACGCTTTCAAAATGCGTGTTCACAAGATATTTCCCCCTGAGCACGCAAACAGCATTTGCGAACTGGAAAAACGCACCGCGAATGGACAGAGCAAGCAATTCTGCGTGTTTGCCGAACTTTTGCGCGCTCGTGGAGATTTTTTTACCGTTTCACGTAGCTTTGCGTCTCGCGACTATCCAAATTCCGCCCACCCCTAATGTCTTGTCATTACTCGTGAGCGGTTGGATGGGCACTAAAGATTCCAATGATTTATCCCGGCATCATGTAATGATCAGCTCATGTGTGGCGAGAATGAATAAAGAGGTGTCTAATTTGCATCCCTATCGGAGTCTCTGTTCATGACGATCTATTTTTATTTGATGAGCCCCCTGGGGGTGTTGAAAGTCAGTCCTTTTTGTTGTCTTTTTCAGTGAATAGTCTAATTTGCCTCTATTTTGTACTAGAGACCATGTTAGAAATGTGCTCTCTCAGTTCGCTGTGTCCACTCAGGATAGTGGAGATGATCAGATCTTGCATACTGAGTGAAACAAGAATATGTTTTGGTGACAAGAAGGGCTGTAGGCTACAGGTTGTGGAGTTCAGATAAATAATTTAACCCATCAACCACTGTATTGAATTTAACAATAAGCATTGCCTCTCTTTGCATCAGTTTCCTGTCCATGTCTCCACCACGAGGATCCGTCTCAACTTTAGATAGCACAGTCTTTAAGTCATTTTCCGTGTGGTTGTTGTTCATTCAGTGCGTTACCAGTGGAGCTGTGACAATGTTCTTGCAAATCCTTGATTTCTGTTGTATTGTTCACCGTCTTACATCCTGGTTTGTCTTGCCGATATATAGTTTAGGGCATGAGCACAATGTGCCATATACAAAGTTTTTTATTTTAAAGTTGGAAAATGAGTCTTGTTTCCATTTGTTATTGTTAAATGTGAATAAGTATCCTTCCATTGTTTGTTGACAACATATACATGTACCGCATTTGTGGTGACCAACAATGGGTGGGAGACATAGTTGTTCTCTAATTGTGTTCTTAATGAACTATTTGGTAATGCTGCTCGGATTACCTGATCGCCAATCCTGCTTTCTTTCTTCACGGCAAAAAGTGGCCTTGTGAATGATCTGTCTAGATTTTAAACCTGATGGCAATTCTGCTTGATCACCATTTAAAGAAAATTGGTGTGTGGACAAAACATGGTCACACAAACCAGTCGTTCCATCTTTTGTAGTGGAGCTGAGCTTTGTATTCACACAGTGTTAAGTTAACATAAGCTTATTAGCGGTTTAACCCCTTCGATGCAGGGGGTAATTCCCCGATGTGCTGGGGGGCATGAGGGCGCGCACAGCGCCCCCATGCTCATGACGAGCTCAGCTCGTCATGAGGCACGGTGCTCCGGTGCTCATGACGAGCGGAGTTTGTCACAGCTGCTCCCGTTCCTGTGGAATGCTCAGCACAGCAAGGGAATTATCCCCGAGTGTGAGTGTTCCGCGACTCATGACGAGCTGAGCTCGACATGAGCCCTGGAGCACCGTGCCTCAAGACGAGCTCAGCTCGTCAAGAGCATGGAAGGTGTTAAACGCCATTTTTACTTTCCTGCCCTGCTTTGCACATGGCACACACTGGGACTATTGTTTAGAGAAAGCTAAGTATTTTACTTCACATGAGAATACCTTGTTTTCTACACATTTACACTGTTTCATGAGTTTAGTCAGCACAGTGAGTGCCGCGATAGTCAAGGTTATCTCGGACACTGTGTCTGTTGTTCGGAATGATCAGTGCACGTTCTAGACATAACACACATGCAGCTGTGGCCACCACTGATACTGGGGTGTTTAATAATGCACTATTCAGGCATGATAAGACACACTTGGAGAACATTTGCATGCTGAGCGCTTGTGCAGAACTCGATGTGATCCACTACTGCTAATACCAGAGGTATGGGCCCGCCCATGTAATCCCATGAGACCTTCTGTAGTTATAAACTAACTTACTAGCAAGGGAGGGTGAAATCTAGGTATATGTAAAACATGTTTTCATTTAGCATTTTAACATGCTTTCTGCCTTTTTATTTTATGGAATAGTATCTACGCTGACAATATTGTTTCTAATAATATATTTGCTTGTATTAGCTAAGATGCTGCGCTTGAGATCACAGTGTTAGAAATAAACATTTCAAACATGCGCGTGTAAGATTTACTCCTTGTATTGGACTGGTATGAGAGTGTAACGAAAAGGTGCTCTTGTTTTCTGCAACCCCTGAGGTATCCTAAGTCGCATGTTCTGGGTTGACTAATCATTGGTGTTTTTGCTATAGGACGAAGAGCCAATGAGTCACTGATGCTAGTCTGGTAGGGGATCTGGGTACTAAGGTGAGATTTGGTACACCCTAATTCACTGAGGTCCCTAGTCTCTGTGCAGAGTTCTGTGTAGGAGCAGAATCCCTGCAACATGGCGCCCAACGTGGTTGGTCGTATTTACAAGGTGCTTGAGTAGTGCTTGTATTAGTCCAAGACCATAACCCCCTCGCTATTGTTTCCGGTTAACAGTGGTGATGGATAAACCTACCTATAGTTACATAGGTCTTTTCAAGCTTGAATCTTTCAAAACGGTTTCTTTTTTAATTACTACCCAGTTGTGCTACATTGTTTTGCATTGTACTCTTTCTTTCTGTGTCGCAATGGCAAACGTTGACATACCGCAACATAGTCGCATCGATTACTGCTTGGCAGCATCGAGTTTGGTTTAATGGCGCCCTTCCCCATAGCTTACCGGCAACTAGAATAGGTCCTTTGTCCATCCCAGGCGCTTCTTGGCCTGTGTTGGCTGGATTTACCCCTCATCCTCATGCAGGGAACATTCCCACTGGCGACTTGAGGCTCCTGTATACCTCTGCAATCGGGGTTATCAGGGCCCTAGTTCAATATATTACCCGCAATTTCCAGGGCTGGGCCCCTAGTTGTGCGGCGCTTCCAGTCGGACCAAGCGATATGAAGCTTAGTCCGGGGATGGTTAATGCAGTCATGGGCAAGCATCCCCAAGATAAGGATGATATGTCTTTCTGGCTTGCCGAGAAATTTGACCAACTGGAGGCAGTATTTCCTAATTTGAGTCCTGTTAAAACGCACACAATTCTTACAATTAGTTTACCCAAGGACTTGGTACCCGAGGCCCCTGACTGTGAGTCATGGGGTCGGATTTTTGCGGCAGTGTACATGAGGTGCTTCAGCACACCGCCAATGGCTGTCCTTCCCTCGGTCATTAAGCGTGTTCAGGATGAGCACGGACCTGAGTCAGCGGTAAAATTGGGGATGAGACTTGTTGGCTCTTTTGACATAGTTTCCGATCTGGTCCTTTCTAATGTGAAGGGAGATGCGGTGAGATTCCAGGTGTCTAATGCTTTGCGTGAAGTCCCCGATGCCGACAAATCCCCGCCAGTTACTGAGAATTATTACGGCAGCTTATAAGACCATTGGCCATAATAGTTTAGGTGTCAAGCCCTTTTCTGTAAAGGAAAAGAAACAAATCCAGGGTCAGGCGTCAGAAAAAGACACCCAGCCCAAATCTCAAAAGCAAAATTGGGGTAAGAACAAGAAAAAGGGGGGTGAACGGCAACAGAATCAGGAGTCGCGTCCCGCATCACCAGCACCTGCGTCTACTGAACGCACTTAAAAATTTGCGCGACCGCACTACTATTAAGTCACCTGATCGATTTCAGGTTCCTGATCAACGTTCTCCTCGTTCTTTACAGGACACATCTGTGGGGAAAAATATATATCGATATGTTTGCATCAGCCAAATAAGTGAATAAATCCCATATTCTCCTCCACACTATCTCAGACCTACTCAGCTAACCTCTCTGACCAAGCTGCTTGTTCCGTGCTCCTGAACACCCCTCCCATTAGAAATCTATTAACTCCTGACCCCATGACCTGCAATGCCCTCATTGACACATCATGGGTTAACAGCTGTGGAAAGCCTCTGAATCTTGCAGGTTGGCTTAAACTTGCTTTCTGGTCCCTTGTGCCCTTATATTGCTCTATGTTCTGGGCCTGCATGACCCTTCGATTTGTATATGTACAACCGTATTTGGCCTTGGCCACATCTTATGAGTTTACTGATGACTGCACTTTCTGCCCTATATATTCTCCTGTGACTATCTATGAGGGGCAGAAGAAGCTTGTTGCAAGACGTGACACTGCGTCTGCATTCTGCCTTGGCATGCCAATAAACGGACAAAGGTGCAAGAACATTTCCTTGGTTTTTGGGAGGCAGCTGTGGTTTATTTGCTTTGCGTCGCTCTGCGGAGGGTTGGAGGATTTATTGCCCAACCTAATGGAATTATTACCCAACTGGAAGTGGCGTCAGAAGTGAAGGCATTGAAGGACTGTAATGTCGTCAAGCTAAAATAACTTGCTGGCGTGACCTTTCAGTGTCTCAAATGCTCAGTTAGAACATAGTATTTTTTTTAGAAAAAGAGAGGAGGTAGTAACTGGCATCTAATCTAACTAGGGGACGTAGAGAAACATTGATTGATTTTTTTTGTTCATCATTTTTTTTCATTTTTTCATCATCAATTGAATTCTTTTCCATCAATTTTTATCATCATTGAAGTATTTCTCTGTATCAACACCTTGGAGTTGATATGCGACAGGGGTCTACGGGTCCCCATACGTGACAGGAGAGCCTAGACACGACAATAATTTATGACCCAAGAGTAGAGGGATGAAGAGATAAAAACAACCCTCCCGGAGTGTAGCGAGGGAAGCGGTGACCATTGGCTGGCTGCAGGACACAAGGAAATGTTTTTCAATTTTGCACTATCCTGTCATTGATCAATGACTGTATTTAATTATGTTTAGAGTCTTTAAAAAAGTATTGTCCTGCTATGTTTATTTGAAATGCTTCTTTGAGTGATATCATAACAAATTGCATCAGAGAAGTCAACTTGTTTTATGTGGTGTCTGAGTGTTCCACAACTGTATATTTTTTCTCTCAAGTCTCTCTATCCAAATCTTACCAAATTTTTACTTCCAGGAGACAAATTTGTTTATCTTTCAGGGTTTAAAAAATGTGAGTGAAGGGCACAATGGGTTCTGGTAATTCTAAAGGAACTATGGAGGTGGTAAGGCCTCGCATGGTGAAAAAGACAAAGAAATTGTTTAAACAAGTGTCATTAGAGAAGGATTTTAAATTACCAGCAGATGTCCCTGCAGCTCAGGTTGTGAAAGATACAAATTGTTTAGAATATGTAACTCCTTTTTGCGCGCTAGTATGGACGTGGAAAGGGAATGAAGGGCTGTGGCCTAGATTTGGTTCTCTTGAGATAGATGATATTGAACGCTTGACAGAAAGTATACACTTAAAGGGTGACCCATCATGGGATTCACATTATGTAAAAGATTGCTTACAGCAGTGGCTTTCAATTGCAAAAAATAAAGCTCTCCTTTCAAAAAAGAAAGGCCAGGGGAATGCCTCCACTGAATATAAAGACTGTTCTGCAATAGCAATGGTGAATAGTGAGTGCAAAAAGCCTACTAAAAAAGAGCTAGAATTAGCAAAAGATTGGCCCGCATCTTATAGCCAGTGTTTATTGGAATTAAGTAACTATGTGCAAACAGAACAGCATTTATTGTCACTATGGCAAAAGTGTGGGTTTTCAACAATTGAAGCAGACCGGGTTAAAGAAATACCAAATGCCACTACTTCTAGACAGGCTGCTGCTCTGCTATGTATTTGGACGCACCGCCAAGTAAATATTGATATAAATACGTTGAAAAAACTGTTTATTGCCTTCAAGCCTCAAGGCCTTTTTGTCAAACTGGGGGAAGGAACAGACAATGAGCAAATAACTAGTAGCGCATTGACTGAGGAGGAGATTTTGTTGGTTACTGAGGAAGAAAGGAAAAGACAGAGAGTAAATGCAACTAGTGAATTTAATTCCTGGGTCTCTCATAGAGCAAGCAATGAGAACAGCCTCCAAACATTGGGACAAAACATCCAGTCTGCAGGGCCTGTTTCTCCTGCACCTCAATTCTCATCCCCTCTTCCAGCAACTTCAATTTACCCATCACTTTCAGGCCCCTTCAAACAGTGTGAAAGACATAACACACCTGAGCAAGCACTGGCTTCACAACCAAGCTTAGCACGTGTACCTTATTTCCACATATCCCTGGAAAGTGATTTAACTAGGGTACCTGACATACCAACTAACCCCAGAGAGGGCAGTTTTAGAACACCAGTCTTGACTGGGCACTTATCCTTAGGAGGGGACATGCTACATGCTTTTGAAACCCCAGCCCAACCTTCCACTTTTGGTCTGAGTGAAGATTTAGGGCTGAGTGCAAAAGAGAGAAAAGAGGCAGATGAGTTCCAAGAAGAAGTAAACACTGATAGGGAGGAAATACAACGCTCCATTAATAAACTACAGGATAAGCTAGAGAGAAGGGAACGACTGATACATATACGGTCACAAACACGGACCCTAAAGGGAAAGGGTGAGAACTCATATACTGATGACATACTATTGAACACTAAACTAACTGTACCAAAAATAGTGTTAGGGGGGACAGCCATGCTAAAACCATGGACCCCCTTGGAGGCAACCCAAATGACTAAGGACGCGCCTGACCCACTGACTGCCAATTTAAAATATTATGAGTGGCTTCATAAAATATGTATTGCCTATACCCCCCTCCCTCGAGATGTAGAAATGCTATTAAAAATAGGATATGGAAGCAGATGGTCTTTAGTAAAAAGTGCATTCCAAATTCCACAGGAAAAGGATTGGACCATACTGATTAATAATATGGATGTCACAGAAAATAGATTGATTCATTGGTTAGAGTCTATCAGGGACACAACTAATGGCCTAGCAGTTAAACATGGTGATATTTCTCAAGTCACTGCCACGTTGCAGAAGCCAGGTGAGTCCGTGGCTGATTACATCTTAAGGTACAATGAAGCATGGGATAACAGTGCAGGGGTACCATTCACCACAGAGGCCTATAAGGTATTGGCTACGCAAACCCTTATGAATGGATTGCTAGCTTCTGTGGCCCACAGTTGTAAACTACGCCACCCTGATTGGTCCATGAGAATCCCATGTTTCAAATTAAGGTAGGAGATAAAGAGATCGATTTCCTCATAGGCAGTGGTGCAACCCTATCCACAGTAAGAAACAAGTTGGGTCCTGGTAGTGGTGAAACAGTCTCTACTATAGCAGTAAATGGAATGATGATGCATGAAGAATTGTCAGAACCCCTACAAGTTTCTGTTGCTGACTTCACAATGAGCCATCAGTTTCTGCTGTCACCAGATGCACCCATCAATTTGCTGGGGAGAGATCTCCTCTGTAAATTGCATGCAACATTATTTTTTTCAGAAAATGGGATTTACTTACAAGTACCTGAGGACAGGTTAGAATTGGCTAATAGAGCACTCACTGCTTGCAAATTAAGTGAGGATTCTGTGTTATGTGCACCCCCTGTCTTCTCTCTCTCTCCAACACGTTACCAATGGACTCCATTACATGGAGATTTTTATGAAAACATGTTTCGAGGACTGTTTAAATACAGCCCTGACATTGAGAGTGAATTGGTCACTCATTTAGTGCAGTTGACATTAGTACCTGAGCCCATGCACTGTACTGCAGCATTTTTCACAGGAGCAGTGCCTGAATGGTACGCCTACAGGGCAGATAAACATTTGCACTGGACCATGGAGTTGCTTGAGCACACATTATATGTAGGAAAAGAAGGGTGTGCAGTGAGCATTGAACTAGGACTACAGGAAATGAGATTATTTCAAGTGCCAGATTCTGAACCACATGTATCCATAGCTGTAGCACCAGGTTACTACCCTAAGGATTTGGGCCCCATGGTCAAACGCCTTCAGGACTTACCTAGAACAAAGGATTTTACATTTCCATTAGGAATGGTGTCTGTGTTAGGAGATGGAGAAGGGTGGTGTTGGACGTTGTGTTGAACAGAAAGGACAGGACTGCGGTTTTTGACAAACTTGAAGAGAATATGGCTTTACAGCTGACTAAAAACAAAATCCTACAGCAAGTGAGCTCAGAGGTCTGGGCAAAACACAAAAATGAGTCAGGAATATTGAAAACATGCCCTCCCCATAAAGTGACACTTAAAGAGAATGCTGAATTACCTTATGTCCGTCAGTACAGGCTGTCACCTCAGGCTGAGGAGGGAATAAAACCTGTGATTGAATCTCTCTTTCAGCAAGGTATCATTAAAAAGACATCCAGCCCCTGTAATAGTCCTATCATTCCATTACCCAAGGGCAGTACTGGGCAGTGTAGGTTCATACAGGACTTACGACAGATAAACAACATTGTGGTTCCCTTAGCACCTGTTGTGCCTGACACCAATACTATATTATCTTCTATACCTGTAGAGGCAGAGTACTTTTCAGTCATTGATCTCTCCTCTGCATTTTTCAGTATTAGAGTCCATCCAGAGAGCAAGTACCTTTTTGCTTTCACAGTGAAAGATACCCAATATACTTTCAGAAGACTGGCACAAGGCTATGCTGAGAGTCCCACGGTCTATGCGCAGGCAGTAAACAGAGACCTGGATAGCCTACATCTGGAAGGAGGTAGCATCATCTTTCAGTACGCTGATGATCTACTTGTGGCATCTCCATCCCTTGAAGCCTGTGAAAAAGACACTGTAGCGCTGCTGAATCACCTCCAGGAGAGAGGACACAAAGTTTCATTGTCAAAATTCCAGTGCTGCCAAAAAGAGGTGACTTACCTGGGTTATGTGGTATCCAAAGGAACACGCCGCATATCACGTGACAGGATAAAAATGATTCAGGGCATGCAGCCTCCGTCCACCAAAAAAGGAATGCTGTCATTCCTGGGGATGATGAACTACTGCCGCCAGTGGATCCCTGAGTACAGATCCTATGATGTCATCCTGCGACAATGGACACTACAAGATGCTCCCAACAACATTGTATGGACTAATGAACTTGCAGACTGTTTTAAGAAACTGAAAGAGACTTTGTGTACTGCGCCAGCCCTGGAGCTGCCTGGTTACAAACTGCCCTTCCATCTCTATGTATCAGAGCAAAATGGCATTGCAAATGGTGTGCTGACACAGCAGCATGGCTCAGGAAAAAGACCTGTGGCATACTACTCCATGACTTTGCCTGCAGCAGTAACTCGGCATCCAGCTTGTTTGAGAGCATTGGCATCAGCAGCCGTGATGGTCAAGAGGACGGCTCCCATTGTGTTGGACTACCCTTGTATTGTTTACGTGCCACATTCAGTACAGTTGTTGTTATCATCTGCAGCAATACAACATTTTTCGGCGGCCAGGCAAACAGGTTATGAGGTCACGCTGTTGTCTAACACCAATATCACCATTAAAGGATGCCCACCTGTTAATTTGGCAACATTATTACCTCCACTAGGTGATTCAGATGAGACTAGAAAAGAACAAGAAGAGTTGGAGGGTCTGTGAACCAAACTGCAGAGTCTATAAGGTCCTCATTAAGAAACTACACTTTTTGGATTGCACTGAACCAGACCAAGGTGGTCACAAGACACTTAGTGTATTCTAGATATCCTATCAGCCCACCCAGTTGGCGGAGCCTCGTCATGTAGGACGTCTAGAACCAGGTTGGTGCGTCCAAGCCTAGATGAATTGGCTAGACAACACACAATTATGGTTCATACAGTGGAAGTGTCCCTGCCACTGGGCGGTGCTTGTAAAGTGCAGTGCAAACAGAAGAAGTGAATAAGTGATGCTAAAATGACGGTCAAGGCAAAAGAAAAACCTTTTTATTGATATTCACCCGGACGCCAGATTAAAAAGAGATGTTGGACAGTGTGACAAAATCACTGTCTACTTCGCTGTGTTGTTAAATAGGCCAACATGTTTCTGCCAACAAGTGAAACTACACCGGCATTCTTAAGGGCCACTTATATGAGATGTTGCTACTGCAAAGGTACACTCTAATGATATTTATAAAAAGTGAATGTGACAAACCAAAAGTAAAGGACTGTCAAACAAAATGGGGTGGTCACTAGGACCGTCCTACCGTATCCTCTTGAATCATTTTTTGATAGAGGAACTAGTCCCAGCAATATGTGGGAGTCAAGCCTCACCTCACCCGGCGACGGCTCGGAGATTGAGGCCCCGCTCTCTCCGTCGGTACCTCTCGGCTACAACCAAAGCCGAAGGGGAGGCCATCTCTATGTATCAGAGCAAAATGGCATTGCAAATGGTGTGCTGACACAGCAGCATGGCTCAGGAAAAAGACCTGTGGCATACTACTCCATGACTTTGCCTGCAGCAGTAACTCGGCATCCAGCTTGTTTGAGAGCATTGGCATCAGCAGCCGTGATGGTCAAGAGGACGACTCCCATTGTGTTGGACTACCCTTGTATTGTTTATGTGCCACATTCAGTACAGTTGTTGTTATCATCTGCAGCAACACAACATTTTTCGGCGGCCAGGCAAACAGGTTATGAGGTCACGCTGTTGTCTAACACCAATATCACCATTAAAAGATGCCCACCTGTTAATTTGGCAACATTATTACCTCCACTAGGTGATTCAGATGAGACCCCTGACCATGACTGTGTTGAAGGTGTAGAGACATGCACCACACCCAGACCAGACTTGCAGCAAACACCATTGGAAAAAACTGACTATGAGTGGTACACTCACGGTTCCTCCAGCGGACTAACAGACACTGATTACAGAGCAGGGTATGCTATAGCAACAGTAGACACCATAATTGAAAGTGCAGCCCTCCCACCTGGCACATCTGCCCAGCAAGCCGAGCTGTATGCTGTAACAAGAGCTTGTATCCTAGCTGAGGGGAAAAATGTTAATATTTACACGGATTCACATTTTGCCTTTGGAGTTGTCCATGATTTTGGCCGGCTGTGGCAGTATCGTGATTTCAAAACAGCAGCAGGACGCCCCATTCAAAATGGCCCCTTAGTAAAGAATCTGCAACAGGCAATACTACTGCCCAACAGAATAGCAGTAATAAAATGTGAGGCACATACAGGAGCTAATACTGAGATAGCCAGAGGTAACGCGATGGCTGACACAGCAGCAAAAGAGAGCATTGTACAGCCAGTACAGATGGTGCCTTCAATGGAAAAAAGTATTCCAAAAATACAGCTGATTCAGAGACAATTGTTGCTAACTGATGTGAAAGAAGCGCAATGGTCAGCACCACCAGAGGAAGAAAGAGCGTGGATTGATGCTGGATGTGAGTCGAATGATGAGGGTTTGTGGGTCCACCAGGATGGGAGGCCTGTGGCCCCATGCAGTATGTTCCTGCCCCTTACATGGCTTGCCCATGGACCCACGCATATGGCTCAAGGAGGGATGAATGCTTTGATTAGACAAGAATGGTTTGCACCAGGGATAACAGCTTTCACTGCACAATTCTGCTCCCAATGTCTTGTCTGTGCCCAACATGCTAAAGGTCGGTCCCCCGCTACCCATGATTACTTGCCAGTACCAGAGGGTCTCTTACCCAACCTTCAAATAGACTTCACCTACATGCCCCCAGTGAATGGATTCAAATATTTGCTGGTATGTGTGGATTAGTTTTCAAAATGGGTGGAGGCATTTGCCACTAGGAAGAATGATGCAGTAACTATTGTGCGATGCTTGATGAAAGATATAATACCCTGATTTGGGGTCCCCCAGAGCATAAACAGTGACATAGGGGGTGAATTTGTTGCTGCCATTGTGGAAAAGATGTGTGACTGTTTGGGAATAGAGTGGAAACTGCATGCCCCTTACCACCCACAAAGTTCAGGCCAGGGGGAGAGGATGAACTCCACAATAAAACATAAATTAGCCAAAACAACTGATGCAACAGGCCTGAAATGGCCAGAGGCGCTGCCTTTAGTGCTGCATGCCATAAGAGCAACACCATCTAGAACAACTCTCTTGTCCCCACATGAGGTATTGATGGGCCGGCCTATGTCGGTGGGGTTGAGGTTGCCTCTCACAGCATCCCAAGTAGCACTGTTGTGTGCGGATGAGCAGATTTCTGACTATGCTGTACAATTGTCAGTGGTATTGAGGCATCACCATCTCCAGGTGAAGCAAGCTTTGACCCATCCTTCCTTAGAACAAACACACCCTTTTAAACCTGGCGACATGGTCATGGTGAGAAAAATAAAAAAAATTCTCTTACTTCTAGGTGGACTGGACCCCACGTTGTTCTCCTGGTTACCAGAACATACTAACGGTGGAGGGACGTCCCGAGTGGCTGCACGGAACACGATGCAGGGCTGCACCAACAACGCCTGAGGCAGAGTCACCTTTAACAGATGAGCAACGGCCACAAGTGGAGCAGCGCGAAACACAGGACAAGGGGGAGACAGACCAGACCTTTCCTAACAACAACGCTGAGGGTCCTTCATCAAGTGTCCCAGGAACAGTGACACCAACTGATGCTGTTGAGTGAAGCACGCAGGGCAGGTCCGGGAAACCGCCCCTGAACAAGACGACTACGGACCAGGAGGAGAAGCAGATGACAGCACACCACAAGAACTTTCATTATTGACACGTACAGAAAGTACACTGGAACTGAGACAGAAAGGCACTGCCTAACAACATTTTTAAATTCTGAAAGTGACATTTACCACTGTCCAGATAATGCATTGCGTTATGCTAACAATAATTTTGAGTACCTTAATTATGTGTGTGCTACCTGTACTGCAACAACCTGCTGACCATCCCCTCATTGCAGTACATGAGAAAGTTACCCAGGCTTTAGGTCTTCAAAATTGCTGGATTTGTAGAGAGTTATCCAGACAACCCAGCGACCCTATTGGCCTTTATGAAACACCTGTGCCTATACAAAACTATGCGCAAGGAATAGGATGCCTCATATGCAATGTAACCTGGGATTGTGGAGAAGGAAGGATTGGATGGTACACACGGTGTACCATACTGCCAAATATTCAAGCCCAATACCAAGTGTCTCCTACAGTAGAATACGAAAACAAGAAAAAAGCATTTCCTGTATGTTTAAAGCATCGTGTTTCAGGATATAACCCAGCTTCGCGATACTTAGGACATTTAAAAAGTAGCCAGTGTCCTAACATATTAGAATTTGATAATATCACAGGGTATTGGAACATAAAAGACAGACAGTTAGTAAGTAGGAACTGGACAGCTAAGGTACGAGGAAAACAAGTAAACTATGCTTTGCATTACTGGAACATCACTGTAGATGGAGAGACACTGTTAATAACACCTGATGGTCTTCTATATGATCCATTTATTGAGCAAAAGAATAAGCATGCTAGGGCACCAAATGTGATTTCTAAAATATTAGAATACCCCTTATGGTCAGCTCGCTGATCATACAAGGCACCATGGGCAAATGTTACACTTATAAATTCTTCATGGATTGATTACAAATGGTGTGATCAATTCCAAAACACTTTCCCTGAAGGGGTAGGCCTTCTGCTCAGTAAATATCACACATTAGACACACAGTTACAGGGCGGAATGTATTTTCTTTGTGGCACTAAAGCATACAAGGTGCTTCCCCGGCACTGGGAAGGCATGTGTGCTATTTCTTATCTTACACCAAACATTTCAGTAGTGCCACACATTGCAGCCCATGAGCCACTAAATTTGGGGAGTTTTGCTCATAGATATAAAAAAGATATACATTCACCTATTCTGGAAACTAGATGGGGCCTATTCTTTGAACTAATGCGTATATTTATTCCTGGATATGGGGTATATGATTTAGAATTGGCTCTAGTTAATATGTCTGCTGAGCTAGCTGTAGCATTCAATGCAACAAGAGATGCCCTTCAACAGCTGCAGATGGAAATTAACTCAGTAGCTGCCATGACTATTCAACATCGAATTGCACTTGACCTCCTGGCACTACAACAAGGAGGACTGTGCGTTTTATTAAATTTCTCTTGCTGTTATTTTTTAAACAAAAGTGGAAACATAGCAAGGGATAACATAGCAAGGGATGTGGCACAAATTAAGAATGCCGTTCAAATATTCCGTGGAGCAGGGAAAATTACAGATTCTGATGACTGGTCCGGGCTATGGTCATGGCTACCAACAGGTTGGTTAAATCACTTACTTTTAGCGCTACTGGGTATCTTTTTAACAATAGTGATATTTTTGTGTTGTCTTCAGTGTTGCTGCTCCATGGTACAGCAATGGTGTAGTAAAAGCATCCATTCAATTTCCGCAGTTAAAATTCTACCTCCTACAGAGCAGGAGCTAGCCTACAAATATCTCCAAATACAGCAGGATGTAGAGTAAGCACGCAAAGAAACATTTCAATTAATGGCTATAGAGATATAATATAAAAGCATCGAGTATTAGTATATAATGTTATCTGTGTTGAGAAATGAATACCTCTCGGATGGACTACGCCAATATATGCATGTTATTTAAACACTGTGTGATGCTAGTCAAAGATAAGTACTTTTTCGATATTTCTACCATATGTATATATTCAAATTTTTCTTACAATGGTATTTGATATTGCTATCAAAAAGGAGGGATATTGTGGGGAAAAATATATATCGATATGTTTGCATCAGCCAAATAAGTGAATCAATCCCATATTCTCCTCCACACTATCTCAGACCTACTCAGCTAACCGCTCTGACCAAGCTGCTTGTTCCGTGCTCCTGAACACCCCTCCCATTAGAAATCTATTAACTCCTGACCCCATGACCTGCAGTGCCCTCATTGACACGTCATGGGTTAACAGCTGTGGAAAGCCTCTGAATCTTGCAGGTTGGCTTAAACTTGCTTTCTGGTCCCTTGAGCCCTTATATTGCTCTATGTTCTGGGCCTGCATGACCCTTCGATTTGTATATGTACAACCGTATTTGGCCTTGGCCACATCTTATGAGTTTACTGATGACTGCACTTTCTGCCCTATATATTCTCCTGTGACTATCTATGAGGGGCAGAAGAAGCTTGTTGCAAGACGTGACACTGCGTCTGCATTCTGCCTTGGCATGCCAATAAAAGGACAAAGGTGCAAGAACATTTCCTGTATTTTGTGAGGCAGCTGTGGTTTATTTGCTTTGCGTCGCTCTGCGGAGGGTGGAGGATTTATTGCCCAACTTAATGGATTTATTACCCAACAACATCGGCTTCACAATCCGGTGGCGGGGGCGGCGGCAGAGGACGGGGTGACCAGCAGAGTCACGACCAGCCCCGACTGAAAGGCGGCAAAGGCACGCAGGACGATTCTTAACAGAAGAGACCCCAGTTTCAGAAAAAGAAAGTCGCCGCTTTAAAAGCGAGATATGCCACTGATAGTGAGAACGAAGCTTCGGAATCAGACATGGGCGCTGACACTGTTGGACAGCGCAGTGGAGATTACCATAGTGCGAGAAGCCCTGCGTCCACTACTGAAGGTGACAGCGCCTGACAGATATGTTGTTGTTGAGACAGCTGACACTAGAGTAGCTACCCCTGACAGACTTTATGAGATTGTCCTTTTGATTGAAGGGGACATAAAGCGTACCATAAAAGGGGTATTTTGGGAAAATCTAACTACAACGTATGACATTGTGTTAGCGGAGGCTGACTGGCCCCCACCTTTTGTTATTGCAGCTCCGAGAGGGGAGGAGGTAATCTTCCCTAGTTTCGCGCACACAGTGTCTAAGGAGCATGCGCTGAATTTTGCAGAAGAGTGGGCTAAGGCCCTAGCACCAGCTTTGTACCGCACTCATTGTGGGTGGGATAAATACTCCCCCCGACACGAGATTCCCCTACGGTCAATGCCTCAGCCCCAACCACAATATCCCATGCGACGTGAAGCTAAGGCTTCCATGGCAGAAATCCTTGAACAATTGGAATATCAAGGAGTGATTGAAACTTGTGTGTCTCCGATGAATAACCCACTTTTTACTGTGACCAAGCCTGACGGTTCATACCGCTTGGTATTGGATTACCGTCATTTAAACTCGCATAGCCGTACCTGCGCAGTACAGAATACACACGGCTCTGCTTTAGTGGATAGTCTTGTGAGAAAACGGTTTAAGACCACACTTGACATTTCCAATGTTTTTTTTGCCCAAAACGTATCTGGTCTAATTTTCCAATGGACCAGTTTTACCAGTGGCGGCAAACAGAGGCAATTTACAAGACTGCCAATGGGCTATAAGAATAGTCCGGGAGTATTTGCTGCCCATCTCTCCTTTAGAGGGCATCGACCCAGATGCGTGTTCGTATGTGGTTGACCTTTATCTCACTGATGACGAAATTTGGACGTATCTGTGTCGCGTTGACCACATAATCTGCTGTTTTGCGGACTTTGGTTACAAGTTCAACTTTGCAAAGTCTCACATTGCACAGTGTTGTTCTTGGGCTATGAGCTCAACAATGAAGGTCGAGGTTTGGCTCCTCATTTCTTAGATAAGTGTGCACAATTGCGCGCCCTGACAATGCTGAGAAAATTACAGTCATTGCTGGGATTTTTGAATTTCAGGCTTACGTTTATTCCCAAATATGCCCAGCGTATCAAGCCCTTGTATGCTTTGATACAACCAACTTTTATCAAATCATGCTGGCTGCCTGAACATTCAGCTCTTTTGCAATCTTTGCAGGCTGATCTTCTAGAATCAAAATTCTTACTGACTTGTGATAAACGCACCAACCTGGTGATAAGAATCGTCCCTGGGGTGGTGGGTTTTACATACCTCCCCTTTAATGAGGGAGACACAGTACCTATCACTTACAAGTCTCACTTGTACACTTCGCGGCGATTGAGGCTGCGGGTGTGTGCGGGTCCCGCTGACCTATTTTATGCTGATTTTAAAAGCTTTATGGGAAATGTTACTGTAGGAGAGTAGGGTCTGCAATCCTATGATCACCCAGATTTTTTGCTTTTGTTTCACTGGTTTACGACTTTCTCTGGCTGTGGGCCTGCCAATCAGACCCACAGCCTGGCTGTTCTCTTTCTAAATTACGATATGTACCCTAGGTGCATTTACCAATTGGTACTGGGCCACCTTATCAGACCCCGTAACGCAGGGCATAGGTGTACCCAGGGCCGCCAGGGGCTGCAGCATGTATTATGCCACCCCTGGCTGGCCTCCTAAATTTGACACAACTGGCTGCATGACAGCTGGGGCAAAGTCGTGTAATCACCCTTTGCTTTAGGTATAGTAGCTCTATATCTAACCATACAATGGACACCCGAGTTCCTATCAGTCACTCCTATGGCAGGCCTTGACAATCCTGAAGGCAGAGTGCGTGGGCTCGTGTGAACTAGGTTCTGGCCCGAGCCGAGCCCGGTTGCAGCTTGCGGAATCAAGACCCAATGGCTGTTCCATGATAACGCGTACCACATCGGTAACTTCGGTGTCGCGTTATCAAGGCATGTCGAGTAAGGTGTCATACGAATCGGGATGCTGCCCCCTCACCAATTCTGGCGACGAGGTTAGCATTCCGCCCTTTTAGAGGGACACGACATGTACGTAACTGTGAACCCCGGTTAAAGTTAACTAAAGCCTCAGCTCCACAAAATGGATGCTGCCACCACAGACACGAGTCTGACCTCCTGCTGCTGGGAGTCCTTCCAGCGAGGAGAGCTTGGACAAAGGGTTTCCTGTCGAGGGCGGTGTTCGCACCGTCCCAGACAGGGTTTGTGTATTCTGGGTAGGTAGGGCTTTTGCGAGAAGGTGACTGCGGAGTGGCACCCCGGTGCTCACTACGCATCTGCCGGTCAGAACCAGTTCCAGGGGCGCCAGCCCTGGCCTGGGGAAAGTCCGGCAGGGGAGAGGGGTGTAACTACCCCCCTTCCTGGTCCCACCCTTAGGGCAGGACCTAGTCATGTACCCACCCCTTTCTTTAGGATAAAGACCGGAGCGGGGACCCTTCCAAATTAGATCATCTTTGAATCAAGAACTACTTTCTACGAAAGGACATTCGAGACTCTTCTCAAGATTTCTCCCTTGTGACTAAGGAGTAGTCACCCTGCATCAGCGGGCACCATCTAAGAACTCTGCGGTTTGCTGTAAGTCCTTCCTCAAGGAATCCGACGGCCCAGCTCGACGAGAACCGGCTTCCCTGGCACCTCTGACCTCTACCCACGTCATCAGCTCAGCTGTGATCTGTGGGTGCGACGAGACCTCGAGGGACCGGCCATCATCAACACCTGCACGCTTTCTTAACCAGCACGACCATCGAAGTAATTCTCTGGTGAGTGCTCTGGGGTCCGAGAAGCCCCGACCCTGAGCCGCTCCAGCACCGAAGTGCAGTCTCCCAGCATCTCCACGATCTGCGTGGGGCCCTTCTGCTCGCTGCTCAGCACGTTGTCTGGTCACTAGCCGCTGGCTTGTGCCCTTCTGTGACGACATCCGACAATCAACACTGCTGGTCTGGTTGCTCCAGACTGGCCCTTGCTTCCATCTTTGCAAGAAGCACCCCGGGCCCTCCTGGTCCACTCAAGACGGCATCTTAGGCCCACCACGTGGCCCTGAGATCTGCCAAGGCTTATTGCCCCATCCTGGGCCCAGCGACGCCGACAGCATCATCCTTCGTGGGACAGCTCGCACCTCCACCGTGGTCGCCGACAACGCCTCCTGGTCCGTGAGACTGCAGAGCCTAGCGTCGCCCACTCACCTGGTCGAGGTGAAGGCCAACCGGTGCCTTCCTGGTACCCTCTGACTACTGGCTAGTAGTACGAACTTGGTCCCCTCTGCTTTCAGGTATCATCAATCTCTGATCCAGGCTTGGATCTCTACGAACTATTCATCACTGGTCGCCGGCCAGCAACTCCTTTTCTTCCGGCTCCTGGCTCGTCAGCGAAGACCCCGACGCCTGTAAGACTTGTGCAGCCGCAGCCCTCGTGGCTAGGTAACTCGGCATTTCGGTGCCTGCATAGCCTCTTTACTCTAGGGTCCCGAGTCCCTCGCTTCCGACTTGCCTTATCGGGTCCGCCCGAGACCTTAAACTTTCCGTGTCCTCGGACACTTGTTTTAATTGTGCACTTAAAGTATTTTCCTAAGAGATTTGGTTTGTGCTTAGTACCCTGTCCTCATAAAGAGTCCAGGGCTGTTGTGAATCTTAATAAATATCCTGTTTATTTTCATAACACTTGTGTGGTGTCCTTTCACTGGGTGTTCAAGGGGTACATGTGTGGTAAACAGCTGGCTTAACGCGCCCTCTCGAGTCTTTAGCCTTAGACTGCTCGTATCCACGCTACTAGGATAGCTGGTCTATAGGTTGACTTACAACCAAACACCATAAGGGTCGTTGGAACGATACATAGCGGTCGCTAGAATAGCGAACGTTGCATATCGGGCCAACTTCTCACAGTTACTTTAATGTAATAATTTACTTGGTGCACTGTGCTGAGGTTATCAGAGCCTCCCTACCTCTCACTCCTTCGCTCTTGGCCCCGTTCCGCCCCGGCATTGTGCCAGTTGTGCGGAGGTTCATCCTATTGAGTGCCATTTTCCACCTCCTTACACCACTTCCGCCCTGCCCTCCACATCGCAGGTTAGCGGTCTAGTGACTCACTATTGGGTAGCACATATGGTACCCTGGCAGAAGCGCAGCGGATGAGCACAGCGGACGAGCCCAGCGGGAGCGCCGAAATCGTGCCAAAGTCAAGCCCGTCTGCGCCCGGTCGCGGCCGTTCGGGGCCCGGGGCCAGTCATAATGCCCAACTCATTACTTATTCTTCCGCTGACCTTTTAATGCTCTGCCGCTCAGTTCCCTTACAGGCTCACGCCGTAAAGACTGCTTTGGATTGTGGCATTTTTGTTTCTTCAGGTACCCTTAGCCCAGAGATTCCTATCCCCTGTCCTGGGCAGATATCCCCTTGCCACATATCGCCATCACTTGGGGCCACTCCATTGACCGTGATATACCTCAATACACGGTCAATGGTGAAACACCAGCTGGAAATATTTCAGCTACTAGACGATAAAGCAGTAGATATCCTCCTCTTATCTGAGACTTGGCTGACTGAGGACTCTGTCCCTGACATTCTTGCCGCCATCCCCGCCGGCTATTATATCCTGCAATCTAATCGACCTACGGGACAAGCCGATGGGGGGGTGGCGGCCATCATTCGCTCCCAGCATATCTTTACTACCTTAGCCTCTGCGATGATCCCCAGAACAGATAGTCTCATTATCAAATTCACTTCTCCCAGGTCCTCTTTCACGGTTGTCCTTGTGTACAGACCCCCTGTTCTTATGCCTTCTTTTCCTCAACAGTTTGGTGACCTTATCTCTCAACTTATCATTAACCATGCCAAGGTTATGATTATTGGAGACTTCAATTACTGGCCCTCCGATCCCCGGGAAAGCCACCTCTCGGAGGAATTCTCTGACCTTTTATCAGGTCTGAACTGCCACCAACACATTACAAAGCCTACTCATTGTAAAGGCCACATTTTATACCAAGTGTGGACGGCCAATCTTGAAATTTCGTCCCCCGTAGTGACCCCTTGCTCTTGGTCAGATCATTGTTTCATTTCCTTCTCTCTTAATTTGACTATCCCCAGCCGTCCCTCCCCCACGACCAATTTCACTGCTCGGAACTGGAACAGAGCCAATCTTGTGGAACTTCATTCTATATTGGCCTCTACAGTCCCTCCGACCTCCGCTCTGGTGACTCACCAGGCCTCCCTCTTAGAACAATGGCTGCTGTCTGCCTGTAATACTGTCGCCCCTTTAAAAACTATAAAAACTAGGCGACCCCATGACGCCCAGCGGTGGTTTACGGACCAACTAAAGCAGGACAAATTGGCCCTACGTCGGGCTGAGCACCGCTGGAGGCGTAATTATGACCATCAATTAAAAATTGAGTTCATGGACTGTTTGAAAGCCTATAAAAAATCCATCCTGTTGGCTAAAACAACTTATTTTTCCCAAAAAATCATGGAGTCTGCCTCTAAGGCAAAGGATATCTTCTCCATTGTGAATGAGCTCTCTCTGCCAGAGCGCGTCACCTCTCAACCCCAACCTTCACAGTCTCTGTGTGATTCACTCAATGCCTTTTTTATTGATAAAATCACTATCATCAAGAATAATATTCCCCCGCCCTCGTCTTCCTTCCCCCCTTCTTTACCCCACAGAAATCTTTGCTGCCCGGACGTTTGTAACGACAGGATTTTCGGACCAGATAGAATCAGCTCACCAAGACACCACCAACCCAGCCGAAACGCAACTACCTCCCTCCTCAGGACCCATCTATCCAGGGACCTTGGTACCTACCTGAGGATGGGGAATTAACAATATATAAGCTGATATCATCAGAAACACCACTAAATCTATAGGGATTACTAGGAATACTCACTGATTACTAAGGACGTCCATGCCCTACACCACACTCATACCTTATAGTCTTGCGGCAACTCAGACCCAGACTATGCTACCCTCCGACTCATAGTGAAGGGGGCAGTTCCAATAACTTACCATTACACACTGACACACTCAGTGCTCTCTCAAGCCACAATCCTGTGGGTATATGCACTGTGTCCTCCCAGTGCTCTCACTATTTCATACATACACAAGCCACAATCCTGTGGGTATACACACTGACCACAATCAGTGCTCTCACTAATGCCACTCTCTCTCTAGCAGCAATCTCACTACACACCGTGTCCCTCCGGTGCTCTCATAAGCCACAATCCTGTGGGCATACACACCAGTTTCCTCCCTGGTGCTCTCAAAAGCCACAATCCTGTGGGTATACACACTGACCACAATCAGTGCTCTCACTAACGCCACCTTCCCTAGCAGCGATCTCACTACACACCGTATCCCCCCGGTGCTCTCATTAACGCCGCTACACAACTACGATCACTTTCCTATGAATACCTTCAGCTCTCTCTCTCTCTGTTGGGAGTTTCTCTCATACATCTAATACCTACTGGGGATGTCTCATATATTTTATGTGGTACACAAGGATGGCCAAATTACACGGTGTATGACTTATTATGTAATACAAGTTCTCCTCTCCCCCTCATTATTCAGTTACCATTTACCTGGACGGGAGTTGCATCCGTACACATAACAGCATCTGACTAGAAGAAAGGTTAACCTTATCATAAAACAATAAAACATACACACTGGTTCACTAAGAACTGGGGTTCCTTTCTTATAACAATATCAACAATATAATACTGCACTATAACACATAGCCTGAAAAGTAAAAGGGGAATAGACACATACACAGATCTGCGGGGTCTCTTTATTATAATGGAAAGCTTTATTACTATAACACATCCATATGTAACTAACAGGGACTGTAGAAAGCTAAAGAGGGAATGGATTATACTGCACACCGCTGAAAGAATAAGGATTAGCAATACAGTAGGGGAATCTAGCCTAGGAAATAAAAGCACTAATATAACAGGACAGATATCACCTGATTAGTATGAAGTCTTGCTCTAGCTGTCATCTGGGTTCCTCTCTTGTCTGTGCCTTGGCTCATCTCAGATTCTCCCCTACACTCGGGACACGTATCTGCGCTGATCACTCTGCACTGGATTCCTCTCCCCCACGAACTGTCTTCACCTTCAAACTTCAGTCTAATGATATAATTTCTGCCGCTCTGATAACCGTCTGCTCCACTAGCTTCTTCACTCTGTCTGAATATCCCAGCTCCAATGTCCAACTCACTCCAGCTGCTCCCACAGACTAATCCACGATATAACTTCAGTCTCTTCCAAAAGGTATCACTCCAGACTCCAGCTGATCACAACTCCTTCTGATAAGTAACTACTTCTGACTGCTTCCTTCAGCTCCAAACATCATCTGCCTTCTCTCTCCAGCTCCAAACACCATCTGCTCACAACTGCTTCTGATAACTCCAGCAATCATCTGTCTGCTCTCTATTCCAAACACCAACTCACTTCTCTCTCCAGCTTCAACTGACTGACCATTCTCTCGAGCTCCAGCTCACTGACTGACTGACTGCTCCGCCTCTTCTGCACTTCGCTAATGTGGAATGCTCTCCCCTCATGGAAAGTTCCAGTCATCAGCCTGCCGCCCATCAGATCCTTGCACCACTCCGCGTCAAGGACACACACCCAGCCGGCCGGCCTTTTGTGGTGTCTTCGACACAAAGAATAATACAGTCTACTGATAAGGGCCGGCCCAGGCCGGTTCTCTCCAAGTGGACAGTACCTCATAACTAAAACATCACCTTTACCCTGCAAGCATCTCAGTCTGCAGGGACAGAAAGCAAAATGGAGTCTCTCTAGTTCTGGGCCTTGTAGGCCCGAAAAGGACTTAACTCTATCATAATACATACACAAACCATACCAATATGTAATATAAAGTCCGGACTACAGGATCCACCCTCTACTATAGGTAGGATGATGAAAGGACACATAATTATGTCAAAGCCAATAGGCAATAGATGGATTAGAGTCAGGAATAAGGGATCTATCATCATATAAAGCAGTTATCCTCTAGTTTATGCTTCTAGGTCTGACAAAAGGCCTGGAAAGGACCAACACAAGCCAAGAATAGGGATCCAGGATGGTAGCAAGCTTAAAGTCACCATCACTCAGAAATAGAACCAAAAACACGGTCACTACAACGTTTTTCCCCCAATCTCCCTTTCAGAGTTCTATTCACTACTGCATAAAGTGAGTTCTGGCTCCCCTAACGATTGCTGCCCTCCGCAGGTTCTTAGGGAAATCTTCTTGGCCTGCCCCGACCCTCCCCTGGCATTACTCAATAACTCACTGGCGACGGGGGTGGTCCCGGACTCCTTTAAACAAGCAGCTGTGATACCAATCCTAAAAAAGACCAATGCCGACCCCACGGTCTTGAGCAACTACAGGCCCATCTCCCTTCTCCCCTACTTGGGGAAAATCTTGGAGACATATGTCACTCGCTGCCTGAGCGCTTTTATTGAGAGCTAGTCCTTCTTGGAGGCCCAGCAAGCCGGTTTCCGTCCTCTCCGTTACACCGAGGCGGTCATCGTGGCTGTTATGGATACCCTAAGAAAGGGCGCCGATAATAACATCTCCCAAGCACTTGTCTTGTTGGACTTATCGGCGGCCTTTGACACGGTCGATCATGCAATATTGATCGACCGTGTCAAAAATGCTGGTATTCAGGGCATAGCTCTTGAATGGGTTAGATCCTTTTTGGACAGGCGTTCTCAGGCAGTGCACCTGTCTACTTTCTCAACTTCTTGTTCCTCCCCATCCTGCGGAGTCCCACAGGGCTCCGCTTTATCTCCTTTGTTATTTAATTTGTATATGCAGCCTTTGACAGTTTCCTTGCGCAAATCCGCAGCCACTATCTTCAATTACGCGGACGATTTGCAGCTAATTTTTCCCATCGACACCTCCCTTTCCTCCCGTACCAGCTTCCATTTTACTATCCTTGAGATATCGGAATGGATGTGCCATAGCCGCTTAAATTAAACCCTACGAAGACCGTGCTTGTGCTGGTGGGTGGAGCAGCCAATCTGTGGAACAACAGCTTTTGGCCTCCCTCACTGGGGCCTCCTCCCTGCCCCGTCAACTCAGTAAAAAGCCTTGGCGTAGTCATCTCCAGTGACCTATCTATGAGGCCCCAGATTAGTGCTGTTACGTCATCCTGCTTCTTCCACCTGCGCAGGATACGTAAAATCTGTAGATTTCTTACCAGAGATGCACTCATCCTTGTTATCATGGCCCTCGTTACGTCGAGAATTGACTACGCCAACACTCTGTATGCGGGAATCCCTGCATACCATCTCCACAGGTTGCAGCTGGTGCAAAATCAGGCAGCCCGCCTGGTCTATCATCAACCCAAGCACCAGCATGTTTCGCCGCTACTGCGGGCCTGCATTGGCTTCCGGTGGCCAAGCGTTGCATCTTCAAACTGGGCTGCACAGTCTTTAAAGCTCTGTCTGATCTGGCCCCTGTTTTCACTTCCTCCAGTTTTAAGCGATATGTCCCCTCCAGAGATCTCCGTTCCTCCTCCCACAACTTGTTAGTCATCCCTAAATTCACACGTAAAAAACATGGTGGTTCTTGCTTCTCTTTTTTGGCCCCTAAAACCTGGAACTCCCTCCCATCTGCCTTTCGGCATTGCCCTACCTACGATTGCTTCCGTAGGATGCTGAAAACATACCTCTTCCAGTCAGCCTACCAGTAATTCCCGTTCTTGCTCTCCGCATTTGTTATGAGCGCCATGAAACCGCTTGGTGACCGAGCGCGGTATAAATTTTTTTAACATAACTCTTCAGCTGAAATGCGGTTTTCCACTGTGGAAAAAGTTTTGACAGCAGTGCAAACGGCGATTCTAAAGGAACGTGCACTGTCCCAGGGAAAACGCATGTTGGTTGTTACCCGGTATCCTGCCCTGGAAGCAGTGACGAAAGCCAGTGTACCTAATTCTAAAGCTTTGCACCCATGGTGGATACAATGGGCCACATCTTTGACATCTCCGGATGTCACATTCATTTTTTATGCCTCCTTGCAGTCGCAGGAGTATTTACAGTATGAATTAGTTCATCTGACTCCTTTGACTATGCGCCCTTTGGAAGATTTCCATTGTATCATTTACACTGATGGTTCTCCGTAAGTTGCGCATGGGTCTAAGCACGCATATATCTCAGCCTGCGCAATTGTGGTCGGTACGATGGTGAATGGTGAGTTCAAGTCCGATGTTGTGCATACACAGACATTAGGGGACTGTACGGCACAATTGGCAGAGCTCCGTGCTCTACTGCTCGCATTGGAATACGCAGATCCTGGTGTGACAACTCTTATTGTAAGTGACTCTTAGTACAGTGTCCAGTCTTACAATGATGATCTGTTCTTTTGGACTCAGAATGACTATCGAGATTCCAAAGGTAGCACGATAAAACATAAAATGATCTGGGTTTGAGTGGCTGAACTTAAAGAGCTACTGCCGCTTGTGTATGTAATTCATACTCTTGGTCATCAGCGTGTAGGAGTTCACGCTGTTGGCAATTCTTTGGCCGATGAGGCCACAAAATCAGCAGTATCGACATATTTAGTTGCAGCAGTTACACTTTCCAAAACTAAAATTGATGATGACATCAAGGCAGCAATTGCTGCTACTGAGGAGGGAAGTAAATGTCCTACGGGATTTCCTTCAAAGTATACTTATCACTTAAGTCCTGATAAAGTTCCTCATGTGAAGATACTCCACGTTGGTGACAGATTGATTCCCAACGCGGACCGCAGGCCTGTGCTGATTACAGCTGCTCATGAATGTGTTGCGTCTGTGAATGCAGGTGTTTTGGCTACTGTTTCTCAGCTTCAACTACGTTTCTGGTGGCGGGGACTGTATAAACAGACGCGTGATTATGTCCTTCAATGTGACATTTGTCAGCAGATTAAGCCTTCGACTGCCACGCGTCCACCTCAGACACAGTTGTACATTTCTAATAAACCACTTGCTTGTGTTTATTCAGATCACTGTGGTCCCTTTTCTTCTGATACTGCGTATAAGTTTATCTTAGTTGCAGTTGATTCTTGCACACTCTTTATTTGGGTGTGGCCACAGCGCAGCGCTGATTCACGAACTGTCATAAGAGACTTGCGTGTCTTTGTGGTAATTTTTGCCTGTGGCACCTTCCATTCGGACCAGGGTCCAGCGTTCGCCTCTAAGCGTACAAGGATGCCATGTGTTCGTTGGGGGTCCAAGTCAAGTTTTCGTCTCCATACAGACCAAAAGGTAATAGTGTTGTGGAATGGATGAACCGAGATTTAAAGCAGTCTTTGACAGCGAGAGGTATAGGTACTGGGAGGAACTGGCTAGCCCACCTCAATGGCGTACAACGTGCACTTAATAATCTCCCTAGAAGGTCTCTGGGTGGGCGAACCCCAAACGAAATGCTCTTTGCTATCAAAATGTTCGTCCTGGACCTTGAAGGTCTAGACCGGGTGATGGCTGCTACCCCCTTTGATGTAGATGAACATTGTAATGTTTTACAGAATCTACAAAAGACGAGAGACAGTTTTGCGAAGGAACACTTGCCCTCCACGTCTGATGCTGCGTTGCAGATCCCGGTAGTTGGCTGGCTACCCCGAGTTGGAAAACTGGTCCGAGAGGAGATCGAGAAGAAAAAAGAATGTTGTCCCTCGTATATCGAGCTCCAGTTCCTGTACTGAACAGTCATTTTACCTCCGCTTCCAGGTCGTTAAGTAAAAAGGTGCATTTCCATTGACAATGTCAAACTACACCGAGTGGCCGATACTTCTTAGTATGACACCTGCAGTCTCTTGTCCGGCTATGCTGAGGAATTCTGTTTTGGCATCGGCTGCTAGGAACAGGCCTGCTGATGTTGTTTTAGAAATGCCTGCAGTTTCGAGTCCTTTATTGAATATCTCACCTGATGGATAAAAATTAGATTTCCTCCTATATACAGGAGTATCGGACATATATATTATGTTAGCATGATGTAACTATATCCTCTTTGCTTCATATGCATATAATATAACCTATATATGCATTAGCTGGTAGGGAAAGGGTTATCCTTCTATTGTTCATGCCATCCTAATGGAGTAGGCCCGGAGCAAGACAGACGCCATCTTGCTGTGGTCACATGTTACTCTCCAGCAGTTGTCAGGTCCCAATTAATGTGAGTTACTGAGAGCAGCAGAAAGTAAACTGTTTTCTCTCTCTCTGGAGACTCAAGGTCGCATCATTCCGGGCACCAGGACGAAAGGGAGTCACCCCTCCTATCCTTCTCAGTAATAAATAGTAAAGCTTTGTATTAATCATTTGTGCCATATATGGTCCTTCCTTGGGATTCAAGGGCCTAGTGGTGATTTTCCATTTACGGTGACATCCTGAGTTGAACTGAAAGTATATATGTTCAGGTTTGACTGTAAGCCAGCAGTTTTCTCCGCGCACCTGATGGGTGAAGGTTGGAGAGGCTCCTTGAAGGAGAGTAGGGTCTGCTTCCTATGGTCACCCCCACTTTTTGCTGTGATTTTCTGGTTTTTTGACTTCAGTGTAGCTGTGGGCCTGCTAATCAGACCCACAGCCCAGCTGTTCTCTCTCTAAATTGATACCATGTACTTCAGGTACATACTTGTTTGGGTATTGGGTCACCTTTGTGAGCCCCTGTATAGTGTACCATAGGTACCCAGGGCATAGGTGCATCCAAGGCCTACAAGGGGCTGCAGCATGTATTATGCCACCCCTGGCTGGCCATCCAAACTGACACCACAGGCTGTTCACTCAGCTTGGGTAAGGTGGTGTAATCACCCCTTACTTAGATATAGTATACCTATATCTACCCATATATATAGACACATATGCACCTTTAAGTCACTCCTATGGTAGGCCTCGACAGTACTGGAGGCAGAGTGCCCCTCTGCAGTTTTCAGAACCATCTCCTTATAGCTTTTCTATGATATAGCCATACCATATACTATTAAGTGCATTATAATCCTCGCGGTTAATGCTAACTTTGGTTTGGCTTTATCAAAACACGTCGTGTAAGGTGTCAAACACTTTGGAATACTACCCCGCCACCAGTTCTGGTGGCGGGGGTAGCATTCCACCCTTCTAGAGGGAAAAGACATGTATGTTACTGCTTTACCCGGTTAAAGTTAAACACAGCCCCAGCATCACAAAATGGATGCTGCTGCCACAGACACAAGTCTGACCTCCTGCTGCTGGACGAAACTCAGGCAGGGGAGGCTTGGACAATAGGTTTCCTGTCAAGCTAGGTGCCAGCACCTCCCCAGACAGGCAGATGTGTTTTGGGACAGGGAGGACTGCATCAGCAGATGCTTTTTGAGACACTGCTTGGGGCACACAAGGTGCTCCAAGCATAGCCCGGTTCAAACCAGTTGCTGGGGCACTCCAGCCCAGCTCTGGAGCAAAACTGGACAAAGGGAAAGGGGTGTAACCACCCCCTTCCCAGGTCCACCCATAGGAGGGACCTAGCAGGTAATCCAGCCCATTTCTTAGTATAAAGATAGGAGCTGTGTCCCCAGAACTTTAGATTATCCTGGAACGAAACTTTGATACAGAACTCTTGGACCTTCGACGTTCTATTTTGACTAGAAGACTGAAGACATCTCAAGGAGTGACCACCCTGTGCAAACAGGCACCACCAGTAACTTGCCAGTCTGCTTTGTCGATGCTCCTGCCGGAACCTGAAGACTCAGCGACACCGGAACTAGACTTCCAGACTTCTCTGACTTCGACCCACATCCACAGCAAAGCTGAGACCTGTGGCAGACACGAGAGATATGGGACCGGACACCCTGGACATCCTGCATTTTGCTAACAGCTCAACTACTGAGGTACCTTTACAGTTGTGCATTGGGGTACAAGAAGCCCCAGACAAGAGCGCCATTTGCTCTGAAGCTCAGCCTTCCACACTCCATAAGTGCCACATGGGGCCCGCTCTTGCATTTCAGCTCAACGCATCTTCCCGATTGCTAGCCTGTTGGCTAGTGAGCTCCCTGAAGACAAACGTTTAAAATCAAACTGCTTTCCTGGTTGCTCCAGGCTTGCTTCAGCTTCCCTGCAAAGGAAAAGCTCCTCAGACCTTGCTGGTCTGCTCCGAAGCCAATCGTCACTTCCTGCATGGATTGTGGTTGCCAAGGCTTGTTGGGTCCAGTCTGGATACCGATACCGCAGTCAACTAGATCTTTTGTGAGACAGTTCGAACCCAGCTCCTGGTTATCGCTGACACCTCCTGGTCCTCGTGGCTGCAGAGACAAGCTGTACTTCCTCACCTGAGATTATATCAACATCGCCTGGTTCCTTCCTGGTCACTTGCTAGTGACCCAGACTCTGTCCCCTCTGCTTTCAGGTTCTTCACATCTTCGATCCACCCTTGGATCCACCCGGACACTCTTACTCTGGGCGCCTGCAGCACTTCTTTGCAGATCTCCATTGAAAGCATCGACGAAACCCGACACCAAAATGCACCTATGCACCCGGCTTCCCTGGGTAAGGTAACACGAGTACTCCAGTGCTCCCGTGGGTCTTTACTCTCGAAGTGTCCTAGTATAAAGGGGTTTTGTCGTAGTCCATACGGAAGTGCCCTTAAACTGTGACTTTGTAACTTCTCCGTTCTCCATTATGTCAATGGTAACTCGCGACTGTGTTTAGACACTGATTTGCATATGGCCATGTCTTAACTGGGGTGGTGTGGAGTGCAATAAAACGATGGATTTAGGCCCAGATCTCTGTAGTGGGGTGAATGTATGACATTGTTCTGCATCCTGTCCATCAACTGTTGTTTTTGCATGTGTTTAGACACTGCATGCATCTCCCATGGGTCTCCTACCTCCTAACCTTTGGTTGTTTAGTGTAGCCCCAGCGATTCCCTAGGCCCTAGGCCAACTACTATTTCTGTAGTGGTTCTTATACTTATGGTTTGTGAGGCCCCTAGGGCATAACTGTATTTGTGCACCGTATCGTATGCTAATTGAGTAACTTGTGATGTACTTCTATCTCTGAACTCATAAAGAGTGCAGAGGGGTTGTGTTAGAAATAAATACATATATATTTGATATATACCTTGTGTGGTGTCCTTTTATTTGGTATTCAAGGGATTATAATTGGTAAAACAGCTTGCTTCACATGCTCTCTAAAGTCTTAGCCTATGACTGCTGGTCCATGCTACCACTAGGATAGCTTGTCTATAAGGTTGATTTTAAGACCACCATCAATGAGGGTCGTTTAGACTGGTGCAAGGTGCCCACTATAATAGTGGACATCATATGCCAGGCTAACTTCTCACACTCCTCTATAGAGTATTTTGTGTATTAAACGATTGACCCTTCTTCACTGCCAACTGACTGGTTATTTGGTAATGATATTGGGGCTATGTGGTAGGTATAGCCCTTTATGTTATTTTTCACTGTACATCAGTTGGCAACTCCGCCGGGACTCCACAATAGGGTCATCCTCCTGTAATCGGGTAGAAAGGACAAAGAAAGGGGAGCTCTGGTCGAGTGGGTGGACTGACCGAAAAATTCTGGCTTACTCCGCTCTCCCGATCAGGGAGCCCCAGCTACTAGTGACCCTTCGCCGAAGCTCTACGGGCGTAACCCGGGAGCTGACCGTATTGGTCTCCAGGAGTTGGCAGTGGGGAATACGCAATTGTACCTGTGTGCACCAGGTGAGTGAATTATTTCTGATGACTTTTGGAATGCGCTGTTGAGCAGTGTTTTTTACACAGTTAACTGTATTGGATTTGGTGGTCGGTGTACCACGGAGAACTTTGGGGGTCTGACGGGGCAGCATTGTGACTACACGGGTAGACACCCCACGGACTTGTTTTGTGAATAATAGAGGCATTGTTCAGACACCTTGGTGTGGCACGTGTGGTACACACCCGGCCGGACTGTTCTCGGAAAGACCTGTGGCTGTACCTGAGTAGCCGTTGGGACACATCTGAAGCGACGCTAAGGCAGCGGGCTTAGTCAGAATAGTCCCGAGGGTGAACCAGAAAGATTTTGGGATGGTCTGCAGGACAGTTTGTGGTCAATACCTGTCTGACAGTCTTTTGGTAGTCTTTGGACTGCTTGATTTTGAGTATCTGTTTGGTCTGGAATCTGAATTGATTAGTTCTCCATGAACGGGAGTCGAGGGAGTCCGTTCTTTTGTTTGGAAAAAGACATGTCGCTTTGAAAAAATGTTCTTGGTATATGTATATGTATGTATTGTTTTGTCCGTGTCCTGCCCCTTATCTCCTCTTTTATTTATAATTGCTTTGGAACCCTTTTTAACGAAAATTAGGTTAGATGATAGCATCACTGGTTTTGGTCTTGACAGTAGCCAGATTAAAATGTTTGTTTATGCTGATGACATCCTTCTATATTGCTCAAATCCTTCTACTTCCCTTCCTGCTTTTCTTTCCCAAGTTAACACTTTCTCTCAATTATCCGGATACCGCCTTAATTCCGACAAATGTGAAGATTTCCCATGAAATATTCTTTGTCTACAACAAGATTTTATCTCTACTGGCTTCTCTTGGGAAACATCTAAAATAAAGTACTTAGGTTTATGGTTTGCTCCTACTATCCCAGAAACATTAAAAGAAAACTTTGATAATCTTACCAAAACTTTATCTGTTTCCATTGATCGATGGCACCCGCTTTTTCTCTCCTGGTGGGGACGCCTAAACTCTATTAAGATGATGCTTTTTCCGTTAATTCTCTACCTTCTGTCCATGATACCTGTTCATATTCCTGGCTTTTACTTTTAAAAAAATGACGCTCTACTAAACAAATGCCTTAGGAAAAATAAAACACCCATAATAGCTCTCAATGCTCTCAAAGCTGACAAAAACTCTGGTGGTCTCAAATTTCCAGATTTTAAATAGTACCATTATGCTATCTCTCTCAAACAATCTTCTCGCTGCCTTTCTCCTGATCAATGTATTCATCCTCCTCTTTGGTTGAATGTAGAAAAACATTTTATAGCTCCTTTTCATTTTAATGAATCCCTCACTTTTTCTAAATATATTTCCTCTTTTCGTTCTCAGGATTTCTCCCACACACGTAAAATATGAATACCACTTCTTCCGTCCTCATATCCTTCACTTTCCTCGTTGAACCAACAACCTATCTGGCACAATAACTTATTACGTATCAAAGGTCGTATCTTTTATTGGAAATCTTGGAAACTTAAAGGTTTGACTTGGATTTCACAATTAGTTCTTAACAATTCCCCACAATGTCTCGCAGATCTTTAGTTAACCTTTTCTTTACCCTCCCCAAGGGAGGCGTAAGGGAGATGCAACGGGGAGAAATATCTTTATTTCTCCTTCATTTTTTGTTTTTCTGCATGCTGCATTCATAGAAAGAGGAAAAGCCTCTTGTGATTATTTTTGTACAGAAAGCTTTCCCTTCCTGTCCAAAAATAATCATCCCCGCAACGCGGCCACCCTTGCACCATTGTGCAAAGGTGCCTGCACTGGCGCAGGCAACCCATTGTTCGCGGGCGCAGGGGAAAAGGACAGGAATGCGCTGTATCTTATAGACACGGTGCATTCCTGCTCTTTTCTTTTGCCGTAGGGTAGCACAGCAGGAAGACCTGCAGTGCTGCAACTATGGCAAAACCTCATAAATGAGGCCCAGGGTTTGCAGGCGCACCGCTGTTAAAGGTGTCAGCAGAGCCGATGGCTCGCTGCAGAGCCACTGCGACCGCGCCTGGCCTTTTCACAGTAGCGAAAAAGATCACTGCAAGGCATTTGCGAGGAAGCGAGCCTGCCGTGAGGCGAGCTCCCCACTCCCGAGTTATACCAACAAATCTTGCATTTTCATAAGAAACCATTGGTGCAGTTTGAAGTTCAGAATTAAAGTTTTGCTAAGGAATATCTGCTTTCAGATGCTTCGATTAGATGCTGTCAGATTTGACAGTTTACCCAGTCGCACTCTTCTGGGGAAATCAATCCCTTCTATCTCAATACAGTTCAAACATAATGCTAACAACCTATGGGCCAATCAAGTCTCACAGCCCATTTTATTACTGCACTGCGCTAACCTAAGGACATTTACATATTTATCTTGGCTCGAGTTCCTAAAGAAAAGAAAGCAGGTGGTGAACGTGACATAGTGGTTCCCAACTGTGGGCCATATTATCAAGTAAGTGGGCTTTTTTGGTTAACATGGGATTCTATGGGAATTCACAAGGGCATATCATCAAGCTCATTATTGCCGCTTTAGCGTCAGTTTCCTGCCGATAAAAGCGGCGATAATGTAGCGCTCCTTCTTGATAATATGGCCCTGTGTGCTTGGTGCACGGCGCCCCTGGCAGGTTTTGACGACGCATCAGGGTGCCGCGGCGCACACATTGGGAACCGCAGGATGTACTGTAATCCCATCAATTCAAATTGTTGTTAGTGATGTCAGAGCATTCTTTAACTGGGCAAACAGCAATGAAAGGTTGCCCACATATTTTATTTAAGTCGAGTTGCTTTTTTGTAGGTTTATCCTTGTATAATTCATCAAGAGGTGTTCATTTAGTGAGCCATCTGTCATTATGAGGCATGTTTTGCAGTATTTTTTTCTGTGCTGTGTGATTTTCTTTTTGTAACCCTCTTCTTTATGAAACGCTCAGTTAATGACCCGAGGGAATGTCCTCCGGCCAGCCCTTCGCTAAGAACTTACTGAGGCTTCACCCAACCGGACATGGGCTTCTATGGGAATTCACAACGGCATATTATCAAGCCCATTATTGCCGCTTTGGCGGCAGTTTTCTGCCGCTAAAGCGACGATAATGTTAACTCTGTTTCTTGATAATATGCCCCCCAATTTTTTAAGCAAAAAACTTTGTTTCTGCTGCCTCCCGCAGGAACAAAAACAAGCATTAGCAACTTCAAGACATGTTTCAGACCAACAATAAATAAAATCAAATATTTCACAAAGAGTTTGGCTTAACGTCCCTCAAGGAGCGTTATGGTTATTTCACTAACTCACAATTTCAGAATTGAAGCATTTTCAACAGCAAAGTCGTGTATAAACGCTACAAAACTTGCAGCGTGGAAGGTAGCACATCTTTGGCCCTGGAGACTGGAGGGCAGATTTACAAGCCCCTTGCGCCACTTTTACGGCACTTTTAACATGAGAAAAGTGACGCAAAGGTAGAGCAAGTGGCTTGTAAATCGGCCCCTGGGTCTTTCTCTTTTTGTCGGACACTCCCTTGACCGTTTTGCCTGAAATAGACCTGTTTACCTGCAAACATCCGTGGCAAGTAAATAAGACATGCATTATGTTGCCTAAGAAAATGCATAAATATACAATGCGCTACATGTTCCCTTGTTTGGAGATGTTAAATGAAACAGAAACACACAGGAACCTGGCAAAGATGTGTGACAAATGCTTGCTGTACTCTGCCTAGTCACTGAAGGAAACATATCTCCTGCGGTGCACGGGGCATTCCTTTTTAGTATTTATGACGGGAAATTGCTCAAGAGCTTGAAGCAATGCGTCCAACACATTTTTAAAAATGTGTCAGCTAACTCGGCTGTCTTTGCTAGAACTATTGATCAGTGTCATCACGATGTGAGTGCTGTGGCAATTTTCTTCTGGACCACTCACCATAAGAAACAAGCACATTTAGGTCCCTTGTATTTATTTCGCAAAATGTTGGAGACCTATGTAGATGCGTGCAAAGTAAACAGATTGTCTGTTTTGTGGTACGTTTTGCCTAACCTTTGTCGAGACATAATCGTCATCAAGCGGATAACATCTTAAAATACAGCAAGGAAACGCTAGCAGCGGTTTCTTAAATACCAAGCCAGAGGCCTGCTCTGGGTCCCTATTGGTCAGGGCTGGACTGACTACCAGGCAGTTTGGAATGCTGCCAAGCCAGATGCTGATTTCACTGCGGTGGGGGCTGATTTTGTTCATGGAGACCTGCGGGTGCTTCGAAATAATTAAAGCAAAACAAATGTTATTTAGCACATGCAGCCCCCAGCTCAGCAGCATTCCAAACTGCCCTGTAGCCAGTCTGGCCCTGCCCACGGCCCGCTGGTGGAGGCATTTGCTAATCATATGCAGAAGTCGGAGTTCCGATGCCGGGATCAGGGAAGGCACCTCCCTCATTCAAGAGAGCGGGCCACAGCAGCGCGTCTGAGAACCACCGCTCCACTCTAAAATCACTTTATGGTAACTTTCTGGAGGGCCAGCGTAAATGGAAGCAATTGACAGGGTCGCAACTGAGATCACAATTAAACTTGCTTGTGAGTTCTCCCACTCTAGTTCCATGACTGTAAAGCAATGTTTTACAAATAGGTTTCTAGACCAAAATCCAGTTTTCAGTTCAGAAAAAATTAAACACATTCGAACCAAATTGATTTAATAACAAGCATTGGCCGCATGCGCGCCTCCCTCTTAAAGTGAAAAAAAACCAAGCCCTGTAGTTGTGTGTGTGCGACTCAGTAGGTGGGAGGAGGGGCGCTGCGCGATTTACTTGCAGGAGCGATAATTGCTACCATATGGCGGTGCTCGCTCCCGCAAGTAAATCCACTCATGTGCACATGTTGCCATTGAAGGCAATGGAACGCTTGCACGTGTTTGGCTGAAAAGCCATGGTTATCGGAAAGGGTATTTTAGCCTTTGCAGCGCATGCCCGCTGCATAGGCGAGACCTAAAATAAAAATATTCTCAATAACCTGCAACATATATAGTAACCACCAACAAGATCAGCTATTTCATTTGTCATTGTTCTGTGTTAAACTGGAGACATATGCTTTCTGATTTCCTCACAGACTATATAGGAGGCATCAAACATTCTATATTTCATTTAAAGCACTGGGTTAATAGAAAGCGTATCAAAATGCATAGTTCACCCTATCTTGGTGATGGGGAGAATCCTTGAAACAGTCACACACCGCAGCACACCCAATGCCCAGTCTGTTTATAAATGGTGTTGTTCACTCTATGATGAGTTTAAGTCTGTATTCGATGTGACTTATGTTTTATTAAATGTGCCCTACTGTGTGTGGGGTGTGCATACTATGCAGTATGAATAATAACCAAAACTAGGTATTCACAGGATAGAACAAAACTCAAATACTTTAAAATGAAATATCCTATACAAACCAAGATAAAGTGACACTCTTGCACACTAGATTAAGAGGCACTAGAAAAATCCTTCCTTCATGCAGGTATCCCAGGCTCTGTCGTTTAAGCCTCTAACCTAAAATCCTCTACTCAATCCACATTGTGAGTGATCCCACCAACAGAAATTACCTCTCCGTTGCAGGAATCCGACTCCTACAGCGAATGCTTGAAACATACTTAGGCGCAGGAAACCCAAAGTTACATTCACAAAACTGCACACAATGTTTGATTTTAAGTCAGTATTGTTTCAATAGTCAAAAGATGTTATCATAAAAAGGCTGGTGGAATGTGCAAGACGCAATGGGGGGGGGGGTAATCGACCGAGGCGTTGGTGGTTCATTTCCATCACACGCTTTGAATAAAACACAACCAACCGAACGATAGGTGTATGAAAAAAAAGAAAGACCAACACTAGTTTGTTACAAATAAAGTTGTAACCAGTAATAGGCATTATCATCAGTGCTCACATAAAACATAGTATTGGAAAGCATGGGGATGTGAAAGTATGTCCATCCTGTCGATCACACCTGGTACCCACATCCCCTTCCGTGCTCCCGTCGGCACTCTCTCCCCAGTGCTGCCGTCGGTCAACGGCCGACAGAGCCCCGCCCACTCAATAGAACGCCTGCACCACGGCGGAAAAACCGCCGCGGTTAAGGAGTTAACGATGAACGTCATCCCTATCCCTCGGCAGCGCTCAACTCAATCCATATAATTCATTCAGTAAACTGCCATCCTGCCCTCTCCTCCATCAACTTGCTATTATTCCAGAAGAAATGGTTAGCCCAATGAAACCCAGCCTTGACCCTTAGAAGTCCTAACTATTGCTTAGCCATGCACATTTAAGCCAATGCACTTCGATCATGCAATGCAGCACACCCTTCCATTCACCGTTTAGAGGTAAATAATTCAGACTACACAAATTCCGATCTACAGCTCCACATCCTATTTTTAAAATGCGAGCTCGGGCGATGTACCTCAACCTTGACTAGAGGCACCAAATGATTTTACGGCTATGAGACACAGTGCCAATATCGGCCACACTCGCCAGCCTTCCTGCAGCAACATACATGTCACATAAATAAGCAGACAAGACAACTTTTCGATGGGAAAAAAATTGCTGCAGGTTTATTAGCATACCAAATATGTCAACATGGTGGGTTATCTTACAGAAGATCCACAGACAAGCCGCCCCTCGCGGCCTACCACCTGATGGGCCAAATTGCATTGTGGCCTTAGCCAATCGGTGCTTAGCGGTTGTGGTGAGGGAATAGCCCCTCCCACCTCCGGTGAACGATTAGTCCACCCTATTACACACTCCCCTCCCTATGAGGGGCGGAGCGTTCAAACGACCCCCGGTTGTACAGGTTTCCAACCGCCCGTAGGACAGACAGGGCACTGTTGCACCCCAGGGTCCACCGCACAGACTTCATTGGGATATTAGGCCTCAGCACCCTTTGTGCTCATGGAGAGGGTACCCCTGAGTACCTTTCCACCTCTGGATTGCCCTGTAACTCCGCCACAGCCCTGGATGTGGTGACCCTCGTAGCCAGGGCCACCCACCAAGGCCAGCACTCCTACTTACATCCAGGGCCTCCCTTAGATCTAGGAGGAACAAATCCATGCCTACTCTGGAGAGATGCACTCCATCGTCCTCAAAACACCCTGTGCATTTGGCATGAAGCAGCCCGTGCCTTATAAATCCAAACCCCATTTGTTCTGTGAATTTACGCATTGCACTGTTCACTCTCCTGGGCGCAGCCTCCATTGCTTGCCCAGATCGGGCTCCTTGCCACCAAAGCCGTGGAGTGATCTCGGACCACCACAGTTCACATGTCCCTAACTGGTTGCTTAGTTTGCAAAATGTGGACTTCATGTTTTAAGCAATGTCCTTTTGCCCAGGGCCGTCAGGGCGTACCCCCCCCCCCCCCCAGGTGTATGACTAACACGTTGGGGGGACAGGTGACTCCCCCAGTTCCTGCTGTAGTGTGCCCAACAACCCATTCCATCGCATGCCCAGGTATCCCAGCCATGTTATCTCGGTGTTGGAAAAGCCATGCCTCCACTTCCTGTTTTCCGCCCACTGTGCCAACCTGCAGGCGCCCGAGTGGCCAATCACCCAGACCTTTGTTCCTGGCAAATAAAGAAATGTAATGTTGCAAAACGTTTATTGACAAATAAATCGTAAATCGTAAGTCATACGTTCTTATATAGCGCCTTTCACCATAAGGTCTCAAGGCGCTTGCTTTGGGAACCCGTCATGGCCTTTCCCTGCGAGATTACCCCTACTGGGCATCCCCAAGGTGAAGACCAGGCATCCCATCACGGTGGGGCCATAGTGGAGATTAAGCAAGCTATTGCCCAGAGTTGCAGAGTGTGAACCCACGATTCGAGTAGGCACCGAGGCGAGAATTATCAAGTCCGTGGACATTTTGAGCTCAAGGCCCTGCCGCATCGGGAATTTAACCCTGGTCCCGGGTCTGACCTCTGCATCAGGGACTGCCTCCTCTAACCGGTGAGCCACACTTCTCCAAAAGACAAAGCCACACACCAAAATACAAACCAAAAATACACCACACAACACACTGCTGTTAGTCACCGAGAACCAGTTGCTGCCAGGCAATTAACTTTAGTGGCTCCTGGCCATACAAAATTGCAAAAGAAAATGACTTCAAAACACACTTTTGCCCGTCACCAGGACACGGTTGTTGACAGTTCTAAAAGTTTGTGGGCTCATGGCCTTATGTATCTTTTGAAACAGTGGGATTTTCAATGCCCCACCTGTTTGATACCGTCTGCTGGCAAGCCTTCCTTAAACGCTGTAGTTGCTGCCCCTAGGCAGAAAGAATGGCTGCAGAAATGCTTGCCAGGGTCCTTGTTGCCAGACAGTGCCAGGCACACGTGCATTATGTGTTCCACCTGGTACTTTGTAAGGAGCGTGCTGTCTGCATCGAGGAAAAGGTAACCGTCTGCTGCTGGGCGCAGGGCCAGATAGGCGGCGACCAGACTGACTGGACAATACCTGCCATCACCCAGACTGTGCAGCCAAAACACCCTACTTTCCCCACACTGATCCGTCTTTGACCTTCTTAGCGTTATTTTGAGGGAATCACCGGAGAGCACCACATCTTGTACTTTCAATGCCACCCCAGACATGTCATTCTTGGCTCTGCCCACCAACTCGCTAATCCTAAGAGCACCAAAGAAAGCCCGGCTGAACCTGGCAGCAAACAATGCCGCCTCAGTCAAAAGCTGAATGAGTAGCCTTGTGCATCCCTGGTATTGGTGCTAGACTGCCAAAATGGCGCCAGTGCAAGGGAAAAGGACAGGGGTGCGCCATATTGGATTAATGCAGCCTGCCCTTTCCCAGTGGCGCAGTCTGCTGCCCTGTGCCACTCAGTTCTATGCCCCTTAGTGTAACTCAATAGTAATGAGTTGCATGCTCACAGTGCTTGCAGGCGCAGGTTGAGACTTCGTAGCACTATAAATACACACCACTGTCTAGATACACCCACACATCTGCAATGATCGATCGCAATAACCAATTTAGCTTTCAGAACATAACAATAATGCATTTGGTCCCAAAACATTAACCTGCGTTTACAAGTGTGTGTATATTTAGATTTCTTTTTTACCCTTGTCCCTGGCACTCAGGGTCACTGTTTCATGCTTCGTCTTCTGGGGGCCAGTGAAGCACATTGTACAGCTAATATTGATTGTAAATGCACAGAGGCCTCCCGCACCCCCTTGTGCTTAGGAGGAGGTGGGGCCGGCTCCTATGGGGGCAGAGGGGGGGATCCCTTGGGCCTGTCGGGGGCAGGTGAGGCCTTTCATTGGAAATTCAACATTTCTGAGGAATTGCAAAATAAACGACATATGGACAAGAGTACGTGCCCTGCAGGGTTTGTTTACCCACAGTGCCCCCCCCCCACCCGCTGCTGTGCGTTCTTGGCTCTGTCACAACTACTGCTGGTAAAGTTACTGGACTTTCTCCACGGGGGTGAGGTAGGGGCATGCGTGGGATGGAGAAGTACATATTCACTGGAAAAACGCCAATCTGATGTTTACCTTCGGTGGAAGAGCGAATTCCAATGTCTGCTAGTGAGACCAGCCGAGGGAGGTCATGTTTGCACCCATGGGAGCGCCTTGTTAGTCTCAGCCATGACTCGAAGCGCTATTGGCTGTTTGCACGACTAAGCACTATAAACATACGACCACAGGTAAACCAAGGCAGCTACTGTCACCCAGACCCATACCTGCCACATTGAAGAACAATCTCACAGTGTGAGGAGAGGGCGGTTCCTTATAGGAGGCAGAGCCTGGTGCTGAGAAGTACCTAGGAGGCACTTTTGAACCCCACCAGGCCCCCAACTCCCCTCCTCCCCCCCCCAAAAAAAGCTTGCTGAGGCTGGTGCCGATGTCCTGGGGTGTTTTCACACCAGTTAATGGACTTTGGCCGTTCATAGACTCTCCAAAGAGCTGGAAAACCACTATTTGCAGTGGTTTTCAGCTTGTTTTTCCTGCTTCCGTGTGATATCGGCTCCTCCGTGTGATTGGACCCAATATTGTGTGTGACACCGTGGCACCGTGTGAGTTGGCAGGTATGCAGACCCATAAACCATAAACCCTCCAGGGCTAGGAGTCTCCCCTTGTGGCACAGGTCAGGATCCTGGGCCAGTCTGGAGGTTCTTCCTTCCAGCTGCCCATGGTACCAGGCTCCAGCACCAGTCGTCCTCCGCAGACCAACCCCCAGAAAGCTCCTCTTCCTGTGCAAACTCTTTTGAAGAGTTTGGTGAGGGCTGGCAGGAAGTCTCTGTTTGCCCTATCAAACAGAGACACATCACTTCTCTGCCCCTGCTCCCTCCTTCCAGCCCAGACCTCTGGGTTTGTTCATAATGGCGTTGTCCAGGGGTCTAATGCCACATGGTCTCTGAAAAGCTCCTTCCCCCCTTGCTGCCTTCTCTCCAGAGCAGCTTGGAGCCTGGCACCAGGTGACAGCTGCTGATGGAATAACCTGTAGCTCCACCCATTTTCTCTTCTTGGAGAAGAGGCCTGCACCCTTGGAATGCTTGTTGTGAAGGGCTAGTCCTCTGATGCTACAGCTTGGGGAGGAAGGTCATTAATCCAGCTTGGCAGGGTCAGTCCCAGCCAGGCTGGCAGGGTCACACCCAGTCAGGCTCTGGTTATGAGCTGCGTCAGAGGGATATTACATTTCTGGATGACCCAAAAGAAGTGCAAATATGACTTTGTACTCTGCAGAATACTTCCTCTCACCTAAGTTACAGTGGACGTTAGTGCGTGTCCAGGGCCGAACTGGCCATAGCGGGCACCGGGCGTTTTCCCGGTAGGCTGCTAGGACGGGGCCGGTTTTGTTACCGGGGGTCGGCAATATCGGCCCCCGGTAACAAAATCGCCCGAAAGCGGCCCTCGCAAACTGCTTGGCTGCACTCTCCCTCACCCCGGGGGGGGGGGGGGGGGGGGGGGAGGGGCGGATGGAGCGGAGCAGTTTGCCAGGGCCGGTTTCTGTACCCAGTCCGGCCCTGTGCGTGTCTGGAATTTGTAGGCCCTAGGTAAGTGAAACTATTCCAAATGGTCCCCTTCCTCATAGGGGAATAATGACGTGGTCTTTCAGTGAAAAAAGTAAAGCACACTGACTTTCCCTTATATGTTTCTTCCCATTGTATACAGCCTATCTCATGTCACCACCCAGCTCTGCATAAGTCCTGCCACACCATTCACTTTGTAGCTGCTCCTGGGCTGTGCACGCCAGGAATCTCCCCTGCGCAGGCCTTACACTTGCGCACACACATGTACACACATGTCTGCATGCAACCAGACTGGTGCCCTTTACTCTGGCTGCAGCGCAGCTGCCTAGTCTCACCAGCGGGACACCGGTAAAATCTACATGCGGTCACTTTCATTATGAGTTCACTGTGGGTGAGTCACAACTTATAAGGCTCTCCCACAGTAAAAGCTCAACAATTAGGTGTTCAAAAAGCAAAAAATTTGGCCGGCTCATATGGTCAGAACCACCTTCTAACACCCATACATAGGATACAGTGCACCCTGCCTTAGGGCTGAACACCTGCAGTAGTGGTGACTTACCTATATCTTATGCAGTGCATGGGAGGCACATTTTTTTTGTTTTATATGGTCCTGGCTAGACCCAGAGGTATCAGAGCACTTTTCATGAGGAGAGTTACAACGTTACACATTCTTACAGAAGGTACATCAATTACAAGTTACAACCGTTGGTTCATGGCGTGTAGAAGGGTAGGGGGGTAATGTGAAAGGGCAACCGGGAGGGAGATTAAGCGGAGCAGAGGCACAAGGAAGAACAAAGCAGGCATGGGGAGAGAGATTCAGGGGAGAGAGGAAAGGAAAAAGGGAGGCAAGGCAAGAATGAAAGAATGAAAGGAGGGAAGAGGTGGGGGAGAGGGTAGAAGGCATGACGAGGAGACGAGGGGGTAACTGTGTCCGATGTCCGGCTGGGTGGGAGACGGCTCCCTGCGGTAAAGGGGTCTTTCCCAGACTTCCATTTTGTGTGATTTCCTTGTCGCGGTGGACTCTCTCAGCGGGGTTGCTGAGGCTCCAAGGCATAAAAATGCTGGATTCCTCCCCAACAGGGGGAGAGGAGTACGTTGGTCACGGGCACACTTAGAAGAATGAAGGAGGGAAGAGGAGGGGGGGAGAAAACCCAGTGTGGACACAGTGTACGACATCCAGCAGGTAGGAGGCAGTTCCCAGAGTTAAGGGGATCAATCCCAGTCCTCTACTATGTGAGACCCCCTTTTCACTGTGGACTTTCTCAGAAGGGTCTCTGAGACTCCAGGGCAAAAATGCTGGATCCATCCCCAACAAGGGAAGTAGGAGTGCTTTGGACAAGGGCATACTTAAGGGGGCGGTATTAGGGAGTCAGGCTGGTAGGGTTACATAGGTTACAAGTTACCAGTTGTTACAGAAGGTGCGTCAATTACGGGTTGCATCCATTGGTTCATGGCGTGTAGAGGGTGAGGATTTGGACGAGTTACAGCGTTACATCAGTTACATTACAGTTAAATTTGTTGCTAGAGCAGTCAGTAAACATAGGAAAACAAGAACGATGGAGGGAGGAAGAGGAACATAACGGGAAGATGAGGAAGAAAACAATGTTTGATATCCAGCAGGGTAGGTGTCAACCAAGGGGGGTGACTCAGAGTCAAGCTCCTCTATAGCTACATGTGATGGCTCCACCAGGCAACAACTAAATGTTACTCTAGCTCTGCGAAAAGCCCAAACAATTCTGGATTCCGCCCAGGGGGCAACGTCTTAATTCTATCAAAGTGTGGTAAATTAATTCAATATTACCTCATCTCAGAATTTCTATACTTAATAATCATAATTTCAGTCAAAGCAAGGAGAGGAGTCCGTGGTGCTCGAGTACAAAAAAAAAAGGGTCCAGTAACTCGAGAGAGAGCTCCAGCACCAAGCGGGTACAGGAGTGGTCTGCAGCTTTATTCACACATCAGAATATTTATACAGTTTTCAGTCAATAGGCAAAAGAAGAAAAGAGAAGTGACAAGAAAAAGGGAAGTGACAAGCAGTAATTTCCAACAGATGTGTCAAGGTAGGGGCGTGTCTTGTGTCTCGTGAGAGGGCATGTGATGTGTGGAAATGTGTTCTCTTTTAGTTGAAGGCCCTTACTCATTCGTGGGTTTATCTCTGGCTTAGAGACAAGAACAGGAACCATCTTGTGTAAAACAGGAACTATCTTGCTGGTTCTGGGAATTGGCTGAACCACAAGAGTCAAAAAGAGGAACTATTTTTTTTTTTTTTTTTTTTTTTTTTTTTTTTAAACCTTTATTTACAAATGCACAGTACACAGCGTCTGCCTACAACCCCGCAGGGCCGGCCGCTATGACAAAAAACAGGCTGAGCGAAAAGTGCAATACGAGGCAGCACGTTGCTGGAGCAATCTCTCACATCAACATTATCGGCAAGAGCGTAACATCATACAAATAGGATAAGAAAGGTTTAATTTTATGTTTTTGTCGAAGTGAACACTAACAAACAAACACATGGTATCATTGTGGCAAGGGTTGCTGGAGGTGGGGGGGGGGGAATGAATGTAGGAGAAACGACGATGGCAAGGGGGGGGTGGAGCGCGCAAGAAAAGCATATGGTGAGAATAGGAAAGGAACGTAAATCACGGAGAGGAGGGGAGAGGGACCTCGTAGTCAAGTGGGGGAGAACAGATGTCTCCACGATAAGCATTCCAGGGAGCCCAAACCCTGGACCACTTCCCCGGACGCCCCCGGGCCTCATATACCGTCTTCTCTCGGAACATGGACCAGTCCATGTTCTCTTTCCAGGCACTCAACACTGGCGGTCTAGGGGAGCCCCAAAGCTGCGCAATATCCCTCTTCGCGATCATATTGCCAAGGGTGACCCAAAGTGTCTGGGCAGCAGTGCAGTCAGACGGTTCCCATACATTCAAGAGACAACGACGCGCCTCAGGAAGCAATGGGACCCCCGTGACACGACTCATCACATCATGCACCCTAGACCAGTACGCTACAATCATCGGACATTCCCAGAGAACGTGAAGAAAGGTACCATCCATCCCACACCCACGCTTGCATCGACCATCCGAAACCAAACCCATTCGCACCAGACGCATTCCAGTAAGATACACGCAATGAAGGATTTTCAATTGGACAAAGCGAAGTCGTGCAGGAATAGCCACCTCCTTAGGGGAGGACACGGCGGACTGCCAGTCTTCGTCGTCCAATTCGAGTCCGTCGGCCGTCCAGGCAGCCCGGAGCTTCTCGAGCTGGTCAGTTCTGTTATTAATGAGCTTCTTGTAAATTAAGGAGATGGTACTGTCTGGGACGTGGCCATCTAGAACTCGATCCTCCAAGGGGGAGGACTGCGGAACGTCCGTACCGGGGGGGAAGACAGATGACAAGGCATGCCTCACCTGCATATACCGGAAGTGCTCCCTATCATCGAGCCGGTATTCTAGCTTCAGCGATTCAAAGGACTTAACCGCGCCACGTGTCCACAGGTCCCCCACCGTGCTAATCCCAATCATGTCCCATTTCTCAAACCCTTTCGTCTTCCACAGGTTGCCCAGACGTTCCGAATCATACAGTGGCGTCATACGTGTCAGTCTACCACCCCAGCCCGTGGCCACCGTAGCGTCTCGCCATGCCCGCACCGCACATTTCGTTGGGCCCGTAAGGAGTCGGAAGGGGGCCTTAGAGTACAGCGCCCTATTAAAGTTGCCACCGGGCAACAGCTATTTATCCAAAGCAAAGGCAGGAGCGGGCTCCGGAGCGTATGTCGCATGGTTAATGGCACTCAGGTGTGAGGCCCAGTAGTATCGTCTAATGTCCGGCAGCGCAATACCTCCGTCGTACCAGGAGAGCGTGAGCTTGGACAAGGCAATGCGGGCACGGCCGTCCCAGATAAGTTGCCGCTGTAAACTCTCGACTTCATGGAAATAGCGAGCTGGAACAGGGTCGAAGAAATTTTGCAGGGCATAGAGGAATCGAGGGAGCGACATCATTTTAAAGAGCGCCGCCCGGCCCAATGGAGATAAAGGCAGATCGCGCCAACGCCGAACGTCCTGCTTCAGTCTGCGGAGTGGGGCATACAAGTTCCGCTCATAGCGGACCGAAGAAATCATGGATACATGGACCCCAAGATACTTAAAACCGTCCGTCGCTACCAGGATGGGGAATCTGCGGGGGAGAGGCGGCAGAGTACCAGCTATGGCGTAGACACAGGACTTGGTCCAATTAATGACAAGACCCGAGTTTTTACCGAAGGACGTGAGGACGTCGAAAAGAACATTGAGCGACTTCTGAGGGGAAGTGAGATAGAGGAGGATGTCGTCCGCGTACAAGGAGACACGATCCTCAAGGTCAGGGGACCATCGGATCCCTTTGATCGAGGGTTCCCACCGGAGCCACGCGGCCAGAGGTTCGAGTGCCAAAGCGAACAAAAGCGGAGAAAGAGGACAGCCTTGACGTGTGCCACGGCCCAAGGGGAAGGGGTCCGAGCACCGACCATTCACCGCGACCTGGGCTAGCGGCTGTTCATAGAGAAGCTTGACCCAAGCGATGAAATTGGGGCCAAAGCCAAATTTAGCGAGGGCTGCCCATAGGTAGGGCCATTCAATAGTGTCAAATGCCATCGTGGCATCAAGGGAAGCGACTACTGCTGGCTCGGCGAGAATAGGAGCTCTCGCGAGGACACTGTGGAGCCTACGCAAATTAAGAGCAGTGTTTCTGTGGGGGATGAAGCCGGATTGATCCGGGTGGATCAGGTCACAAATCACAGCAAGCATCCGATTGGCCAGCACCTTAGCGAGGATTTTGGGTTCCGCATTAAGGAGGGAGATGGGGCGGTACGAGGCACAACGGTCACGAGGTTTGCCATCCTTATAAATGACCACTATGGTAGCGAGGCGCTGCTCAAGGGGGAGGCATCCAGCCTCAACCGCCTCGAGGAACATGCGACGCAGGTGGGCGGCCATCTTGTCGGGGCAGAGCTTGTAGAGTTCAATGGGGAGTCCATTAGGGCCCATTGCCTTACCCGAGCGAAGGGAACGAATTGCAAGGGCAATCTCGTCGACAGTAAAGGGGGCCTCCAGAGCGAGGCAGTCCGCATCAGACACAGTAGGCAAAGCAATGTCACGTAGGAGTAGCCTAGAGTCGGCCTCATCTCGATCACTAACAGGCGTATAAACCGTACGGAAGTGGTCAACAAAGCACTCAACAATCTCACCCGGATCGGAGACAGTCACACCAGAATCACGAACAATGGAGGGAACAACACGACTCGCACGCTCAGTCTTATCCAACCACGCAAGAAGCTTGCTAGCCTTGTCACCCACATCATACAGTCGACCAAGTTGATTAGACCGCATCAATTTAGCAGCATCCGTGACACAGGCTTTATAGTCTGCTTGCTTTAATTCCAATTCATGCAACAGTGCAGGCGTGTCATTCCCACCCAACTCACTTTCAAGCGCAGTGATTTCAGTTTCAAGGGCCACAACAGCCTCCCTCTTGACCCTACGCTCGGTGGCAATGAGTGACAGGGCGGAACCCCGAATAACCGTCTTAAAGGCCTCCCAGAGAACAGTGGGGGAAGTGACTGAGCCCATATTCTCAGAAAAATAGCAATCTATTGCCTTAATCAAGTCTGAGCGGAGCCGAGGGTTTCGAAAGTGCCAAGGAGGGATCGGGGGAACTCTGTTACCAGGAAGACCGCCCACAGAAATCGTAATTAGCAGGGGGGAGTGGTCCGAGATACCCCGGGGGAGATGCCGAATCTCACGAACAGTGGACAAAGTGGAGGCTAACATAAGAAAATAGTCGATGCGGGAGAGGCTGCCGTGTGCACCAGAGTGAAAAGTGTATTGGTGGAGTGTGGGATGTAGTGAGCGCCAGACATCAACTAAACCAAAAGTGTCAGCCATTTCACTGAGCCACATCTGGGACTGTGGCAATACTCTAGGGGGTAGCCTGTCGCAGTCGCCGGACATGACAGAATTGAAGTCCCCGCCCAGGACCAACAAGCCGTCTGGCAGCCCAAGGAGAGTCCTGCCTAAATCAGCATAAGTGGTAGCCTGCAGTCCCGGGGGGATATAGACAACAACAAACACGACCTGCTTACCCTCCCACCTCCCCGAGACAGCAGCATACCGCCCACGCTCATCAAGGATAACATCGTCGATAGCAAGAGCAAGGGAAGACCTTACCATAATACCCACACCCCGGGAACCCGAGGTGAAACCCGCATGTGCAACCAGTCGATAACCCCGGCGGTCTAAGGCCTTGCAAGCATTGCCAATCAAGTGGGTCTCCTGAAGAAACACAACATCAGGGGCGTGGCGCCTCAAGAATTGCAGTACAATGCCCCGCTTAATCCTGTCACCCAAACCATTTACGTTCCAAGAAAGAATCCGCATTTCACCCCCTCCCATTGCTACAAAAACATTCCACACCCACCCCCCAGCAGAACCCACTATGAAAAGTCATTGCAAGATGTGAAATACCATGTAACAAAGAACAAAACAGATTAAACAAAACAGAACCCAGTCCCCAAACACCAACCCCAAGACCCAAACCCGTTACAACACCCCCCTCCCTGCACCCCTGCTGACTAAAAAGCCACCCCCAACTGCAGTGTGCCTGTCGCCCCATACTTCTACACAAAGAACCCCCCGAGGAGGAAGGGAGAAATCACCCGTTACCGCACCGCCACGGGCAGAGTCATTAGGGAATAAGTCAATGTACACAGTACGTTTCATAGTCTCAATCGGAACCTCTAGGGCCGCTGTTACTCCTGGGCCGCTGCACCACCTTCCGCACCACCAGGGCCTCCGCTCCCAAAGTCCTCTGCCGGCAACGAGTCCAGCCAGTCGGCTACACGTTCAGGTTGATCAAAGAAATAGGCACGCTCCCGATATTCGATCCGGAGCCGGGCCGGAAACAGCATGGCATATTTCAGTCCCCGGTCCCTTAGACGACGCTTCACTCCAAGGAAACCTGATCTTTGCCGCTGCACTTGAGGAGTGAAATCGGGATATATGGAGACAGAGTTATTGTCATACTTCAGGGGACCATGTTTACGGGCGGCCTGGAGGATAGCATCCCTGTCCCGGTAGTGAAAAAGCCTGGCGATGATAGGCCTCGGTGGGTTCCCCGGCTTCACTTGACCTCCAGGAAAACGATAGGCGCGCTCCACGGCAAAGAACTTACTAAGTCCCGCCGGAGCCAGTTGGGCGACTATGAGTTCCTCGACCAAGAGATCGGTAGCTACAGCACCATCACCTTCCGGCACTCCGACAAGGCGTATGTTGTTCCGCCTGGCCCTGTTGTCATAGTCCTCCATCCGCTTAAGCAGTAAGTCGTGCGATGCACGTAGATTGCCAATTTCGGATTGCGCCTCAGCCATGTCGTTCACCAGGCTCGACGTTTTAAGATCTAGTGCCTTCACCCGCTCATTTGTTTTGGCCAAATCGGCCCGAATCAGAGTCACATCCACCGCCACCGTGTCTATTTTGGTCACCACGGCTTCAAATTGTTGACTCATGTCGGCCTTGAGTCCAGTAATGGCAGCCATTAGGTCTTGGAGCGACACTTCCGAAGTAGACGATGTGTCCGTTTGAAGTCCTTCAGCACCCATACATACGGTCCCGGGGGAGCCCCTCGGCTGGGTGTAGCGTTCGATCATGTTTGACTGGATCGATCCCCCCCGGGTTGCCGCTTTCCGGCGTTTTTCGGCCTCCACTTTCGTCGCCATCTCGCATTCAGTGTCGGCCAGATAGCCAGGGGAAGTGACGAGAAGGTAGAAAAGTCTCGAAACTCCGATGCGCCGCTGAGACAGAGGTGTCGCAGCCTCCTTGCCAGTCCAACGGAGGATAGTGCAGGCTGAGAGGGCCGCAGGCAAGGCAGAGTAGGAGGAGACGGGAACAAAGAAAAGGAAACCGAAAGTGAAAGCAATACACCTCCGGCGGGCCAGATGCCAGGCAGCCGTTGTTGTTCAATTACAGGTCGGCCAAAGTGGGCAGCCGAGTCCCCGGTCGCGCCCGCGGGCAAGCCAGAAAGTTGCAAAGTTCAGAAAAATGGTCCCCAGGGTCCGATTTTGACCAGAGAAGGATCAGTAGCATCAGCGATGATGGCGCTGCAAAAGCCCGTCAAAATGACCAGGATAAGTGAAGGATAGATAAAGAAGGACGGCGCGGGTCTCGGGAGCTCTCTGCTCACGCGACCATCTTGGATGCCCGCGTAGCTCCTCCTCCAAGAGGAACTATCTTGTGTAAAACAGAGACCATCTGTTCTCTGGCTTGCAGTCAAGGACAGGAACTATTTCTTAAGACAGGAACTGTCTTCTGGTTCTGGGAATTGGCTGAAGCACAGGAAGGGGTGGTCAATGAACTAAGATGCCAGGTGCAGGGTGTCGTACAGTTAAGAAAACAGGAACTATCTGCTGCTGGTTCCCAGAATTGGCCGAACCACAGAAATGTGTGGTCAATGAATGGTGGTGCCAGAGGCTGGGTGTCTTGCTTGTGGGTCTGAAGACAAAATGGATGTCACACAAAATGGGTGCTTGTCTGAATAAAAAAATGGCTGTCAGGCAGAAACAGGGAAATGATGGGGCACAATTGTCAATATTATTTCCACATTCCATCCTTGCCCCAGAGTGTACCTACATTATATCTCAATTTGCATGAGATCATCTATACATTCTTGTAGCATAATTCTTTCCCTTTCTCTCTGCTGGACAAGTGGTTTAGGAATGCAGTTTGCAGCGCATAGACAGCACAGGGCAGGACCACATTGGATGCAAAGGCAGCATCCAGTTATTATCAGGAATATTATACCTGCTGCTGACAGCAGTTGCCATCCCCAGGACGATATTATCTTCCAGAACCAATCAGACCACGTCCAAGTGCCAGGTTCTTGATATAAACTTACGGCTATCTTGTGTAATTTTGTTATGGCATTGTATACAGATGGGGAATTATCAGGAATAAATATACAGCAGCTAGAGCCTATAATTTTACAGGCTCCGCCTCTGTCAGCCAGGATGATGTCAAGGACACGGCGATTTTGGAGAGTAACCAATTGTATGGCGGACTGCTCCTGGGTTAAGCTCCCCAGGGCAGATGCCGTCTGATTTACAACAGCCTCTAAGGTCCTTGTCAACCTGCGTATAAGCTTGCTGTTCTGTACAGTGCCAACAAAGAAGAAGAATCCTTTGTTAAAATCTATATACTGTTCCCATGAGGTTTCTGTTTGGACAACCAAGGAGGTATCGATCGTTCTTTTATGTCTGACATGGGGCACCAGGAGGTCTCGGTGGTAAGTGGATGGGGCCACAAAGACAGGGGGTAACAGGAATGCTATATACAAGTTCCCCCCCCCCAGTTCAAGGGCAGCTGCACATAGGCCGTTTGGCCACAGACTAAATAGGTATGGCGAGATGCTAGAAATGAGGACTTTCCTCTGTCTTCAAAACTTATAGTGGTATGACAGTCACTGTGCCCTAATGGAACAGAGCCATTTTTCTGGATGCACAGGTGTCCTTTTGCTGGTGAGACCGAGATGGAAGGGGGACCAGCATTCTTTTTAGGTTTGGTATTTAACATCTTGTAGGGCATGGTCATGTTCCCTTGCTTGTATTCTTCACTTTCTAGGACTGTACCTGTCGCCTGAGGATTTCCATCCCTATTTGGGTAACAGGCAGCATTAAGTACCTTGTTTAAGTCCCCCCAAGGCCACCCATTCTTGCATGAATTATTTTCGTCAGGGCAGGAGGTGGGGGTAGTATCGTCAGCTGTTATTAGGGTGAACCAGGCTTCACAAGTCCCATTATAGGAAAATGAAAAGGGGAAAAGAGGCATCCCTCCCTTTTTCTGATGAGTTGGGAGGCGGCCACATATCCACCAATTTTTGCTATTGCTTGCCTGATGAGTGTAGTGTAACATCTGTATAAAGGTATTGTTTTGCAAGGCTAGTCTATGGGCTTGTTCATGAGGGGGTAGGTCATGATATGTGTGTTCCTGAGTGCTGTTGGGTGTATGAGAGGTGTGTGGTGTTGGAGGAAAAACAGTGTGGAGGATCCAACCAGGACACGTCATAATGGTTATGAAGAAAAACAATATCATTAAACATATGATAGAACCACTACGCAAGTTCTTAAAGTTCTTGTTTCTGCGTTTCATTCTATCTTTTTCCCACATAGTCAAGGTGTTTAAATCCATCCCCATGCTCCAACCGCTTTACCACTGGACCTGCGCCCAGTGGACTTAATTAGCCAGAGTCCGGATGGCAGACCTCAACTTTGATTTATATTCTTGTTGTGGGGTCAGTTCCAAGGGCACAAAAGATTGTTCTGTTACAATGTCACTAGGGTTGGCAGCGTCGCTGGCAACAGTGTCTCTTTGTCCAAAATATTTCCGGCAGTGGCTCGCATGTAGCCAGCCCTTCCTGCCTTCGACCTTCACCGCCGTCCGCGTGGTTAAGAGCGCGAGCTTCGGAGTCTTCCACCTGGGCTGAAGAGGACTGGTCCTGTCGAAGTTTCTTATCATCAGCCAGTCACCGGGTCGGATGGTGTGTTCTCCAGGGGCGGTTTTGTCAGGGAAGGCTGCAGCGACCTGGTAATCAGTCAATATTCTGCTGTCTACATCAGTAATTCTTTTAGGCATTGGTGTACCCCACATATTTGGTGGTCTGCCAAAGACCACCTCATACGGAGATAGACCAGTTCTGGAATGTGCTACCATACGCATGTAGAAGAGGGCAACCGGTAATTGAGTCTACACCCGCTCCGATGCGTAGCGCTCTGCATTGCTTTGTATGCTCAGAATAGTTGAACTGTGAAATATTCGCATTGCCTGGCCTGTTTAGCATTTTTCCATTTGGGAACGCTCCGCATTGCTTTCATTGTGTTTTTAATTGATATTGTGCCCGTCCTCCACCGCCAGCTCGCATTACCCGGTCCTGTTGTTGTCTCCTCGTCCATTTTGTTGTGCCTGCAGCCCGTCCCTCCCCCTACGCTCCCGCCTCCCAGCTCCCCCTCCCACGCTCCGCCCCCTCCACCTCTCCACTTATGTCAGATGCACCAACGCGCAGCGTCCACGCGCTGCGGCCGCGCCAAAGGTGCGCCAAAGGTAAGCCCGTCTACGCCCGTCCGCGCCAAGACCGCGCCCAGCGCCAGACCCCCTGGCCCCCGCACCACCCACCCCTCCTGCATTACATATGACGCCTCCACCCTCTTAGCCCTAAATCCCGGCCGACTCCCTAACTGCGCCCAAGCCGCTCCTGGACACACCCATGGACCCTTCACATGCAACTCCTGCAAGTACGACGGCACCAAGTCCAACCCCACATTCACGAACACCAAACAGAGATCTGACAACAACCACCTAAAATGCATCCTGCTCAACACCCGCTCGGTCCACAGACACGCCATCGACCTTTGGAATTTACTAGACACCATCTCTCCGGACGTCGCCTTCCTAACAGAAACATGGATGAACGCCTCCTCAGCCCCAGACATCACCATTGCCATCCCAGAAGGCTACAAGATCATCCGTATGGACCGCATCAAGCAAACAGGAGGAGGCATCGCCATTGTCCATAAGAATTCCATCCGCATCTCAACCAGCTCAGGCGTCAACCTCGCTTGCGCCGAGCACCTTCACTTCCAGATCCATACCGACCCCAAGACCACACTCAGAGGCACTCTCCTCTACAGGCCACCGGGACCCCGCGCACAATTCAGTGATGACATCACTGACTTTATCACCCCACACGCCCTCCCCTCCGAGGACTACATTCTACTGGGAGACCTCAATTTTCACCTGGAAAAGAGCAACGACAACACCACCACCCTTCTAGACAATCTCGCCAACCTTGGACTCAAACAACTTGTTAACACCCCCACTCACTACGCAGGTCACACACTCGACCCCATCTTCACCTCAAGCAAACATATCTCCTTCAGCCACACCACAGCTCTCCATTGGACGGACCACAGCTGCGTTCACTTTGGCTACAAAAAGACCACATCCTACAACCATCCTCAACCTACTCTGCGAAGAAACTGGAACAAAATCACCATCGACCAGATCTCCTCATCGCTTCTTCAAAAACCCCCTGCCCACTCTTCGAACCCCAACCAAGCAGCCATTAACCTCACTCAATGGCTAACCAACAGCGCCGACAAACTAGCACCTTTGAAAAAACGTCAAATCAAACCAGGCCGCAAAAACGCTTCCTGGTTCAACGATGATCTTAAGAAATCCAAGAAACTCTGTCGCTCCCTTGAGAAGGCCTGGAAAAAAGACCCAAACTCCAGCACCAAGGACGCCTTCAAAAACGCCACCCGCACACACCACCAACTGATCCGGACTGCCAAGAAAGCTGCACTTAAAAAACGACTAGACAACAACGCCCACAACAGCAAGGAATTATTCAACCTCGTCAAAGAATTTACCAACCCCTCAGCCAACTCCAGCGACATCACTCCCTCTCAAACCCTTTGCGACTCCCTAGCTTCGTTCTTCCACAACAAAATCGCAGACATCCACAACAGCTTCGACAACCAACCCGGAGACCAACCCTCCCAACCTTCTGCCATACCCTCAACCCCCTTGAACATCCTTAATGACTGGAACCCTATCTCCACTGAGGACACCATCCGCCTGATGAACTCCATTCACTCAGGATTCCCCACAGACCCATGCCCTCACCATATCTTCAACAAAGCAGACTCCATCATAGCACCACACCTCCGAGACGTCATCAACTGCTCCCTCAACTTCGCCACCTTCCCGGAAAGCTGGAAACACGCCGAACTCAGCGCCCTCCTGAAAAAACCCACAGCTGACCCCACCGAACTCAAAAACTAGCGCCCCATCTCGCTCCTACCATTCCCGGCCAAAGTCATTGAGAAAGCTATCAACAACCAGCTAGCCGCCTTCCTCGAAACAAACAAATCCCTCGACCCCTCACAGTCCGGCTTCCGAGCCAAACACAGCACTGAGACCGCACTCATCGCAGCAACAGACGACATTCGAACTCTACTGGACAATGGAGACACAGTCGCCCTCATCCTCCTTGACCTTTCCGCAGCCTTCGACACAGTCTGTCATAGCACCCTCCTACAACGCCTCAGAAACATAGGAATACAAGGAAAAGCACTGGAATGGATCACCTCGTTCCTTACCGGAAGAACTCAGAGAGTCCGCCTTCCACCATTCAAGTCAGAGGCCACTGAAGTCATTTGCGGTGTGCCACAAGGATCCTCACTCAGCCCCACCCTCTTCAACGTATACATGAGCCCCCTCGCGACCATCGCACGCCAACACAACCTCAACATCATCTCCTACGCTGATGATACTCAACTGATCCTCTCACTCACCAAAGACCCGAACACCGCCAAAACCAACCTACATGAAGGAATGAAAGAAGTATCCGAGTGGATGAAGCACGGCCGTCTGAAACTGAACTCAGACAAAACAGAAGTCCTTATCTTAGGTACCTCCCCCTCCGCCTGGGATGACTCTTGGTGGCCAGAGGCCCTTGGAAAAGCACCCATCCCGACGGACCACGCACGGAACCTGGGCGTCATCCTAGACTCCACACTCTCGATGAACAAACAAGTCAACGCCGTTTCATCATCTTGCTTCAACATTCTTCGCATGCTCAAAAAAACATTTCGCTGGATCCCCACCGAAACTAGAAAAACGGTCACCCACGCACTGGTCACGAGCCGCATTGACTACGGCAACACCCTATACGCCGGTACCACTGCAAAACTTCAGAAAAAACTCCAACGCATCCAGAACGCATCAGCCAGACTCATACTAGACATCCCACGTAAAGACCACATTTCTAGTCACCTGAAAAACCTCCACTGGCTCCCCATCAATAAGAGGATAACATTCCGCCCCCTAACCCACGCACACAAAGCTCTCTACGAAATTGGACCCGAATGCCTCAACACACGACTTTCCTTCTACACCCCTTCCCGCCAGCTACGCTCCTCCAACCAAGCCCTTGCTGCTGTACCTCGCATCAACAAAACCACCATGGGAGGAAGATCCTTCTCCTACCTGGCAGCTAAAACCTGGAACTCACTTCCCACTAACCTTCGCCTCACTCAGAACCACCTAGCATTCAGAAAGCAACTTAAAACTTGGATATTCGACAAGTAAATTCCCACCCCCCCTCAAGCGCCTTGAGACCCTCTGGGTATGTAGCGCGCTATATAAATTATTTGACTTGACTTGACTTGACTACATTCAAAACGCTACAGCAAGACTACTTTGTAATGTGCCTAGCAGGGAAAGTGCTAGAATCCATCTGAAGCAACTACACTGGCTACCAGTCTCTCAACGAATCACTTTTAAAATATTGACATTGGCATTTAAGGCAGTTAATGAGCTGGGGCCTTCGTATCTGAAGAAAAGATTTAGACGCTATGTCCCCAATCGCGCTCTTCGATCGGCTGATCAGAGTCTGCTGGAGGTTCCGCGCTTTCAGCGGGTATGACTTGGTGGTCGGTCTATCGCGTTCTTGCCGCTTCCACCTGGAATACTTTACCACTTTCTTTGAGATCTATCCAGAATTTTGTCCCTTTCAAGAAGGCCCTGAAAACCCATCTTTTTAGGTTTGCTTATTAGTTTAACTCTTAATCTCTTTTATCTGACCACATGCCTGTTTTTTCCTACCGCGCCAGGACACTCTGGTAGTAACGGAGCGCGTTATAAAACAGCTAAAATAAAATAAAATAAATATCTTGGCCAATTTTGTCTTCAAAGTCTGGTTGTGTCTCTCTACTAGACCTGCTGCTTGAGGATGTCTTACACAGTGAAATTTCCAAGTGTACCCTAACAGAAGAGACACTTGCTTCATGAGTTCAGAGGAGAAGGGCTGGCCGTTGTCTGAGTAGATGACGCGGGGCAACCCATATCTCAGGAAATATTCTCTTACTAGTTGCTTAGCAGTTGTCGTTGCAGTGTAATCTGGGACGGGATAGGCTTCTGTCCATCTGGTCAGAGCACATACTACAACTAGCACATACTTGTAACCTCTACATCTCTCCATCTGGATATAGTCCATTTGGAGAACTTCAAATGGATGGTCAGGGGGTTGGAATCCACCCTGCTCCATCTTTGTGCCTTTACCTGGGTTGAACTGATTACAAATCATGCACCTTTTAACTTTTTGTTTGGCTGCAGCTCTCAAATGTTTGTTGTGCCATATGTTCTGTATGCTGTCTAACATTGCTTTTTCTCCCAGATGTGCTGGTCTATGTATGGTGTTTATTATAACCTGTACCATAGCATCCGGCAGAAACCATACTGCTCTTTCAGGTGTCATCCAACCCTGATCTGTAAGGAACCCTCCTTTTTCCTTCCATTCTAGCAGTTCCTGTGGTGTGGTGTGACTTTGGACATCCTGGATGTCAGAAAAGGAGTCTCGTATTGCGTATTGGCGGTGTAGTATATTCAATTCTGTGTTTGCTGCTAATTTGGCTGCACTGTCTGCGGAATCATTTCCTTTTGATATTTCATCGGTTCCTTTTGTGTGTTCTTTACACTTTAATACTGCAACTTTCGCTGGTAACTGACTGGCCTCTAAGAGGGCAGTGATGAGTGTAGCATGCTGTATGTTAGACCCATGTGATGTGAGGAATCCTCTCTCTTTCCACAATGTGCGGAAGTTGTGTACAACCCCGAAAGCGTACTGTGAATCAGTGTAAATGTTAACTGAGTTTCCTTTTGCTAAGTGACATGCTCGTGTTAGTGCTATGAGTTCGGCTGCTTGTGCCGACAGTATCTCTATCTTGTGTGCTTCCAAGGTGTTTGTACCATTTGTGACAGCATAGGCTGCTGCTAGTTCTCCAGTGGGGAGTTTCATGCAAGAACCATCAACAAAAAGTGTCATTTCTGCCTTAGAAAGGGGTGTATCTTGTAAATCTGGTCTGGGTTTGGTCACTAAATCAATTATGTCAATACAATCGTGAAGTTGTTCAGTAGGAGAGGTCAGTGGCAACAGTGTTGCTGGGTTTAAAATGTTGCATCGTCTAATCTCAATATGTGGCTGAAAAAGCGTCATCTCATATCCGGTGAGTCAGGCTATTGTCAGATGCTGTGTTTGCGTTCTGTTTAGCAGAAGCTCTACAGCGAGTGGGACCTGGACTATCAGATGATGTGCCAATACAATAGCATCGCTTTGTCTAATAGCTTGTGCAGTAGCTGCTACTGATTTTAGACATGCAGGTAATGCTTGTGCTACTGGATCTAATGTACTTGAAAAATAACCACATGGTCTATGTCTGTCTGCTTGAAGTTGGGTCAGGACTGATAGTGCTGTACCTGAGTTCTCTGTTACAAACAAGGTAAAATCTTTGGTGTAATCAGGTGTTGCTAACACTGGGGCTTGACACATAGCCTTTTTAAGAGACTGAAAAGCTTGCGTGTGGGGCGTGGCTAGCAGCCGAGCATGGCGGCAGCATAATAGAAGAGCTCCGTAGAACGGACGACCTCTCCTAATATCCGACTACTTATCCGTGCAGGAAAGATGCTCCAACGGAGGGTCCCGAAGCCTAGGACCGGGCAGAACCCAGGGCAGCAACTTTGAACACTGTCCAACACCGGAGGCGAGACTTATGTTGTGGCGACTCTGAGGCCTACACAATAGAAACGAGCCGGGGACCTATCCTATTTGGTCGACCGGGAGGAAGTGAAGGCAACTCGGATCGACACCACCGGAAACGCTCGACCACCACGATCCAAACAGACGGTCACGCGTCCGGTAACAGCATGGACGGATCGAGATGGCCTAATAGGATTTTGACGCCTATATGAGGGGAAACTAACCACGGTCGTGAAAGAACACAATTGAACTGCAGGCAGGTGAAACCGAAACTGCAGTCGAACAAAGGATCGGTCCGCCATCTTAACAAGTCCCGATCAGACCACCGACCGCTTTGAGCGCCGTCACCACAGTGCTGCGATCAGCCTTCTAAAAGCTGGACCTCTGGCCTTGTAATACCTGCTCCCAACTTGCTAAGGAACTTGCAGCGTAACACACTGCGGGAACCTGCGCGAAGCGGGTGGTATGGGCCTGCTGATCGTACGAAGGGTACGTCGCAGACCAGTTGCAGGAAAAGTCCACTGTACTCCGAAAGGCTAAGAGGCATAGCCTACGAGACTCTTGTGGTGCGAAAGAGCAAGGATGGCTGGCAAGAACTCGAGAGGTGGTACTACGCAGACCCATATCGATAGATTCGCCAGTGGTGGAGCATCTTCCTCCCCGTCGGAGGGAAGGGCCCCAACCGGCAAAATGGCGGATGGGACGAACACGCAGAAGACAACGCTGGAGGACATCATGCGAGCGCTGACCCAAGTGCAGGCCACAGTGGGCACAATATCAACTGAAATCACACTGATTAGGGCAGACTTCCAAAAGATGTCCGAAAAGGTGAAATCGATGGAGGTGGTCACGAAGTCGCTTGTGGAAGATGTCTCCAAGCTCCAAACGGCGATGGCACAGATGGAGGTGGAGAATAAAACACTGCGCGAGAAGCTGGACGATCAGGAAGGTCGCTCGAGAAGGAACAACATCAGAATTCTTGGCGTACCGGAATATGAAGGCACTGTAGCGACAGACCTATATGTGGAGGACTTGATTAAAAAGGAGCTCCAACCTAAGGGACTGTCTGCCTTTTTCTCGGTGGAAAGAGCACATCGAGTACCGGGGGGTAGACCTAAACAGGGCGCGACACCACGACCCATTCTAGCCCGTCTATTCAACTTTCGGGACAGAGACGCCATTTTGCAGGTGGCAAGAGTGTCCCCTCCGGTCAAGATCCTCAATTCCACGCTGGCCTTCTTTCCAGATTACACAGCAGAGGTGGAGCGCCGCAGGAGGACGTTTCTGGAGGTCAAAAAAGAACTACGAGCAAGAGAGATCCCATACTCAATGATTTTTCCGGCTAGGCTGAGAGTGGTATCAGACAATAAGACTTGGTTCTTTGACACTCCTGAACTGGCGAGAGACTGGCTGGAGGGATGGAGACCGTCGACCCAGCCCGCAGATCAAACAGAGCAAAAAAGAACAAAAATACGGGACTGCATGAGGGCTCACAAACATCTCACAGTTCGGAGGAGGAACTCTCACAAGACGGAGAAACGGTGGTCGATGACGCTAATAAGGAACATTAACCTCCTGGAGGACACCTAATGACTTGATCTTTAACTCTATGACCTGCCTGAAGGTCTGTTACAGGACACTGGGCTGAGGGCATCCGAGGAGAGTAAGAGGGGCCACCGGCTCCGGAGAATCTTCACCCCCGCGAGCAAGTATTTTTTGTGTGGGGAATGGGTCAAGCACTCTGCTAAGTTGTGGGGGCGGGCGGTTCTATGTCCGTATAGCAGGGGGGCAGGGAGGGGGGGGTTCAGAATGAAGGGGGGGTTTCACGTTGTTTGTTTTGTTTGACTCATAGGGTTAACACACAGCATGTCGACCTGAACACGCAGATGGGTGTAGGCCGGACACTGTGGCAACCAGACACTGAAAAAATCATGTTAGTCCTCCCAGATATGCAATGGCACACAACACACAATCTGACACACTAGATGAGAGCGCTCCCACGGGACCGGTAACTCCACTACAATTGATGTCCAGGAACGTGAAGGGTCTGGGAGACAAGATAAAGAGGGGGTTGGTCTTGCAGGGTATTAAACGGCTAAATCCAGATTTGATCCTTCTTCAGAAGACACACCTAGTGGGAACGGCCAGTAAGGCGTTAGACAGACGTGGCTAGAGCATGATAGTACACTCAGACTTCTCCTCAGGGTCGTGTGGGACGGGCATCTTAATGAAAAGAGCATCCCGTTTTATACTACACTCCACTAGAACCGATGAGTACGGCCGCTTTGCGGTAGCAATTGGGCAATGGGAAGGCAAACCACTTAACATTATTTCTGTATATATTCCTCCAGCATTGCATGCGACTACCCTTCCCGATTTGGGGAAATTACAGTTAGATTTCCCGGAAGGCGACCTTGTAGTGGGGGGGGACTTTAATGCAGTGGCACATAGCACACATGATAGATTCCCGTACTTGGACCGTCCTGTTTCAATGACTTCCTCGAGGCGCAAGGACTGCTGGATATTTGGCGGCATCTTAACCCCGAGGGCCAGCAGTACACTTACTACTCCGCAACTCATAATAGTCTGTCCTGCATAGATTATTTTCTCACACTGGGCGATGGTCAACTTACAATAAGCGATGTGAAGATTAGACCCAGAGGTATTTCGGACCACTCCCCACTAACACTGAGCCTCTCGAGCACAGGAAGGACCCGCAAAAGAATATACCCAATCTATCCAGGTTATATCAAGATACCGCATGTCCGGAAGGAATTGAAAAAGTCAACCCGGCACTATTTTGCAGAAAATACTGCCTCGGAATCATCCCCCACGACCCTATGGGAGGCTTATAAGACGGTTTTGAGAGGGCATGCAATTACAACGATATCAGGGCATAAGCGCGCACGACAAAAGGAATTGCTGGATCTAGAACTGAAACTTGAAGCAGCAAACGCGTCACACATGGCATATCCAACAGAGGACACACTTCACACACTTAATCTCTGCCAACAATTACACAATGACCATATACGACGACAAACGGTTGAGAATATAACAGCGACAGCGAATAGAGTGTATGATATAGGTGATAAGGCCAGTAAACTCCTAGCTTGGCTGGATAAAAGGGGGTTGCAGGACCATATTGCAATTGAAAGACTCGGTTGGGAAGCTACACTCGCACCCATCGGACATAATAGACATCCTCGCGGACCACTTTCAGGGAGTATATACCGCGGAAGTGGAAGTCACAGCACATGCAGCAACACTGGCCCTCCAGACTGTGCGAACCCCGACTTTACCCCAGGAAACATGAACTAGAGGCAGATCTATCGGTGGAGGAGATACAGGCAGCAATCAACGCACTACATACAGGGAAAGCGGTAGGCCCCAACGGTATCCCGGTTGAATGGTACCAAACAATGGCGGACACACTAAGTGGGCCATTGTTGGCCATGCTCAAGGATAGCTTGGAGCGAGGGATCCTGCCCCTGGATCAACGGATGGCAACTATTGTGGCCATCCCGAAACCGGGTAAACCACCCGCCGAGTGTACGTCGTACCGCTCGATCTCACTTCTCAACGCTAAAGCAAAAATATTGGCGAAAACACTAGCCACTAGATTGATGCCCCACCTGTCCCACTTGATCCATCCGGACCAGTCGGGTTTTATGCCTCATAGGAGCACGGCACTGAATCTTCGACGTGTACATGGCGCATTGGCACGAGCCCCCTTACTAACGGAACCAGCAGTCATACTATCGTTGGACGCCAGGATGGCATTCGACATGGTGGAATGGCAGTACCTATTCGCAGTCCTGGCTCACATGGGCTTCGGCCCTTAATTTATCGCATGGATAAAACTTCTGCACACAAATCCTGTCGCGCACGTGGCGGCCAATGGACACATCTCCCGAGAAATACCATTGGCCAGGGGAACGAGACAGGGTTGCCCGCTCTCCCCCTTGCTGTTTGCATTGGTCCTAGAACCGTTAGCGACTGTTATTAGAGACACCCCATTAATGAGAGTAGTGAGTTGGGGGGAGCACTGGGAAGACAAGGTTTCCCTCTACGCAGATGACATGTTAATCTACCTGACCAACCCAGCTGCTGGTATCCCGATACTATTAGAAATATGCAACACACATCGAATTAACTCTGGATACACTATCAACTGGTCGAAATCGGTCATCTATGATCTGAAGGGTCCGTTGCCAGACCTTCCCAATGACTGCCAGTTGACGATTGCAGACGCCTCGTTTAAATATCTGGGAATATATGTCGCCCGAGACACCTCGATACACTATGACCAAAACTTGATACCTCCGCTCACTCGCTTGAAGGCGGACGGAAGACACTGGAAAACCTTTACCATTGACACTGCTGGGAAGGGCGGCACTATTTAAAATGAAGGCGCTTCCACGTCTTCTATATGTTCTGGAAAATACACCAACTCTAATACCACCTTCATATTTCAAAAAAGTGACGGCAGTTGTTTCCGGTCTGCTATGGGGGGAACGCCTGGCCCGGGTAGCACATGTAAAACTCAACTGAGGCTGGTATGACAGTGGAATAGCTTTACCAAATATGCAGCTGTACTATTGGGCATCACAACTGAAGGTGATAAACCAATGGATCCACGCACCACAACAGGACCCAGCTTACCTAGCAGACAGAGCACAATTAGGCACACACAGTCTATTGGCACCATTGTACAATAAAAGTCTACTAACAAAACTGATGGGCCCGACAAAGTACACGGTAGTACTCTGGCACAAAGCGTAGACCAGGCTTAAATGGGGGGGGTGTGATAACTAAACTTACACCTTTGTGGGACACTAAATCACTGAGATGTTTGAGACATAGTAAGGGGTTCACCCAATGGGACAATATAGGGATTTCCACGGTAGGGGACTTGTTGACAAATAATGGTATGGTTCCCTTCTCACAATTGCAGCAGCAGTATGACCTAGGACCTACTGAGACATACAGATACATACAGATACAACATGCATTGATGGCAGCAATTGAGCCGGGGTCCAAGATCCCCGAATCCTCCCCGTTGGAGGACCGTTTGCTCACTGATTTTATGCAAACGGGTGCCACATCCCTCACTTATCGAAAGCTGTTGAACAACCTGCCTGATCCACTAACTAGACTAAGAGAAAAATGGGAGGAAGAGTTGGGTAAGATGGACGAGACGGAATGGAATACCGCAATGGCATCCCCGAGAGAAGCGGGCATTTCGGCACGCTTCGGACTGGTACAATTTAAGATACTACACAGGGTATATTACACTAGGACTACCTTATACAGATTGCATAGTACTGACCATCCAAACTGTTTGAGAGGCTGTGGAGAGGAAGGAACACTGCTGCACACACTCTGGGGCTGCCCGATCATTAGTGAATACTGGAGACGCATTATGCAAACCATTTCCCAAACTCTAGACATATCGCTCACGCCGGACCCGAGGGTGTGTTTGCTGAATGTATGGGGAAAGACTGATTTGACACGTCAGAGCCAACAGTGGGTAGTAGTGGGAGTAATGTTAGCCAAGTGAGATATAGCGCAGAAATGGGGGGGCGGCGGAAACACCGACTTCGGCACAATGGTGCAGAAACATGGACAGATTGATGCTAACCAAGCGAGCAGTGTATAAGATAAGAGCTAACCATCGCAAATGGAATAGGATATGGCTACCATGGAACAAATTTCGGGGTGACCTATGTGAACCCCTTCCAGAAGAGGACGATGATAGCTTTGGAGAGGAGGACGAGCTAGGGGACTGACGCACATAGAATACTGAATAGTGGGAGGGAGTCTAGGTATACGTGGGAGTGGTAGTTCACCTACCCACAAGAGAAGATGCGGAATAGTGATTCTGGGGAAACCACTGATGTGAACGGTTGAATGTATATTGATATTTTGCTATAATGTTCATCATTCCTAATGAGTCTATAGTTATGTTCAGATAAAATAATAAAAAGTAAGACATAAAATTTTTACATGCTGCTGGAATGTCCCGAGTACACTATTCACTATTGCTGCCGGACCGGAAGGTTGTCGGCTGAACAGCTGTGTATCGCAAAAATCAAATCACTGATTGTATGACAACTGGTCTCCGGACATACGAGTATTGTAATGTACTTTTGACAACTGCCAATAAAGTCTTACAAGAAAAAAAAAAAAAAAAGAAAAGAAAAGCTTGCGTGTGTTCATCTGTCCAGGGTAATTGTGGAGTAGCGCCAGCTTCAAGTGTTGTCAGCTGCACTAATGGTTTAGAAATGAGTGCAAATTGCGGGATCCACTATCTACAATATGAGGTGAGACCAACAAAAGCTCGAACTTGTTTCTGTGTTGTTGGTTGTGGTTTTTGTTGCATGAGCTGGATGCATTCCTGTGTAAGCTGCCTACCCTCCTTTGACAGCAAGTGCCCTATGTAAGCCACTTGCTGTAAACAAAATTGGAGCTTACCAGGGGAAACTTTATGGCCATTTGCAGCTAGGAATTCTAGTACTAGTAGTGATGCTTCAGCACATGCTGCGTCAGATCTGGCCGTAATTTGGATATCATCAACATATTGTAGTATGGCTGTATCCGTGGGCATTTGAATAGTATCCAATTGTCTTTTCAGGGCTTGGCTTTATACACTTGGACTTTCGGTGAAACCTTGAGGAGCTCTTGTGAATTGGAAACTTCGTCCTTGTAAGGAGAAGCCGAAAAGGTATTGACTGTCTGGGTGAATGGATATACTGAAGAATGCGTTTTTTTAGTCAATGACAGAAAAATGTGTTGCTTCTGCATCTATGGCTGTGAGTAAAGTGGAGATGTCTGGGACCACAGTGTGTTGTGGAATGACACATTTATTGAGCTCTCTCAAATCCACCACTAGTCTGTAGACAGGTGGTGTTCCTGGTTCCACTTTTTTATGAACTGGTAATTTTATTTCCACAGAAGAAGCGTTGATCGCCTCGTCCTCCATCTTGCCCTCAGTGAATGTGAAAACAATAGTGAGTGTTTGGGCAAATAGTGAGGGTTTCAGCCAACAAAGCTGTTTCCCAGATGACACCATGAAAGCCAGCCCCAATCAGCCATATTAACGTTCCAAAAACTCTAGGCAGCCGCTCAGTTGAGGACTACTAGTGTGACAGAATTCGTATCAGGCTGTATTTATTCTTTAATTATTAAGCAAACTGAAACTAGCATGCACTGAGAGAAGGTTGAGGGCTCTTCAAATTGCCGTCTACCGCTATAGCAGGTTGGACCCAGACACTTTGATATCTCAGCGAGCGGCAATACGGGACGGCAAAATCTTGCTTTGATGCCTCCACTCAGCCGCCATTATGGATACTCCCAATGTAATGCAGCAGTGTAAAAGGCAAAAAAGCTCTTCCGTTATGCACACTCTTAAATCAATGAAACGTTGGTAACAAATTTGAGCACTTTAAGCTAAGCTCACCGCTTTTACAATAGAAGCTGAAATTGCGTTGTAGAGAACGCGTAGGTGCCATTCATTTTACGCAGTCAATAGTCACAGAGTTTGGGAGCCACACCTTGCATCCATCCAAGTCACTCAGCAAGAATCACGTGGCCCCCTTTCCTTTTGTTTCAGATCTTCTTTGGTGTATCGATCAGTTCGTAACATCAATCGCCGCCATCACAGGGTCAGGCATCAAACAGGTATAGGCCAACAAATGCAGAGAGGAATCAGTATCAATGCCCCAGTAGTTGAATGCCAGATGAGGCCTAGAGATGTTAGTGCCAGGTAAGATCAAGAATCGCTATACGATTGTGGGCACTAAGATGGACCCCATCCGCCGCCCATAATGAGGTCAGGCAGCGTTCGGGAGGAAAAGCTCTTTGGATTTTCCTGTACCAAGACACGCAGCCTGCACTTACAACTCAAAATCACATCAGGCATCAGGCATAAGTGGGAGCTAACCTTTCAAAAAAAGGCCCTTTCCTACATGTGCCAAAGACACGTTCCCTCCAGCCCAGGGTCTGTGTACGACGACAGATTCCCATGGCCTAGGGTCTGTGTAACAAAGAACGGTTCACTCTAGCCTAGGGTCTATGTACCGAAGACAGGTTCCCTCCAGCCCAGGGTCTTTGTACTGAAGACAGGTTTCCTCCAGCCCAGGGTCTATGTACCGAAGACAGGTTCCCTCCAGCCCATGGTTTTGTGTTCCGAAGACCCTATTTCTCCTGACCAGGTTGTGTATCAAAGTCAGGTTCGCACCAGTCAGGGTTTGTGTACCACAGAGAGGTTCCCTGTGTCCTAAAAATAGGTTCCCCCCAGCCCAGGGTGTGTGTACAAAGATAGATATCCTTCAGCCCAGGATCTGTGTCCTGAAGAAAAGTTCCCTCCACCCCAGGGCCTGTGTACTGAAGAGAGGTTCCCTCCAGCCGAGGGTCTGTGTACTGAAGACAAGTTCCCTCCAGCCGAGGGTCTGTGTACTGAAGACAGGTTCCCTCCCGTCTGTGTACTGAAGACAGGTTCCCTCTACCCCAGGGCCTGAGTAATGAAGACAGGTTCCCTCCCACCCAGGGTCTGTGTACTGAAGACAGGGTCCCTCCCATCTGTGTACTGAAGACAGGTTCCCTCTACTCCAGGGCCTGAGTACTGAAGACAGGTTCCCTCCCGCCGACGGTCTATGCCCTGAAGACAGGTTCCCTCCTGCCGACTGTCTGTGCACTGAAGACAGGTTCCCTCCCGCCGAGGGTCTGTACAGTGAAGACAGGTTCCCTCCATCCCAGGGTCTGTGCACTGAAGACAGGTTCCCTCCCGCCCAGGGTCTGTGTACTGAAGACAGGTTCCCTCCCGCCCAGGGTTTGTGTACTGAAGACAGGTTCCCTCTACCCCAGGGTCTGTGTACTGAAGACAGGTTTCCTCCCGCCCAGTGTCTGTGTACTGAAGACAGGTTCCCTCTCACCAGGGTCTGTGTACTGAAGACAGGTTCCCTCCTGCCGAGGGTCTGTGCACTGAAAACAGGTTCCCTCCAGCCCAGCATCTGTGCACTGAAGACAGGTTCCCTCCCGCCGTGGGTCTGTGCACTGAAGACAGGTTCCCTCCCGCCGTGAGTCTCTGCACTGAAGACAGGTTCCCTCCCGCCCAGAGTCTGTGTACTGAAGACAGGTTCCCTCCTGCCCAGGATCTGTGTACTGAAGACAGGTTCCCTCTAACCCAGGGCCTGTGCACTGAAGACAGGTTCCCTCCAGCCCAGAATCTGTGCACTAAAGACTGGTTCCCTCTACCCCAGGGCATGTGCACTGAAGACAGGTTCCCTCCAGCCCAGGGTCTGTGCACTGATGACACGTTCCCTCCCACGAGGGTCTGTACATTGAAGACAGGCTTCCTCTAGCCGAGGGTCTGTATACTGAAGACAGGTTCCCTTCAGCCCGGGGTCTGTGCACTGAAGACAGGTTCCCTCCCGCCGAGGGTCTGTGCACTGAAGACAGGTTCCCTCCAGCCCAGCATCTATGTACTGAAGACTAAGTATGGGCAAAATTTGCAAATTCGCGGTCCCCGAATACGCACGAAATGGCAAAAAAACTCTGCGAGTTTGCGAATTTTCCCGCGAACTCACGGATTTTTTGGCCATTTGCACAAATATGTGACCACGTGTGCCTGTAACTTTCCCAGCACGCCAAAAGGTCCCTTGAGTGAGCTGGCCATTATAGTGGGGACGGACGGGAAGACGTTTCATACCGCTAGTGTGTGCTGGATGGGGCCAAACGGGCAGGTCTTCTATGCGAGTTCACATGCATCTTGTTTATAAAGGGTCAGAGAACGAGCAGAGCAGCAGATGAGGAGAAAGCAGCCTCCTGGTCACAGGAGCTACACGGGGATGGCGCTCGGGAAACTCATGGATGCAAAAATACGTTTGGCAGAGGACCACAGAATCCTTCAGATGTCCAAGATAGCTCTGCTGCGCGTTTTGGTACAAAGCCATTCTGATCCTGCTCAGTGGGTTCTGGCGCTGGGCAGTAGGGTGCAGTGGCATGCGGGTGCTGCACGCCTGGTACATGCGCATACTGGTGCCAGGGGGGACACATGTTTATTGCTGCTGTGTAGCAAGTTATGACTTCACATTTTGACAGCACCAGACGGTGGTACCACCTACACGGATCAGGAGCATCCAGGCACCAGACTTCATGGTGCAAGAGCATAATACTGTGCGGTACGGGTATACATGTACTGGGGGCAGGGGGACACTTAGTACAATGTGTGCTCACACCCAGAGGGCTCCCAGGCAATTGAGCACAAATGATTTTCACACTGAGAGGACTCTGGGGCAGTTCAGCAGCGCGGGGGCTCACACCCACTGGGCCCCGGGACAGTTCAGTAGCGCGGGGGCTCACAACCCCTGGGCAGCTCAGCAGCATGGGGGCTCACACCCACAGGGCTCCCGTGCAGTTTAACAGCACCACCCTCTGGTTCATCACTGCCACCCTCTGGTTCACCACTGTCACACTCTGGTTAACCACTGCCACCCTCTGGTTCATCACTGCCACCCTCTGGTTCATCACAGCACCCTCTGGTTCACCACTGCCACCCTCTGGTTCACTACTGTCACCCTCTGGTTCATCACAGCACTCTCTGGTTCACCACTGCCACCCTCTGGTTCATCACTGCCACCCTCTGGTTCATCACTGCCACCCTCTGGTTCATCACAGCACCCTCTGGTTCATCACAGCACCCTCTGGTTCACCACTGCCACCCTCTGGTTCACCACTGTCACCCACTGGTTCACCACTGCCACCCTCTGGTTCATCACTGCTACCCTCTGGTTCACCTCTGCCACCCTCTGGTTCATCACTGCCACCCTCTGGTTCACCACTGCCACCCTCTGGTTCACCACTGTTACCCTCTGGTTCACCACTGCCACCCTCTAGTTCATCACTGCCACCCTCTGGTTCATCACAGCACCTTCTGGTTCATCACAGCACCGTCTGGTTCAACACTGCCACCCTCTGCTTCACCACTGTCACCCACTGGTTCACCACTGCCACTCTCTGGTTCATCACTGCATTCCTCTGGTTCACCACTGCCACCCTCTGGTTCATCACTGCCACCCTCTGGTTCACCACTGCATCTTCTGGTTCATCACAGCACCCTCTGGTTCATCACTGCCACCCCCTGGTTCATCACAGCACCCTCTGGTTCACCGCTGCCACCCTCTGGTTCATCACTGCCACCCTCCGGTTCACCACTGCCACCCTCAGGTTCATCACTGCCACCTTCTGGTTCACCACTGCCACCCTCTGGTTCACCACTGTCACCCTCTGGTTCACCACTGCCATCCTCTGGTTCATCACTGCCAACCTCTAGTTCACTACTGCCACCCTCAGGTTCATCACTGCCACCCTCTGGTTCACCACTGCCACCCTCTGGTTCACAACTACCACCCTCTAGTTCACCACTACCACCCTCTGGTTCACCACTGCCACCCTCTGGTTCATCACTGCCACCCTCTGGTTCATCACAGCACCCTCTGGTTCATCACAGCACCCTCTGGTTCACCACTGCCACCCTCTGGTTCACCACTGTCACCCACTGGTTCACCACTGCCACCCTCCGGTTCATCACTGCTACCCTCTGGTTCACCTCTGCCACCCTCTGGTTCACCACTGCCACCCTCTGGTTCATCACTGCCACCCTCTGGTTCACCACTGCCACCCTCTGGTTCATCACTGCCACCCTCTGGTTCATCACAGCCACCCTCTGGTTCATCACAGCACCCTCTGGTTCATCACTGCCACCCTCTGGTTCACCACTGCCACCCTCTGGTTCACCACTGTCACCCACTGGTTCACCACTGCCACCCTCTGGTTCATCACTGCTACCCTCTGGTTCACCTCTGCCACCCTCTGGTTCACCACTGCCACCCTCTGGTTCATCACTGCCACCCTCTGGTTCACCACTGCCACCCTCTGGTTCATCACTGCCACCCTCTGGTTCATCACAGCACCCTCTGGTTCATCTCAGGGCAGTGCGTTGTGTAACTTTATGACCCAAGATGCAAGCAGCGGCATCGATTTCAGCATGGAGCGTGGTCATCGGGGATACCAATGCGTCGTCGTGAAGCGAGGCGGTGAGGAGTGCAGTGCCCTCAGGTCACGGTGCGAACTGCGGCTCGGTGGCGGCGTCAGCAGGCATCGTCGGTGAGACCAGGTTGCGGTGCGGTGTTGCGGCGGTGTACCTCTGCGGTGCCTTCAGTACAGGGAGTCGGCAGCAGCATCATAGATGTCGTCAAGTTGCTTTTCTTCTGTTTGCAGCACAAAACACACAGTCCCCAGTGCTGCGGGCAGAAGAGCTTGAATTCTTTACTGTTCCTGAGACTTCGTGAACAGGGGGCAAGCTCTACCTCAAGTCCTTGAAGAAATTCACAAAGTAGATTGCAGAAAGTTCAGTCCAGTCCTTTCAATGGCTAAGACAGAAGCAGCCACTGCAGGGTAACACAGCAAAGCACACAGCAATGTGTTAGTTCCTCCTCACAGCTTCTATGGCTCTTCTTCTTGGCAGTCTTCTTGATCCCAAGAGTTCTAAAGTTCAGGAGTCCGGGCCTCAATATTTATATCCCCAAATCCTTTGATCTCTCAGGTAGAGAGTGTTGGTGCCCAGCCAAAACCAGTTCTGTCTTCTCGGGTGTCTTCCTACCAGTGCACACCTTCTTTCTTTGATAGCTAGGGGTTGGGTCTTTAGCCACACGGGAGGAGGGGGAGCAATTCCTTTATGGCAGCAACACAGGCCTCTTTGCATCAAAGGGCTTCTCCACCCCCGGCACCAGATGCAGGTCATCCTATGTTATCTCACCTACTCTCCTCGGGTATCAAGCTGTCAAGACATTCCCCTGACCCTGTCACATCCAAATCCAGAAGGCAATCAATCTTCCAGCAGCAGAGGCATAGTGAATGACTGAGCAAGAAAATACCTACTTTCTAAAAGTGGTATTTTCAAAAGCAGAATGTAAAAATCACCTTCACTAAAAGATGCATCTTTAGATTCTGAGTTCAGGTATACTAAACTTAATTTCCTTACCTAATTCCCCAGGCCAGTTGTGTTTATAAGAGGTTATAAACAAACTTCCCATTCTGTCCTATGGGGAACAGGTAACCTTGCAATAGTGAAAAGGGAAATTGATTGTAATTCACTATCAGGACATGCCACACACACCAGGGCATGGCCTACCTTTCACATACACTGAGCCCTGCCCACAGGGGTACCTGGGGCCTACCTTAGGGGTGCCTGACATGTAAGAAAAGGGAAGTTTAGGGACTGGCAAGTGTGGGCACTGGCCAAGTCGAAATGGCAGTTACAAACTCGTGCAGACTCTGCAATGGCAGGTTTGAGGTACCTTTTCAGGGCTACGCACGTGGGTGGCACAATCAGTGCTGCAGGCCAACGAGTAGCCTTTGATTCACAGGCCCTGGCACACTCAGTTCACTTTACTAAGGACTAACAAATGAATCAAATATCCAATCATGGAAACCAATGCATAACACAATCTATCATAGGAGCACTTTCACTTTGCCACTGATCAGCAGTGCGAAAAGTGCGCAGAAACGCTACGCCAGCCAAAAACAGAGGGGAAACACGCCAAAAGATGCCAAGTCTAACACATGTCCTCTCCAGCTGAAGGGAGAACTACCCACCCTCCTGGGAGTTCTCTTCACTAAGGCGGAACAACCTGGTCAGACCATCTGCATTGGCGTGTTCTGTGCCTGGACGGTGTTCCACCGTAAAGTCCTTTCCCTGTAGAGAGATGGACCACCTCATCAGTTTTGGATTCTCACCCCTCATTTGCATCAACCATCTGAGGGGCCTGTGGTTTGTCTGAACCCGGAAGTGAGACCCAAACAGGTATGGTCTCAGCTTCTTCAGTGCCCAGACCATAGCGAAAGCTTCCCTTTCTATGGCACTACACCTCTGTTCCCTGGGCTACTAGTCTCCGGCCAAGGAAGACTACAGGCTGGTCAAGGCCCTCTTCATTCAGTTGTGAGAGCACTGCTCCCACTCCAAGCTCTGAAGCTTCAGTCTGCATGACAAATTCCTTGGAGAAGTCGGGTACCTTGAGCATGGGTGCCGTGCACGTGGTGGCCTTCAGGGCATCAAAAGCCTTCTGCAGGACTCAGTCCAGATCACCTTCTTGGGCTGCTTCCTGGTAGTCACCTCTGTTAAGGGAGCAACAAGGGTGCCATACCCCTTAACAAACCTCCTGTAGTATCCAGTAAGTCCTAAGAAGCCCATCACCTCTGTCTGGGTCTTTGAAGGCTCCCAAACCAGAATGGTGTCAGTCTTGGGTTATAGGGGCTCCACTGGCCGCTTCCTACCTGGTGTTCCAAGTACACCACTGAACCCTGCCCTATCGGGTACTTACTGGCCTTGATCGTGAGGCCTCCCCTCTGCAGCGCCTTCAACACTTCAGAGAGGTGCTGCAAGTGTTCTTCCCAGTTGGAACTGAACACTGAAATCCTCCAGCCCAGCCAACACCTGGTTGACCAACCTCTGAAAAGTGGCAGGGGCATTCTTCAACCCAAATGGTATCACTCGGAACTGGTAATGTCCTTCTGGGATTGAAAATGCTGACCTCTCCTTGGCCCCATAAGTTAAGGCAATCTGCCAGTACCCGGACATTAAGTCATTTGTGCTGAGGAACTTGGTAGCTCCCAACCGATCAATGAGCTCCTCAGCTCTGGTGATGGGGTGTGCGTCAGTCCTGGTGATGGCATTGAGCTCACGGTAGTCCACACAAAACTTCATTTCTTCCTGGCTTGCGTCTAGGTTTGCCTGAGCGAGTTTCCTGAAGCAGGCAGTTTGATTTCAGAAGGCCAGCATGTAACTAAAAACTAAACACACCCTGGGGCGTTTTCCTGGGAGCTGCCTCCCAGCCTTCCTTCACCAAACTCAGAGGGCCTCACACAGGGTGACCATACAGAGGCTCAAGAGACTTCTGTGGTACCTCCCTGTATGCGAAGAGAAGGCATTGTAAGAGGGCATCCACTTACGCCTCATGGGTTCTGTTAGACCCTTAATCATGCCCTTCAATGTCTGGTTGAGTCTCTCCACCAGACATTTACCTTGTGGGTGGTAAGGGGTGATGAACTTGAAGGTTACACCACACTCCTTCCACGGGGATGTCATATACTTAGATATGAAGTTGGTCTCCCTGTCAGAAACCACCTCTCTGGGGAACCCCACTCGGGAAAAGATCCCCATTAACGCCCGGCCCACCACTGGTGCCATTGTTGTCCTGAGAGGGATTGCCTCTGGGTACTAGGTGGCATGGTCCACCAACCCCAGGATGTATCTGTTGCCCATGGCTGTCTTGGGATCCAGTGGCCCCACAATGTCCATCTCTACCCTTTCAAAGGGTGTTCCAACAACTGGAAATGGTTGGAGAGGAGATTTTACCTTCCTACCACTCTTACCACTTGCCTGGCAAGTTTGGCAAGACCGTCAATGTCCATCTGACTGCCTTCAAATTTGGGGCCATAAGAAGTGGGTGACAAGCCTGTCAAAGGTCTTGTCCTGCCCCAAATTTCCTACCAAAGGCACATCATGAACCAGACGCAATAGGAAGGCTTCAAAATGCTGGGGTACCACCAGCACACAGGCTGACCCAGGCTCAGCGACCTTACGTTCACTGTACAGGAGATCATTGACCCAGTAGATCCAATGTGATCCAGACTGATCACCAGCTGCCTGGCCTGCAGCCTGCCACCGCAGACCCTCTAGAGAAGGGCACTCTTTCTGCTCCTTACAGAATTCCTCCCTGGTGGGACACCCTTCTTGCTGCCAATGGGTCAGCTCAGAGATGTCCCCCAGTTCGGCATGCATGAGCCAGCAAGATGCCAAGGAATGAATCTGCAAAATGAGTAACATAGAGATTGAAGAGCGTCAGGCTAAGCGAGTACCCCTGTGGAACCCTGCCAAGAGGAGAGAAGGAGGGTGAGATGAAGTCACCAATACACACCAGTTGCTCTCAACCAGCAAGATAAGATTTGAGCAGCTTCCATGCAGGCCCGTAAATCCTGAGCCTACCTAGATGCTGCAGCAGAAGCCTGTGATGTACCGTATCGAAGGCTACCGAAAGATCAAGCAAAGTCGGGGCAGCTCTACCCCCTTGGTCGAGTGACGTCCTCGGTGGCCCTAATAAGAGTGGTTTCTGTACTATGCAAGGCCCAGATACCACATTGGGTAGCATCCAGAAGATTATGGCTGTGGATGTGTGTTCAATCAGATGATCGCTCAGAATCTTGTCAATAATCTTAGCTGGCAAAGGCAGACAGGACATGGGGCAGTAATTGGTTGGTAACAGGGGTCCAGTGAAGATTTGTTTATGAGTAGAGAAATAGAAACTGTTTTCCATTGAGAGGGATAAACACCAGAGGCACACATCAAGCGATATATATTGTTCAAAGGTGGTCCGATCGATGATGCCACAAGACTAGCTACTCTAGGGGCTCAAGGGTCCATCAATGATCCAGATTTAGAAAGTTGAAGTCGAGTAATGGCTGCAGCACCAGGAGGTGGAACAAAGTTGCTGAGAGTAGATGTGAAAACAGGAGAGAGACTGGATACTGAGGATGAAAAAGCAGCGGAGATAGAGGTGGCACGGCTGTTAAAGACATCCTCAACCTTGTGCCGAAAGGTGTCAGCCACAAGATTACAGAATGATTGGGAAAAGACCTTGGGTGTAGAGGAGAAGTCAGAGGTGAGCTTCTTGACTATGGCAAACAGTTCCTTGGAGAAACTGCTTCTTGAATCAAGATCATATAATTGGCCCGACAAAGCTTGTATGTAGCTTTATCTAGGTCGCCGTAGTTAGCCCTCCATCACTTTTTCTAACTTCTGCTGGCCTGATTCAAGGACCTGAGGTCATCAGAGGACCAGGGAGTGGACGGATGGATGTGTTTAAGCCTGGTACTCTTCAGAGGGGCCAAAGAAGAAGAGGCCGAATGTAGCCAAGAAGTATAGTTCGAAACCGCTGTTGCGACCTCAGGAGATGGAAAAGTAGTAGTAGTAGCTAAGAGCTGTGCCAGAGCAGGCGTTTGAATGTCTTGCCCCTTACTAGGTAATGTCCAGGATGGCTCAGCCAAAGGAGGAGGAGCTGATAACTCCAGAGTGATATCAAAAAGAATGGCCCGATGATCAGACCAAACCAAACCGCGTACCATTACTATGCAAGCGTTTCAACGCATGCGATGTAAAAACACATAGCCTTCAGTATGCAAGTTGTTACATCGCATGCATAGTCGGTGAGGGGGCGCTGATTTTCAGGGAGAGGGTCTGCTGCGTGCGCAAGTTGGTGAAGGGGTGTGCGCCTGCCCTCGGGACTCGGAAGCAGGAAGGGAAGAAGATTGGAAGCAAGCGTGGAGGTGAAGAGAGGAACCACGAGGAGAGAGAGGTAAGAGGGGCTGTGTAGGGTCGTGTAGGGGTTGTGTAGGGCCATGCAGGGTTGTGTACTTGTGTTGTGTAGTGTAGAGTAGTGTTGGGGCCATGCGGGGTTGTGTACTTGTGTTTGTATAGTGTAGAGTAGTGTTCGGGTCGTGCAGGGTAGTGTACTTGTGTTTGTGTAGTGTAGAGTAGTGTGGGGTCGTGCAGGGTAGTGTTTGGGAGTAGGGACAGGACTGGGGTAGGGGCAGGGTCGTGCTGGGGTAGTGTTTTAGGGTTTAGGGTAGTGTTCTGATGTTAGTGTAGTGTAGGTTACTGTTTTGGGGTTTAGTGTAGTGTTGGGGTGTCGTGCAGGTTAGTGTTTGGGAGTAGGGACAGGACTGGGGCTAGGGGCAGTGTTGTGCTGGGTGTAGTGTTTTAGGGTTTAGGGTAGTGTTCTGGTGTTAGTGTAGTATAGGGTAGTGTTTTAGGGTTTAGGGTAGTGTTTGGGGATGTCGTGCAGGGTAGTGTTTGGGAGTAGGGACAGGACTAGGGCTAGGAGAAGTGTCCTGCAAGGGGTAGTGATTTAGGCTTTAGGGTATTGTAGTGTTTTAGTAGTGTAGGGTAGTGTAATTTTTGAGAGTTTGGGTAGTGTTTTTAACTTTTAGATGTGTAGTGTAGTGTACTTGTATGCAGTGCTGCTTTTTTTAACTAGACAATTTTTTAATTCACATACATTAACACTTTCAATGTAATGGTATGCGAACTAAAAACTTGCGTAGTAACGCTTAATTCGAAGTAAAAACCGCGTAGTAATGGTATGCAAACTAAGTGGGCATGGTTGAAAACACAGTACAAAGTGTGATTGATATTTAGTTCCATTCTACTCCTCAGAAACTGTGGAGGTGTGGAAGGAGCAATTAGCAAAGGAGGGAATTGATGGTTGCTGGGTCCGTACGACTATGGAAAGACAATGTATGTTACCTGACAGTCACGTGCCACCAGTAGTTACGATGGCCCATGGTCCTGCTCACATTAGTGCAAAAGGAATATGTAAGCGGTTGGAACCTACGTGGTACAACTGTAAGATACCAGCATATGCTGAAAAACTGGTTAAAACATGCATGATTTGCCTAATGTGTAACCCAGGAAAAGGCACAGTTACTCCTAAAGGAGGATTCTCTTGTCCTACCTTCCCTTTTGAAGTCCTCCAAATGGATTACATCCAGATGGACAGATGTAACAATCTAAAATATGTCCTGGTGGTGGTCTGTACCTTCAGCCGATGGGTGGAGGCCTACCCCGTCAAAGACTGCACCGCTATCACTACCGCCAAAGTGCTATTAAAAGAATACCTCCCACGATTCGGTTTGCCCCGCTTGGTCTGGAGTGACAACAGGACCCACTTCACAGCCCAAATTATGGAATATGTTTGTACAGCAGTGGGTATAAAACAAAAATTTCATGCAGCTAACCACCCCCAGTCAGCAGGTCTAGTGGAGATGTGCAGTGGCATCCTAAAAACTAAAATGGCCAAAATAGTAGCTGAAAATGTGGCTGGTTAACTGACAGTTAACACAGGCTCAGTTGCGCACAACTCTAGTGAATTCTATTGATCAAACTTTGTTTTGAACGTTTAAGCACATATTTTTATTCATATGTTTTTTGCTAATCAATCAAACTTTTTCAACACGACATTCTGTACTTATACATTTACACGTGAATTTCCATTTGCAAAACAAAATCAAACGTTTATATACATTGAAAAAACATTCAATTTTCTTGTGTGCATCGTAGTTCGCCCAATGCATTTCGGGACAAAAGTAGGGTCCCTTCGTCAGGGGCAATGCTGCAAAATAACATGTACAGGCACATCAGTCTCTTTGTATATATTACACATGGTTCATTGCATTTCTTTGAATTTCCTCCACCAAAGAAAAACACACCAAATGAAAACACACCCCAAGTGCATAAACCAACAAATACACCTTAACCCAAAGAGCGTATGAAAACTACTCACATTTACACACAAGTAAATGTGTTTCTTATGAACTTCGCTTCTTCTAGGTCCAAAAACAACTATAAAAAGCAATGTAGAAACAAATCAGGCTGCCACCTAAAGCAATGTGAATGAAGACTCTGACCACAGTAGACTCTAACGTTATATAAATGCATACCTGCATATACTTCAGGTACATGCGTTCCGTAGACCCTTTCTCACTTCAAAGCGTGATCGTTTTTCGATACCTGTCTGCAACAAAAAATAGACCACTAAATATGCCGTTCGTTTCCGCAATTATCCTTAACTAAAACTAAATGCGTCACACTCCAAAGGTTCTTACCGTTTTTATCAGAGAGCGCAGCTCACCAAACAATCCGCAAGGTAATCTTCCGACATTCGGAGTCTCCCGCGTTTGTGCTACCGGCACCATTTCCTGATTGAACTACTCAAACATCCATCCCTATTGGTTGCACCGATCATCCAGTCCACCAATCAGATGCAAGATACCAATCCTTTTTGTGTACGTCACAAGTAACTACGGAGACCGAACTCTAATACCATCGTACTTGCCATCCTAAAATAACAACCAACTCCGAGCAAGAACGACTGGACATGTTGATGAAATACCGATGACTAGTTGCAATAATGATGTTCAACTATTTGTTTCAATGCCCGACAAGTTCTGTATTCAACCGAAATGAGAAACACGTCCCATATCTTCATGCACCACTAACGCGAATACATGTTGAAGTTTAAACCTCGTGTACCATCAAATTCAAAAAACTTTATTGAACCCAAAAATGAAACGCAACAATCACTGTCTGTTATGAATGTCAATAAGATCTCCCCACCTATTATAAAGTTCCACACAAAAGTGACAAAAAATAAACAGAAAGTGAGAGAAAAGAAAGAGATGTACAAAGGAAACCATGAACCAGCATTATACATATGTTTTGATGACAAGACCAATAAGAGATTTTTTTTTTAAAAACAGACACAATCAGTTATAAACAATGATATACAATCCCTACAGCAGATTCAATATATGACATTAGAAACACAATTTTGATAGTGATCACAAAAAACTGCTCAACTCAATCCGGTCATTAAGTCCCCCAGGGGTCAGTGTACCCAACATTTTTATCCAAAATGATTCTCTCTGTAGTAATTTCTTATTCCTGTCACAACCCTCTTTTAGTGATACTGTTTCAAGAATAGTAAATCTCAGTTGGGCTATAGTGTGTTTTTTTTCTAGCCAATGTGTTGCTAAGGATGATGTCATAGATTTGTTTCGTATTCTGCTTTTATGTTCTGAAATACGAATTTTCAGTTTGCGCTCAGTTTTTCCAACATATAAAAGTCCGCAAGGACATTTAATGGTGTATATAACCTGGTTATTGTTACAGTCTCCTTCAAATTTCAACTTGATGGTTCTTCCAGATTGAGGATGGGTGATCACATTTCCAACAATAACATTATTGCAATGCACACAGTTTGTGCATCTCCTCATCCCTTTGTAATACACAAACTGTGTGCATTGCAATAATGTTATTGTTGGAAATGTGATCACCCATCCTCAATCTGGAAGAACCATCAAGTTGAAATTTGAAGGAGACTGTAACAATAACCAGGTTATATACACCATTAAATGTCCTTGCGGACTTTTATATGTTGGAAAAACTGAGCGCAAACTGAAAATTCGTATTTCAGAACGTAAAAGCAGAATACGAAACAAATCTATGACATCATCCTTAGCAACACATTGGCTAGAAAAAAAACACACTATAGCCCAACTGAGATTTACTATTCTTGAAACAGTATCACTAAAAGAGGGTTGTGACAGGAATAAGAAATTACTACAGAGAGAATCATTTTGGATAAAAATGTTGGGTACACTGACCCCTGGGGGACTTAATGACCGGATTGAGTTGAGCAGTTTTTTGTGATCACTATCAAAATTGTGTTTCTAATGTCATATATTGAATCTGCTGTAGGGATTGTATATCATTGTTTATAACTGATTGTGTCTGTTTTTTTAAAAAAATCTCTTATTGGTCTTGTCATCAAAACATATGTATAATGCTGGTTCATGGTTTCCTTTGTACATCTCTTTCTTTTCTCTCACTTTCTGTTTATTTTTTGTCACTTTTGTGTGGAACTTTATAATAGGTGGGGAGATCTTATTGACATTCATCACAGACAGTGATTGTTGCGTTTCATTTTTGGGTTCAATAAAGTTTTTTGAATTTGATGGTACACGAGGTTTAAACTTCAACATGTATTCGCGTTAGTGGTGCATGAAGATATGGGACGTGTTTCTCATTTCGGTTGAATACAGAACTTGTCGGGCATTGAAACAAATAGTTGAACATCATTATTGCAACTAGTCATCGGTATTTCATCAACATGTCCAGTCGTTCTTGCTCGGAGTTGGTTGTAATTTTAGGATGGCAAGTACGATGGTATTAGAGTTCGGTCTCCGTAGTTACTTGTGACGTACACAAAAAGGATTGGTATCTTGCATCTGATTGGTGGACTGGATGATCGGTGCAACCAATAGGGATGGATGTTTGAGTAGTTCAATCAGGAAATGGTGCCGGTAGCACAAACGCGGGAGACTCCGAATGTCGGAAGATTACCTTGCGGATTGTTTGGTGAGCTGCGCTCTCTGATAAAAACGGTAAGAACCTTTGGAGTGTGACGCATTTAGTTTTAGTTAAGGATAATTGCGGAAACGAACGGCATATTTAGTGGTCTATTTTTTGTTGCAGACAGGTATCGAAAAACGATCACGCTTTGAAGTGAGAAAGGGTCTACGGAACGCATGTACCTGAAGTATATGCAGGTATGCATTTATATAACGTTAGAGTCTACTGTGGTCAGAGTCTTCATTCACATTGCTTTAGGTGGCAGCCTGATTTGTTTCTACATTGCTTTTTATAGTTGTTTTTGGACCTAGAAGAAGCGAAGTTCATAAGAAACACATTTACTTGTGTGTAAATGTGAGTAGTTTTCATACGCTCTTTGGGTTAAGGTGTATTTGTTGGTTTATGCACTATGGGTGTGTTTTCATTTGGTGTGTTTTTCTTTGGTGGAGGAAATTCAAAGAAATGCAATGAACCATGTGTAATATATACAAAGAGACTGATGTGCCTGTACATGTTATTTTGCAGCATTGCCCCTGACGAAGGGACCCTACTTTTGTCCCGAAATGCATTGGGCGAACTACGATGCACACAAGAAAATTGAATGTTTTTTCAATGTATATAAACGTTTGATTTTGTTTTGCAAATGGAAATTCACGTGTAAATGTATAAGTACAGAATGTCGTGTTGAAAAAGTTTGATTGATTAGCAAAAAACATATGAATAAAAATATGTGCTTAAACGTTCAAAACAAAGTTTGATCAATAGAATTCACTAGAGTTGTGCGCAACTGAGCCTGTGTTAACTGTCAGTTAACCAGCCACATTTTCATGTTACTTTGTAGAGTATTTGGGTATACTCAATCAGTCGCAGCACACAGATCATAATATTAGATTCAGATTTAGTTAAAACTACTGAATAAAATAGGAGTGCTCGGTGCACAACTGTTCATCTCAAAATAGTAGCTGAGACAGGTGTCACTTGGGTTGATGCTCTGCCCCTAGCCCTACTGTCTACAAGAACAACGGCCCACACCAGAATAGGACTATTGTCCCACGAGATAATGTTCGGGAGGCCTGCCAATGTCTGGGGTGTCCCACGGCCTGAGAAACTGTCTGATGTTGAATACCCTGTATTAACTGATTATCTGTACAGTCTAACTAATACCTTTCGTACTCTTTATCACCAGGTGCACGAGGCCATACCTGACAAAAGCGAGGGCCCAGGACACGTTATCCAACCTGTAGAATATGTCCTGATCCAGAACTTTCAACGGACTACGAGCCTCGAGCCCTGCTGGACACAGCCCCATCAGGTGTTACTGGCCACCCGCACCGCTGTGAAAGTAGAAGGTCTGGAGAATTGGGTTAATTTGTCTCAATTCCAGCGTGTGCCTTTGCCCCTCCCCTATGATCCATGGGTGAGGGAAGGACAAGGAGACTCAGAAACAGAAACAGTTCCGACGTTTGTCCCATTCAGCGATATTTATTTATTTATTTTAAAAAAATGTATAAAGCGCGCGTACACTGTGCAGTTTCTTGGCGCTAGAGGATTCTTGAGCTAAGGCGGACACTGGGGGCTATGAGCTGAAAGCTTGTTGGAACAGAAATGTCTTGAGAGCTTTGCAGAACTCAAGATAGGAAGGGGAAAGTCTGACCTGGGGAGGGAGAGAATTCCAGAAGGTAGGTGCCAGAACCGAGAATTTCTGACCTCCCGATCTTTTTTTCTTAAAACGGGGGGTGACTAATAAATATTTAGAAGAGGAGCGTAATGCTCTAGGGGGGCAGTAGTTGACAATGGAGGAGTTGATGAAAACAGGGCCAGTGCCCGCTCGAGCTTGAAAAGTGAGACAGCCAAGTTTGAAAAGAGCGCGTTGTTTAATGGGGAGCCAGTGAAGGGCAATAAGGAGGGGTGAAGAGTGGTGATATTTGGGTAGACCATGTACCAGGCGGGCAGCCTGGTTCTGCACCAGCTGGAGACGCTGAAGCGCGTAGGCGGGAGCACCATTGTAAATTATGTTCCCGTAGTCAATACCACACTGCATTCCACATCTACGGAAGCAGAGAGTGACAACATACTGAAAGGAAGCGTGGAACCTTCCCCAAACTCTGCTCAACACCAAGAACAATTGTTTCCCGACCATACTGTTCCTACTTCCGACCAATATAAGTTGCGCCCCCGAGGGAAGGCTTGGCCTTGACTTCGCCAAGTGCCGATAGGCTGTAGGGCTGTGATCTTCCCGGATGAGAGTAGTGCTGGTGTGTCAGACTAGGGTACGCCATAGGGCTCCTTGGCACCTGCGCCAAGTGAAGCAACCACCAATCACAGACAACCGCTAGAGGTCCCTGGCTTAGCACAATGGCAGCCGTCCAAAACACCCGAATCCAGAAACAAGATGTCAGTCTCCGACATAGTGAATGCTTCATGGCCACCGTGGTGACGCTGTTTGTCTTCCTCATCCTGTCTATCCTTGGTTGGCTGTTACTAATCTACCATCCTGTTACCACACCAACTCCTACACCGACTACTGCAGCGCACCAATATTACACGCTACCAGCCCACGAATTACCCCGCTGTGCAGAATTCTTCAACAACACCTTCATCCAAATGTTGCATCATCATCAGCTGATCATGACCACTTCCAACTGCTGGGTTTGTGGACTGATGCTGCATTCGATGATACACCCTGTTCCATTCTTTCCTTACCTCTTCTCCATCACTGGGTCTTGTCTTGCATGGTGGATGCTGATGCGGGAGGCCTAAACTGTCAATTGTACTGCCAATTCTATCCATGGGACATTTCGGGAAGACTTCTGGCGGAACAGATCTGGCAATGCCAATGCTCCTTTTTGCCCGACCAGCTCGTCCATATTGCTACTACCACCAGATGAACTCAGTGAAATGGTAGTATTCAACTCAACCACTCGACGAACATTTTCCAGATTCCGCACAAGAAGGATACTGCCTGATGAACGAGACACTGTGAATGTCATAAATGTGCAAGGCCGTGTCTGCATCCATGGCCTTGAACTAAGAAAGTTGGCACCAGTATGTGTGATATCAATAAAGCCTTAAACTCTACATCTCCGCCAAAGCTGGTGGCATCCCCCAACACCTATTTTATCTGTGACACTGCCGCCTTCACTTGGCTCCCCCGTAACTAGTCTCCTCCCACCAACATATTCCACCCATGGAGGTTACCACCTGTCAATGAAGGGCGCCCTGCGCCACTCACATAGGGGCATCATATCAGCCGAGGATACAGCGGGATAGGAAGCCGGGGACTTCTTTAAAGGTTTCCTTCCATTCTGGGGCCCCATGGCAAACAGTTGAGCTGTATGAGGACTGACCAGGGTCCTTGAGGCCACCATCACAGTAACAACTGGTGCCCTCTCCAACATCACTGCAGAGCTACAGGCGGACTGCCTTATAACGATCCAAAACCGCATGGTCCTCGACATCATCCTTGCTGATCGTGGTGGTGTGTGCAAATTGATGGGCTCCAGCTGCTGCGTGTACATCCCAGACAACGCACCTACAGTGTACGATGCCATCCAACGTCTGCATCACCTTTCTACTGAAATTTATCTGGATGAAGGTAACTGGTCCCTCACAGACTGGATCTGGGGTCTCCTTTCCCAGTGGGGTTGGAGGCTCCTCATCTTCCTTGCCTTGGGAGTAGCTGTCCCGGTCTCCTGCTGTTTGTGCTTTCAGTGCCTGCCAGTGTTCTGTACATTGTATGTAACACCATCAAGCCTCCACCCTCTAACATTCACAACACCAATATGATGATGATGATGCTCCAACAAGAAACAGATGGTCGTATGAACATTGACATTTCTTAAAAGTATTTGCCACTCAATGGCAAGAGGAGGGTCTGAGCAAAAGTGTTTTTCTGATCGGCATCATTTGTACCGGGACTTCATTGTTTTTTCATTGCCATCTCGTGTCAAACACTTCCACATGACCCAACTGGTCATTTCTGCTGATGCCTGAGGAAAATCTAAACTGACACGACAAAAACCATCTTGCAGCTTGCATTTCTGCCCAGGAACTGTCACACACCCAACCCCCTGTTCTTTGCAGTTCAACAGGAAGCCATGAGACACCCACGCCCTGTGTAAACAAGCTTGTTTTCCATCTCCTGCTCCCAGCATGGTAAACATCCTTGACACCGTGATCAGGTTATCTGGACAATGATCTGACTGTTGGGCCCTGATCAGGGTGATTAAACAATGACTTGAAGGACCAGGCTTTGATCAAGGCAATTGAACAATGATCTGAAAGACTGAGTCTTGATCAAAGCTGAGTGAACAATGATTTGTGTACCAAGCCCTGACCAGGTCACTAACTACAAACATTGTCTGGATCTGGTTATCAACTGTAAACACTGCCCTGTTTAGACAATGGTCTGACAGCCAAAAGACTGGGATGAAAAATGTATAAAAGGCTTGTAAGCTACAGAGTGAAGTAGCAGCCTCCTCTGTCTTGTCTCTGACTAGCTTGGGACTCTGTTCCATAGCCCGGGCTATTGAAATTAATCTGGGTTCCTCCTGCAGACAAATGCTCCTGTGTCTCCTTTTACTAAGTATGGAAGGTATGGATGATTTGGGCGGTTCCCCTGCCGCCGAGGCCCAGTAAGTGGGTTATCCCAGTTCTTCAAGGCTCAATCAATCAATCAATCAATGACATTTATAGAGCGCACTACATACCCGTAGGGTCTCAAGGCGCTGGGGGTGGGGGGGTGCCGCTACTGCTCGAACAGCCAGGTCTTCAGCTTCTTCCTGAAGGAGAGGTGGTCTTGGGTCAGGCGCAGGTCGGTCGGGAGGGAGTTCCAGGTCTTGGCGGCCAGGTAGGAGAAGGACCTTCCTCCTGTAGTCGCTCTTCGGATGCGGGGGACGGCGGCGAGGGCGTGGATGGCTGATCGGAGGTGGCGTTTGGGAGCGTAGAAGTTGATTCGGCTGTTGAGGTAGCTCGGGCCTTGGTCGTGTAGGGCTTTGTGTGCGTGGGTGAGGAGGCGGAAGGTGATTCTTTTGTTGACGGGGAGCCAGTGAAGGTCTCTCAGATGTCCGGAGATGTGGCTGGTTCGTGGGATGTCGAGGATGAGTCTGGCTGAGGCGTTCTGGATCCGCTGGAGTCTCTTCTGGAGCTTGGCGGTGGTACCGGCGTAGAGGGCGTTGCCGTAGTCCAGTCGGCTAGTGACGAGGGCCTGGGTGACGGTCTTCCTGGTCTCGGTGGGGATCCACCAGAAGATCTTCCGTAGCATGCGTAGGATGTTGAAGCACGCCGAGGAGACGTTGTTGACTTGCCTGGTCATGGAGAGGGAGGAGTCCAGGATGAAGCCCAGGTTGCGTGCATGGTCTGTCGGTTTGGGTGCGGTGCCCAGGGCGGGAGGCCACCAGGAGTCGTCCCAGGCAGAGGGTGAAGAGCCCAGGATGAGGACCTCCGTCTTGTCCGAGTTCAGTTTCAGGCGGCTGGTCGTCATCCACTCGGCTACCTCTTTCATCCCTTCGTGCAGGTTAGCTCTGGCGGCGGCGGGGTCGTTGGTCAGGGAGAGGATCAGCTGGGTGTCGTCGGCGTAGGAGATTATGTTGAGGTTGTGTTGGCGTGCGATGGCCACGAGGGGGCTCATGTAGACGTTGAAGAGGGTGGGGCTCAGTGAGGATCCTTGAGGGACGCCGCAGATGACTTCGGTGGCCTCTGACTTGTACGGTGGTAGGCGGACTCTCTGTGTTCTTCCGTCGAGGAAGGAGATGATCCATTCCAGCGCCTTGTCCAGGATTCCGACGTTGCTGAGGCGCTGAACTAGGGTGCGGTGGCAGACAGTGTCGAATGCCGCGGAGAGGTCTAGGAGGATGAGGGCCGCTGTTTCTCCGTTGTCCATCAGGGCTCGGATGTCATCGGTGGCGGCGATGAGGGCGGTCTCGGTGCTGTGATTGGCTCGGAAGCCGGACTGTGAGGGGTCGAGGGATCCATTTGTCTCGAGGAAGGCGGCCATCTGCTTGTTGACGGTCTTCTAAACAAAAATGGAGAAAAGGAGAGAGCAACATACATATTACCTAGCCTTAATTTGTAGAGGCGATAGCCTCCTTCCCCCATTTTGACAGTAGGAAACCTGAAACAGGTTTCACTTCTGTCAACACTATCAACCCCTATGTATAGCAACTGGCCACAAGCAAAGTTATAGGAGGTATATAGCACTTTTGAGGAGGTAACAAAATATGAATACCCAAACCCCAATCCTTTTATCAAATGTACAAATGTAACATGAGGTCAAATTAATTCAAACTAAATCCCATTGGCTCAGCCCTAGTAAGCATTAGTGCTGTATAAATATGGCAAAGTTTACATATGCAATTGTATTGTGGTATATTCATATGAGTGCATAAAAACTTGCTTTTCCAACAACAAAATGTCAACGCAGACCTTCTCTGGAAGCCCTGCCAGGCTTCTAAATATAGAACTGACATTTAACTCTTCCCAGCTGTCCTATTCTGTGTGCAAATTTTCCATGCAGCTTTCCCTATTCAAAGTCACCTTGAAAACAGAAAGCTGACCCAGTCCCCTGTTTGTCCGTTTAATAACTTCTGCTGTGGTTTTTTATACATATTTTCAATTATAAGCAGTGTGCAATATACTTTTGCGAGAATATAAAGGTCAGCTATTTGTTTTAATCCTAAATATATGCATTTACTGAAGCCTAGGGCACTTTAAAAGCTACTCTAAATGAAATAAAATGCTGGATAAATAGTGCATTTTACCCAATTTCGACTTTGATATTTGGGGCACTTAAAATTGAATATACTATACTTTTTTGCATAATTTTCATTATCAGAATGTTCATTACATTGCCCAGGAGTTAGAAATTGAAAATAACCATATATACCTTTATAAAAAGGAGTTTTTTTACGCCTGCGCAGAGTGAAATTCCATATGCAAATATCCTCATTATGCTGTACAACACAACTTAAATTTAATTTGGATACTAGGAGGTCACAGTATAAGTATTAAGCTTTATAAATATAAAAAAACGAATTTAAAAGCACTTATTATTTTAATAGTTTTTCATAATTAATATATATATATTTTTTTTTATAAAACCAATCATTTTGCTAATTCCACATAGGAAAAGCAAGCTGCATCTCTTGCCTATCATATTTAGACACATTCATTCACAAGCCTAAGCACAGAAGCCTAACTTGAAACTTGACAAATGTTTGCACCACTTTTTTAAAAGGACAGTTATTAGTTAGCATCAGAACCAAGAATGTGCTTATGTAAAATACTTTAAGAAAGGAAATCCTGTTAAATGTTTTCCTGTTATCCAAAATAATTAACCTGATTTTTGTAACTTTTATAAACAGCAGTCTGAAATGTAGGGTTTCACCCTGTGTTTTAACTGACAAAATCCTGGCTGAGTGAACATTCCTGTCTCTCTGTGGCCTACAATCAAAACAACAGCTGCTGCTAAGCTTTTTTTAGTGTTGAAATGGAAGCACGGTGACTGTCTATTTAAAACTGAGGCCTTTCAATGCATGTTCTATAATATGTGTTTTAGTTCAGCAAAAATTTACTCAGATGATTTATTTGCCTGTTAATATCTAACACAATGTATCTAAGGAAAATGCTTCATAATTGTTTATTTATTACAAAACACACAATGTCGTTTTTTAGGCCTTTTTTATTCCTATTGAATGTGAATTCTAATTTTATCTTTTAAGCATTAGCAGTTTGTACATGTGCATAGTTGCTTACTCTATACATTAAATAGTAACATATCATTAATTAGCATATCATATGGTTAATTTCTGGATTTTTATTTAATTTTTATTTAATATTAATTAAATGACATTTTGCATAACAGACTGATGACAACAAGAAAAATACAAACACACACATTGAGCTCATTTTAGACATATACAGAAGGGGTCAAACACTCAGGACACATAATACAGCGCGCTTAATAGCCATTATTTCATAAATAGCGCAATTGCTATTTACTTACAGAAGTTGCAATGTAAAACCACGAACCACATAGACATTTAAACACACATTTAACTCACAGATCAACACTTAAGACAGAAAAAAAGGACAGCCTACAGACTGTACTTAAATCAAACCATTTGTAAATACTAGTTGTAAGTCATATTTACAAGAAGCGCTTCTCAATAATATTCCAAAAGACTGCAAATAAAAAAAACAGCCCAACAAACTGTTTTATTGCCAAGAAGCCAAAATGCACTCAATTCACTAGCTTTGGCTGGCAGAACACCAAAAAATCGCTCTGCATATCTCCATTCATAAAATTGCGCAGAACAAAGGATCCTTGTTTGTATTCTATCCATATTTGAATTCCATGGGGATACAGAATCACCAAGGAAGAAATATGTTTTTATACCTAAACCTATCTAGTTATTCCCCCAAGGGAGCCGGCTAATTTAATTCACATCTTACTATGGTATCTCCAAAAAGCAACAAATCCTTCGATGTGTGCTTGAAACAGGCATGCCAAAAATATTGCAGAACATACAAATATTATAAAATCAAAGTAGCGCTTAAGGTACTCTTCGTACATTGCGCCGTTCAAACTAATTCAAAACAGAGAAAAATCTCCTCATTACCTGCCTACATAAATTGCAATTTACATATCTATCCCATACAAATCCAAAGTTGGCCAACACAAATCTAAGCCACAGAAAGGCCCCATTAGGATAGCGGGCGGAAAATCACCCCGATCGCCATGGAGGCGGGAAACAACCGCCCTCCAGGACTGCGGATAAACCGGCAGCCAAATTAGAGTCAACCGCCTCAAAAGACCGACCGCGGCGGTAGCGGGCCTACCAAAACCGGTGACGTCCAAAAACCGACCACGGTGGTTCAAAAAGCAGCGGAAAAGCAACAACCCACCGCAAGCAAAGCGGAGACACCGCACGTGAAATTAGGATATTCCCGCTGTTTCCGACAGCCGCGGTCACACACAGGAGTGAATGGGAGAGATAGCGGAAGAGCTGCAGCATAGCCATCGCAGCGGAAGGTACATGAAAAAAATGGCTGACGATGCAAAAGCACCTCAGTGATACCAAACATTGCACAAATCAAAGTAGCCATGGACCCCAAATACATAAAAAACATACAAATGAAATAAATAAATGCAAAACCAAAAATAAAAGCACAGGAAACACCTGAAAGCCAAGTTCCACTTGGACACACCCACATAGCTGAGTATAAAACCAGCCCCTTCACTGACCACAATGCTTTGCAACACTCCAGAATAGAAGGCCATACACCACATCTGACAGGAGAGGCAAAAGAGTACAGCACAGCACACACACACAACTACCACCACCATCACTACCACCATCAGACCAGCACCAACAATCCCCCAGCACACAACACACCTCACACACCAACACCACACCTGCCACCCACACTCCTGCACCCACAAACACTTCAACCACCTCACACCATGTCCTCACAGAAGATGCCCAAATTCACAGAGGATGAGTTGACAGTCATGGTCAATGAGATTGTCAGAGTAGAGCCACAACTGTTTGGTAGCCTGGTCCAACAGACACCATTAGCCACAAGGACACAAATGTGGGAAAGGATAGTAAAAAAGGGTCAATGCAGTAGGCACCACCCCAAGATCCAAGAAGGAGATCATGAAGTGGTGGCAAGATCTCAAGTGGGTTGTCAAGAACTGGGAGCTGGCGAACGTGACTGGCAGTGACCCTCCCATCCCACCGAAAACATTCACACCATGGGAGGAGAAGGTGCTTGCCATACTGCATCCTGAGAGTCTCACAGGAGTAGCCGGGGGAACAGAGGCTGGTAAGTACAAGCAAATGGCAAACATCACACTGATAAGTACTTCCTTTCACAACCCAAACACCATTGCACTGTTCACCCTCACTTAACAGGTAGCCAGGCATCTTCACTGTGAGGCCTGTTTGGGGGAGGGAGGCCTGCACTACCACTCCCAGCATGCCCCTAATTCACACTCCAGCAGCATGGACGCCTCACCCACCCTGGAGCATGTGTCAGCCATTGCACTGTTTTCCCTCACCTAACAGGTAGGTAGCCAACTTGCTTGTGATGTGTGTCCAACTTGCTTGGGAAGCCTGTTTGGGGGTGGGAAGTTAGTCCCACAACTCCCACCATGCCCCCTATCCCACACCCCAGCCGCATGGAGCACTCCCTCCCACCCAGGAGCATGTGTCAGTCATTGCACTGTTCACCCTCACCTAACAGGTACGTAGTAATCTTCACTCTTCTTGATGTGTGTGTGTGAGAGACCTGCATCCCTACACACAACAACAATTGCATGCAATGCATTGATACCTGACATGTATGAGTAAATGATGTTCCTCTGCACCTTGACATTACAGTGTTGCAATGAAGAATACTAGTGGTGACTTCACAATTGTGTAGTATACAGACAGTTGATGACATGCAGATGACACAATACTTGCACAGTGCCCAACACTGACCATTACACATCTAATTCACAGGTGATGAAGAACTCACTGCTGAGGACCACAACAACGAACAGCAGAGCCAGGCTCCACCCCCGGTACATGGACTCTCGGATGTTGACCCCCAGGACAGTTTGGACGATGAGCTCCAGGCCGACCCATCTGGTGTGCCACAGACCCAGAGGTCCCAAGGCACCATCCTCCCCACCACCACGTCTGCTGCAACAACAACAGCACAGCAGACCCCTGCAGTCACGGCCTCTGCCTCCACCGCTGCCACCACCGCCACCACCACCACCACCAGTACCACCAATACCACCTGCAGCACCCTCCCGGTCCCAGGGGATGACCAGGCCACACCAACAACTGTGGAGGGCAGGGAGAGTGTGCGTGCACCCAGAGTGGCGAGGCAACAGGTCCGTGGCAGCAAGACAGGTGGGAGGGCCAGGGTCACCACCAGACCTCAGGAGGAGTGGACACCAGCCCTGGATCACTTCACCAGAGTTGTGGAGGCATACCAACAGGTCCAGGGACAAAGTGGCCGGTCTGATGAACTATTACGGGAGCTCCTCCTGCTGATGAGGCCCATCGACAACCGCCTTGGACAGATGGTGGACCTCAGGGGCCAGCAAGGGGTGTTACTGAGTGACAGGCCAGCGTCCCAAACAACACCTCCGCCCCCCTCTGTTGTGCCACAGGATGACAGTGCACCATCCTCCCCTGCGGCCACAGAGAGGGGTGAGTCCTCAGATGCCACTGGCCAAGCAGCAGCCCCCCCAAGAGATCAAGGGGGCGTCCAAAGAAGAGCCTGGGAGTCTCTGGAGGCAAAGCACCAAGCCACACGCCAGTCACGGAGCCAGCCCTGACGGCAACCCTCTTATTATTATTATTATTATTATTATTGAATTTTGTACCGCGCACGGTTACCCTTGGGCATCCCAGCGCTAATAGAAACCCAGAGCAGGCTATTCATAGAGAGCAGAGGAGCTACAGTTATTCTGGAAAAAGATGCGTTTTCAGATGTTTCCGGAATCTGAGGAGGTTTGGTTCGGAGCGCAACGAGAATGGGAGGGAGTTCCAGGCGCGCGCTGTATGGATAGAGAAACTCCTGCCCCCTGAACGGGCTCTCTTAATTCTCCTTGTCTGAAGGAAATGTTTGTTGTCAGAGCGTAAGGCTCTAGTGGGCTTGTAGGGGCGAATCATGTCCTTCAGAATAGCTGGTCCTTTCCCCTGTATGCTCTTGTGGGCGATGCACAGGGCCTTAAAGGTAACTCTCTCTTTGACAGGAAGCCAATGGAGTGCTTTTAGAGCAGGCCTGGCTGACTGCCTGGCCGGAACGTTCCGCAGCAGCCTTGCTGCTGCGTTCTGCACTTGTTGCAGGATCTTGAACGTAGACTCTGGCGCTCCAAGAAAGAGCGCGGTACTGTAGTCCAGGCGTGAGATGATTAAGCCTTGGACTAGCAGCTTCCGGGAGAGTTCTGGTAGCAGGGGAAGAACCTTACGGGCCGACCGGAGCATTCCATAGCACACGCCCGCAGTCTTCTTGGCGTGTGTCCTAAAGGACAAATCCGGCTCCAGCCAGACCCCCAGGCTCTTAATCTCCTTTTTTGGGTCGGGCGGGGTGCCCATGCAGTTGGGCCAGCTGCTTGGCGAGAGGGCAAAACTTGACTGGCCCAAGATCATCAGCTCAGTTTTTGATCCGTTCAATTTGAGCGATGACCTGGACATCCAATCGAACACCTCTCTCAAGCATGCATGGAGCATCTCGGGCTGTTTCTCCAGCTGTGTAAGACTCACCACTAGCTGGGTGTCGTCCGCATAGCTTATGGTTTTAAAGCCAAACGGAGACACCACACCCTCCAGTGGTGCCATATACACATTAAATAGCGTGGGGCTCAGGGATGAGCCCTGTGGCACCCCGCATTGAAGTGGGAGGGGAGGAGATTTTGCGTTTCCTTCCCAGACCTCGAAGGTACGCCCCTCCAAAAAGGAGGCCAACCATTCCAGGGCCACTCCTGAGACACCCGACTCAGCTAGACGTTGTATCAGCACCCCATGGTTGACGGTATCGAAGGCCGCACTGAGGTCCAGGAGAATCACTGCCACTGATCCCCCTGCGTCCAAAGTGCTTCTGGCCTCCTCTACCACTGCTAGCAGAGCCGTGTCCGTTCCATGGCCCGGTCGAAATCCCGTCTGGAAGTCCCTCAACCGGCCATTCTCCTCAAGAAAGTTTGATCAACCAACCTCTCGGCAATCTTACTGACTCCTGGTAATAAGGAGATGGGCCTGAAATTGGCAAGGTTCTGCGGGTCCAAGCCCGGCTTCTTCAGAAGCGCTTTAACGACTGCACTTTTCCAGTCAGGCGGCACTGTCCCCTGAGTGAACGAGAGATTGATCAAATCGGTCAAGGGCTCTCCTATCGCCAGGGCGGCCTGCTTTAGGTACCGCATCGGGACTGGGTCCCAAGGTGAGCCACTTTTCAGGCTCCCGAGGACCTTCAGTACTTCGCCTGTGGCAACAGGACCAAATGACGTCAGTCGATTTTCCGACATGCTGAAGTCCTCAGAAGGGGGCGATGTTCCCACCACTGAGGGGAGAGAACTAATAATAGTATCAATTTTGTTTTTGAAGTAGGTGGCTAATTCCAGACACTTTTCCTGTGGTCTCTCGTAGACAGGAGTAGGCTCAGGCGGTTTAAGAAGCTCCTTCATCACTAGGAAGGCTTCCCTGGATGAGGACGCAGCATGATTTACTCTCTCCCCATAGAAGGAGGCCTTAGCAGTACGTATAGCACGTTTCTATATTCTTAGTGCCATGCGATATTTATCCCTGCTATCTGTCTCAGGGCTCCTCCTCCATAATCTCTCCGCACGTTTGCAGTTCTGTCTCAGAGTTCTGAGCTCTGGGGTATACCAAGGGGCAGACCCCATTCTCTTGTCCCTAATAAGCATCTTCTTGAGTGGAAGCACATGATCCACTGCATTGGTCAACCAGTTCCTCACTGTGGCATCTGCAGTCACCGGATCACAACCCTTCTCAGGCTGGGTGTCCTCCAGACGGGCATTCCAAGTCTCTACAGGAAGTCTTGACCATGCCCTGTCTATTCTAAATTTCCTGGGTGGGAGCGTGTCATCACACTTAACCTCCCAGTTAGCCATGATCAGTGAGTGGTCGGACCAAGGAAGAGCTAGGGGAGGCATAGCGGATAAACCCGTCATGTTCGAAAAAATGGGGTCTAGAAGATGACCTTTGACATGTGTGGCCCCAGTATTTATTAATTTCATCTGCAGGGCGCTCAGCTCGCTCATCACATTAGTTGCCATAGGATCAGTTTCTTCGTCAAAATGGCAGTTGAGATCGCCCAGCAAGATGAAGTTGGATGCGGCCGCAGCCAACAGAGTGGTAGTTTCCATTAGTGACTATGTGAAGTCACCCATGTTTCCTGGGGGCCGGTAGACTAGGAGGCCTGTCAGCATGTAGGTAGGGGAGAATGGAAGTGAGAATTGGCAGCTCTCACAGTCTTTGACCCCTGCCTCACGTGCCTTACAACCCAGTGACTCCCTGTATATAATGGCCAGACCCCCTCCTCTCCCTGTGCCTCTGTCAAGATGGTAGATCAGATATCCCGGCGCCAGCGCTGTCACCACATCCGGACCCGAGGTGTCAGATAGCCAAGTCTCAGTGAGAAGCAAGGCATCAACCTTGTGGTCCAGTAGTAGGGAGTTAATCTCTGTAGCATGGCAGGGGAGAGATCTGCAATTAAGCAGGGCAAGGCGACACAAGGTAGTGAGGGTGGCTTCTTCCACATCCGGTTGGCAAACTCTACATCCCCTAAAGCGCTTTCCATCTTTGGCAATATAGCAGCATCTGTCGTATTTCGGTATTCTGTAGGATAGGAGCTCGTCCTTCGTGTACCTGATCGTGCTAGACTGTTGGGGACTCGCATCGGGCATAGCCTCTGGCCCCGGACCCGGTTGGGCCCGGACGGGCACAGACGGGCTTAACTCTGGCGAAACTCCGGCGCTAGTCCGGCGCGTCCGCTGCTCGCGTCCGCTGCGCGAAGCCATAAGGGACTGTTTATATAGGGCGACTAGACCGCTCGGCGAATGTCACCCCACCTAAGATGGCCGCCAAAACGGGATCGAGCCCGGGACCGGTCTAAACCCAGCACCCAGGGATCGGGGACCGAGGGAAATGAATTCTCTGCCCCACGAGGGTAGGAGCGTTCAGTACGGCAATTCTACAATAAGTTTTAAAAATTCTGTTTTTTTCCTAAAATATAGCGCTAAATGCGAGGGGGGATCGGACACAAAGGGATAATTCAAGTACAGTATTTTCAGCTAAAAACAGCCACTGAGCGCTCGACTAGCAGCCTCTCAGTAGTTTTCTATCGCCCGGTCTGGTCGCTAAGCCCTCCTTTTATAGGGCGACTAGACCGCTCGGCGAATGTCACCCCACCTAAGATGGCCGCCAAAACGGGATCGAGCCCGGGACCGGTCTAAACCCAGCACCCAGGGATCGGGGACCGAGGGAAATGAATTCTCTGCCCCACGAGGGTAGAAGCGTTCAGTACGGCAATTCTACAATAAGTTTTAAAAATTCTGTTTTTTTCCTAAAATATAGCGCTAAATGCGAGGGGGGATCGGACACAAAGGGATAATTCAAGTACAGTATTTTCAACTAAAAACAGCCACTGAGAGCTCGACTAGCAGCCTCTCAGTAGTTTACTATCGCCCGGTCTGGTCGCTAAGCCCTCCTTTTATAGGGCGACTAGACCGCTCGGCGAATGTCACCCCACCTAAGATGGCCGCCAAAACGGGATCGAGCCCGGGACCGGTCTAAACCCAGCACCCAGGGATCGGGGACCGAGGGAAATTAATTCTCTGCCCCACGAGGGTAGGAGCGTTCAGTACGGCAATTCTACAATAAGTTTTAAAAATTCTGTTTTTTTCCTAAAATATAGCGCTAAATGCGAGGGGGGATCGGACACAAAGGGATAATTCAAGTACAGTATTTTCAGCTAAAAACAGCCACTGAGCGCTCGACTAGCAGCCTCTCAGTAGTTTTCTCTTCCCCACTGCATTGACTCTTTGAACTGTCCTTCCCCGCACTGCCTTGTTGGACTGGGTCACCACATCCATGTGGTTTCTACTCTTGCATCTCATCTACTATGACTGCTCCATCACCAATTACATGTGAAAATGCACGCACCCCTCACATGTCAACTTTGTAAATAAAACACCTTACACACTACAATTTGTGCAGTCTTGTCTTTAGTGCTATTTTGACTGTGTCCAAAATATCCATGATGTATACAAAAGATGTACATTATGTAGGCCAGGATGACTCCGTAGCACCTAGGGAGACACAACAGAACAGCAGTCACTGGCGTCAGTGTGCTATCACAGACATAACACAACACCAAACATCAACATAACTGTAAAGGCAGACAACACAATGTGCAGCAAGTGTCAACAAACAGAGTCCTGCATATGGTCACATGTGAAATGTTACTGACACATTTTCGCATACAGGTCCCTCCACATGTGCCTGTCTGTTACATTCACGCATAGCCCTTCACAACAACAGCAACCACACCAGGCAATGTACAAGTCGTACCTCGTCACCCACCTTCAAGTGAAGTAGCGTTCGATGAGCTGTTGGCGCAGGTCAACTCCTTCATCCTCTCCACTGTCCTCATCACTGGACTCAGGTCCTTGAGCAGGCGGTGGCCTTGGTTCCTCACCATCGTCCATGAGCAGGGGGATCCCCTTGTGGATGGCCAGGTTGTGCAGCATACAGCATGCCACAACGATCTTGCAGACATTCCCAGGCAAGTATGCCAGTGCACCTCCTGTCCTGTCAAGGCAGCGTATTCTTGACTTCAGCACGCCAAAAGTCCGCTTGATTACACGTCGGGTCCTGCCATGGGCCACATTGTACCGGACGTCACCCGGGGTCCTGGGATTCCTTAGCGGGCTCAACAGCCATGGCCGACTGGGATATGCTGAGTCACCTTTGAATGACAAACACCCATTGCAATTTTGCACAGCCAGAGTGCAGCAGGTAACACACAGCACGCAATATCAGTAGGCATACTCACCCACAATCCAAGCCAGCTCGGGATGCAGATTTTCCATCATCCGTGGCACCATGCTGTTCCTCATGATGTACGAATCATGTGCAGAGCCAGGAAATCTTGCACACACATGGGAAATGGTCATGTCTGCAAGGCACACCACCTGCACATTGATAGAATGATAATGTTTACGATTTCTAAAAATGTGTTCAGTTGCCTGTGGTGGCACCAGACCTACATGGGTGCAATCGATGGCACCAACAACATGGGGGATGTGCCCAAGGGGATAGAAGTCACCCTTCACACCGGTCAATTCTGCTCCCCTAGGGAAATGAATGTAGCGATTCTTTTATCGCATCATGGCTGAAAGAGCATCCCTCAGCACCTGGCTGAACATGGGCTGCGACATCCCTCCAGCGCTGGCCACGGTCTCCTGGAAGGAACCAGTTGCAAAAAAGTGGAGGGCTACCATCACCTTGTATGTGGGTGGGAATGCTGTTGGATAGTGGCGGCAAGGCTGCAGGTGGGGCTCCAAAAGATCACACAGGGTTTTCAGTGTTGGTCTGTCGAGGCGGAATTTCCGAATGATTGCAACATTCTCCATGTCCTCCAGCACTGTCAGGTGACGTAGGAGATTTGACCTCCTCCTAGTTGAGATGTAAATGTGCAAATGTCAGTGACAAATCAAAACAATGTAATCTTCGTGCACACCTAATTTAAATGATAGGTTGAGACCAGTTCTTGGTGGCGCTATCCTTGTCGCAATGTGTCTGGCAGTGCCTTTTGATTGATTGATACACAATATGGTCAACAAACCACGAATAATGCACTCCTTTTATATGAAACAGAAGAGTTTCTCCACTTATTCATATGTTATTTGTAGTAACTTTCCATTCCATGAAATCATGAAACTACGATTAATATGTTCGTTAGTTGCACATATTCTTTTATTAATTCATTTCTTCTTGTTGGAAGTTCAATAGTATTGCCAAAAATTCATTGCATTCATGAATATTCAGAAGTTTATATTATGCCCAATGCATTTCGGGTTAATGAGGACTAACCCTTCATCAGGGGCCTGTCAAGAGTAATAAGAAAACATACAGGACCTTAGCATTCAGTTAGGAACAAAGTACATACATATTACATGATTCGTCAACAACATGGGTGTTTCTACGGGGTGGTGTGTTTATATTTACGGGGACGTTTCAAAGAGCAGGAAAGGTTACTTATGCACTCAATACTAGAATAGCATCTCATACGAGCCAGCCAGTGGATGAGAAATGACTGTGTTAAATAAACGTAACGCTAAATTAAATACGAGTCAAAAATGCTAAGTTTACTCGGCGTGACAAACGAGTGTTGTTATCTATCTGATTTACGGGGCAAAGTGAAATCAAATAAGCATTGCGGGAGTTTAAAAACTGAATACGCAAGCGGGGAAACAAACTTACATGTAACTGAAGGAGCTGTTTGTTCGAATCCAAGTTCGGGATCATGTGGGTGAACTGGAAACCAATAGTGAGGCTTTTGATATCAGAGAGCGGTCACGTGGTGCCGCATGGGAGGTTCGTTAACGAAGACGGCACTACTAAACACGAAATATAATGGTGGATAAGTCCCCACATAGGAACCACCGTGATGTGAATGAAATAAACATTCTAAAAAACGGAGGTATAGACTTCATGTAATAAGATTAGGGTGTTGCATCGGGCGGTAGCCATGGTGACTAAAACCATGCTCAGTGATTGGACAAAGTTCCGATCACGTGTCTAGTGGCGTGAAACTAGCATGAAGGGGGAATAATAAAGTTATTGAAAAATATTAAAAACACGGTAGAAACGAAGTTCAAAATAATGGAGGATGAATCTGGATTGTACCAATTACCTGATACAGCTGAAAATATCAATAATGATGAAATATGGGGACAAGTGATTAGGAACCAAAAAACATACCTCATTTGTTCAAATTAGCATAGTATTAAAACATGAGAAACAATGTATAATGTGGACCAATATTCCATGATATCATCAGGTACATATGAATGTATACTGCCATCAAACAAAATGCACATAAATAATGAAATTACCAGGAAGTCTATATATGTTGGCTGTATTGCTTGTGACATTCTTCAGTATAAGGTGCTGCAGGGGGGAAGAAGGGTCCCTGTCCCTTGGCTGTGTAACAATCAATATGATTATAAAAAACATGTTAGTTCAATTCTGTCATTCATTCCAATTGGCTGAAGAGAGTGTAGTTTCTTAATCCAGAAGAATTCAGCCTGTAATCGTTGTTTTACTGGATCCATGTCGCAGCATTGTGGGAGTATCTCAAGTATGGTGAATCTTAGTTGAGAGATCTGGTGGTTAGCTTCCAGCCAATGCATGGCTATAGTGGATTTGTTGTTCATATTGCGTATATTGCTCTTGTGTTCAGTCATTCTAACTTTAACTTCGGTTTGACATACGTAGGTTTTGCCACACGGGCATTAAATAGCGTAGATTACATTTTTGGAGTCACAAGTCCCTGTCAGTGACAACCATCATGAGATGGCCACAGCACTCACCATCAACGATGTCATGGCAAAACAAAGACTGCCCTGAGAGATGCATGGCACACCAGGTTACATGGGTGGCAAGTTGAGACACACCTCTCCACTAACAATACACAAGTGCCGCAAACAACACATAAATCAATGAAAATGCACACATAATGAACCACACATTTCACCTGTACACACCTGGATCTGTACCATCTGCCAATGTGTCTAAAATGACCATGACTGTATCATACCCATCTGCTGTACCTGGCACACCTCAATGCATCATGTAAACTCTGCACACATCCACAACACAATGATCACAGTAGACGGAAAATTTTCAGTTGTGTGCATGAGCTGATGTGAAAGCACCAGTCTGGTACAATACCATACAGTGAGACAAGCCTTGACAAGCTCAGCACTGACCCACAACACATTGATTTCTTCAACATCATTGACACCAGCTTAAGAGTTGTACAATGTGTGTACAATGATGTGCCCTTCACCATGTTGCTGCTGAGTACTGATGCAGTGTTCACGATGGACATAGCCAGTAAATGTTACTAAAATGGCGGTAGCCTACAGCCAATTGCAGCGATGATCACGGTGGCATGATGCAGATTTGAAAATCGCGGAAGGTATGCACCGCCACCGCGGAGGCTGTCATTGGATGCTTTTGAAAGAGGCAGCCCTGGACAACCAATTGTTGCAGCTTTGCAGCTTACAAACGAGCCCAGTGGGCTATAAATCTGTGGGAGCGAGCCTCACATTTCCACTGCTCACAGAGCCTGCTGCCTGGGACCCTCTCCTGCTGCTGCCTCCAGAGCCTGCTGCCTGGGACCCTCTCCTGCTGCTGCCTCAAGAGCCTGCTGCCTGGGACCCTCTCCTACTGCTGCCTCAAGAGCCTGCTGCCTGGGACCCTCTCCTGCTGCTGCCTCAAGAGCCTGCTGCCTGGGACCACTCACCACTCACTTCCATCACAGGTGTTCCATGTCCACAGGGATGGCAAGGACAGAGAAGATCCGTGCCAGTCCATTCACAAGTGAGGAGCTGGAGGTCCTTTTGGACGAGGTGCTGCCACAGTACCCAAGGCTATTTGGTGGTCCCAATGTAGTGGTAAGTCACCATGAAGGTAGCTGTAGGGCAGGGGGATGTCAGATGTGTAGTTGTGCTGCTGCAGTATATGCCTGGGGGTGTGGGGTTGTGTCCAACACTGACAGACAAGCTGTCTCCAGGGCGAGGGAGTGTGTGTGTCCCAAAGTCACTCTTTTCCATGCCTGTACTTGTATGTGTGAGTAGGGTGTGTTACATTGTCAGCCATACAGAGCCACTGGATGTTAACCATGTAGGTGCCAGGACAGTAAATAATTGTGTGAATATTTCAGTGTGCCCCTGTTGTCTGACTCAGTGTGACCCAGAGAGTAGGTCCAGTGCCTGCCCACCCAAACGAGAAAACATCACCAGACTTACATGCTCCTTGCTACAGTTCCTTCACAGTGAATAGTAGATATGGCCCATCTGTGTCCTGTATAATTGCACACTTACAGACTTCTGTCGATGCATATTGTGTTGATGCATCCTGCATTTGTGAGATTGCCATGGACCCTCAACGCCACAATGTGTGCATGCAATCACATCTGTTTGGGCCATGCAGAGTGCCCTTGTGAGGAGTGCCCCAGTTTTGGAGGGAGGGAGGTTACAATTGGTCCTGAGTCTGTGTCTTGCTACTGTACTGATAGATGTTGGTACCTGACACTGTGTAACTGGTCATTTACCCTTCTTTTCTCTCATACCTGCAGCTCAAGGTACACCAGCGTGAGGCCGTGTGGAGGGCCATTGCAGCAAAGGTGCGAGCCCTGGGGGTATCGAACAGACGACGCACCCACTGTCACAAGAGGTGGGACGACATTAGCCGGCTGGCAAAGCAAGTGACGGGGATGACCTTGGGGATGCTACCACACACAGGGCATTTGGCACGGCCCAGCATGACTCCACTGATGGGCCGCATCCTGGCAGTGACTCATCCAGGCCTGGATGCACGTCTGAAGGAGCATCACCAGCAAGGCAGGGGTGGTGTGTATCTGGGGAGCGTGGCTTTTGCTGGGAGTGGATGCATGTGTACAGGGCCTGTGGCAGCGGTGACCCATGTGATGTGTGTGTGTTGCTGTGCCGTGCTGTGTAATGTGAGTGGCTGCTGTGATGTGTGCTTGTATGAGGCATTGGGCCACCCTGGCCTTAATGAACTGATCCTCCCTGCTGTACTTTCGCATTGCCAGATGTGTTAGGCTCCACATGGTCATTCATCATTGGGATAGTGTGGGGAATCTATTATGGGGTGAACAGCAGTGTCCAATTTCTGAGTGTGACTTCATTAATGCCTACTTTGCATGCACCATCATCGTTGAGGCCCACACATCTGAAACAATGCGCCCCGGATTACCACATGGTGCTTGCTATGGCCTACTTGGCATTGTGGACTGTAATGTCATAATAGGTGTGTGTGTTGTCCCCTCCTGTTCCCTGAAGGTCTGTCAGTGGTAATGAGTGTTGTACCCACATCAAGTCCCTAGGTGAGGGCACGGCAAGTTGTGTGTGTAGTGCACTCCATCTACGGGCATGGTGTAGTGCTGTGTGGCATCAGCATGGCTCACTCATGGCAGAAATTCTGCGTTATAGGCACTGTTGTGGTCTATGTTGTGTGTTGCTGCACAGAGATTGCAGGGTGTGGTGGTTACCATGTAGATTTTGGCCTCTCCTGTGCTGCATTGATTTGAATTTGTGTGACCAGATGATGACACTTACACAACCCTGTATCTCTCTCTCATGCAGATTCGCAAGAGACCACAGAGGAACATGAGCCCGAACCCAGTGGTGGCGAGAGTAGCACAACAGCTGCAGCGGAGGCCAGTGACTCAGAGCCCACCAGCGCATCTGAGGGGGACCGAAGTATGCAGGAGGACTCCGTGGCTGAGACACAGAGTACCACATCATCTGATGCCAGCGGGGATGCATCCATGTTGGCAGGCACAGGGGATGGGGAGTCTGCATCATCATCTACCACCCAGCCGCCAATGCCCAGCCTCCCATCCACTTCCTCTGGTGCTGCCCGTAGCCGTGTCTCTAAGAGGGGACGAGTCACATTCACACCTGGCACCGCTGCCCCTGTATGAGAAAAACAAGGACCCCCTGGGTAGTGATTATTGAAACTCCTAGGGCAGGGTAAATAAAATGTCGACATTATTTTCTTTCATAAAAATATCGTATGTTACACATCTGACCAATACGGTTGTTAAAAATTATCTGTATATATAGAGACATGTCCTTAAACATCAATTGAATTTCTGAGTACTTTGCAATCTGTTGCTGTGAAATATGTTGATCTCTCAACTTGTTAGACACAAAACATGAATGTTGGACCTTTTTGTTCTAGGTTATAGGCATTATGTGATGTAACCGCATATGTTTTAACACTGCACTGTTTTGTATAAATTGCATATATAAAGTATTTAATTTGACAATATATGCCACTCTAGTATTGTGTTTTTATAACTTTTCTTATATGTAATTACAGATTTTAATCTTGTGGCTCCTGAAGAAGGCGTTTTCGCCGAAACGCGCGTCGAGTACTGTTTGTTCACCCTGGTTGTGGGCACCACTGATTTTTAGATGGTGTCCTTCTTATGTATAAAGATTGTATATTGTGTTAGTGTATGTATTAACTGCATATAATTTTATTGTACTGTCATATAAATTCAATTCTCTTGTTCTTTATATGATTTTTACCAACTATATTAAAAACATGTTTATTTTTAATTAATGATTGTTTGATTATTTTTAAATTGTTTGCCTTTTCCTATTACCACTGGGTCCACACAATTTGTCGTCTACTATTGAGACTACCTAGGAATTTTTTACATACACCGCTGCCCCTGTACCTGTCCCCCCTGCTGCCCTCAGTGCAGAGTGTGTTGAGCTCCTGCGCCAGCTTTGTGTGGGCCAGACCGCCCTGCTCAATGCCTTCAGTGACCATGAAAAGAAATTAGGCCAGGTGGTTGCATACATGGAGGGCATACACTCTGACGTGGGTGGGCTACACGGTACAGTCCAGGCGTTGTCATCCACAGTGACGTCAGCCCTTCAACAGGCACATGCTCCCATTCCAGCTCAGGTGCCTTCGTCCACCCCCCAGTCAGTGGCCACATCAGATGACAGTGACCACGGTTTGCCTGCGTCACCAAAATGATACAGTACAAGGAGCACACATCAGACACAACCCAAGCACTCCCGCCCACAGACACCATCCCCACTGAAGAGCAGGGCCACCCCGGAATGCACAGACAAGAGCCAGTCAGAGAAGAGCAAGGCCAGAAGAGCAATGAGGCAGACATCAGGATCAGATGCAGCAGAGGCATCACCAGCAAAAGACTCTCCTATCACTGAAAAAAAAACACAGACCTACCCATGCAGTGTATGTGCCCACCGAGGAGGTGTGGCATATCAGGGGTACACCTAGGAAGAGCACAGGGACACATCCACCCACCACATCAACCCCAATTCCAAGACCATTAAAGCAGGTGTAGAAGGGCACTGTAGAGACACCCCCTGGCAAAAAGGCAAAGGAGGGCACTGTAGAGACCACCCCTGTCAAAAAGGCAAAGGAGGGCACTGTAGAGACCACCCCTGGCAAAAAGGGAAAGGAGGGCACTGTAGAGACCACCCCTGGCAAAAAGGGAAAGAAGGGCACTGTAGAGACCACCCCTGGCAAAAAGGGAAAGGAGGGCACTGTAGGGGGTACACCTGGCAAAGAGGGGAAGGTGGTCCAGAGGCATAGCCAGACCAAGCGTTCCGCAGGATCCAGCACATCACCAGAGGTAGTGCCAGTGTCTTCACCTGATGTGGGACAGTTGGTGTGTGTGCCTGTTGTGTCATCACCACTTCCCATCAACCCCAAGACAGGGAAGCCATTTCATATTCCCAAAAAGTGGAAGGGTACCCCTCAAACCTCTCCCACCCACACTGTGTCAGAGGTCTGCATGACTCCACCTCCATGTGCCACTATGCCACCTGGTCCACAAAGCCCTCCAGCTTGCCAAGCCACTGTAAGCCCCACATCACCTGGGGCTCTGTCACCCCAGTCAAGTGGGTCTGCTGTCCAGGTCCAAGTCCGCATGACAGCCAGGAGTGAGTTGACAACCCCCTCATACGCCTGTGCCTCATATAGGTGTGCTAGTCCTGACCATTGTTTACAACCTGGGTGTGTTGCTGGCCCTGTTGCTCTGCTGTGTTCGGCTCTCCCCTGTGCTATGGACACTGGTCCTGTTGCTGTGCTGTGTTGGGCTCTCCCCTGTGCTATGAACACTGGCCTTGTTGTTCTGCTGTGTTGGGTTCTCCCCTGTGCTATGGACATTGGCCCTGTTGCTCTGCTGTGTTGGGCTCTCCCCTGTGATATGGACACTGGCCCTGTTGCTCTGCTGTGTTGTGCTCTCCCTGTGCTATGGACACTGGCCCTGTTGCTTTGCTGTGTTATGCTCTCCCCTGTGCCATGGACACTGGCCCTGTTGCTCTGCTGTACTCTCCCGTGTGCAGCCTCTCATGTACTTGCTGTCTCCCCTGAGCTATGGACACTTGCCCTGTTGCTCCGCTGTGTTGGGCTCTCCCCGGTGCCATGAACACTGGCCCTGTTGCTCTGCTCTGCTGTACTCTCCCCTGTGCAGCCTCTCATGTACTTGCTGTCTCCCCTGTGCTATGGACACTGGCCCTGTTGCTCTGCTGTGTTGGGCTCTCCCCTGTGCTATGGACACTGGTCTTGCTGTTCTGCTGTGATTGGCTCTCCCCTGTGCTATGGACACTGGCCCTGTTGCTCTGCAGTGTTGGGCTCTCCCCTGTGCTATGGACACTGGCCTTCAATCAATCAACTATTCAATCAATACATTTGTTGAGCGCGCTACTCACCTGTAAGGGTCTCAAGGCGCTGTAGGGAGGAGGGGGGCTAGGGGGTGCCGCTATTGCTCGAATAGCCAGGTCTTGAGGTGTTTCCTGAAGGTGAGATGGTCCTGGGTCAGTCGTAGGTGTGCGAGGAGGGAGTTCCATGTCTTGACTGCCAGGTAGGAGAACGATCTTCCTCCGGTGGTGGTTCTGCGAATCCGTGGGACGGTGGCGAGGGCGAGGCTGGTGGACTGGAGCTGGCGGGTGGGGGTGTAGAACGAGAGGCGGTTGTTGAGGTATTCGGGCCCATGTTGTGGAGCGCTTTGTGTGCGTGGGTGAGCAGCCTGAACGTGATCCTCTTGCTGACGGGGAGCCAGTGAATGTTTCTCAGGTGGGCGGATATGTGGCTGTGGCGAGGGATGTCGAGGATGAGTCGTGCGGAGGTGTTCTGTATGCGCTGAAGGCGTTTCTGCAGTTTGGCTGTGGTCCCTGCATAAAGGGCGTTCCCGTAGTCCAGTCGGCTGGTGACGAGGGCCTGGGTGACCGTCTTTCCGGTTTCGGTGGGGATCCACAGCAAGATCTTTCAGAGCATGCGCAGGGTGTTGAAACAAGCGGATGAGACTGTGTTGACTAGCTTGGTCATCGTGAGAGAGGAGTCCAGGATGAATCCCAGGTTGCGTGCATGGTCCGTGGGTGTTGGTGCAGTGCCCAGCGTCGCGGGCCACCAGGAGTCGTCCCAGGCAGATGAGGATTGTCCGAGGATGAGGACCTCCGTCTTGTCCGAGTTGAGCTTCAGACGGCTGTGCTTCATCCATTCTGCGACTTCTTTCATTCCGTCCTGGAAGTTGGTTTAGGCAGGTCTTTGGTGAGAGAGAGTATCAGTTGGGTGTCGTCGGCGTAGGAGATGATGTTGATGTTGTGTTTGCGTGCGATGGTGGCAAGGGGGCTCATGTAGATATTGAAGAGAGTTGGGCTGAGTGAGGAGCCTTGGGGTACGCTGCAGATGATCTTGGTGGCCTCGGAGCTGTCGTGTCCCCTGACCCAGGAAACACACAGGAAACGGTGGGGCTGATCAGGTACCACTTTATTACAGATGTTGTACAGCGTGCTGCTACCCCGACCTCTCACCTCGAGGTCCTGCTTCCGAGTGTCCCCTGTTCCATCCCCTGACCGGATGTGGTGTCCGGTGTCCCTTGGCTTATGTCCTGTGTCCCAGGGTCCTAGTGCCCCTGTCCTGGGCACGACATCTCCCCCCTTGTTGCAAAACAAACATTTTTTTGAATGCGGCCTGTGGTCAGAGAGAGAGGGAGAGAGAGAGAGAGAGAGAGAGAGAGAGAGAGAGAGAGAGAGAGAGAGAGAGATGTTGTTCGATGGCCCATAGGCCTCTTCATCTACACCTCCTTTCTTTCTTTTTCGTTTCGTCGCATGTCTTCCTTTCTTTTCATGAGCCTTTGTTGTTGCGTTTGCTTTTTGAGCTCTTGTAACAGTGTCTTCTTGTTCCACTCTTTTTTCCCTTCTTGTGTGTGATAGTCTCACTCTTCTTGATTCCCTCATCGCCGTTCCATTTCTGCTTTCTTGTGCCACCACCTGTCTTCGGTGATTTTTTTCTTGTTTATGTTGTGTCACCTTTGCTACCAGTTCTATTTCGTTGCCATCTGAATTTGGCTCTCTGCGCAGCCTCCGGTCAGCATGTGCTGGGTCGTCCTCGGCCGTCATAGCAAATCTGACCTCTTTCAATTCTTTGTGGTGCTCTTCGGTCCATGTGAAACGTTTTCCTTTGTTTGTTGGCCCCCTCAGTGTGGTGCTTGTGGCAGCATCATCTTCTTCCAGTCTTTCAGTTGCCATGAGACTCATCATTTGCGTTGTGATGTTGCTCAACAGGCACGGCGCTGTTTCTTCTGTGAACTTTCCTCGCTCCATTTCTTTTGCGTCTGCTGTCGCTCTAGCCTCCGCTCTTGCTAGGGCCAGGATGTTTTCTAGTGATGTTGGCTCTTTTAGTATTTTTGCATGGAACCCCGTGTCACGGCAGCCTTCTATGATTCGCAATCTTATTGCTTGTGTGTTGTCAAATTTGTCAAATTCACAATGTGTTACAAGTTTCCTCAGTCTGGTCGCAAAGTCATCTGGTGTTTCGTCTATCTGTTGAGACGCAGTTGCAAAAGTGTATCGTTCAAGATCAATATTTCTTTGCTGGTCAAATTTCGTTGTTAAACATTTCTTTAGTTTTTTATAAGTAGTTGTTTCCTTTGTTGGTAGCGTCACTAGGAGGTCCTCAATGTCATCGCCTGCCAAATTTAGTAATAGACCCAGTTTCTTTGCCTCTGTCACATCAGTCTCTTCCATGTATCTCTCCAGATGTCTGATCCAATTCTCCCACCTTATTCCTACTTGTGGCTCTGACAAGTTGAATGGTGGTGGTTTTCTGTATTGTGCACTTTGTCTTTCGGGCTTGGGGTCTGTCATTTCTTCTTTTCTGTGCTCTTCTTGACACTCTTTCGTGTGCTCTTCCTGGTACTCTTTTGTTGTTTGCTGTGCTCTTTCTGGCACTCTTCTGTTTTCTGTGCTCTTCCTGGCACTCTTCTATTCTCCGTGCTCTTCCGGCACTCTTCTATTCTCTGTGCTCTTCCTGGCACTCTTTTGTTATTTCTTCTATTGTCTTTTTCTTTTGTCCTCTTTTCTTTGCCTGGCCTGTGCTTGTCTGTTTTCCTGGTGCTCAAATCGGCACTTTTTCTTTTTAGTCAGCACTTTACCGGCTTTGTTTTCTCTTGTTTGTCCTTATTTTCCTTTCTTTCATTTTGTTTGTTGCATTTTTCTCTTATGTGCTGTTCTTTGTCTTTGCTTGTGCTTTATTAGTGCTCAACTCGGCACTTTCTGCTCCTTTTCAACTGTGCCTGCCCTTTTACCTTGACACTCTCTTGTATCAATTTATTCTTCCTCTTACAGATCCTTTATTTTCTCTTGTTTTCCTCTTTTAGGACACTTTTATTGATATTGTCCTTTGATTTCCTTTTTGTTTGCCCCTTTTCCACCTTCTTTTGGTGCTTTTATTCCTTATTTAAGCCCTTTCTCGATTTTGCCTGTTTTCAAAATGGCTGCTCGTTTTCCTTTGCTTCCTATTGGTCGATTCACCTGACCTTAAAATGGCCGCCGAGAATCCCACGAGATTTCTAATCCAATCGCCTTTCGCCTGACTCCAAAATGGCCGCTCCTCTTTTCTGCTTGCTGATTGGTCTAAACCGCCTGACTCCAAAATGGCCGCCGAGACTCTCGCGATTTCTTCTCTTTCGCGCGCTTCTACACAGCGCTTACCGGATCAGTTGGGGATCTTGCAAACAGTCGGGGTGGGCTCCCGCGTCGCTGCGCTCGATCGAGGGGCCGCTTTTCTTCTTTTCTTTCGGCGATGCAATCCAGGGTGGGCTCCTGGTTTTCTTCGGTGATTTTCTTCACGATGGACACGCGTGGAGTCTTCAGATACCTTCGTCGCCAGTTGTCGTGTCCCCTGACCCAGGAAACACACAGGAAACGGCGGGGCTGATTAGGTACCACTTCATTACAGATGTTGTACAGCGTGCTGCTACCCCGACCTCTCACCTTGAGGTCCTGCTTCCGAGTGTCCCCTGTCCCCTCCCCTGACCGGATGTGGTGTCCGGTGTCCCTTGGCTTATGTCCTGTGTCCCAGGGTCCTAGTGCCCCTGTCCAGGGCACGACAGGAGCAGAAGGGAGGGAGGCGGACTCTCTGGGTTCTGTCGGAGAGGAACGATGTGATCCAGTCCAGGGCCTTTCCTTGGATCCCAGTGTTGTAGAGGCGGGTTATTAGGGTGCAGTGGCAGACGGTATCAAAGGCTGCCGAGAGGTCCAGGAGGATGAGAGCGGCTGTCTCTCTGTTGTCCATCAGGGTCCTGATGTCCTCTGTGGCTGCGATGAGGGCAGTCTCGGTCCTGTGATTGGCTCAAAATCCGGACTGGGATGGGTCGAGCGAGTGGTTTGCTTCGAGGAATGCAGTCAGCTGTTTATTGACGGTCTTCTCGATGACTTTAGCTGGGAAGGGGAGAAGAGAGATGGGGCGGAAGTTCTTGAGGTCTTTAGGGTCCGCTGTTGGTTTCTTCAGAAGGGCGTTGATTTCTGTGTGTTTCCAGCTTTCAGGGAATGTGGCTGACGTGAAGGAGCTGTTGATGACGTTCCGGAGGTGGGGTGCAATGATGGTGTCGGCTTTGTTGAAGATATGATGAGGGCATTGGTCAGAAGGGGAGCCCGAGTGGATGGTGTTCATGACGTGGGTGGTGTCTCCAGTGCTGATGGGGGTCCATGCGCTGAGGCTGGTGGTGGGGGTCGTTGGTTTGGTGGCTGGAGGCGGAGTCTGGAGCCCGAAGCTGTCGTGTATATCTGCAATCTTGCGGTGGAACAAAGTGGCAAGGGAGTTTCATAGGTCTTGCGACGATGTGAAGTCGTTGTTGCTGGCGTTGGGGTTGGAGAGCTCTTTGACGATGCTGAAGAGTTCCTTGCTGTTGTGGGTGTTGTTGTCCAGCCACTCTTTGAACGATGTCCTTTTGGTGGTGCGGGTCATCTGGTGGTATTCGCGGGTGGCGCTCTTGAGGGCTGTCATGTTTTCTGATGTCCGTTTGTGGCACCAAGCTTTTTCGAGGGTTCGTCATGATTTCTTTGCGATTTTGAGGGCGTCTGTGACCATGAGGTTTTTCTGTTGCTAGTCTTGCCTGGGGGTTTATTTAGTGGAGCGAGGTAGTCGGCGCAGTTGGTGATCCACTGTGCGAGATTGTGTGCTGCGTTGTTGGTGTCAGGGGTGTCGACAGGAAGGTTCTGGCTCAGCGATGTGGTCAGCTGGTCTGTGGTGACTTTGCTCCAACATCTGCTGGGGATCTGTAGAGTGTGGTGGTAGGATGTGGTTTTCTTGAAGGTGAAGTGGATGCAGCTGTGGTCGGTCCAGTGTAGTCCGGTGGAGTGGCTGAAGGAGACATGGTTGTGGCGGAGAAGATGGGGTCGAGCGTGTGGCCAACGAGGTGGGTGGGCGTGTCCACCAGTTGTTCGAGTCTGAGGTTGGCGAGGTTGTCAAGCAGGGTGGAGGTGTTGTTGTCGCTGTTTTTCTCCAGGTGGAAGTTCAGGTCCCCTAGGAGGATGTACTCTGGTGAGGCTAGGGAGTGCGGGCTGATGAAGTCGGCGAAGGTTTAGCTGAATTGTGTCCGTGGGCCCGGGGGTCTGTAGATGAGCGTTCCTCTGAGGGTGGTCTGGGGGTCGGTGTGGATCTGGAAGTGGAGGTGTTCGGCCGCAGTGAGTGTGTCTTCGGCGTTGGTCGTGACGCTGATGGTGTTTCTGTAGATGATGGCGATTCCTCCTCCGGTTTTGTTGGCGCGGTCCTTCCGGGTGATTTCGTAGCCGTCCGGGATGGCTATGGCGATGTCGGGTACCGAGGAGGCGTTCATCCAGGTTTCCGTGAGGAAGGCGATGTCTGGTGCTGTTGTATCGAAGAGTTCCCAGAGTTCGATGGCGTGTTTGTAGACGGAGCGGGTGTTGAGGAGGATGCACTTGAGGTGGTTGTTGTTATCGTTGCTGTGTTCGGTGGGCGGTGTGCAGGTTCGGAGGCAGGTGAATTTGCAGGCTTGGCAGGTGAAGGGTCCATGGGTGCGCCTCGGGGTGGCGTGGTGGCAGGCGGCAGGTCGTCCGGTGTTGAGTGCGAAGAGGGTGGCGGTGTTGTACCTCAGTCGGGTGCCCAGGCCACGGATGGGGCCAGGGGTTCGGCGCTGGGCGTGATCCAGGCGCGGACGGGTGCAGACGGGCCTACCTTTGGTGCACCAGCGGTGCACCCGCTGCACACGGTCGCTGCGTGGCCTCCATATGAAGCGAAGTGGGAGGGAGGGGCAGCTGGGAGGCAGGAGCGGGGCGGCCAATGGGCGGGGTATCGAAGGAAAAGGGGGCGGGCCACAGGGGAGCAGCGGCAGGGAGCGGGGGGCAGAACAAGTAAAAAATAAAGAGAGTACAGGAGCAACAACAATTTACCCAACGAATGCAAAGACCCGGGGCACACCAGCGGCGAACCCTCGTCAGCCCTCGGGTCCCAGAGGGTCGAGCGGCGTGGGGAGTGACCTGGGCATAGTATCTTGCATATGATCATCATTTTGTGCCTTTCTGTTTTCTGCTATTGTTCTACTGCTACATCTGTGCAATATGTGAATACATACAGTTACTCCTGTTGTGTGTTTCGTCAGTGTCCTTGCTGATTAAAGTTCTTTTGGTGTTTGCATTTGATTGGCTGTGCCCCTTCTCTATGTATCACTTCAACATTGCAAAGCTCTTTGCACGCATCAGATTTTTAGACAGGGGTGACAGGTTCTTCTGTCCATTCTGAACCTGATAATAGTGTAATCTGTGATGGCTATTTTACCTGCCATGCAGTTTTCTTCTTGGTGATTTGCTAATGTTGGCTACACTGTTCACATGGAAGGTTGGAGGACACTGCCAGCACAGGGTGTGATGCTGTGCAAAGGTTTGGAAGCAGGCTGGGATATGTAATGATGTATGTATGTGGATTTCTTTATATGTGCCCAGCCGTGTATGTGTATGGTCATCTTGTGTTGGCCCTTAGTCCTGGTACCATGGCCAACATGAGATGCATGGTCTTGGGTGTAGCAGAGGTTCGCAGTGTGAAGAGTGTACATTTGCAGTGGATGTGTGTGTGCCCCTGGATTGTGTGAGTCACACATGTGTCACCCAGGAGTTGTGTGACTGTTGTTTGTTTTATCTTGCCCTGTGTATCAGATTGTATGCACTTGTGTGAGCTGTCTGTTGTGCACTGTGCTGTGTGTTGGTGTCTCCGTGCTGTTGTGTGTGACTCCTCCTTGTTGTGTTGGTAAGTTAGAAGTGTGCAAAGTGTGTGAGTTGCACATCAGTGTTGTGTTTGTTTGATCCTCAATGTGTCTTGGGTGTGTTTGTGTAGACAAGGGGTCTCCAACCTTTTCTGTAGTGAGAGCTACTTCTGATCAGTGAAAATCGTTGTGAGCTACTTAAGGACAAACAACTCGCGCATGTTTGAGAGACCCCACACGCCCAGTTATATTGACTGTAAGCCGCCCTAATTTCTTCAGAGCCCATACTGTGGTTTGAACAAAAGGGGCCACACTCCCTCCCACAGATGCTACCCAGAAAAACTGCTGTAGTAGTGGTGTTGATTACTACATGCCCTAGGAAGAGAGACTGCATGGGCAAAGTGGGCTCGGGCCAGAGCCCCACCCTTTCAGAGGGGCCGATAGAGCCAGCTATGTTATGCCCGAATGATCATTAATAATTTTTAAACAGAGCTGCAAAATGTCTGTAACATTCTTGCACATCACCCACTTTCAAAATAAATTAACGGAAAGGTATATTTAAAGGAATAGAAATGTTGTGTTAATTAATATGTCATGCAATATCCAAAAAAAAGTGTCTTTTAGATGGAAACACGATATCATATTAGAAATGGGACGCCTAACAGAGATTATTTGCAGTAATGTTAATGAGCTACTGCTGTGTTAAATACTGAAAACACACTTCACTATCTGTGAATATTGAATATAAACACATATAATTTGGGCGAGTGTGACCACGCTCTGGTAGTGACCTGACCACAGAAGGTATGAAAGAGTTCACAATGGAACTTACATTCATAGCGGTTCTGAAGAGTGGAACACTTTGCATTCTTTGTAGGAGTGCAGACGGGGAGAGTTTGTTTATCTTGTGCCTTCGGTAAAGGAAACTGAAACTTTCCAACACCCCCTGATTTATAACCCAGCGCTGGAAAGCGGGAGAAAAAGACATTCCCAGTCTTTCATGCCCGGCCAGCGGCTAAGCATAGAAAGCGCACATTGCAAATCTCATCTAAAGAACAGAGCATTAAGATGTTTACTGGCTAGGCCAGTTCTTACCGATTATCTGCTGCTGAAGGCCACGGGTTCGAACCAGTTCAATACTGCTTAAGTAACCTGCATGCTAGCAGGCTTTCCGTGAAATGCTGCCCCGTTCCAGCCCACCTGCTGCTTGCTCTGCACACCTCGCACACGATCAAGACTGCGGTTACATGTTGTGAAAGCCATGTGGTGTGGAGACGCAGCTCAGCACTAGCGTCATCATCTTTGGCCTGCCCCGCCCCAGCTAAGATCAGATAGGCCAATCTGAGAAGCTGGTTTTGGTGAGGGCAGGCAACGCCTATAAAAAAGGCCTAAGAGTAATAAACGAGAATGATAGGCTAAAAAATTAAGATTCAAGGCACGAGCTACTCATGGGGGTTTGGCGAGCTACCGGTAGCTCGCGATCGACGGGTTGGAGACCCCTGGTGTAGACTGTGTGGCCCTGCTGCTCCACACTGGCATTGTGTTTGTCATACATTGCAGGCAAATGGTGGCTTTTCTCCTCCTGTATGGCATGTTATGTGTGGTGTAAAGCCATCCCCTATGTGTGACACTTGTGCCTGGCCATTGTGGGTCTTCCCTCCCTCTATTTGTGTGTGGTAAACCCCTTACATGTCTGCTACTGACATGCAAGGTATTTCACTTTGATGTCAGCGGTCCCCTTGGTTTCCATGTGTGTGTGCCTCCCCATCACTTCATTTGTGAGCTTGTGCTTTGTGGTGCAGTTCTTGGGCCATGAGTGTTGTTCCACGCTGGACATTGCCACAATGGTGCTGTCCTTGTGGTATTAGTCATTCTGTAGTGGTCATGTGCACTTCAGCTGTGTGTGCTGCCCAATAGTCTGGTGGAGATGGCTTGGCTCTTGTATCCCAGAGGGGTGCATGTGTAGTTGTTGTGTTGGATGTGTGTGTGTTGGCTGTGGTATTGCTTCACTTCCTGGGTGTGCTGTTGTATTTGGGCTGTGCTGGTTTGTGGTGTGTGTAATGAGGTTGTGTCAATAATGTCTGTGTGTGGCTGTTGTGTTTGTTATGCACACACTGCTTGTTGTGCATGCAGTGCTGTGTATATGTGGCCTTGGCATTGCCTGATGTGCATACCCTGATATCCTGTGGTGTTTGTTGATTAGTGTTTCATGTGCATCTGTGGTTGGTTTGATGTGGCAGTGTGGGTTTGTCCTGATGCACTTCTTGTGTGATGTGTGTTATGGTGTGTGTGTTTTGTTCCTGAGTGATGATGTTGTGAACTCCTGTTGTGTCTGTGCTCCCATTGCCTTTCCCCAGTTTGGCTGACAGGGTATGTCTGCTTCTGTTGGTGTTCATTATGTGTTCCTGTAGTGTTTGTGTGTTGTTCTTGTGCAGGCATCTGTTGAGGCATCCCTGTGTGTGTGTGTTGTGTTTGTGGCTACACCCAGGGTGTGTGTTTGTTTGTGTGTGTATGTGCTGGCAAGGATTGTGAGCCTTCAGTGTGTGTGGCACTGGTGTTGTGTGTTCCTTGTCAGCCACTCCTGCAGTGGCTTTCTCCCTGGTTGTGTGTTGTGTGGTGCAGGGTGTGTATTGTGCTTGCTTGCTGCAGTGCTTGTTGCTTGTTGGTGTACATGGGGGGAACAGGATGGGCACCTGGCCTGTGACTTGATGGGGTGTGTTGATGTGTGGCTGGGGGTGGTGTGGTCTTTGTGCCCTGCCCATGCCTTGGAGAGTCCCTGCCTTCTGCATTGTGTGCATGTGTTGACCGCTGCGGTGACATGATCGGGACCGGGACGTTGCTGCTGGTTGGCGGTCGATGTGTGTCCCGGATGCTGAGGAGTGCCTTGTTGTCAGGTGGGTCATGTGTGGGTGCCCTTGTGGATGTGTTGTGGCCCCCAGCAGGGTGTCTGTGTGGTGATTGTACCCTGTTCCGGCCGTGTGTTGTGTGTTGTATTTGCGTAGTTGCGTACCTGCGGCGGCATCCGCGGCGGCCCATCTGACGGTAGTGTTGTAGGAAGTACATCACCGGATGCATGTGGAGGGCTGGGTTCATGGCGTTCATGACCGGGTCTCGGCTATCTTGCTCCGCTGTCCAGTTTCCGCCTGCTCAGGTTGGGCGGTGTCTCCTCTACGGTGCGTCTGCTTGTTTGGGCCATCCTAATTTGTGTAGCGGGCGGACGTCATTCCGCACGGCGGTGAGTCTCGATTGGCTCACACCGCCGCGGTGGCGGGCGCACTTTAATGGCGGTGCGCGGCGCTCCGCGGCGGACGGGAAATTACCTATGTTTTGCTATCCTAATGTGGCGGGCGTGAGTACCGCTGCTCGCGGTCAGAAAAAGCTGTTTTTTGGCCCCGCCGCCGCTATCCTAATGGGCCCCTAAGTGTTTTACTAAACTATCTTACCAATCAAAGGCATCAAACCGACTCTTACCAAACAAATAGTTGTCCAAATTCTAACTGCCAAGTTCTGAATGACCTAACAGTCTTTTTCTTTTTTTTAAATGCTCACGCCAAAAATGTTCTCCGTCAGGGGTGGCATGTGGAGGATCAAAATCAGGAAGATCAGAAATATACTGGGCTGCAGAGACAGAGAATCCCCAGAATCTCCGTGCACAGAGTACCTCCTTAGTAGAGTCTTGTCCTGTCCTCCACAGTAGATTTCTGTCTCCTGACAAGATCACTCTCTCAGATAGCCACTTCTCTGATGAGGTCCACGTTGGAGCGCCATTTGTTAAAATCAATTAACCTTCTTAGGGGTCCCACTGATATTTGGTACTTTTAAACCTGCAAAGAAGAAATTGGCACAGAAGCTGAAATATAAAAGAACATCTTTATTAAGCTCAAATGAGTGAGACTACGTCACACAGAAGCCTTAGCAACTGAATGAGGCAGTCTGAGGAGTGCAGAAAACAGAGGCCTTATATATGCTTAGGGTTACATAGTCATCATAAGACCAAGGGGCAGTCCTGGCTCATGTAAGCATGCAAAATGACTAATATGGGCATACAAGATCTGCCTGCTCAACAAAGTGGGAGGAGAGTTACTTCTCCATACAGCAGCAAAAATAGCCTGACAGCTACACTAGAGAAGCAGGTGCATTCTACTAGCTAGGCCCTTCTGGGCATGTGCGAAGGTGGAAGATGCTAAATATAGTTTGTGTCTAGGCAGATTTCAAGAGCAGTTAACAGAAAGGAAGGACAGAGCACATGGCGAGCACAGTATACAAACAAAATATCGAGTACAAAATATCGAATTACACAAATATCGACTTCAAAATATAGAATGGACAAAATATCGAATGGACAGAATATAGTCATCAAAAATATTGTTTTTAAGGTAAGTAATGTAATATCGATTTTTATCAATATAGAAAGTCAAAATATCGAAGTATATAATATAGGTTATTAAAATCATCGAATTTTTAATAATATCGAATTTTTTAAAGTGTTTTGTATGTTAGTATATATGTGCAAAGTGTATATTTTTTGGTAATTTATTTTAAGTAATTAATTTTATGTTATTTAATTTTTGCGTAATTTAATTCTGTAGCGGGTTGTGGGTTTATAGGGGAATAGGGTGGGAAGTAATTTAATTATAATTAATTAAATATTTTAATTTATATATTGGTATTTATTTTGAATACATTGTTAATTAATTTTTAATTGGTAATTCATTAATTCTTAATTGGTAATTAATTTATATTAATTGATTAATTGATAATGATGTGAATTTTATTAATTTATTTTCTGTAGCGGGTTGTGGGATTATAGGAGAATAGGGTGGGAAGTAATTTAATTTTATCTAACGAAATATTTTAATTTATATTTTGGTATTTATTTGAAAAAATTGTTAATTAATTTTTAATTGGTAATTAATTAATTCTTAATTGGTAAATATATTTTATTAATGGATTCGTTAATAATTAAGTGAATTTAATGTATTTATTTTCCGTATCGGGTTGTGGGTTTATAGGGGAATAGGGTGGGAAGTTATTTAATTGTAATTAATTAAATGTTTTTATTTATTTATTGGTGTTTATTTTGAATTAATTGGTAATTACATTTTATTTTTTAATTAATTAATTGTAAATTGGTAATTAATTTGTATTAATAGTTAATGAATTTTAATAATTAATATTGTTTTAATTGATTAATTATTATATTGTATTAAATTGGTATTTACTTTTAATTAATGTTTTATTGGTATTGATATTTATTGTATATTCATTAATATATTAAATATTTACTTTCTCTACTGTTAAGCTCACTAGAGTGGGAATAGTAATTTTTACCCTTACGCTATCCAACGCTTTCCCTACTGTTGCACTCTCTGGAGTGGGAATAGTAATTTTTACCCCTACGCTATCCAACGCTTTCCCTACTGTTGCACTCTCTGGAGTGGGAATAGTAAATGTTACCCTTACGCTATCCAACGCTTTCCCTACTGTTGCACTCACTGGAGTGGGAATAGTAATTTTTACCCCTACGCTATCCAACGCTTTCCCTAATGTTGCACTCTCTGGAGTGGGAATAGTAATTTTTACCCCTACGCTATCCAACGCTTTCCCTACTGTTGCACCCTCTGGAGTGGGAATAGTAATTTTTACCCCTACGCTATCCTACGCTTTCCCTACTGTGGCACCCTTTGGAGTGGGAATAGTAATTTTTACCCCTACCCTATCTAACGCTTTCCCCACTGTTGCACCCTCTGGAGTGGGAATAGTAATTTTTACCCCTACGCTATCCAATGTTTACCCTAATGTAGCAGTTGCTGGAGTGGTAATAGTACATTTTAACCTCTTGCTATGCTACAGTAAAAATATTGTATATTTGTAATTAATATTATGTTGATATATATATGCGTGTGTTAAATTTGTTTTTAACTTAAATTAATTATTTAATAATGTTTCAGTTATTTAAGTATTTTAAGTATGTTTTAATTAATTATAGATATTATTTAATTAATTTTAAATTATTTTTAAATTATTTTAATAAATTCAATATTTGTATTAAGTATATATATTTATTCGATATTTTTGATTCAATATTTTTGTACTTACCTGTTTGTAGATAGGATTTCGATATTTTGTCTTTCGATATTTTTACTTCAATATTTTTTCCGTCTATATTTTTGTATTTGATATTTTTTCAGTGATCCGGCAAGCACATGGCAAACAAAATGGCTGCCAGAAATACAAAATGGCTTTCACAAAGTGGATAAGATAACTTCTAAATACAAGATGGCTTCTGCTAATGCTAACCCATTGCTGTCAATTTACAACAAGACGATGTTTGCAGATGGTGACCTGGTCAAGGCTTGGTACACAAATCATTGTTCACTCGGCTTTGATCAAGGCTTAGTCTTTCCGGTCCTTGTTCAATTGCCTTGATCAAAGCCCAGTCTTTCAAGTCATTGTTTAATCAACCTGATCAAGGTCCGAGTCAGACCATTGTCCAGATAACCTGATCACGGTGTCAAGAATGTTTACCAGGCTAGGAGCAGGCGATGGAAAATAAATCATTTACTCAGGGTCTGAGTGTCTCGTGGCTTTCAGTTGAACTGCAGAGAACAGGGGGGTTGGGTGTGTGACAGTTCCTGGGCAGAAATGCAGACTGCAAGATGGCTGTTGTCGTGTTAGTTAGATTTTCCTCAGGCATCAGCAAAAACGACCAGCTGGGTCATGTGGAAGTGTTTGACACGAGATGGCAATGAAAAAACAATGGCGTCCCGGTACAAATGATGCCGATCAGAAGAACACTTTTTCTCAGTAAATCTAAAACATTTGATATTTGTTTTGGGTCAACCAGTGGTTAGTGATCTTTATTAAATTATTAGATTAGATCTCAAGATTAAATAGTAGGGAAAGGTAATTTAAGTATCTTTCCGACCTATGTTTGATGTATTTATCCCGAGGCATTATTTTTCTGTTTGATATATGCTTGGATTCATGAGACAGCGTAGCTATCAGCAGATGTTTCATCATCTCTTCTGAGACAACAAACATTCAGGAAGATGCTTGGAAACCGTCCAGACAACAGGATGGTTGACCGGGTGGACACAGCCCCGGCTCACGGGTACAGAGGGGAGCTGCCGTGAGGCTGTGTATACATTCTACGCGAATCACGTCACAAACAGCAGAGCTATCCCTCACGCTTGCACAGATGACTCCAGCCTATGCCCCAGGAGGACAGCGATATGCTAGGTGAATCATCCGGCACAGGTTATGTTGTGTAACTATATACAGTGCACATTGATGCGTACATTATTAAATATTAATTATTCCATATTGCTTATACTGAGATCGGACGCCCTGTGGCGGAACAGTTGTATTTGGTATTGCAGAATTTATATATATGTCAAGTCTTACACAAACTGTTAAAGCAAGGACGTGGAATAAAGGCCAGAGCTGCCGACTTTAGAACTGGAGAACAAGGTTCGGGTCTAGTTCATGTCTCGTTTCAACTTCCTGTGATCCTGGGCAAATCACTCAATTTCCTCGTGCCTACCAAGAAAGAATGTGTTCTTGTGTAATGTAACTAGTGCTAATGTAAAGCTCTCCCATACCTTGGGTTGTGTTTGCGCTGTAGGTAAACTAGGGGTGTCCTAAGTTCCTGGAGGACTGCAGAATCTGTGACAGATTTTCATAACAACCATTTGCTGTAAGAGTTCCGTTTAAATAAATGAAATGCCATTTATCCTAAGTAACTATCCTGATCCATTTCTGGCCTTCCTAGACATACAGTGGACCCCCACTGGTCTATGGACTGGGAGGACCCAGGTCTGCTCCTTGAAACACACAGGTCGAAAGGTGTGTGGACAGCCACAGATAATTCTTCCAGTGCTTGAAATGGAAAAATACAAGTGCAGGTACTCCGTCCCAGAGTACTTGCTTGCTTGGTTCTGAGAAGTGCCGGTACTCTCTAATTAAAAGTATTAGGTCTCTCTTGAGAAGTGCCGGTAGTCTCCAATTAAAAGTATTAAGTGTCTCTTGAGAAGTGCCGGTACTCTCCAATTAAAAGTATTAGGTCTCTCTTGAGAAGTGCCGGTAGTCTCCAATTAAAAGTATTAGGTCTCTCTTGAGAAGTGCTGGTAGTCTCCAATTAAAAGTATTAGGTCTCAGGGGGCGTGGCTTACGCACCGGCGTGCGATGGCGCTTCACCCGTGAGCTCCGGACCTACGCGGGAATCCTGACAGTTTTACTGTATTTTTCTCCGCACACGGAGTCTGGCAAACGGCTTCATTCCACGGCGGAACATGGTCCCCGTGTCATACGAGCTTCAGCGGCGCTCGTAATTGCCGAATTCCTATCTTTTGGCCGCAGTTTCATCTCTACTTGTCACGGGACGCGGGCGGCCACCATTTTGTGCCGCCGCACTCGCGTCCCGGTATCTGGCTTTTCCACAGCTCCAATGGCCCGGCTACTACGCTGATTGTTCACCTTGGGAAAAGGTATGTGCCAAGATATGCATCTCCTACTACCACTACGTTCTCTTGACTTTTACCGCCAAAGTTCTCCTCAGGTCTTCTGATTCCTATCACAATTCATCTTGGCGGCCATTTTGAGGTGCTCCTTGCGCACTACCTCATACCTTCCTCTCCTACGCTGTTAACCCTTCATGGTGCACTTAATACTTACCTTCAGTACCTTATTTCATGGACGCTTTGCTGTCTCCTTAATACCATATTCCTGGATGGTTTCTCTGGCTGCGCAATAAGTTGAATTTTGCTACATTTCGATGCATACCATGTAGGTTTGCAGTATTGCTTCTCCATTGCCACATGGGTTCTCCTACATGACCTCTTCTTTCCAGCACTTCGTATACCTTGGTTCATAGGGTCTCAACAAACCTATTGTCACGGTGTGTCCTTTATTCCTGCGTCCTCCCAGTTTGCCCCTCTGTTGGCATCATGTCTCAGAACGCAGGTCATGCGAGAGCGTCTGTCACCGGTACCACACCGAAACGCCTTAAGAATGACCCTCCATCTCCAATTCGCTCCTCTCAGAACCCCGTGCTGGATTCCATTCTGGAAGAGGTCCGTGGCCTACAACCTTTCATGGTGGCAACCAATGAGAAGCTCAAGCAGATAGAAGATAGATGGGTTGTCATGGAAAATAAAGTCTTGCAACTAGAACAACGCATTAGTGACGTCCAGGATGTCTCTACAAAAATTCCGGTTCTTGAAAAGGAGATACAGCAGTTGAAGCTTCATACTGAGGACCTTGAAAATCGTAACAGGCGGAATAACCTCCGCATTTATGGTGTTCCGGAGTCCCTTGGGGAGGGTGATATGGTGTCCTTCATCCGCAAATTCCTCTACGAACTTTTAGAGCTCCAACCGGAATCTATTCCCCTAAACATACAGCGTGCTCATCGTTTGGGACGTCCAACATCTAATCCGACCAAACCCAGAGGCATTATTCTACTTTTTCTGGAATTCACTGAGTTGATGACTGTTCTTAAAGCTGCAAAAGCGAAACGTCGCCTTATTTGGTCAGGCCACACCATCTTCATAGCCCAGGATTTATCGAATGCTACGAATGCACGCCGTAAGGAGTTCCTCAATCTACGTCCACGTATGAGGGAATTAAGCATTCAATATGGAATTCTTCATCCTTGCCTCTGCAAAATAACACACAATGGTCGTTCCCGTACCTTTGATGATCCGCAGAAGCTTCGAGAGTATCTACAAACCGTCTCTACTTCCACGATGGACACTAATGACTGAAAATAACTCCTTTCTAAATTCTGCACTCACTTTTCTTCTGTCATGACGACTGTTGTGGCCTTGTCCAGATCTCTTTTGTGTCATTTTTTTTACTACGAATTATCTTCTTGTTGAATATCTCCTATCTATATTCCCGCGTTGTCCTTGCTCTATGGAGTGGACGCTCGCGTTGGCGTCTCCATGCTCCTAATACCTAACCATTCTCTTTTTTCTCAGATCTGGCGTCTTTGCCTTGATCTGCTTCTTATCTATTTCCTTCTTTTTTTCTCTCTTCTTTTTCTTCTTTTTTTCACAGGCCATTCATGTTTATCCCTTGCTCATTTGTGCTCCGTTCTCTTCTTTATGTCACTTGTTTCCTCTCTTACTACTAACTCTAGTACTCCTCATTGTTTCTCCTCACCTCTCCTACTGAATATGATGCTTCCTCGTCTACAGTCTCTCTATTTTTACCCGATTTGTATTGCCGTTGTTTATATTGCGTATTTGAATCCCACTTCTGACATGTTTCTCTCCATTGTCTCTCCTTGTTGTTCCCTACCTGCAGTGTATTGGACCCAGTTGTTACCCTCCTCCCTTGCCTTCCATCATGTGTAACTTTGTTACGTGGAATGTTCGTGGTCTCGGCAACCCTGTTAAACGTCAAAAGGTATTGTCCCATTTATCCAAGTTAAACGCTCAGATTGCTTTTCTCCAAGAAACGCATTGTACTGATGTCGAATCATTGAAACTTAAGAGGGCGTGGGTGGGTCAAGTTATTTTTTCTCCGGCTGTTGATAAAAAAGGTGGTGTTGCTATATTATTTCGTAAAGGTTTGGATGTTCAAATTCTATCCTCTCAATCGGATGCAGAGGGTCGTTGGGTTATGTCAAAGGTGACTATACAAAACAAAACTATGGTGCTCCTCAATATTTATGGCCCTGTTCGCCCTGACCCCAAATTTTGGTCTGATGTCAAAATCCTCATTTCCTCCATTGACTGCCCTAATATTGTCTTAGCTGGTGATCTTAACCAATGGATAGACCCCTTCTCAGATAGACTATCTTCCTCCAAATTCCAGCCGGATAAGACACATAAAGCCTTCCAATCAGCCATCGCCTCACGCCCCCTCTTCGATGTGTGGAAAACATGTAATCCAAATTCACTCGAATATACATTTTACTCCAATGTTCACCACACCAGGTCCAGAATTGATTATATCCTAGTCAGTAAATCCCTTCTCCCTGCAATTCAGAAATCTGAAATTGGTTCTATTTTTCTTTCGGATCATGCACCTGTTTATGTCACTTTTGACCTAGCCCAAACCTCCTCCTCTTTCAATCGTTGGAAACTTAACACTTTCCTTCTCTCCGATTCTGTATTTATGTCTAAAGTTAAGGTTTTTATCTCCGAATACTTCGCCCTCAATTTACCCCAAGACACGTCAGTTTCAAATAATTGGGATGCTTTTAAAGCTGCTTTACGAGGCTTCACAATTTCCTATGTATCTCGGAAAAAGAAACTCAATTGAGATAAATACACCGCCCAACTTTCCAACATCAAGACCCTGGAACACTCTTACTTCTCGTCCAAGAATCCTGAGCTCTCCAGCAACTTATTAAAGCTAAATCTGACCTTAATCAAATTGCCACGGTTGAAGCTTGCAATACCCTCTTGAAGGTCAAATCTAAATATCATGGGGGACAGAATAAAGCGGGGAAAATGTTAGCAAACTATCTCAAAATTAAATCTGAGCGTAAATCTATTGGCTCTATTCTCAATGAGGTAACCAATACAAAGGTCTCCGCTGATGAGGATATTGCACAAGTTTTCCATAACTACTATAAACTTCTATATACTGATGACACGCACCCTGATGATGATGACCTTTCCCGCTTCTTCAAAGACCTTCCCCCTCCCCCTTCTCTCCCTACCGAATTCCATCAATTAGAATCTGCAATTACCCCTCAGGAAATTCTCAATGCAATCACCTCCCTCAAGAAAGCGAAAGCCCCTGGTCCCGATGGTCTCCCAATTGAATTTTACGCCAACATGCACTCTATTTTTGTCCCTCATCTTTTACAACTTTTTAACTCCTTTATCGCAAATGCCAAAGCATCTGGCTCATTTTTGGATGCCCTAATAATCATAATCCCCAAACCGGATAAAGACCATTCCCTATGTAAAAACTATCGTCCCATCTCCCTTATTAATTACGATTGTAAAATTGTTGCCAAAATTTTAGCGACCCGCCTTGAATCCCTTATTCCTCTGCTAATCACAACTGATCAAGTCGGTTTTGTGAAAGGTAGACTTGCTGCTGACAACGCCCGTGTTTTTGCCAATATTATCTCCTACAGTAAACGATCCAAAGTTCCTCTAGCTGCCCTATCCTTAGACGCTGAGAAGGCGTTTGACCGAATTAATTGGAAATTCATGTTTAAAACATTACATTGGTTTGGGTTTGGCCCCCACTTCATTTCCTTAGTTAAACTACTATATTCTGCTCCCCGTGCTAGTGTCTTTGTTAATAATCAATTCTCAAAATTCTTCCCCTTAGCCAGAGGTACAAGACAAGGCTGCCCTCTTTCCCCTTTACTTTTCATTCTTTGCCTTGAACCCTTCCTCACTAAAATCCGATCTAACCCCCTAATTCAAGGGTTCAAACAGTCCTCGATTGAGACAAAAATTTCAGCCTATGCCGATGATGTCCTGGTTTACATGGCTAATCCTGTGTCTTCCCTTCCTCCATTTTTAGAAGAAGTCCGCTTATACTCCTCTGTTTCTGGTTATAAGCTTAATCTTTCTAAAACGGAGGTCCTACCCCTTAACTCATCTTGTTACCAATATATGTTTGCATCGACGGATTTTGAATGGTGTCCCTCTAAGATCAAATACCTGGGAATTTGGTTCTCCTCTACCTTGCGTGACACACTCAAACTGACCTTTTCCTCCCTTACTCAAAAGATCCAATCACTCCTTCAATTATGGTCTCCCCTTTTCCTTTCCTGGTGGGGTCGTTTAGACACTATCAAAATGATGATTTCTCCACATATTTTATATACTGTATCCATGCTACCTGTGAAAATCCCTAAATTATATTTCAATCGGCTGAACTCCATCTGCTCCAAATTTCTGTGGAATAATAAAAGACCTCGTATTTCATTACATAAACTTATACGTCCAAAACCTGAAGGTGGAGTCCGCTTTCCTGATTTTCAATTGTACCATTCTGCCTTTTTATTAAAACAAGCCTTCTCATTGGCGTTCGATTTCCATGATACCCCTCTACCCAGATGGATTGCTGTCGAAAGGTCCTTGTTAAAAGATTTTTCTTTCCAACACACCCTTTTCATGTCAAATTGTTCATTCTTGACCATACACCCTGTACTGAAATACTCACATACCCTGTTGCATAATATTTTCTCGAAAGACTTGTCCCCACTACAAATTTTTCTTGCCTCAAGCGTCTGGTATAACAAATATCTTAAGTACAAGGGTAAATCTTTCTATTTCAAGTATTGGAAAGAAAAGGATATTATGTTTGTGTACCAATTTTTTTCTGATTCATCTATTATTTCATTTGATATAATGCAAACTATGTTTGATTTACCTGCACATTTTCGCAAAGATTTTGACATTATTACTTCTGCCATTTTATCTCACCTTTCTACCCTTCCTACTTTTGATTCCCTTCCTTCCCTTACTCCTTCCACTCCATTATATACTAAGTTTACTCATCAAATTCCCAAAGCTGCGTTAATTTATAAACTGTTATTAGAGAATGTTGGCCTTAGGCCTAAAACTGTTATTGAAAATGTTTGGGAAAATGATTTATCTTTCTCGTTATCTGTGGATGTTTGGGATCGCTTATGGTCTAAACTGTTTAAGACTTCGATTTCAGCCCGTATTACTCAGTCACTTTTTTTTATATACCATAGAGCTCTTATTACCCCCGTAAGCATAACAAAATTCTCCCCTTCCTCCTCACCCCTTTGTTGGTCCTGTTCCTCTCACCCAGGCACACTTACTCACCTCTTATTTGATTGCCCATCAGTTCTCACTTTTTGGAACGCAGTTTGGAAATATTGCATGCGTATTTTTCATTTCTCTGAACCATTTTCATCGTTGCATATTTTTTTAGGTTCCTTATCTGATGTTTTGGATTTACATTCTCATAACGCTAAATTGTTTGATCTTCTCATTGCAACTGCCCTTAAAGTGATTTTGTCTTGTTGGAAGGATAACTCTAAACTGTCTGTGCATACATGGTGGAATTTTGTATGTGATGAGCACAGAATTGCAATTGCTTCCTCCTCTTCTGTCACCTTAAAAATTAAAACTGACCTCATCTGGCTACCTTTCTCCACCTTCTTATCCTCTCCTCCCCTTCCCTAACCTTTCCCTCCCTTTTTTTTTTCTTTTTTCTTCTCTCTTCTTCTTTTTCTCCCTTCTTTTCCTCTCTTTCTTTTTCTCCACTATTTTCTTCCATTTCATATTTTCTATGAACCTTTTTCATCTCTACTTATCTTTTATGATTATTGCATATTGGTTCTGTTCCATGTCATGCTGTTATATTATACTGTACTATCTTTCTTAAACATAAATAAAAACCTTATTAAACAGAGAAAAAAAAAAAAAAGTATTAGGTCTCTCTTGAGAAGTGCAGGTCCTCTCCAATTAAAAGTATTAGGTCTCTCTTGAGAAGTGACGGTACTCTCCAATTAAAAGTATTAGGTCTCTCTTGAGAAGTGCTGTTACTCTCCAATTAAAAGTATTAGGTCTCTCTTGAGAAGTGCCGGTACTCTCTAATTAAAAGTATTAGGTCTCTCTTGAGAAGTGCCGGTACTCTCCCTCTCAAAATAAAAAAGTGCCAGTACTTCGTACCGGGCAGTACCAGCCCAAATAAAGCACTGCGGGGCATATTATCAAGGGTGATAGGGAATTATCGCCGCTTTAGCGGCCGTTTTCAACCGCTAAGCGACGATAATTCTATCTCCCTATTACCAAGTTGTCGCTAACTGCTGTTAGCGACAGCTTGTAGGCGATAGCGAGCGGTTTGGGTCCCGCTTTGCATGTCAGCGATATTTATCGCTAATGACATGCAAAGTGGGCGTTCCCAACCTGTTAGCGACTGAAAGCAGTCGCTAACCTCGCTATCGCCTATTATCAACACAGGCGTAGCATTTGAAATATTCGCGCTAAGCGCGAATATCTCCAAAAACTAACGTCTGCTCAGACCAGTTCATTTTGCAGCACACATAGAAAGAGGAAAACACCCTCTGGATTGTTTCTGTGCAGGAAGGTTGCCCCTTCCTGCTCAAAAACATTCCTGCATGCAATGGGGGCCCCCTTGCACCTTGGTGCCCGCCAAGGGGGCCCACGTTGGCGCTAGGCTGCAAAATAGCACCAGAGCAGGGAGATAGGACAGGGACGGTGCACTGCCCTCTCCCAGTGATGCAGCGCAGTAGGTAACTTGTTGCGCTGCCCTGTGCCACGAAGTTCCATGGAGCAGATGTACAAGCCCCTTGCGCCACTTTTGCGTCACTTCTCCCATGTTAAAAGTGACGCAAAAGTGGCGCAAGGGGCTTGTACATCTGCCCCAATGTCCCTTAGTGTATCACAATTTTAAAGTAAGGAGTTGCATCTATTCACAGCGCTTGCAGGCGCAGGATGAGGCTTCGTAGCACTATAAATACAGGTCATTGATAAGTTTCACACACAGATATCTACAGTCATCGATCACATTAACCAATTGATCTTTCAGTGCGTAAAAAGGATTGATTTGGTCCCAAAACACAATCCTGCATTTATGAGTTATTTAAAGACTGTGATTAATGTCTTCTGTTTTACCCTCGTGCCTGGCAGAGCCCCCCCCCCCCCTGCACTCAGGGTGAGGTAATATGAATTTTTATGGTCAATTGTGTCCCCTATCGTAGACCCCAACGGCTCCATGTACGTGCTTCTAGTACATGTAAGTTCCCTCCACAACCAGCTATGAAGACGCAAATACATTTGCGTCCAACGTTAACATGTCCTCTTTCAGACCCACCATGAATGGGTCTGATATTCAGTTCCCAAGTGTGCCTTGCCAACGTCTTTACATGGTGCACTTTCACGTTTTTCTGGCCCTGGCGAGTTGGGCCTTGTTTTCTGCCATTCAAGCCTTTTTCTGCCTTCTGCCTCTGGAAGCTGCAGCCTGGACCTGCATCTGTATCCATGACCTTTCACTCACTCCCTGCGCGGCTAGCGGTGCCTGGCTCGGCCTGCTCGCTTGCCAAGACAGTATTCAGCCTTCAAGTTATCTGCTCCGCTCCTCGAAAAATACATTCCTGTCTCGTAGTTTAGGTAAACATCCTTCCCAGCTGCAGAGCAAAGGGCCCGGCCTTTCTGTCTCCATGCAAGTAATTCATAGCTTCCGTTACCATGGTAGGCCCATGGCCCCCTTGCTTTACCCGTAGACACGCAGTCGCATATGCACGCATTAGTAGTCAGTATAGAATAGCCTCTGCCCGAGAGACCTTTCCTTCTAGATAATACAGTTCCTCAAACAAGATATTAGATATGATTTGGGATTAGGTTGTTCTGACACTCCAGACTTCTGTCTCCACATGTAGGGCTAAATGTCAAGTCCCCTTCACCCCCCAGTTGCACGTCAGTCATACGTCATGCTGCTGCGCGCGCATCTCTGCCACATGTTTTTGCTGACTCTGCAGGATCCTTCTAGGGATCCACCCACTTATGACACCTTTATGTGACTTTCCTAGCACACACCTCCGTGTACGCCCTAGTGCACGCCTTCTGTTACGTATTTCTGTTCTTATCTCGTTTCTCTCAGCTGTTACGCCTTCTGCATTCATTACTACTGTATGCATTGACTATATATATGATATCCTGTTAATAAAACATTGTACATGTCCATTGCAATTCCCACCCTGAACCCTCGTGGCGATGGGTCATGCTACCTGGTTCGAACCAATTCCTTTTAAGGAATAAAACCCCTTTTAAACCTCAGATGCCACGGACTCTGCCTTTTCATTTTGACTGAGTTATTCTTATTGAACTTTACCGCATAAATTCCGTATAGGTAATTAAAATTTACCACATAATTGTCGCCCGAACCGGGACCCCTCCCCCACCCCACGCGCCAGAGGTGCGTTGCAGGCCCGGTCCCCTGCCACAGCGCTGACGGACAACTACGCGTACCCGCAGGATTTCCTGTATCTCCCTCAGGCCAACGGAGGTGACTGAGGCTGCGATCGACACCCAGACGAGGCGGTGAGGAGTGCGGAGGATCCCGACCAGAGCCTAGCTGAGAGAGTAAAGTCTGAGGTATCCGGAGGCCCACCAGTTCCGAAGTTCTGAAGTGCTTACGTCACGAGTCGAGTCCAGTCCGGTCCAGTCCAGTATCGAGTTTCCGAGGCCTTCTGTTCCGTGCTTCCCGGTGAGTACCGTTGCTGGGAGGCATCTAGACGAGCGCATTAATTTGTGCCGGTCAAGACGGGTTTGGGTACACAGACCCGGTCTGCACTGTTTAGCGGTGTATCTGTACTGTTTAGCAGTATATCCAGTATGTTATTAGCCAGTTTTATTCTAATCATTATTGTTCGTTCTGAAATGTTTTAGTATGTTTTAAGTGTCGTGGTATGAGTGATTGTTCGATCTACATTATTGTGTTTACTGTATTAGTTGTGTCCAAGCTCGAGTAAGTATCAAGTACCAAGTAGCACGGCTGAGACATGCCGCTGTTCTCCAAACTAAGACAGATAGGAACTCGAAAAGGGATTCTAGAAGAGGCAGTGCCCGTTCCACCTAGGGACACTCCAGGGCACTTTATGTACCACAAACATGGCCTAGATGCCATATTATATCTCGATTTGTGGGTAGACTATACCAAAGATCTAGCAGAAAATCAGAGATGGCCCGCTGCTGGGACATGGGATGCCGAGTGCATCATGAGAGTAGAAGAAGCGTTATGGAAAAAGAAAGCCAGACAGTCACAAAAAGACGCCATTGAATTATGGCTTAAAGATTCACACAGACGGACAGAGAAATCACTCAGAAAAGCAGAGAAAAGTAAAGAGGATTCAGACAAAGCCCGTGAAGACGTATTAGTTGAGGAGGGGATACGAGTAAAAACAGAACAAGTAGACCGACAACGAAACACTCTTATGAATGGTATGTATCCTCTTCTGGCCGAGGGTTTACCTAAGGCCACCCCGGAAATGCCAAAAGATCTGCCCCCTCCATTGCTCCTAACTAAAGTACGTCACAAGACCTCAAAGGACATTTTCCTTTCTTCTTATTTAGACGATGTAGCCCCCGAATATGTTAATACTCCGCCGCCACGCACACCACCTGCCGACGGCACTGCACCCCGAGATAATCACCCACTTCCGCAACAACAGACTCCTCCTCCCGCTCCACCTCCTCTTCCCGTTCTACATCCTGCACCTGTTTTCCCGACTCTTCCTGCACCTATTCTTCCTATCATACATCCACAAAATCCTTTTGGACCTGGCACCTCGGGAGGTGCGACAGGAGGTTTTCAAACACCGCCACAAATACACCGATTGACTTATAGGGATTTAGCACAACAACGTACACCTCAATCAGCGAATTACGACATACTTAAGGAGCCTCTTACAGACTGTAGATATGATCCAGTACCCGGTAAAGACGACAGAATGATGCTATCATCAGTACGTCTACGACGAGTTGCAAACTATCTAATGTTATTACCAGGAATGATTGATCATCTAGACAGAATATATCATTTTGTTCAAATGGGGGAAGGTCCCGAAAGTATTGGCGATGCCATGGCATACCAGAAAGTAGACACTCAGAAAATGATATTACGATTCTTCATAAACTGTTTGATAAGAAACCAGGATAGGCCTGGTGTAGACCAGGAAGAAATGAAAGCACTTAATAAATGGGGTCAGAATATAGCCGACGGAAAACATGATAAACAGAGTTGCATAGAAAATATGTATCGAAGGATCCGGAAGGTAGTAGAACAGATACACGAAAGAAGACAGCCTGAAATAGAAATAGATTCAGATAAGAATGAATTATCGGAGGAGGAACAACCAGACACGGCAACAGGACAATTACAATTACCAGCTAGAGAAATGATAGCATATGTAGGTAAGGGAAGACCTTTTAATAATTCAATGCGTCCGGTACGTCCAGAAAGCAAAAGAATCTTTCAAGCTGCCATGTCAAACGCAAAGACCCCTGAACATCTATTTCAGGCGACGGATAGAATACTTCAAGAACGCATGGGGTACCATGTACTCAATACCATGGATGAACAAGAATTAGCCAGGTCAGCAGTACAATGGGCTGACAGTCCTGATAAATATAGTGATGATGGTTTAGCGCAGACCTTTTTAAACCTTTAACCTGACGAATAGAAATTAACTGGAGTATATATGATTCAACATCTCATTATATTGTTCAAAGGCCAACATTCTGATCCAGGTCCCCTACCTGATATTTTAATAGAACTACTCTTGAATAGATGGAGAGGTCTAGGTACCGATTTAATTAAAGTAATTTTAGAACATCGACACAGGTATAATACTTTTCTGAACACACAGTTTGTTCCAGCTCCACCTCCAGAAAGAAAAATGTATTACATAGACAGACAGAATCCCTTACGAGAAGTACATCCAGTTAGGAATGATGATAATACTTTTAGACGCGTGTTTGTATACACGCCCATAACTAAAATGGAACTGTTAGAAATGAAGAAATTAGTGCCCAGTCATGACAAAGACCCAGCAGGTTTCCACCGTGAAATCAAAGACATGTTACTCATGGGTGATTATACCTATCCCGACATTATGAAAATATTGAAAGTCTTACTACCTACTGGTATTTACGAGAAACTGAAAGAAAAAGAATGGGAGGTGGGAGAGCATAAGATTGAATGGGCTGCATTAGAAAACGAAGAAAATACTCGAACCCCAGGAACAGGGCTTGGGGACAAATCTAAAGCATTACCAGGATTATTAGTGCAAGTATTGCCACGTTTATTAGCCACTAAAAAGGAGGACTGGGATGCAATCTCAGCCTGTAAACAGAAACCCGATGAAGACACTAGTGATTTTTATTCCCGATTTGAGAAATGTTTTGGTATCAATAGTGGCCTGAAAGCAAGTAGCGAGTCATATCCACATCTTTTTGTAACCAAGCTAGTCGAGAATTCCCTGCCCCAAGTTAAAAATCGTGTACAGAAAGTCGAGAGCACATGGCAGGCAAATACGCCTTCACAAATGTTACAAATGTTACAGTACCACCAGAATAGAATCAGGGAAGAACATGATCACGAACAAAGACGTATGAAAGACACGAAAATGAAAATGTTAGTTGCCCAGTCGGTTCCAGCTGACGGTCAGAAAAAGGGCACGACACAGTCTAATAATTCAGCAGCTCCTGTTAAAGGGACATGCAACTATTGTAAACAGCCAGGTCACTATATAAACGATTGTGCAGTTCTGAAACATAATATACTTACTGGAAAAACGAAAGAGAGACCGCGTCCTCCTAGACAGGACCAGGTCCAACAACAAGTACCCCAGAATATCCAGCCTATGCAAGCCTCACAACAGACAGTACAGACAGTAGCGGTACCACAGCCCCAACCGATTGCCGCAACACAACATGCATCTCAGCAGATGTACCAGTATGCCCAGACCGATTATCCCGATTATCAGTGATACACATGAAACAGCCTAGAGAGGGAAGTTGGCTTGCCTCTTATTGAGGTTCCTGTAGATCAAGAGGGTCCTTATGTACACAGTCAAGTATTAGGGAAAGACAGAAAGTTTTTAATTGATACAGGGGCAAGCCGAACAACGATAAGTCATGACGAGGTCCCAGGGGCACCCCTCTCAGGCTCACAGAATGTTTCCCTTGGTTTTTCAGGCAAGCCTATTATTAATGAAGTATCGCAACCACTTCCCCTTGCAGTTGGTCCATTAACACGTACTACAGATTTATTGCTCACAAAGTCATGTCCAGAAAACTTGCTAGGTATCAAGACGCTTAAAGCTCTAGGAGCTGTTATTTGCTGTTCTCCGGAAGGAGTACGATTGTTTTTGCGTGACTTTAAAGGTCACTATGTGTTGAGAGATATTGATCCCAGATTACAGAATGTACCTGCTCATTTATGGGCGCAAGGCCCCACTGATGTAGGTTGTATGCACATTACACCATATCGAGTCACACTTAAACCAGGAGTTGTTTTGCCACGAATTCGACAATACAAGTTACCCCCAGATGCTGTAGTGGCTTTACTGAAAATCATTGACGAGCTCATTGCACAAGGTGTGGTTGTATAAACCAACTCGAATTTATGTAATTCCCCTATCATTCCAATTCTTAAACGCACTGATCCACATGCACCACCAGTCTATCGATTAGTTATTGATTTGCGCGAATTGAATAAATGCATTGTACCGCAGTACCCTGTAGTCCCAGATATCTCATCTCTATTGACAGCTATTGATTCTGAGGCAACGTTCTTTACTGTAATTGATCTGAAGAACGCCTTCTTTAGTGTCCCTATTGATCCGGAAAGCCAATACCTTTTCGGATTCTGTTTAAATGGACGAAGCTTCAAATTTGCACGCGCACCTCAAGGATTCACAGAAAGCCCCAGCATCTATTGCCAAGCACTGAAAAGACAACTCGACAGCATTCACATGCCTGACAACACTGCCCTGCTCCAGTATGTTGATGATCTACTGATCACCGCCCGAAGTGAACCTGAATGTGAACTAGCGTCATTGTCGGTTCTACATTTCCTGGCTGACAAGGGGCACAAGGTGTCCCCTTCGAAGCTGCAATTCTGTGTTCAGCAAGTGGTGTACCTTGGGCACTTGCTGTCCAAATGGGGGAGACAGCTAACACCTGACCGCATCCAGTTAATTGCAAACATGTTACCACCCAGGACACAAAAGGAGGTGCGAGCCTTTATAGGCCTCACTTCTTACTGCAGACAATGGATTCCTCAGTATGCATTTCTAGCAAAGCCACTCATACAGTTGACAACTCAGGAGGCAGCGTCTTCGACTGTCCTCCCTTGGACTCAGGAACATACACAAGCTTTTGACGACTTAAAGAAAGCCTTATGTCAAGCACCAGTTTTAGCGACACCATGTTACAGCAAGCCTTTTACACTTTTTGTCACAGAACGTGAAGGTACTGCATTATCGGTACTCACGCAGGATCAAGCAGGTTCACACAAACCGTGTGCTTACTTTTCTAGTACATTGGATCCAGTAGCCCAGGCTCTGCCTGCGTGCTTGAAATCAGTTGCAGCAACAGCTCTAGCAATCAGACAAAGTGATTCAATAGTGTTAGGACATCCATTGACAGTACAAGTTCCACACTCTGTGGAAGTTCTTTTAAATCGAACACAGACTCAACACTTGACTATAGCACGACTGACAGGTTATGAATTGACATTGTTTCAGCCACACATAGAAATTATACGTTGTAATACATTGAACCCTGCTACACTTCTGCCATTAACTGAAACAGACCCATTGGCACATGATTGTATTGAAGTTATTACCATCACGACGAAACCCAGACAAGACTTGACAGACACCGCATTACCAGACCCAGACCTGACACTTTATGTGGATGGTTCATGCATGAGAATAAGTACAGGAGAATTAGTGGCCGCCTACGCAGTCACAACAGAAACTGAAGTCATTGAAACAAATTGTATTGACACCCTGTCAGCCCAAGCAGCAGAGCTTATCGCTCTGACACAAGCCTGTATTAAAGCCAAGAACAAGAGAGTTAACATATACACAGATTCCCGTTATGCATTCGGAGTCGTACACGATTTCGGTGTCCTCTGGCGAGAGAGAGGTTTTTTGACTTCTCACGGTGCCAAAATTCAACACGGTCCTCTCATTCAAGCTCTATTAGACGCAATACATCTGCCTACAGCTATATCCATCATGAAGTGCAAGGCACATACAAAGGTTACAGATACTATTTCCCAGGGTAATGACCTGGCAGACCGAACAGCAAAACATACAGCTCAGAATCAGATTCACACCACTGACCTGACAAAGACAATAGTCACGACACCGACACATTGCATGACAGTTAAGGATCCCGCCCTAGATGTAATTGACATACAGACACATGCTACACCAGACGAAATCAAGAAATGGGTTGAACTAGGAGGGGTCCAGACAGAACAGGGATGGATGACGAAGGGAAAATCTATATGGTTTCTCCCCGACTCCATGGTTCAAGTGATCATTAATACAGTACACAGTCCAGCACATTTAGGAGAAAAAGCTATGTTAGACAGTATTCAACACCTCTGGTTCAATAAACATTTACGAGCAGCAGCCAAACAGAAAGTGCGTACTTGCATGATTTGTTGTCAGTTCAATCCAGGTAAAAGCATTCCCGTAGAGCAAGGTGGATTTCATCCTCCCGACCACCTTTTTGAAGTCCTCCAGATGGATTATATTCAGATGGAACGTTGTCGAGGATTCAAATATGTCCTCGTAGTTGTATGTGCACTCTCCCGTTGGACAGAAGCATATCCAGTCCCAGATTACACTGCTCCGACCACTGCCAAGCAGCTGGTTCGTGAATTTTTCCCCAGATATGGTTTGCCCCGTATCGTATACTCAGACAACGGTCAGCCATTCTCGTCTGAGCTTATGAAGCAGGTATCACTCCTGCTAGGCTATCAGTGGAAGTTCCACTGTGTCCGGCATCCCGAAGCAGCAGGTCTCGTAGAGAGGCACAATCAGACCCTGAAAATTCGTCTTGCTAAAATCTGTAGGGAGAAAGGTGTCGACTGGATCGTAGCTTTGCCAGTCGCCCTTTTTTACATGAGAATGGTCGCACACTCCAGAACAGGGCTATCCCCGTACGAGGTGGTCTTTGGTAGGCCGCCGAATATGTGGGGGACGCCTTTGCCTAGGAAAATTACCGATGTCGATTGTAATATGTTGACAGATTACCTTGCCTCCTTGATGTCTGCACTACAATCATGTCGTTCACAGGTTGCTGCAGCCTTTCCCGACAACACCGAGGTGAAACCGCATGACGTTGTTCCGGGTGATATCGTCCTCGTAAGGAACTTCGACAGGAAAAGTCCGCTGGAGCCCCGTTGGCAGGCGCCGAAGTTGGTACTTCTTACAACCAGGACCGCGGTGAAGGTGGAGGGCCGCAAAGGATGGCTTCATTCGAGTCACGTGAAGAAATTTCATGCATTGCTGCCAAAGACTGACTCACCCTCCCCCTCTAAGGACTGTCCAGATTCCAGGGACTCTAAACTTCCCCTGATAGAGAAAACTCCACAGCAGGAGTATAAAGAAAAATTGAGGTCTAGCAAGTCAGACAGTTTAATTGTTTAAGTCCTCCCCTAGGTGAATCGGTTAGACGTGTTTTCTGACATGTATCCCCTAGACCCCAACAGAGAGAGAGATAGACAGAAACAGCTCAAGAAACGTGAATATTGCAAATCTCTTCGCAGCCACTGCATTGTGACACTATTGATTATGTTTTTTCTGAGCCTTATGATTATTGCTGCAAGTGTGCTTCTACATATATACTACCCTATTTTCAAGCGTGCAAACTCTTCCTTCAACGTTGCTGCTGAACACTCTTTCAATGAACTGCCCCCGCATGAATTGTCTTACAGACTTGTGCTGCGCAACAACACATTCATTAGTATGTTACACCATTCCCATCAGACCAGCAACGCTACAAATTGTTGGATATGTGGCCGACTCCCTCCCTATCAGAAATACAAGGGAGTTCTGCCTCTTTTTCCGTACCCGTTCACACACAATGGATCCTGTGGTGCATGGTTTAGTTTGATTAATTCCTTGAATTCAGATTCTGTAGTTTACCAGGGTAACTGGGTATGGGGAAACCTGAACACTGTTTTGCATAAAGTATGTTTCCCTGACAAGGAGGGTCTCCCCAAAAGGACAGGAACTGATCTAGAAAATGAAGTATATGGATTAGGTAACTTTACACTTAACCTCATGATTCTCAGTGTTGAATCCGAAACAGAACCAGTCTTGCCCGCCATGTCCGTACTTCCAGTCAAAGGTGAATTATGTGTCAGAAAGAATGGTTCAGTACACCTGGGTCATAGTAAATGTACTACTGTGATCGAATTCAGTGATAAGGGCAAGTCTACCTTCAAAGCTTCACGTCATTCCTGCTTCATTTGTGGTCATACCGCATATATACGTTTACCTCTAGACTGGGATGGCACCTGTTACATTGCATTCCTCCTGCCACCCGTTTTCCTAGCCCCTCCTGATTATCATAGGAATACCCATCTAGTCCACAATAGACCGCAGAGAGATCTCCCGATTGTCGACTACACTGAAACGGCATGGGAGCAATACACAGATTTCAATAAAGGTTTCTTCCCCTATTTAGGTGCTGTCTTTAATAGTAAGCTGATACGAAAATTAACTAGAACCCTTGAAGCTGTAGTGAATGAAACTACTTCCGCCCTAGGTAACTTAACAGAGGAGCAGTCTGCTATGCGGATTGTTGTTCTTCAAAATCGTCTCGTCCTTGACGTCATCCTGGCCGATAGGGGCGGAGCCTGTAGAGTCATCGGATCGAGCTGCTGTGTTTTCATTCCAGAAAACGCGCCATCAGTATATAGAGCCATTACCCGTCTTCATAAGATTGCAAGTCTGATACATCAGAATCCAGGCACCTGGACTTGGTCCGGTTGGTTCTGGACCACGTTGTCAGCCTGGGGATGGAAAGTCCTATCCTTCCTAGGTATAGCCCTTCTTATAATATTCAGTTTTTGCCTATGTCTGCAGTGTGGGCCAGCGATTTGCGGCTTGTGCGCCACATCATGTATTCCTCATTCAAGTTCACATTCAAAACGCCGTAAGAAGAAAGAAGAGCAAATGATGTTACACGAACAGATTGATAGATTAATGAGAATTGATATATCATGAAGGGTCCGTAGGGGACAAGGAGGGAATGAGGTAATATGAATTTTTATGGTCAATTGTGTCCCCTATCGTAGACCCCAACGGCTCCATGTACGTGCTTCTAGTACATGTAAGTTCCCTCCACAACCAGCTATGAAGACGCAAATACATTTGCGTCCAACGTTAACATGTCCTCTTTCAGACCCACCATGAATGGGTCGGATATTCAGTTCCTAAGTGTGCCTTGCCAACGTCTTTACATGGTGCACTTTCACGTTTTTCTGGCCCTGGCGAGTTGGGCCTTGTTTTCTGCCATTCAAGCCTTTTTCTGCCTTCTGCCTCTGGAAGCTGCAGCCTGGACCTGCATCTGTATCCATGACCTTTCACTCACTCCCTGCGCGGCTAGCGGTGCCTGGCTCGGCCTGCTCGCTTGCCAAGACAGTATTCAGCCTTCAAGTTATCTGCTCCGCTCCTCGAAAAATACATTCCTGTCTCGTAGTTTAGGTAAACATCCTTCCCAGCTGCAGAGCAAAGGGCCCGGCCTTCTGTCTCCATGCAAGTAATTCATAGCTTCCGTTACCATGGTAGGCCCATGGCCCCCTTGCTTTACCCGTAGACACGCAGTCGCATATGCACGCATTAGTAGTCAGTATAGAATAGCCTCTGCCCGAGAGACCTTTCCTTCTAGATAATACAGTTCCTCAAACAAGATATTAGATATGATTTGGGATTAGGTTGTTCTGACACTCCAGACTTCTGTCTCCACATGTAGGGCTAAATGTCAAGTCCCCTTCACCCACCAGTTGCACGTCAGTCATACGTCATGCTGCTGCGCGCGCATCTCTGCCACATGTTTTTGCTGACTCTGCAGGATCCTTCTAGGGATCCACCCACTTATGACACCTTTATGTGACGTTCCTAGCACACACCTCCGTGTACGCCCTAGTGCACGCCTTCTGTTACGTATTTCTGTTCTTATCTCGTTTCTCTCAGCTGTTACGCCTTCTGCATTCATTACTACTGTATGCATTGACTATATATATGATATCCTGTTAATAAAACATTGTACATGTCCATTGCAATTCCCACCCTGAACCCTCGTGGCGATGGGTCATGCTACCTGGTTCGAACCAATTCCTTTTAAGGAATAAAACCCCTTTTAAACCTCAGATGCCACGGACTCTGCCTTTTCATTTTGACTGAGTTATTCTTATTGAACTTTACCGCATAAATTCCGTATAGGTAATTAAAATTTACCACAAGGGTCTCAGCTTCTTTCTTTCTGGGGGGGTTCTGGGGGCCTGGGAAGTGCTCTGTGCAGCTGACACCATTGATTGTAAATGCACAGAGGCCCCCCCACCCTTGTGCCTGGGAGGAGGAGGGTGGGGGCTCCCTGGGGCCCGTCAGGCGCAGGGGGGGCCTTTCCATGGAAATTCAACATTTCTGCTGAGATCTGGGAAAGAATGTGGCCCCGGGGCTGTGCATGCCTGGCTCGGGCTCAACTCCCGGGGGGGAGACACTGGGCATACCTGGGGGGGGGGGGGCACGATTAATACGGATTTACGGGAACACGATTAATACGGATTTACGGGAAAAACGTGTTTACCTACAGCAGATCAGAGATTCCACCGTCCGCCAGTGAGCCCCCCGAGAGAGGTCTTGTTTGCACCCCCTGGAGCCCCCTCTGTTGGCGCACACCTGACTCGAAGCGCTATGATGACTTCTTGCAGGAGGAAGCGCTATAAACCCATGGCCACAGGAACACCAAGGCAGCTACTGTCATCCTGAGCCACCAGCAGCGATGGCTGATGTGCTTTGAACAGGCCCGGCTCCAGGAATTTTTATTAGGGTGGGCCAATGGTGCATTCGGGTGGGCCACTGACTTAGTCGCAGCCGGTATGACTCGTGGGGGGAGGGAGACGGGGGAGAGGGTCACGCGGGGGAGTTTAATTTAATAATATATATATTTTTTTAATGTAGCTTACCGGTCCCACGTCTTCTCGGCTCCTGCCCAGGATGCAAGCAGCCAGGCCCCCTCCCCAATGGTGCATAATTCCAGTGGCCCTGGTTATATTCATACACCTCAGCAGGCAGCAGTTAATGACTGTGCTGTCTGCACAAATAAACTATGGCGTAAACATTTTCAGTTTCGCTGGTTTTGATTGAAAGGGCTTTATGTTTTTTCCAAGGAAGGAGTACATGATCAAACATTTGGTCTCTCAGAAAAACCATAACAGTTTCTGTGGTGGCCCTCCTTTGACTGAGGTAACTTAAAAGTTACACTGCTGTGGCACTAGGGCCCAGGAAACTCGCTGCCAAGGGCATCTGCTGACAAAGCCTATACATTAAATGCCGCATCTCAAAGAGATAGGTAAGGTGGGGGTTGGTTTCTGGTTCAATTCTGAGTTTGAGATGGGAGGTTGGTAGAGCAGTGAGGATGCCTGGCCTGGCCAGCATGAGTTGGAGTCGGGCCAGCCATCCACTGCGAGGAGGGAGGGAGCAAAACCCTGTTTATTGCCCCCATCACTTCCTGTTCCAAGGGGAGTGAAAATTCTGGCCCGCAGTAGCAGCATCTCCCGTGGTGAGGCCTCACTGTCATACCCTAAGGCAGTGGTCTTCAAACTTTTTTGCACGGAACCCCCCAAAGCAAAATGTTTTGAAGTCGGGGACCCCTGCAAAACTTTATTCCAAGGATCGGGAAACAGGAGAGACAGGGCTGAGCGCAACGGCAGAGCTTTTGAGATCATATCATGGATACTTTTTTGTAGCTCATAATCCACAGTAAATGTGAAACATATGACAGGGAAAATCATCAAACAATAACAGAAATTTACAAAAGAACTGTTCTCTACATAATTTGGTTCTTGTGATCCCCTTGCACTCCTGGGCCCCAATGGATTTGCACTTTCAGCCCTCTACCTCCTCTGCCTCTTTCACAACTTACCGGCCATGGCTATCACTCCAATCTTGAAACAGGTATCTATCCCTTTTTTGGTTTAACGTAGGGAGGACCCGGCCCAACGGCATTGGGAAACTTTAAATAAGTACCATTTACATTACACAAAGATAAGTTCATATTAATTTATTATATATCTTTTTTTATTTTAGGCACGTGAATATTAAGTGATTTGAGTTGAGCTGACAGGAGGACCTGAATCAGGTTCCCAAGTAGGAAGCTCTTGCCATTAGGACACAACTCCTCCCTTTTATTATTATTATTATTATTATTATTAAAAAATTTTATAGAGCGCGTAGTCACCCGTAGGTATCCCAGCGCTAAAAAAACCCTAACCAGTGAGAGGGGGGGGGACAGGGGGGTACAGCAATTTTAGACAGAAGCACTTTTAACAGAGCAGAAAAAAGAAGTGGTTAAAAGCTGTTTTAAGGAAACAAGTGGGTTTTAAGTCGTTTCCTGAATCGTAAATAGTTTGATTCTTTCCTCAGGTCTCGAGGAAGGGCGTTCCATAGGCGCGCTGTGTGGATCGAGAAACGTCTTTCACCCGTGCGGGCTTTTTTGAACCTGGGCACGGTGATGAGGGACTCCCTGTCCGATCGGAGAGATCTAGGGGCTTTGTAGGGTTGTATGAATTTCCTCAGAATGGGGGGGCCCTGATTCTGCACTAGCCTATGAGCCAAGCTTAAGGCTTTGAATGTTATTCGTTCTCTCACTGGAAGCCAGTGAAGGAGCTTCAGAGCGGGTTTGGCTGAGGCTCTGGCAGGAGTATGTGTGAGGATCCGGGCGGCAGCATTTTGAATTTTCTGCAGTTTATTTAAGGTTGCTTCGGGTGCGCCCAGGTATATAGCATTGCTATAGTCAAGCCTGGACAGAATAAGGCCTTGGATGAGAAGTCTTTGCGATGTGGGTGGAAGGAGGGGCAGAATCTTTCTCATCGCTTTGAGTAGGCCGAAGCAGGTGCCTGCTACTCTTTTGGCCTGCGTAGTAAAAGAGAGATCTGTTTCAATCCATACTCCCAGGCTTTTTACTTCCTGTTTGGGAGCAGGGGGGGGGCCCAGACAGGGTGGCCAGGTGTTCAGAGGGAAGGTACATCCTTTCTGACCCAGAAGGAGAATGTCAGTTTTCGAACCATTCAGCTTTAAGGCTGAGTTATTCATCCACCCTTGGATCTGTGTTAAGCAGTTGAAAAGATCCGCTGGCTGTTTACTAGGGTGGGAGAGGGAGACAACTAGTTGTGTGTCATCCGCGTAGCTGACAATGCTCACTCCGAACGGGATGACGACCTCCTCCAATGGGGACATATAGATGTTGAACAATGTGGGGCTCAGGGAGGAGCCCTGAGGCACCCCACATTGGAGGGGAGTATCGGAGGAGCGGGTGTTATTTTCCCAGATCTGAAAGGAACGTTGGGCCAGAAAGGAGGAAAGCCAGGATAGAGCGGTGCCTTCTACTCCTACCTTCTTAAGCCGTTTAACCAGGAGTTGGTGGTTGACGGTGTCGAAGGCCGCGCTCAGGTCGAGGAGGATCACTGCCACTGATCCTCCCTCGTCTAAGAGCGCTCTGGCCTCCTCCACTGCAGCCAGGAGGGCGATGTCAGTGCCTTGTCCTGGGCGAAAGCCTGTCTGCGAGTTTTTTAGCAGATTATTAGATTCAAGAAACTGGGAGAGTTTCTTATTCACCAGTTTCTCTGCAACCTTGCTGGTCCCGGGGAGGAGGGATATAGGTCGGTAGTTGGCCAGTTCAGCTGGGTCTAAGGAAGGTTTTTTTAGCAGCGCCTTAACGACTGCCGCTTTCCAACTAGGGGGGACGACTCCCTGTTGAAAAGAGGCGTTGATCAGCTGAGTGAGGGGGGGAATGATAATGGGAGCGACTTCTTTAAGGGTTCGTAGCGGGGCGGGGTCCCTAGGGGATCCGCTTTTGATGGAGGTGAGCGTGGTCTCTACCTCTTCGTTGATTATTTGTCCCCAAGAAGTTAGACTAGGGGTGATCAAAGTATCGGGGGGGTCGTCCGTTTCGCTCGAATTAGTCGGAGGGATGGAGTCCAGGATTTTTCGGATTTTTCCTTGGAAAAAGCTGGCTAGCTGATTACATTTTTCCTGATCTGCCTTTGGGTCTGGGGGGTTTCTAGGGGCTGTGTCGGGAACCTTAAGGAGCTCTTTAAGGATGATATATGTTTCTTTACTTGAACAGGCCGCTTTTTCGATTGGTTCCTGAAAGAATCGACTCTTCGTTTTGTCGATCATGGATTTATAAGCTGATAAGGAGATGTAGTAGGCGTCCTTATTAGCGTTGGATTTCTCCTTCCTCCATGACCGTTCAGCTTTCTTGCAGTTCTGTCGCAGCAGCTTGAGCTCTGGGGTATACCATGGGGCTGAGGGTATACGTTTATTGTGTCTGAGGATGGAAGTTTTGGGGATTAGGGTATCGAGGGAGGAGGTGATCCAAGAGCAGAACTGTTCATCGGCCGTTATGGCGTCGGAGGAGAGCACTGGGGTGGTGTTAGAGAGGATGTCCGACCAATCCGATGTGATGAGTTTGTGCCATCGTCTGTCCCTGACTTTGATTTTCCCGGGCTGGGTGGTCACGATAGGGGCCTCCCAAGAGATGGGGACTAAGAGATGATCAGTCCATGGAAGTGGCAAAGGTGGACTGGTGGTGATATTAGCATTGGTGAGGACGGGATCTAACAAGTGTCCTTTGTCGTGGGTGGGCTCCTTGTTGACTATCCTGATATTAAATGACAGAAGGTCCGCTAGTAGGTCCGAGGCAGCCCGGTCAGTGGGATCTGTAAAGTGAAGGTTCAGGTCGCCTACGATGAGGAAGTTGGAAACGGAAGCGGCTAGTTGAGAAGCTGTTTCGGTGACTGCATTGAGAAATTTCCCAAGAGTACCCGGAGGCCGATAGATCAGGAGTCCCGAAAGGGAGTGCGTCGGGGAAGACTGAAGGGAAAAGTGGCAGCTTTCGGAATTATCAATTTGGGCGTCACTCGTTCTGCATGTGAGATGTTCCCGATAGATTATGGCCAGCCCACCTCCTCTACCTCTTGGTCTATGGAGGGTTTGGATGAGGTAGCCTGGGGGAAGGGCGGATACAGCATCCGCATCGGAGCTGTCAGAAAGCCAAGTTTCTGTAAGAAATAGTGCATCCAAGCCTTGGTCTTGGATCATCTCGTTGATTTCGAGTGCGTGCTTGGGGAGGGAACGACAGTTGAGAAGACCTAGCTGTAGTCCCGGGTTGGCTGTGGACTGGATGGTTGGATAACAGCGCGTACAGCTTGTGAAGGGATTATCTGTGTTATGAGTATAACGGCAGCCCAGGTTTTTTTCGGGTCGGAGATTCAGAAGCGTGTCTGCTGTATACATCAGGCGACTGAGGGGTAGATTTGCCAGAGTCTCTGGGCCTGGGTCCGTCCGGGCCCGGACGGGCACAGACGGGCTTGCCTTAGGCGCGCCTTCGGCGCGCAACCGGCGCTCCCGCTGTGCTCGTCCGCTGCGCTTCCTGTGCATGCACATTTCTAGGTGGAGGGGCGTGGCCTCAAGGGGGCGTGGTCGGCGAGCGCGCCTGGTCTAATGGCGGCCGCTTTAGCTAAGAAACAAGCGCTACAGCGTCTACACCGCTGTGTGCTTTAAGAGGCTTTTGCTGTTGTGGAGGGTACAGTAACACTGACAATTCAGGTAATGAGTGACACCACACAAATTTTTAAAACAAGATATTTCACAGGATTAATGCGTACCTCCAGCTCCCGGCTTCCGCCTCAGGACTGGGTCAGGGATGTAAACGTTGCGCTGACGATCAGCGTTTAAATAGGCTGGAAATGTGGGCGTGGCCTCAAGGGGGCGTGGTCGGCGAGCGCGCCTGGTCTAATGGCGGCCGCTTTAGCTAAGAAACAAGCGCTACAGCGTCTGCACCGCTGTGTGCTTTAAGAGGCTTTTGCTGTTGTGGAGGGTACAGTAACACTGACAATTCAGGTAATGAGTGACACCACACAAATTTTTAAAACAAGATATTTCACAGGATTAATGCGTACCTCCAGCTCCCGGCTTCCGCCTCAGGACTGGGTCAGGGAAATAATGGGTCATTAGAAATAATGAGCTCCAACGTGCTGCTCCCACCTTTTCGCAGTAAAGGTGCTCTCATCTCTCTGTGAAACGCCCTTCGCAAAGCGTAACTGGTCACCTTTCTTTTGCTTTTTGCTATATTTGGGTATTAAACCAGCATTAATGAGGTGAAATCAATGCCCAGATAGTTTTTACCAAATGTAAAAATGACAAAGTAACAAAGTAGAAGTATGACAAAATGTTCTGTATAACCCCACATCATTTTCCTTTTCTTGCCACATAATTTAGTCAACCCTGCCACATGATTTGGTCCTCCCCTGCCGCATAATTCCAGTGACCCTGGCTTTAATAGGCCTCTCATGACACTGGACCCTATGCAACTGGTTAAGCAACACACATAAAAGCAGCCGAGGAGCTGATATATGCTTTATGTGATGCCAGAGTGCTTTTTACCGCAGGCATGGAACGTGTAGCTCTATAAATACACTAGTTACTATTTCCCACTGTGAAAACCAGGATTTAAATCGGCGACTTTCTGGTCAGACACAGAAATCTGCAGTGAATGCTTTAGATAACGTAGGTTTATAACGTAAGAGAGTATGGCCTAGATGTATCAAGCATTTTGCGATTCGTTAAGGCCGAAATTCTCAGAATTTCGGCCTTAACGAATCGCAAACTGACATTTTGCATCTTTTGGGATGTATGTGAAATTAGCAAAATAAGGAATCGCAAAAAATTGCGATTCCTTATTTTGCTTAAGCATTTAAGGAATCGCAATTTTGCGATTCCTTAAATGCCATGTATGAAGCTTTTTTAGTTTGCGAATTCAGGTTAAGGAATCGCAAATTAACACGAACTTGAGGTTCGTGTTAATTTGCGAAATCCTTTCAAAAACCAAAATGTGGCAATTTTGAGGGTGGCATGTGACACACATACATGCCCAAAAGGCATGTATGTGCGCCATATGCACACACATGTAAGTTTCAGGGGTGCAGCAGGGTGTCCATGAGACACCCCTGCACCCTTGCAATAATTCTCAAATTGCGATTCGCAAATTGCGAATTCGCAATTTGAGAATTACTGCACAATCATTCCTATGGGCCTCTTGGCCCATAGGAATGCATGGGGAATTATTCCTTATTTGCGAATTCGCAAAATGCGAATTCGCAAATAAAGATAATTAAGGAATCGCAAAAAAAATGCCATTTTTTACATACATTCCATTTTTCGAATTCTAAATAGCGATTCGCAAAAAATCGCTATTTAAGATTCGCAAAATGGACTCTTGATACATCTAGGCCCCAATTTTCCTAAAATTTGTTTTGTTTTTTCATTTACTGTGTGTGTGCGTTTTTTATATATATATATATTTTTTATATATATTTTTATATATATTATATATAAAATTACATAGTTATTAGCATACTTTGTTTAACCTTCAGATTTGTCTCCCTACTCACTGACAGTACCCCAGGAAACACTCAGGATTACAGGTGCAAACTTTTTATGCTGTTTAACTTCTGCATATAAAAGAAGACCGCCTGTGAACTCACCAGATAAACGTCGACCCTTCCAGGCCATCTTCATTTTCAATTCCTTCCTTGCAGACGCACCACCGCTTGAAGACCTGTGCCCTAAGGCCAGGGCCGGAGCTCCCACCACGTGCTGTGACTGCTGGCTTTGGCCCAATGTCATTCTATATGAGACAATGGGCCGCGATAATCTGTGCTGGGCTGCGCAGAGGCTGCAGCGGCCTCTTGAATCGGATCAGGGGGGGAGGGGGAACGGCTCACATCAGGCCTCAGGCCAAGGCTCATGTTTGGGTGGGCCTGGCCCACCCGGCCCACCCTCTAGAACCGGGCCTGGCTTCGAAGGGCCGATTAGTTCAGGAATGTGTGGGAGGTTAGAGAGTTTCAGCCCATGGGCTCGGCATGTGTGGGGGCGCTTCAAGCTCCCCCGCCCTGTATATTCCCCCACCCCCTTGGCATGGTGCCCAGAGGTCTGTGCAGGGGCTGTATAAGAACAGCCGTGCCCTGAGAGCAGCAGAGACGGCGCCTTCTCCTGTGCACGCTGACGAGGTGTGTGAGCCCGGGCTGTGCCGAGACGGCTCTCCTGGGGTGAAGGTCTCACTCAGCAGAGACCGCTCTTGTGGGCAGAGACTGTCAGTGACAGAGACCGCTCTTGTGGGCAGAGACTGTCAGTGACGGAGACCGCTCTTGTGGGAAGAGCCTGTCGGTGAGCAGAGACAGCTCTAAGAACACTCATTGAGCAGAGAGCGCTCTGTTGGACCAGACTGTCGCAGTGAGCAGAGACCACAGTCATTGTACGAGGCTCTCACTCAGCAGAGACCGCTCTTGTGGGCAGAGACCGCTCCTGTCTCTCTGGTGCCATGGGGTCAGGGTGCTCCTCCGACAGGCTGGTGGAGGCGGAGTTCTTCAGCTCGGGCTGTGACCGTCTCTGGGGAGACAAGATGGACCTAGACGAGCAGTTCGTGAAGTTCCTGGACGTGGGCTCCACCGGTGCCCTCACCACCTACAACCAGGAGTTGATGGCCGCCTCTTTGGACAAGGTCCCAGATTACACCAAACAGGTGATCACCCTCTTGGGGGGCTTGACTTCCGTCCCCCAAGCCTTTGGCATCGGCGCCTTCTTTCTGTCCTTAATCTTGGACTTGGCCTTGAACAACGTGAAGAGGGGGCCCAACTTTGAGAGTGTCCTGCAGAAGGTCTTTGCTCAGGAGAAGGTGTCTGAGATCCGGGACCTGATGGAAGTCTACAGAAGGCGATGGAAGGCGAGCGTCAGCAACACCCAGAAGCTGGTGGCAGAGACTGCTGAGTACGAGAGGAAGCTTCACGAGCAGCTGGTGAGAGTGCGCAACTCCATGCTCAAAGATGGCCAACTCAACACCAGGGCCCTCAAGATCTGGATGCACGGGGCCACGATGCACGTGCACATGAACATCTACCTGGCTGCCCTGCAGGGGCTGACGGGGCCCGGGGCCACTGGCCCCATCTCAGCACACATCGATGAGTACATCAGGGACGGTGAGGACCTCCTGGACAAGTACCAGCCCTTCCAGAGAGACCAGACCATCCTCAATACACGGGAAACTTGTTCAGCTTACTATTACGTGGTCTCATGCACACACTACATAAGCAACATATGGTCAAGCGAGTATGAACAGGCCATAAAAGGTGCAAAGGGGTATGCGTTCAACCCATCTTGCAGATCTGAAATCGAGGATAGCTTTGTGCGGATGATGCGTGACAAATGCCCAGCGCGCCGGACATTTATCAACTACCTCCACCGCACCCAGTCCAACCTGAATACACTTGTGCGGGACAGAGGGACATTCTGGATTCAGTGAGTGCAGCCTCCCCATGCCCACCGCATGCCCACCTCATACTGGCCCTATCCCATGCCCACCTCATACTGGCCCTACCCCATGTCCACCTCATACTGACCCTATCCCATGCCCACATCATACTGGCCCTATCTCATGCCCACCTCATACTGGCCCTACCCCATGCCCACCTCGTACTGGCCCTATCCCATACCCACCTCATACTGGCCCTATCCCATGCCCACCTCATACTGGCCCTATCTCATGCCCACCTCATACTGGCCCTATCTCATGCCCACCTCATACTGGCTCTATCTCATGCCCACCTCATACTGGCCCTATCTCATGCCCACCTCATACTGGCCCTACACCATGCCCACCTCATACTGGCCATATCTGATGCCCACCTCATACTTGCCCTACCCTATGCCCACCTCATACTGGCTCTATCTCATGCTCACCTCATACTGGCCCTATCACATGAGCACCTCATACTGGCCCTATCTCATGCCCACCTCATACTGCCCCATCTCATGACCACCTCATACTGGCCCTATCTCATGCCCACCTCATACAAGTCCTATCTCATGCCCCCCTCATACTGGCCCTATCTCATGCCCACCTCATACAAGTCCTATCTCATGCCCACCTCATACTGGCCCTATCCCATGCCCACCTCATACTGGCCCTATCTCATGCCCACCTGATACTGGCCCTATCCCATGCACACCTCATACTGGCCCTATCCCATGCCCACCTCATACTGGACCTATCCCATGCCCACCTCATACTGGCCCTATCCCATGCCCACCTCATACTGGCTCTATCTCATGCTCACCTCATACTGGCCCTATCACATGAGCACCTCATACTGGCCCTATCTCATGCCCACCTCATACTGCCCCATCTCATGACCACCTCATACTGGCCCTATCTCATGCCCACCTCATACAAGTCCTATCTCATGCCCCCCTCATACTGGCCCTATCTCATGCCCACCTCATACAAGTCCTATCTCATGCCCACCTCATACTGGCCCTATCCCATGCCCACCTCATACTGGCCCTATCTCATGCCCACCTGATACTGGCCCTATCCCATGCACACCTCATACTGGCCCTATCCCATGCCCACCTCATACTGGACCTATCCCATGCCCACCTCATACTGGCCCTATCCCATGCCCACCTCATACTGGACCTATCCCATGCCCACCTCATACTGGCTCTATCCCATGCCCACCTCATACTGGCCCTATCCCATGCACACCTCATACTGGCCCCATCCCATTCCACCTCACACTGGCCCTATCCCATGCCCACCTCATACTGGCCCTACCCCATGCCCACCTCATACTGGCCCTATCTCATGCCCACCTCATACTTGCCCTACCCCATGCCCACCTCATACTGGCCATATCTCATGCCCACCTCATACTTGCCCTACCCCATGCCCACCTCATACTGGCCATATCTCATGCCCACCTCATATTTGCCCTACCATATGCCCACCTCATACTGGCCCTATCCCATGCCCACCTCATACTAGCCCTATCCCATGCCTACCTCATACTGGCCCTATCTCATGCCAATCTCATACTGGCCCTATCCCATGCCCACCTCATACTGGCCCTATCCCATGCCCACCTCATACTGGCCCTATCCCATGCTCACCTCATACTGGCCCTATCCCATGCCCACCTCATACTAGCTCTATCCCATGCCTACCTCATACTGGCCCTATCTCATGCCAATCTCATACTGGCCCTATCTCATGGCCACCTCATACTGGCCCTATCTCATGCCCACCTCATACTTGCCCTACCCCATGCCCACCTCATACTGGCCCTATCTCATGCCCACCTCATGCTGGTCCTATCCCATGCCCACCTCATACTAGCCCTATCCCATGCCTACCTCATACTGGCCCTATCTCATGCCAATCTCATACTGGCCCTATCCCATGCCCACCTCATACTGGCCCTATCCCATGCCCACCTCATACTGGCCCTATCCCATGCTCACCTCATACTGGCCCTATCCCATGCCCACCTCATACTAGCTCTATCCCATGCCTACCGCATACTGGCCCTATCTCATGCCAATCTCATACTGGCCCTACCCCATGCCCACCTCATACTGGCCCTATCTCATGCCCACCTCATACTTGCCCTACCCCATGCCCACCTCATACTGGCCATATCTCATGCCCACCTCATACTTGCCCTACCCCATGCCCACCTCATACTGGCCATATCTCATGCCCACCTCATACTTGCCCTACCATATGCCCACCTCATACTGGCCCTATCCCATGCCCACCTCATACTAGCCCTATCCCATGCCTACCTCATACTGGCCCTATCTCATGCCAATCTCATACTGGCCCTATCCCATGCCCACCTCATACTGGCCCTATCCCATGCCCACCTCATACTGGCCCTATCCCATGCTCACCTCATACTGGCCCTATCCCATGCCTACCTCATACTAGCTCTATCCCATGCTTACCTCATACTGGCCCTATCTCATGCCAATCTCATACTGGCCCTATCTCATGGCCACCTCATACTGGCCCTATCTCATGCCCACCTCATACTTGCCCTACCCCTTGCCCACCTCATACTGGCCCTATCTCATACCCACCTCATACTGGTCCTATCCCATGCCCACTTCATACTGGCCCTATCCCATGACCATCTCATACTTGCCCTACCCCAAGCCCACCTCATACTGGCCCTATCCCATGCCCATCTCATACTGGTCCTACCCTATGCCACCTCATACTGGCCCTATATCATGCCCACTTCATACTGGCCCTATCCCATGCCCACCTGATTCTGGCCCTATCCCTTGCCCACTTCATATTGGCTCTTAGCCACCCCTACACCCATCGCATACCCACTTCACACTGACCCTATGCCACCCCTATGCTTATCTTGTGGATTCTACATGGCTCCCCATATGGCTCCATGATTCCCCCATGCCTTCTGTATGTCCCAATGCCTACCTGATGCCCACCCCATGGGTTCCCATGCCTTCCCCAGGGCTACCCTGTACCTCCTTCGTAATTGAGGTCTGCCCATCTCATGCCCAACATGCCTACCCTGGGCCTAATTATATCTGTGCCTTACCTATGCCATATCTGTGTCCTTTGTCCCAGCACATGCCTATGACATGCCTCGCTCATGCCTAGCCCATGCCTACAACATGCCTCGCTCATGCCTAGCCCATGCCTACAACATGCCTCGCTCATGCCTATCCCATGCCAACAACATGCCTTGCTCATGCCTAGCACATGCCTATGACATGCCTCGCTCATGCCTATCCCAAGCCTGTGCCATGCATCCCCAATGCCCCCCTGATGCCCCCCAGTGCCCCCCAATCCCAGCCATGGTCTTTCAGTTTTGAGGTTTCTTTCCTGTGGTAAGAGTGTTATAACAGCACACGTGTGTGTCATGTCTGCAGCCAGGGACCCCTCCTTAGCTTGTATTAACGCTGACTCTGTTGTATCCCTACATCCGTGCTGTACACAGAGGAAGGAGTAAATCAGACCCGGTATCAACTGTAACTCTGCTTTGAGTGAAGATAGGAGTAGATTAGAGAACTGCTTTTATCATGACCCACGCCTGTGCTTTACAATGACATATGAGTATATGTATGTACCTTTAAATGAAACAGGATCAGCTATGTCTGCTCTTTCCACCAAGAGAAGAGGAAATTAGAAGCAACATCACATGTACCTCTGCTTTACTTCATCATATGTATTCATTAAAACATTACATATCCTGTGATTTAAATTAATAAAGGAGTAAATTAAATACAACATCTTATGTATCTCTGCTTTACATCATAATACAGGCTAATTAAAAACATTACATGTCCTGTGATTTACAGTAATAAAGGAGTAAATTTGATGCAACATTTGATGGTGTGGAGTTCACCCTATGTGGGAAGGGTATGCTCAGACGTGGGTCCCATGCTCTCCACGCCACTGGAGTCAAGCTATCCTGGCTGAAGACGGCTGATAGTCAGAAACCGGTCCCAGGATGCTTGTGTCCGGTCCAGGGAAGACATGGCTTGGCAGTTCGGGCGGGACTGTTCCCATGAGGCACAGGGTCAAGGCTGATTTGCATATGGCCATGTCTGAACTGGGGTAGCTTGGTGAGCAAAATAACGATGGATTAAATCCAGATCTGTGACTGGGGGTGAATGATTTGCCAATGTGCAACATTCCGTCCATCATCTTGTGTGTTTTGCTTTTAATGAAATAGCATCAGCCATGTCTGCTCTTTACAAGAGTAAATTATATGCAGCATCATATGTACCTGTGCTTTACATCTTAACATACGTTAATTTTAAGCAACATTACATAGACTTGTGATTTACATTGACAGAGGAGTAAATTAGATGTAACATCATATGTACCTGCGCTATATATCATATGTGTAAATTAGATATACCATCAACTAGATCCGTGTTTTATGATTTACGATGCGAAAGGAGGGGTGAAGAGGCAGACTGTTCTTTACGTCTGCTTTACAATTATATGTAAATATAAAAGAGGTAAAGGGCTGTCTGTGCTCTGCAGTTACATGTGACTAAACGCAGAGATAAAGAGAAACTTGTGTCTAGGAGCTATTCAAATAGTGAGAAGCAAGAGAGTCCATATCTGTGTTTTACAGCGAGATTAAACCTCGCAGGTCTGAGCACTCCCAGGTGCCACCAGATCCCAGCTGGATCCCTCCAGGTCTGAGCTCTCCCAGGTGACACCAGATCCCAGCTGGATTGCTCCAAGGTGACACCAGATCCCAGTGGGATCACTTCAGATCCTAACTTTCTCTGGTGACACAGATCCCAGCTGGATCCCTGCAGGTCTGAGCTCTCCTGGGTGACACCAGATCCCAGCTGGATCCCTCCAGGTCTGATCTCTCCTGGGTGACACCAGATCCCAGCTGGATTGCTCTAAGTTGACACCAGATCCCAGTGGGGTCACTTCAGATCCTAACTTTCTCTGGTGACACCAGATCCCAGCTGGATCCCTGCAGGTCTGAGCTCTCCTGGGTGACACCAGATCCCAGCTGGATCCCTGCAGGTCTGATCTCTCCTGGGTGACACCAGATCCCAGCTGGATTGCTCTAAGTTGACACCAGATCCCAGTGGGGTCACTTCAGATCCTAACTTTCTCTGGTGACACCAGATCCCAGCTGGATCCCTGCAGGTCTGAGCTCTCCTGGGTGACACCAGATCCCAGCTGGATCCCTGCAGGTCTGATCTCTCCTGGGTGACACCAGATCCCAGCTGGATTGCTCTAAGTTGACACCAGATCCCAGTGGGGTCACTTCAGATCCTAACTTTCTCTGGTGACACCAGATCCCAGCTGGATCCCTGCAGGTCTGAGCTCTCCTGGGTGACACCAGATCCCAGCTGGATCCCTGCAGGTCTGAGCTCTCCTGGGTGACACCAGATCCCAGCTGGATCCCTGCAGGTCTGATCTCTCCTGGGTGACACCAGATCCCAGCTGGATTGCTCTAAGTTGACACCAGATCTCAGTGGGGTCACTTCAGATCCTAACTTTCTCTGGTGACACCAGATCCCAGCTGGATCCCTGCAGGTCTGAGCTCTCCTGGGTGACACCAGATCCCAGCTGGATCCCTGCAGGTCTGATCTCTCCTGGGTGACACCAGATCCCAGCTGGATTGCTCTAAGTTGACACCAGATCCCAGTGGGGTCACTTCAGATCCTAACTTTCTCTGGTGACACCAGATCCCAGCTGGATCCCTGCAGGTCTGAGCTCTCCTGGGTGACACCAGATCCCAGCTGGATCCCTCCAGGTCTGATCTCTCCTGGGTGACACCAGATCCCAGCTGGATTGCTCTAAGTTGACACCAGATCCCAGTGGGGTCACTTCAGATCCTAACTTTCTCTGGTGACACCAGATCCCAGCTGGATCCCTGCAGGTCTGAGCTCTCCTGGGTGACACCAGATCCCAGCTGGATCCCTGCAGGTCTGATCTCTCCTGGGTGACACCAGATCCCAGCTGGATTGCTCTAAGTTGACACCAGATCCCAGTGGGGTCACTTCAGATCCTAACTTTCTCTGGTGACACCAGATCCCAGCTGGATCCCTGCAGGTCTGATCTCTCCTGGGTGACACCAGATCCCAGCTGGATTGCTCTAAGTTGACACCAGATCCCAGTGGGGTCACTTCAGATCCTAACTTTCTCTGGTGACACCAGATCCCAGCTGGATCCCTGCAGGTCTGAGCTCTCCTGGGTGACACCAGATCCCAGCTGGATCCCTCCAGGTCTGAGCTCTCCTGGGTGACACCAGATCCCAGCTGGATCTCTCCAGGTCTGAGCTCTCCCAGGTGACACCAGATCCCAGCTGGATCCTTGCCAGTCTTTATATCATAATATGTGTTCATTAAAATATTACATATCCTTGTGATTTACATTAATAAAGGAGTAAATTAGAAGCAACATCGTATGTACCTCTACTTTACATCATAATATGTGTTCATTAAAATATTACATATCCTTGTGATTTACATTAATAAAGGAGTAAATTAGAAGCAACATCGTATGTACTTGTGCTTTCCATCATAATATATGTTAATTAAACCCAACATTACAAATCCTTGTGATTTATAATTAATAGAGGAGTAAATTCGATGCAGCGTCACCTATGTTTAATGAAACATTCTCAGCTGTGTCTGCTCTTTACAAGAGAAGAGCTCATCAGATGCAACATCATGAGTATATGAACTTTACATCATAATATGTGTTAACTAAAAGCAACATTACATATCCTTGTGATATACATTAATTGAGGAGTAAAATAGATATACCTACACCTAGATCTGTGTTTTACGATGTGAAAGGAGGGACGAAGAGGCAGACTGCGCTTTACGTCTGCTTTACAATTAGATGTAAATATAAAAGAGGTAAAGGGCTGTCTGTGCTCTGCAGTTACATGTGACTAAGCGCAGAGAGGAAGAGAAACTTGTGTCTAGGAGCTATTCAAATAGTGAGAAGCAAGAGAGTCCATATCTGTGTTTTACAGCGAGATTAAACCTCGCAGGTCTGAGCACTCCCAGGTGCCACCAGATCCCAGCTGGATCCCTCCAGGTCTGAGCTCTGCCAGGTGACAACAGATCCCAGCTGGATTCCTCCAGGTCTGAACTGTCCCAGGTAACACTGGATCCTACCTGGATTCCTCCAATCCTGAGCTCTCCCAGGTGACACCAGATCCCCCTGGATTCCTCCAGGTCTGAACTATCCCAGGTGACACCAGATCCCAGCTGGATCCCTCCAGGTCTGAGATCTCCCAGGTGACACCAGATCCCTGCTGATCCCTCCAAGTCTGAGCTCTCTCGGCTGACACCAGATCCCAGCTGGATCCCCCAGTGCTGAACCGTCCCAGGTGACACCAGATCTCAGCTAGATCCCTCCAAGTCAGATCTCTACCAGGAGACACCAGATCCCAGCTGGATCCCCCAGTTCTGAACTGTCCCAGGTGACACCAGATCTCAGCTAGATCCCTCCAGGTCAGAACTGTCCCAGGAGACACCAGATCCCAGCTGAATCCCTCCAGCTCTCTTCCTCACAGTCTCACCTCCTGTCTCCCTCCTCTCTCTTCACTGCTCAGTATTCCCTCCACCTGTAAAGAATAACAAATACCATCACTTATGCATGTCTTTTACGTTGAGATAGGAGTAAATTAGACACAATCCCAATAGCTGTGATCCAAGATGAGAATGAAGGAGTGAGCTCAGACATACGCCTTCCCTCTGCTGGACAATTGTACACAACAGTGTCCCTCATTACTACTAAAGATTGAAAGTAACAAGCCACGTTCCATCTTTCACTCACTCCACCTCCTCCTCTCCCTCCAGCACTCTCCTCTCCTCTCTCTCCAGCACTCTCCCTTTCCTCCCACACTCTCCTATCCTTACAGCTCTCTCCTATCCCCCTGAGGCACTCTCACCTGCTCACTTCTGATTCTACCCTGTGGTTACACAATCAAGGAGCGTCTCTCTGAGGCACTCTCACCTGCTCACTTCTGATTCTACCCTGTGGTTACACAATCAAGGAGCGTCTCTCTGAGGCACTCTCACCTGCTCACTTCTGATTCTACCCTGTGGTTACACAATCAAGGAGCGTCTCTCTGAGGCACTCTCACCTGCTCACTTCTGATTCTACCCTGTGGTTACACAATCAAGGAGCGTCTCTCTAGGGCACTCCCACCTGCTCACTTCTGATTCTACCCTGTGGTTACACAATCAAGGAGCGTCTCTCTGAGGCACTCTCACCTGCTCACTTCTGATTCTACCCTGTGGTTACACAATCAAGGAGCGTCTCTCTGAGGCACTCTCACCTGCTCACTTCTGATTCTACCCTGTGGTTACACAATCAAGGAGCGTCTCTCTAGGGCACTCCCACCTGCTCACTTCTGATTCTACCCTGTGGTTACACAATCAAGGAGCGTCTCTCTGAGGCACTCTCACCTGCTCACTTCTGATTCTACCCTGTGGTTACACAATCAAGGAGCGTCTCTCTGAGGCACTCTCACCTGCTCACTTCTGATTCTACCCTGTGGTTACACAATCAAGGAGCGTCTCTCTGAGGCACTCTCACCTGCTCACTTCTGATTCTACCCTGTGGTTACACAATCAAGGAGCGTCTCTCTGAGGCACTCTCACCTGCTCACTTCTGATTCTACCCTGTGGTTACACAATCAAGGAGCGTCTCTCTGAGGCACTCTCACCTGCTCACTTCTGATTCTACCCTGTGGTTACACAATCAAGGAGCGTCTCTCTAGGGCACTCCCACCTGCTCACTTCTGATTCTACCCTGTGGTTACACAATCAAGGAGCGTCTCTCTGAGGCACTCTCACCTGCTCACTTCTGATTCTACCCTGTGGTTACACAATCAAGGAGCGTCTCTCTGAGGCACTCTCACCTGCTCACTTCTGATTCTACCCTGTGGTTACACAATCAAGGAGCGTCTCTCTGAGGCACTCTCACCTGCTCACTTCTGATTCTACCCTGTGGTTACACAATCAAGGAGCGTCTCTCTGAGGCACTCTCACCTGCTCACTTCTGATTCTACCCTGTGGTTACACAATCAAGGAGCGTCTCTCTGAGGCACTCTCACCTGCTCACTTCTGATTCTACCCTGTGGTTACACAATCAAGGAGCGTCTCTCTGAGGCACTCTCACCTGCTCACTTCTGATTCTACCCTGTGGTTACACAATCAAGGAGCGTCTCTCTGAGGCACTCTCACCTGCTCACTTCTGATTCTACCCTGTGGTTACACAATCAAGGAGCGTCTCTCTGAGGCACTCTCACCTGCTCACTTCTGATTCTACCCTGTGGTTACACAATCAAGGAGCGTCTCTCTAGGGCACTCCCACCTGCTCACTTCTGATTCTACCCTGTGGTTACACAATCAAGGAGCGTCTCTCTGAGGCACTCTCACCTGCTCACTTCTGATTCTACCCTGTGGTTACACAATCAAGGAGCGTCTCTCTGAGGCACTCTCACCTGCTCACTTCTGATTCTACCCTGTGGTTACACAATCAAGGAGCGTCTCTCTAGGGCACTCCCACCTGCTCACTTCTGATTCTACCCTGTGGTTACACAATCAAGGAGCGTCTCTCTGAGGCACTCTCACCTGCTCACTTCTGATTCTACCCTGTGGTTACACAATCAAGGAGCGTCTCTCTGAGGCACTCTCACCTGCTCACTTCTGATTCTACCCTGTGGTTACACAATCAAGGAGCGTCTCTCTGAGGCACTCTCACCTGCTCACTTCTGATTCTACCCTGTGGTTACACAATCAAGGAGCGTCTCTCTGAGGCACTCTCACCTGCTCACTTCTGATTCTACCCTGTGGTTACACAATCAAGGAGCGTCTCTCTGAGGCACTCTCACCTGCTCACTTCTGATTCTACCCTGTGGTTACACAATCAAGGAGCGTCTCTCTAGGGCACTCCCACCTGCTCACTTCTGATTCTACCCTGTGGTTACACAATCAAGGAGCGTCTCTCTGAGGCACTCTCACCTGCTCACTTCTGATTCTACCCTGTGGTTACACAATCAAGGAGCGTCTCTCTGAGGCACTCTCACCTGCTCACTTCTGATTCTACCCTGTGGTTACACAATCAAGGAGCGTCTCTCTGAGGCACTCTCACCTGCTCACTTCTGATTCTACCCTGTGGTTACACAATCAAGGAGCGTCTCTCTGAGGCACTCTCACCTGCTCACTTCTGATTCTACCCTGTGGTTACACAATCAAGGAGCGTCTCTCTAGGGCACTCCCACCTGCTCACTTCTGATTCTACCCTGTGGTTACACAATCAAGGAGCGTCTCTCTGAGGCACTCTCACCTGCTCACTTCTGATTCTACCCTGTGGTTACACAATCAAGGAGCGTCTCTCTGAGGCACTCTCACCTGCTCACTTCTGATTCTACCCTGTGGTTACACAATCAAGGAGCGTCTCTCTAGGGCACTCCCACCTGCTCACTTCTGATTCTACCCTGTGGTTACACAATCAAGGAGCGTCTCTCTGAGGCACTCTCACCTGCTCACTTCTGATTCTACCCTGTGGTTACACAATCAAGGAGCGTCTCTCTGAGGCACTCTCACCTGCTCACTTCTGATTCTACCCTGTGGTTACACAATCAAGGAGCGTCTCTCTGAGGCACTCTCACCTGCTCACTTCTGATTCTACCCTGTGGTTACACAATCAAGGAGCGTCTCTCTGAGGCACTCTCACCTGCTCACTTCTGATTCTACCCTGTGGTTACACAATCAAGGAGCGTCTCTCTGAGGCACTCTCACCTGCTCACTTCTGATTCTACCCTGTGGTTACACAATCAAGGAGCGTCTCTCTAGGGCACTCCCACCTGCTCACTTCTGATTCTACCCTGTGGTTACACAATCAAGGAGCGTCTCTCTGAGGCACTCTCACCTGCTCACTTCTGATTCTACCCTGTGGTTACACAATCAAGGAGCGTCTCTCTGAGGCACTCTCACCTGCTCACTTCTGATTCTACCCTGTGGTTACACAATCAAGGAGCGTCTCTCTGAGGCACTCTCACCTGCTCACTTCTGATTCTACCCTGTGGTTACACAATCAAGGAGCGTCTCTCTGAGGCACTCTCACCTGCTCACTTCTGATTCTACCCTGTGGTTACACAATCAAGGAGCGTCTCTCTAGGGCACTCCCACCTGCTCACTTCTGATTCTACCCTGTGGTTACACAATCAAGGAGCGTCTCTCTGAGGCACTCTCACCTGCTCACTTCTGATTCTACCCTGTGGTTACACAATCAAGGAGCGTCTCTCTGAGGCACTCTCACCTGCTCACTTCTGATTCTACCCTGTGGTTACACAATCAAGGAGCGTCTCTCTGAGGCACTCTCACCTGCTCACTTCTGATTCTACCCTGTGGTTACACAATCAAGGAGCGTCTCTCTGAGGCACTCTCACCTGCTCACTTCTGATTCTACCCTGTGGTTACACAATCAAGGAGCGTCTCTCTGAGGCACTCTCACCTGCTCACTTCTGATTCTACCCTGTGGTTACACAATCAAGGAGCGTCTCTCTAGGGCACTCCCACCTGCTCACTTCTGATTCTACCCTGTGGTTACACAATCAAGGAGCGTCTCTCTGAGGCACTCCCACCTGCTCACTTCTGATTCTACCCTGTGGTTACACAATCAAGGAGCGTCTCTCTAGGGCACTCCCACCTGCTCACTTCTGATTCTACCCTGTGGTTACACAATCAAGGAGCGTCTCTCTGAGGCACTCTCACCTGCTCACTTCTGATTCTACCCTGTGGTTACACAATCAAGGAGCGTCTCTCTGAGGCACTCTCACCTGCTCACTTCTGATTCTACCCTGTGGTTACACAATCAAGGAGCGTCTCTCTGAGGCACTCCCACCTGCTCACTTCTGATTCTACCCTGTGGTTACACAATCAAGGAGCGTCTCTCTGAGGCACTCTCACCTGCTCACTTCTGATTCTACCCTGTGGTTACACAATCAAGGAGCGTCTCTCTAGGGCACTCCCACCTGCTCACTTCTGATTCTACCCTGTGGTTACACAATCAAGGAGCGTCTCTCTGAGGCACTCTCACCTGCTCACTTCTGATTCTACCCTGTGGTTACACAATCAAGGAGCGTCTCTCTGAGGCACTCTCACCTGCTCACTTCTGATTCTACCCTGTGGTTACACAATCAAGGAGCGTCTCTCTGAGGCACTCCCACCTGCTCACTTCTGATTCTACCCTGTGGTTACACAATCAAGGAGCGTCTCTCTGAGGCACTCTCACCTGCTCACTTCTGATTCTACCCTGTGGTTACACAATCAAGGAGCGTCTCTCTAGGGCACTCCCACCTGCTCACTTCTTTTTTTAAAGTTTGATTTATTAAAAGATAACAGAAGAAACAAATACCAGTTAAAAATGACAACATCCAACTCTACATTGTTGTATTTTACGATTCTCTGATATGTCACCTAGCCCGTCCCTTCCCTCCATTATTCTCCCCCTTTCTTATTCCTTGGATTATTGCATTTTATATTTGCAATTTTATCATTTACGCATATGAAAATTATTCTTTTGTATTGTATTTGTCTAATTCTTTTGTTTGCATATTGTTTCAATAAAATCATTTTGAACTTAAAAAAAAAATGACAACATCCATCCTATGGAACAATAAAATGATTAAATAAAATGAGGAGACAATATATGGATTAACTTTATACCTATATAAAAATAAGAGAAAAAATATAGTTGGAGAAAGGAAAAGGGGGAGTGTTAGAAATGGCGATTTCTGGTTGGCTGAGGCTTGTGCCAAAGCCGGGCAGAAACCGCCATTCTAAGTCAGGGCAAGGAAGTCACCCGCCAAGATAACCCCTGCTCACCCTCTTGGTAGCTTGGCACAAGCAGTCAGGCTTATCTCAGAGGCGACGTGTAAAGCATTTGCGCACGCACCCACCAGCAACAACATCCCAGGCCCCCGACAAAAGGAACTCCACACAAGGTTATATCAAAAATAGCCTTTGTATTATACCAAACAAATTAGATAATAAATACACACTTTACAATGTGCCATAGGCATGGGCAGAATTTACCAGGGATTATATACACAGGAAGGGGCCACCTGGACCACTGTCAGGAATAAACACTTGGTAGAACTCCCACTCGTTAGAAATAGTACGTTGTAGGAATAGCACTTTGTAGAAATAGAATACTTGTAGGAATAGTGCTTAGAACATAGAACATATAATAACTGGCGGAAGATACGGACCGTACCTTCCGTTCTGGTTGCGTGGGACAATGCAGGTGATCTACTCAGCAGGCCGGAGCGGGCGGGAGGCGGCCGATACGCTACAAGCATGCAGGCGTTTCTCGCCTCCCAAAGGGGGCTCCGGGCTTTTCCAGTGGCTGGGGCGACCGAAAGGTGTGTGGCTCAGAGGAGGAGGGGGGCAGGGTGCGGGCGGCCCAGCGAAGCAGATGAGGCTCAGAGGTGAGCGGCGCGGCTCGAGGCGGGGGCGGCCAGGCACGGGCTGCAAAGGGGGGCGAGCGAGGCACACTTCAGGTGGGGCTCCAGCGGCACAAGGAGGTCAGACAAGTTCTAGCAACTTGGCAGGGAAGGCACAATAGAGTCCACTGGTCCTGGGACTATGTTCAGGGGGTGAGCTCAGTATTAAGCCCTTGGAGATAGTTTTAGGCACAAAAGCTTCACACATGATGCATAAAAACACATTCAGCGGTGTAGGTAAGATACATGATGCATGAAGACACATTCAGCGGTGTAGGGAAGACACATGATGCATAAAAAGACATTCAGCGGTGTAGGGAGGACACATGATGCATAAAAACACATTCAGCGGTGTAGGGAAGACACATGATGTATACAAACACATTCAGAGGTCACAGAACACAGGGTGCGCAAAACATATTAGACACAGTACATTTCCTAACACCCAAAAAGCAATAGCACATGAATCATATTAGCGCATAAATCACAGTTAGCACATGAATCACATTAGCGCATAAATCACATTAGGGTCCAGGTTGCACCACTGCGCCAAAACCTAAACGTAGCAGCTGCCCACTAATTACTGGGCAGCTGAGGACAATAGCAAGGGGCCTAAACGCTGCAGCTGGCACTAAGTGCTGCGCAGCTGTGGGAAGGCCAAAGTAGGGATGAGGGAGTGTGACTCACTCCTGGATTACAAGTACATGTCCCCTCAAAAAAGGATCCTAAACGGTGCAGCTGCCCACTAATTGCTGGGCAGCTGGGATGTAAGAAATGTGGCATGGGCTCTCAGTAGCCCTTTAAATGAATTGCGCAAAATGGTGGAGCCATCTAGGCTCTAAAAATACTGTGTCCATCTAGGCTCTGCAAATAATGAGGCTAAACGTTGGATCCCTCGGGCTCAGGAAATCATAAGGCACAGCGTTGGATCCCTCAGGCTCTGCAAGTAATGGTGGGGCCTGGAAGAAATAAATGCCCCCGGAATCGTTGGAGTCCCGCTCGGGGGACTCGCAAAATAATGGCCCCTCTGATCCTGTAAACCAGCATGGCCAAACTGTGGGAGCCACACGCAGGCTCTGAAAATACTCATGTCCCCAATTGTTGGAGCCATCTGGCTTTGTAAAAATGGTGGGGTGGCCCACTGCCATCTGGGGCCGCCCTAAAGGCACAATCACACGGGCCTAAATCAGGCACCAACCCTCGGCCACAGGAGCCCCCCCCAGCACTTGCTCACTCACCAGGCAGCCCATCGTGGGCGGGGGCTCTTCTCGGGCGCTGGGTACCGGCGGGCGGGGCTTCCCTTCTCTTCACGGGAACCTGGTGCAGCCCGGCGGCGCCCCCAACTTCACCCAGGCCCCCTCCTGGGACCCGGGGCTTATCTCCTCCAGCCGCTACCGTGGGGCTCTCGCTCCACTACAGGAGCCCCGCATCAAAGCGTCCGGTCGGTCTCTTCTCGTCGTGGCACAAGGGGGGCGGGACTTCATTTCCGGGTTATCTCCGGTCTCCCTCTCCACACGGGGGACCGGAAAAGGCGGGACAAAGGCTTCTTCTCCGTGCTGGCGGTCCCGGGGCTCTCCACAGCTCACGGGAGCCCCGGGCCATGGGAGGACTTTTCTTCTCTTCTCTGGGCTCGAGGAGGCTCCCGACCTCCTCTCTCGTGGCATCACTTCCGACCGCACTCAGGACTTCCGTCCGGTTTCTTGGTTTGGGGCATAACGAGGGCTGGGCACCCTTGGAAACAGAAGTAGACGTCGGGGTGGGCACCCAACATAATTTAAATATCGGAAAATACGGGCATAACGCCGGGTAGGCACCGGCTATAAAATATCCAAAATGAGCGGGGTGGGCACCCGCGCTGCTATTGGCAAATGCAGCAAAGAGGGCCACAAAAGGGCAGGAGCGCTTTCCTCCGAGGGAAGACGACAGCGCTCTGCCCAGAGAGGAAAAGTAAAGCACCCTCAAGGCGCTGGGGGGCACAGACAGCACCAGGGCCCTGAGGAGTGACCCCTTTAAGCAACCAGGGCCCCAGCAAGAAGGTCCTCCTAGGGGCAGAGGGCAGGAGGGTACAAAAGAAGTCCTCCAGCACCCAGGCAAGGCAGAGGGGTCCCCAAACAAAGTCCATCAGGCATCCAGGGGCTGGGCAGGGCCCAGGGAGGCAAGCCTTCACCTGGGCCCCAGCAGCAGCACGCCACTGGTAGATTCAAGTAGGAACACAAGAACATTTTACAAGAGGTCACAGCCTCTTTTTATACACTAAATCCCTTTGTCTCTAGGGTGCAGGGTGGGGGGAAAACCAGACACAGCTGGTTTTGGAGCACTTTGTTTTGCTCAGCCCCCCTTCTCATTCACTGGCCAGGCTAGTGTCATCAGTCGCACCACAGGGGGCAGAGCCAGCATTGTGTAGGGAAAGCTCAGCCCTATGCAGGTCCCAGGTGCAGCCCCTCCCTCACATCAACATGCAGATCTCCCCATTCACCACCGGGGCAGACCCATCCTGACTTCTGGAGCCAGGCACACCAGCCAGCTCCAGCCAATCACAAGCCAGACAGTCACTGCATAGACAGGCCAACTTCTAGAAGTGGCACTTCCACACTAGACACATGAACGCCGCACACATCATCGCGCAGCATTCAATCTCACGAGTTCGCACATACTAAACTCAACCTTGCACTCCCCGCGCATCAGGAACTACCAGGGACACACATATTCCCCATGCATTCCTATGGGAGGGCAGGCCAACCTCACTACACGCAAGCAATTTACCCTGGGACACAGTGGTAAAGTGCGCAGAAACCAAAAATCACTAACACCAAGTCACAAATAAAAAGCAAAAAGTTTAGGGGTGAACCTGCCAGACGGGGCAAGTCCAACATGGAGGGAGAAAAGAGGGAAGAAGAGAGGGGAGGAAATAAAAGTTATCAATATAAAACTGTCATAAAAATATACAGAGTATATAACATTGTAAGCATATTATTGAATGAGAGAGTGAAAAGAATACTGTAATGAACTTTCAATAATTAAGAGGTATCATTAAACAAATAAGCACAAAAAGGCAAAACAAGCAAAATTAAGGTGGCTTCCCAACTTCATAAGGTGTGTTCTTAAGGGCAGCAGAAGAGGAGGCAGAATGAGATAAGTAAGTTGTTAAGGGGAGCCATAAAAGATCTCTTTTAATTGCAAGAGATATGGGGGAGACATAATTAGTATCAAGTCTGTGGTGGAAACAGACAGCGTTCCACCAAGCTCGAAAAGTGACTTTATCAGCTTGTTTCCAGTTGGAAGTTATTAAGTGGAAGGCAATAGCTATTAATAAGTCCAAAAGCTTAAAACTTAGAGGTGTTTGAGGCCATTGGGGAGCTTGTGAACCGAAAAATATATTAGTAAAGGAAAATGGGATTTGGACCTTAAAAATTACCAAAATTTGGGACCAGATTAATTGACAAAACTGATGGATTGAGGGACACTCAAATAACATATGCTTTAGATCTGCAGTAGGATAGCGACAGGACCAGCAAACAGAGGATGAGTCAGGTGAGAAAGAAGCTAATGACATAGGGAGAGAGTAATAATCTTTGATAAATGAAAAAAGAGTTTGCATGATATTTGCAACTCGAGAGGTTTTATGGGGCTTAGACCAGATTTTATCCCAAGTCGCAATTGGCCATTCTTGAGACAAGTTCTTTTCCCATACCTTCTCATTTTATGATTTAAGTCTTTCTGAGGAGAAAAGTAAAAGACTGTAAATTTTTGATGCCGAAGGAGCACCTTCTAGAGTTGAAAGAAGAGACTCAGAGGACATGGGAATTTCAGGAGAAGCAGGTCATTTTTGGAGAAAATGGCTGACGAAAAAATGGAGAATATTATATTGCGATCTAAAGGATGATGGTAAAGAAAATTTAGATTGAAGATCAAAAAATGAAAAGGGTTTGTTATCATGTATAAGTTATCGGTTATGAATCTGCAAAGATTTATTATGCCAAATAGGCTGATTATGGAGAGAGGAAATTGAGGGATGTAACGAAGATAACAGAGGAGATAAAAGTTTACGAGAATGAGAAATGACCGGAAAGCGCAAAGAGGAAATTTTGGCAGTGAATGTCGAAATTTCTTGAAAGCCAAAAGGTGTAATAAGATCTTTTTCTAATTGTAGACAGAGAGGTGGATGTAGGGGGAGATACGCAGGAATCCACTTAGCAGCTTGTTTTAGTGAGAATGTGGTATGATAAGTCTTAAAGTCGGGGAACTTGAGGCCGCCATTAGGTCTATCCTTTTTGAGAGGTGATAAAGCTATACGCGAAGATTTACCCTTCCATAAAAACTTTATCAAGATGGAATAAACTTTTTTGAAGTAAGATTGAGGTATATGAATAGGAATCCTTGATATCATATATAATACCAGAAGAGAAAGCATCATTTTAATAGAGTCTAACCGACCCCACCAAGAGAGAAAGAGAGGGTGCCATCGACTAATATTATAAATTAATTTTTTAATAGTGTCATCAAAATTTACTTTAAGTGTATTGGCTAGTGAAGGTGTGAACCATAAACCAAGGTATTTTATTGTAATAGGCTGCCAGGAAAAACCAGATGAATCAAAAAGATGTTTTTGACATAGAAAATTTAAAGGCAAAATTTTGCATTTATCAGCTTTCGGAAGATAACCTGAGAGTTTAGAAAAGAAGGAAACCGGTTGAAGAAAAGGATTAAGGGATGTTTCAGGATTGGAGCCATACAGAAGAAGATCATCATCATAAACTGATAGTTTAATTTGACAGGAATAGGGCAATAAAAAATAATAAAGGGTACAAAGGGCAACCTTGTTTCACTCCCCTATGAAGTGAGAAGAAATCAGATGAATGACTGTTAGCGAATATGGACGCGTGAGAATCAGAATATCATAGAGACATTAAAGTTATCAGTTTAGGAGGGAAACTGGCCCATCTTAAAGCTTGAAACATAAAGTCCCAATCAATCCTTTCAAAAGCTTTCTCAGCATCTAGAGAAATTGCTGCAATTGCATGATCCAAGGAGGAGGCCTTACTAAGTATATTAAAAAAGACTCGAGAATTATCAGAAGCAAGTCGTCCTTTAACAAAGCCCACTTGCTCAGGACCGATGAGATCAGGTAAAATAGGATCAATACGTAGAGCCAGAATCTTCGCAAACATTTTGTAATCAGTGTTGACTAATGAGATAGGTCTGTAATTTTTACAAAATTAGTGATCTTTGTCATCTTTGGGAATTAAACATATCAATGCTTCTTGAAAGGTACCACTGGAGGTGCCAGTAGCCCCAAAGGATTGAAAGAGAAGTAAAAGCGTTGGTAAAAGAATATTTGCAAAATTAGAGTAAAATTCTGTTGAAAAACAATCAGGTCCAGGTGCTTTTCCACGGCGTAATACTGATACAGCCTGAGTTATATCTGCTAGGGCAATGTCGGTTCCTAAAGAGTCAAAATCAATATGATTAGGCGGCGGAGACGGAACGGACCAGAAGTAGGAAAGAAGATCAGAATTATCCGGCGTAGATTCAGGAGTGTAGAGATTTTTATAAAAAGAGACACATTTGTTTAAGATGTCCTTATCTTTATAAATAAGAGTACCCTCAGGGTCCTGTAAGGATTCTATTTTAGTTCTATCCTTCCTGATCTTTAAATAATTATCCAAAAGTTTACTCATCTTGTTTTGGCCACCATAGTAACGAGAACTGCTTTTCAGGAGGTAATTGGAAGCTGAGTCAGTAGACAATTTATTAAAAGTAATTTTAGCATCAAGAAGATTTTTCAGATAAGATTCATTGTTAGAGTGGTAATATGCATATTCCAATTGTTTAATTTTGCTAAGTAATTGAGAAGATTGGGCTTCAAAAGACTTCGTTTTTCGTGATACAAAACTCATAATAAAACCTCTGGCAGCTGCCTTAAAGGATTCCCATACCATCACAAAGGGGTATTCTGAAGTAACATCTCCCCGTTGCCACTGTAAGCGCTGGGATGCCTCCGGGTAGCCCTGCGCTATATAAATGTTCTTACAATTACAATTACAAGTGTTGTTGATGTTGAAAAATGTCAAGGCAAAGAATTGAAACTTTTGACAAAAATTAGGGTTGAGTAAAAAGGGAATTGTTAAAACGCCATCTACCAGGGTGAGGGGAAAGCGGATCAAGTCAATATCCACAAGGACAGGGGCATGGTCAGATATTAGAATTGAAGCAAGCTCTGAGTGAATGGCATGTTGTGACAGGGATTTACTTAAGAAAAGATAATCAATACAGGATTGTGAGTGGTGAGCAGCAGAATAGAAACAGTACTCCCTAAGGCCAGGATGGCATAATCTCCAAATATCAACTAAGGCGTTACGTCTAATGGAGGAAACATATTGAGCGTGCATTTTAGAAGGTGTAAACTTGGCAGCAGAGTGTTGGTCAAGAATGGGGTCTCGAATTTGATTACAGTCTCCACCATGTATAACGTAGTCATCGTCGAATGTAATTAATTTGTCTGATAAGTTAGACCAAAAAAGTTTTTCAATCGAAGTAGGACCCTATACATTGAAAATAACAATAGGAATTTGTGACATAGGATCAAAGCACCATTTTTCTTACCTAGGGCAGGAGAATTAAACACATGACCTACTCAGCTTCTCTTTATTTGGAAGCTTCATCATCAGAAATGTGAGATTCTTGAAGTAACGCAATGTCCATTTTCAACTTTGCTAGATGAGATAACACCTGTTGCCTTTTAATAGGATTATTCAAACCTTTAATATTCCAGGTAGTAACCCGAAATGTATCTTACTAAGAAGAGTATGAGCAAACATTATGCTTACAAGAAAAGCAGTTACATTGAATTAAAAAAATGTAAAGGAGAATAAATGGAAGGAAAGACAGCATTTTCAAGATGAAAGAGAATTTAGAAATATGAGAGGTTTAAAAAATATATAGGATACTAAGTTTGAAAAAAGAACAGAGAAAGTAGAAGAGCTAGGTAAAGAAGATAAAGTGGAAAAGAAAGAAGGAAAATCCGAGCAAGTAACGAGGGAGAGAAAAAATAGAAATAGAAAAAAGAAGAGAATAGAGAACAAAGGGACAGTACATGTCTTACAAACACGACTGAACAGTGGAGAAGTGTGGCTCAATGGTTAGAGTGGCAGACCCTGATGCAGAGGTCTAGCCCGGGACCAGGGTTCAATTCCCGCCTCAGTGGGTCTTGGGCTCAATTTCCGCGGACCTGATAATTCTCGCCTCGGTGCCTATTCTAATCATGGGTCCCACTCTGCAACTCTGGGCAATAGCTTGCTTAATCTCCACAACGGCCCCAACAACGCTAGGATGCCTGGCTTCACCTTGGGGGTGCCCAGGAGTGGGCTCCTCAAAGGGAAAAGCGAGGAAGGGTTCCACAGCGGTATGCGTACAAGCGCCTGAGATACCCCTTCGGGGGTCGATTCGGTGTGCTATATAAATACTACTACATTTACATACCTACGACACGACTGGGGGAAGACTACACCAGGAAGAGACAATGACAGCTGTGAAAATCAGTTGAATCCAGAAAGGATCACAATCAAGGATGTCAATGTTACAGGAGGGTCCAAATTGTTGAAGGAAAAACACCTGTGAGTTAGAGAAAAAAAAGAAGGAATTAATGAAAAAGAAATATTCATAAAGTAGAAAATATAAGAAAATTATGAAGAGATAAAACCTAAATAAGAGAAATAACAGTATAGTATTATAGAGACATTACAAGTACAAAAACAGAACTAATAATCACTAACAATCACTTATACAATTTCAATAAAGCATCTTTATTCGATTCACAGACTCATCAAAGCAGTAAAAAAACACATATTTTCCATTATAAAAATACATAAATAGCATAAAAGACAATATATATATATATATATATATATATATATATATATATAAAGTGCAGTATTTTGACAAGGTATACATTGATTGATAAAGTGCAATTCCCTAACATTCACATACAAAAGTGCAACTTTGTTAATTTTAGCAGCATATGAATAAAGGTTTGTATAAACCTACAATCTCTTGATGATTACAAAACTTTAAATTCACGATTCCTCAGAAAATAACGGTTCAACATCAAGGATCAATAGAAATAACAGGGCTTTAACAGGATACTAGATGCATAAGGTGCATAGGCCTTACAGTATTTCATCATATGTAGGCATAACCTTTTAACTACAGGTTATTTAGTGCCAAAGTGTACAGACACAAGTGAATAAAATAGCAGTTCCTAACCAAGACCCTAACATCATACTTTGACATATTCCTTCACTTATTAACATTTTAAACCTCGCTTTAATCTAATGAAGTTGGCTGACAGTAAAAATCTACTTATTCCAAATGCAACCAATCTAGAGGTATCTGTTTTAAGGATGCGCAACATTTCAATATACTGTCTAATGCCGAGGTTCCTGCCCAAGGGTCGTATCCACTTTTTCCTTGGAATTTCATAAAGTGTACAAAAGAATAAAACATGGGCGATATCTTCTTCTCTTCCAATTGAACACTCAGTACAGATAGAATTGTTACCCTCACCAACCTTTTTACCCCACCTAGATGTACATTTCTTAGTTTGCAACATACCATATCTAAATTTTAGGTAGAGTATTCTGGCTAGTAGGAGCTCAATCTCATCCAAAAAAGGTTCAAAGGAGGGACTTGTTTTAAAACTTAAAAACTGACGAATCAGTGAACCATGACTAAGACTTAAAACAACACTCTGATCAATAAAATTCCAGAAGATGGTCTTGCATTCCTGTTTTGAATCAGGGGTGAGCTGGTCTGGGTATTCCCAATACCTGCTCAAGCCCAAACTCAAAAACCACCTACGGCTATGAATCAGCCATCGAAATGTGACAAAAGTGTCAAGGGCATTCAATTAACTTAGTGGTTGCATATATATTTGTAGCTCTTCCGTTGTCCATATTCTAATCCAGTACGAGAGAGACATCCATATGGCCCTATGCTCGATCTGCTTAATGCCTACATCCAGCATAAGAGGAATCACCGGAGTATTTTGTTCTCCCCTAGAATTAGAGGTGAGAGTGCCCCCCTTCCCCATAGCTCAGAACCATATAGGGCGGCTGATTGGGCCCTGGATTTATAGACTAATAATGCAGGAGTAATTGCCTTTGATGTTGTCCGAAAAAGTTTTTTTACAATTGGAGCTGCGTTTTGGTTAAGAATAGATTTAGATTTCGCAATCTGGGGGTTTCATGAATGTTTAGAGTCAATAGTCACCCCCAGGTTTACGAAATGTGAAAAACGCTCCAGACTAACTCCATTTGACTGCATTTTATTTTTAAAACATTTATGGGGCCGATGATCATATACTTAGTTTTTATCGGGATGATTTCAAGCCCCTTTTGTCTACAATACCCATCCAGCACATTTAAGAGGTTTTGAAGACCCCTTGGGGTTTGAGCTAGCAAGATGGTATCATCGGCGAAGGTTAGCGCACAAATATGTTCACCTCCCAATTTCGGGGTGTCATGGTTGGCTTTTTTAAGGGCCACACCCATGTCATTAACGTACAGGAGAAGCAGGGTTGGCGCCAGGACACAGCCCTGGTGCACGCCCCTTTTTATGGGTATCTCTTCTGTCAGTTCTCCCGCCTTCCCCCATCGCACTTTTGCATATGTGTTCTCGTGTAACCTGACTAACTGTGATACAATGTTACTCAATACCCCTTGCTGTAAAAGACTGGCCCATAGGCGATCTTTAGGAATAAAGTCAAACGCTGCCTTCAAATCTATGAAGGCTACGTACAGGTGACCATCGTGAACCTTGTGTACTTCCATGAGATAATTATTAACCTCAAGAGCTGGTCTATGGTGCTTATTTTCTTCCTAAAACCAGCTTGGCAGGGAGAGAGCACGTTGTTATCCATTATCCAGTCATTTAGCCTATCTAGAATGTGTTTTGAGTAAACCTTTTGTAGTATATCTAAAAGGCTGGTAGGTCTATAATTTGCGAGATCGTCTCTAGAACCCTTCTTGTGAATTGGGACGATCTCCGCTCCTTTCCATGAGTCAGGAATGGGCTGACCATTGGCAATACCGTTACAGAGGAGATTTATGTAAGGAGCCCTGACATCTATCTCATGCTTTAATCTTATCAGGACGGGATGCTTTTGAAGGTTTTATAGCAGCAAGTGCCCTTATTGTATCTGCCATGCGAAACTGATGGGAGGAAGCCTGATTAGATAACATAAATGTATCAACAGTAGCTGAGGAAGCTTCATTTGTTTGGACCCGAACAGCATAAAGGTGAGCAAAATGGTTATACCAGGGCTTAGGATCCAGGTTGTAATCTTGGGCCGGGATATTTGCCTTAGTGCCATTCGCTAAAACTTTCCAAAACAGGAATTGGTCATTTCTTTTAGAAGCTGATAGCAATTCCTCCCAGTTATCGTCTTCCCACCTCCTACGTGCAACTTTCTGGGCATTATTGTATACACCCCTCGCTTCCCTAATCAAAACTATGTTTTTTGTTTCCAGGGCTTTGGATAGGTTTCGCTTTGCAAGGGCACAATCAGAGTCGAACCAAAGATTGGAATACCCAAGCTTGGTTTTCAATTTGGTGTTTCCAGCGACAGGTTTAGTTAAATGGGGCTTTATACTCTCCATCAAGATTTGATGAGTTTGGGTTATCGTTTGGCCACTAGAACGCCTTTCTATAAAGTGTGATACTAAATCAACAAAGATGTTATAAACTTGTGTTAAAAGCTCAATCTTACCCAGGATGGATGGCCACTTTAATGCCCTATTATTATTAGAAACCTGTGGTTGGATCACATCTGGAACCCTAGCTGATTTAAGGGGAGAATGCAGCATGAAGGAATTCCCCTTGAGATCCAAGCACAAAGGGAAGTGATCACTATCCTTCCTGCTGCTATCTACCCTAAATCCCTGGATAAGATCCCAATAGCCAATACTGATCATAATGTAAACAATTCGTGAGGAGGATAGCCCTCTTGAAAAGGTATGTGAGCATTTGGGGTCTAATTGGCTTCTGCCATTGCATGATCTTAGTCCCTTCTCTATGGTAAAATTAAACAATTGGAGTGCGGAAACAGAGGGTCTCATCATTTAATCTGTCTCCAATAAGGGGATACCCATTGCTAGGTCCTGTTCTTCAATAATCATGCTTACTCCCTGCAATGGCTCGTAACAGCAATTACAATCACCTCCAACTATGACAAGATCTTTAGGATGGACAGTATCGAGGACATCCTCTAGCAGAGTGATAATTACTGACTCCTGCGAGGATTCCCTCGGTCTTATATATATTTTAAACAAATACATCTGGTGCTTGTTTGGAAATTTAAGGCTAAGACCCAAGATATCATCAGTACCAGTGGGCACAATATCTACAGAAACCTTGATATAGTTTTTTTCCAGACTAATAGGCCTCCAGGTCTCCCTCTAACAGATTGGGGCGCCTCTAGGCTGAAAGTCCTGTAGCCAATTTTAAAAAAGGGTTCCCTGGCCCATGATTCTTGGAAAAGACAAATATCGAAAGAGTCAGTATATGTCTGCCAATGTGGTTCTTGCAATTTTCTTGCAAGCCTGCCTATATTTCAGGACATCATCTTATGTCTATATTGGAATAAGTTCTGTGCTGGAAGATCGTGTCTATTTTGGTTAGTTACAAAATCCCTGTATGGTTCAGTTTGAGAACAAACGCTGGAAGAGATTATTGGCTCATCCATAGAATCACTAGCAACCATTAGATTTCTCTCAGTCCAATTGTCTTCACAATGTAGAGACACTTTAGGATAATCAGTTGGTGGTAAATGCTAATTTTCTTTTGGGGAGCATTTAGCTATTTCATTCTCTTCGGGTTGCCTGTTTGGAGCTTGGGATAGTCAGTCTATTGCTTCTAGGTCGCTATAGCACTGTCTGTTAATGAATCAGTTAAAATCAATGTTTCCTCCTGTTCTACACTGTCTAATACTACTTTTTGATTTAAAAAGGAGATGGGATCTTAGATTCATGATGATTAAATTCTCAGGGATGTCTTTGGACCAGAAAGATACCATTATATCATCTGGGTTCCCTGAGTCCTGAGGAATCTTTTCCACATTTTTTATGTCCGATCTAATGATGGACCGACATTGCCTTTCCTTCCTGAACCAACGTGTTACTTTATTCACAAGAGACTCCCTGTCTTCTCTATGTCTAGGGGCTAGCCTCAGTACATTAGTTAAAAATACACTATGCAATTTCTGCTCATCACTATATAGAGTGTGGCGGCTATGATTCGCTCTTCGATTTCCCTCCTTAGCATCAGGCTGCCTTCCCGCATAAGATGACCCCATCCCTGGTCATAATGGGTGTTGGATATCCAGGTACCTATTTGCATGTCTATTTTGATCCCCAGTAATGGCTGGCCTCATTAGGGTCGCTCTATGTAAAGACTGTGGGAGTTCAGGAAGTTTCGGTCTCTCAGGGAACCCCCCATTTTCCAAAGGTCTCATATTCAATCTTTGTGGTAAGTGAGAGCTTCCGTTAGCAACCTTACTTGTGTAATGATGTTCAGTGATTCTATCAGGTGGGTTTGGTACCCACTTCCCTATATTCGAGGGATCAGATTTCTTCCCTATGAGCGTTTTTACCCTATGATCAGCAAGTGGTATTACTTGGTCTGGTGGTAAACGGCTTGTAAGTGTCTCAATCATTTTTAGGTCGAGCGTCAGCGAAAGACCTATTGTTTTCACTTTCCTGGGAATCTGAGACAGCGTTCGGCCACGCGCCTCTGTTGTCTCAGATTTGTCCGTGTGAGCGCGCTTTCGTATCTGGCTGCTGGCAGCTTGCTGGAGACAGCTTGAATGCTTTCGGTTTCGGAGTGCGTGTCTGCTGAAAACTTAAGTCATGTTTAAAAGACACAGCACACATACACGCAGGCAGGCACACACACAGGCACAACACACGCATGCACATACAAGCGCAACAACCCCCCCCCCCCACCACGCAGGGCTTACATACACACACAAACGCGCGCACATACACACTCCCAACCCCACTCACCGGGCACACGTAGGGCTTCCATCACTGCGGGGGCGGGCACCGTCAATGTGCCCCGATGCCCCCCCCTCACTGGGTCTGTTATACTCCTCTCGTCCTGTTCCTCCGTGTCCAGACTCCGCAGCCCGTTCCGTTGTTTCTCCGCCCCTTCCGGACAGTTCGTGCGTGTCACGCCTCTCCTTTCTCCCGGCCGGAAATCCTATTTGCGTGTCAGGCCTCGTTTTCACCACGCATTTACAGCAATGCTGAGAGCTTGGAACTTCACCTCAGAAAAGCGGTTTGTAAATGCTATTGTATTCTTAACTTGTTTGGGTTTTTTTTGAAAGAGAGGACAGTCCCTTCCCATTTTCATGCTTTCATCTCCGAGCACAGTATTTCTCTCAGTACTTGTAGCACACATCACTCTCTGGTTCTGCTCTCCTGGCGGAAGAATGCATCTAGCACAGCATTGTTTGCTGTAAATATCTGTCCGAGGTCTGCGCTCGTGACCTGGGGGTGATCTTGCTGTCTCCTGCCTTGCTTCTCACTCCTCAATCAGATTTAACCTGCAGAATAATGCGTGTGCCACGTTACTTCTTCACATGATTTGTGGGCCATCTGTTGCAGCTGCCCGGCCTGGTGTCTTTGAAGAATGAGGCCCAGCAGGTTGGAAGGCCTCGTGCATGCCCACTGACGCACTGTGTGATATGAGACAGTTTTGTTCTATTGTAGAGTTCGCAAACCCAGTCGTATCAGGTCTCTCCATTTTAACAGCCTTGGGTTTGTAGCTGAAAACCCAATGCATTCAGGGAGTTGTGGTCTCTATTCACTTGCCTTTACAGATTACAATGGTTTGTAGAAGGAAAAGCCGGAAATGGGACATGTAGGCCAACACCAGCCTCACCACTGGTCCAGAGACATCTATCTGATCACCCCAGAGATTAAACATGGATATGTTTTCCTATGGAATAAAGTGAATGAATGTGTCTGGCAGTGACAGGAGCAGACCCTTGCAAGCGACTGACTCTGCCCCGGACCAGTCTGCCTTTTAGAAGCAGTAATTTCCCTAATCTCAATCAAACCACGCCCTCTTCAGCATGTCTTTTTACCTGCAAATATTAAGCTAGCAGTGATTGTCCCATGGGGGAGCAAGCACTGTTCCACACACACAATCGAGCTCTGATGAAAAAAATATTAACATGCCAGTTTTAGAGCAAAACATTTAAAGCAAGCATTGGCGAAGCCAATACTCCTGCCTTTTATGTTACAATTCGTTTAAACATTGGCATTCATAAAATCTGTTTTCGAGTGTCGCATGCTCTAATGCTGTTTATCAATTTAAAGGCTGCACTCTTGGATTTGCCATTGCTAGGAAAAAATAACAAAACTGGATTCCTCTCTGTGTCGATTGCATCTGGAAGATTACCGATAGAATGTGAATTTTTTTTTCTCAAGATGTAAAATAGTGCCGCACGTAGTCTAATAGAGACCCTTGTTGGAAGGCAGAATGATACACTGAATGGCCAAAAGGATGAGGTGAAATGGTAATGTTCCTCTGGGTGGACCAAAGCCCATGCTAGTTTCTTTAGGGCACGGATCGCCCAACTTAACACAGATCAACTTCTAGTTACTGTTGGATGGTTTTAAGGAAGGGACATAGGTAAACGGCACAAGATAGAAAAATTGGCACTCACTCCTGCGAGCGTCCTGTCCCCACCGCGCAGCCGGCTGACCTCCATACATCCAGTGCACACAGCTCCACAGACAGTCCAGTCCCTATTACAGCCGGCCCGGGAAGAAGGTTCATGCCATGCTCATGGTGATGGGTGCTGGTTTTTCCAGGTACCTGCTGCTGTGTTCTTCTTCCCAACCCATCATGTTGTAACAGGTAGAATTCGGTAGTTTGCACGGAAAAGCACTATTGAGAAGTAACCCCTTGCAGGCAGTGCCGGCCCGCGCTGGACTATAAGACATGGCGGCGGCTTCTAATTCATTTTTAACAGGCATTTTACATGCAATGGGTATCGCATTCAAACAAACATTTAATATTTACATTGGCATTGTAAATAACAACAAGCATTTTTATTTCCAATGCCAATTTCCGAGGGTGCCCTGCGTGCGATGTTAGTCTAGACTTGCATCTGCAGCACTTTGGGCCGATCCCTGGCACGAGTTGTTGCCATCTCTGTACACCAGGCAGGAGGTATCTAGTGAGGCCATAAATCAGAGCTTCAACTGTGTGTGAGCTCCTCTACTCCGATTCTTGAGTTTTTCCTCCTCCTTTCGATTTACAGAGATGCTTTTTGTTTAGTATGAAAGGAGTGGCCCGCATCTGTGTTGAAATTGTTTATTAAGAAAGTTTCAAATAAATCACAAATGCGGATACATATGCAGAGGAAGAAATGATACGCAATATAAATGAGGAAACCATTCCTAAAATATAATAAAGTAGATATAAAACAACACATCCTCTAGTATTCATAAGGTGAAATTTAGGGTAAAAAAGAAAGAAAAGAGAAAGGGAGAAAAGAAAGAAAAGAGAAGAAAAGAGGAGGAAAGAAAAGAAACCCCAGGGTAGCAAACTAGTTGTGACGAAAGATGGAAGCAAAAAGAATGATAAGAAGCAGAAAAGAGATAAGGAAGAGAAAGTAAGCATGTTATAAGAAAGGTGGAATTAAGAAGGAATAACAGTCGTAGGAGAAGAAAAAGTAGAGACAGAATCGTTATCCACTGTGGTTTCCAAGAATGGGGGCCATACTTGAAGAGAAATAGAAGCTTGGTCCTGTATATTGTAAATTATACGTTCATAAGAAGCTGTTTGTATCATTGCCACCAACCATTCCTCCTGAGAAGGAGGTAAGGAAGACTTCCAGGGACGTAATATACACATTTTTGCCGTGGCTAAAGCAGTATGGAGGAGACGAATCTGTGGTTTGGTAAACTTGGAAAGGCCACGAAAGTCATGCAAAATTATATTTGCAGAGGTAAAGGGTAAGGGCAATGACATAGAATGAGCCAAGGTGTTTCGTACAAAAAGCCAAAATGATCTGGTACGAGGGCACTCACATATAATGTGCGTTATGTCACAGCCGGAAGCAGAACATCTCCAACACGAGGAATGTGAAAGTAACTTAGCATGATGTAATTTGACCGGAGACCAGTGCCATTCATGGAGAATTTTGAAAATACTAAATTTAAGGCGAGCTTCTCTATCACCCTTATGTAGTCCTTCCAAAATGAGATCCCATTGAGTATCTGAGCATGTCACAGAGAGGCGTGTTTGCCATTTCAATTGAAGTGCTTTGGACAGAAGTTGCGAAAATAGAGGGTGTAGAAAAGTCTTATAAAGACCAGAAGTGACACCCTTAAAAGTGCCCCATAAATTCAGGTAAGATAAAATAGGAGAAGCGGACAACGATTCAGGCGGGGAACTTATATGTTTTGTGATAGCTTGCTGGAGATGAGAATATTTACAAGATTGAGTGGGCGGTAGATGAAATTCCTCACTTAATTGGGAAAAGGATTTAAAATTGTCACCATGGAACAATTGTTCCAGGGAATAAATACCAGCTTCCTGCCATATAGACCAAGATATAGTTCGACCTCTCACTCGAATAGCCGTGGATTAGATTTAAGGAGACGGGGACTTCTTTGCCAAGACTTAAACATGGCAGATAAGATAGGATTTTTGGGATCAAGAGAGCTGGAACCCTTACCATATAAAAGGGACAAACCAGGGCCAGATGCCAATAGATGACGTTCAAGTGGCACCCATTGAGGAATGTCTTTGGACTTAGGTAAAAAGAAAGAAAGATGGGAAAGATGAAGGGCAAGGGAATAGTGCTCGATAGAGGGAAGACCTAAACCTCCGTTCAGTTGATGGGATTTTATTTTTGCAAAGGCGAGACACGGTTTAACTGTTCCCCATATAAAAAGTTTAATTTTTGAATCAATGGACCGGAGAGTAGCCAAAGGAATAGACAAAGGGAGCATACCCAGAACATAAAGAAAACGCGGCAAGGTGACCATCTTAATCGCCTGAACTCGTCCCCAAAGGGATAAACCTAAGGCCTTCCATTTATCGAAGTCCCTCTGCATTTGCGTAATCAAGGGAGTTAAATTGTCCGTGACAATGTTATCCAATCCCCTGTTGAGGAGTATTCCCAAGTACTTAAGTCCACAAGGTTGCCAGTGAAATGGAAAACCAGAGATTGCATCCCTTGTAGTACCTAAGGACATGGGTAAGGCTTCGCTTTTGTCCCAGTTTATCTTATAGCCAGAAAAAGAAGAGAAATCCTCAATGATACGAAGAAGAGCAGGGAGAGATTGCGGAAGATTAGTAAGTGAAAGAAGAATATCGTCCTCATATAAATAGATTTTTGGAAGAGGAACACCCACCACAGCAGCCGATTGACGAATTGCAGCAGCCAGAGGTTCCATAGCCAAAAGGAAAAGAAGAGGGGATAGCGGACAGCCTTGACGGGTACCCCGTCAAATAGGAAATGGAGTAGAGAGAAAACCTCCACAGTTAACTTGGGCAGATGGATTATCATAAAGTAGTCGTACTTTGGCTATGAACTGATCACTTAATCCAAATGTTTGCATTATGGTAAAAAGGTATTCCCATTCGATACGGTCAAATGCTTTTTCACCATCTAAAGAAAGAAGGAGGGGATCATCTGTAAGATTTTTAGTGGACCATAGGGCATGGGAGAGAGTACGTAAATGATTGCGGGAGGAACAACCGGGAACAAAACCTACTTGAGAATTATGGATTAAGGAAGGAAAAACATTGCGACCCTCACTGTCTCCGGAGCTCCGCCATCACCGAAGAGACGCCCCACACGAGCAGGAAAGTCGTAGAGGCTCGTCAGGGGTCCGTCCCTCGGCGGAGCTCTGCTAGCAGGCGGCCATCTTCCTGCGTGGCCAGACCACGCCCCCTGTGGCCCGCATCTGCAAGTAATTATTTTGTCGTTCCATATTCCAAATAGAATTTGATAATTGCTTGAGTTCTCTAAAGTAAAATATAAGGCGCAGGTCTTGTGCTAAGCGCTGGTGCACGAGTAAAGTTAGACAGGGGCTGACAAGTAAATAATATCTGGTTTCAGTCTCAGCCTTTATTTTGTAACCTGCTGCTCACTTTTCAAAGGGCGCAGGCCAGGCTGGGTCGGCTTGCTCTGGGCTTCTCTCTCAAAGACTTCCCCTCCCACACACAAACTCGACTGACAGGTGTTTCTTAGCTCCAAGCTGCTTTTCTCACATCTCACTCACCCTGACTAAAGCAGAACAAGCATTTGCAATGCAATAGGTCTCGTTGTGCCTTTCTGCCCTCTGCACCACCACATTATCACTCAGCACCACCACAGCACCACTCAGCGCAGCCACCACAGCACCACTCAGCGCAGACACCACATCACTACTCAGCGTAGCCACCACAGCACCACTCAGCGCAGCCACCACAGCACCACTCAGCGCAGCCACCACAGCACCACTCAGCGCAGCCACCACAGCACCACTCAGTGCAGCCACCACAGCACCACTCAGCGCAGCCACCACAGCATCACTCAGCGCAGCCACCACAGCATAACTCAGCGCAGCCACCATAGCATCACTCAGCGCAGCCACCACAGCATCACTCAGCGCAGCCACCACAGCATCACTCAGCGCCACCACAGCATCACTGGTTCAAATATGTTCTCTCAATGTTTCAAGCTTTATTACAAATGTCACAAAAAGATGTTAATATTTCGCTTCTGTTCTTGGATTTTCGTCACAATAAAATACACTGAACATATATATATTTACAAATGTTTAAGCTATTGCCATTAAAAATTACAATCACTTTTATTTAAGTATTAACATTATAAAAAAATAAAAGCCATTGTTATTTGTAATATCAATACACCCAAGTCACGTAAATACAAATCATGTTGCAATACAAATGCTATAGGTGTCACATTTGCGAAAGTTATAACTATTGGCATTGCAAATGACAAAGCTATTAAGTTAGCTATTTTCAAAAACACATAAATAAAAAAAATTGTAATTTACAAGACCAATAGCTCAAACTTTCCTAATGCGAGACCTATTGCATTGCAAATGCTTGTTTTAATTGCGGTGATCTCATCCTGGACAGTATTGAGATTTTCATAAAGAACCTGTACCAGTTTATGAATAGGGTTTATAGCACTCTGCAAGACTTCCTCTGGTAGGCACAAACCAATGGGGCCGGTTACGACTTTGCTTACTGGGCAGTCTACATGGGTTTCCCCCTCGTTAACCTCTAATGGCAGGTATCTATTAGAGCACTCTATATTTACTACCTCATTGCCAGGTGAGCTATGCCGGTCCCTTCCCATACTTCAACAATTACTTATGGTGGGTGAGGGGGTTGTGCCTGTACCCTGTCCATTCTTTAATGGGGTCACATATGAAGTCTGGCTTAACTCTTTGCTACGGGATTGGTGCACAATAACAGGTAGAGTAGTTGGCTTTAACCTACCAACCTTTTCTTTCATATTATAATAAGAGGAGATTTTACCCTTTCCTTTGGCATTGTTCCCTTTCCCTGATGTTAACATGCTTTCTACCTCCTCAATTAGCTCATCGATAGCTTCAAGGGTACAGTTCTCAGCTGCTGATTTTATTGGCTTCTGTATTTTTGCTATCTTTTTCCTCCCTGTAATCAATTCAGCTGCTTTCCTTTTTCCCCATTTTTGCCTTCTTTGGTGTGGTAAGGGAAACTTGCTCAACTATTTAGCTAGTATTGGAGGTATGGATAGGGATACAGTTAAAGTATGGGCACACAGAAGACAGCTACCCAATTCAGAATTACTACATTTGTGCAGATACAATAATAATAGTAGCAAGTACTCCCCCACGATTAACTCAAGTTATAGGAGAAAACTGCGAAATTAAAAATAATCTTTACAAGATGTATAATTAAAAATGTATAAAAAGTGAATCACAGATGCCTACAAAACATAAGAAACCCCAATTTCAGTGCTCATCATCAAGGTTTTTAAACAGTGCAAGTGTATCCTTCCCTGTGCAGGAACTTGTATCTATTCAGTCTTACTGCAGATTATGGATAAAGTCAATGCTGTGGATTAAAACATTAGAGCCAAGAGGTGTAACCCGGCCCGGCTTTTCCTGGGCTTTGACGGGTGCGGACGGGCCCGCTCTTGCCCCGGGCTTTGCCTGGGCATCGCCTAGGCACGCCCGCGCTGCGGGAAGCCCGTGGTGATTTTAAGCGCCTCCTGGTGCTGTGCAATGACGCGTCTGGCTGGCGCCGCCGGGGACTCTGGGAAATGGAGTCCCGGCGTGTTGATCCGGTGTTGCAGTCCCCCACGGACTGGTTAGTAGCAACAGGACAGGGCAGCAGGCATACAAGAAGCAGCAGGAAGCCTGTGGCGATTTTAAGCACCTCCTGGCGCTGTGCAATGACGCGGCTGGCTGGCGCCCCCAGGGACTCTGGAAAATGGAGTCCCGGCGCGGTGATCCAGAGTTGCAGTCCCCCACGGACTGGTTAGTAGCAACAGGACAGGGCGGCAGGCATACAAGAAGCAGCAGGCAAGATTGGGAGCCCCCGCTGCAGGAAGCCTGTGGCGATTTTAAGCGCCTCCTGGCGCTGTGCAATGATGCGGCTGGCTGGCACCCCCGGGGACTCTGGGAAATGGAGTCCCAGAGTGGTGATCCGGGGTTGCAGTCCCCCACGGACTGGTTAGTAGCAACAGAACAGGGTGGCAGGCATACAAGAAGCAGCAGGAAAGATTGGGATACAATTTGAGAACAAGCAAAAAGAGAACAACAGCATACCATGAAATATATATAATATTCCAGCAGGTCTTGAAGTGTCCATAGTATAATCTCCATGAAGAGTAAGGAATTTCTGCAATGCTGCGGGGTCATCAAAGTTGTAGTTCGCTCTTATACTTGACCTTGACGATACATGGATGAAGAAGGCCATATTTGGCATTGAGTGATCGCACTTGAGGACGAAGATCAAGACATTTTTTCTACCAATCTGCTGTGATTTTGGCTACATCTTGAGAAAAGACGAGACAATGACCTTCCCAAAAAACCTGCTTCTTGGGCTTGACTGCTGAAAGAACTTGAAGGAGATCGGTATATTGCAGAAAAAGCTTGATCACACCACGAGGTTTCGCTGTGATTTTGGGCCAAGCCTATGAGCTCTTTGAATATTAAGTAAAGTGGTTCGGGTAAGTCCAAGAGTTTGGGCAAGAAGGACTGAAAAAAGGTGGTGGGATTGGATCCTTCAATGTTTTCAGGAAGTCCGTAAAGTCGGAGGTTGTTTCTACGAATCCTATTTTCCAAATCTTCTGTGTCTTTTTTTAAGAACAGACACTTCAGATTCCAGAGATGAAATACGTGAGCATGAAGATTCAAGAGATTCTGTTCGCTGTTCAACAATGAGCACTTGAGACTCTAAAGCAGACTATCATTTAAAAATTGCAAAGTTTTATTGGTTTCTTCAATGGAGGGTTTTAGAGCCCGGATTTCTTCAAGTATAACTCACATGGCAGACGGAGAGGATTTTCCAGGAGAAGGTGGATTTGTTTGGGGTCTATTGGTGGAAATGGCTGGAAGCCTGCTATGAAAACTGCGTTTATTAAATATCACCTGAAGAAATATTAGGTTTTTGAGGAGGAGGGTCATTCATTTCAGAACCGTTAGGATTTGAGTCGGAATCTGAGGCGTGCAAAGTTGCCAAATGTCCTGTACAAGGTCTTTATTTTAGTGAAGCTTGCAGTATTACTGCACTGTGTTTGTGAGGAAGTGCACAATGTTACCATGTCTTTGTGTCAGGGAAGCTTGCAGTACCCCTGCTCCATGTGTGAGAGTAAGTGCAAACTGCTACCACGTCTTTGTGTCAGGAAAGCTTGCAGTAGTCCTGCTCCGTGTGTGAGAGTAAGTGCACACTGCTACCCCGTCTTTGTGTCAGGGAAGCTTGCAGTACCCCTGATCCGTGTGTGGGAGTAAGTGCACACTGCTACCATGTCTTTTTGTCAGGGAAGCTTGCGGTACTCCTGCTCCATGTGTGAGAGTAAATGCACACTGCTACCCTGTCTTTGTGTCAGGGAAGCTTGCAGTACCCCTGCTCCATGTGTGAGAGTAAGTGCACACTGCTACCACTTCTTTGTGTCAGGGAAGCTTGCAATACCTCTGCTCCGTGTGTGAGAGTATGTGCACACTGCTACCCCGTCTCTGTGTCAGAGATGCTTGCTGTACCCTTGTTCCATGTGTGAGAGTAAGTGCAGACTGCTACCATGTCTTTGTGTCAGGGAATGTTAGACGGACCGGGAGGGTCGGCCGAGAATAAGGGGAGAGGTCTCCGGGGAGAGCCGTCTCCAGCGATCGTACAGACACGTAACTTCCCCCCCACAGACGGACACCACACAAGGTTAAAGTTCAACGAGGCTTTATAGGCAATTCTTTAAGTTTACGATGGAATGGTACAAGGAGGTCTGGACTCAGGGGTCCCCTCGATTCTAGTCTCTGGTTTGGGAAAAGGGTAGCGGGACAGTCTTGTTACTGAAAGATGAAAATAGCTCTCAATCCTCGAGCTCGGCGTTCTAGATGATCGGGCCGCGGCGGGGCCAGCAGGTCCCGAGATGGACGAAGGAAACGACGGTCCGCGGCGGAGCCTGCAGGTCCCGATGAAGATGATGGTTACAAACGGTCCGCGGCCACGCCAGCAGGTCCCGACGACGATGAAGGATATGAAGGTTACGAAGGTTGCGGCAGCACCAGCAGGCCAGACGATGGTGCACAAGACAGAGCTACGGCAGCGCCAGTAGTCCGTCCAGGATGAGTTCTTCTTTGCGTCTCTCGACTCCAAGATACAACTGCCTTCCTGCTCTGGGGCTGCCCCAGTTATAGGGCTGGTGTGCTTTGATGTCCGGACCCTCGCACTTGGAGGTCGGGAGGTCCGGGATGAGGGAGTCCAGACACCCAGCAGGGGGGTGGAGCCGGCGCCCGGGGAGGCGATGGGCGAGCGGCACTTGGCGGGGGAGAGCCATCGACACCTCTTTCTCCCATTGACTTGCCAAGTAGCCCGCTCACCTCCTGGGTGGATGGTGGTGCCGGGATGTCTGAGGCCGGGCCAGGCCCAGGGTTGAGGTCGATCGGGGGCCAGGCGGCCTCGTGGTGGAGTGTCCAAGATGGCGCCCCAGGATGGGCGCGAGGGCCGGCAGTGGATCGGACCCACGAGGTTGACATGCTCGAGGGCAGGGGTCCCTGAGGGGACAGAGGACGTGCAATGGTGGTGTGTGGTACTTGTGGGCCCGGACTAGGGCCTGGTTGGGCCGGGGGAGAGTGGCCCTTCATGTGGCCTGTCCAACATGCGTCCCCCCCAGCTGAAGGTGGGGAGAGTTACCCATCCTCTTGGGGACTCTCCTCGTCGAGGCGGAAGAAGCGGGACAGGCCATCCGCGTTGGCGTGATCTGGTCCAGGCCGGTGTTCCACTGTGAAGTCCATACCCTGCAGGGAGATGGACCAGCGCAGTAACTTCGGGTTTTCCCCCCGCATCTGCATCAGCCACTGCAGGGGTCGGTGGTCGGTCTGCACCCGGAAGTGGGTACCAAAAAGGTAGGGCCGGAGTTTCTTGAGGGCCCAGACTACAGCGAAGGCCTCCCTCTCTATGGTGCTCCAGCGTTGTTCCCGTGGTAGGAGTCGCCGGCTGATGAAGGCCACCGGTTGATCAAGGCCTTCGGCGTTCACTTGAGACAGGACTGCCCCAATGCCATGGTCGAAGGCATCCGTCTGGACGACGAACTCCCGGCTGTAGTCGGGGGCCTGGAGCACAGGGGCGGAACACATGGCGGCTTTCAATTGTTCAAATGCAGCTTGACACTCGGGGGTCCAGTTGACTTTCTTGGGCTGATTCTTTGACGTGAGCTCTGTGAGGGGCCCCACCATCGTACCATAGTCTTTCACGAACCTTCGGTAATAGCCCGTGAGGCCCAGGAAGGCTCGTACTTCGGTCTGGGTGATGGGGGGCTGCCAGGATTGGATGGCGGCAATTTTTAGCTGCAGAGGGGCCACCAGGCCGCTTCCCACCTGGTGCCCGAGGTAGGTTACAGACCCTTGCCCAATTTGACACTTGCTGGCCTTGATCGTGAGGCCAGCTCGCTGAAGGGCTTGCAGCACTGCTCGGAGGTGGTGGAGGTGTTCGGGCCAATGGTGGCTGTATACAGCGATGTCGTCTAGGTAGGCGGCGCTGAATTCTTCGAGCCCCGCCAAGACCTGATTGACGAGCCGTTGGAATGTTGCTGGGGCATTCTTCATGCCGAAGGGCATGACTGTGAAATGGTAATGGCCATCGGGGGTGGAAAAGGCAGAGCGTTCTTGCGCCCGGGGTGTGAGGCCGATTTGCCAGTAGCCCGCCGTCAGGTCAAAGATACTGAGGTAGCGGGCAGCTCCCATGCGGTCGATTAGTTCATCTGCCCGGGGGATGGGATGTGCGTCTGTTCTGGTGACCGCATTCAAGCCCCGGTAGTCAACGCAGAACCGGAGTTCTGGTGTGGTGCCGGGGGCAGCTGCTTTGGGGACCAGTACTACCGGGCTGGCCCAGGGGCTGTCTGAGGGCTCGATGACCCCGAGCGTGAGCATCTTGGCTACTTCTTCCTGGATGCAGGCCCGTACCCGATCTGGCACGCGGTAGGCCCGGTGGCGGATAGGGGGGCTGTCCCCCGTGTCCACATCGTGCACCCACCAGGAAGTGACACCTGGGGTGAGGGAGAACAGGCTGGCGAACTGTGACAGGAGGTCTCGACACTCCTGGTGTTGCTCTCTGGTGAGGGTCTCCGAGAGTCGGACCCCATCCACGGAGCCGTCTTGCTCCCGAGTCCGTAGGAGGTCAGGGAGGGGCTCGGAGTCTTCTTCAGCCCCATTGTCTGTGGCCATCAGGAGGCTGAGTTCTGTACGCACAAAGTGGGGCTTCAGTCTGTTAGCGTGGAGGACCCGGAGGGGGTTCCAGGGCGATTCCATGTCGATGAGATAGGTGGCAGGGCCCTTGCGCTCGACTACTTTGAAGGGCCCCGTCCATTTGTCTTGCAGGGCGCATGGGTCGGTGGGGGACATCACCCATACCTGTTGGCCAGGTTCAAATTCAATGGAAGAGGCATTCCGGTCATACCACTTTTTCATGTCCTCTTGGCTGGCCTCTAGGTTAGCTTTCGCCAGCTCCCGGAACCGCCGGGTCTGGTTGCGGAGGGTTAGGAGGTACCGGAAGACATCTGGAGGGTTCTTTAGCGGGGGCATCTCCCAGCCTTCTTTGACTAGGCTGAGGGGTCCCCGCACTGGGTGTCCATATAGCAGTTCAAACGGGCTGAAGCCCAGGGATTTCTGAGGGACCTCCCGATAGGCGAAAAGGAGGCACGGCAGCAGCACATCCCACTGGCGACGGAGGGGTTCTTCCAACCCCCCGATCATCCCTTTTAGCGTGCGGTTGAACCGCTCAACGAGTCCGTTCCCTTGAGGGTGATAGGGGGTCGTGAATCGGTAGGTAACCCCGCACTGTTGCCAGAGGGATTTCATATATTTAGAAATAAAGTTCGTGCCTCTGTCGCTGACGACTTCTCGGGGGAAGCCCACCCGGGAGAAGATCCCCATCAGAGCCCGGCCGACTACCGGGGCTGTCACGGTCCGCAGGGGAACAGCCTCAGGGTAGCGGGTGGCGTGGTCCACTAGCACCAAGATGAATCGATGGCCTTGTTTTGTACGCGGGTCCAGGGGTCCCACGATGTCTATCCCGACCCTCTCGAACGGGGTGGTGACCACGGGAAAAGGTTGCAGGGGGGCCTTTAGTTTGCGGCCGCTCTTTCCACTGGCTTGGCACGTGGGGCAAGATCGGCAGTGCTGGTGTACATCGTTTCTCATTTTGGGCCAGAAGAAGTGGGTCACTAGGCGACTGTAGGTTTTATCTTGTCCCAGGTGTCCGGCTAGGGGGACATCGTGGGCCAGGTTTAGCAGAAAGTCTCTAAAACGGAGCGGCACCACTAGTACTCGGCTGGCCCCCAGCTCTGCGATTCTTTGCTCACTGTACAGTAGATCATTGTCCCAGTAGACCCAGTGAGTTCCGGAGGTATCCCCTGCGCTTTGGGCGAGCGCTTGCTGGCGGAGTCCCTCGAGGGAGGGACAGGTCTTCTGTTCCTGGCGAAATTGCTCTTGCGTGGGCCCCCCCTCTTGAGGCCACTGGTCGAGGTTAGCGAGGTCGGAAGGTTGAGCTGGTTCGGGGGGGACGTCATGGTCGGTGGTTTCGGCTGGGGCGACCGGAGGCGGTGGCGCCGGCCATTCGGGTTCTTCTGGGCGGTGGTTGGCACGGGCGGCCATGGACCGGGTGGTGACACACGCCCAGTCTGGGACGCCTAACATCCCCAGGTGTTCTCTTCTTTCTACGGCTGCCCACGGGGAGCTTTCAAGGTCATTCCCCAGGAGGCAGTCTACGGGGGCATCGTCTCGGACTGTTACCTTCAACATGCCGGAGACCCCTCCCCATTCGAAAGGGACGCAGGCCATCCGACACAGACTTTCTGAGTTATCGGCTGAACGTACCGGGCAGAGAATGTTCGGTAGATATTGTTCTGGGGTCACCAGGTGACAGCGGACGGCTGTTACACTGGCCCCGGTGTCACGAAGGGCTTCGGCCCGGCGTCCATTGATGCTCACCCATTGGCTGTACTTCTGGGTGTTAGCGGGTAGGGGGACCCGCGGGACCATGTCTCTCCCCCCTAAGCAGGCTAGGGCCATGGCGGCTGGCTCCCATTCTTGATGCTCTTGTTCATATTCCTCTTGTTCCTCTGTGATCTGTTCCTCCCCTAGGGCAGCAGCAGCCACCTGGCGGGGCCTTGGGCTCTGGTACTGGGGGCAGTTTGGGTCGTTCGCATAGTGGCCGACTCGTTGGCATCGATGGCACGTAACATTGGCTCGGTAACCCGGTCGCGCCGGGGTGCTGCCCCGGTTGGCCGGGGGGGTGGTGCTGGTAGCGGGGGCGACCGGGGCGTTGTCTTTTCCTCGTCCTTGGCCCCCTCCTCCCCCTCGGGGACGGTGCTGACCATTGTTGTTCCGGTTCTGTTCGTAGGACCCATTCCGGCCCACTCTGGTGATCTCCCACCGGTCAGCTTCGGCTGCGAGCTGCCGGGGATCCGTTAACTTGCTGTCGAGGAGGTGCTGGCGGAGTTCAATGAAGCAATTGTTCGACAGATGCTCCCATACCATAAGATTAAACAGTTGTTCGTAGGTTGTGACGTTGCTTCCTTTGATCCAGCCCTCGAAGGCTCGGCTAAAGTAGTTTACATAGTCCACCCAAGTTGTACCCGGGATGCGGGTGCAGTCTCGGAACCTCTGACGGTACATTTCGGGTGTGAGGCCATAGCGGGTGAGGAGTGCAGCTTTCATATGGTCATAGGAGGTCATCTGGTGGTCCGGGAGCTGTAGCAGGGCATCGCGGCCCTCATTGAGGAATCTCCCCCATAGACCGGCTCCCCAATCGCTTCTATCGATCCGGTGTGCAGTCATAGCGATTTCATAGGCTTTAAACCATTGCTGGATGTCGTCCTCTCGGAAGTATTCTCGAACGACATCCTTGGGGATGTGTACCTTCTTCTCTGTTGCCCCTGGGGAGTGGGGTTGCTCGGGCACCCCTACTCCTTTATTCTGCTTGCGTAGGTTGATCTCAGCTAGGTTCCGCTCGTGTTCGTACGCTAGTTTCTTTTCCTCGAGCTCCCTTTGTCTCTGTTTCTCCTCTCTTTCTTCTCGGAGACGCAGGTGCTCTAAGTTGATTTTTTGTTCGGCCAACTTAAGCTCAACGTCCATTTTGAGTCGGGCCATTTCCAGCTCGTGTAGTCGGGTTTTTTCTCTTTCCTGGATCTCGTCTTGCGAGAGACCCGTTCTTTGCTCTTCAGGGGCCGTGGTGGTTTTTGCTGCGGTGCTCTGATCAGGGGTTCCGGCGGCCCCGGTTTCTGCCCAAGACTCTAGGGCATGCTTAAAATCGTCTTTGGTACTCAGTCCGGTGGTAGCGATACCTAGTTCGATGCAGAATTGTTTTAGTTCACGATGGCTGTACTCATCCAATTTCTCCATCTGGAACTTCTCGGTTTATCCGCTTTCTTTAGTTGTCATTGTGATTTCGTCGTGGGGTGAGCTACTCTCTGTACGTTTATGCGGTGATTCGGATCGCGCCGCTGGCCACCAATGTTAGACGGACCGGGAGGGTCGGCCGAGAATAAGGGGAGAGGTCTCCGGGGAGAGCCGTCTCCAGCGATCGTACAGACACGTAACTTCCCCCCCACAGACGGACACCACACAAGGTTAAAGTTCAACGAGGCTTTATAGGCAATTCTTTAAGTTTACGATGGAATGGTACAAGGAGGTCTGGACTCAGGGGTCCCCTCGATTCTAGTCTCTGGTTTGGGAAAAGGGTAGCGGGACAGTCTTGTTACTGAAAGATGAAAATAGCTCTCAATCCTCGAGCTCGGCGTTCTAGATGATCGGGCCGCGGCGGGGCCAGCAGGTCCCGAGATGGACGAAGGAAACGACGGTCCGCGGCGGAGCCTGCAGGTCCCGATGAAGATGATGGTTACAAACGGTCCGCGGCCACGCCAGCAGGTCCCGACGACGATGAAGGATATGAAGGTTACGAAGGTTGCGGCAGCACCAGCAGGCCAGACGATGGTGCACAAGACAGAGCTACGGCAGCGCCAGTAGTCCGTCCAGGATGAGTTCTTCTTTGCGTCTCTCGACTCCAAGATACAACTGCCTTCCTGCTCTGGGGCTGCCCCAGTTATAGGGCTGGTGTGCTTTGATGTCCGGACCCTCGCACTTGGAGGTCGGGAGGTCCGGGATGAGGGAGTCCAGACACCCAGCAGGGGGGTGGAGCCGGCGCCCGGGGAGGCGATGGGCGAGCGGCACTTGGCGGGGGAGAGCCATCGACACCTCTTTCTCCCATTGACTTGCCAAGTAGCCCGCTCACCTCCTGGGTGGATGGTGGTGCCGGGATGTCTGAGGCCGGGCCAGGCCCAGGGTTGAGGTCGATCGGGGGCCAGGCGGCCTCGTGGTGGAGTGTCCAAGATGGCGCCCCAGGATGGGCGCGAGGGCCGGCAGTGGATCGGACCCACGAGGTTGACATGCTCGAGGGCAGGGGTCCCTGAGGGGACAGAGGACGTGCAATGGTGGTGTGTGGTACTTGTGGGCCCGGACTAGGGCCTGGTTGGGCCGGGGGAGAGTGGCCCTTCATGTGGCCTGTCCAACAGGGAAGCTTTCAGTACTCCTGCTCCGTGTGTGAGAGTAAGTGCACACTGCTGCCCCGTCTTTGTGGCAGGAAAGTTTGCAGTTCCCCTGCTCACTGTGTGAGAGTAAGACCACACTGGTACCACGTCTTTGTGTCAGGGAAGCTTGCAGTACCCCTGCTCCGTGTGTGAGAGTAAGTGCACACTGCTAACACTACTTTGTGTCAGGGAAAATTGCAGTACCACTCCTCCCTGTGTGAGAATAAGTGCACACTGCTACCATGACTTTTTGTAAGGGAAGCTTGCAGTACCCCTGCTCCGTGTGTGAGAGTAAGTGCCTACTGCTACCACGTCTTTGTGTCATGGAAGCTTGCAGTACTCCTGCTCCGTGTGTGAGAGTAAGTGAACAATGCTACCCTGTCTTTGTGTTAGGGAAGCTTGGAGTACCCCTGCTCCGTGCGTGAGAGTAAGTGCACACTGCTACCACGTCTTTGTGTCAGGAAAGGTTGCAGTACCCCTGCTCCATGTGTAAGAGTAAGTGCACGCTGCTACCATGTCTTTGTGTCAGGGAAGCTTGCCCTACTCCTGCTCTGTGTGTGTGTGTGAAGCGTGCAGATATGCCAAATGTCCTGTATGATGTCTTTATTTAACTGAAGCTTGCAGTACTCGTGTACTGTGTTTATGAGGAAGTGCACACTGCTACCACGTCTTTGTGTCAGGGAAGCTTGCAGTACCCCTGCTCTGTGTGTGAGAATAAGTGCACACTGCTACCACTTTTTTGTGTCAGGGAAGATTGCAAAACCCCTACTCTGTGTGTGAGAGTAAGTGCACACTGCTACCCCATCTTTGTGTCAGGGAAGCTTGCAGTACCCCTGTTCCGTGTGTGAGTAAGTGCATGCTGCTACCATGTCTTTGCGTCAGGGAAGCTTTCAGTACTCCTGGTCCGTGTGAGAGAGTAAGTGCACACTGCTACCCCGTCTTTGTGTCAGGAAAGCTTGCAGTACCCCTGCTCTGTGTGTGAGAATAAGTGCACACTGCTACCACTTTTTTGTGTCAGGGAAGATTGCAAAACCCCTACTCTGTGTGTGAGAGTAAGTGCACACTGCTACCCCATCTTTGTGTCAGGGATGCTTGCAGTACCCCTGTTCCGTGTGTGAGTAAGTGCATGCTGCTACCATGTCTTTGCGTCAGGGAAGCTTTCAGTACTCCTGCTCCGTGTGTGAGAGTAAGTGCACACTGCTGCCCCGTCTTTGTGTCAGGAAAGTTTGCAGTTCCTCGGCTCACTGTGTGAGAGTAAGAGCACACTGCTATGACTTCTTTTTGTCAGGGAAGCTTGCAGTACCCCTGCTCTGTATGTGAGAGTAAGTGCACACTGCTACCACGTCTTTGTGTCAGAAAAGCTTGCAGTACCCCTGCTCCGTGTGTGAGAGTAAGTGCACGCTGCTAACACTACTTTGTGTCAGGGAAGCTTGCAGTACCACTCCTCCGTGTGTGAGAATAAGTGCAAACTGCTACCAGAAATTTTTGTAAGGGAAGCTTGCAGTACCCCTGCTCCGTGTGTGAGAGTAAGTGCCTACTGCTACCACGTCTTTGTGTCATGGAAGCTTGCAGTACTCCTGCTTCTCATGTGAGAGTAAGTGAACAATGCTATCCTGTCTTTGTGTTAGGGAAGCTTGCAGTACCCCTGCTCCGTGTGTGAGAGTAAGTGCACACTGCTACCATGTCTTTGTGTCAGGGAAGCTTGCAGTGCCCCTGCTCCGTGTGTGAGAGTAAGTGCACACTGCTTCCACGTCTTTGTGTCATGAAAGCTTGTAGTACTCCTGCTCGGTGTATGAGAGTAAGTGCCCAATTCTACCCTGTCTTTGTGTCAGGGAAGCTTGCAGTACCCCTGCTCCCTGTGTGAGAGTAAGTGCACACTGCCACCACGTCTTTTGCTACACGTCTTCGTGTCAGGGAAGCTTGCAGTACCCCTGCAAAGTGTGTGAGAGTAATTGCACACTGCTATCATGACTTTTTTTCAGGGAAGCTTGCAGTACCCCTGCTCCGTGTCTGAGAGTAAGTGTACACTGCTACCACGTCTTTGTGTCAGGGAAGCTTGCAGTACCCCTGCTCCATGTGTGCGAGTAATTGCACACTGCTACCACACCTTTTTGTCAGGGAAGCTTGCAGTACTCCTGCTCCGTGTGTGAGAGAGTGCAACTGCTACCCCATCTGTGTGTCAGGGAAGTTTGCAGTACCCCTGCTCTGTGTGTGAGAGTAAGTGCACACTGCTACCACGTCTTTGTGTCAGGGAACCTTGCAGTACCCCTGCTCCGTGTGTGAGAGTAAGTGCACACTGCTACCACGTCTTCATGTCAGGGAAGCTTGCAGTACCCTTGCTCCATGTGTAAGAGTAAGTGCACACTGCTAACACTACTTTGTGTCCGGGAAGCTTGCAGTACCACTCCTCCGTGTGTGAGAATAAGTGCACACTGCTACCACAACTTTTTGTAAAGGAAGCTTGCAGTACCCCTGCTCCGTGTGTGATAGTAAGTGCCTACTGCTACCAAGACTTTGTGTCATGGAAGCTTGCAGTACTCCTGCTTCTCATGTGAGAGTAAGTGAACAATGCTATCCTGTCTTTGTGTTAGGGAAGCTTGCAGTACCCCTGCTCCATGTGTGAGAGTAAGTGCACACTGCTACCATGTCTTTGTGTCATGAAAGATTGCAGAACTCCTGCTCTGTGTGTGAGAGTAAGTGCCCAATGCTACCCTGTCTTTGTGTCAGGGAAGCTTGCAGTACCCCTGCTCCCTGTGTGAGAGTAAGTGCACACTGCCACCACGTCTTTTTCTTAGGGAAGCTTGCAGTATCCCTGCTCTGTGTGTGATAGTAAGTGAACACTGCTACACGTCTTCGTGTCAGGGAAGCTTGCAGTACCCCTGCAAAGTTTGTGAGAGTAATTGCACACTGCTATCATGACTTTTTCTAAGGGAAGCTTGCAGTACCCCTGCTCCGTGTTTGAGAGTAAGTGTACACTGCCACCACGTCTTTGTGTCAGGGAACCTTGCAGTACCCCTGCTCCATGTGTGCGAGTAAGTGCATACTGATACCACACCTTTTTGTCAGGGAAGCTTGCAGTACTCCTGCTCCGTGTGTGAGAGAGTGCAACTGCTACCCCATCTGTGTGTCAGGGAAGCTCGCAGTACCCCTGCTCTGTGTGTGAGAGTAAGTGCACACTGCTACAACGTCTTTGTGTCAGGGAACCTTCCAGTACCCCTGCTCCATGTGTGAGAGTAAGTGCACACTGCTACCACATCTTTGTGTTAGGGAAGCTTGCAGTACCCTTGCTCCATGTGTAAGAGTAATTGCACACTAATACCACGTCTTTGTGTCAGGGAAGCTTGCACTGCTCCTGCTCTCTGTGTGTGTGTGAAGCGTGCAGATATGCCAAATGTCCTGTACAATGTCTTTATTTAACTGAAGCTTGCAGTACTGCTGTACTGTGTTTGTGAAGAAAGGGCACAGTGCTACCACGTATTTGTGTCAGGGTAGCTAGCAGTACTACTGCTCCATGTGTGAGAGTAAGTGCACACTGCTATCACGTCTTTGTGTCAGGGAAGCTTGCAGTACTCCCACTCCGTGTGTGAGAGTAAGTGCACATTGCTACCCCGTCTTTGTGTCAGGGAAGCTTGCAGTACCCCTGCTCCGTGTGTGAGAGTAAGTGCACAATACTAACACGTCTTTGTGTCAGGTAAGCTTGCACTACTCCTGCTCTGTATGTGTGTGTGTGAAGCGTGCAGAGCTGACAAAAGTCCTGTAAAAGGTCTTTATTTTAGTGAAGCTTGCCGTATACCTGCACTGTGTTTGTGAGGAAGTGCACAATGCTACCATGTCATTGTGTCAGGGAAGATTGCAGTACTTCTGCTCCATGTGTGAGAGTAAGTGCACACTTCTATCCCATCTTTGCATCGGGGAAGCTTTCAGTAACCCTGCTCTGTGTGTGAAAGTAAGTGCACATTGCTACCACGTCTTTGTGTCATGGAAGCTTGCAGTATTCCTGCTCCGTGTGTGAGAGTAAGTGCCCAATGCTACCCTGTCTTTGTGTCAGGGATGATTGCAGTACCCCTGCTCCCTGTGTAAGAGTAAGTGCACACTGCCAGCACGTCTTTTTGTTAAGGAAGATTGCAGTATCCCTGCTCCGTGTGTGAGAGTAAGTGCACACTGCTACACGTCTTTGTGTCAGGGAAGCTTGCAGTACCCCTGCAACGTGTGTGAGAGTAAGTGCACACTGCTACCCCGTCTTTGTGTCAGGGAAGCTTGCAATACCCCTGCTCCGTGTGTGAGAGTAAGTGCACACTGCTACCCCGTCTTTGTGTCAGGGATTCTTACAGTACCCCTGTTCCGTGTGTGAGAGTAAGTGCACACTGCTACCATGACTTTTTGTCAGGGAAGCTTGCAGTACCCCTGCTCTGTGTGTGAGAGTAAGTGTACACTGCTACCACGTCTTTGTGTCAGGGAAGCTTGCAGTACCCTTGCTCCATGTGTAAGAGTAAGTGCACACTGCTACTACTACTTTGTGTCAGGGAAGCTTGCACTGCTCCTGCTCTCTGTGTGTGTGTGAAGCGTGCAGATATGCCAAATGTCCTGTGCAATGTCTTTATTTAACTGAAGCTTGCAGTACTGCTGTACTGTGTTTGTGAAGAAAGGGCACAGTGCTACCACGTATTTGTGTCAGGGTAGCTAGCAGTACTACTGCTCCATGTGTGAGAGTAAGTGCACACCGCTACCACGTCTTTGTGTCAGGGAAGCTTGCAGTACTCCTACTCCGTGTGTGAGAGTAAGTGCACACTGCTACCCTGTCTTTGTGTCAGGAAAGCTTGCAGTACCCCTGCTCCGTGTGTGAGAGTAAGTGCACAATACTAACATGTCTTTGTGTCAGTGAAGCTTGCAGTACCCCTGCTCCGTGTGTGAGAGTAAGTGCACACTGCTATCCCTTCTTTGTGTCAGAGAAGCTTGCAGTACTCCTGCTCCATGTGTGAGAGTAAGTGCACAATGCTAACATGTCTTTGTGTCAGGTAAGCTTGCACTACTCCTGCTCTGTATGTGTGTGTGTGAAGCGTGCAGAGCTGACAAAAGTCCTGTAAAAGGTCTTTATTTTAGTGAAGCTTGCCGTATACCTGCACTGTGTTTGTGAGGAAGTGCACAATGCTACCATGTCATTGTGTCAGGGAAGATTGCAGTACTTCTGCTCCATGTGTGAGAGTAAGTGCACACTTCTATCCCATCTTTGCATCGGGGAAGCTTTCAGTAACCCTGCTCTGTGTGTGAAAGTAAGTGCACATTGCTACCACGTCTTTGTGTCATGGAAGCTTGCAGTATTCCTGCTCCGTGTGTGAGAGTAAGTGCCCAATGCTACCCTGTCTTTGTGTCAGGGATGATTGCAGTACCCCTGCTCCCTGTGTAAGAGTAAGTGCAAGCTGCCAGCACGTCTTTTTGTTAAGGAAGATTGCAGTATCCCTGCTCCGTGTGTGAGAGTAAGTGCACACTGCTACACGTCTTTGTGTCAGGGAAGCTTGCAGTACCCCTGCAACGTGTGTGAGAGTAAGTGCACACTGCTACCCCGTCTTTGTGTCAGGGAAGCTTGCAATACCCCTGCTCCGTGTGTGAGAGTAAGTGCACACTGCTACCCCGTCTTTGTGTCAGGGATGCTTACAGTACCCCTGTTCCGTGTGTGAGAGTAAGTGCACACTGCTACCATGACTTTTTGTCAGGGAAGCTTGCAGTACCCCTGCTCTGTGTGTGAGAGTAAGTGTACACTGCTACCACGTCTTTGTGTCAGGGAAGCTTGCAGTACCCTTGCTCCGTGTGTGAGAATAAGTGCACACTGCTACCACTTGTTTGTGTCAGGGAAGCTTGCAATACCCCTGCTCCGTGTGTGAGAGTAAGTGCACACTGCTACCCCGTCTTTGTGTCAGGGATGCTTACAGTACCCCTGTTCCGTGTGTGAGAGTAAGTGCACACTGCTACCATGTCTTTGTGTCTGGGAAGCTTTCAGTACTCCTGCTCCGTGTGTGAGAGTAAGTGCACACTGCTGCCCCGTCTTTGTGTCAGGAAAGTTTGCAGTTCCTCTGCTCACCAGAGGGTTACAAATTCAACTTTAAAAAGTCAAGAATTGCCCATCTAATAGTCCTATTTTTAGGAAATGAATTATCAAGTGAAGGCAAAAGCCTGGCAGACAACTTCCTAGAGAAGTGTGCAGTACTCCAAGCACCAAAAACGCTGAAAAATTTACAATCAATACTAGGCTCCTGAATTCCGGTAGAACATACATTCTAAATTATGCAGAGAGGGTTAAACCTCTCTATGTAATAATAAAACCTGATTTCAAACCAATACATTGGACTCAGAAACACACAGAAAGTTTAAGATCATTACAAACAGACATGTTAGCTAAAACAAAACTGCAAACTCGCGAAAACGTACGCAACCTTGTAATCCGAGTCATCCCAGGAAGATGCGGATTCACATACCTGACCTCTAATGAGGGAGAAACAGTACCTATAGCTTACAAATTACATTTGTACACTCAAGCTGAAATGAAATTCAGTTCTACAGAAAAAATTCTGACAGCAGTTCAAACTGCTGTAGCAAAAGAAAGAGCCCTGGCACAAGGTAAACGAATAATAATCATTACACCAGTACCTGCCTGTTAGACCTGTCTGGCTTTTTGCGTAGTCCCTCCAAATTATTATTTATTTTGTCCCCTTTTTGCCCCTCATACCCTTAATAATTTTTGTGTCCACTAACTTTTTCTAAGTGTTGGTCAAGGGGATAGGTGTTCTTTGCCCCCTCCTAGTTTTCACCTCAGGCCTAGAGGCCTGTTCTGACAGGAATAGTTGGAACCACAAAATGGTGGCTACCAACTGCCCTAACTGCCAAACCCAGAACTTGCCCATAGACTAGTATAGGGCGTTCCAGAACCTTCTGGTCCCTTCTGGACCTCTGAGGGTCAGCCTATATAAGGCGGAATGCTGGGCAGCCATTTTGTCTACCTGAGAGAGTCAGCTGGAGGACAGGCTGTAGCTTAAGGTGGGGGTAGGATAGTCAGAGGTTTGGGCCTATTGATTCACCACCCTTCCTCCCTTGGGTTATTTGTCCTATCCCTGCTGCGTTGGTTACTGGAGACCCTGGGCGCCTGTCTAATCCCTGGACCGGAAGAGTAGGGAAGTGACCAGGAGAAGGAGACTGCAGCACTGAAGAGTGTAGTCCTCTGCCCAGCATAAAGATCCCAGTGAGACTGTTGCAGCAAGAATCCCAAACGGAGTGGGGCTAATCCTTGTGCCCCCCGTTTGCTCAACTAGTTTAATAGCTTCTGCCTGACTGCAGGTGCCTCAACCCTACCGTGACCCTCTTCCTACCGGTTGCAGCGAGGGCTGGGAAAGCGGAGGCAGCGAGTCAATGAGCTGTTCTGGCTCTGGACCGGCGTGTGAGTGCTGAGGAAGCAGAGGCAGGGAAGCAACGAGCCGTTCTGTCCTTAATTGGTGCGAGGCGAGCGGCGCCGATTTGGACCTGCAGCTGCAAGCCCTGAGGTGAGGAGAGGACCTGGAGAAGCTCTCAGCGACTTCCGGGTGGGCGAGAAGAAGGGCAGCGCAGTGCGAGCAGCGCGGTCTCTGTCAGTGAGACACTCGCTTCCCGCGCATGCCCCGTTGAGCCGCCGGGCTCCGTGAGGCGGAGCCGGATCGGAGGAGAAGGAAGAGGTAGTGACGCTCATCTGCGCCAGCCCGTCCTTGCAGCGCCAACACCAGGTTAGCGGAAGCGGAGCTCGTCAGCGCCGGGCCGCCTCAGCAGGGCCAGCCCAAAATTGTGTTTGGCCGACTACGGAAGAACGACTGTGGGGTCTGCGGAGAGGAGAACCAGACCCCGGTAATCCCCGCGCCAGCCGGGATAACAGGTGGCTGGTTGGGCGGGAAGCGCCTGACACAGCGGCTGCCAGCCGGAGCCTCTGGGAAGCTTCCTGTCAACACCAGCACGTGGGGACTCGAGACGCTTTGTCTCCACAGGGAAGTAAGGTGAACGGGGGAGGGGAAAAAGGAGGGAAGACTGAGCCTCTGGGAATCAATCCCCTCTCTCCGAAGAGCAGAGGAGGGGAATTCTTTAAGGGTCTGCCGGTGAATGAGGAAAGTGGTGCTCAAGCCTGCAGGGAGACACATTAGTCATTAGTTGTGTTCTTCCACAGAGTTATATGGTGAGGGGAGTAGCTTGAGAGAGCAAACAGCAAAGAAAGGTTGCTGGTGTCAATGTAGATCCTGGTAACTTTGAAACCCTCAGTGACTGTGTACTAAAAAGAGGGGGTTAGTAGTGTTGTGGGAGACAAATATCGTGTACTGCATAGTAACCTTATCTAACTAATTCTGGAGTCTGATTAAATGTACTAGGGATGTTAATTGATGATTTAAGTTAGCATTTCTACAGAGATTGTAACAATTTCATGACTAAACTGTACTGAGTTGTAAACTTTAAAAAGGAAAACTGCTGGAGATGTTGATTTAGTAACTTTGAAAGACTAGGTACATTTACAGATTGAATGTATTATATTTAGATGTGAATTCTGAAAGTAAAAGAGCAAAGATATTATTTTTATAAACCAGTACTTATTTTTCCAACATTGGTGTAGCATCCTTTTTATGTGTTATTGCGTGGATTTACTGCTGGGTGGTTTGCAACCTTCACACGGTATACACCTGTTACAACGCAACTTTTACAACTACCTACCATTACAACGCAACTTTTACAACGCATACCATTACAACGCATTGCGCTGGGGGGCGCTCTAGGATAGGGAATAAGTTTAATTTACTATCCAACACCTTCCCTAGTGTCCACAGGGACTGGAGTTGGAATAGTAAATTATACTTACCACTATCCAGCACCTCTAAGCGCTATGCGTTGTAATGGTATGCGTTGTAATGGTCGCGTTGTAATGGTAGGTAGTTGTAATGGTATGCGTTGTAACGTCATACATCCCCTTCACACTTGTGCCTCTAGAATTGCATGTCTTGCCCTAGGCCAGGCTACCCTAGGTGACCTGACATCCCAGGTTCCAACACTGCCCTAGAAGCAGTAACAAGGGCAAGCATTCCGAATGCTAAAGCTCTACATCCAAGATGGATACAATGGGTTAATTCTCTTACTGCAACAGACATAGTATACGAATTCGATCCTAATTTAAAAACAAAAGAATTTCTCCAATATGAATACGAATGTCCTCTGCCAACCGAAATCCTGCCTCTGGAACATTACGGCTGTATAATATATACAGACGGATCAGCACAACCCGCAGTTGGGGGTAACAAGCATATAGTGCTGCGTGCGCGATCGTTAAAGGTCATTGGCACAAAGGAAAATTTAGACCACTGATCACTAAAACCCAATCTCTAGGAGATTGTACAGCTCAGCGAGCTGAACTTCTGGCATTTAAGATGGCGCTTGAAAATACGGATCACAAATTCCCCACACTAATAGTGTGTGATTCATATTACTGCGTTCAATCTTACAATGAATACTTGCAGAACTGGGTTCAAAACTGCTTCAAAGATGCAAAAGGTGGCACAATCAAGCATAAAACGCTTTGGGAACAAGTAGTTCTTTTACAGAAAGAACTACAAAAGACTCACGTGATACATACACTGAGTCATCAACGTGATGGCGTTCACGTTGCGGGAATTCATTGGCTGATGAAGCCGCGAAGGCAGCTGTGCAAACGGCTTCCGTAGCTGCTATCACCCGGTCAAAAACAAAAATAGACAGCAATATAATGCAAGCTGTCAGTGCTTCAGTAAAAGATGATAAAAAAACACTCCCGAAAGGCTTTCCAGTAAAATATTCATACATAACTGATGCAAATAATGTTCCTTTTGCTCGAATCCCTGGAGTGGGGGATAGGGCAATTCCAAACATGGAACACAGATTAGGACTTATTTTAGCGGCACACGAAGGGCTAGCTTCTGCACATGCTGGTATTTCCGCCACAACAGCATTATTATAACAGAGATATTGGTGGCCACGCATGATAAAACAAACTAAGAACTACGTTCTAGAATGTGAAATATGCCAAAGAATGAAAGTATCAACGGTGAAACGACCAGCGCAGACGCCCCTTCTAATCTCAGATAAACCATTAGCGTGTGTTTACCTGGACCACTGTGGTCCCTTACAAAGGGATGGCAACTATAAATATATCATGGTCGCAGTGGATTCCTGCACTAGATTCATTTGGATGTGGCCCCAGCGCTCGGCTGACGCCAGAACTTTTATAAAAGATTTGCGAGTCTTTATCAGCACATACGCAATTGGCATGCTACATTCTGACCAGGGTCCTGCGTTTAACTCTCAAGCTTACAAAGAGGCCATGACCAGCATGGGCATTGCATTGCGGTACTCTTCTCCCTTCCATCCTGAGGGAAATGCGGTAGTGGAAAGAAAAAACGTGACATAAAGCAATCTATAACAGCGAAGGTATTATGTTCGGGTGATGGGTGGGTCAAACATCTAATAAGTGTCCAATGTAGTCTTAATAACATGCCAAGAAATTCTCTAGGAGGTATCAGTCCGTATGAACTTTTGTTTGGTACTAGAATGATTATCCAGGATCTGGATCGTCAAACTTCAGTGGTAGAAGAAAAAACTTTTGATATCAAAGATCGTTTGGCTGTTTTACATGACTTGAATGAAACAAGAAAGAGTCTAAGTAACATAAAGTTTAAGCCAACAACCACTGAAGAACCACCTGTCCCAGCAAGACCTGTCTGGATTCCAAAGATTGGGGATGTGGTCAGAGAAAAGATTGCGGTGAATAAGGAATTTGGGCCTTCTTACAGAAAAGCAGTACCTGTCTTAGCTGTCAGCGGAACAAGATCAGTAGTACTACCGCCACTTGCTGGTAAAAAGGAAAACGGAATTGTTTCCATCGACCTGGTGAAACCACAAACATGTGGCCGATAATAAATAGCAGGCCCAGTGGACTACTAAGAAATAGCAGAAGACCAAACTTTGCTACAATCCAAGAGGTTCAAACTCAGAGACTAATCACATTCGATAAACCTGCAGTAAATAAAAAAAGGACTATGCAACAAAGCCATGGAACTTGTACCTCTTGAAACCCAAATTGCAACAATTCCTGATGATACACCAATCTACAATGATGTAGCCTCAGACTGTACAAATGTAACAAAAGAAAATGCAAAGATCAATGGAAATCCGGAAGCAATCACACCAATTGACAGAACTGCATTTGGCTATTTTATCAACTTTGATGACTTTTCCGATGATCCAAGTGAACATGGAGACAAGCCAGCAACAAAAACTTTCAAAGAAAAAATATCTGAGCTTTTTCACCAACTAAAAGAAACATATCTGATTTCACCATGGATTGAATTTTGGACTGTGTTAGGTGTACTTTTCCTCCTGCTTTGGCTCATCATGGTTTTTATACTTGGGTAAATTCATTGATGGAAAATATAGTACAATGGACACAGCAAGTCTGAACATCAACTTGGTCCTAAAGTCTCACAGATCCTCTCACATCGAGAAAAGAGAACTATCATCAGTGAACATCACAGCCAATCCAATACCTGGGGTATAGCATGGGACAGAACTGACTATGAAATTTATGGCCCGATTGAGCTCTTGAAGTATCCACACCAGTTTAAGGTTTCCTTAAGTGATTTTGTGATACCAAGTTCTTTTTCTGATGATTGGGACTTTGAAAATATTAATAATATGATGTTAGATTTAGTAATGTCAGCTAAATTTACAGAACATGATTATTTACAGGGTTCATCAAATTATGAAGAATTATACTGTTACAATCACTATGGTCATCACTATTTGCATAAATCTGCACAACCTAGAAATGTTTTTACTTATAATCAATGGGAACATTGTCCAACTCCACCAAAAGGAAGTTCGAAGACATTTTATGAGAAATTTCCATATTTCTCAGGGTTTAACTACAGTGATCCAGAAACGTTTTATTTTAAAATGTTAAATAAGACAGGAATGAAAACAATGTTGACAAATACTAAACTGATTTATTCCGAAAAGTTTTATGACAAAATGTCTACATTTGGTTTTGAATTTTGGAAAAATAACATTGAAACAAAAACCATCTGGGGAACAGTAGACTGGCAGGTACAAGGTCTAGAAACATTATTTAGAGTCTGCATGATCCCAGAACAAATTATATTCCTGAATGATACCATTCAACAAACTACTTGTCTTGGTTTAGCTAAGATAAAAGACTTAAATAAACCGTCTATTCCGAAGCCCATACCTGATAGTAATAGTACTACGGATGTGGAAATAGACGTCTCCCATATTTTTCACCCAAACAGAACAATTCCTGATTGGAAAAAATGGTTGATCTGGCCCACAGACACAAATAACTGTCAAGATAGATTCCTGAACAAAAGACAGGGGTTCAAACTGACAAGGCCAGACCCAAGATATTCCCAGAGACAACATCCAGGGATAGTTACAACATACAGTGTAGGGAAATTATGCCTTGAGTGGCTACAGAAATCCACACTGGCTGAAATTAAGCAGCACTTGACTTTACTTAAAGAAGGTGCTGACTTGCGAGATTTCATACTGGGACCTCGCAAACAGCGTCAAAAACGTTTCATAGCGGCCGGTATATACGCTGCATACAACGAAGCTTGGAAAGTAATGCAAATTGAAACAGCAGAAAAAATACGAGAAATTGATCGTATAAATTTGGAAAAATCACTTTCTGTAGTGGACAATGGGTTAATGACTCTGTCTTCCAGAATATATTCACTGGACAGTATTGTATCATCTGCCTTTGATATAATAGAGCAAGACTTACTAATGTTACAACATGGTCAGTCCCAATTGCGTTCTATTGTACAGCTAGGCTGGACGTTGCAAAACCTATGTTCAGGCTACGTGCTATGGTGTCTAATCAACATAACGTCATTATTTTCTATCTTTAACCTTACGGATAAACAAATCAGTTTGGCACAAAAAGGAGCAGACTATACGATTCTGAGCATTGAAAAACTTGAGAGACTACCATTGACAATGTCAGAGAGACCTGTCATTGAATGGATAATACACGGAACAATTACAATTCCAATAACAACTTTCCAGTTTAAATATTGCCAAGAATATATACCAGCAGGCCAGTATGAAAGGTTGGGTAAAGGATACATCAAATCTACCTGGGATTTACCTTACACACACAAATGTTATAATGAAGGGAAAAAGGAGGTATTCCTTAGTGGCAAGAATTGTAAAAGATCACTAAGCGGTACACTTTTGTGTCAAGGTATTAACTTGCATGGAGCTTGCGAAGGGTCTTCAAATAACCTTTCATGTCACCTGCAAGGCACTCCTGCAACACAGATAGAACCATTCTTCAGACAGTTTTCCAACGGGAGCTACGTTTTAATAAATGACCACAGCTGTTGTGGAATGGTGCCAGGAGAATGCTATCTCGTAACTGTTACTTCCAGGGTCGTTTGCTGTATGCAAGTATTGTATCCAAACAGCAATCCAGACATGGAGGCGGCAATATGGCCTTATGTGAATATCTCTTCTATTCGAATTGATACTTTAAGCAGAATGAAGTCTATTCTTTTACAGACTACTGTGCCGCTGACCTCGTCCAAAGAAACGTATGATCTGCAAGTTGCAAGGACAACATCAGAGATACATACCCTTTTATCGACAAATTGCCCCGTGCATTTCATAGAAATGCGAAGTCAAATTTTAAACATGTCTGATACCAGTGGCAACGCACATGTATTTAAGACAATTTTTTCGGGACTGTTAACACCATTTGAAACAGTTCTGGGCATCTTCCTGAATTTTGTCCATTCTGTCTTTGGCGGCCTATCTTTAATTTTGGACTCGTAGCAGGAATCTTATTTTTGTTCCTTCTGCTCCGATATGGCAAGCCAATCCACTGACAAGACTCCGGCAACGATGGAAGAAACGATCCTAGCAATACGATATCGAGACCGTATCACTAAGGTCCTCGAATTTGCCCGGCTAAGAGATCTGAGTACAACTTGGTTTCTTTCATTCAGACCAATATGGCAGGATTGCATCTTACCTGTGCTTTGATGTCTGCTATGCGGAGAAGAATGCGTGTTGGACGTCTGTCTTACACTACCATCAGCAGTACCAATAGAGATCGACACTTTGCTTTGTCCAGTAACGACTCATGCAACGTGTTGTCCCCAGCGGCTACCTATTCTGATGACGGCATTCGTTGAGACTTCACCATTACGAGTTGGTGGCGGTGAAGTATGAGAGGAAAGCAGGGCCAAACAGGTACAACCTTCTGTGAGCATTGCTGATCTAAACATCTATGATAGCAATCACTGCACAGTTTCAGTATTTTCAAACTTGGTCGAACTTTCACCTGATGTTGTAGAACAATTTTTTGCAAGCCTGTCTGATATGATGTTCTCCCCTGAACAACGAGAATAACTTTTAAAAACAACAAGCACACAGCGTTCTCTGAACTCTGAATTTGGCCTTCAGTTCTGTTAAACAAAGCAACTGAAAACATTTGGTACTATTTTTTCCCCTCAAAGCGAAATTATTTTTCTTTCAAATCAAAAATATTTACCATTTTTTCCGGCACATGGTACTTTGCTTAAAGTAGAACTATTCTTAGAGAACAGAGCTTCTATTTTTAGAGACATTAGAGACAATATTTTACCTCAGCCTCTAGCACATGTATATTATCGTATAAATATGTGATGAAATGGTCTCGACCTTCTTTTCTGTATAAAGAGCCATTTCATGTGTAATTTTCGCAATTCATTCAGCTGAAATATATATGCATTTAACTGAATGATAACCCCGCTTGAAAAAAACGTACAGTACCAATACTCATTTTCATGTATAAACCATACACCATTTCAAATGCAATTATGTATTTTGGAGTGGGTTGGAAAACACACATGCATCGTATGTTTAATATTGCTTATTTTTTAGTAATGATGGACATTAATACGTGGAGTGGGTGTTGTATTTCTATCCAGGACCCTAATTCGATATTCCCGATTCATGCCCTTATGTGGTTATAATAAGTAGTATCCTTATAAATGTCAGGATTACGCTCCACAGGATCCAATCGTTGCTCAAAGGGGTCCACCTCCTTATGCTACCAACTTCCTGACTTATAGCAACAAGGAGTTCGAACCATAAGGCGAGGGATAAACAGGGTAGGGGAAGGAACTGCGGGGATTTTAGGCTCTGAAAGACACAAACATGAGACACAGTTATACACCATTAGTAACTCAAAATGCTACTCTCATTATGATCTCACTAGAATGCTGAAATACCTGAATGTAACCAGAAGCACAGCTTCATTCAGAACCATCCAAAGTAAGAAAAACAGTTCCTTATTAAAGTATCCCAAAGTCAAATAACAAGAGAACAAAGCTTTCTCTGATTGAGTATTGTCACTTCATACCATCCAGAGGAGAAACAGAAATAAACGGTTTGCATGAAAACACAGGAATCAAACAGCTCTAGGAATATTGTATCCTCATAATCCTCATAGAGTCTTGTAAATCCTGTTATAGAACAAACATATCCATATACATACGGTAGCCCGTAGCAAACACTACTGAACTCCGCTGTATCACTCTGCAAACGGAATAAGAAAGGAAAGGAACCCGGTAGCTAGTGGCCAACCCGACTCACGTAGCTCGGCGTTACTAATCGAGATAGATATCAGCTCCGGCAAACGGTAGCGCGTGGCAGAACAACACACACTAAGCTTCGCTGCCTATATCAAAGAACACCGGAATTCGCCACGGCAACACGTAGTAAACAACCACTGTGCTCCGCAGCTAAATGCAACAATACAGGGTCAGGTTCGGAACGGTAACGCGTGGTCGGCCGACACACAGGGTTCCGTTCACTCGTTAAGCGCAGCCGCACTTAACCGAACTCACCGATCCGAAGGCACAGTCCAGAAGCAGGATTCCTCGCAAACCGTCACCAGCAGGATCCTAAGAAGACAGCGAGGCAAGGCAAACAAAGATGTGGTACCAGTTTGCACTCACTCTCACACATGGAGCAGGAATACTGCAAGCTTCCCTGACACAAAGACGTGGTAGCAGTGTGCACTTACTCTCACACATGTATCAGGAGTATTGCAAGTTTCCCTGACACAAAGACGTGGTAACAGTGTGCACTTACTCTCACACATGGAGCAGGGGTACTGCAAGCTTCCCTGACACAAAGATGTGGTAGCAGTGTGCACTTACTCTCACACACCGAGCAGGGGTACTGCAAGCTTCCCTGACACAAAGAAGGAGTAGCATTGAGCACCTACTCTTACACACGAACCAGGAGTACTGCAAGCTTCTATAACACAAAGATGTGGTAGCAGTGTGCACCTACTCTCACACATGGAGCACGGGTACTGGAAGCTTCCCTGACAAAAAATCATGGTAACACTGTGCACTTACTCTCACACATGTAGCAGAGGTATTGCAAGCTTCCCTGACAAAAAGTCATGGTAGCAGTGTGCATTTACTCTCACACATGGGGCAGGAGTACTGCAAGCTTCCCTGACACAAAGACGTGGTAGCAGTGTTCACTTACACACTCACATGTAGCAGGGGTACTGCAAGCTTCCCTGACACAAAGACGGGGTAGCAGTGTGCATTTACTCTCACACATGGAGCAGGAGTACTGCAAGCTTCCCTGACACAAAGACGTGGTAGCATTGTTCACTTACACACTCACATGTAGCAGGGGTACTGCAAGCATCCCTGACACAAAGATGTAGTAGCAGTGTGCACTTACTCTCACACATGGAGCAGGGGTGCTGCAAGCTTCCCTGACACAAAGACGGGGTAGCAGGGTGCACTTACTCTCACACAGGGAGCAGGAGTACTACAAGTTTCCCTGACACAAAATCGTGGTAGCAGTGTGCACTTACTCTCACTCACGGAGCAGGGGTACTGCAAGCTTTTCTGACACAAAGACGTGGTAGCAGTGTGCACTCACTCTCACATATGGAGCAGGGGTACTGCAAGCTTCCCTGACACAAAGAAAGACATGGTAGCAGTGTGCACTTACTGTCACACACGGAGCAGGGGAACTACAAGCTTCCCTGATAAAAAGATGTGGTGGCAGTGTGCACTTACCCTCACACATGGAGCAGGGGTACTGCAAGCTTCCCTGACACAAAGAAGGGGTAGCATTGAGCACTTACTCTTACACACAAACCAGGAGTACTGCAAGCTTCTATAACACAAAGATGTGGTAGCAGTGTGCACCTACTCTCACACACGGAGCAGGGGTACTGGAAGCTTCCCTGACAAAAATTCATGGTAACACTGTGCACCTACTCTCACACATGTAGCAGAGGTACTGCAAGCTTCCCTGACAAAAAGTCATGGTAGAAATGTGCAATTACTCTCACACACAGAGCAGGGGAACTACAAGCTTCCCTGATAAAAAGATGTGGTGGCAGTGTGCACTTACCCTCACACATGGAGCAGGGGTACTGCAAGTTTCCCTGACAAAAAGACAGGGTAGCGTGTGCACTTACTCTCACACACGGAGCAGGAGTACCGCAAGCTTCCTTGGCACAAAGATGTGGTAGCAGTGTGCACTTACTCTCACACAAGGAGCAGGAGTACTGCAAGCTTGCCTGACACAAAGTTGTGGTACCAGTGTGCACTTACTCTCACACAGAGAGCAGGAGTAGTGCATGCTTTCCTGAAACAAAAACAGGGTAGCAGTGTGCACTTACTCTCACACACGCAGCACGAGTACTACAAGCTTCCCTGACACAAAATTGTGGTAGCAGTGTGCACTTACTATCACACATGGAGCAGGGGTACTGTAAGCTTCTCTGACAAAAAGTCATGGTAGCAGTGTGCACTTACTCTCACACACGGAGCAGGAGTACTGCAAGCTTCACTGACACAAAGACGGGGTAGCAGTGTGCACTTACTCTCACACATGGACCAGGACTACTGCAGGCTTCCCTGACACAAAGACATGGTAGCAGTGTGCACTTACTCTCACACATGGAGCAGGAGTACTGCAACCTTCCCTGACACAAAGAAATGGCAGCATTGTGCACTTTCTCACAAACACAGTGCCAGGATACTGCAAGCTTCTCTAAAATAAAGACCATGTATAGGAGATTTGGCAGCTCTGCATGCTTCACACACACACACACAGAGCAGACACAAAGACGTGGTAGCAGTGTGCAGTTGCTCTCACACACCCAGCAGGAGTACTGCAAGCGTGCGTTACACAAAGATGTGGTACCAGTGTGCACTTACTCTCACACATGGAGCAGAAGTACTGCAAGCTTCCCTGACACAAAGATGTGGTATTAATGTGCACTTACTCTCACACATTGAACAGGAGTACTCCAAGCTGCCCTGACACAAATATGTGGTAGCAGTGTGCACTTAATCTCGCATACGGAGCAGGAGTACTGCAAGGTTCCCTGATACAATGACATGGTAGCAGTGTGCACTTACTCTCACACACGGAGCAGGAGTACTGCAAGCTTCCCTGACACAAAGTTGTGGTAGCAGTGTGCACTTACTCTCACATACGGAGCAGGAGTACTGCAAGCTTCCCTGACACAAAGACGTGGTACCTGTGTGCACTTACTCTCACACACGGAGCAGGAGTACTGCAAGCTTCCCTGACACAAAGACGTGGTAGCAGTGTGCACTTCTCTCACACATGGAGCAGGAGTACTGCAAGCTTCCTGACACAAAGACATGTTAGCATTGTACACTTACTCTTACACACAGAGCAGGAGTACTGCAATATTCCCTGACACAAAGACGTGGTAGCAGTGTGCACTTACTCTCACACACGGAGCAGGAGTACTGCAAGCTTCCCTGACAAAAAGTCATGGTAGCAGTGTGCACTTACTCTCACACATGGAGTAGGAGTACTGGAAGCTTCCCTCACACAAAGATGTGGTAGCAGTGTGTACTTACTCTCATACACAGAGCAGGGGTACTGCAAGCTTCCCTGACACTAAGACGGGGTAGCAGTTGCACTTACTCTCACACACGGAGCAGGAGTACTGCAAGCTTCCCTGACACAAAGACTTGGTAGCTGTGTACACTTACTCTCACATGCCGGATCAGGGGTACAGCAAGCTTCCCTGACACAAAGAGGGGGTAGCAGTGTGCACTTACTCTCAAACATAGAGCAGGAGTACTGCAAGCTTGCCTGAAACAAAGAAGGGGAGCAGTGTGCAATTCCTCTCACACAAAGAGAGCAGGAGTACTGCAAGCTTCCCTGACACAAACATGTGGTAGCAGTGTGCAGTTGCTCTCACACACATAGCAGGAGTACTGCAAGCTTGCATTACACAAAGATGTGGTACCAGTTTGCACTTACTCCCACACACGAGCAGGAGTGCTGCAAGCTTCCCTGACACAAAGATGTGGTAGCAGTGTGCATTTACTCTCACACATGGAGCAAGGGTGCTGCAACCTTCCCTGACACAAAGACATGGTAGCAGTGTGCACTTACTCTCACACACGGAGCAGGGGTACTGCAAGCTTCCCTGACACAAAGAAGGGGTAGCATTGAGCACTTACTCTCACACATGGACCAGGAGTACTGCAAGCTTCCATAACACAAAGATGTGGTAGCAGTGTGCACCTACTCTCACACACGAAGCAGGGGTACTGGAAGCTTCCCTGACAAAAATTCATGGTAACAGTGTGCAATTACTCTCACAAATGTACCAGTGGTACTGCAACCTTCCCTGACACAAAGAAATGGTAGCATTGTGCACTTCCTCACAAACACAGTGCCGGGATACTGCAAGCTTCACTAAAGTAAAGACCATGTATAGGAGATTTGGCAGCTCTGCATGCTTCACACACACACACACACAGAGCAGACACAAAGACGTGGTAGCAGTGTGCAGTTGCTCTCACACACCTAGCAGGAGTACTGCAAGCGTGCGTTACACAAAGATGTGGTACCAGTGTGCACTTACTCTCACACATGGAGCAGAAGTACTGCAACCTTCCCTGACACAAAGACGAGCTAGCAGTGTGCACTTACTCTCACACATTGAACAGGAGTACTCCAAGCTGCTAATTCTAATTTCTAATTTCTAATTTCTAATTTAAAAGCTGCCCTGACACAAATATGTGGTAGCAGTGTGCACTTAATCTCACATACGGAGCAGCAGTACTGCAAGGTTCCCTGATACAAAGACATGGTAGCAGTGTGCACTTACTCTCACACACGGAGCAGGAGTACTGCAAGCTTCGCTGACACAAAGTTGTGGTAGCAGTGTGCACTTACTCTCACATACAGAGCAGGAGTACTGCAAGCTTCCCTGACACAAAGACATGGTAGCAGTGTGCACTTCTCTCACACATGGAGCAGGAGTACTGCAAGCTTCCTGACACAAAGACATGTTAGCATTGTACACTTACTCTTACACACGGAGCAGGAGTACTGTAATATTCCCTGACACAAAGACGTGGTAGCAGTGTGCACTTACTCTCACACACGGAGCAGGAGTACTGCAAGCTTCCCTGACAAAAAATCATGGTAGCAGTGTGCACTTACTCTCACACATGGAGTAGGAGTACTGGAAGCTTCCCTGACACAAAGACGTGGTAGCAGTGTGCACTTACTCTCAAACACGGAGCAGGAGTACTGCAAGCTTCCCTGACAAAAAATCATGGTAGCAGTGTGCACTTACTCTCACACATGGAGTAGGAGTACTGGAAGCTTCCCTCACACAAAGACGGGGTAGCAGTGTGCACTTACTCTCACACATGGAGCAGGAGTACTACAAACTTCCCTGACACAAATATGTGGTAGCAGTGTGCCCTTACTCTCACACACGGAGCAGGAGTACTGCAAGATTCCCTGACGCAAAGACATGGTAGCAGTGTGCACTTACTCTCACACACGGAGCAGGAGTACTGCAAGCTTCCCTGACACTAAGACGGGGTAGCAGTTGCACTTACTCTCACACACATAGCAGGAGTACTGCAAGCTTGCATTACACAAAGATGTGGTACCAGTTTGCACTTACTCTCACACATGGAGCAGGAATACTGCAAGCTTCCCTGACACAAAGACGTGGTAGCAGTTTGCACTTACTCTCACACATGGAGCATGAGTATTGCAGGTTTCCCTGACGCAAAGACGTGGTAACAGTGTGCACTTACTTTCACACATGGAGCAGGAGTACTGCAACCTTCCCTGACACAAAGACATGGTAGCAGTGTGCACTTACTCTCACACACGGAGCAGGGGTACTGCAAGCTTCCCTGACACAAAGAAGGGGTAGCATTGAGGACTTACTCTCACACACGGACCAGGAGTACTGCAAGCTTCCATAACACAAAGATGTGGTAGCAGTGTGCACCTACTCTCACACACGAAGCAGGGGTACTGGAAGCTTCCCTGACAAAAATTAATGGTAGCAGTGTGCATTTACTCTCACACATGGAGCAGGAGTACTGCAAGCTCCCCTGACACAAAGACATGGTAGCAGTGTGCACTTACTCTCACACACGGAGCAGGGGTACTGCAAGCTTCACTAAAATAAATGCCTTGTAAAGAACATTTGGCAGCTCTGCACGCTTCACACACACACACAGAGCAGGAGTAGTACAAGCTTCACTGACACAAAGACGGGGTAGCAGTGTGCACTTACTCTCACACATGGAGCAGGAGTACTGCAGGCTTCCCTGACACAATGACATGGTAGCAGTGTGCACTTATTCTCACACACGTAGCAGGAGTACTGCAACCTTCCCTCACACAAAGATATGGTACCATTGTGCACTTCCTCACAAACACAGTGCCGGGATACTGCAAGCTTTACTAAAATAAAGACCTTGTACAGGAGATTTGACAGCTCTGCACGCTTCACACGCACACACACAGAGCAGGAGTAGTGCAAGCTTACCTGACACAAAGACGTGTTAGCATTGTGCACTTACTCTCACACATGGAGCAGGAGTACTGCAAGCTTCTCTGACACAAAGAAGGGATAGCAGTGCGCACTTACTCTCACACATGGAGCAAGGGGGCTGCAACCTTCCCTGACACAAAGACGTGGTAGCATTGTGCACTTACTTTCACACAGAGAGCAGGAGTAAAAGCTTCCCTGACACAAACACGTGGTAGCAGTGTGCACTTACTCTCACACACGGAGCAGGGGTACTGTAAGCTTCACTGACACAAAGACGTGTTAGTATTGTGCACTTACTCTCACACATGGAGCAAGGGGGCTGCAACCTTCCCTGACACAAAGACGTGGTAGCATTGTGCACTTACTTTCACACACAGAGCAGGAGTAAAAGCTTCCCTGACACAAAGACGTGGTAGCAGTGTGTACTTACTCTCACACACGAAGCAGGAGTACTGCAAGCTTCCATGACACAAAGTAGTGTTAGCAGTGTGCACTTACTCTCACACACAGAGCAGGAGTACTGCAAGCTTCCCTGACACAGAGTTGTGGTAGCAGTGTGCACTTACTCTCAAACACGGAGCAGGGGTACTGCAAGTTTTCCCGACACAAATACAGGGGAGCATTGTGCACTTACTCTCACACAAGGAACAGGAGGACCACAAGCTTCCATGACACAAAGATGTGGTAGCAGTGTGCACTTACTCTCACACACGGAGCAGGAGTACTGCAAGCTTCCCTGACACAAAGATGTGGTACCAGTGTGCACTTACTCTCACACAGAGAGCAGGAGTAGTGCAAGCTTCCCTGAAACAAAGATGGGGTAGCAGTGTGCACTTACTCTCACACATGGAGCAGTAGTACTGCTAGATACCCTGACTCAAAGACGTGGTAGCAGTTTGCACTTACTCTCACACACAGAGCAGGGGTACTGCAAGCTTCCCTGACACAAAGACGCTGTAGCAGTGTGCACTTACTCTCACACAAAGAGCTGGGGTACTGCAAGCTTCCCTGACACAAAGACGTGGTAGCAGTGTACACTTACTCTTACATAACGAGCAGGGGTACAGCAAGCTTCCCTGATGAAAAGTTGTGACAGCAGTGTGCACTTACTCTCATACATGGAGCAGGAGTACTGCAAGCTTCCCTGACACAAAAACGTGGTAGCAGTGTGCACTTACTCTCACACACCGAGGCGGGATACTGCAAGCTTCCCTGACAAAAAGACGTGGTAGCAGTGTGCACTTATTCTCACACAGAGAGCAGGGGTACTGCAAGCTTCCCTTACACAAAGACGAGGTAGCAGTGTGCACTTGCTCTCACACACGGAGCAGGGGCACTGCAAGATTCTCTGACAAAAAGTCATGGTAGCAGAGTGCACTTAATCTCACACATGGAGCAAGAGTACTGCAAGCTTCCCTGACACTAAGACGTGGTAGTAATGTGCACTTACTTTCACACACAGAGCAGGGGTACTGCAAGCTTCCCTGATGCAAAGATGGGATAGAAGTGTGCACTTACTCTCACACATGGAGCAGAAGTACTGCAAGCTTCCCTGACACAATGACGTGGTAGCATTGTGCACTTCCTCACAAACACAGTGCAGGAATACGGCAAGCTTCACTAAAATAAAGACCTTTAACAGGACATTTGTCAGCTCTGCACACTTCACACAAACACACATGGAGCAGGAGTAACGCAAGCTTCCCTGACACAACGATGTGGTAGCAGTGTGCACTTACTCTTACAAATGGAGCAGGGGTACTGCAAGCTTTCCTGACACAAAGACATGGTAGCAGTGTGCACTTACTCTCACACACGGAGCAGGGGTACTGCAAGCTTCCCTGAAACAAAAACGTGGTAGCAGTGTTCACTTACTTTCACACACAGAGCAGGGGTACTGCAAGCTTCCCAGATGCAAAGATGGGATAGTAGTGTGTACTTACTCTCACACATGGAGCAAAAGTACTGCAAGCTTCCCTGACACAATGACGTGGTAGCATTGTGCACTTCCTCATAAACACAGTACAGGAGTACTGCAAGCTTCAGTTAAATAAAGACATTGTACAGTACATTTGACATATCTGGATGCTTCACACACACACACACACAGAGCAGGAGTAGTGCAAGCTTCCCTGACACAAAGAAGTGGTAGCAGTGTGCACTTACTCTTACACATGGAGCATGGGTACTGCAAGCTTCCCTGACACAAAGACGTGGTAGCAGTGTGCACTTACTCTCACACATGGAGCAGGGGTACTGCAAGGTTCCCTGACATGAAGTCGTGGTAGCAGTGTACACTTACTCTCACACACAGCAGGGGTACTGCAAGGTTCCCTGACCCAAAGATGGGGTAGCAAATGCACTTACTCTCACACATGGAGCAGGAGTACAGCAAGCTTCGTGGACAAAAAGGCATGGTAGCAGTGTGCACTTACTCTCACACACGGAGCAGGGGTACTGCAAGCTTCCCTGACACAAAGACGTGGTAGCAGTGACCACTTACTCTCACACACGGAGCAGGGGTACAGCAAGCTTCCCTGATGAAAAGTTGTGATAGCAGTGTGCACTTACTCTCATACATGGAGCAGGAGTACTGCAAGCTTCCCTGACACAAAGTCGTGGTAGCAGTGTGCACTTACTCTCACACACGGAGCAGGGATACTGCAAGCTTCCCTGACAAAAAGACGTGGTAGCAGTGTGCACTTACTATCACACACGGAGTTGGGGTACTGCAAGCTTCCCTGACACAAAGACATGGTAGCAGTGTACACTTACTCTCACACAGAGAGCACGGGTACTGCAAGCTTCCCTTACACAAAGACGAGGTAGCAGTGTGCACTTGCTCTCACACACGGAGCAGGGGCACTGCAAGATTCTCTGACAAAAAGTCATGGTAGCAGAGTGCACTTAATCTCACACATGGAGCAAGAGTACTGCAAGCTTCCCTGACACTAAGACGTGGTAGTAATGTGCACTTACTTTCACACACAGAGCAGGGGTACTGCAAGCTTCCCTGATGCAAAGATGGGATAGAAGTGTGCACTTACTCTCACACATGGAGCAGAAGTACTGCAAGCTTCCCTGACACAATGACGTGGTAGCATTGTGCACTTCCTCACAAACACTGTGCAGGAATACGGCAAGCTTCACTAAAATAAAGACCTTTAACAGGACATTTGTCAGCTCTGCACACTTCACACAAACACACACGGAGCAGGAGTAATGCAAGCTTCCCTGACACAACGATGTGGTAGCAGTGTGCACTTACTCTCACAAATGGAGCAGGGGTACTGCAAGCTTCCCTGACACAAAGACATGGTAGCAGTGTGCACTTACTCTCACACACAGAGCAGGGGTACTCCAAGGTTTCCTGACAAAAAGACGTGGTAGCAGTGTGCACTTACTCTCACACACGGAGCAGGGGTACTGCAAGCTTCCCTGAAACAAAAACGTGGTAGCAGTGTTCACTTACTCTCAGACACCGAGCAGGGGTACAGCAAGCTTCCCTGATGAAAAGTTGTGATAGCAGTGTGCACTTACTCTCACACATGGAGCAGGAGTACTGCAAGCTTTCCTGACACAAAGACGTGGTAGCAATGTGGACTTACTTTCACACACAGAGCAGGGGTACTGCAAGCTTCCCAGATGCAAAGATGGGATAGAAGTGTGTACTTACTCTCACACATGGAGCAAAAGTACTGCAAGCTTCCCTGACACAATGACGTTGTAGCATTGTGCACTTCCTCATAAACACAGTACAGGAGTACTGCAAGCTTCAGTTAAATAAAGACATTGTACAGTACATTTAGCATATCTGCATGCTTCACACACACACACAGAGAGCAGGAGTAGTGCAAGCTTCCCTGACACAAAGAAGTGGTAGCAGTGTGCACTTACTCTCACATATGGAGCAGGGGTACTGCAAGGTTCCCTGACATGAAGTCGTGGTAGCAGTGTGCACTTACTCTCACACACAGCAGGGGTACTGCAAGGTTCCCTGACCCAAAGATGGGGTAGCAAATGCACTTACTCTCACACATGGAGCAGGAGTACAGCAAGCTTCGTGGACAAAAAGGCATGGTAGCAGTGTGCACTTACTCTCACACACGGAGCAGGGGTACTGCAAGCTTCCCTGACACAAAGACGTGGTAGCAGTGACCACTTACTCTCACACACGGAGCAGGGGTACAGCAAGCTTCCCTGATGAAACGTTGTGATAGCAGTGTGCACTTACTCTCATACATGGAGCAGGGATACTGCAAGCTTCCCTGACAAAAAGACGTGGTAGCAGTGTGCACTTACTATCACACACGGAGGAGGGGTACTGCAAGCTTTGCTGACACAAAGACATGGTAGCAGTGTACACTTACTCTCACACACAGAGCAGGGATACTGCAAGCTTCCCTGACAAAAAGACGTGGTAGCAGTGTGCACTTACTCTCACACACGGAGCAGGGATACTGCAAGCTTCCCTGACAAAAAGACGTGGTAGCAGTGTGCACTTACTATCACACACGGAGGAGGGGTACTGCAAGCTTCGCTGACACAAAGACATGGTAGCAGTGTACACTTACTCTCACACACAGAGCAGGGGTACGGCAAGCTTCCCTGACAAAAAGTCATGGTAGCAGTGTGCAATTACTCTCACACACGTTGCAGGGGTACTGCAAGCTTCCCTGACACAAAGACATGTAGCAGTGTGCACTTACTCTCATGCACTGAGCAGGGATACTGCAAGCTTCCCTAACAAAAAGACGTGCTGGCAGTGTGCACTTACTCTCACACAGGGAGCAGGGGTACAGCAAGCTTCCCTGACACAAAGACAGGGTAGCATTGGGCACTTACTCTCACACACGGAGCAGGAGTACTGCAAGCTTCCATGACACAAAGACGTGGTATCAGTGTGCACTTACTCTCACACAGGGAGCAGGGGCACTGCAAGATTCTCTGAATAAAAGTCATGGTAGCAGAGTGCACTTACTCTCACACATGGAGCAGGAGTACTGCAAGCTTCCCTGACACAAAGACCTGGTAGCAATGTGCACTTACTTTCACACACAGAGCAGGGGTACTGCAAGCTTCTCTGATGCAAAGATGGGATAGAAGTGTGCACTTACTCTCACACATGGAGCAGAAGTACTGCAAGCTTCCCTGACACAATGACGTGGTAGCATTGTGCACTTCCTCACAAACACTGTGCAGGAATACGGCAAACTTCACTAAAATAAAGACCTTTTACAGGACTTTTGTCAGCTCTGCACGCTTCACACACACACAGAGCAGGAGTAGTACAAGCTTCTCTGACACAAAGACGTGTAGCAGTGTGCACTTACTCTCACACAAGGAGCAGGAGTACCTTTAGCTTCCATGACACAAAGATGTGGTAGCAGTGTGCACTTACTCTCACACATGGAGCAGAAGTACTGCAAGCTTCCCTAACAAAAAGACGTGCTGGCAGTGTGCACTTACTCTCACACAGGGAGCAGGGGTACTGTAAGCTTCCCTGACACAAAGACAGGGTAGCATTGGGCACTTACTCTCACACACGGAGCAGGAGTACTGCAAGCTTCCCTGACACAAAGACAGGGTTGTAGTGTGCTCTTACTCTCACACACGGAGCAGGAGAACTGCAAGCTTCTCTGACACAAAGACGCGGTAGCAGTGTGCACTTACTCTCACACGGAGCAGGGGTACTGCAAGCTTCCCTGACAAAAAGACGTGGTAGCATTGTGCACTTTCTCACAAACACAGTGCAGGAATACTGCAAGCTTCACTAAAACATAGACCTTGTACAGGACATTTGGCAGCTCTGCACGCTTCACACACACACATACAGAGCAGGAGTAGTGCAAGCTTGCCTGACACAAAGACATGGTAGTTGTGTGCACTTACTCTCACACACAGGGCAGAATAACTGCAAGCTTCCCTGACAAAAAAGACATGGTAGCGGTGTGCACTTACTCTCACACACTGAGCAGGGGTACCGCAAGCTTCCCTGACACAGAGACGGGGTAGCAGTTTGCACTTACTCTCACACACGGAGCAGGAGTACTGCAAGCTTCCATGACAAAAAGACATAGTAGCAGTGTGCACTTACTCTCACACACGGAGCAGGGGTACTGCAAGCTTCCCTGACACAAAGATGTGGTAGCAGTGTGCACTTACTCTCACACATGGAGCAGTAGTACTGCTAGCTACCCTGACACAAAGACGTGGTAGCAGTGTGCACTTACTCTCACACATGGAGCAGTAGTACTGCTAGCTACACTGACACAAAGACGTGGTAGCATTGTGCACTTCCTCATAAACATAGTACAGGAGTACTGCAAGCTTCAGTTAAATAAAGACATTGTACAGGACATTTGGCATATCTGCACGCTTCACACACAAACAGAGAGCAGGAGTAGTGCAAGCTTCCCTGACACAAAGACATGGTAGCAGTGTGCATTTACTCTTACACATGGAGCAGGGGTACTGCAAGCTTCCCTGACACAAAGACGTGGTAGCAGTGTGCACTTATTCTCACACACAGAGCAGGGGTTCTGCAAGCTTCCCTGACACACAGACGGGGTAGCCGTTGCACTCTCTCACACACGGAGCAGGGGTACTGCAAGGTTCCCTGACACAAAGATGTGGTAGCAGTGTGCACTTACTCTCACACACAGAGCAGGGGTTCTGCAAGCTTCCCTGACACACAGACGGGGTAGTAGTGTACACTTACTCTCAAACACGGAGCAGGGGTACTGCAAGCCTCCCTGAGAAATAGTCATGATAGCAGTGTGAAATTACTCTCACACACTTTGCAGGGGTACTGCAAGCTTCCCTGACACAAAGACGTGTAGCAGTGTGCACTTACTATCACACACGGAGCAGGGATACTGCAAGCTTCCCTAACAAAAAGACGTGGTGGCAGTGTGCACTTACTCTCACACAGGGAGCAGGGGTACTGCAAGCTTCCCTAACACAAAGACAGGTTAGCATTGTTCTCTTACTCTCACACACAGAGCAGGAGTACTGCAAGCTTCCCTGACAAAAAGACGTGGTGGCAGTGTGCACTTACTCTCACACAGGGAGCAAGGGTACTGCAAGCTTCCCTGATGCAAAGACAGGGTAGCATTGGGCGCTTAATCTCACACACGGAGCAGGGGTGCTGCAAGCTTCCCTAACACAAAGACAGGGTAGGATTGTTCACTAACTCTCACACGAGGAGCAGGAGTACTGCAAGCTTCCATGACACAAAGACGTGGTAGCAGTAGGCACTTACTCTCACACACGGAGCAGGGGTACTGCAAGCTTCCCTTACAAAAAGTTGTGGTAGCAGTGTGCACTTATTCTCACACACGGAGGAGTGGTACTGCAAGCTTCCCTGACACAAAGTAGTGTTAGCAGTGTGCACTTACTCTCACACACGGAGCAGGGGTACTGCAAGCTTCCCTGACACAAAGACGTGGTGGCAGTGTGCACTTACTCTCACACATGGAGCAGTAGTACTGCTAGCTACCCTGACACAAAGACGTGGTAGCAGTGTGCACTTACTCTCACACATGGAGCAGTAGTACTGCTAGCTACCCTGACACAAAAACGTGGTAGCATTGTGCACTTCCTCATAAACACAGTAAAGGAGTACTGCAAGCTTCAGTTAAATAAAGACATTGTACCGGTCATTTGGCATATCTGCACGCTTCACACACACACAGAGAGCAGGAGTAGTAAAAGCTTCCCTGACACAAAGACGTGGTAGCAGTGTGCACTTACTCTTACACATGGAGCAGGGGTACTGCAAGCTTCCCTAACACAAAGACGTGGTAGCAGTGTGCACTTACTCTCACACACAGAGCAGGGGTACTGCATGGTTCCCTGACACAAAGACGTGGTAGCAGTGTGCACTTACTCTCACACACAGAGCAGGGATTCTGCAAGCTTCCCTGACACACAGACGGGGTAGCAGTTGCACTCTCTCACACACGGAGCAGGAGTACTGCAAGCTTCCCTGACAAAAAGGCGTGGTAGCAGTGTGCACTTACTCTCACACACGGAGCAGGGGTACTGCAAGCTCCCTGACACAAAGACGTGGTAGCAGTATACACTTACTCTCAAACACGGAGCAGGGGTACTGCAAGCTTCCCTGAGAACAAGTCATGATAGCAGTGTGCAATTACTCTCACACACTTTGCAGGGGTACTGCAAGCTTCCCTGACACAAAGACATGGTGGCAGTGTGCACTTACTCTCACACAGGGAGCAGGGGTACTGCAAGCTTCCTTGACACGAAGACAGGGTAGCATTGGGCACTTACTCTCACACACGGAGCAGGAGTACTGCAAGCTTCCATGAAACAAAGACGTGGTAGCAGTGTGCACTTACTCTCACACACGGAGCAGGGGCACTGCAAGCTTCCCTGAGGCAAAGACATGGTAGCAGTGTGCACTTACTCTCACACACAGAGCAGGGGTACTGCAAGCTTCTCTAACACAAAGACGTGGTAGCAGTGTCCACTTACTCTCACACATAGAGCAGGGGTAATGCAAGCTTTCCTGACACAAAGACGGGGTAGCAGTGTGCCCTTACTCTCACAAACAGGGCAGGATAACGGCAAGCTTCCCTGACAAAAAGTTGTGGTAGCGGTGTGCACTTACACTCACACACGGAGCAGGTGTACTGAAATCTGCCCTGAGACAAAGACGTGGTAGCAGTGTGGACCTACTCTCACACACGGAGGAGGGGTGCTACAAGCTTCCCTGACAAACAGACAAGGTGGCAGTGTGCACTTACTCTCACACAAGGAGCAGGAGTACCTTAAGCTTCCATGACACAAAGATGTGGTAGCAGTGTGCACTTACTCTCACACACAGAGCAGGGGCACTGCAAGATTCCCTGACACAAAGACGTGGTAGCAGTGTACACTTACCCTCACACACACAGCAGGGGTACTACAAGCGTCCCTGACAAAAAGTCATGGTAGCAGTGTGCAATTACTCTCACACACCTTGCATGGGTACTGCAAGCTTCCCTGACACAAAGACGTGTAGCAGTGTGCGCTTACTTTCACACACTGAACAGGGGTACTGCAAGCATCCCTGACACAAAGACGGGGTAGCAGTGTGCACTTACTTTCACACACTGAACAGGGGTACTGCAAGCATCCCTGACACAAAGACGGGGTAGCAGTGTGCACTTATTCTCACACACGGAGCAAGGGTACTGCAAGCTTCCCTGACACAAAGACGTGTAGCAGTGTGCGCTTACTTTCACACACTGAACAGGGGTACTGCAAGCATCCCTGACACAAAGACGGGGTAGCAGTGTGCACTTATTCTCACACACGGAGCAAGGGTACTGCAAGCTTCCCTGACACAAAGACGTGGTAGCAGTGTACACTTACTCTCACACACAGAGCAGGGGCACTGCATGATTCCCTGAAGCAAAGATGTGGTAGCAGTGTGCACTTACTCTCACACACGGAGCAGGAGTACTGAAAGCTTGCCTGACACAAAGTTGTGTTAGCAGTGTGCACTTACTCTCACAGACAGAGCAGGAGTACTGCAAGCTTCCCTGATACAAAGATGTGGTACCAGTGTGCACTTACTCTCACACAGAGAGCAGGAGTAGTGCAAGCTTTGCTGAAACAAAGATGGGGTAGCAGTGTGCACTTACTCTCACACACGCAGCAGGAGTACTGCAAGCTTCCCCGACACAAAATTGTGGTAGCAGTATGCACTTACTATAACACACGGAGCAGGGGTACTGTAAGCTACACTGACAAAAAGTCATGGTAGCAGTGTGCAATTACTCTCAAACACGGAGCAGGGGCACTGCAAGCTTCCCTGACACAAAGACGTGGTAGCAGTGTGCACTTACTCTCACACACGGAGCAGGGGTACTGCAAGCTTCCTTGACACAAAGTAGTGTTAGCAGTGTGCACTTACTCTCACACACGGAGCAGGGGTACTGCAAGCGTCCCTAAAACAAAGACCGGGTAGGATTGTTCACTAACTCTCACACGAGAAGCAGGAGTACTGCAAGCTTCCATGACACAAAGACGTGGTAGCAGTAGGCACTTACACTCACACACGGAGCAGGGGTACTGCAAGCTTCCCTTACAAAAAGTTGTGGTAGCAGTGTGCACTTATTCTCACACATGGAGGAGTGGTACTGCAAGCTTCCCTGGCACAAAGTAGTGTTAGCAGTGTGCACTTACTCTCACACACGGAGCAGGGGTACTGCAAGCTTTTCTGACACAAAGACTTGGTAGCAGTGTGCACTTACTCTCACATACAGAGTAGGGGTACTGCAATCTTCCCTGACAAAAATAAGTCGTAGCAGTGTGCTCTTACTCTCACACAGTGAGCAGAGGAACTGCAAACTGTCCTGACACAAAGATGGGGCAGCAGTGTGCACTTACTCTCACACACGGAGCAGGAGTACTGAAAGCTTCCCAGACACAAAGACATGGTAGCAGCGTGCACTTATTCTCACACACGGAGCAAGGGTACTGCAAGCTTCCCTGACACAAAGACGTGGTAGCAGTGTACACTTACTCTCACACACACAGCAGGGGTACTACAAGCGTCCCTGACAAAAAGTCATGGTAGCAGTGTGCAATTACTCTCACACACCTTGCATGGGTACTGCAAGCTTCCCTGACACAAAGACGTGTAGCAGTGTGCGCTTACTTTCACACACTGAACAGGGGTACTGCAAGCATCCCTGACACAAAGACGGGGTAGCAGTGTGCACTTACTCTCACACACGGAGCAGGGGTATTGCAAGCTTCCCTGACACAAAGAAGTGGTAGCAGTGTGCACTTATTCTCACACATGGAGCAAGGGTACTGCAAGCTTCCTTGACACAAAGACGTGGTAGCAGTGTACACTTACTCTCACACACAGAGCAGGGGTACTACAAGCGTCCCTGACAAAAAGTCATGGTAGCAGTGTGCAATTACTCTCACACACCTTGCAGGGGTACTGCAAGCTTCCCTGACACAAAGACAGGGTAGCATCGGGCACTTACTCTCACACACGGAGCAGGAATACTGCAAGCTTCCATGACACAAAGACTTGGTAGCAGTGTGCACCTACTCTCACACACGGAGCAGGGGCACTGCAAGATTCTCTGACAAAAAGTCATGGTAGCAGAGTGCACTTACTCTCACACATGGAGCAGGAGTACTGCAAGCTTTCCTGACACAAAGACGTGGTAGCAATGTGCACTTACTTTCACACACAGAGCAGGGGTACTGCAAGCTTCCCCGATGCAAAGATGAGATAGAAGTGTGCACTTACTCTCACACGTGGAGCAGAAGTACTGCAAGCTTCCCTGACACAATGACGTGGTAGCATTGTGCACTTCCTCACAATTACAGTGCAGGTATACGGCAAGCTTCAATAAAATAAAGACCTTTTACAGGACTTTTGTCAGCTCTGCACGGTTCACACACACACAGAGCAGGAGTACTGCAAGCTTCCCTGACAAAAAGACATGGTAGCAGTGTGCACTTACTCTCACACACGGAGCAGGAGTACTGCAAGCTTCTCTGACACAAAGACGGGATAGCAGTGTGCACTTACTGTCACACGGAGCAGGGGTACTGCAAGCTTCCCTGAAAAAAACACGTGGTAGCATTGTGCACTTTCTCACAAACACAGTGCAGGAATACTGCAAGCTTCACTAAAACATAGACCTTGTACAGGACATTTGGCAGCTCTGCACGCTTCACACACACACATACAGAGCAGCAGTAGTGCAAGCTTGCCTGACACAAAGACATGATAGTTGTGTGCACTTACTCTCACACACAGGGCAGGATAACTGCAAGCTTCCCTGACAAAAAGACAAGGTAGCGGTGTGCACTTACTCTCACACACGGAGCAGGGGTACTGAAAGCTTCCCTGACACAAAGACGGGGTAGCAGTGTGCACTTACTCTCACACACGGAGCAGGAGTACTGCAAGCTTCTCTGACAAAAAGAAATGGTAGCAGTGTGCACTTACTCTCACACACGGAGCAGGGGTACTGCAAGCTTCCCTGACACAAAGATGGGGTAGCAGTGTGCACTTACTCTCACACATGGAGTAGGAGTACTGCAAACTTCCCTGACACAAAGACGTGGTAGCAGTGTGCACTTACTCTCACACATGGAGCAGTAGTACTGCTAGCTACCCTGACACAAAGACGTGGTATTATTGTGCCCTTTCTTCACAAACACAGTACAGGAGTACTGCAAGCTTCAGTTAAATAAGACATTGTACAGGACATTTGGCATATCTGCACGCTTCACACACACACAGAGAGCAGGAGCAGAGCAAGCTTCCCTGACACAAAGACGTGGTAGCAGTGTGCACTTACTCTCACACACTGAGCAAGGGTACTGCAAGCGTCCCTGACACATAGATGGGGTAGCAGTTGCACTCTCTCACACACGGAGCAGGAGTACTGCAATCTTCCCTGACAAAAAGGTGTGGTAGCAGTGTGTACTTACTCGCACACATGGAGCAGAGGTACTGCAAGCTTCCCTGACACAAAGACGTGGTAGCAGTGTACACTTACTCTCAAACACGGAGCAGGGGTACTGCAAGCTTCCCTGGGAAAAAGTCATGATGGCAGTGTACAATTACTCTCACACACTTTGCAGGGGTACTGCAAGCTTCCCTGACACGAAGACGTGTAGCAGTGTTCACTTACTATCACACACGGAGCAGGGATACTGCAAGCTTCCCTAACAAAAAGACGTGGTGGCAGTGTGCACTTACTCTCACACAGGGAGCAGGGGTACTGCAAGCTTCTTTGACACAAAGACAGGGTAGCATTGGGCACTTACTCTCACACACAGAGCAGGGGCACTGCAAGCTTCCCTGACACAAGGACATGGTAGCAGTGTGCACTTACTCTCACACACGGAGCAGGGGTACTGCAAGCTTCCCTAACACAAAGACAAGATAGCATTGTTCACTTACTCTCACATGAGAAGCAGGAGTACTGTAAGCTTCCAAGACACAAAGATGTGGTAGCAGTAGGCACTTACTCTCACACACGGAGCAGGGGTACTGCAAGCTTCCCTTACAAAAAGTTGTGGTAGCAGTGTGCACTTATTCTCACACACGGAGGAGTGGTACTGCAAGCTTCCCTGACACAAAGTAGTGTTAGCACACAAAGATGTGGTAGCAGTGTGCACTTACTCTCACACATTGAGGTGAGAGTAAGTGCTCAATGCTACCCCTTCTTTGTGTCAGGGAAGCTTGCAGTACCCCTGCTCCGTGTGTGAGAGTAAGTGCACACTGCTACAACGTCTTTGTGTCAGGGAAACTTGCAATACTCCTGCTCCATGTGTGAGAGTAAGTGCACACTGCTACCATGTCTTTGTGTCAGGGAAGCTTGCAGTATTCCTGCTCCATGTGTGAGAGTGAGTGCAAACTGGTACCACATCTTTGTGTAATGCAAGCTTGCAGTGCTCTGCTCTGTGTGTGAAAGTAAGTGCACATTGCTACCCCTTCTTTGTGTCAGGCAAGCTTGCAGTACTCCTTTTCTTTGTGTGAGAGCAACTGCACACTGCTACCACGTCTTTGTGTCAGGGAGGCTTGCAGTACTCCTTCTCTATGTGTGAGAGTAAGTGCAAACTGCTACCCTATCTTTGTGTCAGGGAAGCTTGCTGTACCCCTGCTCCGGCATGTGAGAGAAAGTGTACACAGCTACCAAGTCTTTGTGTCAGGGAAGCTTGCAGTACTCCTGTTCCGTGTGTGAGAGTAAGTGCACACTGCTTCCATGACTTTTTGTCTGTGAAGCTTGCAGTACCCCTGCTCTGTGTGTGAGAGTAAGTGCACACTGCTACCACATCTTTGTGTCAGGGAAGCTTGCAGTACCCCTGCTCAGATGCGAACCCAAGAATTATGGTGTTCACTCTTTTTAAGTGAGTCTCAAGGTCATCGTCTGTAAGATAGATGTCATCGACATATGATAATGCCTCATCATCATATATTTGTAGTAATTCTGTTACCCTTGCTGAGAATAATCCTGGGCTATTCTTGAATCCCTGTGGGAGTCAGCAAAATTGTTTTTGCAACCCCATTATTGAGAAAGCTTTCAAATATCTGCTTTCAGGTGCAATGTTTTGACAGAAGAATCCATTAGAGATATCTAATGTCGTTTTATTTTTTTTGCACACGATGTTGTTCATTAGTGCTGCACTGTGTGAGTTTTGTACTGCAAAAGTTTTGCAGCAGGAGTTTAGGTGTCTGTAGTCCAAAACTAGGCGATATGAATCATCTGGCTTGGAGACAGGAAACAAAGGATTGTTCATTTGGGAGGTGCATGTTTCAATCACCCCCTGGTATTCAAGTTGATCTAAAATCTCCCTGACTTGCTTTTTAGCTTCTTGCTTAATTGGGTACTGCCTTTGTGCAGTCGGTTGACATTTTAACTGGATTTTGTGAGGAGGAGAGTCCTCATCCCATCCTACATGATTTTTATATAATGCAGGGGCTTGGGCCACTGCCCATTTTCTTGCATATATGTATTTTTTGTGAATTGGGATATGATCAGAGAAGGCAGGCATAATCATTTCTTCGCCATGAGGGCACTCCCTGACAAACTCTGGTGGCCAATCTTTCTCAGCTAACAGAATGTCATAGCCTATAGAAAGTTTTTCCCAAAACAGACCTTTTATTTTCCTTGTTTTATCTCCCTCTAAACGTAATCTTATTTCATATAGTTTATGGGGTTTGCTAACTCGTGTGTCTGCCGTTTCCACCTGAATGTATTCATTCGTGTCCACTGTCTCCAGAAGATTCATCAGGATCTTGCGAGCTATGGTCAATTCTGCTGCGCTGTCTAGCATTGTCTGGGCCCACTCTCCGTTTTTCAGTTGTGTCCTCAGAATCCACTGCATGTTTAATTTTAATACTGGCTACCTTCTTTCTGGGAAATTGTGATTTTTTACTTTGATGAGCAGGTTCTTTGTCTTTGGACTTGACGTGCTCTTCTCTGTGTTCTGACCGTCCTCTTCTTTCCGATTTCTGTGAGGAATTCTGAAAAGATCGAGAGGGACGTGTATCAATATCTTGATATCTATCTGGTTTTCTTAATTTATCCCTGTCTCCAAGGCTGTATCTTTTCTCAGAGGGTTCCCTTTGGGGAGACTTGCCTCCTCGGCCAGGAAATCTTTCTCTCCGTTGAGGAGACCTTCCTCTGGACTGGAATCGTTTTTCCTTGGGAGTGGATTGTTTATTACCATCCCAACTCTTTTTTGGAGCATTTAGATTATTTTTTAATAAATGTTTTTTCAGGATTTTCAGTTAATTGGGGTTTTATTGGTTTCCCACCCAAACTATCTCTTCCTAGCTCTTCATAGGATTTTTCTACGATTCTGGCAAGTTCAAATGGTTGGTCTGTTATATCTGTCTCCTTCAATTTCTGGCGGATTGCCACACATGCTGCTTCTCCTTTTATGTTGGCCAATAATATAGCCGAGACCTGCTTGTCTTTTAGTCATTTCATACCCAGAGTTAAAGCAGGTTCTGGACCGTATTCGTTTAGAATTTGTCTTAGTACATCTGGTATGACCGCCATAGACGGAACACCATGTGTTTTGTGTAGATGGAAGCAAAGACCGTGCCCCAAGTGTCACAGTCCTCCACATGTGGTGCGACTCCCTTTGGGAGGCAGATAGTCAGAATTCTGTGTTTTTCATGAGGTGTAGTATTAGGAAATACTGCCTCTATTTGAGTTATTTTCTGAGCTAACCAGAATGGAATTTGTTCCCGTTTTATGGGTGTTTTACCAAGACATGATTGTATGTTCTGTGGTGTAATTTTGTTTGTATTCCCCTGATAAGGGGTCAGTTGTGGGATGTTAATTGCTGATTGGACTGTTGAAGTCTGCATGACATATTGGACCAATTGTCTATGTATTTTAATTAAAAGTTTTAGCTGAGCTAAAAGTTCCCGGTCCGACATTTTATCAATGTCTGGGTGTGGTGTGTAGCTGGCTAGAACCGGCCACGTGGCTCCTGGTCTACCTAGTGGACAGTGCCTGGTGATGTGATTTTGATGTTTTAGGGAGCCATTAAACCAGAGCAGGTGCTCTTGGTAAGTTAGTGGGATTTCAACGTCCTCGAAAGGAGTGTATACATCCGGAGGTTCCTCTATTTTGTAATAGTGGAAATCTTTTGTCACAGCGTGTGCTGCTGGAAATGTATCCATGAATAGAATACCTCTGTCTGCCGAAACTCATGTGCCTCTATCACGAATATGACCGTACCACCTCTTGGTGATAGTCCATTCTCTATAGGTTTAAGAGTTATAGTTCTTCTTATATTGACCAGAATGATTATAGCACCCGGGTCATTTTCTTGGATGGTTGTGTCATCCGCTAAGAGTCGAGCTGCTAATGCTTCTCTATCTCTTTCTTCTTCACCTTCCGTCATTTTACTGAAAGAAAGTTTTTTGTTGCAGATCAAGTTTCAAAGAAACAAAGATTAGGTGCACAATATTTTGGAACACTGTATCCTTCAACGTTGACTAAACCAAAAACTAACACATAGGATTCTCATCCTACTAAGTTCCGGCGGATATTAACCTTTCACCCACTCCAGACGTCTATTGGAGTTTTTACGGGAGAAAGGGGTCTGTGTGAAAAGCACGACTGAGTTACTCTAGTGTCTTGCGTTAGATTATCACCTTACCAAACGTTGGGCGCCATGTAGTGTCGTTCCTATATTCCCAATAGGCTCTGCGCATTGGAATAACATAAACAGCAGTGTAGACGTAGGACTGAGGTCATCTAGGTCTCTACTGACTATGTTAGACTTAGTTAGTTTTGCCAGCTAGCTCAGAGGTCACTAGAAACTTTCTCGAATGTTCAGGAAAGGGTTAACCGTCCTGATTTAGACAAGAAGGCATTAGTTTCTGACAACCGCATAAACATGACAACTTTGCTCCCTCAGAATAAAGAGTGTATCTCTAGAGTCCTGTGAAAACAATAGACGGCTATTTCACTCAGTCAGCAGTGCATACTTAGTTTCACCAGAATGCAGAGAAATAGAGAAACTGGCGTTTTCAATAAAAAGGTGTTATTTATTAAGCAGTCTTCTTTCTCATGCAAGAGAAATGAATTGCCACAATTGCAATACTTATTATAAAGTAAAGTGTGTACAGTAAAAGTAGTATTATGAAATAATACTGTAAAAGCATTGATATGGTTTCTTAGCCATATGATACTTTAAAATGGATAAAATATATACATAGATAAAAACATTGACTAACGAACTCAACTGGTGCTTCTAAGATACGCCTACCCCGGTATACCTGACCTAAGCCTAATACGTGGGAAGGAGTAAGTAAGTTGCAGTTTTAAGTTAAGTTAGGTTTTTGCCAAGTATCGGAATCAAGAATTCTCTCTAAGGTTTTAATCAGCTCCGTGCCTTGGTTATAGAATGAAGGAGGTCTTGTATCTCACTTCTCAGGACTCGATCTCCCAGCAACCCGAGAGGGTGACTTGGGAACACCGGAGCTGGATTTTCTCGGCTGGAGAAAAAGACAGTGTCTCTCTCAGTGCGTCAAATGGAGGGGCGTTTTCCTTTGGCTCTGGCAGCAGCTGGGCTCTCGGGCAAGTAGAACGTCGCTCTGCTCCCCACCACCGTGTGTTTGCTTAAGGCAAAGTTGGTATATTTATACCTGAAAGGTGCCGGGTTTGACGTAAGGTTGGACATAAGACGTCACTAAGAACTAACAGTTCTTTCTGTACACCAGGAGTTCTTGTGCAAATCGAAACAAAAGCAGGGGGAATTCCCGGGCTGCTGGAGGCTTGGTTTGTTTAAAGAACGCGTTGTGCTTTCTAGGAGTCTATGGTAGTAGCTTTGCCGTGTTTTGGACTGCATGGGCTATTACTAAATATGGATATGATTCTTATGCCTTTATAAGGATACTATTTGTTATAACCACATAGGGGCATGAATCGGGAATATCGAATTAGGGTCCTAGATAGAAATACAACAGCTTGCAGTACTCCTGCTCCGTGTGCGAGAGTAAGTGCAAAGTGCTACCACGTCTTTGTGTCAGGGAAGCTTGCAGTGCCCCTGTTCCATGTGTGAGAGTAAGTGCACACTGCTACCACATCCTTGTGTCAAGGAAGCTTGTGGTAATCCTGCTCCATGTGTGAGAGTAAGTGCACAATGCTACCCTGTCTTTTTTTCAGGGAAACTTTCAGTACTCCTGCTCCGTGTGTGAGAGTAAGTGCACACTGCTACCACATCTTTGTGTCTGGGAAGCTTGCAGTACTCCTGCTCCATGTGTGAGAGTAAGTGTACAATGCAAACATGTCGTCTTTGTGTCAGGAAGCTTGCAGTACCCCTGCTCCGTGTGTGAGAGTAAGTGCACACTGCTACCACAACTTTGTGTCTGGGAAGCTTGCAGTACCCCTGCTACATATGAGAGTGTAAGTGAACACTGCTACCATGTCTTTGTGTCAGGGAAGCTTGCAGTACTCCTGCTCCATGTGTGAGAGTAAATGCACACTGCTACCATTACTTTTTGTCAGGGAAGCTTGCAGTACCTCTGCTACATGTGTGAGAGTAAGTGCACACTGTTACCATGAATTTTTGTCAGGGAAGCTTCCAGTACCCCTGCTCCGTGTGTGAGAGTAGGTGCACACTGCTACCACATCTTTGTGTTATGGAAGCTTGCAGTACTCCTGGTTCACTGCTACCACATCTTTTTGTCAGGGAAGCTTGCAGTACTCCTGCTCCATGTGTGAGAGTAAGTGCAACTGCTACCCCGTCTTTGTGTCAGGGAAGCTTGCAGTACCCCTGCTTTGTGTGTGAGAGTAAGTACACACTGCTACCACATCTTTGTGTCAGGTAAGCTTCCAGTACTCCTGCTCCATGTGTGAGAGCAAGTGCGCACTGCTACTATGACTTTTTGTCAGGGAAGCTTGCAGTACTCCTGCTCCGTGTGTGAGAGTAAGTGCACACTGCTACCACGTCTTTGTGTCAGGGAATATTGCAGTACTCCTGCTCCGTGTGTGAGAGTAAGTGCACCATGTTAACATGTCTTTGTGTCATTGAAGCTTGCAGTACTCCTACTCCATGTGTGAGAGTAAATGCACACTGCTACCACGTCTTTGTGTCAGGGAAGCTTGCAGTACTCCTGCTCCGTGTGTGAGAGTAAGTGCACATTGGTACCACATCTTTGTGTCAATGACGCTTGCAGTACTCCTGCTCTGTATGTGAGAGTAAGTGCACACTTCTACCACAACTTTGCGTCAGCGAAGCTTGCAGTACTCCTGCTCTGTGTGTGAGAGTAAGTGCAGACTGCTATCATGTCTTTATATCAGGGAACCTTGCAGTACTCCTGCTCTGTATGTGAGATTAAGTACACACTGCTATCACATATTTGTGTAAGGGCAGCTTGGAGTACTCCTGCTCGATGTGTGAGAGTAAGTGCACATTAATACCACATCTTTTTGTCAGGTAAGCTTCCAGTACTCCTTCTCCATGTGTGAGAGCAAGTGCACACTGCTACTATGACTTTTGTCAGGGAAGCTTGCAGTACTCCTTCTCCATGTGTGAGAGCAAGTGCACACTGCTACTATGACTTTTGTCAGGGAAGCTTGCAGTACTCCTCCTCTGTGTGTGAGAGTAAGTGCACCATGTTAACATGTCTTTGTGTCATTGAAGCTTGCAGTACTCCTACTCCATGTGTGAGAGTAAATGCACACTGCTACCACATCTTTGTGTCAGGGAAGCTTGAAGTACTCCTGCTCGTGTGTGAGAGTAAGTGCACACTGCTACCACATCTTTGTGTCAGGGAAGCCTGCAGTACTCCTGCTCCGTGTGTGAAAGTAAGTGCACACTGCTACCACGTCTTTGTGTCAGAGAAGCTTGCAGTACTCCTGCTCCATGTGTGAGAGTAAGTGCACAATGCTAATACGTCTTTGTGTCAGGGAAGCTTGCACTACTCCTGCTCTGTGTGTGTGTGTGTGTGTGTGTGAAGCGTGCAGATCTGCCAAATCTCATGTACAAGGTATATATTTTAGTGAAGCTTGCAATATCCCGGCACTGTGTTTGTGAGGAAGTGCACAATGGTACCATTTGCAGTACTCCTGCTTTGTATGTGAGAGTAAGTGCACACCGCTACCCCGTCTTTGTGTCAGGGAAGCTTGCAGCACCCCTGCTCCGTTTGTGAGAGTAAGTGAACACTGCTACCACATCTTTGTGTCAGGGAAACTTGCAGCACCCCTGCTCCGTGTGTGAGAGTAAGTGAACACTGCTACCACATCTTTGTGTCAGGAAAGCTTGCAGTACCCCTGCTACGTGTGAGAGTGTAAGTCCACACTGCTACCACATCTTTGTGTCAGGGGAGCTTGCAGTACTCCTGCTCCATGTGTGAGAGTAAGTGCACAATGCTACCTTGTCTTTTTGTCAGGGAAGGTTGCAGTACTCCTGCTCCGTGTGTGAGCGTAAGTGCACGCTGCTACCATGTCTTTGTGTCAGGGAAGCCGGCAGTACTCCTGCTCCATGTGTGAGAGTAAGTTCACACTCCTACCCTGTCTTTGTGTCAGGGAAGCTTGCAGCACCCCTGCTCCGTGTGAGAGTGTAAGTGCACACTGCTACCACATCTTTGTGTCAGGGGAGCTTGCAGTACTCCTGCTCCATGTGTGAGAGTAAGTGCACAATGCTACCCTGTCTTTTTGTCAGGGAAACTTGCAGTACCCCTGCTCTGTGTGTGAGAGTAAGTGCACACTGCTACCACGTCTTTGTGTCAGAGAAGCTGTTAGACGGACCGGGAGGGTCGGCCGAGGTTACGGGGAGAGGTCTCCAGGGAGAGCCGTCTCCAACGACTGTACAGACAAGTAACTTCCCCCCCACAGACGAACACCACACAAGTTTGAAGGTTAACGAGACTTTATATGCAATTCTTAGGTTACGATGATGGATACAAGGAGGTCTGGACTCAGGGGTCCCCTCGGTTCTAGTCTCTGGTTTAGGAAAGGGGTAGCGGGACAGTCTTTGTTACCAATGAGTGGAAAATAGCTCTCAATCCTCGAGCTCGGCGTTCTAGATGATCGGGCCGCGGCGGAGCCAGGCAGGTCCCGAGATGGACGAAGGAAAACGACGGTCCGCGGCGGAGCCTGCAGGTCCCGGTGAAGGTGGCGATTACAACGGTCCGCGGCCACGCCAGCAGGTCCCGACGACGATGAAGGTGATGAAGATTACGAAGGCTGTGGCAGCGCCAACAGGCAGGACGATGGTGCACAAGACAGGGTTATGGCAACGCCAGTAGTCCGTCCAGGATGAGTTCCTCTTTACGTCTCTCGACTCCAAGATACAACTGCCTTCCTGCTCTGGAGCGGCCCCAGTTATAGGGCTGGTGTGCTTTGATGTCCGGACCCTCGCACTTGGAGGTCGGGAGGTCCGGGATGAGGGAGTCCAGACACACAGCAGGGAGGTGGAGCCAGTGCCCGGGGAGGCGATGGGTGAGCGGCACTGGGCGGGGGAGAGCCATCGACACCTCTTTCTCCCATTGACTTGCCAAGTAGCCCGCTCACCTCCTGGGTGGAGGGTGGTGCCGGGATGTCTGAGGCCTGGCCAGGCCCAGGGTTGAGGTCGGCCGGAGGCCAGGCGGCCACGTGGTGGAGTGTCCAAGATGGCGCCCCGGGATGGGCGCGTAGACTGGCAGTGGATCGGGCCCACGAGGTTGACATACTCGAGGGCAGGGGTCCCTGAGGGGACGGAGGCCGTGCAAGAGTGGTGTGTGGTTCCTGCGGGACCGGGCTGAAGCCGGGTCGGGCTGGGGGAGAGCGGCCTTCCATGTGGCCTGTCCAACATGCGTCCCCCCCAGCTGAAGGCGGGGAGAGTTACCCATCCTCTTGGGGACTCTCCTCGTCGAGGCGGAAGAACCGGGACAGGCCATCCGCGTTGGCGTGATCTGGCCCGGGCCGGTGTTCGACTGTGAAGTCCATCCCTTGTAGGGAGATGGACCAGCGTAGTAACTTTGGGTTTTCCCCCCGCATCTGCATCAGCCACTGCAGGGGTCGGTGATCGGTCTGTACCCGAAAGTGTGTGCCAAACAGGTAGGGCCGGAGCTTCTTGAGGGCCCATACCACAGCGAAGGCCTCCCGCTCTATGGTGCTCCAGCGCTGTTCTCGCGGTAGGAGTCGTCTGCTAATGAAGGCCACCGGCTGATCCAGGCCTTCGGGGTTCACTTGGGACAGGACTGCCCCAATGCCATGGTCAGAGGCATCCGTCTGGACGATGAACTCCCGGCTGTAGTCGGGGGCCTGGAGCACCGGGGCAGAGCACATGGCGGCTTTCAATTGTTCAAAGGCAGCTTGACACTCTGGGGTCCAGTTGACTTTCTTGGGCTGGTTTTTCGACGTGAGTTCTGTGAGGGGTCCCACTATAGTACCATAGTCTTTCACGAACCTTCGGTAGTAGCCTGTGAGGCCCAGGAAGGCTCGTACCTCGGTCTGTGTGACGGGGGACTGCCATGACTGGATGGCGGCAATTTTTAGCTGCAGAGGGGCCACCAGCCCGCTTCCCACCTGGTGCCCGAGGTAGGTTACAGATCCTTGTCCAATTTGACACTTGCTGGCCTTGATCGTGAGGCCAGCCCGCTGTAGGGCTTGCAGCACTGCTCGGAGGTGGTGGAGGTGCTCGGACCAATGGTGGCTGTACACAGCGATGTCGTCTAGGTAGGCGGCGCTGAATCCTTCGAGCCCCGCCAGGACCTGGTTGACGAGCCGTTGGAATGTCGCTGGGGCGTTCTTCATGCCGAAGGGCATGACGGTGAAATGGTAATGGCCATCGGGTGTGGAAAAAGCCGAACGTTCTTGCGCCCGGGGTGTGAGGCCGATCTGCCAGTAGCCCGCCGTCAGGTCGAAGATACTGAGGTAGCGGGCAGCTCCCATGCGGTCGATCAGTTCATCTGCCCGGGGGATGGGATGTGCGTCTGTTCGGGTGACCGCGTTCAAGCCCCGGTAGTCGACACAGAACCGAAGTTCCGGGGTGGTGCCGGGGGTGGCCGCTTTGGGGACCAGCACGACAGGGCTGGCCCAGGGGCTGTCCGAGGCCTCGATGACCCCAAGTGTGAGCATCTTGGCTACTTCTTCCTGGATGCAGGCCCGTACCCGATCTGGCACGCGGTAGGCCCGGTGGCGGATAGGGGGGCTGTCCCCCGTATCTACATCGTGCACACACCAGGAAGTGACACCTGGGGTGAGGGAGAACAGGCTGGCGAACTGTGAGAGGAGAGCTTGACATTCCTGACGTTGCTCTCCGGTGAGGGTCTCCGAGAGTCGGACCCCATCCGCGGAGCCGTCTTGTTCCCGAGTCCGTAGGAGGTCAGGGAGGGGCTCGGAGTCTTCTTCCACCCCAGTGTCTGTGGCCATCAGGAGGCTGAGTTCTGTACGCACAAAGTGGGGCTTCAGTCTGTTAGCGTGGAGGACCCGGAGTGGGTTCCGGGAGGACTCCATGTCGATGAGATAGGTGGCAGGGCCCTTGCGCTCGATTACCTTGAAGGGCCCCGTCCATTTGTCTTGTAGCGCACATGGCTCGGTGGGGGACATCACCCATACCTGTTGCCCAGGTTCAAATTCAATGGATGAGGCATTCCGGTCATACCACTTTTTCATGTCCTCTTGACTGGCCTCTAGGTTGGCTTTTGCTAGTTCCCGGAACCGCCGGGTCTGGTTGCGGAGGGTTAAGAGATACCGGAAGACATCTGGAGGGTTCTTTGACGGAGGCAGCTCCCAGCCTTCTTTGACGAGACTGAGCGGCCCTCGCACTGGGTGTCCATACAGCAGTTCAAACGGGCTGAAGCCCAGGGATTTCTGGGGGACCTCTCGATACGCGAAGAGGAGGCACGGCAGCAGCACATCCCACTGGCGACGGAGGGGCTCTTCCAACCCCCCGATCATCCCCTTTAGCGTGCGGTTGAACCGCTCAACGAGTCCGTTCCCCTGAGGGTGATAGGGGGTCGTGAATCGGTAGGTGACCCCGCACTGTTGCCAGAGGGACTTCATGTATTTGGAAATAAAGTTCGTGCCTCTGTCGCTGACGACTTCTCGGGGGAAGCCCACACGGGAGAAGATCCCCATCAGGGCCCGGCCGACTACCGGGGCGGTCACAGTCCGCAGGGGGACAGCCTCAGGGTAGCGGGTGGCGTGGTCCACCAGCACCAAGATGAATCGATGGCCTTGTTTTGTGCGTGGGTCCAGGGGCCCCACAATGTCTATTCCGACTCTCTCAAACGGGGTAGTGACCACGGGAAAAGGTTGTAGGGGGGCCTTCAGTTTGCGGCCGCTCTTCCCACTGGCTTGGCACGTGGGGCAAGATCGGCAATGCCGGTGCACATCGTTCCTCATTTTGGGCCAGAAGAAGTGGGTCACTAGGCGACTGTAGGTTTTATCTTGTCCCAGGTGTCCTGCCAGGGGGACATCGTGGGCCAGGTTTAACAGGAAGTCTCTAAAACGGAGGGGCACCACTAGTACTCGGTTGCTCCCCAGCTCGGCGATTCTTTGCTCGCTGTACAGCAGATCATTGTCCCAGTAGACCCAATGCGTTCCGGGGGTATCCCCTGCGCTTTGGGCGAGCGCTTGCTGGCGGAGTCCCTCGAGGGAGGGACAGGTCTTCTGTTCTTGGCGAAATTGTTCTTGCGTGGGCCCTCCCTCTTGAGGCCACTGGTCGAGGTTAGCGAGGTCGGTAGGTTGAGCTGGTTCGGAGGGAATGTCACGGTCGGTGTTTTCGGCTGGGGCGACCGGAGGCGGTGGCGCCGGCCATTCGGGTTCTTCTGGGCGGTGATTGGCACGGGCGGCCATGGAACGGGTGGTGACGCACGCCCAGTCTGGGACGCCCAACATCCCCAGGTGTTCTCTTCGCTCCACGGCGGCCCACGGAGAGCTTTCAAGGTCATTGCCCAGGAGGCAGTCTACGGGGGCATCGTCTCGGACCGTTACTTTCAACATGCCGGAGACCCCCCCCCATTCGAAGGGGACGCAGGCCATCCGGCACAGGCTTTCCGAGTTATCGGCTGATCGTACAGGGCAGAGAATGTTCGGTAGATATTGTTCTGGGGCCACCAGGTGACAGCGGACGGCTGTTACACTGGCCCCGGTGTCACGAAGGGCTTCGGCCTGGCGTCCATTGATGCTCACCCATTGGCTGTACTTCTGGGTGTTAGCGGGTAGGGGGACCCGCGGGACCATGTCTTTCCCCCCTAAGCAGGCTAGAGCCATGGCGGCTGGCTCCCACTCTTGATGCTCTTGTTCGTATTCTTCCTGCTCCTCGGAGATCTGTTCTTCCCCTAGGGCTGCAGCGGCCACTTGGCGGGGTCTTGGGCTCTGGTACTGCGGGCAGTTTGGGTCGTTCGCATAGTGGCCGACTCGTTGACATCGGTGACACGTGACATTGGCTCTGTACCCCGGTCGCGCTGGGGTGCTGCCCCGGTTGGCCGGGGGGGTGGTGCTGGTAGTGGGGGCGACCGGAGCGTTGTCTCTTCCTCGCCCTTGGCCCCCTCCTCCTCCTCTGGGTCGGTGCTGACCATTGTTGTTCCGGTTCTGTTCGTAGACCCATTCCGGCCTACTCTGGTGATCTCCCACCGGTCAGCTTCGGCTGCGAGCTGCCGGGGATCCGTTAACTTGCTGTCGAGGAGGTGCTGGCGGAGTTCAATGAAGCAATTGTTCGACAGATGCTCCCATACCATCAGATTAAATAGTTGCTCGTAGGTCGTGACGTTGCTACCTCTGATCCAGCCCTCGAAGGCTCGGCTGAAGTATGTTACATAGTCCACCCAAGTTGTACCCGGGATGCGGGTGCAGTCTCGGAACCTCTGACGGTACATCTCGGGTGTGAGGCCATAGCGTGTGAGGAGTGCCGCTTTCATATGGTCGTAGGAGGTCATCTGGTGGTCCGGGAGCTGTAGCAGGGTGTCGCGGCCCTCATTGAGGAATCTTCCCCATAGACCGGCTCCCCAGTCGCTTCTATCGATCCGGTGTGCGGTCATAGCGATTTCATAGGCCTTAAACCATTGCTGGATGTCGTCTTCTCTGAAATATTCTCGGACAACATCCTTGGGGATGTGTACCTTTTTCTCAGTGGTCCCTGAGGTGGGGGGTCGCTCGGGCACCCCTGCTTCTTTATTCTGTTTGCGTAGGTTGATCTCGGCTAGGTTCCGTTCGTGTTCGTACGCTAGTTTCTTTTCCTCGAGCTCCCTTTGTCTCTGTTTCTCCTCTCTTTCTTCTCGGAGACGCAGGTGCTCTAAGTTGATTTTTTGTTCGGCCAGCTTAAGTTCAACGTCCATTTTGAGTCGGGCCATTTCCAGCTCGTGTAGTCGGGTTCTTTCTCTTTCCTGGATCTCGTCTTGCGAGAGACCCGTTCTTTGTCCTTCAGGGGCCGTGGTCGTTTTTTCTGCGGTGCTTTGATCAGGGGTTCCGGCAGCCCCGGTCTCTGCCCAAGCTTCTAGGGCATGCTTAAAATCGTCCTTGGTACTCAGTCCGGTGGTAGCGATACCCAGTTCGATGCAGAATTGTTTTAGTTCACGATGGTGGTACTCCTCCAATTTCTCCATTTGGAATTTCTCGGTTGATCCGCTTTCTTTCGTGGTCATTGTGACTTCGTTGTGGGGTGAGCTACTCTCTGTACGTTTATGCGGTGATTCGGATCGCGCCGCTGGCCACCAATGTTAGACGGACCGGGAGGGTCGGCCGAGGTTACGGGGAGAGGTCTCCAGGGAGAGCCGTCTCCAACGACTGTACAGACAAGTAACTTCCCCCCCACAGACGGACACCACACAAGTTTGAAGGTTAACGAGACTTTATATGCAATTCTTAGGTTACGATGATGGATACAAGGAGGTCTGGACTCAGGGGTCCCCTCGGTTCTAGTCTCTGGTTTAGGAAAGGGGTAGCGGGACAGTCTTTGTTACCAATGAGTGGAAAATAGCTCTCAATCCTCAAGCTCGGCGTTCTAGATGATCGGGCCGCGGCGGAGCCAGGCAGGTCCCGAGATGGACGAAGGAAAACGACGGTCCGCGGCGGAGCCTGCAGGTCCCGGTGAAGGTGGCGATTACAACGGTCCGCGGCCACGCCAGCAGGTCCCGACGACGATGAAGGTGATGAAGATTACGAAGGCTGTGGCAGCGCCAACAGGCAGGACGATGGTGCACAAGACAGGGTTACGGCAACGCCAGTAGTCCGTCCAGGATGAGTTCCTCTTTACGTCTCTCGACTCCAAGATACAACTGCCTTCCTGCTCTGGAGCGGCCCCAGTTATAGGGCTGGTGTGCTTTGATGTCCGGACCCTCGCACTTGGAGGTCGGGAGGTCCGGGATGAGGGAGTCCAGACACACAGCAGGGAGGTGGAGCCAGTGCCCGGGGAGGCGATGGGTGAGCGGCACTGGGCGGGGGAGAGCCATCGACACCTCTTTCTCCCATTGACTTGCCAAGTAGCCCGCTCACCTCCTGGGTGGAGGGTGGTGCCGGGATGTCTGAGGCCTGGCCAGGCCCAGGGTTGAGGTCGGCCAGAGGCCAGGCGGCCACGTGGTGGAGTGTCCAAGATGGCGCCCCGGGATGGGCGCGTAGACTGGCAGTGGATCGGGCCCACGAGGTTGACATACTCGAGGGCAGGGGTCCCTGAGGGGACGGAGGCCGTGCAAGAGTGGTGTGTGGTTCCTGCGGGACCGGGCTGAAGCCGGGTCGGGCTGGGGGAGAGCGGCCTTCCATGTGGCCTGTCCAACAGAAGCTTGCACTACTCCTGCTCCATGTGTGAGAGTGAGTGCACACTGCCACAATGTCTATGTGTCAGGGAAGCCTGCAGTACCCCTGCTCCGTGAGTGAGAGTAAGTGCACACTGCTACCACGGTTTTGAGTCAGGGAAACTTGCAGTACTCCTGCTCCCTGTGTGAGAGTAAGTTCACCCTACTACCCCATCTTTGTGTCAGGGAAGCTTGCAGCACCCCTGCTCCATGTGTGAGAGTAAGTGCACACTGCTACCACATCTTTGTGTCAAGGAAGCTTGCAGTACCCATGCTACGTGTGAGAGTGTAAGTGCACACTGCTACCACATCTTTGTGTCAGGGAAGCTTGCAGTACTCCTGCTCCATGTGTGAGAGTAAATGCACACTGCTACCATGAATTTTTGTCAGGGAAGCTTGCAGTACTCCTGCTCCGTGTGTGAGAGTAAGTGCACACTGCTACCACGTCTTTGTGTCAGGGAATATTGCAGTACTCCTGCTCCGTGTGTGAGAGTAAGTGCACCATGTTAACATGTCTTTGTGTCATTGAAGCTTGCAGTACTCCTACTCCATGTGTGAGAGTAAATGCACACTGCTACCACGTCTTTGTGTCAATGAAGCTTGCAGTACTCCTGCTCCGTATGTGAGAGTAAGTGCACACTGCTACCACAACTTTGCATCAGTGAAGCTTGCAGTACTCCTGCTCCGTGTGTGAGAGTAAGTGCACACTGCTACCATGTCTTTATATCAGGGAACCTTGCAGTACTCCTGCTCTGTATGTGAGATTAAGTACACACTGCTATCACATATTTGTGTAAGGGCAGCTTGGAGTACTCCTGCTCGATGTGTGAGAGTAAGTGCACATTAATACCACATCTTTTTGTCAGGTAAGCTTCCAGTACTCCTTCTCCATGTGTAAGAGCAAGTGCACACTGCTACTATGACTTTTTGTCAGGGAAGCTTGCAGTACTCCTGCTCCATGTGTGAGAGTAAGTGCACACTGCTACCACGTCTTTGTGTCAGGGAATATTGCAGTACTCCTGCTCCGTGTGTGAGAGTAAGTGCACCATGTTAACATGTCTTTGTGTCATTGAAGCTTGCAGTACTCCTACTCCATGTGTGAGAGTAAATGCACACTGCTACCACATCTTTGTGTCAGGGAAGCTTGCAGTACTCCTGCTCGTGTGTGAGAGTAAGTGCACACTGCTACCACGTCTTTGTGTCAGGGAAGCCTGCAGTACTCCTGCTCCATGTCTGAGAGTAAGCGCACACTGCTACGTCGTCTTTGTGTCAGTGAAGATTGCAGTACCCCTGCTCCGTGTGTGAAAGTAAGTGCACACTTCTACCACGTCTTTGTGTCAGAGAAGCTTGCAGTACTCCTGCTCCATGTGTGAGAGTAATTGCACAATGCTAATACGTCCTTGTGTCAGGGAAGCTTGCACTACTCCTGCTCTGTGTGTGTGTGTGTGTGTGAAGCGTGCAGAGCTGCCAAATCTCCTGTACAAGGTCTTTATTTTAGTGAAGCTTGCAGTATCCCGGCACTGTGTTTGTGAGGAAGTGCACAATGGTACCATTTGCAGTACTCCTGCTTTGTGTGTGAGAGTAAGTGAACACTGCTAAAACATCTTTGTGTCAGGGAAGCTTGCAGTACCCCTGCTACGTGTGAGAGTGTAAGTGCACACTGCTACCACATCTTTGTGTCAGGGAAGCTTGCAGTACTCCTGCTCCATGTGTGAGAGTAAGTGCACAATGCTACCTTGTCTTTTTGTCAGGGAAGGTTGCAGTACTCCTGCTCCGTGTGTGAGCGTAAGTGAACACTGCTACCACATCTTTGTGTCAGGGAAGCTTGCAGCACCCCTGCTCTGTGTGTGAGAGTAAGTGAACACTGCTACCCCATCTTTGTGTCAGGGAAGCTTGCAGCACCCCTGCTCCGTTTGTGAGAGTAAGTGAACACTGCTACCACATCTTTGTGTCAGGTAAGCTTGCAGCACCCCTGCTCTGTGTGTGAGAGTAAGTGAACACTGCTAAAACATCTTTGTGTCAGGGAAGCTTGCAGTACCCCTGCTACGTGTGAGAGTGTAAGTGCACACTGCTACCACATCTTTGTGTCAGGGAAGCTTGCAGTACTCCTGCTCCATGTGTGAAAGTAAGTGCACAATGCTACCTTGTCTTTTTGTCAGGGAAGGTTGCAGTACTCCTGCTCCGTGTGTGAGCGTAAGTGCATGCTGCTACCATGTCTTTGTGTCAGGGAAGCCAGCAGTACTCCTGCTCCATGTGTGAGAGTAAGTGCACACTCCTACCCTGTCTTTGTGTCAGGGAAGCTTGCAGCACCCCTGCTCCGTGTGAGAGTGTAAGTGCACACTGCTACCATATCTTTGTGTCAGGGAAGCTTGCAGTACTCCTGCTCCATGTGTGAGAGTAAGTGCACAATGCTACGCTGTCTTTTTGTCAGGGAAACTTGCAGTACCCCTGCTCCGTGAGTGAGAGTAAAGTGCACACTGCTACCATGGTTTTGAGTCAGGGAAACGTGCAGTACTCCTGCTCCATGTGTGAGAGTAAGTGTACACTGCTACCATGACTTTTTGTCAGAGAAGCTTGCAGTACCCCTGCTCCATGTGTGATAGTAAGTGCACACTGCTAACACTACTTTGTGTCAGAGAAGCTTGCAGTACTCCTGCTCTGTCCGTGAGAGTAAGTGCACACTGCTACCACAACTTTGTGTCAGGCAAGCTTGCAGTACTCCTGCTCCGTGTGTGAGAGTAAGTGCACACTGCTACCACGTCTTTGTGTCAGGGAAGCTTGCAGTGCCCCTGTTCCGTGTGTGAGAGTAAGTGCACACTGCTACCACATCTTTGTGTCAAGGAAGCTTGTGGTACTCCTGCTCCATGTGTGAGAGTAGTGCACAATCCTACCCTGTCTTTTTGTCAGGGAAACTTGCAGTACCCCTGCTCCGTGTGTGAGAGTAAGTGCACACTGCTACCACGTCTTTGTGTCAGGGAAGCTTGCAGTGCCCCTGTTCCGTGTGTGAGAGTAAGTGCACACTGCTACCACGTCTTTGTGTCTGGGAAGCTTGCAGTACACCTGCTCCGTGTGTGAGAGTAAGTGTACAATGCAAACACGTCTTTGTGTCAGGAAGCTAGCAGTACCCCTGCTCCGTGTGTGAGCGTAAGGGCACACTGCTACCACATCTTTGTGTCAGGGAAGCTTGCCCTACTCCTGCTCTGTGTGTGAAGCTTGCAGATCTGCCAAATGTCCTGTACAAGGTATTTATTTTAGTGAATCTTGCAGTACTCCTGCTCCGTGTGTGTGAGTAAGTGCACATTGATACCATGTCTTTGTGTCAGGGAAGCTTGCAGTGCTCCTGCTCCATGTGTGAGAGTAATTGCACACTGCTACCATGACTTTTTGTCAGGGAAGCTTCCAGTACCCCTGCTCCGTGTGTGAGAGTAAGTGCACACTGCTACCACGTCTTTTTGTTATGGAAGCTTGCAGTACTCCTGGTCGTGTGTGAGAGTAAGTGCTCAATGCTACCCCGTCTTTGTGTCAGGGAAGCTTGCAGTACCCCTGCTCCATGAGTGAGAGTAGGTGCACACTGCTACCACGTCATTGTGTCATGGAAGCTTGCAGTACCCCTGCTCTGTGTGTGAGAGTAAGTGCACACTGCTACCACGTCTTTGTGTCAGAGAAGCTTGCACTACTCCTGCTCCATGTGTGAGAGTGAGTGCACACTGCTACCACGTCTTTTTGTCAGGGAAGCTTGCAGTACCCCTGATCCGTGAGTGAGAGTAAGTGCACACTGCTACCACGATTTTGTGTCAGGGAAACTTGCAGTACTCCTGCTCCCTGTGTGAGAGTAAGTTCACCCTGCTACCCCGTCTTTGTGTCAGGGAAGCTTGCAGCACCCCTACTCCGTGAGTGAGAGTAAGTGCACACTGCTACCACGTCTTTGTGACAGAGAAGCTTGCACTACTCCTGCTCCATGTGTGAGAGTGAGTGCACACTGCTACCACGTCTTTGTGTCAGAGAAGCTTGCAGTACTCCTGCTCCGTGTGTGAGAGTGAGTGCACACTGCTACCACGTCCTTGTGTCAGGGAAGCTTGCAGTACCCCTGCTCCGTGAGTGAGAGTAAGTGCACACTGCTACCATGTCTTTGTGTCGTGGAAGCTTGTAGTATCCCTGATCCGTGTGTGAGAGTAAGTGCACACTGCTACCACGTCTTTGTGTCAGAGAAGCTTGCAGTACTCCTGCTCCGTGTGTGAGAGTAAGTGCACACTGCTACCACATCTCTGTGTCAGGGAAGCTTGCAGCACCCCTGCTCCATGTGTGAGAGTAAGTGCACACTGCTACCACATATTTGTGTCAGGGAAGCTTGCAGTACTGCTGCTCCATGTGTGAGAGTAAGTGCACACTGCTACCATGATTTTTTGTCAGGGAAGCTTGCAGTACCTCTGCTACATGTGTGAGAGTAAGAGCACACTTCTTTTTTTTTTTATATATATTTTAAATTATATTGTTTTATGCAAGGAAATACAGCAGTGGACAAAAAAAAAGAACAATGCCAAACATAAATATAAGATTACATACAGACTCAAGAGAACAAAGGAAATTAAATCCATTCCGCAATTGGCGCCCATATTTTCTTTCCCAAAGCCCTTCTTTTAAACCTCTTAGACTGATAAATAGCAGGCTCCATGTTGTACATAAACAATATTTTTTCTCGCCAGTTAAAAAAAGAAGGAGGTTCATAGTTGATCCACTCCCTAGTAATGCATGCTCTGGCTACTGCCATACAAATGAAAAGAAAACCAGTTAGTGGTTTAGATCTTGAAGTGCTAGAGTCTATACCTATTATCAGTAGCTCTGCAGTTACCCTGATGTCACAATTAAGAACAGAAGAAAAAAACATTTCAATTTGATGAAAAAAATCCCCAAACTTAGGGCATTGAAAAAACATGTGTATGTCGTTAGCTGCATACAAACCACAGCGGTTACATTTCGTTCCCACCGTCGTACTCCATTTAACCACTTTGCTAGGCGTGTAGTAGAGGTCGTGTATACACATAAAATGTTGGGATTTCATCATCCCGGTAATTAAGATTTCAGACGCTAATTTAACAGATTCTAGAACATCGATATCCGGGATCCCTAATTTGCTAACCCATTTCAACTGACAATGCTCTAAGTCATCCCCAAATTCCTGAATAATAATTAAAAAAAAAAACCCATTTTTAAAAGCGCCTGGCTACAACAAAACAGTGTGTCCCCGCGCTGAATACTGCTAAATTGCCCGAGGAGCGAGCGAGAGAAGCCAAAAAGGTACAGAGGGGTGAAAATGGAATTATACCGGGGGAAAAAGAAAAGTTTTGAGTTTTCCCCAGAACCTAGGGGCATATTATCAAGGGGGTTTATCTCTGCTTTTTTGGCTTTAAAAGCCAAGAAAGCGGAGATAACATTATCTCCCTATTACCTAGCTGTCGCTAACACCAGTTAGCGACAGCTAGTAGGAGATAGCGACCATCTTGGGCCCCACTTTGCATGTCAGTGATATTTATCACTAATGACATGCAAAGTGGGCGTGCCAAGATGTTAGCGACTGAAAACAGTCGCTAACATCGCTATCTCCTATTACCAACTTTTGGAGATATTTGCGCTAAGCGCAAATATCTCCAAAAGCTAACACCTGCCCTGAGCAGTTCTTAGCCATGTTATCCAATGGGAGGTGGATAACATGGCTAAGAGCATTAGCTCGGTAATGCATGAATATCGCTGACTTTTCAGCGATATTCATGCTTTGCGGCGATTTCTATCGCATTTGCGTTAAACCTTGGTAATACCTAGGTTTATTTGCGGTAAAAATCGCCGCAGCTCAGCGGTAAATTTTTGTCTCTAACCAAGCAATAGCGATAATTATCGCTATTGCTTGGTAATATGCCCCCTAGTTTCCGAGGGTTCCATCCTAAGATCGAGCGGGAGTTCGTTCCAGCATTTGGAGGCCAGGTATCTGAACGAACACCCACCCATCCTGGCTCTGGTGACTTTGGGGAGTTTAAACAACATCGTTCCGGATGATCTCATGTTCCTCATGGGACGATGTATGGTGAAAAGATTTTTCAGGTAGTTCGGACCTTTTCCATGGGCAATACGATGCACAAAGCAGAGGGACTTGAATTTTATTCGCTCCTTGATGGGGAGCCAGTGGAGTTTAGCCAACGCGGTTTTTCCAGATGCTCTACGAGGGAGTCTGAGCACAAGGCGAGTGGCGGCATTTTGAGCACATTGAAGCTGGTGAAGGCCTTTTTTGCTCAAACCCAAAAGCAGCGCATTCCCATAATCGAGGTGGGGGGTCACCAAGGCGTGGACTATGGTCTTTCTGGATTCGATGGGGAGGATGTCTAAGACCTTGCGGAGAACTTTCAGTGTGCTGAAACACCTGGCTGTCACTTTGCTGATCTGGGATTTATAGGAGAGATTAGAGTCAAGTGTAATGCCGAGATTGCGCACTGAGTCCACAGGGCAAGGTGGGATACCTAGTTCCGCAGGCCACCACAAGTGTGACCATGCTGAGGCGGATTTCCCTACTACCAGCAGTTCAGTTTTGTCGCCGTTAAGGCGCAGGCAATTGCTGTTCATCCATGCTGCCACTGATGACAGACAGTTGGAGAAATTGGTGGCATCTTCTCTGTGGTCAGGCGTGAGCTTGAACATCAGTTGGGTGTCATCAGCGTAGCTGGCAATGCCCACCCCAAATGCTTCCACTATGCGAGCCAGGGGTTCCATGTAGATATTAAATAAGGTAGGGCTCAGACTCGAGCCCTGTGGAACCCCGTGGCTTGCTTTCCTAAGAGAGGATTTAAAAGGGGGGCAATGCAACTGGAAGCCCCTGTCTGCCAAGAAGGACTTAATCCAGGCTAATGCCCGTCCCTCCACACCCATATCGGATAGCCGAGACAGCAGCGTTGAGTGCAGCACGGTGTCAAAGGCTGCACTAAGATCTAATATAACCAACGCTGCTGTCTCTCCTGCATCCACTATTTTCCTAAGGCACTCAGTGGAAAAGAGTAGGGCTGACTCCGTGGAGTAGCCAGCTCTGAAACCCGATTGGGTGGGGTGTAGGAGAGATTGTTCCTCCAGATATCTCATGAGCTGTCTATTCACCACCTTTTCCACAATCTTTGCACAAAAGGGAAGAAGGGAAATGGGGTGGAGATTTTGGAATTGGGAAATGTGGATGTTCGATTTCTTGTTGAGGGGAATGACCTGTATCGTTTTCCAAGCATCCAGTACTAGACATTCTTGGAAAGAAAGTGATACAATGAGACTGATCTGATCAATTATCATATTCTCCATAACTCCTTTAAAGCGGGTCGGGGGACAGACATCGCAAGGCGATCCAGATCGAATGCTGTTGACAATGCTTAATAATTCCTGTCTCTCAGGGGTAATAAAGCATGTGAGACGAGAATTCCCCGTGTGGGTGTTTTCGGTTTCTGTAGGTTTGCTTGAGAGGTTCTCGTCCTTAGTAAAGGTAGCATGGATTTTATCGATCTTGCCGACAAAAAAATCGGCAATATCGTCACACAGTTCTTTGGAGTATGCATCTTGGGCATCAAGTCTAGTCGGGACCGTAAGTTCTCTATAGATGGTGAAAAGTTCTTTGGTGGAGTTGTCCGCTTGTTCGATTCTGTTCTTGAGGTGGCAGCTTTTTTCAGATCTAACCAATTCATGATATTTATTCAGTTCCCTTTTATAATGTAATTTATCCTCTGGGTTATAGTTTTTCCTCCAGCTGCGTTCCAATTTTTTGCATCTGGCTTTGGCTAATCTAAGGTTTTCCGAAAACCAGGGGGCGGGTTTAGATTGCCTAGCAGGGGGCTTGGATGTCCAGGGAGCTATCACATCCAGAGCATTAGTCACCCATTTTCCAAGTCTCCTGAAGAGAGCTACTTTGGCGAGGGAGATTTTCACGTAGGGCGCGTTGAAATGCCTCTTGATTAAAACATTTCCGTTTTCTCTGCTTCACAGGGAGGGGATTGGTAACTCTATTATCTGGAGGCGTAGTATCAATAGAAAACGGGATGATATAGTGATCTGACCAGGTTATTCTGACTGGGGAATCAAACACAAATAAAGAATGCCTATCGGAGTTTTTCTATGCAATTGTTCCATAAGGGGGACTTTGCTCATACTAACATCAGTAATGGAGGAAGAGCTTTGAAGAAAACTGCGGATCTGAAGGTATTTAAAAAAAAGATTTTTGGTTAACAAAAGCTTATCCTGAAGTTCCTGAAACGAAGCAAGTTGGCCATTAATATATAAATCACCCAAATAGCGTATTCGTTTCTGCTCCCATCTAATAGTAATTAAGTCACAGAAAATCGTAGCTGGTAAAAGACCGGGAGCAGCAGTCGGCGTATAGGCATTCAATTTGCTTAATCCCAAATGGTTCCGAACTTTTAGCCACACACCAAAAGCTGCCTTCAGCGTCTTAAATTTGATTTTCTTGTGATAACTAGGTTCAATCACCTTAAGAAAGCAAGGTTTGGCTTTTTCACCCATAATCATTTCGAAAATTGAAGGTGTTTGAAAGAAAGGAATACAGGCTCTATCACCGATTATCAGTGGGGTGATGTATTGAAGTGTTGCCGCTAGGTAATAGAGCACAAAATACGGGACATTCCACCCCCCACATTCTTTTCTTAAAATCATTTTTTATGGGCTTTCCGATGTCGCTTGTAGCCCCACAAAAATCTGGATGTGGCCCTTTCAAGGTTTTTGAAGCTCAAAGGAGGAAATTCTAGAGGTATTGTACGGTACATATACAATACCTTGGGTAGGATTAGCATTTTTAAAATATTAAGTCTACCATGCAGCGATAAATGCAGGTGGTCTAAACGCTCTAACATGGAATTCATTTTAGTCACTGCAGGGTTCATATTTATCTCGTGGAGTGGTGTGGCTCACTGGTTAGAGGCGGCAGACCCGGGAGCAGAAGTCGGCCGGGACCAGGGTTCAATTCCCGACGCGGCAGGGTCGTGGACTTGGGTCAGCGGACTCGATATTTCTCGCTTCGGTGCCTACTCTAATCAGGGGTCTCACTCGGCAACTCTGGGCATTAGCTTGCCTAATCTCCACAACGGCCCCATCAATGCCGGGGATGCCTGGCTCCACCTTGGGGACTCCCAGCAGGGACCATCCCACAGGGAAAGCCAGGACGGGTTCCCCAGCATTATACAGCGCCAGGAAACCTACGGGTAGCAGTGCGCTTTACAAGCTCAAACATAATAATATCTCAGGTATATTTGCTATAGGCAGTGAGATTTTAATTGCCAGGTATGTCACCTCCGTAGCCATATTTGTAGGGAGATTGTCCCCAGAACATAGGATTTGGGCTTTCTCCAAATTAAGTTTATAGCCGGAGAAAGATCCGAATTGTGTGGCTAAGTCATTGACTGCCGGTATCGCAGTCTGAATGTCCGTAGTAGTAATGACGATATCATCAGCATAGGCTAATGCACGGTAATTCACATTGGCTAAATAAATAGGTTTGATTTTTTCCTCCAAAATAAAACGATTGATTAAGGGATCAATATAAAGTGCAAAACGTAAAGGTGAGCAGGGGCATCCTTGACGAGTACCCCTGGTGATTGAGAAAAAAGGAGAGAGTTAAGCATTAATACGAATACAAGCTTTCGGTGCCACATACATAGTTTTTAAAGCGGTTAAGAAACCTGATCCGAATCCTTTTCTAGCCAAAATATCCCACAAGTAGACCCAGGCAACCCGGTCAAAAGCTTTTTCAGCATCCAAAAAAATCAGTCCGATATTAGATCGGGTTGCCTGGGCCCAGTCTAGAAAAGTAATTAACCGCCGGATATGATCCGCAGTGTCACGTGCAGGGATAAACCCATGTCGGTATTTGGAAACTAGAGGGGTAATGACGGTGGATAAACGCGAGGCCAAAATCTTGGAAAATTTTTTACTATCCGCATTTATTAATGAAATGGGACGGAAAGAAGACGGAGAAAGAGGAGGTTTGCCCTTCTTTAAGAATACAGTGACTATTGATTCGTGCCAGGACATGGGAGCAGTGCCCTGTTGCGCTGCTAGAAATAAAGAAACTAATTCAGGTTTCAAAGTGTGGCGAAAAAATTTGAAAAACTCCAAATGGATTGCATCAGGGCCCGCCGCTTTGCCTGATGCTAAGGACAGAATCGATAGCTCAATTTCTTCCCAAGTGATAGGTAAATCCATCTTCTCCCTTTCCTCTGTTGTTAATATACCAATTACAGCAGAGTCGGTAAATTGACTTATCCTGTCCCCTGAATCACACACCACGTCCTCAGTGTATAGTCTAGAATAAAATTCACAAAACACCTCCAGTATATCGGTGGTATTATTAACAGTAGTCCCTGCAGTATTATTTATTTTTTCTATACTGGAAAAAGCAGCCTTCTGCCTTGCCCTTTTAGCCAAATGTTTCCCTGAGTTTTCTCCTACTTCGTACACCTCCGATCGAAATGCAGAGAGTTGTTGAGCAAGCTTTGCAGCAAATCCCGATGTATTTTCACCTTCTGGGCCAATAATTCCTTAAGGATACTATCCGTACCCACACCCTGATTGCAGGCCTGCATAAGTTGTATCTCCAAAAGTCTCAGCTTACTCATCTGTTCTTCCTCCTTCTTCCCACTGTCCCTTTGTTTTTTTAATGAATAACTCAAAGTCTCACCCCGAACGCCACATTTGAACGCGTCCCAAACTATCTCTGGAGAGGCAATTCCCCTGTTATTTGCAAAAAATTCCAAAATCCATATGGACATATGTTCAATATAGGCTTGGTCAAAAATAAGTTTACGATCAAAAGACCAGGTCTTCGGACTTTGTGAGAGGTTCAATTCAAAACTAAGAGTAATGGGAGTGTGATCAGAGATCACCTTAGGGAGGACCTTATACCCTATATTTGAGAAAGCATTGAATAACCTCATGGCAACAAAAAAATAATCCAACCTAAAATGCTTCTGATGTGGGGCTGAAAAAAAAGTGCACCCGGGCATTCCACTAGATCTTATATGTCCAACATCAAGGAGTCGAAATTCCTGAACAATTCCTTTAACTGCCTTATACACGTTTTTTTTCCTGCCTACGTACGGGATATTACCACATATGTCAAATGTTTCATCCAGATGCAAATTGAAGTCCCCACATAATATTAACAAAGGTGGCCATAAGGCTAATTCCACACTTAATTGATGCAAGACTGTTGGATCGTCAACATTTGACACGTAGACAGAGCAAATAGCAATAGTCACATCCCCAAGTTTTAATTCAGATATTACCCATCGCCCCAATGGATATTCTTTAGTTCTTTTAACCTACTCCAGTCCATGCCTTTTCAAGATAGCCACACCCCTTATATTTGAGCTTTGTCGAGAGCACCCCCACTACCTCTAATCCGAGATCCTTAAGCCATCCTCTATTTTTCCAAGATATGTGCGTTTCTTGTATACAGATTACATCCATCCGCATAGATTTCAGCATCTGAGCCATTATACCCCTTTTTCTTTTATCATTAAGGCCACAGACATTCAGTGCGCAAATCGATATTTTACCCATTTTCTAATGTAGTCGCAATCCTGTCTTTAATCAGAAAAAAAGTACAATAGCAAAGCACCAGCAGCACCATCAACACAAACAGATCTTGAGTCTTGGCTGTCGAAAAATGGCCATCAACTGTGTTTTCTTGCCCCCAGCGTACCACCCTTCCCTCCCTCCCCTCCCAAAACCCACCCAACAGAAGCGTAAGGACTAATGTCCTCATTGACGGAAAGTGATAATGAGTTGTGTGGCTCTACCCATGCTGACCAAACCCAAAATTCACCTTGCACCTGTGTAGTTCAGACTTTAGGGGGAAAAGAAGAAGAAGAGAAAAAAAAAACAGAAAAGAAATGTTGGACAGGCCACATGAAGGGCCGCTCCCCCCTCGGCCCGACCAGGCCTGAGCCCGGTCACACAAGTGCCACACACCACCACTGCTCGTCTTCCGTCCCCTCCGGGACCCCGGCCCCTGAACATATCGACCTCGTGTGCCCGACCCACTACTGGCCCGCGCGCCCAGCCTGGGCGCCATCTTGGACACTCCACCACGAGGCCGCCTGGCCCCCGATCGACCTCAACCCTGGGCCTAGCCAGGCCTCAGACATCCCGGCACCACCATCCACCCAGGAGGTGAGCGGGCCACTTGGCAAGTCAATGGGAGAAAGAGGCGTCGATGGCTCTCCCCCGCCAGGTGCCGCTCGCCCATCGCCTCCCCGGGCGCTGGCTCCACCCCCCTGCTGGGTGTCTGGACTCCCTCATCCCGGACCTCCCGACCTCCAAGTGCGAGGGTCCGGACATCAAAGGGCACCAGCCCTATAACTGGGGCAGCTCCAGAGCAGGAAGGCAGTTGTATCCTGGAGTCGAGAGACGCAGAGAAGAACTCATCCTTGACGGACTACTGGCGCTGCCGTAGCTCTGCCTTGCGCATCATCGTCCTGCCTGCTGGCGCTGCCGCAACCTTCGTAACCTTCGTAAACCTTCATCGTCGTCGGGACCTGCTGGCGTGGCCGCGGACCGTTTGTAACTACCATCTTCATCGGGACCTGCTGGCTCCGCCGCGGACCGTCGCTTCCTTCGTCCATCTCGGGACCTGCCTGGCTCCGCCGCGGCCCGATCATCTAGAACGCCGAGCTCGAGGATTGAGAGCTATTCCCATCTTTTGGTAACAAGACTGTCCCGCTACCCTTTTCCCAAACCAGAGACCAGAACCGAGGGGACCCCTGAGTCCAGACCTCCTTGTACCATTCATCGTACTTAAAGAATTGCCTATAAAGTATCGTTGAACTTTACCCTTGTGTGGTGTCCGTCTGTGGGGGGGAAGTTACTTGTCTGTACGATCGTCGGAGACGGCTCTCCCCGGAGACCTCTCCCCTTATCCTCGGCCGACCCTCCCGGTCCGTCTAACATTGGTGGCCAGCGGCGCGATCCGAATCACCGCATTATCGTACAGAGAGTAGCTCACCCCACGACGAAATCACGATGTCAAACAAAGAAAGCGGATCCACCGAGAAATTTCAAATGGAGAAATTGGACGAGTACAGCCATCGTGAATTAAAACAATTCTGCATCGAACTAGGTATCGCTACCACCGGTCTAAGTACCAAGGACGATTTCAAGCATGCCCTAGAGTCTTGGGCAGAAACCGGGGCTGCCGGAACCCCCGATCAAAACATCGCAGCAATAGAAAAACAAGCCACAGCCCCTGAAGAGCGAAGAACGGGTCTCTCGCAAGACGAGATCCAGGAACGAGAAAAAACCCGACTACACGAGCTGGAAATGGCCCGGCTCAAAATGGATGTCGAAATTAAGTTGGCCGAACAAAAAATAAACTTAGAGCACCTGCGTCTCCGAGAAGAAAGAGAGGAAAAACAGAGACAAAGGGAGCTCGAGGAGAAGAAATTGGCATATGAACACGAGCGAAAATTAGCGGAGATCGACCTACGCAAGCAGAATAAGGAAGTAGGGGTGCCCGAGCAACCCCACACCCCAGGGGCAACAGAGAAAAAGGTACACATCCCCAAGGATGTTGTTCGAGAGTACTTCCGAGAGGACGACATCCAGCAATGGTTTAAGGCCTACGAAATCGCTATGACAGCCCACCGGATCGATAGAAGCGACTGGGGAGCCGGTCTATGGGGGAGATTCCTCAACGAGGGCCGCGACGCCCTGCTACAGCTCCCGGACCACCAGATGACCTCCTATGACCATATGAAAGCTGCACTCCTCACCCGCTATGGCCTCACACCCGAGATGTACCGTCAGAGGTTCCGAGACTGCACCCGCATCCCGGGTACAACTTGGGTGGACTATGTAAACTATTTTAGCCGAGCCTTCGAGGGCTGGATCAAAGGAAGCAAGGTCACAACTTACGAACAACTCTTCAACCTCATGGTATGGGAGCATCTATCGAACAATTGCTTCATCGAGCTCCGCCAGCACCTCCTCGATAGCAAATTGACCGATCCCCGGCAGCTCGCAGCCGAAGCTGACCGGTGGGAAATCAGCAGAGTGGGCCGGAATGGGTCCTATGAACAGAGCCGGAACAACAACGGGCAGCACCGTCCCCGAGGAGGAGGAGGAGGCCAAGGACGTGGAAGAGACAACGCTCCGGTCGCCCCCGCTAGCAGCACCACCCCCCCGGCCAACCGGGGCAGCACCCCGGCGCGACCGGGATATCGAGCCAATGTTACGTGCCATCGTTGCCAACGAGTCGGCCACTATGCAAACGACCCAAACTGCCCCCAGTATCAGAGCCCAAGACCCCGCCAAGTAGCCGCTGCTGCTCTGGGGGAGGAACAGATCTCAGAGGAACAAGAAGAATATGAGCAAGAGCATCAAGAATGGGAGCCCGCCGCCATGGCTCTAGCCTGCTTAGGGGGGAAAGACATGGTCCCGCGGGTCCCCCTACCCGCTAACACTCAGAAGTACAGCCAATGGGTGAGCATCAATGGACGCCGGGCCGAAGCCCTCCGTGACACCGGGGCCAGTGTGACAGCCGTCCGCTGTCACCTGGTGGCCCCAGAACAGTTCCTACCAAACATTCTCTGCCCTGTCCGTTCAGCCGATAACTCAGAGAGTCTGTGTCGGATGGCCTGCGTCCCTTTCGAATGGGGAGGGGTCTCCGGCATGTTGAAAGTAACGGTCCGAGACGATGCCCCCGTAGACTGCCTCCTGGGGAATGACCTTGAAAGCTCTCCGTGGGCAGCCGTAGAACGACGAGAACACCTGGGGATGTTAGGCATCCCGGACTGGGCATGCGTCACCACCCGGTCCATGGCCGCCCGTGCCAAACCCCGACCCGAGGAACCCGAATGGCCGGCACCTCCGCCTCCGGTCGCGCCAGCCGAAACCACCGACCGTGACGTCCCCCCAGAACCAGCTCAACCTCCAGACCTCGCTAACCTCGACCAGTGGCCTCAAGAGGGGGGGCCCACGCAAGAACAGTTTCGCCAAGAACAGAAGACCTGTCCCTCCCTCGAGGGACTCCGCCAACAAGCCCTCGCCCAAAGCGCAGGGGATACCTCCGGAAAACATTGGATCTACTGGGACAATGACCTGCTATACAGTGAACAAAGAATCGCGGAGTTGGGGGCCAGCCGAGTGCTAGTGGTGCCCCTCCGTTTTAGAGACTTTCTGCTAAACCTGGCCCACGATGTCCCCCTGGCTGGACACCTGGGTCAAGATAAAACCTACAGCCGCCTGGTGACCCACTTCTTCTGGCCCAAAATGAGGGACGATGTACACCAGCATTGCCGATCTTGCCCCACGTGCCAAGCCAGTGGAAAGAGCGGCCGCAAACTAAAAGCCTCCCTGCAACCTTTTCCCGTGGTCACCACCCCGTTCGAGAGGGTCGGAATAGACATTGTGGGGCCCCTGGACCCGCGTACAAAACAAGGCCATCGGTTCATCCTGGTGCTAGTGGACCACGCCACCCGCTACCCCGAGGCTGTTCCCCTGCGGACTGTGACAGCCCCGGTAGTCGGCCGGGCTCTGATGGGAATCTTCTCCCGTGTGGGCTTCCCCCGAGAAGTCGTCAGCGACAGAGGCACGAACTTTATTTCCAAATATATGAAGTCCCTCTGGCAACAATGTGGGGTTACCTACCGATTCACGACCCCCTATCACCCTCAAGGAAACGGACTCGTTGAGCGGTTCAACCGCACGCTCAAAGGGATGATTGGGGGGTTGGAAGAGCCCCTCCGTCGCCAGTGGGATGTGCTGCTGCCGTGCCTCCTCTTCGCCTATCGGGAGGTCCCCCAGAAGTCCCTCGGCTTCAGCCCGTTCGAACTGCTGTATGGACATCCAGTACGGGGGCCACTCAGCCTAGTCAAGGAAGGCTGGGAGATGCCCCCTCTAAAGAACCCCCCAGATGTTTTCCGATACCTCCTAACCCTCCGCAACCAGACCCGGCGGTTCCGAGAGCTGGCAAAAGCCAACCTAGAGGCCAGTCAAGAGGACATGAAAAAGTGGTATGACCGGAATGCCTCCTCCATCGAATTTGAACCTGGGCAACAGGTATGGGTGATGTCCCCCACCGAACCCTGCGCCCTGCAAGACAAATGGACGGGGCCCTTCAAAGTAGTCGAGCGCAAGGGCCCTGCCACCTATCTCATCGACATGGAATCTGCCCGGAACCCCCTCCGGGTCCTCCACGCTAATAGACTGAAACCCCACTTTGTGCGTTCAGAACTCAGCCTCCTGATGGCCACAGACAATGGGGCCGAAGAAGACTCCGAGCCCCTCCCTGACCTCCTACGGACTCGGGAGAAAGACGGCTCCGTGGATGGGGTCCGACTCTCGGAGGCCCTCACCCAGGAGCAACGCCAGGAGTGTCGAGACCTTCTGTTGCAGTTCACCAGCCTGTTTTCCCTCACCCCAGGTGTCACTTCCTGGTGTGTGCACGACGTGGACACGGGGGACAACCCCCCTATCCGCCACCGGGCCTACCGCGTGCCAGATCGGGTACGGGCCTGCATCCAGGAAGAAGTGACCAGAATGCTCACGCTCGGGGTCATCGAGCCCTCAGACAGCCCCTGGGCCAGCCCTGTAGTCCTGGTCCCCAAAGCAGCCGCTCCCGGCACCACACCAGAACTCCGGTTCTGCGTCGACTACCGGGGCTTGAATGCGGTCACCCGAACAGACGCACATCCCATCCCCCGGGCAGACGAACTAATCGACCGCATGGGAGCTGCCCGCTACCTCAGTATTTTCGACCTGACGGCGGGCTACTGGCAGATCGGCCTCACACCCCGGGCCCAAGAACGTTCTGCCTTTTCCACCCCTGATGGCCATTACCATTTCAAGGTCATGCCCTTTGGCATGAAGAATGCTCCAGCAACATTTCAGCGGCTCGTCAACCAGGTCCTGGCAGGGCTCGAAGGATTCAGCGCCGCCTACCTAGACGACATCGCTGTATACAGCCACCATTGGCCCGAGCACCTCCACCACCTCCAAGCGGTGCTACAGGCCCTCCAGCGGGCTGGCCTCACGATTAAGGCCAGTAAATGCCAAATTGGTCAGGGGTCCGTAACCTACCTCGGACACCAGGTGGGAAGCGGTCTGGTGGCCCCTCTGCAGCTCAAGATTGCCGCCATCCAGTCCTGGCAGCCCCCCATCACCCAGACCGAGGTACGCGCCTTCCTGGGCCTCACGGGCTATTACCGAAGGTTCGTGAAGGACTATGGTACCATAGTGGGGCCCCTCACAGAACTCACGTCCAAAAATCAACCCAAGAAAGTCAACTGGACCCCGGAGTGTCAAACAGCCTTCGAACAATGGAAGGCCGCCATGTGCTCCGCCCCTGTGCTCCAGGCCCCCGACTACAGCCGGGAGTTCGTCGTCCAGACGGATGCCTCCGACCATGGCATTGGGGCAGTCCTGTCTCAAGTGAACACCGAAGGCCTTGATCAGCCAGTGGCCTTCATCAGCAGGCGACTCCTACCCCGAGAACAACGCTGGAGCACCATAGAGAGGGAGGCCTTCGCTGTGGTATGGGCCCTCAAAAAGCTCCGGCCCTACCTCTTTGGCACGCACTTTCGGGTGCAGACCGACCATCGACCCCTGCAGTGGCTGATGCAGATGCGGGGGGAAAACCCGAAGCTACTACGTTGGTCCATCTCCCTACAAGGGATGGACTTCACTGTGGAGCACCGGCCTGGGCCAGATCACGCCAACGCGGATGGCCTGTCCCGGTTTTTCCGCCTCGACGAGGAGAGTCCCCAAGAGGATGGGTGACTCTCCCCGCCTTCAGCTGGGGGGGACGCATGTTGGACAGGCCACATGAAGGGCCGCTCCCCCCTCGGCCCGACCAGGCCTGAGCCCGGTCACACAAGTGCCACACACCACCACTGCTCGTCTTCCGTCCCCTCCGGGACCCCGGCCCCTGAACATATCGACCTCGTGTGCCCGACCCACTACTGGCCCGCGCGCCCAGCCTGGGCGCCATCTTGGACACTCCACCACGAGGCCGCCTGGCCCCCGATTGACCTCAACCCTGGGCCTAGCCAGGCCTCAGACATCCCGGCACCACCATCCACCCAGGAGGTGAGCGGGCCACTTGGCAAGTCAATGGGAGAAAGAGGCGTCGATGGCTCTCCCCCGCCAGGTGCCGCTCGCCCATCGCATCCCCGGGCGCTGGCTCCACCCCCCTGCTGGGTGTCTGGACTCCCTCATCCCGGACCTCCCGACCTCCAAGTGCGAGGGTCCGGACATCAAAGGGCACCAGCCCTATAACTGGGGCAGCTCCAGAGCAGGAAGGCAGTTGTATCCTGGAGTCGAAAGACGCAGAGAAGAACTCATCCTTGACGGACTACTGGCGCTGCCGTAGCTCTGCCTTGCGCATCATCGTCCTGCCTGCTGGCGCTGCCGCAACCTTCGTAACCTTCGTAAACCTTCATCGTCGTCGGGACCTGCTGGCGTGGCCGCGGACCGTTTGTAACTACCATCTTCATCGGGACCTGCTGGCTCCGCCGCGGACCGTCGCTTCCTTCGTCCATCTCGGGACCTGCCTGGCTCCGCCGTGGCCCGATCATCTAGAACGCCGAGCTCGAGGATTGAGAGCTATTCCCATCTTTTGGTAACAAGACTGTCCCGCTACCCTTTTCCCAAACCAGAGACCAGAACCGAGGGGACCCCTGAGTCCAGACCTCCTTGTACCATTCATCGTACTTAAAGAATTGCCTATAAAGTATCGTTGAACTTTACCCTTGTGTGGTGTCCGTCTGTGGGGGGGAAGTTACTTGTCTGTACGATCGTCGGAGACGGCTCTCCCCGGAGACCTCTCCCCTTATCCTCGGCCGACCCTCCCGGTCCGTCTAACAAGAAAAAAAAGAGGAAAAGTGCAAAAAGAATTTGAGTTATTTTCTACTACATTGTGTCTATAAATTGTTGCGCTTTAACCTCTGAAATAAAAAAGAAGTGTGTGAGAGTAAGTGCACACTGCTACCATGTCTTTGAGTCAGGGAAGCTTGCAGTACTGTTGCTCCGTGTGTGAGAGTAAGTGCACTCTGCTACCATGTTTTTGAGTCAGGGAAGCTTGCAGTACTGTTGCTCCGTGTGTGAGAGTAAGTGCACACTGCTACCACATTTTTGTGTCAGGGAAGCTTGCAGTACTCCTGCTTCTGTGTGAGAGTAAGTGCACACTGCTACCACACCTTTGCGTCAGGGAAGCTTGCAGTACTCCTGCTTCTGTGTGAGAGTAAGTGCACACTGCTACCACACCTTTGCGTCAGGGAAGCTTGCAGTACTCCTGCTTCGTGTGTGAGAGTAAGTACACACTGCTACCACGTCTTTGTGTCAGGGAATCTTTTACTCCGGCTCTGTGTGTGAGAGTAAGTGCACAATGCTACAACGTCTTTGTGTCAGGGAATCTTTTACTCCTGCTCCTGTGTGAGAGTAAGTGCACAATACTAACACGTCTTTGTGTCAGTGAAGCTTGCAGGACCCCTGCTCCGTGTGTGAGAGTAAGTGCACACTGCTACCCCTTCTTTGCGTCAGGGAAGCTTGCAGTACTCCTGCTTCGTGTGTGAGAGTAAGTACACACTGCTACCACGTCTTTGTGTCAGGGAATCTTTTACTCCTGCTCCTGTGTGAGAGTAAGTGCACAATACTAACACGTCTTTGTGTCAGTGAAGCTTGCAGGACCCCTGCTCCGTGTGTGAGAGTAAGTGCACACTGCTACCCCTTCTTTGTGTCAGGGAAGCTTGCAGTACCCCTGCTCGATGTGTGAGAGTAAGTGCACACTGCTACCATGTCTTTGTGTCAGGGAAGCCTGCAGTACTCCTGCTCCATGTGTGAGAGTAAGTGCACACTGCTACCCCGTCTTTGTGTCAGTGAAGCTTGCAGTATTCCTGCTCCGTGTGTGAGAGTAAGTGCACACTACTACCATGACTTTTTGTCAGAGAAGCTTGCAGTACCCCTGCTCCATGTTTGATAGTAAGTGCACACTGCTACCATGATTTTGTGTCAGGGAAGCTTGCAGTACTCCTGCTGCGTGTGTGAGAGTAAGTGGACACTGCTACCCTGTTTTTGTTTCAGGGAAGCATGCACTACTCCTGCTCTCTGTGTGAGAGTAAGTGCACACTGGTACCACATCTTTGTGTCAGGGAAGCTTGCAGCACTCCTGCTCTGTCTGTGAGAGTAAGTCCACACTGCTACCACGTCTTTGTGTCAGGGAAGCTTGTGGTACCCCTGCTCCGTGTGTGAGAGTAAGTGCACACTGCCACCACGTCTTTTTGTCAGGGAAATTTGCAGTACCCCTGCTCTGTGTGTGAGAGTAATTGCACATTTCTACCATTACTTTTTGTCAGGGAAGCTTGCAGTACCCCTGCTCCATGTGTGAGAGTAAGTGCACACTGCTACCATGTCTTTGTGTCAGGGAAGCTTGCAGTACCCCTGCTCCATGTGTGAGAGTAAGTGCACACTGCTACCATGTCTTTGTGTCAGGGAAGCTTGCAGTACTCCTGCTCTGTGTGTGAGAGTAAGTGTACAATGCAAACAAGTCTTTGTGTCAGGAAGCTTGCAGTACTCCTGCTCCGTGTGTGAGAGTAAGTGCACACTACTACCACATCTTTGTGTCAGGGAAGCTTGCACTACTCCTGCTCTGTGTGTGAAGCTTGCAGAGCTGCCAAATGTCCTGTACAAGGTATTTATTTTAGTGAAGCTTGCAGTACTCCTGCTGCGTGTGTGAGAGTAAGTGCACATTGCTACCATGTCTTCGTGTCAGGGAAGCTTGCAGTACCCCTGCTCCGTGTGTGAGAGTAAGTGCACACTGCTACCACGTCTTTGTGTCAGGGAAGCTTGCAATACCCCTGCTGCGTGTGAGAGTGTAAGTGCATACTGCTACCACAAGACTTAGTGGCAGCCTATAATTTAAAACCCACTAACACTTCAAGCACCAGTAGACCAGAGAATGAGAGTAAAACCTCGCACATCACGTTCTGGGCAATACAACTGCAAGACATACAATCACCGACCTGGGTGTAGCGAGGGGAGCTGAGGAGCCTTCCCTGCTGCCAGCGCAAGCCTCCCTGCCTGCTGTCACCTGGCCCCTCTGCCTACGAACATCCCGGCGGACTGGGGACTACATCCCCCAGCAGCCTTTGCCGGAGGAAGCCGCGCACGCCCTGTCCCGCCCCCTGAGGTGCTCTAATGCCAGCAAGAGCCCCCGCGTCGCGGGAAGCACGCCGGCAGCGCCGGGGGTAGCTCGGGCAGAGGGCGGGCCGTCTGTGGCCGTCCGGGGCCGATTGAGGCCGGGCTGGGCCACACATCTAACGTCTGCCCATTCATCATCGAACTGCGGGAAATAGGACCCAAGTTCTAAAAGGTACCGGGTGGTGCAAAGTGACCTATGATTATTTAAACCCTGTTTCCATAATCTGCCGTACTGACCCATTTGTAACAAGGCCCCGAGAGTGAATTAAACTATCTGCCTTCCTCTTAACAATGGGCAAGAGAAAAACTATGGAAGGGATGGCTCAACAGTCTCTACCAAAAAAAGGGAAAAAGGCTGACCCACCCTGGCTCAAATTGTACCTTGACTCGCATTGAATCCCTCGTCAATGACCTTGAGGAAATATTGATAGATAACCCCAATACCCAACAGGAGAAGAACCCTGATAGTGGGATAGAAAGCCAAGGACAGTGCCGAGGGAAATTGATACCAGCTACTTTCAACAGAAACCCCCCCCAAAACGTAACCACTTGTATTATTCATAATTCCCAAGAGGGAGGGCCCGGGCAGGATTCTTCTGACATCCCTGAAGAGATTAGCACTGTAACTAATGTGTGTGGAAGCATTGATCAGGGGGGCCACACAAATAATGTAGGGGAGCTAGCCAGAATGTGCACTAATAAGTTTGCTGTCCTGGAAGGAGAATCTGGGGAAGGCGCAGATGTAATCGCGCGGGCTATTAAAAGTGGTAGCAAAGCTACGGATACTAGTACAGACCTAGAAGATGATTGCCTAAAATGTGGGTCTTTTCACAGGGCGATCCTAAAAAAATTTGAGAAACTAGAAAGGGACATAGTATTCATAAAGAAACTACTTAATCCACCAACTCAGAAGGGAAAGATTGACATAACAAACACCACTCAGCAGCCTGAAACATCCGCAATACCTACGACAAAACCTAATTTAACAAAACGCACAACACAAAAATGTTCCAACTAAAAAAGGTCAGCCGGTTAGTATTGTGGGAGTGTTAAGTAGGACTGATGTGCAGCATAGCCGTAACACTAAATCATATGCGGAAATTACAATGTCAAAAGGCCCTGCACTAGGTAACAAGACTGCGAATAACCAGGTATCTTACCCTAAGGGTATAAGGTTGGGAAGCCATGGGGACTCTAAGACAGGCCAAAACACAACACCCCAATCCAGTGTGTTAAGGAACCCAGTTACAACAGTCTATATGACAGGCGTTCCTAAATTACACTTGAATTCAGAACAAGAAACAAGAGATTCAATTCACAACAAAGCTATCCATTGGATAAGACATGTGTGGGGCTGTAGATCTATCATAAGGGAGGATATAACTAGCATTAAGAGACTGTCCCTGTCGAGCTCGCACACTGACTGCATCGAAATTCAACGTTGTAACAAATTCCTGGCAGAGAATCTAGTGACGTTAGAGTTTCGAACTTGCCCCCCGAGACACTCTAATATACAGATCAGATCGTCCCCTTGGTGGTCAATCACTCAAGATGATAATTTTTCGGATCTAAATAGAGTAGATTGACTAAATAATGGTAATTCTTGTATCGATCCGGAAAGTAGTCTCAATATGGGCATTATGGGAAATTTAACCACCCCAGTGAATGAACCTTCTGGCACTGATGTCACAATCCTCTCAAAGCAGAATAGAACTGGAAATAATATAGAAGCGGGGGACACTTCAGATACAATTCGTATCCTCTCCTGGAATATTGCTGGCCTCAAAAAACACCTGGTAATTCCAGAATGATTTTATTGAGAAACATGAGGTCTGCATGTTCCAGGAGACCTGGAGTACGACACCCCTGTACAAATCAGGTTACTCTACTTTCTTCGCTCCTGCAGTCAGCCAAGGTAGGGGCCGCCCATCAGGGGGCCTTATAATATGGGTCAAAGTAACAATGAATCTAGATATTACCTGCCATAATACAAATTCAGAAGATATCCTGCATCTATCTTTTAAGGGTCCGCTAAAGGGCAACAGAGTAGATCTGTTTAACGTCTATGCTAGAGGAGCGCCAGCTTGCAAAAAATCAGAAACTATATCCCTATTGGAAACGGCTCTAGAGGGTACCCCCCCAAGATCCAATATCATATTGGGAGGAGACCTCAATTGCACGTATGATCCTCTAACGGAGGATGACCTACTAGGGGTCACTGAGGAGGACATTAAACAGTCTATCCCCCCATTGAATCTAAAACCCATTAAGAGATGGTCGGTTAGAGCATTGCAGATCAATGCTCTGACATTGGAATATAATTTGCATGCTTTAAATGGCAGAACAGCTTCAGACCCTAACGGGGCCATGACTTTCAATAGCCCCAACGGCCAATCCCGTATTGACTACATTCTCCTGGACACAAGATTATGGGGGAATGTTGTCGACATGGATGTTAAGCAGATGCCAGACAGCGATCATAATCCTCTCTCCGCTGAAATTAGATGGGACTTAAAAAAGAAAACTCTTAATAATCACCTATACACCAAAGAAGTAGTTCCATCTAATTGCAATAGAAGGTTAAAATGGCACAAGGTGGCATCCCATGAGAAAACTCTGGATAGTATAGGCCTTTTAGTGGCATCTAAGGGATTGGAATTTAGTACGCTGAACATCTTGCGAGGTGGTGTCCTTAGTCCAGACCTGGGCAATATCTACAGTGATTTTATAGCAAGGCTGGGCTCCTATTTTAAAATTATAGGACCAAACAAGCCGACACACACTACTCCTAAAAATGGCAACCCTTGGTTTTCAACAGATTGTAGGAAAAAGAGGAAAGCCATTTCTCTAGCGATTCAAAAAAAGGACCCAGCAGCTTTAAGGGCACCTAGGAAAGATTATAAAAAAACTGTAGAATTGTCAAAACAAACATGGGAGGAAGATCACTGGCAGGAACTCCTCAGGAGGGCTGCTTCCATAAAAGACTCAACTCTTTTTTGGGATCTAATAAACAAATCATCAAGAAGGGGAGGGGATACTGTTTTACACCATATAACCGAACAGCAATGGTACTCCCACTTCCTGAAGCTCTACTCCTGCGAGGTTGACTCCGTACAACTGCTAGACCCACACCTAGAATCTGAACCAACCACTATGAATGTCAAACCAGTAGATCCCTTTACCTTTCTCGAGGTCCAAGCTGCTATTAAAAATATTGCTCCAGGGAAGGCTGCTGGCCCGGATGGCTTGCCTGGAGATCTTTTATTACATGATCCGACCCTTTGGGCCAATCTTATTTTTCCACTAATGAACCTTCTCACTCAGGGATACCCAGTCCCTGAGTCGTGGAAAGGGGCAGAAGTGGTTACGATTTACAAAAAGGGGGCTAGAGAGGACCCTGCCAATTATAGACCAATCAGTCTAATTGATGTCATTCAGAAGGTGGTTGGCAGGGTCCTCATATCTAGAACTGTGACTTGGCTAGAGGAGGGTGACATTTTAACACACCTACAAGCAGGTTTTAGGAAAAAGGTCGGCACGATAGACCAAGTCTTCCGATTCACTGCGATTTATTGGAAGACTGTTTCTGTGAGCAAAGGGTCATTATATCTGGCGTTCATAGACCTGAAAACCGCCTTCGACCTTGTCCCACGCACCAAATTATGGCAGGTACTTCAGGCCATGGGCTACCCACGCTACCTCCTTGAGCTAGTTAAAAACCTGCATGAAGGCACGTATGCAAGGATTCGATGGGGGAGTGAGGGCCAACTAACTGATAAAATACCAGTGGACAGGGGGGTTCGTCAGGGTTGTGCGATGGCTCCCACTCTGTTCTCCCTCTTTATAAATGGGGTGGCAGACCATTTGAGGGAGGACCCTGCGGATGCTCCAACCCTGGCAGGTGAAAAAATACCGACCCTCCTTTTTGCGGACGACACCCTCCTCCTGTCCAAAACCCCCTCTGGTCTCCAAAAACTTCTGCAAAAAATAGAGAGTTACCCAAGGACCAGAAAGGACTGGGTATCAAGTATTTAGAAAAAAGAAATCCTTTCTGTGTATTGATCTTTCTTTTGGTGACCAAAAGGCCTACCTATTCAAATCATTACCAGTGTTGTTATTATGGTATTTTCAAGGATATATTCCTATAGATAATCGTACTCCACACTAGAAAATCGTTGTCTTACTCTCAAAAAGTTTATTTGGCAGAAACATTTATGTTAAAAACCATTGTTTTTAAAATTACAGACAATTAGTATCATGACTTGGGTGCTCTGGTACAATCTTAAATGCTAGCTAACAATTCCGTTTTACGGTGTCTACCTCAGAGTCACTCCACATTAAAAAGATCATGCATATTTATGCTCACAAAATAAATACAAAATACATATGCAACATATACTTTTAAGAGTCCCACTGTCGACGCGTTTCGGTGCGTAGGTTACAATTATGGCACCTTCCTCAGGACGGACGAGTTTAAAACCACAAGATAATTTTACTTCTTTTTGAAGTATAGGGATTGGAGTCCTTGTATTGATTTCCAGGACAGCTGTATCTCCTTATGTAGTTACGAATAGGTTCTTTCACTATGAGGTCTTTTTGGATCATTGACTTTCATAGGGTTCTTAATGACACGTGGTTAAATGATGTCTATCAAGCAGGTACATGGTTACTGATGAACACCGTCTAGGTTGGGTTGTTTTGCCGTGCCAATGACTTTTGCGTCAAGTGCTGGCAATCAGGCTGTTCTTTATTTCACCTTTTTGAGAGGTATCTTTGTACCAATTTCAGGCTATATTGTCCCTTTCCGCCTGATCTGCCGCGTTCTCTCCTTTTCATAAGGCGCTGTAATTGTGCACTGAGGATGGGGGGATATTTTCTGTGCAGTCCTCTCCCAACCTTTACAGACGGACGCTCGGCGAACCTGTTCCTCACGGCTTCCTGCTTCCTCCACGACTGATATGGATATGATGTACCTCTAGCAGTTGTTTTTAGATTTTAAAAACACTGACATTGAAATTGAATTTGAACGCGCATTGCAGCACTTGCCACTTGCGGAGGAGCGAGCTCCTTGCCGCTCTTACGGGTGGATCCTGGGGTGGACATTCAAGGCCGCCATTTTGGGCTAGGTGTGCTCTAGTTGATCTGGGGGGCTGGTGTATACCGATGCGCGCTGCAAGGACGCACCGCTGGCACGCCAAAGGTGCGCCAAAGGCAAGCCTGTCTGCGCCTGTCAGCATCCCGGAAGCGGCCAGCACCAGCCATGCTGACCGTTTTACGATGGGTAGGATGGACTTGCGCCTTTTCTACAGCTGCGCGGAACTGTTAACGCTGTGCCCTCAACGCAGTAAGTGCATTAGCCAGCGGAAGGTTCTAGATAACCTCAACATGGTTTCTGGAAAGTGCAATTTTAGTTTTTGCTCCAAACTGGCCGATTTCGTTACGCCTGCCTCCCGCCCTGAGTGTACACAGAAGGGGCTTTGCATTCAGGCTGCCCTAATAAATGCCCGTTCGCTAGTTAAGCATGCCCAGGATATTCATGCGCTTCTATCTGATGAGCACTAGGATTTACTATTCATAACAGAGACATGGCTCGGTGAGTCGTCCAACCCAGCTATAGAACTGGCAATTCCAGAGGGGTTTTAAAATCTCTAGGGCAGATCGCAAATCGGGTAGAGGCGGCGGGTTGCAGAGGTGTTTAGGAACACATGGGGGCCTCTTAGTAAGAAATAGAGATATTTATCGCTAAACGTGGTTAGCGACTTTTTTTTTTATCGCTGGCTATCGCTGGATATTTTAGCAGAGAGAACGTGCTATTAGCAATGTTTTTCTCCATTGCTCTAAAATATCCAGCGATAGCGGCGAAAAGCGAGAATATCGCTGGAAATCCAGCAATATTCTCGCATTAACGCCAATGGGGCTTAATTTGATGATCCATCCCCCCATTGACTATACAGGTAAGTCAACTTTTTAGCAGGCATTAGTTTATAGCGATATTCGCGCTTAGCGCAATTTATTTGTAGCGCTTCGCCTGCCTTGCTAATAGGCGATAGCAGTCGCTAACAGGATGGGTACGCCCACTTTACATGTCATTAGCGATAAATATCGCTGACATAGAAAGTGGGCCCCAAACCTGTAGCTATCGCCTAAAAGCTGTCGCTAACTGCTGTTAGCGACAGCTTGCTAATAGGGCGATAAAAATATCGCAGTTTTAGTGGGAAAAAGTCCTGCTAAAGCGGCTATATTGCCCTTGCTAATATGCCCCATGGACCTTTCATCGTGGTGAAACTTTGGGAATTGGAGATGGGGAGGCTTTAGACTTTTCCATGATTATCTCACCTCATTTTAAGCTCTCAATTAGGTTTTTATTCCGCGGGCCCTGCGTTTTTTCTACTTTCTACTTCTAGGGGAGTTTGATATCCACATGGACTCCGGGTCGGCCAGTGATACCAGGGCGCTTTGCGACTCACTGAATCTCGCACAGCTCACCCAGTGGATTTGTTCCCCATCACACCAGGGTGGGCTTTTTTTAGATCTGGTTTGCTCCAACTTCCCCTTATGGGTTGGAGAACCCCTCCAAGTCACCTGGTTGGATCACTTCCTGGTCCCCTTTTCGTGGACCACTCAGCTGCCCTGTCTATCTAGCAGACGCTGCCAAGGCAGACCCTCACATAGAATAGATCCTTCTGTTTTGAGTCGGACCTTGGCTGCCACTCGTCCGACTCTCACCTCGGATCTCGGGGGAACTCTGGAGAGTTTTACTAGCTGGATCTCGTAGGCGGTGGATCAATTATCCCTACATTCCGCTAATAAGCGAGTTAGAAATCCACCCCCCCCAAACTATGGTGTGGGACACTTTCTAGTTTCTTTATAGATGATTCAGAACAAACTTAGGATCTGTTCCCCATGTCAGGTAGGGTTCTCTCCCCTAAGGTCACCATTGCCAATCCATCTTCATTTCCATCGCTGACGGCTTTCTTGCCTATCGCCCTACAAGACTCAATGACTGTCCTCAAATCACTTAAATCAGGCTCCCCGGCTGACCCCTGTCTGGCCAGGTCGCTAGCTGCTGTAGCCGAGGTTGTTAACCCAGAGGCCAACATCCTTATTAATATGTCCCTACAGACCGCCACTGTGCCACTGGAGTGGAAGCAGGCCAAACTGTTACCCTTATTGAAAAACCCATCCTTGGACCCTTCCATTCCTGCTAGCTACCGCCCTATCTCCCTTCTCCCGGCGGTGGCTAAGGTATGTGAGAAAGCGGTTTACAAACAGCTCGCTAATTTTATTGAAACATCTGGCCTGCTCCATCCAGACCAATCAGGATTCAGGGCCACATACAGTACAGAGACAGCCTTGGTTGAAATGACAGAGGCAATTAGGGAATGTTTGGACGCAGGTGGCAGAGCACCGCTGATTTTATTGCACCTCTCTGCCGGCTTCGACACAGTGCACCATTTCCATCTTTTAGCCCATCTTTCGAACATTGGCGTCTCTGGTCTGGCGTGGAACGGGCTTAAATCTTTCCTTGAAGATAGATTGCAGCAAGTGTGGCTTCCTCCGACTTCATCAGCACCTAAAAAGGTTGATGCTGCAGGGCTCAATCCAGAGTCCGCTGCTTTTCAATATATATGTCACTCCCTTGGTCTATCTTGCTGAGGAGCTGGGAGCTGAGATCATTACCTTTGCGGTCGATACCCAGCTCCTCTTCACTTGGAGGAATAAAGACATTGACCCAGCGCAGGCCAAAGAATATCTTGCAGCCGTCTTTAAATGGCTCGCAGCTGCCCAGCTTAAGTGCAATGAGGATAAGTCAGAGATTCGCTTGTATTGGTCCTTTTTGCCTCAGTTTAGGGAAGCACTGTGGCCGACAGACTACCCTTTACCTAAATACGTGGGTTCACCAGTGAAAAATCTGGGGGTCTGGTTTAGTGAAGATCTTCTGTTAACCACACACATAAAGAAATTAGCAGGTCAGTGTATTGGTACATTGAAATCACTGAGGAAGTTCTTACCCCTGTTACCCAGAGTAGTCAAGGAAATGGTTACCCGCGCCGTTATCCTCACACGCATTGACTACGCCAATGTTCTGTATATCGGTGTGCCAGGTTACCTAATGAAGAAGCTGCAAACAATACGAAATGCGGCGGCTGTAGTCTTGCTTAATGAAGCGAGAAGGGCAAGCATAAAACAACATTTGCATGCTTTGCTATGGCTCCTGGTGGTCCAAAGAGTCAAATTTAAGGCTCTGACCCTCACCCATGCAGCTCTTCACGGATTTGGCCCGATTCACCGTAGGAGGGCACAGGAGGCCGGCGTTTCTCGGTGAACACGGCTAAGCTATGGAACGCCCTCCCTCTTAAACTAAGGACGGAATCCGATCACTCCCGTTTCAGGAAACTACTGAAAACGCACCTCTTTCCCTGATCCATTTCTCCCTTTCTCCTTGGCACTCCACCGACTCTGCTGTCTTGGTCTTAGCGCTGGGATGCCTCCTGGTTACTACGCGCTCTATAAAACCCACATTCATTCATTCATTCATTCAATCAAGCATGTTATACGCCACGGAGACAACTGCGTTCAGCCTCACAGTATTTGCCTGCGATCCCCGCTTCCGGCTTTCAAGGATGGGGGTATATTCCTCTCATTTAGGGGTGCAGAGGCGTGGAACTCTCTGCCATATGCACTACGCAGCACCCAAGATCCTAGGCTGTTTAGGAAGCGACTTAAAACTCAGTTGTTTATTTAAGCTGCAGTCTCCTTCTCCTGCTCTTATGTTATCATGTGGCTCCCGCGCCGGGACACTCCTGAGAAGCCGTGAGCGTTATAAATGCTAATAACATAACAAGAGCAAGCAGTGTTGCTGGGACTATCCTGGCAGCTACACTGAAGCCCCACCCTTGTGATACAGGTGCATGTGGTGTTGTGGTGACAATCGTGCCAGCTAGGGTGAAGCCCCACCCTTGTGATACAGCCCAGTGTGCAGCCAAACCCTTGTAATATAAGTGCAGCCCCCCCCTTTGTGATGCAAGTGCAAGAAGTGCTGTGGTGACAATCCCACCAGTGTGATACAAGTGCAAGCAGTGGTGCAGTGGCAATCATGCCAACCAGAGTAAACACCCACCTTTGTGATGAGAATCCTGCCAGCAGGTGAGTAGCCCCGGGGGAGGAACTGTGCACCCGATTCCAAATTTGCTTATAAGATGGCCAAAAGAGATTAGCATAATCCTTGCAAATTCGCTTGTGCGGAATATGTATTTGCAACCATTTTCAGTGCTCTGAACTGCTCCAAAACTTTATTTATTATTTAAAATGGTCAAGGAGCTTTCTGGCTCAGAAACTCAATCTAGGCCCCCTTCGTTAAATATTCGGCAATGCAAAGAATTAGCTAAATTCTTTCTCCAGAAAGTATAGAATACATACCCTGAAATAGTAGGGTTGCAGTCTGATAATTCCCCCCAATCACAATCTGCCATTTCTCCCCAACCTGCATCCACACTGTTTTTAACTAACAATTTCTACCTTGACCAAGACAGGGTGCCTTCTGAACCCACCACCAAACTATATACATGGCCTCTACTATATATGGATTATTTTAAATGTCTTTTAGACAGTGTTAAATCAGGATCTCCCAGGGACCCTCTCCCTATGTCTGTGCTCAAGCAGCTCGAGCCGCCATCTTTGATGGTAATCATGGAACTTTAAATGCCTCGCTACAGGAAGCGATAGTTCCACCAGAGTGAAACATGCTAAGGTGCTCCCCCTCCTGAAGAAGGCTAACGCAGATCCTGATTTGCCCTCCAACTATCGGCCTATTTCTTTGTTACCGGCTTTTTCAAAGATTTTGGAGAAGCATACTAATTTACAGCTGTCTAAATTTGTAGAGTCACAAAAGTTCCTTCATCCATCTCAATCGGGCTTGAGAGCCGGTTTTTCAAAGGAAACACCACTCCTCGAAGTCACTGAAAAACTGTCTCCATCTTGATTCTGGAGACACAGTGGCTGGTGGCTCTTATATTGCTTGATTTAAGCACTGCTATTGACATGGTGTCACACACCGTGTTAGTGAAAACTTTATGATCATTGGGCATTAGTGGTTCGGCTCTTAATTGGCTCATTTCGTTTCTTGTCAATCTGACCGTTCAAGTCTTTTCTCCAACGGCCAGTTCCAATACCCATTTTTCACCCTATGGGGTACCTGAAGGCTCCATTATAAGCCCTCTATTATTTAATCTATACGTCAGACCTTTGGCTGATGTTGCAGAGGAAGCTGGGTTGTCTTTGTTCTCTCAAGCGGATGACACCCAGATTATCGTCTCTCTTTCTGTGGTGAGGGCAGCCAAGACCTCCCCCCTCCAGTTGGGCTTGGGCAAAATTGCTCCGTGACCGAGGCCTTGGTTTTAGGGAAAATTTATGATCTTTGGGGTCCGCAGCACTGGCCTAGTGAAATGGGTGCTCTTCTTCAGCCCTCCCGCCAAGTTTCGTAACTTGGGCTTTATCATCAATGACTCATTAACTATGCAACATCAAGCTGTTAAGGTGGCCGCCACATGTTTTTACCATCTTGAAATGGCTAAAAAAGATTATTTGAATGCTGCCGGATCATACCCAGAGAACTTATAGACTGGACTACGGCAACATTCTTTATCTGGGGACTAACAATGAGGGGACCCGTAAGCTGCAGATGGTTCAGAACTCTGCCGCCAGATTGTTATGCCAGGTTTCTAGAGCTGTTTCTGTTTCTGGCCACTTGCATGATCTTCACTGGGTCAGGGTAGAGAACCAAATTAAGTTTAAAAGCCCTGTGCTATATGTTCAAAATCAAAAAAGTAGCTGTGACAATACTGCCAGTCACAAGGAAGCACCACCATTATGATACAAGCACAAGAGGTGTTGTGGTGATACTATCACCATTGTGATACAAGTACAAGCAACGTTGTGGTGACAATCCTGCCAGCACGAGTGAAGCCGGATCCATGAGATACAAATGCAAGCAGTGTTGTGCTGACAATCCTGACAGCCACAGTGAAGCCCCACCCTTCTGATACAAGTTCAAAGAGTGTTGTTGTGACAATCCTGCCAGCCAGTGTGCAGCCCCACCCTCATGATACAAATGCAAGCAATGTTGTGGTGAAAATCCTGCCAGCCACAGTGATGCGTCACCCTTGTGTTACAAGTGCAAGCAGTGTTGTGGTGACAATCCCACAATTGTGATAGAAGTGCAAGCAGTTTTATAGTGACAATTCTGCCAGCCACATTAAAGCTCACCCATGTGATACAAGTGCAAGCAATATTGTGGTTACACTCCTGTGAGCTACAGTGCAAACCTCACCCTTGGGATGCAAGTGCAAGAGGTGTTGTTGTGACAATCTTGCCAGCCAGACTGATGCACCACCCTTCTAATAGAAGTGCATGCAATGTTGTGGTGGCACTCCTTCCAGTCACAGTAAAGCCACACGACTATGATACAAGTGTAAGCAGTTTTATAGCGACACTCCTGACAGCCAGAGTGTAGCACTTCCTTGCAATACAAGTGCAAGCAGTGTTGTGGTGATAATCCCACACTTGTGATACAAGTGCAGGCAGTGTTGTGGCGACAATCCCACACTTGTGATACAAGTGCAGGCAGTGTTATGATTTTAATCCTGCCAGCCACAGTGAAGCCCCACCCTTGTGACACAAGTGCAAACAGTGTTGGGGTGTGTTAGAAATGTGATTTCTGGTTGGCAAGGGTATGCACCTAAGCCAGGCAGAAACCACCACTCTAGTCAGTGCAAGGGAGTTACACGCTGAGATAACCCCTGCTCACCCCCTTGGTAGAATGGCAGAACAGTCAGGCTTATCCTAGAGGCAATGTGTAAAGCGTTTGCGCAACACACTCACACAGCAGCGACACATTGGGCACACCACAAAAAAAACTCCACACAAGGTTATGTAAAAATATCCTTGGTATTATTTATAAAAACCCATTAGATCACAATTACATGTATCACTGCGCCACTAGGTACTTGTCATGACATCACAGAATCACATAAATCAATGGGCCAATTGGGCCACAGTCATAACATATGTAGTACGCTGCAGCAGTGCTCCTAGGGTGTGCATATTGCAAAATAGCACAGGAACCTTATACATGAACACCATCACTGGAAGTAATCAGCAGTACCTGCTAACACCGGACTGGCTGTTCCCACACTGGGCATTCCACTACATCGCTTTATATCTCAGGGTATGAAAAGCGGCACACAGCACCCCTGCAGGGCATGCAAAAAAATGCAGTGGGACGATTTACAATTAATGCACCTTACCACAACTTTCTCATCGGCGATAGGGCACCTCACTTCTGTATTATGCAGTGACTTTTACCTTTGGAATGCCTGGCCAGGGGGGTCTAACTCCATTGGTACTTCTATAAGCACCTCTGCCCCCTCAGGGGCCTTGGACCCCCGCACAACTGCCCTTCCAATAGCAGGGTAAGGATCCGTACACAGGCTGGGTTGCCAGGGACGTGTTTGTGGCCAACTGCAGTTGCCCTGGAGCGATTCTTATTTTCTCCATGTAGCAGAGCCCCGGCTGCACCGAAGCAACCCACTCAAGAGGGATAGGGAGAGCATTTTTTCAGCTGTAGCTCTCCCCTCCCGTGGCTCACCCACAACACTTGTGAAATGCCGCCCAACGCACGCTGCACTGCAACATGCTAAGCCCGGTCCTCGCTTCAGGGCAGGGTGAGCCACCCCTCCTTGGACTCGGGCACTGCCAACTTCAAAGCGCTTACTGCGCACTATTTAGCTCACAGGCAGGGATGCCCTACCCAGTCCCTGGAGGACAACTAATGGGACACTTACAGCAGGCAGCAACCAACAGCCATCTCATCCGGATCCTCCTGTTGCAGCAACGTGACAATCCTTTTTGGGACTTAGCAGGCCACCGGGGAGCACAACCAAAGCAAGCAAGTTCAGATGGCGGTTCCTCCTGGCAACTTACATCCCACGCAGTGTCTTATTTCTTTTACATGGGGGTCACAGCCCCTTTACTTATAGTTCACACTGTCTTTGTGTGGAGAAGTGTGGCTCAGGGGTTAGAGGCGGCAGACCCGGAAGCTGAGATCGGCTCTGGACCAGGGTTCAATTCCCCGCCTCGGCGGGTCTTGGGCTAAAAAAAAAAAAAAAAATAAAATCCACGGACTCGATAATTCTCGCTCCGGTGCCTTCTCGACTCACGGGTTCATACTCTGCGACTCTGGGCAATAGCTTGCTTAATCTCCACAACGGCCCCTCGCGGCGGGATGCCTGGCTTTCACCTTGTGGATACCCAGGACGGGTTCCCTAAGCAAGTGCCGGGAAACCCACTGCGGGTAGCTGTGCGCTATACAAGCTCAAACACATTCACACACATTCACATTTACATTTGTTCTGGGGGCACTTAAAATACAATTACCAGTGCAGAACACCCGCCATTCACAGTGTAACCCTTGGCTCCAGACACACCACAGGGGAGCGGAGCCAGCATTGCCAAAGGCAGACACAGCCCTATTCAGGTGAGGGTGCAACTCCTCCCACCACTCCAAATGCAGACCAGGTCTATTCAGGTGCAAGGGACAACTCCTCTTGCTACTCTAAATTCAGCCAAGGTCTATTCAGCCTAGTGCTGTCACCCGACACACCTCAACCCCCCCAGGGACTGGCTGGAGTGAATGCACATATCCCCTCTCCCCTGTCAGTCAGAACCAGATAGTCAATATACATCCAGGCGGGCACAAAGACACACAGCCCACAGAAATGCCCTCTTCTAAAAGTGGCATTTCTAAAATATTAATAATAAATCCGCTTTCACCAATAAGCAGGATTTATCACTACTATTCCAAACATACCAAACTTGATCACGCTACCCCTCTCATGTCAGGAATTACCACTGAAGCACATATCAGGGAATCTCCAATGCAACCCTATGAGAGGGCAGCCTCACAGCAGTGAGAAACCAAATAGGCTGTTTGTCAGTACCAGGACACCCCACACAGTTAATTGCAAAAACAACAGTTGATGGACAGAATGCAGAACAATGTCGTACATTCACCCCAGTACAGAGATCTGGGCCTAAATCCATAGTTTTTTTGCACTCCACACCACCCCAGTTCAGACATGGCCATATGCAAATCAGCCTTGACCCTGTGCCTCATGGGAACAGTCCAGCCCGAACTGCCAAGCCATGTCTTTCCTGGACTGGAATCAAGCATCCTAGGACCGGTTTCTGGCAATCAGCCGTCTTCAGCCAGGATAGCTTGACTCCAGTGGTGTGGAGAGCATGGGACTCACGTCTGAGCATACCCATCCCACTCGGGGTGACAAATGCAAAAACAACAGTTGATGGACACCCCCTTTTGTACCACTTTGTTCGCCCTAAGTTGGCAGGGTATGCTCAGACGTGAGTCCCTTGCTCACTTTGCCACTGGATTCAAGCAAGCCGGGCTGAAGACGGCTGAAATGCCAGAAACCGGTCTTCTGAAGATTGTTTCCGGTCCAGGGAAGGCATGGCTTGGCAGTTCGGGCTGGACTGTTCCCATGAGGCACAGGGTCAGACTGATTTGCATATGGCCATGTCTGAACTGGGGTGGCAGAGTCGGCTAAAGAACGGTGATGGATTAAACCCAGATCTGTTGACTGGGGGGGGAGTGTTTGATTTGCTCTCGTGATTTTTAAATCTCCACTGAACTCCGGGAGAACTTTTTCCTTGATGAAGGACTCCACCCATTGTGGCGCTTGAGCCCCCTCCGTTCTCTCGGGTACACCCACTATACCTAAAATTGATTGACGTGAGTGGTTTTTCAACTCCTCAAGCTTGCTCTCTAATAAAACGTTATCCCTTTCTGCTTCACGCACTTTGATGAGCAGTCCAGACATCTGATCCTCCAACTGGGAGATCCTTGTCTCCGCTTCCTGATTTTTCCGGGAAAACAACTGCCTTTTCTATTTTATCTAATCTTGAATGAAGAGAGGCAATTTCGTTCTCCTGTGATCTTTTCATGTCCCTAATCTCATCCAAAATAGGGTTGAGTAGTGTTTTAATTTCCAACTGTTTGGTAGTGGCATCCACAGCTGGATCTTCCATTAGGGCATTAAGGGATACTAGCTCCGGCTCTGGGAGTGACACTTGCCGATTTTGCTGACCACTGCTCCCATTAGAAATCTGGTTTTGGTCCATATTGTTTGACTGGTCTAATGGCTGAGCAGATGGCTGTTGCACAGCGTCTGAACCAGAAAGCAGGACCAAGTTTAACTGATTTGATTCCAATTCCTGGGACAAAGAGGTTGGGAGAGAGGCTGGCAGGTTTCGGGTGGGAGAGAGAGCTGGAATCTCCACGAAACTAGCAGGTGATGATGAAGAGCTTAAATCCAGTGGTAACTGCCCGGGGGGGAGGGGAGATCTGAAACCAAACCACATTCTGTGATGTATTAAGCTGGGTGGAGATAGATGGTGCTAATTTTTTCTCAGCTTTTCCCCAGGATTGCCACTTTCAGGTGTCCCCACCTGGCTAGGTGAACCAGATACTGCTGGGGGGTACTGACTCCCTGGAGAACCCCAGAAGACTCTGCCGTAGATTCAGACACTGGCACTGTCTCTTCTTCTGAGCTCTCAAAACTAGTATTCAGTCCCTGACAATTCCCCAGCAGTCCAGCCTTGCCTCCTCCCACAGACGCATTTTTATTCTGTGCCAGAGCCAAGCAGGTTTTCGCTTTTAGTCCAGTGGCTGGCTGGTTCAATCTGTTATGCCTCCCCATATCGACCTCTGCCAGAGGCAAATGATTAAAAGGAAAAAGAAAAGGAATAAAATGCTGCTCCCCTCGAGCTTACTTTCTTTCCTAGTTACGGAAGCACAATATACTTGTTGTAACTCTTTTTTTAAATTCCTTATTTGAATTCAAGTCTTTATTCGGACAGCAACCCAAGGCTTTCTTTTTCTTTTTTAATAATAATACTGATATTTGTAGAGCGCGAACAGCTACCTCGCAAGGAGGTGTCCCGGCGCTAAATGAGCAGTTTTAGGCAGAGCGAGAGGGGGCTTTCCCGGTGTTCTTTTTCCCTCGATGTCTGCAGCGCTCACACACGTTACGGTTGGTGCAGGAAATCGCCATTACCATTGGGGGGCGTGGTCACCTATCGGCTATCCGGAGGTGTGGTTCAGCGGCATAGCTCCCCTTGACTGCATCCTTACTATCCTGAATGTGAAGCGGTCTGATCCCCGCTTTGGTCTTGTACACGCTATACAAAACTTTTATAAATACAAATGAAAAATTACTAAATATTGAAAACTTCTTGCATCCAGACCACCGGGAGTTATAATGTCCCCAAAAACCAGACTGCCTTCATGCTTGGCCATGGGAAAGGCACTGCTTTAGGTGCCAGCAAGTTGCCCCGGTGAGACACAAGAGAACCCGGATCCTCCTCAACTTCAAAAAAGCATTTGACTCTGTCAATTGGGATTACCTGTTTTAACTCCACCATAAAATGAACTTTGGGCTCCAGTTTGTAGGTGGGGTCAAGACACTCCATGCAGACTTATGTGCTATTGTCAGGACCAATGGGAAACTATCTCACCCCGAGGTACTAGGCAGGGGTGCCCCCTCTCTCCTCTACTGTTCGCCCTCGTTATTGAACCATGAGCTGAGTGCATTAGTGGAGTAGCGTTGGTATGGGGCTTCCAGTGCAGGGGTGGACGGAAGATCGCAGCTCTCTATGGGGCATATGTATGAAACGATTTTTTATTCGCAAAAAACAGCGTTTGCAAGTAAAAAATCGCAAAATGCAATGTATGAGACATTTTCGCATCACATTATTAAGGAATCGCTAATTTTATCATTCTCAATTTTGCGTCAGCATTTAAGGAATCGCAAATTTGTGATCCCTTAAATGCTATGTAACAAGCACCCAAGTAGTGTGGATTCTCCCTAAGAAATCGCAAATTACAACCAACTTCAAGTTGGTGGTAATTTGTGATGGGTGGTCAATGATTGGCTTTTCGGGGAGAGGGTTGACCCGGCCCACCTCTGAGAATGGGATCTGTTTCAGACATCAGACAGCTTTGCCAGTCATTGGCCCTGCAACACATTGGGTGAATCTGATGACCCACACTGAACCCCCCTGTGAGTGGTGACTGGCTGCCCTGCGCCACTAACACACTAGGCTTTCACACACAACACTGTATTGGCATATCTAAATTAGGTGACCTTTGAGGTGTGGGGGGCATATGAAGTCTATTAAGGACCTCCATAAATAATTATTTGTGCCCAATTCTCAATTCATCGACTGCCTGCAATTAAGATATTCACTTAAACCCCTCAGAGAGAATATCAGAAGCTAAACTAGTGATGGAGCATGTGAGAAATTGGGTTATTGGTTGAGTGGGGTGGTACCTGTCAGGTTCAACCATATAGAGTCACTAAATTAACCTGTGCTTAACCCTCTAGTAGCTGAACTTAGAGGCAATGTGAATTTACGTAGTCCTTAAACAGTAATACAGTGAAACCCTAACACAAGAAAAATGCCATATCAATTTAGGAAAAATAGAGCTTAAATGTGATAAATTATTTGACACAAAAACACCTAAAATCCACTCAGTAGAACTGGAGATATTTAACTTCAAACGTTTATGTAAAAAAAGGGTCTAAAAGCACAAAGCGCCATTCACAGTTATCTTGTTGTGCTGAACCTGGGGAAAATCACAAGTTCATGTCGATCGCAATAGAGTGCTGACCAGATACAAGGGCCAGGTTAGTCCTGCTGAAAAAAGTATCTACTCAAATTCTGATGTGAAGAGTCCAGTTCTCAGTGAAAGAGGCCACGAGGAGAGTATTGCGAACAGTCGTCATTGTAGTGTAAAGAGCCTGTTAGTCGTCGCGGACGTCTGTTGCTGGAGCTTCGCATTGACAGTCACAACGGGCTGTCAATGCTATAGCGCGAACTGCAGATCTGGCTCCACCGGTCTTTGCTGGCTGTCACTGTAGCACGAAGAGTCGAGTCCACCAGCGCTTCGAATTTGCAGGTATGGGCAGGTGGTGAGATCTCAGCACGAACAGGCCCATTTAGTTGCGAAAATGCCAAAACTTTAGGATTTCTCCTTTTGCTTTAGAGGAGTGCACTTTGATGTCAACCAAGGGCCCAGGACCTGGGGAGTCGCCTCTAGGGGATCAGGGACTCATTCTAGTAGAGACCTGAAGGTCTCAGGCAGGTCGGTTGCAGGTCCAGTTGCAGCAGGTCAGGTGGGACTGAAAACAAGCTTCAAGTGTTGCAGCAAACAAATGATGTACGGAATGCTGACAATGCAAACATTGTCCCCCAGTCAAAAGATCTGGGTTAAATCCATCATTCTTTTGCCTACTACGCCATCCCAGTTTGGACCCAGCCATATGAAAATCAGTCTTGACCCTGTGCCCCATGGGAACAGTCCAGCCCGAACTGACAGGCAAGGTCCTCCCTGGACTGGAAACAAGCATCCTGGGACCGGTTTCAGGGTATGTCACCCTTCTTCAGCCAGGCTAGCTTGAATCCATTGGCACAGTGACCAAGGGACCCGCAACTGGGCATACCCATCCCACTTAGGGTGAAATGTTTTACAGCACATATGGCTGGAGTGGTGTGGTGAGCAAAAGAATGATGGATTTAACCCAGATCTTGTGACTGGGGGAGAATGTTTGCATTGTCCAGCATTCTGTCCATCAATTGTTTATTTTGCATGTTTGAAGAAGACGGCACAAGCACTTTAGCATGCGTTAGAGGTGATAAAGTGCACAGAGTCCTAAAAGCCAACAGAAATGGGCTTAGAAAACTGGTGGGGTGGAGGCAGAAAAGTGCAGAGAGACCAAGTCTAACAGAGCATATTGGATGTCATGGAATCTCCGGGTGTTTCCGGCTCTCTCCGGACTAACATAACAGACCCAAGGTGGAGCTCGTGAACTGGCTATATCAGCCTGCCTTTGTTTATTTAAATTTAACTGTCCACACAGGACATTTTTTACCCCTGAAAGCCTTTGGGAAATGACTAGTACCATTAGCCTGTTGTGCAAACGCTGCTCGGCAAAGGTGCGTACCTTCCTCCACATGACGTGGTCCTGCCCTGCTCTCACACCATTCGGGTCCATGATTGAATGCACTCTGACACAATGTTGGATAGGCCCCTTGGCCTTACATGACAAATCTCCATTTAGAGCCGCCTAGAGGAAAGAGGAGGACTCGAAGCAACCGTACCCTGCTGATATTGGGTAGGCCTGGGTGGAAAACTACGCTATGCTCGTGGAGTTTGTGGAGTTTGCTCAACTATGCGCTACTGAATCACACGTAGCACAGTACAAGAATGCGTAGCAGGCATTTTTTTGCTTGCTGGCAGTCCTCAACATCAAGTTGGCGACCACAAGCGAGCAAAAATCAACATCCCGGCAAGACTTTTTCCCCGCTTGCGATTGGCAACATCAAGTTTTGACGATCACGAGCGTGGAAAATAAACCTGGTGAGATTCTTAACGCGGGGAGGTCAGGTTTCTCATTTCGAATGGTCGCGTATGCTCACGGCCGCTCACAATGAGAAACTACCAGTCCGCATTGAGAAAGCTGCTGATCAAGTACAAATCTACTCAAGCAGCGGAAAACGACCGCTCGCACTGTGCATGATACTGTTTGTAATGATTGCACAGTGCGAACAAGTATTCGGCACTGTGCAATCATTGAGAACAGCATTTTCTCTACCGCACTGCGCAGTCCGCGTAGCTACGCCCAGGGTTAATATTGGGTTCCTTGATTGCAAAGAGAGGTATATCCCGTACATGGAGATCTGTGGGCTCCCCATATACTAAGGAATGGATGGAAAAAGAGACTTTTCCCAAAAGTATGAAAGAACCTGGGATCATTGTTGAGAAAACCTCCTAACAGTGGTGAATAAAGGTGTTTCGGCCTTACCGCCACCTCCTTGAACTGGCAATGGAAGAGATCAATCAATCAATCAATCATAACACTTGTATAGCGCGCTACTCACCCGGAAGGATCTCAAGGTGCTTGGGGGAGGGGGGGGGCGCTACTGCTCGAACAGCCAGGTCTTAAGTTGTCTCCTGAAGGCGAGGTGGTCCTGGGTCAGTCGAAGGTGGATGGGGAGGGAGTTCCTTGTCTTGGCCGCCAGGTAGGAGAAGGATCTGCCTCCGGCGGTGGCTCTTCGGATGCGTGGTACGGCGGCAAGGGCGAGGCTGGCGGACCGTAGCTGGCGGGTGGGCGTGTGGAAGGTCAGGCGGTTGTTGCGGTACTTGGGGCCCAGGTTGTGGAGAGACTTGTGTGCGTGAGTGAGGAGCCTGAACGTGATCCTCTTGTTGACGGAGAGCCAGTGCAGGTTCCTCAGGTGGCCGGAGATGTGGCTGCGTCGAGGGATGTCCAGGATGAGTCGGGCGGAGGCGTTCTGGATGCGTTGTAGTCTTTTCTGTAGCTTGGCTGTGGTTCCGGCGTAGAGGGTGTTTCCGTAGTCCAGCCGGCTGGTGACGAGGGCCTGCGTGACCGTCTTCCTGGTTTCGATCGGGATCCATCGGAAGTCCTTGCGGAGCATGCGGAGGGTGTGAAAGCATGAAGAGAAGACAGCGTTGACTTGTCTGGTCATCGAGAGGGAGGAGTCCAGGATGAAGCCCAGGTTGTGTGCGTGGTCTGTCAGCTTTGGGGCGGTGCCCAGGGCTGGGGGCCACCAGGAGTCGTCCCAGGCGGAGGGTGATGGTCCAAGGATGAGGACTTCCGTCTTGTCTGAGTTCAGTTTCAGGCAGCTGTTCTTCATCCACTCGGCGACGTCTTTCATCCCTTCGTGGAGGCTGGTTCTGGCGGTGTCGGGGTCTCTGGTGAGGGAGAGGATCAGCTGGGTGTCGTCGGCGTAGGAGATGATGTTGAGGTTGTGGTGGCGTGCGATGGCTGCGAAAGGTCTCATGTAGACGTTGAAGAGGGTGGGGCTGAGTGATGATCCTTGCGGGACGCCGCAGATGACTTCGGTGGCCTCGGAACGAAACGGGGGGAGGCGGACTCTCTGTGTTCTTCCAGCGAGGAACGAGGTGATCCACTTCAGTGCCTTCTCTTGGATGCCGGTGTTGCTGAGGCGTTGGACTAGGGTGCGGTGGCAGACAGTGTCGAACGCGGCGGAGAGGTCCAGGAGGATGAGTGCCGTTGTTTCCCCATTGTCGAGAAGGGCTCGGATGTCGTCGGTGGCTGCGATGAGGGCGGTCTCGGTGCTGTGGTTGGCTCTGAAACCGGACTGCGAGGGGTCGAGGGATCCATTCGTCTCGAGGAAGGCGGCAAGCTGTCTGTTGGCGATCTTCTCGATGACTTTGGCAGGAAAAGGGAGGAGCAAGATGGGGTGGAAGTTTTTGAGGTCGGTGGGGTCCGCTGTAGGTTTCTTCAGTAGGGCGCTGAGCTCGGCATGCTTCCAGCTCTCCGGGAAGGTGGCGGTGTCGAAGGAGGTGTTGATGACGTCTCGGAGTTGGGGTGCGATGGTGGAGTCGGCCTTGTTGAAGACGTGGTGGGGGCAGGGGTCAGTCGGAGATCCGGAGTGGATGGTGTTCATCGTGCGGGCTGTGTCTTTGGTGGTCACTGCGGTGCAGGTGCGGAGGGTGGCGGTGGGGTGCGTTGGTTCTACGGTTGGGTACGAGAATGGTGCGCCGAAGCTGTTGTGGATGTCGGCAATCTAGCGGTGGAAGAATGAGGCGAGGGAGTCGCAGAGATCTTGTGAAGGGGTGATGTCGTTGTTGCAGGTGCTGGGGTTGGAGAACTCCTTGACGATGCTGAAGAGTTCCTTGCTGTCGTGGGCGTTGTTGTCCAGTCGATCCTTCAGTGATTTCTTCTTGGTGGTGCAGATGAGCTGGTGGTGCTTGCGGGTCGCGTGTTTGAGGGCGGTCATCTTGTCAGTGGTCCGGTCGAGGAGCCAGGCATTCTCGAGGGTGTGGAAGGTCTTCTTGGAGTCCTTAAGTTCGTCGGTGAACCAGGGGGCCTTCTTGCTTCTGGGTTTGCTGGGAGGGTTCATCAGTGGTGTGAGGTCGTCGGCGCCGGCAGTCAGCCACTGCGTGAAGTTGTGGGCTGATTCGTTGGGGTCCGGTGTGCTGGCAGGTGGCTTCTGGCTGAGGGAGGTGGTGAGCTGGTCGGCGGAGATCTTGCTCCATCCTCTGTGAGGAATCTGTTGCGGGTGGTGTTGGGTAGTGGTTTTTCAGAAGCTGAAGTGGACGCAGCTGTGGTCGCTCCAGTGAAGTCCGGTGGAGTGGCTGAAGGCGATGTGCTTGCTGGATGAGAAGACGGGGTCAAGCGTGTGGCTGGCGTAGTGGGTGGGGGTGTTGACCAGTTGCTTGAGTCCGAGGTTGGCGAGGTTGTCCAGCAGGGTGACGGTGTTGCGGTCCTTGTAGTTCTCCAGGTGGAAGTTGAGGTCCCCTAGGAGAATGTAGTCGGCGGAGGGGAGGGCGTGTGGGCTGATGAAGTCCGTGATGTCTTCGCTGAATTGTGTGCGTGGTCCCGGGGGTCTATAGATGAGGGTGCCTCTGAGGGTCGTCTTTGGGTCGGTGTAAATCTGGAAGTGGAGGTGTTCGGCAGCGGTGTAGGTGTCATCGGCGTCGGTCGTGATGCGGATGGTGTTCTTGTGGACGATGGCGATTCCACCCCCGGTCTGGTTGACGCAGTCTCTCCTGATGATCTTGTATCCATCCGGGATGGCGATGGCGATGTCGGGGGCTGAGGAGGCGTTCATCCATGTTTCAGTGAGGAACGCGACGTCTGGTGATGTTGTGTCGAGCAGGTTCCAGAGTTCGACAGCGTGTCTGTGGACGGAGCGGGTGTTGAGCAGGATGCACTTGAGGACGCTGTTGGTGTTTGGCTTGGCGGGCGCGGTGCATGTTCGGAGGCAGGTGAACTTGCAGGTTGTGCAGGTGAAGGGTCCGTGGAAGCGTTTCGGGCGGCCCGGCAGCAGGCGAGGTTCCGGCCGGCATTGAGTGCATTGAGGGTGGTGGCGTCGTAGGTCTGTCGGGTCGTCTTGCGTCAGTGGGGGCAAGGGGTCCTTGCGCTGGACGCGGTCCAGGCACGGACGGGTTCAGACGGGCTTACCTTTGGCGCACCTTCGGCACACAATCGGCGTGCCCGCTGCGCATGACTGCTGCACGTCTGTGCGGTCGCCATTTATGGCGAAGTGGGAGGGAGGGAGGAGCAGCTGGGAGGCGGGAGCGGGGAGGTCACAGAAGGAAAGGGGGCGTGGCCGCTAGCACGGCGGCGGGGAGCGGGGCGGGCAGGCACAGGGGGGCAGAGAGACAATACAAAGCACAGGAATCAAAACCAAATCAAGACCAGCAGTGGGGAACAAAAATTAGAATCACAAGATGCAGGGAAAACAAGGAGGAAATACAATATAAACAAAATAAACACAGCAGTACAAGGAGGAAATACAATATAAACAAAATAAACACAGCAGTACAGGCAAGTGCGGCTGGGGGCAGGATCGGCGAGGCAGGCAGGCTCAGCGAGGCTGCGGGCAGCAGCGGGGCGAGAATGCGCACATAACAGCTGGTGGCCGTGCGGCGCGGGGGGTGTCCTGAGGACAGGTCACACTCACCTGCGCCGCGCGGTCGCCATTTATGGCCAAGTGGGAGGGAGGGAGGAGCAGCTGGGAGGCGGGAGCGGGGAGGTCACAGAAGGAAAGGGGGTGTGGCCGCTAGCATGGCGGCGGGAAGCGGGGAGCGGGGCGGGCAGGAAGAGATACGGCTCCTCCTCTACATTTATACCAGTAGGTCATCGATCACCCAGGATGAATGGAGCCAGGTGCCCACAGATGCGTGCATATTTGCTCACCAACAAGCTACAAGGGATAGTTTGGCTGATTAGGATATACTGGGTATATGTGAACATCACAGTTTTATCGCTCAAGCTTGAGGAACGTGGTTGTATCGCAGTGTGTTTGTACAGGGTTGGTAATCCGTATTCTTTTTCTTGGAAATGAAAACTGATAAAAATTCACAGAAAAACAAAAGAGGCAGTACATTAAAAATTCTCCCTAACCCCCGGGTGTTGATACCTGACTCTGTAACTGTTACATACCTAACTTCACAATAGCTTTCCTGCATGAATTCTGACTGTGTGTAAAGACCTGTGTAACATGCAGAAGTTTCCTGTCAAAAGCTTAAATGTGTATGGTTTAATCTATAGGAGCAAAGTTCAGTTTTCTAAAGTTACGCTGTGTGACTCCTGTCAACTGACTCTACCTCAAAAAGTTGCATTATATTCAGGTGTTTAGAAAATGTGTACAAATAGCTTAAAATGGTCCTGAAAAGGAAGTCACAACTCCCACATTTATGTTAAGTGACACTTTTTAACATCCTTAACATCTTTCTTTATTCTAAGGTCTGTGATATTCCAGTCTGTCTTCTATGTTTGTTGACCTGTGTTTGTAGTTCTTGCAGTTTGATGGCTTCTTGCAAATTGTGTTCTTTGTTCCTTACCCAGGAATCCTTATGGGAATTGAGATTTATTTAAAGAGATTAATTAGGTCTAAATAGGGTTCCCACAGCTGTTTCTGTCTTGGAGGTCTTAAGATGGGACTGCCTGTGAACTGACCCAAGAGAGCGTCAAAGCACAAAAAAGACTATTAGTAAATTCAAAGTGTTTCTGAATGGGGATCCCTAAAAAATGTTTGACCTGCACCCCCTAAATCCCTAATATGTCCCTGGACCTGCTGTTGGTTCTGGCGTTTGTCTGTAGTTTACCAGAGACCCTCTGAGAGTTTCCAAGAATAAAGATGACGGAGAAGAGGATGTATCTGCGCGTCCTGTACACTCAGAGGCAGATTTGCTAACATGTCTCACAATGCAGCACAGCAAGGAAACTTGCACAAAAGGTAGACTTCAGAAAGATATGGCACATGTGTGCTGCCTCGTTGTGCTGCCGCACGGCGTGCTGCCTAGCACCAACGCAGGCACTGGAAGTGTGGAGAGGTTATGAGCACCAAAAGAACCCTTAGAGGGGACTGCATCACACACAGAAAAGGGAAGTACCAAGGGGAAATAAAGGTACCTGTCCTTGGTACGCATGGGGCGTACCATTTTCAGTCTTTGTTAACCTGGTAATATACCAAAACCCATGGGTGGATGCGTGAGAACGCCCACCCTCCATTCATGAAACTGCCGAAGATAACGCAAGGAAGAGGAAATGCGCTGTCTTGCGCTGTCTTGGATTTACTAAACCACACAGAGACACACAAGGGGCCTTATTTATGAGAAAGTGGAGAAGTGTGGCTCACTGGTTAGAGCAGGCAGACCCTGAAGCAGAGGTCAGACCCGGGAGCAGGGTTCAATTCCCGACGCGGCAGGGTCTTGAGCTCAAACGTCCATGGACTCGCTAATTCTCGCTTCGGTGCCTGACCTAATCATTGGTTCACACTCTGCAACTCTGGGCATTAAGCTTGCTTAACCTCCACAACGGCCCCCGCGGCGGGATGCCTGGCTTTCACCTTGGGGATGCCCTGTAGGGGCTATCTCACAGGGAAAAGCCAGGACGGGTTCCCAAGGCAAGCGCGGAGATACCCCTTCGGGGGTCGATTCAGGCGCTATATAAGAAACATAATAATAATAATAATAAAGTAACACCGCGTGGTGCAGCAAGCCGTTTGACTGTATCATGCTGCGTTATATTCAGTGCTCAGCTCGTCATGAGCCACGGCGCTCCGGTGCTCATGACGAGCTGAGCTCATCATGACCGCGCTCGTTCCATGTGCTGAACGGTCCATTGGAACGGGCGCGGTCATGACGAGCTCAGCTCGTCATGAGCACCGGAGCGCTGTGGCTCATGACGAGCTGAGCTCGTCATGAGCACCGGGGCGCTGTACGCGCCCCCCAGCACAGCGGGGGAATCCCGCCAGCGGCGAAGGGGTTAAACGGATGTTTACATATAAATCGGAAAAAAAATTTCCATTCGGCTTTCTCTCAAGGGTTTGCACTTGCACTGCCGCTCCGTAGTAAAACTCCATAGACCTGACGCGTTTCCAGACTGTTGCCTTTCATCAGAGGTCACTCGAAAAAAATTAATAAAAGGGGAGTGTCTGGCATACTTTATTTAATTACATGCCCCTCCCTCCTGGGCTCAGCTGTACGGTGCATGTTGGGAACAATAGTCCATCCAGACAAATAATCACCCATTTAAAGCTTTCTTCACCCATAGTGGGCCCCAGAGTGGAGTGGAAGTTTCTTTTGCCATGCGCATGTGTGCATTGTCAATTTAAATAAATGTGGAAAAATACTAGCTGTAGCGTCGTCTTTTGCTTGTGGCAAAAATAAATGTGGATAAATACAGAAAAAAATGCCCAAAAAATAAATATGAATAAATACAGACGGAAATGGCAACAACAAAAAATACCATAAAACCGGGATCCCTAAAAAGAATCTGAGGGTCTTGTGTGGGAACACCCACAGCAACCTCCATGGCTCAGCCCTTTCACGCAAAGTGCTGCGTGAAAAGGGGACGTGTTTACATGGACAAGAAAAGCCGCGCAGGATGGCTTTAGGTGTCTTTGTTAATATGGAGCACCACACTGCGCTGCCGTAAAAACTGACGCACCCGCGGCGCAAGGGGCTTGTAAATATGCCCCTAGGTGCTTTGCGTGGCTTAGTAAATTGCAGTTAAGAGCTTGAGGTGCCGTGCGTGGAGCAAGGGTAACACAAGCTCTTTGTACATTTGGGCCTTGACTTTTTTTACTGGCTTATATTTTACATAATTACAGATTGGTTCACAGAGCAAAGAGATGGTTTGGCCCGACCCCCACGTTTTGTTGGTTTGAGCCAACAACGGGAGAGGCTCCTTCTTCCCGGGCAGGCCCGGCTCCAGGAATTTTTGTTTGGGTGGGCCAAGGGCGCATTTGGGTGGGCCACTGCGGGCTCAATGTGTCGCTTCTGGAGGTAGCCTACAAATAGAAAAAACGGTACTCCTGCGTGTGATAGAAGGGGATAACAGGAGATTCAGGGCCCTCCATTATTTTCCAAATCTCTTTCTAATCGTTAACACTCTCAAAAAGTGTTTTGATCCCCATGTAAGGTCCTTTTGATGGGCAGAGGAGGTTTCTGAGGTGGGAGTATCAGGCAAGTAACACTACTCAGCCTGCCTCGTTGCCAGCCTTCAGAGAGAATCTCTCTTCATTATTACCTCCATCTGACCCCAGACTCTGCAGTACACTCCCTTCCAGGCCTGATCATCAATTTTCTACAATCTCTCTACCGTGCACCTTAACTCACAGCTAACCTTGGTCCCCAGCCCCATATCAGGCACCACCTGGTTTCATTCTCCATAATCACACTAAAAAGATTTGTAAAATCACCTTCAAACTGAAAACCCTGAATATAAGAGTAAATATAATTAGCACACACTTTAAAATATGTTACACAGTGGCCCTAATGACCCAACTGCTAATTAAATAAGTAAAAACATTACAGGGTCTATTATAGCAGTGCAAAAGTATTTATTGGTGTCCCACCACTGACCTCTTACTCGATAGACAACTTTACTACCACCCTCCAACAGTGCACTTCATCTCTCCTTAGCCCCTTTCAGTCATGAACTCCTCATCAGACTCCCTCCCTACCTGCCCCCCACCAGTGTCCCTCATCACTCCAAAGCCCCTCCCCATGACCACCTCCTCAGACTCCCACACAAATACCCTTCACCAGTGCCCCTCATCGCTCCATAACCCCTCCCCCCATTGACCTCCTCCTGAGTCCCTCACTGCCACCCTCCACCAGTGTCCCTCATCGCTCCAAAGCACCTCCCCCATGACCTCATTGGATTCCCTCATTGCCACCCTCCTCCCAGACTCCCCCACTACCACCCTCCACCAGTGCCCCTCATCTCTCCGTAGCTCCTCCCCATGACCTCCCCCTCCTCGGATTCCCTCATTGCCATCCTCCAACACTGGCCTTCATCTCTCCGTAGCCTCTTCCCCTCATGACCTCCTCCTCAGACTCCCTCCCTATTACCCTCCACCAGTGCCCCTCATCACTCCAAAGCCCCTCCCCCATGACCTCCTCTTCAGACTCCCTCACAAACAACCTCCACCAGTGCCTTCCATCTCTCCGCATCTCCACCCCTCATGATGCCCCCTCGGATTCCCTCATTGCCACCCTCCAACAGAGCCCATCATCACTCCATAGCCCCTCTCTCATATGCATTTTATTTCTTGTATAGCGCTACTCGTAGTGTAGGGTATCACAGTACTGTACATCACACACACATTATGCAGACACAATGATTCATAAAAGTATCCAAATCAGCCTATAGGGAATGTCACATAAGCTAATGAAGATTACCAGGTGTAGGAATCACATCTCATCCATGCTGCTGGGCAATATGTATTAAGAGGGTTGGGTCTGGAGAACCACAAACACAGGATTTAAAGCATACCCCAGTGGTTGGCTGTACTGATTAGAAATTATATCTGCCCAAACTCTGTATTGCAACATTAGAATAATGAAATACTGGGAAAATTCGAACTAACTAGCAATACAAAAAAAAATCTAATTATACCATTCTGGTTTGTATACACGTCTTTGATCACACTGTCCTATGTATCAAAGGATCTCTGTGACAAAGGCAGTAACCCACTGAGCTATCCACGTTAACTACAGTTCTATTGCATTTAAATACTACAAACCAAAAAAAGAACGCTCTCCAGCAAGATCAACAATCCCCAAGGTTATTTGGACATTTAGTTGTCGTGCATCCTTGCAGAGCCACTCATGAATGATACCAACGATTTAAACACACGTTGTAAATGAAATAAACACGGCGTTCTAAGTATGTCTTTCTCACAGATTTAAAAAACACAATAGCCACACATTTTCTTACCTGCTCCTTATGAACTCTGTCACAGCCGGATCGGGTAAACAAACAGCTCAAGGGGTCATGGAAGGTCAGGAAAACGAAACGGCAAAACAAACTCCTCTTTACCAGCAGAAAATAATTAATTATCCACAAATCCAGTTCCAACGAAAGGCTTTGTCCCCTTCGCAGTGCCCCTAATGTACCTGCATGAGTCGGCGGGGACACAGCCCACCTGCCTAATAGGAGATGCGTGATTGGGGTTGCGAGCCCAGGCCCAATCACGCAACTCCTAAAGAAAGATAACGTTCGAAGAACGTTTTAACTTGCAGTGGCTATATTCTGCTGGCCTTGCTGACGTCACTGCCAGGGCCAAGGGTTATGTTTGGGTGGGCCAGGCCAAAGTTTGGGTGGGCCCGGCCCACCCGCTAGAACCGGGCCTCTTCCCGGGTGGGAGCTTACACTTAAATGCATTTCCACCTGGCATCCATAGCTCCTAATCTGGGCTTCCACACTGAAGCGGCCCCCCCTTTCACCTCCTGCTAATCTGTGGCATGTGAAAAATGAAGGGAGAAACTAATGTGCCCGGCGCAGCTGCGCATTACTTCCAAATCATTTGAGATTCGCCGCTCCAGTAACTTCGGCCCGACGGTGTCCATGCGCCAGGGTTTGTGCAGGTCTTGAGCTGCGGCTGCGGGTGCACGGGTCTGTGTGTGACTGGGAGGGCACAGGTTTGCGTGACGACGTCCCAGCAGAACCGACGCCGCATCTTATCCCGGTCTGCATCCCAGCCGAGCTGGCTCCGCATCTTATCATGGTGCACGGGTCTGTGTGGGACTGGGAGAGCACAGGTTTGCATCCCAGCCGAGCCGGCTCCGCATCTTATCCAGGTTTGCATCCAAGCCGAGCCGGCTCCGCATCTTATCCAGGTCTGCAATGCATCCCCGTCAGCCGTCTCCGCATCTTATCCAGGTTTGCAATGCATCCCAGTCAGCCGACTGCGGATCTTATCCAGGTTTGCAACGCATCCCAGCCGAGCCAGCTCCGCATCTTATCATGGTGCACGGGTCTGTGTGGGACTGGGAGAGCACGGGTTTGCATCCCAGCCGAGCCGGCTCCGCATCTTATCCAGGTCTGCAATGCATCCCCGTCAGCCGACTCCGCATCTTATCCAGGTTTGCAACGCATCCCAGCCGAGACAGCTCCGCATCTTATCATGGTGCGCGGGTCTGTGTGTGACTGGGAGAGCACAGGTTTACATCCCAGCCGAGCCGGCTCCGCATATTCTCCTGCTGCTGCTGGTGATCAGTTGCAGCTCTAGTCAAACACAGCAAAGCACCCATTCGGCCGCACTTGCTCAGATTCAGGGTGTAACATTCTATAATCCGCCCCCCTTTCCGGTCCAAAGTTCCTCTGTCGAGGCGCGTGCTCCGCGCTGCTCCAGACTGTTGAAAAAGTCCTTTTTTTGCACCCTCTTGAGGCTCGAAAGAGCGCCGTCCATTCATAAACCACCTCTAGGATAGACTACACGAATATAGTGTATTTGGCTGCTCCTGAGAAATGTATTAATATCCTGCAGACTGTCTGCTGGAAGGCGCCTGCGCTTGAACACCTCTCATCGGGGCGCTATCTTGCACCATTGGGCTGAAAGGGCTTCAGGCCGCCCGAGCCCCTGTAGTCTTTAGAGCCCGGGCTGCCACAGCTTCCAGGACACACGGTTCTTCTTTTCTTTTATTTATTTATTTATTGTATGCGTGTTTATAGCGCGGACTTGACCCGAAGGCGTCAGAGCGCTTCACAATAGGAACAGTAAAGAGACATGAGGAGAAAATTACAAGTGAACAGATTACAAAAGCAAACGTTATGTAACATGAGGTAAAAGTGACAATCGTGAGCAAACAAATACAAGAGGAGCAAACGGTGCGTTACAGGAGGAAGAAGTGACATGTGCAGGTTACAAAAGCGAACAAAGTACAAGTAGAGGTAAAATACTGCAATACATGGCAGACACTCAAGCACAAGGACAAACGTCACGTAGGTAATGGTGGCACTTGTGCCAGTATCAAATTCAAACAAAATGTGAGAGGAGCAAACAGTGTGTTACAAGAGAAAAGTGACGTGTGCAAGTTACAAAAGAGAACCAAACACAGGTAGAAGGGTAATGCTGCAATAGTTGGCAGAACACATTGAGAAGGCACTTCCAGAGTCACGGAAAGAAGGATTCTCTATAATGGCGGGTCTTCCTTCAGATAATAGAGAGGGCGTGAATTAAATTTGGAAGTGTCTTTGAAGGAGGAGAACTTAGCGGGTGTGTGCTGGACGACGCTGGACATGGCGCCTCTGTGGCCGCCTGGTACAAAGCGGCATATTTATCATTATTTCACGCAGCGCACCAAGCCGCCGCGTTGCGCTGCGTGAAAGGGCAGGAATGCACCGTATTCAACAGCATACAACGCCACTCGCGTCCCTTCCTTGGACTGGCGCACTTTCGGCTGCCTGGCGCCAACACAGGCATCCTTGGAACACCCCCTGTCCCCCATGGCAAGCCCCCCTCAGCAGCGACTTGTGCTGTAAATGTAAATGTATGTGTCTTGTAAAACGCACTGCTACCCGGAGGCGTCGTGGCGCTGTAGACCGCTGGGGAACCCGTCCTGGCTTGCCCTGTGAGATGTTCCCTCCTGGGTATCCCCTGCGTTTGTGGGGGGCCGTTGTGGAGATGAGGCAAGCTAATGCCCAGAGTTGCAGAGTGTGATCCCTGGTTAGAGTAGGCATCGAGGCGAGAATTGTCGAGTTTGCTGACCCTGGTCCACCACCCTGCCGCGTCGGGAATTGAACCCTGGTCCCGGGCCGTCCTCTGCTTCCGGGTCTGCCGCCTCTAACCAGTGAGCCACACCACTCCACTGTGTGTGAAGGGGCCGTACTATGGGTGGGACAGGAGCGTTCCCACAGAACCACCCATGAGTTTTGTCACAACTCCCTATCTACTACCTTTGCTAGGCACGGATTTGCACCAAAAATGTATCCCTACTCGAGCCAGGAGTAACATTGAAGTAACATTTTTGCAACTTTGCACGTGTTCCCCACTGTACAGAAGGGGCGGGTCCTCTGCTAAGGAGGAGGAGCGTCGCCCACTCAAAAATAAAATAAAATTAAAACCATTTTGTTATAATTTTATTTTTCTTACTTAGCCGTTGCCAGCCGAGTGTTAGGGCGGGGCCACCCTTAAGAGCATCACCCAGCAGCTGGGAGGACGAGTGGTGGGCACTGTAAGTGCGCATGTTGATTTGACCGGCCGGCGCCGCCTTAGGACATTAAACATATAGCATCACAATTAATACCACAGGAATAAAACAATACAATTTCGTAAAAAAAACAACACCACAGTGGGAGAACAGATCAGACGGAATATCATGTAATTAAATCAGCACTAGTCTGTGTCGAATCACTTGTTTCCTGTTCAAACTTTAATGTCTACTGACTCACAAATGTCCCAGAGATCTAACCTCCTAAGGAATAGTAGAGCATGAACACGTTTCGGTGGGCCTTACAATATCACAGCCGCCTTCTTCAGGAAAGAGATATCTCCCAGAAACAGTTTGTTCACTATGCAATACAATCTATAGAAAAACAAACATTAAAATTAAACATAGATATTAACTCAACTCAAGCTAAGACATTTATATCCTGGTGATACAGATCAATTCATAATCACAACTACTCTTTACCTAACATGGCAAACAATAGTATTTTAATCAACCGCAGTGGGTTGTCAGAACGCAGAAAGAATGATCAGAAAGAGTCTATATTAACCAGCTCCTGACCTCCCTTAGTGATAATATAATGCATAATTCATATGCTAGAGCTTTCCTTGGCCAGTCGAAAGTTTAGGGAGTCTCCAAGCTTCGTAATAAAAAAGTACCTCAATAAATGTTGAAAAGAGCTTCAAATGGGTATCGCTGCAAATAATAAAACACCCCTAATAGGGCTAACCACAATAACATGATTACTTTTGATCACACAGGGACTTGCAAATGAGTCAGAGGTACTAAAAGTTAAAAACATTTAAGTGGCAGATCCCCAATCACATAAGCTATTAAATTGTTTTGGGAAATAACCTATTTTAGGCGTCCACTTCAAAGTAACTGCGATGATAAGTGGATAAAAAGCTCTGATATCTGTATCTAATAAAAAATGGTATATTTCGGTAATATGTATTAAAAGAAGGTAATTAAATCCAAATCGTATTCGTAGATGTGTTCTATACCTTGAAGTCAGGTAAATGATGGTTCCCTCAGACAAGTACAAAAAAGAAGATATCTCTTACAGGATGGGTCGCTCTGTGCCTCACCCTCAAGTGACTTGTTATCAGAAGGACAAACATATCAAAGGTTGTGTCAGTTTTCGTGCCTCTATTGTACTTGTCTTACTTGGTCACTCAAAATACGACTCAATACTTATTTTATTTTTTTATTTATTTATTTTATGCATTTTTATATAGCGCGGACTTTACCCGACGTTGTCAGAGCGATTCACAATAGGAACAGTAATGATACATGAGGAGAAAATTACAAGTGAGCAAATTACAAAAGCAAGCGTTACGTTACATGAGGCAATAGTGACAACTGTGCGTGTAGCAAACAAAATACAAGAGAAGCAAACGAAACGTTACATGAGGAAGAAAAAAATGATGTGTGTGTATGTTACAAAAGTGTACAAAGTACAAGTAGAGGTATAAAACTGCAATAAATGGCAGATACTCAAAACACAGGAACACACTAAGAAGGCACTTCCATAGTCATGGAAAATATTATTTTCTATAATAAAAGGTCTTCCTTCAGATAATAGGGTGTGAATTACATTTGGAAGTGTCTTTGAAGGAGGAGAACTTTGAGGTCCGTTTTGAAGGCCTGGGAGGAGGTGGTGGTCCGGAGCTGGGGAAGTGAGAATTAGACCCTCCCTGAAATCGATTTGACCCCCCCCAAAATTTGGCTCTAGTTGCCGCCTGCCCCACCCTGCCCCTCCCTCACGCCGCCTCACCGTTCACATAGCACTCCCTCGAGGAGCCGCCACTGGCGTTCCCGTGTATCCATCCATGCATGGAGTCTGAGGTGATGCCATATTTACTAAAGGTAGTAAACCTTGGATTGCGCCAGAATCCTGCGCCTAGCACCCAGAGGCCCACCGAGGAGCAGTGGTGCATGTCTCTCGGTCACGCAACGCTGCACTGCAACTTTGCTTGCTGCCCTGCGCTGCGTGAAAAAACATGAGTAAATCCGGGATCTGGTTCTTTTCCCCCCGCCTTAAATCTGCAGAGGCAGATTTACAATAACGGGCGCATCCCTGCATATCAGCAGGGATGCGCCGGTTATTGTGCACCGCGGCTCCGCCACCATGGATGCGCCGCATTTACAAGCGCTACGCAGCTCCAGCAAGGCTCTGGGGTGCCCTATCTTGTTAATGCTGCGTCAATCCTTACGCCTGCTTCAGGCAGGCGCAGGGTTTTGACGCAGCATGGGCCCAAAAGTGACTGAGTGAAATCTACAAGATTTCACTCAGTCACTTTTAGGAGGCGTTCCTGCGCCGGAACGCCCACATGTGGCGCAGGGGTTTACAACGTGACACACCTCCCAGATGCGTCACGTTGTAAATACCCCGCAGCATGGCGCTGGCTTTGCGCTTCCGCTGCGTCACAAAAGTGACGCAACTGTGGCGTAAAAGAGGCGCAAGGGGCTTGTAAATCTGCCCCGCAAGGTTTAATGAATATCGGTTCCCTGGTCAGCGCCTCAAAGCTCCACAGAGCGCTATGGAAATCTTGTTTATTCATTCATTCGTGACCTACAGGGAGGAGATGTTTAGCCGCAACCAGGAGCACGCAGTTCATCTGCAGGAAGGCGCGAGAGCAGGTCAGCAGGTCTGGCCTTTAGCTGAGCCCCCCCGGGGGCTCTGCTTCATCTTATTTATAGACCCCATCAATAATTGAGGGCCCCTCTCTGCTTCCGCTCCACTTTCAGGAGCTGTGCTCGGCCCCCTCCCAGCGCTGACATTTACCGCTTCACTCTCTCCAACACCCCCCCCCCCCTTTCAACCTTCCTCTTCCAGGCGGGGTCCGGATGCTCCGGTGGGGTGGGGGGCACACAGCTCTTCCTGTATGTGCTGAGCAGGTACACAGCGCCCAACGCAGACTGGCAAATGATTCACGTTCCCATTCAACCTAGAGACGCCCATTTTATCGCATTTGGAAGGATAGAAGCTAGAGTTGGCCCTGCGCAGATCCCTCCACTAAGTTACGTGAACCACGGGGGTTTGCTGGGTCCCAGGAGAGACAACAGGCCGGGCTTTCTAGTAGGTGGCAGGCACTGCTGGTGCCCCTCTGCCACCACTGCCCCCCAGTTGTAGGCGCTAGTACCAGGTCCATCCATGAGTAGGTGTGATTGGTGAACCTTTCAAGTGGTGCCGCCTAATTAAATGCATGAATCCGCCCTGGAAGGGGGGGGGGACACCAACAATGTGAGGGGGAGAACAGGTAAAGGTGCTTAACTTTGCAGCACACTTTTCACAAAAAAAACAACAAAGTTCCGTAGTTAAACTAATGAAATATTCAAATATTTTAGCAGTGTGCTGGCCAATCCCTACCCCCCTCCCCCCCCGGGGGGGACTGGAGCTTACAACCCCCGCAGCCCCCCTTCTAGGGGGGTGGTTGCAAAATAGTGAGCGAACTTTAAGGCGCTCTATGGATTCCAGGCCATTGCAAGCCTGAGCCAGCGGTTCACGAGGTCTGTTCTTCATGGACATGAGTATAGCGCCTGGTTTGACTTCAAGGATCTATTACGCTCTTCAATGCGCATCCAGTCCCGGGATTTGACTGACTTTCTACTTTGAATGAGCAAAACAAACACTACTAAACATACAAGCCCTATAGGCACCCACAGGAACGCTATTGCTCGGCCCACAAGGCTCACAGGATCACACAGGAACACTACTGCTCAGATACACAGGGTGCACAGAAGCACACAGAAACACTACTGCTCAGATACACAGGGTGCACATGATCACACAGAAACACTACTGCTCAGATACACAGGGTGCACAGGATCACACAGAAACACTACTGCTCAGATACACAGGGTGCACAGAAGCACACAGAAACACTACTGCTCAGATACACAGGGTGCACAGGATCACACAGAAACACTACTGCTCAGATACACAGGGTGCACAGGATCACACAGAAACACTGCTGCTCAGATACACAGGGTGCACAGAAGCACACAGAAACACTACTGCTCAGATACACAGGGTGCACAGGATCACACAGAAACACTGCTGCTCAGATACACAGGGTGCACAGAAGCACACAGAAACACTACTGCTCAGATACACAGGGTGCACAGGATCACACATAAACACTACTGCTCAGATACACAGGGTGCACAGAAGCACACAGAAACACTACTGCTCAGATACACAGGGTGCACAGGATCACACAGAAACACTACTGCTCAGATACACAAGGTGCACAGAAGCACACAGAAACACTACTGCTCAGATACACAGGGTGCACAGGATCACACAGAAACTCTACTGCTCAGATACACAGGGTGCACAGGATCACACAGAAACACTACTGCTCAGATACACAGGGTGCACAGGATCACACAGAAACACTGCTGCTCAGATACACAGGGTGCTCAGAAGCACACAGAAACACTACTGCTCAGATACACTGGGTGCACACAAGCACACAGAAACACTGCTGCTCAGTCGCACAGGGTGCACAGAAGCACACAGAAACACTGCTGCTCAGATACACAGGGTGCACAGAAGCACACAAAAACACTACTGCTCAGATACACAGGGTGCACACAAGCACACAGAAACACTGCTGCTCAGGTACACAGGGTGCACACAAGCACACAGAAACACTGCTGCTCAGGTACACAGGGTGCACACAAGCACACAGAAACACTACTGCTCAGATACACAGGGTGCACAGAAGCACACAGAAACACTACTGCTCAGATACACAATTGGAAGAATACAGCCATCGTGAATTAAAACAATTCTGCATCGAACTAGGTATCGCTACCACCGGTCTAAGTACCAAAGATGATTTCAAACAGGCCCTGGAGTCCTGGGCAGAAACCGGGGCCGTCAGATCCCCGGACCAAAATATCGCAGCAGTAGACACCGCGGCTCCCGAGGATCGAAGGACGGGCCTCTCGCAAGACGAGATCCAAGAACGAGAAAAAACAAGACTACATGAACTAGAAATGGCCCGGCTCAAAATGGATGGTGAACTCAAGTTGGCCGAACAGAAACTGAACTTAGAACATCTAAGGCTCCGAGAAGAAAGAGAGGAAAAACAGAGACAAAGAGAGCTCGAGGAAAAAAGACTGGCATATGAACATGAGCGCAAATTAGCTGAGATAGACTTACGCAAGCAGAACAAGGAATCAGGGGCGATCGAGCAACCCCGCACCCCGGGAGCAACAGATAAGAAGGTACACATCCCCAAGGATGTCGTTCGAGAATACTTCCGAGAGGACGACATCCAACAATGGTTCAAGGCCTACGAAATAGCTATGACCTCCCACCGGATCGATCGAAGCGACTGGGGAGCCGGTCTATGGGGGAGATTCCTCAATGAGGGCCGCGATGCCCTGCTACAGCTCCCGGACCATCTGATGACCTCCTATGACCACATGAAAGCGGCCCTCCTCACCCGCTATGGGCTCACACCCGAGATGTACCGCCAGAGGTTCAGAGACTGCACCCGCATCCCGGGTACAACTTGGGTGGAGTACGTTAACTATTTCAGCAGAGCCTTCGAGGGTTGGATCAAAGGAAGCAATGTCACAACTTACGAACAGCTCTTCAATCTCATGGTGTGGGAGCATCTGTCAAACAATTGCTTCATCGAACTCCGGCAGCACCTCCTCGACAGCAAATTGCCTGATCCACGGCAGCTCGCAGCCGAAGCTGACCGGTGGGAAATCACCAGAGTGGGCCGAAATGGGTCCTATGAACAGAACCGAAACCACCACGGTCAGCACCGTCCCCGAGGAGGAGGAGGGGGGGGCCAAGGAAGAGGAAAAGACAGCACTCCGGCCGCCCCCGCTGCCAGCACCACTCCCCCGGCCAACCGGGGCAGCACCCCGGCACGACCAGGATATAGGGCCAATGTCACGTGTCACCGATGCCAGCGAGTCGGCCACTACGCAAACGACCCAAATTGCCCACAGAACCAGAGCCCGAGACCCCGCCAGGTGGCTGCCGCTGCCCTGGGGGAAGAACAGATCTCCGAGGAACAAGAAGAATATGAGCAAGAACATCAAGAATGGGAGCCAGCCGCCATGGCTCTAGCTTGCTTAGGGGGGAAAGACATGGTCCCGCGGGTCCCCCTACCCGCTAACACCCGGAAATACAGCCAATGGGTGAGCATCAATGGACGCCGGGCCGAAGCCCTCCGTGACACCGGGGCCAGTGTAACAGCCGTCCGCTGTCACCTGGTGACCCCAGAACAGTTCCTACCAAATATTCTCTGCCCTGTCCGTTCAGCCGATAACTCGGAGAGTCTGTGTCGGATGGCCTGCGTCCCTTTCGAATGGGGAGGGGTCTCCGGCATGTTGAAGGTGACGGTCCGAGATGATGCCCCCGTAGACTGCCTCCTGGGGAATGACCTTGAAAGCTCTCCGTGGGCAGCCGTAGAACGAAGAGAACACCTGGGGATGCTAGGCATCCCGGACTGGGCGTGCGTCACCACCCGGTCCATGGCCGCCCGTGCCAATCTCCGACCCGAGGAACCTGAATGGCCGGCGCCTCCTCCCCCGGTTGCTCCAGTCGAAGACGCCGACCGTGCCGTCCCCCCAGAACCAGCTCAACCTCCGGGCCTCTCGGGCCTCGACCAGTGGCATCAAGAGGGGGGGCCCACACAGGAGCAGTTTCGCCAAGAGCAGAAGACCTGTCCCTCCCTCGAGGGACTCCGCCAACAAGCCCTCGCCCAGAACGCAGGGGATACCTCCGGAACACATTGGGTCTATTGGGACAATGATCTGCTATACAGTGAACAAAGGATCGCGGAGTTGGGGGCCAGTCGAGTGCTAGTGGTGCCCCTCCGTTTTAGAGACTTCTTGCTAAATCTGGCCCACGATGTCCCCCTGGCTGGACACCTGGGTCAGGATAAAACTTACAGCCGCCTAGTGACCCACTTCTTCTGGCCTAAAATGAGGAATGATGTACTCCAGCATTGCCGATCTTGCCCCACGTGCCAAGCCAGTGGGAAGAGCGGCCGCAAACTAAAAGCCCCCCTGCAACCATTTCCCGTGGTCACCACCCCGTTCGAGAGGGTCGGGATAGACATTGTGGGGCCCCTGGACCCCCGCACAGCACAAGGACATCGGTTCATCCTAGTACTGGTGGACCACGCCACCCGCTACCCCGAGGCTGTTCCCCTGCGAACTGCGACAGCCCCGGTAGTCGGCCGGGCCCTGATGGGGATCTTCTCCCGTGTGGGCTTCCCCCGAGAAGTCCCCCAGAAGTCCCTCGGCTTCAGCCCGTTTGAACTGTTGTATGGACACCCCGTACGGGGGCCGCTCAGCCTAGTCAAGGAAGGCTGGGAAATGCCCCCTCTAAAGAACCCTCCAGATGTCTTCAAATACCTCCTAACCCTCCGCAACCAGACCCGACGGTTCAGAGAGCTGGCAAAAGCAAACTTGGAGGCCAGTCAAGAGGACATGAAAAAGTGGTATGACCAAAATGCCTCCTCCATCGAATTTGAACCCGGCCAACAAGTATGGGTGATGTCCCCCACCGAACCATGCGCCCTGCAAGACAAGTGGACGGGGCCCTTCAAAGTAGTTGAGCGCAAGGGCCCTGTCACCTATCTCATCGACATGGAATCTTCACGGAACCCCCTCCGGGTCCTCCACGCTAATAGACTGAAACCCCATTTCGTGCGTTCAGAACTCAGCCTCCTGATGGCCACAGACAATGGAGCCGAAGAAGACTCCGAACCCCTCCCTGACCTCCTACGGACTCGGGAGAAAGACGGCTCCGTGGACGGGGTCCGACTCTCGGAGGCCCTCACCCTGGAACAACGCCAAGAATGTCGAGACCTCCTGCTGCAGTTCGCCAGCCTGTTCTCCCTCACCCCAGGTGTCACCTCCTGGTGTGTGCACGACGTGGACACGGGGGACAGCCCCCCTATCCGCCACCGGGCCTACCGCGTACCAGATCGGGTACGGGCCTGCATTCAAGAAGAAGTAACCAAGATGCTCACGCTCGGGGTCATTGAGCCCTCAGACAGCCCCTGGGCCAGCCCAGTAGTACTGGTCCCCAAAGCAGCCACCCACGGCACCACACCGGAACTCCGGTTCTGCGTCGACTACCGGGGCTTGAATGCGGTCACCAGAACAGACGCACATCCCATCCCCCGGGCAGATGAACTAATCGACCGCATGGGAGCTGCCCGCTACCTCAGCATTTTCGACCTGACGGCGGGCTACTGGCAGATCGGCCTCACACCCCGGGCCCAAGAACGATCTGCGTTTTCCACTCCTGACGGCCATTATCATTTCAAGGTCATGCCCTTCGGCATGAAGAATGCCCCAGCAACGTTTCAGCGACTCGTTAATCAGGTCTTAGCCGGACTCGAAGGATTCAGTGCCGCCTACCTAGACGACATCGCTGTATACAGCCACCACTGGTCCGACCACCTCCACCACCTCCGAGAGGTGCTACAGGCCCTTCAGCGAGCTGGCCTCACGATCAAGGCCAGCAAATGCCAGATTGGTCAGGGGTCCGTGACCTACCTCGGACACCAGGTGGGAAGCGGCCTGGTAGCCCCTCTGCAGCTCAAGATCGCCGCCATCCAGTCCTGGCAGCCCCCCATCACCCAGACCGAGGTACGCGCCTTTCTGGGACTCACGGGCTATTACCGACGGTTCGTGAAGGACTATGGTAGCATAGTGGGGCCCCTCACAGAACTCACGTCCAAAAATCAACCAAAGAAGGTCAACTGGACCCCAGATTGTCAAACAGCCTTCGAAGAACTGAAGGCCGCCATGTGCTCCGCCCCTGTGCTCCAGGCCCCCGACTACAGCCGGGAATTCGTCGTCCAGACGGATGCCTCCGACCACGGCATTGGGGCGGTCCTGTCTCAATTGAACCCCGAAGGCCTTGATCAGCCAGTGGCCTTCATCAGCAGGCGACTCCTGCCTCGAGAACAACGCTGGAGCACCATCGAGAGGGAGGCCTTCGCCGTGGTATGGGCCCTCAAAAAGCTCCGGCCCTATCTTTTTGGCACACACTTCCGGGTACAGACCGACCATCGACCCCTGCAGTGGCTGATGCAGATGCGGGGGGAGAACCCAAAACTACTACGTTGGTCCATCTCCCTACAGGGGATGGACTTCACTGTGGAACATCGACCTGGACAAAACCACGCCAACGCGGATGGCCTGTCACACTTTTTTTCGCCTCGACGAGGAGAGTCCCCAAGAGGATGGGTGACTCTCCCCGCCTTCAGCTGGGGGGGACGCATGTTGGACAGGCCACATGAAGGGCCCGCTCCCCCTCTGCCCGACCAGGCCCGAGCCCGGTCCCTCAATTGTTACACACCACCACTTCACGTTTTCCGTCCCCTCCGGGACCCCTGCCTCTGAACATCTCGACCTCTTGGGCCCGATCCACTACTGGCCCGCGCGCCCGACCTGGGCGCCATCTTGGACTCTGCACCACGAGGCCGCGTGGCCTCCGATCGACCCTAACCCTGGGCCTGGCCAGGCCTCAGACATCCCGGCACCACCATCCACCCAGGAGGTGAGCGGACTACTTGGCAGGTCAATGGGAGAAAGAGGTGTCGATGGCTCTCCCCCGCCAGGTACTGCTCGCCCCCGGGCGCTGGCTCCACCCCCCTGCTGGGTGTCTGGACTCCCTCATCCTGGACCCCCCGACCTCCAAGTGCGAGGGTCCGGACATCAAAGGGCAACAGCCCTATAACTGAGGCAGCTCCAGAGCAGGAAGGAGTTGTATCCTGGAGTCGAGAGACGCAGAGAAGAACTCATCCTTGACGGACTACTGGCGCTGCCGTAGCCCTACCTTGTGAACTATCGTCCTGCCTGTTGGCGCTGCCGCAACCTTCGTAAACCTTCATCGTCGTCGGGACCTGCTGGCGTGGCCGCGGACCGTTTGTACCACCACCTTCATCGGGACCTGCTGGCTCCGCCGCGGACCGTCGCTACCTTCAACCATCTCGGGACCTGCTGGCTCCGCCGCGGCCCGACCATCTAGAACGCCGAGCTCGAGGATTGCGAGCTATCCATCCACCCAATTGGTAACAAGACTGTCCCGCTACCCCTTTTCCCCACCAGAGACCCGAACCGAGGGGACCCCTGAGTCCAGACCTCCTTGTACCATTTGACCGTACTCAAAGAATTGCTGATAAAGTACCGTTTAACCTTATCCTTGTGTGGTGTCCGTCTGGGGGGGGGAAGTTACTTGTCTGTACGATCGCTGGAGACGGCTCTCCCCGGAGACCTCTCCCCTTATACTCGGCCGACCCTCCCGGTCCGTCTAACACACAGGGTGCACACAAGCACACAGAAACACTACTGCTCAGATACACAGGGTGCACACAAGCACACAGAAACACTACTGCTCAGATACACAGGGTGCACAGAAGCACACAGAAACATTACTGCTCAGATACACAGGGTGCACACAAGCCCACAGAAACACTACTGCTCAGATACACAGGGTGCACACAAGCACACAGGAACACTACTGCTCAGATACACAGGGTGCACACAAGCACACAGAAACATGGCTGCTCAGGTACACAGGGTGCACACAAGCACACAGAAACACTACTGCTCAGATACACAGGGTGCACAGAAGCACACAGAAACACTGCTGCTCAGATACACAGGGTGCACACAAGCACACAGAAACACTGCTGCTCAGGTACACAGGGTGCACACAAGCACACAGAAACACTGCTGCTCAGATACACAGGGTGCACAGAAGCACACAAAAACACTACTGCTCAGATACACAGGGTGCACACAAGCACACAGAAACACTGCTGCTCAGGTACACAGGGTGCACACAAGCACACAGAAACACTGCTGTTCAGATACACAGGGTGCACACAAGCACACAGAAACACTGCTGCTCAGGTACACAGGGTGCACACAAGCACACAGAAACACTGCTGTTCAGGTACACAGGGTGCACACAAGCACACAGAAACACTACTGCTCAGATACACAGGGTGCACAGAACCACACAGAAACACTACTGCTCAGATACACAGGGTGCACACAAGCACACAGAAACACTACTGCTCAGATACACAGGGTGCACAGAAGCACACAGAAACACTACTGCTCAGATACACAGGGTGCACACAAGCACACAGAAACACTACTGCTCAGATACACAGGGTGCACACAAGCACACAGAAACCCTACTGCTCAGATACACAGGGTGCACAGAAGCACACAGAAACACTACTGCTCAGATACACAGGGTGCACACAAGCACACAGAAACACTACTGCTCAGATACACAGGGTGCACACAAGCACACAGAAACACTACTGCTCAGATACACAGGGTGCACAGAAGCACACAGAAACACTACTGCTCAGATACACAGGGTGCACACAAGCACACAGAAACACTACTGCTCAGATACACAGGGTGCACAGAAGCACACAGAAACACTACTGCTCAGATACACAGGGTGCACAAAAGCACACAGAAACACTACTGCTCAGATACACAGGGTGCACACAAGCACACAGAAACACTACTGCTCAGATACACAGGGTGCACAGAAGCACACAGAAACACTGCTGCTCAGATACACAGGGTGCACACAAGCACACAGAAACACTGCTGCTCAGATACACAGGGTGCACAGAAGCACACAGAAACACTGCTGCTCAGGTACACAGGGTGCACAGAAGCACACAGAAACACTGCTGCTCAGGTACACAGGGTGCACACAAGCACACAGAAACACTGCTGCTCAGGTACACAGGGTGCACAGAAGCACACAGAAACACTACTGCTCAGATACACAGGGTGCACACAAGCACACAGAAACACTACTGCTCAGGTACACAGGGTGCACACAAGCACACAGAAACACTGCTGCTCAGATACACAGGGTGCACAGAAGCACACAGAAACACTACTGCTCAGATACACAGGGTGCACACAAGCACACAGAAACACTGCTGCTCAGGTACACAGGGTGCACACAAGCACACAGAAACACTGCTGCTCAGATACACAGGGTGCACACAAGCACACAGAAACACTGCTGCTCAGATACACAGGGTGCACACAAGCACACAGAAACACTGCTGCTCAGATACACAGGGTGCACACAAGCACACAGAAACACTGCTGCTCAGATACACAGGGTGCACACAAGCACACAGAAACACTGCTGCTCAGGTACACAGGGTGCACACAAGCACACAGAAACACTGCTGCTCAGATACACAGGGTGCACACAAGCACACAGAAACACTACTGCTCAGATACATAGGGTGCACAGAAGCACACAGAAACACTGCTGCTCAGGTACACAGGGTGCACACAAGCACACAGAAACACTACTGCTCAGATACACAGGGTGCACACAAGCACACAGAAACACTGCTGCTCAGATACACAGGGTGCACACAAGCACACAGAAACACTACTGCTCAGATACACAGAGTGCACACAAGCACACAGAAGCACTGCTGCTCAGATACACAGGGTGCACAGAAGCACACAGAAACACTACTGCTCAGATACACAGGGTGCACACAAGCACACAGAAACACTGCTGCTCAGGTACACAGGGTACACACAGGCACACAGATACACTGCTGCTCAGATACACAGGGTGCACACAAGCACACAGAAACACTGCTGCTCAGGTACACAGGGTGCACACAAGCACACAGAAACACTGCTGCTCAGGTACACAGGGTGCACACAAGCACACAGAAACACTGCTGCTCAGGTACACAGGGTGCACAGAAGCACACAGAAACACTACTGCTCAGATACACAGGGTGCACACAAGCACACAGAAACACTGCTGCTCAGGTACACAGGGTGCACACAAGCACACAGAAACACTGCTGCTCAGATACACAGGGTGCACACAAGCACACAGAAACACTGCTGCTTAGGTACACAGGGTGCACACAAGCACACAGAAACACTACTGCTCAGATACACAGGGTGCACAGAAGCACACAGAAACACTACTGCTCAGATACACAGGGTGCACAGAAGCACACAGAAACACTACTGCTCAGATACACAGGGTGCACATAAGCACACAGAAACACTGCTGCTCAGATACACAGGGTGCACACAAGCACACAGAAACACTACTGCTCAGATACACAGGGTGCACACAAGCACACAGAAACACTGCTGCTCAGATACATAGGGTGCACACAAGCACACAGAAACACTGCTGCTCAGATACACAGGGTGCACACAAGCACACAGAAACACTACTGCTCAGATACATAGGGTGCACACAAGCACACAGAAACACTGCTGCTCAGGTACACAGGGTGCACACAAGCACACATAAACACTGCTGCTCAGATACACAGGGTGCACACAAGCACACAGAAACACTGCTGCTCAGATACACAGGGTGCACACAAGCACACAGAAACACTGCTGCTCAGGTACACAGGGTGCACACAAGCACACAGAAACACTGCTGCTCCGATACACAGGGTGCACACAAGCACACAGAAACACTGCTGCTCAGATACACAGGGTGCACACAAGCACACAGAAACACTACTGCTCAGATACATAGGGTGCACAGAAGCACACAGAAACACTGCTGCTCAGGTACACAGGGTGCACACAAGCACACAGAAACACTGCTGCTCAGATACACAGGGTGCACACAAGCACACAGAAACACTACTGCTCAGATACATAGGGTGCACAGAAGCACACAAAAACACTGCTGCTCAGGTACACAGGGTGCACACAAGCACACAGAAACACTGCTGCTCAGATACACAGGGTGCACACAAGCACACAGAAACACTGCTGCTCAGGTACACAGGGTGCACAGGATCACACAGAAACACTACTGCTCAGATACACAGGGTGCACAGAAGCACACAGAAACACTACTGCTCAGATACACTGGGTGCACAGGATCACACAGAAACACTACTGCTCAGATACACAGGGTGCACAGAAGCACACAGAAACACTACTGCTCAGATACACTGGGTGCACACAAGCACACAGGAACACTACTGCTCAGATACACAGGGTGCACACAAGCACACAGAAACACTACTGCTCAGATACACAGGGTGCACAGAAGCACACAGAAACACTACTGCTCAGATACACAGGGTGCACACAAGCACACAGAAGCACTGCTGCTCAGATACACAGGGTGCACAGAAGCACACAGAAACACTACTGCTCAGATACACAGGGTGCACACAAGCACACAGAAACACTGCTGCTCAGGTACACAGGGTACACACAGGCACACAGATACACTGCTGCTCAGATACACAGGGTGCACACAAGCACACAGAAACACTGCTGCTCAGGTACACAGGGTGCACACAAGCACACAGAAACACTGCTGCTCAGGTACACAGGGTGCACACAAGCACACAGAAACACTGCTGCTCAGGTACACAGGGTGCACAGAAGCACACAGAAACACTACTGCTCAGATACACAGGGTGCACACAAGCACACAGAAACACTGCTGCTCAGGTACACAGGGTGCACACAAGCACACAGAAACACTGCTGCTCAGATACACAGGGTGCACACAAGCACACAGAAACACTGCTGCTTAGGTACACAGGGTGCACACAAGCACACAGAAACACTACTGCTCAGATACACAGGGTGCACAGAAGCACACAGAAACACTACTGCTCAGATACACAGGGTGCACAGAAGCACACAGAAACACTACTGCTCAGATACACAGGGTGCACATAAGCACACAGAAACACTGCTGCTCAGATACACAGGGTGCACACAAGCACACAGAAACACTACTGCTCAGATACACAGGGTGCACACAAGCACACAGAAACACTGCTGCTCAGATACATAGGGTGCACACAAGCACACAGAAACACTGCTGCTCAGATACACAGGGTGCACACAAGCACACAGAAACACTACTGCTCAGATACATAGGGTGCACACAAGCACACAGAAACACTGCTGCTCAGGTACACAGGGTGCACACAAGCACACATAAACACTGCTGCTCAGATACACAGGGTGCACACAAGCACACAGAAACACTGCTGCTCAGATACACAGGGTGCACACAAGCACACAGAAACACTGCTGCTCAGGTACACAGGGTGCACACAAGCACACAGAAACACTGCTGCTCCGATACACAGGGTGCACACAAGCACACAGAAACACTGCTGCTCAGATACACAGGGTGCACACAAGCACACAGAAACACTACTGCTCAGATACATAGGGTGCACAGAAGCACACAGAAACACTGCTGCTCAGGTACACAGGGTGCACACAAGCACACAGAAACACTGCTGCTCAGATACACAGGGTGCACACAAGCACACAGAAACACTACTGCTCAGATACATAGGCTGCACAGAAGCACACAAAAACACTGCTGCTCAGGTACACAGGGTGCACACAAGCACACAGAAACACTGCTGCTCAGATACACAGGGTGCACACAAGCACACAGAAACACTGCTGCTCAGGTACACATGGTGCACAGGATCACACAGAAACACTACTGCTCAGATACACAGGGTGCACAGAAGCACACAGAAACACTACTGCTCAGATACACTGGGTGCACAGGATCACACAGAAACACTACTGCTCAGATACACAGGGTGCACAGAAGCACACAGAAACACTACTGCTCAGATACACTGGGTGCACACAAGCACACAGGAACACTACTGCTCAGATACACAGGGTGCACACTGAGGTAATATAAATTTTATGGTCATGTTGTGTTCCCTAGCGAGTACCCCACCGACTCCATGTACGAGTTAAAAGTGCATGTAACTTCCCTCCTGTACCAGCTATGAAGACGCAAATACATTTGCGTCCAACGTTAACTTGTCCTCTTTCAGACCCACCATGAATGGGTTTGATGGTCCGTTCCTAAGTATGCTATGCCAACGTCTTTTTGAAGTGTACTCCTACGTTTTTCAGCCTGGCTGAAAGTAGGCCCTGAATCTCTGCCACCGAGCCTCTTTTCTGGCTTCTGACTGCGAGGGCCTCTGCCCAAGCAGCCCCCGTACCCGTGAACTCTGACTTACTTCTAGCGCGGCCCTCCGTGCTCAACTCAGCCTGCTGCCTGCCAAGATTGACTATAACCTTCGAGTTATCTGTTTTCCTCCCCGAAGATACATTCCAGCCTGCTAGCTTCAGTAAACATCCTTCCTCAGCTACAGGGCTAAAGGGCCGACCTGTCTTTATGCAAGTAATTCATAGCCTCTGTTGCCATGCTTCCATGGAAGGCCCCATGCCCCCACGCTTCTCATACAGACACTCAGGCGCTTATACACGCACTCACAGCAAGTATAGAATAGCTTCTGCTCTAGAGACCTTTCTGCCCAGATAGCTTAGTTCCTAAACATCAGATATCGGATATGATAGAAGCACAAGTTGATCTGACATGCCAGACTTCTGTCTCTTTCCGCCAGTGTAAATGTCAAGTCCCCTGCACCCCGTCTATCACACGTCATGCAGCTGCGCGCGCATCCAAGCTTCCGATTTCCGCTGACATTGCAACATTCTGTTAGCACCACCCCTTGGTGCCACCCACTTGCGTCACCTATCAGTGACGTTTCTAGCACACACGCCTAGTTTACGCCTCTTGATGATGTACTAGCACCACGTGTATACTGTTATCTTGTCTTCTCTCAGCTGTTACGCCTCTTACATTGAACATTATGATGTAAATCAAGTATATAAGCTATGTATTGTCAATAAACGACGGCGCGCTCATCTATCCCTTCTGACATCCTGTGTGGTGGTCAGAACATGATATCCTGATTCCTTTATGAGGAATAAAACCCTTAGAAACTCTTACACCACGGACTCTGTTTTCCTTCTTTCCGATTGAGTTATTATTGATTAAGTACTTACCTGCATAGAAATTAAGAGAGTAAATTAATTATTTACATCATTTTGGCGCCCGAACAGGGACCCCTCCCCCACCTCACGCGCCGGAAGGTGCGTTGCAATCCGTGTCCCCTGCCATCAGTTAGACGGACAACACGTGTACTGGCAGGATTTCCTGCATCCCCCTCTGACACACGGAGGTGACGAAGACTGCGATCAGTGCCCAGACGAGGCGGTGAGGAGTGCGGAGGATCCCGACCAGAGCCCAGCCGAAGGAAGCAAGGTCCGAGGTGTGAAGAGGCCCACCAGTTTTCCGAAGTTTTCCGAAGTTTTCCGAAGTTTTCCGAAGTTTTCCGAAGTTCCGAGTCGAGCCCAGTCGAGTTTTCCGAGGCCTTCTGTTTTCCGTGCTTCCCGGTGAGTACCATTGCTGGGTCGTATCTAGACGGGTTTGGGTACGCAAGTCCGGTCTGCACTGTTTTTAGGCAGTGTATCTGTACTGTTTAGCAGTATATAAAGTATTCCGAATTTCTGCACTGTTACAGCAGTGTATCTGTATCGTTGAGCGGTACATTCAGAGTAGGGGGAAGTTAGCTATGTCTTTAAATGTTTCATGTGATTAATGTCGTGGTATGAATGTGATTGTTCTTGTGTATTATTGTGTTTTTTGTTTAAATAGTTACAGGCGAAATTAAGTATTAAGGATCAAGCATTTCAGTATCAAGTAGGCACAATGCCGTTTTTTAACAAATTAAAGCAGATAGGAACTAGGAAAGGGATGTTAGAGGAAGAGATTCCAATCCCCCCTAGGGACACTCCAGGTAATTTCATGTATAATAAGCATGGCATAGACGCCATCTTGTATCTAGAGTTATGGACAGATTATACCAAGCACCTAGAGGAAAGATACCGATGGCCAGTTAACGGAACATGGGATGCCGAGTGCATCATAAAGGTAGAAGAAATATTACGGAAAAAGAAAGCTAGACAATCTCAGAAAGACGCCATAGAATTTTGGCGTAAGGAATCACGTAAGCGTGCTGATAGAGCACTCCGTAGAGAAGACAGGCTTAAAGAATCAGAAAAGGCCCAAGAAAACGAATTAGTTACTGAGGGAATTCGAGTAAAAGTAGAACAAATAGATCGTATCCTAAATGGCAAAGTGAACAACATGTATCTTTTGGCCGATGGTACCCCTGACGCCATTTCAGAAATACCGAAAAATTTGCCGTCACCATTAGTTCCAACTAAAGTAATGCATAAGACTACTAAAGACATATTCCTAAATTCATATCTCGAAGATGTAGCGCCAGCTTACACCAATCTGCCTGTTCGTGCCCTGCCTACTGACAGGGCCGGGGGTGGTACTGCCCCCCAAGATCACTCTCAGCCGACACCGAAAAAGACTAGTCCCGTTCCGCCAGCTCCGCCACTTCCCTCACCTAAAACTGATCTGCCGAAACCACTTCAATCAGATCCTACTAAAAGACAAATTCAGATACTGACTACACACAGAGATAATGCCCAAGTTTCCGCTTCAGAAGGTGCGACCGCGGGTCTCCAGACCCCGCCACCGACTCACAGATTAAATCTCAGAGGTATGCAGAGTCCTTTTACGCACAGATCCCCCCGTTCTTCTAATTCATCCCGTCTTGATGCACTAAAAGAAAATATGTCAGTTTGTAGATATGATCCAGAACCTGGACAGGACGACTTAATGATATTAGCGTCTTTACGGTTAAGATCTGCTACTGATAGTTTGTTATGTTATGCAGGAATGAAGGAGCACCTAGATAGAATATATGAGTTCGTTCAAACGGGAAAGGACCCCGACAGTATTAAGGATGCCCTGGAGAAACAGAAAGTTACCATGCAAGCACTGATACTACGATTTTTCATAAATTGTCTAATAAGAGAACGAGACAGGCCCGGAACAGGGCAGAGTGAATTGGATGCATTGAACAAGTGGGGTCAAAATATAGCCGATGGAAAACATGACAGACAAAATTGCATAGAGGCCATGTATAAAAAGATTAAGAAAGCAGTGATAGCAGTACACGAGAAAGAGAAAGAAAAGGCTCCCTCCGAGGAGGAAGAAGAATCTGAAAAACTAGAACCGACTACAAGCACTATAGCATATGTAGGTAAGGGAACTTATCTTAGGAAGGGTATCCGTCCAGAAAGCAAGAGAGTTTTCTTCTCTGCCTTAACGAATCCGAATTCTGCTGAACATCAGTTCCAGGAAACTGATAAACGGCTTCGAGATCGAGTTGGGTACCATGTACTCAATTCTATGGATGAACAAGAATTAGCCCGATCAGCGGTATCATGGGCCGAAAATGCAGACATATATAATGATGACACTGTAGCACAGACATTTCTGAATCCCTCCTCATCTGATGTAAATAATTAATTTACTCTCTTAATTTCTATGCAGGTAAGTACTTAATCAATAATAACTCAATCGGAAAGAAGGAAAACAGAGTCCGTGGTGTAAGAGTTTCTAAGGGTTTTATTCCTCATAAAGGAATCAGGATATCATGTTCTGACCACCACACAGGATGTCAGAAGGGATAGATGAGCGCGCCGTCGTTTATTGACAATACATAGCTTATATACTTGATTTACATCATAATGTTCAATGTAAGAGGCGTAACAGCTGAGAGAAGACAAGATAACAGTATACACGTGGTGCTAGTACATCATCAAGAGGCGTAAACTAGGCGTGTGTGCTAGAAACGTCACTGATAGGTGACGCAAGTGGGTGGCACCAAGGGGTGGTGCTAACAGAATGTTGCAATGTCAGCGGAAATCGGAAGCTTGGATGCGCGCGCAGCTGCATGACGTGTGATAGACGGGGTGCAGGGGACTTGACATTTACACTGGCGGAAAGAGACAGAAGTCTGGCATGTCAGATCAACTTGTGCTTCTATCATATCCGATATCTGATGTTTAGGAACTAAGCTATCTGGGCAGAAAGGTCTCTAGAGCAGAAGCTATTCTATACTTGCTGTGAGTGCGTGTATAAGCGCCTGAGTGTCTGTATGAGAAGCGTGGGGGCATGGGGCCTTCCATGGAAGCATGGCAACAGAGGCTATGAATTACTTGCATAAAGACAGGTCGGCCCTTTAGCCCTGTAGCTGAGGAAGGATGTTTACTGAAGCTAGCAGGCTGGAATGTATCTTCGGGGAGGAAAACAGATAACTCGAAGGTTATAGTCAATCTTGGCAGGCAGCAGGCTGAGTTGAGCACGGAGGGCCGCGCTAGAAGTAAGTCAGAGTTCACGGGTACGGGGGCTGCTTGGGCAGAGGCCCTCGCAGTCAGAAGCCAGAAAAGAGGCTCGGTGGCAGAGATTCAGGGCCTACTTTCAGCCAGGCTGAAAAACGTAGGAGTACACTTCAAAAAGACGTTGGCATAGCATACTTAGGAACGGACCATCAAACCCATTCATGGTGGGTCTGAAAGAGGACAAGTTAACGTTGGACGCAAATGTATTTGCGTCTTCATAGCTGGTACAGGAGGGAAGTTACATGCACTTTTAACTCGTACATGGAGTCGGTGGGGTACTCGCTAGGGAACACAACATGACCATAAAATTTATATTACCTCATTCCCTCCTTGTTCCCTACGGACCCTTCATGATATATCGATCCTCATAAATCGATCAGTTTGTTCTTGTAACATTATATGTTCGTCTTTCTTTCTTTGACTGTTTGAGAGGCAACTGGAATGCTCAATGCAGGATGTGGCACACAGTCCACATATCGCTGGCCCACACTGCAGGCACAGGCAACAACTGAATACTATAACAAGGCCAATGCCTAGGAACGATAAGATCTTCCATCCCCAAGCTGTCAACGTAGTCCAGAACCAACCGGACCAAGTCCAGGTGCCTGGATTCTGATGTATCTGATTTGCAATTTTATGTAAACGGGTGATAGCTTGATAGACAGATGGTGCGTTTTGTGGAATGAAAACACAGCAACTTGACCCGATGACCTTACAAGCTCCACCTCTATCTGCCAAGATGACGTCAATCACAAGACGATTTTGAAGGACAACAGTCCGTATAGCAGACTGCTCCTCGGTTAAGTTACCTAGAGCGGAGGCAGTTTCGTTCACTACTGCTTCGAGTGTTCTCGTTAATCTGCGTATTAATTTACTGTTTTGGACAGGTCCTAGGAAGAAAAAGAATCCTTTATTGAAATCAGTGTACTGTTCCCATGCCGTTTCTGTGTAGTCGACAAGGGGAATATCTCTTTTGGGTCTATTCGGTGCTAGATTCGTATTTCTATGGTAATCAGGAGGAGCTAGGAAAACAGGTGGCAGAAGGAAGGCAATGTAACAGGTACCATCCCAATCTGGAGGCAAACGTATGTATGCGGTATGACCACAAACAAAGTAGGAATGACTGATAGCTTTAAAGGACGATTTACCATGGTCACTGAACTCGACCACAGTAGTGCATTTACTATGACCTACGTGTACTGAACCTTTCTTGCTAACACATAATTCACCTGTGACTGGTAGTACTAACATATGGGGCAGAACTGGAGCAGTTTCAGATTCAACAGTGAGGATCATAAGGCTAATTGTGTAATTACCTAATCCATATACTTCATTTTCTAGATCAGTTCCTATTCGAGTGGGAAGTCCTTCTTGATCAGGATAACAGACGTTGAGCAGGACTAAGTTCAAGTTTCCCCAAACCCAGCCCCCATCGAAAACAGCAATATCAGGATCTAAAGAATTAATTATTTTAAACCATGCTCCACAGGAGCCATTGTGAGTGAATGGGTACGGAAAGAGAGGCAGAGCTCCCTTGTAATTCTGGTAGGGAGGGAGTCGGCCACATATCCAACAGTCTGTAGCATTATTTGTCTGATGGGAATGGTGTAACATACTAATGAATGTATTGTTGCGCAGCGCAAGTCTGTAAGAGAGTTCATGTGCAGGAAGTTCACTAAAAGTGTGTTCAGCAGAGACATTGTAAGCAGATTGTTCACGCCTGAAAATAGGCCAGTACATAGGAAGCAGAATGCTGGCAATAATAATTAGAATACTCAGAATAAACATGATTATTAGTGTCACTATGCAGTGACTACGAAGTGATTTGCAATATGTTCTTCTCTTTTCCTCTCTCTCTCTAACTCGATCTAGGGGATACATGTCAGAAACTATTTAACCGATTCACCTAAGGGAGGACTTAAACAATTAAACTGTCTGACTTGCTAGATCGAAGCTTCATTCGGTAAAGTTCTTGAGGAGTCTTTTCTCTCTTAGGCACAGTAACGTCTTGTGCTTCAACACAGTCTTTGGTGGGGGTGGACGAGTCAGAGTCCTGTTTCAGTCCGTTTTTTAGTTCATTGCATAGTTTGATGTGACTCGTGTGGACCCACCCCTTTCTCCCCTCGATTTTCACGGCGGTCCTAGTGGTAAGCAGAACGGTCTTTGGAGACTTCCAGCGGGGCTCCAGCGGACTTTTCCGGTCGAAATTCCGGACGACTACCAGGTCACCTGGGCGGACCTCATGCGCCTTTACATCGGTGTTGTCAGGGAAGGCTGCGGCAACCTGTGAACGACATGATTGGAGTGCAGACATCAAGGAGGCAAGGTAATCTGTCAACATGTTACAATCAATATCAGTTATCTTTTTCGGAACGGGCGTCCCCCACATATTCGGCGGTCTGCCAAAGACCACTTCGTACGGGGATAGCCCTGATCTCGAGTGGGCGACCATCCTCATGTAGAATAGTGCCACGGGCAGGGCGACTATCCAGTCGACCCCTTTTTCCTGACAGATCTTGGCAAGACGGATTTTTAGTGTCTGATTATGCCTTTCTACAAGGCCAGCTGCTTCGGGATGTCGGACACAGTGGAACCTCCACTGATATCCTAGCAAGAGGGAAACTTGTCTCATCAGCTCGGACGAGAACGGCTGTCCGTTGTCTGAATACACGACACGGGGCAAACCGTACCGTGGGAAGAATTCACGAACCAACTGTCTGGCAGTGGTCGGAGCAGTGTAGTCTGGGACTGGGTATGCTTCGGTCCAGCGGGACAGAGCACAAACAATTACAAGGACATACTTAAATCCTCTACAGCTATTCATCTGGATATAATCCATCTGGAGGACTTCAAAAGGGTGATCGGGAGGATGAAATCCACCTTGCTCAACAGGGACGCTTTTACCTGGATTGAACTGACAACAGATCATGCAAGTACGCACTTTCTGTTTTGCTGCTGCTCGTAAGTGTCTGTTGTACCAGAGATTCTGTAAACTGTCTAACATGGCTTTCTCTCCAAGATGGGCAGGACTATGTGCTGTATTTATCATGACTTGAACCATTGAGTCGGGGAGAAACCATATAGATTTTCCCTTCGTCACCCAACCTTGATCTGTCTGAATCCCTCCTAGTTCAGTCCATTTCTTTATCTCCTCTGGAGTAGCATGTGTCTGGATATCAATTACATCTAGGGCGGGATCTCTAACTGCCATACACTGGGTCTGGACTATTGTCTTTGTCACATCAGTAGTCTGGGTGTAAGTCAATGCTGTATGTTTTGCTGTCTGGTCTGCCAGGTCGTTACCCTGGGAAACAGAATCTGTGACTTTAGTATGTGCCTTACACTTCATGACTGATATGCCCGAGGGCAAATGTATTGCTTCTAGCAGTGCTTGAATGAGGGGGCCATGTTGTATCTTGGCCCCATGGGAAGTCAGAAAACCTCGTTCTTGCCAGAGGACTCCGAAGTCGTGTACAACTCCGAAGGCATAGCGGGAATCTGTGTATATGTTAACATTTCTGTTCTTGGCTAGAATACAAGCTCGGGTCAGAGCGATGAGCTCTGCTGCTTGAGCAGACAGGGTGTCAATACGATGTGTTTCTTTAATTTCAGTTTCAGTGGTCACGGCGTACGCGGCCACTAATTCTCCTGTACTTGTTCTCATGCATGAACCGTCCACATAAAGTGTCAGGTCTGGATTTGTCAATGGGACATCTGTTAAGTCTCGTCTAGGCTTAGTTACTGCATTAATTATTTCTATACAATCATGCGGAGCTGGATCTGTCATAACTGTAGGTAACAGTGTTGCGGGGTTCAGGATGCTGCAACGTCTGATTTCTATGTGTGGCTGGAATAGTGTTAATTCATAACCTGTCAGTCGTGCTATAGTTAAGTGTTGAGTCTGGGTTCTGTTTAACAAAACCTCTACAGAATGTGGTACTTGAACTGTTAACTGATGACCTAAAACAATTGAATCACTTTGTCTTATTGCTAACGCTGTTGCTGCTACTGACTTTAAGCACGCAGGGAGTGCTTGAGCTACTGAATCCAATGTACTAGAAAAATAAGCACAAGGCTTATGTGAACCTGCTTGGTCTTGAGTGAGGACAGACAACGCTGTGCCATCACGTTCTGTAACAAAAAGTGTAAACGGTTTGCTGTAACATGGTGTCGCTAAAACTGGTGCTTGGCATAAAACTTTCTTTAATTCTTCAAAAGCTTGTGTGTGTTCCTGAGTCCAAGGGAGGACAGTCGAAGTCGCTGCCTCCTGTGTCGTTAACTGGATGAGTGGTTTAGCTAGAAATGCATACTGGGGAATCCATTGTCTGCAGTACGAGGTGAGGCCTATGAAGGCCCGCACTTCCTTTTGTGTCTTGGGTTGCGGCATGTTCACAATTAACTGAATGCGATCGGGAGTGAGCTGTCTCCCCACTTTGGACAGCAAGTGACCCAAGTACACAACTTGCTGAACACAGAATTGTAGCTTCGAAGGAGACACCTTGTGTCCCTTGTCGGCCAGGAAATGTAAAACTGTCAGTGATGCTTTTTCACATTCGGGCTCACTTCGTGCGGTGATCAGCAGATCATCGACGTATTGTAGTAAAGCGGTGTTAACTGGCATTTGAATACAATCTAGTTGTCTTTTCAGTGCTTGACTATAGATGCTGGGGCTTTCTGTGAATCCTTGAGGTGCGCGCGAAAATTTGAAACTGCGTCCATTTAAACAGAATCCGAAGAGATATTGGCTCTCTGGATCAATAGGCACGCTGAAGAAGGCGTTCTTGAGATCAATTACAGTAAAGAACGTTGCTTCTGAATCAATAGCAGTCAAGAGAGATGATATATCGGGGACCACAGGATACTGTGGGATAATGCATTTATTCAATTCTCGAAGATCAATCACCAGCCGATATACTGGCGGTGCATTGGGATCAGTACGTTTAAGAATCGGAATGATGGGTGAGTTACAGATATTGGAGTCGGTCTCGACGACCACTCCTTGGGCAATGAGCTCTTCAATGATTTTCAGTAAAGCCGCTACAGCATCGGGTGGTAACTTGTATTGTCTGATTCTGGGTAATACAACACCTGCCTTGAGGGTAACGCGGTATGGTGTAATGTGCATACATCCTACATCAGTTGGGCCTTTTGCCCACAAGTAATCAGGTACATTTTTCAATCTGACGTCAAACTCACGAAGGACGTAATGACCCTTGAAATCCCGCAGAAAGAGTCTAACCCCCTCCGGGGAGCAGCATATTATAGCCCCTAGAGCCTTCAGTGTTTTAATTCCTAACAGATTTTCCGGACATGATTTTGTTAGTAACAGGTCTGTAACGCGTGATAATGGACCCACAGCCAGGGGAACTGGTTCTGAGACTTCATTTACAATAGGTTGTCCTGAAAAACCAAGGGAAACATTTTGTGAGCCTGAGAGGGGTGCCCCTGGAACTTCGTCATGACTTATTGTAGTGCGACTTGCCCCTGTGTCAATTAAAAACTTTCTATCTTTCCCCAATACTTGACTGTGTACATAAGGACCTTCTTGATCTACAGGAATCTCGATAAGAGGCAAGCCACCTTCCCTCTCTAGGCTGTTTCATGTATATCGGGAATATTCGGGGTAAGCAGACTGGGCATACTGGTACATCTGTTGTGAGACTTGCTGAGTTGCAGCAATGGGCTGTGGCTGTGGTACTGCTACGGTCTGTGCTGTCTGTGCGGATGCATGCATGGGCTGTGTATTCTGTGTAGACTGATGCTGGTTATGGTCTTGTCTAGGCGGATGCGGTCTCTCTTTAGTTTTACCTGTCGCTATGTTATGTTTCAGAACTGCACATTCGTGTACGTAGTGACCTGGCTGCTTGCAATAATTGCATGTCCCTTTAACAGGAGCTGCAGTGTGACTTGTCTGGGTCGTACCTTTCCTGTGACTGTCGGATGGGACCGTCTGGGCTACTAACATTTTCATTTTCGTGTCTTTCATGCGCTTCTGTTCCTGATCTTGTTCTTCCCTAATTCTATTCTGGTGATATTGTAACATTTGTAACATCTGGGATGGCGTATTTGCTTGCCAGGTACTCTCGACTTTATACACTCTATTTTTAACTAACGGTAGGGAATTCTCGACTAACTTTGATACGAAAAGATGTGGGTACGACTCGCTACTTGGCTGGAGGCCACTATTGATAATAAAACATTTCTCGAATCTTGAATAAAAGTCGCTAGTATCTTCATCATGTTTCTGTTTACAGGACGAGATTGCATCCCAATCCTCCTTCCTAGTTGTCAATAATCTGGGCAGGACCTGTACTATTAAACCTGGTAATGCTTTAGTTTTGTCCCCAAGGCCTAACCCTGGAACCCGTTTCTTTTCTTCATCCTCTATTTCTGCCCAGGCAAACTTTGCGTCTCCCACCTCCCAGTCCTTTTCCTTTAATTTCTCGAATATACCCGTAGGCAATAATACTTTCAACATTTTCATGATATCATCATATGTGTAGTCCCCCATTAATAACATGTCTTTGAGCTCTCTATGAAAACCTGCAGGGTCTTTATCATGGCACGGTACTAATTTCTTCATTTCTAACAGTTCTAATTTAGTTAGAGGCGTGTGTACATACACGCGTTTCAAAATTTTATCCTCACCCATAACAGGGTGCACTTCTCGCAAGGGGTTCTGACTTTCAATACCACTCCCGCACTGCATATGGTACATTTTCCTTTCTGGAGGTGGGGCGGGGACATATTCAGGACTTACAAAAGTATCATATCTGCGTCGTTGTTCTAGAATTATTTGAACTAATTTAGTGCTTAGGCCTCTCCATCTATCCATCAGTAGTGCTTCTAGTGTCTCATGTAAGGGACCTGGATCGGAATAATGTTTTCTGTACTTAATGAGAAGGTGCTGAATCATATACAAGAAAATAAGCACACAGAAACACTGCTGCTCCGATACACAGGGTGCACACAAGCACACAGAAACACTGCTGCTCAGATACACAGGGTGCACACAAGCACACAGAAACACTACTGCTCAGATACATAGGGTGCACAGAAGCACACAGAAACACTGCTGCTCAGGTACACAGGGTGCACACAAGCACACAGAAACACTGCTGCTCAGATACACAGGGTGCACACAAGCACACAGAAACACTACTGCTCAGATACATAGGCTGCACAGAAGCACACAAAAACACTGCTGCTCAGGTACACAGGGTGCACACAAGCACACAGAAACACTGCTGCTCAGATACACAGGGTGCACACAAGCACACAGAAACACTGCTGCTCAGGTACACATGGTGCACAGGATCACACAGAAACACTACTGCTCAGATACACAGGGTGCACAGAAGCACACAGAAACACTACTGCTCAGATACACTGGGTGCACAGGATCACACAGAAACACTACTGCTCAGATACACAGGGTGCACAGAAGCACACAGAAACACTACTGCTCAGATACACTGGGTGCACACAAGCACACAGGAACACTACTGCTCAGATACACAGGGTGCACACAAGCACACAGAAACACTACTGCTCAGATACACAGGGTGCACAGGATCACACAGAAACACTGCTGCTCAGATACACAGGGTGCACACAAGCACACATAAACACTACTGCTCAGATACACAGGGTGCACACAAGCACACAGAAACACTGCTGCTCAGATACACAGGGTGCACACAAGCACACAGGAACACTCCTGCTCAGATACACAGGGTGCACACAGAAACACTGCTGCTCAGATACACAGGGTGCACACAAGCACACAGAAACACTGCTGCTCAGGTACACAGGGTGCACACAAGCACACAGAAACACTGCTGCTCAGATACACAGGGTGCACACAAGCACACAGAAACACTGCTGCTCAGGTACACAGGGTGCACAGGATCACACAGAAACACTGCTGCTCAGATACACAGGGTGCACAGAAGCACACAAACACTACTGCTAAGATACACTGGGTGCACACAAGCACACAGGAACACTACTGCTCAGATACACAGGGTGCACACAAGCACACAGAAACACTACTGCTCAGATACACAGGGTGCACACAAGCACACAGAAACACTACTGCTCAGATACACAGGATGCACAGGATCACACAGAAACACTGCTGCTCAGATACACAGGGTGCACACAAGCACACAGAAACACTACTGCTCAGATACACAGGGTGCACAGGATCACACAGAAACACTACTGCTCAGATACACAGGGTGCACAGAAGCACACAGAAACACTACTGCTCAGATACACAGGGTGCACACAAGCACACAGAAACACTGCTGCTCAGATACACAGGGTGCACAGGATCACACAGAAACACTACTGCTCAGATACACAGGGTGCACAGGATCACACAGAAACACTGCTGCTCGGGTACACAGGGTGCACAGGATCACACAGAAACACTGCTGCTCAGATACACAGGGTGCACAAAAGCACACAGAAACACTACTGCTCAGATACCCAGTGTTGGACAGGCCACATGAAGGGCTCGCTCCCTCCCCGCATGACAGAGCCGGGACCCGGCTCCTCAGGTGCTACTCCCAGAAGCAACCCACACCCCGTTCCCTACTGGACTCCTACCCCCGGACATCTCAGTGTCCCGGGCCCGGGCCACCGTCAGCACCATTGCCCAGCCCGGCCGCCATATTGGATACTGCACCACGAGGCCGCATGGCCTCAGCTCGACCCCAACCCTGGGCCTGGCCAGGCCCCGACATCCCGGCACCACCATCCACCCAGGAGGTGAACGGCCCACTTGGCAGGTCAATGGGAGAGAAGAAGTGTCGATGGCTCTCCCCCGCCAGGTGCCGATCGCCCCCAGCCTCCCCGGGCGCTGGCTCCACCCCCCTGCGGGGTGTCTGGACTCCCTCATCCCGGACCTCCCGACCTCCAAGTGCGAGGGTCCGGAAATCAAAGGCCGCCAGACCTATAACTGGGGCAGCTCCAGAGCAGGAAGGCAGTTGTATCCTGGAGTCGAGAGACACCGAGAAGAACTCATCCTTGACGGACTGCTGGTGCTGCCGCAGCCCTGCATTTCGAACTATCGTCCTGCCCGCTGGCGCTGCCGCGGCCCTCTGCAACCTTCATCCTCGTCGGGACCTGCTGGCGCTGCCGCGGCCCGTTGTAACTACCATCTTCGTCTGGACCTGCTGGCGCTGCCGCGGACCGTTACTACCTTCGCTCTACCCGGGACCTGCCGGCGCTGCCGCGGCCCGTCCTCCAAGAACGCCGAGCTCGAGGATTGTGAGCTATCCATCATCTCATCGCATCTACCACATTGGTAATAAGACTGTCCTGCTACCCCCTTCCCATCCAAGAGACTATAATCGAGGGGACCCCTGAGTCCAGACCTCCTTGTACCATTCTACCGTACCTTAAGATTGCTTATAAAGAACGTTAAATCTTATCCTGGTGTGGTGTTCATCTGTGGGGGGGAAGTTACTTGTCTGTACGATCGCTGGAGACGGCTCTCCCCGGAGACCTCTCCCCTTGTCCTCGGCCGACCCTCCAGGTCCCGTCTAACATTGGTGGCCAGCGGCGCGATCCGAACCAACGCGTAATCGTACAGAAAGCAACTCACCCCACGACTAAACCACAATGTCGACCCAAGAGAGCGGGTCTACGGAGAAATTCCAAATGGACAAGCTGGAGGAGTACAACCATCGAGAATTAAAACAATTTTGTATGGAACTGGGCATTGCTACCACCGGTCTGAGCACAAAAGATGACTTTAAACACGCCCTAGAATCATGGGCTGAAGCAAATACCGCGGGTCCCCGGGACCAACGCATCGAAACACCAGAGACTAGCACCACTCCTGCCGAAGAGAGGAGAACGCGTCTCTCCCGGGAAGAGATCCAAGAGCGAGAAAAAAGCAGACTGCATGAATTAGAGTTGGCACGGCTCAAAATGGATGGAGAACTAAAACTAGCGGAACAAAAATTGAACCTAGAACACTTACGGCTCCGAGAAGAGCGGGAAGAAAAACAAAGACAAAGAGAGCTCGAAGAAAAAAGACTGGCATACGAACACGAGCGCAAACTAGCAGAAATAGAACTACGTAAGCAAGGCAAGGACCTGGGGGTGCCCGAGCAACCACGCACCCCAGGAGCTACAGAACCAAAAGGTCCACATTCCCAAAGATGTCGTCCGAGAATACTACCGAAACGACGACATACAGCAGTGGTTCAAGGCCTATGAGATCGCCATGTCCTCTCACCGGATCGATCGAAGTGACTGGGGAGCCGGTCTATGGGGGAGGTTCGTCAATGAGGGCCGTGATGCCCTGTTACAGCTCCCGGATCATCAAATGATGTCCTATGATCACATGAAGGCCGCCCTCCTCACTCGATATGGGCTGACACCCGAAATGTACCGCCAGAGGTTCCGCGACTGCACCCGAATCCCGGGTACAACTTGGGTGGAATATGTGAACTATTTCAGCCGAGCCCTTGAGGGATGGATCAAGGGGAGCAACGTAACGACCTACGAGCAGCTTTTTAACCTCGTTGTGTGGGAGCACCTCTCCAACAACTGCTTCGTCGAGCAGGCAGCACCTCCTCGACAGTAAATTGACTGATCTACGGCAGCTCGCCGCCGAGGCTGACCGATGGGAAAGCACCCGAGTGGGCCGGGGTGGCCCGAACGAGCAGAATAGGAACAACCAAGGCCATCACCGTCCCCGAGGAGGAGGAGGAGGCCAGGGCCGGGGGAAAGACACCGTCCCAGCCGCTCCCGCTACCAGCACCCCGCCCCCGGCCGGTCGGGGCAACCCCCGATGCGCCCGGGGTTCAGAGCCAACGTCACGTGTCATCGGTGCCAGCGAGTCGGTCACTACGCCAATGACCCGAATTGCCCACAGAACCAGACTCCAAGGCCCGCCAAGTAGCTGCCGCCGCCCTAGGAGAAGAGCAAGTCTCCGAAGAACAGGAGGAATACGAACAAGAGCAACAAGAGTGGGAACCGGCCGCCATGGTCCTGGCGTGCCTAGGGGGAAGAGACATGATCCCGCGGGCTCCCCTACCCGCCAACACCAGAAAATACAGTCAGTGGGTGAACATAAATGGGCGCAAGGCTGAAGCCCTACGTGACACGGGGGCCAGTGTGACGGCCGTCCGCTGTCACCTGGTGACCCCAGATCAAATAATACCGAACATTCTCTGCCCCGTCCGTTCAGCCGACAATTCGGAGAGCATGTGTCGGATGGCCTGCGTCCCCTTCGAGTGGGGAGGAGTATCCGGCATGCTGAAGGTGACGGTCCGCGATGATGCCCCCGTGGACTGTCTCCTGGGGAACGATCTCGAGAGTTCCCCGTGGGCCGCCGTGGAAAGAAAAGAGCACCTGGGGATGTTGGGCCTCCCGGACTGGGCGTGCGTAACCACCGGGTCCATGGCGGCCCGCGCCATCCCCCGACCAGAAGAACCAGAATGGCCAGCACCTCCTCCCCCGATCGCTCCAGTGGGGGACGCCGACCCCCCGGAACCAACGCAAGAAGAACTCGATCAGCCCCAGGACCTCCCAGACCTGGCTCAGTGGCGTCAAGAGGGGGGACCCACCCCAGAACAATTCCGTCAGGAGCAAAAGACATGTCCCTCCCTCGAGGGACTACGACAGCAAGCACTCGCCCAGAGCACGGGAGATGCCTCCGGGGCCCACTGGATCTATTGGGACAATGAACTATTGTATAGCGAACAAAGAATCGCCGAGCTGGGGGCCAGTCGAGTGTTGGTGGTGCCCCTCCGTTTTAGAGACTTCCTGTTGAACTTGGCCCACGACGTCCCCCTGGCCAGACACTTGGGTCAGGACAAAACCTACCAACGCCTAGTGACCCACTTTTACTGGCCCAAAATGAGAAATGATGTCCTCAATCACTGCCGGTCCTGCCCCACTTGTCAAGCCAGCGGGAAGAGCGGCCGCAAACTCAAGGCACCCCTGCAGCCCTTTCCGGTGGTTACCACCCCGTTCGAAAAGGTGGGAATAGACATTGTGGGGCCCTTGGACCCCCGAACAGCACAAGGGCATCGATTCATCCTGGTACTGGTGGACCACGCCACCCGCTATCCCGAGGCCATCCCCCTTCGAACTGTAACCGCACCGGTGGTCGGCCGAGCCTTAATGGGGATCTTCTCCCGGGTGGGCTTCCCCCGGGAAGTCGTCAGCGACAGAGGCACGAACTTTATTTCAAAGTACATGAAATCCCTCTGGCAGCAGTGCGGGGTCACCTACCGAATCACAACCCCCTATCACCCACAAGGAAACGGACTGGTTGAGCGGTTCAACCGCACACTCAAGGGAATGATTATGGGGTTGGAAGAGCCCCTCCGCCGCCAGTGGGATGTGCTACTCCCGTGCCTCCTCTTCGCCTACCGAGAAGTCCCTCAGAAGTCCCTCGGCTTCAGCCCCTTCGAACTCTTGTACGGACACCCTGTTCGAGGGCCCCTCAGCCTAGTGAAGGAAGGTTGGGAGATGGCCCCCCTGAAAACCCCTCCAGACGTCTACAAATACCTCCTGACCCTCCGCAATCAGACCAGACGATTCCAAGAAATTGCCAAAGCCAATCTTGAAGCCAGCCAGGAGGACATGAAGAAATGGTACGATCAGAACGCCTCCTCCATAGAGTTCGTACCTGGCCAGCAAGTATGGGTGATGTCCCCCACCGAATCTTGTGCCTTGCAGGATAAGTGGACGGGGCCCTTCAAGGTGATCGAGCGCAAGAGCCCCGTCACCTATCTCATCAACATGGAATCTCCCCGGAACCCCCTCCGGGTCCTCCACGCCAACAGACTCAAACCCCACTTTGTGCGCTCGGAGCTCAGCCTACTGATGGCTACAGACAGTGGGGCGGAAGAAGACTCCGAGCCCCTCCCTGACCTACTGAGGACCGGAGAAAAAGATGGTTCAGTAGACGGGGTCCGGCTGTCCGATGCACTAACCTCGGAGCAGCGCCAAGACTGTCGGGCTCCCCTGCTGCAATTCGCAGCCCTATTTTCCCTCACCCCAGGGGTCACCCCCTGGTGCTTGCATGACGTGGACACTGGGGACAGTCCCCCCATCAGACATCGGGCGTACCGCGTGCCAGATCGGGTACGTGCCTGCATCCAAGAAGAAGTATCAAAAATGCTCACACTCGGAGTCATCGAACCCTCGGACAGCCCCTGGGCCAGCCCAGTCGTGCTGGTCGCCAAAGCTGCTGCCCCCGGCACCACCCCTGAGCTCCGATTCTGCGTTGACTATAGGGGTCTGAACGCTGTCACCCGAACCGACGCTCACCCCATTCCCCGAGCCGATGAACTGATCGACCGCATGGGGGCTGCCCGCTACCTCAGCATCTTCGACCTGACAGCGGGCTACTGGCAGATCGGCCTCACCCCCAGGGCCCAAGAACGATCCGCTTTCTCCACCCCGGATGGCCACTACCATTTCAAGGTGATGCCATTCGGCATGAAAAACGCTCCAGCAACCTTTCAACGCCTGGTGAACCAGGTATTGGCGGGCCTCGAAGAATTCAGCGCCGCCTACCTGGACGATATCGCGGTATACAGCCGCCACTGGTCAGACCACCTTCGCCACCTCCGAGAGGTCCTGCAGGCCCTCCAGCAGGCCGGCCTCACAATCAAGGCCAGCAAATGCCAAATTGGCCAGGGGTCCGTGACCTACCTCGGACACCAAGTGGGGAGCGGTCTGGTGGCCCCCCTCCAACTCAAGATCGCTGCTATCCAGTCCTGGCAGCCCCCGTAACGCAAACCGAGGTCCGGGCCTTCCTGGGGCTCACCGGCTACTACCGACGGTTTGTGAAGGACTATGGCAGCATTGTGGGGCCACTCACGGCACTTACATCTAAGAACCAGCCAAAAAGAGTCGACTGGACTCCCGACTGTCAAGCGGCCTTCGAGAAGCTGAAGGCCGCCATGTGCACCGCCCCCGTGCTCCAGGCTCCCGACTACAGCCGGGAGTTCATCGTCCAGACTGATGCCTCCGACCACGGCATTGGGGCCGTCCTCTCCCAGCTGAACCCCGAGGGAGTCGACCAACCAGTGGCCTTCATCAGCCGACGCCTGCTGGCCCGAGAACAGCGTTGGAGTACCATCGAGCGGGAGGCCTTTGCAGTAGTGTGGGCCCTCAAGAAACTCCGGCCCTACCTCTTCGGTACCCACTTTCGGGTGCAAACAGACCATCGCCCCCTGCAATGGCTAATGCAGATGCGGGGGGAAAATCCCAAGCTTTTGCGATGGTCCATCTCCCTGCAGGGGATGGACTTCACTGTGGAGCACCGCCCTGGCCAGGATCACGCCAACGCGGATGGCCTGTCACGCTTTTTCCGCCTCGACGAGGAGAGTCCCCAAGAGGATGGGTGACTCTCCCCGCCTTCAGCTGGGGGGGACGCATGTTGGACAGGCCACATGAAGGGCTCGCTCCCTCCCCGCATGACAGAGCCGGGACCCGGCTCCTCAGGTGCTACTCCCAGAAGCAACCCACACCCCGTCCCCTACGGGACTCCTACCCCCGGACATCTCAGTGTCCCGGGCCCGGGCCACCGTCAGCACCATTGCCCAGCCCGGCCGCCATCTTGGATACTGCACCACGAGGCCGCATGGCCTCAGCTCGACCCCAACCCTGGGCCTGGCCAGGCCCCGACATCCCGGCACCACCATCCACCCAGGAGGTGAACGGCCCATTTGGCAGGTCAATGGGAGAGAAGAAGTGTCGATGGCTCTCCCCCGCCAGGTGCCGATCGCCCCCAGCCTCCCCGGGCGCTGGCTCCACCCCCCTGCGGGGTGTCTGGACTCCCTCATCCCGGACCTCCTGACCTCCAAGTGCGAGGGTCCGGACATCAAAGGCCGCCAGACCTATAACTGGGGCAGCTCCAGAGCAGGAAGGCAGTTGTATCCTGGAGTCGAGAGACACCGAATAGAACTCATCCTTGACGGACTGCTGGCGCTGCCGCAGCCCTGCCTTGCGAACTATCGTCCTGCCCGCTGGCGCTGCCGCGGCCCTCTGCAACCTTCATCCTCGTCGGGATTGTAACTACCATCTTCGTCGGGACCTGCTGGCGCTGCCGCGGACCGTTACCACCTTCGCTCTACCCGGGACCTGCCGGCGCTGCCGCGGCCCGTCCTCCAAGAACGCCGAGCTCGAGGATTGTGAGCTATCCATCATCTCATCGCATCTACCACATTGGTAATAAGACTGTCCCGCTACCCCCTTCCCATCCAAGAGACTATAATCGAGGGGACCCCTGAGTCCAGACCTCCTTGTACCATTCTACCGTACCTTAAGATTGCTTATAAAGAACGTTAAATCTTATCCTGGTGTGGTGTCCATCTGTGGGGGGGAAGTTACTTGTCTGTACGATCGCTGGAGACGGCTCTCCCCGGAGACCTCTCCCCTTGTCCTCGGCCGACCCTCCAGGTCCCGTCTAACACACAGGGTGCACAGGATCACACAGAAACACTGCTGCTCAGATACACAGGGTGAACACAAGCACACAGAAACACTACTGCTCAGATACACAGGGTGCACACAAGCACACAGGAACACTACTGCTCAGATACACAGGGTGCACACAAGCACACAGAAACACTACTGCTCAGATACACAGGGTGCACAGGATCACACAGAAACACTGCTGCTCAGATACACAGGGTGCACAGGATCACACAGAAACACTACTGCTCAGATACACAGTGTGCACAGGATCACACAGAAACACTACTGCTCAGATACACAGGGTGCACACAAGCACACAGAAACACTACTGCTCAGTCGCACAGAGCTCACAGGATCGCACAGGAACTCTACTGCTCAGTTACACAGCACACACAGGAACACACAGGAACGCTACTGCTCGGGTTCATAGAGCTCACAGGATCACACAGGAACGCTACTGCTCAGTTACACAGCACACACAGGAACACACAGGAACGCTACTGCTTGGGTTCATAGAGCTCACAGGATCACACAGGAACGCTACTGCTCAGTTACACAGCTCACATGATCACACAGGAACACTGCTGCTCGGGTACACAGGGTGCACAGGATCACACAGAAACACTGCTGCTCAGATACACAGGGTGCACACAAGCACACAGAAACACTACTGCTCAGATACACAGGGTGCACAGGATCACACAGAAACACTACTGCTCAGATACACAGGGTGCACACAAGCACACAGAAACACTACTGCTCAGATACACAGGGTGCACAGGATCACACAGAAACACTGCTGCTCAGATACACAGGGTGCACAGGATCACACAGAAACACTACTGCTCAGATATACAGGGTGCACAGGATCACACAGAAACACTATTGCTCAGATACACAGGGTGCACACAAGCACACAGAAACACTACTGCTCAGTCGCACAGAGCTCACAGGATCACACAGGAACACTGATGCTCGGGTACACAGAGCTCACAGGATCGCACAGGAACTCTACTGCTCAGTTACACAGCACACACAGGAACACACAGGAACGCTACTGCTCGGGTTCATAGAGCTCACAGGATCACACAGGAACACTGTTGCTCGGGTACACAGAGCTCACAGGATCACACAGGAACACTGATGCACGGGTACACAGAGCTCACAGGATCGCACAGGAACGCTACTGCTCGGGTTCATAGAGCTCACAGGATCGCACAGGAACTCTACTGCTCAGTTACACAGCACACACAGGAACACACAGGAACGCTACTGCTCGGGTTCATAGAGCTCACAGGATCACACAGGAACGCTACTGCTCAGTTACACAGCACACACAGGAACACACAGGAACGCTACTGCTCAGATACGTAGAGCTTATAGGATCGCACAGAACACTACTGCTCAGTTACACAGAGTTCACAGGAACACTAGTACTTGGTTACAGAAAGCCAACAGGATCACATAGGCTACAGCAAACTGTACATGTCGAGACTTCCCAAGGCAGCACTGGTAATAACATGGAAAGGGTTATAGTCCTGGTGGGAGATGCCCAGTGGTGCCAACTGGCACCCACAGGTTTGGAGTTTCTGAGTTACAATTCAGAGGTGCTTGTTTCTGAGATTGTTGATGCTGCTGTAGATATCTCGCCCCCCAGGTAGACAGCTGAGCTGTCACTCACAGTCAGTGATGTGACCAGCTTGTTTTCAGGGGCTCAATATACAGCTGTTCAGATGTTTCTCTGGTTAAGGCTGTATGAGTGACCGCGTGCAGTGGCGTGACGGGGAGTGCGCTGCCCGGGTGCAACTTATAAGTCAGGCAACGGCGTGCAGGGGAGCATGCTGCCCGTGAAGGCTACGGTATGAGCGGCTCTGTGGCACGGTGATTATTGCGGAGTCAGGCAGCGGCGTGGTCGAGCCACCTCACACAGGCTGCAATGGCATTCCTGTAGTCACAGTGTGAGTGGTCTCTCATGGGTGGCACAATACTTGCTGCAGCCCATGGGGGACCCCCTGGTGTACCTATGCCGTGGGTACCTTAGTACCATGTACTAGGGACATATAAGGGTTCACCAGTAGCCAATTGGGGAGGTACAATAGTACTTATCATAACCATTTTGGGAGAGAGAGCACAGATGCCGCGGTCCTGGTTAGCAGGATCCCATCCAACTACAGTCAAAGTTCCGGAGGAGTTGCTGCCTACCCGCATCTCCCTGCAGACTCTTAGCGCTCTGACATACTCGCGCTCTCCCTGGTGGGACTCCATGTCCCAGGGAGCCCCGCGCTGATTGCCATCAACTTCAGCTGCAGGGGGAGGAGTCACAACTTGCTTAAAAGCGGCGCTGCCTTCCCGTGGCGCGGATGTGCACGGGCAGCGCCCGGACAAAGCCCGGGCCATGGGCGGGCCCGCTGGACCTGTCGGGGCCAGGAAGGGTCAGGGCAGCCCCCCCCCCCCCTTTGGTTTTAGGTCTCGCCTGTCGATGCGCATGCGCATCGAGCAAGCGAGACTATGGTGGCTTATCCACTCTTTGTCCAACTTGCAAGGAATCGTGGCGATTCCTTGCAGTGCCCGTGACTTTTAAGCTCAATGCGCATGCGCATTGAGCTTAAAAGCGCGTGCACATGCCCCCAGCCGCCTGCCTCGCCTACTCTCCCGCCCCCTCACTTCTTGATTGCACGGCCGCTAGGCCGTGCCTCCCCTACTCTCCTCCTCCTACTCTCCTCCCCTCGCCGTCTGTTCCCACACTCCTCCCACACCCCCGCTCCGCCCCCTCCCCTGCCTGCCATGTCGCGTCGCATTTCTCCTCCCCCCTCCCCCCAGCCGCCTGCCTTGCCTACTCTCCCGCCCCCTCACTTCTTGATTGCACGGCCGCTAGGCCGTGCCTCCCCTACTCTCCTCCTCCTACTCTCCTCCCCCCTCCCCTTATCTGGCCTTCCCTCCGTCTGTTCCCTCTCCCCGCTCCGCCCCCTCCCCTGCCCTACCCCCCAGCAATTTGGCCTTCCACTGCGGCGTCAGGAATGGCAGGCGTTGTTTCGTCTTCCTGTGCCACTCGTGCTGCTATACCGGCCCATCGTCTGTCTCCCTCCTCGACCCGTCGCTGTATCGCTCGTTACCCACGCTGCGTGGGGAGAAGGGGCAGGAGTTGCTTTTCGGAAACTCCCAGATCTCGCTACTTTTCTGTGGTCTTCGTTTCCGCTTGGGTTGGGAACGTACCTTGCTGGCATACACCTCTTGGGGCACGGATTTCTTTCACCCATACTCTGGGAACGGCCTGCCAGTAGTACTGCTCACCCCCTTCAGCAGGCATTTTCCTCCACGGCACACGCAGAGGTGCTGGCGCCGCTCCCGTCAGCCGCGGGCGGCATGCTTTGACTTTCTGCTCTGACCCCCACTGCAGCAAATTCTTTCAGTTCACTGCTGCGCGGGGTGAGGGTGTGCAGTAGGTGTCGCAGGGCACTGTGAGACGTAGCTTAAGGACACTATTCACTTGTTTTGCGGGTAGGCTCCGCTTCATTTTTCAGAGCCCGGCAACTCTCCTCACGCTGCGGGCTCATTCACTCCACCGCTGCAGCAGCTTTGGTCACACGCTGCGCACCGGGGGCAGGGATCGCTACAGGCAGGCCGCGGGTGGGCTCCGCTGGTCCTGCTTCATTAAGGGGACAACCTCTGGCGCGCTCGCAGTGTTGGGGCAACGTATCTAGTTTATAGCGGGTGGGCTCCGCTTTGCACGAAGTCTCGGCGGCGCTAGCTGGCGGCCACCATTATACTGTTCTGACCTTTGCGGGTGGGTTCCGCTTTCGTTGCCGGTCACGGGCTCACCTTGGACCTTTTAGAGACTGTTTTCTTCCTGCCCTATTCTGGGCAAGTGGTGGCTTATTTTCGAGACCCAGAAACGAGGAGTCTTCATTCCAGGAACACTTCGTTCGTTGACGTCCTATAGCCAAGCCAGGTTTTCAGGTTTTGATGTTATCAGTGATTCATTTACTAGGGCCAGCTTGCTCGTTCCAAGGCGAGATCTTTTCATTGTGTGGCTTTCAGGTGTTCTGCGAGTTTCCCTACTCTTCCTCAAACGTTGCCTGCTTCTTCTTCCTCGTAGTGCCTGCTTTGAGATTGTTTTGCATTTATACTTTTTAAAAGGGCGCGAAAAAATAGGGTGTTGTCCAGTGACTTTCATTGGAGTCTGGGGATAAGTAAACTAAGAGCACGTAATATCTCTGAACAATGTTCTGTCCACACATAGTGAGCTTTCCTCCCAAATAGGGATTTCTAGGAAATGTGCTTATTGACCATAAGTTAACTCCACTTTGAGGTATTTGTAGTAAAGCTTTCAATGCTAGAAATGTGAGTGTATTTTTGTAAGCACTGAAGCCCTAGCATTAAAGATGATTCAGGTCAGCGTGTGTATTGTATGAAAAGTGTATCGTACAATCTTTTTCTACATTATATTTCTGCTTTGTCCCCCAAAATTTAGAACGCCTACCCCTATGATGCCTCTACATACAAACCCAAAAGTGGTTTAGGAAACAATTAACGGCTACCTTAATTTGTAGGCAGTTGTGTTCCTTATAACTGAGCATGCCAGTGGACCAGATTTCTGATAATAGCACACTTTTTAGCTGCTTGCTAAACTGCCGGTGTCGCGCATAGTGCTTATGGCCTGTATGCCTACTCCTTCTTCATTTCCCTATGCGTGTTCATGTCTGATCTCTTTACCACACCAAGTATATGGATTTGGACATCAGAATCTTCTGCTTCTACTAATGTAGACCAAAGACCTCTCCGATCTTTTAGTCTTTCCATTTTTTTCTCCCGTCTCTTCTTTCTTCAGCTGGGTTATCTCATGCTACAGTGCTCTGCTTTTAAACAGTGTGCTTCGTGTCACAGGTTTTTTCAGCAGCTGAACAGCATGACATCTGAGAGCCAGGTGATGAGTACATGGTATCATTGAGCGCCCTATCTACCAGTGAGGTAACCAGGCACCCTTCCCAGAGACACATCTATGAGATCATCATCACACTCACCCTCACTCACCCTCAACCCCTCACCCTCACTCACCCTCACCCACACTCACCCTCATCCTCACTCACCCTCAACGCCTCACCCTCATTCACCCTCAACCCCATCACCCTCACCCTCACTCACCCTCACTCACCCTCAACCCCTCACCCTCACTCACCCTCACTCACCCTCAACCCCTCACCCTCACTCACCCTCAACCCCTCACCCTCAACCCTTCACCCTCAACCCCTCACTCACTCTCAATCTCACTCACCCACACTCACCCTCACTCACCCTCAACACCTCACCCTCACCCACACTCACCCTCACCCTCACTCACCCTCAACGCCTCACCCTCACTCAACACCTCATCCTCACTCACCCTCACTCACCCTCAACCCCTCACCCTCACCCACCCTCACCCTCACTCACCCTCAACCTCTCACTCACCCTCACTCACCCTCAACACCTCACAATGACTCACACTCACCCTCACACACCCTCACCCTCACACACCGTCACACACCCTCTGCATAACAACACCTCTCACACCCTCACTCACCCTCACACACACTCACACTCACGCAACGTCACACACCCGAAGCCTCACACCCCCTCACTCACACTCACCCTCACACCCCCTAACCCGCACACCGCCTAACGCTCACACCCCCTAACGCTCACACCCCCTAACAATCACCCCCTAACCCTCACCCCCTCACTCTCACCCCTCACTCTCACCCCCTCACTCTCACCCCACACCCTCACCCCTCACCCCTCACCCTCACCCCCTCACCCTCACCCCCTCACCCTCCACCCTCACTCACCCTCAACCCCTCACCCTCACACCCTCAACCCTTCGCCCTCAACCTCTCACTCACCCTCACTCACCCTCACTCACCCTCAACCCCTCACACTCACTCACCCTCACCCTCACTCGCCCTCAACTCCTCACCCTCACTCACCCTCACCCTCACTCACCCTCACCCACACTCACCCTCCCTCAACCCCTCACCCTAACTCACCCTCAACCCCTCACCCTCACCCTCAAACCTTCACCCTCAACCCCTCACTCACCCTCACTCTCACTCACCCTCACTCAGCCTCAACTACTCTCACTCACCCTCAACCCCTCACCCTAACTCACCCTCACCCTCACTCACCCTCAACACCTCACTCACCCTCACCCTCAACCCCTCACCCTCACTCACCCTCACCCTCACTCACCCTCACCCTCACTCACCCTCACTCTCACTCACCCTCAACCCCTCACCCTCACTCACCCTCACTCACCCTCACTCACCCTCAACCCCTCACCCTCACTCACCCTCAACCCCACACCCTCACTCACCCTCACCCACCCTCACCCTCACCCTCACTCACCCTCAACCCCTCACCCTCACACAGTGCAATAGGTCTCAGACCATTTCAGTTAGAGCTTTAAGAAATGTTTATGGCTTTTTTTATTTGTTATTCTTTAGCATTGGCTACAGGAAACAAAAATGCTAAACATTTACAAAAAAACCCCATAAACAATTCTAAAAGCACTAACTCTAATGGTGCGAGACCTATTGCATTTCCAATGCTTGTTTGATTTTATTGACATTACAGATACTTCTCGTGAGCCTGGGCTCAGCCCCCGCCCCTTCCCCTTTTTAATTGTTTTATGTTGATTTTCCAAAGTGAGGAGGGTCAGGCCCAAAAACCCGGAATCAAACAAAACTAAAAAAAAGGGTCTCAATCAAATTTAAATCAAACTGGTACAAAGAGAGGTAGGGAAGGGGAAAAAAAGGAGCCACAGGGTCTAGACTTTACAGCAAAGTCAGCAAAAACTCAATGTCCACTTCTAGGCAGGAGAATACAAGTAGCCAAGGGTTATTACGTAGGGAAAATAAACCGAATTCCAGACTTCGATTGAATACAGTAAATTTGTATTTACCACCAGCCTCTTGCCTTATGTTCTAATTCTTCCAAGGGTTCCAGCCTTAAAACAGGGACAAATTGAATCTTGGATATCTCTCCGAAACAAGGTGGTAGACTGGCTGGCCAAATATAAGCGCTTCAATCCTGATTATACCAATGAAATACTCATGGTTCGCAGGGTGAGCTGGTTGGGTCCCTCACATTAAACCAAATGAGGGTGATTGTAAATTTTAGGTCCCCACAATTGGTTTGCTTTCTTTTAAACAACAAAGAAGTTTGTTCATTTCTTCACCCAAGCTTCCCTTGGGCTTTTTCTATAAACCCCCAGTAACTTTGAAAAGAGACGGGAATGGCTCAGCAATAACATCAAATAGATTTGAGCAGCTATCTTCCCTTGAAAAAATAGACTGACAACCAACTCAAGGCGGTGGGTTTATACCAGGCCCAAAGGAAGCAAGTATTGGGCTTTACCCCCCTAATTTCCTCCCGAAATCTCCATTGCCACTAGACAGGGGGGTCTATCACCCGCCTAGGCTTTCTGACCCCACCCCGGCTCCATCTGAACGGGATCAGATCCTACCATCTGGGGTACAGGCTATGAGTGGAGTCCCGCTTAAAATTATTTTTTGGAACATCGCTGGCCTAGGAGAGTGGCTCACTTTTACCCGGGATTATGGAATTATGGACCTCTTTTTGCCACATAAGTTACTGTACCCTGCAACATAGATAGGGAAAGGATTTAGCCGACTGGGGAGCGGGGATCCGTGTTCGAGTCTGGTGTTGGCTCAACAACCTGTGATTATGGGCTAACCCAGAGCCTGAATAGCTGCTCTAAATAAATGAAAATTGCTAATTTATAATAACTATAAGAAATCAATGCAGAGATCTCGGAGGTCGGGGCCAGCAAGCAGTGTTGTCAGAGTGCAGTACCACACTCTGTCACGAGGTGTCCTTTGGGACCTCTTTTGGCCACATAAGGAACTACACCCTGCAGCTTGGATGGTGATAGGATATGGTGCAGCGGTGAGAGCTGCCGACCGGGGAGCTGGGCATCTGTGCTCAACATCCTGTGATTATGGCAGCGGCAGCTCCTCGGCTAAGGTGGAGGAGCATCGCCACACTGGTCAAAAGGAAAAATAAAATGGTAATAACGCAAAGTTATTATTATTTTATTTTTCCTATTGTAGTCAGTGGCCAGAGCAGCGGGAGGAGTGGTTTGCACTCCCTAAGTGCTCATGACCGTTTGTTCTGCCCTCTTGGGTGGCCAAACAGTCATGCGTTGTTAGATTTGGGGGTCTCTAGTTGGCACAAGTAGGTACTTGTGACAAATAGGGACCCTCGCCTCTAGTCAGGATAAGGGGATTGCACTCCTAAAATAACCCCTGCTCACCCCCTTGGTAGCTTGGCATGAGCAGACAGGCTTATCTCAGAGGCAGTGTGTTAAGCAGGTGTGACCACATACAGTAACTCAGTGACAACACTACAGATGGACACCACACAAGGTTTTTATATCAAAAATAAGTAGACTTTATATAGATTTACAACAAGACCATAAACGACAAAAATACACAATACTGTTACTTTTAAGATGGTAGATTTAAGCTTAGTTCAGTTCAGTTCTTAGATGCGACACATTGCGTCAATGTACCTTAGGTTGACTTGCGCTTCCACGACAAGCAATGCCGCACTGAGGGAAATGTGGTAAAGTTCAGGTGCAAAAAAATAAAGACATGAAGATCTTCCAGATGCTGCACGCTCCTCAGGGATGCGGGGAGTTCTTGGTTCGATGAGTGGACTGCAGCGGCGACACCCTTGTTCCGCGATGCGACGGCAGCAGCTCCAGCGGCAACACTCTTCTCCCAAGATGCATGAAGCTTCTGCACGATGCGACAACTACAGCGGCGACATCCACGATGCGACGGCAGCAGATCCCACGGCGGCGCGCTTCTCAGGGATGCGAGGTGCTCTTCTTCAATGCGGTGCAGTGCGACAGTTCCAGTGGTGACACCCTCCTTCGTAGTTGCGATGGCAGGTACAGCGATGGCGACACGCTCCGACCACGCTGCAAAATTCTTCTCTTGATGCGGTGCAGTACGACAACTATAGCGGCCACACCCTCCTTCGAAGTTGCGACAGAAATCACAGCGACGGCGACACGCTTCGTTCTCGTTGAGTCGCGCTTCCAGCTCCTTGCGACACGCAGTTCCTCAGAAGGCCCAAAACATCAGCAGGCACTTCCACAAGAACTCTGTGGAGCTGGGGGTTGAAGTCTGTTGTCCCTGAGACTTCAGCAGGAGGCACGCTCTTTTCCCAGCCCTTGGAGATCCTTCACAAGTTGAAAGCAAAGTACACAAAGTTCCTTTCTCCTTCCTTTGGCAGTAAGGCAACCACTGCAGGCCAATCCCCCAAGCAGCACTTCAGCTTGGGAATAGTCTCTCCTCCGTTTCTTCAGGTTTCTCTCCTCAGTAAAGGTTTCTTCTTGCAGTCCAAAAGTGATCTAATTTCTTGGGATCAGGGTCCCAATATTTATACCCCAAAATTATTTATTCTCTGAGGGGAGAGGGGCCTTTGCCCAGTCCAAACCAGTTCCTGAGCACTCTATTTACCAGACTTCTCCTTTCCTTTCACAGTGCAGGGCAGACACATTAGACGCCCCACTGCAGGTGGAGCCTGCATTGTGGAAGGCAAGTACAGTCCTGGAGCACTTTGTTAACAGGACACCTTCTCTTCTTTCAGTGTGCAGGGCAGAGACATCAGCCGCACCCCAGGAGGTGAAGCCCGCATTGTGGAAGGCAGGCACAGCCCTATTCAAGGTTCATTTGCAACTCCTCCCTCCCATCCATATGCAGATCTCTCTATTCACCACTGGGGTGACTCATCCTGTCTCTAGGAATCCCCCAGCCCTGTCACTCACAAATCCAGACAAAGGAATACACAACCTAGCAGAGGCAGGCTTTGGATAGTTAGACAAACAACTACCTACTTTCTAAAAGTGGAATTTACAAAAACAGAATATTAAAATCAACTTCACTAAAAGATGTATTTTATTATTCTGAGTTCAGGCATACTAAACTCGAATTTCTACCATGTTCTCTGAGTCTGTTAGGATTATAGACATGTAATAATCTAACAGCCCATTCTGGCCTATGGAGAACAGGTAGCCTTGCAATAGTGAAAAATGAAAATGGCTGTAATTCACTATTAGGACATGCCACACACATCAAGGCTTGTCCTACCTTATACTTACAATGCACCCTGCCCTTGGGCCTTTAGGGGTGACTGATATGGGAAGACAGGGGAAGGGTTAGGGACTGGCAAGTGTGTACACTTGCCCAGTCAGCATGGCAGTACCAGACTGCACGCAGGCTCTGCAATGGCACACCGTAGACACATCTTACAAGGCTGCTCTTGTGGGTGGCACAACCAGTGCTGCAAGCCCACCAGCAGCATTTTGAGTTGCATGCCCTGGGCACACTCAGTGCATTGTACTAGGGTCTGAAGAGTAAACCAAATAGCCAAAAATTGAATCACAAATTAATACATTCATTTACAGTAGGGAGCACTTGCACTGTGGCACTGGACAGCAGTGGCACAGTGCCCAAAGCATCTAACACCAGCAAAACTACATGAGGCAACAGCAAAAAATGGAAGGGAGACCCACGCCAAGGGTGCCAGGTCTAACACGTGTCCCCTCCACCTGAAAAGTGGGGAGAATTACCCTAACTCCTGGGAGTTCTCTTCACTAAGGCGGAAAAATCTGGACAGAACATCAGTGTTGGCGTGTTCTGTACCAGGGCGATGTTCCACCGTAATGTCCATACCCTGTAAGGAAATGGACCACCTCAACAGCTTTGGATTCTCACCCCTCATCTGCACTAACCATCTGAGGGGCCTGTGGTCTGTATGAACCTGGAAGTGAGTCCCAAGCAGGCATGGTCTCAGCTGCTTCAGTGCCCAGACCACAGCAAATGCCTCACGCTCAATAGCATTCCACCTCTGTTCCCGTGGAAGTAACCTTCTACTGATAAAGGCTACAGGTTGATCTAGGCCCTCCTCATTCATCTGTGACAAAACAGCCCCCACACCATGCTCTGAAGCATCTGTCTGAACGATAAACTCTTTGGAGAAGTTGGGTGCCAGTAGCACGGGCGCCGTGCACATGGCAGCTTTCAGGGCCTCAAAAGCTCTCTGACAGGTGTCAGTCCAGATCACCTTCTTGGGCTGCTTCTTGGAAGTCAGCTCCGTCAAGGGTGCAACAATGTTGCCATACCCCTTGGCAAACCTCCTGTAGTATCCTGTGAGTCCTAGGAAGGCCCTCACCTCTGTCTGGTTTTTGGGGGGCTCTCAAGTCAGGATGGTTTCAATCTTGGGTTGTAGGGGCGCCACCTGGCCGCTCCCAACTTGGTGTCCCAAGTACACCACAGAACCCTGCCCGATCTGGCACTTACTCACCTTGATCATGAGGCCTGCCCTCCGCAGCGCCAAAAACACTTCCCAGAGGTGGCGCAGATGTTCCTCCCAATTGGCACTTAACACTGCAATGTCATCCAGGTAGGCGGCATTGAATTCCTCCAGTCCAACCAACACCAGGTTGACCAACCTCTGAAAGGTGGCAGGGGCATTCTTCATCCCAAAGGGCATAACACGAAACTGGAAATGCCCATCTGGTGTGGAGAATGCTGACCTCTCCTTTGCCCCATCAGTCAAGGCGATCTACCAGTACCCAGACGTTAAGTCAAACGTGCTGAGGTACCGTGCAGCCCCTAGCCGATCAATGAGCTCATCAGCTCTGGGGATAGGGTGCGCGTCAGTCTTCATGACTGAATTGAGTCCTCTGTAGTCCAGACAGAACTGGAGTTCGGATGTGGCACCCGTCGCTGCAGCCTTCAGGACCAAGACCACTGGGCTGGCCCAAGGACTGCTGGAGGACTCAATCACCCCTAGCGCAAGCATCTTTGGGACCTCCTCTTTGATGCAAGCCCTTACCCTGTCAGTTACCCTGTAGGACTTGTGCTTCCAGGTAAGCTGTCTCCTGTATCCACATCATGGACGCACCAATCTGTGATACTAGGAACCAGGAAGAACAGATCAGAAAACTATCCTAACAACTGGCGGCAGTCATTCTGTTGCTCAAGGGTCAGTGTGGAAGAGAGGTTAACACCATCCACTGACCCATCTAGCTCTGAGGCAGACAGGAGGTCAGGAAGAGGCTCAGTCTCCTCCTCCATTCCAGCATCTGTTGCCAAGAGCATGCCCACTTCAGACCTTTCTAAGTGGGGCTTAAGGCGGTTGACATGAAGGACCCTCAAGGGGTTCCTAGGAGACCGCAAGTCCACCAAGTAGGTAACCGGACTCTTGCGCTCCACAACCTCAAAGGGGCCGGTCCACTTAACCTGGAGTGCACAGGGCTCCACTGGGCCCATGACCCACACCTTCTGTCTAGGTTGAAGCTCAACCAGAGTGGCATTCTGGTCATACCATCGCTTCATCTCCTCCTGGCTGGCTTCCAGATTCGCCTCAGCGAGTTGCCTGCAATGCCTAGTCTGGTTCCTGAAGGCCAGCAATTTAGCTATATTCATCCTGGGGAGGTTTCCCGGGAGATTGCTCCCCGCCTTCCTTGACCAGACTCAGAGGTCCTCTGACCAGGTGTCCATAGAGAAGCTCAAAGGGACTGAACCCTAGAGATTTCTGTGGCACCTCACGGTATGCAAAGAGTAAGCATGGTAAGAAGGCGTCCCACTTACGCCTCATAGGTTCCTCAAGACCCATTATCATGCCTTTTAGGGTTTGGTTAAACTTTTAAACCAACCCATTTCCTTGGGGGTGGTAAGGGGTGGTAAACTTGTAAGTTACACCCCACTCCTGCCACAGGGACTTCATATAATTATAAATTAAGTTGGTTCCCGGTCAGACACTACCTCGCGAGGGAATCCCACTCGGGAGAAAATTCCCATCAGTGCTCGTCCCACCACGGGGGCCGTCACTGTCCTCAGAGGTATGGCTTCCGGGTACCGGGTGGTATGGTCCACCAAGACCAGGATGAACCTGTTGCACATGGCTGTCTTGGGGTCCAGTGGCCCCACAATGTCAATCCCCACCCGGTCAAAGGGGGTACTGACAACAGGGAATGGCTAGAGAGGAGCCTTTTGCTTCCTCCCACTCTTCCCACTTGCCTGGCATGCCTGACATGTCCTGCAATGGGTATCTGAATGCTTGCGCATTTGGGGCCAATGAGAGTGGGTGGCAAGCCTCTCACAGGTCTTGTCCTGTTGCAAATGTCCTGCTAACGGCAGATCATGAGCCAGCCCCTGTAGGAAGGCTCTGAAACTCTGGGGTACCACCAGCACACGGGCTGACCCAGGCTCAGCAACCTTAGGCTCACTATACAGGAGACCATTCTCCCAGTAGATCCAATGTGATCCTGACTGATCACCTGCTGCCTGGCTTACGGCCTGTCACTGCAAGCCCACAAGAGAAGGGCATTCTCTCTGCTCCCAGCAGAATTCTTTCCTGGAGGGGCCTCCTTCTTGCTGAAAATGGGTCAGCTCAGGCAGGTCCTCCAGTTCAGCTACTTGCTCTCCGGAGGGCTCCAGGGCATCCCTCTCAGGGTCTACCTCCTCTTGGGCCGTGGGAATTTCGGGGGCTGATTTCCCACGCCCCCTGCCACTTCTCTCTAAGGCAGGTTCCTGGGCCTCCCTCTCAGGGTCCAGGTCCTCTTGAGCACCCCTACTGGCTGCAATTGACCGGGTGGTCACGCACGCCCAGTCAAGCAGACCCACCATCTTCAAGTGAGTACTCTTCTCCACCTTTTGCCAAGGGGAGCTCTCCAAATTGTTCCCCAACAGGCATGGCTGGCCTCACAGCCACCTGAAGAGTACCAGAGCCCCCCTCCCCACTCAAAGGGAACCTGAGCCAGTGGACAATGACTCTCCGTGTTGTCGGTGGCAACAACTCGGCAGAATGCATAAGGGACAATCTACTCTTGAGACACCAGCTGACACCCGACGGCTGTCACACTGGCTCCTGTGTCTCTAAGAGCCTCCACCCTTCGGCCATTGATGGTCACCCACTGCCAATATTTCTTAGTGTTCCTGGGCAGCTGAGTGTCTAGGACCACCTCACAGTCTCCTAAAGAGACAGGGGTCATCTTTGTGGGCCCCCACCCACCTTGGACATCAATCTCCTCCCCCAAGGCTACACTAGTCATCTGCCGGGGCAGAGCACCAGTGGGTGCTTGTTTACCAAACAGGCGGCACCTGGGATCACTCGCCTTGTGACCCAGGTCACCAGACTTGTAACATTTCAGGGGCCCTTGGGGAACAGGACTACCTGTCGGGCCCCTTGCTTTCTCTCAGGGGGAGGCTGGGAACCCTTCCCTTGGTTCCCTTGGGACTACTTTGGGGTCCTTTGCTGAACTCCTTCACTTTGCCCTTGCCTCCCCCACTCTTCTGCTGGGGACCCTGCCCACCTTTGGCTGAGTCTCCCATATGAGCCTTGTGGACCCAGGTACTGACCCAGCGGTCCGCCTCCTCAACAAGCTTCCTAGGGTTAGTCAGCTTGCTATCTATCAGATGCTGGCGCAGCTCTGGAAAACAATTATCAGACAAGTGCTCCCAAGCAATCAAATCAAAGAGACCTTGAAAATCATTAACCTTGCTGCCCTTCACCCAACCATCCACTGCTCTGCAAAAGAAAGTGACATATTCAACCCAAGTACTGTTTTCTAACTTCTTGCTTTTCCTGAACCTCTGTCTATAGAGCTCATGTGTCAAACCAAACTCTGTCCATCACCACCCCCTTTTCTGAATCAAACCATATCTAGACATTAATGCATCTTTCATGTGGCTGTATGAACTGTGGAGTTCAGAAGGCAAGTCTAACAATGTGTCCCGCCCCTCACTAAGGAACCTTACCCACAACCCCGCTCCCCAATCTCTCTCAGGGGCCCGGTGGGAAGACATTGCTACCTCATAGGCTTTGAACAACTGACCAATATCATCATTTTTGTAAAACTCTTTCACCACATCCTTGGGAATATTGGGGCATATTACCAAGCAATAGCGATAATTATCGCTATTGCTTGGTTAGCGTGAAAAAATTATCGCCGAGCTGCGGCGATTTTTATCGCAGATAAACCTTGGTATTACCAAGGTTTATCGCAAATGCGATAAAAATCGGCCGCAATGCATGAATATCGCTGAAAAGTCGGCGATATTCATGCATTAGCGAGCTAATGCTCTTAGCCATGTTATCCACCTCCCATTGGATAACATGGCCAAGAACTGCTCAGGGCAGGTGTTAGCTTTTGGAGATATTCGCGCTTAGCGTGAATATCTCCAAAAGTTGGTAATAGGAGATAGCGATGTTAGCGACTGTTTCCAGTCGCTAACATCTTGGCACGCCCACTTTGCATGTCATTAGTGATAAATATCACTGACATGCAAAGTGGGGCCCAAGATGGTCGCTATCTCCTACTAGCTGTCGCTAACTGGTGTTAGCGACAGCTAGGTAATAGGGAGATAATTTTATCTCCGCTTTCTTGGCTTTTAAAGCCAAAAAAGCGGAGATAAACCCCCTTGATAATATGCCCCATACACTCTACTTTCTACATGTACTGACGGTACGCTACCACCAGAGGGAGTAATCTCCACACTTTTGGTTTTAAACTCCAACTCCCTCAAAACCTTTTCATGCACAAACTGTATTTTCTTTTCCTCTATATCTAATCTCCTATTTCCAGTTGCCTATTCACCATAAACTTGGTCATCTCCATTTCATGCCTTCTGGATTTCTCTCTGTCCTCCAACTCCACTGGAGACAGACTTTTGTTAGAACCAATGCTACATGAGGGGAATGTACTCTCCTTCCTCCTGAGCCCAATGGCCCTTCCTGTTGCACAACTGCCAGGTCATCCTCCTCAATCTCAGGAGTTTTCCTTGCTTCTACCCAGGCCCCATGCGCCTTGTAGAATTCTTCTTTTACTTTAAATCCAGAAGTGGAAACTTTGAATTTCTTGCAGAAGTACTTCATCTGTTATACTGTGTAGCTTTGCAGCCTCTCTCTCTTCTTCCCGTTCGCAATCAATAGAGGCTACAGATTCTGATCTCTCTACTACAACTGATCCAGGCATCTTTCAAAAATAGAAAATCTCAAAAAGGTAACTACCCAAAAGTATGTGTTTGCGTTGTGGTCTGCACTCACTAAGTAGTGTTCACCAATCACTGTACATGAGTCACAAATCCAAGTCCAGAATCCTCACCGCTGACCACCAATGTTAGATTTGGGGGTCTCTGGTTGGCACAGGTAGGTACTTGTGACAAACAGGGATCCTTCCCTCTAGTCAGGATAAGGGGATTACACTCCTAAAATAACCCCTGCTCACCCCCTTGGTAGCTTGGCACGAGCAGACAGGCTTTAGTTCAGAGGCAGTGTGTAAGCATTTGTGAACACATACAGTAACTCAGTGACAACACTACAGATGGACACCACACAAGATTTTTATATAAAAAATAAGTATACTTTATATAGAGTTACCACAAGACCATAAACTACAAATATACACAATACTGTTAATTTTAAGATGGTAGAAATAGGCTTAGTTCATTTCTCAGATGCAACACTTTGCGTCAATGCATGAAGCTTCTGTAAGATGCGTCAACTAAAGCGGCGACATACACGATGCGACGGCAGCAGCTCCGACAGCGGCGCGCTTCTCAGGGATGCAAAGTGCTCTTCTTCGATGCGGTGCAGTGAGACAGCTCCAGCGGCGACACCCTCCTTCGGATTTGTGAGGCAGTCAAAACGACATGCTCCGACCTCGTTGCGAGATTCTTCTCTTGATGCGGTGCAGTGCGACAACTACAGTGGCAACACCCTCCTTCGAAGTTGCAACGGCAGCAGCAGCGACGGCGACACGCTTCCTCTTCGTTGCAGTACGCTTCTCTCAGATGAGGTGCAGTGCGATAGTTCCAGCGGCAACACCCTCAATCGGATTTGTGACGGCAGGCACAGCAACGGCGACACGATTTGTTCTCGTTGAGTCGCGCTTCCAGCTCCTTGCGACATGCAGTTCCTCAGAAGGCCAAAAACAGCAGCAGGCACTTTCACAAGAACTCTGGGGAGCTGGGGGTTGAAGTCTGTTGTCCCTGAGACTTCAGCAGGAGGCAAGCTCTTTTCCCAGCCCTTGGAGATCCTTCACAAGTTGAAAGCAAAGTACACAAAGTTCCTTTCTCCTTCCTTTGGCAGTAAGGCAACCACTGCAGGCCAATCCCCCAAGCAGCACTTCAGCTTGGGAATAGTCTCTCCTCCGTTTCTTCAGGTTTCTCTCCTCAGTAAAGATTTATTCTTGTAGTCCAAAGGTGATCTAATTTCTTGTGATCAGGGTACCAATATTTATACCCCAAAATCCTTTGTTCTCTGAGGGGAGAGGGACCTTTACCCAGTCCAAACCAGTTCCTGAGCACTCTGTTTACCAGACTTCTCATTTCCTTACTGAGTGCAGGGCAGAAACATCAGACGCCCCACAGGAGGTGGAGCCCTTTCAGAATTCATTTTATTCTGGCTCTTGAAATTAATTCAATGTAACATGAACTAATTTATTAATGAATTGTTGCATGATTTGTATTACTAAACCAACCTAGAGTAAAATTGCATTCACAAACACGCAGGATTCATATTTATGTGCTCATGTTGCATTTGCGAGTTTGTTTTGTAACACATAATTAATATTGTCTTGTTCGTCCTATTGTCCTTGTCATCATTAATGTGGCTGATTATCTAGTGGCATGTGCTTTCATTATGTGTGCTTAAGTGTTTGTTTATGTTGTGATTGTTTATCCATGTTTCGTTCATCTATCTTTTTACTCTTTCAGATATATGAAGATTCCAGCTGGACTTTAGGAAGAATGGTAGATATTAAGTGTGCTGCTTTATCTGTTTGCTTCTTCTAGGTGACATATACTAATGGGTTAAATATTAGCAATGGAGGGTGGGTAACAGAAGGGTTTATTTTACTTGAATTAATTACCTTTTTGTGTTTGTTTAAATACTAGCTCGAGAGAAAGGCTTGAGGCCTAGTTCTAATGGAAGTTGGTTGGCCTGACTGAAAGGAGCTGAGCACAGCAGTGATGATGCTTTTTAATAAAATACTTCCACGGAAATGTGCAGAAGCTCAAACAATGGATAATGTGTGCAACGTGCTTCGAAAGTAAACACGTCAAGGCCAAGGAAGCGTGTAGAGGCAGCTTGGCTAAAAATCCTGGAGGAAATAGCTACGGACATTTAGTTTAATGTTGCAACTCTAGGAAGCCAGTGTCGCTTCGTGTCAATGGACAATGACATAATGATGTCACGAGAACTGATGCGTTGGCCTCTCGGTGGTCTGATGGACAACAACCAATTAGGTTGCTGCTTTTTACTAAAATATCATTTTTAGTTAGATTAGTGGGTCAGAAAAGGTAAAAAAAACTTAGCCTCTTGAGGGGAGTGGTGCTGACTATTCCAGAGGGCGAAGTGCTGTCCGTTTTCCCTTGGACACGTAAGGCAAATGCTATGCAAAATTTAAATGTCTTTTCTTTCAGGTTTAGAAAGCTTAATTTAGGGAAATAGGATTTGTCTCCTTTTCAGTAAATTTATGCATTTTTGATGTGCCAGACCTTTGTGCCAATAAACTAATGAATAATATTGATTTAATAAAAATGTTTGAAATTAATAAATGAGCTAAAAAAGATTTTGAAATTTTGAAACTTTTAAAAATAAAAGACTTAAAACGTCAAGCAGGTCTTGATTATTTAGTCGTTACCATTAGCTGATTCATTGGCCATAGTGGTCTAATTAAATGTTTCCTTGATTATCTATGAATATAAATGTTATACTGCAGTTGTAAATAATGTGCGGCCGATGATATTAGATCTATCCGGGATGCAGGGGGCTCTGCCATCCTGATCCTACTGGACCTATCGGCGGCCTTCGACACGGTCGACCACACCACCTTGGTCGACCGTGTCGAGAGCATAGGTCTCCGAGGCAACGCAAAAAATCTGATTGCCTCTTTCCTGGCTAATAGGACCCAGGTTGTCACTGTGGGACCTTTCGAGTCTTCCCCACTGTCTTTACCATGTGGAGTTCCTCAGGGCTCATCCCTTAGTCCGACACTTTTTAACATTTATGTGTCGGACCTTGCCAAAGTCATCAGGGCATTTGGGATGAGCCTAACGTCCTACGCAGATGACACCCAATTGATCCTAGCTGTTAAGAACGATGGGCCACAAAAAGCGAACATGCTTAACCAAGGTATGCAGGCAATAGGCAGTTGGATGGGTCATAATTGCCTGAAATTGAACTCTGAAAAATCAGAGGTTGTAATTTTCGGCAATCTTTCCCCAGACTGGTCCCCCTTATGGTGGCCGTCGTCTATGGGCCAGCCTCCAGACCCGGTCGACAAGGTCAGGAACTTGGGTGTACTGTTTGACAACCGTCTGAATTTCCTGCCTCATGCTAACCAGATCTCTTCCTCTGCCTTTTACAAACTTCGGCTTATAAAAAAAATCCTGCCCTTTTTACCTGAGCATCATGCCAAAACATTGGTAAGCGCCCTGGTCCTCTCCACCCTAGATTACTGTAACGCCCTATTTCTAGGTGCCCAGGAGAGAGTGCTAGCTAAAATGCAGGCCATCCAGAATGCCGCTGCAAGGCTCCTAGGGCGAATTACTAAATACCAATCGGTCTCACCAACTTTAAGGCGACTTCACTGGCTCCCAGTGAAAAAGAGGATAAAGTTCAAGGCACTATGTTTGACATACAAGGCCTTACATAATGTCGGACCAGTGTTCTTCACTCAAAATTTAATTCCCTACTGCCCATCTAGAACACTGCGCTCCTCCAATTCTTCTGATCTGGCGGTCCCCCGAACCAAAACTGTCAATTGGGGTGATAGGCGGTTCTTAGTAGCTGCACCGAAATTGTGGAATACACTTCCATATTCAATTAAGGCCAGCACCTCTCTCAGGTCCTTTCGAAAAAATCTTAAAACCTGGCTTTTTAACCTCTGATCCTTTTTAACCTTCGTACTTTCTGTCTCCCTGGGTTAAACACAGCAGTTCTTTAGCGCCGAGATGCCCTCGGGCCTTCGTTCGCGCTTTATAAATGTTTCAAATAAATAAATAAATAAATAAATAAATGTACATATAAGTTTGATAGTGTGATTAATTAGGCCACATGATTCAGCTTCATGATTTTCTGTCTTATTTGTATGGGCCTTGTGTTGGGATCTATGCTCAATGGATCTGCATTCATAGAACTAGAACTCTCTGTTAGTTGCTAGGTGCTTGGAATGTTATGTCTTGAGGTTGTGTCAGTAAGAAGAAGCTGGAGAAGGAGCTGGAGGTCTGTTCCTGTAAGCTGAATAAACTGGACTCATTTATCATCTACTAAATCTTGTGGACCCTCACTTTACATTGGCGGCGAGGTGCACAAGCTCTGGCAGGAGGCAGAGTACTTCAGATCTTCACCCCTGGACGATACTACCTGGAGCTGGTAGTATACATTTACTCCTTCTGCCCTTTAATTTTTTATTTTTTTTTTGCCCTTTGAATAATTTTGCCCTTGGAAAATTTCCTTTGTTACCCCCAAGTGAGTGCTGACTATTGCTAACTATTCTTGACTTTAAAATTTGGTAAAGCCTAGCCTTTCCTGCCGAAATTCATAAGGTCTGCGCTACAACCTTTGTGCATCCTTCGAAATTTCTAAATGTAGCGCTTGCCGGCGCGCTCTGCCATTGAACCTGCATCGCGAGGATTGTCCTACCTTCTCTTTGGAATCCTTGAAGGCTCTTCGGAATTTGGAACCGCCGGAGTTTCCTCATCGAGTGCTGGATGACCTTGTGATGTCATCGCGTTGCTGCGTTGCGTGACCCTGCGTGGCGGCCATCTTTGTTTGTGCGTTGCTTAGCAACCAGGGTCCGATCGAGTTGCCGGTGCGCATTTAGTGAAGCGTCGCTCTTCACAGCAAAGCAAAGCGTTGCTTGGCAACCGGAGCCTGATCAAGCTGCCGCAGTGCATTTGGTGAAGCGTCGCTCCTCACAGCAAAGCGAGCGATATTAACCGGATTCTAGGCGAACTACCACCGTGCATCTTCTCTTCACAGTAAGCAACCAGTGCAGCTCACAGTAAGCAACCAGTGCAGCTGCACATTAGTTTTCGCTACAAAGGAATTCTGTATTAATGTACCGATAAGCAAGGGTTTTCTGTTTATGCTGTTCTGCTAGGTGCATATTTTGGCATCGTTAATTTCCCTGTGAATTTCAAGTGTTTCACTGTTGTACCATGGCTGAACAAAGCTTTGCTACTCCTCCTGCTTTTCTTCCTACTCCTAGGGAACCTACTATACCTTGGAAAGAGTGGAAAAAGTTGTTTTTAACCTACATTCTGGCCACAGGTTCAGACAAGTTTGGGCCAATTCGCAGGCAAGCAATCTTGCTTCATAATTTGGGGGTAGAAGGTAGAAGGCTCTATGAAGATCTCCCTGAAATTTCCTTGGGCATTGGAAACGGGCAACCTAATAACGTCTATGAGATGAGCATGCAAATGCTTGAAAAAAGGGTTATGACTAAAATAAATACTGTACTTGAAAGACATACGTTCTTTTGTCGCGCAAAAAAAAGTGATGAAGACATAGCGAGCTATGTAGCAGCTTTGAGAGGATTGTCTATCAATTGTCAATTCAAGGATTTGAATGATTCTTTGATTTGCGACCAAATTGTGAGATGTACCAATAACAAAAGAGTTAGAGAGAAATTACTTATAAAAGATTGTACGTTGGAAGAAGCTATTCAAATTGCTAAAGGACTTGAAAACACTGATTTGTGGATTAAGGAGATGGACAAGTGCACAAGTTCTGTGACTTCCAAAGAGCCAACAAAACAACCTGAAGTTAATGAGAAGTCTTCCCTTGTTCAAACTAGTGTTAATGAAACGAAGCTTGTTAAGCCTTTTGGAAAGTTTGATTCCAAGTGTTCTAGTAGATCTCCTAATAATATTAGTCCTAATCCTGTTGCTTCTACACAACAAGGAAGTTTTCGGCAAGTGAAATGTTATAGATGTGGTGCTCCTGGTCATATTGCCTCTAGTACACGTTGTATGGCGAGGAATTCCATTTGCAGGAACTGTGGAAAAAAGGGACATTTGGCAAAAGTTTGTAATGTAAAATCCCAATATGTTAATGAGGTTGACGATTGTTGAGAGAATGTTCAAGAGTTTATGTTGTGCGTTGATGGAATAGATGAGAGGAGTAGTTCTTCTCAAGATGTTGTGTGCTTAATTGACGTTCCTACTGAAAGTACGGATAAACTCGAGAAGCCACATAGTTTGATCAGTTTTGATTGCAGGGATCCTAATCATCCTGGATCTAAGAGTGTTAACATGTTAATTGATTCTGGAAGTCTATATACATTGCTATCCAAGGACATGTACATCAGTGTTTGGGGGGAGAGTAGTGATCTTTCTTCATGGCAATCTCCAGACATCAAAGCTGTGGGATATGGTGGCAAGACTATAGATATATTAGGGTTAAAATGGATGGTAATAACTTTTTCTTCTAGCAAGGTGTTTGGAAGGGTCTACTTGACCAAACAAGGTTCTAATTTGCTTGGCTGGTGGCACCAAAAAGATTTAGGTATTACTTTAAATCCCACTGCACCTGAACCAGTATCATCTTTCACTGTTCTCAATGTTGATAGTTTTGAAATTCATATCATGAGAAGATTTCCGGATGTTTTTACTGAAAAGCTGGGTAAGTTGAAAGGGTTTTCGCACAAGATAATACTCAAAAAGAACGCAGTGCCTGTAGTTCACAAGGTTAGAAACGTCCCACATTTAATGAGGGCTCCCTTAAAGGATGAGCTTGACAAATTATTAGATTTGAAAATAATTGAGCCTATTGAGGCCTGTGAATGGCTTGCGCCCATTGTGGTTGCACCAAAAGATGGGGGAGCTAAAATTCGTCTATGTGTGGACTTACGTGACCTAAATAGGAATATTTGGGTAGACAGGCAACCCTTACCCAATATTTCTGAGATGCTGAGTGCCATGGGTGGGGGCGTGGTCTTTAGTGTCATTGATATGTCAGCTGCGTATCACCGAATAGACATAGATGAAGGATCACGTCACCTTACCTCCTTTGTAACTCCATTGGGAGCCTTTAGGTACTGCAGGATGCCCTTTGGATTAGCATCTGCTTCGGCAGTATTTCAGAGAGTAATGCAGAAAGTTTTAACTGGTGTGGAGAATGTCTTGTGTTTTCAAGATGATGTATTGATTGTTGGTAAAGATTGTGAACACCACGATAAAGTTTTGACAGAGGTTTTGGTGTGTATGGAAAAGAATTGATTGACCATAAAAAAAGAAAAGTGCCAACTTAAACGTGACTGTGTGACTTACTTGGGTCATGAGATATCTGGTCTGGGAATTAAGCCTAAAAAAAGCATTGTTTCTGCGATCAACAATGCTCCTACACCTACTTGTAAAGATCAGCTTAGATCGTTTTTAGGTTTAGCCGAATATTGTTCGAAATTTATCAAGGGTTTTGCTGATGTTGTGGAACCTTTAAGATTGTTAATGAAGAATGGTGTTGTGTTCAAGTGGAGTGAAAGCTGTGAGGAGGCGTTCAAGAGGGTGAAAGATGGTATTCTGCGTGCTCCAACCTTGGGTCATTTTGATGTGCGGGCCCAGACTTTGGTAACTACAGATGTAAGTAGTGTGGGGCTTGGAGTAATATTAACTCAAATTTCTGATGGCATTGAAAGAATCATTGGATTCGCTTCTAGGAGGCTTCAAGGAGCGGAAACCTCTTATTCAGTGATTGAGAGGGAAGCCCTCGCTTGTACTTGGGGCATCAAGCATTTTAGGTATATTCTGTGGGGGTTACCTTTTAGGGTAAGAACAGATCATAAACCCCTGGTGCATTTGTTCAAAGGTGGTAGAGGACTTGAAGGTAATGTTACTCCTAGAATATCGAAGTGGATTCTGTCAGTCCTAGAATACAATTTTGATATGGAATATGTCAAAGGTGAGAAAAATGTATTGCGGATTATTTATCTAGGATGCCGGTTGATGTGGTTTCTGAGGAGTTTGCGGGAGATGAATTTTGTGCTACTTGCAATGAAATTCTGGCATTTGATAGAACCGAATGGGAAGATGCTATGAATGATGATCATCTGTTGAAAATAGTTATGGATAATGTGTCTGGTGGTTGGTCAAAAGAATCTTGTGATGATGCTCGGTTGAAAGGTTTCTTTCATGTGGAGGGTGAATTGAGTGTTGCGGAAGGAAAATTGTGGCGTAGGAATAGATTGGTTCCACCGTGCAGTCTTAGGACTAAAATTATGAGCTTGGCACATGAGGGGCATTTGGGTCGTAACATGACAAAGAGAAGAATTTGTGAATCTTACTGGTGGCCAGGTATGGATGGGGAAATAGATGGAATTGTAAGGAATTGTCATGCATGTGCGAGTAGCGACAAGACCAAAGTCGTTAGACAACCTCCCCTCCAATGTGTTGAGTTCCCAGAACGACCGTGGGAGAAACTAGCTAAAGATTTTTTGGGTCCGATTCATAGGCTGGGCGTGCGTAACAGATTTTTAATGGTACTTGTGGATTATCATTCCAAATGGTTTGTGGTGGAGTCTACCGAGTTTATTGATACTAGAAGAGTTATTGGGTTTCTGGAGAGGGCGTTCTTGAGCGAAGGAATTCCTAAAACTTTAGTGTCGGATAACGGCGTGCAATTGGTTTCGAGGGAGATGAAGGAGTTCCTGGATGGAATGGGAGTTTGCCATGAGAGGGTGGCATTATTCAGGCCACAAGCCAATGGATTAGTGGAAAGAATTAACAGGTTGTTGATGGAAAATATTCAATTGTCTCTTGCCAATGGTTTGTCTTGGTCTAATGAGTTGAAGAAAATGATGTGGTCCTACAGAGTTACCCCGCACTCCGTGACTGGTGTCTCACCGTTTGTTTCTCTCAAGGGTCGTGAGCCTGATGTCAAGGAGGTTCCAGGTTGGTTGAGAAGTAGGGAGTGTGTGTGGATCAATCACAGGGGAGTGAAGTATGACGTTGACAAACAACAAGCTGATTCTGCCCTGTCGTATAACTTGAGAATGAGAGTACCTGAAAATGATTTCAAGGTGGGTGATTGGGTTGTGACCAAGAAGGGTGGATTTGTCGTCAAGGGCATCAGCAAATTCTCTCAACCTATGCAAATCAAGTGTGTCAAAAGAAATGTTCTGATTTTGTCAGACGGTTCTGCCTGGAGCTGTGGTAAAGTTGCGAAGTGTTCTGCTCCTTAATGTATTTTTGTTCTTCCTTGCAACTGCATTATCTTTGTTCATGTTGTGTTTCTTTTATTATTTGTAATGGGGGAGATGTGTTGGGATCTATGCTCAATGGATCTGCATTCATAGAACTAGAACTCTCTGTTAGTTGCTAGGTGCTTGGAATGTTATGTCTTGAGGTTGTGTCAGTAAGAAGAAGCTGGAGAAGGAGCTGGAGGTCTGTTCCTGTAAGCTGAATAAACTGGACTCATTTATCATCTACTAAATCTTGTGGACCCTCTCTTTACACCTTGGTATTGATTAGTATGGTGAGTATTAGGTTGTGAATGGTGGTGTATGTGAGACAGAATTTCTATAGTGACGCTGGATCAAAGGCAAGTACAGTCCTAGAGCACTTTGTTGACAGGACTCCTTCTCTTCTTTCAGTGTGCAGGGCAGAGACATCAGCCGCACCCCAGGAGGTGGAGACAGCATTGTGGAAGGCAGGCACAGCCCTATTCAAGGTTCAGGTGCAACTCCTCCTTCCCATCCAGATGCAGATGTCTCTATTCACCACTGGGCTGACTCATCCTGTCTCTTGGAATCCCCCAGCCCTGTCACTCACAAAACCAGACAAAGAATGCAGAACCTAGCAGAGGCAGGCTTTGGATAGTTAGACAAGCAACTACCTACTTTCTAAAAGTGGTATTTGCAAACACAGAATATTAAAATCAACTTCACTAAAAGATGTATTTTATTATTCTGAGTTCAGGCATACTAAACTCGAGTTTCTACCATGTTCTCTGAGTCTGTTAGGATTATAGACATGTAATAATCTAACAGCCCATTCTGGCCTATGGAGAACAGGAAGCCTTGCAATAGTGAAAAACGAAAATGGCTGTAATTCACTATTAGGACATGCCACACACATCAGGGCTTGTCCTACCTTATACTTACAATACACCCTGCCCTTTGGGCCTACCATAGGGGTGACTGATATGAAGAAAAGGGAAGTTTTAGGGACTGGCAAGTGGGTGAACATGCCCAGTCAGCTGACAGTACCAGACTGCATGCAGGCTCCGCAATTTTAGAAAAAAGTCAATGTATCTGCCAAGAGGCTCAATCCCTTGCCCGAAATAACGAGGTTGTGATCAAACCAGCCGATAAAGGCGGTGCCATTGTTGTCCAGGATGTGTCAAAATACAAATCTGAAATTCTTCGTCAATTGAATGACGACATAAGTTACCAACAACTGAGATCTGATCCTTCCAAAGCTATTGCCCTGGAAATCTTGGAATTGACACAAGCCGGCCGTGATCAGGGTTTCCTGTCCTGAAAACGAGTTTCTCTATCTCAACCAAAAAAGCCCTCGACTGGCCACCATTTACACCATACCCAAAATTCACAAAAGCATGGTGGACCCCGCTGGACGCCCCATCGTCTCGGGGTGTGGCTCCATGCTTGAGCCTCTTGGCAGATACATTGACTTTTTTCTAAAACCCCTTGCTGAATCTACCCAATCCTATTTATGTGACACCATGCACACAATAAACATCGTCGAGAATTTATCCTTCGACCCTCAACATCAAGTGCTAGCAACATGCGATGTGGTCTCGCTATATACCTGTATTCCTCAACAAGAAGCTCTAGCTGTGATAACCAGATGTCTACAACGAAGACCCGCTCCTGTACCAGTTCCTACTGAATTCATTGTGGCCCTTCTAAGATAGCCATGACAAAAAAATGTTTTATATTCAAAAATCAGTTCTATCTCCAGACATCAAGTGTAGCAATGGGGGGCTCCCTTTGCTCCAGACGTGGCTATTCTCTATATGGCGGCTTTCGGGGATGACACTGTCCTCAATGATTTCAATCCATTCAGAGACCGACTCAGTCGCAGGATGAGATACATTGACGACATCCTGTTAATCTGGGACGGGGATTCGGATGGACTAATTTCCTTCTTTACATGGCTCAATCAACAATCCCCGCATCTTAAATTCATGATCCAATCAGACAATCGGACCATAAATTTTCTTGACATTACCATTTATGAGAATTCAGGTACCCTACTTACCACACTTTACCGCAAACCGGCCGAAAGGAATTCTTTGTTACAATACAACAGCCATCATCCTCGAGCACTTCGTGACAATGTGCCTTTCGGGCAGTTCCTACGTATTCGTAGTAACTGTTCAAATAAAGACCACTATTTCAAGGAATCTGAAGATCTTTCAAATCGTCTCCAGCAACGTGGATACCCTTGACGACTTGTCAGAAGAGCAAGGAAGCGTGCCTGGTTCTATCCGCGAGAGCAATTACTTTCGCCCAAAGACAATATTGGCCAACAAGAAGACAGGATTGTGTGCGTAACAACATTTACCACCAAAAGCAATAAGATCAAACGCATTGTGAATCAACATTGGAAATTAATCTCTGATGATGTCAACCAGATGGGCACACCACTACACGCTTTCAAGAAAGCAAAAAGTGTTAAAGACTATGTAGTACGGTCCTTCCTACAAACTCCTGATGATCTAACTATTACTTCACTATGGAACCTGCCACCAGTTGTAGGCCACTTCAGATGTGGCCACTGCAAGGCCTGCGACACTACAATACAAACTAAGGAATTTGAGCACCATCAACATAAAATCCAGCTCAGATCGCACAGTAACTGCAACACATCCAATATTATCTACGCGATAATATGCCCATGCAACTGTATCTATATTGGTCAAACACAACAGAAGGCCAAAGTGAGAATCCTCCAACATATGAGCCGGATTAGGTGCGAGGTCCAGGGTGCACCGCTTGTAGATCACTTCAAACTCGCTGCACATCCCCCAGAAAGTCTCCGATGGGTTGTGTTAGAAAAGGCAGTGTTAGGACCCCGGGGGGGCAACATTTCCAGTATTCTAAATACACATGAATTGAAGTGGATGCTTTTTTTCGATTCAATCCTCAAAGGTCTCAATGAACAGGACAGTTTGTTTTCCCAACTAGCAACCCTGCCTTAAGTTCTTCTTAGGCCACACACCTAATAGTAACCTGCAAGGCCCAATGTCGCTGACCAGAACTGGCATATACCCTCCTGTGAGAGGTACGCCATTGCAGGAATTAGCCATACACGCATACCCCAAAAAAAGGGATCAAGTGCAATTATTATTAACATTCTTTGTCTAATTATTAATCATTTGTCATGTTTTCTACTGTGGCAATAAATGGCCTTACCATTGTATGACAGGTACGCCATACGGATATATATATGGTTCCCTTGACCCTGTCTGTAATTGTTTTGTAATTACAAATGTATGCACCATGCACTGTACTAATCTGTTCCCATGTGGGATTTTCACCACCAAATGGCGAGTACAGCAATTCTCATCCCTTTTGTTACTCTACTGCTTCTTGAGTATGCATTCATGCCAGTTAATATTAACATTGTGATGATTCCAGGGTGTCATTGGTCGGCCTTCATTGTCCATTGGGCGCTGAAAAGCACTCCCCTTGCCTGGCATCACTACGTATAGTTAACACGCATTGAGTGTTCCTTATGACAAACACCTGGTTGTGCCAGGACAACACTATTTTTCAAATGTAGCCATGCTAGAATTATTTTTAATCATTTCCAACCCTGTCCAATTCATATTAAATGCTTCATTCATTTTAAGATCTTATACAACTGATGGTCTTTCCACTATGTCCACACCCCAGCCCAGGGTCACGTGACACGGTCACCATAGTTACGGTAAAACCAGGAAGCTCGATTCGCCATTGCAAACACGAGCGGCACAACACGCCAGATTCATTCGGCTTACGGTGAGTCATATCTCCCTGCTATTTCGGCCCTAAGCAGCCCATATTTGCAATTTATAACTCAATCTAAATCAATGACACGCTTTTCGTGTTCTCCCACAGATGCCGTGGAGCGATTCTTCCTTTAATCAAAATACCCTCGGACCAAAGCGCCACCGTAATTCAGTTTCCGGGTAAGCAGCGTTACTCCACTAGTGATGCGGAATATATTTGTCCCGCATGGCCACAAATCCTAGCAAAATATCTTGTTCCAGATATTGCCATATCCACCGTCCCCGGGCCAGATTCGACCTCCACCGCTCCCAGAACGCCCTCATTGTAAGTCAATTTTATTCACATATACGGGCTATGTGATGCACTGCCATGCCTAGTAATGCTGCTTAAAACGACATGTCTATTCCTCCTCTTCCAGACCTATCGGTTGTTACCAACTTAATGAATTCTTTTATTTCCTCTTTTTTAGGAATTGAACAATTTCCTGAGACGCTATTCCTGTCCTTTATTTACAAGATGAGCATCAACTAAATTGGTATGCTCTATCTCTTATTGTGTGCTTATGACTTTAATTTAATGAAACGTGTTGTGTCTCACGACCAGTTGAGCAATTATAATTAAATAATCCCTTTAATATATATTGATTAGGTTGCCTGCCCCGCACCCTGTCCTGATGAAAACCCCACAGCAAGGGTACTACTAATCCCTGCGAACTACTGAGGGTCGAAACGTCGACAAATGCTCCTTGTTTATCAGCTTCACGCCAATATTTCAACATTAAAGGTAATTTGTGAAGTATGATATATGTTTAGTGATGCATTGAACCTATGGTCTTTTGTTTTGTATATTGAAATTCACATACAAATGCATCTCTGATACTTGGTTGATTTTACTGTCACGATTCCCTTTACCGCACTATCCTCACCTAATCACCTCCCCCTCTCCCCTTAGGGCACTGCACAACTGATTATAATTTGTAACTATCTGATACTATATTGGATAAACCTAACCCCATTGTGAATAAAAACAATGCGGATTGATTCATTGTCTTTCTAAATTCTTTTGTAAATTGTGTGCTCATTGTTATATTTACGCTGGGACCCCTCCCTCTCAGTACTTACATAACCCAGGTCCAGTGACTATGTTTGGGTAAACCCTCTATATATACAACGCAAGCCCACCAGTAGCATTTGGATGTATACGCCCTGGGCACACTCAGTGCACTGTACTAGGGTCTGACAAGTAAACCAAATAGACTATCATGGATTCACAAGTTAATACATTCATTTACAGTAGGGAGCACTTGCACTGTGGCACTGGACACCAGTGGCACAGTGCCCAAAGCATCTAACACCTGCAAAAATACATGAGGCAACAGCAATAAACGGAAGGGAGATTCACGCCAAGGGTGCCAGGTCTAACATGCGCACTTTGCATCTTCCCCACCAGGATGCATAACACAGCCTAGTGAGGAACATGCACAGGCTCCCTATCCCCATCTGAACACTGAACCGTGGCGCTCATACCAATTATGACGCTGCACTGCAGCATTGTGATTGGCTCAGGGGAGCCTGGGTACTTCCTGCTGCCAGCCAATGGAGACTGGAAGAAGGAAGCTGAAGAAAATGAGGACGGAGGAGAGGCAGCGGCCGGCCGTTTCGGGTAAGTTATTTTCTCTGTTTTCATTTCCTCCCGTTGACTCCCTCTGTAGACCCTGCAACCCTACCACCCCACCAACCTCTCCGGTAGCAGCCGCTACTGGACTGTGGGCTGATCCTTTAATTTCCAAGAGCGCCTGGATAGCTGTGCCGTAAAATTAAAGCTACTAATTTAAAATAACAATAATAAATCAATGCAGCGATCTCAGAGGTGGGGCCGGGAAAGCTCTGTTGTGAGATGGGAGTGGGGGAGACGGCAAAAGGGAGATTAAATGAGGGCACTGCACTGTAAATCATGCGTAAATTAAGCAAATGAGAAAAACAAGCAGTGGCCTCGAAGGGGTGGCGGGAGCCGGCAAGCAGTGTTCAGGGAGCAGTGACTACGGGAGAGGCACAGGAGATTAAGCGACAGCACGCAAATGAAGTGGACCGAAGTTTCATTGCACAAGTAAACAGAACACTTAACCAGCAGAGGTAGGTCAACCAAAAAAAGAGTGCTCTCAAAGTATAAATAACTGGAAGAGTAAGAACACATGTAACAGGGGTAGTGCATCCTTCTAAGAACCCAATATATTTATGCACGTGCTTGTCACAATGAACCCTATCTATTTATGCACGTACTTGTCACAATGAACCCTATCAATTTATGCACGTGCTTGTGACAATTAACCCTATTTATTCACGTATTTGTCACAATGAACCCTATCTATTTATGCACGTGCTTGTCACACTGAACCCTATATATTTACGCACATGCTTGTCACAATGATCCAATCTATTTATGCACGTGCTTGTCACAATGAATCCTATCTATTTATGCACGTGCAGGTCACACTATATCCTATCTAAGAACCCTATCTATCTTGTCACAATGAACCCTATCTATTTATGCAAGTGCTTGTTAGAATGAACCCTATCTATTAATGCACGTGCTTGTCACAATGAACACTATCTATGTATGCACGTGCTTGTCACAATGAATCCTATCTATTTATGCACATGCTTGTCACAATGATCCAATCTATTTATGCACATGCTTGTCACAATGAATCCTATCTATTTATGCATGTGCAGGTCACACTATATCCTATCTAAGAACCCTATCTATATTGTCACAATGAACCCTATCTATTTATGCAAGTGCTTGTTAGAATGAACCCTATCTATTAATGCACGTGCTTGTCACAATGAACACTATCTATGTATGCACGTGCTTGTCACAATGAATCCTATCTATGCACGTGCATGTCACAATATATCCTATCTAAGAACCCTATCTATTTATGCACGCGCTTCTCACTATGAACCCTATCTATTTATGCACGTACTTGTCGCAATGAATCCTATCTATTTATGCACATGCTTGTCACAATATATGCTATCTAAGAACCCAATCTATTTATGCACGTGCTGGTCACAATGAATCCTATCTAAGAACCAAATATATTTCTGCACGCGCTTGTCACTATGAACCCTATCTATTTATGCACGTACTTATCACAATGAATCCTATCTATTTATGCATGTGCTTGTCACAATATATCCTATCTAAGAACCCAATCTATTTATGCACGTGCTGGTCACAATGAATCCTACTAAAAACCCAATCTATTTATGCACGTGCTTATCACAATGAATCCTATCTATTTATGCACGTGCTTGTCACAATGAACCCTATCTATTAATGCATGTGCTTGTCACAATGAAGACTGTCTATTTATGCACATGCTTGTCACAATGAATCCTATCTATTTATGCACGTGCATGTCACAATATATCCTATCTAAGAACCCTATCTATATATGCACGCGCTTGTCACTAAGAACCCAATCTATTTATACGCGTGCTGGTCACAATTAATCCTATCTAAGAACCCAATCTATTTATGCATGTGCTTGTCACAATGAATCCTACCTATGTATGCATGTGCTTGTCACAATGAATCCTATCTATTTATGCACGTGCTTGTCACAATGAATCCTATCTATTTATGCACGTGCTTGTCACAATGAACCCTATTTATGCACGTGTTTGTCACAATGAACCCTATCTATTTACGCACATGCTTGTCACAATGAATCCTATCTAAGAACCCTTTCTATTTATGCACGTATTTGTCACAATGAATCGTATCGATTTATGCACGTGCTTGTCACAATAAACCCTATCTATTTATGCACATGCTTGTCACAATGATCCAATCTATTTATGCACGTGCTTGTCACAATGAATCCTATCTATTTATGCACGTGCAGGTCACAATATATCCTATCTAAGAACCCTATCTATCTATGAAAGTGCTTGTCACAATGAACCCTATCTATTTATGCATGTGCTTGTCACAATGAACACTATCTATGTATGCACGTGCTTGTCACAATAAATCCTATCTATTTATGCACGTGCAGGTCACAATATATCCTATCTAAGAACCCTATCTATCTATGAAAGTGCTTGTCACAATGAACCCTATCTATTTATGCACGTGCTTGTCACAATGAACACTATCTATGTATGCAAGTGCTTGTCACAATAAATCCTATCTATTTATGCACGTGCATGTCACAATATATCCTATCTATTTATGCATGTGCTTGTCACAATATATCCTATCTAAGAACCCAATCTATTTATGCACGTGCTGGTCACAATGAAACCTATCTAAGAACCCTATCTACTTATGCACACGCTTCTCACTATGAACCCTATCTATTTATGCACGTACTTGTCACAATTAATCCTATCTATTTATGCACGTGCTTGTCACAATATATCCTATCTAAGAACCCAATCTATTTATGCACGTGCTGGTCACAATGAATCCTATCTAAGAACCAAATCTATTTATGCACATGCTTGTCACTATGTACCCTATCTATTTATGCACGTACTTGTCACAATGAATCCTATCTATTTATGCATGTGCTTGTCACAATATATCCTATCTAAGAACCCAATCTATTTATGCACGTGCTGGTCACAATGAATCCTATCTAAGAACCCAATCTATTTATGCACGTGCTTGACACAATGAATCCTATCTATTTATGCACGTGCTTGTCACAATGAACCCTCTCTATTACTGCATGTGCTTGTCACAATGAAGACTGTCTATTTATGCACATGCTTTCACATAGAATCCTATCTATTTATGCATGTGCATGTCACAATATATCCTATCTAAGAACCCTATCTATTTATGCATGCGCTTGTCACTATGAACCCTATCTATTTATGCACATACTTGTCACATTGAATCCTATCTATTTATGTACGTGCTTGTCACAATATATCCTATCTAAGAACCCAATCTATTTATGCACGTGCTGGTCACAATGAATCCTATCTAAGAACCCAATCTAGTTATGCACGTGCTTGTCACAATGAACCCTACCTATGTATGCACGTGCTTGTCACAATGAATCCTATCTATTTATGCACGTGCTTGTCACAATGAATCCTATCTATTTATGCACGTGCTTGTCACAATGAACCCTGTGTATTTATGCACCTGCTTGTCACAATGAATCCTATCTATTTATGCATGTGCTTGTTGTAGGAGAGTAGGGTCTGCAATCCTATGATCACCCAGATTTTTTGCTTTTGTTTCACTGGTTTACGACTTTCTCTGGCTGTGGGCCTGCCAATCAGACCCACAGCCTGGCTGTTCTCTTTCTAAATTACGATATGTACCCTAGGTGCATTTACCAATTGGTACTGGGCCACCTTATCAGACCCCGTAACGCAGGGCATAGGTGTACCCAGGGCCGCCAGGGGCTGCAGCATGTATTATGCCACCCCTGGCTGGCCTCCTAAATTTGACACAACTGGCTGCATGACAGCTGGGGCAAAGTTGTGTAATCACCCTTTGCTTTAGGTATAGTAGCTCTATATCTAACCATACAATGGACACCCGAGTTCCTATCAGTCACTCCTATGGCAGGCCTTGACAATCCTGAAGGCAGAGTGCGTGGGCTCGTGTGAACTAGGTTCTGGCCCGAGCCGAGCCCGGTTGCAGCTTGCGGAATCAAGACCCAATGGCTGTTCCATGATAACGCGTACCACATCGGTAACTTCGGTGTCGCGTTATCAAGGCATGTCGAGTAAGGTGTCATACGAATCGGGATGCTGCCCCCTCACCAATTCTGGCGACGAGGTTAGCATTCCGCCCTTCTAGAGGGACACGACATGTACGTAACTGTGAACCCCGGTTAAAGTTAACTAAAGCCTCAGCTCCACAAAATGGAGGCTGCCACCACAGACACGAGTCTGACCTCCTGCTGCTGGGAGTCCTTCCAGCGAGGAGAGCTTGGACAAAGGGTTTCCTGTCGAGGGCGGTGTTCGCACCGTCCCAGACAGGGTTTGTGTATTCTGGGTAGGTAGGGCTTTTGCGAGAAGGTGACTGCGGAGTGGCACCCCGGTGCTCACTACGCATCTGCCGGTCAGAACCAGTTCCAGGGGCGCCAGCCCTGGCCTGGGGAAAGTCCGGCAGGGGAGAGGGGTGTAACTACCCCCCTTCCTGGTCCCACCCATAGGGCAGGACCTAGTCATGTACCCACCCCTTTCTTTAGAATAAAGGCCGGAGCGGGGACCCTTCCAAATTAGATCATCTTTGAATCAAGAACTACTTTCTACGAAAGGACATTCGAGACTCTTCTCAAGATTTCTCCCTTGTGACTAAGGAGTAGTCACCCTGCATCAGCAGGCACCATCTAAGAACTCTGCGGTTTGCTGTAAGTCCTTCCTCAAGGAATCCGACGGCTCAGCTCGACGAGAACCGACTTCCCTGGCACCTCTGACCTCTACCCACGTCATCAGCTCAGCTGTGATCTGTGGGTGCGACGAGACCTCGAGGGACTGGCCATCATCAAAACCTGCACGCTTTCTTAACCAGCACGACCATCGAAGTAATTCTCTGGTGAGTGCTCTGGGGTCCGAGAAGCCCCGACCCTGAGCCGCTCCAGCACCGAAGTGCAGTCTCCCAGCATCTCCACGATCTGCGTGGGGCCCTTCTGCTCGCTGCTCAGCACGTTGTCTGGTCACTAGCCGCTGGCTTGTGCCCTTCTGTGACGACATCCGACAATCACCTCTGCTGGTCTGGTTGCTCCAGACTGGCCCTTGCTTCCATCATTGCGAGAAGCACCCCGGACCCTCCTGGTCCACTCAAGACGCCATCTTAGGCCCACCACGTGGCCCTGAGATCTGCCAAGGCTTGTTGCCCCATCCTGGGCCCAGCGACGCCGACAGCATCATCCTTCGTGGGACAGCTCGCACCTCCACCGTGGTCGCCGACAACGCCTCCTGGTCCGTGAGACTGCAGAGCTTAGCGTCGCCCACTCACCTGGTCGAGGTGACGGCCAACCGGTGCCTTCCTGGTACCCTCTGACTACTGGCTAGTAGTACGAACTTGGTCCCCTCTGCTTTCAGGTATCATCAGTCTCTGATCCAGGCTTGGATCCCTACAAACTATTCATCACTGGTCGCCGGCCAGCAACTCCGTTTCTTCCGGCTCCTGGCTCGTCAGCGAGGACCCCGACGCCTGTAAGACTTGTGCAGCCGCAGCCCTCGTGGCTAGGTAACTCGGCATTACTGTGCCTGCATAGCCTCTTTACTCTAGGGTCCCGAGTCCCTCGCTTCCGACTTGCCTTATCGGGTCCGCCCGAGACCTTAAACTTTCCGTGTCCTCGGACACTTGTTTTAATTGTGCACTTGAAGTATTTTCCTAAGAGATTTGGTTTGTGCTTAGTACCCTGTCCTCATAAAGAGTCCAGGGCTGTTTTGAATCTTAATAAATATCCTGTTTATTTTTCATAACACTTGTGTGGTGTCCTTTCACTGGGTGTTCAAGGGGTACATGTGTGGTAAACAGCTGGCTTAACGCGCCCTCTCGAGTCTTTAGCCTTAGACTGCTCGTATCCACGCTACTAGGATAGCTGGTCTATAGGTTGACTTACAACCAAACACCATAAGGGTCGTTGGAACGATACATAGCGGTCGCTAGAATAGCGAACGTTGCATATCGGGCCAACTTCTCACATTGGTGAGCAGCGGTTGGGATTTGAGCTTGCTGTTGTTTTACCACACGTATCCTAAGAATATCTTGTTGAAAGATCACATAAGTACTGTTAGTACATATAACTAAAGCTTAGAATACTCTGAGTTCTACTGAACCAGCTGTTGCAGCTCCTCAAGGCTTAGCACACCTTGGCTGCAACTCTTAGCAAGGGAATAGTAGGTAAACACATAGTGTAGGTAGGTGCATCACTTACACCACACTAGAAACAGTATGTCGGACAAAGGAGGAAACTCTGAGTCTCCCCTTGTGTCAGTTGACCCTCCACAGGTCATCCCTTCGAGATATACTGTGCTGAGCTTCAAGGAGTTAAGACAAGTGTGTCACTCCAGGAAGATCAAGCAGGGGTCTAACCCCACAACGTCCTTTCTGATTGGTCTCTTGGAGACTTATGATGCCAGAAAAGCTGAGATCCTTCCCAGCTCTTCTAATCCAGAAGGAGACATGCCTCCCCTCGAGGGAACCAGAGACGATCCTGACCTCATCCACCTCGCAACTGAGAACGAAGATGTGGAGGATGATGAGGATGAGGATCCCTCTGGGGATGAGGCAGATAAGGGACAGGTAGAAGTCGTTAGACTAAGCAGGTCCAACTTAAGCAAGCATGACAGTGGTACTGGGGGACCCCTGGGGCCACTATCAGGTCAGCTTAACATTGGGAATGGACGAGCCCGATCTCTGTCAAGAGACTCTGGCAGATCCCTTCAAACCAATGGCTCTCACAACTCTTCTCAAAGAGGGATGACGTCCCCTCAGAGGAGAGTGTACGAAGCTAAAGAAAGGGCAGCTAATCTGAGGATTGAAAGGGAAGAACTTGCCCTGGCCAAAGAGAGGCTTGCCTTTGCTAGAGAGCAACAGTTAAGTGGGGCAGTCCCCACTGGTGGCAGCAATGTACCTAGCAATAGGGAAAGGAGTTTTGATACGAAACACCTTGGTAAGATAGTGCCCCCCTTTAAACAAGGGGACGACATCCACAAATGGATTACTGCTTTGGAGAGGGCCTGCACTGTGCAGGGTGTTCCCCAGAGTCAGTGGGCAGCTATCTTGTGGCTCTCCTTTGAAGGAAAAGGAAGAGACAAGCTCCTCACCACAAGGGTAGAGGACGCTAACGATTACCAAGTCTTGAAAAATACACTCGTTGAAGGGTTCGGCCTAACCACTGAGCAGTACAGGGTGCTGTTCAGGGATACCCAGAAAACGCAGTCTCAAGATTGGTCTGACTTTGTCGATTGTGCCACTAAGGCTTTTGAGGGCTGGTTGCTGGGCAGTAAGGTTACTGATTACAAAGGATTGTATAATTTGATGATGAGAGAACAAATTTTAAACAATTGTCAGAACCAGTTGTTGCATCAGCATCTTGTCGACTCGGATCTGACCTCTCCCCAAGAATTGGGAAAGAAGGCAGACAGATGGGTTCGTACAAGAGTTAAACAGAACCAGGGCCAGAATCAAGGTGGTCAGAAGAAAGCAGACCAGAAGGGTAAAGATTCTAAGGGGGAACAAAATGACCAGAAGTCTTCGACAGGTCCCCAACAACCCAAAGAGGGTGGGGGTCAGGCTCCCCAAAAGAAGAAAGAAGGCCAATCCAAAAGATGGTGCCAGTACTGCAAAAGTAAATCTCACTGGTTTAGTGAGTGCACCAAGAAAGGAGGAGGGCAGGCTCCTGCCACTGCAGCCCCTAAGGCACCTGTGCCCCCTAGTACAGCCAGCAGTGGTAGTGCACCTCCCAAGGGTTTAGTAGGGTTAACCCTGGGTTCTGAGGGGCGTGACAACTTAGTTGGCACACTCACTCAGGCTGTCCTTGTCAGTACAGGGGACGTGGACGTGTCCCCTGACGTAAGCCCCAATACTTTGGGCAAATACCGACAGACGCCTTTCATAAATGGAAAGATGGCTCAGGCCTATAGGGACACTTGTGCCAGCGTCACCATGGTGACGCCTAACTTTGTGGACCCTGGACAGATCATGCCAGGTACGGAATTCCTGGTGACCAATGCAAGCAATGTCACTACCAATCACAGTATGGCAATTGTAGCTTTCTCCTGGGGAGGGGTAACTGGCCAAAAGAAGGTTGTAGTTAGTCCAGACCTCCCAGTGGATTGTTTGTTGGGCAATGATTTGGAGTCATCACAATGGTCAGAAGTGGAGCACCGGACTCACATGGAAATGTTAGGCTTGCCAGCACATGTGTTCGCTGTGACCAGGTCACAGGTCAGGAAATGCCCCACTGAACAGGTGCTGGATCCTGGAACAACGGACCAGACACCTCCCAAGAAAAAGAGCGGTAGGGTTAAGGCTGCGCCTTCCCCCTTGCCCCAGGTCGTGGATCAAGTCTCAGAGGAGGCTGACCTACAGGAATTGAGGGAAACTGAGCCTAGGGAGTTCGAACTTGATCAAGTTGAATTCTTGGGTTCAGGGGGACCCTCAAGGGAAGACCTGGGGAAGGACCAGTTAGACTGCCCTTCTCTTGAACCCCTCAGACAGCAGGCTGCTGCTGAGGCTGCTGGGAACGCCACAGGTACCCACAAGGTATACTGGGAAGATGGACTCCTGTACACTGAGTCAAGAGACCCCAAGCCTGGCATGACCAGGAGGCTGGTTGTACCCTTGTCTCAGCGTGGTTTCCTACTTACCTTGGCCCACGAGATTCCCTTAGCAGGTCACTTAGGCCAGACGAAAACGTGGGACAGGCTTGTCTCACACTTTCACTGGCCTCATATGAACGAAGATACCAAGGAGTTTTGCCGCTCCTGTGTCACTTGCCAAGCCAGTGGTAAGTCAGGTGGCACGACAAAGGCCCCCCTTATACCAATGCCTGTGGTGGGGGTGCCCTTTGAACGGGTGGGGATCGACATCGTCGGTCCCATGGAACCACCAACAGCATCAGGGCACAAGTTTATACTGGTGGTAGTGGATCATGCCACCAGGTATCCTGAAGCTATTCCCCTTAGGACCACTACAGCACCTGTTGTGGCAAGAGCCCTAGTTGGAGTATTCTCCAGAGTGGGCTTCCCTAAGGAGGTCGTCTCCGACAGAGGTGCAAACTTTATGTCGAGCTACTTAACTGCTATGTGGAAGGAATGTGGTGTCAACCACAAGTTCACTACACCCTATCATCCACAATGCAATGGGCTTGTTGAGAGATTCAACAGGACCCTTAAAGGGATGATTCATGGACTACCTGAAAAGCTTCGGCGTAGATGGGACGTCCTGATCCCCTGCCTTTTATTCGCTTACAGAGAAGTCCCACAGAAGGGGGTTGGCTACAGCCCTTTTGAACTTTTGTACGGGCATCCTGTGAGAGGACCCCTATGTTTGGTGAAGGAAGGATGGGAGAGACCTCTCAAAAAGCCTGCAGCCAACATAGTGGACTATGTGCTTGGCCTCCGCTCGCGGATGGCTGAATACATGGAGAAGGCATCGGAAAACCTTAAGGCCAGCCAAGAACTCCAAAAAGCTTGGCATGACCAAAAGGCTGTCTTGACTGTTTACCAGCCCGGACAGAAGGTGTGGGTGTTGGAGCCAGTGGCCCCAGCAGCACTCAAGGACAAATGGTCCGGGCCCTACACCATCCTGGAGAAAAAGGGAGAGGTCACCTACCTGGTCGACCTGGGAACTCCCCGGAGCCCCCACAGGGTGCTTCATGTCAACAGGCTCAAGGCATATGTCGACAGGAAGGACATGAGTTTGCTCATGGCCCTAGATGAGGGACAGGAGGAGGAGAGTGACCCTCTCCCCGACCTGCTCACTCAGAATCCTGACGATGGATCGGTAGATGGTGTTGTCTTTTGTGGCAGCCTCTCCGAACATCAACAGAAAGACTGTAAACAGGTTCTTCAGTCTTTCAGACATATGTTTTCTCTAACACCCAGTCAGACCGATTGGTGCACCCATGAGGTTGACACTGGTGACAGCTTGCCAGTCAAGAGTAAAATCTACCGGCAGCCTGATCACGTTAGAGACTGCATCAAGAGTGAAGTGCAGAAAATGTTGGAGCTGGGAGTCATTGAACCCTCGGATAGCCCTTGGGCTAGTCCCGTAGTTCTAGTGCCGAAACCTCACACCCCGGGCGGTAAGAAAGAGATGAGGTTCTGCGTAGACTACAGGGGTCTCAATGCAGTCACTAAGACTGACGCCCACCCAATACCAAGGGCAGACGAGCTTATCGATAGATTGGCTTCGGCCAACTACTTAAGTACGTTTGACCTGACAGCTGGGTATTGGCAAATCAGGTTAGCTGAGGACGCCAAGCCTAAAACCGCATTTTCAACCCCTGGTGGGCATTATCAGTTCGTGGTGATGCCTTTGGTCTGAAAAATGCACCTGCCACCTTCCAAAGGTTGGTGAATCAAGTCCTTACTGGGCTGGATGACTTCTGTGCGGCGTATCTTGACGATATTGCTGTCTTTAGCTCCACCTGGGAGGATCACCTGGTCCACCTGCGGAAAGCGTTAGAGGCTCTGCAAGCAGCAGGCCTCACTATCAAGGCCACCAAGTGCCAGATAGGGCAGACACAGGTTGTATACCTGGGCCACCTTGTAGGTGGAGGCCAGGTTCAGCCACTGGAGAGCAAGATACAGTCAATCAGGGACTGGGCTCCTCCAACCACCCAGACGCAGGTTCGAGCTTTCTTGGGCCTGACTGGTTACTATAGGAAGTTTGTCAGGAACTATGGTTCACTTGTGACACCATTAAATGAACTGACAAGTAAGAAAATGCCAAAAAAGGTTCAGTGGACAGCGAGCTGTCAAAAAGCATTCGATGACCTAAAGCAGGCCATGTGCACGGCACCTATCCTCAAGAGTCCGGACTACTCCAAACCATTCATTGTCCAAACAGATGCTTCTGAGTTGGGTGTGGGAGCTGTTCTTTCTCAACTGAATTTTGATGGTCAAGACCAGCCCATTGCTTTTATAAGCAGAAGGCTGACCCCTAGAGAGAAGAATTGGTCAGCTATTGAGAGGGAGGCCTTTGATGTGGTTTGGGCCCTGAGGAAGCTGAGGCCATACTTGTTTGGCACTCACTTCAAGATTCAGACCGACCATAAGCCCCTCTTATGGCTAAATCAGATGAAGGGTGAAAACCCCAAACTGCTTAGGTGGTCCATTTCCCTACAGGGGATGGACTTTACAGTGGAACATAGACCTGGTACTGATCATGGCAATGCCGATGGGCTCTCCAGATATTTCCACTTAGAACAAGAAGACTCACCTGGTCAAGGTTAGCTTATTGTTCCGACGTTTGGGGGGGGGTCATGTAGGAGAGTAGGGTCTGCAATCCTATGATCACCCAGATTTTTTGCTTTTGTTTCACTGGTTTACGACTTTCTCTGGCTGTGGGCCTGCCAATCAGACCCACAGCCTGGCTGTTCTCTTTCTAAATTACGATATGTACCCTAGGTGCATTTACCAATTGGTACTGGGCCACCTTATCAGACCCCGTAACGCAGGGCATAGGTGTACCCAGGGCCGCCAGGGGCTGCAGCATGTATTATGCCACCCCTGGCTGGCCTCCTAAATTTGACACAACTGGCTGCATGACAGCTGGGGCAAAGTCGTGTAATCACCCTTTGCTTTAGGTATAGTAGCTCTATATCTAACCATACAATGGACACCCGAGTTCCTATCAGTCACTCCTATGGCAGGCCTTGACAATCCTGAAGGCAGAGTGCGTGGGCTCGTGTGAACTAGGTTCTGGCCCGAGCCGAGCCCGGTTGCAGCTTGCGGAATCAAGACCCAATGGCTGTTCCATGATAACGCGTACCACATCGGTAACTTCGGTGTCGCGTTATCAAGGCATGTCGAGTAAGGTGTCATACGAATCGGGATGCTGCCCCCTCACCAATTCTGGCGACGAGGTTAGCATTCCGCCCTTCTAGAGGGACACGACATGTACGTAACTGTGAACCCCGGTTAAAGTTAACTAAAGCCTCAGCTCCACAAAATGGAGGCTGCCACCACAGACACGAGTCTGACCTCCTGCTGCTGGGAGTCCTTCCAGCGAGGAGAGCTTGGACAAAGGGTTTCCTGTCGAGGGCGGTGTTCGCACCGTCCCAGACAGGGTTTGTGTATTCTGGGTAGGTAGGGCTTTTGCGAGAAGGTGACTGCGGAGTGGCACCCCGGTGCTCACTACGCATCTGCCGGTCAGAACCAGTTCCAGGGGCGCCAGCCCTGGCCTGGGGAAAGTCCGGCAGGGGAGAGGGGTGTAACTACCCCCCTTCCTGGTCCCACCCTTAGGGCAGGACCTAGTCATGTACCCACCCCTTTCTTTAGAATAAAGGCCGGAGCGGGGACCCTTCCAAATTAGATCATCTTTGAATCAAGAACTACTTTCTACGAAAGGACATTCGAGACTCTTCTCAAGATTTCTCCCTTGTGACTAAGGAGTAGTCACCCTGCATCAGCAGGCACCATCTAAGAACTCTGCGGTTTGCTGTAAGTCCTTCCTCAAGGAATCCGACGGCCCAGCTCGACGAGAACCGACTTCCCTGGCACCTCTGACCTCTACCCACGTCATCAGCTCAGCTGTGATCTGTGGGTGCGACGAGACCTCGAGGGACCGGCCATCATCAAAACCTGCACGCTTTCTTAACCAGCACGACCATCGAAGTAATTCTCTGGTGAGTGCTCTGGGGTCCGAGAAGCCCCGACCCTGAGCCGCTCCAGCACCGAAGTGCAGTCTCCCAGCATCTCCACGATCTGCGTGGGGCCCTTCTGCTCGCTGCTCAGCACGTTGTCTGGTCACTAGCCGCTGGCTTGTGCCCTTCTGTGACGACATCCGACAATCACCTCTGCTGGTCTGGTTGCTCCAGACTGGCCCTTGCTTCCATCATTGCGAGAAGCACCCCGGACCCTCCTGGTCCACTCAAGACGCCATCTTAGGCCCACCACGTGGCCCTGAGATCTGCCAAGGCTTGTTGCCCCATCCTGGGCCCAGCGACGCCGACAGCATCATCCTTCGTGGGACAGCTCGCACCTCCACCGTGGTCGCCGACAACGCCTCCTGGTCCGTGAGACTGCAGAGCTTAGCGTCGCCCACTCACCTGGTCGAGGTGACGGCCAACCGGTGCCTTCCTGGTACCCTCTGACTACTGGCTAGTAGTACGAACTTGGTCCCCTCTGCTTTCAGGTATCATCAGTCTCTGATCCAGGCTTGGATCCCTACGAACTATTCATCACTGGTCGCCGGCCAGCAACTCCGTTTCTTCCGGCTCCTGGCTCGTCAGCGAAGACCCCGACGCCTGTAAGACTTGTGCAGCCGCAGCCCTCGTGGCTAGGTAACTCGGCATTACGGTGCCTGCATAGCCTCTTTACTCTAGGGTCCCGAGTCCCTCGCTTCCGACTTGCCTTATCGGGTCCGCCCGAGACCTTAAACTTTCCGTGTCCTCGGACACTTGTTTTAATTGTGCACTTGAAGTATTTTCCTAAGAGATTTGGTTTGTGCTTAGTACCCTGTCCTCATAAAGAGTCCAGGGCTGTTGTGAATCTTAATAAATATCCTGTTTATTTTTCATAACACTTGTGTGGTGTCCTTTCACTGGGTGTTCAAGGGGTACATGTGTGGTAAACAGCTGGCTTAACGCGCCCTCTCGAGTCTTTAGCCTTAGACTGCTCGTATCCACGCTACTAGGATAGCTGGTCTATAGGTTGACTTACAACCAAACACCATAAGGGTCGTTGGAACGATACATAGCGGTCGCTAGAATAGCGAACGTTGCATATCGGGCCAACTTCTCACACTTGTCACAATAAACCCTGTCTATTTATGCATTTGCTTGTCACAATGAACCATATCTATTTATGCACGTGCTTGTCACAATGAACCCTAAAAACCCAATCTATTTATTTATGCACATACTTGTCACAATGAACCCTATCTATTTATGCACGTGCTTGTGACAATTAACCCTATTTATTCACGTATTTGTCACAATGAACCCTATCTATTTACGCACGTGCTTGTCACAATGAACCCTATCTATTTATGCACATGCTTGTCACAATGAACCCTATCTATTTATGCACATGCTTGTCACAATGATCCAATCTATTTATGCACGTGCTTGTCACAATGAATCCTATCTATTTATGCACGTGCAGGTCACACTATATCCTATCTAAGAACCCTATCTATCTTGTCACAATGAACCCTATCTATTTATGCAAGTGCTTGTTAGAATGAACCCTATCTATTAATGCACGTGCTTGTCACAATGAACACTATCTATGTATGCACGTGCTTGTCACAATGAATCCTATCTATTTATGCACATGCTTGTCACAATGATCCAATCTATTTATGCACGTGCTTGTCACAATGAATCCTATCTATTTATGCATGTGCAGGTCACACTATATCCTATCTAAGAACCCTATCTATATTGTCACAATGAACCCTATCTATTTATGCAAGTGCTTGTTAGAATGAACCCTATCTATTAATGCACGTGCTTGTCACAATAAACACTATCTATGTATGCACGTGCTTGTCACAATGAATCCTATCTATTTATGCACGTGCATGTCACAATATATCCTATCTAAGAACCCTATCTATTTATGCACGCGCTTCTCACTATGAACCCTATCTATTTATGCACGTACTTGTCGCAATGAATCCTATCTATTTATGCACATGCTTGTCACAATATATGCTATCTAAGAACCCAATCTATTTATGCACGTGCTGGTCACAATGAATCCTATCTAAGAACCAAATATATTTATGCACGCGCTTGTCACTATGAACCCTATCTATTTATGCACGTACTTATCACAATGAATCCTATCTATTTATGCATGTGCTTGTCACAATATATCCTATCTAAGAACCCAATCTATTTATGCACGTGCTGGTCACAATGAATCCTACTAAGAACCCAATATATTTATGCACGTGCTTATCACAATGAATCCTATCTATTTATGCACGTGCTTGTCACAATGAACCCTATCTATTAATGCATGTGCTTGTCACAATGAAGACTGTCTATTTATGCACATGCTTGTCACAATGAATCCTATCTATTTATGCATGTGCATGTCACAATATATCCTATCTAAGAACCCTATCTATTTATGCACGCGCTTGTCACTAAGAACCCAATCTATTTATGCGCGTGCTGGTCACAATTAATCCTATCTAAGAACCCAATCCATTTATGCATGTGCTTGTCACAATGAATCCTACCTATGTATGCATGTGCTTGTCACAATGAATCCTATCTATTTATGCACGTGCTTGTCACAATGAATCCTATCTATTTATGCACGTGCTTGTCACAATGAACCCTATTTATGCACGTGTTTGTCACAATGAACCCTATCTATTTACGCACATGCTTGTCACAATGAATCCTATCTAAGAACCCTTTCTATTTATGCACGTATTTGTCACAATGAATCGTATCGATTTATGCACGTGCTTGTCACAATAAACCCTATCTATTTATGCACATGCTTGTCACAATGATCCAATCTATTTATGCACGTGCTTGTCACAATGAATCCTATCTATTTATGCACGTGCAGGTCACAATATATCCTATCTAAGAACCCTATCTATCTATGAAAGTGCTTGTCACAATGAACCCCATCTACTAATGCAGGTGCTTGTCACAATGAACACTATCTATGTATGCAAGTGCTTGTCACAATAAATCCTATCTATTTATGCACGTGCATGTCACAATATATCCTATCTATTTATGCATGTGCTTGTCACAATATATCCTATCTAAGAACCCAATCTATTTATGCACGTGCTGGTCACAATGAAACCTATCTAAGAACCCTATCTACTTATGCACACGCTTCTCACTATGAACCCTATCTATTTATGCACGTACTTGTCACAATTAATCCTATCTATTTATGCACGTGCTTGTCACAATATATCCTATCTAAGAACCCAATCTATTTATGCACGTGCTGGTCACAATGAATCCTATCTAAGAACCCAATCTATTTATGCACGTGCTTGTCACTATGTACCCTATCTATTTATGCACGTACTTGTCACAATGAATCCTATCTATTTATGCATGTGCTTGTCACAATATATCCTATCTAAGAACCCAATCTATTTATGCGCGTGCTGGTCACAATGAATCCTATCTAAGAACCCAATCTATTTATGCACGTGCTTGATACAATGAATCCTATCTATTTATGCACGTGCTTGTCACAATGAACCCTCTCTATTACTGCATGTGCTTGTCACAATGAAGACTGTCTATTTATGCACATGCTTTCACATAGAATGCTATCTATTTATGCACGTGCATGTCACAATATATCCTATCTAAGAACCCTATCTATTTATGCATGTCTTGTCACTATGAACCCTATCTATTTATGCACATACTTGTCACATTGAATCCTATCTATTTATGTACGTGCTTGTCACAATATATCCTATCTAAGAACCCAATCTATTTATGCACGTGCTGGTCACAATGAATCCTATGTAAGAACCCAATCTAGTTATGCACGTGCTTGTCACAATGAACCCTACCTATGTATGCACGTGCTTGTCACAATGAATCCTATCTATTTATGCACGTGCTTGTCACAATGAATCCTATCTATTTATGCACGTGCTTGTCACAATGAACCCTGTGTATTTATGCACCTGCTTGTCACAATGAATCCTATCTATTTATGCATGTGCTTGTCACAATAAACCCTGTCTATTTATGCATTTGCTTGTCACAATGAACCATATCTATTTATGCACGTGCTTGTCACAATGAACCCTAAAAACCCTATCTATTTATTTATGCACGTGCTTTTCACAATGAACCCTATCTATTTATGCACATGCTTGTCACAATGAACCCTATCTATTTATGCACGTGCTTGTCACAATGAACCTGATCTATTTATGCACATGCTTGCCACAATGTACCCTATCTATTTATGCATGTGCTTGCCACAAGGAACCCTATCTATTTATGCATGTGCTTGTCACAATGAACCCTATCTATTTATGCATGTGCTTGCCACAATGAACCTTATCTATTTATGCATGTGCTTGTCACAATGAACTCTATCTATTTATGCATGTCACAATGAACCCTATCTAGCCATGCACGTGATTGTCACAATGAATCCTATCTATGCATGTGCTTGTCACAATAAACCCCTGTCTATTTATGCATTTGCTTGTCACAATGAACCATATCTATTTATGCACGTGCTTGTCACAATGAACCCTAAAAACCCTATCTATTTATTTATGCACGTGCTTTTCACAATGAACCCTATCTATTTATGCACATGCTTGTCACAATGAACCCTATCTATTTATGCATGTGCTTGTCACAATGAACCTGATCTATTTATGCACATGCTTGCCACAATGTACCCTATCTATTTATGCATGTGCTTGCCACAAGGAACCCTATCTATTTATGCATGTGCTTGTCACAATGAACCCTATCTATTTATGCATGTGCTTGCCACAATGAACCTTATCTATTTATGCATGTGCTTGTCACAATGAACTCTATCTATTTATGCATGTCACAATGAACCCTATCTAGCCATGCACGTGATTGTCACAATGAATCCTATCTATGCATGTGCTTGTCACAATAAACCCCTGTCTATTTATGCATTTGCTTGTCACAATGAACCATATCTATTTATGCACGTGCTTGTCACAATGAACCCTAAAAACCCTATCTATTTATTTATGCATGTGCATGTCACAATGAACCCTATCTATTTATGCACGTGCTTGTCACAATGATTCCTATCTATTTATGTACGTGCTTGTCACAATGAACCCTATCTATTTATGCACGTGCTTGCCACAATGAACCCTATCTATTTATGCATGTGCTTGCCACAATAAACCCTATCTATTTATGCACATGCTTGTCACAATGAACCAATATCTATTTATGCATGTGCTTGTCACAATGAGCCCTATCTATTTATGCACGTGCTTGTCACAATGAACCCTATCTATTTATGCATGTGCTTGTCACAATGAATCCTATCTATTTATGCACGTGCTTGTCACAATGAATCCTATCTATTTATGCTCGTGCTTGTCACAATGAACCCTGTGTATTTATGCACCTGCTTGTCACAATGAATCCTATCTATTTATGCATGTGCTTGTCACAATAAACCCTGTCTATTTATGCATTTGCTTGTCACAATGAACCATATCTATTTATGCACGTGCTTGTCACAATGAACCCTAAAAACCCTATCTATTTATTTATGCACGTGCTTTTCACAATGAACCCTATCTATTTATGCACATGCTTGTCACAATGAACCCTATCTATTTATGCACGTGCTTGTCACAATGAACCTGATCTATTTATGCACATGCTTGCCACAATGTACCCTATCTATTTATGCATGTGCTTGCCACAAGGAACCCTATCTATTTATGCATGTGCTTGTCACAATGAACCCTATCTATTTATGCATGTGCTTGCCACAATGAACCTTATCTATTTATGCATGTGCTTGTCACAATGAACTCTATCTATTTATGCATGTCACAATGAACCCTATCTAGCCATGCACGTGATTGTCACAATGAATCCTATCTATGCATGTGCTTGTCACAATAAACCCCTGTCTATTTATGCATTTGCTTGTCACAATGAACCATATCTATTTATGCACGTGCTTGTCACAATGAACCCTAAAAACCCTATCTATTTATTTATGCATGTGCATGTCACAATGAACCCTATCTATTTATGCACGTGCTTGTCACAATGATTCCTATCTATTTATGTACGTGCTTGTCACAATGAACCCTATCTATTTATGCACGTGCTTGCCACAATGAACCCTATCTATTTATGCATGTGCTTGCCACAATAAACCCTATCTATTTATGCACATGCTTGTCACAATGAACCAATATCTATTTATGCATGTGCTTGTCACAATGAGCCCTATCTATTTATGCACGTGCTTGTCACAATGAACCCTATCTATTTATGCATGTGCTTGTCACAATGAATCCTATCTATTTATGCACGTGCATGTCACAATATATCCTATCTAAGAACCTCTCTATTTATGCACGCCCTTGTCACTATGAACCCTATCTATTTATGCACATACTTGTCACATTGAATCCTATATATTTATGCACGTGCTTGTCACAATATATCCTATCTAAGAACCCAATCTATTTATGCACGTGCTGGTCACAATGAATCCTATCTAAGAACCCAATCTAGTTATGCACGTGCTTGTCACAATGAACCCTACCTATGTATGCATGTGCTTGTCACAATAAATCCTATCTATTTATGCACGTGCTTGTCACAATGAATCCTATCTATTTATGCACGTGCTTGTCACAATGAACCCTGTGTATTTATGCACCTGCTTGTCACAATGAATCCTATCTATTTATGCATGTTCTTGTCACAATAAACCCTGTCTATTTATGCATTTGCTTGTCACAATGAACCATATCTATTTATGCACGTGCTTGTCACAATGAACCCTAAAAACCCTATCTATTTATTTATGCACATGCTTGTCACAATGAACCCTATCTATTTATGCACGTGCTTGTCACAATGAACCTGATCTATTTATGCATGTGCTTGTCACAATGAACCATATCTATTTATGCATGTGCTTGTCACAATGAACCCTATCTATTTATGCATGTGCTTGTCACAATGAACCCTATCTATTTATGCATGTGCTTGTCACAATGAACCTGATCTATTTATGCACGTGCTTGTCACAATGAACCTGATCTATTTATGCATGTGCTTGTCACAATGAACCATATCTATTTATGCATGTGCTTGTCACAATGAACCCTATCTATTTATGCATGTGCTTGTCACAATGAACCCTATCTATTTATGCATGTGCTTGTCACAATGAACCCTATCTATTTATGCACGTGCTTGTCACAATGAATCCTATCTATTTATGCATGTGCTTGTCACAATGAACCTGATCTATTTATGCATGTGCTTGTCACAATGAACCATATCTATTTATGCACGTGCTTGTCACAATGAACCCTAAAAACCCTATCTATTTATTTATGCACGTGCTTTTCACAATGAACCCTATCTATTTATGCATGTGCTTGTCACAATGAACCCTATCTATTTATGCATGTGCTTGTCACAATGAACCCTATCTATTTATGCATGTGCTTGCCACAATGAACCCTATCTATTTATGCATGTGCTTGTCACAATGAACCCTGTCTATTTATGCATGTGCTTGTCACAATGAACCTGATCTATTTATGCATGTGCTTGTCACAATTAACCATATCTATTTATGCATGTGCTTATCACAATGAACCATATCTATTTATGCATGTGCTTGTCACAATGAACCTGATCTATTTATGCATGTGCTTGTCACAATGACCCATATCTATTTATGCATGTGCTTGTCACAATGAACCCTATCTATTTATGCACGTGCTTGTCACAATGAACCTGATCTATTTATGCATGTGCTTGTCACAATGAACCATATCTATTTATGCATGTGCTTGTCACAATGACCCCTTCTATTTATGCATGTGCTTGTCACAATGAACCATATCTATTTATGCATGTGCTTGCCACAATGAACCTTATCTATTTATGCATGTGCTTGTCACAATGAACTCTATCTATTTATGCATGTCACAATGAACCCTATCTAGCCATGCACGTGATTGTCACAATGAATCCTATCTATGCATGTGCTTGTCACAATAAACCCCTGTCTATTTATGCATTTGCTTGTCACAATGAACCATATCTATTTATGCACGTGCTTGTCACAATGAACCCTAAAAACCCTATCTATTTATTTATGCATGTGCATGTCACAATGAACCCTATCTATTTATGCACGTGCTTGTCACAATGATTCCTATCTATTTATGTACGTGCTTGTCACAATGAACCCTATCTATTTATGCACGTGCTTGCCACAATGAACCCTATCTATTTATGCATGTGCTTGCCACAATAAACCCTATCTATTTATGCACATGCTTGTCACAATGAACCAATATCTATTTATGCATGTGCTTGTCACAATGAGCCCTATCTATTTATGCACGTGCTTGTCACAATGAACCCTATCTATTTATGCATGTGCTTGTCACAATGAATCCTATCTATTTATGCACGTGCTTGTCACAATGAATCCTATCTATTTATGCTCGTGCTTGTCACAATGAACCCTGTGTATTTATGCACCTGCTTGTCACAATGAATCCTATCTATTTATGCATGTGCTTGTCACAATAAACCCTGTCTATTTATGCATTTGCTTGTCACAATGAACCATATCTATTTATGCACGTGCTTGTCACAATGAACCCTAAAAACCCTATCTATTTATTTATGCACGTGCTTTTCACAATGAACCCTATCTATTTATGCACATGCTTGTCACAATGAACCCTATCTATTTATGCACGTGCTTGTCACAATGAACCTGATCTATTTATGCACATGCTTGCCACAATGTACCCTATCTATTTATGCATGTGCTTGCCACAAGGAACCCTATCTATTTATGCATGTGCTTGTCACAATGAACCCTATCTATTTATGCATGTGCTTGCCACAATGAACCTTATCTATTTATGCATGTGCTTGTCACAATGAACTCTATCTATTTATGCATGTCACAATGAACCCTATCTAGCCATGCACGTGATTGTCACAATGAATCCTATCTATGCATGTGCTTGTCACAATAAACCCCTGTCTATTTATGCATTTGCTTGTCACAATGAACCATATCTATTTATGCACGTGCTTGTCACAATGAACCCTAAAAACCCTATCTATTTATTTATGCATGTGCATGTCACAATGAACCCTATCTATTTATGCACGTGCTTGTCACAATGATTCCTATCTATTTATGTACGTGCTTGTCACAATGAACCCTATCTATTTATGCACGTGCTTGCCACAATGAACCCTATCTATTTATGCATGTGCTTGCCACAATAAACCCTATCTATTTATGCACATGCTTGTCACAATGAACCAATATCTATTTATGCATGTGCTTGTCACAATGAGCCCTATCTATTTATGCACGTGCTTGTCACAATGAACCCTATCTATTTATGCATGTGCTTGTCACAATGAATCCTATCTATTTATGCACGTGCATGTCACAATATATCCTATCTAAGAACCTCTCTATTTATGCACGCCCTTGTCACTATGAACCCTATCTATTTATGCACATACTTGTCACATTGAATCCTATCTATTTATGCACGTGCTTGTCACAATATATCCTATCTAAGAACCCAATCTATTTATGCACGTGCTGGTCACAATGAATCCTATCTAAGAACCCAATCTAGTTATGCACGTGCTTGTCACAATGAACCCTACCTATGTATGCATGTGCTTGTCACAATAAATCCTATCTATTTATGCACGTGCTTGTCACAATGAATCCTATCTATTTATGCACGTGCTTGTCACAATGAACCCTGTGTATTTATGCACCTGCTTGTCACAATGAATCCTATCTATTTATGCATGTTCTTGTCACAATAAACCCTGTCTATTTATGCATTTGCTTGTCACAATGAACCATATCTATTTATGCACGTGCTTGTCACAATGAACCCTAAAAACCCTATCTATTTATTTATGCACATGCTTGTCACAATGAACCCTATCTATTTATGCACGTGCTTGTCACAATGAACCTGATCTATTTATGCATGTGCTTGTCACAATGAACCATATCTATTTATGCATGTGCTTGTCACAATGAACCCTATCTATTTATGCATGTGCTTGTCACAATGAACCCTATCTATTTATGCATGTGCTTGTCACAATGAACCTGATCTATTTATGCACGTGCTTGTCACAATGAACCTGATCTATTTATGCATGTGCTTGTCACAATGAACCATATCTATTTATGCATGTGCTTGTCACAATGAACCCTATCTATTTATGCATGTGCTTGTCACAATGAACCCTATCTATTTATGCATGTGCTTGTCACAATGAACCCTATCTATTTATGCACGTGCTTGTCACAATGAATCCTATCTATTTATGCATGTGCTTGTCACAATGAACCTGATCTATTTATGCATGTGCTTGTCACAATGAACCATATCTATTTATGCACGTGCTTGTCACAATGAACCCTAAAAACCCTATCTATTTATTTATGCACGTGCTTTTCACAATGAACCCTATCTATTTATGCATGTGCTTGTCACAATGAACCCTATCTATTTATGCATGTGCTTGTCACAATGAACCCTATCTATTTATGCATGTGCTTGCCACAATGAACCCTATCTATTTATGCATGTGCTTGTCACAATGAACCCTGTCTATTTATGCATGTGCTTGTCACAATGAACCTGATCTATTTATGCATGTGCTTGTCACAATTAACCATATCTATTTATGCATGTGCTTATCACAATGAACCATATCTATTTATGCATGTGCTTGTCACAATGAACCTGATCTATTTATGCATGTGCTTGTCACAATGACCCATATCTATTTATGCATGTGCTTGTCACAATGAACCCTATCTATTTATGCACGTGCTTGTCACAATGAACCTGATCTATTTATGCATGTGCTTGTCACAATGAACCATATCTATTTATGCATGTGCTTGTCACAATGACCCCTTCTATTTATGCATGTGCTTGTCACAATGAACCATATCTATTTATGCACGTGCTTGTCACAATGAACCTTATCTATTTATGCATGTGCTTGCCACAATGAACCCTATCTATTTATACATGTGCTTGCCACAATGAACCATATCTATTCATGCACGTGCTTGTCACAATGAGCCAATATCTATTTATGCACGTGCTGGTCACAATGAATCCTATCTAAGAACCCAATCTATTTATGCACGTGCTTGTCACAATGAATCCTATCTATTTATGCACGTGCTTGTCACAATGAACCCTTTCTATTAATGCATGTGCTTGTCACAATAAAGACTGTCTATTTATGCACATGCTTGTCACAATGAATCCTATCTATTTATGCATGTGCATGTCACAATATATCCTATCTAAGAACCCTATCTATTCATGCACGCCCTTGTCACTATGAACCCTATCTATTTATGCACATACTTGTCACATTGAATCCTATCTATTTATGCACGTGCTTGTCACAATATATCCTATCTAAGAACCCAATCTTTTTATGCATGTGCTGGTCACAATGAATCCTATCTAAGAACCCAATCTAGTTATGCACGTGCTTGTCACAATGAACCCTACCTATGTATGCATGTGCTTGTCACAATGAACCCTATATATTTATGCACGTGCTTGTCACAATGAATCCTATCTATTTATGCATGTGCTTGTCACAATGAACCTGATCTATTTATGCATGTGCTTGTCACAATGAATCCTATCTATTTATGCACGTGCTTGTCACAATGAACCTGATCTATTTATGCATGTGCTTGTCACAATGAACCTGATCTATTTATGCATGTGCTTGTCACAATGAACCATATCTATTTATGCATGTGCTTGTCACAATGAACCTGATCTATTTATGCACGTGCTTGTCACAATGAACCATATCTATTTATGCATGTGCTTGTCACAATGAACCATATCTATTTATGCATGTGCTTGTCACAATGACCCCTTCTATTTATGCATGTGCTTGTCACAATGAACCCTATCTAGTCATGCATGTGCTTGTCACAATGACCCCTTCTATTTATGCATGTGCTTGTCACAATGAACCATATCTATTTATGCACGTGCTTGTCACAATGAACCATATCTATTTATGCATGTGCTTGTCACAATGAACCTGATCTATTTATGCACGTGCTTGTCACAATGAACCATATCTATTTATGCATGTGCTTGTCACAATGAACCATATCTATTTATGCATGTGCTTGTCACAATGACCCCTTCTATTTATGCATGTGCTTGTCACAATGAACCATATCTATTTATGCATGTGCTTGTCACAATGAACCTGATCTATTTATGCACGTGCTTGTCACAATGAACCATATCTATTTATGCACGTGCTTGTCACAATGAACCATATCTATTTATGCATGTGCTTGTCACAATGAACCATATCTATTTATGCATGTGCTTGTCACAATGACCCCTTCTATTTATGCATGTGCTTGTCACAATGACCCCTTCTATTTATGCATGTGCTTGTCACAATGAACCTGATCTATTTATGCACGTGCTTGTCACAATGAACCATATCTATTTATGCACGTGCTTGTCACAATGAACCCTATCTATTTATGCATGTGCTTGCCACAATGAACCCTATCTATTCATGCACGTGCTTGTCACAATGAGCCAATATCTATTTATGCACGTGCTTGTCACAATGAATCCTATTCATGCACGTGCTTGTCACAATTAACCCTATCTATTTATGCACGTGCCTTTCACAATGAACCCTATCTATTTATGCACGTGCTTGTCACAATGAACTCTATCTATTTATGCATGTGCTTGTCACAATGAACCCTATCTACTTATGCACGTGCTTGTCACAATGAATCCTATCTATTTATGCACGTGCTTGTCACAATGAACCCCTTCTATTTATGCACGTGCTTGTCACAATGAACCATATCTATTTATGCACGTGCTTGTCACCATGAACCCTATCTATTTATGTATGTGCTTGTCACAATGAACCCTTTCTATTTATACACGTGCTTGCCACAATGAACCCTATCTATTTATGCATGTGCTTGTCACAATGAACCCTATCTAGTCATGCCTGTGCTTGTCACAATGAACCCTATCTATTTATGCACGTGCTTGTCACAATGAATCCTATCTATTTATGCACGTGCTTGTCACAATGAACCCCTTCTATTTATGCACGTGCTTGTCACAATGAACCATATCTATTTTTGCACGTGCTTGTCACAATGAACCCTATCTATTTATGCATGTGCTTTTCACAATGAACCCTATCTAGTCATGCCTGTGCTTGTCACAATGACCCCTATCTACTTATGCACGTGTTTGTCACAATGAATCCTATCTATTTATGCACGTGCTTGTCACAATGAACCCCTTCTATTTATGCACGTGCTTGTCACAATGAACCATATCTATTTATGCACGTGCTTGTCACAATGAACCATATCTATTTATGCACGTGCTTGTCACAATGAACCCTTTCTATTTATACACGTGCTTGCCACAATGAACCCTATCTATTTATGCACGTGCTTGTCACAATGAACCCTTTCTATTTATACACGTGCTTGCCACAATGAACCCTATCTATTTATGCACGTGCTTGTCACAATGAACCCTTTCTATTTATACACGTGCTTGCCACAATGAACCCTATCTATTTATGCACGTGCTTGCCACAATGAACCCTATCTATTTATGCATGTGCTTGCCACAATGAACCCTATCTATTTATGCATGTGCTTGTCACAATGAACCCTATCTAGTCATGCCTGTGCTTGTCACAATGAACCCTATCTATTTATGCACGTGTGTTAGACCTGTCAGCCTTAGCGTTGTCTTTCCCTATTTTTTTCGCTTTTACCTAATTTTTCCCACCTTCTTTTTGGTTGGCCTTAGGTCTCTGGGCACCTTCCCATTGCTATACAATGCTAAGGTGCAGGTGCTCTCTTCCCCTAACAAGGCTGCCACTGACCCCTGCTAGTGCAGCGTGGTCTTTTTAGATGCACTATAGTAGCCAGGAGCTGGCTGGAACCCTTAAACATTGTTGCAATACCAGCCTGCCTGTCCATAGCTAAAGTGGGGAAGCTCCTGGAACCTTCCAGAATGGGGGAGTGGTCACCAACTGCCACTGCCAACTGCCACTATAAAAGAAAAGGGAGGGAAACTTTCCAGTCAGTTGGGGCATCACTTACCTGGGGGACCCTACGTAGGAGACGTAGGTGGTCGGGCCTAGTCAGTAACCTATACCACTGGGGGTGACAGGGTTTAGGTGCTGCTCACCAAGCTGAGTAGGGAACACTGAACTAGCCCACTGATCTGGCCCGGAGGAAGGGGAACCCAGGGCCACCTGAAGTGACCTGCTGAGGAAAGCCTTCAACTCCAAACCCCCCGCCCTCCAGAAACCAAGAAGCTGTTACCACAGAAGGGCGCCTGAACCACCAAGCGCCGAGAAGCCGACTTTTCTGTGCCACCAGGACTACGGGGGTCAACCAGGTCCTGGACTGAGCTGCACCTGCGCCCCCTTGCCTTCACCTGCGCCTGAGCTGTCCTGCCTAATTCCCCCTGATTGAACTGCCTGAATTGCTGTCCTGTCTGACCTGATCTGGCTACCCCATGCTAGCTCCCTCACCTGACTGAACTGCCTGCTGTGCCTCCTGAGAAGCGCTCTAATCCTCAAAGTCCTGGGAGCTGCTGTTCAGTGCTGTGTCCCGTGACCCCCTGTACCTGGAGCGGCCGTAAATCGTCCGCGCCAGCCTGCCTTCCACCTGCGTGTCCAAAGCGCTATTGCCTGGGCGGCACTTGTGTCCCCTCAGGCGCTACACCCTTCAAGCGCCGTCCTGCCGTGAAGCGCTGGGTCCTGGCACCCTATTGTTTGTTGAAACGCTCCTCTGCCCAACGAGGCGCTGCCTCCCCACGCGTTGTGTGTGACTTGAAAGGGCTGTGACCCTGTACGCTGTGGGGCCATCCTCGAAGCACTGCCCCTTCCTGACTCACCGCTGCTCACCAAGCCCCTCTCATCGGCGCTGGCCAAGAGCGTGCCTGGGGCTGGAATCCCTGCCATCAGCCCGGATACCAGGAGGGCCTTCCCACCACTGCCAGCATGGTCGCGGCAGCCCCACGATGTCAGGAGGGGGCCGCCGCAGTGTTGTAGCGGGCCACGTTAGGCCCTGAAGCGAGGCTACACCCATAAACGTGATGGGGGTGCCCGGCCACATCACTGGCCGTGCCCCTGCTCCACCGGTGTAACGACCGGATTTTCGGACCAGATAGGATCAGCTCACCAAGACACCACCAACCTAGCCAAAACTTAACCACCTCCCTCCTCAGGACCCATCTATCCAGGCACCTGGGTACCTACCTGAGGATGGGGAACTAGCAATATACAAGCTCATATCATCAAAAACACCACTAAATCTATGGGGATTACTAGAAATACTCACTGATTACTAAGGACGACCATGCCCTACACCACACTCATACCTTATAGTCTCGCGGCAACTCAGACCCAGACTATGCTACCCTCCTACTCATAGTGAAGGGGGCAGTTCCAATAACTTACCATTACACACTGACACACTCAGTGCTCTCTCAAGCCACAATCCTGTGGGTGTATGCACTGTGTCCTCCCAGTGCTCTCACTATTTCATACATACACAAGCCACAATCCTGTGGGTATACACACCGACCACAATCAGTGCTCTCACTAATGCCACTCTCTCTCTAGCAGCAATCTCACTACACACCATGTCCCCCCGGTGCTCTCATTAACGCCGCTACACAACGACGATCACTTTCCTATGAATACCTTCAGCTCTCTCTCTCTCTGTTGGGAAGTTTCTCTCATACATCTAATACCTACTGGGAATGTGTACACAAGGATGGCCAAATTACAATATGCAAAGGTTATTATCAAATACAAGTGCTCCTCTACTCCCTTTTAATCCATCAGTTACCATTACAGTATCTGGCTAGAAGAAAGGTTAACTTTATTATAAATAATAACAGTTACACACTATATGCAAAAGTTATTCCCTGATGTAGGCGCTCCTCCTCCCTTTTGATCCATCAGTTACCATTACAGCATCTGGCTAGAAGAAAGGTTAGCTTTATCATAAGAATAACATCTACACAGCTGTTTATTAAGAACTGGGGTTCCTTTATTATAATGGAAAGCTTTATTACTATAACACATCCACATGTAATTGACAGGGACTGTAGAAAGCTAAAGAGGGAATGGATTATACTGCACACCGCTGAAAGAAAAAGGATTAGCAATACAGTAGGGGAATCTAGCCTAGGAAATAAAAGACAAGATTAAGGTGTAAGTGTAAAGCAAACTAGTTTAGAATACCTCACCCTATTAGAAAGGAATGTTTCTCTCTCTCTCTGGTGGAATCAGGGCTCTCTCTCTCTCCCTCCGTCACCACAGCTTCACTCCTCTGGCTCAACTGCTCCAGCTGGCAGCTTCAACTCCTCCATCTGACTGGTAACTGCTTTAATGCATCCTGATAAACTGGCAGCTCCAGCTGACAGTTCCAACTTCATTCCAAGATTTATCTGACTGCTTTCTCCGGCTTCAGCAATCATCTGCCTTCTCTCTCCATTCCAGAAAAACAACTGAACTGAACTGTTCTCTTCAGCTCCAAACAAACCATCTGACTTCTCTCTTTCCAAGAACCGACTGACTGACTGACTCTCCTCCTCTTCTGCAATTCGTTAAAATGGAATGCTCTCCTCTAGTGTAAAGTTCCAGCCAGTAGCCTCCTCCCACCAGGTCCATGCACCAGGCTCCCTGCTCCAGACGCCCTCACAGTAATCAGCTGCTTGTTTCGTCTAGAGACTTGAGCCCAGGGACACTTCTTGATAAGATTCAGCTCTGGTCGGTTCTCTCTAGTTTGCAAAGAGCGAACAACACCTCATAACTAAAACATCACCTTTACCCTGCAAGCATCTCAGTCTGCAGGGACAGAAAGCAAAATGGAGTCTCTCTAGTTCTGGGCCTTGTAGGCCCGAAAAGGATGAAATAACACTTAGCTCTATCAGAGTACATACACAAACCATAATATAACGTCAGGACTACAGGATCCACCCTCTACTATAGGTAGGATGATGAAAGGACACATAATTATGTCAAAGCCAATAGGCAATAGATGGATTAGAGTCTAGAATAAGGGATCTATCATCATATTAAGCAGCTATCCTCTAGTTTATGCTTCTAGGTCTGGAAAAAGGCCTGAAAAGGACCAACACAAACCAAGAATAGGGATTCAGATTGGTAGCAAGCTTAAAGTCACCATCACTCAGAAATAGAGCCAAAAATACGGTCACAACAACCGGGACTGGCCAACCGGGCCGCGCCCTCACCGCGAGGCCCGGCACCCGGGGAGAGCTCGTTGCGGAGGGGGCCGTGGAGCACGAGAGCCCCCTCCGATCTGCTACACCCACTGGGTCTGCCCCTCCATTGGCGCTGGTGCCCCATAACTGCCCCCATCGCGACGCTGGGCCGAGTGAGGCCTACAGGAGGGCCGGAGCCCTCCCTTTCACCCAGACCGCCGCAAGGGGCCCGGATCGGCCCGAAGAGTCAGGTAAACCTGGGGGAGGGGGGCAGAAGGCCAGAGAAGGACCCTAGTTCGCCCCTCCCCAGGGGAAACGGTTGCTGGGCCCCATTGGCCATAATTCATTGCCAAAAGTGAAGCAAACCCCCAGGGAGGAGGGCGGAAGGCCCCGGGAGGCCCTGAGCTCGCCCCTCCCTGGGGAAAACTGGTGACTGGGCCCCGTTGGCCCCCATTAGCCCCGTGAAGCACTTAGCCCTCATTAATTTGAAGAGGAGGTTAACCCCTGATTAGGGGTTGTTCTGAGAGTGTTTATTAGAGTGGCCCAAGGAATGTAATGCTTTCCCTACGCTTAAGGAAGGGTTGGTCCTATGCTTCATGACATGATGTTCTGATGCTCAGTTAAATCTTCTTCCGGTGTTTCATGTAATGGTTTTCCTATGTATAATGAAATGTTTTATTCCTGCCTAATGTCAGGATTATTCTGATCTGCTGAAGTGTTTCTTCTTGATGCAATGTTTAGTCCCGCATAATGGGGAGGTTGCCTGCTCTTCCATAAAAGGTTTTACTCCTGTGTATAGAAGTGTTCTATACTCCTGCCAAATGCAGTGTTTCCTGGAGGCCTTTAGTTACTCAATGAAATGTTTACTGCAGAGCAATGCAACTTTATTCCTCTAATGAAATGCTTGAATGAGATATTGATGCCTTGAATATTGATTACCCTAATTCCAATCCAGATAAATGTTTACTGATTTTAACCAAATTTACAGGTGTGGTCTCAGTCCTTGTGTGTGATCGCTGTCTCAGTGGATGTGTGTGCTGTGTAGTCACGCAACATCTAAGCTTTTGGGTGTCTACCTGCTCGTGCCAGGCTACCCCCCGGGGAGCTGGTGAACCCAGTTCCTACATTGCCACAATGAACCCTATCTATTTATTTATGCACGTGCTTGTCACAATAAACCCTATCTATTTATGCACTTGCTTGTCACAATGAACCCTATCTATTTATGCACGTGCTTGCCACAATGAACCCTATCTATTTATTTGTGTAGTTGTGCAGCTCAATGGTGGAGAAGTGTGGCTCAATGGTTAGAGCGGCAGACCCTGATGCAGAGGGACCAGGGTTCAATTCCCGCCTCGGTGGGTCTTGGGCTCAATTTCCCCGAACCTGATAATTCTCGCCCCGGTGCCTAATTTAATCATGGGTCCCACGCTGCCACTCTGGGTAATAGCTTGCTTAATCTCCACAACTGCCCCAACAGTGCTAGGATGCCTGGCTTTCACCCTGGGGGTGCCCAGGAGTGGGCAATTCACAGGGAAAGGACAGGAAGGGTTCCTCAGCGGTATGCTTACAGTGCCTTGATGCCACGTCTGGGGTGATACGTGCGCTATAAAAGCAACACTACATTTACATTTATGCATGTGCTTGCTACAATGAACCCTATCTAATTATGCACGTGCCTGTCACAATAACCCTATCTATTTATGCATGTGCTTGTCACAATGAACCCTATTTATGCATGTGCTTGTCACAATGAACCCTATTTATGCACGCGCTTATCACAATGAACCAATATCTATCTAAGCACGTGCTTGCCACAATGTTGCACGCGAGGACAGATCCGCTGCAGCCGTAGCGCACATGCGCGCGCATGCGCTGTTGAGCGCTAATGCTTTCTTTCCAGAGAGCGGGGCGGGAGGAGGGCCGTGCTCTCATATCTCGCAGGTGATTGGCTGACGGACGCTGCGCCAACCACAACATGGCAGCTCAATGTTTAGCGACAGTTCGGACCGCCACGTCTGCCAGCCACAGAGAGCCGCCGCCCTGCTCCCGTACCCCAGGGGTGCAGTGCCGATGAACCGTCCGCGCCGCGCTCACGGTGTCCCTGGCGACACTTGTGCTTCACGCCAGAAATCTGCAGCGGCCCTCCGCGACTGCTGGCAACACTGCGCGTCCATGGCAACTGGCTCTCGAAGCACTTCCGGTGACGACTTCCGGTCCGGTCTCTATAGCGACGGCTGTCAACGGAAGAGCCTGGAGCCGGGTGAGAGATCCTCCATTTGTCTCAATTGCACTTTATCCTCCCTGCCTGCCGAGCTCCCTCCCTCCCACCGTCGCCGACCCCTCTGCCCGTTCCTTCCCTCTCCTGTCTCCTCAGAGCCGGGCCAGGTGTATTCTGGGAATTGTAGTTCTGCTTTAAAGTTGGACAGTGGGCATAAATAAATGCACACCGTTAGACCTGGCCCTGGGTGATGCAACAAATAAATCTTTCACAATATAAAAAATATGATAAACTGTCTTCAAGATTAAAATTTGCATTTCTTTAATAGGTGGGAGGGTCTCATGTCAGTGCATCAGATTTTATCTATTTATTTATTTATTTAATGCGATTTTCTATAGCGCGAACATTACACGAAGGTGTCAGAGCGCTTTACAAAAGAACCAGTTGCGATACATACAGACTTAGGATTATATGCGTTGCATACAAGATACAAACAGAAATAAATTGCAAATGTACAAGTTATAGAGTCACACAAGGAGGACAAACAAACAGAAAAAAAGGTGTATATCATAAAAGGAATCGTTTTTAAACATAAAACATTCATACCCACCGGTGAAGACAACGCCACCAGTGAAAGAGGCAAGTCGCTTGTCATGTGAGCCGTATATGTGGTCTAGATTCTTATACAAGAGGTTTTTGTACAGCGCCCACCCTGAACGCGTGGATTTCAAGCTGCTCTGATATGTGATAATGAAGACAAAGGAGGCCCAGTGAAATAAAATATATGCTTAGAATCACACAATTTGGTTAACTAAGTAGGCCAAGATTGAGCCTAAGTTTAGCAGTTTATAATAATATTAATAATAATAACAGTTTAACATTGTGTGATTCATCCACCCGATAGGTATCTATTTCTTACTCATTTTTAGGTTGAGCATTCGAGACCTCTTGTATATACTTTAGTATATACTTATATGTGTTGTGTATATACTTTCTTGGCTCTGGAGATCACCACTAGGACTTTTCTCCTTCCATTTAGGGACTTTTTTTTCAATTCAACTGCCTCTATTTAACTGTCTTAATAGAAAACAACCAGTAGAGATCAGTAAAATACCAGAATTGCTTTCTGCTTGTTCAACTGCCTCTATTTAACTGTCTGGATAGAAAACAACCAGCAGAGGTCAGTAAAATACCAGAATTGCTTTCTGCTGAGGGACTTTCTTTTTTAAAAAAAATTCTGACAACTGCCTCTATTTAACTTTCTTGATAAAAAACGACCAGCAGAGGTCAGTAAAATACCAGAATCACTTTAGTATTCTCTAGATTCCAGTGCATAGAACTTGTCTTTTACAAGCACCAGTAAACAATAATATTTTTTTCAAATTTTGTATTTTCAGTGATGTGACCACCGAAGGCCCTGATTTTATATTAAAAACAGAGCTTTGGACTTTACCATTTCCCGCTGAAAGGCAATATTTCTCTACATGTGTTCCCATACCTGGCGTGTCGCGTAATTCAGTGCTTACTTTCCCTCCATCTTAAAGAACAGTAGATGTTTCAGCACCCTGCTACTGGGCTGCATAGCTAAATACATATAAGGTCCCAAAGGCGAGACCGATTGCATTGCAAATGCTTGTTTATATCAAAGGCCACTCAGATAAACTTGAAGTTAGAGCGTGGGTTGCGATCAAAAGTCACGAGAAAGCTTCACACGTTTTGTTCTCGACAGTCCAAGAGAACTTTGAGCTGAGCAATTCATCTGGCTCAAGCCTGTTTTCAGCTTGCAGTGCTCTCCCACCTTTAACCATCTTACAATGTGCTGATACTTAAAAAGATAGTGCTGAAAGTGCACCCACTTGGGCTCTGCTTTCTCATTGTGTCCACCTTCACCATGCCTGGTCATCCTCTCTTTCTCAATCTCCTTCTGTACCCTGCTCTCTTCCCACCGCTTCTTCCTTCCTGTCAGCCCCCTCACTGCACTTTTCTTCTTTCCTCCTTTCTGCCTGCCCCACAGACCTCATCTGACTTTTTTTTCCTATGTGATTTTTCCCCAGGCTTGAATGCATTGGTTTATACTTCATCTGTTGATTGCTAGAATTGTGCATCGTTGGTATCCTGGCTTATAACTTTATGTAGTTTAGGTCATGTGATCCAAACAGGCAGTCAAAAATGTTTGACTTAGGGCCGGATGTACTACTGTTTTTTGCATTCCGATTTCCCTTTTGTGACCGCAACATAGGTCTTCCCTATTTACAAACCCTATTTTGCGATTCAGTAACTTATTAGCTCAACCAAGCCACCACCACATTCCAGTGGCGGCTGGTGACATTTGAAAGTGGTGGGTTGTAAAAGTCTGTATTGAGGGCCACTTGGCAAGCGAGTGAGCTCGACAGACTGTCATAAAATGGGTTTGGGGGGTACGTCTGGAAGAATTTTTTTTTCAAGAGGACAAATGGTGCATTTTCAAGCAAATTTGAGAAACCAAAAATGTTTATAAAGCAATTGTGAAATGAAACTTAGAATATTGAAAGACATAAAGATACTCCATATATTAGTGAATGAAAATTGTTCAACGGTTAGTTTAGTTTATAAATTCAAATTGTACAATGCGACAAGCAAGGTCTGCAATTATCCTACCTGGACACATGGTTGTCACTCTCTGCACTGCATCTGGTTGGCACTTAAAGCTGAAAACCTTCCTACAATAAAGATTATGTAATAACAAGCAAACACATGGGTATTGCAAAATTAAAATGTACATTATAGTTCCAGCAAAATGTTAACATGTTGTAATTACATATGTATTAAACTGAATGTTTGAAGCCTTCCTTCTCTTTAAAACCAACTTTAGTTATGATGACACCAATAAAGAGATTCATTTCATTTAATGGATTTCCTTTCTCAGCGTTTACACAGTGCAGACTACAGCCTGAATCCATATGTCCTTCCATTTGTTACCAGGCCCGGTATTTTTGTGCTGGCAAATGGTTTGTATTTATTGCTTGAATTTGGACCTAAGTGCCTGCTTTCTGTAATTTTATTCAGACTGAATTCATTTGTTAAGACTGAAACACAGAGTTTTAAACTACTTTGGTGAAGGAATTAGCCCAGGCACCTTTTCTTTGATGCCACATCACACAGACAATCTACATATATTGCCACAACATCAACAACATTGTTGATTTTTTTAATACGTGCACAGGCAGCGCTCTATGAGCTGTTTTGTATTGCCTTCATTGCTTGCCTTGCCTGCTGTGCTTATGGCTTTTCATTCAGGGGCAGGCCTGAGCTGAGAGTCGCATAACCGCGGGACGGTTTCTTAAAGCTCTCTTGGAGACTCTCGTCCCCAGAGCAGTAAGATTTTCTCGTTTTTTGCTGCTCGGTGACTTAAACATTCATGTAGATTGCCAGGAACGTCAGGAAAGTAAGCTCCTATCCGACTCCTTCGACCTGGCCTCTCTTACCCAATGGGTTTCCTCCCCTACTCATTCAGGCGGTCATATTTTAGACGTCATCTGTTCTAACTTTCCGCTGAAGGTTGAGGCCCCTCAAATACTAACTTGGACTGATCACCAGCTTATTAGATTTTCTTGGTCAGCCTTGAAAGACTCACCTAAAGCCTACATGAATACACGCCTCCCAAAGATCAATGTAGACAATTTTTCTGCTTGGCTTGATCAGAATAGGCCTTATTTGGAAGGAGAATTAGATTCCGCTGTTCAGATTTTTGATAGGTGGATTCGAGCAGCTTTGTCTGTCTCATCGAAGGCAACTGACCCTGGTAGAAACAGGATGACTCCCTCACAACCATGGTATTCGCCCCATCTTCGAGCTAGTAATTTAGTCTGTAAAAAACTGGAGCGAGCTTGGAGGTTGGCTTATTACCCACAAGCAAAGGTAGCTTATCGCTCCGCTCAGCGAGAATACTATGCCAATATCAAACTGGCCAAAACTGAATATTTTGCCAGAAGAATTGAGAGGGCGAATAATAATAGCCGCGAGATTTTCTCTATAGTAAAAAGTTTCCTTTCTCCATGTGCTGAACAAATTTCTATCAAACCCTCTACGGAATGGTGCGAAAGTCTCTCCTCCTTTTTTTTTGACTAAAATTGCTAAAATCCAGCAAAGTCTTAGAGCTATCGGTGGTGGGAGCGGGACTGATGATAAGGTTGGATCTAATGTTGTTCCTACACACACCATGAAGAGCTTTGCTCCACCCTCGGTGGATGATACCTTAGTGGCAATTAAATCGTTAAAATCTGGTGCCCCTGGGGATACCTGTCCGGCCAGGGTGTTGGCTGAAGTGGCAGAAGCAGTGAGGTTTCACAAATAATGGGTCTATCTTTCACATCAGCCAGGGTTCCTAACGAATGGAAACAGGCTAAGCTGCTTCCTTTGTTAAAAAAGGTAGGTCCAGATCCTACTGTGCCTAGTAATTATAGACCCATATCTCTACTTCCAGCTATGGCAAAAATTGGGGAGAAACTTGCATTTGCCCAGCTGAATGCCTTTGTAGAATCCTCGGAGGTCCTACATCCTGCCCAGTCTGGCTTCCGTGCAGCTTATAGCACTGAGTCGGCGTTGGTGGAGATTACTGAGGCTATCAGGGAGTGTTTGGACAGTGGCGGCAGAGCGGCTCTGATTTTATTGGACCTCTCTGCCGCGTTTGATACTGTCCCACACTCACTCCTCCTGACTCGCTTGGCTGAGATTGGTGTGCTGGGCTCAGCACTGGAATGGGTGAAATCTTTTCTATCGGACAGGTCTCAGCAGGTTTGGATCCCACCTTTTTCATCCTCAATTAGGCCCCTCACTACCGGGGTTCCCCAAGGTTCCACATTGAGTCCCCTGCTTTTTAATATATACCTTACTCCTCTTATTGTGCTGGCCGAACAAATGGGAGCTAAAATCATAGCGTATGCAGATGATACGCAGCTTTTATTTACCTGGCAGGATGCAGCAACTAATACAGAGGTTGTCCGTTCGTGCCTCTCCGCTGTGTTTAACTGGTTAGCAGTGGCACAGCTGAAGTGCAACGAAGACAAGACGGAAATTGTTCTGTATGGCCAATTCCCACCCAATTTTAGAGAACTCTTGTGGTCGCCTGATTTTCCCCAGCCAGGCTCAGTTACCATCACTGCCAAGAATTTGGGAGTCTGGTTCGGAGAGGATCTGAGATTCGAGGCACACATAAAAAAACTCACTGCTGTGTGCTTTGGATCTCTTAAAGCCATGAGAAAGTTCTTTCCATATCTGCCTTCATCAGCTAGAGAGTCGGTTGCGAGAGCTTTAATTTTATCTCGGCTCGACTACGCCAACTCTCTTTTTAGTGGCACTCCAGCTTTCTTAGTCGCCCGACTGCAGATTATCCAAAATGCGACAGCACGGTTGCTGTGTAAAATTCCAAGTAGAGAAAGCGTGCGAGCACACCTAATGGAACTTCATTGGCTGCCGATTGCTCAAAGGATAACTTTTAAAATCCTTACTTTAGCATTTAAGGCAGTCCATGATATGGGTCCATCCTATCTGAGAAAAAGATTCAGCCGCTATGTCCCCACTCGGCCGCTACGTTCAGCTGGCTGTAATTTCCTGAGTGTGCCCCGCTTTCAGCGAGTACGACTGGGAGGCTACTCGCTTGCTGTTGTCGCAGCTCGGACTTGGAACTCTCTTCCTCTTTCCCTGACATCAATTGACATTTTTTTCTCTTTTAAGAAAGCACTAAAAACTCATCTTTTTAGAACAGCCTATTAGTGTTATTATTCTTTTTAGTTGGCCACTTGCTTGTTTTCTTTTTCGCGCCAGGATACTCTGGTAGTAATGGAGCGCGTTATAAAACAGCAAATAATAATAATAATAATCATTCACCAACACTACACACAGGTAGTACACCACATGCTAGTTATTAAATACTATTTCACTGTAGTTAAATATACCGATCTGAATCCTGATACTTAATCACCTCACACTGCTACCTTACAGCCGGAACAATAACCGAAAGAACACATTAGGCACTGCAGGGCAGTTTAGTGGTAGTTTGCAAGGTTAAACAGAAAGATAGATATCCTTGGTGAGACGGTAGAGTGCACAACATTGCTGATTTTTCAAACATGTGCCATGCTGCAAGTGCTGTAGCGATACATGCACTGCTCTTATGATTACATTGCTTGCCTTCCCTGTGACTATGGCTTTTCATTTAGGGGCAGTCTTGACCTCTGGGTCAGTTAATTCAACAACACTGCACACAGGAAGCACATCACAAATGAGTTGCTATGAGACACCCAATCAGAATCGCAATACATAATAATTTTAAACTGCTGCCTTTCGGCCCGGACCTATACATGCAAAGAACGCTCGGGCGCTGCAGTCCAGGAGTAAAACTATGCAAAGAAAACACACATTTTGTGAGCTGTGGTATTTGATTTTTTACAATGAGGGACTTAACAAAGGCGAGGTCTCTGAGGCCCGTTCCGAGCTTAAGTTAGCCTGTGATTTACAATGGCAGACCTGAGCAGAGGGTCACATAATGCAAGACTTAAACACATAACATAGTGACATAATAGTTGTGAAATGCTATTTCACTGCATTTATTTTTACAGATCCATCCGACTCCCGATCCTTACTTATTTGGGCAAACACAGACAGAAGACCACAATTGATGCTGCTTAACTTTGCAATGGCAAGTAGCTGAGGCCCGCTCTGAGTTTGAGTTTACCATCTGATTACTTTGTGAGACGGCAGCGTGCAGCGCGGCCTGCCCGGCTTTACTGCCATTTTGTAACTCGTCGTGGACTGTGTGACGCAGTATGTAATTGTAATTAATAGAACAGCAGGGGAGACCTTTCAATGCCCTTTTTTTTAAAAACGAACATTTAAACTTCAGGAATGTCTTGTCACACAATAAACATACTACATCCCCACAATCAGGACTGCACTGCCCACAAAAAGCCATTATGCCACGGCACGCACAGTTTGTCTCAGCGGCGGCCGGCAAGCTCGAGGGAGGGATGGGGGGAGTCACGGGTGGAGAATAAAACAGTTTAAATAAAAAGTACCTAATTGCGGGGGTACCGCACCGCCTCCAGGCCGGCCACGCTCTACTGGTGGGTCCGCATGTTCCTGCTGCAGGAAGCAGCCAGCTTCCCTCCCCTACGCAACGCAAGCCAATTACAACGCTGGTAGGCGCAGCAGGCGAGTGCAGCAACCGGGACATTTTCTCTGCATAGAGAAAAAGGCAGAGTCGGCGGTCCTGCTCAAGGGTGGGGGGGGGAGTGGCTTACTTACTCACTGTTGTGGGTACTAACTGGTTTGTCGGCTCCAGGACCGACCAAACAGTCAGTACCCACAACAGTGGGTAAGCCACTCCCCCCCTGCCCTCGAACAGGTCCTTCCGCCCGCCGCCCCAACCAGGCACAGAGTCACTTCTGCTTTCTCTCAATGCGAGAATGCAGAAACATAAATGGTAGTTTTTACAGTTTATGTTTCTGACTTCTCGCACAAACGAGAATGCAGTGGAACGACGCCCCAATGGGGGAGCCGCCGCTGCCGCATTCAGATTCCTCAACTGTATGCAGGAAGGTGGGATACAGTTGGGATGTAGGCAGGGGTCCCATGGACCACGGCCTTCTCTTAAAAAATGAAACTGTATCATTGTATTTTTCTTTTTTAAATGCATCCCCTTTTCCTTTAAGGAAAACAGCTGAATTTTGAAAAAACAGCTTTATTTGAAAAGCAGTTACAGACATGGTGGTATGCTGATCCCAGCAGGCCACCCTCCCTGGAAGTGCAAGCCATTCCCAATGGGGTTGTAAATTACGCCTGCCTCATAAATACTTATGAAGCAGGCACATTGCAACCCATTAGAAATCGCAAACAGTGTCTGAGATACTGTAGTAAATTCCAATTTGTGATTCGCAAATGACGCAATTTGCAACTCGCATATTGGAAGGGTTGTACATCTTGCCCTTAATGTGCTATGTCCCAGTCAACTGTTCAATATTGTTTTCTTGACTTTCCCAGGTTTTTCCTCTATTGATAAAAACAATATAAGGATTAAACAAATCCTTACCCAGAGTTCCCTCTCTCCCTGCCTCTCTCTATCTCTCACACGCGTACACCACATATCTATCTATCTATCTATCTATCTATCTATCTATCTATCTATCTATCTATCTATCTATCTATCCAGATATATATATATATATATATATATATATATATATATATTTTTTTTTTTTCACAAAACTCCTGGAAACCAGGAAAGAACGGGTCGCACTCACCAAAGGATTTCGTTTCAGTAAAGTTTCTTTTTAATTCTTAGCTTTGCGTTTCCATCGGTTCACTCAGCAAGGCAAACAAAAAGCTGACGCGTTTCGCAGCAGCCGCTGCTTGATCACGGTAACTTACAAACAATGACTTGATAGTGGTTTACATACGTTTGAAAAGGTCATTACATCCTTTCCTGTACAAATTAACCGATACAAGCCCATAAGCTTTATGGGACATGTAGTTTTATATTTTAGCTGATATATAAGTCGTGCAAATTTACAAAACCATAGTGGGTAATCTGTCAGTAAAAAGATTTCCATTTATATAAAACACAGTGCTGTTAACCCCATTCGATATTGGTATGACATTTGATATACCCACATTTGTCCTTTTATATGTGCACTGATTTTCAAATATTAAATCATTTGTATTTGCATTTGCATAATGGTCATGCATTTGTTTCCTACAAGTGCACATATAATTCCTCCGACTGATTTAAACCAAAAGGGGTCATTTTCCTGAATTTTAAGATGTCGAGATTCTTTCTGACGAAGCAATTTTTCTAAATTTCCTCCACGTTTATTGTCTGTCACTTGGTCAATGCCATAAAATTTCAGTGTTTTCCAATCCCCCTTGTGGGCCAATTCCATATGTCTGGCTATGGCATTGTTTTTGTCCTTGTTTGTGGTTGCACGAGTATGTTCTAAAATTCTCTTTTTTAGTTTGCATGTTGTACTCCCTATATACTTAAGTCTACAGGGGCATTCTACGATGTACACCACATATCTTCTTTTGCAACTGATCAAGTTTTGAATTTTCCACATCCTTTTGTTGGCCATTTGGATTTCCAAAGTTGGTTTGGCTATTTGGCAGACCTTGCAACTGTAACATTTGACAAAGCCTTTAGTTTGTAACCATTCTTTGCTTTTGTTTTGAGTATCTAGATGGCTATGCACTAGGTGATGTTTGAGATTCCTTGCTCTGTGATATGTTACTATGGGGTGATCACCCACCATTTTTCCAATGGTACCATCTAACTTGAGGATTTTCCAATTCTTTTTTAGAATCGAGTTCACCATTTTGGAGTGCTGGGTATAGTCCGTTATGAATCTTATCTCTGTTGTTCTTTTTATAGTTTTTGTTTTAATTTTCAAGCATTCACTTCGTGTTTTTTCATTTGCCTTTTTCCAACAATTGCTTATCGTGCCAGCATTGTATTTCCGATTTTTACATCTTTTTCCTGAGTTGGTGCTATGTTTTAGCCATTCATTTTCCTAAATGCAGATTCTGCGAATCCGGAGAAATATATATATTCGAGTGATATATATATATATATATATATATATATATATATATATATATATACATATATATATATATACATATATATATATTCTACTGGCGATCGCCAGTAGATAGTTATAGTTAGGACCTATTATCCATAGGAAAACCGCAAAATTCTATTGCCAATAACTTTGGCGTGGATTGATGAATCTTCTTGAAATTTTCCAAACTTTTGGCCAGCTCAGTTCCGCTCCTTCCCGGAATTCTAATTGGCTGTCAAGCGGTTGTAAACATTCGAAACCAGGAACTGTTGGCAGCCATTTTGTGTCTCGGTAGAAGCGAGGGTGAAGAAGTCTGTGAAATATGTTGGCAAAACGTGAACAGGGGCAGGTTAGACAGACCCTGACCCCCCCAGGCCTGCTGAGGGGGTGACTTACGGACCCGTAGGGCAAAAAATGTAAGAACATTTTTTTACAAAAAAGCCGCGAGATGCGCTTAGGATCCGTGCATTTGGTCGCTGAAAAAAACAAAGCATGTATTTTTGAGATATATATCAAGTTTTTTTTTAAACTTAATTTTTTCAGTTTATGTAACAGATACAACCCCCACCCCCTTAATTGGCATCGTTAATACACATGTACACAGATCGACCTTCTCATTATGGCACTTGGGGATATAGGCTTCACCTGGAGAGGCACGGACACATGAGGAATAACAGATTAGCAGGCAAATAAATAACATTGTGAGGATGCAGCAGGCCTTGCACCACTCCCTGTAATAAATAAACTCTAGGAAACCCCCCCTCCCTCTCCATCAGATCCAGACCCCCTTGGCGAGAACAATTCGTCACTTGCCCCATCAGACTTGCTCTGGGAAGACTGCCCTCTCTCTGCCAGTCCCGAGGTACACATGCTCCGCCAGGCAAGTAAGTCCTCCTGCAGTTTCTCATCCCTCCGAGTGAGCTGCATATGAGTTTCCTCAGCCAGGGACCACTCTCTCACATCTCTAAGCCAGGTGTGCACCTCCGGGGCGAGATATATATCAAGCTTATGTGTATAGATGTTGGGTGGCTCTACAAAGAGCCCTTGTGTTTATTGAGAGATTTTAGTACTTACAAGTAAGTACCGATGCAGAGTCTAAAGTTCATGAGGAAGACTCGGTTTCCTTCCTCTGTAAAATGTACACTAGCTCTTTAATAGATGCCATGCACATTGAAACACAGATTGTTGTGGTATATGGACACTATTCCATAGTCTCGTAGAAAAGTAGAAATATTTATTCACATGTTTATTCACTTATCTGCGCAGATCAGGTGTTCCAGTCTTCCCCTATCTCGAAGACTGGTTGTTGAAGGCGGGCTCGCCCCAGACAGTCTTCTCCCACCTCCAGACTACAGTCGACCTCCTGCACCTGCTGGAGTTATCCATCAACATGCTGAAGTCGCACCTATGCCCCTCTCAGAAGTTGTTCTCCGCGTGGTAGCGGGTCAGCTGTTTGTTGACAGTTTTCTCGATGACCTTTGCCGGGAACGGGAGCAGGGAGATGGGCCGGAAGTTCTTGAGGTCCTTGGGGTCTGCTTTGGGTTTCTTGAGCAGGGCGCTGGTCTCGGTGTGCATCCAGCTCTCCGGGAAGGTTGTGGTCTCGAAGGAGATGTTGATGGCTTTGTGGAGGTGGGGTGCGATGGTGGTGCTGGCTTTGTTGAATATGTGGTGAGGGCAGTGGTCTGATTTTCGAGGCCGAGTGGATGGTGCTCATGGTTTTGATGGTGTTGTCGTCGTTGATGTTGGTCCAGGTGATTAGGGGGTCACCATGGGTGGTGCCCATGGGTATGGGGTGTCATTGGCTGCAGTGGTGGCCTGGTTGTTGAAGCTGTCGAAGCTGTCATGGATGTCTGCAATCTTGCGGTGGAAGTAGGAGGCCAGGGAGTTGCACTGGTCTTGCGAAGGTGGGATGTCTTTGGAGCTGGAGCTGGGGTTGGAGAGTTCCTTCACAATGTTGAAGAGCTCTTTGCTATTGTGTGCATTGTTGTCAAGGCAGTCTGATGCTCACCTTAGGGACTCTCGCGGAAAGCCATGCATAGCAATGACATTTAAGAACTATTTCACACAGGAAACTAGAACAATCGTGGTTAGTTTTAAACTGTCTTCGATTTGCTTTGTGATGTATTTCCTGACAAAAGCTTTTCCTTTCAGAACATGCCCAGGGCACTAAACTCCTTGACTCTAAAGGGTCTAAGTATTAGATTATGTTCCCTTTTGATGTAGTGTAACAAATAGGATAAACCAGGTATTTTTCCAAGTAGAACTTTTATTTGCAGCACAGCAACATGACAGAACTGGTCAATGCGAAGGTCCACTTCCACTGACTCTTCAGCTGACCAACAACAGTGTTAGAATTAGAATTAGAATATAGAACATAAAATGAAAAGCATTAAGGATTGAGGTGATAGCAGAACGAGGTGTATGCCAGAATGTAACACATTTCCCTCATATAAAACAATGAAATAAAAGAAGAGAGTGTGAACAAAAAGGAGAAACACAAAGAAAACAAAAATAAAGTTTCTCGTACAAAATCATGCAATTACAATGGAAACTGTCTTATGCGACAGGGACCCTTTACTCTTGAAGCAACAGAATCATTATAACAATTAGTTGCATCAGAAACATTTGACTGTCCGAAACATGAACCGGTGGCCATATCCTGATTACAACTGTGGACAGGATTCTCCAGACTCACACAAGAATTTTTATTTAATTCATCAACATCACAAGAACCATAGAAATTACCCGGACATTTTGCAACTTGTTTTACATTCCACAATTTCCCATCTTGCGTGATAACACTGTTTTCAAAGACTTTGGTAATCGTCATGGCTTTACTAAACCTATTTGTGCATTTGCTAATGAGACCAGGTTTCCTGATTTTCACCCAATATCCAACTTTAAAATCATGAGTTTTGGTTTTCCACTTATTGTCATACCACACTTTAGTTCTACCTTGTTTTATTCTCTTCCTTTTTGCAGTACTATGAACCGTATTACCATTTTTACAATTTTTCTTGTATTTGTCTTTAAACCACCAAGGACATATTTTGGATGCATGATCCCTTCCTTTCGAAAGACGGAAAGGGCTAACTTCAGTGACTGAATGTGGGGTAATGCGATATGACCACAATGTTTCCCTTGGCAAAGTCTTCTACTCATCCTCCAACTTAATGGCATCAGAAATGTAGCCCTTCAAACCCGGCCTGAAGCGCTCAACCTGGCCATTTTCATGCGGTTCATAAAGTGACGTGGCAATGTGTCTTATGTTGTGACATTTAAGGAACTCTTCCATCTCATTTGAAATGAGCTGTACTCCATTGTCAGTAACGAGGATTGATGGACAACCTTCCCTCACAAAAATTTCCTTAAAAAACTCCAACACAATATTAGTGGACGATTTTGAAACAAACTTGACTTCTGGCTGCTTTGAATGATAATCCACAAGTATCAAAGCATACTTTGAATCATATGGTAAACACATAAAAGGACCAGAAATATCAAAATGCAATTTTTTCCATGGCTCATCAGGCCACTCAGAATTTTCAAGGGAAGGTACATAGACTTTTAATTTTTTTTCGCTAGATAGACACACAACACATTCTCTGACAGTGCGATCAACCATGCGGTCCATTCCCAACCACCAAAAATAATTCCTTACAAGACGTTTCATGGCAGACATACCAGGATGATTTTTGTGAGCTAATTTCAAAATTACATCTTGCATTCCAGTTCGGTGAACACATTTACTTCCTTTATACATGAGATCACCATCCAATTCTAGTCTTTCATAAACTTTTAAGAAAGGCATAAACTCCTCACTTATGTCTTTCTTCCTGGCCCAACCTTCCAAAATTTGTTTTTTAACCATCTGCTATATAAATCTTCCTTTTCGCACAACTTCCATTTTTCTTCAGAAATATCCTCAAAACCATGAAGAACAACATCTTGAATGGTGGTAACTATTTCAGACTCATCGACACTAGAAAAAATACTCTTGACAAGGATGATGCAACATAAAATCTACTGTCACGTTATTTTTGCTAGGAAAAAACCCAGTTTTGAAACAATATTCTTGTAACCTAGAGCTTAGTCTCGCAATGTGTACAGTGGAATTCTAACCTCCACCTGGTGATAAAATATTAACCAGAGGTTTGTGATCTGTCTTCAACGTGAACTTACTTCCCCAAACATAATTCTGAAAATGTTCAATTGTCTACACACAAGCTAATAGTTCCTTTTCAATAACAGCATATCTGTACTCTGTATTATTCAACGTGCGAGATGCAAAACACACATTCCATCCATCTTTTCCACACCTCTGCGACAGAACTCCTCCAATACCATGCAAACTGGCATCAACGGTGATAACACTCTTTGTTCATACAGAAAGGTCTCAAAATGGGAGCTTTTACGTTTTCTTCTTTGATAGCTATAAACGCATCTTGTTGTTCTTTCTTCCATTCAATTACTGCTTTGTGTCTTAACAACCTTCTTAAAGGTTCCATTTTCGTTGCAAAGTTGGTAACCATTTACTATTATACTCGCACATGTCGGCAAAAGAAAACAGTTGTTCTTTGTTCTTCGGAACAGGAGCATTTATAATACCATCAACATTGGCCTTCTTCGGAACAACTCCATCACCTGTAAGAGTGTGCCCTAAATATTCTACTGTGTCTTTGAACATGTTACATTTGTGTGCTTTAAGGGTCAAACCATTACTCTTTAACCTTTCACAGACTTCCAATAAATGTTTCAGATGTTCCTCCTCATTAGGTGAAAAAATCAGTATGTCATCTTGAGAACATTTTACAAAATTATCCACATCCCTAAAAATATTAAATATGACTCTTTAGAAAACCAAGGCAGCCAAAGCTAAACCAAATGGCATCCTGTCGTATTGATATAAGGCCTGTGGGATAATAAATGCAGTTAAGAATCCAACATGTAGGCCTTACACTATGTTGTCCCTGATAAAAACTCTTCCAAGAGGTCTCCGGCAGCCCTTCGACACTTGTTTGCTGATTTCACTCTTGCTGTTCCTCTTCCAGTGTGTAAACAACAGGATACGGACATTGATATGTTAATAGTTCAGCCATCTTTGACTAGTGAACACTGTTATTGGTCTGGCTTGTGGCTGAGCGATAACCGCACTAGTAAACTAATGCATCCAATTTAAGTTCCCTACTTTATACCTATTTACTGATACATACTTGTGTTCTTATCTTGCTTTTTGTTCTCAAATTGTCTGAAAATACTTCTAAAATATGTGTGTGAGATTTGAGTTGAAAAGGAGCATGCATCATCGGAGTTAAGTAACATACAATGAATTAGTACTAAGCTGTCGAGCAAATATATGCACTTTAGCATTTTATATTAAAGGTCACTGTTCCTATACTTCCCTTCCCAAATACTCCGAGCTCTTTGTGGACAGCGACAGACCAGCATGTCTGGTGTACTTTATCAAAACACGCTGTCGTTTCTGTAAGTATCGACAAGGGCATCTGCTGCTCCAGCTCAGCCAAGGGCAGCGCATTAGGGATTCATGTAACGCATTTCAGTTTATACAGAAGCCGGTGTATGTGACCAGATGACGTGCCATGCGAATGAAGTGCATTCCTCCTTTGCATGTGTCCACCCTGCCAGCAGGCGTCTTGTTTTCTCTGCAGCCTTGACCTAGATACAGCCGAATGTGGTCTTTTGTCATAGCGCCAGCTTCAGGAACTTGTAACTGTAGCCTGAGCAGACACAGGGCCTGCAGTGATAGCCATCAGAGTGGTCCTTTACTTATTTAAAGCGCTTCAAGTGTCACTTTCCATCCACAGTCTGGCGCGAGGCACCTTACAGGACCTCTCCAAGTAGGCTGGAGTGGGGTACTGGTTACAGGGTGGAAGGATGTGATGCTGTCAGGGGCACTAGTTGCACTCAAGCCACCAGACCTACATGCAGCTGTGCACACATGCCACGAGTCCTGTATGCATACAGAAGGCCAGACCAACATGCATCCTTGCACTGCGACCTCTAGGCCTGCATAAGCACATAGAACAACAGATCTACAAGCACCATCGCATGTAGGCGACTGGCCTTATGTAAATCTGTGCACACAGAGCACTAGACCCACATAAGCACATAAACAACAGACCCTCATGTGCCCACACACGTAGGCCACCAGACCTATGCACATCTATGCACACAGACCATTAGACCTGCATAAGCCAACACAACAATAACAGAATACATGTGCCCATACACGCAGGCCACCAGACCTGTGCACATCTGTGCGCACAAACCACTAGTCCTGCATAAGCTCATACAACAACAGACCCACATGTGCCCATGCACACAGGCCACCAGACCTATGTACCGCTGTGCACACAGACCACTAGACCTGCATAAGCACACAGAGCAATATACCTACATGTGCCCATGCACTCAGGTCACCAGAGCTATGTACATCTATACACACACCACTAGACCTGCATAAGCGTATAAAACAACAGACCTACATGTGCCCATGCACAGGGGCCACCAGACCTATGTATGTCTATGCACACAGACCACTAGACCTGCATAAGCACATAAAACAATAGACCTGCATGTGCCCATGCACACAGTCCACCAGACCTATGTACATCTAAGCACACAGACCATAAGGACATGCATGCAATAGGCCACCAGACCTATGTACATCTGTGCACACAGACCACTAGACCTGCATAAGCACACAGAACAACATACCTACATGTGCCCATCCGCGCAGGTCACCAGAGCTATGTACATCTGTGTACACAGACCACTAGACCTGCATAAGCACACAGAACAACATACCTACATGTGCCCATGCACACAGGTCACCAGAGCTATGTACATCTGTGTACACAGACCACTAGACCTGCATACGCACACAGAACAACATACCTACATGTGCCCATGCACACAGGTCACCAAAGCTATGTACCTCTGTGCACACAGAAACTAGACCGGCATAAGCACATAAAACAACAGACCAGCATGTGTCCCTGCACGCAGGCCACCAGACCTATGTTTATATGTGAATGCAGCCACTACAGCACACAGACCAATGCATGAAGGCGCACATTCAACCCACAAGCAGTCCCACCCAATGCACATACACCCAGACAGCAAATAGACATGTACACATAGACGGGTCTAGTGGACAGACAGACAAACAGACAGATGAATGGGTGCTCAGTTGATGCTGCTGACATCCAGGCTCACCTAACCCTTCTGTGGGGGAAGTCCTATTTGCGGTGGAGCAAGCAGTGACATGTCCAGGCTCTCTCGATCCTCGCTTGCCACGTTGATAAAATCAGTTATTATAATAATATTTTTTTTTATTAGTATGCATGTTTTATAAAGCAGGTGGCTACCTAAAAAGATGTCCCAGCGCCCAGCTCATGGCGAATGGTGGGTCAGTCATGGATGGTGTCTAAGGAGAAGGAGGATTAGGAAAGATCAGGGGATTGAATCAGCCAGGTTTTAACTGTTTGCAAATAAGTGAGAGCAGATTTCACTCTCCTGCCCACTGAAACCTGGTCTTCTGTGCAGTACACACCTTTATCTAACGGTGGGTTGTGTACTGCACCCCCAGTCCATGCCCAGCGTCTCTGGTGTAAATAAAAGGGCCATGTATTGCTAGAAGACTTCTGCAATACAAGGCCAAGCAGCACTGGCACTCGTTACGTCACTCTATCTAGGAATGATTGTGATTGCATTTCGATAGCGCTTACTACCCCATACGAGGCATTGAAGCACTTTACGCAGCACGCTGCTCCGTATCTCAATATCAGTAGTAAATTGATGGTTACTGCAGGTCATTGGGCTGTTTCTGGTTCCCCCATGGAAGCCAGTCCATGCATGGACCCCAGGGTCCTTGTGGTGGATTCAATCTGGAGGAGTTGAGTGTCCTCATTGGTGAGGGGCAGGGCAAGGGTATGTGAGTAGTTGACGATGGTTCGTGAGATTAGTAGATGAGCTAGAGGAGATTTGCCTGGTGGCTATTGAGATGAGGCGTTGGCAGTTTGCAGAAATACAATAATAGAGATTAAAGGAAAGACGCACATGCTGTAGAGTAGGCAGTCCTCAAGAGAGAGGAACCACGCAGAGAGCGGGAAGCAAGGAGAGGATCATTCAAGGAAAAGGAGAGGCCACGGTTGAAAGATTTTTATTTACGAACAAAAACAATAACACAAGCATCAGGTGACTGTTTACTTTGGTGCAAAAATAATATGTACATTACCAACCAACACATTACTCATTGCTGATTTTCGAAATAATTATGGAGATTCCAACACTTCAGCTTCGATTTGCACATTGGGAGGGGCACAAATATCTCTTCTGTAGCTATTCCATGCACCCCAGATCTTCCCAAACTTCTTGGGACGACCCCTAGCCACATACACCGACCTTTCTCTAAACATGTTCTAGTCAAGATCCTGCATCCATTTCCCTATTTGAGGCGCCTGAATAGGACCCCATAATAGCGCAACGTTACGCTACACGATCATGCAAGCTAGTGTCACCCATTGTTTCCCGTGTGTTGTGAGGTCAGAGGGCTCCCAGACATTCAAAAGACAACGTCTAGCCTCTATGCGTACCTCCACTCCCAACACCTCCCGCAACTTCTTGTGGATCTTTACCCAGTATTGCTGTATTTCCGGACAGTGCCACAATATGTGCATGAATGTTCCTGTCTCTCCACATCCTCTTCGACACCTATCATCTTCGGCCAAACCCATTCGCACCAATATCGGCCCCGTCACATAGGTTCTGTGTAGGATTTTCAACTGTACCAGTCGCAACCTCATGGGAATAGCCACTATCTTGGGGGACGACACAGCCTCTCTCCAGTCCTCATCATCAATGACCAGACCATCCACTCACCACTGTTCTCTAAGCACCACCAACGGATCCTCCATATGATTGATTCGTTTTCTGTAAATCAGTGATATGGTTTTGGTAGGGAGGTGTCCATCTAGTATTCGGTCTTCCAGCGGGGAGGCCTCAGGCGGCGCAGTACCCCGGGGGATGGTAGTCAATAAAGCATGTCTCATTTGGAGATATCTAAATTTTTCGCTCTCGCTTAACTGATAGCTTTGCTGCATAGCCTCGAATGAAAGGATCCCGTCTTTCCCCCACACATCTTTAACCCGCGAAATCCCGATGAGATCCCACCAGTCAAAGCCCTTCGATCTCCACAGATTCCCTTACCTCCCAAAGGAGCCGCCGCTGGAGTAACTCTATCTCCTTGAAGTATGAAGGAGGCACCGGGTCCATACTTTTTTGAAGTGCATACAAAAATCGGGGAAGTGCCATCATTTTGAACAATGTGGCACATCCCAGCAGAGTAAGTGGCAACTCCTTCCACTTGTCTACATCCCGGCGCAGCAGAGCCAGTGGGGGCCCCAAATTCTTGTCATATCTCAGTGTAGGGTCCAAAGTGATATATATCCCCAGATATCTGAAGCCCGCAGCCTCCATCCGCAGGGACCATGAACTCGGGACAACGGGTGGGTCACCGCTGAGTGCGAAGAGAACTGACTTTGTCCAATTAATGGCAAAGCCCGAATATCTCCCAAATATGGAAAGGATGTCTAGGAACGCAATCAGGGAAGCTCGGGAGTAGTCAGATAGAGCAGAATATCATCAGCGTACAACAATATCTTGTCCACCCAGTCTGGCGACCTTCTCAATCCTCTAACTGTCCTGTCCCATCTAACCCATGCCGCCTGCGGCTCAAGCGCCAATGCGAACAATAGTGGGGAGAGTGGGCACCCCTGCCTAGTACCACGTCCCAATGGGAAATCAGCAGATCTGTGATTGTTCACTACAACTCTGGCAAGGGGGTTCGTGTACAATAGGCGAACCCACCCAATAAATCCCGGCCAAAGCCCATTTTACTCAGAGCCGCAAACCAATATGGCCACTTGACCCTATCAAACGCCATCACGGCTTCCAATGACAAGATGACAGCTGGCTCATGGATATAGGACGCACTAGCCAAAATTCCGTGCAGTCTCCGTATGTTTAATGCAGTGTTCCGATGGGGCATGAAGCCCGACTGGTCTGGGTGTATCAGGGTCGTGATGACTTTAACCAATCTGGTAGCCAGCAACTTTGCCAGGATTTTAGGCTCTGCATTAAGCAACGAGATTGGCCGGCAGGAGGAGCACTCCTCCCGAGGCTTACCCTCTTTGTAAATAACCACTATGTTAGCAATATGTTGGTCATAAGGAAGCTGGCCTTTCTCCCTGCTTTCCTGATACATATCACGCAGGAAAGGTGTCAACTTGTTGGCATATGGTTGTACAGCTCTACGGGGATCCCGTTAGGGCGGGTGGCTTTCCCAGACTTCACCCCTCTGATTGCCTGAGCGACCTCATCGTTAGTCAGGGGAGAATCTAAGAATTTCCGGTCTTCCTCTGACAGCGACGGCATTTGAATATCTTGCAATATATCCACATTCTCAGTCTCTGTGTGTGCATTTGCAGCTGTATAGACCCGACTGTAATAGGACAAGAACACCTCCGCAATATCTTGAGGGTCTGTGATTTTGCCTAGTTCCGCCGTGTGTAATTCTGGCACCAGTCTTGTCAACCTCTCCCCCATTTCAAGCCAGGTAATCAACTTCCCCGCCTTATCACTATGCTCGTAGATCCTACTTTGGGTGTCTGCACACTGCACCTCTGCCCTCCCCCTCGCCAAGCCCTTATATTCATCTCTAAGGAGTTTCAGTCTGTGGCTCCCCTCCGTCACCTCGGTCGTCGACTCCTCTCCCTCCAGTTTCGCCAACTCCACGTGGGATCCATGTGCATGACACAAGATGGGGTGTGAGGAGAGCTCCATAGACAGGGGAGTGCACTGGCTGCCTTCCTTTACCTGCAGAGAGGAGACCCCGACACTGACGTGAGGAGCGACAGACCAGGCTAGAAACTCCAAGAGCCATTTTGTTTAGATGCAGATTTGTTTTACTGAGGACTGGTTTAAGGGCAATAGCCAGGGTGAGGGGTTTCTGTCTTTCAAGATGAGGATGTCTCTCGGCCAGGCCTGTCCTATGTGTGTCTTCATGGCTACCTTAGGAAGCAATCGCACGTCACTGTGCCCATGTCGTGGGTGCTCCAGCTTGGAGTCTGCACCGTTGCATCATACTGTGAAAAGCATCACTTGACACAAAGGGTGTTTCTTCAGAGCAGCCTGATAAAGTGAGCTGAAAGAGAAACCATTCCACCCCAATGCCTACTTTACAAAAAAATTAATGCAACCACACCGATATATTTATGTTATGTTATAACCCATTTGTAAAGCGCACGTAGACCAAGGTTTCATGGCGCTGTTCAGAGTAGGATGCGGGCAGGACTAATTTACTCATGTGCCTGTGTGAACAGCCAGGTCTTAAGCTGCTTTCTGAATCGGAGTAACTCAGAGGAGGAGTGGATCTCTAATGGAAGTGTGTTCCAGAGTTGTGTATATATTTACACGTCTGAATTCTATAGCACGTTCCACATACAGGTTTGCCAGATCGCTCTGTGTGTACTCTACACAACATGTAACCAGTCACATGCTTTTGTTTTGCAAATCATTGCTCGTCCGTCCCAGCGAGCACTAACTCGTTAAAAGAAATGCCGGACTATCCACATGGGAGTGAGTGAGTGAGTGAGCGTGTTGAGACCTGACAACCCTGTTTAAATCCTGCACTTTGCATGAATTCACTCTACCAAATTTAACGGTGAACATTAAAGAAACGAGTTGCAAGTACAATTAAAATGTACTATTTTTGAGCACAAAAATAATTACTCGTCAGGTCCGTCCTTGCACTGATGGTCAACTTGAAATGGACGTGGGCTGCGTTACATCTTAGCTTCTTCAAAGCTTTCATATCCTAAGGGATTTTTCTGTATCCGCAGATGCATCAGGCTGACATCCTGTCTCCCACCAGGCACAGAGCCTGACATCCTCCGTAGTCATTATGCACTTGTCCTTCTTAAGGAAATTCTTGATCTTATTAATCAACTTCTTTTTTTTCCTCGTCCTCTTATTTAATTTACTTGATAAAAATCCAGAAACTCTTCCGTGTTTTCATTAAACCTATAATCCAACACTCGTCCAATGTCTGCACGACTCACACCAACAAACACATCAGAGCTTCCTATGTATTTCCTTCTCCACTCAATACCAGCACGCTACCAGTCTATTGACCAATCAGACCTTTCAACACACCCACTTCTCTGATCAATGCCAGCTTGGCTCTATTGAAGTCAATATTACTCCTTCTACTGACCCTCCCTTTACAATCTACAGTTTTCTCACTCCCGCTGCTTCAACCAATACTAGCGCAGCTCTCTGTGACGTCAGTACGGCTCCTGCTACTGACCCTCCCTTCACAAGGTAATGCAACAATGTATTTTACGTCTATCGTTAAAAAACTCCTGTTCGTAACAACGTGAAAACAGCGCTACTCTGTCTGTTCCACTAAACCACGCACTGCAAAGAGAAAATTCTTTCCTGTCACTGAGAGTAAAAACCACTGTTTACCCTTCACTTAAGCTCGGGGAGTGCCTGATACTCCTCTAGGGATACTCAACCTTTAGGTAAGGCCCAAGTTTCACAGACGGGCCCCCTGCTGTCATTCTCACTCTACTCCTATACTATACAGTCCCTAATATACTACTGTAAGCCCTGAGTAGCTTCTCAGTATTATGACAACAGACGAGTAACCTTCCGCAGTGTGATTTCCATTTACCACACTCTTCTAAATTCCATTTCCGGGATTCCCTGGTATCTCTGTACCTGTGCTTCCAGACAACATAGAACGCAACACTAACTCTTAGTGTTAAACATATAGTCAATTAGTCAGAACACTAGTCAGTAATCTATGATCAATAATCACTAAACTAATTGATAATAACCATCACACTGATACCAGAAAATCTGATCCAGCGAAAGGCCAGGATGAACATTTCCCAATCAACAAATTACTCAAAATGGGCCCATAAACATATTCAAGTTTCCTTTCTGTGTCGCTGGGGGTCAAGTTTTATTTCCCTTTGATCTGAATTAGTCAATGTCTAACTAACCTTCACAGATCAACATTCTTCTTTTGGTGAATGGACCATTAGTCGAGTAGTTGTTGGTGATATTAACAAATTCATTAATGTATCTTATAACTAAATTAAATAATCACAGACTCCAGGTAAGATTCAATACATTTGATCTAATAACTCATTCAAAATGAACAATCAGTTGTACGGATTCACAGTGTAAACACCATCAACTTTCATGGGAGAAAAAAAATAATTTATCAAATTTCATCCAAAATACAGACACATTCAACAACTTAAATACATTAGGAGTGATGGATGAAGAGACCATATGCACAATAAATCATTACTCTGCAAAAGATATGCAAATTCAAGACAGAAATACAATTACCTGATAGTGAAATGGGGAAACCCAATCCCTGGCCAAAAGGATTGATGGAGGTCACTAGATAAAGAGTCAGGAGACAAATACTATAGGATAGTTGCAAAATAGGATTATACTTACTATGCTTCTTTAGAACCCGACGCACCAGAACGCATCCCTCTCTTACACTCTCTCCCTCCTCGATATTGTTCCGCAAATCTTTAATCTAATCAAGCTGTCTTTCAGTATTGAATCTTCCCAGTCTGTTCTTCTCCAGCAGCAGCTCTCGCCCACTCCTCACTCAGCATGGACGTCTCTCATACCCTTAGCTTTAAGTACCTCAAGTTTTACTCTTTAATTCTGCATGTCCCACAATCAAAGTTGTAAGTCTCAGTGAATCACGGATTCTGATTGGGCAGGGGCATAGGAGTTGTCATCACCTCATGCGGTCATTCTTGATTTCTTAACTAATTCTTTGTTTAGCAAACCTTTCCCATTTAATGTATTTTCCGGGAGACCTGGAGCCTGGTGCCCCACTATAAAGTTGGTTATACTACCTTCTTTTTACCAGCAGTATCCCCCCCCCCACAGGGAGAGGCCGCCCTTCAGTTGGCCTCCTAATATGGATTAGCATTTCTCTGGGATGCAGCACCAAGCAAATGCAATGTAATTCCCCTGACATCTTAAGGATCTCAGTAAGTGGCGCACAGAGAGGGAGAACAATGGAAATATTTAACATCTATGTCTGTGGCACTAAAGGTGGTACTCCATCCCCCATAGTCACACTTCTGGAAGACGAACTCCGGCAATGCCACCATAGCGCACATGTCCGGGTTGCATGGGACTTCAATTGTACATTTGAGCCCCTTGCAGGAGAGGACATCCTAGATATTGCCGAGGACGATGCAAGGAGGGGTATCCCTATACTTTCAATCCAACCGATAAAGAGGTGGTCGCAACGGGCTATACAGCTGAATACACTTGTCATGGAGTTTGGCTTAAGAGCAGCAAATGGTAGAACTGTTTCAGACAAAAGAATTTCAGATTACGCACTCCACTGTTGAATGAGTTAAACAAGTTGTGGCGTGCACCAGAGATATCACTCCCCGACAAAGGTGTGGTAATCAATGTATAGTCCGCGGCGCTTAGGATAAGCGTCGACTCTCTGAGCACAGCCGATGAAAACGTATAAACGTTTATTAAGCTTTAAGTAAATAAAGTTCAATGAGTGATATTGTTGAGTATCACAACGATTTATTCCATGTTGTTTTCACATGAATATTCGCTTGTTCATAAGATCATGGTAATTTTATATCCATATATCATTCCCAGAAGTAATACATTTAGTTCATCACAAAACCCAATGCATTTCGGACCGGAGAATTCCTTCATCAGGGGTAATCTGAAAACAATGCAAATGCAAGGTTGGTAGGATCTGCCAAAGTGTCTAAACACGAACATAATTGCATAACATGCTCCAAATTAATCAGAGTGATAGTGAAAAATAGCAGAAATGGTATAAGTGAAACCAGATGGGAAAATGAACCAACGTGTAAGGTGAAATAACAAATAAGGCTATGAATTAGCACATAGCCCGGTGTGAATTAAATCCAGAATGTGTATATGCGGTGCATAGAAGAATAGAACGAGATAGACTGAGCATGAGTACGCTAGTGAATTTGCGCTGCCCGACGTCATGTCGGAAAATTGGCAAAGCTGTAGTCACCCACGTGAATTAAATGCTAACAAGCAAAATATGAAGTCCATAATCATGCGTCATGATTCACGAGAGCTTACTAGTGATTAAGGGTAGAGTGGCAAGTCTACATGGTGCAACCATCGCTACTCGAAAATGTTTACCGGTATCGTGTATGCGGAAATAGAATCATACATACATGCATATAGAAAGAGGACAGCATGAGCGGCGCCATGATGTAAGGGTGTTGAACCAAAAAGTACCAAAGCGTGGTGATAAACAAAGGTATTGTCAGTGTATGTGGTGTGAACTCAATGAAGAGAACAACCTAATCAAAGGGCCAACCATGAAACATCCGATGAAAGGCACCAATATCAATTTGAAACTTAATGCTACCTGCGACACCGAAAATGTAATTTACATTATCAAATGTCCGTGTGGATTGATTTATACTGGTAAGACTTCACGCAAATTGAAAACCCGGATCAACAAGCACAAAAGTAATATAAGAACTGAGAATGTTAAATCTAATTTGGCTTTGTATTTCAAAGACAACAGACACAATGTTAGTAAACTTAGATTTGCTGCTGTTGAAGTGGTGGCCAAGCGTGTTGACAGAGACAATAATAATTTCCTCTTGCAGCGTGAGAATCATTGGATCAAATTTCTCCAATCTTCCAAGCCTTTTGGTTTAAAGGATAGGATGGAATTTTCTTGTTATTTGTGATACAACAGAATTCGTTAATTTGTTCGTTGACTGTTTATTTAAATTTGTTGTTATTTTAATTTGTTGCGGTTTACTTGTTGAATGCAATTCTCTTCATTGAGTTCACACCACATACACTGACAATACCTTTGTTTATCACCACGCTTTGGTACTTTTTGGTTAAACACCCTTACATCATGGCGCCGCTCATGCTGTCCTCTTTCTATACGCATGTATGTATGATTCTATTTCCGCATACACGATACCGGTAAACATTTTCGTGTAGCGATGGACGCACCACGTAGACTTGCCGGTCTACCCTTAATCACTAGTAAGTTCTCGTGAATCATGACGCATGATTATGGACTTCATATTTTGCTTGTTAGCATTTAATTCACGTGGGTGACTACAGCTTTGGCCATCTTCCGACATGATGTCGTGCAGCGCAAATTCACTAGCGTTCTCATGTTCAGTCTATCTCGTTCTATTCTTCTATGCACCGCATATACACATTCTGGATTTAATTCACACCAGGCTATGTGCTAATTCATAGCCTTATTTGTTATTTCACCTTACACGTTGGTTCATTTTCCCATCTGGTTTCACTTATACCATTTCTGCTATTTTTCACTATCACTCTGATTAATTTGGAGCATGTTATGCAATTATGTTCGTGTTTAGACACTTTGGCAGATCCTACCAATCTTGCATTTGCATTGTTTTCAGATTACCCCTGATGAAGGACTTCTCCGGTCCGAAATGCATTGGGTTTTGTGATGAACTAAATGTATTACTTCTGGGAATGATATATGGATATAAAATTACCATGATCTTATGAACAAGCGAATATTCATGTGAAAACAACATGGAATAAATCGTTGTGATAATCAACAATATCACTCATTGAACTTTATTTACTTAAAGCATAATAAACGTTTATACGTTTTCATCGGCTGTGCTCAGAGAACTGTTTCAGATCCATCTGGGGCCCACATGTATAATAGGGTCAATCATTCCACAAGGATTGATTATATTGTCCTTGATTTTAAGCTTTGGCACTTCTTGCAGGACATGGAAGTCCACCCAACTACCGATAGCGATCACAATCTACTTTCCTTGAGTCTACACCCTTTGTGGCCGCGTGCGCACGGTGCTATAGCATCAATCGCAACAATGTCAACTTTAAAAGTTTGTCCATCTAATTGTGGTAGGCGCCTGAAATGGTGCAAAGTTGCTTTGAACGAGTGGAAAGTCAAGAATATTGGGGCCATCCTGTTAGCAGCAAAGACCAAGGTAGACATAACCCCCCCAGATCGATGTGACCCATCTAGGGTGTCGGTAATTTTTCAAGAGACCATTAAAGAGTTGGATAAGCTATTCTTGGTCCAAAACAAAGGTGTTGCACAGAGAGAGCCCCGTAAGTCTAATTGCAAAGAGGGCTGGTATACAACAAAATGTCGACATAAGAAATCTGCATTAATCAAGGCAGTTAAGTGTAAGTCCCAAGGGCAGATCCAGCTGGCCATGAAAGAGTACAAGCGGACAGTTTTAGAAGCAAAAAAAGAGTGGGAGGACCAGTATTGGCAATCACTTAAGGAGGCTAGCATTGGGAGAATGGGGCCCCCAGGGGCAGAAGACAAATAGAATTCCAGTGAATAGTGGTGTCCGCCAGGGATGTGTTCTTGCTCCCACTCTGTTCTCACTCTATGTGAACGGCGTGGTGGACTACCTGCTGAAAAGTCCATCTGACGCACCATCCCTGGCGGGCGAGTGAATTCCAACTCTCCTATTCGCCGACGACACCCTCCTCGTTTCTAAGTCCCGTGCGGGCCTCCAGAGCCTCCTAGATAGTTTCCAGTTCTTTTGTATCCTGAGAGGGCTTGTAATAAACACAGATAAGACCAAGTATTTGGTACTGAACCCACCAAAAAAGCTTGGCAGGCCCCCAGCTCTGAACCTCGTATCATTGGAAAGGGTTGCCGTATTTGATTATCTTGGAATACACATTTCCGATACCATGCAGTGGAACCCTCACATACAGAAAATGTGTTTATGCCATAAAAGGGTAGTGGGGGCAATCCTCGAGGAACAGCGCTCCTCATCAACTAGACCCATCGCCCCAGTTATTGAAATATACAAGGCAAGAAGAGTAAGCTCGGCCCTATACAGAGCCGAACTGTGGGGTACAAGTAATATGGATCAGCTAACAAAATCTGAAAATAAATTCCTTAAAGATCTAATGGCACTCTCTCAGAGTACCCCTACGGTCCCACAGTTACTTGATCTGGGGTGCCATTTGAATAATGACCAGGCAAAACTCCGACTGCTCTTATTATGAGCTCGGCTGTGGCAAGCGCCGGAGTTAGCAAAGTATGCGGAAGGTCGGTCGGAAATAATGTCCATGATGGGATGGCATAAAATTAAGTGGCTCAAAGATGTCAAATCCTTGCTTTGTGATTTGGGCCTCAAAGATGCATGGGTAAATAGATCTGCCCCACCGAAAGTAGTATTGAAGAAACTTTACTGGAGTTGGATATCTACTAATTGTAACTCCGAACCCAAATTAGGTAGAATAACTGATGACTTTTTGAGGATCAAGAATGCTGCATTTAGTGAACCCTATTTTGACATTATTCAGAAGCCCTTTGATAGGGCTTTGTATTTCAAATTTAGGGTTGGTATATTACCAATACAGGAATTGACTGCCCGTTGGAAAGCCCCTTTTTAAACATCCCCTTTTTGCCCTAGTGGCGAGTCTAGAATAGAATCAATGGCACACATCTTGTTCGCATGTCCGGAATATAAAACACTGAGGAATTGCTGGCTCAAACCGTTATGTAGAGAACTGGATTCTAGAGACCATTCTGTAGCGCTGCGCATTCTCAAATCTGATACTCGATTATTGTACGTATGTGGCCTGTCAAAGTTTTTGAGATGGGCTTGGTCCATCAGATCAAAAAGGCTAAGAGAAAATATTTAATCTGTGATTTTACTTTTATATGCAAGTAGTTCCTATTTTTCTACTTTGCGTTTTATTCTTGATGTAAAATGTCTACTTTTTAAGAAAAATTGTAAGAAGTCTACACCTAGGTGCTCATGTTGATGAAAAAACGAACTCTTTTCATGATGTTAAAGTATTGTTTTATGTTCATGCTTTTAAGATATGTTTTTATCGAAATAAAGCCTTTTTCACACCCATACTCATTACTCGCTAGGGACTGAGTCGCCATACCATCTCTGTACCATGAGCCCAGGTCAGACTTGTTATAGTGCATCACTTGCCCACCTACTCGTACCCAGAGAAACCAGTGGATCGTCACCCCAGAACACAGAACTCCTGACTCTCTCTGAGATTGCGGTGACAAGAGATCCCCTTTCGCTCACACACTCATACTCACCCACAGTAAAATATAACAGAGTGACGAAGGAAGTTTGAAATGTTTATATAAACTATCATGCTCTAGAATGCAGTATACGTGCCACAATCAGAAAACAGCTGCCCAACAAAGATACCATCACATATTCAGTAAACCGTATATTATGAAAATCTCTGTCATATTATAAGACAGGATAGCCTAACCTCCCTCTCTTTCTACAGAACCAAAACTGATTATACAGCAAAGCTCTCTGGGTTTAGAAGTGTACCCCATACCTTAGCATACACAGATGGAAGTTCTACATCTCAGATACAGCTGTGATCTTCTCCCAAGAAATATTTCTCCCTCTCTCTCTTTCTCTCACTCTCTCTCTCTCTCTCTCTCTCTCTCTCTCTTACATTTCTGTGCATACCTTTATGACAAGGTTTACATGTTCATAAACACCAGCTGCATTTCTGTGTTGTGTCTAGGTGCGAGTGCCTGACCAGAACAAAATAGCAGGGACATTGTTATTTGACCTTGTCAGACTAAATCCCAGAAAAGAACAGAACAAGAAGATTCTGTGTGAAAATATAACGTGGCACAGAAGTAATAGTATAAAGTAACGTGAGCAAAGCCAATGTGGCCTGTGTCATGCGCTCCCAGGCTAACATAGGGAAAACTGCAATGGGCCCTGTACAGAACACATGACAATCTAGTGCCGGGTTTCTTGCTTTATATTTACTTAAGTGTCGCCTAGATGTTTAGAGCCTGACGCGATAGCAGGATGGTGTTTAAATACAGGACACATTCAGGACACATTCCAGCTTGATCAGTTCCTGTCTCTTGCCGTTGCCGTTGTAAATGACTTTAGTAGTGATCTTTCTGTCTGCTGCTGTTTTACTAGTTTACTAGTTTGAAAACGTTGTGAAGTTCAACAGTAATAATGGTAGCAGCTCACACAAACTCCGAATATAAGCTCTTTAGTATGCTTCATTTTTTCAACCCAGTCTGTCTTTCTTTTGTTCTTTCTTTTTTTGTGTTTTTTTCCTTACTGTTTTCTTTCTTTCTTTCTTTCTTTCTTTCCTTTTATCTTTCTTTCGTACATTCTTTCTCACTTTGTCCTCCCTTTTTTCCTTGTTTTTCCTTCTTTCTTTCCTTGCTTTCTCTCTTGCTATCCTTCCTTGCCTCTTTCTCACCCTCTGTCTTATTTCTTTTATACTTCCTTTTTCCTCATTTTCTTCACTTTTTCTTCTCTTGTTTTTTTCCTTCTTTCTTTCCTTACCCTCTTCCTCTTGCAATTATCCTTTCTTTTTTCATTCCTTCTTTCTTTTTCTTCCTTTCTTTTTTGTTTTTCTTCTTTCTTCTTCTCTTTCTTTTTCTTCCCCTTCTTTGTTCCCCCCTTTTTCTTTCTTCTTTTTTCTCCTCCATTCTCTTTTCTCTCCTCTTCCTTCCTTTCTTTTCTTTCTTTCTTTGTTTCTCTCTTTCCTTCTTTCCAAATCAATTGTTTTTTTTGGGTGAGTTAACCAAGACCTTTTGATTTTACTAAATGTATGTTACTTATGGGGGTTTTCAGCCGGACTTCATCCATTAGTCTGTGGTTGTGTCTTCTACATTTTTCTTTCATGCGCTCCTGCATGCATCAAGCGGCAAAGCCTCCGCCCACTTCAGCCGTTGACTGGCTACATTGTAAGTTACATCATACTGCCCTTTCTCCAGGAGCACAATCACAAACAAAAGAGTTCCCTTCAGTGCCTGGCATCGCTATGATAATGTTTGCTTTTTCGAGACAAAAACATTTTTTTTGCCATTAGACAATGTTTTTTCTTTTCTCTTAGAGTGAGGAAGACCGGGCAGATGCCTGGACGATAATGTTTTGCAAAAATCATGACACAACAAAATAAGAATTGCCAAAAGGCAGGTGGCCAATACCAGATCTTTTGGCTTTGCCAGTGCTTGTTTTAAATGTTTCCATTTGACCTTAAGGTCAGTACCTCCGGGATCCCCTGCTCCCCTTCAAAAGAAGGGCTAAGGCAACACAGTAACCTGTAATGACGGCTGCAACATTTTCCTCAATCTTACAGCCAGCCAATCAGATCACTCTGGACCATTGGACAGTGTCAGTCCTGCGTTACTAAGATGGCAGAGGGACATTTCCCCCCCCCTCCTTTGGTCAATCAGAATGCTCTTTTTTTTTTTTAATTTGTGGTACTGCAGTACTCGTGCAGGACTAACCGTCCAAATAGTGCTTAATTCAACATCAACATTCAAGATCAACATCTACATAGCCCCGCTCGCCCACGTCACCCGACTACACAACCTCAACATCATCTCCTATGCTGACGACACACAGCTGAACCTCTCCCTCACCAAGAACCCTTGCACCGCCAAAACCAACCTCCACGAAGGAATGAAAGCCGTCGCCGATTGGATGAAGAACAGCCGTCTGAAGCTGAACTCGGACAAGGCGGAGGTCCTCATCCTCGGCTCCACCCAATCTGCCTGGGATGACTCATGGCGGCTGACGGCCCTGGGAGCATCCCGACACCCACCGACCATGCACGCAACCTGGGATTCATCCTTGATTCAACACTCTCCATGACCAAGCAAGTCAATGCCATCTCATCCTCCTGCTTCAACACCCTCTGCATGCTCTGAAAGATCTACAGGTGGATCCCCACCGACATAAGAAGAACGGTCACCCAGGCCTCGTCAGCAGCATACTGGACCTCAGAAATGCCCTCTACGCGGGAGCCCCGGCAAAACTGCTGAAATGACTACAACGTATACAGAACGCCTCTGCACGCCTGATCCTCAACATCCCTCGCTACAGCTACATCACACCCCACCTGAGAGACCTGCACTGGCTTCCAGTCAACAACAGGATCACCTTCAAGCTCCTCACCCACGCACACAAGACACTCAACAACACCGGACCAGCATACCTCAACAAACGACTCACCTTCTACACCCCGAATCGCCAGCTCCGCTCCTCTGACCTCGCCCTCGCCACATTCCCTGCCTCCAAAAAGTAACCACCGGCGACAGATCGTTTTCCTACCTTGCCGCCAAGTCCTGGAACACCTCCTAAGGCAGACCGAAAACCTACTAACCTTCAGGAGGCTACTCAAGACATGGCTATTTGAGAAGTAGCTTACAAAAAACAATTTGATGGACAGAATGTAGATCAATGTCTTACATTCACCCCAGTACAAGGATCTGGGCCTAAATCCATCGTTTTTTGCACTCCACACCACCCTGGGTCAGATAATGGCTTTATGCAAATCAGCTCTGACCCTGGGCCCCATGGGAACAGTCCAGTCCGAACTACAACAGCCATGTCTTTCCCAGACCGGAATCAAGCATCAGAGGACCGGACCGGTTTCGAGGTAACACCTCTCATCAGCCCGGCTAGCTTGACTCCAGTGGTGTGGAGGCTCTGGGACCCACGTCTGAGCTACCCCAGTACACTCAGGGAGAAAATTACAAAAAACAATTTGATGGACAGAATGTAGATCAATGTCTTACATTCACCCCAGTACAAGGATCTGGGCCTAAATCCATCGTATTTTGCACTCCACACCACCCTGGGTCAGATAATGGCTTTCTGCAAATCAGCTCCGACCCTGTGCCCCATGGGAACAGTCCAGTCCGAACTACAACAGCCATGGCACTCCACACCACTAGAGTCAAGCTAGACGGGCTGATGAGAGGTGTTACCTCGAAACCGGTCCGGTCCTCGGATGCTTGATTCCGTTCTGGGAAGGACATGGCTTTTGTAGTTCGGACTGGACTGTTCCCATGGGGCACAGGGTCAGAGCTGATTTGCATATCACCATTGTCTAACCCAGGGTGGTGTGGAGTGCAAAAAAAACGATGGATTTGGGCCCAGATCTTTGGACTGGGATGAATGTGTGACATTGATCCACATTCGGTCCATCACCTGTTTTGTTTGCAATTGCCGCCCTAAGTGCGCTGGGGATGCCCAGACGTGGGACCCAGGCACTCCACACCACTGGAGTCAAGCTAGCCGGGCTGATGAGAGGTGTTACCTCGAAACCGGTCCGGTCCTCGGATGCTTGATTCCGTTCTGGGAAGGACATGGCTTTTGTAGTTCGGACTGGACTGTTCCCATGGGGCACAGGGTCAGAGCTGATTTGCATCTCGCCATTGTCTAACCCAGGGTGGTGTGGAGTGCAAAAAAACGATGGATTTGGGCCCAGATCTTTGGACTGGGATGAATGTGTGACATTGATCCACATTCGGTCCATCACCTGTTTTGTTTGCAATTGCCGCCCTAAGTGCGCTGGGGATGCCCAGACGTGGGTCCCAGGCACTCCACACCACTGGAGTCAAGCTAGCCGGGCTGATGAGAGGTGTTCCCTCGAAACCGGTCCGGTCCTCGGATGCTTGATTCCGTTCTGGGAAGGACATGGCTTTTGTAGTTCGGACTGGACTGTTCCCATGGGGCACAGGGTCAGAGCTGATTTGCATATCGCCATTGTCTAACCCAGGGTGGTGTGGAGTGCAAAAAAACGATGGATTTGGGCCCAGATCTTTGGACTGGGATGAATGTGTGACATTGATCCACATTCGGTCCATCACCTGTTTTGTTTGCAATTGCCGCCCTAAGTGCGCTGGGGATGCCCAGACGTGGGTCCCAGGCACTCCACACCACTGGAGTCAAGCTAGCCGGGCTGATGAGAGGTGTTACCTCGAAACCGGTCCGGTCCTCGGATGCTTGATTCCGTTCTGGGAAGGACATGGCTTTTGTAGTTCGGACTGGACTGTTCCCATGGGGCACAGGGTCAGAGCTGATTTGCATCTCGCCATTGTCTAACCCAGGGTGGTGTGGAGTGCAAAAAAACGATGGATTTGGGCCCAGATCTTTGGACTGGGATGAATGTGTGACATTGATCCACATTCGGTCCATCACCTGTTTTGTTTGCAATTGCCGCCCTAAGTGCGCTGGGGATGCCCAGACGTGGGTCCCAGGCACTCCACACCACTGGAGTCAAGCTAGCCGGGCTGATGAGAGGTGTTCCCTCGAAACCGGTCCGGTCCTCGGATGCTTGATTCCGTTCTGGGAAGGACATGGCTTTTGTAGTTCGGACTGGACTGTTCCCATGGGGCACAGGGTCAGAGCTGATTTGCATATCGCCATTGTCTAACCCAGGGTGGTGTGGAGTGCAAAAAAACGATGGATTTGGGCCCAGATCTTTGGACTGGGATGAATGTGTGACATTGATCCACATTCGGTCCATCACCTGTTTTGTTTGCAATTGCCGCCCTAAGTGTGCTGGGGATGCCCAGACGTGGGTCCCAGGCACTCCACACCACTGGAGTCAAGCTAGCCGGGCTGATGAGAGGTGTTCCCTCGAAACCGGTCCGGTCCTCGGATGCTTGATTCCGTTCTGGGAAGGACATGGCTTTTGTAGTTCGGACTGGACTGTTCCCATGGGGCACAGGGTCAGAGCTGATTTGCATATCGCCATTGTCTAACCCAGGGTGGTGTGGAGTGCAAAAAAACGATGGATTTGGGCCCAGATCTTTGGACTGGGATGAATGTGTGACATTGATCCACATTCGGTCCATCACCTGTTTTGTTTGCAATTGCTGCCCTAAGTGCGCTGGGGATGCCCAGACGTGGGTCCCAGGCACTCCACACCACTGGAGTCAAGCTAGCCGGGCTGATGAGAGGTGTTCCCTCGAAACCGGTCCGGTCCTCGGATGCTTGATTCCGTTCTGGGAAGGACATGGCTTTTGTAGTTCGGACTGGACTGTTCCCATGGGGCACAGGGTCAGAGCTGATTTGCATATCGCCATTGTCTAACCCAGGGTGGTGTGGAGTGCAAAAAAACGATGGATTTGGGCCCAGATCTTTGGACTGGGATGAATGTGTGACATTGATCCACATTCGGTCCATCACCTGTTTTGTTTGTATTTGAGAAGTAGCAGCACCCCCCCCGCGCCTTGAGACCCTTGCGGTTGAGTAGCGTGCTTTACAAATAGATTGATTGATTGATTGAATTTGTCAAATAATAAGTGGCAGAGCCCTGACCACGAGGTCACTGCAGCTCCGACCACCCATTGTCACATCATTGCTAATGACGGTACAAAAACAACTAGTAACCATTTCTCTCGCCGTCAAGTGTGACCGTTAAGATTATTCCAGCTAAAAGAATGGCTGGGGAGGCAGGTATTTGTGTTTATTAATGTAAATTGTATTCATAAACAATCATTGTTCTGCTCATCTCTAAATTAGACTAGCAGCACCACCATGTGGCAAAGTGTCATAAGTGTGGGGATGACAATTAAGTGCCGGTGCCGAGCACCTGGAAACTAATTAACTGCCGGTGCCGAGAACCGGAAACCACCAGCTCAAATTAACCATTGTGTTCAGATACCTCTTTTTTTTCAACCTTAATTTCTTTAAACCGGCTGAACAGATTTACAGCAATCACAAAAAGCACACCTTCCGAGTGAAGACTTGGCTTTTTGCTAAATTTGATGTCATTCTGTTCAGCAATTTTTCTCTGTATCGGAGTCTCAAACTCCTATGGGAATTTTTTCTGTCCCCACTTGACAGATCACCGTGAAACTTTCCAGGGACAATGTATGGTGGATGAATGTTTTTGTTAATAGTTTGTGAAGATTCATCAAATGGCACCAAAATTTGTAGCAAAACAAAAACTGCTCTTTCTATGGAAACTCTGGCCTTACTATAAATACACAGTGGCAACTGCCAATGAGTAACATAAATGTGTATGGTTATATATTCACAGAAAAAACAGAGGTTAAACCAGCGTTCTCGTTCGGTGAATATGTCTGTGACGACATTAAAGTTTTGAACTAAAATAAAACACAGAAATTCACTGATTATAATAAGCGGAGCTAAGTATAACTTGTGCCCCGCCATGCACTGATTATGACCTCTCATATTACATCACTCATGACGTGTTCTGTTACATCATTGATGACATCAATCAATCAATCAATCATAGCATTTGTATAGCACGCTACTCACCCAGAGGGTCTCCAGGTGCCGGGGGGGGGGGGGGAGGGGGTCCGCTACTGCTCGAAGAGCCAGGTCTCGAGTCGCTTCCTAAAGGAGAGGTGGTCTTGGGTCAGTCGGAGATGGATGGGGAGGGAGTTCCATGTCTTGGCTGCCAGGTAGGAGAAGGATCTTCCTCCGCTGGTGGCTCTGTGGATGCGTGGAACGGTGGCGAGGGCGAGGCTGGTCGATTGTAGCTGATGGGTGGGAGTGTAGAAGGTCAGGCGGTTGTTGAGGTACCTGGGGCCCAGGTCGTGGAGGGCCTTGTGTGCGTGGGTGGGGAGTCTGAACGTGATCCTCTTGCTGACGGGGAGCCAGTGCAGGTCTCTCAGGTGGCCGGAGATGTGGCTGCGGTGCGGGATGTCCAGGATTAGTCGTGCTGAGGCGTTCTGGATGCTCTGGAGTCTTTTCTGGAGGTTGGCTGTGGTGTCAGCGTAGAGGGTGTTTCCGTAGTCCAGTCGGCTGGTGACGAGTGCGTGGGTGACCGTCTCCCTGGTTTCGGTGGGGATCCACCGGAAAATCTTTCGGAGCATACGCAGGGTGTTGAAGCACGATGACGAGACGGCGTTGACTTGTCTGGTCATAGCTTCACTGTGCGCAAAACGTGTCACGTTTTAGTAAATGGCGAGTTTAAGTTGTTTTACCGTTATTTTGTGACTACTTCGGTCACCCCTCTTCTTGCTATGGCAGGGAGAGTACATTTTTTCTGTGGGCGGCTTCTGTTAAATGTATGTATGTGACTGAGTTGTTTTATCAGTAGGGGATGTCTTTTTGACCTGCATGTGCACCTTGCTATGTAAGGGGAAGTGAATGCTTAATCATTTATAGGGCTTTTGTGGGTAAAGGTGATGTTTCCGTTGTCACATGCATGTCCCTCTGGTCCCTGCACGTGGGGAATGATGAGGTTCTCCTTAATCAAACTGGGTGATTGGGTTGCACCCTCTTTCTGGAAAGTTGGGGTTTTTGGGCTACTTTTGGGCTTCTTTTTGCAGGTTCTGTTGGGTGTTGGTGAGACTTTCATAGCTCGACCAAAGCTGGACTTGGATAACTGGACCTGGGTGCCGGTCTTTATGCATCAATTGGCGGCCGCCCTGCTTCCTTGTCAGACTATCTGCCCCCCTCCATCCCCCCGGGGGCCTGGCCTGCCATCCCTGCCCCAGGGGGAGCAGCAGCAGAGGGAAGCCCAGACCCTGCTGGCACCTGGATGGCAAACTCTTTTGTGAATTCCCTATCGTACTGCAGTCCTAAAGGTTGATTGTGAATGCAGGTAAGGAAATGTATCTGGAAGCAGTATAAAGATGATGTGTCATGTTGGGGCTGGTGGTTTTGGTCTCACTACATGTTTGTATTTTGCGATTATGCAAGGTCGTTGCCACCCCAGACAGTCACCACTCCCTGCCGTGGCTGTGGCCCTGATCCTTTCTGGCCTGGGCTTCCTGTCTGCTGCGGCGGTTACCATATGTTCAGTCAACCACCCAGCCCCTGCTGCGGCAGGTGGCTTTTGCCTGATTTCCAAAAGGCTGATTGTACTGTCCTGGGACTATTCCTTTCTGCTTGTGGTATGTTTTTAGGCACCATCGGTCGGCCATGTGGCCTATTCTGTGACAATAGTAGCACTCTATGAGGCCTGGCTGTAACCTGCTTCCCTGACCTCTACCTCTAGGACTGGATGGATGCCCCTTGGGGTCTGGAGGCAGAGCTCCCTTCAAGACTGGTGCCATTTGTACATTTGTGGCCAACGCAGCCCCCTTGAGGGTGTTTTTTTTCAGTTTCTGTCAGACCAATTTGGTGGTGTGTCCTTGGACTTGCTACTGCTTTTCCATGTCCTTCTGTTTTTTCCGGTAATAATGTAATATGGGGGCCTGTATTTCTCACCAAGGTGTGGTGTCTAGCCCTACAACACCACCTCGTCCAGTCTGTATCTCAGTGGTTAGTCGCTTTTTGAGGATGATGCAGAGAATGCAACTTGGGGACCCTTGTCAGTTCAGTGCTGTCCTGTCTCTTGTCCCCATCGTTCCATCATTCTATCTAGGAAATCAGTCACGGTAACTCTGGGCTTAATGCTTTCTGCCATCAATCCTCCTACGTCTGGGCGATTGGGGAATATCTCCACCAGGGCCGCCCATATATGGTGTCTGAATGAGTTGAGTGTGGGTCCTTCATTATCAGTGTTGATCAGCATAACTGCAGGGATGCAGGCTTGGGAAAACACTGTGTCGGTCTGCTTCCCGATGTACTGCTGAGCAGATTTTTGACATCACCTATAGCTAAGTTGATTCCTGCTGTGTTTTTCTCAAAACATGAGATCCACTTTCCTGCCCCGCCCATCAATGGGAGCAGTTTGTTCCTGAGCCCTTCTTTGTCCGTCTGTACCCATGGCACATAGATTGTCCCTGGCACAGTCTTCTGTAGCAGCAGACATATTTTGGTGTGGTGCACCTCCGTATGTTTCTCCCCGGCCTTGCACTCCCACCTTTACAGACATTCCTGCATGTGATGAAGTTACACTGAAGATGTCCCCACTATGCCTGATGCAGTCTTCTGAGACTGCCATGTTGTCTGGTTCTAAAGATCCCTCATCTGGCCAAAGTCTATCATACTGGCCGTTCCTTTTGGTCTATTAGGCCAGCAGATGGCAAACCAGTCAAGCTTAGGCCTCGCCTTGGTCTCTAGACTCAATCCAATCCAACAAGCTGTATTCAACGTCAAGTCATAAAAGCACAGTACATACATACGATACAAAACTCCATAAAACACAATATATAAACACATTTAAGACCATGGATTGGTACTTCAAGACATCGAAAAATTCATAAAAGAGATAAAAAAAAATTAAATTACGATGGGATACCAGGGCATAGATACCAGGGCATAGAATCAGTAAGACTTCATTACAAACATGAATATATATATATAGTAAAATCACAGTGAATAGGATGCATTTCTAATTTTAGGTATTAATCTTATCCAGGTAAAATTGACTTAAGAGCCCTTCAAAGTGCTTAGAGTGCCTTCGATCTAATAGCCCAAGACCATCCAACAGATTTTTCCAGTGCAATGACGATGGGGGCTGACGTATTCGTGCGCATTATTCTTTGTGCCTCTCCACTCAATCTAGTGCCCAATGTCCTGCAGATTGGTGCCAGCCATGAATGACGCGGGCCATTATATGCGGGGCAGATGAACAACAAATGGGCCACTGACTACGTCTGGGCCTTGCACGTGGGGTAAACTCTGTCACCCTCTGTGACCCCTCTTGCTGTGTAGGACTTAATTGGTAGTGAGCCTACCTTGAACTGAAAGTATAGTTTCCGATCATGAGGTTTTGTTATTGTGTCCCAGTACTGCTCCAGGCATGGGGATGGTTTAAAATCCATGAAGCAACCCGTGAGCGAGGACGTGTCCGCGTTTCTATATGTATTTTGAATAATTGTATCCCAGTATTTTTCTTTTAGGGTCTCCTTAGGAGTAAAAGGTACACTTGAGGGGTTCTCCCAGAACGTTTCCATGCCTATACTTGCTAAGGTAGCTCTAATCTCCCTGAGCCATTTGATTTTATGAAAGCGGTCAGAACTGATTAGGTCTTTTAGGCCTGCAGCATAGGTTGCCAATTCAGGGGTGCACCAGATTCTTCGCCATTATAATATAGGGCGGAGTCTTGCTGTATCAGCCAGTGCTTTTCTGCCTAAGTCATATAGCAATGGGCATACTGGGGTACTTTGTGGGAGGCTCGTTTTCAGCAGCAGTTAGCTTTGGCACCTTCTCAAACCCCCAGAGTTCCGCTCCATATAGGGCAGAACTAACCACTTTCAAGTTGTATATTTAAAGCACTGGGCTAACTGGTTTTGTTGGGGAGTGTAGGAGAGTAGGATCTGCTTACTATGGTTACCCCCACTTTTTGCTGGTGTTTCACTGTTTTTCGACTTTAGTCTGGCTGGGGACCTGCTAACCAGAACCCCAGCCTAGCTGCTTCCTCTCTAAAATGATTGCATGTACGTTAAGTACACTCCTGATTGGTTACTAGGTTACCCTCATGAGTCCCTAGTATATGGTACACTAGGTACTAAGGGCATAGGTACCCCAGAGGCCTACCAGGGGCTGAAGCATGTTTTATGCCACCCCTGGGAAGCCTGCCAAAATGGCACCACAGGTCTGCTACTGCAGCTTGGGTACGGTGGTGTATGCACCCCTTACTAAGATATAGGTTACCTATATGTACCTTTAATCACTGACACTATACACCTATAAGTCATTTCTATGGCAGGTCTTACCAATCCTAAAGACAAAGTGCTTGGTTTCGTGTGAGAGGGTGCCCATGCATGAGCAGGATCCCTCTGCAGCTTTGGCAATCTATTCCTTGAGACTGTACTGTGATGCAGCCAGACCATATACTCATAACTTTGCGGTAGAGGCTAACTTTGGAATGGCTGCATGGAAACATGTTGTGTTTGGTGTCAAACACTTTGGAATCCTACCCCCCCCTCCGCCGCCAGTCCTGGCGGCGGGGGTAGAATTCCACCCTTCAAGAGGGAGAGACATGTACACACTGACCTAACCGGTAATAGTTTAAAAGAGCCCCAGCATCACAAAATGGATGCTGCAGCCACAAACACGAGTCTTGCCTCCTGCTGCTTGATGAAACTCTGGTAGGGGAGGCCTGGACAATAGGTTTCCTGTCACAGGGAGGTGTAACTACCTCCCAGACAGGCTTTAGTGTATTGAGGCTGGGTGGGTGCATTCAGAGAATGCTTTTCAGATAGTGCTGGGGGCACACTTGGTGTCCCTGTGCATATCCCTGTTCAAACCGGTTGCAGGGGCACTCAGCCCCTGCTCTGGCATGAAACTGGACAAAGGATAAAGGGTGTAGCCACCCCCCTCCCTAGATCCTCCCATAGATGGGTCCCCAGAGTATGTCCAACCCCCTAACGTAGTATAAGTATCGGAACCCAGTCCTTAGGACTTCAGATTACACCTGGACGAAACTCTGCAACATGTATCCTAGAACTTCGACATTCTTTATCGTCTAGAAGATGGAAGAATCTCCCTTGGGGTCAAGGAGTGACTGCCCTGTTCAAACAGGCACCAAAGAAGCATCTTGCCTGCATTTCCAAGGCTCCCGCCTGATTTGCAACTGAGGACACGGACTTCCAGACTTCTCAGAGGCCGACACAAGATCCCAGCAAAGCTGAGACCCGCAGCCCTCTCGAGTGATGTGAAACCGGAACTCTTGGACACAGTGCACATTTTCTAGTGTATCGACTTCCTGAGCTTTCCTGAAGTTGAGCATTTGGGGTACTTGTAGTCCAAGCCCTTAGCACCATGTGCACCGAAGATTGTGGGCCTACACTCCACGAGTGTTCCGTGAGCCCGCTCCATCTATTTCTGCTCGAGGCCCCTTTGCGATCCCTGGTCCGTCGACTGGTGGGTACCCACAAAGGTAACTCTTTTGTTTCTTGGGCTTTCCTGGTTGCTCCAGATGTGCTCTGACTCTCCTCCAAAGGGTGAGTCCCTCTGACCTTGCTGGTCTGCACCGAAGCCAATCTCTGCTTTCTGCGTGGGTTGCTGTTGCCAAGGCTTGTTGGGTTCAATCTGGAAACCGCCACCTCAGCACTCGACATCCTTTGTGGGACAGCTCAAATCCAGCTCCTGGTCATCGTCAACGCCTCCTGGTCCTCGTGACTTAAGAGTCAAGCTTCACCTTCTTCACCTGAAATCACCCGACATCGGTTGACCCAGACTCTGTCCCTCTGCTTTCAGGTTCTTCAGATCTCCAATCCACCCTTGGATCCACCCAGACACTTTTCACTTGGTCGCATGCAGCACTTTTCAGCAGCTGCCATTGAAATCGACAACGAAACGCGACATGAAAAGACACCTATGCACTCGGATTTCCCTCGGTGAGGTAACTCGAGTACTCTGATGCTCCCTTGGGCATTCACTCTAGAACCTCCTAGTTCTAAAGGGGTTTGCTCCAAGTCTTCTTCTAAGTGTCCTTAATCTGTAATTTTCCAACCGCGACTTTCCCCATAGAAGTTAATAGTGATTTGCGGCTGTGTTTAGACACTGCACGTGTCCCCAGTGGGTCTCGGTGTCCCTAACTTGGGTGGTTCCTGATGACCCCAGTGGTTCTAAAGGCTCTAGGCCTTGTATCTATGTCAGTCGTGGTCCTTATACCACTTTCCTAATATATGGTTTGGTACGCCCCTAGGGCTCAACATATACTGTGGTAATTTACTGAGTGCTAAATTAGATTACTGAATGTACTTTAGCCGCTAGCCTCATAAAGAGACTAGAGTGATGTGTTTAGAATAAATACATATATTTTATATATATATATATATATACCTGGTGTGGTTCTCCTTTCATTTGGTCATTCATGAGATTAAAGACTGGTAAAACAAGCTGCTTTACATTCCTTCAAGACTTTGAATTGGGTCCTGGAATGTAGCAGGGCAAGGGTCTAAGCTGCATAACCCGGAGTGGGGAGAGTTGATGGATAGCTATGACTTGTGTATGTTCCAAGAGACCTGGCTCCTATTTCCTCCTGTTAGGGTAGGCGTTGCGTAATTCTATACACCGGCAGTGCAGGGTCTCAGGGGAAGACCCTCGGGGAGGCTGTGTATCTGGGTCGGCGCGCACTTGGGGTGCTCAGCGAAGGTAATAGACATCCATTGCCCGGATATTCTTTGCACTGTACTTAACTTTCTGGATGGATTGATACTGGCCATAATTAATATGTATCTACGCCCCTCATCACACCAGTTGGGCTTATCTATTTTAGAGGCCCTCCGTATCTCATTTCCCTCATCGTATCACAAAATTATCGGCGTTGATTTTAATTGCCATTTTGAACCGCTACCTGGGATCCCCTCAGTAACTGTGGACGAGGATGACATCTGGCTTATTCCGAAATGCATTATGTATCCGGTAAAGTGTTTATCGCCTTTGGCCCTTATGATTAACAAACTGGTTGTAACATACTCGCTTAGGGTCTGCAATGGCTGACGTCCCGGGCACAAGCTCCTTTAATAGACCAGAGAAAAGCACGACCATTGATTACATCCTGGTTAATGTAGAATTCTGGTCCCGACTGAGAGCCTTTTCTGTTATCCCAAGGGTCGATTGTGACTATAACTTACTGTCACTAGAGTTAATTAAAACTATGGGCCACCGAAACGAATCGGGACCAGTTGAGCCCATTACCAATCTGAACCTGGTTACAGCGGCGCATGGCAGATGCATTAGGTGGGTAAAGGTCGCGCTAGCTCCTGATAAGCTAGCTGAGATATAGAACCTTGTTGCAAGCTCCTTAGTAGAGGTTTGCGATCTCTTGAGCCCCAATTGTGATCAGCCCCATCTCCTGGCTTTACAGTGTATTCATAATAAGCTTCTTGTTACTCTAGCCGATTATTTTTATTTTACTGATAGCAAGAGGCCATGGGTAAAAAAGCGTGATCATTGGTTTAATAAAAACTGCAGGGTGGATAAAAACAACCTTATAAATGAGGTAAAATCGGGGTCCCAGTCAAGCATCAGAAATGCTAGGCAAATTTATAAAAGAATGATCATGGAGGCCAGGTCGGAGTGGGAGGTGGTAAGGTGGGAAAGCATTAAAGAAGCCTTGGACGATCGAGACTACAGGTCCTTTTGGAATCTAGTTCATGCAGGGTCGGCAGAGGGGCCGTCTGCTATCATTCCTAATCTCAGCGAAGAGGCTTGGCTAGCCCACTATAGGCCCCTCTATTCACTCATAGACCCTGCATCTCCAGTAGATCTCGCTATCCAACAGTGCACACCGGAACTAGCTTCCCAAGAGGGCTCGTGTTTTGATTGCCCACCCTGCACCCTGCTTGAAATTCAGGCGGCCCTCAGAAGTCTGACCATGGGAAAAGCACCGGGCCTAGATAGGATCCCTGGTGACCTATACCTGAGCGAACAGAAAGTTTGGGCCCCCTACCATTGGCTATACTTCAACGCCATCCTACAGGGCATGGAGATTCCGCCAACCTGGTTGGGCACAGAAATTATACCCATCCATAAAAAGGCTTCCCCTCTTGACCCGGCCAACTACCTCCCCATTAGTTTGATCGACGTCCTCCAGAAATTATTTGCCCGCCTCTTACTAACAAGGTTGCAGAGTTGGATGGACGAACATCACATCCTAACCTCCCTACAGGCGGGCTTTCGTGCAAAGGTTTCCACTATCGACCAACTGTTTAGATTACAGTTAATCGATTGGAAGATGGTCTCCCTGGCGGCGGGCAGTTTTTATTTGATTTTCGTGGACCTTCAGTCCGCATTTGACCTGGTCCAGAGGGATAAGCTTTAGGCAATACTGCTAGAGATGGGTGCCCCGGCCTACCTGTGCCATTTATTTAGACGTATGCACCAAGGTACATATGCAAGGGTGAGGTATGGGAGGAATGGGGAGTTGTCGGCTCCGTTCCCGGTGGAAAAGGGAGTGAGGCAGGGGTGCGTGCTGGCCCCCACACTCTTCTCCCTTTTCCTCAATGGGCTGATTGAACATCTACTGGGAGCGAGAGACCTAGACTCCCCAAATTTAGCAGGGCGCAAGATACCTGCCCTAATGTTCGCTGATGATACCCTCTTATTATCAAAATCGTCTACGGGCTTTCAGCAAACATTAGAGGCATTCTGCTCCTTTTGTAGACTGAGGAACTTGGAGATTAATCTCTCAAAAACTAAGTCCATGGCCTATAAAACCAAATTATCCAATTGTCCCCACCCCCACCTTGAGGGAACAGTGTTGGATCGAGTGTCTACCTTTGACTATCTGGGGGTTACACTAAATGATAGAATGGATTGGGGGCCTCACATGGCTAAGGCTAACCTGAAGCTGGCCCAATTATCTGGCGGTATCCTAAAGGTCTTTAACGAGACCTCTCTCAAACAGTTGGGTCCGCCCGTGGAAATCTAGAAAGCCCAGGCGAGAGGGGGTGCGCTGCATGGTGCAGACCTATGGGGCCATGCCAGCGCCGCCCGTCTAGCCCTTACTGAGAACAGTTTTATCAGGCCTCTTCTGAGACTTCCCCCGAGCACCCACTTGACCCCCCTACGGATGGTTCTAGGATTGGTACCTATTCAGGAGATTGTTTTAAATCATCCACTGTTGTACTGGAGACGACTTTGGTCCACCCCAGGGCTCATAAGCTAAAGGGAGGACCTAAGGGATCTTCTGTCTAGAAGGGGTGTGGGGAAAATCCCCTGGCTAAACCATAATAAGCACCTTTGCCAGGCTATTGGAATGGGGGATATGTGGTCCTCCCCAGAGGAGACTTGTGCTTTGATCTCCAAGAAATCGTTGAGCTTGGTACTCAAGCGTCATCGAATGGCTCTCACACTATCTAACTCCTCTATGGGTAGGTTGACCAACACCTTCCTGGATATTAAGGGCCATCCCTTCTTTGAGAAGTTTTTGGATGATATCCAGCCCCCTCTGGCTAAGAAACTATATATCCAGTTCAGACATGGTTCATTACCTCTCAGGGCTGTAACACACAAGTGGTCAAAAGACCCAAGTACACCGAGTTCTTGCCCGGGGTGTGAGGGTAGCAGTGAGACAGATCTGCACGTTCTGCTCTTCTGCCACTCCTATTCTAGGGCAAGAGCCAAATGGATCATTCAATTTTGTAAGGCCAGGGGTCTTAGGGATTACAGGGAGGCTTTCAGAATCCTCAAATATGACACCACCCCACTGACAGTGTTTGCAATTGCCAGATTCCACCTGTCCATGTGGAATTCAAGGTGTGAAAAATTAAAAATCGGATGCCCCCAATCTAGCGCACCTGTAGTAACAGAAATATTGTAATCTATGAGGCTTCCCACAAAAAATGTCGAGGGATCGTCCAGTGTGAGCGCTATTTTAAAGTATACTGATCTTTTCTATGTCTGTACTTTTTTAACCTTTTAACCACTGATATGGAGTTAGTATGTCTTAAATTTGTAATGCACTATTGCCTAAAGTTTTATATTTTTATCTGTAATTGTGTATTTATGTCTTTTTATGGTTTTTAACCGATAATAAAAGCTTTGACTGACTGACTGACAAGACTTAGCCTGGAGGCTGCTCTCCACACCTACACTAGGATAGCTTTCTATATAGGTTGTCTTTAAACCTACCATCAATAAGGGTCGTTTGGACTGGTGCACGGTGCCCATTAGAATAGTGGACAGCATATGCCTGGCCAACTTCTCACAGGGAGATTTTATATTTAGTTTTTAAAACTCCAGATAGCTGTTGGTGCTTTAATGTGGCCATTTCAAGATGCCGGTCCCACCTCATATCGTTCTGTAGTATAATCCCCAGGTATGTGAAGGTGACGACTTGTTCTAGGGGGCGGTCGTTAATGCATGAATTTTGTTTTGGAGACGTTAATTTCCAGACTCCGTAGTAAGCAAAACTCCTCAAAACGTTTCAATGCTCGCTGAAGACCATTTGCAGTTTTCGAAATGATTAATGTATTGTCAACGGACATTAAAATCTGGATTTTTACACCAGCTAGACCTAGGGTGTCAGTTGGGGTAGACTCTAAGAACTTTTCAATTTCATTGATGAACAGGGAAAACATTGTGGGCGCATTAATGCAGCCTTGGCGCACGCCTTTCTCCATGGGAAAAAATTATAAAAAACAATTTGATGGACAGAATGTAGATCAATGTCTTACATTCACCCCAGTACAAGGATCTGGGCCTAAATCCATCGTTTTTTGCACTCCACATCACCCTGGGTCAGATAATGGCTTTATGCAAATCAGCTCTGACCCTGTGCCCCATGGGAACAGTCCAGTCCGAACTACAACAGCTATATCTTTCCCAGACCGGAATCAAGCATCCGAGGACCGGACCGGTTTCGAGGTAACACCTCAATCAGCCCGGCTAGCTTGACTCCAGTGGTGTGGAGGCTCTGGGACCCACGTCTGAGCTACCCCAGTGCACTCAGGGAGAAAATTACAAAAAACAATTTGATGGACAGAATGTAGATCAATGTCTTACATTCACCCCAGTACAAGGATCTGGGCCTAAATCCATCGTTTTTTGCACTCCACACCACCCTGGGTTAGATAATGGCTTTATGCAAATCAGCTCTGACCCTGTGCCCCATGGGAACAGTCCAGTCCGAACTACACAGCCATATCTTTCCCAGACCGGAATCAAGCATCCGAGGACCGGACCGGTTTCGAGGTAACACCTCTCATCAGCCCGGCTAGCTTGACTCCAGTGGTGTGGAGGCTCTGGGACCCACGTCTGAGCTACCCCAGTACACTCAGGGAGAAAATTACAAAAAACAATTTGATGGGCAGAATGTAGATCAATGTCTTACATTCACCCCAGTACAAGGATCTGGGCCTAAATCCATCATTTTTTGCACTCCACACCACCCTGGGTTAGATAATGGCTTTATGCAAATCAGCTCTGACCCTGTGCCCCATGGGAACAGTCCAGTCCGAACTACACAGCCATATCTTTCCCAGACCGGAATCAAGCATCCGAGGACCGGACCGGTTTCGAGGTAACACCTCTCATCAGCCCGGCTAGCTTGACTCCAGTGGTGTGGAGGCTCTGGGACCCACGTCTGAGCTACCCCAGTACACTCAGGGAGAAAATTACAAAAAACAATTTGATGGACAGAATGTAGATCAATGTCTTACATTCACCCCAGTACAAGGATCTGGGCCTGAATCCATCGTTTTTTGCACTCCACACCACCCTGGGTTAGATAATGGCTTTATGCAAATCAGCTCTGACCCTGTGCCCCATGGGAACAGTCCAGTCCGAACTACACAGCCATATCTTTCCCAGACCGGAATCAAGCATCCGAGGACTGGACCGGTTTCGAGGTAACACCTCTCATCAGCCCGGCTAGCTTGACTCCAGTGGTGTGGAGGCTCTGGGACCCACGTCTGAGCTACCCCAGTACACTCAGGGAGAAAATTACAAAAAACAATTTGATGGACAGAATGTAGATCAATGTCTTACATTCATTTCTCCATGGGAAAGCGGTTGGTTACAGTGCCCTGAGTGCCCCAGTGAATTTGGGCAAAATTGCCCTCGTGGAGTCTAACAATAAGGGAAAGCAGTTCAAAAAGCATCCCCAACTCCTGCAGCACTATCCATCATTTCCTACGGGGCACGAGGTCAAAAGCTGACTTGAGATCAACAAAAGCAGCGTATAGGTTGCCCATGCCTAGGACCACCGACCTCCAGTATACTAATTGGAACTTGAACACCTGATTAGTTGTGCTCATCAATTTAGTCTTGGACCTTGTTTAAGACTAACCGCCCTATTATTTTTTGCAGGGAGTCTATCAGGCAGATGGGTCTATAGTTGCCTGGGAGGGATTTGTCCCCTTTATTTAAAACGGGGATAATCTCCACCCCCTTCCAGGAATCGGGCACCGGTTCGCCTCGGGCAATTGCATTTCCTACTAGAACAATATGCGGGCACCACTTTTGCTTGTGGACTCTATCTAGTTAGTTTGTGTGTTCAACTATGGTTTAAATGTGTTTCAGTTAGACTATCCTAATTTCTTTTTTTGTTTGGTTGAACCCTCCCCTACGCCAACGAAAGGGTGGAGTGTGGGTTTCTGTTAGGGGACTCTCATCTAAGTCTTAGCCCAGAAACTAGTGCTGGCTTCCTTCGGGGGAGGGTGCCTTGTTCTCCCTACTTGTTAGGCTTCCCAGGCAAGAGCGCTTTCTCTCTCAATTCTCAACTTACGCCTCTCAGTGCTGCCTGCTGTTCTTCATGGTACGGGTTGACCTCGAGCTCACTCCCTGATGCTTCCCCCGCAGTCTGAGCATACCCTGGGAGAATATATGCTATGGCTCCCCCATCAGCGTCAGACCACGGAGGTCTGGGACCCCTATATTCCCCTCCTCTGGGTGGTTTCCTTCTCCAGAACTGCTATGAACCTCCCTCTGACTGGGAGGGGGCTGGCTTCAGGGGAGTTGGTTGGTCTGGAGGTCTCCCTACCATAGGTCTGGTGGCTTGTTGCCCGGTGTATGCCCACCGCCCCTCTGACCAGGGGATTGGTGTAACCTAGCGCAGGGGCAGCTGTGATGGCAGACATCAGAGAGAGCACTTCCCTGCCGGTGTATGGTGCGGCGGTGGGTGCGGATGCCTCGATTACAAACTTGTGGATGGCCTTTCAGGACGGGGCTACCTCGAAGATGACCCAAAGTCCTAGTAGGGCCTCCTGTGTAGCCCTCCTTTGACCTGCATATCTGGTCTGTATGTGTGTTCTTGTGTGCTCTATTATGTTCGTATTGAATGTCCCCCTTCAGGCATGGATATGCATATGCCTTGGTATGGGCATGCCGCTCACTGAAGTGTTTCTCTAGCTTCCGAGCCTACGTAAGGAACTTCGCTCCCATGTATCTAGTGGTGTCTCCCTGATGGATTTAGGAGACTTGTTAAGGAGTTTATGAAATGATGACTTTCTCGAGTTTTAAATCATTACAAATGCTACTCTGATTGTGGAGAATCTGTGTACCGTGGGTTGTACCGGCAACAATCTGCTGTTTGTGAGCTCTATTTAAGAAAATAACTAACAATTGACAAAGACAAATGCAATTAGATATTAACGACCTCTAAGAAGGTGCAATGGTTAGTGCAGAACAGCCCAAGTGGATTTTTAGCAGCAAAATAAAAAATATGGAATTCTGATTTGTGGAAAAGAATGATTAATATTTCATAAACGCATAAACTTACCAACAGGACATAACATTTAAGCATAATTTACAATTGCAATTGTCCAAAAATCTTCGCCCTCTCCTAGCGCCTACTGCCCAAGGAGCGGGGACACTCTGTGTGGTCCACTGCAAGTGAGCTTGACAATCCATCAGTATCAGCTCCGGGACAAAAATAGCAACGATCTGTGCATAGAAAGAGGAACAACCTGACAATTATCGGCCTTCCCTGGCCAAACACAAGCTACACCTTATTCACCAAGGTGCACATTTTCCTAACTTCTGTAATACACCATATATCACACCTAGGACCTTTGTGTACCATCTGTGTAACATTCAGCAGCCCAAGCGAGAATAAATAAGTGACCCTATATCACACTCAGGGCGTACCATCTGTGTAACATTCAGCAGCCCAAGCGAGAATAAATAAGTGACCCTATATCACACTCAGGGCGTACCATCTGTGTAACATTCAGCAGCCCAAGCGAGAATAAATAAGTGACCCTATATCACACTCAGGGCGTACCATCTGTGTAACATTCAGCAGCCCAAGCGAGAATAAATAAATGACCCTATATCACACTCAGGGCGTACCATCTGTGTAACGCTCAGGTATCCAAGCGAACTAAACTACAAACTACCTCCACCTTCGCTAGCATGCTGACTAGGAAAAAAGTGATTTAAAGCCTTTTCCTAGTTTACCACTCACCACATGCTGGGACGAAGGATCATATGCAGTCTCTTACCCTGTGACAGCGGCCTCCGGATGGACCTATGCCCCGCGGATTCAGCAGAACCTTTGACCAATCATGGTGTCTGCTCACCGGTCTTGTTGCGTAGATGTGAATCAGATTGAGAAGGGGTCCTTATCCTTCGGCAGCAGTCGGACACTTTAAATCAATCTCTCATTGCTGGCTTTCCAAAATGTTGCTCGGTTATAAATGTACCTTGAAAAAATGAAAACAACAAAAGGCTTTTGGCAAAACAGGAACAAGTTGGTTTAATTAAATGCAGCAGCCAGGAGAACATCAAAAGAGTCATGTCTGAAGACAGTCTCAATGTACAGAAGTTTTTGCCAGTATTTTATACAGCTCTTGGGGTATAACAAAGCCATTACACTTTTTTGTAAAGCATGTAGACCCGGGCCTATTCATGAACCATAAATACAGCCATCTGATAAGGGGGACACAGGTGCCTCTCAGCCCTGCCAAGTACCACGCATCAGGCTTTAGACTAATGCATTTCAGTGTGGTGGTCCGCATCACCGCAATGAAATGCAAAGTCACATATCATAGCACCTCCTCAGCTGTCAAGCTGAGAGTGCGCTATCATTAGCACTGAGCAAAACGTGGTCCGTGCTATTTGCAGCCAGGGGGCTGGCTCGGCAACAGGCCTCCTTAGCTCCATTCGCCCACACCGCGGCAGGCATGAGATTTAGTTAACCATGTGTCAGGTAGGGTCTGCTGCAATAAATGATTTCTGCCCAATGGCATGCTCCGAAAAAGATAAAGGCGGGGCCACAGTGAGAGCAGGCAGCAGATACGTTTTTTTAAAGTTTCGGCAGGTGCACAGAGCTGCTCGCACCACTAGTGTTTGCTGCACCAGTTTGTTCCTGCATCCTCCTTTGAGTAATCAGGCGGCATGCAGGCGTGGAGAATAGATTCAGCTGACCAGATGGACCTCAGCTGCCGGACTCAGAGTGTGCTGCCTTGTGCTGCAGCTGCCTTTAAAGAATGCTGCCCCATGTGAGTCACTGGCTTGGACTGCGGCTCGCTAGTTAGTGGTCACTCTGGTAATAATTTTTTTATTATTAAAACTTGTATCGCGCATGAATCATCCCCAAACGGATCTCTCGGCGCCTTAGCTGCGCACTACCGGTAACTTATGACGGGTAGGCCCCAAAAAAGAGCAGCAGATGACACACACACATGCGTGCGTACGCATGCACCCACACCCACACACGCACCCACACCCACACACGCACCCACACCCACACACACACACACCCACACACACACACCACACATTGGCAACAGCTTTTCTGATAGATACATCTTCCAGTCGATTCCTCATCTTGTGAATATCCCCTTGCGTCAGCAACATTCGGAAATTATTTTTGTAGCTTCGCACCGACGTGGAAGACGTCATAGAGACACGGTATCGCGCGCGACTCCACTGACGTCACCGACACCATAATAGGCCCACGCCGGCGTGATGACATCAGTTCCCTTTTTTCCACGTCGTCGACGCTAACGGTTTTCAAGGGATTGTCTGTAGCTGTTACTCTGTGATTTTTCTCTGTGTTTTATTGTCTTCTGTCGAGATGTCGTAGAAGAAGACCGGATGCCAGGGGATCTTCTGCAGGATCCGGTGGGACGGGAACATGTGGAGACGTCCCTGCGTAATTATCTGGACCTGAACTGGGAAGTGGGTGATAGCCCTTTTGCGATCAAATGGGATGCCCTTAAGGCAGTCGTGCGGGGCGCTTGTATGGGTCTGACATATGGGGTTCGCAAACAGCTGCTCCGTGATCTCGCGAGTGCTGAGGAGCGCCTCAGCCACTGCCAGTCCTTATCGGACCCGGATGGGTCGAACATGGACTCTGAGCGGACAGCCCGAGAAGGCGTCCATGATATCCTAAACCGGCTGGATAGATTCACTCTTGGTCGATATCGCCAACGCCTTCACCGTGAGGGGGACAAGTCGGGCCGATTGCTGGCCTGGATTCTCCGAAGAGAATCGGCCCCTGCGCGGATTGTTGCGTTGAGAAATCCCGCTGGGGTCCTAGTACACTCGGAACGGGACCTTCTTGCGGTGCTCCGCACACATCTGCAGAAAGTCTATACTGCTGACCCCCTGGTGACAGAGGCGTCCTATCAGCCATACCTCCGGGATTTGCCCCTCCAGACCCTCTCTAAAGAGGATGCTGAGGACATGGATACCCCGGTGACGCTTCATGAGGTCAAGGTGGCGGTGGCCGCCCTGCCGAAGGCTAAGTCGCCGGGTGGAGACGGTTTTCCACCAGAGTTTTACCAGGCGTTTGTTGATACTCTCGCGCCCCATCTCTTGCAGGTTTACCATGAAGCGATGGTGCGAGCTGCGCTCCCGCCCACCATGCAGCAGGGTGAGGTCTGCATGCTCCTGAAACCGGGTGGGGATGACTGTGATCCTACGGCCTACCGGCCGATCACTTTAATCAACACCGACGCCAAAATTCTTACTAAGATCTTGGCCACCCGGCTGGCTCCGCATATGACACACTTGGTTCATTCTGATCAGTGCGGGTTCATTCCGGGCCGCAACACCGCCATGAATCTCCGGCGTCTAAACCACGTTCTACATGAGGTGCGCGATAGGGAGGATCCTCAGGTCCTGGTCTCGATAGACCTGGCTAAAGCTTTCGATACAGTTAGCTGGGGGTACCTATTGGAGGTGCTTCGGTTAGCGGGGATGGGGCCCCTTTTCTGCACCTGGATTCGGATCCTTTATAGTGCGCCCACGGCCAGGGTCAGGCTCGGAGCGGCCCGCTCGGAGGAGTGGAGGTTGGGCAGGGGCACCCGTCAGGGGTGCCCCCTGTCACCGCTCCTGTTCGCTCTGGCGATTGAGCCCCTCGCAGTGACACTACGCGCGGAGATGGCACCCTGGGGAATACGAGTGGGGGATGTGGTACACCTGGTTTCGCTTTATGCGGACGACGCATTGTTCTACCTGACCTCCCCGCGGGAGTCGCTGCCGATCCTGTTACGCCACTTGGAACGCTTTGGTGCAGCTTCTGGGCTGCGTCTTAATCCTGAGAAATCCCTGATCTTTCCCCTTGCGGGATGCGGTGAAGACCCTCGTGTGGGTTTCCCGCACCTGGGGCTGCGGTGGGAGATGGAGGCCTTCCGCTATTTGGGTATTCAGGTGGCTGTCTCTGATGAACAATTGCTGGCCCGCAACGCCGACCGTGTGCTCAGTTCCCTACAACAATCTGTGTCCTTTTGGAATACGCTTCCTCTCTCCCTCATGGGACGATTGGCCGTCTCAAAGATGGTGATGCTGCCTAGAATATTGTATATCCTACAGAATACCCTCTGTCCTCTTCCCCCTCGAATCTTCAACAAGCTTAACACGATGCTTACCTCCCTGCTTTGGGCAGGTAAACGCAGCAGAGTTGCGCTGCGCACGATGGTCAGGCGCTGGGAGGAGGGGGGCTTGGAGGCCCCACGCTTTGATCTCTACTATTACGCGGCCCAACTTATACCGGCTGCGCGCTGGTTCGCGGGCGCGGAAAATTGGGAATTGCAACTCCTGGCTGGTAGCGCAGATGAGAGGGCGTTGCAATTGGCTCTGATGCGTGGCAGAGGCGCGGATGGCAACCTGCCGTATATTGTTCGGCATACTGCGGGGATCTGGCAGCGAGTGGTGGAAAGAGTGCTGAGACGGGCCCCTTTTCATAGGGAGCTGCCGATATGGATATTGGCACCGGTCGCTCTAATGGAAGAGCACATGTCGTTTCGGGAATGGCGTGAGGGCGGCTGCGACACATTGGCAGACTTATATCCGGACGAGTCCTTTGTGACCCTGGAGAGAGCTGTTGAGGCCTTCAGTCTTACAGGGGGCCAATACCTTCACTATGGGGGCCTGCGGGACATGGCGAGAGCGACGTGGCCACAGTTCCCTGAGGCGCCCCAGGTGTCCCATACTTTGAATATCTTGCTATCGTGCGGCGCGGGACGGCGATTGATAACGCTTTTCTATACAGCGATGAGAAGCGACTCGGCGCCTCCGGTGTCTCCGTCCTGGGCGGCGTGGGAGGCAGATTTAGGGGTTGCCTTGGACCCGGGACAGCGGAGGCGGATAGGGACGCTCACCAAGAAGGTATCGTGTAACGCACGTTTCAAATTAATCCATTTTAATTTCATGCACCGCACTTACGTAACCCCAGTTGCTCTGCGCCGTATTGCGGCGGATAAATCGGATGCCTGTCCTCGGTGTGGTTCAGCAGGAGCCGGATTTCTCCATCTAGCTTGGGAGTGCCCGCTAGTCGGGGACTTCTGGAGGGTAGTGGTGGCCTACATCCGGAGGGTCACGGGACTGCGGCTTGACCTGTCCCCGATCCATTGCTTGTTAGCCCTGGTCCCCAAACCTAAGAAGAGGAATCTGTCATATAAAATGCTGCAGCTGCTCTTAGTGCTGGCTAGACGGCGGGTGGCTATAACCTGGATGGGGCAAAGGGCGCCAGATATGGCATTATGGCTTCGGGATGTGGGGGAATGGACATTGGCTGAAGAAACGCACATGCAGCATACGCGTAGGGATGAGCGGCTACAGGAGGACTTACTTGCATGGCGTATGATGTGTGCGGTGGGGTCGGCTGACAGCGACTCCGATGCTACTAGTGCTGCATTGTTCTCGTCCGAGGAATCGGGACCTGAGGAAGGGGTGGCGGGGGAAGGGGAGGGAGAGTAGGGGCTGGGGTACTACCCTGATGACTACGCACATGTTCCTTATGTCAGTTTCTGTACTTGCACTGTATCCCGTGGATCTGATTCTTGCGTTTCCTGTTCTATCTGCAACTGTTGGAGCCGGGCTGGGGGGGTGAACAGCGTACACATGTATTTTCTGTACTTTGATGCCAATTTTGGGGAGGGAACGTATTGTTTATTCTGTTGAAACAATAAAGTTTTTTTTTCTTCACCCTTAAAAAAAAATATTCTGACGGAGGTCCTTCGTTCACCTTCCTCTGTAATTGAACCAATGCTGCCATTCAATGATGCTTTGGCTGAGCCAATCTATGAGTGTGGAAGAAACCTCTGTCAGCCCCTGCTGTTTCAAGGGCGGTTGCGAGGAGATATAGGGTGGCTCCTAATGACCCTGACTTTTTATCAACACACCCCCTGCCTGAAAGTTTAGTTGTGCAGGCTGCCTGCTCTAAGAAGTCTGCGGGGGCTTTTCCGCAGGTTCCTGGAGAAAAAGAGTCGAGAAAGCAGGATCAGGCAGCTAAGAAAGTCTTCTCCTCAGCCAGCATGGCATTAAAATCTACTAATGTGACTTGCCTGATGGGACCCTGATGGATTCTGTAAAACAGTTAGTGCCCAAGATTCCTGAAGGGGATAGAAAGGACTTTCAGGAGGTTATATCGGACACTCAGGCTGCAGCAAGGCAGGTAATCCAGAGTGGGCTGGACACGGCAGATTCGGTGGCGAGAGTCAAGGGCTCTTCGGTGGCCACTAGGAGAGCTGCGTGGTTAAAGTCGTCAGAGTTCTCAACAGATGTACAGTCTGCCTTGATGGATTTACCCTTTGATTGGTCTGGACTGTTTGGGAAGAAGGCTGACGCTGCTTTGGAGCATTCTAAAGACAGCAGAGCGACGGCGAAGTCATTGGGCCTTCAGACAAGAGGCACATTTGGGAAGCGCTTCAGAGGATTTGGCAGGTCTTCCTTTCGAGCCTACAAACAATCTCAACAACAGCCACAGCAGCAGCAGAATACACTGTACAAGTCTTATAGGGGCAGATAAAGAGCTCGTCCCAGAGGTCGTCAAGCCTCCTCCTCTTCTTCCCCTTCCCAGCCCCCTGCCAACACAGCAAAGCAGCCCTAGATCCGCCATTCCGGATCATGTGGGCCCATTCGGGGTTCAGCTTACCCATTCCCTACGAGATTGGGAATTGATTACATCAGATCTTTGGGTTCTCAATCTCGTGGAAAATGGGTATGCTCTTCCTTTTCGGGATTTCCCCCCAAATTACCCTCCTTGCCAGGGTTTTTGTTCGGAGGACCACCTGCTTCTCCTGCAGGAAGAAGTCCTGCCACTGTTCAGAAAGGGTGCGATAGAGGTGGTTCCGGAGCAGGAGAGGGGTCAGGGATGCTACTCCCGGTATTTCCTGATCCCCAAAAAGGATGGCAGACTTCGTCCAATCCTGGACCTCAGGATTTTTAACCTCTATCTCAAACAGGAGAGGTTCAAGATGCTCACCCTTGCGCAGGTTCTTCAGGCGCTGTTTGAAGAAGACTGGATGGTGTCGATTGATTTACAGGATGCGTATTTTCATATTCCTATCCTGAAGTCGCACAGGAAGTATCTCCGTTTCACGGTTGGGTCGCAACACTACCAGTTTGCGGTCCTTCCATTTGGTCTTACTACTGCGCCTCGAGTCTTCACCAAGGTGATGGCAGTGATGGCTGCACATCTCAGAAGGTCGGGATACCTGTATTTCCGTATCTGGACGATTGGCTGATCAAGGCAGAATCTCCAGAGATAGTGCTCCATCATCTGCAAGAGACAACTCAGTTGTTGCACAGGTTGGGTTTTTCAATAAATGTGCCCAAGTCTCACCTGGTGCCCTCCCAGCGCAACCTGTTCATAGGTGCGGTACTGGACGCTACTGTGTGTCGTGCATTCCCTCCTCCTCAAAGGATTCACGACATACAGGAAATGATTCCTTTATTTCACAGTGGAGCTGTTGTTCCAGTCCTGAAGGTCCTTCGTCTGCTCGGTCTGATGGCTTCTTGCATTCTGTTCGTCAACCATGCACGCTGGCACATGAAGGCGCTCCAGTGGTGCCTCCTCAGGCAGTGGTATCAGCACAACAGAGATCTCAGGGAGTCAGTCAGGATCTCAAGGGAAACTGCGGCGGATCTGTCTTGGTGGAGCGTGGAGAGCAATCTGTCACAAGGAAAGCCTTTTCAACTACCTCCATCGGTGGCCACAGTGATAACGGATGCATCCACTCTAGGCTGGGGTGCTCATCTGGGGGATCTGGAGGTCAAGGGTCTTTGGTTTCCAGAGGAAAAGTTGCTTCACATCAACCTTCTAGAGTTGCAGGCCATATGTTTAGCGCTCAAGGCCTTCCTCCCTTCCCTTCGCGGTCGGTCAGTTCAAGTCCTGACGGACAACACCACCGCGATGTGGTATGTTAACAAGCAGGGAGGAGTAGGGTCGCAGTGTCTCTTCAGAGAGGCTCTGCGTCTCTGGTCCTGGGTTCAGGACCATCAGATTTGTCTGATGGCAAATCATCTGGACGGGGTTCTGAACGTACGTGCAGACAGTCTCAGCCGGCAGTTCTCGGCCGACCACGAGTGAAGGCTTCACCCGGAGGTGGTTCGTCACGTCTTCCGGACGTGGGGAACTCCTCAGGTGGACCTGTTTGCCACTCACGAGAATGCTCACTGCCCGTCATTCTACAGTCTCCAGTTTCCGATGCAAGGAGCACTGGGGGACGAGTTTCAGTTGAGTTGGGACTCGCAACTCCTTTATGCGTTTCCTCCCATACCCTTGATTCCTAAGGTTCTGAGGAAGATTCGCCAAGACCGGGCCCAAGTTATATTGATCGCCCCAGATTGGCCAAGAAGGGTGTGGTACACAGATCTTCTTCACCTCTCCTCGTGCTCGCCGCTCTGTCTCCCTCACAGGGCAGATCTCCTCTCACAGATGGAGGGGCAGGTTCTACACCCCACCTCCAGACCTTACACCTTCATGCCTGGAGATTGAACTGGGCAATCTGAGTTCCTTTTCTCTCCCACACGATGTGGTTGATGTCATTTTGTCGGCCAGGCGTGACTCCACTAAGTCTATCTATTCTTATAGCTGGTCTAAATTTGTTACTTGGTGTGGGGAGAAGTCCTTTGACTCTTTAAGGGCTCTTGTGTCCAATATACTTCAATTTGCACTTTCTTTGGCCCAGCAGGGTTTTGCGGTGGCAACTATCAAAGGTTATTTATCAGCCTTATCGGCTTTCCTTTGTTTGCCGGACCAGCCCTCTTTATTTAAATCTCCTGTCGTATTACGATTCATTAAGGGCCTTACAAATAAATTTCCTCCAACACCTTTTATTGTTCCTCAATGGTATTTGAACCTTGTGCTTACGTTTTTGATGGGTTCGCCTTTCGAACCATTGCACAAGTGTCCCATGAGACTTTTGACTTTCAAGACTGTTTTTCTGGTGGCAATTACTTCGGCAAGGAGGGTAAGTGAGCTGCAAGCTCTTAGTTCAAAGCCCCCGTTTTTTTCCATTCACGCTGATCGAATGGTTCTCAGGACCAGGGCTGCTTTTCTGCCGAAGGTGGTAACTCCATTTCATCTGGGGCAGTCCGTTACCCTCCCTACCTTCTATCCTCCCCCCTCATGCTTCCAAGGAGGAGGAAAGGCTTCCCCGCTTGGTGAGTTTCTACATGGACAGGACGAGAGAGTTCAGGTCGGACGACCAGCTGTTCATTGGTTTTGCTGGCTGCAAGAAAGGGAAGGCGGTCGCCAAGCGCACGCTCTCGAGATGGATCATACTTTGCATCAAGATCAGCTACTCCCTGGCGGGTAAGGAACCTCCAGAGGGTAAAAGGGCTCATTCTACTAGAGCTAAGTCTTCAACATCTGCTCTTTCCAGAGGTGTACCTGTTGAGGATATTTGTAGAGCCGCGACTTGGGCCTCCCTCCACACTTTCGTGAAGCATTACTGCTTGGATACCGAGGTGAGGAGGGACGGCCACTTTGCGCGCTCTGTCCTCCAAGATTTTCTGGTATAGGAGAGTGGACACCCTCCTCCGGGAGTGGGGACTGCTGTGGGAATCCATTCACAAGGTGAGGAATCCACTGGCAGATGTATCTATCATAAGAACAAGTTACTTACCTTCGGTAACGCTTTTTCTGGTACAGTATCTGCCTGTGGATTCCTCACTGACCCACCCGCCTCCCCGTTGTCCACTCTTCTATTCCTGAGTTTATTGTCAAGGACATGTTTTATTTTAACTGCATTTCTGCATTTGCTTCACACTGTGTGTGTTATCTTGGCATTTGTGTACTGTGTATACTGTGTATATATCTACTGTCATTGCTCCGTCCGTGTGCCTCGAAGGCACGGAAAAAAGGGCGAAACTGATGTCATCACGTCGGCGTGGGCCTATTATGGTGTTGGTGACGTCAGCGGAGTCGCGCGCGATGCCGTGCCTATGACGTCGTCGGCGCGAAGCTACAAAAAGAATTTCCTAATGTTGATGACGCAAGGGGATATTCACAAGGTGAGGAATCCACAGGCAGATACTGTATCTACCAGAAAAAGCGTTACCGAAGGTAAGTAACTTGTTCATCCCACAGTCACATTGAAACCGAGAGCCCCACACTGACAGCTGAGATTTCAGCTGTTCTTAAAACTAAGCTCTTAGACTCTTACACACAGCTAGATGATCCCTCCCACCCAATAAAAAATGAGCGTTACATGCTTGAATTCTATTGAAATTAAAGATGTATTGATTTCTACATAGTGTTTAAAGACACAATGTTTTGCCGATGGTAGATGCTGTATGTACGACTACTGTCATCCAATATAATGATGCTCCATGTATTAAACTCAGAAGGATAAGAGCTTTGGCAAAGCCTTTTCAACGTATTGGCTTTGCCAATACTGTAGAGCTACAGCAAAAATAAATAAATAATAATATTAGTGCAAAAAGAGTGTGATGACGTCAATCATCAAGGATTCTATGGCAGCACAGTGTGATGACTTATGAACAGATATATCGTGCCAATTTCTTTTATTTACAATTCCAAAAAGGCAATTACCACCTGAAGCAGTACAATAAAAAAAACACATGTGATTTCTGATATTTATATGTTTCCCTCGCTCGGGGTTGATGGGGAGGTCATCTTGGGTGAATTCGAATGCAATGATACGAGTTTGTTATTACGTGTACACAGAACATGGTGGTCATTGATATCATATTTACAGACATTCTTATTATTATGCGTACATTTTGCCATAGCGTACATCAACATCCTTTTTACCAGCATTTACATTGCTATACATGCATATATCCTGGCGTACATTAACATTGCCTTCACCGAAATTAACAGTATTGCACAAAATAATTGCATCACAGAAATGAGGATTGAGTGCTACTTTCCAACATTGAAGCTTGGAAAATCAGAAAACGTTGAAAATGGGTACAACGCTTTCACTGCTAGCACAGAATGTTTCTTCCGCCATTTTGGGAACATACTGGATTTTCTTATGTTTGCTTTTAGTAGTATGAATTGATGGTAATTCTGGGATCCTTAACTTTCCCAATTTCTTTCCCTAGGACGGAATCCCTTGAAGGTCTTTACTCCCTGATCAGTGCGGCTTTGGATCGTGGCAGGTTGCAAACATGCCGGAGCCCAACATGTCCCCCACAGCAAACATCCCTCCCCCAGTAGAGACGTACACCATGAACCCAGCTGCGGACCCCCGCCGCATGCGTCGCATCATTGCAGAGGATCCGGAGTGGTCGCTGGCGATCGTACCGCTGCTGACCGAGCTCTGCCTTCGGCACATTGTCAATAACTTTGAGAGTAAGAATATTTTCATTTATTGCGTCTACACCAGGTGTCTCCAACTAGTCTATCGCGAGCTAACCAGTAGCTCGCAGAAACCTCCACAGTAGCTCCCAGCCTTGAGTTCATTTTTAACTATGATCTGCAATTAATACGTGCTGTGTTTTCCTTTTAAAGTGAAGGAAAGGCTATGTTTATTTTAAATTATTATCAGTCTACTGCTGTACTCAGATTTATGACCCACGTGGGTCACAGAGGTTCAGACCTGAAGCACTGAAGCATTGACTCTCAACTCAATATTGGAGCCTGGGAACAAAATGATATTTCTGAATGCTTTTAAATGAGATACAATTAAAATGATGAGTTAACTTATTGATTAATTCAGCTCTTCATGTATTTTAATGTTCTCCCTTTTCAAAGAGTAACATTTAAAAACAGCAGGAATCTAGCTGCCAGTGGCTAGTAAACACCATGCCATATATATATATATATATATATATATATATATATATATATATATATATATATATATATATATATATAACTGAAATTTGTAATTTTCTTTTAAATGGGAGAAATTTAAAGTGATGAAAAAGGTTTTTATGAAGCATGATCTAAATGTTTTTCTCTACTTTAAATTAAGCCAATTACATCCTTATATTTAATGAAGCATGTCTCCTTTCTTTAAAATTCTCACATTTAAATAAGTATTTTCCTATTATAAATATGGCACCATATATACAGGCCACTGAGGGTAATATACCTGCTGTTTGAAAAAAAAAATGATATGGGAGAAAATTCAAATGATGAGTTTTCGTAATGCATAAAAACAAAGTTACCTCTTCCGTTGAATTTTCTCCCATTTCAAACTTTTGCATTTATACACAGCAGGCATCTTGCTCCCCGTGGCTGGTAGACAAGCTGCCATATTTATAACTGAAAAATACTGCAATTTTTTTATATAGGAGAAATTTAAAGTGCAGAAAAATATTCCATCAAGTGCCGAAAAATGTTCCTTACAAGGAAAATGTTTGCAGAACATTTTTCTGCACTCAAATATTTTGCCATTTGAATAAAAAAATGGTTGTATGCTTGTGTTATATATGTAACAGTGCCACATATGGTGAAAGGTATGTCCTGTGCTACAAGTATGTACAACACAGGATCTCAGTCAGCAATACACATTTACCCCATTCATTCACACACATGGTCGTACATCCCCATAGACCAAGCTCTCACTGACGCACATGGCAGCCTATCCTAGTACCCCGAGGCACAGTACTTTGTTCAAACACAGTATTGGGCTCCATGGACATTAGGTTTAAAGTCAATGAATCTCGGCGAGGGTGTATCTGGTAACCTTGCACGCGTGGCTTGGCCTTCAGTAGCTCACAACGATTTTAACTGATCAGAAGTTGCTCTCATTACAGAAAAAGTTGGAGAACCTTGGCTTCCACTCATATATGATACTAAAATATGTTTTTTCTTCTTACAGGGACAGTGGGCAACAGGATAATGCACTAAAGCTAACACTTCTCCACTCTGACACTTTTTCCATGTTCTCCCCTGACACTCCTATTTCCTCTCCTTGCTGCCACTTGACAGCAGTCTCTGACCGGAAAGCACGTGTTCATAAAGAGTGGTTATGGGGAGAGAAAGCATTATCAGTGTCGGAGGGAGGGACAATGCCCCTGCTAGTTCAAAACAGTGGTGATGTCACCAGTGTCAGGAAGTAGGAGGAAATTCTAGTCTGACTCTACACAGAGGCTGAGTTCATTCTGTCTTCCAAGCAGCAGTAACATACACTCCTGAAAGTGGACACATCCTCGCCTCTTGGCCTGATTAGAGTTAATTCTCTCCACTGAGTCACGCTGTTGTAGATCTCTATAAGTGGGCAGGTCCTGAATTCTGGGATGATTATAATCAGTTCTCTCAACCAAGCTTCAGTTGCAGACCTGGCCTTCCTGGCTCTTGGCATAATTGAACAAGTAATAATGTATCTGGTATGAGCTCTGTCCAGCTGCAGATTTCTTACCTTAGAATACTCCCCAGGTGTCTTACTGGATCCGTAAAATCTTGAACACTACCCTTACGTGCTGGTATTTGGCATCTAACGACTCCACGTCAGAATCAAAGGGATACTCTGCACCGGCAGTGATGTGCCTAGTAGATCTTAATACAGAGTACAGTCCTTTTGGAGAAGGTTTTCTCACTGCTTTTCCCTTTTTCGATCCAGTGAACCTGACGAAAAGTTGGTCATCCACCCAATGTTTCTTGGTACTGTCTATATAGAAGGGGACTGCCCTCGTAGGGTCTGGCAACCTGAAAAAACAAGATGGTGGAAAGTTACCCCTTAACTGTGTCCAGAGCAAAGCCTAACAGGGCTAAGAACAAAACAAACAATAACACTTCGACAGGGGTGTTATTGTGTTTTTTCGGCGCACCATACCACAAATTTGTCCCAACAGCAGGCACATACAGTTTTTGTTGATGAACACTTGGATGTCAAGATGATGTCACAGATCTCAGGAGGAAGGTTGAAGACCCTCAACTGCCACCGCTCAATCTCCTTGCATGAAAGTGTGCGCAGGTTCGGGTGGAGAACCCTGCCCTGTTGCTGCGACAGGAGATCCTCTGGAAAGGACAACCTGATCGGAGGACAGATACACATGCTCAGTAGGTCTGGATACTATACACTTCTCACCCACGCAGGAGCCTCCAGAATCACTTGGGCCTGGTTGGTTCGGATCTTCTTGAGAACGCGGGGGAGAAAAGGTATCAGTGGAAAGGTTTATAGGAGTCCTGTATTCCAGTCTAGTTGGAATACATCTCCGATTGAGAGTCCTTTGGAAACTCCTGAGTGCAGAAGGGCTGACATTGAGAATTGTTGGCAGTGGCTAACAGATCTAGCCAAGGTTCTCTCCAGTACTGGAAGATACCTTTGGCTGCAGATGCCTTTCATGGTCTGAGAGGCATCAGTGACTGAGTTGGTCTGCCCTGGTGTTTAGAGATGCTGCCAGGTGCCGCATGGCCAGAAAAATGTCTTGACATTCCAACCATGTCCGGAGGTGCAGAGCCTTCTTACACAGGGTCCACAACCCCACTCTGCTCTGCTTGTTTCAGTACCACATGGCAGTAGTGTTGTCCATAAACACCTGGAGCAGCCTCCCTTTGATGGAGTATTGGTCCTTAGCATAAGAGTATGTATAGGAAAAAAGATGATATAGACCAGGATGGGTTCTATATAAGTCCAATGTCCAGCCGGACACAGATTTTTAATGTGTCAATTTGCAATCCTGCACCCGGTACACAAAACACAAGTGACCAAAAAAGAAATGAAACAAATATAACAAATATATATATTTATTTTTATTTATTTATTTATTTATTTTTGTTTGTTTTGAAATATTTGTTTTGATATATATATATATTTTTTTGGGGGGAGGGGCCCACATGAATGAATGGCAATTACCGAATCGGTAAATACCGATTCGGTAATTACCAAAACTTACCGATTCGGTAATTTTTAACGGAAAATTACCTACATCCCATTTACCTATTCTTAAATACTGAATCTGTAAAATTCGGTATTTAAGAATAGGTAAATTGAGATTACCTACATATGGCCCACAGCCTTTTAGGGAACATTCTAGGCACAATGAGAGCCAAATGCTCAAAAGAAGACTTCAAAATGTCGAACGTGGTCAAAAAATGACTGCAGTAGCTCTTACGGAGCCACACCACTTTCAGGGAAAGGAAAGAACTGAAGTCAGCCCGCTGGGATTGCTCCTAGATGGGCACTGTGCATGTCACTTCTGTTGTGGATGTTGCTGACTCAGAGCCATTCAATGCCACCTACTGGCACGCAGGGATACTGCTCAAGATTCTCCAGATCCAGTCTGACACCTGGTAAATATTCTGAAGTAAGGAAGCTGTGGCTAGCAGCCTCTATCAGACTGAGTCAATTCTCTATACCGAGCCACACTTACGTAGGTCTCTGAGGCTGGGAGCTTCTTGACCTATGGCCTATTTAGAGTCATTTCTCCCTACTGGGGCACACTGATGTAGGTCTCTGAAGGTGGGACTCTTCCTGATCTGTTGGCTTGATTAGTGTCAATTGTATCTACCGGGCCTTTCTGCTATAGACCTCTGAAGATGCGCTGCTGCCTATCCTTCGAGGCTGATTGAGGTAAATACCCTCCACCGAGCTGCAGTAACATAGGCCTCTGAAGGTGGATGCTTCCTCGTCTTTTGGCATGAGTGAAGTAAATCTTCTGTGCTGAGCCTCACTGATATAGACCACCGACGTTGGACAGCTTCATGACGTTGGAGAGCTTTATGACCTCTGACATTGGTAGGGGCTCGTCGCTGAAGCGTTAGGAAGACCCCTCCTGAAAAGAGGGATCAGTGATAAAGTATTCACCAGAGTTGTGCTGATTCCGCGGAAAGCTCTATAACTTTTTGTGGTTGTAGGAACTGGGGTCACCAGTTCCCCGGGAGTAGCCTGGTATGAGCGAGTAGGCACCCGAAAGCTCAGGTGTTAAGTGACTACACAACACACGCATCCACTAAGACAGTAAGTGCACGCAAGGACTTAGACCACACCAGTTACGTTTGATTCAAATTAATAAGTTTTTATATAGGCTTGAAATCAACGCAATCAATGTTCACCGTAGCAATAACTCTTTGGCATATTTTTTTGAGGGGAAGCAAAGGGAGCAATTCATTATTCAGGGCATCAAGAACTCATGAGTACATTTCATTAGAGCATTTCAGTAACGCATGTATCAACAATCAGTGCATCAGGTAAGTGGAAAACATTTCATTTGTTAGCAGTGAACCTCTCAGTATCAGGACCAAACATCTCATTAATTATGCATCACCATTTCTGTAGGAATAAACACTGCATCAGGCAACAAGGAGTAAAAGACATTTCATCAAAAGATCAGGCAACATCTCCTTAGGTAGAAGTAAAACATCGCGTCAGGCAGGAATAAACATTTCATTTAACCTGGGTAGTATTAATTCTCTCCAACGGAATTTCCTTATTCAAAAACCACCCGCTCATTATTATTATTATTATATTATATCTGATTTTGTAGAGCGCACAGCTACCCGTAGGTTTCCCGGCGCTAAGAGAACAGAAGTGAAAGAGGACAACGGAAGATAAGGAGTCGGTTACAGAGAAAATAACCAGGTTTTCACACCTTTGCGGAATTTGATGTAAGATGTTTCAGACCGCAGAGGGATGGGATGTGAGTTCCAGAGCGCAGGTGCCAGGTGGGAGAACGAACGTCCGCCGACTCTGGCACGCTTGAAGCGGGGAACAGAAAATCTGCAATGAGTGGAAGACCTAAGGGTGCGAGAGGGACAGTATTGCTGGACTAAGGTGGAGAGATAGTGGGGGGCTTTTCCAGCTTTGATGCGGTGCATAAAGCAAAGTGCTTTGAATTTGGTCCTAGATTCTATGCGCAACCAGTGAAGGCTACGCAGGGAAGAAGAGACTGAGGTTGTTCTCGGGAGATTACAGAGTAGACGGGCAGCCATGTTCTGAACTACTTGGAGCTTCCTGGTAACCTCCTTACAGGCACCCAGAAGAAGTACGTTGCCGTAGTCCAGCCGCGATGTCACTAGGGCCTGGACCACTGACTTCTGGGTGTCTGGAGGCAGCATCCATGTGATCTTCCTCAGCCACCTGATGATGGTGGTACAGGTGGCCGAGACCTTGACCACATGTTGTCTCATGGATAACTGATTATCAAAGAGGACCCCCAGATTGCGTGCTGACGTTGCTGGGACCGGTAAAGGTCCCATTTGCTGAGGCCAATGTTGTGGGCCCCAGAGAGCGGAATCCGGCCCAAACAGGAGAAGCTCTGTTTTATCGCCGTTCAGCTTAAGCTTATTAGTCAGCATCCAGTTGGAGATATCAGTAAGTCCAGCACAGAGAGAAGAGGAAGGGGAGTGTTGGTTAGAGGAGAGAGAAAAAATAATCTGGGTATCATCAGCATAAGAAAAGATAGAAAGTCCCGCTTGTTCCGCAAGAAAAGCAAGAGGTCTAACATAGAGGTTAAAGAATAAAGGACTAAGAATAGAGCCTTGGGGAACACCATACGGAGAATTGTGAACAGTGGACACAGAAGAGGGGGAGAAAACCTGGAAAGTGCGATGAGAAAGAAAGTCAGAGATCCAGGCAAGGGCGGGGCCGCAGATACCCACAGACTTCAGGGCAGACAGAAGGATGCTGTGGGAGACGGTGTCGAAAGCGGCACTCAAATCCAGAAGGATGAGTGCCACTGTCTCCCCTTTGTCTACCTGGCGCCTAACTGTCTCCGAGACTCCCAAAAGGGTGGACTCCGTAGAGAAGCCCGCGCGGAAACCAGACTGGGAAGGGTGGAGGACGTTTGCTGATTCAATGTAGGTGGTGAGATGATGATTGACATGTTTCTCCAACACCTTTGAGAGGCAGGGGAGCAAGGAAATGGGCCGGAAGTTGGCAGGATTGCTGACATCCGCATTAGCTTTTTTCAGCAATGGAACCACCATCGCATGCTTCCAGATATTAGGAACCACTGCCTCAGTGAGGGATGCATTCAGAAGAGCCAAGATGCAATCCAAAGGGGCAGTGTCCAGAGTACAAAGAATCTGGGGAGGCATGGGATCCAATGGAGAGCCGGATTTAATCTCTGCCAACAATTTCTGGAAGACGGGCATGGAGATACATTCCCATTTATCTAGTCCAGGAGAAGAGAGTCGTTCAGGATCATCCTGTGTGGAGAGTTGGTCGTATAGCTGGGATGGTGGCCTAAGTGAGACGGAAGGAGAAACGCCAAAGCCTGCGTAGATGTTATCAATTTTTGATGTAAAGAACTCTGCCAGGGAATTGCATTGATTGCTATTCAGGCAGGAGGCTTTGGGGGCACATGACATACCCGATAGTTCCTGAACTGCCTTAAAGAGGGCTTTTGGACGATTCTGGGCTTTCAGTATCGTGTCATTAACATGATTAGCCCGGGCAGTGTTACATAGAGTGTGGTATTTATGTAATGCACGTTTGTAGTTCTCTTTATCAGCCAACAGGTAGTTGGATCTCCAAATGCGCTCCAGTCTTTTGCAGCGTGACTTTTCCACTTTGAGTTCTTCATTGAACCAAGGGGCAGGAGGGTGCAGGAACTTTTGTATACATTTACGTGCTGGAAGGCAGGACTCAATGGCAGAAGTAAGCCAGGTACTGATCTTGCCCACGTCATCCGTGGTGATATTAGCCGAAGGGGGCAGAGTTTCTTTTAAGGAAAAATTAAGTTGCTCCAAATTCAGTTTTTGCCAGTTCCTTCTTGTTCCAAGGGAAGGTGGGCTGCCAAGGGGGCCGGGTGCAGCCGTTGTCTTGATGTGAAACTCTACAATGAAGTGATGTTCATCAGATATGAACATTTCATGAGATATAACCATTGCATCCGGCCCCTTGCGATGGTCTTTTGCTGGTAGGGAGGGCTCCGGCCCTCTGGCAGGCCCCACGCGGCCTGCTGGTTTATTCCAGGCCCTTTGGGGGCCTGCACGGGCAGGTGGGGGCTCTCGCTCTTGACAGAGTCCTCCGGCGGTGTTCCCAGGCCTGCCGGGGGCCTGCGCTGGCCGGTGGGGGCTCCCGCTCTCTCACGGAGCCCTCCAGCGTCTCACCAGGCTGTTCCCGGGCCTTCCATGGCTTCCAAACCCGGAAACCAATCGGGAGGAGGCTGGTGGAGGGGCCCAACCACAGTGGCCAATCGGGGAGCGGCTGCCGGGGGCGGGTGAACGGCAGCTAATGGCTGCGCGGCTTTAGGCGGGGGCGTGGCCAATGACGCGGCCGGGCGCCCCCGTCACGAGGGAGGAGTGTCCCGACTTCAAGGCCTAACGTGGCCTACCTCAGCAAGGCGGCGGGCCTCTCCTGGCTCCGAGGGCTGCCAGGACGGAGTCAATGGCAGCGGAGGTGGCCACAATTCAGCGCCGGCCCGCGGTGGTGATGAGGGCCTCAGCGGGGCCCCGTGGTGGTGCAAGGCAGCGCTGGTCGTCTCCGTGCCCAGGGAGTAGATCGGTACCCGCAAATAGGCTCTCCGAGGACCCGGGCTGCAGCGGTGAGTGGGGGGAGCAGCGCCACATAGTCCAGGCGCCTAGAAGGGCACAGTGCTTCAGTAGGCGGCAGAGGCACAGCACTAGAAGGCGCAACAGCAGTTCTGGGCACTCGGGGTTCCAGCTCTTCGGCAGGGGGCTACAGCGCTTGAGCCACAGGCAGCACAGTCACATGAGGCAGTTCAATCAGGACAGAGTAGGGGCACAGGCAGGGCAGCGCAGGGGCCCAGGTGGAGGCAGAGGGGCACAGACTTGGCACAGCCCAGGACCTGGTTGATCCCCAGTAGTCCTCCTCAGCAATAGGTGGTCTTCTTGGTGCATGATGGTTCTGGTGCCTTGTGGATAGTTCCTTGTTTCTTGAAGGGGAGGTTGAGTTGAAGGCTTGTCATCAGGTCACTGCACATGGTCCCTGGGTTCCCCTCCCACCGGGCCAGATCAGTGGGCTAGTTCAGGGTTCCTCACTCTACGTAGAAGGCAGCACCTCAGCCCTGTCACTCCCAGTGGCATAGGCCCCTGACTAGGCCCTACCGCCTAAATCTCCTGCGTGGGTCCCCTAGGTCAGTGATGCCCCAACTGACTAAAAAGTTTCCCTCCCTTCCTTATATATGCCCAGGTCAGGTGACCACTCTCTGAGGTGGCAAAAATAGGCTCCGCCTCTGTTCTGGAAGGTTCCAGGAGCTTCCCCACTAACTATGGGCAGGCGATGGAAGGCTGGCATTGCAACAATGTTTGGGGTCCCAGCCAGCTCCTGGCAACTAGGGTGCTACTAGAAAAAGACCACGCTGCAGTAGCAGGGGCCAGTGGCAGCCATGTTTGAAGTAGAGAGCACCTGCACCTTAGCATTGATTGGCAATGGGAAGGTACCCGGAGACCTAAGGCCAATGAAAAAAAGGTGGGAAAAATAAGGCAAGGACGAAAGAAATAGAGAGAGAGACCACCCTAGGGCTGACAGGTCTAACAGTGGTCTTTCTTTTTTGTGTGAAAACGTAGCTCCTCATGGGTAGTGTGACTCCAGGTTACTCAGGAACCTGAAGGAAAGGAAAATACATTATGGGGACAGAAAGGAATCACAAGCAGTACTGTGTGACACCAATCCGTCGGCATACACTGTGCATTGTGATTGTGTGGCTACATAGACCAACACTGTCCCTGCGATGCAGTGTTATCATTTCTTCTCAGTTACAGTCGATGGACCTTTACAGTCAGTGGCTCAAAAACTCACCTTCTGCTATGTATGTCTTAGTTCTAAAAACAAAGATACATAGAGGGGGTGTGGGTACCCTGCGCAATATCTGCGTCAGAAACCGAGCCGGGGATACAGAGGTGTGTGATGTTCCCCTTCCTCCAGCTCTTTGTGCGAGTGCTGCACTCCATGCTGTTCAACATTCACACATTAGGGATAGAAGGCCTGCAGCAGGGTTCTTCTGCTTAGAAGGCAGAAGTGAAGGAAGCACCCAGACAGAACTGTTTGGCATCTTACAGAATTTCGGATAGATCCCTCAGTCCTGGGGACATAACTAATTTCAAGTGTACAAAAACCCTCAGTATTTTGGTACTATGAAGGATTAGTAGCTCAGAGGATTTCTTGAAAAACCATGTTAATTAAATGGACATTCTGGGAAAAAGAGATGTCACAAGGCTTGATATGAGCACAGTTGCAGTCCAGTAGTGTGCCATTGTTAAAGGAAAATGTCTACATTTTGTTTCATTTACCTTGAACTGTTAAATAAACACTGCTTTGGTTAAACATAGATTCAGCATGTTTTTTAATAACAATAAATCCATCTAAAGTGGTTTATTCTTCACAGCATGGTTTGGTTTGGTATGATGGAACCTGCCCCACTATTACATGGTGGGCAGCTTTTATCCCATTTTTATACCATATTTCTTACTTATATATTGACATAAGTTGCAGATTTAATTCATCTCCTCTGTCCGCAGACAAACCGATCCTGGATGAGCTCTTGCCTAAGCATAAAGTGAAGGTGCTTGAGAAATTGCCCACCACCGTGCCCCTCAAAGTGACCGCCAACCTCGTCAGCGATGAGGGCTACTGGAAGAGATGCTGCTTGAAGCAGTGGCAGATCTGCGACCTCCCCCAGTATGGAGGCAGCTGGAAGAGAATGTTCTTCGAGCGCTACCTGGAGAACCTCATTGAGAACTTCATCCCGGATGTGACGGATCTTGGTCTTATTCTAGAGGCCATTCCGCTCTGCAAGGACCACGTCCGGAAGCTGGACATCCGGCAGCTGCTGCCACCCGTGAAGATGAACCACAAGAAGGAAGCTGAGGATGAGCTGTCTGAGTCGGAGAGCGACATTGCCATGGACATGCCCTCCATCGACCACTTTGATTTTGGGACTATCGCCAGCGCTCTCTCGTTCCTCGAAGAGCTGCATCTGGTCTACGGAGTCAGGGGCTGTGGCATGAACTTCGAATGGAACCTCTTTGAGTTCACCTCTCGGGATTGTTTCTCACTGGCCAGAGCACTCAAAATGTGCAAATCTTTGAAGGTAAATTAGAACAAGTGGATGGCTGTATTTTTGCCACTTTATAGATTTTATAAAAGCATCATATTTAATTGTTGACTTTATTTGCAAAATCTTGTGCAAATCATATAGGGCCCCATGTAGGTCGCCAATTACCGGTCGATAATGGCTGATTTCGGCCGTTACCGACCGGTATTTGGGATTTGACATGTAGGTAGGCTTAATTTACAGAATCGAATTTACCGATTCAGTAAATTTACTGATTCTGTAAAATACTGAATCGGTAAATGTACTGAATCGGTAAATACAGATGTAGGTGACACTGAAAACAGCAGCTGCCGGATGTCCAGCCTATGGGCCTGTAGGCCCATAGGAGTCAATGGCAATTACCGAATCGGTAAATACTGATTCGGTAATTACCGAATCATACAGATTCTGTAACATGGCACACAAGGCAAAATCAGGGGTGCAACAGGGTGTCAAAGTGACACCCTGTCACCCTTGCAAAATCAGTAATTTTACCGAATCGGTATTTACTGAATCATACAGATTCTGGAAAAATTACCGATTTGTTACCTATATCTGATTTACCGAATCTACAATACCGAATCGGTAAAATTCGGTATTCTAGAGTCGCTAAATCAGATTTACCTACATCTGGGCCATAATGTGTTAACTTTAATAATGTCAGATATTCTTATCGATCAATGTATCTTCATCGTGTTGCTCTTGTTAGATAAAGTGCATCAGATAAGATCACATTCTGTCACTTCATCAGGTATTATTCACTCCTACTTACAACACTGTCCACGTACATAAGGTTCCTCAACTCCCCCCAGACATTTCCTCAGTTGAGAGACTCCTTGGAACGGGCACAAGTAGAGCTGATAAAACACACCAGGTGATGGACGGAATGTTGCACAATGGCAAAACATTCACCCCCAGTCGCAGATCTGGGTTTAATTCATTGTTATTTTGCTCACCAAGCCACCCCAGTTCAGACATGGCCAAATGCAAATCAGCCTTGACCCTGTGCCTCATGGGAACAGTCCAGCCCGAACTGCCAAGCCATGCCTTCCCTGGACCGGAAACAAGCTTCCTAGGACCGGTTTCTGGCTATCAGCCTTCTTCAGCCAGGATAGCTTGACTCCAGTGGCTTAGTGAGCACGGGACCCACGTCTGGGCATACCATCCCCACATAGGGTGAACAGCAAAACACACAAGATGATGGATTGAATGTTGCACAATGGCAAAACATTCACCCCCAGTCACAGATCTGGGTTTAATCCATCGTTATTTTGCTCACCTGTTCCCATGAGGCACAGGGTCCAGACTGATTTGCTTCCCATCAAAACAAAAGGACTGAATCCCCAAAGAGATGGCGTCAATCTCTAACCCCATACCATTTTCTTAACTTGCCATTTCCTCTTATTCTCACATGCAATCTGAATAGTTCATTTGATCCCCGATTAAAACGCTCAACAGCACCATTTCCAGCTGGATAATACACCAACGTTTTTACATGCTGTACAGCATTTCTCTGCAAAAACTGCTCCTCTTTAGATGCTTTAGAATTAGCTCAATTGTCATTCAGAAGCCTCGTAGGCAAACATCCTTTTAAAAACAGCTTTCCCAAAAATGTCACTACATTTCTCAAACCATTTCTGGACACTCCATAGGCATCAATTGAGGTCCTAAAGTATGTAAACTTTTATCTGAATTTGCACATTCAACACGCCCTCACTCTTTTCTCAACTTCAGGATCAATCCCAGGCCACCAATACGAACCTTTTACTCTTTTTTTAGTCCTTACTATTCCGAAATGTCCTTCATGACATAAATCCAAAACAATGTTCCTAAGACCAAGTGGGGTTACAATTTTTTGACCTCTCATCACAAATCCGTACTCTACACCCAATTCATTTCTCACCTCCCAAAAACTTCCCACTTCCGCCTTATCCGGCTTATTCTCACACCAACCTTCCAAAATCCACCCCTTCACTTTTTTCAGCAAATCATCCTTTTCATATTCCATCATCCACTCTTTCCTCTCAATTGAATTCATCCCTTCTTCTTCCACATATGCACATTGGTAATCATCTCACATACTTCCCGGTATTTACTTAATAGGCCCTTTCTGTTGATGCTGTTGAGAGTTCAGGCATACGCCTAGCAGACTGCTCAGAGATCTTTCCCAAATGTCTCTTTCACTTGCAGCACTTCTCAAGTAGCCCACTCTGAAGTGACTAGCTGCCAAACATCATTTCCTGGCCCACCATTGCTGGAGGTGTACTTACCTTTTGCATAGTGTTACATTTAGAGCTGTGTTTGTGGAGATGAAGGGCACAGGACATGAGTGTTCATATGTAGTACTTATCTTGTTGCCTGCAGCCAGTTGCCGATATAGAGACAATAAACCCCAAATGCATTGAGTAAATCTTCCTACAAACTTTTGTTCTTATGTCTAGGTCTTCAAGCTGCATAAGAGTAAGGTGGATGACGAAAAGGCGAGGGTGCTCATTAAAAGCTTGCTAGATCACCCAAGCCTCACCAAGCTGGACTTCTCCTACAATCACATCGGTGATCGCGGTGCCCGGGCTGTGGGGAAACTGATGAACAGCAGTAAGCTGGAAGAGCTGAACCTGTGTGACAACAGGATCCGGGCCCATGGGGCGCAAGCCATTGGCCATGCCCTGTCCACGAACACCACACTGACCTCCTTGAACCTCCGGCTCAATCGCATTGGGGATGAAGGAGGCCAGGCGATCTGCCAAGCCCTCCTGCAGAACTCTAGCCTGGTGGAGCTGAACCTGGGCAGTAACGAGCTGTCGGAGCCCACTGCTACTGTCCTTTCACAAGTCCTGTCGAAGAACACTACGCTGCGGATCATCAACCTGTCGTGTAACCACATTGGACTGGTAAGCACCTTCCTTCACAGCCTACAAGACAGAGCGTGTGACAGATAGATAAATGTTTGGTTTAAGGGGGAAATCTCACATTCACTCACTCTTGATGTTCAACTTTCTTTAAAAGCAGACTCTCCCCACTCTCCTAACTGTAAAGTATCCTATGCTGGGTGGAAGTATTTACTATCATTCCTAGGTGCTGCCCCTAACCTGAACATGGCATTGCTCCTAGACTACACGCCCATCAATCTTGGATGAGCACCTTACATAGACACATCACCCGTTGGTACTCCGCAGGAGACGTCCATGTGAGACTAGACTATGATAAAAAGGCACTTGCCCAAATATTTCACTTGTCTGGGCTGGACACAGGCTTGCAATAGCTTACAAGGGCTTGCAAGCGCTGTTGTATGAGCCCAGGCACCCTTATGAGGCATGCCTTTGAGGATTTCAGACATTTAGTCTAGTTCTCCTGGAACTCTGGGACTCAAGCACATCCACCTATCGCCATCCATGTACGTAGCATGTGCAGAAACCTGACCTATGAATTACATAAAGAAGAAGAATGAATTCACACTTCACAGATGACTGCAGGGCAACTTTGTTTATGAAGCTTCCCAACACGTTCCAACTCCACAGAGTTTTTCTCAAGGTGATGGCAGGGAGGAGATGTGAAAAAAAGAAAAACTATACTTAAAAGTCAATATTATACACCGTTCAATTCATCGTGCTCAATTTCCTGTGTCAGTGTATAAACAAAACAGGAAAGATAAAAGCGTGCATTGATAGAATGTTCTCGATAGTCAGTCAATATGATTTTTTTTATCACATATATGGTATCAAACCAATGAGATTAATTAACAAAATGTGCAAGAGAGGCATTAATTAGAATGAAATCTACATTTAATGAATGATAACCTGGGTTGACTAACAACAGGTAGGTATGGAAAGTGCCCTAGTGGGCTGTAGTAACATCAAATACAGTCATATTGTGTTACACCATCTCCAATTGCTGTATTGATTACAATTTCTTACCCAAATATGACACCATCTAATTAAATAAGGATATATCTCTATGGTCCAGCTTTCAAAAGCTTTATATCTTATCCTACATGGATGGATAGTTCTTCATCCACATTAGGACAATCTGGTGTTTGATATTGCAATTCAGGATACAACTTTTATTGTAAAGCAATGATGTAGGAAATTATTGACCACCATAACAGGAATTGTATATAATATTGACTTTGCTATACAGTCTTTCTTTTAGTTTCAGATTGGGTGTTGAGTCTGCTTTATGTGTTTAAGAAAGAAAAGAGCTTTTGAAAACCATCTGGTGTTGACCGTTTCTTGGAAGCGCTTTAGGAAAGATTCTTCAGAGTTTGAACGTGTGGGCAAGAAAACTTTATGCAGTAACCTCTGGCGTGCACATTCTTTCATCATCTATATGTATATTCATTGGTGAAACCAAAGGTAAAAAGTGCTGCATGATTAGGACCTGAGTTACGGTTGCTCTACATAATTATAAGTGGCAGGTTTCAGTGGCATTTAGGTATTCTTTTGTAATCATAACTACTCTTTAACTGTGCTTTTTCCCCAATGAATTTGAGGTTCTTTAAACCTACATTGAGGTGTTAGGACCAAAGCTAATCATAAAATCACCTAAACTTTTGTCCTTTTTTATTATCATACACCACTTCCAACAGTTGACTGCACCAGCCTTCAGCAGGTGGCCAACCCCGCTGAACAGCCTTGATAGGCCACAGAGCTTGGCTTTTGACCAGGCCTTTCACTCAACCCACCATCGGCAGCCAATCACCTCTGGATATGTCTTTTGGCTTTAGGCAGCAAGGGCTGGTGCAGGGCCTGGCTTTTGACCAGGCTCCGCTTCCAGCCAGCCATGGGCAGCCAACCCCGCAGCACATACCCTTCAGTTGTGCACAATAGTAGTAGGCCACAGGAATTGACCTATATCTATACCCTGTTTTTTTTACTCTGTCAAAGGGGTCATAGACTCTTGTAGCTTTTTTGGACAACCGTGGGGTTCACTGAACCAGTGCAGGGTCAGAAAATACAGTAGCAGGTCAAACAAGAGTTTAGTTGGCTTGTTGTGGGTTCATAGTCCCTTTGTACGTGTTTGGAGACCTCTGTGTGCCGGGCAGGGTGTTGCAATCTCAGTTCCAGGCTACATTTTTAATTTTGATTAAGGTGGTCCCCCAGCTTAAGGCATTTAGCAGTAGTAAAGTTGTGAATACCAAAAGTCGTAAAGTTAGGATTTTTCTCAGTTTAGAAGTAGTAAAGTTAGGAATCTCAACTTAATTACTACTAAATGCCTTTTGTGATTACCGAAAGTGGTAAAATTAGGATTTTGTCTCAGATTACTTTGGTGAATTGGGCCCACAGTGTGTGTTGACCACAAACCATTGATTAAAATGTTTACAGCCAAGGGTGCTGGCAAGGCTGCTCCAAGGATTACCAACTGGCAGTAGAGGTTGCAAGTGTATAATGTCAGTGTGAAGCATGTTCTGGGGGCCAAAAATATTCTTGCAGATTTCTTGTCACATTTTCCTGCAGAGCATTCAGAAGTAGAGAATGATGAATATGTTCAGGATCAGGTCTCAGTGTGCATTGTAGATAGATGCACAGAAGGGGTGATATCAGAAAAAGAGTGGTTGGAGGTTATAAACAGGAGTGAGGAACTTGTGAGTAGAAAATGTTGTGTGACTCAAGTTTGGGCCAATAATGACGATATAGATGACGTGGTTGCAAAGTATCAACACATGTCTATGAGCTATCTATTGAAAATGAGTATGGAGCATTATGTTTGTGAGTATATGTCATGTGCCGTAAGTGGTAAATCTCAAGTCACTGTTTTACAGACCTGTGGATGCAGTTCCTATTCCTGAGAAGGCCTGGAAAAGTTTAATTTGGAATTAATTGAGCCTCTGCCTGTTCGCAAGGGAGTAAATATATAAATATTGTTAATGACTGTACGCGTTGACCTGAAGTCAAATTTGTTAATGTTGCCAATAGCATGAACGTAATTTATTTTTTGGAGTTTGTTTGTGTTTGCCAGAAAGAGTACTCCTGATGACATTCTAACACCCCATGGAACTCAATTTACATTTTTTGGATTTGAGAGATTTCTGGGGGATTTGATGGTGAGCCATACTATAACATCGTGGTATCATCCAAGGAATAATGGTCTTGTCGAAAGAGGCAACAGAGTTATTAAGGATAACTTCAAGATATCATTGACCAATGGTTTAGTTTGCATTCAAGATCTGAGGAAACGTTTGTAGCCCATGAGGACTACTCCCAGTGTCGTCACAGGAATTTCTCCTTTTGTTCTTTTGAGAGTTGCAGTGCCAATGTCCAAGTTGTTAAGTTCTTGGATGAGTACATTTTCTAGACCACAGAAAACATTGCATTTGATCTTGACACAAAGGGAACAGTCTCAGTCCAAATATGTTGAAAAGAAGAAAAGGGAATTGCATGTGTCTGTGGGTAATTTTACAAGAGTCAAAGTACCAGGCATAATTCTTAAAGGTACGATTAGGTTCTCAGTTCCCACGTTGGTGGTTGTGGTGATGCAATTGGAGAATGGTAAGTGGTGGAATACGGAAAAATTGTTGTCTAGAAGACAAATGAACATACAGGTTGATGAGAGGAGCTTGTAGGGAGTTGGATGATCCTACTCATCTTTGTGTGTCACAGTACATAAAATATGTTCCCAAGAAGTTTCAAGAGTTTGTTATGTAATGTGCTTTTGCATGTCGGGATAATTGTGTACAGAGGATGTAATATACCTTATTCCCTATATGTCTTGTGTTTATTTATGGTGTCATGTGTGGCAGTGTTTTTTTCTGTCGTGACTTCACTCACCCGAAGGTGACATGCTTCATGTCACCTTGATAATGGGTCTCCCGCCTCACATCCGGGCTGCAAGGTTCCATGTGTGAGCTACTAACTCTTCAAAAAAAGATGTGAAGAGGAGCTGAGGTCTTTTCAATTAGGGAGGCCTAAGATTTGCATCTATTTCACCTTGCGGCCAAGGTGTGTGGAGGGGACCACAGTGTACTAGTGAAGTCATTGGGACCACAGTGTAATTGGGGGAGTCAAAAGGCTTCGGTTTTTGTTCTGTTTTCCTTTGGTAGTGGGGCTCCTGTCTGAGTGGTTGGACATGCAAGTGAAAGTACATAAATCAGTGACGTGGGGATAAGATTAAGACCCTGGCCCCTTGTGCTCAGTAGGAGTCACAGAGAGAGGCAGAGGCATGGCCTTGTCCGTGTTGTTGAGGATGTCTTTTAGTTGCATCACAGAGAGAGGCGTGGCCTTGTCCGTGTTGTTGAGGATGTCTTTTAGTTTAGTCTCAGAGAGAGGCATTGCCTTGTTCGTATTGTTGAGAATGTCTTTTAGTTGAGTCGCATCGAGAGGAATTGCCTTGTCCGTGTTGTTGAGGATGTCTTTAAGTTGAGTCGCAGAGATGTAGTAGCAGGCCTCAGCTAGACCCGCTAGTGCAAGGGGTTCGCCCTTCTCTGCACAAAGTCCTCAGACCAATAGGAAGAAGTTGGCACAGAAACTGGAATAGAAAAAGTAACATTTATTACACCTCATGAGGTGGTGCTACGGTTCAAACAGTACCCTTCGGTATTGTAAGAAGTAGCACCACGAGCCAAGAAAGCATGGTTTATTTATACCCGCACAGGGGCTCAAAAGAAGGCGGTACAAACACAAGAGCACAGTTTATGTACATATAAGGTAATATCGAGAGGCACAATCGATCAGTGGGAGGAGCTAACAGTTGTGGGGGTTGACAAACACATTCCTATCTGGAACTAATCACTGATTTGGACACTCTATTGTCATCTCTGTAAGGTACTTAGAATTTTACAGATGTGGACCCTAATTGGCATGCGCAAAAGTGAGGGATGCTAAATATAACTTGTTTCCGGGCAGATTTCAAGCGCCGTGAACAGGAAGATAGGACAAAGCACATGGTCAGCACGAGGCAGCATGTAGCAGACAAGATGGCTGCCGTAAATACAAAATGGAGTCAAGATAGCGACCAGAACTAAGATGTATTCTGCTAATGCTTAATCTAATCGCTGTCAAATTACAGAGAGAGTCGCAGAGAGAGGCATGGCCGTGTCCGTGTTGATGAGGATGTCTTTTAGTTGCGTGGCAGTGAGAGGCATGGCCTTGTCCGTGTTGTTGAGGATGTCTTTTGGTTGAGTGACAGACAGAGGCATGGCCTTGTCCGTGTTGTTGAGGATGTCTTTAAGTTGAGTCGCGTGGTAGCCACAGAGAGAGGCATGGCCTTGTCCGTGGTGTTGAGGATGTCTTTTAGTTGAGTCGCAGAGAGAGGCATGGCCTTGTTTATGTTGCAGAGGATGTCTTTTAGTTGAGTGGCAGACAGAGGCATGACCTTGTCCGTGTTGAGGATGTCTTTAAGTTGCATGGCTGAGAGAGGCAAGGCCTTGTCTGTGTTGTTGAGGAAGTCTTTTAGTTGAGTGGCAGAGAGAGGCATGGCCTTGTCTGTGTTGTTGAGGAAGTCTTTTAGTTGAGTGGCAGAGAGAGGCATGGCCTTGTCTGTGTTGTTGAGGATGTCTTTTAGTTGAGAGGCATGGCTTTGTCTGTGTTGTTGAGGATGTCCTTTAGTTGAGTGACAGACAGAGGCATGGCCTTGTCCGTGTGGTTGCGGATGTCAATTAGTTGAGTCGCAGAGAGAGGCATTGCCTTGTCCGTGTTGTTGAAGATGTCTTTAAGTTGAGTCGCAGAGAGAACTGTAGAGAGAGGCATGGCCTTGTCCGTGTTTATGAGGAAATCTTTTAGTTGAGTCGCAGAGAGAGGCATGGCCTTGTCTGTGTTGTTGAGGATGTCTTTTAGTTGCATGGCAGAGAGAGGCATGGCCTTGTCCATGTTGTTGAGGATGTCTTTTAGTTGCATGGCAGAGAGAGGCATGGCCTTGTCTGTGTTGTTGAGGATATCCATAGTTGAGTCGCAGAAAGAGGTGTGGCCTTGTCTGTGATGGCGAGGATGTCTTTAAGTTGAGTCACAGAGAGAGGCGTGGCCTTGTCCGTGTTGTTGAGGATGCCTTTTAGTTGAGTCTCAGCGAGAGGCATGGCTTTGTCCGTGTTGATGAGGATGTCTTTTAGTTGAATCGCAGAGGGAGGCATGGCCATGTCCGTGTTGTTGAGGATGTCTTTTAGTTGCGTGGCAGAAAGAGGCGTGGCCTTGTCTGTGTTGTTGAGGATGTCTTTTAGTTGAGTCTCAGAGAGAGGCATGGCTTTGTCCGTGTTGTTGTGGATATCTTTTAGTTAAATGGCAGAGAGAGGCATGTTCTTGAGGATGTCTTTTAGTCGAGTCGCAGAGAGAGGCCTGCCTTTGTCTGTGATATTGAGGATGTCTTTTAGTTGCATCGCAGAGAGAGGCATGGCCTTGTCCGTGTTGTTGAGAATGTCTTTTAGTTGAGTCACTGAGACAGGCGTGTCTTGTCCATTTTGTTGAGGATGTCTTTTACTTGAGTCTCAGGGAAAGGCATGGACGTGTCCGTGGTGTGTTGTTGAGGATGTCTTTTAGTTGAGTCTCAGAGAGAGGCATTGCCTTGTCCGTGTTCTTGAGAATGTGTTTTAGTTGAGTAGGAGAGAGAGGCACAGCCTTGTCCGTGTTGTTGAGGATGTCTTTTAGTTGAGTGGCAGAGAGAGGCATGGCCTTGTCCGTGTTGTTGAGGATGTCTTTTAGTTGAATGGCAGAGAGAGGCATGGCTTTGTCTGTGTTGTTGAGGATGCATTTTAGTTACGTCGCAGAGAGAGGCATGGACTTGTCCGTGTTGTTGAGGATGTCTTTTAGTTAAATGACAAAGAGAGGCATGGCCTTGTCCATGTTGTTGAGGATGTCTTTTAATTGAGTAGCAGAGAGAGGCATGGACTTGTCCGTGTTGTTGAGGATGTCTTTTAGTTGAGTCGCAGAGAGAGGGGCGCAGCCTTGTCCGTGTTGTTGAGGATGTCTTTTAGTTGCGTGGCAGAGAGAGGCATGGCCTTGTCCGTGTTGTTGAGAATGTGTTTTAGTTGAGTCACAGAGAGAGGAGTGTCTTGTCCATTTTGTTGAGGATGTCTTTTACTTGAGTTGCAGAAAGAGGTGTGGCCTTGTCTGTGTTGTTGGGGATGTCTTTTAGTTGAGTCGCAGCGAGAGGCATGGCCTTGTCCATGTTGTTGAGGATGTCTTTTAGTCGAGTCGCAGAGAGAGGCATGCCTTTGTCTGTGATATTGAGGATGTCTTTTAGTTGCGTTGCAGAGAGAGGCATGGCCTTGTTGTTGAGAATGTCTTTTAGTTGAGTCACAGAGAGAGGCGTGTCTTGTCCATTTTGTTGAGGATGTCTTTTACTTGAGTCGCAGGGAAAGGCATGGACTTGTCCGTGTTGTTGAGGATGTCTTTTAGTTGAGTCTCAGAGAGAGGCATTGCCTTGTCCGTGTTCTTGAGGATGTCTTTTAGTTGAGTTAGAGAGAGAGGCACAGCCTTGTCTGTGTTGTTGAAGATGTCTTTTAGTTACGTCGCAGAGAGAGGCATGGACTTCTCCGTGTTGTTGAGGATGTCTTTTAGTTGAGTCTCAGAGAGAGGCATGGCTTTGTCCGTGTTGTTGAGGATGTCTTTTCGTTAAATGGCAGAGAGAGGCATGGCATTGTCCGGATGTCTTTTAGTAGAGTGGCAGAGAGAGGCATGGCCTTGTCCGTGTTGTTGAGGATGTCTTTGAGTTGAGTGGCAGAAAGAGGCATGGCTTTATCTGTGTTGTTGAGGATGTATTTTAGTTATGTCTCAGAGAGAGGCTGAGCCTTGCCCATGTTGTTGAGGATGTCTTTTAATTGAGTCGCAGAGAGAGGCATGGACTTGTCCGTGTTGTTGAGGATGTCTTTTAGTTGAGTCGCAGAGAGAGGCATGGCCTTGTCCATGTTGTTGAGGATGTCTTTTAGTCGAGTCGCAGAGAGAGGCATGCCTTTGTCTGTGATATTGAGGATGTCTTTTAGTTGCGTTGCAGAGAGAGGCATGGCCTTGTTGTTGAGAATGTCTTTTAGTTGAGTCACAGAGAGAGGCGTGTCTTGTCCATTTTGTTGAGGATGTCTTTTACTTGAGTCGCAGGAAAAGGCATGGACTTGTCCGTGTTGTTGAGGATGTCTTTTAGTTGAGTCTCAGAGAGAGGCATTGCCTTGTCCGTGTTCTTGAGGATGTCTTTTAGTTGAGTTAGAGAGAGAGGCACAGCCTTGTCTGTGTTGTTGAAGATGTCTTTTAGTTACGTCGCAGAGAGAGGCATGGACTTCTCCGTGTTGTTGAGGATGTCTTTTAGTTGAGTCTCAGAGAGAGGCATGGCTTTGTCCGTGTTGTTGAGGATGTCTTTTCGTTAAATGGCAGAGAGAGGCATGGCATTGTCCGGATGTCTTTTAGTAGAGTGGCAGAGAGAGGCATGGCATTGTCCGTGTTGTTGAGGATGTCTTTGAGTTGAGTGGCAGAAAGAGGCATGGCTTTATCTGTGTTGTTGAGGATGTATTTTAGTTATGTCTCAGAGAGAGGCTGAGCCTTGCCCATGTTGTTGAGGATGTCTTTTAATTGAGTCGCAGAGAGAGGCATGGACTTGTCCGTGTTGTTGAGGATGTCTTTTAGTGCGTGGCAGAGAGAGGCATGGCTTTTTCCGTGTTGTTGAGAATGTCTTTTAGTTGAGTCACAGAGAGAGGCGTGTATTGTCCATTTTGTTGAGGATGTCTTTTACTTGAGTCGCAGAAAGAGGTATGCGTTTGTCTGTGTTATTGAGGATGTCTTTTAGTTGTGTCGCAGAGAGAGGCATGGCCTTTTCCGTGTTGTTGAGAATGCCTTTAAGTTGAGTCACAGAGAGAGGCGTGGACTTGTCCGTGTTGTTGAGGATGTCTTTTAGTTGAGTCTCAGAGAGAGGCATTGCCTTGTCCGTGTTCTTGAGGATGTCTTTTAGTTGAGTTGCAGCGAGAGGCACAGCCTTGTCCGTGTTGTTGAGGATGTCTTTTAGTTGGGTCGCAGAGAGAGGCATTGCTTTGTCTGTGTTGTTGAGGATGTCTTTTAGTTGAGTCGCAGAGAGAGGCATGGCCTTGTCCGTGTTGTTGAGGATGTCTTTAAGTTGAGTCGCAGAGAGAGCCGCAGAGAGAGGCAGGGCCTTGTCCGTGTTGTTGAGGATGTCTTTAAGTTGAGTCACAAAGAGAGCCGCAGAGAGAGGCATGGCCTTGTCTGTGTTGTTGAGGATGTCTTTTAGTCGAGAGAGGCGAGGCCTTGTTCGTGTTGTTGAAGATGTCTTTTAGTTGAGTCACAGAGAGAGGCACAGTCTTGACCATGTTGTTGAGGAGGTCTTATAGTTGCATGGCAGAGAGAGGCATGGCCTTGTCCGTGTTGTTGACAATGTCTTTTATTTGAGTCACAGAGAGAGGCATGGCCTTGTCTATGTTGCAGAGGATGTCCTTTAGTTGAGTGGCAGAGAGAGGTATAGGCTTGTCCGTGTTGTTGAGCATGTCTTTTAGCTTCATGGCAGAGAGAGGCATGTCTTTGTCCGTGTTGTTGAGGATGTCTTAGTTGAGTCGTAGAGAGCGGCATGGCATTGTCTATGTTGTTGAGGATTTCTTTTAGTTGCATGGCAGAGAGAGGCATTGCCTGGTCCGTGTTGTTGAGGATGTCTTTTAGTTGAGTCGCAGAGAGAGGCACAGTCTTGACCATGTTGTTGAGGAGGTCTTATAGTTGCGTGGCAGAGAGAGACGTAGCCTTGTCCGTGTTGTTGAGGATGTCCATAGTTGAGTCGCAGAAAGAGGTGTGGCCTTGTCTGTGATGGCAAGGATGTCTTTTAGTTGAGTCGCAGAGAGAGGCATGGCCTTGTCCGTGTTGTTGAGGATGACCTTTATTTGAGTCACAGAGAGAGGAATGGCTGTGTCCGTGTTGTTGAGGATGTCATTTAGTTGAGTCGCAGAGAGAGGCGTGGCCTTGTCCATGTTGTTGAGGATGTCTTTTATTTGAGTCACAGAGAGAGGAAAAGCGTTGTCCGTGTTGTTGAGGATGTCATTTAGTTGAGTCGCAGAGAGAGGCGTGGCCTTGTCTGTGTTGTTGAGGATTTCTTTTATTTGAGTCACAGAGAGAGGAATGACTTTGTACGTGTTGTTGAGGATGTCATTTAGTTTAGTCGCAGAGAGAGGCGTGGCCTTGTCTGCGATGTTTAGGATGTCTTTTAGTTGGGTCGCAGAGAGAGGCGTGGCCTTGTCCGTGTTGTTGAGGATGTCTTTTAGTTGAGTCGCAGAGAGTGGCATGGCCTTTTCGGTGTTGTTGAGGATGTCTTTTAGTTGAGTTGCAGAGAGAGGCATGGCCTTGTCTATGTTGCGGAGGATGTCTTTTAGTTGAGTCGCAGAGAGAGGCATTGCCTTGTCCGTGTTCTTGAGAATGTGTTTTAGTTGAGTAGGAGAGAGAGGCACAGCCTTGTCCGTGTTGTTGAGGATATCTTTTAGTTGAGTGGCAGAGAGAGGCATGGCCTTGTCCGTGTTGTTGAGGATGTCTTTTAGTTGAATGGCAGAGAGAGGCATGGCTTTGTCTGTGTTGTTGAGGATGCATTTTAGTTACGTCGCAGAGAGAGGCATGGACTTGTCCGTATTGTTGAGGATGTCTTTTAGTTAAATGACAAAGAGAGGCATGGCCTTGTCCATGTTGTTGAGGATGTCTTTTAATTGAGTAGCAGAGAGAGGCATGGACTTGTCCGTGTTGTTGAGGATGTCTTTTAGTTGAGTCGCAGAGAGAGGGGCGCAGCCTTGTCCGTGTTGTTGAGGATGTCTTTTAGTTGCGTGGCAGAGAGAGGCATGGCCTTGTCCGTGTTGTTGAGAATGTGTTTTAGTTGAGTCACAGAGAGAGGAGTGTCTTGTCCATTTTGTTGAGGATGTCTTTTACTTGAGTTGCAGAAAGAGGTGTGGCCTTGTCTGTGTTGTTGGGGATGTCTTTTAGTTGAGTCGCAGAGAGAGGCATGGCCTTGTCCATGTTGTTGAGGATGTCTTTTAGTCGAGTCGCAGAGAGAGGCATGCCTTTGTCTGTGATATTGAGGATGTCTTTTAGTTGCGTTGCAGAGAGAGGCATGGCCTTGTTGTTGAGAATGTCTTTTAGTTGAGTCACAGAGAGAGGCGTGTCTTGTCCATTTTGTTGAGGATGTCTTTTACTTGAGTCGCAGGGAAAGGCATGGACTTGTCCGTGTTGTTGAGGATGTCTTTTAGTTGAGTCTCAGAGAGAGGCATTGCCTTGTCCGTGTTCTTGAGGATGTCTTTTAGTTGAGTTAGAGAGAGAGGCACAGCCTTGTCTGTGTTGTTGAAGATGTCTTTTAGTTACGTCGCAGAGAGAGGCATGGACTTCTCCGTGTTGTTGAGGATGTCTTTTAGTTGAGTCTCAGAGAGAGGCATGGCTTTGTCCGTGTTGTTGAGGATGTCTTTTCGTTAAATGGCAGAGAGAGGCATGGCATTGTCCGGATGTCTTTTAGTAGAGTGGCAGAGAGAGGCATGGCCTTGTCCGTGTTGTTGAGGATGTCTTTGAGTTGAGTGGCAGAAAGAGGCATGGCTTTATCTGTGTTGTTGAGGATGTATTTTAGTTATGTCTCAGAGAGAGGCTGAGCCTTGCCCATGTTGTTGAGGATGTCTTTTAATTGAGTCGCAGAGAGAGGCATGGACTTGTCCGTGTTGTTGAGGATGTCTTTTAGTTGAGTCGCAGAGAGAGGCATGGCCTTGTCCATGTTGTTGAGGATGTCTTTTAGTCGAGTCGCAGAGAGAGGCATGCCTTTGTCTGTGATATTGAGGATGTCTTTTAGTTGAGTCGCAGAGAGAGGCATGGCCTTGTTTATGTTGCAGAGGATGTCTTTTAGTTGAGTGGCAGACAGAGGCATGACCTTGTCCGTGTTGAGGATGTCTTTAAGTTGCATGGCTGAGAGAGGCAAGGCCTTGTCTGTGTTGTTGAGGAAGTCTTTTAGTTGAGTGGCAGAGAGAGGCATGGCCTTGTCTGTGTTGTTGAGGAAGTCTTTTAGTTGAGAGGCATGGCTTTGTCTGTGTTGTTGAGGATGTCCTTTAGTTGAGTGACAGACAGAGGCTGGAGGTGGATTTCACTTGGCAAACCACGGACCTACTGCTCCAGTGACCAGGAAGGAGCTGAGGGCGGTCGTTGCTGCCTGTGTTGCCTGTTGCCTGCTCCCGCCGCTGCCCCTCGCCGGACCCGCTTCGCGGGTCCCGCTTCGCGGCCAGGAGCACCCTTAAAGGCAAGCAGGTGTGCTATTTCTCCAACCGGCAGGGCTGCGAGCCACAGCGGGGGACTCCAACTTCCAGGAGCCCCCGCGCGCCCGTGGTCACCTGGGCTGCTCTCCCTGCCGGCTCCGCCCCCACCAGGACACTCAAAGCTGCGTCCAATACCAGAGACTGCGGATTTCACTTGGCAAACCACGGACCTACTGCTCCAGTGACCAGGAAGGAGCTGAGGGCGGTCGTTGCTGCCTGTGTTGCCTGTTGCCTGCTCCCGCCGCTGCCCCTCGCCGGACCCGCTTCGCGGGTCCCGCTTCGCGGCCAGGAGCACCCTTAAAGGCAAGCAGGTGTGCTATTTCTCCAACCGGCAGGGCTGCGAGCCACAGCGGGGGACTCCAACTTCCAGGAGCCCCCGCGCGCCCGTGGTCACCTGGGCTGCTCTCCCTGCCGGCTCCGCCCCTAGAGTCCAACCAGTCAGCAACAAAAGAGGAGTGTCATCCCCGCAGCGCGGGAGCGCGCGGGAGGGCGCCGGGAGAAGCCCGGGACAAGGGCGGGACCGTTTGAGGCCGTTCGAGGCCTAAGAGGACTGGCCTGGCCCACCCTCCTTGGCTCTCCACAAGGTTTTCGTCCCTGGGCATTGACTCTAGCGAGCACTATATAGAAACTGCAACTGTCACGCATTATGTGTACCCGGGGGAGTCGCAGTAAGACCGCGCTGGGTTTAACCAAGCCAAAAGGTACCTTGGACGATTTCCTCGTAAAAACAAACCTGGCAATAGATGCTGAAATCTCAAAAATGCAGAAGAGGGTCTCCATCGAGTTAGATGCTGCACGCAGACTTTCCCAAACATTTGCTAACTCTAAAAAATCCTCCCTGGGAAATATCGCGGCTGCTGCATCTCCCCAACGGGTGGAACGTCCGCCCCCTTTATTGATCCTTGCCGACGTCCATCATTCCCCCCTTCCTTCCTCTCCTCCAGCATTAGACTCCTCATTTATTTTCTCCCCATGACCGTCCAACCTAATGAAAGTGACCCACCCAATGATCAGGGAAATCCCACCACCTTCCCGGTTATAACTGCTCCCTCTTTTTCTGTACCAAAAAGTACAAACCCAGGTCGCCAAGCACCGAGGAAGAAAAACAATGTAAAATCTGCCTATGCTCGTAAAAAAGCCAAAGTTGCAAGGCAGCAGTTTTTCAACCATAGAAGACCGTTACCCAATGTAGGGGATCATAAACAAACACCACCCCCAGCTATCCACCAAATAGGGGGGAATAGTAACCCCACTATGGCTCCTGTGGTAGAGAATCCCATTACCCCTGCAGATAATCCAACAGTGGGAGGGTTAAACAAGATAGAGAGGAACGAGGATAAAGTGGGTGATGACGAAGATTTTCTTCAGACAGTCTGGGTCACCTTAAAACAATTATTGACACCTTTCGAACTCAGACTGTCACGTATTGAGAGTCACTTACTCGAGATGGATAAAACGCTAGTATCCCTGGCCACGCTTAGCCTAAAACAGCTGGAAGCCGCACATCCCCATATCAATGAGAGTCCACCTCTGGTTAGAAATCCCGGCATCCAACTTGCTCCAGCCTCTAATATTGGCACTAAAACAGCTACAGCGCCTAAGGTGGTTTCTTCAGCCCCTTTGACTCTCCCTGCACCCGTACCCCCCCCGTTATCCAAGCCGACCCCAATCCCCAAACCGAGGACACTTGCAAATGTCGTTGCTAACCCCCCAAAAATAGAGGAAAAACCCCCTAAAAAACTTCTCCAGCCCAAACCCCCTCCTAGACCTGAGCAGAAGGCGAATAATCCCATCACTCTTCTCCCAGAGTGCATACCAAATTTACACCCAAATCACCAGAACTTTCGCGGAGGCTACATTGATCTTCCCCCTGAGGCTGGGCCCTATGTGGTTATCTTGGCAGCGGTACCACCGCTTGCCCCGGATATTGTTGAAACCCAGTGGTCCTTAAAAAACAAAGTGATCCACTGGTTGAATACTAATAGGCAGATCCCTCACCCTAATAGGAGTAGGGTACTAATGGTCAGGAGAGTCCCTTGGGTGGGCCGTACCCACAAATCGATATCAGGAGACTGTATCGTGGTGTCTTTTGCAGACCCTCATACAGCCCACCTCATTACCACGTGGGACCAATACGTGACTGAACAAACCATTGTCACCAAACCCCTAACCTTCTTCTACCCTCCAAAACAGCTAGTAGAGTATCCTGGGGCTTGGACCACTATCCACAACCACAGATGGAAGGGCCAGATGCAGGGATGGCAACACGCCAATGATGGGTGGGAAGGTGTACACACCATGAATAGATTTGGATGCTTAGATCAGGTGGACTGACTGGGAACAGTAGATCAAACACCCCGATCAAGCGATCAGAACCACGTAATGATTACCACTAATAGCTACTCATCCCCACCCATAGCTAAGAACCTGACCCATTCGATGGTGGTTCCGTCCTCCTCTGTCCAGTACCCGCCCCCTGTACAAGCTATACAACACCTAGACAGGGCACATCTCCAAGATCAGGTAGAGCTAATAGAGAGTGAGGGCCACATACATCAGGTAGACAGTGAACCGAAACACTCACTATTGTCCTGGAATGTAGCAGGACTAGGCAATAAGATCAAGCATATACCCTGGTTGGAGACGGTCCACAAGCATGGCATACTTTGCCTGCAAGAAACCTGGCTGGTGGAACAAAGGCATATCCTGGGGTACCGAACGTTCCATACACCTGCTGTTCCCGCCATTCAGGGCCGCAATAAAGGGGGTCTGTGTATATACGTTTCGAATATGGGGGACATAAAAGTGCATAATTTTCACTCAGACCAATACTTCCAAATTCTTTCTTTTAAATGGGGCACCACACAAAAGGTTATACTGGTGAACTTCTATAACAATATGCCACCTAACGAGATGGAATCCATCTTAAATAAAATGCTAAACCGCATCCATAAAGTGAGGGACCAAAACGCGGGAGACCATACAATTATTTGGGTGGGAGATTTTAATTGTGCAGTCTGCCCACTTTCTGAGTTAGGTTTGTGCGGCCTTGCAGATCGTGAGGAGGACGGCCCCTTTCACTTCTCACACACCAAACTGGGGTCTCTCCTTAACAGTATCATGTTTGCTTTTGACCTCACTTTCGTTAATCAGGCATGCTCTCCCCCAGTTCCCTTTGCCCCAACATATAATGGAAGAGGTTGCGAATCCACAATCGACTTTGCACTGATATCCCCCACCGCGCCCAACTTTATAACCTTTTGGGAGATAGGGGAAGACCCAATGAGTGACCATTACCCTATTACCTTTGGGGTTAGGCTCTCAGTGGAGAAACCAAAGGAACCTAGTGGCCCACTATATCCATTAGAGGTCACCTTAGCAAAGATAAATGGTTATGTGGTAAAGTGGGAGAAATTAAACCCCAGCGTTTTCTTCCACAAATTAATTTCATCTTGCCTTGAAGACATATTTGTCTGCTTAGAAGTAGATGCGGAACCTAAGGCGATTATGGCAGCTTTCGCCAATATACAGGAGTACTTAAAAGGGGTTTTAACTAAGAGCCACAATAAGAAGGGGAGATGTGCATCCAGGTGGTTTGATTCTAGGTGCACAGCCGCCCTAAAGAACTTGAAGAAAGTTTTAAATACCATCCCGAAAAATAGGGCCCAAATCTCTGAGGCAAGACGAGAGTACAAGAGAGAAATTAACCTCCGGAAAGCAACCATGAAAAAGGAGGCCTGGGAAGCACTGGGAGAAGCTGCCAGGAACAAGGACACCAACCTTTTCTGGAAAGTGATAAGATCAGTATACAACCCAACACATACTGATAATTGCATAGATGTAGCAATTACAGCAGAACTTTGGGTTGAACATTACGGGAAACTCTACACCGACAGACAGGGGAACTGCATGAATCAAGAAAAGGCACTTTCATCACCGAAGAACTTCATGCAGGACTTCCAGCAAAGCGATCCCCTAGTTTCGCCGTATCCAATTGACTTGGTCTTTACCACCCTAGAAGTTGAAAATGCAATCAGGGAAAGTCCTTCAGGGAAAGCTCCTGGTCCGGATCACACACCAGTGGATGCCTATAAAACTAACCTGGAATTTTGGGCTCCGCTTTTAACGAACGTTTTGAACATGGGAAATAAATGCGGCTTAATTAAGACCTGGTCAGATGCCATTGTAGTTCCCATCTTCAAAAAGGGAAACAGGGACGATCCGGCTTGCTACCGTCCCATATCCTTACTAGACGGCCTCATGAAAATTGCAGGAAGGATCGTTCTAAAGAGGATCCAGCACTGGGAGGTAGAAAATAAGGTTATTTCGGAATTCCAATATGGATTCCGAAAGGGACTGGGCACCCAAGAGCAATGCCTAAATCTGTCCTTATTAATGTCCAAATACATTGAGGCTAAAAAAGGGGATTTATTTGTTACATTCGTTGACCTTAGCTCAGCATTTGATTGTGTGGATCATCTGCAGCTCTGGTCAACTTTGGAGCTCATTGGGGTGGATCCCACCATAGTGGTTTTTATCAAAGAACTTTACAGAGATGCTGGTGCCAGGGTTAGGTTCGGGACCCAGGGGCAGTGTACACAGAAATTCCCTATAAATAGAGGGGTTAGGCAAGGTTGTATACTCGCGCCCCTTCTATTTAGTTTTTATATTAATTCTGTTGTAGAAGACCTATCAAATCTCCAGAATGACTATCCAGCTGTCAATGGTAGGCCTGTTCCCATCCTATTATACGCCGATGACGCGGCGATTATGTCTAGGACTAGGGTAGGGTTGCAGAGAGCGGTAAGAGAATTTTCGTCCTACATGGGGAGAAGAAATTTGAAAGTGAACATCTCAAAAACTTTCTCCATGCCGTGCACCCTAAAGAGTATAAGACCACAATGCTCGATATACCTTGACGAGCAAAGAATCGAGACCACAGACACTTTTTGCTACCTGGGTGTCGTTTTTGAGAGAAAAGGAGCCTGGAAACATGCAGTAACGGCTAGGAGGCTTGCCTTTACCCGTGCTATTGGTGCCCTGAGAACTTTTGCAGCGAAAATTGGGGGCAAACCAACTGCCGAGATGATACAGATTTACCAAGCAAAGTGTATAGCGACAGTCACTTATGGAGCAGGCTTATGGGGCTTTGAAGATGTGTCCTCCCTCCAAATTTGTGAGAATCTTTTTATCCGTTACCTATTGGGGGTGAGCAAATCTACTTCAACCTTCATTACTCATATTGAGACTGGCCTCAAATACCTCAGCGACTTCATAAAGCTGTCACCATGTTTGCTTTGGCACAAAATTTGGACTACTAGGGAATGCCAACTTAACAGAGAACTAATCAGGGATTGCATGAGCTTGGATGCCGCATCCAAAATCAAATGGTTGCGACATGTCCGGTTGATGTTCACCAAGGTTGGTTGTCCGGAATACTATGATGACCCAGAGTCCCTTGAAAATCTGTCCAGGTCGTCTCTTAAAAAACTTTTACTTACCCACCTGGAGGGTGTTAGATGGGATGCAGTGCGACTCAAAAATACTATCTTGAGTTACCAAAGAATTACTCCTACCGAAGGTTTGCAATTGTACCTCAGGACTGAAACGGCACCTTACCCTCGTATGCTTCTCACCAGGCTGCGCCTAGGTACCTTTTTTCGCATGGTCACTCTCCCTAAACAAAATGACTGGACTGCCCCAAACCTAATTTGCCCATGCGATGATCACTCATCACAAAGTAATATCCATATTATGTTCTTTTGCAATCTGTATTCTGCCCCAAGGAAATTGTACTTATTACCTCTTTTAAAACACTGGGGCATAAGAACATGTAAAGATGCTTACTTCAAATTACTTTTGTTAGATGAGGCGTATGTCATCTTTGTTGTTTCACGTTTTTTAATTGCAGTAATGAAATATAGAAATTCCATGATGTAACTCCTACATGTTTTAACCTTTACGTATGTTTTTACATGAGGTCAACTGCTATAATTTCATCATTTGAATCTTATGATCTGGAAAACTGTTTTATAGAATCTCACAAAAACTTCGTTGGGGACATCTTTTTAAACTTGCTGTATAAAATGTACTTGTATGCTTTTATGATTTTATCAAACAAATCGAATAAAGCTAAATTTGAATTTGAATTTGAATTTGAGGCATGGCCTTGTCCGTGTGGTTGCGGATGTCAATTAGTTGAGTCGCAGAGAGAGGCATTGCCTTGTCCGTGTTGTTGAAGATGTCTTTAAGTTGAGTCGCAGAGAGAACTGCAGAGAGAGGCATGGCCTTGTCCGTGTTTATGAGGAAATCTTTTAGTTGAGTCGCAGAGAGAGGCATGGCCTTGTCTGTGTTGTTGAGGATGTCTTTTAGTTGCATGGCAGTGAGAGGCATGGCCTTGTCCATGTTGTTGAGGATGTCTTTTAGTTGCGTGGCAGAGAGAGGCATGGCCTTTTCTGTGTTGTTGAGGATATCCATAGTTGAGTCGCAGAAAGAGGTGTGGCCTTGTCTGTGATGGCGAGGATGTCTTTAAGTTGAGTCACAGAGAGAGGCGTGGCCTTGTCCGTGTTGTTGAGGATGCCTTTTAGTTGAGTCTCAGCGAGAGGCATGGCTTTGTCCGTGTTGATGAGGATGTCTTTTAGTTGAATCGCAGAGGGAGGCATGGCCATGTCCGTGTTGTTGAGGATGTCTTTTAGTTGCGTGGCAGAAAGAGGCGTGGCCTTGTCTGTGTTGTTGAGGATGTCTTTTAGTTGAGTCTCAGAGAGAGGCATGGCTTTGTCCGTGTTGTTGTGGATATCTTTTAGTTAAATGGCAGAGAGAGGCATGTTCTTGAGGATGTCTTTTAGTCGAGTCGCAGAGAGAGGCCTGCCTTTGTCTGTGATATTGAGGATGTCTTTTAGTTGCATCGCAGAGAGAGGCATGGCCTTGTCCGTGTTGTTGAGAATGTCTTTTAGTTGAGTCACTGAGACAGGCGTGTCTTGTCCATTTTGTTGAGGATGTCTTTTACTTGAGTCTCAGGGAAAGGCATGGACGTGTCCGTGTTGTGTTGTTGAGGATGTCTTTTAGTTGAGTCTCAGAGAGAGGCATTGCCTTGTCCGTGTTCTTGAGAATGTGTTTTAGTTGAGTAGGAGAGAGAGGCACAGCCTTGTCCGTGTTGTTGAGGATGTCTTTTAGTTGAGTGGCAGAGAGAGGCATGGCCTTGTCCGTGTTGTTGAGGATGTCTTTTAGTTGAATGGCAGAGAGAGGCATGGCTTTGTCTGTGTTGTTGAGGATGCATTTTAGTTACGTCGCAGAGAGAGGCATGGACTTGTCCGTGTTGTTGAGGATGTCTTTTAGTTAAATGACAAAGAGAGGCATGGCCTTGTCCATGTTGTTGAGGATGTCTTTTAATTGAGTAGCAGAGAGAGGCATGGACTTGTCCGTGTTGTTGAGGATGTCTTTTAGTTGAGTCGCAGAGAGAGGGGCGCAGCCTTGTCCGTGTTGTTGAGGATGTCTTTTAGTTGCGTGGCAGAGAGAGGCATGGCCTTGTCCGTGTTGTTGAGAATGTGTTTTAGTTGAGTCACAGAGAGAGGAGTGTCTTGTCCATTTTGTTGAGGATGTCTTTTACTTGAGTTGCAGAAAGAGGTGTGGCCTTGTCTGTGTTGTTGGGGATGTCTTTTAGTTGAGTCGCAGCGAGAGGCATGGCCTTGTCCATGTTGTTGAGGATGTCTTTTAGTCGAGTCGCAGAGAGAGGCATGCCTTTGTCTGTGATATTGAGGATGTCTTTTAGTTGCGTTGCAGAGAGAGGCATGGCCTTGTTGTTGAGAATGTCTTTTAGTTGAGTCACAGAGAGAGGCGTGTCTTGTCCATTTTGTTGAGGATGTCTTTTACTTGAGTCGCAGGGAAAGGCATGGACTTGTCCGTGTTGTTGAGGATGTCTTTTAGTTGAGTCTCAGAGAGAGGCATTGCCTTGTCCGTGTTCTTGAGGATGTCTTTTAGTTGAGTTAGAGAGAGAGGCACAGCCTTGTCTGTGTTGTTGAAGATGTCTTTTAGTTACGTCGCAGAGAGAGGCATGGACTTCTCCGTGTTGTTGAGGATGTCTTTTAGTTGAGTCTCAGAGAGAGGCATGGCTTTGTCCGTGTTGTTGAGGATGTCTTTTCGTTAAATGGCAGAGAGAGGCATGGCATTGTCCGGATGTCTTTTAGTAGAGTGGCAGAGAGAGGCATGGCCTTGTCCGTGTTGTTGAGGATGTCTTTGAGTTGAGTGGCAGAAAGAGGCATGGCTTTATCTGTGTTGTTGAGGATGTATTTTAGTTATGTCTCAGAGAGAGGCTGAGCCTTGCCCATGTTGTTGAGGATGTCTTTTAATTGAGTCGCAGAGAGAGGCATGGACTTGTCCGTGTTGTTGAGGATGTCTTTTAGTTGAGTCGCAGAGAGAGGCATGGCCTTGTCCATGTTGTTGAGGATGTCTTTTAGTCGAGTCGCAGAGAGAGGCATGCCTTTGTCTGTGATATTGAGGATGTCTTTTAGTTGCGTTGCAGAGAGAGGCATGGCCTTGTTGTTGAGAATGTCTTTTAGTTGAGTCACAGAGAGAGGCGTGTCTTGTCCATTTTGTTGAGGATGTCTTTTACTTGAGTCGCAGGAAAAGGCATGGACTTGTCCGTGTTGTTGAGGATGTCTTTTAGTTGAGTCTCAGAGAGAGGCATTGCCTTGTCCGTGTTCTTGAGGATGTCTTTTAGTTGAGTTAGAGAGAGAGGCACAGCCTTGTCTGTGTTGTTGAAGATGTCTTTTAGTTACGTCGCAGAGAGAGGCATGGACTTCTCCGTGTTGTTGAGGATGTCTTTTAGTTGAGTCTCAGAGAGAGGCATGGCTTTGTCCGTGTTGTTGAGGATGTCTTTTCGTTAAATGGCAGAGAGAGGCATGGCATTGTCCGGATGTCTTTTAGTAGAGTGGCAGAGAGAGGCATGGCATTGTCCGTGTTGTTGAGGATGTCTTTGAGTTGAGTGGCAGAAAGAGGCATGGCTTTATCTGTGTTGTTGAGGATGTATTTTAGTTATGTCTCAGAGAGAGGCTGAGCCTTGCCCATGTTGTTGAGGATGTCTTTTAATTGAGTCGCAGAGAGAGGCATGGACTTGTCCGTGTTGTTGAGGATGTCTTTTAGTGCGTGGCAGAGAGAGGCATGGCTTTTTCCGTGTTGTTGAGAATGTCTTTTAGTTGAGTCACAGAGAGAGGCGTGTATTGTCCATTTTGTTGGGGATGTCTTTTACTTGAGTCGCAGAAAGAGGTATGCGTTTGTCTGTGTTATTGAGGATGTCTTTTAGTTGTGTCGCAGAGAGAGGCATGGCCTTTTCCGTGTTGTTGAGAATGCCTTTAAGTTGAGTCACAGAGAGAGGCGTGGACTTGTCCGTGTTGTTGAGGATGTCTTTTAGTTGAGTCTCAGAGAGAGGCATTGCCTTGTCTGTGTTCTTGAGGATGTCTTTTAGTTGAGTTGCAGCGAGAGGCACAGCCTTGTCCGTGTTGTTGAGGATGTCTTTTAGTTGGGTCGCAAAGAGAGGCATTGCTTTGTCTGTGTTGTTGAGGATGTCTTTTAGTTGAGTCGCAGAGAGAGGCATGGCCTTGTCCGTGTTGTTGAGGATGTCTTTAAGTTGAGTCGCAGAGAGAGCCGCAGAGAGAGGCAGGGCCTTGTCCGTGTTGTTGAGGATGTCTTTAAGTTGAGTCACAAAGAGAGCCGCAGAGAGAGGCATGGCCTTGTCTGTGTTGTTGAGGATGTCTTTTAGTCGAGAGAGGCGAGGCCTTGTTCGTGTTGTTGAAGATGTCTTTTAGTTGAGTCACAGAGAGAGGCACAGTCTTGACCATGTTGTTGAGGAGGTCTTATAGTTGCATGGCAGAGAGAGGCATGGCCTTGTCCGTGTTGTTGACAATGTCTTTTATTTGAGTCACAGAGAGAGGCATGGCCTTGTCTATGTTGCAGAGGATGTCTTTTAGTTGAGTGGCAGAGAGAGGTATAGGCTTGTCCGTGTTGTTGAGCATGTCTTTTAGCTTCATGGCAGAGAGAGGCATGTCTTTGTCCGTGTTGTTGAGGATGTCTTAGTTGAGTCGTAGAGAGCGGCATGGCATTGTCTATGTTGTTGAGGATTTCTTTTAGTTGCATGGCAGAGAGAGGCATTGCCTGGTCCGTGTTGTTGAGGATGTCTTTTATTTGAGTCGCAGAGAGAGGCGTGGCCTTGTTCGTGTTGTTGAGGATGTCTTTTAGTTGAGTCGCAGAGAGAGGCACAGTCTTGACCATGTTGTTGAGGAGGTCTTATAGTTGCGTGGCAGAGAGAGACGTAGCCTTGTCCGTGTTGTTGAGGATGTCCATAGTTGAGTCGCAGAAAGAGGTGTGGCCTTGTCTGTGATGGCAAGGATGTCTTTTAGTTGAGTCGCAGAGAGAGGCATGGCCTTGTCCGTGTTGTTGAGGATGACCTTTATTTGAGTCACAGAGAGAGGAATGGCTGTGTCCGTGTTGTTGAGGATGTCATTTAGTTGAGTCGCAGAGAGAGGCGTGGCCTTGTCCATGTTGTTGAGGATGTCTTTTATTTGAGTCACAGAGAGAGGAAAAGCTTTGTCCGTGTTGTTGAGGATGTCATTTAGTTGAGTCGCAGAGAGAGGCGTGGCCTTGTCTGTGTACTTGAGGATTTCTTTTATTTGAGTCACAGAGAGAGGAATGACTTTGTACGTGTTGTTGAGGATGTCATTTAGTTTAGTCGCAGAGAGAGGCGTGGCCTTGTCTGCGATGTTTAGGATGTCTTTTAGTTGGGTCGCAGAGAGAGGCGTGGCCTTGTCCGTGTTGTTGAGGATGTCTTTTAGTTAAGTCGCAGAGAGTGGCATGGCCTTTTCGGTGTTGTTGAGGATGTCTTTTAGTTGAGTTGCAGAGAGAGGCATGGCCTTGTCTATGTTGCGGAGGATGTCTTTTAGTTGAGTCGCAGAGAGAGGCATTGCCTTGTCCGTGTTCTTGAGAATGTGTTTTAGTTGAGTAGGAGAGAGAGGCACAGCCTTGTCCGTGTTGTTGAGGATATCTTTTAGTTGAGTGGCAGAGAGAGGCATGGCCTTGTCCGTGTTGTTGAGGATGTCTTTTAGTTGAATGGCAGAGAGAGGCATGGCTTTGTCTGTGTTGTTGAGGATGCATTTTAGTTACGTCGCAGAGAGAGGCATGGACTTGTCCGTGTTGTTGAGGATGTCTTTTAGTTAAATGACAAAGAGAGGCATGGCCTTGTCCATGTTGTTGAGGATGTCTTTTAATTGAGTAGCAGAGAGAGGCATGGACTTGTCCGTGTTGTTGAGGATGTCTTTTAGTTGAGTCGCAGAGAGAGGGGCGCAGCCTTGTCCGTGTTGTTGAGGATGTCTTTTAGTTGCGTGGCAGAGAGAGGCATGGCCTTGTCCGTGTTGTTGAGAATGTGTTTTAGTTGAGTCACAGAGAGAGGAGTGTCTTGTCCATTTTGTTGAGGATGTCTTTTACTTGAGTTGCAGAAAGAGGTGTGGCCTTGTCTGTGTTGTTGGGGATGTCTTTTAGTTGAGTCGCAGAGAGAGGCATGGCCTTGTCCATGTTGTTGAGGATGTCTTTTAGTCGAGTCGCAGAGAGAGGCATGCCTTTGTCTGTGATATTGAGGATGTCTTTTAGTTGCGTTGCAGAGAGAGGCATGGCCTTGTTGTTGAGAATGTCTTTTAGTTGAGTCACAGAGAGAGGCGTGTCTTGTCCATTTTGTTGAGGATGTCTTTTACTTGAGTCGCAGGGAAAGGCATGGACTTGTCCGTGTTGTTGAGGATGTCTTTTAGTTGAGTCTCAGAGAGAGGCATTGCCTTGTCCGTGTTCTTGAGGATGTCTTTTAGTTGAGTTAGAGAGAGAGGCACAGCCTTGTCTGTGTTGTTGAAGATGTCTTTTAGTTACGTCGCAGAGAGAGGCATGGACTTCTCCGTGTTGTTGAGGATGTCTTTTAGTTGAGTCTCAGAGAGAGGCATGGCTTTGTCCGTGTTATTGAGGATGTCTTTTCGTTAAATGGCAGAGAGAGGCATGGCATTGTCCGGATGTCTTTTAGTAGAGTGGCAGAGAGAGGCATGGCCTTGTCCGTGTTGTTGAGGATGTCTTTGAGTTGAGTGGCAGAAAGAGGCATGGCTTTATCTGTGTTGTTGAGGATGTATTTTAGTTATGTCTCAGAGAGAGGCTGAGCCTTGCCCATGTTGTTGAGGATGTCTTTTAATTGAGTCGCAGAGAGAGGCATGGACTTGTCCGTGTTGTTGAGGATGTCTTTTAGTTGAGTCGCAGAGAGAGGCATGGCCTTGTCCATGTTGTTGAGGATGTCTTTTAGTCGAGTCGCAGAGAGAGGCATGCCTTTGTCTGTGATATTGAGGATGTCTTTTAGTTGCGTTGCAGAGAGAGGCATGGCCTTGTTGTTGAGAATGTCTTTTAGTTGAGTCACAGAGAGAGGCGTGTCTTGTCCATTTTGTTGAGGATGTCTTTTACTTGAGTCGCAGGAAAAGGCATGGACTTGTCCGTGTTGTTGAGGATGTCTTTTAGTTGAGTCTCAGAGAGAGGCATTGCCTTGTCCGTGTTCTTGAGGATGTCTTTTAGTTGAGTTAGAGAGAGAGGCACAGCCTTGTCTGTGTTGTTGAAGATGTCTTTTAGTTACGTCGCAGAGAGAGGCATGGACTTCTCCGTGTTGTTGAGGATGTCTTTTAGTTGAGTCTCAGAGAGAGGCATGGCTTTGTCCGTGTTGTTGAGGATGTCTTTTCGTTAAATGGCAGAGAGAGGCATGGCATTGTCCGGATGTCTTTTAGTAGAGTGGCAGAGAGAGGCATGGCATTGTCCGTGTTGTTGAGGATGTCTTTGAGTTGAGTGGCAGAAAGAGGCATGGCTTTATCTGTGTTGTTGAGGATGTATTTTAGTTATGTCTCAGAGAGAGGCTGAGCCTTGCCCATGTTGTTGAGGATGTCTTTTAATTGAGTCGCAGAGAGAGGCATGGACTTGTCCGTGTTGTTGAGGATGTCTTTTAGTGCGTGGCAGAGAGAGGCATGGCCTTTTCCGTGTTGTTGAGAATGTCTTTTAGTTGAGTCACAGAGAGAGGCGTGTATTGTCCATTTTGTTGAGGATGTCTTTTACTTGAGTCGCAGAAAGAGGTATGCCTTTGTCTGTGTTATTGAGGATGTCTTTTAGTTGTGTCGCAGAGAGAGGCATGGCCTTTTCCGTGTTGTTGAGAATGCCTTTAAGTTGAGTCACAGAGAGAGGCGTGGACTTGTCCGTGTTGTTGAGGATGTCTTTTAGTTGAGTCTCAGAGAGAGGCATTGCCTTGTCCGTGTTCTTGAGGATGTCTTTTAGTTGAGTTGCAGCGAGAGGCACAGCCTTGTCCGTGTTGTTGAGGATGTCTTTTAGTTGGGTCGCAGAGAGAGGCATTGCTTTGTCTGTGTTGTTGAGGATGTCTTTTAGTTGAGTCGCAGAGAGAGGCATGGCCTTGTCCGTGTTGTTGAGGATGTCTTTAAGTTGAGTCGCAGAGAGAGCCGCAGAGAGAGGCATGGCCTTGTCTGTGTTGTTGAGGATGTCTTTTAGTCGAGAGAGGCGAGGCCTTGTTCGTGTTGTTGAAGATGTCTTTTAGTTGAGTCACAGAGAGAGGCACAGTCTTGACCATGTTGTTGAGGAGGTCTTATAGTTGCATGGCAGAGAGAGGCATGGCCTTGTCCGTGTTGTTGACAATGTCTTTTATTTGAGTCACAGAGAGAGGCATGGCCTTGTCTATGTTGCAGAGGATGTCTTTTAGTTGAGTGGCAGAGAGAGGTATCGGCTTGTCCGTGTTGTTGAGCATGTCTTTTAGCTTCATGGCAGAGAGAGGCATGTCTTTGTCCGTGTTGTTGAGGATGTCTTAGTTGAGTCGTAGAGAGAGGCATGGCATTGTCTATGTTGTTGAGGATTTCTTTTAGTTGCATGGCAGAGAGAGGCATTGCCTGGTCCGTGTTGTTGAGGATGTCTTTTATTTGAGTCGCAGAGAGAGGCGTGGCCTTGTTCGTGTTGTTGAGGATGTCTTTTAGTTGAGTCGCAGAGAGAGGCACAGTCTTGACCATGTTGTTGAGGAGGTCTTATAGTTGCGTGGCAGAGAGAGACGTAGCCTTGTCCGTGTTGTTGAGGATGTCCATAGTTGAGTCGCAGAAAGAGGTGTGGCCTTGTCTGTGATGGCAAGGATGTCTTTTAGTTGAGTCGCAGAGAGAGGCATGGCCTTGTCCGTGTTGTTGAGGATGACCTTTATTTGAGTCACAGAGAGAGGAATGGCTGTGTCCGTGTTGTTGAGGATGTCATTTAGTTGAGTCGCAGAGAGAGGCGTGGCCTTGTCCATGTTGTTGAGGATGTCTTTTATTTGAGTCACAGAGAGAGGAAAAGCTTTGTCCGTGTTGTTGAGGATGTCATTTAGTTGAGTCGCAGAGAGAGGCGTGGCCTTGTCTGTGTTGTTGAGGATTTCTTTTATTTGAGTCACAGAGAGAGGAATGACTTTGTACGTGTTGTTGAGGATGTCATTTAGTTTAGTCGCAGAGAGAGGCGTGGCCTTGTCTGCGATGTTGAAGATGTCTTTTAGTTGGGTCGCAGAGAGAGGCGTGGCCTTGTCCGTGTTGTTGAGGATGTCTTTTAGTTGAGTCGCAGAGAGTGGCATGGCCTTGTCTGTGTTGTTGAGGATTTCTTTTATTTGAGTCACAGAGAGAGGAATGACTTTGTACGTGTTGTTGAGGATGTCATTTAGTTTAGTCGCAGAGAGAGGCATTGCCTTGTTTGTATTGTTGAGAATGTCTTTTAGTTGAGTCGCATCAAGAGGCATTGCCTTGTCCGTGTTGTTGAGGATGTCTTTAAGTTTAGTCGCAGAGAGAGGCAATTCCTTGTCCGTGTTGTTGAAGATGTCTTTAAGTTGAGTTCCAGAGAGAGCCACAGAGTGAGGCATGGCCTTGTCTGTGTTGCTGAGGATGTCCTTTAGTTTGTCGCATCGAGAGGCATTGCCTTGTCTTTAAGTTGAGTTGCAGAGAGAGTCATGGCCTTATCTGTGTTGTTGAGGATGTGTTTTAGTTGAGTGGCAGAGAGAAGCATGGCCTTGTCTGTGTTGGTGAGGATGTCTTTTAGTTGAGTCGCAGAGAGAGGCGTGGCCTTGTCTGTGTTGCTGAGGATGTCTTTTAGTTGACTCTCAGAAAGAGGCATGGCCTTGTCTGTGTTGCTGAGGATGTCTTTTAGTTGAGTCTCAGAGAGAGGCATGACTTTGTCCGTGTTGTTGAGGATGTCTTTTACTTGAGTTGCAGAGAGAGGCATGGCCTTGTCCGTGTTGCTGAGGATGTCCTTTAGTTGCGTGGCAGAGAGAGGCATGGCCTTGTCTGTGTTGCTGAGGATGTCTTTAAGTTGAGTTGCAGAGAGAGTCACAGAGAGAGGCGTGGCTTTGTCTGTGTTGTTGAGGATGTCATTTAGTTGAGTCGCAGAGAGAGGCATGGCCTTGTCTGTGTTGTTGAGGATGTCTTTTAGTTGAGTCACAGAGAGAAAGGCGTGCCCTTGTCCTTGTTGTTGAGGATGTCATTTAGTTGAGTCGCAGAGAGAGGCATGGCCTTGTCTGTGTTGTTGAGGATGTCTTTTAGTTGAGTCGCAAAGAGAGGCGTGGCCTTGTCCGTGTTGTTGAGGATGTCTTTTATTTGAGTCTCGAGAGTGGCTTGGCTTTGTCCGTGTTGTTTGAGATGTCTGTAATTGCGTGGCAAAGAGAGGCGTGGCCTTGTCCGTGTTGTTGAGGATGTCTTTTAGTTGAGTCGCAGAGAGAGTCGTGGCCTTGTCCGTGTTGTTGAGGATGTCTTTTATTTGTGTCTCAGAGAGAGGCTTGGCTTTGTCCGTGTTGTTTAAGATGTCTGTAATTGCATGGCTGAGAGAGGCATGGCCTTGTCCGTGTTGTTGAGGATGTCTGTTAGTTGAGCGGCAGTGAGAGGCACGGCCTTGTCTATGTTGCGGAGGCTTTCTTTTAGTTGAGTGGCAGGAGAGGAGGAAAGAGAGTCCATACAGAGGTTTTCAAGTGTAAGGCAGCGACCCGCTGACATAGCACAGGATACTATGAGGTCTATGAATGAGTGAGGCCTCAAAGTCCAGTAGGGCAGGACTGCGGGTTGTTCTGCATAAAGATGAACTCACCATTAAGGATGAGGCATCCTATGGGTGCGGCGAGAGTTGTGCAGGCAGGGCCAGGATTTGGGGGGTGAGTTTTAACAAGTAAAGTTTGTTAAAGGTGGAAATTCAAGTTGATGAGAGTGAACAGTTAAGATTTGTAATAGAGGCCATGTGGAGGAAACCCATGGCTGGGGGTTGCATGAGGAGTTGAAGGTCAATAGCTCTGATCCCAATTCAAGGTCAAATATTCATGCCTGAGGCTTGAACATGACTTATGTCAGCCTCAAGTATGGCGACTAAATTCCTGAAGAAATTGCATTGGCTTTTATAGGAAGGCCAAGGAGAATTAAAGTGCCCTTATTTGCTAAATTGCAAAAATGGTTTAATGTCTTCCTTTTAAATTTAATTTAATTTATGACTACTTATTGTACCTGTTGTAAAGTGTTTGTGACATTGTAGCATTGCAAGTGACATTGTAGCATTTTAAGTGGCATTGTGGCGATTTGGGTTGGGTGGTGTTTTATTCTTGTGTCCTTCACAATAATAATACCAAAAGGTGCGGTGCATCTGAAAGGGTTGTTATTTAAAGACATAACTAATAAAACAGCTGCATTGGTGAATATGTCTGTTTTACATTTTTTATTGCAAACATATGGCATCAAAGCTTAGGTGATGGCATACTTTTTGTTCCTTTTTGTGTTTCTGGTATATGTTTGCAATGAAGAAACATAATAAAAATAACCAGTGCACCAGCTTGATACGTCTGATTCTGTTGGCTTTGCCAATGCTTGTTCTCTTCTGCACCAGTTCCTGGACTCTGTGATGGGAGAGCCAGAGTCTGTGATTTTAGTGGTTGTAGGTGACGCACGAGGCATGTGTGGATTTTCTGCACTCATAAGTGCTGGTGTGGGTCTTCTCTCACAGGAAGTGTGTGGTGTGGGTCTCTTCTCTCACAGGAAGTGTGTGGTGTGGGTCTCCTCTCTCACAGGAAGTGTGTGGTGTGGGTCTCCTCTCACAGGAAGTGAAAGGTGTGGGTCTTCTCTCACAGGAAGTCTGTGGTGGGGTGTCTCCTCTCTCACAGGAAGTGTGTGGTGTGGGTCTCTCTCACAGGAAGTGTGTGGTGTGGGTGTGTGCTCTCACAGGAAATGAGGCGTATGGGACTTGTCCAAGGTTGGACTGGCCTATAGGGCTATCGGGCAGTGTTCGATGAGCCGGTCGAACAGGTCAGTGTGGGCTGTTTTTGTGGCTGTTCGTGGGCCTGTTTTATGGTCTCATGGGCAATTTTTATACTGTTGCATTCAGTCTTCCATATCTTGCAAAGCTCTTATGCAGCCTGCCTTTAACAGTTCAAGGCTGCCCCCATTTGCAAATTTGGACCACTTATTAAGCTATCTAGTTCACTAATGTAGGCCACTTTTATTTTGGTCCCCGGGCCTCATTTCTATCCCAGATTGACACTGGTTTAGTCTCACAGGAAGTGGGTGGTGTGGGTGTTGTTTCACAGGAAGTGGGTGGTGAGATTCTCCTCTCACCGGAAGTATAAGGTGTGGATATTGTCTCCCACGATGTGTGCTGTGGGGGTTTCCTCTTTCCCAGGAAGTGCAAAGTGTATGATATGAGGGTGGTGGTGTGGGTTTTGTCTTACAGAGAGTGGGTGTGTGGTTATTGTCTGCCTTTTCTTAGGAAGCTTTCCTTCTATCATTTTCCGATCTGCTATATTTTCTGTTTGATCAGTCCCCATTAATGGCAGGTGGACCCTCTTCACTCTATTGTCATCTCTGTAAGGTACTTAGAATTTTACATATGGCGGGCAGACGTGTATGCTGTGGGTCTCTTCTCTGACAGGAAGTGCTTAGTGTGAGTCCTAGCTCTCACAGAAAGATCAAGGTGTGCGTCTTCTCTCACAGGAAGTGTGTGGTGGGGTCTCCTCTCTCAAAGGAAGTGTGAGGTGTGGGTCTTCTCTCACCGGGAGTGTGTGGTGTGGGTCTTCTCTCACAGGAAGTGTGTGGTGTGGGTCGCCTCTCTCACATGAAGTGCAAGGTGTGGGTCTTCTCTCACAGGAAGAGAAAGGTGTGGGTCTTCTGTCACAGGAAGTGTGTAGTGTGTGTCTCCTCTCTCACAGGAAGTGCAAAGTGTGCGTCTTCTCTCACAGGACAGGAAATGTGTGATGTCGGTGTGCTTGCTCACAGGAAATGGGGCGTATGGGTCTAGTCCAAGGTTGGACTGGCCTATTGGGCTAACAGGCAGTGTTCGATGGCCCGGTCTGACAAGTCAGTGTGGGCTGTTTTTGTGGCTGGTCTCATGGGCAATTTTTACTGTTGCATTTAGTCTTCCATACTTTACAAAGTTCTTATTCAACATGTCTTTACACTTACTAAGCTATCTAGTTCACTAATGTGGGCCACTTTTATTTTGGTCCCCGGGCCTCATTTCTATCCCAGTTCGACCCTGGTTTAGTCTCGCAGGAAGTGGGTGGTGTGGGTCTTGTCTCACAGTGAGTGAGTGGTGAGGGTCTCCTCTCACAGGAAGTACAAGGTGTGGATCTTGTTTCTCACAGGATGTGTGCTGTGTGGGTCTCCTCTTTCCCGTGAAGGGCAAGGTGTAGACCATGCCTCTTATGTGAGGGGGATGGTGTTGGTTTCCTCTCACAGGAAGTGGGTGGGTTGGTCTTGTCTCACAGGAAGTCGAGGAGTTGTTGTTCACATTGTTTTTGTTGTCCACAGGACGGAGGCAAGCAGTTGATGGAAGGCATGTCAGACAACAAGACTGTGACCGAATTTGATTTACGACTGACTGAAGTCGGACAGGAGAGTGAGTTTGTCATTAACCAAACTTTACGGGTGAATGAGGAAGGGGCCCGCGTGGAATCGCTTCGTAAGGTCCAGGCGGAGTCGTCAGAGTCTAATGTTTGAGTCAATGCTGAGGAGAACATCGAAGACTCCACTTGGTGGGAATTTACACTCTTCTTTATTTCACTTTTTCTTTTAAATATTTTTGTAACCTAGGCCTGATGGGCCTGTACTGGGCTGTATATTGAATTCTGTTCATATCCATGAGGCTCCTCCCAATGTATGAGCAAATGAGGGGAACCTTGGCTTGGTGAAGGCCCTGCAGACACTGAACACCCAGAAGAAATATAAAGAGACCACCAGAAGTAGAAACCATCAAAGGAGACAGATGGTTTATGCTACTGATGTACACTATTCTTTTAATAAATCTGTTAAACACAAATGAATGGAGTGTATTTTTTGCACACTGATGGTGGTGGTGTGTACCCTACAATAAATGTGAAGGCAGGTGGTTCTGCTCTTGAGTGCAGACAGAATGTCCCTTGGTCCCTCCAGAGGGCTCTGAGTGGGCATTGGAACCAGGCTCTCCTGTTGCAGGTGGTTGGTGTGACACATGCTCTGTCCCCTTTCACTTGTGAACCTTTACCAGGGTTTCTTTGAGTCAGGCTCCATGAGTCGGAGAACGGTGCTAAGTTCTGCACCCTTGGCGGATTTTGGTTTGCACCTTCATTTGGTGAGTGGATTCATAATTTTCTTGTCATTGCAAAAAATTGAAAAGAAATGGAGAAAAGAATGAAATGTCCACAAAAATATGAGGAAGTGTGGTCAGGTTACAGAAATTTCTTTGCATACTTTACATTGTTTTTCTACTCCGTCCTTTCTTTTCATGCTTTTTCTTCTGTTTCTTTTTTTTACCAGTGTTTTGTATAGCGCTAACTAGACCTGAGACATTGGGTATCAGAGCGCTTTACACGAGCACCAGTTTCGTTACAGGACACATTTCCTTTTTTTGTTAGTCACAGGGAAGATCCTGGGCCCGATTCACAGAACTAACTTAAGACAGTTCTGGGCAAATCACTTAGGGGCCGATTCACAGAACTAACTTAAGACAAAATCCTAAACTTACTACTTTTGGTATTCACAAAAGTTAGGATTTTGTCTTAAGTTTGTCTTAAGACAGACTTAAGACAGACTTAAGTTAGGATTTTGTCTTAAGTCTGTCTTAAGTTTGTTTTAAGACAAACTTAAGACAAAATCCTAACTTCTGTGAATACCAAAAGTAGTAAGTTTAGGATTTTGTCTTAAGTTAGTTCTGTGAATCGGCCCCTAAGTGATTTGCCCAGAATCAGGATGTTAAGCGTCGTTGCCGAGACTCGAACGTGGTTCCCCAGCTTCAAAGTCGACTGCTGTTGCCCTAAGGCTACATCCTCTCACCAATCCTACTTTTTAGGTCTGGCTTAACAGCGCAGCTCTTGCCAGGCCTTATGCGATCAACCTAAAAAAGAGCTTCCAGCAGTACTACGGAGAGGGGCTTTGGCCCTCTCTCTCGGTAGCCAGGAGTACATGTTGCGATTGGGCAGAGATTGTGTGCTACCACAGAAAGTGCTTCCCCTCCACTCAGCTGTGATTATTGTGTCTGCCTATTCAGCTGCCTGAGCCAACACCCTCCCTTTCCATCATTAACTTTAGACTTCAGAGTGCAGTTCTGTGTTTGACAGCAGTACAGGTGCCCAGGCTGCACTAATCCACATGGATCTTAAGGCCTGACTTGACAGTGCAGCTGTCACTGGACAGAATATGATCAACACAAACAAGCTTTCAGAGTACCAAGGATGGACGGGATTAGGCTGCGCCTACATGCTGGTTTCCCTGAGTACAGGGGTTGATTGGGCCACGTTTCTGGGCGTCCACTAAAAATCCTGCTTCGGTTGCATATTTGTTTGTGGCAATGCTTATTCCTCAGACAGCAGAACTGAGGGGGTTATGGTGGCAAGCCAACGATCATGGCAATAGGAATGATCTCTTTATTATGAAATGCTATGATTGAGGCGCTAGGCCAGACATAGCTGTTGTGACAAGCATATGTTAAAGTCAACATGCATTTAAGTGTGGACTGTTGTTACTCTTACCTTAAAGCCTACAGATAGGTATTTTGTTACATGGAATCTCACAGATTATCGTAGTTGGCAAGGTTGTTGGTGTTGGTGACCCCCTGTGGCAAACCTTAGATATAGAAGAGAATCCTTGTAAGGCCCTCTTATATTTATTTATTTATTTATAACGCGCGGCACCAATCCGGATGGATATCACGACGCTGAAGGAAAATCCTTTCGGGTGAGAAATCCAGTAAGGTGGGGAGTTCTGTAACTCATCCAGCTTTGGAGAATAGATGTGTTTTCAGATTTTTCCTGAATAATAGGTGGCAGTCAGTAAGTCGAAGTTCAGATGAAAGTTCGTTCCAAAGTTTTGCCGCCAGATGTGAGAAGGAGCGGCCCCCTACTCTGGATTTTTTAATATATTTGGTACTTGCCCTAGCCTGGTGGCATGATCGCAGATTCCGCTTGGGAAAATAGAACTTGACTCTGCCTTGGAGAATTTTAGGTCCGGCATGATGCAGGACCTTATGTGCATGACACAGCAATTTAAATATGGCCCTCTGTATCATTGGGAGCCAGGGTAGAGTCTTCATGCATTCCGAGGCTGAGCTATATTTCTTCGCATTGCATACTGCCTTAGCAGCCGCATTCTGAACTAACTGGAGTCGAGAGAGCAGGTAGTCCACCATGCCAACAAAAAGAGCATTCCCATAATCCAGCCTGCTAATAAGCAGTGCTTGGACCAGGGTCTTTCTGCACTCCAGCGTAATCCACTGGAATGTTCTCTTTAGCATTTTTAGGATAGCGAAACCTTTCCTGCAGAGTGCATAACCATGATTCTGCATGGTGAGTGTATTATCCACGAGAATTCCCACGTTTCTTGTCACCTGTTTGGGGGCCAGGGTTTTGCCCAAAGTCGAGGGCCACCAGGTTGTATTTCAAACTTGATGAGCACCTCCAAACAATAGGATTTCAGACTTGTCCGCATTTAGTTTCAGACAGTGGTCCAACATCCATGCTGCCATTTCTGTAAGGCAGATGGTAAGTCTGGTCCTAGTGTCATCTTGTCCATCTAAAGTGACCATCAGTTGGGTATCATCGGCGTAGGAGCATATAATGATGACCCATTTTCCACATATTTTTACCAAAGAGGACATGTAAATATTGAAAAGAGTGGGGCTCAATGATGCACCCTGTGGTACGTCGTATTTGATCAATCAATCAATCAATCAATCAGAGTAAAACGCTCTACTTACCCGTGAGGGTCTCAAGGCGCTGAGGGGAGGGGGTGCCGCTACTGCTCGAAGAGCCAGGTCTTGAGGAGTCTTCTGAAGGCGAGTAGGTCTTGGGTCTGCCGTATGTGGGTAGGGAGGGTGTTTCAGGTCTTGGAGGCGAGGTAGGAGAAGGATCTGCCGCCGGAGGGCGAGGCTGGCAGGGCGGAGCTGGCGGGTGGGGGTGTAGTAGCTGACTCTGCTGTTCAGGTAGGCTGGTCCGGCGTTGTGGAGTGCTTTGTAAGCGCGGGTGAGGAGCTTGAAGGTGATCCTCTTGCCGACGGGGAGCCAGTGTAGGTCTCTCAGGTGGGGGGTGATGTGGCTGCGGTGTGGGACGTTAACGATCAGTCGGGCAGAGGCGTTTTGGATACGTTGTAGTCGTCGTAGGTGTTTGTCTGGGATTCCTGCATAGAGTGCGTTGCCGTAGTCCAGTCTGCTGCTGACGAGGGCCTGTGTCACCGCTCTTCTTTTTTCGGTCGGGATCCATTTGTAGATCCTTTGGAGCGTGCGGAGGGTGTTGTAGCAGAAGGAGGAGACGGCGTTGACCTGCTTAGACATGGAGAGGGAAGTGTCGAGGATGAATCCTAGGTTACATGCCTGGTCGGTGGGTGTTGGTGCTGTTCACAGTGTGGTCGGCCACCAGGAGTCGTCCCAGGCTGAGGGGGTGCGTCCGAGGATGAGGACCTCCGTCGTGTCCGAGTTCAGTTTCAGACGGCTGCTCCTCATTCAGTCGGCGACGGCCTTCATTCCCTCGTGGAGGTTTGTTTTGGCGGTGTAAGGGTCCTTTGTAAGGGAGAGGATGAACTGGGTGTCGTCGGTGTAGGAGATGATGTTGAGGTCGTGATGGCGGGCCACTTGTGTGTGGGAGGCCATGTAGACGTTGAACAGCGCCGGGCTGAGGGATGCGCCCTGGGAGACGCCGCAGATGATGTCGGTCACTTCGGATCGGAAGGGTGGGAGGCGGACGTTCTGGGTTCTGCCGGAGAGGAAGGACGTGGTCCAGTAAAGGGTCTTCTCTTGGATTCCGGCTTCTTTGAGGCGTGTCTTTAGAGTGCAATGGCAGACCGTGTCGAAGGCGGCTGACAGGTCCAGGAGGATGAGGGCTGATGTTTCGCCATTGTCTAGTTGGCGCCTGATGTCGTCTGTGGCGGCGATGAGGTCTGTCTCGGTGCTGTGGTTTCGTCTGAATCCGGACTGGGACGAGTCCAAGATGTTATTGTCTTTGAGGTGGCGGGCCAATTGCATGTTGACGATTTTCTCAATGACCTTCGTCGGGAATGGGAGCAGGGAGATGGGCCGGAAGTTCTTGATGTCCTTGGGGTCCGCCTTGGGCTTCTTGAGGAGGGCGTTGATTTCAGCGTGCTTCCAGCTTTCCGGGAATGTCGCTGTTTCGAAGGAGATGTTGATGACCTTCCGTAGTTCAGGTGCGATGGCTGCGTCTGCTTTGTTGAATACGTGGTGTGGGCACGGGTACGACGGAGATCCTGAGTGGATGGAGTTCATGACCTTGCGTGTCAATCAATCAGTGACACTTATAAAGCGCGCTACATACCCGTAGGGTCTCAAGGCGCTGGGGGGGGGGAGCCGCTACTGCTCGAACAGCCAGGTCTTCAGTTTCTTCCTGAAGGAGAGGTGGTCTTGGGTCAGGCGCAGGTCGGTCGGGAGGGAGTTCCAGGTCTTGGCGGCCAGGTAGGAGAAGGACCTTCCTCCTGTAGTCGCTCTTCGGATGCGGGGGACGGCGGCGAGGGCGTGGTTGGCTGATCGGAGGTGGCGTTTGGGAGCGTAGAAGTTGACTCGGCTGTTGAGGTAGCTCGGGCCTTGGTCGTGTAGGGCTTTGTGTGCGTGGGTGAGGAGGCGGAAGGTGATTCTTTTGTTGACGGGGAGCCAGTGAAGGTCTCTCAGATGTCCGGAGATGTGGCTGGTTCGTGGGATGTCGAGGATGAGTCTGGCTGAGGCGTTCTGGATCCGCTGGAGTCTTTTCTGGAGCTTGGCGGTGGTACCGGCGTAGAGGGCGTTGCCGTAGTCCAGTCGGCTGGTGACGAGGGCCTGGGTGACGGTCTTCCTGGTCTCGGTGGGGATCCACCAGAAGATCTTCCGTAGCATGCGTAGGATGTTGAAGCATGCCGAGGAGACGTTGTTGACTTGCCTGGTCATGGAGAGGGAGGAGTCCAGGATGAAGCCCAGGTTGCGTGCATGGTCTGTCGGTTTGGGTGCGGTGCCCAGGGCGGGAGGCCACCAGGAGTCGTCCCAGGCGGAGGGAGAGGAGCCCAGGATGAGGACCTCCGTCTTGTCCGAGTTCAGTTTCAGGCGGCTGGTCGTCATCCACTCGGCTACCTCTTTCATCCCTTCGTGCAGGTTGGCTCTGGCGGCGGCGGGGTCGTTGGTCAGGGAGAGGATCAGCTGGGTGTCGTCGGCGTAGGAGATTATGCTGAGGTTGTGTTTGCGTACGATGGCCGCGAGGGGGCTCATGTAGACGTTGAAGAGGGTGGGGCTCAGAGATGATCCTTGGGGGACGCCGCAGATGACTTCGGTGGCCTCTGACTTGTACGGTGGTAGGCGGACTCTCTGTGTTCTCCCGTCGAGGAAGGAGATGATCCATTCCAGCGCCTTGTCCTGGATTCCGACGTTGCTGAGGCGCCGTACTAGGGTGCGGTGGCAGACCGTGTCGAATGCCGCGGAGAGGTCTAGGAGGATGAGGGCCGCTGTTTCTCCGTTGTCCATCAGGGCTCGGATGTCATCGGTGGCGGCGATGAGGGCGGTCTCGGTGCTGTGGTGTCTTGTTGATGTTGGACCAGGAGGTCAGGCGGTTGGCGCTGGTGGTGTGGTATCGGGTTCCCAAGGCCTACATGCTCCATAGATAACCCACTTACACCGAAAGAACTGTTGGCACGGGAACTGAAAAGTACAAAGAACAAGTTTATTAAGACCCCATGGGGTGGTGGTACATTCCTACAGCACCCTTTGGCAATGCAAGCAGTATCACACCGAACGTTGGTGCGAATACTTCTTTTATACATTTTTACAGGTAATAAAAGATAGGCGGTACAAGGTTACAGAGTTTTATGTACATATATGGTCATTTTTGGAGCACAGCCAACTCATGGGAGGGGTTACAACTCCACTGGTCAATTTGGCGGAACATTCCTGAAGGGTGACTGGTCAGTTGGAACTGCGCATGCACAGGCTTGACCGTTGCTAAAAATAGCCTGTTGCTGGGCAAAGTCGAGTGGTCAGTGGTACGGACAACGGACTAAAGGGCATGCTGACCACGAGCTCATTCCCTAAAATGGCCGCCGTAACATACAAAATGGCGTTTTCTAATATGGCCAAGTAAAGGGGAATAACGTGTAGCAAAGCTAAGCGCTAACCCGGCCATTGTCAAATTACGACAGACGACCCTTTTAGCGTTTAGCTGAAGCTACCTCATAGTGGACGTAGTCGGGATACTCATCCTCGATATCAATTAACATTATTTGAGCTACTTCTTTATGAAGCATCATTTCATTTTGAGCAAGAGCTCGTCTGGATGGGATACAAGCTGATAAACACATGGAACATAAGGCAGGGCCACATTGTATACATAAACATACAAAGAACAGTATCCCAACAATGATACATAAAATCGTCAGCAGTTTCCAACCCCAAGCGGTAAGCATTGACCAGAACCACCCTGAAAGAGTCCAAGTGCCATTGTCCGGGTGTATTTCAGCAGCTATCTTGTGAAGCTTTGAGATTGCATCATAAACAGATGGCGAATTATCTGGCACATACATGCAGCAGCTACTTCCGATGATTCTACATGCCCCCCACGGTCAGCTAGAACCACATCTAGAACCATACGATTCTGGAGCGTAACAATCCTAGAAATCTGGAGTTCTTCTGTTACGTACCCCAATGCAATAGCAGTATCATTGGCTACAGCCTCAACAACACGAGTCAGCCGTCGTATTTTCCGACTATTCAAGGCAGCCCCCTCAAAGGAAAACAGTCCCAAATTAAAGTCTACATACTGTTGCAAAGCAGTATCGGTCTGGTCAATATCGTCCAAGACCACAGCACGTTTAACACGATTTAGTACAAAATCATGGTAGAGTACATAATCATTATGGTACATTGGCGGGGCAATGAATACAGGGGGCAATACAAAAGATACATAACATGTGCCTAACCATCCTAAAGGGAGCTGATGATAGCCTTTATTGCCACAGATAAAGTAAGTATTTCGAGATGCCACAAATGATATGCCATTCGGACTGTCAAATGTAAGTGTAGTGTTACATTCACTTTTCCCCACCGAGATTGTACCTTTATTACGAATGCAGAGATCTGCCTTGGTAGTGATAACATGAATAACATGTGAACTGGACATATTAATGTTCCTTTGATTACTGTAAACACGGGGTGCAGACACATTATCGGGGCGGTACTCTTCCCATTCAAATCGAGTACCCTCAGCTCGTGGATACCCATCCCGGTCATGGTAACAAACTTTGTTCAAACGGAAGAGCACCCCCCCTTTCGTTGGCCATCGTAAAGTGAATAGAAGAGTGTACCAGGCATTGCAGGAACCATTATGCGAAAATGGGAGTGGGATGAGTGGAGTGCCCCCTTTCTTCTGATGACCAGGCAACATCCCACACACCCAACAATTTGAAGTGTTCGTCATATTGTGAGTATGATGCAAAATCTGAATGAAGCTATTGTTCAAGTAAGTCTGTCGGTGCCGTTCTTCATGGTAGGGCAAAGTGAAGTGAAAATGTTCAGATGGAGCCGGGGTAGTCGGCAGCAAATGTTCACGTACAGGCACCACGAGTTCTACTACCCAGGCTATTACTGCTATCACCACAATTGTCAATACGAACAAGATGGCACCAAGTATTCTTTTGTCTCGTGATGCAGAAGACGCCATAGTTCAAAGAGTTCACAATGTCTCAAATGTGTATACCTAAAAAAGAAAAATACGGTGCTGAGCTCCGAGGTAGCCGTTGTTTTCTTCTCCGGGGTCAAGACGGGTGTCGCTACTCTTGGCAGAACTGATCCCCCCCCCCTTGAGATTCCCGGCTTCCGTTTCACAAACCCCAGAGCGGTAACCAACCAGTCTCGAAAAACAAAAATCTTCTTCCTATCGTGGCCGCAGATCGTAACGCTGTCGTCCAGAAACAGTGTGGTCCGGGAAGGCTCCCTCAACTTCGTCCGATGTCACAGCTGGGCTCTTTTCTTTATCCAGAATCTCCTTGTAGTCGGTCAGCACAGTAGGATTCACCAGATCCGGAGAGACACGGCGGCAGTGAGTTGAGTGCACCCACCGCTTCCTGTTGGTCACTCGCACAGCTGTTCGAGTTGCCAGGAGGACTTGCTCGGGGCCACGCCACCTCGGTTCCAAGCTATTCGCCCTCTCAAACGACTTCACCATCACAAAATCGCCAGGACGAAGATTGTGAGCCTCTCCAGTAGAATTGTCAGGGAGCGCTTCTCGAACCTGTTGATGAATAGAAAGCAAATCATTTGTTAATCGTGCCAAATAATCGTTCATCATTATGCAAGGCACATCATGTATCAATCGCGGCTTAGGCACTCCCCATATGTTCATAGGCCTTCCAAACACCACTTCATACGGTGTGAGGCCTGTTCGAGAGTGGGGCACTGATCTAAGAGAGAGCAATGCTAGCGGCAAGGCATCCGGCCACTTCAATGACGTGGACGCCACAATCTTAGCCAGTTTCAACTTCAACGTAGCATTATACCGTTCAACAAGACCTGCTGACTGAGGGTGGAACACAGCATGAAACTTCTGCTGGATACCCAACCCCTTCAGTACATACTCCACAATTTTCCCAACGAAATGAGGCCCATTATCGCTCCACAAAAATTTGCAAACTCCAAATCGAGGGAAGTACTCCTTGAGCAACACCTTAGCTGTTGTCAAAGCTGTATTATCTTTCGTGGGGAAGGCCTCAACCCATTTGCTGAAGGCACACACCACCACTAAGACATACTTAAGGTTATTGCAGCGCTCAAGCTGGATGTAATCCATTTGGAGTACCTCGAATGGTGCAGAAGGTGGAACGATCCTCCTTTCGGAGTATGTGTCCCTTTCGCAGGATTGTGCTGTAAACATATCAGACAGGTCTGCACTACTCTCTTGGCAGTATTGGCAATCTCAGGATGCTCCCAAACTCGTGTTAACAATCGAGTGATTGCAAGAGCTCCCACATGCGCTAATCCGTGTGTCATCTGAACCATCGCCTGCAAGTAAGCTGCAGGCAATTTCCATCTCTCCATGTCCTTGCTTCTCCAACAACCCTCATCATCTAGTACCCCTTCTGCTGCCCATGCCGCAAGTTCTGATTCAGTCGCTGATTTTTGGATATCTAGTATCTCCGCTCTAGCATCATACCATCGCTCAGCCTGTGATTTTGTTACATACATGGGGGAGTCAGTTCGGGACATAGCTGTTTGTCTTGCTATGCTGTCTGCAAAAGCATTTCCTTGACCCACTTTATCAGTGATCTTTTTATGGGCACTGCATTTAATTATCGCTACTTTCTTTGGACAAAGCAACGCGTGTAGGAGATCACGCACCAGTTCTCCGTGCATAATGTGTACTCCATGAGAAGTCAAAAACCCACGTTCTCTCCAGAGTAGCCCGAAATCATGCGCTACTCCGAAGGCGTACCGGCTGTCTGTGTATATGTTCACACATAGGCCAGCACTCAGCTCGCAGGCTCTTGTCAAGGCTATCAGCTCTGCTGCTTGAGCCGATTTCTGTGGTATTCTAGCTGTTTCTACCACTGTCTTAAGTGTCGTGATCGCATACGCTGCGGAAGTCGTACCATCTGGCAGCCTCAAACACGATCCATCAACCCACAGTTCCCCATCCACATCTGGAAGTGGCATATCCTGTAAGTCGACACGACCTTTTGTCTGTTCCTCGGTCAGGAAAACACAATCATGATGTTTTTCTTCCTGACCCTCCTCAACCGGATAGGGCAATAAAGTGGCAGGGTTCAGGGTAGCGCATCTTTTCAATGTAATGTGTGGCGCCAAAAGTGTGAGCTCATATCCTGTCAAACGTGCACTCGTGAGATACTGTGTTTTTGTTTGATTCAACAGGGCATCTACTGCATGAGGAACTAACACCAACAATTTGTGCGATAAAACTATTCCCTCACTTTGTCGTATAGCTACCGCTGTTGCTGCAACTGCTCGAAAACACCCAGGTAACCCTCGTGCTACAGGGTCAAGAACCGCTGAAAAGTATGCACATGGCCTCTGCTTGTCCCCGTGCGCCTGCACTAACACTGATAACGCGCACCCATCTTTCTCGTGCACGTACAACGTGAAGATCTTTGTATAATCTGGTGTACCTAACACGGGTGCAGAGCAAAGGGCTTGTCTCAATTGATCAAAAGCATTTTGGCATTCATCTGTCCATTCGAGGGGCATTGGTGTAGTTTTGGACAGTAATGCTAACAAAGGTTTTATAATGTGCGAAAACCCCATGATCCACTGTCTACAAAAGGACGTTAATCCTATAAAGGCATGCACATCTCTCTGAGTGCGGGGGACTGGTGTATCTAAAATCGCCTGAATTCGATCTGATGTTAATGCACGCCCCTCCTTAGACAAAAGATGACCGAGGTAGGTCACCTTGGGTTTACAGTATTGAAGTTTTTTCTTTGAAACCTTATGATTGTTCTGAGCCAAAAAGGAAAGCAAGGCGAGCGTGCTCTCCTCACATTGTGCATAAGTGTCTGCAGCCAACAGGAGGTCGTCAACATATTGAATAAGGGCTACTCCAGATTGCAATTGAAAAGAATCAAGCTGTCTTTTTAAAGCCTGGCTGTAGATACTAGGACTCTCAGTGTAACCTTGAGGAACACGACAAAATCTATACGATTTACTATTTCACGTAAAGCCAAATAAATATCTGCTATCAGGATGGATGGGGGTGGAAAAGAACGCATTTTTCAGGTCGATGACACTAAATGTCGTCGCCGTCGGTGGAACCAATGTGAGCAATGTCGTGATGTCGGACACCACCGGATATTGGGGATTGACAATTTTATTTATTTCTCTCAAATCAATAATAAATCGATAGACCTTGTCGTCAGTGTCTTTCTTAAGAATCGGAAGAATAGGGCTGTTGCAAACATTATAGGGAACTTCCTCCACTACTCCTGCAATGATCAAATCTTGAACAATGTGTGTCAGGGCAATTTCACCTTCCCTGGAAATCTTATACTGTGGTACACGTGGCAAAAGTACTCCCTCCTTTACAGTAATTCGAATAGGTGGAATAAGCATCTGTCCCACATCCGTATCTGAGATAGCCCATAACGTGTGAGGGAGAGAGGCTAACGCTTCACTTTCTTGTATAGTGCAGAATCTGTCTGAATCTGGATAATTGTCATTCAAAATAACTCGCACTCCCTCCGGAGCGCAACGTATCGTTGCTCGAAAATATTTAAGCAAATCAATGCCCAGAATGTTATCTGGAGTATGGGGTGACAACAAAAATTGACCAAAACTGAAAAATTTATCAAGACAAAGTGCAAGAGGCTTTGATAATGGGCTAGGCGAGGGTGTGCCATCAAACCCTATACATGTTATCACGTCGCTGGACAGGGGAGCCCTCGGAACCAAGTTTTTAGACAAAGCGCTACGAGTAGCTCCTGTGTCAACTAAAAACTGATCAGTAGAACCCAAAATGCCCGCTGATACATATGGACCTCTCTGATCTACTGGCACTTCAACTGATTCCGTACCCCATCCTACGCAGTCCTATTCATGCACATAATCCTGATGCTCCACATTCTCACCCTCCGATATCTGATACTGGTTTCGTCTATCAAATGTATTACGTTCATCCTGGCCACGGCCCCTCTCTTCAAACCTACCACGATCACTTCCGCCACCTCTCGCCCCGAATAACTGTTCCTTGACCTTCCACCTCCTCGACCACGCTGACTACGTTGCTCACGAAGTACCGGACAATCGTCAGCCCAATGCCCAAACTCCTTACAATAGGCACATTGGTCCTCCGCTATATCCGTACGCCCGTACGACGCATTACCCCCTCCTCGCCTGCCTCTATCATTCCCTCTAGATTGCGTTCCACGAACCTGAGCCAACATCACCTTCGTTTTCAATTCCTTCGCTTTTTTATCAACACTTTCTTTAGCCTCCAATTCCTGCCGCTCATAATACTGAGCCATAGTTAACAAAGACGCAGGGGTCGCCGTGGTCCAGGAACTTTCGCTCGTTTTCAATCGCTTCGCAATCTCCGGTAGGAGATTAGCCACATACTTATCAACAAACAGATGCCTACCCGTATCGTCTGTTAATGATTGCCCACTATAATCATGAAATGCTTCTTCGAAGCGTGTAAAGAAATCAGATACCGATTCATCTGGCTTCTGTTTACATGAAGCCAACATAGTCCAATCGATCTTTTTAGGAGGCACCAGAGTTTTTAATTTAGTCAAAATAGCCGTCGGGAGATCTAGAATCAAAGCACACGGTTTACATGCAGGTTCCCTTTGTAAGTCAGCCTGTTCTAAGTCCTTCCAAGTAGCCCCAAAAGTCGTTTGATCATTAGTTTTACGAATCAACCTCCACATATCAGGGGGAAGAATTAACCCAAAGAAGAGATCTATATCAACAAGAGTCATAACACAAGAGGAAATGGCCCCCTCCACCCCTTCATAGAACGCAGCTGGATTTTTACGAAGATCGGGCAGGGAGTTCTTTAATGCCATAACATCTGCTCTATTCCAAGGCGTATATACCCAATTATATATAAAGTACCCCTTTGCATCCTTCGATGCTTTATCGTCATCCGTACCCTCTCCCTTTGGGGGAACATACAAAGGTGCGGCTTCACGCATAGGCATAACATGCACTTTAGAACTCTTATCTGAACCCCGGAGAGGACACTCTTTGGACTCCTCCGTCGACCCCGGCACGGACTCTTTAGCATTTCCCCTTTCATCCCGCAGTCTGGTCGCCTCATCCCGCAGATGGAGTAGTCGTTTGAAAAGGTCATCAACATCTGAAAGAGCAAATAAACCTTTATCCAAATTCTCACAATAGACCGACACAGCTTTGGGTTCTAAAGTCTCCGAATATTTACGAAAGCGAGTAACAACTTCCTGTGCTAAAGTATTTATGAAACACAGTAATTCTCGTTCTGACCACATTTTCCTTTCAGCTAAAACCGTTGCTACAGTTATATGATCCATGTTTAATTTCCTAGCAAGACTACGCAAGTCCGCAGCTTTTTCCGCAGATAACCTGACACTCGAGTTGTCCTTTCCATCCGACTTATCCCGACCTTCATCACCGGAATCCTCGGACGGAGCCGTAGGGTGGACATACGGAGGCGGAGAGCGATCTAATAATGAAAAATCATCAATTTCGTTATTAAGGACAGGATAAAGCGGCCGACGAATAGGAAATTGCCCGGTCGTTTGCAAATTACGTTCCCGTGCCTCCCTCTCTTTCTTCTCCTGCGCCTCCTTTTCCTCAAGCTGTAAAGTCTTATCTCGAGCAGCCTTGCGCTGCTCTTTATCCGCCAAGGCAACCTCACGCTTCATACGCTCACGCACCGCTTTCTCCCACATTCGTACACAATCAAACATATTCTGTCTAGACCTACGCTGAAACAAACATTGCTCCACAAACTGAACCTTTCGTAAATCAAACGACCCATGTAGTGGCCATTGCAACTCGGGATCGGTTCTGGTATATTTATGCCATAATTTACTGTACAGTATAGGGGGAAGGCCGAATTTCACATACATCTCACGAGTTCCTTCTGGGGGAGCAGGCTGTGATTCCGCTAACCTAATTGTGGTACCATTTCCAAGACAGCACATCCCTCGGAGTGTGCTTAAAACAGGAATGTTCAAAAAGTATCACGAAAGCGTGATACCATATAAATGGCACTTACAGTACTTCATACAAATGTGCCGATCAGAGTACAAAACAAAATTAGAGAAGCATCTATACATGCCTGCCTATGTGAAGTGCACTACACATATAATTCAAAGTTCACAAAGTCAAAAATGTTAGCTAACTCAAATCATAGACACAATCATAGAACTTCAGTAAGCGTCCGGAGACTACCTTACCGATCACAAATCATAGAACTTCAGTAAGCGTCCGTAGACTACCTTACTGATCACAAGTCTTACCCAATTTCAAATATCCAGGTTCCAACTGCCAAGGTCTTTAATCGAATCAGCCAAACAGGCACTGTACAGCAACGCAGATGATCAGGATCTCAGTCGGAGACCGGCGCCACCTGGAAGGTCAGATCAGAAGGAAAGGAAGAAAACACCGTGGGTGCCAAGACTCGGGTCACTCAGTGGCAGCGTACGCGTCCATGGCGAGTTTCCAATCCTTCGTCACGACCTCTCCTTCGGGCATCCGAGTCGCCGATGAGTCCCTTCGTGGTCGCCAATTTGTGGTATCGGGTTCCCAAGGCCTACATGCTCCGTAGATAACCCACTTACACCGAAAGAACTGTTGGCACGGAAACTGAAAAGTACAAAGAACAAGTTTATTAAGACCCCATGGGGTGGTGGTACATTCCTACAGCACCCTTCGGCAATGCAAGAAGTATCACACCGAACGTTGGTGCGAATACTTCTTTTATACATTTTTACAGGTAATAAAAGATAGGCGGTACAAGGTTACAGAGTTTTATGTACATATATGGTCATTTTTGGAGCACAGCCAACTCATGGGAGGGGTTACAACTCCACTGGTCAATTTGGCGGAACATTCCTGAAGGGTGACTGGTCAGTTGGAACTGCGCATGCACAGGCTTGACCGTTGCTAAAAATAGCCTGTTGCTGGGCAAAGTCGAGTGGTCAGTGGTACGGACAACGGACTAAAGGGCATGCTGACCACGAGGCCGCTCATTCCCTAAAATGGCCGCCGTAACATACAAAATGGCGTTTTCTAATATGGCCAAGTAAAGGGGAATAACGTGTAGCAAAGCTAAGCGCTAACCCGGCCATTGTCAAATTACGACAGTGGTGTTCGCAGGGGATGTAGAGTCTGGCGTAGTCGGGGCAGTCGTGGTGTTGAAGCTGTCGTGGATGTCAGCGATCTTGTGGTGGAAGAAGATGGCCAGTGAGTCGCACAGTTCTTGTGAGTGCGGGATGTCGTTGGCATTGGCGCTGAGGTTGGAGAGTTCTTTTACGATGCTGAAGAGCTCTTTGCTGTCGTGTGCGTTGTTATCCAGGCGGTCTTTGAAGGAGGATCTCTTGGCTGATCTGATGAGGTGATGGGAAATGGAGTGGAAGAGAAAGTACCCAGCTGTATAGTTTGTGTTCGATTGGTCAGAAATGAATGGAGCCATTGTAGGGCTTTGGAATGTATGCCCTTGGTGGATAGTGTTTTCAGCAGGAGATTGTGTGAAACAGTATTGAACGCTGTAGACAGATCTAATAAGTGCAGTGCAGCAGCTTTGCCGTGATCTACCACACATCTGATGTTGTCCAGTACTGCTAGGAGTGTTGTCTCAGTGCTATTATTAGTTCTGAAGCCTGTCTGGGAAATATATCGAAGTTCATTGGCTTCAAGATACTGAGTCAATTCCCTATTCACTAATTTCTCCATTACTTTAGACAGGTAGGGTAGTTGGGATATGGGACGGTAGTTGACTGGGTTATGGACGTCGATACCTGCCTTTTTTAACAAGGGAACTACTGTAGCATTCTTCCAGATGTCTGGAATACTGCAGTGCATAATGACTGATTAAGGACTTGGGTAACATGGGGGCAAATTGATTGTGGCAATCCGAGAAAAAATATAATGGAGGCAGGTGTCTACTGGGGACCCTGATTTGACTTTCATCATGATTTTTTCCACCTCATGTTCGGTAAATGGACCAAAACTATCAAGGTGGACCATTGTGTTCGGGTTGGGATTACAAAATTCCTGTTTATAGTCATCAGGTGGCTGCTTAACATGAAAAGAGGTATAGATCACCTCGATTTTGTCCACAAAGAACCTACTGATCGCCTCGCAGCCCTCACGCGACAGAGTCAGGGTTTGCGACATACTGGCCATACTTGACCAGGTCAAACCGGGTACCTGGCAATGAGGGAGGGTCGCTCCACCTGTGGAGAAGTGTGGCTCAATTGTTAGAGCGGCAGACCCTGATGCAGAGGTCTGGCCCGGGACCAGGGTTCAATTCCCGCCTCGGTGGGTCTTGGGCTCAATTTCCTCGGACCTGATAATTCTCGCCTCAGTGCCTATTCTAATCATGGGTCCCACTCTGCAACTCTGGGCAATAGCGTGCTTAATCTCCACAACGGCCCCAACAGCGCTGGGATACCTGGCTTCACCTTGGGGGTGCCCAGGAGTGGACATTTCACAGGTAAAAGCCAGGAAGGGTTCCACAGCGGTATGCGTACAGCGCCAGGAAACCCCGGTTGGGGTATAAGTGCGCTTTACAAGTACAAATTCATTTAATTTTATTTCACAATTTCATACAATTCTTTGGATGAGCTGCTATTCATGGCCACGTGATTGGAGAAGCAGTTTTTTTTTTTGCATTCTTTATTGCAATGTTGTAACTTTTCATTTCAACCTTATACGACTGTCTGTCTCGGTCTGTTTTAGACATCCTCCATTTATGCTCAAGAATTTTACATTTTCTCTTCCGTATCTTGAGATCCAAAGAGTACCATTTTTCTGTTTTGATTCTGGCCTGATGCTTGTTTCCTATTTGGGGGGGCACAGAAATCAAAGGTTCAGAATTGTATCATGAAGATTGTCTGCACTCATCCCTCCTACTATCAATTTGGGGTCATCACGGTCCCTGGAGTTAAAGGGCCTCTCAAATTTCTCCGGAGGACCTGCCTCCAAGCCCTCTTTACTGCTGCTACCGGAATTTTAGAACGTGAAAATTTCTTCAGGAGACTAAGAGTGAAGGTAATCAGAGAGTGGTCTGTCCAAAGTAAAGGTCTAATTTCTTTTTTAACAATAGACTCTATGTTGGAGAAAACAAGGTCCAGGGTGTGTCCAGCAATGCGGGTGGGTTCACCTATCCATTGCTTTAGCTGCAGGAACTCCATATCACTACTAAGGTGCTTAGTTGCAGAGTTGTTTCTATCCTCGTAATGGACATTAAAATTACTAGGTAACTCTTATATTTCAGACATGTGGGGAACAGCTGGGTAAGAAGCTGGGTGCTATATTGAAGTGATTGACGCACAGGGTACACGACAACACTCCACTCCCGATGTATCCAACACTTTTCTGTCATACTACAAAACCCTTTACACTTCCACACTTTTGGGGGAACACTGCCACCCGGGACCGTATTTGAATGAAATTGCCATGGTGTACCTAGCGAAAAACACGCAGGAGTTTTTGGCCATGCCCATAACGCCAGATTTTATAATTGAGGCCATTGACTCATTGAGAAGCTCCTCAGCTCCCGGCCTTGATGGTTACTCGGCTGACTTTTACAAGGAATACAAGGAGGAACTTGTCCCTAGACTTGTCGAGGTATACGCGGAGGCGCTGGAGGTGGGCTTTCTCCCACCCACGCTCCGGGAAGCGGTTATTGTTTTATTACCCAAGCAGGGTCGTGACCCCTCTTTGTGTAGCTCCTATAGGCCCTTATCCCTCTTGAACTTGGATTCCAAGATTTTGGCCAAAGTCCTTGCAATTCGCTTGGCGCTGCTCGTGGAAACTATCATTTCGCCGGCTCAGTCCAGATTTGTCCCACATCGATCCACCTCCCTCAATCTTCGGACACTGTTTTCTGTTTTACACAGAATTGAGCCCTCCACCCCAGCTGCAGCTGTGTTCCTGGACGCGGAGAAAGCGTTCGACACCCTGGAGTGGCCCTTTTTTTGTCAATTATGAGACGAATGGGAATGCCCGCTATGTTTGTGGCGACGGTGGAGTTACTGTATTCCGCTCCCACCGCCCGGATACGATTGAACAGCACCATTACTGAAAACTTCACACTTTCGCGAGGTACCCGTCAGGGGTGCCCGTTATCCCCGCTCCTGTTCATCATTGCGATGGACCCCCTGGTATGACATTTTCAAGAGAAACATCTCCACAGGGGGCTTCAGTTCCGCACCGGGCCACTACTCGTCTCGCTGTATGCCGATGACACTGTGTTGTATGTTCGGACTCCTCAGTCCAACTTGGAGCCGCTATTGTCGAAGATTACCCGCTTTGGCGACTATTCGGGCCTTAGAATAAATTGGCACAAATCGGTCATTTTTCTGCTCACCCCCTCCACCTTGCAGTGGACCTGCTCGTTTCCTCTAGAATGGAGCACCGACTCTGTGAAATATTTGGGAATCCACATCCACCTCGACACAGTTTCCATTGTCCGTTTTAATTACGGACATGCCCTTGATATTTTGGACGACCACACGGAGCGCTGGCTTCGCCTCCCACTGTCTATGGCTGGCCGGACTGCCATCATCAAAATGATTGTCCTCCCCCGGTTTTTGTATTTATTCAACAACATTCCGATCCCTCTCACCAAGATTTTTTTTTCACATTTTCGCTCCTTACTGCTGCATTTGATATTGGGCGGTAGAAACCCACGAGTGGCCTGGCGCACATTGACACTCCCTTACGAACGTGGAGGATTCGGAGTACCAGATTTTTTTCTTTATTACCTAGTAGCACAGAGCTCGTACGCATACCCTTGGTTCCACCCGGATGCCAGAATTCCATATCTGAGGCCTGAGACTGATTTGGCACTCCCTGTGGCCCTCACTTCCATCCTTCCTAGGGGACTCCCTCGGGACCCACAAGACATACAGCCTTTGTCCACTACATGTTGGGCTTGGGATAAACTGTGACGCCTACTAGACGTTGAGAAACTATACTCGCCTGCACTGCCGTTGCCTAATCCTCATTGGCTCCCCATTACAGGCGAATCGGTGGTACAGCGCACAATGTACAAATACCAACTACACACGGTCGGAGATCTCTTCCCGGACGGCCATGCTTTCTCCCTTATGGAAGACCACCGCTTCATAGACAGAACGTTCATGGACTCATTCACGCTGACTAGACTTCGCTCAATGCTGAGGGCTTAATTCCCCACATTTCCGCTCCCTCCTGATGATACTCCTGCACTCACGTTTATAATACAGAACCAGACGGGGGCACATGTCGTCTCTAAGTTGTACAAGATATGCCTTGCCTCAGTCCCTTCCTCCGAAGCAGCGGTGCGCACCGCTTGGGAGGGCAACATGGGCATCCAGATCACAGACGACCAATGGGCGGCGTGTTGTGCTACCACGAGAGAAGTGTCCATTAACACCAGACATAAACGTATACACTTTAAGTTCCTGAAGAGGACGTATCACACTCCCGCAATTGCTCATAGGATTGAATCTAGCAGGCCACACCATTGCCCTAAATGTAAAGCCCCAAAGGCAGATTTCGCCCATCTTTCCTGGACTTGCCAGCAACTGCATAACTACTGGCTACAAATGCACCGGGTTCTGGGGGACATATTGGGCATGGACCTGCAACCCACCCCTGAAATTGCATTGCTAGGTTATGTTGCCAACGTCCCACGCCCTCTTCGTAAACTGGCATCCATTGGCGTTCTTTTGGCTAAACGGGAGGTGGCGCTGCTCTGGTGTGCTAGGCGCGCTCCAACCATCCGCGCTTGGCTCCGTAGTATGGCCTACTGTAATGTTAACAGTGTTGAATATTCAGAACAGATTCTAATTGCTTCCAGACTGATTGACATATGGGGGTCATACCGGAAGTATGTGGCGAGGCTCACTCAGGAGGCACAATCCCAATCGATTAATTCCTTTGTTCCGGCGGGGGTGGGCTAGGGTGGGCTCCACTGCCATGCAGAGACTGCCTCCATTGTTATTTTTATGCGGATCATGTATGATTAACTCAGCAGAACATCGTTGCTGGTCGCTCCGGTGGTTTGTGGAAAGGCCCCATGGGCCGCCTTAGGTGTTGCCTCTTTCGCTGTGGGACTCCGCTGTCACTCCTATGGTGTTGGGCGGGGAACTGGCCTGTACCTGAATGCCTCGATGTTTCCATTTCCTAATGCGCCAAATTGAGAATATAATTGTTTCTTGTGCTGATTGATCTGCTCTACTGTACTCGCAATCTTACTGATATGACTCACTCTTTGTATGTTGCTTATTATTTCTTCTTCAGTTCCTATATGATTTTCTCTTTTATTTCTAGTTTCGTCAAAAAGCAAAAATGTACTATTGCCCTGTGTCATTCTAGAAGTTTGCAATCCCCCTGTGATACATCTCATTATTGGTTATTGACTCAATTTATGCATCTCGATATTTACCTTGATACATCTGTATGTAAAAGCGGATTGCTTTCTTGTGCAATAAACATATTTTTTTAAAAAAAACAGAAGCTGGGTGCTAAAGTCTGCCTTATATCCAGGAGGGTTATAGATGATCACACCTCCAAATAGAGTGTAAGAGCCCTTCTGTACTTCAAACGCTAGATAGAACCTCATGTTTCCCAAGGCAGGTCACAGGCTCATGGAGGCAGGAATAGCAATTCTTAAAAAGTATGGCTACGCCCCTCTTAGGAGTGATCGTATTTTGCTTAGCCACCTGTCGTTTTGATATCTCTCAGTTTTTCAAGTCTGTGCGCCTGATGTTTGGCTTGAGGAGAAATGTCCTCGTGCTGAAAGCCTGAGTTGGATATAGTGACGAACTATAAGCCTGATTGGGTCACTGCAAAATGTTATGTTCGATGCCATAGATCAGGTCTGCTTGTTATGAAATGTTATGACAAAGCTAGAAGGCTTGACCTATTTATCATGAAAAGCGTATGTTAAAGACTATAGGCTTTTAAGGATGGATTGTTATTACACTACTGTGCTAAAGCCTGTAGGCAGGTAGTTTGTTACATGAAATCTCACAGGTTATTTATTCGGCAAGGGTTTTGGGGCCCGATGTAGGTAAATTCATTTTACCACTTCTTAAATACCGAATCATACCGATTCGGTATTTGAGAAGTGGTAAAATGGAAGGGGGGTGGGGTTGTAGGTATTTCTGAATCGGTAAATACCGAATCGTTAAGATTTGGTATTTACCGATTCTGTAAATACCGAATCGGTAAAGCCCATTGATTCCTATGGGCATTGAAGCCCATAGGAATCAATGGTCATTACCTAATCGGTATTTACCGATTCAGTAAATTTACCGATTCGGTAAATTTACCGAATCGGTAAACTAGGGCCCCTACATCAGGAATGACCATTTACCGGTCGGCAACAGCCGAAATCGGCCGTTACCGGTCGGTAAATGACACCTACATCGGGCCCTTGGTGTTTGTGATCCACTCGAACACACTGTTGGTGTAGAAGATATTTATTTTTATTTTATTTTATTTTGACGGTTTTGTATAGCGCGAACAAGACCCTTGTGGATATCAGATTGCTTTACAGGGCAAATATAGGATGACAAATACAATTAAACACAGAATTATGAGAATACAGTACTGATAATTATTAAACATTAGCATATATCTACAGGAATGTACAAGTAACAGTTCAAGTGAATTTAGACATGAGTATCGATTTCACTTGTTTTTTTAAAAAGGCTGCGGACGGAATTAGTCTTGTTTCTGGGGGTGAAGCGTTCCAGATCCTGGGAGCCATTCCTGAGAAGGTACGATTATATGTTTTCTTCTTGGAGAAGAAAGACAGTATGGCAAATGGTTCCCTCGTGGAAAGCTTAGGCTCAGTACATTAGTCTTGAGTTGGTTATAGTGCTGAGCCAAAGTCCGTAGGCCTTATTTAGTAGGTAAAGTTATATTAAAGGCAGTGGGCCTGGCGTATTGATTGTAAAAAGCATATATACATATAGGTTTTATATAGCGCAAACTCAACCCGAAGCTATGGGAGCTCTTTACACGAGCACCAGTTACGGCGCATACGGTCACATTCATTGTTTTAGGCCCGGGGACATTAAGTCAATTTTGCAGAATCACAGGAAGTTGAGCCGATGCCAAGACCTGAACATGGTGGCCACATCCTCTCCCCTAAATGTGCAGGTCATTGGGCATTTAGGGTAGATTGCTATTACTCTGCGTTAAAGCCTACAGATATTTTGTTACATGGAATCGCAGATTCCCGTAGGAGGCAATCATTTGGTGCTGGTAATCCAGTCTGACTAACAAGTAGGTCCAGAAGGTTTCCACGGAGAGAACCCTTGTTAGGCCCTCTTAGTAGAGACAGTATTTCATTTTGTTTGTATAACTTTATTCGATATACAATATCATAAAAGTTTGTTATTTTCCCCTTGTTTAAAAACTTTAAAAAACATTTACACAATAAAACTATGATATGTTACAAAGTTCATCCATGGTGTACAATACACACATTTTATAGCACAGATTGACTGATCATACATTGTTAAAAAGGATAGAGACCAGTGTATCGTAGGAAGACAAGGTATACGTCAATCGGGACAACAATCCGCGACTCCACAACCAGTGGTTGGGTCTTCTCACACAATTTCATCCTTCTCAACCAGGCACAACCCAAGTATTTGTCCAGCCCACATATTAGACTTGGAATCGCGGTATCCAATCCCAAGATACGCAGTGCTACCCTGTAATTTCTACAGCCCAGGTTGGAACAGACTGGTTTCAACCACCTCCTCCTGGTCTGACCATACGCAGGGCAGGCGAAGAGAAAGTGGGCAACCGATTCCGTGGGCGAAGGACAACCCGGACACCCCAAAACATTCTCCCCCCTGTTCCCCCAGCCTGTTCTGAAATCATTTACTGGTAGGTTATTTCATTTTGTACTATGTATTTTATGACTGAATGCCTGATGGTTGCCTTGTGGGAAAGCTGAAGCACAGAACAGGAGCTCTTAGTTATGGTGGCAAGCGAGTAACATTAGCTAGAGGCCTGCCTGGTTTATTAGGAGAAAATCATTCTGATGCCGAACCTCTGATCTGTGTGTAATGAAACGTCATGAGAATCACAGTAGGCCTATCTACCCGGGTAGATGCATAGAGAGCCTATGAGTGAGCTATGTTCTGCCATTGGTCGGAGCGCCATTTGTACTCTGCGTCCATCCATGAGAGTGAACTGAATGGGGCAATGCTTCAGCCCACATCAGTTCTTGGCTCTTTTTCTGTCTGAATGACATCATTTTCTCATCACATGTTCATCTACCCGAATGTAAGTGTGCTTCAGTGTCGGGCTGGTTGGGCAGTCCTTTACTTTTCACATTTCTGTAATGTAATGTGTCCCTGAGGCGTCGTGGCGCTGTAGACCGCTGGGGAACCCGTCCTGGCTATCCCTGTGAGATGGTCCCTACTGGGTATCTCCAAGGTGAAACCAGGCATCCCCGGCGAATGTGGGGGGCCGTTGTAGAGAAGAGGCAAGCTTAATGCCCAGAGTTGCCGAGAGTGATCCCTGGTTAAAGTAGGCACGAGGCGAGAACTATCGAGTCCGCTGACCCTGGTCCACGACCCTGCCGCGTTGGGAATTGAACCCTGGTCCCAGGCCGTCCTCTGCTTTCGGGCCTGCCGCCTCTAACCAGTGAGCCACAGCACTCAACTTTCTCCTGTTATAGGTTCCCTGTCATTTCTTTACTCCTCCTTTTTATTTTAATGTTTCTTAGGAGGATACAACAGTGCTCCAAGCAGTGCTAGCGGCCACTTGTTTGCATCTCATTTAATCTGCATTGACCGCATCTTACATGGTCACTTTCACTAAACTCGGAGACCGTTATGGGAATACTGTTGTTCATAGTGTATCATTGTTTTACCATTCCTAAATGGCCAGCATGTTGGTCCTAAATGTGGCAGGCTTGCTGTAACTTTAAAACAATTACAATACACAATTCGTGAGTCGGTCGGTAACTCCTGTTACCAGTAAATTGAGAATTACGGTCCACGTGGAATGAAGGCTTTGTCTGCCCTTCCAAGCTGTTCTTGTCCTGCCCTTTCAGGTCTCGAGAAATGTGATTCAACAATTTTAGAAGTAGATTTGATGACTGTATACTAGCCGTAACAGGCTTTTTGTTTGATACTTGTGGCCTTGCTTTAAATGTCTAACAGCAATGTGACAAAAAAATATTTTTTTTGTAGCCCTATGCTTGCTTGACCTCATTAGTAGGAGTGTGGTCTGCAGCTTTCTCCTTTCAGCCTCTAGATTCATCTCTTTTGCCAAGTCTTTCTGCTACGATTGCCTTTTTGGTGGCCTCTACACCTGCCTGTTGCTTGTGCAAAAGTGAGTTTCATGAAGATGCTAGATCATAAAGTTGGGGACCTACAGACTTCCCATTTGCTACCAGAGTTTGATTGCAAGGTGCTTTCGCGATTCTACAAAAGTCAGGATATTGTCCTTCTGGCCTTTTTGAGGACTCCGTCATGGAAGGAGGACGAGGGCTGCATAGTCCTGATTTGAAAAGGCCTCCCCTTCTGTACTGCAGTAAGACAGAGGAGCCCCGCGACAATGAATCCATATCTGTCTCTCGTGGCTAGGCAGGTAAGGGAACACACCAACAGCATCTAGCTTGAACCAGCCATTGCCCTCTCCGCTGAAGTTCCTTTGGGGTTCCGGCCATTGCCCTCTCCGCTGAAGTTCCTTTGGGGTTCCGGCCATTGCCCTCTCCGCTGAAGTTCCTTTGGGGATTAGGCCTTTGCCGTCTCAGCTGAAGTTCCTTTGGGGTTCCGGCCATTGCCCTCTCCGCTGAAGTTCCTTTGGGGATTAGGCCTTTGCCGTCTCAGCTGAAGTTCCTTTGGGGATCCAGCTGTTGCCTTCTAAGCTGAAGATCCATTGGAGATCCGGTCTTAGCTGAAGTTCCTTTGGGGATCCGGCCATTGCCGTCCCAGCTGAAGTTCCTTTGGGGATCCGGCCATTGCGGTCTCAGCTGAAGTTCCTTTGGGGATCCAGCCATTGCCATCTCAGCTGAAGTTCCTTCGGGGATCCGGCCATTGCCATGAAGTTCCTTTGGGTATCCGGCCATTGCCCTCTCCACTGAAGTTCCTTTGGGGTTCCGGCCATTGCCATCTCAGCTGAAGTTCCTTTGGGGATTAGGCCTTTGCCGTCTCAGCTGAAGTTCCTTTGGGGATCTGGCCATTGCCGTCTCAGCTGAAGTTCCTTTGGGGATCCAGCTGTTGCCTTCTAAGCTGAAGATCCTTTGGAGATCCGGTCTTAGCTGAAGTTCCTTTGGGGATCCGACCATTGCCATCTCAGCTGAAGTTGCTTTGGGGATCCGGCCATTGCCATCTCAGCTGAAGTTCCTTTGGGGATCCGGCCATTGCCATCTCAGCTGAAGTTCCTTCGGGGATCCGGCCATTGCCATGAAGTTCCTTTGGGGATCCGGTCATTGCCATCTCAGCTGAAGTTCCTTTGGGGATCCGGCCATTGCCGTCCTAGCTGAAGTTCCTTTGGGGATCCAGCCATTGCCATCTCAGCTGAAGTTCCTTCGGGGATCCGGCCATTGCCATGAAGTTCCTTTGGGGATCCGGCCATTGCCATCTCAGCTGAAGTTCCTTTGGGGATCCGGCCATTGCCGTCCTAGCTGAAGTTCCTTTGGGGATCCGGCCATTGCCATCTCAGCTGAAGTTCCTTCGGGGATCCGGCCATTGCCATGAAGTTCCTTTGGGGATCCGGTCATTGCCATGAAGTTCCTTTGGGGATCCAGCCATTGCCATCTCAGCTGAAGTTCCTTCTGGGATCCGGCCATTGCCATGAAGTTCCTTTGGGGATCCGGTCATTGCCATCTCAGCTGAAGTTCCTTTGGGGATCCGGCCATTGCCGTCCTAGCTGAAGTTCCTTCTGGGATCCGGTCATTGCCATCTCAGCTGAAGTTCCTTTGGGGATCCGGCCATTGCCGTCCCAGCTGAAGTTCCTTTGGGGATCCAGCCATTGCCATCTCAGCTGAAGTTCCTTCGGGGATCCGGCCATTGCCATGAAGTTCCTTTGGGGATCCGGCCATTGCCATCTCAGCTGAAGTTCCTTCGGGGACCCAGGGAGGCCCATTTAATTTTAAGGGTCCAACATGCTTTTGAACCTACATATGTGTTATGAGGTCCCAACCTTTTAGGCTCACAACCAATCCTGCTGCATTTATTTATTTATTTATTTAGTTATTTATTTTCAAAGTTTTATATGGAGCAAACATGGCCACCAAGGGCACCAGAGCGCTTTACAAATTATGCATCACAAGGTAATAAGCATACAAAACAGAATAACGAAAACAACAAATTCAAAGTCAAAAGTGTGCAGCATTCTCGTAAAGGCACAGCAAAACACATCATAAACAACAGAGAGAGAAAAGAGATCACAGTCTAGAATTGTCAGACAGACTCATGAACCAGGTGGCTGGGCAAGAGTCAGCGGGTATGGACCCAGTATCAGAGGAAGCTGTCAGGCTAAGGCAAAAATTGCTTCATCAGGAGCCCTGTGACTTCCTTTTTCTAAGAAGACAGTCGACGGGTTCACCCAGACTTCAGGGGGAAGGGAGTACCAGATCCTCGGAGCCATCCCTCAGAAGGCTCGGTTATAGGTCTTTTTTTTTTAGGTTTAAGCAAAAGGGACCTGGCTCTTCTGGACGGTCTAGAATGACAGGAGAGTTCCAGTTTCTGCGCAAGGTACAACAGCGTCTTGAAGTGGATGGCTTTGTGAGCCATGCATGCAATTTTTTGCTGTATCCGAGCTTCATATGGGTGCCACTCAGTTCCGCAAGTCCGGGAAGATGTGGTATTTTTTGTGCCAGTTAACAGCCTCGCAGCGGAGTTGAGGGTAGCCCTAAGAGGAGCCGTCCTCACTCTGGGCTGGCCACAAAGTGTTGCACTACCATTGTCCAGCTTTGAGAGCATCAATGCTTGAACCGCAACCTTTAGGTCATGAGCAGGGAGAGAGGGTTTGAGCTTCCTATGTAAGCTGAGTTGGAAGTTCCCTCCTTTGGTGAGGGAACTGATGTGCTTCTGCATGTTCAAGCTTTTGTCTAGAATGATGCCCAGAGATGATGCCGAATCTACAAGGTGTGGTCTGCAGTTAAGGGCAGTCAGCTGATTCAACCATTGCTCCATGACGGGGGATTGGTTGTGGGGTGAGATCACTAGGAACTCCAGTTTAAGTGCATATTTTGAGAAAGTTGAATGCAGTGTGAGGGCAGGCTTGAGGTCTATCTCTAGATGAACACTCTGGAGTCCCAATGAATACTCTGCCCTTGAGTGCTCAGCTTTGCTGCCTAGTCCCTGTGAGCTCCCCCTTTACCTGTTTAGACTTGATTATGGCAGGGTCTTTTAAAGCCTAGTATTTTACCAAGGGGCCTTAACCGTCCACCACTTCTTGTGTGCTTTCCTTAGTCTCTCACCTGTAGGGGTTGGTGATTCAGGTGGTGTTCTACCCCCCTCTGGATCAAGGATTCTGAAAAAAGCTATTGTGTTGTGGCGTCTTCCAGGTCTGTTGACCTTCCCTCCAGTTTAGAGGTTACATCCTTTACTGGACTTCAATATAAGCCGTTGGAGCCGCTGGTGACCTGCGAGGATGCGGTGCAGGTACCAGTTACCTAGGATTGCACGCACCCTGCGCATCGGCTATGCTGTGTTCAGAGCTCCCTGGCATAGTTGCATCGGTGCTTCCTAACGTGCCGTAGGATATCCATATCACTCAGGAGGGGCCAGCTTTAGCACTGGTGGCGCCTGGTGCCACAGTCTTTTTTGCCTCCCCCGATGAGTTCCTCCTCAGATTCCCTCACTAGCAGCCAGTAAAAGTGCCCCTCACCTATCACTAGCCCCTCCCTCATATACATTGAATTTCTTTTAAAGCACTAGTGAGGGCTGGCTTTACTAATCCACATAAAAAACAGAGCTGTCCTTTGCAGCAGGCACATAAACCCTCTGCGCTAATTTATGGTGCTTCAAAACTGACGCTAGGCAAATCTCCGATCTCTCTCTCTCTCTCTAGCAGGAACATTATTCACAATAGTTATCTTGACATGTTTATTGCTGCCTCACAGCTGGACGCACAAGGAACTCTGCATGAGCTGCTTTAAAACCGTATGTTATTGCTAAACACAATGCCCCCCCAGGTTTGAGCCCCCCCCTCCAGGTCAGAGCCCAGTGCGGCTGCACCGGTCGCACCGCCCTAAAGCCGGCCCTGACCCGGGAGATTGTACACCTACTTTTTTTCTCTAATCTCTCCTCTGATGGTAACAGGACTTTTGCTACTCTGAATGTGAGGCGTTTCTTTACATGTTACCTGGGTGAAAGGCGATCATTGAATCCTCCGATCAGTTGTTTGTTCCTGATGGTGGCCTCTCTCCAGGCAGCAGGCAGCCCAGTGGCAGCAATAGCTTGTTCAGTGGTCCATCCTTTCATAGCATTTTTAAGTTGTTGGTCTCTGTACTGCAGGTGGTATTTACTGACTTGTGCAGTAGCGTCATACCTTTCAGACGGCTGCTTGTGGGTCTGCTTGTGGGTCTGCTTGTGGGTCTCCCTCCTCCAGGTGGCTTTCAAGGACTGGTCTCCTTCCTTTCAGATGGTTGCTTGTGGGTCTGCTTGTGGGGCTGCTTGTGGGTCTGCTTGTGGGTCTGCTTGTGTGTCTCACTCGTCCAGATGGCTTTCAAGGGCTGGTCTCCTTCCTTTCAGACGGCTGCTTGTGGGTCTGCTTGTGGGGCTGCTTGTGGGTCTGCTTGTGGGTCTGCTTGTGTGTCTCACTCGTCCAGATGGCTTTCAAGGGCTGGTCTCCTTCCTTTCAGAAGGCTGCTTGTGGGTCTGCTTGTGGGTCTGCTTGTGTGTCTCCCTCCTCCAGATGGCTTTCAAGGGCTGGCCTCCTTCCTTTCCGAAGGCTGCTTGTGGGTCTGCTTGTGGGTCTCCCTTCTCCAGATGGCTTTCAAGGACTGGTCTCCTTCCTTTCAGAAGGCTGCTTGTGTGTCTCCCTCGTCCAGATGGCTTTCAAGGACTGGTCTCCTTCCTTTCAGAAGGCTGCTTGTGGGTCTGCTTGTGTGTCTCCCTCCTCCAGATGACTTTCAAGGACTGGTCTCCTTCCTTTCAGACGGCTGCTTGTGGGTCTGCTTGTGTGTCTCCCTCCTCCAGATGGCTTTCAAGGGCTGGTCTCCTTCCTTTCAGAAGGCTGCTTGTGTGTCTCCCTCCTCCAGATGGCTTTCAAGGACTGGTCTCCTTCCTTTCAGAAGGCTGCTTGTGTGTCTCCCTCCTCCAGATGGCTTTCAAGGGCTGGTCTCCTTCCTTTCAGAAGGCTGCTTGTGGGTCTGCTTGTGGGTCTGCTTGTGTGTCTCACTCGTCCAGATGGCTTTCAAGGGCTGGTCTCCTTCCTTTCAGAAGGCTGCTTGTGGGTCTGCTTGTGGGTCTGCTTGTGTGTCTCCCTCCTCCAGATGGCTTTCAAGGACTGGTCTCCTTCCTTTCAGAAGGCTGCTTGTGGGTCTGCTTGTGGGTCTGCTTGTGTGTCTCCCTCCTCCAGATGGCTTTCAAGGGCTGGCCTCCTTCCTTTCCGAAGGCTGCTTGTGGGTCTGCTTGTGGGTCTCCCTTCTCCAGATGGCTTTCAAGGACTGGTCTCCTTCCTTTCAGAAGGCTGCTTGTGTGTCTCCCTCCTCCAGATGGCTTTCAAGGACTGGTCTCCTTCCTTTCAGACGGCTGCTTGTGGGTCTGCTTGTGGGTCTGCTTGTGTGTCTCCCTCCTCCAGATGGCTTTCAAGGACTGGTCTCCTTCCTTTCAGAAGGCTGCTTGTGGGTCTGCTTGTGGGTCTGCTTGTGTGTCTCCCTCCTCCAGATGGCTTTCAAGGGCTGGCCTCCTTCCTTTCCGAAGGCTGCTTGTGGGTCTGCTTGTGGGTCTCCCTTCTCCAGATGGCTTTCAAGGACTGGTCTCCTTCCTTTCAGAAGGCTGCTTGTGTGTCTCCCTCCTCCAGATGGCTTTCAAGGACTGGTCTCCTTCCTTTCAGACGGCTGCTTGTGGGTCTGCTTGTGGGTCTGCCTGGTCTAGATGGCTTTCAAGGGCTGGTCTCCTTCCTTTCAGATCGTTGCTTGTGGGTCTGCTTGTAGGTCTCCCTCCTCCAGATGGCTTTCAAGGACTGGTCTCCTTCCTTTCAGAAGGCTGCTTGTGGGTCTGCTTGTGGGTCTCCCTCCTCCAGGTGGCTTTCAAGGGCTGGTCTCCTTCCTTTCAGACGGCTGCTTGTGGGTCTGCTTGTGGGTCTGCCTGGTCTAGATGGCTTTCAAGGGCTGGTCTCCTTCCTTTCAGACGGCTGCTTGTGGGTCTGCTTGTGGGTCTCACTCGTCCAGATGGCTTTCAAGGGCTGGTCTCCTTCCTTTCAGACGGCTGCTTGTGGGTCTGCTTGTGGGTCTCACTCGTCCAGATGGCTTTCAAGGGCTGGTCTCCTTCCTTTCAGACGGCTGCTTGTGGGTCTGCTTGTGGGTCTGCCTGTGTGTCTCCCTCCTCCAGGTGGCTTTCAAGGGCTGGTCTCCTTCCTTTCCGAAGGCTGCTTGTGTGTCTCCCTCGTCCAGATGGCTTTCAAGGACTGGTCTCCTTCCTTTCAGAAGGCTGCTTGTGGGTCTGCTTGTGGGTCTCCCTTCTCCAGATGGCTTTCAAGGACTGGTCTCCTTCCTTTCAGATGGCTGCTTGTGGGTCTGCTTGTGGGTCTGCCTGGTCTAGATGGCTTTCAAGGACTGGTCTCCTTCCTTTCAGACGGCTGCTTGTGGGTCTGCTTGTGGGTCTCCCTCCTCCAGGTGGCTTTCAAGGGCTGGTCTCCTTCCTTTCCGAAGGCTGCTTGTGTGTCTCCCTCGTCCACGTGGCTTTCAAGGACTGGTCTCCTTCCTTTCAGACGGCTGCTTGTGGGTCTGCTTGTAGGTCTCCCTCCTCCAGATGGCTTTCAAGGACTGGTCTCCTTCCTTTCAGAAGGCTGCTTGTGGGTCTGCTTGTGGGTCTGCTTGTGGGTCTCCCTTCTCCAGATGGCTTTCAAGGACTGGTCTCCTTCCTTTCAGAAGGCTGCTTGTGGGTCTCCCTCCTCCAGATGGCTTTCAAGGGCTGGTCTCCTTCCTTTAAGACGGCTTCTTGTGGGTCTGCTTGTGTGTCTCCCTCCTCCAGATGACTTTCAAGGACTGGTCTCCTTCCTTTCAGACGGCTGCTTGTGGGTCTGCTTGTGGGTCTCCCTCCTCCAGGTGGCTTTCAAGGGCTGGTCTCCTTCCTTTCAGACGGCTGCTTGTGGGTCTGCTTGTGGGTCTGCTTGTAGGTCTCCCTCCTCCAGATGGCTTTCAAGGGCTGGCCTCCTTCCTTTCAGAAGGCTGCTTGTGGGTCTGCTTGTGGGTCTGCTTGTGTGTCTCCCTCCTCCAGATGGCTTTCAAGGGCTGGCCTCCTTCCTTTCCGAAGGCTGCTTGTGGGTCTGCTTGTGGGTCTGCTTGTGGGTCTCCCTCCTCCAGATGGCTTTCAAGGGCTGGTCTCCTTCCTTTCAGACGGCTGCATGTGGGTCTGCTTGTGTGTCTCCCTCGTCCAGATGGCTTTCAAGGGCTGGTCTCCTTCCTTTCAGACGGCTGCTTGTGGGTCTGCTTGCGGGTCTCCCTCCTCCAGATGGCTTTCAAGGGCTGGCCTCCTTCCTTTCAGAAGGCTCGTTGTGGGTCTGCTTGTGGTTCTACGTGTGTGTCTCCCTTCCCCCAGATGGCTTTCAAGGACTGGTCTCCTTCCTTTCAGAAGGCTGCTTGTGGGTCTGCTTGTGTGTCTCCCTCGTCCAGATGGCTTTCAAGGACTGGTCTCCTTCCTTTCAGAAGGCTGCTTGTGGGTCTGCTTGTGTGTCTCCCTCGTCCAGATGGCTTTCAAGGACTGGTCTCCTTCCTTTCAGAAGGCTGCTTGTGGGTCTGCTTGTGTGTCTCCCTGGTCTAGATGGCTTTCAAGGACTGGTCTCCTTCCTTTCAGAAGGCTGCTTGTGGGTCTGCTTGTGTGTCTCCCTCGTCCAGATGGCTTTCAAGGACTGGTCTCCTTTCTTTCAGAAGGCAGCTTGTGGGTCTGCTTGTGTGTCTCCCTCCTCCAGATGACTTTCAAGGACTGGTCTCCTTTCTTTCAGAAGGCAGCTTGTGGGTCTGCTTGTGTGTCTCCCTCCTCCAGATGACTTTCAAGGACTGGTCTCCTTCCTTTCAGAAGGCTACTTGTGGGTCTGCTTGTGGGTCTGCTTGTGTGTCTCCCTCGTCCAGATGGCTTTCAAGGGCTGGTCTCCTTCCTTTCAGACGGCTGCTTGTGGGTCTGCTTGTGGGTCTGCTTGTGTGTCTCCCTCCTCCAGATGACTTTCAAGGACTGGTCTCCTTCCTTTCAGAAGGCTTCTTGTGGGTCTGCTTGTGTGTCTCCCTCCTCCAGATGGCTTTCAAGGGCTGGTCTCCTTCCTTTCAGAAGGCTGCTTGTGGGTCTGCTTGTGGGTCTGCTTGTGTGTCTCCCTCCTCCAGATGGCTTTCAAGGGCTGGCCTCCTTCCTTTCCGAAGGCTGCTTGTGTGTCTCCCTCGTCCAGATGGCTTTCAAGGGCTGGTCTCCTTCCTTTAGGACGGCTTCTTGTGGGTCTGCTTGTGTGTCTCCCTCCTCCAGATGGCTTTCAAGGGCTGGTCTCCTTCCTTTCAGACGGCTGCTTGTGGGTCTGCTTGTGGGTCTCACTCATCCAGATGGCTTTCAAGGACTGGTCTCCTTCCTTTCAGACGGCTGCTTGTGGGTCTGCTTGTGTGTCTCCCTCCTCCAGATGGCTTTCAAGGGCTGGTCTCCTTCCTTTCAGACTGCTGCTTGTGGGTCTGCTTGTGGGTCTGCTTGTGAGTCTCCCTCCTCCAGGTGGCTTTCAAGGGCTGGTCTCCTTCCTTTCAGACGGCTGCATGTGGGTCTGCTTGTGGGTCTGCTTGTGGGTCTCCCTCCTCCAGATGGCTTTCAAGGGCTGGCCTCCTTCCTTTCAGAAGGCTGCTTGTGGGTCTGCTTGTGAGTCTCCCTCGTCCAGATGGCTTTCAAGGGCTGGTCTCCTTCCTTTCAGACGGCTGCATGTGGGTCTGCTTGTGGGTCTGCTTGTGGGTCTCCCTCCTCCAGGTGGCTTTCAAGGGCTGGTCTCCTTCCTTTCCGAAGGCTGCTTGTGTGTCTCCCTCGTCCACATGGCTTTCAAGGACTGGTCTCCTTCCTTTCAGACGGCTGCTTGTGGGTCTGCTTGCGGGTCTCCCTCCTCCAGATGGCTTTCAAGGGCTGGCCTCCTTCCTTTCAGAAGGCTCGTTGTGGGTCTGCTTGTGGTTCTACGTGTGTGTCTCCCTTCCCCCAGATGGCTTTCAAGGACTGGTCTCCTTCCTTTCAGACGGCTGCTTGTGGGTCTGCTTGTGTGTCTCCCTCGTCCAGATGGCTTTCAAGGACTGGTCTCCTTCCTTTCAGAAGGCTGCTTGTGGGTCTGCTTGTGTGTCTCCCTCGTCCAGATGGCTTTCAAGGACTGGTCTCCTTCCTTTCAGAAGGCTGCTTGTGGGTCTGCTTGTGTGTCTCCCTGGTCTAGATGGCTTTCAAGGACTGGTCTCCTTCCTTTCAGAAGGCTGCTTGTGGGTCTGCTTGTGTGTCTCCCTCGTCCAGATGGCTTTCAAGGACTGGTCTCCTTTCTTTCAGAAGGCAGCTTGTGGGTCTGCTTGTGTGTCTCCCTCCTCCAGATGACTTTCAAGGACTGGTCTCCTTTCTTTCAGAAGGCAGCTTGTGGGTCTGCTTGTGTGTCTCCCTCCTCCAGATGACTTTCAAGGACTGGTCTCCTTCCTTTCAGAAGGCTACTTGTGGGTCTGCTTGTGTGTCTCCCTCGTCCAGATGGCTTTCAAGGGCTGGTCTCCTTCCTTTCAGACGGCTGCTTGTGGGTCTGCTTGTGGGTCTGCTTGTGTGTCTCCCTCCTCCAGATGACTTTCAAGGACTGGTCTCCTTCCTTTCAGAAGGCTACTTGTGGGTCTGCTTGTGTGTCTCCCTCGTCCAGATGGCTTTCAAGGACTGGTCTCCTTCCTTTCAGATGGTTGCTTGTGGGTCTGCTTGTGGGTCTGCCTGTGTGTCTCAATCGTCCAGATGGCTTTCAAGGGCTGGTCTCCTTCCTTTCAGATCGTTGCTTGTGGGTCTGCTTGTAGGTCTCCCTCCTCCAGATGGCTTTCAAGGGCTGGTCTCCTTCCTTTCAGATGGTTGCTTGTGGGTCTGCTTGTGGGTCTCCCTCCTCCAGATGGCTTTCAAGGGCTGGTCTCCTTCCTTTCAGATGGCTGCTTGTGGGTCTGCTTGTGGGTCCCCCTCCTCCAGATGGCTTTCAAGGGCTGGTCTCCTTCCTTTCAGACGGCTGCCTGTGGGTCTGCTTGTGGGGCTGCTTGTGGGTCTGCTTGTGGGTCTGCTTGTGTGTCTCCCTCGTCCAGATGGCTTTCAAGGGCTGGTCTCCTTCCTTTCAGATGGTTGCTTGTGGGTCTGCTTGTAGGTCTCCCTCCTCCAGATGGCTTTCAAGGGCTGGTCTCCTTCCTTTCAGATGGCTGCTTGTGGGTCTGCTTGTGGGTCCCCCTCCTCCAGATGACTTTCAAGGACTGGTCTCCTTCCTTTCAGAAGGCTGCTTGTGGGTCTGCTTGTGTGTCTCCCTCGTCCAGATGGCTTTCAAGGGCTGGTCTCCTTCCTTTCAGACGGCTGCTTGTGGGTCTGCTTGTGGGTCTGCCTGTGTGTCTCAATCGTCCAGATGGCTTTCAAGGGCTGGTCTCCTTCCTTTCAGATCGTTGCTTGTGGGTCTGCTTGTAGGTCTCCCTCCTCCAGATGGCTTTCAAGGGCTGGTCTCCTTCCTTTCAGATGGTTGCTTGTGGGTCTGCTTGTAGGTCTCCCTCCTCCAGATGGCTTTCAAGGGCTGGTCTCCTTCCTTTCAGATGGCTGCTTGTGGGTCTGCTTGTGGGTCCCCCTCCTCCAGATGGCTTTCAAGGGCTGGTCTCCTTCCTTTCAGACGGCTGCCTGTGGGTCTGCTTGTGGGGCTGCTTGTGGGTCTGCTTGTGGGTCTGCTTGTGTGTCTCCCTCGTCCAGATGGCTTTGAAGGGCTGGTCTCCTTCCTTTCAGAAGGCTGCTTGTGGGTCTGCTTGTGTGTCTCCCTCGTCCAGATGGCTTTCAAGGGCTGGTCTCCTTCCTTTCAGAAGGCTGCTTGTGGGTCTGCTTGTGTGTCTCCCTCGTCCAGATGGCTTTCAAGGACTGGTCTCCTTCCTTTCAGAAGGCTGCTTGTGGGTCTGCTTGTGTGTCTCCCTGGTCTAGATGGCTTTCAAGGACTGGTCTCCTTCCTTCCAGAAGGCTGCTTGTGGGTCTGGTTGTGTGTCTCCCTCGTCCAGATGGCTTTCAAGGACTGGTCTCCTTCCTTTCAGAAGGCTGCTTGTGGGTCTGCTTGTGTGTCTCCCTCCTCCAGATGACTTTCAAGGACTGGTCTCCTTCCTTTCAGATGGCTGCTTGTGGGTCTGCTTGTGTGTCTCCCTCGTCCAGATGACTTTCAAGGGCTGGTCTCCTTCCTTTCAGACGGCTGCTTGTGGGTCTGCTTGTGGGTCTCCCTCCTCCAGATGGCTTTCAAGGACTGGTCTCCTTCCTTTCAGATGGCTGCTTGTGGGTCTGCTTGTGGGTCTGCCTGTGTGTCTCAATCGTCCAGATGGCTTTCAAGGGCTGGTCTCCTTCCTTTCAGATCGTTTCTTGTGGGTCTGCTTGTAGGTCTCCCTCCTCCAGATGGCTTTCAAGGGCTGGTCTCCTTCCTTTCAGATGGTTGCTTGTGGGTCTGCTTGTAGGTCTCCCTCCTCCAGATGGCTTTCAAGGGCTGGTCTCCTTCCTTTCAGATGGCTGCTTGTGGGTCTGCTTGTGGGTCCCCCTCCTCCAGATGGCTTTCAAGGGCTGGTCTCCTTCCTTTCAGACGGCTGCTTGTGGGTCTGCTTGTGGGGCTGCTTGTGGGTCTGCTTGTGGGTCTGCTTGTGTGTCTCCCTCGTCCAGATGGCTTTCAAGGGCTGGTCTCCTTCCTTTCAGACGGCTGCTTGTGGGTCTGCTTTTGGGTCCCCCTCCTCCAGATGGCTTTCAAGGGCTGGTCTCCTTCCTTTCAGACGGCTGCTTGTGGGTCTGCTTGTGGGGCTGCTTGTGGGTCTGCTTGTGGGTCTGCTTGTGTGTCTCCCTCGTCCAGATGGCTTTCAAGGGCTGGTCTCCTTCCTTTCAGACGGCTGCTTGTGGGTCTGCTTGTGGGTCTGCTTGTGGGTCTCCCTCCTCCAGATGGCTTTCAAGGGTTGGTCTCCTTCCTTTCAGACGGCTGCTTGTGGGTCTGCTTGTGGGTCTGCTTGTGGGTCTCCCTCCTCAAGATGACTTTCAAGGGCTGGTCTCCTTCCTTTCAGGCGGCTGCTTGTGGGTCTGCTTGTGGGTCTCCCTCCTCCAGATGACTTTCAAGGACTGGTCTCCTTCCTTTCAGATGGCTGCTTGTGGGTCTGCTTGTGGGTCTCCCTCCTCCAGGTGGCTTTCAAGGGCTGGTCTCCTTCCTTTCAGACGGCTGCTTGTGGGTCTGCTTGTGTGTCTCCCTCCTCCAGATGGCTTTCAAGGACTGGTCTACTTCCTTTCAGAAGGCTGCTTGTGGGTCTGCTTGTGTGTCTCCCTGGTCTAGATGGCTTTCAAGGACTGGTCTCCTTCCTTTCAGACGGCTGCTTGTGGGTCTGCTTGTGGGTCTCACTCATCCAGATGGCTTTCAAGGGCTGGTCTCCTTCCTTTCAGATGGCTGCTTGTGGTTCTGCTTGTGTGTCTCCCTCCTCCAGATGGCTTTCAAGGGCTGGTCTCCTTCCTTTCAGACTGCTGCTTGTGGGTCTGCTTGTGGGTCTGCTTGTGTGTCTCCCTCGTCCAGATGGCTTTCAAGGGCTGGTCTCCTTCCTTTCAGACTGCTGCTTGTGGGTCTGCTTGTGGGTCTGCTTGTGTGTCTCCCTCGTCCAGATGGCTTTCAAGGGCTGGTCTCCTTCCTTTCAGATGGCTGCTTGTGGGTCTGCTTGTGGGTCCCCCTCCTCCAGATGACTTTCAAGGACTGGTCTCCTTCCTTTCAGAAGGCTGCTTGTGGGTCTGCCTGTGTGTCTCCCTCCTCCAGATGGCTTTCAAGGACTGGTCTCCTTCCTTTCAGATGGTTGCTTGTGGGTCTGCTTGTGGGTCTGCCTGTGTGTCTCAATCGTCCAGATGGCTTTCAAGGGCTGGTCTCCTTCCTTTCAGATCGTTGCTTGTGGGTCTGCTTGTAGGTCTCCCTCCTCCAGATGGCTTTCAAGGGCTGGTCTCCTTCCTTTCAGATGGCTGCTTGTGGGTCTGCTTGTGGGTCCCCCTCCTCCAGATGGCTTTCAAGGGCTGGTCTCCTTCCTTTCAGACGGCTGCCTGTGGGTCTGCTTGTGGGGCTGCTTGTGGGTCTGCTTGTGGGTCTGCTTGTGTGTCTCCCTCGTCCAGATGGCTTTGAAGGGCTGGTCTCCTTCCTTTCAGAAGGCTGCTTGTGGGTCTGCTTGTGTGTCTCCCTCGTCCAGATGGCTTTCAAGGGCTGGTCTCCTTCCTTTCAGAAGGCTGCTTGTGGGTCTGCTTGTGTGTCTCCCTCGTCCAGATGGCTTTCAAGGACTGGTCTCCTTCCTTTCAGAAGGCTGCTTGTGGGTCTGCTTGTGTGTCTCCCTGGTCTAGATGGCTTTCAAGGACTGGTCTCCTTCCTTCCAGAAGGCTGCTTGTGGGTCTGGTTGTGTGTCTCCCTCGTCCAGATGGCTTTCAAGGACTGGTCTCCTTCCTTTCAGAAGGCTGCTTGTGGGTCTGCTTGTGTGTCTCCCTCCTCCAGATGACTTTCAAGGACTGGTCTCCTTCCTTTCAGAAGGCTGCTTGTGGGTCTGCTTGTGTGTCTCCCTCGTCCAGATGGCTTTCAAGGGCTGGTCTCCTTCCTTTCAGACGGCTGCTTGTGGGTCTGCTTGTGGGTCTCCCTCCTCCAGATGGCTTTCAAGGACTGGTCTCCTTCCTTTCAGATGGTTGCTTGTGGGTCTGCTTGTGGGTCTGCCTGTGTGTCTCAATCGTCCAGATGGCTTTCAAGGGCTGGTCTCCTTCCTTTCAGATCGTTTCTTGTGGGTCTGCTTGTAGGTCTCCCTCCTCCAGATGGCTTTCAAGGGCTGGTCTCCTTCCTTTCAGACGGCTGCTTGTGGGTCTGCTTGTGTGTCTCCCTCGTCCAGATGGCTTTCAAGGGCTGGTCTCCTTCCTTTCAGATGGTTGCTTGTGGGTCTGCTTGTAGGTCTCCCTCCTCCAGATGGCTTTCAAGGGCTGGTCTCCTTCCTTTCAGACGGCTGCTTGTGGGTCTGCTTGTGGGGCTGCTTGTGGGTCTGCTTGTGGGTCTGCTTGTGTGTCTCCCTCGTCCAGATGGCTTTCAAGGGCTGGTCTCCTTCCTTTCAGACGGCTGCTTGTGGGTCTGCTTGTGGGTCCCCCTCCTCCAGATGGCTTTCAAGGGCTGGTCTCCTTCCTTTCAGATGGCTGCTTGTGGGTCTGCTTGTGGGTCTGCTTGTGTGTCTCCCTCGTCCAGATGGCTTTCAAGGGCTGGTCTCCTTCCTTTCAGACGGCTGCTTGTGGTTTTGCTTGTGTGTCTCCCTCCTCCAGATGGCTTTCAAGGACTGGTCTCCTTCCTTTCAGACGGCTGCTTGTGGGTCTGCTTGTGGGTCTGCTTGTGTGTCTCCCTCGTCCAGATGGCTTTCAAGGGCTGGTCTCCTTCCTTTCAGACGGCTGCTTGTGGGTCTGCTTGTGGGTCTGCTTGCGGGTCTCCCTCCTCCAGATGGCTTTCAAGGACTGGTCTCCTTCCTTTCCGAAGGCTGCTTGTGGGTCTGCTTGTGTGTCTCCCTCCTCCAGATGGCTTTCAAGGGCTGGTCTCCTTCCTTTCAGACGGCTGCTTGTGGGTCTGCTTGTGGGTCTGCTTGTGGGTCTCCCTCGTCCAGATGGCTTTCAAGGGCTGGTCTCCTTCCTTTCAGACGGCTGCTTGTGGGTCTGCTTGTGGGTCTGCCTGGTCTAGATGGCTTTCAAGGACTGGTCTCCTTCCTTTCAGAAGGCTGCTTGTGGGTCTGCTTGTGTGTCTCCCTGGTCTAGATGGCTTTCAAGGACTGGTCTCCTTCCTTTCAGAAGGCTGCTTGTGGGTCTGCTTGTGGGTCTCCCTCCTCCTGGTGGCTTTCAAGGGCTGGTCTCCTTCCTTTCAGACGGCTGCTTGTGGGTCTGCTTGTGGGTCTGCTTGTGTGTCTCCCTGGTCTAGATGGCTTTCAAGGACTGGTCTCCTTCCTTTCAGACGGCTGCTTGTGGGTCTGCTTGTGTGTCTCCCTCCTCCAGGTGGCTTTTAAGGGCTGGTCTTCTTCCTTTCAGACGGCTGCTTGTGGGTCTGCTTGTGTGTCTCCCTCCTCCAGATGGCTTTCAAGGACTGGTCTACTTCCTTTCAGAAGGCTGCTTGTGGGTCTGCTTGTGTGTCTCCCTGGTCTAGATGGCTTTCAAGGACTGGTCTCCTTCCTTTCAGACGGCTGCTTGTGGGTCTGCTTGTGGGTCTGCTTGTGTGTCTCCCTCCTCCAGGTGGCTTTCAAGGACTGGTCTCCTTCCTTTCAGATGGTTGCTTGTGGGTCTGCTTGTGGGTCTGCCTGTGTGTCTCAATCGTCCAGATGGCTTTCAAGGGCTGGTCTCCTTCCTTTCAGATCGTTGCTTGTGGGTCTGCTTGTAGGTCTCCCTCCTCCAGATGGCTTTCAAGGGCTGGTCTCCTTCCTTTCAGATGGCTGCTTGTGGGTCTGCTTGTGGGTCCCCCTCCTCCAGATGGCTTTCAAGGGCTGGTCTCCTTCCTTTCAGACGGCTGCCTGTGGGTCTGCTTGTGGGGCTGCTTGTGGGTCTGCTTGTGGGTCTGCTTGTGTGTCTCCCTCGTCCAGATGGCTTTGAAGGGCTGGTCTCCTTCCTTTCAGAAGGCTGCTTGTGGGTCTGCTTGTGTGTCTCCCTCGTCCAGATGGCTTTCAAGGGCTGGTCTCCTTCCTTTCAGAAGGCTGCTTGTGGGTCTGCTTGTGTGTCTCCCTCGTCCAGATGGCTTTCAAGGACTGGTCTCCTTCCTTTCAGAAGGCTGCTTGTGGGTCTGCTTGTGTGTCTCCCTGGTCTAGATGGCTTTCAAGGACTGGTCTCCTTCCTTCCAGAAGGCTGCTTGTGGGTCTGGTTGTGTGTCTCCCTCGTCCAGATGGCTTTCAAGGACTGGTCTCCTTCCTTTCAGAAGGCTGCTTGTGGGTCTGCTTGTGTGTCTCCCTCCTCCAGATGACTTTCAAGGACTGGTCTCCTTCCTTTCAGAAGGCTGCTTGTGGGTCTGCTTGTGTGTCTCCCTCGTCCAGATGGCTTTCAAGGGCTGGTCTCCTTCCTTTCAGACGGCTGCTTGTGGGTCTGCTTGTGGGTCTCCCTCCTCCAGATGGCTTTCAAGGACTGGTCTCCTTCCTTTCAGATGGTTGCTTGTGGGTCTGCTTGTGGGTCTGCCTGTGTGTCTCAATCGTCCAGATGGCTTTCAAGGGCTGGTCTCCTTCCTTTCAGATCGTTTCTTGTGGGTCTGCTTGTAGGTCTCCCTCCTCCAGATGGCTTTCAAGGGCTGGTCTCCTTCCTTTCAGACGGCTGCTTGTGGGTCTGCTTGTGTGTCTCCCTCGTCCAGATGGCTTTCAAGGGCTGGTCTCCTTCCTTTCAGATGGTTGCTTGTGGGTCTGCTTGTAGGTCTCCCTCCTCCAGATGGCTTTCAAGGGCTGGTCTCCTTCCTTTCAGACGGCTGCTTGTGGGTCTGCTTGTGGGGCTGCTTGTGGGTCTGCTTGTGGGTCTGCTTGTGTGTCTCCCTCGTCCAGATGGCTTTCAAGGGCTGGTCTCCTTCCTTTCAGACGGCTGCTTGTGGGTCTGCTTGTGGGTCCCCCTCCTCCAGATGGCTTTCAAGGGCTGGTCTCCTTCCTTTCAGATGGCTGCTTGTGGGTCTGCTTGTGGGTCTGCTTGTGTGTCTCCCTCGTCCAGATGGCTTTCAAGGGCTGGTCTCCTTCCTTACAGACGGCTGCTTGTGGTTTTGCTTGTGTGTCTCCCTCCTCCAGATGGCTTTCAAGGACTGGTCTCCTTCCTTTCAGACGGCTGCTTGTGGGTCTGCTTGTGGGTCTGCTTGTGTGTCTCCCTCGTCCAGATGGCTTTCAAGGGCTGGTCTCCTTCCTTTCAGACGGCTGCTTGTGGGTCTGCTTGTGGGTCTGCTTGCGGGTCTCCCTCCTCCAGATGGCTTTCAAGGACTGGTCTCCTTCCTTTCCGAAGGCTGCTTGTGGGTCTGCTTGTGTGTCTCCCTCCTCCAGATGGCTTTCAAGGGCTGGTCTCCTTCCTTTCAGACGGCTGCTTGTGGGTCTGCTTGTGGGTCTGCTTGTGGGTCTCCCTCGTCCAGATGGCTTTCAAGGGCTGGTCTCCTTCCTTTCAGACGGCTGCTTGTGGGTCTGCTTGTGGGTCTGCCTGGTCTACATGGCTTTCAAGGACTGGTCTCCTTCCTTTCAGAAGGCAGCTTGTGGGTCTGCTTGTGGGTCTCCCTCCTCCAGGTGGCTTTCAAGGGCTGGTCTCCTTCCTTTCAGACGGCTGCTTGTGGGTCTGCTTGTGGGTCTGCTTGTGTGTCTCCCTGGTCTAGATGGCTTTCAAGGACTGGTCTCCTTCCTTTCAGACGGCTGCTTGTGGGTCTGCTTGTGGGTCTGCTTGTGTGTCTCCCTCCTCCAGGTGGCTTTCAAGGACTGGTCTCCTTCCTTTCAGACGGCTGCTTGTGTGTCTCCCTCCTCCAGGTGGCTTACAAGGGCTGGTCTCCTTTCTTTCAGACGGCTGCTTGTGGTTCTGCTTGTGTGTCTCCCTCCTCCAGATGGCTTTCACAGGCTGGTCTCCTTCCTTTCAGACGGCTGCTTGTGGGTCTGCTTGTGGGTCCCCCTCCTCCAGGTGGCTTTCAAGGGCTGGTCTCCTTCCTTTCCGAAGGCTGCTTGTGTGTCTCCCTCGTCCACATGGCTTTCAAGGACTGGTCTCCTTCCTTTCAGACGGCTGCTTGTGGGTCTGCTTGTTGGTCTGCTTGTAGGTCTCCCTCCTCCAGGTGGCTTTCAAGGACTGGTCTCTTTCCTTTCAGACGGCTGCTTGTGGGTCTCCCTCCTCCAGGTGGCTTTCAAGGGCTGGTCTCCTTCCTTTCAGAAGGCTGCTTGTGGGTCTGCTTGTAGGTCTCCCTCCTCCAGATGGCTTTCAAGGGCAGGTCTCCTTCCTTTCAGACGGCTGCTTGTGGGTCTGCTTGTGGGGCTGCTTGTGGGTCTCCCTCCTCCAGATGGCTTTCAAGGACTGGTCTCCTTCCTTTCAGACGGCTGCTTGTGGGTCTGCTTGTGGGGCTGCTTGTGGGTCTCCCTCCTCCGGATGGCTTTCAAGGACTGGTCTCCTTCCTTTCTGAAGGTTGCTTGTGGGTCTGCTTGTGGGTCTCCCTCCTCCAGATGGCTTTTAAGGACTGGTCTCCTTCCTTTCAGAAGGCTGCTTGTGGGTCTGCTTGTTTGTCTCCCTCCTCCAGGTAGCTTTCAAGGGCTGGTATCATTCCTTTCAGACGGCTGCTTGTGGGTCTGCTTGTGGGTCTCCCGACCTCCAGATGGCTTTCAAGGACTGGTCTCCTTCCTTTCAGAAGGCTGCTTGTGGGTCTGCTTGTGTGTCTCCCTCGTCCAGATGGCTTTCAAGCACTGGTCTCCTTCCTTTCAGACGGATGCTTGTGGGTCTGCTTGTGGGTCTGCTTGTGGGTCTCCCTCGTCCAGATGGCTTTCAAGGACTGGTCTCCTTCCTTTCAGACGGCTGCTTGTGGGTCTGCTTGTGTGTCTCCCTCCTCCAGATGGCTTTCAAGGGCTGGTCTCCTTCCTTTCAGACTGCTGCTTGTGGGTCTGCTTGTGGGTCTGCTTGTGGGTCTCCCTCCTCCAGATGGCTTTCACGGGCTGGTCTCCTTCCTTTCCGAAGGCTGCTTGTGGGTCTGCTTGTGTGTCTCCCTTGTCCAGATGGCTTTCAAGGGCTGGTCTCCTTCCTTTCAGATGGCTGCTTGTGGGTCTGCTTGTGTGTCTCCCTGGTCTAGATGGCTTTCAAGGACTGGTCTCCTTCCTTTCAGAAGGCTGCTTGTGGGTCTGCTTGTGGGTCTCCCTCCTCCAGGTGGCTTTCAAGGGCTGGTCTCCTTCCTTTCCGAAGGCTGCTTGTGTGTCTCCCTCGTCCACATGGCTTTCAAGGACTGGTCTCCTTCCTTTCAGACGGCTGCTTGTGGGTCTGCTTGCGGGTCTCCCTCCTCCAGATGGCTTTCAAGGACTGGTCTCCTTCCTTTCCGAAGGCTGCTTGTGGGTCTGCTTGCGGGTCTCCCTCCTCCAGATGGCTTTCAAGGGCTGGCCTCCTTCCTTTCAGAAGGCTCGTTGTGGGTCTGCTTGTGGTTCTACGTGTGTGTCTCCCTTCCTCCAGATGGCTTTCAAGGACTGGTCTCCTTCCTTTCAGAAGGCTGCTTGTGGGTCTGCTTGTGGGTCTCCCTCGTCCAGATGGCTTTCAAGGACTGGTCTCCTTCCTTTCAGATGGCTGCTTGTGGGTCTCCCTCGTCCAGATGGCTTTCAAGGGCTGGTCTCCTTCCTTTCAGAAGGCTGCTTGTGGGTCTGCTTGTGGGTCTCCCTCCTCCAGATGGCTTTCAAGGACTGGTCTCCTTCCTTTCAGAAGGCAGCTTGTGGGTCTGCTTGTGGGTCTCCCTCCTCCAGGTGGCTTTCAAGGGCTGGTCTCCTTCCTTTCAGACGGCTGCTTGTGGGTCTGCTTGTGGGTCTGCTTGTGTGTCTCCCTGGTCTAGATGGCTTTCAAGGACTGGTCTCCTTCCTTTCAGACGGCTGCTTGTGGGTCTGCTTGTGGGTCTGCTTGTGTGTCTCCCTCCTCCAGGTGGCTTTCAAGGACTGGTCTCCTTCCTTTCAGACGGCTGCTTGTGTGTCTCCCTCCTCCAGGTGGCTTACAAGGGCTGGTCTCCTTTCTTTCAGACGGCTGCTTGTGGTTCTGCTTGTGTGTCTCCCTCCTCCAGATGGCTTTCACAGGCTGGTCTCCTTCCTTTCAGACGGCTGCTTGTGGGTCTGCTTGTGGGTCCCCCTCCTCCAGGTGGCTTTCAAGGGCTGGTCTCCTTCCTTTCCGAAGGCTGCTTGTGTGTCTCCCTCGTCCACATGGCTTTCAAGGACTGGTCTCCTTCCTTTCAGACGGCTGCTTGTGGGTCTGCTTGTTGGTCTGCTTGTAGGTCTCCCTCCTCCAGGTGGCTTTCAAGGACTGGTCTCTTTCCTTTCAGACGGCTGCTTGTGGGTCTCCCTCCTCCAGGTGGCTTTCAAGGGCTGGTCTCCTTCCTTTCAGAAGGCTGTTTGTGGGTCTGCTTGTAGGTCTCCCTCCTCCAGATGGCTTTCAAGGGCAGGTCTCCTTCCTTTCAGACGGCTGCTTGTGGGTCTGCTTGTGGGGCTGCTTGTGGGTCTCCCTCCTCCAGATGGCTTTCAAGGACTGGTCTCCTTCCTTTCAGACGGCTGCTTGTGGGTCTGCTTGTGGGGCTGCTTGTGGGTCTCCCTCCTCCGGATGGCTTTCAAGGACTGGTCTCCTTCCTTTCTGAAGGTTGCTTGTGGGTCTGCTTGTGGGTCTCCCTCCTCCAGATGGCTTTTAAGGACTGGTCTCCTTCCTTTCAGAAGGCTGCTTGTGGGTCTGCTTGTTTGTCTCCCTCCTCCAGGTAGCTTTCAAGGGCTGGTATCATTCCTTTCAGACGGCTGCTTGTGGGTCTGCTTGTGGGTCTCCCGACCTCCAGATGGCTTTCAAGGACTGGTCTCCTTCCTTTCAGAAGGCTGCTTGTGGGTCTGCTTGTGTGTCTCCCTCGTCCAGATGGCTTTCAAGCACTGGTCTCCTTCCTTTCAGACGGATGCTTGTGGGTCTGCTTGTGGGTCTGCTTGTGGGTCTCCCTCGTCCAGATGGCTTTCAAGGACTGGTCTCCTTCCTTTCAGACGGCTGCTTGTGGGTCTGCTTGTGTGTCTCCCTCCTCCAGATGGCTTTCAAGGGCTGGTCTCCTTCCTTTCAGACTGCTGCTTGTGGGTCTGCTTGTGGGTCTGCTTGTGGGTCTCCCTCCTCCAGATGGCTTTCACGGGCTGGTCTCCTTCCTTTCCGAAGGCTGCTTGTGGGTCTGCTTGTGTGTCTCCCTTGTCCAGATGGCTTTCAAGGGCTGGTCTCCTTCCTTTCAGATGGCTGCTTGTGGGTCTGCTTGTGTGTCTCCCTGGTCTAGATGGCTTTCAAGGACTGGTCTCCTTCCTTTCAGAAGGCTGCTTGTGGGTCTGCTTGTGGGTCTCCCTCTTCCAGGTGGCTTTCAAGGGCTGGTCTCCTTCCTTTCCGAAGGCTGCTTGTGTGTCTCCCTCGTCCACATGGCTTTCAAGGACTGGTCTCCTTCCTTTCAGACGGCTGCTTGTGGGTCTGCTTGCGGGTCTCCCTCCTCCAGATGGCTTTCAAGGACTGGTCTCCTTCCTTTCCGAAGGCTGCTTGTGGGTCTGCTTGCGGGTCTCCCTCCTCCAGATGGCTTTCAAGGGCTGGCCTCCTTCCTTTCAGAAGGCTCGTTGTGGGTCTGCTTGTGGTTCTACGTGTGTGTCTCCCTTCCTCCAGATGGCTTTCAAGGACTGGTCTCCTTCCTTTCAGAAGGCTGCTTGTGGGTCTGCTTGTGGGTCTCCCTCGTCCAGATGGCTTTCAAGGACTGGTCTCCTTCCTTTCAGATGGCTGCTTGTGGGTCTCCCTCGTCCAGATGGCTTTCAAGGGCTGGTCTCCTTCCTTTCAGAAGGCTGCTTGTGGGTCTGCTTGTGGGTCTCCCTCCTCCAGATGGCTTTCAAGGACTGGTCTCCTTCCTTTCAGAAGGCTGCTTGTGGGTCTCCCTCCTCCAGATGGCTTTCAAGGACTGGTCTCCTTCCTTTCAGATGGCTGCTGGTGGTTCTGCTTGTGTGTCTCCCTCCTCCAGATGGCTTTCAAGGGCTGGTCTCCTTCCTTTCAGACGGCTGCTTGTGGGTCTGCTTGTGGGTCTCACTCATCCAGATGGCTTTCAAGGGCTGGTCTCCTTCCTTTCAGATGGCTGCTTGTGGTTCTGCTTGTGTGTCTCCCTCCTCCAGATGGCTTTCAAGGGCTGGTCTCCTTCCTTTCAGACGGCTTCTTGTGGGTCTGCTTGTGTGTCTCCCTCCTCTAGATGGCTTTCAAGGACTGGTCTCCTTCCTTTCAGATGGCTGCTTGTGGTTCTGCTTGTGTGTCTCCCTGGTCTAGATGGCTTTCAAGGACTGGTCTCCTTCCTTTCAGAAGGCTGCTTGTGGGTCTGCTTGTGGGTCTCCCTCCTCCAGGTGGCTTTCAAGGGCTGGTCTCCTTCCTTTCAGACGGCTGCTTGTGGGTCTGCTTGTGGGTCTGCTTGTGGGTCTCCCTCCTCCAGGTGGCTTTCAAGGGCTGGTCTCCTTCCTTTCCGAAGGCTGCTTGTGGGTCTGCTTGTGGTTCTGCTTGTGTGTCTCCCTCCTCCAGATGGCTTTCAAGGGCTGGTCTCCTTCCTTTCAGACGGCTGCTTGTGGGTCTGCTTGTGGGTCTCACTCGTCCAGATGGCTTTCAAGGGCTGGTCTCCTTCCTTTCAGATGGCTGCTTGTGGTTCTGCTTGTGTGTCTCCCTCCTCCAGATGGCTTTCAAGGACTGGTCTCCTTCCTTTCAGATGGCTGCTTGTGGTTCTGCTTGTGTGTCTCCCTCCTCCAGATGGCTTTCAAGGGCTGGTCTCCTTCCTTTCAGACTGCTGCTTGTGGGTCTGCTTGTGGGTCTGCTTGTGGGTCTCCCTCCTCCAGATGGCTTTCAAGGGCTGGCCTCCTTCCTTTCAGAAGGCTGCTTGTGGGTCTGCTTGTGGGTCTCCCTCCTCCAGATGGCTTTCAAGGACTGGTCTCCTTCCTTTCAGATGGCTGCTTGTGGGTCTGCTTGTGTGTCGCCCTCCTCCAGATGACTTTCAAGGACTGGTCTCCTTCCTTTCAGATGGCTGCTTGTGGTTCTGCTTGTGTGTCGCCCTCCTCCAGATGGCTTTCAAGGGCTGGTCTCCTTCCTTTCAGACGGCTGCTTGTGGGTCTGCTTGTGGGTCTCACTCGTCCAGATGGCTTTCAAGGGCTGGTCTCCTTCCTTTCAGATGGCTGCTTGTGGTTTTGCTTGTGTGTCTCCCTCCTCCAGATGGCTTTCAAGGGCTGGTCTCCTTCCTTTCAGACGGCTGCTTGTGGGTCTGCTTGTGGGTCTGCTTGTGGGTCTCCCTCCTCCAGATGGCTTTCAAGGACTGGTCTCCTTCCTTTCAGATGGCTGCTTGTGGTTCTGCTTGTGTGTCTCCCTCCTCCAGATGGCTTTCACGGGCTGGTCTCCTTACTTTCCGAAGGCTGCTTGTGAGTCTGCTTGTGGGTCTGCTTGTGTGTCTCCCTCCTCCAGATGGCTTTCAAGGGCTGGCCTCCATCCTTTCAGAAGGCTGCTTGTGGGTCTGCTTGTGGTTCTACGTGTGTGCCTCCCTTCCTCCAGATGGCTTTCGAGGACTGGTCTCCTTCCTTTCAGATGGCTGCTTGTGGTTCTGCTTGTGTGTCGCCCTCCTCCAGATGGCTTTCAAGGGCTGGTCTCCTTCCTTTCAGACGGCTGCTTGTGGGTCTGCTTGTGGGTCTCACTCGTCCAGATGGCTTTCAAGGGCTGGTCTCCTTCCTTTCAGATGGCTGCTTGTGGTTTTGCTTGTGTGTCTCCCTCCTCCAGATGGCTTTCAAGGGCTGGTCTCCTTCCTTTCAGACGGCTGCTTGTGGGTCTGCTTGTGGGTCTGCTTGTGGGTCTCCCTCCTCCAGATGGCTTTCAAGGACTGGTCTCCTTCCTTTCAGATGGCTGCTTGTGGTTCTGCTTGTGTGTCTCCCTCCTCCAGATGGCTTTCACGGGCTGGTCTCCTTACTTTCCGAAGGCTGCTTGTGAGTCTGCTTGTGGGTCTGCTTGTGTGTCTCCCTCCTCCAGATGGCTTTCAAGGGCTGGCCTCCATCCTTTCAGAAGGCTGCTTGTGGGTCTGCTTGTGTGTCTCCCTCCTCCAGATGGCTTTCAAGGGCTGGTCTCCTTCCTTTCAGAAGGCTGCTTGTGTGTCTCCCTCCTCCAGATGGCTTTCAAGGACTGGTCTCCTTCCTTTCAGACGGCTGCTTGTGGGTCTGCTTGTGGGTCTGCCTGGTCTAGATGGCTTTCAAGGACTGGTCTCCATCCTTTCAGATGGCTGCTTGTGGTTCTGCTTGTGTGTCTCCCTCCTCCAGATGGCTTTCAAGGGCTGGTCTCCTTCCTTTCAGACGGCTGCTTGTGGGTCTGCTTGTGGGTCTGCTTGTGGGTCTCCCTTCTCCAGATGGCTTTCAAGGACTGGTCTACTTCCTTTCAGATGGCTGCTTGTTGTTCTGCTTGTGTGTCTCCCTCCTCCAGATGGCTTTCACGGGCTGGTCTCCTTCCTTTCCGAAGGCTGCTTGTGGGTCTGCTTGTGTGTCTCCCTCCTCCAGATGGCTTTCAAGGGCTGGCCTCCATCCTTTCAGAAGGCTGCTTGTGGGTCTGCTTGTGGGTCTCCCTTCTCCAGATGGCTTTCAAGGGCTGGTTCTCCTTACTTTCAGAAGGCTGCTTGTGTGTCTCCCTCCTCCAGATGGCTTTCAAGGGCTGGTCTCCTTCCTTTCCGAAGGCTGCTTGTGGGTCTGCTTGTGTGTCTCCCTCGTCCAGACGGCTTTCAAGGGCTGGTCTCCTTCCTTTCAGACGGCTGCTTGTGGGTCTGCTTGTGAGTCTCCCTCCTCCAGATGACTTTCAAGGACTGGCCTCCTTCCTTTCAGACAGCTGCTTGTGGGTCTGCTTGTGTGTCACCCTCGTCCAGATGGCTTTCAAGGGCTGGTCTCCTTCCTTTCAGACGGCTGCTTGTGGGTCTGCTTGTGGGTCTGCTTGTGGGTCTCCCTCCTCCAGATGACTTTCAAGGACTGGTCTCCTTCCTTTCAGACAGCTGCTTATGGGTCTCTCATCTCTAGATGGCTTTAAATGACTTGTTCAGTGGCATTCTACGTCTCACAATGCTGGGTCTGGGAAAGGTCTATTGAAGAACATGTTTGAGTATACGATGCTTGTAAATAAGGTTGTCTCCTAGCTTACCAGCACATACCCCTCATTGCAAGTAACAAACAACTCTTACACTGGTAGGCCATAGCCACCCCCCCTTCCTCAATAGAAGTGCCTCCGTCGGCCATCAGCCTGTACCTACAGGTGTTTAGGTGACATCAACCGACTGAGGTTTGTGAGTTGGCAGGTACCAAAGAGATGTGTTGTGTCTCTTGTGAAAATGTACTTGGCTCGCAAACATTTTCTGTTGCTGCGCATTGTATGCACAGGGTTTTAGCTGTGCAGTTCAGGGCAGTCCATGAGCCTGGAGGTTAACACAGGCTGCCAGTACAAGTATCACAACATGCACAGACACAGACATGCCAACAGATGAGTGTGTGCACATGCACTAACACAGTCATAAACGTTCAACAACACACACGCTCTCACACAAACACATGTACACAGACGCACACAACCAGGCACGCCCACTTAAACTGAAATAGACACACATGCACGGGCGGTCACATGTAGATAGACAGCCACAAGGGCACAGACATGCCAAAGTAAAAATGCTTCCATTCAGTTACAAAGTCACATATACAGGTACATATACACACAAGGATAACATGCAAAGACAGATGCATGAACTGGACTCTTTCCAATCGAGTCAGTGAGTTGTTGGCAACTTTATTACACACATTTGGTTTACAATCTTCCATAGTTCCAACTAAAAAGGCAACAGTGTGATACAGTCTATGTACATATCTATAAATTCATACACAGGAGTCGGACAGAGATGCCGTGAACACAAGCTAGTCTATGCTGAAGTCCTTTCACCCATCATATGAGTTGGAACATAATGAAATGTTGTCTCTCTAGAACTATTACCACTGAGTACTGTCTCCTAGGACAAATTGATGCTAGTCATTGACTCATAACCTGCCTAGAGCAATATCCGCATACTGGGACAATGTCTTGATTGGCCGCTGTTGGGGCCTTCTGCTGGTATTAATTCACTTTTACCTATGACTTGTTGTACCTCCTCCAGGGCTTGCTCTGAAGACATCCCATGACACTGTCCTCCGCCCACCCAGTCACTCTCTGGACTCATTGCTGACCCAATGAACCAAGGGGAGGTTGTGTGGTGGTTTCTCAGAAGTTTGTGTGGTCACCATGCCCAGCCCAACCCCATGAGTTCTTTCTCAGGTTTGCGCCACTCACGTACGGTCTAATCTACTATGAGGTCATGCTTACCCTGGACTGCTGATCGCACACAGTGCAACTTTAGTTGCTGTGGATGGGAAACGCTCATGCAGTGCCTTCAAGAACCTATATCACTCAAGAATATTACATTTGAAACAAGACTTTTATTAATAAACTATGAACTGGCTGGACTGGCAATAATGGTAAAGTTCATCTTGAGACACAAAGCTCTGACACTGTAAGAGCATCTCTCGTGCCATCCTTCCTATTAGCAAGTCCAGGGGATCAGTTCCAGGGGTCTTTGGAAGGGCGATCACCCTGGGGGTTTTGGCGGTGACCATCACTCTGCAGTTCCCCCGAATGAGGTGGCACCAGCAGTGGTAGTTTGTGCCTCAAAGGCCCACGGTTGCACCAAGGGCACCTCCCTTGCTCAGGGGGTCCAAGTATTGCCATCCACTGTGTGACTTCCTCAGGTGACCCAACAATAAGAGGAATGAGGTGGGCACTTAATTCTGAGCCCCCAGAGATGAAAGTCATCTCACCCACCGAGACCTCAAGGTGCCCTTAGAAGCCACCTGATGCCCCAATGCACGCACTGGAGGAACTTCACAAAATGGTGGACTTGACAATACCTTCTCGAGGGCGGTACCAGGTGTGAATTGCGCCAATCCGTGGCCCTGTGGTTTACTCTTCAGAGCCGGTTGGTGAAGACAGAGAATTCAGAACCCCTAGAGTCTGCCTTCCCCCCCCCCCCCCGAGCTAGGGTAGGTCTTTATTCGGCCAGCCTCATCTTGCATCACATTCCATCACAGAGAGAAGATGCCACTTAGCACCCCAACCCTCTCTTCTTCTTACTTTCTCTTACAGGACCTCGGTTTCATCACCTCTCCTCCACCCTCCACCTTGCTCTCTATTTACCTTGAACACGATTTGATCTAACCTCTTTCTATCCCTCACTACCACACTCCGCTCTCACCAACAATGTCATCCTCTTCTGCTCTCTCATTCTTGCAGTCTTTGTCTAGTCCCTTCTCTTTATCTATTGCTCAAACCCTCTCACACTCTTCCTCTCTTATCGCCTCTTCTCACCACTTGATTTTTTCTTATACTGTTTCATCGTTTACTCTTTTCTTCCCCAATTCTGTACTTCTTTCTGTCTTTGTCCTGTCTTCAACCTCTTTCCTACTATTGCTTTTTCAGATCTTCCTAACCGCCAACTCACACCTCAATCCACTCTGCATAGATAGATGTTCTCTCCCTAACCCCCACACATTTCTTAATCCACTAAATATACAAACAAAATGTTTGTTCCCTAAATCTGCTCTGTATACATCGAAAATGTTCTCTCCTTAACCCCACACATCCCAAAATCCACTCTATTTACACAGAAAATATCCCCCTCTAACTCCTCAAATGCCCAAATCCACTCTATGTACACAGAAAATATTCTCTCCCTAAAACTCAGACATTCCTAAATCTGCTCTATATACAGAATATTTGTAAATGTACAAATGAAAAATAGACCTACATAAAGATGCATTCTATTTTTCAAAGAATGGAATGCTTTACTGGAGACTGAAAGAGATACCAGAGGGGGGAGGGGAGGCAGCAGAGGGTGTTGTGCTCTCACACATCCTTCTATACTTTACACAAGGAGGTTAGTTTATATACCCACCAGTACTGACTGGGGTGATAATAAGAAACAAGACACAGGTCCGGTGGAACTCTTGTGAAACAATGCCACGCGTCCTACCTCACACTAAGTGATTTCCTGGACTACTGCCCATAAGTTGTCATCTTGTACGCATCACAGTGCACCTGCAAAGCTTACATCTACCTGTTCCCACCTTTTCAATGTACTCCATTAGATTATTTCAATGGCCATTTAGGGAACCCATCATTCTAGCCAGGCCTGACAGCTGTCACTCCTTCTCTATAAACATTCCTGCCTCTCTTTGCATGTGCCCTGCCTCCCTTTGCATGTGCCCTGCCGCCGCTTTGCATGTGCCCTGCCTCCCATTTGCATGTGCCCTGCCTTCCTTTTGCATGTGCCCTGCCGCCGCTTTGCATGTGCCCTGCCTCCCATTTGCATGTGCCCTGCCTTCCTTTTGCATGTGCCCTGCCTCCATTTGCATGTGCCCTGCCTCCCTTTGCATGTGCCCTGCCTCCCTTTGCATGTGCCCTGCCTCCCTTTGCATGTGCCCTGCCTCTCCTTTGCATGTGCCCTGCCTCCCTTTGCATGTGCCCTGCCTCTCACTGGCATGTTCCCTGCATCCCCTTTGCATGTGCCCTGCCTCCCCTTTGCATGTGCCCTGCCTCCCCTTTGCATGTGCCCTGCCTCCCCTTTGCATGTGCCCTGCCTCCCACTGGCAAGTCCCCTGCGTCACTTTGATCTTTAGTACCCCATATATGATTCTCTCCCATACCCCGGGAGTATCTGTCCTTCGTGGAGAGGTTCTTGTGTGATAAGATGTCTGATTGCTCTTTCCTAGTGGTGAGTGCCGAGATGCAGTGTCCCCTTATATACTTATTTTACTTGTTCCCACTCCCATTGTGATGCTGTGTTGTTGATGTCTTAAAGGATAAGTGTCATTGCATGGCTCCTCGGTCTTCTCACCCCAATGCTGTTTCCCAAAGTCTTTTGATGTGACGTTTCGCCCCATCCGTCAGCCTGCTCAGTGCTCCTTGGTACCTGCTCCACGGTCTGTGTTCCGCTTTCCTCCTGGTGTTCACCCTTTGTGTCCAGAATCTGGTGCCGCTCTTTATACCACTTTCTATTTCCATGCCACGCGGTGTGACACTCAACCAGACGCCTCCTCTCTCTTCCATAGGCTGTCTACACAAGGGGCTCCCTCTTCATTGAGTCAAGCCCGAGAGTTTGACCCCTGATGTCCTAAATAGCAATGTACCATATACCATGTCTACACCATCATGAACAGAGACCCTTCACCCCAAGCAGCCATGACAAAATATATAAAACAGATAAACAATGTCATGTACTTTAATAGTAAAAACGAATGTTGAGTGTGAATGGCGTTCATAAGTGACTCCCCCCATGATAACATGGTAGCTTCCGCCTTTCGTCAGACCACCAACTCTTCTGGGAAAACATGCTGAAGCCTCCTTCCTGTGAAAAGAAGCTAGGCTTAGCAGATGTTAACCTGGTGGCCCTGGTCCCGGCTTGCACCACACTGAAACAGTCGGCTCACGCCTTCTCCTGGTCGCTTTTTGGTGGCCACTGCTCAGAGGTAGGAAGTGGAACTGTTTGCACAGGACCTGTAAATGCATATCTGTTGGATTTTGCTTCTGCTTTTCCTGGAAGGATTTGGAAGATGCTGCTGCCACCCCCTACTGTCCTCATCATATTGCAGAGTGAGCAGACTTGTGGCCTTTATTGATACACCTACCACCTGGCTCTAAAGGCCATTACTGTCAGTCGTGAGCCATATTGCTGAGTATTTTAATGATCCTGAACCCTTGCATTTGGGCACGAATGTCCCATCTCACCTGTTCCCAAAGTGTCCCATGGCCTCCATCAAGTAGTGTAGTCTAGGAAACTTTCCCACCTTCAATATCTGATGCTAGATCAGATGTTTCCTTCCCTTTCAGTGTCAAAGTGAGGTCTCCACGCACGATCCGTTGCGATGGATCCGTCGATGGTCATGGTTCAGACAGCCCTCGTTGCGGTGCACAATGAGCACAGGGAAGTAGAGAGCGTCTTGGTAAGGTGGAGGCTCTTCCTCGACTGTGATGTGGCTGGAGAGGTGTGTCTGCTCGTTCGGACAGCTTTGCTCATTGAGGCTTTCGCTGCGGCTCTGCCACAAGCAGCTCCTCCGGGATCCGTAGAGGCGGCTTAGAGAGAAGCGGCTGCTGCTGAAGGGAATCCTGGGGCTGCCATTGCAGATGCTCAGTGCGCTCCTGGAGAAGATGGACGAGCTGCTGATGGTCCCATGACATCGCTCACAGTTCTGTCTGTAACTTCCTGTATATCTACAACTTGAGTAACTGGTACAGCCATTCGTCAGGCCCACCAAATCCATCAAGACGGCCTCGGAGTAGCTAGGGACCAGCTGTTGGTTGGAACGGATGTGCCACTCCAGTTCCGTGCTGTCCACCGTGTTGACTCGTGGCATCCTTCGACAGAAGGCGCGGTCTTCAGCTGGCGTGACCGGCATAAAGTCAAACCCAAAGAGCTTTTCAACATGGTAATGGACATAGGATGTGCGGTACTCATTCAAAACCCTCAGGGGCCAGGATAATGTCAAGATGGCTGCCGTCCAAAAGACAGAGTGTGAAACATACCACGGCAGATGGTCAGGGTCTGAGAAAGCCACCATGTATTCTTTAAAGTCCACATTCTTTAAATGCATCCCTTCCCTGGCTTCCATGTAATCGTCCAACCCTTCATTCTCCGTGAAAAACCTGGCCCTCTGTGTCAAGTAGGAGTTCTCTGACTCTACGTTGGCAAAGCTAAAACACTTGGTGAACCTCAGCCTTGTTGCTGGGTAACTGTCCAGGTCAACGAGATCCTTGGATATGTCCTTCACGCCGCAGTTGGAGTAGTCAAACTCCGCTTCGGCTACATGGGTGTTGACCCTCTCGTGGTACACCTGGGTGGTTGTGTAGGCATCTCCGTTCCTGTAGCGGGTGACCTGTCTGGTTCTTCTCACGTAGTGGTAGCTGATGGCTTTCCACCAGATGCAGGGCGTAGCCTGCTGCATCTTCAGCACGCGCTCATGGACGCTGTCCAGGTCCACCTTGTACTGCAGCTCGTTGCGGGTATAGCAGTGCCAGCATTCCACTAAGTAGACCACATAGAGCATCACCAGGAACGCCAGAGGGATGTAGACATAGCCGTTGGAGCAGGGACTATCATGGTACATCATGGACTTCCCTTTGTAGGCGCTGTCAAAGGTCAGCCTGGTGACTTTGGTCACGTGGCACCAGGTCATGGCTCCCATGCAGCCATATATGAGGAGGGAGAGCAGAAGGCATTTCCAATGGGACTCCCGGCAAAGCGATTTGCTGAACGATTGTTTCACAGGTCGTTGCTGCTCGATGTCCGCCAAGCGATGGAGATGTATTATGCAAGAAAGGAGAAATAGAGAAGATTAGAAAGAGTAAGACTGCAGGACATAATGAAATACGTGCAGCAAGTGAATACAAACAATAGAATAAAACAACACAAAGTAGAGAAGAAATGAATGAAAGAGCCATCATGGCGGGTAAAGAGGACCAATTGAATGGTGAGATGAATAGGGCTGAGAAGGGCGGAATAAATAAACAAAACAAGTGAGGAGGATGGTAAGAGTTCAAGAGAAGACAAAGGAGAAAGAGAGAAGAAAAAACATTAGAGTTACACATAAGCATTTAATTACAATCAACCTATAATAATACTTTAACACTGGAAATAATGAACCCTGTCCGGGAGGCCGTGCCCTCAGAAGTGTAAGGTTTACAGTTACTGACTGGTCGTGCTCCAACATGAGGCCTTGGTGAGGGTGAGTTCCTCTTTCCTGGTGTATGAGCATGGGTGGGGCTGTCACTGCCTTGCTTAACCCCACAATCCTCATTTCCTGCAAGCGGAAGTCTCTGTCTTTCTCACTTCCTGTCCCAGATACCTCTCAAGAGCACACAGAGGCCTAAGACTGGGCTATCAGACAAGAGCAAGCACTGTCTCCTAAAGTCCTTCAACAGACCTATAAGCCACAACTGTGGCACCACAGTCACGACTGTGGCATCACAGTCACAACAGTGGCATCACAGTCTTGGCGTATCTGAGTGTGTGGCCGCCTAGGAACTCCTTCCTTAGCAATAACTTCAAATCCTCACCACCCCCACACCAACACTGCTAAATATGATAGTCTGAGATCTGAGAGTAGACTATATCCAACACACACAGACTAGTAAATATCAGCCCTTGTCAGCAGAGATCTCTCTGACCTGGAATACTCTAAATGTATTAATGCGGAGGGAGTCCGCCTCCCTCCGTTCAGATCTGAGGCCACCGAAGTCATCTGCGGCGTACCACAAGGATTTTCTCTCAGCCCGACCCTCTTCAACGTCTACATGAGCCCCCTCGCAGCCATCGCACGCCAACACAACCTCAACATCATCTCCTACGCCGACGACACCCAGCTGATCCTCTCCCTCACCAACGACCCCACCACCGCCAGAGCCAACCTACACGAAGGGATGAAAGACGTCGCCGACTGGATGAGGAACAGCCGCCTTAAACTGAACTCAGACAAGACGGAAGTCCTCATCCTGGGATCATCACCCTCCACCTGGGATGACTCCTGGTGGCCCCCAGCCCTGGGCACCGCTCACAAACCAACGGACCAGGCACGCAACCTGGGCTTCATCCTGGACTCCTCCCTGTCAATGACCAGACAAGTCAACGCCGTCTCTTCCTCGTGCTTCAACACCCTGCGCATGCTCCGCAAGATCTTCAGATGGATCCCCACTGAACCAGGAAGACCGTCACCCAGGCACTCGTCACCAGCTGACTGGACTACACCCTCTACGCCGGAACCACAGCCAAACTCCAGAGAAGACTCCAACGCATCCAGAACGCCTCCGCACGACTCATCCTGGACATCCCCCGACACAGCCACATCACCGGACACCTGAGAGACCTGCACTGGCTCCCCGTCAGCAAGAGAATCACGTTCAGGCTCCTCACCCACGCACACAAGGCTCTCCACGACCTGGGCCCCAAGTACCTCAACGACCGCATGACCTTCTACACGCCCACCCACCAGCTACGATCGACCAGCCACGCACTCGCCACCGTACCACGCATCCGCAGAGCCACCGCCGGAGGAAGATCCTTCTCCTACCTGGCAGCCAAGACTTGGAACTCCCTCCCCACCCACCTTCGGCGAACCCAAGACCATCTCTCCTTCAGGAAGCAGCTCAAGACCTGGCTGTTCGAGCAGTAACATACCCCTCTCCCCCCAGCGCCTTGAGACCCTCCCGGGTGAGTAGCGCGCTTTACAAATGCCGTGATTGATTGATTGATTGATTGAATGTGTCAGTCTTCATGCTGCAAAGTAATCTTGTTGTTGTATATCTCGCATGTATACACTGCCCACAGCATGTTGCGTACGCGCTAAAGTTAGGACTCCTAACTTCTGTGAATACCGAAATGAGTAAGTGCCTTCTGTGAATACCAAAATGAGTAAGTGCCTTCTGTGAATACCAAAATGGTAGTAAGTTTAGAATTTTGTCTTAAGTTAGTTCTGTGAATCGGACCCTTTGCGGCTATTTATAAGTCTGGTCAGTAAGACTTGGTTGGAAGTACCGGAGATATTTTCCAAATTTCCCATTGACGTGCTGTGGCATCGGATATCTTAGCCAGCTAAGTATCTCAGGGTGAGTAACAGTTGTATGCATCCTTTCCCCAGACGCGTCTACGAAACTATCAAAATCATCCAACCAATCAGCCCATTTGGGGCACATGTAGTTACATGGAATTAAAACACACTGATCTTGTGGTCTGAGGAATGGTGAGGAGTCTTTGGTCAGTTTCCGTCAGTGGGCTAATTTGCCATCCTGTTTCTAGTTTGCTGTCTTGTTTCTTTTTTTCTGTAGTTTTCCTTTATGAGCTTCTTTTGCTTTGCACTAGTCCTTCTTCTGTGACTGGGGAGCTTCCTGACTCTAAGATGGCTGCCGCCTCTGTGGTGTTGCCAGTTGAATTGTTGAGGCTTAGTAACAGGTGGGTCAAGAATGTGCATTCATTAATTATTTTAGTCTCAGCAGTACAGTATTGATGTCAATGCCCATGGTCCCTTTCCTCCAACTGCACTGCTTCTTCACTCGCATTCCCTTTCCCCCCCTTGCTCCACCCCATATTCACACTTGCTGCTTGTGTGTTTCCTTGTTCTGATGGTGGTGTCCTCTGGTCAGCTATAGTACTAACCAGCAGAGCCAGTGTCCTAATGACTCCATTACATGTGTGCTGGGGTACTTTTTTATAACAGATATTTATTTAATGAGAAAGACTGGGGTTCAAATGTTTTTTAAAGAACTTAAATAAAAAAAGAATGTTGTTTTTCTGAAAATTCGCCATTGGGATTTACCAGCACACGGTCCAGAGACCTTGAACATGTATTGTCTAGAAATGTCTAGCCCTGCTAGTGCATATGTACTGTCCTCTTTGTGTGACCAGCAAATCCAGAGTTTTAATCAGGCTCAGCTATTGCCCCTTTTATCTTCCTAAGCATTGGTGATCAGAGTACAGTTAAACTAGAAAAAGCAAACACCTATTCTTTATTATGCTTAGGAGCATCACAAATGGCACGATTAGGTGTGTATGTAGAAAGAAGGTATTATTATACCCCACATGTTTTCCTTTAGAGGTTGTTAAGCCATGATATCACCATCTTGACAAGCAGACAAGCTTCCCCTTCCCTTTGCTAAGCCACTTGACCCCTGTGGGTCAACATCTGTAAATGCCCATTCCTACTGCAAGCTAAACTCTACAAGTAGGCAGCTCACAAACTACCTATAGTCTGTGACTACTGTGATTCAAACTGTGTTCCAACAATCCAGTCTTGTCACCTTCCCAAGCCAGAGGGAATCATCTAGAATGAGACAGGATTCAAAATTAGGCTTAGTGTCAGACTTCATCTTCAACCAGGGGAAACAATAGGTATCGATTTTGTTGCAATTCAAAGCCAGACACATCCATAGCATAGGTAGCTATGAATCTATTGTAATGCGATATTGAAATCTGCGTAAGTGACTGAGGGGCATATGTAGGTAATTTTTGTTTTCCGATTCTCAAATTGTGATTTTTTGGGAATTGTAATTAGAGAATCGCAAAACGAAATGTAGGTAGGATTAGCACTTTTTTTGCGAATCCCAATTATTCCTTATTTGTGAATCGCAAATAGAGATTCGCAAATAAGGAACATCTTCTCATTCATTCCTATGGGCTAGAAGGCCCATAGGAACGAATTGGAAGACATTCTCAATTTGCGATTCTCAATTAGAGAATCGCAAATGGAGAATGCATTTCAGGGTTGCAAGGGTGTCAATAGGACAACCTGTTTAACCCCTGAAATTAACATGTGTGCACATGTGGCCGACATACATGCCCTACGGGCATGTATGTGACCCATATGGCACTTTGAAAAATGCCAAAAAGTGAATTTTTCTAAAAAAATCCCAATTTTCCACCAACCTGAAGTTGGTGGTATTTTGCGATTCCTTAAGCCTCAATTCGCACAACTTGGGTGCTTCCTACATTGCATTTAAGGAATCGCAATTTGCAATTCCTTAAATGCATTTGCAAAATAAGGAATCGCAAATTTTGCGATTCCTTATTTTGCGTGTGGCTTTTTGTGTGCTACATAGCACACTGCCCAAATTGTGATCGCAAACGCTGAAATTCTGCGAATTTCAGCATCTGCGATCGCAATGGGGCTACCTACATATGGCCCCTAGCTCCTTCTCAGCGAAAGACTGCACAATGACACATGTGGACAGTTCATCCTCAATGCAACACAGCACAGCCGTGAAACAGATGAAGGTATCATAGATTTAGACTATTTGGACATTGATGGACTTGTTGTCTAAAAAGTAAGGTCCACTCTAGTGTCATAAATTAGTGACCCGCAAAATTAAAAAAAATATGAGCCAGAACTTAAACTCGTAATATAGTATTTGTCCAGACCTGTGCCAGTACAGGCAAACCAGGTAAAGATGTAAATAAGTCATTGTGAGGTACAGCTGCACTGTTACTAAAGATATAGACTCTGAAAATGTCCTTCACATAAAGATGAACTAGGCACAGGATTTGGAGGAGTGTACAAATAATAACAAGAATTGGCTAAGCTAATAGGTCTGGTTTTGGCAAGCGAGTGCAATGGTTCTTTTTTTTTATTGCTACCATATGCCACAAATTCAAAAAAAGTTAAAAAAAAGAAAACATTCCACCTAAATGTGGTGGCTATTAGGTTGCAATAAAAATCTAACATTTTAAAAAAGTGAACTATTGCACACAATTTAGTAGCACAGTACGGGTGCCTCCGAGCAGGAAGGTGGGCCTAGAAAAGGTAAAAGAACTCTTTTTAATTTTAATGCACAACGCAAAAATAGGATTCTCATTAGTGCAAAGAAAAGATACTGCGGATTTTAAATTACTTGTCAGTACATGGGTATGCAGTATGTACTGACAAGTATTCGATTGGAGGATGTATGCTGGACTTTCATGTGCTATTGGTCCCCCCTTGTTGTAAAAGACTTTGAATTACTGCAACCTGAAGGCGTAGTTTAAAAACAAAAAGACTGGGAAAAAGGCCAAAGAATGAAAAGAAAAAAGCATTATTGAAGTATTGCCTCATCAGCCTGGTAAAAGAAGTACACTTCTTTTTAGGCGTTTGTGCACCTGCTAAACGGCAAATTCCATCACTCACAGTGCAAGAGAATCAATGCTTGTAGTGGGCTAACCCAAAAAAATCCACGAAAATATATGTATGGATATTTTATTTTAGAATTTTGTGACTAATTCATTGCTAAACTGGTGAAATGTGCCCAACAAACCATTCTCATTTTGGGAATAGAATGTGGTAAGAAAGACTGAGCACCTCAGGTAAATCTACCTCAACTAACAAAAGGAGCAACAGACATCTCTGCACTATATAAATGAAAGAATATAAACAGTACACCTCCATAAGAAGAGCAGTATTAAGAAACAAATAGAGTGACAGTCGAACACAAAATCGCAGATCATACCTTCACACAAGAGACACTGGTCTGCAAGACTATAACAACACCAATAGATGAAAAACACAGTTTACTTGTTTCATAATCTTCAGAAAAGACATTACCGCAGTCTAGCTGCCAGGTCTAAACATGAAACTGCTGGAAACTAGAAAGTCTGGAAGAGGCAGTATGGATACATAGCATGCAGGCGCTTTCATAGGACTGTGGCTTTAGTGCAGCACCAGCCTCACTCTGGCCACCATGCACACAGCCAGAAGACTGTCAGATCCCAGGTCTAGCTTTGAGGGGTTTGGAATTAAACACTTGCTAGATGTGGCACTGAGAAGTTTAGAATTTCAAATGTTGCTGCATGCAGATGGCCTGACCATCACATAGTCACTAAAGAAGGGCTCCTGCCGAGCCTTACGAGCCTCACCAGCCTGGAAATATATTAAGATTCATGTGGTCTGAGGGTAAATACTGAAAACAAGCAAACCAATTCAATGAAAACCTAAGTCATGCCTCAGAATAAACTTGTTTAGATAAGTTAAACTATATTAAAGCACTACATTGTAAGCTCTCTATTGGTGAACATATATATATATCTACACTAGCTGTACCCGGCCACGCGTTGCTGTGGCTCAGTCTGGTTAAATGCAAGAGAAAGAAAAGAGTAAGCGAACCAACTCCTCCCCCCTCCCTCCACCCACTTCCCGGTCTGCCATCCTGACACCAACTGTCCATCCTAATCTATGTAGACTATTGTCTCTATTCATCCTTTCTTAATGTTGCAAAGTAAACCAACTCCTCCCCCCTCACTCCACCCACTTCCCCGTTTGCCATCCTGACACCAATTGTCCATCCTAATATATGTAGTCTATTGTCTCTATGCGTCCTTTATTAATGTTGCAAAGTAAACCAACTCCTCCCCCCTTTTCAAAGCAATCGGTAAAGAACTTTCGTAGATTTATGATTTTAAAAAAAAAGAAAATTTACATTTTTATGTGTCCGGAGTCGAATACGCGCCTGTCCAATGCTTCCCGGCCTGCCATCCTGACACCAACTGTCCATCCTACTATATGTAGAATATTGTTTCTAATATATGTAGATTATTGTCTGTATGCGTCCCTTTTAGTTTTTGCGCAGCAAGCAAATCAATAGGGTCTTTTCTGCCTTTCAATTAAAAACACGCTCGTATTGGACACACACGTATTCGAATCCAATGTTGTGTATATATAACCACGCGCTTAATCGAAACCAACGTTGTGTCAAAATTTCAAAAGAATCTGTAAATTACTTTCTGAGATTTAACTGTGTGTGTGCGCTTAATCGAATCCAACGTTGTGTCAAAATTTCAAAATAATCGGTGAATAACTTTCTGAGATTTAACTGTGTGTGTGTGTTTTGTGTGTGTGTGTGTGTGCGCGCGCTTAATCAAACCCAACGTGTCAAAATTTCAAAGCAATCGGTGAATAACTTTCTGAGATTTAAGATTTTTAACTGACGCACATAGACATTTTTTTTATGTGTCTGTTTTGTCTTTAGATTAAAAACACGCGTGTATTCTACACGTGGGTATTCAAATCCATCGTTGTGTATATAAAAACACTTGTATATTCAAATGCAACGTTGTGTCAAAATTTCAAAGCAATCGGTGAAACACTTTCTGAGATTTGAGATTTTGAACAAACGAACATTTACATTTTTTTATATATATATATATATATATATGCATATATATATGTATGCGCATGGAGATTAACACACCATTACCACTAATATACAGCTGCTTCTTTTTAATACACCAGTATTACAGATATGAAAGAGCTGGTATCCTTTAATAAACCAGTATTGCTCATGGAAAACTGGTACAGTTTAATAAATCAGCACAACATTCTTACTTAACTGATATACATATATTTTTTTAATTGCTGCTTCTAACATAAAATGACTATTATAATTGAATGCACTGCTGCTACTGACATAAAACAACTGGTATACTTTAACACACCACTACTACTAAGAAAAGCAACTAGTATGGTTTAATACTCGAGAACTATTATCAAAAATAACTACTATACTTTTATACACTAGTAATATTAATATAAAACAGTTGCTATAGTTTACAATACCAGTACTATGAACAAAAAAACACTGGTAAACTTTAATGAATCAGTACTCCAAACACAAACAATTTATATAGTTAAATACACCAGTGCTATTAACATAAAATAATTGATACAATTTGATAAATACAACTAACAAAAGCAAGTAGTATAGTTTAATACAACAGTACTACTAACAAAAAGAGCTACTATACTTTAATACACTAGTAGCATTAATATTACATCACTGGTATACTTTAAAACAGCATTTCTATAAACATAAAATCAATGGTATACTCTAATAAACTACTACTACAAACACTTGATATAGTTTAATACACCAGTGCTACTAACATAAGACATTGGTAGCATTTAACAAACCACTACTACTAACCAGCACAAATGACTGGACTTGAATACAAAACTAAAATCAATATATAAAACAACTGGTATACTTAAAAACACCAGTAATGTGAACATAAAACCACTGCTATGGTTTAATAAACCAGCATGGCAAACACAAAAAACTTATATATTTTAATAAACTGTTGCTACTAACATAATACAACTGGTATAGTTTAATACACTGTTGCTACTAATATATTATGACTCATACTGTTTACTATCCTGATGGTAGAAACATAAAACAGCTGGTAAAGTTTAATACACCACTACTACTAACACAAAACAACAGCGTTGTTTAATAAACCAGTGCTACAAACACAAACAACTAATCTAGTTTAACACATCGCTGCTATTTACATAAAAAAACTCGTATGGTTTAATACTCCAGTACTATTATCATAAGAAACTAATGTAGTTTAATATAGAGATACTACTAACAGAAACAACTACTAACATTTTATACACCAGTAATATTAATATAAAACAGCTGGCAAAGCTTAGTACACCCGTCATACTAGCATAAAACAACGGATATAGTTTAATAAACTAGTACTACAAGTGATAGTTTAATGCACCAGTCTTACTAAAATAAAATAACATATAGTTTAATACACCAGTACTTCTAACTAAAACAACTAATAAAGTTTATCGCACAATACTACTAACAAAAACAACCACTATACATTAATTTACCAGTAATGCTAATATAAAATTACTGGTAAAGTTTAATATACCAGTGCTACTAACATAAAACAACTGGCATAGTGTAAAAAACAATGCTACTAGCATAAATCAATGGGTATAGTTTAATTAACTAGTACTACAAACAAAAACAACTTATAGTGTTTATTATACCACTGCTTCTAACATAAAATTGCTTGTAACTTTTAATACACCACTACTACTAACTAAAACAACTAGTAAAGTTTAATACACCAGAACTACTAACAAATACAACTACTATACTTTAATGCACTCTTAATACTAATATAGAACAACTAGTATAGTTTAATGCACCAGAGCTACTTACACAAACAATTACTATACTTTAATACACTAGTAATACTTATATAAAACAACTAGTATAGTTTATTACACCAGTACTACCAAAATAAAACCACTGTGTTGTTTAATAAACCAGTACTACAAACACAAACAACTGATATAGTTTAACACATCGCTGCTAGCAGTACTATTATCATAAGAACAAGTATATTTTAATACAGCAATACTACTAACAAAAACCGCTACTAACCTTTTATACACCAGTAATACTAATATAAAACAGCTGGGGTTATGTAGGACACCTGTCCTACTAACATAAAACAACTGATATAGTTTAATACACCAGTGCTACTAACATAAAATGACTAGTATAGTTTAATAAACTAGTACTACAAACAATAAGAACTGTTAGTTTAATACACCCACGCAACTGAAATAAAATAACTTATATAGTTTTATACACCAGTACTTCTAACTAATGCAACTAATAAAGTTTAGTACACAATACTGCTAACAAAAACAACCACTATACATCATTACTGCACCAGTAATACAAATATAAAATAACTGGTAAAGTATAATATACCAGTTCTACTAACCTAAAACAATTGGCATAGTGTAATACACCAGTGCTACTAACATAAAACAACCGGCATAGTTTAATTAACAGTACTACACACAAAAACAACTTATACAGTTTAATATACCACTGCTTCTAACATAAAGTTGCTTGTAACTTTTAATACACCAATACTACCAACTAAAACAACTAGTATCGTTTAATACACCAGAATTACTAACAAATGTAACTACTATACTTTAGTGCACTGGTCACAAACAACTACTATACTTTACTAAACAAGTCAATCTTATATAAAACAACTGGTATAGTTTGTTACACCAGTACTACCAACAGAAAACCACTGTGTTGTTTAATAAACCAGTATTACAATCACAAACAACTGGTAAAGTTTAACACATTGCTGATATTTACACAAAACAACTCATATGGTTTACTACACCAGTACTATTATCATAAGCAACAAGTATAGTTTAATACAGCAATATTACTAACAAAAACAACAACTAACCTTTTATATACCACTAATACTAATATAGAACAGCTGGCGTAATGTAGGATACCCGTCCTATAACATAAAACAACTGATATAGTTTAACACACCAGTGCTACTAACATAAAACAACTGATATAGTTTAATATACCAGTGCCACTAAGATAAAACGACTTGTAAAGTTTAACAAACTAGTACAACAAACAATAAGAAGTGATAATTTTACACCAGTACTACTAACATAAAAGAACATATCGTTTAATACACCAGTACTTCTAACTAATGTAACTAATACAATTTAGTACATAATACTGCTAACAAAAACTACCACTATACATTAATGCACCAGTAATGCAAATATAAAATAACTGGTAAAATGTAATATACCAGTGCTACTAACATAAAACAACTGGTATAGTTTCATTAATCAAACTATAAACAAAAACAACTTATACAGTTTAATATACCACTGCTTCTAACATAAAAGTACTTGTAACTTTTAATTAGGGCTCACGGTTTTAAGGTATTTTTTTTTTACATTTCCGTCTGTATGTTTCCATATTTATTTTGGGTTTTGTGGAAAAAGGAAGTTGAAGTTAGAATATTTCCACATTTATTTAACCGGTAAATATGCACTCATGTTTGAATGCCTACTAGGTTTCAATGCTGTAAACACCTACAGAAGATAAATTAATGCACTTTTAAGAAAATATGCATATTTCAGTATCACCCTTGTGTGTATATATACTCTGTTAAAGCCTCTTTACTAAAATTCATTTAGTTTTTTAGCCCCCTTACCTATCAATCCACAGAGCTAAAGGCCTGGCAGCCATAGCAGACAGTATTTAGAATTACTCAAAAAGTAACCCAATTTCCATTTGTATCCACATTTAAAAATAAATACAGACAAGAAAATACATGTTTCCTGTCTGTATTTATCTGTAAAAATCAGTGAAAACTGAAAACAGTGAGCCTTACTTTTACATCAGTACTACAAACTAAAACAAATAGTATCGTTTAGTAGACCAGTACTTCTAACAAAAACAACTACTGTAGCTTAATACACCACTAATACTCATATAAAAGAATTGGTATAGTTTAATACACCTGGGGCCACATTACAATAAGGGTGAACTTTCCCTGTTTGCTCCACGGCACACCTTAAAATAGAACAAGGAATAGCGGAGCACTCCTAACGTATTTGAGATATTGGTTGTACAAGTGTAGATCAATAATTGTAATTATTTATATATTTCAAATGCACAGGGCATTTTTCAGTTGAGTAATGTAAACAATCATTCCAATAACAAAATCAATCAAAGCATCAGGTACTAAGGTAAATGTTATTTTTACTTAATTCTGAAAATAAAATGCAAACAATATCATAATCATAATTCACGATTTGTAAATAGTGACTACAGATATGTTGATAGAGATACTTCAAAGATGGTTTCAGCCAACATGAGTTTTGTACCTGCGTGGGACTTGCTGCAAGGTTATATTGAAAACAATATATGAAGAGTGAAATAGTATGTATAAAGAATAAAGTCTTCCTATAAGCCAACAGCCATGAAAAAGCCATGTGCCATGGTTTTGCTGGACCTGTCCGCGGCATTTGACACGGTCAACCACAACCTAGTTTTGTCGTGGATCTCGGAGCTAGGCATCCAGGGCAAGGCCCTTATGTGGATCACATCTTTGCTCAGCGGTCGACCCAGAGAGTACAGCTGGTTGACCATGTGTGTGATCCAGGCAAACACTCGTGTGGGGTTCCACAGGGCTCGGCGTTGTCACCCCTCCCCTTCAACGCCTACCTTCAGCCCCTGATTGCTGCACTGAATCTCATGGAGTGTTAGATCTACAACTACTACGCCGATAATACCCAAATTATCATCCAGATTGACAGCTCCCCGGCCGCCCACTCAAGAATGCAAAATATTTTAAAATTCACTGTCAACTGGATGACGGCCAACTCCCTCAAAATCAATCCTGATAAGACTGAGGTATTGGCCATCACTAACGATTCCAATCCCTGGAGCAACCTCTTTTGGCCAAGGGAGTTGGGCACCAACCCGGAACCGGCCGTGGCTGTAAAGAGCTTAGGCATCAAAGTCGATGTCAAAACTCTCTATGACTCAGTAGGTGTCTGCAGTAGTGGGAACATGTGTCGGCCTGATGAGACAGCTCCAGAAGCTTGCCCCCCTTCTCACATTTGCCACACTCAGACTGGCTGTATCGGCCATGATTGTGTCATGACTGGACGACGGAAATGCCCTTTACATTGGCCTCCCGGAAAAGCTGTTGGCTAGACTACAGGTCATCATGAATGATGCTGCCAGATTAATCTCTAGATTGCCTAGGAGGGTTCATGCCACCCCTCCTACGTCAGCTGCACTGGCTTCCTGTCAGGCAGAGAACCAAGTACAAGGGCCTTTGCATTGCGCATAAAGCCATCTATGGCCAAGCCCTAACTTACATTAAAGATCGCTTAATCTCCTACACCCCTAACAGGGTGCTCCGATCTTCAGAGGCTGGCCTGGCCGCACTTCAGCCTCACCTCTAAAGGAAGAAGAGCCTTCTCAACCGCTATTCCTCCACTCTGGAGTAAATTGCCGGAGAACCTGCGCAAGGAGCGCGCCCTCCTCCCTTTTAGGAAGAAGTTAAAAACAGTGCTTTTTGCGGAAGCCTGGGGCCTACCCTAATCAGCACCACCCCTTTGCTAGGGCATGCCTCTCTCTGACAGCGCTTAGAGACCTGACGGTGATAATGCACTCTACACATGCGAATTACAGTTACAATTACAACAGGATCACAAACGTCTCTCAAGTATAGAAAATTGCAAGAAAGCTATAATAGCTAAGTCAGTTGGTGCATATATATTGTTCCTTTTCAGTAACACATGCACACATGAAGTTTATTCCTTCCAAGATCTAAAGCACATGAACACCAGTACAAAGTAACGGTTGCCAAATTCCATATCTCAGAATTGAAGGCAAGAGCGAGCATCCTTCATGATACTATAGATCTTGATAAATCTGTAAGATTACGCACATATAATGGTGTTCCATAAGTTGTGACCTTATTTCTGGATGGGAACTTGTTTCTCTGGTCTAGATGCACACATCATGCCAACAGGTGTGTTAAGCAGCACAAAAGGGGGTGGTGATGGACGGAGCATCTGAACCAATCAAACACTCACACCCAGTCAAAAGATTTGGGTTTAATCCATCACCGATCTTTAGCCCACTCTGCCACCCCAGTTCAGACATGGCTATATGCAAATCAGTCTGACCCTGTGCCTCATGGGAACAGTCCAGCCCGAACTGCCAAGCCATGTCTTCCCTGGACCGGAAACAAGCTTCCGAGGACCGGTTTCTGGCATTCCAGCCGTCTTCAGCCCGGCTTGCTTGAATCCAGTGGCAAAGTGAGCAAGGGACTCACGTCTGAGCATACCCTGCCAACTTAGGGCAAACAAAGCGGTACAAAAGGGGGTGGTGATGGACGGAGCATCTGAATCAATCAAACACTCACACCCAGTCAAAAGATCTGGGTTTAATCCATCACCGTTCTTTAGCCCACTCTGCCACCCCAGTTCCAACATGGCTATATGCAAATCAGTCTGACCCTGTGCCTCATGGGAACAGTCCAGCCCGAACTGCCAAGCCATGTCTTCCCTGGACCGGAAATAAGTACAAAATGGGATGTGCGACTTCTGTACCACTGTTGCCCCTTGCTGTTAGGACACCTTAAAATATGTGTGCCGCACGCAACTAGGGAAAGTGTGGCCTACTATGGTGAAGGTGCTACCCTCAGGGCAGTCACGAGCTCGTGCTGCCCTTGGGGCAGCGCATTCCAATGAAATATGGAGTGGATACTGTAAAGCTGCTCTATGTTTCACAGTGCAGGTGGCCCCTGACTGCACTTTCAAAAGGGATTAGAGATGCCTTTGCAGTGGGCCACAGATGGTGACTCAGGCCTTAAATTGAGATGGTGATTTCCGGTGCTCGGCACTGGCACTTATGACAGTCTGCCACATGGTGGTGTTGTCTGTCTGATGTGGAGATTGGCACAACAACAGTTGTTTATTAATTCACTGTGCATTACAAATGACTGATACCTGCTGCCCAAGCCTTGATTATAGCTTTTTGGGTTCTGGAATTGTCTGCATTGTGGTGCAGGCTGCAGTGGCCGAGTCACAAGGGCCCTGAGACGTATTTTTTTTTTACAAATTAAGAGGATATCATCAAGGTGGCGCAGAAACATTATCGCTGCTTTTGCGTCCTTAAACTTTATGCGACTCTCAACTCTGAGCCAATGAAGCTCACGGAGGCGTTCTGTGATGTGGTCAGTTTCCCGGCCGCCACAGAGAAGACGGTTGGAGACGACGCGTGACTGCCCCCAGGTAGAGTATGTTGCCATAGTCCAACCGGGAGGTCACCAAGGCGTTCACTATGGACCTCTGGGTGTCGGACGGCAGCATCCAAAAGATTTTTCTCAGCCAGCGCAGGATGGTAAAACAGGTGGCTGCTACTTTGTTGACCTGACATTTCATTGTTAGACCATTATCTATGATCTATGATCACACCCAGGTTGCGCACATGCTCTGAAGGAGATGGAAGTGAGCCCATTCCAGCTGGCCAATGCCTAGAGCTTCAGAGATCAGGATTTTTCCCAAGGACCAGGACCTCAGTCTTCCCACCATTTAGTTTGAGTAAGTTGAGATTCATCCAAACAGATATCTCACTAAGACCAACTTTCAGGGGAGAAGTCGAGGCTTGGTCAGATTGGGATATAGAAAAGATGATTTGAGAGTCGTTGGCGTAAGTGTATAAAGTTAACCCAGAGCGTATCGCGATATGAGCCAGGGGAGTAACATAGAGATTAAAAAGGAGGGGGCTCAAAATCGAGCCCTGGGGCACACCATAGGGAGAAGAATATGTTTTGGAGGAGGAGGAGTGCGAAAAGATTTGGAAAGTCTGGTCCGTCAGAAACAATGCCAACCAGTCCAGGGCTTTGCCACCGATACCTATGGCAGCAAGGGATCTGAGGAGTATGTTGTGGGAAACAGTGTCAAAAGCTGCACTGAGACCGAGCAATATCAGTTCAACTGTATCACCTCGATCCAGAAAGAAACAAAGGTTTTCTGTGACGCCAAGGAGTGTAGTTTCAGTGGAAAAACCAGGACGGAAACCGGACTGGGAGGAGTGCAATAAGTTGTTTGCCGCCACAAACTGAGACAAATGTTGGTGGATGTGCCTCTCTAAGACTTTGGAGAAGGCTGGCAGCAAAGAAATAGGGCGGAAGTTGGAAAGGACCTTGGGGTCAGCAGTAGGCTTTTTCAGCAATGGGGTGACCATTGCATGCTTCCAGCAAGCAGGGACAATGGCAGTGTTAAGTGACTGATTAAGTGTGGTGCAAATCATGGAGAGCTGAGGGGTATCCAATAAGCGAAACATTGGAATGGGCAAAGGATCAAAAGGAGAGCCCGATTTCACCCTGTACAAAATCTCAAGAAGAGTTGTAGGGTGAAGATCAGGCCAAGACAAAAGTGAGGCAGGAGAGGAAATAGGAGGATAGCTAGAGTCCCCAGAATTGATGGGCAATATAACAGGGGTGTTGCTACCTCTTTGGGCAGAAATATCTTGGTAAATTTTATCTATTTTTGTGATGAATTCTGACACCAACAACCCAGCCACTACAAAACTCCTACACAGAGACCCCTGAGTTGACACTGACTGAAGTTACTAGTTACTAGTGCCATAAACCAAATAGCCCCCAGCAAACCTCCAGGACTGGATAAGATATCCGGGGATCTTTTCCGCGCTGAGCCTAAAATTTGGGGGCCATACTTGTGGGTGTTTTTTAATGCCATATATATCAAAGGATGGCACTCCCCACAACTTGGGTTGGAACTGAGATACTTCCTGTGTATAAAAAGGGGTCCCCTTTATTGCCTACCAACTATAGGCCAATCAGTTTGATTGATGTAACCCAAAACATTTTTGCTCGAGTTTTGTTGGATCGCCTTCAGACCTGGCTGGATAAACACAAAGTTATGAACCCACTCCAATCTGGCTTTAGAAAAAAAACATCCACTATTGACCAGATATTTAGACTCTAGCTCCTCTATTGGAGGGAGGAAGCCTCTATGTGGTCTTTGTGGATCTAAAAAGTGCCTTTGATCTGGGGCCCAGAAATGCTCTCTGGGCGGTACTTAGTTATCTTGGAGCCCTCCCACTATCTTCTGAATGTGTTAGGTGACTCAATGAAGGCAACTTCGCCCAAATTAGGTATGGGAAGCATGGGGAACTTACCCCACCTATCCCTGTCTATAGAGGAGTCAAACAGGTTTGTGTGCTTGCCCCTACACTGTTTTGTGTTTACATTAATGGCTTGGTCAGTGAATTGAGCGGGCTGAAAGATATAGATGCTCCCGAGCAAGTGCTTACGATTCTGCCGGTATTGATGTTTGCAGATCACACCCTTTTGTTCTCCAAGACACCAATGGGTATCCAGAGATTCTTTGATGGCTTTGGAGAGTTTTGTAGAAACAGGGGGTTGGAGATCAATGTACAGAAACATAATATATGGTCTTCAACCCTGCCAGCACGACCCGTCCGAACCCATACATGAATGGCACCCAACTTGAGAGGGTATCTGTCTTTAACTATCTAGGCCTCACTCTAACAGAAAAAAACGGATTGGGGGCCGCAAATGGAAAAATCAAGACTCAAGCTAGCCCAGACCACAGGTGGGCTGGCCAAGCTATATAGAAGTTCTTTTCACAAGCCAGTAGGACCAGTCACTGAGATTTATAAAATCCAGTTAAGGGATGCTGCTATGTATTGGGCAGAACTTTTGGGCAGTGTTCCCCAAAAAACATTATCAAGACTGAAAACAATTTCTTCGGACAGCTATTTAGCCTTCCAGTGTGTTCTCCATTTACCCCACTGCGCTTGGATCTAGGGGTGAGGCCAATTGCAGAAGAAGCAGACTGTAGACCCCTAACATTCTGGCGGATATTATGGGTGACCCCTGGATTGATTGAGTATAGGACTCAACTAAAGGAGGTACTGGGACTCCCCGGTATAGGCAAGCTGGCATGGTTTGCATATATTAAGGAAGGTTTTCGCAATATAGGCAGGGAAAGTCTGGGGAGCAACCCAGAGGCAGCCTGTACTGCAATATCACACAAACAACTAACCAGTAGCTACTTGGGGGGTACACTTGCACAACTACACAAAAGTTCAACCACTGGTTCTCTTACAGTTAACGTTTTAAAATTAAAGGATACTTATAACCTAGAGCCATGTCTAGATGAGATAAAACCGGCACTAGCAAGGAAACTTTAACAACAGTTCAGGCACGCCTCTCTCCCTCTGAGTGCACTTGCTAACAAGTGGGCTGGCAGTTCTGACCTGCGGTACCCAGCATGCAGCACCGAAAAGGAGACTGAACTCCTTGTATTTTTCTTTGAAATATACCTGGGCTATTTGTCCATATCAAGGAGTTTTTAGAGAAATGGTCCCTCATCGCCAATAGGTGCTCAAGGGACCTCATGATGCTCATTGTCGAGACAGCAAAAGAACTACTATTACAACTATTAAATGAAATTCTAGAGATAGAAAAAAAAATAAGATCTTCCACAGCAGTAGAAGATGCAAGAAAAGCGCTGGATGACCTAGAAAATGAACTGAACTCGTACAGTGACTATCTGACCAAAAGAAAGACCGATAAACTCCAAAAGGATATAAAATATTTTAGCAAAGAACATACCTATCCTTATCTTGCAGACGGTTATTATAACCAATCAGATGCTAGTGGACAAGACACAATGTCCTACCAACAACCTATGAGGCCTTACCCTAGAAAAGTGACTTCATTCTCTGATTCCTCGGACTCAGATAGGGAAGGCATTATGACTTGATCAGAGAGGTAATGGATACACTCCACGTCATCATAACCTAAGCTACCGTCCTTTTTTAGGGAGACGCTATCAGAACAAAGGCAATTGGCATCAGCCCTATCGACCTCAGTTCCAACCCCCATTTCAAGCACAATACCAACCTCGTGCACAATATCAGACTCAATACCAGGGCCATCAACAAGCGAATCAGAATAGGGTGGTCTAGTTTGGTCTAGAGAGATATAGAAGTGATGTGTATTAAATACCTAGCTAAATTCCTTACCTTATGGCCTTTGGTACACATAACAGACACGTCTTAAATGCAAGGACACCATTACCAGAATGACTCCGCTTTGGGCGGCACGTAGGTTAGGCAAACTTTGTAACAGCAAGGGTTTCAGGCAGTGAGACCTGATAGGTATCTCCACGGTGGGGGACCTATGGAAGGGACGTGCAGTAATACCTATCGACCAACTTCAAACCCAGTATGACTTAGCGCCCACCGAAAAATTCAGGTATTTACAGATTAGACATGCTCTGGGGGTGGTTATCCAAGCAGATACTGATATACCGGAGTCCACTCTGCTAGAAGACAGACTACTTACCGAACACATGCCTAAAAAAGCGACCTCCTTTACGTATCGGAACCTAGTTAACAACTTACCGGACCCAACATTAAAACTAAAGAACAGATGGAAAATGATTTGGGGGACTTGAACGAGGCGGAATGGCAAACAGCACTGTCTTCTCCGAGGGAAGTAGCAGTACAACTGAAGATACTTCATCGCGTATACTACACTAGGGTCACTCTACACACTATAGGAGCGGCCACGCACCGTCTTTGTTTTATGGTGCTGCGGGGAGGAGGGAACATTCTTTCATACCATATGGCAATGCCCTCATGTTGCGGCCTATTGGGCCAAGGTCATGAGAACAATATCACAGGTGGTGAAGGAATCTGTAGTACCGGAGCCACGGCTCTGTCTACTGAACATCTGGGAGCCAAGCGATCTTACCCACTCTGTCCAGGACTGGGTGACACTGGGTGTTATGTTCGCCAAGCGGAATACTGCCAAATACTGGGGTTCCAGGGAAGTGCCCACAATAGGAGACTGGTGTAGAGATCTGGATGCAGCGATGCTTGTGGAGAAAGTGGTGTATGTGCACCGGGGGTGCCCTCAGAAATAGGGGAAAATTTGGGGCTCCTGGAATGAGTATAGAGGGTATCTGTGTGATCCACCTACGCCTGATGGGGAGAGTGAGTCAAGTTCTTAATGGGGAGTTATTGGAATGTACCAATATTTATGGAATTATGTCTATATAATATCTCATGTTATGTAATGATACTATCTGCTGCAGCGAGCTGTCGTGTGCATTGCATGTAACATCTACCTAGCAAATGCCCTGTTTTTGTTATCAATAAAAACAAATAAAAAAAAAGAAAATGTATTGTCTAGAAATGTCTGGCCCTTCTAGTGCATATATTATGTCCTCTTTGTGTGACCAGAAAATCCAGAGTTTTGATCAGGCTCAGCTAATGCCCCTTTTATCTTCCTAAGCTTTGGTGATTAGAGTACAGTTAAACTGGAAAAAGCAAACACCTATTCGTTATTGTGCTTAGAAGCATCACATATGGCAGGATTAGGTGCTATATAGAAAGATGTTATTATTATACCCAAAATGTTTTCCTTTAGAGGTTATTGATCCTTGATATCACCATCTTGGCAATGACCTTGGCTGTCAAGCAGATACACCAAGTTTCCCCTTCCCTTGGCTATGCCACTACACGCCTGCTGTTCAAAATCTGAAACACCCATTCCTACTGCAAGCTATACTCTACTAGTGGGCAGCTCACATACCGCCTATAGTCTGTGACCACTGTGATTCAAACTGTGTTCCAACAATTCAGTTTTGTCACCTTCCCAAGCCAGAGGGAATCCTCTAGAATGAAGACAGGATTCAAAGTTAGGCTTAGGGTCAGACTCTATCTTCAACCAGGGGAATAGGTATGGATTTTCATCAAATACACAGCCAGGCACATCCCTGGCAGAGGTAGCTATGAATCTGTTGTAATACGATATCGAAATCTGTATGAGTGTATTATGGTAAACCTAGTGGCCTTCCACATCTGAAACTAAAATCTGGTTTGGACAGCCACTGTACGCACAATAAACCCAGAGACAGAATTCTGGTAGAATAAAAGTTGGATTTTCCAGCAACCAGACCTTAGAAAAATTGTTTTGGCAGGCTGTTTCCCTTTATTTATTTATTTATGTGCTTGTAGAGTCCCTGATTCAATTCCCGAAGGGATATCTCTGCGCTTGTGTTTCCACTGTGTAGACACTACTATCTTTTAGCTGTAAGTAAGGAGAGTTAATTTAAGGCAGTGTGAAGAGATATGTTTTTAGATTTTTTCTGAAAGATTCAAGGCTGGTGATCTGTTTCAGCACAGGGGGCAGGGAGTTCCAAAGGACAGGTCCTTTGTATGATAGAGCTCGACCACCTTGTCTGGCTCTTCTGACTTTTGGAACCTGTAACAGTTGATGGTTACTGGAGCGCAGAGTGCGTCCGGGGGTGTATGGAACACATTTTTCCTTTAGATATTTGGGGCCAGTACCGAACAGGCATCTATGTATCATACAGCATATTTTGAATTTAACACGCTGCTTTACTGGCAGCCAGTAAAGTTGGTGTAGAAGGGGACGGGAGGGAGTTCTGGGGGGGGCATTAAGAGCTAGTCTTGCTGCCGTGTTTTGGACTACTTGTAATTTATTCAGTTGTTCCTCATTTGTCGATATGTATAGGCCATTACAGTAGTCCATTTTGCTTATTATTAGAGTCTGAATGAGTGTTTTCCTGTGGTTGTCTGGCAGGAAAGGGAAGACGCGTCAAAGCAGCCCCACCACATGGAAGCAAGCACCTGTCACTTGAGTGGTGTGTTCCTTAAGTAGGAGTGCCTGATCCAGTTTGATGCCAAGGTTTTTAACTGTTAATTTGGGGTTTGGGACAGGACCCAGCTCCAAGGGCCACCAGTCTGGGGACCACATAAGAGTTGCCCCCCCAAACAACATGACCTCAGTTTTGGTCACGTTGCATTGGAGGTAGTTCTGTGCCATCCAATGTGCCACTGCTCTCATTCCATCCGCAAAAGATTTTTGAATTGCGGGTGTGAGGGTTTGGAAAGGAAACAAAAGCTGGGTGTCATCGGCGTATGACACCGGGGTGAACCCATAAGATCTTATAATGTTTGCTAGGGGGCCACATACACGTTAAAGAGCGTGGGGCTTAGGCATGAGCCCTGTGGCACTCCCTTAGTGAGCTCCCTTAAGATTGAAGAGTGAGAGCCCAGTTTAACACCTTGTGTACGACCCGAGAGAAAGCTTTGCAACCATGATATAGCCGCTCCTCCTACACCCACATCTCTCAATCGACCGAGAAGAAGTTCATGTGACACAGTGTCGAAGGCAGCAGACAGATCTAACAGCACCAGAATCACTGAGCCCCCCTATCAAGTGACATCCTGATGTTATCGGTCACTGAGAGGAGGGCTGATTCTGTGCTGTGATTGGGCCTGAAACCAGATTGAGAGAGGTCCAGACCCTCCGCTGCCTCGATGTACTTCGACAGGTGAGTGTTCACATGCTTCTCGGTGAGTTTACTGAGATAGGGTAGAAGGGAAATAGGTCTTAGGTTGGAAAGATCCGTCCAAGGAAGTGTGGTGTTCTTTCGGATGGGATTGACCACTGCTTTTTTTCCATTCTGCTGGTACATGTCCTTCTCTGAGGGAGTGATTTATTATTGTTTGGATTTGGGGTCCTAAAAGGGAGCTCAGGGGGGCCATCATTTTGGCAGGTACGAGATCATTAGGGGAGCCTGATTTTATATGGCTGGTAAGGAGGGGAAGATCTATGTCAGTGACTGGTGGGAAGGTTAGTAGGGACGCTTTCTTTTGTGTAGGTGTGATGGGGATGGGGGTACCACAGTTAGTGCTGGTAGCTTTCAGAATTTTCTCATAGATTGTGTTTATTTTGCTCTCAAAAACAGTGATATCTCATTGCACAATGGCAATGAGAAGTCATCTGGGCTAACACAAGCTGTGAGTTTGACGAATGCTTCCAGTATTTTGTATAATTCCTTTGAGGAGTTTCCTGCCTCTACCAGTTGCTGGGCAAGACTGTTCTTGCGGGCCTTTTTGATGTTTTTATAGTATTTTGATTGTGCTTCATAGTGTGCTTTCCTATCCTCTTCTAAATGTGTCTTCCTCCATTTTTTTTCTAGCCTTCTACATCCTTGCTTCTCAGTTCTCAGTGCCTCTGTATACCATTTCTCCTGTTTATTTATGGGGAATTGTTTGTGTAATTTCAGTGGGGCCAACTTGTCTATTGCCTCAATAAGGGATGTATTAAATTTGGTTAGTGTGTCTTCCACTTTATCTGTTTCCAGAAATTTGGGCTTTTCCCAAACCCTCTGCAGCTCTTCTATTGTAACTCTGTGCCACTGACGGCGCCATATTGGAGGGAGGATTTTTTTGTGAGGACGTGTGTTGATTACAGGTAGACAGAATTCTACCAAGTAGTGGTCTGTCCATTCCATCTGGGTGGCAGTTTTACAAGGGATTGTAATACAGTTTGAAAAGAGCAGATCTAGTGAGTGTCCCCCTTCATGTGTGGGTCCATTGTTCTGTAATTCTAGCCCAGAGTGGATAGATCTGCAAGCAGAGATTTTCTTTCAGCAAGCTCTGGAATATCTGCATGTATATTAAAGTCGCCCAAGAGAAAGAAGTCTTCTTTGGCTCTAAGATAGGGGGCTAGCAGTTCCATAAGAGAGAGGGAAAATCCTGAACATGGTCCCGGTGGGCGATAAATGAGTGCCCCTTTTTTGGATATTTTAGTGGATAGATTAATTCTAAAAATTATGATTTCTAGTGTGGGGAAACATTTTTTTTCCAATATGGTGTCTTTCAGATGTTCTTTGTAGGCGATAGCCAGACCGCCTCCTATTTTAATGGGTCGATCCATATTTAGGAACTTATATCCTATAGGAACCCCTAATGTGATAGCGGGGATTGTATGGGGCTTAAGCCATGTTTCTGTGAAGAAACATAGATCCGGCTGTAATGTGTGAAGTAGATCCCATATTTGTAGTTGATGTTTGAGCATGGAGCGTACATTCAATAATATGCATTTTAGTCCTTCTTTTAGTCTATCTGTAGCTATGGCCGGTACTTCAGAAGGATTTAGGTGGGTTGCTTGAAAATGACAGGTATTACAAGAGAAAGGACCCCCTTCCTTTTAATTGTTCCCCAAAGTGTAATATGGAAACACAGTATACAAGTCAAGCTGGATTTGACACTATAAAGTCAAAAATCATGCTCACGGCCTCACCTTGTCTACTCTGTCAAGTTCCGAGAAATAATCTCTGCCCTTTTAGGTCAGCCTATTCTTTGCTCCTCTGAAGCACTTTGTACCTTTTCACGCCAATTCAAATCCTAATTACTGGCTATCAGAAGTGGGAGAGCAAATGCATATTTAACCTACAGGACTTTCAGGCTGGTAAAAGATAACTTTCTAAAAGTTACATTTCCATAATAGTTTTTAAAAATCCACCTTCACCATTGAAGTTGGATTTCAATAGCTTTTAAACTTTTGTGAACTTATTTTTCTAGCTAGTCCCATTCCTGAGATACAGTATTACATTTTTTAATCTGTACTCTGGTTTTCTACATAGGACAACTAAACCTGTGAAAAATACCCATTCGGTGCTATTCACTGTAAGGACATGTTAACATTGACCGCTGCCTGTACGTATGGGCGGAGGGTCCTTGTCCCCTCACCTTTTTCCCAACAAGAAGAGTGTCTGTCAGGCTGAGCAAAGGTCAGCCTGACGGACTCTCTTCTTGTTAAGGTTAGGCAACCAGGAGGTATACATGTGCTAAATATGAGCTGAACTTTGGCAGACGGAGGAATTCACAGCCCTGTGGGTGTGACCTCCCCTCCTGTGCCTCAAGGCCCTCCCTCTCCTGATGAGGGGGGAGTGTCACTGATTGCCTCAGACCTGGGCACTTCAGTTTTAAGCCCTGAAGTGCCCAAGGGCCAAGTGTCAATCAGTGACACCTCGCAACAAAGTGGGGTGGGGTGGTGTCAGCAGTCTCACTGACCCCTCTCACTGTTACGAGTGAGGGACTGCTGCCATTTCTCATTGGCAAACCAATGAGAAGAGGCAGCAGTCCCAACTCACCTGGGAACACTGAGGCTTCCATCTCCAGGAGCTGCAGCGCAGGTAAGTGTTATGTTTTTGAATGTTTGGTGCAGGCATGTATGTATGAGTGTTTGAATTTAAAGTGAGTGAGTGCTGTGAATGGGTGTGTATATGTGCGCATTTGTGAATGCATGGGTATGAGTGAGTAAATAATATTATAATATTAATGTCATTTGTAGACCTTGGCTACTTCAATGGTGTTGCAGCGCTATATGTGTGCGTGTCTGGCCCACTCTACCCCTTCCATGCTAAAATTACCAGCCGCCATTGGTTAACATTACAATTTCTACATGTTCTACTTTTGAATACCCTGCACTCTGCCTTGCAGGCTCTCAGACCTACATAGTGACTGTAGAAGTCAATTCTTCACAAATGATGGCCCAGACTCGTATTGTAGGTGAGAGAGAGTTTTATTCAAGTAGATAGAAGTAGAGAGACCCCATCCAGCAGCTAGTCAGGGGTATCTGCCTCACAAGTTCAAGCAGTGCTAGGCACCGCTCACAACGTTCCATGTTCTGGAATCAGAGACTAGCAGAGAAGGTACAGATACCACATCACCAGGCTTGCAGAGAAGGTGCAGAATACCACAGTGACTTTTTAATGTTTAAAAAGAAGGTTTTGACCTGTGAAATGGTTTCCTTTTACAATTTGAATTGCAGTGTTTAAAATGCAATGATCAAACTACAATGGCAGAACAGAAGCCCTGTTTGACACTGTAACTATTGTGGACACTAGTGACATTTAAATTACAGGCCCTGGTGCATTTCTACCTGTACGCCTCTGTGAGAAGTTGGCCCGATATGCAACGTTCGCTATTCTAGCGACCGCTATGTATCGTTCCAACGACCCTTATGGTGTTTGGTTGTAAGTCAACCTATAGACCAGCTATCCTAGTAGCGTGGATACGAGCAGTCTAAGGCTAAAGACTCGAGAGGGCGCGTTAAGCCAGCTGTTTACCACACATGTACCCCTTGAACACCCAGTGAAAGGACACCACACAAGTGTTATGAAAATAAACAGTATATTTATTAAGAATCACAACAGCCCTGTACTCTTTATGAGGACAGGGTACTAAGCACAAACCAAATCTCTTTAGCAAATACTTCAAGTGCACAGTTAAAAACAAGTGTCCGGGGACACGGAAAGGTTAAGGCAAGTCGGAAGCGAGGGACTCGGGACCCTAGAGTAAGGAGGCTATGCAGGCACCGAAATGCCGAGTTACCTAGCCACGAGGGCTGCGGCTGCAAGTCTTACAGGCGTCGGGGTCTTCGCTGACGAGCCAGGAGCCGGAAGAAAAGGAGTTGCTGGCCGGCGACCAGTGATGAATAGTTCGTAGGGATCCAAGCCTGGATCGGAGATTGATGAAACCTGAAAGCAGAGGGGACCAAGTTCGTACTACTAGCCAGTAGTCAGAGGGTACCAGGAAGGCACCAGTTGGCCGTCACCTCGACCAGGTGAGTGGGCGACGCTAGGCTCTGCAGTCTCACAAACCAGGAGGCGTTGTCGGCGACCACGGTGGAGGTGCGAGCTGTCCCACGACGGATGTCGCTGTCGGCGTCTTGAGTGGACCAGGAGGGTCCGGGGTGCTTCTCGAAAAGATGGAAGCAAGGGCCAGTCTGGGGCAACCAGACCGGCAGTGTTGATTTTCGGATGTCGTCACAGAAGGACACAAGCCAGCGGCTAGTGACCAGACAACGTGCTGAGCAGCGAGCAGAAGGGCCCCACGCAGATCGTGGAGATGCTGGGAGACTGCACTTCGGTGCTGGAGCAGCTCAGGGTCGGGGCTTCTCGGACCCCAGAGCACTCACCAGAGAGTTACCTCGATGGTCGTGCTGGTTTTTAAGAGCGTGCAGGTTCTGATGATGGCCGGTCCCTCGAGGTCTCGTCGCACCCACAGATCACAGCTGAGCTGATGACGTGGGTAGAGGTCAGAGGTGCCAGGGAAGCCGGTTCTCGTCGAGCTGGGCCGTCGGATTCCTTGAGGAAGGACTTACAGCAAACCGCAGAGTTCTTAGATGGTGCCCGCTGATGCAGGGTGACTACTCCTTAGCCACAAGGGAGAAATCTTGAGAAGAGTCTTGAAGTCCTTTCGTAGAAAGTATTCTTGATTCAAAGATGATCTAATTTGGAAGGGTCCCCGCTCCGGCCTTTATCCTAAAGAAAGGGGTGGGTACATGACTAGGTCCTGCCCTAAGGGTGGGACCAGGAAGGGGGGTAGTTACACCCCTCTCCCCTGCCGGACTTTCCCCAGGCCAGGGCTGTCGCCCCTGGAACTGGTTCTAACCGGCAGATGCGTAGTGAGCACCGGGGTGCCACTCCGCAGTCACCTTCTCGCAAAAGCCCTACCTACCCAGAATACACAAACCCTGTCTGGGACGGTGCGAACACCGCCCTCGACAGGAAACCCTTTGTCCAAGCGCTCCTCGCTGGAAGGACTCCCAGCAGCAGGAGGTCAGACTCGTGTCTGTGGTGGCAGCATCCATTTTGTGGAGCTGAGGCTTTCGTTAACTTTAACCGGGGTTCACAGTTACGTACATGTCGTGTCCCTCTAGAAGGGCGGAATGCTAACCTCGTCGCCAGAGTTGGTGAGAGGGCAGCATCCCGATTCGTATGACACCTTACTCGACATGTCTTGATAACGCGACACCGAAGTTACCGATGTGGTACGCGTTATCATGGAACAGCCATTGGGTCTTGATTCCGCAAGCTGCAACCGGGCTCGGCTCGGGCCTGAACCTAGCTCACACGAGCCCACGCACTCTGCCTTCAGGATTGTTAAGGCCTGCCATAGGAGTGACTGATAGGAACTCGGGTGTCCATTGTATGGTTAGATATAGAGCTACTATACCTAAAGCAAAGGGTGATTACACGACTTCGCCCCAGCTGTCATGCAGCCAGTTGTGTCAGATTTAGGAGGCCAGCCAGGGGTGGCATAATACATGCTGCAGCCCCTGGCGGCCCTGGGTACACCTATGCCCTGGGTTACAGGGTCTGATAAGGTGGCCCAGTACCAATTGGTAAATGCACCTAGGGCACATATCGTAATTTAGAGAGAGAACAGCCAGGCTGTGGGTCTGATTGGCAGGCCCACAGCCAGAGAAAGTCGTAAACCAGTGAAACAAAAGCAAAAAATCTGGGTGATCATAGGATTGCAGACCCTACTCTCCTACAGCCTCTGTCAGCATTTGTCTCAGATTTTGAACTTGTCCATAGGGAATCCTTCTTCTTACTTGCAGACAAGACCTCGGAGATCACTAAACCTGCTTGCTGAAAGAGACATTCCAATAGTCCGACAGTATCCCCATGGCAACCAAGTTATGCGTTCCATTCTGCCCTCAAACTTTGACCCTCTAGTCAGGGTAAGTCTGCCCAAATGACTAACAGAGGCCAATAACAGCTGTCAGCGTCAGGAACCAGGCTCCTGACCATCCACTACCAGGTGGAGGCTCCAATATGGGGATTGTTTAATTATTATTATTCGTTATTTTTCTAGCTAGTCTCATTCCAGAAGAGTATAAGTCCCACAAGAGAAAAACCTGGACTGGAGCAGCACATCATACATGGACTGGAGAAACCTGTCAAGGTTGAAGAAGAGGTCAGCTGTAAAAATGTGGATATGTTAACTGTCGTTAACAGTGAGCCCGAAAGTCTTAAACTTTAAGACTTTCTGTATTCACTGAAGGCATTTAGGAGTCCTAAAGTTAGGAGTCCAAACTTCTGAGAATACCGAAATGAGTAAGTGCCTTCTGTGAATACCAAAATGGTAGTAAGTTTAGGATTTTGTCTTAAGATAGTTCTGTGAATCGGGCCCAATGTTTCCTGCCCATGATGACCTCTGACCTGGGACATCGAGGTCAGATGCACTGACGTCACTGATCCTGTATTCATTGTTGTTATGCCAGGCCAGTCATTTCTTGCAGCCCTTTATTTGTGCGTTTCTCCTTCCCTCTGTCTTGATTCTCATGTGAACATTGTGGGTCATGTGTGGACTATTCAGCCAGATGGTGAAATGTGTTCGGTCTCTCCTTGTAATTGGCGTGACCACTCTTTAGGTGAATTTGCTCTTTGCGTGCCCCAGCGCCTAAACTCGTGCTATGTATCCTTCCACAACTGGAATAAACTCAATCTTGGTGATTGATCAGGGTTTTTACCACAGGCAAACCATGGACCACTGAGAGAGCGCAATTTGAATGAAATGTATGAATACGCCATATTTACAAACCAGTTGCATAAAGTTAGCTAAGGTAATTAGAGATATGAGAATATGTGTCCGCCTTTACTCACAATTGCTTTGTTAGATATAGAGAGCACATATAGAGTGTGGGCTAATATAGAAATGTGTGGAAATGTTTAGAAATGTTAGATGTGTTAATCAGGTTCCATGTTAGGTAGCTCCTAAATGAAGAAGGATGTAAAATGCAAAATGAAGAGACGTGCAGACCACATGGCACTGTATAAGAACGAAATGTACAATTGCATCTTTCACGTAACGTGGATTCAATATTCTTCAATGATTTTACTTATATGTTAAAGGCTATGTTTTATAGATGTGTTTTGTATAACCAGAGAGTGGTGTGTTAGCATATTATTTTAAGTTAAGAAATAAGGGTTCACAGGGTGCAGGCTGCTGCACGTAATTTAGTAGGCCTGGAGAGATAAAGTGTCTTCTTTGATCTGCACGTGCTAGTTAAAAGTCAAGCCTCGTTAAAATAAATTGCCAATGCTGGTCGAAGTTTTATGGCCTAGCCTGATAAGGGGAGCCTGGAATTTGGGGCCCTGCTTCGAAGTGTCTGTTTGCAGGTGCGAGGGGGGTACCAATCAAGAGCTTGATGAATAGAGCTCTGTCCGGGGAGATAGGCTCGGGTCCGGAGGAGTCTACTGGAATGTCATGGGGGTACCAGCATGCTGGAGACGGAGCCTGGGAAGCAAGGTCAACTTAACAGACGGCCCAAAGAAGCGAAACTATGGAAAAAAACAGAATCGAGACCACGTGAATTGTGTACGTGGTGGGCGTCTCAGAGGGGCGTTCCACCCATACTGTGATTCTGTATTAGGGACAGTGCTCTGGGGAGGAGGCAGAGCAGATGGCCTGAGGACCCTTAGAGAGCGGATGGGTAGGCAGAAAGGGTACTGCTACAATGCATAGGTTTTCCATCTGAGACTAAGAGAGAGAGATTGAACTTCTTTGGAAGTCAAAACGGCTGACACCTTTTTAGGTAAAGAACTTGCTAAGTAGGGATGTCATCTAGTCTAGTGTAGGGTCAGTCTAACCTGATTTGTTTTTTTCTGTAAATGACGCTCAAACTTCATCTTGTGTCGATGATATTTAACTTACTGATTTTTGAATTGGTTTTGGTAGTTTTCTTCTGCAGATTAAGATCTCTCAGAGAGTTCATGTTCATCTTACTGCCTGTGTATCTGTTGAATCTTATATTGAGATGTTTGTACCTGCAATTAATTTTGGCTTTATAATAAATCTTTAAACTTATCCGTAGTAAGTGGTTCTTTAGAGTCGTATCAGTTTTGGGCTGGTTTGACCTACGTATCTGCCTTTTACTCAATGACAGTCAACAATCGATCCAAAAGACTTAAGTGAGATAGGAGTTAGGGTGATCTGATAATCGATCAAAAATCTCACTTTCCCAGTTGGTAGCAGAGGATGGTTGGCTTCTTGAGGAAGGCGACCTAGATTAGGTTAAGATTACCCCAAGGCCCCTAGTGATCGACGACCAGAAGAAGAGCCACCTGCCGAAGAAGGTGCTGACGGTGCGAGAGAGAAAAGCAGCAGAGTCGGTCGAGAGTGAGTATAAGGGTCATGCGTTGTCAGATTGCGGTGTTTTGTGTTGTACCTGTGTTGTAATGTCAAGCGAAGTTGAATGCCTGTAGTGTGATTGTGAGACGGTTGTGAGCGCGCGCAACCTGGTGAAAATCTTAAGTTCAGGGAAGGGCTTAAGTGGTTCGGGTGTATCGGACATCCAGAGTAATTGTCTGCCATTGTGAAGGGGGTCATGAGGTACCATTGATCGCCCGTAGGACCGTGATAGGGGGAACGTAAGAGTGAGTGTATGAGTAACGGGCGCTGGTCGGACGTTTACTGTGTGTAAGTAACCTATCAGTTAAGGCGATCGTCTGATCGTTTACGGAAGACGTTTCGTCAGTTGAGGTGACAATTACAGTTAGACTGTGGACGTACAGTCAAGGAAAGTGATTGCTTGGTCGGAAGTAGTCATTTTTCGGTGTATGAATGGGACGCATGCATGACCGGGAGACGAGCTGAGAAAGGAGGGGAACTGCTGCAAAGGGGACGAGTGACGTCAGAGAGAGCCGCGCTGTGATAGGCCGGTTGGTGTGAAGCCGCGCTGGGATAGGCCGGTTGACGCAAACCGCGCTGTGATAGGCTGGTTGGTGTAGAGCCGCGCTGGGATAGGTTGGTTAGCGAGAGCCGCGCAGGGCTGGGTGGTTCACCATCGGGAAGTAAACAAGGAAGTGAAAATCGTAGATTCTTGAAAATGAAGTGTTTTAAATGTTTGAGAGCGATCTTTAAAAGAGAAGGGAGAGATTCTTATGAAGGAGAAGAGGCCTCGCCAGAGGGCACACCCGCTCACTACATGGCCACGAACGTAGGGTTACATACTATACTGTGGATCTCTGAGTGGAGCAAGATAACGGAGGGAAATGAGGAACTGACGTTCCCGAAATACGGAACGTTTAGGCTGGAAGCATTGAACCAGCTGAAAGCAGTAATGCTTGCAACGAGACCTCTACCCAGACCAACACAGTTCGAAGCCCTCAATGCATGGTTTAGGGCGGCATACGATCAGAGTTTGAACAGGCGTCAAGAAAGAGTAAGACGATCGGTAAGAGCAGTACAGGATGCCAAATGGGATGAAGAAGCTAAAAAGTGGAGAGTTGAGAGAATTGAAGTAGATAAACTGTATCCAGTGATAGAAGTCACAGGAGAAAAGAAGCCTCCAGTGGAGGATGATGAGAGCGAGACAGATGACAGCCTGATAAATAGGTTATTGTTGGACAGACCACCTCCGTACAATAGAGAGGCTGAACGTCCCGAGCTCCAAAAGGGGGACGGGGCCGGAAAAGGGGAATATAGACCGCTGCCCATAACAGATTGGGAACCCAACAAATGCGAGGAAATACCTCAACCCGCAATCTGACAACAGTACAGACAGTGGTTGAAAGGTTTGTGGTACAAAAGGTGCCGGAAACAGAGTGTGCAAGGTCGTACCAACTGCCGGACGCTCTTCAAGTACCCGTTACCATAGGTCCTGTAGTATCGATTTACGACCCAGAAAGAGCGCAAAAGGGGGAACAGGTACGATTGGACAGGGAAAGAGCAGAGATGGAAAGCAGGAACAATACGATTAATTCACAAAGGCAGTTGCTAGGACCAAGAGGTCGGAGCACACCATTAGATTCGGTAGTGGATCCCATAACAGATCAAGGGGGTCAGAGAGGGCAGATGGATCTGAGAGGACCACGGCCGAAATCCTTTAAGGAGTTAAGGGAATACTTGAAAGAATGGGATGCGGCCGTAGAAACTCAAAACAACAGGTTAGAAGCGGAAGCAGAATGGGGAAACCGAGAGAACGGTACCCTGTCTCACTGCGGAGCTGGCGAAAGCGGTCCTGAGTGGGACGGGAAGAGTCAGGACGGTAAGGGAGATACTCGCCATATCAGGAGTGGAAGTAGACAGGAACATGAGGATAGGAATGCAGGATGCGGAGGGGTGCCTCGCCCCATTCTCAGTGAGGGAGATCGAAGAACGCAGGAGTACAGGGACAGTTACAGGTGCACTCACCACACACCGGGCGAAGATGTACAACATTGGAGTCGCGGGAGTATGGAGAGTCGCAAGGGGTTTCACCATGCATCCAGTGATCACGGACGGGATCGCGGGAACACGGAGAGCTATGAGGGACCTTATCGAGTATTGAGTGACACTAGACAGCAAAGGAATGGTGAAGGCTTAGAAAATAGTGGGGGATCTTATTGTGTGCTTAGAGAGGCTGAACCGAAGAGACAGAATGGGATGGTGGGAAATAGAGCATTGTTTCACCACACACCGAGGGAAGATGGAAGAGCATGGGATTTAGAAAGATGGGAACAAGGGAGGACTCCTCATAACTCACCTGAACCTAGGCGTAGGACTCAGAGTTGGGACGGGAGGAATGTAAACGGCCCATCTAAGAATGAGGTACTAAGAGCTGAGGTAAAGGCAAAGAGACTCGATGTAACTAGTTTAAAATCGGACTTAGATGAAATAATAGACGGCACATTGCCAATGGAGAGGATCGACCTGTACGAACAAGACGAGGTACTGTTTATGGCGAAGGATGTTACTCGGAAAGCGAGGGCAGTACATGAAAGACTATCTGAATTGGCAGACAGGTACATGGTAGACCTTTCAAGGACTAAAGCATTAGAGGGTAACCATAGGCTGCATTGCACGGATCAGGATTTAGATGAAAGGAGGACGATCGGGTTGAAAACACACATAAAAGAACTGATCATGGGTATAAGAACGTGGAGAGATTTGGATAAGTGGGAGGAAAGATGGTCCAAGAGAGGGACCGTCAGAAGGAGCACAATTGGGATGTCCCCAGAGGGAGGACTACAGAGAATGGAAGCATACCCTTTGCGAGAAATTGCGAATGAAAGCTATGTGCATGTGCCCTGGAGTAGGGGGGACTTAGCGGCATTTACCAATTCTTTTCCTAAGCTAAGGGAGAACCCCGTGGAGTGGTATAAGCAGGTAGAGATATCCAAAGTACTATGGGTTGACCTGAACACCCTGTTTGACATTGTAGTGCCAGGGGACTTGTGGACAGCATGTAAGGTTAGCGTCGAATGGCCAACATCCGAACCGGATAGGGATGCCCAGACAAACGGACCATCAGAGAAAGTCATGGAAAAGTACGAAAGGGTAAGGCATGGCTGAAGGATAAGGTGCCGTTGCAAGACATAGATTGGGTTAAGATAGATCGGACCACCCAAGAACCTAAAGAGACTGTTCATGAGTATTATGAGAGATTGCTGAAAGCATTCAAACAGTACAGTGGATTGGATGTGATGGATCCCAGAGACATAGGACAGTTTGTATCAAAGTCCGTTCTGGGTTTGAGACCTGATATTAGTTTGATGATCCAGCAACATTTAATTTGTTGGCAAAACAAACCATTGGATGAAATTTTGAGATATGCAAGGTACTGCAGTGATGAGATAGACTCCAAAGCAAAGAAACTTAAGGAGAAACTGATGATGGTGCAGATGCAGTCGGCTGGAAAGGGTGGACAGCGGCAACAGGGAACAGGGACATTAGGAAGGAAGCAAAATAATCAGAATAAAGACGATGAGGAAAAACAGAGACCTAGGGTAGATATTGCGACATTGAAAAAGACGACCAGATGTCACCAGTGTAACGAGGTGGGGCATTGGAAACGCGAGTGCCCTTATAATATTGAGACTGGAGAACTAGAACCAGAGGAGGACGAGGTCCAGAGCAGTTTGGCGAAGGGGGCAACGATATACAAGGGAAAGATTATCAAAGGGGGGACCCCGACTCCTCGAGCCCAGTTCCCTCAACCACCCAGAATTGCGACAGGGGGAAAGACCTATAGACAAATGCCACTTTTCGTAGGAGGAGAAGAATGCTATTACGTTGATCCCCTTACGGGACAGCGAGTGAATAGAGAGGAAGATTGTACCCTCGGGCAGTTTTAGAGGGGGTCCAGAGGGGACCATACGTGGAGGCCGAAGTAGCAGGATGTCCTACAACCTTTTTGGTGGACACAGGGGCCACTCGATCCACTCTGAGATCAGCAGTAGTCCCAGGCCTGCCAATGTCAGGAGAAACAATTCAAGTGGTAGGAGTCGCAAATAGGAGAATGAATAATCCTTTGACAGAACCAGTATCAGTGAAAATAGGGAAATACAGTGATGAACATCAGTTTGTGGTCTGTGACTCCAGCCCTGTGTGTCTGTTGGGAAGAGATTTATTGTGCAAACTGAATTGTACAATATACTGCACCCCCCAGGGAGTGGAGGTACTAACTAACGATGATGACGCTGATTTCAAAGTTGCAAATTCAAGGGTGTGCGTGGAGCTGTATCCCACCTTGACGGTGGAAGAGCTTCCATGGGACTTAAGAGGTGCGGTGTCATCTGAAGTGTGGGATTTCACTGGGAAGAAATAGGACTGATTAAAGGGGTAGAGCCAGTGAAGATCATGGTAAAACCAAATGCTGAGTATCCAAGGACACCCCAATACAAGTTGACCCCGGAGACGATTGCAGGAATAAAGCCTGTGATCGAATCCATGATTATGCAGGGAATACTGAAGGAAATCGTGGGAAGCCCATGTAACTCCCCGATTATGGGTTTGCAGAAGCCTAGTGGGAAATACAGAATAGTGCAGGACCTTCGAAAGATTATTAACATAGTTGTTTCGTGTTGTCCAGTGGTACCGAATCCATCAGTGATATTGTTTCAGATACCATTCCAAGCTGAGTGGTTCACAGTGATAGACCTTTGCCAGGCCTTCTTTTCAATCCCCTTAGATGAGGAGAGCCAATATCTTTTCGCTTTTAAGCTGGAAAATCGCGTTTTAACATGGTGTCGTATCCCACAGGGGTATACAGAGAGCCCATCGATTTTTAACCAGCTGTTGAAGAAAAATCTTGAAAGTCTAGTACTGCCACAGAACTCGGTTCTGGTTCTGGTCCAGTACATAGACGACCTGCTTGTGGTGTCAGAAACTGAGGAAGCTTGCAAAATAGACACCATCACCTTACTAAATCACTTGGCTGAGAACGGACACAAGGTGTCTCCGAGTAAATTACAGTACTGTTTGACATAAGTACAGTACTTGGGTCACAGGATTGAAAAAGGGAAACGAAAGGTGTCACCAGACAGAATAGAGGCGATCATGAAAATGAATTCGCCCACAACACAGAGAGAAGTCAGGATGTTTCTAGGAATGGTTGGTTATTGCCGGCAGTGGATAGCTAACTTTTCACTGAAGGCAAAACCTTTACAAAAGCTGACGCACAAGGGGGTGAGTGATCCGGTACCATGGGACAAAGATTGTTTGATGGCGTTCTTGCAGCTGAGGGAGGACTTGTGTCGAGCCCCTGCTCTAGGAATGCCGGATTACGAGAAACCATTCTTACTTTACTGCTGTGAGAAGGAAGTATGTGCTTTGTCAGTTTTGGCCCAAATCCATGGAAATGCCCGTAGACCAGTTGCATACTTCTCGGCTACCTTAGATCCAGTAGCCGCAGCGTTGCCCGGATGTCTCAAATCCGTTGCTGCAACGGGTGTCAGCATTGAACGTTGCGAGAACATTGTAATGGGACACCAGTTAGTGGTGTATGTGCCTCATTCTGTAGAACTGTTAATGACCAGGACCAAGACACAGCATCTAACCAATAGCAGGCTCACGCGCTATGAGCAAGTCATTCTGGCTGCCGAGAACGTGACCCTCAAGAGATGCTCTATTTTGAATCCTGCCACTTTGATGCCACTTCCAAATGACATTGATGATGATTTATGTACAGATCATGACTGCCTTGATGTGACTGAACTATGCACCAAACCAAGACCAGATATCGTAGATGAGCCCTTGACTGACCCTGATGAAATATTCTTGGTTGATGGCTCATGCGTAAGAGACGATATTGGTCAGCTGAGAGCAGCTTATGCAGTTTGCACCATTACCGGAGTTGTGGAAGCCGCTTGCCTGGAAGGAGTACACTCCACTCAGGTAGCTGAAATCATTGCATTGACACGCGCCTGTTTAGCAGGTAACAAAATTAGAGTCACCATTTACACCGATAGCCAGTATGGTTTCGGGGTAGTTCATGACTATGGGCAGTTATGGTCTCAAAGAGGTTACATGACCTCTTCAGGTTCACCTATTCGAAATGGGGAATTTGTTCGACTATTGTTGGAAGCATTACAAGGTCCGGCGGCTATTGCCGTTGTAAAATGCACAGCTCACACTAAAAACACCAATTTTGTGTCGCAAGGCAATAGGTATGCCGACGAGGTTGCACGCTACTGTGCAGAACAAGGATATTCTTTTACAGAGGTGGAAGTGAGTGGGATTCAGGAAAGGACCGAGTTAACAATGTTATTGGAAACTGTAGACACTTGGGATGAGTTGAAATGTATACAAGAGAATGCACCTGACTTCGAGAAAAAGACATGGGAAACTGCAGGTTGCACAAAGAGTGAAATGGACTTTTGGGTCTCCGCAGATGGGAGAGCAGTATTACCAAACGAACTAGTTAGTCCAATGGCAAGGAGAATACATGGGCCAGCACACATAGGTAGAGATGCTATGGTGAGGGTATTCAGGCAAACCTGGTACAACCCCAAGTTTAGAGTAGCGGCAGAAGCAGTATGTCAACGTTGCGTGATCTGCCAACAACTGAATGTAGGAAAGCGAACACCAGTCACATTGAGTCACATAGGGAGGTCTGGGGGGCCATTCAATAGAATGCAACTAGACTTCATTGAAATGCCAAGGTGTAACCGCCTCAGATACGTTCTGGTGGTTGTCTGCATTTTTTCCAGATGGTTTGAGGCTTACCCCACACGTAGGTGTGACACCCTCACAGTAGCAAAATTATTGCTTAGAGAACTGATACCGCGCTTCGGGGTGCCGGCCTCTTTGGAATCAGATAGGGGAACACATTTCAACAGCGAAATTGTGAAGATGCTTTGCTCAGCCTTAAACATAGACCAGAAGCTGCACTGTAGTTATCGACCAGAAGCTTCAGGAATTGTGGAACAGATCAACAGCACAATTAAGTCCCGAATTGCCAAAGTTTGTTCATCGACATCCTTGAGCTGGCCTGATGCACTGCCACTGGTCCTTATGAGCATACGTAGCACACCGGACAGAAGGACAGGTCTCTCTCCACATGAGGTGTTAATGGGGAGGGCTATGAGACTGCCATCAGTTCCAACTACAGCACTGTTGAACATCACAGATGATTTGATCCTGGACTATTGTAAGGGACTCTCTGACGCCATTCATTCTGTGTCTCTTCAGGTGCAGGCCGCTGAAGTTCCATCGTCCCAAGACTTGTGCCACGACCTGTGCCCTGGGGACTGGGTCGTGGTGAAGAAGCACGTAAGGAAGAATTGCTTAGACGTGCGCTGGCGTGGGCCCTACCAGATCATACTGGTAACGAACACTGCAGTGAAGTGTGGAGGCTTGCCCAACTGGATCCACGCCTCACACACCCGAAGAGTTCCAGCACCTCCGGAAGAAACAGCTCCTCCCTCGGATGAAAATCCAGCTGAGAATGGAGAATCAACGGAGGAAACCAGTCCAGCTGTAGAGGTGCCAGAAGAGACTGGGAGCGTGTCTGACCAGGCCGAGGACGGTCAATACACCAGCGAAACTGAAGTTGCCACAGAAGGAGAAAGTAGCTGGGAGTACGAATCGGACACTGATCAAGCTGCAAGTGGTCAAGAGTCGAGTGCAAGAACAAGAAGCAGGAGAACAAGGAGTGGAGAGGCTAGCTGGCCGGAAAGAAGGAGAAGGCCAAGCCTGAGAATAAATCCAGAGAGAACTCTTGTTCCAATTTCTGAAGACTCAGACCTAGACAAAGGTGCAGTGGACTCAGACTCTGAGGGTCCAAGAAGATCAAGGAGGGTACGTGTGCCCTGCAGAAGATACGCCACTCCTGAGTGGACCTACTTGGCGGCAGATGTCTTGGGGCCAGAGATCCGGGAGGGTGAGGGAAGTGCAGGTGACCAACCTTGATCCAATCGTAACAGTGGAAGTAAGACTGTTGACACCTGGAATTGAGACTGAAGGGTTGTTAACGTTCACTCTCCCCGTCCCTCTGTATTTAAGCAGGATCAAAGACCTGGTACTGAACAGATTAGAATTTCCAACTTTGGGTCACCCAGTACCAGAGCACGAGGAAACCATCCTTCGTTTGGAATTGTTGGAATATGCTATTAGAGCCGCTGGAACAAGAATTATTGTAGATACCTAAAAGACTTTGTAAATAAGCCAGAGAGAGAAGATAACCTAGCGCCTAGTGGTAGAAGAAGAAAATTAGGGACATTTCATTTAGTGGACGGAGAAGGGCTAGGGTTGTCTGTTGTTGGAATTAAAGAGACTGAATTGCAAAAAGACTTTATCAGCTTCCAAGTGTGGTTAACAGACTGAGAAAACAAAATGAAAGCAGAGTGAAGAAATCAAAAGAGACTTTTCAGAAAGAAACTACACTGTTTGATAACATGGAGGCCGGTGGTCCGAACCGCAAGGCAAAATGCATAATAGGCACACTTATAGCAGTAGTGATTTCTCTTATAGTCATAGTAGTTACTGTTTCATACATAGTGGGACATGCAAGTGTAACAAAGGCAACAGATGTAAAGCCTGTAGCGACATCAAAACCTGCTGTTGCTGGGGAAAAGGAGGAGGACAATGCAATTCAGAAGAAAGCGTTGCTGGCAGCAGAGGCCCGTAGGTTACATATAGATGAGTCACAGGGCAATTTAAAAACCAATGCTTATGCCAAACTGTTATATGAATACATTGACGTCATGGAGGCCAAGGATTGCTATGTCTGCATGCAATTGCCGGCTTCCGTAGATGAAGGCATTCGGTATCATCATCTTCCATTGACTTATGGGATTACATGTAGTTTATTGCTTAGTATATTTTATGGACGAGATGGGTTTGAGTATTATTTCTCGAATTATGATTCAGTATTACCAGAAGTCCCGAACTATAAACAGATGAACAAGTGGGACTATTACAAGAAGGAAGATAGATTGGCGAAATTCTTCCTTCCTTGAGATACACTGGATACTTCATATGCACGCAGAAACAATCTAACTTGCAAAGTGTCAGAGATTGAGAAAAAGTTTATAGGGCAAGTTGATGACCGTTACAGAAGGCAAAAGATTCTGAAAATGTCAGGACAGTGGAAAACAGATTGGACCGAGGAGGAGAAGGCCCACAAAAGGAAGGGTAGTATCGGTCCAATAGCTTTAGATCGAACACAGAAAGGGAAGTTATGCCTACACAGAAGCAAAACTTATTATGAGAGTGTGTTTGTAGGTGAAGTTAGTTGTGAACATGCTTTTCGATTAGAATACTATACAAAGGATTTCTTAAAGGGAATGCAAGTGATTCCTAATGTATATTTTGTATGTGGAAGAAATCCTTACGTGAAACTGCCTGACAATTGGTACGGTTCATGTTATTTGGCAATTGTCTTCCCCAAAATATATCATGCAAAGGATTTAGAGATCATAGAGGGAAAAGCCTCAACAAGAGGGAGAAGAGATGTAGGTGATGCTGAGGTAGTTGGAGATGTATTTGGCGCTATGTTTCCTCTTTTAGGATTGATACTTAATGATGTCAAGATCAGGAGACTGGCTACAGTTGTAGACAGATTGTCTGCAAGTACTGCAAGATCACTAATGCTGGTAGAAGGGGAGATGCAATCGATAAGGGCAATGGTTCTTCAGAACCGTCTTGCTTTAGATGTTCTGCTAGCAAAAGAGGGCGGAGTCTGTAAGGCTTTGAAGGTCCAGGAATGCTGCACTTACATTCCAGACAACTTAAAACCTCTTGAGAAGGGCATACAGAATATTACGAAGATACACCAAGAAATTGAGGACCTAACAAGGGTAAATTTCTGGGAAAAAGTAGGACATGGGATGGGTAAAGTTGGAGGTTGGTTTGCCAATCTCGGGAAGAGTTTTGTTTGGTATATTCTGAAGCCTATCATCATAATTGTGATTTGCGTAATCATATTATGATGTTTAGTGAGACTGTACAAATGGTATAGGTCGAACAGATTGCAAAGGTCTATGAGAGAACAGGAGCAGAGGTTAGCTGCTATGCAAGATCATCAGTATAGGAGTCTGAGGGCTCTAGAAACGATAAAAAGGGGGAGCCTTGCAACAAGTTCTGTTTGACCCATTCAAATTGGTACTGGTGATGACCCCTAGAGGTCATCAAAGGGGGGAACTGAGAGAGCGCAATTTGAATGAAATGTATGAATACGCCATATTTACAAACCAGTTGCGTAAAGTTAGCTAAGGTAATTAGAGATATGAGAATATGTGTCCGCATTTACTCACAATTGCTTTGTTAGATATAGAGAGCACATATAGAGTGTGGGCTAATATAGAAATGTGTGGAAATGTTTAGAATTGTTAGAAGTGTTAATCAGGTTCCATGTTAGGTAGCTGCTAAATGAAGAAGGATGTAAAATGTAAAATGAAGAGACGTGCAGACCACATGGCACTGTATAAGAACGAAATGTACCATTGCATCTTTCACGTAACGTGGATTCAATATTATTCAATGATTTTGCTTATATGTTAAAGGCTATGTTTTATAGAAGAGTTTTGTATAACCAGAGAGTGGTGTGTTAGCATATTATTTTAAGTTAAGGAATAAGGGTTCACAGGGTGCAGGCTACTGCACGTAATTTAGTAGGCCTGGAGAGATAAAGTGTCTTCTTTGATCTGCACGTGTTAGTTAAAAGTCAAGCCTCGTTAAAATAAATTGCCAATGCTGGTCGAAGTTTTATGGTCTAGCCTGATAAGGGGAGCCTGGAATTTGGGGCCCTGCTTCGAAGTGTCTGTTTGCAGGTGCGAGGGGGGTACCAATCAAGAGCTTGATGAATAGAGCTCTGTCCGGGGAGATAGGCTCGGGTCCGGAGGAGTCTACTGGAATGTCATGGGGGTACCAGCATGTTGGAGACGGAGCCTGGGAAGCAAGGTCAACTTAACAGACGGCCCAAAGAAGCGAAACTATGGAAAAAAACAGAATCGAGACCACGTGAATAGTGTACGTGGTGGGCGTCTCAGAGGGGCGTTCCACCCATACTGTGATTCTGTATTAGGGACAGTGCTCTGGGGAGGAGGCAGAGCAGATGGCCTGAGGACCCTTAGAGAGCGGATGGGTAGGCAGAAAGGGTACTGCTACAATGCATAGGTTTTCCATCTGAGACTAAGAGAGAGAGATTGAACTTCTTTGGAAGTCAAAACGGCTGACACCTTTTTAGGTAAAGAACTTGCTAAGTAGGGATGTCATCTAGTCTAGTGTAGGGTCAGTCTAAGCTGATTTGTTTTTTTCTGTAAATGACGCTCAAACTTCATCTTGTGTCGATGATATTTAACTTACTGATTTTTGAATTGGTTTTGGTAGTTTTCTTCTGCAGATTAAGATCTCTCAGAGAGTTCATGTTCATCTTACTGCCTGTGTATCTGTTGAATCTTATATTGAGATGTTTGTACCTGCAATTAATTTTGGCTTTATAATAAATCTTTAAACGTATCCGTAGTAAGTGGTTCTTTAGAGTCGTATCAGTTTTGGGCTGGTTTGACCTACGTAGGGTCTGCCTTTTACTCAATGACAGTCAACAATCAATCCAAAAGACTTAAGTGAGATAGGAGTTAGGGTGATCTGATAATCGATCAAAAATCTCACTTTCCCACCACCTAATCCCGATAAAGTCCAATTGTCAATTCAATGGTACAAAACCAATATTTCTGGCTTATTATAAGGTAAAGTGCTGCTTCAGTGCATTTACCTATCCATCCTTCTATGAAATGTTGCCATGCACTTAATAACTCAAGCTTTTACTCATCCATCCATTCCTCCAGCCATTGACAGTCTTTTAATTACTCACTTGCTCATTCCACAATATCATACACACACAACTCACCAGTCAGTGAAGTGACACTTTCAGTTAGAAGCCTGGCCTAATGTATTACTTTCCAACCAAAAACAACTCTTCATGATTGGTATTTCAACAACATTACTTGGGTAACCTAACTGCTAAAGCAATCGGGCCCCAGACATCCTAGGACTTGTGGTCCTGCATTACTCCAGTTCCTCAGCTGACCTACAAACCAGAGGCTATTTTATGAATATGGCGCACTTTTCTTGGTTGCGCCATGGTGCACCTTTCAAAAGGGGTGCTGGGTGCAAACGGGGCAGTGTGCCATCTTAGAAAGAATGCACTGCCCCCAGGGCAGTTGCAAAATGCCCCCGGGCAGCGCATTCATGTGAAATATGGAGCAGCTGCTTCACCGCTGCTCCGTGCTTCACAATGCGGACAGAAATCTGCCTGCACTTTAAGGATGGGAGAGAGATGCCCTAGCAGGTGGGTGCAGCGATTGCCAGCATCCGTCCGCAGGGGGATGTCTGGGTGTCCATTGAACCTCCTTCTTCCCCTCCAGAGGACTGCCTTTGCACTGACAGTGCCTCACCTTTTTTGTGGCCTCCTAAAGGCATGTTTGCCTCTGGCACAGAGGCACAGTGATTTCCTTATTTGCAAGGGGCCACACCCCCATGCAAATGAGGGTACATCCTCTTCTGAATGCGGTGGTGCAATAAGAATCTCAAAGAATGGAGAGCGGCTCCACTAATCCAATACTCCAAAAGACAGGGTACCTTGTTCAGTTAATGTATCATACAAAACTCTCTTGGATGTCTTGATTATTGTCTCTCTTAACAATGCTTTGATCATGTCATGTTCAATATTTTAGGATGAATTGAGATTGTCTTTTGAAGCAATGTCAATTTTATATAATTGTACAATTGTTTTATATTGATTGCCTTATTAAACAGATTGTTATAATTGTCTTTTGGGTTCCCTCTTATATTTATGTTAAGAAATGTGTGAATGTGAAGACAGTGGAGTTTGAGATATCTGAATGAGTTGTTTTCTCCAAGACAGTTTTTTATGATACATTAACAATAAGAGTGCCAGCGTTATCTGTGTTACAGAAGAGAACGCACCAACATCTGCGTCCCCCTCTGTAATACCATTGTGTTCTGGGGGCGCACAAATCGGGCACAATCTATAAAAAGGGACCGGGCCCCTTTTGATCTGACAGCACAGCAAGAGATTACCCCCTCTGGAAAATCTAAATATGAACTGTGTTTGAGGATCTGGACTGCCAGGCTTGTTAACCAAGCCAGAGACCAAGTTGGTCACAATGACAGACCATTAGACAACACTTACCAACCTGGTGCAACAACAGTGGCCAAGAATGAGACCACACTGGGGGCAATGACCATGTTGTAGACTAGATGTGACAATGAGGAGGCCATACAAGGGCAATCAAGGGAGGCATAGACCAGGGGGGGCTTAATGATAAAAACCAAGTTAGGCTCCCATGAGGTGGGAGTCGACGCAGATGAAGGCTAGAATCGACAGGGCTATAAAACAACATGGGCAAAGAACCGGAGACCAAGCTTGACTCCAGTGGCATGGCAAGTTTTTGCATTTGTCACCCCGAGTGGGACGGGTATGCCCAGACGTCTGTCCCGTGCTCTACATGCCACTGGAATCAAGCTATCCTGGCTGATGAGGAGTGAAACCCCGAACCGGTCCTAGGATGCTTGTTTCCAGTCCAGGGAGGACCTGACCTGGCAGTTCGGGTTGGACTGTTCCCATGAGGTACAGGGTCAAGGCTGATTTGCATATGGCTGGGTTAAAACAGGAACGGCATGGGGAGCAAAAAAACAATGGATTTAGGCACAGATATCTGTACTGGGGTGAATGTATGACATTGTTCTGCATTCTGTCCATCAACTGTTGGTTTTGCATTTGTCACCCCGAGTGGGAAGGGAATGCTCAGACGTGAGTCCCATGCTCTCCACACCACTGGAGTCAAGCTATCCTGGCTGAAGACGGCTGATAGCCCGAAACCGGTCCTTGGATACTTGTTTCTAGTCCAGGGAGGGCCTGGCTTGGCAGTTCGGGCTGGACTGTTCCCATGGGGCACAGGGTCAAGACTGATTTGCATATGGCTGGGTTCCAACTGGAATGGCATGGGGAGCAAAAAAACGATGGATTTAGGCCCAGATCTCTGTACTGAGGTGAATGTATGACATTATTCTGCATTCTGTCCATCAATTGTTCTTTTTGTATTTGTCACCCCGACTAGGACAGGTATGCCCACACTTGGGTCTCGTGCTCTCCATGCCACTGGAATCAAGCTATCCTGCCTGATGAGGGGAGAAACTCCGAAAATGGTCCTAGGATGCTTGTTTGTAGTCCAGGGAGTACCTGGCCTGGCAGTTCAGGCTGGACTGTTCCTATGGGGTGCAGGATCAAGACTGATTTGCATTTGACTGGATTCAAACTGGAATGGAATGGGGAGCAAAGAAAACTATGGATTTAGGCCCAGATCTCTGTACTGGGGTGAATGTATGACATTGTTCAGCATTCTGTCCATCAATTGTTCTTTTTACTTTTAGAAAGTTGGCATTTTCTTGCCTTAGTCCTTTGGTGCCTTTAGCATGTCTCTCTGACACATGACTGCGTGTGGGTGACAGTTGGGCTTTGTGTATTCCCCTTAGAAAGCCGCACACAATGCGAGCTTAGGTGTGAGTAGATGGGATATCACTGGCAGGATGAAAGATGGAGCTGGGCACAGCGCCATGAGCACCTGAGGAGGCTGTGTCCTGCTGCCACACAAAGGTCTCCATACCTCCTGTAGTTAGTCTGGAACCAGGAGAGGGAAGACAGAATGCATGGGGATTTCAAAGGGGAACCTTTAGAAGCTTCTCCCCCACTTCAAAGGCACAACTTGGCACAAAAACAGGACTTCGGACACCAACTCTTCAGTACACTTCTGGACCTCTGGATCCTCTGCCAGGATGATGGAGTGCTGTGCCGCTGAAAGGACTGGCATTCTGCTGGATTGCTACTGCTGCCCTTTTGCCCGGGGAAGAAAAACTGGACCTGCAGCTTCATCTTGAATTCTAGTCCTCAGAGTGACTCCAAGGGCTAGACTGCTGGGCTCCTGATCTGAGCCTCAGGGACATAAAAGGCTCCTAAATCAGCTCCCTGGACCCAGCTGCAGTGAGCTCCTGTCCCCCAAGTGGTGCCCCCAGGTCCTGGACCCTTGGTGTGGCTCACAGGCTCTTAAATACAAGCTTTTGTGCTCTTTGTCACCACCAATGGGTCAGTTCGCACTGGGACTGCATCACCCGTTGCGGCGCTCAGTCTGCTCTTCACACAATGCCAACTGCCACCCACGACACTCTCCCTGCTACTCGCGACCCTCTCCTACGAGAACAGGACTTTTGGCACAAAACTTGAGAAGGAAAACTTCAGCAGGTCTGATTTGGGACTGTATCTGGCCCGCGCTCCATCTTGTTGCCCTGAACCTTTGGCATTGACCCTGTCCAACGCGACCAGATAGCTGTGGTTGGTGCTTCCTGCTTTTATGTGCTATTTTACAATTTATTCTTAAAAAATTCATAACCTCTTACCTAATGATTGGATTTTTATAGTTATGGTCTTCTTTTATTTATTAGATTTTGCTCTATTTTTCTAGTCTGGTGTGGGATCTTTTTGTGTAGAGTTTTTACTGTTTTACTGTTTGAAGTGTTGCACAAATACTTTATGCATTGCTTCTAAGGTAAGTTGGACTACTCTGTGCCAAGCTACCAGGTGTTGAGGACAGGTTATTTTGAGGTTTGCTTGTGCCTTACTGTGACAAGGATTGTGATTGCTCCTTGACAAGGTCCCATGCTCCATAGACCATTAACCCAATATTTCACAAGTGATATGCCATGGAGTGCAGAAGGGTATTATGCGTCACCATTAGTGGTATGCAATGGAGTACCACAGGGTATTATCCCTCACTATCAGTGGCATGCCATGGAGTACTGCAATGAATTATCCATCACCATCAGCGATACACCATGGCGTATCATGGGTGGTATCCGTCACTATCAGCGGTAAACCATGGAGTCTGGCAATGTATTATCCGTCAACATCACTGGTATGCCATGGAGAACGGAAGGGTATTATCCGTCACCACCAATTGCATGCCATGGAGTGCCACAGGGTAATATTTGTCGCAATCAGCGGTATGCCTTGGAGAACTGCAGGGTACGCTCCGTCACCATCAGTGGTATCCCTTGGGGTAATGCAGGGTACTTATCTGTTGCCATCAGCGGTATGCCATGGAGTACCACAGAGTATTATCTGGTGCCATCAGTGGTATGCCATGGAGTACCACAGGGTATTATCTGTTGCCATCAGCAGTATGCCACAGAGTATTACCTGTCTCCATCAGCAGTATGCCATGGAGTACCACAGGGTATTATCTGTCTCCATCAGCGGTATGCCATGGAGTACCACAGAGTATTATCTGGTGCCATCAGTGGTATGCCATGGAGTACCACAGGGTATTATCTGTCCCCATCAGTGGTATGCCATGGAGTACCACAGGGTATTCTCTGTCGCCATCAGCAGTATGCCATGGAGTACCACAGGGTATTATCTGTCTCCATCAGCGGTATGCCATAGAGTACCACAGGGTATTATCTGTCCCCATCAGTGGTATGCCATGGAGTACCACAGGGTATTCTCTGTCGCCATCAGGGGTATGCCATGGAGTACCACAGGGTATTATAAGTTGCAATCAGCAGTATGCCATGGAGTACCACAGAGTATTATCTGGTGCCATCAGCGGTATGCCATGAAGTATCACAGGGTATTATCTGTCACCATCAGCGGTATGCCATGGAGTACCACAGGGTATTATCTGTCCCCATCAGTGGTATGCCATGGAGTACCACAGGGTATTCTCTGTCGCCATCAGCGGTATGCCATGGAGTACCACAGGGTATTATCTGTCTCCATCAGCGGTATGCCATAGAGTACCACAGGGTATTATCTGTCCCCATCAGTGGTATGCCATGGAGTACCACAGGGTATTCTCTGTCGCCATCAGCGGTATGCCATGGAGTACCACAGGGTATTATAAGTTGCCATCAGCAGTATGCCATGGAGTACCACAGAGTATTATCTGTCGCCATGAGTGATATGCCATGAAATATCACAGGGTATTATCTGTCGCCATCAGCGGTATGCCATGGAGTACCACAGGGTATTATCTGTCACCATCAGCAGTATGCCAAGGAGTACCCCAGGGTATTATCTGTTGCCATCAGCAGTATGCCATAGAGTACCACAATAGTTTGGGGGAGGGATCTTTAGTAATTTCAGACAGTATACAATGATACTCCCTCATCCGTCCTGGACCTCTGTGCTGTTCCGTGGCATGGAGGTCCTGGACAGTTGAGGGAGTATCATTGTATACTGTCTGAAATTACTAAAGACCCCTCCCCAACCCCGGCGCTAGCTCATGTGGCACGATGAACAAAAGCAAGTGTACCAATTTGGTAAACCTTTTTTGAGGAGGTCATTCAGCCTCCCCAATTTTTTGATGGGTATAAACTAAAGTCACACATCACAAGCAGGTGGAGAAGTGTGACTCAATGATTAGAGCGGCAGACCCTGATGCAGAGGTCTAGCCCGGGACCAGGGTTCAAGTCCCCGCCTCAGCGGGTCTTGGGCTCAAAATTCCACGGACCTGATAATTCTCGCCTCGGTGCCTATTCCAATCATGGAGTCCCACTCTGCAACTCTGGGCAATAGCTTGCTTAATCTCCACAACGGCCCCCACAACGCTAAGGATGCCTGGCCTCCACCTTGGGGGTTCCCAGGAGTGGACGCCTCACAGGGAAAGCCAGGATGGGTTCCACAGCGGTATTCGTACAAGCGCCTTGAGACCCTTGCGGGTGAGTAGTGCGCTATACAAGTATCAATTTACATTTACAAGCAAATATAAAAACCTTAAAAGAAAAAGAATAGAATCCCGTTGTTTATTTAATTTAATTTAATTTAAAAGAATTTATAAAGCGCACGTATGCCATGCGGCTTCATGGCGCTGGTGAACACTAAAAACCAGTAACAGGGGAGCAGGAAGATTTTAGGCTGGGAAAGCTTTCAAGAAGAGATAGGTTTTGAGTGATTTTCGGAACTCCATGTAGGAGGCAGCTGAGCGTAAGGCCAGCGGGAGGGAATTCCAGAAGGAAAGGGCCAGGACAGAAAATTTCAGGCCCCCCATCCGACTCTTCTTGAATCGGGGAACTGTCAGAAGGCACATAGAGGAGGAGCGTAGCTCTCTAGTGGGATGGTAAGCTTGAATTGCCGAGGAAATATAGGCAGGCGCCGTTGCCGCTCGGGCTTGAAATGTGGTGCAACCTAATTTGAATAAAGCCCGCTCCTTGATCAGCAGCCAGTGAAGGGACTTCAGTAAGGGTGAGGAGTGGTGGAATTTGGGCAGCCCGAAAATCAACCGAGCCGCCTGGTTCTGGACTGACTGAAGGCGCTGGAGGGCATAGGCGGGAACACCGTTATACACGATGTTCCCATAGTCTAGCCGGGAGAGAACCATCGCCATCAGAATCAGTTTAAGAGCAGGGAAAGAAAAAAAAGGGGAGATTTTCCAAATAGTTCTGAGCATAAAAAAACAGGAAGACACGACAGAACTAAACTGGGAGTGAAGAGTGAGTTGATGATTGATGGTGATGCCAAGGGTTTTGACAGAGGGGGAGGGTGAAGGGGGGGAACCTAGAGATGGGGGCCATAAGATGGGGGACCAGGGACTGCCACTACCGCCGGTCAAAACTAACTCAGTTTTATCCGGGTTGAGTTTCAGATGGTTGTGATTCATCCAATCCCGGATAAACAGCATGACCGACTGAAAAGAATGAACACCGGATTGGGAAGGGGAAAGGTTAAAGATCTGCTGGAGGTCATCGTCATAGTTGTACACCATGACCTCCATCTGTTGCAGAGCAAACACAAGAGGGAGGATGTACAAATTAAATAGTAAGGGAGAGAGGGAGGACCCTTGAGGAACACCACACTGAACTTCTCGCGGGGGAGCTGAAAAATCGGCTAGATGGACAGCCTGAGTGCGGCCGTTAAGGAAAGACCTAATCCAGGCCAAAGTCGAGCCCACCATACCCGCCGCCCTGACACGAGATAATAAGATGGAGTGATCGACCGTGTCGAAGGCGGTGGATAGGTCGAGGAGGACGAGAGCCTGGGGAGTGTTGGTGTCTAGTCCTTCCCTAAGCTGGTCCATGACCGAAATGACCACCTTCTCGGTCGAGTGTCGGGGACGGAAGCCAGACTGGCAGGGAGCGAGGTAGCCGCTATCCTCCACGAAGGAGCTCAGTGTCTGGGTGACATGAGTCTGAAGGACCTTACCCAAAAAAGGGAGGAGGGAGATCGGACGGTAGTTAGTAGGGAAAGAAGGATCAGCCCCTGTTTTTTTCAGAATAGGGATAATGGCGGCTGCCTTGTGGAGAGCAGGCACTGTGCCGTGACATAGGGACTCGTTCAGGAAAGTCAGAGGTGGCAAATAAGAATCAGAGAAAAATTTTCACAGGACATAGGGCGGGCAGACGTCGGCTGGGGATCCTGATTTGACGCTGGCCAGGAGGGGAAGGAGAGACTCCTTGGTTAGAGGGGGTATGATGTTAATAGCCGACCTATTAAGCGGGGGCTGGGGATCAGAGAAAGAGGGGGGAGGGATGTTGGATTTAATCAGAGCGACCTTGTCTATGAAATAGTTATTGAGCGAATCGCACAACAACTGGGTTGGAGGAACTTTAGATGTCCTGTCAGAGGAGGCCAGCTCGCGCACTGTGGCGAAGATTTCCCTAGGCTGGCTCTCAGGGGCAAGGATTTTCTCTGAGAAGTAGTCAGTCTTGGCCTATAAGATGGCGTTTTTATATTCCTTACATACAGTTTTGTAGCGGGCTTTGCGGGAGGGGCAGTAATCAAGCCTCCAGGCGCGCTCCGCTTGGCGCACCTCCAGCTTTTTCGTCTTAAGGAGGGGGGAAAACCACTTATTTGCCTCGTGAGCGCGCCTAACAGTGACACGTCTCAGAGGAGCTACTTGATCGCAAGCTCTCGAGAGCCAACCATTGAGCGTGGCAACTTGGGACAATGAAGGGGCGCTCATTAGGTCAGGGCAGGAAGATGACAACATCGCGCAAAGAGCGGAAATGTCTACCTTGCTCCAGTTCCTAGGCCAGGAATTTCTCTGGGAGAAGGGTATCTTTACCAAGTTAAGGTGTAGATAAAAAGAAATGAAGAAGTGGTCAGACCACACACAAGGAATAGCAATAGGCGTGGTAATAGGGACGTTTAACGTCCAGATTTGGTCCAGAGTGTGGCCACTGGAGTGGGTAGGGGAGTGGACGGGGAAACAAAATTAAGGCTAAGAAGGAGCTGAGAGTAATCTCTTGATGGGCGGTCTTGCGCCAGGTCGCCAGGCCAGAAGTTGAAGTCCCCTAGAACTAAAACAGCTGTGTTATTGACTGCTAGGGTGGCCAATAAGTCCTGAAGGGCAGGAATAAACCCTGGATTGGGTTGGGGGGGACGGTAAACTAAGACGTATGTAACGGGGACCTGAAAGGAAGCAGAACGTACAACTAGGCAGTCGGCTGTAGGTAAGGGAGAGAAAGGAAGAACCTGAAAATGAAGTCCAGTGCTGAAGATCAAGGCCACTCCGCCCCCTGTCTTCCTCTCCGGCCGATCGGCACGAAGGACCGAGTAGGAGGGGGGGAGGGCTGCCAGCACATTGGGCAGATAATCTGGTCTGTACCAGGTTTCTGTTAAAAACATGAGGTCGGGTTTATGGTAATCCAAGAAGCTAAAGAGCTCTATCTGATGCTTGACTGCAGACCTGGTGTTTAGCAGAAAAGCCGAAGTTGTGGGGACAGGCGTGTGATTGGGGAGGGAGGGAGGGGAAGCCAATGAAGGCAGCAGAGGGACCGGGAGGAAGGTGGAGGGCCTGGCCCGAGCCAGCCCAAGCTCCGTGATCCGAGTAAGAGTAGGAAGAGGAAGGACCCATGAATCCTGATAAGAGCAGAGTTGGAAGGCAGAATAAGACAGGAGAGGGGCATGGTGGGGTGCCCCTGGCACGGGCCGGCCGCGGAAGGGCGCACACGGGCTTAACTTAGGCGCAACTTTGGCGCGCCTTCATCGCGCGCGCTACGCTCGCGCGCTGCGCGTCCCATGGGGCGGTCCTTATGTGGGAAGAGGTGGCTGCCCTTCCCAAGATGGTGGACTGCAGCCCCGTCAGCCCTCCGAAGACCGGCCCAGTGCCGGAGCAGGGCTAGGGGTGCAGCCAGATGGAGAAAGGGGGAAGCAGCAGGTAAGCCCGGTCAGGTAACAGAGTGCACGTAAAAAGTCTAAGTAGTTTTTTTTATCTGTCTCCATCAGCGGTATGCCATGGAATACCACAGGGTATTATCTGTCTCCATCAGCGGTATGCCATGGAGTACCACAGGGTATTATCTGTATCCATCAGCGGTATGCCATGGAGTACCACAGGGTATTATCTGTCGCCATCAGTGGTATGCCATGGAGTACCACAGGGTATTATAAGTTGCCATCAGTGGTATGCCATGGAGTACCACAGGGTATTATAAGTTGCCATCAGCAGTATGCCATGGAGTACCACAGGGTATTATCTGTCGCCATCAGTGGTATGCCATGGAGTACCAAAGGGGATTATCTGTCTCCATCAGCGGTATGCCATGGAGTACCACAGGGTATTATCTGTCTCCATCAGCGGTATGCCATGGAATACCACAGGGTATTATCTGTCTCCATCAGCGGTATGCCATGGAGTACCACATGGTATTATCTGTCGCCATCAGCGGTATGCCATGGAGTACCACAGGGTATTATCTGTCTCCATCAGCGGTATGCCATGGAGTACCACAGGGTATTATAAGTTGCCATCAGCAGTATGCCATGGAGTACCACAGGGTATTATCTGTCTCCATCAGTGGTATGCCATGGAGTACCACAGGGTATTATAAGTTGCCATCAGTGGTATGCCATGGAGTACCACAGGGTATTATAAGTTGCCATCAGCAGTATGCCATGGAGTACCACAGGGTATTATCTGTTGCCATCAGTGGTATGCCATGGAGTACCACAGGGTATTATCTGTCTCCATCAGTTGTATGCCTTGGAGTACCACAGGGTCTTATCTGTCTCCATCAGCGGTATGCCATGGAGTACCACAGGGTATTATCTGTCTCCATCAGCGGTATGCCATAGAGTACCACAGGGTATTATCTGTCTCCATCAGCGGTATGCCATGGAGTACCACAGGGTATTATCTGTCGCCATCAGCGGTATGCCATGGAGTACCACAGGGTATTATCTGTCTCCATCAGCGATATGCCATGGAGTACCACAGGGTATTATCTGTCGCCATCAGCGGTATGCCATGCAGTACCACAGGGTATTATCTGTCTCCATCAGCGGTATGCCATGGAGCACCACAGGGTATTATCTGTCGCCATCAGCAGTATGCCATGGATTACCACAGGGTATTATCTGTCGCCATCAGCGGTATGCCACAGGGTATTATCTGTCGCCATCAGCGGTATGCCAGGGAGTACCACAGGGTATTATCTGTCGCCATCAGCGGTATGCCATGGAGTACCACAGGGTATTATCTGTCGCCATCAGCGGTATGCCATGGAGTACCACAGGGTATTATCTGTCGCCATCAGTGGTATGCCATGGAGTACCACAGGGTATTATCTGTCTCCATCAGCGGTATGCCATGGAGTACCACAGAGTATTATCTGTCGCCATGAGTGATATGCCATGAAGTACCACAGGGTATTATCTGTCGCCATCAGCGGTATGCCGCAGGGTATTATCTGTCGTCATCAGCGGTATGCCATGGAGTACCACAGGGTATTATCTGTCGCCATCAGCGGTATGCCATGGAGTACCACAGGGTATTATCTGTCTCCATCAGCGGTATGCCATGGAGTACCACAGGGTATTATCTGTCTCCATCAGTGGTATGCCATGGAGTACCACAGGGTATTATCTGTCGCCATCAGCGGTATGGCATGGAGTACCACAGGGTATTATCTGTCGCAATCAGCAGTATGCCATGGAGTACCACAGAGTATTATCTGTCGCCATGAGTGATATGCCATGAAGTACCACAGGGTATTATCTGTCGCCATCAGCGGTATGCCGCAGGGTATTATCTGTCGCCATCAGCGGTATGCCATGGAGTACCACAGGGTATTATCTGTCGCCATCAGCGGTATGCCATGGAGTACCACAGGGTATTATCTGTCGCCATCAGCGGTATGCCATGGAGTACCACAGGGTATTATCTGTCGCCATCAGCGGTATGCCATGGAGTACCACAGGGTATTATCTGTCTCCATCAGCGGTATGCCATGGAGTACCACAGCTGCTGATCGAGCTGCACACTAGAGGAACGGAGGGTACCACAATGGCACACTTAAATGAACAGCGGCTAATACAGCTACACACTAGAGGAACATATTCTGTACAATGGCACACTTAAAAAAACACGAGCCCTGTGCCCCTACAGTACCCAGGGCCATTCTGGGGCATGCCAGTAAGTGCAGTGATGCCATTAAGAGTATATGGTGCTGGGAGGTTGTCATTACGAACTCCACATCACCATAATGGCTCCACTGAAGACTGACAAGTTTGATATCAAACTTCTCAGCACATTAAACCCACACTAATGCCAGTGTGGGATTTAATGTAAAATGCACCCCAGAGGGCATCTTAGAGATGCCCCCTGAACCCTAACCTACAATCCACGTCTGGTCTGAGTGGCTGCCTGGGCTGCCACACAGCAGACATGTTGCTGGGCCCCTGGGTGGAGAGCCCCCCGCTCTCCTGGGCCTGAAACAATGCACATCCTGGGCGATGTGCTAGGTCTCCTCCCCCTGGAGGGGCAGGGGGAAGCTTCAAAGGCCTGCCGCCCTTGTGAGCTTCCCCAGGCCACTTGCTGTACTCAGCAACTGGCCCCCATAGTTCTAACCCCCAATCTGGCTGGAAACTCTTCATCAGGAAGGGGGGGGTGACATCCTGTGCCAACCCCACCCCTTAGGTGGAGGAGGTGAGGTGAAGCAGGGAGCCCTGCCCAATCACAGCTAGGCTCATGTCCCCCTCCCACAGGAGAGGAGCAGGCTAGGGGGTGTACCCCCCCAGGACAGTGACCTATTGGTCCCTGTCCTTGTCCTACCTGTAACGCCCCTAAAAAATATTTTAGTGGGACCCTGAACCTTCCTTCCTCAGATCCTGATAAGAAAAAAAGAAAGAAGATCAAGAAGAAGAAGACCCACCGTGCAGCTGCTAATTAGAGGACGACACCAACTGACTTGGCCCCAGCCCTACCGGCCTGTCGATCCTGGAACCTGCTCCTGCTTAATCCCGGCGACTCCTGCAGCCAGCAACCTTGGGAAACCCAGAGGACCTGCCTGCCTTGAACCTCTGAAATATTGGGACTGCCCTAAGCAGAGGCTCTGTTTCAACAGCAATACCCCTAGTCCCAGCCAGGAACCACGAATCCAGCTCACTCTGCACCCGCCGAGCCCGGCCAGTGCCCGAGTGATCCAAGACCACAAGGACGTCCCCCGGTGACTGGGACCCAAAGTCCAGTGCCCAAAGACCCTCCTCGACGAACCAGACTGCACCTGGAGCCTCAGAACTAGGGACCCCTCCAACCGCGACCAGCTGAGGGTAAGATTTCCCGACACCAAAAGGCAACCCTGCACCCGGCGCCCTGTGGCTCCCTGTGCCTTCCTTTGGGGTACCTACCTCTTCTCCAAGATCCCAACTTACCTCTCGAAGTGGTGGCCACACCTGAAAAATCACAGTTCCCGAGTCTGCAGCCTTTGTTCCCTTTTTACCTTTCCCATTGGATGACATTGAGCGCCCAACGGCACAAATGCACCCTGCACCCAGCCACCCGAGTGCCGCTGGAAATGCAACAACTACCCTACTCTACTGCCCCACTTGCCCTGAGTAATTGACCAGGAGCTCAGCTCCCACAGCCTCGTGGCCTGCTTGCTTGCAGCCTCCAGCCGAAGGCCCCCTACCCTCCATTGTATTGCTTTGGGCCTATTCTCTCTGTACCCGACTGCCCCTGCGCCGCTGAGGGTGTAACTACTGTACCTTTCCGACCCTGGGAGACCTCTGAGTCTATGCCCATAACCTTAACTTCACCAGTCGAGTACTCACCTGGAAACCGATAACTCACTTTCCTGCCATAGGATAACATTGACTGGCTTGACTCGAAAAATCTTCTAAGTGTGAAGTTTTGAAACTCTAAAATATTCCTATATAATCAGCCGAGTAACGAATTTCGAACTATTCACCTAGGATCGGGAGGGGAGCCAGTACTGTACCTTTTAGCCCAGTACTGAACCACAAAAGTAATTTTACCTGTACTTACCCATAACCTGAATTTCCTCCCGTAGGAAACCATTGAATCTTTTTCTCTGAAATTTCTTCGAAGTGTCTACTTTTGAAAATTACAAATATTCCTTAAAAATCCTACCAACTACTAAAATGTAAATACTTACTTGTCTTAGGTAGAGACCCCCGTACTGAACCTAGGAGTCCAGTCCTGGATTAGAAAAGTAACGAGAACCTACTTTATCTGTGACTTGAATTTCCTTCCATAGGATAACATTGCTAGTTTTTCACTGAAAAGTTTCTGTCAACTTTTAAAATACCTTTATATTCTTTAAAAATCATTGAAATAACCAAAACGTTTTTACTAAACTGTTTTCAGCTTAGACCCCAGGACTGAATCTGGGATCCAGTCCTGGAGTTACAAAAGTAATCCTTAAAGTAATCAGCTGCATTTATGTAGAAAAACCCATTGAGCTCATTGTTAAATTGTGTTTAGAATTGTGTTGCCAATTGCAACCACAGTAGCTATTGTACTTACAAAGTTTATTGCCTTTCTGAAAAGTAACTACCTGAGATCACTCATATTGAGAAAAAGTAAATTTTGATACCTGTAGGTTCTAAAAATAAAACAACTATATCTTTTGATATAAGAACAATTGGCCTGGAGTTCAGTCCTTGAGTGTGTGAAACCTTTTGCTGACTGAGTGTGCACAACAAATGCTTTACACTGTCCTCTGGTACTGCCTTACTGCTCGACCAAGCTACCACTTTAGAGAGTAAGGTCATATCTGACTTTAACCTCTGTCTTACCTCTGGGGATTGGGGACTCTATACACACTGTACCTTACTTTGGTCCAGTATATATAGAGCCACTTTCTCACATCCATTATCTACCCATCCTGGACAGGTTCCCTGAGAAATAAGCCTCGGCCCCTCTTGTCTCCACTGGCAGAGTCAAGCTCCTCACTACCTGGGAGTTCGCCTCTATCACACCACTGCAGAGCTCTGGCAGGAGTCCGCATTCAAATGTGTTTCTGGGCCACCTTGCCTTGGCCCCTATAGGCAGGATAACTCTGGAGAAAATGGTGGCGCTTCCTCGCCTACACTACCACTTTAGAAACATTCAGTGGCCCTTCCCCAGTCCTTTTTCAAGGAACTGGACACCCTCCTCATTGGACTGGTCTGGGGTGCAGGCTGTCCCTGAGCAGCTCTATCTAAACTTCAACTGTCCACCGATCGGGGAGGTCTCTGGGCACCATCCTTCGAAGCATATTTCCTAGCAGCACAACTACATTGGCTGTCCCATTGGACAGCTGGGTTCTACCTGGGGAAAGTCATGCAGAAATGGGCCCCTTGACCATTCCGACCCTTAGACACATGCTCCTTCCAGGCTCCCACCCCATTGCTGCATGGCTCCTACGAGTGGCAACAGCACGGAGGTACATGTCCAGGATCCACCGCCTATCACCGGCGATCCCTCGGTACTCCCCTGAGCTACCGCTGACTGGCCTCCCTCGAGGTCGAGGCCATTACACAGCGCGGGAGCTCCAGGTCTGGACTTCGCACTCCATGGTCAAAGAAGGCGAGCTTTTCGAAGATCAGAACACCTTTTGATCAGCTGTCTGCTGACAACGGACTGCCCCTGTGCTAATTCCTACTTCACCTGCAGCTTTTGCATACCTGTGGCACCATCTGGGACCTTGCGGATGAGGAGTCGGAGACTCATCCGGTCTTGCATGCCCACTGACCATGGGACCAGGACGTCATCTCATCACCTGGCTATACAGGGCAACGCAAGACTTGACGGCCACCTCCCTTTTCCCCATCCACCTTAAATGGAAGAATTCAGAAGGGCTCTGCACGAGAAAGAATGCACTTGAATCCCTGCAGAAGATCTCCCGCAACGCGTGCTTCAAGAACATACAGTTCTTCATCTTATACAGAGCATACTTTACACCTGAACAGTTGCGCAGCCGCTTCCCGGATACACCATTCGAGTGTCCGAGCTGCCGAGCTGCCACGCTGCGGAGGCCACGCTTATACACATGATGTAGTCATGCCCATCCCTTCAGGCATACTAACACATGATGTGGTCATGCCCATCCCTTCAGGCATACTGGCACACAGTGCACAACACACTCCGGGAAGTCACCGGACTGCCAGATCTTTCCTCCTGGGAGGCCTGCTCCCTTGGTCTCTTCAAGAGGCGAAAACATTACAAAGTGTAGTCGAGATTCGCCGTCCTAGCACTACTGCTGGCCAAACACACCATCACACTACACTGGTGCTCCCCACTCCCCCGTCCGCTGAAGCCTGGAGGGGGGCACAGTGTAAATGGGGTGCGGCGGAGGAGGCTGCACTAAGCTCTGAGGAGGTCCGGCACCCCAAGCGTAGACCAATCTCCCCACAGTGGGCTGATCTCATCTTCCGGTCTAGACAACTTGGTGAACAAGGGGAAAAACAGATTACATGAAGTTTGAGCCAACATACAGATTACTTTAGGTCTCGCTGAGACAGCGCATGCGCTGCTTGCACTGCCAAGACGAGACCTAAAAATGTGACACGCCTCTAGATCCCGTCCACCGCCACGCGGGGGCACCCTAGTGTGGTTGGAACACAGGCACACCAACCTGCCTCATAGCTCTACTGCAAACGACAGTCTACACGCTTGTTGCTATGCTCCACCCCCTCTTCCACAATCTCCCCTTTCTTTTGTCACCCAACGATGTTTGAGACATTACATAACATAACATGTGTATTTGTAAAGCGCACGTTCCCCCGGAGGTGTCTTGACGCTGAATAACAGATGTTTTATTGTTACCCAAATGTCAAGGCTTCATCTCCTATTGTAATAAAGCAGTCTCCCGAATTGTAAACTGAGTCTCAAAAGTTTCATCTTCGCACAGTAAACTGAATATCAAGATGCAGCGCCCCCTGCAGTAGAATCATGTCAGTGGTGTATTTGCCCCAATAATAAACTTAGCCTTCTTCTTCCCTGATAAAAAAAATCTAACTTTAATATGCCGTCTGTCTCTGAAGTGAACTCAAGGATTCATCGCCCCACAGGGCACTGTCTCTCCCTGTGGTGGAAACCATGTTTACGTTTTCATCTCCACACCCCACGTACCCCATCCCTCACCCTCTTACCACACCCTGACTCTGCTCTTAAATACTCGCACCCCTTACTTTTGCCCCATCACACCCCTTGATCCTTACGTCTCCCCACCTACTTTAGCTGTCCCCCAGCACTCCTTAGGGATGGATGTGCCAAACAACACTGTAACAGCAAGAAAGGAAATGGAATGCCAGACACACCACCACCGAAAGAACGACATACGAGGCTGCACTCAGACGCTATCACCAGAAAATTAGAGACAAGTAAAAAGCACTAAGGGATCTCATGGAAGGAAGCTCCAACAGCTGCAACGACATCTCAGTCATCAAGAAATTCATCTCGCCCTCAGCCACTGTCAACAAAATTACTGTCAACAAACAACTCTGCAACAACCTATCCAACTTCTTCCACAGCAAAATCGCAAATGAAATGAATGAAATAAAATGAATTTGTACTTGTAAACATCTGCAGCCACTTCGCACGCCAACCCCCAACCTCAAAGAACCCATTGCTAACCTACCCACCGCCAACCAAGACGGCCATCTGGGCCCGATGTACAGCCCTCACCAGTCAATCATGGGGACCATCCACTCAAGGGCTCCAATGGACCCGTGCCACCACCACATCTACAAACTAGGAACATCACCTATCAGCAAAACTCTGTCCCACATCTTCAACACCTCCATCATGTCCGCCACTTCCCTGGATGAACGGAAACTTGCAGAAATCAACAGCCTCCTCAAGAAGCCCAAAGCTGACCCAAATCAACTGAGCAACTTCTGCCCCATCCCCCTGCTCCTATATCCAGCAAACATAATTGAGAAGGCCATCAACAAGCAACTCGAAACCCACCTCGAACTTCACCATCTTCTAGACAACACACACTCAGGATTCAGAAAGAACCACAGCACCAAAACAGCATCACGGCCACTGACAACATTCAAAGCATCCTCGGCCGAGGAGAACCAGCAACCCTCAACCTGCTCGGCCTCTCTGCTGCCTTCAACACCGATGAAACCCAACTCCTCACTCACCTCCCTCGTCCTCTCCCTTGCCCTCACTCACCTCCCTGCCCCCCACCCCAAGTCCCTCACATACCTGCCCCCCACCTCCCTCGTCCTCTCCCTTGCCCTCACTCACCTCACTGCCCCCGAGTCCCTCACCTCCCTACCCCCCACCCCAAGTCCCTCACATACCTGCCCCCCCACTTCCCTCTTCCCCTCCCTTGCCATCACTCACCTCCTCCCGGACGCTCTCCTCTTCCTCCTCCCCCCGGGGCACCGAGGCGCTGCTGCTCTCACTGGCCGCCGAGGCCGGGGGTGACATGGCGTCGGGGCAGAGGCCCCCCCGGACCGTCGTCTCCCCAGCTCCGGGTGACCCCGGGCATCCTCCGACGGGGAGTGCAGGGGGGGCTCCAGCTCCACCAGGAAGGGAGGGGGCAGAGCCCAAGACCCTCAGAGATGGTGGGGTCGAGGAGAGGGCTCCTGGAGAGGCTGAGGGCCACAGGTGACACGGAGGTAGCAGGCGGAGGGAGGGTAGAGGCTGACACCGAGGCAAGTCAGGCAGGGGTGCTAAAATAATAGGAAGCCGGGGGGGGGCTAAGGGGCCCTCAGGAGGTCAAGAGAGGCTGGGGGACCTCAGGATATGAAGAGAGGCTGGGGGGATCTCAGAAGGTCCAGAGAGGTTGGGGGCTCTCAGGAGGTCAAGAGAGGCTAGGGGGGCTCTCAGGAGGTCAAGAGAGGCTAGGGGGGCTCCCAGGAGGTCAAGAGAGGCCGGGGGGCTCTCAGGAGGTCAAGAGAGGCCAGTGGGGTTCTCAGGAGGTCAAGAGAGGCTAGGGGGCTCCTAGGAGGTCAAGAGAGGTTAGTGGGGGGGCTCTCAGAAGGTCAAGAGAGGCTGAGGGGGGCTCTGAGGAAGTCAAGAGAGGCCGGGTTGTGTGGGGGGGGGGGTTCCCAGGAGGTCAAGAGAGGCTAGGAGGGGCGCTCAGAAGGTCTAGAGAGGCGAGTGGGGGGGTCTCTCAGGAGGTCAAGAGAGGCTAGGCGGGGCTCCTAGGAGGTCAAGAGAGGCTGGGGGGGGCTCTCATGAGGCCAAGAGACGCTGGGGTGCATAAAAGGAAGCCAATGTCAGGACGTCATGGGAGTCTAGGGGGCCTCTCCGGTGGTCAAGAGAGGTGTGGATGAAATGGGGCCAAGGAATGCAAGGAAGCATGTCAGGAGGTCATGGGAAGCTGAGAGCCTGTCAGGAGGTCATGGGAAGCTGAGAACCTGTCAGGAGGTCATAGGAAGCTGAGAACCTGTCAGGAGGTCATGGGAAGCTGAGAACCTATCAGGAGGTCATGGGAAGCTGAGAACCTGTCAGGAGGTCATGGGAAGCTGAGAACCTGTCAGGGGGTCATGGAAAGCTGAGAACCTGTCGGGAGGTCATGGGAAGCTGAGAACCTATCAGGAGGTCATGGGAAGCTGAGAACCTGTCAGGAGGTCATGGGAAGCTGAGAACCTGTCAGGAGGTAATGGGAAGCTGAGAACCTGTCAGGAGGTCATGGGAAGCTGAGAACCTGTCAGGAGGTCGGAAGCTGAGAACCTATCAGGAGGTCATGGGAAGTATGAGAGCCTGTCTGGAGGTCATGGGAAGCTGAGAACCTGTCAGGAGGTCATGGGAAGCTGGGAACCTGTCAGGAGGTCATGGGAAGCTGAAAACCTATCAGGAGGTCATGGGAAGCTGAGAGCCTGTCTGGAGGTCATGGGAAGCTGAGAACCTGTCAGGAGGTCATGGGAAGCTGCGAACCTGTCAGGAGGTCATGGGAAGCTGAGAGCCTGTCTGGAGGTCATGGGAAGCTGAGAACCTGTCAGGAGGTCATGGGAAGCTGGGAACCTGTCAGGAGGTCATGGGAAGCGCCCTGGAGGCAAACAGAGGCTGTGGCTTCTGACTGGAGGATGGGTAGGAGAGGCAAGGCAAGGCTGGAAATGACAAGTGGTTGAGAAGGGGCTGAAGCTGCTGGTGGAGGCGAGGCGGTGGATGCTCAGTTCAGGCTGAGCTCAGGATGCTGACAGAAAGATGCCTGGTCTGCTGAGTTCCTCTGATACCCTCAGACGTGACTGGGGATGCAGCCGGATACTGGATAATGCTGACAGACAGCTGCGGATATGCTGAGCACATGTGGTACCCACGGGACGCTGACAGACAGCTGCGGATGTGCTGAGCACATGCGGTACCCACGGGACGCTGACAGACAGCTGCGGATCTGCTGAGCTCCAGTGGTACCCACAGGATGCTGATAAAGGAGACGGAGGTTTCTTCGCTCCAGTGGTACCCACAGGATACTGAGGCTGGTGTCAGAGGCTGGAGGATGCTGCGCTCCAGTGGTACCCACAGGAGGATGCCGGGGGATGCTGCGCTCCAGTGGTACCCACAGGAGGATGCTGTGCGATGCTGCGCTCCAATGGTACCCACAGGAGGATGCTGGGGGATGCTGCACACCTGTGGCACCCACAGGAGGCTGATGTCTGAGGCTCCTGCCGGATGTCGGGGGTTGCTGCGCTCCAGTGGTACCCACAGGAGAATGCTGTGGGATGCTGCGCTTCAGTGGTACCCACAGGAGGATGCCGGGGGATGCTGCGCTTCAGTGGTACCCACAGGAGGATGCTGGGGGATGCTGCGCACCTGTGGCATCCCCAGGAGGCTGATGTCTGAGGCTCCTGACGGATGACGGGGGATGCTGCGCTCCAGTGGTACCCACAGGATGCTGATGTCGAAGGCTTCTGCCAGAGTCTAGAGGATGCTGTGCTCCACTGGTACCAGCAGGAGGCTGATGTCTGAGGCTTGCGGTTGGGGGATGCTGCGCTACTGTGGTACCCACAGGATCCAGATGCTGGTGTCAGAGGCTGGGGGATGCTGTGCTCCAGTGGTACCCACAGGATGCTGAGGCTGGTGTCAGAGGCTGGGGATGCTGCGCACCTGTGGCACCCACAGGAGGCTGATGTCTGAGGCTCCTGACGGATGTCGGGGGATGCTGCACTCCAGTGGTACCCACAGGAGGATGCCGGGGTTGCTGCGCTCCAGTGGTACCCACAGGAGGATTCCGGGGTGTGCTGCGCTCCAGTGGTACCCACAGGAGGATGCCGGGGGATGCTGCACTCAGTGGTACCCACAGGAGGATGCTGGGGGATGTTGCGCTTCAGTGGTACCCACAGGAGGATGCCGGGCGATGCTGCGCTCCAATGGTACCCACAGGAGGATGCTGTGGGATGCTGCGCTCCAATGGTACCCACAGGAGGATGCCGGGGGATGCTGAGCTCCAGTGGTACCCACAGGAGGATGCTGTGGGATGCTGCTCTCCAATGGTACCCACAGGAGTATGCTGGGGGATGCTGCGCACCTGTGGCACCCACAGGAGGCTGATGTCTGAGGCTCCTGCCGGATGTCGGGGGTTGCTGCGCTCCAGTGGTACCCACAGGAGGATGCTGTGGGATGCTGCGCTTCAGTGGTACCCACAGGAGGATGCCGAGGTATGCTGCGCTCCAGTGGTACCCACAGGAGGATGCTGTGGGATGCTGCGCTCCAATGGTACCCACAGGAGGATGCTGTGGGATGCTGCGCTTCAGTGGTACCCACAGGAGGATGCTGAGGTATGCTGCGCTCCAGTGGTACCCACAGGTCGCTGATGTCTGAGGCTCCTGACAGATGCTGGCAGATGCTGCGATCCAGAGGCACACACGGAAGGCTGAGGCCTGGGGATGCTGTCGGAGGCTGGAGATGCCGACAAGAGTTGCTAAGGCAATGGTACCCTCAGCCCGTCGGCGGATGCTGTACGCTGCTCACAGAGATGCTGCGGTCCGGAGGACGCCCAGGTGTGTCTCTGGGGCTGCCCAGGGTGTGGGGTGAAGGTGGCAGCAAGGCTCCCAGGTGCACGGGGCCCCCGATCCTGCTGGGAGCTGGTGGCGGCTGTAAACAAAGGCGAAGCAGCAGAGGGGGCGGCGGGAAATAAAAGGGGTGAAAGCAACGGAGGCGAAGGAGCGAGGAAAGGGGAGACAGGAGGGAGCGGGCAAGGCAGGGGGCACGGGGGGGGCAGGGGTTAAGGGGAACCCCAGGGGGAGCAGTGCAGGTGCGACAGGGAGGGAAAGCAGGGGTCCGTGGGGAGGGGAGGGGCAGGTCTGTGATGAGGAGGAGGGGCAGGTGGAGCGGGAAGAAGAGGAGGAGGAAAGAGGAGGAGGCGGGGGAAAGGAGAAGAGGGGGAGAGAGGGAGGAGGAGAGAGAGGAGGAGCAGGGGAGCTCCCCCCGCCCCCCTCCTGGGGAGAGACGCGTGACCTTGAAGCTGGTGCTGCCTCCTTGTCACAGCCTGGATGTGTTAAACTCACCCCCCCCCCCCCCCCAGCCCTTCACACACCCCCTCCTTCACACCCACCATACATCTTCACACTGACTCTGCGCGCCTCGAAGGGCTGTGAAGCTTCTGGGAGGAAGGCTGCCTGGCGGGGCGGGGGCAGCCTGTCTTGCCCCCCCCCCCCCTCACCCCGGGGCAAAAGAGAGCCCAGAGGAGGCACCAGCAGTGCGACCTGTGTGTGTCTGCGAGGGTGCTGTGTCTGTGCAGGACTGTGTGCTCTCCATCTGTGATTGTACAGGTCTGTGCAGGCTGTGTGTGCTCTGTCAATCTGTGAGCGTGCTGTGTCTATGCAGGACTGAGTGTGCTGTCCACCGGTGAGCGTGCTGTGTCTATGCAGGACTGTGTGCTCTCCATGTGTGAGCGTGCTGTGTCTTTGCAGAACAGTGTGTGCACTCCATCTGTAAGCATGCTGTGTCTATGCAGGACTGTGTGTGCTGTCTACCAGTGAGCGTGCTGTGTCTATGCAGGACTGTGTGCTCTCCATGTGTGAGCGTACTGTGTCTTTGCAGGACTGTGTGTGCTCTGTCAATCTGTGAGTGTGCTGTCTGTGCAGGGCTGTGTGCTCTCCATCTGTGAGTCTGCTGGTCTGTGCAGGGCTGTGTGTGCTGTCCATTAGTGAGCGTGCTGTATCTGTGCAGGACTGTGTGTGCTGTCTATCGGTGAGCGTGCTGTGTCTATGCAGGACTGTGTGCTCTCAATCTATGAGTGCGCTGTGTCTGTGCAGGGCTGTGTGCTCTCCATCTGCGAGTGTGCTGTGTGTGTGCAGGGCTGTGTGCTCTCCATCTGCGAGTGTGCTGTGTGTGTGCAGGGCTGTGTGCTCTCCATCTGTGAGTGTGCTGTCTGTGCAGGGCTGTGTGCTCTCCAACTGTGAGTGTGCTGGGTCTGTGCAGGACTGTGTGCTGTCCATCAGAGAGCGTGCTGTGTCTGTGCAGGACTGTGTGTGCTGTCCATCTGTGAGTGTGCTGTGTCTGTGCAGGACTGTGTGTGCTCTCCATTTATGAGCGTGCTGTGTCTGTGCAGGGCCGTGTGCGGTCCATTGGTGAGTGTGCTGTGTCTGTGCAGGGCTGTGTGCGGTCCATTGGTGAGTGTGCTGTGTCTGTGCAGGGCTGTGTGCTCTCCATCTGTGAGCGTTCTGTGCCTGTGCAGGGCTGTGTGCTTTCCATTTATGAGCGTGCTGTGTCTGTGCAGGACTGTGTGCTCTCCATCTATGAGCGTGCTGTGTCTGTGCAGGACTGTGTGCTCTTCATGTGTGAGCGTGCTGTGTCTGTGCAGGACTGTGTGTCCTGTCCATCTGTGAGTGTGCTGCATCTGTGCAGGACTGGGTGCTTTCCATCTGTGAGCATGCAGTGTCTGTGCAGCACTGTGTGTTTTCCATATGTGAGTGTGCTGGTCTGTGCAGGGCTGTGTGTGCTGTCCATCGGTGAGTGTGCTGTGTCTGTGCAGGGCTGTGTGCTCTCCATCTGTGAGTGTACTGTGTCTATGCAGGACTGTGTGCTCTCCATATGTGAGCGTGCTGTGTCTTTGAAGGACTGTGTGTGCTCTGTCAATCTGTGAGTGTGCTGTGTCTATGCAGGACTGTGTGTGCTCTCCATCTGTGAGCGTGCTGTGTCTATGCAGGACTGTGTGTGCTGTCCACCGGTGAGCGTGCTTTGTCTATGCAGGACTGTGTGCTCTCCATGTGTGAGCGTGCTGTGTCTGTGCAGGACTGTGTGTGTGCACTCCATCTGTGAGCATGCTGTGTCTATGCAGGACTGTGTGTGCTCTGTCAATCTGTGAGTGTGCTGTGTCTTTGCAGGACTGTGTGTGCTCTGTCAATCTGTGAGTGTGCTGTGTCTATGCAGGACTGTGTGTGCTCTCCATCTGTGAGCGTGCTGTGTCTATGCAGGACTGAGTGTGCTGTCCACCGGTGAGCGTGCTGTGTCTATGCAGGACTGTGTGCTCTCCATGTGTGAGCGTGCTGTGTCTTTGCAGGACTGTGTGTGCACTCCATCTGTAAGCATGCTGTGTCTATGCAGGACTGTGTGTGCTGTCCACCAGTGAGCATGCTGTGTCTATGCAGGACTGTGTGCTCTCCATGTGTGAGCGTACTGTGTCTTTGCAGGACTGTGTGTGCTTTGTCAATCTGTGAGTGTGCTGTCTGTGCAGGGCTGTGTGCTCTCCATCTGTGAGTGTGCAGTGTCTGTGCAGTGCTGTGTGTTTCCCATATGTGAGTGTGCTGGTCTGTGCAGGGCTGTGTGTGCTGTCCATTAGTGAGCGTGCTGTATCTGTGCAGGACTGTGTGTGCTGTCCATCGGTGAGCGTGCTGTGTCTATGCAGGACTGTGTGCTCTCAATCTATGAGTGCGCTGTGTCTGTGCAGGGCTGTTTGTGCTCTGTCAATCTGTGAGCGTGCTGTCTGTGCAGGGCTGTGTGCTCTCCAACTGTGAGTGTGCTGTGTCTGTGCAGGACTGTGTGCTGCCCATCAGAGAGCGTGCTGTGTCTGTGCAGGGCTGTGTGCTCTCCAACTGTGAGTGTGCTGGGTCTGTGCAGGACTGTGTGCTGTCCATCAGAGAGCGTACTGTGTCTGTGCAGGACTGTGTGTGCTGTCCATCTGCGAGGATGCTGTGTCTGTGCAGGACTGTGTGTGCTCTCCATTTATGAGTGTGCTGTGTCTGTGCAGGGCTGTGTGTGCTCTCCATCTATGAGTGTGCTGTGTCTGTGCAGGGCTGTGTGCGGTCCATTGGTGAGTGTGCTGTGTCTGTGCAGGGCTGTGTGCTCTCCATCTGTGAGCGTTCTGTGCCTGTGCAGGGCTGTGTGCTTTCCATTTATGAGCGTGCTGTGTCTGTGCAGGACTGTGTGCTCTCCATCTATGAGCGTGCTGTGTCTGTGCAGGACTGTGTGCTCTTCATGTGTGAGCGTGCTGTGTCTGTGCAGGACTGTGTGTCCTGTCCATCTGTGAGTGTGCTGCATCTGTGCAGGACTGGGTGCTTTCCATCTGTGAGCATGCAGTGTCTGTGCAGCACTGTGTGTTTTCCATATGTGAGTGTGCTGGTCTGTGCAGGGCTGTGTGTGCTGTCCATCGGTGAGTGTGCTGTGTCTATGCAGGACTGTGTGCTCTCCATCTATGAGTGCACTGTGTCTTTGCAGGACTGTGTGTGCTCTGTCAATCTGTGAGTGTGCTGTCTGTGCAGGGCTGTGTGCTCTCCATCTGTGAGTGTGCAGTGTCTGTGCAGCGCTGTGTGTTTCCCATATGTGAGTGTGCTGGTCTGTGCAGGGCTGTGTGTGCTGTCCATTAGTGAGCGTGCTGTATCTGTGCAGGACTGTGTGTGCTGTCCATCGGTGAGCGTGCTGTGTCTATGCAGGACTGTGTGCTCTCAATCTATGATTGCGCTGTGTCTGTGCAGGGCTGTTTGTGCTCTGTCAATCTGTGAGTGTGCTGTCTGTGCAGGGCTGTGTGCTCTCCAACTGTGAGTGTGCTGTGTCTGTGCAGGACTGTGTGCTGTCCATCAGAGAGCGTGCTGTGTCTGTGCAGGGCTGTGTGCTCTCCAATCTGTGAGTGTGCTGGGTCTGTGCAGGACTGTGTGCTGTCCATCAGAGAGCGTACTGTGTCTGTGCAGGACTGTGTGTGCTGTCCATCTGCGAGGGTGCTGTGTCTGTGCAGGACTGTGTGTGCTCTCCATTTATGAGCGTGCTATGTCTGTGCAGGGCTGTGTGTGCTCTCCATCTATGAGTGTGCTGTGTCTGTGCAGGGCTGTGTGCGGTCCATTGGTGAGTGTGCTGTGTCTGTGCAGGGCTGTGTGCTCTCCATCTGTGAGCGTTCTGTGCCTGTGCAGGGCTGTGTGCTTTCCATTTATGAGCGTGCTATGTCTGTGCAGGACTGTGTGCTCTCCATCTATGAGCGTGCTGTGTCTGTGCAGGACTGTGTGCTCTTCATGTGTGAGCGTGCTGTGTCTGTGCAGGACTGTGTGTCCTGTCCATCTGTGAGTGTGCTGCGTCTGTGCAGGACTGGGTGCTTTCCATCTGTGAGCATGCAGTGTCTGTGCAGCACTGTGTGTTTTCCATCGGTGAGTGTGCTGTGTCTATGCAGGACTGTGTGCTCTCCATCTATGAGTGCACTGTGTCTTTGCAGGACTGTGTGTGTTCTGTCAATCTGTGAGTGTGCTGTCTGTGCAGGGCTGTGTGCTCTCCATCTGTGAGCGTTCTGTGCCTGTGCAGGGCTGTGTGCTTTCCATTTATGAGCGTGCTATGTCTGTGCAGGACTGTGTGCTCTCCATCTATGAGCGTGCTGTGTCTGTGCAGGACTGTGTGCTCTTCATGTGTGAGCGTGCTGTGTCTGTGCAGGGCTGTGTGTGCGGTCCATTGGTGAGTGTGCTGTGTCTGTGCAGGGCTGTGTGCTCTCCATCTGTGAGTGTGCTGTGTCTGTGTGCTCTCCATCTATGGGTGTGCTGTGTCTGTGCAGGACTGTGTGTGCTCTGTCCATCTGTGAGTGTGCTGGTCTGTGCAGGGCTGTGTGTGCTGTCCATCTATGAGTGCACTGTGTCTTTGCAGGACTGTGTGTGCTCTGTCCATCTGTGAGTGTGCTGGTCTGTGCAGGACTGTATGTGTTTTCCATTTATGAGCGGGCTGTGTCTGTGCAGGACTGTGTGCTCTCCATCTATCAGCGTGCTGTGTCTGTGCAGGACTGTGTGCTCTTCATGTGTGAGCGTGCTGTGTCTGTGCAGGACTGTGTGTCCTGTCCATCTGTGAGTGTGCTGCGTCTGTGCAGGACTGGGTGCTTTCCATCTGTGAGCATGCAGTGTCTGTGCAGCACTGTGTGCTCTCCATCTGTGAGTGTGCTGTGTCTGTGCAGGACTGCGTGCTGTCCATCAGAGAGCGTGCTGTGTCTTGATTTGATTACAGTAGAGTTACTAGTAATGCAATGCTTTTGATACACTGTACATATACTTTGTATTGACTTTTTAGTAGAATGTCAAGAAGATTACTTTACAGATTACTTTTCTAACACTGTGCATTTCCTGTAAACAGGTAAGTAAAAGTGTTTTGGTTATTTTAGTTACAGTTTAAAGGGTTTCTTAGGTTTTCCAACTCCACACTTACAAACTTTTCATAGAAAAACAGTCAATGGTATCCTACGGAGGAAAAGAGTGTTATTGGTTTTGAGGTAAGTACTTTGTTATTGGAGTTGGTATTCTGGGTTAGTCTCAGGGATCACCAGAGTCAGTGATGCACTCTTGTTACACCCTCAGCGGCACTAGGGCGGCCGGGTGCAGAGTGCTGAGGCCCAATGTAATCCAATGGGGAATAGGTGGCCTCCGGTTGGTGGCTGCTGATGAATAATCTACTGGGTTGTGGGAGCAAAGCTCCTGGACTTAAGCTCAGTGTTGGACCCGGCCTCATGGCGTGGCCCTCGCTGATCCCCACAACCCCAGAACGACGGACGGAACTGATTCCCGTCCACCCACAGTCTTAGAGGGCCAGTAGGCACGCCACGCACCCTGCGCACAGTTCTCAATCCTCGAACTGGGGGGTACGGGGGCTGGCGATGGTACTTGCTGTCCTACTCACTTCTGTTCAAGATGATCGTGAGGGTAGCGTCGATGGTCCAGCCGGACCAGAGGGTTCTTCAAGCCGCGACGAGGTCAGCAGGGCTTGGTCAGGAGTACTCCGTAGTACTCGTAGGCAGGTAGAGCCGCGACAGCGTCCGCAGGGCTCAGGATGGTAGCAAGAGTCTCTCGTTCTCAAGAGGGGGGCCGCGACGAGGTCAGCAGGGCTCCGATGGTTCAGGTCTTACTCTTCGAGAGGGAGCCGCAACAGCGTCAGCAGGGCTCGGTGGTTCAGTTCCGTAGCTTCGAGGATGAGCCGCGACGACGTCACCAGGGCTCAGTGGGTCAGAGTCTGTTCTCCTCAAGGTCAGCCGTGATCAGATCAGCAGGGCTTTCTTGTCCAAGATACAACTGCCGGCTAGATGGGAGGCAGGCTGTCTTATAGTCCAGGAGCCCTTTGATGTCCGGACTCTCAGAGGCAGGAGGCCGGAGGTCAGAGGGCCAGGCGTCCGATTGTCTGGGCGGCTGGGTCTTTGATGCTTTTGGACCATGCGTCCAGGAGATCCCAGACGCTAATCAAGGTCTGGAGCCAGCTCGCTAGGAGGCAAGGGGTGCGATCGAAACCAGCCCCCAGGGATGGTTCAGAGGTGTGAAGGAGGCCAGTTCCTCGGAAGGGGGCCGGAGGCGTGATGGAAGCCTTGGTTTCGGGTACTTGGTGAGTCGTTCAGCCCCGGGCGGGTCTGGGCGCGCCGGACGCGCACGCCTCGCTGCAGCCAGGAGCGGCCAGAGGCTGCGGAAAGGGAAGAAGGCGGCCAGCTGGCAGGAGTGGCCAAACATGGAGTCTGATGGTCACATGCACGGGTGCAAGCACGCGGTCTTGAGGTAGTCTCAGGTCCGGTGTAGGAGTCTCATGTATAGTTCTGGGTGGACGGGAATCAGTTCCGTCTGTCGTTCTGGGGTTGTGGGGATCAGCGAGGGCCACGCCACGAGGCCGGGTCCAACACTCAGGGCAAATGGGGGTTTAAGAACAGCACAAAAGATGCTCCCTCAGTGGCACTGGGGCGGCCGGGTGCAGAGTGCTGTTTTGGCGTAGGGTGCCCTGTAACTTTCAATGGGCAGTCACAGGATTGCAGACACACTGCAGGCTTGGAGATGAAGGTCTTCTGCGTGCGACCACCACTTGGAGACGTAAGTTGGGATGTTGAGGTTTGTTAGGCACCGTTCGTTGGGCCACCCAAGGCCGTGGGGTGACGGGGGTAGGGGTGCCTTTTAGGGTCGCATGTTCTTACCAGCTCCTGGTCGCAGTTGGGGGGGACCTTCAGGTTTGAGGCTGCAGGCGTCGGCTGGAGTCTTGAGGCAGGTCAGGGGTCACCAGATCTCGGGTCAGGATCGCCGGGAGACCTCCTCTTGTGGTTAGGCCACTTGAACTCGGGCAGTGGGCGTCGGGTGCAGAGTGGTTTAAACCTGCGGATCCTTGCGGGGCTGGAGTCTGTTGCTGAACAAATCTGGTGTTCACAGGAGACAGAGTGTTTGGGATGCAAGGCAGGCAGGTCCTCTGGGTTTCTCGAGGTTGCTGGCTGCAGGACACACCGGGATTTCGCTGGAGCAGGTTTGAGGTGGGGACAGGCTGGTAGGGCTGGGGCCAAGCCAGTGGTCATCCTCCCCTTGTTAGCTTTGGCACGGCTGTTCGGTCTTTCTTCTTCTTTTCTTTTTCTAGTTTCTTGTCTAAGGAAGCAAGGTTCAGGTGTGCCCCTAAATACTAGATTTAGGGGTTTTACAGTAAGGTAAAAGGTTGGGACCAATGGGTCCCTTCCATGGTGTGGGTACACCCCCTATTATGCCACCCTCCAATGGGACGGGGGCTTATACCTCTCCCCCGTTGGCTAGGTCCCCCCATTTGCAAGATGGCGGTGATTGAGAGTTGTGCTTCACCTCGCCTCCCCCACCTGAGGGGTGAAATTGGCAGAGGTGGGTACACCTCTCTTCCTCACTTGTTTTTCCTGACAGTTCTCCTGCCCTAAGTGGGGGTCAGAACCAGTGGGGACCAGTTACTGAAAGCAGCAAGTGGCCTGGGGAAGCTCACAAAGGCAACAGGCCTTTGAAGCTTCCCCTTCGTGGACCCTACCCATTCTGGGGGGGAGGCTTAGCACCTCATCCCAGGATGTGCATCGTCTCAGGCCCCCGAGAGTAGCAGGCTCTTCATCCAGGGGTCCAGAAACATGTCTGGTGGTGGCAGCTGAAAGCAGCCACTCAGCCTGGACACTACTGTTAGGTCATTGTTCAGGGGGCATCTCTAAGATACCCTCTGTGTGCATTTTTCATTAAATCCCACACTGGCATCAGTGTGGGTTTAATGTGCTGAGTAGTTTGATACCAAACTTCTCAGTTTTCAGTGTAGCCATTATGGTGCTGTGGAGTTCGTAATGACAAACTCCCAGCACAATATACTCTTAATTGCAGCAATGCACTTACAATGTCTAAGAATGGACTTAAACACTGTAGGGGTAAAGGGCTCATGCACCTGTACCCTCATCACTGGTATAGTGCACCAAGCTAGAGGGGTGAATTATCTATGCCAGGGCAGTTGGTTGTAAGCATAGCACACAGGAATGTGTGCCATGCCGACTTTTCACTTTGTTCTCGACCAAGACACGCAACAACACAGAGGGTGAGGGTGATGAAGAAAGCACCACAGAGTGAGAGGATGGGGGAGAAAGCACCACAGAGGGTGAGGGTGGGGAATAAACCAACACAGAAGGCGAGGGTGATGAAGAAAGCAACACCCGAGGGAAGTGGTGGGATAGAGGAAGAAAGCAATACAGAGGGAATAGGGTGGAAAGGAGGCAACACAGAGGATAAGGGCGAGGAACAAAGCAACACAGAGGGAGTGGGTGGGGAAGAAATCAACAGAGAGGGAGAGGGTGGGAAGGATGGCAATACAGAGGGTGGGGGTGGGGAAAAAAGCAACACAAAGGGTGGTGGTGGGGAAGAAAGCAATACAGAGGGTGAGGGTGGAGTAGAAACCTACAGAAAGGGTGATGGTGGGGAAGAAAGAAACACTGAGAGAAAGGGTGGGGAAGAAAGCAACACAGAGGATGAGGGTGGGGAAGAAAGCACCACAGAGGGAGAGGGTGGGGAAGAAAGCAACACAAAGGGTGATGGCGGGGAAGAAAGCAACACTGAGAGAAAGGGTGGGGAAGAAAGCAACATAGAGGATAAGGGTGAGAAAGGAAGCACCACAGAGTTAGAGGATGGGGAAGAAAGCACCACAGAGGGTATGTGTGGGGAAGAAACCAAAACAGAAGGCGAGGGTGATGAAGAAAGCAACACGGAGGGAAGGGGTGGGACAGAGGAAGAAAGCAATACAGAGGGAGGGGGTGTGGAAGAAAGCATAACAGAAGATGAGGGTGAGGAACAAAGCAACACAGAGGGAGAGGGTGGGGAAGAAAGCAATACAGAGGGTGGTGGTGGGGAAGAAAGCAACACAAAGGGTGATGGTGGGGAAATAAGCAACACAGAGGGAGAGGGTGGGGAAGAAAGCAACACAGAGGATGAGGGTGGGGAAGAAAGCAACACAAAGGGTGATGGTGGGAAGAAAGCAATACAGAGGGTGAGGGTGGGGTAGAAAGCAACACAAAGGGTAATGGTGGGGAAAAAAGCAAAACTGATGATGAGGGTGGGGAAGAATGCACCACAGAATGAGCGGGTGGGGAAGAAAGCAACACTGACAGAAAGGGTGGGGAAGACAGCAACACCTAGGATTAGGGTGGGGAAGAAAGCAATACAGAGGGAGAGGGTGGGGAAGAAAGCACCACAGAGGATGAGGGTGGGGAAGAAAGCACCACAGAAGGCGAGGGTGAGGAAAAAAGCAACACCAAGGGAAGGGGTGGGAAAGAGGAAGAAAGAAATATAGAGAGAGGGGGTGGGGAAGAAAGCAGCACAGAGGATGAGGGTGAGGAATAAAGCCAAACAAAGGGAGAGGGTGGGGAAGAAAGCAACACAGAGGGTGAGGGTGGGAAAGAAAGCAACAATGAGGGAGAGGGTGGGAAAGAAAGCAAGACAGAGGGTGGGGATCTGGAAGAAAGCAATACAGAGGGTGAGTGTGGGGTAGAAAGCAACACAAAGGGTGATGGTGGGGAAGAAGCAACACAGAGGATGAGGGTGGAGAAGAAAGCACCACAGAGTGAGAGGGTGGGGAAGAAAGCAATACAGAGGGAGAGGGTGGGGAAGAAAGCACCACAGAGGATGATGGTGGGGAAGAAAGCACCACAGAGTGAGAGGGTAGGGAAGAAAGCAATACAGAGGAGGAGGGTGGGGAAGAAAGCAATACAGAGGGAGAGGGTGGGGAAGAAAGCAATACTGAGAGAAGGTGTGGGGAAGAAAGCAACACAGAGGATTAGGGTGAGGAAGAAAGCACCACAGAGGATGAGGGTGGGGAAGAAAGCACCACAGAGTGAGAGGGTGTGGAAGAAAGCAATACAGAGGATGAGGGTGGGGAAGAAAGCAACACAAAGGGTGATGTGGGGAAGAAAGCAACACTGAGAGAAAGGTTGGGGAAGAAAGCAACACAGATCATGAGGGTGGGAAAGAAAGTACCACAGAATGAGAGGGTGGGATAGAAAGCAATACAGAGGGAGAGGGTGTGGAAGAAAGCAACACAGAGGATGAGGAAGAAAGCACCACAGAGTGAGAGGGTGGGGAAGAAAGCAACACAGAGGGAGAGGGTGGGGAAGACAGCAACACAGAGGATGAGGGTGGGGAAGAAAGCAACACAGAGGGAGAGGGTGGGGAAGAAAGCAATACAGGGGATGAGGGTGGGGAAGAAAGCAGCACAGAGGGAGAGGTTGGGGAAGAAAGCAACACAGAGGGAGAGGGTAGGAAAGAAAGTGTTGGACCTGGCCTCGTGGCGTGGTTCCCCCCTGTTCCTCAGTGTCCCGCTAGCCCCGCTCTGCGCCCCGAAACCCCTGGTCGTCCCGTTCCCTGTCCGCCCCGCTCCCTACACAACCCTACCAACGGACGACCATCCCTGCATGCTCCTCCCGCTAGCGTGCACCCTGAACCTGCATCATCCCACAGGGCCACCGGCCGCCATTACCCTTCCCGAGGTCCCTGACCCCATAGCTTTGCCCGACACTGGTCCCAGCGAAACTTAGGCTGCAGACGCACCATGCCCGGCTGGGGGTAGAGGGCTTCCTGAGTGAGATAGGACCAAAGAGTTTCCATTGCACCTCCGGCCTCCCCTGGGGGGCTGGTTTCGCTCACACCTCTGGCCTCCCCCCGTGGGCTGGTTTCGATCGCACCTCTGGCCTCCCCGAGAGCTGGCTCCAGACCCTGCTGGGCGTCTGGGAATCCCCGGACGCATGTTCAAGAGGATCAAAGGGCCAGCCGACGGAACTCCCCGACGACCAGCCCCGGGGCATGAGATCTCCGCCTGCAAGGGTCCGGACCTCAAAGGGCTACTGCACTATATCAAGGGGCGCCCAAGAACTAGTGGGCAGTTGTATCCTGGACAAGAGAGCCCCGCTGATCTGATCACGGCTCAACCCCTTGAGGAGAAGACTGAACTTGAGAACTCATCGAGCCCTGCTGACGCTGTCGCGGCTCATTCTCGTGAAGACGGAACTGGAACCTTGGAGCCCTGCTGACCTTGTCGCTGCTCATCCTTGAAACTTGAAGGACATCCGCTGAACACCCTGAGCCCTGCTGACGTTGTCGCGGCTCATCAAGAAGTGACAGACACTCTGTTCACTCCGGATCGAGCCCTGCTGACCTCGTTGTGGCTCGAGGAGAACCTTGGTCCGGGTGGACCATCGATGCTACCAACACGACCTGAAGCGAGAGGAGTGAGTACAGTAGCTGGTACGACCACCATTGCCTGTATCCCCCGGCTCGAGGATTGAGAGCTGTGCGCAGGGTACGCTTCGTACTGGCCTGATACTGAGACTGTCCCGCTTTCTTGCTCCCCATAACCGAGACTTTACGATTCCCTCGATCGCTTGTAAATACGTGTTCATTTTGCATAAAGCTCTACTGTTGATAAAGAACTTGCTTACTGAAATCCACGGTGTGGTGTCTGTTCATAAGGGTGGTGTGAGCTCAGTGTGTACGATCTTATACCCGGCGTCCTCCCCGGCGAGGACTTCACGTTAAGATTCAGCAGTATTCCTGGGAGAGGTGGATCACGGGAAGGTCAGGAGAATACATTCTGACCCCCCCGGGATCGCCCTTCTAATAGAAAGCAACACAGAGGATGATGGTTGTTAGATTTGGGGGTCACTGGTTGGCGCAGGTAAGGACTTGTGACAAGCAGGGACCCTCTCCTCTAGTCAGGATAAGGGGATTAACCTCTTAAAATAACCCCTGCTCACCCTCTGGTAGCTTGGCGCGAGCAGACAAGACTTATTCTGAGAGGCGTTATGAGTTAAACATTTGTAACCACACACAGTAATCAAGTGACAACACTACAAAGGGACACTACACAGGTTTTTATATAAAAAATAGTAGCTTTTTATCTAAGACTTAGCACAAGTCCAAGATAACGACAAAAATAATCCACAATACTGTTAGCAATGCAGTTCTTGTTTAAAATGCGTAGTTGAAAGTTCTGTGCACTTCACACTGTCTGTGCGACTCTTCTGGTGAGGAAACGTGCTTAGAAAGAGTCAAACAGGTGCAGCGGACGCTCTGGCCCGGTGCGCACACAAATGCAGTGCGAGTCTAACAGTACCTTAGATAGGCGTGTCCGACACTGACGATGCGCTGTAGAATTGAAGGCGCAGCGGACGCTCCGGCCCGGTGTGCACACAAATGCAGTGCGAGTCTCACAGTACCTTAGATAGTTGTGTCCGACACTGACGATGCGCTGTAGAATTGAAGGCGAACCAGAAGCGTTGTTGGCCCCTCTTTGGTGCGAGCCCCGGCTCGTTGCAGGCGTCTGTGCGAGGCGTAGAGCGGGGGCCATGGGGAGCGAGGCGGACGGTCCTGGCTTTAAGGCGTTCACGTTACAATGCGGCGTGCAAGCGGTGCCTTTAAGAGCGGGGTGCCTTTCAATCCCGGACAGCGCGGTGCGAGGCGGACGGTATGCTGCAGGCGTGCGAGCCGTACTCAGCCCTGCCGTGCGCTCGTAACTTCAATGCCAGCGGCAGGGGCCACGGTGAGCAGTGCAGCTCGAAGGGGGTGGGTGAAGCGATATGCGGTGCGGGGCCCTTCTCGTACGGTGCAAGCTACGGCTCGTGGGGGAGCAGGCTCGCTTTGTTTGGGGCGGACACCTGGCACTGGGTTTCACAGCAGTCAAGTCTTCGAGGCGCACACGGATCGCGGTTCCAGCGTTACGGGGAAATCAGCATTTTCCAGCATTTATTTTTAAGGCAGTGGAAGTCCACTAATCCTGGGAATTCGTTCAGGGGGCAAGCTCACATACAAGCCCTTGGAGATCTTAAAAGCACAAGTTGAGCAAAAGTATTTTCAAGTCTTTTTCCTCTCCTTCAGTAGCAAGGCAACCACTGCAGGCCAATCCCCCAGGTCAGGGACAGTACTCCTCCTTACAGCTTTCCCAGTTCCTTCTCATCGGGCAGAGGTTCTTCTTGTTTCAGCAGGATCTGATTTCTTGGACTCAGGGTCCCAATACTTTTACCACAATTCTTTTGTTCTTTCAGACCAGGGGGCCTTTGCTTAGTTGAGTCCAGTTCTTGAGTACTTTGTTTATATGACTCTGGCCTCTCTTTTCAGTGTGCAGGGCAGAGAAATCAGACGCTCCACAGGAGGTGGAGGCAGCATTGTGGTGGCAGAGCACAGCCCTATTCAGAGTCCAGGTGCCCCACCCATCTGGATGTAATCTTCCTGTTCACCACCTGACTGCCCTAGCCTGTCTACTGGAATTCCCCAGCCCTGTCACTCACAGAAACCAGACAGCAGATACACATCCTAGCAAAGGCGGGCTGAAAAGGTTAGGCAAGTAAATACCTACTTTCTAAAAGTGGTATTTGCAAACATAGAATATTAAAATAAACTTTACTAAAAGATGCACTTTATTATTCTGAGTTCAGGCATACTAAGCTCGAATTTCTCCCATGTTCTCTGAGTCTGCTAGGATTATAAACATGTAATAATCTAGCAGCCCATTCTGGTCTATGGAGAACAGGTAACCTTGCAATAGTGAAAAACGAAAATGGCTGTAATGCACTATTAGGACATGCCACACACATCAGGGTTTGTCCTACCATATGCTTACAATGCACCTTGCCCTTGGGCCTACCATAGGGGTGACTAACATGAAGTTAAGGGAAGGTTTAGGGACTGGCAAGTGGGTGCACTTGCCCAGTCAGCATGACAGTACCAAACTGCAAGCAGGTTCTGCAATGGCAGACCTTAGACACATTTTACCAGGCTGCTTCTGTGGGTGGCACAACCAGCGCTGCAAGCCCACCAGCAGCATTTGGATTTACAAGCCCTGGCACTCCTGTGCACTTTACTGGGGTCTGATAGTAAACCAAATAAGCCAATCATGGAATCCAATCAACATATACATTTTACCCCATTGTAGTCATGGGGGGCATTAATACTTCTAAGTGAATGTTTAAGAACTATTAGTTAATTGGAATATTGGGAGCTGCATTGAAAACAATTGAGTGCTCCGGGCTTATAATGGCTGGTATAAGCCCGGAGCTCCAAAATTCTAATGCTTCTGTGTTCACAGCTCTGGCTGTGAACAAAGGCTTCAGGGAGCCTGAGGGAATGTCAATCCACTAACGCTCCTTAAAGCCTTTGTTTAATTTGTTAGAACATTCTGACCTTTAGTGGCAGAATGTTCTAATAACCTTATAGCCATTCATAGCTGGGCTATACTGGCTATTAAAGTTCCGCTGCCTTGTTAAAGTCCCTCGCCTTCGGCTCGGGCCTTTAACGCTGCAGCGGGTCTTTAATATCCGGTATAGCCCGCTACGGCGGGCTATAAGGCTAAATTACTTTTAATAAATGCCTCTCAATGGTGTGATATATTCCAATGTGCTTCTGCATCTTAAAGAAATATACTTTTCTTAAATTCAGAAAGTCTGAATAATACTTTTATATTATGTTTGTTGCATGGTTTATATGCTAATTACTTTCAGGACTCAGCTCATGTAAGGCTCTAAGGGCCCGATGTAGGTAAAAGCGATTTTCCGATTTCAAAATACCGAGGCGGTCCGAATCGGTATTCTGAAATCGGAAAACGAGATGTAGGGAAAAATAAGCGAATGAATACCGATTCGGTCGGCATCGGTAATGAGAATCGGTACGTACCGAATCGGCACGGACCGAATCGGGAAGTACCGAATCGGCTAACAACGAATCGGAAATTACCGAATCGGCTAACACCGATTCGGATAGTCCTGATTCGGCTAACACCGAATCGGTAAAAGCCGATTCGGTAAAATCCGATTCGGCAATCATAGAATCGTAGCCATGAAAACACACCCATGGCGAAAAAGCCCATAGGAATGCATTGAAGAAACCGAATCGGTAAAATACGAATCGGATAATACCGAATCGGATTTTACCGATTCGGTAATATCCGAATCGGTAAAAGCCGATTCGGCAAAAGCCGATTCAGCCAATGAGGTGGCTCCCCCTCCCCCACCCAAACAGGGAGTGGCAACCCTGGCAGGTGCAGCTAATTAAGAAGTTTCTGGAGAGCCAGCCTGAGCTCAACACTCACAGTTAGCAGCAGTGGGAGTAGGAGGTTGTGAACTGTAGTGAAGAACATGGCAGACCAGAGCGAGAGCCAGAAGTCCTCCCAGAAGAGGAAGCCGAAGTTCACCACCACCGAGCTTCAGGTGTTGGTCGAGGAGGTGGTGAGGGTGCACCGCCAGCTGTTTGGAAAGCTGTCCCTCAATGTGCCAGACAGCACCAAGAGGAGGATCTGGGCCGAAATCGCCCAAAAGGTGAATGCTGCGGGTGTCACCCCCAGGTCCGTGGAAGAACTCAAGAAGAGATTCTACGACATCCGCAGCCTCACAAAGAGGAAGATGGCTGAGATACAGAGGCAGGCTGGAGGCACTGGAGGAGGCAGGAACCCGGCGCCACCCCTCACCGAGCTGGAGGAACTGGTCTCCAGCACCATTGAGAGGGAGAGTGTCAGTGGAATTGGGACCCTGGACAGCTCTGCGAGAGCTACAGCTACAGGTAAGAAGCATACGCATCATGACACACCCTACCAGACACCTCCCCATTAGACACAATGCATAGGCAAACCCCAGCACAGTACTGTCACCAACATACAAGAGACAATCATCATGGTACATGTAGTCAGCAGAAGTTAGCAAAATATGGCAGTACAGAATCACAAGACAGGAAACAGTGTGACACAGTGTAAGGAGATGCAAGGACATGTGGAATGCTTTAATTGTACTGACTGTAATACATCGGCACTCAGTTTACAAATGCTTCTTTGTACCTAGGGGCACCATCAGGCGGACCAACATTGTCATCAGAGGGAGCAGCACCGTCTGACACTGCACTCGCAGGGCCGAGCACCAGCCAGGCTGCCCAGGAGGAGGAGGAGGACGGAAACACCCTAGGGCTAGGTATGGAGGGAGACCTGGTGATAGACTTCGACGCACTGCACTCCCCACAAATGGCCAGCACACCCTCCTTGCAGTTCTCCCCAGAGAACTCCCCTACAAGGGACACCATTCCACCTACACCAGCTCCTGCCACAACCATGGCTTTGCCACCTGTACAACCTGTCCTGGGAGCAGGGGCTCAGGGACCGGCCAGCACCACACCCCCACCAGTGGCACCCCAGCCCACTCAGCAGGCCGGCAGCAGCAGTGCCCGGCGCCGTGCCATCACCACCACTGCTGCACCAGCACGGGAGGGCAGTGTATTCCTGGGCCTCGAGGGAAAGATGGTGAAGATACAGAGGCAGCAGGCAAAATCCACGATGGCCTGCCAACGCCAGCTCCTGCAGCACAACCTGCAGATGGGAGAAATGGTAAAGGGATTTCAGGCCTTCGTGGAATCGAACAAGGAGGTGGCAGCAGGGTTAGGCAGGCTAACCACTGCCATAACCCAGTTGTGTAGCAGAATGGAGGAGCAGGAGCTGGTGCGCAGGCGGGATGCCCGTGTACAGAACCGCTGCATGAGCCGCCTTGCTGCGGCGACGGCACAACTGTGCCAGCGCAGCGCAAACATGGAATCTAGCCTGAGTCAGAATACGGCAGAGCTCACAAGGGGGATGGCCCGGATCACCACTGCTATGGAGGCCATGATTATTTCGAACACAGCCTCCAATCCTGCCCTGGACCTGGGTGATGCTGGGGACAGCAGCAGCCGCAGCAGCCCGGCCAGCGCTGCGTCTGAGCCACGTAGGAGCACCAGGCGCTCCGCAGATGCTGCTGGTCATTCAGAGGGGGCTGAGGGACACCCCAGTGGGTCTAGCAAGCGGGCAAAGAAATAGCCTTGCAAGGGCGGGTGAGGCAACCTGAACCTTGGACTTTAGTTTTTTTTCCTATACACCATTTTTTGTTGCACATCAGTGCTGTAACTGTGTTGCAACAGTATTAAAATTTGTTTTTTCCCAACCACCATTTAGCTGTCTTTGCATCTGTACTCACTCAGAAATAGTTCTCAGTAATCTCCTCACGTCTGTATCTGCCATCACTTGGCGTACACACCCCAGCTGGCTGTGTCAGTGGCACAGCTTCGTCGTCGTCATGGTCCTCGTAGTCAGACAACTCCACCTCAGTGCCCTTCTTCACCGCAAGGTTGTGTAACATTGCACATACAGCTATGATCTTGCAGCAGGTGATGGGGGTATACTGCCTTGCACCTCCACTCTTGTGCAGGCATCTGAATCTACTTTTCCAGATGCCAAAGGTCCGTTCGACAACATTCCTTGTGCGTATGTGGGCCCGGTTATACCTCCTTTGGCTGGGTGTGGAGGGGTTGAGGTAGGGGGTGAGTATGAATGAGCGGAGGGCATATGCACTGTCGCCTGGAAGAGAAAGGGGTTCCATTACACACATGCATACATGTATTACACCTAGCTACTATGTGTTATGGGTGTCTGATGATGTGTCTCACCTAGGAGGTATCCTTCACCAAATTCGCCAGCCATCAGCCGTGCATAGATGCCGCTCTGTTGGAAAATATAGGAGTCATGGGTACTCCCTGGAAATTTTGCTACCAGGTCTGTGATGGTGCACTTCGCATTGCAGATCACCTGCACGTTGATGGTGTGTGTAGACTTCCGATTGCGGTATATGTATTCGGTGTCCGCTGGTGGGCAAATCGGAATGTGCGTGCCATCTATGCAACCAATGATTTGGGGAAATTGTGCCATCTGGTAGAAGTCAGCTTTAGTTTGTAGCAGTTCTGCGTGGGTTGCAGGGAAAGAGATGTATTGGTCCATCTTGTGTATCATGGCGTCAAGGAATGTGTGGAAGAACCTTGACAGGCTGCTCTGGCTCACCCCTCCTGCTGCTGCAACTCCACTTTGATAGCTGCCAGACGCTAGCAGGTGTAGGCTGCATAGCACCTGGATGTGCGCAGGGATGGTGTGTGCCCTTGGGGTGTGGTGGTCCAAGAATGGTTTGAGATCTGAGGTTCCGTGACGATTTGAACCCGTGTTTTCAATATTGTCGGAAATACATAATATTGGTATCAGGGAACCGCAAATGATCCATTTAGCATATCCTGGTGTTTTCGCTACGCTACGAGCAAGAGTACTCCTGTAACCAACACATTTCTGATCTACCCATGGCATCCATCTTAGATCATGGCAGCCATTTTGTGTTTCTTGCCCTCACATACGCAATAACCTCTGATCACTTCATTTCGATTAAGGACACGTAGCCTTAGCCGGAGATTCACCTCTCTAGTGACACGTGCACCTTAGACCAGAACACGCTGTAGCTGCATGACTCGACAAAGGCTGCCTCCTCTGCCCGAGGCCAGCCCTGCTGAACTGGTTCTCGTGTCCGTTGGCCTGATCACGATTAGGCGGCCGAAGCTGGTAGCCTTGCCCATTTACAACCCACAAACATCTCTTATCCTGCTTTTCTATCTTCTGCACCTGGCTCTGCTCCTTTCCTTCTGGGCCTTTATTGGGGGGAGGTAACGAAATTTACGATGAGGCGGTCCGGGTCCTGAATGAAAAGTTGACATGAGATTATGATGGAAAAGTGGGAACCTCTCATTCGTAATGTTGTATCATCAGATATTGTCGACGATTCCTGTGCAACGCCAAATATTTATTGTTTAGGACACAAAGGTTTGGGAATGTAGTAACATGTGAAGAATTTGCCCGAAGCCCAATTTTCAGTATATAAGGAGCAACCCTCTTTGTACAAATCGAACAGGCTCCTAGATACTGCCCATGCGTAGTTTCTGTGACTTCTGTGTCCCTGCAGTAATAAACCTTTGGTCTTTGACGCCACCATCGAGAAGCCCGTGTTTCTGTTTATTTGTGCACCAAGACAGGTGGAACTCCGGGGTCTTCGGGTGTTGTTCCCTTACACCTCTGGACGGAACCAAAAAGTCCAGAACTCCAATTGGCGCCCAACGTAGGGCGACGTCATTCGGTACCGGTCCAAAAGCCTGAAGAGTTCGAGAAGCTTCGTGTGAAGATTCCTGAGGGAGGCGCCCCACTTCATCGATCCCGGCATATCGCAAAAGTGGCCCGAAGTTCTCTTCCACGAGGGTTCCCGTTCAGGACGGCTCCAGTGGTCCGTTGCCTTGACCGTCGCCCTGTCTTGGACCCGAGGTGCAGTCCTTAGTACGGCGAAACGTGACGGGTTTCTCATTTGTGACGTCTTCAGTGCCTCAGTTAAGTATTTAGTGGTTGCTAGCTGGTTACTTCGTGAGGGTTGTTAAAATCCTTTTTGGTTCTTGGTTTGGTTTGGTTTCGTAAGATTATCACTGGTTGTTCTGGTTACGATAATCTATTTGGTTTAGTTTGGGTATCGATACATCAGTTCGTTTTTGGTAGGCCTAAGTTCTTGGTTCAGGTGCACATATCTGTTTTTTGTTTGTACTGTGTTCCGGATTGCAAAATGGTAAGTCGGAGAAACTGTATGTTGTCTTGTTTTGGTTGCAACAGTGATTCACGATTGGAGGACTCATGTCTGGTTCCTCCGATTGGGACTCCTCTATATGATCTTTACTGTAAGCATGGTGTGGGTCCTATATCGTATAATGAGGTTTGGGTCCGCTACACTGAAAAGGATGGTGTCCTTAGTTGGCCACTACATGGTAGTTTTGAACCCGAAATCCTTGATAATTTAGAAGCGAAATTGTTTAGGAAGAAAGCCCGGCCGGCAATGTTTGATTCTTTCCGTTACTGGCGAAAAGAATCTAAACAGAGAGAAATTAAAAGGTTGAAGAAAGAACAGAAAGAGCAAGAAGAGTTGACTTTAGAACAAGCGGCTAAACAGCTGCAAGTTAACGAGTCTGAGAAGGCCATAGAGGTGGCCATTAGAGAGCATAACTTAGCGATTGACAAGTGCTATCCTGCCTTGCCATCGAAAACAACTAAGATACTGGAGGACCCCGAAAACGATCCTCTGTTGTCTTACTTGTTACGGTCACCTCCACCGTATGCACAAGGTGCTACGGCTCCACCTGTACCAAATGTTCAATTGCCGGTTGCTGGACAACCTGGTATTCCTGCTCCTGCCCCTCAGAATCAAGCTCCTGTACCTCCTGTGGTCAATGTGAATGTTCCTACGGCACCTCCTCTTCCTGGGTTGCCGACTTCTTTACCTATACCTGTGTCGCTTACACCTACTGTTCCACAAACTATCTTCCTCGATACTCCTACTGTTCCGCTATCTATTCCAACTGCTACTGTGTTCTCTGCATCTGCCAGTATGTTGACTCCGCTCTCTGTTCGTCGAAGAATCACTGATTCTGTCTCTAACATTCTGTCTCCTCTCTATAAAACTTTAATTAAGACTCCTACTTCTGACTCTGTACAAAGACGTAGTCAGCTTCCAAGTACTGAGGAACGGGGAATATTAGATTCCACGGCTCTCAGATGGGTTTCGAAAAGTAGGAGATATAGCACGAGAGATGTACTAGATACATTTATGCAGTGGAATGAACCAACGCAACAATATGCTTTTGACGAGATGTGCTCTCTTTTACGTGAGGAACTAGAAGAAGATGACTCTGAATCAAATTTAGAAGACTTAATTAGGGTTCAGAAAGAGTTTGCTGCAGGAATGATAGTAGGTCAAAATATAAAAGAAGCGATGCAACTGATTTTAAGTTATAGAAATGATCCATCACTTCGTTCACCAAGAGACTTAGAGAAAAGTAAGACGAAGCTGAATCGCCAATATCCAATGAGGGAGGTTCCTCCAATTTGGCGTGATGCTGTGCAAGCTGATTTGGCGAATGGTATTGCAGCCGCTCCGGCCCAATTCCAAAGAGTGTGGATACACATTCCGTGGAAGCGAGCTGAAGTATTAGCAGTGAAGCAGGCCTTGCCAGATCCGCGTAAGAATCCTGCTGGGTATTATAAGGAATTAGCACAAACAGTTGAGGCCTGTGTAATGAATCTGGCGGACATCGACATGTTATTTGGGAATGTAGTTCCACAACCAATTTGGGCTAAAATACGTAAAGAGAATCATCCAGTTGCCCTAGGTGGTGATTGGGCAGCTATCATTGCAGCGGATGGTCAGCAAATAGGTGGTTCCAAACCCGAACCTCTAATTGCTAATCTTCCAGGTAGGATAATTGACTTAATGAAGACTCTGATGCCCGCATTGCGTGTTAATTGGGACAAGTTGTCCGCATGCAGGCAGAAGAAAGACGAAAGTGTCTCCGACTTTTTCACGAGGTTCGAAGAGACTTTTGTAGATCATAGTGGTCAGGATATGAGCACAGAAGGAGGACAGAGACTGTTTGTCGATAAATTCGTACATAATTTGTCACCTGAGTTATGCAATAAATTAAAGGATTCCGAGAGTGCGTGGGCTGTCTCTACAACTGCGCAAATACTTGCAACTGCACAGTATTATGAAAATAGGGATAAAGAGGAGAAAGAGAAATCAGATAAGAAAACGAAAGATTTAAAGACTAAAGTTCTCTTGCAACAGGCGTATCCGCCTCGCATGAATCAGACTAATACGCAGCAAGGATCATATCAAAGGACAGATTATAGTTCACCGAGACCTCAATATCAGTGGAACCAGTGTGCGTACTGTAAGAAAGAGGGTCATTACAAGAATGAGTGTCCAGTTTTAGCGCAAAATAATGCAGCAGCAGCTCAGAGAGGTCGTGGTGGTTTTGTGCAAAATTCTAGAGGTCGAGGACGAGGTGCTATGCCTCCACAGACGAACGACCGCCCTTCCAATCACTTTGATCAACGAAATGGACAGTCTGCTCAGCAAAATAGATCTCAACAGTATCATGTTGAAGACTATTGTGAAGTGGATGAGGGATTTCAGCAAAATGGGTACTAGGACAGCCATGGACAGAGAGAGGGAGTAGTATCAGTTCCAGTGGATCAGAGTGGGCCTTATGTCGCAGTAGCAACATCAGGTGTAGTCGAACCGTTTCTGTTGGATACTGGTGCAGCAAAAAGTTCTATCATTCATGCGAAACTCCCTGGCGCACCTTTGTCCGGCTCAACAAATGTTTCTGTAGGTTTTTCAGGCGCCCCTGTTTACGACCCCATATCTGGTCCTTTGTCTATTTCTGTTGGACCGTGTCAATTGAAAGCACCTCTGATTTTGACGACAGGTTGTAATGAAAATCTGCTTGGTTTAGACTTGTTAAAACGACTATATTTATTTATTTATTTATTTATTTATTTAGCATACTTATAGAGCGCAAACCTGTCACCCAGAGGGCATCCTGGCGCTATATGCGACACTGTACTGTTCTCCGGAAGGAGTACAGCTTACATTGGGTAAAAGAATCACCTCTCCGAAGTATTTGTCAATGGATGCACTCCCGCCAGAGCTGCGTTCACTCCCTGATACTCTTTGGGCGACTGGTCCTAACGATGTAGGCCTTTTAGAAATACCACCATATGTAGTCACTTTGAAAGCAAATGTAAAATTTCCACGAATTCCTCAATACAAAATATCTAGTGAAGGTGAACGTGCACTTTTATTGATTGTACAAGATTTGATTAAGAAGGGTGTGGTTGAAGAAACTAGAGGAAATGTCTGTAACAGTCCTGTATTACCGATTTTGAAACGAACTGATCCTACAAAGCCTCCAGTGTATAGGTTTGTCATTGACCTCAGAGAAGTTAATAAGATTGTGGTCCCGCAGTTTCCTGTAGTTCCAGATATTACTGCCTTGTTAACATTGATTCCTGCTACAGCCACATGGTTTTCAGTCATCGACTTGAAGAATGCCTTTTTCAGCATTCCGATAGCTGAAGAAAGCAGAGATATTTTCGGTTTCTGTCTAGGAGGTCGAAGCTTCAGGTTCAAACGCGCTCCACAAGGCTATTGTGAGAGTCCATCCATATACAGTCAGGCATTAAAAAGTCAGTTAGATTCTTTTGTACTTCCTCAAGGTTCTGCTCTAGTGCAGTATGTAGACGATCTTCTAGTGGCTGCCGATGACAAGGAAACTTGCAAAGCAGCTACGATTTTGTTATTGCATCATTTGTCTAATTTGAATCATAAGGTATCACCTTCGAAAATGCAATACTGCTGCCAAGAAGTGACCTACCTAGGTCATCTCTTGTCAAAGGAGGGAAGGAAGTTGACCCCAGAGAGAATAAAAGCAATTACGCAGATGAGTGTTCCTCGCACACAGAGAGAAGTGCGTGCCTTTTTAGGTATTACCTCTTACTGTAGGCAGTGGATCCTAAATTTTTCTCTTTTAGCAAAACCGTTGGTAGCTTTGACTGGGAAAAATGTTCCGAGTCCGGTGCCATGGTCTGATGAATGTCAGGAGAGTTTTTCTGAGTTACGAAAAGCATTGTGGGCACACCTGATTACAGCAAGCCATTCACGCTCTATGTTCACGAGAGAGAAGGTTGTGCGTTGAGTGTTCTGACACAGAAATTTGGTGATAAACAACGCCCTTGCGCGTATTTTTCATCAACATTAGATCCGGTAGCCAGAGCGTTACCTAGTTGTTTGAGAGCTACAGCAGCAGCTGCGGCTTCCATTCGACAATCTGCTGGTTTGGTGATGAACAACATGCTAGTGGTCATGGTTCCTCATGCTGTGGATACACTCATGAACAGAACTAAGACACAATACCTTACCAGTGCGAGATTATCTGGCTACGAGCTGACACTGCTAGCAAGTCATATTCAGATCAAAAGATGCAATGTATTGAATCCAGCAACATTGTTGCCGACTAATCAAGAGTCGAGTGATTCCGAGCCCCATGATTGCTGTTTTAGAACCGAGGAAGAGACAAAAGGACGAATTGATTTAAAAGACACCCCATTGTCAGATCCAGATGGCACGTTGTATGTTGATGGGTCATGCTTGAAATTGGAGAATGGTGATGTGACTACTGCCTATGCGGTAACGACTTTGAGAACGATTGTGGAGACTGCAAGAGTGAGTCAGAATTCTGCCCAAGCTGCAGAATTAATAGCTCTAACAAGAGCGTGTGTCTTAGCTAAGGGAAAGAGAGTGAATGTGTTTACAGATAGTCAGTACGCATTTGGCGTGGCCCATAGTTTTGGCCGTTTGTGGAGAGAAAGAGGTTTCATTACGTCCCATGGGACTAAGATTCAACATGGTCAGCTAGTTAACGACTTGTTGGAATCTCTAACCTTGCCGACTGAAGTTGCGATCGTGAAGTGCAGTGCTCATAGAGCAATCACGGATGATGTTGGTCGTGGGAATGCTTTTGCTGATGAGACCGCTAAACAGACAGCTAGAGACATGATGAGTAGAATGTATGTTGCTACGTCTGCAAGATGGATTTCCGAGTCTGGAATGTGTGAGGATACAGTGGAAAGTGTGAAAGAGATTCAGAAAGAGGCAACTGAGGAGGAAAAACGTGTATGGAGAGAAAGTACGGGCAAGTTGGATTCGAGTGGGTGTTGGATTGATTTGTCAGAACAACAGCGTTGGATGTTGCCTGATGCGTATGTGCTTGCAGTGGTGACAATGGCGCATGGAGTAGCGCATATAAGTTCTAAAGGAATCTGTAAGATGTTGGCTCCGGTCTGGAAGAATGATGGGATCAGTAAATGTGCAGAGAGAGTAGTGAAAAATTGTATGGTATGCCTGATGCATAATCCTGGCAAGGGAACTCCAACTCCTGCTGGTCACTTCGCTCCACCTTCCTGCCCCTTTGAAGTGATTCAGTTAGATTTCATACACATGGATCGCTGTAATAATTTAAAATACGTTCTGGTGGTAGTCTGTGCTTTTTCCAGATGGATCGAAGCATATCCACTAAAGGACAATACTGCCCTATCAACTGCCAAAATTCTTCTCAAAGAATATTTCCCTAGGTATGGAATGCCACGGATTGTATGGTCAGATAACGGAAGTGAGTTTATAGGGAAAGTTATGCAGAGTGTGTGTGCCGGTTTGGGCATCAAACAGAAGTTTCATAGTGCAAACCATCCCCAGTCTGCTGGTTTAGTTGAGGGTTACAATGGCACCCTCAAACTAAAACTAGCTAAAATACAGGCATCCACGGGTTTATCCTGGCCAGACGCACTACCCTTGGCTTTGTTATCAACGAGAGCAACTGTACATTCTAGAGTAGGGCTTAGTCCCTACGAAATTGTTTTTGGCCGCCCGGCAAATGTTTGGGGTGTGCCTAGGCCAAAGGAGTTCTGTTCTCTGGAATATCCTATGTTGATCGATTACCTTTACGACTTGACTGCTAAATTGAGTCTTATTCACCAACAGGTTTTCGATGCATTGCCAAAGTCACCGGAGAGTCCAGGGCATCAGCTGAAACCCGGCGACCACGTTGTGGTCAGAAATTTCGCGAGGACGAAGAACCTTCAACCAAGATTCGTTGGCCCCTTCCAAGTGTTGCTTGCGACAAGAACCGCTGTTCGTGTAGCTGGTCGCAAGCACTGGGTACATGCGTCCCATGTCAAACGTGTGCCTCTACCACTTCCTTACGACGACTGGGTGAAGAAGGGAATTGGTGCCTCCGAATTTGAACAAACGCCAAAGTTCATCCCTTTCAGTGATGCCGAATTGATTACCGACACTCCGAACTCTGACTCTCCTCCTGAAAAGACTCCTTTGAACTCTGAACATTTGTCCTCTGCATCAGAAAAAACTCTGTCATCTGCGAACCTGAACACTGCAACAGCTACTAGTGATACGTTATTTGCCGATCAAACAGTTCCTGCAAAGCAAAGATACAACCTACGACCTCGTAATATGGACAAATAAAGCAGGCAACTGCCTTTTGTGATATTTTGAAATTTTGAACTTTTGCCTTCAGCCAGGAAGTTTGCTATTGTTTTATTGTTTTTAAAATTGCCTTGCCGTCTGGGTAGCCGTAGGGTCGTGGCTGTGTGCCTAGTTGAATCTGCGGGGGTCTGACATAAGGTCGATCTTTCTGTTGGTTCTGGGAACTCCCAGGGCTAATAGAGGCATTTTCATCTACGTACACATCATCAGTGGTCGCGAGCGGATTGTAGAAGATGGAGCTTCCTGCGCTGCAACGAGAAAATTTAATTTATGTTCGCAGAAACAGACTTTACAGAATTCTTCACAGCAAATGCTTTTTGATACAATGTGCCATTACATTTTTGATTGTTTTGATAACGTTGGTGGGTGGGATCGTCTTTGGTATGAGTTTGATTTTTGTACTAGTAACTACAGTACCTCCCCTTGATCCTGCTACTTCTACTGTTTCTTCCATACACTCTTTTCACTCGTTTCCTGAACATGAGCAAGCTCGACGCTCTGAATTCATCAATAACACTTTTGTACAGCTCTTGCACCAACACCAACTAGTAGTTAACACTACAGACTGCTGGGTGTGTGGCTTGATACCCCACACTATGGATAAAGGCATTCCCTATCTGGTTTTGCCTTTCAGCTATAATGGATCATTTCAGGCCTTTCAAACCATCTTTGCTTATGCCCTTGAAACCTATCCTCCGCGTCCACCACGTTCCACTAAATATAACTCTGCCAACAAAGCTTTAGTCCAGGGAATTATTGACATGATCAAGGACGTCAATAATACTCCATCCTACCCTAGAGACGAATTGCGAGTATATTTGAGTTGGAATTCTTCAGAGTATCGCCTTAGTTTGGGAGAAAGCAAGCGTAAAAGCTCAACTCCAATCTGGGTCGTACCTCACCGGGGTCAGGTCTGTTTGCAAGGAAATGGGAGAAATCCGAGAGCTCAGCTAGGGAGGAGTGAGTGCGTAGAGACTTACGTGTTTCCGTCTAACTCTTCCCCTGCTTTTCTTACTGCTAGGGGTACCTACTTCATCTGTCGAGACAGGGCATATACATGGTTGCCTGCTGACTTTTCAGGATCATGTTATATTGCTCGATTATTGCCTCCAACATACACTGCTTCATCTGACTACCACAAGACCAGAGTAGCAAGAGGTGTCTTCAGCAAGGAAGATACCGCTGGTCAGGAAGCTGGAGACTTCTTCAAAGGTTTCCTTCCATTCTGGGGGCCTATGGCCAATAGTAGAAGCATACGTCAGCTAAAACGGGTAGTTGAATCTACTATTACCGAAACTGTTGGTGCCCTTAGCAATTTGACAGCTGAGCTTCAGGCGGATAGACTCATGACGTTGCAGAACCGTATGGTTCTAGACGTAATACTTGCAGATCGAGGTGGGGTATGCAGAATGATCCAATCGAGCTGCTGTGTCTTTATTCCCAATAACGCTCCAACAGTCTATGAGGCGATCTCTAAGCTACACAAGATTTCCGACTCTATACACGTAGACAAGGGAAACTGGTCCTTCAAGGAGTGGTTTTGGACTCTGATCTCAGCGTGGGGATGGAAGGTTCTGATGGTCATTGGTGTCATCTTAGTATTCCTATTCTCATGCTGCCTGATTATCCAGTGTGGTCCAGCTCTGTGTAGTCTTTGTGCTGCAACCTGTTTCAGAAAACCACCTGCGTTTGGAGAAAAGGCGCGAGAAAGGATGATGATACAACAGCATGTCACTGACCTGATGAGCATAGAATTAGACTCTGACATAGACTGAGTAATTGCCTATGTAAGGGCAAAAGGAGGGTCTGAGGTTCCGTGACGATTTGAACCCGTGTTTTCAATATTGTCGGAAATACATAATATTGGTATCAGGGAACCGCAAATTATCCATTTAGCATATCCTGGTGTTTTCGCTACGCTACGAGCAAGAGTACTCCTGTAACCAACACATTTCTGATCTACCCATGGCATCCATCTTAGATCATGGCAGCCATTTTGTGTTTCTTGCCCTCACATACGCAATAACCTCTGATCACTTCATTTCGATTAAGGACACGTAGCCTTAGCCGGAGATTCACCTCTCTAGTGACACGTGCACCTTAGACCAGAACACGCTGTAGCTGCATGACTCGACAAAGGCTGCCTCCTCTGCCCGAGGCCAGCCCTGCTGAACTGGTTCTCGTGTCCGTTGGCCTGATCACGATTAGGCGGCCGAAGCTGGTAGCCTTGCCCATTTACAACCCACAAACATCTCTTATCCTGCTTTTCTATCTTCTGCACCTGGCTCTGCTCCTTTCCTTCTGGGCCTTTATTGGGGGGAGGTAACGAAATTTACGATGAGGCGGTCCGGGTCCTGAATGAAAAGTTGACATGAGATTATGATGGAAAAGTGGGAACCTCTCATTCGTAATGTTGTATCATCAGATATTGTCGACGATTCCTGTGCAACGCCAAATATTTATTGTTTAGGACACAAAGGTTTGGGAATGTAGTAACATGTGAAGAATTTGCCCGAAGCCCAATTTTCAGTATATAAGGAGCAACCCTCTTTGTACAAATCGAACAGGCTCCTAGATACTGCCCATGCGTAGTTTCTGTGACTTCTGTGTCCCTGCAGTAATAAACCTTTGGTCTTTGACGCCACCATCGAGAAGCCCGTGTTTCTGTTTATTTGTGCACCAAGACAGGTGGAACTCCGGGGTCTTCGGGTGTTGTTCCCTGACACCTCTGGACGGAACCAAAAAGTCCAGAACTCCAGATCCCTGATGAGCTCAAGTATGGTGTCAGAGTCCAGCCTGTATCTCTGTAGTATCTCTGCCTCTGTGAGCATGAACAGGGTTATCCTCTGTCTGTAGACCTGTTCATTTCTTAGCCATTCCCTCTGTCCTTCCTGCTGTAGCCGTAGCCGCCTCGCAATGACATAAAAAGCTGCCATCCTGCAAGTTGCAATGCATTTTGGGACTGTGTTGGACAGGCCACATGAAGGGCCGCTCTCCCCCGGCCCAACCAGGCCTGAGCCCAGTCCCGCAAGTACCACACACCACCATTGCACGTCCTCCGTCCCCTCAGGGACCCCTGCCCTCGAGCCTGCCGACCTCGTGGGTCCGATCCACTGCCGGCCCACGCGCCCAGCCTGGGGCGCCATCTTGGACACTCCACCACGAGGCCGCCTGGCCCCCGATCGACCTCAACCCTGGGCCTGGCCCGGCCTCAGACATTCCGGCACCACCCTCCACCCAGGAGGTGAGCTGGCTACTTGGCAAGTCAATGGGAGAAAGAGGTGCCGATGGCTCTCCCCCACCAAGTGCCGCTCGCCCATCGCCTCCCCGGGCGCTGGCTCCACCCCCCTGCTGGGTGTCTGGACTCCCCCATCCCGGACCTCCCGACCTCCAAGTGCGAGGGTCCGGACATCAAAGCACGCCAGCCCTATAACTGGGGCAGCTCCAGAGCAGGAGGGCAGTTGTATCTTGGAGTCGAGAGACGTAAAGAGGAACTCATCCTGGACGGACTACTGGCGCTGCCATAGCTCTGTCCTGTGCACCATCGTCCTGCCTGTTGGCGCTGCCACAGCCGTCGTAACCTTCATCCTTCATCGTCGTCGGGATCTGCTGGCGTGGCCGCGGACCGTTGTAACCGTCATCTTCTACCGGGACCTGCAGGCTCCGCCGCGGACCGTCGTCCTTCCTTCATCCATCTCGGGACCTGCTTGGCTCCTCCACGGCCCGATCATCTAGAACGCCGAGCTCGAGGATTGAGAGCTATTTTGTACTCATTGGTAACTAAGACTGTCCCGCTACCCCTTTCCTAAACCAGAGACTAGAACCGAGGGGACCCCTGAGTCCAGACCTCCTTGTATCCATCATCGTAACCTAAGAATTGCATATAAAGTCTCGTTAACCTTCAACCTTGTGTGGTGTCCGTCTGTGGGGGGGAAGTTACTTATCTGTACAGTCGTTGGAGACGGCTCTCCCTGGAGACCTCTCCCCGTAACCTCGGCCGACCCTCCCGGTCCGTCTAACATTGGTGGCCAGCGGCGCGATCCGAATCACCGCATAAACGTACAGAGAGTAGCTCACCCCACGACGAAGTCACAATGACCACGAAAGAGAGCGGATCAACCGAGAAATTCCAAATGGAGAAATTGGAGGAGTACAACCATCGTGAACTTAAACAATTCTGCATCGAACTGGGTATCGCTACCACCGGACTGAGTACCAAGGACGATTTTAAGCATGCCCTAGAATCTTGGGCAGAAACCGGGGCTGCCGGAACCCCTGATCAAAGCACCGTAGAAAAAACGACCACGGCCCCGGAAGGGCAAAGAACGGGTCTCTCGCAAGACGAGATCCAGGAAAGAGAAAGGACCCGACTACACGAACTAGAAATGGCCCGACTTAAAATGGACGTTGAACTTAAGTTGGCCGAACAAAAAATCAACTTAGAGCACCTGCGTCTCCGAGAAGAAAGAGAGGAGAAACAGAGACAAAGGGAGCTCGAGGAAAAGAAACTAGCGTACGAACACGAACGAAACCTAGCCGAGATCAACCTACGCAAGCAGGATAAAGAAGCAGGGGTGCCCGAGCGACCCCCCACCTCAGGGGCCACAGACAAAAAGGTACACATCCCCAAGGATGTTGTCCGAGAATACTTCAGAGAGGACGACATCCAGCAATGGTTTAAAGCCTATGAAATCGCTATGACTGCACACCGGATCGATAGAAGCGACTGGGGAGCCGGTCTCTGGGGAAGATTCCTCAATGAGGGCCGCGACACCCTACTACAGCTCCCGGACCACCAGATGACCTCCTACGACCATATGAAAGCGGCCCTCCTCACCCGCTATGGTCTCACACCCGAGATGTACCGTCAGAGGTTCCGAGACTGCACCCGCATCCCGGGTACAACTTGGGTGGACTATGTAACATACTTTAGCCGAGCCTTCGAGGGCTGGATCCGAGGAAGCAACGTCACGACCTACGAGCAACTATTTAACCTGATGGTATGGGAGCATCTGTCGAACAATTGCTTCATTGAACTCCGCCAACACCTCCTCGACAGCAAGTTAACGGATCCCCGGCAGCTCGCAGCCGAAGCTGACCGGTGGGAGATCACCAGAGTGGGCCGGAATGGGTCCTACGAACAGAACCGGAACAACAATGGTCAGCACCGACCCAGAGGAGGAGGAGGGGGCCAAGGGCGAGGAAGAGACAACGCCCCGGTCGCCCCCGCTACCAACACCACCCCCCCGGCCAACCGGGGCAGCACCCCAGCGCGACCGGGGTACAGAGCCAATGTCACGTGTCACCGATGTCAACGAGTCGGCCACTATGCGAACGACCCAAACTGCCCGCAGTACCAGAGCCCAAGACCCCGCCAAGTGGCCGCTGCAGCCCTAGGGGAAGAACAGATCTCCGAGGAACAGGAAGAGTACGAACAAGAGCATCAAGAGTGGGAGCCAGCCGCCATGACTCTAGCCTGCTTAGGGGGGAAAGACATGGTCCCGCGGGTCCCCCTACCCGCTAACACCCAGAAGTACAGCCAATGGGTGAGCCTCAATGGACACCAGGCCGAAGCCCTTCGTGACACCGGGGCCAGTGTAACAGCCGTCCGCTGTCACCTGGTGGCCCCAGAACAGTATCTACCGAACATTCTCTGCCCTGTACGATCAGCCGATAACTCGGAGAGCCTGTGTCGGATGGCCTGCGTCCCCTTCGAATGGGGGGGGGTCTCCGGCATGTTGAAAGTGACGGTCCGAGACGATGCCCCCGTAGACTGCCTCCTGGGCAATGACCTGGAAAGCTCTCCGTGGGCCGCCGTGGAGCGAAAGGAACACCTGGGGATGTTGGGCGTCCCAGACTGGGCGTGCGTCACCACCCGTTCCATGGCCGCCCGTGCCAACCACCAGCCAGAAGAACCCGAATGGCCGGCGCCACCGCCTCCGGTCGCCCCGGCCGAAAACACCGACCGTAACATTCCCGCCGAACCAGCTCAACCTACCGACCTCGCTAACCTCGACCAGTGGCCTCAAGAAGGGGGGCCCACGCAAGAACAATTTCGCAAAGAACAGAAGACCTGTCCCTCCCTCGAGGGACTCCGCCAGCAAGCGCTCGCCCAAAGCGCAGGGGATACCCCCGGAACTCATTGGGTCTACTGGGACAATGATCTGCTGTACAGCGAGCAAAGAATCGCCGAGCTGGGGAGCAACCGAGTACTAGTGGTACCCCTCCGTTTCAGAGACTTCCTGTTAAACCTGGCCCACGATGTCCCCCTGGCAGGACATCTGGGACAAGATAAAACCTACAGTCGCCTAGTGACCCACTTCTTCTGGCCCAAAATGAGAAACGATGTGCACCAGCATTGCCGATCTTGCCCCACGTGCCAAGCCAGTGGGAAGAGCGGCCGCAAACTAAAGGCTCCCCTGCAACCTTTTCCCGTGGTCACTACCCCGTTTGAGAGAGTCGGAATAGACATTGTGGGGCCCTTGGACCCACGCACAAAACAAGGCCATCGATTCATCCTGGTGCTAGTGGACCACGCCACCCGCTACCCTGAGGCTGTTCCTCTGCGAACTGTGACAGCCCCGGTGGTCGGCCGGGCCCTGATGGGGATCTTCTCCCGTGTGGGCTTCCCCCGAGAAGTCGTCAGCGACAGAGGCACGAACTTTATTTCCAAATACATGAAGTCCCTCTGGCAACAGTGCGGGGTCACCTACAGATTCACAACCCCCTATCACCCTCAAGGGAACGGACTCGTTGAGCGGTTCAACCGCACGCTAAAGGGAATGATCGGGGGGTTGGAAGAGCCCCTCCGTCGCCAGTGGGATGTGCTGCTGCCGTGCCTCCTCTTCGCGTATCGAGAAGTCCCCCAGAAATCCCTGGGCTTCAGCCCATTTGAACTGCTATATGGACACCCAGTGCGAGGGCCGCTCAGTCTCGTCAAAGAAGGCTGGGAGATGCCTCCGCTAAAGAACCCTCCAGATGTCTTCCGGTACCTCCTCACCCTCCGCAACCAGACCCGGCGGTTCAGAGAACTAGCGAAGGCCAACCTAGAGGCCAGTCAAGAGGACATGAAAAAATGGTATGACCAGAATGCCTCATCCATTGAATTCGAACCTGGCCAACAGGTATGGGTGATGTCCCCCACTGAGCCATGCGCCCTGCAAGACAAATGGACGGGGCCCTTCAAAGTAATAGAGCGCAAGGGTCCTGCCACTTATCTCATCGACATGGAATCCTCCCGGAACCCTCTCCGGGTCCTCCACGCTAACAGACTAAAGCCCCACTTTGTGCGAACAGAGCTCAGCCTCCTGATGGCCACAGACACTGGGGTTGAAGAAGACTCCGAGCCTCTCCCTGACCTCCTACGGACTCAAGAGCAAGACGGCTCCGTGGATGGGGTCCGGCTCTCAGAGGCCCTCACCAGAGAACAACGCCAGGAGTGTCAAGCCCTCCTATCACAGTTCGCCAGCCTGTTCTCCCTCACCCCGGGTGTCACTTCCTGGTGTGTGCACGATGTGGATACCGGGGACAGCCCCCCTATCCGCCACCGGGCCTACCGCGTGCCAGACCGAGTACGGGCCTGCATCCAGGAAGAAATAGCCAAGATGCTCACGATCGGGGTCATCGAGCCCTCAGACAGTCCCTGGGCCAGCCCTGTCGTACTGGTCCCCAAGGCAGCGGCCCCCGGCACCACCCCAGAACTCCGGTTCTGCGTCGACTACCGGGGCTTGAATGCGGTCACCAGAACAGACGCGCATCCCATCCCCCGGGCAGATGAACTAGTCGACCGAATGGGAGCTGCCCGCTACCTCAGCATCTTCGACCTGACAGCCGGCTATTGGCAGATCGGCCTCACACCCCGGGCGCAAGAACGTTCTGCCTTCTCCACCCCCGATGGCCATTACCATTTCACGGTCATGCCCTTCGGCATGAAGAATGCCCCAGCAACATTCCAACGGCTCGTCAATCAGGTCCTGGCGGGGCTCGAAGGATTCAGCGCCGCCTACCTAGACGACATCGCTGTATACAGCCACCATTGGACCGAGCACCTCCACCACCTCCGAGCAGTGCTGCAAGCCCTTCAGCGAGCTGGCCTCACGATCAAGGCCAGCAAGTGTCAAATTGGGCAAGGGTCTGTAACCTACCTCGGACACCAGGTGGGAAGCGGCCTAGTGGCCCCGCTACAGCTGAAAATTGCCGCCATCCAGGCCTGGCAGCCCCCCATCACCCAAACCGAGGTACGAGCCTTCCTGGGCCTCACGGGCTACTACCGAAGGTTCGTAAAAGACTATGGTACCATAGTGGGGCCCCTCACAGAACTCACGTCAAAGAACCAGCCCAAGAAAGTCACCTGGACCCCAGAGTGTCAAACTGCATTTGAACAATTAAAGGCCGCCATGTGTTCCGCCCCTGTGCTCCAGGCCCCAGACTACAGCCGGGAGTTCGTCGTCCAGACGGACGCCTCCGACCAGGGCATTGGGGCAGTCCTGTCTCAAGTGAACACCGAAGGCCTTGATCAACCGGTGGCCTTCATCAGCCGGAGACTCCTACCACGGGAGCAACGCTGGAGCACCATAGAGAGGGAAGCCTTCGCTGTGGTATGGGCCCTCAAGAAGCTCCGGCCCTACCTTTTCGGCACCCACTTTCGGGTGCAGACCGACCACCGACCCCTGCAATGGCTGATGCATATGCGGGGGGAGAACCCAAAGTTGCTACGCTGGTCCATCTCCTTGCAAGGTATGGACTTCACAGTCGAACACCGGCCTGGGCCAGATCACGCCAACGCGGATGGCCTGTCCCGGTTTTTCCGCCTCGACGAGGAGAGTCCCCAAGAGGATGGGTAACTCTCCCCGCCTTCAGCTGGGGGGGACGCATGTTGGACAGGCCACATGAAGGGCCGCTCTCCCCCGGCCCAACCAGGCCTGAGCCCAGTCCCGCAAGTACCACACACCACCATTGCACGTCCTCCGTCCCCTCAGGGACCCCTGCCCTCGAGCCTGCCGACCTCGTGGGTCCGATCCACTGCCGGCCCACGCGCCCAGCCTGGGGCGCCATCTTGGACACTCCACCACGAGGCCGCCTGGCCCCCGATCGACCTCAACCCTGGGCCTGGCCCGGCCTCAGACATTCCGGCACCACCCTCCACCCAGGAGGTGAGCGGGCTACTTGGCAAGTCAATGGGAGAAAGAGGTGCCGATGGCTCTCCCCCACCAAGTGCCGCTCGCCCATCGCCTCCCCGGGCGCTGGCTCCACCCCCCTGCTGGGTGTCTGGACTCCCCCATCCCGGACCTCCCGACCTCCAAGTGCGAGGGTCCGGACATCAAAGCACGCCAGCCCTATAACTGGGGCAGCTCCAGAGCAGGAGGGCAGTTGTATCTTGGAGTCGAGAGACGTAAAGAGGAACTCATCCTGGACGGACTACTGGCGCTGCCATAGCTCTGTCCTGTGCACCATCGTCCTGCCTGTTGGCGCTGCCACAGCCGTCGTAACCTTCATCCTTCATCGTCGTCGGGATCTGCTGGCGTGGCCGCGGACCGTTGTAACCGTCATCTTCTACCGGGACCTGCAGGCTCCGCCGCGGACCGTCGTCCTTCCTTCATCCATCTCGGGACCTGCTTGGCTCCTCCACGGCCCGATCATCTAGAACGCCGAGCTCGAGGATTGAGAGCTATTTTGTACTCATTGGTAACTAAGACTGTCCCGCTACCCCTTTCCTAAACCAGAGACTAGAACCGAGGGGACCCCTGAGTCCAGACCTCCTTGTATCCATCATCGTAACCTAAGAATTGCATATAAAGTCTCGTTAACCTTCAACCTTGTGTGGTGTCCGTCTGTGGGGGGGAAGTTACTTATCTGTACAGTCGTTGGAGACGGCTCTCCCTGGAGACCTCTCCCCGTAACCTCGGCCGACCCTCCCGGTCCGTCTAACAGACTGTTTATATGGGTTGGAGTTGGTTACCACCTGATTGGAATCCATGGTAAATACCGAGTGAATTCTACCGATTTTGAGCCGATTTCGGTGTTTCTGTGCCTCCCTACATCTCCCCATCTGTCGGAATCGGGGAATTTCCCGATCGGCGATGCATACGAATCGGTATGTTTTCCGATTCGGCTCATGTCCGAATCGGTCTATCTACCGATTCGGTACATGGACCGAATCGGTCCATGTACCGATTCGGTGTCACTACCGATTCGGTACATGGACCGAATCGGTAATTTTCTGATTCGGTGTCACTACCGATTCGGTACATGGACCGAATCGGTAATTTTCCGATTCGGTGTCACTACCGATTCGGTACATGGACCGAATCGGTAATTTTCCGATTCGGTGTCACTACCGATTCGGTACATGGACCGATTCGGTGTTTGCATCCGATTCGGTGTTTTACCGATTCGTTACATATCCGATTTTCGGTATGTACGTATCGGATTCTTTCCCATTCGGTACTCATTCCGAATCGGAATTCACTCCGATTATGTATGTTTTTTGTTCCCTACATCTCGATGGCTGTTTACCGATCGGTAAGGGCCAAAAATCGGTATTTTCGGCCGTTACCGATCGGTAACGGCCTACCTACAGTGGGCCCTTAGAGCCAAGCTTGGCCATTTGCTTGGCTGTCACTGTTAATGTGTCGGCTCGCCCACCTCTAGGCTGTGCTGACACAAATGAGCTATTCATTAAAGGCCTCATTAGCTGGAATCAAGTGAAGCAGCTAGAGAGCGGTGAGGGTCTCCCTTTCTTTTATTTCCCTAATCAGGAGTCTCTTTTGTAGCAAGAGGCTTTTCTGAAGGCCCCAGGACTGATTCAAATCTTGGCAAAAAGCTCAAAATCGGGCAGTGTAGATACAGACAGTGTGTAATCCGTCTGGGTGGCAACTCTAAAGTGAAGAGCATAAAGGAACAGCCTGCTCTTCCTGGTCGGCAGAAGCCACCTAGCTTAATTATTTGTACTAATGCACCTTAAATATAGGATTATCCCTCTGCCAGTGGCTAGAACAGGTGTTAAACACTGGAAGTTAGGAGTAGGTCTGTACCGTCCTTTATCGCCCCTTGATCGTTCAATTGTCTTCAAAAGAGTGCTCATCATTCCAATGTTCTAATATAACATTACATCCCTCTGCAAGTGGCTATACCAGGTGTTAAACATTGGAAGGTAAGCGCATGTCTGTACCAACCTTTATAGGCCCTCGACCGCTCTATTGTCTTCAATGGAGCTCTCAATATTCCAGTGTTCAAATCTATTATATTAGGTATTTATACACTCGACCTGAAGGTATGGGGCGCTTTTCATGAGCACCAGCTACATTACATGATTTCACATTCAATTTTTAGGCACTGGCAGATAAAGTAATTTGCCCAGAATCACAGGATGTTGAGTTGACGCCAAGACTTGAACCAAGTTCCAAAGTCGGCAGCTCTGGCCGTGAGGCTGCATCCCCTAATATAATGTAGGAGCAGGGTTGATTTGGCCTATAAAGACCACCTGCCTCGTCACTGTTTTCAATGGAGCTCTCAACATTCTAGTGTTCTAATACAGCACTACAGCTCTCTGACATGAGCTCTCAACATTCCAGTGTTCTAAAAAAGCATTACAGCCCTCTCCACGGAGCTCTCAACATTCCAGTGTTCTAATATAGCATTATGGACCTCTGCCAGGAGCTCTCAACATTCCAGTGTTCTAATATAGCATTATGGCCCTCTGCCAGAAGGTCTCAACATTCCAGTGTTCTAATATAGCATTACAGCCCTCTGCCTGGAGCTCTCAACATTCCAGTGTTCTTATATAGCATTATGGCCCTCTGTCAGGAGCTCTCAACATTCCAGTGTTCTAATATAGCATAATGGACCTAGCTGTCATCATTCCAGTGTTGTAATGTAGCATTACAGCCCTCTGCCAGGAGCTTTGTACATTCCAGTGTTTTAATATAGCGTTACAGACCTCTGCTAGGAGCTCTCATCATTCCAGTGTTCTAATATAGCATTATGGCCCGAGCTCTCATCATTCCTGTGTCCTAACATAGCATTACAGCCCTCTGCAGGAGCTCTCAACATTCCAGTGTTCTAATGTAGCATTACCCCCTGCTAGTGGCTATACCAGGCATTAAACATCAGAATTTAGGAGCAAGTCTGTACCAGTCTCTGACTTGAATCGAGCTCTCAGCAGCTCAAACTGCTTTTATATACATCTCTGTGAGTCCACTCTGTGTCCTGGTGTATGATACATCTGTGTGCGTACAATATGTGTCACATGTGTATGATGCATCTGTGAGCGACCACTATGTGTCCCATGTATATGATGCATCTGTGTGTGTCCACTGTGTGCCCTGTGTGTGATGCATCTGTGTGTGTCCACTGTGTGCCCCATTGTTAGTCCTGACATCATTGGCTTGAGTCTCTCCTCCATTTTTTCTGTTTGCCTCCCCTGTTTTACGATGTTTTGCTGGTATATGCTTTGGACGCGGTGCCACTGCTGATCAGTGCCACAGCGCAAGTGCTCCCTATGTTAAATTGATGTATCTTAAAGACCCTCCTTTTCCCGCAGATATAATTTTATCAGACAGCTGAAACCCTTGGAGAAGCAGGTTAGCGCTGGGATGCTCTTTGAGTTACTACGCGCTTTATAAAACCATTAAATAAAATAATAAATAAATAAATAAATCTATTGTATCCATGTTTGGCTTATTTGGTTTACTGTCAGTCCCTAGTCTAGTGCACCAGGAGTGCCGGGGCTTGTAAATACAAATGCCGCTCGTGGGCTTGCAGCACGTGTTGTGCCACCCACAGGAGCGGCCTCGTAAAAGAATGTCTACGGGTCGGTCATTGCGAGACCCACATGCAGCCTAGTGCTGTCACGCAGGCTGCGCAAGTATACCTACTTGCCAGCCCCTCAAACCTTCCCTTGACTTCATGTTAGTCACCCCTACGGTAGGCCCACTGATGTAAATAATTAATTTACTCTCTTAATTTCTATGCAGGTAAGTACTTAATCAATAATAACTCAATCGGAAAGAAGGAAAACAGAGTCCGTGGTGTAAGAGTTTCTAAGGGTTTTATTCCTCATAAAGGAATCAGGATATCATGTTCTGACCACCACACAGGATGTCAGAAGGGATAGATGAGCGCGCCGTCGTTTATTGACAATACATAGCTTATATACTTGATTTACATCATAATGTTCAATGTAAGAGGCGTAACAGCTGAGAGAAGACAAGATAACAGTATACACGTGGTGCTAGTACATCATCAAGAGGCGTAAACTAGGCGTGAACTAGGGTGTGTGCTAGAAAACGTCACTGATAGGTGACGCAAGTGGGTGGCACCAAGGGGTGGTGCTAACAGAATGTTGCAATGTCAGCAGAAATCGGAAGCTTGGATGCGCGCGCAGCTGCATGACGTGTGATAGACGGGGTGCAGGGGACTTGACATTTACACTGACGGAAAGAGACAGAAGTCTGGCATGTCAGATCAACTTGTGCTTCTATCATATCCGATATCTGATGTTTAGGAACTAAGCTATCTGGGCAGAAAGGTCTCTAGAGCAGAAGCTATTCTATACTTGCTGTGAGTGCGTGTATAAGCGCCTGAGTGTCTGTATGAGGAGCGTGGGGGCATGGGGCCTTCCATGGAAGCATGGCAACAGAGGCTATGAATTACTTGCATAAAGACAGGTCGGCCCTTTAGCCCTGTAGCTGAGGAAGGATGTTTACTGAAGCTAGCAGGCTGGAATGTATCTTCGGGGAGGAAAACAGATAACTCGAAGGTTATAGTCAATCTTGGCAGGCAGCAGGCTGAGCTGAGCACGGAGGGCCGCGCTAGAAGTAAGTCAGAGTTCACGGGTACGGGGGCTGCTTGGGCAGAGGCCCTCGCAGTCAGAAGCCAGAAAAGAGGCTCGGTGGCAGAGATTCAGGGCCTACTTTCAGCCAGGCTGAAAAACGTAGGAGTACACTTCAAAAAGACGTTGGCATAGCATACTTAGGAACGGACCATCAAACCCATTCATGGTAGGTCTGAAAGAGGACAAGTTAACGTTGGACGCAAATGTATTTGCGTCTTCATAGCTGGTACAGGAGGGAAGTTACATGCACTTTTAACTCGTACATGGAGTCGGTGGGGTACTCGCTAGGGAACACAACATGACCATAAAATTTATATTACCTCATTCCCTCCTTGTTCCCTACGGACCCTTCATGATATGTCGATCCTCATAAATCGATCGGTTTGTTCTTGTAACATTATATGTTCGTCTTTCTTTCTTTGACTGTTTGAAAGACAACTGGAATGCTCAATGCAGGATGTGGCACACAGTCCACATATCGCTGGCCCACACTGCAGGCACAGGCAACAACTGAATACTATAACAAGACCAATGCCTAGGAACGATAAGATCTTCCATCCCCAAGCTGTCAACGTAGTCCAGAACCAACCGGACCAAGTCCAGGTGCCTGGATTCTGATGTATCTGATTTGCAATTTTATGTAAACGGGTGATAGCTTGATAGACAGATGGTGCGTTTTGTGGAATGAAAACACAGCAACTTGACCCGATGACCTTACAAGCTCCACCTCTATCTGCCAAGATGACGTCAATCACAAGACGATTTTGAAGGACAACAGTCCGTATAGCAGACTGCTCCTCTGTTAAGTTACCTAGAGCGGAGGCAGTTTCGTTCACTACTGCTTCGAGTGTTCTCGTTAATCTGCGTATTAATTTACTGTTTTGGACAGGTCCTAGGAAGAAAAAGAATCCTTTATTGAAATCAGTGTACTGTTCCCATGCCGTTTCTGTGTAGTCGACAAGGGGAATATCTCTTTTGGGTCTATTCGGTGCTAGATTCGTATTTCTATGGTAATCAGGAGGAGCTAGGAAAACAGGTGGCAGAAGGAAGGCAATGTAACAGGTACCATCCCAATCTGGAGGCAAACGTATGTATGCGGTATGACCACAAACAAAATAGGAATGACTGGTAGCTTTAAAAGACGATTTACCATGGTCACTGAACTCGACCACAGTAGTGCATTTACTATGACCTACGTGTACTGAACCTTTCTTGCTAACACATAATTCACCTGTGACTGGTAGTACTAACATATGGGGCAGAACTGGAGCAGTTTCAGATTCAACAGTGAGGATCATAAGGCTAATTGTGTAATTACCTAATCCATATACTTCATTTTCTAGATCAGTTCCTATTCGAGTGGGAAGTCCCTCTTTATCCGGATAACAGACGTTGAGCAGGACTAAGTTCAAATTTCCCCAAACCCAGCCCCCATCGAAAACAGCAATATCAGGATCTAAAGAATTAATTATTTTAAACCATGCTCCACAGGAGCCATTGTGAGTGAATGGGTACGGAAAGAGAGGCAGAGCTCCCTTGTAATTCTGGTAGGGAGGGAGTCGGCCACATATCCAACAGTCTGTAGCATTATTTGTCTGATGGGAATGGTGTAACATACTAATAAATGTATTGTTGCGCAGCGCAAGTCTGTAAGATAGTTCATGTGCGGGAAGTTCACTAAAAGTGTGTTCAGCAGAGACATTGTAAGCAGATTGTTCACGCCTGAAAATAGGCCAGTACATAGGAAGCAGAATGCTGGCAATAATAATTAGAATACTCAGAATAAACATTATTATTAGTGTCACTATGCAGTGACTACGAAGTGATTTGCAATATGTTCTTCTCTTTTCCTCTCTCTCTCTAACTCGATCTAGGGGATACATGTCAGAAACTATTTAACCGATTCACCTAAGGGAGGACTTAAACAATTAAACTGTCTGACTTGCTAGATCGAAGCTTCATTCGGTAAAGTTCTTGAGGAGTCTTTTCTCTTTTAGGCACAGTAACGTCTTGTGCTTCAACACAGTCTTTGGTGGGGGTGGACGAGTCAGAGTCCTGTTTCAGTCCGTTTTTTAGTTCATTGCATAGTTTGATGTGACTCGTGTGGACCCACCCCTTTCTCCCCTCGATTTTCACGGCGGTCCTAGTGGTAAGCAGAACGGTCTTTGGAGACTTCCAGCGGGGCTCCAGCGGACTTTTCCGGTCGAAATTCCGGACGACTACCAGGTCACCTGGGCGGACCTCATGCGCCTTTACATCGGTGTTGTCAGGGAAGGCTGCGGCAACCTGTGAACGACATGATTGGAGTGCAGACATCAAGGAGGCAAGGTAATCTGTCAACATGTTACAATCAATATCAGTGATCTTTTTCGGAACGGGCGTCCCCCACATATTCGGCGGTCTGCCAAAGACCACTTCGTACGGGGATAGCCCTGATCTCGAGTGGGCAACCATCCTCATGTAGAATAGTGCCACGGGCAGGGCGACTATCCAGTCGACCCCTTTTTCCTGACAGATCTTGGCAAGACGGATTTTTAGTGTCTGATTATGCCTTTCTACAAGGCCAGCTGCTTCGGGATGTCGGACACAGTGGAACCTCCACTGATATCCTAGCAAGAGGGAAACTTGTTTCATCAACTCGGACGAGAACGGCTGTCCGTTATCTGAGTACACGACACGGGGCAAACCGTACCGTGGGAAGAATTCACGAACCAACTGTCTGGCAGTGGTCGGAGCAGTGTAGTCTGGGACTGGGTATGCTTCGGTCCAGCGGGACAGAGCACAAACAATTACAAGGACATACTTAAATCCTCTACAGCTATTCATCTGGATATAATCCATCTGGAGGACTTCAAAAGGGTGATCGGGAGGATGAAATCCACCTTGCTCAACAGGGACGCTTTTACCTGGATTGAACTGACAACAGATCATGCAAGTACGCACTTTCTGTTTTGCTGCTGCTCGTAAGTGTTTGTTGTACCAGAGATTCTGTAAACTGTCTAACATGGCTTTCTCTCCAAGATGGGCAGGACTATGTGCTGTATTTATCATGACTTGAACCATTGAGTCGGGGAGAAACCATATAGATTTTCCCTTCGTCACCCAACCTTGATCTGTCTGAATCCCTCCTAGTTCAGTCCATTTCTTTATCTCCTCTGGAGTAGCATGTGTCTGGATATCAATTACATCTAGGGTGGGATCTCTAACTGCCATACACTGGGTCTGGACTATTGTCTTTGTCACATCAGTAGTCTGGGTGTGAGTCAGTGCTGTATGTTTTGCTGTCTGGTCTGCCAGGTCGTTACCCTGGGAAACGGAATCTGTGACTTTGGTATGTGCCTTACATTTCATGACTGATATGCCCGAGGGCAAATGTATTGCTTCTAACAGTGCTTGAATAAGGGGGCCATGTTGTATCTTGGCCCCATGGGAAGTCAGAAAACCTCGTTCTTGCCAGAGGACTCCGAAGTCGTGTACAACTCCGAAGGCATAGCGGGAATCTGTGTATATGTTAACATTTCTGTTCTTGGCTAGAATACAGGCTCGAGTCAGAGCGATGAGCTCTGCTGCTTGAGCAGACAGGGTGTCAATACGATGTGTTTCTTTAATTTCAGTTTCAGTGGTCACGGCGTACGCGGCCACTAATTCTCCTGTACTTGTTCTCATGCATGAACCGTCCACATAAAGTGTCAGGTCTGGATTTGTCAATGGGACATCTGTTAAGTCTCGTCTAGGCTTAGTTACTGCATTAATTATTTCTATACAATCATGCGGAGCTGGATCTGTCATAACTGTAGGTAACAGTGTTGCGGGGTTCAGGATGCTGCAACGTCTGATTTCTATGTGTGGCTGGAATAGTGTTAATTCATAACCTGTCAGTCGTGCTATAGTTAAGTGTTGAGTCTGGGTTCTGTTTAACAAAACCTCTACAGAATGTGGTACTTGAACTGTTAACTGATGACCTAAAACAATTGAATCACTTTGTCTTATTGCTAACGCTGTTGCTGCTACTGACTTTAAGCACGCAGGGAGTGCTTGAGCTACTGAATCCAATGTACTAGAAAAATAAGCACAAGGCTTATGTGAACCTGCTTGGTCTTGAGTGAGGACAGACAACGCTGTGCCATCACGTTCTGTAACAAAAAGTGTAAACGGTTTGCTGTAACATGGTGTCGCTAAAACTGGTGCTTGGCATAAAACTTTCTTTAATTCTTCAAAAGCTTGTGTGTGTTCCTGAGTCCAAGGGAGGACAGTCGAAGTCGCTGCCTCCTGTGTCGTTAACTGGATGAGTGGTTTAGCTAGAAATGCATACTGGGGAATCCATTGTCTGCAGTACGAGGTGAGGCCTATGAAGGCCCGCACTTCCTTTTGTGTCTTGGGTTGCGGCATGTTCACAATTAACTGAATGCGATCGGGAGTGAGCTGTCTCCCCACTTTGGACAGCAAGTGACCCAAGTACACAACTTGCTGAACACAGAATTGTAGCTTCGAAGGAGACACCTTGTGTCCCTTGTCGGCCAGGAAATGTAAAACTGTCAGTGATGCTTTTTCACATTCGGGCTCACTTCGTGCGGTGATCAGCAGATCATCGACGTATTGTAGTAAAGCGGTGTTAACTGGCATTTCAATACAATCTAGTTGTCTTTTCAGTGCTTGACTATAGATGCTGGGGCTTTCTGTGAATCCTTGAGGTGCGCGCGAAAATTTGAAACTGCGTCCATTTAAACAGAATCCGAAGAGATATTGGCTCTCTGGATCAATAGGCACGCTGAAGAAGGCGTTCTTGAGATCAATTACAGTAAAGAACGTTGCTTCTGAATCAATAGCAGTCAAGAGAGATGATATATCGGGGACCACAGGATACTGTGGGATAATGCATTTATTCAATTCTCGGAGATCAATCACCAGCCGATATACTGGCGGTGCATTGGGATCAGTACGTTTAAGAATCGGAATGATGGGTGAGTTACAGATATTGGAGTCGGTCTCGACGACCACTCCTTGGGCAATGAGCTCTTCAATGATTTTCAGTAAAGCCGCTACAGCATCGGGTGGTAACTTGTATTGTCTGATTCTGGGTAATACAACACCTGCCTTGAGGGTAACGCGGTATGGTGTAATGTGCATACATCCTACATCAGTTGGGCCTTTTGCCCACAAGTAATCAGGTACATTTTTCAATCTGACGTCAAACTCACGAAGGACGTAATGACCCTTGAAATCCCGCAGAAAGAGTCTAACCCCCTCCGGGGAGCAGCATATTATAGCCCCTAGAGCCTTCAGTGTTTTAATTCCTAACAGATTTTCCGGACATGATTTTGTTAGTAACAGGTCTGTAACACGTGATAATGGACCCACAGCCAGGGGAACTGGTTCTGAGACTTCATTTACAATAGGTTGTCCTGAAAAACCAAGGGAAACATTTTGTGAGCCTGAGAGGGGTGCCCCTGGAACTTCGTCATGACTTATTGTAGTGCGACTTGCCCCTGTGTCAATTAAAAACTTTCTATCTTTCCCCAATACTTGACTGTGTACATAAGGACCTTCTTGATCTACAGGAATCTCGATAAGAGGCAAGCCACCTTCCCTCTCTAGGCTGTTTCATGTATATCGGGAATATTCGGGGTAAGCAGACTGGGCATACTGGTACATCTGTTGTGAGACTTGCTGAGTTGCAGCAATGGGCTGTGGCTGTGGTACTGCTACGGTCTGTGCTGTCTGTGCGGATGCATGCATGGGCTGTGTATTCTGTGTAGACTGATGCTGGTTATGGTCTTGTCTAGGCGGATGCGGTCTCTCTTTAGTTTTACCTGTCGCTATGTTATGTTTCAGAACTGCACATTCGTGTACGTAGTGACCTGGCTGCTTGCAATAATTGCATGTCCCTTTAACAGGAGCTGCGGCGTGACTTGTCTGGGTCGTACCTTTCCTGTGACTGTCGGATGGAACCGTCTGGGCTACTAACATTTTCATTTTCGTGTCTTTCATACGTTTCTGTTCCTGATCTTGTTCTTCCCTAATTCTATTCTGGTGATATTGTAACATTTGTAACATCTGGGATGGCGTATTTGCTTGCCATGTACTCTCGACTTTATACACTCTATTTTTAACTAACGGTAGGGAATTCTCGACTAACTTTGATACGAAAAGATGTGGGTACGACTCGCTACTTGGCTGGAGGCCACTATTGATAATAAAACATTTCTCGAATCTTGAATAAAAGTCGCTAGTATCTTCATCATGTTTCTGTTTACAGGACGAGATTGCATCCCAATCCTCCTTTCTAGTTGTCAATAATCTGGGCAGGACCTGTACTATTAAACCTGGTAATGCTTTAGTTTTGTCCCCAAGGCCTAACCCTGGAACCCGTTTCTTTTCTTCGTCTTCTATTTCTGCCCAGGCAATCTTTGCGTCTCCCACCTCCCAGTCCTTTTCCTTTAATTTCTCGAATATACCCGTAGGCAATAATACTTTCAACATTTTCATGATATCATCATATGTGTAGTCCCCCATCAGTAACATGTCTTTGAGCTCTCTATGAAAACCTGCAGGGTCTTTATCATGGCACGGTACTAATTTCTTCATTTCTAACAGTTCTAACTTAGTCAGAGGCGTGTGTACATACACGCGTTTCAAAATTTTATCCTCACCCATAACAGGGTGCACTTCTCGCAAGGGGTTCTGACTTTCAATACCACCCCCGCACTGCATATGGTACATTTTCCTTTCTGGAGGTGGCGCGGGAACATATTCAGGACTTACAAAAGTATCATATCTGCGTCGTTGTTCTAGAATTATTTGAACTAATTTAGTGCTTAGGCCCCTCCATCTATCCATCAGTAGTGCTTCTAGTGTCTCATGTAAGGGACCTGGATCGGAATAATGTTTTCTGTATTTGATGAGAAGGTGCTGAATCATATATATACCTGCTAATTTCTGTTCGTCGGGGGAGAGGTTCAGAAATGTCTGTGCTACCGTGTCATCATTATATATGTTTGCATTTTCGGCCCATGATACCGCTGATCGGGCTAGTTCTTGTTCATCCATAGAATTGAGTACATGGTACCCAACTCGATCTCGAAGCCGTTTATCAGTTTCCTGGAACTGATGTTCAGCAGAATTCGGATTCGTTAAGGCAGAGAAGAAAACTCTCTTGCTTTCTGGACGGATACCCTTCCTAAGATAAGTTCCCTTACCTACATATGCTATAGTGCTTGTAGTCGGTTCTGGTTCTTCAGATTCTTCTTCCTCCTCGGAGGGAGTCTTTTCTTTCTCTTTCTCGTGTACTGCTATCACTGCTTTCTTAATCTTTTTATACATGGCCTCTATGCAATTTTGTCTGTCATGTTTTCCATCGGCTATATTTTGACCCCACTTGTTCAATGCATCTAATTCACTCTGCTCTGTTCCGGGCCTGTCTCGTTCTCTTATTAGACAATTTATGAAAAATCGTAGTATCAGTGCTTGCATGGTAACTTTCTGTTTCTCCAGGGCATCCTTAATACTGTCGGGGTCCTTTCCCGTTTGAACGAACTCATATATTCTATCTAGGTGCTCCTTCATTCCTGCATAACATAACAAACTATCAGTAGCAGATCTTAACCGTAAAGACGCTAATACCATTAAGTCGTCCTGTCCAGGTTCTGGATCGTATCTACAAACTGACATATTTTCTTTTAGTGCATCAAGACGGGACGAATTAGAAGAACGGGGGGATCTGTGCGTAAAAGGACTCTGCAGACCTCTGAGATTTAATCTGTGAGTCGGTGGCGGGGTCTGCAGACCCGCGGTCGCACCTTCTGAAGCGGAAGCTTGGGCATTATCTCTGTGTGTAGTCAGTATCTGAATTTGTCTTTTAGTAGGATCTGATTGAAGTGGTTTCGGCAGATCAGTTTTAGGTGAGGGAAGTGGCGGGGCTGGCGGAACGGAACTAGTCTTTTTCGGTGTCGGCTGAGAGTGATCTTGGGGGGCAGTACCACCCCCGGCCCTGTCAGTAGGCAGGGCACGAACAGGCAGATTGGTGTAAGCTGGCGCTACATCTTCGAGATATGAATTTAGGAATATGTCTTTAGTAGTCTTATGCATTACTTTAGTTGGAACTAATGGTGACGGCAAATTTTTCGGTATTTCTGAAATGGCGTCAGGGGTACCATCGGCCAAAAGATACATGTTGTTCACTTTGCCATTTAGGATACGATCTATTTGTTCTACTTTTACTCGAATTCCCTCAGTAACTAATTCGTTTTCTTGGGCCTTTTCTGATTCTTTAAGCCTGTCTTCTCTACGGAGTGCTCTATCAGCACGCTTACGTGATTCCTTACGCCAAAATTCTATGGCGTCTTTCTGAGATTGTCTAGCTTTCTTTTTCCGTAATATTTCTTCTACCTTTATGATGCACTCGGCATCCCATGTTCCGTTAACTGGCCATCGGTATCTTTCCTCTAGGTGCTTGGTATAATCTGTCCATAACTCTAGATACAAGATGGCGTCTATGCCATGCTTATTATACATGAAATTACCTGGAGTGTCCCTAGGGGGGATTGGAATCTCTTCCTCTAACATCCCTTTCCTAGTTCCTATCTGCTTTAATTTGTTAAAAAACGGCATTGTGCCTACTTGATACTGAAATGCTTGATCCTTAATACTTAATTTCGCCTGTAACTATTTAAACAAAAAAACACAATAATACACAAGAACAATCACATTCATACCACGACATTAATCACATGAAACATTTAAAGACATAGCTAACTTCCCCCCTACTCTGAATGTACCGCTCAACGATACAGATACACTGCTGTAACAGTGCAGAAATTCGGAATACTTTATATACTGCTAAACAGTACAGATACACTGCCTAAAAACAGTGCAGACCGGACTTGCGTACCCAAACCCGTCTAGATACGACCCAGCAATGGTACTCACCGGGAAGCACGGAAAACAGAAGGCCTCGGAAACTCGACTGGACTCGACTCGGAACTTCGGAAAACTTCGGAAAACTTCGGAAAACTTCGGAAAACTTCGGAAAACTGGTGGGCCTCTTCACACCTCGGACCTTGCTTCCTTCGGCTGGGCTCTGGTCGGGATCCTCCGCACTCCTCACCGCCTCGTCTGGGCACTGATCGCAGTCTTCGTCACCTCCGTGTGTCAGAGGGGGATGCAGGAAATCCTGCCAGTACACGTGTTGTCCGTCTAACTGATGGCAGGGGACACGGATTGCAACGCACCTTCCGGCGCGTGAGGTGGGGGAGGGGTCCCTATTCGGGCGCCAAAATGATGTAAATAATTAATTTACTCTCTTAATTTCTATGCAGGTAAGTACTTAATCAATAATAACTCAATCGGAAAGAAGGAAAACAGAGTCCGTGGTGTAAGAGTTTCTAAGGGTTTTATTCCTCATAAAGGAATCAGGATATCATGTTCTGACCACCACACAGGATGTCAGAAGGGATAGATGAGCGCGCCGTCGTTTATTGACAATACATAGCTTATATACTTGATTTACATCATAATGTTCAATGTAAGAGGCGTAACAGCTGAGAGAAGACAAGATAACAGTATACACGTGGTGCTAGTACATCATCAAGAGGCGTAAACTAGGCGTGAACTAGGGTGTGTGCTAGAAAACGTCACTGATAGGTGACGCAAGTGGGTGGCACCAAGGGGTGGTGCTAACAGAATGTTGCAATGTCAGCAGAAATCGGAAGCTTGGATGCGCGCGCAGCTGCATGACGTGTGATAGACGGGGTGCAGGGGACTTGACATTTACACTGACGGAAAGAGACAGAAGTCTGGCATGTCAGATCAACTTGTGCTTCTATCATATCCGATATCTGATGTTTAGGAACTAAGCTATCTGGGCAGAAAGGTCTCTAGAGCAGAAGCTATTCTATACTTGCTGTGAGTGCGTGTATAAGCGCCTGAGTGTCTGTATGAGGAGCGTGGGGGCATGGGGCCTTCCATGGAAGCATGGCAACAGAGGCTATGAATTACTTGCATAAAGACAGGTCGGCCCTTTAGCCCTGTAGCTGAGGAAGGATGTTTACTGAAGCTAGCAGGCTGGAATGTATCTTCGGGGAGGAAAACAGATAACTCGAAGGTTATAGTCAATCTTGGCAGGCAGCAGGCTGAGCTGAGCACGGAGGGCCGCGCTAGAAGTAAGTCAGAGTTCACGGGTACGGGGGCTGCTTGGGCAGAGGCCCTCGCAGTCAGAAGCCAGAAAAGAGGCTCGGTGGCAGAGATTCAGGGCCTACTTTCAGCCAGGCTGAAAAACGTAGGAGTACACTTCAAAAAGACGTTGGCATAGCATACTTAGGAACGGACCATCAAACCCATTCATGGTAGGTCTGAAAGAGGACAAGTTAACGTTGGACGCAAATGTATTTGCGTCTTCATAGCTGGTACAGGAGGGAAGTTACATGCACTTTTAACTCGTACATGGAGTCGGTGGGGTACTCGCTAGGGAACACAACATGACCATAAAATTTATATTACCTCACCACGGGCAGGGTGCATTGTAAGTATAAGGTAGGACACGCCTGACCAAGTTGGCATGTCCTAATAGTGAATTACAGCCATCTTCGTTCTTCACTATTGCGAGGTAGCCTGCTCTCCAGTAGTTAGAATGGGCCGCCGGGATTATTAATACTATGATCCTAGTTGGCTCGGGGAGCATGGTGCAATGTCGAGTTTGGTATCCCTGAACTCGGGGTTTAATTACGCATCCGTTGGTGTGGATGGTTTTTGGACTCTGGGTACGAAAATAGCACTTTTAGAAAGTGTCTATTTTCTTGTCCAACCATATCTGGTTTCTGCTGGTCTTGCGTGTGTGTGACAGGAGCTGGGTGGCTCCAAGAGGTCTGGATGAGTCAGTGTGGGATGAGTGGGACATTTGCGTTGAGAGTAGGGGGAAAGTAGTTGCTGATAGCCTGTCCTGCCTGATACAATGCTGGCTCCACCTCCTGCCAAGCGGCTGATGGCTCTGTGCCTGCCATGGACGATCCTAGCCCCACCTCCTGCCAGGAGGCCGATAGCTCTGCTCCTGCCAGTGTCAATGCTGGCTCCACCTCCTGCTGGGCGTCTGAGGACCCAGCCCTGCTCAGTGAATAGGCCAGGTGCTTCTGCCTGGCTCCACCCACAACAGACCCAGGATGTTGGGAAATTCCCCTGCATGGACAAAGGGATCAAAGCCGAAAAGGGGTATAAGAGAAGGACCCCTGAACCAAGAATTCAGATCACTTCTGACAAGGAACCCTGTAACCAAGGACAAGAGGCCTGCTGATCTGAGGACTTGCCTACCCCTTCTGCCAGTGTGCTGTTTGCTGGGGGGAATCCTGCAGTGCTTCTTTATTTTTGCCAAGGAACCAGGAGAAAGGAACTGTGTGTGTACTCTCACGCTTACTAAGAAAATCTCCAAGGACTGGAAGAGTGCCAGTCTCCTGCTGAAGTCACAGGGCTAAAGGACTTCATCTGCTAAAAGTGCTATTTGCTGGAACCTGTGAATCCAGCACCTCTGAAAGAGCCGGCAACCTCGACGCCGACGGACGTCACCGAATCCAGCTCGACATAGTGGGTAACGGCCCCAGTGTCCCGCTTCCTCGACGACCGGCCGCCGGGCCCGACCGACGCCAGCAGCAACGCCAGTGAGTGGGAGTACGGCTCCAGCTCCAAGGGACCTCGTGTCCGCACCGCTGCTGATCGCATCAACTGTGTGCCCTCTCGACGCCGTGAGCGCTGCTCACTCTGTGCAACCGCATCATCGACGACGACGCCTGCTGAGGCCTGATCGACACCGAAGACGCGACGCCGGATTGCTCGACGCCGCTGATCATCGTGTGCTTCATTTTCCTAAAGGTACTGTGTTGTTGGGGGTCCGTGTGACTCCGGGCTCGACGTAGCGCTCCTCGCGGTCGACGCCGATCCTTTGGATTAACTTTGCCTCGACATCGTGTAGCCCCCGTGTGGGTTACCCTGTTGCCAAGAACTGTGTTTCCAAGAAGAAGATTTGCTTTGATACTAAAGACTTTTGTGCTAAAGAAGAAACTACCTTTGAACTATCCTTTTTCCTTCCCAGAGTATTTATTAAGATTGTGTACATTTTTGTCGTTATTTGGTCTTGTGCTAAGCCTTATACAAAAATACTTATTTTTATAATACTACTGTGTCGTGTTCATTTGTAGTGTATTCACTTTATTACTGTATGTGGTCATAAATGCTTAACACACAGCCTCTGAGATAAGCCTGTCTGCTCTGCCAAGCTACCAAGGGGGTGAGCAGGGGTTATCAAAGGGTGTGATCCCCTTGCCCTGACTAGAAAAGGTGTGTCCCTATTTGTCAGAATTGTATACCTCTGCCAACTAGAGACAGCCGGTTCTAACATTGGATACAGCGGTGAGGATTTGGACCTTGCACTTATGACTCATGTGCAGTGATTAGTGTGCGCTACATAGTGAAAGCAGACCATAGCGCAGTCACAATCTAATTGGGAAGGATCCTATTTTTGGTTCTCCGCTTTTCTGAAACTTGATTTCTTGAACACTGCCAGTTTTGACCATGAGTGACACCGGAGTCACTACCCCTGTTGTTGAAGTGGAGGAATTCGACAGAGCAAAGATAAACGACTACGGCTTGAAGAAACTAAAATCCTTCTGCAAGCAGTTTAAAGTTCCCACCAAGGGCCTCTCGTTGAAGGAGGAATATCTCAAAGCTCTGGAGGCTTGGTTGGAGTCCAGAGATCCCACTGATCCGGTGGTGGTACCGCCAGTGGAAGGGGATGAGGAGGCGCCAGCGAATGGGCCTGAGTCCTCTCCCGGGAGCAGTGTTTCCTCCAAAGGTCTTTCCCCTGAAGAACGAGAAGAAAGGGCGAAGGAGCGAGCATACAACATGGAAATGGCAAGGCTAAAGATAAATGGGCAGTTGGAGTTAGAAAATGCAAGAGGGAGAAGAGAAGCTGATTTGGAGATCAAAAAGATAGAGTTTGAAAGAGAGAAGTTAGCTTTGGAGCGTGAAACCAAGTTGAGGGAGTTGGACATCCAAGCTAAGCAGTTAGAATTGAGTCCCTCTGGTGGCAGCATTCCATCTGGGCCTGCAGAAAGTAAGTTTTACTTTCCCAAAGATGTGATAAAAGATTATCATAGGAACGAAGATATTGGTCAGTGGTTTAAAGCATATTGTTGGACAGGCCACGTGAAGGGCTTGCTTCCTCCCCGCATGACAGGGCCCGAGCCCGGCCCTCCAGGTGTTACCCACAGAACCAACCCGCACCCCGTCTCATACGGGACTCCTGCCCCCGGACATCTCTGCATCATGGGGCCGAATCACTACCGGCCCCCTCGCCCGGCCCGGCCGCCATCTTGGACACTGCACCACGAGGCCGCGTGGCCTCAGATCGACCCTAACCCTGGGCCTGGCCAGGGCCCGACATCCCGGCACCACCATCCACCCAGGAGGTGAGCGGCCCACTTGGCAGGTCAATGGGAGAAAGAAGTGTCGATGGCTCTCCCCCACCAGGTGCCGATCGCCCCCAGCTCCCCCGGACGCTGGCTCCACCCCCCTGCTGGGTGTCTGGACTCCCTCATCCCGGACCTCCCGACCTCCAAGTGCGAGGGTCCGGACATCAAAGGACGCCAGACCTATAACTGGGGCAGCTCCAGAGCAGGAAGGCAGTTGTATCCTGGAGTCGAGAGACACCGTGACGAACTCATCCTTGACGGACTGCTGGCGCTGCCGTAGCCCTGCCTTGTGAACTGCTGTCCTACCTGCTGGCGCTGCCGCAAACCTTCTGAACCCTTCATCTCCACCGGGACCTGCTGGCGCCGCCGCGGACCGTCGCTACCTACGATCATCTCGGGACCTGCTGGCTCCGCCGCGGCCCGTCCATCTAAGAACGCCGAGCTCGAGGATTGTGAGCTATCCATCTGATCATCGCATCTACCAGATTGGTAACAAGACTGTCCCGCTACCCATTTCCGCCCAAGAGACTAGAATCGAGGGGACCCCTGAGTCCAGACCTCCTTGTACCATTCTACCATACTTAAAGATTGCTTATAAAGAACGTTAAACCTTATCCTTGTGTGGTGTACGTCTGTGGGGGGAAAGTTATTCGTCTGTACGATCGCTGGAGACGGCTCTCCCCGGAGACCTCTCCTCCTGTCCTCGGCCGACCCTCCCGGTCCGTCTAACATTGGTGGCCAGCGGCACGATCCGAATCAACGCGTAATCGTACAGAGAGTAGCTCACCCCACGACTCAACCACAATGACAACCAAAGAGAGCGGATCCACCGAGAAATTCCAGATGGAGAAATTGGGAGAATACAGCCATCGTGAGTTGAAACAATTCTGCATTGAACTAGGCATTGCTACCACCGAGTACGAAAGACGATTTCAAACACGCCATTGAGTCATGGGCAGAAACCGGGGCCGCCAGACCCCCGGACCAAAATGTTGCAACATCGGAGAGGAGCACCACGGCTCCCGAGGAGCAAAGAACGGGTCTCTCGCAGGAAGAGATCCAAGAGAGAGAAAAAAACAGACTACATGAGTTAGAAATGGCCCGGCTCAAAATGGACGGTGAACTCAAATTAGCAGAACAAAAACTGAACCTAGAACATCTGCGGCTCCGAGAAGAACGAGAAGAAAAACAGAGACAAAGAGAACTCGAAGAAAAGAGACTAGCGTATGAACATGAGCGCAAGCTAGCGGAAATAGACTTACGAAAGCAGAACAAAGAACTGGGGGTGCACGAGCAACCGCGCACTCCCCGAGCGACAGAAAAGAAAGTACACATCCCCAAGGATGTCGTTCGAGAGTATTTCCGAGATGACGACATACAACAGTGGTTCAAGGCCTACGAGATCGCCATGACCTCCCACAGGATCGATCGAAGTGACTGGGGAGCCGGTCTATGGGGGAGGTTCGTCAATGAGGGCCGCGATGCCCTGTTACAGCTCCCAGACCATCTGATGACCTCTTACGACCACATGAAGGCTGCTCTCCTCACCCGATATGGGCTCACACCCGAAATGTACCGCCAGAGGTTCCGAGACTGCACCCGGATCCCGGGTACAACTTGGGTGGAGTATGTAAACTATTTCAGCCGAGCCTTCGAGGGGTAGATCAAGGGGAGCCAAGTAACAACCTACGAACAACTTTTTAATCTCATGGTATGGGAGCACCTCTCCAACAACTGCTTCATCGAGCTCAGGCAGCACCTCCTCGACAGCAAATTGACAGATCCACGGCAGCTCGCCGCCGAGGCTGACCGGTGGGAGATTACTCGAGTAAGCCGGAATGGGCCGCACGAACAGAGCCGGAACTACCAAGGTCAGCACCGTCCCCGAGGAGGAGGAGGAGGCCAGGGACGAGGAAAAGACACCGCCCCGGCCGCTTCCGCTGCCAGCACCCCGCCCCCGGCCAACCGGGGCAACCCCCCGGTGCGCCCGGGTTACAGAGCCAATGTCACGTGTCACCGATGCCAGCGAGTCGGCCACTACGCAAATGACCCGAACTGTCCTCAGAATCAGACTCCGAGACCCCGCCAGATGGCTGCCGCCGCCCTGGGGGAAGAGCAAATTTCCGAAGAGCAAGAGGAAGGCGAGCAAGAACAACAGGAGTGGGAGCCGGCCGCCATGGTTCTAGCGTGCCTAGGGGGAAGAGACATGGTCCCGCGGGCTCCCCTACCCGCCAACACCAGAAAATATAGTCAGTGGGTGAACATTAATGGGCGCAGGGCCGAAGCCCTACGTGACACAGGGGCCAGTGTGACAGCCGTCCGCTGTCACCTGGTGACCCCAGAACAGATCCTGCCGAACATTCTCTGCCCTGTCCGTTCAGCCGACAATTCCGAGAGTCTGTGTCGGATGGCCTGCGTCCCCTTCGAATGGGGAGGAGTCTCCGGCATGTTGAAGGTGACGGTCCGAGATGATGCCCCCGTGGACTGTCTCCTGGGGAACGATCTTGAGAGTTCCCCGTGGGCCGCCGTAGAGAGAAGAGAGCACCTGGGGATGTTGGGCCTCCCGGACTGGGCGTGCGTAACCACCCGGTCTATGGCTGCCCGTACCATCCCCCGACCCGAAGAACCTGAATGGCCAGCACCTCCTCCCCCGGTCGCTCCAGTAGAAGACACCGACCGTGCCAACCCCCCAGGGCAAACCCCCGCAGGGCTCGCTCAGATCCAGGACCTTCCCGACCTGGCTCAGTGGCGTCAGGAGGGGGGGCCCACCCAGGAACAGTTCCGACAAGAGCAGAAGACCTGTCCCTCCCTCGAGGGACTCCGCCAGCAAGCCCTCGCCCAGAGCGCAGGGGACACCACCGGAAACCATTGGATCTATTGGGACAACGACCTGCTGTACAGCGAACAGAGAATCGCGGAGTTAGGGGCCAGTCGAGTGCTAGTGGTGCCCCTCCGCTTTAGAGACTTCTTGCTAAACTTGGCCCACGATGTCCCCCTGGCTGGTCACCTGGGTCAAGACAAAACCTACAGTCGCCTGGTGACCCACTTCTTCTGGCCCAAGATGAGAAACGACGTCCTCAACCACTGCCGGTCCTGCCCCACGTGCCAGGCCAGCGGGAAGAGCGGCCGCAAACTTAAAGCACCTCTGCAACCCTTCCCAGTTGTCACCACCCCGTTCGAGAGGGTGGGAATAGACATTGTGGGGCCCCTGGACCCCCGTACAGCACAAGGACATCGGTTCATCCTGGTACTGGTGGACCACGCCACCCGCTACCCCGAGGCTGTTCCCCTGCGAACTGTGACAGCCCCGGTGGTCGGCCGAGCCTTGATGGGGATCTTCTCCCGGGTGGGCTTCCCCCGAGAAGTCGTCAGCGACCGAGGCACAAACTTTATTTCAAAATATATGAAATCCCTCTGGCAACAGTGTGGGGTCACCTACCGATTCACGACCCCTTATCACCCTCAAGGAAACGGACTAGTCGAGCGGTTTAACCGCACGCTAAAAGGGATGATTGGGGGGTTGGAAGAGCCCCTCCGTCGCCAGTGGGATGTGCTACTGCCGTGCCTCCTCTTTGCATATCGAGAAGTCCCCCAAAAGTCCCTTGGCTTCAGCCCGTTCGAACTCTTATACGGACACCCTGTGCGAGGGCCCCTCAGCCTAGTCAAAGAAGGTTGGGAGATGCCCCCTCTGAAGACCCCTCCAGATGTCTTCAAGTACCTCCTGGCCCTACGCAATCAGACCAGACGATTCAGAGAAATGGCGAAAACGAATCTGGAGGCCAGTCAGGAGGACATGAAGAAGTGGTACGATCAAAATGCCTTCTCCATCGAGTTCGAACCTGGCCAACAAGTGTGGGTGATGTCCCCCACCGAACCGTGCGCCTTACAGGACAAGTGGACGGGGCCCTTCAAAGTGGTCGAGCGCAAGAGCCCCGTCGCCTATCTCATCGATATGGAATCTTCTCGGAACCCCCTCCGGGTCCTCCACGCCAATAGACTAAAACCCCACTTTGTGCGCTCAGAGCTCAGCCTCCTGATGGCTACCGACAGCGGAGCCGAAGAAGACTCCGAGCCCCTCCCTGATCTCCTAAGGACCCGGGAGAAAGACGGTTCCGTGGACGGGGTCCGACTCTCGGAGGCCCTCACCCCGGAACAGCGCCAAGGCTGCCGGGACCTCCTGCTGCAGTTTGCAACTCTGTTTTCCCTCACTCCAGGGGTCACCCCCTGGTGCTTGCACGACGTGGACACTGGGGACAGTCCCCCTATCTGACATCGGGCCTACCGCGTACCAGATCGGGTACGGGCCTGCATCCAAGAGGAGGTGTCCAAGATGCTCACGCTCGGGGTCATCGAGCCCTCAGACAGCCCCTGGGCCAGCCCAGTGGTACTGGTCCCCAAAGCTGCCGCCCCCGGCACCACTCCAGAGCTCCGATTCTGCGTCGACTACCGGGGCTTGAACGCTGTCACCAGAACCGACGCTCATCCCATCCCCCGAGCAGATGAACTAATCGACCGCATGGGAGCTGCCCGCTACCTCAGTATCTTCGACCTGACAGCGGGCTACTGGCAGATCGGTCTCACACCCAGGGCCCAAGAACGATCCGCCTTTTCCACCCCTGATGGCCACTGCCACTTCAAGGTCATGCCATTCGGCATGAAGAATGCCCCTGCTACTTTTCAGCGACTAGTGAACCAGGTCTTGGCGGGACTCGAGGAATTCAGCGCCGCCTACCTGGACGATATCGCTGTGTACAGCCGCCACTGGTCCGACCACCTCCACCACCTCAGAGGTCCTGCAGGCCCTCCAACGGGCCGGCCTCACGATCAAGGCCAGCAAATGCCAAATAGGTCAGGGGTCCGTGACCTATCTCGGACACCAAGTGGGAAGCGGTCTGGTGGCCCCTCTTCAAATCAAGATCGCTGCCATCCAGTCCTGGCAGCCCCGCATCACACAGACCGAGGTCCGCGCCTTCTTGGGCCTCACCGGCTACTACCGGCGGTTCGTGAGGGACTATGGCAGCATTGTGGGGCCCCTCACGGAACTCACATCCAAAAATCACCCAAAGAAGGTCAACTGGACCCCAGACTGCCAAATGGCCTTCGAGAAGCTGAAGGCCACCATGTGCTCTGCCCCTGTGCTCCAGGCCCCCGACTACAGTCGGGAATTCATCGTCCAAACGGATGCCTCCGACCATGGCATTGGGGCAGTACTTTCCCAGTTGAACCCCGAAGGACTTGACCAACCAGTGGCCTTCATCAGCAGACGCCTTCTGGCCCGAGAACAACGCTGGAGCACCATCGAGAGGGAGGCCTTCGCAGTGGTGTGGGCCCTCAAAAAGCTCCGGCCTTATCTCTTTGGTACCCACTTCCGGGTACAGACAGATCATCGGCCCCTGCAGTGGCTAATGCAGATGGGGGGGGGGGAAACCCAAAACTATTGCGTTGGTCCATCTTCCTGCAGGGAATGGACTTCACTGTGGAACATCGACCTGGGCAAGACCACGCCAACGCAGATGGCCTGTCACGCTTTTTCCGCCTCGACGAGGAGAGTCCCCAAGAGGATGGGTGACTCTCCCCGCCTTCAGCTGGGGGGGACGCATGTTGGACAGGCCACGTGAAGGGCTTGCTTCCTCCCCGCATGACAGGGCCCGAGCCCGGCCCTCCAGGTGTTACCCACAGAACCAACCCGCACCCCGTCTCATACGGGACTCCTGCCCCCGGACATCTCTGCATCATGGAGCCGAATCACTACCGGCCCCCTCGCCCGGCCCGGCCGCCATCTTGGACACTGCACCACGAGGCCGCGTGGCCTCAGATCGACCCTAACCCTGGGCCTGGCCAGGGCCCGACATCCCGGCACCACCATCCACCCAGGAGGTGAGCGGCCCACTTGGCAGGTCAATGGGAGAAAGAAGTGTCGATGGCTCTCCCCCACCAGGTGCCGATCGCCCCCAGCTCCCCCGGACGCTGGCTCCACCCCCCTGCTGGGTGTCTGGACTCCCTCATCCCGGACCTCCCGACCTCCAAGTGCGAGGGTCCGGACATCAAAGGACGCCAGACCTATAACTGGGGCAGCTCCAGAGCAGGAAGGCAGTTGTATCCTGGAGTCGAGAGACACCGTGACGAACTCATCCTTGACGGACTGCTGGCGCTGCCGTAGCCCTGCCTTGTGAACTGCTGTCCTACCTGCTGGCGCTGCCGCAAACCTTCTGAACCCTTCATCTTCACCGGGACCTGCTGGCGCCGCCGCGGACCGTCGCTACCTACGATCATCTCGGGACCTGCTGGCTCCGCCGCGGCCCGTCCATCTAAGAACGTCGAGCTCGAGGATTGTGAGCTATCCATCTTATCATCGCATCTACCAGATTGGTAACAAGACTGTCCCGCTACCCCCTTTCCGCCCAAGAGACTAGAATCGAGGGGACCCCTGAGTCCAGACCTCCTTGTACCATTCTACCGTACTTAAAGATTGCTTATAAAGAACGTTAAACCTTATCCTTGTGTGGTGTACGTCTGTGGGGGGGAAGTTATTCGTCTGTACGATCGCTGGAGACGGCTCTCCCCGGAGACCTCTCCTCCTGTCCTCGGCCGACCCTCCCGGTCCGTCTAACACATATGAGTTAGCATTGTTGGCCCACCAGGTCCCTGAGAAGAATTGGGGAGCGGGGTTGTGGGGTCGCTTTGTGAATGAGGGGAGAGATACCCTGTTAGACATGCCTGTTGCGGATAGGATGTCGTATGCTCATATGAAAGATGCTTTAATGTTGCGGTATGGCCTAACCCCCGAGAAGTACAGACAAGCTTTTAGAGAATGTAAGAAGTTGCCTGGTACGACGTGGGTTGAATATGTGTCTTATTTTTGCAGAGCCATGGATGGTTGGGTGAAGGGCAGCAAAGTGGAAAGTTATGAAGCTCTTTATGATTTGTTTGCTTGGGAGCATTTGTCTAATAACTGTTTTCCAGAGCTGCGCCAGCACCTGATTGATAGCAAGATATCTAACCCTAGAAAACTTGCTGAGGAGGCGGACCGCAGGGTCAGTACCAGGGTCCACAAGGGTCCAGTGGGATACTCAGCCAAAGGTGGGCAGGGTCCCCAGCAGAAGAGTGGGGGGGACAAGGGTAAACAGAAGGAGTCTCAGAAAGGGCCCCAAAGTAATCCCCAAGGGAACCAAGGGAAAGGTTCCCAGCCTCCCCCTGGGAAGAAGCCAGGGGCCCGACGGGTAAACCTGTTCATAGGGGCCCCCTAACCTGCTACGGTTGTGGGCAGGTGGGACACCGGTTTTATGACCCCCAGTGTCCCAAAAAGGATTTGAATGCACCGCCGCGTGCACCCCCCCCGTCAGTTGGCGAGTATAGCCTTGGGAGGGGAGGAGATGGTTGTCCATGGTGGGAGGGGTCCCGCAGAAATGTCCCTGGTCTCGCTAGGAGACATGCAAATGGTCCCTCCACCCCCTCTGCCTAGTAACACTAGTAAATATAGGCAGTGGGTGACCATTAATGGCCATAGAGTGGAAGCTCTCAGAGACACCGGAGCGAGTGTGACAGCTGTCAAGTGTCACTTGGTGTCCAGAGAGCAGGTGGTTCCCCACGCATTCTACCCCGTGATAGCTGCCGACAACTCCCAGAAAGAGTACGAGGTAGCTCAGGTTTCCTTTGAATGGGGGGGGAGTTTCAGGTACTCTTCAGGTTGCTGTGAGGCCCGCCATGCCTGTCGATTGTCTCCTGGGCAATGATTTAGAAGACTCCCCTTGGGCTAAGGTGGAGAGAGAGGCGCACTTGAAAATGTTGGGCGTGCCAGAGTGGGTGTGTGCAACCACTCGATCGATGACAGCGAGTAAGGGTGTTGATGGGGTCCCGGAGCCTGAAAGTACGGCCCAGGACCCAGCTGTGAAGAGAAGAGGCAGGAGGCGCGGGAAACCGGCCCCCGTAGTTCCCGTGGTCCAGGAGGAGGTAGACCCCGAGGGGGATGCCCTGGAGCCCACAGGGGAACAAATTGCCGAACTGGGAGACCTGCCCGAGCTGACCCATTGGCAGCAGGATGGTGGTCCCTCCAGGGAGGAATTCTGTGCCGAACAGAAGGTGTGCCCTTCTCTTGTGGGCATGAGGCAGCAGGCCTCAGCCCAATCCTCAGGTGATCAGTCAGGGTCACATTTTGTGTACTGGGAGAACGACCTCCTGTATAGCGAGCCTAAGGCTGCTGAGCCTGGGTCAGCCCGTGTGCTGGTGGTACCCCAGCGCTTCAGAGCCTTCCTACTGGGTTTGGCTCATGACGTTCCGTTAGCTGGACATCTGGGGCAGGACAAGACCTATGACAGGCTTGTCACCCATTTTTATTGGCCTCAGATGCGAAGGGATGTAGACATCCATTGCAAGACTTGTCGCACTTGCCAGGCAAGTGGGAAAAGCGGAAGGAAGCAGAAGGCTCCCCTCCAACCTTTTCCAGTGGTCAGTACCCCCTTTGACCGGGTGGGTATTGACATTGTTGGGCCCCTGGACCCCAAGACAGCCCTGGGCAACAGGTTCATCCTGGTCTTGGTGGACCATGCCACACGGTACCCGGAAGCCATCCCTCTCCGAACAGTGACGGCCACCGTGGTGGGACGGGCACTGATGGGTGTTTTCTCCCGGATGGGGTTCCCCAGAGAGGTGGTGTCAGACCGAGGCACCAACTTCATTTCGAACTATATGAAGTCTCTGTGGAAGGAGTGTGGGGTAACCTACAAGTTCACCACTCCTTACCACCCTCAAGGAAATGGGCTGGTTGAGAGATTCAACCGAACCCTGAAAGGCATGATCATGGGTCTTGAAGAACCAATGAGGCGGAAATGGGACGTCCTCTTGCCATGCCTATTGTTTGCTTACCGAGAGGTGCCACAGAAGTCTCTAGGGTTCAGCCCCTTTGAGCTCTTATACGGTCACCCGGTAAGAGGGCCTTTGAGTCTGGTCAAGGAAGGCTGGGAGCAATCTCCCAGGAAACCTCCCCAGGATGTATACAGCTACATGCTGGCCTTTCGGAACCAGACTCGGCGCTTCAGAGAACTTGCTCAGGCAAATCTGGAGGCCAGCCAGGAGGAGATGAAGCGTTGGTACGACCGGAATGCCACTCTGGTAGAGCTTCAGCCTGGTCAGGAAGTGTGGGTCATGTCCCCTGTGGAACCTTGTGCGCTCAAGGACAGGTGGACTGGACCGTTTAAGGTTGTGGAGAAGAAGAGCGATGTCACCTACTTGGTGGACTTGAAATCTCCCAGGAACCCCTTGCGGGTCCTGCATGTCAACCGTTTGAAGCCCCACTTAGAGAGGTCCGAAGTGGGCATGCTCCTAGCTACAGATGCTGGAATGGAGGAGGAGAGTGAGCCTCTTCCTGACCTCCTGTGTGCTAAAGAGCAAGACGGGTCAGTGGATGGTGTGGTCCTCTCTGACACACTGACCCTTGAGCAGAAACAGGATTGTCGCCACCTGTTGGGACAATTCCCGGATCTGTTTTCCTTGGTTCCGGGTGTCACTCATTGGTGTGTCCATGACGTTGACACCGGAGACAGCCCTCCTGTGAAGCACAAGGCTTACAGGGTGACTGACAAGGTCCGAGCATACATTAAGGAGGAGGTCTCCAAAATGTTTGCGTTAGGGGTGGTTGGGTCCTCTAGCAGTCCTTGGGCCAGCCCAGTGGTCTTGGTCCCGAAGGCTGCAGCGCCTGGTGCTTCACCAGAACTCCGGCTCTGCGTGGATTACCGAGGACTCAATTCGGTCACGAAGACTGACGCGCACCCCATCCCCAGAGCTGATGAGCTCATCGATCGGTTGGGGGCTGCCCGGTACCTCAGTACGTTTGATCTAACGTCTGGGTACTGGCAGATCGCCTTGACTGATGAGGCAAAGGAGAGGTCTGCATTCTCCACACCAGATGGGCTATACCAGTTCCGGGTAATGCCCTTTGGGATGAAGAATGCCCCTGCCACCTTCCAGAGGTTGGTCAACCAGGTCTTGGCTGGACTGGAGGATTTCAGTGCCGCCTACCTGGACGACATCGCAGTGTTCAGCGCCAGCTGGGAGGAACACTTGCGCCACCTCCAGGAAGTGTTGTTGGCCCTGCGCGGAGCAGGCCTCACAATCAAAGCCAGTAAGTGCCAGATTGGGCAGGGCTCGGTGGTGTACTTGGGGCACCAAGTAGGGAGCGGCAAGGTTGCCCCCCTGCAACCCAAGATTGATACCATCCTGGCTTGGGCGCCGCCCAAAACCCAAACACAGGTGAGAGCCTTCTTAGGACTCACGGGTTACTACAGGAGGTTTGTCAAGGATTACGGTAACATTGTGCACCCCTTGACTTCGCTGACTTCCAGGAAGCAGCCACGAAACGTGATCTGGACTGATGCCTGTCAAACGGCCTTCGAAACCCTGTAAACTGCAATGTGCACAGCACCTATACTCCAGGCACCCGACTTCTCGAAAGAATTTATTGTCCAGACGGACGCTTCAGAGCATGGCGTGGGGGCTGTTCTAGCTCAGGTGAATGAAGAGGGCCGAGACTTGCCTGTAGCCTTCATCAGTAGGAGGTTACTTCCCAGGGAAAGGAGGTGGAGTGCGATAGAGAGAGAAGCATTTGCTGTGGTCTGGGCGCTGAAGAAGCTAAGACCCTACCTGTTTGGGACTCACTTCCGGGTTCAGACAGACCACAGGCCCCTCAGATGGTTGATGCAGATGAGGGGTGAGAATCCAAAACTGTTGAGGTGGTCCATTTCCCTACAGGGGATGGACTTTACGGTGGAACACCGCCCTGGTACAGATCACGCCAATGCTGATGGTCTGTCCAGATTTTTCCGCCTTAGTGATGAGGACTCCCTAGGTGTTAGACTGGGACCTGGAGGGTCGGCCGAGGACAAGGGGAGAGGCCTCCGGGGAGGGCCGTCTCCAGCGATCGTACAGACAAGTAACTCCCCCCCCCCCACAGATGGACACCACACAAGGATAAGGTTAACGCTATTTATATGCAGTTCTTGAAGCAAAGTATCACGGTACAGTGAGATCGGGACACAAGGGTCCTCTCAATTCTAGTCTCTGGAAGGGAAAGGGGGTAGAGGGACAGTCTTGGTACCGATCTGGTACTGAGGTGGTATGATGGATAGCTCACAATCCTCGAGCTCGGAGTTCTGGAAGGTCGGGCCGCGGCAGCGCCAGCAGGCTCGGATGACAAGTCTCACTTGAGGAGGGCCGCGGCAGCGCCAGCAGGTCCCGGCGATGATGTAGGTTGCAGAGGGCCGCCGCAGCGCCAGCAGGTCCCGAGGACGATGTCGGTTGCAGAGGGCCGCGGCAGCGCCAGCAGGTCCCGAGGACGATGTAGGTTGCAGAGGGCCACGGCAGCGCCAGCAGGTCCCGAGGACGATGTAGGTTGCAGAGGGCCGCGGCAGCGCCAGCATGTCCCGACGAGGAGGAAGGTTACAGAGGGCCGCGGCAGCGCCAGCAGGTCCCGACGAGGAGGAAGGTTGCAGAGTGCCGCGGCAGCGCCAGCAGGCAGGACGATGGTTCACAAGACAGGGCTGCGGCAGCGCCAGCAGTCCGTCAAGGATGAGTTCTTCTAGGTGTCTCTCGACTCCAGGATACAACTGCCTTCCTGCTCTGGAGTTGCCCCAGTTATAGGTCTGGCCTCCTTTGATGTCCGGACCCTCGCTCTTGGAGGTCAGGAGGTCCGGGATGAGGGAGTCCAGACACCCAGCAGGGGGGTGGAGCCAGCGCTCGGGAAGGCTGGGGGCGATCGGCACCTGGCGGGGGAGAGCCATCGACACTCCTCTCTCCCATTGACCTGCGAAGTGGTCCGTTCACCTCCTGGGTGGATGGTGATGCCGGGATGTTGGGCCTGGCCAGGCCCAGGGTTGGGGTCGAGCTGAGGCCACGCGGCCTCGTGGTGCAGTGTCCAAGATGGCGGCTGGGCCGGGCAATGGTGCTGACGGTGGCCCGGGCCAGTGATACAGAGATGTCCGGGAGCAGGCATCCCGTAGGGGACGGGTTGCGGGTTGCTTCTGTGGGTCGTCAGGGTTGTTCTTCTGGTGGCACCGGGAGAGCCAGTGTCCGGGCTCTGTCATGCGGGGAGGGAGCGAGCCCTTCACAAGGCCTGTCCAACATGCGTACCCCCCAGCTGAAGGTGGGGAGAGTCACCCATCCTCTTGGGGACTCTCCTCGTCGAGGCGGAAAAAGCGTGACAGGCCGTCCGCGTTGGCGTGGTCCTGGCCTGGACGAGGCTCCACAGTGAAATCCATCCCCTGCAGGGAGATGGACCATCGCAACAGTTTGGGATTCTCCCCCCGCATCTGCATCAGCCACTGCAGGGGTCGGTGGTCTGTCTGTACCCTGAAATGGGTACCGAAGAGGTAGGGCCGGAGCTTCTTGAGGGCCCACACTACTGCAAAGGCCTCTCGTTCGATGGTGCTCCAGCGCTGCTCTCGGGCCAGCAGGCGTCGGCTGATGAAGGCCACTGGCTGGTCGACTCCCTCGGGGTTTAGTTGGGAGAGGACTGCCCCAATGCCATGGTCTGAGGCGTCCGTCTGGACGATGAACTCACGGCTGTAGTCGGGGGCCTGGAGCACAGGGGCGGTGCACATGGCGGCCTTCAGCTTCTCGAAGGCCGCTTGACAGTCCGGGGTCCAGTTGACTGTTTTGGGGTGTTTCTTGGATGTGAGTTCCGTGAGGGGCCCCACAATGCTGCCATAGTCCTTCACAAACCGCCTGTAGTATCCGGTGAGCCCCAAGAAGGCTCGGACCTCGGTTTGGGTGACGGGTGGCTGCCAGGACTGGATGGCAGCGATCTTGAGCTGGAGCGGGGCCACCAGACTGCTCCCCACTTGGTGCCCGAGGTAGATCACGGACCCCTGGCCAATTTGGCACTTGCTGGCCTTGATGGTAAGGCCGGCCTGTTGGAGGGCGTGCAGGACTTCTCGGAGGTGGTGAAGGTGGTCTGTCCAGTGGCGGCTGTACACATCGATATCGTCCAGGTAGGCGGCGCTGAATTCTTCGAGGCCCGCCAATACCTGGTTCACAAGTCGTTGGAAAGTGGCGGGAGCGTTTTTCATGCCGAATGGCATCACTTTGAAATGGTAGTGACCATCTGGGGTAGAGAAGGCGGATCATTCTTGGGCTCTGGGGGTGAGGCCGATCTGCCAGTAGCCCGCTGTCAGATCAAAGATGCTCAGGTAGCGGGCAGCCCCCATGCGGTCAACCAGTTCATCTGCTCGGGGAATGGGGTGAGCGTCGGTTCGGGTGACAGCGTTCAGGCCCCGATAGTCGACGCAGAATCGGAGCTCGGGGGTGGTGCCCGGGGCAGCAGCTTTGGGGACCAGTACGACTGGGCTGGCCCAGGGGCTGTCGGATGGCTCGATGACTCCGAGTGTGAGCATTTTGGAGACTTCGTCTTGGATGCAGGCGCGCACCCGATCTGGCACTCGGTACGCCCGGTGTCGGATAGGGGGACTGTCCCCAGTGTCCACGTCGTGAAGGCACCAGGGGGTGACCCCAGGGTGAGGGAGAACAGGTTTGCAAATTGCAGCAGGAGAGCCCGACAGTCTTGGTGTTGCTCCGGGGTCAGGGCATCGGAGAGCCGGACCCCGTCCACCGAGCCATCTTTCTCACGGGTCCTCAGTAGGTCAGGGAGAGGCTCGGAGTCTTCCTCTGCCCCACTATCTGTGGCCATCAGTAGGCTGAGCTCCGAGCGTACGAAGTGTGGTTTGAGTCTGTTGGCGTGAAGGACCCGGAGGGGGTTCCGGGGGGACTCCATGTCGATTAGATAGGTGACAGGGCCCTTGCGCTCGACCACCTTGAAGGGTCCTGTCCATTTGTCCTGCAAGGCACAAGGCTCGATGGGAGACATCACCCATACTTGTTGACCAGGCTCGAACTCGATGGAGGAGGCATGTTGATCGTACCATTTCTTCATGTCCTCCTGACTGGCCTCGAGATTGGCTTTAGCGAGTTCCCTGAATCGCCGTGTCTGGTTGCGGAGGGTCAGGAGGTACTTATACATGTCTGGAGGGGTCTTCTGGGGGGCCATTTCCCATTCTTCTTTAACCAGGCTGAGGGGCCCCCGGACAGGGTGTCCGTACAGGAGCTCGAAGGGGCTGAAACCGAGGGATATCTGGGGGACTTCTCGGTAGGCGAAGAGGATGCACGGGAGCAGCACGTCCGAATGGCGACGTAGGGGTTCCTCCAGCCCCATGATCATCCCCTTGAGAGTGCGGTTAAACCGTTCGACCAGTCCGTTTCCTTGCGGGTGATAGGGGGTTGTGAACCGGTACGTAACCCCGCACTGCTGCCAGAGAGATTTCATATATTTGGAGATAAAGTTCGTGCCTCTGTCGCTGACGACTTCCCGGGGGAATCCTACTCGAGAGAAGATCCCCATTAGGGCTCGGCCTACCACTGGTGCTGTTACGGTCCGAAGAGGAATGGCCTCGGGATAGCGGGCGGCGTGGTCCACCAGGACCAGGATGAATCGATGCCCTTGTGCTGTTCGGGGGTCCAGGGGCCCCACAATGTCTATTCCCACCCGTTCGAACGGGGTGGTGACGACGGGGAATGGTTGCAAGGGTGCTTTGATTTTTCGGCAGCTCTTCCCGCTGGCCTGGCAGGTGGGGCAGGCCCGGCAGTGGTTGGAGACGTCATTTCGCATTTTGGGCCAGTAAAAGTGGGTTACCAGGCGGTTATATGTTTTGTCTTGCCCCAAGTGCCCAGCAAGGGGGACATCGTGTGCCAAGTTCAAAAGGGAGTCTCTGAAGCGGAGGGGCACCACCAGCACCCGACTGGCCCCCAACTCTGCAATTCTTTGCTCGCTGTATAGTAGGTCATTGTCCCAATAGATCCAGTGGGCCCCTGCGGTGTCTCCCGCGCTCTGGACGAGTGCTTGCTGTCGGAGTCCCTCAAGGGAGGGACAGGTCTTCTGCTCCTGCCGGAATTGTTCCTGGGTGGGTCCACCCTCTTGACGCCACTGAGCCAGTTCTGGAAGATCTTGGAGTTGAGTGGGCCCTTCTTGGGTTTGCTCTGGGGGATCAGTACTGAGGGTGTCTTCCTCTGGGGTGATCGGGGGAGGAGGTGCTGGCCATTCGGGTTCATCGGGTCTGGGGATGGCGCGGGCGGCCATGGACCGGGTTGTTACGCATGCCCAGTCCGGGAGGCCCAACATCCCCAGGTGCTCTCTTCTCTCAACGGCCGCCCACGGGGAACTCTCGAGGTCGTTTCCTGGGAGGCAGTCCACTGGGGCATCATCGCGGACAGTCACTTTTAGCATACCGGACACTCCTCCCCATTCGAAGGGGACACAGGCCATCCGACACAGGCTCTCTGAATTGTCGGCTGTTCGGACGGGGCAAAGAACGTTTGGCAGGATTTGTTCCGGGGTCACCAGGTGACAGCGGACTGCGTCACACTGGCCCCGGTGTCGCGCAGGGCTTCGGCCTTGCGCCCATTTATGTTCACCCACTGGCTGTATTTTCTGGTGTTGGCGGGTAGGGGGGCCCGCGGGATCATGTCTCTTTCCCCCAGGCAAGCCAGGATCATTGCAGCAGGTTCCCACTCGGGCTGTTCCTGCTCGTACTCTTCATACTCTTGCTCCTCTCCTAGGGCGGCGGCAGCAACCTGGCGGGGCACGGGAGTCTGGTTCTTCGGGCAGCTCGGGTCGCTGGCATAGTGGCCGATTCGCTGGCACCGGTGGCAAGTAACATTGGCTCAGAACCCTGGGCGCATCGGGGGGTTGCCCCGACCGGCCAGGGGCGGGGTGTTGCTGGCGGGAGCAGCCGGGACGGCATCTCTGCCCCGGCCCTGGCCTCCTCCTCCTCCTCCTCCTCCTCGGGGGCGATGGGGACCTTGGTTGGTTCTGTTTTGTTCACTCGGCCCACTCCGGGCCACTTGCGTGCTTTCCCATCGGTCAGCTTCAGCGGCGAGCTGCCGAGGTTCAGTCAATTTACTGTCGAGGAGGTGCTGCCTGAGCTCGACAAAGCAATTGTTGGAGAGGTGCTCCCACACAATGAGGTTAAAGAGTTGCTCGTAGGTGGTTACGTGGCTGCCCTTAATCCACCCCTCGAAGGCTCGGCTGAAATAGTTCACATACTCCACCCAAGTTGTACCCGGCATCCGTTTGCAGTCGCGGAACTTCTGGCGGTACATCTCGGGCGTGAGTCCGTATCGAGTGAGGAGGGCGGCCTTCATGTGGTCATAGGAGGTCATCTGATGGTCCGGGAGCTGTAACAGGGCATCGCGGCCTTCATTGATGAACCTCCCCATAGCCCGGCTCCCCAGTCACTTCGATCAATCCGGTGGGAGGTCATGGCGATCTCGTAGGCCTTGAACCACTGCTGTATGTCGTCGTTCCGATAATATTCTCTGACGACATCCTTGGGGATGTGGACCTTTGGTTCGGTAGCGCCCGGGGTGTGCGGGCGTTCGGGCACCCCTAGATCTTTGTTCTGTTTCCGCATTTCTATTTCTGCTAGCTTGCACTCGTGTTCGTATGCCAGTTTTTTCTCTTCGAGTTCTCTCTGCCTTTGTTTCTCTTCCCGCTCCTCTCGGAGCCGTAAGTGTTCTAAGTTTATCTTTTGTTCCGCCAGTTTCAGCTCTCCGTCCAACCGGAGCCGTGCCAACTCTGATTCATGGAGTCTGCTTTTCTCTTGTTCTTGGATCTCTTCCAGGGAGAGACCCGCTCTCCTTTCTTCCGTCGGAGTGGTGTTTGTTTCTGGTGCCTCGAGGTTTTGGTTCCGGGGTACGGCTGCACCCGTTTCTGCCCAAGATTCTAGGGCGTGTTTGAAGTCCTCTTTCGTGCTCAGCCTGGTGGTAGCAATGCCTAGTTCCATGCAAAATTGCTTTAGCTCTCGATGGTTGTACTCTTCTAGTTTCTCCATCTGGAATTTCTCTGTGGATCCGCTCTCTTTTGTTGTCATTGTGGTTGAGTCGTGGGGTGAGTTACTCTCTGTACGATTACGCGTCGGTTCGGATCCCGCCGCTGGCCACCAATGTTAGACTGGGACCTGGAGGGTCGGCCGAGGACAAGGGGAGAGGCCTCCAGGGAGGGCCGTCTCCAGCGATCGTAGAGACAAGTAACTTCCCCCCCACAGATGGACACCACACAAGGATAAGGTTAACGCTTTTTATATGCAGTTCTTGAAGCAAAGTATCACGGTACAGTGAGATCGGGACACGAGGGTCCTCTCAATTCTAGTCTCTGGAAGGGAAAGGGGGTAGCGGGACAGTCTTGGTACCGATCTGGTACTGAGGTGGTATGATGGATAGCTCACAATCCTTGAGCTCGGAGTTCTGGAAGGTCGGGCCGCGGCAGCGCCAGCAGGCTCGGATGACAAGTCTCACTTGAGGAGGGCCGCGGCAGCGCCAGCAGGTCCCGGCGATGATGTAGGTTGCAGAGGGCCGCGGCAGCGCCAGCAGGTCCTGAGGACGATGTCGGTTGCAGAGGGCCGCGGCAGCGCCAGCAGGTCCCGAGGACGATGTAGGTTGCAGAGGGCCGCGGCAGCGCCAGCAGGTCCTGAGGACGATGTAGGTTGCAGAGGGCCGCGGCAGCGCCAGCAGGTCCCGACGAGGAGGAAGGTTACAGAGGGCCGCGGCAGCGCCAGCAGGTCCCGACGAGGAGGAAGGTTGCAGAGTGCCGCGGCAGCGCCAGCAGGCAGGACGATGGTTCACAAGGCAGGGCTGCGGCAGCGCCAGCAGTCCGTCAAGGATGAGTTCTTCTAGGTGTCTCTCGACTCCAGGATACAACTGCCTTCCTGCTCTGGAGCTGCCCCAGTTATAGGTCTGGCCTCCTTTGATGTCCGGACCCTCGCTCTTGGAGGTCGGGAGGTCCGGGATGAGGGAGTCCAGACACCCAGCAGGGGGGTGGAGCCAGCGCCCGGGGAGGCTGGGGGCGATCGGCACCTGGCGGGGGAGAGCCATCGACACTCCTCTCTCCCATTGACCTGCGAAGTGGTCCGTTCACCTCCTGGGTGGATGGTGGTGCCGGGATGTCGGGGCCTGGCCAGGCCCAGGGTTGGGGTCGAGCTGAGGCCACGCGGCCTCGTGGTGCAGTGTCCAAGATGGCGGCTGGGCCGGGCAATGGTGCTGACGGTGGCCCGGGCCAGTGATACAGAGATGTCCGGGAGCAGGCGTCCCGTAGGGGACGGGTTGCGGGTTGCTTCTGTGGGTCGTCGGGGTTGTTCTTCTGGTGGCACCGGGAGAGCCGGTGTCCGGGCTCTGTCATGCGGGGAGGGAGCGAGCCCTTCACAAGGCCTGTCCAACACTAGGTCAAGGGTAGTTCTCCCCACATTTCAGCTGGAGGGGACACGTGTTAGACCTGACATCATTGGCTTGAGTCTCTCCTCCATTTTTTCTGTTTGCCTCCCCTGTTTTACGATGTTTTGCTGGTATATGCTTTGGGTGCGGTGCCACTGCTGATCAGTGCCACAGCGCAAGTGCTCCCTATGTTAAATTGATGTATCTATTGTATCCATGTTTGGCTTATTTGGTTTACTGTCAGTCCCTAGTCTAGTACACCAGGAGTGCCGGGGCTTGTAAATACAAATGCCGCTCGTGGGCTTGCAGCACGTGTTGTGCCACCCACAGGAGCGGCCTCGTAAAAGAATGTCTATGGGTCGGTCATTGCGAGACCCACGTGCAGCCTAGTGCTGTCACGCAGGCTGCGCAAGTATACCTACTTGCCAGCCCCTCAAACCTTCCCTTGACTTCATGTTAGTCACCCCTACGGTAGGCCCACGGGCAGGGTGCATTGTAAGTATAAGGTAGGACACGCCTGACCAAGTTGGCATGTCCTAATAGTGAATTACAGCCATCTTCGTTCTTCACTATTGCGAGGTAGCCTGCTTTCCAGTAGTTAGAATGGGCCGCCGGGATTATTAATACTATGATCCTAGTTGGCTCGGGGAGCATGGTGCAATGTCGAGTTTGGTATCCCTGAACTCGGGGTTTAATTACGCATCCGTTGGTGTGGATGGTTTTTGGACTCTGGGTTTCGAAAATAGCACTTTTAGAAAGTGTCTATTTTCTTGTCCAACCATATCTGGTTTCTGCTGGTCTTGCGTGTGTGTGACAGGAGCTGGGTGGCTCCAAGAGGTCTGGATGAGTCAGTGTGGGATGAGTGGGACATTTGCGTTGAGAGTAGGGGGAAAGTAGTTGCTGATAGCCTGTCCTGCCTGATACAATGCTGGCTCCACCTCCTGCCAAGCGGCTGATGGCTCTGTGCCTGCCATGGACGATCCTAGCCCCACCTCTTGCCAGGAGGCCGATAGCTCTGCTCCTGCCAGTGTCAATGCTGGCTCCACCTCCTGCTAAGCGTCTGAGGACCCAGCCCTGCTCAGTGAATAGGCCAGGTGCTTCTGCCTGGCTCCACCCACAACAGACCCAGGATGTTGGGAAATTCCCCTGCATGGACAAAGGGATCAAAGCCGAAAAGGGGTATAAGAGAAGGACCCCTGAACCAAGAATTCAGATCACTTCTGACAAGGAACCCTGTAACCAAGGACAAGAGGCCTGCTGATCTGAGGACTTGCCTACCCCTTCTGCCAGTGTGCTGTTTGCTGGGGGGAATCCTGCAGTGCTTCTTTATTTTTGCCAAGGAACCAGGAGAGAGGAACTGTGTGTGTACTCTCACGCTTTCTAAGAAAATCTCCAAGGACTGGAAGAGTGCCAGTCTCCTGCTGAAGTCACAGGGCTAAAGGACTTCATCTGCTAAAAGTGCTATTTGCTGGAACCTGTGAATCCAGCACCTCTGAAAGAGCCGGCAACCTCGACGCCGACGGACGTCGCCGAATCCAGCTCGACATAGTGGGTAACGGCCCCAGTGTCCCGCTTCCTCGACGACCGGCCGCCGGGCCCGACCGACGCCAGCAGCAACGCCAGTGAGTGGGAGTACGGCTCCAGCTCCAAGGGACCTCGTGTCCGCACCGCTGCTGATCGCATCAACTGTGTGCCCTCTCGACGCCGTGAGCGCTGCTCACTCTGTGCAACCGCATCATCGACGACGACGCCTGCTGAGGCCTGATCGACACCGAAGACGCGACGCCGGATTGCTTGACGCCGCTGATCATCGTGTGCTTCATTTTCCTAAAGGTACTGTGTTGTTGGGTGTCCGTGTGACTCCGGGCTCGACGTAGCGCTCCTCGCGGTCGACGCCGATCCTTTGGATTAACTTTGCCTCGACGTTGTGTAGCCCCCGTGTGGGTTACCCTGTTGCCAAGAACTGTGTTTCCAAGAAGAAGATTTGCTTTGATACTAAAGACTTTTGTGCTAAAGAAGAAACTACCTTTGAACTATCCTTTTTCCCTTCCCAGAGTATTTATTAAGATTGTGTACATTTTTGTCGTTATTTGGTCTTGTGCTAAGCCTTATATAAAAATACTTATTTTTATAATACTACTGTGTCAAGTCCATTTGTAGTGTATTCCATTTGTAGTGTATTCACTTTATTACTGTATGTGGTCATAAATGCTTAACACACAGCCTCTGAGATAAGCCTGTCTGCTCTGCCAAGCTACCAAGGGGGTGAGCAGGGGTTATCAAAGGGTGTGATCCCCTTGCCCTGACTAGAAAAGGTGTGTCCCTATTTGTCAGAAGTGTATACCTCTGCCAACTAGAGACAGCCGGTTCTAACACCCATGTATATGATGCATCTGTGCGCATCAACTATGTGCCCCGTGTGTACGATGCATCTGTGTGCGTCCACTGTGTGTCAAGTGTGTATGATGCATCTGTGTGCGTCCATTATGTTTCCTGTGTGTACGATGCATCTGTGTGCGTCCACTTTGTACCCTGTGTGTATGATGCATATGTGCGTGTCCACTATGTGCCCAATGTGTATGATGCATCTGTGAACGTCCACTATGTGTCCCGTGTCTACAATGCATCTCTGTGTGTTCACTATGTGCCCCGTGTTTACGCGGCATCTGTGTGTGTCCACTATGTGTCTTGTGTGTACGATACATCTGTGTGCGTCCACTATGTGCCCGTGTGTATGATGCATATGTGTGCTTCCAATATGGTCGCCATGTTTATGATGCATCTGTGTGTGTCCACTATGTGTCTTGTGTGTACGATACATCTGTGCACGTTCACAATGTGCCCCATGTGTGTGATACATCTGTGTGGGTCCACTTTGTGTCCCATGTGTATGATGCTTCCTTGTGCGTCCACTATGTGCCCCGTGTGTGTGATGCATCTGTGTGTGTCCACTATGTGCCCAACATGTGTGATGCATCTGTGGGCGTCCTCTATGTTCCCCATGTGTATGATGCATCTGTGTGCATCCACTCTGTGCTCCCATGTGTATGATGCATCTGTGTGTGTCCACTATGTGCCCCATGTGTGTGATGCATCTGTGCGCGTCCACTATGTGCCCCGTGTGTGTGATGCATCTGTTTCTTGTTGGGTTATCAGGTGTTGCTACATCCCTCGGCATTTTGCCTTTCTGTGACAGCCTCATTTCAGCTGTTGTTTTCCTGTCCATTTAATATCCCAACCAACTCACAAGATATTTGTTTTGGGACGTTTTCTCCGCTATGATGTACTATAGGTAATCGTGTAGACCGACATTATTCATGCTCTTCTTTAATCAGGTGGAGTTGCTTACCCTACCTATAGGCCTTCACGCGTAACTTAGAGATTATCAATTGCAAGACTTGGATGTGAGCCCCATTGCAACTCCTCAATGCGGTGTTTGACATCCTCATGTTTGGGATCTTCCCATTAGCCATCATCCGTTCGTGGTCTAGATACAGACGGCTCGCATCTTAGTTATAATAAAATTCCTGTGATTCATTAGCCTTTGGATGCGTTTGACCTACCCAATATTCAGTGCCCTGAAGAAGTCCTGTACTAGGACGAAACGGGTCGGCTGTACTGTGTGGAGAGTCATACAAATGTTTTTTAATCCACTGGAAATGGATGTGTGGTGCACCTGTGCACCTGAGCTACGATCGACCAGCCACGCACTCGCCACCGTACCACGCATCCGCAGAGCCACCGCCGGAGGAAGATCCTTCTCCTACCTGGCAGCCAAGACTTGGAACTCCCTCCCCACCCACCTTCGGCGAACCCAAGACCATCTCTCCTTCAGGAAGCAGCTCAAGACCTGGCTGTTCGAGCAGTAACATACCCCTCTCCCCCAGCGCCTTGAGACCCTCCCGGGTGAGTAGCGCGCTTTACAAATGCAGTGATTGATTGATTGATTGATTGATTGAACTATTAGGTTCCCAAGGGAACTAGCAATGTGACGGTGGGTGCAAATCAGTGTGCACACAGACCCAGTAAGTACAGAGAGAACAAGACGGGCATAGGGATAGCAGGTTAGGTGCTGGTAGCAAGAAGGTTCCACTGTCAGGTTCTCCTGTTTATGCATCTGGGCGGGTTCTATATGTGCCCCATGTGTATGATGCATCTGTGTGCATTCACTATGTGCCCCATGGGTATGATGCATCTGTGTGCGTCCTCTTTGTGCCCGTGTGTATGATGCATCTGTGCATGTCCACTATGTGCCCCGTGTGTGCGATGCCTCTGTGCATGTCCACTATGTGCCCCATGTGTGTGATGCATCTGTGCGCGTCCACTATGTGTCCGTTTGTGTGATGCATCTGTGTGCGTCCACTGTGTGCCCTGTGTGTATGATGCATCTGTGTGTCCACTGTGTGCCCTGTGTGTGTGATGCATCTGTGTGTCCACTGTGTGCCCTGTGTGTATGATGGATCTGTGTGAGTCCACTGTGTGCCCTGTGTGTGTGATGCATCTGTGTGCGTCCACTATGTGCCTTGTGTGTGTGATGCATCTGTGTGTGTCCACTATGTGCCCTGTGTGTGTGATGCATCTGTGTGGGTCCACTGTGTGCCCCGTGTGTGTGATGCATCTGTGTGCTTCTACTATGTGCCCCATGTGTGATGCATCTGTGTGCGTCCTTTATGTGCCCTGTGTGTGTGATGCATCTGTGTGCATCCACTATGTGTGCTGTGTGTGTGATGCATCTGTGCGCGTCCACTATGTGTCCGTTTGTGTGATGCATCTGTGTGCGTCCACTGTGTGCCCTGTGTGTATGATGCATCTGTGTGTCCACTGTGTGCCCTGTGTTTGTGATGCATCTGTGTGTGTCCACTGTGTGCCCTGTGTGTGTGATGCATCTGTGTGAGTCCACTGTGTGCCCCGTGTGTGTGATGCATCTGTGTGAGTCCACTGTGTGCCCCATGTGTGTGATGCATCTGTGTGAGTCCACTGTGTGCCCTGTGTGTGTGATGCATCTGTGTTTCCACTGTGTGCCCCATGTGTGTGATACATCTGTGTGGGTCCACTTTGTGTCCCATGTGTATGATGCATCTGTGTGCATCCACTCTGTGCTCCCATGTGTATGATGCATCTGTGTGTGTCCACTATGTGCCCCATGTGTGTGATGCATCTGTGCGCGTCCACTATGTGCCCCGTGTGTGTGATGCATCTGTTTCTTGTCGGGTTATCAGGTGTTGCTACATCCCTCGGCATTTTGCCTGCCTGTGACAGCCTCATTTCAGCTGTTGTTTTTCTGTCCATTTAATATCCCAACCAACTCACAAGATATTTGTTTTGGGACGTTTTCTGCGCTATGATGTACTATAGGTAATCGTGTAGACCGACATTTTTCATGCTCATCTTTAATCAGGTGGAGTTGCTTACCCTACCTATAGGCCTTCACGCGTAACTTAGAGATTATCAATTGCAAGACTTGGATGTGAGCCCCATTGCAACTCCTCAATGCGGTGTTTGACATCCTCATGTTTGGGATCTTCCCATTAGCCATCATCCGTTCGTGGTCTAGATACAGACGGCTCGCATCTTAGTTATAATAAAATTCCTGTGATTCATTAGCCTTTGGATGCGTTTGACCTACCCAATATTCAGTGCCCTGAAGAAGTCCTGTACTAGGACGAAACGGGTCGGCTTTACTGTGTGGAGAGTCATACAAATGTTTTTTAATCCACTGGAAATGGAATAAAAAAGAAAGAAATTGAAGAATGTCTCTATTTGATATGGACTTTATAACTATTCTTCTTTTTGATTGAATGTTGATGTGTGGTGCACCTGTGCACCTGAGCTACGATCGACCAGCCACGCACTCGCCACCGTACCACGCATCATCAGAGCCACCGCCGGAGGAAGATCCTTCTCGTACCTGGCAGCCAAGACTTGGAACTCCCTCCCCACCCACCTTCGGCGAACCCAAGACCATCTCTCCTTCAGGAAGCAGCTCAAGACCTGGCTGTTCGAGCAGTAACATACCCCTCTCCCCCAGCGCCTTGAGACCCTCCCGGGTGAGTAGCGCGCTTTACAAATGCAGTGATTGATTGATTGATTGATTGATTGAACTATTAGGTTCCCAAGGGAACTAGCAATGTGACGGTGGGTGCAAATCAGTGTGCACACAGACCCAGTAAGTACAGAGAGAACAAGACGGGCATAGGGATAGCAGGTTAGGTGCTGGTAGCAAGAAGGTTCCACTGTCAGGTTCTCCTGTTTATGCATCTGGGCGGGTTCTATATGTGCCCCATGTGTATGATGCATCTGTGTGCATTCACTATGTGCCCCATGGGTATGATGCATCTGTGTGCGTCCTTTGTGTGCCCGTGTGTATGATGCATATGTGTGCTTCCAATATGGTCGCCATGTTTATGATGCATCTGTGTGTGTCCACTATGTGTCTTGTGTGTACGATACATCTGTGCACGTTCACAATGTGCCCCATGTGTGTGATACATCTGTGTGGGTCCACTTTGTGTCCCATGTGTATGATGCTTCCTTGTGCGTCCACTATGTGCCCCGTGTGTGTGATGCATCTGTGTGTGTCCACTATGTGCCCAACATGTGTGATGCATCTGTGGGCGTCCTCTATGTTCCCCATGTGTATGATGCATCTGTGTGCATCCACTCTGTGCTCCCATGTGTATGATGCATCTGTGTGTGTCCACTATGTGCCCCATGTGTGTGATGCATCTGTGCGCGTCCACTATGTGCCCCGTGTGTGTGATGCATCTGTTTCTTGTTGGGTTATCAGGTGTTGCTACATCCCTCGGCATTTTGCCTTTCTGTGACAGCCTCATTTCAGCTGTTGTTTTCCTGTCCATTTAATATCCCAACCAACTCACAAGATATTTGTTTTGGGACGTTTTCTCCGCTATGATGTACTATAGGTAATCGTGTAGACCGACATTATTCATGCTCTTCTTTAATCAGGTGGAGTTGCTTACCCTACCTATAGGCCTTCACGCGTAACTTAGAGATTATCAATTGCAAGACTTGGATGTGAGCCCCATTGCAACTCCTCAATGCGGTGTTTGACATCCTCATGTTTGGGATCTTCCCATTAGCCATCATCCGTTCGTGGTCTAGATACAGACGGCTCGCATCTTAGTTATAATAAAATTCCTGTGATTCATTAGCCTTTGGATGCGTTTGACCTACCCAATATTCAGTGCCCTGAAGAAGTCCTGTACTAGGACGAAACGGGTCGGCTGTACTGTGTGGAGAGTCATACAAATGTTTTTTAATCCACTGGAAATGGAATAAAAAAGAAAGAAATTGAAGAATGTCTCTATTTGATATGGACTTTATAACTATTCTTCTTTTTGATTGAATGTTGATGTGTGGTGCACCTGTGCACCTGAGCTTCGATCGACCAGCCACGCACTCGCCACCGTACCACGCATCCGCAGAGCCACCGCCGGAGGAAGATCCTTCTCCTACCTGGCAGCCAAGACTTGGAACTCCCTCCCCACCCACCTTCGGCGAACCCAAGACCATCTCTCCTTCAGGAAGCAGCTCAAGACCTGGCTGTTCGAGCAGTAACATACCCCTCTCCCCCAGCGCCTTGAGACCCTCCCGGGTGAGTAGCGCGCTTTACAAATGCAGTGATTGATTGATTGATTGATTGATTGAACTATTAGGTTCCCAAGGGAACTAGCAATGTGACGGTGGGTGCAAATCAGTGTGCACACAGACCCAGTAAGTACAGAGAGAACAAGACGGGCATAGGGATAGCAGGTTAGGTGCTGGTAGCAAGAAGGTTCCACTGTCAGGTTCTCCTGTTTATGCATCTGGGCGGGTTCTATATGTGCCCCATGTGTATGATGCATCTGTGTTCATTCACTATGTGCCCCATGGGTATGATGCATCTGTGTGCGTCCTCTTTGTGCCCGTGTGTATGATGCATCTGTGCATGTCCACTATGTGCCCCGTGTGTGCGATGCCTCTGTGCATGTCCACTATGTGCCCCATGTGTGTGATGCATCTGTGCGCGTCCACTATGTGTCTGTTTGTGTGATGCATCTGTGTGCGTCCACTGTGTGCCCTGTGTGTATGATGCATCTGTGTGTCCACTGTGTGCCCTGTGTGTGTGATGCATCTGTGTTTCCACTGTGTGCCCCATGTGTGTGATACATCTGTGTGGGTCCACTTTGTGTCCCATGTGTATGATGCATCTGTGTGTTAACTATGTGCCCAACATGTGTGATGCATCTGTGGGCGTCCTCTATGTTCCCCATGTGTATGATGCATCTGTGTGCATCCACTCTGTGCTCCCATGTGTATGATGCATCTGTGTGTGTCCACTATGTGCCCCATGTGTGTGATGCATCTGTGCGCGTCCACTATGTGCCCCGTGTGTGTGATGCATCTGTTTCTTGTTGGGTTATCAGGTGTTGCTACATCCCTCGGCATTTTGCCTTTCTGTGACAGCCTCATTTCAGCTGTTGTTTTCCTGTCCATTTAATATCCCAACCAACTCACAAGATATTTGTTTTGGGACGTTTTCTCCGCTATGATGTACTATAGGTAATCGTGTAGACCGACATTATTCATGCTCTTCTTTAATCAGGTGGAGTTGCTTACCCTACCTATAGGCCTTCACGCGTAACTTAGAGATTATCAATTGCAAGACTTGGATGTGAGCCCCATTGCAACTCCTCAATGCGGTGTTTGACATCCTCATGTTTGGGATCTTCCCATTAGCCATCATCCGTTCGTGGTCTAGATACAGACGGCTCGCATCTTAGTTATAATAAAATTCCTGTGATTCATTAGCCTTTGGATGCGTTTGACCTACCCAATATTCAGTGCCCTGAAGAAGTCCTGTACTAGGACGAAACGGGTCGGCTGTACTGTGTGGAGAGTCATACAAATGTTTTTTAATCCACTGGAAATGGATGTGTGGTGCACCTGTGCACCTGAGCTACGATCGACCAGCCACGCACTCGCCACCGTACCACGCATCCGCAGAGCCACCGCCGGAGGAAGATCCTTCTCCTACCTGGCAGCCAAGACTTGGAACTCCCTCCCCACCCACCTTCGGCGAACCCAAGACCATCTCTCCTTCAGGAAGCAGCTCAAGACCTGGCTGTTCGAGCAGTAACATACCCCTCTCCCCCAGCGCCTTGAGACCCTCCCGGGTGAGTAGCGCGCTTTACAAATGCAGTGATTGATTGATTGATTGATTGATTGAACTATTAGGTTCCCAAGGGAACTAGCAATGTGACGGTGGGTGCAAATCAGTGTGCACACAGACCCAGTAAGTACAGAGAGAACAAGACGGGCATAGGGATAGCAGGTTAGGTGCTGGTAGCAAGAAGGTTCCACTGTCAGGTTCTCCTGTTTATGCATCTGGGCGGGTTCTATATGTGCCCCATGTGTATGATGCATCTGTGTGCATTCACTATGTGCCCCATGGGTATGATGCATCTGTGTGCGTCCTCTTTGTTCCCGTGTGTATGATGCATCTGTGCATGTCCACTATGTGCCCCGTGTGTGCGATGCCTCTGTGCATGTCCACTATGTGCCCCATGTGTGTGATGCATCTGTGCGCGTCCACTATGTGTCCGTTTGTGTGATGCATCTGTGTGCGTCCACTGTGTGCCCTGTGTGTATGATGCATCTGTGTGTCCACTGTGTGCCCTGTGTGTGTGATGCATCTGTGTGTCCACTGTGTGCCCTGTGTGTATGATGGATCTGTGTGAGTCCACTGTGTGCCCTGTGTGTGTGATGCATCTGTGTGCGTCCACTATGTGCCTTGTGTGTGTGATGCATCTGTGTGTGTCCACTATGTGCCCTGTGTGTGTGATGCATCTGTGTGGGTCCACTGTGTGCCCCGTGTGTGTGATGCATCTGTGTGCTTCTACTATGTGCCCCATGTGTGATGCATCTGTGTGCGTCCTTTATGTGCCCTGTGTGTGTGATGCATCTGTGTGCATCCACTATGTGTGCTGTGTGTGTGATGCATCTGTGCGCGTCCACTATGTGTCCGTTTGTGTGATGCATCTGTGTGCGTCCACTGTGTGCCCTGTGTGTATGATGCATCTGTGTGTCCACTGTGTGCCCTGTGTTTGTGATGCATCTGTGTGTGTCCACTGTGTGCCCTGTGTGTGTGATGCATCTGTGTGAGTCCACTGTGTGCCCCGTGTGTGTGATGCATCTGTGTGAGTCCACTGTGTGCCCCATGTGTGTGATGCATCTGTGTGAGTCCACTGTGTGCCCTGTGTGTGTGATGCATCTGTGTTTCCACTGTGTGCCCCATGTGTGTGATACATCTGTGTGGGTCCACTTTGTGTCCCATGTGTATGATGCATCTGTGTGTTAACTATGTGCCCAACATGTGTGATGCATCTGTGGGCGTCCTCTATGTTCCCCATGTGTATGATGCATCTGTGTGCATCCACTCTGTGCTCCCATGTGTATGATGCATCTGTGTGTGTCCACTATGTGCCCCATGTGTGTGATGCATCTGTGCGCGTCCACTATGTGCCCCGTGTGTGTGATGCATCTGTTTCTTGTCGGGTTATCAGGTGTTGCTACATCCCTCGGCATTTTGCCTGCCTGTGACAGCCTCATTTCAGCTGTTGTTTTTCTGTCCATTTAATATCCCAACCAACTCACAAGATATTTGTTTTGGGACGTTTTCTCCGCTATGATGTACTATAGGTAATCGTGTAGACCGACATTTTTCATGCTCATCTTTAATCAGGTGGAGTTGCTTACCCTACCTATAGGCCTTCACGCGTAACTTAGAGATTATCAATTGCAAGACTTGGATGTGAGCCCCATTGCAACTCCTCAATGCGGTGTTTGACATCCTCATGTTTGGGATCTTCCCATTAGCCATCATCCGTTCGTGGTCTAGATACAGACGGCTCGCATCTTAGTTATAATAAAATTCCTGTGATTCATTAGCCTTTGGATGCGTTTGACCTACCCAATATTCAGTGCCCTGAAGAAGTCCTGTACTAGGACGAAACGGGTCGGCTTTACTGTGTGGAGAGTCATACAAATGTTTTTTAATCCACTGGAAATGGAATAAAAAAGAAAGAAATTGAAGAATGTCTCTATTTGATATGGACTTTATAACTATTCTTCTTTTTGATTGAATGTTGATGTGTGGTGCACCTGTGCACCTGAGCTACGATCGACCAGCCACGCACTCGCCACCGTACCACGCATCATCAGAGCCACCGCCGGAGGAAGATCCTTCTCGTACCTGGCAGCCAAGACTTGGAACTCCCTCCCCACCCACCTTCGGCGAACCCAAGACCATCTCTCCTTCAGGAAGCAGCTCAAGACCTGGCTGTTCGAGCAGTAACATACCCCTCTCCCCCAGCGCCTTGAGACCCTCCCGGGTGAGTAGCGCGCTTTACAAATGCAGTGATTGATTGATTGATTGATTGATTGAACTATTAGGTTCCCAAGGGAACTAGCAATGTGACGGTGGGTGCAAATCAGTGTGCACACAGACCCAGTAAGTACAGAGAGAACAAGACGGGCATAGGGATAGCAGGTTAGGTGCTGGTAGCAAGAAGGTTCCACTGTCAGGTTCTCCTGTTTATGCATCTGGGCGGGTTCTATATGTGCCCCATGTGTATGATGCATCTGTGTGCATTCACTATGTGCCCCATGGGTATGATGCATCTGTGTGCGTCCTTTGTGTGCCCGTGTGTATGATGCATATGTGTGCTTCCAATATGGTCGCTGTTGGACTTGGCCCGCAGGGCAGGTTCACCCCTAGACTTTTTGCCTTATTTGTGACCCTGTGTCAGTGATTTTTGGGTCTCTGCGCACTTTTCCCTGGGCCCCAGAGTGAAAGTGCGCGCATGTAGTATGGCTGGCCTGCCCTCCCATAGGAATGCATGGGGAATGTGTGTGTCCCTGGTAGTTCCTGATGCGTGGGGAGTACAGGCTCGAGTTTGGTATGCCTGAACTCGTGAGAGTGAATGCTGCAAGATGGTGTCTGCGGCATGTGTGTGTCTAGTTGGGAAGTGCTACTTCTGGACATTGAGATATGTGTACAGTGAGGGTGCTGGAGCGTGATTGGCTGGAGCTGGCTGGCATGCCAGGCTCCAGGAAGTCTGGATGGGTCTGCCCGGTGGTGAGTGGGAGATTAGCATGAGTGATGTGTGGGAGGAGTGTACCTGTGTCCTGGATGGGCTGGGTTTTCCCCACACAATGCTGGCTCCGCCCCCCTGTGGTGTGTCTAATGACCCTAGCCTCCCCAGTGAAAGGAATGGGTGGTTGGGCCATCAAGAGTGCTCCAGAACCAGCTGCGACTGGTTTTCCCCCCACCCTGCACATTGTAACAAAGGATTTGTTGGTATAAGAAGGGGCTGTGTCCCCACTGAAAATGTTCTTTCCTGATCCTACTTGAGGGGGCTGCTGCTGCTGGGGCCAGGAGGAACCGCCACTTGGACTGCCTCCCTGCCTGGAGGGCCAGTGAGCTGGCCCCTGGCCCAGCCTTGCCCCCCTGCCTGCCAAGGAGGACTTTTGCACCTAAGAGCGCTTTATTTCTTCCTTAAAGCGCTGGGAGCGTTGTATTTCCCCCTAAGCGCTTGGAAGCGCTTTATTTTGTCTGGAAGCGCTGGGATTGTTGCTAGCGCTAGGAGCGCTGTGGATTCCCCTTCTAGCGCTTAAGAGCGCTTTATTTTGCCTGTTGGCGCTGAGGAACGCTTTACTTTTGGAAGCCGGTGCCCACCCGGCATTTGCCCGTGTTTTTACCGCTGCTGCCCGGAGTTTGCCTCGAGGGCCCGCCTCCCGACCGAGGGCCGCGCTGCCATTGGCGGCCCCCAGTCACAGGAAGTCAGGCAGGCTGTAGCGGGACAACCGGAAGTCCCGCCCTCGCCGCAGTAGCGTGAGACGAGGGAAGGAAACTGCCTGCCGGGAGAGCCCCGGAGGTGTTGCTGATCTCCAGGGAGGTCGGGAGACCCAGCGAGGGGCAGCGCGAGAAGAAGAAGCCGGCACCTGTCCCCCCCGAGGCTCCAAGAAAGTGAGCAGAGCCCCGGGGAGAGGGGAAGCGCCGGCGGAGGAGAGCCCGCCGAAGAAGCCTGCAAGCTGGTGAGTGGGGGGGGGCCGGTGACCCTTACTGAAGAGGAGGGCGTCGGGGCACATTTCCGGTGCCCGCCCCTCCCCTCCAGCACAAGGGCATTCCTGACCGAGCCCTGAGAGGCTCGTGGGCCGTTTTACTTCACTCAGAGCGGCCCCGGGTGACAGCGGGCCGCAGCGAGAGAGAGCCTGTTTGTTCCTCAAGAGCCCCGAGAGGCTCAGGGTGCACCATTGCCTTGGGAGTCCCCAGGAGGGGGACTCCCGCTTACAGCGCCCCCACTGTTCCAGAGCCCAGAGAGGCTCCTGGGGGCCATTTGTTCTTTGAGCCCAGAGAGGCTCCTGGGGGCCATTTGTTCTTTGAGCCCAGAGAGGCTCCTGGGGGCCATTTGTTCTTTGAGCCAGAGAGGCTCTGAGGGTGCCATTCCCCCGTGAGGGTCCCCAACAGCCCAGTGAGGCTGCACCTTTTTGATTTTGAGCCCTGAGAGGCTCGAGGTGGCAGATTGCTTTGTGAGCCCAGAGAGGCTCATTGCCCATTTGTTCTGAGAGTCCAGTTAGGCTCCGCAGTGCCACAGTGGTGGTTCTTGAGCCCAGAGAGGCTCCAACGTTGCCCTAACTTTCCCTGAACCAGTTGCCCAGCACTTTGTGGGCAACTGCCACGTTTAGGCCCCCTGACTTTGGGACACAGGGCGTCCTAGCCCTAGAGAGGCCAGTTGGCCTAGGGACTGTCACAGGTGGTGACTTATCTGAGTTTTGCGCAACTGTGTGTTTTTGCTTACACCTCTGAATGGGTAGATTATTCATCATGTGTTCTCTTGTGCTTTGTCCTTTTACACCGCTGAATGTATTGTGATGCATCATGTGTTTCCTTCCTTAGACCCCTACAGGTATAGCAATACTTAGGTGGTTTTCTTCTTGCTAGTACAGGTGGTGCTAGCAGAGCCCAGGTTCCCTAGTGTAATCTCCTAAGATAGTGAGGGTTGCATAGGTGGTGCTCACCTGGTACCAGTAGTGACTGGTTGTATGTTATTTTTGTGCTACAGTGATAATTCTATGATCTAAAAAGTGCTATTTCTAAAAGTGTCATTTCTAAAAGTGCATACCCTTGACAGTGGTCCAGGTGGCCCTGTCCTGTACATTATCCCCTGTAAATTCTGCCCGTGCCTCTGGCAAAATGTAAAGTGTGTGTTTTATCTAATGTATGTTTATTGGAATACAAAGGCTATTTTTATATAACCTTGTGTGGAGTGTTTCTTTGTGGTGGGCCTTGGGTGTTGTTGCTGGGGTGCATGCGCAAATACTTAACTTACATCGCCTCCAAGTTTAGCCTTGACTGCTCGCGCCACGTTACCTAGAGGGCGAGTAGGGGTTGCCTTGGTGTGTGACTCCCTTGCCCTGACACTTAGAACTGGCGATCCCTGACTGACCTCGACGCGAGTCTTGGCCGGCCAGGGTCCCGGGTCTAACATTGGCGGCAAGCGGTGAGGATAAGGATTTGTGTTTGCGTTGTACCACAGTAGCAACTGGCCACTACAAAGCTCTGCATTTTAGATGACCACATTGTTGGGGATTATTGTGTTTTGGTGAAGTTCCATTATTGCTTCTCCTGAAGAGTGTCATTTGATAATTGTGTTCAGTACATTTGTCCCCCGCCCTGCTTCCAGAGTTTGGTACCTGTGTCACATGTGGTCAGGTTGAGAAGTCAGGGGTAGTAGAAACTGCCTTACCGATCCGAGGGGAGGGTGTGTGTGGATGAATGGTGTGTTTCCCTGGACGCATGAGTGAGTTCTTTTTTTTTAGGAGAGTGGAAGTTTTGGAATTGTGTACTTCTACTTCAGATTGCTAGTTCCCTTGTGTTGCACGTGTCTGTGAGCATCCTGTCAAGATGGAATCTCCTTTTAACCTGTGTAGCCTGTTTAAGTACAGTATGCATGAGTTGGTACGGTTATGTAAGGAGAGAGACATCCCAGTGAGTGAGTCAGACACCCAGTCCAAGCTTAGGGATAACATGATCCTGTGGCAGAAGAGTGACTGGGAGCGTGAGCACAGTGAGAGGGAGAGGGCCCGGACCGCACACCATGAGGGTGGTGGGTCTGAGGAGAGCCCTGAAGAGTCTGATGTGGAGAGTGAGGTTGACAGTGGCTGGGCGCCAGCAGAGAGCGAGGACCCCATAGATAGGGAGTCCCTTGCTGGGTCCAGTGTCAGATGTAGCACCCCATCCCTTTCCCTGTCCCCAGAGGAGTGGGTGGATAGGAGAGAAGAGAGGGAGCACCAGCTGGCCATGGAGAAGCTCAGGTTAGAGCATGCCAGAGAGATGGCGCAGCTGGGTGTGAATGAGCGGACTGCAGAGGCTGAGAGGGCCTTGGCCAGGGAGAAGATAGCCCTAGAGTGTAGGTTATCCCCTGACCGCAGTCTTAATTTTCTGGATCCCCCAGGGAGGGTTGAGTCCAGTGGTGGCAGCTATTTGAATCTCAGTGCAGGAAATCCCACTCCCAGTTCCCAGAGTCTGGTACCTGTTTCCCCAGAGGAGGAGTATAGGTTGAGATTCAGGGGCAGTAGGAAACTGTCTCACCAGTCTTGGGGGGAGTTTGTGGATGAATGTCAAGGTGCACTGGCTGAATGGTTAGAGGTTCACATGGAATCTGAGTTTGACAAACTATTTGATCTGGTTCTAAGAGAGCAGGTGCTTAGTAGTTGTTTGCCAGAGTTGCGCCTACACCTGTTGGAATGTGGGTTGACTGATCCGGACACCCTTGCAGAAGAAGCAGAGCGCTGGGAGAGTGCCAGAGGTTCTGTAGAGTCATTGGAGAGTGAGTCCAACAATAGTGGTACAGGTAGCTTCCAGCCCAGCGTGGTGGAAGAGGCTCAGTGTAGCCCAGCTAGGTCCCAGTATAGTGAGAGGGGTGGAGGGGCTGACTACCTGGCTCAGTGGAGCAGGAGTCAGTGGGAGGCTGAGAGTCCCCAGAGGCCCGAAGCCCTATCTCAGAACCTGGGTGGTTTCTTGAGGGAACACCAGGTTGGCGACCTAGGCTGTCCTGTTAGTACACTTGAGGAGGATCTCCTAGTGTCTAGGGAACCTGGAGTGTCTGTAACCAGAACTCCAGGGGTTCCAGTAGCCGGCAGTGTCGCTCCAGTTGGGAGGGCACAGAAGTCCGAAGCGAGGAGTGATGGGGGGACGAGTTTCCCAGTGGATGCACCAGTGGACCAGAGACTAGCCAGTTGGGCTAGATCTTCTTGGGGGGACCCGGGTGGCGCCACTTCTGTGCTGGGGGATCTTTGCGCACTGTCAGGTGGACAGGAGGCGGGAGATCTGCGCCAGGCAGACAGTCACACGACACATGGGTCATGTGTCAGCCTCAGGGGGATTGTGTGTGAATCCCCAGAAGTCCCGGAGTGCCAGGCAATTGTTCCACCAAAGGTTTTAGACCGGCGGGTGGATGGCCAGGTTCAGGATCAGCCTGACCTGAAGGGTAGGACGACTGTAACCAGTGTCCTGACCGGTTCTTCTTCCAGAGGAACTTCTCCAGTTGGGAGAGGGCAGACCTCTGGAAGGGGGTGCAGAGGGTGGGAGAGCCCACCTCTGACCCCGGTGCAACCTGAGGGGTTAAACCCTGGGTTGGAATGGCGTGCTAGGTGTACCCCTCGCCGGAGGAGGAGGAACCCTGGAAGAAGAGGTAAGGGGAGGAGAGCCTTCCCTGAGACTCCTGGTCCGCCTGAGGTTGTAGACCAAAGGCTGGTGAACCAGTGGCAGTCCAGTCCTGTCTTGCAGACAGGGAGAGTGGAGAATGGGTACTATGTGCCAGGGGTTACTACCCCCCGCTCTGCGAATTGGCAAGGACCGGTGGCACCTGGGTGGCCCAGGGCCTGGTCCGGGCCGCGGACAGCTGAGGAGTACCAGTGGGGTAGCCCAGTTGGTCCTTACAGTAGTTTTAGAAGGAACCCTAGGGGTTCACCGTGGCATAGAACAGGAGGGTGTCCCGGCAGTGGCGGGCCTGCGTCCGTGTTCTATCGCCCCAAGCAGGGAAGTCCATCACGGTGGTGATTGTTCTCCCCTGCGTTTTGGCTGGAAGGGGGTTGTGTTGGACTTGGCCCGCAGGGCAGGTTCACCCCTAGACTTTTTGCCTTATTTGTGACCCTGTGTCAGTGATTTTTGGGTCTCTGCGCACTTTTCCCTGGGCCCCAGAGTGAAAGTGCGCGCATGTAGTATGGCTGGCCTGCCCTCCCATAGGAATGCATGGGGAATGTGTGTGTCCCTGGTAGTTCCTGATGCGTGGGGAGTACAGGCTCGAGTTTGGTATGCCTGAACTCGTGAGAGTGAATGCTGCAAGATGGTGTCTGCGGCATGTGTGTGTCTAGTTGGGAAGTGCTACTTCTGGACATTGAGATATGTGTACAGTGAGGGTGCTGGAGCGTGATTGGCTGGAGCTGGCTGGCATGCCAGGCTCCAGGAAGTCTGGATGGGTCTGCCCGGTGGTGAGTGGGAGATTAGCATGAGTGATGTGTGGGAGGAGTGTACCTGTGTCCTGGATGGGCTGGGTTTTCCCCACACAATGCTGGCTCCGCCCCCCTGTGGTGTGTCTAATGACCCTAGCCTCCCCAGTGAAAGGAATGGGTGGTTGGGCCATCAAGAGTGCTCCAGAACCAGCTGCGACTGGTTTTCCCCCCACCCTGCACATTGTAACAAAGGATTTGTTGGTATAAGAAGGGGCTGTGTCCCCACTGAAAATGTTCTTTCCTGATCCTACTTGAGGGGGCTGCTGCTGCTGGGGCCAGGAGGAACCGCCACTTGGACTGCCTCCCTGCCTGGAGGGCCAGTGAGCTGGCCCCTGGCCCAGCCTTGCCCCCCTGCCTGCCAAGGAGGACTTTTGCACCTAAGAGCGCTTTATTTCTTCCTTAAAGCGCTGGGAGCGTTGTATTTCCCCCTAAGCGCTTGGAAGCGCTTTATTTTGTCTGGAAGCGCTGGGATTGTTGCTAGCGCTAGGAGCGCTGTGGATTCCCCTTCTAGCGCTTAAGAGCGCTTTATTTTGCCTGTTGGCGCTGAGGAACGCTTTACTTTTGGAAGCCGGTGCCCACCCGGCATTTGCCCGTGTTTTTACCGCTGCTGCCCGGAGTTTGCCTCGAGGGCCCGCCTCCCGACCGAGGGCCGCGCTGCCATTGGCGGCCCCCAGTCACAGGAAGTCAGGCAGGCTGTAGCGGGACAACCGGAAGTCCCGCCCTCGCCGCAGTAGCGTGAGACGAGGGAAGGAAACTGCCTGCCGGGAGAGCCCCGGAGGTGTTGCTGATCTCCAGGGAGGTCGGGAGACCCAGCGAGGGGCAGCGCGAGAAGAAGAAGCCGGCACCTGTCCCCCCCGAGGCTCCAAGAAAGTGAGCAGAGCCCCGGGGAGAGGGGAAGCGCCGGCGGAGGAGAGCCCGCCGAAGAAGCCTGCAAGCTGGTGAGTGGGGGGGGGCCGGTGACCCTTACTGAAGAGGAGGGCGTCGGGGCACATTTCCGGTGCCCGCCCCTCCCCTCCAGCACAAGGGCATTCCTGACCGAGCCCTGAGAGGCTCGTGGGCCGTTTTACTTCACTCAGAGCGGCCCCGGGTGACAGCGGGCCGCAGCGAGAGAGAGCCTGTTTGTTCCTCAAGAGCCCCGAGAGGCTCAGGGTGCACCATTGCCTTGGGAGTCCCCAGGAGGGGGACTCCCGCTTACAGCGCCCCCACTGTTCCAGAGCCCAGAGAGGCTCCTGGGGGCCATTTGTTCTTTGAGCCCAGAGAGGCTCCTGGGGGCCATTTGTTCTTTGAGCCCAGAGAGGCTCCTGGGGGCCATTTGTTCTTTGAGCCAGAGAGGCTCTGAGGGTGCCATTCCCCCGTGAGGGTCCCCAACAGCCCAGTGAGGCTGCACCTTTTTGATTTTGAGCCCTGAGAGGCTCGAGGTGGCAGATTGCTTTGTGAGCCCAGAGAGGCTCATTGCCCATTTGTTCTGAGAGTCCAGTTAGGCTCCGCAGTGCCACAGTGGTGGTTCTTGAGCCCAGAGAGGCTCCAACGTTGCCCTAACTTTCCCTGAACCAGTTGCCCAGCACTTTGTGGGCAACTGCCACGTTTAGGCCCCCTGACTTTGGGACACAGGGCGTCCTAGCCCTAGAGAGGCCAGTTGGCCTAGGGACTGTCACAGGTGGTGACTTATCTGAGTTTTGCGCAACTGTGTGTTTTTGCTTACACCTCTGAATGGGTAGATTATTCATCATGTGTTCTCTTGTGCTTTGTCCTTTTACACCGCTGAATGTATTGTGATGCATCATGTGTTTCCTTCCTTAGACCCCTACAGGTATAGCAATACTTAGGTGGTTTTCTTCTTGCTAGTACAGGTGGTGCTAGCAGAGCCCAGGTTCCCTAGTGTAATCTCCTAAGATAGTGAGGGTTGCATAGGTGGTGCTCACCTGGTACCAGTAGTGACTGGTTGTATGTTATTTTTGTGCTACAGTGATAATTCTATGATCTAAAAAGTGCTATTTCTAAAAGTGTCATTTCTAAAAGTGCATACCCTTGACAGTGGTCCAGGTGGCCCTGTCCTGTACATTATCCCCTGTAAATTCTGCCCGTGCCTCTGGCAAAATGTAAAGTGTGTGTTTTATCTAATGTATGTTTATTGGAATACAAAGGCTATTTTTATATAACCTTGTGTGGAGTGTTTCTTTGTGGTGGGCCTTGGGTGTTGTTGCTGGGGTGCATGCGCAAATACTTAACTTACATCGCCTCCAAGTTTAGCCTTGACTGCTCGCGCCACGTTACCTAGAGGGCGAGTAGGGGTTGCCTTGGTGTGTGACTCCCTTGCCCTGACACTTAGAACTGGCGATCCCTGACTGACCTCGACGCGAGTCTTGGCCGGCCAGGGTCCCGGGTCTAACAGTCGCCATGTTTATGATGCATCTGTGTGTGTCCACTATGTGTCTTGTGTGTACGATACATCTGTGCACGTTCACAATGTGCCCCATGTGTGTGATACATCTGTGTGGGTCCACTTTGTGTCCCATGTGTATGATGCTTCCTTGTGCGTCCACTATGTGCCCCGTGTGTGTGATGCATCTGTGTGTGTCCACTATGTGCCCAACATGTGTGATGCATCTGTGGGCGTCCTCTATGTTCCCCATGTGTATGATGCATCTGTGTGCATCCACTCTGTGCTCCCATGTGTATGATGCATCTGTGTGTGTCCACTATGTGCCCCATGTGTGTGATGCATCTGTGCGCGTCCACTATGTGCCCCGTGTGTGTGATGCATCTGTTTCTTGTTGGGTTATCAGGTGTTGCTACATCCCTCGGCATTTTGCCTTTCTGTGACAGCCTCATTTCAGCTGTTGTTTTCCTGTCCATTTAATATCCCAACCAACTCACAAGATATTTGTTTTGGGACGTTTTCTCCGCTATGATGTACTATAGGTAATCGTGTAGACCGACATTATTCATGCTCTTCTTTAATCAGGTGGAGTTGCTTACCCTACCTATAGGCCTTCACGCGTAACTTAGAGATTATCAATTGCAAGACTTGGATGTGAGCCCCATTGCAACTCCTCAATGCGGTGTTTGACATCCTCATGTTTGGGATCTTCCCATTAGCCATCATCCGTTCGTGGTCTAGATACAGACGGCTCGCATCTTAGTTATAATAAAATTCCTGTGATTCATTAGCCTTTGGATGCGTTTGACCTACCCAATATTCAGTGCCCTGAAGAAGTCCTGTACTAGGACGAAACGGGTCGGCTGTACTGTGTGGAGAGTCATACAAATGTTTTTTAATCCACTGGAAATGGAATAAAAAAGAAAGAAATTGAAGAATGTCTCTATTTGATATGGACTTTATAACTATTCTTCTTTTTGATTGAATGTTGATGTGTGGTGCACCTGTGCACCTGAGCTTCGATCGACCAGCCACGCACTCGCCACCGTACCACGCATCCGCAGAGCCACCGCCGGAGGAAGATCCTTCTCCTACCTGGCAGCCAAGACTTGGAACTCCCTCCCCACCCACCTTCGGCGAACCCAAGACCATCTCTCCTTCAGGAAGCAGCTCAAGACCTGGCTGTTCGAGCAGTAACATACCCCTCTCCCCCAGCGCCTTGAGACCCTCCCGGGTGAGTAGCGCGCTTTACAAATGCAGTGATTGATTGATTGATTGATTGATTGAACTATTAGGTTCCCAAGGGAACTAGCAATGTGACGGTGGGTGCAAATCAGTGTGCACACAGACCCAGTAAGTACAGAGAGAACAAGACGGGCATAGGGATAGCAGGTTAGGTGCTGGTAGCAAGAAGGTTCCACTGTCAGGTTCTCCTGTTTATGCATCTGGGCGGGTTCTATATGTGCCCCATGTGTATGATGCATCTGTGTTCATTCACTATGTGCCCCATGGGTATGATGCATCTGTGTGCGTCCTCTTTGTGCCCGTGTGTATGATGCATCTGTGCATGTCCACTATGTGCCCCGTGTGTGCGATGCCTCTGTGCATGTCCACTATGTGCCCCATGTGTGTGATGCATCTGTGCGCGTCCACTATGTGTCCGTTTGTGTGATGCATCTGTGTGCGTCCACTGTGTGCCCTGTGTGTATGATGCATCTGTGTGTCCACTGTGTGCCCTGTGTGTGTGATGCATCTGTGTGTCCACTGTGTGCCCTGTGTGTATGATGGATCTGTGTGAGTCCACTGTGTGCCCTGTGTGTGTGATGCATCTGTGTGCGTCCACTATGTGCCTTGTGTGTGTGATGCATCTGTGTGTGTCCACTATGTGCCCTGTGTGTGTGATGCATCTGTGTGGGTCCACTGTGTGCCCCGTGTGTGTGATGCATCTGTGTGCTTCTACTATGTGCCCCATGTGTGATGCATCTGTGTGCGTCCTTTATGTGCCCTGTGTGTGTGATGCATCTGTGTGCATCCACTATGTGTGCTGTGTGTGTGATGCATCTGTGCGCGTCCACTATGTGTCCGTTTGTGTGATGCATCTGTGTGCGTCCACTGTGTGCCCTGTGTGTATGATGCATCTGTGTGTCCACTGTGTGCCCTGTGTTTGTGATGCATCTGTGTGTGTCCACTGTGTGCCCTGTGTGTGTGATGCATCTGTGTGAGTCCACTGTGTGCCCCGTGTGTGTGATGCATCTGTGTGAGTCCACTGTGTGCCCCATGTGTGTGATGCATCTGTGTGAGTCCACTGTGTGCCCCGTGTGTGTGATGCATCTGTGTGAGTCCACTGTGTGCCCCATGTGTGTGATACATCTGTGTGGGTCCACTTTGTGTCCCATGTGTATGATGCATCTGTGTGTTAACTATGTGCCCAACATGTGTGATGCATCTGTGGGCGTCCTCTATGTTCCCCATGTGTATGATGCATCTGTGTGCATCCACTCTGTGCTCCCATGTGTATGATGCATCTGTGTGTGTCCACTATGTGCCCCATGTGTGTGATGCATCTGTGCGCGTCCACTATGTGCCCCGTGTGTGTGATGCATCTGTTTCTTGTCGGGTTATCAGGTGTTGCTACATCCCTCGGCATTTTGCCTGCCTGTGACAGCCTCATTTCAGCTGTTGTTTTTCTGTCCATTTAATATCCCAACCAACTCACAAGATATTTGTTTTGGGACGTTTTCTCCGCTATGATGTACTATAGGTAATCGTGTAGACCGACATTTTTCATGCTCATCTTTAATCAGGTGGAGTTGCTTACCCTACCTATAGGCCTTCACGCGTAACTTAGAGATTATCAATTGCAAGACTTGGATGTGAGCCCCATTGCAACTCCTCAATGCGGTGTTTGACATCCTCATGTTTGGGATCTTCCCATTAGCCATCATCCGTTCGTGGTCTAGATACAGACGGCTCGCATCTTATTTATAATAAAATTCCTGTGATTCATTAGCCTTTGGATGCGTTTGACCTACCCAATATTCAGTGCCCTGAAGAAGTCCTGTACTAGGACGAAACGGGTCGGCTTTACTGTGTGGAGAGTCATACAAATGTTTTTTAATCCACTGGAAATGGAATAAAAAAGAAAGAAATTGAAGAATGTCTCTATTTGATATGGACTTTATAACTATTCTTCTTTTTGATTGAATGTTGATGTGTGGTGCACCTGTGCACCTGAGCTACGATCGACCAGCCACGCACTCGCCACCGTACCACGCATCATCAGAGCCACCGCCGGAGGAAGATCCTTCTCGTACCTGGCAGCCAAGACTTGGAACTCCCTCCCCACCCACCTTCGGCGAACCCAAGACCATCTCTCCTTCAGGAAGCAGCTCAAGACCTGGCTGTTCGAGCAGTAACATACCCCTCTCCCCCAGCGCCTTGAGACCCTCCCGGGTGAGTAGCGCGCTTTACAAATGCAGTGATTGATTGATTGATTGATTGATTGAACTATTAGGTTCCCAAGGGAACTAGCAATGTGACGGTGGGTGCAAATCAGTGTGCACACAGACCCAGTAAGTACAGAGAGAACAAGACGGGCATAGGGATAGCAGGTTAGGTGCTGGTAGCAAGAAGGTTCCACTGTCAGGTTCTCCTGTTTATGCATCTGGGCGGGTTCTATATGTGCCCCATGTGTATGATGCATCTGTGTGCATTCACTATGTGCCCCATGGGTATGATGCATCTGTGTGCGTCCTTTGTGTGCCCGTGTGTATGATGCATATGTGTGCTTCCAATATGGTCGCCATGTTTATGATGCATCTGTGTGTGTCCACTATGTGTCTTGTGTGTACGATACATCTGTGCACGTTCACAATGTGCCCCATGTGTGTGATACATCTGTGTGGGTCCACTTTGTGTCCCATGTGTATGATGCTTCCTTGTGCGTCCACTATGTGCCCCGTGTGTGTGATGCATCTGTGTGTGTCCACTATGTGCCCAACATGTGTGATGCATCTGTGGGCGTCCTCTATGTTCCCCATGTGTATGATGCATCTGTGTGCATCCACTCTGTGCTCCCATGTGTATGATGCATCTGTGTGTGTCCACTATGTGCCCCATGTGTGTGATGCATCTGTGCGCGTCCACTATGTGCCCCGTGTGTGTGATGCATCTGTTTCTTGTTGGGTTATCAGGTGTTGCTACATCCCTCGGCATTTTGCCTTTCTGTGACAGCCTCATTTCAGCTGTTGTTTTCCTGTCCATTTAATATCCCAACCAACTCACAAGATATTTGTTTTGGGACGTTTTCTCCGCTATGATGTACTATAGGTAATCGTGTAGACCGACATTATTCATGCTCTTCTTTAATCAGGTGGAGTTGCTTACCCTACCTATAGGCCTTCACGCGTAACTTAGAGATTATCAATTGCAAGACTTGGATGTGAGCCCCATTGCAACTCCTCAATGCGGTGTTTGACATCCTCATGTTTGGGATCTTCCCATTAGCCATCATCCGTTCGTGGTCTAGATACAGACGGCTCGCATCTTAGTTATAATAAAATTCCTGTGATTCATTAGCCTTTGGATGCGTTTGACCTACCCAATATTCAGTGCCCTGAAGAAGTCCTGTACTAGGACGAAACGGGTCGGCTGTACTGTGTGGAGAGTCATACAAATGTTTTTTAATCCACTGGAAATGGAATAAAAAAGAAAGAAATTGAAGAATGTCTCTATTTGATATGGACTTTATAACTATTCTTCTTTTTGATTGAATGTTGATGTGTGGTGCACCTGTGCACCTGAGCTTCGATCGACCAGCCACGCACTCGCCACCGTACCACGCATCCGCAGAGCCACCGCCGGAGGAAGATCCTTCTCCTACCTGGCAGCCAAGACTTGGAACTCCCTCCCCACCCACCTTCGGCGAACCCAAGACCATCTCTCCTTCAGGAAGCAGCTCAAGACCTGGCTGTTCGAGCAGTAACATACCCCTCTCCCCCAGCGCCTTGAGACCCTCCCGGGTGAGTAGCGCGCTTTACAAATGCAGTGATTGATTGATTGATTGATTGATTGAACTATTAGGTTCCCAAGGGAACTAGCAATGTGACGGTGGGTGCAAATCAGTGTGCACACAGACCCAGTAAGTACAGAGAGAACAAGACGGGCATAGGGATAGCAGGTTAGGTGCTGGTAGCAAGAAGGTTCCACTGTCAGGTTCTCCTGTTTATGCATCTGGGCGGGTTCTATATGTGCCCCATGTGTATGATGCATCTGTGTTCATTCACTATGTGCCCCATGGGTATGATGCATCTGTGTGCGTCCTCTTTGTGCCCGTGTGTATGATGCATCTGTGCATGTCCACTATGTGCCCCGTGTGTGCGATGCCTCTGTGCATGTCCACTATGTGCCCCATGTGTGTGATGCATCTGTGCGCGTCCACTATGTGTCCGTTTGTGTGATGCATCTGTGTGCGTCCACTGTGTGCCCTGTGTGTATGATGCATCTGTGTGTCCACTGTGTGCCCTGTGTGTGTGATGCATCTGTGTGTCCACTGTGTGCCCTGTGTGTATGATGGATCTGTGTGAGTCCACTGTGTGCCCTGTGTGTGTGATGCATCTGTGTGCGTCCACTATGTGCCTTGTGTGTGTGATGCATCTGTGTGTGTCCACTATGTGCCCTGTGTGTGTGATGCATCTGTGTGGGTCCACTGTGTGCCCCGTGTGTGTGATGCATCTGTGTGCTTCTACTATGTGCCCCATGTGTGATGCATCTGTGTGCGTCCTTTATGTGCCCTGTGTGTGTGATGCATCTGTGTGCATCCACTATGTGTGCTGTGTGTGTGATGCATCTGTGCGCGTCCACTATGTGTCCGTTTGTGTGATGCATCTGTGTGCGTCCACTGTGTGCCCTGTGTGTATGATGCATCTGTGTGTCCACTGTGTGCCCTGTGTTTGTGATGCATCTGTGTGTGTCCACTGTGTGCCCTGTGTGTGTGATGCATCTGTGTGAGTCCACTGTGTGCCCCATGTGTGTGATGCATCTGTGTGAGTCCACTGTGTGCCCCGTGTGTGTGATGCATCTGTGTGAGTCCACTGTGTGCCCCATGTGTGTGATGCATCTGTGTGAGTCCACTGTGTGCCCCGTGTGTGTGATGCATCTGTGTGAGTCCACTGTGTGCCCCGTGTGTGTGATGTATCTGTGAGTGCACTGTGTGCCCCTTGTGTGTGATGCATCTGTGTGAGTCCACTGTGTGCCCCGTGTGTGTGATGCATCTGTGTGTCAACTGTGTGCCCTTGGTGTACATGATGCATCTGTGCGTTCACTGTGTGCCTTGTGTGTGATGCATCTGTGTGCGTCCACTGTATGCCCATGTGTGTGATGCATCTGTGTGTCCACTGTGTGCCCTGTGTTTATGATGCATCTGTGTGTGTCCACTGTGTGACCTGTGTGTGTGATGCATCTGTGTGAGTCCACTGTGTGCCCCGTGTGTGTGATGCATCTGTGTGAGTCCACTGTGTGCCCCATGTGTGTGATGCATCTGTGTGAGTCCACTGTGTGCCCCATGTGTGTGATGCATCTGTGTGAGTCCACTGTGTGCCCCGTGTGTGTGATGTATCTGTGAGTCCACTGTGTGCCCCTTGTGTGTGATGCATCTGTGTGAGTCTAGTGTGTGCCCCGTGTGTGTGATGCATCTGTGTGTCCACTGTGTGCCTGTGTGTGTGATGCATCTGTGTGTCCACTGTGTGCCCGTGTGTGTGATGCATCTGTGTGTCCACTGTGTGCCCTGTGTGTATGAAGCATCTGTGTGCGTCCACTGTGTGCCTGTGTGTGTGATGCATCTGTGTGTCCACTGTGTGCCCTGTGTGTGTGATGCATCTGTGTGTCCACTGTGTGCCCCATGTGTGTGATACATCTGTGTGGGTCCACTTTGTGTCCCATGTGTATGATGCATCTCTGTGTGTCCACTATGTGCCCAACATGTGTGATGCATCTGTGGGTGTCCTCTATGTTCCCCATGTGTATGATGCATCTGTGTGCATCCACTCTGTGCTCCCATGTGTATGATGCATCTGTGTGTGTCCACTATGTGCCCCATGTGTGTGATGCATCTGTGCGCATCCACTATGTGCCCCGTGTGTGTGATGCATCTGTTTCTTGTCGGGTTATCAGGTGTTGCTACATCCCTCGGCATTTTGCCTGCCTGTGACAGCCTCATTTCAGCTGTTGTTTTTCTGTCCATTTAATATCCCAACCAACTCACAAGATATTTGTTTTGGGACGTTTTCTCCGCTATGATGTACTATAGGTAATCGTGTAGACCGACATTATTCATGCTCATCTTTAATCAGGTAGAGTTGCTTACCCTACCTATAGGCCTTCACGCGTAACTTAGAGATTATCAATTGCAAGACTTGGATGTGAGCCCCATTGCAACTCCTCAATGCGGTGTTTGACATCCTCATGTTTGGGATCTTCCCATTAGCCATCATCCGTTCGTGGTCTAGATACAGACGGCTCGCATCTTAGTTATAATAAAATTCCTGTGATTCATTAGCCTTTGGATGCGTTTGACCTACCCAATATTCAGTGCCCTGAAGAAGTCCTGTACTAGGACGAAACGGGTCGGCTTTACTGTGTGGAGAGTCATACAAATGTTTTTTAATCCACTGGAAATGGAATAAAAAAGAAAGAAATTGAAGAATGTCTCTATTTGATATGGACTTTATAACTATTCTTCTTTTTGATTGAATGTTGATGTGTGGTGCACCTGTGCACCTGAGCTACGATCGACCAGCCACGCACTCGCCACCGTACCACGCATCATCAGAGCCACCGCCGGAGGAAGATCCTTCTCGTACCTGGCAGCCAAGACTTGGAACTCCCTCCCCACCCACCTTCGGCGAACCCAAGACCATCTCTCCTTCAGGAAGCAGCTCAAGACCTGGCTGTTCGAGCAGTAACATACCCCTCTCCCCCAGCGCCTTGAGACCCTCCCGGGTGAGTAGCGCGCTTTACAAATGCAGTGATTGATTGATTGATTGATTGATTGAACTATTAGGTTCCCAAGGGAACTAGCAATGTGACGGTGGGTGCAAATCAGTGTGCACACAGACCCAGTAAGTACAGAGAGAACAAGACGGGCATAGGGATAGCAGGTTAGGTGCTGGTAGCAAGAAGGTTCCTGTTGGACAGGCCACATGAAGGGCCGCTCTCCCCCGGCCCAAACCGGCCCGAGCCCGGTCACCCAGGTACCACACACCACCATTGCACGTCCTCCGTCCCCTCAGGGACCCCTGCCTTCGAACATATCGACCTCGTGGACCCGATCCACTGCTGGCCCGCGCGCCCATCCTGGGCGCCATCTTGGACACTCCACCACGAGGCCGCCTGGCCCCCGATCGACCTCAACCCTGGGCCTGGCCAGGCCTCAGACATCCCGGCACCACCATCCACCCAGGAGGTGAGCGGGCTACTTGGCAAGTCAATGGGAGAAAGAGGTGTCGATGGCTCTCCCCGCCAAGTGCCGCTCGCCCATCGCCTCCCCGGGCGCTGGCCCCACCCCCTGCTGGGTGTCTGGACTCCCCCATCCCGGACCTCCCGACCTCCAAGTGCGAGGGTCCGGACATCAAAGAACACCAGCCCTATAACTGGGGCAGCTCCAGAGCAGGAAGGCAGTTGTATCTTGGAGTCGAGAGACGTAAAGAAGAACTCATCCTTGACGGACTACTGGCGCTGCCATAGCTCTGCCTTGTGCACCTTCACCCTGCCTGCTGGTGCTGGCGCAACCTTCGTAACCTTCGTATCCTTCATCGTCGTCGGGACCTGCTGGCGTGGCCGCGGACCGTTTGCAACCATCATCTTCATCGGGACCTGCTGGCTCCGCCGCGGACCGTCGCTTCCTTCGTCCATCTCGGGACCTGCTGGCTCCGCCGCGGCCCGATCATCTAGAACGCCGAGCTCGAGGATTGAGAGCTATTTCCATCTTTTGGTAACCAAGACTGTCCCGCTACCCTTTCCCCAAACCAGAGACCAGAATCGAGGGGACCCCTGAGTCCAGACCTCCTTGTACCATCTTATCGTACTTTAAGAATCACCTATAAAGTCTCGTTGAACCTTACCCTTGTGTGGTGTCCGTCTGTGGGGGGGAAGTTACTTGTCTGTACGGTCACTGGAGTCGGCTCTCCCTGGAGACCGCTCCCCTTATCCTCGGCCGACCCTCCCGGTCCGTCTAACATTGGTGGCCAGCGGCGCGATCCGAATCACCGCATAATCGTACAGACAGTAGCTCACCCCACGACGAAATCAAGATGACAACTAAAGAAAGCGGATCCACCGAGAAATTCCAGATGGAGAAATTGGACGAGTACAACCATCGTGAACTAAAACAATTCTGCATCGAACTAGGTATCGCTACCACCGGACTAAGTACCAAAGACGATTTCAAGCATGCCCTAGAGTCTTGGGCAGAGACCGGGGTCGCCGGAACCCCCGATCGAAGCATCGCAGCAAAAACCACCATGGCTCCTGAAGAGCAAAGAACGGGTCTCTCGCAAGACGAGATCCAGGAACGAGAAAGAACCCGACTACACGAGCTAGAAATGGCTCGGCTCAAAATGGACGTTGAACTTAAGTTGGCCGAACAGAAAATAAACTTAGAGCACCTGCGTCTCCGAGAAGAAAGAGAGGAGAAACAGAGACAAAGGGAGCTCGAGGAAAAGAAACTGGCATATGAACACGAGCGACGACTAGCTGAGATTGATTTACGCAAGCAGAATAAAGAAATAGGGGTGTTCGAGCAACCCCACACCCCCGGGACAACGGAGAAAAAGGTACACATCCCCAAGGATGTCGTTCGAGAGTACTTCCGAGAGGACGACATCCAGCAATGGTTTAAAGCCTACGAAATCGCTATGACTGCACACCGGATCGATAGAAACGACTGGGGAGCCGGCCTATGGGGGAGATTCCTCAATGAGGGCCGCGACACCCTGCTACAGCTCCCGGACCACCAGATGACCTCCTATGACCATATGAAAGCTGCCCTCCTCACCCGCTATGGCCTCACACCCGAAATGTACCGTCAGAGGTTCTGAGACTGCACCCGCATCCCGGGTACAACTTGGGTGGACTATGTAACCTACTTTAGCCGAGCCTTCGAGGGCTGGATCAAAGGAAGCAAGGTTACAACCTACGAACAACTGTTCAATCTCATGGTATGGGAGCACCTATCGAACAATTGCTTTATTGAACTCCGCCAGCACCTCCTCAACAGCAAGTTAACCGATCCCCGGCAGCTCGCAGCCGAAGCTGACCGATGGGAAATCACCAGAGTGGGCCGGAATGGGTCCTACGAACAGAACCGGAACAACAATGGTCAGCACCGTCCCCGAGGAGGAGGAGGAGGCCAAGGACGCGGAAGAGACAACGCTCCGGTCGCCCCCGCGGTCAGCACCACCCCCCCGGCCAACCGGGGCAGCACCCCGGCGCGACCGGGATACCGAGCCAATGTTACCTGCCATCGATGCCAACGAGTCGGCCACTATGCCAACGATCCAAATTGCCCACAGTATCAGAGCCCAAGACCCCGCCAGGTGGCTGCTGCTGCCCTGGGGGAAGAACAGATCTCCGAGGAGCAAGAAGAATATGAGCAAGAGCATCAGGAATGGGAGCCAGCCGCCATGGCTCTAGCCTGCTTAGGGGGGAAAGACATGGTCCCGCGGGTCCCCCTACCCGCTAACACCCAGAAGTACAGCCAATGGGTGAGCATCAATGGACGCCGGGCTGAAGCCCTTCGTGACACTGGGGCCAGTGTAACAGCCGTCCGCTGTCACCTGGTGACCCCGGAACAGTATCTACCGAACATTCTCTGCCCTGTACGTTCAGCCGATAACTCAGAAAGTCTGTGTCGGATGGCCTGCGTCCCTTTCGAATGGGGGGGGGTCTCCGGCATGTTGAAAGTCACGGTCCGAGACGATGCCCCCGTAGACTGCCTCCTGGGGAATGACCTTGAAAGCTCCCCGTGGGCCGCCGTAGAACGAAGAGAACACCTGGGGATGTTAGGCGTCCCGGACTGGGCGTGCGTCACCACCCGGTCCATGGCCGCCCGTGCCAGCCCCCGCCCAGAGGAACCCGAATGGCCGGCGCCACCGCCTCCGGTCGCCCCAGCCGAAACCACCGACCGTGACGTCCCCCCAGAACAAGCTCAACCTCCAGACCTCACTAACCTCGACCAGTGGCCTCAAGAGGGGGGGCCCACGCAAGAACAATTTCGCCAAGAACAGAAGACCTGTCCCTCCCTCGAGGGACTCCGCCAGCAAGCGCTCGCCCAAGGCGCAGGGGATACCTCCGGCACTCACTGGGTCTACTGGGACAATGACCTGCTGTACAGTGAGCAAAGAATCGCGGAGCTGGGGGCCGGCCGAGTACTGGTGGTGCCCCTCCGTTTTAGAGACTTTCTGCTAAACCTGGCCCACGATGTCCCCCTGGCGGGACACCTGGGTCAAGATAAAACCTACAGTCGTCTGGTGACCCACTTCTTCTGGCCAAAAATGAGGAACGATGTACACCAGCATTGCCGATCTTGCCCCACGTGCCAAGCCAGTGGAAAGAGCGGCCGCAAACTAAAAGCCCCCCTGCAACCTTTTCCCGTGGTCACCACCCCGTTCGAGAGGGTCGGGATAGACATCGTGGGGCCCCTGGACCCGCGCACAAAACAAGGTCATCGGTTCATCCTGGTGCTAGTGGACCACGCCACCCGCTACCCCGAGGCTGTTCCCCTGCGAACTGTGACAGCCCCGGTAGTCGGCCGGGCTCTAATGGGGATCTTCTCCCGTGTGGGCTTCCCCCGAGAAGTCGTCAGCGACAGAGGCACGAACGTTATCTCTAAATATATGAAGTCCCTCTGGCAACAGTGCGGGGTTACCTACCGATTTACGACCCCCTATCACCCTCAAGGAAACGGACTCGTTGAGCGGTTCAACCGCACGCTCAAAGGGATGATCGGGGGGTTGGAAGAACCCCTCCGTCGCCAGTGGGATGTACTGCTGCCGTGCCTCCTCTTCGCATATCGAGAGGTTCCCCAGAAGTCCCTGGGCTTCAGCCCGTTTGAACTGCTATATGGACATCCAGTGCGGGGGCCGCTCAGCCTAGTCAAAGAGGGCTGGGAGATGCCCCCTCTAAAGAACCCACCAGATGTCTTCCGGTACCTCCTAACACTCCGCAACCAGACCCGGCGGTTCAGAGAGCTGGCAAAAGCCAACCTAGAGGCCAGTCAAGAGGACATGAAAAAGTGGTATGACCGGAATGCCTCCTCCATCGAATTTGAACCTGGGCAACAGGTATGGGTGATGTCCCCCACCGAACCCTGCGCCCTGCAAGACAAGTGGACGGGGCCCTTCAAAGTAGTCGAGCGCAAGGGTCCTGCCACCTATCTCATCGACATGGAATCTTCCCGGAACCCCCTCCGGGTCCTCCACGCTAACAGACTGAAACCCCACTTTGTGCGCTCCGAACTCGGCCTCCTGATGGCCACCGACAATGGGGTTGAAGAAGACTCCGAGCCCCTCCCTGACCTCCTACGGACTCAGGAGAAAGACGGCTCCGTGGATGGGGTCCGACTCTCGGAGGCCCTCACCCGAGAGCAACACCAGGAGTGTCGAGTCCTCCTGTCACAGTTCGCCAACCTGTTCTCCCTCACCCCAGGGGTCACTTCCTGGTGTGTGCACGATGTGGACACGGGGGACAGCCCCCCTATCCGCCACCGGGCCTACCGCGTGCCAGATCGGGTACGGGCCTGCATCCAGGAAGAGGTAGCCAAAATGCTCACACTCGGGGTCATCGAGCCCTCAGACAGCCCCTGGGCCAGTCCTGTAGTACTGGTCCCCAAAGCGGCCGCCCCTGGCACCCCACCGGAACTCCGGTTCTGCGTCGACTACCGGGGCTTGAATGCGGTCACCAGAACAGACGCACATCCCATCCCCCGGGCGGATGAACTAATCGACCGCATGGGAGCTGCCCGCTACCTCAGCATCTTCGACCTGACGGCGGGCTACTGGCAAATCGGCCTCACACCCCGGGCCCAAGAACGTTCTGCCTTTTCCACCCCCGATGGGCATTACCATTTCAAGGTCATGCCCTTCGGCATGAAAAATGCCCCAGCAACATTTCAGCGACTCGTCAATCAGGTCCTGGCGGGGCTCGAAGGGTTCAGTGCCGCCTACCTAGACGACATCGCTGTATACAGCCACCATTGGTCCGAGCACCTCCACCACCTCCGAGCAGTGCTACAAGCCCTTCAGCGAGCTGGCCTCATGATCAAGGCCAGCAAATGTCAAATTGGGCAAGGATCTGTGACCTACCTCGGGCACCAGGTGGGAAGCGGCCTGGTGGCCCCTCTGCAGCTCAAAATTGCCGCCATCCAGTCCTGGCAGCCACCCATCACCCAGACCGAGGTACGAGCCTTCCTGGGCCTCACGGGCTATTACCGAAGGTTCGTGAAAGACTATGGTACTATCGTGGGGCCCCTCACAGAACTCACGTCAAAAAACCAACCCAAAAAAGTCAACTGGAACCCGGAGTGCCAAACAGCATTCGAACAATTGAAAGCCGCCATGTGTTCCGCCCCGGTGCTCCAGGCCCCCGACTACAACCGGGAGTTCGTCGTCCAAACGGATGCCTCCGACCATGGCATTGGGGCAGTCCTGTCTCAAGTGAACACCGAAGGCCTTGATCAGCCAGTGGCCTTCATCAGCAGGCGCCTCCTACCACGGGAACAACGCTGGAGCACCATAGAGAGGGAGGCCTTTGCTGTGGTATGGGCCCTCAAGAAGCTCCGGCCCTACCTCTTTGGCACACACTTTCGGGTGCAGACCGATCACCGACCCCTGCAGTGGCTGATGCAGATGCGGGGGGAAAACCCGAAGTTACTACGTTGGTCCATCTCCCTACAAGGGATGGACTTCACAGTTGAACACCGGCCTGGGCCGGATCACGCCAACGCAGATGGCCTGTCCCGGTTCTTCCGCCTCGACGAGGAGAGTCCCCAAGAGGATGGGTAACTCTCCCCGCCTTCAGCTGGGGGGGACGCATGTTGGACAGGCCACATGAAGGGCCGCTCTCCCCCGGCCCAAACCGGCCCGAGCCCGGTCACCCAGGTACCACACACCACCATTGCACGTCCTCCGTCCCCTCAGGGACCCCTGCCTTCGAACATATCGACCTCGTGGACCCGATCCACTGCTGGCCCGCGCGCCCATCCTGGGCGCCATCTTGGACACTCCACCACGAGGCCGCCTGGCCCCCGATCGACCTCAACCCTGGGCCTGGCCAGGCCTCAGACATCCCGGCACCACCATCCACCCAGGAGGTGAGCGGGCTACTTGGCAAGTCAATGGGAGAAAGAGGTGTCGATGGCTCTCCCCGCCAAGTGCCGCTCGCCCATCGCCTCCCCGGGCGCTGGCCCCACCCCCTGCTGGGTGTCTGGACTCCCCCATCCCGGACCTCCCGACCTCCAAGTGCGAGGGTCCGGACATCAAAGAACACCAGCCCTATAACTGGGGCAGCTCCAGAGCAGGAAGGCAGTTGTATCTTGGAGTCGAGAGACGTAAAGAAGAACTCATCCTTGACGGACTACTGGCGCTGCCATAGCTCTGCCTTGTGCACCTTCACCCTGCCTGCTGGTGCTGCCGCAACCTTCGTAACCTTCGTATCCTTCATCGTCGTCGGGACCTGCTGGCGTGGCCGCGGACCGTTTGCAACCATCATCTTCATCGGGACCTGCTGGCTCCGCCGCGGACCGTCGCTTCCTTCGTCCATCTCGGGACCTGCTGGCTCCGCCGCGGCCCGATCATCTAGAACGCCGAGCTCGAGGATTGAGAGCTATTTCCATCTTTTGGTAACCAAGACTGTCCCGCTACCCTTTCCCCAAACCAGAGACCAGAATCGAGGGGACCCCTGAGTCCAGACCTCCTTGTACCATCTTATCGTACTTTAAGAATCGCCTATAAAGTCTCGTTGAACCTTACCCTTGTGTGGTGTCCGTCTGTGGGGGGGAAGTTACTTGTCTGTACGGTCACTGGAGTCGGCTCTCCCTGGAGACCGCTCCCCTTATCCTCGGCCGACCCTCCCGGTCCGTCTAACAGTTCCACTGTCAGGTTCTCCTGTTTATGCATCTGGGCGGGTTCTATATGTGCCCCATGTGTATGATGCATCTGTGTGCATTCACTATGTGCCCCATGGGTATGATGCATCTGTGTGCGTCCTTTGTGTGCCCGTGTGTATGATGCATCTGTGCATGTCCACTATGTGCCCCGTGTGTGCGATGCCTCTGTGCATGTCCACTATGTGCCCCATGTGTGTGATGCATCTGTGCGCGTCCACTATGTGTCCATTTGTGTGATGCATCTGTGTGAGTCTACTGTGTGCCCCGTGTGTGTGATGCATCTGTGTGTCCACTGTGTGCCCGTGTGTGTGATGCATCTGTGTGTCCACTGTGTGCCCGTGTGTGTGATGCATCTGTGTGTCCACTGTGTGCCCTGTGTGTATGAAGCATCTGTGTGCGTCCACTGTGTGCCTGTGTGTGTGATGCATCTGTGTGTCCACTGTGTGCCCTGTGTGTGTGATGCATCTGTGTTTCCACTGTGTGCCCCATGTGTGTGATACATCTGTGTGGGTCCACTTTGTGTCCCATGTGTATGATGCATCTGTGTGTTAACTATGTGCCCAACATGTGTGATGCATCTGTGGGCGTCCTCTATGTTCCCCATGTGTATGATGCATCTGTGTGCATCCACTCTGTGCTCCCATGTGTATGATGCATCTGTGTGTGTCCACTATGTGCCCCATGTGTGTGATGCATCTGTGCGCGTCCACTATGTGCCCCGTGTGTGTGATGCATCTGTTTCTTGTCGGGTTATCAGGTGTTGCTACATCCCTCGGCATTTTGCCTGCCTGTGACAGCCTCATTTCAGCTGTTGTTTTTCTGTCCATTTAATATCCCAACCAACTCACAAGATATTTGTTTTGGGACGTTTTCTCCGCTATGATGTACTATAGGTAATCGTGTAGACCGACATTATTCATGCTCATCTTTAATCAGGTGGAGTTGCTTACCCTACCTATAGGCCTTCACGCGTAACTTAGAGATTATCAATTGCAAGACTTGGATGTGAGCCCCATTGCAACTCCTCAATGCGGTGTTTGACATCCTCATGTTTGGGATCTTCCCATTAGCCATCTTCCGTTCGTGGTCTAGATACAGACGGCTCGCATCTTAGTTAAAATAAAATTCCTGTGATTCATTAGCCTTTGGATGCGTTTGACCTACCCAATATTCAGTGCCCTGAAGAAGTCCTGTACTAGGACGAAACGGGTCGGCTTTACTGTGTGGAGAGTCATACAAATGTTTTTTAATCCACTGGAAATGGAATAAAAAAGAAAGAAATTGAAGAATGTCTCTATTTGATATGGACTTTATAACTATTCTTCTTTTTGATTGAATGTTGATGTGTGGTGCACCTGTGCACCTGAGCTACGATCGACCAGCCACGCACTCGCCACCGTACCACGCATCCGCAGAGCCACCGCCGGAGGAAGATCCTTCTCGTACCTGGCAGCCAAGACTTGGAACTCCTTCCCCACCCACCTTCGGCGAACCCAAGACCATCTCTCCTTCAGGAAGCAGCTCAAGACCTGGCTGTTCGAGCAGTAACATACCCCTCTCCCCCAGCGCCTTGAGACCCTCCCGGGTGAGTAGCGCGCTTTACAAATGCAGTGATTGATTGAAGTCACAGGGCTAAAGGACTTCATCTGCTAAAAGTGCTATTTGCTGGAACCTGTGAATCCAGCACCTCTGAAAGAGCCGGCAACCTCGACGCAGACGGACGTCGCCGAATCCAGCTCGACATAGTGGGTAACGGCCCCAGTGTCCCGCTTCCTCGACGACCGGCCTCCGGGCACGACCGACGCCAGCAGCAACGCCAGTGAGTGGGAGTACGGCTCCAGCTCCAAGGGACCTCGTGTCCGCACCGCTGCTGATCGCATCAACTGTGTGCCCTCTCGGCGCCGTGAGCGCTGCTCACTCTGTGCAACCGCATCATCGACGACGACGCCTGCTGAGGCCTGATCGACACCGAAGACGCGACGCCGGATTGCTCGACGCCGCTGATCATCGTGTGCTTCATTTTCCTAAAGGTACTGTGTTGTTGGGGGTCCGTGTGACTCCGGGCTCGACGTAGCGCTCCTCGCGGTCGACGCCGATCCTTTGGATTAACTTTGCCTCGACGTTGTGTAGCCCCCGTGTGGGTTACCCTGTTGCCAAGAACTGTGTTTCCAAGAAGAAGATTTGCTTTGATACTAAAGACTTTTGTGCTAAAGAAGAAACTACCTTTGAACTATCCTTTTTCCCTTCCCAGAGTATTTATTAAGATTGTGTACATTTTTGTCGTTATTTGGTCTTGTGCTAAGCCTTATATAAAAATACTTATTTTTATAATACTACTGTGTCAAGTCCATTTGTAGTGTATTCCATTTGTAGTGTATTCACTTTATTACTGTATGTGGTCATAAATGCTTAACACACAGCCTCTGAGATAAGCCTGTCTGCTCTGCCAAGCTACCAAGGGGGTGAGCAGGGGTTATCAAAGGGTGTGATCCCCTTGCCCTGACTAGAAAAGGTGTGTCCCTATTTGTCAGAAGTGTATACCTCTGCCAACTAGAGACAGCCGGTTCTAACACCCATGTATATGATGCATCTGTGCGCATCAACTATGTGCCCCGTGTGTACGATGCATCTGTGTGCGTCCACTGTGTGTCAAGTGTGTATGATGCATCTGTGTGAGTCCATTATGTTTCCTGTGTGTACGATGCATCTGTGTGCGTCCACTTTGTACCCTGTGTGTATGATGCATATGTGCGTGTCCACTATGTGCCCAATGTGTATGATGCATCTGTGAACGTCCACTATGTGTCCCGTGTCTACAATGCATCTCTGTGTGTTCACTATGTGCCCCGTGTTTACGCGGCATCTGTGTGTGTCCACTATGTGTCTTGTGTGTACGATACATCTGTGTGCGTCCACTATGTGCCCGTGTGTATGATGCATATGTGTGCTTCCAATATGGTCGCCATGTTTATGATGCATCTGTGTGTGTCCACTATGTGTCTTGTGTGTACGATACATCTGTGCACGTTCACAATGTGCCCCATGTGTGTGATACATCTGTGTGGGTCCACTTTGTGTCCCATGTGTATGATGCTTCTGTGTGCGTCCACTGTGTGCCCCGTGTGTGTGATGCATCTGTGTGTCCACTGTGTGCCCTGTGTGTGTGGTGCATCTGTGTGCGTGCACTGTGTGCCCGTGTGTGTGTGATGCATCTGTGTGAGTCCACTGTGTGCCCCCTGTGTCTGATGCATATGCGTGTCCACTGTGTGCCCTGTGTGTATGATGCATCTGTGTGTCCACTGTGTGCCTTGTGTGTGATGCATCTGTGTGCTTCCACTGTGTGCCTGTGTGTGTGATGCATCTGTGTGTCCACTGTATGCCTTGTGTTTGATGCATATGTGTGTCCACTGTGTGCCCTGTGTGTGTGATGCATCTGTGTGTCCACCGTGTGCCCTGTGTGTGTGATGCATCTGTGTGTCCACTGTGTGCCCATGTGTATGATGCATCTGTGTGTCCACTGTGTGCCCGTGTGTGTGATGCATCTGTGTGTCCACTGTGTGCCCGTGTGTGTGATGCATCTGTGTGTCCACTGTGTGCCCTGTGTGTGTGATGCATCTGTGTGTCCACTGTGTGCCCTGTGTGTGTGATGCATCTGTGTGTCCACTGTGTGCCCGTGTGTATGATGCACCTGTGTGTCCACCGTGTGCCTTGTGTGTGATGCATCTGTGTGTGTCCACTGTGTGCCCGTGTGTGTTATGCATCTGTGTGTCCACTGTATGCCTTGTGTGTGTGATCCATCTGTGTGTCCACTGTGTGCCCTGTGTGTGTGATGCATCTGTGTGTCCACCGTGTGCCCTGTGTGTGTGATGCATCTGTGTGTCCACTGTGTGCCCGTGTGTATGATGCATCTGTGTGTCCACTGTGTGCCTTGTGTGTGATGCATCTGTGTGCGTCCACTGGGTGCCCCTGTGTGTGAAGCATCTGTGTGTCCACTGTGTGCCTTGTGTGTGATGCATCTGTGTGTCCACTGTGTGCCCTGTGTGTGTGTGTGTGATGCATCTGTGTGTCCACTGTGTGCCCTGTGTGTGTGATGCATCTGTGTGTCCACTGTGTGCCCCGTGTGTGTGATGCATCTGTGTGTCCACTGTGTGCCCTGTGTGTGTGTGATGCATCTGTGCGTCCACTGTGTGCCCGTGTGTGTGATGCATCTGTGTGTCCACTGTGTGCCCTGTGTGTGAGATGCATATGTGTGTCCACTGTGTGCCCTGTGTGTTAGACGGGACCTGGAGGGTCGGCCGAGGACAAGGGGAGAGGTCTCCGGGGAGAGCCGTCTCCAGCGATCGTACAGACAAGTAACTTCTCCCCCACAGAATAGGCACCACACAAGGATAAGATTTAACGTTCTTTATAAGTAATCTCGAAGTATGGTAGAATGGTACAAGGAGGTCTGGACTCAGGGGTCCCCTCGATTCTAGTCTCTTGGATGGGAAAGGGGTAGCGGGACAGTCTTACTACCAATCGGGTAGTCACGATGAGATGATGGGTAGCTCACAATCCTCGAGCTCGGCGTTCTTGGAGGACGGGTTGCGGCAGCGCCAGCAGATCCCGGGGTGGTCGGAGGTGGCAACGGTCCGCGGCAGCGCCAGCAGGTCCCGACGAAGATGGTAGTCACAACGGGTCGCGGCAGCGCCAGCAGGTCCCCACGAAGATGGTAGTTACAACGGGTCGCGGCAGCGCCAGCAGGTCCCAACGAAGATGGTAGATTGCAGAAGGCTGCGGCAGCGCCAGTGGCAGGACGACAGTTTCACAAGGCAGGGCTGCGGCAGCGCCAGCAGTCCGTCAAGGATGAGTTCTTCTCGGGTCTCTCGACTCCAGGATACAACTGCCTTCCTGCTCTGGAGCTGCCCCAGTTATAGGTCTGGCGCCCTTTGATGTCCGGACCCTCGCACTTGGAGGTCGGGAGGTCCGGGATGAGGGAGTCCAGACACCCAGCAGGGGGGTGGAGCCAGCGCCCGGGGGAGCTGGGGCGATCGGCACCTTGCGGGGGAGAGCCATCGACACTTCTTTCTCCCATTGACCTGCCAAGTGGTCCGTTCACCTCCTGGGTGGATGGTGGTGCCGGGCTGTCGGACCTGGCCAGGCCCAGGGTTGGGGTCGAGCTGAGGCCATGCGGCCTCGTGGTGCAGTGTCTAAGATGGCGGCCGGGCCGGGCAATGGAGATGTCCGGGAGCAGGGGTCCCGTAGGGGAAGGGTTGCTTGTCGCATCGGTGGGTAGCACCTGGAGAGCCGGTGCCCGGGCCCTGTCGTGCGGGGAGGGAGCGAGCCCTTCATGTGGCCTGTCCAACATGCGTCCCCCCCAGCTGAAGGCGGGGAGAGTCACCCATCTTCTTGGGGACTTTCCTCGTCGAGGCGGAAAAAGCGTGACAGGCCATCCGCGTTGGCGTGATCCTGGCCAGGGCGGTGCTCCACAGTGAAGTCCATCCCCTGCAGGGAGATGGACCATCGCAACAGCTTGGGATTCTCCCCCCGCATCTGCATTAACCAATGCAGGGGGCGATGATCTGTTTGCACCCGAAAGTGGGTACCGAAGAGGTAGGGCCGGAGCTTCTTGAGGGCCCACACTACTGCGAAGGCCTCCCTCTCGATGGTGCTCCAGCGCTGTTCCCGGTCCAGTAGGCGTCTGCTGATGAAGGCTACTGGTTGGTCGACTCCCTCGGGATTCAGTTGGGAGAGGACGGCCCCAATGCCATGGTCGGAGGCATCAGTCTGGACAATGAACTCTCGGCTGTAGTCGGGAGCTTGGAGCACAGGGGCGGTGCACATGGCGGCCTTCAGCTTCTCGAAGGCCGCTTGACAGTCAGGAGTCCAGTTGACTCTTTTTGGTTGGTTCTTGGATGTAAGTGTCGTGAGGGGCCCCACAATGCTGCCATAGTCCTTCACAAACCGCCGGTAGTAGCCGGTGAGCCCCAAGAAGGCTCGGACCTCGGTTTGGGTGATGGGTGGTTGCCAGGACTGTATGGCAGCGATCTTGAGCTGGAGGGGGGCCACCAGACCGCTCCCCACTTGGTGTCCGAGGTAGGTCACGGACCCCTGGCCAATCTGGCATTTGCTGGCCTTGATTGTGAGGCCGGGCTGTTGGAGGGCCTGCAGGACCTCTCGGAGGTGGTTGAGGTGGTCTGACCAGTGGCGGCTGTATACTGCGATATCGTCCAGGTAGGCGGCGCTGAAGTCTTCGAGGCCCGCCAATACCTGGTTCACCAGTCGCTGGAAAGTGGCGGGAGCATTTTTCATGCCGAATGGCATCACTTTGAATTGGTAGTGGCCATCCGGGGTGGAGAAAGCGGATCGTTCTTGGGCCCTGGGGGTGAGGCCGATCTGCCAGTACCCCGCTGTCAGGTCGAAGATGCTGAGGTAGCGGGCAGCCCCCATGCGGTCGATCAGCTCATCTGCTCGGGGAATGGGGTGAGCGTCGGTTCGGGTGACAGCGTTCAGACCCCGGTAGTCAACACAGAATCGGAGCTCAGGGGTGGTGCCGGGGGTAGCAGCTTTGGGGACCAGTACGACTGGGCTGGCCCAAGGGCTGTCCGAGGGTTCGATGACTCCGAGGGTGAGCATCTTGGAGACTTCGGCTTGGATGCAGGCACGTACCCGATCTGGCACGCGGTACGCCTGATGTCTGATGGGGGGACTGTCCTCCGTGTCCATGTCGTGTAGGCACCAGGGAGTGACCCCTTGGGTGAGGAAAAAGAGAGCTGCAAACTGCAGCAGGAGCGCCCGGCAGTCTTGGCGCTGCTCTGAGGTCAGGGCATCTGACAGCCGGACCCCGTCTACCGAACCATCCTTTTCACGTGTCTTCAGTAGGTCAGGGAGGGGCTCAGAGTCTTCTTCTGTCCCACTGTCAGTAGCCATCAACAGGCTGAGCTCCGAGCGCACAAAGTGAGGCTTGAGTCTGTTAGCGTGGAGGACCCGGAGGGGGTTCCGGGAAGATTCCATGTCGATGAGATAGGTGACGGGGCTCTTGCGCTCGACCACCTTGAATGGCCCATCCACTTATCTTGCAGGGCACAAGGTTCGGTGGGGGACATCACCCACACTTGCTGGCCAGGTACGAACTCTATGGAGGAGGCGTTCTGATCGTACCATTTCTTCATGTCCTCCTGACTGGCTTCAAGATTGGCTTTGGCGATTTCTCGGAACCGCCTGGTCTGATTGCGGAGGGTCAGGAGGTACTTGTAGACGTCTGGAGGGGTCTTCAGGGGGGCCATCTCCCAACCTTCCTTGACTAGGCTGAGGGGCCCTCGGACAGGGTGCCCGTACAAGAGTTCGAAGGGGCTGAAGCCGAGGGACTTCTGAGGGACTTCTCGGTAGGCGAAGAGGAGGCACGGGAGAAGCACATCCCACTGGCGGCGGAGGGGCTCTTCTAACCCCATAATCAGTCCCTTGAGTGTACGGTTGAACCGCTCAACCAGTCCGTTCCCCTGGGGGTGATAGGGGGTTGTGAATCGGTAGGTGACCCCGCACTGCTGCCAGAGGGATTTCATGTATTTCGAAATGAAGTTCGTGCCTCTGTCACTGACGACTTCCCGGGGGAAGCCCACTCGGGAGAAAATCCCCATTAAGGCTCGGCCGACCACCGGTGCGGTTACAGTTCGAAGGGGGATGGCCTCGGGATAGCGGGTGGCATGGTCCACCAGTACCAGGATAAAACGATGTCCTTGTGCTGTTCGGGGGTCCAGGGGCCCCACAATGTCTATTCCCACTTTTTCGAACGGGGTGGTAACCACGGGAAAGGGCTGCAGGGGTGCTTTGAGTTTGCGGCCACTCTTCCCGCTGGCCTGACAAGTGGGACAAGACCGGCAGTGGTTGAGCACGTCGTTTCTCATTTTGGGCCAGTAAAAGTGGGTCACCAGGCGGTGGTAGGTTTTGTCCTGACCCAAGTGTCCGGCCAGGGGGACATCGTGGGCCAAGTTCAGCAGGAAGTCTCTAAAACGGAGGGGCACCACTAACACTCGACTGGCCCCCAACTCGGCGATTCTCTGTTCACTGTACAATAGATCATTGTCCCAATAGATCCAGTGGGCCCCGGCGGTATCTCCCGCGCTCTGGGCGAGGGCTTGCTGTTGTAGTCCCTCGAGGGAGGGACATGTCTTCTGTTCCTGACGGAATTGCTCCTGTGTGGGTCCCCCTTCCTGACGCCACTGGGCCAGATCTGGGAGATCCTGGGGCTGAACAAGTTCTTCTGGGGTTGGTTCTGGGGGGTCGACGGTGTCGGCGTCCCCCACGGGAGCGATCGGGGGAGGAGGTGCTGGCCATTCTGGTTCTTCTGGTCGGGGGATGCTGCGGGCCGCCATGGATCGGGTGGTTACGCACGCCCAGTCCGGAAGGCCCAACATCCCCAGGTGTTCATTTCTTTCTACGGCGGCCCAAGGGGAACTCTCAAGATCGTTCCCCATGAGACAGTCCACGGGGGCATCATCGTGGACCGTCACTTTCAGCATGCCGGATACTCCTCCCCACTCGAAGGGGATGCAGGCCATCCGACACATGCTCTCTGAATTGTCGGCTGACCGGACGGGGCAGAGAATGTTCGGTATTATTTGTTCGGGGGTCACCAGGTGACAGCGGACGGCCGTCACACTGGCCCCGGTGTCACGTAGGGCTTCGGCCTTGCGCCCATTGATGCTCACCCACGGACTATACTTTCTGGTGTTGGCGGGTAGGGGAGCCCGCGGGACTATGTCTCTCCCCCCCAGGCACGCCAGGACCATGGCGGCCGGCTTCCACTCTTGTTGCTCGTGTTCGTACTCTTCCTGGTCCTCGGAGATCTGCTCTTCTCCGAGGGCGGCGGCTGCTACCTGGCGGGGCCTCGGAGTCTGGTTCTGTGGACAGTTCGGGTCATTGGCGTAGTGACCGACTCGCTGGCATCGGTGACACGTGACATTGGCTCTGAACCCCGGGCGCATCGGGGGGTTGGCCCTGTTGGCCGGGGGCGGGGTGCTGGTGGCAGGAGTGGCCGGGACGGTGTCTTTTCCCTGGCCTCCTCCTCCTCCTCGGGGGCGGTGATGGCCTTGGTTGTTCCGGTTCTGCTCGTTCGGGCCACCCCGGCCCACTCGGGTGCTCTCCCATCGGTCAGCCTCGGCGGCGAGCTGCCGTGGATCAGTCATTTTACTGTCGATGAGGTGCTGCCTGAGCTCGACAAAGCAGTTATTGGAGAGGTGCTCCCACACAACAAGGTTAAAAAGCTGCTCGTAGGTCGTTACGTTGCTCCCCTTGATCCACCCCTCGAGGGCTCGGCTGAAATAGTTCACATATTCCACCCAAGTGGTACCCGGGATTCGGGTGCATTCGCGGAACCTCTGGCGGTACATTTCGGTGTCAGCCCATATCGAGTGAGGAGGGCGGCCTTCATGTGATCATAGGACGTCATTTGGTGATCCGGGAGCTGTAACAGGGCATCACGGCCTTCGTTGACGAACCTCCCCCATAGACCGGCTCCCCAGTCACTTCGATCGATCCGGTGGGAGGACATGGCGATCTCATAGGCCTTGAACCACTGCTGTATGTCGTCGTTTCGGTAGAACTCTCGGACGACGTCTTTGGGAATGTGGACCTTTGCCTCTGAAGTCCCTGGGGTGCGCGGTCGCTCGGGCACCCCCAGGTCCTTGCCCTGCTTACGTAGTTCTATTTTGGCTAGTTTGCGCTCGTGTTGATATGCCAGTCTTTTTTCTTCAAGCTCTCTTTGTCTTTGTTTTTCCTCTCGCTCTTCTCGGAGCCGTAAGTGTTCTAGGTTCAGTTTTTGTTCCGCTAGTTTTAGTTCTCCATCCATTTTGAGCCGTGCCAACTCTAACTCATGTAGTCTGGTTTTCTCTCGCTCTTTGATCTCTTCCCGGGAGAGACCTGCCCTTCTTTCCTCGGGAGGAGCGGGGTCAGTTTCCGGGGCTTCGCTGTGTTGGTCCCGGGGACCAGCGGGGTTTACCTCCGCCCATGCTTCTAGGGCGTGTTTAAAGTCATCTTTGGTGCTCAGACCGGTGGTAGCAATGCCCAGTTCTATACAAAATTGTTTTAATTCTCGATGGTTGTACTCCTCCAGCTTGTCCATTTGGAATTTCTCTGTAGACCCGCTCTCTTGGGCCGGCATTGTGGTTTAGTCGTGGGGTGAGTTGCTTTCTGTACGATTACGCGTTGGTTCGGATCGCGCCGCTGGCCACCAATGTTAGACGGGACCTGGAGGGTCGGCCGAGGACAAGGGGAGAGGTCTCCGGGGAGAGCCGTCTCCAGCGATCGTACAGACAAGTAACTTCCCCCCCACAGAATAGGCACCACACAAGGATAAGATTTAACGTTCTTTATAAGTAATCTCGAAGTACGGTAGAATGGTACAAGGAGGTCTGGACTCAGGGGTCCCCTCGATTCTAGTCTCTTGGATGGGAAAGGGGTAGCGGGACAGTCTTACTACCAATCGGGTAGTCACGATGAGAGGATGGGTAGCTCACAATCCTCGAGCTCGGCGTTCTTGGAGGACGGGTTGCGGCAGCGCCAGCAGATCCCGGGGTGGTCGGAGGTGGCAACAGTCCGCGGCAGCGCCAGCAGGTCCCGACGAAGATGGTAGTCACAACGGGTCGCGGCAGCGCCAGCAGGTCCCCACGAAGATGGTAGTTACAACGGGTCGCGGCAGCGCCAGCAGGTCCCAACGAAGATGGTAGATTGCAGAAGGCCGCAGCAGCGCCAGTGGCAGGACGACAGTTTCACAAGGCAGGGCTGCGGCAGCGCCAGCAGTCCGTCAAGGATGAGTTCTTCTCGGGTCCTCGACTCCAGGATACAACTGCCTTCCTGCTCTGGAGCTGCCCCAGTTATAGGTCTGGCGCCCTTTGATGTCCGGACCCTCACACTTGGAGGTCGGTAGGTCCGGGATGAGGGAGTCCAGACACCCAGCAGGGGGGTGGAGCCAGCGCCCGGGGGAGCTGGGGCGATCGGCACCTGGCGGGTGTTGGACAGGCCACATGACGGGCCGCTCTCCCCCGGCTCGACCAAGCCCGAGCCAGTCATACAAGCACCACACACCACCATTGCACGTCCTACGTCCCCTCAGGGACACCTGCCCTCAAGCATGATAACCTCGTGGGTCCGATCCACGGCCGACCCACGCGCCCAGCCCGGGCCGCCATCTTGGACACTTCGCCACGAGGCCGCCTGGCCCCCGATCGACCTCAACCCTGGGCCTAGCCCGGCCTCAGACATTCCGGCACCACCCTCCACCCAGGAGGCGAGCGAGCTACTTGGCCAGTCAATGGGAGAAAGAGGTGTCGATGGTTCTCCCCCGGCCAGTGCCGCTCGCCCATCGCCTCCCCGGGCGCTGGCTCCACCCCCCTGCTGGGTGTCTGGACTCCCTCATCCCGGACCTCCCGACCTCCAAGTGCGAGGGTCCGGACATCAAAGCACGCCAGCCCTATAACTGGGGCAGCTCCAGAACAGGAAGGCAGTTGTATCTTGGAGTCGAGAGACGAAAGAAGAACTCATCCTGGACGGACTACTGGCGCTGCCGTAGCTCTGTCCTGTGCACCATCATCCTGCCTGTTGGCGCTGCCACAGCCGTCGTAACCTTCATCCTTCACCGTCGTCCGGATCTGCTGGCGAGGCCGCGGACCGTTGTAACTGTCATCTGCATCGGGACCTGCTTGGCTTCTCCACGGCCCGTCGACCATCCTTCATCCATATCGGGATCTGCTTGGCTTCTCCACGGCCCGCCGACCAACCTTCATCCATCTCGGGACCTGCTTGGCTCCTCCACGGCCCGATCAGCAACCACGCCGAGCTCGAGGATTGAGAGCTATTGAACTCATTGGTAACTAAGACTGTCCCGCTACCCTTTTCCTCAACCAGAGATCAGAACCGAGGGGACCCCTGAGTCCAGACCTCCTTGTATTATATCAACGTAACCTAAGAAGTGCATATAAAGTCTCGTTAACCTTCAATCTTGTGTGGTGTCCGTCTGTGGGGGGGAAGTTACTTATCTGTACAGTCGTTGGAGACGGCTCTCCCTGGAGACCTCTCCCCGTAATCTCGGCCGACCCTCCCGGTCCGTCTAACATTGGTGGCCAGCGGCGCGATCCGAATCACCGCATAACGTACAGAGAGTAGCTCACCCCACAACGAACAACAATGTCGACTAAAGAGAGCGGATCAACTGAGAAGTTCCAAATGGAAAAGCTAGAGGAATACAGCCATCGTGAACTAAAGCAGTTCTGCATCGAACTAGGTATCGCTACCACCGGACTAAGTACCAAGGACGATTTTAAGCATGCCCTAGAATCTTGGGCAGAGACCGGGGATGTCGAAGCCCCGGAGCAAAGCACCGCGAAAAAGACCAACACGGCCCCTGAAGAGCAAAGAACGGGTCTCTCGCAAGACGAGATCCAAGAAAGAGAAAAAGCCCGACTACACGAACTTGAAATGGCCCGACTCAAGATGGACATAGAACTCAAATTGGCCGAGCAAAAAATAAACTTAGAGCACCTTCGCCTCCGAGAAGAAAGAGAGGAGAAACAGAGGCAAAGGGAGCTCGAGGAAAAAAGACTAACGTACGAGCACGAGCGGAACCTAGCCGAGATCAACCTGCGCAAACAGAATAAAGAATTAGGGGTGCCCGACAGACCGTCCACCCCCGGGACCACGGACAAAAAAGTGCACATCCCCAAGGATGTGGTCCGAGAATATTTTCGAGAAGACGACATCCAGCAATGGTTTAAGGCATATGAAATCGCGATGACTGCGCACCGGATCGATAGAGCCGACTGGGGAGCCGGCCTATGGGGCAAATTCCTCAATGAGGGCCGCGATACTCTGTTACAGCTCCCAGACCACCAGATGACCTCCTACGACCATATGAAAGCGGCCCTCCTCACTCGCTATGGCCTCACGCCCGAGATGTACCGTCAGAGGTTCCGAGACTGCACACGCATTCCAGGTACAACTTGGGTGGACTATGTAACGTACTTCAGCCGAGCCTTCGAAGGCTGGATCAGAGGGAACAACGTCACGACCTACGAGCAGTTGTTCAATCTGATGGTATGGGAGCATCTGTCCAACAACTGCTTCATTGAACTACGCCAACACCTCCTCGACAGCAAGTTAACCGATCCCCGGCAGCTCGCAGCCGAAGCTGACCGGTGGGAGATCACCCGAGTGGGCCGGAATGGGTCCTACGAGCAGAACAGGAACAACAATGGTCACCACCGATCCAGAGGAGGAGGAGGGGGCCAAGGACGAGGAAGAGACAACACTCCGGCCGCCCCCACTACCAGCACCACCCCCCCGGCCAACCGGGGCAGCACCCCGGCGCGACCGGGATACAGAGCCAATGTTACATGTCACCGATGCCAACGAGTAGGCCACTATGCAAATGACCCAAGCTGCCCGCAGTATCCGAGCCCAAGACCCCGCCAGGTGGCCGCCGCGGCACTAGGGGAAGAACAGATCTCCGAGGAACCAGAAACAGACGAGCAAGAGTATCAAGGGTGGGAGCCAGCCGCCATGACTCTCGCGTGCTTAGGGGGAAGAGACATGGTCCCGCGGGTCCCCCTACCCGCTAACACCCAGAAGTACAGCCAATGGGTGAGCATCAATGGACAACGGGCCGAAGCCCTTCGAGACACCGGGGCCAGTGTGACAGCCGTCCGCTGTCATCTGGTGACCCCAGAACAATATCTACCGAACATTCTCTGCCCTGTACGATCAGCCGACAACTCGGAGAGTCTGTGTCGGATGGCCTGCGTCCCCTTTGAGTGGGGAGGGGTCTCCGGCATGTTGAAAGTAACGGTCCGAGACGACGCCCCCGTGGACTGCCTCCTCGGAAATGACCTGGAAAGCTCCCCGTGGGCAGCCGTGGAGCGAAAAGAACACTTGGGGATGTTGGGCGTCCCAGACTGGGCGTGCGTCACCACCCGGTCTATGGCCGCCCGTGCCAACCATCACCCGGAAGAACCAGAATGGCCGGCGCCTCCGCCTCCGGTCGCCCCCGCCGAGACCCCCGACCAGGGCATCCCCCTCGAACCTGCTCAACCTTCCGACCTTGCTAATCTCGACCAGTGGGCTCAAGAAGGGGGGCCCACACAAGAACAATTTCGTCAGGAGCAGAAGACCTGTCCCTCCCTTGAGGGACTCCGACAACAAGCGCTCGCCCAAAGCGCAGGGGATACCTCCGGAACTCATTGGGTCTACTGGGACAATGACCTACTGTACAGCGAGCAACGAATCGCCGAGCTGGGGGCCAACCGAGTACTAGTGGTGCCACTCCGCTTTAGAGACTTCCTGCTAAATCTGGCCCACGATGTCCCCCTGGCAGGGCACCTGGGACAAGATAAAACCTACAGCCGCCTAGTGACCCACTTCTTCTGGCCAAAAATGAGAAACGATGTGCACCAGCATTGCCGATCTTGCCCCACGTGCCAAGCCAGTGGGAAGAGCGGCCGCAAATTAAAGGCCCCCCTGCACCCCTTTCCCGTAGTCACGACCCCATTTGAGAGGGTCGGAATAGACATTGTGGGACCCCTAGACCCACGTACAAGACAAGGCCATCGCTTCATCCTAGTACTAGTGGACCACGCCACCCGCTACCCTGAGGCTATTCCTCTCCGGACCGTCACAGCCCCAGTGGTCGGCAGGGCCCTGATGGGGATCTTCTCCCGTGTGGGGTTCCCCCGAGAAGTCGTCAGTGACAGAGGCACGAACTTTATTTCCAAATACATGAAGTCCCTCTGGCAACAGTGTGGGGTCACCTACCGCTTCACGACCCCCTATCACCCCCAAGGAAACGGACTTGTTGAGCGGTTCAATCGCACTCTAAAAGGGATGATCGGGGGATTGGAAGAACCCCTCCGTCGCCAGTGGGACGTGCTGCTGCCGTGCCTCCTCTTCGCCTACCGGGAGGTCCCACAGAAGTCCCTAGGCTTCAGCCCATTCGAGCTGCTCTATGGGCACCCAGTACGGGGGCCACTCAGCCTGATCAAAGAAGGCTGGGAGTTGCCTCCGGCCAAGAGTCCTCCAGATGTCTTCCGGTACCTCCTCACCCTCCGCAACCAGTCCCAGCGGTTCAGAGACCTAGCGAAAGCCAACCTAGAGGCCAGTCAAGAGGACATGAAGAGATGGTATGACCAGAACGCCTCATCTATTGAATTCGAGCCGGGGCAACAGGTCTGGGTAATGTCCCCCACAGAACCGTGCGCTCTCCAAGACAAATGGACGGGACCCTTCAAAGTAATCGAGCGCAAGGGACCCGCCACCTATCTGATCGATATGGAGTCCGCCCGGAATCCGCTCCGAGTCCTCCACACCAACAGACTGAAACCCCACTTTGCACGAACAGAACTCAGCCTCTTGATGGCCACAGACAACGGGGTTGAGGACGACTCCGAGCCTCTCCCTGACCTCTTGCGGACCCAGGAGCAAGACGGCTCCGTGGATGGGGTCCGACTCTCGGAGACCCTCTCCCAGGAACAACGCCAAGAGTGCCAAGCCCTCCTATCACGGTTTGCCAGCCTGTTCTCCCTCACCCCAGGTGTCACTTCCTGGTGTGTGCACGATGTGGACACCGGAGACAGCCCTCCTATCCGCCACCGGGCCTACCGCGTACCTGATCGGGTACGGGCCTGCATCCAGGCGGAAGTAACTAAGATGCTCACGCTCGGGGTCATCGAGCCCTCCGACAGTCCATGGGCCAGCCCGGTCGTACTGGTCCCCAAAGCAGCCGCCCCCGGAACCACACCCGAACTCCGGTTCTGTGTCGACTACCGGGGCCTGAATGAAGTCACCAGAACGGACGCACACCCCATCCCCCGGGCAGATGAACTGGTCGACCGAATGGGCGCTGCCCGCTACCTCAGCATCTTCGATCTAACGGCAGGATATTGGCAGATCGGCCTCACACCCCGAGCACAAGAACGTTCTGCCTTCTCCACCCCCGATGGCCACTATCACTTCACGGTCATGCCCTTCGGCCTGAAAAATGCCCCAGCGACGTTCCAACGGCTCGTCAATCAGGTCCTGGCGGGGCTCGAAGAGTTCAGCGCCGCCTACCTGGACGACATCGCTGTGTACAGCCACCACTGGACCGAGCACCTCCACCACCTCCAAGCAGTGTTGCAAGCCCTTCAGCGAGCTGGCCTCACGATCAAGGCCAGCAAATGTCAAATTGGACAAGGGTCAGTGACCTACCTCGGACACCAAGTGGGAAGCGGTCTAGTGGCCCCTCTTCAACTGAAAATTGCCGCCATCCAGAACTGGCAACCCCCTAACACTCAAACTGAGGTGCGAGCCTTCCTGGGCCTCACGGGCTACTACCGAAGGTTCGTGAAAGACTATGGTACCATCGTGGGGCCGCTCACCGAACTCACGTCGAAAAATCAGCCCAAGAAGGTGAACTGGACCCCAGAGTGTCAAGCGGCCTTCGAACAGCTAAAGGCCGCCATGTGTTCCGCTCCTGTACTCCAGGCCCCAGACTACAGCCGGGAGTTCGTCGTCCAGACGGATGCCTCCGACCAGGGCATTGGGGCGGTCCTGTCCCAGGTGAACACCGAAGGCCTTGATCAACCGGTGGCCTTCATCAGCCGGAGACTCCTACCACGGGAGCAACGCTGGAGCACCATAGAGAGGGAAGCCTTCGCTGTGGTATGGGCCCTCAAGAAGCTCCGACCCTACCTTTTTGGCACCCACTTCCGGGTGCAGACTGACCACCGACCCCTGCAGTGGTTGATGCATATGCGGGGGGAAAACCCAAAACTGCTACGCTGGTCCATCTCCTTGCAAGGTATGGACTTTACCGTTGAACACCGGCCTGGGTCTGACCACGCCAACGCGGATGGCCTGTCCCGGTTTTTCCGCCTCGACGAAGAGAGTCCCCAAGAGGATGGGTAACTCTCCCCGCCTTCAGCTGGGGGGGACGCATGTTGGACAGGCCACATGACGGGCCGCTCTCCCCCGGCTCGACCAAGCCCGAGCCAGTCATACAAGCACCACACACCACCATTGCACGTCCTACGTCCCCTCAGGGACACCTGCCCTCAAGCATGATAACCTCGTGGGTCCGATCCACGGCCGACCCACGCGCCCAGCCCGGGCCGCCATCTTGGACACTTCGCCACGAGGCCGCCTGGCCCCCGATCGACCTCAACCCTGGGCCTAGCCCGGCCTCAGACATTCCGGCACCACCCTCCACCCAGGAGGCGAGCGAGCTACTTGGCCAGTCAATGGGAGAAAGAGGTGTCGATGGTTCTCCCCCGGCCAGTGCCGCTCGCCCATCGCCTCCCCGGGCGCTGGCTCCACCCCCCTGCTGGGTGTCTGGACTCCCTCATCCCGGACCTCCCGACCTCCAAGTGCGAGGGTCCGGACATCAAAGCACGCCAGCCCTATAACTGGGGCAGCTCCAGAACAGGAAGGCAGTTGTATCTTGGAGTCGAGAGACGAAAGAAGAACTCATCCTGGACGGACTACTGGCGCTGCCGTAGCTCTGTCCTGTGCACCATCATCCTGCCTGTTGGCGCTGCCACAGCCGTCGTAACCTTCATCCTTCACCGTCGTCCGGATCTGCTGGCGAGGCCGCGGACCGTTGTAACTGTCATCTGCATCGGGACCTGCTTGGCTTCTCCACGGCCCGTCGACCATCCTTCATCCATATCGGGATCTGCTTGGCTTCTCCACGGCCCGCCGACCAACCTTCATCCATCTCGGGACCTGCTTGGCTCCTCCACGGCCCGATCAGCAACCACGCCGAGCTCGAGGATTGAGAGCTATTGAACTCATTGGTAACTAAGACTGTCCCGCTACCCTTTTCCTCAACCAGAGATCAGAACCGAGGGGACCCCTGAGTCCAGACCTCCTTGTATTATATCAACGTAACCTAAGAAGTGCATATAAAGTCTCGTTAACCTTCAATCTTGTGTGGTGTCCGTCTGTGGGGGGGAAGTTACTTATCTGTACAGTCGTTGGAGACGGCTCTCCCTGGAGACCTCTCCCCGTAATCTCGGCCGACCCTCCCGGTCCGTCTAACATCGGGGGAGAGCCATCGACACTTCTTTCTCCCATTGACCTGCCAAGTGGTCCGTTCACCTCCTGGGTGGATGGTGGTGCCGGGCTGTCGGGGCCTGGCCAGGCCCAGGGTTGGGGTCGAGCTGAGGCCATGCGGCCTCGTGGTGCAGTGTCTAAGATGGCGGCCGGGCCGGGCAATGGAGATGTCCGGGAGCAGGGGTCCCGTAGGGGACGGGTTGCGAGTTGCATCGGTGGGTAGCACCTGGAGAGCCGGTGCCCGGGCCCTGTCGTGCGGGGAGGGAGCAAGCCCTTCATGTGGCCTGTCCAACACTGTGTGTGTGAGGCATCTGTGTGTCCACTGTGTGCCCGTGTGTGTGATGCATCTGTGCGTCCACTGTGTGCCCTGTGTGTGTGATGCATCTGTGTGTCCACTGTGTGCCCTGTGTGTGTGATGCATCTGTGTGTCCACTGTGTGCCCGTGTGTGTGATGCATCTGTGTGGGTCCACTGTGTTCCCAGTGTGTGTGATGCATCTGTGTGCTTCTACTATGTGCCCCATGTGTGATGCATCTGTGTGCGTCCTCTATGTGCCCTGTGTGTGTGATGCATCTGCGTGCATCCACTATGTGTCCTGTGTGTGTGATGCATCTGTGTGCATCCACTATGTGTCCTGTGTGTGTGATGCCTCTGTGTGAGTCCACTGTGTGCCCATTGTGTGTGATTCACCTGTGTGCGTCCACTGTACCCCTTGTGTGTGATGCATCTGTGTGCGGCCTCTATGTGCCCTGTGTGTATGATGCATCTGTGTGTGTTCGCTATGTGCCCTGTGTGTGATGCATCTGTGTGCATCCACTATGAGTCCTGTGTGTGATGCATCTGTGTGTGTCCACTGTGTGCCCCTTGTGTGTGATGCATCTGTGAGTCCACTGTGTGCCCTGTGTGTATGATGCATCTGTGAGTCCACTGTGTGCCGTGTGTGTGATGCATCTGTGTGTGTCCACTGTGTGCCCTGTGTGTGTGATGCATCTGTGTGTGTCCACTGTGTGCCCTGTGTGTGATGCATCTGTGAGTCCACTGTGCGCCCTATGTGTATGATGCATCTGTGAGTCCACTGTGTGCTGTGTGTGTGCTGCATCTGTGTTTGTCCAATGTGTGCCCCGTGTGTGTGATGCATCTGTGTGCGTCCACTGTGTGCCCTGTGTGTGTGATGCATCTGTGTGTGTTCATTGTGTTCCCGTGTGTGTGATGCATCTGTGTGTCCACTGTGTGCCCCGTGTGTGTGATGCATCTGTGTGAGCCCACTGTGTTCCCCGTGTGTGTAATGCATCTGTGTGCGTCCACTGTGTGCCCGTGTGTGTGATGCATCTGTGTGAGTCCACTATGTTTCCCGTGTGTGTGATGCATCTGTGTGAGTCCACTATGTGCCCCGTGTGTGTGATGTATCTGTGAGTGCACTGTGTGCCCCTTGTAAGTGATGCATCTGTGTGAGTCCACTGTGTGCCCCGTGTGTGTGATGCATCTGTGTGTCCACTGTGTGCCTTGTGTGTGATGCATCTGTGTGCGTCCACTGTGTGCCCCTGTGTGTGATGCATCTGTGTGTCCACCGTGTGCCCGTGTGTGTGATGCATCTGTGCGTTTACTGTGTGCCTTGTGTGTGATGCATCTGTGTGCGTCCACTGTGTGCCCATGTGTGTGATGCATCTGTGTGTCCACTGTGTGCCCTGTGTTTGTGATGCATCTGTGTGTGTCCACTGTGTGCCCTGTGTGTGTGATGCATCTGTGTGAATCCACTGTGTGCCCCGTGTGTGTGATGCATCTGTGTGAGTCCACTGTGTGCCCCATGTGTGTGATGCATCTGTGTGAGTCCACTGTGTGCCCCGTGTGTGTGATGCATCTGTGTGAGTCCACTGTGTGCCCCGTGTGTGTGATGTATCTGTGAGTGCACTGTGTGCCCCTTGTGTGTGATGCATCTGTGTGTCCACTGTGTGCCTTGTGTGTGATGCATCTGTGTGCGTCCACTGTGTGCCCGTGTGTGTGATGCATCTGTGTGTCCACCGTGTGCCCGTGTGTGTGATGCATCTGTGTGTCCACTGTGTGCCCTGTGTGTATGATGCATCTGTGCGCTCACTGTGTGCCCTGTGTGTGATGCATCTGTGTGCGTCCACTGTGTGCCCATGTGTGTGATGCATCTGTGTGTCCACTGTGTGCCCTGTGTTTGTGATGCATCTGTGTGTGTCCACTGTGTGTCCTGTGTGTGTGATGCATCTGTGTGAGTCCACTGTGTGCCCCGTGTGTGTGATGCATCTGTGTGAGTCCACTGTGTGCCCCATGTGTGTGATGCATCTGTGTGAGTCCACTGTGTGCCCCGTGTGTGTGATGCATCTGTGTGAGTCCACTGTGTGCCCCGTGTGTGTGATGTATCTGGGAGTCCACTGTGTGCCCCTTGTGTGTGATGCATCTGTGTGAGTCTACTGTGTGCTCCGTGTGTGTGATGCATCTGTGTGTCCACTGTGTGCCCGTGTGTGTGATGCATCTGTGTGTCCACTGTGTGCCCGTGTGTGTGATGCATCTGTGTGTCCACTGTGTGCCCTGTGTGTATGATGCATCTGTGTGCGTCCACTGTGTGCCTGTGTGTGTGATGCATCTGTGTGTCCACTGTGCGCCCTGTGTGTGTGATGCATCTGTGTGTCCACTGTGTGCCCTGTGTGTGTGATGCATTTGTGTGTCCACTGTGTGCCCTGTGTGTGTGATGCATCTGTGTGCGTCCACTGTGTGCCCCGTGTGTGTGATGCATCTGTGTGAGTCCACTGTGTGCCCTGTGTGTGTGATGCATCTGTGTGCGTCCACTGTGTGCCTGTGTGTGGGATGTATCTGTGAGTCCCCTGTGTGCCCTGTGTGTGCGATGCATCTGTGTGTCCACTGTGTGCCCGTGTGTGTGATGCATCTGTGTGTCCACCGTGTGCCCTGTGTGTGTGATGCATCTGTGTGCGTCCACTGTGTGCCCTGTGTGTGTGGTGCTTCTGTATGCGTGCACTGTGTGCCCGTGTGTGTGTGATGCATCTGTGTGAGTCCACTGTGTGCCCCGTGTGTCTGATGCATATGTGTGTCCATGTGTGCCCTGTGTGTAAGATGCATCTGTGTGTCCACTGTGTGCCTTCTGTGTGATGCATCTGTGTGCGTCCACTGTGTGCCCGTGTGTGTGATGCATCTGTGTGTCCACTGTATGCCTTGTGTTTGATGCATCTGTGTGTCCACTGTGTGCCCTGTGTGTGTGATGCATCTGTGTGTCCACCGTGTGCCCTGTGTGTGTGATGCATCTGTGTGTCCACCGTGTGCCCATGTGTATGATGCATCTGTGTGTCCACTGTCTGCCCGTGTGTGTGATGCATCTGTGTGTCCACTGTGTGCCCGTGTGTGTGCTGCATCTGTGTGTCCACTGTGTGCCCTGTGTGTGTGATGCATCTGTGTGTCCACTGTGTGCCCTGTGTGTGTGGTGCATCTGTGTGCGTGCACTGTGTGCCCATGTGTGTGTGATGCATCTGTGTGAGTCCACTGTGTGCCCCGTGTGTCTGATGCACATGTGTGTCCACTGTGTGCCCTGTGTGTATGATGCATCTGTGTGTCCACTGTGTGCCTTGTGTGTGATGCATCTGTGTGCGTCCACTGTGTGCCCGTGTGTGTGATGCATCTGTGTGTCCACTGTATGCCTTGTGTTTGATGCATCTGTGTGTCCACTGTGTGCCCTGTGTGTGTGATGCATCTGTGTGTCCACCGTGTGCCCTGTGTGTGTGATGCATCTGTGTGTCCACTGTGTGCCCATGTGTATGATGCATCTGTGTGTCCACTGTGTGCCCGTGTGTGTGATGCATCTGTGTGTCCACTGTGTGCCCGTGTGTGTGATGCATCTGTGTGTCCACTGTGTGCCCTGTGTGTGTGTGATGCATCTGTGTGTCCACTGTGTGCCCTGTGTGTGTGATGCATCTGTGTGTCCACTGTGTGCCCGTGTGTATGATGCATCTGTGTGTCCACTGTGTGCCTTGTGTGTGATGCATCTGTGTGTGTCCACTGTGTGCCCGTGTGTGTGATGCATCTGTGTGTGTGTCCACTGTATGCCTTGTGTGTGTGATGCATCTGTGTGTACACTGTGTGCCCTGTATGTGTGATGCATCTGTGTGTCCACCGTGTGCCCTGTGTGTGTGATGCATCTGTGTGTCCACTGTGTGCCCGTGTGTATGATGCATCTGTGTGTCCACTGTGTGCCTTGTGTGTGATGCATCTGTGTGCGTCCACTGGGTGCCCCTGTGTGTGATGCATCTGTGTGTCCACTGTGTGCCTTGTGTGTGATGCATCTGTGTGTCCACTGTGTGCCCTGTGTGTGTGTGTGATGCATATGTGTGTCCACTGTGTGCCCTGTGTGTGTGATGCATCTGTGTGTCCACTGTGTGCCCCGTGTGTGTGATGCATCTGTGTGTCCACTGTGTGCCCTGTGTGTGTGTGATGCATCTGTGCCTCCACTGTGTGCCCGTGTGTGTGATGCATCTGTGTGTCCACTGTGTGCCCTGTGTGTGAGATGCATCTGTGTGTCCACTGTGTGCCCTGTGTGTGTGAGGCATCTGTGTGTCCACTGTGTGCCCGTGTGTGTGATGCATCTGTACGTCCACTGTGTGCCCTGTGTGTGTGAGGCATCTGTGTGTCCACTGTGTGCCCGTGTGTGTGATGCATCTGTGCGTCCACTGTGTGCCCTGTGTGTGTGATGCATCTGTGTATCCACTGTGTACCCTGTGTGTGTGATGCATCTGTGTGTCCACTGTGTGCCCGTGTGTGTGATGCATCTGTGTGTCCACTGTGTGCCCTGTGTGTGTGATGCATCTGTGTGCGTCCACTGTGTGCCCTGTGTGTGTGATGCATCTGTGCGTCCACTGTGTGCCCCATGTGTGTGAGGCATCTGTGTGGGTCCACTGTGTTCCCCGTGTGTGTGATGCATCTGTGTGCTTCTACTATGTGCCCCATGTGTGATGCATCTGTGTGCGTCCTCTATGTGCCCTGTGTGTGTGATGCATCTGCGTGCATCCACTATGTGTCCTGTGTGTGTGATGCATCTGTGTGCATCCACTATGTGTCCTGTGTGTGTGATGCCTCTGTGTGAGTCCACTGTGTGCCCATTGTGTGTGATTCACCTGTGTGCGTCCACTGTACCCCTTGTGTGTGATGCATCTGTGTGCGGCCTCTATGTGCCCTGTGTGTATGATGCATCTGTGTGTGTTCGCTATGTGCCCTGTGTGTGATGCATCTGTGTGCATCCACTATGAGTCCTGTGTGTGATGCATCTGTGTGTGTCCACTGTGTGCCCGTGTGTGTGATGCATCTGTGAGTCCACTGTGTGCCCTGTGTGTATGATGCATCTGTGAGTCCACCGTGTGCCGTGTGTGTGATGCATCTGTGTGTGTCCACTGTGTGCCCTGTGTGTGTGATGCATCTGTGTGTGTCCACTGTGTGCCCTGTGTGTGATGCATCTGTGAGTCCACTGTGCGCCCTATGTGTATGATGCATCTGTGAGTCCACTGTGTGCTGTGTGTGTGCTGCATCTGTGTTTGTCCAATGTGTGCCCCGTGTGTGTGATGCATCTGTGTGCGTCCACTGTGTGCCCTGTGTGTGTGATGCATCTGTGTGTGTTCATTGTGTTCCCGTGTGTGTGATGCATCTGTGTGTCCACTGTGTGCCCCGTGTGTGTGATGCATCTGTGTGAGCCCACTGTGTTCCCCGTGTGTTTAATGCATCTGTGTGCGTCCACTGTGTGCCCGTGTGTGTGATGCATCTGTGTGAGTCCACTATGTTTCCCGTGTGTGTGATGCATCTGTGTGAGTCCACTATGTGCCCCGTGTGTGTGATGTATCTGTGAGTGCACTGTGTGCCCCTTGTAAGTGATGCATCTGTGTGAGTCCACTGTGTGCCCCGTGTGTGTGATGCATCTGTGTGTCCACTGTGTGCCTTGTGTGTGATGCATCTGTGTGCGTCCACTGTGTGCCCGTGTGTGTGATGCATCTGTGTGTCCACCGTGTGCCCGTGTGTGTGATGCATCTGTGCGTTTACTGTGTGCCTTGTGTGTGATGCATCTGTGTGCGTCCACTGTGTGCCCATGTGTGTGATGCATCTGTGTGTCCACTGTGTGCCCTGTGTTTGTGATGCATCTGTGTGTGTCCACTGTGTGCCCTGTGTGTGTGATGCATCTGTGTGAATCCACTGTGTGCCCCGTGTGTGTGATGCATCTGTGTGAGTCCACTGTGTGCCCCATGTGTGTGATGCATCTGTGTGAGTCCACTGTGTGCCCCGTGTGTGTGATGCATCTGTGTGAGTCCACTGTGTGCCCCGTGTGTGTGATGTATCTGTGAGTGCACTGTGTGCCCCTTGTGTGTGATGCATCTGTGTGTCCACTGTGTGCCTTGTGTGTGATGCATCTGTGTGCGTCCACTGTGTGCCCGTGTGTGTGATGCATCTGTGTGTCCACCGTGTGCCCGTGTGTGTGATGCATCTGTGTGTCCACTGTGTGCCCTGTGTGTATGATGCATCTGTGCGCTCACTGTGTGCCTTGTGTGTGATGCATCTGTGTGCGTCCACTGTGTGCCCATGTGTGTGATGCATCTGTGTGTCCACTGTGTGCCCTGTGTGTATGATGCATCTGTGTGTTCACTGTGTGCCTTGTGTGTGATGCATCTGTGTGCGTCCACTGTGTGCCCATGTGTGTGATGCATCTGTGTGTCCACTGTGTGCCCTGTGTGTGTGATGCATCTGTGTGAGTCCACTGTGTGCCCCGTGTGTGTGATGCATCTGTGTGAGTCCACTGTGTGCCCCGTGTGTGTGATGCATCTGTGTGAGTCCACTGTGTGCCCCGTGTGTGTGATGCATCTGTGTGAGTCCACTGTGTGCCCCGTGTGTGTGATGTATCAGTGAGTCCACTGTGTGCCCCTTGTGTGTGATGCATCTGTGTGAGTCTACTGTGTGCCCCGTGTGTGTGATGCATCTGTGTGTCCACTGTGTGCCCGTGTGTGTGATGCATCTGTGTGTCCACTGTGTGCCCTGTGTGTATGATGCATCTGTGTGCGTCCACTGTGTGCCCGTGTGTGTGATGCATCTGTGTGTCCACTGTGTGCCCTGTGTGTGTGATGCATCTGTGTGTCCACTGTGTGCCCTGTGTGTGTGATGCATTTGTGTGTCCACTGTGTGCCCTGTGTGTGTGATGCATCTGTGTGCATCCACTGTGTGCCCCGTGTGTGTAATGCATCTGTGTGAGTCCACTGTGTGCCCTGTGTGTGTGTGATGCATCTGTGTGCGTCCACTGTGTGCCTGTGTGTGTGATGTATCTGTGAGTCCCCTGTGTGCCCTGTGTGTGTGATGCATCTGTGTGTCCACTGTGTGCCCGTGTGTGTGATGCATCTGTGTGTCCACCGTGTGCCCTGTGTGTGTGGTGCATCTGTATGCGTGCACTGTGTGCCCGTGTGTGTGTGATGCATCTGTGTGAGTCCACTGTGTGCCCCGTGTGTCTGATGCATATGTGTGTCCATGTGTGCCCTGTGTGTAAGATGCATCTGTGTGTCCACTGTGTGCCTTCTGTGTGATGCATCTGTGTGCGTCCACTGTGTGCCCGTGTGTGTGATGCATCTGTGTGTCCACTGTATGCCTTGTGTTTGATGCATCTGTGTGTCCACTGTGTGCCCTGTGTGTGTGATGCATCTGTGTGTCCACCGTGTGCCCTGTGTGTGTGATGCATCTGTGTGTCCACCGTGTGCCCATGTGTATGATGCATCTGTGTGTCCACTGTCTGCCCGTGTGTGTGATGCATCTGTGTGTCCACTGTGTGCCTGTGTGTGTGATGCATCTGTGTGTCCACTGTGTGCCCTGTGTGTGTGATGCATCTGTGTGTCCACTGTGTGCCCTGTGTGTGTGGTGCATCTGTGTGCCTGCACTGTGTGCCCGTGTGTGTGTGATGCATCTGTGTGAGTCCACTGTGTGCCCCGTGTGTCTGATGCACATGTGTGTCCACTGTGTGCCCTGTGTGTATGATGCATCTGTGTGTCCACTGTGTGCCTTGTGTGTGATGCATCTGTGTGCGTCCACTGTGTGCCCGTGTGTGTGATGCATCTGTGTGTCCACTGTATGCCTTGTGTTTGATGCATCTGTGTGTCCACTGTGTGCCCTGTGTGTGTGATGCATCTGTGTGTCCACTGTGTGCCCATGTGTGTGATGCATCTGTGTGTCCACTGTGTGCCCGTGTGTGTGATGCATCTGTGTGTCCACTGTGTGCCCTGTGTGTGTGTGATGCATCTGTGTGTCCACTGTGTGCCCTGTGTGTGTGATGCATCTGTGTGTCCACTGTGTGCCCGTGTGTATGATGCATCTGTGTGTCCACTGTGTGCCTTGTGTGTGATGCATCTGTGTGTGTCCACTGTGTGCCCGTGTGTGTGATGCATCTGTGTGTGTGTCCACTGTATGCCTTGTGTGTGTGATGCATCTGTGTGTACACTGTGTGCCCCGTGTGTGTGATGCATCTGTGTGTCCACTGTGTGCCCTGTGTGTGTGTGATGCATCTGTGCCTCCACTGTGTGCCCGTGTGTGTGATGCATCTGTGTGTCCACTGTGTGCCCTGTGTGTGAGATGCATCTGTGTGTCCACTGTGTGCCCGTGTGTATGATGCATCTGTGTGTCCACTGTGTGCCTTGTGTGTGATGCATCTGTGTGCGTCCACTGGGTGCCCCTGTGTGTGATGCATCTGTGTGTCCACTGTGTGCCTTGTGTGTGATGCATCTGTGTGTCCACTGTGTGCCCTGTGTGTGTGTGTGATGCATATGTGTGTCCACTGTGTGCCCTGTGTTTGTGATGCATCTGTGTGTCCACTGTGTGCCCCGTGTGTGTGATGCATCTGTGTGTCCACTGTGTGCCCTGTGTGTGTGTGATGCATCTGTGCCTCCACTGTGTGCCCGTGTGTGTGATGCATCTGTGTGTCCACTGTGTGCCCTGTGTGTGAGATGCATCTGTGTGTCCACTGTGTGCCCTGTGTGTGTGAGGCATCTGTGTGTCCACTGTGTGCCCGTGTGTGTGATGCATCTGTGTGTCCACTGTGTGCCCTGTGTGTGTGATGCATCTGTGTGTCCACTGTGTGCCTTGTGTGTGTGATTCATCTGTGTGTCCACTGTGTGCCCTGTGTGTGAGATGCATCTGTGTGTCCACTGTGTGCCCTGTGTGTGTGAGGCATCTGTGTGTCCACTGTGTGCCCGTGTGTGTGATGCATCTGTGCGTCCACTGTGTGCCCTGTGTGTGTGATGCATCTGTGTATCCACTGTGTACCCTGTGTGTGTGATGCATCTGTGTGTCCACTGTGTGCCCATGTGTGTGATGCATCTGTGTGTCCACTGTGTGCCCTGTGTGTGTGATGCATCTGTGTGCGTCCACTGTGTGCCCTGTGTGTGTGATGCATCTGTGCGTCCACTGTGTGCCCCGTGTGTGTGAGGCATCTGTGTGTCCACTGTGTGCCCGTGTGTGTGATGCATCTGTGCGTCCACTGTGTGCCCTGTGTGTGTGATGCATCTGTGTGTCCACTGTGTGCCCTGTGTGTGTGATGCATTTGTGTGTCCACTGTGTGCCCTGTGTGTGAGATGCATCTGTGTGTCCACTGTGTGCCCTGTGTGTGTGAGGCATCTGTGTGTCCACTGTGTGCCCGTGTGTGTGATGCATCTGTGCGTCCACTGTGTGCCCTGTGTGTGTGATGCATCTGTGTGTCCACTCTATGCCCTCTGTGTGTGATGCATCTGTGTGTCCACTGTGTGCCCGTGTGTGTGATGCATCTGTGTGTCCACTGTGTGCCCTGTGTGTGTGATGCATCTGTGTGCGTCCACTGTGTGCCCTGTGTGTGTGATGAATCTGTGCGTCCACTGTGTGCCCCGTGTGTGATGCATCTGTGTGTCCACTGTGTGCCCCGTGTGTGTGATGCATCTGTGTGCGTCCACTGTGTGCCCATGTGTGCGATGCATCTGTGTGTGTCCACTATGTGCCCATGTGTGTGATGCATCTGTGTGTCCACTATGTGCCCATGTGTTATGCATCTGTGAGTCCACTGTGTGCCCATGTGTGTGATGCATCTGTGTGCGTCCACTGTGTGCCCATGTGTGTGATGCATCTGTGCGTCCACTGTGTGCCCCGTGTGTGTGATGCATCTGTGTGTCCACTGTGTGCCCCGTGTGTGTGATGCATCTGTGTGCATCCACCGTGTGCCCGTGTGTGTGATGCATCTGTGTGTCCACTGTGTGCCTGTGTGTGTGATGCATCTGTGTGTCCACTGTGTGCCCTGTGTGTGTGATGCATCTGTGTGTCCACTGTGTGCCCTGTGTGTGTGGTGCATCTGTGTGCCTGCACTGTGTGCCCGTGTGTGTGTGATGCATCTGTGTGAGTCCACTGTGTGCCCCGTGTGTCTGATGCACATGTGTGTCCACTGTGTGCCCTGTGTGTATGATGCATCTGTGTGTCCACTGTGTGCCTTGTGTGTGATGCATCTGTGTGCGTCCACTGTGTGCCCGTGTGTGTGATGCATCTGTGTGTCCACTGTATGCCTTGTGTTTGATGCATCTGTGTGTCCACTGTGTGCCCTGTGTGTGTGATGCATCTGTGTGTCCACCGTGTGCCCTGTGTGTGTGATGCATCTGTGTGTCCACTGTGTGCCCATGTGTATGATGCATCTGTGTGTCCACTGTGTGCCCATGTGTGTGATGCATCTGTGTGTCCACTGTGTGCCCGTGTGTGTGATGCATCTGTGTGTCCACTGTGTGCCCTGTGTGTGTGTGATGCATCTGTGTGTCCACTGTGTGCCCTGTGTGTGTGATGCATCTGTGTGTCCACTGTGTGCCCGTGTGTATGATGCATCTGTGTGTCCACTGTGTGCCTTGTGTGTGATGCATCTGTGTGTGTCCACTGTGTGCCCGTGTGTGTGATGCATCTGTGTGTGTGTCCACTGTATGCCTTGTGTGTGTGATGCATCTGTGTGTACACTGTGTGCCCCGTGTGTGTGATGCATCTGTGTGTCCACTGTGTGCCCTGTGTGTGTGTGATGCATCTGTGCCTCCACTGTGTGCCCGTGTGTGTGATGCATCTGTGTGTCCACTGTGTGCCCTGTGTGTGAGATGCATCTGTGTGTCCACTGTGTGCCCGTGTGTATGATGCATCTGTGTGTCCACTGTGTGCCTTGTGTGTGATGCATCTGTGTGCGTCCACTGGGTGCCCCTGTGTGTGATGCATCTGTGTGTCCACTGTGTGCCTTGTGTGTGATGCATCTGTGTGTCCACTGTGTGCCCTGTGTGTGTGTGTGATGCATATGTGTGTCCACTGTGTGCCCTGTGTGTGTGATGCATCTGTGTGTCCACTGTGTGCCCCGTGTGTGTGATGCATCTGTGTGTCCACTGTGTGCCCTGTGTGTGTGTGATGCATCTGTGCCTCCACTGTGTGCCCGTGTGTGTGATGCATCTGTGTGTCCACTGTGTGCCCTGTGTGTGAGATGCATCTGTGTGTCCACTGTGTGCCCTGTGTGTGTGAGGCATCTGTGTGTCCACTGTGTGCCCGTGTGTGTGATGCATCTGTGTGTCCACTGTGTGCCCTGTGTGTGTGATGCATCTGTGTGTCCACTGTGTGCCTTGTGTGTGTGATTCATCTGTGTGTCCACTGTGTGCCCTGTGAGTGAGATGCATCTGTGTGTCCACTGTGTGCCCTGTGTGTGTGAGGCATCTGTGTGTCCACTGTGTGCCCGTGTGTGTGATGCATCTGTGCGTCCACTGTGTGCCCTGTGTGTGTGATGCATCTGTGTATCCACTGTGTACCCTGTGTGTGTGATGCATCTGTGTGTCCACTGTGTGCCCGTGTGTGTGATGCATCTGTGTGTCCACTGTGTGCCCTGTGTGTGTGATGCATCTGTGTGCGTCCACTGTGTGCCCTGTGTGTGTGATGCATCTGTGCGTCCACTGTGTGCCCCGTGTGTGTGAGGCATCTGTGTGTCCACTGTGTGCCCGTGTGTGTGATGCATCTGTGCGTCCACTGTGTGCCCTGTGTGTGTGATGCATCTGTGTGTCCACTGTGTGCCCTGTGTGTGTGATGCATTTGTGTGTCCACTGTGTGCCCTGTGTGTGAGATGCATCTGTGTGTCCACTGTGTGCCCTGTGTGTGTGAGGCATCTGTGTGTCCACTGTGTGCCCGTGTGTGTGATGCATCTGTGCGTCCACTGTGTGCCCTGTGTGTGTGATGCATCTGTGTGTCCACTCTGTGCCCTCTGTGTGTGATGCATCTGTGTGTCCACTGTGTGCCCGTGTGTGTGATGCATCTGTGTGTCCACTGTGTGCCCTGTGTGTGTGATGCATCTGTGTGCGTCCACTGTGTGCCCTGTGTGTGTGATGAATCTGTGCGTCCACTGTGTGCCCCGTGTGTGATGCATCTGTGTGTCCACTGTGTGCCCCGTGTGTGTGATGCATCTGTGTGCGTCCACTGTGTGCCCATGTGTGCGATGCATCTGTGTGTGTCCACTATGTGCCCATGTGTGTGATGCATCTGTGTGTCCACTATGTGCCCATGTGTTATGCATCTGTGAGTCCACTGTGTGCCCATGTGTGTGATGCATCTGTGTGCGTCCACTGTGTGCCCATGTGTGTGATGCATCTGTGCGTCCACTGTGTGCCCCGTGTGTGTGATGCATCTGTGTGTCCACTGTGTGCCCCGTGTGTGTGATGCATCTGTGTGCGTCCACCGTGTGCCCGTGTGTGTGATGCATCTGTGTGTCCACTGTGTGCCCTGTGTGTATGATGCATCTGTGCGTTCACTGTGTGCCTTGTGTGTGAAGCATCTGTGTGCGTCCACTGTGTGCCCATGTGTGTGATGCATCTGTGTGTCCACTGTGTGCCCTGTGTTTGTGATGCATCTGTGTGTGTCCACTGTGTGTCCTGTGTGTGTGATGCATCTGTGTGAGTCCACTGTGTGCCCCGTGTGTGTGATGCATCTGTGTGAGTCCACTGTGTGCCCCATGTGTTTGATGCATCTGTGTGAGTCTACTGTGTGCCCCGTGTGTGTGATGCATCTGTGTGAGTCCACTGTGTGCCCCGTGTGTGTGATGTATCTGGGAGTCCACTGTGTGCCCCTTGTGTGTGATGCATCTGTGTGAGTCTACTGTGTGCCCCGTGTGTGTGATGCATCTGTGTGTCCACTGTGTGCCCGTGTGTGTGATGCATCTGTGTGTCCACTGTGTGCCCGTGTGTGTGATGCATCTGTGTGTACACTGTGTGCCCTGTGTGTATGATGCATCTGTGTGCGTCCACTGTGTGCCCTGTGTGTGATGCATCTGTGTGTCCACTGTGCGCCCTGTGTGTGTGATGCATCTGTGTGTCCACTGTGTGCCCTGTGTGTGTGATGCATTTGTGCGTCCACTGTGTGCCTGTGTGTGTGATGTATCTGTGAGTCCCCTGTGTGCCCTGTGTGTGTGATGCATCTGTGTGTCCACTGTGTGCCCGTGTGTGTGATGCATCTGTGTGTCTACCGTGTGCCCTGTGTGTGTGGTGCATCTGTATGCGTGCACTGTGTGCCTGTGTGTGTGTGATGCATCTGTGTGAGTCCACTGTGTGCCCCGTGTGTCTGATGCATATGTGTGTCCACTGTGTGCCTTGTGTGTGATGCATCTGTGTGCGTCCACTGTGTGCCCGTGTGTGTGATGCATCTGTGTGTCCACTGTATGCCTTGTGTTTGATGCATCTGTGTGTCCACTGTGTGCCCTGTGTGTGCGATGCATCTGTGTGTCCACCGTGTGCCCTGTGTGTGTGATGCATCTGTGTGTCCACTGTGTGCCCATGTGTAGGATGCATCTGTGTGTCCACTGTGTGCCCGTGTGTGTGATGCATCTGTGTGTCCACTGTGTGCCCGTGTGTGTGATGCATCTGTGTGTCCACTGTGTGCCCTGTGTGTGTGGTGCATCTGTGTGCGTGCACTGTGTGCCCGTGTGTGTGTGATGCATCTGTGTAAGTCCACTGTGTGCCCCGTGTGTGTGATGTATCTGGGAGTCCACTGTGTGCCCCTTGTGTGTGATGCATCTGTGTGAGTCTACTGTTTGCCCCGTGTGTGTGATGCATCTGTGTGTCCACTGTGTGCCCGTGTGTGTGATGCATCTGTGTGTCCACTGTGTGCCTGTGTGTGTGATGCATCTGTGTGTCCACTGTGTGCCCTGTGTGTATGATGCATCTGTGTGCGTCCACTGTGTGCCCTTGTGTGTGATGCATCTGTGTGTCCACTGTGCGCCCTGTGTGTGTGATGCATCTGTGTGTCCACTGTGTGCCCTGTGTGTGTGATGCATTTGTGCGTCCACTGTGTGCCTGTGTGTGTGATTGTTAGACGGACCGGGAGGGTCGGCCGAGTATAAGGGGAGAGGTCTCCAGGGAGAGCCGTCTCCAGCGATCGTACAGACAAGTAACTTCCCCCCCCACAGAAGGACACCACACAAGGATAAGGTTAAACGATACTTTATCAGCAATTCTTCGAGTACGGTCAAATGATACAAGGAGGTCTGGACTCAGGGGTCCCCTCGGTTCGGGTCTCTGGTGGGGAAAAGGGGTAGCGGGACAGTCTTGTTACCAATTGGGTGGATGGATAGCTCTCAATCCTCGAGCTCGGCGTTCTAGATGATCGGGCCGCGGCGGAGCCAGCAGGTCCCGAGATGGTTGAAGGTAGCGACGGTCCGCGGCGGAGCCAGCAGGTCCCGATGAAGATGGTGGTACAAACGGTCCGCGGCCACGCCAGCAGGTCCCGACGACAATGAATGTTTACGAAGGTTGCGGCAGCGCCAACAGGCAGGACGATAGTTCCCAAGGTAGGGCTACGGCAGCGCCAGTAGTCCGTCAAGGATGAGTTCTTCTCTGCGTCTCTCGACTCCAGGATACAACTGCCTTCCTGCTCTGGAGCTGCCTCAGTTATAGGGCTGTTGCCCTTTGATGTCCGGACCCTCGCACTTGGAGGTCGGGGGGTCCAGGATGAGGGAGTCCAGACACCCAGCAGGGGGGTGGAGCCAGCGCCCGGGGAGGCTGGGGGCGAGCGGTACCTGGCGGGGGAGAGCCATCGACACCTCTTTCTCCCATTGACCTGCCAAGTAGTCCGCTCACCTCCTGGGTGGATGGTGGTGCCGGGATGTCTGAGGCCTGGCCAGGCCCAGGGTTAGGGTCGATCAGAGGCCACGCGGCCTCGTGGTGCAGGGTTCAAGATGGCGCCCAGGTCGGGCGCGCGGGCCAGTAGGGGATCGGGCCCAAGAGGTCGAGATGTTCAGAGGCAGGGGTCCCGGAGGGGACGGAAAACGTGGAGTGGTGGTGTGTAACACTTGAGGGACCGGGCTCGGGCTCGGCCGGCAGAGGGGGAGCGGGCCCTTCATGTGGCCTGTCCAACATGCGTCCCCCCCAGCTGAAGGCGGGGAGAGTCACCCACCCTCTTGGGGACTCTCCTCGTCGAGGCGGAAAAAGCGTGACAGGCCATCCGCGTTGGCGTGGTCTTGTCCAGGTCGATGTTCCACAGTGAAGTCCATCCCTTGTAGGGAGATGGACCAACGTAGTAGTTTTGGGTTCTCCCCCCGCATCTGCATCAGCCACTGCAGGGGTCGATGATCGGTCTGTACCCGAAAGTGTGTGCCAAAGAGATAGGGCCGGAGCTTTTTGAGGGCCCATACCACGGCGAAGGCCTCCCTCTCGATGGTGCTCCAGCGTTGTTCTCGAGGCAGGAGTCGCCTGCTGATGAAGGCCACTGGCTGATCAAGGCCTTCGGGGTTCAATTGAGACAGGACCGCCCCAATGCCGTGGTCGGAGGCATCCGTCTGGACGACGAATTCCCGGCTGTAGTCGGGGGCCTGGAGCACAGGGGCGGAGCACATGGCGGCCTTCAGTTGTTCGAAGGCTGTTTGACAATCTGGGGTCCAGTTGACCTTCTTTGGTTGATTTCTGGACGTGAGTTCTGTGAGGGGCCCCACTATGCTACCATAGTCCTTCACGAACCGTCGGTAATAGCCCGTGAGTCCCAGAAAGGCGTGTACCTCGGTCTGGGTGATGGGGGGCTGCCAGGACTGGATGGCGGCGATCTTGAGCTGCAGAGGGGCCACCAGGCCGCTTCCCACCTGGTGTCCGAGGTAGGTCACGGACCCCTGACCAATCTGGCATTTGCTGGCCTTGATCGTGAGGCCAGCTCGCTGAAGGGCCTGTAGCACCTCTCGGAGGTGGTGGAGGTGGTCGGACCAGTGGTGGCTGTATACAGCGATGTCGTCTAGGTAGGCGGCACTGAATCCTTCGAGTCCGGCCAAGACCTGATTAACGAGTCGCTGAAACGTTGCTGGGGCATTCTTCATGCCGAAGGGCATGACCTTGAAATGATAATGGCCGTCAGGAGTGGAAAACGCAGATCGTTCTTGGGCCCGGGGTGTGAGGCCGATCTGCCAGTAGCCCGCCGTCAGGTCGAAAATGCTGAGGTAGCGGGCAGCTCCCATGCGGTCGATTAGTTCATCTGCCCGGGGGATGGGATGTGCGTCTGTTCTGGTGACCGCATTCAAGCCCCGGTAGTCGACGCAGAACCGGAGTTCCGGGGTGGTGCCGGGGGTGGCTGCTTTGGGGACCAGTACTACTGGGCTGGCCCAGGGGCTGTCTGAGGGCTCAATGACCCCGAGCGTGAGCATCTTGGTTACTTCTTCTTGGATGCAGGCCCGTACCCGATCTGGTACGCGGTAGGCCCGGTGGCGGATAGGGGGGCTGTCCCCCGTGTCCACGTCGTGCACACACCAGGAGGTGACACCTGGGGTGAGGGAGAACAGGCTGGCGAACTGCAGCAGAAGGTCTCGACATTCTTGGCGTTGTTCCAGGGTGAGGGCCTCCGAGAGCCGGACCCCGTCCACGGAGCCGTCTTTCTCCCGAGTCCGTAGGAGGTCAGGGAGGGGCTCGGAGTCTTCTTCGGCTCCATTGTCTGTGGCCATCAGGAGGCTGAGTTCTGAACGCACGAAATGGGGTTTCAGTCTATTAGCGTGGAGGACCCGGAGGGGGTTCCGTGAAGATTCCATGTCGATGAGATAGGTGACAGGGCCCTTGCGCTCGACTACTTTGAAGGGCCCCGTCCACTTGTCTTGCAGGGCGCATGGTTCGGTGGGGGACATTACCCATACTTGTTGGCCGGGTTCAAATTCGATGGAGGAGGCATTTTGGTCATACCACTTTTTCATGTCCTCTTGACTGGCCTCCAAGTTTGCTTTCGCTATCTCCCTGAACCGTCGGGTCTGGTTGCGGAGGGTTAGGAGGTATTTGAAGACATCTGGAGGGTTCTTTAGAGGGGGCATTTCCCAGCCTTCCTTGACTAGGCTGAGCGGCCCCCGCACGGGGTGTCCATACAACAGTTCAAACGGGCTGAAGCCGAGGGACTTCTGGGGGACTTCTCGATATGCGAAGAGGAGGCACGGCAGTAGCACATCCCACTGGCGACGGAGGGGCTCTTCCAACCCCCCAATCATCCCTTTGAGCGTGCGGTTGAACCGCTCAACGAGTCCGTTTCCTTGAGGGTGATAGGGGGTCGTGAATCGGTAGGTGACCCCACACTGTTGCCAGAGGGACTTCATATATTTTGAAATAAAGTTCGTGCCTCTGTCGCTGACGACTTCTCGGGGGAAGCCCACACGGGAGAAGATCCCCATCAGGGCCCGGCCGACTACCGGGGCTGTCACAGTTCGCAGGGGAACAGCCTCGGGGTAGCGGGTGGCGTGGTCCACCAGTACCAGGATGAACCGATGTCCTTGTGCTGTACGGGGGTCCAGGGGCCCCACAATGTCTATCCCGACCCTCTCGAACGGGGTGGTGACCACTGGAAATGGTTGCAGGGGGGCTTTTAGTTTGCGGCCGCTCTTTCCACTGGCTTGGCACGTGGGGCAAGATCGGCAATGCTGGAGTATGTCATTCCTCATTTTAGGCCAGAAGAAGTGGGTCACTAGGCGGCTGTAAGTTTTATCCTGACCCAGGTGCCCAGCCAGGGGGACATCGTGGGCCAGATTTAGCAAGAAGTCTCTAAAACGGAGGGGCACCACTAGCACTCGACTGGTCCCTAACTCCGCGATCCTTTGTTCACTGTATAGCAGATCATTGTCCCAATAGACCCAATGTGTTCCGGAGGTATCCCCTGCGCTCTGGGCGAGGGCTTGTTGGCGGAGTCCCTCGAGGGAGGGACAGGTCTTCTGCTCTTGGCGAAACTGCTCCTGTGTGGGCCCCCCCTCTTGATGCCACTGGTCGAGGCCAGAGAGGTCCGGAGGTTGAGCTGGTTCTGGGGGGACGGCACGGTTGGCGTCTTCTCCTGGAGCGACCGGGGGAGGAGGCGCCGGCCATTCAGGTTCCTCGGGTCGGAGATTGGCACGGGCGGCCATGGACCGGGTGGTGACGCACGCCCAGTCCGGGATGCCTAACATCCCCAGGTGTTCTCTTCGTTCTACGGCTGCCCACGGAGAGCTTTCAAGGTCATTCCCCAGGAGGCAGTCTACGGGAGCATCATCTCGGACCGTCACCTTCAACATGCCGGAGACTCCTCCCCATTCGAAAGGGACGCAGGCCATCCGACACAGACTCTCCGAGTTATCGGCTGAACGGACAGGGCAGAGAATATTCGGTAGGAACTGTTCTGGGGTCACCAGGTGACAGCGGACGGCTGTTACACTGGCCCCGGTGTCACGGAGGGCTTCGGCCCGGCGTCCATTGATGCTCACCCATTGACTGTACTTCCGGGTGTTAGCGGGTAGGGGGACCCGCGGGACCATGTCTTTCCCCCCTAAACAGGCTAGAGCCATGGCGGCTGGCTCCCATTCTTGATGTTCTTGCTCATATTCTTCTTGTTCCTCGGAGATCTGTTCTTCCCCCAGGGCAGCAGCAGCCACCTGGCGGGGTCTCGGGCTCTGGTTCTGTGGGCAATTTGGGTCGTTTGCGTAGTGGCCGACTCGCTGGCATCGGTGACACGTGACATTGGCCCTATATCCCGGTCGTGCCGGGGTGCTGCCCCGGTTGGCCGGAGGAGTGGTGCTGGCAGCGGGGGCGGCCGGAGTGCTGTCTCTTCCTCTTCCTTGGCCCCCTCCTCCTCCTCCTCGGGGACGGTGCTGACCGTGGTGGTTTCGGTTCTGTTCATAGGACCCATTTCGGCCCACTCTGGTGATTTCCCACCGGTCAGCTTCGGCTGCGAGCTGCCGTGGATCAGTCAATTTGCTGTCGAGGAGGTGCTGCCGGAGCTCGATGAAGCAATTGTTTGACAGATGCTCCCACACCATGAGATTGAAGAGCTGTTCGTAAGTTGTGACATTGCTTCCTTTGATCCAACCCTCGAAGGCTCTGCTGAAATAGTTAAAGTACTCCACCCAAGTTGTACCCGGGATGCGGGTGCAGTCTCTGAACCTCTGGCGGTACATCTCGGGTGTGAGCCCATAGCGGGTGAGGAGGGCCGCTTTCATGTGGTCATAGGAGGTCATCAGATGGTCCGGGAGCTGTAGCAGGGCATCGCGGCCCTCATTGAGGAATCTCCCCCATAGACCGGCTCCCCAGTCGCTTCGATCGATCCGGTGGGAGGTCATAGCTATTTCGTAGGCCTTGAACCATTGTTGGATGTCGTCCTCTCGGAAGTATTCTCGAACGACATCCTTGGGGATGTGTACCTTCTTATCTGTTGCTCCCGGGGTGCGGGGTTGCTCGGTCGCCCCTGTTTCCTTGTTCTGCTTGCGTAAGTCTATCTCAGCTAATTTGCGCTCATGTTCATATGCCAGTCTTTTTTCCTCGAGCTCTCTTTGTCTCTGTTTTTCCTCTCTTTCTTCTCGGAGCCTCAGATGTTCTAAGTTCAGTTTCTGTTCGGCCAACTTGAGTTCACCATCCATTTTGAGCCGGGCCATTTCTAGTTCATGTAGTCTTGTTCTTTCTCGTTCCTGGATCTCGTCTTGCGAGAGGCCCGTTCTTCGCTCCTCGGGAGCCGCGGTGTCTTTTTCTACTGCTGCGATATTTTGGTCCGGGGGTCTGACGGCCCCGGTTTCTGCCCAGGACTCCAGGGCCTGCTTGAAATCATCTTTGGTACTTAGACCGGTGGTAGCGATACCTAATTCGATGCAGAATTGTTTTAATTCACGATGGCTGTATTCTTCCAATTTCTCCATCTGAAATTTCTCGGTGGATCCGCTTTCTTTGGTTGTCATCGTGATTTCGTCGTGGGGTGAGCTACTCTCTGTACGATTATGCGGTGATTCGGATCGCGCCGCTGGCCACCAATGTTAGACGGACCGGGAGGGTCGGCCGAGTATAAGGGGAGAGGTCTCCAGGGAGAGCCGTCTCCAGCGATCGTACAGACAAGTAACTTCCCCCCCCACAGACGGACACCACACAAGGATAAGGTTAAACGATACTTTATCAGCAATTCTTCGAGTACGGTCAAATGATACAAGGAGGTCTGGACTCAGGGGTCCCCTCGGTTCGGGTCTCTGGTGGGGAAAAGGGGTAGCGGGACAGTCTTGTTACCAATTGGGTGGATGGATAGCTCTCAATCCTCGAGCTCGGCGTTCTAGATGATCGGGCCGCGGCGGAGCCAGCAGGTCCCGAGATGGTTGAAGGTAGCGACGGTCCGCGGCGGAGCCAGCAGGTCCCGATGAAGATGGTGGTACAAACGGTCCGCGGCCACGCCAGCAGGTCCCGACGACGATGAAGGTTTACGAAGGTTGCGGCAGCGCCAACAGGCAGGACGATAGTTCCCAAGGTAGGGCTACGGCAGCGCCAGTAGTCCGTCAAGGATGAGTTCTTCTCTGCGTCTCTCGACTCCAGGATACAACTGCCTTCCTGCTCTGGAGCTGCCTCAGTTATAGGGCTGTTGCCCTTTGATGTCCGGACCCTCGCACTTGGAGGTCGGGGGGTCCAGGATGAGGGAGTCCAGACACCCAGCAGGGGGGTGGAGCCAGCGCCCGGGGAGGCTGGGGGCGAGCGGTACCTGGCGGGGGAGAGCCATCGACACCTCTTTCTCCCATTGACCTGCCAAGTAGTCCGCTCACCTCCTGGGTGGATGGTGGTGCCGGGATGTCTGAGGCCTGGCCAGGCCCAGGGTTAGGGTCGATCAGAGGCCACGCGGCCTCGTGGTGCAGGGTTCAAGATGGCGCCCAGGTCGGGCGCGCGGGCCAGTAGGGGATCGGGCCCAAGAGGTCGAGATGTTCAGAGGCAGGGGTCCCGGAGGGGACGGAAAACGTGGAGTGGTGGTGTGTAACACTTGAGGGACCGGGCTCGGGCTCGGCCGGCAGAGGGGGAGCGGGCCCTTCATGTGGCCTGTCCAACAGTGATGTATCTGTGAGTCCCCTGTGTGCCCTGTGTGTGTGATGCATCTGTGTGTCCACTGTGTGCCCGTGTGTGTGATGCATCTGTGTGTCCACCGTGTGCCCTGTGTGTGTGGTGCATCTGTATGCGTGCACTGTGTGCCTGTGTGTGTGTGATGCATCTGTGTGAGTCCACTGTGTGCCCCGTGTGTCTGATGCATATGTGTGTCCATGTGTGCCCTGTGTGTAAGACGCATCTGTGTGTCCACTGTGTGCCTTCTGTGTGATGCATCTGTGTGCGTCCACTGTGTGCCCGTGTGTGTGATGCATCTGTGTGTCCACTGTATGCCTTGTGTTTGATGCATCTGTGTGTCCACTGTGTGCCCTGTGTGTGTGATGCATCTGTGTGTCCACCGTGTGCCCTGTGTGTGTGATGCATCTGTGTGTCCACTGTGTGCCCATGTGTATGATGCATCTGTGTGTCCACTGTGTGCCCGTGTGTGTGATGCATCTGTGTGTCCACTGTGTGCCCGTGTGTGTGATGCATCTGTGTGTCCACTGTGTGCCCTGGGTGTGTGGTGCATCTGTGTGCGTGCACTGTGTGCCCGTGTGTGTGTGATGCATCTGTGTAAGTCCACTGTGTGCCCCGTGTGTCTGATGCACATGTGTGTCCACTGTGTGCCCTGTGTGTATGATGCATCTGTGTGTCCACTGTTTGCCTTGTGTGTGGTGCATCTGTGTGCGTCCACTGTGTGCCCGTGTGTGTGATGCATCTGTGTGTCCACTGTATGCCTTGTGTTTGATGCATCTGTGTGTCCACTGTGTGCCCTGTGTGTGTGATGCATCTGTGTGTCCACTGTGTGCCCTGTGTGTGTGATGCATCTGTGTGTCCACTGTGTGCCCATGTGTATGATGCATCTGTGTGTCCACTGTGTGCCCGTGTGTGTGATGCATCTGTGTGTCCACTGTGTGCCCGTGTGTGTGATGCATCTGTGTGTCCACTGTGTGCCCTGTGTGTGTGTGATGCATCTGTGTGTCCACTGTGTGCCCTGTGTGTGTGATGCATCTGTGTGTCCACTGTGTGCCCATGTGTATGATGCATCTGTGTGTCCACTGTGTGCCTTGTGTGTGATGCATCTGTGTGTGTCCACTGTGTGCCCGTGTGTGTGATGCATCTGTGTGTGTGTCCACTGTATGCCTTGTGTGTGTGATGCATCTGTGTGTACACTGTGTGCCCTGTATGTGTGATGCATCTGTGTGTCCACCGTGTGCCCTGTGTGTGTGATGCATCTGTGTGTCCACTGTGTGCCCGTGTGTATGATGCATCTGTGTGTCCACTGTGTGCCTTGTGTGTGATGCATCTGTGTGCGTCCACTGGGTGCCCCTGTGTGTGATGCATCTGTGTGTCCACTGTGTGCCTTGTGTGTGATGCATCTGTGTGTCCACTTTGTGCCCTGTGTGTGTGTGTGATGCATATGTGTGTCCACTGTGTGCCCTGTGTGTGTGATGCATCTGTGTGTCCACTGTGTGCCCCGTGTGTGTGATGCATCTGTGTGTCCACTGTGTGCCCTGTGTGTGTGTGATGCATCTGTGCGTCCACTGTGTGCCCGTGTGTGTGATGCATCTGTGTGTCCACTGTGTGCCCTGTGTGTGAGATGCATCTGTGTGTCCCCTGTGTGCCCTGTGTGTGTGAGGCATCTGTGTGTCCACTGTGTGATGCATCTGTGTGTCCACTGTGTGCCTTGTGTTTGTGATGCATCTGTGTGTCCACTGTGTGCCCTGTGTGTGAGATGCATCTGTGTGTCCACTGTGTGCCCTGTGTGTGTGAGGCATCTGTGTGTCTACTGTGTGCCCGGGTGTGTGATGCATCTGTGCGTCCACTGTGTGCCCTGTGTGTGTGATGCATCTTGTTGGACAGGCCACATGGAAGGCCGCTCTCCCCCAGCCCGACCCGGCTTCAGCCCGGTCCCGCAGGAACCACACACCACTCTTGCACGGCCTCCGTCCCCTCAGGGACCCCTGCCCTCGAGTATGTCAACCTCGTGGGCCCGATCCACTGCCAGTCTACGCGCCCATCCCGGGGCGCCATCTTGGACACTCCACCACGTGGCCGCCTGGCCTCCGGCCGACCTCAACCCTGGGCCTGGCCAGGCCTCAGACATCCCGGCACCACCCTCCACCCAGGAGGTGAGCGGGCTACTTGGCAAGTCAATGGGAGAAAGAGGTGTCGATGGCTCTCCCCCGCCCAGTGCCGCTCACCCATCGCCTCCCCGGGCACTGGCTCCACCTCCCTGCTGTGTGTCTGGACTCCCTCATCCCGGACCTCCCGACCTCCAAGTGCGAGGGTCCGGACATCAAAGCACACCAGCCCTATAACTGGGGCCGCTCCAGAGCAGGAAGGCAGTTGTATCTTGGAGTCGAGAGACGTAAAGAGGAACTCATCCTGGACGGACTACTGGCGTTGCCGTAACCCTGTCTTGTGCACCATCGTCCTGCCTGTTGGCGCTGCCACAGCCTTCGTAATCTTCATCACCTTCATCGTCGTCGGGACCTGCTGGCGTGGCCGCGGACCGTTGTAATCACCACCTTCACCGGGACCTGCAGGCTCCGCCGCGGACCGTCGTTTTCCTTCGTCCATCTCGGGACCTGCCTGGCTCCGCCGCGGCCCGATCATCTAGAACGCCGAGCTCGAGGATTGAGAGCTATTTTCCACTCATTGGTAACAAAGACTGTCCCGCTACCCCTTTCCTAAACCAGAGACTAGAACCGAGGGGACCCCTGAGTCCAGACCTCCTTGTATCCATCATCGTAACCTAAGAATTGCATATAAAGTCTCGTTAACCTTCAAACTTGTGTGGTGTCCGTCTGTGGGGGGGAAGTTACTTGTCTGTACAGTCGTTGGAGACGGCTCTCCCTGGAGACCTCTCCCCGTAACCTCGGCCGACCCTCCCGGTCCGTCTAACACATCTGTGTATCCACTGTGTGCCCTGTGTGTGTGATGCATCTGTGTGTCCACTGTGTGCCCGTGTGTGTGATGCATCTCTGTGTCCACTGTGTGCCCTGTGTGTGTGATGCATCTGTGTGCGTTCACTGTGTGCCTTGTGTGTGTGATGCATCTGTGCGTCCACTGTGTGCCCCGTGTGTGTGAGGCATCTGTGTGTCCACTGTGTGCCCGTGTGTGTGATGCATCTGTGCGTCCACTGTGTGCCCTGTGTGTGTGATTGTTGGACAGGCCACATGAAGGGCTCGCTCCCTCCCCGCACGACCAGGCCCGAGCCCGGTTCCCCAAGTGTTACCCGCCACCACTACCCGTTTTCCGTCCCCTCTGGGACCCCTGCCTCCGAACATCTCGACCTCGCGGGCCCGATCTCCTACCGGCCTGCTCGCCCGACCTGGGCGCCATCTTGGACACAGCACCACGAGGCCGCGTGGCCTCCGATCGACCCTAACCCTGGGCCTGGCCAGGCCCCGACATCCCGGCACCACCATCCACCCAGGAGGTGAGCGGACTACTTGGCAGGTCAATGGGAGAAAGAGGTGTCGATGGCTATCCCCCGCCAAGGGCCGATCAACCCCAGCTCCCCCAGGCGCTGGCTCCACCCCCCTGCTGGGTGTCTGGACTCCCACATCCCGGACCTTCCGACCCCCAAGTGCGAGGGTCCGGACATCAGAGGGCGCCAGACCTATAACTGGGGCAGCTCCAGAGCAGGAGGGCAGTTGTATCCTGGAGTCGAGAGACGCAGTGAAGAACTCATCCTTGACGGACTACTGGCGCTGCCGTAGCCCTGCCTTGCGAACTACCGTCCTGCCTGCTGGCGCTGCCGCAACTTTCTGAAACCTTCATCGTCGTCGGGACCTGCTGGCGTGGCCGCGGACCGTTTGTAACCACTACCTTCATCGGGACCAGCTGGCTCCGCCGCGGACCGTCGCCTTCAACCATCTCGGGACCTGCTGGCTCGGCCGCGGCCCGAACATCTAGAACGCCGAGCTCGAGGATTGAGAGCTATTTCATCTAACCAATTGGTAACAAGACTGTCCCGCTACCCCCTTACCCAACCAAGAGACTAGAATAGAGGGGACCCTTGAGTCCAGACCTCCTTGTACCATTCCACCGTACTTAAAGAATCGCTTATAAAGTAACGTTGAACCTTATCCTTGTGTGGTGTACGTCTGTGGGGGGAAAGTTACTTGTCTGTACGATCGCTGGAGACGGCTCTCCCCGGAGACCTCTCCCTCTATCCTCGGCCGACCCTCCAGGTCCGTCTAACATTGGTGGCCAGCGGCGCGATCCGAATCACCGCATAATCGTACAGAGAGTAGCTCACCCCACGACGAAATCACCATGACAACCAAAGAAAGCGGATCCACCGAGAAATTCCAGATGGAGAAACTGGAAGAATATAGCCATCGTGAGTTGAAACAATTCTGCATTGAACTAGGTATCGCTACCACCGGTCTAAGTACTAAAGACGATTTCAAGCACGCCCTTGAGTCCTGGGCAGAAACCGGGGCCGTCAGACCCCCGGACCAAAATGTCGCAGCAGCAGAGAAAAACTCCACGGCTCCCGAGGAACAAAGAACGGGTCTCTCGCAAGATGAGATCCAAGAACGAGAAAAAACCCGACTACATGAACTAGAAATGGCCCGGCTCAAAATGGATGGTGAACTCAAGTTAGCCGAACAGAAACTAAACCTAGAACATCTGCGGCTCCGAGAAGAACGGGAAGAGAAGCAGAGACAAAGAGAGCTCGAGGAAAAGAGACTGGCGTATGAACATGAGCGCAAATTAGCTGAGATAGACTTACGCAAGCAGAACCAAGAATTAGGGGTGCCCGAGCAACCTCGCACCCCAGGGGCAACAGAGAAAAAGGTACACATCCCCAAGGATGTCGTTCGAGAATATTTTCGAGAGGACGACATCCAGCAATGGTTCAAGGCCTACGAGATCGCGATGACCTCCCACCGGATCGATCGAAGCGACTGGGGAGCCGGACTATGGGGGAGGTTCCTCAATGAGGGCCGCGATGCCCTGCTACAGCTCCCAGACCATCTGATGACATCCTATGACCACATGAAAGCTGCCCTCCTCACCCGCTATGGGCTCACACCCGAAATGTACCGCCAGAGGTTCCGAGACTGCACCCGGATCCCGGGTACAACGTGGGTGGAATACGTGAACTATTTCAGCCGAGCCTTCGAGGGTTGGATCAAGGGAAGCAACGTAACGACCTACGAACAACTCTTCAATCTCATGGTATGGGAGCATCTGTCAAACAACTGCTTCATCGAGCTCAGGCAGCACCTCCTCGACAGCAAATTGACTGATCCACGGCAGCTCGCCGCCGAGGCTGACCGGTGGGAAATCACCCGAGTGGGCCGGAATGGGTCCTATGAGCAGAACCGGAACCACCACGGTCAGCACCGTCCCCGAGGAGGAGGAGGGGGCCAAGGACGAGGAAAGGACAACACTCCGGCTGCCCCCGCTCCCAGCACCCCACCCCCGGCCAACCGGGGCAACACCCCGGCGCGGCCGGGATACAGAGCCAATGTCACGTGTCACCGATGCCAGCGAGTCGGCCACTACGCAAACGACCCAAATTGTCCACAGAGCCAGACTCCGAGGCCCCGCCAGATGGCTGCCGCTGCCCTGGGGGAAGAACAAATCTCTGAGGAACATGAAGAATATGAGCAAGAACACCAAGAATGGGAGCCAGCCGCCATGGCTCTAGCATGCTTAGGGGGAAGAGACATGGTCCCGCGGGTCCCCCTGCCCGCCAACACCCGGAAGTACAGTCAATGGGTGAGCATTAATGGAAGCCGGGCCGAAGCCCTACGTGACACCGTGGCCAGTGTAACAGCCGTCCGCTGTCACCTGGTAACCCCAGAACAGATCCTGCCGAACATTCTCTGCCCTGTCCGTTCAGCCGACAATTCGGAGAGTCTATGTCGGATGGCTTGCGTCCCCTTCGAGTGGGGAGGAGTCTCCGGCATGTTGAAAGTAACGGTCCGAGATGACGCCCCCGTAGACTGTCTCCTGGGGAATGACCTTGAAAGCTCCCCGTGGGCCGCCGTAGAAAGGAGAGAGCACCTGGGGATGTTGGGCATCCCGGACTGGGCGTGCGTCACCACCCGGTCCATGGCCGCCCGTGCCATCCTCCGACCCGAAGAACCTGAGTGGCCGGCACCTCCTCCCCCGGTTGCTCCAGTAGAAGACGCCGACCGTGCCGTCCCCCCAGAACAAACTCCCGAGGGGCCCGTTCAGCCTCAGGACCTTTCCGGCCTGGATCAGTGGCATCAGGAGGGGGGGCCCACCCAGGAACAGTTTCGCCAAGAACAGAAGACCTGTCCCTCCCTCGAGGGACTCCGCCAACAAGCCCTCGCTCAGAGCGCAGGGGATACTTCCGGGACACATTGGGTCTATTGGGACAATGACCTGTTGTACAGCGAACAGAGAATCGCGGAGTTAGGGGCCAGTCGAGTGCTAGTGGTGCCCCTCCGCTTTAGAGACTTCTTGCTGAACCTGGCCCACGATGTCCCCCTGGCTGGCCACCTGGGTCAAGATAAAACCTACAGTCGCCTGGTGACCCACTTTTTCTGGCCTAAAATGAGGAACGATGTACTCCAGCACTGCCGGTCTTGCCCCACGTGCCAAGCCAGTGGGAAGAGCGGCCGCAAGCTGAAAGCCCCCCTGCAACCATTTCCAGTGATCACCACCCCGTTCGAGAGGGTGGGGATAGACATTGTGGGGCCCCTCGACCCCCGTACAGCACAAGGACATCGGTTCATCCTGGTACTGGTGGACCACGCCACCCGCTACCCTGAGGCTGTTCCCCTGCGAACTGTGACAGCTCCGGTAGTCGGCCGGGCCCTGATGGGGATCTTCTCCCGTGTGGGCTTCCCCCGAGAAGTCGTCAGTGACCGGGGCACAAACTTTATTTCAAAATACATGAAGTCCCTCTGGCAACAGTGTGGGGTCACCTACCGATTCACGACCCCCTATCACCCTCAAGGAAACGGACTCGTTGAGCGGTTCAACCGCACGCTCAAAGGGATGATTGGGGGGTTGGAAGAGCCCCTCCGTCGCCAATGGGATGTGCTACTACCGTGCCTTCTCTTTGCCTACCGAGAAGTCCCCCAGAAGTCCCTCGGCTTCAGCCCGTTTGAACTCTTGTATGGACACCCGGTACGAGGGCCGCTCAGCCTAGTCAAAGAAGGCTGGGAAATGCCCCCTCTGAAGAACCCTCCCGATGTTTTCAAGTACCTCCTAACTCTCCGCAACCAGACCCGACGATTCAGAGAGATGGCAAAGGCAAACTTGGAGGCCAGTCAGGAGGACATGAAAAGGTGGTACGACCAAAATGCCTCCTCCATCGAATTTGAACCCGGCCAACAAGTATGGGTAATGTCCCCCACCGAACCATGCGCCCTGCAAGACAAATGGACGGGGCCCTTCAAAGTGATCGAGCGCAAGGGCCCTGTCACCTATCTCATCGATATGGAATCTTCACGGAACCCTCTCCGGGTTCTCCACGCTAATAGACTGAAACCCCATTTTGTGCGCTCAGAACTCAGCCTCCTGATGGCAACAGACAATGGAGCTGAGGAGGACTCCGAACCCCTCCCTGACCTCCTACGGACTCGGGAGAAGGACGGCTCCGTGGATGGGGTCCGACTCTCGGAGGCCCTCACCCTGGAACAACGCCAGGGATGCCAAGACCTCCTGCTACAGTTCGCCAGCCTGTTCTCCCTCACCCCAGGGGTCACCCCCTGGTGCGTACACGACGTGGACACTGGGGACAGTCCCCCTATCCGCCACCGGGCCTACCGCGTACCAGATCGGGTACGGGCCTGTATCCAAGAGGAGGTGGCCCGGATGCTCACGCTCGGGGTCATCGAGCCCTCCGACAGCCCCTGGGCCAGCCCAGTAGTACTGGTCCCCAAAGCGGCCGCCCCCGGCGCCACCCCAGAACTCCGGTTCTGCGTCGACTACCGGGGCTTGAATGCGGTCACCAGAACAGACGCACATCCCATTCCCCGGGCAGATGAACTAATCGACCGCATGGGAGCTGCCCGCTACCTCAGTATCTTCGACCTGACGGCGGGCTACTGGCAGATCGGCCTCACACCCCGGGCCCAAGAACGATCTGCCTTTTCCACTCCTGATGGACACTATCACTTCAAGGTCATGCCATTCTGCATGAAGAATGCCCCAGCAACGTTTCAGCGGCTAGTTAATCAGGTCCTGACGGGGCTTGAAGAATTCAGCGCTGCCTACCTGGACGATATCGCTGTATACAGCCACCACTGGTCCGACCACCTCCACCACCTCCGGGAGGTGCTACAGGCCCTTCAACGAGCCGGCCTCACGATCAAGGCCAGCAAATGCCAAATTGGCCAGGGGTCCGTGACCTATCTCGGACACCAGGTGGGAAGCGGTCTGGTGGCCCCTCTGCAACTCAAGATCGCTGCCATCCAATCTTGGCAGCCCCCCATCACCCAGACCGAGGTACGCGCCTTTTTGGGACTCACAGGCTACTACCGGCGGTTCGTGAGAGACTATGGCAGTATTGTGGGGCCCCTCACGGAACTCACATCCAAAAACCACCCAAAGAAGGTCAACTGGACCCCAGACTGTCAAGCGGCCTTCGAGAAGCTGAAGGCCGCCATGTGCTCCGCCCCGGTACTCCAGGCCCCCGACTACAGTCGGGAATTTATCGTCCAGACGGATGCCTCCGACCATGGCATTGGGGCAGTCCTTTCCCAGTTGAACACCGAAGGACTTGACCAGCCAGTGGCTTTTATCAGCCGGCGACTCCTGGCCCGAGAACAACGCTGGAGCACCATCGAGAGGGAGGCCTTCGCCGTGGTATGGGCCCTCAAAAAGCTCCGGCCCTACCTCTTCGGCACCCACTTCCGGGTACAGACCGATCATCGGCCCCTGCAGTGGCTAATGCAGATGTGGGGGGAAAACCCGAAACTACTACGTTGGTCCATCTCCCTGCAGGGGATGGACTTCACTGTGGAACATCGACCTGGGCAAGACCACGCCAACGCAGATGGCCTGTCACGCTTTTTCCGCCTCGACGAGGAGAGTCCCCAAGAGGATGGATGACTCTCCCCGCCTTCAGCTGGGGGGGACGCATGTTGGATAGGCCACATGAAGGGCTCGCTCCCTCCCCGCACGACCAGGCCCGAGCCCGGTTCCCCAAGTGTTACCCGCCACCACTACCCGTTTTCCGTCCCCTCTGGGACCCCTGCCTCCGAACATCTCGACCTCGCGGGCCCGATCTCCTACCGGCCTGCTCGCCCGACCTGGGCGCCATCTTGGACACAGCACCACGAGGCCGCGTGGCCTCCGATCGACCCTAACCCTGGGCCTGGCCAGGCCCCGACATCCCGGCACCACCATCCACCCAGGAGGTGAGCGGACTACTTGGCAGGTCAATGGGAGAAAGAGGTGTCGATGGCTATCCCCCGCCAAGGGCCGATCAACCCCAGCTCCCCCAGGCGCTGGCTCCACCCCCCTGCTGGGTGTCTGGACTCCCACATCCCGGACCTTCCGACCCCCAAGTGCGAGGGTCCGGACATCAGAGGGCGCCAGACCTATAACTGGGGCAGCTCCAGAGCAGGAGGGCAGTTGTATCCTAGAGTCGAGAGACGCAGTGAAGAACTCATCCTTGACGGACTACTGGCGCTGCCGTAGCCCTGCCTTGCGAACTACCGTCCTGCCTGCTGGCGCTGCCGCAACTTTCTGAAACCTTCATCGTCGTCGGGACCTGCTGGCGTGGCCGCGGACCGTTTGTAACCACTACCTTCATCGGGACCAGCTGGCTCCGCCGCGGACCGTCGCCTTCAACCATCTCGGGACCTGCTGGCTCGGCCGCGGCTCGAACATCTAGAACGCCGAGCTCGAGGATTGAGAGCTATTTCATCTAACCAATTGGTAACAAGACTGTCCCGCTACCCCCTTACCCAACCAAGAGACTAGAATAGAGGGGCGCAAATGACGCATATAAGACACCGCAAACACACCCGTGCGTTAGACATCCTGCGAGTACGAGGAAAATACGTCTTTGGACCGGACAATAGGAAAACTTAGGTAAGCACTGCAGAGCATAGATTTTAACTCATAGCGCCGTTTAGACGGCACCTTATGACCCTCCAGAGCTCGAGACATCAGTCTTGATGAGGATGCTATTTTCCATTTCCTTTCCAGAGCAACTAAAGTAACGGCACTCTAATTTGTGCAAAGACGAGCTCTGCTTCACGTCGTTTGAACGCTCTGCAGCCAACAATCTGGATTTTATAAAAAGAAAAGCGCTAGACTTCCAAACAAGGTAAAATCCGTCACACCTTCTAGATTTCTTTTAAAAATTCGACAACGTAAAAGCGCATATGACTAAATCCATGCCTTTGTTAACTTCTCTGCAGCTAATTAACGGTCTGAAGTGCAGCAACTTAGCAGCGTTTGACGTCCATTAACACAAAGAGTGGATTTCCATGACTCAAGTCCCAGTCATAGTGACATTTAGGTTAGTAATATAGGGACCGCACTAATAATCAATATATTTCTAACCACACTAAACACGAGAGAGTAAGGGTTTGTTCTTCCTTTTTTTTTTGTGGTCCTTGCAGTTTTAATACCCAACCCACAATAAACAAGCCTTGGCACTAACAATTAGAAGACAACTATATCGGATAAAATAGGTAAGTTTTTGCCTATCATTCACCATAGAAATTTTCCCCTTTTTCTTGAGATCACAAAATAATGATAAGCTTCTGTTCCTAATTTTATACAGGAAGTACTACTTAAATAAATCCAGAAGTCAAAACTTTCAACTTGACAGGAATCCTTTTTTCCCAGAATAAGAGGTACATAGTCTGAAATCTGTCATGTTAAAAAATGTCTCAAATGTGAACAAGTTTCAAAACAGTTAAATTATACCTATTTATTGATATCATCCCAGATTTAGTATATATAAAAAAAAATTTTTTCTTTATTTGAACATAAACTGTGGATAGGATAATGAATCTTTTTCTCAAAAACCTTCTCTAATATTAATACTAGAGTTCTCAGGCCAATTTAACCCGAGGGAAACTCACTAGGTATGGGCTTTGTGTCACACATGAGAGTCGTGGATAGTTGTTCCTACTGCTCGGTTCAGGTCCAACCACAAGAGAATCTAATGAATTATAATATGCAAATGAATTATGTCTTTTTTGATTATACATAGGGCAATATAAACTGAGAAGAATGTAAAACGTATTAGGATAAATAAAACAATGTATGTCATTTATCGTTACAGATTTTCAACCATGCAGGGGCCATAAAACTTTTGTTTGTGTTTGAGTATTCTGCAAGACAGGTCCTGAGGAAGGCGGTCCACACTGCCGAAACGCGTCGACCTTGCGTACTAATTTGCATTTCCATCTGCGATCCCTCAGACGCAGAATCTAGAATGAATGTAGTATGTATGTTAAATAAGGGATGTATGTACATGTGAGAGTGTTGATTGTCTTGTATATCGTTTTCCCCTGCAGTAAATAGTTTTTTTACTGATGAGATTAGAAAATGTTGTGTTTTATACTATGTGTTCTTTTGATAAAGTATATTAACTGATGTGACAAAACGACAAATGAGAAATAATTTTTGTACTAAGAAATATAACTAAAAAAGAAAAAAATAATAAAATGAGAAAGTTATAAAAAATCCTTTTTTGTTGTCTGCCCTTATGTATGAAAATAATAGAATCAAAGTATTGGATATATACCACTAAAGCTTTAGAGGTCAAGGGGGAACATATTCTGTTAGTGTTTTGCTTTTCCCCTCTTTCCCTGACCTTAAAGTAACAAATAGAGGGGGTCCCAATCTCATGTTAATAGAATAGAGGGGACCCCTGAGTCCAGACCTCCTTGTACCATTCCACCGTACTTAAAGAATCGCTTATAAAGTAACGTTGAACCTTATCCTTGTGTGGTGTACGTCTGTGGGGGGGAAGTTACTTGTCTGTACGATCGCTGGAGACGGCTCTCCCCGGAGACCTCTCCCTCTATCCTCGGCCGACCCTCCAGGTCCGTCTAACAGTGATGCATCTGTGTGTCCACTGTGTGCCCTGTGTGTGTGATGCATCTGTGTGTCCACTGTGTGCGCTGTGTGTGAGATGCATCTGTGTGTCCACTGTGTGCCCTGTGTGTGTGAGGCATCTGTGTGTCCACTGTGTGCCCGTGTGTGTGATGCATCTGTGCGTCCACTGTGTGCCCTGTGTGTGTGATGCATCTGTGTGTCCACTGTGTGCCCTGTGTGTGTGATGCATCTGTGTGTCCACTGTGTGCCCGTGTGTGTGATGCATCTGTGTGTCCACTGTGTGCCCTGTGTGTGTGATGCATCTGTGTGCGTCCACTGTGTGCCCTGTGTGTGTGATGCATCTGTGCGTCCACTGTGTGCCCCGTGTGTGTGATGCATCTGTGTGTCCACTGTGTGCCCCGTGTGTGTGATGCATCTGTGTGCGTCCACTGTGTGCCCATGTGTGTGATGCATCTGTGTGTGTCCACTATGTGCCCATGTGTGTGATGCATCTGTGTGTCCACTATGTGCCCATGTGTGATGCATCTGTGAGTCCACTGTGTGCCCATGTGTGTGATGCATCTGTGTGCGTCCACTGTGTGCCCATGTGTGTGATGCATCTGTGCGTCCACTGTGTGCCCCGTGTGTGTGATGCATCTGTGTGTCCACTGTGTGCCCCGTGTGTGTGATGCATCTGTGTGCGTCCACTGTGTGCCCATGTGTGTGATGCATCTGTGTGTGTCCACTATGTGCCCATGTGTGATGCATCTGTGAGTCCACTGTGTGCCCATGTGTGTGATGCATCTGTGTGCGTCCACTGTGTGCCCTGTGTGTCATGCAGCGCCCGTGCCCTGGCAGCACAGGGTCAGGGGCGCCTGCACACAGAGCAGTGCCAGGCTGGCTGGCTGCCCGCTCCGCGCCCTCCTCCGCCCTGCCAGTCTGCGCAGCATATGCAGGGGGACGGCACGTTAAATGGAGGCACCGGCTGGAGATGCGCGTTGCTAGGCAACACCAGCCAGCCATTTCACGGGTTACTGTGGTTCGGGGGGGTGGGGGGGGGGGGGGTTCTCTGGGTGGTGACTGCCCCCTCCCTTTCCTCAGCACAGACACGGTGGGGGTCTGGGGGGGGGGGATGCAAGGGGTCTGGGTCCCATGCATGCAGGGGGTGTGTGAGCCGGAGACACCGGGCACATCTGACATGATGCCCTGGACGTGAGCCTGTATCAGTAGAGGGGCTGTCTCGTGTCTCCCCATATCCAAGGAGCACGTGTCACCAGCATCCGCTGCTTTACTGTGAGTGGGAGGGGGGGGCTTGCAGCTGCCAAAGGATCTCACCATTGGAGGGCGCCCGAGCACAACCCAGCCTCAAAGGGGCCTTGTTGGCAGGGAGACTGGAACAAGTAAACAGGAGCTGAGAAAACCCAGTGAGCAGCAGGAGATGGAGGGGGCGAGCAAGAACACCTGATGGCACCACTCACTTTCGAATTACAGAAGATTATAGGGGGGAAAAATCCCCTGTTCAGCTCTGAAGTTGGGCCACACATGGGGTGCCAAGAGGTGTGTTGGCAAGAATGTAATGCCCTAGGCATATGCACTGAAAAGGTGACCAATCAGAGCCTCTCACAGGTCTGTGAAGATATGCAATGGGACAGTGCTTGCGGACTCACCAATAAAATTCTATCACAGGTGTGCGAAGGCTGCAATGGGACAGTGCTGGGTGGGCCGACCAATCAGAGCCTCTCACAGGTCTATAAAGATATGCTAGGTGGACTGAGCAATCTGAGCCTCTCACGTCTGTGAGAGCTGCTAGTGGTCAGCGTTAGGCGGACTGGCCTTTCAGAGCCACTAGTTGGGCTGTAAGTACTGCAATGGATCAGAGCTTGGTGGACTGACCAATCAGAGCCTCTCACTGGTCTATAAGGACTGCAATTGACCAGGGCTGGGTGAACTGACTAATTAAGACGTCTCACTGGTCTGTAAGGAATGCAATGGGCCACAGCTGGGTGGACTGACCAATCAAAGCCACTCACTTGTCTATACGGACCGCAGTGGGCTAGGGCTGGGTGGACTGACCAATTAACATGCCTCACTGGTGTGTAAGGACTGCAATAGGCCACCGCTGGGTGGACTGACCAATCATATCCTCTCACTGGTCCATAAGTACTGCAATGGGCCAGGGCTGGGTGGACTGACCGATCAAAGCCACTCACTGGTCTATAAGGACCGCAATGGGCCAGGGCTGGGTGGACTGACCAATCAGAGCCTCTCACAGGTCTGTAAGGGCTGCTAGTGGTCAGCGTTAGGCGGACTGGCCAATCAGAGCCCCTAATTGGGCTGTAAGTACTGTAATGGATCAGGGCTTGGTGGACTGACCAATCAGAGCCTCTCACTGGTCTATAAGGACTTCAATGGGCCAAGGCTGGGTGGACTGACCAATTAGCGTGTCTCACTGGTCTGTAAGGACTGCAATGGGCCGCCACGGCTGGTTGAACTGACCAATCAAAGCCTCTCACTGGTCTATAAGGACTGCAATAGACCAGGGCTGGGTGGAATGACCAATCAAATCCTCTCACTGGTGTAGAAGTACTGCAATGGGCCACAGCTGGGTGGACTGACCAATCAAAGCCACTCACTGGTCTATAAGGACTGTAATGGGGCAGGGCTGGGTGGACTGACCAATCAAAGCCACTCACTGGTCTATACGGACTGCAGTGGGCTAGGGCTGGGTGGAATGACTAATTAACATGCCTCACTGGTCTGTAAGGACTGCCATAGGCCACTGCTGGGTGGACTGACCAATCATAGCCTCTCACTGGTCTATAAGTACTGCAATGGGCCAGGGCTGGGTGGACTGACCGATCAAAGCCACTCACTGGTCTATAAGCACCGCAATGGGCCAGGGCTGGGTGGACTGACCATTTAACGCGTCGCACTGGTCTGTAAGGACTGAAATGGACCACGGCTGCTTGGACTGACGAATCAAATCCTCTCACTGGTCTAGAAGTACTGCAATGGGCCAGGGATGGGTGGACTGACCAATCAAAGCCACTCACTGGTCTATAAGGACTGCAATGGGTCAGGGCTGGGTGGACTGACCAATCAAAGCCACTCACTTATCTATAAGGACTTCAATGGGCCAAGGCTGGGTGGACTGACCAATTAGCGTGTCTCACTGGTCTGTAAGGACTGCAATGGGCCGCCACGGCTGGTTGAACTGACCAATCAAAGCCTCTCACTTATCTATAAGGACTTCAATGGGCCAAGGCTGGGTGGACTGACCAATTAGCGTGTCTCACTGGTCTTTAAGGACTGCAATGGACCAGGGCTGGGTGGAATGACCAATCAAAGCCTCTAGGTGGTCAGTAAGGACCGCAATGGGCCAGGGCTGGGAGGGCTGACCAATCAAAGCCTCTCACTGGTCTGTAAGGACTGCAATGGACCAGGGCTGGGTGGAATGACCAATCAAAGCCTCTAGGTGGTCAGTAAGGACCGCAATGGGCCAGGGCTGGGAGGGCTGACCAATCAAAGCCACTCACTGGTCTATAAGGACTGCAATGGGCCACGGCTGGGAGGGCTGACCAATCAATGCCACTCACTGGTCTATAAGGACTGCAATGGACCACGGCTGGGAGGGCTGACCAATCAAAACCACTCACTGGTCTATAAGGACTGCAATGGGCCACGGCTGGGAGGGCTGACCAATCAAAGCCTCTCAATTGTTTGGAATGATATCAATGGGCCACAGCTGGGTGGACTGGCCAATCAAAGCCACTCACTGGTCTATAAGGACTGCAATGGGCCAGGGCTGGGTGGAATGACCAATCAAAGCCTCTAGGTGGTCAGTAAGAACCGCAATGGGCCAGGGCTGGAAGGGCTGACCAATCAAAGCCTCTCACTTGTTTGGAATGACTGCAATGGGCCACAGCTTGGTGGACTGACCAATCAAAGCCACTCACTGGTCTATATGGACCGCAGTGGGCTAGGGCTTTGCTGGATTGACCAATTAACATGCCTTACTGGTCTGTAAGGACTGCAATAGGCCACGGCTGGGTGGACTGACCAATCATAGCCTCTCACTGGTCCATAAGTACTGCAATGGGCCTGGGCTGGGTGGACTGGCCAATCAAAGCCATTCACTGGTCTATAAGGACCTCAATGGCCAGGGCCGCATGGACTGACCGACCAAAGCCACTCACTGGTCTATAAGGACCGCAATGGGCCAGGGCTGGGTGGACTGACCAATCAAAGCCATTCACTGTTCTATAAGGACCGCAATGGCCAGGGCTGCATGGACTGACCGACCAAAGCCACTCACTGGTCTATAAGGACCGCAATGGGCCAGGGCTGGGTGGACTGACCATTTAACACGTCTCACTGGTCTGTAAGGACTGAAATGGGCCACGGCTGGTTGGACTGACCAATCAAAGCCTCTCACTGACCTGGAAGGACTGCAATGGGCCAGGGCTGGTTGAACTGACCAATCAAATCCTCTCACTGGTGTAGAAGTACTGCAATGGGCCAGGGATGGGTGGACTGACCAATCAAAGCCACTCACTGGTCTATAAGGACTGCAATGGGTCAGGGCTGGGTGGACTGACCAATCAAAGCCACTCACTGGTCTATAAGGACCACAATGGGCCAAGGCTGGGTGGACTGACCAATTAACGTGTCTCACTGGTCTGTAAGGAATGCAATGGGCCACGGCTGGTTGGACTGACCAATCAAAGCCTCTCACTGGTCTATGAGGACTGCAATGGGCCAGGGATGGGGCTGGGGGGAGTGGCTTTGATAACCAATCAAAGCCACTCACTGGTCTGTATGGACTAAATAGACCAGGAATGGGTCGATTGACCAATCAAAGCCTCTCACTGGTCTGAATAGACTGCGATAGACCACGGCTTGTTGGATTGACCAATTAACGCCTCTCACTGATCTGTAAGGACTACAATGGTCCAGGGCTGGGTGGACTGACCAATTAAAGCCTGTCGCTGGTCTAGAAGTACTGCAATGGTCCAGGGCTGGGTGGACTGACCAATCAAAGCCTCTCACTGGTCTGGAAGGAATGAAATGGGCACGGGCTGGTTGGAGTAACCAATTAACATCTCTAACTAGCCCGGCCCACTGAAATGGGCCGGGCTGGTTGGACTGACCAATCAAAGCCTCTCACTGGTCTTTAAGTACTGCAATGGGCCAGGGCTTTGTGGACTGACCAATCAAACCCTCTCACCGGTCTATAAGTACTGCAATGGGCCAGGGCTGGGTGGACTGACCAATCAAAGCCACTCACTGGTCTAAACAAACCGCAATGGCCAGGGCTGGGTGGACTGACCAATCAAAGCCACTCACTGGTCTATAAGGACCGCAATGGGCCAGGGCTGGGTGGACTGACCAATCAAAGCCTCTCACTGGTCTATAAGGACTGCAATGAATGAAAGACATTTCTAGGCCGCATGGCTACCCGGGGGCATCCCAGCACTAACAATCAGGGTGACTTCAAGTTTGAGTGGATTTAAGGAAACAGAAAGGTCATTAGCTGCTTGTGAAAGGTCAGAAAATTCGGTTCAAGGCAAATCCAGAAGGGTAGGCGATTACATAATTTAGCAGCATTATACGCGAAGCGGCGCCCTCCGCTTCGTGATTTCCTTATCTTAGGTACTACTGCCAGCTGTTTGTTTTCTGATCTTAAAGACCTAAGGGTGAGTAGTCGCGCTTTAACAAACTCCTGATTGATTGATTGATTGAAGGGAGCGATAAGGCTGAAAGATAGATCTAATGATCGGTGGGCCTTTGCCTGAGATGGCTTTGTGTATAATACACATAGCCTTGAATTGGATTCTTTCCTGAATCGGTAGTCAATTGAGCGATGTGAGCGCAGGTTTAGCTGAAAAACATTTGGAAGTATTTGTAAGCAGACGTGCTGTGCAGTTTTGCACGATCTGCAACTTTTTGATGGTGGTAAGTGGAGCTTCCAGGTATAGAGCATTTTCATAGTCCCGGCGTGACAAAATCAATGCCTGGACCAGCACTTTTCTAGCAGAAAAAGGAAGCAAGGGGAGAATCTTTCCTAGCATTCCTAGGATCCCATAACAGCAAGCTGCCACCCTGCATGCTTGCTCCTTAAAATCAAGATTGTGATCCAACCAAACCCCAAGACTATTAATTTGATCTTTTGCGGAAGGAGGTGGGCCCATACAGCTAGTCCTAAAAGAGTCTATTCTCAGTGTTGTATGATTACCAAGGAGCATCAGCTCTGTCTTAGCTCCATTAAGTTTTAAACATGAGCTAGCTATCCAGCTAGATTACCTGGATTTTACCTCTTTGTTAGATCTAGCATCTTTGGCGTAGGTCTCCATACCTCCACTCCCCTAGACATCCCACGTGCATGACCCACTCTCAGGTTGAATGCCGCCATGTCCCCACCAGTAGCCCCGTGCAAAACCCTCCCTAAGGTAACCCAGGCCTCGGCCCTCACTGATCCCCCAGCACCCCGGGGAAATAACAGAGACCTCAGCCTAGATCCCCGGATCCCTGAAGCCTAGGCCTAGAGCAGAACGAGAATGCCCAGTTCAGTAACCCCCTTTCCCTAGGGCCCCTGACTCCATATCCCCCCACGGAGGACCCCAAACCAAGGGACACTTGGGCACCAAACACACCATGCCAGGCTGTTTCCCCCGTCTGAGGGTAGCGAGCCTCTCCCAAGTGAGAGGGGTGGAGGAGTTTCGATCACACCTCCTGCCTCCCCCCAGAAATGGCCCCACTCCCCGCCGGCCATCTGGGAACCCTGCGGCAAGACTTCAAAGGATGGAGGTGCCAGCCGTCAGGAAACCCCTGGGGAGACCTCCGGACTTCAAAGAGAAAAAGTACTATATCTGGCGGTTTCTCCGGCTGGAGAGGGTTGTCGTTTCCCTGGACCCGGAGAGCCATGCTGACGCTGTCGCGGCTCGTCCGACTTGGACTTGAAGTACGCTTCGCCCCTCTGGAACCGGAGCGCCCTGCTGACACTGTCGCGGCTCGTCCGACTTGGACTCGAAGTACGCTTCGCCCCTCTGGACCCGGAAAGCACTGCTGATGTTGTCGCGGCTCGTTCGACTTGGACTCGAAGTATGCTTCGCCCCCGGGACCCGGAGAGCCCTGCTGACGCTGTCGCAGCTAGACTCAACGCCTGGTACGCAATGCACCGGCAGCCCAAGAGAGTCATCGCAGTTCAAGGAGTGCGAGCCGTACACCTGGTACGCCCCGCACTCGTAGCAGCACCGTACCCCGGGGCTCAAGGATTGAGAGCCGTACGCTCGGTACGCACCACACCTACAGCCCAAGAGAGTCATCCCAGCTCAAGGAGTGCGAGCAGTACACCTGGTACGCTCCGCACTCGTAGCAGCACCGTACCCCGCAGCTCGAGTATTGAGACCCGTACGCCCCCGCTGACCAGCAGTCCCCCCTGCAACTCGAGGATTGAGAGTCAACAGCTAGGTACGCTATGTACCCACCTCCGTAAACTCACCACAGCCCGAACGCTGGGCACCTCGAGCCAGTGAACCGGGGACTGCCTACCTATTGGAACTGTGAAAGCCAGGTACACCCCTAGGAACTATTCCCCGATTGAACTGTCCCTTGGTCCCCACGCCCCTGAGTATGCCCATACCCCCCAATTGAGCATATGGTGTATTCCTGGACTTTGCGAATCTGATGATACTCAATATATAAAGAACCTTTTATTCATCTAACCAGCTGGTGTGCTGTTCCTTTGTAGTGTGACGAAACCTTACTATGCACGACCATAGATGCATGAGCTTCCCACCTGAGGGTCAGACTAAGCGCTCGGCAACGTTCCTGGAGGAGGAGGGTCCCTGTGCGATTAGAAATACTTACTGTAGGAGAGTAGGGTCTGCAATCCTATGGTCACCCCAGATTTTTGCTTTTTGCTTCACTGGTTTACGACTTTCCCTGGCTTTGGGCCTGCTAATCAAACCCACAGCCTAGCTGCTCTCTCTCTAAATTGACATCCATGTACTTTAGGTGCATTTACCAATTGGTATTGGGTCACTCTTGTAAGTCCTTGTACAGTGTACCATAGGTACCCAGGGCATAAGTGAACCCAAGGCCTACCAGGTGCTGCAGCATGTATTATGCCTCCCCTGGCTGGCCTTCCAAATCTGACACAACTGGCTGATCAATCAGCTGGGGCAAGGTGGTGTAATCACCCTTTGCTTTAGATATAGTATACCTATATCTAAACCTAAAATGGACACATATACTCCTATAAGTCACTCCTATGGCAGGCCTTAACAATCCTGGTGGCAGAGTGCTTGGAATTATGTGAGATAGTGCTCTGGCATGAGCTGAGCCTGTCTGCAGCTTTCGGAACCAAGTCCTTTAGCTGTTTCCATGATAACGCTATACCATATACTCTTAAGTGCATTATAACTTCGCGGTTATTGCTAACTTTGGCATAGCATTATAAAAACATGTTGAGTAAGGTGTCATACGAATTGGAAAACTACCCCCTCGCCAGTTCTGGTGACGGGGGTAGCATTCCACCCTTTTAAAGGGACACAACATGTATGTAACTGTGAACCCCGGTTAAAGTTAACTCGAGCCTCAGCATCACAAAATGGAGGCTGCCACCACAGACACAAGTCTGACCTCCTGCTGCTGGGAGTCCTTCCAGCGAGGGAGGCTTGGACAAAGGGTTTCCTGCCTTGGGAGGTGCTAGCACCACCCCAGACAGGATTTTGTTTATTAGGTAGGACAGGGCTGAAAGGAATGAGACATGCCTGGGGCACACCAGGTGTCCCTGTGCATACTCCGGTCTAAACCAGTTCCTGGGGCACTCCAGCCCCAGAGCTGGTGCAAGACTGGACAAAGGATAGGGGGTGTAACCACCCCCCTTCCTGGTCCCACCCATAGGAGGGACCTAGTCATAGTGCAGCCCCCTTTAGGAGAATAAAGGTAGGAGCTGATCCCATTCCAAATCAGATTATCCTGATTTGAAACTCTACAAGAAGAAACTCTGGACTTCGACGTTCTGCTCCACAGAAGACTAAAGAAATCTCCCTTGTGGCCAAGGAGTGACCACCCTGCACAAGCAGGCACCATCAAGCGTTCCAGCGGTTCACTTTGTCGTCTTCCCGAGTGGATCCAGACTTCAGAGCCCGACAAGACCCGGACTTCCAGACCTCTCCGACCTCTACCTACATCTGCAGCACAGCTGAGATCCGTGGGTGCGACGAGACACGTGGGACCGACCATCTTGGAGAAACTGCACTTCGCTTCCAGCACGACTTCAGAGGCATCCTCGACGATGTCCTTTGGGGATTGAGAAGCCCCAGCCCCAAGCAGCTCCTGCACAGAAGATCAGCCCTCCAGCATCCACAAGATCTGCATGGGGCCCTTTTGCTTGATTGCTGCTCGACGCGTTGTCTGGTCACTTGCCGGCTGGCTAGTGGCCTCCTAGACTACGATCCTTGAAATCCACACCGCTGGTCTGGTTGCTCCAGACTGGCCCCTGCTTCCCTGCAAAAGAGAAGCACCCTGGACCCTCCTGGTCCGCACCAGATGCCTTTTCCACTCACCGCGTGGGTTGCCTTTGCCAAGGCCTGTTGACACCGAATTCAGATCCAACATGCCGACAGCGAGAGCCTGCATGGGACAGCTCGTGCCTCCATCCTGGTTGTCAAAGACATCACCTGGTCCACGTGGCTGCAGAGTCAAGCGTCCACTCTTCACCTGATCGCGACAACAGCATCTGGTTCCTTCCTGGTTCCACTACAGTCACTGGCTAGTGACTGTGAACATTGTCCCCTCCGCTTTCAGGTCTTCATCTTCCTTGATCCACCTTTGGATCACTCCGGACATCTTCCATCTGGCCGCCTGCAGTATCTTTTCTTCCAGGCTCCATAGACTTCAACGCGGAAACCCAACACACTTTGACACCTATGCACCCGCAGCCCGTGGGTGAGGTAACAAGAGAATTTCGGTGCTCAAGGGTAGATTAACTCTCCAAGTGTCCAGATTTCCAGTCGTTTTAGTCCTAGCTTGTCGGAACTGTCTAATACTTACCTTTTCGTAATTTGTACTGTCCATTGACTTTGTTACGCATCTCGCGTGTGAGTTCACACTCTGCACACGCGTCCCGTGGGCCTCCTATTACTTAACTCAGGTCAGGATAGTGTAGTCCCAGCGATCCTACAGCCTCTGGACAGCTCCATTCCTTCTATCGATTTCCTTAACACCATTTACTTAGTATATGGTTTGTCGTGCCCCTAGGGCACCATTGTAATTTGTGCAACTTAACGTATTTTTCTTAAGAGTCTTGTCATGTGCTTAGCCCTCTGACCTCATAAAGAGTTCAGAGGTGTATGTTAGTTAATAAATATCTTGTTTATTTTCATAACTACCTGTGTGGTGTCCTTTCATTTGGTATTCAAGGGGTTATATGTGGTAAAACAGCTGGCTTCACATGCCAAAAGAGTTTAGCCTAGGACTGCTTTGTCCATGCTACCATTAGGATAGCTGGTCTATAAGGCTGACTAACAACCATCACCATAAGGGTTGTTTGGACTGATACAAGGTGATCACTAGAATTAGTGAGCATCATATATCAGGCCAACTTCTCACACTTACCTCTGCCGCCCAGAGACCTCCAATTCCTACACTCTTTCTCTGAGATACACTGAAGAGGGTTCCCAAAAGAGACACCTGTAAGGAGGAAGAAAATGCACACAGGCAAACGTAGACAAGCCTCACATCAGGCGGTCAGGCGCCACCCGAGAGGGACACAGGATGCACACCAGGCGCCCTCAATTAACACTCGTTATTCACTTAATTGATCACTTAACTAGAGTACTTAAACCCTCCGGTTTACCACCATTCTCCATCGACGGGGAGAACGAGAGGACGCCTTTGGGAAGCGCTGAAGTCAGACAGTAAGAGTGTGTTTGGCAAGGTGTGAATGTGAGAATGGAAGGGTGGAACACCCTCTGGGAATTAGAATGTATGGATACCAAACAACCATTAACTTCATTTTCAGTAGATAGTATGTATTGGCATTTCTCTGACCACTACCTTTGACCCACTGTACCTCTCATTTCCAGAAAGTCAAAGTAGGTCCTTCCACCCTCTGCCTCCCATGGAGCAAGTAGGATAGTATTTAGGGTAAGAGTTGGTATATTACCATTTCTTTTATTTGGCTGAAAGATGACACGTTCACATGTCACGTGTCTCATAAAGACCACACTACACGCGCAATAGCTGTGACACCATATGAATGGTACACCGTACCAGTTGTATACATACTTACACGTTTTGGTCGGTATGTCTCTTTTTGTTTCCTTTTCATTCCCTATTAACTATTGTACGGGCACCCTGTCCGGGGTCCCTTAAGCTTGGTCAAAGAAGGATGGGAGGTGACTGCCCAAAATGCTCCCCCCGATGTGTACCGGTACCTCCTGACCCTCCGAAACCAGACTCGGCGGTTCCGGGAATTTGCCAAAAACAACCTCGAGGCCAGCCAAGAAGAAATGAAACACTGGTATGATCAAAACGCCTCTTCCATTGAGTTCGAGCCGGGCCAACAGGTCTGGGTCATGTCCCCGGTCGAACCATGTGCCCTCCAGGACAAATGGACCGGGCCCTTCAAAGTGGTGGAACGCAAGGGCCCCGTCACCTACCTAGTGGACATGGAGTCCCCTAAGAACCCCCTCCGGGTCCTCCACGCCAACAGACTCAAGCCTCACTTTATCCGATCAGAACTTAGCCGCCTAATGGCTACCGACAGCGGGGCAGAAGATGTCTCAGAGCCCCTACCAGACCTCCTGAATGCCCTCGAAAAAGACGGCTCCATAGAGAGGGTCAACCTCTCTTCCACCTTAACCCCAGAACAACGCCGAGATTGCCAAAAGCTATTGGGACAATTTGCCGATCTATTCTCTCTTACCCCCGGGGTCACCCCATGGTGCCTCCACGATGTCGACACCGGGGATAGCCCGCCGGTGCGACACCGGGCCTACAGAGTTCCTGATCGAGTGCGAGCCTGCATCCAGTCAGAAGTGTCCAATATGCTGGCTCTGGGGGTGGGCGAGCCCTCAGACAGTCCATGGGCCAGTACGGTTGACCTGGTCCCCAAGGCCGCCGCCCCGGGCTTCGCCCCCGAACTCAGGTTTTGTGTGGACTACCGGGGCCTGAACGCCGTCACCCGAACAGACGCTCACCCCATCCCCCGGGCTGATGAACTGATCGACCACCTGGGGGCGGCCCGTTACCTGAGCACCTTCCACCTGAACGCGGGCTACTGGCAGATAGGCCTCACTCCAGGCACCCAGGAGCGATCCGCTTTCTCCACCCCCGATGGCCACTACCACTTCAGGGTAGTGCCCTTCGGAATGAAAAATGCCCCCGCCACGTTCCAGAGACTGGTGAATAAGGTGCTGACGGGGCTTGAGGAGTTCAGCGCCGCCTACCTGGACGATATCGCGGTGTACAGCCTCCACTGGGCTGAGCACCTCCAACACCTCTGGGAGGTCTTGGCCGCCCTCCGCCTGGCCGGATTAACCATAAAGGCCAGCAAATGTCAGATCGGCCAAGGTTCCATGACCTACCTGGGGCACCAAGTGGGAAGCGGCCAGGTGGCCCCCCTCCAACCCAAGATCGACGCCATCATGGCCTGGGAGCCCCCGATCACCCAGACAGAGGTCCGCGCCTTCCTGGGGCTCACTGGGTATTATCGGCGCTTCATAAAAGACTATGGCAGTATTGTGGGCCCCCTCACGGAACTCACTTCCAAAAGACAACCACAGAAGGTGCACTGGACACCCGAGTGTCAGGCCGCCTTTGAGACTCTCAAGACAGCGATGTGCACCGCCCCGTGCTCAGTGCCCCCGATTACAGCCGGGAATTCATAGTGTAAACGGATGCCTCCGATCACGGCGTCGGGGCGGTTCTCTCACAAGTCAACACCGAGGGAATCGATCAGCCAGTGGCCTTCATTAGCGGACGCCTGCTGGCCCGAGAGCAGCGCTGGAGCACCATTGAGCGGGAGGCGTTCGCCGTGGTGTGGGCCCTCAAGAAGCTCCGGCCCTATCTCTTTGGCACCCACTTCCGGGTACAAACTGACCACCGACCTCTGCGGTGGCTGATGCAGATGCGAGGAGAGAATCCGAAGTTGCTGCGTTGGTCCATCTCCCTACAAGGGATGGACTTCACTGTGGAACATCGCCCAGGCAACGACCACGCCAACTCAGACGGCCTGTCCCGCTTCTTCTGCCTCGGCGAGGAGAATACCCAAGAAGATGGGTGTTGGACCCGGCCTCGTGTCGTGGTCCCACTCCACCCGCATGGTGGGTCCCGGACTACCTCGAACCCTGTTCCCCGGCCGAGAGCAGCACCATCCACGCTCCACGAGAGCCGCCCCTCCGGGCAGCCCCCAGCTCTCCCCCGTTGGAACTCGACAACCTCTCCTCAACACCCTCGGCTGGTCCGAACCCTATCCCGGACCACCATCTGTTGGACAGGCCTTGTGAAGGGCTCGCTTCCTCCCCGCATGACAGAGCCCGGACACCGGCTCTCCCGGTGCCACCAGAAGAACAACCCCGACGACCCACAGAAGCAACCCGCAACCCGTCCCCTACGGGACGCCTGCTCCCGGACATCTCTGTATCACTGGCCCGGGCCACCGTCAGCACCATTGCCCGGCCCAGCCGCCATCTTGGACACTGCACCACGAGGCCGCGTGGCCTCAGCTCGACCCCAACCCTGGGCCTGGCCAGGCCCCGACATCCCGGCACCACCATCCACCCAGGAGGTGAACGGACCACTTCGCAGGTCAATGGGAGAGAGGAGTGTCGATGGCTCTCCCCCGCCAGGTGCCGATCACCCCCAGCCTCCCCGGGCGCTGGCTCCACCCCACTGCTGGGTGTCTGGACTCCCTCATCCCGGACCTCCCGACCTCCAAGAGCGAGGGTCCGGACATCAAAGGAGGCCAGACCTATAACTGGGGCAGCTCCAGAGCAGGAAGGCAGTTGTATCCTGGAGTCGAGAGACACCTAGAAGAACTCATCCTTGACGGACTGCTGGCGCAGCCGCAGCCCTGCCTTGTGAACCATCGTCCTGCCTGCTGGCGCTGCCGCGGCACTCTGCAACCTTCCTCCTCGTCGGGACCTGCTGGCCCTGCCGCGGCCCTCTGTAACCTTCCTCCTCGTCGGGACCTGCTGGCGCTGCCGCGGCCCTCTGCAACCTACATCGTCCTCGGGACCTGCTGGCGCTGCCACGGCCCTCTGCAACCTACATCGTCCTCGGGACCTGCTGGCGCTGCCGCGGCCCTCTGCAACCGACATCGTCCTCGGGACCTGCTGGCGCTGCCGCGGCCCTCTGCAACCTACATCATCGCCGGGACCTGCTGGCGCTGCCGCGGCCCTCCTCAAGTGAGACTTGTCATCCGAGCCTGCTGGCGCTGCCGCGGCCCGACCTTCCAGAACTCCGAGCTCGAGGATTGTGAGCTATCCATCATACCACCTCAGTACCAGATCGGTACCAAGACTGTCCCGCTACCCCCTTTCCCTTCCAGAGACTAGAATTGAGCGGACCCTCGTGTCCCGATCTCACTGTACCGTGATACTTTGCTTCAAGAACTGCATATAAAAAGCTTTAACCTTATCCTTGTGTGGTGTCCATCTGTGGGGGGGAAGTTACTTGTCTGTACGATCGCTGGAGACGGCCCTCCCCGGAGGCCTCTCCCCTTGTCCTCGGCCGACCCTCCAGGTCCCAGTCTAACATTGGTGGCCAGCGGCGCGATCCGAACCGACGCGTAATCGTACAGAGAGTAACTCACCCCACGACTCAACCACAATGACAACAAAAGAGAGCGGATCCACAGAGAAATTCCAGATGGAGAAACTAGAAGAGTACAACCATCGAGAGCTAAAGCAATTTTGCATGGAACTAGGCATTGCTACCACCGGGCTGAGCACGAAAGAGGACTTCAAACACGCCCTAGAAACTTGGGCAGAAACGGGTGCAGCCGTACCCCGGAACCAAAACCTCGAGGCACCAGAAACAAACACCACTCCGACGGAAGAAAGGAGAGCGGGTCTCTCCCTGGAAGAGATCCAAGAACGAGAGAAAAGCAGACTCCATGAATCAGAGTTGGCACGGCTCCAGTTGGACGGAGAGCTGAAACTGGCGGAACAAAAGATAAACTTAGAACACTTACGGCTCCGAGAGGAGCGGGAAGAGAAACAAAGGCAGAGAGAGCTCGAAGAGAAAAAACTGGCATACGAACACGAGAGCAAGCTAGCAGAAATAGAAATGCGGAAACAGAACAAAGATCTAGGGGTGCCCGAACGCCCGCACACCCCGGGCGCTACCGAACCAAAGGTCCACATCCCCAAGGATGTTGTCAGAGAATATTATCGGAACGACGACATACAGCAGTGGTTTAAGGCCTACGAGATCGCCATGACCTCCCACCGGATTGATCGAAGTGACTGGGGAGCCGGGCTATGGGGGAGGTTCGTCAATGAAGGCCGCGATGCCCTGCTACAGCTCCCGGACCATCAGATGACCTCCTATGACCACATGAAGGCCGCCCTCCTCACTCGATACGGACTCACGCCCGAGATGTACCGCCAGAGGTTCCGCGACTGCAAACGGATCCCGGGTACAACTTGGGTAGAGTATGTGAACTATTTCAGCCGAGCCTTCGAGGGGTGGATTAAGGGCAACCACGTAACCACCTACAAGCAACTCTTTAACCTCATTGTGTGGGAGCACGTCTCCAACAATTGCTTCGTCGAGCTCAGGCAGCACCTCCTCGACAGTAAATTGACTGAACCTCGGCAGCTCGCCGCTGAAGCTGACCGATGGGAAAGCACGCGAGTGGCCCGGAGTGGGCCGAGTGAACAAAACAGAACCAACCAAGGTCCCCATCGCCCCCGAGGAGGAGGAGGAGGCCAGGGCCGGGGCAGAGATGCCGTCCCGGCAGCTCCCGCCAGCAACACCCCGCCCCCGGCCGGTCGGGGCAACCCCCCGATGCGCCCAGGGTTTCGAGCCAACGTTACTTGCCACCGGTGCCAGCGAATCGGCCACTATGCCAGCGACCCGAGCTGCCCGAAGAACCAGACTCCCGTGCCCCGCCAGGTCGCTGCCGCTGCCCTAGGAGAGGAGCAAACCTCCGAAGAGTATGAAGAGTACGAGCAGGAACAGCCCGAGTGGGAACCTGCCGCAATGATCCTGGCTTGCCTGGGGGAAAGAGACATGATCCCGCGGGCCCCCCTACCCGCCAACACCAGAAAATACAGCCAGTGGGTGAACATAAATGGGCGCAAGGCCGAAGCCCTGCGCGACACCGGGGCCAGTGTGACGGCAGTCCGCTGTCACCTGGTGACCCCGGAACAAATCCTGCCAAACGTTCTTTGCCCCGTCCGAACAGCCGACAATTCAGAGAGCCTGTGTCGGATGGCCTGCGTCCCCTTCGAATGGGGAGGAGTGTCCGGTATGCTAAAATTGACTGTCCGCGATGATGCCCCAGTGGACTGCCTCCTGGGAAACGACCTCGAGAGTTCCCCGTGGGCGGCCGTTGAGAGAAGAGAGCACCTGGGGATGTTGGGCCTCCCGGACTGGGCATGCGTAACAACCCGGTCCATGGCCGCCCGCGCCATCCCCAGACCCGAAGAACCCGAATGGCCAGCACCTCCTCCCTCGATCACCCCAGAGGAAGACACCCTCAGTACTGATCCCCTGAATCAGAACTGGCTCAGTGGCGTCAAGAGGGTGGACCCACCCAGGAACAATTCCGGCAGGAGCAGAAGACCTGTCCCTCCCTTGAGGGACTCCGACAGCAAGCACTCGCCCAGAGCGCGGGAGACACCGCAAGGGCCCACTGGATCTATTGGGACAATGACCTACTATACAGCGAGCAAAGAATTGCAGAGTTGGGGGCCAGTCGGGTGCTGGTGGTGCCCCTCCGCTTCAGAGACTTCCTTTTGAACTTGGCACACGATGTCCCCCTTGCTGGGCACTTGGGGCAAGACAAAACGTATAACCGTCTGGTAACCCACTTTTACTGGCCCAAAATGCGAAATGACGTCTCCAACCACTGCCGGGCCTGCCCCACCTGCCAGGCCAGCGGGAAGAGCGGCCGAAAAATCAAAGCACCCTTGCAACCATTCCCCGTCGTCACCACCCCGTTCAAACGGGTGGGAATAGACATTGTGGGGCCCCTGGACCCCCGAACAGCACAAGGGCATCGATTCATCCTGGTCCTGGTGGACCACGCCACCCGCTATCCCGAGGCCATTCCTCTTCGGACCGTAACAGCAGCAGTGGTAGGCCGAGCCCTAATGGGGATCTTCTCTCGAGTAGGATTCCCCCGGGAAGTCGTCAGCGACAGAGGCACAAACTTTATCTCCAAATATATGAAATCTCTCTGGCAGCAGTGCGGGGTTACGTACCGGTTCACAACCCCCTATCACCCGCAAGGAAACGGACTGGTCGAACGGTTTAACCGCACTCTCAAGGGGATGATCATGGGGCTGGAGGAACCCCTACGTCGCCAGTGGGACGTGCTGCTCCCGTGCCTCCTCTTCGCCTACCGAGAAGTCCCCCAGAAATCCCTCGGTTTCAGCCCCTTCGAGCTCCTGTACGGACACCCTGTCCGGGGGCCCCTCAGCTTGGTTAAAGAAGAATGGGAAATGGCCCCCCAGAAGACCCCTCCGGACGTGTATAAGTACCTCCTGACCCTCCGCAACCAGACACGGCGATTCAGGGAACTCGCTAAAGCCAATCTCGAGGCCAGTCAGGAGGACATGAAGAAATGGTACGATCAACATGCCTCCTCCATCGAGTTCGAGCCTGGTCAACAAGTATGGGTGATGTCTCCCATCGAGCCTTGTGCCTTGCAGGACAAATGGACAGGACCCTTCAAGGTGGTCGAGCGCAAGGGCCCTGTCACCTATCTAATCGACATGGAGTCCCCCCGGAACCCCCTCCGGGTCCTTCACGCCAACAGACTCAAACCACACTTCGTACGCTCGGAGCTCAGCCTACTGATGCCCACAGATAGTGGGGCAGAGGAAGACTCCGAGCCCCTCCCTGACCTACTGAGGACCCGTGAGAAAGATGGCTCGGTGGACGGGGTCCGGCTCTCCGATGCCCTGACCCCGGAGCAGCGCCAAGACTGTCGGGCTCTCCTGCTGCAATTTGCAAACCTGTTCTCCCTCACCCCCGGGGTCACCCCCTGGTGCCTTCACGACGTGGACACTGGGGACAGTCCCCCTATCCGACACCGGGCGTACCGAGTGCCAGATCGGGTGCGCGCCTGCATCCAAGACGAAGTCTCCAAAATGCTCACACTCTGAGTCATCGAGCCATCCGACAGCCCCTGGGCCAGCCCAGTCGTACTGGTCCCCAAGGCTGCTGCCCCGGGCACCACCCCCGAGCTCCGATTCTGCGTCGACTATCGGGGCCTGAACGCTGTCACCCGAACCGATGCTCACCCCATTCCTTGAGCAGATGAACTGGTTGACCGCATGGGGGCTGCCCGCTACCTGAGCATCTTTGATCTGACAGCGGGCTACTGGCAGATCGGCCTCACCCCCAGAGCCCAAGAACGATCCGCCTTCTCTACCCCGGATGGTCACTACCATTTCAAAGTGATGCCATTCGGCATGAAAAATGCTCCCGCCACTTTCCAACGACTTGTGAACCAGGTATTGGCGGGCCTCGAAGAATTCAGCGCCGCCTACCTGGACGATATCGCTGTGTACAGCCGCCACTGGACAGACCACCTTCACCACCTCCGAGAAGTCCTGCACGCCCTCCAACAGGCCGGCCTTACCATCAAGGCCAGCAAGTGCCAAATTGGCCAGGGGTCCGTGACCTACCTCGGGCACCAAGTGGGGAGCGGTCTGGTGGCCCCTCTCCAGCTCAAGATCGCTGCCATCCAGTCCTGGCAGCCACCCGTCACCCAAACCGAGGTCCGAGCCTTCTTGGGGCTCACCGGATACTACAGGCGGTTTGTGAAGGACTATGGCAGCTTTGTGGGGCCCCTCACGGTACTCACATCCAAGAAACACCCCAAAACAGTCAACTGGACCCCGGACTGTCAAGCGGCCTTCGAGAAGCTGAAGGCCGCCATGTGCACCGCCCCTGTGCTCCAGGCCCCCGACTACAGCCGTGAGTTCATCGTCCAGACGGACGCCTCAGACCATGGCATTGGGGCAGTCCTCTCCCAACTAAACCCCGAGGGAGTCGACCAGCCAGTGGCCTTCATCAGCCGACGCCTGCTGGCCCGAGAGCAGCGCTGGAGCACCATAGAACGAGAGGCCTTTGCAGTAGTGTGGGCCCTCAAGAAGCTCCGGCCCTACCTCTTCGGTACCCATTTCAGGTTACAGACAGACCCCTGCAGTGGCTGATGCAGATGCGGGGGGAGAATCCCAAACTGTTGCGATGGTCCATCTCCCTGCAGGGGATGGATTTCACTGTGGAGCATCGTCCAGGCCAGGACCACGCCAACGCGGACGGCCTGTCACGCTTTTTCCGCCTCGACGAGGAGAGTTCCCAAGAGGATGGGTGACTCTCCCCGCCTTCAGCTGGGGGGGACGCATGTTGGACAGGCCTTGTGAAGGGCTCGCTCCCTCCCTGCATGACAGAGCCCGGACACCGGCTCTCCCGGTGCCACCAGAAGAACAACCCCGACGACCCACAGAAGCAACCCGCAACCCGTCCCCCTACGGGACGGGACGCCTGCTCCCGGACATCTCTGTATCACTGGCCCGGGCCACCGTCAGCACCATTGCCCGGCCCAGCCGCCATCTTGGACACTGCACCACGAGGCCGCGTGGCCTCAGCTCGACCCCAACCCTGGGCCTGGCCAGGCCCCGACATCCCAGGAGGTGAACGGACCACTTCGCAGGTCAATGGGAGAGAGGAGTGTCGATGGCTCTCCCCCGCCAGGTGCCGATCGCCCCCAGCCTCCCCGGGCGCTGGCTCCACCCCCCTGCTGGGTGTCTGGACTCCCTCATCCCGGACCTCCCGACCTCCAAGAGCGAGGGTCCGGACATCAAAGGAGGCCAGACCTATAACTGGGGCAGCTCCAGAGCAGGAAGGCAGTTGTATCCTGGAGTCGAGAGACACCTAGAAGAACTCATCCTTGACGGACTGCTGGCGCTGCCGCAGCCCTGCCTTGTGAACCATCGTCCTGCCTGCTGGCGCTGCCGCGGCACTCTGCAACCTTCCTCCTCGTCGGGACCTGCTGGCGCTGCCGCGGCCCTCTGTAACCTTCCTCCTCGTCGGGACCTGCTGGCGCTGCCGCGGCCCTCTGCAACCTACATCGTCCTCGGGACCTGCTGGCGCTGCCGCGGCCCTCTGCAACCTACATCGTCCTCGGGACCTGCTGGCGCTGCCGCGGCCCTCTGCAACCGACATCGTCCTCGGGACCTGCTGGCGCTGCCGCGGCCCTCCGCAACCTACATCATCGCCGGGACCTGCTGGCGCTGCCGCGGCCCTCCTCAAGTGAGACTTGTCATCCGAGCCTGCTGGTGCTGCCGCGGCCCGACCTTCCAGAACTCCGAGCTCGAGGATTGTGAGCTATCCATCATACCACCTCAGTACCAGATCGGTACCAAGACTGTCCCGCTACCCCCTTTCCCTTCCAGAGACTAGAATTGAGAGGACCCTCGTGTCCCGATCTCACTGTACCGTGATACTTTGCTTCAAGAAATGTGGCGCAGAATATGGGCAACAGATGAATGCCACCTGACAAGAGCAATCATCGAGGACTGTATGAAACTAGACTGCATGAACAAGATAAAGTGGCTAAGTTACGTAAAATCCTTCCTTGCGGATATCGGTCTCTCGAGGTTCTTTGAAGAACCTCAGTCAGTAACAGACATACCAAAGAAAGATTTAAAAAAGCTATGCCTGTCCCATCTAACTCAACTGCGATTGATGTCCGAAATAGGAAAGCCATCAGTCCAACACTGCCTTATGATACAACTGATTCCATCTATTCAACCGTATCTGCAGTATGACCTGACGCAATTTGAAAAGTTTCTTCTCACCCGCTTCAGGTTTAATCTCTTTCACATTATGGTTTCATTTCCGTCACAGAACATATGGACACCCAATACGACACCGTGCCCTGTGACTCTATTTCATCTCAGTCCACGATACATGTTCTCTTCTTTTGCAGATTTTACACGCCACTTCGCAAAAGGTGGATTATTCCAATTTTAAAAGTCATGAAGATCCGCAGATGCCGCCCAGCGTACCTGGTGCTGCAGTTTCTGGAAAACACCTTAGCAACGAAATCTGTCGTACACTACTTAAAACTGTGCCTCAGGCATCGCACGAACTTATGAAAACCATATAGCTGCATTAAATACAGACTTTAGAGACAGTATAGTGCTCTCTGTGAGAGACTAATTTTTATATTTCTTGAACCTAATGTTATTAATAACTTTCCTTCTTTTTTATTGTGTATATTTGTACTTTTATGGCTTTCACCACGAAAACCGAATAAAGTTCTTTTGAATTTGAATTTGAACTGCATATAAAAAGCGTTAACCTTATCCTTGTGTGGTGTCCATCTGTGGGGGGGAAGTTACTTGTCTGTACGATTGCTGGAGACGGCCCTCCCCGGAGGCCTCTCCCCTTGTCCTCGGCCGACCCTCCAGGTCCCAGTCTAACACCATCTCAGGCCCAGACTCCATCTTGGGCCCTCCACGACCAGGCCTCGTGGCCTCGGCCCGACCCCAGCCGCAGACCCAGCGAAGCCCCGACATCGAGGCACCACGATCCGACCAGGGGGTAAAGAGACGACTTGACAGATCAATGGGGGAAAGAGTTTCGATGGTCCTCCAACCGTCCCCCGACGCCTGGTTTCGATCGCCCCCAGCCTCCCTGGGCGCTGGCTCCACCCCCCTGCTGGGTGTCTGGACACGCACATCCCGGCCCCTCTGACCTCCAAGTGCGAGGGTCCGGACATCAAACGACGCCAGACCTATAACTGGGGCAGCTCCGGAGCAGGTCGGCAGTTGTATCCTGGAGTCGAGAGACACCGAGACGAACTCATCCGCGTGGAACCTGTAACCATCTCTGGAGCCCTGCTGGCGCTGCCGCGGCCCATCTTCGTGAAACCATCTCTGGAGCCCTGCTGGCGCTGCCGCGGCCCATCTTCGTGAAACCATCCTTGGAGCCCTGCTGGCGCTGCCGCGGCCCACCTTCGTGAAATCATCTCTGGAGCCCTGCTGGCGCTGCCGCGGCCCATACCGAAGAACCCCCCGGCTCAAGGAGTGAGAGCTGAGCGCAGGGTATTCCTGTACCAGGCTGGTACCAAGACTGTCCCGCTACCCCCTTCCTTCAGAGACTAAGTTTGAGAGGATCCCTGGATCCCGTTATCCCTGTATCGTACGATAACCTGCCTAAAAAGTACTGATAAAAACATTAAGAACCTATCTTTGTGTAGTGTCCATCTGTAGGGGGGTGATTGCTCATCTGTACTTCCCAGTATAAGAATTGGCTTGGTAGTTTGGTTTGCCCTGTTCCCATCATGCACTGGGACAGGAACAGACTAATTTGCATGTAGCCAGGTTCTGAGCTGGGATGGTGCAGTGAGCTAAAAAACGGTGATGGATCAAGCCCTGATCTCTTGACTGGGTAGGAGTATTCTGCATCATTCAGAAACTCTGTCCATCACCACCCCCTTTTCCAAAATCGATTTTGTCCACACTAAGTGTGGGAGGGTATACTCAGACGTGAGTCCTTGCTCATTTCACCATCAGGATTCAAGCAAGCCGGGCCGACGACGGCTGAAATGCCAGAAACCGGTCCCCGGAAGCTTGTTTCCTTCCCAGTATAAGAATTGGCTTGGTAGTTTGGTTTGCCCTGTTCCCATCATGCACTGGGACAGGAACAGACTAATTTGCATGTAGCCAGGTTCTGAGCAGGGATGGTGCAGTGAGCTAAAAAACGGTGATGGATCCAGCCCTGATCTCTTGACTGGCTAGGAGTATTCTGCATCATTCAGAAACTCTGTCCATCACCACCCCCTTTTCCAAAATCGATTTTGTCCACACTAAGTGTGGGAGGGTATACTCAGACGTGAGTCCCTTGCTCATTGCACCATCAGGATTCAAGCAAGCCGGGCCGACGACGGCTGAAATGCCAGAAACCGGTCCCCGGAAGCTTGTTTCCTTCCCAGTATAAGAATTGGCTTGGTAGTTTGGTTTGCCCTGTTCCCATCATGCACTGGGACAGGAACAGACTAATTTGCATGTAGCCAGGTTCTGAGCTGGGATGGTGCAGTGAGCTAAAAAACGGTGATGGATCAAGCCCTGATCTCTTGACTGGGTAGGAGTATTCTGCATCATTCAGAAACTCTGTCCATCACCACCCCCTTTTCCAAAATCGATTTTGTCCACACTAAGTGTGGGAGGGTATACTCAGACGTGAGTCCCTTGCTCATTGCACCATCAGATTTCAAGCAAGCCGGGCCGACGACGGCTGAAATGCCAGAAACCGGTCCCCGGAAGCTTGTTTCCTTCCCAGTATAAGAATTGGCTTGGTAGTTTGGTTTGCCCTGTTCCCATCATGCACTGGGACAGGAACAGACTAATTTGCATGTAGCCAGGTTCCTAGCTGGGATGGTGCAGTGAGCTAAAAAACGGTGATGGATCAAGCCCTGATCTCTTGACTGGGTAGGAGTATTCTGCATCATTCAGAAACTCTGACCATCACCACCCCCTTTTCCAAAATCGATTTTGTCCACACTAAGTGTGGGAGGGTATACTCAGACGTGAGTCCCTTGCTCATTGCACCATCAGGATTCAAGCAAGCCGGGCCGACGACGGCTAAAATGCCAGAAACCGGTCCCAGGAAGCTTGTTTCCTTCCCAGTATAAGAATTGGCTTGGTAGTTTGGTTTGCCCTGTTCCCATCATGCACTGGGACAGGAACAGACTAATTTGCATGTTGCCAGGTTCTGAGCTGGGATGGTGCAGTGAGCTAAACAACGGTGATGGATCATGCCCTGATCTCTTGACTGGCTAGGAGTATTCTGCATCATTCAGAAACTCTGTCCATCACCACCCCCTTTTCCAAAATCGATTTTGTCCACACTAAGTGTGGGAGGGTATACTCAGACGTGAGTCCCTTGCTCATTGGACCATCAGGATTCAAGCAAGCCGGCCGACGACGGCTGAAATGCCAGAAACCGGTCCCCGGAAGCTTGTTTCCTTCCCAGTATAAGAATTGGCTTGGTAGTTTGGTTTGCCCTGTTCCCATCATGCACTGGGACAGGAACAGACTAATTTGCATGTAGCCAGGTTCTGAGCTGGGATGGTGCAGTGAGCTAAAAAACGGTGATGGATCAAGCCCTGATCTCTTGACTGGGTAGGAGTATTCTGCATCATTCAGAAACTCTGTCCATCACCACCTCCTTTTCCAAAATCGATTCTAGGAGAGGAACCTCGCCAGGAGGCCTCTCACCCTTGCTCGGCCAGCCCTAAGATCCCCTTTCCAACATTAGTGGCAGGCGGCGGGATCCGAGCCGACGCAGATCGTACAGAGAGTAACTCGCCCCACTACGAACAGAAGCACACGGCAACCAGGACGACTAAAGAAACCGGACCAACCGCAGAGTTCCAGATGGAACGACTAGAAGATTATAGCCACAAAGAATTGAAGCAATTCTGCAAAGACTTGGGTATCGCTACCACAGGACTAAGCACCAAAGACGATCTCAAGCAGGCTCTGCAGACCTGGGTGGAGACAGGAGCGTCGCCACCCCAAAACGAAGACATCGCAGTCACGATCTGCACCCCGAGAACACCGCAACCCCAGCGGAGGAGAGAAACACGGACGTCTCCCACGAGAATGCCCGAGAACGAGAAAGGATCCGGCTCCACGAATTAGACCTGGCTAGACTCCGCTTAGATGGGGAACTGCAACTGGCTGAAAAAAAGATAGCCCTTGAGCAACTACGACTACAGGGAGACCTGGAAGAGAAAAGAAGACAGAGAGAGTTGGAGGAGAAGAAGCTCGCGTACGAGCACGAGCGTGGTTTAAAAGAACTGGAGATTAAGGCGAAAAACGGGGACACTGGCGTCTCCGGTGCCGGAGCCCCCCTCCCTCTACCGACACCAAGGTCCACATCCCCAAAGACGTCGTCCGAGAGTACTATAAAAACGACGACATCCAGCAATGGTTTACGGCCTACGAGGTAGCCATGACCTCACACCGAGTACCACAAAAAGACTGGGGTGCCGGGTTGTGGGGGAGGTTCGTCAATGAGGGGAGAGATGCCCTGCTACAGCTCCCCGATGCCGAGATGACCTCCTACGAACACATGAAAGCCGCCCTCCTCACTCGCTATGGGCTCACCCCCGAGATGTACCAGCAGCGATTCCGAGACTGCAAGAGGATCCCCGGTACCACCTGGGTGGAATATGTGAACTTCTATAGTAGAGCCTTAGAGGGGTGGATCAAGGGCAGCCAAATCACCACCTACGAACAGTTGTTCAACCTCATTGCATGGGAACACCTCTCCAACAACTGTTTCATCAAACTCAGGCAGCATCTCCTCGACAGTAAACTGACCGAGCCACGTAAACTCGCCATCGAAGCTGATCGATGGGAGAGCACCCGGGTCCCCCGGAACTGGATGGGAGACCAAGGCCGAGCTCACCAGCGATCCCACCATCAGCGAGGCGGAGGAGGAGGAGGCCAGGGCCGGGGCAGGGACACCACCACGGTGCCCCCCACCAACACTTCCCCTCCCCTGGCCGGAAGAGGAGCCCCCCCTGCACGGCCGGGGCCCCGCTCGAACATTATCTGCCACAAATGCCAGCGACCCGGTCATTACGCCAATGACCCCAACTGTCCCAGAAACCAACCATCCAACCCCACAGGTCCGCAAAACCGCCAGATCGCAGGGGGAAGAAGAAGCAGAAGACTATGAACAAAACCAGACCGAGTGGGAGCCCGCAGCCATGTCCCTGGTTTGTCTGGGCGAAAGAGACATGGTCCCCCGGGCCCCGATCCCGGCCAACACCCAGAAGTACAGCCAGTGGGTCACCATTAATGGACAACGGGCCGAAGCCCTCCGCGACACGGGAGCCAGCGTGAAGGCCATCCGTTGCCACCTGGTGACCCCGGATCAAATTTTGCCCCATGTACTGTGCCCAGTACGGTCCGCGGATAATTCCGAGAGCCTGTGCCAGATGGCACGCGTCCCCTTTGAGTGGGGAGTTGTGTCAGGCATGCTGAGAGTGACTGTCCGAGACGATGCCCCCGTAGACTGCCTCCTCAGGAACGACCTCGAGAGCTCCCCCTGGGCTGACGTCGAGCGGAGGGAGCACCTGGGGATGCTTGGTCTCCCTGAATGGGTCTGTGCGACAACCCGATCCATGGCCGCCCGAGCCATCACCTCCACTGAAGAACCAGAGTGGCCCGAGCCTCCACCGCCGGTCGTCGCCGAAAACACTGACCCTGAACCCGGTCCACTGGGGCCCAACGGTGAAGAAGTTGCCCCGCTCAGCGACCTCCCGGAACTGGCCCAGTGGCATCAAGAGGATGGCCCCACTCGACAACATTTCCGTCAAGAACAAAAAACGTGTCCCTCCCTCGAGGGGCTCCGACAGCAAGCCGCAGCCCAGAGCACAGGGGATGCCTCGGGGGCCCACTGGGTCTATTGGGACAATGAGCTCCTTTACAGCGAGCAGAAGATTGCCGAGCTGGGGGCCAGCCGGGTGCTGGTAGTCCCCCTCCGATTCAGAGACTTCCTCTTGAACCTGGCACATGATGTGCCCCTCGCCGGGCACCTGGGGCAGGACAAAACTTACAGCCGCTTGGTGACCCACTTCTACTGGCCCAAGATGAGGAACGATGTGATCAACCACTGCCGAACTTGCCCCACCTGCCAAGCCAGCGGGAAGAGCGGCGGAAAACTAAAAGTCCCCCTGCAACCTTTTCCAGTCGTCAACACTCCCTTCGAGCGGGTGAGAATCGACATTGTGGGGCCCCTGGAGCCCCAGACATCACAAGGCCACCGGTTCATCCTCGTCCTGGTGGACCATGCCACCCGCTATCCCGAAGCCATACCTCTCCGGACCGTGACAGCTCCCGTGGTGGACCGGGCCCTGATGGGGATCTTCTCCCGGGTGGGCTTCCCCCGAGAAGTCGCCAGTGATCGGGGCACGAACTTCATCTCCCGATACATGAAGTCCCTATGGCAGCAATGCGGGGTCACGTACAAATTTACGACCCCCTACCACCCCCAAGGGAACGGACTGGTGGAACGCTTCAATCGCACCCTCAAGGGGATGATCATGGGCCTAGAAGGGCCCTTACAACGCCAATGGAACGTGTTGCTGCCCTGCCTCCTCTTCGCCTATCGGGAGGTCCCCCAGAAGTCCCTGGGATTCAGCCCCTTCGAACTATTGTACAGGCACCCTGTCCGGGGTCCCTTAAGCTTGGTCAAAGAAGGATGGGAGGTGACCGCCCAAAATGCTCCCCCCGATGTGTACCGGTACCTCCTGACCCTCCGGAACCAGACTCGGCGGTTCCGGGAACTTGCCAAGGCCAACCTCGAAGCCAGTCAAGAAGACATGAAACGTTGGTATGATCAAAACGCCTCGTCCATTGAGTTCGAGCCGGGACAACAGGTCTGGGTCATGTCCCCGGTTGAACCATGTGCCCTCCAGGACAAATGGACCGGGCCCTTCAAGGTGGTGGAGCGCAAGAGCCCCATCACCTACCTGGTGGACATGGAGTCTCCCAGGAACCCCCTCCGGGTCCTCCATGCCAACTGACTCAAGCCTCACTTTGTCCGCTCAGAACTTAGCCTCCTGATGGCTACCGACAGCGGGGCTGAAGAGGACTCCGAGCCCCTACCAGATCTCCTGAATACCCTAAAAAAAGACGGCTCCGTGGAAGGAGTCAACCTCTCTTCCACCCTGACCCCATAACAACGCCGAGATTGCCAAGAACTATTGAGACAATTTGCCGATCTATTCTCTCTGACCCCCGGGGTCACCCCATGGTGCCTCCACGATGTCGACACAGGAGATAGCCGCCTGTGCGACACCGGGCCTACTGAGTTCCCGATCAAGTGCGAGCCTGCATCCAGTCAGAAGTGCCCAATATGCTGGCTCTTGGGGTGGTCGAGCCCTCCGACAGTCCATGGGCCAGTCCTGTTGTCCTGGTCCCCAAGGCTGCCGCCCCTGGAGTCGCCCCCGAACTCAGGTTTTGTGTGGACTTCCGGGGTCTGAACGCCGTCACCCGAACAGACGCTCACCCCATCCCCCGGGCTGATGAACTGATCGACCGCCTGGGGGCGGCCCGGTACCTAAGCACCTTCGACCTAACCGCGGGCTACTGGCAAATCGGGCTCACCCCGGGCGCCCAGGAGAGATCCGCTTTCTCCATCCCGATGGCCATTACCACTTCAGGGTAATGCCCTTCGGAATGAAAAATGCCCCCGCCACGTTCCAGAGGCTGGTGAATAAGGTGCTGGCGGGGCTCGAGGAGTTCAGCGCCGCCTACCTGGATGATATCGCGGTATACAGCCTTAACTGGGCTGAACACCTCCAACACCTCCGGGAGGTCTTAGCCCGCCTCCGACTAGCCGGACTAACAATAAAAGCCAGCAAGTGCCAGATCGGCCAAAGTTCCGTGACCTACCTGGGGCATCAAGTGGGAAGTGGCCAGGTGGCCCCCCTCCAACCCAAGATCGACGCCATCATGGCCTGGGAGCCCCCGATCACCCAGACAGAGGTCCGAGCCTTCCTGGGGCTCACTGGGTATTACTGGCACTTCATATAAGACTATGGCAGTATTGTGGGGCCCCTCACGGAACTCACCTCCAAGAGACAACCCCCGAAGGTACACTGGACACCCGAGTGTCAGACCGCCTTTGAGACCGTCAAGACAGCGATGTGCACCGCCCCGTGCTCCAAGCCCCCGATTACAGCGGGGAATTCATAGTGCAAACAGATGCCTCCGATCACGGCGTCGGGGCAGTTCTCTCACAAATCAACACCGAAGGAATTGATCAGCCGGTGGCCTTCATTAGCCGACGCCTGCTGGCCCGAGAACAGCGCTGGAGCACCATTGAGCGGGAGGCCTTCGCCGTGGTGTGGGCCCTCAAGAAACTCCGGCCCTATCTCTTCGGCACCCACTTCCGGGTACAAACTGACCACCGACCTCTGCGGTGGCTGATGCAGATGCGAGGGGAGAATCCGAAGCTGTTGCGTTGGTCCATCTCCCTGCAAGGGATGGACTTCACTGTGGAGCATCGCCCAGGCAACGACCACGCCAACGCAGACGGCCTGTACCGCTTCTTCCGCCTCGGCGAGGAGAATACCCAAGAGGATGGGTGACTCTCCCTGCCTTCAGCTGGGGTGGACGTGTGTTGGACCCGGCCTCGTGGCGTGGTCCCACTCCACCCGCATGGCGGGTCCCAGACTACCTCGACCCCTGTTCCCCGGCCGAGAGCAGCACCATCCACCCTCCACGAGAGCCGCCCCTCCGGGCAGCCCCCAGCTCTCCCCCGTTGGAACTCGACAACCTCTCCTCAACACCCTCGGCTGGTCCGAACCCTATCCCGGACCACCATCTCAGGCCCAGACTCCATCTTGGGCCCTCCACGACCAGGGTACAAACTGACCACCGACCTCTGCAGTGGCTGATGCAGATGCGAGGGGAGAATCCGAAGCTGTTGCGTTGGTCCATCTCCCTGCAAGGGATGGACTTCACTGTGGAGCATCGCCCAGGCAATGACCAGGGCAACGCAGACGGCCTGTACCGCTTCTTCTGCCTCGGCGAGGAGAATACCCAAGAGGATGGGTGACTCTCCCTGCCTTCAGCTGGGGGGGACGTGTGTTGGACCCGGCCTCGTGGCGTGGTCCCACTCCACCCGCATGGCGGGTCCCAGACTACCTCGACCCCTGTTCCCCGGCCGAGAGCAGCACCATCCACCCTCCACGAGTGCCGCCCCTCCGGGCAGCCCCCAGCTCTCCCCCGTTGGAACTCGACAACCTCTCCTCAACACCCTCGGCTGGTCCGAACCCTATCCCGGACCACCATCTCAGGCCCAGACTCCATCTTGGGCCCTCCACGACCAGGCCTTGTGGCCTCGGCCCGACCCCAGCCGCAGACCCAGAGAAGCCCCGACATCGAGGCACCACGATCCGATCCGACCAGGGGGTAAAGAGACCACTTGACGGATCAATGGGGGAAAGAGTTTCGATGGTCCTCCAACCGTCCCCCGACGCCTGGTTTCGATCGCCCCCAGCCTCCCTGGGCGCTGGCTCCACCCCCCTGCTGGGTGTCTGGACACGCACAACCCGGCCCCTCCGACCTCCAAGTGCAAGGGTCCGGACATCAAAGGACGCCAGACCTATAACTGGGGCAGCTCCGGAGCAGGTCGGCAGTTGTATCCTGGAGTCGAGAGACACCGAGACGAACTCATCCGTGTGGAACCTGTAACCACCTTGGAGCCCTGCTGGCGCTGCAGCGGCCCATCTTTGTGAAACCATCTCTGGAGCCCTGCTGGCGCTGCCGCGGCCCATCTTCGTGAAACCATCTCTGGAGCCCTGCTGGCGCTGCTGCGGCCCATCTTCGTGAAACCATCTCTGGAGCCCTGCTGGCACTGCCGCGGCCCATCTTCGTAAAACCATCTCTGGAGCCCTGCTGGCGCTGCCGCGGCCCATCTTCGTGAACCCATCTCCGGAGCCCTGCTGGCGCTGCCTCGGCCCATCTTACACGAGAGCCGCCCCTCCGGGCCGCCACCAGCTCTCCCCCGTTGGAACTCGGCAAACCCTCCTCAACACCCTCGGCTGGTCCGAACCCTATCCCGGACCACCATCTCAAACCCAGAGTCCATCTTGGACCCTCCACGACCAGGCCTTGTGGCCTCAGCCTGACCCCAGCCGCAGACCCAGCGAAGCCCCGACATCGAGGCACCACGATCCGACCAGGGGGTAACGAGGCCACTTGACGGATCAATGGGGGAAAGAGTTTCGATGGTCCTCCAACCGTCCCCCGACGCCTGGTTTCGATCACCCCCAGCCTACCTGGGCGCTGGCTCCACCCCCCTGCTGGGTGTCTGGACACGCACATCCCGGCCCCTCCGACATCAAAGGACGCCAGACCTATAACTGGGGCAGCTCCGGAGCAGGTCGGCAGTTGTATCCTGGAGTCGAGAGACACCGAGACGAACTCATCCGTGTGGAACCTGTAACCACCTTGGAGCCCTGCTGGCGCTGCAGCGGCCCATCTTTGTGAAACCATCTTTGGAGCCCTGCTGGCGCTGCCGCGGCCCATCTTCGTGAACCCATCTCTGGAGCCCTGCTGGCGCTGCCGCGGCCCATACCGAAGAACCCCCCAGCTCGAGGATTGAGAGCTGAGCGCAGGGTATCCCTGTACCAGGCTGGTACCTAGACTGTCCCGCTACCCCCTTCCCTCAGAACCTAATCTTGAACGGATCCCTGGCTCCAGTTATCCCTGTATCATCACGATAACCTGCCTTGATTATTGATAAAAACATTGAGAACCTATCTTTGTGTGGTGTCCATCTGTAGAGGGGTGATTGCTCGTCTGTACGATCCTAGGGGAGGAACCTCGCCAGAAGGCCTCTCGACCTCGCTCGGCCAGCCCTAAGATCCCCTTTCCAACACTGCCCTTTGATGCTCACTTTCCCTCCGTGTCCCTTCGAGTCAAACCGACATTCTCTGTGCCTCTTGAATGACTTTGTGTTTGTGCTGCACTAAATAGGCCCTGCTGGAATGTGTCACTGTTACCGGGCAGTGGTTGCCTGTCAGATGTCAATATGCTTAGCTTTTCCCACCCTGGACTCAGAGGTCACGCGATTGAAACTGAGCTCCGGTGGACGCTTCTGTTGGGAGGCCGGGAGCTGAGCGTAGTGACTTGGGTTGTGGCGCGGGGGCCAGCACTGAACCAGTATTGCATCGGGCTGGTCTGCAACGTCCCTGCGCCATGCAGTGGGAATAGATACTGTCATCACGCCCCGCCACTTTCAAATGTCACCAGCCGCGACTGGTAGCAAATGTTAATAGAATAACAATTTCATTCTCAAGCATAGATGTTATTTTCTACCATACTTGTTAGACGGACATGGAGGGTCGGCCGAGGATAGAGGGAGAGGTCTCCGGGGAGAGCCGTCTCCAGCGATCGTACAGACAAGTAACTTCCCCCCCACAGACGTACACCACACAAGGATAAGGTTCAACGTTACTTTATAAGCGATTCTTTAAGTACGGTGGAATGGTACAAGGAGGTCTGGACTCAGGGGTCCCCTCTATTCTAGTCTCTTGGTTGGGTAAGGGGGTAGCGGGACAGTCTTGTTACCAATTGGTTAGATGAAATAGCTCTCAATCCTCGAGCTCGGCGTTCTAGATGTTCGGGCCGCGGCCGAGCCAGCAGGTCCCGAGATGTTTGAAGGCGACGGTCCGCGGCCACGCCAGCAGGTCCCGACGACGATGAAGGTTTCAGAAAGTTGCGGCAGCGCCAGCAGGCAGGACGGTAGTTCGCAAGGCAGGGCTACGGCAGCGCCAGTAGTCCGTCAAGGATGAGTTCTTCACTGCGTCTCTCGACTCCAGGATACAACTGCCCTCCTGCTCTGGAGCTGCCCCAGTTATAGGTCTGGCGCCCTCTGATGTCCGGACCCTCGCACTTGGGGGTCGGAAGGTCCGGGATGTGGGAGTCCAGACACCCAGCAGGGGGGTGGAGCCAGCGCCTGGGGGAGCTGGGGTTGATCGGCCCTTGGCGGGGGATAGCCATCGACACCTCTTTCTCCCATTGACCTGCCAAGTAGTCCGCTCACCTCCTGGGTGGATGGTGGTGCCGGGATGTCGGGGCCTGGCCAGGCCCAGGGTTAGGGTCGATCGGAGGCCACGCGGCCTCGTGGTGCTGTGTCCAAGATGGCGCCCAGGTCGGGCGAGCAGGCCGGTAGGAGATCGGGCCCACGAGGTCGAGATGTTCGGAGGCAGGGGTCCCAGAGGGGACGGAAAACGGGTAGTGGTGGCGGGTAACACTTGGGGAACCGGGCTCGGGCCTGGTCGTGCGGGGAGGGAGCGAGCCCTTCATGTGGCCTGTCCAACATGCGTCCCCCCCAGCTGAAGGCGGGGAGAGTCATCCATCCTCTTGGGGACTCTCCTCGTCGAGGCGGAAAAAGCGTGACAGGCCATCTGCGTTGGCGTGGTCTTGCCCAGGTCGATGTTCCACAGTGAAGTCCATCCCCTGCAGGGAGATGGACCAACGTAGTAGTTTCGGGTTTTCCCCCCGCATCTGCATTAGCCACTGCAGGGGCCGATGATCGGTCTGTACCCGGAAGTGGGTGCCGAAGAGGTAGGGCCGGAGCTTTTTGAGGGCCCATACCACGGCGAAGGCCTCCCTCTCGATGGTGCTCCAGCGTTGTTCTCGGGCCAGGAGTCGCCGGCTGATAAAAGCCACTGGCTGGTCAAGTCCTTCGGTGTTCAACTGGGAAAGGACTGCCCCAATGCCATGGTCGGAGGCATCCGTCTGGACGATAAATTCCCGACTGTAGTCGGGGGCCTGGAGTACCGGGGCGGAGCACATGGCGGCCTTCAGCTTCTCGAAAGCCGCTTGACAGTCTGGGGTCCAGTTGACCTACTTTGGGTGGTTTTTGGATGTGAGTTCCGTGAGGGGCCCCACAATACTGCCATAGTCTCTCACGAACCGCCGGTAGTAGCCTGTGAGTCCCAAAAGGGCGCGTACCTCGGTCTGGGTGATGGGGGGCTGCCAAGATTGGATGGCAGCGATCTTGAGTTGCAGAGGGGCCACCAGACCGCTTCCCACCTGGTGTCCGAGATAGGTCACGGACCCCTGGCCAATTTGGCATTTGCTGGCCTTGATCGTGAGGCCGGCTCGTTGAAGGGCCTGTAGCACCTCCCGGAGGTGGTGGAGGTGGTCGGACCAGTGGTGGCTGTATACAGCGATATCGTCCAGGTAGGCGGCGCTGAATTCTTCAAGCCCCGTCAGGACCTGATTAACTAGCCGCTGAAACGTTGCTGGGGCATTCTTCATGCCGAATGGCATGACCTTGAAGTGATAGTGTCCATCAGGAGTGGAAAAGGCAGATCGTTCTTGGGCCCGGGGTGTGAGGCCGATCTGCCAGTAGCCCGCCGTCAGGTCGAAGATACTGAGGTAGCGGGCAGCTCCCATGCGGTCGATTAGTTCATCTGCCCGGGGAATGGGATGTGCGTCTGTTCTGGTGACCGCATTCAAGCCCCGGTAGTTGACGCAGAACCGGAGTTCTGGGGTGGCGCCGGGGGCGGCCGCTTTGGGGACCAGTACTACTGGGCTGGCCCAGGGGCTGTCGGAGGGCTCGATGACCCCGAGCGTGAGCATCCGGGCCACCTCCTCTTGGATACAGGCCCGTACCCGATCTGGTACGCGGTAGGCCCGGTGGCGGATAGGGGGACTGTCCCCAGTGTCCACGTCGTGTACGCACCAGGGGGTGACCCATGGGGTGAGGGAGAACAGGCTGGCGAACTGTAGCAGGAGGTCTTGGCATCCCTGGCGTTGTTCCAGGGTGAGGGCCTCCGAGAGTCGGACCCCATCCACGGAGCCGTCCTTCTCCCGAGTCCGTAGGAGGTCAGGGAGGGGTTCGGAGTCCTCCTCGGCTCCATTGTCTGTTGCCATCAGGAGGCTGAGTTCTGAGCGCACAAAATTGGGTTTCAGTCTATTAGCGTGGAGAACCCGGAGAGGGTTCCGTGAAGATTCCATATCGATGAGATAGGTGACAGGGCCCTTGCGCTCGATCACTTTGAAGGGCCCCGTCCATTTGTCTTGCAGGGCGCATGGTTCGGTGGGGGACATTACCCATACTTGTTGGCCGGGTTCAAATTCGATGGAGGAGGCATTTTGGTCGTACCACCTTTTCATGTCCTCCTGACTGGCCTCCAAGTTTGCCTTTGCCATCTCTCTGAATCGTCGGGTCTGGTTGCGGAGAGTTAGGAGGTACTTGAAAACATCGGGAGGGTTCTTCAGAGGGGGCATTTCCCAGCCTTCTTTGACTAGGCTGAGCGGCCCTCGTACCGGGTGTCCATACAAGAGTTCAAACGGGCTGAAGCCGAGGGACTTCTGGGGGACTTCTCGGTAGGCAAAGAGAAGGCACGGTAGTAGCACATCCCATTGGCGACGGAGGGGCTCTTCCAACCCCCCAATCATCCCTTTGAGCGTGCGGTTGAACCGCTCAACGAGTCTGTTTCCTTGAGGGTGATAGGGGGTCGTGAATCGGTAGGTGACCCCACACTGTTGCCAGAGGGACTTCATGTATTTTGAAATAAAGTTTGTGCCCCGGTCACTGACGACTTCTCGGGGGAAGCCCACACGGGAGAAGATCCCCATCAGGGCCCGGCCGACTACCGGAGCTGTCACAGTTCGCAGGGGAACAGCCTCAGGGTAGCGGGTGGCGTGGTCCACCAGTACCAGGATGAACCGATGTCCTTGTGCTGTACGGGGGTCGAGGGGCCCCACAATGTCTATCCCCACCCTCTCGAACGGGGTGGTGATCACTGGAAATGGTTGCAGGGGGGCTTTCAGCTTGCGGCCGCTCTTCCCACTGGCTTGGCACGTGGGGCAAGACCGGCAGTGCTGGAGTACATCGATCCTCATTTTAGGCCAGAAAAAGTGGGTCACCAGGCGACTGTAGGTTTTATCTTGACCCAGGTGGCCAGCCAGGGGGACATCGTGGGCCAGGTTCAGCAAGAAGTCTCTAAAGCGGAGGGGCACCACTAGCACTCGACTGGCCCCTAACTCCGCGATTCTCTGTTCGCTGTACAACAGGTCATTGTCCCAATAGACCCAATGTGTCCCGGAAGTATCCCCTGCGCTCTGAGCGAGGGCTTGTTGGCGGAGTCCCTCGAGGGAGGGACAGGTCTTCTGTTCTTGGCGAAACTGTTCCTGGGTGGGCCCCCCCTCCTGATGCCACTGATCCAGGCCGGAAAGGTCCTGAGGCTGAACGGGCCCCTCGGGAGTTTGTTCTGGGGGGACGGCACGGTCGGCGTCTTCAACTGGAGCAACCGGGGGAGGAGGTGCCGGCCACTCAGGTTCTTCGGGTCGGAGGATGGCACGAGCGGCCATGGACCGGGTGGTGACGCACGCCCAGTCCGGGATGCCCAACATCCCCAGGTGCTCTCTCCTTTCTACGGCGGCCCACGGGGAGCTTTCAAGGTCATTCCCCAGGAGACAGTCTACGGGGGCTTCATCTCGGACCGTTACTTTCAACATGCCGGAGACTCCTCCCCACTCGAAGGGGACGCAAGCCATCCGACATAGACTCTCCGAATTGTCGGCTGAACGGACAGGGCAGAGAATGTTCGGCAGGATCTGTTCTGGGGTTACCAGGTGACAGCGGACGGCTGTTACACTGGCCCCGGTGTCACGTAGGGCTTCGGCCGGGCGTCCATTAATGCTCACCCATTGACTGTACTTCCGGGTGTTGGCGGGCAGGGGGACCCGCGGGACCATGTCTCTTCCCCCTAAGCATGCTAGAGCCATGGCGGCTGGCTCCCATTCTTGGTGTTCTTGCTCATATTCTTCATGTTCCTCGGAGATTTGTTCTTCCCCCAGGGCGGCGGCAGCCATCTGGCGGGGCCTCGGAGTCTGGCTCTGTGGACAATTTGGGTCGTTTGCGTAGTGGCCGACTCGCTGGCATCGGTGACACGTGACATTGGCTCTGTATCCCGGCCGCGCCGGGGTGTTGCCCCGGTTGGCCGGGGGTGGGGTGCTGGTAGCGGGGGCGGCCGGAGTGTTGTCCTTTCCTCGTCCTTGGCCCCCTCCTCCTCCTCGGGGACGGTGCTGACCGTGGTGGTTCCGGTTCTGCTCATAGGACCCATTCCGGCCCACTCGGGTGATTTCCCACCGGTCAGCCTCGGCGGCGAGCTGCCGTGGATCAGTCAATTTGCTGTCGAGGAGGTGCTGCCTGAGCTCGATGAAGCAGTTGTTTGACAGATGCTCCCATACCATGAGATTGAAGAGTTGTTCGTAGGTCGTTACGTTGCTTCCCTTGATCCAACCCTCGAAGGCTCGGCTGAAATAGTTCACGTATTCCACCCACGTTGTACCCGGGATCCGGGTGCAGTCTCGGAACCTCTGGCGGTACATTTCGGGTGTGAGCCCATAGCGGGTGAGGAGGGCAGCTTTCATGTGGTCATAGGATGTCATCAGATGGTCTGGGAGCTGTAGCAGGGCATCGCGGCCCTCATTGAGGAACCTCCCCCATAGTCCGGCTCCCCAGTCGCTTCGATCGATCCGGTGGGAGGTCATCGCGATCTCGTAGGCCTTGAACCATTGCTGGATGTCGTCCTCTCGAAAATATTCTCGAACGACATCCTTGGGGATGTGTACCTTTTTCTCTGTTGCCCCTGGGGTGCGAGGTTGCTCGGGCACCCCTAATTCTTGGTTCTGCTTGCGTAAGTCTATCTCAGCTAGTTTGCGCTCATGTTCATACGCCAGTCTCTTTTCCTCGAGCTCTCTTTGTCTCTGCTTCTCTTCCCGTTCTTCTCGGAGCCGCAGATGTTCTAGGTTTAGTTTCTGTTCGGCTAACTTGAGTTCACCATCCATTTTGAGCCGGGCCATTTCTAGTTCATGTAGTCGGGTTTTTTCTCGTTCTTGGATCTCATCTTGCGAGAGACCCGTTCTTTGTTCCTCAGAAGCCGTGGAGTTTTTCTCTGCTGCTGCGACATTTTGGTCCGGGGGTCTGACGGCCCCGGTTTCTGCCCAGGACTCAAGGGCGCGCTTGAAATCGTCTTTAGTACTTAGACCGGTGGTAGCGATACCTAGTTCAATGCAGAATTGTTTCAACTCACGATGGCTATATTCTTCCAGTTTCTCCATCTGGAATTTCTCGGTGGATCCGCTTTCTTTGGTTGTCATGGTGATTTCGTCGTGGGGTGAGCTACTCTCTGTACGATTATGCGGTGATTCGGATCGCGCCGCTGGCCACCAATGTTAGACGGACCTGGAGGGTCGGCCGAGGATAGAGGGAGAGGTCTCCGGGGAGAGCCGTCTCCAGCGATCGTACAGACAAGTAACTTCCCCCCCACAGACGTACACCACACAAGGATAAGGTTCAACGTTACTTTATAAGCGATTCTTTAAGTACGGTGGAATGGTACAAGGAGGTCTGTACTCAGGGGTCCCCTCTATTCTAGTCTCTTGGTTGGGTAAGGGGGTAGCGGGACAGTCTTGTTACCAATTGGTTAGATGAAATAGCTCTCAATCCTCGAGCTCGGCGTTCTAGATGTTCGGGCCGCGGCCGAGCCAGCAGGTCCCGAGATGTTTGAAGGCGACGGTCCGCGGCGGAGCCAGCTGGTCCCGATGAAGGTAGTGGTTACAAACGGTCCGCGGCCATGCCAGCAGGTCCCGACGACGATGAAGGTTTCAGAAAGTTGCGGCAGCGCCAGCAGGCAGGACGGTAGTTCGCAAGGCAGGGCTACGGCAGCGCCAGCAGTCCGTCAAGGATGAGTTCTTCACTGCGTCTCTCGACTCCAGGATACAACTGCCCTCCTGCTCTGGAGCTGCCCCAGTTATAGGTCTGGCGCCCTCTGATATCCGGACCCTCGCACTTGGGGGTCGGAAGGTCCGGGATGTGGGAGTCCAGACACCCAGCAGGGGGGTGGAGCCAGCGCCTGGGGGAGCTGGGGTTGATCGGCCCTTGGCGGGGGATAGCCATCGACACCTCTTTCTCCCATTGACCTGCCAAGTAGTCCGCTCACCTCCTGGGTGGATGGTGGTGCCGGGATGTCGGGGCCTGGCCAGGCCCAGGGTTAGGGTCGATCGGAGGCCACGCGGCCTCGTGGTGCTGTGTCCAAGATGGCGCCCAGGTCGGGCGAGCAGGCCGGTAGGAGATCGGGCCCACGAGGTCGAGATGTTCGGAGGCAGGGGTCCCAGAGGGGACGGAAAACGGGTAGTGGTGGCGGGTAACACTTGGGGAACCGGGCTCGGGCCTGGTCGTGCGGGGAGGGAGCGAGCCCTTCATGTGGCCTGTCCAACAATACTTAACTTGCTAAACCTACTTACCTTACCTAAAGTATCATCCATGCCCATCCACCATACCAACAATACATAACCCAATCATAAGTACCTTACTACACCTTCCATACCTAGCCACCAAACCTAAACTGTGATACCTAACCTAGTCTAAGTATTTAAAGTACCTTAGGAAACTTAACATACCTATCTGTAGGAAAGTGGATTATTTTGTGGTGTGGTAATAATGTCAGAATCTCTATAAGGTCTAGTTAGGTTCTTTAACAAAAAAAAGCCATAGAAAACTGTGGCACAGAGCAGTCAGGCTGAGTCAATGGAACATGTGTAAAGCATTTAGGAGCACCAAAGCAACACACAAGTAAAAAAACACGCCACAAGATAAATCAAACTTCGATTTATTAAACATAGAGTGAATTGTTATCTTAAATTAAACACTAAAATGACAAAAGTCTACTGAAGGGATCTGGAAATATGATTTTTAAAGGGTAAGTACATTTTATCTTCCATTAAATCTTTGTAATCGGGGTCATGGTTCCTGAGCCGATGGTCTAGTACGACTACCAATCCTCTCCTGGACTGGCCACCAGGGGTCAGGAGCCAGTCACAGAGACCCCTAAGGTCCAGAGAGACAGTTACCTGTTGGGTCCAGCAGCCTCAGGGTCTCGCAGACGTTTCTCCTGGATCGCGGTTCCAACAAAGAAGGGGTTCTGATGCTGAGGAGGCCGAGGATGCTGAGAAGATGCAGAGGATGCTGGACCTGTGAAAGAGATGTTCATTGGGCCGCCCTGGGCTCCACAAACTTCAAAGGGTAATTGCCTGCCTCAGGACTCTATCTCCCAGAATGCCGCAGTGGAGTCCAGTGCCGGACCAGTTGCCACTGTCACCTGGTCTATGGTTACAGGGGTTTTCAACGGCTGCTCACAGGTGAGTGTCTCTTCCTTGCATATTGGGAAGGGCAGGACCCGGTCTCCCACCAGGCAATGTGGCGTCCAGTTGATAGGTTAGGGTAGGATAGGATATATGTTTATAGAGCGCTCGATTTCCGTGGCGTCTTGGCGCTAGTGTATTGTTAGGACTAGAAGCATGTGCAGCCTCACCTCACTACAAGTACCAGAATGCATTGTCATAGAGAGGGATTGTGTGCTGTCCCATACTGCTTAGGGGCTAACCATGTGACATGAGGGGAGGTTCATAAGCCTCTCCATGAAAGATGGCGTGCTTGGTTTTCCAAGCTGAACCCTCGATTGCTAGCCGTCATCCTCTCCTTGTCTGGAAATCCTGAAATACCTGTATACTGAAGCAGAGAATCCCGTATTTCCCGTGTCTGTGCCTCCGCCTTTGGAACGGCGCTATCTGCAATATCGGAGTTTCTCCCACGCTACCCAAACAAACAACCCAAGACATTTTTTTCTTCAATAAAACTTTATTGTACTCTGCAGCGCTGTTGCTGCCACATTGCCCCCAGTGATAATACAACCGCATGGATTACGAGAGTATTGGAGCCTCCCTATTTTGAAGCCATAACTCCTTGTTTCCTGAAAACGCGAAGACGCGTTTATTTCTTTCTCACAAAAGCGCTCCTGCCTCTTTCAGTGAAACGCGAGGACACGTTTATTTTGTTGCTTCCCTGAGGCGCTCATGTCTCTGTCTTGTTAGACGCAGGACGCGTCTTTTTTCTTTGCTCCTCATTTCATGAACATTAAGCGTTTCCCCCTTCTTTCTTGTTGAAACTATTGGGAAATAAAGACAGCATTTCAGTTCCTGACTTCTCAGCCTTCACTTGAGGAATCAAGGATTGAGTACATTATTCTTTGCACCCCTCACGCAGGGATTGAACTATTATACTGTCTTCCTCCTTGTTCTTTTATTTTGGAGACCACAAATCTACTGAGGAACACCTTCTGAAACCTTCTGAGTCACCAGGTCAGGTGAGTGTAGGATAGCACACAACCAGGGGCATGAAGTAAGTTTAAACTGTACACTGTTGCACATTATCTTACTATTGCTATATTGTGTTTGTTTATCTTTCCTTACTGAAGTGAGAGTAGCTGATATGGAACCTTCCTTGAGTTACTACACTAATCCTTTGGCGGACCTTTGATTTTGGTCTCTTCCTTTTCGTGAGATATTTACCTTCTCTATGGTATTCCTTTGAGACACTGAGAGGGTGATATCTTTAGGAAAGGAAGTGATAATATCTTTGCTCCTGAGGAGATTGGATTTCTGCCTGGAGATACTTCCACGCCTGACAGAAAACCAAGCCCACATTTCTTAAACACTCCTCCCGAGCGAAAGTCAGTCATGGACGAAAACACCCTGATGGGAGAGTCCGTAGAGAGCACGCTAAGAGAGTTAGCGACAGCAGTAGTGAATTTACAGACCAAATTAAAATTGGTCAAGAGTGAAAACCAACGACTCATGTCAGAGAACACTGTGTTAAGAACAGAGAGTAAAATGTCAGATGCACACCCTAAATACAAGCGTAGCTATATACACCCTGCTCACTTCCAGGTTCCTACTGTTAGTGCATCTCCTGAATCCTCCCAGATTCCTTCTTCCCCTGGTCCCTCCCAAACTCCTTCTACCCCTGTCAACGTTACAGTCATTACACCACCACAGACACCTCTTGCCATGCCGGAAAGGTTCAATGGAGATAGTCATAAATACAGTGTATTTATGAATCAATGTCATTTAATCTTTCTCCGTAAAGCCACCTCATTTCCTGACGATTCGGCCAAAATAGCTTTCATTATATTGTATTTGAGCGGTAACGCAGCCTCATGGGCTGTGCCCTTAGTAGAAAATGATGACCCTGTATTGTTCAACTTGGGTTTATTCAAAGAACGGATGCGAAGTTTATTTGCGAGACACTCATACATGCAGGCAAGTGACAACGAGTTGTTAAACTTAAAACAAGGATCTAAAGACTTGTTGACGTACATCACTAAGTTCAACAGGCTGGTTACTGAAACCCAATGGCCTGAGGAAAAACGAACCTCGCTGTTTTACAGGGGACTCAAAGACGACCTCAAAGACATTCTATCACAAATCGTAGATCCCCGGAAGAATGCTCAGCGTTTATGGATTTAGTAGTTAAATTGGATCATCGCTTAACAGAGCGTAAAGGAGAAAAGTCTAAAGGGGAGTACCCTAAACTCTTTTTCACCCGAGGTGAGAAAAGAGAACCCCGAGACACCAGTGAACCTATGCAAATAGGTGGAATATGTGGCCCTTTATAAACTGAAGAGAAGGAGAGACGTAGAAAGCTCAACCTTTGTCTCTACTGCGGAAAAGGAGGCCATTTTGCAAAGGAATGTCCTGTTAAACCAAAAGTTCCAGTAAAAGACACACAGGGTAGGAATGTGCGAACCATGCCGTCGGGAAACTGAGTGACTTGGGGAGTAGCGAGGTCGCTCTTCCAAGTCCCTCCGTCTTACAGACCTCACATTATCTGGGGAATACATGGGCCCCTATACCAAAACCCTTCTCAATCAATATAGTGTTCTTGTTACCTTCTCAACTGAGACATACCATGGCTATCCTTTTAGATTCTGGTGCCACAGGAAATTTTCTGGATATAACCTTGGCTAAAGCATTGGGTCTTGATTTATACCTAAGAAACATCCTGAAAAAGTCAGAGCGGTGGATGGGTCCGAGCTCTCTTCGGGCATGATATTGTACCACACCCCTGATATCATTCTGATGTGTGATAACGGCCATTCTGAAACCGTGTTCTTCGACCTCATAGACATGCCCACTTTCGGGGCCATTTTGGGGGTTCCCTAGCTCCAAAAACACAATCCCTTAATCGACTGGGTGGCTAGAACCATCACCTTACGTTCCCCTCACTGTTTGACCCATTGTTACAGGGACATAACACATTGGCATACGCCAGTATATTGTGCCTTAACCACGATTGATGGCGCCTCCTTACCGGAGGAGTACCAAAGGTTCTCTGCTGTATTTGACGAGGTAAAGGCAGTCGCCTTACCTCCCCACAGGACCTATGACTGTAGGATTGATTTGGTTCCTTTTGCTGATTTACCAGTGAGTCGCATATATGCGCTCACCGAGACCGAAACCAAGTATCTACATGACTATCTACAGGACATGCTAAAAAAGGGGTTTATCAGACATTCCACCTCACCTGTCTCTTCCCCTATCTTCTTTATTCCTAAACGGGAAGGAGGGCTTAGAGCCTGTTTGGACTACCGCGCCCTTAACAAGGTGACGGTAAAAAACAAGAACCCTCTTCCACTCATCTCTACCCTATTGGATCAGGTGAGGAAGGCCACCATATTTACCAAACTGGACTTAAGAGGGGCCTACCACCTGATCCGTATCAGGGATGGGGATGAGTGGAAGACGGCTTTTAGGACAAAATTCGGCCTGTATGAGTACTGCATAATGCCTTTTGGCTTATACAACGCTCCCGCAGCGTTTCAATTTTTTATTAATGAAATACTGAGGGAGTACTTGGATATGTTCGTCATCGTCTACATGTTATGTTATGTTATGTTATTAACTTTTATTCGGCGCACAGCTGCCCCAGCGAAGGGGCGTCCTGGCGCCAGATCAAGTACCACAACACAACAGGTCAGAGCTGAAAAGAAAGGAATCAATTAGCAGAGGCAAACAGGTGGGTTTTAATAGCGCGTCTAAAAAGAGTCAGGCTATTTAGGGAACGAATATGTACAGGAAGAGAATTCCATAGTCCAACCGCCAGAACACGAAAAGAGCGTCCTCCCATCCTACTCAGTCTGAACCTAGGCTTAATCGCCAGATGGTGAGATTCAGACCTGAGAGACCGCGTGGGGACATAAGGAGAGATAAGGCCCGCGAGGGCAGGAGGAGAGGAAAGCTTCAAGATCTTAAATGTCAGACAGAGAGCCTTAAATTTGATTCTCTGTCTGACCGGAAGCCAGTGAAGGGAGGTCAGGACAGTAGAGACAGAACACCGTCTCGGAAGGCCAACAATGGCCCGAGCAGCAGCGTTCTGCACCCTCTGAAGCCTAGTAGCCTCAGCCTGATTAACTCCTAGCAGCAAAGCACTCCCGTAGTCGAGCCGGGAAAGGATAGAGGCCTGAACCACCAGTTGCCGAGTGGGAGGGTCGAAGAATTTGAGGACAGGTCTCAGTCCTCGCAGAATACCAAAGCAGGTAGCTGCTGTCTTCTTTGTGTGGCTGGTATAAGAGAGGTTAGGATCCAGCCAAACCCCCAGATTTTTAACTTCGGCCGCTGGGATGGGGGACACCCCCAATTCGGGAGGCCACCACTGATCTCCCCATAGTTCCGCCTGCTTCCCTAAAATCAGGACTTTGGTTTTCTTAGCATTAAGCTGTAAGCAGTTACTGCGCATCCAGTTTGCCACAGCTATAAGTCTTGCGCGGAATCTGGGCGCAGTCACCTCAGGGTCCCCACTGAGTGTCACCGCCAGCTGCGTGTCGTCGGCGTACGATGTCATGGTAAGGCCACACTGCCTGACGACAGCAGCCAGCGGTTTCACATACAGGTTGAACAGTGTGGGGCTCAAAGCAGAGCCCTGAGGGACTCCCAGAGACTCCAGAGAGTGGAAAGAGGACTGGCCAGGTGGAATGGCTACTTTGAAAAACCGGTCCGAAAGGAAAGAGCGGAACCATTGAAGAGCCTTCCCCTCAAAACCCACTTCCTCCAAGCGCCGCAACAAAATGTCATGAGACACCGTGTCGAACGCGGCGCTCAGGTCTAACAATAGGAGCGCCGCTGTCTGCCCCGCGTCCAGCACAGAACGCAAATGCTCGGTCATAAAGAGCAAAGCTGTTTCAGTGCTGTGTTGTGCGCGAAACCCATTTTGACTCTCGTCAAGGATATTATTACGAGAGAGGTGGGCAGACAAGATGGAGTTCACGTGTGCCTCAGTGACCTTGACGGTCCAAGGCAGGAGGGAGATGGGCCGGTAGTTCTCGGGGAGCAAGGGGTCTAAGTTGGGTTTCTTCAAAATAGGGCTGACTACAGCTTGCTTCCAGGAGGAAGGAACCACGCCCTCACTGAGAAAGAGATTGATCAAGTCCAGTATGGGCTCACGACAGAGGAGCGGGAGAAGAGTAAAGAACTCCGGCTTCAGCGGGTCTAAGGGAGAGCCAGATTTAATTTTGCGGCTCAGAGTGTCAAATGCCTCATTAGACATGGCAGGCAAGTAAGGCAGAGTTTCGGAAACTGAAGCCTTCACATCACTAGGAGCATCCCCGGGAGTAGATGGTATAAATCCTCGGTAGATTGCCTGCACCTTCTCCACGAAAAAGGATGCCAAACTTTCGCAGTGAGAGTCCGTGCAGATTTCTAGCGAGGTGGCCCGTTTCCGCATCAGGTCTTTGAGTACCTTGAAGATTAATTTGGAAGGGTTAGGGATGTTGGAAAATTCAGCTGCATAATAAGCAGACCGGGTTTGGCAGATAGCTCTGTGGTAGATCTTAAGCTGGGCAAAGTACAGCGATTTTAACGTGGGGTCAAAGGATTTCCTCCAGGCCCTCTCAGCTTGCCGGCAGGTTCTCTTGAGCTCGACATAGACGACATACTGATCTACTCGCAGAATGAAGCTGACCACGTGGAACATGTAAGAACTATACTAAGTAAACTGCAAGAACATCATCTTTTTGCTAAGTTAGATAAATGTATCTTCCATACACGTAGTGTAGCGTTCTTAGGATTTATCATCTCGCCCGCTGGTATTCACATGGATCCAGCCAAGGTATCTGCCATTGTAGAGTGGACCAGTCCTACCACTGTCAAAGAAGTCCAGTCATTTCTGGGGTTCGCAAATTTTTATAGGAGATTTATCAGCCATTTCTCAGACCTCATTTCTCCTATAACACAACTATTAAAGAAGGGCGTCGAATTCAGGTGGGATACCACAGCTGAGAAAGCCTTTCATGCCCTAAAAAACAGTTTCCCTTCTGCTCCTGTAGTCATAGTATTTCTTTCTTCCAAAAGCGCTCATGTCTCTTTCAATAAAATGCGACGACGCGTTTATTTCTTTCTCACAAAAGCGCTCAATCCTCTTTCAGTGAAACGCGAGGACACGTTTATTTTGTTGCTTCCCTGAGGCGCTCATGTCTCTGTCTTGTTAGACGCAGGACGCGTCTTTTTTCTTTGCTCCTCATTTCATGAACATTAAACGCTAGGTCGCGTTGCTCCTTTGGTCTAGCCGTCTCAAAACGCGAGGAAGCGTTTCCCCCTTTCTTATTTGTTGAAACTATTGGGAATTAAAGAGAGCATTTCAGTTCCTGACTACTCAGCCTTCACTTGAGGAATCAAGGATTGAGTACATTATTCTTTGCACCCCTCACGCAGGGATTGAACTATTATACTGTCTTCCTCCTTGTTCTTTTATTTTGGAGACCACAAATATACTGAGGGACACCTTCTGAAACCTTCTGAGTTACCAGGTCAGGTGAGTGTAGGATAGCACACAACCAGGGGCATGAAGTAAGTTTAAACTGTACACTGTTGCACATTATCTTACTATTGCTGTATTGTTTGTTTATCTTTCCTTACTGAAGTGAGAGTAGCTGATCTGGAATCTTCCCTGAGTTACTACACTATTCCTTTGGCGGACCTTTGATTTTGGTCTCTTCCTTTTCGTGAGATATTTACCTTCTCTATGGTATTCCTTTGAGACACTGTAAGGGTGATATCTTTAGGAAAGGGAGTGATAATGTCTTCGCTCCTGAGAAGATTGTATTTTTGTCCGGAGATACTTCCACGCCCGACATGTATGTAGAAAGGAAATACGGCCGGTGTTTCCGGAGGACTATGTGGAAGTGAAGAGCCATGTTTTCAAGTCCTTCCTAAAGAGCTGCCGATTAGACATAAATTTCATAGCCATAGGCATTTTGTTCCATATCTTTGCCGCACAGTTCGTTATAGTTCTGCCACCCCATCTTGCCCGTCTTATCTTAGTAGTCTTAATAAGGCTCAAATTAGCAGATCTGAGGGCAAGTGAGGGGGCATAAGGTCAGAACATTCTTAGGCACCACCACCACAAAGTGCTTTGTGCACCAGGCATAAGGGCTTGAATTCCATCCGCTGCTGGATAGGAAGCCACTGTAGTGACTTGAATCCTGCCGAGGTTGGTTGTCCTTTGGGTATGTTTAGGAGTAACCTTGCTGCAGCATTCTGTAAGTACTGCAGTTTTCTCATATGGAACTTATCAATGCCCAAAAAAGGGCATTGCAATAGTCCAGTTTAGACAAGGAAGAGTACCACCACCACTGTCTTTTGCAATTCTTGTGAGATAAAAGGGAAGATTTTTCTCAAGGTTTTTAGTAAGAAGATGCAGTAGGACGTGGGACTGTTTACCTGGGCTGAAAAATTCAGTTGGACATCGAAGAAGACCCCGAGGTTCCGGACCTTGAGGATAGGACACGGGCATTCCCTGGCCTCCACCGGCCACCAGGAGTCATTCCACAGGTGCCGGCCAGGGCCAAACTCTATCACCTCCGTTTTGTCAGTGTTAATTTTCAGGAAGCTATGGTTTATCCAGGTCATGATCTCAGTGAGACAAGCATGAAACTTGGCAGATGTGGACTCAGGCTGGTGGTTAATAGAGATAACAAGCTGGGAGTCATCCGCATATGAGACCAGGGCAAATCCATGCCTCCTGATCAGTCTGGCCAACGGAGTGACGTAGATGTTAAACATTGTCGGGGATAAGGCCGATCCCTGTGGGACCCCACATAGAAGATGGAAACTATCCGATTGCAGACCATCCCAGTGCAGCCTCTGCTCCCTAGCCCCCAAAAAGAAAGAGAGGAGGGCCAGGGCAGTACCATCGACCCCCACATCCTTCAGCCGCTGCACTAACATCGTATGATTCACGGTGTCAAATGCAGCCAACACATCTAGGAGTACGAGGACCGCCCTGCTCCCCGTCCTCTATTCTGCGGATCGCTTCGGTTGCAGTGATCAGGGCTGATTCGGTAGAGTGACAAGACCGATAACCATGCTGTGTGGAGTCCAGTAGATTATTAGCATCTAGATAGTCTGTCAATACCTTATTTACTGATTTCTCCACTATTTTTGCTACTATCGGAGGGCCAGCAATTGGGCGATAGTTCTTTGGTTCGGTAGGGTCCAGGGTAGGCTTTTTAAAAATTGGCCTGATAGATACTTTTTTTCAGATTGCTGGGTGGTTACCCGATTCCAGAACTTAGTTTACAAGAGGGGTGAGCTTTCCACAGATCTTCCCAGCGGCCAAGTGCATAATGGCAGGAGGGCAAGGGTCTATGGGTGAGCCGGATTTTATAAAGAGGAGGAGTTTTAGTACCTCATCATTAGTGATTGTCTGAAAGCAGGATAGTCTGCAGTGGGTTAATCGAACCTCACCAGGCAGTTGACAATGCTTATCCTGAGTCTCCTGGGTGCTCAAAAGATCATTATAGATTACTTGCACCTTATTCTGAAAGTATGTGGCCAGTTTATTACACATGGCTTGGTTGGGTTTAAAAACTTTGTCCTGCTGCGGTTTAGTCAAAAGTTTGACAGATTTAAAAAGTTCCTTTGTGGAATTACCAGATTCTTCTAACTTAGTTGTAAAAATTACTTTTTTTGCGGCAGGAATTGCTTCCTTATACTGCTGGATAGCTAGATTATGGGTTATTTTCTTTTCAGTGCTATAGTCTTGTTTCCAAAGACGCTCAGCTCTCCTACAGTAGCCAGCCATTAAACTGGGAGGCTGCTTCGTTATTATCCTTCGCTAGCGCAGTGGGGAGGCGACCAAGGGCCAGCTCTAGGTCGTTGCCTAGAATTTTATTCCAACGTCGCATTTTTACCTTAGATGGCTTAATTTGAGTGCAGTGGTTAGGCTGCATGACCTTAATGTTAAAATGGACAGCTTTATGGTCTGTCCATGGGAGGGTTAATATTTTAGTCAGGTTAATATCAGAATTATTAGTAAAAATGCCATCCAGAGTATGGCCCACCAGATTGGTGGGTTCAGTTATTAGATTGGTTTAAGCTTAATGCTGCTAGGTTATCAAGCAGTCTGACAGTGTCCGAATTGTTTGATAATTCTAGATGATAGTTAAAATCACCCAGAATTCTGAGGGAGTGGGAGTCTGTATAGGACTCCAAAAGCGTCAAAAGTGCTTGGGAGAAACCGCTCTGGGCCCTGGTGGACGGTATATGAGTAACCTCTGAAAGGTCGAGAGATTATTTAATTTTATACAGAAGTGCAGCGCCTCCGCTGGTAGAACTGAGATTGCTTCCATCTGCACCTTTAGGTGATCTCGGTAAATAATGGCTTCATCCCCCTTCCCTTTGAGCTCTCACAAGTACAGGCTTCCTTCACATTTTGTGTCCCTGGTGCTGAATAGGGGGCTAGCCACCTAGCCCTTGAAGTCATTTCTTCTGTCCTGACACAAGAGGATCCTTTTCCACAAGGGGTATCTGCATTGAGAGCTCTCTTTGCGAGTCCCTCTGGTGCAGACCAGTTGGCGCTGCCTCTCCTTGCTGTGACAATGGAGCAGCCGGGCAGTCTTCTTTCAATTCTGGGCACTAGTGGAGTTCTTTTCCACGAGCGGGCACACAAGCTCAGTCTGCTTTGCCAGTTCCTTGAGTTCAGTAAGTGCAATCCTTCCTTGGTGCAGCCCCTCTTTGTTGGGTCCACAGAACAGCAGGGCCACCCTTCTGTCTTTTCAGCAGTGATCTCAGGACTGTGGGTCAGCGATGCCACTTTTATGCCATCTTCTTGTTTGTGGGAGGGGATGACTCATTAGCCATTGAGGCAATAGTTCTCACAAGGCTACCTTTCCCACTCTAATCACTTCATGAGGGTTTGGCACCTAATAATTCCTGGATACCCCTCTGAGGTACCGTGTTTTTAGGAACCCAGTGGTGCCAGGGGAAAACACCCGAAGACCTCTTGAGTTCTTCCTGTTCTGGACCACAGAAACACAGAGTCTTCTAGGTGATGTCAAGGATCTAGTTTTATTGGATGCAACCAAGTAACAAGCGTCCTAGAAGTACAACAGCACGGGTCGTAAATTCTCAGGAGACTGTTCGTTTTTACAGAACCAGCCTTGTCCTTTTATACAAAAATATTAGCTGCGGGCAAGAATTCTTTACTTTACAGTATGGTCATATACATATTTCCAAAACAATGAAAATAGCGAAGTCATGATGGCAAACCCACATTTCGTATGTCCAGTTCGTGATGGATTACCCAGCCAGGCCCAGAACTCCCATCAGATATCCATGAAACCCCAATAAAATCGGGCACCTCCTCATTGTAAAACTAGCCATAAAGAAGAAACAGGGACAGGTGTGTGTATGATAAGCGTGGTTTGTATGCAGTGAATGGTTTATGACATGTTGTGCCTTGATGTTAATCTGGCTCGGCCAGTGGGTTGGGGACTGCCCGAACAGGTTTTGGCTGGAGGCAGTGGAGGCAGCTCGCCCAGGTCAGAGAGGAGTCAGCAAAGGTGGACGTGTCCTTTCAGCTCGAATTCGGCCTGGGTCAATTGACTATGTAAGGGCAATCCACAAGATGGATGCCGCTCACAAAATGGAACCCGGGGGTTCAACACAGGAAGTGCGATTTAGGGGTGTTCGCGTCACTCAATCGTGACGCAAATGCACAGGCATAATGTCCAAGTCATTACCGGTCTGCCGATACCAAATTCGTCATGGTTGGATGATATTTTGTGACACGAGTGTCGGACCTCGATACCATATCATAGCAGGGTCCATAATTTTCAGAACCACAGACCCTCCTTTTGCCATTATATAGGCAATAACTCATGCTAATCTGAGTCCAAATCTGTATTCATGAAATCACGGAGATGCTGCTGTAGCATCATCCTGTTTCTCAGTTCGTCCCTGGACACAGGCTTCCTTACACATGATGTAGCACAGAGGCCACATATTGCAGGAGCGCACTGTACACACAGGCAGAACAAGAACAGAATGGCTAAGATCACTCCAATGAATATCAGAATTTTCCATCCCCAGGCAGATATCAGTTCCCAGAACCACCTCAGCAAGGACCAGTTCCCTTTTTCCACGTGAATCGAATCAGAGATCTTGTGCAGTTTGGAGATGGCCTGGTACACTGTCGGAGCATTATCAGGGATGAAAATACAGCAACTGGATTGGATCACTCTACATACCCCACTACGGTCTGCAAGTATGACATCTAGGGCAACCCTATTTTGAAGAGTCATAAGGCGGTCCGACTGGAGCTCTGCAGTCAGGTTGCTAAGGGCACCAGCCGTTTCAATCACGGCGGATTCAACTACCCTCGTCAGTTGGCGAATGTTCCTGCTGTTCACCATAGGCCCCCAAAACGGCAGAAAACCTTTTGTGAAATCTCCAAACTCCTGTTCCGCAGTGTCGTCTTTACTCACGACACCCCTAACTGTCCTTGTCCGGTGGTAATCTGCCTCGGCCGTGTAGGTGGGTGGCAGCAGAAACGAGATGAAACATGTGCCCGAGAAGTCAGGGGGCAACCATGTATACGCTCTATCGTGGCAGACGAAGTAGGTGCCTTTAGCTGCTAGGAATGAGGGGGGGGTCTGAGACGAGAAAACGTAAGTCTCAGTGCAGACACTCTTCCCCAACTGAGCTCCAGGGTTTTTGACATTTCCCTGCAGACATAGGTGACCTTGGTGGGGTACTATCCAGATTGGGGAGGATTTCTTTGATTTCTGACTCTCAGCCAAGGAAATTCCATATTGGGTTATATTCCATCTGCTGTAAGGCGTCAATTCATCTCTGGGAATCGTTTTATACGTGTTGACATCCCTACTCATGTTTCTAATTCCTGCCACTAGTGCCTTGTTGCTTGAGTTTTTCCTTGGGACATATGGTTCGAGGGCAAACAGGAACTTTGCTCGAAATGCCCACAGAGAACCATGGTAGCCAAATGGCAGGACAAAATATGGGATACCCTTATCTGTTGTGTGTGGCATAAGTCCACATACCCAACAATTCGTGGTGTTCACTACAGACTGGTGCTGGTGTAGGAGCTGAACAAATGAGTTATTTGCAAATTCTAATCTTCTGGCAGACTCATGTTTGGGTAGAGGGTGAAAGGAGTGTGGGGAAACAGTAGGAGGAGGTGTGGGCTGAGTGTTGTGTACGAATGGAACTCGAAAAATAAATAGAGCATAGCCAATCAAAAACATCATTATGCTACACAACATTAAAATGCATACTATTAAAAATTGTTTTCTTGCCATCACAGTTCATATTTTCCTTTCAAAGTTCGTAGATCTGGCAGGTCTCTCCATCCTTGGAAACTCCATCCTCTAAGTTGCTGCCCGCGGTGGGAGATTGATTCTGCCAAGGAGTGCTTCTGTTCAGTCCAGGGTAATTCCCTTAGACCAACCAGAACTGTCGACCTAACCGTCTCCAGCTGCACTCCCTGGACTGTGGCAACCGCGACCCTAGCAGCAGAACCGGATGGCGGTTCGAAAATCAAAAATGAGCAAGTTTCCTGGATGAGAGAGCTGCACAATCAAAAATAGTTCTTGGGGGGGAAAGGAAAACTTTATTAGTTCGTTTTTCTTGGCCTCAGATTATACTGTTGTTTTCCTGGTGTGGTGTGGTCTTCAAACAGGATTTCAGGTTCTGTAGTGTCCAACTGCATTGACGGTGGCACAAATCCTTGCAGAATATTGTCACTCTCCTTCTCTGTAGCAATTCCTTTCAAACGTGCATCACTGAAAGGTAAGAAGCGAGGGACAGTCTCGGTCTCTGAGTCAGCAATTCCCTCCTGGGCCCACCGGTCATAAGGGAGGGGTAACGGGACCCTTTTACAATGGGTGCCGTGCACCCAGTTCTTCTTGCCGTGGACACGTACTGCAGAGCGGGTAGCCAGCAACACCTGAAAGGGTCCGGACCAGCGAGGCTGCTCGTTCTTTGTTCGTTGAAAGTTTCACACCAGGACCCAGGCGTCAGGTTCAATTGCGTGGCCTGGATCATCAGACGCTGGCGCAGAGGAACTGTGGACCTGTTGGTGTAAAACACGCAATTTAGTTGTCAATTCGTGCAAATAGTCAAGCAGTACAGGGTGCTCTATCTCGCTGAGCTTCTTGGGCCTTGGTACTCCGCATATGTTGGCCGGGCGGCCAAACACGATTTCATGGGGGCTAAGTCCCAGTCTAGAATGGACAGTCATCCTGGTAGATAGGAGTGCCAAAGGCAGGGCGTCAGGCCATTTAAGACCTGTGCTGGCTTGAATCTTGTCTAATTTCAGTTTTAGAGTGCCATTGTAGCATTCTACTAATCCAGCTGATTTGGGGTGATTTGCGGCGCGAAACTTTTGGTGTATGCCTAGACTCTCACACACTCTCTTCATCACTCATCCCACGAATTCACTCCCATTATCACTCCAGACCATTCTAGGCATACCAAACCTGGGGAAGAATTCCTTGACAAGGGCTTTAGCTGTGGACAAGGCAGTATTGTCCTTAAGGGGGTACGCTTCCACCCACCTGGAGAAGGAACAAACAACAACAAGTACGTATTTCAGATTGTTGCACCTCTCCATGTGGATGAAGTCTAGCTGCAAAACCTCGAACGGATACGTTGGAGGCGCGAAATGACCAGCTGGAGTTGGGGTTCCCCTACCGGGATTGTACTTCAGACACACCATACAGTTCTTGACTACATTCTCTGCACATTTTGAGATGCCACTATTCTGCCATACTGGAGGCAACAACTTACAGATCCCTTTTACACTGATGTGAGCCATTCCATGAGCCATTGTCACCACTGCAAGCACATATGCATCGGGTAACAACCATCTCTGATGCTCTGACAATTCGACCCAACAACCATTCGCATCCAATCTTCCCTTGCTTTCTCTCCATTCATTCACCTCTTTCTCAGTGGCCTCGGATTGTATAGACTTCGCACTCTCAATTGTGTCTTCACACATACCCACATCACAAATCCATCTCGCGGGACCTGCAACATACATTCGACTCATCACGTTCCTTGCAGTCTCTTTCGCAACTTCGTCTGCAAATGCATTCCCACGACCAACATCATCTTGAATCTTTTTGTGTGCACTGCACTTTACAATCGCAACTTGTAGTGGCAATGTCAGTGACTCGAGAAGCTCATTTACTAGCTGACCATGTTGGATATTTGCGCCATGCGATGTCAAGAACCCACGTTCACGCCACAATCGCCCAAAACTGTGAGCCACGCCAAAGGCGTATTGGCTGTCTGTGTACACGTTCACTCGTTTTCCTTTTGCCAACACACATGCTCTTGTAAGTGCAATTAACTCAGCTGCTTGTGCAGAATTGTGTGGGATACGTGCAGTTTCTACAATCGTGTGCAACGTTGTCACAGCATATGCTGCAGTTGTATCACCATTTGGCAACTTGAAACATGAACCATCAACCCATAAAGCATCATTACATTCAGGAAGGGGAGTGTCCTGTAAGTCTATTCTCCCTTTTGTCTCTTCTTCTGTCCTAAAATAGCAATCATGTATTTCGACCTCATCTGTCTCTGCTGGAATGGGCAATAACGTGGCTGGGTTGAGTGTATCACACCTCTTTATGTGTATGTGACTAGCTAACAGTGTCAGCTCATGACTTGACAGTCGAGCACTAGTTAAGTGCTGTGTCCTTGTTCTGTTTAGCAAAATGTCTACTGCATGTGGGACCATAACGACTAGTGTGTTATTCATTACTAACCCAGCAGACTGTCGAATACAGACAGCTGCTGCAGCAGTGGCCCTCAAGCAACTTGGTAATGCCTTAGCTACGGGATCTAGAGTTGCTGAGAAGTAGGCGCATGGACGCTGTTTGTCCCCAAAACATTGTGTCAGGACTGATAATGCGCAACCTTCCTTCTCATGCACATATAATGTAAAAGGCTTACTGTAGTCGGGGGTACCCAACACAGGAGCCGAACACAACCCACCACGCAACTCGTGAAAGCTTCTCTGACAATCTTCAGACCATGGAATGGGTTTTGATGTATCCTTGCAAGTTAATGCCACCAAAGGTTTTGCCAACAATGAGAAATTTGGTATCCATTGCCTGCAATATGATGTAATGCCCAAGAACTCACGCACTTCTCTCTGTGTCCTTGGGACACCCAATTTTACAATTGCCTGTATTCTCTCTGGGGTCAGTCTCCTTTCCTCCTTCGATAAGATGTGACCTAAGTAGGTCACTTCTTGTCGACAAAATTGCAATTTTGAAAGAGAGACTTTGTGCTTCATGTCACATAAATGACGCAACAATGACAATGTGGCTTGCTTGCAAATCTCTTCAGTATCCGCAGCGACTAGCAAATCGTCTACATACTGAATAAGAGTCGCACCATTGGGCAGGACAATCGTGCCAAGTTGTGATTTCAGAGCTTGACTGAATATAGATGGACTTTCACAGTAGCCCTGAGGAGCGCTTTTGAAGCGGAAGCTTCGGCCTCCTAAATTGAAGCCAAAAATATCTCTGCTCTCCTCGGCAATCGGGATACTGAAGAAAGCATTCTTCAGGTCAATCACCGAGAACCAAGTGGCTGAAGCTGGAACCATTGTTAATAGCACAGTGATATCGGGAACAACTGGAAACTGTGGCACAACAATCTTGTTCACTTCTCTAAGATCAATCACGAATCTATAGACAGGTGGCTGTGAAGGATCAGTACGCTTTAAAACGGGCAAAACAGGACTGTTACAAACGTTGCCTGTTGTCTCTTCAATGACATCTTTCTCAATCAGGTCGTAAATGATAGCTAACAACTCTTTTTCACCTTCGCTAGAGATCTTGTATTGGGGAATACGTGGCAACCTAACATTGGCTTTCAATGTTATGACATATGGCGCTATTTCCAGAAGACCCACATCATTAGAACCAGTAGCCCAAAGTACATCCGGAAGACAAGACAATTCTGTTGGAATATTCTCTCTTGACAAACACATTGATGAAACCACTTTCTTACCTAGGGTAAGTTGTACTCCCGAAGAAGAACAGTACAGAGTCGCATATAATCTCTTTAACAGATCCAATCCCAACAAGTTTTCACCACAACCTGTTGTAAGAATGAGGGGTGCTTCTAATTCACATGGCCCAACAGAAAGTGACATAGGACTAGAAATCGGGTTCCTAACCGGGGCGCCAGAAAAACCTACTGAAACATTCATTTCGCCAGACAAAGGTGCGCCAGGAAGTTTTGAGTGCATAATAGAACTTTTTGTAGCACCAGTATCCAGCAGAAAGGGTTCTGACACGCCTGATGTAATCACCTCAACATAAGGTCCATTCTGATCTACTGGAACTGAAACAACTCCCTCTCTTTGTCCATGGCTGTCCTAGCAATTATTACCCTCATTATCGTTTTCTGCATAGTAGTCAATAGCATAGTACTGAGCTGTCCTAGAAGACGCATTATTCTGTTGATCAAAGCTGTTCATGGAATTTTGAGGCGGAAAAGAAGTAGCATTCTGGGGGAAATTTCCACGACCCCTACCCCTAGGAGCCTGTTGAACACCTCGCCCTCTTGCTCCAGAAACACCATTCAAACGTCGCGATAAAGCTGGACAACTATTCTTGAAATGACCCTCTTCCTTACAATACGCACACTGATTCGGACCATAGTGTAAACGCTGCTGAGAAGACTCATTTCTTTGCGAGTTTCTCGAATACTGCTGTGGTTGCTGATAATCTTGCTGATTATTATTACGAGGTGGATAAGCTTGCTGGAGAAGGACTTTAGTTTTCAAATCTTTAGTCTTTTTATCTGCCTTATCTAGCTGATCTTTGCGTTTATTTTCATAGTACTGGGCTGTGGCTAAAATCTGCGCGGACGTGGAAACAGCCCAAGCACTCTCTGAATCTTTCAATTTATTACACAGTATTGGAAGCAGATTATGTACAAACTTGTCAACAAACAATCTTTGGCCACCCTCAGTAGCCATATCCTGACCACTATGATCGACGAAAGTCTCTTCAAATCTCGTGAAAAAGTCAGACACATTCTCATCTTTCTTCTGCTTGCACGCAGACAACTTGTCCCAATTCACACGCAATTCAGGCATTAGAGTCTTCATATACGCGATAATCCTACCAGGAAGTTCAGCTACTAAAGGCTCAGGCTTAGAGCCACCAACTTGTCTAGCATCAGCAGTAGCAATATTTGCCCAAGTATCACCTAATTCCTGGTCATGATCTGCATGACGAATCTTTCCCCATAAAGGCTGTGGAACAACATTTCCAAACAACATGTCTATATCTGCTAGATTCATGATACATGAACTGGCAGTCTGTGATAACTCCTTATAATACCCTGCAGGATTCTTGCGAGGATCAGGCAATGTCTGTTCTAGAGCTAGAACTTCGGATCTTTTCCATGGAACGTGTACCAATACACGCTGGAAATGCGGCGGAATGGCTGGATTCGCATTTGCATCACATTCCCTCCAAACTGGAGGAACCTCTCTCATGGGATACTGTCAAGCCTTTTTCCTACCTGGATACAATGACCTAGAATTGTTCCCCTTACTCCTGTAAGATAACAACAGATCTATTGCTCGTTCAACATTGGCACCTACAATCATGCCTTCATAGAACTAGAAACGCATACGGAATAATTCCTTAATGTTGCGTTCTGGATCATTTGTCTTCAAATCTTCGCAGAGATACACACACATCTCTTCGAATACATATCTCTGTGTGGGTGCTTCCCACTGACGGAAAACTTCCATAACAGACTCAACATCATACTTTACAGTATCAGTAACCCATTTACGTGCTAACTCGTTCAGCACTTCTCTTTCCTGATAATCAGGCAGTCGACTTCGTAACTGTCTACGTCCTGTATTAGGGGTCGTCTTAGGCGACCCAAAGAAAGGTGAGAAAAGACCAGTGACAGTGTTTGTCACTCTGTTGAACAGAAGGAGAAGCAGATGGAAAGGCAGAAACGTCAGAAAAGCCAGGCTGATGGAAAGCAGAAGTCGAGGCAATAGCAGAAGAAGTATCAGGAGACATTGTTGGAGCAGTAGGCAAAGTCGTAGGAAAAGCAGATGGAGTATGTAGCAAAGGCGGCGGCCCTTGAGAGGGCTACGCCGGAGGAGTAGAAACCAGCTGAAGAGGAGCTGGTGCTTGTGTAAGAACTGGAGTTCGTGCACCGGGGCGTGGTATAACAAAGCGTCGCGGGGGCGCAGTAGCATCCTGTGCATAGGGGGGTGGTGAACTCAATAAGTGGGACATTAGAGGATCGCTATCAATTTTCTCCGTTGATCCGTGTCCTCTACGTGGCAACACTGGGTAGCATTTATCTACTGCTAACTTCTTGCTTCTAAGCATTTGTTCATTCTCTTGCTCTTCCTCATTATCCCTGTATGAAACGGCAGCTTGTACCATTGACATACCTCTTTTATTTTTCTTTGCTAATTTCATTTCTTTCTGTTTGGCTTCTTTGCGCCATAAGCGAAAATAGTCAAACATCGCCGGCCGGGCTTTCTTCTTGAACAGTTTGACCTCGAGATTATATAAGATTTCTGTGTCAAAGCTACCATATTGGGGCCATTTTAAAACACCATCTTTTCTGGTGAATTTTATCCACACGTCATTATATGTGATGGGGCCTACTCCGTGCTTTATATAAAACTCATATATTGGAGTTCCAATCGGAGGAACCGGACACGAATCCTCTAATCGGGAGTCCTTACTACAACCAAGACAAAACAAGTTTCCAAGTCTGCTAAGACCAGGCATCTTCGCTCACTAGTCTAGCTTCAAACTTCAAAGGATTATGGAATACGATATTCTCGTGAATACACGAGTCCCTCGGCTTTGGTGCTTGCAAGTTCCAAATCAAAGCGTATCACAAGGATACCAAAACTAAGAACAAAACTAAGGACTGGGAGACGCTCCACTTATACTTAACTGAAGTATCGATGATCGATGACGTCACTAGAAGACTCGTCTATCGTTTCGCTCTACCAAGTATCGATGGGTCCAAAACAGGGCGATAGTCAGGGCAGCAGTCGTTCGTAGCCGTCGGGACGCGGGAAACCTCGCAGCAAAGACCTTCGGAACCACGTCGACATACAAGGGTCGCTGAAGTGGCTGGCCGTCCTCTGGAATTTTCACACAAAGCTCCTCACGAACATCTGGCTTGGACCGACACCGCTTGATACCGCCCCGAGTTGGGCGCCAAACTGAGGTACCGGGTTTTTAGGAACCCGGTGGTGCCAGGGGAAAACACCCGAAGACCTCTTGAGTTCTTCCTGTTCTGGACCACAGAAACACAGAGTCTTCTAGGTGATGTCAAGGATCGAGTTTTTTTGGCTGCAACCAAGTAACAAGCGTCCTAGAAGTACAACAGCACGGGTCGTATATTCTCCGGAGACTGTTCGTTTTTACAGAACCAGCCTTGTCCTTTTATACAAAAATATTAGCTGCGGGCAAGAATTCTTTACTTTACAGTATGGTCATATACATATTTCCAAAACAATGAAAAAAGCGAAGTCATGATGGCAAACCCACATTTCGTATGTCCAGTTCGTGATGGATTACCCAGCCAGGCCCAGAACTCCCATCAGATATCGATGAAACCCCAAGAAAATCGGGCACCTCCTCATTGTAAAACTAGCCATAAAGAAGAAACAGGGACAGGTGTGTGTATGATAAGCGTGGTTTGTATGCAGTGAATGGTTTATGACATGATGTGCCTTGATGTTAATCTCGCTCGGCCAGTGGGTTGGGGACTGCCAGAACAGGTTTTGGCTGGAGGCAGTGGAGGCAGCTCGCCCAGGTCAGAGAGGAGTCAGCAAAGGTGGACGTGTCCTTTCAGCTCGAATTCGGCCTGGGTCAATTGACTATGTAAGGGCAATCCACAAGATGGATGCCGCTCACAAAATGGAACCCGAGGGTTCAACACAGGAAGTGCGATTTAGGGGTGTTCGCGTCACTCAATCGTGACGCAAATGCACAGGCATAATGTCCAAGTCATTACCGGTCTGCCAATACCAAATTCGTCATGGTTGGATGATATTTTGTGACACGAGTGTCGGACCTCGATACCATATCATAGCAGGGTCCATAATTTTCAGAACCACACCTCTCTATCCTCAACCGAGATGACGTGAGCTTTCTTCCTCTGTGAAGGGTCCTGGGCACAGCCCTTTAGTGTACCCAGCATAATGAGCCACTACTCCTGAAAAAATAGGTCTGTATTCTCGATGCCAGCCAATCTGCCTACACGAAGGAGCAAGCAGCTCCATCCCCTTGTTATGTCAGAGTGGCCCATCTTGTCCTCCCTTTGTCTTTCAACAGGTCATTCTGGGATTTGTACTCCCGATTCACTTCACTTGAGCTATCTGGGCTAAAGGTCTAGATAATATTGGTTTGTACAAGAAAAATCAGGGCTTATCAAGGTGTCCTGGTGCGGTACTGTGTGACCTGGAGGCTCTAAGGAAGACTAGGAATACCAAGGAAGCCTGGGGATAGAGTTACGGTCTGTGGGGAAAGTGATGGACTAGGGCTATGCAACCAAGTGCATGGGATGTGGTCAAGGCTACTGAAATTATGTGGCAGGAGATGACCAAATTGTCTAAAATGGAGGACTGAATTATGCAGGTAGAAAGGGAAAACTGTATGGGGTATTGTAGCATATTTTGAAACAGCATTAGTTTATTATTTTGTACAGTGCTTAATTTGTAAAAAGAAGTGCAGGTGCTGAAAATTTTGCCAAGGAGGCCACCGCAAACGTCTTCCTCCGGTGAGCCACACTTTCAACACTCTCACTGCCTCAGCCCCTTTCTTCTAACCTTGATCTGTTGTCTGTCCCCAAAGTCTTTTCTCGAACAGTCTATCCTCTCACCTCTCCAATTGTTTTCTATCACCTTTGTCATACCCTGTATTTCTGATTTGCCCCCTATTCATTTTAGCCCTGCCCTTTTTTCTCTTCACTTTTATCCATGCTCTGCTCTCTCGCCCCTTGTACTTGGCTCTTTACTATCACTCTCTAGCAGTGATTAGCTGTGTCTCCATTTTATCATATTTCTGCTTTTTTTCCTCTGTCCGGGCCTCCAGATCCTTTCATTCCATCTTCTCTTCTAAATGCTCTCTTCTTCACATCACGGATGCTTTCTCTTTGTATCTGATTTGCTCTCCTCCTTTTCTTCTACTTTGCTCCGTTTTATCTCTATCCTCTCTTGTTTCTTCTCCTCTTTACACTTGCTGTCTCTCATCTCTAACACTGCTGCTGCCTGTGACCCGTCGTCGGCCTGTACATGTCCCTGCTATTTTGAACTCATTGTTTTCCTGTTGTCATTCGTAAAGAAGCGGAAGATGTTTTACTTTCTTACCTACAATGAGTGCAAAAACAAAATGTACACCAAATGAAAATGCCTTTTTTGCAAATATTAATCAGTGTTGTATGACTGGGTTTATTGCGGAACAGGCGGCTGCTTGAGCACAGCAGGTCATGTCACTGCTAGTGCTGCCTGAAATTAGTAGGTCCAGGGATGGCGACGGCATTGGCATCCACTGCTCAGCTTGCTGCGATCCTGCCTGCTACAGCACAGGCATTATCCCCAGCAATAATGCTACCAATGCCGGTAAGTATGGCTGTGGTGCCTACTGGACTCACTCACGCTCAGCAATTACCATGTTGTAGTGCAGCGCACAGATTCTACGGGTGACGCCATGGCGCACAAAAGTTGAGTTGGGCCACAGCCTCATCGAGCACATGGAGGATAGCAGCAATACAGGGCTGCCTGGCTACGCAACAAGTGAAAATTCCACAGTTAATTTCATTTATTCTTTGTCAAGAGCCCTCACTCCCAAGTTCCAAATGCGCTCTCGCAGCTTCCTTGCCTGTCATGAGCCAGCCCCCACCTTCATTAATTCAATGGGAGGTTTAGGCTCAGGGAGCGGGAGGGTGCAGCAGACTCGGGGAATAGAATGCAAGCCAGTTTGTCGATGACTTCTTGGATTTGCGATCGGCGTGATGACATCATTATCGTGGTTATACACAATCATGCCTGCCTGGTCAGGCGTATGCCGGCCTGCCTATGAGCATTTACCAGCCAGTCACCATGCAATGTACGTTATTCTTTTTATTTTTAATTGAACAATTAATAATGAGATCACCACCTGCAGGGTCAGAAATTGTAGCACCTGCTCAAATTAAGCACAGATTATTTTTTTCTGCATTCTAACACTGTCTGAACAAAGGTTTTCCCTCAGTAGTACCAGTAAGCACCAATCACAACAGTGGGGTCTTCCACTTCGCAGCAGGCATGTTGGAAGTAACTTTTGATCCATTTGACGTTGAAACAATGTGCTTGAATCTGCAGATTACGCAGGAGATGATGGAATATGTGGTAAAGAAATCCATCACGACGCTGCGGCCATAATTCCAGGAAGACTGAAAATGCCACCCGTCGAGTCTAATATATATCAGAGTGCTGCAGCACGTGACGTACGTCCTGTAGACGGAGGTAAGTTGATGGTGAAGGAGTGGAGGTACCCCGGCGGTGGGCCCGGCCGCCCGGACCCGAGCCGGAGCCGGGAGCGGACACCGCCGCACCGTCCGGAGTCAGAACCGCCTCTGCCTCCCTCACGCGCGGTTGAGCTCCTTCGGGGGCTGGACGGTGTGAACCGGCGCACGGCCTGACCAATCAGGATCAGCGGGGAGTAACGCTCGCCCAATGGGAAGCTCGCGTGGGCGGGGTCGGCTGAAGTTTTTCACCTTGCCTCGGGACGTTGGAGGGAGCGCTGCTCTCTGTCTGTCTCGAGCCGCCGCAGGTGTGGGACGTCCCGTGCGCGCGCCGGAGCCAACGGTCGCCGCTCGCGCCCTGACGCCAGCATGAGCTCGCCGTGCCCGCGCTGCCAGGCCACCGTCTACTTCGGTGAGTGGAGGGGGCGGGTGCCCCACGAGCCTAGTGGGGGCCGTCACCTGAGGTGAGGGCGCGGGGCACCGGGGCCCCCAGGAGCGGGGACCGGGGGGTCGCCGGTTCAATTGCCGCTAGTTTTACGCTGAGGGGGGGCGTCACCTGAGGTGCCCCGCCCTGGGCCCTCCCACCCGAGGGCCGCAGGAGTGGAGGGGGCGCTGTGGAGGGTGGCTGATAGGCGCGTGGCGCTTCGGTCACACCTGCCTTGTATAGCGCTTGAATCACACCTGCCCTGTATAGCGCTTGAATCACACCTGCCCTGTATAGCGCTTGAATCACACCTGCTCTGTATAGCGCTTGAATCACACCTGCCCTGTATAGCGCTTTGATCCTGCCTGCCCTGTATAGCGCTTTGATCCTGCCTGCCCTGTATAGCACTTCATTCATACCCTCTCTGTATAGCGCCTCGTTCACACCTGCCCTGTATAGCGCTTCAATCATACCCTCTCTGTATAGCGCTTCTTTCCTGCCTGCCCTGTATAGCGCCTCCCGCAGTCTCGCGCGATGAGACGTCCGTGGGCGCTGCTTTGATCTTTTGGGCACTAGTTTTGACTAAACACGTTCAATGTCTTATCCGATAAGATTTTTTTGTTTGTTTGGGGTCAAATAATGTGTTCCATTTAACTCTACGTTTCTAAATTGGTGTCTGATGTTTCTTGTGGTGTTCCTGTTTGTGTGCTTGATGGGTATTTACGACCAGCCTGGCTGATCTGTGCCAGGCACAGAGGGTTAATGAAGCACGTGTCCGTGTAGTGACTCTTTGTAGCTCCCCATGCCAGCTACCGCGGTGCCAGCCTGCTAGAGATCCATGTGTGGCCCGACCCAAGATGTAATGAGGCCTGACCCCCCCCCCCCCCCCCCCCCCACCTCAAGACTCCGACTTGAGCAAGAAGGGGCTGGGGCCGGCGGAGCCTTCCATGGCAGGAGAGGCTGCGGAACCATGCAAGGCAAACGCATGCACTGACAGCAGCTTACACCAACACTCCAGAACCAGAACAAGCCATGTTGAAGAGTCCGAAGCTTACACCCGCACAACACTCCAGAAGAGTCCGAAGGAAAGGCTGTCAGGAGCCTGCTCCGGGCACTGCACACACACAAGGAGAGAAGCAGGAACCCGAGCAGACTGCGCCGACCAGTGCTGAGCCTCGGGCTGACTCCAAGTACTGGCACAGATGGGGTTCTGCATCCCTATATCTCGATGAGCGCCCATCACTACCACCCACCTGCAAAGTCAGTGTCTTTTGCCTATATTTTCTCCTAAGTCATAAATGCCATGCCTGCGCTCCCTCGTCAGTCAGTCTGTCCCACGAGTGTCACTCCCTTCTCTAGTACAATGTTTCTACAGCTTCCACTCCACAACCCCCATAGGGTGGACTATGAAGATACCTGACTGTCTCCACCCCAGCCACACGATGAGCACACGCCTGACCTCCCATCCACCACGCATTCCGTTCTACCACCTAACATGACAACGGAAGAGTGGAACAGTCATACTCCAGCTACTTACCGTCCTCGTCCATGCTGGCTGTGAGTCTGAGGCAGTGTACAGTGGCAGCCGGTGCACTGTGTAAGAGCAGCATAGGATAACGGCAGAGCGAGAGCTCTAAGCGCCTTAATGTAAGCAAGAAGTATGGGCCGTCCATGACTGCTTAGAAAGACGGGCATCATTTGGGTGCATGGCAAATGTTGGTCCTGGCCCTCACTGCAGGGTTACCCTGCATTTCTGCCTTCCTTTGCTGGACCCATTTTAGTTGGCTTTTAGGACTCTCTGCACTTGTTCATACTAACCAATAGTACAGTAGGTACAGTGCTTGTGCTATTGCCCTAAAAAATTAGGACATTGCTCCATCAGCTGCCTTTTTTTTTTTCTTCCTCATTCTGCCAACTCTTGCTGATGTTACTCTTATCGTATTTGCAGAGGCGAGGAGAAGACCTTTTCCACGCAAGAATACGGCTGTTTCCATCCCTTCTCAGATAGACCTGAAACAGAGGGAGCCAGGCCTGACAGCAGGTTTGGCTTAATCATTGACCTACTGTAGCGCTGACTCCACTCCTCCATCATCTATCAAGGGGCCTTACACAAAAAATAAAAAACAAGTTCTTAAATATGCGCTTAGGCAACATACCCATAGCACATCACCTAGAACCATGGAAAAGGCCTGATCCGTCTAACGCATGTCGCCTTTGTCAATCTGCAAAGGAGGACCTTATACATATTATATGCATCTGTAAAGCTCTTGTGGATGTAAGGCGGTCAATGCTCAGGCCCTTATGGAACCAGAAGGGTGTAAGATCATGTAGGCAAGCAGTAATGCTTTGCTTCAACCCCAACGAGACCCAGTTAAACTGTAGAACAGTTAAATATTTTGAAATAGTGGCTAAAAATGTAAATGAAATAGTACAAGGATGCGAAAAACCAACCGTACTGGGAGAAAGGTAGCCTTTCCAAACAACCCTAAAAAAAAAAAAAAAAATTTTTAAAGGCTGCTAAGCGAAAATTAATCATATCCTATTTAATTAATCAAACAATAAACTTATACAATACAATAATCATATCAGGGGAACAGAGATCCTGCAAAAGCCCTATAACTACAAGAACTACAACCTATAATAGCAGTGATCAATAGGAAGACACACTAACTGATTATAGACTCTTTGAGATTTTATTAATGTCCACTATCTTTTTGTCTGGAAAAGTTTTACATAGTCAAAAGACTTTTTAATTTCTATTTTAATTTTTGTGTGAAAAATTGTGAGTTTTTATTAACTGTGCAATATTCAAATTCACTCCTCCATCATTATCCACACTCTCCCGACTTTTAGGGTCAGGCCATACTTGTGAGACCGTCGGAGAAGCAAGGGGGACTTCCGGATTTCCAAAGTTTACAAATCTCCCGTCTCGCAAGGAGTATAGTATAGTAAACCAATTTAGAACTATCAATATTTATTTGAGCTGGACCATCTTAATAGAGCCCAAAGAATATAAGTTTAGGGCTTACCTTGATTTGTTTACCTGTTACCTCAGCAAGGAAATTACACGTCTCCGTCCAATAACATGCTATCCTCAGACACGTCATAAACATGTGGACGTAATCTGCCAATGAGAGCATACATCTTGGGCATACATACTGATTTCCCGTAGCTTTTGACAGCTTGGCTGGAAACCGATAAACTCTATAGGTAGTGAAAAGATGGTTATGCGTCTGAGCAGCAGGTTTCACCACAGCTCGTAAGATCGAGAGTGAGTAGAGCCAAATTTGCTTAGGATTTCCACCCTCCAGTTCTTCTGCCCAAAGCTTGTTGCTATCCCAGATACAGTCCTCATCTGCCTCTACCAAGACCCAATACCACATGGAGACTTCCTTTTTCAGGGAAACTACTCTCAACGTCTGGTCAAGCCAGGAGTCCTCTTTCTCCTCTACCCAGGACTGTGTAGCCCACCAGGAACTGACTTGGTAATATATAAACTTAATTACCCTGTAGTGCAATTACTCAACACTTCCCAGCATGCTGGATTAGATGCTGTTTTGAGATCTCCCTAGGTAAGTAACCCGCAGATTTTAGTGGCACACTAAGCTGGTCTCGGGGGTTCTTGGTGAATCCCGGATCTGGGCCCAGGACGAATAGTAAGGTACTCCTAGGTTTTTCCCGAAGTACATCCTGGTTCTTAAGGCCCCCTTCAAGATCTTTAGTACCCCTTCGCTGCTAGGCCTTTTCCCCTCCTGTGCTAAGCCCTTTTTTGGCGATTTGGGGTAGTGCGCGCTTAGGCCCTTGTAACTTTTTCACCACATAAGGTATCCACGCCAAATTTGCGTCTTTTTCTTCCAACATCATGTGTATTCTAAAGGCGCCCAGGGTTTGTGGATTCCCTTGGAGGGGTCCCAGAAATTAACCAAAATATAGTGAAATTTTTGTTTTTTTTAGAAAAAAGGGAAAAACGGGCTGCAAATGAAAACCTCTGGGGTTTTCCCTGAAATTGTTTTCAAAAAAGGGTTTCTGGGGCTGAAATCTCCATTTTCTCAGCTTTTAGGGAATTACAGTCTTTTGTCAGAGAACCGACATTTTTCACACAGTTTTGGCATTTTTCTGGGACATAGCCTATTTTTGCTATTTTTAGAGCTTTCCACCTCCTTCCAGTTAATGGTAGAAATGAGTTTGAAAGCAATAATGGATCATAGAAAGCTGTACAGTTTCGAAAAGTAGACAAAATTCTGAATTCAGAAAGGGGTCATTTGTCTAAATCCATGAAGGTTTCTTTATAGAAACTAACAGTTAAATATTGGAATAATTGAAAATTTGTTGAAAAAAACAGCATTTTGTCTCAACGTTTTCACCTATAACTTTTTCTAATTTGACAGCTCTTGGAAAGCAATATACCGTTACATCCGTTAGACCTTCCTGGTTGTGGGGATATATAGGACTTGTAGTTTCACCAAGAACCAGACGAACCCAGATCCAAAAACTGAGCAGCAACTTGCAATGGTATTTTTTCATTTACTGGGTATAGAGCATTTTGTCTTGGAAAGTGTATACATGGAAAAATCTGTATGAAGGACACCTATGTATTTTTGAATTGGGTACACATTATAGAGTTCAGAAACAGTATATAATTGCACATTTTCAAAATTGGGAATACTCATACTAGCATGAGATTTATTGGTCATTTTTCAAAATTTTTTTTTTTTACACAATGTCTTTCATTGAAAGGGAGAAATGCATGAAAGCTCAATTGGTAATAGTTGATTTACAAATCTGAATTACCCCAAGTCTCCCGATAAAAACGGTACCTCACTTGTGTGGGTCGGCCTTGTGCCTGCGACAGGAAACTGCGCAAAATGCAACTTGGTCACACCTAAATTTTGCAGTTACAAATTGACCCTTTTTTGGCAAAGTGCCTACCTGTAGTTTTTGCACCCTAGCTCTGCCGGCACCTAGGGAAACCTAGCAAACCTATACATTTTTGAAAAGTAGGCACCCAGGGAAATTCAGGATGGGGTGACTCGTCTGCCTACCCCCAGGTTTTGTTACCCAGAATCCCTTGCAAAGCTAAGATTTTGACAAAAAAACACATTTCTGTGGTGGAAAGTTCTGGAATCTGCGTGGATCAACAAATTTCCACCCACCCAGCGTTCCCCCAGGTCTCCCGAAAAAAAGGGTACCTCACTTGCGTGGGTAGGCATAGTGGCTGCAACATGAAACAGCGCAAAACGCAACATGGTCGCACCTCAATTTCCCAGTGAAATTTTGCGCTTTTTGGACAAAGAGACTACCTTTTTGTTTTTGCGCCCTAGCTCTGCCAGCACCTAGGGAAACCTAGCAAACCTATACATTCTTGAAAACTAGACACCCAGGGGAATTCAGGATGGGGTGACTCGTCTGCCTACCCCCAGGTTTTGTTACCCAGAATCCCTTGCAAAGCTAAGATTTTGACCAAAAAAAACACATTTTCCTGACATTTCTGTGGTGGAAAGTTCTGGAATCTGCGTGGATCAACAAATTTCCACCCACCCAGCGTTCCCCCAGGTCTCCCGAAAAAAATGGTACCTCACTTACCACCAGCTTTTGCAAGAGGGGTTACCTGGGTTTTTGGCCCCGTGCGAGACGGCCATCTAGGGAAACCTACCAAACCCACACATTTCTGAAAAGTAGACACCCGGGGGCTTCCAAGGAGGTATGTCTTGCATGCATCCTCTAACGTTCCTTTACTCAGAATCCCTTGCAAACCTCAATTTTTGCTGAAAAAATCAGTGTTTTCACACTTTTTTTGTGTGGGAAAGCGTGGCGTCGCTGGGCTCGCACAAATTTCCTCCGACCCAGCGTTCCCCCAGGTCTCCCAATAAAAATGGTACCTCACTTGCGTGGGTAGGCATAGTGGCTGCCACAGGAAACGGTCCGAATCGTACGGTGGAGAATTAAGTTTTCAATTTGAGAGCGTGTGCTTCAAGGAAATTGTGACAGACAATTTCAAGTTTGCAGGAGATTGTGGATAAAAATCAACAATAGAATTCACCAGAAAGACATGACCATATACTTCCATGGTTTAACAATAATATCTAAATTTAGTAAGTTATTTATAGCTATAATGTACACCGTAACAGTTACTCAAAAGTCAAACATTCAAGCACGGCTAACTATTCCTCAAAGACACACGCATACAGGTTGGATTTGGCACGAGGGCGAGTGATGGTTCAGTACATAAAATATTATTAACAAGATATTTCAAAAAATGAAATGCTCTGTCAATAAATAAATGCATAAAAACCGAACCAGTGACTCGCAACTCGTGAGCTGTAAAGCCACGACAAGGCACCAACCGTTTTACAGGCCATTCACGCACCTTTCATACCTGATACAAACCAGACCATTGACACCATCCCGAAGGAACAGCAACACATTACAACAATCACAATAAGGGACAAGGTACACCCTACTTCAGAATGAGATAAAAGACAAACATTACTGCACAGCCATCTAATCCGCAAGCACACACACATTCTGGTTGGATTTGGCATGAGGGTGAGTGATGATTCAGTACATACAATTGTATTCACAAGTAATTTCAAAAAAATGAAATACACTGCGTATAATTGAAAGTATGATAAACTTAACCACTGACTCACAGCTCGTGAGCTGTGAAGCCACGTCAAGGCACCAACCTCTTTACAGGCCATTCATATACCTTTCGTACGTGTGACACATACAAAACATTCACACCGCCAGCCGCGGACCCATCACATTTCAACACTCAAACCAGCAGACCGCGCCATTCAAGGACCCATCACTTTCACACGCCCACATTTCTGACACTGCAACTACACAAAATGATGGACTGCGTGGAGTGTCACTCAACTAGCAGTGTGTGTAGTGACCAAAAGAAAGTAACTACTCACACACCGCCAGTCGAGCGCCAGTCCACCGACACCACCATCCAAGCACCAGACCATGCACACCGCCAGCCAAGCACTACTCAGCGCACACCGACAGCCAAGCACCACTCCACGCACACCGCAAGCCAAGCACCACTCCACACACACCACCAGCCAAGCGCCACCCCACACACACCACCAGCCAAGCGCCACTCCACGCACACAATCCAGCCAAGCGCCAATCCACACACACCTCCAGCCAAGCACCACTCCGTGCACGGACAGCCAAGAACCACTCCACGCACACCATCCAGAAAAGCGCCACTCCACGCACACCGCAAGCCAAGCACCACTCCACATACACCGCCAGCCAAGCACCACTCCATGCACATACAGCCAAGCGCCACTCCACACACACCACCAGCCAAGCGCCACTCCACACACACCACCAGCCAAGCGCCACTCCACACACACCGCCAGCCAAGGTCCACTCCGTGCACAGACAGCCAAGTACCTCTCCACACACACCATCCAGCCAAGCCCCACTCCACACACACCGCCAGCCAAGCTCCAGCCCAGGCATACCACCAGCCAAGCACCAATCCCAACAACCCACCAGGCAAGCACAAGACCAGGCACACCGCCAACCAAACAGACCACGCACACCGCCAGCCAAGCACCAAGTCCACAGACACCGCCAGCCAAGCACCAGTCCACAGACACCGCCAGCCAAGCGCCAAACCATGCACACCGTCAGACAATGGACACTACACGCAAACCAACATCATACTTTAGTTTTTTTAAAACACAAATAAAAAAGCGAAACAAATTGCAAATTGATACAAATCTACTAACACAACAACTAAATCTAAATACACTACACAAATGCCAACTTTGAAACGGAACAATCAGTTTTAAAGAATAGAGACCAGCCTGTTCACTTTACCACTCATGGATGCTCCCAAAACTTCTTTTGTGTGTGATACATTCTAAAACAAGCAGGCACACACAGCCCAGGGTTAGGACAGTTGGGGCAGTACATACGAACCTCCTTCCGCAAACCTCTTCGCCAACAGACTCTACATCTCCGACTGGGAAAGTCTTTTGAGGTTGTAGGAGGAATTTGATCAGGAATGTGGCAATCTTTCAATCTGGCAACATCCTCCAGCACTCCAACTCTAGGAACACTTGCCTGTTCCACTAAAACAAGGCTGCCTACTACAGACTCCTGAAACTTCACAAAAGTCATCTTTGACTGAGGACAAGATTGCTGGAACACAACAAAAGCATTAAAGGTTGCCAAGTGGAAAAGATGGATAGCCAACTTCTTGTACCAAATGTAAGACTTACGAAGAGCAGCATACGGTTCCAACCTCTGATCTACTCTGTCAACACCACCCATGTCCATAATGCACACAGGTTTGTGCACTTCTGCAACCTGACCCCAAATAGTCAACGCTTCAGTGCTTTCATCATGTATGGAAGTCAACATGTAGACATCTCTCCTGTCTGAAAACTTCACAGCTAAAAGCTCCTCACAACGCAATGCACTGCACTGTCCTCGAGCAGGCTTTTTACAAACAAGTTCTTTTGGAAAACCTTTACGGTTACAGCGGATTGTACCACAAGCAACAGTGTCCACTTTGGCCAATTCCCGGAACAACCGCACACCAGTGTAGAAGTTATCTACATATAAATGATGGCCTTTGTTAAAAAATCCTCTACCAAGTTCCCACACAATTTTCTCCGTCACTCCAAAAGTGGACGGACAACCAGGGGGGGTTAATCCTGGATTCCTTACCGGTGTACACCCTGAAATTAGAGACATATCCAGTCTCACTGTCACACAGCATATAAAGCTTAATTCCATAGCGTGCCCTCTTACTAGGAATGTATTGCCTAAATACCAAGCGGCCCTTGAACAACCCCAAGACTCATCCACTGCAATTTCTCTCCCAGGATAAAAGATCTCAGAAAATTGATCAACAAAATGATCAAGGACAGGCCGAATCTTGAAAAGACGGTCATAATCAGGGTGATCTCGTGGCAAAGCATCACCATTGTCAACAAAATGCATCATCCGAAGCAGAAGCAAATACCTATCGCGACTCATGACTGCCGGAAATATAGCTGTTGCCACCAAGGGACTAGTAGACCAATATGAAGCAAATGATGGTTTCCTAAGCAAGCCCATCAAAAAAGTTAAACCTAAAAACTTTTTCATCTCTTCCAAATTTGTGAGAGTCCACCGGTTAGCTCGAGCAGGGGGCTTAAGGAATTTGAATTTAAAATTTCTTATAGAGCGCACGTATACCTGCGGTTTCTTGGCGCTATTACTAACAGGATCCTAAGTTAAAGAGCTGGGGGAACAGGAAGGTTATTATTCGAAAGATTTCGTGAATAGATAGGTCTTGAGTTGTTTACGGAATTGTGGGTAGAGGGTGATGGTGCGGAGTTCAAGGGGAAGGGAGTTCCAGAGGGTAGGGGCGAGGGTGGCAAATTTGGAGCCTCCCCACTTCTTTCTCCGGTAGCGTGGGATGGTGAGGAGGGACTGGGAAGACGAACGAAGTTCCCTGGTGGGAACATAGGAGACGATCTCAGAAGAGATGAACGCAGGTGCCAGTCCGTGTCGGCCCGGAAAGTAATGGATGCAAGCTTGAATTGAATTCTGGCTCGCACAGGGAGCCAGTGTAGCGATTTCAGAAGTGGGGTAGAGTGGTGGAATTTGGGGAGTTTGAAGGCCAGGCGGGCCGCCTGGTTTTGAATCTGTTGTAGGCGACGCAAACTGTATGCGGGGATGCCGGCATACAGGGCGTTGCCATAGTCCAGGCGGGATACCACCATGGCCAAGATGATGAGCTTTAGAGCAGAAAAAGTGAAGAAACGAGACACCCTGCGAATAGTGCGCAGTGAAAGAAAAGAAGATACCACAGAGCTAACCTGGGAGTGAAGGGTGAGTTGAGAGTTAAGTTTTATGCCAAGTGTTTTAACTGAGGAAGAGGGAACAGGAGAGGGGCCAAAAGAAGGGGGCCAGAAGAGAGGGGACCAGGGGCTGGATGAACCACCCGTCAATACCAGCTCGGTCTTGTCGGGGTTGAGTTTAAGGTGATTGTGGTTCATCCAGTCCCTGATGTGAAGCATAACAGATTGAAAGTTAAGAACAGAGGAAGGAGAAGATAGATTGAAGACAAGCTGGAGGTCGTCCGCATAATTAAATACGCCGACCTCCATCTGTTGAAGAGAGAAGATTAGAGGGGCGATATACAGATTGATCAAGAGGGGAGAGAGAGAAGAACCTTGGGGAACCCCGCACTGAACTTTCCGGACGTCCGCTGTGAAGTCGCCCAGGCGAACAGCCTGGGTGCGGTCGCTCAGGAAGGAGGACAACCAGACCAGGGCAGTCCCCCCGATCCCCGCCGCCCTGATACGGGAAAGTAAGATGGTGTGATCCACCGTATCGAAGGCGGCTGAGAGATCGAGGAGCACAAGGGCCTGGTACTGATTAGTGTCCATGCCCTCCCTGAGGGTGTCCAAGACCGACAGAACAACGGACTCCGTAGAGTGTGCGGGCGGAAACCGGCTTGACGGGGGGCAAGAGCACCATAATTCTCCACAAAGAAGCTCAGAGCGCAGGTGACGTGGCACTCGAGCACCTTGGCCAAGAATGGTAGGAGGGAGATAGGACGGAAATTGGCAGGGACAGAAGGATCTGCCCCGGGTTTTTTTAGGATGGGCACAATTACCGCAGATTTCAAGGGTTTAGGAACAAGGCCTTGGGCAAGAGAGCTGTTAAGAAGGTGAAGGGGAGGGTCAGGGCAGGAAACAAAGATATGGCGGAGAAGGATGGCACTGTTCTCCCTCAAAAACTGTTCTGCATACAAATTAGTCTGCTCTACGATCTCTGCCAAAAACACATCATCCATAAACAACTTGACAAAATCAATTGGCAAAAAGTTTTCAGTGTTCACCCTACACCCTGGAACGCCAGTAAATACAGGCAATGCCGGCTGCACCATGCCTGGGGCAACCCAGAGGTCAGAACTTTCATCGACAAGTCTCCCAGCCTCAGGCTGCCGCCCAGCTGCCTCTTGTCCCACTACACCAACTGGAAGTCTAGGAGCCCCAGGCTGCCGCCCAGCTGCCTCCCGCCGCACTACACCAACGTGAAGTCTAGCAGCCCCACGCTGCACCACAGATGCCTCTTGCCGCACTATCGGCACATCAATGTCCTCCTCTACCACAGGCGCTTCATCCACACCAAAAATAGCTTCATCAGCACTCAGGCTATCTTCATCATCAGACGATGCCATGCGCAGAGAAAACTCACTACCAGAATCTTCACCTCCCATCTCTGCCTCAGAATCAGAGTCACTCTCAGCACCATGGTCAGAGGAATAATCAAAAAGCATTCCAATAACTTGCTGAGCGGTAATCCGGCGGCTAGCCATTATCCTTACAAATAAAGGAGTCTGCACAAACAACTCAACAACACCAACACTGTGCAAAGTAAGTTAAAAAAATGGAAGCCTTTATCACAAATATCTATATTTAGAAAAAATATACAATTCACTTACAAGAGACCACTATACTCACCAGCACCTACTCTGCAAAGAGGCAACGATATCCCACTAGAAAGAAGAAAAAAAAACTTACATCTACAGAAGGACACCTCCAAAAACAAATGCAAAACATGTTTTACAATCACAACAAACAGAAACCAAACATACTCGTATTACTACACACTTTGCAAAAAAAAAAAACAATTACATTACAATTGAACAAAAAAGAGGTCTCTTACCAAACACATGCAACTACAGAAACAGCAGAACCACCAGTAACGGAACCGCACACTGCAACACTCTAAAGAGAAAAAAAACAATACACATTAGAAGAAACAAAAACACACATTACAAGTGTAGTTCCTATTTTCACAATAGGCCCTGCGCATTGGAATAACATAAACAGTAGTATGGACGTAGAAGTGCGGATCTTCCAGGTCTCCACTGACTATGCTAAACTTAATTGGGTTTGTTACCAACTAGCTCAGAGGTCACTGGAAACTTTCTTGACTGAATAGGAAGTGATCAGCTTCCCTGGTACAGACCAGAAGGGATTCAGTTTTCCAACAACCGCATAAACATGACAACTTTGCTCCTTAGAATAAGAGTCAATCTCTAGAGTCGTGTGAAACAATAGACCGTTATTTTACTCAGCCAGTTGTGCAGATTACTTTCACCAAGATGCAGAGAAATAGAGAGACGGGCGTTTTCAATAAAAAGGTATTATTTATTGAACAGTCTTTCTTCTCGTGCAAGAGAAATGAATTGCCACAATTGCAAGACTAGTTATAAAAAGTGCGTACAGTAAAATGAGGATTGCGAAATAATACTGTAAAAGCATTGATATGGTTTCTTAGCCATACAATGGTTTAAAATGAATAAAATATATACATTCATATATACATTTGACTAACGTACTCAACTGGTGCTTCTAACTACACCTACCCCAGTGTACCTGACCTAAGCCTAATACTTGGGAGGGAGTAAGTAAGTAGCAGTTTTAGTTAAGTTGGTTTTGCCAAGGTTTGCTTCAAGAATTCTCTCTAAGGGTTTAGTCAACACCATACCTCTGGAATAGAATGTTGGAGGTCTTGTATCTCCTTCCAGGACTCGATATCCCAGTCACTCGCAAGAGTAGGCTGGAAACGCCGGAGCTGGATTTTCTTGGCAGCGTCTCTCTCAGCGCGTCGAGGAGGAGGAGGGGCAGCGTCCGTGGGCAGCTTGTATCTGCTCGGCTCTGCAAGGGACAGCTGTTCTGCTCCTATGTTCACCACACCATCGCTATCATCGATGTCATTGAGGCAGCGTTTGCTTAAGGCAACGTTGGTAATATTTATACCTGAAAGGTGCCTTGTTTGATGTAATGTTTTGGACATAAGACGTCAATAAAGATGTCACTAGGAAGTGATCGTCTCTCAGTGCTCATTAGAGTTCTATTACTAATCAAAACATAGCAAGCGGGGCTTTCCCAGGTTGCTGAGTTTTTATCTTGTTGAAGAACTCGGAGTGTAATCTAGGAATCTTAGATAGTGGCTTCTGCTGTGTCATTTGCTCTAATGAGCTGCAGAGGAAGAGATTCTGAAATGTGGCTCTGATCGTGTTAGGCCAGAGACGAGTTTCTGAAATATCACTCTTGATCGTTTATGCCATTATAAGGGAATAAATGGATTATAGCCGTATAGGGGCATAAGGTCACAGTATTGATCGGGGTCCTAGATTAGAACGCGACACCCACTCCACGAATTTATGTCCATCACTTTACTAAAAACTATAGCAAAAGATGCATGTGTAACATTACCTACCCCAAAATACATATTTGCATTTGAAATGGCATATTTGAAATACATGGATGTACTGTACGTCTTTAAGCATAGAAATCATTCAAAATTATAGCATATGCAATCGGTGAACAATTTTGCAAAAAATTACACATGAAATATCTCTTAATACAGAAAAGAAAGGCGAGATAATTTCATCACATATAAATGCAATTGCTGTAACATGTGCTAGAGGCTGATGTAAAGTTATTATGTCTCTAGAATTACCTAAAAATAGAAGCTTCTGTTCTTTATGAATAGGTCTACTTTAAGCAAAGAATTTTTGTGCCAGAAAAAGGTAAATATTTTTTTAAAGTGTTCAATTCAAAAAAATTCTTGTTGAACGGGGGAATAGAGTTCCAACGCTTTTCAGCAGTTTTTGTTGATCAAAACTGAAGGCCGTATTCAGAGTTCATGGGAACGCTGTGTGTCGGAATGCTTTTCAAAAATTATTGTTTCTGTTCGGGGGAGAACATCATATCAGACAGGCTCTCAAAAAATTGGTCTACAAAATCAGGTGACAGTTCGACCAAGTTCGATAGTGCTGTAACTTGGCAGGTGTGAGAGTGATTGCTATCATCGGTGTCTGGATCAGCAATGCTCACAGAAGGTCGTACCTGGGTGATGTTGCTTTTTATTTCTCACTCCACTGTCACCACCTAGTCGTAGCACAGGAGTCTCAACGAATGCCGTCATCAGGATTGGTAGCTGCTGGGGACAACACAATACGTGAGCCGTTATAGGACTTAGCAAAGTATCGATATCCATTGGTACTGCTGATGGAAGTGCTAGACAGATGTCCAACACGCACTCATCTCCGCATAGCATACATCGAAGCACAGGTAAGATGCAGGTCTGCCATATCGGTCTGAATGAAAGAAACCAGGTCATGTTCAGATCTCTCAGCCTGGCCAATCCAAGGACTCTAGTTATTCGGTCCCGGTAGCGTATTGCTAGGATCGTTTCTTCCATCCTTGTCGGAGTCATGTCTGAGTTTTGGCTTGCCATATCGGAGCAGGAGGGTCAAAAATAAAATGCCTGCTACAAGTCCCAAAATCAGGGGTATGCCGCCAAAGACTGAATGGACAAAATTAGGAATGATTCCTAGAATTGCTTTGAATGGTGTTAACAGTCCCGTAAAAATCGTCTTAAATATGCCTGGGATGCCTGTGGCACTAGACATGTTAAGGAGTTGGCTAAGCATTTCTGTGAAATGCACGGGGTAATTTGTTGATAAAAGGTCATGAATCCCTGATGTTGTCCTTGCAACTAGGAGATCATATTTCTCTTTTGATGACGTGATGGGCACTGTTGTCTGCAAAAGCACAGACTTCATTCTGCTTAAAGTATCAATTCGTATAGAAAAGAAATTCAAACTAGGCCATATGGGAGTCTGTGTCTCCAGGGCCGTTTGGAAACAATGCTTGCATACAGCATTTGACCATGGAAGTTACGGTTACGAGATATGCTTTCCCTGGCTAAAGGCCAGCACAGCTGTGATCCGTTCTTAGAATGTAACTCCCATTCGAGAGCTGCTTAAAGAAAGGCTCCATCTGCGTTGCAGGTGTGACATGTTGGTGGCATGAAAGGTTGTTAGAATTTCCTTCACAGGCTCCGTGTAAATTAATACCCTGGCAAAAAAAGTATACTGCTTAGTGAATGTTTACAGTTTTCACCACTTAGAAATACATTTTTGTTGCTGTCACTATAGCATGTGTGTGTGTATGGTAATTTACATGTTGACTTAATGTATCCTTTACCCAATCGTTCATACTGGCCAGTTTTTAAATCGGAAAGTTGTTATCGGAATTGTGATAATCCCGTGTATTATCCATTCAATGACAGGACTTTCTGACATTGTCAAAGGTAATCTCTCAAATTTTTCGATGCTCAGGATTGTATAGTCTGCTCCTTTCTGTGCCAAGCTGATTTGTTTATCAGTAAGGTTAAAGATGGAAAACAATGACGTTGTGTTGATTAAACGCCAAGGCACATAGCCTGACCGAAGATTTTGCAGGGTCCAGCCTAACTGTACAATAGAACGCAATTGTGACTGGCCATGCTGTAACATTAGCAAGTCTTTGTCTATTATATCTATGGCAGATGATACAATACTGTCCAGTGAATATATTCTGGAAGACAGTCATTAACCCATTGTCCACAACAGAAAGTGATTTTTCCAAATGAATACGATCAATTTCTCGTATTTTTTCAGCTGTTTCAATTTGTGTGACTTTCCAAGCCTCGTTGTATGCCGCATAGATACTGGCCGCTATGAAGCGTTTTCGACGCTGTTTGCGTGGTCCCAGAATGAAATCGCGCAAATCAGCACCATCTTTAAGTAAAGATAAGTGTTGCTTAATTTCAGCCAGTGTGGATGATTCTAGCCATTCAAGGCACAGCTTCCCTACACTGTATGTTGTTACTATCCCTGGATGTCGCCTCTGGGAGTATCTAGGGTCTGGTCTGGACATTTTTAACCCCTGTGTTTTAATCAGGAATCTATCTTGACAGTTGTTTGTGTCAGTAGGCCAGATTAACCACTTTTTCCAATCGGGATGTGTTCTGTTTAGATGTAAAAATTTTAATACGTCTATTTCAATATCTGTTGTTGCATTATCAGGTATTGGCTTTGGAATAGACGGTTTGTTAAGGTCTTTGATCTTAGCTAGGCCAAGACAGGTTGTTTGGTGAATTGTTTCATTTAAAAACATTATTTGTTCTGGGATCATGCAGGTTCGAAATAGTGCTTCTATGCCTTGTACCTGCCAATCTTTTGTACCGCAGATTGTTTTTGTTTCAATGTTATTTTTCCAATAATCAAAACCAAATGTCGTCATTTTTTCATAAAATGCTTCTGAATATATCAATTTAGTATTTGTCAGCATAGTTTTCAACCCTGTTTTATCTAACAGTTTATAATAAAACGTTTCTGCATCACTGGTGTTAAACCTGAGAAGTACTGACATTTCTCATAGAATGTTTTAGAACTTCTTTTAGGTGGAGTAGCACAATGTTCCTATTGGTTATACTAAAACATTTCTAGGTTGTGCAGATTTATGCAAGTAATGATCACCATAATGCGTGTAGCAGAACATCTGTTCATAACTAGACGAACCTTGCAAATAATCATGTTCTGTGAATCTTGCTGACATTACTAAATCAGACATCATATTATTAATACTTTCAAAGTCCCAATCATCAGAGAATGTACTAGGTTTTACAAAGTCACTTAAGGAAACCTTGAATTGATGAGGATATTTCAGGATTTCGACCAGACCATAGATCTCATAGTCAGTTTTGTCCCATACTACCCCGCTGGGTATTGGAATGGCTGTGACATTTACTGTTGACAGTTCTCTTTTCTTTACGTGGGTTGATCTGTGTGGTTTGAGGACTAAGTTGATGTTCTGACTTGCTGTGTCCATTGAATTGTAATAAACTTTCATAAAATTAAAACTAAAATTAGGCATAGTAGGAGTATAAATACCCCTGAAATAATCCAATGCTCAATTAATGGTGCATCCAGATATACTTCTTTGATTTGATGAAAGAGTTCTGTTGCTTTTTCTTTAAAAGTCTTTTTTATTTCTGGCATCACTTCGGGGTTGCTTTGATCCTCAGAAAAGTTATCGAAGTTGATGAAGTAGCCAGAGGCAGTTCTGTCAATTGTTGGGATTGTTCTTTCAATTTGTCTTTCGGTAGCACATTCTGATGCCACATCATTGTAGACTGGTGTTTCTTGACTAACTGTTTCAATCTGTGTTTCAAGAGGCACGAGTTCCATGGCATTATTGCGTAGCCCCTCTCTGTGCACTGCAGGCTGATCGAATGTGATTAGTCTTTCAGTTTGAACCTCTTGAATTGTTGCAAGTTTGGGTATTCTGTTGTTTCTCGGGAGTCCACTGGGCCTACTGTTGATTATAGGCCACATGCTTGTGGTTTTACCAGGTCGATTGATACAACTCTGTTCTCCTTTTTACCAGCAAGGGGCGGTAGTACTACTGATCTTGTTCCGTTGATTGCTAAGACAGGTACTGCTTTTCTGTAAGAAGGCCCAAATTCCTTCTTCACCGCTATTTTTTCTCTGACTAGATCCCCAATCTTTGGAATCCAGATAGGCCTTGCTGGGGCTGGTGGTGCCTCGTCAGTGGTAGTTGGCTGTTGCTTTAACTTTATGTTGCTTAAGGATTTTCTTGTTTCATTCAAGTCCTGTAAAACAGCCAAACGGTCTTTGATGTCAAAGTCTGTTTTCTTATCTTTTACCACTGATACCAGACTATCTAAGTCCTGAATGTGCATTCTATTTCCGAACAATAGTTCATATGGGCTGAAACCTTTTAGAGAATTTCTTGGCAAGTTGTTTAGGCTTAACTGGACACTTATTAAATGTTAGACCCACCCATCACCCGAACCTAATACCTTCGCTGTTATAGATTGCTTTATGTCCCGGTTTTTTCTTTCCACCACACTGTTCCCTTCGTGGTATGACGGACAAGAATACCGCAAGCCAACGCCCATGCTGGCCAAGGCCTGCTTATAAGCTCGAGAGCTAAAAGCAGGACCCTGGTCAGAATGGAACATGACAATTGCGTATGTGCCGATAAAGACTCGCAGATCTTTTATAACCGCTCTGGCGTCAGCCGAGCGCTGGGGCCACATTGTGTTTAGCCTTAATGATATACTATGGGACGCGTTTCTCTTGTTTGATTGCGCGGATAGATCGCCTTATGCTTTCTATTAGGGTTTCTGACACTACACTGGCCGGTTCTCCACTGCAATCTCTGTTGCAGTCTTCAGTTTTTTGCAAATTCATGAATACCTACACTCCTTTCCGGCCACCAGTACTCTGATTGCAATTCTCTCACAGTCCCTGATTGTTTGGTGTCTGAGACCCAACCCCATATGTGCCTCCTGTAATAGGAAACCTCGCCTGTTCATGTTTGGAATTACCCTATCCCCCACTCCAGGGATTCGAGCAAAAGGAACGGAGTTTGCATCGATTACGTATGCATAATTGAGTGGATAGTTCACGGGTAGTGCTGCACAGTCGCCTTTTACGGACGTTTTTACTGCCAGCATGGTTTCCCCGTCTATGTATTTTTCTGAACGCTTTTGTGGCTACGGAAGCCGGTTTAGTGGCCTCCGCTGTGGCTGTATTAGCCAATGAATTCCCTGCAACGTGAACGCCATCACGTTGATGACTGTGCGTGAATCACGTGAGTCTTTTGTAGTTCTTTCTGTAAAAGAGCTACCTGTTTCCAAAGCATTTTATGCTTTATTGTGGCACCTGTGTCATCTTTGTAATCATTTTCAATCCAGCTCTGTAACTTGTTATTGTAAGAGTTGACGCAAAAATGCGAATCACACACGATTAGTGTCGGGAATTCACGTTCTGCATTTTCAAGCGCCATCTTTAAACCTCTGATTTCAGCTCTCTGAGCCGAACAGTTTCTAACTGATTCAGTTTTTGTTATTTTCGGTATGAATTTACTGCACAGCCAGCGACCTTTAACAATCGCGCAGGCTGCATCGTAGGATTTGCTCTCTACGTTGAAATGCTGTACAAATCTATCTGTATAGATTATACAGGAGTATTGTTGGAGAGGCAGAAGTTCGATTGGCAGAGGATATTCTTCTTCATAAGTCAATTCATTCAGTTTTTCGAATTGCGGGGCGAAATAGTATTTCACATCTTCCGCTCCAAGAGAATCTATACACTGTATCCATTTCGGATCCAGTGACACTGTAAGCAGGTTTACTGGGCTGAATAGCGCCTCGAAGGCGGATTCCGCTGTGAGGATGTTGATCCTTCTACCATGTGCTAGTTCTCGTTCATTTGCTAATGCAGTTTCTACTGCTTTCACAGTATTTTCTGTTGGACTGAATGTTTTTTCCGCTTGTGTGTACAAGTGAGATTTAATTGAAATTGGTACCTTTTCTCCCTCTTAGAGGTCAGGTACGTGAATCTGCATCTTCCTGGTATGATTCGGATTACAATATCGCGTGTGTTGTCACGTGTATCTAATTTTGTTTTTGCTAACATGTCTGTTTGCAGTGATCTCAACATTTCTGTGTGTTTTTGAGTCCAAGTGATTGGTTTAAAATCAGCTTTAATTAGTTCGTAGAGAGGTTTAACCCTCTCCGCATAATTTAGAATGTAAGTTCTTCCTAAATTCAGGAAGCCTAGAATCGATTGTAAGTTCTTCAGCGTTTTCGGAGCTTGGAGCACAGCGCACTTCTCTAAGAAGTTGTCTGCTAGGCTTTTCCCTTCACTTGATAATTCGTATCCTAAAAATAATAATGTCAGGTGGGCAATTCGAGACTTTTTAAAGTTGAATTTGTAACCCTCTGCTGCGAACCCAAGTATAATGGTGTTCACTCCTTTTCAAGTGAGTCTCCAAGTCGTCGTCTGAGATAGATATCATCTACATAAGATAATGCCTCATCATCAAATATTTGTAGTAACTCTTTTACTCTGGCTGAAAATAGTCCTGGGCTATTCTTGAATCCCTGTGGGAGCCTCCAGAAATTTTTCTGTGACCCCATTACTGAGAAAGCGGTCAAGTATCTGCTTTCTGGTGCAATGTTTTTTTTTTTTTTTGGTTTTTTTTTTTAATTTGTTTTTATTGTTGCACCAAAATAGAGTATTTGACAATAGTATATCTCGTTGGTGTGGCGTCAACATTCGGCCATACCCGACCATTATCGCAACCTTTTTCCTTTTTTATATTGTAACACAACTTCTAACTTTAAGGTTCACAGATTGGAAATTTAGAAGCATTCATGAAGAAAAATTACTGTATCAATATTTGTAGTATAGCGGTCAAGGCTTTGAGTCCCACAATTCGCATATCTATCGTCCATGCCAGGAGGGCACGGGACTCTCTGATCTTCCCTTCCGCTATGTATCCCCATCCCGTTCGCCACCTCTACTCCGAGTCCTCATCCTCCTCTGAACTATCGACATCCTCCTCCTCAGGTAGCGGTTCACAAAGCTCCCCCCTATAAGTGTTCCAAGGCAACCATATTTTATTCCATTTACGTGGGTTGGCTCTTTGCTGATATACCGCCCGCTCCACCACCATGAGCATGTCCATGTTTCTGCACCATTGCGCCAGAGTTGGTGCCATTGACGCCCTCAATCTCTGCGCTATGTCCCGCTTCGCTAACATCATTCCAATAGTTACCCACTGCCGCCCATGTGGAGTCAGATTATTCGGGCCCCATATATTCAGCAGACACAGTCTAGGGTCAGGCGTGATGGGGAGCTGCAGGGCTTGGGCAATAGTGCGTGTTACGCGCCTCCAGTACTCCACCATGCTGGGACAGGACCATAAGGTATGAAACAGTGTGCCTTCCTCCTCGCAGTTCCTCAAGCAATAGGGGTGGTCTGCCCTCTGGATTTTATGTAGGGTGGTGCGTGTGTAATGTACCCGGTGTAGTATTTTGAATTGTACCAGTCGGAACCTCGCCGAGACTCCAGCCTCTCTAGGCGATGCCATGGCAGCATTCCAGTTTGCCTCATCCATCTCCCCTATTTCGTCTTTCCATTTGCCCTTCAGTTTTTGTAATGGGTCAGGCAGGTTATTCACCAACTTACGATATGTTAGGGAAGTAGCGCTGGCTTCCATGTAATCTGTAAGTAGCCGGTCTTCTAAAGGAGCCGACTTTGGGACCCTAGTGCCCGGTTCAATTGCAGCCATTAATGCATGTCTAATTTGTATGTATCGGTACGTCTCAGTAACACCCAGGTCTTACTGCTCTCTCAAGGTCTCGAATGGAATCACCCCTTCTCTTGTCCACATATCACCCACCGTGGAGATCCCAATGTTGTCCCACTGCGTGAAGCCCTTGCTGCGTCTCAGATTGCCCAGGGATTTGGAGTCCCATAAGGGTGTAAGCTGTGTGATCACACCTCCCCACTTCAATCGTGCCTGAGCTTTGTGCCATAGTGTTACTGTGTGCTTAGTTGGGCCGACCAGTTTCGCCGCCAGACCTTTGTTGTAAAGCGGGGCCAGAAGGGTGTTAGTGCCTAGTTGTCGCCTATCGGCTAGATACGCCGGGTCGTTCTGTGGTGCATGTACCCATTGGTTAATCACCTTGAGGTGTGCCGCCCAATAGTATAGTTCTAAGTTTGGGAACGCAATCCCACCACTGTACCAGTCTCTAACCATTTTCACCTGTGCGATCCTGGCCGGCCTGCTTCCCCACAATAGGCCTGACAGCTGTTCTGATATCCGTCTAAAGAAGGACAGTGGGACCATTGCCGGTGTATTTTCCAAGACATAGAGGAAACGGGGCAGCGCCATCATCTTGAAAAGTGCCGCCCTGCCCAATAACGTTAATGGGAGGGTCTTCCAGTGTCGGACATCCGCCTTCAATCTATCGAGCAGTGGTTTTAGATTCAACTCTTGAAATGTCTCGTGGTCTCGCGTGATTTGGATCCCTAGGTATCTGAAGGAGACGGCTTCTAGTATTAGAGGGCGGTCCCCGCTCAGGTGTGGCGGTGTCCCATGTAGCATGTAGAGCACCGATTTCGCCCAATTGATTCTATAGCCTGAGGCTACACCGTGTCGCTCGCACAGCGCTAACAAGACTGGAATTCCCTCCGCCGGGTCTGTGAGATATATTAACATATCGTCAGCGTATAGGGATATTTTGTCTTCCCAGTCGCCCCCCCAGTTAATGCCCCGCAGTAGTTGGGTGGTCCTAATGACAGTGGCCAGAGGCTCCAACGTTAGGGCGAACAGTAACGGTGAGAGCAGGCAGCCCTGTCTCGTGCCCCTCGCTAACAAAATTTCTCTCGAGATGTGGCCATTTGCCGTCACTCGTGCCACAGGGTCCTTGTATAGCAGCCTGATCCAGACTATGAATTTCGGGCCGAAGCCCATATGCGGAAGGACTGCAAAAAGATATTGCCATTCTACAAAATCAAACGCCATTTTGGCCTCTAGCGAGAGGATTGCTGCCGATTCTGTCAACAAAGGGGCTTGTGCCATCACACCATGCAGTCGTCTGAGATTCATTGCCGTGCTCCTATGTGGCATGAACCCCGATTGGCCTGGATGTATTTGGTGTGTGAGGTGGGGCATCAACCTGTTGGCCAGTAGTTTCGCTAGTATTTTACTTTCGGCATTAAGGAGGGAAATTGGCCGGTAGGAGCCGCATTCCTCAGGTGATTTGCGAGGTTTCGGGATCGCTACACTGGTAGCCATACGTTGGTCAGGCGGCAGACGTCCCTTTTCCAGACTGTCCATGAACATGCTGAGTAGGGGCGCAGCAAGCGTCTCTGACAGGGTTTTGTACCACTCAATAGGTATCCCATTGGGCCCCAAGGCTTTCCCTGAGTGCAACGCTGCGATGGCCAACTGTAGCTCTTCAGCTGTTATATCTGCCTCCAGTTCTTCCACCTGGTCCTGCGATAGGGTGGGGGTGGGTGCACCCATAAGAGCTGTCTCCGCCATGCCCCGCGTAACGTCTATTTCAGGGGCATACACTGCCTGATAGTGATCAGCCAGCAACTCAACTATCCGTGAAGGGCGGGATTGCAACTCCCCCGCAGAGTCTTTCAGCTGTAGGATAGACCTCTGCCCCTCTCGTTTCTTCTCCAGCCAGGCTAGGAGTTTGCTGGCCTTGTCCCCCACATCATACACCCTATGCGCCGTGGCCGTTATATTGTCAGTCACTCTTCGGCAAACAAGATCGGTATGACTCTGCTGACACAGCTGGAGCGTGTGCAGCGTGTCCATCGTTGGATTGGCCATATGATCCTCGTTGGCCTTAGCAAGATTGTCCTCAAGGGCCTTCAGCTCCTGTTTCTGGGTGTGCTTATATCTCGATATACTGGAGATGGCTTGTCCTCGGAGGACCGTTTTGTAGGCCTCCCACAGGACAGAAGGGGATGACGCTGAACCTTCGTTCTCCGTGAGGTAGCACTGAGTTGCTTTTTTAAGTGCTTTAGCCACTTGGGGTACCTTAAGGTATCCCGGGTACATCGGGTAGACGCGTCTTCGCGAACGTTCTGGGTTGGAGAGAGTCAGTGTCAGTGGGGAATGATCCGAGACACCCCTCGGTCTAATCTGCACGTCATCGACAGTAAGGTGCCCGCTTCCTAACGCTAGGAAATAGTCGATTCTCGAGAGACTGTCATGGACCGCTGAGTGGTATGTGTACTGTTGGGCTGTCGGATGGAGGCTTCTCCAAAGGTCTATCAAACCCTGCGCTTCTAGGAAGTCATGCAGTCTAGAGGGCCCTGGAGTTTGAGCTCGTACCGGGAATCTGTCTAGGGTAGTGTGTAGTACCGCGTTAAAATCCCCCTCCTACTATGAGATCCCCCTCCGGGAGTTCCAACAGAAATTTCCCCAGTTCTGGGAGAGCAACCGAATGCAGCGCCGGCGGAATATACACCGAAACCACATTCAGCGGTCTCCCTTCCCACTGTCCAAGAGCCGCTGCGAAGCGTCCCTGTGTATCCAATTTTGTGGATTGCAGTATGTATCTGGAGGATCTATGCATTAGGATCCCCGTGCCACGGGACCCCCTGGTAAATTCTGAGTGAGCAATCATATGGTAGCCTTTCCTGTCTAGGGCATGTATAGCAGTGCCTGTTAGGTGTGTTTCCTGTAGCATGACCAGAGCCGGATTGAGTCTTTTTATACTTTGTAGTACTAAGCCTCGTTTGACTTTGTCCCCCAGGCCCCTCACATTCCAGGACAGAAGTTGCAGAGGTGTACCTGTTCCCATCCCAGGTTCCCCCCTCCCTATGTCATCTCGTGTGTCGTGTGTCATCGTGTCTGTGGGTAAAAGTACCTATGCGCCACCGTAAAGGCGGTCTAACAACTTGCCTGTAGCTCGCTATGATTTGTACGTGTGCCTCGCGAATCCAATCTTGACCTGTGGAACATCCTGAAAAATGCAAACCCCCCCAACCCCCAACTCCCCCCCTCCCTGCCCCCCTGCTAAATGGACTCAGAACTGCCCGCCCCCCCAACTCAGCAGAGTGCCTGACCCAAACCCAAAAACACAGAACTTGCTCGCTGGGGTGAAGGACTCTCCGGAGTCGGCGGCCTCTCGTTACTTCCACGGAGGACCTCCGCCCGGTGTCCTTGGCAGCACGCCCGTACAGAGTTGCATTTGGTCCGCTATTTTAAGCATGGGAAGTCATTGTTCCTCATTATCGTCATGTTCCTGAGCCTCGCTCAGGAACGCCTCGCTCAGGAACGAATGCAGATTAGCTTCTCCTCCGGAACCCTGGGAGCTTGGACGCAGGCCAGTAGCGCGGTGTTTGTTCTGTCTGTTGGAGCGGCGAGGGAGGCGCTGGTGCAATGTTTTGACAAAAGAAACCATTTGATATGTCTAATGTCGTTTTATATTTTTTCCTAACTATGTTATTCATTAGTGCAGCACTATGCGAATTTTGTACTGCAAATGTTTTGCAACATGCATTAAGGTGTCTGTAATCCAAAACTAGACGATATGAATTGTCTGGCTTGGAGACAGGAAACAAAGGATTGTTCATTTGCAGGGCTCGACAAATCCACTCGACCGCTCGCATTTGCGAGGTAAATTTTGTGAGGTCGAGCTATTTTTAGGTCCTACTCGCCCTTTCTGGCGAGTAGGAAAACATACTAACTTTTGTCCTCCGTCTTTGAAAACGGAGCAAATGTGACAAGATAACAAGATTTAAAGGCCTTTTTATTGCTCACAAAGCAAATGAGCAATAAAGATGCCTTTAAATCTTGTTAGTTGGTCACATTTGCTCCGCTTTCAGAGACGGAGGTCAAGTAGGTTACTGTTGGGTCGAGGAGATTTTTCAAGGGACTAGACCTGCAGGACTAGTACCATTTTTACGATTTGTCGAGCCCTGATTTGAGAGGTGCATGTTTCAATCACCCCCTGGTATTCAAGTTGATCTAAAATCTCCCTGACTTGTTTTTTAGCTTCTTGCATAATGGGATACTGCCTTTGTGCAGTTGGTTGTTTTTTTTTTTAACTGGATTTTGTGAGGAGGAGAATCCTCATCCCATCCTACATGATTTTTATATAATGCTGGTGCCTGGGCTACTGCCCATTTCCTTGCATAAGTATATTTTTTGTGAATCGGAATGTGATTCGAGAAGACAGGCATAATCATTTCTTCGCCACGAGGGCACTCCCTGACAAAATCTGGGGGCCAATCTTTTTCAGCTAACAGAATGTCATAGCCTTTTGAGAGTTTATCCCAAAATAGACCCCTTATTTTCCTAGTCTTATCACCCTCTATACGCAGTGTTATTTCGTATATCTTATGGGGCTCGCTAACTCTGGTGTCGGCAGTTTCTACTTGAATGTATTTATTTGTGTCCACTGTCTCCAGATGACTCATCAGGATCTTGCGAGCTATGGTGATTTCTGCTGCACTGTCTAGCATAGTCTGTGCCCACTCCCCGTTTTTCAACTGTGTCCTCAGTATTCTCTGCATGTTCGATTACTCTAATACTGGCTACCTTCTTTCTTGGAAATTGAGATTTTTTACTCTGAGCAGGTTCCTTGTCTTTGGACTTGGTGTGCTCCCCTGGGTCTGACCGTCCTCTTCTTTCCGATTTCTGCGAAAAAGATCGAGAGGGACGTGTATCAATACTTTGATATCTATCAGGCTCCTTCAAATTATCCCTATTTCTAAGGTTATATCTTTTCTCAGAGGGCTCCCTCTGGGGAGACTGGTGTTCTCGAGTCGGAGTTCTTTCCCTCCGTCGAGGAGACCTTCCTCTGGACTGGAAAACTTTTTCTTTGGGAGTGGATTGTTTATTTCCATCCCAGCTCTTTATAGGAGTGTTTGAATTATTTTTAATAAATAGTTTTTCAGTATTTTCGAGCAGTTGGGGCTTTACTGGTTTTCCACCCAAGCTGTCTCTACCTAGTTCTTCATAGCATTTTTCTATGATTCTGGCAAGCTCAATTGGTTGATCTGTTATATCTGTTTCTTTCAATTTCTGGCGTATCGCCACATATGCTGCTTCTCCTTTTATATTGGCTAGTAATATAGCCGAGACCTGCTTGAAGTCTTTCAGTAATTTCATACCAAGAGTTAAAGCCGGTTCTGGACCGTATTCATTCGGAATCTGTTATGTTACGTGAATTTGTACTGCGCACAGCTGCCCCAGCTAAGGGGCGTCCTGGCGCATGGCAAGGTAACACGCAAGAGCCACAGGAAACACAACAGCTAAAGAAAAGGAACCAAGTTAAAATAAGAAGGTTTTAATAGCCTTACGGAAGGAGGAAAGATCCTCCAACAGCCGAATCTCCACCGGGAGGGTTTTCCACAGTTCGGCTGCTTTGACCCGGAAGGAACGACCACCAACACGGCACAACTTACATCGAGGGGTGATAGTAAGAGCTTGGCCCAAAGATCTCAAAGGCCGAGTGGGGACGTACCAGGACAGGAGGTCCGTAAGAATTTGAGGAGCCGTACCCTTTAGAATCTTAAAGGCCAGGCACAGTACCTTGAATTGAATTCTGGCCCTGACTGGCAGCCAGTGCAATGCTTTCAAAGTACTGGAAACTGGGCAGGATCTAGGAAGACCAACGATTGCTCTAGCGGCAGCATTCTGCACGCGTTGGAGGCAGTTGACTTCAGCCAAGTTAGCCCCCACCAGGAGAGAGCTGGCATAATCCAGGCGCGATATAACAGTCGCCTGTATTACCAACTGCCGGGTGCGGGGTTCGAAGAACTTCAGGACTGGTCGCAGAGCCCGGAGGATTCCAAAACAGAAAGACGTTTTCTTTGTGTGCCCCACAAAACTGAGAGTGGGATCCATCCACACTCCCAGGTTTTTTAATTCCGTCACCGGAAGAGGGGCCGACCCAAGCTCCGAAGGCCACCACCTGTCCCCCCAGAGATCCGCCCTTCTACCGACAATCATGATCTCGGTCTTCTTCGCGTTGAGCTGGAGACAGTTGGCCTTCATCCAGCTTGCCACTGCCCTAAGTCCACTCTGAAACCTGGGGGCATCCTGGTCCGCATCCCCGCTGATCGTAACCGCTAGCTGGGTGTCATCGGCATATGACACCATGGTCATGCCCCACTGCCTGACCATCTCAGCCAGCGGTCTCACGTATAGATTGAACAACGTGGGACTCAGCGAGGATCCCTGCGGCACTCCCTGTTTCAGAGGATGGAACTTGGACTGGAACGGTGGCACCGCAACGCTGAAGAAGCGACCATCGAAAAAGGACCGGAACCACTGGAGGGCGGGCCCACCCACCCCAATCTCCTCCAGGCGATGCAACAGGATGGGATGAGAGACAGTATCAAAGGCGGCGCTTAGATCTAGTAATACAAGCGCCGCCGTCGGTCCTGCATCCATCACTGTGCGAAGGTGTTCAGCCATGGTGAGAAGGGCGGTCTCCGTGCTGTGACCAGCACGGAACCCGTTCTGGGTGGGGTCTAAGATGTTAGCTCGAGTGAGATGGTCGGAAAGAACCTTGTTCACATGGGCCTCCACGACTTTAGTCGGCCAGGGGAGCAGGGAAATAGGCCGATAATTTTCCGGTTCCAGGGAGGGTTTCTTCAAAATAGGAGAAACCACAGCCCGCTTCCAACTGGCTGGAACCGTACCCGAAACCAGCGAGATGTTAATCAGGGAGAGTACCGAGGTACGACCCACAAACAGCTGGTCTCTAAAAAGGGCTAGCTTAAGCGGATCAGCGGGCGACCCGGATTTCACCTGCTGAGCCAAGATGTCAAATCCCTCAGATGTCAACGGGGGCAACACATGAAGCAGAGAATCTCCATAGATGTTACATAGAGTACCTGCCGGTGGCCTAGTGACAGGGAATGTTAAGTAGATGTTCTGAACTTTTTCTAAGAAGTACAGGGCAAGAGCCTCACAATGCGCCGTGGAGCTCGTTGTTATAGCCGAGGCCCGCTTTGCCACAAGGTCCTTCACCACTTTGAAGATGGTTTTTGATGGATTTGGGCTATTGCCGAACTCCGCAGCGTAAAAAGCTGCCCGGGCCCGGCATATAGCACGATGGTAAATTTTTAACGGCAGCGGGGTAAACAACCTTCTTCCCGCTGTCGTACATCTTCCGCCACTCCCTCTCTGCTCGCCTACAACTGCCCTTGAGTGCGCGTAAAGCACTGTCATACCAAGGGCTTGACTCCCTGGAGCTGATTTTCCTAGCCAAGATGGGAATCAGGGAATCAAGTGCCTTAGTAACCCAAGAGCAGAATCGATCGTAACCTGCATCTACGTCCTCCAAAGGTCCCAGCGGCTCTGCCGCGAGGACTCGATGAAGGTCCTCAAGTCTCAATTTACTCCAGTGCCGTGTGGAGACCATCCTTACGGGAGCAGAAGAAGAAATTCCCAGCAAGGGGACATAGATGGCCACCGAAGAATGGTCCGTCCAGCCTAGCGGAGTAACGGCCGTAACTGTGGCCTCTGTCAAGTTCGTAAAAAACGGATCTAACGTATGGCCGCCTACGTGTGTGGGGTGCAGCACTATTTGTTGGAGTTGAAGAGCCTCCAGATCGGCTAGAAAACTGCACACCGTAGGGATATTCTGATTCTCAAAGTGCAAATTGAGGTCCCCTAAGATAGAAAAGTTAGCACACCCCAACGCCAGAGAACTTATAGCGTCAGGAAAGGCAGCCCTAAATGCCACATCGCTTCCCGGAGGGCGATAGACTACCATCCCTGAAAGGGAGAACTGAGGGTTAACCAAGATTTTAAAGACCGCACTCTCGCAGCCTGCGATGTTAAGGGCAGACCAACAGCAAGAGAGACTAGATCTCACTGCGAGAGCGATGCCCCCTCCAAGTCAATCGATTCAGGGTGAAAACCGAAAAATCAGAGGGGAATGCCAGATTAAGAATGGCCGTGTCGTCATCCTTCAGCCAAGTTTCCGTAATAGCCACAATGTCAGGGGCCTCATCTCGTATCAGGTCCCTAACGGCTTGGTGGTGTTGAACTAGAGACCTCGCGTAAAGGCTGAGGATGCGCAGAGCATGAGCCTGACGGCTGCTGCACGGAGCGACCGGTGGAGCCTCCTGACAGATCTTAACCGGAGAGTCCACCGCCCACTGGCCACAGGCGCACTGATAAGGGCCACTAAGCGGGTGTATAGGTGCATGTATACATCTCGGGACAGAGCATCCTAAGACCCGCAGCGTGGCGGCAGAATATACAATCATAGCGCAATCCCGTGTAGCCGAACCTGAGGATGTAGAAATACCTAAAGGCCGCCGCGCCCAGCGCGTACTTGTCGCGGACGGGCAGGACTCAGGCACGACTCCGGCTAAGCGACGGCGTCCCACTGCGCGATCCCGCTTGCTCGGGAGAGGACGACTTTAAGTAGGCGAGGCGATTAGCATACCGAGCGTAGAGACGCTCCAAGATGGCACCCGTGGAAGATCTGGACAGCCCAAGGCAAGATGGCGCCCACTGAACCAACCCCCGGGACCCGCCAAACGGCGGTGCGTTTTCACTTTTATATGCAGGTGAGAGAGCAGGAGGATATTCCCAAGCAAAGCGCCTAAAAACAGGGGAAAACGAAAATCAAAATAACACAGATGTAAAACGGGCAGTTAAAATAGACAGCGCAGCAGTAGCGCGACCTGCAACAAAGCCAGTACCTTGACCAGGCTACTGGTGTCGAGTCCGCCTTAAGTAGGCGAGGCGATTAGCATACTGAGCGTAGAGACGCTCAAAGATGGCGCCCGTAGAAGATCTGGACAGCCCAAGGCAAGATGGCGCCCACTGAACCAACCCCGGGACCTGGACCCGCCAAACGGCGGTGCGTTTTTCACTTTTATATGCAGGTGAGAGGGCAGGAGGATATTCCCAAGCAAAGCGCCTAAAAACAGGGGAATCTGTTTTAGCACTTCTGGTATTACCGCCATTGACGGAACACCATGTGTTTTTGTGTAAATGGAAGCACACAGTCCTCCACGTGTGGTGCGACCCCCCATTGTAAGGCAGATGGTCAAGATTCTGTGTTTCTCAATAGGGGTAGTATTCGGAAATACTGCCTCTATTTGAGTAATTTTCTGCGCTAACCAGAAAGGAATTTGTTCCCGTTTTATGGGTGTTTTACCAAGACATGACTGTATGTTCTGTGGTGTAATTTTATTTGTGTTCCCCTGATGAGGGGTCAGCTGTGGTATGTTAACAGCTGTTTGGACTGTAGGAGTCCGCATTACATATTGGACTAATTGCCTATGTATTTTAATTAATGTTTGTAGCTGTGCTAAAAGTTTTTCTCTAGACATTTTTGCAATGTCCGGATGCGGTGTGTAGCTGGCTAGAACCGGCCACGTTGCTCCTGGTCTACCTAGTGGACCGAGCCTGGTAATATGATCATTGTGTTTTAGGGCGCCTTTAAACCAGAGCAGGTGCTCTTGGTATTTTAATGGTATTTCAATCTCCTCGAAAGGAGCGTACTCTTCCGGTGGATCCCCTACTATATAGTAGTGGAACTCGTGTTTGCCGCTGCAAATTTGATCCAAGAATAGAATACCTCTGTCTGCCGATATTCGTGTGCCTCTATCACGAAGACGACTGTGCCACCTTGTGTGGTTAGTCCATTTTCTATAAGTTTTGACGTTCTAGATTTTCTTAAATGTGCCGGGATGATTATTGCACCCGGTTCAGTAGTCCCTGTACCATCGGGACCCTGCTGAGTCGCATTTACTGCGGCATCATCGTCTTACATTTTATTGTCAGGCAGGTTTTGCAGAGCAGGTCTCCAAGGAGACAATGATTCCGTGCACAATATTTTGGAACACTGTATCCTTCAACGTTGAATAAACCAGAGCTTTACATAGGCATCTCTTCCTACTAAGTTCGGGCGGATTTTAACCTTTCACCCACTCCAGACGTCTATTGGAGTATTTACGGTAGAAAGGGGTCTGTGTGAAAAATGCATGACTGAGTTACTCTAACGTCTTGCGTTAGTTTTATCGCCTTACCAAACGTTGGGCGCCATGTGGTGTAGTTCCTATTTTCCCAATAGGCCCTGCGCATTGGAATAACATAAACAGTAGTATGGACGTAGAAGTGCGGATCTTCCAGGTCTCCACTGACTATGCTAAACTTAATTGGGTTTGTTACCAACTAGCTCAGAGGTCACTGGAAACTTTCTTGACTGAATAGGAAGTGATCAGCTTCCCTGGTACAGACAAGAAAGGATTCAGTTTTCCAACAACCGCATAAACATGACAACTTTGCTCCTTAGAATAAGAGTCAATCTCTAGAGTCGTGTGAAACAATAGACAGTTATTTTACTCAGCCAGTTGTGCAGATTACTTTCACCAAGATGCAGAGAAATAGAGAGACAGGCGTTTTCAATAAAAAGGTATTATTTATTGAACAGTCTTTCTTCTCGTGCAAGAGAAATGAATTGCCACAATTGCAAGACTAGTTATAAAAAGTGCGTACAGTAAAATGAGGATTGCGAAATAATACTGTAAAAGCATTGATATGGTTTCTTAGCCATACAATGGTTTAAAATGAATAAAATATATACATTTGACTAACGTACTCAACTGGTGCTTCTAACTACGCCTACCCCAGTGTACCTGACCTAAGCCTAATACTTGGGAGGGAGTAAGTAAGTAGCAGTTTTAGTTAAGTTGGTTTTGCCAAGGTTTGCTTCAAGAATTCTCTCTAAGGGTTTAGTCAACACCATACCTCTGGAATAGAATGTTGGAGGTCTTGTATCTCCTTCCAGGACTCGATATCCCAGTCACTCGCAAGAGTAGGCTGGGAACGCCGGAGCTGGATTTTCTCGGCAGGAAGTCTCTCTCAGCGCGTCGAGGAGGAGGAGGGGCAGCGTCCGTGGGCAGCTTGTATCTGCTGGGCTCTGCAGGGGACAGCTGTTCTGCTCCTATGTTCACCACACCATCGCTATCATCGATGTCATTGAGGCAGCGTTTACTTAAGGCAACGTTGGTAATATTTATACCTGAAAGGTGCCTTGTGTGACGTAAGTTTTTGGACATAACACGTCAATAAAGATGTCACTAGGAAGTGATCGTCTCTCAGTGCTCATTAGAGTTCTATTACTAATCAAAACAAAGCAAGCGGGGCTTTCCCAGGTTGCTGAGTTTTTATCTTGTTGAAGAACTCGGAGTGTAATCTAGGAATCTTAATTGGTGGCTTCTGCTGTGTCATTTGCTCTAATGAGCTGCAGAGGAAGCTGCAGCGGAAGAGATTCTGAAATGTGGCTCTGATCGTGTTAGGCCAGAGACGAGTTTCTGAAATATCACTCTTGATCGTTTATGCCATTATAGGGGCATAAATGGATTATAGCCGTATAGGGGCATAAGGTCACAGTATTGATCGAGGTCCTGGATTAGAACGCGACACAACAGGCTATGTCACAGGGTATGTCACAAATGGGGTGTCTGTCCCCAAGGGGGGAAGATTATAAATCATTTCCGTCATCAGCACAGCCCAACCAATGCTGATGACGGAACCGCTCCGTCATCAGCATCGAAGGGGTTAAAAAAAACTTTGGGTCTTCATATTTAAATAGAAAATGGCTCTGCCCTTGACTCGCATCTTTTAACATTGCCCCAAAAAGTAATCCCAGGGGCGACCGATCGACTTTGTTGATAAGCATACGAACGTTCTTAAAATGAAATGCATGGCAGTATGCCAGGAGATCTGGAAGAGTCAACCCAGCCTCCAGCCTCCTCAACTTTTTCCAGGATATCCCGGACTCCTTCAGGGACCAGATGAAACTGCCTATCTTTCCCTGGAGCTTAGCTAAATCTTTATAAAAGGCTAAAAGAATGGAGTTATAGAGAAAAGTGATCTTCGGAAAGACTATCATCTTAATAAGATTGACACAGCTATAAATATTTAAGGGTAAATTAGCCCACCTGGCCAATAGGCTCCCCACGTCTTGACTGACTTTTTCCAGTTAGTCTGGGCACATCTCCTAGCTTCTGTGTTATTTGGATACCCAAATACCTCATTTGGACTTTTGCCCCCAAACTCTGCTTGGCCTGTTTCCATTCCATGATTTCAGTTTTTCCACTATTCACCTTACAGCCCGAAATCTTACCAAAGCTTTGCGCCTTGGCCATTAAGTTGGAAATTGCCGCCTCTGGGTTAATAGTATGAAGACTGAGATTGTCACCACCAAGCCTGCAGATTTAAAGGGGGAGATGGTGGAATCCGCTCTAATCAGGGATGCAAACTGCTCTATATATAGAGATTAAACAAAAGCGGAGACACCCCTGTCTTGTGCCTCTAGTGATGTCGAGCCACTCAGCTTCCCATTCACCAGCACCCTTGCTCTGGGCAGATAATACAGATTTTGAACCACCCTCAATGTGTTCTGCGGAGATCTAAAGCACTTTAAGGCATCCCAAAGATAGGCCCAGTGTACTTGGTCAAAAGCCTTTGCAGCATCTACAGCTACTACTGATCCAGGTAAATTCTGGGCTTCCGCCTAATCTATAACCCCTAACCTCCGAAAAGTATGCTCTTTAAGCTTCCTCCCAGGGATAAAACCTCTCTGGTCTTGATGAATAACTCCCTTGATGACCTGGGAAACCCTAGAGGCTACTATCCCTGAAAAGATTTTGTAGTCGGAATTCAAAAGTGAAATTGGCCTATGAGTCTACTTCCAATGGTTCTTTATTTGTTTTCAAAATTGGCGTACGTGGCCTCAGCCCATGACGGTCGAACTAATTCGCCTTCTATTTATATTAACCCCTTCGATGCTTATGACGGAACGGTTCCGTCATCAGCGTCGGTTGGGCTGTGCTGATGACGGAAACGTTCCGTCACGACCACGCCCGTTTTTAGAACTTTCAGCACAGCGCAAAAATTCGCGCCGCGCTGAAGGTGTTAAATCAAATAGGACTTTCAAGTCTGGAGCTATATTATCCAGTAGTTGAGAGTAAATCTCGCCAGGAAGGCCTCGCTGCCTTCTCCCCTGCCATCTTCCAAATTTGTATCGTGATCTCTTCTTCCGTAATCTCGGCCTCTAATAGCCTCTTTTGCTAGTTAGTTAATCACAGGAGCTCTGTCTTATCTAACCAGGCCTCTATGCTCTCTTTCCTGGGAGAGATATCTTCTCTATACAAAGTACTCATATCTCCGAGCCTCGGCACATCTTTCCAAATTATTGTTCAACAATGCTCCTGATTCTGCATCTCTCAAATTTTAAATTAAGTTCCTCTATTTTTGCTTTCCAAGCAAGATGCAAGCTACACTTCCCTCCATATGAGAAATGTTGTAACTTTCTTACGTTCCACCTGTCTAATAGTCTTTTATCCAATTGCCTTTGATATTCTGCTTGTAAGAATTCTAATTCTTTAATGAGGGCAGGAACTCTACCAGTGCCCTCCAGTGATGCCTTCTGAAGATCACATTCCTTACGCTTGATCTGTGATTCGGTCCTCATCTTCCTGTTTCAGGGTATGCCTCTTACCCACCATAATCGAACTAAGTATTCCCCTTAAATATGCTTTAAATACATCCCACACAGTTAGAATTTTCGCTCAACATCTATTAGCTTGATAAAAAGAACAAAGCTGTATCCACAATATTTGATACCACCCCCTCATCTAATAGGATGGTCCTATCCAAGGTCCACCTTTTCACACCAGATTTTCGATGGTGATTTTGGAACAGAAAAACTGCTGAATGATCTGAGAGAATGGCAGGAACATGTTTAACCTCTTCCACATCGACTAATAATTCCTGGTCTACCAAAAAATATTCAATGCGGGAATGGTGCCCATACTTTTTACTATAAAAAGTGAACCCCCCACCCCCCCTTACTACGCTAAACATCAACCAAGTTGAGCTCCAGCATCATATTTTTCAAGATTTCAGATCTTCTAGGGGGACTAACGTATTTAGCTTTTGAGGTTCTGTCTAGATCCTTATTTTGAACAATATTAAAGTCTCCGCCTAATATTAATGGGGCAGTGGCTTCCAGAAGGCACAATTCCAGTTTCATGAAGGCTTCTGGAGAGTCAATATTTGGACAGATGGCACATACTACTGAAATCCCCTGTATCATCAGGTTAGCCACCAACCATCTCCCTGAGAGGTCCCATTCGTATTTTGCCAGCCTTATACAGGAATTATTTCTAATAATTAAGGCGTCGCCTCTGGTGCAGCCTCTCTGGTCCAAACAGACAATTTCCTGGGCCCACCCCAATTTATTAAAGGATGACCTACACTGCTTCCGTCCCAAGTTAGTCTCTTGAAGCAAGATAATAATCGCCTCACTATTCTTAAGATATTCAATCACCCAAGCCCACTTCTTCCTAGACCTCAAACCATTAACATTCCAAGATAACAGCTGGACAGAATTCGATTTACTCCTCTTCAAAATTCCACCCTACACTCCCATGAACCTTTTTCGATGTCTTATCATAATGGAGACTCCTTGCCTGATGCCATCATAAAGTAACTGATCTATGGTCATGTTAACATATGGCAAAACTAGGACATATATTTCTTTTTTTCCCCATGTGCTCCAACCACCCTGTGCTCCCCCACCCACCTCGGGGAAGCCCCTTTCCTATCCCTGGGTGATAGAATCCGCCCTTCACGACCCCCCAGGTGGAGATAGGAAATCCAAATTATAAACGCAAAGAAAAAAAAGAAAGAGAAACCCAACTATGTATTTAAGATTATATTGCTGCATTTTAAGTGACTTCAACTCAACATAGCACAGACAGAACCCTCCAGGCTTCTGCTGTTCTGATCCCTCCATTTGGGCCAAAAAAGTGTCCACCTCTTCCGGGTTACTAATATTGTGCATTTTATTGCCCCACATTATCTTCGGCGTCGCAGGGAACTTCAACCAGACCTGGGTGTCCTTACTCCGGAAGTCACTCATCCTAGAGCCCAGCTCCCATTACCTCTGTGCGGTTCTCTTGCCAATATCTTATCAAACTTGATAACTAAAGTTATGTTATGTTAAGGGGAGTTTTATAAAAGCGCTCAGCTACTCGGGCAGAGTGTCCCGGCGCTAACAGACCAAAGAGGCAGAAACCACGAGACAGTTGAGGTTATTGTCTAAACAGCCATGTTTTAAGTTCCTTCCTAAAGGAGAGAAGGCTATCAGACTCCCGAAGAGACAAAGGCAGTTTGTTCCAGAGTTGGGGTGCCAACAGTTTAAACGAGCGTCCCCCAATACGGGCTTGCTTGATTGCAGGCACAGTAGCCAGTGCTAACAAAGCAGATCGAAGAGATCTGGAAGGAAAGTAGAAGCCAATTATTTTCCGTAGATAGAGCGCGACAGTGCCATGGAGGGCTTTAAACGCCATGGTAAGGGTCTTAAAAAAGATGCGTTTGCGTACAGGCAGCCAGTGAAATGTTATAAGAAGAGCAGAAGATTTGGACCTGCGACTGAGGCCTAAGATCGCTCGTGCGGCCGAATTTTGAACAGTTTGAAGACGTGAAAGAAGATACTCTGGAAGGCCCAGGTATAACACGTTGGCATAGTCAAGCCGTGAGCCAATCAAGGCCTGAACCGTAATCCTCCTATGGGCAAAAGATAGGAAGGGGAGACATTTCCTCAGAGTTTTTAAAAGACCAAAACACTGCCCCACTAGACCCAGGATCTGAGATTTAAGAGTCAGCCCATTGTCTACTTTTACTCCCAGATTTTTTGCCACAGACGTGTCAGCGGAGGAATGGAACATATCCGCTGGCCACCATGACTTCCAGTGGGAGTCCGGGAGACAGCCAAAAAAAGAGAACCTCTGATTTATCAGAGTTGCATTTTAAATGATTCAATTGGAACCAAGAAAAGAAGGCCCCTAGACGGCCCTTGATGTTCTCGCCATTGAAGACCGCATTCTCTTCACACGTGAAAAGAAGCTGCATGTCGTCGGCATACAATACAATCTGGGCTCCAAAAATCCCAAAATTTCAGTGAACATTCCTTCAAGGCGCGCCCCGGGACTAACTCCTTGCCAGCATACATGAGAACATTTATCAAAATTTTCCTGGGTGTTTTCCTATAGGGATTTAACCTGTATGGATCTCTACAGCCTCTTTGAATCTGTTTATCAAAGTCAATATCCGGCCTGTCCTGGAATAAACCTTCGCTCAAAAGTTTGCATATGAAGCTTTTTGTCATTCTTTTCAGAGCCTTCTGGGAAGTCTCAAATTATTATGCCTGGTCTGTATTTCCAGCCTCTCCATATCCTCCTGTAGCTGCTTATTTTGTGCTTGAGGTTCAGCAATATCTGTTGCATTCACAGATAAAGCTACTGACAGGGATTTTACCTTACCTTTCAGGACTGTAGTACGTAGAGCAATTCCATCTAATTTTTCTTCAAGTATCCCACACTTTCCCTGAATGCCTCTCGTTGCCCTCAGAAATCTCCAACTTCGTTAGAAGGTCTTGCCTCAAATTGAGAAAAAATTTCTCAAACTGATTCCCCAGGAAAGACTCCGCTTGGCGCAAATGACCAATCTCAAAAGTGCAATTTTTGTCTTGTCTGCCTCGAACTTTGATCCAGCTCCCCCCCCCCCCCGCCCCTCCCCTCCATCATGTGCATTTAAACCCTCTTGGTGGTTTCAGGCTTCACCTACCACGTCTACCAGTAGGGAAAAACGATTTTCAAGCAACAATGGCTCCGCCGGAGGGGCGGGGGCGAGGGGGGGAGGGGGGGTGCTGGGTTACATTATTCCCCCTCCCCTGTGCAGCAGCAGTAACATGCTCCATGATTTTAAAGTATGCCCTGAGGGAAGGGGATGGTTTTGGGGGTAAACAAACTTCTTTAGGCCTGCGTCTCTTAGGTTTCCCTGCCCCCTTTAGTAATGTAATGTAAGGGTATATTTATATAGCGCTACTATCACTCCAAGGAGCATTTTGACGCAAATACAGAAACCAGAGATGGAGCACACCTCTGTTACAGGAGATAACGCTATGGTCCCTCGCAACGTCTGGTCTTTTACTTTCCCGCTTACTCCTTTCTTCTTTGGCGCTGGACGCAGAGAGTACCTATTCCTTGAATGTGGGGTTTGTAACTCTATCAGAGGGGGTATTATTAATTTTTAGCCCTCTCCCTAGTGGCCTGCCTAGCGTCTCCTCCAACACACTCGGCCCCAAGCTTTTCATTCACTGAACTCATAGGGAGAAGTGATACCTGTATGGGGGAGATTGTTTTCTATCAACCCCTGCTGTACCTTGTACCCACTCCTCCTTGCCTCTTAGACCGCTGGGCAGCTTTACGCTCCATGACGCCTCGAATGCAAGACGTCGGAGCCTCCAGCCCACTGATGTTCCCCTTGGAGCAGCCGTCCTGTGCTGACTCTGCCATATCCAGTCCAGAACCCGGCAAATGCCTCCGCCACAAGGCAGCAGCCCAACACCAGACCCCCGCTGGACGTCTACGTCAAAGTCCGCTGCCATACGTGTTCCTCGGGGGCCCACCGGGTAGGATCGTTATTTTCACAGCAATGCAATGCAGTGCCTATTGCGGATTTGCAGCTTTTCCGCCTCAATCGTTTTCAATTAGCTATTTTCTCATTCTTCCACCTGGGAGAACCCTTCGATCGGCGTCAGCCTGCCGCCATGTTCCCTCTTGGAATACACTTTCCCACACAACTCTGACAGCACATCAGATGTCCATCTCAGGCAGCTTTACAAACACTGCCTTTATATGAAGCAATGGTGTTCGATATTTTTATTGCCATTAAACACTTTGGAAAACAAAATGATTACTCTGCCCATCTCTGAGCAATACCAGGGATGTCATTCAGCAGTCACAGTGCTCTGAAGCATCGGGAATCAATGCATGCAACAAGACCCCACTATGAGTGCAGAAAAAGCCCTGACCAAGTCTCAGATGGAATAAACTGGGGAAGATTCAATATGTCTCATCCCAAGAATAAAATGAATAATCTAGGAGTATCCAAAAATATAATCGAAGAGTTGTCTCACCATCCGAAAGGACATAAGGGCACAAGACTGATCCTTTCCTAGTCACTGCGGAGTCATGTCATGGATGTTGCATATGAAGCACCTCCTAGAGTGGTTGCCATAAAAGGGCTCCCAAGGCAGCTGGTGTTTTTTGCATCTCGATCGTGTTGAAGAGTCTACACAATTCCTTGAAGACATTGGTGCAAAGACTGCTCCAGAAATGCTGCAGTTGCCCAATATCTCAAATATCAAAAGTTGGAATGCTGAATGTTAGAACTGGCTATTTCAGGTAGGCTAAGGCTGACGTCAAAGCCAGGCAGAAACCACCATTCTAGTCAGGGCAAGGAAGTCACACGCCAAGATAACCCCTGCTCACCCCCTTGGTAGCTTGGCACAAGCAGTAAGGCGAAACGCGGAGGCAATGTGTAAAGCATTTTCGCCAGCGCACAACAGCAACAACATACTAGGCACACCACAAAAGAGACTCCACACAAGGTTATTATAAAAATAACTTTTGTATTATAAAACCACATCAGATAAAATCACACAATATACATGGTGCCAACTGGCACGGGCAATATTCACATGGGATTATTCACAAGACAGGGCCACATGGGCCACTGTCATAATCAGATATAGCACTTTTAGAATAAGGAATAATAAATATAAAAATGGTAATCAAAAAGATCACAACCAGTATCCACTGGTAACAGGAACCAGGACCTTACTAGGACCTCCTGTACTAAAAAGGAAAGAAGAACACCTAAGTATCACACAGCATTTAGGGGTCTAAGAAAGAATACATTACTCATGATGCAATAAACCTACATTCAGAGGAGTAATAAAGAGAACACATGATGCCTAAAGCATTCAGAGGTGTTAAGAATAAGGCACATGATGCAATAAAATACATTCAGGGGTGCAGCGCAAGAAGACACATGATGACTAAGCATTCAGAGGTGCAGCGCATGGAAAGAAAGACACATAATGCATAAACCTACACATTCAGAGGTGCCAGAACAGAAGTAAATAGCGCAAACAAAACACACAGTAAGCAATTACTATTAAAACCATAGAAATCACATTGCGCATGACTTACATAAGCCACCACCTGTGGCAGTCCCTAGGCCAACTGGCCTTGTGGGGCAAAGATGCCCTGAGTCCAAAGTCAGGGTGCGCTGCCATGCAGCGCCAGTTTCAAAATACAAAAAGCCTAAACGTGGCAGCTGCCCACTAAGTGCTGGGCAGCTGGGATCAAAAAGCTGTGGCAGGGCTCTCAGTAGCCCCTAGAACAAATCAAAGCCACACAGGCTCTACAGCAAAACATGCCCCCAAAGCGTTGGAGCTCTCAGGCTCTGGCCCTCACACTCGGTGGCAGGAGGGGGCCGGCACCGACAATGTGCCCGACGCCCCCTCTATCTAATGTGACCCTCCCTGGAGCCAAACCGGCTCTTAAACAAATTAGGGCCCCTCTGAGCCTTTCTGGGCTCACACATGTTGGGGCGACCCACTGCCAGCTGGGGCCGCCCTAGAAGCCTTCGTGGCTTCCCACGAACAAGGAGCGCGAGCTCGCGCTTCGGGAGCGGCGGACACCGACAACGTGTCCCGGCGCCCCTCCTCTCTTCTGCCCCACTCACCGGTTGCCGGCGAGCGGGGGCTCACCGCACTCGAGGCTCTCCCTCCATTCGGGGAGCCTCGCGCTGGCCTTCCTCTCCCTCGCCGGGGCTCCCTCGACACCCGGGAGCCCCCAGCAACGGCCACGCGACCTCTCCTCTTTCCGGGCCCGGCGGTGATCACGGCAATCCTCAAAACACGCCCGGGAGCCAGTCAATAACAGCGCGGCTCCCGGGACCAGCTCCTGGAAGATGCTGAGCGGTCAGCCAATCAGGGCGCGGCCTCGGCGATGACGCGGCGGTGCTGGGCCAATCCCAGCGCGGCGTTACTGGAGGGGCTCGTCTCGCTGGGCCAATAGGAGCGCGGCGGCTTCGATCTTCGCTACCGCAGCTCCTGGTCACGAACAGCAACCTGAGAGGGTGTTCCTGGCCCCGGGCCACGGCAATCACGGCGTGGGCAGCCGAAGAGTAAATAAAGTCAAACTACACGAGGTGGGCACTCGCAATTTAATTAAACATGCGGGCCACATACAGAAGCGCCTCCAGGCGCCAGGGGGCCAGGTGGAAGCGCTCTTAAGCGCTATAATCCAAATACAGCGCGTTCCAAGCGCTACTGCAATATGAAGCGCTCTTAAGCGCTAGAGACAACATCCAGCACTCCCCCAGCGCAACAAGGACCAAGAAGGTTTTAAAAATAAAGCGCTCTCAGCAGCAAAGTCCTCCAGGCACTTCCAGGCTATAATAAGCCTTGGCAAAAGCAAGCAAAAGTCCGCAGCAGTCTGCAGTAGGGGACCACAGGCAAAGGGTCCCCCAGGGAAAGTCCATCAGGTGTCCAGGAGCTGGGCAAGGCCCAGGGATTCCCCTGGGCCTAAGCAGCAGCATGCCCCTGGCAGATTCAAGTTAGAAACAAGAACATTTTGGAAGGGGACACAGCCCCTTCTTATACTCAGGAAAGTCTTTGAAGTCCTTTGAAGCAGGCAGTGTGAGAACCAGCCAGAACTGGTTACAGGGAAGTCCCTTCAGTATCAGGGACAGAGGTGACAGTGGCCCAGCGGGAGGTGGAGCCAGCTTTGTAGTTAGGCAGGCACAGCCCTTCACTATCAGGTGCCATCTCCTCCCACTTCCCTGGCAGCAGATGCTGCCTTTTATCCATGGGCTGACTTCAGACAACCTCCTGGGCTCTCTAGCCCCTGTCATCCTCAAACCAGACAGTCAATCCACAAGCAGGCCCAGGCACTCTGGGCCAGGCTCACCAGCCAATCACACGCCAGCACCAACTTACACAAATATGCCAACTTCCAAAAGTAGCACTTCTGGACTAGACACAGTCATGCCGCATATATCATTTTGCAGCATTCATTCTCACGAGTTCATACATACCAAACTCGCCCCTGCACTCCCCACACATCAGGAACTACCATGGGCATACATATTCCCCATTCATTCCTATGGGAGGGCAGGTCACTCGCCACTCATTCACAGAGAGCTCAAGCACTTTACACTGTACCACAGTGAAAAAGTGCGCAGAGGCCTAAAATCCCCAACACCAGGTTCCATAAACAGGCTAGGAAAAAGCAAAAAGTATAGGGGTGAACCTGCCCAACGGGCCGGGTCCAACACTGAACAATAAACATCCCAATTAATCTGAAACATTGGATAAAATTTGATAAATAAAATCACACCAAAATGACTAAAAGCCAATAAGGAGAGTTGCCGATATTTTCAAGTAGAAATAGCGCCAAGAAGCACAAAGGACCAATAGTCCATGGTCACAGAACAGGACCAAGGCACAATTTTAACGCTAATTGCGATGGGGAGCGTGTGGAATTCACCAGCTAGGTTTGTCCTGGGCAATGGGCAAAAGATGTTACCTTCCGTCTTAGTCTTTTATTCCTAGTCCACCACAGTAGCACATGTATAAAGCCCCCAGGATCTCATGGGAGGCAGACACCAACAGCATAGCCCAGTCTAGTTGCCACTGGTCAGCTAGGTAGTTCCAGGAAAGGCCTCTTATAGCTTGTTGTATCCGTGTAGTTTGAACATAGGCTCCAAGGGCCAGAAGCCTGTTCTTATTTCTTTGTCCTGTGTATAATAGAGGGCTAGTCCAGTCTTTAAAGCCTCTTTTCAGGTTCTTACAGCAGGATCAGTTCTCTTCTGATTGGCCACAGGTCCAGTGTTCTGATGTGGGTGTGCAAACTAGTTTGTGGGAGCAAACAAGCAAGATGACCACACTTGTGAGGCTCCTGCTGTCCGGGATAATAATCTTGCATAATCCTGTACTAGCGGAGGCTGCTCCTGCCTAAAATGCCTCGTTGAGACAGTCTGCTATATGCTGAAGTTGTGAGGGGAGAGCGAAACTGTGCTCCCACGGTGTAGACAGGAGACCTGTCTGGGCCTGGTGTGGCCTACCTATGGGGAGTAGCAGGCTTGACAACATGGCAGTCTGATCGTGGCGGTGCAGCAAGAAAGAAGGAAGGAAGGCACCCGAACGAGCTGATTCAGATTATGGCACAGTCCTGAGGCCCTGCAGACTACTCGCTCACCTTTTGCCTGCCAAGGCACTGCAGAATTCTGAGACCAGGCCGCCGCACTGCCTGTAACTGTGAAACCAGAACTGCCCAGGACTGGGGTGCCCGCATGCTAGATCGGGCTGCTGTAGAGTGAGATCCGAGCGTCTTTCCAGCGGGACTTAAGAACCCCCCCGGCTGAGTGATACCACTGCCGTGCCCTGTTGCGGGGGCCGGCGCTGAGCCCTAACAAAACCGACCCTTTCCAGAGATATGGGGTAGGGGGGAGGAGCCGAAGGCAGGGATACTACTACTTGCACCCATGATCCTGCATGCGAGCATAGTATCATCATGGCAACAGGACCCCCACCCCACAACATAAGCATGCATCCCGCAAATAACACACTAGACACCAGAGTTAGAAACTGCTGCAGGTTTATTACATACAACGTTATGTAATCATAGTGGGTTATTTTACGGGCGATCCAAGGGCAGGCCGCATTCTTGCCACCTGCCCGCCTGATGAGCCAGGCAGCACCGTGGCAAACCACCATGTGCTGCCCCTTATGGTAAAGATTATACTCACGCCCCTTGCGGGGCGTAGCTAGGCAAACCCCCGGTTGCACAGGCCCACAACCGCCCGAAGGACTAAAGTGACGCCGACATGTGTTCCCGGAACCTCCCATGAGGCCCCAGGTCTTGGGCTCTGGCACCCCTATGTGCCCGCTGAGGTACAGTGCTGCACCTCTCTGCTTCCGGATCGCCCTGTAAATCCGCCTGCAACGAAAATTAAAACGTTCAAACTGTCCCCCTCAAGCTGACACACGGGGTGAGAGGTCGGAAGGGAAAATGCGTGTCCCCGCTGGCGAGGTCACCACGATGCGTCCGGTGTGGCAAAGAGGCAGAGAAGATGGCGAGGGGGGCTTAAGTACCCCTCGCCCTGCCTGCCTGCTGCACCAGACGTGACCACACAGCTCCTCCGCGCCCCCCTCGGGACTCCTCCTGCCCGGGGGAGGAGAGGGTGCTAGAGAGAGGCGGTGGGAAGCCCTCTGTGTCTAAGGGACCGCCCTCCTGATGGCCACTGCCTGGCCTCGGGCAGCCGCAATCCCCACCAAAGCTGACGACTCCCAAAACGGACCCTCAGAGATCCTCTGTGATTAGTGCCACCTGGCCGTAAGGACAAAGGAATGGACCTTTAGCTACTTTGGCTTGTGACAGGCTAGGCCTATTTGAAGTTAATCAGCACAAAGGCCACCCTACAAATTGCACACCTCCACACACCAAAGCCCTTTGTCTCAAATCACGCCTCATTAAAGGGGATGTCCAGTTGCTAATTACTGCCTTGTAGCATTGGGAAAGCAAAATGCAGATTATACCCTAGGAACTTCAGACGGGGGATTAAGTACATTTCTAGAAGTCAGCCTTCACTATAAAATTGAGGAAATATTAAAAATGTGTTTAATTATTATACTAGCTAGTACAATTGCAGAGAAACAGTATAAGTATTTCATGTTGCATCCTAGTCTTTTTCTATGCAACAGCCAGCCTTGCTCAGGTGAAAATTTATGGACATTTGTAGTGTAACGTCATGTGTAACCTTAAGATTTTATATGTTCTACTTTTAAATATCATTCACTCTGCACAATAACTTGCAATAAGGGGTGACTTAAATATTTTTTTAAGGAAGGTGTAGGGCTGCCAAAAGGAGATTATTCTGACAGTCAGGCTAAAAATGACAGGCCTGCAGTCCTGTTACTGTACAGATGGTACAATAGGGGCTGCAGTCCACTAGTGACCTTTAACTTACATGCTTGGCTACACTTTGTACCGTATAATCGTGACTTCTAGGGAAGTTAAATATGCCAATCAGAAGTATCACAATTTTACCTGAAAGGAGGAGCAGAAGCGCTGTGTCCCTGGTTAGCAGAGTTAAAACGCATAGGGTCCAATAAAAGGCCAAACATCCAGGCTAACTAGGGAGAAAGCGGACTTCCTACCCTGCCAGTCAGCCTTACCTGTAGTGTTGCATATCCGTTGACTTAATGGAGGTAAATGCCCTAAACACGTAATTGAGTTATTGGGTCTCTGTTCAAAATGGGTCGAGGTTTAAGCGGTTTCATAAACTATTGTCCATTTCATAGATGAAGTGCTGTTGCATGAAGGGAGTTTTCAAGTTTTCCATGGGTGGCAGTAAACCACAATTCATGTCTGGAAGAGGTTCCTGGCCCACAATCGGATTTCCCTTCGAGGATGGTGCTGAGATGGTTTACATGGCCGTTGGTGAAGTGGTGGTGTAAGAAGTAGTTCAGGGAAGTGGTCTGGAGGTACTGCTGTGCCTTCCCATGCGGAGTTCAGTCCCGGTGAGAGCCTTTGACCTTGGCCAATGTGGCATGGATGGCAATGGAGCCTGAGGAGAATTGATCTCCTGCAGTGAGAGAGGCTATCGGGAGATCACAAGCGATCTACAAACCATCTGTAACTTTAGAAGCTGATGAACTCCGTCAGGAGAAGGAAGGGACGTAGCAGGTTCTCTGAATGTAGGATGATGCAAGTATTTTATGTCCGTTCTATGAAGTGATGGTTGAGTGGCGCTGCAGTAAATGGTTCAACGGTAAAAAGGTCCATCTGCAGGAATCAAGGCAGGGATGGCGCACAGCTCCTGTCTCGGGAAGGCAGTGAGTGGAAGGGGCTGCTGTGGAGTAGCTGCAGGAGGGTACAGCCTGTGGATGACCTGAGCGAGCAGGATGCGTGCAGGAGAGAGGCGAAGGCAGGGATGGCGCACGGCTCCTGCCACAGACACGCAGTGAGTGGAAGGGGCTGCAGGAGGGTAGAGACTGCGGATGACCTAAGCGAGCAGGGTCCGTGCAGGAGAGTGGTGAAGGCCTGGGTGGAGCACAGCTCCTGCCACAGAAGGGCAGAGAGTGAAAGTGGCAGGAGGCTAGAGCCTGTGGCTGACCTAAGCGAGCAGGGTGCGTGCAGGATATTGGTGAAGGCAGGGATAACGCACGGCTCCTGCCACAGACACGCAGTGAGTGGAAGGGGCTGCAGGTGGGTAGAGCATGTGGCTGATCTAAGTGAGCAGGGAGTGCACAGGAGAGTAGTGAAGCCATGGGCTGAGTACAGCTCCTGCCACAGGAAGGCAGTGAGTGGAAGAGGCTGCTGTGGAGTAGCTGCAGGAGGGTACAGCCCGTGCTTGACCTAAGTGAGCAGGGAGTGCACAGGAGAGTAATGAAGGCAGCGATGGTGCACGGCTCCTGCCACAGGAGGACAGCGAGTGGAGGAGGCTGCTGTGGAGTAGCTGCAGGAGGGTAAAGCCTGTGAATGACCTGAGCGAGCAGGAGTGTGGTGAAGGCAGGGATGGCGCACGGCTCCTGTCATAGGATGGCAGGGAGTGGAAGAGGCTGCAGGAGGGTAGAGCATGTGGCTGATCTAATTCATTTGTTTTACACTCTCCCCTGAGGCGGAAAGCCGGGTGCTTATTGCAAACCTTTGTGCTGTGATTGCGCGCTACTGAATACAAATAGCGTTCTTCTTTTAACAACTGTATATATTTTAAACAGCTTTTAAGATTACAGCCCTCACCTCGGCGTGAGATTAGCGTCGCCCCGAGGTTGTACACAGGTTCTTCTGGTCCACAGCGCTTATTTCTCACGCGCTGACACAGCACTCCACCCACCTCAGCAGCCATCTTGAGCGAGGTAAGGGTGGCGGTGTAGTGGTTGGACCCCTCCTGCTCTTCTCCCCCTTTACCATGTATAAAGGTACCAAACCAACCCGTCCGTGCAGCGGGCGGGCGCGCCGAAGGCGCGCCAAAGGCGAGCCCGTCTGCGCCCGTCCACGCCGGGACCGGGCCCAGGGCCATGACCCCTGGCTTACCGTTAATCACTCATAACCTCGCTTATCCGCGCACAACCCTACTAGAACTCAGACCTTCGTTGGACCGAAGCTGCCCAAGAATAGATTTTTTCCACGACTCCGCATGATCCTAGTTCGCCCTGTCCACACTGTAAAAGTTTTATTCCTTTACTTACCCCTCTCGCCCACCTCGGAGTACTATCAAAGATGAATCTTTTTCAATGGCACTTATCAATGCCCGCTCACTATGTAAACATAGCCAGGAAGTAGCTGACCTCATTACAGACAATAAACTCAATATTCTCTTTGTTACTGAAACTTGGACAGACGAGTCGTCTGAACCAGATATGGTTACCGCTGTACCTACTGGCTATAAAGCCTATCGGCAGGATAGAGTAAGGAAAAAAGGAGGTGGCTTAGCCATTATAGCCAGGGACTGCCTCACTGTTAGAACCTCCCCCATCCCATCTACCTCCTGTGAAGCACTGCAGTTCGGAATAAAACTCAGCCCCCTTTTCAATTTTAAGGGAATACTGATTTATCGCCCCCCTGGGACTAAGACTAGTTTCCTTGCTAACATCAGAACAATGTTGGAAACTCTAGGCACAGATAATACGCTCACAGTTCTAGGTGATTTAAACTTTCACCTAGATCATGCTGACAACGTTGAAACATCCTCTCTTATATCGGAGATGGAAATACTGGGGTTAAAACAATTAGTCGCCTCTGCCACGCACTTAGCAGGCCACACTTTAGACAGCATATTTTCAAATGTAGACGGTCTTCACATAACGGACATTTTACCAATGCCGTGGACCGACCACTATGCCATATTCGGAGAAATCACAATCAAGACTCTTCAAATTAAGACACATACCACATCCAACCTAAGTTCTTTCAAAGATTGGAAGAACTTAAACCAGATAGAGCTGAAAACACAGCTGGACAATACCTGTCTGTTGGACAGGCCACGTGAAGGGCTTGCTTCCTCCCCGCATGACAGGGCCCCGAGCCCGGCCCTCCAGGTGTTACCCACAGAACCAACCCGCACCCCGTCTCATACGGGACTCCTGCCCCCGGACATCTCTGCATCATGGGGCCAAATCACTACCGGCCCCCTCGCCGGCCCGGCCGCCATCTTGGACACTGCACCACGAGGCCGCGTGGCCTCAGATCGACCCTAACCCTGGGCCTGGCCAGGGCCCGACATCCCGGCACCACCATCCACCCAGGAGGTGAGCGGCCCACTTGGCAGGTCAATGGGAGAAAGAAGTGTCGATGGCTCTCCCCCGCCAGGTGCCGATCGCCCCCAGCTCCCCCGGGCGCTGGCTCCACCCCCCTGCTGGGTGTCTGGACTCCCTCATCCCGGACCTCCCGACCTCCAAGTGCGAGGTCCGGACATCAAAGGACGCCAGACCTATAACTGGGGCAGCTCCAGAGCAGGAAGGCAGTTGTATCCTGGAGTCGAGAGACACCGTGACGAACTCATCCTTGACGGACTACTGGCGCTGCCGTAGCCCTGCCTTGTGAACTGCTGTCCTACCTGCTGGCGCTGCCGCAAACCTTCTGAACCCTTCATCTTCACCGGGACCTGCTGGCGCCGCCGCGGACCGTCGCTACCTACGATCAACTCGGGACCTGCTGGCTCCGCCGCGGCCCGTCCATCTAAGAACGCCGAGCTCGAGGATTGTGAGCTAACCATCTTATCATCGCATCTACCAGATTGGTAACAAGACTGTCCCGCTACCCCCCTTTCCGCCCAAGAGACTAGAATCGAGGGGACCCCTGAGTCCAGACCTCCTTGTACCATTCTACCGTACTTAAAGATTGCCTATAAAGAATGTTAAACCTTATCCTTGTGTGGTGTACGTCTGTGGGGGGGCGGGGGGGGAGTTATTTGTCTGTACGATCGCTGGAGACGGCTCTCCCCGGAGACCTCTCCTCTTGTCCTCGGCCGACCCTCCCGGTCCGTCTAACACTGTCCCACGGTGTCCACTGATCCCAATGAGGCAACACTACAATTTCAGAGCTGGCTTGCGAATGCAACTGCACATGCAGTACCCATTAAATTTATGTCCAGGAACAGATCTAAACCGACTGCTCCATGGTACTCTGAGGATCTAAGACGGCAAAAACAAAGTTGCAGGAACCTGGAAAGGCGTTGGAGAAAAACTTACAACCTTGCTAGCAAGAAAGTTTATAAAGAATCTTTGGCACTTTACAAATCTATGATCATAAACGCAAAAAAATTATTCTACACAAATCAAATTGATCAAGCCAAAAACTCTAGCAAGCGTCTATTCGAAATCACCAAAACGCTGGCAGGGAACGTCCCTGACCTTACTCCCCCCTCCGTCACAAGCTTTATGTGACAACTTGGCAAAAAAATTTTTCACCAAGGTGGACGATATTTATCAAGCCTTTGCCTCCAAACCCCCCACGTTTAACACAGCCCCACATCCCCCTTATCAAACCACTGTCTTGACCAGTTTCCATACACTTACAGGCGAGCAAATAAAGACCATCGTCTCAACTATCAAAACAGGCTCCGCTCTTGACCCTTGCCCTTTCTCAGTCCTAACTCCAGTCATGGAGTCCATTATACCAGTATTGACACAAGTCTGTAACTCTATTCTGTCTTCAGGGAACTACCCGAATTCTTTAAAAAACACCTTACTGAAACCCCTATTAAAAAAACCCGGACTAGACAAAAATGAACTGAAAAATTATAGGCCAATTGCGAGCCTACCTTTCTTAGCCAAAGTGGCTGAAAAGGCCATGAACACTCAACTTTCTGACTATATTGAGAAACACCGATTGCAGGATGACTCACAATTCGGCTTTCGGAGATATCATTGGACCGAAACTGCCCTAATTAAGGCAGCTGATGATGTCCGGGCTATCCGGGATCAAGGTGGGACTGCAATTTTAGTACTGCTGGATTTATCAGCCGCTTTCGACACGGTCGACCATAACATCTTGGTCGATCGTGTCGGAAAGCTAGGCATATGTCATTCTGCCAGACATTTGCTTGCTTCCTTTCTTGCTAACCAAACTCAAGCGGTCACTCTTGGACCGTTCCAATCTGCTCAACTCTCCCTGCCATGCGGGGTCCCCCAAGGCTCATCCCTCAGTCCGACACTATTTAATATCTATGTGTCGGACCTTGCCAATGTCATCAGAGCATACGGGATGAGCTTAACATCTTATGCGGACGATACGAAGTTGGTATTGGCCATCAAGGGTGATGGAGGACAAGTTATTATTATTATTATTAAGGGGCATTTATAGAGCGCCTGGTTACGCTAAAAGCGTGTCCCCGCGCTGACTGAAGCACTCTGGAGGAGTAGTAGGGGAGGGAGCCCAATTATTTTGTAAAGAGGTGAGTTTTTAGTTTCCTCCGGAAACTAGATTCGGAGGGGTCCAGACGGAGATTAAGAGGTAAAGCATTCCAGCTTTTAGCCGCCAGGTATCGGAAGGATCTTCCTCCCATACGGGCCTTTTTCACCCTAGGGACCTTAAGTAAACCTCCCTGCGAGGAGCGCAGAGCGCGAGATGGTACATACCGGGTGACTAGGTTCTGGAGTGGTGCTGGCGACTTCTTAGCGAGGATACGATGGCAGGTACAGAGGGATTTAAATTCAACTCTGCTCCTCACTGGCAGCCAGTGGAGTGACTGGAGGGCAGCTTTGGAGTCCGATCTTTTTGGGAGTTTTAAAATGAGGCGAGCTGCAGCGTTCTGTAGCACCTGAAGTCGATTTATTGCTTTACAGGTAGCTCCCATATAGGGTAGGTTACCAAAGTCCATGCGTGAAGTGACTAGGGCGTGCACCAGCGTTCTGCGGGCGGCCGTGGGGAGGAGAGCTAGGACCTTCCGCAGAATCTTTAAAATGCTGAAGCAGATGCCCGTCACCCTGTTTATCTGTGGTCCGAAAGACAGGTCAGCATCGAGCCAGACCCCGAGATTTCTGACTTCCTGCCGTGGTGTGGGGGCCTCACCTAGACATGGTGGCCACCATGCCGACGTCCAGACAGATGGGTTCCCTCCCACCACGAGCACCTTGGTCTTGTTATTTAATTTCAGGCAATTTGTGGACATCCAGGTTGCTAGATCTTGCATGCAAGCCCTGAAACTGTCCATGGCAAGGCCGGGTGCACGCGAGAGGGAGACAACCAGCTGTGTGTCGTCGGCATAGGATACAATTTGTAATCCGTGCCCCACAGCGATCGGAGCCACTGGGGAGACATAAAGATTGAAAAGGGTTGGGCTCAGGGACGATCCCTGCGGAACGCCCTGACCCAGTCCTATGTCTCGGGAGTAGTGGTCACCTTGACGGACCTGGAAACTTCTCCCAGTTAGGAAGGATTGGATCCATTGGAGTGCTGCTCCAGATATACCTCCATTATTCAGACACTGTAGCAAGGTGGAATGAGCTACAGTGTCGAATGCCGCACTCGGGTCCAATAGGATAAGGGCCATAGTATGACCCTCATCCACCCCCTGCCGTAGGGATTCCACAGCCATCAGTAGTGCCGATTCCGTAGAATGGCGGGGGCGGAAGCCGAATTGGGTGTCGTGCAGTAAGGCAGCTTTGTCTACGAAATCCATAAGTTGGAGATTGACCGTTTTTTCGGCCACCTTGGCCAGATAAGGTAAGAGAGAGATGGGCCGCAGATTGTCTAATTTATCAAAGCTGATAGTGGGTTTTTTCCTGAGAGGAAGGACCACCGCTTTTTTCCATTCTTTAGGCACTGTCTTTGTATTAATAGACACGTCTAGTAGATGCCTAATGTAGGGCTCCAAGACCCCCAGGCTATCCCTTAGACGTTTAGGTGTGGTAGGGTCCCGTGGAGAACCTGACTTCACAGATCTGCAGATTTTTAGGAGAGCTTCTGGGGGTGGGGTGACAAAATTGGTCAGACTAGGTGAGTTTCCCCGTTCCCTTGGGCTTTCCACAAACTCTATCCCATTCGTGGGTTGAGTTGCACATAACTTCAAAAATGGTCTGCTCGAAATAGGAGAATGGATGGCCACAAATTGCCTCAAGCTTAACTCAGAATAAACGGGGTAGTTATTTTTGGACCTCTTCTCCCAGTATGGCCTTCATGCTGGTGGCCAGCAGCTTTTGGTATACCTCCCATTCCTACATCCAAAGTTAGGAATTTGGGAATCATTTTCGACGAAGGTCTCAGCTTTATGGACCATGCAAATGAAGTGGCAACAACGGCTCATTACAAACTGAAAATGATTAGAAAGATCCGCCCTTTTCTTCCGGAGGAATTAATCAAAACACTGGTCAGCTCTCTAGTTCTGTCTTCACTAGACTACTGTAACGGTCTATTTCTCAATGCTCAGGTCAGGGTCCTAAAAAAGTTAGTCAATACAGAATGCGGCTGCACGCCTGCTTTCTGGAACGTCAAAGTTCGAATCCATATCAGACACGATAAGGCAGTATCATTGGCTCACGATCCAAAATAGAATAAAGTTTAAGTCCTTGTGCATAGTTTACAAGGCACTTAACAACCAAGGAATGCACTCTTTTAAGGACCAATTGAAACCTTATATACCCTGCAGACAGCTTCGCTCCTCTACTCTGCATCAATTAGTAATCCCACGAGCAAAGACAGTGTCTTGGGGTGACCGTCGCTTTTTAGTGGCTGCTCCCAAACTTTGGAACACGTTACCCCAAAACATTAGAATGAGCACTTCACTTTACCAATTCCGAAAACTTTTAAACTTTGTTCAATCAATGAGATCTATGGGAGGAGTTGGAAACAGATGAACTGTCCGCGCCGAGACGCCTAAGGGTATTCGCCGCGCTCTACAAGTGTCAAATAATAAATAAATAAAATAAATGAGCAGGGAGTGGAAGAGGCTGCAGGAGGGTAGAGCATATGGCTGATCTAAGTGAGCAGGGAGTGCACAGGAGAGTATTGAAGGCATGGGTGGAGTACAGCTCCTGCCACAGGAAGGCAGTGAGTGGAAGAGGCTGCTGTGGAGCAGCTGCAGGAGGGTATAGCCTGTGAATGACCTGAGCGAGCAGGGGGTGCGCAGGAGAGTAATGAAGGCAGCGATGGCGCACGGCTCCTGCCACAGGAGGCTGCTGTGGAGTAGCTGCAGGAGGGTAGAGCCTGTGGAAGACCTGAGCGAGCAGGGTGCGTGCAGGAGAGTGTTGAAGGCAGCGATGGTGCACGGCTCCTGTCACAGGAAGGCAGTGAGTGGAAGGGGCTGCTGTGGAGTAGCTGCAGGAGGGTAGAACCTGTGGATGACCTGAGCGAGCAGGGTGCGTGCAGGAGAGTGGTGAAGGCCTGGATGGAGCACAGCTCCTGTCTCAGGAAGGCAGTGAGTGGAAGGGGCTGCTGTGGAGTAGCTGCAGGAGGGTAGAGCCTGTGGATGACCTAAGCGAGCAGTGTGCGTGCACGAGAGTGGTGAAGGCCTGGATGGAGCATGGCTCCAGCTGCAGTAGGGCACTGATGCTCTAACTCCATGTCAGACTTAGCCCACAGTCCAGATCCGTGGTGGTCGGAGGGCGCCTTCCCAGGAGACGAGGCTCACAGCAGACCTTTTACCTGGCAGCGTCCGCCACGGACTCTGGAAACACATGTGCCATGTGAGTGCACTTGTGTACTGTGATCGCTCTTAACCAGCATTGATCTGTGATGCTAGATGATGTGGCTCATTCGGAACTCCAAGAACCCTCAGCCCACTTCTGCCGGCACCGGACGGGTGCCACCCAACCTGCGGTCCCTCTTTCTATGCCCACCGTCCAAGGTGTAGGTGCAGACTGTAGGAGGGTGGATATCTGACTATGGTTACCCCCAACTTTTTGCCTGGTGTTTTGCTGGTTTTTCGACTTAGTTGACCTGGGACCCTGCTATTCAGTGCCCCAGGCCTACTGCTCTCTCTGTAAAATGGATTCCATGTACCTTAGGTACATATCGAATTGGATACTGAGTCACCTTATCAGTTCCTGTACAGTGTACCTTAGGTACCCAGGGCATAGGTGTACCCAGGGCCTACCAGGGGCTGCAGTATGTATTATGCCACCCCTGGCTGGCCATCCAAATCTGACACAACTGGCTGCACGACAGCTGGGGCAAGGTGGTGTAATCACCCTTTGCTTTAGATATAGTATTCCTATATCTAACCCTAAAATGGACACATGTATTCCTATCAGTCACTCCTATGGCAGGCCTTATCAATCCTGGAGGCAGAGTGCTTGGAATTATGTGAGATGGTGCTCTGGCATGAGCTGAGCCCGTTTGCAGCTTGCGGAACCAAGTCCTAATAGCTGTTCCATGATAACGCGTACCATATACTCTTAAGTGCATTATAATCCTCGCGGTTATTTGCCAACTTTGGTATCGCTTTATCAAAACATGTCGAGTAAGGTGTCATACGAATTGGAATACTAACCCCTCGCCAATTCTGGCGACGGGTTAGCATTCCACCCTTCTAGAGGGATACGACATGTATGTAACTGTGAACCCCGGTTAAAGTTAACTCAAGCCTCAGCATCACAAAATGGATGCTGCCACCACAGACACGAGTCTGACCTCCTGCTGCTGGGAGTCCTTCCAGCGAGGAGAGCTTGGACAAAGGGTTTCCTGTCCGGGGCGGTGCTAGCACCATCCCAGACAGGGTTTTGTGTATCCCAGGTAGGCAGGGCTGAGAGGAAGGTGACTGCAAGTGGCACCCCGGTGCTCACTGTGCATATGCCGGCTCAAACCAGTTCCAGGGGCACACCAGCCCCTGAGCTGGGGAGAGACCGGACAAAGGAGAGGGGTGTAACCACCCCCCTCCTGGTCCCACCCGTGGGCAGGACCTAGTCGCGTTCCAGCCCCTTTTCTTAGGATAAAGGTAGGAGCAGGCCCCCTTCCCAAATTAGATAATTCTGAATCTTGACTACTTTCCACGAAAGAACTCTTGAACCTTTCTGAAGACTCTCCCTTGTGGCTAAGGAGTAGCCACCCTGCACCAGCGGGCACCATCTAAGCGCATGCGGTTTGCTGCAAGTCCATCCTCCGGATCAAGACTGCCCAGCTCCACGAGACCCGGATTCCCTGGCACCTCTGACCTCTACCTACATCATCAGCCCAGCTGAGATCGTGGGTGTGACGAGACCTGAAGGGACCGGCCATCTTCAAAACTGCACAACGCTTATCCAGCCCGACTGCAGAGGGATCCTCGAGTGAGTGCTTTGAGGTTTGAGAAGCCCTAACCCTGAGCAGCTCCAGCACCGAAGTCCAGCCCCCCAGCATCCACGAGATCTGCGTGGGGCCCTTTTGCTCTTTGCTGCTCACCGCGTTGTCTGGCCACTTGCCAGCTGGCTTGTAGCCCTCCTGACGACGAACCACGACGGTTGCATCGCTGGTCTGGTTGCTCCAGACTGGCCCTAGCTCCCCTCCAACAGAGAAGCACCCCGGACCCTCCTAGTCCACTCCAGACGCCATCTTGAGTCCACCGCGTGGGCTTGCCTTTGCCAAGGTTTGTTGCCCCAATCCTGGGTCCAGCATCGCCGACAGCAGACTTCGTGGGACAGCTCGCACCTCCATCCTGGTCGCCGACAACGCCTCCTAGTCCGAGAGACTGCAGAGCCCAGCGTCGCCCACTCACCTGGTCGAGGTGACTTCATCCGGTGCCATCCTGGTGCCCACCTAATCACTGGCTAGTGATTAAGAACTGAGTCCCCTCTGCTTTCAGGTCGTCTCCATCACCGATCCAGGCTTGGATCACATAGAACTTCCTCACTGGTCGCCTGCCAGCAACTTCTTCTTTCAGGCTCCATAGACTGTAACGAGGATTCCCGACGTCTTTTGAACCCTATGCAGCCGGCGCCCCTGGGCTAGGTAACCTGAGCATTTCGGTGCTCCAACGCAGGTTCACCATCTAAGTGTCCAGATCCTTTTTCGTTTTCAGCCTAACTAGTCGGATTCGTCCGATAACTGTAACTTTACGAGATACTAGTATCCATAGACTTTGTCCCGCATCCCGGGTGAGAGTGCACACTCTGTACCCGATCTCCCTAGGCCTCCTGCTCCTAACCTGAAGGTTCAGTAGTGTAGTCCTAGCGATCCTGAAGCCTCTGGATCTTGTTACTTACCTGCTAGTATTTCGCATTCCACTTTTAGTGTATATGGTTTTTCGTGCCCCTCGGGCATTTTTGTAAATTTTGCGACTTAAAGTATTTTCTTAAGAGTTTTGTATTGTGCTTAGCTCCCTGACTCATAAAGAGTTCAGGGTAGACTTGTTATAAATAAATATCCTTTTATTTTCATAACAACATGTGTGGTGTCCTTTCACTTGGTGTTCAAGGGGTATATGTGATGGTATAACAGCTGGCTTAACACGCCCTCTAGAGTTTAGCCTAAAGACTGCTCTTGTCCATGCTACTAGGATAGCTGGTCTATAAGGTTGACTTACAACCAATCATCAATAAGGGTCGTTTGGAATGATACACAGTGATCACTAGAATAGTGAGCACTGCATATCAGGCCAACTTCTCACAGAGACCGCATGGACACGGCTAGAACAAGGAGACCCAGGGTATTCAGGGGTGAAGGCTGCTGTGTGCAGTGACTGACATCACCCTATATTCTGTGGCGGCTTGTGGAAATGGCACAACCCGGAGTCACAACAGGTCACTTCACTATCATGCACATAGATTGGTGCGTGGGATGTGCATACGCTGCTGCAGTCTATCCAGCTGTTACCTGCACAATACCTCTGCACCTATTGTGTATGTGCACCTTACTTGGAGTGGGCTTTGTGTCCGATCTTGGTTTACCATGGCCTGGCCGTCTAGGCATTTCTTGTGCTTCATCTTATTTGATGCCTTCCTTCTTCCTGTGATCGTCAGTATGCTGCAAACTCCACTCTTTTCATTGGATGGTTTGTTTCCTTCCACTATTTACATTCCGTAACTTAGGAACGCACGGTGTGTTCTCTCTGTCTCCAGTCTGCTTCGCCCCCCCTCAGACCCCTGCTCTCCTCCAGCTTCTCTGCCTTTATTCTTAACCCTTTGTACACCGCGTCACGAACACATGACCCATCACCTACAAGACCTCCACTGGCTCCCTGTAGAGAAGAGCGTCACCTCCAAACGCCTCACGCACACATCCCTCAAGAACATCGGATCCTAATACCTCAACGAGAGAGTATCCTTCCACTTACCCAAGAGGAACCTCCCCTACGCCGACCTCGCCCTGGCAGAGGTCCCCCCGCATCTGTAGAAACCGAACAGGAGGGAGAGCCTTCTCCCACATCGCAGCCAAGACCTGGAAGGAGCTCCCTGTGAACATCAGGTGCTCACCAACCCCTGCACACCTTCAGGAAGGACCTCAAGACCTGGCACTCGCCCTGGCAGAGGTCCCCCGCATACGCAGAAACAGAACAGGCGGGAAAGCCTTCTCCCACATCGCAGCCAAGACCTGGAAGGAGCTCCCTGTGAACATCAGCCTGCACTCCCGAACATACCCGGGGTGTTGACTGCTTCTCTAACTCAATGTCTCGATTTGATCCTACCCCCATAATGTATCCGGATATTACAATTGTTTGTTCTTCCATATGCTGTATCCACCTGTCCCTATCCCTTTGACTCCCCCACCCCCCTATATCCTTGTATCCCACCTGTTATTCTGTAAAGCGCTCTTATACCCTTGACTGACCCCCCCTTTCCTCCGTACCTCCTGCCCTTGCCTTGCTGCCACGTCCTTGCCATTTGCACCATCTGTATTTTTAGAATTTTTCTACCTCATGATCTGACCTGGATCTGTACTCCTTGAAGTGCTCCATTATTTCCCCGGGACATGCCGGGCTGATCTTCCATGCAAGCGAGCTGAATGTCCCTTGCAGCATTGTTGGTGCCGTGTTATGGTGTGCTGGAGCTGTGCCCGGCCTCCTCTTGCTTTCTTTGGTTCGTCTAAGAGGTGAGCTCGGAGGCTCCGCATGTCTGCAGTGTCTGCCTGTCATCACCTCACACGTGACAAGGTCACAGCCTCCCTGGACCGCAGCCATGCAGCCTAAAAATACTATAAGTGCTTCACTACTCTCCATATTGTCCACAAGAAAGGCTTGTGAATTTCCACGGTTTATGGATGAAATCTGTTCTCAAACAGAACTGGGTTCATTAAACACGCATAGTAAAATCGGTTTTTACAATTTTAGTTTTGAATGAGTTCTTGCAATTGTGGAAAAATGCAGCTTCCCTTCAGTTGAAGGAGAATGGTCTTTGTAGTAAAGTTTTTTTCCTTAAGGCGGAAGTGACAGAACACATTTTACATCTATTTATTTATCAACATGCGCAGCACATTTTGTTTTGCATTGGCTCAGAATTACTTGCACTCTAAATACAGTACCAAAATGCTGTTTTTTCAGATGAAAAGCACGTGCCTGCTCAGACGATGCGCCTCGAGTGAAAACCAATCCAGGAAGCCCTGGCTGCTGGTTAGTAACAGCCTACAACCAATCGAATGGTCTGAGAGCAGCACTCGTTGTGATTAGTTGAACAAGTTGTATCTACACCAACACCTTTGTGCTCTGATGTTCTCCGTGCAGATCTCTGCTGCAAGTACTGTCCAAGCACCTGTCCTTTCAGTGCCATAGGCTATGTGTCTGCACTGGTTATGCACGGTGTAGATTTCTAAGGAATAAGTAACGGCTGCAAAATGGTTCCCAGGAAAACCTAATTTATTTTAGGTGAAATATTCAGTCTTCTATCGCTTTGTGTTCGAAAAGCCATTGGAATACTTGAGGGAAACTATATTTTATATCTTTATATAATGACATCCAACTCTATTTTTAACTCGAGTATCTGATGCGTGCAGAGATGTTGTGTGCCAGCGTCTATGATCCTACACGATGGTGGACTGCGGAATCTGATGAATGCAGAGATGTTGTGTGCCAGCGTCTATGATCCTACACAATGGTGGACTGCGGAATCTGATCGGTGCAGAGATGTTGTGTGCCAGCGTCTATGATCCTACACGATGGTGGACTGCGGAATCTGATCGGTGCAGAGATGTTGGGTGCCAGCGTCTATGATCCTCCACAATGGTGGACTGCGGAATCTGATGAGTGCAGAGATGTTGTGTGCCAGCGTCTATGATCCTCCACAATGGTGGACTGCGGAATATGTTCGGTGCAGAGATGTTGTGTGCCAGCGTCTATGATCCTACACGATGGTGGACTGCGGAATCTGATCGGTGCAGAGATGTTGGGTGCCAGCGTCTATGATCCTCCACAATGGTGGACTGCGGAATCTGATGAGTGCAGAGATGTTGTGTGCCAGCGTCTATGATCCTACACGATGGTGGACTGCGGAATCTGATCGGTGCAGAGATGTTGGGTGCCAGCGTCTATGATCCTACACGATGGTGGACTGCGGAATCTGATGAATGCAGAGATATTGTGTGCCAGCGTCTATCATCCTACACAATGGTGGACTGCGGAATGCGTGTTGATCAGCATAAGTTTGGGAGTGCGAACTGTTGGCGCCGGTGAAGCTGGCCTATGAGCTCCTAGGTGTTTGCTGTGCGGTTAAGATTTGTGATGTGGACCTAAATGTGGGCATGAGGGAGTGACTTGTGTGGCCCAGGGTCTGAATGACTTTCCTGAGCCACGGGAAGCCCATCCAAGTGGGCCAGCCTTGATATGGCGCGTTCAGGGAAAACTGTTTGTTCTCGCTTAGTGAGAGCACTTTCAAATCCCGCTCCAAGCGAGAGCGAACAAAGTCTGCTCCCAGCTGACAGGAGCTTTAAAAATGCTCCCGGTCAACTGGGAGTTGACTTCAAACATGTTTTGAAACACATCTGAATATTGCTCCCACTCACAGGCAGCAGTGTGGACTCCTTATGGATGTCAGGAACTGCCGGGGGCCTAGAAGCTCCCCCTGTTGTCTTCCACTGAGGATATAGAGGTTGGGTATCAGTGCACTTACCCTTAGTTACCCGGACCCTGAGGGCAGGGCCGGCGCTAGGCATGGGCAGCGTGGGCGGCTGCACAGGGCCTCGCACTCGGCCCACCAGCATGGGACCACGCACTGGTGATGTGTCCTGTTGTTTCCCTGGCGATCTATTACAAAGAAAGGTGTCTCCTGCAATTAAGGTCCATTGGAGGGGGCCCCCTCCCTGGGCCTCTCATGGATGGTGTCCGGAGGCATAGGGGAGGGAGAGGGAGACGCTCCCTCAATTGCAAGGAGACCATTCACAGACACTGTGGGGGGGCCCATTGTCCAGCATTTTGGCTCCCCCACAGTTTTAACTTTTAGACCACAATCAATTCTCACACCTATCGGACTGAAGGTGTGAGAAATGCTTGTGGAGTAAAAGTTAAAACTGTGGGGGCGCCAAAATGCTGGACAATGGGGCCCCCACAGCGTCTGTGAATGGTATCCTTGCAAGGGGCCACTTATCTAAATTAGAGGGGGCCTCGCACAGTCCCTTTTAGCCCAGGGCCTCGCAAATCCTAGAACCGTCCCTGCCTGAGGGAATGGATCCCTGGAGCTAATATCAGTTCAGGGAGGGGGGGCTGAATGGCCCCTACTAATTTACAAAAGTTACTGAGCCTCTGGGGACAGTGTTCCCTGGGCCAAAGGTGCTGGGCCCAAGGTGACGGGTCAGAAACATATTCCCTCATGACCTAATTAATTCCACAAATTACAGACTATATACTTTCAACAAAAGCCTGCTACACACGGTGACATGTATTTTTTCACATTTATGATTTTTATTTCTTTTTTTTAAAAAAATCTTATTTTTTTGCAATATTTCTTTAGGTTCATAACGATCACTTTACAAAAGAGACATATAATCGAAATTTGCCTAGCTTACGTAACGGTAAGTTTCAATTCTATTAAGGACACGGAGGCGAGGATTATGCTATATCTTCCTTCGCTTTATTAACATAAAGACTCCACAGCAGCTTAGGAAAAGATATATAATAGTAACCACATGCTTTAAAACATAAAGCATTGACGGAACGTTCAACAAATCAAAACAACAACTCCCAAGAGTCTCTTTGTATAATAATAGTCCATAGTCCTTCCACTCTGTCCATCACCGCTATAAATCCGGCCTTCTCATCCTCTTCCTCCTCTTTCTTCGCGCAGATCACGCCTGAGCCTCATTGATCCTGTTTAGCACCCTCGTTGCCTGTCGAAAAAGAAACAGCATCAGCGAGAGGGTCCAGGAATGCGACAATAAGGCGAGGAGCATTCAGTGACTAATACAGTACCGACAATGTAAAGGAAAACGCTTTACTTACTGCCATACGGGTGGGTAGAGACACCACTGTAGCCTGGGTGGGATAATCCTCGCCTCCGTGTCCTTAATAGAATTGAAACTTACCGTTACGTAAGCTAGGCAAATTTCGATTCTATGTCAGGACCGGAGGCTTCAGATTATGCTAGTTCAAAGCTTACTTACCACCAACTGGGCCAAATCCACCACCGGCTTGAAATAAAACCTCTTAAAGGTGGAATCCGAGGACCAATCCGCCGCTCGCATTAGGTCCTCCAAGCGCGCACCCACTGAGAATGCCTTGGAGGCCATGGCCCCCCTGGCGGAGTGTGCTCCAAAAAGAGAAGTATTGATGCCCGCTTCTTGCATGACCCATCACACCCACCGAGCAATAGTGGGAGAGGAGACAGCTTGGTGTGGCTTTCGCAGGGCATTCAACAACTGGCGCTCGCCCGGAGGGCGCAAATCCAAGGTCAGATCCTCATATGCCTTGAGGCATTGCACGACACACAACTTAGGAGTGTCAAGAAAAGCTGGATACGAAATGGACCGCGACGACGTTTTAGTGCGTCGGCCCACGGTAAAAGTAACCCCATCCGGGGAAAAATGCGTGCAGAGACATCCAGCGCGCGCACATCAGAGACGCGTCTACAAGAAACCAAACATAACAACATGGCCAACTTCGCCGACAGTTCTTTGAGAGACAGATCGGAATTAGCCGGCCAGGACAAGAACAAGTTCAGAACCAAATTGACGTCCCAAAGGACAGAGTACCTGGGTTCAGGAGGCAACGCGAGGAGAATAGCCCGCAGAAGCCGGCAAACAAAAGGATGTTCCCCTACTGGGTGGCCATCGATGTTATTATGGCCCGCCGAAATCGCCGATCGAATAGCATTGATCGTTCTATAGGCCAAGCCCTTGTCGGCTAGGTGAGCCAGGAAATTCAGCACGGGAACGAGGCCTGCGACCAAGGGATCCAAATCCCTTCGTAGACACCTACGCATCCACTTAAGCCAAGCGGATCTGTAGCGCTTCGTCGTACTATCGGCCCATGCTTTGGAGAGCAAGTGCTCAGCAGACCCCAAAAGGCCTGGGAGCGACCAGCGTCTCCTGAGAGCCTCCACGCCACGAGGCGAAGAGAGCTCTGCGTGATGAGAGGATGCGGTTCCCGATCCGGATTTGTCAGGAGCAGAGGAAACAGGGGGAGTAGGATTGGAAAATCCCAAGAGAGTTCCAGAAGAACCGGAAACCACACTTGAGACCTCCAGAGCGGTGTAACCAACACCAACTCCGCTCCCTGGCGGCCTATTTGGGCCGCCGCCCCCATGATCATGGAGAACGGGGGAAACGGAAAGGGATGTTACCCGACTCCAATCCTGCAGAAAGGCGTCCGTGGCCTCCGCCAGAGGGTCCGGCCTCCAGCTGAAAAAACGCGGCAGCTGGTGGTCGAGACGGGACGCAAACAGGTCCACTGAAAAAGGACCCCAGAGAGTTTGTAGCCACCGGAAGACCTCCGGATCCAGTTTCCACTGGCTGGCGTCCCTGAGGTGTCTGGAGTGCCAATCCGCTACTTGGTTGGACTGACCCGGTAGATATTCCGCCGTCACCGCAATGTGGCGTGACAGGCAATAGTCCCAGAAGTCCTTCGCCAGATCCGCCAAGGCGCGGGAACGAGGACCCCCTAGATGGTTCACATAACGAACCGCCGAAATATTGTCCATCCGCAACAGGACACAGGCCTTGACCGAATCCTTGGTCCAACAACGAACTGCGAAGGAGCCCGCCAGGAGCTCCAAACAATTGATATGCAACCGTTGTTCTTCTGAAGACCAGGCGCCGCCGGTGGAAAAATCCCCGCACCGGGCGCCCCAGCCCGACCTGCTGGCGTCTGACTCTATGATCAGGTCCGGGGCCGAACCGAAGATCGCCCGACCATTCCATGCCTCCATGTGGACAGCCACCAGGACATCTCCTCCTTCACTTCGTCCGTGAGGGGGACCCACTGATCGTAACTCATCCCACGACGCAGGTGCTGCGCCTTCAAGCGTTGGAGAGCCCTGTAATGCAGTGGGCCCGGGAAAATCGCCTGGATGGAGGACGAGAGAAGTCCTACCACCTTGGTGATATGGCGCAGGGACGTGCGATCCCTCGCGATCGTCTGCCGAAGCAGGTGTCGTATTTTTGCGACCTTCCGACCCGGCAGGCTCAAGACCGCCTGCACCGAGTCCACCACGAAACCTAAGAAGACGATCTTCTGAGTGGGAACCAAAACCGACTTGGAGCCGTTGATCACGAACCCCAGTCTCTGGAGCAGACGGACAGCTTGTCGCAGCTGGCCCGCCAACACCTCCGGGCACTGCCCCATGAGGAGGATGTCGTCTAAGTACACTAACATACGGACCCCCTGACTTCTGAGAAACTCCACTACCGGGCAGAGAACCTTTGTGAAGCACCATGGGGCCGACGACAGACCGAACGGCAGTGCGGTGAACTCGAACACCCTGCCGTCCCATAGGAATTGAAGGAAACGACGATGAGGGGGATGGATGGGGACGACCAAGTAGGCATCCTTGAGATCCAGTCTCACCATCCAATCCCGAGGGAGGAGTACGTCTCGAAGGAGGTGGATACCCTCCATTTTGAAATGTCGATAGACCAACCACCCATTGAAATCCTTGAGATTGATCACAGGTCTCTTGCCCCCATCTGTCTTGTCCACCAAAAACACGTTGCTGAGGAACCCGTGTGGGTGGCGCGTTGATAGACGGATGGCCCCTTTGCGTAGCAAGTCCGAGACCTCCCCGTCTATCAACCGCGCGTCGGACTCCGAAAAGACCATTGGGCGCGGGGGCACCGCTTGCGTGGGCTGGTCGTAAAATTCTATGTGGAACGCACGTACAGTTTGCAAGACCCAAGCGTCAGCAGTGAGCAATCCCACTCCTCGTAACAGGTTGCCAGCCGCCCCCCAATCGGAACTTGATCCAAACAAAGGACACTTACCGGGGGCATTTCCTTGTCCGGAGTTCTTCCTGAACCCTCTGCCGCCGAAGCGCTGCCCTCTGGTGGGGTAGAAGTTGTTAAAGTTCGCAGAGGTCTGGTATTGGCCTCTTCCGGAGCCTTGTCCTTTATTGTTGGTCTGCTGGCCACGGCCAATCGCGCGGCCCCTACCGCGACCGGCCCCTCCGGAGAAACGTTGGTGAAACACCCTCTTAATGCTGGACTGGGCCTTATCCAGCGACGTGAACGTGTTCACGAACTTGCCCAGCTCCCTGATGAAGGGTTCGCCAAAGAGGCCTCCCTGGGCCACAGCACCCGCCTCCGACGAGGCCAGGTCTCCCAACTTCGGGTCCAATTTAATCAGGAGCGAACGCCGCCTCTCCGTAGATAGGGCGCAGTTGGCGTTGCCCAAGAACACTATCACCCTCTGGGCCCAATTCGAAAGCACCTCCGGAGAAATGACGGTGCCATTCGCCTTAGCCTCCTCCGCCATATCGAGGATCTTCGTGGCGGGCCCAACCGCATCCAGCAATTTATCCTGGCAGGCCCGCCAGGACCGATCGATGCCTTTCCTGGGGTCCTTCATAAATTTCGCCAGGAAGGTGGCCATCTTGGCATCCAACTCCGGGGTCATGGCCACCTTGCCTTCCAAAGTCGGCCTAGGGCACTCCCCACGCAGGCAACCTCTCGCCTCCTTTTCCAGGGGCTTGCGCAGCCTGCCCGCTACAAATTTTGCCACAGTCTCTCCCGGTGTCCAAGCCGCGGAGCGGGGATGGACGATCTCGTCCGGGTCCAGCATGCCCGACTCATCTCGTGGCATCTCCTTGGCAGAGGACGCCGGAAGCCAAGATCGGGTCGACTCCCCGTCGTCATCGGTATCCGGCGAGTCGTACACCGGAGAAGCGGGGGCCGTCGACGCGTCCCCCGAAGCACCAGGGTCCACCAAGGGAGCAGGGGGCACCGCCGTTGCCTTCGCCAGGAAGGCGTCCCGAAGACGCTCAAACGCGCCCTTGTCCACTCCTTGGGCCTCCGATGACGGCCCCTCCTTACAAGGCCTCTTCGTGGCGGGTGGCAACCCGCCGGACGTCCCCGGGAGATCGGGGGACGGAGGCACATGCGCTGATGCCAGCTTCGCGCACTCTTCCACGATGCGGGCGGAAAGGCGGTCCTCCATGGGGCCTACCACCTCCGTCACGCAGCGGTAAATCGAATTGTCCACCGCCTGGTAAAATTCGTCGTCCTGCAGATAGGAGTAGGGTTCCTCCTCGTATTCCCCTTCCATCCTGGATCACAAGGGCAAATCCGGGGCACCCTGTAGGGCGGCAGTCGAGATAGATCTCAGATATGGGCAGGCCAACTGGCTGCGATGACGTTTTTGGCCAACCGACGTGGCAGGTGGGCTGCACCAACCCCCAAGCGCGCAGACCCTCCTCGCCGGGACAGGGTCTCCGCACCCCTCAAGCGCGCTAAGCCACACTTCAATCAAAGAGGTGCACAAAGTTCACCCGAAGGTGTTTCACGCGGTCAGAGCCGCAATACAGACCCCCACGGGGCGTCAGGAGCAGGGAGGTACAGACCCGGAGCACCAGGTGTCAGAGGGGTACGCGAGGGTTGGCTCCCGCGCAGGCAGACTCCACGGCGCGGCTCCTGGCACTGCGGAGGCGCGCCGAAGGGTCGGCGAGACGTCGGGGCGCCCCCTGGCGGCTTACTTACGCACCGCACACAAGTGGGAAAGAAAGATCGCGTAGGAACGAAAGAGCGTTCCCGCGACCGGGGACTCTGTAAGGGAATAAACCATGTAGTGAGTCCCCCAACGATCGTACACACAATACAATCAGCAAACACCGAAAGGAAAAAACATGAAAAGCACTTATCTGGCTGCGGGAGCAGCGAAGAAAGAGGAGGAAGAGGATGAGAAGGCCGGATTTATAGCGGTGATGGACAGAGTGGAAGGACTATGGACTATTATTATACAAAGAGACTCTTGGGAGTTGTTGTTTTGATTTGTTGAACGTTCCGTCAATGCTTTATGTTTTAAAGCATGTGGTTACTATTATATATCTTTTCCTAAGCTGCTGTGGAGTTTTTATGTTAATAAAGCGAAGGAAGATATAGCATAATCTGAAGCCTCCGGTCCTGACATAGAATTCATCATGTGAACAATAAAAGTACAAATACCATACAGAGAACAAAAACCTAATGCACTCACGCCATTATCTCATGCATACTCTCTCATACATTCTACATTCATTCTTTATTCTGTGTCTGAGGGGTCACAAGTTGTTATGTGATCTACTACGCAAGGTCTACGCGTTTCGGTGGGATGAGACCACCTTCCTCAGGACCTTTTGCAGAACAGACTATCTTTCCCAAGAAAATTATAAGCTCTGTATAGGTATCCTGGTAGCAAATATTAGAACAGGTCGTGACTTCGATACTGACTGCGTTTAGTCAGCCGGTATCAGCATATATCCGCTTATATACGGGGCAACATTCCACAATAGCTTATAATCCGTTGATTATTTTTTCCGTTATGTAGGAGTTGCGGTGAGCTGCCAACCTTCACTATTAAATGCGATACGTATGAGTTTCTTATACGTTACAGCAACAGCTCATCAAAAAAGATCCTTTCATATGCTTTGAATGACTTCTTTATTTTCTTGTTTTATCGGAAGCATCTCCCTGATTTTTCTTTTTATAGCTCCGTTATCGAGAGACGTAGACGCCAACGGACCTCGGCTCGTAATCCCGTACGCAAGCCTGTAACGTATAAGAAACTCACAGCTGATATATGCTGATACCAGCTGACTAAACGCAGTCAGTATCGAAGTCACGACCTGTTCTAATATTGGCTACCAGGATACCTATACAGAGCTTATAATTTTCTTGGCAAAGATCGTCTGTTCTGCAAAAGGTCCTGAGGAAGGTGGTCTCATCCCACCGAAACGCATCGACCTTGCGTAGTAGATCACATAACAACTTGTGACCCCCTCAGACACAGAACAAAGAATGAATGTAGAATTTATGAGAGAGTATGCATGAGATAATGGCGTGAGTGCATTAGGTTTTTGTTCTCTGTATGGTATTTGTACTTTTATTGTTCACATGATGAATTATGTCTCTTTTGTAAAGTGATCGTTATGAACTTAAAGAAATATTGCAAAAAAATAAGAATTTAAAAAAAAAGAAATAAAAATCATAAATGTGAAAAACTACATGTTGTCACCTTGTGTAGCAGGCTTTTGTTGAAAGTATATAGTCTAATTTGTGGAATTAATTATGTCATGAGGGAATATCTTTCTGGTATGTAATTGTGTTCCTCTCTTTCCCTGACCTTGAAAGTACATTTAGAGGGGGTCCCATATCTATGTACACCCAAGGTGATGGGTCACCAGGGCCAGAAACAGCCCAGAGATGGGGTTGTTTGCCTCCCTTCCGAGTTGGCTGCCTTTGGTGGGTTGGACACAGGGTCTTGGCACAGGCCAGGCCCTGTGGATATCCCCACTCTGCACACGTTTGAAAGCTCTGGGCGGGATTGAGCTGCATTCACAGGTGTCTGGGCGCAGGGCCTGGCCACAGACTAGGCCCTGCGGCCAACCATGTGAAGCGCCCATTGGATTCTATGTCCGGACCGGAGGCTTCGGATTATCTTTTCCTTTCTTCGCTCTTTTATTTTACAAAATTCACAGCAGCCCAGAAAAGCTCAACAAATGCTTACATATATCGAAAACAAGGTAAAAAGCGTTTAAACCGTAAAAAAACACAGATTTGCAATGTCCAACAAACTACGTTCATTCCATATGAATAGAGTACAATCCTAGTCCTTCAACAGTGTCCATAACATGTAGATAGGTCCTCCAATTTGAGTCCTGCTCCTCTTTTTTCGCTTCTTTGCAGCCAGTTAAGTGCTCTTTTTTCCTGATCTCTGGTTGTGTATTATTTCAATGTTAATTTGCCTTGCTAGCAAGTATTGTGCTAAGGTAGGGCTCTGCAGGGTGTTATTTGCTGTTTTGATGTGTATTTTGCCCCCTCGGAGTCCCTTTTAATCGCGGGAACGCTCAGTCGTTCCTCACGCGATTGTCCTATGTATTGTGGACCGTGGGGCCACTAGGGGGTGCTGCGGAGTCTCGTTGGCCCTCAGCGCGGATTTCCTCACATAGAGGAGCCGCGCTGAGGAGCAAGTGGCGTCGGAGCCTTGAACCCCCGCCGCCTCACCTGAACTCCCAGTTTTCTGCTGGGGAAATTTTGGTCTACATGAGCCCCCTCGCAGACATCGCACGCCAGCACAACCTCCACATCATCTCCTACGCCGACGACACCCAGCTGATCCTCTCCCTTACCAACGACCCCGCCACCGCCAGAGCCAACCTTCACGAAGGGATGAAAGAGGTAGCCAAATGGATGAAGAACAGCCGCCTGAAACTGAACTCGGACAAGACGGAAGTCCTCATCCTGGGATCCTCACCCTCTGCCTGGGACGACTCCTGGTGGCCCCCCGCCCTAGGCAGCGCATCCAAACCAACAGACCACGCACACAACCTGGGCTTCATCCTGGACTCCTCCCTCTCCAAGACCAGACAAGTCAACGCCGTCTCCTCGTCGTGCTTCAATATCCTGCGCATGCTACGTAAGATCTTCCGGTGGATCCCCACCGAGACCAGGAAGGCGGTCACCCAGGCCCTCGTCACCAGCCGTCTGGACTACGACAACACCCTCTACGCCGGAACCACCGCCAAACTCCAGAAGAGACTCCAGCGGATCCAGAACGCCTCAGCACGATTCATCCTGGACATCCCCCGTCGCAGCCACATCTCCGGACACCTGAGAGATCTGCATTGGCTCCCGGTCAACAAGAGAATCACCTTCCGTCTCCTCACCCACGCACACAAAGCCCTACACAGCCAAGGCCCAGGATACCTCAACAGCCGCCTCAACTTCTACGCTCCCAAACGCCAGCTTCGTTCGACCAGCCACGCCCTCGCCGCCGTCCCCCGCATCCGCAGAGCCACCACAGGGGGACGGTCCTTCTCCTACCTCGCCGCCAAGACATGGAACTCCCTCCCCACCCACCTCCGCCTGACCCAGGACCACCTCGCCTTCAGGAAGCAACTCAAGACCTGGTTGTTTGAGCAGTAGCGGATCCCCCCCCACCAGCGCCTTGAGACCCTCTGGGTAAGTAGTGCGCTATATAAATACGATGATTGATTGATTGATTGATTGGTCAGCACATTGCGGTTTACTGTGTTGGGCCTAGCAAGGGTTAGGGCCGGAGTTCAGGAGCCCTTGGCGGGTCATATAGTCCGCACGCTGGGAGGCGACTAAGGCCCGGCCCTTTGGAGGGTCTGCGCGCTGGGAAGGGGGTGCTGCCTTCATTCCGGTTTCCAACCGGACCTCATTGTTGTAGGGCCTCCGGCCCTCACCCATCTTGTCTGGTTTAGCCAGTCTACCTCAGCCCTTGGTGGAGTTTGCGTTATTTACATTGCTGTGGTCAGGCCTGTAGTTTGCACGCTGAAACACATGGAGCACGAAGGGTTTTATGAGGAGGAGGAGGAGGAGTACCAGTACCTCAGTGACGAAGAATTCTACAATGCGCTGGACAGCGCAGTCTACCAGTGTCACTAAGATCGTGGGCCCTATGGAGGACCGCCTGTACGCCCACATTGTAGAGGAATGCGCGAAGCTGGCGCAAGGTCACTCAGTGTCGTCGGATACCGACCCAACTCCTGTGGGGGAGGAGCCCCCTGCCCGAAGAAGGCCTGCAGGGAGGGGGGTCTCTGCGGGGGTGCAGGGTGTGGACAGGGACGCCTTTGAACGCCTACGTAATGCGTTTTTGGCCAAGGCGACGTCTATGACCCCTGCGCCACATTCAGGCCCGGAATCCTAAGTGTTGGCTCCCTCTTCACCTGGAGGGGTGTCACAAGTGGACACTGACGCCGACGAGGACTCGGTGCGTTCGTGGAGACCGTCCACCTCGGCCGCCGCTTTGCCTCAGGATACTTCGGGGATGCTGGACCCAGATGAGATCATCCATCCTCGGCCTAGACTCCCGGAGACAAGGTGGCGAGTTTTGTGGCAGGGCGTCTCCGCAAGCCTCTTTAAAAGGAAGCGAGGAGTTGTCTGCGGGGGGAATGTCCCTGACCTACATTGGAGGGCAAGGTGGCTATGACACCGGAGCTAGATTCTAAGCTTGCCACGTTCCTGGCGAAGTTTTAAAAGATCCCCGCAAGGGCATTGATCGTTCCTGTCAGGATAAGCTGCTAGACGCTATAGGGTCCATCACTAAGATTTTAGACATGACAGAAGAGGCGAAGGTGTCTGGAGCCACAATTTCGCCAGACGTCCTATCGAATTGGGCGCAGAAGGTGGTCATCTTCCTGGGGAACGCCAACTGCGCCCTCTCGACCGAACGACAAAGGTCACTCCTGATTAAACTGGACCCGACGTTGGGAGACTTGGCCTCCTCTGAGGCCGGAGCGGTAGCCCAAGGGGGACTCTTTGGAGACCCCTTTATTAAAGAATTAGGCAAGTTGGTGTCAACATTTACCCCCTTGGATAAGGCACGGTCCAGTATTAAGAGGGTCTTCCAGCAACGTTTCTCTTGTGGGGCCGGTCGCGGTAGGGGCCTCGCGACCGGCCGAGGCGGTCAGAACTTTAACAAGGGTCAAGGCTCCGGGCGAGGACAGTACAACACCTCAGCCAACTATAACAACTTCTACCCCACCAGGGGTCAGCGCTTCAGAGGCCAGTAAGGCTTCAAGAACAATTCCGGCAACACCAATTCCGGCGGTAAGTGTTATTCCTGCAGAACATGTGCGCATCGGCCGACTAGCGGCCTTTGTAGGGGCTTGGGCAGCGGTTACGGCAGACGCGTGGGTCTTGCAAACGATCCACCGCTTCCACATCGAGTTTTACGATATCCCTTTTCAATCCAAGCCCCCACGGCCTATCGTGTTTTCAGAGGCGGATGCACTACTGATCGACGGAGAGATCTCGGAGCTGATTCGCAAAAGGGCCATCTGTCGATCAGTTCAGCATCCTGCAGGTTTCCTCAGCAATATTTTCCTAGTGGAAAAAACGGACGGTGGCAAACGACCGGTGATCAACCTCAAGGAATTCAATGGGTGGTTGGTTTACCAGCACTTCAAGATGGAGGGTATTCATCTTCTTCGGGACGTCCTTCTCCCGAACGATTAGATGGTGCGCCTAGATCTCAAAGACGCATACTTGGTAGTGCCCATCCGTCCTCCTCACCGTAGTTTCCTCCAATTCATTTGGAGGGGTCAGGTCTTCGAGTTCACGGCCCTTCCGTTCGGACTTTCCTCTGCCCCTTGGTGCTTCACCAAGCTGCTCGATCCGGCGGTGGAATTCCTACGGAGTCTGGGTGTTCAGATGATTGTCTACCTGGACGACATCCTTTTGATGGCCCAGTGTCCAGAGCAGCTGGGCCTTCAGCTTCATCAGACGGTTTCCCTGCTCCAAGGGCTGGGCTTCGTCATCAACGGAGACAAGTCTGTCCTCTCTCCCTCCCAGAGGGTAGTTTTTCTGGGATTCAAAGTAGACTCACTCCAAGCCTCCTTGAGCCTTCTGTCCCGGAAGATGTCCAGGATCAAACATATTCTACGTCAGACGATTGTCAAATCCCACACTTCCCTCCGTCAGATTGCCAGGTTGGTAGGACTTCTCTCCTCGTCCATCCAGGCAATCTTTCCGGGACCCCTCCACTATCGAGCTCTCCAGTTTCTCAAGGCGCATCACCTCAGAAGAGGTATGGCTTACGATCAGTTGGTTCCCCTATCTGCGGAAGTCAAGGACGAGATGTCTTGGTGGCTCACTCACATGGAAGCCTGGAACGAGTATGCGATCTTTGGGTCCGTCTCGGATCTGGTAATAGAATCCGACGCCAGCAGGTCTGGTTGGGGTGCCTGCTGCGTGGAGTTCTCCACAGGCGGCGCCTGGTCATCAGAGGAGCAAATTTTACACATCAACTGTTTGGAGTTACTGGCGGGGTCTTTCGCAGTGCACTGCTGGACCAGGGACTCCGTACACTCGTGCGTTCTCCTGCGGATGGACGATGTCTTGGCGGTTCGATACGTCAACCACCTGGCCGGTCCTCCATCCCGAGCTCTAGCGAATTTGGCGAAGGAGTTTTGGGACTACTGTCTGGCTCATCCTGTCTCTGTGACAGCAGAGTACCTACCGGGCAGAGCCAACCAAGTGGCAGATTGGCACTCCAGACATCTACGAGATTCCAGCCAGTGGAAGCTGGACGTTGGAGTGTTCTAGTGGTTGAACAGCCTCTGGCGTCCTTTTTCAGTGGACCTGTTTGCATACCGCTTGGATCATCAGCTTCCTCCGGTTCTTCAGCTGGAGGCCGGACCCTCTAGCGGAGGCCACAGACCTTCCTACTGGATTGGAGTCGGGAAAGAGCATATGCCTTCCCTCCTTTTGCGATGGTGGTAAGGACGGCGGCCCAACTGCTCTGTCAGAAGGCAGAGCTGGCGGTGGTCACGCCGGTTTGGAGGTCTCAAGTTTGGTTTCCGGTTCTTCTGGAACTTTCTTGGGATTTTCCAAACCTACCCCCCCGATTTAGTCGCCTTCTTCTCAATCCGGACGAGGAGTCGCATCCCCTCATAATTCAGGGGTCTCTTCAACGCATGGCGACTTTCCGGCGACGCTGGTCGCTCCTGGGCCTTTAGGGATCAGCTGAAGACTTTATGTCCAAGGCCTGGGCCGTCAGTACCGTGAAGCGCTACCGTTCCGGCTGGACTAGGTGGGTGCGTTGGTTTCTTCGACTGGACTTGGATCCCATGTTCGTGGGTGTCGTTCCCGACTTTCTAGCCGAGTTGGCTTTGGAAGGGCTAGCCTATCGCACCATTAACGCGGTACGCTTGGTAATTTCGGCTGCTCGTTACCCAGTTGAGGGGTCTCCGGTTGGTGAACACCCCTTTGTCTGTAGACTCCTACGGGGTATACGTCTTTCATTGCCCCCGGAACCACGTTACTCGGTCCTGTGGGACGTTAATGTCGTTTTGAATTTGTTTCTGTGTTTGCAGCCTAATAAATATCTGTCCTTGAAGGAGTTGTCGGCTAAGCTGGCCATGCTTTTGTGTTTGGTGTCTTGCCGCAGGGTGTCTGATGTTCGGGCCCTGGATGTCTCTGCAAGAGTTTTCTCCCCGGACGGGGTCACATTTAGTATAGGACATCGCACAAAATCTGCGTCGATCGATTTCTTACCCAGCATTTGCAGACACTCCCAAGCTCTGTGTTGTTCAGTGCCTAAAGGCGTACGAAGATATGATCTTGGAAATTCGCCCTATGGGCGAACGTCAATTACTCATTGCTTTACGAAAGCCACATAAGGCTGTTTCTTCACCCACCATTGCTAGATGGGTGAGATGGGTCATGCAAGAAGCAGGTATTGACACTAGTCTGTTTGAAGCACACTCAGCCAGGGGAGGTATGGCGTCCAAGGCGTTCGCTCTAGGAGTGTGCTTGAAGAACTTTATGCGTGCTGCCGATTGGTCTTCGGATTCCACTTTTGAAAGGTTTTATTTCAAACCAGTGAGGACATTGCACATTTGGTGGTAAATAAGCTTTGAACTAGCATAATCCGAAGCCTCCGGTCCTGACATAGAATCGAAATTTGCCTAGATTAGTAACGGTCCGTTTCAATCCTATTAAGGATGCGGAGGCGAGGATTATCCTGCCTGAATTCCTTCGGAAGTTTTTCCCACCCGTACTGCAGTAAGTAACTGATTATTGATGTCTCTTATTGTTGACCTTAATTAACGGTGATGCAGAATTTCGTGCTCTCAGCTGGTGGTGGTGGTTTACATTTTATCAATATATGTAAGCTTTTACTAAGCTAGACAAATTTTGATTCATATAGGGTAATTAAATATTACTTTATGTAAAAACCCTAGAGTTTCACTGAAGAAACTAAGTTACAGGGACGTTCTAGTTGGAAAATAGAATTAAAAAAAAACACACGAAAAAGGGCAATTTAAAAAAATAGCTCATTAATTTCAATTCAGAGCCAAATTTGACTTTTGTCTACTCGCCTTCCTGGTCTGGATGGCAGTTTCTACTTTAAATTTTCAGAGACCATCTGTTTGAGGGCTACAGTTTTCCCATCTGACTTATAAAACTGATATCCACAAGCCAGTCTGGCAACCTCTTTCTCAAACTTTGAGGTCAGTTTAAATGTTATGCAAAATCCATACTCCTTCAGCCCCTATATGGGCCCACTTGCCTTCTCCTTCACACACTGGACCGAATATCATATGCCACGTTTACACAAATGACCGTATCTGACACTTTCCCTACTTGGGCATGGTATTCGCTGCTAACGGTCTGTGGACCGCTCATGTCTCATGTAGTAGAGGTAAATTTCCTAAAGCCATTAATTGCGTTCTCTCCTTACCCCAACCAAAAAGGGCAGAGGTAGAATTACCTATCATTAAAATCTTTAAATTACAGTGTTTCCCGGTGGCAACCTATGGGGCTGAGGTTTGGGGCTACTCAGGTTGCATGGGCATCCAAACCGAGGAGAACCGATTTTGTAGGAAACTGTTAGGTGCCCCAATTACTGCATCTAAATATATTTGTCACGGGGAGCTGAATTTAACACATATAGAGGATTTTATAAGAGCCCGGCCGGCCATCTTTTGGCTCAAAGTATGGCAGAATCCTGTGGCAACTTTAACACAAAGTATAATCTGTGACTGCCTTAGTTGTGATAAGGGGCTGGAAATGTAGGAAGGTGGATATCTGACTATGGTTGCCCCCAACTTTTTTTGCCTGGTGTTTTGCTGGTTTTTCGACTTAGTTGACCTGGGACCCTGCTATTCAGGACCCCAGGCCCACTGCTCTCTCTGTAAAATGGATTCCATGTACCTTAGGTACATATCTAATTGGATACTGGGTCACCTTATCGGCCCCTGTACAGCATACCTTAGGTATCCAGGGCATAGGTGTACCCAGGGGCTGCAGTATGTATTATGCCACGCCTGGCTGGCCATCCAAATCTGACACAACTGGCTGCACGACAGCTGGGGCAAGGTGGTGTAATCACCCTTTGCTTTAGATATAGTATTCCTATGTTATGTTAACAAAAGTTTGTATAGCGCACTGACACCGGTTGGTTTCCTGGCGCTGTGAAGACAGAGTGTGGTCAGAGATGGGAGCTTATGGGTTAGTGGTATGCTTGTAGAAAGAGCCATGTCTTTAGGAGTTTCCTGAATGACAAGAGGTCAGGACATAGCCTGATCTCGAGGGGAAGGGAGTTCCATAGGTGGGGTGCCAGGGTGCCAAATCTGCAACCACCAGACCGTTTGCGTTTGAAAGAGGGCGTTTGTAGAAGACAGTGGTGAGCAGAGTGAAGACTTCGAGGCGGAGAGTACTTTATGATCAGTTTAGAAATGAATTTGGGGCTTTTGCCGTAGAGTGCTTTAAACATCATGCAGCTGACTTTGAAAATGCATCGCTGGGTAACAGGGAGCCAGTGGAGTGATTTCAAAAGGGGGGTTGCTGGGTGCCATCTAGGCTGGCTTAAGATCAGTCTAGCTGCCTGGTTCTGCACCATCTGCAGACGTTTTAGGAGAAACTGAGGAAGACCCAGGTAGATTGAGTTGGCATAGTCTAAGTGGGAGATCACAGTGGCGATCACCACCTGTATCAAGGCTTTGTGGGTCAGAAGGCGACAAACCTTCCGAATTTTCCTTAGTTGAAAGAGGCATTTGGAAACTACCTGGCCAGCTTGCGTTTTAAGCGAGAGGTCACTGTTTAAGGTGATGCCGAGCGTTTTTGCCGATGGTGAGGGGGACGGGGCGGGGCCCATGTCTGGTGGCCAATAGTGTGGGCCCCAGTATTTAACACTGTCCCCGGTCAGGACCAGCTCTGTTTTTTCCCAGGGTTCAGTTTTAGATGATTCTGGTTCATCCAAGCTTGGATGAACCTCATTGTAGACTGGAAAAAAGCAATGGACGTGTCTGAATTGTCGATTGTGAATAGGAGCTGTAGGTCGTCCGCATAGTTTAGTACCGTGACCTGTTTCTTCCTAAGGGCCTTGATTAAAGGGGAGATGTAAAGGTTGAACAGGTGTGGTGATAGGGACGAGCCCTGAGGTACGCCGCAGGTGATAGCTTGTTTAGTGCCCACTAAGTTACCCAGTCGGACCGCTTGAGAGCGGTTCGACAAGAAGGACTTTAGCCAAGCCGCTGCCGAGCCCTGGATGCCAGCCTGTGTGACACGGTCGATCAGGATGGTATGGTCGACCGTGTCAAAGGTGGCTGACAAGTCCAGGAGCACTAAGGCCTGCGGGGTGCGGTTATCTGCACAGTCCCTGAGGGTGTCCATAACTGCCACTACCACAGCCTCAGTTGAATGCGCAGGGCGGAAGCCCGCTTGATGGATGTCTAGGCAGTTAGATGTTTTGATGAAGTTAGACAGGCAGTTGGCAACATGCGCCTCTAAAACCTTCGCCAGGAAGGGGAGGAGGGAGATGGGTCGGTAGTTAAGGTTACAGGTGGGGTCTGCGCCCGGCTTTTTCAGAAGAGGTATTACTGTTGCCTCTTTGAAGGCACGTGGGACTAGTCCAGTGGTCAATGAGCTATTCAAGAGAGAGCAGGGAGGTGCCGGAATCTAACCCTAAACTGGACACATATATTCCTATCAGTCACTCCTATGGCAGGCCTTCTCAATCCTGAAGGCAGAGTGCTTGGAATTGTGTGAGATGGTGCTCTGGCATGAGCTGAGCCCGTTTGCAGCTTGCGGAACCAAGTCCTAATAGCTGTTCCATGATAACGCGTACCATATACTCTTAAGTGCCTTATAATCCTTGCGGTTATTTGCCAACTTTGGTATCGCTTTATCAAAACATGTCGAGTAAGGTGTCATACGAATTGGAATACTAACCCCTCGCCAATTCTGGCGACGGGGTTAGCATTCCACCCTTCTAGAGGGACACGACATGTATGTAACTATGAACCCTGGTTAAAGTTAACTCGAGCCTCAGCATCACAAAATGGATGCTGCCACCACAGACACAAGTCTGACCTCCTGCTACTGGGACTCCTTCCAGCGAGGAGAGCTCGGACAAAGGGTTTCCTGTCAGGGGCGGTGCTAGCACCATCCCAGACAGGGTTCCCAAATTAGATAATTCTGAATCTTGACTAATTTCCACGAAAGGAACTCTTGATACCTTCTGGAGACTCTCCCTTGTGGCTAAGGAGTAGCCACCCTGCACCCGCAGGCACCATCTAAGCATCGCGGTTTGCTGTAAGTCCATTCTCCGGATCAAGACTGCCCAGCTCGACGAGACCCGGATTCCCTGGCATCTCTGACCTCTACCTGCATCATCAGCCCAGCTGAGATTCGTGGGTGTGACAAGACCTGAGGGACCGGCCATCTTCAAAACTGCACGACGCTTAACCAGCACGACCGCCGAGGGATCCTCGAGTGAGTGCTTTGGGGTTTGAGAAGCCCTAACCCTGAGCAGCTCCAGCACCCAAGTCCAGCCCCCCAGCATCCACGAGATCTGCGTGGGGCTCTTCTGCTCTTTGCTGCTCACCGCGTTGTCCGGCCACTTGCCTGCTGGCTAGTGGCCCTCCTGACGACGTACCACGACGATTACACCGCTTGTCTGGTTGCTCCAGACTGGCCCTTGCTCCCCTCCAAAAGAGGAGCACCCCGGATGCTCCTGGTCCACTCCAGACGCCATCTTGACTCCACCGCGTGGGCTTGCCTTTGCCAAGTCTTGTTGCTCCAATCCTGGTTTCAGCATCGCTGACAGCAGACGCCTTCGTGGGACAGCTCGCACCTCCAGCCTGGTCGCCGACAACGCCTTCTGGTCCGAGGGACAGCAGAGTCCAGCGTCGCCTACTCACCTGGTCGAGGTGACTTCATCCGGTGCCATCCTGGTGCCCACACAATCACTGGTTAGTGATTAAGAACTGAGTCCCCTCTGCTTTCAGGTCATCTCCATCACCGATCCAGGCTTGGATCACACTGAACATCTTCACTGGTCGCCTGCCAGCAACTTCTTCTTTCAGGCTCCATAGACTACAACGAGGATTCCCGACGTCTTTTGAACCCTATGCAGCCACGGCCCCTGTGCTAGGTAACCTGAGCATTTCGGTGCTCCAACGTAGGTTCACTATCTAAGTGTCCAGATCCTTTTTCCTTTTCAGTCTACCTAGTCGGATTCGTCCGGAAACAGTAACTTTACAAATACTAGCCTCCATAGACTTTGTCCCGCGTGAGAGTGCAAACTCTGCACCCGATCTCCCTAGGCCTCCTGCTCCTAACCTTAGGGTTCAGTAGTGTAGTCCTAGCGATCCTGAAGCCTCTGGATCTTGTTACTTACCTGCTAGTATTTCGCATTCCACTTTTAGTGTATATGGTTTTTCGTGCCCCTCGGGCATTTTTGTAAATTTTGCGACTCAAAGTATTTTCTTAAGAGTTTTGTATTGTGCTTAGCTCCCTGACTCCTAAAGAGTTCAGGGTAGACTTGTTATAAATAAATATCCTTTATTTTCATAACAACTTGTGTGGTGTTCTTTCACTTGGTGTTCAAGGGGTATATGTGATGGTAAAACAGCTGGCTTAACACGCCCTCTAGAGTTTAGCCTAAAGACTGCTCTTGTCCATGCTACTAGGATAGCTGGTCTATAAGGTTGACTTACATCCAATCATCAATAAGGGTCGTTTGGTATGATACACAGTGATCACTAGAATAGTGAGCACTATATATCAGGCCAACTTCTCACAGGAAATACCATGGCTTTCGGGTGTGCGAGAAAGCCTATTGAGTGTAAATCTTGAACATCTCTTCTTAAAGTAACCTGGCCGGTATGAAAAAAAAATTCACTACAGTGGATGTTGTATAAAAAGTATAACACGCTAAGGAATGCAGAAGAAATGCCCAAACAGTCAGTGGGAAGGTATAGGTCGACGGAAAATATTTCCTCTATCTCACCCCAAGGATACATTTTGAAGAACATCAGCTGCTGGGAGAGACGTTTATTGTTTAGGTTAAGAGCAGATACTATGACATATATGCTTTGTTTTCCATTGGGGTACACTATCAAACTTGAGCAAACGATGTACCCATGTGACATGCATAGTAAACAAACTATGGTACCTTTCTTATTCTTTTGTAATTTTTAACAAATGTACACTAAATTGTTTTTAATCCCGTTTAAAAAAAAAAAAAAAAAATCTTTTTATTCAGAATATAGGCTCTCATAAAAATGACATCATACATATCAGTTAATGGCAGGCAGACATACATGCGGCACATAAATACATACATATCAATATGAACATCTTGAATCCACAGAAACGGACCGAGATCCAAGTTGAGCCTCAGGGCTGCAATAAGACAACCAGAGTATCCCACACTTCCCCTCTATACCTCCTCCACGCCCCCCCATATCTTTTCCCATTTCCTAGGGCATCCCCTGTTCTTGTAAATCACTCTTTCCGCCCTTTGACACCAGTCCAGGTCATGTTCCCACTCTTCCACATTCGGCAGTAGGTCACTACCCCATAATCGGGCTATATTCCTCTTGGCGACCATGCTCGCCAGCGCCAGCCAGATCTTGTCCCATTTCGGCCAGGTGACGTCATTCGTCACTCCTAGGATATGCCATCTGGCCTCCATCAGAACCTCCGCCTCAATCACTTCGGACATTATGACCACTAGGTTAGACCAGTATGCCCGGATTCTGGCACAATCCCATAAAACGTGGAAAAAGGAGCCTTCCTCTCCACACCTTCGCAGACAAAACCTAGAGTCAGCATACCAAATACGAAATTGTGTAGTGCGGGGAGTGTAGGAGCGGTGTAGGATGCGCAACTGGACCAATCTAAACCTTGCTCGGATTGCTACTTCCCTAGGGCTCTGCAATGCCTCTTGCCAGTTATCCTCCTCTAACAACCCCACATCAGACTCCCACTTTTCTCGGGTCGGTTCCATGGGATCAGGGATGTTATTAATGAGCTTCTTGTATGTGAGGGAGATGGCCTTATCTATCATCGGGTCCAGCAGCAATCTGTCTTATAGCGGGGCATATTCTGGCAGCTGATTCCCCCCCCCCCCTAGAGATGTCGCAGGATGGCATGTCGGACTTGTTGGTAATGTAGAAACCCCCCCCCACCCCCCTTCTGAAATTCCTCCTGCAAGGCAGAGAACTCTAGCACGTCTCCTGTTTTCCAGAGGTCTCCTAGCACATGAATTCCAATCAGGCTCCATCTGCCCAGGCCCTTCAGTTTCAACACCTCTGGAAGGTAGTCCCCCACCCACAGCGAGCGGAGTGTGTGCCGAGAGTTTCGTCTCCCTGCCCAGCAATTTGGATGCCTTTTTCCAAGCTCCTACCACGGCAGCCGTCTGGGGCTGTGGGGGCAATCTACGCCTACCCTTACGATAGAGTGCGTCCAAGTATGTACCACTCCCCAGAACCATGCGGTCCACTCTGTATGCTGGCTCTTCCATCGGGGTGAACACCCACCCATTAACATTCGCCAGCTGAGCCGCCCTATAGTAGAGTCAGATATCCGGGACAGCCAGCCCCCCCCGAACACCCCTCTCTGAAGCTTCCTCAGTGCGATTCTAGGGCATCCACCTCCCCAAAGCAATGCACGGATCTCCGAATCTATTACCCGGAAAATCCTCTCTGGGACTGCGAAGGGGGCACTCTGCAATACATAAAGGAGACTGGGAGGGCCATCATCTTAAGGAGGACAGCTCTTCCCATCAGGGAGAGCGGGAGAGTCCTCCGGTGCGCCACGTCAGCATGCAGGCATTCTATCGGAGTCTGTATATTCAAACGTGTGAACTCTGTCTCCGATGTTGTAATCCAGATACCCAGATTTCTGATAGATACATCTGCCAGTGGATTCTTCACCTTGTGAATATCCCCCTGTGTCAGCACGCCAGCATGGACTACGTCATAGGAGCACGGCATAGCGCGCGACTCCGACTGACGTCACCGACCCCTTATTAGGCCTACGTCGGCGTGATGATATCCGTTCCCTTTTTTATGCGTCGTCTACACTAACGGTTTCTTGGGATCTTCTATTGTGTGGATAGTAACTTTGTTACTATTGTGAACTTTAATTCTGTATCTGTTGGAGTGCTGTCTTCCGTCGAAGAATCCGTCGAAAAAGACTGGGTTTAAGCCATGCGACTCGTGTGCCAGGATGATGTCCAATACCGATCCACAAGGTGACTGTTTGTGGTGTCAGGGCTCTGATCACGATCTCAAGGGTTGTCGTTCCTGTACGAAGATGAATCCAAAGGCTCTTCGATAACCGGAGGCGAAACTCCTTCTTGCCAAAATTAAGGGTAAGGAGGCCAAGAGGACTTCGAGGTCAAGATCAAGACGTTTGAAGTTCAAGTCAAAGACGAGGTCGAGGTCTCGATCGGAGTCTGCTTCGAAGTCGGCTTCGGGTTCCTCAAAGAAGAAACATAAGAGGAAGAAGGACAGTTCGAGACCCCATTCTGGGAGAGAGTCGGACTCTAAAAAAAAAAAAGTCATCATCTCAAAGACATCATAAGGACATGATATCTCCTCTCCAGCTTGTAAGCCTGAAGGTGAGGCCTCGCCTTTACAGTCTCGGGAGCTGACTCCGAATCCGGAATCGAATCAGTCTCCGGATCTGTACCAGTCTTCGGGGCATGAAGAAGAGGAAGTTGAAGCTCCTCAGGTTTCACCAACCCGAGGAACAAGAGGAGTCTAATCCGGTACAGCCTCCTCAGGAGCAACCGCTGGGCTAGTACCCTCAGTTTCCTGGTCCAGGTCAGGACCCTTCCCACTTTCTAAACACCATGTATGGCGTATATGCGAGGGCAATGTACCCCTCTGGTGCACCGGCTAGTCCCATGGGTCCATTGTCTTTTAATCTGGGCGTGCCTCAAGCATATGCTTCGGCGCCTTTCTTGCCGTTTATGCCGGCGCCGATTCCACCGTGGCATTGCTCGGCTCCACCGAGGTCATCGACTCAGTACACGGCGTCGCCGGCGCCGGAGCGACCTCTGGATCAAGATTGAGGTTCGACGCCGGTTCCAGCTTCTCATTCTAAGGCGGCTCCAGCTACTCGTTCGACGCTGGCCCCGACTCAGTCGTAGTAGTTACCGGATCCGACGACATCGGTTCGGATGGAGTGGTCGAGGCGTAGAGCGCAGCGCCTTATGGAGGAGCGAAATTATGAGGAACCTGAGGAAGAAGGCGAACTTCAGGATCAGGAGGATTACTTCGAAGAGTTGCAGGATGCAAGTGGTTTGGACCTATCTCCCGAATGGGAGTTACCTGCTATGTCTGATGCACCTTCAAAGGATGTGGCTCCTTACCATGTGGTAATTAAGAAAGCTGCTGAACTCTTAAATTTGACTTTACCATCTTTGGAGTTCAAGTCTAACATCCTTACAGAGGTTCTCTATTCTCCGTCCTCTGTGGTTGAGCCAACCCTACCGTTTACTGAGGCCCTTACTGAACCTATTTTGGAAGTCTGGAAGAGGCCTTTTACTGCTCCTGCTGTGTTGCTAGGCGCTATAGGGTGGCACCTGGAGATTCTGAATTCTTGTCTATTCATCCTCTGCAAGAGAGTTTGGTGTTTCAAGCGGCTTGTTCAAAGCAATCGGCTGGTGCTTTTTTCCAGGTTCCTGGAGATAAAGACTCTAAAAAGCAAGATCAAAATGCGAAAAAGGTGTTTTCGTCAAGTAGTATGACCCTTAAAATCCACAAATGCTACTTGTCTGCTAGGCAGATATGTTCATGCTTTGATGGACACAGTGAAGCAGCTATCCTCTACGCTTCCTGAGGAGGATAGGAAAAACTTTAGTGAAGTGATATCTGACACGCAGGCTGCAGCTCGGCAGGTCATACAAAGTGGTATGGACACAGTGGTTTCAGTGGCTAGGATCATGGGGTCTTCAATTGCCACTAGAAGAGCTGCTTGGTTAAAGACTTCCGAGTTTTCAACTGATGTCCAGGCTGCTCTGATGGATTTGCCTTTTGATGGCACAGGCATTTTCGGAAAGAAAGCTGATGCTGCCTTGGAAAGGTTTAAAGATAGCAGAGCGACAGCAATATCTCTAGGTCTGCAGACTAGAGGCTCTTTCACCAAGAAGTACAAGGGTTTTGGAAAGTCTACTTTTCGTTCCTATAAGCAGAACCAGCAGCAGCAACGACATCCTTTGTACAAGTCCTACAAGGGTAGACAAAGGGGTCGTCCTCGTGGACTTCAAGCCTCCTCCTCCTCCTCCACTTCCTCCTCTAATACCCACCCCCCCACCTACAACAGCAAAGCAGCCCTAGATCCGCCATTCCGGATCATGTGGGTCCTGTAGGGGGGGCGGCTTACTTATTTTCTAGGGGATTGGGAATCTGTTACATCAGATCTTTGGGTTCTCAATCTCGTAGAGAATGGGTATGGTCTTCCCTTTCGGGAATTCACTCCCAATTACCCTCCTTGCCAGGGTTTTTGCTCTGAGGACCACCTGTTGCTTCTCCAGGGAGAAGTACAGGTACTGTTCAGAAAGGGTGCGATAGACGTGGTTCCAGAGCAGGAAAGGGGTCAGGGGTGCTACTCCTGGTATTTCCTGATTCCCAAGAAGGATAGTAGACTTCGTCCAATCCTGGATCTCAGGATATTGAACCTTTACCTGAAGCAGGAGACGTTCAAGATGCTCACCCTTGCACAGGTTCTTCAGGCGCTGCTGGTTGAGGACTGGATGGTGTCAATCAACTTGCAGGATGCGTATTTTCACATCCCAATCCTGAAGTCGCACAGGAAGTATCTCCGTTTTACGGTGGGCTCGCAACACTACCAGTTTGCAGTCCTTCCGTTTGGTCTTACTACTGCGCCTTGAGTCTTCACCAAGGTGATGGCTGTGGTGGCTGCACATCTCAGAAGGTCAGGGATTCCGGTATTCCCTTATCTGGACGACTGGCTGATCAAAGCAGAGTCTCCAGAGATAGTGCTCCATAATTTGCAAGAGACAACTCAGTTGTTACACAGGTTGGGTTTTTCGATAAATGTACCCAAATCTAACCTGGTGCCCTCCCAGCGCAACCTGTTCATAGGTGTGGTACTGGATAAAACTGTGTTGTGCATTTCCTCCTCCTCAAAGGATTCACGACATACAGGAGTTGATTCCTTTATTATTCAATGGCGCGGTCGTTCCAGTCCTGAAGGTCCTTCGCCTGCTCGGTCTGATGGCTTCCTGCATTCTGTTGGTTAACAATGCACGTTGGCACATGAGGGCACTCCAGTGGTGCCTACGCAGGCAGTGGTATCAATACTACTACATTATCAGGATATTGCTGACCTTACCGGAAATGATTCTCCTGACATTTTTTGTCTGACAGAGACCTGGCTTCAAGAAACAGATACAGCTTTTCTCAATCTGGCCTTTCCACCGGAGTACTCGTTCCATACGCTCAATCGCTCCTCTAGAGGTGGTGGTATAGCCCTCGCTGTTAAATCATGCTACCCTTGCGATTGGAGAGTTCAAAAAATTGCGGGTTGCGAAAGTGCCTTGTTTAAGGTCTCTATCACACCCCATTTTACCTTTACAGGTTTGCTAATTTATCGTCCCCCGGGCAGCGACGTGGCAGTTAGGGAGGCCTTCCCTGATGCCATTAGTTCGCTGGCAGTAGGCTGTGCCAATTTTTCTATCCTAGGAGACTTGAATCTCCACTTTGACACCTTGGCTCTGCCTGCAGTGAGCGGCATCGTGGCTGATCTTGAGGCTCTTCAACTGCTTCAATTGGTCTCGGATCCCACCCATGTAGGTGGACACATTTTGGACCCCTTCTTTTCAAACCTAGCAGAGGTAAGTGTTGTCTCCCCTCTCCCCATGTCCTGGACGGACCACTCCTTGGTGACAATTCAGTGTCCATTGCCTGAGTCTCCTTTTAAGTCCACGACACGCGTTTTTCTCAGACGTCGCTGGAATAAATTAAAATTGGAAGACTTCCATCGTCTTCTTTCTGAGGACCCTTGGGGCCCGGTGGAGAATGTGGAATCTGGTTATGACCGTTTTTGCGAATGGGTTACCAGAGCCCTTGACTCTCTTATTCCAATGACCTCGAGAGTGCGGATCGCGGGACCCCAGTCCTTGGTACGATGGTTCTCTGCGTGCGTTGAAAAGCTCTTGTAGACGCGCAGAGAGAGATTGGCGGAAAACCTATGACATCAGTAAAAAAGCCATGTATTTGGCCACCGTCAAATCTTATCGCGCTGTTTGCAGAGCTCGGGCAGCATTTTATGCCCTCGAATTTCCTAACGGCACGAACCCAACAAAAACCATCTTTAAAGCTCTCAAGGACCTAGTGGCTAAAAAGGCCTCTGCGGACGCCATTGGTTCCAACGCACATTGCGAAACGCTGGCGGCCTTTTTTCTGGAGAAGGTTCATACCATCTATAGAGCCTTTCCTATGGCTACGCCCACTGGCGAAAGACTGCATAGCCTTCCTAGGCAGGTTGTTTTAGGCTCTCTCCCCCGCCTCACACCGGAAACTTTTAAGACACTGGCCCATCAAGTTAAGTCGGGGTCTCCGGTAGATCTGTTAAAGCCAGCAGTGTTTAGAGATCTGGCACCCTCTAATCTTCTGCCAGTTTACGATCTGATTAACATCTCGCTAACTTCTGGTCAGGTGCCACTGAAGTGGAAACAGGCAGTAGTAATGCCCATACTAATGAAGCCATCTCTCGATACCAGCAAACTGGAGAATTATCGGCCGATATCGCTCCTCCCGTGGCCGGCTAAAGTCGCGGAGGCGCATGTTAACATCGCCCTCACAGACCATCTTTCGCGCAATAACATCCTGGATGATACGCAGAATGGATTCCGAGCTGGCCACAGCACGGAGACAGCCCTCCTATTTATGGTGGAGCATCTTCGGGCAGTGCTTGATGCGGGTCAAACGGCGGCGCTTGTTTTATTAGATCTGAGCGCGCCGCCTTTGACACCGTCTCGCACGGGATCCTTCAGCAGCGCCTTGAGGAAGCGGGCGTGGGTGGCGTCGCTCTTCAGTGGTTCCGCTCGTTCCTGGCTGACCGTTCTTTCTGCGTGGCTGTTCCGCCCCATCAGTCCAAATCACATCCCCTGACTCTTGGGGTCCCGCAGGGATCCTCGTTGAGTCCCACGTTGTTCAATCTATACGTTAGGCCGCTGGCTAAGGTCGTAAAGAAGTGGGGTATGACCATGGCGTCATACGCTGACGACACTCAGCTAGCGGTCACGATCAGCGGGGATTCTGGGGTGGAGGCCCCAAGATTCCGGGATGGACTACGGGCGGTGGCCAGTTGGATGACGTCCAACTGTCTCCAACTCAACGCTAAAAAGACAGAAATGATGGTCTTCGGCAAACGAGCGGAACTTTGGGGCGATGCATGGTGGCCCTCAGAGCTGGGTCCCACCCCCACCCCTACTCCGGTTTCGGAGATAAAAAAACTTAGGGGTGTGGCTGGACCCCACCCATAGCTTTGTATGCCACACCAAACGTATTGCGGCCTGCTGCTTTGGCATCCTGCGCAACTTGAGACCTGCACTTAAATTCTTTGATGCCTCAACCAGACAGCTCGTGGTACAGGCGACGGTGTTGTCTCGGCTCGACTATGCCAGCTCCCTTTTTATAGGGATAAATCAGGCCGAACTCACCCGTCTCCAACGTGTGCAAAATGCTGCTGCCAGAGCAGTTGTAGGTTTACCCAGGTTTTTTTCTGTCTCTAACACCTTGCGCTCCCTTCATTGGTTACCAATTAGGCAGAGGATCCATTTCAAAGTGCTTTGTATGTCCTACAAGATTCTTAAAGGTTCCCCTGCCCAGATTCTTCAGAACCGTCTGTCTCCTTACATTCCAGGTCGCTCTCTACGTTCATCAGACCGCGAATTGGCAGTAGTTCCACGTTTTAAACGTAGTCGGGCTGGAGGACGCTCTTTTCGTGTACATGCAGCCGCCCTGTGGAATGCTCTACCATTTGAAATTCGGACCCTTGCTGATCTGCTCTCATTTCGCAAGGCTGTTAAGACCTTTCTGTTCCCTTAGTCTCTTCCCTTTTATCTAGTTGTGTTATGTGGCCTCCTTGTCAGGCGCCGGGACGCTCCTTTGCTGGAGCAGCTGTGCGCGTAATAAATGCTCGTAACATAACATAACATAACGGAGATCTCAGGGAGTCTGTGAGGATCTCCAGAGAAATTGCAGCGGATCTTACTTGGTGGGGAGTGGAAGGCAACCTATCTCGAGGGAAGCCCTTTCATCTGCGTCCAGCTGTGGCCACAGTGATAACAGATGCATCCACTCTAGGGTGGAGTGCTCATCTGGGGGATCTGGTGGTCAAGGGTCTTTGGTCTCCAGAGAAAAGGTTGCTTCACATCAACCTTCTGGAATTGCGGGCGATACGTTTGGCTCTCAAGGCCTTCCTTCCTTCCCTTCGCTGTTGGTCAGTTCAAGTCCTGACTGACAACACCACTGCGATGTGGTATGTCAACAAACCGGGAGGAGTAAGGTCACAGTGTCTCTGTAGAGAGGCTCTGCGTCTCTGGTCCTGGGTTCAGGACCATCAGATTTGTCTGATGGCAAATCATCTGGCCGGAGTTCTGAACGTTCGTGCAGACAGTCTCAGTCTGCAGTTCTCAGCCGACCACGAGTGGAGGCTCCATCCGGAGGTAGTTCGTCTCGTCTTTCGGAAGTGGGGAACTCCTCAGGTGGACCTGTTCGCCACTCTCGCGAATGCTCACTGCCGGTCATTCTGCAGTCTCCAGTATCCGATGCAGGGAGCTTTGGGGGATGCGTTTCAGTTGAGTTGGGACTCGCGTTTCCTCCCATACCCTTGATTCCTCGGATTCTGAGGAAGATTCGCCAAGACCGGGCACAAGTTATTTTGATTGCCCCGGATTGGCCAAGAAGGGGTTGGTCCACAGATGTTCTCCACCTCTCCTCGTGCCCTCTGCTCAGTCTCCCTCACAGGGCAGATCTCTTCTCCCAGATGGAGGGGCAGGTTATACACCCCCACCTCCAGACCTTACACCTTCATGCCTGGAGATTGAACGGGGCAACCTGAATTCCTTTTCTCTCCCACCTGATGTGGTGGATGTCATTTTGTCTGCTAGGCGTGACTCCACCAAGTCCATCTATTCATATAGGCGGTCTAAATTTGTATACTGGTGAGGAGAGAATTCTGTTGATCCTTTGAGCGCCCTGTTGTCAGAAATACTTCAATTTGCTCTTTCATTGGCGCAGCAGGGCTTTGCTGTAGCTACAGTAAAAGGTTATTTATCAGTTTTATCAGCTTTTATCTGTTTACCGGATCAACCATCTTTGTTTAAATCTCCCATTTATTTATTTATTTATTTATTTATTTATTTAGAGATTTATAGAGCGCCTGGTGACCCGGAGGCATCCCCGCGCTATAAAGTCAAAAGTCAGAAACGAGCAGAAGGAAGCAAAAAGGACCTATTTAGGAAAAAGAAAGGTTTTAAGCTGCTTGCGAAAGCGCAAATGGCAAGATTCCAGCCGCAGGCCACGGGGAAGCGAATTCCAGCGTGCGGCTGCCCTCACAGAAAAGCGACGGCCTCCCGTGCGTGCCTTCCTAAACTTGGGGACGGTTGCCAGTCGCTCACTATCCGAGCGCAGAGATCTCGAGGCTTTGTACGGGGTGACCAGACCCGCTAAAATCGGAGGGCCTTGCCCATTCAGAAGCTTATGGGAGATACACATAGCCTTAAAATTGATCCTCTCTCGCACAGGAAGCCAGTGGAGGGTTTTAAGCGCTGGTCTAGCAGAGGCTCGAGAAGAAAGTCCCATCAACATCCTGGCTGCCGCGTTTTGTGTTCGTTGAAGTTTGCCAAGAGTGTCTTCAGGGGCCCCTAAGTAAATCACATTGCTGTAGTCCAGTCGTGAAAGTACCAATCCTTGGACTAGGAGCTTCCTGGACAGAGGGGGAAGCAGAGGGAGAATCTTACGGACAGAGCGTAAAAGTCCAAAACAAGTTCCTGCTGTTTTTTTTGCCTGGATTTTCATGGATAAGTCCTGTTCGAGCCAGACCCCCAGGTTCTTGATTTCTGTTTTGGGAGCGGGAACCTCACCCATAGTATCGGGCCAGACAGATGGTGGAATCGCTGTCCATTTTTTCCCCAGCAGCATAATTTCTGTCTTAGACCCGTTAAGTTTGAGTGAGGAATCGCACATCCAAGGATGAATTTCCTGAAGGCAGTGTAGCAGATTATCTGAGCATTGGTCAAGATGTGAGAGAGAGACGACCAGTTGCGTGTCGTCCGCATAACTCACAATCTTGATACCAAAGGGGGCAACCACATCTTCCAGAGGGGCCATGTATGCATTAAAAAGGGTGGGACTAAGTGAGGAGCCTTGGGGCACCCCACTTAGAAGGGGAAGATGGTCAGAACGAGAGTTGCCATCCCAGACCTGGAACGTGCGGCCCGACAAGAATGACTCTATCCAGGCTAAGGCAGTGCCCCCGAGCCCCGCCCTGGCCAGCCGATGGATCCGTACACGGTGATTCACCGTGTCGCAGGCTGCACTTAGGTCCAGGAGGATCACTGCCACTGATCCCCCTGAATCCAAAATGCACCTAGCCTCCTCGACCTAGATTCCTGGTAGTGAGCACGGGGCGTCGATCGCCATGCCGTGTGCTCGTTGTCTTAATCTCACTCGGATTCAATCAGTGGCGGGGGTGCGTATTCCTCGCCGTTGTTCATTTTTTTTCTTTACTGGTGGAATTAACTGTGAATTAATTTCTGATTTCTGTCGCATCATTTCTTTTCAACCTTTTGGGTCTAGTAGCAGTTTTTTGATCACTTCACAAAGATTAACTATTTGTGAACACGGAATTGCTATATATTTCTCATACGAGAAGTTTGTTGATAACTGTTTGATTCAATGTGTTATTTGTATAGTTGTTGTAAATATGTATAAATGTTTTGTATTTGTATATAGGTGTATATAAAGTGTTCTTCTTGCCTATGAAAAAGATAAATCTTACTAAAAATAATGAACAAAAGGGTTAAATAAAATTACCCATACAAACAAAGAAACGTCGATTTTTGTTTGTTGTCTCATAAACTTAAGGCGAGACTAAATAAGTAGGAGGGCTAGCATTTCTGTTCTGTTCACTGTCAAAGGCCATGTGGGCATCTAGTGACACGAGAGCCGCCAACACCCCTGGACGAGTGGACATCGACTGGAGTACCCCAAACAGCTGCTGCAGATTGAGCCTGGTATTCCTGTGGGGCATGAAGCCCGACTGATCTGGATGGATCAGGGATTGGATTACCGCTCCCAGTCGAGTGGCCAGAACCTTGCCAAGGACCTTGGTTTCAAATTTAAGGAGGGAGATGGGTCTATAGGAGCTACATAGGTCCTGTGGTTTGCCTGATTTATGTATTACGACTATCGTTGCTGACCTCAGGTCACTCTTGTAGGAGGGTGGATACCTGACTATGGTTGCCCTCAACTTTTTGCCTGGTGTTTTGCTGGTTTTCCGACTTAGTTGACCTGGGACCCTGCTATTCAGGGCCCCAGGCCCACTGCTCTCTCTGTAAAATGGATTCCATGTACCTTAGGTACATATCTAATTGGATACTGAGTCACCTTATCAGTCCCTGTACAGTGTACCTTAGGTACCCAGGGCATAGGTGTACCCAGGGCCTACCAGGGGCTGCAGCATGTATTATGCCACCCCTGGCTGGCCATCCAAATCTGAAACAACTGGCTGCACGACAGCTGGGGCAAGGTGGTGTAATCACCCTTTGCTTTAGGTATAGTATTCCTATATCTAACCCTAAAATGGACACATGTATTCCTATCAGTCACTCCTATGGCAGGCCTTATCAATCCTGAAGGCAGAGTGCTTGGAATTATGTGAGATGGTGCTCTGGCATGAGCTGAGCCCGTTTGCAGTTTGCGGAACCAAGTCCTAATAGCTGTTCCATGATAACGCGTACCATATACTCTTAAGTGCATTATAATCCTCGCGGTTATTTGCCATCTTTGGTATCGCTTTATCAAAACATGTCGAGTAAGGTGTCATACGAATTGGAATACTAACCCCTCGCCAATTCTGGCGATGGGGTTAGCATTCCACCCTTCTAGAGGGACACGACATGTACGTAACTGTGAACCCCGGTTAAAGTTAACTCAAGCCTAAGCATCACAAAATGGATGCTGCCACCACAGACCCAAGTCTGACCTCCTGCTGCTGGGAGTCCTTCCAGCGAGGAGAGGTTGGACAAAGGGTTTCCTGTCCGGGGCGGTGCTAGCACCATCCCAGACAGGGTTTTGTGTATCCCAGGTAGGCAGGGCTGAGAGGAAGGTGACTGCAAGTGGCACCCCGGTGCTCACTGTGCATATGCCGGCTTGAACCAGTTCCAGGGGCACACCAGCCCCTGAGCTGGGGAAAGTCCGGAGAAGGGAGAGGGGTGTAACCACCCCCCTCCTGGTCCCACCCATGGGCAGGACCTAGTCACGTGCCAGCCCCTTTTTTTAGAAAAAAGGTAGGAGCGGGCCCCCTTCCCAAATTAGATAATTCTGAATCTTGATGACTTTCCACGAAAGAACTCTTGAACCTTTCTGAAGACTCTCCCTTGTGGCTAAGGAGTAGCCACCCTGCACCAGCGGGCACCATCTAAGCGCATGCGGTTTGCTGTAAGTCCATCCTCCGGATCAAGACTGCCCAGCTCGACGAGACCCGGATTCCCTGGCACCTCTGACCTCTACCTTCATCATCAGCCCAGCTGAGATTCGTGAGTGTGACGAGACCTCGAGGGACCGGCTATCTTCAAGACTGCACGACGCTTATCCAGCACGACCGCCGAGGGATCCTCGAGTGAGTGCTTTGGGGTTTGAGAAGCCCTAACCCTGAGCAGCTCCAGCACCCAAGTCCAGCCCCCCAGCATCCACGAGATCTGCGTGGGGCCCTTCTGCTCTTTGCTGCTCACCGTGTTGTCCGGCCACTTGCCTGCTGGCTTGTAGCCCTCCTGACGATGAACCACAACACTTCCATCGCTGGTCTGGTTGCTCCAGACTGGCCCTAGCTCCCCTCCAACAGAGGAGCACCCCGGACCCTCCTGGTCCACTCCAGACGCCATTTTGAGTCTACCGCGTGGGCTTGACTTTGCCAAGGTTTGTTTCCCCAATCCTGGGTCCAGCATCGCCGACAGCAGACTTCGTGGGACAGCTCGCACCTCCATCCTGGTCGCCGACAACGCCTCCTGGTCCGAGAGACTGCAGAGCCCAGCGTCGCCTGGTCGAGGTGACTTCATCCGGTGCCATCCTGGTGCCCACCTAATCACTGGCTAGTGATTAAGAACTGAGTCCCCTCTGCTTTCAGGTCGTCTCCATCTTCGATCTAGGCTTGGATCACTCCGGACTTCATCACTGGTCACCTGCCAGCAACAACTTCTTTCAGGCTCCATAGACTGTAACGAGGATTCCCGACTTCTTTTGAACCCTATGCAGCCGCAGCCCCTGGGCTAGGTAACCTGAGCATTTCGGTGCTCCAACGTAGGTTCACTATCTAACCGTCCAGATCCTTTTTCGTTTTTAGCCTAACTAGTCGGATTCGTTTGAGAACTGTAACTTTACGAAATCTAGCATCCATAGACTTTGTCCCGCATCCCGCGTGAGAGTGCACACTCTGCACCCGATCTCCCTAGGCCTCCTGCTCCTAACCTGAAGTTCAGTAGTGTAGTCCTAGCGATCCTAAAGCCTCTGGATCTTGTTACTTACCTGCTAGTATTTCGCATTCCACTTTTGTAGTATATGTTTTTTTGTGCCCCTCGGGCATTTGTGTAAATTGTGCAACTTAAAGTATTTTCTTGAGAGTTTTGTTGTGTGCTTAGCTCCCTGACTCATAAAGAGTTCAGGGTAGACTTGTTATAAATAAATATCCTTTTATTTTGATAACAACTTGTGTGGTGTCCTTTCACCTGGTGTTCAAGGGGTATATGTGATGGTATAACAGCTGGCTTAACATGCCCTCTAGAGTTTAGCCTAAAGACTGCTCTTGTCCATGCTACTAGGATAGCTGGTCTATAAGGTTGACTTACAACCAATCATCAATAAGGGTCGTTTGGAATGATACACAGTGATCACTAGAATAGTGAGCCCTACATATCAGGCCAACTTCTCACATTTATGAGCAGCGGTTGGGATTTGAGCTTGCTGCTGTTTTACCACACGTATCCTAAGAATATCATTTCAAAGATCACATAAGTACCAAGGTACATATAACTTAGCTTAGAAAACTCTGAGTTCTACTGAACCAGCTGTTGTAGTGTAACGGGGCCTAGCACACCCTGACTACAACTCTAGCAAGGGATTAGTAGGCAAACAAATAGTGTAGGTAAGTGCACCACTTACACCTCACTAGAAAAGCATGTCAGACAAAGGAGGAAACTCTGAGGCCCCCCGTGTGTCAGTTGACCCTCCACAGGTCATATCAAGATGTGCAGCTCTTAGCTTCCAGGAGATGAGACAAGTGTGTACCTGCAGGAAGCTAAAACAGGGTTCTAACCCTACCATCCCATTCCTGATTGGTCTCTTAGAGACTTATGATGCCTGGAGGGCTTCTAATACAGTCCCTCCTAATCCAGATGGGAGCATGCCCCCCTTAGAGGGAACCCTTGGGGACCCTGACCTCAACCTCAATGGAACAGTTAGTGAAGGAGAGGAAGAGGATCAGGAGTTGTCAGGGGATGAGGCAGACAAGGGTCAGTAGAAGTCAGTAGACTCACCAGGACCAACTTAAGCTGGCATGAAAATGGACTTGGGGACCCCCAGGCCCACTCTCAGGCAGGCTTAACATTGGGAATGGACGAGTTAGGTCTCTATCCAGAGGCACTAACAGATCCATTCGAACCAATGGCTCTCAGACCTCTTCTCACAGAGGGATGACATCCCCTCAGAGGAGAGAGCATGAGGCCAAGATGAGGGAAGTAAATCTGAGGATTGAAAGGGAAGAACTTGCCCTGGCCAAAGAGACTTGCCTTTGCTAGAGAGCAGAAATTGAGTGGGGCAGACCCCACTGGTGGCAGCATTTTACCTAGAGAAAAGGACAGGAGTTTAGACACTAGACACCTGAGTAAGATAGTGCCCCCCTTTAAACAAGGGGATGACATCCACAAATGGATGACTGCTTTGGAGAGGGCCTGCACTGTCCAGTGCGTCCCCCAGAGTCAGTGGGCAGCTATCTTGTGGCTCTCCTTTGAAGGCAAAGGTAGAGATAAGTTCCTCACTACTAGAGCTGAGGATGCTACCAATGACCAAATCCTGAAGAATACACTGATTGATGGGTTTGGCTTAACAACTGAGCAGTACAGGTTGCTGTTCAGGGACACCCAGAAAACTCAGTCTCAGGATTGGTCTGACTTTGTGGATTGTGCCACTAAGGCTTTGGAAGGCTGGCTACTGGGAAGTAAGGTTACTGATTTCAAAGGATTGTACAATCTAATTATGAGAGAGCAAGTCTTAAATAATTGTCAGAACCAGTTATTACACCAGCACCTGGTAGACTCTGATCTGACCTCTCCACAAGAATTGGGTAAGAGGGCAGACAAATGGGTCAGAACAAGGGTTAGGCCTAAGAACCAGGGTGGCTGACTAAAAGAAAGAATCAACCAAGCCTCAAGAGCAGGGTGGGAATAAATCTTCTGATCAAACCCCAGGGCCCCAAAAATCTCCTGAAAAAGGGTGGGTCCCAAAATCCTTCCAATTCCCAAAAGAAACCTTATTGTCATACCTGCAAACAGGTAGGCCATTACAAAACTGACAGCAGTTGCCCAAAGGCCAACAACAATAAGGAGAACATACCCCCAAATAAAACTTCCCAGCCTCCTGTTACTACTAGTAGTAATCCCCCAGGTTGTGGGAGTGCCCCCAAGAATCTGGGTGCATTTTCTTTGGGAGTTCCTGGGGACTCTGGCCTAACCAGGTCCCCTGACTTAGATACTCTTGTCTGTGAGACTGGCATGGGGTTTGCAAACTTGACATCTTGTCCCAACACTTTGGGCAAGTACAGACAGGAGCCCCTCATCAATGGTTCAAAAGTTGAGGCCTACAGAGACACAGGGGCTAGCATCACCATGGTGACTGAGAGCCTAGTCCCCTCAAGGCAACTTATAACCGGAGCCACATACCAGGTGATGAACATTGATAGAGTGCAGAGAGATCATCCCATAGCAGTGGTAAATCTCAGCTGGGGAGGTGTCACTGGCCATAAGAGAGTGGCAGTGTCACCAAACTTGCCTGTAGATTGCCTACTGGGGAATGATTTAGAGATCTCAGCCTGGGCTGAGGTAGAGCAAGAAACCCATTTTAAAATGGTAAACCTCCATGGTAAGGTTAGTGGGGCAGTGATAGCCACAGCCCCAGTCCAAGATGTCCTCCCTGAACAGGTCAGGAGGGCTGTGCCAGTCACAGCCCAATCTCAGACAGATTCCTTCCCTGAACAGGTTGGCAAGGCTGTGATGGTCACAGCCCATACCCAAACTGAGTCCCTTCCTGAAAAGGTTGGTGGAGTTGTGATGGCCACAGCTCAAACTCAGACAGATAATAGTGTTGTGAAGCCTGAAACTATGGATCACTCCACTCAGACAGAGAGCATTGAGGAGGAAGAGAAATCTCACTCTCACCAGACTTTAGGAAAGGATCAGCCTCCTCAGGGAACTGATCTGACCCCTTGTGAATAAACTGCCCCAGAGGTAGTCAGGCCTAGCCTGGCAGAGCCTCTGATGTCAGTGGACCCTTCCAAGGTGGGACCCAGTCTGGAGCAGGTAACCTGCCCCTCTCTACCCTGCCTCAATCAGCCCAGGGCTGTAAAGGCCAGGGAGGCCAGTGGTGGACCCCAAAGGGCCCCCTGTCCAAAAGAACTCCCCAATCAGCAGATTAAGGGCACTGAAGCTAGTAATCCTAGCCCAGTGAAAATAAAACAAACGTGTAGGAAATGGGACCCCCGGCCGGCCAGGGCTTGCGCCACAGCCAGTCAGAGACCGCCACTCCTATGTCAAGACAACCCCTGCTCACCCTCTAGGTAACGCGGCGCGAGCAGTCAGGCCTATCTCGGAGGTCATGTGTAAAGCATTTGCGCACGCACCCACCAACAACATCCAGGGCCTCCCACAAAAGGAACTCCACACAAAGTATATATGAAAATAGTCTTTGTATTAAGAAGGACACATAGGAACACCCACTTTACAAGGTGCCAGAGGCACGGGCAGGGTTTACAAGGGAAAAGGTACAGGGCAGGGCCAAGGGACCCCTGCCAGGGGTATGCACATGATGGAACTGGCATTAGAACACATATCAACTGGGAGCTTCCTAGAACTAGTACTAGAACACATAACAACCAGGAGCTTCATGGAACTAGCAGTAGAACTCACTCTAACCAGGGACAACATACATGGGACCTCGGATGTTCAGGGGGGGGGGAGGAAGGACAAGGTACATAACACAACAGAGGCCCCATCAGCAGGGCAACACGTAGTAACTCTCCGAATCACATTAATGTTAGCTAATAGCGTTCCACAGGCCAGCTGGCCTTTCTGGGGCTAGGACACCCAATGTCACGATGTTCGGGGTAGGCTGCAGGTAGCCAGGGACAAACCTACACGTGGCAGCTGCCCACAAAGTGCTGGGCAGCTGAGGGGCATCGTGGGAGCCTCGCAGGCTCGGGGGAATAATGGTGCTATGAAGGAGCCTCTGGGACTCCAGAACAAAGATGCTGGGCGGAGCCTCGCCGGCTCGAGAGGACATGGGGCAATGCTGGAGCCTCTCGGGCTCGGGAAGCACGATGTGGGCTGGGGCCGAGCCTCGCAGGCTCGGCGGGACAAGGACCACGGGTGGAGCCTCTTCGGTCTCAGGATCAAGTGTTGGGCAGGCGGGATCCCCCCTCGGGGGACCCGGCATCACCGGGGCCCCCACGGGCCTCTGAGCTCCCGGACACTCGCGCTGGAGGGAAGGGGCGGGCACCGGCAATGTTCCCCGACGCCCCGCTTCTCCTTCCTGCAGCACTCACCGGTCGGGGGACGCGCCGGTCTCTCCTCGCTCTCCTGGGCTCCCTCTCGCTCCTGGGGGCCCCGGGGGGGGGGAAGCGGCAGTTCTCCTGGGAGGAAGCAGGGGCGCGGAGTAGGCTCCCGCCGCTCCCTGCCTTCTCTGGCTCTCTCTCGTCGCCTCGCCAGCTCCTCGGGCCGCCGACCAATCTCAGCGCGGCCCGGGGAGTCGTCAGCAGCACATCCCGGGTCAGCAGCCAATCCCAGCGCGGCCCGGGGATGACATCACACGGGGTCCCGGGCTGGCGGCGGTGACTCGGGGGAAATGACGAGGGCCAGGCTCCCTCGAAGAGTATGGCAATCACGGGGATAAGCGAGGTGATCACTCGCTGGGGCTCGGGAATCTCCGCAGCACAGGGTAGGCACCGGCTTGGGGAGTATAGCGTTCCCAGCGCTCGTAACATGGATAAAGCGCTCCAAGCACTAGAGGGCAGGAACCAGCGCTCCCAGGCGCTAGGTAGGTCGAACAGCGCTCCCAAGCGCTGTGGGTCAGAAGAAAGCGCTCCCAAGCGCTCCCAAGCGCTCCCAAGCGCTAGATGAAAAAAATAGCAAAGTCCATAAGGAGTCCAGGACCTTTGGTGGAGCACAGCAGCTCCTAGAAGGAAAAGGCCATCAGAAGTCCAGGAGTAGGGCAGGGCCCAGGGAGGCAAGCCAACCCTGAGCCCAAGCAGCAGCAGCCCCTGGTAGATTCAAGTTGGGAACAAGAACCTTTTCAGAGTGACACAGCACCCTTTTTATACACAACATCCTTTGTCTAAAAGGGCAGGCAGGGAGAGAACCAGCTGGATCTGGTTATGGGGGATTCTTTTCACTGGCAAGGCTAGGGACATCAGACGCACCCCAGGGGGTGGAGCCAGCATTGTGTGGGGAAAACCCAGCCTCATTAAGGACACTCAAACCAGACAGTCAATCCACAAGCAGACCCAGGCTCACTCCTCCCCTCACATCAGCATGCTAAACCCTCCATTCACCACCGGGGCAGACCCTCCCAGATTCTGGGAGCCAGGCTCACCAGCCAGGCTCAGCCAATCACACGCCAGGCACACATTCCACTAATATGCCAACTTCTAAAAGTGGGACTTCTACACTAGACACACTCATGCCGCATATACCATTGCGCAGCATTCAATCTCACGAGTTCATACATACCAGACTTGACCCTGCACACCCTACGCATCGGGAACTACCAGGGACACATACATTACCCATGCATTCCTATGGAAGGGCAGGTCTCTCTCTCTTCACACGCACTCAGAGGGGGAATCACCATCCTGTGGTAAATAAAAAACTAGTTATTTACGCCGTTCGGACTTTCTATAATTACCCAAGAAAATGGTAATGCATAAAAATGAGGAGCAGAGTCCGTGGTCTTCGAGTTGAAAGGGTTTTATTCCAGAACTCGGGAGAGCTCCTTCACCAAGCGGGTTCAGGAGTAGTCTACTTTGCTTGAAACATATCAGCACTTTTATACAATACGAGTACAATCAGAAAGAAGGAGTTTCCCTTAGACTTGATTCAATCATTTCATGATGTAATCATACAGAAGACATAGCATACTTGTTCTCGTTTAAAGAATAACCTGAATAGCATTTACACATAGACAAACATATTGCATCGGGGTGATTGAGGTAACAAGTTACAGGGTTGCTAGTATCTGAGGACAGAGAATCGAGGCATTGTCACAGGGTCATTTCTCTCGGAAAGGTAGAGAGGACGAGGCATTGTGCGTTCTTTGCTTCGTACACAAGGGCGGGGATGTCTCTCAATGGTATGTGTGTGCAGCGGGGAAGAGGGAGAATGGGCTGTAGTAAACCATTCTTCTTCGTGGCTGTCTCGTGTGCTTGATTAGGTCTCCCCTTGGTTGTTAACCCAACTCGTGGCTGTCCTCATAAACTAGGAAATCATTGACGAGCGAGAGCTGCTCGTTCGGTGACAGGGTTAGGGAGGGGGTTTTCCGAGTCAACCATCCGACTGACTCTGTTCTGGTCTAAAGGAAAATATCGAACGGAACGGAAACCCATAGGATACATGATGGCTGGTCATTATTCTTTGCATGTGCCAGTACTATGAGAAAGAGAGCAGGCAAGAGTGGGTATAACGGGATTTGTGCTTGAAGTAGGAGAACCGGCTTGCCTGATCGATGTTGGGGTGGATAGGGTGCATGATGGGACACCAGGCGGAAAAGAGTTTTTTTTAGTCAAATTCCACATTCCCTCCTTGTCCCATAGAAACCCTATTACAGAACTTATTAATCAATTTCTATATTCATCAGGTCATATACTTGCTCCTGTAACATGATCATTTCATTTTTCTTTCCTCTGTTTCGTGGACGAGGAGTACAGGAAGTGGCAAACAGTCCACAAAGGGCGGGGCCACACTGGACACAGAGGCAACAGGTGAAGATAGTGGCGAAAATGAGGCCCAGGACTGTTAGTGCCTTCCACCCCCAGGTAGACAGGAGATCCCACAACCAGCCGGTCAGGGACCATGTGCCGGTGTCCATATCCAAATTGTCGGATAGAACATGAAGGCGGGAGATGGCAGAATAAACTGATGGGGCGTTGTCTGGAATAAATACACAACAACTGGACCCTATTACCTTACACACACCACCACGGTCGGCTAACGACATCTAAAACTATACGGTGCTGCAGTGTCATGAGCCTGTCTGCAGCTACCTCAGCTGTAATGTTATTTAAGGCGCCAGTTGTTTCATCTATGGCGGCCTGAACTACACGGGTTAGTTGCCGGATGTGGCGACTATTTGCCATAGGTCCCCAGAAAGGGAGAAAACCTTTAAAGAAGTCTCCAGCTTCTTGTCCTGTAGTATCTTCTGCATCTATGACCCCCCTTCGTTGTCTTCTAACTTGGGTCAGAGGGTCAATCAGGTGGTAATTGGCAGGGGCTGTGTAAGTTGGTGGTAAAAGGAATGCGATGTAGCACTTTCCAGACCAGCCTTGGGGCAACCAGGTGCGTGCATGGGGTCCACAAATGAAATGGGTGTTTGGGGCAGTTACTATGGTTGGAAAATCGGGAGCAGGCAGTCTGTATGTCCTGTCACACTCGCTGTTCCCCATTACTTCCCCTTTTCCTTTCCCCCTTATGCAAAACCGGCCGTTTTGCGGTACTACCCAACCTCCTTGATCTGTCCGTCTTTGATCGACGGAAAACATTTCCCTGAAGGAAGCAATGTCACGGAACTGAGAGTAACTGATATTTTCGTGATCTTCGGCCCTCCCCCAGGTGACAGTGAGATCCACCATTTTAGAAACAGCCTTTACTATTTTGGTCTTTACTTCGTTCCAATTACTCTCGTTTTTCAATTTGGTCGGGGGAATGTTTCTGACTGAGGCAGAGAATATCATGGCTAAGGCATAGGGGGATCCTGAATAACCAAACGGGAGGGAGAAAAAGGGCATTCCCTTATGTACGGAATGTGGCATCAAGCCACAAACCCAACAGTTTGTCTTGTTGACTATGAGCTGGTGTTTATGGAAGGTGGAAATGAATGTATTATTTATAAATTCCTTTCTTCTGTCCTCGAGGTGTGGGGGAAGATCAACATGGGAATGCATAGTGGTATTCTTTACAAACGTGGAAGGATGTGGAGGGAAAACTGTACATAAGATCCATCCTAGACAGGCTGCTACACAGCAAACAAGCAACATTGTAAATAGAAAGATCGAGAACCTGCTATGCAGTAATTTTACATAATTAGTCTTTTTCCATTGACGCACTGCGTCATTTCTCCTCATAATGTCCATGAATTTAATATCAAGATGTCTCTGGACACGAGATCAAAACGTCTCCCAGCAGCCGCTTCACCAAGAGCTTGTTCCTGGGCTTAATTAGCCACCGGTGCGTTATGATCAGGTGAAGTGTCTTTAGTCTGTTTTTGGTGAGATCGCGGCCGCGATCGGTATTCCTGTCGAGGAGTGAGTTCTGGAATTGGTGAAATTATATCCGGGGCGTTTGTAGCTGTTGAACAAGGCACAGTGTCTGTGGGTGTAGGTCCAAAAAATTTCTGACAGTGGCTAGCGTGGAGCCATCCTTTGCGTCCTTCTACTTTGACGGCTGTCCTCGTGATCAGGAGGACCAGCTTAGGAGCTGTCCATCTCTTCTCCAGGGGGCTGGTACGATCGAAATTCCGCACCAATATCCAGTCGCCGGGCCTGATTGTGTGTTCTCCAGGTGTGGTGTGGTCTGGAAATGTTGCCGTAACCTGTGAACGACAAGATTGGAGTGCAGACATCAAGGATGCCAGGTAATCTGTCAACATATTAGAATCAGTCAGTCAGTTTTCTAGGCGAAGGGACACCCCAGATTTAGGAGGTCTCCCAAATGTTACTTCGAAAGGGGACAGTCCCGTCCGGGAATGTGCCACCATTCGCATATAAAAGAGAGCGACCGGGAGGGCAGTGACCCAGTCTATCCCTTTTTCTGCACATACTTTGGCTAGTTTTGTTTTCAAGGTCTGGTTGTGCCTTTCTACCAGGCCAGCTGCTTGAGGGTGTTGGACACAATGGAATCTCCAGGAATATCCCAATAAAAGAGAAACAGCCTCCATTAATTTGGAGGAGAAAGGCTGTCCATTGTCTGAGTAGACGACCCTTGGTAACCCATACCTGGGGAAGAATTCTCTCACTAATTGCTTAGCGGTTGTCTGGGCACCATAGTCTGAGACGGGGTATGCTTCAGTCCATTGTGTCAGTGTACACACTACCACTAGCACATATTTGTACCCTCTGCATCTGTCCATCTGGATATAATCCATTTGGAGGACTTTGAAAGGGTGATCAGGAGGCTGGAATCCACCTTGTTCTACTGGTACACCTTTACCAGGATTGAATTGGCAACATATCATGCAAGTTTTTTCTTTTTGTTTGGCTGCAGCTCTCAGATGTTTGTTAAACCAGATATTCCGTAAACTGTCCAGCATACCTTTTTCGCATAGGTGGGCGGGGCTATGGACCGTGTCAATTATGACTTGTACCATGGAATCAGGGAGAAACCACACGGTTCTGTCTTTGGTCATCCAACCCTGATCGGTCTGGACCCCTCCTTGTTCAGTCCATTTCTTTATTTCCTCTGCGGTGGCATGTGTCTGAATGTCTAGCACATCTTTCAAGGGGTCCCTCACTACCATAGTGACAGTCTGTGTGAGTAACTGAGTGTCTGATGTGTTCACTGGATTCTGGGCTGTCTGTTTAGCAGTCTGGTCTGCTAAGTCATTTCCTTTAGATATGGTGTCTGTAGCTTTGGTATGTGCTTTACATTTCAGAATAGCTATGGCTGTAGGTAGGTGTATGGCATCTAGTAGGGCTTGAATCAGGGGACCATGTTGTATTTTGGCCCCATGTGAGGTAAGGAAACCTCTTTCTCGCCATAACACTCCAAAATTATGAACTACACCGAATGCATATTGGGAATCTGTATAGATGTTCACTCTCAATCGTTTTGCCCATATGCAGGCCTGTGTCAGAGCGATGAGCTCTGCTGCTTGGGCTGACAGGATGTCAATTCTTTGTGTCTCTATAACTTTACAGTCTGTTGTTACTGCATAGGCTGCTACTAACTCTCCAGCGCTTGTCCTCATGCACGATCCATCCACATAAAGTGTTACATCAGGATCTAGAAGTGCAACATCTGTTAGGTCTTGTCTTGGTTTTGTCACTACGTCTATCATCTCTTCACAGTCATGTTGTGTCATGTCATCTGAGCTTGAGGGCAAAAGGGTAGCAGGATTCAATACATTGCATCGTCTGATCTCTGTGTGGCTGGAAGAGCGTTAGTTCGTATCCTGTCAGTCTTGCTACAGTCAGGTGTTGGGTCTGTGTTCTTTTCAGAAGGACTTTCACAGCATGTGGCACTTGTACTATCAGGGGATGTCCTAACACTATTGAATCACTTTGTCTTATGGCCAGGGCTGTAGCCGCAACAGATTTCAGGCATGCAGGCAAAGCTTGCGCTACGGGGTCCAATGTGCTAGAGAAATAAGCACAGGGTCTGTTTCTTCCTGCTTGGTCTTGTGTGAGGACGGATAGTGTTGTTCCGTCACGTTCTGTCACAAACAGGGTAAAAGGCTTGCTATAGTTCGGGGTTGCCAGAACTGGTGCTTGACACAGGGCTAGTTTCAGAGCTTCAAATGCTTGGGAGTGTTCTGATGTCCAAGGGAGAGTTGTATGAGTGGCTGCTTCCACTGTGGTTAACTGTATGAGTGGCTTGACTATGTGGGCATACTGAGGGATCCATTGTCTGCAATATGAAGTGAGACCAATGAATGCGCAAACTTCTTTCTGTGACTTTGGCTGTGGAATTGTCGAAATCAGTTGGATTCGTTCTTGTGTTAGTTGCCTACCCTCTTTCGACAGCAAATGTCCTAAGTAAGCCACTTGCTGTGCGCAGAACTGTAATTTTGAGGGAGACACCTTGTGACCTTTGTCTGTCAGGAAATGTAGGACTGTGAGAGATGCTTTTTCACATTCTGGTTCTGTCCTAGCTGTGACGAGGATGTCATCTACGTACTGTATCAATGCTGTGTTGGCAGGCATATTGATACTGTCAAGTTGTCTTTTTAGTGCTTGGCTGTAGATGCTTGGACTTTCTGTAAAGCCTTGGGGAGCTCTAGTGAACCTGAAGCTTCGTCCTTTTAAACTGAATCCGAATAGATATTGACTGTCGGGATGTATAGGAATGCTAAAAAACGCATTCTTCAAGTCGATGACTGTGAAAAATGCAGCTTCGGGATCTGTGGCAGTCAATAATGAAGAAATATCTGGGACCACCGGATATTGTGGGATTACACATTTGTTCAGTTCTCGGAGATCAACCACCAGTCGGTAGACCGGGGGTGCCCGAGGGCCAGTCCTTTTGAGGACTGGAAGAACTGGAGAATTACAAACATTTGAATCGGTCTCTATCACCACACCATGCTCTATGAGTTCTTGGATTATTTTTAGTAAGGCTTGATCAGCCTCGGTTGGAATCTTATATTGTTGTATACGGGGTAGGACTACACCCTCCTTGAGCGTGACTTGATGTGGGGTGATGTCCATGTATCCGACATCAGTCGAGCTTTTTGCCCACAAATGTTGTGGGATGTCTTTCAGTCTGGGGTCGAATTCTTTGACTGTGAAATGTCCTTTGAAATCTCGTAGGAACAATTTTACTCCTTCCGGTGAACAGCATATCACTGCCCCTAGTTCTTTAAGTGTTTTAATTCCTAGTAAATTCTCTGGGCACGTTTCCGTAAGGACTAGATCAGTAGTACGTGTCAGAGGACCCACTCCTAAAGAGACTTGTTCAGATACTTTGTTTATGATCGGTTTTCCTGAAAAGCCCAGAGATATATTATGTGAGCCAGAGAGAGGAAACTCTGGGACTTCCTTATGACTTATGGTAGTCCTACTTGCCCCCGTGTCGATGAGGAATTTTCTGTCTTGTCCCAGTAAGTGAGCTTGTACATATGGACCTTTCTGATCTACTGGAACTGGGATAAGGGGCAAGTCACTTTCTCTCTCAAGGCTGTCTCATACATATGGCTCAAAATCGGGGTAATCTGACTGTACGCTCTGGTACATGTGCGTGGCAGCAACAGGAGTCTGAACCTGTGGCGGTGTAAGGGTTTGGGCCTGCTGAGTGTTACCTGTTCTAGGAGTGTGAGGGCGTTCTTTCGTCTTTCCTGTCGCTATGTTATGTTTCAGAACTGGACATTCCTTCACAAAATGGTCCTGCTGCTTGCAGTAGTTGCAAGTACCTTTATTGGTCCCCACATTACCTTTGGGGCCCGTATTTACTGGTGCCGTCTGTGCAACCAGTACCTTCATTTTTGTGTCTCTCACTCTTTTCTTTTCCTGTTCCTCCCTTATTCTGTTGTGGTGGTACTGTAACATCTGTAACATTTGTGAAGGGCTATTTGCTTGCCAGGTACTTTCAATTTTCAACACTCTATTTCTGATGCGGGGTAAGGCGTTGTCCACCAATTTGGACACAAAAAGATGAGGATATGCCTCGCTGCTATGTGCGAGTCCACTATTTATAGAGAAACATTTCTCTAATCTGGTGTAGTAATCACCCGTGTCCTCATCTGGCTTTTGTTTACAGGCAGAAATGGCATCCCAATCTTCCTTTTTTGTTGTCAGTAACAGAGACTAGACCTGTATGAGGAGACTTGGCAGTTCTCTTACGCGTTCACTTAGACCTTCACCTGGTTTTCTGTCGGTCTCTTCTTGTTCTAGGGCAGTCCACATGATCTTTTTACCGCCCACCTCCCAATCCTTTTCCTTCAATTTGTCAAATATCCCTGTAGGTAGAATTACTTTAAGGAGTATTATTATATCTGGATACGTAAAACTACCCATTTGGAGGATATCTTTCAGCTCTCTATGAAATCCTCCGGGATCCTTTTCGTGAGAGGGCACCATCTTTTTCATTTCCAATATCTCTAGTTTGGTGAGGGGAGTATACACATGTATTCGTTGCAGTGTACCATCTGGCTTGGGTATGGGGTGGACTTCTCGTAAGGGATATTGGCCTATACTGTAAGGTTCATGATCCGATGAAGCTAAAGTAAGTTGCAGGAAACGGAGGCGCAGGTCCAGAATGGTGTTAATCAAGTCAAGAAATACTTTATTCGGTTCGAATTTTCAAAACCATAAAAGTACAAACATATATAAAAAGTGGTCCAGGAATCAAGGTACATCATTTTAAAAAAGAAGTTACAATTAGTAATGCAGCAAAATTTAAAAACGTTACAGAATAGAAAACCAGATTCAGTTTTGCAATACACAAAATGGTTGGTACATGTTCTACGCCCAATTGATCTTTTTGCCCAGTCTCATCGCAATAGTTAAAAACTTGGCCACATTATAAATTTCCCAGATATTAGTTAGCATCTGGAGATATAATACCGCTGGTTTAACCTGCCTGAAACCTTTCCCCTTCAGCAGGGGGATAATGAATTTTTTCCTAATAGTTTTAAAGTGGGTACAAAAAAACAGGAAATGGGCAGTGTCCATAATTGAATAACCGTCACAATTACATATACTCAGTTCCGAGTCCCTGGTCCAGCCAGGGCGACCACAGATTAACAAGTGAACCTTGTTCAAGCGGAACTTGGTAAGAAGGTACCTGTGACTTGGGTTATTTACAGCTTTCAAGTAAAGTTCCGGTTCGTGATCTGAGGAAACAATCAGTGGATGCGACCTAACAGAAGGTTTTTTCAACTCCTTGCTTTCTCTGTCCATTCCACTATGTAGCAAAAAGGTATTCTTTGCCCACTTCAGATCAGCCTTTACGAGGGCAGAGGGGTTGTGGAACAGCTCTGGCCTGCCCAGCTTAACACAGGATTGTTCAACATATTTTAGCCAGGGAATCTTGTTCCAATGGTCTAATTTAAGGCAATCCTTCAAGATTTCGTGATTGACATCAAGCTCTGGGTTGAGCCACACAGATATCCATTTCAGGAGGGGAGCCATAGCAATTTGATCCTCCAGGAAATCCACCCCGCATTCCTGATGTACAATGAAGTTTGCTGTGGATTTTGGTAGAGAGAGAATGGACTTCAAAAAGTTGTCTTCAATCACTTGGAGAGATTTAGCGGGCATGAAACCCCACAGGTCCGCGCCATACATGGCAATAGCTATGCATTTAGCGGCGTACACTTTTAGGACAGCCTCTATGGGCTTCACCCCAATTTTGCGTGAGAAACCAAGGACTGCAGATACGGAGCGTGCCAAGACCTTTTTTTTCTCCAAAATTTGGGGAAGCCAAGTGGAGCGATCATCAAACACTACACCCAGATAGGGGAATCTAGAAACTCTGGATAATTTGTGGCCATTACAGTGTAGAGACAAGGCATATTTTTTGGCCTTAACATGGGATCCAACCACCATTACATGGGATTTCAAGGTAACCAGGCCACCTCTAGCCCGCCCTCTCAATGAATTGACAGCTGGGAGGAAGAAGGTGGTGTATCCATCCAATGTAAGCAGATTTTCAGTCACCCACGTTTCCTGCATAGCGATAATGTCCATAGTGCCTATGAGGTCTCTCCAATGGGGGTCATCGATTTTGTTCTTGAGGCCCGCTATGTTCCATGTGGCCATTGCGATCACCTGCCTGCCTCCTTTGTTCCCGTCAATTGCAGACAAATCTGTCCCCCCCCTCCATGACCTGTTCTATGGTGAACGTTCGCTCAGCACTTGGATCAGGATTTGAGTCTTGTGGGGGGTGACTACTCTGTGGGGTGGTGTGTAGGGCGGATTGTGTAGCAAAGTAACCCAATGTTTGTCAATCTACCCAGTCCATAAAGGACGGGTGATCGTAATGATTGAACGTTGGGACATTAAAATAATTTTCCTGCCCGATTACGTGATGATAATCCTGATATGGATGTTTATTTTGGGGGCCAGCGAAAAAACCACCCTGAAAAGGTCCAGCTCTTCTTCTCCTGACCACGGTCCACCCATCCTCACCCCCCTCCTCCCAGCCACGTGATTGAGCCTCCCAGGGGGGATTATGCCTCTGTCTATGGATGGAATCCTGAGGGCCCTTTAACCAACTCCATCTTTTGTCGGGTTGGTTCCCTTGAACATAAAAATAGGAGAGAGGCCTGGCCGTGACCGTGCTCGCCTGATGGCGCGGTATACCAGTACAGATGTAATTTACTACCTGTGGGTGCTCAAAGGTGACTACCACGCAGTCACCTTGTAGGTTTTTCCTATTTCCTCCCACCCAGGGAGTTCTCTCTACCATTAGGATGTTACTAGGCATGCCAGGCGGTAATGGAAAGTTTTTAGACAGCCAGTGGCACGCCTTATTTTTTAGGGTTTGGTAGGACTCCGTTTCAGTTGGCCCAAGTTCAGTGACCCCCGTCAGGATTACTACGTAGGGGCATGCATCCGGGGGAAGGTGGATGTTTCTCCGTGATTCTCTCTTTTCCTTTGGGGTTTGATCCAATTTAGGGGTCGGAGGTGTGGGTTCTTTAAACTTAACCTGAGAGGTAACCTTGGGTTTAGCAGGGTTAGAAACTAGTTTTATGTCAGGGGTTTTTGAAGAAGTGCCCCCAGTGATGATGGAATTGGTGGGATTAGTGGGCGTATTTTTTTTAAGAGAAGGGGTATTTTTATTAGCCGAGGGAGGCTTATTCATGGCCTTTTTTACGGGGAGTATCTTGTTATCCAGGCTGAAACTAGGAGCGCTTATATCTTTATGAATGTTTTTTAAGATGGTTTCTAAGCAACGCAACCTGGCTTCAATTGGTTCAAGCAGGATTTTCAACATTTGAAAGATGTTATTATTTACCATGTTTAAGCTGTTCCTATCCTCCTCACTTCTAACATGATTATCTACTTCACCACCTAGATCCAAGATTTCCTCTAGACTACTATCTATGACTGTGTCATCTGGTAAACTTAGCGGTAGACCCACATTAGTTTGTTTGGCTCCATCGATGTCAGCGGTATTAGCCACCAGAACACTATCAGAGTTTGGGGGCACCAAATCTGAGGTAGTCTGATTTAAGTTCTGAGTGTTCAATGCTTTCTGTCGCTTACGTGTGACAGGTTTAGACTTTTTTTTAGGAATTGCTCCCTCTTTCAAGCCCCTTTCCAATGCATTTTCTACGGAAACATCCACAGACTCGTTTAATGAACCACTCTCTGCTAACAAAGCAAGATTAGGTGTAGCCTCCAAACCTTCTTGCGAACTAATAACATCATGAGCCCCCTCGTTGTGTACAATAGCTGAGGTGTTTAAGTTTGTGACTGCATGTGGCGTACAGGCTTGTGCTATGAGGCCTAAAGAGGATCTCCTGGCCAATGCCAAATCTTGAGACACCCTTCTGTCCATTAATATAATCCCCTCATCTATTAAGGCATGGGTCCGAACGATAAAATCATCGAGGGTACCTGTCAGTTTTTTGGCTCCAGCAGCTGCCATGCTTCTAGTCTCTCGACAGTTCATTACAGGCCAAAAATAATACAATTACAGTGCAAGGCAGCCGGGGTTACGTGTAAGCAGTAGAAGATTAGTCTCTAATGTTGGTCCCAGTGATAATAACAAAATTAACAGTGAGCAAACTTACAAATATGTAGAGGATCCGTTGGTCCGACGAATGGCAAACAAATGACAAAGGGGATGGCCCAGGCCAGGCTCCTCAGGCCTCTGAGGGCCACAGAGGGCCCGCCCTTTGCCCGGGCTTAGCCCCGGGCGTCCCGCACGCGTCCCGCGTAGCGGATGTCAGCAGTTGCTAATGAGGAGAAGAGGCGGTTAGGGGCGGGGCTACCCGGGAGAGCGTCCAGGTGCAGGGGATGGCTGTGCAGGGGATGGCTACACAGGGACTCCTGGGAAATGGAGTCCCTGTCCCTCACCTGGTGCTCGCAGCCCGGGCTGAGTGTTCTCTCCTTCCTTTCTCCCAGTGAGGCACACGGTGCGCCGCCGAAGCTCTTCGCCTCAGCGAGGCAGTCCTGTCCAGCAATGCGGGCGAAGCGGGACCCGCGCAGCGGGTTCCGCGAGGTGTGAGGCAAAGGGTCAGCCCAGCAGCAGGAACGTTGTAGGCAAAAAGGTCAGCCCAGCAGCAGGTACGTTGCAGGGATAGTCCACAAGGGTCCCTGGTCAGCAGCAGTTTAATTGGCGTTAATTGGTGTTAATCAATTCCGGTCCCCGAGACCTCCATCTATCTGTCACTATTTCCTGTAACAATTTGTATAGCTTGTCTGGTCGGTGGGAGTTATTCTCGTATAAGGTAGCCAGGTGTTGGGGGCGTGGCCAAGCAGCATGGCCGACAGGACGTGAGCTCTGCCAGCTCCCGTCCTGCGGACCCGAAAATCCTGTGGATAATCCTGCCCAGGCTCCGGTGTGCCATCCTGAGCGACCGGACACACTACGGAAGGTGCGGGGACCAGTCTGGCCGAATCTCGGCTGGCAGACATAACGGAGTGGCCGCGGAGCAGCCCCGGTGATTGGGGAGCGGCCGCCTCACCAACGCGAGCCCGTGGTCTGGGCCTGGTCGGCCGGGAGTGGCCATAGCCTGAAGTGCTTCGGTGGGCCGGCGGGGGACTTGAAGTGATTGTCCCGGGCCTGGACGCTGACCCGGGGGGCGGAGCCGTGAGCGGAGGAGCAGCGGACGGTGCCGGCCCGAGAGACGTCCCTGGAGAAAGCTTAGCCCGGGTGCAGATGACCGCGAGCACCAGCTGGCGGACAAGGGGGTCGGAACCCGTGGGGACGCCTCGGCGTGCGCTTGCCTGACTGTGCGGCTGCCGGCCTGGACGAGGGTCTACCACCCTACGGAGCGGGGGACCGCCTAGAGAGCTGAGGACCGGAGCGTGCCCCTCCCCCACCGGGGCCGCCATCTTGGGGTCGGTCGTCGGACCGTGGACACCGGAGTGACCGGCGGCGCCCGCAGGCCCAGGTCCCAGAAGTCGCAGCTGCGTGGCCGTGAGGTGAGAGCGGGCTGGGGGCTCAGAGGAGCACAGACAGGCGGAGTGACCGGCGCAGTCACGAACGCTGAGCCCCTGCCGGACTACACGAGGTCGGCACAGTTCCCCCGGGCCTTTCTGCATCCTGGAGCACAGGGGGGGAGGGGCACTAGACCCCCCCACTGATCACCGGCGGGGGCCCTGAGCCGCTGAGGACCCCATTGGTCGAGGGGCGCAGATTGGACTCCAGATTGCGGAGCCGGGATGGGGCACCTGGGGGACCCCCCCCCCTTCCTAACTGCTAGCGGGGAGATCAGGGCGCACAAACTGCTCAGCCCATTCTAGCCGGAGGTGGAGAGTGGAGTGACCTCCTCCCTGTGGAGCCCGGCTGGACGAGGGGACACAGCGCCGCACTCACTGGGGGCCACAGGGTACCTTGACGAGACCGCGCCACCCAGCTGGCGTGGTGTGGTTCCCGGATTTCTCCTTGCTGGGGCACAACGCTTCCCGACGGTGCCTGCACTCTCTGGGCCTTGCCTGTAACAGGAGTATTGGGGGAGTGTGGAAGCCGGACTGACCGTGCAAGGCTGGGTGCTTGAGCGCGACTCCGCACGGAACTCTTCACGGACTGGGTGGAGGCGAGATTGGGCTTGCTGCTGCTTTGAAGCCCCCCTGCGCTGAGATCAACCCGAAGATGCGTAAGGACAGGGCGTCCTGATCGTCACAGGCTAACACGATCACCCAGTATACCACGCAGAGACTGCAGCCCCAACGGATTACACGCCAATCTGGCCAGGATGAGGATCCTGGGGGCTCCGGTGAGCCCACCCGTGCGGAACTCCTAAAGGCTATCCAGGGCTCCCACACGGCGCTGGAGAGGCAAATAGAAACAGTCTCCATCGACGTCAATCTCCTGCGGACGGACCTCCGCAAGGTGGCGGACAAAGTCACGGAGGCGGAGGCCAATATCGGGCAGCTGCAGGGGGAGGTAGCCTCTCTCCGGAAGACGGTCACACACCTTACGGCGACGACTGGTGCCTTAGAACGGAGAGCTGAGGACGCGGAAGGGAGGGCGCGTCGCAGCAACATTAGAGTCTTAGGGGTGCCGGAGAGGATGGAGGCGGGAGATCCTGAACGTTTCCTGGAAACATGGATTAGAGCGGAACTGTGCCCGCAGGGTCTCTCGGCAGTGTTTGTCATCGAAAGGGCTCACCGGGCTCTGGTTCCCCCGCCGCAGCCGGGGGCCCCGCCGCGAGCTCTGATCGCCAAGATATTGAATTATCGGGATCGGGACTGCATCCTGCGAGCGGCGAGGGAAAAACCGGACCTAACCATTGAAAATAGCCGGATTTCAATATACCCAGACTATACCCACCAGGTTCAGGAGATGAGGAAATCCTTTTTGGGGGTTAAACAGAAGCTCCGGGCGATGCAGTTGCAATATATGCTGCTGTACCCCGCCAAACTCAAGGTGCTGGCACAGGGCAAGGCACACTTCTTTGAATCCCCGGAGGAGGTGTGGGAATGGTTGGAGGTCAGGGGAGACGGGGTTCCACCGGGAGCCCGTGGTGGATCCAAGGAGACATGGGGGAGCCGACCCCAGCGACAGCGGAGGCCCCGAGGCGGACGGAGACGACGCTCTACATCGGAACACGCTGAGGAACCTCGAATCACGGTTGGGGCTGATGGAGGAATGCTCCTGGAACCCTTGCTACAGGGGGCCGGGGCGGAGTCTCAAAACCCGCCGGAACCTACGGAAATCCTGGTCCCAGACACGATACCAGCTGCGGTGCCGGACATGACACCATCGGACCTGGTGATTCAGGAAACTGGGGGAGCTGGGGCCCTGGAGGTGAATGGCCCGCCCTGAGGTGATGTAGGAGCCGTATATACTTTATCTCTGGATGGCTGCTGTGGCTCCCGGGGTGGAGAGGAGTATGGGTGGACACTGGTTTGACATTGTTCCAGGAGCCACCAGACATTGCATTTAGGGGGGGGAGAGGGGGGCCGGTGGACTTACGGTGTGGGAATTGATTAATGTTCGAGAGTCGGGGGTACAACTGTTGGAATTGGTCCTGTATGGTCGACTACAGTTGGTCCGGAGCCGGGAGAATTCAATACATGCATCGGGTCATGCGGGGAGCTGGGGGGGGGGGGTGTATGCAGTTCATAGTTGTGTGAGTGTGTGATGGGTTGTGAGGGGTGTGTGGGGAGGCTGTGCACGTCCTGGCACCAGCGGGGGAAGGGCGGGTTGACAGGTTGGGTTGTTGTCGTTATCCTGCTCGTGGGCGGGGGAGGGGGGAGATGTTCTGCTGATGTTGCAATGTTGGGGGGGTGGGAGGAGGGGGGGGAACTGTTTAAAAATGTTGGTATAGGCATCATGTGTATCACTGTTCAGGCCCCTAGGAGGCGGTATTTTGGCAGCAGACTGCATGGCCCGGCTGGGCACTTACAGGACACATGGGGTACAAATTTTTAACGTGGAATGTGCGTGGGTTGGGCACTTGTACCAAACGATATAGGGTCCTATCCTTCCTTCGGCGGCATGGCATATCGATTGCATGTTTGCAAGAGACGCATCTGGATGAGGAGGGGGCGCAAAAGCTTGCTAAAAAATGGAGGGGTCAGGTCTTCCATTCTTCCTTCTCGACGTATGCGCGTGGGGTCTTGATCTGGGTAGCGCCCGGAGTCCCTCTCGCGGTACGGTATGCGGAGGCGGACACTGAGGGTCGGTACCTGCTGCTGAGGGTGCTGTTGAATGGCAGGGACCTTACGCTACTTAATACATATGCGCCTAACGTAGATGACGCGACCTTCTACCCACGAATGCAAGACGTCTTAGTGTCGGACGTGGACAGCCCTCTCCTGTGGTTCGGGGACTTCAACTGCGTCTTGGACCCGGTCCTGGATAGGCATCCTCCCCGAGCGGGGACGAAGCCTCGCATGACGGCGAGACTGCGCGAGGTCATGGCAAACTTGGGAGCGGTAGATGTGTGGCGCCAGAGTCACCCGTCACAGAAATTGTACACTTGTTACACCCCTACACACGACACCCATAGCAGGCTAGATAGGGTCCTCGCCGCAAATATGGATGCGTCGTACGCCCTACAGGTCACCCACCTGGCCCGCTTCCTGTCTGACCACTCCCCGGTGTTGTGCGCTATGCAGGACGTGGACCAGCCTTGCCACCCCCGTACATGGCGGATGCCCGCGGACCTCCTACAGGACCCGTTGGGCAGAGATCATGTGCAGACTGCACTCACTACTTACGTAGACCTGAATTGGGAGGGAGAAGGCGTGTCCCTGTCGATGAAATGGGAGGCTCTGAAGGCAGTGGTACGGGGAGAGTGCATGGCTCTCACCTACGGAGTCCGCCGACAGCTGACCCGCGAATTGCGAGAGGCCGAAGACTCCCTGCGGACTCGGCAGGCATCACCGAACCCTGGGGACCCAGAACTAGCCCTGGAGCGGGAAGCCCAGGCGCAAGTGCATGATATACTTACGCGCCTCGACAGATACACGCTGGGTCAATTTAGACAGCGCCTCCACAGGGAGGGGGACAAATCCGGCCGGTTATTGGCCTGGATTCTGAAGAAGGAAGCGACCCCGGTTCAGATAGCGGCCCTGAGGGGCCCTGATGGAGTCATGGTCCATTCGGAGTCAAGTATATTGCGGGTCCTCAAAACACACCTGCAGCAGGTGTATACGGCTGATCCGCTGGTCACGGAGGCATCCTATCAGTCTTACATCCGAGGAGTGACTCTCCCGGCCCTTCCGAGAGAGGCCGCGGAGGAATTAGATGGGGCCTTGACACTCCACGAGGTGCGGGTGGCGATGACAGGCTTACCGACGGCGAAATCCCCGGGGGGAGACGGGTTTCCCTCAGAGTTTTACCACGCATTCGGGGATGTCCTTGGCCCCCTCCTCCTCCAGGTCTTTCATGCGGCGCTGGAGGAGGGCGCTCTTCCACCCACAATGTACCAGGGTGAGATCTGCATGCTTCTAAAGCCGGGAGGTGATGGATATGACCCTGCGGCGTACCGCCCTATCACAATGATTAACACGGATGTCAAGATCCTGACCAAACTCTTAGCCACTCGGTTGGCGCCGTACATGGTCCAATTGGTTCACCAGGACCAGTGTGGGTTCATCCCCGGACGCAACACCGCGATGAATCTACGGCGATTGACCCATATTATGCATGAGGTGCGCGGTAGGGAGGACCCCCAGGTCCTGGTTTCAATAGACTTGGCCAAGGCATTTGACACGGTTAGCTGGGGGTACCTATCGGAGGTGCTTCAACGGGTGGGACTGGGGCCCGTGTTTCGCAAGTGGATCCAGATACTGTATCGGGCGCCTCGAGCCAGAGTCAAACTTGGGGCCGCACGCTCGGAGGACTGGGCGTTGGGGAGAGGCACCCGCCAGGGATGCCCCCTCTCGCCACTCCTGTTCGCCCTGGCAATTGAGCCATTGGCGGTGGAAGTCCGCACCACGATGGCCCAATGGGGAATCAAGGTGGGGAGTAATGTCCATACCGTGTCCTTGTATGCGGACGATGCTCTATTTTATTTAACATCTCCGCAGGAAGCGCTACCGGTTTTGCTTCAGATACTGGACCGTTTTGGCGCGGCATCGGGCCTGCGTATCAATGCAGGGAAGTCCCTGGTCTTCCCCCTAGCGGGATGTGATGTGGACGCACGCGGGGACTTGCCACGCCTGGGGCTGCGATGGGAACTGGAGGCCTTCCGCTATCTGGGGATACAGGTGGCGTCGTCGGACGAACAATTGCTGGCCCGCAATGCGGACAGGGTGGTGCGGTCCCTACAACAGTCGGTGGCATTCTGGAACACGTTGCCTCTCTCCCTGATGGGACGACTGGCAGTGGCGAAAATGGTGATGCTGCCGCGAGTGCTATATGTGTTGCAGAATTCACTGTGCCCACTTCCCCCGCGGTTGTTCCGCACTCTCAATACGCTCCTTACGTCCTTACTCTGGGCGGGCAGGCGTAGTAGGGTTGCTTTACACACGGTTGTCCGGAGCTGGGAGGAGGGGGGGTTGGAGGCGCCGAGATTCGACCTCTATTACTATGCGGCTCAGCTGTTGCCAGCGGCCAGGTGGTTCGCGGATGCGGACACCTGGGAACTACGGCTCCTCGCGGGGAGCGCGGATGAAAGAACAGTACAGATGGCCCTGATGCGAGGCAGGGGAGCGGACGCGACACTGCCGTATATAGTGCGCCACACCGCAGCCATTTGGCAACGTGTGGTGGAAAAAGTCCTACAGAGGGCCCCCTTCCACAGGGAATTGCCGATATGGATTATGGCCCCAGTGGTGGACATGGAGGTACACATGCCATTCCATGAATGGAGAGCGGGTGGGTGTGAGCTGCTGGCGGATCTCTACCCGGACGACACGTTTCTATCTATCGAACGGGCGACTGAGACGTTCGGTCTTGGTGAGGGCCAATTTCTACAGTACAGGGGCCTCCATGCGCTGGCTCGAGACACTTGGCCGCAGTTCCCGGATGCGCCCGCTGTGTCCCATACCCTCAATGTCATCCTTTCCTGTGGTAGGGGCAGGAAGCTGATAACCCTATTGTACTCGGCCATGCGGCTGGACTCCACCCCGCCGGTGCCCCCGGCGTGGGCGGCTTGGGAGGCTGACCTGGGAACTGTGCTGGACCCGGCACAGCGCAAGCGCATCGGTACCCTCACCCGAAAGGTGTCGTGCAATGCACGGTTCAAACTGACACACTTTAACTTTTTACACCGAACTTATGTGACTCCGGTTACCTTGAAGCGTATTGCCCCGGACAAGCGCGATGACTGCCCTAGGTGTGGCGCGTCAGGTGCGTCATTCCTTCATCTGGCGTGGGAGTGCCCGCGGGTTCGCACCTTCTGGCAATCAGTAGTGGCACACATTCATAAGGTTACTGACCTCCGGATGGAGCTGACCCCCCTTCACTGCTTGTTAGCCTTAGTCCCCAAGCCCAGGAAGTGTAATCTGTCCTACAAGATGTTGCAACTGCTTTTAGTACTGGCAAGGAGGAGGGTGGCCATCACATGGATGGGACAGAGGGCCCCGGAGATGTCACGGTGGCTTAGAGATGTGGGGGAATGGACCCTGGCGGAGGAAACCTTTATGCAAACAGTGCGTAGAGATGAGAAGCTGCAGGACGACCTGCTTGCGTGGAGAATGATGCGGGAGGTGGGAGAGGCAGCAGAGGACTCGGATGGAACAAGTGCGGAGTTGTTCACCCCCGGGGACACAGGGTCTGAGGATGAGGGTGGTGGGGAGGGTGAGGATGGGCAGTGAGTCAGGGGAGTGTCTGACCGCACACGCACATGTAGGATACACCTGAGAGGAATTGTGTCTTGGTATCTGCAAGTTTCATGCCTAATGTACGTAATGATCGCTGCTTTTTCTGCCGATAGGAGTGCCATAATGAGGTGAACGACCTGTGTACGCATGTTTTCGTCATGAATGCCGAAGTTTTGGGGGGGGGGCTCCATTGGGGAGTTGGGGGGTAATCTGTATAAAAGAAAAAAAATAACAGCGGATTAGAATATCCTGCCGCGCAGTTACATGGCTAGGTCCAAGACCTGGCTTCCTTGTTACCACCTATCGCCGCCCGGCCTTCGGGTTGTGGGCTGAAGGGCCGTGTACACAGCAGTATGTTATTGGCCATAATGTCGTTGATTTTTTGTAACTGTCGGCGCAACTGTTATATACTATCATTGTCTGCGACAAAAATAAAGTTTAAAAAAAAAAAAAAAAAAAAAAAAGGTAGCCAGGTGTTGGACCATATAAATACCTGCTAGTCGTTGTTCTGCTCGGGGGAGAGCCAAAAACATTTGCTCTACTATATCTGGGCCGTATACCCGGTGCTGTGATATCCAATGGGTGGCAGACCAGGCCAATTCTTTTTCTTGTTGGGTAAGGGGAGGCTCATTGTCCATCCATTCATCTAGGGCTCTTTCCGTGGACTGGAAAAGATCTTCCGAAGAAGGATCTAATCTTTTAATTTTCTGCGACACTCGTGGGGTTCGCCACTTGGGGCCAGGACAATGTCGCGCTACACCCAGGAAATTCATTCTATCTAGTGTCGGACCCTCATCTTCCTCTGAGTCGTCCTCTTGTGTGATTTTCTCAGAGTGAATAGTGACAATTTTCTTAACCAGTTTTTTAGTTATTTTGTCGATCTGATGTCCCAGATCGTGTGCTCCTCTGTGCACCTGGTCACTAAGGTCTATTAACTCAGAGTCTACGCTTCCATTACCCGGGTCTAGTTCCCGGATCAGGCAATTTATGATGAACCGCAGGAGCAGTCCTCTGATGGGAACTTTTCTGTTTTTCATGACCTGGACCAGAGTATCCGGACCTTCACCTGTCCGTATGAATTCATAAACTCTATCCAAATGCTTCGTTATATCAGGGACCTTTTGGAGTTGATCCACGGCTAGTCTTAATCAATTCAATTCAAATCTTTTATTCGTTTAACCATTTTGTTAAACATAAAAAGTACATCACATATAGACATTGCATCATAAAATCACAGTTACTATTAATACACCTAAAAATATAAAAGTTAGAGAGATACATTGTCCAAGAAAGTACAAATTTAAAATATTTACAACGATAATACAGATGTCCATGTATTCAAAAGAAATTCGGTTACAACGTTTTACGAATGGTTATACATGATTTCAGGAAGAGAGCTAGGCTCTTTGCCACATACTGTGAATCAAGATGTTGCAGAGCTAAAAAGGCCGGGCGACAGGTCCTCAACCCCATTTGACGCAGCAATGGTAAAACCCAGCGCTTGCGTGTTTCTGCGTAGTAATGACAAAACAGTACTACATGCATAGTTGATTGGGAGGAGACCTTGTCGCAAGGACATTTATCAAGGTCACAGGACCAATTTAGGATTCTAGGAAAGGTAACTAATCTAAAAAAGAGGTTAAAGCGTAACCTAGTTAATAGATATTTTTCATAGTTGGAAACATGGTACGATAAATATGGCTGAGTTCCTAGAGACACCTAAACCATCAAAATATTTACATTTGATTGCTTGGATATTTCATTACACAAACGAAGTTCCCTTAGGTGGGTAAGACAATGATGCTTCAAGGTTTTTCTACTCATCTCAGTGATGGATGAAGGCTCGATGGTGTACTGTAAGAGGTCAAGATCCTTCAGGAATTTGACTACGTAGTTCAACCATGGGATGTTTTTCCAGGCCGACATCTCAAGACATTCTAAGATAAGTGCACGGGTAAGATGACATTGTGGCTTTGTCCATATGCGATGCCATAGGAGCACTGGTTGGCATTTTATGTAGTCTGTTAAGTAATCGATTCCAAGTTCTATGTGGCAGCCATATGTGGGGGCGCTCCGTGGAAGGGCCAAAAGGTACCTTAAAAAGCCATTCTGAATTTTTTGCAGTTCGTCAGTGTTTGCATATCCCCATACCCCGGCTCCGTATGTAGCAATGCTCAAGCATTTAGCTTGATGGATTTTAAGCAGTACTGAGGGAGATGGCTTACCCATTTTTCTGGAAAAAGACACGAGGGCAGAAGTTGCTCGTTGATAGAGCAATCTCCTGGTGACCATCGCCCTTTTCCAGGTCAGCTTGTCATCTACTAGGATGCCCAGGTAGGGGTATTCCCTAACTCGTTCCAGTTTTGATTGCTCGATACAAAGATGTTTAGAGCTTTTTATCTTGGGCCCAGATTGCATGACAAAGGTCTTGGTCTTATTGACCTTTAGCCCAAGTGAGAGCATGAAATTGCAATATTTATCAAGCTGCTTCTGGAGTTGTACTAAGGACCTAGCGAGGAGTACGGAGTCATCAGCGTAAAGAAGTGCTGGAATTGGGCGACTGTTGATAGTGGGTAGATCCTGGCACCCCTCTAGCATGGCTACTTCCAGGCCATTAGTGTATAAGTTAAATAGGAGGGGGGCAAGGACACAACCCTGCCTTACTCCGCGGTTTACTGGAAAAGAGGGCGTTAACTCCCCAGCCGTACCAAATCTTACGCGGGCCGAGGCGTTAGTATAAAGCTCGCGCAAGAATCTGATAAGGGGTGGGTCAACGCTCAACTTGTCCAAGATGGACCACAGCATGGCATGGCTTACACAATCGAACGCCGCACTAAGGTCGACGTAGACCATAAATAAATTGCCCCCTTTTACTCCAACATACTTCCCAATTAGAAGTGAAAGGTTTAGAGCCTGTTCAACAGTGCCCAACCCCTCCCGGAATCCGTACTGCAGGTCTGTTATGATGTTCTTTTCTGCCGCCCAGTCCTGTAGGCGATCCAGGATTAGGCGACCCGCAACCTTACCCAACGAGTCCAGGAGGGAGATAGGCCTGTAGCAGGTAGGGTTATTTCTCTCGCCTTTTTTAAAAATTGGGAGCAGTATGGAGGAGGACCAAGAGTCCAGTAGACCGTCTTTTAACGCTGCAGCAATTAGTTGGGTTATTAGTGGGGACCATAAATCTATATTTAGAAGAAAAATATCTAATGGTGCACCATCGGGACCAGGGGCCTTTCCACATTTAGAAGTTGATAGTGCTCTTTTAACCTCTCCAAGGGAGAAGTTCAAGTCAATTGGGTACACCCCTTTATCGAGGGTCCCAAGCACTGGGTTGGAAGTTACAGCACGATCCGTTGGGGTGTCGCTAAAGATTTTGGAAAAGTGTGCCACCCACTCGTCTGAGGATACGGCGACATCCAGGTGCTGATGCGAATTACCCTCACTTAGGAAGGGAGATTTTACTATTTTCCAAAATAGGGAGGTGTCGTTACTGGTACAACTCTCGTGTAGTTGAGCCCAGAGGTCATTTTTATGGTCTCTCTTACAGCTTAGTTGGGCCTGCTTGTAATTAGATCTTAACAGGGCTATTTTTGTTTGGTCTCTTATTGGATTGTGAAGCTCCTTTTTTAGGGCATTTAAAGCTTTTCGACAAGCCGTATTAAACCAGCCAGGTTCAGTGTGACAGCCTGATTTTCGGGTGCGTGAAAGAACCTTCTGTATAACTTTCAGAATTTCTCCAAAACTAGAAATGATATCCGATGGGGAGGATGACTCGTTCAAACATATGTTTATCCAGGGTAAAGCTTTAGAGATCACTGAACCAGATGTTTCTAGTGGGTCTATCCTTGACCATTTCACTGAATAGCCGTTAGTTTTTGCCATGGACAGTGATTTTTGAGTTAGTAAGCTATTTTTTATAAGGTTAGACGCCCTCGTAGGCAGCTTTAGCTCTATTGTAGTGGGAAAATGATCACCTGAAATTTCTGTTCCTGTATTAAACTTAATAACAGTACCCTTTAAAGAACTTGAACAAAGTATAAAATCTATGGTACTAAAACAACCCCTGCCGTGAAAAGTAGACCTGAATTCCACAGGAGGGTCGGTGAGTTCATTGGCATATATCAATTCCAGTGACATTAAAGTAACATTAAGAGAGTCACCCACTAAGGAGTGCGTAAAATGTGACAAAGGGCATTCATTTTCATCTAGGAGGCCACAATCAGAATTCTTATAACGAGAACACAACTGTACATTGAAATCCCCTCCCCAGATTACATTCCAAGTGGCTGATGCATACTTTGCGCTTTGTTCGTCTATACAGTGTGAAATTTCAGAGACTATTCTTATGCACTCTGTCGGTGGGAGATTATTATAAAAATTAATCAAACTATATGTTGTACCATTTTTAAAAATGATCAATAAAATTTGGTAACAGGGAGTGTTGCACAGAAGGGAAATATTCCTTACTTCTAACTTGTTGGATATATATACAACAAGACCCCCCCTTGGGTCTGCCATGTGTAGAAGGACTAGCGGAAGAGTGGAACGTTAAATACCCTTGAATGTGGAGTGGATCGGTGGTCCAAGTCTCTTGAAAACACATTATTTCATGGGAGGTGACAAAAGCCAACCATGATGCCGATAGCATTCTGGGTCGCAGACCAGCCACGTTCCAGAATAACATGGGCAGGGTGGGAATCAGTGTTTGGCCAATCATAGATGATGGACCAGTCATAGATGATGACCCTCCATTTTGAGACAGGTTTCGTCGTATTGCTGGGAGGTCAAGATTAGGAGATGGCAACAAACTTTCTTGATTATTATCACTCAGGTTGATAGGGTGGAGCTGACAACCGGCGTGATTAGAAATGTGAATATCCAGTGGATCAATCGACGTGTCCATTATTACAGAGGGCATTATTGTAATTGGCAAATGAATCGGTGCGAATGTCGGTACAGAAGAGTCAATTTGTGTGGGAGGGGAAGGGCCCGGGGTGGTGGAGTGCCCACCAGGCAGATCAGTTACTATTGGTGGTCAGTCCACCATTTCCAGGCAGTCATACCTATTGTACGTGGGGACGCCACTCCAATCCGACAGGGGCATGGGGTTTCTACCTCCTTGACCCTGCCAGTTTGACCGATCCGAATTTCTAAGCCTAGTCCCCACCTGAGTCCAATTCCACTCCAAGGATGGAGCAGGATAGTGGGCTGGAGGGTAGAAGAAAGCTAGCCTTTTAGTTCCTATGCCATCGGAAGATGTTTGCTCATCCCTTGGACAAATGTGCTCTGCAGTTTGGGGATCTTCGAAAGTTATTATAATGCAGTCGCCTTGGATGGTTTTTTGCTCCTTCCCTATCCAGGGGACTCTATGAACTGAAATAATGTTGTTATTAGAGAATGGAGGAAATGGTCGATTTATCGTTAACCAATGGAGTACCTTATTTTTTAATGACCATCCGGGTTCCTCAGAGTTGATATGCAACGCTGGAACCCCGGTCATGATAACTACATATGGTGTTGCTTCTGGAGGGAGGTGAACAGGACGGAAAGAATTGTGTCTTATATTATAAGCCGCGTTCTTAATGGCTGGTGGATTAGTTGGGTAGCGTGTCTTTGGTACGGTGGATTTGTTAGTCGGTTGGGCTGGCGGCCCGGGCAGAGAGGGAATAATAGCTTTTTTATTTACAGCATGATTAACTGGTGTTTGCTGTGATGTACTTGCAATTGTATGGGCAGGAGTGTGAGTAGAAGAGTGATGAGCTACCGCTGTGGTAGTTACCACTTTGGGAATTTGTCGAGTTTGTTGAGGTAGAGGGGCTCCTGAGTTCGTCAAGTTTGGTTTAGGCTGTTGGGATACAAGGACAGCAGGGGTAGAAGACGTAGATTTCTTAGATTTTATATCAGATGATAAAGTTGCTAGTAGCTTTTCAATCTTAGATAACGCCAGTTTAACAGGTTTAAGATGACTTTTAATTATTGCCTCGAATGAAGCTAGGATATGGGGGTCTAGCTCCGGGAGAACCCGCCCATTACCTATATTACCGTTTGAAACAGTAATAAGATGGTCGGAAGGAGGATTAATTATTTCCGACGTTATTAAGGTGGTAGACTGTTGGCGGATTTCAGATTGGATTAGGGGTTGAGCTAATGTAGGAGAATCATCGTTCAATTGAAACGGGGAGGGCTGTTGTGAATCATTATTGATTAGTATAGGGTTATTGGGATCTTTCTTACCCTGTCTCTTTTTCGGTATAGCACCTTCTCGCTGTCCCCTAACCGTGGGGGATTGAGGGATCTCCTCCGTGTTGGAAAAAAGGATGGGAGTTCTCTCAATCGAACGAGAGGGATGGGGTGAAGGGAGTTGGGATACTTGCGTGATAGACAGATCTATGGATACTGATAGATCCACTATTCCTGGAACTGACGGGGTCTCATGATGTAAATCAGGGAGTGGGAGACGTTGCGGGGTTACAGCAGCAGCCAGTAGGCCTAATGACGAACGCCTTGCTGCTGCTAAATCTTGAGAGACCCTTCTCTCTAACAAAAGAACACCCTGGTTAATGGCGTCATTGGCCTTTGCAATGAATTGGTCTATTGGACCTACAATCTGCGCAGCATGCGCGGCTTTGCTGTTTCTTGTTACTCTGGGGGACATGTTGGTGAAATACACAGTAAAGAATTACAGAGCAGAAATAATGAAAGCAGTCCAACAGAAAGACGTAAAAATACTAATGAAGTAAGTTGCGAAATTTTCTTTTTTTGGGCACTCTACGACGTTGTTAATAGGGTGGCCCAGTCCAGTCTTACCAGGCTGTAACGGGCTAGAACGGGCCCGCCCTTGGCCCGGGCTTCGCCCGGCGTCCCGCTCGCGTCCCGCGAGACGGGGGTGACGCGCTATTTCTGCGCCTCCTGGCGCGCAGATGGCGCGGCCTGCGCCGCTTTTACTGCTGGGGATTGTAGTTGTAGAGATCCCCCCTCGCACCGCACTCCACTCGGCTGCGTGACTCAGAGTATCAGGAGAGTCGGGCAGCGGGAGGCGGGAGGACAGGCAGCCAAGGGTTGATGGGCTCTGGAAGTTACAACAGCTCAAGGCAGGTAGGCGGCGAGATTTTCCACTTCTGGACAGCTTCCCCTAGTCTTAATCTCTCTGATATCGTGGTCATTGGGCCACTACCGGGTTCGGGGTCGTAAGGACACTCAAGAGGCGGGACATCGTCTTTATCCTCAGCCCCGTTCCTGGATACTCATAAATCAGAGGTGGAACCATCGGCTACTAGTTCAGGAGCACGTGTGGACGGGCGTGTACTAGGCATGTTAACATAAGCGGGAGGTGGTTCGGACAGATAGGCAGGGAGGAAATTTTCGGGAGCAGTGGGAATTACTTTCACTGGGGACTGTCATGCACGCACCTGTTATGTCTCGGAAGTGCCCTGGATCCACGCTGCTATTCACCCTGCTTTCCCCTCGTCACCCTCCGGGTGCCAGGAAGTAACACTAACACCCAAAAAGAAACTATGATAAACACAGGGGAACAAAACAAGGGTAGGAGGGGGAGGAAAAGACAGACACTCCACAGTCTTCGTCCACGCTGGGGTATATGGTGTCTTCTGTATGACACTGCAAGAATATATAAGAAACAATCATGAGAAGAAACCCCTCCCTGTGTCTTCCCTGTAATGATATGTACTGTGTGTCTTAATGTACCTTAGGGACAGTGTAATGCCCCAACGAATCCAAAGGAATACAAATGAAACGACAGGAACTCTAGAGGAAGCTGGAACGGACTGTGTACGAAATGTCTGTACCTTTAAATCACAACAACACTTATTACATGTCTGTTTTCCCCACATTAACCAAATCAAACTACTTAGCGGAAAGTGCACAAACACTCACCCTGCACACCTTCAAGGTGCGCCTCAATATATACGAATTACCCTCCACAGAGGGGTCTGACAACACACGTTGCTATGAGCATGAAACATAAAAGTAAACCTCCAAATCCTTGAGGCAACAACCCGGAATCCACGTAAAGATACCACCGCACACCGCGGTAAACAGAATTCAAAGGGATAAGGCAAAACAAAGAAACTCTTCCAGAAGCAAGCCGCTACACGGAAGAACGAAGGCACCTACGAGTACTTGCACGCCAACCTTCTCCTAGCTCCTCGGACGCCGAAGTGAACCCGGAACGGGAATGACACACTCTAACTGAACGCGAAGCACTTCCTGTAGGTCGGGGCGGGCTTATCACTCGAATACTACTCAGTAGCGCATGCGTGGTGCTAACGCATGCGCACATGTGTCTCTGACGCTTCTTGCCAATCATGCCAACCAATAATAACCTGTCTGAACAGCGGAACGTACTCTAACCTGCCTTGCCGATCGTACTGCAGGCATGACAGAACACCCCTCCCACAACGCCCCCCACTGGTTTGGGCTTGTGGGGGTACCGCCTATGAAAAGCACGTTGCAATCGGGGCGCATGGACGTGAGACGCTGGTTCCCAAGATCTTTCCTCCACACCAAACCCCTTCCAGTGTATCAAATACTGAAGACGGCTCCTCACTCTCCTGGAGTCCAGAACAGCACCCACTTCATATTCCACATCAGAATCTACCGTCACTGAAAGAGGTGTAAGAGGAAGGCGGGTACCAGGCAATACCTGTTTCAATAATGAGACGTGGAAGACAGGATGTATTTTCATCGAAGGGGGCAGATTCAATTTGATGGCTACTGGATTCACAATTTTGAGTACAGAAAAGGGGCCAATATACTTGGGCTTTAATTTGCAGGTTCCCTTCAATGCCAAGTATTTGGTGGACAACCACACCTTGTCGTTTTGATGGTACACGGGTCCTGTATGTCTATGTGCATCAGCAGACTTCTTATACTCTGTCTTGGCCTTGTCAAGGTTGGTATGTATGTTAGCATGAACCACCTGTAAATGCGCTACTAACTCTTGAACGGCCGGAATGGCACAAGGCCTCAATGGGGGGAAAGGCAGCACCTTAGGATGAAACCCATATGAAGCATAAAGGGGTGTATATAAGGTGGAAAAGTGATGGCTGTTATAGGACAGTTCTGCCAACCAGATCAGTTCATCCCACTCTTTTTGTTCTTGTAACAGTTGACATCGCAAGAATTGCTCAAGACATTGATTGACACGTTCGGTTTGTCCATCAGTCTGTGGATGGTGACTAGACGATAGACGCACTTCGATTTGTAATGTCTTACATAGCTGTTTCCAGAAGTTGGAGATAAACTGGGACCCCCTGTCAGTAACCAAGACAGATGGAAGACCATGGAGACGTGCAATTTGTTGCAGAAACACCCCCGCCAACCCTGCAGAGGTAGGTAAACCTGGAAGCGGGATGAAGTGAGCTGCCTTGGTGAACATGTCCACTACTACTAATAAAGTAGTATTGCCCCTGTGTGTTCTAGGCAATTCCACAATGAAGTCCATGGATACCGATTGCCAGGGTGCTGTGGGTGTAGGAAGGGGCAATAACAAACCCACCGCCCCTTCATGGGAGGACTTGCTCTGTGCACAGACATGACAAGTTTGCACGAACTGTTGTACGTCTTTAGCCATATGGGACCACCAACAATGTCTTTTGATTAATTCTAAGGTCCGTTTATATCCGGGATGTCCCTCCACCCCATGATTATGACACCATTCCATGACCTGTTGCTGTAATGATGCTGTGGGGATAAACAACCCTCCCTGTATGTACAGGAGATCGTCTGTGACAATGGCCTGGTGTTGCTGTGCTAGGGCTCTAGCAGTAGATTCACTCTGTGCATGCTTAACCTGCGCTAAGAAGTCTTCTTCATTATGCAACACTCCAATTAATCTATTGGGAGCAATAATACAGGGAGGCGTCTCCACTGGCGAGACCGGATCGAACCCCAGACGGGATAAGGCGTCCGCCTTCCCATTCTGCCTCCCTGCTCTGAAATGGATCTTAAAATCGTACTCATTAAAGAACTGAGTCCATCTCAACTGACGCATGGATAGAGCTCTGGCAGATTTAAGGTACTGGAGATTACGATGGTCAGACAGGACAGTGACTGTGTGATTCGTTCCAAGGAGATATTGTCTCCATTCTTCCAATACCTTTTTTATGGCCAAGAGTTCCCTCTCACCAACAGCATAGTTCACCTCCGCAGGTGTCAATTTGTGGGAATAATAGGCCACCGGATGTAATTCACCAGAGGAAGCATCGACCTGAGAAAGTATCCCTCCCACAGCCACTTGGGACGCATCAACCTCAACGATATAGGGACTGGAAGGATCGGGGTGTTTCAGAATAGGAGCCTGTGTAAAGGAAGTCTTAAGGAGGTGAAAGGCCTTATCTGCAGTCTCCGACCATTGAAACGGTACCCCTTTCCTCAACAATCTCGTGATAGGAGCCACTAAATCTGAAAACTGGTGAATAAAACGTCTGTAAAAATTAGCAAACCCAATGAATTGCTGGATTTCCTTCACGGTTTTGGGAGGGGGCCAATCCAGAACAGCTCTGACTTTATTCGGGTCCATACGCAAACCTGTAGAGGACACTATGAATCCTAAGAAGGCCACTTGATGGCGATGAAAGAAACACTTGTCCAATTTACAAAACAGATCGTTCTCTTGTAATAGCTGAAGAACCGACTTCACATGCTCCACGTGTTCCTCTAGCGACTTTGAATAGATCAGTAGATCGTCAATATAAGCTATGACGTGCTTGTCAAGATACTCCTTCAGCACCTCATTGATGAAGTATTGAAATGCTGAAGGAGCATTGCACAAGCCAAAGGGCATCACTAAATATTCATACAGCCCGTATTTAGTACAGAAGGCTGTCTTCCACTCATCGCCCTCTCTTACCCGGACCAGGTGATAGGCTCCCCGCAGGTCTAATTTCGTAAACCATACAGCATCCCTCACCTGGTCGAGCAGAGAGGAGATGAGCGGTAAAGGATATTTGTTTTTTATGGTGATGTCATTCAATGAGCGGTAGTCAATACAACAACGTAAACCCCCCTCCCGTTTAGGAATAAAAAATAAAGCAGAAGAGGCAGGGGATCTGGAGGGTCGTATAAACCCAAGTTCTAACATGTTGTCAAGATACTCTCTCAAGTACAGATTTTCTTTCTCCGTAAGGGAGTACACCCTGCTGGTGGGTATGCGTGCGCCAGGTTGGAGGTCAATTCGGCAATCATACGCCCTGTGAGGTGGTAAGCAGGTTGCCTGTTTCTGATCAAAAACGGTATGAAACCTTTGATACTCCGGGGGTAGTGTGACATCTGGTTGTTCTTCCTGAGTTGCGATCATAAGGGACTCTGACACCACGGGTACAGTTTTTTGTACGGGCGTGGCACAGAGTTTTTCAGACGACGAATGTTTATGAACAATATCAAAAGGAGGTGATTGTTCGTCTTGTATCGGGAATGTAATACTAGTGGTCTTCCAATTTATGTGAGGGTTGTGAAGACGCAACCATGGAAGGCCTAGGACCACAGGGAACTGGGGGGATTCTATCAAATCAAACGTTAAACGTTCTTTATGTGTGGAATTGATACACATTTCTAAGGGGATGCTGGCATGTGTGATGGGCCCAGATCTTAAAGGACTCCCATCTATGGTATACACTTCCTCGGGGGTCTCTTTGAGTTCAGTAGGAATGTTATTGGCAATGGTCCAACTATAGTCCATGAAATTGCCTGAGGCCCCAGAATCAATCATTATCGACTGTGTTATTGACTGTGTCAACCAGGTTAGGATGGCTGTGACAAAAAAATGTCTTTTATTGTTCACCAATGAGGAGACCATTTGAACCAATGGACCCTGCGGTACGGTCTCTATTACCTTAGGGTCTTCTAGTTTTCCGATTTGCGGTAGGATTTAGGTTTGACAGGACATTCACGTACGAAATGTCCTGCTTTTCCGCAATATAAACATAGTCGATTTACTCTCCGCCTTTGTCTTTCTGCCTCACTTAAGGGACCTTTTAGACTCCCTATCTGCATGGGTTCTGGTTCTTCTACCTTAGTATCAGTTTCTGTTTTCTTTTCTTTATGACTGTATCTAGTGTATTTGTATCTTCCTCTATCTCTCCTTCTTTCGCCCAATCTGTGATCTAATTTAACCACAAGATCTATTAACTCAGGACATGTTGAGGGAGGATCAACTACATGAGCCAATTCATCTTTGAGGTCCTCTCGTAACCCTTTATAGAAAAGAGCACTTCTCTTATTCTCAGGCCAATCTGCCTCTACCACTAATCTGTTGAAGGTGGTAATGTAGGTGACCAAATCTTTAGACCCTTGTTTCAGATGTAGAAGCTCTGTATCTGCAGCATGAGTAAAGGTGTGTTTGTCGAACATTTTTCGCAGTGCTTGTCTGAACGCTTCATAATCCAATAACATAGGGTCATCCTTTTCTATTAAAGGGATGGTCCAATTAGCTGCTGACCCTCCAAGATATGACAGTACAAAAGCCACCTTAGCTTGGTCAGTGGGAAAACAGGCAGCTTTACATAAAAAGTGTAACTGACATTGTGTCAGAAAAGCAGCGCATTTGGAAGGTTCCCCGTAAAACCTTTCAGGTGGAGCTAAAGGAATAGACTGGGGGGTGACAACCTGCACTACTGGGGTTGCATTGCTGGTCCCGGCTCTATCTCCGTCGTGAGTGCTCAAGGCAGCCAACCTATCTGAGATGTTTTGGGTTTCCCTCTGGAGATTACCCACCATGCTAGCAACGTCCTGCAGCGTAAGTTCCATGACACCTAGGAGACACTGTACATAAAGGCTTCGCGTTCTGTCATGCACGCACCTGTTATGTCTCGGAAGTGCCCTGGATCCACGCTGCTATTCACCCTGCTTTCCCCTCGTCACCCTCCGGGTGCCAGGAAGTAACACTAACACCCAAAAAGTAACTAAGAGGAACACAGGGGAACAAAACAAGGGTAGGAGGGGGAGGAAAAGACAGACACTCCACAGTCTTCGTCCACGCTGGGGTATATGGTGTCTTCTGTATGACACTGCAAGAATATATAAGAAACAATCATGAGAAGAAACCCCTCCCTGTGTCTTCCCTGTAATGATATGTACTGTGTGTCTTAATGTACCTTAGGGACAGTGTAATGCCCCAACGAATCCAAAGGAATACAAATGAAACGACAGGAACTCTAGAGGAAGCTGGAACGGACTGTGTACGAAATGTCTGTACCTTTAAATCACAACAACACTTATTACATGTCTGTTTTCCCCACATTAACCAAATCAAACTACTTAGCGGAAAGTGCACAAACACTCACCCTGCACACCTTCAAGGTGCGCCTCAATATATACGAATTACCCTCCACAGAGGGGTCTGACAACACACGTTGCTATGAGCATGAAACATAAAAGTAAACCTCCAAATCCTTGAGGCAACAACCCGGAATCAACGTAAAGATACCACCGCACACCGCGGTAAACAGAATTCAAGGGATAAGGCAAAACAAAGAAACTCTTCCAGAAGCAAGCCGCTACACGGAAGAACGAAGGCACCTACGAGTACTTGCATGCCAACCTTCTCCTAGCTCCTCGGACGCCGAAGTGAACCCGGAACGGGAATGACACACTCTAACTGAACGCGAAGCACTTCCTGTAGGTCGGGGCGGGCTTATCACTCGAATACTACTCAGTAGCGCATGCGTGGTGCTAACGCATGCGCACATGTGTCTCTGACGCTTCTTGCCAATCATGCCAACCAATAATAACCTGTCTGAACAGCGGAACGTACTCTAACCTGCCTTGCCGATCGTACTGCAGGCATGACAGGGACTTGGGGTGTTCTTCTACAATTTCTTCAGACAAAACGGGATAAATACCAGTAACAAGAGCATTTCTCTCTCTCTCTCTACCTGTTCAGCTAGTACTTTCTCACCTTCTTCCTGTAATTGCTTTTCTTTAGCCTGTTCTGACTTTCTCTTACTTTTCTCGACTTTCCCTAGTTCTTTCTCGGCCCTCCTATGAGCTTCCTTACGCCATAACTCAATGGCCTCTGTCTGTGAGGGCCTCGCCTTTCTTTTCCATAACTCTTCCTCCACTCTCATAATGCATTCTATAGCCCATGTACCTGTGGCAGGCCACCTATACGCCATCTCTAATTTCTCGGTATAGTCTACCCAAAGGTCTAAAAATAATATGGCACTCAATCCATGTTTGTTGTACATGAAATATCCAGGTGTATCTCTAGGCGGAACTTTAACAGATTCTTTTTGGTGCCTATAGTACGTAATTTGGAAAACAGAGGCATCCTTAAACTCAACAAATTACGTTTTAAAAGACTTGGAATACACAAAAACAAAACGAACACTTTATACACTAGAATATAGTGCAACCGTACCGGTTTCACGAATGAAACACGTCTTTACCGTTTTCCAAAAATGGAACCCGTCTTTATACTATCTCAGTGGTATTCACTAAGAAGCAAAACTTGAAGACCTGGTCATCGGACTCTTGACGCTTGCGCAGGAATTCGGGGCTCCAAAGACCTCAGACTCGGCGTTCTCACTGGTCAGGCTCTGGATTTGGACGCTCCGCAATCTTCTTCACCGCCTCGTGTGGATGATCAGTCGTAGTCTGCCTCCTCCTCGTCTCGAGGGAGTTAGCGGGAACACCCCGCTGTTGTGCACTTGAAGTCTGTCGAAAGTATGGAAGGGACAAGGACCCGACTTACATCTCCGGCGCGTAGGGAAGAGGGAGCGTTCCTGTTCAGCCGCCAATTAATGTGGTAAATAAAAAACTAGTTATTTACGCCGTTCGGAATTTCTATAATTACCCAAGAAAATGGTAATGCATAAAAATGAGGAGCAGAGTCCGTGGTCTTCGAGTTGAAAGGGTTTTATTCCAGAACTCGAGTTAAGGGAGAGCTCCTTCACCAAGCGGGTTCAGGAGTAGTCTACTTTGCTTGAAACATATCAGCACTTTTATACAATAAGAGTACAATCAGAAAGAAGGAGTTTCCCTTAGACTTGATTACATCATTTCATGATGTAATCATACAGAAGACATAGCATTCTTGTTCTTGTTTAAAGAATAACCTGAATAGCATTTACACATAGAGAAACCTATTGCATCGGGGTGATTGAGGTAACCAGTTACAGGGTTGCTAGTATCTGAGGACAGAGAATCGAGGCATTGTCACAGGGTCATTTCTTTCGGAAAGGTAGAGAGGACGAGGCATTGTGCGTTCTTTGCTTCGTACACAAGGGCAGGGATGTCTCTCAATGGTATGTGTGTGCAGCGGGGAAGAGGGAGAATGGGCTGTAGTAAACCATTCTTCTTCGTGGCTGTCTCGTGTGCTTGATTAGGTCTCCCCATGGTTGTTAACCCAACCCGTGGCTGTCCTCGCAAACTAGGAAATCATTGACGAGCAAGAGCTGCTCGTTCGGTGACAGGGTTAGGGAGGGGGTTTTCTGAGTCAACCATCCGACTGACTCTGTTCTGGTATAAAGGAAAATATCGAATGGAACGGAAACCCATAGGATACATGATGGCTGGTCATTATTCTTTGCATGTGCCAGTACTATGAGAAAGAAAGCAGGCAAGAGGGGGTATAAAGGGATTTGTTCTTGAAGTAGGAGAACCGGCTTGCCTGATCGATGTCAGGGTGGATAGGGTGCGTGATGGGACACCAGGCGGAAAAGGGAGTTTTTTTTGTCAAATTCCACAATCCCCAGGTTACATATAACAACAAAAACTTCAGGGGTAAACGTGCCAGAAGGGCCAAGTCCAACAAAACTCCTGAGGGATCCTCCTTAAAATTAGCTAGGGACCTCCCACAGATGGACACTGTTGGGCACAGCCAAACCTGGGGCCTAAAAACCCCAAACCTGACCTGTCCCTCCAGTAAGCCAAACAGAGGGACTCAGCCTCCAGCTTTAGGTAGCCAGAGGTTGACCCTGAGAGCTCACAGCAACTCAGTCCTGGAAAGAGAGGCACATATGGTGGATAGTGATTGGAGGAAGTTGAGCCCAACATTAGTGGAGTCTGACTTCAGTACTCCATTCCCACACCAGCCTCTTACTTTGCCAAAACACACCACAGGTAGAGATTCCCTATGGTGGAGACCCTCAGATACCCTTAGGGTGAGGGATTGCTTAGTGGACCATGAGATAGGGGGTAACCATGCCAGTGCATATACCACCTCATATGGCCTCTCAGGCAATATAGGCTTACCTGGTCAAGGATAGCCTTATCTCCTTTCGTTTGGGGGGGGGGGGGGTTTATATAGGAGGGTGGATACCTGACTATGGTTGCCCCCAACTTTTTTCCTGGTGTTTTGCTGGTTTTTCGACTTAGTTGACCTGGGACCCTGCTATTCAGGGCCCCAGGCCCACTGCTCTCTCTGTAAAATGGATTCCATGTACCTTAGGTACATATCTAATTGGATACTGAGTCACCTTATCAGTCCCTGTACAGTGTACCTTAGGTATCCAGGGCATAGGTGTACCCAGGGCCTACCAGGGGCTGCAGCATGTATTATGCCACCCCTGGCTGGCCATCCAAATCTGACACAACTGGCTGCATGACCGTTGGGGCAAGGTGGTGTAATCACCCTTTGCTTTAGGTATAGTATTCCTATATCTAACCCTAAAATGGACACATGTATTCCTATCAGTCACTCCTATGGCAGGCCTTATCAATCCTTAAGGCAGAGTGCTTGGAATTATGTGAGATGGTGCTCTGGCATGAGCTGAGCCCGTTTGCAGCTTGCGGAACCAAGTCCTAATAGCTGTTCCATGATAACGCGTACCATATACTCTTAAGTGCATTATAATCCTCGCGGTTATTTGCCATCTTTGGTATCGCTTTATCAAAACATGTCGAGTAAGGTGTCATACGAATTGGAATACTAACCCCTCGCCAATTCTGGCGACGGGGTTGGCATTCCAACCTTCTAGAGGGATACGACATGTATGTAACTGTGAACCCCGGTTAAAGTTAACTCGAGCCTCAGCATCACAAAATGGATGCTGCCACCACAGACCCAAGTCTGACCTCCTGCTGCTGGGAGTCCTTCCAGCGAGGAGAGCTTGGACAAAGGGTTTCCTGTCAGGGGCGGTGCTAGCACCATCCCAGACAGGGTTTTGTGTATCCCAGGTAGGCAGGGCTGAGAGGAAGGTGACTGCAAGTGGCACCCCAGTGCTCACTGTGCATATGCCGGCTTGAACCAGTTCCAGGGGCACACCAGCCCCTGAGCTGGGGAAAGTGTGGTAAATATTTGATTTACCGTCCTAATTTCTATGCAGGTAAGTACTTAATCAATAATAACTCAATCGGAAAGAAAGAGGCAGAGTCCGTGGTGTTAGAGTTCTTAGGGGTTTTATTCCTTAAAAAGGAATGGTCAAGACTGGATATCGGGTTCCTGACACCACTGGGGTGCAGGAAGGGATAGAGCAATATTTTATTGACAATACATAGCTTATATACTTAAGTTACATTATAGAAACCAATACAGTAGGCGTAACAGCTGAGAGAAACAAGATAACAGCATCCACGTGGTAGTGATACGTAATTAGAAGGCGTGAACTAGGCGTGAACATAGAGGTGTGTGCTAGAAACGTCACTGGTAGGTGTCACAAGTGGGTGGCAACAAAGCAGAATCTTGTAATGTCAGCAGAAATCTGAGGCCCGGATGCGTGCGCAGCTGCATGACGTGTGATTTACGTGAAACTGGAGGGTGCAGGGGACTTGACATTTACACTGACGGAAAGAGACAGAAGTCTGGCATGTCAGATCAACTCGTACTTCTATCATATCTGATATCTGATGTTTGGGAACCATATTATCTAAACGGAAAAGGTCTCTGGGGCAGAAGCTATTCTATACTGACTGTGAGTGCGTGTATAAGCGCCTAAGTGTCTACATGAGAATGCGAGGGGCATGGGCCTACCATGGTAACAGAGGCTATGAATTACTTGCACGGAGACAGTGAGGCCGGGCCCTTTGCTCTGCAGCTGGGGGGATGTTTACTTAAACTAGTAGGCAGGAATGCATTTTCGAGGAGCGGAACAGATAATTCGAAGGTTGAATACAGTCTTGGCAGGCAGCAGGCTGAGCTAAGCGCCGTGAGCCGCACAGGGAGTAAGGCAGAGGTCACGGGTACAGAGACAGCCTGGGCTGAGGCTTTCGGAGTCGGACAGCAGGAAAAAAGGCTCGATGGCAGAATTCAGGGCCTACTTCGCCAGAGCTGAAAAACGTGTAAAGTACACCACAAAAAGACGTTGGCATAGCATACTTAGAAACGGAATATTCAACCCATTCAGGGTGGGTCTGAAAGAGGACATGTTAACGTTGGACGCAAATGTATTTGCGTCTTCATAGCTGGCACAGGAGGGAAGTTACATGCACTTTAAGCTGGTACATGGAGACGGTGGGGTACCCGTTAGGGAACATTACTTGACCATAAAATGTATATTTCCTCAAAAGTCCGGACAAGGGTGTAACCACCCCCCTCCTGGTCCCACCCATGGGCAGGACCTAGTCGCGTGCCAGACCCTTTTTTTAGAATAAAGGTAGGAGCGGGCCCCCTTCCCAAATTAGATAATTCTGAATCTTGATGACTTTCCACGAAAGAACTCTTGAACCTTTCTGAAGACTCTCCCTTGTGGCTAAGGAGTAGCCACCCTGCACCAGCGGTCACCATCTAGGCGCATGCGGTTTGCTGTAAGTCCATCCTCCGGATCAAGACTGCCCAGCTCGACGAGACCCGGATTCCCTTGCACCTCTGACCTCTACCTAAATCAGCCCAGCTGAGATTCGTGGGTGTGACGAGACCTCGAGGGCCTGGAGATCTTCAAAACTGCACGACGCTTATCCAGCACGACCGCCGAGGGATCCTCGAGTGAGTGCTTTGGGGTTTGAGAAGCCCCAACCCTGAGCAGCTCCAGCACTGAAGTCCAGCCCCCCAGCATCCACGAGATCTGCGTGGGGCCCTTCTGCTCTTTGCTGCTCACCGCGTTGTCCGGCCACTTGCCTGCTGGCTTGTAGTCCTCCTGACGACGAACCACGACACTTCCATCGCTGGTCTGGTTGCTCCAGACTGGCCCTAGCTCCCCTCCAACAGAAGAGCACGCCGGACCCTCCTGGTCCACTCCAGACGCCTTTTTGAGTCCACCGCGTGGGCTTGACTTTGCCAAGGTTTGTTGCCCCAATCCTGGGTCCAGCATCGCTGACAGCAGACACCTTCGTGGGACAGCTCGCACCTCCATCCTGGTCGCCGACAACGCCTCCTGGTCCGAGAGACTGCAGAGCCCAGCGTCGCCCACTCACCTGGTCGAGGTGACTTCATCCGGTGCCATCCTGGTGCCCACCTAATTACTGGCTAGTGATTAAGAACGGAGTCCCCTCTGCTTTCAGGTCGTCTCTATCTTCGATCCAGGCTTGGATCACTTCGGACTTCATCACTGGTCGCCTGCCAGCAACTTCTTCTTTCAGGCTCCATAGACTGTAACGAGGATTCCCGACGTCTTTTGAACCCTATGCAGCCGCAGCCCCTGGGCTAGGTAACCTGAGCATTTCGGTGCTCCAACGTAGGTTCACTAAGTGTCCAGATCCTTTTTCGTTTTCAGCCTAACTAGTCTGATTCGCCCGATAACTGTAACTTTACGAAATCTAGCATCCATAGACTTTGTCCCGTATCCCGCGTGAGAGTGCACACTCTGCACCCGATCTCCCTAGGCCTCCTGCTCCTAACCTGAAGGTTCAGTAGTGTAGTCCTAGCGATCCCAACGCCTCTGGATCTTGTTACTTACCTGCTAGTATTTCGCATTCCACTTTTGTAGTATATGGTTTTTCGTGCCCCTCGGGCATTTGTGTAAATTGTGCGACTTAAAGTATTTTCTTAAGAGTTTTGTTGTGTGCTTAGCTCCCTGACTCATAAAGAGATCAGGGTAGACTTGTTATAAATAAATATCCTTTTATTTTGATAACAACTTGTGTGGTGTCCTTTCACTTGGTGTTCAAGGGGTATATGTGATGGTTTAACAGCTGGCTTAACACGCCTTCTAGAGTTTAGCCTAAAGACTGCTCTTGTCCATGCTACTAGGATAGCTGGTCTATAAGGTTGACTTACAACCAATCATCAATAAGGGTCGTTTGGAATGATACACAGTGATCACTAGAATAGTGAGCACTACATATCAGGCCAACTTCTCACACCTCGGGAGCAACCCGTCCTCCCCGGCGGCGTTAAACATGTGTAGCATGTGAGGGGCAATCCGTCCCAATACACACCGAAACGCCTCCGCGGGGAACCGGTTAGGGCCCGGAGCCTCCCTGCTTGTAAATTACTCATGGCCGCCTCTACCTCTCCCACTGTAATATCAGAATCTAAGAGGTCCTTATCCTCTGGCGTTAATATTGAGAGGGGGATATCCCTTAAGAAGGCGGTGCACTCCCACTTCTCGGTATGTGGACGGTAGACGGACTGCTAGTATTGTGCAAACATCTCGGCTATTCCCGTCCCGGTTACTCTTGTGGCCCCGTCGACCTGCCTAATGCCTGGGACCCAACTACGCTCCCTGTCTCTTCTCGAGCCAGGCTATCGTCCTATTCGCTTTGTCCCCCAGATCATAGATCCGGCGCTGCGTTGCAAGAGCGTGCGATCGAGCCTGGTCAGTCACATCCCTCAATTCTTTTTCTTTAAGGCGTAGCATGCGTCTAATGTTAATCTCCTGATCCTGGGTCCCCCCACCCCCTATCACTCTCCAGGGCCTGAATCTCCGTTTCCAAATCAACGACCTGGGCCTGCTTCTCCTTCCTTCTCTTCCCAGTCTCAGCCTGTACAAAATCCCTCGCCACGGTTTTGAATGCCTCCCAAATGATACCAGGGGACCTAACCGAGCCCACATTCTCATCAAAGTAGAGATCCACCCGGTCTCGGAACCGTTCCTGGAATTCCTCGCCTTTAAACAGAAAAGCATCTAAACGAGGAGGCGTGGACCAATCTCGCTTGGGACCTCTCATCTGCCCTTCCATCGGGGAGTGGTCCGATATCCCTCTGGCTTTATGACAACTATTATGAAAGAGCCCCATATGTCCCACCTGCGTGAGGAGGTAATCAATTCTGGACCCTGATCCATGTGCTGCTATGTGCGTGTATTGTCGAAGGTGGGGGTTGTGCGCCCTCCAGAGGTCTGCTAAACCCAGTGCATGGACCAACTCCCCAAGCTGGCGTCCCACCCCCCGATCAGGCGGGGCCCCCGACCTGTCCACCTCCCGCACCATCACATCGTTCATATCACCTCCCAATACCAGGATTCCATCTGGCAGCTCCAGGAGCAATTTCCCTAGGTCCGGAAATGTGGTGCCGTGCAACCTGGGCGGGATGTATACTGAACAGAGATTGACAGTGGAACCCTCCCACCGTCCGGGGAGTGCTACATAACGCCCCAGGGGGTCAAGCCACCTGCGGTTGATCTCTAGGGCCAGTGAGTTCTTCGCCAGGATCCCAACCCCTCTGGAGCCTGTGGTAAAGCCCGCGTGTGCCTGCAGTGTATATCCAAACCTATTGAGCGCCTGATAATGATTACCCAGCAGATGCGTCTCTTGGAGGAAGACTATATCCGGGGCATGCCTACGGAGGTACTGAGGGACCATGGTGCGTTTTTTATTTTGTTCTGTAGACCATTGACATTCCAAGATAAAATGTTACCCTTCTGTGTCGCCGATGTACGTGTCATAATGTATGAATAAAAAACAGGAGGAACACATTCGCCCTACCCTACTACTGCCAACGCCCTTATGACTGTCAGCCTGACTTCTAGAGCCCTACACACAGGTCTGCAAAAAGCAAAGCACAAAGATTACACAACCAAGTGCTCCTCCCAAACTCTCCAGTCCCCCCCCCCCCACCCTGCTTATCGGGTCAATGTGACCCAATGAACCCCAACCAGCAGAGCGCCTGTCGCCCCTACAACGAAAATTCTGGGGATGTGAGCGAAGACCAGACCGGCCGCCCGGGGACAGCAACCAGCCCCACAGTCACTGTATCAGCCCCTGCAGCACCCTAATCTAGGAGAGTGCAAACAATCTTTAGGAGCACACCAAACCATAGGCATGTACGCAGCCGACCGCCCCCCCACCCTCTTTCCATCCAGTGCCCAAGCCCACCCTAGGAGTCCGTATAGGAGCAAATGTCATGCCCATCAGCCAGTCTGAATAGGTATGTCCCTGTGGAGCAAGTACACAACAGCGGAGCGTCCTACATTATGTGATTTCCCACTCGAATCTCCATTCTGTGGCTCTCCTGCCCACCTCAGCCCAGTTCATGCAAGGCAGACAGGCTGCGAGCCCTTGCGCCCCCAGTCCCTCGAGTCTCATCCTGGTTCCTTCTTCCCCTCTCCGCCGATCCCGTGGAGGAGGCCGGGGACCGCTCCGCCACTGCTCTCCAGCTATCTCCCTGCCGCGGACTGTCTCGATGTTGTGCCTGCTCCTCCAGCCGGGTGAAGACTTCCTCCGGCAATGTGAAGAAGTATGATTTCCCACTCAGAAGAATCTTGAGGCACGCAGGGAAGAACATCATGTACTTGATGCCATGGGTTTGAAGCTCCCTTTTTAACTGCATCAAACGACCTGCGCTCCCGTTGGACCTTGATAGTGAAGTCAGGGAAGAACCAGATGGTAGCATTTTCGATCCGTAGGTCCCCATGCTGTCTAGCGGCCTGCAAGATGGCGTCCCAGTCCCTAAAGTTCAGGATCCTTGCAATGATCGTCCTAGGAGGGGCACCGGGGCGAGGAAGGGGGATCGGGGCTCTGTGCGCTCGTTCAACAACGAAGAACTTGGAGAGTCTCTTGGGCTTTAGGGGATTCAGGATGAGATCCTCCAGGAATAGATCTACACTTGGCCCCTCCATTTTCTCCGGGACCTCCACCACGCACACGTTTTTTCTCCGCGCCCTTCCTCCTTGGTCCTCCAGGCGTGCCTCTGTTGCTGAGTAAGTCGCTGGACCTGGCCCTGTAGCTCTTTAGTGGTCTGCTGTAGATCCGCAATCGCCAGCGCGTTCTGGGTGGCCTTCTCGGATGTTTTGTTAAGGTCAGCTCGTTGGAGGGCCATTTCTATCAATACAGCGTCTATTTTGGCTTCCAACGTTGCCCCCAGTGACTGAATCGCCTGCATGATGGCGGCCAGGGACGGCTCCGTAGCCCCGGAGGCTCCAGGGTGACACGCCTCTGCTGCGCCCTATAGTTGGCCATAGTATTCGTCTGCGTGTTGGTAGATTTCTTGGGGCGCATTGTGATCCCTGTGGTGGTCCTCGTCACAGGCTCTCTCCGCAGCTCCTATGCCTCCCCGGGCGGCCAAAACAATGCCCGGTGGTGTACTAGGTTCCCGCCACGGGGGCCAGGTCAGGTCACGCACCGCCGCTGCAATTTCACCAAGAACGCCAGGCCCCAGACTCTCCCGCACACTCCTTTACTGCTGCACGTGGCACTTCACCTCATATGCATTTGCCCACCATCACCGGCCCTCTTCCTCTCTTTCTCACCGGGGTCAGCAGGGAGTCAAAGCGATGATCTTCCGGCCGATCTTCAGGCAGTGACCGGGCAGCCCAGTTCTGTGATCTGTAAATATGGGCCCACTGTAATGGTCTCCGCCCGGGAGCGCTGCCGCCACCAATCCCAGTCATGAACCTGGGTGCCCAGAGCAGCACCTATGTCAGCTCCGAGGATCAGGGCCTGGCCCCTCCGTGGGGCAGATAGCAGCCGGGCGGGCCCCTGTGTCCTCTGGCGTCTGAATTCCACTTAACCAGGAGGGTGGGCGCCGGCGCGCTCCTCTCCCAGTCGGCCCGCGCGGCAACTGGAGGCCACTGCTTTCGGCCGCAGTTAGGCCCCACAGGCCTCTAATCCGCCGGTTGACGCCACTCAGCCGCCCGGCAAGCGACGGAGAAGCTGAGCGTACCACCCGACTACGGAGCTTCATGTGAGTCGGGGGACGCTAACGGGTGAGTGCTGCCGCAGGATGTATGGTCGGATTTTCGGGGCATTCAGTGCGTCCCCGGACGCGCTCCGGCGTTTCACGGCCATCCCGATCGCCGCCAGGCCACGCCCCCCAATCCCGTTTTTTAAGGAAGCTTTGATTATTGACCATAAAACGGCTTATTCCAAAATTCTTACACTAGAATATGATGTTCTGGTCATCAGAGTATGCTTTTTCTTGAAAGCAGAAAGAAAAACCATTCCCAACAGGTATCAGTTAAAGGTAGTTAAGTGATGTATGCATTCAGCTGCTTGCATTCACCGCCAGCCGCCCTAATCGCTTGAGCCCTCATTGCCGCCGGCCACCGTAATTTATTCAGGTGCTGCCACGCTATTAATGCCCACAGCAACAGCATACCAGTGCAGACGCTGCTACCTCTGCCAGGGTATCCAGAATCCACGCAATTGGTCTTGCGTGTACAACACTGCTCGTAACTCGACAACCCTGTCCTGATGACGATCCCTAATCAAGGGGATCGAAACGCCGTCGACATCGCAGCGCAATTTCATGGCGCATTTTAACGTTTTTGGCTCCTTTAAAATTGTTTTTTCCATGTTTTAAGTGACTGATACTTAATCCTGCGGAGCCTTCACTGTATTTTTTTCATTGTCATTTTGCGCCGTTCACGCTGTACACGTTCAGCACTTGCCACTTCACCTTTCACAAATTGTATATATCACCATTCACCAAGTGCCCTCGGGTTGTCACATGATTCCTTCTGTACAGTGCTGTTTTAACTGTATTTCCATGTGAAACATCCTTCTTAGAAATTGGTGATTAACAAGCTTTTAAAACCATATGAGCCTCCTTGTTTCTTGTTAATGTAATGCTGAATGCATACATCACTTAACTGCCTTTAACTGATACCTGTTGGGAATTGTTTTTCTTTCCACTCCACACCCATCCCAACGTGGTCTATGGGTTTACACCTGTTATTCTTATACACACATTTTCTTGAAAGCAGCACTCGGGGCACGCTCTACCATGTACAATGAATGAAGGTTGAATCATAGTATTTACTGCTTTAAAATATGGTCCCCAGTGAACGATAATTATTTTGTGTGCAATGCACATGCCATCCTTTCTCATCTCAAATTGTATTTTTATGTATTCTAAAGATTTTAAAAAGTATTGTCAATTGCTGAATTGGACTTGTGCTTTTATGGATTCGACAAATGGATCCGAATAAAGATTTATTGAACTGAATGAAGTATCTGAAAAATAAATCAACCACATATATTAAAACAGTTGCGCAAGTTCTAGCTTTATACATTCCTAGATGTTAAGTGCTACATCAAACTCTCAGATAGAGCTCCTTCGGATCTCTCCTACAAACAGTAATGTTCACATCCAAGCCTCGTTTAGAGCGCGCTCTATAGTAAATTCCCACTGCTGCACGCTGCAAACCCCTGGAATCTGTTTTACACAAAACCCTAAATATTCAAGCACACCAACTTCAAAGCAAACAAACCTGATACCAGCTTAGGCTCAAACGAGGCCTAGAAATCTTTAAAACAGATAGCTATTTTAGATAAGTGGTTCATGCTTTTGTACTATAAAATTAATCTATGGAAACTGACTATTGTGAGGATTTTTCAAAAACACACTGAGCTTCTCTGAAACAGTGTTGTGCTCCATATCAAGAAAGTATGATCTCTCTATTCCAGGGAATGCCAAACTGGCTCTCCCGAGCCAAGATGCATCTAGAAGCTGAGTTGCATTGTTCACAGAGCACGTCCATTCAGCGCATTCTTGCTACCTGAAATCAAAATGTCCAGAAAGTCAGTGATGCAATGCTTGTCTCGGAGTGCTCCTAGGGTGTGAAGCTCAATCTATCCACACATCAGGTCTGTGTACGTTTACAGTTAGTTCAAGAAAGAACTCTAACATCTGCTGTTCCAACAGCTCCTTTCTCAAGGATTGAACACTTGTATAAGAATTAAACATTCAAATAGTTGTGGTTGTACGATTTTAACTCATGGATATTGAGTTGTATTGGGTCCTGCATATATTTAGATTTCGCTTATTAACTGTTAACTACCCTCGATTACCAATAATTTGTCTACCTTCCGTTTTCTCCTATTCCAATTTAAGACTAAATGTCATCTTGAGAGCCAAGATGGCAGCTGACAGAGAAGTTGTTTCTACAGCTAGATAGCAGCCTAGCTGGTGAGCTAGGGAGTATGATACTCGTAATCTATTAATGCCTCCCAAGTCTTCCTGTAGGTAATTGTGAGAAGTTTGCCTGATACAAAGTGCTCACTAGAATAGTGAACATTATATATCAGTCGAAACAACCCTTATGGTGATTGGTTGTAAGTCAACCTTATAGACCAGCTATCCTAGTAGCGTGGATACGAGCAGTCTAAGGCTAAAGACTCAAGAGGGCGTGTTAAGCCAGCTGTTATACCACATATACCCCTTGAACACCAAGTGAAAGGACACCACACAAGTGTTATGAAAATAAACAGTGTATTTATTTAGATCACAACAGCCCTGTACTCTTTATGAGGACAGGGTACTAAGCACACAACAAAACTCTTATGAAAATACTTTAAGTTGCACTATTTACACAAATGCCCGAGGGGCACGGAAAACCATATACTCTAAAAGTGGAATGCGAAATTACTAGCAGGTAAGTACTGTACTAATAGGCTTTGGAATCGCTAGGACTTGACTACTGAACCTTCAGATTACTAATAGGAGGCCTAGGGGACTCGGGTGCAGAGTGTGCACTCTCACGCGTGATGCGGGACAAAGTCTATGGGAGCTAGTAAAAGCAAAGTTAGTGTTCTCGGGCGAACCCGACCTGGTAGGAAGAAAACGACAGTGGATCCTGACCCTTGGATAGTGAGGCTATGCTCGGGCACCGAAATGCCGAAGTTACCTAGCCCAGGGGCTGCAGCTGCATAGGTCTCAAAAGACGTCGGTAATCCTCGTTGGCGAACCAGGAGCCTGAAGAAAAGAAGTTGCTGGCAGGCGACCAGTGAAGATAGTTCGAGTGATCCAAGCCTGGATCGAAGATGGATGACACCTGAAAGCAGAGGGGACCAAGTTCGTGACTACTAGCCAGTAGTCAGGTGGCACCAGGAGGGCACCGGATGGTAGTCACCTCGACTAGGTGAGTGGGCGACGCTGTGCTCTGCAGATCTCACGGACCAGGAGGCGTTGTCGGCGACCAGGATGGAGGAGCGAGCTGTCCCACGATGGATGATGCTGTCGACGTCGCTGGACCCAGGATTGGGGCAACAAGTCTTGGCAAATTCAAGCCCACGCGGTGGACTCAAAATGGCATCTGGAGTGGACCAGGAGGGTCCGGGGTGCTCCTCTTTTGGAAGGGAGCAAGGACCAGTCTGGAGCAACCAGACCAGCAGCAGTGATGTCGTCGGGCGTCGTTAAGAAGGCCACAAGCCAGCGGGCTAGTAGCCAAACAACTCGGTGAGCAGCAAAAAGCAGAAGGGCCCCACGCAGATCGTGGAGATGCTGGGAGGCTGAACTTCGGTGCTGGAGCTGCTCAGGGTCGGGGCTTCTCGGACCCCAAAGCACTCACCAGAGGATTCCTCAGCGGTCGTGCTGGAAAGAAGTCGTGCAGTCTTGAAGATGGCCGGTCCCTCGAGGTCTCGTCGTACCCACGGTTCTCAGCTTAGCTGTAGAGGTGGGTAGAGGTCAGAGGTGCCAGGGAAGCCGGTTCTCGTCGAGCTGGGCAGTCGGATTCCGGAGGAAGGACTTGCAGCAGACCGCAGAGTTCTTGAGATGGTGCCTGCGGATGCAGGGTGACTACTCCTTAGTCACAAGGGAGAATCTTGAAGAAGAAATCTTGAAGTCCTTTCGTAGAAAGTCGTGTCTTGATTCCAAAGATGATCTAATTTGGAAGGGTCCCCGCTCCTGCCTTTATCCTAAAGAAAGGGGTGGGTACGCGACTAGGTCCTGCCCTAGGGGTGGGACCAGGAAGGGGGGTGGTTACACCCATCTCCCATGCCGGACTTTCCCCAGGCCAGGGGCTGGTGTGCCCCTGGAACTGGTTCTAGCCGGCAGATGCGTAGTGAGCACCGGGGTGCCACTCAGCAGTCACCTTCCTGTAAAGCCCTGCCTACCCAGGATACACAAAACCCTGTCTGGGATGGTGCTAGCACCGCCCCTGACAGGAAACCCTTTGTCCAGGCTCCCCTCGCTGGAAGGACTCCCAGCTGCAGGGGGTCAGACTCGTGTCTGTGGTGGCAGCATCCATTTTGTGGAGCTGAGGCTTCGTTTAACTTTAACCGGGGTTCACAGTTACATACATGTCGTGTCCCTCTAGAAGGGTGGAATGCTAACCCCGTCGCCAGAATTGGCGAGGGGTTAGTATTCCAATTCGTATGACACCTTACTCGACATGTTTTGATAAAGCAATACCAGAGATAGCATATAACCGCGAGGATTATAATGCACTTAAGAGTATATGGTATGCGTTATCAGGGAACAGCTATTAGGACTTGGTTCCGCAAGCTGCAAACGGGCTCGGCTCATGCCAGAGCACCGTTTCACACGATTCCATGCACTCTGCCTTCAGGATTGTTAAGGCCTGCCATAGGAGTGACTGATAGGAATCTGTCTGTCCATTTTTAGGGTTAGATATAGGTATACTATATCTAAAGCAAAGGGTGATTACACCACCTTGCCCCAGCTGTCGTGCAGCCAGTTGTGTCAGATTTAGATGGCCATCCAGGGGTGGCATAATACATGCTTCAGCCCCTGGGTACACCTATGCCCTGAGTTACAGGGTCTGATAAGGTGGCCCAGTTCCAATTGGAAATGTACCTAAGGTACATGGAATCCATTTTAGAGAGAGAGCAGTGGGCCTGGGGTCCTGAATAGCAGGGCCCCAGGTCAACTAAGTCAGAAAACCAGCAAAACACCAGGAAAAAAGTTGGGGGTAACTATAGTCAGGTATCTACCTTCCTACAGTAATAGCAAGCTAAATATCCTGTTTAAAGGCAGTGGTAATTTTTGCACCTCTGAGGCCCAAGCTCTTTTGAACCAGAGCACTAACTGACCATGACTAAATTAGAAGGAGAAAAAAAGAGAAAAGCCAAGCTAGAGATATTTGCCCTTTTATGGTGGGTGATTGGGGGGGCCCTACAGGGGCGCATGAGAAGTGACTGGGATAGAGGTCCCTGTAAACGTTGTAAGTGTAATGCCTCTGCGGAAACTAATGGCAGATGGACAACTCTCAAGGGGCAGCTATTTTGTTTAATATAGTTTAACATAAAATGAGCTACAGAAAGCTGGGACGAAGAGGGCATATCACCCAAACTGGCCTAAAGGAGGAGGTGTTGGGGCAGGGAATGGAGGCAGGGGAGTTAGAGACCAGGGAGGGAATGGGCCAGGCTATGGGGCGAAACAAGATAAAGACTGAGCGGGCACAAGAGACTTTCTTAATGAAATTATGTATATTACATATATAAAGGAGTAATCAAACAGGTACAGACTTTAAAAAAATCTACGTGCCCACTTGCTATAACAAGCCAGATTCCATGGCGAGAGCGGAGGGTATCGTGCTGCACAGGGAGGAGACGGCGGGACTGAGGAAATTCCCCATTGCACAGCTTTGGGACAAAACCCTGAAATCCTTCCAGCAGGCGAGCCTAGATCAGGGGATCACCTGAGTGGCACCCATCTCTAAGCCAGACCTAGGCAACGGCAGAGACAGAACACTCCATGCCCCCACAGACGCCCCACCGGCCCAACCTGGTGGAAGACACAACTCGCACCTGTAAGACGAGGCGCTGTTGCAGAGACCTGACATGACAGCTGCCCAGAACCCCCACCGCCATGACACCGACCGGTGCCCATCGGACCCCTCCAAACCGCTCCTTCCCCTTCCCCCCCCCCCCCCCACCCCCCCCACCATGGAGGAGACCCACCGCACAAGTGACCTTGACCACCACGCGTCCTTGCCCCGGAATTGGAAGTTTACCTCTACGGACGCACATTGAAACTCTTCCTGACACACCAACCATTTACCCTCACCTTTCCTTTTTAAGGCATCTTCCTTTCCTTGTTCTCTCTCTTTTGGTTGAGTTTGGGTGTCAAAATAGTTCCCCCTTTGACAAGTTCGTTATGAAAGTGTGAATATAATATTAGTTATAAATAACTGTCTAATCAGGATCATTTCACACTGCAACTTCACGTTGGGGGAGACACCACAAGCTAACTAATAGATGAGATCAGGGGAAAGCGCACAAATGAGAGAACACGTCGCTCACATCACATCTCACCCCCATATCTCAAACCACAGTGCACAAGACACCATACGACATCACGTTTGCAGGTACAGAAAGTCACCATCTCTTTCTATATCCTCCATTGATCCTGTCAAAGCAATGCGATGTGTGTTCAACAACCTACCATGTATTACCACTGTATTGCATAGTCGTTCTGATGATGTGCAGATTAGGTCTATCATTTCCTCTTGTTCAATAACTAAGTGTGTAGTGGACTTAAATGCTGGAGAACTAATAAAATATATTCAAACAAAAAAACAATCCAGATTCCACCAAGGTGAGCTTTTTTTCAGCCATTCAGACACAGGGGCCGAGCTAGCAAAGAACAGGTGTTCTGCTCATTCAGAAATTGAGTGAGCAATAAAGATGCATGTAAATCTTGTTACACTTGCTGTACATTCAAAGATAGAGGTCAGATTTCAGTCGGTCGTCTTACTTTATTCTTGAGATTGGGGTTTACTTGTGTCTGACTGCAAAGTGAGAAGGTTTGTTAAAGTGAACAGTCTAAGAATCTTTGTGAATGAAAGGCTGTAGAAGGTTTGTTTTTGCTTACACCATTTAAATAGCTTGAAAATGAACAGTATACATATTTCAAAACGTAGCAATTCAGAGAGTACATTGTTTCCATCACACATGTGGATTACAAAAAAACAATTTAATAGGATCAAAACAAACCAAACACTTCACTAGGTGATGTCTATATGATAAATATTTGCAGAAAGATATAGGCAAGTCCAAACACGCTTTTTCAAAGGAAACATGGTCCTAACTAGAACTACCTACTGCCGACCGCTGGTAGGTGATATCTACTTATCACAGAGCGAAGGAACTATAGTTATATAAATATAATGTACAAAAAGCTAGCATTGGCCAGACTAAAAGGTCTGGCACTGACTTTCGTGCTTGGCAATTCTAATTTTGTTCTCTCATGGTTTTTGCAAAACTGTATTGTTGGGAAAGCTGCCAGACACTAGTCAATCTAAAAAAAGAAAGAAAAAAAATGACTAAGGGCAAAAATATTTTCTGGCCTCAAAAAACCCTTGCATTAGCATGATGATCCCTGGCACTGAAGGGAACTACTTTGTGTGGATTTGCTCTTTGTGAAAAGGAAGAGCGCAGTAACTCGCAGTGAAATCAGCCATTGGATGACGTGGGCTGGCCCATTCCCCTATCGTGCAGTTGTGGGTGGACGAAAAATGTTAAAGACCTAGGAGACTAATGGATGAGGTCCGGCTGAGCACCTTATAACATACTTCATTATAAACCTCTTTTTAGTAAAAGGTCTTGGCTAACACACAACCTAGAAAAGCCAATTGGTCTGACACTCGCTGCCAGCCTGTTTCCTTTGCTAATCGTTTCATTGTAAATCTTTGTTGGAAAAATAGAGGCTTGCAAAACCAGATAGTTGTACAGAGTGTTGCATAGACTCAGGCCACAGGCAGCAAATGTTAGAGAAGTGAACACAGTCACAGATGTCCTGGCCTTGAGCTATTGTATTATGGCCTAAAAAGCAAATGCTTAATCTGTCTAGAGCATCTAGTCTTCCAGACTACTTCTGAAGTTTCCCAGACTATTTGTGAATTAAAAAAAATAAAAGCCCCAAGCAATCTGCACAGTCCCTGGTGGGAAATCAAAGATTTGGACTTGGGTTGCCACAGCTTGAGCCATGTGCTAACACATGCTCTTCCGCTTGTGAGACTCTATTGTTTACAAAAAAGGGTATGGAGCTCGCCCTATAATTACCATTCGTCAGCAGCATTACCACTCTTCTTTACTGCCTTCATATTTGGTAGCATGTTCCATGCGTCACTTCCTGCATCACTTCCGTTCTCTCTTTGGTGCATGGACGAATTGCAAATTGATTTGTTAGTGTCCGTCCACTGCTTGCGCTATGTATGAGGTGCTGTTTCTTCCCGTTATAAAACGCAAACTTGACCCGTCCATGTGGTATTAGAACGCTTTACATGAGCACATGTTAAGTTACACATGGCCACATTTTTGTGTGTATGTGTGTGTGTGTGTGTGTCTGTATAGCTTACATGACCCGAGGGGTATCGGACAGCTTTACAGCTGCATACATGTATAGAAACGTAAACATTAGAATACAGTGACTAGCATCTAGAGTACTGGAGGTCACATAGATCGCTGTTTTTGACCAGATGCATAGAGATGACGCTTGAGGAGGAATTCTTTTAGTTGTATCTGGAAGTACGTGAAGGAGGGATTAGTCTTGATGTGGGTAAAAGAGTTCCAGATTTTTTTGAGCATTCCCTGAGAGACCAGGAAAGGGCTTTTTGTTTGTCTTTTTGGAGGGATTAAGAGAAGTGAATTGGAGCTTCTTAGGTTTCTTGATTGTCCCGCTTTTGTGAGTTTGGCTGCGAGGTGGTCCGGTTTCCCTGTGTGTAAGGCTTTATGGGTGAGACAGGCAGTTTTGAAAGCACAGCGTGCTTCGATGGATAGCCATTTTAGTTCCTGTAATGCAGGGGTGATGTGGTTGTATTTCTTGGTGCCTGTTGCCATTCTTGCTTCTGCGTTTTCGGTGATTCTCATGGGGGCTATGTGTGTTTTAGCAGTCCCAGTTAGTGTGGCGTTTTCATTGTCCAGTCTGAGGAGAACTAAAGATTGGTTGTGATTTTTAGGTCATTGGGGGGTATGAAAGGTTTGATTTTGTTGAGGAGTTTTAGGTTGTAGAGGGCCCCTTTTGCTGTGGAGTTTATCTGGGTGCTCATGTTGAGACTTGAATGTAGAGAGATCACTAGAGATTTACCTGAGATTGCTGGAGTAAGTTTGCAGTTTAGAGAGTCAAGGTAGTTTATTCATTGATTTGAGAGGGTTGTTCGTGATTGGAGAAAACAAGGATTTCGTTTTTTTCTTGGTTGAGTTCTAGACAATTTTCTACTTTTGATACTGTGGAGTTGAGTCGGAGGATGTCATTGAGGGGAGATATCTCGAGGTACAGCTGGGTGTCGTCAGCATAGAGGTGGTAGGCGAGGTTTGCTTGTTTTAGAATGGTGGTGAGCGGTTCCATGTAAATGTTGTAGAGTGTGGGGGAGAGGATTGAGCCTTGGGGGACAACTCAAGTTGAGGGGGAGGTGTCGGACATCTAGAGTTTGATTTTTATGACTTGGGAGCGGTTATGTAGAAATGAGGAAAACCATTTTAGGACATTGCCATCTGCTCTGATACGCTTTTGTAGGGCATCTAAGAGCAACTTGTGGTCTGTGTCAAAAGCAGCTGATAGGTCATGCAGGACAAGTAGGCAGCATCTGTTAGTCAAGGGAGTTGTGAATGACATTATGCTCAGAATAGAGGTTTCTGTGCTGCATCCCATTCTGAACCTGGATTGGTGTGAGTCAAGTAGGTTGTTAGGTGCCAGGTGTTAGTTCAGTTGGGCAAGAACACATTTCTCCAGGATTTTAGCTAGGAAAGGAAGGTTGGTGATGGGCCTGACGTTTTTGAGGTCATTCGGGTAAGCATCTGTTTTTTTTAGAAGGGGGGTGACTTGGGCTTGTTTGAGGCAGTCTGGTATCAGTCCGTTGTTTAGGGAGCTGTTGATGATCTTTGTCCACAGTGGGGTTAGGGTGAGGTTGGGGTTCTTAGCCAGGGAGGCGGGTAGAGGGTCTGCACAGTGATTGGAGGGTTTGGAGTTGGCAATCACATTGGAAATGTCCTCTTCGGATAGAGATTTGAAATCCTTCCAACAGTTGGGGGAAGATGGGCGTCTAGGGTGTAGGCTTATTTTGTTGTTTGACAGAAGAGGTGTCTCATCTTAGGTGAGCATGTCGTGACCTGGGGTTGGGTTGGGTATAGTTATGGGTGAGGATTTGTTGTGTTGGGGTTGATACAAAAGGGGGTGGTGATGGACTGAGCATCTGAACCAATCAAACACTCACACCCAGTCAACAGATCTGGGATTAATCCAACACCGTCTTTTAGCCCACTCTGCCACCCCAGTTCAGACATGGCCATATGCAAATCAGTCTGACCCTGTGCCTCATGGGAACAGTCCAGCCCGAACTGCCAAGCCATGCCTTCCCTGGACCGGAAACAAGCTTCCGAAGACCGGTTCCTGGCATTTCAGCAGTCTTCAGCCAGGCTTGCTTGAATCCAGTGGCAAAGTGAGCAAGGGACTCACGTCTGAGCATACCCTGCCAACTTATGGCGAACAAAGTGGTACAAAAGGGGGTGGTGATGGACGGAGCATCTGAATCAATCAAACGCTCACCCCCAGTCAACAGATCTGGGTTTAATCCATCACCGTTCTTTAGCCCACTCTGCCACCCTAGTTCAGACATGGCCATATGTTGGGGCTGAGGGTGCTGGTCTAGAGAGAGCCCAATGTTGGTGATTTTGTCGTTGAAGAATTTGGTCAGGTTGTTAGACCGAATTTTGGGGGCGGGCGGGGGGGGGTTTGCTTTGGTGGGCTTGGAGGTCTGTTTCTGGATGATAATGTGCACTACTTTGGAGTGGGTTTTGGCTTTCTGTTGTGCTCCGGAAGAAGCAGGCTTTTTCTTTGATTGTGTTTTTTGAAATTGCTGTGTTCTTTTCTGAGCTGGAGGAGGTTGGTTGTGGATGGGTTTCCTCTCCAGAGTGGTCAGCAGCTCTAACTTTTCTTCTTTCGGAGTTGAGGTCTTTGTTGAACCAGGCTCTAGAGGGGATGTCTCTGACTCTTTTCAGTTTCAGGGGGGGCTAGTTGGTCAAGAGCAGTTGTACAGTGTAGTGAGCTTGACTGTGTGGAGGTTGTCTGTGGAGGGTGGGAGAAGTGAAGTTCTAGTTTCTTTGAGGACAGGGATGGCATGCCCCGCGAGTGCCCCTACCTGTTTTTTAAGAAGTTGTGCAACAATACGGATTTCACTCCCCGTTTTTGCCTTTTGTGTTTTGGGGGTAGAATTCCGGTAGCTTGTACTTCATAGATATTGTACACGGGAGACTCCTTGCTTTGTCCTCTTCACTCTGATGCACACCACTCCATGCTGCTCTAATCGAATCCGCTCTACTACACTCTACTAAACTCCGCTCTAGTCGACTCGCAATTGCATTTGATCTTATTTTGTGATCATTTTGCCTATTTAAGAAATAAATGAGTGCAATGAAATGCCATGTTCAAAATCTACTGACCAAAAGAAATAAGTATGTTTCTCCAGTATTAGGGGTGTCTTTCATAGATTCACATGCTTGAATATTCCCCGTCGTCGAAGTGGGAGTCCCACGGTAAATAAAATAGCAATAATGCTAATATATATATATATGTAATATCATAATACATAATAAAACAGATAAAATATGTCCTGAAAAACCTCAACAAAGGTTCCTATATAGGAATGCATTAGAGAGAAAAAACTCATTTGCAACATATCAGTATCATTATGTTAGTCCAAACTGCAGCCAATCAGGCTCAAGCACCCTCTAGAACCTTCTCCTCAGAAGCTCAAGCCCTCAGATTTTCTACCGCACGTCGTGTGAAGGGAGTCTCCCTGAGCTCTGCTCAGTTTTCTTCATATCTACTCTTCTACTCAGTGTTTTCTCAAGATGTCAAGTAAGAAGTCTTTATTTAGACCTTGCTCTTCCTGTGGGAAACTGCGTTTATTTGAGAAGGACCCCCACCAAAAGTGTATCTACTGCTTATATCCAGAACACAAGGTGGCTGACTGTAAGTTCTGTAGAACTTTCCCTCCTAAAACCCTCCGAGACAGGGAGGGTCGTCTTCTGTTATGGCTGAAGCGCCTTCAAGATAAGGACGCAGTTTTATCAGACGCAGAAAGTTTCCAGTCAGGTCCTTCTTCTGTGGCTTCCAAGCGTGGCAGTGTTCAGGAGTTACCATCTCCTTTTCTAAAGAAGAAAAAGCTGGCCTTGACTGTAGCTCCAGTAAAACCTACTGCTACTATGACTGCTGTGTCTACGCCCACGAGACCTGGCTCTCAGGCGTCTTTTCCAGCCTCTATAAGTGTTGTCACACTTATGACAGCACGGTCGTCGACGGGCTCGTCGACGACCGTTCCATCGACGAGATTGGCTACTGTGGCTTCGTCGACGACTACTGTCACAACGACGTCGGCGGCGAGGTTATCGTCGACGGCTTTCACGACTACGAAAGCCTCTACCTCTTCAGTCTCGTCGACGATCCCTATTATATCGTCGACGAAGAAGCCAACGTCGACGAAGAAGTCATCGTCGACGATTCCGTCGACGTCGAAGCTCCCGTCGACGGCTGAGCTCCCGTCGACGGCGAAGACTCCGTCGACGAAGACCCCGTCGACGGCGAAGACCCCGTCGACGATCCCGTCGACGTCTAAGACACCGTCGACGTCGAGGACCACGTCGACCAGCTCGTCGACGGCCGCTTCATCGACGACCGCTTCATCGATGGCGAAGTTTTCATCCAAGGATTCGACGACGATCCCGTTGACGATAACCACGTCGACGGTAGTATCAAAGCCTTCAATGTCGACTAATACATCAACGTCTCCGACGACTGTTTCAAAATCATCGTCGTCAACGTTACCATTACCGTCAGGATCACAGCCACAGGACGCTAGATCCACTTCAGGTTCACTGTCCTTCGCCAACATGCCCTTAGTGCCCTTGGACACTTCAGTCCCTGCAGTTGTTACGGAGTCTTCTGTCAGCAATGTGGAGGATTCTGCTCTCCACCTGCCAACTCCTACTCTACAGCCACCTTCTCCTTTATTCGTATCGGACCATGAAACGGAATCCGTTCCGGACGAAACTGTTTATGGAGATGCTCAGAGTCCATCGGATTTGATAATCAAATGTCAGGACACTAGTTCTGAAGAGAAAGAGGATGAGGCTGTAGACCAGCACGAGGAACAATATGTGCAGGTTCCTATGGCGACTTTTCCAATATCGCTCTTTTCCAACCTCCAACATATGTTGGATGATTACAGTAGACGATTTCCGCCTACCCCCCAGGGTACTCCGGGACATGTTACCTCTGACGCCGCAATATCTTTTCAGCCTCAGCAAACTCCTCCTAGGCAGGCTGCTCCATCAGAAGATCCGCGTACAGCTATCCCCACTAATTCACAACAAGATGTGAATGATGAGTCGGAGCCGGAAAGAGAGGAAGGGGAGGTTAATCAGGATACAGATGATGAACAAGATCCATATATGGCGGAATTCGATGACTATCGAATACAGACACCCTCGCCACAACAGGGCGATTCCAGTGATTCACCTCCGGTTGACATCGCTAGCTTCCATAAATTGATGGATAAAGCTGCAGACCGCTTCAAATTGCCTAGAGTACAACGAGAGGAAGACTGTTTCCTTTATGATTTTAAGAACCAGCCTTATAAGCAAGTCCATACCATACCAATCATCGAGTTTGTTTGGAAGGAGGGATTGAAAATCATGCAGGCTCCAAACTCCTTGCCTGCTCAAATACCTCGATTGGAAAAGAAATATAAGGCCCCAACGGGCTCGCCTGCATGTTTACTCTCTCATCCTAAGCCAGACTCCATAGTGATTCAGGCAGCGCAACGCCGTGCGCGCAACCCGGCAACTCCTATCACTTCCCCTCCTGATAGAGAGGGTCGACGTTTGGATGCAATTGGGAAAAAGTTTTTGTCCATGGCGTCTACTTCAGCCCGTGCCGCTAACGCTCTGGCCATTTTAGGTCGTTTCGACCGTCAAATGTGGTCCGACATTTCCGCGCTGATTGCGCAGCTTCCGGAAACATCCAGGGCGGAAGCGCACCAGATCCTTCAGGATGGGCAAAGAGCTTCGGAAGAAATGATTGACTGTGCTGTGGACGTCACGGGTACGGCCTTCCGTATTCTAGCCAGTGCTGCGGCGCTCCGACGCCAGGGTTGGCAGAAATCCACGTCTTTCCGGCAAGAGGTCCAGTCAAAAATACTTGACATGCCGTATGACGGAGAATCTTTGTTTGGTTCTCACATCGATGAATCCTTAGAGGCCATAAAGAAAGGTACCGACACGGCAAAGTCGCTTGGGTCCTTACAGTTTAAGAAGCAGCCTTTTCGTGGGGCGCGTGGACGGGGCACCTCGTCCAATTTTTCACGAGGAGGACAATCGCAGTACCGCCAGTGCAATCAGGGAAACAAGCGTTACTCAAATCAGCAACCTTCTCGTCAGCAACACTCCAAGTCCTATAGAGGAAAGTCTAATTATAGAGGATCCAACAACAACAACAAACGTCAATGATTTTCGAGTTCAGCAGAATGTTGGAGGGCGAATCTCGCAGTTTTACTCCCAGTGGTCTCAAATAACATCAGACCAATGGGTTTTGGACATTGTGCGCAAGGGTCACGCCTTGGAGTTCAGAGATTCCTCCACATTCTCCGCCTTCGGGCCCGCCACCTCCCCATCTAGAGGAACTGCAACATCAAGTTCTTCTTTTGTTAACAAAGGGTGCAGTCGAAGTGGTTCCTGTATCTCAGCGAGGGAAAGGTTTCTATTCAAGGTTTTTCCTCATTCTAAAGAAGACTGGGGAGTGGCGTCCCATTATGGACTTAAGAGCTCTCAATCTATTCCTCAAACAACAATCTTTCCGCATGTTGACGTTATCGGAAGTCTTGCGACTTCTCTGCAGCGGAGATTTCTTAACGACAATAGACCTGCAAGACGCCTATTTTCATGTGCCAATCATCCTTCGACATCGGCAATACTTGAGGTTCAAGGTGGGTCACGTTCACTATCAGTTCAAAGTCCTACCTTTTGGCCTCAGATCAGCTCCTCGTGTTTTCACGAAGGTTCTGGCTCCAGTCATGGCTCATCTGCGTCTTCAGGGAGTTCAGATATTTCCTTACCTGGACGATTGTCTTCTAAAATCCCAATCCTCGCTACAGTTGGCTCACGACACACGTTTGTGCCAAAACCTCTTCAAGTCTCTAGGGTTGACCATCAATGTGGAAAAGTCACACTTCACACCTCTGCGGAAAAGGAACTTCCTCTGAGCAATCCTAGACACAGACGTGTCAAAAGCGTTCGTCTCCATCGAACGGCGACAGAAGATAGTTCGTCTGGTCTCAATCATCAGGTCAAAGCAGTCAGTTTCTGTGCGAATGTTAAAGTCGTTTCTGGGGATGGCATCATCTTGTATCGCACTGACCCCAAATTGCAGGTTACGTACCCGTCCTGTACAGGAGGAATTGGACCTGCAATGGCGACAAGTGTCAGGGTCGTTCAACGACCAGGTGACAAGTCACACCCCGCATGAAGACCAGTCTGCTCTGGTGGGAACAACAAGCCAATCTGAACGAAGGGGTTTCTTTCCTTGCCCAGCCTCCGGATCTGACATTGACCACGGATGCGTCCATAGAAGGATGGGGTGCTCATCTCCTGGACCTTTCCATCAAGGGAAAATGGACGACGATTCAGGGAACCTGGCATATCAACCGACTGGAGTTGATGGCAATCTTCCTGGCGCTCAAAGCATTCTTGCCCGTGGTGCAGGGGGAATCAGTGCTGGTTCAAACAGACAACACCACCAGCATGCACTACATGAACAAAAAGGGCGGCACAAGATCTCAGCCTCTGTCTCGTCTAGCTCAAAGAATTTGGGAATGGGCACTTCGTCACAACATTTCTTTGACGGCAGTCCATCTGCCGGGGGCATCCAACATACTGGCAGATTCCCTGAGCAGGTCTGCGTCGTCCACTCACGAATGGGAGTTGCATCAACCAACTCTAGACCTGGTGTTCCACCGATGAGGTCATCCCAGGATAGACCTCTTTGCAACCCCAGTGAATCGGAAGTGCCAGACTTTCGCAAGTTGGCATCCTCATCCAGAATCCAGCAGCAATGCCCTACTCATGGATTGGAGCGGACTGTTTGCTTATGCGTTTCCACCGATCCCGTTGGTGCCAAGAACATTGTGGAAGATGCGCAGGCAACCCTGCCGCTTGATTCTAATCGCCCCACGTTGGCCTAGGCAGGCTTGGTTTTCGGAACTCCTTCTAATGTCACAATGCAAGCCCATTCATCTGCATCCACGTTCGGACCTCCTGACGATGGACGACGGTCAAATTTGTCATCCAGACCCATCGACGCTTCAATTGTCGGTATGGAACCTGAGTACGTTGAATTTGCCTCCTTAAGTATGCCCCAAGAATGTAGAGACATTCTAGCGTCTGCTAGAGCTCCATCAACCATCAAAACATAGAAGTTCAAGTGGAAGCGTTTCTGTCATTGGTGCGCTGCATCCAATGTTCATCCAATTGATTCCACTCCGGAGCAACTTTTGCCTTTCTTTCTGAGCCTCGCTCAGTCTGGTCTCTCGCATGCCACCTTGAGAGTTTTTCTGGCAGCTATTTCACGCTACCGCCATGATGGCTCGACGTCTCTCTGTTCATCCAGAATCATCCGACAGTTCTTTAAAGGTCTTTTCAGGAAGTTTCCTCCGTTAAGGCGCCCTCCTCCGGCATGGCACCTCAACGTAGTATTGTCACAACTTATGAAGCCTCCATTTGAGCCGATTCACCGAGCACACATCAAGTTTCTTACCTGGAAGGTTGCTTTACTTTTGGCTTTAACATCGTCTCGTCGTGTAAGTGACCTTCACGCTTTTACCATCAAGCCTCTGTATTTACAGTTTAAGCCCGATGGAGTGTCACTTCGTACCAATCCTACGTTTCTGCCGAAAGTACCTACTGACTTCCATTTGAACGAACCTGTCTTCTTAAAGACTTTTTTCCCGGATCCTAAATCTCCAGCAGAACAACGACTACATTCTTTAGACATCAAGCGTTGTCTAAAATTCTACATTTCAAGAACAACCCCTTTCCGTAAATCCGATCAGCTATTTATAGCATATGGACAGCTGCGGAAGGGGCATTCAGTGACTAAACAAACAGTTGCAAGATGGCTCTCTTCAGCCATATCCTTTTGTCACCAGCAAGCTGGCAGGCCTTTACCGAGTCCAGTGAAGGCACATTCAACAAGAGCGATGGCATCATCCACCGCGTTGTTTGCGGGAGTGCCTCTACACCAGATTTGTCGGGCAGCAACATGGTCCAGCAGGCACACCTTTACCAGACATTATTGTTTGGAGGCCATCAACGAAGCGGATACCGCAGTGGGGCCAGCAATGCTTCGTCATCTTTTCAAATAAGGTGAGCCTCTGTTCCCTCCTCCATTTCTTTGAGATTGCCTATGCTTTTAAGCTATATGTTGTTCTTTTCAAGTGTTAAGAATTATTGCAATCTCAGCTTCTGAGGAGGTTACTGCTATCTATTCTATTCAAGCATGTGAATCTATGAAAGACACCCCTAATACTGGAGAAGAACAATTGTTATTTACCTGTAAACAGGTGGTTCTCCAGTATTGGTGTCTTTCATAGATTCACATGCGACCCTCCCTCCTCCCCTCAGAGGCTCTTTTCTCCTCATACGCTCTTATTACTTGTGCTACGAAAATCTGAGGGCTTGAGCTTCTGAGGAGAAGGTTCTAGAGGGTGCTTGAGCTTGATTGGCTGCAGTTTGGACTAACATACTGATACTGATATGTTGCAAATGAGTTTTTTCTCTCTAATGCATTCCTATGTAGGAACCTTTGTTGAGGTTTTTCAGGACATATTTTATCTGTTTTATTATGTATTATGATATTACATATATATATATTAGCATTATTGCTATTTTATTTACCGTGGGACTCCCACCTCGACGACGGGGAATATTCGAGCATGTGAATCTTTGAAAGACACCAATACTGGAGAACCACCTGTTTACAGGTAAGTAACAATTGTTCTTCACGACGACGACTAACAACTGCTTATTATTTTTTTTACATTCATTAAAAAACGATTGTTGTATTTTTTTAATACATTAGTGTGTAGAGACCCATTTTTTGCTTATATATTTTCATGCTCATAAAGCACTCCGCAAGATCGGAGAGGAAGCTTTTCTGTGGATTCCAGGAATCGAATGTGGGACGAGAAGAGATCTGCAGCCTCCTTTGAAAGGTTCACCCCCTCCAGAGGAGCAGTCGTGGTTATCACTGCTCTGATACCCGCTTCTGAGACCCCAGTAAACACTGGGATGGCGGGGTAAAGTGGCTCCTGGAGGATCCTGGTAAAGGCCCCCTCCCGAGTTACATGTGCGAGGGACACCGCACCTTCCCCAGCTCTGGAGCTAAGGTTTTGATGCATGTAAAGTGAACATTTAACCACCAGCAACGTTGTCCCGCTGCAGTGAATTGAATGCACCACTAAATGTGGAGATGGTCTCATGGCCACAGACCATGTTGTCGCTCACTGAGCAGTGCCAGTGACTGAATGAGGCTGCCCCACGCTGCATCCTGTGGCGGGCTGAGGAAAGGCACCAACGGAGGAAGGGGGCTGGCTGAAAGACCCCTCTGTCGGTTAGGATTGTTAAAGGTATGCCATATGAATCGAGAAGAGGGAGGGTCTTGGGAAGTTCTACCTACAATCATGTACTTGAGATGAGGTGTATAACTGAAGTCTGGTGATTCCCTCGAAAAATAAACACATGGTACAATTAGAAATGCATGCCCTGACGCACACACGCAATATGAAGTTTTAAATATTCGAACGTGGCAGCAGATATTTGTGTGTGCTGTATTTATACATTTAACGTCTGTAGAGTGATAAAATAACTAATACAAAAGACATTAGAAAGATTAATGATGGTCGAAAATTACAAAACGATCTTAAAATCAAAATAATAAATTACATGCTTAGAAAACCTGCATTTTGTAAAAGTAAGTTTTGCATAAAATGTCTTTGAAACACGTAATTCGATGGATGGAAGCCCTCTATATGTGTGCACATGGTGCGGCACGCACCGCCCACGCTGTGAGAGCATCCCTTAGCGGCTGGAGTGGTCGTGAGGGGGGAGTAAAGTCGCCCTTCTGGACCGACCCTTAAGGGGCACTCCATTTCATGCTTTTTGGGGGGTGGGATTCCAATTATTGAGCTGTTTGGGTTCCATCTGAATTATTCCCACCGTCACGGCTTCCTGATATTTCCCCCACTCTCGTTTTTAGGTCTCGCCTATGCAACGTGCATACGCTGCAAAGGCAAAAAGACCTTTTGAGATCGCCATGGCTTTTCAGCCAAACACGTGCACGCGTTCCATTGCCTTCAATGGCAACACTTGCAGGTGTGGCTATTCACTTGCGGGAGCGTGCGGCACCATCTGGTCGCAATTATCGCTCCCGCAAGTGAATCCCTCCCACTGCCGCATGAGCGCTTGTTTATTAAAACTTTGCTCTAGTGCTGTGTCATTGTACATTGGAGTCTGCGCTGCGTAGCTGCCTAAAACTAATTCTTGGCGAGTCCAAAGTACTAATAAGTTCATTCTTCCATTCATTACCCCGAAACTGCCTCAGTCTTAATTGAAAACATGATTTTTCGCACATTTTTCTTAAAGGTGGCCTGGGCCAAAAGGCAAAAGTACCTCGTCTGTCTAATCCGTCGAGTCCAAGGCGAGCAGCCTGTCTTCCTTTAGTCAAGAGGTGTGTGGTCGTGGGACCCTACCTGCTCTGTGGATGAGGCGAGTGTGTGCTCCGAACACTGGAGGTCTGTGGTCACAGCTTCATTGAAGCCTTCCCTCCACCTGCCACCCAGGACTAGTCTGCCACCCTTCCCTGCAGTCAGCTGTATGCCATGCACCCATTGGGCTATCAGTGGTTCATCCGGCCGCAGTGCTGCTCTGGTGACCCGATGCATGGATTGGTTCACCTTAAATCCCCGCTCTCCATACACATTGTTAATGTCCCCTTTCAGGGTCTCACGTGGCCTTGGTAGTAAAGGCACTACAGCGCCTTAGCGCTGTTTTTACTATCACGCCCCACAACGTAGAGCTTTTTGGTTGCTTTATTAACCCCTTCGCTGCTAGGCCTTTTCCCCTCCTGTGCTGAGCCCTTTTTTGGCTATTTGGGGTAGTGCGCGCTTAGGCCCCTATAACTTTTTGACCACATAAGGTATCCACGCCAAATTTGCGTCCTTTTCTTCCAACATCATGTGGATTCCAAAGGCGCCCAGGGTTTGTGGATTCCCTTGGAGGGGTCCCAGAAATTAACCAAAATATAGTGATTTTTTTTGTTTTTTTTTCAGAAAAATGGGAAAAACGGGCTGCAAATGAAAGCCTCTGGGTTTTTCCCTGAAAATGGTATCAAAAAAGGGTTTGTGGGGCTAAAATCTCCGTTTTCTCAGCTTTCAGTGAATGACAGTCTTTTGTCAGGGAACCAACATTTTTCACAGTTTTGGCATTTTTCTGGGACATAGCCTATTTTTGCTATTTTTAGAGCTTTCCACCTCCTTCCAGTTAATGGTGGAAAAGAGTTTGAAAGCAATAATGGATCCTAGAATGCTGTACATTTTCGAAAAGTAAACAAAATTCTGAATTCAGAAAGGGGTCATTTGTCTAAATCCATGAAGGATTCTTTATCGAAACTAACAGTTAAATCTTGGAATAATAGAAAATTTGTTGAAAAAAACAGCCTTTTGTCTCAACGTTTTCACCTATAACTTTTTCTAAACTTGACAGCTCTTGGAAAGCAATATACTGTTACATCCGTTAGACCATCCTGGTTGTGGGGACATATAGGACTTGTAGTTTCACCAAGAACCCGACGAACCCAGATCCAAAAACTGAGCAGCAACTTGCAATGGTTTTTTTTCTTTTACTGGGTATAGAGCACTTTGTCTTTGAAAATGTATACATGGAAAAATCTGTATGAAAGACACCTATGTATTTCTGAATTGGGTACAAAATATAGAGTTCAGAAACAGTATATAATTGCACATTTTCAAAATTGGGAATACCCATACTAGCTTGAGAATTATTGGTCATTTTTCAAAAACATTTTTTTTTTACACAATGTCTGTCATTGAAAGGGAGAAATGCTAGAAAGCTCAATTGGTAATAACAGTTGATTTACAAATCTGAATTACCCGAAGTCTCCCGATAAAAACGGTACCTCACTTGTGTGGGTCGGCCTTGTGCCTGCGATAGGAAACGGCGCAAAATGCAACGTGGTCACACCTCAATTTTGCAGTTACAAATTGACCCTTTTATGGCAAAGTGCCTACCTGTAGTTTTTGCACCCTAGCTCTGCCGGCACCTAGGGAAACCTAGCAAACCTATACATTTTTGGAAAGTAGACACCCAGGGGAATTCAGGATGGGGTGACTCGACTGCCTACCACCAGGCTTTGTTACCCAGAATCCCTTGCAAAGTTTAGAATTTGACAAAGAAAACACATTTTCCTCACATTTCTGTAGTGTAAAGTTCTGGAATCTGCGTGGATCAACAAATTTCCACCCACCCAGCGTTCCCCCAGGTCTCCCGAGAAAAATGGTACCTCACTTGCGTGGGTAGGCATAGTGGCTGCGACACGAAACAGCTCAAAATGCAACGTGGTTGCACTTCAATTTCCCAGTGAAATCTTGTGCTTTTTGGACAAAGAGACTACATTTTGTTTTTGAACCCTAGCTCTGCTGACACCTAGGGAAACCTAGCAAACCTGTATATTTTTGAAAAGTAGACACCCAGGGGAATTCAGGATGGGGTGACTCGTCTGCCTACCCCCAGGTTTTGTTACCCAGAATCCCTTGCAAAGCTAAAAATTTGACCAAAAAAACACATTTTCCTCACATTTCTGTGGTGGAAAGGTCTGGAATCTGCGTGGATCAACAAATTTCCACCCACCCAGCGTTCCCCCAGGTCCCCCGAAAAAAATGGTACCTCACTTGCGTTGTTAGGCATAGTGGCAGCGACATGAAACAGCGCAAAAGGCAACGTGGTCACAACTCAATTTTTCAGTGAAATTGTGCCCTTTTTGGGCAAAGAGACTACCTTTTGTTTTTGAACCCTAGCTCTGCTGACACCTAGGGAAACCTAGCAAACCTGTATATTTTTGAAAAGTAGACACCCAGGGGAATTCAGGATGGGGTGACTCGTCTGCCTACCCCCAGGTTTTGTTACCCAGAATCCCTTGCAAAGCTTAGAAATTGGAAAAAAACGCATTTTCCTCACATTTCTGTGGTGGAAAGTTCCGGAATCTGCGTGGATCAACAAATTTCCACCCACCCAGCATTCCCCCGGGTCTCCCGAAAAAAATGCTACCTCACTTGCCTGGTTCTGAATAGTGCCTGCGACAGGAACAGCACAAAACGCAACATGGTCACAACTCAATTTTGCAGTGAAATTGTGCCCTTTTTGGGCAAAGAGACTACCTTTTGTTTTTGAACCCTAGCTCTGCCGGCACCTAGGGAACCTAGCAAACCTATATATTTTTGAAAAGTAGACACCCAGGGGAATTCAGGATGGGGTGACTCGACTGCTTACCCCCAGGTTCTCTTACCCAGAATCCCCTGCAAAGCTAAGAAATTGGAAAAATAAACGCATTTTCCTCACATTTCTGTGGTGGAAAGTTCCGGAATCTGCGTGGATCAACAAATTTCCACCCACCCAGCGTTCCCCCGGGTCTCCCGATAAAAATGGTACCTCACTTGCGTGGTTAGGCATAGTGGCTGCAACAGGAAAAGGTCCAAATCGTACGGTGGAGACATTACAATAACCAATAGCAAGATTACCTTCGTTTTTGGGGGGGGGGGGGGCTGAGTTTTTGGACCGGGGCTCGGCGGGCATCTTTGGAAACTACCAAACCAAAACAGTTCTGAAAACTAGACACCCGGGGGAGCCCAGGGAGGTATGGCATGCGTGGGTCCCCGAACGTTTTCCTACCCAGAACACCTTGCAAACCTTAAAATTACACATTTCCTCCCACCCAGCGTTCCCCCAGGTCACCCGATAAAAATGGTACCTCACTAGCGTGGGCAGGCATAGTGGGTACAACAGGAAACAGTCCAAATTGTACAGTGGCGAATTAAGTTTTCAATTTGAGAGCGTGTGATTCAAGGAAATTGTGACAGACAATTTCAAGTTTGCAGGAGATTGTGGAAAAAAATCAACAATAAAATTCACCAGAAAGACATGACCATATACTTCCATGGTTTAACAATAAAATCTAAATTTAGTAAGTTATTTATAGCTATAATGTACACCGTAACAGTTACTCAAAAGTCAAACATTCAAGCACGGCTAACTATTCCTCAAAGACACACACATACAGGTTGGATTTGGCACAAGGGCGAGTGATGGTTCAGTACATAAAATTTTATTAACAAGATATTTCAAAAAATGAAATGCTCTGTCAATAAATAAATGCATAAAAACCGAACCAGTGACTCCCAACTCATGAGCTGTAAAGCCACGACAATGCACCAACCGTTTTACAGGCCCTTCACGCACCTTTCATACCTGTTACACACCAGACCATTGACACCATCCGGAAGGAAAAGCAACACATTACAACATTCACAAAAAGGGACAAGGTAAACCCTACTTCTAAAAGGGAAAACAAAAACAAATATTACTGGACAGCCATCTAAACCGCAAACACACACACATACTGGTTGGATTTGGCACGAGGATGAGTGATGATTCAGTACATACAATTTTATTTGCAAGTAATTTCACAAAAATGAAATACACTGCGTATAATTGAAAGTATGATAAACTGAACCACTGACTCACAGCTCGTGAGCTGTAAAGCCACGTCAAGGCACCAACCTCTTTACAGGCCATTCATACACCTTTCGTACGTGTGACACATACAAAACATTCACACCGCCAGCCGCGGACCCATCACATTACAACACTTACACCAGCAGACCGCGCCATTCAAGGGCCCATCACTTTCACACGCCCATATATCTGCCACAGCAACTACACAAAATGATGGACTGCGTAGAGTGTCACTCAACTAGCAGTGTATGTAGTGACCAACAGAAAGTTTGTACTCACACACCGCCAGACGAGCGCAGACCACCCACATCACCATCCAAGCACCAGACCATGCACACCGCCAGCCAAATATCACTCCAAGCACACCGCAAGCCAAGCGCCACTCCACGCACACCGCCAGCCAAGCACCACTCCGTGCACAGACAGCCAAGTATCGCTCCACGCACACCATCCAGCCATGCACCACTCCACACACACCGCCAGCCAAGCAGCACTCCGTGCACAGACAGCCATGCACCACTCCACACACACCACCAGCCAAGCACCACTGCACACACACCACCAGCCAAGCACCACTGCACACACACCACGAGCCAAGCACCACTCCACACACACCACCAGCCAAGCACCACTGCACACACACCACCAGCCAAGCACCAGTCCATGCACACCGCCAGCCAAGCGCCACTCCGTGCACAGACAGCCAAGTACCACTCCACGCTCACCATCCAGCCAAGCGCCACTCCACACACACCACCAGCCAAGCACCACTGCACACACACCACCAGCCAAGCACCACTGCACACACACCACCAGCCAACCACCAGTGCACACACACCACCAGCCAAACACCAATCCTTGCACTCCACCAGCCAAGCACCATCCACTCACACTGCCAGCCAAGCACCTAACCATGCACACCGCCTGCCAAACAAAAATCCACACACACACCACCCGCAAAACACCAAACCATGCACTCTGCCAGGGAGGCACCAATCCACACACACCTCCAGCCAAGCGCCAGTCCACGCACACCGCCATCCAAGTCCCAGCCTGCACACACCACAATGACATTTAGAATTGTTCTTTTAAAAAAAACACTAAACAAATGGAAATACCTACAAATCAGCTTACACAAATTCTAAAACTAAACACATTGCACTAAAGACAAACCTTGAAACAAACCAAATTTTTAAACAGAATACAGACCAGGCAACTCACTTTACAGCTCATTAAAACTCCCAAAACTTCTTTTTCGTGTGGTATGATTTAAAACAAGCAGACAGACACAATCCAGGCTTAGAAGGACAGTCAGGGCAGTACATACGAGACTCCTTCCGCACGCCTCTGCGCCAACAGACTCTGCATCTTCTAGTCGGAAAGTCTTTTGCGCTAGTGGGAGGAATGAATTCAGCAAAGTGGCGATCTTTCAATCTCGCCACATCCTCCACCACTCCAAATCTAGGAACACTTGCCTGCTCCACTAGTACAAGGCTGCCTATTACAGACTCCTGAAACTTAACAAAAGGCATCTTCGACTCAGGATAAGACTTCTTGAACACAACAAAAGCATTGAAGGATGCCAAATGGAAAAGATGAATAGCCAACTTCTTGTACCAAACGTAAGCCTTTTGAACAGCATCATAAGGTTCCAACCTCTGATCTACTCTGTCAACACCACCCATGTACTTATTGTAATCTACAATGCACACAGGTTTGCGCACTTCAGCAACCTGACCCCAAACAGGCTGAGGTACAGTACTTTCGTCATGGATAGTAGTCAGCATGTACACATCTCTCTTGTCTGAAAACTTCACAGCCAGAAGCTCCCCACATCGCAATGCAGTAGACTGTCCCCGCACAAGCTTTTTGCAAACAAGTTCCTTTGGAAAACCTTTCCGGTTACTGCGCATTGTGCCACAAGCAACTGTGCCCACTTTGGCCAACTCCTTGAACAACCGCACACCAGTGTAGAAGTTATCTACATACAAATGGTGGCCTTTGTTAAATAATCCTCTACCTAGTTCCCACACAATTTTCTCAGTCACTCCAAAAGTGGAAGGACAACCAGGAGGGTTAATGCTGGACTCCTTACCAGTGTACACCCTGAAATTGTAGACATATCCAGTCTCACTGTCACACAACATATACAGTTTGATTCCATAGCGTGCCCTCTTACTAGGAATATACTGCCTAAAAACCAAGCGGCCCTTGAACAATAGCAAAGACTTATCCACTGCAATTTCTTTTCCAGGAGCAAAGATCTCAGAAAAACGATCAACAAAGTGATCAAGGACAGGCCGAATTTTAAACAGACGGTCACAATCAGGGTGATCGCGTGCCAAGGCTAAACCATTATCAACAAAATGCAACATCCGAAGAAGAAGCAAAAACCGATCACGAGTCATAACTGCTGGAAATATAGCTGTTGTCATCAAGGGACTAGTGGACCAATATGAAGACATTGATGGCTTCCTTAGCAAGCCCATCAAAAAAGTTAATCCCAAAAACTTCTTCATCTCTTCAACATTTGTGGGAGTCCACAGGGTAGATCTAGAATGGGGCTTAAGACTGGCACTGTTGTCCCTCAAAAACTGTTCTGCATACAAATTGGTTTGCTCCACAATGTCTTGCAAAACACATCGTCCATAAACAACTGAAAAAAATTTATTGGCTGAAAATTCTCAGTATTCACTCTACACCCAGGAACACCAGTGAACTCTGGCAATGCCGGCTGCACCATGCCAGGGGGAACCCAGAGGCCATCAACATCAACGGGGGGAGCAGCCAACCCAGCCTGCAGACCAGAAGCCACTTGTTGCTATACACGTACTGGAAGCCTAACAGCCACAGATACTTCTGGCTGCACATCATCAACAGAAAACATAGCATCCCCAGAAGGCTCTTGCTGCACTACACCACCGGGAAACAGAGCAGGTCCAGATGCATCTTTCCGCTCTACAACAATGGGAAGCCTAACAGCTCCAGATGCCTCTTTGCGCACCACAGCTATGTGAAGCCTTTTGGGCGCAGGCTGCAGCCCACCTGCCTCAAGCCGAGGTAAAAAGAAAGGAATCCTTGCAGCCCTAGGAAGCAGCACAGATGCCTCTTGGCCCACTACCGGCGCACCAATGTCCTCCGCTACCATAGGCACTTCATCAGCACTAGAAGAAGATTCATCATCCGATGATGAAGAATTCAGGCAAAGAGAAAACTCACTGCCTGAATCTTCTCCACCAACCTCCAGCTCCAAATCGGAGTCAGTCTCTGAACCATGGTCAGAGGCAGACTCAAAAAGCAAACTAAGAACCTGCTGAGCAGTAATCCTGCGACTAGCCATTATCCTTACAAAGCAAGAAGACAGCACACACAAGTGAACAACAACCTACACTGTGCAAAGTAAGAAGTAAACAAGGTAAGGCTTTCACACAAAGATCAATACAATCCAAAACAATTTCACTCTTACCAAATACAGCTACACTCACCAGCACCTACTCTGCTGAGACACAGCAAAAAGAAATGATATCCCACTAGAAAGAAAAGAAAAAAAAACAGATTAGAAATCAAAGTGCACATCAAACACTAATGCTGAAGAAAAAAAAAACACAGAGCCACACAAACTGCTATAAGTACAACCTTTTTCAAAAAGACAAACATCAAGGGAAAGTAGTACAAAATACATTCACTTACCAAGCACAAGCAACTACACAAGCTGCAAAACCAGCAGTAACAGACCCGCAAAATACAACAATCCAAACAGCAAAAGCCTGGAACAAGACAAAAATAGAGAAGATAAAAAAAATGACAACCACATTTCACAAACAATATAACAATTGAAAGAAACACACAAATTTGCACCCCAAATTTACATTCTCACAGAGGGGCCATCAAATAGGGCAAAGACCAATTGGGATTAGATGAGGTTTAACATCAAGACACTGGTTAATTTTTTGAATTTATTTTACTGCCTAACCCCTTTGGTGCCAGTCGGTCTTTTGCTCCTACCAGTACCCCCATCACACGGGGGGAGTAAGGACATTCACACACCTTTCGTACGTGTGACACATACAAAACATTCACACCACCAGCCGCGGACCCATCACATTACAACACTCACACCAGCAGACAGCGCCATTCAAGGGCCCATCACTTTCACACGCCCATATATCTTCCACAGCAACTACACAAAATGATGGACTGAGTAGAGTGTCACTCAACTAGCAGTGTGTGTAGTGACCAACAGAAAGTAGGTACTCACACACCTCCAGCCAAGCGCCAGTCCACCCACACCACCATCCAAGCGACAGACCAAGCACACCGCCAGCCAAACACCACTCAGCGCACACCGACAGCCAAGAACCACTCCACACACACCGCCAGCCAAGTACGACTCCGTGCACAGACAGCCAAGTACCACTCCACGCACACCATCCAGCCAAGTACCACTCCACACACACCATCCAGCCATGCGCCACTCCACACACACCGCCAGCCAAGCACCACACCGCAAGCCAAGCACCACTCCACGCACACCGCAAGCCAAGCACCACTCCACGCACACCATCCAGCCAAGTGCCACTCCACGCACACCGCCAGCCAAGCACCACTCCGTGCACAGACAGCCAAGTACTACTCCACGCACACCATCCAGCCATGCGCCACTCCACACACACCGCCAGCCATGCGCCACTCTACACACACCGCCAGCCAAGCAGTACTCCACGCACACCGCCAGCCAAGCGCCACTCCACGCACATCATAAGCCAAGCGCCACTCCACGCACACCGCAAGCCAAGCACCACTCCACGCACACCGCAAACCAAGCACCACTCCACGCACACCGCCAGCCAAGCACCACTCCGTGCACAGACAGCCAAGTACTACTCCACGCACACCATCCAGCCATGCGCCACTCCACACACACACCATCCAACCATGCGCCACTCCACACACACCGCCAGCCAAGCCGTACTCCACGCACACCGCAAGCCAAGCGCCACTCCACGCACACCGCAAGCCAAGCGCCACTCCACGCACACCACAAGCCAAGTGCCACTCCACGCACACCACAAGCCAAGCGCCACTCCACGCACACCGCAAGCCAAGCACCACTCCACGCACACCACCAACCAAGCACCACTCCGTGCACAGACAGCCAAGTACTACTCCACGCACACCATCCAGCCATGCGCCACTCCACACACACCGCCAGCCAAGCAGTACTCCACGCACACCGCAAGCCAAGCGCCACTCCACGCACACCGCAAGCCAAGCACCACTCCACACACACCGCCAGACAAGCAGCACTCCGTGCACAGACAGCCAGCCAAGCAGCACTCCGTGCACAGACAGCCAAGAACCACTCCACGCACACCATCCAGCCAAACACCACTCCACACACACCGCCAGCCAAGCACCACTCCGTGCACAGACAGCCAAGTACCACTCCACGCACACCACCAGCCAAGCGCCACTCCACGCACACCGCAAGCGCCACTCCACGCACACCGCAAGCCAAGCGCCACTCCACGCACACCGCAAGCAAAGCACCACTCCGTGCACAGACAGCCAAGTTCCACTCCACGCACACCATCCAGCCATGCGCAACTCCACACACACCGCCAGCTAAGCAGCACTCCGTGCACAGACAGCCAAGTTCCACTCCACGCACACCATCCAGCCAAGCGCCACTCCACACACACCGCCAGCCAAACACCACTCCACACACACCACCAGCCAAGCACCACTCCATGCACAGACAGCCAAGTACCACTCCACGCACACCATCCAGCCAAGCGCCACTCCACACACACGGCCAGCCAAGCACCACTCCACGCACACCGCAAGCCAAGCGCCACTCCACACACACCGCAAGCCAAGCGCCACTCCACACACACCGCAAGCCAAGCACCACTCCACACACACTGCAAGCCAAGCACCACTCCACGCACACCGCAAGCCAAGCACCACTCCACGCACACCATCCAGCCAAGCGCCACTCCACACACACCGCCAGCCAAGCACCACTCCATGCACAGACAGCCAGCCATGCTCCACTCCACACACACCGCCAGCAAAGCAGTACTCTACGCACACCGCAAGCCAAGAGCCACTCCACGCACACCGCAAGCCAAGCGCCACTCCACGCACACCGCAAGCCAAGCGCCACTCCACGCACACCGCAAGCCAAGCGCCACTCCACGCACACCGCAAGCCAAGCGCCACTCCACGCACACCACAAGCCAAGCCACTCCACGCACACCACAAGCCAAGCGCCACTCCACGCACACCGCAAGCCAAGCACCACTCCACGCACACCGCAAACGAAGCACCACTCCACGCACACCGCCAGCCAAGCACCACTCCGTGCACAGACAGCCAAGTTCCACTCCACGCACACCATCCAGCCAAGCGCCACTCCACACACACCGCCAGCCAAACACCACTCCACGCACACCGCCAGCCAAGCACCACTCCGTGCACAGACAGCCAAGTACTACTCCACGCACACCATCCAGCCATGCGCCACTCCACACACACCGGCAGCCAAGCAGTACTCCATGCACAGACAGCCAAGTACCACTCCATGCACACCATCCAGCCATGCGCCACTCCACACACACCGCCAGCCAAGCACCACACCGCAAGCCAAGCACCACTCCACGCACACCGCCAGCCAAGCACCACTCCACACACACCGCCAGCCAAGCACCACACCACAAGCCAAGCGCCACTCCACGCACACCGCAAGCCAAGCACCACTCCACGCACACCGCAAACGAAGCACCACTCCACGCACACCGCCAGCCAAGCACCACTCCGTGCACAGACAGCCAAGTACCACTCCGCACACACCATCCAGCCATGCGCAACTCCACACACACCGCCAGCTAAGCAGCACTCCGTGCACAGACAGCCAAGTTCCACTCCACGCACACCATCCAGCCAAGCGCCACTCCACACACACCGCCAGCCAAACACCACTCCACGCACACCGCCAGCCAAGCACCACTCCGTGCACAGACAGCCAAGTACTACTCCACGCACACCATCCAGCCATGCGCCACTCCACACACACCGGCAGCCAAGCAGTACTCCATGCACAGACAGCCAAGTACCACTCCATGCACACCATCCAGCCATGCGCCACTCCACACACACCGCCAGCCAAGCACCACACCGCAAGCCAAGCACCACTCCACGCACACCGCAAGCCAAGCACCACTCCACGCACACCATCCAGCCATGCGCCACTCCACACACACCGCCAGCCATGCGCCACTCTACACACACCGCCAGCCAAGCAGTACTCCACGCACACCGCCAGCCAAGCGCCACTCCACGCACATCATAAGCCAAGCGCCACTCCACACACACCGCAAGCCAAGCACCACTCCACGCACACCGCAAACCAAGCACCACTCCACGCACACCGCCAGCCAAGCACCACTCCGTGCACAGACAGCCAAGTACTACTCCACGCACACCATCCAGCCATGCGCCACTCCACACACACACCATCCAACCATGCGCCACTCCACACACACCGCCAGCCAAGCCGTACTCCACGCACACCGCAAGCCAAGCGCCACTCCACGCACACCGCAAGCCAAGCGCCACTCCACGCACACCACAAGCCAAGTGCCACTCCACGCACACCACAAGCCAAGCGCCACTCCACGCACACCGCAAGCCAAGCACCACTCCACGCACACCACCAACCAAGCACCACTCCGTGCACAGACAGCCAAGTACTACTCCACGCACACCATCCAGCCATGCGCCACTCCACACACACCGCCAGCCAAGCAGTACTCCACGCACACCGCAAGCCAAGCGCCACTCCACGCACACCGCAAGCCAAGCACCACTCCACACACACCGCCAGACAAGCAGCACTCCGTGCACAGACAGCCAGCCAAGCAGCACTCCGTGCACAGACAGCCAAGAACCACTCCACGCACACCATCCAGCCAAACACCACTCCACACACACCGCCAGCCAAGCACCACTCCGTGCACAGACAGCCAAGTACCACTCCACGCACACCACCAGCCAAGCGCCACTCCACGCACACCGCAAGCGCCACTCCACGCACACCGCAAGCCAAGCGCCACTCCACGCACACCGCAAGCAAAGCACCACTCCGTGCACAGACAGCCAAGTTCCACTCCACGCACACCATCCAGCCATGCGCAACTCCACACACACCGCCAGCTAAGCAGCACTCCGTGCACAGACAGCCAAGTTCCACTCCACGCACACCATCCAGCCAAGCGCCACTCCACACACACCGCCAGCCAAACACCACTCCACACACACCACCAGCCAAGCACCACTCCATGCACAGACAGCCAAGTACCACTCCACGCACACCATCCAGCCAAGCGCCACTCCACACACACGGCCAGCCAAGCACCACTCCACGCACACCGCAAGCCAAGCGCCACTCCACACACACCGCAAGCCAAGCGCCACTCCACACACACCGCAAGCCAAGCACCACTCCACACACACCGCAAGCCAAGCACCACTCCACGCACACCGCAAGCCAAGCACCACTCCACGCACACCATCCAGCCAAGCGCCACTCCACACACACCGCCAGCCAAGCACCACTCCATGCACAGACAGCCAGCCATGCTCCACTCCACACACACCGCCAGCAAAGCAGTACTCTACGCACACCGCAAGCCAAGAGCCACTCCACGCACACCGCAAGCCAAGCGCCACTCCACGCACACCGCAAGCCAAGCGCCACTCCACGCACACCGCAAGCCAAGCGCCACTCCACGCACACCGCAAGCCAAGCGCCACTCCACGCACACCGCAAGCCAAGCGCCACTCCACGCACACCACAAGCCAAGCCACTCCACGCACACCACAAGCCAAGCGCCACTCCACGCACACCGCAAACGAAGCACCACTCCACGCACACCGCCAGCCAAGCACCACTCCGTGCACAGACAGCCAAGTTCCACTCCACGCACACCATCCAGCCAAGCGCCACTCCACACACACCGCCAGCCAAACACCACTCCACGCACACCGCCAGCCAAGCACCACTCCGTGCACAGACAGCCAAGTACTACTCCACGCACACCATCCAGCCATGCGCCACTCCACACACACCGGCAGCCAAGCAGTACTCCATGCACAGACAGCCAAGTACCACTCCATGCACACCATCCAGCCATGCGCCACTCCACACACACCGCCAGCCAAGCACCACACCGCAAGCCAAGCACCACTCCACGCACACCGCCAGCCAAGCACCACTCCACACACACCGCCAGCCAAGCACCACACCACAAGCCAAGCGCCACTCCACGCACACCGCAAGCCAAGCACCACTCCACGCACACCGCAAACGAAGCACCACTCCACGCACACCGCCAGCCAAGCACCACTCCGTGCACAGACAGCCAAGTACCACTCCGCACACACCATCCAGCCATGCGCAACTCCACACACACCGCCAGCTAAGCAGCACTCCGTGCACAGACAGCCAAGTTCCACTCCACGCACACCATCCAGCCAAGCGCCACTCCACACACACCGCCAGCCAAACACCACTCCACGCACACCGCCAGCCAAGCACCACTCCGTGCACAGACAGCCAAGTACTACTCCACGCACACCATCCAGCCATGCGCCACTCCACACACACCGGCAGCCAAGCAGTACTCCATGCACAGACAGCCAAGTACCACTCCATGCACACCATCCAGCCATGCGCCACTCCACACACACCGCCAGCCAAGCACCACACCGCAAGCCAAACACCACTCCACGCACACCGCCAGCCAAGCACCACTCCGTGCACAGACAGCCAAGTACTACTCCACGCACACCATCCAGCCATGCGCCACTCCACACACACCGGCAGCCAAGCAGTACTCCATGCACAGACAGCCAAGTACCACTCCACGCACACCATCCAGCCAAGCGCCACTCCACACACACCGCCAGCCAAGCACCACACCGCAAGCCAAGCACCACTCCACGCACACCGCCAGCCAAGCACCACTCCACACACACCGCCAGAGAGCAGCACTCCGTGCACAGACAGACAGCCAGCCAAGCAGCACTCCGTGCACAGACAGCCAAGAACCACTCCACGCACACCATCCAGCCAAACACCACTCCACGCACACCACCAGCCAAGCGCCACTCCACGCACACCGCAAGCCAAGCGCCACTCCACGCACACCGCAAGCCAAGCACCACTCCACGCACACCGCCAGCCAAGCGCCACTACACACACACCGCCAGGCAAACACCACTCCGATTTGCCCCAAGGGGGGGCAGAAATTCAAAAACATAATTACTTGCCACCAGGAAGAGACCCTTGCCCAAGGGGTCACTTCCAAAACATATCCATTGCCCCAAAACAGATCCCTGGTGCCAGTGGGGAATTTCTGCCCCCACTTGGGGGCAAAACAACTAAAAAAACGGGTCGCTTCTAAAAACAAACATTGCCAAAACAAATAATCCCTGGTGCCAGTGGTTTATTTCTGCCCCCCCCTGGGGGCAAAACGGCCGAAATAACGGGCCGATTTGCCCCCAGGGGGGGCAGAAAATCGTCAAGAAAATGGCTGCCCACCTGGAAGCGACCCTTGCCCAAGGGGTCGCTTCCGAAAAGCTACATTTTCAATCCCTGGTGCTAGTGGGGGCATTTCCGCCGCACGATCGCGACGCTGTGCGCGATCGTGAGGCAGAAATGCCCTGCAAAGAGACTTCAGGGGAAAGGAAAATCTCTTTCCTCTCCCCTGATGCCTCTTTGCGGCCCCAAACCCCCGCCGGAGTCCAGAAATCCTACCTTCTTCCACGGCGCTCAGGAAGCAAATGGCTTCCCGAGCGCAGGGAATCCCTGATGATGTCAGCGCGCGCTGTGCGCGCTGACGTCATCAGGGATTCCCATGGGGGGGGGCAGGGGCGGCAGCGGAAGCTCTTCTGCTGCCGCCCCCAGCAAAACAACGAAGATCAGAGAACCTCGGGGGGAGCGCCAGCGCTTCCCCCGAGGGTGGGGCTCATGACGAGCTGGGCTCGTCATCAGCACACGACCACTGTGCACCATGACGAGCCCAGCTCGTCATCAGCATCGAAAGGGTTAATTGGTTTTTGAAGATTTCTCCGGCCGAGAAACACCCGTCTCAGGTTGTGGCATCAACCGCATCGTCGTCATGCGTCCGTATTAGTGTGACATCAAAGCCGCCATCAAAAATCACACAATGTTTTTATTTTCACAATGACCTGCCTGGCCTTTAAATCGGCCTTTCTTCCATACTTGAAGTCCTTTGTTTTTGCTCCTAAATGTCACTGCACATCCGATTAAAATAAATTGTGTGGACCGAAAGGCTTGAGACTTTAAAGGGACATTTATTCCGGGTTCTCTTTGTTCAGCTAACTAGGAAGTTATCATTGCTTACCTGTCCCCCCAAAAAATCACAGCTCGGTCTGCAATTGCCTCTATCATGCCCTTGAAAATTAAAGTGGCCCTCACGCACGAGTGCCAGTCCCGTGGCAATGGTTTAAATCAACGAGTTCTGAAACTGGGCATATGCAATTCAGTTTTTGGGAATATGTGCCTTTGGCATAATATAATACATTTTTATACTGCTTCATGCCAGAATACTGTTTCTAAGCACTACAAATTGAAATTGTTATTGGTCGATGTAGGAAGGTGGATACCTGATTGGGGTTACCCAAGATTTTTTGCCTAGTGTTTAGCTGGTTTTCGACTTAGCCTGGGGTCCTTATTAGCAGGATCCTAGGCCAACTATCTGCTCTCTCTGTAAAATGGACTCCATGTACCTTAGGTACATCTCCAATTGGATACTGGATCACCTTATGAGCCCCTGTACAGTGTACTATAGGTACCCAGGGCTTGGGTGCATCCAAGGCCTACCAGGGGCTGCAGCATATCTTTTGCCACCCCATGGCTGGCCATTCAAATTGACACAACTGGCTGATCACTCAGCTGGGGCAAGGTGGTGTACTCACCCCTTACTTAGATATAGTATACCTATATCTAACCTTATATCTAGACACATATACACCTATAAGACACTCCTATGGCAGGCTTTAACAATCCTGGAGGCAGAGTGCTTGGTTTTATGTGAGATGGTGCTCTAGCATGAGCTAAGCCTGTCTGCAGCTTTCGGAACCATGCCCTTTAGCTGTTCTGGGATATTGCCATACCATATACTCTTAAGTGCATTATAATCCTCGCGGTTACATGCTAACTATGGTTGGGCTTTATCAAAACATGTTGAGTAAGGTGTAATACGATTTGGAGTACTACCCCCTCGCCAGTCCTGGCGACGGGGGTAGCATTCCACCCTTCTAGAGGGAGAAGACATGTTGTTCCTACCATTCCCGGTTAAAGTTAACCGGAGCCCAGCTTCACAAAATGGACGCTGCTGCCACAGTCACAAGTCTGACCTCCTGCTGCTGGGAGTCCTTCCAGCGAGGGAGGCTTGGACAATAGGTTTCCTGCTTTTGGAGGTGCTAGCACCACCTCAGACAGGACTTAGTGTATTGGGACAGGGAGGGTTGAAAGGATTGAGACACTGCCTGGGGCACACAAGGTGTCCCATGGATAGGCCAGTTCAAACCGGTGCTGGGGCACTCCAGCCCAAGCGCAAAACTGGACAAAGGGAAAGGGGTGTAACCACCCCCTTCCCTGGTCCCACCCATAGGAGGGACCTAGCAGGTAATCCAGCCCCTAAGATTGGTATATAGGTAGGAGCTGAGTCACCGGACTTTAGATTATCCTGACTGAAACTCTGAAACAAAACTCTGGACCTTCATCACTCTACTTTGGAAGAAGATGACTGAAAATCCTCCCTTGTGGTCAAGGAGTGACCACCCTGCACAAGTAGGCACCATCCAGCGATCGACGACTGGCTTTGCCGCCGCCTCCCGCTGGAGCCCGAGCCCAGAGCCTGACAAGAACTGCATTCCCAGACATCCAACAGCCCGATCCAAAGTCCCTGCAAAGCTGAGACCCTTGGAGGCGACGAGAGACGTGGGACCGGCCATCTTGAGAAGTCTGCGACCTGCTAACTGTGCAGCCCCGAGGCCTCCTCGAAGCTGTGCATTGGGGATTGAGAAGCCCCAGCCCCGAGCAGCATTTGCACCGAAGATCAGCCCTGCACACTTCACGAGTTCAGCGTGGGGCCCTTTTGCATTTTCCTGCTTGACGCGTCTGCCCGGTCACTTGCCCGTTGGCTAGAGGCTATCTTGGCGACGATACTTTGATTTTCCACCGCTGGTCTGGTTGGTCCAGACTGGCCCCTGCTTCCCTCAAAAGAAGCAGCCCCTCAGACCTTTCTGGTCTGAGTAAGAAGCCTACATCGTATCATGTGTGGGTTGCCTTTGCCAAGGCTTGTTGCCTCCAATCTTGAAGCCGACACCGCCAACAGCGAGAGCCTTCATGGGACAGTCCGTGCCTGACTCCTGGTCGTCGTCGATGACTCCTGGTCCACGTGGCTGCAGAGACCAGCTTCCCATCAGCACCTGATCGCATCCCGATATCGCCTGGTTCCATCCTGGTCACTGGCTAGTGACCCAGACTCTGTCCCCCCCTGCTTTCAGGTCTTCTACATCTTCGATCCACCCTTGGATCCACCCGGACTCTTCTCGCCTGGTCGCCTGCAGTATCTTTTCTCCAAGGCTCCATATATCTCCAAGACGAAACCCGACACACTTTTGGACCTATGCACCCGCTTCCTGTGGGTTAGGTAACGCTAGTACTACGGTACTCCTGAAGAGGTTTACACCCTTAGTGTCCTATTTTCAAGTGTTTAAGTTCTAGTCCAGTCGGAAGACTCCCAAACCTTTAACTTATTAACTTTTACGCATCCATTGACTTCTATGTGTAAACGTGTGTGCCTTTAGACACTGCACACGCATCCTGTTAGCCTCCTGCTCTCTGACCATTGTTAGAACCGTGTAGCCCCAGCGATTCCCAAGGCCCTAGGCCTTACCATTGTTTGTGACGTGGTACTTATACCACTTTCTTAGTATATGGTTTAGCGGGCCACCCGGCCTATCCATAGTTGTGCAACTTTTGTATATTCTAATAAGTTACTTGTTTTGCGCATGTGCTTATAAAGAGTTATGGGGATTTGTTTAGAAATAAATACATATATATTTTGAATATATATCCTGTGTGGTGTCCTTTCATTTGGTATTAAAGGGATTGCATATGGTAAAACAGCTGGCTTCACATGCCCTCTTGAGTTTAGCCTAAGACTGCTTTGTCCATGCTACCTCTAGGATAGCTGGTCTATAAGGTTGACTTTACAACCATCACCATAAGGGTTGTTTGGACTGGTGCAAGGTGCTCACTAGAATAGTGAACATCATATACCAGGCCAACTTCTCACATTGGTGGCAGCGGTGGGATTTGATCTTGCTGTTGTTTTACCGATTGTAATATTTGCAATATCATTTGAAAGATCATACAGGTACCTATAGGTACATATAAAACAAGTTTAGAATACTTAAGTTCTACTGAACGTACTTGTTGTAGAGCAAAGGGCCTAGCATACCCTGACTACAACTCCTAGAGATGTTGAGTAGGAAAACACTCAGTGTAGGTAAGTGCATCACTTTCACCTCACTAGAGCAATGTCTAGCACAGGAGAGCCCAGTGGACTCCAACCTGTGGAGAGTAACCCTCCCAAGGTACCATCCAGATTTGCTATCCTCAATTTCAATGAATTGAGGCACTTGTGTAGAACAAGAAAGCTGAAACCAGGGTCTAACCGTACACTTCAGCACCTCCTCGAGCTCTTAGATGAGTCTGAAGCTCTAAAGTCCTCTGGTGCAAACCCTACTGGGAATGCAGGTGAGGGCCTACCCTCTTCAGAAGATGCCACTGATCCCCTTGTTGTCGAGGAAGAAGATGATGAGGATGAGGTTGGGGAAGATTCAGATGAGGAGGATGGTAGCCAGGTCCAGGTCAGGAGACTTAGCCAGGCTAACTTAAGCCAACTTGGGGCTGAGAATGTAATAACTCCAGTCAGGCCCATAAGCAGGCTTAACTAGAGGTATAGGAGGGAGAGGTCTCACTCAGGTGACTCCCATCACTCCAATGCTTCTAGGGGTTCTCAGAGGGGAATGACATCTTCTCAGAGGAGAGAACACCAGGCTAGAATGAGGGAAGTCAATCTCAGAATTGAGAGAGAAGAACTTGCCCTAGCCAAGGAGAAACTTGCTTTTGACAGAGAAAGGAAGTTAGGTGGGCAAGAGTCCACTGGTAGAAGCAATATCCCTAAGGATAAAGACAGGTCCTATTCCAATAGACACCTGAGTAAGATTGTGCCCCCCTACAAAGATGGGGATGACCTCCACAAGTGGATAACTGCTTTGGAGACGGCCTGCAATGTACAGCAGGTACCCCAAAGTCAGTGGGCAGCAATCTAGAAATTAAATTATTTATAAAGCGCACATTCACCGAGCGGTTTCTTGGCGCTAAATCTAATCTTGTGGCTCTCCTTTTCAGAAAAAGGTAGAGATAAGCTCCTCACAGTTAGTGATGGGGATGCTGATAACTACACAGTCCTGAAGAGTGCTCTGATTTGATGGGTTTGGCTTAACCACTGAACAGTACAGGTTGATGTTCAGTGATACCCAGAAGACAGACTCAGGACTGGACTGATTTTGTAGATTGTGCTACTAAGACTCTGGAGGGCTGGTTATTGGGCAGAAAAGTACAGGACTATACAGGATTGTATAATATGATTAGGAGGGAGCAGATCCTTAGTAATTGTCAAAACCAGCTTCTACACCAGCACCTGGTGGACTCAGATCTGACCTCTCCACAAGAATTGGGTAAGAGGACAGAAAAATGGGTCAGAACCAGGATTAGGCCTAAAAATCAGGGTGGTGACCAGAAGAAAGATTCTACCAAGCCTCAAGAGAAAGGTGGGGATTAATCTACAGAGAAGACTTCCCCAGGGCCCCAAAACTCCAATGGTGGGGGTGGGTCCCAAAACACTTCCTCTAACCCTAAGAAACCTTATTGCCATGCCTGTAAACAGCCTGGCCACTGGAAGACTGACAGCAGTTGCCCAAGGGCCAACAATAAGGAAAACATTCCCCGAAGTAATACTCCCACACCTCCTGTTACTATTAGTAGTAATCCTCCAGGTGGTGGTGGTGGCCCCAAGAATTTGGCTGGGTATACTTTGGGAGTTCAGATGGACTCTGGCCTAACCAGGTCCCCTAACTTAGCTACTCTTGTCTGTGAAAATGGCATGGGGTTTGCCAACTTCACTGCTTGTCCCAACACTTTGAGCAAGTACAGACAGGAGCCCCACATCAATGGCCAGAAAGTTGAAGCCTACAGAGATACAGGGGCTAGCATCACTATGGTGACTGACAGTCTAGTTCCCGCAGGACAACTTTTACCTGGGTTCACCTGTCAGGTGATCAACATTGATGGAGTGCAGAAAGATCATCCCATGGCAGTAGTAAATCTCAGCTGTGGAGATGTCACTGGCCCCAAGAGAGTGGCAGTGTCTACAAACTTGCCTGTTTGTCTACTGGGGAATGATCTAGAGATCTCAGCCTGGGCTGAGGTAGAACAAGAAACCCATTCCAAAATGGTAGGCCTTCCAAAAGAGGTTATTGGGGCTGTGATAGCCCCAGCCCAAGCAGAATTCTTTCCTAAAGAGGTTGGCAGGGCTGTGATGGCCACAGCCCACACCCAAACTGAGTTCCTTCCTGAAAAGTTGGTAGGGCTGTGATGGTCACAGTCCAAACTCAAACAGATTTTAGTGTTGTGAAGCCTGAAACTATGGATCACTCCACTCAGAGAGCATTGAGGAGGAAGGAAAGTCTCCCTCCCACCAGACATTAGGTGAGAGTCAGCCTCCTCAGGGAACCGACCCTACCCCTTGTGGATGAACTGCCCCAGAGGTAGTCAGGCCTAGCCTAGCAGAGCCTCTGATATCAGTGGACCCTTCCAAGGTGGGACCCAGTCTGGAGCAGGTAACATGCCCCTCTCTACCCTGCCTCAGCCAGCCGAGGGCTGTAGAGGTCAGGGAGGCCAGTGGTGGACCCCAAAGGGCCCCCTGTCCACAGAAACCAACCCTTTAGCAGATTAGGGGCACCAAAGCTAGCAGCCCTAGCAAGGTGAAAATTTCAAAAACTCCTGATGGATCTCCCTTACACTTAGTTAGGAACCTCCCCCAGATGGATTCTGTTGGGCACAGCCAAACCTATGACCCAAAGGCCCCAAACCTGACCTTTCCCTCTAGTAAACCAACAAAAGGGACCCAGCCTCCAGCTTTAGGTAGCCAGAGGTTGACCCTGAGAGCATAGTGTAACTCAGTCAAGGAAAGAAAGGCTTATATGGTGGAAAGTGAGTGGAGGAAGCTGAGCCTTACATTAGAGGAGCCTCACTTCAGTACTCCATCTCCATACCAGCCTTTTACTTTGCCAACACACACCACAGGTAGAGATTCCCTATGGTGGAGACCCTATGATACCCTTAGGCTAAGGGATTGCTTAGTGGACCATGAGATAGGGGGTAACCATGCTAGTGCAGGTACTTCCTTATATGGCCACGTAGGCATTATAGGCTTACCTGGTCAAGGATAGCCTTATCTCCTTTCGTTTGGGGGTGGGGGGTTTGTGTAGGAAGGTGGATACCGGACTATGGTTACCCTAGATTTTTTGCCTAGTGTTTAGCTGGTTTTCGACTTAGCCTGGGGTCCTGATTAGCAGGATCCTAGGCCAACTATCTGCTCTCTGTAAAATAGACTCCATGTACCTTAGGTGCATCTCCAATTGGATACTGGATCACCTTATGAGCCCCTGTACAGTGTACTATAGGTACCCTGGGCATAGGTGCATCCAAGGCCTACCAGGGGCTGCAGCATATCTTTTGCCACCCCTGGCTGGTCATTCAAATTGACACAACTGGCTGATCACTCAGCTGGGGCAAGGTGGTGTACTCACCCCTTGCTTAGATATAGTATACCTATATTTAACCTTATATCTGAAAGAGACACGTTAGTGATAGATTCCTTACCTTAGAATATCCCCAGGCGTCAGACTGGATCTGGAAATTTTTGCGTAGCAATACCCCTGCGTGTCGGTAGGCGTCGTCTGCGGCTCCGCGTCCGTCGTCGGCGTCGTTAGCGCCGGAATGACGTCGTCGGAGTACTTAGACGCCGCCGATGCGCGCTGACGTCAGTTCTTCTTTTTTCCGCGCCAGCTAGCGCAGATCTGGAGAAGCTCTACCCCTAGTCATTTTTTGACTAAACTCTTGATCTTTTTGATCATTCTTTTTCTTTGAGTCTTCGACTCTATCGGTGCCGGTAGGGATGCCTGGGTTCAAACCCTACTCGAAGTGCGACCGACTGATGTCCGTCATGGACCCCCATGGCTGGTGCCTGAAGGCCTCGATCGCGACGACCGCACCTGCTCCGACTGCCGGGCCCTGACGTCGAAGGCTAGGCGGGAGCGGTCCCGCAAGCGGCTCGAGCTCCTGTGTCGCGTTCTAATCTAGGACCCTGATCGATACTGTGACCTTATGCCCATATTCGGCTATAAATCCATTTATTCCCTATATTGGCATAACCGTTCAAGTGCAATATTCAGAAACTCGTCTCTGGCCTCACACGAACAGACCCACATTTCAGAATAGCTTTCTCTGCCACTTCCTTTGCAACCAATTAGTGCAATGACATAGCAGAAGTTACTATCTGAGATTCCTAGATTAACACTCCGAGTTCTTCAACAAGATAAAAACTCAGCAACCTGGAAATCCCCACTTGCTGTGTTTTGATTAGTAATAGAACTCTAATGAGCACTGATAGACGATCACTTCCTAGTGACATCTTTATTGACGTCTTATGTCCAAAAACGTACGTCAAACAAGGCACCTTTCAGGTATAAATATTACCAACGTTGCCTTAAGCAAACGCTGCTGTCTCGTTGCTGTTTCGCTGATGCTGATAGCTGACTCGCTGCTGCTGAAGTAGCTGTCATGCTGATGATACCATAGCTGCTATCGCTACTGCTATCGCTGCTAACTAGCGAACGATGGTGTGGTGAACTTAGGAGCTGAACAGACGTCCCCCTGCAAGAGCCCAGCAGATGCAAGCTGCCCGCGGACGCTGCCCCTCCTCCTCCTCGACGCGCTGAGAAGAGATGCTGTCTTTCTCCTGCAGAGAAATCCAGCTCCGGCGTTTCTAGTCTACCCTTGCGGGTGACTGGGATATCGACCCCCTGAAGGAGATACCAGACCTCCATCATTCTATTCCAGAGGTATGGTGTTGACTAAACCCTTAGAGAGAATTCTTGAAGCAAACCTTGGCAAAACCAACTTAAACTAAAGCTACTTACTTACTCCCCTCCCAAGTATTAGGCTTAGGTCAGGTACACTGGGGTAGGCGTAGTTAGAAGCACCAGTTGAGTATTTTAGCCTAATGTATATATGAATGTATATATAGTTTATTCATTTTAACCATTGTGTGGCTAAGAAACCATATCAATGCTTTTACAGTATTATTTCGCAATACTCATCTTACTGTACGTACTTTTTATAATAACAAGTCTTGCAATTGTGGCAATTCATTTCTCTTGTACGAGAAGAAAGACTGTTCAATAAATGTTACCCTTTATTGACAAACGCCCGTCTCTCAATTCTCTACATATTGTGAAAGTAAACTGCACAACCACTGACTGAGTGAAATACATGTCTATTGTTTCACACGACCCTAGAGATTGACTCTTGATCTGAGGAGCAAAGTTGTCATGTTGCACGGTTGTTGGAAAACTGAATCCCTTCTTGGCTGTGCCAGGGAAGCTGATCACTTCCTATTTCAGTCAAAGGTTCCAGTGACCTCTGAGCTAGTTGGTAACAACCCCAATTAAGTTTAACATAGTCAGTGGAGGCCTGGAAGATCCGCACTTCTACGTCGATACTACTGTTTATGTTATTCCAATGCGCAGAGCCTATTGGGAAAATAGGAACTACACTACATGGCGCCCAAACGTTTGGTAAGGCGATAAACTAACGCAAGACGTTAGAGTAACTCAGTCGTGCATATTTCACACAGACCCCTTTCTCCCGTAAATACTCCAATAGACGTCTGGAGTGGGTGAAAGGTTAAAATCCGCCCGAACTCAGTAGGAAGAGATTCCTATGTAAAGCTCTGGTTTATTCAACGTTGAAGGATACAGTGTTTTCAAAATATTGTGCACCTAATCTTTGTCTCCTTGGAGACCTACTCTGCAAAGCCTGCATTTATAAAATGTCAGTAGAAAACAACGGAACTGATGCTGCAGTAGATGCGACTCAGCAGGGTCCCGATGGGACTACTGAACCGGATGCAATAATCATCCCGGTACATTTAAGAAAGTCTATAACTTTAAAACTTATAGAAAACGGACTGACACCACAAGGTGGTACAGTGATTTTCGTGATAGAGGCACACGAATATCGGCAAAGAGAGGTATTCTATTCATGGATAAACTTTCCAGCGGCAAACGCTAGAACAAAAGAGTTTCACTATTACAAAATAGAGAAACCTCCGGATGAGTACGCTCCTTTTGAGGAGACGGAAATCCCACTAAAATTCCAAGAGCACCTGCTCTGGTTTAATGGCGCCCTAAAACATAATGATCATATTACCAGGCTCGGTCCACTAGGTAGACCAGGAGCAACGTGGCCGGTTCTAGCCAGCTACACACCACATCCGGACATTGCAAAAATGTCAAAGGAAGAGCTGTTAGTACAGCTAAAAACATTAATAAAAATACATAGGCAATTAGTCCAATATGTAATGCGGACTGCAACAGTCCAACCAGCTGTTAATGTACCACAGCTGCCCCCTCATCAGGGGAACACTAATAAAATCACACCACAGAACATACAGTCATGTCTTGGTGAAACACCCAAAACGGGAACAAATTCCTTTCTGGTTAGCACAGAAAATCACTCAAATAGAGGCAGTATTTCCGGATACTACCCCTATCGAGAAACACAGAATCTTAACCATCTGCCTTCCTATGGGAATCGCACCACACGTGGAGGACTGTGACACTTGGGGTACAGTCTTTGCTTCCATTTACACAAAAACACATGGTGTTCCGTCTATGGCGGTAATACCAGATGTACTACGACCGATTCAAAATGAATACGGTCCAGAACCTGCTTTAACTCTTGGTATGAAATTACTGAAAGACTTCAAGTAGGTCTCGGCTATATTATTAGCCAATATAAAGGGAGAAGCAGCATCTGTGGCAATCCGCCAGAAGTTGAAGGAAACAGATCTAACAGATCAGCCAATAGAGCTTGCCAAAATCATAGAAAAGTGCTATGAAGAATTAGGTAGAGACAGCTTGGGTGGGAAACCAGTAAAGCCCCAACTGCCTGAAAATCCTGAAAAATAATTTATTAAAAATAATTTAAACACTCCTAAAAAGAGCTGGGATGGAAATAAACAATCCACTCCCAAGGAAAAAGTTTTCCAGTCCAGAGGAAGGTCTCCTCGACGGAGGGAAAGAACTCCGACTCGAGAACACCAGTCTCCCCAGAGGGAGCCCTCTGAGAAAAGATACAACCTTAGAAATAGGGATAATTTGAAAAAACCTGATAGATATCAAAGTATTGATACACGTCCCTCTCTATCTTTTTCGCTGAAATCAGAAAGAAGAGGACGGTCAGACCCAGGAGAGCACACCAAGTCCAAAGACAAGGAACCTGCTCAGAGTAAAAAAATCTCAAGTTCCAAAAAAGAAGGTAGCCAGTATAAGAGTAATCAACCATGCCGAGAATACTGAGGACACAGTTGAAAAACGGGGAGTGGGCACAGACAATGTTAGACAGTGCAGCAGAAATCAGTATAGCCCGCAAGATCTTGATGAGTCATCTGGAGACAGTGGACACGAATGAATACATTCAGGTTGCAACTGCCGACACCAGACTTAGCGAGCCCCATAAGATATACGAAATAACATTGCGTATAGAGGGTGATAAGACTAGGAAAATAAAGGGTCTATTTTGGGATAAACTCTCAAAAGGCTATGATATTCTGTTAGCTGAAAAAGATTGGCCCCCAGAGTTTGTCAGGGAGTGCCCTCGTGGCGAAGAAATGATTATGCCTGCCTTCTCGAATCACATTCCGATTCACAAAAAATATACTTATGCAAGGAAATGGGCAGTAGCCCAGGCACCGGCATTATATAAAAATCATGTAGGATGGGATGAGGACTCGCCTCCTCACAAAATCCAATTAAAAAGTGAACCAACTGCCCAACTGCAGTATCCCATTAAGCAAGAAGCTAAAAAACAAGTCAGGGAGATCTTAGATCAACTTGAATACCAGGGGGTAATTGAAACATGCACCTCTCAAATGAACAATCCTTTGTTTCCTGTCTCCAAGCCAGACAATTCATATCGTCTAGTTTTGGACTACAGACACCTTAATGCATGTTGCAAAACATTTGCAGTACAAAACTCGCATAGTGCTGCACTAATGAACAACATAGTTAGGAAAAAATATAAAACGACATTAGACATATCTAATGGTTTCTTTTGTCAAAACATTGCACCAGAAAGCAGATACTTGACCGCTTTCTCAGCATTTGGGTCGCAGAAAAATTTCTGTTGACTCCCACAGGGGTTCAAGAACAGCCCAGGACTATTCTCAGCTAGGGTAACAGAGTTACTACAAATATATGATGATGAGGCATTATCTTACGTAGATGATATCTATCTCACAGACGACGACTTGGATACTCACTTGAAAAGAGTGAACACCATTATACTTGGGTTCGCAGCAGAGGGTTACAAATTCAACTTTAAAAAGTCTCGAATTGCCCATCTGACAGTACTATTCTTAGGGTACGAATTATCAAGTGAAGGAAAAAGCCTAGCGGACAACTTCTTAGAGAAGTGTGCTGTACTCCAAGCTCCAAAAACACTGAAGAATTTACAATCCATACTAGGTTTTCTGAATTTCGGAAGAACATACATTCTAAATTACGCAGAGAGGGTTAAACCTCTCTACGAACTAATTAAACCTGATTTTAAACAAATCAATTGGACTCAAAAACACACAGAAATTTTGAGATCACTGCAAACAGACATGTTAGCAAAAACAAAATTAGATACACGTGACAACACACGCGATCTTGTAATCCGAGTCATCCCAGGAAGATGCGGATTCACGTACCTGACCTCTAATGAGGGTGAAAAGGTACCAATTTCAATTAAATCTCACTTGTACACACAAGTAGAAAAAACATTCAGTCACACAGAAAGAACTGTGAAAGCAGTGCAAATTGCATTAGCGAATGAATGAGAACTAGCACATGGCAAAAGGATTAATATCCTCACAGCGGAATCCGCCTTCGAGGCGCTTTTCAGCCCAGTAAACCTGCCTACAGTGTCACTGGATCCGAAATGGATACAGTGTGTAGATTCTCTAGGAGCGGAAGACGTGAAATACTATTTCGCCCCGCAATTCGAAGAACTGAATGATTTAGAATATGAAGAAGAATATCCTCTGCCAATCGAACTTCTGCCTCTCCCACATTACGCCTGTATAATCTATACAGATAGATTTGTATAGCATTTCAACGTAGAGAGCAAATCCTACGATGCAGCGTGTGCGATTATTAAAGGTCGTTGGCTGTGCAGTAAATTCAGACCGAAAGTAACAAAAACTGAATCAGTAAAGTACTGTTCGGCTCAGAGAGCTGAAATCAGATGTTTAAAGATGGCGCTTGAAAATGCAGAACGTGAATTCCCGACACTAATCGTGTGCGATTCTCATTTTTGTGTCAACTCTAAAAATAATAAACTGCAGAGTTGGATTGAAAACGATTACAAAGATGACACAGGTGCCACAATAAAGCATAAATTGCTCTGGAAACAGGTAGTTCTTTTACAGAAAGAACTACAAAAGACTCACGTGATACACGCACAGAGTCTTCAACGTGATGGCGTTCACGTTGGAGGGAATTCATTGGCTAATACAGCCACAGCGGAAGCAACTAAACCGGCTTCCATAGCCACAAAAAAGCGTGCAGAAAAATACATAGACGGGGAAACCATGCTGGCAGCAAAAACGACCGTAAAAGGCGACTGTGCAGCACTACCCGTGAACTATCCACTCAATTATGCATACGTAATTGATGCAAACTCCGTTCCTTTTGCTCGAATCCCTGGAGTGGGGGATAGGGTAATTCCAAACAGGGACCGGAGGGGCTTCCTATTACAGGAAGCACATAGGTGGTTGGGTCTGAGACACCAAACAATCAGGGACTCTCTGAGAGAATTGGAATCAGAGTACTGGTGGCTGGAAATGAGTGAAGGCATTCATGAGTTTGCAAAAACTGTGAAGACTGCAACAGAGATCGCAGTGGAGAACCGGCCAGTGTAGTGTCAGAAGCCCTAATAGAAAGCATTAGGCAATCTAGCCGCGCTATCAAAAAAGAGAAACTCGTCCCATTGTACATCGTTAAGGCTAAACACACTTAAAAAATGTGGCCTCCAGAGCTCGGCTGACCCCAGAACGGTTATAAGAAAGATCTGCGAGTCTTTATCGGCACATACGCAATTACCACGTTCCATTCTGACCAGGGTCCTGCTTTCAGCTCTCGAGCTTATAAGGAGGCCATGGCCAGCATGGGAATTGGGTTGCGGTATTCTTGTCCGTCGCACCCCGAAGGGAATAGTGTGGTAGAAAGAAAAAACCGAGACATAAAGCGATCTATAACAGCGAAGGTATTAGGTTCAGGCGCTGGGTGGGTCAAACATCTAATAAGTGTCCAAACCAGTCTTAACAATTTGTCAAGAATTTCTCTAAAAGGTTTCAGCCCATACGAACTATTGTTCGGAATTAGAATGAGAATTCAGGACTTAGATAGTCAGGTATCAGTGGTACAAGATAATAAAACAGACTTTGACATCAAAGATCGTTTGGCTGTTTTACAGGAACTGAATGAAACAAGAAAATCCTTAAGCAACATAAAGTTAAAGCAACAGCCATCTACCACTGACTAGGCACCACAAGCAACAGCCCCAGCAAGGCCTGTCTGGATTCCAAAGATTGGGGATCTAGTCAGAGAAAAAATCGCGGTGAAGAAGGAATTTGGGCCTTCTTACAGAAAAGCAGTACCTGTCTTGGCAGTCACCGGAACAAGATCAGTAGTACTACTGCCCCTTGCTGGTAAAAAGGAGAACAGAGTTGTATCTATCGACCTGGTAAAACCACAAGCATGTGGCCTATAATCAACAGTAGGCCCAGTGGACTCCCAAGAAACAACAGAATACCCAAACTTGCAACAATCCAAGAGGTTCAAACTGAAAGACTAATCACATTCGATAAGCCTGCAGTGCACAGAGAGGGGCTACGCAATAATGCCATGGAACTCGTGCCTCTTGAATCACAGATTGAAACAGTTCGTCAAGAAACACCAGTCTACAATTAAGTGGCATCAGAATGTGCTACCGAAAGACAGATTGAAAGAACAATCCCAACAATTGACAGAACTGCCTCTGGTTATTTCATCGACTTCGACAACTTTTCCGAGGATTAAAGTAACCCCGAAGTGATGCCAGAAATAAAAAAGACTTTTAAAGAAAAAGCAACAGAACTCTTTCAACAAATCAAAGAAGTATATCTGGATGCCCCATTGATTGAGCATTGGATTATCTCAGGGGTATTTATACTCCTACTATGCCTAATTTTAGTTTTAATTTTAGGAAGGTTTATTACAATTGAATGGACACAGCAAGTCAGAACATCAACTTAGTCCTCAAACCACACAGATCATCCCACGTGAAGAAAAGAGAACTGTCAACAGTAAATGTCACAGCCATTCCAATACCCGGTGGGGTAGTATGGGAGAAAACTGACTATCAGATCTATGGTCCGGTCGAAATCCTGAAGTATCCTCATCAACTGAAGGTTTCCTTAAGTGACTTTGTAAAACCTAGTACATTCTCTGATGATTGGGACTTTAACAGTATTAATGACATGATGTCTGATTTAGTAATGTCAGCTAGATTCACAGAACATTATTATTTACAAGGTTCGTCTAGTTATGAACAGTTGTTCTGTTATACACATTATGGCGATCATTATTTGCATAAATCTGCACAGCCTAGAAATGTTTTTAAGTATAATCAATGGGAACATTGTGCTACACCACCTAAAAGCAGTTCTAAAACATTCTTTGAGAAATTCAAATACTTCTCAGGGTTTAACACCAGTGATGCAGAAACGTTTTATTACAAACTGTTAGATAAAACAGGAATGAAAACAATGCTGACAAACACTAAATTAATATATTCAGAAGCATTTTATGAAAAAATGATGACATTTGGTTTTGATTATTGGAAAAATAACATTGAAACAAAAACCATTTGGGGTACAAAAGATTGGCAGGTACAAGGCCTAGAAGCATTATTCAGAACCTGCATGATACCAGAACAAATGATGTTTTTAAATGACACAATTCACCAAACATCTTGTCTTGGCCTAGCTAAGATCAAAGACCTTAACAAACCGTCTATTCCAAAGCCAATACCTGATAATGCAACAACAGATATTGAGATAGACGTAACTAAAATTTTACATTTTAACAGAACACATCCTGATTGGAAAAAGTGGTTAATCTGGCCTACTGACACAAACAACTGTCAAGATAGATTCCTGAATAAAACACAGGGGTTAAAAATGACCAGACAAGACCCTAGATACTCCCAGAGACAACATCCAGGGATAGTAACAACATACAGTGTAGGGAAACTCTGCCTCGAATGGCTAGGATCATCCACACTGGCTGAAATTAAGCAACACTTGTCTTTACTTAAAGATGGTGCTGATTTGCGCGATTTTATTATGGGACCACGCAAACAGCGTCAAAAGCGTTTCATAGCGACCAGTATCTATGCTGCGCACAACGAGGCTTGGAAAGTCACACAAATTGAAACAGCAGAAAAAATACGAGAAATTGATCGTATTAATTTGGAAAAATCACTTTCTGTAGTGGACAATGGGTTAATGACTCTGTCCTCCAGAATATATTCGTTGGACAATATTGGATCTTCTGCCTTTGACATAATAGACAGAGACTTGCTAATGTTACAGCATGGCCAATCTCAATTACGTTCTATTGTACAATTAGGCTGGACGCTGCAAAATCTTCGTTCAGGCTATGTGCCTTGGCGTTTAATCAACACAACGTCATTGTTTTCCATTTTTAACCTTACTGATCAACAAATCAGCTTGGCACAGAAAGGAGCAGACTATACAATCCTGAGCATCGAAAAACTTGGAAGATTACCATTGACAATGTCAAAGTCCTGTCATTGAATGGATAATACACGGAATTATCACTGTTCCGATAACTTTCCGATTTAAAAAGTGCCTTGAATACATACCTACTGGCCAGTATGAACGATTGGGTAAAGGATATGTTAAATCAGCATGGAAATTACCATACACACATTCATGCTATAGTGACAGCGACAAAAATGTATTTCTTAGTGGTGAAAACTGTTAACGGTCACTAAGCGGTATACTTTTGTGTCAGGGTATTAATTTACACGGAGCCTGTGAAGGTAATTCTAACAACCTTTCATGCCACCAGCTTGTCAAACCTGCAACTCAGATAGAGCCCTTCTTTATGCAACTCGCAAATGGGAGTTACATTCTAAGAACGGATCACAGATGTTGTGGCCTTGTTCCAGGGAAAAGTTATCTCGTAAGCGTAACTTCCATGGTCAAATGCTGTATGCAAGCATTGTTCCCGAGCGGGCCTGGAGACATAGAGACTCCCATCTGGCCTCGTCTGAATCTCTATTTTATACGAATTGATACTTTAAGCAAAATGAAGTCTGTGCTTTTGCAGACAACAGTGCCTATAACGTCATCAAAAGAGACGTATGATCTCCTAGTTGCAAGGACAGCTACGGAGGTTCATGACCTTTTATCAACATATTGCCCCGTGCATTTCGTAGAAATGTTGAGCCAACTCCTTAACATGTCTAGTGCCACAGGCATCCCAGGGATATTTAAGACTATTTTTACGGGGCTGCTAACACCATTTCATTTCACAATTTGCGATTTTGCTCTCCCCTGAGGCGGAAGCCGGGGGAATCTTTCTTTACCTTGCAGAACTACCTTTATTACACACCCTCGCTAATTTTTCAGGAAATATTTTAAAAATTGTAACATATTTTAAAAAGGCGCTATCTTAACTTTACAATACCTCGTGGGTGTGAGTAATTCACCAGAGGTCGCCGTTCAGCTGCCAGGCAGAGCGCGCTGCTAGAAGGCGCCCTGACCTCACCTGACCCTCCCGAGGCGCCATCTTGGTGAGGGAAGGTCAGCGCTGTAGTCGATAGAACCCTCCCGCCCTCCCAGGATACTTAAGGAAGGACCGGGTTGGGAAGGTAATTTGCGATTTTGCTCTTCCCTGAGGCGGAAGCCGGGGGAATCTTTCTTTACCTTGCAGAACTACCTTTATTACACACCCTCGCTAATTTTTCAGGAAATATTTTAAAAATTGTAACATATTTTAAAAAGGCGCTATCTTAACTTTACAATACCTCGTGGGTGTGAGTAATTCACCAGAGGTCGCCGTTCAGCTGCCAGGCAGAGCGCGCTGCTAGAAGGCGCCCTGACCTCACCTGACCCTCCCGAGGCGCCATCTTGGTGAGGGAAGGTCAGCGCTGTAGTCGATAGAACCCTCCCGCCCTCCCAGGATACTTAAGGAAGGACCGGGTTGGGAAGGTAATTTGCGATTTTGCTCTCCCCTGAGGCGGAAGCCGGGGGAATCTTTCTTTACCTTGCAGAACTACCTTTATTACACACCCTCGCTAATTTTTCAGGAAATATTTTAAAAATTGTAACATATTTTAAAAAGGCGCTATCTTAACTTTACAATACCTCGTGGGTGTGAGTAATTCACCAGAGGTCGCCGTTCAGCTGCCAGGCAGAGCGCGCTGCTAGAAGGCGCCCTGACCTCACCTGACCCTCCCGAGGCACCATCTTGGTGAGGGAAGGTCAGCGCTGTAGTCGATAGAACCCTCCCGCCCTCCCAGGATACTTAAGGAAGGACCGGGTTGGGAAGGTAATTTGCGATTTTGCTCTCCCCTGAGGCGGAAGCCGGGGAAATCTTTCTTTACCTTGCAGAACTACCTTTATTACACACCCTCGCTAATTTTTCAGGAAATATTTTAAAAATTGTAACATATTTTAAAAAGGCGCTATCTTAACTTTACAATACCTCGTGGGTGTGAGTAATTCACCAGAGGTCGCCGTTCAGCTGCCAGGCAGAGCGCGCTGCTAGAAGGCGCCCTGACCTCACCTGACCCTCCCGAGGCGCCATCTTGGTGAGGGAAGGTCAGCGCTGTAGTCGATAGAACCCTCCCACCCTCCTCCGCCCAATAATGAATAAAAACATAGCACCATCCCGGCCGCGCAGCGGGCGGGCGCAGCGGGCGCGCCGACGGCGCGCCGAAGGCGCGCCTAAGGCAAGCCCGTCTGCGCCGGTCCGCGCCGGGACCGGGCCGAGGGCCACGACCCCTGGCCCGATTCTGACAGGTGCAAGCTTGGTCTATTCCAAGGACGTTCTCCTTAACCTTAGAACACTAAGGAACTATGACTGTGCCATATTTAACCTTGGCAAAATGCAGACAGAAACCCAACTGTGTTGCCCTCACTGCCTTTTTACAACCCTGCCGCAAGGGATAAAGAATCCCTCAAAGCGAATAGCAACATCTTCCTTAGCCCTTATTAACGCACGGTCTCTATGCAAACATAGCCAAGAAATTGCTGACTTAATCACAGACTCTAAGCTAGATATACTCTTCATCACGGAGACATGGACAGATGAATCTTCTGGCCCGGACCTGGTCGCTGCTACTCCTATAGGCTATAAAGCACATAGACAAGACAGATCACAACAGAACGACAAACCTAGACAGAGAGGCGGAGGGATCGCCATTATAGCTAGAGAAAACATGGAGGTAACAGTGACTCAAATACAAGATACCTCGTGCGAGACCATGATGTTTTCTATTAAACTTAGCCAACAATTTAACTTTAAAGGGCTTCTCATATACAGGCCCCCAGGAGCTAGAACGGACTTTTTAACAAGTATCAGTACACAGTTGGAATCTCTAGCTTTAGAAGAATCGATCACAGTACTAGGTGATCTGAATTTTCACCTAGACGATAACAACAACAAAGACACTCAAGCTCTCATTGCTGATATGGAAGTCTTGGGGTTACATCAACTGGTTACCTCCCCCACACACCAAGCGGGACATATTTTGGACGCCATCTTCTCAAGTGCCCAAGGGCTTCAAGTGAATGACATTCGCCCACTACCTTGGACAGACCACTATGCAGTTTTTTTGCACATTGGCTATGAACAAAACACCGATCACTGACATCCCCCCTCGCCAGCCTACAACCTTTAAAGCCTGGCACAACGTTAATCAACAGGATCTAAAAACCTATCTGGATGATTCTCGCCCATCAATCTCCACCAATCCCAACCTGGCTATACAACAACTCAATGACTGGTTGGGGCATGCCATGAACTCATTAGCCCCCACTAAGAAAATATCCACAAATAGGATTACCCCCACCGCACCATGGTACTCGGACGAACTAAAAACACAAAAATTACAGAACAGATATTGGGAAAGACAATGGAGAAAATCCTATGATCCTACAAGCAAAATTAAATATAAGGAGGCTCTGGCAACATACAAAGCCATGATCACAAAGGCTAAAAAAGAGTACTATATGCTTCAAATTGAGCAGGCGAAGAACTCGAGCAAAAAATTGTATGATATAACTAAAGTGCTCTCGGGTAATACTCCAGACTTGACCCCACCCCAAACCCAAGACATGTGTGACGCCATAGCCGACTTCTTTTTTAAGAAGGTGGATGATATTTATCAACCATTTCTGGCAAATATCCCACACTCGAACGAAACCGATATTACTCAGGAAAACTTAACACCAATAGAGACTCCATCTCTTTCAGAGTTTCAACCACTGACAGAAGACCAAGTACTACAAATTGTATCGACAATCAAAGCAGGATCTAAGCTAGATCCTTGCCCACTATCGGCTCTTTTACCGGTGATGGAGTCAATCATACCAGTCCTGACACAAGTTTGTAACTCCATCCTGCTTTCTGGGACATATCCCCTTAGTCTAAAAACCACACTGCTCAAACCTCTGCTGAAAAAACCAGGAGCTGACAAGTCAGAACTAAAAAATTACCGACCCATTGCAAGTCTTCCATTCATAACCAAAGTGGTGGAAAAGGCCATGAACCAACAATTAACTGAGTATATAGAAACCCACAAGAAGCTAGATGATACTCAGTATGGATTTAGGAAATACCATGGGACTGAAACTGCCCTTATTAAAGCAACCGAAGACATACGAACAATAAGAGACCAAGGCGGAACAGCGGTGTTGGTACTGCTGGATCTCTCAGCAGCATTCGACACGGTCGACCATGGTACTCTGGTCAGCCGTGTTGGAAAAATAGGCATCTCCTCCACGGCAAGATCTCTCCTCGCCTCCTTTCTCTCGGAGAGAACGCAGGCTGTCTCTTTGGGCCCCTATCAATCTTCCAAATCGTCACAACCGTGTGGGGTACCTCAAGGCTCATCCCTGAGTCCGACACTCTTTAACATATATGTGTCGGACCTGGCCAATGTCATCAAGGCACACGGGATGAGCCTTACCTCCTACGCGGACGACACACAATTAGTGTTGGCTATAAGGGGTGATGGCGAGGAAGTAGCTAAAACATTCCAGAGGGGACTGACAGAACTGGGAGACTGGATGGCAGCAAATTGCCTAAAACTAAACTCGGATAAAACCGAAGTTATGATCTTTGGGCAACTCTCACCAGAATGGCCTACCTCGTGGTGGCCCCAAACCTTTGGCGCCCCCCCTAATCCAGTGACCAAAGTAAGGAACTTAGGAATAATTTTTGACAATCATCTGAATTTTATGGACCATGCCAGCAGAGTGGCATCAGTTGCCCACCATAAACTGCGCATGATCCGAAAGATAAGTCCCTATCTTCCTACTACTGCCATCAAAACTCTGGTGAGCTCATTAGTTCTGACATCCTTAGACTATTGCAATGGGCTCTTTATTAACGCCCAAGCAAGAGTCTTAAAAAAACTGCAGACTATACAGAACGCAGCAGCACGTCTCATTCTGGGAATTCCAAAATTTGCTCCTTTATCCAATGCCATTCCCAAACTACACTGGTTGACGATTCAGAACAGAGCCAGATTCAAATCCCAATGCATTGTATACAAAGTCCTAAACAAACAGGGTCCACAGTTCCTCAAAGACCACCTACGACCGTACCAACCCACACGCCAACTGCGCTCTACCAACAGTAACCAACTTATGGTACCTCGAACCAAAACTGTGATGTGGGGAGACCGACGGTTTGTAGTGGCGGCTTCTAAACTTTGGAATACCTTACCCCAGGACATTAGGGCATGTCCTACGCTACTCCAATTTCGCAAGAAATTAAAAACTTGGCTGTTCAATAAATAAACTCTACATGACTCTAGGTATAGAATAATCATCAGAGCAAGGCAGTTTCAACCAGCCGGCAAATTATTTAGCGCCAAGACACCCCAGGGTATATGCTGCGCTTTACAAATGCCAATAAATAAATAAATAAATAAATAAAATAAATAAATTTCAAGCAATTCTGGGAATCGTTCCAAATTTTGTCCACTCTGTTTTTGGCGGCATACCCCTATTTTTGGGACTTGTAGCAGGGATTTTATTTTTGACCCTCCTGCTTCGTTATGGCAAGCCACAGCTCAGACATGACTCCTATGGGAATGGAAGAGACAATCCTAGCAATCCGCTACCGGGACAGAATAACTAGAGTCCTTGGATTGGCCAGGCTGAGAGATCTAAACATGACCTGGTTCCTTTCATTCAGACCGATATGGCAAAATTGCATCTTACCTGTACTACGATGTATGCTATGCGGAGATGAGTGCGTGTTGGACATCTGTCTTTCACTTCCATCAGCAGTACCAATGGATGTCGATACTTTCCTAAGTCCGATAACGGCTCACGCATTGTGTTGTCCCCAGCGGCTACCAATCCTGATGACGGCATTCGTTGAGACTCCTGTGCTACGACTAGGTGGTAACAGTGGAGCGAGTGACAAAAGCAACATCACCCAGGTACGACCTTCTGTGAGCATTGCTGATCCCGACTTTGATGACGGCAATCATTCTCACACCTGCCAAGTTACAGCACTATCGAATTTGGTCGAACTGTCACCTGATTTTGTAGACCAATTCTTTGAGAGCCTGTCTGATATGATGTTCTCACCCGAACAGAAACAATAACTTTAGAGAAGCATTCCGACACACAGCGTTCCCATGAACTCTGAATTCGGCCTTCCGTTTTGAACAACAAAAACGGCTAAAAGCGTTGGAACTCTAATTTCCCCGTTCAAGTAATAATTCTTTTGAATTGAACACTTTTTAATATTCACCCTTTTTGGCACGAAAAAATTCTTTCCTTAAAGTAAAACTATTCATAGAGAATAGAAGCTTCAACTTCTATTTCTAAACACATCTAGAGACATAATAACTTTACACCAGCCTCTAGCACATTTTATTGCAATGCATTTATATGTGATGAAATTATCTCGCCCTTCTTCTGTTTAAGAGATATTTCATGTGTAATTCTTTTTGCATAATCTTTCATTGATTTCATATGCTATAATTTTTGAATGATTTCTATGCTTCTAAATCGTACAGTACCTAAATTTTCATGTATTACAAATACGCCTATTTCAAATGCATATATGTATTTTGGGGTGGGCAATGTTACACATGCATCTTATTGCTCTAGTTTTAGTAATTTGATGGACATGAATTTGTGGAGTGGGTGTCGCGTTCTAATCTAGGACCCTGATCGATACTGTGACCTTACGCCCCTATTCGGCTATAAATCCATTTATTCCCTATATTGGCATAACCGTTCAAGTGCAATATTCAGAAACTCGTCTCTGGCCTCACACGAACAGAGCCACATTCAGAATAGCTTTCTCTGCCACTTCCTTTGCAACCAATTAGTGCAATGACATAGCAGAAGTTACTATCTGAGATTCCTAGATTAACACTCCGAGTTCTTCAACAAGATAAAAACTCAGCAACCTGGAAATCCCCGCTTGCTGTGTTTTGATTAGTAATAGAACTCTAATGAGCACTGATAGACGATCACTTCCTAGTGACATCTTTATTGACGTCTTATGTCCAAAAACTTACGTCACACAAGGCACCTTTCAGGTATAAATATTACCAACGTTGCCTTAAGCAAACGCTGCTGTCTCGTTGCTGTTTCGCTGATGCTGATAGCTGACTCGCTGCTGCTGAAGTAGCTGTCATACTGATGATACCATAGCTGCTATCGCTACTGCTATCGCTGCTAACTAGCGAATGATGGTGTGGTGAACTTAGGAGCTGAACAGACGTCCCCCTGCAAGAGCCCAGCAGATGCAAGCTGCCCGCGGACGCTGCCCCTCCTCCTCCTCGACGCGCTGAGAAGAGACGCTGTCTTTCTCCTGCAGAGAAATCATGCTCCGTCGTTTCTAGTCTACCCTTGCGGGTGACTGGGATATCGACCCCCTGAAGGAGATACCAAACCTCCATCATTCTATTCCAGAGGTATGGTGTTGACTAAACCCTTAGAGAGAATTCTTAAAGCAAACCTTGGCAAAACCAACTTAAACTAAAGCTACTTACTTACTCCCCTCCCAAGTATTAGGCTTAGGTCAGGTACACTGGAGTAGGCGTAGTTAGAAGCACCAGTTGAGTATTTTAGCCTAATGTATATATGAATGTATATATATTTTATTCATTTTAACCATTGTGTGGCTAAAACTAGATCAATGCTTTTACAGTATTATTTCGCAATACTCATCTTACTGTACGTACTTTTTATAATAACAAGTCTTGCAATTGTGGCAATTCATTTCTCTTGTACGAGAAGAAAGACTGTTCAATAAATGTTACCCTTTATTGACAAATGCCCGTCTCTCTATTCTCTACATATTGTGAAAGTAAACTGCACAACCACTGACTGAGTAAAATAACTGTCTATTGTTTCACACGACCCTAGAGATTGACTCTTGATCTGAGGAGCAAAGTTGTCATATTGCACGGTTGTTGGAAAACTGAATCCCTTCTTGGCTGTGCCAGGGAAGCTGATCACTTCCTATTTCAGTCAAGAAAGTTTCCAGTGACCTCTGAGCTAGTTGGTAACAACCCCAATTAAGTTTAACATAGTCAGTGGAGGCCTGGAAGATCCGCACTTCTACGTCGATACTACTGTTTGTTATTCCAATGCGCAGGGCCTATTGGGAAAATAGGAACTACACTACACCGGCAGTCGGCCCCGCGCCACTCCAGGTCCCGGTCCCACGGGAGGTCGAGGGACAGGTCGCGAGGTCGGAGTCATCGCAGCTCCTGGAGTGGACACCGGTCGTCGGGCTCCAAGTCCTCAGGTAAGAGGCTTGAGAGGTCGGAGAGACGTCATCGTTCCTCCGACCCACCCCGACGCTCGCACAATGCGGCCGGGGGCTCGGGCGACACCGCCCACGCGGCTCCGCGGGAGTCGCAAGCATCGGCGCCTGCCCCACACCTTCGGGTCCCTGGGCACGGCACGTCGCGACGCCGCAGGAGATCGAGCGGTACCTCATGGCCATGAGGTCCCTCCCTCCTCAGTCTGGTTCTGTGGCGCCTTCGGGCCCAATGGTCCCGACTGGAGGCCCTAGCGGGTCGGGTGCTTCGGCCCCGACGCCGCCGGGTGCTTCGGCCCGACGCCGCCGGCGACTTTGGTCCCAGCGCCGCAGGACCTCACTGGATCCGCTTCCGGATCCGGGTCGTCGCCGGTCGACCTCACCGGCGCCGGCCCCGGCCCCATGGGTGTCGCCCCCGGCGCCCGCTGTGGATGCCATCCCCAATGTTTCCTACGGTCTGACTCTGGCGCCGGAATGGCGCGCCTGGGCGCCGCTTCCGACTGCCTATGGAGATTTTTATTTCCACGAGGAGGCCCCGTCTACTAATCCTGTTTTACAGGTAACGGGTGACGAGGAGGATTGGGAGGGGTCTGAGGACCCTCTGGCACTCGAGTGCCAGTCTCAACAGGACTGGACATATGAGCTTGGGGAGGCCAGTGGTCTTGACACATCGCCAGACACTGGATTTACCTCCTCTCTGACTGTGGCTTCGGAGGAGGGGGTCTACATATAGTGTAGTGTTGACGAAGGCAGCCAAGGCCTTACACCTTGAGCTCCCCGTCGCGGCCGCGAGGACTAACCTCCTCACTGAGGTCCTCAAACCGCAGTCAAGCTCCAGCGAGCCTCTGCTGCCGTTCAATGAGGCCGACGCTGTCATCACACCCCACCTGCGGGACATCATCAACACCTCCTTCGACACCGCTACCTTCCCGGAGAGCTGGAAGCACGCCGAACTCAGCGCCCTACTCAAGAAGCCATCGGCCGACCCCCACCGACCTCAAGAACTACCGCCCCATCTCGCTGCTCCCGTTTCCTGCAAAAGTCATCGAGAAGACAGTCCACAAGCAGCTGTCCGCCTTCCTCGAGATGAACGGATCCCTCGCAGTCTGGCTTCCGGGCCAACCACAGCACCGAGACCGCCCTGATCGCAGCCACCGATGACATCCGAGCGCTGCTCGACAACGGATAAACAGCGGCCCTCATCCTCCTCGACCTCTCCGCGGCCTTCGACACTGTCTGCCACCATACCCTAGTACAACGCCTCAGCAACGTCGGAGTCCAGGAGAAGGCACTGGAGTGGATCATCTCCTTCCTCGCCGGAAGGACACAGAGTCCGCCTCCCGCCGTTCAGATCTGAAGCCACCGAAGTCATCTGCGGCGTTCCTCAAGGCTCCTCGCTCAGTCCAACCCTCTTCAACGTCTACATGAGCCCCCTCGCAGACATCGCACGCCAGCACAACCTCAACATCATCTCCTACGCCGACGACACCCAGCTGATCCTCTCCCTCACCAACGACCCCGCCACCGCCAGAGCCAATCTTCACGAAGGGATGAAAGAGGTAGCCGAATGGATGAAGAACAGCCGCCTGAAACTGAACTCGGACAAGACGGAAGTCCTCATCCTGGGATCCTCACCCGCCGCTTGGGACGACTCCTGGTGGCCCCCCGCCCTAGGCAGCGCACCCAAACCAACAGACCACGCACGCAACCTAGGCTTCATCCTGGACTCCTCCCTCTCCATGACCAGACAAGTCAACGCCGTCTCCTCGTCGTGCTTCAACATCCTGCGCATGCTACGTAAGATCTTCCGGTGGATCCCCACCGAGACCAGGAAGACGGTCACCCAGGCCCTCGTCACCAGCCGTCTGGACTACGGCAACTCCCTCTACGCCGGAACCACCGCCAAACTCCAGAAGAGACTCCAGCGGATCCAGAACGCCTCAGCACGACTCATCCTGGACATCCCCCGTCGCAGCCACATTTCCGGACACCTGAGAGACCTGCACTGGCTCCCGGTCAACAAGAGAATCACCTTACGTCTCCTCACCCACGCACACAAAGCCCTACACAACCATGGCCCCGGATACCTCAACAGCCGCCTCAACTTCTACGCTCCCAAAAGCCAGCTTCGATCGACCAGCCACGCCCTCGCCGCCGTCCCCCGCATCCGAAGAGCCACCACAGGGGGATGGTCCTTCTCCTACCTCGCCGCCAAGACATGGAACTCCCTCCCCACCCACCTCCGCCTGAACCAGGACCACCTCGCCTTCAGGAAGCAACTCAAGACCTGGCTGTTCGAGCAGTAGTGGAACCCCCTCCCCAGCGCCTTGAGACCCTCTGGGTGAGTAGTGCGCTATATAAATGCTATGATTGATTGATTGATTGATTGATTGAATGAGACCTTATGTGACGTTCTTGTGGGCACTTGGTCCAAGCCCGCCACAGGCCCGCCTGTGGATAGGAACGTGGCCAGACGCTACCGGCCCCGGGCAACCCATGCCTTTTGTCCACCCATCCCACCCCCGAGAGCCTGGTCATCCAGGCCTCCAATTGCCAGACCGCATTCCCGTCGGCCCCGCCCAACCGGGAATCCAAGAGTACGAACAGTTTGGGAAGAAGGTGTTCTCGTCTGTGGGTGTACTTGTATAGCGCACTGTGACTCCAAGGAGTATCCTGGCGCTGAAGACCGCTGGGGAACCCGTCCTGGTTTTCCCTGTGAGATGGTCCCTTTCCAGGTATCTCCAAGGTGAAACCAGGCATCCCCGGCGTCTGTGGGGGGCCGTTGTAGAGATGAGGCAAGCTTCATGCCCAGAGTTGCCGAGTGTCTTCCTTGGTTAGAGTAGGCACCGAGGCGAGAATTATCGAGTCCGTTTGACCCTGGTCCATGACCCTGCCGTGTCGGGGATTGAACCCTGGTCCCGGGCCGTTCTCTGCTTACGGGTCTGCCGCCTCTAACCAGTGAGCCACACCACTCTGTAAGCTTAGGGCTGCGGTCTGTAAATACCGCCTGTCTCTTGGGCCGCTACACCCACACTCTGTGGGACACTGTTGCGGATGTCCTGCCACAATGCCCGGAGGAGGTCCGGGCTAAACTCGCCTAAACCCTTGCGGAGGGCCGAGATGCAGCACGTTATTCCATCCGTGTGGGCTGAATACAACGGACTTACTGGGCAGGGCAATGGCAACGACGGTGGCGGTTCGACGCCACGCTTGGTTGAGGTCCGCCAACTTCTCGGCCGATGTCCAGGCCACCCTTCTGGACATGCAGTTCGATGGCCGTCGCATCTTCGGCGAGAAGGCAGACCATGCGCTGGAACGTTTTAAGGACTCCAGGGCTACGGCCAAGTCCTTGGGCCTCACGGCCCCACGCCAGCACACGGGTGCCTTTCGCTCCTTTCTTGGCCACAGAAGGGGCGCCCCCACACGTGCTGCCAGCCATGTGCCGCAAAATTTTCAACAGCGCGGTGGCGGCCGTGGAAACCGCCGTGGCGGCGGCCGGGGACAACGGCGAGGCCAGTCCACACCTCCCTCCACAGCACCCGCCTCAAAACCTTCCTAGTCCGAGTTTTCAGGCCCATGTGACACCTGTGGGATGCAGGGTTTGCCATCACCTCTCCCACTGGCGCACTATCACGTTGGACAGGTGGGTGCTGCAGATCGTCCGAAGGGGCTACTCCCTCACCTTCGAGGCTACCCCTCCATCCATGCCACCGCAATGCCACCGCGTGTCGGGGGATCACTTGCAACTTCTGCAAGAGGAAGTCACGGCCCTCTTGGCCTAGGGGCCATCGAGCGTGTTCCTGGGCCAGAAGTAGGGTGTGGATGTTACTCCCACTACTTTCTGGTACCCAAGAAGGGCAAAGGGGGCCTACGCCCTTCTTGGACCTGCGGAACTTCAACGGCTTCCTCCGGAAGGAGAAGTTCAAGATGCTGACTTTGGCTCAGGTCCTAGCTGCCCTGGACCCGGAAGACTGGCTGGTAGTGTTGGACTTGCAGGGCGCTTATTTCCACATCCCCGTCCTGCCGGCCCACCGGCGTTATCTGCGGTTCACGGTAGGCCAAGAGCACTTTCAGTTTACCGTGCTCCCCTTCGGCCTTACCAGTGCCCCACGGGTGTTCACGAAGGTGATGGCGGTGGTCACAGCTCATCTGCGCAGGTTAGGGGTGTCAGTCGTCCCCTACCTAGACTGGTTCTTGAAGGCGGGCTCGCCCCAGACAGTCGTCGGTCACTTCCGGACTACGACCGACCTCCTGCATTTGCTGGGGTTCTCCATCAATGTGCCGAAGTCGCACCTGTGTCCCTCTCAGAAGCTCCTCTTCATCGGAGCGGTTCTCGACTCGGCGCAGTTTCGGGTTTAGCCTCCCGAACAGCGGGTTCGGGATATACAGGCTCTGATTTTCATCTTTCAGCCGTTATCCCGAGTCTCGGTCAGGTTGACGCTGCGGCTTCTGGGGCTGATGGCCTCCTGCATCCTTCTGGTGCATCACCCCAGGTGGCGGAAGCGGGTTCTGCAGTGGGACCTGAAGTTTCAGTGGGCCCAGCATCAGGGCAACCTGTCCGATCATGTCTTGATCTTGAGGGCACTGCGAGACAACTGCAGTGGTGGCTCATGGACCGCGACTGGGTCAGTGGCAGATCCCTCTCCCTACCCCCCCCCCCACCCCCCCGGAGCACGTGGTTGTGACGGACGCGTCCCTCCAGGGCTGGGGAGGCCACATGGGAGAGGCAGAGATCAGAGGCCTCTGGTCTCCGGCGGAGTCCCGGCTCCATATCAACCTTTTGGAGCTGCGGGCGATTCGACTAGCACTGAAGGCATTCCTCCCCTCTGTCCGGCAGAGTGTAGTGCAGGTGTTCACGGACAACATCACCGCCATGTGGTACTGCAACAAACAAGGCGTGGTGGGGTCGTGGACCCTATGCCAGGAGGCTCAGCGCCTCTGGCAGTGGCTGGAACATCAGGGCGTGACCCTGGTGGTTCAACACCTGGCAGGCTCTGTGAATGCCAGGGCGGACAAACTCAGCCGTCGGTGCATGATGGATCACGAATGGCGTCTGAACCCGGACGTGGCGCAAGGCCTCTTTCAGCAATTGGGAGAGCCTTGGTTAGATCTATTCGCCACAGAAGAGAACGCGCAATGTCATCAGTTCTGCGCGTTGGAATTTCCAAGGCGGCACTCGCTCAGCGACGCTTTTCGTCGCGAGTGGAGTTGCGGTCTGTTGGACGTCTTTCCACCTATACCACTTCTGCCCAGAGTGCTGAAGATCAGGCGCGACCGGGCCCAGGTTATCCTGGTGGCTCCGGACTGGGCACGAAGATACTGGTATCCCGAGCTACTCAGCATGTCAGTCGATCCCCCGATTCGTCTGCCTCTTCGGGAGGACCTTCTGTCGCAGCAGCAGGGGACGGTCCTGCACCCGAGCCTGTCCAGTCTCCACCTACAAGCTTGGAGAGTGAGCGGCGGCAGTTGAGGCCATTTGACTTGCCTCCCGAAGTCTGTGATATCATTCTGGCAGCCAGGCGTCCCTCCACAAAGTCTGTATACGCCTGCTGGTGGAACAGATTTGTGGCATGGTGCACAGCAAAGGCTGTGGACCCTCTCTCTGCACCCCTTTCTGAAGTTCTACTCTTCCTTCTTTCCCTTGCCCAGCAGGGCTCTGCTCTGGGCACTCTTAAGGGGTACCTTTCTGCTCTTTCCGCCTTCTTACGGCTACCTGATCAGCCTTCCTTATTCAAGTCCCCCATTGTAAATAGATTTCTGAAGGGCATCACAGACATGTTCCCTTCGTGATGCCCTAGTGGGACTTGTGTGTGTGTGTGTGTGTGTGTGTGTGTGTAGGCATTTATATAGCGCACTGCTACCCGTAGGCGTCCTGGCGCTTCGACCGCCGCGAAACCCTTCCTGGCTTCCCTGAGAGATGGTCCCTTAATGGGTATCTCCAGGGTGAGACCAGGCATCCCCGGCGGTCTGGGGGGCCGTTAGTGAAGATGAGGCAAGCTAATGCCCAGAGTTGCCGAGTGTAATCGCTGATCAGAGTGGGCACCGAGGCGAGAGAATTATCGAGTCCGCTGACCCTGGTCCAGAAACCTGCCGCGCCAGGAATCGAACCCTGGTCCCGGGCCGTCCTCTGCTCTCGGGTCTGCCGCCTCTAACCAGTGAGCCACACTACTTGACTTGAATCTTGTACTCACTTATCTAATGTGTGCTCCCTTTGAGCCGCTCCATAACTGTCCTCTCCGTCTTCTTACCCTGAAGACTGCTTTCCTGGTTGCCATCACCTCTGCCAGGAGAGTGAGTGAGCTCCGGGCTTTTTCTTCTACTCCACCTTTCCTCTCTGTTCATCCGGACAAGGTTGTGTTACGGACAAGACCTTCCTTTCTGCCCAAGGTTGTCACGGCCTTCCACATCGGGCAGTCCATTACCTTGCCCACCTTCTTTCCACCTCCGCATCCCTCGAAAGAGGAAGAGAGGCTCCACCGTCTGGACCCAAAACGTGCGCTCTCTTATTACCTAGATCGCACACGCCAGTTCCGGGTGGATGACCAACTCTTTGTTGGTACGTGGGCGCGAAGAAGGGAAAGGCGGTACACAAGAGGACCATTTCGCGGTGGATCATCTTGTGTATCCAGGCATGTTACTCCATGGCCAAAAAGGAGCCCCCTGCTGGATTGCGGGCTCATTCCACTCGAGCCACGGCAACAACAACTGCCTTGGGCCGAGGAGTCCCCTTACAGGACATTTGCCAGGCAGCTACGTGGGCCTCGCTGCACACGTTCGCAAGACACTACTGCCTGGACAGTCAAGTCCGGAGGGATGGCTTCTTTGGTCGTTCCGTCCTCCAGGACTTTCTGGTGTGATTATTGGTTCGCAGACCCACCACCGGGGTTGGTATTGCTGGGGTATCTATTCTAAGGTAAGGAATCTATCACGAACGTGTCTCTTTCAGATGCACAAGTTACTACTTGTGTAACAATATATCTGTAAGAGACATTAGTTAGTGATAGATTCCTTACCGACCCACCCATCCTCCCCGTTCTGCGAACCGATATCTAGGGTTAAGGTCATCCCCTTCCAGGGCCCTAGTTTCATGGCACCAGTGTTGGTTCTATCATGGCTCTGCGTATGTGGCGCGGAAAAGCTGTGTATCAGAACTGACGTCAGCGCGCATGGGCGGCGTCTAAGTACTCCGACGTCATTCCGGCGCTAACGACGCCGACGGACGCGGAGCCGCAGACAACGCCTACCGACGCGCAGGGGTATTGCTATGCAAAAATTTCCGGATCCAGTCTGACGCCTGGGGATATTCTAAGGTAAGGAATCTATCACTAACTAATGTCTCTTAGAGATATATCGTTTACACAAGTAGTAACTTGTGCATCTAGACACATATACACCTATAAATCACTCCTATGGCAGGCCTTAACAATCCTGGAGGCAGAGTGCTTGGTTTTATGTGAGATGGTGCTCTAGCATGAGCTGAGCCTGTCTGCAGCTTTCAGAACCATGTCCTTTAGCTGTTCTGGGATATTGCCATACCATATACTCTTAAGTGCATTATAATCCTCGCGGTTACATGCTAACTATGGTTTGGCTTTATCAAAACATGTCGAGTAAGGTGTCATACGATTTGGAATAATACCCCCTCGCCAGTCCTGGCGACCGGGGTAGCATTCCACTCTTCTAGAGGGAGAAGACCTGTTCTATGTAGTGTTACTCGATTGACCCATCTTAGAAAGACGTAACGCTGATTCAGCCTTGGCAGGGTTCCACTGCATGACTGGCAGTGCACCGCATGTTTCAGCTGCAAGCGTTTAACTCACTGAGCAATCTTTCCAGCATTGTTAATAGCACACGACAAAAGTGTGGGCCTTCCATAACTTAAGTAAAGAAGTCTTGTGCTTTTCACATTTTAATCCTGGTGCTGCCAGAGATGTAAGAACATTTGCGAGACCCACTGGCTTTTAAATTTGGTAACCCAGTGATGATAGTGGTGGTGGTGGTGGATGCCACTTATCTATCCTCAGTGAGCTGCAGGTGGTTCTGTGAACAAATCTTTCAGGATTAGTATAGCACGGCTGCATCACCAGTGAGGGTCTCGAGGCGCTGTGGGGTCATGCTGCGGGATCACGTTGTCTGTTCTTATTGGTTGAACATTCATGTCTTAAGGTCCTTCCTGGACTGTTGTAGCGATGCTGAGGCTCTGAGGTGCAGGGGGAGGGTGTTCCAGGTCTTTGCTGCCAGGTGGGAGAAGGAGCGGCCTCGGCGGTTAACCCGGCGGATGTGCAGAGCATTGCTTAGGGGTTCATAATATCCAACCTGATCTAGTGACATCGAGCCAATGAGAAGTTGTGAAATCAACTTATTTACTGGCTTATTTAATTGATTTGCTCCTGTTCTGAGTTTTGCAATAGGATTTAATGCCCAGAGGAGGTCCCTTTATGGCCTGCTTCTGATGTGAAACAGACGCTTGGTATCATGGGAAATAGTGCAGAGTACTGAAACCCTCTTGTGTTGTGGGTACATCACTTTAATAGAGCAAGAAATCGAGTGGAGGCGGTGAAATCCGACTGACTGGATTCCAACTTGTGGAGACAGTCACCTTGTAAGATGGAGTTCTACTGATGGAACAAGTGACTTCAGGAGAACAAAATATCAGATCTATCCAGACAAGAATCTCTTGGATAGCATTCAGCACTACAGTGTCTGCGACTCAGAGGTTCCTCTTATCATTCGGGTTTGAAAGTCACTCTTCACATGGACACAACTGGAGGGATGGAGTAAACTGCAAAATATGTCGGTGTCTGTGGTTCTATAACCTCTTCACTATTGAAGGGTGCGAGAAGTGGAGAAGACTAGTGTTGTCTGGGTACCCTGACATCAATTTTAGTACATTTCCTATAAGTTTGCTTATTGTTTTTACCGATTTGCCTCAGGAGGCGTGTACGTTGGAAGCTAGTTCAGTATGGCTGACTGATAAAATTCTCATTCTCCTGAAGTGCTTCCGACCTCTTCAAATGTTTTAGGTATGTGGTCACAAAGAAAATGGCTGGTTGTGACTGTGACTTCGGGCCACTCCCACAAAGGTCTGCATTCGCAGTTTAAGATGGCTCATTTTCTGAGCTTCTGCAAAACCAAGTTTGGACAAGTGGTGAGGCCTCCGATGCACCACGGCTACTGACTGGTGTTGACTGATTCCATAGAGAGGTGAACCCCTGCCACGTGCATCCCCTACCTGTCACCGTGGAGGTAGCACACACTAGGTCCTGGCTTGAAGTGCCTTTGGAGGACGTGTGGATGAGCTGATTACATTTTGGGTTGGTCTCCCATAACTTTTTTTGTAGTTTTAATTCTTTGTATCACGATGTTCTATTGTCAGTTGCAATTTTCTTATGTCTATTTTAGTTGCTCTATCAAAGGGCAACATGTGTGCAGTAGATACAGTGGTGTCAGGAGGTTGGAATGTTTTCGGGTCACTGTCCTAGTTCTGTGTGTAGGTGTTCCCTGCAATTCAGTTGGGGGGGGTAACAGACGGTTAGGACAACACGTGTGTTGGCAGCCACAAAAAGTGTTTGCCTCATCACTGCTGTGGTCTTCACCACGCACCGCTGACATCTCTTGCCTTCTTTGAAGCTGGCAATTTCAGGTCTTTAACACTATCAATGCTACAGCAATTCATCCTCCACGCTGATGATCTATAAATCCCATTGTTCATGACGAGCTGAGCTCGTCATGAGCATGGAAGGGGTTAAACCATCCTTTTAGTCCAGAGCTTAGCATCTTTGGATTCCTGTAGATAAGGCTCTCAGACTTTCGGACATGTTTCAAGGTCACTCATAAATGTTCTGGGGGAGTTTTCCTGGTCATTATTGGGTCGAACTGCGTCTAATCCTTTCTTCTAATACAGGAGCTCTAGCAGCCAAACGTATTCAAAGGAAGGGCTGTTAGTGATGCGAAATGTATGACGTTTCACAGAGTAAATGCAATCTACAGAGTCCAGTCTAGGCCCGATCCCTGGATGTTCCTTGCAAGCGAAGCCCACCAGCTTATGTCACCCACACTACATGGATTCACATCTTGGTATGAAGTGTCCGTGGGATTCAGCAAAGCGCAAACAATCGGATCCCCAAAAAGAAAAGCTGGCTTCTGTGGGAAACCCTCGCCTCATCATTGGTAGCCTGATTTAAGCAGCAATGCTTTCTACTGAAGAATGCACACAGTACTTGTGCAACAGGAAACAAATACAGCATGACCACAAATAAAACAAGCATTGGCATAGCCAACAGGTTTCACTTTTGGGACCTTTATAAGGGTTTAGCCATGCAAAGGTTGATGTTATTGCACCAAGGATATTGTACTGGATAAACAAACACTTATAAGGTCCCAAAGATGAGACCTATTGGCTATGCCAATGCTTGTTGTGCACGGTGTGTGGAGTTTCACTAACTGGGCTCTAAACTTTGTGCTGTGTGGCCTGGACAATGGCTTCTTGTCAGTGTGGCTGGCCTTGATTGAATCGGACAGCGCCAAGATGCTTTCACAGCCTGTGAAGAGCACAACCTCTTGCCTCGCTGCTCTGAACTCATTCATTCAAGGGAACGCTTGGCGTATGTTTCCTCATGCAATGGTTAATGAGGTGGAAATATAAATTGGAGGCTTTTGTGTTCGTTTTGAAACCAGCCTCCAATTCTGCTTGCGTCTCAGTCTGAGCTGTTTTGCTTCTGTTTACCTAAAGGGTACTTTATAAATACTTTGCTTACCTTTAAAAATGTGAATACTAGGCTTGTCATGTGGGCTCATTCATGTCTAATTTGTTTACATTTTTCTTATTTAGGTCCGGGCTAGAGAGCGCATGCGTGGTCTTTTCGACACGTTCTCTCACAGCGGGCTTCCAGCCCACCCCTAGCTTACGCTTAGATGGCTCCAGCGTCTCTCATTTCCTTTGTTCTGGTTTGTCGAGGCATGCGTGTCATGTCCTCATTTGTGTTTGGCCCTCCCCTAGAGCATGGACCGAGTACTTGTGCCATTCCACTGCTCCTGTTCTTGGAGCTACTTTTTTTGGTTTCAGCATCTCCTTCGGAGTGCTTGTGTGTTCACCTCTGTCCCAGAGGTGAACACACACCTCTGGGACAGAGGTGTGTCCCTTCCGCCCTAGATTGTGATGTATCTGTAAACATTTCAGTTTTTATTAACTTTTTTATAAATATATATAGTGCATGCTTGCCGCGATGACTGAAATCATAAATGGACTTGTCACCCCCGTGCCCCTCTACACCAGCTCTTCCCCGCCATGAAATCTTCCAATCATGTCTATTTTTAGCCTCACTCTTTCATCCCATCACTTTTACTACGTTTTTTGTATGCACAGTAACCAGCCCAGTGAAGTTGCTCCAATGTTCACACAAGTTGTAGAATTCAGCAAAAGTCTGCGATCGTTTCAAAGGTTTGTATGTGTACCGCTCAAACTAACTTTGAAGTTCAAAACACACTGAGGCTTGAAGAATGCTGCATGCGCTGCTCTCTGCTTTTCATGAGTGACACCAGCTGTTCTGGTGGGACTCCGTGGGATGTGGGACCCTTATGATGTGTGCAAAGCAACCCTTCGTTCCACATCTGTGCCAAGGCACTATCGTGGAAGCATCTCGAGCCTTGGCGAGGAGGCTTCCCATCTTTCTTCGACCTGTAAGATAACGCACTGCTAGGGATCCCGTTAAAGAGAACCGCCATGAACAGGCCGCTGGGAACCAACCGGCTGCACTGCTGGTTCAATCCCCAGGAAATGGCTGCAGGTGGTAACATGTCTTCCAAACCAAATGCAAGGAACGCCGCTCCACGAGAGGGGAAAGGGCAAGATGGACGTACACCAAACATGTATCTGAGGACCGTGTTAAATATACTGATTAACCTATGAAGAAATAAATAATTAATTATACAAATACATGCATAAAATAATAATTTGAAGGGCACATTTTTCTTTCTTCTGAGGCCATTGCTGCCACAGCAGATTCCTGGAGTTCCAGATACCAGGAATGCCTGCTCCTTAAAACAGTGTATGTCGTCATCTGCGGCCTCCTAATGAATAAACTGCACGAATACCGTAGAGGCTGGCCGGCCTCAGTGGATGCTGCCGGGCAGCCTTCGGCTGCCCAGGCAGGAAATCGGCCATCAGCCGATGAGGCCTGTGGTTGAGGCCGCCCCAGTCTGCACCGCAAGGGCACAATATCAGACTGTTGTTGAAGCCTTTGCATATATCTAATCCGCTTGACGCGAGGCACATCGACTCTCCTTGTCAGGCAGAATGGCAAGGGCTGCTCTAGCTGCTGCTGACACATAAATAGTGTACTGTTTTTATTTTGATTCTGGAGCATTTCTCTCTTAGTGTGTACAACCCACCTATCGGTGGCGGTGCGCCCAATAGGGCGCTGGGGTGTTGACCCACAAGCCGCGTTTGCTGACTATTGAGGCATTTAGCAGACCGGCTGAGGCTCCGCTCCCTCAGCGGCTGTGTCTGAAGGGGGTGGGCGGGGCAGCCAGCAGGTTAACTTCCGGCGTCATGCTGAGTGAGTCTGACATGTCATTGTCAGATTCGGGGGTGGCGTGGAGCGCACAGCAGGCAGCAGTGCGCTTGTTGGGTTTGGGTAGGAGAGTTTTTCCGACCAGCCCAGTCATGCGCACTAGTGTTTGCTGTGGCTGGCGACTGTGCATTAGGAGAGCGAGGGTTGATCAATGCCGCAGCCCTCTGTCTCCGAATGAGCGGCGAGTATCCCTGCTAAGCCAATCCTTGGCACTGCTGGAGCAACGTCTGTATTGGCTGAGAGGGGTTGCCACACTCACGCCAGTGGCCTCTCGCAGTCCCCCAACGAGGGATGGGACCCTGGGCTGCCATTGGCTGAGGGAGGCTGGTACTGATTGAGCCCGCGCGCAGTGAAGAAAGTAGCGGTGCGCGGGCTGTGCTGCTGCTGCTGGAGCAAGCCGCTGCTCCGCTTGCAATGTTCCGCTTCTCCCGGGCTCTGGAGCCGTCCGGGCTGGGGCAGTTCCAGCAGGTGAGGCTGCACTGGAGCTAGGGTGACCAACCGTACGTAAATTTCACGGACAGTCCGTAATTTCGGCCGCCTGTCCGTTGTCCGTGAAGGAATCTTTAACGGACGCCATTTGTCCGTAATTTTAACCCCAGGCACCGGTTGCCCCACCCTAAAGCCGGCACAGCTTGCACCCACCTCCCTTCTTCACTCCAATGCTGCACCAAAGCTCCTCTGATACTCAGCAGCATTGGAGAGGCACAGCGGGATGGCAACCCTCACACCTCCAGCCCTTGATGACCTGTTAAGAGGTGCTTCGAAGGTGACTAAGAGGGAGGGGCTGCAGGTTCAGGAGCAGCGACATCTATTCACATGCAAACAGCCCTGAATGCATCATGTCTCTGCTATTTAAAGGGGGGCTCACACATTCCATTTCTACCCAGGGCCCCAAGCATCCAGACCCGGCCAGATTACACCCCTGATTACACCGAGGCAGCACGTGGTTCTCTTTACAGAGCGTAATTACTGTCACTTAATTGTAAGCAAACCTCGGTTCTTCAAACATGCAGTCTATAGTGTAAGAAAATAAAGAAATGGCACAATCGCACCCACACTCATTAACAAAGTATGGAGGACAATCAGTTCTCTTAGAGTATCTCCTGTAAGTACTGTACATCACAGTGGGGGGTGGCATTTTGGACAGAGAGCCTGTCTTCTCGTTGTCTTGTGCAGGAGGGGGCGAGGATCCCAAGATGATACTTGAATACTGCATGCCCACCCCTGTTCCCACCCTGGTGGATCCTGTTCCCCCTCCTATGATGGCTCCTGCCCCCCCCCCCCCCCGTGATGGCTCCAGTCCCCCCATGTGGTGGCTCCTGCCCCCCCGCCACTGATGGTTCCTGACCCCCCCCCCGTGATGACTCCTGCCCCCCCTCCCCCCGCCTGTGAAGGCTCCTGTCCCCCTCCTGTGGTGGATCCTGCCTCTGCCCTGAGTGGCTTCTGTCCCAGTCCTGGAACGGCCCCTGTAGCGAGGGTGAAGTTCTTGATGGGCCTCTTCTCAAAAGGGCTCAGCTCAAAATTAATATGGAAAGGTCGGCGAGTAAGTAAGTGAAGGGATGGGTGAATGGCTGGATGAATTAATGAAAGGGTGAATGGATGGATGAATGAAAGATTGAATAAATGGATAATGAGAGAGGATGGATGGATTGATGAGTGAGGGGAAGGATGGAGAGAAAATGTAAATAGCTGGATGTATGGGTGGTAGGGTAGCTAGTTGATGGATGAGGGGAAAGATGGATGAGGGGAAGGATGATGGATGAGGAGAAGGATGATGGATGAAGAGAAGGATGGATGAATGGATGGGTGAGGGGAAGGATGGATGATGGATGAAAGGAAGGATAGATGAGGGGAAGGATGGATGGATGAGAAGGATGGATGGATGGATGGATGGATGGATGGGAAGGATAAATGGATGGGATGGATGGGTGAGGGGAAGGGTGGATGCTGGATGAAAGGAAGGATAGATAAGGGGAAGGATGGATGGATGAGGGGGGAAGGATGGATGGATGAGGGGATGGATGGATGGATGAATGAGGGGGAAAGATAAATGGATGGATGGATGGGTGAGGGGAAGGATGGATGCTGGATGAAAGGAAGGAAAGATGAGGGGAAGGATGGATGGATGAGGGGAAGGAAGGAAGGATGGATGGATGAGGGGAAGGATGGATGGATGAGGGGAAGGAAGGATGGATGAGGGGACGGAAGGAAGGAAGGATGGATGGATGGGTGAGGGGATGGATGGATGGGTGAGGGGATGGATGGATGGGTGAGGGGATGGAAGGATGGATGGATGGATGGGTTGGTGGATGCATGGATGGATGATGAGGGGGTGGGTGAAAGGATGGATGATGAGGGGAAGGGTGGATGGATGGATGGATGATGAGAGGGTGGGTGAAAGGATGGATGGATGATGAGGGGGAAGGATGGATGGATGATGAGGGGAAGGCTGGATGGATGATGAGTGGGTGGGTAGAAGGATGGATGGATGGATGGATGGATGATGAGGGAAAAGGATGGATGAATGATAAGGGAAAAGGATGGATGGATGATGAGGGGAAGGATGGATGGATGGATGATGAGGGGAAAGATGGATGGGTGAAAGGATGGGTGGATGGAGAGTCGGTGGGTGAAAGGCTGGATGATGAGTGGGTGGGTGAAAGGATGGATGGATGGATAATGAATGGGTGGGTGAAAGGATGGATCAGTGGATTGGATGGTGGGTGGGTGAAAGGGTGGGTGGGTGGGTGGGTGGATGGATGATGGGTGGGTGGATGGATGATGGGTGGGTAGGTTGATGAGTGAAATGATGGATGGATTGATAAGTGCAAGGGTGAATGAATGGACGTATGAGTGAAAGGGTGGATGTAAGGATGGATGAGTGAGTGAAAGGGAGGGTAGATGGACAAAAGGATGAATAGATGTGTGAAGGGGTGAAATGATAGATGGATGAGTGATAGGGTCAATGGATGGATTCATGAGTGGATGTGTAGATTGAGGGATGGGTGGGTGGATGGATGGAAGGAAGGAAGGCTAAGTGAAAGGGTCGATGGAGAGAGAAAGGGAGGATGGATGGATGACTAAAATAGTGGATGGGTGGAAGGATAGGTAAGTGAAAGGATGGCTGGATTGGTGAAAGGGTAAATGGCTGAATGGATGAGTGGGATGAAGAGTGGATGGATAAGTGTACAGATGGATAGGGTGAAAGGATGGATGGATTGATAATGGAGGATGAGTGAAAGGATGGATGAGGGGGATGGATGAAGGGATGGATGAGTGAAATGATAGATGGAAGGATACATGATGAATAGGTTTGCAAACGGTTGAATATGTTTGGAAATGGCTGGGCTTACTTATATACTATTGCGCGACCTCCGATGTGTCTGTAAAACGTACCTATTGTCCTGAAGTTTTGTCCTGAAGTTTTGTCCTGAATTTTGACCTCCTGTCCTGAATTTGTGTCCTGAATTTTGACCCTTTGTCCTGAATTTTTACACTCACCGTCCTGAATTTGCACCAATGCCAGTTGGTCACCCTAACTGGAGCACCTGAGAAGTAGCCCAGTCGGTCATTATTTGAAGAAGGTTAGACCCAGGCTAGTCGCCAATGACCAGTCCAGCACACAAGTCACAACTCCTTTGACGAGGTTTGATGTGCAGCTTTAGGAGCTCTACAATCCCAGCCTTAGTATTGCAGCTGTTCAAAATCTTGAAGGCTGCCAATGAGCACGTAAGTAGTGCTAATTATTGACTAATCGAATCTTGTTTGAAATGATTGCCATGGGGTGAGTATGTGTCTTCTGTTCCACAGCACAGGATACCCACTTACATTTCGCATGAGCGCTACTATCTGACAGTTCAAGCCCTGCGGACACCCTTTTCCTAGTGCATTCTTCGTCGTCCTTGTGTGTTCGTTCCTTCGACTCCTTTAAGCGGGATAGGAACATATAGGGGGCGAGCGGAGTCCGGGGAAACTTTATGTGCAGAGGCGGAACAGAGCTGGTGTGGGCAGGTGAAGGTGGTGCACACGTGTGCCGATGTCGGGGTCTATGAGAAACTCTGTCCCTCTTTACTCTCATGCTCCCTCAGAAGGAGGGCCTAGGTAACCTAAGTGAGGGGGTCATCAAAGATAAGAAGAGGAAGGAGGCCCTGTAGTGGCGATGGGACAGTGAAGCAGTGGCGGCAGGGTGCCTAGACGACATACAGGGCCCTGCAGTATGGCTATTATTTTATGCCTCCCCATTTTTGAATGTCGCCAGCCGCCACTGCCACCTATGTATCCGCGATCATTCAGTGTTGTATGTACATAGATTGTATAGCACCAGCAGACTTTACATTCACTTATTTTTACTTGCACAGCGTTGTGCCGTCTGGGTTCTCCATCTCGCTTTTAAATTGATCTGTGTGTGACTGCAATTTCTTTACCCTATTTTATCAAATTAAAATTAAATTGTCAAATTTAGAAATGGAACCAATAGTTTGATAGTCAAAATTACTCGCTTCAAGGAAGTAGAGGTTCACACTTCTCCATTTAGGGGCCTCTGTTTTGCTTTATTACTAGACTGCCCAGGTGCCAGGGTTCCTTGGTTGCCCACTTGTCTTCTACATGCCCGCTGTTCTGGCATGAGCTGTGCCTGCCCTTTGGCTCTATCCAGGTGCGACAGAGGCCTCAGGGAGCTACAGATTGGAAGCCAACGACACTTGCTTTGCAGGAGACAGTGGAGAGGACTGGAGTGGGTGGGGTGAGGGTGTTAATTATTGAGGGCCATCAAGGGGGCTCGTCGGTTATTTTGGGATCTCCTCTGCATGGAACAGGCAGAGATGAATCAATTCCTGCAGTCTAGAGGGAGAGGTTGTGGCTTTAACCCACTTTGAAACTGGGAAACCAGGCTTGAGTCCTAGCGTCAGCTCAACATCCTGTGATCCTGGGCAAATTACTTCATCTACACGGGCCCAAAAAATGTATCTGACTGATTGTCATTTTATCTGTTGCTAAAATAAAGCGCTCCAATGATTGGGCCACTTCGTGCTATGTAAAACAACGTATGTGAGGAAAATGACACCATTTTGCAAGTGTTGTAAAAAATTAAGTGAATATCTAAAAATCCTAGGCTGAGTGTAAAAGGCAGTCTAGGTCTGTGCCATTGCTGCAAATGTTTGACAATATTCAGCTCCATGATCCTAACCGAGCAGTGTGTTGCGGAATGTGGCCCACTTTTGTTTGCCCTCCAGGACCTAATTGTGGCTCCACTCCAACCCTGCTGCCAGGCGTGCTTCGTTTCAGAGGCCACCGCACTTTAGCCCTGGCTGGCTCTCTTTATAGTGGACCTGTTCCAGGATGCTCGGCTGCGGAGGTTGGAGAAGGGGGAAGTGCAGTTTGTAGACCCTGGACAATCTTTGTGGTTCCTGCTGACACCATCCTGACTGTTAACAGCAGAGAGTCTTTACCCTAAAGCCGTATGTATGGCCAGTCCCAGGCCTTTCAGATCACCGCTGTCTTCCTTGGCTTGGGCCCGGAGCTTGCTGTTTAGCTGCATTCGGAAATAAATCAGCCATTCAGGCTTGTGCTTGCTCTGCTGCCTGGCAAACCGGCAGCAGATCTCACCAGCAAACCTCGAGCTTACCCAAGCATGGGCATCTTATTATCCCTTCGCAGGACGGTTTGTGCACCCCCTCACCGCCATTCCCCCCTCCCTGTAGATCTATTAGTCGTTTACTTTGGGAGTGTGGAACAAGAGTATCTGACTCAAGTTTTGGGGGTTTCCATAAAACCCTCTTCTAAATCTGGTAGCAAGGAATAAAGAAAAAACACTTGACACGACCCCCAACAACGAAGGACCTTCACAGGGATGAGCACACAGCACCACCCCACTATGTAATGGATCGATGACATCTTATTGCAGCTTTACCTATCATTAGCCATATACTTCTGGTAAAATGGTAACTATGAAGCTCTCAACAAATTAACATTTCCCAGGCACTCAAGTCTGGGCGTTGCGGTCATGTGAGAAGTTGGCCCGATATGCAACGTTCGCTATTCTAGCGACCGCTATGTATCGTTCCAACGACCCTTATGGTGTTTGGTTGTAAGTCAACCTATAGACCAGCTATCCTAGTAGCGTGGATACGAGCAGTCTAAGGCTAAAGACTCGAGAGGGCGCGTTAAGCCAGCTGTTTACCACACATGTACCCCTTGAACACCCAGTGAAAGGACACCACACAAGTGTTATGAAAATAAACAGTATATTTATTAAGAATCACAACAGCCCTGCACTCTTTATGAGGACAGGGTACTAAGCACACACCAAATCTCTTTAGCAAATACTTCAAGTGCACAGTTTAAAACAAGTGTCCGGGGACACGGAAAGGTTAAGGCAAGTCGGAAGCGAGGGACTCGGGACCCTAGAGTAAGGAGGCTATGCAGGCACCGAAGTGCCGAGTTACCTAGCCACGAGGGCTGCGGCTGCAAGTCTTACAGGCGTCGGGGTCTTCGCTGACGAGCCAGGAGCCGGAAGAAAAGGAGTTGCTGGCCGGCGACCAGTGATGAATAGTTCGTAGAGATCCAAGCCTGGATCGGAGATTGATGAAACCTGAAAGCAGAGGGGACCAAGTTCGTACTACTAGCCAGTAGTCAGAGGGTACCAGGAAGGCACCGGTTGGCCGTCTTGAGTGGACCAGGAGGGTCCGGGGTGCTTCTCGACAAGATGGAAGCAAGGGCCAGTCTGGAGCAACCAGATCGGCAGTGTTGATTTTCGGATGTCGTCACAGAAGGACACAAGCCAGCGGCTAGTGACCAGACAACGTGCTGAGCAGCGAGCAGAAGGGCCCCACGCAGATCGTGGAGATGCTGGGAGACTGCACTTCGGTGCTGGAGCGGCTCAGGGTCGGGGCTTCTCGGACCCCTGAGCACTCACCAGAGAGTTACCTCGATGGTCGTGCTGGTTTTTAAGAGCGTGCAGGTTCTGATGATGGCCGGTCCCTCGAGGTCTCGTCGCACCCACAGATCACAGCTGAGCTGATGACGTGGGTAGAGGTCAGAGGTGCCAGGGAAGCCGGTTCTCGTCGAGCTGGGCCGTCGGATTCCTTGAGGAAGGACTTACAGCAACCCGCAGAGTTCTTAGATGGTGCCCGCTGATGCAGGGTGACTACTCCTTAGCCACAAGGGAGAAATCTTGAGAAGAGTCTCGAATGTCCTTTCGTAGAAAGTAGTTCTTGATTCAAAGATGATCTAATTTGGAAGGGTCCCCGCTCCGGCCTTTATCCTAAAGAAAGGGGTGGGTACATGACTAGGTCCTGCCCTAAGGGTGGGACCAGGAAGGGGGGTAGTTACACCCCTCTCCCCTGCCGGACTTTCCCCAGGCCAGGGCTGTCGCCCCTGGAACTGGTTCTAACCGGCAGATGCGTAGTGAGCACCGGGGTGCCACTCCGCAGTCACCTTCTCGCAAAAGCCCTACCTACCCAGAATACACAAACCCTGTCTGGGACGGTGCGAACACCGCCCTCGACAGGAAACCCTTTGTCCAAGCGCTCCTCGCTGGAAGGACTCCCAGCAGCAGGAGGTCAGACTCGTGTCTGTGGTGGCAGCATCCATTTTGTGGAGCTGAGGCTTTAGTTAACTTTAACCGGGGTTCACAGTTACGTACATGTCGTGTCCCTCTAGAAGGGCGGAATGCTAACCTCGTCGCCAGAGTTGGTGAGAGGGCAGCATCCCGATTCGTATGACACCTTACTCGACATGTCTTGATAACGCGACACCGAAGTTACCGATATGGTACGCGTTATCATGGAACAGCCATTGGGTCTTGATTCCGCAAGCTGCAACCGGGCTCGGCTCGGGCCAGAGCTTAGTTCACACGAGCCCATGCACTCTGCCTTTAGGATTGTCAAGGCCTGCCATAGGAGTGACTGATAGGAACTCGGGTGTCCATTGGAGGGTTAGATATAGGGCTACTATATCTAAAGCAAAGGGTGATTACACGACTTCGCCCCAGCTGTCATGCAGCCAGTTGTGTCAAATTTAGGAGGCCAGCCAGGGGTGGCATAATACATGCTGCAGCCCCTGGCGGCCCTGGGTACACCTATGCCCTGAGTTACAGGGTCTGATAAGGTGGCCCAATACCAATTGGTAAATGCACCTAGGGTACATCTCGTAATTTAGAAAGAGAACAGCCAGGCTGTGGGTCTGATTGGCAGGCCCACAGCCAGAGAAAGTCGTAAACCAGTGAGACAAAAGCAAAAAATCTGGGTGATCATAGGATTGCAGACCCTACTCTCCTACATGACCCCCCCCCAAACGTCGGAACAACTAGCTAACCTTGACCAGGTGAGTCTTCTTGTTCTAAGTGGAAATATCTGGAGAGCCCATCGGCATTGCCATGATCAGTACCAGGTCTATGTTCCACTGTGAAGTCCATCCCCTGTAGGGAAATGGACCACCTAAGCAGTTTGGGGTTTTCACCCTTCATCTGATTTAGCCACAAGAGGGGCTTATGGTCGGTCTGAATCTTGAAGTGAGTGCCAAACAAGTATGGCCTCCGCTTCTTCAGGGCCCAAACCACAGCAAAGGCCTCCCTCTCAATAGCTGACCAATTCTTCTCTCTAGGGGTCAGCCGTCTGCTTATAAAAGCAATGGGCTGGTCTTGACCATCAAAATTCAGTTGAGAAAGAACAGCTCCCACACCCAACTCAGAAGCATCTGTTTGGACAATGAATGGTTTGGAGTAGTCCGGACTCTTGAGGATAGGCGCCGTGCACATGGCCTGCTTTAGGTCATCGAATGCTTTTTGACAGCTCGCTGTCCACTGAACCTTTTTTGGCATTTTCTTACTTGTCAGTTCATTTAATGGTGTCACGATGGAACCATAGTTCCTGACAAACTTCCTGTAGTAACCAGTCAGGCCCAAGAAAGCTCGAACCTGAGTCTGGGTGGTTGGAGGAGCCCAGTCCCTGATTGACTGTATCTTGCTCTCCAGTGGCTGAACCTGACCTCCACCTACAAGGTGGCCCAGGTATACAACCTGTGTCTGCCCTATCTGGCACTTGGTGGCCTTGATAGTGAGACCTGCTGCTTGCAGTGCCTCTAACGTCTTCCGCAGGTGGACCAGGTGATCCTCCCAGGTGGAGCTAAAGACAGCAATATCGTCAAGATACGCCGCACAGAAGTCATCCAGCCCAGTAAGGACGTGATTCACCAACCGTTGGAAGGTGGCAGGTGCATTTTTCAGACCAAAGGGCATCACCACGAACTGATAATGCCCACCAGGGGTTGAAAACGCGGTTTTAGGCTTGGCGTCCTCAGCTAACGTGATTTGCCAATACCCAGCTGTCAGGTCAAACGTACTTAAGTAGTTGGCCGAAGCCAATCTATCGATAAGCTCGTCTGCCCTTGGTATTGGGTGGGCGTCAGTCTTAGTGACTGCATTGAGACCCCTGTAGTCTACGCAAAACCTCATCTCTCTCTTACCACCCTGGGTGTGAGGTTTCGGCACTAGAACTACGGGACTAGCCCAAGGGCTATCCGAGGGTTCAATGACTCCCAGCTCCAACATTTTCTGCACTTCACTTTTGATGCAGTCTCTAACGTGATCAGGCTGCCTGTAGATTTTACTCTTTACGGGCAAGCTGTCACCAGTGTCGACCTCATGGGTGCACCAATCGGTCTGACTGGGTGTCAGAGAGAACAGATGTCGGAACGACTGAAGAACCTGTTTACAGTCGCTCTGTTGATGTTCGGAGAGGCTGCCACAAAAGACAACACCATCTACCGAGCCATCGTCAGGATTCTGAGAGAGCAGGTCGGGGAGAGGGTCACTCTCCTCTTCCTGTCCCTCATCTAGGGCCATGAGCAAACTCATGTCCTTCCTGTCGACATATGCTTTTAGCCTGTTGACATGAAGCACCCTGTGGGGGCTCCAGGGAGTTCCCAGGTCGACCAGGTAGGTGACCTCTCCCTTTTTCTCCAGGATGGTGTGGGGCCCGGACCATTTGTCCTTGAGTGCTGCTGGGGCCACTGGCTCCAACACCCACACCTTCTGTCCGGGCTGGTAAACAGTCAGGACAGCCTTTTGGTCATGCCAAGCTTTTTGGAGTTCTTGGCTGGCCTTAAGGTTTTCGGATGCCTTCTCCATGTATTCAGCCATCCGCGAGCGGAGGCCGAGCACATAGTCCACTATGTTGGTTGCAGGCTTTTTGAGAGGTCTCTCCCATCCTTCCTTCACCAAACACAGGGGTCCTCTTACAGGATGCCCGTACAAAAGTTCAAAAGGGCTGTAGCCAACCCTCTTCTGTGGGACTTCTCTGTAGGCGAACAAGAGGCAGGGGATCAGGACGTCCCATCTACGCCGAAGCTTTTCCGGTAGTCCATGAATCATCCCTTTTAGGGTCCTGTTGAATCTCTCAACAAGCCCATTGCATTGTGGATGATAGGGTGTAGTGAACTTGTAGTTGACACCACATTCCTTCCACATAGCAGTTAAGTAGCTCGACATGAAGTTTGCACCTCTGTCGGAGACGACCTCCTTAGGGAAGCCCACTCTGGAGAATACTCCAACTAGGGCTCCTGCCACAACAGGTGCTGTAGTGGTCCTAAGGGGAATAGCTTCAGGATACCTGGTGGCATGATCCACTACCACCAGTATAAACTTGTGCCCTGATGCTGTCGGTGGTTCCATGGGACCGACGATGTCGATCCCCACCCGTTCAAAGGGCACCCCCACCACAGGCATTGGTATAAGGGGGGCCTTTGTCGTGCCACCTGACTTACCACTGGCTTGGCAAGTGACACAGGAGCGGCAAAACTCCTTGGTATCTTCGTTCATGTGAGGCCAGTGAAAGTGCGAGACAAGCCTGTCCCACGTTTTCGTCTGGCCTAAGTGACCTGCTAAGGGAATCTCGTGGGCCAAGGTAAGTAGGAAACCACGCTGAGACAAGGGGACGACCAGCCTCCTGGTCATGCCAGGCTTGGGGTCTCTTGACTCAGTGTACAGGAGTCCATCTTCCCAGTATACCTTGTGGGTACCTGTGGCGTTCCCAGCAGCCTCAGCAGCAGCCTGCTGTCTGAGGGGTTCAAGAGAAGGGCAGTCTAACTGGTCCTTCCCCAGATCTTCCCTTGAGGGTCCCCCTGAGCCCAAGAATTCAACTTGATCAAGTTCGAACTCCCTCGGCTCAGTTTCCCTCAATTCCTGTAGGTCAGCCTCCTCTGAGACTTGATCCTCGACCTGGGGCAAGGGGGAAGGCGCAGCCTTAACCCTACTGCTCTTTTTCTTGGGAGGTGTCTGGTCCGTTGTTCCAGGATCCAGCACCTGTTCAGTGGGGCATTTCCTGACCTGTGACCTAGTCACAGCGAACACATGTGCTGGCAAACCTAACATTTCCATGTGAGTCCGGTGCTCCACTTCTGACCATTGTGACGACTCCAAATCATTGCCCAACAAACAATCCACTGGGAGGTCTGGACTAACTACAACCTTCTTTTGGCCAGTTACCCCTCCCCAGGAGAAAGCTACAATTGCCATACTGTGATTGGTAGTGACATTGCTTGCATTGGTCACCAGGAATTCTGTACCTGGCATGATCTGTCCAGGGTCCACAAAGTTAGGCGTCACCATGGTGACGCTGGCACAAGTGTCCCTATAGGCCTGAGCCATCTTTCCATTTATGAAAGGCGTCTGTCTGTATTTGCCCAAAGTATTGGGGCTTACGTCAGGGGACACGTCCACGTCCCCTGTACTGACAAGGACAGCCTGAGTGAGTGTGCCAACTAAGTTGTCACGCCCCTCAGAACCCAGGGTTAACCCTACTAAACCCTTGGGAGGCGCACTACCACTGCTGACTGTACTAGGGGGCACAGGTGCCTTAGGGGCTGCAGTGGCAGGAGTCTGCCCTCCTCCTTTCTTGGTGCACTCACTAAACCAGTGAGATTTACTTTTACAGTACTGGCACCATCGTTTGGATTGGCCTTCTTTCTTCTTTTGGGGAGCCTGACCCCCACCCTCTTTGGGTTGTTGGGGACCTGTCGAAGACTTCTGGTCATTTTGTTCCCCCTTAGAATCTTTACCCTTCTGGTCTGCTTTCTTCTGACCACCTTGATTCTGGCCCTGGTTCTGTTTAACTCTCGTACGAACCCATTTGTCTGCCTTCTGCCCCAATTCTTGGGGAGAGGTCAGATCCGAGTCGACAAGATGCTGATGCAACAACTGGTTCTGACAATTGTTTAAAATTTGTTCTCTCATCATCAAATTGTACAATCCTTTGTAATCAGTAACCTTACTGCCCAGCAACCAGCCCTCAAAAGCCTTAGTGGCACAATCGACAAAATCAGACCAGTCTTGAGTCTGCGTTTTCTGGGTATCCCTGAACAGCACCCTGTACTGCTCAGTGGTTAGGCCGAACCCTTCAACGAGTGTATTCTTCAAGACTTGGTAATTGTTAGCGTCCTCTACCCTTGTGGTGAGAAGCTTGTCTCTTCCTTTACCTTCAAAGGAGAGCCACAAGATAGCTGCCCACTGACTCTGGGGAACACCTTGCACAGTGCAGGCCCTCTCCAAAGCAGTAATCCATTTGTGGATGTCGTCCCCTTGTTTAAAGGGGGGCACTATCTTCCTAAGGTGTTTCGTATCGAAACTCTTTTCCCTATTACTAGGTACATTGCTGCCACCAGTGGGGACTGCCCCACTTAACTGTTGCTCTCTAGCAAAAGCAAGCTTTTCTTTGGCCAGGGCAAGTTCTTCCCTTTCGATCCTCAGATTAGCTGCCCTTTCCTTAGCTTCGTACACTCTCCTCTGAGGGGACGTCATCCCTCTTTGAGAAGAGTTGCGAGAGCCATTGGTTCGAACGGATCTGTTAGAGCCTCTTGATAGAGACCTAACTCGTCCATTCCCAATGTTAAGCGCACCTGACAGTAGCGCCGGGGGTCCCCCAGTACCACTATCATGTCTGCTTAAGTTGGACCGTGTCAGTCTGACGACTTCTACCTGTCCCTTATCTGCCTCGTCCCCAGAGAGATCCTCATCCTCATCCTCCTCGCCATCTTCGTTCTCAGTTGCGAGGTGAATGAGGTCAGGATCGTCCCGGGTTCCCTCGAGGGGAGGCATGCCTCCTTCTGGATTAGAAGGGCTAAGAAGCTTCTCAGCCTTTCTGGCATCATAAGTCTCTAGGAGACCAATCAGAAAGGAGGTGGTGGGGTTAGCCCCTTGCTTAATCTTCCTAGAGGTACATACTTGTCGTAACTCATGGAAGTTAAGCGCAGTATATCTTGACGGGATGACCTGTGGAGGGTCAACTGACACAAGGGGAGACTCAGAGTTTCCTCCTTTGTCCGACATACTGTTTCTAGTGTGGTGTAAGTGATGCACCTACCTACACTATGTGTTTACCTACTTTTCCCTTGCTAAGAGCTGTAGCCAAGGTGTGCTAAGCCTTGAGGAGCTACAACAGCTGGTTCAGTAGAACTCAGAGTATTCTAAGCTTTAGTTATATGTACTAACAGTACTTGTGTGATCTTTCAACAAGATATTCTTAGGATACGTGTGGTAAAACAACAGCAAGCTCAAATCCCAACCGCTGCTCACCAATGTGAGAAGTTGGCCCGATATGCAACGTTCGCTATTCTAGCGACCGCTATGTATCGTTCCAACGACCCTTATGGTGTTTGGTTGTAAGTCAACCTATAGACCAGCTATCCTAGTAGCGTGGATACGAGCAGTCTAAGGCTAAAGACTCGAGAGGGCGCGTTAAGCCAGCTGTTTACCACACATGTACCCCTTGAACACCCAGTGAAAGGACACCACACAAGTGTTATGAAAATAAACAGTATATTTATTAAGAATCACAACAGCCCTGCACTCTTTATGAGGACAGGGTACTAAGCACACACCAAATCTCTTTAGCAAATACTTCAAGTGCACAGTTTAAAACAAGTGTCCGGGGACACGGAAAGGTTAAGGCAAGTCGGAAGCGAGGGACTCGGGACCCTAGAGTAAGGAGGCTATGCAGGCACCGAAGTGCCGAGTTACCTAGCCACGAGGGCTGCGGCTGCAAGTCTTACAGGCGTCGGGGTCTTCGCTGACGAGCCAGGAGCCGGAAGAAAAGGAGTTGCTGGCCGGCGACCAGTGATGAATAGTTCGTAGAGATCCAAGCCTGGATCGGAGATTGATGAAACCTGAAAGCAGAGGGGACCAAGTTCGTACTACTAGCCAGTAGTCAGAGGGTACCAGGAAGGCACCGGTTGGCCGTCTTGAGTGGACCAGGAGGGTCCGGGGTGCTTCTCGACAAGATGGAAGCAAGGGCCAGTCTGGAGCAACCAGATCGGCAGTGTTGATTTTCGGATGTCGTCACAGAAGGACACAAGCCAGCGGCTAGTGACCAGACAACGTGCTGAGCAGCGAGCAGAAGGGCCCCACGCAGATCGTGGAGATGCTGGGAGACTGCACTTCGGTGCTGGAGCGGCTCCGGGTCGGGGCTTCTCGGACCCCAGAGCACTCACCAGAGAGTTACCTCGATGGTCGTGCTGGTTTTTAAGAGCGTGCAGGTTCTGATGATGGCCGGTCCCTCGAGGTCTCGTCGCACCCACAGATCACAGCTGAGCTGATGACGTGGGTAGAGGTCAGAGGTGCCAGGGAAGCCGGTTCTCGTCGAGCTGGGCCGTCGGATTCCTTGAGGAAGGACTTACAGCAACCCGCAGAGTTCTTAGATGGTGCCCGCTGATGCAGGGTGACTACTCCTTAGCCACAAGGGAGAAATCTTGAGAAGAGTCTCGAATGTCCTTTCGTAGAAAGTAGTTCTTGATTCAAAGATGATCTAATTTGGAAGGGTCCCCGCTCCGGCCTTTATCCTAAAGAAAGGGGTGGGTACATGACTAGGTCCTGCCCTAAGGGTGGGACCAGGAAGGGGGGTAGTTACACCCCTCTCCCCTGCCGGACTTTCCCCAGGCCAGGGCTGTCGCCCCTGGAACTGGTTCTAACCGGCAGATGCGTAGTGAGCACCGGGGTGCCACTCCGCAGTCACCTTCTCGCAAAAGCCCTACCTACCCAGAATACACAAACCCTGTCTGGGACGGTGCGAACACCGCCCTCGACAGGAAACCCTTTGTCCAAGCGCTCCTCGCTGGAAGGACTCCCAGCAGCAGGAGGTCAGACTCGTGTCTGTGGTGGCAGCATCCATTTTGTGGAGCTGAGGCTTTAGTTAACTTTAACCGGGGTTCACAGTTACGTACATGTCGTGTCCCTCTAGAAGGGCGGAATGCTAACCTCGTCGCCAGAGTTGGTGAGAGGGCAGCATCCCGATTCGTATGACACCTTACTCGACATGTCTTGATAACGCGACACCGAAGTTACCGATATGGTACGCGTTATCATGGAACAGCCATTGGGTCTTGATTCCGCAAGCTGCAACCGGGCTCGGCTCGGACCAGAGCTTAGTTCACACGAGCCCATGCACTCTGCCTTTAGGATTGTCAAGGCCTGCCATAGGAGTGACTGATAGGAACTCGGGTGTCCATTGGAGGGTTAGATATAGGGCTACTATATCTAAAGCAAAGGGTGATTACACGACTTCGCCCCAGCTGTCATGCAGCCAGTTGTGTCAAATTTAGGAGGCCAGCCAGGGGTGGCATAATACATGCTGCAGCCCCTGGCGGCCCTGGGTACACCTATGCCCTGAGTTACAGGGTCTGATAAGGTGGCCCAATACCAATTGGTAAATGCACCTAGGGTACATCTCGTAATTTAGAAAGAGAACAGCCAGGCTGTGGGTCTGATTGGCAGGCCCACAGCCAGAGAAAGTCGTAAACCAGTGAGACAAAAGCAAAAAATCTGGGTGATCATAGGATTGCAGACCCTACTCTCCTACAGGTCAGTCTTGCATTATTGTTCTTATTAGCAACCTGTAATGCGCACAGCTACCCCAAAGGGTTTCCTGGCGCTGAGCAGTCCTAGATTTGCTATTTCACAAAGAAGGTTCAGAATAGCCAAGTTTTCAGCATCCTACAGAAGGTGAAAAATGATTTACAGTTCCATAAGTTCTCTGGTAGAGAGTTCCAGACCTTAGGACCCAGATAGGTGGAGGAATGGCCCTTCATCAGGGTTAAGCAAAACCTGAGGACACCAAACAGTGCCTGGATCAAGGATCTTAGTGGCCGAGTGGGCAGATCAGGAGATACTAGTTCCTGTATGTAGCATGGTCCAAGGCCAAATTTAGTCTTGAGCATATAGGGCAGTGCTTTGAATTCAGTGCGTTTAGCCACCTTAGGCAATTAAGTTCTTATCTAGGTAAGTGATAAAGCAGTCTAGCAGCGGCATTCTGAACAATTTGTAGGCGCTCTATAGATGACTTATAAGCGCCTAGGTACAGCACTTTTCCATAGTCCAGGCGAGAAATAACCAATGCCTGAATAACGGTCTGCAGAGCCGAGAAGGATATAAGCCATAGAATCTTTTTCAACCATTATGCAAGTGGCCATTACCTTTATCTGCGGCTTCATAAAGTTCTTATCAAGAAAGCCCAGGTTGTTTACTTTAGATACAGGGTGGGAGGGGTCCCTCGCAATTCAGGCCAGTGTTTGGTTCCCTAAACGGAGCAGTCATTACCTAGAACAAGGAGCTCTGTCTTATCACTATTAAGCTTGTGAAACCAAGCCGCAATTTTCGTCATCCCCAGATGCAGTAAAGATGGGTCATGTCTTTGTGCCGAAGACCGGGAGAAGATGGTCGGAGTATCATCAGAGTATCATCGGCAAATGCAAACCGGGTGAGTCCACTACTCTCCAAGTCTGCCAAAGGACGAACATAGATGTTGAACTGCAAGGGGCTTAGAATGGATCCCGGCGGGACACCTGAAGTCCAGGTTTGTGTTTGGGACCTCACGTTGGATGAAATAACTTGAAACATGCGATCCTGTAAAAGGAGCTAATCCACCGAAGGACTGAATCTGTCATGACTAATGACTCAAGCCTATAAACCAGGATGGAGTGGGGCACTATAAAAAGCTGCGCTCAGGGCAATAAAATGAGTGTGGCAGTGCCTCCTGCATCCAGTTATTGTCTCAGGTCTTCAGGCAAAAGGGCAGACTCGACTTGGAAGGATGGAGAGGATGAGCATCCACAGATGACATTTGTGCGTTGACATGTTTTTCCAGCACTTTGAATCCTGATTGTCCATCGAACATCCGCCCCGTTTCCTTGCTATCTTACTTTCTCAAAATAGCCTTTTTTTTAAAAAAAAAAAAAGAGGAAGGACTAGAGCATGCTTTCATCTCAGAGGTACCACCCTCTCTTTCAGAGATGCATTTAGAACCTCCATGATGGTCATCAGGTCAGACGGGTCCAGCAAACCAAGCTTGTCTAGGGGAAGAGGGTCCAGTGCGTAGCCTGATTTAATTGAATGCAAGGTATCTACAAAGGCTGACGGTCCAGAGGAGGCCATTCACTTAAGTTAGCAGAGCATTCTATTTTGGATGCCAGGTGATTGGGCATTACTTTCGCCAATAGACTCAACCTGCATTTTTTCAGGCGCTGTGCAAAGGAGGGCGAAGAAAGTCACAAGCAGTGTTTAGTAGAATAATGCTTTTTTGTTCTAACAAAGCAAGCAGCTAACCAGATGGTGCTAATGTTTGCTATTTGAACTAATTATGGTTTTGGAGTTGTCTGACCGCTGGGGTTATATGCATTGCTCAGCAATTTGAGACAACAAAGTGCTGACTCCTGCATCGCTTGGTCTGTGACACTGACATTATTGCAATAGCTTCTGTGTTGTTTTTAATTGAAAGTCTAGTTTGAGCTATGATGGGATACAAATACGAAGGTTCCTTTTTTAATTTTTTTCGGGCAAACTGGTTTAATGTTGTGGAAACGTGTAATATTTTGTATTGGCATAAGCAAGTCATTTTGGCTGTGGCTTCCATTTTGTTTCCTTCGTCCTCTGCTGTTTGTCTTATCACCCTGCTTGTGCCCTCCATTTTAGTTGACCTCTTTTGACATGGCTCAGCAATGTATGTGCTGGGGGGTTTGTAGCTGCCGGTGCACCTGGTCTTGATCGTTTACTGCTGCCTTGGGGAGGGACGCCGAAGCAGCTGCCACTGTCCTGTCAAACACCTTTGCAAGCGCCGTGGATATCCTTGCGCCGGCCAAACAATACTATTCTACCAGGAAACGGCCCTCTGCCCCCTGGTTCTCAGACTCCCTTAGATTGCTCAGACAGGGGTGCAGGAAACAAGAAAGACTCTGGAGATCACATTCTGACCCTATTGAGAGAAAGATAAACATAAATCTTTGCTTAAGGGATGTAAATCTGCGGTGTTGGCAGAAAAGAAAGCTTACTTTGCTAAGCTGACTGCCTCACTTAGCTCCCCTAGGGAATTGTTTAAAATTGTGGACTCCCTGTCCCTCCTCCAGTCACCCGATCCCATAGTAGCTACTGATCAGATTTCTACCTTTTTTCACACCAAGATCATGGACATCTACACAGCTCTGGAAGCCCTCAATCTTGACCAAGAGGCCCCCCCCCCCTTGCCGGTCACTCACCTCCAGGAAGTACAGGCCCATACATCCGGTAATATCCTCTCCAAGTTCCCCCTTCTCACTCTGGATCAACTCAATGTGCTCCTTGACAAGCTTAAATCCAGATCCCCTCTGGATCCCTGCCCTTTGAGAATAGTCAAGGAATGTAGGGACGTAATGCTGCCCCCTTTGTTGGAGGTTATGAATCTGGCTATTTCCGAAGGTGTTTACCCCTCATCCTGGAAAATGGCCATAGTCAAGCCCCTTCTAAATAAGGCGACCTTAGATCCGGGGATTTTTAAGAACTTCCGCCCCATTTCCCTTCTACCTGCCCCCGCTAAGATGCTTGAGGCCCACCTCAACTGCCATCTGAGTATCTTCCTGGATAGTTCCAGTTTTTTGGATCCCTCCCAGCAGGGTTTTCGGAGGGCGCATAGTACCGAGTCGGCCCTCACAGTGGTCGTCAATAACATCCGCACTAAGGTCGACAGTGGCCAGACCACCTTGCTGGTACTGCTCGACCTAACTGACGCATTTGACACCCTGTCCCCCTCCATTCTGGCTACCCGCCTCAGTAAGCTGGGAGTCGATGGACCTGCGCTCAGCCTTTTGATATCTTTCCTCGATCAGCAGGTGCAAAGGGTCAAACTTGGCGACTTCCTCTCCCCCGTCAAGCCTGTGCAATGTGGGGTCCCCCAGGGCTCATCCTTGAGCCCCACGCTCTTGAACATCTACGTGACCCCACTCGCCAGGCTTGTGAGGTCATTTGGGCTGGAACTTCTTTCCTATGCCGACAATACTCAGATCATGGTCTCCCTTTCAGTCAGTTGATGCTACGGCAGGAACTGTATGGAGGCTGTCACAGGCTGGATGGTTAGGAATTTCCTCAAGCTGAATGGGGAGAAATCTGAGGTACTTATCTTCGGAAGCAGGCAGGATATCTGGTCATTGGACTGGTGGCCCTCTGCTCTCGGTGCCTGCCCCATGCCCTCATCATCGGCCCGCCCTCTGAGTGTTATCCTGGACACGACCCTTTCTTTTGACAAACAAGGCAACAGGACGGTGTCAACCTGCTGCGGAGCCTTAAGGATCTTGAGAAAGATCACCCACTACCTTTCTTTCGAAGCCCGGAAACAAGTGCCGGTGGCTCTTATATCATCCAGGCTGGACTACTGCAATGCGCTGTATCTAGGCTCTAATAAAGGTTTGATCCAGCGCTTGCAGGTAGTGCAGAACGCAGCCGCCCGGTTTGTTGCAGATGCCCCTAAGTTTTCCTCGGGCTCCTCCATTAGGAAGGATCTGCATTGGCTCCCCATGCAGGCCAGGATCAACTTCAAAGTCCTTTGTCTCAAGCACTGTGCCTTGCATGGAACGGGACCTGAAGACATCCAGTCCCTTGTGTCTTACTATGCTCCTGGGAGGACTCTCCGCTCTACCAATAAAAAACTGCTTGCTGTCCCCCGAGTCTCTAAGGCCAGATGGGGAGGAATAGCTTTCTGCTCCCTTGCACCCAAATTGTGGAATTCGCTTCCAGATGACCTCAAGGGACTTGCCTCTCTTGCGCTCTTTCGCAAAGCACTTAAGACCTGGCTCTTCCTGAAAGCCTACGTATGGCCTATCCACTCTTCCCCCAGCACAAACTTCTGCACCATCTTCTAGCGCCTTGATGCCTTTGGGCTTAGTTGCGCTATATAAATACCCCAATTCACTCATTCATTCAGCATTCTTGCTCCCCCCCCTCCCTATTTGCTGACCAAGTGGTCATCCATCTGCCCTTGTTTGCTGAGAGCTGTGTTTAAACTTGCTCTTTCCATTTCTGTCCCAATGCTTACATTGCAATAAAACTGTATATAAGGACAATGGTTTGTGAGTTCAGTGTACCTCCTCCCACAATACTTGAGTGTTCTGTGGACGTGGTCCCACTCATGAGTGATTAATAAACTTGTTTTACTTCAGCTCCAGTGTCGATCTCTTTTGTTAGTCTTTGGACCCGTGAACAAGAGGGTGACCCTGCACCAGTGTGCTTACTTTTGGGTACATTTCTTTTATTGAAGGTGTGTGCATTATTATATGTGCAGTTACCTGAATGTGAAAAACCAACACAATATTTAGCTATTTTCATTCAGGTTTTTGACCCTGCCCTCTCTGCAGTCAGGAACAGTTTTCATACTTTTTAGTCAGTATGACCTGTGATACTACCTATGATGGTGTGACGGTGAAACATGGTCTAGAATGCTCAGTAGCGTGACTAAAGCTTGTATACGAAACAACATGATTTCCTTAGAGATTTCTGTGCAGAGTACCTCACGTGTCTTTTTAATCCATTGCTGAAGCGGGGCCTGACGCGCTGCTTTAAAAAAAACATGAATGTTGAAAAAAAAGTTCAGCGAGCCGTGCAGAAGAGAAGGCAGGTGTGCGACCGCATGCAAACATGCACAGATAGTGTACATGCCGGACGAGGAACAGGGAGGGGCGGTGACCTACTGTAACACCTAGTACAAGGCAGTATTTGATTAAAATACATTTCTAGCTTCCTCCTTGCGGGTGGGGGGAGTAGGGAGAAGGAGGCAGGCCATGAGGGGGAACGAAGAGTAGCTGTTCAGAATACAAACCAGCTGTCGGGGGTGGGAGATGTTCTGGGAATGGCACAGGAGATTAAATGAACTAGGAGCAGCAGCTAGGTCAGAGTGAAAGACTAAGTAGTACACTGAAGGAAAATATATGGCCCATGGTGAAAGGATTCATGTAGCAGGGGTAGTCTCCAGGGTGGAACAAAAGGAAGGACTACTAAGTGTATTCACCAATAAAAAGCCAGTATTTCTAAAGATTCAGAATCGGTATTTTTAAAGGGCAGTATGAGGAACCAATGAAAAAGATGGGCTTTTTTTAAATTCCATATCAAAGATACAACATGTCTCTTTGAGACAACAAATGTGCTGCCAAGGCGAGACCTAAATAGCAGTGTAGAGTGGAACTACAAAGGAAGTGCTCAGAACTGCCCATGCTTGTTGTTTTAAAGTTGCTGCTTTGATGCATTAGAAAATGCAAATAGACCAACGACCTTCCTCTTTAAGAGGAGAGTAGTGTAGGGCCAGACTGACCCCTATGATTTTATTTTTTTTAGACCGCTTGCTAGTGAATTGTGCCCTTTGCAAACATTTTCAATTAGAAGAAAAACAAAATCCAAAATTGGCTGCTTTTTTGTTCAGTGTAATATGGACAGGCCGGCTCTTGACGACGAAGGAGGTACTGTGCAAACGGAATGATGCTGGATTCAACCGTTTGTGTTCTTTCTTTATCAACAGCTGAAAAGGTGAGCTCCCTTGGAAAGAACTGGCACCGCTTCTGTCTGAAATGTGAGAGATGTAACAAGACTTTGTCTGCTGGGAGCCACGCTGAGGTAAGAGGCCTGGACATCCCTGCCTAGGTCATCTGTTTGCAGTTTATAGGTTTGCTATTAGTTTTTGAATTTAGGATGTCTCTCTATTTATTAATTTAATGTGAAAGTCTAGCAATGCGATTCATTTATTCAAGGAAGAACAATTCTATTTCAAGTTGTCCTCTTATCCAAATCAACCTTCAATCTTTTTTTCCAGGTCAACACACTTAGAAGCATAATAGCAAATGTTGAAAAACAAAAATGAAAGTTTCCAGTTCTTTCAATGTGTGATGGAGAAGTGCACAGTCATCAAAATAACTTTATAATTTTATTTGCCCCAGTATTGGAACTTTTATAGATTCCCATGCTTTGTATCATTCCCCCGTCGTCAGAATGGGAGCCCCGGTAAATAAAAAATACCATAGCAGTAAGTACAAAAGAGAACTAGGCCTATGCCTCATCTCATTTTGTAGCTTATCCACCTCTTTTTGTAAAAGAGACCAAAAATTCTGCAACAACCAATCAGAATAGCCTCACCCCATAGAACCTTACTGAGAGAGCCTCAGATTTTCTACCGCACGTTGTGCAAGGGAGTCTCCACTGAGCTCTAAGATTTCTTTTCAGATTGGATTCTTTTCCATTTCTTCAACTTTAATATGTCTGACAAGGAGGAGAAGGTGTTATTCAGAGCTTGTGCTACTTGCTCTAAGAAGAGGCTGTTTGTGGAGGACAAGCATGAGGACTGTATCTACTGCTTGTACCCGGACCACTAGGTCACAGATTGTAAAATCTGCAGAACATTCTCTACAAAGACCTTGAGAGACAGGGAAGGCTGCTTGTTGACTTGGCTCCGGAAAATGAAGTCGCGTAAGGAGGTTTTGTCATCTGACAGTGAGTATTCTTCCTCAGCTGTGTCCTCCAGAAGATTCAAGAAGAGGGGTAGGTCATCCCCTTCAACATCTACTGAGCCCCCTGTGAAAGCCTTACAAAAGACGTCTGAAAGGGCTAGTCCCATAAAATCTCCTCACTGACTGACTGACTGACTGACTGAAGTACTTATAAAGCGCTCGAATGCCGTGGCGTCTTGGCGCTAAAATGACTAAGAGAGCGGTGAGAGCAGATCTTAAAGCGAAGAAAAGAGCCAGGTTTTCAGTGCCTTTCTAAAACCTAATTTAGACTTTTGTGAGCCCAATGCAGGGGGCAGAGAGTTCCGAGGTGTAAAGGAGAGGCTGGGACAGACTGAGGAGACACAGACAGCTAAGAAGGTGAAGAAAAGTTTATCTGTTACTTCTCCATCATATAAAAAGGAGAATGGAGGTAAAAAAACCTTCTACTGTCCCTCAGGACGGAAGATCTGACAAGAAACCACGTCCGTCGATCACGAAAACAGCTGGTACGTCGACGACTACTTTCAGAAAGGACAGCTTTGTCGACGGGCCCGTCGAAGGCGGCGGCATTGATATCTTCGTCGACGTTTAAGGTACCTGTTTCCTGCTCGTCGACGATGGTGTTTACATCTTCGACGATAATGACGACGAAGATAGTGTTGACGACTAGGACAACGTCGACGACAGCAGCCATGATGATTCTGACGACTAGCTCGTCGACGATCAACCTGCCGTTGACAAAATCCATCTCTCTGTCGACGGTCCCGTAAACTATTCCATCTACGACAATTTTACCGGCGTTTCCGTCGACGACAACGTCGTCGACAATTCAAAGGGTCCCCATATCTATAAGAAGGCAACAAATTACCCCAGAGATGACATCTCCTTGGCGTGTAACACCTTTGCCTGTCACTTTGCTTCTTGATGAGGAGTCTTATGACGATGAGGATGGTCCTTATGGAGATGCTTATAGCCCATCTGAACTACAAGTAAAATTTCAGGATTCTGATTCTGATGAGTGCTATACTGAAGTGCGCCAGTTTGTTCAGCAAGAAAGGCCTCCACAAAAATCACGTCAGGATATGGTGGCAATGCCGTCCTCTCTTATAACGGACTTACAATTGATGTTACAAGACTACAAAAAGAGGTATCCGTCGCAATCTGCGGAACAGCAAGAGCGTCCTCCTTCTCCATCCATTCCTACTACTCCTGCAGTGGCAGTGACGCCTCTGCTTTCTCGAGTTCCAGAACCAGAACCCAGAGAGCTATCAGGAGGTTGTGACTGTTCAGGACGATGATGTCTCATCTGATGGAGATCTTCAGGTTTATCCTTCTCATGACCCAGATAGAGGTTAGGACGCTGATGTCAACCAGGATCCTGATTCACCAGTGCCGGATACCGCAACTCCCCTCCAGCTTACATTGGAGGTTTCCATAATCTTATGGAAATAAAGAGATTTGGCCTTACTATTACGACGGTGCAATCATACTGTTTCCTTTACGACTTCAAGGAACCTTACAGAAAGTCCATTCGTTCAATACCAATAATTGAACATGTATGGTCGGAAGGTACTAAAGTGATGCAGAATCCGGAAACAGTCATCCCTGTTCTTCTCCGGCTGGAGAAGAAATATAAAGCACCAGAAGGCAGTCTCACTTGCCTGACTGGTCAGCCGAAGCCGGACCGTCATTTCCTAGGTGGGGCAAAGCAAGTCCAAGAATCCTTCGATACCATTTACAACACCGCCAGACAAGGAAGGAAGATGTCTGGACAATGTGGGAAAAAGGTTTTCTACTATGGCCAGCCTTCTAATGCTCTTGCTATCTTGTGGTGGGATTTATCCCAGTTTGTAGACCAACTTCCGGATGGAACGAAGGAGGAAGCCAGGAAGATACTGGTGGAAGGGGAGCGTTCCTCTTCAGAGGTGATAGATTGTGCTATGGACATAGCAACAACAGCTTTCCGTGCATTGGCGGGTTCGGCAGTTTTAAGGCGTCAGGGCTGGCTACGGGCAACCTGGATTCGCCAGGAAGTTCAAAATAAGATCTTGGACTTACCTTTACGACGGAGAGATGCTTTTTGGAAAGCATGTAGATGATGCCCTTCAAGGCATCAAGAAGGACACAGACACGGCAAGGTCCTTGGGGACATTGAATTACCGCAAAGTTCCTTTCAGAGGTGCGAGAGGAAGAGGTTTTTCCTCGTACAGAGGTGGCAATCAACAGCGCTACTCTTCGTACTCACAGTCCTCTCAATCTTACTAGCCACAATACTCACAGCGCCAAGGTCAGTCGGCGTCTTTCTCTTGTCAGCCACCAAGAGGGCGTCAAGGGCGAGACCATTCTAAGCGACAATAGCGGCTTCATGGCTCTGTCTACTGTTCCTACCCCCAATAACATCAGTGGGGGGCAGGATTTCCCATTGTCTACGTAGCTGGAAGGTCATTACATCAGACCGGTGGGTTCTGAATATCATTCCGGGTGGTCACACTTTTGAGTTTCAACAGCTTCCTCCTATTAGACCTCCAGGCACCAACGAGTCGAAACATCTAGGACTTCTATGTCTCGAAGCCCACCAACTTTTCAAGGGGCCAATAGAACCTGTACCTCACTCCCAGAGGGGGAAGGGTTTTTATTCCAGGTTCTTCCTGGTTCGCAAGACAAAGGAAAAGTGGTGTCCAATATTAGATCTAAGGGAGCTCAACACCTATCTCATAAAGCTATCTTTCAGGATGGTCACCCTTCAGGATATTCTACGTCTACTGAATCCAGGGGACTACATGGCGACTCTAGATTTAGAGGATGCATACTTCCATGTGCCGATCCACCCAGCTCACAGGCAATACCTTCGCTTCACAGTAGGCAAGAGACACTTTCAGTTCAGAGTGCTTCCTTTTGGTCTCCGGTCCGCACCAAGGATATTTACAAAAGTACTGGCTCCGGTGGCGGCGTTTCTCAGAAAACAATCTCTAGAGGTCTTTCCCTACCTAGACGATTGGCTGATAAAAGCTTCATCTTTCCAGGCGGCTTCCAGGGCGGTCACAAGCTGCATTCAACTTTTCAACCGACTGGGCCTTCAACTCAACAAGGAGAAATCGATCCTTCTTCCATCCAGGTCAGCAAGGTTTCTAGGCTCTATCCTGGACACAAATCGCTGCAAGGCCTTTCCATCGGAGGAACGTCGGAACAAACTTATTCTGTCAGCTCGTCTCTTGCAAAAGAGGAAGTCGCTGTCGGTCCGTCTCTATAAGTCCCTGCTTGGATCAATATCATCCTGCATACCATTGATTCCGCACTGCAGGCTTCAAATGCGTCCGCTACAAGAGCAACGGGACAAGCAATGGTACCAGGCGGGAGGCTCGTTCGACAAGATCACGGTGACATCAGCAATGAAAAAAGCAAGCAGCTGGTGGTTGGTAAAAGACAACATCTGTAAAGGTTTAACCTTCACGCTTCCCCCATCCCCCATGGTTCTAACCATGGACGCCTCACTAGAAGGCTGGGGAGCCGTACTACAAGAGTTGGTGAGCGGTCGTTGGGAACTCGGGCCTATTTGCTTGGCCCTACAGGCTTTTCTTCCGAGTATTCAGAATCGCACAGTGCTGGTTCGCACGGACAACACACCGGCCATGCACTATATAAACAAACTGGGCGGGACAAGGTCCCGGGCTCTTTCAAAGGAAGCTCAGGAAACTTGGAGCTGGGCGATTCTCCACAACATTGCTCCTACGGCATAGCACCTCGCAGGTTCGCACAATTCAACAGCGGATGCGTTGAGTCGTCAAAGATCGATCAGTCGCCAAAGATCGATCAGTCACGAGTGGGAATTAGACCAGACCATTCTCGAGGAGGTCTTTTCAGTTTGGGGAACCCCGACCATAGACCTGTTTGCAACTCCAGAAAACTCCAAATGCTGGTTCTGCGCAAGCAGGGATCACCAACGGGGGTCCTTGGGGAATGCACTTTTGATAGCTTGGTACGGCGCATTTGTCTACGCCTTTCCTCCAATTCCATTAATTCTGAGGCTGATCAGGAAACTCATGTTATGTTATGTTATGTTATGTTATTTATACTTTTGTATAGCGCAACGGTTACTCAAGAAGAGTGTCCCGGCGCTTTGGGTAAGGAGAACTAATTCACAATAACATAACACATTAAAAACAACAGAAAGCACATAAGACAGAAGAGGGGACTGCTAACAGGACTATTGAGAGAACAACCAGGTCTTAAGACCTCTCCTGAACTCAAACAGACTTGAAGCCCCCCTAAGAGGGAGCGGAAGCGAATTCCACATCTGTGGAGCCAGCAGGCTGAAGGCGATTTTAATTGCACCAGCATGGCCCCGACAGTTCTGGTACACGGAACTCCTCCTGCTTTCTCAAGACCAACCGATTCACCTGCAGCCTATTCCGTCTGTTGACAATGTCTCAGGGTCAAGTACTCCATCCAGATCTGAGGTCACTCCAATTGACAGCATGGCTCCTGAGTACAGAGAATTCCAGAATTTGAACCTCACAGAAGAGTGTAAAGATATTCTGTCTCCGGCCCGAGCTCCGAGTACAAATAAGACTTATCGGGCGAAATGGAAGAGCTTCTGTCTCTGGTGTCAGAGGCAGAATGTTCATCCATACACTTCAGCTCCGCATCAGCTTTTTTCTTATATTCTTTCTCTGGCTAAGTCAGGTTTGGCTCATTCTTCTGTCAAGGTACATCTAGCAGCCATCTCTAGATTCAGGCGGACGTCTTCAGGTCCTTCACTTTGGTCCGCTAGGATTATTAAACAATTCCTGAAGGGCCTGTTCAGAGTTTTTCCACCAGTCTGGCAGCTTAATTTGGTTTTGGCTCATCTGATGAAAGCTCCGTTTGAGCCCATTCACAGAGCTGATCTGAAATTTGTATCATGGAAACTGGCTCTCCTGTTAGCCTTAACATCGGCCAGGAGGATTAGTGAGCTCCAAGCGCTCACGATTGTGGAACCTTTTCTTCAGTTCAAAAAGGATGTTCTGATTCTGAGGACAAATTCAAAATTCTTCCCGAAGGTCCCATCCGAATTCCATTTGAATGAGCCTGTGATTTTGAAATCTTTTTTACCACGACCTACTACACCAGCGGAGAGGTCTTTTCATTCTTTGGATGTTCAGAGGTGTATGAAATTTTATCTGGAATGAACAAGACCATTCAGGAATTCTACTCAACTTTTTGTCTCGTATAGTGCCCCGCGGAAGGGATTTCCGCTTTCAAAGCACAGTATTTCACGTTGGATCTTGAATACAATTCAGTATTGCCATCAGGAAGCGGGCAAACCGCTTGAAAGACGAGTTTGTGCTCATTCAACGAGATCTGTTGCGTCATCAGTGGCTCTATTCTCAGGAGTTCCTATCAAGGACATCTGTAGAGCAGCTACGTAGAGCAGTATCCACACCTTCCCGAAGCACTACTGCTTGGATTCTTCCATGAAGGAGGATGCAGCGGTGGGTCAAGCAGTCCTGAAATTTTTTTCAATGAGAGTTGAGCTTTCCCTACAATCCCTCCTTCCTGTATTGCACATTTTGTGTCTTTTTTTTTTTTGTATTCTTCTCTGTGGTAACATTTTTATGAGTTGTTTTCTATGAGGATATCTATGTTGACATGTAAGGATAAACAAGGGGAATCCTACTGATAGTGACTTGGAGGGGTGTTGCCCAACAGGGTGTGGGAACACTCAGTGTTTTTTAAAATACCCCTCACACACCAAAAGGCCCCTTGGTGTCATGATTCATCATAGGGGTCCAGAAAAGGGGGTGGTGATGAACACCCCCTTTTCTGAATCCTCATAGGGGTCTTCGCACCCCTCTAACGGGATAACGCATCTAAGTTTGTGGAGTAAGAATCCTACCTCTGTACTCTACCTCCCCACTTTGTTAATTTCTTGACATGTAAGGATATTCATGTAACAGAATGTGCTTTTATGACTTACTGCTAGCTACTCTGGTTCGAGGCATGTGGGTTGCTGAATTCATATCTGTGCATAGATCGCCGCCTAGTGTTGGGTCCGGATGATCGCACATTGTTGTCCTGGAAGAGTCTTCGAAGTATCACGAGATAGGTGGCTCCTCCCCTGGACTACAGTGCGCATGGGCATCGACTCCATCCCCAGATTGTTTTTTTACGCCATTGGGTTCGGATGCATATTGGTTCACTCAAGTTCGGAATCGATATAAAACTTTCTTTTGGCCAAAAGGCCTTTAGTTTACCATCGGTATTGTCTTGCGATCGATGCCCAGTTCTGTTCCAGCTCAGTTCCCGAGCCGGACATCCAGAGGAGCCGCATGCTTTTCGGCGCTGAAGGCCCGGTCGACGCCAGAGGCCTTATCGACGATTCATCATGGAACGAAGCCCGTTCAAAAGATGTCCCGTGTGCAACTCGAAATATCCTCACATCGATGTCCACCCGGTGTGCAACAAGTGCCTGTCGCCGGATCACGATGAAGCCAGCTGTATGACTTGTTCCCGCTTCCGATCCAAGAAGACGATTCGACTATGCCACGCTGCGCGCAAGGAAGCCCAGCAGACGGCACCTGAACCAGTGAACATCTTCGATGCCGAAGATGATGATGGAGCAGAGCGGGAGGTTCGAGAGAACCTGTTGGTTCCCGCATCGGAGGTTGACCCCAGCTACGACGCTGATATTGAGATGCTCGATGCGGAAGACGTCGTCGACTCGGTAGGAGACGACGATGGGGCCTTTGGGGCCATGGAAGATAGCTCAAGCGAGGAGCTAGGCCCACAAACTGATACTGGGGCCAAGACACTTCATAAGGCTCAGGTCGAGGGATCGCCACATGGCCTTACCCAAGATCTTCCACTGAGTTCTACAGCCCCGCCTTTGGGCTCGGCTTCGGACATTTCTAAGGAGCCGCAAGTTGCAAAATCGAAACCGAAAGAGAAAGCTACGGTGTCTACGCAACCCAAAGCACTTGAGGCAAAATCGAAACCAAAAGTGCGTATTGCTTTGGTCGGCTCTAAGTCCTCGGAACTGTCGGCACCGACTAAGCATAGAAGTGTTATCGACCCAAAGAGGCCGCTAAAGGGCGTCGAGCCAAAGTCTGGCACAAAGGTCAAAGACGTCGACCTGAAAAAATCTGCGCCAAAGACAGTTGAAACTGACAAAGGACTCTGTGCTCAGAAGGTTCTCGAACCTACGCGTCGACCGGACAAGGCTAAAGGTGGTACAACCCTCGAGTCCACGCCTGGCGGTGCCTCGAAGGATTTCGTCGAGTCAACGCAGCCGTCCGCCTCCTTTTCGAAGCAGGTGGCGGAATCACTGAAGCGCATTCAGGACAAGGCTTCGGCTGTCGGACCAAAGGATCCTTCACCATCAAAGCCTGCCGAGAAGCCTCAAAAGAAGTCGGTGCCCATCCACTTCACGCTGCCGCCAAAAGTGGTACCGAAGGCCTTCGTCCCTAAGATGGTTTTCGAGGCACCCAAGAAGGTGTCCACGGGGCCGAAGCCCACAACTGTGGTCCCGGCCACAAAGCATCGACAACCCTCGCTTGAAGAGCAGCAGGAACAGTTTATCGATGCCGATACAGGCAGACTTTCTATTTATAAACGAAAGATCGTCCCGGAACAGCCAATGGAGTCGTATAGAATCCCAATAAAAAAGAAGGATTCTACTACAACACCTGTTCTTGTAGAACCTTTATCTCCACGTGGCCAAAATGTCTCGCCCACTTATTCGGATGTAGAAACAGAGGAAGGTGACAATGAGGAATACAACTATCCTGTGGACACTGATCCAGAAGATAATAATGAACCCTGGGCAGATGCTGCTGACCCAGGGGATCCACACACTGCCCCAGACACTCATGTGTATACTGTAAAAACATCGCCTACTGAGGATTTGGCGGCGTTTAATGCACTTATTGAAAGGGCAGCCAAGAATCATGACGTCCAGCTCCCTGCTGACCCTATTGAAGTGGACTTTCTGTTCGACACCTTTTCCACCTCAGAGAGGACTGTCAAGACTCTGCCTATGCTGAAGGGTGTATTGAAACATGCTGGGGAGATATTTAAGGAGCCTACAAGGATCAGGGTGATAAACCCCAGGATTAAGAAAAAGTACAAACCGGCGCCTGGGGACCCTACCTACATTAAGGGACAGTTGCCGTTGGACTCTCTGGTTGTTTCTAATGCCCGGAAGAGGGCTAATTCACAAACAACGGGTGATGCTCCTCCCCCTGATAAAGAATCTAAGGTGCTAGAGGCATCAGGGAAAAGGGTGGCAGCTCAAGCGGCCAATATCTGGCGCATTTCAAACACTCAGGCACTCTTAGCCAGGTATGACGGGGCCCATTACGACACACTGGAGACCCTGTTACAGCACCTGCCAGATGAATATAAGGAGGCATCTGAGCTGCTCATACAGGAAGGGAAGCTCATATCCAATGCTTCTATCAAATGTGCACTGGACGCAGCAGACACCGCGGCCAGAGCATTTAACACTAGTGTCATGTTGAGGCGACATGCCTGGCTCAGAATCTCCGGGTTCAAGCCAGAGATACAGACCACCATTCTAAATCAGCCGGTAAACCCTGATCATCTGTTTGGCCCAGAGGTGGACACCACCTTGGAGAAAATCAAGAAAGACACTGAGACTGCAAAGTCTATGGGGCTCTCCAGTCGCAGCAGTTCAGGGGTGGTTCTTTTCGTCGCTCAGGCAATAGAGGGGTTTCCAGAGGCCAGCTGTCCCAGCAAACGCAATACAATAAAGGTGGCGCGCAAACCACATACACCAAACAAAGTAGAGGTGGCTATCGTGGAAACAGCGCCAAGGGCAGAGGTCGTGGAAACAGCTCCAGGTCCTCCGCCACTAACAAACAGTGATGCCTTGTCACTGCCCCCGGACCATACAACACAGGTCGGGGGGGAGACTCCAACATTTCCTGCCAGTCTGGAAGTCCTTCACCACAGACAGGTTGGTCACAAAGCTTATCCAGTACGGTAATTGTCTGGAGTTAACATCCACTTCACCCAACATACCCCCAAGACACCGTCCTATGTCCACAGAGTATTTGCACTTATTGCAGCAGGAGGTACTCGTCATGCTGCAAAAAGGAGCAATCGAGCTCGTGCCTGTGGAAGAAAGAGGCACAGGAGTTTACTCACTGTACTTCTTGATCCCATAAAAGGACGGGTCCCTCAGACCCATACTGGACCTCAGACCCCTCAATCAGTACATTCTTTCAGAACACTTTCACATGCTAACACTGCAGCAGGTTCTACCGCTGCTCAGTCAGGGAGATTTCCTCGCAACGTTAGATCTGAAGGATGCATACTTTCATATTCCGCTACACCCGTCACACAGAGAATACCTCAGATTCACCATTCAAAATCAGCATTACCAATTCAGGGTCCTCCCTTTCGGAGTAACAACGGCACCCAGGGTTTTTACAAAGTGCCTGGCAACAGTGGCGGCACACCTACGGAGACCAAACATTCACGTCTACCCTTATCTGGACGACTGGCTTATCCAGGCAAAGTCGGCCCAGCAGTGTGCCGCCCACATGTCCCACACCATTCGCCTTCTTCACGATCTGGGATTCTCACTGAATTACATGAAGTCCCACCTGCAACCCGCCCACATACGACAGTATCTGGGTGCGACGATAGACACTCTGGCAGCCAAAGCACAGCCAAATTCAGTGAGGATCAGCAGCATTCAATCGGTGATACAGAAATTCAGACCTCAACACTTGCTTCAGGCACGAGTGTTCATGCAGTTGATAGGCATGATGGCCTCCTGCATCTTCATAGTCCCGCACGCGAGACTACATATGCGTCTGCTTCAGGAGTGCTTAGCACGTCAGTGGAATCAGGCTCAGGGACAGTTGAAAGACCTAGTTTTGGTAACCGGTCGTGCATACAACTCTCTGCATTGGTGGAATCCACAAAACCCTTGCAAGGGACGACCGTTCCAGGAGCCTGTGCCACAGATCATTCTGATGACGGACGCATCTCTCCAGGGTTGGGGAGCTCATGTACTCCACTACACTGTGCAGGGACTATGGACAACGCAGCAAAAGAAGATGCACATCAACCTTCTAGAGCTGATGGCTATCTTCATGGCGATGAAAGCATTCAAGGTACATCTGTGCAACAAGGTTGTGTTGATCCGGACGGACAACATGACGGCCATGTACTACATACAAAAGCAGGGAGGAACACACTCTCCGCATTTATCTCATCTGGCTCGGAGCATGTGGAAGTGGGCCATTCAGAGGAACATCTTCCTCATGGAGGAACACTCCCAGGCAAGGACAATCAGATGGCGGACCTGCTCAGTAGGTACAGCCACCAAATGCACGAGTGGGAGATACATCCATCAGTACTCCACCCGTACTTCCAGCGGTGGGGTCATCCAGAGATAGACCTGTTCGCCACAAAGGAAAACGCCAAATGCCGAAGCTTTGCCGCCAGGTTCCCACACCCACAGTCGCAGGGCAATGCGATATGGATGAACTGGTCAGGCATCTTTGCGTACGCTTTTCTCCCAGCACCTCTAATACCGCTGGTGGCACGCAAGCTGAAGCAACACTCGATGACTTTTATCCAGGTTGCTCCGACGTGGGCACGCCAACCATGGTACACCACGTTTCTGGAATTATCCGTGGTACCGCATCAAAGGCTGCACCTCACACCCAGGCTTTTGACGCAGAGCCATGGCGACATTCAGCACCCAGATCCGCAACAGCTCAACCTGGCGATCTGGCTCCTGAGGTCTTAGAATTTGGCTACCTCAATTTGCCTCCAGACTGTATGGATATCATTCGGGAGGCAAGGAAGCCCACCACTAGAGCATGCTATGCGGCGAAATGGAAGCGGTTTGTCATTTACTGTGCAGAGCACAACATCAACCCGCTGGACGCCTCCACTCACAACATCATTTGTTATCTGTTACAACTATACAAATGCAATCTGGCCTATGCTTCCATTCGCATACATTTGTCCGCAATAGCAGCTTACTTGCAGAACAGGCAGCATCTCTCGGTTTTCAGAGTGCCAGCCATTAAAGCCTTTTTGGAAGGACTCAAACGAGTCATTCCTCCACGGACCCCGCCAGCTCCTGAATGGAACCTGAATGTGGTCCTCACCAGACTGATGGGTCCACCTTTTGAGCCTCTACATTCCTGCGAGATTCAGTTCTTGACGTGGAAAGTAGCTTTCCTGATAGCAATCACTTCACTGCAACACGTTAGTGAACTCCAGGCAATAACTATCCAGGAGCCATTCATACAAATTCACTCCAACAGGGTAGTGCTTCGCACCAACCCAAAATTTCTTCCTAAGGTGGTTTCGCAGTTCCATATCAATCAGACTATTGAACTGCCCATGTTCTTCCAGAATCCTGAGTCAGTGGCGGAGAGGATGCTCCACACACTAGACGTCAAAAGAGCCTTAATGTACTACATTGATAGGACCAAGGACTTTCGAAAAACGAAACAACTGTTTGTTGCCTTTTCGCCACAACACAAAGGCAACACCATTTCCAAAGCAGGTATAGCCAGGTGGATCGTTAAGTGCATTCATATTTGCTATGAAAAAGCCATGCGCACTTTAACGGTCCCCCCATGAGCCCACTCCACCCGCAAGTTGGGGGCCTCCATGGCTTTCCTTGGAAATATTCCTTTAGAAGACATATGTAGAGCAGCCACATGGTCTACCACACACACATTTACCAAACACTACTGTGTAGATGTGCACTCCAAACAGCAAGCAGCTGTAGGGCAGGCTGTTCTAAAAACACTTTTTCAAACTGCTGCAGCTGACACAGGCGGCCGCCGCTAATGGAGGGGCTGCTATGTATTCTATGCACAGATATGAATTCAGCAGCCCACATGCCTCCAACCGAATATGCTACTTACCAGTATGCATCTGTTCTTGGCATGTAGGGCTGCTGACATTCATATCGCCCGCCCTCCTCCCCGGCGCCTGTAGCACTCGGAATCATTCTCAGGCATGGTCATCACTTACTGTATTACACTCCATCTCTGCCACAATGGCGAAAAACAATCTGAAGATGGAGAGGATGCCCATGCGCACTGTAGTCCAGGGGAGGAGCCACCTAGCTCGTGATACTTCGAAGACTCCTCCAGGACAACAATGTGCAACCATCCGGACCCAACACTAGGTGGCGATCTATGCACAGATATGAATGTCAGCAGCCCTACATGCCAAGAACAGATGCATACTGGTAAGTAGCATATTCCTACTTACCTGTAACTTTGGTTCCCCAGTATTGGTAACTTTCATAGATTCCCATGCGCCCACCCACCTCCCCGAGGAAAGCTCAACCTACAACAGATATGGCGACTGACACACAATGGCTACGAAAATCTGAGGCTCTGAGGTTCCTTCCGGAGGGTTCTAAGGAGTGAGGCACTTCTGATTGGCTGATGCCTAGGTTTGGTCTCTTTTACAAAAAGAGGGTGATATGCTACAAAAGGGAATGAGGCCTAGGCCTTTTTCTTTCTCTTTTGTACCTACTGCTATGGTATTTTTGTTAATGAGACTCCCATTCCGACGACGGGGAATGATACAAAAGCATGGGAATCTATGAAAGTTACTAATACTGGGGAACCAAAGTTACAGGTAAGTAAATTGTTTTCATCCTGATGATGATGATGATGTCCATCAAGACAGAGAAGATGGAGAAGTTCGGGATGATGATGATGATGGTCATACGGCAGAGTGGGACGGCTATCAAATTCAGACCCCCTTCTTGCCTCCTGTAGTACCAGGGCAGGGGTGTGGAATTTATTAAAATATCTACTTGTCTATGGGGCAAGGTGCTTCATAAATCTACTTGTCCTCTAACAAAATCCACTTGTCCCTTTGGTGCCATGTGGTTCGGCGACAAATTATGGCAGCAATCTCATTATGTAAGAGCTTATATAGCCTCTTTGATTATGCCTTGAATGCTGGCAATCCCTTTATGTTGCCATGTTTCTGCAGGTCTACATACTGGGGCTGAAGGTAGTGGTAAGCCATGGTTCCAGGGTTGGAATGCCCTTTAAGTCTGTGCAAATCTACTAACTTGCATTTTTTAAGGGTTTTCAACAACTCTACTCTAATCTTTTCCAATACTAAGAAATTTTGGAAATTTACTCCTGACAATTGCAGACGTAAACCTTCTTCCAGAGTTAGGAAAAAAGTGGTTGTTGGGAAAATGACCTTGCAAACACTCTGGTTTTCTCAAGAGCAAACCTACACATGCATATTTGCTCATGATAAACTGCAATTCACAAATATTTTCCAGGAGTACATGTAGGAGAGTAGGGTCTGCAATCCTATGGTCACCCCCGATTTTTGCTTCTTGCTTCACTGGTTTACGACTTTCCCTGGCTGTGGGCCTGCTAATCAGACCCACAGCCTAGCTGTTCTCTCTCTAAATTAACAACCATGTACCTTAGGTGCATTTACCAATTGGTACTGGGCCACCTTATCAGTCCCTGTACAGTATACCTTAGGTATCCAGGGCATAGGTGTACCCAGGGCCTACCAGGGGCTGAAGCATGTATTGTGCCACCACTGGCTGGCCATCTAAACAGACACAACTGGCTGCATGACAGCTGGGGCAAGGTGGTGTAATCACCCTTTGCTTTAGATATAGTATCCCTATATCTAACCCTAAAATGGACACGTGTATTCCTATCAATCAATCCTGAAGGCAGAGTGCTTGGAATTATGTGAGATGGTGCTCTGGCATGAGCTGAGCCCGTTTGCAGCTTGAGGAACCAAGTCCTAATAGCTGTTCCATGATAACGCTATACCATATACTCTTAAGTGCATTATGAACCTCGCGGTCAAATGGTAACTTTGGTATAGCATTATCAAAACATGTCGAGTAAGGTGTCATACGAATTGGAATACTACCCCCTCGCCAATTCTGGCGACGGGGGTAGCATTCCACCCTTCTAGAGGGACACGACATGTATGTAACTGTGAACCCTGGTTAAAGTTAACTCAAGCCTCAGCGTCACAAAATGGATGCTGCCACCACATACACAAGTCTGACCTCCTGCTGCTGGGAGTCCTTCCAGCGAGGGAGGCTCTGACAAAGGGTTTCCTGCCTTGGGAGGTGCTAGCACCACCCCAGACAGGATTTTGTGTATTAGGTAGGCCAGGGCTGAAAGGAATGAGACATGCCTGGGGCACACAAGGTGTCCCTGTTCATATGCCGGTCTAAACCAGTTCCTGGGGCACTCCAGCCCCAGAGCTGGCGCAAGAGCGGACAAAGGAAAGGGGGTGTAACCACCCCCCTTCCTGGTCCCACCCAGAGGAGGGACCTAGTCGTAGTGCAGCCCCCTTTAGGAGAATAAAGGTAGGAGCGGGTCCCATTCCAAATTAGATTATCCTGAACAACTTTACAAGAAGAAACTCTAGACTTCGACGTTCTGCTCCCCAGAAGACTGAAGAATCTCCCTTGTGGGCAAGGACTGTCCACCCTGCAACTGCAGGCACCATCAAGCGTCCAGCGGCTTCACTTTGTCGTCTTCCCTCGAGGATCCAGACTTCAGAGCCCAACGAGACCCGGATTCCCAGACCTCTCCGACCTCTACCTACATCTGCAGCTCAGCTGAGATCCGTGGGTGCGACGAGACACGTGGGACCGGCCATCTTGAAAGAAGCAGGACTTCGCTCCAGCACGACTCCTGAGGTATCCTCATCCAAGTGCTTTGGGGACTGAGAAGCCCCGACCCCGAGCAGCTCCTGCACCGAAGACCAGCCCTCCAGCATCCACGAGATCTGCGTGGGGCCCTTCTGCTTGCCTGCTGCTCGACGCGTTGTCTGGTCACTTGCCGGCTGGCTTGTGGCCTCCTAGACGACGAACTCCGACAACTTTGCTGCTGGTCTGGTTGCTCCAGACTGGCCCTTGCTCCCTTCCAAAATAGGAGCACCCCGGACCCTCCTGGTCCACTCCAGACGCCGTTTCCACTCACTGCGTGGGTTGCCTTTGCCAAGGCCTGTTGAACCCGAATCCGGAGACGACACCGCCGACAGCGAGAGCCTGCGTGGGACAGCTCGTGCCTCCATCCTGGTCGTCGAAGACACCGCCTGGTCCACGTGGCTGCAGAGACAAGCGTCCACCTTCACCTGATCGCGACAACGACATCTGGTTCCACTCAAGTCACTGGCTAGTGACTTTGAACATTGTCCCCTCTGCTTTCAGGTTCCTCTCTTCACCAATCCACCCTTGGATTGCACTGGACACCTTCCTCATGATCGCCTGCAGCATCTTTCCTCAAGGCTCCATAGACTTCGACGCGGAAACCCGACACGACTTCGCACCTATGCACCCGCAGCCTGTGGGTGAGGTAACACGAGCATTTCGGTGCTCAAGGGTAGCTTGACTCTCCTAGTGTCCAGTTCCATTGTCGTTTTAGTCCTATCTAGTCAGGAACGTCCGTACTCACCTTTTCTTTAAACTGTACTGTCCATAGACGTTTGTACGCATCTCGCGTGTGAGTTCACACTCTGCACACGCGCTCCGTGGGCCTCCTATTACCTACCTCAAGTTAGTGTAGCGTGGTCCCAGCGATCCTACAGCCTCTGGACAGCTCCATTCCTTTACTTGACTTTCACATTCCACTTACTTAGTATATGGTATGTCGTGCCCCTAGGGCACCATTGTAAATCGTGCAACTTAAACGTATTTTTCCTAAGAGTTTGTCATGTGCTTAGCCCTCTGACCTCATAAAGAGTTCAGAGGTGTATGTTAGTTAATAAATAACTGTTTATTTTCATAACAACCTGTGTGGTGTCCTTTTCATTTGGTATTCAAAGGTTATATGTGGTAAAACAGCTGGCTTCACATGCCATTCAGAGTTTAGCCTAAAGACTGCTTTTGTCCACGCTACTAGGATAGCTGGTCTATAAGGTTGACTTTACAACCAATCACCATAAGGGTTGTTTGGACTGATGCAAGGTGATCACTAGAACTAGTGAGCATCATATATCAGGCCAACTTCTTACAGTACGATTCTTGCCCTACCTATAAATTCTTGTAAATTCACGGAAACCATATAACTGGACTTATACCAACCTATACCAAGGGTGCACTTTGAGACGTTCTTTAATAATAGGGCCCCTAATTTGGTCTGGCGTTAACCACAACCTTTTGTTTTTTTATTAAAATTCTCTCTCCCTCTCTCTGTATCGGCTGGCTTCACTGTTAGTGATTGCATTAAGCTCTTTCACACAGAGTATATTGGCACACAAAGTAGTTTTGTTTAGTGGCAGTAACTAATGTGGCAGTGTGTGCTTTTTTTAGATCAATTTTTTTGTGCTTTTGCCAATGTTTGTTTTAATGGTGAGGGCTCGGTAGCTCTCACATCAAGAAGGATTTACAAAACCCATGCCAAAACAAGTCCCGTATTGGCAAAATTAAAAAGCTGACACTACTTTCAGACTTACTGGCTTTGCCAATGTTTGTTTATTTTTATGTTTCTCATAATCTTATTGAAAATGGTTACACTGATTTTCCAATATGAATATTTTTGCGAAATACTAGCATGCATCAACACATTTTACTAAATGATACTGCAAAGAAACGGTACCTGAAATTTTACAGTAGTTTAGCAAAATGTATTTTTTTCCTACTTTCATTTTTTTAGGAACATTTTATTTTCAAAGCAAAGAATCCTTATTCTTGCTTTGAAGCTTCTGCAAATATTTGCATCTAATCAGAGAGCATTCTGGAGTATTCTGCATAGCCTCATATTGCTAAACTTTGAAACCGTGAGTACACATTTTTATACTGTAACCACTGTCAGACGTGCAGTCAGAACTTACATTTACTTAGAGCGCTCAGCCTAATACAAGTTTGAACAGCATTAGCATGGGCACACAAATAATAACTTGACTTCAGGCTGTGCCCTTCCCTGGCCCTTAATGTACTACTGCAAACTGGCAGCCAAAGAGTTTGTGCTGCAGGGGGTTGGCCCTACTTGTCCCAAGGACAAAATGCACATTAAAACTTGTTGCCCTTGACCCCAAACAATATGTCCTGGGCGTCGGGCTATAGGAATTCCACATCCCTGCAGGGGATTCACCTCCCGTGGACATTGCGAGCTTCCATCAGCTCATGGATGGGGCGGCTTAACGCTTCAAGTTACTTAGAGTCCAAAGAGAGGCGGACTGTTTTCTTACGACTTCAAACATCAGCCTCTTAAGCAGATCCATACTGTCCCCATCATTGATTTCATCCGGAGTGAGGGGGTCAAGTTGATGGCGACGCCAAATTCTATCCCGGCGCAACTACCTCGCTTAGAGAAAAAGTACAATGCACCACAGGGCTCTCCAGCTTGCCTGATTGCACAGCCCAAGCCTGATTCTGTGGTTACTCAGGTGGCTCAATGTCGCTCCAAGAACCCAGCTTCTACCATCACAGCTCCTCCTGATCGGGATCGTCTCCGTTAGACGCCATTGGGCGCAAGTTCTCTACAATGGCCTCTACTACGATGAGAGCAGCAAATTCTTTGGCCATATTAGGGTGCTACGACAGTCAGATGTGGTCTGACATGTCTGCTTTTGTGGCCCTCATCCCGGAATCCTCCAAGGCGGAGGCTTTAAAGATCCTTCAAGAGGGAGAGAGAAAGTCGGAGGAAATCATTGACTGTGCAGTAGACATCGCTTGCACGGGTTTCAGTCAGCTCGCAGGAGCAGCTGTTTTGCGACGCCAGGGATGGCTTTGTTCGACCTCGTTTCGCCAAGAAGTTCAGGCGAAGATCCTGAATATCCCTTACGACGGCGAATCCCTTTTTGAAGCACATTTTGATGAGGCACTCCAAACAATAAAAAAGGACACTGACACTGCTTGTTCTTTGGGCAATTTACAATTCAGGAAGCAGCCCTTTCGGGGAGCGAGCGGACGTGGCACCTCCTCCACTTTTCGCTGTGGTTCCTCTCAATACCGCTCCTACAAGCAAGGCTCTCAGCGTTAATCCTCCCAACAACAACAATCTTCCCGTCAGCAATCTTCGAAATCCTATCGAGGGAAGTCCTCATATAGAGGCTCTCCCTCCCAAAAACAATGACTTGCTTTCACCAAAAAAGGTTGGATGTCGAATCTCCATGTTCTCCTCTCAATGGTCCTTAATCACCTCAGACCGTTGGATGCTGGACATTGTAGCGAAGGGCCATGCTCTAAAGTTCGTCAAATTACCTCCTCCCACACCTCCATCCGGGCCATTTCCAACCCACCTCAAAGAACTTTTCAAACAAATTCGAATAATGATCCAAAAAGGTGCCATCGAGGTGGTTCCCAAGTCTCAAAGAGGGATGGGATCTATTCCCGTTTTTTCCTAATCCTCAAGAAACTGGAGACTGGCTTCCGATACTGGATTTTACGTGCACTAAACAAGTATATCAAGTGCCAATCCTTCCACATGCTGACGTTCTTGGAGATCTTGCGTCTTCTCTTCAAAGACTACTACATGACCACAATCGACCTTCAGGACGCCTATTTTCACGTGCTGATGTTTCCAAGACATCTGAAGTATCTGCGATTCCGAGTGGGACACAGAGATTTTCAGTTCCGGATGTTGCCTTTCGGCCTCCACTCCGCCCCTTGGGCCTTCACAAAAGTTTTGTCTCCAGTAGTGACTTGTCTGCGCCTGTAGGGCGTCCAAATTTTTCCATACCTAGACGATTGCCTCATAAAGTCACAATCTTGCAGCCAGCTGTCTCTGGATACACAACTCTTGTCAGGAGGTCTTTCGCTCCCTCTGTTTCTCCATCAATACCGAGAAGTCGCAGGTCGACCCAGCTCTCTGTAGAGAATTTCTAGGCGCCACTCTATATCTCTAGCCAAAGCTTTCGTGTCTCAGGAGCGCCAATTGAAGATTCTTCGCCTGGTGGCTCTTATCTGTTCAAAACAGTCCGTTTCAGTCTGCATCTTAAAGTCCTTTCTGGGGATGGCGTCATCATGCATCCCTCTGATCCCAAACTGCAGGCTAAAGACTCGCCCTGTCCAAGAGGAGTTCGACAGTCAATGGCGTCAGGTCACCGGCTCTTTCAACGACCTGATCTGGGTAACCACTCGCATGAAGGCAGCTCTCGAGTGGTGGGCGCAAAAGTCCAACATTGCACAAGGGACTTCATTCCTCTCCACCGCTCCAGAATTCGTTCTGACCACGGACGCCTCGTTGGACGACTGGGGCGCGCACCTTGTAGGTCTATCGGTAAAGGGCAAGTGGACCCCGCCTCAGCGCTCTTGGCATATCAACAGGCTGGAGTTAATGGCCATTTTTCTGGTTCTCAAATCCTTCCATCGTATGATTCCAGGAGAATCGGTACTGATTCAAACGGACAACATAACCAGCATGCACTATGTCAACAAACCGGGTGGAACCAAATCTCCTCTCCTGCCTCTGCTGCCTCAGATGATCTGGAATTGGGCTCTCAATCACCAGATTTCCCTGACCGCTGTACACCTACCAGGCATCTCCAACATACTAGCGGATTCCCTCAGCAGATCAACATCTTCGACCCACAAGTGGGAGTTACATCAGCCAACGCTCTAATCAGTTTTTCAACGGTGGGGTCGACCGCCATTTGATCTCTTTGCGACTCCGGAGAACCGGAAAAGCCAGTTGGCATCCCCACCTCGGATCGTGCGGGAATGTCCTTTTGATGAACTGGTGTGGTCTATTCGCCTACGCTTTTCCTCCGTTTCCGTTAGTGCCTTGTGTGTTGTTGAAAATGCGGATTCAACCTTGCCACATTCTCCTGATCGCTCCCAGATGGCCTCGGCAAGCGTGGTTCTCGGAGCTGCTCCTCCTCTCGCAGTGCAAGCCCATCCTGCTGCATCCTCGAACAGACCATTCTAACAATGCACAAGGGTCGGATTTGTCATCCGGACCCCTCCTCTCTGAAATTATCGGCATGGAACCTGAACACCTTGAATTTGCCCATTTGAGTATTTCACTAGAATGCAGAGACATTCTTGCTCAAGCTCGAGCTCCCTCTACAATTAAAACTTACAAGCTCAAGTGGAAAAGATTCTGTCATTGGTGCGCTGTTAACAATATCCATCCCCTCCATTCCACACCGGCTCAGCTGCTGCCGTTCTTCCTTCAACTGGTCAGTCTGGTCTTTTTCTTGGTGGCACTTTCTTGTTTCCGTCACAACGGCTCCAACTCGCTCTGCTCTTCCAGAGTTATCTGCCAATTCTTCAAAGGATTGTTCAGAAAATTCCCGCCTATTAGGCGTCCTCCTCCTACTTGGCCCCTCAATGTTGTTTTGGCACAATTAATGAAGGCACCATTCGAACTGATCCACAAAGTGGATTTAAAGTTTCCCACCTGAAAGGTAGCCCTTCTACTGTCTTTAACCTCCTCATGTAGAGTCAGTGATATCCATGCCTTCACCATCAAGCCTCCTTTCCTCCAATTCAAATCAGACTGTGTAATGCTTCGCATCAACCCAGCATTTCTGCCTAAAGTGGCCACTGATTTTCACATTAATGAACCTATTTTCTTAAAAACCTTCTTTCCTAATCCTCAATCCCCGGCAGAACAGCGTCTACATTCCTTGGACATTAAGAGATGCCTTAAATTTTATATCTCCAGGACAGCACCTTTTCGTAGGTCCGATCAACTGTTCATTGCCTACGGCTGCATGTGCAAGGGACGTCTTGTTACCAAGCCGACAATAGCTCGTTGGATTTCTTCAGCAATCGCCTTCTGCCATCAGAAAGCAGACAGGCCTCTTCAATCCACAGCGAGGGCTCATTCCACCAGGGCGATGTCCTCTTCTGCTGCCCTCTTCGCTGGTGTACCGCTCCATCAGATTTGCCGAGCAGCCCCGTGGTCCAGCAGGCACACTTTCCCAAAACACTACTGCCTGAAGGCCATCAATGAAGCTGATACAGCAGTGGGACAGGCAGTGCTTCACAATCTTTTTAACTAAAGTGAACCTCTGTCTTCCCTCTACTTTTCTTTATGGTTTTCATGTAGCCGTTGTGATTACTTCTATTGCTTGCTATGTCTCATGAGCATTGCATGCCTATGCATGCATGGCGTCAGCTGCACTCCGGCTACTACTGCTCACTATTCTATTCAAGTATGTGAATCTATGAAAGACACCCCAATACTGGAGAAGAACAATTGTTACTTACCTGTAAACCGGTGGTTCTCCAGTATTGGTGTCTTTCATAGATTCACATGCGACCCACCCACCTCCCCTCAGAGGCGCGTTTCTCCTCAGACTCTGTGGTCACTCCTGGCTACGAAAATCTGAGGCACTGAGCTCTGAGGAGAGGGTTCTGGAGGGGTGCGTGTGCCTGATTGGCCGTAGTTTGGACTAACATAATGACAAGGATATGCTACATGTAGTTCTCTTCCAGGGGATCCTCATCAAAGTCATAAGCACTGAATATTCCCGCCCATGTGCGGGACCCTGGAAACAATATAAAAATATATATGTAAAAACACATATATCCAACACTACATATATGTACGTGCATGTATTATTTTTCTCACACCAATGCAGCCCCAAAGAAGAGGCTAAACCAATGTAAAACCTTGTACATGTACTGCAATTATGAAGGAAACAAAGAACACATTAAATCAAATAACCTTTGAATTTTGTGTTTTAATGAGTAAAACCACTCATCATTCCTGAAAATTGCTCATAAAAGACATTGTTTGCCTCAAGCTGCATTGAAAAGCAATAACATAGAAAATGAAAGCATTTTCAACCAAAAGACTGGCACTGTGCCATTAAGGCAGACCTGAGCTCCAGGCTTCCCATCATGCCTCAGGGGTGACAGGTTGTGAGAAGTTGGCCTGATATGTAGTGCTCACTATTCTAGTGATCACGGTGTATCATTCCAAACGACCCTTATTGATGATTGGTTGTAAGTCAACCTTATAGACCAGCTATCCTAGTAGCATGGACAAGAGCAGTCTTTAGGCTAAACTCTAGAGGGCGTGTTAAGCCAGCTGTTATACCATCACATATACCCCTTGAACACCAAGTGAAAGGACAGCACACAATTTATGAAAATAAAAGGATATTTATTTATAACAAGTCTACCCTGATCTCTTTATGAGTCAGGGAGCTAAGCACACAACAAAACTCTTAAGAAAATACTTTAAGTTGCACAATTTACACAAATGCCCGAGGGGCACGAAAAACCATATGCTATAAAAGTGGAATGCGAAATACTAGCAGGTAAGGAACAAGATCCAGAGGCTTTAGGATCGCTAGGACTACGCTACTGAACCTTCAGGTTAGGAGCAGGAGGCCTAGGGGGATCGGGTGCGGAGTGTGCACTCTCACGCGGGATGCGGGACAAAGGTTATGGATGCTAGATTTCATAAAGTTAGTGTTATTGGACGAATCGGACTAGATAGGCTGAAAACGAAAAAGGATTTGGACACTTCGATAGTGAACCTACGTTGGGGCACCGAAATGCTCAAGTTACCTAGCCCAGGAGCTGCGGCTGCATAGGGTTCAAAAGACGTCGGGAATCCTCGTTACAGTCTATGGAGCCTGAAAGAAGAAGTTGCTGGCAGGCGACCAGTGATGATGTCTGGAGTGATCCAAGCCTGGATCTAAGATGGAGACGACCTGAAAGCAGAGGGGACTCGGTTCTTAATCATTAGCCAGTGATTAGGTGGGCACCAGGATGGCACCGGATGAAGTCACCTCGACCAGGTGAGTGGGCGACGCTGGGCTCTGCAGTCTCTCGGACCAGGAGGCGTTGTCGGCGACCAGGATGGAGGTGCGAGCTGTCCCACGAAGGTGTCTGCTGTCGGCGATGCTGGACGCAGGATTTGGGCAACAAACCTTGGCAAAGTCAAGCCCACGCGGTGGACTCAAGATGGCGTCTGGAGTGGACCAGGAGGGTCCGGGGTGCTCCTCTCTTGGAAGTGGAAGGGAGCAAGGGCCAGTCTGGAGCAACCAGACCAGCGATGTAATTGTTGTGGTTCGTCGTCAGGAGGGCCACAAGCCAGCAGGCAAGTAGCCGGACAACGCGGTGAGCAGCAAAGAGCAGAAGGGCCCCACGCAGATCTCGTGGATGCTGGGGGGCTGGACTTCGGTGCTGGAGTTGCTCAGGGTTAGGGCTTCTCAAACCCCAAAGCACTCACTCGAGGATCCCTCGGCGGCCGTGCTGGATAAGCGTCGTGCAGTTTTGAAGATGGCTGGTCCCTTCAGGTCTCGTCACACCCACGAATCTCAGCTGGGCTGATGATGTAGGTAGAGGTCAGAGTTGCCAGGGAATCCGGGTCTCGTCGAGCTGGGTAGTCTTGATCCGGAGGATGGACTTGCAGCAAACCGCATGCGCTTAGATGGTGCCCGCTGGTGCAGGGTGGCTACTCCTTAGCCACAAGGGAGAGTCTTCAGAAAGGTTCATGAGTTCTTTCGTGGAAAGTCATCAAGATTCAGAATTATCTAATTTGGGAAGGGGGCCCGCTCCTACCATTATAGTAAAGAAAGGGGCAGGCACGTGACTAGGTCCTGCCCATGGGTGGGACCAGGAGGGGGATGGTTACACCCCTCTCCCTTGTCCGGACTTTCCCCAGCTCAGGGGCTGGTGTGCCCCTGGAACTGGTTCAAACCGGCAGATGCATAGTGAGCACCGGGGTGCCACTTGCAGTCACCTTCCATTCAGCCCTGCCTACCTGGGATACACAAAACCCTGTCTGGGATAGTGCTAGCACCGCCCCTGACAGGAAACCCTTTGTCCAAGCTCTCCTCGCTGGAAGGACTCCCAGCAGCAGGAGGTCAGACTTGTGTCTGTGGTGGCAGCATCCATTTTGTGGAGCTGAGGCTTCAGTTAACTTTAACCGGGGTTCACAGTTACATACATGTCGTGTCCCTCTAGAAGGGTGGAATGCTAACCCCGTCGCCAGAATTGGCGAGGGGTTAGTATTCCAATTCGTATGACACCTTACTCGACATGTTTTGATAAAGCGATACCAAAGATAGCAAATAACCGCGAGGATTATAATGCACTTAGGAGTATATGGTATGCGTTATCATGGAATACCTATTAGGACTTGGTTCCGCAAGCTGCAGACGGGCTCAGCTCATGCCAGAGCACCATCTCACATAATTCCAAGCACTCTGCCTTCGGGATTGTTAAGGCCTGCCATAGGAGTGACTGATAGGAATACATGTGTCCATTTTAGGGTTCGATATAGGAATACTATATCTAAAGCAAAGGGTGATTACACCACCTTGCCCCAGCTGTCGTGCAGCCCGTTGTGTCAGATTTGGATGGCCAGCCAGGGGTGGCATAATACATGCTGCAGCCCCTGGTAGGCCCTGGGTACACCTATGCCCTGGATACCTAAGGTATACTGTACAGGGACTGATCAGGTGGCCCAGTACCAATTGGTAAATGCACCTAAGGTACATGTGAGTCAATTTAGAGAGAGAACAGCTAGGCTGTGGGTCTGATTAGCAGGCCCACAGCCAGGGAAAGTCGTAAACCAGTGAAGCAAAAAGCAAAAATCTGGGGTGATCATAGGATTGCAGACCCTACTCTCCTACACAGGTCAGTTGTTCATTTCGGCTCCTTCTGTCGGGACCCTGGTTAACAGCTCCCACTTTTTTTTTTTTTTTACTTTCTGTCAGAAATATTTGGTGTTTTCTTCAATTTTTGGATTTCACTCGACTGGTTTTTACCCTAGAGAGATGGTTCTACCTATTTTGGGCTCAAAAAAGGATAGTTTTTTGTCAAAATGCCTAAGGCTCTCTTTGACACCTGCCCTGCCTGTGGGCATAAGATGGCTTAGTCGGATACACATCCAGTGTGTATTCGCTGTCTACCTGACTCTCATGAGGTAGCTACTTGTGTCCACTGCCAGTCCTTGTCATCCAGAACTATCAAGGACAGAGAAAGAAGCCGGATTTATGGACTTTCTGAGAGAGGTAGGTCTCCAAAGAGACTTAAGAAGCGGTCGACGTCGAAAAAAGTCCCGACCTGCTCTCCTTCGGCGTCTGGATCGGCGCGAGGTCTCCAACGACGAAGAAGGTGAGGTCTTCAGCGTCGAAAGACAAGAATTCTCCACTGCCGTCAACCGGGCGATGTGCAGCGTCGAGAGAGAGGTCACCGTTGAAGCCGGGCGGCTCAACGTCGAGACCTCCGTCGTCTAAGACTCAGGGAGAGTCTTCGACGTCGAAGCCTCCATCGCCGCCTAGTCCTCGGCGATCGGCGTCGAGGGAGCCTCCGTCCATGTCTGGTCATAGACGCTCGACGTCGAGGCATGCTCAGTCGTCGCCAGGTCATCGGTGATCGACGTCGAAGCAGCATTCGTCAACGCCAGGTCATCGGAGATCGTCGTCGAAGCATCCTCCGTCGTCGCCAGGTCATGGGCGATCGACGTCGAGAAAATCTCCGTCGAAGATCCATTCGACGTCGAGGCACTCATCGTCCTCAAAGGACCCTCCGTCGGCGTCACACCGCTCGATGTCGTAGGACACTCGCCGTCGAGAGGAGCAAAATTTGACGGTGGAAAAACCTTCATGGACTTCACCTCTTCCGAAGTAGACGTCGAGGCACAGAACTCCAGTGGTTCAGCATCAACCAGTGGCGCAGCGGTCTCGGAGGTCTTCTGGATCCACTTCAGCTGCAGAGGATGCCCAGGGCTCGCAAGTGAGTGTCAGTCACCCTGCCAAGCGGAAGCGGTCTCCAGAGCAGAGAGATCCTCGCAGTTGCTCCAGATCTGCGGCTGTCTCTGGTTCAGACTCTGGCCCGGATTTGATTATTTATAAGTCGGCCAGCGAGGAATCCAGGCATTCGCAAAGGGATGCAACGCCGCCTTCTCACTCCCCAGTGCAAGATTCAGTACCAAAGTCGCCTACTATCAGGCTTTCACCGAGATGGAATAGGCCACTTCATCACTGGGCTAAAGACAAAGAAACAGCTTATCGGATGCAGCAACCGCTCTCTAGGCCTAGAGAACGGTCACGCTCTCCGGTGACACAAAGAGGAAGATCACGCTCTCCAGTTCGCCAGAGAGAAAGATCACGCTCTCCAGTTCGCCAGAGAGAAAGATCACGCTCTCCAGTTCGCCAAAGAGAAAGATCACGCTCTCCAGTTCAACAGGGAGGAAGATCACGATCCCCAGTTCGGCAGAGGGAAAGGTCACGCTCCAGGGTGTGAACCAGCAGGCGTAGGTCAAGATCAAGGAGCACAAGGAGAGAGCGAAGAACTCCTTCTACTTCTTCTTCCTCTACCCGCTCTCACAGAAACTACCCTCCTACCCTAACAGACTCTCCTTCAACGAGGGTATCACCGATTGATGATATCTTCACGTTTCAGGACATTCTTGGTAGGGGTGCTCTTAAACTGGGAGTTACCTTAAAAGCTCCGCAGGTCAAGACCTCAATTTTTGAAACGCTGCAACATAGGTCTGCGCCCAAACCTCTTCTGCCTTTGGTTCCGGGGATTATAGAGCCTGTTATGGACATCTTCTTAACCCTAGCGACGGCCAAGGCAGCTCCGGCGAGGATCCTGAAAAAGTTCAAATTTCCAGAGGACGATCCGCTATTCCTCAGAGCTGATCCTCCACCGTACTCAGTGATTATTGCAGCGGCGAAGAAGTCCAGTGCAGTCGCCTCATCCTCCACTGTTCCTCCGGATAAGGACAGTAAGATACAAGACCCGTGGGGAAGACGGGTCTGCAATACATCAGCGCCTTTTCTCAAAGTCTCCAATGCGGAAGCCCTTTTGGGGCTGTATGACCGATCCCTGTGGGATTCTCTGCAGCGTTTTGTGGAAAAACTGCCGGCAGAGGATCGTAAGGATTTTGAGGAAATCCTCCTGGAAGGTAGTCAAGTCTACAACCAGGTGATAAGCGCTGCAGCGGATGGGGCTACCCTAGCAGCTCATGGATATGCTCATGGGGTAACGGCGAGGAGGTCCTCATGGTTGCGACTTACGGCTTTGAAACCAGAAGCCCAAGCACGTATATTGAACGTACCTTTTTCAGGCGCATCGTTGTTCGGCACAAGTGCGGATGAAGAGATGCAGCGCATGAAGGCAGAGCTGGAGACCCTCAAGGCGGTGGGTCTTGAGAAGAAGGAGTTCAAGAGAAAATTTTGCTCCTTTAACAAGGGCTCAGCAAAGCAGCGGGTTCAAGCCCCGAACTGGCAAAAGAGCCATGATCATTAGGGACAGCAAAAGTCCCAGTACAAAGGGAAGCATAATTACAAGGGAGGAAATAATCAATGCCAAGGTAACAACACCGCCAAGACTCAATCCAAACAATGAGTTGTTTCTTCCCCCAGCACCGTGGACCACTCCAGTGGGGGGAAGCCTGGCAAATCATTTGAAAGAGTGGCAAAGCATCACAAAAGACAGATGGGTGTTGTCTACGCTTCAGAATGGGTACTGTCTTCGTTTCAATCATCTGCCTCCACCGGTTCCCCCGATGTCAACATCGAATCATCAGCTGCACCTGCTGCAAAGGGAAGTCGCCACTCTACTCAAAGTCAGCTATCGAGAGAGTACCAGTTGCTCAGAGGGGAAAAGGGGTGTACTCCCGTTATTTTCTAGTCAAGAAAAAAGGGCAAAAGGCAGAATACAGACCCATTCTGGACTTGCGAACGCTGAATCTGCACGTCAAAGGAGAGATTTCGCATGTTGGCGCTTCACCAAATATATCCATATCTCAGGAAGGGGGATTGGATGCGTTCGCTGGATCTTCAAGATGCTTATTTTCATGTTCCAATACACCCCAGTCACAGAAGATTTCTTCGGTTCAGGGTGCGGACCTCCCACTATCAGTTCAAAGTCCTACAGTTTGGGTTGAAGTCGTCTCCTCTGGTGTTCACGGAGTGTGTGGCAGTGGTGGCAGCTGCTCTTCGACGCAGAGGGGTCTTCGTTTACCCATACTTGGAGAAAGGTCCTTCCCCAGTCAGCGTAAGGAAGCAATTCCAGACTTGTATACAGCTCTGCCAGAGTCTAGGGCTCCATGTCAACTTCGGAAAGTCAGTCATTCAGCCCACTCAGAGGATCCATTTTCTTGGAGCTATGCTAGACTCCGAAGCAGGAAAAGTGTTTCCTTCGGAGGAGAGACAATCATCAATCGCCCAGAAGTGTCAGCTGATTCTTCGTGACAGGGTTCAGAAAGTCCGCAGGATTGCCTCCCTGCTAGGGTCGATGGCCTCTTGCATCTTTCTGGTCCCGAATGCCCCGAATGCCAGACTTCGAATGCGTCCTCTTCAGCAGGATCTGGAGGACAAATGGGACCAACAATCGGCTCGCTGGGACGATCACATCATCTCAGAAGCAGCTCGAGCTTCTAGTCCATGGTGGACTAAAGCTCTGTGTATGCTGGTGGGAGTCCTGTTCCATCAATCTCCTCCTGTGCAAACGCTGATCACGGACGCCTCCCTTCTGGGCTGGGGAGCGCACATGGGACCACTGCAGGTGCAAGGTCAGTGGTCACACAAGGAAAGTACTTACCATATTAACATGCTGGAGCTGAGAGCAGTGCATCTAGCTCTCAAAGCATTCCTCCCCTCAATCCAAGAGGCATCTGTGTTAGTACAGACAGACAACACCACCACAATGTACTACTTAAACAAGCAGGGGGAAACGCGCTCCCGGACGTTGTCATTGGAAGCGCAGAGGATTTGGCATTGGCTTCTGGTTCGCAGGTTGTCTGTCACGGCGGTTCACCTTCCAGGAGAACAAAGCGTGAGGGCAGACGCTCTAAGCCGTCATTTCGACGACAAAGAAGATTGGGTTCTTCACAACGAGGTGGTAGAGGAGCTTTTTCAATCCCGGGGTCGTCCCAACATAGACCTGTTCGCGGACGATCAAAACGCCAAATGCCGAAGCTTCGCCTCCAGGTTCCACCCGCCAGGCTCGAGAGGGAATGCTCTTTTGATCGACTGGTCAAACTAATTTGTGTAAGCCTTTCCACCTCTCCCGTTGATTCCCAAGGTGGTGAGCAAACTAACACACTTGTGCACGACAATGATTCTGATTGCTCCAGATTGGCCGAGGCAGTGGTGGTACACGGACCTGCTTCACCTATCAGTGACTCCTCACAAGAGGCTACCATGCAGGCCGGACCTGTTGTCCAAGATTAACGGGAGGATATACCATCCCAACCTTCCGTCACTGAGCTTGACAGCATGGCCCCTGAGGTCCTCCAATACGACCATTTAGGTTTGCCAGAGGACTGCATGTTCATTCTGAAAGAGGCAAGGCGTCCTTCCACCAGACATTCGTATGCATGCAAGTGGAAGAGATTCTATATGTGGTGTATTCAGAATAATCATGATCCAATCAAATGTCAAGAAGAAGCAGTTCTTCCTTATTTGTTGTATCTGGCGAAAGCAGGTTTAAAATGTAATTCCATCAAGGTGCACCTAGCGGCCATAACGGCTTATAGGCGGTCACCTTCTCAAACCTCTTTCTTCCAGTTAACATCTGTCAAGGACTTCCTGCAGGGGTTGAAAAAAGTATACCCTCCAGTGCGTCCTCCTTCTCCACCCTGGGAGTTGAACCTGGTGCTATCAAAGTTAATGGGTCCTCCTTTTGACCCCATTCACAAAGCTGCTTTACAACATCTTTCATGGAAAGCGGCTTTTTTGGTGGCTATCGCGTCAGCTCGCAGAGTGAGCAAGATTCAAGCCGTCTGTGCATCAGAGCCCTATACGGTGTTCCATTTGAATAGGGTGGTGCTGCGGACGCATCCATCTTTTCTGCCTAAAGTGGTGTCAGATTTTCATGTAAATCAAACCATCTCTCTGCCCACTTTTTGTCCTAATCCCTCTACTCCAGCTGAGAGGGCTCTGCATTATTTAGACCTGAGAAGGGTGTTAAAATTCTGTATTGACAGGTCTAAAGTGATACGTCTTTCTGATCATCTTTTCGTAAATTATGGATCGATCAGGTCAGGCCATGCTGCCTCCAAACGTTCCATTTCTAGGTGGATCATTTCTTGTATCAAGCTTACTTATCAGCTAGCACAAAAACCCCTGGGGTTTTCTCCCAAAGCGCATTCCACCAGGGGAAGGGCTGCGACTGCGGCTTTTCTCAATTATGTGCCCATGTCTGAGATTTATAAGGCGGCGACCTGGCGGTCCGTCCATACATTTACCAGACATTATTGTCTTGATTCTGACACGAGAGCAGATACCCAAGTAGGCCAAGTCTTTTGCTTTCATTTTTCTGTTATTGCTTTTCAATGCAGCTTGAGGCTAACAATGTCTTTTTATGAGCAATGTTCAGGAGTTATGAGTGGTTTTACTCATTAAAACACAAAATTCAAAGGATATTTGATTTAATGTGTTCTTCGTTTCCTTTATAATTGCAGGACATGTACATGGTTTTACATTGTGTTAGCCTCTTTTTGGAGCTGCAATGGTGTGAGAAACATAATATATGTACGTACATATATGTGGAGTTGGATATGTGTTTTTACATATATATATTTTTATATTGTTTCCGGGGTCCCGGACATGGGCGGGAATATTCAGTGCTTATGACTTTGATGAGGATCCCCTGGAAGAGAACTAGGACTACAGGTAAGTAACTTATCCTTTTTTTCTATTGGCATGTATTCCTATGTAGGAATTAGGATTTGGTATTGGCAACTACTTTTAGTGTCTCATTTATGTATTATGTTTTACAAGCATATAATTTTTTTGTATTTATTGCTATTTTATGTACCGTGGGACTCCCACTCAGACGACTGGGAATATTCAAGCATGTGAATCTATGAAAGACACCAATACTGGAGAACCACAGATTACAGGTAAGTAACACTTGTTCTTTCTTTCTATCTGGTTGAGATGCTCAAATTGATCAGCTTCAGATTCAAGGCTTTTGGGCTCCTGGTTCTGAAGGTACAGGCAAACCACATCCGCTGCCTAGATTTGAGAACGCTGCATATAGCTCTCAAGGCCTTTCTTCTGTCCTTCAAGACCGTCTCACTCGTTGTTCAGACAGACAATACAACAAGCATGCATTATCCGAACCAGCCCAAACCCTGTGTGCTGCCAACTCCTGCTATGCTTGGACCCACCCAGCCCACATTGCTTTTTCCCTTTTCTTTAGTTTTTTGTTCCGATACCTCGGTATCCTTCCTGCAAGCTTCCACTTCATGGTACTGCAGTACCGTGCAAGATTCCTCTTTGAAGCTTGTACGCTTTGTGCTCCCAATGGAGTTCGAGTTGTGGCTCCTACAGGAGTACTGTGGTACCTCATAGGCCTCATAGGATGGCTGCGCTGAGTCCCGTGAGTGTAGTGCAGCCCCCGCAACCTGTAAAAACAATCCTCCTCTGCAGCTACCTGGGCGGGCAGGGTGATCCTTCCCTGCCCCCTTCTTTTTAAAACAAATCTTGAAACACACAAAACGTAATGCGAGGAATGCTTGCAATTTGTCTTACCACTGGCAATTGCTGGGTAGCATCCCAGCCCCTCGTTCTTTTGTTCACCATGCCAGCCCATGTCCCAGAATGTTTGCTATAACATTTTCTTGAGCTGTTGCTACTGGACATGGTCTATCCCAGGTACTACTTACCAAAAGACTGGCAAAAGACTCGCTCAGCCAATGGGATTCAGATATTTTTAAACCGGTTTTATTTGCGGTACATAACAGTTGAGAGATTACCAATTTTTCCAAGAGATTAACACTTAAGACTTTCCTAGCACCTTTGTAAATGCTATTTTCTTAAAATACTGATTGGATTCACATCCAGTACCGAAAAGCACGCTTTCTGAGTAAAGTTATAACTTTGTCCCAGATTTGGTGTAATTCCATTCAGCCATTTTCAACTGTATCAGAGCACAGATCAATCAATCGCAGATTTATGGAGACACCGCTGCTCTGAGAGCTTCTCTTGACCGGGGGTGAATGTCCATTTCTTTGTGTAGCACTTTCCACATTGGACAATCCATCACTTTTTGCTCCTTCATCCTCCGAAAGAGGAGACTTTTTGGTTTGAGTTTACCTCACACACCCTCCCCTGGGAGGTACTGCTGGGACATCTGTCCCAAGGCTCGGGATCTGCAGTTTGAGTAATCCATCGGAGTCACAAGTCACTTCCTTTGGTAATGCTCGTTCTGGTGAACGCTTCACTGCCTCCAGCGCCCTGTTCTGTGGGGTGACCACTTTTTAGCATCTAAAAAATAAGTCCAAGTTAGAATTTAGAACTTTGGTGCCAAAAATCGTTCATTTTCTGCGTTTGAGGGCGTGGAAAGGAAAAGACAAACTGACGTCTGCATGCCAGGGAGCACTTAAGCGATTGCACTTGGTCTCTTCTGGGGTGGTGTGGAGTCTGCGTGGAGCCACAGCGCCGCCTGCTGGCATGCGGGAGCACTGCGTGGAAAAAAGATTTCCAGATTCAGATTATTCTAAAATGAGCAAAGTGCTATTCGATGTTTACCAGAAGGAGTGTTACAGAAAGTAATTCCCTTGTTCTTAAAGGGTTCGAGCTTCAGGCCCTGGCCTTCCTGTGGAACTTATGTTTCAGCAATATCTCTAAGCAAACTTGCTCTAAAGCGTGGATTTGACCACACGCAATCGGTCTCCAGACTTCTCCCGTTCATGTTTACCCGATTAGTCTATTATCCTGTCCTCTCCTACCCGGGCTACCACTTTTTTCCACCTTTAAATATATTTGAGACCCAAAAACAAGATAATTCATGCCGTGGAAGCAAATCCGTCAACGCGTTCACGCTGCCCTGCTGCATCGCCACCTCCACCCTGGCCTGTGAGCTCCACCCCTGGCCTGTGAGCTCCACCCCTGGCCTGTGCTCTCTTCCCTCTGATACCCGAGATCATCGTGTAGAGTCTGGTCCAGGGCTCTCCTGCTAACAAAGACCATTCCTGATTCCACTTAAACACAACACCCAGGGTAGCGCATAGTAGTTTAACACGCATTAAATAGAAATGAACTAGCACGCATTCGAAAATGAAGCAAGGCAATTGCTGTTTTAATGGACCAGATATTGGTTCTTCATCGGGTGGAGAATGTATGGCTGAAATCCGGCAATTACAGTTGTACAATGTTTCTCAATACAATTGAACAAACCTGGCAGAACTGAAACCAGACACCAAAACATTTTTTACAAGGCTTTGAGGTGTAAAAGAGGGTTGGAACCCCAATTGTTTTCCTTCTGGTACCACACACCGGTAATCCAAGCGTATTGGAGCTTCTTGTGAGATGTTTTCATCAGCTAGCCAGGCTCTACACGCTTTTACTGCTGTGCCTTCTAGCATTGTGGACATGGGCCGTGAGATCATACTCCCTCGCTTCATACTTCCACAACAAGATCACGGACATACACAGCAGCTTCGACAACCAACCAACGCACACCATGACCGAACAACCACCCCCCACCACCACCCTCCACGCCTGGACCCCGATCAGCACCGAAGACACCATCCGCACGATGAACTCCATCCACTCCGGATCACCGACCGACCCCTGCCCTCACCACGTCTTCAACAAGGCCGACGCTGTCATCGCACCCCACCTGCGAGACATCATCAACACATCCTTCGACACCACCATCTTCCCTGAGAGCTGGAAACACGCCGAACTCAGCGCTCTACTCAAGAAACCAACAGCGGACCCCACCGACCTCAAGAATTACCGCCCCATCTCGCTCCTCCCGTTTCCAGCCAAAGTCATCGAGAAGACCGTCAACAAGCAGATGGCCGCCTTCCTCGAGACGAACGGATCCCTCGACCCCTCACAGTCCGGATTCCGAGCCAACCACAGCACCGAGACCGCCCTCATCGCCGCCACCGATGACATCCGAGCCCTGATGGACAAGGGAGAAACAGCGGCCCTCATCCTCCTAGACCTCTCCGCGGCATTCGACACGGTCTGCCACCGCACCCTAGTACGGCGCCTCAGCAACATCGGAATCCAGGACAAGGCGCTGGAATGGATCATCTCCTTCCTCGACGGAAGAACACAGAGAGTCCGCCTACCACCGTACAAGTCAGAGGCCTCCGAAGTCATCTGCGGCGTCCCCCAAGGATCATCTCTGAGCCCCACCCTCTTCAACGTCTACATGAGCCCCCTCGCGGCCATCGTACGCAAACACAACCTCAGCATAATCTCCTACGCCGACGACACCCAGCTGATCCTCTCCCTGACCAACGACCCCGCCGCCGCCAGAGCCAACCTGCACGAAGGGATGAAAGAGGTAGCCGAGTGGATGACGACCAGCCGCCTGAAACTGAACTCGGACAAGACGGAGGTCCTCATCCTGGGCTCCTCACCCTCCGCCTGGGACGACTCCTGGTGGCCTCCCGCCCTGGGCACCGCACCCAAACCGACAGACCATGCACGCAACCTGGGCTTCATCCTGGACTCCTCCCTCTCCATGACCAGGCAAGTCAACAACGTCTCCTCGGCGTGCTTCAACATCCTACGCATGCTACGGAAGATCTTCTGGTGGATCCCCACCGAGACCAGGAAGACCGTCACCCAGGCCCTCGTCACCAGCCGACTGGACTACGGCAACGCCCTCTACGCCGGTACCACCGCCAAGCTCCAGAAGAGACTCCAGCGGATCCAGAACGCCTCAGCCAGACTCATCCTCGACATCCCACGAACCAGCCACATCTCCGGACATCTGAGAGACCTTCACTGGCTCCCCGTCAACAAAAGAATCACCTTCCGCCTCCTCACCCACGCACACAAAGCCCTACACGACCAAGGCCCGAGCTACCTCAACAGCCGAGTCAACTTCTACGCTCCCAAACGCCACCTCCGATCAGCCAACCACGCCCTCGCCGCCGTCCCCCGCATCCGAAGAGCGACTACAGGAGGAAGGTCCTTCTCCTACTTTGCCGCCAAGACCTGGAACTCCCTCCCAACCGACCTGCGCCTGACCCAAGACCACCTCTCCTTCAGGAAGAAGCTGAAGACCTGGCTGTTCGAGCAGTAGCGGCACCCCCCCCCCCCCCCCCAGCGCCTTGAGACCCTATGGGTATGTAGCGCGCTTTATAAGTGTCACTGATTGATTGATCATGCTGGCCCTCCCAGACGATTCATGATGGACAGAATGCAGCGAAATATTGATTCAAGCTGGCCTTGGAATCCCTGATTGCATGGGCCATGGTATTTGCACCAGTGTAGTGCTTAGATGGCACACTTACATGTGAGCAACTGAATTTCCTGGAGGTATCCGGCGTCCGTCATAAACATGCCCTTTGTCATGGACATGACGCTAGGCTGTTCTAGGAGAATGGTAATAGTTGTCGTCACCTGCTCGGTGTTGGAACTATTCACAGAGTGTTGTACCGCAGCACGATCCCTGTAAATGGTGCCTGTCTGCCAGTTCCTGCAGCAATGTCCACTCCAATCTTAACCCCCAATGTGAACGACCGCAGAGACTGGCAGTTTACACCATTCACACCAGCAGGGGCAGCAGCCTCCCCTGCTGCAGCCCCCACCAAGCTGCTTGGAGTTGCCCCTTCCTGCCCACAGCCAGCTGGTAAGAAGCAGAATCTGGTTTGTTCAAAGGGGCAATGCTTTGCCTTTTATACTGTTGTGGTAAATTTAAATTACCTATACTTAATTTATGTGGTAAAGTTCAATAAGAATAACTCAGTCAAAAATAAGAGGCAGAATCCGTGATATTTGAGGTTTTAAAAGGGGTTTTATTCCTTAAAAAGGAATTGGTTCGAACCAGGGATTATATTCCATCACCACGAAGGTTCAGGAAGGGAATCCCAATACTTTATTGACAGGATATCATATATATAGTCAATGCATTACATTAATGACAGATGCAGAAGGCGTAACAGCTGAGAGAAACGAGATAAGAAACATGTGCGTAACAGAAGGCGTGCATGAGGGCGTACACTGAGGTGTGTGCTAGACAACGTCACATAAAACTTATCACAGGTGGGTGGATCCTTAGAGGAATCCTGCAGTGTCAGCAGAAATATGTGGCAGGGATGCGCGCGCAGCAGTATGACGTGTAATTGACGTGGAACTGGAGGGTGAAGGGGACTTGACATTTAGCCCTACATGAGGAGACAGAAGTCTGGGATGTCAGAACAACCTAATCCCAAATCGTATCTAATATCTTGTGTTTAAGGAACTGTATTATCTGGAAGGAAAGGTCTCTCGGGCACAGGCTATTCTATACTGACTGCTAGTGCGTGTATAAGCGTCTACGTGTCTACATGAGATGCGAGGGGGCATGGGCCTACCATGGTAACAGGAGCTATGAATTACTTGCACGGAGACAGAAAGGCCGGGCCCTTTGCTCTGCAGCTGGGAAGGATGTTTTCCTAAACTACTAGACAGGAATGTATTTTCGAGGAGCGGAGCAGATCACTTGAAGGTTGAATACAGTCTTGGCAGGCAAGCAGGTCGAGCCAGGCACTGCTCGCCGCGCAGGGAGTAAGTCAAGGGTCAGGAAGCGGCAGACTGCAGCTTTCAGAGACAGAAGGCAGAAAGAGCTCGATGGCAAAAATCAGGGCCTAACTCGCCAGAGCTAGAAATACATGAAAGTGCACCATGTAAAGACGTTGGCAAGGCACACTTAGGAACGGAATATCTGACCCATTCATGGTGGATCTGAAAGAGGACATGTTAACGTTGGACGCAAATGTATTTGCGTCTTCATAGCTGGAAGTGGAGGGAACATACATGTACTTGAAGCACGTACATGGAGCCGGTGGGGTCTAAGATAGGGGACACAACTGACCAAGAAAATTCATATTACCTCATTCCCTCCTTGTCCCCTACGGACCCTTCATGATATATCGATCCTCATAAATCTATCAATCTGTTCACGTAACATAATTTGCTCTTCTTTCTTCTTATGGCGTTTTGAATGAGAACTCGAATGGGGAATACATGATGTGGCGCACAAGCCGCAAATCGCTGGCCCACATTGCAGACATAGGCAGCAACTGAATACTATGAGAAGGGCAATACCTAGGAAGGATAAGACCTTCCATCCCCAGGCTGTCAACGTGGTCCAGAACCAACCGGACCAAGTTCAGGTGCCTGGATTCTGGTGTATCAAACTTGCAATCTTGTGAAGACGAGTTATGGCTCTATATACTGATGGCGCGTTTTCTGGAATGAAAACACAGCAGCTCGATCCGATGACTCTACAGGCTCCGCCCCTATCGGCCAGTATGACGTCAAGGACGAGACGATTTTGAAGAACAACAATCCGCATCGCAGACTGCTCCTCCGTTAAGTTGCCTAGGGCAGAAGTAGTTTCATTCACTACAGCTTCGAGGGTTCTGGTTAACTTGCGTATCAGTTTACTATTAAAGACAGCACCTAAGTAGGGAAAGAAACCTTTATTGAAGTCTGTGTATTGCTCCCATGCCGTTTCAGTGTAGTCGACAATCGGGAGATCTCTCTGGGGCCTATTGTGTACTAGATGGGTATTCCTATGATAATCAGGAGGGGCTAGGAAAACAGGTGGCAGAAGGAATGCAATGTAGCAGGTGCCGTCCCAATCTAGAGGTAAGCGTATATATGCGGTATGACCACAAATGAAGTAGGAATGACGTGATGCTTTAAACGCAGACTTGCCCTTATCACTGAATTCGATCACAGTAGTACATTTACTATGACCCAGGTGTATTGAACCATTCTTTCTGATACATAATTCACCTTTGACTGGTAATACTGACATAGCAGGCTGGTTCGGATTCGGACTCAACATTCAGAATCATGAGGTGAAGTGTAAAGTTACCTAATCCATATACTTCATTTTCTAGATCAGTCCCTGTCCTTTTTGGCAGACCCTCCTTGTCAGGGTAACATACTTTATGCAGAACTGTGTTCAGGTTTCCCCATACCCAGTTGCCCTGGTAAACTACGGAATTGGAATCCAGAGAGTTCATTAATCTAAACCATGCACCACAGGAACCATTGTGTGTGAACGGGTACGGAAAGAGGGGCAGAACTCCCTTGTATTTCTGGTAGGGAGGGAGTCGGCCACATATCCAACAATTTGTAGCGTTGCTGGTCTGATGGGAGTGATGTAACATACTAATGAATGTATTGTTGCGCAGCGCAAGTCTGTAGGACAACTCATGCGGGGGTAATTCACTAAAAGAGTGTTCGGCAGTAATATTGAAAGTAGAATGTGCACGCTTGAAAATAGGGTAGTATATGTGCAACAGTATACTTGCAGCAATAATCAAAAGACTTAGAAAAAACATAATCAGTAATGTCACTATGCAGTGACTACTAAATGATTTACAATATTCACGTTTCTTGAGCTGTTTCTGTCTTATCTCTCTCTCTATTTCGGTCTAGGGGATACATGTCAGAAACTAATTTAACCGATTCACCTAGGGGAGGACTTAAACAATTAAACTGTCTGACTTGCTAGACCTCAATTTCAGTTTGTATTCCTGGGAAGAAGTTTTCTCGACCAGGGGGAGTTTTGAGTCAGTCTGTGGAGGAGGGCAGGGCTGAGAGTTCAAATCTGAAGACAGTCCATGAAATTTTTTGATATGACTCGAGTGAAGCCAGCCCTTGCGGCCCTCGACTTTCACTGCAGTCCTTGTTGTTAAAAGTACTAATTTCGGCATCTGCCAACGGGGCTCCAGCGGACTCCTCCTGTCGAAATTTCTGATGAACACGTAATCGCCTGGAACCACTTCATGGGGCTTCACCTCGGTGTTGTCGGGAAAGGCTGCAGCTACCTGTGAACGACAAGATTGTAGTGCAGACATCAAGGAGGCAAGGTAATCTGTCAGCATATTACAATCAACATCGGTAATTTTTCGAGGCAAAGGCGTCCCCCACATATTTGGTGGCCTACCAAAGACCACCTCGTACGGGGATAGCCCTGTTCGAGAATGTGCTATCATTCTCATGTAAAAGAGCGCAACTGGTAAAGCTACTATCCAGTCGACGCCTTTCTCTCTGCAGATTTTAGCAAGTCGAATTTTCAGAGTCTGATTATGACGCTCCACGAGACCTGCTGCCTCGGGATGTCGGACACAGTGGAATTTCCACTGATAGCCTAACAGGAGTGTAACTTGTTTCACAAGCTCGGATGAGAATGGCTGACCGTTATCTGAGTATACGATACGGGGCAAACCATACCGTGGGAAAAATTCACGAACCAGCTGCTTGGCAGTGGTCGGAGCAGTGTAATCTGGGACTGGATATGCTTCTGTCCATCGGGAAAGTGCACATACGACTACGAGGACATATTTGAATCCTCGACAACGTTCCATCTGGATATAATCCATCTGGAGGACTTCAAAAGGGTGATCGGGAGGATGAAATCCACCTTGCTCTACGGGAATGCCTTTACCTGGGTTGAACTGACAACAAATCATGCAAGTACGCACTTTCTGTTTGGCTGCTGCTCGTAAGTGTTTATTGAACCAGATGTTTTGATTACTGTCTAACATGGCTTTTTCTCCTAGATGCGCTGGACTATGTACTGTGTTAATGATAACTTGAACCTTAGAGTCGGGGAGAAACCATGTGGCTTTTCCCTTCGTCATCCATCCCTGATCTGTTTGGATCCCTCCTAGTTCAGTCCATTTCTTAATTTCGTCTGGTGTAGCATGTGTCTGTATGTCAATTACATCTAGGGCGGGATCCCTAACTGTCATGCAATGTGTCTGTGTCTGGACTATTGTCTTTGTCAAGTCAGTTGCGTGAGTGTGATTCTGAGCTGTATGCTTAGCTGTTCGGTCTGCCAGGTCGTTACCCTGGGAAATGATATCGGTGACTTTTGTATGTGCCTTGCACTTCATGATAGATATAGCAGTAGGCAGATGTATTGCATCTAACAGAGCTTGAATGAGGGGGCCGTGTTGAATGTTGGCACCGTGAGAAGTCAAATAACCTCTCTCTCGCCAGAGGACTCCGAAGTCGTGTACAACTCCGAATGCATAACGTGAATCTGTATATATGTTAACTCTCTTATTTTTGGCTTGAATACAGGCTTGTGTCAGAGCGATGAGCTCTGCTGCTTGAGCTGACAGGGTGTCAATACAATTTGTTTCTATAACTTCGGTGTCTGTCGTGACTGCGTAGGCGGCCACTAACTCTCCTGTACTTGTTCTCATGCATGAACCATCCACATAAAGTGTCAGGTCTGGGTCTGATAATGGAGTGTCTGTCAAGTCTTGTCTGGGTTTCGTCGTAATAGTAATGACTTCAATACAATCATGTGCCAATGGGTCTGTTCCACTTAATGGCAAAAGTGTAGCAGGATTCAATGTGTTACAGCGTCTGATTTCTATGTGTGGCTGAAACAATGTCAATTCATAACCTGTCAGTCGTGCTATAGTCAAGTGCTGGGTCTGTGTTCGGTTTAAAAGAACTTCCACGGAGTGTGGAACTTGCACTGTCAATTGATGTCCTAACACTATGGAATCGCTTTGTCTGATTGCTAGAGCTGTCGCTGCTACTGATTTCAAGCATGCAGGCAGAGCCTGGGCTACTGGATCTAATGTGCTAGAAAAGTAAGCACACGGTTTGTGTGAACCTGCTTGTTCCTGAGTGAGTACTGACAAGGCAGTACCTTCACGTTCTGTGACAAAAAGTGTAAAAGGCTTACTGTAACATGGTGTTGCTAAAACAGGTGCTTGACATAAGGCTTTCTTTAAGTCTTCAAAAGCTTGTGTATGTTCCTGAGTCCAAGGGAGGACAGTCGATGTCGCTGCCTCCTGGGTTGTCAACTGTATGAGTGGCTTTGCTAGAAATGCGTACTGGGGAATCCATTGTCTACAGTATGAAGTGAGGCCTATGAAGGCCTGCACCTCCTTTTGTGTCTTGGGTCGTGACATATTTACAATTAACTGGATGCGGTCAGGTGTGAGCTGTCTCCCCCCTTTGGACAGCAGGTGCCCAAGGTACACAACTTGCTGAACACAGAATTGCAGCTTCGAAGGGGACACCTTGTGCCCCTTGTCGGCCAGAAAATGCAAAACCGTCAGTGATGCTCGTTCACATTCAGGTTCGCTTCGGGCGGTGATCAGCAGATCATCGACATACTGAAGCAGGGCAGTGTTATCAGGCATGTGAATACTGTCAAGTTGTCTTTTCAGTGCTTGGCTATAGATGCTGGGGCTTTCTGTGAATCCTTGAGGTGCGCGTGCAAATTTGAAGCTTCATCCATTTAAACAGAATCCGAAAAGGTATTGGCTTTCCGGGTCAATTGGGACACTAAAGAAGGCGTTCTTGAGGTCAATTACAGTAAAGAACGTTGCTTCTGAATCAATAGCTGTCAATAATGAAGAGATATCTGGAACCACGGGATACTGTGGTACAATGCATTTATTCAATTCGCGCAAATCAATAACTAATCGATAAACTGGAGGTGCATTGGGATCGGTGCGTTTAAGAATTGGAATGATAGGGGAATTACATACATTGGAGTCGGTTTCCACGACCACTCCTTGTGCAATGAGCTCGTCAATGATTTGCAGTAAAGCCACTACACCATCTGGGGGTAACTTGTATTGTCGAATTCGTGGTAAGACCACTCCTGGCTTGAGTGTGACTCGATATGGTGTAATGTGCATACAACCTACATCAGTGGGGCCTTGTGCCCATAAATGTGCAGAGACATTCTGTAACCGGTGATCCATATCTCTCAATACATAGTGACCCTTAAAGTCACGTAAAAATAGTCGTACTCCTTCCGGAGAACAGCATATTACAGCTCCTAGAGCTTTCAGTGTCTTTATACCTAACAAGTTTTCTGGGCATGATTTCGTGAGCAATAAGTCTGTAGTACGTGTCAATGGACCAACTGCAAGAGGAAGTGGTTGCGACACTTCGTTAACAATAGGCTTTCCTGAAAATCCAAGGGAAACATTCTGTGAGCCTGAGAGGGGTGCCCCTGGAACCTCGTCGTGACTTATAGTTGTTCTGCTTGCCCCTGTATCAATTAGAAACTTTCTGTCTTTCCCTAATACTTGACTATGTACATAAGGACCCTCTTGATCTACAGGAACCTCAATAAGAGGCAAGCCAACCTCCCTCTCTAGGCGGTTTCATGTGTAACGTTGATAATCGGGGTAGTCATTTTGTGCATACTGGTACATCTGTTGTCGTGTTTTGTGTTGCGGCAATGGGCTGTGGCTGTGGCACTGCTACGGTCTGTACTGTGTTGTGAAGCCTGCATAGGCTGTACATTCTGGGGTGCTTGTTGTTGGATTTGATCTTGTCTAGGTGGACGCGGTCTCTCTTTGGTTTTACCCGTAGAGATATTGTGTTTCAAAACTGCACAATCGTTTATGTAATGACCTGGCTGTTTACAATAGTTGCATGTCCCTTTAACTGGAGCTGCTGAATTATTGGACTGTGTCATACCGTTTTTCTGACCGTCAGCTGGAACTGACTGAGCGACTAACATTTTCATTTTCGTGTCTTTCATACGTCTTTGTTCGTGCTCTTGTTCTTCTCTAATTCTGTTCTGGTGGTACTGTAACATTTGTAACATTTGCGAAGGGGTATTAGCTTGCCATGTGCTCTCGACTTTCAGAACACGATTCTTAACTTGGGGCAGAGAATTCTCGACTAATTTTGTTACAAAAAGATGTGGATATGAGTCGCTACTTGCTTTCAGGCCACTATTAATACCAAAACATTTCTCAAATCGGGAATAAAAATCACTAGTGTCTTCATCGGGTTTCTGTTTACAGGCTGAGATTGCACCCCAGTCTTCCTTTTTCGTCGCTAATAATCGTGGCAATACTTGTACTAACAATCCTGGTAATGCTTTAGTTTTGTCCCCGAGCCCTAGGCCTGGAGTTCGAGTGTTTTCTTCGTTCTCTAATTCAGCCCAAACAATCTTTTGCTCTCCCACCTCCCATTCTTTTTCTTTCAGTTTCTCGTAAATACCGGCAGGCAATAATACTTTCAATATTTTCATGATATCGGGATAGGTGTAATCACCCATGAGTAACATGTCTTTTATTTCACGGTGAAAACCCGCTGGATCTTTGTCATGGCTGGGCACTAATTTCTTCATTTCCAATAGTTCTATTTTAGTTATGGGCGTGTACACAAACACGCGTCTAAAAGTATTATCATCATTCCTAACTGGGTGCACTTCTCGCAAGGGATTCTGTCTGTCCATGTAGTACGTTTTTCTTTCAACGGATGGAGCCAGATCAAACTGTGAACACAGGAAGGCACTATATCTGTGCCGATGTTCTAGAATTATTTTAATTAAGTCGGTACCTAGGCCTCTCCATTTATTCATGAGTAGTTCTATTAATATATCTGGTAGGGGACCTGGATCAGAGTGTTGGCTTTTATATAATATAAGGAGGTGTTGTATCATGTACATACCAGCTAGACGCTGTTCATCTGGAGAAAGATTTAAAAACGTTTGCGCTAACGCGTCATCACTATATTTATCAGAACTGTCAGCCCATTGTACTGCTGACCTGGCTAATTCTTGTTCATCCATGGAATCGAGTACATGGTACCCCATTCGTTCTTGAAGTATTTTATCAGTAGCCTGAAATAGGTGTTCTGGCGTTTTCGGATTGGACATAGCAGCTTGAAAAAGTCTCTTACTTTCTGGACGTACCGGACGTGTTGAATTATTAAAGGGTCTTCCCTTACCTACATATGCTATCATTTCTCTAGCTGGTAATTGCAATGTTCCTGTTGTCGTTTCTGGTCGTTCCTCCTCCTCTGAGGATTCATTTTTGTCTGTATCTATTTCTCTTTCAGGCTGTCTTCTTTCATGAATTTGTTCTACTGCTTTTCGGATCCTTCGGTACATATTTTCTATACAACTCTGTTTATCATGTTTTCCGTCTGCTATATTCTGACCCCATTTGTTAAGTGCTTTCATTTCTTCCTGGTCTACACCAGGCCTATCTTGGTTTCTTATTAGGCAGTTTATGAAGAAACGTAATATCATTCTTTGAGTGTCAACTTTCTGGTATGCCATGGCCTCGCCAATACTTTCAGGACCTTGCCCTGTTTGGACAAAATGATATATTCTGTCTAGATGTTCAATCATTCCTGGCAGTAACATTAAATAGTTTGCAACTCGTCGTAGACGTACTGATGATAGCATCATTCTGTCGTCTTTACCGGGTACTGGATCATATCTACAGTCTGTGAGAGGCTCTTTAAGTATGTCATAACTCGCTGTTTGAGGTGTACGTTGTTGTGCTAAATCCCTATAAGTCAATCGATGTGCTGGTGGTGGCGTTTGAAAACCTCCTGTCGCACCTCCTGAGGTGCCAGGTCCAAAAGGATTTGTTGGGTGTATAGTAGGGAGAATAGGTGCAGGAAGGAGTGGAGGAACAGGCGGAAGGTGTGGGACGGGAGGAGGAGTAGGTTGTTGCAGAGGTGGGGGTAGATTATCTCGGGGAGTGCCGTCAGCAGGTGGTGTGCGTGGCGGCGGAATATTAACATATTCGGGGGCTACATCGTCTAAATAGGAAGAAAGGAAAATGTCCTTTGCGGTCTTGTGGTGCAATTTAGTCGGAAGCAATGGAGGTGGCAGCTCTTTTGGTACTTCCGGGGTGGCCTTAGGTAAACCCTCGGCCAGAAGAGGATACATACCATTCATAAGAGTGTTTCGTTGTCGGTCTACTTGTTCTGCTTTTACTCGTATACCTTCCGCAACTAATACGTTTTCTCGGGCTTTGTCTGAATCCTCCCTACTTTTCTCTTCTTTTCTGAGCGCTTTCTCTGTGCGTCTATGCGATTCTTTACGCCATAATTCAATGGCATCTTTCTGTGACTGTCTGGCTTTCTTTTTCCATAATGCTTCTTCTACTCTCATGATGCAATCTGCATCCCATGTCCCAGCAGCGGGCCATCTCTGATTCTCTGCTAAATCTTTGGTGTAATCCACCCACAAATCGAGATATAATACGGCATCTAGGCCATGTTTATGGTACATAAAGTACCCTGGAGTGTCCCTAGGTGGAATAGGAACAGCTTCCTCGAGTATCCCTTTTCTAGTTTTTATCTGTCTTAGTTTGGAGAACAACGGCATGTTTCAGCCGTACTGCTTGATACTTGATACTTACTTGGACTTGGACACAATTAATACAATATACACATTAATGTAGATCGAACAATCACTCATACCACGACATTTAAAACCACATTAAAACAATTTAAAACGAACAATAACAATTAGAATAAAACGAACTACCTGCATACTCGATATACTGCTAAACAGTACAGATACACCGCTAAAACAGTGCAGACCGGATATACTGCTAAACAGTACAGATACACCGCTAAAACAGTGCAGACCGGATATACTGCTAAACAGTACAGATACACCGCTAAAACAGTGCGGACCGGGTCTGTGTACCCAAACCCGTCTTGACCGGCACAAATTAATGCGCTCGTCTAGATGCGTCCCCAGCAACGGTACTCACTGGGAAGCACGAAACAGAAGGCCTCGGAAACTCTGGACTGGACCGGACTGGACTCGACTCGTGACGTAGATACTTCGGGACTTCTGAACCTGGTGGGCCTCTGAATACCTCAGACTTTGCTCTCTCAGCTAGGCTCTGGTCGGGATCCTCCGCACTCCTCACCGCCTCGTCTGGGTGTCGATCGCAGCCTCAGTCACCTCCGTTGGCCTGAGGGAGGTACAGGAAATCCTGCGGGTACGCGTTGGTGTCCGTCACGGCTGTGGCAGGGGACCGGGCCTGCAACGCACCGCCGGCGCGTAAGGTGGGGGAGGGGTCCCTGTTCGGGCGCCAATTATGTGGTAAATTTAAATTACCTATACTTAATTTATGCGGTAAAGTTCAATAAGAATAACTCAGTCAAAAATAAGAGGCAGAATCTGTGATATTTGAGGTTTTAAAAGGGGTTTTATTCCTTAAAAAGGAATTGGTTCGAACCAGGGATTATATTCCATCACCACGAAGGTTCAGGAAGGGAATCACAATACTTTATTGACAGGATATCATATATATATAGTCAATGCATTACATTAATTACAGATGCAGAAGGCGTAACAGCTGAGAGAAACGATATAAGAAACATGTGCGTAACAGAAGGCGTGCATGAGGGCGTACACGGAGGTGTGTGCTAGACAACGTCACATAAAACGTATCACAGGTGGGTGGATCCTTGGAGGAATCCTGCAGTGTCAGAAATATGTGGCAGGGATGCGCGCGCAGCAGTATTACGTGTAATTGACGTGGAACTGGAGGGTGAAGGGGACTTGACATTTAGCCCTACATGAGGAGACAGAAGTCTGGGATGTCAGAACAACCTAATCCCAAATCGTATCTAATATCTTGTGTTTAAGGAACTGTATTATCTGGAAGGAAAGGTCTCTCGGGCAGAGGCTATTCTATACTGACTGCTAGTGCGTGTATAAGCGTCTACGTGTCTACATGAGATGCGAGGGGGCATGGGCCTACCATGGTAACAGGAGCTATGAATTACTTGCACGGAGACAGAAAGGCCGGGCCCTTTGCTCTGCAGCTGGGAAGGATGTTTTCCTAAACTACTAGACAGGAATGTATTTTCGAGGAGCGGAGCAGATAACTTGAAGGTTGAATACAGTCTTGGCAGGCAAGCAGGTCAAGCCAGGCACCGCTCGCCGCGCAGGGAGTAAGTCAAGGGTCAGGAAGCGGCAGACTGCAGCTTTCAGAGACAGAAGGCAGAAAGAGCTCGATGGCAAAAATCAGGGCCTAACTCGCCAGAGCTAGAAATACATGAAAGTGCACCATGTAAAGACGTTGGCAAGGCACACTTAGGAACGGAATATCTGACCCATTCATGGTGGATCTGAAAGAGGACATGTTAACGTTGGACGCAAATGTATTTGCGTCTTCATAGCTGGAAGTGGAGGGAACATACATGTACTTGAAGCACGTACATGGAGCCGGTGGGGTCTAAGATAGGGGACACAACTGACCAAGAAAATTCATATTACCTCACTGTCCCGCCACATATTACCACCACACTAGAACAGAATATGGTAGACCATTCCTCCATTTCAATGCAGGAAGCCTGGTTCCTTAAGGTGAAACCTGATCTCGAATGAGTTCCAGACTCAGATGTTAGAATTGTGAGTTTCTAGTTGGCACAGGTAGGTACTCTTAATAGGGGCCATCTCCTCTAGTCGGGGTAATGGGGTACATTCCTAAAATAACCCCTGCTCACCCCCTTGGTAACTTGACACAAGAAGACAGCTTACCTCAGAGGCAGTGTGTAAAGCATTTGTGAACCATACAGTAATCAAGTGTCAACACTACAAATGGACACCACACAGGTTGCACATTTATAAAAGTAAGTATTTTTTATATAGAGTAACCAAAAGACCATAAATGACAAAAATAATCCACAAAACTGTTAGAAATCTAGGGTCCTTGTTAAAAAGGCTTAAATCAAAGTTCTATGCGAGTCGGTAGCCCTGTTCGGCTACAGCGTTGCTGAAATAAGAGTCCAACAAATCCAGCGGACCGCGTCGGTCCGGGCTCACTCAAGTGTCGACAGACTCGGTCAGAGTACCTTTACTTGATGCGGCAGGCACAGGCGTGAGAGCCGGTTCCGGCAATGGTCGCGGTACAGAAAAAAAAGCATTGCAGGACGCGGTGTCCCTTGATGCAGTGCAGGCAACGGCCCATGGGCGGAGTCAGTGGGTCTGAGGTGTAAGTTGCAGGGCGAGACGGTGCTTTAATGCGGTGCTTGCAGTGCGGCGACAGAACCGGATTGTGGGAGCTGGTGTCTTATCAGTCCCGACAGCGGTACGAGTCGGGCGGTGTGTTGCGTAGTGTGCGAGTGGTGCCCAACTCCGATGCCTTCACAGTACTCTAAGTCAGCAACAGTGATCGTGTCAGTTCGATTTGCTGTAGTGAGGCGTTGCACGTCACGGTGTCCAAAAGTCGCGGTGCAGGCAACGGCTCGGTAACGGCGTCAGGACGGAGTCTGTGAGCTCAGAGCTTGCGTTGTTCGATGCAGACGTTGCTCGATGCGGTGCCTACACGACACCGGGCCGGTCGTGAGAGTCGGTCACAGCTCCCTGCCTCTGTAGCCACTGAAACAGCTTTCCCAGCAGTAATCCACAAAGGTTGGTGAAATCTACTGGTCCTGAGACTTCGGTCAGGGGGGCAAGCTTTTTTCAAAGCCCTTGGAGATCCTTCACAAGTTGAAATAAAGCACACAAGGTTCCTTTCTCCTTCCTTTGGCAGTCAGGCAACTACTGCAGGCCAATCTCCCAAGCAGCACTTCAGCTGAGGGACAGTCTCTCCTCAGTTTCTTCAGGTTCCTCTCCTCAGCAGAGGTTTCTTTTTGTTGTCCAAAAGTGTCTAATTTCTTGGGATCAGGGTCCCAATATTTATACCCCAAAATCCTTTGTCCTCTGTGGGCAGTGGGGTCTTTGGCTAGTCCAAGCCAGTTCTGGAGCACTCTGTTTACAGGACTCCTTCTTTCCTTTCACAGTGCAGGGCAGAAACATCAGACGCCCCACAGGAGATGGAGCCAGCATTATGGAGGGAAAGCACAGCCCTGGAGCACTTTGTTGACATGATGTGCAGGGCAGAGACATCAGACGCACCACAGCGGGTTAAGCCAGCACTGGGGGGGGGGGGGGGGGGGGGGCAAGCCCTGTCCTACTCAGGTCCAAGGTGCAACTCCTCCCTCCCATGTAAATGCAGGTCTCTCTATTCACCACGGTTGTATGACTTAATCACTACTGCTTGAACTACGACTGCCTGAACCACGACCTCCTAAATCACAAAAGCTTATACATCGATCTTTTCATTACAACTACTTTTTTTAGTGCGACTTTCTTTACAACGAAAATCCTTAATTTATTCTTTATTTGTGGGGGGTAAACCCCCCACACCCCACAAAGCTCCCTTAATAACGTTTTTATCGAAGTCTAAGTGTTTATACGTTATTTTAAATACCAATTTTTAATTAACTCATTTTTTAAATAATACTCCAAATAATATTTATATGTTTTTAAAATTACATTCATTTTAAGTTTGGACCTACCTTTGTCATGTTCTATGCTCGTACAACCTATTACGCCAACCAGGGTGCATTCTAAACAATGCCAATTTCATTTTTTTTTCTTAAACTATTGCGCTAGACAAATGTTTATGATTGGGCAGACATGAGTGACGTTTTACTCCAACAGCCCAATCGTAGTTAGCGTAAAGGGATGGTAGGCGGAAGACATCGTTGACAAGTGACGTGGGCGTCAAGTCGTGGTTTCGGCCGTCGTGGTTCCGTCCGTCGATGTTGTGCAGTCTTCGTTGTTCGGGTGAGTCGTTACTCGAACATCGTGGTTTAGGATGTTTCCCATTTACCACTGGGCTGACTCATTCTGTCTCCTGGAATCCCCCAGCCCTGTCACTCAAAAACTCCAGTCAAGGAATACACAACCTACCAGAGGCAGGCCGAGATAGCTACACAAGAAAATAACCTACTTTCTAAAAGTGGTATTTTATCATTCTGTGTTCAGGCATACTAACCTCGAATTTCTACCATGTTCCATGAGACAGTTAAGTTTGTAAGATGTATTAGACTAACTGCCCATTCTAGCTTATGGAGAACAGATAGCCTTCCAATAGTGAAAAAACGAAAATGGATGTAATTCATTATTAGGACATGCCACACACACCAGGGCATATCCTACCTTATACTTACAATGCACCCTGCCCTTGGACCTGCCATAGGGGTGTCTGATATGAAGAAAAGGGAAGGTTTAGGGACTGGCAAGCGGGTGCACTTGCCCAGTCAGCATGGCAGTACCAGACTGCACACAGGCTCTGCAATGGCAGGCCTTAGACACATTTTACAAGGCTGCTTCTGTGGATGGCACAACCGGTGCTGCAAGCCCACCAGCAGCATTTGGATTTACAAGCCCTCGGCACATCAGTGCACTATATTAGAGTCTGACAAGTAAACGAAACAAGCCAATCATGGCATCACTAATCCATTCATCAATTTACAATAGGGAGAGCATATGCACTTTAGCCCCTATCAGCAGTGGTAAATTGCCCAGAGTCATAAAACAGCCAACAGGTCATAAAAAAATAGCGGAGGAAGGCAAAAAGTTCAGGGATGACCCTGCAAAAAGGTTCAAGTCCAACATGAGGGATGGCAGGGAGGATGGGGGCCTTAGGCCTATTCTGGACCTCTGATAGTTAAACACTTCTTGGTGTTAACAAAAGTGGTGGTGGTGATCACAGCTCATCTTCAAAGCTGAATGATACATGTATTTCCAAATGCCAATGACGAGCTGCTCAAAGTGGGCTTGCTGCAGTCAGTCTGAGACCAACTCGACGAGAATGCAGCCACCGCCTTAAATTGCTTGAGATTTTCATCAGCTAGCCGAAGTCTATTGTGAGTTCCATACAGAGTATTTCCTTCATAGATATCCTGGAAACAGTAGCATTTGTGGCCTTTCAACCATTGCAACGAGTCAAGGGTCATTCAAGTATTTGACCCCTAGGTTTTGCGCTCAATCCTGCATCTTAGTGAAGGTGGTTCTGAGGCATCTAGGCCTCTTTACCTTGTGCTTCCTCCTCATTCTCTGCACCAAAAAGCTCATGCAGGCCTTAAAGTGGAACCTCCGGTTTTAGTGGACTCCACATCAGGGCGACTATTCCAATGTAATGAAAATCTCACAGGAGAGAGCTCGGGATCTGCAGTGGTGGCAGTTGGATGTCTGCCTGATGTGTGGCATGTCGCTCTCCTCTTCAGCCAGACTTCACTCTTGCGACAGATGCATCAATGTTGGGTGAGAGTGGGTATCTGGGAGAGGTAGCGATCGGATGCCTCTGGTTGAGTGATTGCCCCATATGTCTGATGGAACTTTGTGCAATCCGGCTGCCCGTACAATCCTTTCTACCAACTTTAAGAGAAGACTAGTGCAGGTGTTCATGGACAAAATGACTGCCATGTGGTACTGTAACAATCCGGGCAGGGTGTGGTCCTCGATCCTTTTCCAGGCGTTGCACCTTTGGAGGTGGTGGATCAGCAACAGATCTCCCTGGTTACTGATCACCTGGGGTGATCCCCGAACGCCATGGCTGAAGAGCTGACCAGGCATCAGCTGGCAGACCAGGAATCATATCTCTATGTGGTAGCACATAGCATCTTCCTTTGAACAATGGGGTAATACACTGGTTAGATCTGTTGGTCAGGGAAATGTGCAGGGTCTTAAGTTGCATATTGCAGTCCCTCCAGGATACTCACTGAGGAAATTCATTCGGACTACAATGGTACACTTGTCTCCTGGATTTGTCATCGCCATTACCTAGTCTTCCTTGAGTTCTGAGGAAATTCATGTCAATAGTCCTGGCCTGGACCAGGAAAAGCGTGTCCAGAGAGAGCCTGTGCATTAGCCCTCTTATCCAGTCAACTCTTCAGGAAAACCTCCACTTTCAGTAACAGGAGTGGGTTCTTCACCCAAATCTCCACTCCCTACACTGTTCTGTGTAGAGACTGAGCGACGACATTTGAGCTCTTTCAAATAGCCACCGAGGTAGAGGATGTCCTCTTTGTAGCTAGATGTCCATCAACAAAATCCATTTATGCTGAATCTTTAGGGATTCGTGAGGGATCTGTCCTCTTGATCATTTGAAGCCCAGGCTTTCTGATGCAGCGTTTGTTTGGTCATGAAGTCCTTTGAGTGGACACAATCGAATGTTAATGTCAGCCCTCTGCGCTGGTTGTATTTGCCTTCTCTTTTCTGATCTGTTGTGGTGTTTTTAAAAAAAATGTTATGCCTAACTGGAATGTTTACTCTGAAATCCTTTTTCATGCCACAATCAGACCGCAGTTTGGTACTCACATTCCGTATTTGTGGTACACAATTAGAGTCTATGCATAGTTGCTTACAGCTTTTAAGAATTCAAGCAATCCCTCATCAGTCGCTTCTGTGCACCTGATGAGAAGTAAAGGAATAATTGAGCTTCTCCAGTATTGGGCTGTATTTCATAGATTCACATGCCTGAATCATTCCCAGTCGTCAGCGTGGGAGTCCCACGGTAAATGAAGCAATAATTATGCAGATAATAACCAAAAACCCTTGGTAGCATAAAACCAGGAAGTAAAGTAGCCCAAAGCTACAAGAAAAAAACTTGCACACCTATGACTATCCTAGTCATTATATACAGTCCAAACTGCAGCCAATCAGGCGACAGCACCCACCAGAATGTTCTCCCCAGAGGCTCAGGCTGTCTGATTTTCTACTGCACGTTGTGTGAAGGGAGTCTCCCTGAGCTCTGCTAAGTACATCACTTTCTTTCTGGATTTCACCTTCTTTTCGGGATGTCATCTGCTAAAAAAATCTCTTTAGACTTTGTGAATCTTGTCAGAAGCTTTGGCTTTTTTCAGAAGATCCCCACAAAAAGTGCATCTACTGCCTTTATCCAGATCATGAGGTGAGAGATTGTAAGATTTGCAGAAGACCCTCAGAGATAGAGAAGGACGCCTACTTCTGTGGCTACAGAAGATTAAAGATCAGGATAACCTTTTATCTGAGGTAGCAATGTTGGCCTCAGGTTCATCTGTGTCCTCCAGGAAGAGGATGGCTGAGGAAGATTTATCTTCTCCTGGGGATAAAGTGTTAAGAAAAGTTCAACCTTCTAAGGGTTCTAGCTTGTCTTCTTCAAAAAAGGCTTCTCCAACTTTAAAATCAGCTCCTACTTCATCCCCCAAAATGACTTGAAAGTCTCTGGCGTCAAAACGGCTTCCGGAAAGAGATTTTCCTCAGACGAAAACCCCGTTGTTGACTGCTCCGTTGACGATTATCATAGTCGACGCTACTTCAACTTCGACAGTTTCCTTCTCGTCGCCGAGACCCAAGATGATCATGTCGTCCGCTTAATCTCCGTCGACGCTGGTCTCTGTTGCAGTTAGACCCATCTCGTCGACAAAGGAAATGACATCTATCGTCGACGCTACGACGACGAAGGTCAAGACGATCCTGTCGACGGTTGCATCGTCGACTAACACTGCCTCGTCAGCAGCCACATCATCGACAAAAACTGCCTCGTCGATGGCTACCTCGTCGACGGTGACTGACTTGTCGTCGATGGCCACACCGTTGACTAAGATACCAAATCGTCGAAGACATCGTCAACGAAGATTGCCTCTTCGTGGAAGACCTTGTCGACGAAGATTGCCCGTCGACTAAGACAACTGCCTCGTCAGCGGTCACCTTCCTAACACCATCTCCATCGACGACTTCACCATCGACTGCAAAATCGCCGACGCCTCTTCTGTCAACTTGCACAGATTTGCAAGTTTGGTCCGCCACACCATCTACTGCCTCCTTTGCCCCGCCGGCTACAACAGCTTCTTTAATGGAAAGACGTGACTCTTCATTGGAAGCTCTCTACCCACCGAAGTTCCCTGAACAATTGCTGGATTCTAGGAACAATCAGATGTAGACGACAGATTCCGCACTGCTAGGAGTCCGTCAGAATTACTTATTAAATATCAAGATGAAGATCAGGTGTAAAAACCATTCCCTAAGCCTATAGATCAAGCTCCTGCCACAGTGCCCACAGCACAGATGCCTTTTAGCCCTGCTCAATAACTTGCAATACATGTTGGACGACTACTACCGCCGTTTCCCTCCATCTGAATCGGCAGAGTCTCTCCCATTGACACCCATTCCTCAGGCCTCTATAATCTTCTTTAAGATCTCCAAGACCACGTTCTTCAGAACCATCTCACCATTCCCATGATGCTAACACCACGGATGAGGACAGAGGAGGGAGAGGTGGGTGACCAATCTGTTGGGTCGGAGTGGGATGAATACCAAATTCAAACTCCATCACCATCTGCTCCAGCTACTGCTGACTTTCCTCCAGTAGACATCAGAGGTTTCCATCTCCTGATGGAGAGGGCTACAAAGAGATTTCTAATACCAATGGAGACAAAGAAGGACGATTGCTTTCTTTATGATTTTAAAGATCCACTGCGAAGCCAAGTAAAGACCATCCCCATCATAGATTTCATCTGGAAGGAAGGGTTAAAGATCAAGGCAACACCTAATTCTCTCCCTGCAGTCTTGCATCGGTTGGACAAAAAGTATAAGGCACCGGGCAACTCACCTGCATGCCTCATAGGACAGCCTAAAGCTGATTCGGTCGTCGCCCAAGCAGCACAGACGGGCCAAGAACTCCTCTTCACCTATAACTGCTCCACCAGACCGAGATGGCAGACGGCTGGATTCCATTGGGAAGAAAGTCTCCACTATGGCAGCAACAACTGTCCGTGCCGCAAACTCTCGCACTATAAGGGAGATATAACCGGCAGATGTGGTCCGACATCTCCCCCTACGTTGAAATGCTACCAGAACCTGCAAAATCCGAGGCAAGGGAAATCTTACAGGAAGGAGAGTGTACTTCTGCGGAAATGATCGATGCAGCAGTGGATGTGGCGTCTACAGGATTCATGCAGCTAGCGGGTGCAGCTGTGCTAAGAAGGCAGGGTTGGCTTAAATCTACATCCTTTCGCCAGGAAGTCCAGGCAAAAATAATCGACATGCCATTTGATGGCGAGCTTCTCTTTGGCCAACATGTTGACGAGCCCTTCAGGCTATCAAGAAGGACACGGAAACCGCAAGATTTCTGGGTAGCCTTCAGTTTCGTAAGTCGTTCTTGTTAGAAATGGGATTTCTGGTTTGCTAAGGCTTGCACCAAAGCCAGGCAGAAACCACCACTCTAGTCAGGGCAAGGAAGTCACCTGCCAAAGATAACCCCTTGGTAGCTTGACACGAGCAGTCCGGCTTATCCCGGAGTGAGGTGTTGCTGGGTGCGCACGCAAACGCTTTACAACACCCAAAGCCCACCACAAAGGAAACTCCACACAAGGTTATATATAAAAATAGCCTTTGTATTATACCAAACACATTAAATAATAAACACACAATTTACACTGTGCTAACTGGCATGGGCAGGATTTACAGGGGATTATATACACGGGACAGGGCTACCTGGACCACTGTCCGGAATAAGTACTTGGTAGAACTAGGACTTTGTAGAAATAGGACATAGAATAATTGTTGCACAAAATAGCAAATGTAGCACACAACCAGTAACCACTGGCAAAAGGTGCGTACACCATACGCAATCCTAACCACCTTAGGCATATATCACGCAGGGCCCCATGAACTCACTAGCATAACTATACTAGGTAACACAACCTCCTAAGCATAAAAATACATTTAGAGGTATAGGCAAAAGGCATTGCACGTGATGCGGAAATTAGGTAGGTCATCACATTTGCGCAGAAAATCACAGAACTGACCCCAGGCCAACCTGGCCTCTCAGGGGCCCCCAGGCCCAATGTCCAGAATGTCTGGGCTGGCTGCGCAGGCATCCAAAGAAGAATGTGCAAGGCCTAAACGTAGCAGCTGCCCACTAAGTGCTGGGCAGCTGTGGGAGTCCCGTTGGAGTCCCGCTCAGGGGACCCTTGATGCAAAAGGTCTCTGGAGCCTCGTGGGCTCTGGAACTAAAATGCGGCCCCCAACGTTGGACTGAGATTGAAGAGGGAGCGGCCCGCTGCCTTCCGGGGCCGCTTCACTAGCAGAAGAAATGCCCCCGACGCTGGAGCCTTTCTGGCTCGAAATGACAAAATGCGCCTGTCGTTGGTGGGGCCCCGTGGGCTCTAAATAAATGCCCCCTTTAGCAGAGAAGCGACACGCCGAGACGCCCGCCCTCACCGGCTGTTGGGAAGCGGCGTCTCCGCTGGGCTTCACCGCTCCTTTCCTGCGGCGGTTCTGTGGTGCGGCGGGGCTTGGTAGAGCCTCCCGGACTCCGTGGGGCTCTCTGTCTCTTGGTTTCCGCCGCGGGTCCCAGGCGGCGCAGCCTCACCTCGGGGGAAGCTCCCCCCGGCTCGAGGTGCAGGCTGGTGAGGCAGCCAATCCTAGCGCGGCCCTCCAGGCGAGCCTCCAGGCTCAGGGTCGCCTAATCAATGGCAGCGCGGCTCCCCGGGTGACGTCAGTGGCCCGGGCCGATGGCGGTGAATTTCTCTGGCAAAATACGGGGTAGGCACCCGTTACAATACCAAGTCCCTGGCGGGGTGGGCACCCGCTAGGGCTATTAAACAGTGGCATGCGGTCCCTGGTGGGGTGGGCACCCGCTAAGGATGTGGAAAAACGGCAAATAAGCGGGGTGGGCACCCGCGCCGTAAATCAACGAAAGGGGGGATCCCCACGCCAGGGAATCCCTCGAGATGGGGATCTCCGCACCAGTGGTGCAACTCGCTATTTTGGAGGGGGAGGGCAGCACTCGCCAGGCGCTGGCAGGCCACAGAAGTCCCAAAAGTCCAGGGACAAAGTCTAAAAAGTAATGAAGGCAGGCGGGGGGCAAAGGCTGGGCCCAGGGGCCAGCTCCTAGGGCCCTCCAGGCAGGGAGACAGCACCCAGTGGCGGTCCTCCTGGCGCCCAGCAGCAGCAGCACGCCCCCCTCAAGTTAGGATAAGGAAGAGAGAACATTTTTATGGGGTCACAGCCCCTCTTTTATACACATTAGTCCTTTGTCTGGCAGCACATGGTTAGGGAAAAACCAGATGCAACTGGTTTTGGAGCACTCCGTTGTGCTCAGCCCCTCTCCCCATTCACAGGACATGCTAGGGACATCAGACGCACCACAGGGAGCGGAGACAGCATTGTATAGGGAAAGCCCAGCCCTATTCAGGTCCCAGGTGCAGCTCTCCCTCACATCAACATGCAGATCTCTCCATTCACCACTGGGGCAGACCCATCCTGACTCCTGGAGCCAGGCACACCAGCCAGCTCTAGCCAAGCACAAGCCAGTCATTTCACATTTATTACACAGACATGCCAACTTCTAGAAGTGGCACTTCCACACTAGACAAATGAACGCCGCACACATCATCGCGCAGCATTCACTCTCACGAGTTCGCACATACCAAACTCGACCCTGCACTCCCCTTGCATCAGGAACTACCATGGACACATACATTCCCCATGCATTCCTACGGGAGGGCGGGCCAACCTCCCCACACGCACACACTTTACACTGGGAGACAGTGGTAAAGTGCGCAGAAGCCAAAAATCACTAACACCAGGTCACATCTAAAAGCAAAATGTTTAGGGGCGAACCTGCCAGAGTGCCAAGTCCAACAGTCCTTTTGAGGTGCTAAAGGACGTGGATCCTTCTCCAATAGAGGGGGCTTCAATCAGCATAAATCATACCAAACCTCTCAAAGTAATCAGAGATACCAACCCTACAAGCAACAGTCATACGAATAGTGAGGTAACTCCTACTCGCAATCAAGAAGGAAGCCCTCCTACCGTAGACGAGATTCCACCAAGAAACGAGACACGCCACCTGCCACCATCTCTGCCCTCCCCCCTGTCAAGGGTTGGAGGAAAAATATCCCAATTCTACTCGAACTGGTCCGGAATTACTACAGGCAAGTGGGTCCTGGATATAGTAGCTAGGGCCACAATTTGGAATTTATCAAGATCCCTCCAAACTCTCCTGCCAAGGGCCCACCTCCTGCTCATCTCAAAGAGCAGTTTACCCAAATAAATTTGATGATTCGGAATGGAGCGATCGAAAAGGTCCCTCATTTGCCAATAGGAACGGGATTTTACTAGAGGTTTTTCCTCATACGGAAAAAGTCGGGGGGAATGGCACCCCATTTTTGACCTGCGCGCCCTCTACAAATACCTGAAGAGGCTGTCCTTCCGGATGTTAACACTTCAAGAAATCCTCCAGCTTCTTTCGGTAGGATATCAAATGGCCACCCTCAACCTTCAAGACGCTTATTTTCATGTGCTGATCTTCCCCAGACACAGAAAATTCTTACGGTTCAGAGTGGCTGGTAGGGACTTTCAGTTCAGAGTCCTTCCCTTTGGACTTCGGTCAGCACCCCGTGTTTTCACAAAAGTTCTATTTCCAGTGGGCGCACACCTTCGCTTAGAGGGCATTCAAATCTTCCCATACTTGGACGACTGCCTTATCAAGGCGAATTCTCTTGCAAGGGCAAGCACACACGTTCAAAGATGTCTATCGCTGTTCCAATCTCTGGGTCTCTCCATCAACTTCGACAAATCTCATCTGATTCCGTTGCAAAGAAAGACCTTCTTGGGAGCCACGCTGGACACCCAACTCACTCAGGCTTTCGTCTCAAGAGAGAACACAAGATCTGCAAGCTAGCTCGCCTATTGCAAGAAAGAGTACGTTTCAGTGCGACTATTCAAATCTTTCTTGGGGATGATTTTATCCTGCATCCCTCTGATAACCAACTGCTGTCTCAGAATAAGGCCTTTACAAGAAGAACTCAACCTCCAATGGTTGCAGGTTTCATGGTCGTTCGACGTCATTCTCATAACTCCTCGGATGCGAGAAGCTTTTCTCTGGTGGACTCGGATGGAAAATTTTCAAGAAGGATGTGCATTCCTGGCGAAAGTACAAAATTGCACCATCACCACGGACGCTTCCCTCGAAGGATGGGGTGGGGGCACACCTTCAGGGAATGACGGTCAACGGAAAGTGAAATGTACAACAAAGGAAGTGGCACATCAACCTCCTGGAGTTGCGAGCCATTTCCTTGGCCTTGAAGTCCTTTCGAATGGCCATTCAAGGAGCTTCAGTACTAATTCGGACAGACAACACTAAGAGTATGCATTACCTAAACAAACAGGGTGGTACGAAGTCAGCCCTGCTCTCTCAACAAGCCCAGGAGATCTGGGACTCGGCATTGCGTCACAAGATCAACATTTCAGCTGTCCATGTTCCAGGGGTCTCCAATGCCCTAGCGGATTCCCTCAGCAGTTTTACAGTATACAATCACGAATGGGAGATGCATCAACCAACATTTGAATGAGTCTTCCAGGAGTGGGGCCATCCCGATCTGGACCTGTTTGCGACCAGCCAGAACAGCAAATGCCCACACTTTGCAAGCTGACTTCCCCACACAGACTCATGCGGGAATGCGCTTTCAATGAACTGGTCACAGATGTATGCCTACACCTTTCCTCCAGTTCTGTTGGTTCCCAGAGTCATCCGCAAGATGAAGAAACAGCCTTGTCGCCTCATTCTCATTGCTCCCAGATGGCCTCGCCAATACTGGTTCACCTAACTTCTCCTTCTTTCGGAGTGCGATCCCACTCAATTTTCACCAATACCGAACCTTCTGTCCATCCAGAAGGGTCTGATCTGTCACCCGGACCCAGCATCCTTGAGATTCGCAGCCTGGCTCCTCAACACCTTGAATTCGCACACCTAGATATTCCTGCGGACTGTCAAGAAGTTTTAGCTAATGTTCGAGCACCTGCCACGCTCAAGACATACAAACTCAAATGGAAAAGATTTTGCACTTAGTGTCAATCTGCCAATTTGCATCCAATTCATGCGAAACCAGAACATATCTTACCGTTCTTTCTTCAATTGGCAAAATCTGATTTATCTCATTCCACGTTGAAAGTGTTCTTGGCAGCTATTTCAAGGTTCCGACAGGATGGTTCCAACTCTCTCTACTCTACTAGTTATTCAGCAATTCTTCAAAGAATTATTTAGAATGTTTCCCCCTATTCGGCATCCACCTCCATCCTGGCACATCTAAATGTGGTGCTTGAGCAACTCATGAGGCACCCCTTTGAACCTATCCATAAAATGGATTTAAAGTTCCTTTCTTGGAAGTATCTTTGCTTTTGGCGCTGACATCAGCAAGGAGGGCCAGCGACATTCAAGCATTCACGACTAAGCCACCTTTTCTACAGTTAACCTCAAATTCAGTGGTACTTCGTACCAATTCCAGCTTCATGCCTAAGGTACCTAGGGATTTTCACCTTAATGCCGATAATTTTGAAAACTTTCTTTCCAAATCCTCAAACATCGGCTGAAGGAGCCTTGCATTCCCTTGACATCAGGAGATGTCTCAAGTTCTATCTTCAGTGAAGTGCAACAATTCGGAAATCAGATCAACTGTTTGTAGCATATGGAAGATTACGTCATGGTTACTCTGTATCCAAACAGACCGTAGCTCGTTGGATATAGGAGACGATTCGTCTGTGTAATCTGCAGGCGGGAAGACCTTTATACACAATGCACATTCTACAAGAGCGATTTCCTCATCTCCCGCGCTCTTTGCTGGTGTGCCTCTTCTTCAGATCTGCAGAGCGGCAACTTGGTCCAGCAGACACACTTTTACCAAACATTACTGTTTGGAGGCTTCAAGTGATGGAGATAAGTCAGGGGGACGAGCTGTTCGCCGCAATCTTTTTAAATATGGTGATCCTCTGTTTTCCTTCCTCCACTATGCTCTTTCTTAGACACTTATATATGTACTTTTTCTTTCAATATCTTAAATTGTTCTGTATATGTTAAGCACAATGATATTTATGCAGAAGTATGGCAGTGTTGATGTTTCATTGCATAAGTATGTTTTAGGTATTTTTATGTATATGTATAAATATATGCATCTCACGAGCACTATGTTACTGTACTGCTATCTTCTCTGATTCAGGCATGTGAGTCTATGAAAGACACCCCAATAGTGGAGAAGAACAATAGTTACTTGCCTGTAATCTGTGGTTCTCCAGTATTGGTGTCTTTCATAGATTCACATGCAACCCGCCCACCTCCCCTCAGAGGCTGATTATGCTCTTATACCTTTAGTTCACTCCTGTGCGAGAAAATCTGAGAGCCTGAGCCTCAGGGGAGAACATTCTGGTGGGTTATGTCGCCTGATTGGCTGCAGTTTGAACTGTATATAATGACTAGGATAGTCATAGGTGTGGAAGTTTTTTCCTTGTAGCTTTGGGCTTCTTTACTTCCTGGTTTTATGCTACCAAGGTTTTGTGGTTATTATGTGCTTAATTATTGCTTTTTTATGTACTGTGGGACTCACCCTCCAATGAAGGGGAATGATTCAGGCATGTAAATCTATGAAAGACACCAATACTGGAGAACCACAGATTACAGGAAAGTAACTATTGTTCTTGGTGCACTTGTGACACCTGTGTGGATTCCACCCCATCACTTCTGTACGGCGGTGTTGACTCCGCTCCATCTCTTCTGTACGGCATCACTTCTGTATGGCGGTGTTGACTCCGCTCCATCACTTCTGTACGGCGGTGTTGACTCCGCTCCATCACTTCTGTACGGCGGTGTTGACTCCGCTCCACCACTTCTGTACGGCAGTCTGGACTCCGCTCCATCACTTCTGTACGGCGGTGTTGACTCCGCTCCATCACTTCTGTATGGCAGTCTGGACTCCGCTCCATCACTTCTGTACGGCATCACTTCTGTATGGCGGTGTTGACTCCGCTCCATCACTTCTGTACGGCGGTGTTGACTCCGCTCCATCACTTCTGTACGGCGGTGTTGACTCCGCTCCATCACTTCTGTACGGCGGTGTTGACTCCGCTTCATCACTTCTGTACGGCGGTGTTGACTCCGCTCCATCACTTCTGTACGGCGGTGTTGACTCCGCTCCATCACTTCTGTACGGCAGTCTGGACTCCGCTCCATCACTTCTGTACGGGAGTCTGGACTCCGCTCCATCACTTCTGTACGGCAGTCTGGACTCCGCTCCATCACTTCTGTACGGCAGTCTGGACTCCGCTCCTCCATCACTTCTGTACGGCAGTCTGGACTCCGCTCCATCACTTCTGTACGGCAGTCTGGACTCTGCTCCATCACTTCTGTACGGCAGTCTGGACTCTGCTCCATCACTTCTGTACGGCGGTGTTGACTCCGCTCCATCACTTCTGTATGGCGGTGTTGACTCTGCTCCATCACTTCTGTACGGCGGTGTTGACTCCGCTCCATCACTTCTGTACGGCGGTGGTGACTCCGCTCCATCACTTCTGTACGGCGGTGGTGACTCCGCTCCATCACTTCTGTACGGCAGTCTGGACTCCGCTCCTCCATCACTTCTGTACGGCGGTGTTGACTCCGCTCCATCACTTCTGTACGGCGGTGTTGACTCCGCTCCATCACTTCTGTACGGCGGTGTTGACTCCGCTCCATCACTTCTGTTCGGCGATGTTGACTCTGCTCCATCACTTCTGTACGGCAGTCTGGACTCCGCTCCATCACTTCTGTACGGCAATCTGGACTCCGCTCCTCCATCACTTCTGTACGGCAGTCTGGACTCCGCTCCTCCATCACTTCTGTACGGCAGTCTGGACTCCGCTCCTCCATCACTTCTGTACGGCAGTCTGGACTCCGCTCCTCCATCACTTCTGTACGGCAGTCTGGACTCCGCTCCATCACTTCTGTATGGCGGTGTTGACTCCGCTCCATCACTTTTGTACGGCGGTGTTGACTCCGCTCCATCACTTCTGTTCGGCGATGTTGACTCTGCTCCATCACTTCTGTACGGCAGTCTGGACTCCGCTCCTCCATCACTTCTGTACGGCAGTCTGGACTCCGCTCCATCACTTCTGTATGGCGGTGTTGACTCCGCTCCATCACTTTTGTACGGCGGTGTTGACTCCGCTCCATCACTTCTGTTCGGCGATGTTGACTCCGCTCCATCACTTCTGTACGGCGGTGTTGACTCCGCTCCATCACTTCTGTACGGCGGTGTTGACTCCGCTCCATCACTTCTGTACGGCGGTGTTGACTCCGCTCCATCACTTCTGTACGGCGGTGTTGACTCCGCTCCATCACTTCTGTTCGGCGATGTTGACTCTGCTCCATCACTTCTGTACGGCAGTCTGGACTCCGCTCCATCACTTCTGTACGGCAATCTGGACTCCGCTCCTCCATCACTTCTGTACGGCAGTCTGGACTCCGCTCCTCCATCACTTCTGTACGGCAGTCTGGACTCCGCTCCTCCATCACTTCTGTACGGCAGTCTGGACTCCGCTCCTCCATCACTTCTGTACGGCAGTCTGGACTCCGCTCCATCACTTCTGTATGGCGGTGTTGACTCCGCTCCATCACTTTTGTACGGCGGTGTTGACTCCGCTCCATCACTTCTGTTCGGCGATGTTGACTCTGCTCCATCACTTCTGTACGGCAGTCTGGACTCCGCTCCATCACTTCTGTATGGCGGTGTTGACTCCGCTCCATCACTTTTGTACGGCGGTGTTGACTCCGCTCCATCACTTCTGTTCGGCGATGTTGACTCCGCTCCATCACTTCTGTATGGCGGTGTTGACTCCGCTCCATCACTTTTGTACGGCGGTGTTGACTCCGCTCCATCACTTTTGTACGGCGGTGTTGACTCCGCTCCATCACTTTTGTACGGCGGTGTTGACTCCGCTCCATCACTTCTGTACGGCGGTGTTGACTCCGCTCCATCACTTCTGTACGGCAGTCTGGACTCCGCTCCTCCATCACTTCTGTACGGCAGTCTGGACTCCGCTCCTCCATCACTTGTGTACGGCAGTCTGGACTCTGCTCCATCACTTCTGTACGGCGGTGTTGACTCCGCTCCATCACTTCTGTACGGCGGTGTTGACTCCGCTCCATCACTTCTGTACGGCGGTGTTGACTCCGCTCCATCACTTCTGTACGGCAGTCTGGACTCCGCTCCATCACTTCTGTACGGGAGTCTGGACTCCGCTCCATCACTTCTGTACGGCAGTCTGGACTCCGCTCCTCCATCACTTCTGTACGGCAGTCTGGACTCCGCTCCATCACTTCTGTACGGCAGTCTGGACTCCGCTCCTCCATCACTTCTGTACGGCAGTCTGGACTCCGCTCCTCCATCACTTCTGTACGGCAGTCTGGACTCTGCTCCATCACTTCTGTACGGCGGTGTTAACTCCGCTCCATCACTTCTGTACGGCGGTGTTGACTCCGCTCCATCACTTCTGTACGACGGTGTTGACTCCGCTCCATCACTTCTGTACGGCAGTCTGGACTCCGCTCTGTAGGAGAGTAGGGTCTGCAATCCTATGATCACCCAGATTTTTTGCTTTTGTTTCACTGGTTTACGACTTTCTCTGGCTGTGGGCCTGCCAATCAGACCCACAGCCTGGCTGTTCTCTTTCTAAATTACGATATGTACCCTAGGTGCATTTACCAATTGGTACTGGGCCACCTTATCAGACCCTGTAACTCAGGGCATAGGTGTACCCAGGGCCGCCAGGGGCTGCTGCATGTATTATGCCACCCCTGGCTGGCCTCCTAAATTTGACACAACTGGCTGCATGACAGCTGGGGCGAAGTCGTGTAATCACCCTTTGCTTTAGGTATAGTAGCTCTATATCTAACCATACAATGGACACCCGAGTTCCTATCAGTCACTCCTATGGCAGGCCTTGACAATCCTGAAGGCAGAGTGCGTGGGCTCGTGTGAGCTGGGTTCTGGCCCGAGCCGAGCCCGGTTGCAGCTTGCGGAATCAAGACCCAATGGCTGTTCCATGATAACGCGTACCACATCGGTAACTTCGGTGTCGCGTTATCAAGGCATGTCGAGTAAGGTGTCATACGAATCGGGATGCTGCCCTCTCACCAATTCTGGCGACGAGGTTAGCATTCCGCCCTTCTAGAGGGACACGACATGTACGTAACTGTGAACCCCGGTTAAAGTTAACTAAAGCCTCAGCTCCACAAAATGGATGCTGCCACCACAGACACGAGTCTGACCTCCTGCTGCTGGGAGTCCTTCCAGCAAGGAGCGCTTGGACAAAGGGTTTCCTGTCGAGGGCGGGGTTCGCACCGTCCCAGACGGGGTTTGTGTATTCTGGGTAGGTAGGGCTTTTGCGAGAAGGTGACTGCGGAGTGGCACCCCGGTGCTCACTACGCATCTGCCGGTCAGAAACAGTTCCAGGGGCGCCAGCCCTGGCCTGGGGAAAGTCCGGCAGGGGAGAGGGGTGTAACTACCCCCCTTCCTGGTCCCACCCTTAGGGCAGGACCTAGTCATGTACCCACCCCTTTCTTTAGAATAAAGGCCGGAGCGGGGACCCTTCCAAATTAGATCATCTTTGAATCAAGAACTACTTTCTACGAAAGGACATTCGAGACTCTTCTCAAGATTTCTCCCTTGTGACTAAGGAGTAGTCACCCTGCATCAGCGGGCACCATCTAAGAACTCTGCGGTTTGCTGCAAGTCCTTCCTCAAGGATCCGACGGCCCAGCTCGACGAGAACCGGTTTCCCTGGCACCTCCGACCTCTACCCACGTCATCAGCTCAGCTGTGATCTGTGGGTGCGACGAGACCTCGAGGGACCAGCCATCATCAAAACCTGCACGCTTTCTTAACCAGCACGACCATCGAAGCAATTCTCTGGTGAGTGCTCTGGGGTCCGAGAAGCCCCGACCCTGAGCAGCTCCAGCACCGAAATGCAGTCTCCCAGCATCTCCACGATCTGCGTGGGGCCCTTCTGCTCGCTGCTCAGCACGTTGTCTGGTCATTAGCCGCTGGCTTGTGCCCTTCCTTGACGACATCCGACAACCAACACTGCTGGTCTGGTTGCTCCAGACCGGCCCTTGCTCCCTTTTTCGAGAGGAGCACCCCGGACCCTCCTGGTCCATCCAAGACGCCATCTTAGGCCCACCACGTGGCCCGAGATCTGCCAAGGCTTGTTGCCCCAATCCTGGGCCCAGCGACGCCGACAGCATCGTTCTTCGTGGGACAGCTCGCACCTCCATCCTGGTCGCCGATAACGCCTCCTGGTCCGTGAGACTGCAGAGCCTAGCGTCGCCCACTCACCTGGTCGAGGTGACGGCCAACCGGTGCCCTCCTGGCACCCTCTGACTACTGGCTAGTAGTACGAACTTGGTCCCCTCTGCTTTCAGGTATCATCGATCTCTGATCCAGGCTTGGATCTCTACGAACTATTCATCACTGGTCGCCGGCCAGCAACTCCTTTTTCTTCCGGCTCCTGGCTCGTCAGCGAAGACCCCCGACGCCTCTAAGACTTGTGCAGCCGCAGCCCTCGTGGCTAGGTAACTTCGGCATTTCGGTGCCTGCATAGCCTCTTTACTCTAGGGTCCCGAGTCCCTCGCTTCCGACTTGCCTTATCGGGTCCGCCCAAGACCACTAAACTTTCCGTGTCCTCGGACACTTGTTTTAATTGTGCACTTGAAGTATTTTCCTAAGAGATTTGGTTTGTGCTTAGTACCCTGTCCTCATAAAGAGTACAGGGCTGTTGTGATTCTTAATAAATAAACTGTTTATTTTCATAACACTTGTGTGGTGTCCTTTCACTTGGTGTTCAAGGGGTATGTGATGGTATAACAGCTGGCTTAACACGCCCTCTCGAGTCTTTAGCCTTAGACTGCTCGTATCCACGCTACTAGGATAGCTGGTCTATAGGTTGACTTACAACCAATCACCATAAGGGTCGTTTGGAACGATACATAGCGGTCGCTAGAATAGCGAACGCTGCATATCGGGCCAACTTCTCACATTGGTGAGCAGCGGTTGGGATTTGAGCTTGCTGTTGTTTTACCACACGTATCCTAAGAATATCTTGTTGAAAGATCACATAAGTACTGTTAGTACATATAACTAAGCTTAGAATACTCTGAGTTCTACTGAACCAGCTGTTGTAGCTCCTCAAGGCTTAGCACACCTTGGCTGCAACTCTTAGCAAGGGATCAGTAGGTAAACACATAGTGTAGGTAGGTGCATCACTTACATCACACTAGAAACAGTATGTCGGACAAAGGAGGAAACTCTGAGTCTCCCCTTGTGTCAGTTGACCCTCCACAGGTCATCCCTTCAAGATATACTGTGCTGAGCTTCAAGGAGTTAAGACAGGTGTGTCACTCCAGGAAGATCAAGCAGGGGTCTAACCCCACAACGTCCTTTCTGATTGGTCTCTTGGAGACTTATGATGCCAGAAAAGCTGAGACCCGTCTTAGCTCTTCTAATCCAGAAGGAGACATGCCTCCCCTCGAGGGAACCAGAGACGATCCTGACCTCATCCACCTCTCAACTGAGACTGAAGATGTAGAGGATGATGAGAATGAGGATCCCTCTGGGGATGAGGCAGATAACGGACAGGTAGAAGTCGTCAGACTAAGCAGGTCCAACTTAAGCAAACATGACAGTGGTACTGGGGGACCCCCGGGGCCGCTATCCGGTCAGCTTAATATTGGGAATGGACGAGCCAGAGCTCTGTCAAGAGACTCTGGCAGATCCCTTCAAACCAATGGCTCTCACAACTCTTCTCAAAGAGGGATGACGTCCCCTCAGAGGAGAGTGTATGAAGCTAAAGAAAGGTCAGCTAATCTGAGGATTGAAAGGGAAGAACTTGCCCTGGCCAAAGAGAGGCTTGCCTTTGCTAGAGAGCAACAGTTAAGTGGGGCAGTCCCCACTGGTGGCAGCATTGTACCTAGCAATAGGGAAAGGAGTTTTGATACGAAACACCTTGGTAAGATAGTGCCCCCCTTTAAACAAGGGGACGACATCCACAAATGGATTACTGCTTTGGAGAGAGCCTGCACTGTGCAGGGTGTTCCCCAGAGTCAGTGGGCAGCTATCTTGTGGCTCTCCTTTGAAGGTAAAGGTAGAGACAAGCTCCTCACCACAAGGGTAGAGGATGCTAATAATTACCACGTCTTGAAGAGTACACTGGTTGAAGGGTTTGGCCTAACCACGGAGCAGTACAGGGTGCTGTTCCGGGATACCCAGAAAACGCAGTCTCAAGATTGGTCTGACTTTGTCGATTGTGCCACTAAGGCTTTTGAAGGCTGGTTGCTGGGCAGTAAGGTTACTGATTACGAAGGATTGTATAATTTGATGATGAGAGAACAAATTTTAAACAATTGTCAGAACCAGTTGTTGCATCAGCATCTTGTCGACTCGGATCTGACCTCTCCCCAAGAATTGGGAAAGAAGGCAGACAGATGGGTTCGAACGAGAGTTAAACAGAACCAGGGCCAGAATCAAGGTGGTCAGAAGAAAGCAGACCAGAAGGGTAAAGATTCTAAGGGGGAACAAAATGACCAGAAGTCTTCGACAGGTCCCCAACAACCCAAAGAGGGTGGGGGTCAGGCTCCCCAAAAGAAGAAAGAAGGCCAATCTAAAAGATGGTGCCAATACTGCAAAAGTAAATCTCACTGGTTTAGTGAGTGCACCAAGAAAGGAGGGCAGACTCCTGCCACTGCAGCCCCTAAGGCACCTGTGCCCCCTAGTACAGCCAGCAGTGGTAGTGCACCTCCCAAGGGTTTAGTAGGGTTAACCCTGGGTTCTGAGGGGCGTGACAACTTAGTTGGCACACTCACTCAGGCTGTCCTTGTCAGTACAGGGGATGTGGATATGTCCCCTGACGTAAGCCCCAATACTTTGGGCAAATACAGACAGACACCTTTCATAAACGGAAAAATGGCTCAGGCCTATAGGGACACTTGTGCCAGTGTCACCATGGTGACACCTAACTTTGTGGACCCTGGACAGATCATGCCAGGTACAGAATTCCTGGTGACCAATGCAAGCAATGTCACTACCAATCACAGTATGGCAATTGTAGCTTTCTCCTGGGGAGGGGTAACTGGCCAAAAGAAGGTTGTAGTTAGTTCAGACCTCCCAGTGGATTGTTTGTTGGGCAATGATTTGGAGTCATCACAATGGTCAGAAGTGGAGCACCGGACTCACATGGAAATGTTAGGCTTGCCAGCACATGTGTTCGCTGTGACCAGGTCATAGGTCAGGAAATGCCCCACTGAACAGGTGCTGGATCCTGGAACAACGGACCAGACACCTCCCAAGAAAAAGAGCGGTAGGGTTAAGGCTGCGCCTTCCCCCTTGCCCCAGGTCGTGGATCAAGTCTCAGAGGAGGCTGACCTACAGGAATTGAGGGAAACTGAGCCTAGAGAGTTCGAACTTGATCAAGTTGAATTCCTGGGTTCAGGGGGACCCTCAAGGGAAGACCTGGGGAAGGACCAGTTAGACTGCCCTTCTCTTGAACCCCTCAGACAGCAGGCTGCTACTGAGGCTGCTGGGAACGCCACAGGTACCCACAAGGTATACTGGGAAGATGGACTCCTGTACACTGAGTCAAGAGACCCCAAGCCTGGCATGACCAGGAGGCTGGTTGTACCCTTGTCTCAGCGAGGTTTCCTACTTACCTTGGCCCACGAGATTCCCTTAGCAGGTCACTTAGGCCAGACAAAGACGTGGGACAGGCTTGTCTCACACTTTCACTGGCCTCATATGAACGAAGATACCAAGGAGTTTTGCCGCTCCTGTGTCACTTGCCAAGCCAGTGGTAAGTCAGGTGGCACGACAAAGGCCCCCCTTATACCAATGCCAGTGGTGGGGGTGCCCTTTGAACGGGTGGGGATCGACATCGTCGGTCCCATGGAACCACCAACAGCATCAGGGCACAAATTTATACTGGTGGTAGTGGATCATGCCACCAGGTATCCTGAAGCTATTCCCCTTAGGACCACTACAGCGCCTGTTGTGGCAAGAGCCCTAGTTGGAGTGTTCTCCAGAGTGGGCTTCCCTAAGGAGGTCGTCTCCGACAGGGGTGCAAACTTTATGTCGAGCTACTTAACTGCTATGTGGAAGGAATGTGGTGTCAACTACAAGTTCACTACACCCTATCATCCACAATGCAATGGGCTTGTTGAGAGATTCAACAGGACCCTAAAAGGGATGATTCATGGACTACCTGAAAAGCTTCGGCGTAGATGGGACGTCCTGATCCCCTGCCTTTTATTCGCTTACAGAGAAGTCCCACAGAAGGGGGTTGGCTACAGCCCTTTTGAACTTTTGTACGGGCATCCTGTGAGAGGACCCCTGTGTTTGGTGAAGGAAGGATGGGAGAGACCTCTCAAAAAGCCTGCAGCCAACATAGTGGACTATGTGCTTGGCCTCCGCTCGCGGATGGCTGAATACATGGAGAAGGCATCTGAAAACCTTAAGGCCAGCCAAGAACTCCAAAAAGCTTGGCATGACCAAAAGGCTGTCTTGACTGTTTACCAGCCCGGACAGAAGGTGTGGGTGTTGGAGCCAGTGGCCCCAGCAGCACTCAAGGACAAATGGTCCGGGCCCTACACCATCCTGGAGAAAAAGGGAGAGGTCACCTACCTGGTCGACCTGGGAACTCCCCGGAGCCCCCATAGGGTGCTTCATGTCAACAGGCTCAAGGCATATGTCGACAGGAAGGACATGAGTTTGCTCATGGCCCTAGATGAGGGACAGGAAGAGGAGAGTGACCCTCTCCCCGACCTGCTCACTCAGAATCCTGACGATGGATCGGTCGATGGTGTTGTCTTTTGTGGCAGCCTCTCCGAACATCAACAGAAAGACTGTAAACAGGTTCTTCAGTCTTTCAGACATATGTTCTCTCTAACACCCAGTCAGACCGATTGGTGCACCCATGAGGTTGACACTGGTGACAGCTTGCCCGTCAAGAGTAAAATCTACCGGCAGCCTGATCACGTTAGAGACTGCATCAAGAGTGAAGTGCAGAAAATGTTGGAGCTGGGAGTCATTGAACCCTTGGATAGCCCTTGGGCTAGTCCCGTAGTTCTAGTGCCGAAACCTCACACCCAGGGCGGTAAGAAAGAGATGAGGTTCTGCGTAGACTACAGGGGTCTCAATGCAGTCACTAAGACTGACGCCCACCCAATACCAAGGGCAGACGAGCTTATCGATAGATTGGCTTCGGCCAACTACCTAAGTACGTTTGACCTGACAGCTGGGTATTGGCAAATCAGGTTAGCTGAGGACGCCAAGCCTAAGACCGCATTTTCTACCCCTGGTGGGCATTATCAGTTCGTGGTGATGCCCTTTGGTCTGAAAAATGCACCTGCCACCTTCCAAAGGTTGGTGAATCAAGTCCTTACTGGGCTGGATGACTTCTGTGCGGCGTATCTAGACGATATTGCTGTCTTTAGCTCCACCTGGGAGGATCACCTGGTCCACCTGCGGAAAGCGTTAGAGGCTCTGCAAGCAGCAGGCCTCACTATCAAGGCCACCAAGTGCCAGATAGGGCAGACACAGGTTGTATACCTGGGCCACCTTGTAGGTGGAGGCCAGGTTCAGCCACTGGAGAGCAAAATACAGTCAATCAGGGACTGGGCTCCTCCAACCACCCAGACTCAGGTTCGAGCTTTCTTGGGCCTGACTGGATACTACCGGAAGTTTGTCAGGAACTATGGTTCCATCGTGACACCATTAAACGAACTGACAAGCAAGAAAATGCCAAAAAAGGTTCAGTGGACAGCGAGCTGTCAAAAAGCATTCAATGACCTAAAGCAGGCCATGTGCACGGCGCCTATCCTTAAGAGTCCGGACTACTCCAAACCATTCATTGTCCAAACAGATGCTTCTGAGTTGGGTGTGGGAGCTGTTCTTTCTCAACTGAATTTTGATGATCAAGACCAGCCCATTGCTTTTATAAGCAGAAGGCTGACCCCTAGAGAGAAGAATTGGTCAGCTATTGAGAGGGAGGCCTTTGCTGTGGTTTGGGCCCTGAAGAAGCTGAGGCCATACTTGTTTGGCACTCACTTCAAGATTCAGACCGACCATAAGCCCCTCTTATGGCTAAATCAGATGAAGGGTGAAAACCCCAAACTGCTTAGGTGGTCCATTTCCCTACAGGGGATGGACTTTACAGTGGAACATAGACCTGGTACTGATCATGGCAATGCCGATGGGCTCTCCAGATATTTCCACTTAGAACAAGAAGACTCACCTGGTCAAGGTTAGCTTATTGTTCCGACGTTTGGGGGGGGGTCATGTAGGAGAGTAGGGTCTGCAATCCTATGATCACCCAGATTTTTTGCTTTTGTTTCACTGGCTTACGACTTTCTCTGGCTGTGGGCCTGCCAATCAGACCCACAGCCTGGCTGTTCTCTTTCTAAATTACGATATGTACCCTAGGTGCATTTACCAATTGGTACTGGGCCACCTTATCAGACCCTGTAACTCAGGGCATAGGTGTACCCAGGGCCGCCAGGGGCTGCAGCATGTATTATGCCACCCCTGGCTGGCCTCCTAAATTTGACACAACTGGCTGCATGACAGCTGGGGCGAAGTCGTGTAATCACCCTTTGCTTTAGGTATAGTAGCTCTATATCTAACCATACAATGGACACCCGAGTTCCTATCAGTCACTCCTATGGCAGGCCTTGACAATCCTGAAGGCAGAGTGCGTGGGCTCGTGTGAGCTGGGTTCTGGCCCGAGCCGAGCCCGGTTGCAGCTTGCGGAATCAAGACCCAATGGCTGTTCCATGATAACGCGTACCACATCGGTAACTTCGGTGTCGCGTTATCAAGGCATGTCGAGTAAGGTGTCATACGAATCGGGATGCTGCCCTCTCACCAATTCTGGCGACGAGGTTAGCATTCCGCCCTTCTAGAGGGACACGACATGTACGTAACTGTGAACCCCGGTTAAAGTTAACTAAAACCTCAGCTCCACAAAATGGATGCTGCCACCACAGACACGAGTCTGACCTCCTGCTGCTGGGAGTCCTTCCAGCAAGGAGCGCTTGGACAAAGGGTTTCCTGTCGAGGGCGGTGTTCGCACCGTCCCAGACAGGGTTTGTGTATTCTGGGTAGGTAGGGCTTTTGCGAGAAGGTGACTGCGGAGTGGCACCCCGGTGCTCACTACGCATCTGCCGGTCAGAACCAGTTCCAGGGGCGCCAGCCCTGGCCTGGGGAAAGTCCGGCAGGGGAGAGGGGTGTAACTACCCCCCTTCCTGGTCCCACCCTTAGGGCAGGACCTAGTCATGTACCCACCCCTTTCTTTAGAATAAAGGCCGGAGCGGGGACCCTTCCAAATTAGATCATCTTTGAATCAAGAACTATTTTCTACGAAAGGACATTCGAGACTCTTCTCAAGATTTCTCCCTTGTGACTAAGGAGTAGTCACCCTGCATCAGCGGGCACCATCTAAGAACTCTGCGGTTTGCTGCAAGTCCTTCCTCAACGATCCGACGGCCCAGCTCGACGAGAACCGGCTTCCCTGGCACCTCCGACCTCTACCCACGTCATCAGCTCAGCTGTGATCTGTGGGTGCGACGAGACCTCGGGGGACCGGCCATCATCAAAACCTGCACGCTTTCTTAACCAGCACGACCATCGAAGCAATTCTCTGGTGAGTGCTCTGGGGTCCGAGAAGCCCCGACCCTGAGCAGCTCCAGCACCGAAGTGCAGTCTCCCAGCATCTCCACGATCTGCGTGGGGCCCTTCTGCTCGCTGCTCAGCACGTTGTCTGGTCACTAGCCGCTGGCTTGTGCCCTTCCTTGACGACATCCGACAACCAACACTGCTGGTCTGGTTGCTGCAGACCGGCCCTTGCTCCCTTTTTCGAGAGGAGCACCCCGGACCCTCCTGGTCCATCCAAGACGCCATCTTAGGCCCACCACGTGGCCCGAGATCTGCCAAGGCTTGTTGCCCCAATCCTGGGCCCAGCGACGCCGACAGCATCGTTCTTCGTGGGACAGCTCGCACCTCCATCCTGGTCGCCGATAACGCCTCCTGGTCCGTGAGACTGCAGAGCCTAGCGTCGCCCACTCACCTGGTCGAGGTGACGGCCAACCGGTGCCCTCCTGGCACCCTCTGACTACTGGCTAGTAGTACGAACTTGGTCCCCTCTGCTTTCAGGTATCATCGATCTCTGATCCTGGCTTGGATCTCTACGAACTATTCATCACTGGTCGCTGGCCAGCAACTCCTTTTCTTCCGGCTCCTGGCTCGTCCCCGACGCCTGTAAGACTTGTGCAGCCGCAGCCCTCGTGGCTAGGTAACTTCGGCATTTCGGTGCCTGCATAGTCTCTTTACTCTAGGGTCCCGAGTCCCTCGCTTCCGACTTGCCTTATCGGGTCTGCCCGAGACCACTAAACTTTCCGTGTCCTCGGACACTTGTTTTAATTGTGCACTTGAAGTATTTTCCTAAGAGATTTGGTTTGTGCTTAGTACCCTGTCCTCATAAAGAGTACAGGGCTGTTGTGATTCTTAATAAATATACTGTTTATTTTCATAACACTTGTGTGGTGTCCTTTCACTTGGTGTTCAAGGGGTATGTGATGGTATAACAGCTGGCTTAACACGCCCTCTCGAGTCTTTAGCCTTAGACTGCTCGTATCCACGCTACTAGGATAGCTGGTCTATAGGTTGACTTACAACCAATCACCATAAGGGTCGTTTGGAACGATACATAGCGGTCGCTAGAATAGCGAACGCTGCATATCGGGCCAACTTCTCACACGCTCCATCACTTCTGTACGGGAGTCTGGACTCCGCTCCATCACTTCTGTATGGCAGTCTGGACTCCGCTCCTCCATCACTTCTGTACGGCAGTCTGGACTCCGCTCCTCCATCACTTCTGTACGGCAGTCTGGACTCCGCTCCATCACTTCTGTATGGCGGTGTTGACTCCGCTCCATCACTTCTGTACGGCGGTGTTGACTCCGCTCCATCACTTCTGTACGGCGGTGTTGACTCCGCTCCATCACTTCTGTATGGCGGTGTTGACTCCGCTCCATCACTTCTGTACGGCGGTGTTGACTCCGCTTCATCACTTCTGTACGGCGGTGTTGACTCCGCTCCATCACTTCTGTACAGCGGTGTTGACTCCACTCCATCTTTTCTGTACGGCGGTGTTGACTCCGCTCCATCACTTCTGTACGGCGGTGTTGACTCCGCTCCATCACTTCTGTACGGCGGTGTTGACTCCGCTCCATCACTTCTGTACGGCGGTGTTGACTCCGCTCCATCACTTCTGTACGGCAGTCTGGACTCCGCTCCTCCATCACTTCTGTACGGCAGTCTGGACTCCGCTCCTCCATCACTTCTGTACGGCAGTCTGGACTCCGCTCCTCCATCACTTCTGTACGGCAGTCTGGACTCCGCTCCTCCATCACTTCTGTACGGCAGTCTGGACTCCGCTCCTCCATCACTTCTGTACGGCAGTCTGGACTGTGCTCCATCACTTCTGTACGGCGGTGTTGACTCCGCTCCATCACTTCTGTACGGCGGTGTTGACTCCGCTCCATCACTTCTGTACGGCGGTGTTGACTCGGCTCCATCACTTCTGTACGGCGGTGTTGACTCCGCTCCATCACTTCTGTACGGCGGTGGTGACTCCGCTCCATCACTTCTGTACGGCGGTGGTGACTCCGCTCCATCACTTCTGTACGGCTGTCTGGACTCCGCTCCTCCATCACTTCTGTACAGCGGTGTTGACTCCGCTCCATCACTTGTGTACGGCGGTGTTGACTCCGCTCCATCACTTCTGTACGGCAGTCTGGACTCCGCTCCTCCATCACTTCTGTACGGCAGTCTGGACTCTGCTCCATCACTTCTGTACGGCGGTGTTGACTCCGCTCCATCACTTCTGTACGGCGGTGTTGACTCCGCTCCATCACTTCTGTATGGCAGTCTGGACTCCGCTCCATCACTTCTGTACGGCAGTCTGGACTCCGCTCCATCACTTCTGTACGGGAGTCTGGACTCCGCTCCATCACTTCTGTACGGCAGTCTGGACTCCGCTCCTCCATCACTTCTGTACGGCAGTCTGGACTCCGCTCCATCACTTCTGTATGGCGGTGTTGACTCGCTCCATCACTTCTGTACGGCGGTGTTGACTCCGCTCCATCACTTCTGTACGGCGGTGTTGACTCCGCTCTATCACTTCTGTACGGGAGTCTGGACTCCGCTCCATCACTTCTGTACGGCAGTCTGGACTCCGCTCCTCCATCACTTCTGTACGGCAGTCTGGACTCCGCTCCATCACTTCTGTACGGCGGTGTTGACTCCGCTCCATCACTTCTGTACGGCGGTGTTGACTCCGCTCCATCACTTCTGTATGGCGGTGTTGACTCCGCTCCATCACTTCTGTACGGCAGTCTGGACTCTGCTCCATCACTTCTGTACGGCGGTGTTGACTCCGCTCCATCACTTCTGTACGGCAGTCTGGACTCCGCTCCATCACTTCTGTATGGCAGTCTGGACTCCGCTCCATCACTTCTGTACGGCGGTGTTGACTCCGCTCCATCTTTTCTGTACGGCGGTGTTGACTCCGCTCCATCACTTCTGTACGGCAGTCTGGACTCCGCTCCATCACTTCTGTACGGCAGTCTGGACTCCGCTCCATCACTTCTGTACGGCAGTCTTGACTCCGCTCCATCACTTCTGTACGGCATCACTTCTGTACGGCGGTGTTGACTCCGCTCCATCACTTCTGTACGGCGGTGTTGACTCCGCTCCATCACTTCTGTACGGCAGTCTGGACTCCGCTCCATCACTTCTGTATGGCAGTCTGGACTCCGCTCCATCACTTCTGTATGGCAGTCTGGACTCCGCTCCATCACTTCTGTACGGCAGTGTTGACTCCGCTCCATCACTTCTGTACGGCAGTCTGGACTCCGCTCCATCACTTCTGTACGGCAGTCTGGACTCCGCTCCATCACTTCTGTACGGCAGTCTGGACTCCGCTCATTCACTTCTGTACGGCGGTGTTGACTCCGCTCCATCACTTCTGTACGGCGGTGTTGACTCCGCTCCATCACTTCTGTACGGCAGTCTGGACTCCGCTCCATCACTTCTGTACGGCAGTCTGGACTCCGCTCCATCACTTCTGTACGGCAGTCTGGACTCCGCTCCATCACTTCTGTATGGCAGTCTGGACTCCGCTCCATCACTTCTGTACGGCAGTCTGGACTCCGCTCCATCACTTCTGTACGGGAGTCTGGACTCCGCTCCATCACTTCTGTACGGCAGTCTGGACTCCGCTCCTCCATCACTTCTGTACGGCAGTCTGGACTCCGCTCCTCCATCACTTCTGTACGGCAGTCTGGACTCCGCTCCATCACTTCTGTACGGCAGTCTGGACTCCGCTCCTCCATCACTTCTGTACGGCAGTCTGGACTCCGCTCCTCCATCACTTCTGTACGGCAGTCTGGACTCTGCTCCATCACTTCTGTACGGCGGTGTTGACTCCGCTCCATCACTTCTGTACGACGGTGTTGACTCCGCTCCATCACTTCTGTACGGCAGTCTGGACTCCGCTCCATCACTTCTGTACGGGAGTCTGGACTCCGCTCCATCACTTCTGTACGGCAGTCTGGACTCCGCTCCTCCATCACTTCTGTACGGCAGTCTGGACTCCGCTCCATCACTTCTGTATGGCGGTGTTGACTCGCTCCATCACTTCTGTACGGCGGTGTTGACTCCGCTCCATCACTTCTGTACGGCGGTGTTGACTCCGCTCTATCACTTCTGTACGGGAGTCTGGACTCCGCTCCATCACTTCTGTACGGCAGTCTGGACTCCGCTCCTCCATCACTTCTGTACGGCAGTCTGGACTCCGCTCCATCACTTCTGTACGGCGGTGTTGACTCCGCTCCATCACTTCTGTACGGCGGTGTTGACTCCGCTCCATCACTTCTGTATGGCGGTGTTGACTCCGCTCCATCACTTCTGTACGGCAGTCTGGACTCTGCTCCATCACTTCTGTACGGCGGTGTTGACTCCGCTCCATCACTTCTGTACGGCAGTCTGGACTCCGCTCCATCACTTCTGTACGGCAGTCTGGACTCCGCTCCATCACTTCTGTACGGCAGTCTGGACTCCGCTCATTCACTTCTGTACGGCGGTGTTGACTCCGCTCCATCACTTCTGTACGGCGGTGTTGACTCCGCTCCATCACTTCTGTATGGCGGTGTTGACTCCGCTCCATCACTTCTGTACGGCGGTGTTGACTCCGCTCCATCACTTCTGTACGGCGGTGTTGACTCCGCTTCATCACTTCTGTACGGCGGTGTTGACTCCGCTCCATCTTTTCTGTACGGCGGTGTTGACTCCGCTCCATCACTTCTGTACGGCAGTCTGGACTCCGCTCCATCACTTCTGTACGGCAGTCTGGACTCCGCTCCATCACTTCTGTACGGCAGTCTTGACTCCGCTCCATCACTTCTGTACGGCATCACTTCTGTACGGCGGTGTTGACTCCGCTCCATCACTTCTGTACGGCGGTGTTGACTCCGCTCCATCACTTCTGTACGGCAGTCTGGACTCCGCTCCATCACTTCTGTATGGCAGTCTGGACTCCGCTCCATCACTTCTGTATGGCAGTCTGGACTCCGCTCCATCACTTCTGTACGGCAGTGTTGACTCCGCTCCATCACTTCTGTACGGCAGTCTGGACTCCGCTCCATCACTTCTGTACGGCAGTCTGGACTCCGCTCCATCACTTCTGTACGGCAGTCTGGACTCCGCTCATTCACTTCTGTACGGCGGTGTTGACTCCGCTCCATCACTTCTGTACGGCGGTGTTGACTCCGCTCCATCACTTCTGTATGGCGGTGTTGACTCCGCTCCATCACTTCTGTACGGCGGTGTTGACTCCGCTGCATCACTTCTGTACGGCGGTGTTGACTCCGCTCCATCTTTTCTGTACGGCGGTGTTGACTCCGCTCCATCACTTCTGTACGGCGGTGTTGACTCCGCTCCATCACTTCTGTACGGCGGTGTTGACTCCGCTCCATCACTTCTGTACGGCAGTCTGGACTCCGCTCCATCACTTCTGTACGGCAGTCTGGACTCCGCTCCATCACTTCTGTACGGCAGTCTGGACTCCGCTCCATCACTTCTGTATGGCAGTCTGGACTCCGCTCCATCACTTCTGTACGGCAGTCTGGGCTCCGCTCCATCACTTCTGTACGGCGGTGTTGACTCCGCTCCATCACTTCTGTACGGCGGTGTTGACTCCGCTCCATCACTTCTGTACGGCAGTCTGGACTCCGCTCCATCACTTCTGTATGGCAGTCTGGACTCCGCTCCATCACTTCTGTATGGCAGTCTGGACTCCGCTCCATCACTTCTGTACGGCAGTGTTGACTCCGCTCCATCACTTCTGTACGGCAGTCTGGACTCCGCTCCATCACTTCTGTACGACGGTGTTGACTCCGCTCCATCACTTCTGTACGGCAGTCTGGACTCCGCTCCATCACTTCTGTACGGGAGTCTGGACTCCGCTCCATCACTTCTGTACGGCAGTCTGGACTCCGCTCCTCCATCACTTCTGTACGGCAGTCTGGACTCCGCTCCATCACTTCTGTATGGCGGTGTTGAATCGCTCCATCACTTCTGTACGGCGGTGTTGACTCCGCTCCATCACTTCTGTACGGCGGTGTTGACTCCGCTCCATCACTTCTGTACAGCGGTGTTGACTCCGCTCCATCTTTTCTGTACGGCGGTGTTGACTCCGCTCTATCACTTCTGTACGGGAGTCTGGACTCCGCTCCATCACTTCTGTATGGCAGTCTGGACTCCGCTCCTCCATCACTTCTGTACGGCAGTCTGGACTCCGCTCCATCACTTCTGTATGGCGGTGTTGACTCCGCTCCATCACTTCTGTACGGCGGTGTTGACTCCGCTCCATCACTTCTGTACGGCGGTGTTGACTCCGCTCCATCACTTCTGTATGGTGGTGTTGACTCCGCTCCATCACTTCTGTATGGCGGTGTTGACTCCGCTCCATCACTTCTGTACGGCGGTGTTGACTCCGCTTCATCACTTCTGTACGGCGGTGTTGACTCCGCTCCATCACTTCTGTACGGCAGTCTGGACTCCGCTCCATCACTTCTGTACGGCAGTCTGGACTCCGCTCCTCCATCACTTCTGTACGGCAGTCTGGACTCCGCTCCTCCATCACTTCTGTACGCCAGTCTGGACTCTGCTCCATCACTTCTGTACGGCGGTGTTGACTCCGCTCCATCACTTCTGTACGGCAGTCTGGACTCCGCTCCATCACTTCTGTACGGCAGTCTGGACTCCGCTCCATCACTTCTGTACGGCAGTCTGGACTCCGCTCCATCACTTCTGTACGGCAGTCTGGACTCCGCTCATTCACTTCTGTACGGCGGTGTTGACTCCGCTCCATCACTTCTGTACGGCGGTGTTGACTCCGCTCCATCACTTCTGTATGGCGGTGTTGACTCCGCTCCATCACTTCTGTATGGCGGTGTTGACTCCGCTCCATCACTTCTGTACGGCGGTGTTGACTCCGCTTCATCACTTCTGTACGGCGGTGTTGACTCCGCTCCATCTTTTCTGTACGGCGGTGTTGACTCCGCTCCATCACTTCTGTACGGCGGTGTTGACTCCGCTCCATCACTTCTGTACGGCGGTGTTGACTCCGCTCCATCACTTCTGTACGGCAGTCTGGACTCCGCTCCATCACTTCTGTACGGCAGTCTGGACTCCGCTCCATCACTTCTGTACGGCAGTCTTGACTCCGCTCCATCACTTCTGTACGGCATCACTTCTGTACGGCGGTGTTGACTCCGCTCCATCACTTCTGTACGGCGGTGTTGACTCCGCTCCATCACTTCTGTACGGCAGTCTGGACTCCGCTCCATCACTTCTGTATGGCAGTCTGGACTCCGCTCCATCACTTCTGTATGGCAGTCTGGACTCCGCTCCATCACTTCTGTACGGCAGTGTTGACTCCGCTCCATCACTTCTGTACGGCAGTCTGGACTCCGCTCCATCACTTCTGTACGGCGGTGTTGACTCCGCTCCATCACTTCTGTACGGCGGTGTTGACTCCGCTCCATCACTTCTGTATGGCGGTGTTGACTCCGCTCCATCACTTCTGTACGGCGGTGTTGACTCCGCTCCATCACTTCTGTACGGCGGTGTTGACTCCGCTTCATCACTTCTGTACGGCGGTGTTGACTCCGCTCCATCACTTCTGTACGGCGGTGTTGACTCCGCTCCATCACTTCTGTACGGCGGTGTTGACTCCACTCCATCACTTCTGTACGGCAGTCTGGACTCCGCTCCATCACTTCTGTACGGCAGTCTGGACTCCGCTCCTCCATCACTTCTGTACGGCAGTCTGGACTCCGCTCCTCCATCACTTCTGTACGGCATTCTGGACTCTGCTCCATCACTTCTGTACGGCGGTGTTGACTCCGCTCCATCACTTCTGTACGGCGGTGTTGACTCTGCTCCATCACTTCTGTACGGCAGTCTGGACTCCGCTCCATCACTTCTGTACGGGAGTCTGGACTCCGCTCCATCACTTCTGTACGGCAGTCTGGACTCTGCTCCATCACTTCTGTACGGCGGTGTTGACTCCGCTCCATCACTTCTGTACGGCAGTCTGGACTCCGCTCCATCACTTCTGTACAGCAGTCTGGACTCTGCTCCATCACTTCTGTACGGCAGTCTGGACTCCGCTCCATCACTTCTGTACGGCACTCTGGACTCCGCTCATTCACTTCTGTACGGCGGTGTTGACTCCGCTCCATCACTTCTGTACGGCGGTGTTGACTCCGCTCCATCACTTCTGTATGGCGGTGTTGACTCCGCTCCATCACTTCTGTATGGCGGTGTTGACTCCGCTCCATCACTTCTGTACGGCGGTGTTGACTCCGCTCCATCACTTCTGTATGGCAGTCTGGACTCCGCTCCATCACTTCTGTATGGCAGTCTGGACTCCGCTCCATCACTTCTGTACGGCAGTCTGGACTCCGCTCATTCACTTCTGTACGGCGGTGTTGACTCCGCTCCATCACTTCTGTACGGCAGTCTGGACTCCGCTCCATCACTTCTGTACGGCAGTCTGGACTCCGCTCCATCACTTCTGTACGGCATCACTTCTGTACGGCGGTGTTGACTCCGCTCCATCACTTCTGTACGGCGGTGTTGACTCCGCTCCATCACTTCTGTACGGCAGTCTGGACTCCGCTCCATCACTTCTGTATGGCAGTCTGGACTCCGCTCCATCACTTCTGTATGGCAGTCTGGACTCCGCTCCATCACTTCTGTACGGCAGTGTTGACTCCGCTCCATCACTTCAGTACGGCAGTCTGGACTCCGCTCCATCACTTCTGTACGGCGGTGTTGACTCCGCTTCATCACTTCTGTACGGCGGTGTTGACTCCGCTCCATCACTTCTGTACACCGGTGTTGACTCCGCTCCATCTTTTCTGTACGGCGGTGTTGACTCCGCTCCATCACTTCTGTACGGCGGTGTTGACTCCGCTCCATCACTTCTGTACGGCGGTGTTGACTCCGCTCCATCACTTCTGTACGGCGGTGTTGACTCCGCTCCATCACTTCTGTACGGCAGTCTGGACTCCGCTCCATCACTTCAGTACGGCAGTCTGGACTCCGCTCCTCCATCACTTCTGTACGGCAGTCTGGACTCTGCTCCATCACTTCTGTACGGCGGTGTTGACTCCGCTCCATCACTTCTGTACGGCGGTGTTGACTCCGCTCCATCACTTCTGTACGGCAGTCTGGACTCCGCTCCATCACTTCTGTACGGCAGTCTGGACTCCGCTCCATCACTTCTGTACGGCAGTCTGGACTCCGCTCATTCACTTCTGTACGGCGGTGTTGACTCCGCTCCATCACTTCTGTACGGCGGTGTTGACTCCGCTCCATCACTTCTGTATGGCGGTGTTGACTCTGCTCCATCACTTCTGTACGGCGGTGTTGACTCCGCTTCATCACTTCTGTACGGCGGTGTTGACTCCGCTCCATCTTTTCTGTACGGCGGTGTTGACTCCGCTCCATCACTTCTGTACGGCGGTGTTGACTCCGCTCCATCACTTCTGTACGGCGGTGTTGACTCCGCTCCATCACTTCTGTACGGCAGTCTGGACTCCGCTCCATCACTTCTGTACGGCAGTCTGGACTCCGCTCCATCACTTCTGTACGGCATCACTTCTGTACGGCGGTGTTGACTCCGCTCCATCACTTCTATACGGCGGTGTTGACTCCGCTCCATCACTTCTGTATGGCAGTCTGGACTCCGCTCCATCACTTCTGTATGGCAGTCTGGACTCCGCTCCATCACTTCTGTATGGCAGTCTGGACTCCGCTCCATCACTTCTGTACGGCAGTGTTGACTCCGCTCCATCACTTCTGTACGGCAGTCTGGACTCCGCTCCATCTCTTCTGTACGGCGGTGTTGACTCTGCTCCATCACTTCTGTACGGCGGTGTTGACTCTGCTCCATCACTTCTGTACGGCGGTGTTGACTCCGCTCCATCACTTCTGTACGGCGGTGTTGACTCCGCTCCATCACTTCTGTACGGCGGTGTTGCCCTAGAGCCGAACACAGTCAGCTTGCAGTGCAAGGGAGAGAGTCCTGGGAAAGCTTTCCGGATTCAGCCAGGCTCCGGGGTTATTCTGGAAATGAGGTATCTGTGGTTCTAGTATCCACCAGAAAGAGCCTTAATGAAGGAAAGTACCTGTCAGTTATATTTTCAGATCGATACAGACCATATCCAATCAGAGGCGGCAGTAGAGGCAGGATTGTTACTGAAATACTTTGTATAGTGCCGAAGGGATTGAATGAAAGGCTAGACTTCACTCTCTATAAAAAGGGAAAACCGCAGACGCTGGTCATGGACAGGCCATATCATATGATGAGTGAAGGGTTATGGCACAAAAGGGAGTAAAGTTATCTCGTAAGTAACCGGATGCATAATATTAAAGTTGAGAATCATTTATATTATAAGAGATTTGCGTTCTGAATTGATTCTGACTATTCTTAGAGTCCTCCCTCGCAAGATTTGATTTTTGTGGACGCATGAAATCGGAGTCCGCTTTTTTCCTTACCCCTGTATGTTCTATTTTTGTCGTTTGTTTTGTATGCAGTTAAGGTGTGCGTTTGTTTCTCACCTGTTATGGAAAGTAGGTTTTAAATATCAGTCAATAACGTTTGTGGTGGAGCTCAATTAATGAGTAATAAAAGGTCAATTAATGGTTTGTAAAGCCAGCAGAGAGGCTGGGTGCTATCCTGTATGGTGAATCTGCTTTTTTGTCTTTACAGCATGATGGAAAGCCTTATTGCCACAAACCCTGCTATGCTGCGCTCTTCGGTCCTAAAGGTAAGACAGACTAATTCAACTAAGATAATTCCTGTCCAACTTGTACTTCCTTTTTCAAGAGATCCGGGTTGCCATGTCCAAATATACGGTGCAAAAATAATATCCAATTTCACCATTGTAGAAGGATGAGCACTGAACAAAAGCTTGGTGCAAGAGAAAGGTGCCTTTACTTTTTGTGTTTGAAATTAGTTGAAACCGTGGGCGGTTTTCCTTAGAAATGTTCTAGATTCACTTTAATAATTCATGCATCTGAGGATCGAGGAACAGTGCAGGATTAGTTACACAATTACTTAACTTATGTCCTTGCCTCTTCCCATCTACTTAGTGGGTGGGTGTCCTATAGCTTCTTTTCATAATTTGCCCTGTCTCATTCAGGCCCTACTTGAGCTCAACATACACCGTCGTCTCCTAAGATTCCAGTCCCTGGTACTGGGAGTTTTTGTATGGACTGTACTTGCACGTCCGCCATCTACTAGTTCTTCAGCGCTGGTACTTCTGTTTCAATGGCCAGCCATACAAAATATAAATCGATGTATATCCTAGCACTCTTGTCTCTGCCATACTGTTGGGAATCTCACTTGGAATTGGTGGATGTGGTAGCTAATAAATAACACATTTTCTTTTAAGTGTACAATGTTTGGACTGAATGAGTAACTATAAATCCAGGCAACTAGTTTTTTTCTAGTATGTTTCCTTAGTATGTTGGTATTCCATGGGCAAAATAAATGAAATCGGAACAAGGTTTCTAGTTGCAAATATTTTATTTATTTGAAGGTAATAAAGCGTGCAGCTACCCCCAATGGGGGTGTCCCGGCGCTACGGACAAGGTGCAGTAAGAGTATCTGAATAAGGTTTCTAGTTGCAAATATTTTATTTATTTGAAGCCTATAAAGCGGCAGCTATCCCCAATGGGGGTGTCCCGGCGCTACAGACAAGGTGCAGTAAGAGTATCTGAATAAGGTTTCTAGTTGCAAATATTTTATTTATTTGAAGCTTATAAAGCGGCAGCTATCCCCAATGGGGGTGTCCCGGCGCTACGGACAAGGTGCAGTAAGAGTATCTAGCGAAGCTACAAGTTGGAGAATAACCAGGTTTTTAAGTTGCACTTGAACAAGCATTCAGATTCAGTCCTACGAAGGGAGAGTGGCAGGCTGTTCCAAGATTTAGCAGAAATAACAGCAAAAGCTGTACCCCCCCATTCTGGAGCGGCGAAAACTGGGAGGGCGAAGCAGAAAGAAGATTAAATCTAAGTGCTCGATTTGACTGGGCAAGCTTGAGCCTGGATCTGAGATATGCAGGCCCTTGACCTTTTAGCACCCTGAAAGCCAGGACCAAGGATTTGAACTGGATGCGGCTCCTCACAGGCAGCCAGTGTAGCTTCTGCAGATGAGGGGCTATTGAGTGAAGGTAAGGGATGTTACATATCCGCCTTGCTGCAGCATTCCTTACCTTACATCAGAATACAGCCCAGGCAACAGATTTGATCCAGAATTTTTTTGTGAATAGGTACCTTGCATGCCAGTAGGTGGTATTGTTTGGCTACATGGGGCGCCGTCCACGCTGGAAATGAGTTTCACAGTACCTATGTAGGCTCCACCCCTGCTTGTTCACATCAGTGCTATTGCCGCACCATGCACACAAAGGCCTTCAATGAGCGTTACCTCACGGCTTGACAAATGACGCAGCAATGTTCTTGATCTTGCTCGAGAGTAAGGTTTAGAGATGGATTGCTGTTAGATATGGGATTTCTGGCTAGCTGAGACTTGCGCCACAGCGAGGCAGAAACCAGCACTCTAGTCAGAATAAGGGAGTTACACTTCTAAAATAAGCCCTGCTCAACCCCTTGGTAGCTTGGCACGAGCAACTAGGCTTATCTTCGAGGCAGTGTGTGAAGCATTTGCACATAACCTACACTAAAACAGTTTCTCTTCCAGGGGATCCTCATCAATAGTCATAAGCATTAGAATATTCCCACCCATGCGCGGGACCCCGGAAACATTATATTATGTGATATATATATATATATATATATATATATATATATATATATATATATATATATAATTGCAGCCTACTAAACACCAAAGCTGAATCATGCTGTAATGAATTTCCACCATACATGAATAGTATGCATTAGAGACATGAGAAAACAACACTTAAGTTTGTTTTGGAACTGTTTTAATGCTCCGAAAGCAGTAGAAATTCCTATAAAACACTGAAAGCATAGGAAGGTCCCAGGCTGCATTGCAAATACACAGTCTAAAAAGACTGAAAAGCTAACCTGTAGCTACATGCAATAAAACTGCCACCGTGCCTTTAAGGCACTCTTAACCCCAGCTTCCCATCATGCCTCAGGGGTGACAGTTAGGTCAGTTGTTCTTTCAGGCTTCTTCAGGAAGAAAACGTTTTCAAGGAGGTATGCTAGAAATTGGAGAGTGGATGGCCTCTAATTGTCTAAAGTTAAACTCCGAGAAAACGGAGGTGGTCATCTTTGGACCTCTCTCGCCAGGATGGTCCCCGGCCTGGTGGCCTGCATCTTTTGGAGTTCCGCCTAAGCCAGTTTCCAAGGTGAGGAATTTGGGAGTGACATTTGATGATGGCCTTAATTTTATGGCCCATGCCAAGAAAACAGAAGCTACAGCTTGTCATAAACTAAAATTGATAAGGAAAATTATTCCTTTTCTACCTGACACAGCGGGGAAAACCTTGGTGGTTGCCTTAGTTCTATCTTCCCTGGATTACTGTAAAGGCCTATTTGCAAATGTACAGATTTGGGTGACTAATAAAATGCAGACCATTCAGAACGCGGTGGCCAGACTTCTCTCTGGAACGCCCAGATTCAAATCAGTCTCAGATACGATAAGGAACTACCACTGGCTGCCGATTCGTAACCGAATCAAGTTCAATACTTTGTCTAGTTTATAAAGCACTACATAATCAAGGCCCGCAGTTTCTCAGGGACCAGCTAATTCCATATACTCCCTCTAGACAACTTTGTTTCTTCACCTTGAAGCAACTAGTGGTGCCACGGACAAAATCTGTTACTTGGCGTGATCGTCGATCTTTGGTTTCGGCCCCCTGTGAGAAGTTGGCCCGATATGCAACGTTCGCTATTCTAGCGACCGCTATGTATCGTTCCAACGACCCTTATGGTGTTTGGTTGTAAGTCAACCTATAGACCAGCTATCCTAGTAGCGTGGATACGAGCAGTCTAAGGCTAAAGACTCGAGAGGGCGCGTTAAGCCAGCTGTTTACCACACCTGTACCCCTTGAACACCCAATGAAAGGACACCACACAAGTGTTATGAAAATAAACAGTATATTTATTAAGAATCACAACAGCCCTGTACTCTTTATGAGGACAGGGTACTAAGCACAAACCAAATCTCTTTAGCAAATACTTCAAGTGCACAGTTTAAAACCAGTGTCCGGGGACACGGAAAGGTTTAAGGCAAGTCGGAAGCGAGGGACTCGGGACCCTAGAGTAAGGAGGCTATGCAGGCACCGAAGTGCCGAGTTACCTAGCCACGAGGGCTGCGGCTGCAAGTCTTACAGGCGTCGGGGTCTTCGCTGACGAGCCAGGAGCCGGAAGAAAAGGAGTTGCTGGCCGGCGACCAGTGATGAATAGTTCGTAGAGATCCAAGCCTGGATCGGAGATTGATGAAACCTGAAAGCAGAGGGGACCAAGTTCGTACTACTAGCCAGTAGTCAGAGGGTACCAGGAAGGCACCGGTTGGCCGTCACCTCGACCAGGTGAGTGGGCGACGCTAGGCTCTGCAGTCTCACGGACCAGGAGGCGTTGTCGGCGACCACGGTGGAGGTGCGAGCTGTCCCACGACGGATGTCGCTGTCGGCGTCTTGAGTGGACCAGGAGGGTCCGGGGTGCTTCTCGAAAAGATGGAAGCAAGGGCCAGTCTGGAGCAACCAGACCGGCAGTGTTGATTTTCGGATGTCGTCACAGAAGGACACAAGCCAGCGGCTAGTGACCAGACAACGTGCTGAGCAGCGAGCAGAAGGGCCCCACGCAGATCGTGGAGATGCTGGGAGACTGCACTTCGGTGCTGGAGCGGCTCAGGGTCGGGGCTTCTCGGACCCCAGAGCACTCACCAGAGAGTTACCTCGATGGTCGTGCTGGTTTTTAAGAGCGTGCAGGTTCTGATGATGGCCGGTCCCTCGAGGTCTCGTCGCACCCACAGATCACAGCTGAGCTGATGACGTGGGTAGAGGTCAGAGGTGCCAGGGAAGCCGGTTCTCGTCGAGCTGGGCCGTCGGATTCCTTGAGGAAGGACTTACAGCAAACCGCAGAGTTCTTAGATGGTGCCCGCTGATGCAGGGTGACTACTCCTTAGCCACAAGGGAGAAATCTTGAGAAGAGTCTTGAAGTCCTTTCGTAGAAAGTATTCTTGATTCAAAGATGATCTAATTTGGAAGGGTCCCCGCTCCGACCTTTATCCTAAAGAAAGGGGTGGGTACATGACTAGGTCCTGCCCTAAGGGTGGGACCAGGAAGGGGGGTAGTTACACCCCTCTCCCCTGCCGGACTTTCCCCAGGCCAGGGCTGTCGCCCCTGGAACTGGTTCTAACCGGCAGATGCGTAGTGAGCACCGGGGTGCCACTCCGCAGTCACCTTCTCGCAAAAGCCCTACCTACCCAGAATACACAAACCCTGTCTGGGACGGTGCGAACACCGCCCTTGACAGGAAACCCTTTGTCCAAGTGCTCCTCGCTGGAAGGACTCCCAGCAGCAGGAGGTCAGACTCGTGTCTGTGGTGGCAGCATCCATTTTGTGGAGCTGAGGCTTTAGTTAACTTTAACCGGGGTTCACAGTTACGTACATGTCGTGTCCCTCTAGAAGGGCGGAATGCTAACCTCGTCGCCAGAGTTGGTGAGAGGGCAGCATCCCGATTCGTATGACACCTTACTCGACATGTCTTGATAACGCGACACCGAAGTTACCGATACGGTACGCGTTATCATGGAACAGCCATTGGGTCTTGATTCCGCAAGCTGCAACCGGGCTCGGCTCGGGCCAGAGCTTAGTTCACACGAGCCCATGCACTCTGCCTTCAGGATTGTCAAGGCCTGCCATAGGAGTGACTGATAGGAACTCGGGTGTCCATTGGAGGGTTAGATATAGGGCTACTATATCTAAAGCAAAGGGTGATTACACGACTTCGCCCCAGCTGTCATGCAGCCAGTTGTGTCAAATTTAGGAGGCCAGCCAGGGGTGGCATAATACATGCTGCAGCCCCTGGCGGCCCTGGGTACACCTATGCCCTGAGTTACAGGGTCTGATAAGGTGGCCCAGTACCAATTGGTAAATGCACCTAGGGTACATCTCGTAATTTAGAAAGAGAACAGCCAGGCTGTGGGTCTGATTGGCAGGCCCACAGCCAGAGAAAGTCGTAAACCAGTGAAACAAAAGCAAAAAATCTGGGTGATCATAGGATTGCAGACCCTACTCTCCTACATGACCCCCCCCCCCAAACGTCGGAACAACTAGCTAACCTTGACCAGGTGAGTCTTCTTGTTCTAAGTGGAAATATCTGGAGAGCCCATCGGCATTGCCATGATCAGTACCAGGTCTATGTTCCACTGTGAAGTCCATCCCCTGTAGGGAAATGGACCACCTAAGCAGTTTGGGGTTTTCACCCTTCATCTGATTTAGCCACAAGAGGGGCTTATGGTCGGTCTGAATCTTGAAGTGAGTGCCAAACAAGTATGGCCTCAGCTTCTTCAGGGCCCAAACCACAGCAAAGGCCTCCCTCTCAATAGCTGACCAATTCTTCTCTCTAGGGGTCAGCCGTCTGCTTATAAAAGCAATGGGCTGGTCTTGACCATCTAAATTCAGTTGAGAAAGAACAGCTCCCACACCCAACTCAGAAGCATCTGTTTGGACAATGAATGGTTTGGAGTAGTCCGGACTCTTGAGGATAGGCGCCGTGCACATGGCCTGCTTTAGGTCATCGAATGCTTTTTGACAGCTCGCTGTCCACTGAACCTTTTTTGGCATTTTCTTACTTGTCAGTTCATTTAATGGTGTCACGATGGAACCATAGTTCCTGACAAACTTCCTGTAGTAACCAGTCAGGCCCAAGAAAGCTCGAACCTGAGTCTGGGTGGTTGGAGGAGCCCAGTCCCTGATTGACTGTATCTTGCTCTCCAGTGGCTGAACCTGACCTCCACCTACAAGGTGGCCCAGGTATACAACCTGTGTCTGCCCTATCTGGCACTTGGTGGCCTTGATAGTGAGGCCTGCTGCTTGCAGAGCCTCTAACGCTTTCCGCAGGTGGACCAGGTGATCCTCCCAGGTGGAGCTAAAGACAGCAATATCGTCTAGATACGCCGCACAGAAGTCATCCAGCCCAGTAAGGACTTGATTCACCAACCTTTGGAAGGTGGCAGGTGCATTTTTCAGACCAAAGGGCATCACCACGAACTGATAATGCCCACCAGGGGTTGAAAACGCGGTTTTAGGCTTGGCGTCCTCAGCTAACCTGATTTGCCAATACCCAGCTGTCAGGTCAAACGTACTTAAGTAGTTGGCCGAAGCCAATCTATCGATAAGCTCGTCTGCCCTTGGTATTGGGTGGGCGTCAGTCTTAGTGACTGCATTGAGACCCCTGTAGTCTACGCAAAACCTCATCTCTCTCTTACCACCCTGGGTGTGAGGTTTCGGCACTAGAACTACGGGACTAGCCCAAGGGCTATCCGAGGGTTCAATGACTCCCAGCTCCAACATTTTCTGCACTTCACTTTTGATGCAGTCTCTAACGTGATCAGGCTGCCTGTAGATTTTACTCTTTACGGGCAAGCTGTCACCAGTGTCGACCTCATGGGTGCACCAATCGGTCTGACTGGGTGTCAGAGAAAACAGATGTCGGAACGACTGAAGAACCTGTTTACAGTCGCTCTGTTGATGTTCGGAGAGGCTGCCACAAAAGACAACACCATCTACCGAGCCATCGTCAGGATTCTGAGAGAGCAGGTCGGGGAGAGGGTCACTCTCCTCTTCCTGTCCCTCATCTAGGGCCATGAGCAAACTCATGTCCTTCCTGTCGACATATGCTTTTAGCCTGTTGACATGAAGCACCCTGTGGGGGCTCCGGGGAGTTCCCAGGTCGACCAGGTAGGTGACCTCTCCCTTTTTCTCCAGGATGGTGTGGGGCCCGGACCATTTGTCCTTGAGTGCTGCTGGGGCCACTGGCTCCAACACCCACACCTTCTGTCCGGGCTGGTAAACAGTCAAGACAGCCTTTTGGTCATGCCAAGCTTTTTGGAGTTCTTGGCTGGCCTTAAGGTTTTCGGATGCCTTCTCCATGTATTCAGCCATCCGCGAGCGGAGGCCGAGCACATAGTCCACTATGTTGGTTGCAGGCTTTTTGAGAGGTCTCTCCCATCCTTCCTTCACCAAACACAGGGGTCCTCTTACAGGATGCCCGTACAAAAGTTCAAAAGGGCTGTAGCCAACCCCCTTCTGTGGGACTTCTCTGTAGGCGAACAAGAGGCAGGGGATCAGGACGTCCCATCTACGCCGAAGCTTTTCCGGTAGTCCATGAATCATCCCTTTTAGGGTCCTGTTGAATCTCTCAACAAGCCCATTGCATTGTGGATGATAGGGTGTAGTGAACTTGTAGTTGACACCACATTCCTTCCACATAGCAGTTAAGTAGCTCGACATAAAGTTTGCACCTCTGTCGGAGACGACCTCCTTAGGGAAGCCCACTCTGGAGAATACTCCAACTAGGGCTCTTGCCACAACAGGTGCTGTAGTGGTCCTAAGGGGAATAGCTTCAGGATACCTGGTGGCATGATCCACTACCACCAGTATAAACTTGTGCCCTGATGCTGTCGGTGGTTCCATGGGACCGACAATGTCGATCCCCACCCGTTCAAAGGGCACCCCCACCACAGGCATTGGTATAAGGGGGGCCTTTGTCGTGCCACCTGACTTACCACTGGCTTGGCAAGTGACACAGGAGCGGCAAAACTCCTTGGTATCTTCGTTTATGTGAGGCCAGTGAAAGTGCGAGACAAGCCTGTCCCACGTTTTCGTCTGGCCTAAGTGACCTGCTAAGGGAATCTCGTGGGCCAAGGTAAGTAGGAAACCACGCTGAGACAAGGGGACGACCAGCCTCCTGGTCATGCCAGGCTTGGGGTCTCTTGACTCAGTGTATAGGAGTCCATCTTCCCAGTATACCTTGTGGGTACCTGTGGCGTTCCCAGCAGCCTCAGCAGCAGCCTGCTGTCTGAGGGGTTCAAGAGAAGGGCAGTCTAACTGGTCCTTCCCCAGATCTTCCCTTGAGGGTCCCCCTGAGCCCAAGAATTCAACTTGATCAAGTTCGAACTCTCTCGGCTCAGTTTCCCTCAATTCCTGTAGGTCAGCCTCCTCTGAGACTTGATCCTCGACCTGGGGCAAGGGGGAAGGCGCAGCCTTAACCCTACTGCTCTTTTTCTTGGGAGGTGTCTGGTCCGTTGTTCCAGGATCCAGCACCTGTTCAGTGGGGCATTTCCTGACCTGTGACCTAGTCACAGCGAACACATGTGCTGGCAAACCTAACATTTCCATGTGAGTCCGGTGCTCCACTTCTGACCATTGTGACGACTCCAAATCATTGCCCAACAAACAATCCACTGGGAGGTCTGGACTAACTACAACCTTCTTTTGGCCAGTTACCCCTCCCCAGGAGAAAGCTACAATTGCCATACTGTGATTGGTAGTGACATTGCTTGCATTGGTCACCAGGAATTCTGTACCTGGCATGATCTGTCCAGGGTCCACAAAGTTAGGCGTCACCATGGTGACGCTGGCACAAGTGTCCCTATAGGCCTGAGCCATCTTTCCATTTATGAAAGGCGTCTGTCTGTATTTGCCCAAAGTATTGGGGCTTACGTCAGGGGACACGTCCACGTCCCCTGTACTGACAAGGACAGCCTGAGTGAGTGTGCCAACTAAGTTGTCACGCCCCTCAGAACCCAGGGTTAACCCTACTAAACCCTTGGGAGGCGCACTACCACTGCTGACTGTACTAGGGGGCACAGGTGCCTTAGGGGCTGCAGTGGCAGGAGTCTGCCCTCCTCCTTTCTTGGTGCACTCACTAAACCAGTGAGATTTACTTTTACAGTACTGGCACCATCGTTTGGATTGGCCTTCTTTCTTCTTTTGGGGAGCCTGACCCCCACCCTCTTTGGGTTGTTGGGGACCTGTCGAAGACTTCTGGTCATTTTGTTCCCCCTTTGAATCTTTACCCTTCTGGTCTGCTTTCTTCTGACCACCTTGATTCTGGCCCTGGTTCTGTTTAACTCTCGTACGAACCCATTTGTCTGCCTTCTGCCCCAATTCTTGGGGAGAGGTCAGATCCGAGTCGACAAGATGCTGATGCAACAACTGGTTCTGACAATTGTTTAAAATTTGTTCTCTCATCATCAAATTGTACAATCCTTTGTAATCAGTAACCTTACTGCCCAGCAACCAGCCCTCAAAAGCCTTAGTGGCACAATCGACAAAATCAGACCAGTCTTGAGTCTGCGTTTTCTGGGTATCCCTGAACAGCACCCTGTACTGCTCAGTGGTTAGGCCGAACCCTTCAACGAGTGTATTCTTCAAGACTTGGTAATTGTTAGCGTCCTCTACCCTTGTGGTGAGAAGCTTGTCTCTTCCTTTACCTTCAAAGGAGAGCCACAAGATAGCTGCCCACTGACTCTGGGGAACACCTTGCACAGTGCAGGCCCTCTCCAAAGCAGTAATCCATTTGTGGATGTCGTCCCCTTGTTTAAAGGGGGGCACTATCTTCCCAAGGTGTTTCGTATCGAAACTCTTTTCCCTATTACTAGGTACATTGCTGCCACCAGTGGGGACTGCCCCACTTAACTGTTGCTCCCTAGCAAAAGCAAGCTTTTCTTTGGCCAGGGCAAGTTCTTCCCTTTCGATCCTCAGATTAGCTGCCCTTTCCTTAGCTTCGTACACTCTCCTCTGAGGGGACGTCATCCCTCTTTGAGAAGAGTTGCGAGAGCCATTGGTTCGAACGGATCTGTTAGAGCCTCTTGATAGAGACCTAACTCGTCCATTCCCAATGTTAAGCGCACCTGACAGTAGCGCCGGGGGTCCCCCAGTACCACTATCATGTCTGCTTAAGTTGGACCGTGTCAGTCTGACGACTTCTACCTGTCCCTTATCTGCCTCGTCCCCAGAGAGATCCTCATCCTCATCCTCCTCGCCATCTTCGTTCTCAGTTGCGAGGTGAATGAGGTCAGGATCGTCCCGGGTTCCCTCGAGGGGAGGCATGCCTCCTTCTGGATTAGAAGGGCTAAGAAGCTTCTCAGCCTTTCTGGCATCATAAGTCTCTAGGAGACCAATCAGAAAGGAGGTGGTGGGGTTAGCCCCTTGCTTAATCTTCCTAGAGGTACATACTTGTCGTAACTCATGGAAGTTAAGCGCAGTATATCTTGACGGGATGACCTGTGGAGGGTCAACTGACACAAGGGGAGACTCAGAGTTTCCTCCTTTGTCCGACATACTGTTTCTAGTGTGGTGTAAGTGATGCACCTACCTACACTATGTGTTTACCTACTTTTCCCTTGCTAAGAGCTGTAGCCAAGGTGTGCTAAGCCTTGAGGAGCTACAACAGCTGGTTCAGTAGAACTCCGAGTATTCTAAGCTTTAGTTATATGTACTAACAGTACTTGTGTGATCTTTCAACAAGATATTCTTAGGATACGTGTGGTAAAACAACAGCAAGCTCAAATCCCAACCGCTGCTCACCAATGTGAGAAGTTGGCCCGATATGCAACGTTCGCTATTCTAGCGACCGCTATGTATCGTTCCAACGACCCTTATGGTGTTTGGTTGTAAGTCAACCTATAGACCAGCTATCCTAGTAGCGTGGATACGAGCAGTCTAAGGCTAAAGACTCGAGAGGGCGCGTTAAGCCAGCTGTTTACCACACCTGTACCCCTTGAACACCCAGTGAAAGGACACCACACAAGTGTTATGAAAATAAACAGTATATTTATTAAGAATCACAACAGCCCTGTACTCTTTATGAGGACAGGGTACTAAGCACAAACCAAATCTCTTTAGCAAATACTTCAAGTGCACAGTTTAAAACCAGTGTCCGGGGACACGGAAAGGTTTAAGGCAAGTCGGAAGCGAGGGACTCGGGACCCTAGAGTAAGGAGGCTATGCAGGCACCGAAGTGCCGAGTTACCTAGCCACGAGGGCTGCGGCTGCAAGTCTTACAGGCGTCGGGGTCTTCGCTGACGAGCCAGGAGCCGGAAGAAAAGGAGTTGCTGGCCGGCGACCAGTGATGAATAGTTCGTAGAGATCCAAGCCTGGATCGGAGATTGATGAAACCTGAAAGCAGAGGGGACCAAGTTCGTACTACTAGCCAGTAGTCAGAGGGTACCAGGAAGGCACCGGTTGGCCGTCACCTCGACCAGGTGAGTGGGCGACGCTAGGCTCTGCAGTCTCACGGACCAGGAGGCGTTGTCGGCGACCACGGTGGAGGTGCGAGCTGTCCCACGACGGATGTCGCTGTCGGCGTCTTGAGTGGACCAGGAGGGTCCGGGGTGCTTCTCGAAAAGATGGAAGCAAGGGCCAGTCTGGAGCAACCAGACCGGCAGTGTTGATTTTCGGATGTCGTCACAGAAGGACACAAGCCAGTGGCTAGTGACCAGACAACGTGCTGAGCAGCGAGCAGAAGGGCCCCACGCAGATCGTGGAGATGCTGGGAGACTGCACTTCGGTGCTGGAGCGGCTCAGGGTTGGGGCTTCTCGGACCCCAGAGCACTCACCAGAGAGTTACCTCGATGGTCGTGCTGGTTTTTAAGAGCGTGCAGGTTCTGATGATGGCCGGTCCCTCGAGGTCTCGTCGCACCCACAGATCACAGCTGAGCTGATGACGTGGGTAGAGGTCAGAGGTGCCAGGGAAGCCGGTTCTCGTCGAGCTGGGCCGTCGGATTCCTTGAGGAAGGACTTACAGCAAACCGCAGAGTTCTTAGATGGTGCCCGCTGATGCAGGGTGACTACTCCTTAGCCACAAGGGAGAAATCTTGAGAAGAGTCTTGAAGTCCTTTCGTAGAAAGTATTCTTGATTCAAAGATGATCTAATTTGGAAGGGTCCCCGCTCCGACCTTTATCCTAAAGAAAGGGGTGGGTACATGACTAGGTCCTGCCCTAAGGGTGGGACCAGGAAGGGGGGTAGTTACACCCCTCTCCCCTGCCGGACTTTCCCCAGGCCAGGGCTGTCGCCCCTGGAACTGGTTCTAACCGGCAGATGCGTAGTGAGCACCGGGGTGCCACTCCGCAGTCACCTTCTCGCAAAAGCCCTACCTACCCAGAATACACAAACCCTGTCTGGGACGGTGCGAACACCGCCCTTGACAGGAAACCCTTGGTCCAAGTGCTCCTCGCTGGAAGGACTCCCAGCAGCAGGAGGTCAGACTCGTGTCTGTGGTGGCAGCATCCATTTTGTGGAGCTGAGGCTTTAGTTAACTTTAACCGGGGTTCACAGTTACGTACATGTCGTGTCCCTCTAGAAGGGCGGAATGCTAACCTCGTCGCCAGAGTTGGTGAGAGGGCAGCATCCCGATTCGTATGACACCTTACTCGACATGTCTTGATAACGCGACACTGAAGTTACCGATACGGTACGCGTTATCATGGAACAGCCATTGGGTCTTGATTCCGCAAGCTGCAACCGGGCTCGGCTCGGGCCAGAGCTTAGTTCACACGAGCCCATGCACTCTGCCTTCAGGATTGTCAAGGCCTGCCATAGGAGTGACTGATAGGAACTCGGGTGTCCATTGGAGGGTTAGATATAGGGCTACTATATCTAAAGCAAAGGGTGATTACACGACTTCGCCCCAGCTGTCATGCAGCCAGTTGTGTCAAATTTAGGAGGCCAGCCAGGGGTGGCATAATACATGCTGCAGCCCCTGGCGGCCCTGGGTACACCTATGCCCTGAGTTACAGGGTCTGATAAGGTGGCCCAGTACCAATTGGTAAATGCACCTAGGGTACATCTCGTAATTTAGAAAGAGAACAGCCAGGCTGTGGGTCTGATTGGCAGGCCCACAGCCAGAGAAAGTCGTAAACCAGTGAAACAAAAGCAAAAAATCTGGGTGATCATAGGATTGCAGACCCTACTCTCCTACACCCCCAAGTTGTGGAATACTCTTCCACAACCTATCAGGACCAGCCCCTCACTCCTGCTCTTCCGGAAGCGGTTAAAGACCTGGCTTTTTAACCAATAAATTTACAGTGTTACTCTTCGAAGATGGCAGTTAATCTAGCGCCGAGACGCCTACGGGTATTTGTTTGCGCTTAATAAATAGCAATAATAAATAAATAAATAAATAAATAAATCCTGGTGACACAGCTCCACTCATTTCTGATTTCTGTCCGAAATCCACTTCATTTTCTCAACTTTCTTGGCTTACTTTGACGTTTTACATCTTGTCAAGTTAGAATCTGTCTTTTATTGACAGTTTTTTTGGCATTTGGCAAAAACGACCTTTGACGGCGGGCTCGCCGTCAAAGAGATTCAGGTACGTTGTCGACGTCGAGAATTCAAGACTCAAGGGTGCCAAATACCCCTCCGCTGTCGTCGCGTAGACCCTCGACGTCGAGATTGGCTGCTCCGCCGTCGTCCCAGAGACGTTCGGCGTCGAGAGGGATGCATGTTCCGTCGTCGTCTGCACATCGCCGTTCAACGTCGAGGCACCCCCGATCTTCACCAGCCTCTCGCCGGCATTGCTCTCCGTCGAGGCATTCGCCGTCAAAAGACCACTCGACGTCGAGACGACAAGAGTCGCGGAAGCATGCAGGATCGACGTCGAGACCTGCTTTAGAGAGATCCAGAGAAGGATCAGTGATTCTGGTGACGGAGTCAGCGTCCCGCCACTCCTCCTCGCATTTATCCAGGCGAGCTTTCTCAAGGTCAGCCTCTCCAGAGACCAGAAACTCTGCACGCAAGTTGCCTTTGCGACGGATGGAGCCTTCTCCTACTGAGGTGCGGTTGTCCCCGAGCTGGAATCTGCCATTGCATCACTGGCGAGATTCAGGGGCTACAAGGCAGATGCTGGAGTACGCCAGTACTATGCACAGGTCTCTTCAAAGACTGGTTGAAGAAGCGGATAGACTCAGCCCCCCCGGGCACAGGGTCCAAGCTGAGAGATCACCTGTGAGGAGGCCTTCTAGATCTCGTTCCCCCAGAACGGAACATCGCTCGAGATCAAGGGATAGGAGACGCAGTGCTCATCGCAGGAGTAGAAGAACACCTTCTACTTCTTTTTCCTCCTCAACCCACTCTTCAAAGAGGGACTACTCCCCCACGCTTTCGGATAGCCCTATCTCTAGGGTCTCGCCGATTGATGACATTAACACTTACCATGATGTCCTGCAGAGGGGAGCTCAGAAGCTCAACATTGAAATGTCTGTCCCCCAGGTCACCACGACGTTGATTTTTGAGACTTCACCAGACGCCTGGGTCTCGTCCCTTGCTTCCATTGGCTCCAGGAATTGTACCTCTGACCTGGTCTTCGTTAAGACTGATCCTCCTGCAGACTCGGTGATAGGAGCAGCAGCACGTAAGGCACATGCAGTCACTACTACCTCTTCAGTTCCTCCAGATAAGGACAGCAGATCCCAGGACTCGTGGGGTTGAAAGGTCTGCAACTCTGCCGCATCTACTCTGAAGGTCTCCAGTGCAGCAGCACTTTAAGGCAGATATGATAGAGCCTTATGGGATTCCATGGAGTGCTTAAAGTCCAAACTGCCAAAAGATCCGAAAGACTTTGAAGAGACACTGATGGAAGGCTGTCTGGTGGCTAACCAGATGATTAGCACGGCGGCGGACGGCTCAGTGCTTTCGGCGCATTCGTATGCGCCAGAAGGTCGGCTTGGTTGCGCTTGACAGGCCTCAAACCTAATGCACAACAACGCATCTAGAACCTTCCATTCTCTGGTTCCTCTCTCTTCGGCTACCACACTGACGATGAGATGAGTAGAATGAAAACCGAGCTGGACACTCTCAAAGCGGTCGGCTTGGAAAAGAAAAAAGAGTTCAAGCACAGATACAAATCCAACCAGCGCAAGGGGGCTCAACAGAGGGTTCAACACCCTCAGTGGTCCCAAAACAAGAATCAGGGCAAGTCCCAGTTTCGAGGAGGAACATTTAAGAGGTAGAAGTGGCCACCAGCAGCAGTCCTCTACCACGATGAGAGGAGGAAAGTCATGAAAGTGGCTTCCTCTGCTACCGTTGCCCACTCCAGTGGGAGGAATTGCATCTCAACATTTATCAGAGTGGGCCAGCATCACAGAAGATCGCTGGGTGCTGAATATACTACGCAATGGATATGCGCTACGTTTCTGTGTACTTCCAAAGGACATTCCACCAAAGAAGTCTCGTCCTCATCAGTTACAACTGCTTCGAAAAGAGGTGAGAGCTCTTCTTCAAAAGCAGGCTATAGAAGAGGTTCCGCCCTATCAAAGAGGAAAAGGAGTTTACTCCAGATATTTTCTTGTCCCCAAAAAAGATCAGGAGGGCAAGTTTCGACCAATCCTTGACCTTCGACTTCTGAACAAAGTCCTAATCAGGGAGAGGTTTCGCATGTTGGCCCTTCACCAAATATGTCCACATCTGCAAGTAGGGGATTCGATGTGTTCGGTGGACCTCCAAGATGCTTACTTCCACATTTCCGTCGCAAAACGTCATCGGAAGTACCTGCAGTTTGTGGTCAGCCACAAGCATTATCAGTTCAAGGTCCTGCCCTTTGGACTGAAGTCCGCTCTGCGAGGCTTCACCAAATGCATGGCAGTGGTGGCGGCCTTTCTTCACAGAAAAGGTCTCTTTGTCTAGCCATGCTTGGACGACTGGCTGCTGAAAGGTCCATCCCCACTGCAAGTGAGGCACGACTTCCAGTTTTGTCTGCAACAGCTGCACGACCTTGGTCTGCATGTCAACATGGAAAAGTCAGTGCAACAGCCCACCCAGTCCATCCACTACCTCGGCTCTGTTCTGGACACATGCGTGGGAAGAGCGTATCCTTCGGAGGAGAGACTGTCTTCAATGAGACAGAGGTGCAGGCTTATGCTCCAGGTGCAGAATCGGACAGTCCGGCAGGTGGCATCCCTGCTAGGATCGATGGCGTCCTGCATCTTTCTTATTCCCAACGCCAGGCTGAGGCTGCGTCCTTTGCAACAGACTCTGGAGGACCAGTGGGATCAGTCGACAGGTCGCTGGGAGGATCAGATCTCTCTCTCCCAGGCGGCGAGATCCTCCCTTTCATGGTGTACTCAGCAGCAGAATCTGAAGGTGGGAGTCCTTTTTCACCAGCCACTAACAAAGCAATCGGTGGTGACAGACACGTCTCTGCAAGGCCGGAGGGTACACATGGGGTGCCTTTAGATTCAGGGACGGTGGTTGGCAAAAGAACAGTCCTACCACATCAACATGCTGGAGCTACGAGCAGTCCATCTGGCTCTAAAAGCTTTCCTGATGGCAATAGAGTCCGATTCAGTCCTGGTCCAGACCGACAACATGACGACCATGTTCTACCTGAACAAGCAGGGTGGAACTCGGTCGCATCCTCTCTCACTGGAGTCGCAGGCGATCTGGCACTGGCTGCTCGCCGGAAACTTCCGGTCGTGGCGTTGCATCTTCCAGGAGAGCTAAATGTCAAGGCAGACTCACTCAGCAGGCACTTCGACGATCAGCCAGACTGGGTGCTGCACGACGAGGTGGTGGCGGACCTTTTCCATCGTTGGGGTCGTCCGAAAATAGATCTATTCGCGGACGATGAAAACACAAAATGCCACGCCTTCGCGTCCAGATTCCACCGTCCAGGGACAAGAGGGAATGCTCTTTTGATGGACTGGTCAGAGACATTTGCCTACGCCTTTCCTCCTCTGCCCTGATCACGAAGGTGGTGTCCAAGCTACTCAGATCCAGCATGACCATGATTCTGATAGCTCCCGACTGGCCACGGCAGTGGTGGTACCCGGACCTTCTACATCTGTCGGTACTTCCACACAGGAGACTACCTTGCAGGCCGGACCTGCTGACCAAGATGGGAGGGAGGGTTCTTCATCCCAACCTTCCCTCACTGAACTTGACATCATGGCTCCCGAGTGTAGGAGAGTAGGGTCTGCAATCCTATGATCACCCAGATTTTTTGCTTTTGTTTCACTGGTTTACGACTTTCTCTGGCTGTGGGCCTGCCAATCAGACCCACAGCCTGGCTGTTCTCTTTCTAAATTACGATATGTACCCTAGGTGCATTTACCAATTGGTACTGGGCCACCTTATCAGACCCTGTAACTCAGGGCATAGGTGTACCCAGGGCCGCCAGGGGCTGCAGCATGTATTATGCCACCCCTGGCTGGCCTCCTAAATTTGACACAACTGGCTGCATGACAGCTGGGGCGAAGTCGTGTAATCACCCTTTGCTTTAGATATAGTAGCTCTATATCTAACCATACAATGGACACCCGAGTCCCTATCAGTCACTCCTATGGCAGGCCTTGACAATCCTGAAGGCAGAGTGCATGGGCTCGCGTGAACTGTGTTCTGGCCCGAGCCGAGCCGGTTGCAGCTTGCGGAGAAAAGACCCAATGGCTGTTCCATGATAACGCGTGCCACATCGGTAACTTCGGTGTCGCGTTATCAAGACATGTCGAGTAAGGTGTCATACGAATCGGGATGCTGCCCTCTCACCAACTCTGGCGACGAGGTTAGCATTCCGCCCTTCTAGAGGGACACGACATGTACGTAACTGTGAACCCCGGTTAAAGTTAACGAAAGCCTCAGCTCCACAAAATGGATGCTGCCACCACAGACACGAGTCTGACCTCCTGCTGCTGGGAGTCCTTCCAGCGAGGAGCGCTTGGACAAAGGGTTTCCTGTCGAGGGCGGTGTTCGCACCGTCCCAGACAGGGTTTGTGTATTCTGGGTAGGTAGGGCTTTTGCGAGAAGGTGACTGCGGAGTGGCACCCCGGTGCTCACTACGCATCTGCCGGTTAGAACCAGTTCCAGGGGCGACAGCCCTGGCCTGGGGAAAGTCCGGCAGGGGAGAGGGGTGTAACTACCCCCCTTCCTGGTCCCACCCTTAGGGCAGGACCTAGTCATGTACCCACCCCTTTCTTTAGGATAAAGGCCGGAGCGGGGACCCTTCCAAATTAGATCATCTTTGAATCAAGAATACTTTCTACGAAAGGACTTCAAGACTCTTCTCAAGATTTCTCCCTTGTGGCTAAGGAGTAGTCACCCTGCATCAGCGGGCACCATCTAAGAACTCTGCGGTTTGCTGTAAGTCCTTCCTCCAGGAATCCGACGGCCCAGCTCGACGAGAACCGGCTTCCCTGGCACCTCTGACCTCTACCCCTGTCATCAGCTCAGCTGTGATCTGTGGGTGCGACGAGACCTCGAGGGACCGGCCATCATCAGAACCTGCACGCTCTTAAAAACCAGCACGACCATCGAGGTAACTCTCTGGTGAGTGCTCTGGGGTCCGAGAAGCCCCGACCCTGAGCCGCTCCAGCTCCGAAGTGCAGTGCCCCAGCATCTCCACGATCTGCGTGGGGCCCTTCTGCTCGCTGCTCAGCACGTTGTCTGGTCACTAGCCGCTGGCTTGTGTCCTTCTGTGACGACATCCGAGAATCATCACTGCCGGTCTGGTTGCTCCAGACTGGCCCTTGCTTCCATCTTTTCGAGAAGCACCCCGGACCCTCCTGGTCCACTCAAGACGCCGACAGCGTCATCCGTCGTGGGACAGCTCGCACCTCCACCGTGGTCGCCGACAACGCCTCCTGGTCCGTGAGACTGCAGAGCCTAGCGTCGCCCACTCACCTGGTCGAGGTGACGGCCAACTGGTGCCTTCCTGGTACCCTCTGACTACTGGCTAGTAGTACGAACTTGGTCCCCTCTGCTTTCAGGTTTCATCAATCTCCGATCCAGGCTTGGATCTCTACGAACTATTCATCACTGGTCGCCGGCCAGCAACTCCTTTTCTTCCGGCTCCTGGCTCGTCAGCGAAGACCCCGACGCCTGTAAGACTTGTGCAGCCGCAGCCCTCGTGGCTAGGTAACTCGGCATTTCAGTGCCTGCATAGCCTCCTTACTCTAGGGTCCCGAGTCCCTCGCTTCCGACTTGCCTTAACCTTTCCGTGTCCTCGGACACTTGTTTTAATTGTGCACTTAAAGTATTTGCTAAAGAGATTTGGTTTGTGCTTAGTACCCTGTCCTCATAAAGAGTACAGGGCTGTTGTGATTCTTAATAAATATACTGTTTATTTTCATAACACTTGTGTGGTGTCCTTTCACTGGGTGTTCAAGGGGTACATGTGTGGTAAACAGCTGGCTTAACGCGCCCTCTCGAGTCTTTAGCCTTAGACTGCTCGTATCCACGCTACTAGGATAGCTGGTCTATAGGTTGACTTACAACCAAACACCATAAGGGTCGTTGGAACGATACATAGCGGTCGCTAGAATAGCGAAAGTTGCATATCGGGCCAACTTCTCACATTGGTGAGCAGCGGTTGGGATTTGAGCTTGCTGTTGTTTTACCACACGTATCCTAAGAATATCTTGTTGAAAGATCGCACAAGTACTGTTAGTACATATAACTAAAAGCTTAGAATACTCTGAGTTCTACTGAACCAGCTGTTGTAGCTCCTCAAGGCTTAGCACACCTTGGCTACAACTCTTAGCAAGGGATCAGTAGGAAAACACATAGTGTAGGTAGGTGCATCACTTACACCACACTAGAAACAGTATGTCGGGCCAAGGAGGAAACTCTGAGTCTCCCCTTGTGTCAGTTGACCCTCCACAGGTCATCCCTTCAGGATATACTGTGCTGAGCTTCAAGGAGTTAAGACGACTGTGTCACTCCCGGAAGATTCAGCAGGGGTCTAACCCCACAACGTCCTTTCTGATTGGTCTCTTGGAGACTTATGATGCCAGGAGAGCTGAGAAACTTCGTAGCTCTTCTAATCCAGAAGGAGACATGCCTCCCCTCGAGGGAACCCGAGATGATCCTGACCTCATCCACCTCGTAACTGAGAACGAAGAGGGAGAGGAGGACGAGGATGAGGATCTCTCTGGGGACGAGGCAGATAAGGGACAGGTAGAAGTCGTCAGACTAACCCGGTCCAACTTAAGCAGACACGATAGTGGTACTGGGGGAACCCCGGCGCTACTGTCGGTTCCGCTTAACCTGGGGAATGGACGAGCCCGATCTCTGTCAAGAGACTCTGGCAGATCCCTTCATACCAACGGCTCTCACAACTCTTCTCAAAGAGGGATGACGTCCCCTCAGAGGAGAGTGTACGAAGCGAAAGAAAGGGCAGCTAATCTAAGGATCGAAAGGGAAGAACTTGCCCTGGCCAAGGAAAAGCTTGCTTTCGCTAGAGAGCAACAGTTAAGTGGGGCAATCCCCACTGGTGGCAGCAATGTACCTAGTAATAGGGAAAAGAGTTTCGATACGAAACACCTTGGGAAGATAGTGCCCCCCTTTAAACAAGGGGACGACATCCACAAATGGATTACTGCTTTGGAGAGGGCCTGCACTGTGCAAGGCGTTCCCCAGAGTCAGTGGGCAGCTATCTTGTGGCTCTCCTTTGAAGGAAAAGGAAGAGACAAGCTCCTCACCACAAGGGTAGAGGACGCTAATAATTACCAAGTCTTGAAGAATACACTCGTTGAAGGGTTCGGCCTAACCACTGAGCAGTACAGGGTGCTGTTCAGGGATACCCAGAAAACGCAGGCTCAAGACTGGTCTGATTTTGTCGATTGTGCCACTAAGGCTTTTGAGGGCTGGTTGCTGGGCAGTAAGGTTACTGATTACGCAGGATTGTATAATTTGATGATGAGAGAACAAATTTTAAACAATTGTCAGAACCAGTTGTTGCATCAGCATCTTGTCGACTCGGATCTGACCTCTCCCCAAGAATTGGGAAAGAAGGCAGACAGATGGGTTCGTACGAGAGTTAAACAGAACCAGGGCCAGAATCAAGGTGGTCAGAAGAAAGCAGACCAAAAGGGTAAAGATTCTAAGGGGGAACAAAATGACCAGAAGTCTTCGACAGGTCCCCAACAACCCAAAGAGGGTGGGGGTCAGGCTCCCCAAAAGAAGAAAGAAGGCCAATCCAAAAGATGGTGCCAGTACTGTAAAAGTAAATCTCACTGGTTTAGTGAGTGCACCAAGAAAGGAGGAGGGCAGACTCCTGCCACTGCAGCCCCTAAGGCACCTGTGCCCCCTAGTACAGTCAGCAGTGGTAGTGCACCTCCCAAGGGTTTAGTAGGGTTAACCCTGGGTTCTGAGGGGCGTGACAACTTAGTTGGCACACTCACTCAGGCTGTCCTTGTCAGTACAGGGGACGCGGACGTGTCCCCTGACATAAGTCCCAATACGCTGGGCAAATACCGACAGACGCCTTTCATAAATGGAAAGATGGCTCAGGCCTATAGGGACACTTGTGCCAGCGTCACCATGGTGACGCCTAACTTTGTGGACCCTGGACAGATCATGCCAGGTACAGAATTCCTGGTGACCAATGCAAGCAATGTCACTACCAATCACAGTATGGCAATTGTAGCTTTCTCCTGGGGAGGGGTAACTGGCCAAAAGAAGGTTGTAGTTAGTCCAGACCTCCCAGTGGATTGTTTGTTGGGCAATGATTTGGAGTCGTCACAATGGTCAGAAGTGGAGCACCGGACTCACATGGAAATGTTAGGTTTGCCAGCACATGTGTTCGCTGTGACTAGGTCACAGGTCAGGAAATGCCCCACTGAACAGGTGCTGGATCCTGGAACAATGGACCAGACACCTCCCAAGAAAAAGAGCAGTAGGGTTAAGGCTGCGCCTTCCCCCTTGCCCCAGGTCGAGGATCAAGTCTCGGAGGAGGCTGACCTACAGGAATTGAGGGAAACTGAGCCTAGGGAGTTCGAACTTGATCAAGTTGAATTCTTGGGCTCAGGGGGCCCCTCAAGGGAAGACCTGGGGAAGGACCAGTTAGACTGCCCTTCTCTTGAACCCCTCAGACAGCAGGCTGCTGCTGAGGCTGCTGGGAACGCCACAGGTACCCACAAGGTATACTGGGAAGATGGACTCCTGTACACTGAGTCAAGAGACCCCAAGCCTGGCATGACCAGGAGGCTGGTCGTCCCCTTGTCTCAGCGTGGTTTCCTACTTACCTTGGCCCACGAGATTCCCTTAGCAGGTCACTTAGGCCAGACGAAAACGTGGGACAGGCTTGTCTCGCACTTTCACTGGCCTCACATGAACGAAGATACCAAGGAGTTTTGCCGCTCCTGTGTCACTTGCCAAGCCAGTGGTAAGTCAGGTGGCACGACAAAGGCCCCCCTTATACCAATGCCTGTGGTGGGGGTGCCCTTTGAACGGGTGGGGATCGACATCGTCGGTCCCATGGAACCACCAACAGCATCAGGGCACAAGTTTATACTGGTGGTAGTGGATCATGCCACCAGGTACCCTGAAGCTATTCCCCTTAGGACCACTACAGCACCTGTTGTGGCAAGAGCCCTGGTTGGAGTATTCTCCAGAGTGGGCTTCCCTAAGGAGGTCGTCTCCGACAGAGGTGCAAACTTTATGTCGAGCTACTTAACTGCTATGTGGAAGGAATGTGGTGTCAACTACAAGTTCACTACACCCTATCATCCACAATGCAATGGGCTTGTTGAGAGATTCAACAGGACCCTAAAAGGGATGATTCATGGACTACCGGAAAAGCTTCGGCGTAGATGGGACGTCCTGATCCCCTGCCTCTTGTTCGCCTACAGAGAAGTCCCACAGAAGGGGGTTGGCTACAGCCCTTTTGAACTTTTGTACGGGCATCCTGTAAGAGGACCCCTGTGTTTGGTGAAGGAAGGATGGGAGAGACCTCTCAAAAAGCCGGCAACCAACATAGTGGACTATGTGCTCGGCCTCCGCTCGCGGATGGCTGAATACATGGAGAAGGCATCCGAAAACCTTAAGGCCAGCCAAGAACTCCAAAAAGCTTGGCATGACCAAAAGGCTGTCTTGACTGTTTACCAGCCCGGACAGAAGGTGTGGGTGTTGGAGCCAGTGGCCCCAGCAGCACTCAAGGACAAATGGTCCGGGCCCCACACCATCCTGGAGAAGAAGGGAGAGGTCACCTACCTGGTCGACCTGGGAACTCCCCGGAGCCCCCACAGGGTGCTTCATGTCAACAGGCTAAAAGCATATGTCGACAGGAAGGACATGAGTTTGCTCATGGCCCTAGATGAGGGACAGGAAGAGGAGAGTGACCCTCTCCCCGACCTGCTCACTCAGAATCCTGACGATGGCTCGGTAGATGGTGTTGTCTTTTGTGGCAGCCTCTCCGAACATCAACAGAGCGACTGTAAACAGGTTCTTCAGTCGTTCCGACATCTGTTTTCCCTGACACCCAGTCAGACCGATTGGTGCACCCATGAGGTCGACACTGGCGACAGCTTGCCCGTAAAGAGTAAAATCTACAGGCAGCCTGATCACGTTAGAGACTGCATCAAAAGTGAAGTGCAGAAAATGTTGGAGCTGGGAGTCATTGAACCCTCGGATAGCCCTTGGGCTAGTCCCGTAGTTCTAGTGCCGAAACCTCACACCCAGGGTGGTAAGAGAGAGATGAGGTTCTGCGTAGACTACAGGGGTCTCAATGCAGTCACTAAGACTGACGCCCACCCAATACCAAGGGCAGACGAGCTTATTGATAGGCTGGCTTCGGCTAACTACTTAAGTACGTTTGACCTGACAGCTGGGTATTGGCAAATCAGGTTAGCTGAGGACGCCAAGCCTAAAACAGCATTTTCAACCCCTGGTGGGCATTATCAGTTCGTGGTGATGCCCTTTGGTCTGAAAAATGCACCTGCCACCTTCCAACGGTTGGTGAATCACGTCCTTACTGGGCTGGATGACTTCTGTGCGGCGTATCTTGACGATATTGCTGTCTTTAGCTCCACCTGGGAGGATCACCTGGTCCACCTGCGGAAGACATTGGAGGCGCTGCAAGCAGCAGGCCTCACTATCAAGGCCACCAAGTGCCAGATAGGGCAGACACAGGTTGTATACCTGGGCCACCTTGTAGGTGGAGGTCAGGTTCAGCCACTGGAGAGCAAGATACAGTCAATCAGGGACTGGGCTCCTCCAACCACCCCGACTCAGGTTCGAGCTTTCTTGGGCCTGACTGGTTACTATAGGAAGTTTGTCAGGAACTATGGTTCCATCGTGACACCATTAAATGAACTGACAAGTAAGAAAATGCCAAAAAAGGTTCAGTGGACAGCGAGCTGTCAAAAAGCATTCGATGACCTAAAGCAGGCCATGTGCACGGCGCCTATCCTCAAGAGTCCGGACTACTCCAAACCATTCATTGTCCAAACAGATGCTTCTGAGTTGGGTGTGGGAGCTGTTCTTTCTCAACTGAATTTTGATGGTCAAGACCAGCCCATTGCTTTTATAAGCAGAAGGCTGACCCCTAGAGAGAAGAATTGGTCAGCTATCGAGAGGGAGGCCTTTGCTGTGGTTTGGGCCCTGAAGAAGCTGAGGCCATACTTGTTTGGCACTCACTTCAAGATTCAGACCGACCATAAGCCCCTCTTGTGGCTAAATCAGATGAAGGGTGAAAACCCCAAACTGCTTAGGTGGTCCATTTCCCTACAGGGGATGGACTTTACAGTGGAACATAGACCTGGTACTGATCATGGCAATGCCGATGGGCTCTCCAGATATTTCCACTTAGAACAAGAAGACTCACCTGGTCAAGGTTAGCTAGTTGTTCCGACGTTTGGGGGGGGGTCATGTAGGAGAGTAGGGTCTGCAATCCTATGATCACCCAGATTTTTTGCTTTTGTTTCACTGGTTTACGACTTTCTCTGGCTGTGGGCCTGCCAATCAGACCCACAGCCTGGCTGTTCTCTTTCTAAATTACGATATGTACCCTAGGTGCATTTACCAATTGGTACTGGGCCACCTTATCAGACCCTGTAACTCAGGGCATAGGTGTACCCAGGGCCGCCAGGGGCTGCAGCATGTATTATGCCACCCCTGGCTGGCCTCCTAAATTTGACACAACTGGCTGCATGACAGCTGGGGCGAAGTCGTGTAATCACCCTTTGCTTTAGATATAGTAGCTCTATATCTAACCATACAATGGACACCCGAGTCCCTATCAGTCACTCCTATGGCAGGCCTTGACAATCCTGAAGGCAGAGTGCATGGGCTCGCGTGAACTGTGTTCTGGCCCGAGCCGAGCCGGTTGCAGCTTGCGGAGAAAAGACCCAATGGCTGTTCCATGATAACGCGTGCCACATCGGTAACTTCGGTGTCGCGTTATCAAGACATGTCGAGTAAGGTGTCATACGAATCGGGATGCTGCCCTCTCACCAACTCTGGCGACGAGGTTAGCATTCCGCCCTTCTAGAGGGACACGACATGTACGTAACTGTGAACCCTGGTTAAAGTTAACGAAAGCCTCAGCTCCACAAAATGGATGCTGCCACCACAGACACGAGTCTGACCTCCTGCTGCTGGGAGTCCTTCCAGCGAGGAGCGCTTGGACAAAGGGTTTCCTGTCGAGGGCGGTGTTCGCACCGTCCCAGACAGGGTTTGTGTATTCTGGGTAGGTAGGGCTTTTGCGAGAAGGTGACTGCGGAGTGGCACCCCGGTGCTCACTACGCATCTGCCGGTTAGAACCAGTTCCAGGGGCGACAGCCCTGGCCTGGGGAAAGTCCGGCAGGGGAGAGGGGTGTAACTACCCCCCTTCCTGGTCCCACCCTTAGGGCAGGACCTAGTCATGTACCCACCCCTTTCTTTAGGATAAAGGCCGGAGCGGGGACCCTTCCAAATTAGATCATCTTTGAATCAAGAATACTTTCTACGAAAGGACTTCAAGACTCTTCTCAAGATTTCTCCCTTGTGGCTAAGGAGTAGTCACCCTGCATCAGCGGGCACCATCTAAGAACTCTGCGGTTTGCTGTAAGTCCTTCCTCCAGGAATCCGACGGCCCAGCTCGACGAGAACCGGCTTCCCTGGCACCTCTGACCTCTACCCCTGTCATCAGCTCAGCTGTGATCTGTGGGTGCGACGAGACCTCGAGGGACCGGCCATCATCAGAACCTGCACGCTCTTAAAAACCAGCACGACCATCGAGGTAACTCTCTGGTGAGTGCTCTGGGGTCCGAGAAGCCCCGACCCTGAGCCGCTCCAGCTCCGAAGTGCAGTCCCCCAGCATCTCCACGATCTGCGTGGGGCCCTTCTGCTCGCTGCTCAGCACGTTGTCTGGTCACTAGCCGCTGGCTTGTGTCCTTCTGTGACGACATCCGAGAATCATCACTGCCGGTCTGGTTGCTCCAGACTGGCCCTTGCTTCCATCTTTTCGAGAAGCACCCCGGACCCTCCTGGTCCACTCAAGACGCCGACAGCGTCATCCGTCGTGGGACAGCTCGCACCTCCACCGTGGTCGCCGACAACGCCTCCTGGTCCGTGAGACTGCAGAGCCTAGCGTCGCCCACTCACCTGGTCGAGGTGACGGCCAACTGGTGCCTTCCTGGTACCCTCTGACTACTGGCTAGTAGTACGAACTTGGTCCCCTCTGCTTTCAGGTTTCATCAATCTCCGATCCAGGCTTGGATCTCTACGAACTATTCATCACTGGTCGCCGGCCAGCAACTCCTTTTCTTCCGGCTCCTGGCTCGTCAGCGAAGACCCCGACGCCTGTAAGACTTGTGCAGCCGCAGCCCTCGTGGCTAGGTAACTCGGCATTTCAGTGCCTGCATAGCCTCCTTACTCTAGGGTCCCGAGTCCCTCGCTTCCGACTTGCCTTAACCTTTCTGTGTCCTCGGACACTTGTTTTAATTGTGCACTTAAAGTATTTGCTAAAGAGATTTGGTTTGTGCTTAGTACCCTGTCCTCATAAAGAGTACAGGGCTGTTGTGATTCTTAATAAATATACTGTTTATTTTCATAACACTTGTGTGGTGTCCTTTCACTGGGTGTTCAAGGGGTACATGTGTGGTAAACAGCTGGCTTAACGCGCCCTCTCGAGTCTTTAGCCTTAGACTGCTCGTATCCACGCTACTAGGATAGCTGGTCTATAGGTTGACTTACAACCAAACACCATAAGGGTCGTTGGAACGATACATAGCGGTCGCTAGAATAGCGAACGTTGCATATCGGGCCAACTTCTCACACCGAGGTCCTGCAATACGGACATTTAAATCTGCCTCCTGATTGTATGCATATTCTTAAAAGAAGCGAAAAGACCCTCCACAAGAGCGTCATATACGTTTAAGTGGAAGAGGTTTTTTCTTTGGTGTAGGGAACTTCACTTTGATCCTACGAAGGGGCAGGAGGATGTTATCCTCCCTTACCTTCTGTATCTAGCAAGATATGGTCTTAAGTATGCTTCTATCAGGGTGCATTTATCTGCCATTACGTCATACAGGAAGTCGCCTAGTCAGCCCTCCTTTTTCCAAATGGAGGTGGTCAAGGACTTCTTACAGGGGTTAAAGAAAGTGTATCCCCCTGTTCGAAACACTTCTCCGTGGGAGTTGAGCTTTGTGTTATCAAAGTTGATGGGCTATCCTTTTGAGCCAATCCACAGAGCTTCCTTGCAGCATTTATCTTGGAAGGCCGCTTTTCTAGTAGCGATTACATCCGCGCGCAGAGTAAGCGAGATCCAAGCACTGTGTACCAATGAGCCTTACACTGTTTTCCACCATAACAGACTAGTCTTAAGGGCACATCCTTCTTTTCTCCCTAAGGTGGTGTCTGATTTTCACATTAATCAGTCCATTTCCCTGCCATCTTTCTTCCGTGATCCGGCGACCCCAGCTGAGCGGTCGCTTCATTCCTTGGACCTCAAGAGGGTACTTAAGTTCTACTTGCAAAGTACAGAAGAAATAAGGAAGACAGATCAATTGTTTGTAAATTATGGTGCTATGAGAACAGGCTTCCCAGCCGCTAAGAGATCCATTTCGAGATGGATTGTTTCATGCATTACCTTAGCTTACCAGCTGGCGAAGAGGCCCTTACCTTTACCTCACAAGGCTCATTCCACCAGGGGGAAAGCGGCCACTGTTGCATTCTTGCATGACGCCCCTATGTCAGAAATTTGCAAGGCCACAACCTGGAAATCAGTTCATACTTTTACGAGGCACTACTGCCTAGAGTCTGATTCCAGGGCTGATGCTCAAGTAGGCCAGGCCTCCTTGAGGAATCTGTTCGGATAGTGTTTCCTCTAATCTAATTTGGTTTTTACTAAGCTTACTGATTGTTTTCTGTGTGTTCCTTTGCCCGCAGGGATGAGGAGAGGCTCGCTATTCTATTCTAATGCTTATGACTATTGATGAGGATCCCCTGGAAGAGAAGGATTAGTTACTTACCTGTAATCCTCGTTCTCTTTCAGGGGTATCCTCATCAAAGTCATAAGCAACCCTCCTGCCTCCCCGGTCAAAGGACTTTTTTAAGTTGGAGATATTGTTAACCTGATTGTTTCATGTTTTTTTCAGTCTCCGCAAAGAACTGACGTAACTGTCACCCCTGAGGCATGATGGGAAGCTGGTGGTCAGGAGTGCCTTAAAGGCACGGTGGCCTCATGGTTCTTGTAGTCCCTTACCCTTAATAACGAAACGTGTTGGGATGGACCTTGACTTAAAGTGGACTGCTTCACGGTTTTGCTGCTGTTTCTTTGAATAAACCAAGTGGGCAGATACTTACCAGTGGTGTCGTTATCTTCTACAGCAGGCAACTGTGACTTTGTGTGTGTGTGTGTGTATGTATATATATATATATATATATATATATATATATATATCGGACGGGCTCAGCAACATGCATAAATAAAGCCCTTTGTTGTTTGGCACCAAACCTGGGTTCAACTCTTCGTTCTTTTGAAAACCGATTGAAATACTAATTGGCGGGCTCCTCATCAATAGTCATAAGCATTATAATATTACCGCCCATGCACGGGACCCCGGAAACACTACATTATATGTGCCCAACATATATATATATGCAATAGCAGCCAAATAACATCAAAGCTGAAATATGCTGTGCAGTATTTCCACCATACATGAATAATATGCATTAGAAACATGAGAAACAACACCATAGATTGTTTAGAAACTGTTTTAATGCTTAGAAATCAGTAGAAATTCCTAAAACTCACTGAAAGCATAGAAAGCTCCCAGGCTGCATTGCAAATACACAGTCTAAAAAGACTGAAAAGTTAACCTGTAGCTGTATGCAATACAAAAAACTGACACCGTGCCTATAAGGCACTCATGACCCCCAGTATCCCATCATGCCTCAGGGGTGACAGTTAGGTCAGTTCTTTCCGGCTCCTTCAGGAAGGATCCTGGTTACACAGCTCCACTAATTTCTGTTTTCTGACAGAAAATTACTTCATTTATAAAACTTTTTTTTTTTTTAAAACCTTTATTGACATTTAAACCAAATAAAAGTATGGGCCTACTACCCCCGGGGCCGGCCGCTAAGCAGTTAGATTAACAGAGAGCAATTTTAAACACATGCAGCACCTCGGGGAGCAGAATCTCAATGCTAGCGTACTCTTGGCCACTGAACGGCACAATTAGAAAAACAGGATATAAAAGGTTTTCATTTTATAATATAAGATGGAAGGATCAGGTGCCGAACAATTTCCCAGCAGCGAAAATGGCAGGCAGAATAGTAAACGTGTCAACAGTAAACAGTAATCGATCAAATCAATTGCGCTGAAACAGGAGGTTCAGGATGTGAAGGGATATTACGGTCAATTCGCGCCTGCAGTCACCTGCCCTAACCCTAAGACCCAGAAAACACCACGAAAATTGAGGCACAGATGAAAAAGCAGGGATTGATACCAAAGGAAACCCACTGCACTGACCCAGAAAAAGAAAAAGACAAAGAAAGATAAAAGAAGAGAAAAAAAGGCCTTAGAAACAAAATAAAAACGAAAAATCCCCTCCCCCAACCCTGCACCCCTGCAGATGACTACGGCCGTCCCCCCCCCCAGCAGTGTGCCTGTCGCCCGAGAACCAAACCCGAAATATAGAAGAGAAAATAGAGAAAGAAAGGAAACCCCACCCAACGGGGAAGTGGAGGAGGGCGATAGTCTATGTGCTCCCGGTCTCTCCCCCCCGCCCAATCAAAGGGGCCCCCCCTAAGGCAACACAAATAAAGTTGTCCACCATACAAAAATACCCCGGGGGAACCACAAACCCCCCGCCCCGGAATCCGTCCATTAATGAAGCAGTCCCGTTACCAATAGATCCATCGTAAACGATTCAACCCACAATCTCAGCCTTGGCCCCGTCTAACAAAGTTGCCGGGTCCCTCGGATAAGAAAAGCCACATCCCCGGAAAGTCAAATTTCACACAGGAGCAGCCGGAGCTTGAGTCAGCAATTGGGAGAGGAATAGCAGGTCCCAACGCACACAGCTTGCACCAACGATGTCCCTCCCCGACCCCAAGCATCGTTCCATCCGCCATGTTGGGAGACCGATTGGGGAGGGGGTGCGACTCGTTCCGACACAGATCAAAGTGTGGGCCAACAGTGTCTAGGATGGGGGAAGCAGTGAAATGCTCCGATAACTGTAGGACCGATGTTTCCGAGAACGTAAGAGAGTCACCAATCTCAGCACACACGATGAATTCCGTTTCTTCGGGGGCAGGCACAGCTTCCTGCACCGGGTCCAAACACACCAGCAGGGCTTCCAACAGGGGGCAAGTCGGCTGCCGGGTCTCAAAGATCAAGTCACGGCTCGTTCCCGGTCCTATGATCCCATCTGTTGCCGACAGCCAATGATTGACCTGGGCCCTCACCATCGCGTGAAGCGCCGCAACTTCCGCCATTACCATCCGCAAGAAAGGGCCACATTGAGTCCGTTCTGCCAGGTTCCATACGGCCGCAGGCATAACGATCCCCACGGAGAGGCCCCTTCTCCGGGGCAGGATACGCCGGAGCAGAAACAGGCCGTGAGGGACGGGCCAGCAACATACAGCAACACGCGGCGGGACCCTCACCCCGGGGCACCAGCGTTGCTCGTGCCGGGCCTCCGGGCCGGGGCCCCCCGCGACGCAGCACAGCGCACCACCCGTGGCCTCACCTCAGGTACAGCACTAGGCAGCAGATGGTTGCAAAGTAGTTCAGAGAAATTTTCGAAAGTTCCAAGGACCGGACCCAACCACCCTCGGCAGTCAGTTGTTCACTTTGGACCCGGGTAGACCAGCAATCGAGACCCCGGCTTCCAGTCTGGGTTAGGCCTCAAAACATTTTCGATGTTACTTCACATCAGAACATCAGAAAAATTCCGTGATCACACCATCGGGATGCAGACTAGTTCACCCACACAAATCCGGGGCGGGAGATCAGGATATTCGACAGGATAAGCGAGCGTAGGACGGGGGTCAGCGGAGCCGGGAGACTATGCGGCCATCTTGGTTGGTGTCGTAGCTCCCCCCCCTATAACACCTGTAGGAAGGTGGATACCTGACTATGGTTGCCCCCAACTTTTTTTCCTGTTTTTTTGCTGGTTTTCCGACTTAGTTGACCTGGGGCCCTGCCAATCAGGACCCCAGGCCTACTGCTCTCTCTAAAATGGATTCCATGTACCTTAGGTACATTTCCAATTGGTACTGGGCCACCTTATCAGACCCTGTAACTCAGGGCATAGGTGTACCCAGGGCCTACCGGGGGCTGAAGCATGTATTATGCCACCCCTGGATGGCCATCTAAATCTGACACAACTGGCTGCACGACAGCTGGGGCAAGGTGGTGTAATCACCCTTTGCTATAGATATAGTATACCTATATCTAACCCTAAAAATGGACACACTGATTCCTATCAGTCACTCCTATGGCAGGCCTTGACAATCCTGAAGGCAGAGTGCTTGGAATCGTGTGAGATGGTGCTCTGGCATGAGCTGAGCCCGTCTGCAGCTTGCGGAACCAAGTCCTAATAGCTGTTCCATGATAACGCATACCATATACTCTTAAGTGCACTATAATCCTCGCGGTTAAATGCTATCTTTGGTATTGCTTTATCAAAACATGTCGAGTAAGGTGTCATACGAATTGGAATACTAACCCCTCGCCAATTCTGGCGACGGGGTTAGCATTCCACCCTTCTAGAGGGACACGACATGTATGTAACTGTGAACCCCGGTTAAAGTTAACTCAAGCCTCAAGCCTCAGCTCCACAAAATGGATGATCCCACCACAGACACGAGTCTGACCTCCTGCTGCTGGGAGTCCTTCCAGCGAGGAGAGCTTGGACAAAGGGTTTCCTGTCGGGGGCGGTGCTAGCACCATCCCAGACAGGGTTTTGTGTATCCTGGGTAGGCAGGGCTTTACAGGAAGGTGACTGCAAGTGGCACCCCGGTGCTCACTACGCATCTGCCGGCTAGAACCAGTTCCAGGGGCACACCAGCCCCTGGCCTGGGGAAAGTCCGGCATGGGAGAGGGGTGTAACCACCCCCCTTCCTGGTCCCACCCCTAGGGCAGGACCTAGTCGCGTACCCACCCCTTTCTTTAGGATGAAGGCAGGAACGGGGACCCTTCCAAATTAGATCATCTTTGAATCAAGAAACTACTTTCTACGAAAGGAACTCTCGACTCTTCTCAAGATTTCTCCCGTGTGGCTAAGGAGTAGTCACCCTGCATCCGCAGGCACCATCTAAGAACTCTGCGGTTTGCTGCACGTCCTTCCTCAGGAATCCGACCGACCAGCACGACGAGACCCGGCTTCCCTGGCACCTCTGACCTCTACCTACCTCTACAGCTAAGCTGAGAACCGTAGGTGCGACGAGACCTCGAGGGACCGGCCATCATCCGAACTGCACGACTTCTATCCAGCACGACCACCGAGGGATCCTCTGGTGAGTGCTTTGGGGTCCGAGAAGCCCCGACCCTGAGCAGCAACACCCCGGACCCTCCTGGTCCACCCCACACGCCATTTTAGGTCCACCGCGTGGGCTTGAATTTGCCAAGACTTGTTGCCCCAATCCTGGGTCCAGCGACGTCGACAGCATCAACCATCGTGGGACAGCTCGCACCTCCATCCTGGTCGCCGACAACGCCTCCTGGTCCGTGAGACTGCAGAGCCCAGCGTCGGCCACTCACCTGGTCGAGGTGACTTCGCCCGGTGCCATCCTGGTGCCCACACAATCACTGGCTAGTGATTAAGAACTTGGTCCCCTCTGCTTTCAGGTGTCATCCATCTTCGATCCAGGCTTGGATCCCTCGAACAGCCTTCACTGGTCGCCTGCCAGCAACTTCTCTCTTCAGGCTCCTGGTTCGTCAACGAGGATTCCCGACGTCTTTTCAGACCTATGCAGCTGCAGCCCCTGGGCTAGGTAACTTCGGCATTTCGGTGCCCCAGCATAGCCTCACTATCCAAGGGTCCAGATCCACTTTCGTTTTCGATCTACCTAGTCGGGTTCGCCCGAGAACACTAACTTTGCCTTTACTAGCTCCCATAGACTTTGTCCCGCATCCCGCGTGAGAATGCACACTCTGCACCCGAGTCCCCTAGGCCTCCTACTAGTAATCTGAAGGTTCAGTAACGTAGTCCTAGCGATTCCAAAGCCTATTAGTACAGTACTTACCTTCTAGTAATTTCGCATTCCACTTCCAGAGTATATGGTATTTCGTGCCCCTCGGGCATTTGTGTAAATTGTGCAACTTAAAGTATTTTCGTAAGAGTTTTGTTGTGTGCTTAGTACCCTGTCCTCATAAAGAGTACAGGGCTGTAGTGATCTAAATAAATACACTGTTTATTTTCATAACACTTGTGTGGTGTCCTTTCACTTGGTGTTCAAGGGGTATATGTGATGGTATAACAGCTGGCTTAACACGCCCTCTAGAGTTTAGCCCGAAGACTGCTCGTATCCATGCTACTAGGATAGCTGGTCTATAAGGTTGACTTACAACCAATCACCATAAGGGTTGTTTGGACTGATACAAAGTGCTCACTAGAATAGTGAACATTATATATCAGGCCAACTTCTCACAACACCTTTTTAACTTACTTTGACATTTAACATCTAGTCAAGTAAGAAACTGTCTTTTTAAGTCAGTTTAGTGAACATTTTCAGCTGAAAATGCCTTCACTTTTTGACAAATGTCCTTGTGGCAACAAGAAGGCAAAATCAGATGACCACGACGTTTGTATCCTGTGTCTGCCTGAGGAACATGATCCAGGCACCTGTCCTCATTGCGAGCACCTGTCAGGAAGAACTCTCGGACAGGGAGAGGATTCGCATTTATGGCCTGGCTCATAGGTCATCCAGAGGAAGGTCTCCGGTGAAGAAGGGCTCCAAGAAGACTAGAACATCTTCAAAAGAGAAGTCTTCACACCCTTCAGCTTCAGCGTCGGGCTCGGCGCTGAGGAAAGAACCACCGGTGGGTCATTTATCTTCAAAACAGTCGACGGCGGGCTCGCCGTCGAAAAGAAGACCAGGTACGTCGACGACGTCGAAGAATCCGGCACCGTCAACCGGGCGACGATCGGCGTAGAGAAATGTGACTCCGCCGCCGTCAACCAGGCGACGGTCGGCTTCAAGATCCAAGGCCCCTCCTCCGTCGTCAACCCGCCTACGATCGGCGTCGAGGGTGGTCACTCCTCCGCCGTCGTCATCCAGGCGACGACCGGCATCTAAGTGTGACCCCCTCCGCCGTCATCTAAGAAACGACGTTCGGCGTCGAGGACCAAGACCCCTCCGCCGTCGCCGACCAAACATCGATCGGCGTCGAGGAGGCAGTCTCCGTCGACGTCTCATCGACGCTCGGAGTCTAGGGTGGCCAATACCCCTCCGCTGTCGTCGCACAGACATTCGACGTCGCGAGAGAGGGCTCCGTCAACGGCTAGTCATAGTCGTTCGTCATAGAGGGAGAGGGCTCAGTCGACGGCTGGTCATCGCCGTTCGACGTCGAGGGAGGCTCCGCTGTCAACGGCTCATCGCCGTTCGGCGTCAAGAGACCGTAGATCCTCGCATCGCTTACCGTCGAACCATTCGACGTCGAGATTGATGGCCCCACCGACTCCACAGAGGCATTTGAGGTCGAGAGGAAGACACTCTACGCCAGAACGCTCGACGTCGAGACATTCAGGCAGAGCTCGATCGTCGTCGAGGAACTCTGTGATCATGGTTATGGAGTCAGCTTCTCGTCATTCCACTTCTCGTCGTCTGGCACTTCAACGGCATCCTCGAGATCCAGAAGTCCTGTCCGCAGATCTCCTGTGCATCAGCCAGATCTGTCAGCGGCAGAGGTCAGACTATCACCGAGATGGTGCAAGTCATTGGATCATTGGCGAGACTCAGGGGCAGCCAAACGCATGCGCGAATATGTCAGTCCGCAACACAGATCTCCTCTCCAGAGGCTAGTAGAGGAAGTGGACAGGCGCAATCCTCCCAGGCGCCAAGCAGACAAATCGCCTGTGAGAAGGCCAACCAGATCCCACTCTCCCAGAGCTCGATCTCCCAGAAGAGAAGATCCGGTCAGATCTCGTTCACTCAGAAGAGAAGATCAGATCTCGTTCTCCTAGAAGAGAAGAGCACCCAAGAAGATCATGTGAGAGGAGACGCAGTGCTCACCGTAGACGACGAAGAACTCGTCTACTTCATCTACCTCTTCTACCGCATCCTCCAAGAGGGGTTACTCTCCCACGCTTGTGGATAGTCCTATTTCTAGATCCTCTCCAGTGGATGACATTGGCACTTATCTAGATGTCCTACAAAGAGGAGCTCAGAAGCTGAACATTGAAATGTCTGTCCCCCAGGTGTCTACGACAGTAATTTTCGAAACTTTACATCAAAAATCTGCCTCTCGTCCACTGCTGCCTTTAGTCCCGGGGATTATGGATCCTGTCAAGGATGTTTTCCTAACTCCAGCAACCATCAAAGCGGTGCCGGCCTGCATACAAAAAAAATACAAACCAGCTTTCTCCGACCCAGTTTTTGTAATATCTGACCCTCCAGCAGACTCTGTAATAGTGGTAGCGGCAAGGAAGACTCATGCTGTTGCTGCTTCCTCTTCAGTGCCACCAGATAAGGACAGCAAATCACAGGACTCGTGGGGTCGCAAGGTTTGCAATTCAGCTGCCTCCACGCTGAAGGTCTCCAAGATAGCTGAGCTGAGCTATCACCCACCACTATGTACAATATTGGTACATATAGGCAGCAAGAGAGGTAATTACTCGACTTGCCTTGGAATGGTTTTATCACTCTAAGCCATCTGGCACTCAGCCACCAAAACGCCATCCTCACAATGTCACCTAAAAATGACTTTGATAACTTGTAAAAGGGACCTGACATGGTGGTTTCAACCAAAAAACTACCCCTCCCATAATGCATCCTAATTGCCAAATGGGCAGGAGGGTATAAATAGTAAAAAGAAAAAATGGACTTGTAACTACCGTGAGCAAGAACAGTAATCTGTTTGAAACGCGTAGGTGAGGAAGTTTTTTCCTTGATGGATTAAAAAGCTTAACCAAATCCTAGAAGAGTGCGGTGACTTATTTCAAATTGCTTTGTAAAAGTCTAAACGAGTCTTGTCCTTGACTCGGCACCGGCACCAGCTGAATGGTCGCTCCTTCTCCAGCAAGGGACATTTGCTTCTACATATATATATATATATATATATATATATATATATATATATATATATATATATATAATATATATTTATGTGTGGGGCACATATAATATAGTGTTTCCGGGGTCCCGCGCATGGGCGGGAATATTCTAATGCGTATGACTTTGATGAGGATACCCCTGGAAGAGACCTAGGATTACAGGTAAGTAACTAATCCGTACTTACTAATCCGTACTTACTAGAGAAGGATACTAAACCAGTTTTAGAAAAATATCCAATATTTATATACTTAAGACAAGACCAAATACGATAAAAATCCACAATACTATACTTTAAAATCTTCATTTATCAAAATTAAATAGTTCCTTGATGTTGATCGCTCCCCAGGGCTATCATGGCGTTGTGAACAACAAATCCTAAAACAGTTCTGACTGACTGCTGGGTCGCAGGCCAACTACGGTGTCGGGAAGACCCACAAGCGCATTACCACTGATCAGCAGTGCGAAAAGCGTACAGAAACGTTATACTAGCAAAAACAGAGTCCAAACCGAAAGGGAGAAAGCAAAAACGCGGGGGAAACACGCCAAAAGATGCCAAGTCTAACAATCGCATTGCTACTCCAAGTGCCAATGTCGCAGTTGAGGTAATTGGAAAATCGGTAAGTCCCATCAATGCAAGAAGCCGAAGAGATCTTCAACTTCACCACGTACGTCTAAGTCATCTGATGAAACGAGGGAGCATTGGCACTAGAGACCTCGCTCTGTGGTGGAGCCTGCACGTGGGCCGTCTCTGCGCCATCCAGAGCCTCCAGGAGCTGGAGCGACCTCGCCCAATTACTCATTTCATGAGACCATGCACCTCATATGAGTGTTGCTTCCTAGCTGGATTGTCTTTGTGGCCTGCAGATTTGGGAGGGGCCCCTACTGGTCTTCTGCCAATGAGTTTGCCCTTTGCACCAGTAGGGCCTCTTGGATCCGTTGATGGATCGAGAGTGATGCCGGTCGAGCCACTCAAATTTCCCCGGCGCCTGCTCCATTGCAGATGCCATCCCCATTGTCCTCTTATATTCCGACACTGATCCAGACTGGTGGTGTCCGGCGCTGACTGTAGGGAGGGAGAAAAACACACCTCATGATGGAGACCGTGCGTTATTCACATGAAAAGCCTGAATTGAGGGATGTATGGGTGGGCCTGCGGACCCTTATAGATACCAGTTAGAAGAGACGGAGGACAACTGGTACGAGTATCTGACGGATGCCATTGCACTGGACACCTCCTTAGACAATGGCCTGGTCTCTTTCCCCTAATGTGCCTCTGGAGGAAGGTGCCTCTTTTGCAGTGGTGGTGCAAAGGCAGCTGAGGTCCTGGACCTTACGCTGCCCTCTGTGGCAGTCAAGAATCTCTCGAAGTTCTTCCACCAGGAGTTGCCTCCATAGAACTATTACTCCCCTTTAATGAAGCCTTTACGGATATCCTATTCTGGGCCTGATCGAACTTTTGCACAGGGGCTCTATCGCATGAGGCAATGGCCATCACCATGGCCCTCCCAGAGGATACCAGATTCCTCACTCAGAACCCTACCGCGGAGTGCTTTTTGGTCCAGGCACCTACCTCCACAGTTCACCCCGGTGCATTCCCTTCCACTCCACTGGACAGGGAATCCAAAAGGCTGGGTATCTTTGGGTAGAGTATGTTCTCTTCTGCCAGCCTGCTACTGCAGTCTGTGAACCCAATGTTCCTCTTGGTCTGATATTACACCGTCTGGGAATCTGTTGCGCGAGTGCTGTACATGTTGAACACCTGCAGTGTTTTGTGCAAGGTCTGACTGAAGGCCACAAGGCCTTCAGCCAGGCCCTGTGGCCTTTCCACTGCCTGTGGCGGTGGGCCATGCACGGTTGGTGTCTGCCACTTCAGGAGGGTTGGGTAAAGCCATCAATCCCTCGCTGTGAACAGCTCAATTAGTTTAGGACATTAGGAGCACAATATACATGGAAGGGGATCTAGGTTTAATCCCCAATACAGTTAAAAACAAAGTGTGGATACAGAAGGCAAGACTAAAGCATTTGAAGTAAGAATGACAGGCCAGGATCTCAGTGTAAAGATTTACTCAAATATTTAAGTATAGAAATGCATGAGCTTGTAAAAACACACAAGTCAATGAAGAATCCAGCAGAGAACTCAGTAAATTTCTAATGTAAATCTGGCATCGATCCGCCTTCTAGGAATGGGGAAAGGTCTTCTAACTTGGAGAACCCACGCTCTTATATAGTGTTTTACAAAGCTTCACACATTTACTGCATCGGCACATGGCTCACGTGTTCTTAACCGATGGGAGACAAGCTGGTGAAAAAGAGTTGGGCCAGGGTTCGTTAAAGGGTTCTCTCACTATTCTCCTACATGGACTGCGCATCGGTTCTCTGCAGGTGGAATGTTCCATGGAATGTTATTCAGTCTGGGGCAGTCTCTGTCCTAGGGTAAGTGCACTCTGGCCACCTCCTGAAGATCAGTCTCTCGTCTAGGAAAGTCTACCAATCCTTTATTATGAGTGAATATAAAGCAGCGGCTTGGGTCGCATTAGACTGCAGCCTCACTGTGAAAGTGGACAAGGCCTAAGTTCTTACTTTAGCTAGTGCCAAAATAATTGACACTTTACCTATCTGCTCTCACAAAGAGGATTGAAAGGGGTGCAGGTCGGTGTAGGAGAGTAGGGTCTGCTTCCTATGGTCAACCCCACTTTTTGCTTTGCTTTACTGGTTTTCGACTTAGATATGGCTGTGGGCCTGCTAATCAGACCCACAGCACAGATGCACTCTCTCAAAATTTACACCATGTACTCTAGGTACATCCACAATGTGGAATTGGTTCACCTTGTCAGCCCCTGTAGCAGTGTACCCTAGGTAATCCGGGCATAGGTGTAACCAAGGCCTACAAGGGCTGCAGCATGTATTATGCCACCCCTGGCTGGCCACTCAAATAGACACAACTAGCTGATCACTCAGCTGGGGCAAGGTCGTGTAATCACCCCTTGCTTAGGTATAGTATTCCTATACCGACTTATATATAGACACAGTCACCTGTAAGTCACTCCTATGGCAGGCCTTAACAATCCTGGAGGCAGAGTGCTTGGTTATGTGTGAGATGGTGCTCTAGCATGAGCCGAGCCTGTCTGCAGATTTCGGAACCATGTCCTGATAGCTGTTCTATGATATCGCCATACCATATAATCTTAATCCTTGCGGTTAATGCGAACTTTAGTTTGGCTTTATCCAAACATGTTGTGTAAGGTGTCATACGCTTTGGAATACTACCCCCTCGCCAATTCTGGCGACGGGGGTAGCATTCCACCCTTTTAGCGGGAGAACTGTTGTTGCTGCCTATCCCGGTTAAATTAAACCAGAGCCCCAGCATCACAAAATGGACGCTGCTGCCACCGACACAAGTCTGACCTCCTGCTGCTGGGAGGCCGTCCGGTCACTGAGGTTTGGACAATAGGTTTCCTGCAGGGGGAGGTGCGAGCACCACCCCAGACAGGACTTTGGGTATTGGGACAGGGAGTGCTGAATAGAATGAGACGCTGCCTGTGGCACACTAGGTGCTCCTTGCATACCCCAGTTCAAACCGGTTGCTGGGGCACTCCAGCCCCAGCTCTGGTGCAAAACTGGACAAAGGAGAGTGGGTGTAACCACCTCCCTTCCTGGTCCCACCCACAGGAGGGACCTGGTCAGTAATCCAGCCCCTTTTAGTTGTATAAAGGTAGGAGCTGAGTCCTGAGACTTTAGATTTTGATCCTGACTGAAAACTTGAAACGAAACTCTGGACCTTCGACATTCTGCTGAAGCTGAAGACTGAATAATCTCCCTTGTGGCCAAGGAGTGACCACCCTGAGCAACCAGGCACCATCCAGCAAATCCACGGCTTGCTTTGTCGACGTTCCCGCCGGAACCCGAGCACAACAAGACCCAGACTTCCAGACCTCTCTGACCCTCTCCACGACTGCAGCATAGCGAGATCCGTGGAGGCGACGAGACACGTGGGACCGGCCCCCACACTCCACGAGTTCTGCGTGTGGCCCTTCTGCTTTTGTTCTGCTCGACGCGTTGTCCGGTTGTTGGCCCGTTGGCTAGTAGCTTCTGTGACGACAATCCTTTTGAACCACGTCGCTGGTCTGGTTGCTACAGACTGGCCCTTGCTTCCCTGCAAAGGTGAGGCACCCCAGCCCTTGCTGCGTGGGTTGCCTTTGCCAAGGCTTGTTGACTCCAATCCGAAAGTCGACTCCTCCATCTGCGAGAACCTTCGTGGGACAGCTCGTCTCCAGCAGCGGGTCGTCGTCGTCGTCGACGCCTCCTGGTCCACGTGGCTGCCAAGACCAGCTTCAAGACAGCACCTGATTGCTCCTCTGCGTCGTCTGGTTCCTTCCTGGTTCCACCCGGTCACTGGCTAGTGACCCAGACTCTGTCCCCCCTGCTTTAAAGTCCTCGATCCACCCTTGGATCCACCCGGACATCTTCCTCCTGGTCGCCTGCAGTATCTTTCTTCAGGTCTCCATAGGATCCAAGGACGAAACCAGACACATCTTCACACCTATGCACCCGCCGTCCGTGGGTGAGGCAACGCGAGTACTTCGGTGCTCCCAAGAGTATTGACTATCCAAGTGTCTAGGTCCTTAGTTGTTTCCTCCTAGCTAAACCGGAAGTGTCCTAAATCCTCCTAAATCTAACTTCTAAGTTCCCATTGACTTTGCTTTGACTCACTCGTGTGTGTGTGTGTAAAGACACTGCACGCGCCGCCTGTGGGCCTACTACTCCTAAACGATTGTTAAGACAGTGTAGCCCCAGCGATGCCCTAGGCCTTTCCTTTTCCCATGACTTGGTACTTATACCACTTTCTTAATATATGGTTTGCTTCGCCCCTAGGGCCTAACCGTAAATTTTGCAACTTAACGTATAATAACGGAGTGTCTTGTTATGTGCTTTGGCCTCTGACCTCATAAAGAGTTCAGAGGTGTGTTAGAAATAAATACATATATATTTTATATATATCCTGTGTGGTGTCCTTTCATTTGATATTCAAGGGGTTACATATGGTAAAACAGCTGGCTTTACACGCCCTCGAGTCTTTTAGCTTAAGCTAAACTAGGATAGCTCGTCTATAAGGTCTATAAGGTTGACTTACAACCATCACCATAAGGGTTGTTTGGACTGGTGCAAGCTGAACACTAGAATAGCGAACACCATATACCAGGCCAACTTCTCACAGTCGGTATAACTCGCTTTAAAAGAAATTAGTAATTGTAAATGTGTCATTTGTTTTAAAGATACATGTTTAAAACACAAGTTTAAAAAAATTTACAGAGTAAAACATAGTTTACATATAGATATTATTAGATGGCTATAAAGGTGAATACATAATATATACAAATACATTACGTACATGTTTAAGCTTAGCAGGATGGAAAAGTACTCCTGATTTGGTGACTCTATGTACTCACCGGTGATGCAATGAACCACAACATACTTGTATCGGGCTCCAGCCTCAGTTTGTGGGACTGTAGGGAAACGCCAGGAAGTGATGTCACTTACGCCCTTGAGCCTATACTTTTAAAGGTCTGAAGCAGGATAGCGCTGTGAGAAAGTGTCATCTTTCCTGCATTGGTATGCATTGATATTGGTATGCCCCCACTTTTTTCTGAACTGCTGATGTGCTGTGACTGTGTGCCCTGGGCTCCTGCTAACCAGGTACCAAGTGCCTGTCTCCCTTCCATAAAACTGTATTGAACCTAAAACCCAATTGGCATCTCTGGCCACCTATCAGCCCCTAGTAAATGGTACCCAGGGCCTGGTGACCAGACAAGACCCCTAAGGGCCGCAGCACGTATTGTGCCACCTTTAGGGGCCCTGTACCCTGAAACCCACACACTGCTTTTGCAGGCTGAGTATCTAAGTGCAGAACTAAACAGAGTCAACATGGCACACATCCGTGTGTGCCATGCTCACAGAACGCACTACCCTGGCATACTTCAGTCACCCCTCTAGCTGGGTGCCCTATGCCCCTACAGTACCCAGAGCCATTCCTGGGCACTGTAAGTGAAGTGATGCCATTAAGAGTATATGGGGCTGGGAGGTTGTCATTACGAACTCCGCAGCACCCTAATGGCTACAATGAAGACTGACAAGTCTGGAACCAAACTTCTCAGCACATTAAACCTGCACTGATGCCAGTGTGGGATTCAATGTAAAATGCACCAGAGGACCTCTTTGAGATGCCGCCTGAAAACCTAACCTACAATCCATGTCTGGTCTGAGTGGCTGCAGAGGCTGCCACACAGCAGACATGTTGCAGGACCCCTGGGTGGAGAGCCCCCTGCTCTCCTGGACCTGCAACAATGCACTTGCCCCAGAATTGGAACTTTCATAGATTGCCATGCTTTTTATAATTCCCCGTTGTCAGCCTGGGAGCCTCAGTAAACCATAAATACCATAGCAGTATGTACAAAAGAGAAAGTAAGGCCTAGGCCTCATCTCATTTTGTAGCCTGTCTACCTCTTTGTGTAAAAGACACCAAAGTTTGCAACAACCAATCAGATCGGCCTCACCCCATAGACCCCTTAGGAGCGAGCCTCAGAGCCTCAGATTTTCTTTTTTTATTTTAATTCAAATCTTTTTTATTAAGAGAAGCAGAGTTTTACAAAAGCAAAAACAGAAACCAAATAAACAAGGAGATACGCGGAGTTACAATGATGAGAAAATGCAACCTGAGTTACACAGCTTGAGGGAAGAGCATCAAGACCATTTAAACAAGGGATTCTCTATTGGTAAAACAATGAGCATTATACGTAATTACATGCAAATCTTAATCAAAAAGGATGGTTGCAATAGGAGATGACTTGAGAAAAGGAGGAAAGAAAGAAAAGCGAGAGATAAGAAGAGATATGGAAAAAGAGGAGAGAAAGAAAGACGGGACTGAACTGAGAACGGAAACAGAAGCTAACATAGACTCATATTAGGTAATCTGAATCGTAACAGTGGAGTAACAGAGCTTATGTTGTGCCCATATGGTTGACAGCAACGAGTTATTCATCAGGGGATATGACTACTGTTCAAGTCTAAGGCGGTTCATAGCAAAGTTCCAGAGAGTTAAATGAACTCCAGAGTTTGGTGTGCGACTTTCGCCACGGTGAGGAGTGGAGTGCATCATTATCCGCGCTCCTTAAAGAGGTCAACCACTCTTGCCATTTCTTAAAAGAAACATTCATTTGCTTAAGATGACTTTACACGCAACCGTAAGCATGAGATCCATTAGGTGTCAGTCATGTTCACTTACTAACCTTGTGTCTATTGCCCGCAGCATGACATCTACGAATTCCCTCCTAGGTTGGTAAAGGAAGGTTCTTTGAATGTAGTTATTAATCTTGTCCCAAATGGTTTGGAGCAACGGACAATGAAAGAACATGTGAGCCAAGTCCCCCACATGAGATTTGCAATTCCAGCATAAGGAGCGGTCAAGGAGTTTAAGCTTAGAGTTATTCCAGTGACCAATATGTTGTATTTATCAACATGAATTTAGTTTGAGAGAGTATTGGTGATATTTTATTGGAAAAAGGTGTAAGGTGTATCTTATCCCAATCGAATGATATGTTAGAGGAGTTATACTCATTTTCCCAAGCGAGTTCGCACTTCCTATGTGTTTTCTGAGGGTTAGGGGAGAGGATTTTATAAATCTTAGACACCATGTGACCCATTCACATGAGATGAGATAATTTGTTACAAATTGTAGGATCGTCCAGAGAGATGACTCTCGTAGAGATAAAGGATTTAAGACGTAAGAACTTATAAAAGTCAAGAGGTTGGAGATCGAATCGGGAGTGTAAGGTGGCGAAAGGCAAAGGCGAAGACCCCTCGTAAAGATCTTTAACTAAGTTCAACCCCTTCTTAGACCAGTGTTCCCAATAGAGGTGTTAGCCCTCTTCCTTTATGGCCGGGTTGAACAAAGAGGTTAAATTGGATCTGCTTATTTTGATTTTAACTTTAAAATGTCTCTCTAGGTTTAGGAGGGCCCTTTTAGTGTTAAGAAATATGTATTTGGAGTGAGGAAATGCTGCCATATCCATTGTCATTAAAGTTGGTAGTGGTAAGTTGTGAATGATAGCATTTTTGACATGAACCCGATCAGGAGTGTACTCTAATTGAGGCTGGAACCAATTTACACCTTGCTTACAAAAATTTGCCGTCTGGTAGCACCTGAAGTAGTTTGATAGACCTATGCCTCCCTTATCTTTCGGTAGTTGGAGCTTCTTCAGGGTGATTCTTGATTTCTTGCCCTGCCACAAAAAAGTATTGAAGAGCTTATATATTTTGGTGAGGAAGTCATCAGATTGTAGCATAGGCTACATACTTACAAGATAATTGACCAGTGGTGTGATCATCATTTTCAGAGTTTCCGCTCTGCCCCACCACGACAAATTTCGGTGACCAACTGTCCAAAAGGGAAGATATCTTTTTATGAAGGGTATGTTCATTAATTTTGAGGGTGCTAATTAGATCTTTTTAAATTCTATCCCTAAATATTTAAAGCTTGTGGTTTGCCAGAATAAGCCAGAGTTACCTATAATGCTTCTGTCACTTATATTATTGAGGAGCTTCACCTCCGTTTTATCCTCGTTACGCTTATAGCCTGACACTACGGCAAAGTCTGCAATAGAGGACGACAGGGCCGGAATCACGAACTCTGCATCCTTGGATACTACTAAGACGTCGTCAGCATAGGCCGAAATTTTGACTGTATATTCATCAAAGCAAATACCTTTAATGTGGTCATTATTTCGAAGATGACAGAGGAAGGGCTCAATGGCAAGTAGAAAGATGCAATCCAGCATACTCAGTCTTGCATCTCCCTGTTTAGGGACTTGGGCCTTTCCATCAATTGCCAGAAGTCACACTTTCGCCCGTCTCAGCGGCGAGATTTTCTAGGAGCCTCACTAGATTCTCAGCTGGCAATGGTTTTTGTCTCCCAGGAAAGACAAGACCGCATGCTCCAGATGGTACGATCCCTGCAATCAAAACTGTACGTTTCAGTCCGGATGTTGGAATCATTCCTCGGCATGGCTTCCTCCGCCATACAGTTGATTCCCCACTGCAGGCTACATATGAGGGTCGTCCAAGAGGAGTTAGACAAGCAGTGGAAACAGATTTCAGGATAATTCAACAACAGGATCCTTCTCACGTCCCGCATTCAGGAGGCTCTGGAGTGGTGGGCTCACCCTCCGAACATTTTCAAAGGTCGGTCTTTTCAAGACGCTGCTCTGACTCTGACACTTACAACCGATGCGTCCCTGGAGGGCTGGGGAGCGCATCTTGAAGGACTGTCAGTACAAGGGAAGTGGACTGTGATCCAACGCACTTGGCATATAACCCGCCTAGAGCTTCTGGCGATCTTCCTTGCCCTAAAGTCTTTTCCATGGATTGTTCAAGGCCAATCTCTGCTGGTGAGGACAGACAACAACACCAGCATGTATTACCTGAACAAGCAGGGCGGCACAAGGTCCCTTTTGCTTTCCCAACAAGCACAGGAGATATGGAAATGGGCGATTCGTCATCAAATTCATCTCACAGCCATCCATGTGCCGGGTGTTTCCAATGTTCTGGCGGATTCGCTCAGCAGGTCTCTCTCGGACAACCACGAGTGGGTACTCAATCAACCAACTCTCGAGTTCATTTTCCGCCAGTGGGGCCAGCCGCAGATGGATCTCTTTGCGACTATCACCAACAGAAAATGCCAACGCTTTGCAAGTCTTCATTCCCACTGAGTGTCGAGCGGAAATGCATTTTCGATGCTCACCCGAAGGGATTCCAGGACTGACTTCCCCTCCTGAATTGCTGCCAAAGTCCTATTCCTGGAGCACCTGAGGAGCAGAGTCCGCGCCCACCCGCCTCCCGCCGCCGGCCCCTTGTGTCATCTGTGGGCTTGATAGCAGAGCGGAGCGCGGTGCTGGGGACGCCTAAAAAACTACAGTTCCCATCATTCCCGGCGACGCTGGTCGCGTCATTCGAGCGCCAGGAGGCGCTTAAATTGGGTGTCACCCCGGTCGAGTGGGGTTCCTGTCAGTAAGCTGAATTGCTGCCAAAGTCCTATTCCTGGAGCACCTGAGGAGCAGAGTCCGCGCCCACCCGCCTCCCGCCGCCGGCCCCTTGTGTCATCTGTGGGCTTGATAGCAGAGCGGAGCGCGGTGCTGGGGACGCCTAAAAAACTACAGTTCCCATCATTCCCGGCGACGCTGGTCGCGTCATTCGAGCGCCAGGAGGCGCTTAAATTGGGTGTCACCCCGGTCGAGTGGGGTTCCTGTCAGTAAGCTGAATTGCTGCCAAAGTCCTATTCCTGGAGCACCTGAGGAGCAGAGTCCGCGCCCACCCGCCTCCCGCCGCCGGCCCCTTGTGTCATCTGTGGGCTTGATAGCAGAGCGGAGCGCGGTGCTGGGGACGCCTAAAAAACTACAGTTCCCATCATTCCCGGCGACGCTGGTCGCGTCATTCGAGCGCCAGGAGGCGCTTAAATTGGGTGTCACCCCGGTCGAGTGGGGTTCCTGTCAGTAAGCTGAATTTCTGCCAAAGTCCTATTCCTGGAGCACCTGAGGAGCAGAGTCCGCGCCCACCCGCCTCCCGCCGCCGGCCCCTTGTGTCATCTGTGGGCTTGATAGCAGAGCGGAGCGCGGTGCTGGGGACGCCTAAAAAATTACAGTTCCCATCATTCCCGGCGACGCTGGTCGCGTCATTCGAGCGCCAGGAGGCGCTTAAATTGGGTGTCACCCCCGTCTCGCGGGACGCGAGCGGGACGCCGGGCGAAGCCCGGGCCAAGGGCGGGCCCGTTTTAGCCCGTTCTAGACTGTGAGAGACTGGACTGGGCCACCCCTCTTACCCCTATCCTCTAAATCTAACTGTGGTAAGGCAAAACACTCCTATATTTACAGTATAATCGGACTACTACTGTTATATATATCTCCAGGGCTTCACTGTTAATAATTGTGTGATCACTATGTCAAAGCAAAAAACGCCTGTCACCCCGGCTAATACAATGGACAATTATCTGGTCCAAGTAGTGACAAAAATCAATAATAATCGGAGGTCCTCTCTGGGTATTGTGGATTCGCCACCTTGTGCTCAAATTAATCAATCAGGGGTATTTCAGTCTGTCACTGATGATTTTATTGTCACCGACCCTATTGAGGACCCTAATGAGCGCTCTACAATTAATGTATCCATGGCCTCTACTGACCAACAACCTGACCCCTTTGCAGATTTAATTAATTTAGAAGAACAAGACAAATCTGTTACAATTGAGGAGTTAGTCATAGAGACCAATACCCCTCCCACACCGGTCCCTGCTCCAAGAGCCAAAAAAGGGATTACTAAGGCACCACCTAGAAGAGGTGGCCTACGCTCTTGTAAGAACAAACCTGCAACCCCACCCAGACGAACAAAGAAAAGGGCGGAAGACAGGATAAGGGAGGAAGAGTATGAAAATGTAGAAGGGGAGGACACCCTCCTAAATAAGCTTATGGGTATAATAGAGTCCAAACTATTAGGATTAATGAAACCCCTCATATCAAAAGTAGACCAACTAGCTAATAAGGTCAACAAGCTAGAGACCCTCCTAAGGAAAACTAATGAGGGGGTGGGGGAAATTTCAAGTCTAGTAGTAACTAAATTCGAACAAATGGAGACTGCAGGGAAATCAGTCGGGGTGAACATGAATGCCGGCTTACAAGTTCCATCTGAGCAAATCCAACAAGCCGGCTCTATGCACGATAATACCCCTGACATGGCCCTAATTTCAGATGCAGCACAACCAGTTGGCAATACTACCTCCGAGATCCTAAACCCAGAAACTGCCCCAGTTGAACTAATTGTTGAAGCATCGCCCCTGATTTTAGTACTCGCAAACACACCTTTGCTGAAAACTGGACAGATCGAGTCTCCAGATTCCTTAAGAAACAAGGCTCTCCAGTGGCTTAGTAGCAATATGCACATAACTCCCTGGGGCAAGGAAAAACTATCTGACGATCTGCTTACAGCAAGAAGGGTTAGGTGGATAGGCACTAAGGCGAAGAAATTCCAAGGGGATTGTGTGGTCTTGAATTTCAAGGGCCCTGAAGTATTGCCTGACGTCCTACGGAACATCCTCCCTCCACAACGTAGGACAGCTGAAATAGTTCCACTGACACTGGATTTCTTCTATAGCAGAAGAGGTCTAGTAGCTAAACCTAGCATACTGAGAACAAAGTGGACAGTTGTGGGTAATAGAAGGGCCAGGTCCAATCCAGTATGCGAGTGGGGGCTAAATTTGGACAACCAATACTCCGTGTTAACTGACCTAAACGAGTGTGATTGACTCGCATGTGCCTCTCCCGTCCCTCTAGATATGCAGTTGGACCAAGGATATGTTAAGACTTCCATGTTAGATGAACCTCCATTAGATAATTCCTTTCTGGTCTCTAATGTATTCTGTACTTCCGTCCCAGAGGAAGTAAATAGAGTTCAGATGGTTCAGGGAAGAACATTAGAGGTAATTGAGAAGTCACCAACATTGAGTGGTAATGTAACACTAGGAATAGATCCTGTAGAAACATTAAATATCCCCGATATTGATCAGACATACCTCCAAAAGGCCAAACCGCAATTATCTATTATTTCTTGGAATATAGCTGGAATTATAAATAAGCTAAATATTACAGACTGGGTCGACTTTATCAACCATTACGACATTGTCATGTTCCAAGAAACTTGGTCGCTCATACCAATTTTCAGGCTAGGGTATTTGAACTTTAACGTCCCGGCTATAAGAAATCGAGTGGGACGTCCCTCTGGGGGCCTGCTAATTTGGGTACGCCAAACTTTGAATTGTTCGGTTAAACAAAGGTCTATACCCTCTAACGACATTTTGGCACTTGACATTAGCTGGCAAAATGGTCAGCAACTAGCCCTGTTTAATCTTTATTCCAGGGGAGTTGCCAGGGGCAAACCATCAGAGACCCTAACGTCCCTTGAGAATCATATTGAATTGCTATCAGTGCCAACCCATATAATAATAGGCGGGGATTTTAATACTACCTTTGAACCTTTGGGTGAGGAGGATAAGATCCTGGCCGAAGATGAGGATACCAAGTGGAGAATTCCCCAACTAGATATCCCAGCAATTAGGAAATGGAGCACAGTAGCAATCCAACTGAAAAGTTTTTGTCTTTCTAGAGGACTTAGAGCAGCCAATGGTCGGGCACTGTCAGATTCTATGGGGAAAAATACTTTTGATAATGGCCGATCGGCCAGTAGGATAGATTATATACTCCTGGATGTAAGGGCTTGGGATAAATTGGTAGATATGGAAGTGAAGGATAAAATTGAAAGTGATCACAATCCCTTGTGCCTGACACTACATCCCTACCATGAAAAACCCGAGCATCCTAGTGGGGATCACATGGTTACGCAGGACCTTGTAAGTTCAAATAACTCCCGACACTTGAAGTGGAGTATGCTCCTAGAAGACATTGCCAAAATAGAGACTTTAAAGGAAGTAGTGGTGGGCGAAGTCGCTAAGATTAAGTCCCATTATGGAATGACTGATTTTACCGACTATATGATGGTTGCCCATGAGATACTTTTTTCCAAAATCCAAAGTTTTTTTCTTAAAAGAATAGACCCAAATAAAAAGAAGAAAGCCCAAGAAACTAGAGGGTGGTATGACAAGAGCTGTAGGGCAGCACGAGATAATCTTAGCAGGGAACTAAGATCAGGAAGGGCAGAAACAGTAAGGCTGGCGAGAAACCAGTACAGACAGGTTCAAAAATTAGCTAAGAAGCGTTGGGATGAGGATTGTTGGCGAGAACTTAAGGAGGCGTGTGCCTCCAAGGACTCTAACCGCTTCTGGGCTTCAGTAAAATGGGCAAAGGGTGGCATAGCACTCCAGCCTACGAATAATGTCGCAAAAAGCAGCTGGATAGAATACTTCCAACCACAGTATGCTCGTAACCCCATGTTTAATAATGTTAGTCCTCCTCCGCAAGTTTACTACAAATCACCTATATTTGTTGAAAGGGATGTGAGTATTGTACTGGACTGTGTAGCAGGGGGCAAAGCCCCAGGCATGGATGGAATTCCGGCTGATATTTTCTTATCGGACCGGAAGTCCTGGTGTAGCTACTTCACAATGCTGGCTAATGCGGTGGCTATGGGAGGGAAAGTGCCTGCTTCTTGGAAGGGAGCTGAAATAATTCCCATATATAAGAAAGGTGACCGATCCCTGGCTAAAAACTACAGACCCATTAGTTTGATCGATACAGCACAAAAGCTAATGGGCCGATTAGTTCAAAATAAATTGCAGCAATGGATCGACGAAAATAACATCTTGTCATCTTACCAAGCTCGGTTTCGGCCCCTAACTAGTAGCGTCGATCAAGTCCTCCATTTTTTAACCATCTATTGGAGAAACGTCACTTTAAAAAAGGGGACATTGTATGCAGTTTTTGTAGATCTAAAAGCCGCTTTTGACTTGGTCCCCAGGGAAAAACTCTGGCAGACCTTGGCGGACGCAGGCCTAAGCCAGGAATTGCTCACACTCCTTGTTCACTTACACGAAAACAATTTTGCAAGGATACGATGGGGCAAACAAGGAGATGTAACTGATCCCTTTTCGGTAGAACGTGGGGTGAGACAAGGGTGTGTCCTAGCGCCAACCCTCTTCTCTATCTATATAAATGGTATCGTTGAACATCTAGAGAAGATTGCTAGTGACGCCCCAGTAATAGCTGGCTCTCGTGTACCAGTCCTCATGTTTGCGGATGATACACTTTTACTTTCCCGCACCCCCAGTGGGCTACAAAAAGTGGTTGATGCCTTTGGTGTATATTGTGATGAGAGGGGCCTGGAATTGAACACTACTAAAACAAAATTCATGTGCCTCAATCAGCAGTCCACTTTTAAGGGTGTAATAAAATACAAAAGTACACCCCTAGAAAGAGTGAACTCTTTTTCATACCTAGGTATCACTCTGCAAGAAAACATGAGCTGGAAACAACACATAACCACAACCCTACTAAAGTTTAGACAGCTAGCAGGCGCTATTTCCTTAAAACACCGCACCTCACTGACAAAGCCTGTAAACTGTGTGATGGAAATTTATTCCATGAAAGTCCTGGGGGCTTGTTTATATGGTTCTGAACTATGGGGGTTCTCAAACTTGAGAGAATTGGGCCGAGCTGAAAACAGGTTTTTACGAGGGATCGTAATGGTCCCCCAAAGCACACCAACAATCCCGTTAAAATTGGACCTGGGAAGAAAATCTGTTGAGGACATAGCGAGGCTTCGGCCCCTCCTATATTGGAGACGAGTTATGGTGACCCCAGAATTAGGCCACTATGCAGCAGCATTGATGGATATCATCAAATTCGACCGTTTCCATAGTATTCCATGGTTAAGGGAGTTGCGGGGACTCCTTACAAAATTGAAATTGGACTATCTATGGGACAACAAAGATGTGGCCTGCTTCCCTACGAAGGAAAAGTTAAAAGATCTATATTGGGAAATGGTATATTTTACAATGTTTAGTGACAGTACAAGCTCAAATTTAACATCTCGCTTCCTAAATACAAAAATGTACCCTTCTTGCGAACCTTTTTGGGACTTAATTGAAAAACCATACGATAGAAAACTTTATTTTCAATTTCGCATTGGTACACTTCCATTGAATGCGTTTAAGAAACATTGGTCCCCGGCATGGGATGAACATTGTCACCATTGTAATGAAGAAACTGAACACATCTCTCATTTCCTGTTTTGTTGTCCACTGTACTTGTCCCCCAGACGTAAATGGTTAAAACCGGTGTGCTCAAAGTTGGGAACCCGAAGCCAATCTGAAGCCCTTAGGTTACTTGAAACAGACTGTTCAACATTGCTTGTGGTTGGTGTAGCAAAATTTCTGGCTTGGTCGTGGCTAATTCGTACCCGATCATTAACGGCTATTGCAACATAATGAAATTACGTATATCTTCAATTTTGCATTTTGCGACATGGATTATTGTCTTTTAACCTATAGAAACTTTACTTTTTAAAGTGTAATAATGTGTTGTAATATCGATGTATTTTTTACTATGTATTATTCGACATTTAATGTTTAATATGTATTTTTAGAAGTATTTTTACATGTAGTATTTATTGTATTAGGGTTAGGTGAATGCTTTTATGACAAATGTTGAATAAAGCTTTATAAATTGAAATTGAAATTGCATTTTCGATCAGCTGGTTGAACGCATTCAGCTTCGCTTTCCTTCCGCTTCCTCTAATTCCGCGCTTATTGCACAGGATGAGGCTTCAACCCTGCCATATCATCCTGATCGCGTCAAGTGGCCGTGGCGCCCACCTGCTCTTGTTCTCCCAGAACGAGCCAATTCCGCTTCATCCTCTGCCTCACCTCCTCACGATGCTGCAGGGGCAGATTTGCCATCCGGATCCAGCATACCTCCAGCTCCATGCCTGGAACCTGAACACCATGAATTGGCGCGTCTGACCAACGCTGACTGTAGAGGTGTTAGCGCACGCCCGTGCTCCTTCCACCATTAAAACCTATCAGTTGAAGTGGAAGCGTTTCTGTGTCTGGTGCCACACCGAAGCCTTGGATCCGATGACCGCCAAACCAGAACAGATCCTGCCTTTCTTCCTATCCCTTGCAAAGTCAGGACTTTCCCACTCCACTCTGAAGGTATTTCTGGCAGCTCTCTCCCGCTTCCGTCATGATGGTTCCACCTCACTGTATTCATCTAGAATCATTCAACAGTTTTTCAAAGGCCTCTTCCGTATGTTTCCACCCATCCGTCGTCCTCCGCCTGCTTGGCGCTTAAACCTGGTTTTGTCTCAGCTCCTCCTACCTCGTTTGAACCCATCCATTCAGCAAGCTTAAAATTCCACACGTGGAAAATTGCCCTATTGCTCGCCTTGACGTCATCTAGGCGTGTCAGTGACATTCAGGCATTCACAATTCAGCCTCCTTTTCTCTAGTTCTCAAAAGAGGCTGTTACTCTACGTACTAATCATAAATTTATTCCGAAAGTCCCCAGTGATTTTCATCTCAATGAACCAGTCATTTTAAAAACTTTCTTTCCTGATCCACAAACTCCTGCGGAACGTTCATTACATTCCCTGGATTTGAAACGTTGTCTCAAGTTTTACATTCAGCGCACTGCATCCTTCAGGAAATCTGATCAACTGTTAGTGGCCTATGGCCTGATCTGCAAAGGACAACCTGTTACCAAACAAACTATTACTAGGTGGATTTCTTCTGCCATTACCTTTTGTCATCAACGGGCTGGCAAGTTTCTTCCAGCTCCAGTACGTGCTCATTCAACTAGAACTGTGTCAGCTTCTACTGCCCTCTTTGCGGGGGTACCTCTGCGACACATTTGCAGAGCTGCTACGTGGTCGAGTAGCCATACTTTTACGAAGCACTACTGTCTTCAGTCAACAGACGCCGCAGATGCAGCAGTAGGACAAGCGGTGCTGCGGAATCTTTTCCATTAAAGGTGAGCCTCTGTTGCTACCCGCCTCCAATCATTAAGGTTTTTTTCTTTAATATGTTATGTTTCTTATATACTTGAACTTACTGTTACCTTTATGACTTGTATGATGATTACTGCTTTCTACTCTTATTAAAGCATGTGAATGTATGAAAGACACCCCTAATACTGGAGAAGAACATAAGTTACTTACCTGTAAACTGTGGTTCTCCAGTATTGGTGTCTTTCATAGATTCACATGTGACCCTCCCATCCTCCCCTCAGAGGCTCTCTTCTCCTCAGGCACTTTTAGTTACTCTGTGCTACGAAAATCTGAGGTGTTGGGCTTCTGAGGAGAAGGTTCTAGAGGGAGCTACAGCCTGATTGGCTGGAATTTGGACAAAAACATAATGACACTGATATGTTACTAAGTTGAGTTTCTCCCTTTGGCTTTCTATGGGCCTATTCTGTTCTATGGTACTTTTGAGTTTTCTGGATATTTTACTGTATTTTATATATGTATATGTATTTATATAATTATGATAATTTTACTTATATATGCATATATTACTGCTATTTTATGTACCGTGGGACTCCCACTTCGACGACTGGGAATATTCAAGCATGTGAATCTATGAAAGACACCATTACAGTAGAACCACAGTTTACAGGTAAGTAACTTATGTTCTTCTATCCCTCCTTCCTATAATTGCACATTTTGTATCGCATAAGCTTACTACGTCTATTGTTACAAGATATATATGCTTACATAATGATTTCTATGTGAAAATTTTGTAATATGCTGTGATCAAAATGTGCATGGTTATTTTTTACTGCTAGCTGCTAGATACAAAGCATGGGAATCTATGAAAGTTCCAATACTGGGGCAAGAAAACAAGTTACTTACCTGTAACTTTGGTTCCCCAGTATTGGTAACTTTCATAGATTCCCATGCCTCCTCCCGTGGGAAAGCTTAGCCTTCAGCAAAAGTGGTTACTGTTACACAACGGCTGCGAGATTCTGAGGCTCTGAGGCTCTGTCCTGATGGTCCTATGGGGTGAGGCTGATCTGATTGGTTGTTGCAAACTTTGGTCTCTTTTACACAGAGGTAGATAGGCTACAAAATGAGATGAGGCCTAGGCCTTACTTTCTTTTTTGTACATACTGTTATGGTATTTATTGATTACCTAGGCTCCCAGGCTGATGACGGGGAATGATATAAAGCATGGGAATCTATGAAAGTTACCAATACTGGGGAACCAAAGTTACAGGTAATTAACTTGTTTTCATCCTAGGCAAGGTGCTAGGTCTCCTCCCCCAGGATGGGCAGGTGAAAGCTTCAAAGGCATGCCAAGTCTGTAAACTTTTCCAGACCATTTGCTGTACTCGGCAACTGGCCCCCACCAGTTCTAACCCTCACTCTGGCGGGAAACCCTACGTCAGGAAGGGGGGTGTGCCAGCCTGTGCCAACCCCACCCCTCAGGTGGGAGAGGAGAGTTGAAGCACAACCCCGGGCTCCGGCCATCTTGAAGATGGGGAGCCCTGCCAAATCACAGCTAGGCTACTGCCCCCCTCCCACAGGAGAGGAGCAGGTTAGGGGGTGTACCTGCCCTTGCCCTACCTGTAACACCCCTAAATGTAGTATTTAGGGGCACCCTGAACCTTCCTTCCTAAGATCCCAAAAAGAAGAAAAAAGATCAAGAAGAAGACCACCCTGACGTGGCCCCAGCCCCACCGGCCTGTCGATCCTGGAACCTGCTCCTGCCTATTCCCGGCGACTCCTGCGGACAGCAACCTTGGGACACCCGGAGGACCTGCCTGCCTTGACCCTCTTAAACACTGGGACTCCCATAAGCAGAGGCTCTGCTTCAACAACCCTACTCCTGGTGCCAGCCAGGAAGCACAAGACCAACCCACTCAGGATAGTGCCACCTAGCCCTGGAGCGGGATAGCGCCACCTAGCCCTGGAGCGGGATAGCGCCACCTAGCCCTGGAGCGGGATAGCGCCACCTAGCCCTGGAGCGGGATAGCGCCACCTAGCCCTGGAGCGGGATAGCGCCACCTAGCCCTGGAGCGGGATAGCGCCACCTAGCCCTGGAGCGGGATAGCGCCACCTAGCCCTGGAGCGAGATAGCGCCACCTAGCCCTGGAGCGGGATAGCGCCACCTAGCCCTGGAGCGGGATAGCGCCACCTAGCCCTGGAGCGGGATAGCGCCACCTAGCCCTGGAGCGGGATAGCGCCACCTAGCCCTAGAGCGGGATAGCGCCACCTAGAGCGGGATAGCTCCACCTAGCCCTGGAGCGCCACCAAGCTCTGGAGCTTCCACAGCGCTGGATGAATTGGAGTCCAGTCTCTTGCCTGGGAGAGGTTCATGGGAGGAATCAGTGGGTCCCAAGAGATAGAGCATTAAAATAAGTAAGCGAGGAGAGAACTGTTCAGGTATCCTGCACATGGGCAGAGACTACATTTCTATGGATTATTTGGACACCTGTCATGGAGGCGTCTCTCTCCTCCTTTGTACCTTCGATTCAAAGTGACTTTCAGGGTGATGAGTGAAGAGGGTGATGTATACAAAGCATTGCTGGCCCAATAGGCGTCTGAACACGAACCAAGGATGCCAGCAACCGCTGAGGCTTTCTGGAAGATTCTGCACTTTAAACTCTGTACATTTACTCATATGACTGATACCAGGGCTGATTTCGAGCTTCGACAGAGCGGTCCATTAACGAACAGGATACTACTTCCGCCTCTAGACTTGAATGGGGAGTCTATCTGGGCGTGCAGGGGTGCATAGCTTCATACAGAATATAAGCTTGAAAGTAGAAGTGTAATCCTTGGTGTAATTTTTAGTCAAATGATCCTTTTAGTGACTGATTTAGTTTAATATGCTTTGTTAATGAATGTGTTTTGCAAGAAATAATTATCAGAAACAGAAATGTATGCAATTAAAACGTCTTCCAAGATCCAGTAATTTCATTGAGATATTCTTTTTTTGAATAAGAAAATCTCGACTATGGTGACTTAAGGGTTCAGGTAACTTTACTCCTTTTAGAATGGGACTTCAAGGAGTGTCTTGGGTAGATGAGTGTTTTCATGAACTCCAAGCACGCCCGCTCTTGGGTTCAGGGACTAATCCGTGGACCTGGCTGATACCATGGCCTCCATGCTCCTGTGTAACTGCACTTAGATGTTTTGTCAAGTGTAGACTTGCATATTTAGTATGAACCAAAATGGATCACATTAACAAGTAACGTCAATACTATCCGTTCTGTTTAGGAGTGAATATTGGTGGAGTTGGTTCTTACATCTATGACACGCCACCCTCAACTCCACAAAGCCCATCATCTTTGAGCCCCGTCTTTGCACCATGTTCGTTCTCAAGATCTGAAAATACTTCATTAAAGCAAGCTTCTAAAGGTGAGAACGATATGCAATGTGAGAAAATATGTGCCATCATGGATAACGTGTTGTAAAGTTCTGTATGTACATAGTATTTCTATAGTGCAAGCGTAGCCCAAAGGCAGCGGAGAGTTGTACATGAGTTACTGTTGGACACAAGCGATCTTCTTCTAAATTTCCGTGGGACAGGGAAGTATAGTTCTCCAGTAATTAACTTTTTAAATATTCATTTCGAATAGGTAATACTGACCATATCTGAAAGAGACTGTTAGTTATAGATTCCTTACCTTAGAATTTCCCCCAGGCGTCAGACTGGATCCGGAGAATTTTTCTCCAAGCAGTATCCCTGCATGTCGGTAGGTGGCGTCTGTCGACTCCATGGTCCCCGGGATTATGTTGCATTGTCTACTTAGATGCCGCCCCTGCGTGCTGACATCAGTTCTTTTTTTCCACGCCAGCAGAGCGCAGATCTGAAGAGATCTTACCCCTTGTTAGACCTGGCACCATTGGCGTGGGTCTCACTTCCATTTTTGCTGTTGCCTCATGTATTTTTGCTGGTGTTAGATGCTTTGGGCACTGTGCTAGTGCCACAGTGCAAGTGCTCCCTATTGTAAATTGATGTATGAATCAGTGGTTCCATGTTTGGCTATTTGGTTTACTTGTCAGACCCTAGTCTAGTGCACGGAGTGTGCCCAGGGCGTGTAAATCCAAATGCTGCTGGTGGGCTTGCAGCACTGGTTGTGCCACCCACAGAAGCAGCCTTGTAAAATGTGTTTAAGGTCTGCCATTGCAGAGCCTGTGTGCAGTATGGTACTGTCATGCTGACCGGACACGTTGACCCACTTACCAGTCCCTAAACCTTCCCTTTTCTTCATATCAGTCACCCCTATGGTAGGCCCAAGGGCAGTGTGCATTGTAAGCATAAGGTAGGACAAGCCCTGATGTGTGTGGCATGTCCTAATAGTAAATTACAGCCGTTTTAGTGTTTCACTATTGCAAGTCTACCTGTTCTCCATAAGCCAGAATGGGCTGTTAGAATTGTTACATTTTATAATCCTAACGGGTTCAGAGAACGTGGTAGAAATTTGAGTTTAGTATGCCTGAACTCAGAATAATAAAATACATCTTTTAGTGAAGTTTGTTTTAATATTCTGTGTTTGCAAATACCACTTTTAGAAAGTAGGTATTTGATTGTCTAACCATTCAAACCTGCCTCTGCTAGGTTGTGTATTCTTAGGTCTGGTTTTGTGAGTGACAGGGCTGGGGATTTCCAAGAGACAGGCTGAGTCACCCAGTGGTGAATAGAGAGATCTGCATCTAGATGGGAGGGAGGAGTGCACCTGAACTCTGAATAGGGCTGTGCCTGCCTTCCACAATGCTGGCTCCACCCCCAGGGGAGAGGCTGATGTCTCTGCCCTGCACACTGAAAGAAGAGAAGGAGTCCTGTAAACAAAGTGCTCCAGGACTGTACTTGCCTTCCACAATGCTGGCTCCACCTCCTGTGGGGCGTCTGATGTACCTGCCCTGCGAAAGGAAAGGAGAAGTCTGGTAAACAGTGTCGAACCCTGCCAACTGACTCATTTTTTACAGCATGGCCATGTCAACACTTGTACATAGTTGCTTATCTTATCCCAGGTCCTACACATCCGACTTCAGTCTTTCCCAGTCTTCTGGCGATGAACCAACAGCAGAGCCTACACGCGGAGCCCAGGCTGCTCCACTTATCAACAAGGCTCCTGAGTACAGTGAGTTCCTACGTTTGACCATTTCCAGGGAATGTAGAGAAATCTTAGCCATGGCCAGGTCGGACAGTACTAACAAAACTTACCGCCTCAAGTAGGAACGTTTCTGCATCTGGTGCCATCAAGCAGGAATACATCTGCTTTCCTCCTCTCCAGAGCAAGTCTTACCATACCTTTAACATCTGGTGCAATCAGGTTTGGGGCATAGATCAATCAAGGTTCACTTAGCAGCCATTTCCCGTTATAGTAGATCACTGCCCTCTCTGCCATTATGGTCTTCTAGAATAATCCGAGTTCCTTAAAGAACATTTTCGTGTTTTTCCTCCTATAAGGCCTCCGCCTCCATTGTGACAGTTGAAAACTGTTCTTTTGTATTTGACACCTCCCTTCGAACCAATTCAAAAAGCGGAGATCAAGTTCGTGTCATGGAAGTTGGCTTTACTTCTTGCCTTAACCTCACTCAGAAGGGTCAGCGAAATTCAGGCTTTTGTTATACAGGAACAGTTTTTGCAATTGAAAGCTGACAGTTCTCTGCACGAATCCAAAATTCATTTCCGAGGTTTTATCTGATTTCCATCTTAATGAGACTGTGGTGCTAAATACCTTCTTCTCAAATCTCTTGACAGCTGCAGATGGGGCTCTTCACTTGCTAGATGTCAGGTGTTGCCTTAAACTTTATCTGCAAAAGATGCAAGCTTTTCACAAGACTTCTCAACTGTTTGTCGCATACTGTGCTCTAAGGAAAGGTTTCCTGCTCTACAAAGTATTTCTAGGTCGATTTCAAGTGCCATACAATACTGCTATCACAAAGCAGGCAGCCCGTTGTATTAAAGAGTTTGAGCCAATTCCATGTAGGCTGTAGCTGCGTCTACAGCTTTATTTGCGGGAGTGTCACTTCTGGAAATTTGTTGTGCAGCAACGTGGAAGAATAGACACATTTACAAGACACTGCTGCTTGAATTCAGCAGTTCTAAACTACACTGCAGTGGGCCAAGCAGTACTCTCACATCTTTTTCATTAAGGTGAGCCACCCATGTCTACCCTCCTTCCACCATTGCTGTATGACCTTTCCATAGTGAGATGCTTTTTTTCTGTTTAATGCTTAAAGGAATCCATTTATTAATTATTGTTCCTATTATTACTGTTTCATACTTGCTATGTATGGATTGCGTGTTTTATTGATAAACATAGGTATATGTATTAAGACGTTCAAAACTAATGAAAATATGCTGCCAAACTGCTGGCTAATCTGATTCAGTAGGAAAAGAAAACAGATGAGAAGCCGGGACAGATAAATATTTTTAGTTCTAATTATTACATTAATTAATCCTTGACACAGCTCGAATATTTCGAGATCTTTCTTTTATTGGATCTCTCAGATATTCAGATTTCATCCAGAATAAAATAATTATCGTGATGCATTAAACATAGAACATACAATTTTGCTACATACAAAGATTCAACAAAGTAGGACAAGACATTACAAACTCACAGTAAAACCAAATCTCATCCTTCTAGAGAACTCCTGTCTTCCACTAATCTATTTGTGGGAGGTTGTGCATAAAATGCCTGTACAATCGCTCTGAATTATATCGTCTCTGGGGTCAGTGTGTTTTTACATGCAAAATCTATAGATCTTAACAAGAGACGGTGTGTACATTAAACAATCCAGGCCTTCCGGAGACTTCAGAGGTAGGCTGTCCACGCGTTTCGGCCTTTAGATTCTAGACTTCTTCAGGACATAATGAAAGAAGAAACACACCAGAATCCCAAACTTGCAACGGGTCTCGCGCAATAATCCAAATCCACAGCTATAGTGAGGTCGTAAAGAATTCCAAAGCCGATCTGATACAAAACAATCATAGTATTGCAGCATGTCCGATATATCTAATTCCACCCTAAGTTGTGGAGAAGCCTTGCAATGCCCGTGGTGTACCGACTCAGCCGTGGTCCAAAACAGTGGATGTGGGTGGGGCTCTGACGTGCACAAAGTGCAAGCCCCTAAGGGTATAAAGCTCCCCTCCTTCTACAGCCATCCCTGATTCACTGGCGGTCTGCGCTCTCGACAAGAGAGTCCGGTAATAATAAATGGGGTGCAACAAGGCACCTCCGGTTTCTTGGGGTCCTACACACTTGTGTGCGTCCAGACTGGAGCTAAAGTATCGTGCATGAGTAAGACATCCCAGCTCTACTATACAATGCCATTGCGTTCCACAGCGCTAGCCCGAAAAAGTTGAACATTAGTGTCCATAGTTAATAATCTGTATCTGTTATTCTCCAGTGATGCTTACATAAAACTTAAAGGAGGGAATATTGTGATCTGTTTCAAACGCCTTACCAGACTATTTGCCTCGGTGCATTAGCAATTCCATTTTCAAGAAAGTGTTCAGATTTCCTTTTGCTGATATACATCAAAATCTTAGGATTTTTTCAGGAATTATTTTCAGCTTAATTACTTTTTTGTTCTTTACCACGACTAATTGTACCTTATTTTGCTTTAATACAGCAACATCATACATGAAAACCTTTTCAGGAGAAACGTCCCTCTGCCCTGGCTGTGGGAAAGCAGTCTTCTTTGGTAGGTAGTGCTTTAACAGTCATAGCAAAATGTTTAGCAAAATGTTTCTACTGAAATATTTTAAGTACTTTTTAATTTCTGGTCCGACCCTGCAGCTGTCTGTTAAACTTGAGGAAACCAATTATGTAAAAATATATACTGGGCTTTTGCCTGAACCCAGAGGACTATTGCTATTGGCTGTTTAGTGTAATATTCTGCATTTACCTAAGTGTTTGCATTGAAGTGTAAGAGCGGCTATGTTACATCTGAAAAATACCTGTGCTACTTTAATTTAGTCATCTCATGCATATGCATTATTTACCCAACCTTATACTCCTTATGGTAATACACCCATTCTTTGAACTTGCAGGCTGGTGACTTATAAGAAATAACTTCTGTTGCCAAACAATGACTGACTCACTGAAAAAAAAAATCTTGGTACTGGCATGTCATGTGGGAAAGCAGTTTTTGTGGATGATCCACGCAGTGACTTGTGTGTACTGCTTTCACCAACAGTATAGACCCAAGGAATGAGATATATGCTTTTTAAATTTTTTTAAATTTTTTTGTTTATTGGACATTTTGTAAAATCAAAAGAAAACCACGTGCCATACAAGACAAATCCATACGTACAGCCTTTAAGCTCCCTTTAAAATGTGTGGACTTGTATCTGCAAAAGGAAGAGGGGAAAAAAGGGAAGAAAGAAAAGGGAGAGGTATAGGAGGGGAGGGGGAGTTTGAGAAAAGGGAGAGGCAAAAAGGGACAGCAACCCTATCAATGGGAAGAACCTAGTACAGCAGCAAACGTTTGCGTATTTGCCAGCTAAGCATTACGTCAGTTATGATTTTAGCAGAGAAAATTGACATTAGGTGTAACAGCCAATTGGTGGATCAAGTGGATTGCTACACAGAAGTGAGGGCAATAATACCAGTAGGTTGCATCATGACAGCGTGGTCATCAGGTGCAACATGAGCAAGCTCCTAGTGGAACCCTATGATTCGCTTGTATCAACATCTAATGAATTTTGAGATCTAATCCAGTCTTGAAAGGGACCCCAAATATCCTGGGGTCTATAGTCAACCGGCATCAGCTCCCAGAATGTATTAAGATATTCTTGGCAGTATGTCACATCAGTAACTCAAGATTTGGTCTTTGGAACGCCTGCCCTTCCCCAGGTCATGGCCTACTCGTCTCTTCGCCAGCAACAGTAATATCGCAAGCAGGCGTCTAGACTCAGCAGTGGTGTCTTTCGTGTACTCCAAAATACCCAGGAGTGGTGATGGCTCCATCCTCGACTCTAATATCCCGTTAATTGAGGCAAAACATTTTACCCAGTATTGTGCTATCTTAGGAAAATGCCAAGCCATGTGGAGAAAGGAGGCCTGGGGTGAGCCACATCTTCAGCACCTATCATCTTCGCTTAGCCCCATCCAAAAAAGCTGTGCTGGCGTTCGGTAATACCTATGTAAGAATTTGAAGTGAATTAATCGAAGTTTGTAGTTCGGAGACAGCATCTCCAGCTGACTACAGCAGAACTTCCACTGTTCCTCAGTAAAGGGCGTGGGTTACTCTTCGTTCCACCCTCCAAAAGACTTGGGACAAATGATTGGGAAGGGGAGTTGCATAGTTATATAATATTGTAATTGGCTAACTCTGGGGTTTATATTTTCTCCAGTATTAGGGGTGTCTTTCATAGATTCACATGCTTGAATATTCACCGTCGTCAAAGTGGGAGTCCCACGGTACATCAAATAGCAGTAATATATGCATATATAAGTAAAATTATCATAATTATATAAATACATATACATATATATAACATACAGTAAAATATCCAGAAAACTCAAAAGTACCATAGAACAGAATAGGCCCATAGAAAGCCAAAGGGAGAAACTCAACTTAGTAACATATCAATGTCATTATGTTTTGGTCCAAATTCCAGCCAATCAGGCTGTAGCTCCCTCTAGAACCTTCTCCTCAGAAGCCCAAGACCTAAGATTTTCCACCGCACATCGTGTGAAGGGAGTCTGCCTGAGCTCTGCTCAGTTTTTCAACTTATTTAGCTGTATTTTCATCTCTCAATGTCTTCTTCAAGGAAATCTTTGTTCAGATCTTGTCCATCCTGTGGAAAACTGCGTCTCTTTCATGAAGATCCACACAGTAAATGTATTTACTGTCTCTACCCAGACCATGAAGTGAAGACCTGTAAGTACTGTCGTACTTTTCCACCTAAAACTTTAAGGGACAGAGAGGCCCGTCTCCTTCTGTGGCTTCAGAAGTTGAAGACTACGGACGCTGTGGTCTCGGAGGATGAGAGTGTCTCTTCTTTTCACTCAAAGACCTCTCAAAAACGTGGGTCGGAGACTGAATTACCTTCTCCTTTTCTGAAGAAAAAGAGACTTGTTGATGTTTCTAAGGTTGTCTCCCTACAGGATTTACCTCCACATGCGCCTACGAGACCTGGATTTCTGGTGTCTTTGTCCAAAGCCATGCCTTCATCCTCTAAAATGGGCACTGGCTCGTCGACGACGAAATCCGTGGATGCTGTCTCCACGTCGACGACGACATGCTCTGTCCTCGAACTACGTCGACGACGTCCACCTCGTCGACGACATCACATGAGGTGAGGCCCATTACCTCTGTTTTGAAGATCTCGTCGACGGCTGCTAAATCCACCTCGTCGACTAAGAAACATCAGTCGACGCGCCTTTCGTCGGCGCACTACTCGTCGTCGACCAAGACTACAACATCGTCGACGGGTCGTTGCCCGTCGACGGGACCTGCTTCGTCGACGGCTGCCACTTTGTTGACGGTCCACCCTTGGTCGACGGGACCATCTTCGTCGACTAGCAAGTCCATTGCCTCGACGACTGCGACGGCGAAGAAATCTTCGTCGACGAAGCCTAAGTCACATCCGTCGACGGAATCCTTGCCTGTGGACACAGTGCAGATGCCTCTACCGGCTGTTGACTCTTCCATCGCCACGTCGATGGACTCGTTGACGCTGCACCATTCTTTAGCCACAGCTACCACCTTCACAGTGGTTACTGCTTCTACGCTCAGACGTGTACCTCTAATTCAACTGAGTCCAATTAAGAGTGGTTCTGCTCTTCCTGACAAATTGTTTCAGTCAGCGGAGGAGGACTCCAATGATGATTCAGAGCACGATAATGCCTTCGGTCAAGCGACTAGTCCATCCGAGCTGCACATCAAGTGCCAGGATTATGATGAGGAGGAGGAAGAGTACGTCGAAGATGGGACAGAACTTTTTCCAGTAGATAGGTCCGAAGCACTTATGTCAGACCAAACGACACAGATACCACTGTCTTTGGTAAGGAATCTGCAACAATTGCTGGATGATTATAACCGCAGATTTCCTCCATCTTTGCCTGTTTCTCAAGTCCCGCAACCTCCTCCGCATACACAAGCCTCTGCACCAGTTCCGTCACAGTCACCGGTGCATGCTCTGCCTGATATGGACAATGACGATCCTAACCCTCAAAATACGGATCCAAATGATGATGATGACCATGCCCTTCAAGAGTGGGATGATTACAGGGCTCACACGCCTTCCACTCCACCAACGTCGCCATTGGCTTCGCCTCCTGTGGACATTGCCAGCTTCCACAATTTGATGGTCCGCGCTGCTAAGAGGTTTCATCTCACTTTGGACGTCCAACAGACTGACCGTAGAGAAAACAATTTTAAAGACCTACCTCAAAGGCAAGCTCACACTATCCCTATAATTGACCACATTTGGGATGAAGGTCTCAAATTAATGGAGCGACCGAATTAGATTCCAGCTGTCCTGCCAAGACTCGATAAATATAAAGCACCAGCAGATTCTCCAACATGTTTGGTGTCTCAACCTAAAGCGGACTCCGTCATTACTCAGGCGGCTCAAAAGAGGTCTCGCAATCCTTCCACGCCTCTTACTTCTCCTCCAGATCATAAAGGCCGAAAGCTGGATTCCATAGGGAAAAAATTTACTACCATGGCAGCCACCACTGTAAGGGCAGCTAATTCCTTGGCTATTCTTGGAGGGTATGACCGCCACATGTGGTCCAAGATTGCAGCATTGCTTCCACAACTTGCAAATGCTATTCGCGCAGAGGCACAAACCATCATTCAGGAGGGTGAAAAAAATCTCCTCAGAGATCATTGACTGCGCCATTGATATCTCCTCTACGAGGTTTAGACAGTTGGCGGGAGCTGCTGTGTTAAGGCGTCAAGGCTGGTTAAAATCTACAGCATTTCGCCCTGAAGTCCAAGCTAAAGTCCTCGATCTACCTTACGATGGGGAATCGCTTTTCAGAAAGCATGTCGACGAGGTCCTCGAATCAATCAAAAAAGACACGGATACTGCCAAGGCGTTGGGGTCTCTCCAATATAAGAAACGCCCTTTTCGAGGAGCACGTGGTAGAGGCGGCAACTATTCCACTTTTCGTGGATCAAACCAATATCGCTCCTACAATGACAACCGGCAAAGACAAACTTACCAGTCCCAGAGTCGTCAGACCTCCTCCAGACCATACCAAAGAAAAACTACCTCTAGAGGTGGTTCAAATGCAAAGAAACAGTGACGGTCCCAGCGTTATTTTTCAACCGACTGTAAAAATTATAGGTCGAATCTAAAATTACATCTTGAATTGGTCCAACATTACTTCCGATCAGTGGGTCCTAGATCTGATTTCAAAGGGACACACCTTGGAATTCACAAAATTTCCTCCACCTCGCCCTCCTACTGGCCCGCCTCCTCCCCATTTCAAAGACCTTTTGACTCAAGTCAAATTAATGATCAGGAAGGGTGCTATCTAGGTAGTACCACAAGGCCAGCAGGGCAAAGGATTTTACTCCCGCTTTTTTTTCTAGTCAAGAAAAAATCGGGGGAATGGCGCCCAATTTTGGATCTACGAGCTTTAAACAAATTCATCACATCCAAAACTTTTCAAATGTTGACACTGCTCCAGACACATTACCTCAATCTCGGAGAGTTCTTCTCCACGATCGACCTCCAGGACACATATTTTCATGTCCCGATCCACCCCAGGCACAGAAAATATCTTCGTTTTACAGTCGGACACCTACACTTCCAATTCAGAGTCCTGCCGTTCGGCCTCCGTTCAGCACCGAGGGTCTTTACCAAGATCATGGCCCCGGTAGCTGCTTTTCTGCGCCTACAAGGTATCCAGTTTTATCCATACCTGGAGGATTGTCTCATAAAGGCTCCGAACCTCTAACTGGCAATCCAGCATACTCAGTCTTGCATCTCCCTGTTTCGGGACTTGGGCCTTTCCATCAATTGCCAGAAGTCACACTTTCGCCCGTCTCAGCGGCGAGATTTTCTAGGAGCCTCACTCGATTCTCAGCTGGCAATGGTTTTTGTCTCCCAGGAAAGACGAGACCGCATGCTCCAGATGGTACGATCCCTTCAGTGAAAACTGTACGTTTCAGTCCGGATGTTGAAATCATTCCTCGGCATGGCTTCCTCTGCCATACAGTTGATTCCCCACTGCAGGCTACATATGAGGGTCGTCCAAGAGGAGTTAGACAAGCAGTGGAAACAGATTTCAGGATCATTCAACGACAGGATCCTTCTCACGTCCCGCATTCAGGAGGCTCTGGAGTGGTGGGCTCACCCTCCGAACATTTCCACAGGTCGGTCTTTTCAAGACGCTGCTCCGACTCTGACACTTACAACCGATGCGTCCCTGGAGGGCTGGGGAGCGCATCTCGAAGGACTGTCAGTACAAGGGAAGTGGACTGCGATCCAACGCACTTGGCATATAAACCGCCTAGAGCTTCTGGCGATCTTCCTTGCCCTGAAGTCTTTTCAACGGATTGTTCAAGGCCAATCTCTGCTGGTGAGGACAAACAACACCACCAGCATGCATTACCTGAACAAGCAGAGCAGCACAAGGTCCCTTTCGCTTTCCCAACAAGCACAGGAGATATGGAAATGGGCGATTCGTCATCAAATTCATCTCACAGCCATCCATGTGCCGGGTGTTTCCAATGTTCTGGCGGATTCGCTCCGCAGGTCTCTCTCGGACAACCACGAGTGGGAACTCAATCAACCAACTCTCGAGTTCATTTTCCGCCAGTGGGGCCAGCCGCAGATGGATCTCTTTGCGACTATCACCAACAGAAAATGCCAACGCTTTGCAAGTCTTCGTTCCCACAGAGAGTCGAGCGGAAATGCATTTTCGATCAGCTGGTTGAACGCATTCAGCTACGCCTTCCCTCCGCTTCCTCTAATTCCGCGCTTATTGCACAGGCTGAGGCTTCAACCCTGCCATATCATCCTGATCGCACCCAAGTGGCCGCAGCGCCCATGGTTCTCGGACCTGCTCTTGTTCTCCCAGAACGAGCCAATTCCGCTTCATCCTCTGCCTCACCTCCTCACGATGCTGCAGAGCCAGATTTGCCATCCGCATCCAGCATACCTCCAACTCCATGCCTGGAACCTGAACACCATGAATTTGCGCGTCTGACCATCGATGCTGACTGTAGAGAGGTGTTAGCGCACGCCCGTGCTCCTTCCACCATTAAAACCTATCAGTTGAAGTGGAAGCGTTTTTGTGTCTGGTGCCACACCAAAGCCTTGGATCCGATGACCGCCAAACCAGAATAATCCTGCCTTTCTTCCTATCCCTTGCAAAGTCAGGACTTTCCCACTCCACTCTGAAGGTATTTCTGGAAGCTTTCTCTCGCTTCCGTCATGATGATTCTACCTCACTGTATTCATCTAGAATCATTCAACAGTTTTTCAAAGGCCTCTTCCGTATTTTTCCACTCATCCGTCCTCCTCTGCCTGCTTGGTGCTTAAACCTGGTTTTGTCTCAGCTCCTCCTACCTCGTTTGAACCCATCCATTCAGCAAGCTTAAAATTCCTCACGTTGAAAATTGCCCTATTGCTTGCCTTGATGTCATCTAGACGTGTCCGTGACATTCAGGCATTCACAATTCAGCCTCCTTTTCTCCAGTTCTCAAAAGAGGCTGTTACTCTACGTACTAATCTTAAATTTATTCCGTAAGTCCCCAGTGATTTTCATCTCAATGAACCAGTCATTTTAAAAACTTTCTTTCCTGATCCACAAACTCCTGCGGAACGTTCATTACATTCCCTGGATTTGAAACTTTGTCTCAAGTTTTACATTCAGCGCACTGCATCCTTCAGGAAATCTGATCAACTGTGTGAGAAGGTGGCCTGATATGCAGTGCTCACTATTCTAGTGAACACTATGTATCAGTCCAGCAACCCTTATTGATGATTGGTTGTAAGTCAACCTTATAGACCAGCTATCCTAGTAGCGTGGATACGAGCAGTCTTAGGCTAAAGACTCGAGAGGGCGTGTTAAGCCAGCTGTTATACCACACATATACCCCTTGAACACCAAGTGAAAGGACACCACACAAATGTTATGAAAATAAACAATATATTTATTAAGAATCACAACAGCCCTGTATTCTTTATGAGGACAGGGTACTAAGCACAAAACAAAACTCTTACGAAAATACTTAAGTTAGCACAGTATATACAAATGCCCGAGGGGCACGGAAAACCATATACTCTGAAAGTGGAATGCGAAATTACTAGCAGGTAAGTACAGTACTAATAGGCTTTAAAATCGCTAGATCTTGACTATAGAATCTTCAGATTACTTCTAGGAGACCCAGGGGACTCGGGTGCAGAGTGTGCACTCTCACGCGGGATGCGGGACAAAGTCTATGGTAGCTAGATTTCAGGGTTAGTGTTCTCGGGCGAACCCGACCTGGTAGGAGGAAAACGAAAGTGGATTCTGACCCTTGGATAGTGAGGCTATGCTGGGGCACCGAAATGCCGAAGTTACCTAGCCCAGTGGCTGCAGCTGCATATGTCTCAAAAGACGTCGGGAATCCTCGTAGACGGACCAGGAGCCTGGAAGAAAGATGCTGGCAGGCGACCAGTGAAGAGAGTTCGAAGTGATCCAAGCCTGGATCTTGAAAATGGACGATACCTGAAAGCAGAGGGGACCAAGTTCGAGACTACTAGCCAGTAGTCAGGTGGCACCAGGAGGGCACCGGATGGTAGTCACCTCGACTAGGTGAGTGGGTGACGCTGTGCTCTGCAGATCTCACGGACCAGGAGGCGTTGTCGGCGACCAGGATGGAGGAGCGAGCTGTCCCACGATGGATGAAGCTGTCGGCGTCGCTGGACCCAGGATTGGGCAACAAAGCCTTGGCAAATTCAAGCCCATGCGGTGGACTCAAAATGGCGTCTGGAGTGGACCAGGAGGGTCCGGGGTGCTTCTCTGTTGCAAGGAAGCAAGGGCCAGTCTGGAGCAACCAGACCAGTAGCAGTGATGTCGTCGGGCGTCGTGAAGAAGGCCACAAGCCAGCCGGCTAGTAGCCACACAGCGCGGTGAGCAGGCAAAAGCAGAAGGGCCCCACGCAGATCGTGGAGATGCTGGAGGGCTGATCTTCGGTGCTGGAGCTGCTCAGGGTCGGGGCTTCTCGGACCCCAAAGCACTCACCAGTGGAGCACACGGTGGGCTTGTTGCAAAGAAGTCGTGCAGTCTTGGCGATCGTCGGTCCCTCGAGGTCTCGTCGCACTCACAGTTCTCAGCTTGGCTGTAGAGGTGAGTAGAGGTCAGAGGTGCCAGGGAAGCCGGGTCTCGTCGAGCTGGGCAGTCGGATTCCGGAGGAAGGACTTGCAGCAGACCGCAGTGTTCTTAGGATGGTGCCTGCGGATGCAGGGTGACTACTCCTTAGCCACAAGGGAGAATCTTGAAGAAGAAATCTTGATGTCCTTTCGCAGAAAGTCGTGTCTTGATTCCAAAGATGATCTAATTTGAACAGGGGGCCCGCTCCTAACTTTATACTAAGAAAAGGGGCTGACCCGGTGACTAGGTCCTGCCTATGTGTGGGACTAGGAGGGGGGTGGTTACACCCCTCTCCCATGCCGGACTTACCCCAGGCCAGGGGCTGGTGTGCCCCTGGAACTGGTTCTGACCGGCCTATGCGTAGTGAGCACCGGGGTGCCACTCAGCAGTCACCTTCCTGTAAAGCCCTGCCTACCCAGGATACACAAAATCCTGTCTGGGATGGTGCTAGCACCGCCCCGGACAGGAAACTCTTTGTCCAAGCTCTCCTCGCTGGAAGGACTCCCAGCAGCAGGAGGTCAGACTCGTGTCTGTGGTGGCAGCGTCCATTTTGTGGAGCTGAGGCTTTGCTTAACTTTAACCGGGGTTCACAGTTACATACATGTCGTGTCCCTCTAGAAGGGTGGAATGCTAACCCCGTCGCCAGAATTGGCGAGGGGTTAGTATTCCAATTCGTATGACACCTTACTCGACATGTTTTGATAAAGCAATACCAAAGATAGCATTTAAACGCGAGGATTATAATGCACTTAAGAGTATATGGTATGCGATATCATGGAACAGCTATTAGGACTTGGTTCCGCAAGCTGCAGACAGGCTCAGCTCATGCCAGAGCACCATCTCACACGATTCCAAGCACTCTGCCTTCAGGATTGTTAAGGCCTGCCATAGGAGTGACTGATAGGAATCTGTGTGTCCATTTTAGGGTTAGATATAGGTATACTATATCTACAGCAAAGGGTGATTACACGACTTTGCCCCAGCTGTCATGCAGCCAGTTGTGTCAAATTTAGGAGGCCAGCCAGGGGTGGCATAATACATGCTTCAGCCCCTGGTAGGCCCTGGGTACACCTGTGCCCTGAGTTACAGGGTCTGATAAGGGGGCCCAGTACCAATTGGTAAATGCACCTAGGGTACATGTGTAATTTAGAGAGAGAACAGCCAGGCTGTGGGTCTGATTGGCAGGCCCACAGCCAGAGAAAGTCGTAAACCAGTGAAACAAAAGCAAAAAATCTGGGTGATCATAGGATTGCAGACCCTACTCTCCTACAAACTGTTCGTGGCCTATGGCCCGATCTGCAAAGGACAACCTGTTACCAAACAAACTATTACTAGGTGGATTTCTTCTGCCATTACCTTTTGTCATCAACGGGCTGGCAAGCCTCTTCCAGCTCCAGTACGTGCTCATTCAACTAGATCTGTGTCAGCTTCTACTGCCCTCTTTGCGGGGGTACCTCTGCGACACATTTGCAGAGCTGCTACGTGGTCGAGCAGCCATACTTTTACGAAGCACTACTGTCTGCAGTCAACAGACGCCGCAGATGCAGCAGTAGGACAAGCGGTGCTGCGGAATCTTTTCTATTAAAGGTGAGCCTCTGTTGCTACCCGCCTCCAGTCATAAAGGTTTTTTCTCTTTAATATGTTATGTTTCTTATATACTTGAACTTACTGTTACCTTTATGACTTTTATGATGATTACTGCTTTCTACTATTCAAGCATGTGAATGTATGAAAGACACCCCTAATACTGGAGAAGAACATAAGTTACTTACCTGTAAACTGTGGTTCTCCAGTATTGGTGTCTTTCATAGATTCACATGTGACCCTCCCATCCTCCCCTCAGAGGCTCTCTTCTCCTCAGGCTACGAAAATCTGAGGTGTTGGGCTTCTGAGGAGAAGGTTCTAGAGGGAGCTACAGCCTGATTAGCTGGAATTTGGACCAAAACATAATGACACATATGTTACTAAGTTGAGTTTCTCCCTTTGGCTTTTTATGGGCCTATTCTGTTCTATGGTACTTTTGAGTTTTCTGGATATTTTACCGTATTTTATATATGTATATGTATTTATATAATTATGATAATTTTACTTATATATGCATATATTACTGCTATTTTATGTACCGTGGGACTCCCACTTCGACGACGGGGAATATTGAAGCATGTGACTCTATGAAAGACACCAATACTGGAGAACCACAATTTACAGGTAAGTAACTTATGTTCTTAGTATCTGTTCTAGGGCTGTTAAAGTTGGTCAAGGGGCAGGGAAGGAGCTATAAAATTTGTGATAGCTGGCCCTGATCCGATAATATAGGAATAGGTCAGTGAAGTGCACTGTGTTGTCTCCCACCGCCTCCGGAGGGGAGATAAATGTATCCCCTAGATAAAGATCAGCAAAGGTCCTCCAGCCTAGCCTGTCAGCGCGCACAATCTCGCCACAGTCGGCCATTGCAGGTATCTGGGGGTTACATGCGAGAGGGGCAGCGGGTGCATAGAACAGCTCCTGTTTTACCCTCAATCGCAGACCGTCCCAGGCCCACTGGAGCGTCTCAGTAGTATCGATTTAATTTCTGGGTCTTTTAAATTTAGAGAAGACTGCAACATTTGGTGGAGCAGGTGCTGTTCTGTCCAGTTCGATAGCTATATGCTGCTGAAATGGGGTAGGGAATATCCAATGATTTCGGATATGGGCTTGTGCGGAGTAAGCCTATAAGGGAATATCCGGTGCTCCCATCCCCTGTGACTCAAAGGTAGAGTAAGAAGCTCCCAAGAGATATGCGCTTGTTTCCCAGCCCATACCAGTTGAATCATCACAGATCTCAAGGTTTTAAAAAACGCTTGTGTAAGGGGTATTGGGAGGTTGACAAAAATATATAAAAATTTTGGCAGCACGATCATCTTTGCAATGGCTATTCTTCCCGCTAAGGATAGAGGCAGCTGTGACCAGGTTTTAATTTTCCCCTCTAAGCAGCTGACCCTGCGCCCAAGATTCATCTCCCAAAGCTGCTGCATGTCATGACTTAACCAGATCCCCAAGAATTTTACTGGACAGTCAGCCCATTTGAGTGGATATTCCATTGTAAATGGGGTGGTTCAGTCCGTCATAGGGAACCTCGTGTATTTGGACCAGTTAATCTGAATCGCGCACAGACCGCCAAATCTGGTTCTTTCGCGAAGTATGGTAGGAAGTGTTTTCTACCTGATTGCTAATATAGAGCGTGATGTCATCCGCATATAGTGAGATTAACCGGTCTCCTGTGTAAAACCCCACTCCGCTATTAGCATGATGTTATCGTATCCGGGCAGCCAAGGGTTCCATGGCTGTAACAAAGAGGAGTGGGGATCGAGGACACTCTTGCCTCGTGCCCCTAATGATAGAAAAACTCCAATGGCAGACCGTTGACATGCAGCCTGGCAGTGGAGCTGGCAAATAGAGCCCTGATCTTAGGTTTAAATGCCGGGCTGAATCCTAGTCTGCTGAAGATGATGAATAAGTAAGGCCATTCTAGGGAATCATAGGCTTTAGTTGCGTCTAGCAACACCGCTGTGGCAGGAGTCTTGGGATTTAAATAATGAAGTCGGGCAAATATGGTTCTCAGGTTGATGCTGTTGATATGCCTCGGATAAAACCAGGCCTGTCCGGCCTTGTTATCAGTGGAAGTAGTGGCTTTAGTCTTTGGGCAACTAGTTTAGCGTAACATTTATTGTCAATATTAATAAGAGATAGCGAATGGTTAGTCATGGCTAGTGATATCTTTGTCAGGCTTTACCAATGTTAAAATTACTGCTTCGCACATCGTGGGTGGGAGACCACTCATTTCGAGAGACTCTTGATATACTTCCAATAATTGTGGGGCTAGTAATGCGGTATAGATTTTATGGAAGGAAGTGATCAGGCCATCTTTGTCATTAGGGAGGCTATTAATGACCTTAATTATATCTACTACCGTGTAAGGTTCATCTAGATATTCTCTATGTTCTCTACTTAGCCATAATAGTTTAAGTGATACTAGATATGTATGCAGCTCCTCTTTCATGTCTGGGATAGTAGAGGAAAATAAAGTAAAATAGAACACTGTTAGGTGACTGAGTTTCTTTTGCGGTCCACTTATTGTGTCACCATTCTCATCCCTTAATTCTGTGATGGCAGAATTTTTTGGAGGTCTGAGCATGACTGCCAGTGGTTTACCAGGACGGTCCCCCTCCCCGTATCTTCTGGCCATACTATATTTCCCCAGGAACTTCACTTGCTCCAGTATTGGAACTTTCATAGATTCCCATGCTTTGTATCATTCCCCGTCGTCGGAATGGGAGCCTCGGTAGTACAAAAACCATAGAAACAAAAGAGAAAAACAGGCCTAGGCCTCATCTCATTTTGTATCCTATCACTCTCTTTGTGTAAAAGAGACCAAACTTTTGCCAGGACCAATCAGAACAGCCTCACCTCCTAGAACCTTCCTGAGAGAACTTAGAGCCTCAGATTTTTCTACCGCACGTTGTGCTAGGGAGTCTCCACTGAGCTCTGCTCAGTTTCTTTCCTACAATCTTTGGATTTTGGATTACTTCTTCAATTTCTTCAACTGCTATCAAGACGACTGTACCGTCGACGATCGTCCCGTCGACGACCAAGACTTCGTCGACGAAGACGACCATACCGTCGACGACTGCTGCTCCGTCGACGAGACCGTTGACGGGCCAAAAGATGCCTTTTCCACTCAAGAGGATGAAAATTACGCCGGAAATGACGTCTCCACGACGAGTGTCGTCGAATCTTCCGAATCTTTATGGAGACGCCTACAGTCCCTCAGACTTGCATGTTAAACTGCAGGACACTGACACTGAAGAATATTTCGAGCATGCAGGAGAGCAGCAGTTGCACTATATCTCACAAGAGCAACGTCTCACTGGTTTAGGACAGGACATGGTGGCCATGCCCGCCACTCTGCTCTCTGATCTTCAGCTGATGTTGCAGGACTATAAGAACAGGTTTCCTTCGGAACCTTCAACGCAGTCTGCGCTACCTCCGCCACAGGGGTTGCCACAAGCGCAGTCTGTTACTGCTCCTCCTCCTTCGCAGGTGGTTCAACTCTTCCCACCTCAGGTTATACCTCTGGTCCGATCTCGAACACCGGATCCAGAACTAGCCAGTCCTGTCCAGCAGGATACCTCTTCGGACGATGAGGCTGTTCAAGTGGAACCCTTGACTGATCCATTGCAGGACCCAGATCTGGATCAGGGTGACAGTGGGCTACAAGACCCAGCCGCCACTGGTCGTGATACGTCTATATCCCCTCCTGTGGACATAGGGGGGTTCCATCACCTAATGGAGACGGCTGCAAAGAGGTTTGAACTGCCGATTACGAGAGAGGAGTCTGAGTGCTTCCTCTATGACTTCAAGGAGCAATACAGGAAGTCTGTCAAATCCAATCCGATAATCGAACATGTGTGGGAAGAAGGCATGAAGATCATGCAGAATCCAGCCACTGTTATTCCGGTGCTTCCCAGACTGGAAAAAAAGTATAAGGCTCCGGAAGGCAGTCCAGCTTGTCTTCTTGGACAGCCGAAGCCTGATTCTGTGATCTCTCAAGCCTCCCAAAGCAAGTCAAAAAATCCAACGACCCCTTTGACTACGCCTCCGGACAAGGAGGGTAGACGTCTGGATAACGTGGGGAAGAGGTTTTCTTCCATGGCCAGCTTGTTGATTAGAGCAGCGAATTCTCTCGCCATTCTAGGCAGATACGACCGCCAGATGTGGTGTGACATGGCACCGTTTGTGGAACAATTACCAGACGCATCAAGAGAGGAGGCCAAGAGCGTGATGATGGAGGGAGAAAAATCCTCCTCCGAAGTTATCGACTGCGCAATGTGTAGGAGAGTAGGGTCTGCAATCCTATGATCACCCAGATTTTTTGCTTTTGTTTCACTGGTTTACGACTTTCTCTGGCTGTGGGCCTGCTAATCAGACCCACAGCCGGGCTGTTCTCTTTCTAAATTACGATATGTACCCTAGGTGCATTTACCAATTGGTACTGGGCCACCTGATCAGACCCTGTAACTCAGGGCATAGGTGTACCCAGGGCCGCCAGGGGCTGCATCATGTATTATGCCACCCCTGGCTGGCCTCCTAAATTTGACACAACTGGCTGCATGACAGCTGGGGCAAAGTCGTGTAATCACCCTTTGCTTTAGGTATAGTAGCTCTATATCTAACCATACAATGGGCACCCGAGTTCCTATCAGTCACTCCTATGGCAGGCCTTGACAATCCTGAAGGCAGAGTGCGTGGGCTCGTGTGAACTAGGTTCTGGCCCGAGCCGAGCCCGGTTGCAGCTTGCGGAATCAAGACCCAATGGCTGTTCCATGATAACGCGTACCACATCGGTAACTTCGGGGTCGCGTTATCAAGGCATGTCGAGTAAGGTGTCATACGAATCGGGATGCTGCCCTCTCACCAATTCTGGCGACGAGGTTAGCATTCCGCCCTTCTAGAGGGACACGACATGTACGTAACTGTGAACCCCGGTTAAAGTTAACTAAAGCCTCAGCTCCACAAAATGGATGCTGCCACCACAGACACGAGTCTGACCTCCTGCTGCTGGGAGTCCTTCCAGCGAGGAGCGCTTGGACAAAGGGTTTCCTGTCGAGGGCGGTGTTCGCACCGTCCCAGACAGGGTTTGTGTATTCTGGGTAGGTAGGGCTTTTGCGAGAAGGTGACTGCGGAGTGGCACCCCGGTGCTCACTACGCATCTGCCGGTCAGAACCAGTTCCAGGGGCGCTAGCCCTGGCCTGGGGAAAGTCCGGCAGGGGAGAGGGGTGTAACTACCCCCCTTCCTGGTCCCACCCTTAGGGCAGGACCTAGTCATGTACCCACCCCTTTCTTTAGGATAAAGGCCGGAGCGGGGACCCTTCCAAATTAGATCATCTTTGAATCAAGAACTACTTTCTACGAAAGGACATTCAAGACTCTTCTCAAGATTTCTCCCTTGTGACTAAGGAGTAGTCACCCTGCATCAGCGGGCACCATCTAAGAACTCTGCGGTTTGCTGCAAGTCCTTCCTCAAGGATCCGACGGCCCAGCTCGACGAGAACCGGCTTCCCTGGCACCTCAGACCTCTACCCACGTCATCAGCTCAGCTGTGATCTGTGGGTGCGACGAGACCTCGAGGGACCGGCCATCATCAAAACCTGCACGCTTTCTTAACCAGCACGACCATCGAAGCCATTCTCTGGTGAGTGCTCTGGGGTCCGAGAAGCCCCGACCCTGAGCCGCTCCAGCACCGAAGTGCAGTCTCCCAGCATCTCCACGATCTGCGTGGGGCCCTTCTGCTCGCTGCTCAGCACGTTGTCTGGTCACTAGCCGCTGGCTTGTGCCCCTCCTTGACGACACCCGACAACGCTGCTGGTCTGGTTGCTCCAGACCGGCCCTTGCTCCCTTTTCCGAGAGGAGCACCCCGGACCCTCCTGGTCCATTCAAGACGCCATCTTAGGCCTACCACGTGGCCCTGAGATCTGCCAAGGCTTGCTGCCCCAATCCTGGGCCCAGCGACGCCGACAGCATCATCCTTCGTGGGACAGCTCGCACCTCCATCCTGGTCGCCGACAACGCCTCCTGGTCCGTGAGACTGCAGAGCCTAGCGTCGCCCACTCACCTGGTCGAGGTGACGGCCAACCGGTGCCCTCCTGGTACCCTCTGACTACTGGCTAGTAGTACGAACTTGGTCCCCTCTGCTTTCAGGTGTCATCGATCTCTGATCCAGGCTTGGATCTTTACGAACTATTCATCACTGGTCGCCGGCCAGCAACTCCTTTTCTTCCGGCTCCTGGCTCGTCAGCGAAGACCCCCGACGCCTGTAAGTCTTGTGCAGCCGCAGCCCTCGTGGCTAGGTAACTTCGGCATTTCGGTGCCTGCATAGCCTCCTTACTCTAGGGTCCTGAGTCCCTCGCTTCCGACTTGCCTTATCGGGTCCGCCCGAGACCACTAAACTTTCCGTGTCCTCGGACACTTGTTTTAATTGTGCACTTGAAGTATTTTCCTAAGAGATTTGGTTTGTGCTTAGTACCCTGTCCTCATAAAGAGTACAGGGCTGTTGTGAATCTTAATAAATATCCTGTTTATTTTCATAACACTTGTGTGGTGTCCTTTCACTTGGTGTTCAAGGGGTACATGTGTGGTAAACAGCTGGCTTAACACGCCCTCTCGAGTCTTTAGCCTTAGACTGCTCGTATCCACGCTACTAGGATAGCTGGTCTATAGGTTGACTTACAACCAATCATCATAAGGGTCGTTTGGAACGATACATAGCGGTCGCTAGAATAGCGAACGCTGCATATCGGGCCAACTTCTCACACAATGGATATTGCTTCCGCTGCTTTTCGGGCCTTAGCGGGGTCAGCAGTGCTGCGTCGCCAGGGCTGGTTGAGAGCCACCTGGTTTCGTCAAGAGGTCCAAAATAAGATCCTGGACCTCCCATTTGATGGAGAGATGCTTTTCGGTAAGCATGTTGATGATGCCCTGCAGAATATAAAGAAAGATACAGACACGGCGAAGTCACTGGGATCTCTCAACTACCGCAAGGTCCCGTTTAAGGGCGTTCGTGGCAGGGTTTTCTCTTCGTATAGAGGCAACTCATGTAGGAGAGTAGGGTCTGCAATCCTATGATCACCCAGATTTTTTGCTTTTGTTTCACTGGTTTACGACTTTCTCTGGCTGTGGGCCTGCCAATCAGACCCACAGCCTGGCTGTTCTCTTTCTAAATTACGACATGTACCCTAGGTGCATTTACCAATTGGTACTGGGCCACCTTATCAGACCCTGTAACTCAGGGCATAGGTGTACCCAGGGCTGCCAGGGGCTGCAGCATGTATTATGCCACCCCTGGCTGGCCTCTTAAATTTGACACAACTGGCTGCATGACAGCTGGGGCAAAGTCGTGTAATCATGCTTTGCTGTAGGTGTAGTATACCTATACCTAACCCTAAAATGGACACACAGATTCCTATCAGTCACTCCTATGGCAGGCCTTGACAATCCTGAAGGCAGAGTGCTTGGAATCGTGTGAGATGGTGCTCTGGCATGAGCTGAGCCTGTCTGCAGCTTGCGGAACCAAGTCCTAATAGCTGTTCCATGATATCGCATACCATATACTCTTAAGTGCATTATAATCCTCGCGGTTAAATGCTAACTTTGGTATTGCTTTATCAAAACATGTCGAGTAAGGTGTCATACGAATTGGAATACTAACCCCTCGCCAATTCTGGCGACGGGGTTAGCATTCCACCCTTCTAGAGGGACACGACATGTATGTAACTGTGAACCCCGGTTAAAGTTAACTGAAGCCTCAGCTCCACAAAATGGATGCTGCCACCACAGACACGAGTCTGACCCCCTGCAGCTGGGAGTCCTTCCAGCAAGGGGAGCCTGGACAAAGGGTTTCCTGTCAGGGGCGGTGCTAGCACCGTCCCAGACATGGTTTTGTGTATCCTGGGTAGGCAGGGCTTTACAGGAAGGTGACTGCTGAGTGGCACCCCGGTGCTCACTACGCATAGGCCGGTCTGAACCAGTTCCAGGGGCACACCAGCCCCTGGCCTGGGGAAGTCCGGCATGGCAGAGGGGTGTAACCACCCCCCACCTAGTCCCACCCATAGGCAGGACCTAGTCACCGGGTCAGCCCCCTTTTTTAGTATAAAGATGGGAGCGGGCCCCCTGTTCAAATTAGATCATCTTTGGAATCAAGACACGACTTTCTTCGAAAGGACTTCAAGATTTCTCCCTCAAGATTCTCCCTTGTGGCTAAGGAGTAGTCACCCTGCATCAAGCGGGCACCATCCTAAAGAACACTGCGGTCTGCTGCAAGTCCTTCATCACGAATCCGACGACCCAGCTCGACGAGACCCGGCTTCCCTGGCACCTCTGACCTCTACTCACCTCTACAGCAAAGCTCAGAACCGTGAGTGCGACGAGACCTCGAGGGACCGACGATCGCCAAGACTGCACGACATCTTTACTGCAAGCCCACCGTGTCCTCCACGGGTGAGTGCTTTGGGGTCCGAGAAGCCCCAACCCTGCGCAGCTCCAGCACCCAAGATCAGCCTCCCTGCATCTCCACGATCGGCGTGGGGCCCTTCTGCTGTTTGCTGTGCACCGCGTTGTTTGGCTACTAGCCGGCTGGCTTGTGGCCTTCTGAACGACGCCCGACGACATCACTGCTGCTGGTCTGGTTGCTCCAGACTGGCCCTTGCTTCCTTCTTGAAGAGAGGCACCCCGGACCCTCCTGGTCCACTCCAGACGCCATTTTAGGTCCACCGTGTGGGCTTGAATTTGCCAAGGTTTTGTTGCCCAATCCTGGGTCCAGCGACGCCGACAGCTTCTATCTTCGTGGGACAGCTCGATCCTCCTTCCTGGTCGCCGACAACGCCTCCTGGTCCGTGAGATCTCCGAGCCCAGCGTCACCCACACGCCTTGTCGAGGTGGCTACCATCCGGTGCCCTCCTGGTGCCCACTGACTACTGGCTAGTAGTCTCGAACTTGGTCCCCTCTGCTTTCAGGTGTCATCTTCCATCGATCCAGGCTTGGATCACTTCGAACTCTCTTCACTGGTCGCCTGCCAGCAACTTCTTTCTTCCAGGCTCCTGGTCCGTCAACGAGGATTCCCGACGTCTTTTGAGTCCTATGCAGCTGCAGCCCCTGGGCTAGGTAACTTCGGCATTTCGGTGCCCCAGCATAGCCTCACTATCCAAGGGTCAGAATCTACTTTCGTTTTCTCCCTACCAGGTCGGGTTCGCCCGAGAACACTAACTTTGCAATTCCTAGCTACCATAGACTTTGTCCCGCATCTCGCGTGAGAGTGCACACACTGCACCTGAGTCCCCTAGGCCTCCTATAAGTAATCTGAAGGTTCTATAGTTAAGTCCTAGCGATTCCTAAGCCTATTAGTACTGTACTTACCTGCTAGTAATTTCGCATTCCACTTTTCTAGTATATGGTTTTCCGTGCCCCTCGGGCATTTGTATATACTGTGCTAACCTAAGTATTTTTGTAAGAGTTTTGGTTTGTGCTTAGTACCCTGTCCTCATAAAGAGTACAGGGCTGTTGTGATCGTTAATAAATAACTGTTTATTTTCATAACACTTGTGTGGTGTCCTTTCACTTGGTGTTCAAGGGATATATGTGGTATAACAGCTGGCTTAACACGCCCTCTCGAGTCTTTAGCCTTAGACTGCTCGTATCCACGCTACTACGATAGCTGGTTTATAAGGTTGACTTACAACCAATCATCAATAAGGGTTGTTGGACTGATACATAGTGTTCACTAGAATAGTGACCACTGCATATCAGGCCACCTTCTCACAACTCCCAACAGAGATATTCTTCGCAATCGTCCCAGTCTTTTAAGACCCAGTACTCCAATCAACAGCAGGGACAATCGGCGTCTTACTCTCGCCAAACACCGTGTGGGCGTCCGAACCGTCAAGGCTGTGACGGCGCCAAAAGGCAATAGCGGCCTCCTAGCTCTACCTGCTGTTCCTTCCCTCCCAGTCACATCGGTGGGGGGCAGGATATCTTTTTGTCTGAACAGCTGGAGGAGTATAACATCGGACTAGTGGGTCCTGAATATTGTACAGAGTGGCCATACGTTGGAATTCCAAGATCTTCCTCCAACGAGAGCTCCGGGCGCCATCCGCACAAAACATCTGGGACTGCTCCATCTAGAAACCCATCAATTGTTCCTCAAGGGGGCAATAGAACCGGTACCTCTCTCTCAGAGGGGCAGAGGTTTTTATTCCAGGTTCTTCCTGGTGCGGAAGACGACAGACTTGGCGCCCCATTCTAGACCTACGAGAGCTCAACACTTCTCTTCCAGGGGATCCTCATCAATAGTCATAAGCATTAGAATATTCCCGCCCATGCGCGGGACCCCGGAAACAATATATTATATGTGCCCCACATATACATATACATATATATATAAATATATATATATATAAAAATAAGCAATTGCAGCCAAATAAAACAGTAGAGCTGGAATATGCTGTGAAGAATTTCCACCATACATGTGTATTAGCATTAGAAACATGGGAAACAACACCAATGCTTGTTTAGAAACTGTTTTAATGCTTAGCAAGCAGTAGAAATTCTTATAACACACTGTAAGCATATACAGCTCCCAGGCTGCATTGCAAATACCCAGTCTAAAAAGACTGAAAAGCTAACCCTGTAGCTGCATGTACCAAAACTGACGCTGTGCCTTTAAGGCACCTCTGCCCCTAGCTTCCCATCATGCCTCAGGGGTTACAGTCAGGTCAGTTGTTCTTTCCGGCTCCTTCAGGAAGGACCCTGGATACACAGCTCCACATTTTTTCTGCCTTTTTCAGTCAGAAAATCTTCAAAAGAACAATTTTTTGATTTACTTTGACTTTTAACATCAGGGTCAAGTAAATAACTGCTTAGCAGTCGAATTTTTGTGAGGTTTTCCTGTCAGGATGCCCTCATTGTTTGATGATTGCCCTTCTTGTGGCCACAAGAAGGCAAAAACGGAATCTCATGAGGTCTGTATTTTATGCTTGCCAGAAGATCATGATCCAAAAGACTGTTCTCATTGTCAAAACCTGTCTGACAGAACTTTAAAAGACAGAGAGGAACAGGCTCTATGGTCTGGCCCAGAGATCCATGAGGGGAAGATCTACAGAGAGGAAGAGTTCAAAGAGACCCAGAACTCCCTCCAAAGGCAAGTCAGAGCGTCCATCAACCTCAGCGCCGGGCTCGGCGCTGAAAAAACGACATCTGATGGACAATTCGAAAGAAAAAGCTCCGTCGACGGCGGGACTGGCGTCGACGAGGAAATCGTCGTCGAAAAGAAAATCACCGACAACGAAGAAAGCTCTGCCGTCAACTAGGCGACGATCAGCGTCGAGAGAAGCCACGAGATCTCCGTCGGCGAGGAGATCGGCGTCGAGACGTAAGTCAACTCCGCCGCCGTCAACCAGCCGACGGTCGGCGTCGAGAGACAGAATACACTCGCCGTCGTCTCAACGTCGACAGGCTTCGAAGAGTGTGACACCTCCGCCGACGTCTCCACGGAGGCGCTCGGCGTCGAGGAGCAAAAGCCCCCTCGGACGATCGTCGTCGAGGAAGGGATCATCGTCGAAGGCGTGTCGGCGCTCGACGTCGAGGATGTCCGATCCTCCGCCGTCGCCACATGCCAGGTCGACATCAAGGGCTTCGTCGACGACAGGACGTCGAATGCCATCTCCGTCGCCGACAGACCAACGTCGGTCGTCGTCGAGACCTCCGTCGACGGCAGGGCAACGCCGTTCGACGTCGAGACCTCCGTCGAAGGCAGGGCGACGCCGTTCGACGTCGAGGGAGAAGACTCAGTCATCGGCTCGACATCATAGGTCGACGTCGAGAGAGCACAGGTCGTCATCGAGGCGTTCGACGTCGAAGATTATCACTCCGTCGACGCCGCAGAGGCGTTCAACGTCAAGGGAAAGACTTTTAAGACGTCTGCCAACACCAGTGAGACGAAAATCTCCTTCAGTGCCTTCGACTATTTTGGTGACTCAATCGGCTTCTCACCATTCCTCCTCAAGTGCCTCTAGCTCATCGAGGTCCTCTTCCAGGAGTAGAAGTCCGTTGCCCCAGCGAAAGATAACACTCTCGCCAAGATGGTATGCTCCGTTGAGCAACTGGAAGGATTCTGGAGCGACGGAGAGGCTGCAAAGATATGTAAGCCCACTCCACAGGTCACCTCTTCAGAGACTGATAGAAGAGACAGACAGACAGAGTCCTATCAGGCACCGATCACGCTCTCGGGAGAGGAGAGCGGAAAGGTCGCATACCCCCAGGGTCTCCCGATCGCCACGGAGAGAGCATCCCAGGTCTCGAACACCGAGAAGGGAGGTACGAACTGAGAGGTCGAGATCTCCACGAAGGGAGCATCGGAGAGAATCACGTTCTCCTCGAAGGGAAGACCAACCGAGAAGATCGCCAGTGAGGAAGGAAAAATCTCACCACAGGAGAAGGAGAACACCATCATCCTCCTCCTCATCTTCTTCGAGATCTTCTAAAGGGGATTACTCCCCAACGCTGGCAGACAGCCCTCGCTCCAGAGCTTCCCCGCTTGACGACGTCAACACATATCTGGACGTTCTACAAAGGGGCGCTCAAAAACTTCAAATAGAAATGGCTGTTCCAGAAGTTTCCACTACTGTGATTTTTGAGACCCTTCGTCACAAATCATATTCACGGCCTTTGCTCCCATTGGTTCCAGGGATAATGGACCCAATCAAGGAGGTTTTCCTCACGCCAGCAGCGATCAGGGCAGTACCGGCACGTATCCAGAAAAAGTATAGGCCGGCCGACTCGGATCCAATCTTTGTTAAAGGGGAGCCTGCAGCGGACTCAGATATCGTAGCCTCAGCTAGGAAGAATCACGCAGTCGCTCCTTCTTCTTCAGTTCCTCCTGACAAGGACAGCAAGACCCAAGATTCTTGGGGACGCAGAGTGTGCAGCACAGCAGCTTCATCCCTGAAAGTCTCTAGTGCCTCAGCACTTCTCGGCAGGTACGATAGAGCTCTGTGGGACTCCATGGAACGATTCAAAGAGAAATTGCCCAAGGAGGACCAGAAGGACTTTGAGGAAACAGTGACGGAGGGCTGTTTGGTGGCAAACCAAATGATCAGTTCATCCGCAGATAACGCCCTACTAGCAGGACATGCCTACTCACATGGGGTATGCGCGAGAAGATCTTCTTGGTTGCGTTTAACTGGTCTCAAACCAGATGCCCAGCAACGCATCCTCAATCTGCCCTTCTCAGGATCTTCACTCTTTGGAGAACATGCCGATCAGGAAATGACCCGCATGAAAACCGAATTGGACACGGTGAAGGCGGTTGGTCTGGAAAAGAAGAAAGAGCCGTTCAAGCGACGTTTCAAGACCAACAAGAACCGGGGAGGCCAACAGAGGGTTCAAACCCCTCAATGGTCTCAGAACAAGCCACAAGGGAAGACACAATACAGAGGAGGAAAATCGGGTAGAGGCAGAGGCGGACATCATCAGTCCTCTGCCACGCCTAGAGGAGGCAAAGCCTGAGCAGTGGCTTCCTCTGGCGCCGTTACCCACTCCAGTGGGAGGAAGTGCTTCGCAACACCTGGCAGAGTGGGTCAGCATCACAAAAGATCAGTGGGTGCTGAATATACTGCGCAATGGATATGCGCTACGTTTCCGGAAGAGACCACAACCGATTCCTCCAAGAAAGACTCGCTCGTACCATCTAAACCTCCTCAAAAGGGAGGTGAGCGTCCTCTTAAAGAAAAACGCAATCGAAGAGGTACCCCCACCCCAAAGGGGGAGAGGAGTGTACTCTAGGTATTTTCTAGTCCCCAAAAGAGACCAAGAGGACAAGTTCAGACCGATTTTAGATCTTCGGACCCTCAACAAGGTGGTGGTCAAAGAGAAGTTTCGCATGCTGGCACTTCATCAGATATGTCCTCATCTACAAAGTGGAGATTGGATGTGTTCGGTGGATTTACAGGACGCGTACTTCCACATTCCTATAACACCAGGTCATCGGAAGTACTTGAGGTTTCTGGTAGGGAACAAGCATTACCAGTACAAAGTACTTCCGTTCGGTCTAAAATCCGCACCAAGGGTGTTCACCAAGTGCATGGCAGTGGTAGCGGCATGTCTACACAAAAAAGGTCTTTTTGTGTACCCATATCTAGACGACTGGCTCCTGAAGAGTCCGTCCCCTCATCAAGCCACCAAAGACTGTCGTCTGTGTCTTCAACAACTACACAGGCTTGGGCTCCACGTGAACACAGAAAAGTCAGTCCTGCATCCCACACAAACCATCCACTATCTGGGAGCAGTTCTAGACACAAATTTAGGAAGAGCGTTTCCTTCGCAGGAGAGACTATCTTCCATGGGGCAGAAATGCAGAAAGTTACTTCAGTTTCCTCGTCCAAAGGTGCGAGAAGTAGCGTCTCTACTGGGCTCCATGGCGTCCTGCATCTTCCTAATTCCAAACGCCAGGTTGAGGATGCGTCCTCTACAAGAGTCTGTGGAAGATCAGTGGGACCAAGCGACAGGAGATTGGGAGGATCGAATCATCCTATCTCAAGCAGCACTGACCTCAATACAGTGGTGGACTCGCCCTCGGAATGTCTTGCAGGGAGTCCCTTTTCAGCAGCCTCTTCCTTCGATGTCTGTGGTAACGGACGCATCTCTGGAAGGTTGGGGTGCTCACATGGGTCATCTTCAGATTCAGGGTCGCTGGTCGACCAACTTCCAGACATACCACATCAACATGCTGGAACTTCGAGCAGTTCATCTGGCGCTCAAAGCGTTCCTTCCAGCAATCACAACGGACAAAATCTTGGTTCAGACGGACAACACTACAACTATGTTCTATCTGAACAAGCAGGGAGGAACCCGGTCTCGCCCTCTGTCTCAGGAGGCCCAGACAATATGGCACTGGCTTCTGGCTCGGGGACTGTCGGTGGTGGCAGTACACCTTCCTGGCGAGCTAAACACAAAGGCGGACGCACTCAGCAGGCACTTCGAAGATCAGCCAGACTGGGTGCTAAACGACGAAGTAGTCGAAGAACTCTTCCGTTGCTGGGGCCGTCCAGACATAGATTTATTCGCGGACGACGAAAACGCCAAATGCCACGCCTTCGCGTCCAGGTTCCACCGACCAGGGACACAAGGGAACGCTCTCCTGCTGGAGTGGACAGGAATGTTCGCCTATGCGTTTCCTCCTCTGGCACTGATTCCGAAGGTGGTGGCCAAGCTCATCAGATCGAGCATGGACATGATCCTAGTTGCTCCGGATTGGCCGCGACAATGGTGGTATCCAGACCTATTACATCTGTCGCTGTGTCCACACAGACGTCTGCCATGCAGGCCGGACCTGTTGAGCAAAATGAACGGGAGGATCCTGCATCCCAACCTCCCGTCACTGAACCTGACTGCATGGCTCCTGAGGTCTTGCAATACGGACACTTAAATCTGCCTCCAGAATGTATGCATATTTTAAGAGAGGCAAAGAGGCCTTCCACAAGGGCGTCTTATGCGTTCAAGTGGAAGAGATTTTCCATTTGGTGTAAGGACCATGGCTTTGATCCCACCAAAGGACAAGAAGAGGTAGTCCTCCCATACCTCCTTTACTTAGCGACATCAGGGTTGAAATACGCTTCTGTCAGGGTTCACCTATCTGCCATAGTAGCGTACAGAAAATCACCTACACAAACGTCGTTTTTTCAGGTCCCAGTGGTTAAGGATTTCCTTCAGGGATTGAAGAAGGTCTATCCCCCTGTGAGAAATCCTTCTCCTCCCTGGGAGTTGAACCTGGTTCTCTCCAGGCTGATGTCTGCACCATTTGAACCTATACACAAGGCCTCCTTGCAGCATCTCACTTGGAAGGCGGCCTTCTTGGTGGCAATAACCTCTGCTCGCAGGGTTAGCGAGATTCAAGCACTCTGCACCAAGGAACCTTACACTGTGTTTCACCACAACAGAGTGGTAATGAGGGCTCACCCTTCTTTCCTTCCAAAAGTGGTATCGGATTTTCATATAAACCAAACGATTACCCTTCCTTCGTTCTTTCCTAACCCATCGACCCCAGCTGAGAGGTCGTTGCACTCGTTAGATCTTAAACGGGTGCTAAAGTTTTACCTAGAAAGAACGAAGGGCACCAGAAAGACAGACCAACTCTTTGTCAATTATGGTTCAATGAGGACCGGGTTTGCAGCAGCCAAAAGGTCCATCTCCAGATGGATTGTCTCATGTATCAAACTAGCATACCAGCTGGCTGGCAAACCTTTGTTACAATCACCCAAAGCTCATTCCACTAGAGGGAAGGCAGCCACAACAGCATTTTTACATGACATTCCCATGTCAGAAATTTGCAAGGCTGCGACATGGAAATCAGTCCATACCTTTACAAGGCATTATTGCCTAGAGTCTGATTCCAGAGCGGATTCTCAAGTAGGGCAAGCCTCCTTGAGAAACCTATTTGGGTAGAATAAGGCCTACTTTTGGGCCTACGAATGTGAATGTTACCTGTTGATTCCTTTGCCCGCGGGGATGAGGTGAGGCTCGCTACTCTATTCTAATGCTTATGACTATTGATGAGGATCCCCTGGAAGAGAAGGATTAGTTACTTACCTGTAATCCTAGTTCTCTTCCAGGGGTATCCTCATCAAAGTCATAAGCAACCCTCCCGCCTCCCCGGGCAAAGGACTTTGTTTATTAAGTAGGAGATGTTTTAACCTGTTATTACCAAGGTTTTGTTTTCAGTCTCCGAAAAGAACAACTGACCTAACTGTAACCCCTGAGGCATGATGGGAAGCTAGGGGCAGAGGTGCCTTAAAGGCACAGCGTCAGTTTTGGTACATGCAGCTACAGGGTTAGCTTTTCAGTCTTTTTAGACTGGGTATTTGCAATGCAGCCTGGGAGCTGTATATGCTTACAGTGTGTTATAAGAATTTCTACTGCTTGCTAAGCATTAAAACAGTTTCTAAACAAGCATTGGTGTTGTTTCTCATGTTTCTAATGCTAATACACATGTATGGTGGAAATTCTTCACAGCATATTCCAGCTCTACTGTTTTATTTGGCTGCAATTGCTTATTTTTATATATATATATTTATATATATATGTATATGTATATGTGGGGCACATATAATATATTGTTTCCGGGGTCCCGCGCATGGGCGATAATATTCTAATGCTTATGACTTTGATGAGGATACCCCTGGAAGAGAACTAGGATTACAGGTAAGTAACTAATCCTTATCTCATCAAACTCTCGTTCAGGATGGTCACTCTCCAGGAAATTCTTCCTCTTTTGAACCCAGGCGACTACTTGGCTTCCCTGGACTTAGAAGATGCGTATTTCCACATTCCGATACACCCAGCTCACAGACAATATCTGCGGTTCAGAGTGGGCAAGAGCCATTTCCAATTCAAGGGGTGCTTCCGTTTGGCCTTCCGCCCGCACCTCGGGTGTTCACCAAGATGTTGGCACCAGTGGCAGCTTTTCTAAGAACACATTCCCTGGAGGTGTTCCCTTACTTGGACGACTGGCTAGTCAAGGCTCCATCTTTCGAGGAAACCTCTCAGGCTGTTTCGACTTGCATTCAGTTTTTCAGTCATCTAGGCCTTCAATTGAACAAACGCAAGTCAGTTCTGCAACCCTTCAAAACCACACGATTTCTGGGGGCCGTTTTGGACACCACACAGTGCACGGCTCGTCCTTCGGAGGACCGTCAACGAAAGTTGATCGTATCAGCTCGCCAACTGTTCCACAAGAAATGCCTGTCAGTCCGTCAATACAAATCCCTTCTAGGGTCGATGTCATCCTGCATACCATTAATACCGCATTGCAGGCTGCGAATGCGCCCTCTGCAGGAGGAACTAGACAAACAATGGCCCCAAGCAGACGGATCATTCAATGACAAGGTGTTGGTGACGTCAGCAATGAGAAAGGCATGCGAATGGTGGCTGGTAGAAGGTAATATCGCACAAGGTCTGACGTTCAGAATTTCACCATCCCCCCTCATCATAACCACGGATGCCTCTTTGGAAGGCTGGGGAGTGGTGCTCCGAAAACTTAGTCAGCGGTCACTGGAGCCCAGATCAGCGCCAGTGCCATATCAATCTTTTGGAGCGGACGGCCATTCGGTTGGCTTTGCAGGCTTTCCTTCCCAAAGTTCGCAATCATTCAGTGCTGGTCCAGACGGACAATACGACGGCCATGCACTACGTCAACAAGCAAGGGGGAACGAGGTCGCAAACTCTGTCCACAGAAGCTCAGAGAATCTGGGAGTTCGAGGCATGTGGGCTGCTGAATTCATATCTGTGCATAGATCACCGCCTAGTGTTGGGTCCAGATGATGGCACATTGTTGTCCTGGAAGAGTCTTTGAAGTATCGCGAGATAGGTGGGTCCTCCCCTGGACTACAGTGCGCATGGGCATAGACTCCATCCTCAGATTGTTTTTTTTCTGCCATTGGGTTCGGATGTCTTTGGGTTCCCTCTAGTCGGAATCGATAAACTTTCTTAAGACCAAAAGGTCTTTAGTTTCTTCGTCGGTATAGTCTTGCGTTCGTTCCTAGTTCTTCCAGCTAGATTCTGAGCCGGATTCAATACACCCGCGTGCTTTTGGCGCGGAGGGACCAGTCGACGCCTCAGACCCTATCGACTGTTCATCATGGACCGAAGTCCATTCAAGAGATATCCCGTCTGCAACTCGAAGTATCCCCACATCGACGTCCACCCGGTGTGCAACAAGTGTCTGTCGCCGGACCATGATGAAGCCAGTTGCATGGCTTGTTCCTGCTTCAGGTCCAAGAAGACGCTTAAGCATTGACGCGCTGCGCGCCAGGAGGCCCAGCACGCTGCACCGGAGCCTGCGGACATTTTCGATGCCGGGGATGTCGAGGAAGAAGCTACCAGGGACATCGGTGACAACCTGTCAAACCTCGTGTCGGACGTCGACTACGACTACGACGCGGATGCCGAAATGTTCGAAGCTGAAGAAGTCGTCGATGAGGTAGGAGACGACTACGGGGCCTTCGGGGCCATGGAGGATAGCTCGGACGAAAAGCTACCTCAAACTGACACTGGGGCCGTACCAATTCATAAGGCTCAGGTTGAGGGATCGCCACTAGGCCTTACCCAAGATCTTACGATGGGTTCTACAGCCTCGCCTTCGGGCTCGACCACGGACCTTGCTATTGAGCCGTACCCTGGTAAATCGAAACCGAAATGAAACCTACGGTCTCGACACAAACAGCGCAGGTGCCTGCCTCGAAACCGAAAGTGCGCGTTGCTTTGGTCGGAGCCCTCGGCGCCGAAGAAGCAGAAGGGTGTTGTTGAGCCGAAGGCTCAAGTCAAGGGCGTCGAGACGAAGTCTGCCGCGCCGGAAACTAAAGTCAAGGTGGTCGAGCCGAATACGTCGGCGCCGAAGGCGGTCGACACCACCAAAGACCTCGGTGACCCGAAGAAAGGACTCGGTGACCCGCAGCTTCTTGAGACTCCGCGTCAACAGGACAAGGCTAGGAGCGGCGCACCCAGAGAGTCCACTCCTAGTGGGGCCTCGAAGGATCCCGTCGACTCGGCGCGCCCGTCCGCCGCTTTCACCAAGAAGGTGACGGACTCCCTACAGCGCATCAGGGAGAAGGCCTCGACGGTCGGACCAAAAGATCCTCCACCTCCGAAGCGGGTCGAGAAACCTCACAAGGCGTCAACGCCCATTCTCTTTACGTTGCCGCCGAAGATGGCGCCGAAGGCTTTCACCCCTAAAGAGGTCGCCAGCGTCCCCGAGAAGGTGTCCTCGGTGCCGAAGCCGTTGACGGTGGTCCCCACCCTGAAGCATCGACAAACTTCAGTAGACGAGCAACAAGAACAATTTTTTGATGCCGAAACGGGCAAGCTTTCCCTCCACAAGCGGAAAATTGCCCCGGAACAACCAATGGAGTCCTACAAAATTCCTCTGAAGAGAAAGAAGGACTCTGCTTCCACTCCTGTCCTGGTGGAACCACTTTCTCCACAGACTTATGAGGTCTCGCCCACTTACTCTGATGTAGACGCTGGGGAGGGCGATGAGGAGGATGAGTACAGCTATCCTGTCTATACAGACCCTGATGATACCAATGAACCCTGGGCTGCTGGTGCTGACCCAGGTGATCCTCATTCTGGACAAGACACTCAACTCTACTCCTTGAAGACGTCTCCTACAGAAGATTCTGCAGCATTCAATGCCCTCATTGAATTGGCAGCTAAAAATCACAACGTCCAGCTCCATGCTGACCCTATTGACGTTGATTTTCCTTTTTGATACCTTTTCAGTCTCGGAGAGGACTGTCAAGACTCTACCTATGTTAAAAGGTGTCTTAAAACATGCTGGAGAGATCTTTAAAGAGCCTACCAGGGCAAGGGTGATAAACCCTAGGATTGACAAAAAGTATAAGCCAGTGCCTACTGATCCTACCTACATTAAAGGACAGTTGCCTCTGGACTCTCTTGTCGTCTCGAATGCCCGGAAGAGGGCTAATTCTCAGACAACGGGTGATGCTCCTCCCCCAGACAAGGAATCTAAGGTCTTTGAGGCATCAGGGAAAAGGGTGGCAGCACAAGCGGCCAACATCTGGCGCATTTCCAATACACAAGCGCTTCTAGCAAGGTATGACAGGGCACACTATGACACACTGGAGACCCTGTTGCAGCACCTGCCTGATGAATACAAGGAGGCAGCTGAGATGCTTATTCAAGAAGGGAAGCTGATCTCTAATGCTTCAATTAAGTTTGCACTGGACGCGGCTGACACCGCAGCCAGGGCCGTCAACACTAGTGTCATGCTGAGACGACATGCCTGGCTGAGAATCTCGGGATTTAAGCCAGAGATACAAACCACCATCCTTAATCAAACAGTGAATCCAGATCGCCTGTTTGGCCCAGAGGTTGACACCACCTTGGAAAAGATTAAGAAGGACACTGAAACTGCTAAGTCTATGGGTGCCTTACAGTCCCAGCAGTTTAGGGGTGGGTCTTTTCGTCGCTCAAGCACTAGAGGCGTTTCCAGAGGCCAGCTCTCCCAAACCACGCAGTACTACAAAGGCAACACGCAGTCCACATACACCAACAAAAGTCGAGGTGGATATCGTGGTAACAGCGCCAAGGGCAGGGGTCGTGGAAACATCAACTCCAGATCCTCTGCCACCAACAAACAGTGACGCCTTGTCACTGCCCCCCGACCACGCAACACCGGTCGGGGGAGACTTCAGCAGTTCCTGCTGGTCTGGAGAACCATCACCACAGACAGGTGGGTCAGAAAACTTATACAATACAGTTATTGTCTGGAGTTAACATCCACTCCACCCAACATACCCCCAAGACACCGTCCTATGTCTGCCGAGCATTTGCACTTATTGCAGCAGGAGGTCCTCGTCATGCTGCAAAAAGGGGCGATAGAGCTCGTGCCTGTGCAGGAAAGAGGCACAGGGGTCTACTCCCTGTACTTCTTAATACCAAAAAAGGAAGGGTCCCTCAGGCCCATACTGGACCTCAGGCCCCTCAACCAGTACATCCTGTCGGAGCACTTCCATATGCTGACCCTGCAGCAAGTGCTCCCGTTGCTCAGTCAGGGGGATTTTCTTGCAACCTTAGACCTAAAGGATGCGTATTTTCACATTCCACTGCACCCGTCACACAGAAAATACCTCCGGTTCACCATCCAAAACCAACACTAGCAGTTCAAGGTTTTGCCTTTCGGAGTCACCATGGCACCCAGGGTGTTCACAAAGTGCCTGGTGACAGTGGCGGCGCACCTAAGGAGACGGAACATTCACGTCTACCCTTATCTGGACGACTGGCTCATCCAGGCGAAGTCAGCCCAGCAGTGTGCCGGTCACGTGTCACACACCATTCACCTCCTTCACGACCTGGGATTCTCACTGAATTACCCAAAGTCCCACCTCCAGCCCGCCCACATACAACAGTATCTGGGTGCGACGATCAACACTCTGGCAGCCACAGCGCAGCTGAATTCAGTGAGGGTCAGCAGCATTTAATCGCCGATAAGAGGTTCGAGGCATGTGGGCTGCTGAATTCATATCTGTGCATAGATCGCCGCCTAGTGGTGGGTCCGGATGATTGCACATTGTTGTCCTGGAAGAGTCTTCGAAGTATCACGAGATAGGTGGCTCCTCCCCTGAACTACAGTGCGCATGGGCATCGACTCCATCCTCAGATTGTTTTTTTCCGCCATTGGGTTCGGATGTCTTTAATTCCCTCTTGTCAGAATCGATAGAAAACTTTCTTAAGACCAAACAGTCTTTAGTCTATACGTCGGTATTGTCTTGCGTTCGGCTTCACTTCTTCTAGCTCGGCTCCGAGCCGGTTTCTGTACTTCCGCGTGCTCTCGGCGCGGAAGGCCTAGTCGACCTCCTGACTTATCGACCATCCATCATGGAACGAAGTCCATTCAAAAGATGTCCGGTCTGTACCTCGAAGTACCCACACATCGACGTCCACCCGGTGTGCAACAAGTGTCTGTCGCCGGACCACGATGAGGCCAAGTGTATGGCCTGCTCACGATTTAGGTCCAAGAAGACACTCAAGCTCCGAAGAGCTGCGCGCCTGGAGGCCCAGCAATCTGTCCGGCGCCTACGATTATTTTCGATGCTGGGGATGTCTAGGAAGAATATATCCAGGACGTTTCGGAATCAAACCCCGCTTCGGACGTCGAAGAAGACTACAACGCTGATGCTGAGGTGTTCGAAAGCGAAGAAGTCAACGAGGAGGTAGGAGACGACGACGGTGCCCTCGGGGCCATGGAGGATAGCTCGGACGAGGAGCTCCCTCAAACAGACTCTGGGGCCGTGCCTATCTATAAGGCCCAGGTCGAGGGATCGCCTTCGGGCCTTACCCAAGACCTTGATATGGGTTCCACGGCCCCGCCTTCGGGCCGGCCACGGACATTGTTACTGAGCCACTCCCGGTCAAAACGAAACCGAAACCGAAACCTATGGTCTCGACGCCAGATACTGCGCAGGTGCAAGTATCGAAACCGAAAGTGCGCATCGCATTGGTCGGATCGAAAACTTCTGAGGCCTCGGCCCCGAAGATGGCGGTCGAGCCGAAAGGGCAAGTCAAGGGCGCCGAGACAAAGTCTGCCGCGCCGAAGACTAAGGCGAAGGTGGTCGATACAGGGTCGACGCCGGCCAGGGCCTTGTCGACCCGAAGAAGCGGCCCGATGACCCGAAGGTCCTCTCTGCCCCGCGTCCACACGATAAAGCCAAGGGTGCTGCGCCCGAGAGTCGACTCCAAAGTGGCCTCAAAGGAATCCGCTGAACCGGCGCGTCCATCCACCGCATTCACCAAGAAGGTCACGGACTCCCTGCAAAGCATCAGGGACGGCACCGCGGCAGCCGAGCCAAAGGACCCTCCACCTGCGAAGCCTGTGGAGAAACCGGTTAAGGCGTCCACGCCGATCCTCTTTACCTTGCCGCCTAAGACTGCGCCGAAGAGTTTCGCTCCTAAGCCAGGGGCCGGCGTGCCCGAGAAGGTCTCCTCGGCGCCGAAGGCGTCGTCGGTGGTCCACGGCCCGCGACCTCGACACCCTTCGGAGGATGAGCGTCATGAACACTTCATCGACGCCGAAACGAGCAGGCTTTCCCTTCTGAAGCGGAAAATCACCCCAGAACCTCAACTGGAGTCTTACAAGATCCCTCTCAAGAAGAAGGACTCTGCTTGCTCTCCAGTCTTGGTGGAACCCCTTTCACCACAGACTCATGATGTGTCTCCCACTTACTCAGATGTGGACGCTGGTGAGGGAGATGATGAGGATGAATACAGTTATCCAGTCTATACAGACCCTGAGGATACAAATGAGCCCTGGGCAGCTGGTGGTGACCCTGGGGATCCTCATTCGGGACAAGACCCTCCACTCTTTTCTGCTAAGACTTCACCTGCTGAAGACTCAGCAGCCCGTTCAATGAGGGCATTGAAAGCAGCAAACAATCACAATGTCCAGCTGCATGCTGTCCCTGTGGATGTGGATTTCCTCTTTGACACTTTTTCAGTATCGGAAAAGACTGAAAACTCTGCCTATGCTAAAAGGTGTTTTAAAGCATGCTGCTGAGGTCTTTAAGGAACCTACCAGGGCGCGGGTGATGAACCCTAGGATTGACAAGAAATACAAGGCGGCACCTACTGATCCTACCTACATTAAAGGACAGTTGCCTCTGGACTCCCTTGTCGTCTCGAATGCCCGGAAGAGGGCCAATTCTCAGACTACGGGTGATGCTCCTCCCCCAGACAAAGAATCCAAGGTCTTTGAGGCTTCGGGGAAGAGAGTAGCAGCACAGGAGGCCAACATATGGCGCATCTCTAACACACAGGCGCTCCTAGCGCGTTATGACAGGGCGCACTACGATACACTAGAGACCCTGTTGCAACATCTGCCTGATCAATACAAAGAAGGGGCTGAGATGCTAATTCAAGAGGGGAAGCTAATCTCCAACGCTTCCATTAAGTGCGCTCTGGACGCAGCCGATACCACTGCCAGAGCTATTAACACCAGTGTTATGCTTCGGAGACATGCCTGGCTGAGAATCTCTGGATTTAAGCCAGACATCCAAACCACCATCCTGAACCAAACGGTTAACCCAGATCACCTGTTTGGACCAGAGGTTGACACCACCCTAGAAAAAATGAAAAAGGACACTGACACTGTAAAATCCATGGGTGCCTTGCAGTCCCAGCAGTTTCGGGGTGGGTCCTTCCGTCGCTCCAACACTAGAGGCGTCTCAAGGGGTCAGCTTTCCCAATCCACGCAATACTACAAGGGCAACACCCAGACTACTTATGCCAACAAGAGTCAAAGTGGATATCGCGGCAACAGCGCCAAGGGCAGCGGACGTGGCAACAACAGCTCCAGGTCCTCTACCGCCAGCAAACAGTGACGCCTTGTCACTGCCCCCCGACCATACAACACCGGTCGGGGAGAGACTCCAGCAGTTCCTGCCCGTCTGGAAGACCATCACCGCGGACAGGTGAGTCAGAAAACTTATCCAATACGGTTATTGTCTGGAGTTAACGTCCACTCCACCAAACATGCCCCCAAAACACCGTCCTATGTCGGACGAGCACTTGCAATTATTGCAGCAGGAGGTCGCAGTCATGCTGCAAAAAGGGGCAATAGAGCTCGTGCCTGTGCAAGAGAGGCACAGGGGTCTACTCCCTGTACTTCCTGATACCAAAGACGGACGGGTCCCTCAGACCCATCCTGGACCTCAGGCCACTCAACTTCTACATCCTGTCGGAGCACTTCCATATACTGACCCTGCAGCAAGTGCTCCCGTTGCTCAGGCAGGGGGATTTTCTCGCAACTTTAGACTTAAAGGATGCGTACTTTCACATTCCACTGCACCCTTCACACAGGAAATACCTCTGGTTCACCATCCAAAACCAGCACTACCAATTCAAGGTTTTGCCTTTCGGTGTCACCACGGCACCCAGGGTGTTCACAAAGTGCCTGGCGACAGTGGCGACACATCTCAGGAGACGAAACATCCACGTCTACTCCTATCTGGACGACTGGCTTATCCAAGCGAAGTCAGCCCAGCATTGTGCCGCCCACATGTCCCACACCATTCACCTCCTGCACGATCTGGGATTCTCACTGAATTACCCAAAATCCCACCTTCAGCCCGCCCACATACGACAGTATCTGGGTGCGACCATAAACACTCTGGCGGCCACAGCACAGCCGAATTCAGTGAGAGTCAGCAGCATTCAATCGCTGATCCAAAAATTCAGGCCTCAACACTCACTTCCAGCAAGAGTGTTCATGCAGTTGATAGGCATGATGGCCTCCTGCATTTCCATAGTCCCGCACGCGAGACTACATATGCGCCCGCTTCAGGAGTGCTTAGCACGTCAGTGGACTCGGGCTCATGGGCAGTTGAAAGACCTAGTGTTGGTGAGCGGTCGGGCATACAACTCTCTGCATTGGTGGAATCCACGAAACCTTTGCAAGGGCCGACCGTTCCAAGAGCCTGTGCCACAGATTATCCTGACGACGGACGCTTCCCTCCAGGGTTGGGGAGCGCATGTACTTCATTACACTGTGCAGGGCCTATGGACGCAACAGCAAAGGAAGATGCACATCAATGTTCTGGAACTGATGGCGCTCTTCATGGCACTGAAAGCCTTCAAAGTACATCTGTGCAACAAGGTTGTGTTGATCCGGACGGACAACATGACGGCAATGTACTACATTCAAAAACAGGGAGGGACATACTCTCCGCAGTTATCTCATCTGGCTCAGACCATGTGGAAGTGGGCCATTCAGAGGAACATCTTCCTCATGGCAGAGCACCTCCCGGGCAAAGACAATCAGATGGCGGACCTGCTCAGCAGGCACAGCCACCAAATACACGAGTGGGAGATACATCCATCAGTTCTTCAACCGTACTTCCGAAGGTGGGGTCATCCAGAGATCGACCTCTTCGCCACAAGGGAGAACGCAAAATGCCAAAGCTTCGCCGCCAGGTTCCCACACCCACAGTGGCAGGGCAATGCGATATGGATGAACTGGTCAGGCAAATTTGCGTACGCTTTTCCCCCAGCACCTCTGATACCGCTGGTGGCACGCAAGCTCAGGCAGCACTCGATGACTCTCATCCTGGTCGCTCCAACGTGGGCTCGCCAACCATGGTACACCACGTTTCTGGAACTGTCCGTGGTACCGCATCAGAGGCTACGTCTCACACCCAGCCTTCTGACGCAGAGCCATGGCGACATTCAGCATCCAGATCCGCAACAGCTCAACCTGGCGATCTGGCTCCTGAGGTCTTAGAGTTTGGCTACCTGCACTTGCCTTCCGACTGTATGGACATCATTCGGGAGGCAAGGAAGCCCACCACTAGAGCATGCTATGCGGCGAAATGGAAGCGGTTTGTAATTTATCGTGCAGACCACAACATTAACCCGCTAGATGCTTCTATTCAGAATATCATCTGTTACCTTTTCCATCTGTACAAATGTAATCTGGCATATGCTTCCATTCGCATTCATCTATCTGCAATGGCCGCTTATCTCCAGAATAGGCAGCACCTCTCCCTCTTCAGGGTGCCTGCCATTAAGGCTTTTCTGGAAGGACTCGAAGGAGTCATTCCTCCGCGGACTCCACCAGCTCCGGAGTGGAACCTCAATGTGGTCCTCACCAGGCTGATGGGTCCTCCCTTTGAACCACTGCATTCCTGCGAGATTCAATTCTTGACGTGGAAAGTGGCTTTCCTCATAGCAATTACATCGCTACGGAGGGTTAGTGGATTACAAGCCCTTACTATCCAAGAGCCATTCATTCAAATTCACTCCAACAGGGTAGTGCTACGCACCAACCCTATATTTCTTCCCAAGGTTGTGTCTCAATTCCATATCAACCAGACTATTGAGTTACCTGTTTTCTTTCATAATCCCGAGTCATTGGCGGAGCGGATGCTCCACACCCTTGACGTCAAAAGGGCCCTAATGTATTACATCGATAGGACCAAGGATTTCAGGAAAACTAAGCAACTCTTTGTCGCCTTTGCACCACACCACAAAGGTAACCCTATTTCCAAGGCTGGTATTGCTCGGTGGATCGTTAAATGTATCCAGATCTGCTATCTGAAAGCAAAACGTACCCTTGCCATTCCACCAAGAGCCCACTCCACCAGAAAGTTGGGGGCCTCTATGGCATTCCTTGGAAACATTCCTTTGGAAGACATATGTAGAGCAGCCACATGGTCTACCACACACACATTTACAAAGCATTATTGTGTTGATGTGCACTCCAAACAGCAGGCAGCTGTAGGGCAGGCTAATCTCAAAACACTTTTCCAAACTGCTGCAGCTGGCACGGGCGGCCGCCGCTAATGGAGGGACTGCTATGTATTCTATGCACCGATATGAATTCAGCAGCCCACATGCCTCGAACCGAATATGCTACTTACCAGTATGCATCTGTTCTTGGCATGTAGGGCTGCAGAGATTCATATCGCCCGCCCTCCTCCTCGGCGCCTGTAGCAGCTGCAGAATTCACATATACTTCTAGCATGGTCATCATTCACTGACTTTCACTCCATCTTGGCCACAATGGCTAAAAACAATCTGAGGATGGAGTCGATGCCCATGCGCACTGTAGTCCAGGGGAGGAGCCACCTATCTCGTGATACTTCGAAGACTCTTCCAGGACAACAATGTGCAATCATCCGGACCCAACACTAGGCGGCGATCTATGCACAGATATGAATGTCAGCAGCCCTACATGCCAAGAACAGATGCATACTGGTAAGTAGCATATTCTTCAAACCCCAACACTCTCTTCCAGCGAGAGTGTTCATGCAGTTGATAGGCATGATGGCCTCCTGCATCTCCATAGTTCCGCACGCGAGACTACATATGCGTCCGCTTCAGGAGTGCCTAGCACGTCCGTGGACTCAGGCTCACTGGCAGTTGAAAGACCTAGTGTTGGTGAGCGGTCGGGCATCCAACTCTCTGCATTGGTGGAATCCACGAAACCTTTGCAAGGGACGACCGTTCCAAGAGCCTGTGCCACAGATCATCCTGACAACGGACGCTTCTCTCCAGGGATGGGGAGCTCATGTACTCCATTACACTGTGCAGGGACTATGGACGCAACAGCAAAGGAAGATGCACATCAATGTTCTGGAACTGATGGCAATCTTCATGGCACTAAAGGCTTTCAAAGTACATCTGTGCAGCAAGGTCATGTTGATCCGGACGGACAACATGACAGCCATGTACTACATTCAGAAACAGGGAGGTACCCATTCTCCGCAGCTGTCTCATCTGGCACAGAGCATGTGGAATTGGGCCATTCAGAGGAACATCTTCCTCATGGCAGAACACCTCCCGGGCAAGGACAATCAGATGGCGGACCTGCTCAGCAGGTACAGCCACCAAATGCACAAGTGGGAGTTGCATCCATCAGTACTCCACCCGTACTTCCAAATGTGGGGTCATCCAGAGATAGACCTGTTCGCCACAAGGGAGAACGCAAAATGCCAAAGCTTCGCCGCCAGGTTTCCACACCCACAGTCGCACGGCAATGCAATATGGATGAACTGGTCAGGCAGATTTGCGTACTCTTTACCCCCAGCACCTCTGATACCGCTGGTGGCACGCAAACTCAGGCAGCACTCGATGACTCTCATCCTGGTTGCTCCAACGTGGGCTCGCCAACCATGGTACACCACGTTTCTAGAACTGTCCGTGGTACCGCATCAAAGGCTACGCCTCACACCCAGCCTTCTGACGCAGAGCCATGGCGACATTCAGCATCCAGATCCGCAACAGCTCAACCTGGCGATCTGGCTCCTGAGGTCTTAGAGTTTGGCTACCTAAACTTGCCTCCTGACTGCATGGACATCATCCGGGAGGCGAGTAAGCCCACCACAAGAGCATGCTATGCGGCGAAGTGGAAGCGGTTTGTCATTTACTGTGCAGACCACAACATTAACCCACTAGATGCATCTATTCAGAACATCATTTGTTTTCTTTTCCATCTGTACAAATGTAATTTGGCCTATGCTTCCATTCGCATACATTTATCTGCAATGGCTGCTTATCTCCAGGAAGCTTGTTTCCTTTCCAGGAAATTAATTGGCTTGGTAGTTTGGTCTGCCCTGTTCCCATGACGCACTGGGCCAGGGACAGACTAATTTGCATGTAGCCAGGTTCTGAGCTGGGATGGTGCAGTCAGCTAAAAAACGGTGATGGATCAAGCCCTGATCTGTTGACTGTACGAGTATTCTGCTTAATTCAGATGCTCTGTCCATCACCACCCCCCTCTTTCTGAATCGTTTTGTCCACCACAAGCGTGGAAGGGTATGCTCAGACATGAGTCCCTTGCTCACTGCACCATCAGGATTCAAGCAAGCCGGGCCGAAGACGGCTGTAATGCCAGAAACCGGTCCCCGGAAGCTTTTTTCCTTTCCAGTAAAAGAATTGGCTTGGTAGTTTGGTCTGCCCTGTTCCCATGATGCACTGGGCCAGGGACAGACTGATTTGCATGTAGCCAGGTTCTGAGCTGGGATGGTGCAGTGAGTGTAGGAGAGTAGGGTCTGCAATCCTATGATCACCCCAGATTTTTGCTTTTTGCTTCACTGGTTTACAACTTTCCCTGGCTGTGGGCCTGCTAATCGGACCCACAGCCTAGCTGTTCTCTCTCTAAATTGACTCACATGTACCTTAGGTGCATTTACCAATTGGTACTGGGCCACCTTATCAGTCCCTGTACAGTATACCTTAGGTATCCAGGGCATAGGTGTACCCAGGGCCTACCAGGGGCTGCAGCATGTATTATGCCACCCCTGGCTGGCCATCTAAATCTGACACAACTGGCTGCACGACAGCTGGGGCAAGGTGGTGTAAACACCCTTTGCTTTAGAAATAGTATTCCTATATCTAACCCTAAAATGGACACATGTATTCCTTTCAGTCACTCCTATGGCAGGCCTTAACAATCCTGAAGGCAGAGTGCTTGAAATTATGTGAGATGGTGCTCTGGCATGAGCTGAGCCCGTCTGCAGCTTGCGGAACCAAGTCCTAATAGCTGTTCTATGATAACGCGTACCATATACTCTTAAGTGCATTATAATCCTCGCGGTTATTTGCTATCTTTGGTATCGCTTCATCAAAACATGTCGAGTAAGGTGTCATACGAATTGGAATACTAACCCCTCGCCAATTCCGGCGACTGGGTTAGCATTCCACCCTTCTAGAGGGACACGACATGTATGCAACTGTGAACCCCGGTTAAAGTTAACTCGAGCCTCCGCATCACAAAATGGATGCTGCCACCACAGACACAAGTCTGACCTCCTGCTGCTGGGAGTCCTAGCGTGGAGAGCTTGGACAAAAGGTTTCCTGTCAGGGGTGGTGCTAGCACCATCCCAGACAGGGTTTTGTGTATCCCAGGTAGGCAGGGCTGAATGGAAGGTGACTGCAAGTGGCACCCCGGTGCTCGCTATGCATCTGCCGGTTTGAACCAGTTCCAGGGGCACACCAGCCCCTGAGCTGGGGAAAGTCCGGACAAGGGAGAGGGGTGTAACCACCCCCCTCCTGGTCCCACCCATGGGCAGGACCTAGTCGCGTGCCTGCCCCTTTTTTCTGAATAAAGGTAGGAGCAGGCCCCCTTCCCAAATTAGATAATTCTGAATCTTGATGACTTTCCACGAAAGAACTCTTGAACCTTTCTGAAGACTCTCCCTTGTGGCTAAGGAGTAGCCACCCTGCATCAGCGGGCACCATCTAAGCGCTTGCGGTTTGCTGCACGTCCATCCTCCGGATCAAGACTGCCCAGCTCGACGAGACCCGGATTCACTGGCATCTCTGACCTCTACCTACATCATCAGCCCAGCTGAGATTCGTGGGTGTGACGAGACCTGAAGGGACCTGCCATCTTCAAAACTTCATGACGCTTATCCAGCACGACCGCCGAGAGATCCTCGAGTGAGTGCTTTGGGGTTTGAGAAGCCCGAACCCTGAGCAGCTCCAGCACCGAAGTCCAGCCCCCAGCATCCACGAGATCTGCGTGGGGCCCTTCTGCTCTTTGCTGCTCACCGCGTTGTCCGGTCACTTGCCTGCTGGCTAGTGGCCCTCCTGACGACGAACCACAACGATTGCACCGCTGGTCTGGTTGCTCCAGACTGGCCCTTGCTCCCTTCCAAGAGAGGAGCACCCCTGACCCTCCTGGTCCACTCCAGACGCCATCTTGAGTCCACTGCGTGGGCTTGACTTTGCCAAGGTTTGTTGCCCCAATCCTGGGTCCAGCATCGCCGACAGCAGACACCTTTGTGGGACAGCTCGCACCTCCATCCTGGTCGCCGACAACGCCTCCTCGTCCGAGAGACTGCAGAGCCCAGCGTCGCCCACTCACCTGGTCGAGGTGACTTCATCCGGTGCCATCCTGGTGCCCACCTAATCACTGGCTAGTGATTAAGAACTGAGTCCCCTCTGCTTTCAGGTCGTCTCCATCTTAGATCCAGGCTTGGATCACTCCGGACATCATCACTGGTCGCCTGCCAGCAACTTCTTCTTTCAGGCTCCATAGACTGTAACGAGGATTCCCGACGTCTTTTGAACCCTATGCAGCCGCAGCCCCTGGGCTAGGTAACTTGAGCATTTCCGTGCTCCACCATAGGTTCACTATCTAAGTGTCCAGATCCTTTTTCGTTTTCAGCCTAGCTAGTCGGATTCGTCCGGAACACTAACTTTACGAAAACTAGCCTCCATAGACTTTGTCCCGCATCCCGCGTGAGAGTGCACACTCTGCACCCGATCCCCCTAGGCCTCCTGCTCCTAACCTGAAGGTTCAGTAGGGTAGTCCTAGCGATCCTAAAGCCTCTGGATCTTGTTACTTACCTGCTAGTATTTCGCATTCCACTTTTGTAGTATATGGTTTTTCGTGCCCCTCGGGCATTTGTGTAAATTGTGCGACTTAAAGTATTTTCTTAAGAGTTTTGTTGTGTGCTTAGCTCCCTGACTCATAAAGAGATCAGGGTAGACTTGTTATAAATAAAAATCCTTTTATTTTGATAACAACGTGTGTGGTGTCCTTTCACTTGGTGTTCAAGGGGTATATGTGATGGTATAACAGCTGGCTTAACACGCCCTCTAGAGTTTAGCCTAAAGACTGCTCTTGTCCATGCTACTAGGATAGCTGGTCTATAAGGTTGACTTACAACCAATCATCAATAAGGGTCGTTTGGAATGATACACAGTGATCACTAGAATAGTGAGCACTACATATCAGGCCAACTTCTCACATTGAGCTAAAAAACGGTGATGGATCAAGCCCTGATCTGTTGACTGGGTACGAGTATTCTGCTTAATTCAGATGCTCTGTCCATCACCACCCCTCTTTCTATCTCCAAAACAGGCAGCACCTCTCACGTTTCAGGGTGCCTGCTATTAAAGCCTTTCTAGAAGGGCTCAAGCGAGTAATTCCTCTGCGGACTCCGCCAGCTCCGGAGTGGAATCTCAATGTGGCCCTCACCAGGCTGATGGTGAGCTCCAGGCACTAACTATCCAAGAGCCATTTATTCAAATTCATTCCAACAGGGTGGTGCTTCGCACTAACCCTAAATTCCTTCCCAAAGTAGTATCTCAATTCCATATTAACCAAACTATTGAATTACCTGTGTTCTTCCAAAATCTTGAGTCATTGGCGGAGAGAATGCTCCACACCCTTGAAGCCAAAAGGGCCCTGATGTATTACATTGATAGGACCAAGGATTTTAGGAAAACTAAACAACTCTTTGTTGCCTTTGCGCCACAACACAAAGGTAACCCCATTTCCAAAGCCGGTATAGCTAGGTGGATAGTTAAATGTATTCAGATCTGCTATCTGCAAGCCAAACGTACTCTCACCATTCCACCACGGGCCCACTCCACCAGAAAGTTGGGGGCCTCCATGGCTTTCCTTGGAAATGTCTCTTTGGAAGACATATTTAGAGCAGCCACATGGTCTACCACACACACATTTACAAAGCATTATTGTGTTGATGTGCACTCCAAACAGCAGGCAACTGTAGGGCAGGCTGTTCTAAAAACACTTTTCCAAACTGCTGCCGCTGGCACGGGCGGCCGCCGCTAATGGAGGGACTGCTATGTATTCTATGCACAGATATGAATTCAGCAGCCCACATGCCTCGAACCGAATATGCTACTTACCAGTATGCATCTGTTCTTGGCATGTAGGGCTGCTGACATTCATATCGCCCGCCCTTCTCCCCGGCGCCTGTAGCAGCTGCATTATTCACACATACTTCTAGCATGGTCGTCATTCACTTAGTTTCACTCCATCTTGGTCACAATGGCTGAAATGGCTGAAAACAATCTGAGGATGGAGTTGATGCCCATGCGCACTGTAGTCCAGGGGAGGAGCCACCTATCTCGTGATACTTCGAAGACTCTTCCTGGACAACAATGTGCAATCATCCGGACCCAACACTAGGCGGCGATCTATGCACAGATATGAATGTCAGCAGCCCTACATGCCAAGAACAGATGCATACTGGTAAGTAGCATATTCGTTATGCAATCCTTCACAACATCAGTCTGAGAGCCGAACACCTGGCAGGCTCGCTCAATGTCAGGGCGGACGCCCTGAGTCGACAGACGGAGGTGACGCACAAATGGGAACTGAATCAGTCCATTGTGGAGAGAGTCTTTTCGCTTTGGGGGACACCTACCATCGACCTTTTTGCCTCGCCAGTGAACGCCAAATGCCGGTTTTACACAAGCAAGGTTCACCACCAGGGGTCCCTGGGGAACGCCCTTTCGATAGCCTTGTACAGCGCATTCTTTTACGCTTTTCCTCCAATTCCCCTCATTCCTCGAGTACTCAAGGAAATGAATGTGGAACCGTGCAAGATGATTCTCATTGCACCAGCGTGGCCCGGCAATTTTGGTACACGGAGCTCCTGCGGCTCTCCCAAGCTCCTCCATTTTGTTTACAATCAATTCCGTCCCCGTTATCCAGGAATCAGGGACGGGTTTACATCTGGATCCGAAATCGCTCCACTTGACAGCGTGGCTCCTGAACACAGAGCATTCCGCCATCTGAATCTTTCCCAGGAATGTCGAGATGTCTTGTCACAGGCTCGAGCACCGAGCACAAATAAAACTTACAAGGCAAAATGGAGAAGGTTCTGCCTATGGTGTCAAAGACAGGGTCTCCATCCTTACAAATCTCTGCCTCACCAACTCTTGCCATATATACTATCATTCCTTGTAGCCCTTGCTGTTGCTGTTCTGACTCGCCTTGAGCGTACCACGGACCCTTTTCGATTTTCGTAGACCCCTGACAGCTCGCACGGACCCGCCCACCTGTCTCCCGCGGCCCGCCAGCTCTGATTCCAGCTAGAGCGGGGCCGCCGAGAGGAGACCGGCGAGGGGCGAACTTCATCTCCCAGAAGCCCTTGCTGGGGTCCGTGTCACCGGGGAGCGCCAGGCGGCGCATAAAAAGCGCATCAGACCCGTCTCGCGGGACGCCGGGCGAAGCCCGGGCAAAGGGCGGGCCCGTTTAAGCCCGTTCAAGACCAGGTAAGACTGGTCTGGGCCATGTTATGTGAAATGGTTATTCTAATCGTACTGTCTAACTCCATTGTGTAATCAGCTCCACCCTACTGTCTCCCACACTGTTTGATAACGACAACCTCACTTTATACGAGGTTTTTTCCTATCTCTTCCGTTGTGAAATGTCTTCCACAAGAGGTTCAAGAAGTAAAACTGCGCAGAATTTAGCCCAAATAACAGGCCCTATAGACTTATTCATCACCAGAACTAATGAGGTGATTAATCAAAGCATATCTCTGTTGGAGCGGAGGGTATCGCAAGAGTTGGAAATAGCAAGGAGGTCCTCTTTAGGGCCTCTAGCTTCCGCCCAAACTCCAACACAGTCAAGGCCAACTACCTCTCTTGCAAGCCAAAATGAAACCGTGGCAGAGATCTTTACCGTCCCTGTTACGGTTGATATATCTGCCTCGCAGCTGTCGCTTGATTCACTCTTATCCGATGACTTAGAAAAAACACCAGATCTATCTCAATGTCAAAATCACGCCGTGTCATCGGAAATAAAGGATAAAGGGAAGAGGGAAGGCGCAATAGCTAAACAGAAAAAAGACAAAGGGGAATAAATCTAACCCTATTCAACCAATACTCTCAGCAAACTCTCAGGCCCCGGATGTAAATCACTTCGCACAGTGTTCACAAAATGACAACAACATCCCTGTGATTAATATTCAGGAAATTCCGAATAGCATGCGAATAGCCGGGGGTACCTGTGATACATGTGCCTCTAATGCCCATCTATTAAACAGTATGGGGGAGCTTTTTAAACGCTATCTGCAACCAGTTGAAAAAAGCTTAATGCATATTGAAAAATAGTTAGCGAAGCTAAATACATTACCTTTTAACCAGAAAACCTTGGCTCCTGCGTTCTCAGGGGCGGCCAAATCTAAAGCCCCGGGTATTCCTCCTAAATTAGCCCAAACTGTTTCTAAAATCCCAGTTACAGAACCTATAAAACTTGCAGACGTACAAACGGGGCGGAAAACTGCACAAGACACTGCCGACTCTACTGCTGGACTAGCAAAGGAAAAGTCCAACACTATCCAAGACATCTCCAAGTCCACTCCAGGCATAACCAAGGACTCTGCGGGGTTAGCCAAGCAAAATCCTATTTTACATCCTTCTTCTAAAGTTCCAGCTACACAACCTAAGGGAGAAGAGAACAAGAAGGGATCAAGGTTCAGGCGGCCTTTTCATCTTCCTTCCGAGGCGACGCCCTGTACAGTTATTCTTACGGGGGTACCTGAGCTGATGGAAAATACGGATGAACCTCCGTGGTCTCTTCGCAATAAGGTCCTTCAGTGGTTAGGTACAAATAGACCTCTCCAATCTCCATATACTAGTAGAATTACATCAGTCCGAAGAGTAGTATGGATTGGGGATTCTAGAAAAAACATACAGGGTGACTACATTATAGTCAGCTGTGGTGATTCCGCCACGGTAGATTATGTTTGCTCCTGGCCTGATCTGGAAAAAAAGGGGGGGATTGATGCCTATCGTCTCTCCTTCTACCCTCCAACGAACTCCTACAACAACGCAGATTTCCAATACTGGGAGGAGGGCGCAGATTGGTCTTGGAACCAAGTTGGTCACTGGAATGGAAATAGACATAGATCGAGAGACTGGGAACCAAGGCCTTGGCGGCCAAGGAGAAACCAGTACAACTTGGATGGATGGAGGGGCATCCCCCTGAGAAATAGGTATGATTCACTGGATATGGTTGATTGACCATCAGGGTACACATTAAGGGTGAATAAGGAGTGTAGTACCTTGTCCACTACTTCAATCGTAGGCAATAAACCTGAGTTGTCTATTTCAAAACAGCCCTTTAACAGTTCAACCCTGACTACTACGAACTTTGATCCTCTCTGCACATCACTCATTGAACTATCTGTTACTTCAACACAAGAAAAAATAAACAAAGGTCCGTTAGACCCGACCGGGCACAACGAAGTTAATAGTGTGAGCCCACAACACTCTGAAATAGTACTGTCACCAACATCGAGGAAAGCTAATTTGGCCTTAACCTCATGGAACGTCGCGGGCCTTCACAAGAAAGTGAATGATCAGTTATTTCTATCCTTTGTAAGGAAATACGACATCGTTTGCCTTCAAGAGTGTTGGGATCAGGAGTCGCCACACATAGAGGGCTATACCACCATATTTACACCATCTACGCTGGGTAATCGAGGCAGGGGATCTGGTGGGCTTTGTACTTGCGTCTCTAACCTGGTGAAAGTTACAGTGAAGAAAATAGTAGGGGAAGGGGCAAATGATAGTGTGCAGAACCCTGCAAGGCCTTTCTGTTGTTGGCGAGGGGATGAATCTCCTTCTAATAAACTTTTATGAATACATTGGGAAAGAAGAACAAAAGCTACCATAGAGGACCTTACTAACATTCTAAATTTGGGATCAGGAAAGGCGGATTGCATCCTTATCATGGGCGATTTCAATTGCCATTTATGTCCCCACAGTGGTGCGGACATTTGTGGCATAACTGATCTAAAGGGCGAACCGACCACTCACTTTGTCCACTCCACTTTTGGTACCATGTTAAATCACCTCATGCATGAATGGGACCTAGGATTTGAGAATGAACTTTGCGAGCCTGTGGTTGATTTTCAAACAACTTTCCATGGGCATGGGTCTGGGACCATTATTGATGTCATGCTGATATCGAACAATAGACAGGGACATGTTCAGGGCTTTGATATTGAAAATCTAGCAATTAGTGATCATTTCCCAATTAGTATCAGTTTGCATAAAGCCTGGCATGATGGTCATGCCTTGAGCCTTCCCGATAAATTATACTCTATTTCACTTTCCAAAAGAAATGGTTACGCTGTGAAGTGGGCGAAAGTCGACTCTAGTAACTTTCTAAAAGAAGTAATCACAAAAGATCAGGAGCACTTTATGATGTGCTTGGAACAAGATCCTTCTCCGGAGAAGGTTAAGCTGGCCTACAGTAAGATAGCGGTTACCATAAAGGAAAAACTGATTAGGAAATGCAAAGAGAGGGAAACGACTAAACTGAACCGTTGGTTCAACTCTGCCTGCACTAAAGCTCACACTTCTTTATTGCAGGCTGTAAAGACTCTTCCGAGGGATGTTAAACTAGTTAGAGAAGCGAGGTCAGCGTACAAACAGGCCCTAACTAATAGGAAAAACGATCTCAAACAGCATGCATGGGAAGCACTAATTAGAGCTAGCGCCCTTCGTGATAACATTTCCTTCTGGAGAGAAGTTAATGCCCCATTCTTTGTAGAAAGCAGGACTGACTCTCTCGAAATCGCGATACCCAAGGACGATTGGGTCAATTATTTCACGGGCCTATATAAAAAAGATGATTTATTGGAGATTAATCACTGTGAAATCCCTGCAAACAATTCTATCGACCCACACCCTGAGGCAACTTGCCATTTAGACAAGTTTCCTTTGAATATAGTTTTTACGTCTCCAGAAGTCGAGCAGGCTATTTGTGAAAGCGGAAATTTAAAAGCCCCGGGCCCAGATGGTATTCCCATCGACATATTTAAAGACAGTTTGGACCTCTGGGCTCCGCTTCTCACAAATGTTCTGAATGCCTACAGCCAAGTAGGTTTTCCTGTTACGTGGCAAGAAGCCATTGTAATTCCAATCTTTAAAAAAGGTGATAGACAGGATCCTAAATGCTATAGGCCCATCTCCCTGCTCGACTCTCTGATAAAAGTAGCAGGGAGAGTATTATTGACTAGATTACAAACCTGGGCTAATGAAGAGAGGGTTCTTTCAAAATTTCAGTATGGTTTCAAGAGCGGTCTGGGCACAGTCGAGCAGGGCCTGAACCTGGCCCTAATAACCAGCAAATACACGATGGCTAAAAAAGGCAATTTGTTTATGACATTTGTCGATCTAAGCTCGGCTTTTGATTGCCTAGATCACAAACTGCTATGGTCAACCCTAACGAAGTTAGGTCTAGATCCCCGCCATTTTTAATTTTATTAAGGAACTATATAGAGGTGCAGGAGCAATGGTTCGCTACGGCAGAAATGGTGAATGCACCAGGAAATTCCCTATAGATAAGGGGGTTAGGCAAGGATGTATCCTTGCACCCTTTCTTTTTAATCTTTATATTAACGAAGTGGCAGACTTTTTAACCAATTTAGAAGTTGATTACCCCAAAATAAATGGCTCGTCGGTTCCAATACTTTTATATGCCGATGATGCCGCAGTAATATCGCGAACCCAGATGGGCCTTAAAAAGGCACTAACTGGTTTCTCAACTTTTATGGGGTCTAGAGGTTTGAAGATCAACGTAGGTAAAACTTTTACCATGTGCTGTACCTCTAAAAAAAATCTAAGATAGGCTGCAGAACCTTTGTTAATCAGTCCAAGATAAGCTTAACTAAAACTTTTTCATATTTAGGCATTACATTCAATAACAATTTGCCAAACGCCTGGGTGGGAAACCCATTGACACTTTGATTAAAATCTATGCAGCTAAATGCGTATCGACTGCAACCTATGGCGCTGGCATATGGGGGACGGCCGATTGCTCACAAATCCAACTAACAGAAAATGCCTTTCTCAGATATTTGTTAGCCGTTCCAAGATCTGTTTCCACCACCATCTGTCATAAAGAATTAAATCGTGTGCACATTACAGATCTGATAAAGGTCACACAAGTTATGTTGTGGCATAAGATTTGGTCCTCAGATGAGACGGGCTTCAGCAGGGACGTGATCCAGGACTGCATGAAACAATCAGCGGCCAAGAAGATTATTTGGCTGCAATACGTTAAAAACTTTATGAACTCCATTGGGCACCCCGAATTCTTCACAACCCCGAGTACATGTTCTTTAATTTCGAAAAAACTCTTAAAAGATTCTTGTCTCGAACTGTTGGAAGATAGAAGGTGGCACCTGGATGGTAACAAGTCAACAATCATTTCCCATCGCCGCATTTTATATGGTCCAGGCCTACATCCGTATCTGGCTCCGGAAATCCCCAGTTATACAAGAATGCTTTTAACTAGGATGAGAACCGATTGCTTTTTTAGGATGGTAACATTCCCTACTCCAAATGACTGGTCGGTGTTATTGATAAAATGTCCATGTGATGACGTTTCGACTCAGTCAAACATCCATAGCATTTTTTTCTGTAAATATTATGAGTGGGGGAGAAAGATTTTTGTTACCACTATTAAGGCTGTGGGGTTTGCGTCAATGCAGACCTGCTCTAATTAGACTGTATATGTTACCCGATGAACTTACTGTGAATACAGCTGCTAATTATCTGAAATATGTGGTTAGAACAAGAGGCTCCATGATTTAATGTAAAAGTTGGAATTTATATACGTGTAGCTAATACCATACTTAATTAACTGAGTTCCTCTGATTGCCTTTTTATAAGGTGTTTATAAATGTTTTTAATATTTTTTAATGTTTTCTTCTGCTGTAATATAGATAGATTCAACTGTACTATGGTATGCATTCTTAATGTGCTTTTATGGTCTTTTAATAATACCGAATAAAGCTATCTTGACTTGACTATAATTAGCTAGGTCTGGGTTGGCACATTCGTCTGTGAAGGTCCATCTTGCAGCCATTTCAAGGTTTTGGCGTACTTCTTCAGGCCCTTCCTTATGGTCCTCTCGGATCATTAAGCAGTTCTTGATGGGTTTGTTCCGGATGTACCCTCCAGTTCCTCCTCCTCCACCAGTTTGGCAACTCAATCTTGTCCTGGCTCAACTCAGGAAACCTCCGTTTGAGCCTGTGCACAAGGCAGACTTGAAGTTCCTCCCTTGGAAACTTGCCCTCCTCTTAGCTCTTACTTCAGCGAGGAGAGTTAGTGAGCTTCAAGCCCTCTCCATAGTGCATCCATTCCTTCAATTCAAAAAGGATGTTCTTGTTCTTCGCACCAATACGAAGTTCATTCCAAAGGTGCCGTCTGACTTCCACTTGAATGAACCTGTGATTTTGAAGTCTTTCTTTCCACGCCCTTCTACACCTGCGGAACGCACTTTACATACTTTGGACGTTCAGAGATGCTTGAAATTCTACTTAGAGCGAACACCTCCCTTTCGGAAATCATCCCAGTTGTTTGTGTCCTACAGCGCACCACGGAAGGGATTTCCTTTGGCAAAGAGTGGCATTTCCCGCTGGATCTCCAGTACTATTCAATTTTGCCATCAGGAGGCGGGCAAGCCATTGAACAGTACAGTTCGTGCCCATTCTACAAGGTCTGTGGCGTCGTCTGTGGCTCTTTTCTCTGGAGTCGCCATTAAGGATATATGCAGGGCAGCAACGTGGAGCAGTACTCATACCTTCACGAAACATTACTGCCTAGAGTCTGCAGGACGAGACTACGCGGCTGTTGGTCAAGCAGTTCTGCGGAATCTTTTTCATTGAGAGGTGAGCTTTCCCTACAATCTCTCCATCCTGGTGAGCACATTTTGCTTCTTTTTTCTTACTTTACTATAAGTATTACTGTATGGTTAGGTGATGCCATGTTTTTGCTAAATGTGTCTTGGTGATTTACTGCTAGCTACTCTGATACAAAGCATGGGAATCTATGAAAGTTCCAATACTGGGGCAAGAAAACAAGTTACTTACTGATGTAAATATATAATTTACCGTCTTAATTTCTATGCAGGTAAGTACTTAATCAATAATAACTCAAATCGGAAAGAAAAAAACAGAGTCCGTGGTGTTAGAGTTTTTAGGGGTTTTATTCCTTAAAAAGGAATGGTCAGGACCAGTATATCATGTTCTTCCCACCACAGGGGTGGAAGAAGGGATAGAGCGCGCTCCATTTTATTGACAGTACATAGCTTATATACTTAATTCATGTCATAGAAAACAGTATAGTAGGCGTAACAGCTGAGAGAAGACAAGATAACAGTATCCACGTGTTACTAGTACGTAATCAGAAGGCGTGGACTAGGCGTGAACTGGAGGTGTGTGCTAGAAACGTCACAGGTAGGTGTCACAAAAGGGGTGGCACTAACAGAAATGTTGCAATGTCAGCAGAAATCGGAAGCTTGGATGCGCGCGCAGCTGCATGACGTGTGATTGACGTGAAACTGGAGGGTGCAGGGGACTTGACATTTACACTGACGGAAAGAGACAGAAGTCTGGCATGTCAGATCAACTTGTACTTCTATCATATCTGATATCTGATGTTTGGGAACCATATTATCTGAACGGAAAGGTCTCTGGAGCAGAAGCTACTCTATACTGACTATGGATGCGTGTGTAAGCCCCTGAGTGTCTGCATGAGAAGCGTGGGGCATGGGGCCTTCCATGGGAGCATGGTAACAGTCTATGAATTACTTGCACGGAGACAGGTCGGCCCTCTGCTCTGCAGATGAGGGGGATGTTTACTGAAGCTAGTAGGCAGGAATGTATTTTCGAGGAGCGGAACAGATAACTCGAAGGTTATAGTCAGTCTTGGCAGGCAGCAGGCTGAGCTGAGCGCGGTGGGCCGCGCTGGGAGTAAGTCAGAGTTCACGGGTACAGAGGCAGCCTGGGCTGAGGTTTTCAGAGTCAGAAGCCAGAAAAATGGCTCGATGGCAGAAATTCAGGGCCTACTTTGCCAGAGCAGGAAAAACGTGTAAAGTACATTACAAAAAGACGTTGGCATAGCATACTTAGGAACGGACTAATTAACCCATTCAAGGTGGGTCTGAAAGAGGACATGTTAACGTTGGACGCAAATGTATTTGCGTCTTCATAGCTGGCACAGGAGGGAAGTTACATGCACTTTACGCTGGTACATGGAGACGGTGGGGTACGCGCTAGGGAACACAATTTGACCATAAAATTTATATTTCCTCATTCCCTCCTTGTTCCCTACGGACCCTTCATGATATATTGATCCTCATGAATCGATCAGTTTGTTCTTGTAACATCATTTGTTCTTCTTTCTTTCCTTTGCGTTTTGAAAGAAAACTGGAATGTTCAATACATGAAGTGGCACACAGTCCACAAATCGCTGGCCCGCACTGCAGGCACAGGCAGCAACTGAGAACTAGGACTAGGCCAATGCCTAGGAAGGATAGGATCTTCCATCCCCAAGCGGTTAACGTTGTCCAGAACCAACCGGACCAAGTCCAGGTGCCTGGATTCTGATGTATCTGATTTGCAATTTTATGAAGACGTGTAATAGCTTGATATACAGATGGTGCGTTTTGTGGAATGAAAACACAGCAACTTGACCCGATGACCTTACAGGCTCCGCCTCTATCTGCCAAGATGACGTCAATAACAAGACGATTCTGAAGGACAACAACCCGCATGGCGGACTGCTCTTTGGTTAAGTTACCTAGGGCGGAGGCAGTTTCATTCACTACTGCTTCAAGTGTTCTAGTTAATCTACGTATTAGTTTACTATTTTGGACAGGGCCTAAAAAGAAAAAGAATCCTTTATTAAAATCGGTGTACTGTTCCCATGCCGTTTCTGTGTAGTCGACAAGTGGGATATCTCTTCTGAGTCTATTCTTTACTAGATTTGCATTTCGGTGGTAATCAGGAGGAGCTAGAAAAACAGGTGGCAGAAGGAATGCAATATAACAGGTACCATCCCAATCTGGAGGTAAGCGTATGTATGCAGTATGACCACAAACAAAATAGGAATGACGGATAGCTTTAAAGGACGATTTACCATGATCACTGAATTCGACCACAGTAGTACATTTACTATGACCTAAGTGTATTGAACCTTTCTTCCTGATACATAATTCACCAGTGACTGGTAATACTGACATAACAGGTAGAACTGGTGCGGCTTCGGATTCAACAGTGAGAATCATAAGGCTAATTGTGTAATTACCTAATCCATATACTTCATTTTCTAGATCAGTTCCGATTCTAGTGGGGAGTCCCTCCTTATCAGGGTAACAGACGTCGAGCAGGACCAAGTTCAGGTTTCCCCAAACCCAGCCCCCGTCGAAAACAGCAATATCAGGGTCTAAGGAATTAATTATTTTAAACCATGCACCACAGGAACCATTGTGAGTGAATGGGTACGGAAAGAGGGGCAGAGCTCCCTTGTAATTCTGGTAGGGAGGGAGTCGGCCACATATCCAGCAGTCTGTAGCATTGTTAGTCTGATGGGAATGATGTAGCATACTAATGAATGTGTTGTTGCGCAGCGCAAGTCTGTAGGACAGTTCATGTGGAGGTAACTCACTAAAAGTGTGTTCAGCAGAGACATTGTAAGCAGATTGTTCACGCTTGAAAATAGGGTAGTAGATAGGGAGAAGTATACTGGCAACTATTATCAGAAGACTTAGAAAAAACATTATTAACAATGTCACTATACAGTGACTACGCAGTGATTTGCAGTATGTACGTTTCTTGAATTCTCTCTCTCTCTCTCTATCTCGATCTAGGGGATACATGTCAGAAACTATTTAACCGATTCACCTAGGGGAGGACTTAAACAATTAAACTGTCTGACTTGCTAGATCGGAACTTAAGTCTGTATTCCTCTTGGGGAGTTTTCTCTCGTTCGGAAGTTTTAAAGTCACTGGGCTCGATACAGTCTTTGGAAGGGGTGGATGAGCCTGGGTCGGATTTCAGTTCATTACACAGTTTAACATGGCTCATGTGGACCCACCCCTTCCTGCCCTCCACCTTCACCGCTGTCCTTGTAGTAAGTAGAACGGTCTTCGGCGATTTCCAGCGGGGCTCCAACGGACTTTTCCGGTCGAAGTTCCTTATGAGGATTAGATCACCTGGACGGACATCATGTGGCTTTACATCAGTGTTGTCAGGGAAGGCTGCAGCAACCTGTGAACGACATGATTGGAGTGCAGACATCAAGGAGGCAAGGTAATCTGTCAACATATTACAATCAACATCAGTAATTTTCTTCGGAATGGGCGTCCCCCACATATTCGGTGGTCTACCAAAGACCACTTCGTACGGGGATAGTCCTGATCTCGAGTGGGCAACCATCCTCATGTAGAACAGTGCCACTGGTAGGGCGACTATCCAGTCGACCCCTTTCTCTTTACATATTTTTGCAAGACGGGTCTTTAATGTCTGGTTATGCCTTTCTACAAAGCCTGCGGCTTCGGGATGTCGGACACAATGGAATTTCCACTGGTATCCTAGCAATAAAGAAACTTCTTTCATTAATTCGGATGAGAATGGCTGACCGTTATCTGAATACACGACACGAGGCAAGCCGTATCGTGGGAAGAATTCACGAACCAACTGCTTGGCAGTGGTCGGAGCAGTGTAATCTGGGACTGGGTATGCTTCGGTCCAACGGGACAGAGCACAAACTATTACGAGGACATATTTGAATCCTCGACAACGGTCCATCTGGATATAATCCATCTGGAGGACTTCAAAAGGGTGATCGGGAGGATGAAATCCACCTTGCTCTACAGGAACGCTTTTACCTGGATTGAACTGACAACAGATCATGCAAGTACGCACTTTCTGTTTTGCTGCTGCTCGTAAGTGTTTATTGCTCCAAAGATTTTGTAAACTATCTAACATCGCTTTTTCTCCTAGGTGTGCTGGACTATGTGCTGTATTAACCATGACTTGAACCATAGAATCAGGGAGAAACCATGTAGATTTTCCCTTCGTCACCCAACCTTGTTCTGTTTGAATCCCTCCTAGTTCAATCCATTTCTTTATTTCTTCTGGGGTAGCATGTGCCTGAATATCGATTACATCTAGTGTGGGATCCCTGACTGTCATGCAATTTGTCGGTCCTATTGTCTTTGTCACATCCGTTGTCTGAGTGTGAGTCAGTGCTGTATGTTTTGCTGTCTGGTCTGCCAGGTCGTTACCCTGGGAAACAGAATCTGTAACTTTAGTATGTGCTTTACACTTCATGACGGATATGCCTGAAGGCAGATGTATTGCTTCTAACAGTGCTTGAATGAGGGGACCATGTTGGATCTTGGCACCATGAGAGGTCAGAAAACCTCGTTCTTGCCATAACATGCCGAAGTCGTGTACAACTCCGAACGCATAACGGGAATCAGTGTATATGTTGACATTTCTGTTCTTGGCTAGAATACAGGCTCGGGTCAGAGCAATAAGCTCTGCCGCTTGAGCAGACAGTGTGTCAATACGATGTGTTTCTTTAACTTCAGTTTCAGTAGTCACTGCATATGCGGCCACTAATTCTCCTGTACTTGTTCGCATACATGAACCATCCACATAAAGTGTCAGGTCTGGATTTGTCAGTGGAACATCTGTTAAGTCTCGTCGGGGCTTTGTTACTGCATTAATGATTTCTATACAATCATGCGGGGCTGGATCTGTCATAATTGTAGGTAAGTGTTGCGGGGTTCAGAATGCTGCAGCGTCTGATTTCCATGTGTGGCTGGAATAGCGTCAATTCGTAACCTGTCAGTCGTGCTATGGTCAAGTGTTGAGTCTGGGTTCTGTTTAACAGAACCTCTACAGAATGTGGAACTTGTACTGTTAACTGATGTCCTAAAACAATTGAATCGCTCTGTCTTATTGCTAACGCTGTTGCTGCTACTGACTTTAAGCATGCAGGGAGTGCCTGGGCTACTGAGTCCAATGTACTTGAAAAATAAGCGCAAGGCTTATGTGAACCTGCTTGATCTTGAGTGAGGACAGATAATGCTGTACCATCACGTTCTGTAACCAAAAGTGTAAACGGTTTGCTGTAACATGGTGTTGCTAAAACTGGTGCTTGACATAATGCTTTCTTTAGTTCCTCAAAGGCTTGTGTATGTTCCTGAGTCCAAGGGAGGACAGTCGACGTCGCTGCCTCCTGTGTCGTTAACTGGATGAGTGGTTTAGCTAGAAATGCATATTGAGGAATCCATTGTCTGCAGTACGAGGTGAGGCCTATGAAGGCCCGCACTTCCTTTTGTGTCTGGGGTCGTGGCATATTTACAATTAACTGAATGCGATCGGGAGTGAGCTGTCTCCCCACTTTGGACAGCAAGTGACCCAAGTACACAACTTGCTGAACACAGAATTGTAACTTCGAAGGGGACACCTTGTGTCCCTTGTCTGCCAGGAAATGTAAAACTGTCAGTGATGCTTGTTCACATTCGGGCTCACTTCGTGCGGTGATCAGCAGATCATCGACGTATTGCAGTAAAGCGGTGTTAACTGGCATTTGAATACAATCTAGTTGTCTTTTCAGCGCTTGACTATAGATGCTGGGGCTTTCTGTGAATCCTTGAGGTGCGCGGGAAAATTTGAAACTTCGTCCATTTAAACTGAATCCGAAGAGATATTGGCTCTCTGGATCAATAGGTACACTAAAGAAGGCGTTCTTGAGATCAATTACAGTAAAGAACGTTGCTTCTGAATCAATAGCAGTCAATAAGGAAGAGATATCGGGGACCACAGGGTACTGTGGTACAATACATTTATTCAGCTCTCTTAGATCAATCCCCAGCCGATATACTGGCGGTGCATTGGGATCAGTACGTTTAAGAATTGGAATGATGGGTGAATTACAGATATTGGAGTCGGTCTCTACGACCACTCCTTGGGCAATGAGCTCTTCAATGATTTCCAGTAAAGCCACTACAGCATCGGGTGGTAACTTGTATTGTCTGATTCGTGGTAGAACAACTCCTGTCTTGAGTGTAACACGGTATGGTGTGATATGCATACAGCCTACATCAGTTGGGCCTTTTGCCCACAAGTGATCTGGTACATTTTTCAATCTGACATCGAATTCTCGTAAGACATAATGACCCTTGAAATCCCGCAGAAAGAGTCGAACCCCCTCCGGGGAACAACAGATTAACGCTCCTAAAGCCTTCAATGTTTTAATTCCTAACAGATTTTCTGGGCATGAGTTCGTAAGTAACAAGTCTGTAACTCGTGATAATGGACCCACAGCCAAGGGTACTGGTTCCGATACTTCATTTACAATGGGCTGTCCTGAAAAACCAAGGGAAACATTCTGTGAGCCTGAGAGGGGTGCCCCTGGGACTTCATTATGGCTGATTGTGGTGCGGCTTGCCCCTGTGTCAATTAAAAACTTTCTGTCTTTTCCCAATACTTGACTGTGTACATAAGGACCTTCTTGATCTACAGGAATTTCAATAAGAGGCAAGCCAAATTCCCTCTCTAGGCTGTTTCATGTGTATCGTTGATACTCTGGATAAGCAGATTGGGCATACTGGTACATCTGTTGGGAAACTTGTTGAGTCGAAGCGGTGGGCTGTGGTACCGCTACTGTCTGTGCTGTATGCGATGAAGCATGCGTAGGCTGTGTATTCTGCATGGGCTGTGCATTCTGTGAAGTCTGTTGCTGAACCTGATCTTGTCTAGGTGGATGCGGTCTCTCTTTAGTTTTACCTGTCGCTATGTTATGTTTCAGAACTGGACATTCATGTACGTAGTGGCCTGGCTGCTTGCAATAATTGCACGTCCCTTTAACAGGACCTGCGGAATGATTTGTCTGATTCGTACCCTTTCTGTTTCCGTCGGTATGTACCGACTGGGCTACTAACATTTTCATTTTCGTGTCTTTCATACGTTTCTGTTCCTGATCTTGTTCTTCTCTAATTCTATTCTGATGGTATTGTAACATTTGTAACATCTGGGATGGCGTATTTGCTTGCCATGTACTCTCAACCTTGTATACACGATTTTTGACTGCTAACAGGGAATTTTCAACTAACTTTGATACAAAAAGATGCGGGTACGATTCGCTACTTGGTTTAAGACCACTATTAATATTAAAACATTTCTCGAATCTTGAATAAAAGTCACTAGTATCTTCGTCGGGTTTCTGTTTACATGCTGAGATTGCATCCCAGTCTTCTTTTCTAGTTGCCAGTAATCTTGGCAGAACCTGTACTATTAAACCTGGTAATGCTTTAGTTTTGTCCCCGAGGCCTACCCCTGGGACACGTTTATTCTCTTCGTCTTCTATTTCTGCCCATGCAATCTTTTTCTCTCCCACCTCCCATTCTTTTTCCTTTAGTTTCTCGTAGATGCCCGTGGGCAGCAGTACCTTTAACATTTTCATGATATCATCATATGTGTAATCCCCCATCAGTAACATGTCTTTAAGCTCTCTGTGGAAACCTGCAGGGTCTTTATCATGGCTCGGGACTAGTTTCTTCATTTCTAACAGTTCTAACTTAGTCAGTGGCGTGTGTACATACACACGTTTCAAGAGATGATCCTCACCCATAACTGGGTGTACTTCTCGTAAGGGGTTCTGACTTTCAATGCCACTCAGGCATTGCATGTGATATGTTTTCCTTTCTGGGGGCGGAGCGGGAACCTATTCAGAGTTTATAAAGGTGTTATATCTATGTCGCTGTTCTAGAATTATTTGTATTAACTTGGTACTTAAACCTCTCCATCTATCCATGAGTAGTGCTTCTAATGTTTCATGTAAGGGACCTGGATCAGAATGTTGGTTTCTGTATTTCGTTAGGAGGTGCTGAATCATGTATATACCTGCTAGTTTCTGTTCGTCTGGGGAGAGGTTCAGAAATGTCTGTGCTAGTGTATCATCATTATACATATCCGGATTTTCAGCCCATAATATGGCTGACCGGGCTAATTCCTGTTCATCCATTGAATTTAGTATGTGGTACCCCACTCGGTCTCGGAGTCTTTTATCAGTCTCCTGGAACTGGTGTTCAGAAGAATTCGGGTTGGTTAAGGCAGAGAGAAAAACTCTCTTGCTTTCCGGACGGATACCTTTCCTAAGGTAAGTTCCCTTACCTACATACGCTATAGTATCTGTAGTCTTTTCTGGTTCTTCAAACTCTTCTTCCTCCTCGGAGGAAGCCTTTTCCTTCTCTTTTTGGTGTATTTCTATCACTGTTTTTCTAATTTTCTTGTACATACTGGCTATGCAAGTGCCTTTATCGTGTTTTCCTTCAGATATATTTTGACCCCACTTGTTTAGTGCATCTAACTCGCTCTGATCTGTCCCAGGCCTGTCTCGTTCTCTTATTAGGCAATTTATGAAAAAACGTAGTATCTGTGCTTGAACGTCAACTTTCTGACGGTCCATGGCATCCTGAATACTGTCAGGGTCTTTCCCCGTCTGAATAAACTCGTATATTCTATCTAGGCGCTCCTTCATACCTGCATAGCATAGCAGGAAATCAGTAGCAGATCTTAACCGTAGTGATGCCATCATCATTATATTGTCTTTACCGGGTACTGGATCATATCTGCAAACTGAAAGGTTTTCCTTGAATATATCAAGGCTGGGAGACTTGAACGTAAAAGGACTCCGAAAGTCCCTGAGCTGTAACCTGCGTGTCAATGGCGGGGTGTGTAGACCCCCTTCCGCACCCCCTGAGGCGGAAGCTTGGGCATTATCTCTCGGCGGAGTCTGTACCTGAACTTGAATTTTTCTTTTAGTAGGATCAGGTAGAAGTGGTTTCGGTAGATCAACTTTAAGTGCGGGAAGTGGTGGAGGTGGTGGAACAGCAGGTTTCTGTTGTGGTACTGGCGGAATATGATCTTGGGGCGGGTTACCACCCCCGTCCCTGTCGTTAGGCAGGGCGCGGACAGGGAGATTGGTGTAAGCGGGTGCTACATCCTCTAGATAGGAATTCAGGAATATGTCTTTAGTAGTCTTATGCATTACTTTAGTTGGAACTAATGGTGGCGGCAGATTTTTCGGTATTTCTGAAATGGCCTCAGGCGAACCCTCGGCCGCGAGATACATACCGTTTACGAGGTTATTTCGTGTGCGGTCTACTTGCTCTGTTTTTACTCGGATCCCCTCGGTAACTAACTCGTTTTCTTGGGCCTTGTCTGATTCTTTAAGTCTGTCTTCTCTACGTAGTGCTTTTTCAGCACGCTTATGCGATTCCTTACGCCAAAACTCTATGGCGTCTTTCTGGGATTGTCTGGCTTTCTTTTTCCATAGTACTTCCTCCACCTTCATGATGCACTCGGCATCCCATGTTCCGTTAACAGGCCATCTGTGTCTTTCGTCTAGGTGCTTAGTATAGTCGGCCCATAACTCTAGAAATAATATGGCATCTATGCCATGCTTGTGGTACATGAAGTTTCCTGGAGTGTCCCTAGGGGGGATAGGAATTGCTTCCTCTAGTATCCCTTTCCTAGTTCCTATCTGCTTTAATTTGTCGAAAAACGGCATCTTGTTTACTTAATACTGAATGCTTAACCCTAACTACTTAATACTTATAGCTAGTTATACAAGAACACAGTAATGCACATTAAAAACAGTCACATTCATACCACGACATTAATCACATGAAAAGACATTTGAGACATAAATCACTACCCTATATAACGGATGTACTGCTAAACAGTACAGATACACTGCCTAAAAACAGTGCAGACCGGACTTGTGTACCCAAACCCGTCTTGATACGTCCCAGCAATGGTACTCACCGGGAAGCACGGAAACAGAAGGCCTCGGAAAACTCGACTGGACTGGACTCGGCTCGACTTCGGAAAACTTCGGAAAACTGGTGGGCCTCTTGACACCTTGGACCTTGCTTCTTTCGGCTAGGCTCTGGTCGGGATCCTCCGCACTCCTCACCGCCTCGTCTGGGTACTGATCGCAGTCTTCGTCACCTCCGTGGGCCAGAGGGAGATGCAGGAAATCCTGCCGGTACGCGTAGTTTCCTTCTAACTGATGGCAGGGGACAGAGCTTGCAACGCACCAACCGGCGCGTGAGGTGGGGGAGGGGTCCCTGTTCGGGCGCCAAAATGATGTAAATATATAATTTACCGTCTTAATTTCTATGCAGGTAAGTACTTAATCAATAATAACTCAAATCGGAAAGAAAAAAACAGAGTCCGTGGTGTTAGAGTTTTTAGGGGTTTTATTCCTTAAAAAGGAATGGTCAGGACCAGTATATCATGTTCTTCCCACCACAGGGGTGGAAGAAGGGATAGAGCGCGCTCCATTTTATTGACAGTACATAGCTTATATACTTAATTCATGTCATAGAAAACAGTATAGTAGGCGTAACAGCTGAGAGAAGACAAGATAACAGTATCCACGTGTTACTAGTACGTAATCAGAAGGCGTGGACTAGGCGTGAACTGGAGGTGTGTGCTAGAAACGTCACAGGTAGGTGTCACAAAAGGGGTGGCACTAACAGAAATGTTGCAATGTCAGCAGAAATCGGAAGCTTGGATGCGCGCGCAGCTGCATGACGTGTGATTGACGTGAAACTGGAGGGTGCAGGGGACTTGACATTTACACTGACGGAAAGAGACAGAAGTCTGGCATGTCAGATCAACTTGTACTTCTATCATATCTGATATCTGATGTTTGGGAACCATATTATCTGAACGGAAAGGTCTCTGGAGCAGAAGTTACTCTATACTGACTATGGATGCGTGTGTAAGCGCCTGAGTGTCTGCATGAGAAGCGTGGGGCATGGGGCCTTCCATGGGAGCATGGTAACAGAGTCTATGAATTACGGAGACAGGTCGGCCCTCTGCTCTGCAGATGAGGGGGATGTTTACTGAAGCTAGTAGGCAGGAATGTATTTTCGAGGAGCGGAACAGATAACTCGAAGGTTATAGTCAGTCTTGGCAGGCAGCAGGCTGAGCTGAGCGCGGTGGGCCGCGCTGGAAGTAAGTCAGAGTTCACGGGTACAGAGGCAGCCTGGGCTGAGGTTTTCAGAGTCAGAAGCCAGAAAAATGGCTCGATGGCAGAAATTCAGGGCCTACTTTGCCAGAGCAGGAAAAACGTGTAAAGTACATTACAAAAAGACGTTGGCATAGCATACTTAGGAACGGACTAATTAACCCATTCAAGGTGGGTCTGAAAGAGGACATGTTAACGTTGGACGCAAATGTATTTGCGTCTTCATAGCTGGCACAGGAGGGAAGTTACATGCACTTTAAGCTGGTACATGGAGACGGTGGGGTACGCGCTAGGGAACACAATTTGACCATAAAATTTATATTTCCTCATTACCTGTAGCTTTAGTTCCCCAGTATTGGTAACTTTCATAGATTCCCATGCGCCCACCCGCCTCCCCTGGGAAAGCTCAGTCTTCTCACATGAGATAGTGGCGGTTTGCACAACGGCTACGAAAATCTGAGGCTCTGAGCTCTCTCAGGAAGGTTCTAGGAGGTGAGGCTGTTCTGATTGGTCCTGGCAAAAGTTTGGTCTCTTTTACACAAAGAGAGTGATAGGTTTTTTGTACTACCGAGGCTCCCATTCCGACGACTGGGAATGATACAAAGCATGGGAATCTATGAAAGTTACCAATACTGGGGAACCAAAGTTACAGGTAAGTAACTTGTTTTCTTCCTGATTCGCTTCTTCAACGTATTCTGAAAGGAGCGCTCTAAGCAATGCCAAGTGTTCCCCCTCTCCCATGTTAAAAAAGTTGGTCTCTCGATCTATAATTTGTGTCTCCAGTGTCTAGAGTCTCCGTCTAATTGACTTCAATTCACCCGCTTGTTTAGCAATACAGCATCCCCTTATGACTACCTTCTAGGCCTCCCACAGTGTACCCGCCGACTCCACCGAACCCTTGTTTTCAGCAAAGTAGTCGCTGATGACCTTCCTGATTTCCTCACGGAAGGCAGAGTCAAGCAGGGCCGGGGGAGGGAGCCTCCATTCAAAAGGGGTTCTGTCTAGGGCCGGGACTTCTAGCTGCAATAAACGGGAGGTGATCAGAGAGGGTGCACGGCAAAAGACACACCTCTGAGGTCAACATGGCAATGTCCTGGGAAACCCTTAGTAGTCCAACCTGGACCATGCATTATGTTGTGAGGTGATACAGGATCCCACTGCACTATCTGGGTTATGGCTTCTCTATATAGCTGCAACCTGTGTTATGGGAAGCACTGTTCACTGACTCACTACACGTGATAGTTTTTTCTTTCGTCTTCGTACATTAATAGTCAAATTTCAACATATAAAATCTATCCCAAAACAAATTCATACGAATCTTCTATCCGCAGTATCAAAAATCAGACTGCAGATGTGACCATCATACAGAACAAACAAAGCAAAGTGTGAAAATAACATATGAATAACTCTCATCAAACCAATGGGTGTACTTCTTTTCTTCAGAATTGCTTTTATTCTTCTTAATTATCAGAAGAAGTGCCAATCAAAATTCTACAATCAACTTTCCATCATTACACAAGTGAAGTCATATCCCAATGCATTTCGGTATGCACCTTCATCAGGGGAATGTACTACAAATAACAAAAAATTCATCAAATCATAACCACAAGGTATATTACAATTTACAATCACAATTATGTTTGATTAAAGTATTACACAGAAACAAAAGATCTCATGATATTTAAAACACACTCTGTGCGTGATTGAACCTCATGCTCTCAAAAGTCCATCAAATATTCTTCATTAACCTTATAATCCAAATAAAAAACCGAATGAGCAACCCCATGTGACCTACACCTCTTGCTAGGTGCCTGCATGCAAACACAAACCATCAAAATAAACATAATCTGCCTTGTGTCTAAGAATACCATGTCCATGTCCGCTTACCTTCATAAACTACAATAGATGCGGCATTAATCAAAGTTCATATGCTTCTTTTCTGTAACAACATGTAAACCAAACACTGAACTTGCTGCTAAGGTAGGAGAATTGTTATAGCAAGATATATCTCAGCACGACTCCACTTACTTATATATATCTCTCTCCTGCTCCCCCTCTCAACACGATACTACTTATACGCTGTTAATAGGTCTGTGCAATGAAGGTGAAAAACCTTCTCAACACGAAGCCACTTTATCGCTGTGAATCTGTGAAACGAAAGAGGAAAACCTCCTCAGTCTCCTCGTGTTTAACATACAGAAAGCCACAATTACTTTGTTAAACGGAGATTCTTTCCTACCTCGCTCGAACTTGGTAACAGCTTCTACACCCGTGTCTTGCTCTCCCGCTCTATCATTTGACCAGCTCGTTTACACGGAGCTGGTATATGGCGTCTAACGTCAACGTTAATAGACATAGAAAACGGACCCTAACCCGCGCCTACCTATCCAAGATGGCGGGCGCAAATATGCCGGTAAATCACTAGAAGTGATCAAGAACTCAAAATAGATAGTGTTTGCCCACCTATAAAGAGGAAAATACCTAATTATACAAAAAGAGTGCGACTACCACTAAATTATGCGTTAAATTATTTTTTTTTAAAAAACACAAAAGTGCTACTAACGTGATACACAAGATTATTTAATGAGATTTTGGGAGCACGAATATCACTAACACTTACATGCTATGAAACATAAATACAATACCAATGCCATTAATATCAGTTTAACCAGAATCTCTCATAGAAAACACATCATTTCAATCTTATCATTAAGACCATAGGGGGTCAGTGTCCTAAGGGACTTTATCCAGTAGGTTTCCCTTTGTGCTAGCAATCTAGTTGTATCAACATGTGATTTTTCCACCAATCTCTCTAGCACAGTGAATTTGAGTTGAGGAATTGTATGCCCTCTTTCATGCCAGTGTACAGCCAAACAAGATTTCATATTCATAGTGCGAATCATACTCTTATGTTCGGTCATACGAACTTTCACCTTTCTTGTAGTGCGTCCGACATATACAAGTCCACATGGACATTTTATTGCATAGATTAAAAAACTTGAATTGCAGTCTGATGTGTGTCTCAAGGTTATGTGTTTACCTGTCTGGGGATGGGCAAAGGAATTACCCACTAGTACATTGCCACAATGGCCACAGTTTTGACATTTCATCATTCCTTTCTTGCCCAAATCTGTATTCTCATGTCTACGACCTTTTAGTATCTCTTTAATATTTCTTGATCTGGAATGAGCAAATAGAGGTTTGTCTAAGAATACCTGTTGAAAATCTGGTTCCTGCTCAATAATTTCCCATCTTTTCTTTATGCATTTTTTAATAGCCGCTGCGGCTGTAGAGAATTTGAGAACAAACACCTCCCTCTTGTTTTCACTCTTTGCTCTTTTTTCTAACAGAGATTGTCTGGGCATGACTTTTACTCTGTTCTCAGCTTGGTCTAGAACTGTATCAGGGTACCCCCTCACTTTATATTCTTTTCGCATTCTCTCAATAGTCTCAAAACCTTTTGCTTCATCTGAACATATTCTCCTAGCTCTGATGAATTGTGACAATGGTAGATGTCTTTTTAATGAATCTGCATGAAAACTATCAAAATGTAAAGCATTGTTTCTGTCTGTTTCCTTTTTAAATACACTCGTTACCAGTGTATTCCTGTCTACTGGTAACGAGTGTATTTAAAAAGGAAACAGACAGAAACAATGCTTTACATTTTGATAGTTTTCATGCAGATTCATTAAAAAGACATCTACCATTGTCACAATTCATCAGAGCTAGGAGAATATGTTCAGATGAAGCAAAAGGTTTTGAGACTATTGAGAGAATGCGAAAAGAATATAAAGTGAGGGGGTACCCTGATACAGTTCTAGACCAAGCTGAGAACAGAGTAAAAGTCATGCCCAGACAATCTCTGTTAGAAAAAAGAGCAAAGAGTGAAAACAAGAGGGAGGTGTTTGTTCTCAAATTCTCTACAGCCGCAGCGGCTATTAAAAAATGCATAAAGAAAAGATGGGAAATTATTGAGCAGGAACCAGATTTTCAACAGGTATTCTTAGACAAACCTCTATTTGCTCATTCCAGATCAAGAAATATTAAAGAGATACTAAAAGGTCGTAGACATGAGAATACAGATTTGGGCAAGAAAGGAATGATGAAATGTCAAAACTGTGGCCATTGTGGCAATGTACTAGTGGGTAATTCCTTTGCCCATCCCCAGACAGGTAAACACATAACCTTGAGACACACATCAGACTGCAATTCAAGTTTTTTAATCTATGCAATAAAATGTCCATGTGGACTTGTATATGTCGGACGCACTACAAGAAAGGTGAAAGTTCGTATGACCGAACATAAGAGTATGATTCGCACTATGAATATGAAATCTTGTTTGGCTGTACACTGGCATGAAAGAGGGCATACAATTCCTCAACTCAAATTCACTGTGCTAGAGAGATTGGTGGAAAAATCACATGTTGATACAACTAGATTGCTAGCACAAAGGGAAACCTACTGGATAAAGTCCCTTAGGACACTGACCCCCTATGGTCTTAATGATAAGATTGAAATGATGTGTTTTCTATGAGAGATTCTGGTTAAACTGATATTAATGGCATTGGTATTGTATTTATGTTTCATAGCATGTAAGTGTTAGTGATATTCGTGCTCCCAAAATCTCATTAAATAATCTTGTGTATCACGTTAGTAGCACTTTTGTGTTTTTTAAAAAAAAAATTTTAACGCATAATTTAGTGGTAGTCACACTCTTTTTGTATAATTAGGTATTTTCCTCTTTATAGGTGGGCAAACACTATCTATTTTGAGTTCTTGATCACTTCTAGTGATTTACCGGCATATTTGCGCCCGCCATCTTGGATAGGTAGGCGCGGGTTAGGGTCCGTTTTCTATGTCTATTAACGTTGACGTTAGACGCCATATACCAGCTCCGTGTAAACGAGCTGGTCAAATGATAGAGCGGGAGAGCAAGACACGGGTGTAGAAGCTGTTACCAAGTTCGAGCGAGGTAGGAAAGAATCTCCGTTTAACAAAGTAATTGTGGCTTTCTGTATGTTAAACACGAGGAGACTGAGGAGGTTTTCCTCTTTCGTTTCACAGATTCACAGCGATAAAGTGGCTTCGTGTTGAGAAGGTTTTTCACCTTCATTGCACAGACCTATTAACAGCGTATAAGTAGCATTGTGTTGAGAGGGGGAGCAGGAGAGAGATATATATAAGTAAGTGGAGTCGTGCTGAGATATATCTTGCTATAACAATTCTCCTACCTTAGCAGCAAGTTCAGTGTTTGGTTTACATGTTACAGAAAAGAAGCATATGAACTTTGATTAATGCCGCATCTATTGTAGTTTATGAAGGTAAGCGGACATGGACATGGTATTCTTAGACACAAGGCAGATTATGTTTATTTTGATGGTTTGGGTTTGCATGCAGGCACCTAGCAAGAGGTGTAGGTCACATGGGGTTGCTCATTCGGTTTTTTATTTGGATTATAAGGTTAATGAAGAATATTTGATGGACTTTTGAGAGCATGAGGTTCAATCACGCACAGAGTGTGTTTTAAATATCATGAGATCTTTTGTTTCTGTGTAATACTTTAATCAAACATAATTGTGATTGTAAATTGTAATATACCTTGTGGTTATGATTTGATGAATTTTTTGTTATTTGTAGTACATTCCCCTGATGAAGGTGCATACCGAAATGCATTGGGATATGACTTCACTTGTGTAATGATGGAAAGTTGATTGAAGAATTTTGATTGGCACTTCTTCTAATAATTAAGAAGAATAAAAGCAATTCTGAAGAAAAGAAGTACACCCATTGGTTTGATGAGAGTTATTCATATGTTATTTTCACACTTTGCTTTGTTTGTTCTGTATGATGGTCACATCTGCAGTCTGATTTTTGATACTGCGGATAGAAGATTCGTATGAATTTGTTTTGGGATAGATTTTATATGTTGAAATTTGACTATTAATGTACGAAGACGAAAGAAAAAACTATCACGTGTAGTGAGTCAGTGAACAGTGCTTCCCATAACACAGGTTGCTGTGAATTATGTTCATTTTGTACTAACTTGACTGGGGCTAGTCAAGATATGGGTAAGCACCGGTTTTAAATAATGAAAAAAGGACACAAACTTGTTTAAATAAGGAGTGCATATTACATATTATTGTTTGCATGTTCTCTATATAGCTACCAGGTAATTAGTTTATATAGGACAGTTAAGAGGTTCACTTGCGCAGGGATGCAATTTCCATGCCGCCCTCCTTCTATCTAGGGTGTCATTTAGTATGTAATTGAAGTCGCCCCCCCCCCCCAATACCAGTTTTACAGCCCAGACCAGAAATTAATGCCACACATTATGGCAAAATTCTGGTTTGTCAATGTTTGGGCCATATATAGCAGCAACCTCCATCTCTATCCCACATAATGAACCTATAAGGATGACAAATCGCCCCTCGGAGTCGAGGTGTGTATACGTAGATTTCAATTCCAATCCTCTGCGCGTTATTATAGCTACACCCCTTGCGAAGTTTGAATATCCAGTGGCGTACATCTCTCATCAATATCTATGATGCTGCTTAGGGTTAGATGTGTTGGGTAGGTGTCTCCTGCAGGAAATAGCAATCGATTTTGTGTCGTATCAAATATGCCTGAGTGAGCTTAGCCTGTCTATGGTCATTTAAACCTCTGATGTTTCATGTTAAGAACCTTAGGGTGGGCATATTTGGATGTTGCTATATATCCAATATACATTGTGTAAGCACCCGGAAGTACCCTGGCAAATTAATTTAAGATAAGCCGACTCCCTCTGTGTATGAGTTTGAAAAATCCATCTTCCGTTGTTCCTAACAGGCTGTCCACCTCCGTCAAGAAGCTGACATACTGCATGACCCATGAACAACAATCTGCCGTACTACAACCCTAACCCCAAACACCCCACCCACACCCCAAACTGCAAACAGCCTCCCAACATAGGCTAAGAAAACAGGTGTGGGAGATCTCCCTAGGGGCAATGTGTCCCCAGCATACACCCTGGTCGACGACCAGGTGGCTGAAAGTATTGATTAGAACAATTAATGTTACCAATTACCTTGTTTGTTACTGGGGGTCGAACAGCGGATTGACCATATAACTAACAGTGCTTAGAACAGAATATCCAGACTATCCTCCTTCCTCCTTACCACCACACTCCTTAGTTCGATCCTTGTAGACCTGCATAAATGTCCATCATAATCGCTGAGAGTTGCTTCTGACTGTCCAGAAGTTTTCAACTGGCGTTTATTCCCAGTAACCGGCTTGGCGTACTTCAGCGCTGATTTGGCATTTGTGAATAGGTGGTGGCTGCCCTCAAGTGGGACTTCAAGCTTAGCAGGGTACAGAAGGGCATGTGCGATTCCTGCCTGCTGATGGATCCTCCTAGCTGAGATAAATTCTCTCCTCGTAGTCTGGACCGGCGGGGTGAAATCAGGGAAAAAGGAGATTTGGTTATCCTGTTGAGTTATCTGGCCTATCTCTCTTGCAGCACGAAGGATACCATCTCTATCCCGCTAGATAAGCAGGCGGGCCAGGATAGGTCTGAACATGTGGAGAGAGATGACCCAAAAATGTCACACAGTAGGCTTTCAACAAAGTCCTCAACCTTGCCCATGGCCGAGGACTCCGGTAGGCCCGTTATACGAATATCATATCGGTGGGACCGAGCCTCCAGGTCTTCATTTTTTGCCTTAATAACCTCCAGGACTCTTTCCATACTAAGCAATTGTTCTCTGGATTCGGTTTGGAAATCATGGGCATAAGAAACTCGATTTTCCAATTTATCAATGTGCAGTTCATGATTATATACTTGATTTTTGACCTGGTCTAGCCTTTCAGTTAGCTTGTCTATTTTGTTAGCAATTGTTTTGAGGCTAGACTTCACTTCCAAGAGAATAGATAGCAGATCGTTGCCTCCCTCAGCGGCCCCATCTGTGTTTTGTTTTGGGGCCTTGTTCAGTCAGAGTGTCTAGTCAACAGTTTATTTTCGAACTGCAGCTTGGTCTGCTTAGTGTCAGTTTTCCCAATGTTCTGAAGTTGTATGGCCAAATTGTTGTCCTGGCTGTTAGGCGCTTAGTTTTGAGATTTCCCCGCACCTTCACTCCCTACTATTCAGCAGCTATGCAGCGGTGAACAATAAATCAAGTCTTCTATCATGTGCCGGTCTAGAGGTCAGCGGGGTAGGTCCGCCGATGTCTTAATGCCTCCCCTGCCGCTGGGTATGCAGTTGTTCGTTGGCTCATAAGTAAGCAGCAGGGTGGTCACAATGGGCAATCTGAGGCCCAGCTAGTTTCCCCACGTTTTAGTGAGTGTAGGTCAAGGGGGTATCTCCCTAGGTTCAAATCTTGCAGGGGTTGTAGTTCAGTATGTTATGTTATACAGTTTATTAAGCGCACAGCTGCCCCAGCAAAGGGGCGTCCCGGCGCTAGTCCCAAGTGAAGAAACATAGCTGAGGTAGAAAAAAAAGACGGGGAAGACGCTATTTCTCCGGAAATAGATACGTTTTAATGGCTTTTCTGAATTGCAGTACATCATTTATCTCCCGAATTTGAGCAGGAAGTGAGTTCCAAAGCTTAGCCGGCAGAAACTGAAAGGAACGACCTCCTGCTCTACTGCGCTTAAACCGAGGTACAACCAACAGATTTTGTCCTGCCGACCGCAAAGGCCGCGTGGCAATGTACAGTTTAAGCAGTGGGCTCAGCAGTTTAGGAGTGGATAGGCTAATGATTTTAAAAGCGATACACAAAGTTTTAAACTGTATCCGCTGAGCCACAGGAAGCCAATGAAGTTTCCGGATAGTGGCCGATGTTGGACTGAAACGACGCAAGCCCATTAATGCTCTAGCAGCAGAGTTTTGATACGTTGAAGGCGGGTAATTTCCGCCTTATTAACACCAATAAGTAGAGAGTTGGCACAATCCAGCCTTGAAAGTACCGTCGACTGAACAATTAGTTGTCTGGTGGCAGGGTCGAAGAATTTCAAAACTGGCTTAAGGCTGCGTAAAATGCCAAAACACGTGGCAGCAACCTTTTTCGTATGGGCAGAGAAACTGAGCTCTGAATCTAGCCAGACTCCTAAATTCTTCACTTCATTCTTCGGTATCGGGCTGTCCCCAGAGTGGATGGCCACCAGTGGTCGCCCCACAGGCCCACATTCCTACCGACCAACAGCACTTCCGTCTTAGCAGCATTCAATTGGAGACAGTTAGCTGTCATCCAATTAGCAACTTCTGCCAGACCTGCTTTGAATCTATTGTTGTCCATGGTAAAGCCTTCCGTTGGGGCAACCACTAGCTGGGTGTCGTCAGCGTAGGAAACTATGTTAAGACCCCATGTTTTAGCGACTGCAGCCAGTGGTTGAACAAAAAGCTGAGCCCCGGGGAACACCCTGCTCAATCAAACGCGCCCTAGAAAGGAAGGGAGGAGTAGAGGCACGGAAAGTTCTGCCGGTCAGAAAAGAACGAAACCAAGCAAGAGCCATATCCGTGATCCCAGCATCTTCAAGACGGTGGAGAAGGATCTGGTGAGAGACAGTGTCAAAAGCGGCACTGAGATCCAGCAGGACCAGTGCCGCCATTTGACCACTGTCCATAATGGAACAAAGGTGCTCAGTCACAGCCAGGAGCGCTGTCTCTGTGCTGTGACCGGACTGAAACCCATGTTGGGTGTCATCCGAAATGTCACCTGCACTCAGAACGCTGGTAGGAACTGAGTTCACATGAGACTCTGCAATCTTCGCCGCCCAAGGTAATAAAGATATGGGCCTGAAGTTTTCTGGTTTTAGTAGGTCTAAAGTGTTTTTTTTTTTTAGAATAGGTGACACCCAGGCCTGCTTCCACCTGGCTGGGACAGTAACCGTAGCAAATGAATTATTAACAAGGTTAAGTAGGGGAGGCAAGCAGTGAAGGGAAAGCTCTCGGAATTGGTCTGGTTTTAAAGGGTCTGCTGGGGAACCAGATTTAATCTGTCTAGTAAGCTTATCGAATTCTTCTCTAGATAGTTAGGGAATAGTTGACATCTTAGAAATTAAACCCGGTGGTGGACCAGGAACAGGGTTATCTAGTGGCACCGGGACAAAGGCTTGATAAATGCCCCGAATTTTGTCCACATAAAAGGTAGCCAGTTCTTCTCATAGGATAGCCGAGGTCGCATTATCTGATTTTTTTTTTTTATATTAAGCTCATTAAGAATTTTAAAGATAACTTTGGCAGGGTTAGTACTGGCTTTTATTTCAGAGGCATAGAATTCTGCTCGCACCCTACAGATAGCTTTGATAAGCCTTTAGCTCCTTCATATAGCTAATCTTTTTCTGTAGAGAGTAGTCCTTTCTCCAATCCCGCTCGTGTCTTTTGCAATGAGTCTTTAGGACGGCCAAGGTATCATTATACCAGGGATTAGTATCCTTTGTACGTCCTTTAACACATCTTTCTGGAATTAGAGTATCCAGCGCCCTGGTAAGCCAGGCACAAAATGAATCGTAGCCTGCCTCCATGTCCGAGAGAGTCCAAAGGATCACGCTCCAGCAGAGCTTGAAACTCCTCCAGCCGGAATTTGCGCCAAGGTCTTTTGATCATAGCCCTTTGACTTTTGCATGCAGTAGTGATAGCGACACATACGGACAACTCCACTAAAAAATGGTCTGTCCACGTTAACGGTTTAGGAGTGGCAGTTCTATAAAGTTCTATATTAGTAAAAATGGGGTCCAGCACATGGCCTCCTATATGTTTAGGGCTTTTAACAAGTTGGAGAAGCTGGAAAGCCGCCAAGTCAGAAATAAGAGTACGCACACTCAGATCCTGGTCAGAATGAAAATGAAAATGAAGGTCACCCAATATATTAAAGTTGGCTGACCCCACCGCATAAGCTTCCACCACTTCCAAAAGAGATGTATTAAAACTTTGCATGGGTCCAAGGGGCCTATATATTAAAAGTCCAGCGAAGGTAAAATGAGTATTAACAGAGATGCTGAAGTGTGCACATTCACCCCCTTTCAAATCGATTTTCTCAAATATGCAGGTATAGCTAGATCTAGCGATTACTGGAATGCCGCCCCCTCTAGTAGTTCTGTTCACCAGCATAATCGAGTATCTAGGGGGTAGCGCTAGATTAGGAATGGTTGTAAGATCATCCCTCATCCAAGTTTCGGTCAGAAAAAGAATATCCGGGGCTTCGTCAACTAAAAGGTCAAAGACCTCAGCATAATGCTTCGGTAGTGACCTAACATTCAGCTGTAATATTTTCAACCATTGCTGGGCAGTAGAATTAACATAGGCGCCTATCGTAGTAGGAGCCAAAAGAGTAAATTTGGAACAAGGACAGGTTGCCGGACCACACAACGGATCGAGCGGACCCAGACATCCTGTAACCTTAGCAGGACGTAGACCTAGCAGCTCCTCTTTAGAGTAGACTATATTACCTGGTGGGTTAGGTCCAGCATCTCTGGCGGGAGGCGGTTGACTGGCGCAGACGGGCTTGCCTTTGGCGCGCCCGCCCACTGCGCGGAAGATGTCCAATACACATTTATAGGACGTGAGGAGGGCGGGAGAAAGTAAAACTAGTCCGCAGCTCTCAATGACACCCCCCCCCCCAAGATGGCGGCTTACCCCTGTCAAATCCGGCGTCCGCACCTGATCGGCTGCGCTCGGATCAAGGACGAGCTGAAGTGGGGCAAGACGAAAGGAACCGCACCAGTAAAGGTACAAATTACAAATGCGCTGAACAGTCAGTAAGTTTTAAAACAGACACAATATATGTAAATTTATAAACAGGCTAAAAACGTGCAAAGTGCAAGCGTGCAAAGTTCTTTTTTTAAAAGACGAGAATAGTCCCTCAGTCTCCCGGCTTCCGCCTCAGGAGTAGCTACACAAAGCTAACATTGGATCTGGGCAATCACTTGCACAGCAGCTTTATTACCTCAAAGTCCATTGATCTTGTGGCAATCCCCCCGGCCGGCGTTGGAGGGCCCTGGATTCCTGCGCAATGGCACCCACTAGCAGCGGCTCCTGCCCTATAACAGGCTCTTCAGATGGATACATCTGCCTGTGGATTCCTCACCTTATGAATATCCCCTGCGCCAGCTTTCGGCTGAGAATTTTCCTAGCTCTCCGCACTGACTAGGTTGTCACAATGCCATTAATCCGCACGACGCCACTGGAGCCATAAGAGGACCACGTAGGCGTGATGTCAGTTCCCTTTTTTCCGCGCTGTCGACGCTAACGTTTTTTTCTGGGACTATCCAATTCTTTCATCTGAATTCTTTGGTATTTCAATTGTATCTTTCTCTTTTGACATGTCTGCCCAGAAGTAGTCTGGCTTTAAGCCTGTAAGGAATGTGGAGGACATATGTCTATTACTGACCTGCATGAAGACTGTTTGTCGTCTGACCACGACGTCGAGGGCTGTTCTTCCTGCAGGAAGATGAACCCGAAGGCTCTGAAGGAACGTGAGGCTAAGCTGTATATGGGCAAGGCAAGGCAAGTAAAAAGAGGTCGAAAAAGTTCAAAGTCTAAGTCCTCGACTTCTCATGACTCCAATAGAAGACATAAGAAAAAGAGACCTGCTTCTCGGCGCCGATCGTCGAAGGCTGTGTAGTCTAGGTCGCCTTCTCGTGCTCCTCGACGTCTAGTTAAGCACTGTATCTCTCCTTCTCCTTCAGTGTCTCCTCGGGCGACTCCCGTCCATACCCTATCACAGGAAGGGGCTCGGGAGCGTTTACCGGCGGGTAGGTTCTCGCCGGCTTCAGAGGGAGTGTCGAATCCGGCTGATGCTGAGGTTCCTTCAGCTCCTGCGGATCCAGCTCCAGCGGCTTAGTTTCCATAGGTGCATCGTTTGGATCTCGAACCGGCTCATCTTCCACAGTTTCACTTCAAGGGGGATTCCTTCAGGTTCAGATCTATCGCATTTTCCTAATGCATTGTATGGCGTTTTTGCCAGGGCCTCATCCCCCTCTGGTGCACCTGCGCGTCCCATGGGTCCTTTGGCATACAATTTGGGTGTTCCTCAACAGTATCCACAGGCCCCCTTTGTGCCCTTTATGCCAGTGATGCCGTCCTGGCACTTCCGGCTCCGAGGAGGTCGACGCCGTATGGGCAATCCCCGGCTCCATCCCGAGAAGCTTCTCTGATTCGATAGCACCGGTTACTACAGTGGATCCTTCTTCTACGCTCTCGGAGCCATCGACTCCACGTGTGGCACCGCCGATGCCGCAGCCAAAGATGCTCTCCAGGAGAGAGGCGCAGAGGTTGTTGGAGGAGGATCAGTACCAGGATGAGAGGGAGGAAGGAGAGGTGAATGACACAGAGGATGTGTTTGAAGACTTGTGTGAGGCAAGTGGACTTGACGTTTCTCCTGAGTGGGACTTTTTCTCTGAGGGCTTCCCCCTCAAAGGATGTTGCTCCATACTGTAGGAGAGTAGGGTCTGCAATCCTATGATCACCCAGATTTTTTGCTTTTGTTTCACTGGTTTACGACTTTCTCTGGCTGTGGGCCTGCTAATCAGACCCACAGCCTGGCTGTTCTCTTTCTAAATTACGATATGTACCCTAGGTGCATTTACCAATTGGTACTGGGCCACCTTATCAGACCCCGTAACGCAGGGCATAGGTGTACCCAGGGCCGCCAGGGGCTGAAGCATGTATTATGCCACCCCTGGCTGGCCTCCTAAATTTGACACAACTGGCTGCACGACAGCTGGGGCGAAGAACGTGTAACCACCCTTCGCTTTAGGTATAGTAGCTCTATATCTAACCATACAATGGACACCCGAGTTCCTATCAGTCACTCCTATGGCAGGCCTTAACAATCCTGAAGGCAGAGTGCGTGGGCTCGTGTGAGCTAGGTTCAGGCCCGAGCCGAGCCCGGTTGCAGCTTGCGGAATCAAGACCCAATAGCTGTTCCATGATAACGCGTACCATATCGGTAACTCCGGTGTCGCGTTATCAAGGCATGTCGAGTAAGGTGTCATACGAATCGGGGTGCTGCCCTCTCACCAATTCTGGCGATGAGGTTAGCATCCCACCCTTCTAGAGGGACACGACATGTACGTAACTGTGAACCCCGGTTAAAGTTAACTGAAGCCTCAGCTCCACAAAATGGATGCTGCCACCACAGACACGAGTCTGACCTCCTGCTGCTGGGAGTCCTTCCAGCGAGGAGCACTTGGACAAAGGGTTTCCTGTCGAGGGCGCTGTTCGCACCGTCCCAGACAGGGTTTGTGTATTCTGGGTAGGTAGGGCTTTGGCGAGAAGGTGACTGCGGAGTGGCACCCCGGTGCTCACTACGCATCTGCCGGTTAGAACCAGTTCCAGGGGCGACAGCCCTGGCCTGGGGAAAGTCCGGCAGGGGAGAGGGGCGTAACTACCCCCCTTCCTGGTCCCACCCTTAGGGCAGGACCTAGTCATGTACCCACCCCTTTCTTTAGAATAAAGACCGGAGCGGGGACCCTTCCAAATTAGATCATCTTTGACTCAAGAACTACTTTCTACGAAAGGACATTCAAGACTCTTCTCAAGATTTCTCCCTTGTGGCTAAGGAGTAGTCACCCTGCATCAGCGGGCACCAACTAAGAACTCTGCGGTTTGCTGTTAGTCCTTCCTCAAGGAATCCGACGGCCCAGCTCACGAGAACCGGCTTCCCTGGCACCTCTGACCTCTACCCACGTCATCAGCTCAGCTGTGATCTGTGGGTGCGACGAGACCTCGAGGGACCGGCCATCATCAGAACCTGCACGCTCTTAAAACCAGCACGACCATCGAGGTAACTCTCTGGTGAGTGCTCTGGGGTCCGAGAAGCCCCGACCCTGAGCCGCTCCAGCACCGAAGTGCAGTCTCCCAGCATCTCCACGATCTGCGTGGGGCCCTTCTGCTCGCTGCTCAGCACGTTGTCTGGTCACTGGCCGCTGGCTTGTGCCCTTCTGTGACGACACCCGAGAATCATCACTGCTGGTCTGGTTGCTCCAGACTGGCCCTTGCTTCCATCTTTGCGAGAAGCACCCCGGACCCTCCTGGTCCACTCAAGACGCCATCTTAGGCCCACCACGTGGCCCTGAGATCTGCCAAGGCTTGTTGCCCATCCTGGGCCCAGCGACGCCGACAGCATCATCCTTCGTGGGACAGCTCGCACCTCCACCGTGGTCGCCGACAACGCCTCCTGGTCCGTGAGACTGCAGAGCCTAGCGTCGCCCACTCACCTGGTCGAGGTGACGGCCAACCGGTGCCTTCCTGGTACCTTCTGACTACTGGCTAGTAGTACGAACTTGGTCCCCTCTGCTTTCAGGTTTCATCAATCTCCGATCCAGGCTTGGATCACTACGAACTATTCAGCACTGGTCGCCGGCCAGCAACTTCTTTTCTTCCGGCTCCTGGCTGGTCAGCGAAGACCCCGACGCCTGTAAGACTTGTGCAGCCGCAGCCCTCGTGGCTAGGTAACTCGGCATTTCGGTGCCTGCATAGCCTCCTTACTCTAGGGTCCTGAGTCCCTCGCTTCCGACTTGCCTTATCGGGTCCGCCCGAGACCTTAATCTTTCCGTGTCCTCGGACACTTGTTTTAATTGTGCACTTGAAGTATTTGCTAAAGAGATTTGGTTTGTGCTTAGTACCCTGTCCTCATAAAGAGTACAGGGCTGTTGTGATTCTTAATAAATATACGGTTTATTTTCATAACACTTGTGTGGTGTCCTTTCACTGGGTGTTCAAGGGGTACATGTGTGGTAAACAGCTGGCTTAACGCGCCCTCTCGAGTCTTTAGCCTTAGACTGCTCGTATCCACGCTACTAGGATAGCTGGTCTATAGGTTGACTTACAACCAAACACCATAAGGGTCGTGGGAACGATACATAGCGGTCGCTAGAATAGCGAACGTTGCATATCGGGCCAACTTCTCACATTGGTGAGCAGCGGTTGGGATTTGAGCTTGCTGTTGTTTTACCACACGTATCCTAAGAATATCTTGTTGAAAGATCGCACAAGTACGGTTAGTACATATAACTAAAAGCTTAGAATACTCTGAGTTCTACTGAACCAGCTGTTGTAGCTCCTCAAGGCTTAGCACACCTTGGCTACAACTCTTAGCAAGGGTACAGTAGGTAAACACGTAGTGTAGGTAGGTGCATCACTTACACCACACTAGAAACAGTATGTCGGACAAAGGAGGAAACTCGGAGTCTCCCCTTGTGTCAGTTGACCCTCCACAGGTCATCCCTTCAGGATATACTGTGCTGAGCTTCAAGGAGTTAAGACGACTGTGTCACTCCAGGAAGATTCAGCAGGGGTCTAACCCCACAACGTCCTTTCTGATTGGTCTCTTGGAGACTTATGATGCCAGAAGAGCTGAGAAACTTCGTAGCTCTTCTAAACCAGAAGGAGACATGCCTCCCCTCGAGGGAACCCGAGACGATCCTGACCTCATCCACCTCGCAACTGAGAACGAAGATGTGGAGGAGGATGAGGATGAGGATCTCTCTGGGGATGAGGCAGATAAGGGACAGGTAGAAGTCGTCAGACTAAGCAGGTCCAACTTAAGCAAACATGATAGCGGTACTGGGGGACCCCTGGGGCCACTATCAGGTCAGCTTAACATTGGGAATGGACGAGCCCGATCTCTGTCAAGAGACTCTGGCTGATCCCTTCGAACCAATGGCTCTCACAACTCTTCTCAGAGAGGGATGACGTCCCCTCAGAGGAGAGTGTACGAAGCTAAGGAAAGGGCAGCCAATCTAAGGATTGAAAGGGAAGAACTTGCCCTGGCCAAAGAAAGGCTTGCCTTTGCTAGAGAGCAACAGTTAAGTGGGGCCGTCCCCACTGGTGGCAGCAATGTACCTAGTAATAGGGAAAAGAGTTTCGATACGAAACACCTTGGTAAGATAGTGCCCCCCTTTAAACAAGGGGACGACATCCACAAATGGATTACTGCTTTGGAGAGGGCCTGCACTGTGCAGGGTGTTCCCCAGAGTCAGTGGGCAGCTATCTTGTGGCTCTCCTTTGAAGGAAAAGGAAGAGACAAGCTCCTCACCACAAGGGTGGAGGATGCTAACAATTACCAAATCTTGAAAAATACACTCGTTGAAGGGTTCGGCCTAACCACTGAGCAGTACAGGGTGCTGTTCAGGGATACCCAGAAAACGCAGTCTCAAGATTGGTCTGATTTTGTCGATTGTGCCACTAAGGCTTTTGAGGGCTGGTTGCTGGGCAGTAAGGTTACTGATTATCAAGGATTGTATAATTTGATGATGAGAGAACAAATTTTAAACAATTGTCAGAACCAGTTGTTGCATCAGCATCTTGTCGACTCGGATCTGACCTCTCCCCAAGAATTGGGAAAGAAGGCAGACAGATGGGTTCGTACAAGAGTTAAACAGAACCAGGGCCAGAATCAAGGTGGTCAGAAGAAAGCAGACCAGAAGGGTAAAGATTCTAAAGGGGAACAAAATGACCAGAAGTCTTCGACAGGTCCCCAACAACCCAAAGAGGGTGGGGGTCAGGCTCCCCAAAAGAAGAAAGAAGGCCAATCCAAAAGATGGTGCCAGTACTGTAAAAGTAAATCTCACTGGTTTAGTGAGTGCACCAAGAAAGGAGGAGGGCAGACTCCTGCCGCTGCAGCCCCTAAGGCACCTGTGCCCCCTAGTACAGTCAGCAGTGGTAGTGCGCCTCCCAAGGGTTTAGTAGGGTTAACCCTGGGTTCTGAGGGGCGTGACAACTTAGTTGGCACACTCACTCAGGCTGTCCTTGTCAGTACAGGGGACGCGGACGTATCCCCTGACGTAAGCCCCAATACTTTGGGCAAATACCGACAGACGCCTTTCATAAATGGAAAGATGGCTCAGGCCTATAGGGACACTTGTGCCAGCGTCACCATGGTGACGCCTAACTTTGTGGACCCTGGACAGATCATGCCAGGTACAGAATTCCTGGTGACCAATGCAAGCAATGTCACTACCAATCACAGTATGGCAATTGTAGCTTTCTCCTGGGGAGGGGTAACTGGCCAAAAGAAGGTTGTAGTTAGTCAAGACCTCCCAGTGGATTGTTTGTTGGGCAATGATTTGGAGTCGTCACAATGGTCAGAAGTGGAGCACCGTACTCACATGGAAATGTTAGGTTTGCCAGCACATGTGTTCGCTGTGACTAGGTCACAGGTCAGGAAATGCCCCACTGAACAGGTGCTGGATCCTGGAACAACGGACCAGACACCTCCCAAGAAAAAGAGCGGTAGGGTTAAGGCTGCGCCTTCCCCCTTGCCCCAGGTCGTGGATCAAGTCTCAGAGGAGGCTGACCTACAGGAATTGAGGGAAACTGAGCCTAGGGAATTCGAACTTGATCAAGTTGAATTCTTGGGTTCGGGGGGACCCTCAAGGGAAGACCTGGGGAAGGACCAGTTAGACTGCCCTTCTCTTGAACCCCTCAGACAGCAGGCTGCTGCTGAGGCTGCTGGGAACGCCACAGGTACCCACAAGGTATACTGGGAAGATGGACTCCTGTACACTGAGTCAAGAGACCCCAAGCCTGGCATGACCAGGAGGCTGGTTGTACCCTTGTCTCAGCGTGGTTTCCTACTTACCTTGGCCCACGAGATTCCCTTAGCAGGTCACTTAGGCCAGACGAAAACGTGGGACAGGCTTGTCTCACACTTTCACTGGCCTCACATGAACGAAGATACCAAGGAGTTTTGCCGCTCCTGTGTCACTTGCCAAGCCAGTGGTAAGTCAGGTGGCACGACAAAGGCCCCCCTTATACCAATGCCTGTGGTGGGGGTGCCCTTTGAACGGGTGGGGATCGACATCGTCGGTCCCATGGAACCACCTACAGCATCAGGACACAAGTTTATACTGGTGGTAGTGGATCATGCCACCAGGTATCCTGAAGCTATTCCCCTTAGGACCACTACAGCACCTGTTGTGGCAAGAGCCCTAGTTGGAGTGTTCTCCAGAGTGGGCTTCCCTAAGGAGGTCGTCTCCGACAGAGGTGCAAACTTTATGTCGAGCTACTTAACTGCTATGTGGAAGGAATGTGGTGTTAACTACAAGTTCACTACGCCCTATCATCCACAATGCAATGGGCTTGTTGAGAGATTCAACAGGACCCTAAAAGGGATGATTCATGGACTACCGGAAAAGCTTCGGCGTAGATGGGACGTCCTGATCCCCTGCCTCTTGTTCGCCTACAGAGAAGTCCCGCAGAAGGGGGTTGGCTACAGCCCTTTTGAACTTTTGTATGGGCATCCTGTAAGGGGACCCCTGTGTTTGGTGAAGGAAGGATGGGAGAGACCTCTCAAAAAGCCTGCAGCCAACATAGTGGACTATGTGCTTGGCCTCCGCTCGCGGATGGCTGAATACATGGAAAAGGCATCTGAAAACCTTAAGGCCAGCCAAGAACTCCAAAAAGCTTGGCATGACCAAAAGGCTGTCTTGACTGTTTACCAGCCCGGACAGAAGGTGTGGGTGTTGGAGCCAGTGGCCCCAGCAGCACTCAAGGACAAATGGTCCGGGCCCTACACCATCCTGGAGAAAAAGGGAGAGGTCACCTACCTGGTCGACCTGGGAACTCCCCGGAGCCCCCACAGGGTGCTTCATGTCAACAGGCTAAAAGCATATGTCGACAGGAAGGACATGAGTTTGCTCATGGCCCTAGACGAGGGACAGGAAGAGGAGAGTGACCCTCTCCCCGACCTGCTCACTCAGAATCCTGACGATGGCTCGGTAGATGGTGTTGTCTTTTGTGGCAGCCTCTCCGAACATCAACAGAGCGACTGTAAACAGGTTCTTCAGTCGTTCAGACATATGTTTTCTCTAACACCCAGTCAGACCGATTGGTGCACCCATGAGGTTGACACTGGTGACAGCTTGCCCGTCAAGAGTAAAATCTACAGGCAGCCTGATCACGTTAGAGACTGCATCAAGAGTGAAGTGCAGAAAATGTTGGAGCTGGGAGTCATTGAACCCTCGGATAGCCCTTGGGCTAGTCCCGTAGTTCTAGTGCCGAAACCTCACACCCAGGGTGGTAAGAGAGAGATGAGGTTTTGCGTAGACTACCGGGGTCTCAATGCAGTCACTAAGACTGACGCCCACCCAATACCAAGGGCAGACGAGCTTATCGATAGATTGGCTTCGGCCAACTACTTAAGTACGTTTGACCTGACAGCTGGGTATTGGCAAATCAGGTTAGCTGAGGACGCCAAGCCTAAAACCGCATTTTCAACCCCTGGTGGGCATTATCAGTTCGTGGTGATGCCCTTTGGTCTGAAAAATGCACCTGCCACCTTCCAACGGTTGGTGAATCAAGTCCTTACTGGGCTGGATGACTTCTGTGCGGCGTATCTTGACGATATTGCTGTCTTTAGCTCCACCTGGGAGGATCACCTGGTCCACCTGCGGAAGACGTTAGAGGCACTGCAAGCAGCAGGTCTCACTATCAAGGCCACCAAGTGCCAGATAGGGCAGACACAGGTTGTATACCTGGGCCACCTTGTAGGTGGAGGTCAGGTTCAGCCACCGGAGAGCAAGATACAGTCAATCAGGGACTGGGCTCCTCCAACCACCCAGACTCAGGTTCGAGCTTTCTTGGGCCTGACTGGTTACTATAGGAAGTTTGTCAGGAACTATGGTTCCATTGTGACACCATTAAACGAACTGACAAGTAAGAAAATGCCAAAAAAGGTTCAGTGGACAGCGAGCTGTCAAAAAGCATTCGATGACCTAAAGCAGGCCATGTGCACGGCGCCTATCCTCAAGAGTCCGGACTACTCCAAACCATTCATTGTCCAAACAGATGCTTCTGAGTTGGGTGTGGGAGCTGTTCTTTCTCAACTGAATTTTGATGGTCAAGACCAGCCCATTGCTTTTATAAGCAGAAGGCTGACCCCTAGAGAGAAGAATTGGTCAGCTATTGAGAGGGAGGCCTTTGCTGTGGTTTGGGCCCTGAAGAAGCTGAGGCCATACTTGTTTGGCACTCACTTCAAGATTCAGACCGACCATAAGCCCCTCTTGTGGCTAAATCAGATGAAGGGTGAAAACCCCAAACTGCTTAGGTGGTCCATTTCCCTACAGGGGATGGACTTTACAGTGGAACATAGACCTGGTACTGATCATGGCAATGCCGATGGGCTCTCCAGATATTTCCACTTAGAACAAGAAGACTCACCTGGTCAAGGTTAGCTTATTGTTCCGACGTTTGGGGGGGGGGTCATGTAGGAGAGTAGGGTCTGCAATCCTATGATCACCCAGATTTTTTGCTTTTGTTTCACTGGTTTACGACTTTCTCTGGCTGTGGGCCTGCTAATCAGACCCACAGCCTGGCTGTTCTCTTTCTAAATTACGATATGTACCCTAGGTGCATTTACCAATTGGTACTGGGCCACCTTATCAGACCCCGTAACGCAGGGCATAGGTGTACCCAGGGCCGCCAGGGGCTGAAGCATGTATTATGCCACCCCTGGCTGGCCTCCTAAATTTGACACAACTGGCTGCACGACAGCTGGGGCGAAGAACGTGTAACCACCCTTCGCTTTAGGTATAGTAGCTCTATATCTAACCATACAATGGACACCCGAGTTCCTATCAGTCACTCCTATGGCAGGCCTTAACAATCCTGAAGGCAGAGTGCGTGGGCTCGTGTGAGCTAGGTTCAGGCCCGAGCCGAGCCCGGTTGCAGCTTGCGGAATCAAGACCCAATAGCTGTTCCATGATAACGCGTACCATATCGGTAACTCCGGTGTCGCGTTATCAAGGCATGTCGAGTAAGGTGTCATACGAATCGGGGTGCTACCCTCTCACCAATTCTGGCGATGAGGTTAGCATCCCACCCTTCTAGAGGGACACGACATGTACGTAACTGTGAACCCCGGTTAAAGTTAACTGAAGCCTCAGCTCCACAAAATGGATGCTGCCACCACAGACACAAGTCTGACCTCCTGCTGCTGGGAGTCCTTCCAGCGAGGAGCACTTGGACAAAGGGTTTCCTGTCGAGGGCGCTGTTCGCACCGTCCCAGACAGGGTTTGTGTATTCTGGGTAGGTAGGGCTTTGGCGAGAAGGTGACTGCGGAGTGGCACCCCGGTGCTCACTACGCATCTGCCGGTTAGAACCAGTTCCAGGGGCGACAGCCCTGGCCTGGGGAAAGTCCGGCAGGGGAGAGGGGCGTAACTACCCCCTTCCTGGTCCCACCCTTAGGGCAGGACCTAGTCATGTACCCACCCCTTTCTTTAGAATAAAGACCGGAGCGGGGACCCTTCCAAATTAGATCATCTTTGACTCAAGAACTACTTTCTACGAAAGGACATTCAAGACTCTTCTCAAGATTTCTCCCTTGTGGCTAAGGAGTAGTCACCCTGCATCAGCGGGCACCAACTAAGAACTCTGCGGTTTGCTGTAAGTCCTTCCTCAAGGAATCCGACGGCCCAGCTCGACGAGAACCGGCTTCCCTGGCACCTCTGACCTCTACCCACGTCATCAGCTCAGCTGTGATCTGTGGGTGCGACGAGACCTCGAGGGACCGGCCATCATCAGAACCTGCACGCTCTTAAAACCAGCACGACCATCGAGGTAACTCTCTGGTGAGTGCTCTGGGGTCCGAGAAGCCCCGACCCTGAGCCGCTCCAGCACCGAAGTGCAGTCTCCCAGCATCTCCACGATCTGCGTGGGGCCCTTCTGCTCGCTGCTCAGCACGTTGTCTGGTCACTGGCCGCTGGCTTGTGCCCTTCTGTGACGACACCCGAGAATCATCACTGCTGGTCTGGTTGCTCCAGACTGGCCCTTGCTTCCATCTTTGCGAGAAGCACCCCGGACCCTCCTGGTCCACTCAAGACGCCATCTTAGGCCCACCACGTGGCCCTGAGATCTGCCAAGGCTTGTTGCCCATCCTGGGCCCAGCGACGCCGACAGCATCATCCTTCGTGGGACAGCTCGCACCTCCACCGTGGTCGCCGACAACGCCTCCTGGTCCGTGTGACTGCAGAGCCTAGCGTCGCCCACTCACCTGGTCGAGGTGACGGCCAACCGGTGCCCTCCTGGTACCTTCTGACTACTGGCTAGTAGTACGAACTTGGTCCCCTCTGCTTTCAAGTTTCATCAATCTCCGATCCAGGCTTGGATCACTACGAACTATTCAGCACTGGTCGCCGGCCAGCAACTTCTTTTCTTCCGGCTCCTGGCTCGTCAGCGAAGACCCCGACGCCTGTAAGACTTGTGCAGCCGCAGCCCTCGTGGCTAGGTAACTCGGCATTTCGGTGCCTGCATAGCCTCCTTACTCTAGGGTCCTGAGTCCCTCGCTTCCGACTTGCCTTATCGGGTCCGCCCGAGACCTTAATCTTTCCGTGTCCTCGGACACTTGTTTTAATTGTGCACTTGAAGTATTTGCTAAAGAGATTTGGTTTGTGCTTAGTACCCTGTCCTCATAAAGAGTACAGGGCTGTTGTGATTCTTAATAAATATACTGTTTATTTTCATAACACTTGTGTGGTGTCCTTTCACTGGGTGTTCAAGGGGTACATGTGTGGTAAACAGCTGGCTTAACGCGCCCTCTCGAGTCTTTAGCCTTAGACTGCTCGTATCCACGCTACTAGGATAGCTGGTCTATAGGTTGACTTACAACCAAACACCATAAGGGTCGTGGGAACGATACATAGCGGTCGCTAGAATAGCGAACGTTGCATATCGGGCCAACTTCTCACACATACTATTCTGTGATCAGGAAGGTGGCGGATCTTTTGGATTTACAGCTTCCTATGGCTGAGCATAAGCCTAATCTTCTTACGGAGGTGCTTCATTCGCCTTCTTCAGTGGTTGAACCAATCTTACCATTTAATGATGCTCTGGCTTAGCCAATACTTGATGTTTGGCGCAACCATCTATCTGCTCCTGCAGTTTAAAGATCAGTGTCCAGAAGGTATAGGCCTGCTCCTGGGGATACAGTTTTCCTTTCGTCTCACCCCTCACCTGAGTTTGGTGGTACAGGCTTCTTTTTCGAAGCAGTCTACAGGGTCTTTTCCGCAAGCTCCCGCCGACAGGGTTTCAAAGAAGCTGGAACAGTTTGCAAAAAAGGTATTTTCTTCAGCTAGCATTGCTCTGAAATCTACCAAAGCCACTTGTCTCTTGGCTAGATGTATTCATGCCTTAATGGACTCTGCCAAACGGCTTCTTCCTAAGTTGTCTGAGGAAGACCAGGTAAATCTGAGCGAGGTGTTTGCGGACTCTCAGGCTGCCTCTCGCCAAGTCATCCAGTCTGGCTTGGACACTTCAGGGGTAATCAGCGACGCCGCAGCAGTTCCACTCCTTCAAGGAGGGTATCCTGCATATTTCTCCCAGCCTCCTATGGCATGCCCTGTGGCCCCAATTATCCACATGGACCCAAGTTTGGTTACTGCTGGTTGATCTGTCCTAAGCACCGTCTGAACCTCTAAAACCACTCTTGGCGTAAACCACCGTCTAACTCAGTGGAGAACTTCAGGAAGATGTCCCTGCTGGAGAAGGTGAACGTGTCCGGTGGAACCCAAAGGTGGATTCAAGTTCAGAAGTACCTGCAAGCAGAGGGGAACAGACTATGCTACTCAAGAGTGATCAGAAGGCACAGAAAACGAATGCCCACCGATGTTGGGTGTTGCAGGAGAGTTGTCTATGACCTTGGAGCTGCAGCTGTGTGTGCCAGGCGACGCTGTGGATGACAAGGAGCCGTTCACGAGCTGTCCCACGTCGGATGTTGACAGATGAGGGGTCGGGGTCTGCCAGGAGCACCAACAAGCCTTGTCAATCGCAACCAATGTGGGAAGTGAAAAAAGTGCAGCGTTGGGACCAGCAAGGTCCAAGTGACTCGCCACAAGAAGGGGAGTCTGAGTAGGCCCCGAGCAATCAGGGGAGCTAGCTGGAATCAAAGAAGACCCTAGAGAGGACCCACAGGCCGGTGGCACTGGACTTGCAAGAGGACATTGAGCAGCTTCACCAAGATGCAGGCCCACAGTGCAAGTGATGTGGAGAGGGCGAAGATCTTGGTCACAGGAGATGCTTGCGAGTGGGCCTACTTGGAGCCCGAAGATCTGAGGAAGAGAGCCAACAATCCTTCAAAACTACAAGTTGATGCGGTGCATAGTTGTCGGTTCCTGCATTTCTGATGAGGGATACTGGCTTCAAACTCTGTGAAGACATTGCAGACCTCGAGGGAGTTGTAGAACCACCACCTGTTTTCCTGAGCCTTTTGGAGACTGTGGGAACCAAGGAGCAGCAGACCAGTTAGCTTGGTTGTGGTGCCTGCAGATACAGGGAAGTGACTGCTTCACTTCAAGGGGGATTCCTTCAGGTATCTTGGATGTCCACAGGCATTGGAAGGCTCTTGTATGGAGCACAGGCTCAGACGTTGCAGACTTGCAGGACTAGACAAGGATGAGCAGGAGAATGCCCAGTTGCAGTCTCAGTGCCCAGTGCAAAAGTCAAGAGTGCCCAGATGGTCGAAGAACTGGTATCTTGATCTGAATCTGGTCCCATGACTAATCTAGGAACCCACCCACAGGTAAGCCCTTAAGTACTCTAAGGGAAGGGTTGGGATGATTCAGTGGTCCCTCCCAGGGAAGGGGCTGGACAGTGGGGAGGATACTCCCCTGTCCTTTGTCCAGTTTTGCGCCAGAGCGGGAGCCAATGGCTCCAAGTACTGGTTTGAACTGGACTATGCAAGGAGGGCACCAACTGTGGCCTGCAAGCAGTCTCAGCGGCGCAGGCATGCGCCCTACCCTGCCCAAATACACTAAATCCTTTCTGGGAGGTGGTCACACCTTCCTGTGACAGGATATCTATTGTTCTGCATTCCCCTGCTCTAGCTTGACTCAGCGGCAGGAGGGCAGAAACATGTCTCTGGCTTGCAGCAGGCCTAGCTTGCTGTCAGGTTCAGGAAGACTGGTACCAGGAGCACTGAGGGCTTCCCAGAGGAGCTTTATAGTGCATGACATCATACTCGCACACCGTTTACGGTGAGGGGGTATGATTCCAACATGTTTGATACCAAACATGACTGGGTTCCTTACAGCCGGTTTAGAGATAGTCATCGCCTAATGACGCATGGCTACTCTATGTATCATAATGGCTTATGCACTTACAAACCGGGAGAGTGGACTCCGAAGGTTGTTGGGGTGTCTTACTCATGCAGGGGCACCATCACACTTGGAACCTAGCACCCTGCCTTCAGGATTTAAAGGCCTGCTTTAGGGGTGACTTATAGGTTCTAAGTGCAGTGACCTCAGATATAGGGAAACCGGTATCTGTTGCAAGTAGTGCTAGCACCAGCTTACACAGGCTGCAATGGCTGGCCTGTAGTCAGTTTGAATGGTCTGTCATGGGAGACTCCTGTGGACCTATGCCCTGGGTACCTCGCTATCATATACTAGGGATGTATAAGGGTACACCAGTAGCCAATCTGGTATGTACCCAATTACTCACCATAACCAATTTAGGGGAGAAAGCACAGAGACTGGGATCCTGATTAGCAGGATCCCAGTCAGACTAGTCAGGAACAGCATATCACCAGGCAGAAGGATCCTGCCTTCCTACAGTTGCCTTCCCTCTTGTGCCACCAGAAGTGCTTGCCTGGCTGTATTAATTAGACAGTGCTGCATAGGTCCTTACCCACAACTGCCTTCGGTTGAATTTACAACCAACTTCCTAACAGATTTCCTGCATTCTGCACCTCCTTCCTTTGAGCCCTTGCTCCTGTTCAACAAAGCCCTGACTAACACTGATGTACACTTGGGCTTACTCTTGCCCACCAGTGAACAGGCAGGTGGTTAGACACCACAGACTGCTACATGGTGACTGTGTTGATTTTGTCTTGTCCTTGTTGTACTGTTCTCACACTTTCTCTCAGATGACTGCTGATGCTGTGGTTTGTACAGCTTGAAGACTGTCAGTGACTAATAGTACGCACACATAAGCTACTGTACATGATGATAGCACAGCCCACACTGTATGAAGTTGTGTTGCCAGTTGCCCAGAAAACTCCACCTTATGGGCACAGCAGGCCTCTTTGTAAGGTTATCTGTATGCATAAAGTTAGTTGCTGCTGTTGAGATTGACACAGCTGGATTTTCACTAGAAGTATTTAATTGGCAAGAAACTCAAACATGATCAGACATCAATGACAGAACAGTCACCAATTGATCCCCAGACCAACAATTAGAATAAAAAATACAGCTAGCACGCAATGCGTGTGACATCAAATGCAAAAAGAACAATTGATGGATGGAATGCTGAACAATGCAAATGCTCTCCCTCAGTACAGAGACCTGGGCCAAAATCCATTGTTTGCTCACCACGAAACCAGTTAGAACCCAGTCATATGCAACCGAAACCAATCCTAGTATGCTTATTTCTGGTCCAGGGAGGACCTGGCCTAGCAGTTCGGGCTGGACTGTTTCCATAAGGAACAGGGTCAAGATTGATTTACATATGGCTGGGTCCAAACTGGGGTGACGCGGTGAGCAAAAAAATGTGAATTTAGGCACAGATCTCTGTACAGGTGTGTGTGTGTGTGTGTTTGATGTTGTTCAGCATTCGGTCTATCTGTTGCCTTTTTTTGCTGTAACATTATCACAACACTTAACAAATGAATATTAATTCCCTATTGTGTATATTAAATGAATTAATGAAATGCCTTTCGACCTTATCAATGAGGTCAGGTTAATATGTATGGTTCTGTATGATTAAGATTCCTTCCCTATTTTACATATAAAAATGAGCTGACCCTTTATGATACTCCACTCTGCAAGCCGGTCATTTCTCTACTTCTAGTTCTTTAGTGAGTCTGAATTGTATTCTTCAAAAAGAAAGGTCTTTGCAACCCAGTTGAATGTGAATATTGTGTGAGTACAATGTGATTATCTTCCAAAGTATAGAGTTTGAATGCTTATTAAATGAAGTAAAATACATATGAATGAGAAGGTTCTGGGTATGCTTTACTGTCCCCTCAAAGAAATTAAACATCTCTGTTTGGAGGGAAATGCTGTAGCATTTTCTTGATGTCCTCTCTTCTGATCTCATGAAATGCGTTCTTTGCACTAATTATTTGTACATTTTATTTCAGCTGAAAAGGTGATGTCTCTAGGAAGGAACTGGCATCGCCCGTGTCTGCGATGCCAAAGATGTAAAAAGACACTTATATCAGGGAGCCATGCAGAAGTAAGTGACTATTGACCAGAGGGCATATATGTGGAAGCTATATTGGAACTGTTAAGGAGGGAAAGTAAGTCATACTCTATTCCTGGCAGGACATGGTCCTGGATTGCTTTAAGCAGGATCAGGCGATGGCCAAGTCCTTGGGCCTCTCAGTGGCCATACGTCCCTTTTGCCCCTTTCGTGGTCACGGAAGGGGCTTTCACCTGCACCAGTCGTATCCCAGCCACAAGACCATGCAAGTTCAGCAGCCTCTGTGCGGCTCCTTACGACCCCATGGGTCAGGCGGCCAGAGGTCTGGTCTGTCCACTCCTCCTCTTGTAGAACATTGAAACCTTCTCAGGGGTCTCACTGATGCACCTGGTCCTTTTAAACCAACAAAGAGATTGGCACAGAAGCTGTAATATAAAATATATATTTTAATAACCTCAGATGAGGGAGACTGTGTGGGAGGCATTCTAAGGAGTACAGAAAACATTGGGCCCGATTCACAGAATGAACTTAAGACTCAATCCTAAACTTACTACTATTTTGGTATTCACAGAATTCACTTACTACTTTTGGCATTCACATAATGTACTTACTACTTTTGGTATTCACAGAAGTTAGGATTTTGTCTTAAGTCTGTCTTAAGTTTGTCTTAAGTCTGTCTTAAGTCTGTCTTAAGACTAACTTAAGACAAAATCCTAACTTCTGTGAATACCAAAAGTAGTAAGTGCATTCTGTGAATACCAAAAGTAGTAAGTGCATTCTGTGAATACCAAAATAGTAGTAAGTTTAGGATTGAGTCTTAAGTTCATTCTGTGAATCGGGCCCATAGACCTTATATATGCTTAGGTTACATTAGTCAGCATAAAACCAAGGGGAGTTCCTGGCACATGTAAGCATGCAAAATGACTAATATGGGTATACAAGATGTGCTTGCTCAACAAAGTGGGAGGAGAGTTACTTCTCCATACCGGAGCAAGAATATCCTGGCAGTTCTAAACTAGGAGCATGTGCATTCTACTAGCTAGGCCTCTGAGCATGTGCAAGGCTCTGAAGAGGGAAACAGCACATGGTGAGCACCTGGCTACCTAAAATGGCTTCCAAGTACAAAATGGCTTTCAGCTCATGCTAACAAATCCCTGCAATCTTCAACACTCCTGCAGCCTCCAAACCTTCCTAGTCTAAGATCATTGGCAGCCAGTTGGTGGCAGGATCAGCCATCACCTCCACTACTGTCTAATCACCCCATTGGACAGGTGGCCCCGCCCCTTCTGGACCATCCCACTCTCCTTGCCTCCAATTTATGACCTGCTGAAGGAAAACCATCTGAATTTGCTTCAGGGGAAAGTCGGGACTCTCTTGGCCAAGGGAGCCATAGAGAGGGTTCTTGCGTCAAAAGTAGGCTGTGGTTGTTATATCTGCTACTTTCTGGTCTTGAAAAAAGACCAGGGCCTTCGTCCTATCCCAGATCTGTGAGCCCTCAGCTTCTTCCACAAAGAGGAAAAGTTCAAAACGTTCACTCTGGCTCAGATCCTGTCAGCCCTAGTCCCTTTATCTCAACGGCGGGCTGTTGAAGGCGAGCTCACCCCAGATGATCCCTTTCATCGGAGCGGTTCTGGACACGGTGCAGTTTCGGGCCTATCTTCCAGAGTGCCATGTCAAAGATATTCAGGCTGATAGGGATGTTTCAGGCTCTGTCCTGGATTTCACTGAGACTGAGGCTGCTGGGCCTCACCACCTCCTGCTGGTGACACATGCCAGATGGCACATACAGGCTCTGCAGTGGAACCTGAGGTTTCCAGTGGGTGCAGCATCAGGGAAATCTCTCTACGACATGGTCCAGATCATGGTCCAGATCTCGGAGGGAACATCATAGGACCTGCAGGGGTGGCTGACCAAGTGCGACTGGGTCAGAGGCAGACCCCTGTCCCTCCCCAACCAGATCACACAGACAGATGCGTCACTCCTGGGATGGGGGTGGACATTTGGGTGAGATGGAGATCAAAGCACTCTGGTCTCCGGCAGAACCCGGATTCCACATCTCCTTAATGAATCTCCGAGCGATTTGCTTGGCATTGAAAGTTTTCTTTTCCTTCCATAAAGGGGAAAGCTGGTTCAGGTGTTCATAGACAACACAACCGCAACATGTTAATGCAACAAACCAGGCTGGTGGGTTTGTGGACCCTTTGTCAAGAGGCACTGCGTCTATGGACATGGCTGGAACAACAGGGCATATCCCTGAAGGCTCAGTAACTGGCAGGTTCCCTGAAAGCTTGGTAAGGCCTCTTCTGTCTGGCCAAATGAGTGCTGGCCTTGCCAACTGGGGTCTACCCTTATTCCCAAACAATATGTTAAGAACCTTGGTATGAAAATTGACCAAGCTCTCGCGATGAGAGCACATTCTGGTCACCACCGGATTGTTATCAAAACATGCATCTTCTGTGCAGAATTCCTTACCTTCCTACATCGACCAGAAGAACGCTAGTACAAGCCCTAGTAAAAAGCAGGTTAGATTATGGCAATGCTCTTTTGGCAGCAGGAAATGAGACACTGGTAACCAATTTACAGATAGTCCAAAACACTGCAGCCAGGCTAGTTTTCAATCTTTTTCCTGCCACCTCTTCGGCCCTGTTGCTAAAGGAGCTGCACTGGCTGACTGGAAAAAAGGTGCTTTTTCAAGATCTGCTCTCATTTACAATGTTCTCAGAGGCAAAGCACCCAGATATCTTCAACAAAAAATTAAACCGTACATACCTAGAAGTTTAAGACCGCGTGAACAAGCCCTATTATGTGCCCCCCGCATTCATTTAATGGGATGCGGGGGAAGAGCTTTCTCCTACCTTCTTGCCTGTTTTTGGCACAAGCTTCCATTATACGTCCGAACTTGTACGAATTTTTACAAATTCAGGAAGTTGCTAAAAGCCCCCCTATTTTAAATCACTTTATTCCGCTTTGGAATGATACATGCTAAAATGGTACAGCGCCAAGATGCCCACGGGTGAGTTGTGCGCTATATTAAATTTAAATAACATAAAGCCAGGGCAGACAAACTCCGCCATGAATGCCTACCGGATTACGTATGGAGTCTCCAACCGGTGTTGGTACAAGGTCTCTTTCAAAAGTGGGGAGAGCCTGGGTTAGATCTGTTCGCCTCCGGCGTGAACAGTTTTGTGAGTTGGATTTTCTAGGGCTTCACTCGCTCAGTGACTCTTTTTGTCGCGAGTGGAGCTCGGACCTCCTGTGTGCCTTTCCGCCAAAGCAACTCCTGTCCAGAGTACTCAAAAAGGTCAGGAGCGATCAGCGATGGAGTCTGGTGTCCCAAGGTTCTCTAAATCGGCATCGATCCTCCAATCAGGCTGCCCCTTTGGGAGGATCTTCTGTCGCAGCAGCAAGAGAGGGTGCTCCACCTGAACAGGTCTACTCTATGCCTTCTTGCATGGAGATTAAGAGGCTGCAGTTGACAGCATTCAACCTTTTTCCTGAAGTCTGTAATGTTTTGGCAGTTAGGCGTCACTCTGCCAAGACAGTGTACGCCTGCCGGTGGCAAGAAATTTGTAAAATACTGAACAGAAAGATCAATTGATGTTTTTTCTGCTTCCCTCTCTCAAGTCCTTCTCTTTATGTAAACCCTTGCCCTGGGTCTGCTCTGGGCACTCTTAAAGGGTATCTTTGGCCTTGTCTGCCTTCTTGAGGCTGCCAGAACAACCCTCTTTATTAAAGTCCTCAATTCATATATAGATTTCTTAGGAGGCTTGTACATATGTTCCCACCTGCCCTATTCATCATACCTTAGTAGGTCCTTAATTTGGTTCTCACCTTCCTGATGTGAGCTCAGTTTGAACCTCTACACAACTGCCCCCTCTGACTGATTACAATCAAAACATCCTTTTTAGTGTCAAAAACGTCTGCCAGTAGGGTGAGTGCATTACAGGCTCTGTCATCCAAGCTTCCTCACCGGACTATCTTACCTGATACGTTGGTGCTTCGCACTACCCTTCGTTCTTACCAAAAGTGGTAACCTCATTCTATGTGGGGAAATCGTTGGTCAATTTCTATGCTCCTCCACACCCCTTTAAAGAAGAGCAGCAACTCCACCGTCTGGACTCAAAAAAGCATTGTCATTCTACCTTGACCGCACTAAAGTGTTCGGGTGGACGACCAACTCTTCGTGGGGTAAGTTGGATCATAGAAAGGTTGTGCGGTGCATAAGAGTACTATCTTGCGATAGGTCGTCCTCTGCATCAAAATTTGCTGTGCTGTGGATAAAAAGCAGCCTCTTGAAGGCTTAAGGGCTCCTTCCACCAGAGCTAAGGCTGCTACCCGGGCATTGCAAAGAGGAGGTCCAAAGGGACGGCCTTTTTGGCTGCTCTGTCCTGCAATACTGCCTGCTCTAACAGCAGTCCCTGGTATAGCTTGGATATCTATTCAAAGGTAAAGAATCTGCAGCTAGATTACTTTTTCAGATGGATAAGTTGCTTCCCTTCGGTAACGCCTTATTTGGTAGAGACATGATCCATCTGCAGATTCCTTACCGTCTCACCCAGCCTCCCAGCACTGTGAACAGGCTTTTAGTCAGGGCTGATTCCTTTCAGGGCCCTAGTTGTTCTAAACACACCACTAACAGTGCAGTTAATGACTGCACGTGAAAAGGAACTGATGTCAGTGCACTGATGTGGTGCCTATTTAGGTAACTCAGACATCGCTTCCAGCGCCGATGGTGTCACGTAGAGCCGAACACCACCACCTACCGGTGCTCAAGGGTATTTCTCGAGCAAAAGTCTTCTGGATCCAAACTTACATCTGGGATACTCAAAGGTATAAAGAATCTGCAGCTAGATCATGTCTCTACTAGATAAGGCGATACCGAAGGAAAGTAACTTGTCCTTTGGTGCTATTGCTAGTGAGGAGAGTTCCCGGGGGTTTCATGTAGAGGTTGAAGAGGATAGGTGACGTGGTGGATTCCTGGGAGAGTCCATGTTTGATGTCTAGCTTCTGGGACTTGGAGGTGGCTGTGTTGATTAAATGCTGTGGGAATGATAGAGGAGAACTATGAAGAGCAAAATCTTCATAGGAAACTGCTTTGGGGATGTTTCAGTGAGGTCTGACAGGGGGTTGAAGGATGACCATTTTGGGGTGTTAAGCAGAGTGGTGGGAAGGAGAGAAAAGGGCGCCAAGCTGACATATTTTATATTCTTTCTGAAGAGGATGATAACATTGTATTTGTCTGTTGAATGTGCCATTGGTAGTCTGCGGTTTATGAAATGCTTCACTTCATTGAAGATGTTGCTGCTTCCGTTTCCGCTTCACTGATGGTGTAGAATTTGCCCTGGGCGGATGTCATGGCATGGTCTTTGTGTAGCACCAAAGGGTTTTAGTGGATTGAAGACAGCCGATCTAACAGGGTACCTATTCTTCTATTTCCGTTAATGTTTGTGGATGGTGTGTTTGATCGAAGGATCATTAGAGTACCATGGTGCTTATTATTGCAGTTTGTTTTATGTTGATGCAGGTTGTGTGATTTACCTGACTTGAGGTGAAGTTGGTGAGGAACGTATTGATTTTGGACTTTGGGGCAGGGCTGCAGGATGAGAAAAGTCTAAGCTGCCTCTTGTAAATGGAAATTATGTTGATGGATGTACAGTTTTGTTGCCTTTTTGGTTGACCTTGATATGCTAGTTTGACTTGTAGCATAATGATGAGGTCGTGAGCTGGTGAGTCCAGCCCAAGAGTATTGGTGGATTGCATTGGGTGATTAGTGAAGCTGAGGATGTGGCCTTTCAAGGTTCGAGGCATGTGGGCTGCTGAATTCATATCTGTGCATAGATCGCCGCCTAGTGTTGGGTCCGGATGATTGCACATTGTTGTCCTGGAAGAGTCTTCGAAGTATCACGAGATAGGTGGCTCCTCCCCTGGACTACAGTGCGCATGGGCATCGCCTCCATCCCCAGATTGTTTTTTTCCGCCATTGGGTTCGGATGTGTTTAGGTTCCCTCTGTCGGAACCGATAGTTGTTCGACTTTCTACTCGAGACCAAAAGGTCTTTAGGCTGAGCGTCGGTATAGTTGCGTTCGGGTTTCTTGTCTGACTCTCAGCTCCGAACTCTTCCTACCCTTCCGCGTGCTTTCGGCGCGGACGGGCCTACACTACACTTCTGCTATGGAGCGGACACCGTTTAAGAAGTGCCCGGTGTGTAACTCCAAATATTCACACCTCGACGTGCACCCCGTGTGCAATACATGCTTGTCACCGGACCATAACGAAGACAGCTGCATGGCGTGTTCGAAATTCCGGTGCAAGAAGACTCTGAAGATTCGTCGGGCCAATAGGCTCCAGGCTAAGTTCTCGGCTACCGCGGCGCCCCCACCAGACTACATATTCCAAGAATCTGTTGAAGGCGAAGACGACGTACAAGGTTCGGAATCTAGTCCCGCGTCCGAAGGGGAGACCTACGACGCGGGTGATGAAGGCTTTGACGAAGTCGCCGACGAGGTAGGGGACGACGATCGGGCTTTTGCCACTGTAGGGGATAGCTCGGAGGAGGAGCATCCCCAACCACACTCAGGGGTCAATCCCCTTCATACGGCCCAGGTCGAGGGATCGCCTTCGGGCCTTACCCAAGATCTACTTATAAGTCCTACGTCCCCGCCTCCGGGCCCGGTCACGGACATTTATGAGACGCCACTCCCGTTGAAGAAAACGAAAGTGAAGCCGTCTGGTCACGCACCCTCGGATGCGAAACCGAAAGTGAAAGTTGCGCTGGGGCAGAAGGTTCTGGAGGCGTCAACTTCCAAAAAATTCAAGATGGCCGACTTGAAGAGCCACGCCAAGATGGCCGACCCGATGCCCTCGGGGTCGGCGCCGAAGGCAAAGTCGACCGACGCGGCTGCGTCGGCGCCGAAAGGGGTCGTGGACCCGAAGACGGCTCCAAAGAAGCGTCAGGGCGACGACGCGCACAGGGCCATTGGGCACAGGGCGCGTGGGGTGTCGGCCCCGAAGAAGGTGCCTGCCGTCGATCCGACTCTCGACGCGGGAAGATCGCTCGAGCCGGTCAAGCCCTCTCCGGCCTTCACGAAGAAGGTGGCGGAATCCCTGCAGCGGATACGGAAGGACAGTATGGTTCCCGATCAGGACACTGTGGCGCCTAAGCTCACGCCGAAGCCTGCGAAGGCGCAGACGCCTATCCGTTCCACCCAAGTCGGCGCCGAAGGCCTTCGCGCCGAAACAGGGCGGCCCCTCGAAGGAGGTATTGACACCGAAAGCTGCCTTGGTGGTGTCAAAGCTTCGGCTCCAGCCGCTTGCTGAAGAGGAACGTCGTGAGGTAATCATCGACGCCAACACCGGGAAACTGTCTCTCCTCAAGAGGAAAATCACCACGGAGCCGGTGTTGGAACATTTTCGGATCCCTCTCAAAAATAAGAGGGACTCTGCGGAATCTCCGGCTCTGGTTGAACCTATGTCTCCACAAGCCCTGGGACACTCGCCAACGCATTCCGCTGCAGGCGATGCGGACGAGGAAGACGCCGAGTACAACTATCCGGCGTACTCTGATCCGGAGGAGGAGCACGAACCTTGGTCGGCCGGAGGCGACCCAGAGGACCCGCAGTCGGGCCAGGACGCGCAACTTTTTGCAGCCAAGACGTCGCCGACGGAGGACTCGGCGGCCTTCAACGCTCTGATCGAAAGAGCTGCGGCTAACCACGACGTCGAGCTACACTCGGACCCCGTGGATGTGGACTTCCTATTTGACACTTTCTCAGTGGCTGAAAAGTCGGTCAAAACGCTGCCAATGCTTAAAGGGGTGCTTAAACACGCAACGGAGGTCTTCAAGGAGCCCACCCGGGCGCGTGTCGTCTACCCTCGCATTGCCAGGAAATATAAGGCAGCGCCCTCGGATCCAACATACATCAAGGGACACTTGCCTTTGGACTCGTTGGTTGTTTCCAACGCTCGGAAGAGGGCGAACTCGCAGACCACTGGTGACGCTCCTCCCCCAGACAAAGAGTCCAAGATCTTTGAGGCCTCAGGCAAAAGAATTGCTGCACAGGCAGCTAACATTTGGAGAATATCTAACACACAGGCCCTACTTGCACGCTATGATAGGGCTCATTATGACACCTTAGAATCACTACTGCAACACTTGCCTGACCAGTACAAGGAGGCAGGAGAAATGCTGATTCAGGAAGGAAAGCTCATTACGAATGCATCCATAAAATGTGCTCTGGATGTGGCAGATACAGCCTCCAGGGCGATCAATACCAATGTGTTGCTTAGACGGCACGCCTGGCTTAGAATTTCAGGGTTCAAACCCGACATTCAAACTACAATACTGAATCAAACAGTTAATCCTGACCACCTGTTTGGCCCTGAGGTGGATGCGACACTGGAAAAGATGAAAAAAGACCCGGAAACTGCCAAGTCTATGGGGGCCCTCCAAAATCAGCAGTTTCGGGGTGGTTCCTTTCGCCGCTCCAATTCCAGAGGCACCTCAAGGGGTCAGGCATCGCAGTCCACACAGTATTACAAAAGTAACACCCAAACCTCGTACAACAACAAGGGTAGAGGTGGCTATAGAGGCAATAACGTCAAGGGCAGGGGACGTGGAAACAACAGCTCCAGGTCCACCACCGCCAACAAGCAGTGACGTCTTGTCACTGCCCCCCGACCATACAACACCGGTCGGGGGGAGACTCCAGCAGTTCCTGCCAGCGTGGAAATCCATCACCACGGACAGGTGGGTCAAGTCTCTTATCCAGTACGGTTACTGTCTGGAACTTACTTCCATTCCACCAAACATACCCCCAAGGAGCCGTCCTATGTCCGGCGAGCACTTGACCTTGTTGCAGCAAGAAGTTCTAGTCATGCTGCAAAAAGGGGCGATAGAGCTCGTTCCATTGCAAGAGCGGGGAACAGGGGTTTACTCCCTGTATTTTCTGATCCCCAAAAAGGACGGATCCTCAGGCCCATCCTGGACCTCAGGCCCCTAAACTGGTACATTCTCTCGGAGCACTTCCATATGCTCACGTTACAGCAAGTGCTCCCCCTGCTTCAGCAGGGGGACTTCCTGGCTACGCTGGATCTGAAAGATGCATATTTTCATATCCCCCTGCATCCTTCCCACAGGAAGTATCTCAGATTCACGATTCAAGACCAGCATTACCAGTTCAGGGTTCTGCCGTTCGGGGTCACCACTGCGCCAAGGGTATTTACAAAGTGCCTAGCGACTGTGGCGGCGCATCTCCGTCGCCAGAACGTCCACGTCTACCCCTACCTGGACGACTGGCTCATTCAAGCAAAGACAGAGCGACAGTGCGTCGACCATGTGTCACGCACCATTCATCTCCTGCACGATCTGGGATTCTCTCTGAACTACCCAAAGTCCCATCTCCAGCCCGCCCACGTGCGACAGTATCTGGGCGCGACAATCAACACTCTGGCAGCCACTGCGCAGCCAAATTCAGTGAGAATCGCCAGTATCCAGGCGCTGATCCAGCGGTTCAGACCTCAGCACTCGCTTCCAGCGAAGGTGTTCATGCAGTTGATAGGCATGATGGCCTCCTGCATCTCCATTGTCCCGCACGTGAGACTACATATGCGTCCGCTTCAGGAGTGCCTTGCACGTCAGTGGACTCAGGCTCATGGGCAACTGACAGACCTAGTGTTGGTGAGCGGTCGGGCATACAACTCTCTGCATTGGTGAAATCCACAAAACCTTTGCAAGGGCCGACCATTCCAAGAGCCTGTGTCACAGATTATCCTGACAACGGACGCCTCTCTCCAGGGATGGGGAGCGCATGTACTCCAGTACACAGTGCAGGGACTCTGGACACTACAGCAAAGGAAGATGCACATCAATGTGTTGGAACTGATGGCAATCTTCATGGCCTTAAAGGCGTTCAAAGTACATCTGTGCAACAAAGTCGTGTTGATCCGGACGGACAACATGACGGCCATGTACTACATTCAGAAGCAGGGAGGCACACACTCTCCGCAGCTGTCTCATCTGGCTCAGAGCATGTGGAAGTGGGCCATTCAGAGGAACATCTTCCTCATGGCAGAGCATCTCCCGGGCAAGGACAATCAGATGGCGGATCTGCTCAGCAGGCACAGCCATCAAATGCACGAGTGGGAGATACATCCATCAGTACTCCAACCGTACTTCCAAAAGTGGGGTCATCCAGAGATAGACCTGTTCGCCACAAAGGAGAACGCAAAATGCCAAAGCTTCGCCGCCAGGTTCCCACACCCGCAATCACAGGGCAATGCGATGTGGATGAACTGGTCAGGCAGATTTGCGTACGCTTTTCCCCCAGCACCTCTGATACCGCTGGTGGCACGCAAGCTCAGGCAGCACTCGATGACTCTCATCCTGGTTGCTCCTACGTGGGCTCGCCAACCATGGTACACCACGTTTCTGGAACTCTCCGTGGTACCGCATCAAAGGCTTCATCTCACTCCCAGCCTTCTGACGCAGAGCCATGGCGACATTCAGCACCCAGATCCGCAACAGCTCAACCTGGCGATCTGGCTCCTGAAGTCCTAGAGTTTGGCTACCTCAATCTTCCTCCCGATTGCATGGACATCATTCGGGAGGCAAGGAAGCCCACTACTAGAGCTTGTTATGCGGCTAAATGGAAGAGGTTTGTCATCTACTGTGTTAACCACGATATTGACCCGCTAGATGCTTCCATTCAAAACATCATTTGTTACCTGTTCCATCTTTATCAATGCAATCTGGCGTACTCTTCCATCCGCATTCACCTGTCTGCTATGGCAGCATACCTCCAGAATAGGCAGCACCTGTCACTCTTTAAGGTCCCTGCTATCAAGGCCTTTCTGGAAGGACTCAAAAGAGTCATTCCACCAAGGACCCCACCGGCTCCAGAATGGAACCTCAATGTGGTTCTTACAAGGCTGATGGGTCCTCCCTTCGAGCCACTGCACTCTTGTGAGCTTCAGTTTCTGACTTGGAAGGTTGCGTTCTTAGTAGCAATTACATCCCTACGGAGGGTTAGCGAGCTGCAGGTGCTCACCATCCAAGAACCTTTCTTCCAGGTACATGCTAACAGGGTTGTGCTCCGTACGAACCCTAAATTCTTACCCAAGGTTGTATCTCAATTCCATATAAACCAGACAATTGAGTTGCCGGTGTTTTTCCAAAACCCGGAGACGCTGGCGGAGCGGATGCTCCACACCCTTGATGTTAAGAGAGCCTTGATGTACTATGTAGACAGGACGAAAGATTTTCGCAAAACCAAGCAGCTTTTTGTTGCTTTTGCCACACACCACAAGGGAAACGCTATCTCCAAAGCTGGGATCGCTAGGTGGATAGTGAAATGCATTCAGATCTGTTACGCTAAAGCTAAGCGCACTCTCACTATCCCACCAAGGGCCCACTCCACCAGGAAGTTGGGGGCCTCTATGGCTTTCCTAGGTAACATTCCCTTAGAAGATATCTGTAGAGCAGCCACATGGTCTACCACACATACTTTCACTAAACACTACTGTGTAGACGTGCATTCCAAACAGCAGGCAGCTGTTGGTCAGGCTGTTCTCAAAACACTTTTTCAGACTGCTGCAGCTGGCACGGGCGGCCGCCGCTAATGGGGGGACTGCTATGTATTCTATGCACAGATATGAATTCAGCAGCCCACATGCCTCGAACTGCAAATGCTACTTACCAGTATGCATCTGTTCTTGGCATGTAGGGCTGCTGACATTCATATCGCCCACCCTCCTCCCCGGCGCCTGTAGCAGCTGCAGTATTCATTCATATGTATATTTATATGCTCATAGCATGGTCATCACTCACATACTTCACTCCATCTCTGCCAATGGCTAAAAACAATCTGGGGATGGAGGCGATGCCCATGCGCACTGTAGTCCAGGGGAGGAGCCACCTATCTCGTGATACTTCGAAGACTCTTCCAGGACAACAATGTGCAATCATCCGGACCCAACACTAGGCGGCGATCTATGCACAGATATGAATGTCAGCAGCCCTACATGCCAAGAACAGATGCATACTGGTAAGTAGCATTTGCATTTTGGGTGACAAAGCTGAATGTGTCATTGAGGATAAGGAGAGTCTGAGGTATTTTCGTACTTGAATTGCCTGAAAGGCTGAAGTCACTGAGACTGATGGTTTAGGCATGCTAGATGGATGAAGTTACCGAGTGGTCTGATAATTTATTTATGAAGTTTTCGTTTTCTCTATGAAGAGGCCAGTTTTTTTGAAAATTTGGAATGATGTAGACTTGATTTCAGTAAGTGAAATGTGAGCATCTCCATGGAATTGAATGTAGCTTCTTTGCATGTCTATGAATGCTGAAGGGTGATGGCGAGTTATTTCGTGTGTGTGTAGTAGGCATACTGAATGCTATGATCTTTGGGAACTAGGTTGGCATGGGTGTGTCAAGATGTGGTGTTGAGCTGTGTTTCTTGGTGAAGTTTGGATTTGGAATGATGTCAAGCACTTCAGGGGGTTGCATTGATGAGATGGAGTTGGGGTGTATATTCGGTATTATGGGAAAGTGACAATTTGCCTATACATCAAGCCGGCTCTGAGTTGGTGTTGGTTTCAGTATAATCCTGGAGAGGAATTGTGTGTAAGGTGCAGGGAGATGGACACAATGTCAAAGTAACATCCAGGTATTTGCTGAGGTGGTAAAGGAGGTAGGGATGTTCACCTAGATCGTCCCAGGCTCAAACAAGTGTTCCCTTTGCCCTCTGTTTGCTGAAGGCATCATTGGGTGGTAATGGGAGGGTGATAAAAATGTTGATTGGTCCGTAGGTGGGATGGAGAAGGTGCTCGGGGATTGAAGAAGTATCAGTGATACATGACTAGCTGGCAGTTATGTTTGGGGTAACACTGCACTCTTTTTTTCAAAGGCCTTGTTGAGGGGAGGTGGAAATCACTGGGTTTCAAGGAACATTGGTGGAGGTCATGTAAGAAACCTGCGGTGGTTGCTGGAACACGATCTATCAATCACTGATGCTCATTCATGTATCTGCAAGTATATGCATATTAAAATGGACTCCAATTTATCTTCACAGCATGATGGGGTGCCATACTGCCATGTTCCTTGCTATGGATACTTGTTTGGACCTAAAGGTTGGTGATACATTCTTGTGATTTCTTTGATTCAACATATAAGGGACCAATTTTGCAATTAACAAAGTACAACATATTTGTAATTTCGACCAAAAGAGTTAAGTCCATGTTACTGTAGGGTATAGACCGATATGGACGTGATACCTTGTCTAGATTGCCTAAATCATGAGACCAACTTCTTGCATCTCGTGGTTTTTGTTATTGTAATAGGTGAAAAGTAGTTAAACTCTGTGGAATTGCAATATTGAAAAACAAAGGTTATAGCTTTGTTTTAATTTGGAGCACTTTATTTATTCTTTCTATACAAACCTAAACTACACAAATATTACAAATTCTAAAGTTATAGACCTTACACTTATAATTTACACACCACCTTGAAATTACTTTAATTGTATTTATTCTTTAGCTACAAGGCAAACTTAACTACAAAAAAATTAAAAATTCTATACTTCTACCGTTAATGTATAACTTACGCAACAGCTCAAATTATATTAACTCGTGCACCACTGTACAGTGTGTTTAACTTTGTAGCCACACTACATTAACTATAATCCGTACCTTCCCCATGTACTGCTTATACTAGTTTCTATTACCTTACTCATACCATCTAAAATAATATATAGTTACAATTATGACATAGCAAATCACATAATTTGTGATAACACTGCATAGTAGACTACTGTGCAATGAGGTGCACCAGTTCAAATAATTGAAGGTGTTGCATAACATAAATTAAACATATAACTTTGGAACTGATCATTTTTGTGTAGTTTAAGGTTGGTTTGTAAAGCATACATTTGATAATTTAAAGGTGGTGTGTAAATTATAAATGCAAGGTATTTATGTATCACTTTAGAATGTTTAAACATTGTGTAGTTTAGGTTTGGCTTGTATAGAAAGACTCAATAGTGTTCCGAACTATAAACTTTAATCTTTGTTTTCTTTTCTTTACATTTTAACGTTTTTGTTTTTATTTTGAATGTAAATGTATTTTAAAACATATAGTTGTCTTCTAGTGGCGTGTTGTAGGGCATACAGTAGAATGGAGGACAGTGTTGTACACTGCAATCTGAGTGTAATGTATAGTGCAGTGGTACAGTGGAGTTATGTACTGTCTAATCGCATACAGTGAAGTGCTGTAGAATGGAGTGGCAGACAGTAAAGTATGGTATAGTGCAGTTGCGTACAGTGGATTGGCGTAGTGAGATAAATATTAGTGGTGTACTGTGGAATAAGATACAGTGGAATAGCTTTGAGTGAAGTGTTTACACTGGAGTTCCGTACAGTGGTATAGCGTTCATTGGAGTAATGTAGATGGTAATTGCATAAACTGGAGTGGCGTAGAACAGAGTGGGTAGAGCGGGACAGGATAGAGTTTAATGGTGTAGACTAAAGTATTGTAGAGTGGAGAGGTATATAGTGAACTGGCGTAGAGTAGAATGGAGTGCAGTAGACTGGAGTGGCATAAAGTGGAATAGAGTAGTTTGGTGTACAGTAGAGTTGGCATACAGTGGAATACTATACAGAGGATTGTCCTAAACTAGAGTTTGGTATAGTGTACATGTGTACAATCTAATAATGTAGCGTGGAGTGGCATAGAGTGGAATTGCAGATAGTGGAGTGGCATACAGTAGGATAGCAGAGAGTGGAGTGTTGTGCAGCTTAATGGGTGGAATGTCAAACAGTGGAGTAGTAGACACTGAAGTGGGACACAGTGGAGTAGTATACACTGAAGTGGTGTTTGATCGGTCAGCCTTAGGGTGGCTTTCTCCCAAAACCTTTGTTTGCTGACCTCCTTTTTGCTGTAATCTATTTGTTGGCCTTGATACTCTGAGCACTTTACTGCTGAGAAGTCCTAAATTGCATGTTCTTCCTCCCTAAACATCGTAACATTGGTTTATCTACATTTGGGAGATTTAATGTATCTAAAGCAGCTAGTAGGGTGCACTCCCAGGGCCTGAAAATTAAATGCTCTTGATGGCTCAGCGTGTTATGGTACTTGAACCTTCAAGGGTTTTAATTGTCTTAATGTTTCAAATATTATTTTAAATATCTACAATTGTACGACCTGATATATTTGATGCCGTTAATGCACAACAACTGTGACAAATGTCTTTTTAAGTTAATTTCTGTTTGTCACTGAACAGTGATCTTTTTGAGACAAAAGAGAGCAAAAGAAAGGGTGTATATGAAAGAGTATTTGGATTTAATATTTGTTACAAGGGGACATGATAGATATACAACGTTGTAAGAGAACATACAAATAAATCGATCTACAAAAATCTCTATACAACAATTGCAGAAGCTTTTCTACCTATTTACAATCTAATTTATTATCCGGTAGAAAAAGCAATCGTCGACGTTTCGGTCTCTATTCTTGCGTTTCCGAGACCATCCTCCGGACATAAAAAATCATATCTTGGGAGACCCTAAAAATAACAAAGATGCATTAAAAAAAATGGCTCAGCAGCACTGATTGTGTCACCTACACAAGTAGACCTTTACACATGTCTTGGGCCTGCCACTGCAGGTCCTATGTTTGCAGTTTTACTGCCATGTTGACTCTGCTTTTATAATCCCCTGCCAAGCCTCAAACTCTCCTTTTATTACACGTCACCCCTTAGTTAGACCCTAGGTTGCCCTTAGGGCAGGGTGCTCTGTAAGTAAAAAGTTGGACATGTACTTTTAACCACATCCGCGCTAGTTGAATTCCCCTCATATGCTGACATTCCATAAATCCCATTATTCTTGACGAGCCCAGCTCGTCATCAGTGTGCGAGGAGGCTACACCATGACGAGCCCAGCTCGTCGTGAGCCTGGAAGGGGTTAAGTTCTGCTTGTTCTGGTAGTGAAAAACACCCCAATTCGTTTCTCACTTACATGTAGGAGAGTAGGGTCTGCAATCCTATGATCACCCAGATTTTTTGCTTTTGTTTCACTGGTTTACGACTTTCTCTGGCTGTGGGCCTGCCAATCAGACCCACAGCCTGGCTGTTCTCTCTCTAAATTACAACATGTACCCTAGGTGCATTTACCAATTGGTACTGGGCCACCTTATCAGACCCTGTAACTCAGGGCATAGGTGTACCCAGGGCTGCCAGGGGCTGCAGCATGTATTATGCCACCCCTGGCTGGCCTCCTAAATTTGACACAACTGGCTGCATGACAGCTGGGGCAAAGTCGTGTAATCACCCTTTGCTGTAGGTGTAGTATACCTATACCTAACCCTAAAATGGACACACAGATTCCTATCAGTCACTCCTATGGCAGGCCTTGACAATCCTGAAGGCAGAGTGCTTGTAATCGGGTGAGATGGTGCTCTGGCATGAGCTGAGCCTGTCTGCAGCTTGCGGAACCAAGTCCTAATAGCTGTTCCATGATATCGCATACCATATACTCTTAAGTGCATTATAATCCTCGCGGTTAAATGCTAACTTTGGTATTGCTTTATCAAAACATGTCGAGTAAGGTGTCATACGAATTGGAATACTAACCCCTCGCCAATTCTGGCGACGGGGTTAGCATTCCACCCTTCTAGAGGGACACGACATGTATGTAACTGTGAACCCCGGTTAAAGTTAAACGAAGCCTCAGCTCCACAAAATGGATGCTGCCACCACAGACACGAGTCTGACCCCCTGTAGCTGGGAGTCCTTCCAGTGAGGGGAGCCTGGACAAAGGGTTTCCTGTCAGGGGCGGTGCTAGCACCGTCCCAGACATGGTTTTGTGTATCCTGGGTAGGCAGGGCTTTACAGGAAGGTGACTGCTGAGTGGCACCCCGGTGCTCACTACGCATAGGCCGGTCAGAACCAGTTCCAGGGGCACACCAGCCCCTGGCCTGGGGAAAGTCCGGCATGGCAGAGGGGTGTAACCACCCCCCTCCTAGTCCCACCCATAGGCAGGACCTAGTCACCGGGTCAGCCCCCTTTTTTAGTATAAAGATGGGAGCGGGCCCCCTGTTCAAATTACATCATCTTTGGAATCAAGACCCGACTTTCTACGAAAGGCATCAAGATTTCCTTCTTCAAGATTCTCCCTTGTGGCTAAGGAGTAGTCACCCTGCATCAAGCGGGCACCATCCTAAGAACACTGCGGTCTGCTGCAAGTCCTTCCTCCGGAATCCGACTGCCCAGCTCGACGAGACCCGGCTTCCCTGGCACCTCTGACCTCTACTCACCTCTACAGCAAAGCTGAGAACTGTGAGTGCGACGAGACCTCGAGGGACCGACGATCGCCAAGACTGTAACAAGCCCACCGTGTGCTCCACTGGTGAGTGCTTTGGGGTCCGAGAAGCCCCAACCCTGAGCAGCTCCAGCACCGAAGATCAGCCCTCCAGCATCTCCACGATCTGCGTGGGGCCCTTCTGCTTTTGCGTGCTCACCGCGCTGTGTGGCTACTAGCCGGCTGGCTTGTGGCCTTCTACACGACGCCCGACGACATCACTGCTGCTGGTCTGGTTGCTCCAGACTGGCCCTTGCTTCCTTCTTCTAGAGAGGCACCCCGGACCCTCCTGGTCCACTCCAGACGCCATTTTGAGTCCACCGCGTGGGCTTGAATTTGCCAAGGCTTTGTTGCCCAATCCTGTGTCCAGCGACGCCCACAGCTTCAATCTTCGTGGGACAGCTCGCTCCTCCATCCTGGTCGCCGACAACGCCTCCTGGTCCGTGAGATCTGCGAGCACAGCGTCACCCACTCACCTAATCGAGGTGACTACCATCCGGTGCCCTCCTGGTGCCACCTGACTACTGGCTAGTAGTCTCGAACTTGGTCCCCTCTGCTTTCAGGTGTCATCTTCCTTCGATCCAGGCTTGGATCCATCGAACTTTCTTCACTGGTCGCCTGCCAGCAACTTCTTTCTTCCAGGCTCCTGGTCCGTCTACGAGGATTCCCGACGTCTTTTGAGACCTATGCAGCTGCAGCCCCTGGGCTAGGTAACTTCGGCATTTCGGTGCCCCAGCATAGCCTCACTATCCAAGGGTCAGAATCCACTTTCGTTTTCCTCCTACCAGGTCGGGTTCGCCCGAGAACACTAACTTTGTCATTACTAGCTACCATAGACTTTGTCCCGCATCATGCGTGAGAGTGCACACTCTGCACACGAGTCCCCTGGGTCTCCTAGAAGTAATCTGAAGATTCTATAGTCAAGATCTAGCGATTCCAAAGCCTATTAGTACTGTACTTACCTGCTAGTAATTTCGCATTCCACTTTCAGAGTATATTGTTTTTCCGTACCCCTCGGGCATTTGTATATACTGTGCTAACTTAAGTATTTTCGTAAGAGTTTTGTTTTGTGCTTAGTACCCTGTCCTCATAAAGAGTACAGGGCTGTTGTGATTCTTAATAAATATCTTGTTTATTTTCATAACACTTGTGTGGTGTCCTTTCACTTGGTATTCAAGGGGTATATGTGTGGTGTAACAGCTGGCTCAACACGCCCTCTCGAGTCTTTAGCCTTAGACTGCTCGTATCCACGCTACTAGGATAGCTGGTCTATAAGGTTGACTTACAACCAATCATCAATAAGGGTTGCTGGACTGATACATAGTGTTCACTAGAATAGTGAGCACTGCATATCAGGCCACCTTCTCACACTACAGAGCCCTACTACTCTCATAGGTTAACATTGGGAATTCCTTATTGCTTTTAAGCTGTAATGCCTGATAGTTCTATCATGTTTTATATCTTTGGAATGATAATGATAAATCTCTTTACTGGTAAAGTTGGATTTAACATTACTATTTTAGAAATACCACTTTTTGAAAGTGGCATGTGTCTGCTCTTAAAGCTTTGTGCCTGCAGCATGTCTCCAGTACATGTCTGGGTGGGTGACTGCCTGACCTTGTGCATTCCCTCTAGACCGCAACACAAATGAATATCTTAAGCATCCATCTGCCTTCTGACCGGATGGGAGAGAGGAGACTTGCACCTGAATAGGCAGTGTCATTTGATTGCTTCTTGTAGGGAGTCTGGAGCTAGGGCTAGGAAGAAAGACCTCTCTGCACTTCAAAGACTCTTCTTTGAAGTCAGCGCCACTTCAAAGGCACAACTGGGTATAAGTACTGGGTCTCTGATCCCACCAAATGAGACCCGTCTGGTGCTGTAAAGAAACCATTAGGACTGCTGTGCTAGTACAAGGACTGTCACTCTGCTGTACTGCTGCTCTTGAACTGCTTTCTCTGCTGTGCTGTTGTCTGCTTCCCTCTGACCCTTTTGAGGATGGCCTGGACTCCACTTGTACCCAGGGTGATCTCCAATGGCTTTGTTGGCTTGCCTTCTGTTTTTGAGACTCTGGGTTATCAAAGTCTCACCATCTACTCATGTGCCTTGTCCATAGGTAGTGGACCCAGGTGCTTAAACCATTAGAACCCCCACACCTCTCATGTCTGCGTGTAGCAAAACTGACACATCGTCACTGTTGAGGGGGCAGAATTTGCACTTCTCCAGTATTAGGGTGTCTTTCATAGATTCACATGCTTGAATAGTTCCCCGTCGTCGGAGTGGGAGTCCCACGGTAAATAAAATAGAAATAATATGCATATATAATATATATATGTAACCACATAAAACCTGAAATATGGATCAGAAAAGGGCATAACCTACCTACACATATTTCTACATAGGAATGCATGGGAAAGGAAAAAAAATTTTCAGTCTATCCCTGTCATTATGTTGGTCCAAACTGCAGCCAATCAGGCGACAGCAACCCTCTAGAACCTTCTCCTCAGAGCTCAGCACCTCAGATTTTCTACCGCACGTCGTGTGTAAGGGAGTCTCCCTGAGCTCTGCTCAGTTTTCTCTCTTCTTCAGGTGTTTCCTGGTTCAACAAACATGTCTCCAAGTAAGAAGTCTCTTTTCAGAGCTTGTTCATCCTGTGGAGAGCTGAGACTTTTTTTTTCTGAGGACCCACACAGTAAGTGTATTTACTGTCTTTACCCGGACCATGAGGTGAGGAGCTGTAAGTTTTGTAGAACTTTCTCCACAAAGACTTTAAAGGACAGGGAAGGCCGTTTACTCATCTGGCTTCAAAGACTAAAGTATAAAGATAATGTACTTTCTGATGCTGAAAGTCTTGTTTCTGGCCATTCCCAAGCAGCCTCCAAGCGTGGTAGTGTGCAGGAGTTGCCTTCTCCATATTTAAAGAAAAGCAGAATGTCTCTTTCCTTGGCCCCTGCGGTGTCTTCACTACTTCCTACCACTTCTGGGCCCACGAGATCTGGCTCTCAGGCTCCTGCTGCATCTTCCTCAAGTTTTTCTGTGAGGAAAACTGATTTTTAGTCGACGACGGTGTTGTCTACAGCTCCGTCGACGAAATTTGCTGTCTCTGGTTCGAAATCGACGATGACGGTCACAACGACGCTTGCATCTGGATCGTCTACGGCCCTTTCGTCGACGTCATCGTCGACGATGAAGGTAACTCTCAGTTCAAAGACTGTCGTCGATTTATCCCTATTTAATCTTCGCCGACTAAGAAACCTTCGCCGTCCATTGACGTCGACGAAGGGTGTGAAGACGTTTGTTTCGTCGACGCCTTCGACGACAAGTGTTCTGTCGACGAGTGTTCTGTCGATGACTGTCCCGTCGACGGTTATTCAGTCGACGAAGAAGATGAAAACGAAGGTTCCGTCGACATATACGTCGACGCAGGTTACATCGCCTGCACCATTGCCGTCCACGACGTCACCGTCGACGACAGCCTCGTCGACTAAGTCTCCGTCGACGACTGTTTCGTCGAAGACCGCAAAGACCGTAGCATTGTCTATGTCTCCAACAGCACCGTCGACGGAAGGATTACCATCGACGAAGGAGTCTAAAACTGTAGAAAAGGCAGTACCGTCTACTTTTGCCTCGCTACCTTTGCTGCCACTGTCTTCCAGCAAGTCAGATAAGGTTACAACCTTTCCTGAAAGTAGTGTGGCACTACCACCCTCTCCTTTGTTTGCAACAGACTCAGATCAGGAGTCTGAATAGGACGTGCATGAACTGTGGAATAGGACTGTGGCTTGAAGTCCATCAGACTTAATTATAAAGTGTCAGGAGTTCAGTAATGATGAGGAGGAGCAGTATAGCCAACATGATGAGGTTCAGACTCAAATGCCGGCTGCGATGTTGCCTTTTTTCGCTGATTTCAAACCTCCAATCTATGTTGGACGACTATAATCTGTTTGAATGGTTGGCTCTTGAAATCATAGAGGAAACAATCTTCCTCTCTTTGCACTCGTGGCAGCTTAAAACGCTGAGCCGCTCTATCCATCAATTGATAGAAGCTTGCAATATCCACCGGCGGAGAATTCCCCGGCTTCACTTGAGATGGGGATGGTGTCTGTGCCCGATATTCGTCCCACTGCGCCATCTGATCATCACCATCCACATCCGTAACCTCTCCATCCTCTCGCTCCGGAGGGTTCTCCTAGTCCTCATCAGGATACACAGTAGCGTGTACTTGAATTAATGTGTGTCTCTGAATGGTAGCAGGCGGTGGAGGTACTGAAGGAACAGCTGGCAGTTCTGTGATAGGGGTCAAGACTGATGGAACTGTAGCTACATGTGTTGATGGAGGGAAACGCCGATTCATACTGTTCCAATTATAGATTTCATCTGGGCAGAAGGAGTGAAACTCATGAAGACTCCAAATTCTTTGCTGGCCCAATTGCTACGGTTGGAAAAGAAGTAGAAGGCGCCGGTCCGATCTCCAGCATGCCTCATTGGCCAGCCGAAGCCAGATTCGGTTGTTACACAGGCAGCTCAGAGGGGATCCCGGAATCCTGCATCTACTATTACAGCTCCTCCGGACCGGGAGGGCCGTCTCCTGGATGCTATAGGGCGCAAGTTTTCATCGATGTCTTCCACTACTGTGAGGGTGGCTACTGCTATGGCCTTCTTGGGTCGTTATGACCGTCAAGTTTGGGCAGAAATGTCCGCCTATGTGGCATTGCTTCCGGATGCTTCCAAGGCGGAAGCTTTACAGCCTCTTAAGAAAGGAGAAAGAACATCTGAATAATTGATTGATTGTGCTGTAGATGTGGCCTGCACTAGATTTTGGCAGCTCGCTGGAGCGGCTGTCTTACGTAGGCAAGGTTGGTTGCGCTCGACCTCCTTCCGTCAGGAAGTTCAAGCAAAAAGTCTTGATATGCCATATGATGGCGAATCACTCTTTGGAGCACACATTTGTAGGAAGGTACCTCCTGACTATGGTTGCCCCCAACTTTTTGCCCTGTGTTTTAGCTGGTTTTGGACATAATCGACCTGGGATCCTGCCAATCAGGACCCCAGGCCTACTGCTCGCTCTGTAAAATGGGTTCCAGGTACCCTAGGTACATTTCCAATTGGTACTGGGCCACCTTATCAGACCCTGTAACTCAGGGCATAGGTGTACCCAGGGCCTGAAGCATGTATTATGCCACCCCTGGCTGGCCTCCTAAATTTGACACAACTGGCTGCATGACAGCTGGGGCAAAGTCGTGTAATCACCCTTTGCTGTAGATATAGTATACCTATATCTAACCCTAAAAATGGACACACAGATTCCTATCAGTCACTCCTATGGCAGGCCTTGACAATCCTGAAGGCAGAGTGCTTGGAATCGTGTGAGATGGTGCTCTGGCATGAGCTGAGCCTGTCTGCAGCTTGCGGAACCAAGTCCTAATAGCTGTTCCATGATAACGCATACCATATACTCTTAAGTGCATTATAATCCTCGCGGTTAAATGCTATCTCTGGTATTGCTTTATCAAAACATGTCGAGTAAGGTGTCATACGAATTGGAATACTAACCCCTCGCCAATTCTGGCGACGGGGTTAGCATTCCACCCTTCTAGAGGGACACAACATGTATGTGACTGTGAACCCCGGTTAAAGTTAAGCGAAGCCTCAGCTCCACAAAATGGACGCTGCCACCACACACACAAGTCTGACCCCCTGCAGCTGGGAGTCCTTCCAGCGAGGGGAGCCTGGACAAAGGGTTTCCTGTCAGGGGCGGTGCTAGCACCATCCCAGACAGGGTTTTGTGTATCCTGGGTAGGCAGGGCTTTACAGGAAGGTGACTGCTGAGTGGCACCCCGGTGCTCACTACGCATAGGCCGGTCAGAACCAGTTCCAGGGGCACACCAGCCCCTGGCCTGGGGAAAGTCCGGCATGGGAGAGGGGTGTAACCACCCCCCTCCTAGTCCCACCCATAGGCAGGACCAAGTCACCGGATCAGCCCCTTTTCTTAGTATAAAGATAGGAGCGGGCCCCCTGTTCAAATTAGATCATCTTTGGAATCAAGACACGACTTTCTGCGAAAGGAAATCAAGATTTCTTCTTCAAGATTCTCCCTTGTGGCTAAGGAGTAGTCACCCTGCATCCGCAGGCACCATCCTAGAACACTGCGGTCTTCTGCAAGTCCTTCCTCCGGAATCCGACTGCCCAGCTCGACGAGACCCGGCTTCCCTGGCACCTCTGACCTCTACTCACCTCTACAGCCAAGCTGAGAACCGTGAGTGCGACGAGACCTCGAGGGACCGACGATCGCCAAGACTGCACGACTTCTTTGCAACGAGCCCACCGTGTGCTCCACTGGTGAGTGCTTTGGGGTCCGAGAAGCCCCCACCCTGAGCAGCTCCAGCACCGAAGATCAGCCCTCCAGCATCTCCATGATCTGCGTGGGGCCATTCTGCTTTTGCCTGCTCACCGCGTTGTGTGGCTACTAGCCGGCTGGCTTGTGGCCTTCTTCACGACGCCCGACGACATCACTGCTGCTGGTCTGGTTGCTCCAGACTGGCCCTTGCTTCCTTCCACGAGAGAAGCACCCCGGACCCTCCTGGTCCACTCCAGGCGCCATTTTGAGTCCACCGCGTGGGCTTGAATTTGCCAAGGCTTTGTTGCCCAATCCTGGGTCCAGCGGCGCCGACAGCTTCATCCATCGTGGGACAGCTCGCTCCTCCATCCTGGTCGCCGACAACGCCTCCTGGTCCGTGAGATCTGCAGAGCACAGCGTCACTCACTCACCTAGTCGAGGTGACTACCATCCGGTGCCCTCCTGGTGCCACCTGACTACTGGCTAGTAGTCACGAACTTGGTCCCCTCTGCTTTCAGGTGTCATCTCTCTTCAAGATCCAGGCTTGGATCACTTCGAACTCTCTTCACTGGTCGCCTGCCAGCATCTTTCTTCCAGGCTCCTGGTCCGTCTACGAGGATTCCCGACGTCTTTTGAGACCTATGCAGCTGCAGCCCCTGGGCTAGGTAACTTCGGCATTTCGGTGCCCCAGCATAGCCTCACTATCCAAGGGTCCGAATCCACTTTCGTTTTCCTCCTACCAGGTCGGGTTCGCCCGAGAACACTAACTTTCTGAAATCTAGCTACCATAGACTTTGTCCCGCATCACGCGTGAGAGTGCACACTCTGCACCCGAGTCCCCTAGGCCTCCTAGAAGTAATCTGAAGATTCTATAGTCAAGACCTAGCGATTCCAAAGCCTATTAGTACTGTACTTACCTGCTAGTAATTTCGCATTCCACTTTCAGAGTATATGGTTCTCCGTGCCCCTCGGGCATTTGTATATACTGTGCTAACTTAAGTATTTTCGTAAGAGTTTTGTTTTGTGCTTAGTACCCTGTCCTCATAAAGAGTACAGGGCTGTTGTGATTTAATAAATACACTGTTTATTTTCATAACACTTGTGTGGTGTCCTTTCACTGGGTGTTCAAGGGGTACATGTGTGGTATAACAGCTGGCTTAACACGCCCTCTTGAGTCTTTAGCCTTAGACTGCTCGTATCCACGCTACTAGGATAGCTGGTCTATAAGGTTGACTTACAACCAATCATCAATAAGGGTTGTTTGGACTGATACAAAGTGTTCACTAGAATAGTGAACATTATATATCAAGCCAACTTCTCACATTGGTGAGCAGCGGTTGGGATTTGAGCTTGCTGTTGTTTTACCACACGTATCCTAAGAATATCTTGTTGAAAGATCACATAAGTACTTTTAGGTACATATAACTTAGCTTAGAATACTCTGAGTTCTACTGAACCAGCTGTTGCAGCTCCTCAAGGCTTAGCACACCTTGGCTGAAACTCTTAGCAAGGGATCAGTAGGCAAACACATAGTGTAGGTAGGTGCATCACTTACACCACACTAGAATCAGCATGTCAGACAAAGGAGGAAACTCTGAGTCTCCCCTTGTGTCAGTGGACCCTCCACAGGTCCCCACTTCCAGATATGCTGCTCTTAGCTTCCAGGAGATGAGACAAGTGTGTACCTCCAGGAAGCTAAAACAGGGGTCTAACCCCACAATCCCATTTCTGATTGGTCTCTTAGAGACTTATGATGCCAGGAGGGCTGGTAACCCAGACCCTTCTAATCCAGATGGGAGTATGCCATCCTTACAGGGTCCCTTTGATAACCATGACCATCCCCTCCAGGAGGCAGATGATGCTGAGGATGAGGATGAGGATGAGTTGTCAGGGGATGAGGCAGACAAGGGACAGGTAGAAGTCAGCAGACTAACCAGGTCCAACTTAAGCAGGCATGAGAATGGTACTAGGGGAACCCTGGGACCCCTCTCAAGCCAGCTTAACATTGGGAGTGGACGAGTTAGGTCTCTTATCAAGAGGCTCTAACAGATCCATTCAAACAAATGGCTCTCAGAACTCTGCTCTGAGGAGGATAACCTCCCCTCAGAGGAGAATCTATGAAGCTAAAGAGAGGGAAGTCAAACTGAGGATTGAAAGGGAAGAACTTGCCCTGGCCAAAGAGAGACTTGCCTTTGCTAGAGAGCAAGAATTATGTGGGCTAGAGCCCACTGGTGGCAGCAATATACCTAGCAATAGGGAAAGGAGTTTTGATACAAAGTGTAGGAGAGTAGGGTCTGCAATCCTATGATCACCCAGATTTTTTGCTTTTGTTTCACTGGTTTACGACTTTCTCTGGCTGTGGGCCTGCTAATCAGACCCACAGCCTGGCTGTTCTCTTTCTAAATTACGATATGTACCCTAGGTGCATTTACCAATTGGTACTGGGCCACCTTATCAGACCCTGTAACTCAGGGCATAGGTGTACCCAGGGCCGCCAGGGGCTGCAGCATGTATTATGCCACCCCTGGCTGGCCTCCTAAATTTGACACAACTGGCTGCATGACAGCTGGGGCAAAGTCGTGTAATCACCCTTTGCTTTAGGTATAGTAGCTCTATATCTAACCATACAATGGACACCCGAGTTCCTATCAGTCACTCCTATGGCAGGTCTTGACAATCCTGAAGGCAGAGTGCGTGGGCTCGTGTGAACTAGGTTCTGGCCCGAGCCGAGCCCGGTTGCAGCTTGCGGAATCAAGACCCAATGGCTGTTCCATGATAACGCGTACCACATCGGTAACTTCGGTGTCGCGTTATCAAGGCATGTCGAGTAAGGTGTCATACGAATCGGGATGCTGCCCTCTCACCAATTCTGGAGACGAGGTTAGCATTCCGCCCTTCTAGAGGGACACGACATGTACGTAACTGTGAACCCCGGTTAAAGTTAACGAAAGCCTCAGCTCCACAAAATGGATGCTGCCACCACAGACACGAGTCTGACCTCCTGCTGCTGGGAGTCCTTCCAGCGAGGAGCGCTTGGACAAAGGGTTTCCTGTCGAGGGCGGTGTTCGCACCGTCCCAGACAGGGTTTGTGTATGCTGGGTAGGTAGGGCTTTTGCGAGAAGGTGACTGCGGAGTGGCACCCCGGTGCTCACTACGCATCTGCCGGTCAGAACCAGTTCCAGGGGCGCCAGCCCTGGCCTGGGGAAAGTCCGGCAGGGGAGAGGGGTGTAACTACCCCCCTTCCTGGTCCCACCCTTAGGGCAGGACCTAGTCATGTACCCACCCCTTTCTTTAGGATAAAGGTCGGAGCGGGGACCCTTCCAAATTAGATCATCTTTGAATCAAGAACTACTTTCTACGAAAGGACATTCGAGACTCTTCTCAAGATTTCTCCCTTGTGACTAAGGAGTAGTCACCCTGCATCAGCGGGCACCATCTAAGAACTCTGCGGTTTGCTGCAAGTCCTTCCTCAAGGATCCGACGGCCCAGCTCGACGAGAACCGGCTTCCCTGGCACCTCTGACCTCTACCCACGTCATCAGCTCAGCTGTGATCTGTGGGTGCGACGAGACCTCGAGGGGCCGGCCATCATCCAAACCTGCATGCTTTCTTAACCAGCACGACCATCGAAGCAATTCTCTGGTGAGTGCTCTGGGGTCCGAGAAGCCCCGACCCTGAGCCGCTCCAGCACCGAAGTGCAGTCTCCCAGCATCTCCACGATCTGCGTGGGGCCCTTCTGCTCGCTGCTCAGCACGTTGTCTGGTCACTAGCCGCTGGCTTGTGCCCTTCCTTGACGACACCCGACAAACAACGCTGCTGGTCTGGTTGCTCCAGACCGGCCCTTGCTCCCTTTTCCGAGAGGAGCACCCCGGACCCTCCTGGTCCATTCAAGACGCCATCTTAGGCCTACCACGTGGCCCTGAGATCTGCCAAGGCTTGTTGCCCCAATCCTGGGCCCAGCGACGCCGACAGCATCATCCTTCGTGGGACAGCTCGCACCTCCATCCTGGTCGCCGACAACGCCTCCTGGTCCGTGAGACTGCAGAGCCTAGCGTCGCCCACTCACCTGGTCGAGGTGACGGCCAACCGGTGCCCTCCTGGTACCCTCTGACTACTGGCTAGTAGTACGAACTTGGTCCCCTCTGCTTTCAGGTGTCATCGATCTCTGATCCAGGCTTGGATCTCTACGAACTATTCATCACTGGTCGCCGGCCAGCAACTCCTTTTCTTCCGGCTCCTGGCTCGTCAGCGAAGACCCCCGACGCCTGTAAGACTTGTGCAGCCGCAGCCCTCGTGGCTAGGTAACTTCGGCATTTCGGTGCCTGCATAGCCTCCTTACTCTAGGGTCCTGAGTCCCTCGCTTCCGACTTGCCTTATCGGGTCCGCCCGAGACCACTAAACTTTCCGTGTCCTCGGACACTTGTTTTAATTGTGCACTTGAAGTATTTTCCTAAGAGATTTGGTTTGTGCTTAGTACCCTGTCCTCATAAAGAGTACAGGGCTGTTGTGAATCTTTTTTTTTTTTTTTTTTTTTTTTAAACCTTTATTTTTGGTGCAGACAATGAGAGCATATAACAGTTGCGTCAACAGTCACAGGAGAACAACCACATTATGTCATAGTACATTTTTCTGCATACACGGCCCATCAGCCCACAACCCGAGGGCCGGGCGACGGTATCTGGTAGCATAGAAGCCAGGTCCTGAACCTAGCCCTGCGACTGCACTGCAGGATATTCTGATCTGCTTTTTCTTTCGAGTATCTTCAATACAGTTTACCCCCCAACTCCCCAAAGGCACCCCCCCCCCCCAAAACTTCGGCATTCATGGCTAAAACATGTGTACCCAGGTCGTCCACCTCATTATGGCACTCCTATAGGCAGGCATAGCAGTGGTCGGTGCGTACATTAGGAATGACTCCTTGAGATACAAGACATAAGATTTCCCAGTTGTAACTTACATGTGTGCGTGCGATCAGACACTCCCCCAACTCACCAGTTTCCCCCTCCCTCTCTACCGCCCTCCCCGTCCTCATCCTCAGACTCCGTATCCCCAGGGGTGAACAACTCCGCACTCGTGCCATCCGAATCTTCGGCCGCCTCACCCAGCACTCGCATCATTCTCCACGCAAGCAGGTCGTCCTGCAGTTTCACATCCCTACGCACAGTCTGCATAAAGGTTTCCTCTGCCAGGGACCATTCCCCCACATCTCTAAGCCAGTGTGACATCTCCGGGGCCCTCTGCCCCATCCACGTGATGGCCACCCTCCTCCTCGCCAGTACTAGAAGTAGCTGTAACATCTTGTAGGGCAGATTACATTTCCTGGGCTTGGGGACTAAGGCTAACAAGCAGTGAAGGGGGGTCAGTTCCATCTGGAGTGCAGTAATTCTGCAAATGTGCGCCACCACCGACTGCCAGAAGGCGTAAACCAGTGGGCAGTCCCATGCTAGGTGAAGAAAGGAGGCCCCCGGCGCGCCACATCTTGGGCAGTTATCGCGCTTGTCCGGGGCTATACGCTTCAAAGTAACCGGAGTCGCATACGTTCGGTGTAAGAAGTTAAAGTGTGTCAATTTGAACCGTGCGTTGCACGACACCTTCCGGGTGAGTGTACCAATGCGTTTGCGTTGTGTCGGGTCTAAGGCGACCCCCAGGTCAGCCTCCCTGGCCGCCCATGTCGGGGGGACCGGTGGCGTGGAGTCCTGCCGCATGGCTGAGTACAATAGTGTTACCAGCCTCCTGCCCCTACCACAGGATAGGATAATATTGAGGGTATGGGACACAGGGGGCGCATCAGGGAATTGCGGCCAAGTGTCACGTGCCATTGCATGTAGGCCCCTGTAGTGTAGGAACTGTCCCTCCCCGAGTCCGAACGTCTCCGTCGCCCGTTCGAAAGACAGGAACGTATCGTCTGGGTAGAGATCTGCCAACAGCTCGCACCCACCCGCTCTCCAGTCATGGAAAGGCATGTGTACCTCCATGTCCACCACCGGGGCCATGATCCATATCGGCAGCTCTCTGTGAAAGGGGGCCCTCCGTAGGATTTTTTCCACAACACGCTGCCAAATGGCTGCGGTGTGGCGCACTACATATGGCAGCGTCGCATCCGCGCCCCTGCCGCGCATCAGGGCCATCTGTACCGCTCTCTCATCTGCACTACCCGCAAGGAGCCGAAGTTCCCAGGTGTCCGCATCCGCGAACCACCTGGCAGCTGGCAACAGCTGAGCTGCATAGTAGTAGAGGTCGAATCTCGGCGCCTCCAACCCCCCCTCCTCCCAGCTGCGGACCACCGTGTGCAAGGCAACTCTACTACGCCTGCCCGCCCAGAGTAAAGACGTAAGGAGAGTATTAAGAGTGCGGAACATCCGCGGGGGAAGTGGGCACAGCGAATTCTGCAACACGTACAGTACCCGCGGCAGCATCACCATTTTCGCCACTGCCAGACGTCCCATCAGGGAGAGAGGCAACGTGTTCCAGAATGCCACTGATTGTTGTAGGGAGTGCACTACCCTGTCCGCATTGCGGGCCAGCAATTGTTCATCCGACGACGCCACCTGTATCCCCAGATAGCGGAAGGCCTCCAGTTCCCACCGCAGACCCAGGTGTGGCAAGTCCCCGCGCGCGTCCACATTGTAACCCGCTAGGGGGAAGATCAGGGACTTCCCTGCATTGATACGCAGGCCCGAAGCTGCGCCAAAACGGTCCAGCAGCTGTAGTAAAGCTGGTAACGCGTCCTGCGGAGACGTTAAATAAAACAGAGCGTCGTCCGCATACAAGGACACCGTGTGGATGTTACTCCCCACTTTGATCCCCCATTGGTCCATCGTGGTGCGGACCTCCACCGCCAATGGCTCAATCGCCAGGGCGAACAGGAGCGGCGAGAGGGGGCATCCCTGACGGGTGCCTCTCTCCAACGCCCAGTCCTACGAGCGCGCGGCCCCAAGTCTGACTCTGGCCCGAGGCGCCCTATACAGTATCTGGATCCATTTGCGAAACACTGGCCCCAATCCCACTTGCTGAAGGACCTCTGATAGGTATCCCCAGCTAACCGTGTCAAATGCCTTGGCCAAGTCTATCGAAACCAGGACCTGGGGATCCTCTCTGCCGCGTACCTCATGCATAATATGGGTTAATCGTCGCAGATTCATCGCGGTGTTGCGCCCGGGGATAAACCCACACTGGTCCTGGTGGACCAACTGGGCCATGTGCGGTGCCAATCGAGTGGCTAAGAGTTTAGTTAGGACCTTGACATCCGTATTAATCATTGTGATAGGGCGGTACGCCGCGGGGTCACAACCATCACCGCCCGGCTTTAGGATCATGCAGATCTCGCCTTGGTACATCGTGGGCGGGAGAGCTCCATCCTCCAGCGCTGTAAGAAAGACCTGGAGGAGGAGGGGGCCGAGGATGTCTCCGAATGCGTGGTAGAACTCGGAGGGAAACCCATCTCCTCCTGGGGATTTCGCCGTCGGTAGGCTGGCCATAGCCACCCGCACTTTGCGGAGGGTCAAAGCCCCATCTAATTCTTCCGCTGCTTCGCTCGGGAGGGCCACTCCACGGATGTAAGATTGATCGGATGCTTCGGTGACCAGCGGATCCGCCGTATACACCTGCTGCAGGTGGGATTTGAGAATCCGCAATATACCGGACTCCGAATGCACCATGTTCCCGTCAGGGCCCCTCAGGGCCAGTATCCGAACCGGTGCCGATTCTTTCCTCAATATCCAGGCCAACAATCGGCCAGATTTGTCCCCTTCCCTGTGGAGTCGCTGTCTAAATTGACCCAGCGTGTATCTGTCGAGGCGCGTAAGGATATCATGGACTTTCTCCTGGGCTTCCCGCTCCAGGGCCAGTTCCGGTTCCCCAGGATCTGGTGAGGCCTGGCGAGTCCGCAGGGTGTCTTCAGCCTCCCTCAGTTCACGGGTCAGCTGTCGGCGGACCCCATAAGTAAGAGCCATGCATTCCCCTCGCACCACCGCCTTCAGTGCGTCCCACCTCGTTGACAGAGGCACGTCGTCCCCCCCCCAGTTGAGGTCTACGTAGTTAGTGAGTGTAGTCTGCACATGATCTCTACCCAATGGGTCCTGCAGTAAGTCCGCAGGCATCCGCCATGTACGGGGGCGGCTGGGCTGGTCGATGTCCTGTGTAGCGCACAACACCGGGGAGTGATCAGACAGGAAGCGGGCCAGATGGGTGACCTTTAGAGAATACGACGCGTCTATATTCGCGGCGAGGACCCTATCTAGTCTGCTATGGGTGTCGTGTGTAGGAGTGTAGCAGGTGTACATTTTCTGCGACGGGTGGCTCTGACGCCACACATCTACCGCTCCCAAGTTCGTCATGACCTCGCGCAGTCTTGCCGTCATGCGAGGTTTCGTCCCCGCACGGGGAGGATGTCTGTCTAGGACCGGGTCCAAGACACAATTAAAGTCCCCGAACCACAGAAGAGGGCTGTCCACGTCCGACACTAAGACGTCTTGCATTTGTGGGTAGAAGGTCGCATCGTCTACATTGGGTGCGTAAGTATTAAGGAGTGTAAGGTCCCTGCCATCCAACTTCACTCTCAGCAGCAGGTATCTGCCCTCGATGTCTGCCTCTGCATACTGTACTGCAAGGGGGACCCCTGGTGCCACCCAAATCAAGACCCCACGCGCATATGTCGAAAAGGAAGAGTGAAAGACCTGACCCCGCCATTTTTTAGCCAGCTTTTGCGCCCCCTCCCCATTCAGATGTGTTTCTTGTAAACACGCAATCGAGATGGCATGCCTCCGGAGGAAGGACAGGACCCTATAACGCTTGGTACAAGTGCCCAGCCCACGCACATTCCACGTTAAGAACTTGTATCCCATTTTTCCAGTAAGCGCCCCATCGGGCCATGTAGTCTGCCGCCAAAATACCGCCTCCTAGGGGCCTGAACAGTGATACACATGATGCCTATACCAACAATAATAAACAGTACCCCCCCATCCACCCCCCCCCTCAACGTTGCAACATTTGCAGAACACTTCCCCCTCCCCCCACCCACGAGCAGGATAAAGACAACAACCCAACCTGTCAACCCACCCTTCCCCCGCTGGTGCCAGGACATGCACAGCCTCCCCACACACCCCTCACAACCCATCACACACCCACACAACAACAAACTGCATACCCCCCCCCCACCCCCCCCAGCTCCCCGCAAGACCCAATGCTCACATGATGTACGCCTGGCTCCGGCCCTGCCGTAGTCGACCATGCAGGATCAAAGCCGACAATAACGCCCCCGCCTCCCAAAAAATAATCAGTACCCACATTGCAAATCTACTGGCCTCCGTTTCTCCCCATTATGTAAAGTCTGGTGGCTCCGGATACAATGTCTCACCAGTGTCCACTCATACCCCTCTCCACCCCGAGAGCCGCCGCCGCCATCCAATGACAAAGTACATAGGGCTTCTACATCACCTCAGGGTGGGCCATTCACCTCCAGGGCCCCAGCTCCCCCAGTCTCCTGAATCACCAGGTCCGACGGTGCCATGTCCCTCACCGCAGCTGGTATTGTGTCCGGGACCAGGAGTTCCGCAAGTTCCAGCGGATTTTGAGACTCCGCCTCGGCCCCCTGCAGCAGGGGTTCCAGGAGCATTCCGCCATCCGGTCCCACCGTGATTCTAGGTTCTTCCGTGTGCTCCGACGTGGAGCGTCGTCTCCGTCCTCCTCGAGGCCTCCGCTGCCGCTGGGGACGGCTCCCCCAAGTCTCCTTGGACCCACCACGGGCCTCCGGTGGAACCCCATCTCCCCTGACCTCCAGCCATTCCCAAACTTCCTCCGGCGATTCAAAGAAGTGCGCCTTACCCTGAGCCAGCACCTTAAGTTTGGCGGGATATAGCAACATATATTGTAACTCCATCGCCCGGAGCTTCTGCTTAACCCCCAGAAAGGATTTCCTCATCTCCTGAACCTGGTGGGTATAGTCTGGGTATATTGAAATCCGGCTATTTTCAATGGCCAGGTCCGGGTTCTCCCTTGCTGCTCGCAGGATGCAGTCCCGATCCCGATAATTCAATATCTTGGCAATCAGAGCTCGCGGCGGGGCCCCCGGTTGTGGCGGGGGAACCAGGGCTCGGTGAGCTCTCTCGATAACAAACACTTCCGAGAGACCCTGTGGGCACAACTTCGCCCTGATCCATGCTTCCAGGAAGCGTTCAGGGTCTCCAGCCTCCAGCCTCTCCGGAACTCCCAGGACTCTAATGTTGCTGCGACGCGCCCTCCCTTCTGCGTCCTCAGCTCTCCGTTCCAGGGCACCAGTCGTCGCCGTAAGTTGTGTGACCGTCTTCCGGAGAGAGGCCACCTCCCCCTGTAGCTGCTCGATGTTAGCCTCCGCGTCTGTGACTTTGTCCGCTACCTTACGGAGGTCCGTTCGCAGGAGATTGACGTCGATGGAGACTGTTTCAATTTGCCTCTCCAGCGCTGAGTGGGAGCCCTTAATAGCCTTTAGGAGTTCCGCACGGGAGGGCTCACCGGAGTCCCCGGGTTCCTCATCCTGGCCCGATTGGCGTGTAATCCTCTGGGGCGGCAGCCTTTGCGTGGTGTACTGGGTGATCGTATTGGCCTGCGACGAGCGGGACGCCCTGTCCTTACGCATCCTCAGGATGATCCTGATGCGGGGTTGGCCCGCCTGTAGAGTAGCAACAAGTCCACCTCCGCCTCCACCCAGCCGGTGGCAAATTCCGCAGTGGGTCGCGCTCGAGCCCTCACCCTTGTGTAGTCAGCTGCGCGACCTCACTCTCCCAACACTCCCGTCACAGGCAGGTCGCAGGGACCGCAGGCACCGTCAGGAAGCTTCTTGCACCGGCAAGGGTGTTTCCGGCAACTACACCCCACCAGCGGGGCGGCACGATCACGACGTGGGTCCCTGTGGCCCCCAGCGGGGGCGGCTCCGCGCCCCTGCGTCCAGTCGAGCCCCACAGGAAGCAGGCCCTTCTATACTCCGCCCCCGGCCCGTGCGGGTGGCTCAGTTCTCATGCCCGGATCACTCAGCCAGTGGACAGGTAGGAGGGGGGCCCCCCAAGGCGCTCTGCTGCGGTGCTGCAATCAGGAGTCCAGCCTGCGCCCGATATGACCTCCAGCGGTCCGGGGCTTCCACCAAGAGTCAATGTGGTGCCCCCTCCTCCCCGCACTCCAGGAGGCAGGAAAGCCCGGAGGAACCAGGCCGGCCCCACACAGAGCGTCAGGGGCTTAATGTTGGTGCTTGCCCCGTCTGCGCCGCTCGCCTGTGCCCTTCTGGGCCCCCAGCCCGCTCCTATCCCACTGGCACACAGTTCCGCCGGGACCCCGATCAGCAGTCTCAGCCGGTCACTCGCCGCCTCCCCAGCCCGACGGCCGACCTCAAGATGGCGGCCTGGTGGGGGGAGGGGCACGCACTGGTCCTCGGCTCTCTCTTCGCCCCTCCGGTCCAGGAGAACCGATCGTGCCCCAGGTGGGCAGCTGCACAGCCAGGCAAGCACACTTCAGGGCTCCCACACGGGTCCGGGGCCCCCTAACCTGTGCTTTGGAGTCGCGGCCTGTCCCTCCGGGGGTGAGTCCTCTCCCGGGGCGTCCCTCGGTCCAGCGCCTCTCAGCATGCCCTCGCACACGGCGTCGTCCCCCGGGTCAAGGTCCAGACCCGGGACAAGCTCTATGATCGCTCTGCAGGTCTTCCGCCGTGCGTCAGGATGCGGCCACCCCTGACCGACCAGGCCCCATCCGCGGCCTCGCGTAGGCTCGGCGGCCGCACCGGAGCACCGGAGTTGCTCCGCGGTCACTGCGTCGCCCCCGCCGGCCGGAAATCGGCATATGCGTTCCCCGCAGCTTCAGGGATTCCTCCGGACTGTCAGGGCCATTCACCGGAGCCTGGGCAGGATCACACACAGGATTTTACGGGTCCGCAGGACGGGAGCTGGCAGAGCTCACGTCCTGTCGGCCATGCTGCTTGGCCACGCCCCCCGGCTGTTGTGAATCTTAATAAATATCCTGTTTATTTTCATAACACTTGTGTGGTGTCCTTTCACTGGGTGTTCAAGGGATACATGTGTGGTAAACAGCTGGCTTAACACGCCCTCTCGAGTCTTTAGCCTTAGACTGCTCGTATCCACGCTACTAGGATAGCTGGTCTATAGGTTGACTTACAACCAATCATCATAAGGGTCGTTTGGAACGATACATAGCGGTCGCTAGAATAGCGAACGCTGCATATCGGGCCAACTTCTCACATTGGTGAGCAGCGGTTGGGATTTGAGCTTGCTGTTGTTTTACCACACGTATCCTAAGAATATCTTGTTGAAAGATCACATAAGTACTGTTAGTACATATAACTAAGCTTAGAATACTCTGAGTTCTACTGAACCAGCTGTTGCAGTTCCGCAAGGCCTAGCACACCTTGGCTGCAACTCTTAGCAAGGGATCAGTAGGTAAACACATAGTGTAGGTAGGTGCATCACTTACACCACACTAGAAACAGTATGTCGGACAAAGGAGGAAACTCGGAGTCTCCCCTTGTGTCAGTTGACCCTCCACAGGTCATCCCTTCAAGATATACTGTGCTGAGCTTCAAGGAGTTAAGACAAGTGTGTCACTCCAGGAAGATCAAGCAGGGGTCTAACCCCACAACGTCCTTTCTGATTGGTCTCTTGGAGACTTATGATGCCAGAAAAGCTGAGACCCTTCTTAGCTCTTCTAATCCAGAAGGAGACATGCCTCCCCTTGAGGGAACCAGAGGCGATCCTGACCTCATCCACCTCTCAACTGAGACTGAAGATGTAGAGGATGATGAGAATGAGGATCCCTCTGGGGATGAGGCAGATAAGGGACAGGTAGAAGTCGTTAGACTAAGCAGGTCCAACTTAAGCAAACATGACAGTGGTACTGGGGGACCCCCGGGGCCACTATCAGGTCAGCTTAACATTGGGAATGGACGAGCCAGATCTCTGTCAAGAGACTCTGGCAGATCCCTTCAAACCAATGGCTCTCACAACTCTTCTCAAAGAGGGATGACGTCCCCTCAGAGGAGAGTGTACGAAGCTAAAGAAAGGGCAGCTAATCTGAGGATTGAAAGGGAAGAACTTGCCCTGGCCAAAGAAAGGCTTGCCTTTGCTAGAGAGCAACAGTTAAGTGGGGTAGTCCCCACTGGTGGCAGCATTGTACCTAGCAATAGGGAAAGGAGTTTTGATACGAAACACCTTGGTAAGATAGTGCCCCCCTTTAAACAAGGGGACGACATCCACAAATGGATTACTGCTTTGGAGAGGGCCTGCACTGTGCAAGGTGTTCCCCCCAAGTCAGTGGGCAGCTATCTTGTGGCTCTCCTTTGAAGGAAAAGGTAGAGACAAGCTCCTCACTACAAGAGTGGAGGATGCTAATGATTACCAAGTCTTGAAAAATGCACTGGTTGAAGGGTTTGGCCTAACCACTGAGCAGTACAGGGTGCTGTTCAGGGATACCCAGAAAACTCGGTCTCAAGATTGGTCTGACTTTGTAGATTGTGCCACTAAGGCTTTTGAGGGCTGGTTGCTGGGCAGTAAGGTTACTGATTACAAAGGATTGTATAATTTGATGATGAGAGAACACATTTTAAACAATTGTCAGAACCAGTTGTTGCATCAGCATCTTGTCGACTCGGATCTGACCTCTCCCCAAGAATTGGGAAAGAAGGCAGACAGATGGGTTCGAACGAGAGTTAAACAGAACCAGGGCCAGAATCAAGGTGGTCAGAAGAAAGCAGACCAGAAGGGTAAAGATTCTAAGGGGGAACAAAATGACCAGAAGTCTTCGACAGGTCCCCAACAACCCAAAGAGGGTGGGGGTCAGGCTCCCCAAAAGAAGAAAGAAGGCCAATCCAAAAGGTGGTGCCAGTACTGCAAAAGTAAATCTCACTGGTTTAGTGAGTGCACCAAGAAAGGAGGAGGGCAGACTCCTGCCACTGCAGCCCCTAAGGCACCTGTGCCCCCTAGTACAGCCAGCAGTGGTAGTGCACCTCCCAAGGGTTTAGTAGGGTTAACCCTGGGTTCTGAGGGGCGTGACAACTTAGTTGGTACACTCACTCAGGCTGTCCTTGTCAGTACAGGGGATGTGGATATGTCCCCTGACGTAAGTCCCAATACTCTGGGCAAATACAGACGGACGCCTTTCATAAATGGAAAAATGGCTCAGGCCTATAGGGACACTTGTGCCAGTGTCACCATGGTGACACCTAACTTTGTGGACCCTGGACAGATCATGCCAGGTACAGAATTCCTGGTGACCAATGCAAGCAATGTCACTACCAATCACAGTATGGCAATTGTAGCTTTCTCCTGGGGAGGGGTAACTGGCCAAAAGAAGGTTGTAGTTAGTTCAGACCTCCCAGTGGATTGTTTGTTGGGCAATGATTTGGAGTCATCACAATGGTCAGAAGTGGAGCACCGGACTCACATGGAAATGTTAGGCTTGCCAGCACATGTGTTCGCTGTGACCAGGTCACAGGTCAGGAAATGCCCCACTGAACAGGTGCTGGATCCTGGAACAACGGACCAGACACCTCCCAAGAAAAAGAGCAGTAGGGTTAAGGCTGCGCCTTCCCCCTTGCCCCAGGTCGTGGATCAAGTCTCAGAGGAGGCTGACCTACAGGAATTGAGGGAAACTGAGCCTAGGGAGTTCGAACTTGATCAAGTTGAATTCTTGGGTTCAGGGGGACCCTCAAGGGAAGACCTGGGGAAGGACCAGTTAGACTGCCCTTCTCTTGAACCCCTCAGACAGCAGGCTGCTGCTGAGGCTGCTGGGAACGCCACAGGTACCCACAAGGTATACTGGGAAGATGGACTCCTGTACACTGAGTCAAGAGACCCCAAGCCTGGCATGACCAGGAGGCTGGTTGTACCCTTGTCTCAGCGAGGTTTCCTACTTACCTTGGCCCACGAGATTCCCTTAGCAGGTCACTTAGGCCAGACGAAGACGTGGGACAGGCTTGTCTCGCACTTTCACTGGCCTCATATGAACGAAGATACAAAGGAGTTTTGCCGCTCCTGTGTCACTTGCCAAGCCAGTGGTAAGTCAGGTGGCACGACAAAGGCCCCCCTTATACCAATGCCTGTGGTGGGGGTGCCCTTTGAACGGGTGGGGATTGACATCGTCGGTCCCATGGAACCACCAACAGCATCAGGGCACAAGTTTATACTGGTGGTAGTGGATCATGCCACCAGGTATCCTGAAGCTATTCCCCTTAGGACCACTACAGCACCTGTTGTGGCAAGAGCCCTAGTTGGAGTATTCTCCAGAGTGGGCTTTCCTAAGGAGGTCGTCTCCGACAGAGGTGCAAACTTTGTCGAGCTACTTAACTGCTATGTGGAAGGAATGTGGTGTCAACTACAAGTTCACTACACCCTATCATCCACAATGCAATGGGCTTGTTGAGAGATTCAACAGGACCCTAAAAGGGATGATTCATGGACTACCCGAAAAGCTTCGGCGTAGATGGGACGTCCTGATCCCCTGCCTTTTATTCGCTTACAGAGAAGTCCCACAGAAGGGGGTTGGCTACAGCCCTTTTGAGCTTTTGTACGGACATCCTGTAAGAGGACCCCTGTGTTTGGTGAAGGAAGGATGGGAGAGACCTCTCAAAAAGCCTGCAGCCAACATAGTGGACTATGTGCTTGGCCTCCGCTCGCGGATGGCTGAATACATGGAGAAGGCATCTGAAAACCTTAAGGCCAGCCAAGAACTCCAAAAAGCTTGGCATGACCAAAAGGCTGTCTTGACTGTTTACCAGCCCGGACAGAAGGTGTGGGTGTTGGAGCCAGTGGCCCCAGCAGCACTCAAGGACAAATGGTCCGGGCCCTACACCATCCTGGAGAAAAAGGGAGAGGTCACCTACCTGGTCGACCTGGGAACTCCCCGGAGCCCCCACAGGGTGCTTCATGTCAACAGGCTCAAGGCATATGTCGACAGGAAGGACATGAGTTTGCTCATGGCCCTAGATGAGGGACAGGAGGAGGAGAGTGACCCTCTCCCCGACCTGCTCACTCAGAATCCTGACGATGGATCGGTAGATGGTGTTGTCTTTTGTGGCAGCCTCTCCGAACATCAACAGAAAGACTGTAAACAGGTTCTTCAGTCTTTCAGACATATGTTCTCTCTAACACCCAGTCAGACCAATTGGTGCACCCATGAGGTTGACACTGGTGACAGCTTGCCCGTCAAGAGTAAAATCTACCGGCAGCCTGATCACGTTAGAGACTGCATCAAGAGTGAAGTGCAGAAAATGTTGGAGCTGGGAGTCATTGAACCCTCGGATAGCCCTTGGGCTAGTCCCGTAGTTCTAGTGCCGAAACCTCACACCCCGGGCGGTAAGAAAGAGATGAGGTTCTGCGTAGACTACAGGGGTCTCAATGCAGTCACTAAGACTGACCCACCCGATACCAAGGGCAGACGAGCTTATCGATAGATTGGCTTCGGCCAACTACTTAAGTACGTTTGACCTGACAGCTGGGTATTGGCAAATCAGGTTAGCTGAGGACGCCAAGCCTAAGACCGCATTTTCTACCCCTGGTGGGCATTATCAGTTCGTGGTGATGCCCTTTGGTCTGAAAAATGCACCTGCCACCTTCCAAAGGTTGGTGAATCAAGTCCTTACTGGGCTGGATGACTTCTGCGCGGCATATCTAGACCATATTGCTGTCTTTAGCTCCACCTGGGAGGATCACCTGGTCCACCTGCGGAAGACGTTAGAGGCACTGCAAGCAGCAGGTCTCACTATCAAGGCCACCAAGTGCCAGATAGGGCAGACACAGGTTGTATACCTGGGCCACCTTGTAGGTGGAGGCCAGGTTTAGCCACTGGAGAGCAAAATACAGTCAATCAGGGACTGGGCTCCTCCAACCACCCAGACTCAGGTTCGAGCTTTCTTGGGCCTGACTGGATACTACCGAAAGTTTGTCAGGAACTATGGTTCCATCGTGACACCATTAAATGAACTGACAAGTAAGAAAATGCCAAAAAAGGTTCAGTGGACAGCGAGCTGTCAAAAAGCATTCGATGACCTAAAGCAGGCCATGTGCACGGCGCCTATCCTTAAGAGTCCAGACTACTCCAAACCATTCATTGTCCAAACAGACGCTTCTGAGTTGGGTGTGGGAGCTGTTCTTTCTCAACTGAATTTTGATGGTCAAGACCAGCCCATTGCTTTTATAAGCAGAAGGCTGACCCCTAGAGAGAAGAATTGGTCAGCTATTGAGAGGGAGGCCTTTGCTGTGGTTTGGGCCCTGAAGAAGCTGAGGCCATACTTGTTTGGCACTCACTTCAAGATTCAGACCGACCATAAGCCCCTCTTGTGGCTAAATCAGATGAAGGGTGAAAACCCCAAACTGCTTAGGTGGTCCATTTCCCTACAGGGGATGGACTTTACAGTGGAACATAGACCTGGTACTGATCATGGCAATGCCGATGGGCTCTCCAGATATTTCCACTTAGAACAAGAAGACTCACCTGGTCAAGGTTAGCTTATTGTTCCGACGTTTGGGGGGGGGTCATGTAGGAGAGTAGGGTCTGCAATCCTATGATCACCCAGATTTTTTGCTTTTGTTTCACTGGTTTACGACTTTCTCTGGCTGTGGGCCTGCTAATCAGACCCACAGCCTGGCTGTTCTCTTTCTAAATTACGATATGTACCCTAGGTGCATTTACCAATTGGTACTGGGCCACCTTATCAGACCCTGTAACTCAGGGCATAGGTGTACCCAGGGCCGCCAGGGGCTGCAGCATGTATTATGCCACCCCTGGCTGGCCTCCTAAATTTGACACAACTGGCTGCATGACAGCTGGGGCAAAGTTGTGTAATCACCCTTTGCTTTAGGTATAGTAGCTCTATATCTAACCATACAATGGACCCCCGAGTTCCTATCAGTCACTCCTATGGCAGGCCTTGACAATCCTGAAGGCAGAGTGCGTGGGCTCGTGTGAACTAGGTTCTGGCCCGAGCCGAGCCCGGTTGCAGCTTGCGGAATCAAGACCCAATGGCTGTTCCATGATAACGCGTACCACATCGGTAACTTCGGTGTCGCGTTATCAAGGCATGTCGAGTAAGGTGTCATACGAATCGGGATGCTGCCCTCTCACCAATTCTGGCGACGAGGTTAGCATTCCGCCCTTCTAGAGGGACACGACATGTACGTAACTGTGAACCCCGGTTAAAGTTAACTAAAGCCTCAGCTCCACAAAATGGATGCTGCCACCACAGACACGAGTCTGACCTCCTGCTGCTGGGAGTCCTTCCAGCGAGGAGCGCTTGGACAAAGGGTTTCCTGTCGAGGGCGGTGTTCGCACCGTCCCAGACAGGGTTTGTGTATTCTGGGTAGGTAGGGCTTTTGCGAGAAGGTGACTGCGGAGTGGCACCCCGGTGCTCACTACGCATCTGCCGGTCAGAACCAGTTCCAGGGGCGCCAGCCCTGGCCTGGGGAAAGTCCGGCAGGGGAGAGGGGTGTAACTACCCCCCTTCCTGGTCCCACCCTTAGGGCAGGACCTAGTCATGTACCCACCCCTTTCTTTAGGATAAAGGTCGGAGCGGGGACCCTTCCAAATTAGATCATCTTTGAATCAAGAACTACTTTCTACGAAAGGACATTCGAGACTCTTCTCAAGATTTCTCCCTTGTGACTAAGGAGTAGTCACCCTGCATCAGCGGGCACCATCTAAGAACTCTGCGGTTTGCTGCAAGTCCTTCCTCAAGGATCCGACGGCCCAGCTCGACGAGAACCGGCTTCCCTGGCACCTCTGACCTCTACCCACGTCATCAGCTCAGCTGTGATCTGTGGGTGCGACGAGACCTCGAGGGACCGGCCATCATCCAAACCTGCATGCTTTCTTAACCAGCACGACCATCGAAGCAATTCTCTGGTGAGTGCTCTGGGGTCCGAGAAGCCCCGACCCTGAGCCGCTCCAGCACCGAAGTGCAGTCTCCCAGCATCTCCACGATCTGCGTGGGGCCCTTCTGCTCGCTGCTCAGCACGTTGTCTGGTCACTAGCCGCTGGCTTGTGCCCTTCCTTGACGACACCCGACAAACAACGCTGCTGGTCTGGTTGCTCCAGACCGGCCCTTGCTCCCTTTTCCGAGAGGAGCACCCCGGACCCTCCTGGTCCATTCAAGACGCCATCTTAGGCCTACCACGTGGCCCTGAGATCTGCCAAGGCTTGTTGCCCCAATCCTGGGCCCAGCGACGCCGACAGCATCATCCTTCGTGGGACAGCTCGCACCTCCATCCTGGTCGCCGACAACGCCTCCTGGTCCGTGAGACTGCAGAGCCTAGCGTCGCCCACTCACCTGGTCGAGGTGACGGCCAACCGGTGCCCTCCTGGTACCCTCTGACTACTGGCTAGTAGTACGAACTTGGTCCCCTCTGCTTTCAGGTGTCATCGATCTCTGATCCAGGCTTGGATCTCTACGAACTATTCATCACTGGTCGCCGGCCAGCAACTCCTTTTCTTCCGGCTCCTGGCTCGTCAGCGAAGACCCCCGACGCCTGTAAGACTTGTGCAGCCGCAGCCCTCGTGGCTAGGTAACTTCGGCATTTCGGTGCCTGCATAGCCTCCTTACTCTAGGGTCCTGAGTCCCTCGCTTCCGACTTGCCTTATCGGGTCCGCCCGAGACCACTAAACTTTCCGTGTCCTCGGACACTTGTTTTAATTGTGCACTTGAAGTATTTTCCTAAGAGATTTGGTTTGTGCTTAGTACCCTGTCCTCATAAAGAGTACAGGGCTGTTGTGAATCTTAATAAATATCCTGTTTATTTTCATAACACTTGTGTGGTGTCCTTTCACTGGGTGTTCAAGGGATACATGTGTGGTAAACAGCTGGCTTAACACGCCCTCTCGAGTCTTTAGCCTTAGACTGCTCGTATCCACTCTACTAGGATAGCTGGTCTATAGGTTGACTTACAACCAATCATCATAAGGGTCGTTTGGAACGATACATAGCGGTCGCTAGAATAGCGAACGCTGCATATCGGGCCAACTTCTCACACAAAGCACCTGAATAAGATAGTGCCCCCCTTTAAACAAGGGGATGACATCCACAAATGGATTACTGCTTTGGAGAGGGCCTGCACTGTGCAGGGTGTTCCCCAGAGTCAGTGGGCAGCTATCTTGTGGCTCTCCTTTGAGGGTAAAGGTAGAGATAAGCTCCTCACTACTAGAGTGGAGGATGCTAACAATTACCAAGTCCTGAAGAATACACTGGTTGATGGGTTTGGTTTAACCACTGAGCAGTACAGGATGCTGTTCAGAGACACCCAGAAAACTCAGTCTCAGGATTGGACTGACTTTGTTGATTGTGCCACTAAGGCTTTTGAAGGCTGGCTACTGGGTAGTAAGGTTACTGATTTTAAAGGATTGTACAATCTAATTATGAGGGAGCAAATCTTAAGTAATTGTCAGAACCAGTTATTACACCAGCACCTGGTAGACTCTGATCTGACCTCTCCACAGGAATTGGGTAAGAGGGCAGACAAATGGGTCAGAACCAGGGTCAGGCCTAAGAACCAGGGTGGTGACCAGAAGAAGGAATCAACCAAGCCTCAAGAGAAGGGTGGGGATAAATCCACAGAGAAGACTTCCCAAGGGCCCCAAAACTCCAACAAGGGTGGTGGGTCCCAGAACACTCCTTCAGAACAGAAGAAACCTTATTGCCATACCTGTAAACAGGTGGGCCATTACAAAAGTGATGCCAGTTGCCCTAAAAATAGCAATAAGGAAAACATACCCCCAGGTAATACTCCCAGACCTCCTGTTACCACTGGTGGTAATCCCCCAGGTGGTGGGAGTGCCCCCAAGAATGTGGTGGGCATTACTTTGGGAAACCAGGTGGACTATGGCCTAGCCAGGTCCCCTGAAACAACTCTTGTCTGTGAGACTGGCTTGGGGTTTGCCAACTTCACTACTGGTTCCCACATTTTGGGAAAGTATAGACAGGAGCCCCTTGTCAATGGTCAGAAAGTTGAGGCATACAGAGACACAGGGGCCAGCATCACCATGGTGATTGACCATCTGGTCCCCTCTGCTCAACTGACCCCTGGTTTCACTTATCAGGTGACAGACGTTCATGGAGTGAAAAGAAGGCATCCCATGGCAGTAATTGAGCTCAGCTGGGGTAATGTCACAGGGCCCATGAGAGTGGCAGTGACAGACACTCTACCTGTAGATTGCTTACTGGGGAATGACCTGGAAATCTCCGCATGGGCTGAGGTGGAGCAAGAAACTCACTCCAGAATGATAGGCCTACCCAGAAAGGTTAGTGGGGCAGTAATAACTACAGCCCCAGTCCAAGCACCATTCCTCCCTGAAAAGGTTGGAAGAGCAGTGGTAGCCACTGCCCAGGCTCAGTCAGACTTTCCTGAACAGGATAGGAGGGCTGTGACAGTCACAACCCAAACACAAACTGAGTGCCCTCCTGAAAAGGTTGGCAAGGCTGTAATGGTCTCAGCCTCCACTCAAACAGATAGTGTTGTGAAGCCTGAAACAATGGATCACTCCACTCAGACAGAGAGCATTGAGGAGGAAGAGAAATCTCCCTCCCACCAGACTCTAGGAAAGGATCAGCCTCCTCAGGGAACTGATCTGACCCCTTGTGAAGGAACTGCCCCAGAGGTAGTCAGGCCTAGCCTGGCAGAGCCCCTGATGTCAGTGGACCCTTCCAAGGTGGGACCCAGTCTGGAGCAGGTAACCTGCCCCTCTCTACCCTGCCTCAGTCAGCCCAGGGCTGAAGAGGTCAGGGAGGCCAGTGGTGGACCCCAAGGGACCCCCTGTCCAACAGAACTCCTTAACCTAGCCAAGTGAAAATAAATCAGACTCCTGAGGGATCCCCCTTAAAAGTAGTTAGGGACCTCCCACAGCTGGACACTGTTGGGCACAGCCAAACATGGGGCCTAAAAACCCCAAACCTGACCTGCCCCACCAGTAAGCCAAACAGAGGGACTCAGCCTCCAGCTTTAGGTAGCCAGAGGCTGACCCTGAGAGCACAGTGCATCTCAGCTAAGGAAAGAAAGGGGCACATGATGGATGGTGATTGGAGGAAGTTGAGCCCAAAGGTAGAGGAGCCTCACTTCAGTACTCCATCCCAGCATCAGCCTTCTTCTTTCCCAAGACACACCAAAGACAGAGATTCCCTATGGTGGAGACCCTCAGATACCCTTAGGGTGAGGGGTTGCTTAGTGGACCATGACACAGGGGGAAACCAAGCCAGAGCTGGTCCTTCCTTATATGGCCACTTAGGTAATAGAGGCTTACCTGGACAAGGATAGCCTTATCTCCTTTCGTTTGGGGGGGGGGGGGGTTGTGTGGGAAGGTACCTCCTGACTATGGTTGCCCCCAACTTTTTGCCCTGTGTTTTAGCTGGTTTTGGACATAGTCGACCTGGGATCCTGCCAATCAGGACCCCAGGCCTACTGCTCTCTCTGTAAAATGGATTCCAGGTACCCTAGGTACATTTCCAATTGGTACTGGGCCACCTTATCAGACCCTGTAACTCAGGGCATAGGTGTACCCAGGGCCTACCAGGGGCTGAAGCATGTATTATGCCACCCCTGGCTGGCCTCCTAAATTTGACACAACTGGCTGCATGACAGCTGGGGCAGAGTCGTGTAATCACCCTTTGCTCTAGATATAGTATACCTATATCTAACCCTAAAAATGGACACACAGATTCCTATCAGTCACTCCTATGGCAGGCCTTGACAATCCTGAAGGCAGAGTGCTTGGAATCGTGTGAGATGGTGCTCTGGCATGAGCTGAGCCTGTCTGCAGCTTGCGGAACCAAGTCCTAATAGCTGTTCCATGATAACGCATACCATATACTCTTAAGTGCATTATAATCCTCGCGGTTAAATGCTATCTCTGGTATTGCTTTATCAAAACATGTCGAGTAAGGTGTCATACGAATTGGAATACTAACCCCTCGCCAATTCTGGCGACGGGGTTAGCATTCCACCCTTCTAGAGGGACACGACATGTATGTGACTGTGAACCCCGGTTAAAGTTAAGCGAAGCCTCAGCTCCACAAAATGGACGCTGCCACCACAGACACAAGTCTGACCCCCTGCAGCTGGGAGTCCTTCCAGCGAGGGGAGCCTGGACAAAGGGTTTCCTGTCAGGGGCGGTGCTAGCACCATCCCAGACAGGGTTTTGTGTATCCTGGGTAGGCAGGGCTTTACAGGAAGGTGACTGCTGAGTGGCACCCCGGTGCTCACTACGCATAGGCCGGTCAGAACCAGTTCCAGGGGCACACCAGCCCCTGGCCTGGGGAAAGTCCGGCATGGGAGAGGGGTGTAACCACCCCCCTCCTAGTCCCACCCATAGGCAGGACCTAGTCACCGGGTCAGCCCCTTTTCTTAGTATAAAGATAGGAGCGGGCCCCCTGTTCAAATTAGATCATCTTTGGAATCAAGACACGACTTTCTGCGAAAGGACATCAAGATTTCTTCTTCAAGATTCTCCCTTGTGGCTAAGGAGTAGTCACCCTGCATCCGCAGGCACCATCCTAAGAACACTGCGGTCTGCTGCAAGTCCTTCCTCCGGAATCCGACTGCCCAGCTCGACGAGACCCGGCTTCCCTGGCACCTCTGACCTCTACTCACCTCTACAGCCAAGCTGAGAACCGTGAGTGCGACGAGACCTCGAGGGACCGACGATCGCCAAGACTGCACGACTTCTTTGCAACAAGCCCACCGTGTGCTCCACTGGTGAGTGCTTTGGGGTCCGAGAAGCCCCCACCCTGAGCAGCTCCAGCACCGAAGATCAGCCCTCCAGCATCTCCACGATCTGCGTGGGGCCCTTCTGCTTTTGCCTGCTCACCGCGTTGTGTGGCTACTAGCCGGCTGGCTTGTGGCCTTCTTCACGACGCCCGACGACATCACTGCTGCTGGTCTGGTTGCTCCAGACTGGCCCTTGCTTCCTTCCACGAGAGAAGCACCCCGGACCCTCCTGGTCCACTCCAGACGCCATTTTGAGTCCACCGCGTGGGCTTGAATTTGCCAAGGCTTTGTTGCCCAATCCTGGGTCCAGCGACGCCGACAGCTTCATCCATCGTGGGACAGCTCGCTCCTCCATCCTGGTCGCCGACAACGCCTCCTGGTCCGTGAGATCTGCAGAGCACAGCGTCACTCACTCACCTAGTCGAGGTGACTACCATCCGGTGCCCTCCTGGTGCCACCTGACTACTGGCTAGTAGTCACGAACTTGGTCCCCTCTGCTTTCAGGTGTCATCTCTCTTCAAGATCCAGGCTTGGATCACTTCGAACTCTCTTCACTGGTCGCCTGCCAGCATCTTTCTTCCAGGCTCCTGGTCCGTCTACGAGGATTCCCGACGTCTTTTGAGACCTATGCAGCTGCAGCCCCTGGGCTAGGTAACTTCGGCATTTCGGTGCCCCAGCATAGCCTCACTATCCAAGGGTCCGAATCCACTTTCGTTTTCCTCCTACCAGGTCGGGTTCGCCCGAGAACACTAACTTTCTGAAATCTAGCTACCATAGACTTTGTCCCGCATCACGCGTGAGAGTGCACACTCTGCACCCGAGTCCCCTAGGCCTCCTAGAAGTAATCTGAAGATTCTATAGTTAAGACCTAGCGATTCCAAAGCCTATTAGTACTGTACTTACCTGCTAGTAATTTCGCATTCCACTTTCAGAGTATATGGTTCTCCGTGCCCCTCGGGCATTTGTATATACTGTGCTAACTTAAGTATTTTCGTAAGAGTTTTGTTTTGTGCTTAGTACCCTGTCCTCATAGAGTACAGGGCTGTTGTGATTTAATAAATACACTGTTTATTTTCATAACACTTGTGTGGTGTCCTTTCACTGGGTGTTCAAGGGGTACATGTGTGGTATAACAGCTGGCTTAACACGCCCTCTTGAGTCTTTAGCCTTAGACTGCTCGTATCCACGCTACTAGGATAGCTGGTCTATAAGGTTGACTTGCAACCAATCATCAATAAGGGTTGTTTGGACTGATACAAAGTGTTCTCTAGAATAGTGAACATTATATATCAGGCCAACTTCTCACAACATTGACGAAGCGTTACAATCTATTAAAAAGGACACTGACACTGCACGTGCCTTAGGAAATCTTCAGTTTAAGAAACAGCCCTTTCGGGGTGCTCGAGGACGAGGCACCAATTTCAATTTTCGAGGAGGAAGCAATCAGTACCGCTCCTATAACTTAGGCAATCAGCGTTTCTCCGGTAACCGTCAGCAGTCTTCTCGTCAGCAACCAGCCAAGACATATCGAGGGAAGTCCTCTTACAGAGGATCTTCAAATAAACGACAATGACTTGCCTTTAACCCAACAAATTGGAGGTCGAATCTCTCTGTTTGGTTCTCAATGATCCTCCATCACTACAGACCGTTGGGTGCTAGACATCGTGGAAAAGGGCCATGCTTTGGAATTCGTCGAAATCCCTCCTCCAACTCCACCTTCCGGGCCGCCTCCTCCACACCTCAAGGAACTTTTCCAACAAGTTCACCTCCTGCTTCAGAAGGGTGCAGTAGAGGTAGTGCCAAGGTCTCAAAGAGGAAAGTGATTTTATTCCCGTTTTTTCCTGATCGTCAAGAAGGACGGAGAATGGAGACCAATTTTGGACCTGAGAGCGCTAAATCAATATCTCAAGACTCAATCCTTCCGTATGCTAACGCTTACAGAAATCTTGCGTTTGCTCTCAGTCGGAGATTTCATGGCTACTATCGACCTCCGAGACGCCTACTTCCATGTCCCAATACTCCTAAGTCATCGAAAGTTCCTACGTTTTCAGATGGGGCAACATTTCCAGTTCAGAGTGTTGCCATTTGGCCTCCGTTCCGCCCCTCGAGTCTTTACCATGATATTGGCTCCTGTCATGGCCTATCTACGCCTCTAAGGTGTCCAGATATTCCCATATCTCGACGATTGCCTCCTGAAGTCGCAGTCATGCTCACAACTGCTGTGCCATACCTCCCTTTGTCAGGTGGGTGCTTCACTCCTTGGGTCTGTCTCTCAACCTGGAAAAGTCCCAGCTACTCCCTGCAATTTGCAAGGATTTCCTAGGTGCCACATTAGATACCTCGCTGGCAAAGGCATTTGTGTCCCTGGAACGTCAACAAAGGATCCTGCGCCTAGCGTTTCTTCTACTGTCAAAACAGTACGTTTCAGTTCGACTGCTGAAGTCATTTCTAGGGATGGCATCATCGTGCATCGCTCTCATCCCACATTGCAAACTACGGGCGCGTCCTATTCAAGAAGAATTAGACGGTCAGTGGCGTCAAGTCACCGGATCCTTCAACGATCTAATCTGTGTCACGACTCGCATGAAAGCGGCGTTCAAATGGTGGACACAGCCATTACATCTTGCAGCAGGGATGTCATTCCTATCACTCACGCCAGATCTTACACTCACAACAGACACATCTCTGGAGGGATGGGGGCACACCTCCAAGACCTGTCCATAAAAGGAAAATGGACTTTACATCAAAAGACCTGGCACATCAACAAATTGGAACTCATGGCTATTTTTCTAGAGCTCAAGTCGTTTCTACCCGTGATGCAAGGAGAGTCTGTCCTTATACAGACAGACAACACAACCTGCATGCACTACATAAACAAGCTGGGTGGAACAAAATCTCCGGTACTGTCTCGACTGGCGCAAGCAATTTGGGACTGGTCACTCAAGCACCAGATCACGATCACCGCAGTTCATCTCCCAGGCTTGTCCAACATCTTGGCGGATTCCCTAAGCAGGTCCCGATCATCAACCCATGAGTGGGAGCTTCATCAACCAACACTCGAAATGATCTTTTGTCGCTGGGGTCGCCCGGCACTGGATCTCTTTGCCACGCCGGAGAACCGGAAATGCCCAGATTACGCAAGTTGGCATCCCCACAAAGGGTCACAGGGCAATGCCCTTTTGATGAACTGGTCAAATCTCTTTGCTTACGCCTTTCCACTGCTCCCTCTAGTACCTCGGGTGCTCTGGAAGATAGAGAGAACCCTGCCACGTCCTTCTCATTGCTCCCAGGTGGCCACGACAAGCATGGTTCTCGGAGTTGCTTCTTCTGTCCCAGTGCGAGCCCATCCTTCTACATCCTCGGATGGATCTTTTTTCCACGGACAGGGGTCTAATTTATCATCCGGACCCCTCTTCTCTGAGCTTATCAGACTGGAACCTGAACACTGCGAATTTGCACATCTAGCCATTCCTCAATGCCGAGACGTCCTTGCTCAGGCCAGATCTCCTTCAACTATAAAGACTTACAAGTTGAAATGGAAACTATTCTGCCATTGGTGTGCTGCTGCCGGTATTCATTCCATACGTGCAACGCCGACACAGCTTCTTCCTTTCTTCTTACAGTTGGCTCAGTCAGGATTGTCTCATGCCACTTTTCTGGAGGCAATGTCACGCTTCCCCCAAGATGGCTCCTTCTCACTTTGTTCCTCTAGGATAATACGTCAATTTTTCAAAGGCTGTTTCGTAAATTTCCACCAATTCGGCGCCCTCCTCCTGCTTGGTGCCTTAACATTGTCTTAACACAATTAATGAAGACTCCATTTGAGCCAATACATAGAGCTGACCGCCAGTATCTCACCTGGAAGGTTGCTCTTCTTCTTGCATTAACGTCTTCTCGTCGAGTAAGTGACATTCATGCATTTACAATCAATCCACCATTTCTTCAGTTTTAATCCGATGGTGTGGTGCTTCGCACTAACCCTACTTTTCTACCTAAAGTACCTTCAGATTTCCACATCAATTAACCTGTTATTCTGAAGACTTTCTTTGCTAACCCACAGTCTCCTGCGGAACAACGCTTGCACTCCTTGGACATTAAACGGTGCTTCAGCAGAACGGCTCAGTTCCGCAAATCCGACCAACTTTTTGTGGCTTATGGACGTTTTTACAAGGGGCGTCCAGTAACCAAACCTACTATAGCCCGTTGGGTGTCTTCGGCGATTGCTTTCTGCCATCAAAAGGTGGGTAAGCCTCTGCATTCTTCTGTGAGGGCTCATTCAACCAGATCAATGGCGTCCTCTACTGCTTTATTTGCCGGTGTCCCGCTGCATCAAATTTGCAGAGCAGCCACGTGGTCCAGCAGGCACACGTTCACAAGACATTACTGCCTGGGTGCCATGAATGACACAGATACTGCAGTAGGACAAGCTGTGCTTCACAATCTATTTCAATAAGGTGAGCCTCTGTTCTACCCTCCTCCTTTTAGTTTCCAAGTATTTATTGACTGTTTACTGTATATATGTAATCCTTACATATGATTTCAGTCTTTTATATGCTTTGTAACTTTGGAAACTTTTTTCTTTGGTGCTGACTGCTATCTATTCTATATTCAAGCATGTGAATCTATGAAAGACACCCTAATACTGGAGAAGAACAATTGTTACTTACCTGTAAACAGGTGGTTCTCCAGTATTGGTGTCTTTCATAGATTCACATGCGACCCTCCCTCCTCCCCTCAGAGGCTCTCTTCTCCTCATAGACTCTTGAGTCACTCTTGTGCTACGCAAATCTGAGGTGCTGAGCTCTGAGGAGAAGGTTCTAGAGGGTTGCTGTCGCCTGATTGGCTGCAGTTTGGACCAACATAATGACAGGAATAGACTGCAAATGTTTTTTTCCTTTCCCATGCATTCCTATGTAGAAATAAGTGTAGGCAGGTTATGCCCTATTCTGATCCATATTTCAGGTTTTATGTTACACACATATATATATATATATATATATATATATATATATATATATATATATATATATATATATTTTTTACGCCAAGGTTCCTTTCATTGCCGACAGGAACGAAGAGACACATGGGGGTACTGTAGGAGGAGGCTTTATTACATGAGCAAGGGCATGATGCGTTTCGGCTGATTGCCTTTTTCAAATGCCGACTCTCACCCCCATACTGCCGTTAGTCCATCAAAATGCTCCCAGTCGCTCCGCCTTTAATAGTTCACCTGATTGGTCAGTTCGTATCGCGTACAAACCCGCAGTTCTTGTGGAGAACCACAGGTCCCAGCATGCACTGCCACTGCATGCAAGGTAGGTGATACTTCCAACGATGGTGTTATCCATGTGTTCGAGGCATGTGGGCTGCTGAATTCATATCTGTGCATAGATCGCCGCCTAGTGTTGGGTCCGGATGATTGCACATTGTTGTCCTGGAAGAGTCTTCGAAGTATCACGAGATAGGTGGCTCCTCCCCTGGACTACAGTGCGCATGGGCATCGCCTCCATCCCCAGATTGTTTTTTTTCCGCCATTGGGTTCGGATGTGTTTCGGTTCCCTCTGTCGGAATCGATAGTTTATTAACTTTTCTAACTCGAGACCAAAAGGTCTTTAGGCTTGGCGTCGGTATCGTTTCGTTCGGGTTTTTGTCTGTTTCTCAGCTCCGAACTCTTGCTACCCATCCGCGTGCTCTCGGCGCGGACGGGCCTACTCGACGCTCCAGACATGGAACGAACTCCGTTCAAAAGGTGCCCGGTGTGCACCTCCAAGTATTCACACCTCGATGTGCACCCCGTGTGCAACAAATTTTTGTCACCGGACCATGATGAGGCCAGGTGTATGGCCTGCTCGAAGTTCCGGTGTAAGAAGACTCTCAAGATTTGTCGGGCCGCTAGACTCCAGGCCCAGTTATCGGCACCCCCGGCGCCCCCGCCGGACAACATCTTCGAGGAATTTGTTGAAGACGACGATGTCCTACAGGTTTCGGACTCTAGCCCCGCATCCGAGGAGGATGCCTACGACGCGGGAGACGAGGAGTTTGACGAAGCCGGCGACGAGGTAGGGGACGACGATGGGGCCATTGCCACCGTGGGGGATAGCTCGGAGGAAGAGCATCCCCAAACTGACTCAGGGGTCAACCCCCTTCATGCGGCCCAGGTCAAGGGATCGCCTTCGGGCCTTACCCAAGACCTCGTTACTAGTCCAGCAGCCCCGCCTCCGGGCCCGGCCACGGACATTTCTGATGCACCACTCCCGTTAACGAAAACGAAAGTGAAGCCATTGGGATCCACACCTCCGGTCTCAAAACCGAAAGTGAAAGCTGCACTGGTGGGACAGAAGGCTCTGGAGGCATCGATTTCTAAGAGATTCAAAATGGCCGACTTGAAGAGCCGCGCCAAGATGGCCGACCCGAGGGCCTCGGGGTCGACGCCGAAGGCGAAGTCGACCGACGCGGCCGCGTCGGCGCCGAAGAGGGTCAAGGTCGATGACCTGAAGAAAGCTTCGAAGAAGCGTCAAGGCGATTCCACAGCTCTGGCTTCGCCGGCTCCGGCCGCCGGGGACAAGGAACGCGATGTGTCGGCTCCAAAGACTGTGCCTCTCGCCGACCCGACTCCTGACTCGGGGAGATCGCTCGAGCCCACTTCAAGGAGCCCACTCGGGCGCGTGTCATCAATCCTCGCATTGACAAAAAATATAAGGCAGCGCCCTCGGATCCAACATACATCAAGGGACATTTGCCACTGGACTCTTTGGTTGTATCCAACGCACGCAAGAGGGCGAACTCACAGACCACTGGTGACGCTCCTCCCCCAGACAAAGAGTCGAAAATATTTGAGGCCTCAGGGAAACGGATTGCTGCGCAGGCAGCTAATATTTGGCGAATCTCAAACACGCAGGCCCTACTTGCACGCTACGATAGGGCTCATTACGACACCCTAGAAACACTGCTGCAGCACTTGCCTGACCAGTACAAGGAGGCAGGGGAAATGTTAATTCAGGAGGGGAAGCTGATCACAAACGCTTCCATCAAATGTGCGCTGGACGTGGCTGATACAGCCTCCAGGGCAATCAACACTAGTGTGTTGCTAAGAAGACATGCATGGCTTAGGATATCAGGTTTCAAACCGGATATACAGACGACCATCCTGAACCAAACCGTTAATCCTGACCACCTGTTCGGCCCCGAGGTGGATGCGACACTGGAAAAAATGAAGAAAGACACAGACACTGCTAAGTCTATGGGGGCCCTCCAGTCTCAGCAGTTTCGGGGTGGTTCCTTTCGCCGCTCCAATACCAGAGGCACCTCAAGGGGTCAGGCATCGCAATCCACACAGTATTATAAAAGCAATACCCAAACCTCATACACCAACAAGGGTAGAGGTGGCTACAGAGGCAACAACATCAAAGGCAGGGGACGTGGAAACAACAGCTCCAGGTCCACCACCGCCAACAAGCAGTGACGTCTTGTCACTGCCCCCCGACCACACAACACCGGGCGGGGGGAGACTCCAGCCGTTCCTGCCCGCGTGGAAATCCATCACCACGGACATGTGGGTCAAGTCTCTTATCCAGTATGGTTACTGTCTGGAACTTACTTCCACTCCACCAAACATGCCTCCAAGAAGCCGTCCTATGTCCGGCGAGCACTTGCACTTGTTGCAGCAGGAAGTTCAAGTCATGCTGCAAAAAGGGGCAATAGAGCTCGTCCCACTGCAAGAAAGGGGAACAGGGGTTTACTCCCTGTATTTTCTGATCCCCAAAAAGGACGGATCCCTCAGGCCCATCCTGGACCTCAGGCCCCTCAACTGGTACATTCTCTCGGAGCACTTCCATATGCTCACGTTACAGCAGGTACTCCCTCTGCTTCAACAGGGGGACTTCCTGGCTACGTTGGATCTAAAGGATGCATACTTTCATATCCCCCTGCATCCTTCCCACAGGAAGTATCTCAGATTCACGATTCAAAACCAGCACTACCAGTTCAGGGTTCTGCCGTTCGGGGTCACCACAGCGCCAAGAGTCTTTACAAAGTGCCTGGCGACTGTGGCGGCGCATCTACGACGCCAAAACGTCCACGTCTATCCTTATCTGGACGACTGGCTCATTCAGGCAAAAACAGAACAGCAGTGCGCCGACCACGTGTCCCGCACCATTCATCTCCTGCACAATCTGGGATTCTCTCTGAACTACCCAAAATCCCATCTCCAGCCCGCCCATGTACGGCAGTATCTGGGCGCAACGATAAACAATCTGGCAGCCACTGCGCAGCCAAATTCAGTGAGAATCGCCAGTATCCAAACGCTGATCCAACGATTCAGGCCTCAACACTCGCTTCCAGCGGAAGTGTTCATGCAGTTGATAGGCATGATGGCCTCCTGCATCTCCATTGTCCCGCACGCGAGACTACATATGCGTCCGCTTCAGGAGTGCCTAGCACGTCAGTGGACTCGGGCTCATGGGCAACCAACAGACCTAGTGTTGGTGAGCGGTCGGGCGTACAACTCTCTGCATTGGTGGAATCCACAGAACCTTTGCAAGGGCCGACCGTTCCAAGAGCCTGTGCCACAGATTATCCTGACAACGGACGCCTCTCTCCAGGGATGGGGAGCTCATGTACTCCACTACACAGTGCAGGGACTATGGACACTACAGCAAAGAAAGATGCACATCAATGTATTGGAACTGATGGCAATCTTCTTGGCCTTGAAGGCATTCAAAGTACACCTGTGCAACAAGGTCGTGTTGATCCGGACGGACAACATGACAGCCATGTACTACATTCAGAAACAGGGAGGCACACACTCTCCGCAGCTGTCTCATCTGGCTCAGAGCATGTGGAAGTGGGCCATTCAGAGGAACATCTTCCTCATGGCAGAGCATCTCCCAGGCCAAGACAACCAGATGGCGGACCTGCTCAGCAGGCACAGCCATCAAATGCACGAGTGGGAGATACATCCATCAGTACTCCAACCGTACTTCCAAAAGTGGGGTCATCCAGAGATAGACCTGTTCGCCACAAAGGAGAACGCAAAATGCCAAAGCTTCGCCGCCAGGTTCCCACACCCGCAATCACAGGGCAATGCGATGTGGATGAACTGGTCAGGCAGATTTGCGTACGCTTTTCCCCCAGCACCTCTGATACCGCTGGTGGCACGCAAGCTCAGGCAGCACTCGATGACTCTCATCCTGGTTGCTCCAACGTGGGCTCGCCAACCATGGTACACCACGTTTCTGGAACTGTCCGTGGTACCGCATCAAAGGCTTCATCTCACTCCCAGCCTTCTGACGCAGAGCCATGGCGACATTCAGCACCCAGATCCGCAACAGCTCAACCTGGCGATCTGGCTCCTGAGGTCCTAGAGTTTGGCTACCTCAATCTTCCCCCCGATTGCATGGACATCATTCGGGAGGCAAGGAAGCCCACTACTAGAGCTTGTTATGCGGCTAAATGGAAGTGGTTCGTCGTTTACTGTGTCAACCACGATATTGACCCGCTAGATGCTTCCATTCAGAACATCATTTGTTACCTGTTCCACCTGTACCAATGTAACTTGGCGTATTCTTCCATACGCATTCACTTGTCTGCAATGGCAGCATACCTCCAGAATAGGCAACACCTATCACTTTTTAAGGTCCCTGCTATTAAGGCTTTTCTGGAAGGACTCAAAAGGGTCATTCCACCACGGACACCACCAGCTCCTGAATGGAACCTCAATGTGGTTCTTACTAGGCTGATGGGTCCTCCCTTTGAGCCACTGCACTCTTGTGAGCTTCAGTTTCTGACTTGGAAGGTCGCTTTCTTAGTAGCAATTACATCGCTACGGAGGGTTAGCGAATTGCAGGCGCTCACCATCCAAGAACCTTTCTTCCAAGTACACGCTAACAGGGTGGTGCTCCGCACTAACCCCAAATTCTTACCCAAGGTTGTATCTCAATTCCATATAAACCAGACAATTGAGTTGCCAGTGTTTTTTCAAAACCCAGAGTCGCTGGCGGAGCGGATGCTCCACACCCTTGACGTGAAAAGAGCCTTAATGTACTACATGGACAGGACCAAAGATTTTCGTAAGACCAAGCAACTTTTTGTTGCTTTTGCCTCACACCACAAGGGAAACGCTATCTCCAAGGCTGGGATCGCTAGGTGGATTGTAAAATGCATTCAGATCTGTTACGCTAAGGCCAAGCGCACTCTCACAATTCCACCAAGAGCCCACTCCACCAGGAAGCTGGGGGCCTCTATGGCTTTCTTAGGTAATATTCCCTTAGAAGATATCTGTAGAGCAGCCACATGGTCTACCACACATACTTTCACTAAACATTACTGTGTAGACGTGCATTCCAAACAGCAAGCAGCTGTTGGTCAGGCTGTTCTCAGGACACTTTTTCAGACTGCTGCAGCTGGCACGGGCGGCCGCCAATAATGGGAGGACTGCTATGTATTCTATGCACAGATATGAATTCAGCAGCCCACATGCCTCGAACTGCAAATGCTACTTACCAGTATGCATCTGTTCTTGGCATGTAGGGCTGCTGACATTCATATCGCCCACCCTCCTCCCCGGCGCCTGTAGCAGCTGCAGTCTTCATACATATATATATATTCATATATCTGCTCGCAGCATAGGCATCACTCACATGCTTCACTCCATCTCTGCCAATGGCTAAAAACAATCTGGGGATGGAGGCGATGCCCATGCGCACTGTAGTCCAGGGGAGGAGCCACCTATCTTGTGATACTTCGAAGACTCTTCCAGGACAACAATGTGCAATCATCCGGACCCAACACTAGGCGGCGATCTATGCACAGATATGAATGTCAGCAACCCTACATGCCAAGAACAGATGCATACTGGTAAGTAGCATTTGCAACATCAGGCTTGTGAGGAGCGCTGTGTGGAACTGTAGCAGACTGGGCAATTGGAACAAAGTACTCCTCCCGGGTCCCCACAACGCCTCAACCACACAAGTCCGCTCCTAATGGTGGCCTGGAAAGCTCTAATCCGGTAATAGAGCCCCCTTCGCGAAGTCACGAACTGTCTGCAGCGGCCAAGTTTCAAGGGCGGGTGTGGTGGGTATAGAGCTGATCACTAACGTGAGGAAGAAGGGTTTGCCGAAGCTGTCCAGAATGCTCTATCCTCTTTGCTGAGGCGGGTCTCTTCAATGCGCGCTCCAGACTGGCCCGCAATAGTGTTACGCCAAGGTTCCTTTCATTGCCGACAGGAACGAAGAGACATATGGGGGTACTGTAGGAGGAGGCTTTATTACATGAGCAAGGGCATGACCCGTTTCGGCTGATTGCCTTTTTCAAATGCCGACTCTCACCCCCATACTGCCGTTAGTCCATCAAAATGCTCCCAGTCGCTCCGCCTTTAATAGTTCACCTGATTGGTCAGTTCGTATCGCGTACAAACCCGCAGTTCTTGTGGAGAACCACAGGTCCCAGCATGCACTGCCACTGCATGCAAGGTAGGTGATACTTCCAACGATGGTGTGATCCATGTACATCAGGCTTGTGAGGAGCGCTGTGTGGAACTGTAGCAGACGGGGCAATTGGAACAAAGTACTCCTCCCGGGTCCCCACAACGCCTCAACCACACAAGTCCGCTCCTAATGTTGGCCTAGAAAGCTCTAATCCGGTAATAGAGCCCCCTTCGCGAAGTCACGAACTGTCTGCAGCGGCCAAGTTTCAATTATATATGCATATTATTGCTATTTTATTTATCGTGGGACTCCCACTCCGACGACGGGGAATATTCAAGCATGTGAATCTATGAAAGACACCAATACTGGAGAACCACCTGTTTTCAGGTAAGTAACAATTGTTCATCACACTCTCAGCAAGTTCATAGTATTAAAGAAAAGTCGCTTTGGAACCAACACTATGTCTCTGCTGCAGTTAAGGAAGTTCTCTTCCAGGGGATACTCATTAATAGTCATAAGCACTGAATAATCTTCGCCCGTGAGCGGGAACCCGGAACCTATAACAATATACATATATATGTGTAAATATACAATAGTAATACATAGTACTAAACCAAAAAATACACATATACATGTATAAACCCATAATATGCAGCCCAATATAATGTATAGGCTAATAAGGCCTTATTACACACTTTCTGCAGTCTGAAAATACTCCATACATCAATGCAAGAAACAGGCTAGAGCCTAGAAATGCATTTCATAACATAAATACCCTTTATTTTCATCAAATAATCTGTTGTATAAGGCAATTAGCTTAACAAGGCTGCATATGAATAAATGTCTGTGTACAGAAAATCAGACTGGCACCTTCCCTTTAAGGCCCCAGAGAATCTGATCACTTTGCCTTTAAGGCCTCCAGGAGCAACCCTGCTCCCATCATGCACCACAGGTGGCAGTTAGGTCAGTTCTTTTCTCCGGCTTGTTCTGTGAGGAACCTGGAACTTGAGCTGGGCTAAATTTGACTTTTTTTCAGTCAAAATCTGTTTTTTTCCTGTCTTTTTTGACAAGATTTAGTTCTAGTGGTGGTTTGCTTTTTTTCTGACTAAACTGTTGGAGTTTTTTAGTCAGTGATGCCACCTTTATTTTATAAATGCCCTTCCCGTGGGAAGAAAATGTCAAAATCTGATCCACACGCTGTTTGTGTGGTTTGTCTTCCTTCTCATAAGGTTGAAGATTGCTATCACTGCCTTAACCTTTCCAGCAGGACTTTGAGGGAAAGGGAGAAAATGCGGCTTCTAGGTCGTTTGGAGAGAGAAGGAAAGGGGCCTAAAAGCTTAATTTCATTTGGAGGGCCCTCTTCTCGTGTAAATCGTCGAAGATCTGCGTCTCCTGAAGCTTCAGCCAAGAAAAAGCGTCTTCAGGAAGCGTCGACGTCGAAAGAGGTTCGTTCAGCGTCAAGATCTCCTAAAGCTCCATCGGCGTCGAGGACATGACCGGTGAGGCAGAAGTCGACGCCGATGCAGTTGCCGTCGAAGAGTCTCTCGACGTCAAGACATCTGGTGTCTGTTGCGGTGAGGACGACGTTAGGGGTACGAAGTTCGACGTCGAAGGAAAACCTTCACTCGACGTCGAGAGAGAGGCAGTACTCTACGTCGAAGGAGATGCAGCACTTAACGTCGAAGGAAGGTCAACAGTCTAGGTAAAAACGACGGTCGAAGGAGAGACGACGGTCGATGTCGAAGGAGAGACGACGGTCGACGTCGAAGGAAAGACGAAAGATGTTAGAGAAAAGTGACGTCGACAAAGAAAGTGAGATCGGCGTCGAAGGATGTTGCGACGTCCAGACATGAAAAAAAGAGGAGATTGGAGTCTCCATCGAGACATAGTTCGAAGTCTACTCATGCTTCAGGCTTGAGGCATGAAGAGAGAGTATCAGTGGCTAAGTCTCCCCCACCTGCTGAAAGGTCGGCATCGAGACACTCGAGATCAGCCTCTCGGACCTCCCATAGGTCTTTGTCTAGGTCTGAAGTGATTCCACTGCCTTTGGGGGCCTCTACACCTCAAGACCAGCTGGAAAAAGTTGTGCACCAGGATTCTTCGGTGGTGGCTCACTCTGGTTCGACTTCAAGGCAGTCGGTGTCGGAGGAAAGGCAATTAGTTCCCAGAGAACAAACTCCATCTGGCTCACCACGGTCTGAGCGGAGTAGCTCTTCAAAGTCTTTCAAATCTTCACTGGGAATTTAGATTGTGCAAATTTCGCCGGAGGGCTCTCCTGAGCGTGCAGCACAGCCGATTAACATGTCACCGAGATGGTTGGAAAGCCTACAACACTGGAAGATGCAACCGACCGCTAATCTAACTAGTATGAGAGTTGCTGATCCTCAAAAGGTTGTGGTTCCTAGGAGATCACGTTCTAGGTCTCCGGTAAGAGGCAGATCTCGCTCTAGAGAACGCAGATGGCAGCAGTCTGTTACTCCTGAAAGGCGAAATAGGTCTCCTACATCATCTTCTTCATCGTCATCTCCAAGTAGAAGTTCGTATAGAGACTATTCTCCTACGATATCGTCTAGTCCCCCTTCGAGGGTATCCCCAGTGGATGACTTAGGCACCTTTAACGATGTGATATGTCGTGGAGCAAACAAGTTCAACATTGTGATGGCAGTTCCCCAAGTGACATCTTCGGTCATTTTTGAGACTTTGCATCACAAGACTTCTGCTAGACCTCTTCTGCCTTTGGTTCCTGTTTTGTTGGAGCCTGCTATGAAAACTTTCTTGACTCCAGCCACAGTGGGCTCAGGCCCTTCTAGAATTGCGAAGAAATATAAGGCTCCTGACCAAGATCCTTTATTTTTACGTTCTGATCCGCCTCCAGACTCCCTTATAGTGGCGGCAGCCAGGAAGGCGCATTCTGCAACTTCTGTTTCCTCTGCTCCACCTTGTGAGAAGTTGGACTGATATGTAGTGCTCACTATTCTAGTGATCACTGTGTATCATTCCAAACAACCCTTATTGATGATTGGTTGTAAGTCAACCTTATAGACCAGCTATCCTAGTAGCATGGACAAGAGCAGTCTTTAGGCTAAACTCTAGAGGGCGTGTTAAACCAGCTGTTATACCATCACATATACCCCTTGAACACCAAGTGAAAGGACACCACACAAGTTGTTATGAAAATAAAAGGATATTTATTTATAACAAGTCTACCCTGATCTCTTTATGAGTCAGGGAGCTAAGCACACAACAAAACTCTTAAGAAAATACTTTAAGTTGCACAATTTACACAAATGCCCGAGGGGCACGAAAAACCATATACTACAAAAGTGGAATGCGAAATACTAGCAGGTAAGTAACAAGATCCAGAGGCTTTAGGATCGCTAGGACTACACTACTGAACCTTCAGGTTAGGAGCAGGAGGCCTAGGGGGATTAGGTGCAGAGTGTGCACTCTCACGCGGGATGCGGGACAAAGTCTATGGATGCTAGATTTCGTAAAGTTAGTGTTATCGGACGAATCCGACTAGATAGGCTGAAAACGAAAAAGGATCTGGACACTTAGATGGTGAACCTACGTTGGAGCACCGAAATGCTCAAGTTACCTAGCCCAGGGGCTGTGGCTGCATAGGGTTCAAAAGACGTCTGGAATCCTTGTTACAGTCTATGGAGCCTGAAAGAAGTTGTTGCTGGCAGGCGACCAGTGATGATGTCAGGAGTGATCCAAGCCTGGATCGAAGATGGAGACGACCTGAAAGCAGAGGGGACTCAGTTCTTAATCACTAGCCAGTGATTAGGTTGGCACTGGATGAAGTCACCTCGACCAAGTGAGTGGGCGACGCTGGGCTCTGCAGTCTCTCGGACCAGGAGGCGTTGTCAGCGACCAGGATGGAGGTGCGAGCTGTCCCACGAAGGTGTCTGCTGTTGGCGATGCTGGACCCAGGATTGGGGCAACGGACCTTGGCAAAGGCAAGCCCACGCGGTGGAGTCAAGATGGCGTCTGGAGTGGACCAGGAGGGTCCGGGGTGCTCCTCTTTTGGAAGGGAGCAAGGGCCAGTCTGGAGCAACCCGACCAGCGGTGCAATCTTCGTGGTTCGTCGTCAGGAGGGCCACTAGCCAGCAGGCAAGTGACCGGACAACGCGGTGAGCAGCAAAGAGCAGAAGGGCCCCTCGCAGATCTCGTGGATGCTGGGGGGCTGGACTTCGGTGCTGGAGCTGCTCAGGGTTGGGGCTTCTCAAACCCCAAAGCACTCACTCGAGGATCCCTCGGCGGTCATGCTGGATAAGCGTCGTGCAGTTTTGAAGATGGCCGGTCCCTTCAGGTCTCGTCACACCCACGAATCTCAGCTGGGCTGATGATGCAGGTAGAGGTCAGAGATGCCATGGAATCCGGGTCTCGTCGAGCTGGGCAGTCTTGATCCGGAGGATGGACGTGCAGCAAACCGCAAGCGCTTAGATGGTGCCCGCTGATGCAGGGTGGCTACTCCTTAGCCACAAGGGAGAGTCTTCAGAAATGTTCAAGAGTTCTTTCGTGGAAAGTAGTCAAGATTCAGAATTATCTAATTTGGGAAGGGGGCCCGCTTCTACCTTTATACTAAAGAAAGGGGCTGGCACGCGACTAGGTCCTGTCCATAGGTGGGACCAGGAAGGGGGGTGGTTACACCCCTCTCCCTTGTCCGGACTTTCCCCAGCTCAGGGGCTGGTGTGCCCCTGGAACTGGTTCAAACCGGCAGATGCATAGTGAGCACCAGGGTGCCACTTGCAGTCACCTTCCATTCAGCCCTGCCTACCTGGGATACACAAAACCCTGTCTGGGATGGTGCTAGCACCGCCCCTGACAGGAAACCCTTTGTCCAAGCTCTCCTCGCTGGAAGGACTCCCAGCAGCAGGAGGTCAGACTTGTGTCTGTGGTAGCAGCATCCATTTTGTGATGCTGAGGCTCGAGTTAACTTTAACCGGGGTTCACAGTTACATACATGTCGTGTCCCTCTAGAAGGGTGGAATGCTAACCCCGTCGCCAGAATTGGCGAGGGGTTAGTATTCCAATTCGTAAGACCCCTTACTCGACATGTTTTGATAAAGCGATACCAGAGATAGCAAATAACCGCAAGGATTATAATGCACTTAAGAGTATATGGTACGCGTTATCATGGAACAGCTATTAGGACTTGGTTCCGCAAGCTGCAGACGGGCTCAGTTCATGCCAGAGCACCATCTCACATAATTCCAAGCACTCTGCCTTCAGGATTGTTAAGGCCTGCCATAGGAGTGATTGATAGGAATACATGTGTCCATTTTACGGTTAGATATAGGAATACTATATCTAAAGCAAAGGGTGATTACACCACCTTGCCCCAGCTGTCGTGCAGCCAGTTGTGCCAGATTTGGATGGCCAGCCAAGGGTGGCATAATACATGCTGCAGCCCCTGGTAGGCCCTGGGTACACCTATGCCCTGGATACCTAAGGTATACTGTACAGGGACTGATAAGGTGGCCCAGTACCAATTGGTAAATGCACCTAAGGTACATGTGAGTCAATTTAGAGAGAGAACAGCTAGGCTGTGAGTCGGATTAGCAGGCCCACAGCCAGGGAAAGTCGTAAACCAGTCAAGCAAAAAGCAAAAATCTGGGGTGATCATAGGATTGCAGACCCTACTCTCCTACACACCTGAGAAGGACAGTAAGAGCATGGATTCCTTAGATCAGAGGATGTGTAACACTGCTGGTTCGGTGATGAGTGGCCAGTGCAGCAGCCTTACTGGGCCGTTATGATCGCTTTTTGTGGGACTCTGTGGCTTGGTTTGCAGACAAGCTTCCAAAAGAAGATCAAAAGGATTTCCTGGAAATTGTAGGCGAAGGAGGTTTGGTTGCTAATCAAAGTATTAGTGCAGCTGCCGACTCTGCGGATCTTGCAGTGCATGGCTATGCGCATGGGATTTGTTCTAGGCGTTCAGCTTGGCTGCGTCTTACTGGACTAAAACCTGAAGCCCAGAGGAAAATGGTCAACTTGCCGTTCAATGGGTCTACATTGTTTGGGTCTCATGCAGACGACAAAATGGCAAAAATGAAGGTGGAGTTGGATACTCTAAAGGCTGTTGGCCTAGAGAAGAAAGGAGAGTTTAAATGTCGATGAACTTTTCGTCCCTACGACAAGAGGCCTTTTCAACAAAAGAATCAACAAACAAGTTGGTCCTCGCAGAACCAGGGTCAGAACCAACAGAGATCGCAGTTCCAACAGCGTCGCCCTGGACGAGGTAGAGGAGGAAAGAGACAGCAGTTCGCTGCTGCCAAACAACCTCAAAAACAATGAAGGGAGTCTTCCTCCTCAGCCGTGGACCACTCCGGTAGGAGGAAGCATTGTGTCATTCTTAAACGGGTGGAAGCAACTGACAAAGGACAAATGGGTGATTAGAACGGTTCAAAACAAAGTGGTGGTGTGGCACACCAAAGGGTTTAGTTTGTAATCCGGTGGTACTACGTAATCAGCTTTTACTTCGCTTTTTTGGGCGCCTCAAGAATGTTTCTCTCCCGGCCGGTGAGAGAAAAGATTGGAAACAATATCAAAGGGGGCGTAGGAACATCCCACGCTGAATCTTGGGGAGCGCCAATGGGCCTTGGCCTCTGAATTTTCAGACGTTACTCCAAGTTTGAAGTTGAATATGTTTTTATTCACATTATATCAACATTGCAGTATATTCAAATATCATATATTCAATTGTAGATTGGTTATTGGAATCGTTATAATCCTTTAGAAATCCCGTAGTTAATCCCTATGCATTTCGGGACAAGAAGTCCCTTCATCAGGGGATCTGGTGAGGAGATAAACATCGTATTAGGGCGGACACTAGGGTAAAGCTCATATATCACCCGTGAAATTAAAGAAACAGAAAAGTGAAATGCGTCGCGTAAACCCAATCTGGTTACTAGTTATAGGATCCATTCTGTGTCGAGGTGATCTTAGCATGCAGGTGATTTAAAAAAATATGGGCGTCCAAAAATCTAGCGTCAAGAGAAACGGCATAAAAATAATAATAAGAGTCTGGCAGGAATCTTTGCGAAAGTGCTCCAGTGATCGAGAACGTAAACACACTGTTACACGCGAGAGTAAAGATCGAGTGTATGAATCGACCCGCAGTCAGGATAGTTATAGTGAATAAACAAGAGTGCTCGAGTTATAGTGAATAAATAAGAGTGCTCGAGGCGCAACCAGTTCTAACGGACTCAAAGGTCCGGTGTAAAGTGCCTGTTGGAACTCACCAAAAGGTCGGGCGTGCAGTTAGTAATCCGGCGTTTCCGCGTTCTGTGAAGCTGAATGGCGTGTTATGGCAGTTAATAAAGTAAAAGACGGACTGCGTGATTAGGGGAGTACGTGAAACGAAAAGTGGACTAAAAAACGGACTGCGTGATTAGGGGAGTACGTGAAACAAAAAGTGGACTAAAGTGGAAGAATTATGGGTCATGTTTAGCAGTAAACTCCCTCGTTAGATGTTTACATAGTCCCTTGTTTGTGTCAAGTATCTCAGCCTTCTCCTATGGTCCGTTTTCTTACTTGTTACTGTTTCACCCATAATTCTTCCACTTTAGTCCACTTTTTGTTTCACGTACTCCCCTAATCACGCAGTCCGTTTTTTAGTCCACTTTTCGTTTCACGTACTCCCCTAATCACGCAGTCCGTCTTTTACTTTATTAACTGCCATAACACGCCATTCAGCTTCACAGAACGCGGAAACGCCGGATTACTAACTGCACGCCCGACCTTTTGGTGAGTTCCAACAGGCACTTTACACCGGACCTTTGAGTCCGTTAGAACTGGTTGCGCCTCGAGCACTCTTATTTATTCACTATAACTCGAGCACTCTTGTTTATTCACTATAACTATCCTGACTGCGGGTCGATTCATACACTCGATCTTTACTCTCGCGTGTAACAGTGTGTTTACGTTCTCGATCACTGGAGCACTTTCGCAAAGATTCCTGCCAGACTCTTATTATTATTTTTATGCCGTTTCTCTTGACGCTAGATTTTTGGACGCCCATATTTTTTTAAATCACCTGCATGCTAAGATCACCTCGACACAGAATGGATCCTATAACTAGTAACCAGATTGGGTTTACGCGACGCATTTCACTTTTCTGTTTCTTTAATTTCACGGGTGATATATGAGCTTTACCCTAGTGTCCGCCCTAATACGATGTTTATCTCCTCACCAGATCCCCTGATGAAGGGACTTCTTGTCCCGAAATGCATAGGGATTAACTACGGGATTTCTAAAGGATTATAACGATTCCAATAACCAATCTACAATTGAATATATGATATTTGAATATACTGCAATGTTGATATAATGTGAATAAAAACATATTCAACTTCAAACTTGGAGTAACGTCTGAAAATTCAGAGGCCAAGGCCCATTGGCGCTCCCCAAGATTCAGCGTGGGATGTTCCTACGCCCCCTTTGATATTGATTAGAACGGTTACCATCTCTGTTTCAAAAAGCCACCTCCTCTCGTTCCTCCAAAGAAAATGTTACATTGGAATTTGAAGCTTTTATAAAAAGAAGCAAGTATACTCCTAGGAAAGAAAGCCATAGAGAATGTTCCTCCTTGGCAGATAAATCAAGGCTTGTATTCACGGTTTTTCCTAGTGAGGAAGAAGGGTCCAAACGCGGAATTCAGGCCTATTCTGGACCTAAGGCTTTTTAACAAGTACATTCGGAAAGAGAAATTTCGGATGCTAGCGCTTCATCAGATCTTCCCCCAGTTACATCGGGGGACTGGATGTGCTCCATCGACACGAAAGATGCCTATTTTCATGTTCCCATTTCCAAGAAACATCTCAAATTTCTCAGGTTTCAAGTGTCCGCTCATCACTACCAGTATGCAGTGCTTCCATTCGGCCTAAAGTCAGCACCGGGAACATTTTCCAAATGTATGGCGGTAGTTGCGGCCTTTCTTAGAAGGAAAAGGATTTTCATATATCCTTACTTGGACGACTGGCTTCTGAAGAGTTCGTCCCCATCTCTCTTGGAGGAGCATCTGTCGATATGCCTCCACCTCATGCGCAGGCTGGGTCTTCAAGTCCACTTCCAGACAGCGGATCCATTATCTGGGGGCCCTGCTGGACACAAAAAGAGAAAACGTGTGTCCTTCAGAGGAGAGGTGGTTATCGATCAAGTCCAAATGTCCTCTTCTTCTTCAGACCAATTAGCCGACAGTTCGGCAAGTGTCCTCTCTCCTGGGGTCCATGGCCTCTTGCATTTTCCTTGTTCCAAACGCAAGATTGCACATGCGTCCTCTGCAGCAGTGCCTAGAAGATCAGTGGAAGCAGAGGACGGGATGCTGGGAAGATCGGATTTGTCTCCACTGTAGGAGAGTAGGGTCTGCAATCCTATGATCACCCCAGATTTTTGCTTTTGTTTCACTGGTTTACGACTTCCCTGGCTGTGGGCCTGCTAATCAGACCCACAGCCTAGCTGTTCTCTCACTAAATTGACACGTGTACCTTAGGTGCATTTATCAATTGGTACTGGGCCACCTTATCATACCCTGTAACTCAGTACCCAGGGCCTACCAGGGGCTGCAGCATGTATTATGCCACCCCTGGCTGGCCATCTAAATCCGACACAACTGGCTGCACGACAGCTGGGGCAAAGTGGTGTAATCACCCTTTGCTGTAGATATAGTATACCTATATCTAACCCTAAAATAGACACATGTATTCCTATCAGTCACTCCTATGGCAGGCCTTAACAATCCTGAAGGCAGAGTGCTTGGAATTATGTGAGGTGGTGCTCTGGCATGAGCTGAGTCCATCTGCAGCTTGCGGAACCAAGTCCTAATAGCTGTTCTATGATAACGCGTACCATATACTCTTAAGTGCATTATAATCCTCGCGGTTATTTGCTATCTTTGGTACCGCTTTATCAAAACATGTCGAGTAAGGTGTCATACGAATTGGAATACTAACCCCTCGCCAATTCTGGCGACGGGGTTAGCATTCCACCCTTCTAGAGGGACACGACATGTATGTAACTGTGAACCCCAGTTAAAGTTAACTCGGGCCCCAGCATCACAAAATGGATGCTGCCACCAAAGACACAAGTCTGACCCCCTGCAGCTGGGAGTCCTTCCAGCGAGGGGAGCTTGGACAAAGGATTTCCTGTCAGGGGCGATGCTAGCACCATCCCAGACAGGGTTTTGTGTATCCTAGGTAGGCAGGGCTGAATAGGAAGGTGACTGCAAGTGGCACCCCGGTGCTCACTGTGCATCTGCCAGTTTGAACCAGTTCCAGGGGCACACCAGCCCCTGAGCTGGGGAAAGTCCGGCATGGGAGAGGGGTGTAACCACCCCCCTTCCTGGTCCCACTCATGGGCAAGACCTAGTCCCGTACCAGCCCCTTTCTTTAGAATAAAGGTGGGAGCGGGGACCCTTCCAAATTAGATCATCTTTGAATCCTGAAACTACTTTCTGCGAAAGGAACTCAAGACTTCTTCCTAAGATTTCTCCCTTGTGACTAAGGAGTAGTCACCCTGCAGCAGCAGGCACCAACTAAGTATCTGCGGTTTGCTAAGACGTCCTTCCTCCAGGAACCAGACCGACCAGCCTGACGAGACCCGGACTCCCTGCCCTCTCTGACCTCTACCTGCCTCTACAGCACAGCTGAGAACCGTGGGTGCGATGAGACCAGTGGACCCGGCGGCCATCAGAACCAGCACGACACTGACCCAGCACGACCGCCGTGGGACCCTCGAGTGGGTGCATTGGGGTAAGAGAAGCCCCAACCCCAAGCAGCACGAGCACCGAAGACTAGCCCCCCAGCATCCACCAGATCTGCGTGGGGCCCTTTTGCTTCTGTGTCGCTTGCCATGTTGTCCGGTCACTTGCCCGTTGGCTAGTGACCCTCTCGACGACGCCCTACGTTTTCTTCACCGCTGGTCTAGCTCCTCTAGACTGGCCCTAGGCTCCTCCTGAAGGAGACCTTCCTCGGACCCTCCTGGTCCACCCAAGACTCCATTTTGTGTCGCCACGTGGGCTTGCCGTAGCCAAGGCTTGTTGCCTCCTTCACCGGATCCAGCATCGCCAGCAGCAGACATCCGACGTGGGACAGCTCGCAGACCTCCAGCCTGGTCGACATCAGCGCCCCTGGTCCGTGCAGCAGCAGAATCCAGTGTCAACATCTTCGCCTGGCTGAGTGACCTCGTCCGGTGCCATCCTGGTGCCCACCTAATCACTGGCTAGTGATTCAGAAATTGGTCCCCTCTGCTTACAGGTACTCTTCTTCAGCTGATCCAGTCCTTGGATCAGCCCGGAACATCTTCACTGGTCGCCTGCCAGCAACTTCCACTTCAGGCTCCTGGTTAGTCAACGAGGATTCCCGACGACACTTGAACACTATGCAGCCGCAGCCCCTGGGCTAGGTAAACCGAGTACCCCGGTGCTCCAGCGTAGACCAACTCTCTAAGTGTCTAGATCCACTCTCGTTTTTGACCTACCTAGTCGGGTTCGCCTGAGAACACTAACTTTTGCATTTACTAGTATCCATAGACTTTGTCCCGCATTACGCGTGAGAGTTCCCACTCTGCACACGGCGTTCCTAGACCTCCTGCTTCTAATCTAAGGGTTCAGCATTGTAGGCCTAGCGATTCCAAAGTCTCTGAGAGTAGTACTTACCTGCTAGTAATTTCGCATTCCACTTTTGTAGTATATGGTTTTCCGTGCCCCTCGGGCATTTGCGTAACTTGTGCGACTTGCAGTATTTCTTTAAGAGTTTTGTATTGTGCTTAGCGCCCTGTCCTCATAAAGAGTCCAGGGCTGTTGTGTTATAAATAAATATCCTTTTATTTTCATAACAACTTGTGTGGTGTCCTTTCACTTGGTGTTCAAGGGGTATATGTGATGGTATAACAGCTGGCTTAACACGCCCTCTAGAGTTTAGCCTAAAGACCGCTCTTGTCCATGCTACTAGGATAGCTGGTCTATAAGGTTGACTTGCAACCAATTATCAATAAGGGTCGTTTGGACTGATACATAGTGATCACTAGAATAGTGAGCACTGCATATCCGGTCAACTTCTCACATTGGTGAGCAGCGGTTGGGATTTGAGCTTGCTGTTGTTTTACCACACGTATCCTAAGAATATCATTTGAAAGATCACGTAAGTACAAAGGTACATACTGAACCAGCTGTTGTAGTTCAACAGGGCCTAGCACACCCTGACTACAGCTCTTAGCAAGGGATCCGTAGGCAAACAAATAGTGTAGGTAAGTGCACCACTTACACCTCACTAGAAAAGCATGTCAGACAAAGTAGGGAACTCAGAGGCCCCCCTTGTGTCAGTGGACCCTCCACAGGTCACTTCAAGATATGCAGCTCTTAGCTTCCAGGAGATGAGACAGATATGTACCTCCAGGAAGCTAAAACAGGGTTCTAACCCTACAATCCCATTCCTGATTGGTCTCTTAGAGACTTATGATGCCAGGAGGGCTTCTAATACAGGCCCTTTTAATCCAGATGGGAACATGCCCCCCTTAGAGGGAACCCTTGGGGACCCTGACCTCCAACTCAATGGCACAGGTAGTGATGAGGAGGAAGAGGATCAGGAAGTGTCAGGGGACGAGGCAGACAAAGGTCAGGTAGAAGTCAGTAGACTCACCAGGACCAACTTAAGCAGGCATGAGAATGGATTTGGGGGACCCCCAGGGCCACTTTCAGGCAGGCTTAACATTGGGAATGGACGAGTTGGGTCTCTATCCAGAGACTCTAACAGATCCATTCGAACCAATGGCTCTCAAACCTCTTCTCACAGAGGGATGACATCCCCTCAGATAAGAGAGCATGAAGCTAACATGAGGGAAGTCAATCTGAGGATTGAAAGGGAAGAACTTGCCCTGGCCAAAGAGAGACTTGCCTTTGCTAGAGAGCAGAAATTGAGTGGGGCAGACCCCACTGGTGGCAGCATTTTACCTAGAGAAAAGGACAGGAGTTTAGACACTAGACACCTGAGTAAGATAGTGCCCCCCTTTAAACAAGGGGATGATATCCACAAATGGATAACTGCTTTGGAGAGGGACTGCACTGTCCAGTGCGTCCCCCAGAGTCAGTGGGCAGCTGTCTTGTGGCTCTCCTTTGAAGGCAAAGGTAGAGATAAGCTCCTCACTACTAGAGCTGAGGATGCTAACAATTACCAAGTCCTGAAAAACACACTGATAGATGGGTTTGGCCTAACCACTGAGCAGTACAGGTTGCTGTTCAGGGACACCCAGAAAATTCAGTCTCAGGATTGGTCTGACTTTGTGGATTGTGCCACTAAGGCTTTGGAGGGCTGGTTGCTGGGCAGTAAGGTTACTGATTACACAGGATTGTACAATCAGATCATGAGGAAACAGATTTTAAATAATTGTCAGAACCAGTTGTTGCATCAGCACCTTGTTGACTCAGATCTGACCTCTCCCCAAGCATTGGGAAAGAAGGCAGACAGATGGGTCAGAACAAGGGTCAAGCAGAACCAGGGCCAGAACCAGGGTGGTCAGAAGAAAGCAGACCAAAAGGGTAACAATAAGAATGAGCAAAATGACCAGAAGTCTTCGACAGGCCCCCAACAAACCAAAGAGGGTGGGGGTCTGGCTTTACAGCAGAAAAAGAAGACCCAAGAAGGCCAGTCTAAAAGGTGGTGCCAATACTGTAAAAGTAAAACTCACTGGTTTAGTGAGTGCATCAAGAAAGGAAGGCAAACTCCTACCACTGCAGCCCCTAAGGCACCTGTGCCCCTTAGTACAGCCAGCAGTAGTAGTGCACCACCCAAGGGATTAGTTGGGTTAACCTTGGGATCTGAGGGGTATGACAACTTAGTTGGCACACTCACTCAGGCTGTCCTTGTCTGTACAGGGGATGTGGATATATCCCCTGATGCAAGTCCCAATACTTTGGGCAAATACAGACAGACACCTTTAATAAATGGAAAGATGGCTCAGGCCTATAGGGACACTTGTGCCAGTGTCACAATGGTGACACCTAACTTTGTGGACCCTGGACAGATCATACTAGGTACAGACTACCTAGTGACCAATGCCAGCAATGTCACTACCCACCATAGTATGGCAATTGTTGATTTCTCCTGGGGAGGGGTAAGTGGCCAAAAGAAAGTTGTGGTTAGTTCAGACCTCCCAGTTGAATGTTTGTTGGGCAATGATTTGGAGTCATCACTATGGTCAGAAGTGGAGCAGAGGACTCACATGGAAATGTTAGGCTTGCCAGCACATGTGCTTGCTGTGACTAGGTCACAGGCCAGAAGATGCCCCACTGAACAGGTGCTGGATCCTGGAACAATGGACCAGACACCTTCCAAGAAGAAGAGCAGTAGGGTTAAGGCATTGCCTTCCCCCTTGCCCCAGGTTGTGGATCAAGTCTCAGAGGAGGCAGACCTCAAAGAGCTGAGGGAAACTGAGCCTAAAGATCTTGAACCTGATCAGGTTGAGTTTCTGGGTTCAGGGGGACCCTCCAGAGAAGACCTGGGGAAGGCACAGTTAGACTGCCCTTCTCTTGAAACCCTCAGACAGCAGGCTGCTGCTGAGGCTGCAGGGAACGCCACAGGTACCCACAAGGTATACTGGGATGATGGACTCCTGTACTCTGAAGCAAGAGACCCCAAACCTGGTGCAACCAGGAGGCTGGTCATCCCCTTGTCACAGAGAGGTTTCCTTCTTACCTTGGCCCATGAGATTCCACTTGCAGGACACTTAGGCCAGAATAAGACTTGGGACAGACTTTACTCACACTTTCACTGGCCTCACATGAATGAAGATACCAGGGAGTTTTGTCGCTCCTGTGTCACTTGCCAAGCCAGTGGTAAGTCAGGTGGCACAACAAAGGCCCTCCTTATCCCACTACCTGTGGTGGGGGTACCCTTTGAAAGAGCGGGGATTGACATTGTTGGTCCAATGGAACCCCAGACAGCATTAGGGCACACGTTTATACTGGTGGTGGTGGACCATGCCACCAGGTATCCTGAAGCTATTCCCCTTAGGACCACTACAGCACCTGTTGTGGCAAGAGCCCTAGTTGGAGTGTTCTCCAGAGTGGGCTTCCCTAAGGAGGTTGTCTCTGACAGGTGCAAACTTCATGTCAGGATATCTGACTGCTATGTGGAAGGAATGTGGTGTCAACTACAAATTCACTACACCCTATCATCCACAATGCAATGGGCTTGTTGAAAGGTTCAACAGGACCCTAAAAGGGATGATTCATGGACTACCTGAAAAGCTCAGGCGTAGATGGGATGTCCTGATACCCTGCCTTTTGTTTGCTTATAGAGAAGTCCCACAGAAGGGGGTTGGCTACAGCCCTTTTGAACTTTTGTATGGACATCCTGTAAGAGGGCCCCTGTGTTTGGTGAAGGAAGGATGGGAGAGACCTCTCAAAAAGCCTGCAACCAACATAGTGGACTATGTACTTGGTCTCCGCTCCAGGATGGCTGAGTATATGGAAAAGGCTTCTAAAAACCTTGAGGGAAGCCAAGAACTCCAAAAAGCTTGGCATGACCAAAAGGCTGTCCTGACTGTGTACAAGCCTGGACAGAAGCTGTGGGTGTTGGAGCCAATGGCCCCAGCAGCACTCAAAGACAAATGGTCTGGGCCCCACACAATCATTGAGCAAAAGGGAGAGGTCACCTACCTGGTGGACCTTGGAACTCCCAGGAGCCACCTCATGGTGCTCCATGTGAATAGGCTCAAGGCATATGTCGACAGGAAGGACATGAGCTTCCTCATGGCCACAGATGAGGGACAGGAGGAGGAGAGTGACCCTCTCCCAGACCTGCTCACTCAGAACCCTGATGATGGGTCAGTGGATGGTGTTGTCTTTTGTGGCAGCCTCTCTGAACATCAGCAAAAGGATTGCAAACAAGTTCTTCAATCCTTTAGACATGTGTTCTCTCTGACACCCAGTCAAACCAATTGGTGTACCCATGAGGTTGACACTGGTGACAGTCTGCCAGTTAAGAGCAAAATCTACAGACAGCCTGATCATGTCAGAGACTGCATTAAAACAGAAGTGCAGAAAATGTTGGAGCTGGGAGTCATTGAGCCCTCAGATAGCCCTTGGGCTAGCCCAGTAGTTCTAGTGCCAAAGCCTCACACCCAGGGTGGTAAGAAAGAGATGAGGTTTTGTGTAGACTACAGAGGTCTCAATGCAGTCACTAAGACTGATGCCCACCCAATACCAAGGGCAGATGAGCTTATAGATAGATTGGCTTCTGCCAACTACTTAAGTACATTTGACCTGACAGCTGGGTATTGGCAAATCAGGTTAGCTGAGGAAGCCAAGCCCAAGACAGCATTTTCTACCCCTGGTGGGCATTATCAATTTGTGGTAATGCCCTTTGGTTTGAAAAATGCACCTGCCACCTTCCAAAGGCTGGTGAATCAAGTTCTCACTGGGCTGGATGACTTCTGTGCAGCATATCTTGATGATATAGCTGTCTTTAGTTCCACCTGGGCGGATCACCTGGTCCACCTGAGGAAAGTGTTAGAGGCACTGCAAGCAGCTGGTCTCACTATCAAGGCCACCAAGTGCCAGATAGGGCAGACACAGGTTGTATACCTGGGCCACCTTGTAGGTGAAGGCCAGGTTCAGCCACTGGAGAGCAAGATGCAATCCATCAAGGACTGGGCTCCTCCAACCACCCAGACTCAGGTTCGAGCTTTCTTGGGCCTGACTGGTTATTACAGGAAATTTGTCAGAAATTATGGATCAATTGTGACTCCACTTAATGTCCTGACAAGTAAAAAGATGCCAAAGAAAGTTCAGGGGACAGCAGGCTGTCAAAAAGCATTAGATGACCTAAAGCAGGCCATGTGCACAGCACCTATCCTAAAGAGTCCAGACTACTCCAAACCATTCATTGTCCAAACAAGATGCTTCTGAGTTGGGTGTGGGAGCTGTTCTATCTCAGCTGAATTTTGATGGTCATGACCAGCCCATTGCTTTTATTAGCAGAAGGCTGACCCCCACAGAGAAAAATTGGTCAGCTATTGAGAAGGAGGTCTTTGCTGTGGTTTGGGCCCTGAAGAAACTGAGGCCATACTTGTTTGGCACTCATTTCAAGATTCAGACCGACCATAAGCCCCTCTTGTGGCTAAATCAGATGAAGGGTGAAAACCCCAAACTGCTTAGGTGGTCCATTTCCCTACAGGGGATGGATTTTACAGTGGAGCATAGACCTGGCACTGATCATGGCAATGCAGATGGGCTCTCCAGGTATTTCCACTTAGAGCAAGAAGACTCACCTGGTCAAGGTTAGTTTATTGTCCCAAAGTTTGGGGGGGGGGGGGTCATGTAGGAGAGTAGGGTCTGCAATCCTATGATCACCCCAGATTTTTGCTTTCTGCTTCACTGGTTTACGACTTCCCTGGCTGTGGGCCTGCAAATCAGACCCACAGCCTAGCTGTTCTCTCACTAAATTGACACGTGTACCTTAGGTGCATTTACCAATTGGTACTGGGCCACCTTATCAGACCCTGTAACTCGGGGCATAGGTGTACCCAGGGCCTACCAGGGGCTGCAGCATGTATTATGCCACCCCTGGCTGGCCATCTAAATCTGACACAACTGGCTGCACGACAGCTGGGGCAAAGTGGTGTAATCACCCTTTGCTGTAGATATAGTATACCTATATCTAACCCTAAAATAGACACATGTATTCCTATCAGTCACTCCTATGGCAGGCCTTAACAATCCTGAAGGCAGAGTGCTTGGAATTATGTGAGGTGGTGCTCTGGCATGAGCTTAGCCCGTCTGCAGCTTGCGGAACCAAGTCCTAATAGCTGTTCTATGATAACGCGTACCATATACTCTTAAGTGCATTATAATCCTCGCGGTTATTTGCTATCTTTGGTATCGCTTTATCAAAACAGGTCGAGTAAGGTGTCATACGAATTGGAATACTAACCCCTCACCAATTCTGGCGACGGGGTTAGCATTCCACCCTTCTAGAGGGACACGACATGTATGTAACTGTGAACCCCGGTTAAAGTTAACTCGAGCCTCAGCATCACAAAATGGATGCTGCCACCACAGACACAAGTCTGACCCCCTGCAGCTGGGAGTGCTTCCAGCGAGGGGAGCTTGGACAAAGGGTTTCCAGTCAGGGGCGGTGCTAGCACCATCCCAGACAGGGTTTTGTGTATCCTAGGTAGGCAGGGCTGAATAGGAAGGTGACTGCAAGTGGCACCCCGGTGCTCATTGCATCTGCCAGTTTGAACCAGTTCCAGGGGCACACCAGCCCCTGAGCTGGGGAAAGTCCGGCATGGGAGAGGTGTGTAACCACCCCCCTTCCTGGTCCCACCCATGGGCAGGACCTAGTCCCGTACCAGCCCCTTTCTTTAGAATAAAGGTGGGAGCGGGAACCCTTCCAAATTAGATCATCTTTGAATCCTGAAACTACTTTCTGCGAAAGGAACTCAAGACTTCTTCCTAAGATTTCTCCCTTGTGACTAAGGAGTAGTCACCCTGCAGCAGCAGGCACCAACTAAGTATCTACGGTTTGCTAAGACGTCCTTCCTCCAGGAACCAGACCGACCAGCCCGACGAGACCCGGACTCCCTGCCCTCTCTGACCTCTACCTGCCTCTACAGCACAGCTGAGAACCGTGGGTGCGACGAGACCGGTGGACCTGGCGACCATCAAACCAGCACGACACTGACCCAGCACGACCTCCGAGGGACCCTCGAGTGGGTGCATTGGGGTAAGAGAAGCCCCAACCCCAAGCAGCACGAGCACCGAAGACCAGCCCCCCAGCATCCACCAGATCTGCGTGGGGCCCTTTTGCTTCTGTGTCGCTTGCCACGTTGTCCGGTCACTTGCCCGTTGGCTAGTGACCCTCTTGACGACGTCCTACGTTTTCTTCACCGCTGGTCTAGCTCCTCTAGACTGGCCCTAGGCTCCTCCTGAAGGAGACCTTCCTCGGACCCTCCTGGTCCACCCAAGACGCCATTTTGTGTCGCCACGTGGGCTTGCCGTAGCCAAGGCTTGTTGCCTCCTTCACCGGATCCAGCATCGCCAGCAGCAGACATCCGACGTGGGACAGCTTGCAGACCTCCAGCCTGGTCGACATCAGCGCCCCTGGTCCGTGCAGCAGCAGAATCCAGTGTCCCCTCTTCGCCTGGCTGAGTGACCTCGTCCGGTGCCATCCTGGTGCCCACCTAATCACTGGCTAGTGATTCAGAACTTGGTCCCCTCTGCTTACAGGTACTCTTCTTCAGCTGATCCAGTCCTTGGATCAGCCCGGAACATCTTCACTGGTCGCCTGCCAGCAACTTCCACTTCAGGCTCCTGGTTCGTCAACGAGGATTCCCGACGACACTTGAACCCTATGCAGCCGCAGCCCCTGGGCTAGGTAAACCGAGTACCCCGGTGCTCCAGCGTAGACCAACTCTCTAAGTGTCTAGATCCACTCTCGTTTTTGACCTACCTAGTCGGGTTCGCCCGAGAACACTAACTTTTGCATTTACTAGTATCCATAGACTTTGTCCCGCATTACGCGTGAGAGTTCCCACTCTGCACACGGCGTTCCTAGACCTCCTGCTTCTAATCTAAGGGTTCAGCATTGTAGGCCTAGTGATTTCAAAGTCTCTCAGAGTAGTACTTACCTGCTAGTAATTTCGCATTCCACTTTTGTAGTATATGGTTTTCCGTGCCCCTCGGGCATTTGCGTAACTTGTGCGACTTGCAGTATTTCTTTAAGAGTTTTGTATTGTGCTTAGCGCCCTGTCCTCATAAAGAGTCCAGGGATGTTGTGTTATAAATAAATATCCTTTTATTTTCATAACAACTTGTGTGGTGTCCTTTCACTTGGTGTTCAAGGGGTATATGTGATGGTATAACAGCTGGCTTAACACGCCCTCTAGAGTTTAGCCTAAAGACTGCTCTTGTCCATGCTACTAGGATAGCTGGTCTATAAGGTTGACTTACAACCAATCATCAATAAGGGTCGTTTGGACTGATACATAGTGATCACTAGAATAGTGAGCACTGCATATCAGGCCAACGTCTCACATCCACCAGTCTGCAAAAGATTCCATCAGGTGGTGGATGAAGAGAACACACTTGATGAGAGGAGTGCCTTTTCATCAGGACCCTCCGACGCAGACTCTGATCACGGACGCCTCACTCCAAGGCTGGGGTGCTCATATGGGCCCTCTGCAGGTACAAGGGCTATGGTCAGATTTCGAGAAAGGATATCACATCAACCTGCTCGAACTCAGGGCTGTCCATCTTGCTCTAAAGTCTCTGGCTCCATCTCTACAAACTCTGTCCCTCTTGGTGCAGACAGACAATACATCAACAATGTATTATCTAAACAAGCAGGGGGGTACCAGATCCAGGACTCTGTCCCTAGAAGCCCAGACCATCTGGAATTGGTTGCTAGCAAGAGACTTGTCAATAACAGCTGTCCACCTACCAGGGTCTCTCAATTCGCAGGCAGACGATCTCAGCAGAGACTTCGTCGAAGCTCACGATTGGGTGCTCAACGAAGAAGTCGTACACAGTATTTTCCAGTCATGGTAACACCAGATATCGATCTGTTCGCAGACGCGACAAACACAAAATGCCCCGTCTTCGCGTCCAGATTTCCCCAGAAAGGGTCGCAAGGGAATGCCATTTTTATAGACTGGTATCAGAACTTACTGTACGCTTTTCCACCAAGTCATGTCAGAATTTTATATAGCGTACTACATACCCAGAGGGTCTCAAGGCGCTTGAGGAAGGGGGGGAGGTTTACTTATCGAATATCCAGGTTTTAAGCTGTTTTCTGAAGGCTAGGTGGTTTTGAGTAAGGCGGAGGTGGATGGGAAGGGAATTCCAGGTTTTGTCCGCTAAGTAGGAGAAGGATCTTCCCCCCCATGGTGGCTTTGTGGATGCGCGGAACAGCAGCGAGGGCTTGGTTGGACGAACGCAGCTGGCGGGTGGGGGTGTAAAAGGAAAGGCGCGTGTTGAGACAATGAGGTCCAAGTTCGTATAGGGCTTTGTGTGCGTGGGTGAGGAGGCGGAACGTTATCCTCTTGTTGACGGGGAGCAAGTGAAGGTCTTTCAGGTGAACGGAAATGTGGTCTGTGCGGGGGATTTCTAGTATGAGTCTGGCTGAAGCATTTTGGATGCGTTGTTGTTTTTCTGCAGTTTTGCGGTGGTACCGGCGTAAAGGGTGTTTCCGTAGTCCAGACGGCTTGTAACCAGTGCGTAGGTGACCGTTTTTCTTGTTTCGGTGGGGATCCAGCGAAATGTTTTTTTGAGCATGCGTAGGATGTTGAAGCATGATCAAGAGACGGGGTTGACTTGTCTGGTCATCGAGAGTGAGGAGTCCAGGATGATGCCCAGGTTCCGTGCGTGGGAGCTTTTCCTAGGGCCGTTGGCCACCAAGAGTCGTCTCAGGCGGAAGGGGATGCACCTAAGATGAGGACTTCCGTTTTGTCCGAGTTCAGTTTCAGACGGCTGTGCTTCATCCACTCGGCAACTTCTTTCATCCCTTCATGTAGGTTGGTTTTGGCGGTGATTGGGTCTTTGGTGAGTGAGAGGATCAGCTGAGTGTCATCAGCGTAGGAGATGATGTTGAGGTTTTGTTGACGTGCAATGGCTGCGAGGGGGCTCATGTAGACGTTGAAGAGGGTGGGGCTGAGTGATGATACTTGCGGGACGCCGCAGATAACTTTGGTGGCCTCTGACTTAAAAGTGGGGAGGCGGACTATCTTAGTTCTTCCTGCGAGGAACGAGATGATCCATTCCAATGCTTTTCCTTGAATTCTGATGTTTCTGAGGCGTTGTATCAGGGTGCTATGACAGACTGTGTCGAAGGCTGCAGAGAGGTCAAGGAGGATGAGGGCGACTGTGTCTCCGTTGTCCAGTAGTGTTCGAATGTCATCTGTTGCTGCGATGAGGGCGGTTTCGGTGCTGTGTTTGGCTCGGAAGCCGGACTGTGAGGAGTCGAGGGATTTGTTGGTTTCGAGGAAGGCGGCGAGCTGATTGTTGACGGCTTTCTCGATGACTTTGGCCGGGAATGGGAGGAGCGAGATGGGGCAGTAGTTTTTGAGTTCGGTGGGGTCAGCTGTGGGTTTCTTCAGAAGGGCGCTGAGTTTGGCGTGTTTCCAGCTTTCTGGGAATGTGGCGGAGTTGAGGGAACAGTTGATGACGTCTCGGAGATGGGGTGCGATAATGGAGTCTGCTTTGTTGAAGATGTGATGGGGGCATGCATCTGTAGGGGATCCAGAGTGGATGGAGTTCATCAGGCGAATGGTGTCTTCTGTGGAGATTGGGTTCCAGTCGAGAAGGTTATTCGGAGGAGGTACAGGTTCGGAGGTGAGTGGGGTGGACTGGTTTACGGGTTGGTTGTCAAAGCTGTTATGAATGTCAGCGATTTTGTCATGGAAGAATGAGGCGAGGGAGTCGCAGAGGACTTGAGAGGGGGTGATGTCGTTGGAGCTGGCGGTGGGGTTGATGAATTCTTTGATGATGTTGAAAAGTTCCTTGCTGTTGTGGGCGTTGTTGTCTAGTCTGTCTTTGAGTGCTAATTTCTTGGCTGTTCAGATTAGTTGGTGGTGTTTGCGGGTGGCGTTTTTGAAGGCGGCTTGGGTGATAGTGTTTGGGTCTTTTTTCCAAGTTTTCTCAATGAGGCGACAGAACTTCTTGGATTTCTTAAGGTCATCGTTGTACCAGGGGGCGTTCTTGCTTCCTTGCTTGATTTGATGTTTTTTCAAGGGTGCTAGTTTGTCGGCGGTTTGGGTTAACCATTGTGTGAGGTTGATGGCGGCTTGGTTAGGGTTCATTGAATAGGCAGGGGGTTTTTGAAGAAGCGATGTGGAGATCTGGTCGATGGTGATTTTGTTCCAATTTCTTCGCAGAGTTGGTTGAGGGTGATTGTGGATTGTGGTCTTATTGTAAATGAAGTGGATGCAACTGTGGTCCGTCCAGTGGAGGGGTGTGGTGTGAGTGAAGGAGATATGCTTGCTGGAGGTGAAGATAGGGTCGAGTGTGTGTCCTGCGTAGTGTGTCTGGGTGTTAACAAGTTGTTTGAGTCAGAGATTGGCGAGATTGTCCAGAAGGGTGGTAGTGTTACTGTCGTTGCTCTTTTCCAGATGGTAATTGAGGTCTCCCAGTAGAATGTATTCTTCAAAGGGGAGGGCGTGTGGGGTGATGAAGTCAGTGATGTCTTCGCTGAATTTAGTACGGGGTCCTGGTGGCCTGTAGAGGAGGGTGCCTCTGAGTGTGGTCTTGGGGTCATGTGGATCTGGAAGTGAAGGTGTTCGGCGATAGCGAGGTTGTCTTCAGAGCTGGATGAGACGCGTATGGTGTTCTTGTGGACGATGGCGATGCCTCCTCCTGTTTGGTTGGTGCGTCCTTACGGATCTTGTAGCCGTCCGGGATGGCTATGGTGATGTCTGGAGCTGATGAGGCATTCATCCAGGTTTCTGTTAGGAAGGCGATGTCCGGAGAAATGGTGTCGAGTAGATTCCAAAGGTCGATGGCATGTTGATAACACCGTTGATACCGACAGTAAACAACCGAATGTACAAGACCAACTCCAGGATGATTCTGATTGCTCCCGAGTGGCCTCGCCAGTGGTGGTTCCCAGATCTCCTTCAGTTGTCGGAAGTGCCACACAGGAGGTTGTCATGTCGCCCGGATCTTCTGTCCAAGCAGAAGGGGCGAGTGTTTCATCCCAATCTGTCTTCTTTACGCCTGGCAGCATGGCTCCTGAAGTCATCCAATATGGACACTTGCAGCTGAATCCGGATTGTATGCACATTCTAAAGGAGGCAAAAAGACCTTCTACAAGGAAATCCTATGGATTCAAGTGGAAACGTTTTTTCCTGTGGTGTCAAAATAATGATCTTGACCAGATTCATGGTCAGGAAAAGGTGATTTTACCTTATCTGTTATACCTCTCAAGATCTGGCCTGCAGTTTAATTCCATTAAAGTCTATCTTGCTGCAATATCAGCCTACAGAAAATCGCCCGCTCAGATATCCTTTTTTAGGATGCCTGTGGTATTTTCTGGAGGTTTTACGGAAGGTGTATCCACCAGTCAGGTCTCCTTCTCCACCTTGGGAGCTTAATGTGGTGTTAACCAAGTTAATGGGTGCTCCTTTTGAACCTATACATAAAGCTTATTTGCAACACTTGACTTGGAAGGTAGCGTTCCTTGTAGCTATTTCTTCTGCTCGTAGAGTTAGCGAGATTCAGGCTCTATGTTGTAAAGAACCGTTCACTGTCTTCCATGCAAATAGGGTGGTCCTCAGGATGCATCCTACTTTCCTGCCCAAGATAGTGTCAGATTTTCATATTAACCAAACCATAACATTGCCTACTTTTTCCCCAAAGCCTTCTAGTTCTGCTGAAAGGGCTCTGCATTCTTTGGATTTGAAGAGTCTTAAAGTTTTACTTAGACAGGACAAAAGCTTTAAGAAAGACAGACCGTTTATTTATCAATTATGGTCCTACTAACACTGGTTTGGCAGCATCCAGGAGATCCATCTCTAGATGGATTGTGTCATGTATTCTTCTGGCTTATCAGCTAACACATAGGTCTTTATCAGGAAGACCTAAAGCCCATTCTACGAGAGGAAAAGCTTCTACCACAGCTCTTCTTAAGAATGTGTCTGTCTGAGATATGTAAAGCAGCGACGTGGCGTTCAGTGCACACGTTTACACGCCATTATTGTCTTGATTCAGACACACAGGCTGATGCGCAAGTTGGTCAAGCATCGCTCAGAAATGTATTTGCTAGTTCTAGCTGAACTCTGTGTTAAATTTGTTGCTATGCTCTTTTCTGTTCACCCGCGTCTTGTGGGTATTTGCTTGCTACTCTATTCACAGTGCTTAGGACTATTAATGAGTATCCCCTGGAAGAGAAGGATTAGTTACTCACCTGTAATCCTAGTTCTCTTTCAGGGGTATACTCATTAAGTCATAAGCACCCTCCCGCCTCCCCGGTCGAGCAGTAGCATTGAGGTTTTTTCATTATGTATTATGAAGTTTTTTAAGTGCAGGTTCCTGCTAAAGGTTACTGTACCGTACAAAAGAACTGACCTAACTGCCACCTGTGGTGCATGATGGGAGCAGGGTTGCTCCTGGAGGCCTTAAAGGCAAAGTGCTCAGATTCTCTGGGGCCTTAAAGACAAGGTGCCAGTCTGATTTTCTGTACACAGACATTTATTCATATGCAGCCTTGTTAGGCTAATTGCCTTTTACAACAGATTATTTGATGAAAATAAAGGGTATTTATGTTATGAAATGCATTTCTAGGCTCTAGCCTGTTTATTGCATTGATGTATGGAGTATTTTCATACTGCAGAAAGTGTGTAATAAGGCCTTATTAGCCTATACATTATGTTGGGCTGCATATTATGGGTTTATACATGTATGTGTATTTTTTGGTTAGTACTATGTACTAAATATTGTATATTTACACATATATATGTATATTGTTATATGTTCTGGGTTCCCGCTCACGGGCGGAGATTATTCAGTGCTTATGACTTTAATGAGTATACCCCTGAAAGAGAACTAGGATGACAGGTAAGTAACTAATCCATCAACACATCCCTTCAATTACTTGGAGAAACCCTGTGCATCGTCTACGGAGCCAACGCCACTCGGCACATCGTCTTCAGAACTGGCGTATCGCCACCTCTTAGTGAAGTAAACCAATACTTTACCTTGACTGCGAAATAGTTTCACTCATCGCTCTGCTGCATCTCGCCATTGCGACCTGGATTAAAGTGCTTTGTTCAGCGGCCCTTGCGTGGCTACTGTCTCTGGCCTGCGCTCTATTGTGGTTGAAAGCTCAAGACGGACCCTGCACCAGAGCAAAGTGTATTCTGTTTATATAGTTTTATTGTTATTGTAAAGTTTTATTGGGGGGAACACAAGGCCTTTTAAAGAAAATAAGCACACATAACGGGCTGAAGCAGGGGTGCCTTCTGGCCCCTTTACTCTTTTCTATTTACATCAATGATCTGCCGAGAAGTGTAGGACAGAGTAAAGGGGATCCTCCTCAAGTAGGTAACCCAAAACTGAGTTGTCTGTTGTATGCAGACGCTGCAATAATAATGGACTTAACACCAATTGGTTTGCAAAGACGATTGACCGAGTTAGTTAGGTACACAGAAGAGTATTTTTTATAAATAAATATTTCAAAGAGTAAAGTTATGATTTTTAGTTACCAAGGTTGTGAGGTTAGAAAACATTTGAATTGGTTTCTGGGAAAAGAAAAACTGGAAGTAGTAAACCTTTTATCCATATTTAGGAAAAATATTTACTAACAGGTGTTCAGCTAACAGACACATGGATCATTGCAAAGGTAAAGCGATTTCACAAGCCTCTGCAATTAATCGCCTGTACATGCAATGTGGAAAAAAACATTTCTCACACATTAATTCAGTTTATAAAATAAAGATCCCACCGACTTTGAATTATGATAGCGAAACAATAGATGCGCATGAGAGGGCCAAATTTGAAAAAGTGGAAGGAAAGATCTGGCGCCAAATATGTAATCTGAATCATGCTGCGCCGATCGCGGCACTTAGGCTCGAATTTGGACTTCTCTCTACAGTGTGCTATCAATGGCTGCCTGTTTAAGGTGGTGTAATGCTCTGATAAACGGTTCCGACAATTTACTAAGGGTAGCATTGCACAGGGGTATATTTGTAAACATGTTGGAGAAAAGTGCTATCTTTAGAAATTATTTAAAAGCATTAAGCATGTTTGGTTTAGATATGGACGGGGCAGCGGCTTTATGTAAAACAGCCTTAAAGAAGATAATTAAGAAGCCAATATGTGGTTTCTCGTGAAAGATCTGAAACTATGCTCATTGAATAGAAGGTTGGATTGTATTGTTGGGAGCACCTTGTTAAAAATCCCCAACCTTATGGAACCTGAAACACGGAGTACGTAGGGTGATGATGTTATTAAGAATGAATTTATTACCTCTAAGAATTTTAACAGGTTCCTGGGAGGATATTCCCAAAAATGAAAGATATTGTCCTCTATGTAACTGCGGTATACAAGATCTGAATCATGTTTTGTTTGTGTGCCCTGCACTCCAGTCAATACGACGTAGATATTTAAGAATTGTTTTTTTAAAGCATAATATCTCTACAGCAGAACAGGCCCGTAATTGTCTTCTGTCCCCCCCCCCCCCCCATCGGAACCGATGTGTTCTAAAATGTTTTTGCTTCTTCAAAGAATTTTTTAATATTTATTAAGAGCGTAAAAAGTTATGGTGATTTGAGTGTATATAGTTCTTCTATGTTAGACCATTTACACTGCTGCTAGGGAGGCTTGGAAATAATCTTCCAAAAAGTTGCACAGAGCACTTGACTTTGAGATATTTTTGCTGCTAGTTATTCATTGGTAAAGTGTGTTCCGTAGAGGACGTTTAGAGCATTAACACTTTATAAAAACTTCTTGCTGCTAGTATTAATTGGGATCATTTCTCTAAAAGAAGCTTTTTAATCTTTGTGAGTTGTTTGATATATATACTTTCGGATTACAACCGCATTTTAATTCTTCTGTGTACCTCACTTAATCGGGTTTCCCGATACTTCATAGCGTGCTCCAACTTAAAAAAAGTATGTTTCTCCAGTATTAGGGGTGTCTTTCATAGATTTACATGCTTAAATATTCCCCGTCGTCGAAGTCGGAGTCCCACGGTACATAGAATAGCAGTCATATATACATGAAAATTACCATAATTACATATATACATACATATAATGCAGTAAAATATCTAAAGTTTAAAAGTACCATAAAACAGAAAAGGCCCATAGAAAGCCTAAGGGAGAACTCACTTTAGTAACATATCAGTGTTGTGAGAAGTTGGCCTGATATATAGTGCTCACTATTCTAGTGATCACTTTGTATCATTCCAAACAACCCTTATTGATGATTGGTTGTAAGTCAACCTTATAGACCAGCTATCCTAGTAGCATGGACAAGAGCATTCTGTAGGCTAAACTCTAGAGGGCGTGTTAAGGTAGCTGTTATAACATCACATATACCCCTTGAACACCAAGTGAAAGGACACCACACAAGTTGTTATGAAAAACAAAGGATATTTATTTATAACAAGTCTACCCTGATCTCTTTATGAGTCAGGGAGCTAAGCACACAACAAAACTCTTACGAAAATACTTTAAGTTGCACAATTTACACAAATGCCCGAGGGGCAGGAAAAACCATATACACTAAAAGTGGAATGCGAAATACTAGCAGGTAAGTGACAAGATCTAGAGGCTTCAGGGTCGCTAGGACTACACTACTGAACCTTCAGGTTAGGAGCAGGAGGCCTAGGGAGATCGGGTGCAGAGTGTGCACTCTCACGCGGGATGCAGGACAAAGTCTATGGATGCTAGTATTCGTAAAGTTAGTGTTATCGGACGAATCCGACTAGATAGGCTGAAAACGAAAAAGGATCTGGACACTTAGATAGTGAACCTACGTTGGAGCACCGAAATGCTCAAGTTGCCTAGCCATGGGGCTGCGGCTGCATAGGGTTCAAAAGACGTCGGGAATCCTCGTTCCAGTCTATGGAGCCTGAAAGGAGGAGTTGCTGGCAGGCGACCAGTGATTGTCAGGAGTGATCCAAGCCTGGATCTAAGATGGAGACGACCTGAAAGCAGAGGGGACTCGGTTCTTAATCATTAGCCAGTGATTAGGTGGGCACCAGGATGGCACCGGATGAAGTCACCTCGACCAGGGGAGTGGGCGACGCTGGACTCTGCTGTCCCTCGGACCAGGAGGCGTTGTCGGCGACCAGGATGGAGGTACGAGCTGTCCCACGAAGGTGTCTGCTGTCGGCGATGCTGGACCCAGGATTGGGGCAACAAACCTTGGCAAAGTCAAGCCCACGCGGTGGAGTCAAGATTACGTCTGGAGTGGACCAGGAGGGTCCGGGGTGCTCCTCTCTTGGAAGGGAGCAAGGGCCAGTCTGGAGCAACCAGACCAGTGGTGTAATCATCGTGGTTCGTCGTCAGGAGGGCCACTAGCCAGCAGGCAAGTGACCGGACAACGCGGTGAGCAGCAAAGAGCAGAAGGGCCCCACGCAGATCTCGTGGATGCTGGGGGGCTGGACTTCGGTGCTGGAGCTGCTCAGGGTAAGGGCTTCTCAAACCCCAAAGCACTCACTCGAGGATCCCTCGGCGGTTGTGCTGGATAAGCGTCGTGCAGTCTTGAAGATGTCCGGTCCCTTCAGGTCTCGTCACACCCACAAATCTCAGCTGCGCAGAGATGCCAGGGAATCCGGGTCTCGTCGAGCTGGGCAGTCTTGATCCGGAGGATGGATGTGCAGCAAACCGCAAGCGCTTAGATGGTGCCCGCTGGTGCAGGGTGGCTACTCCTTAGCCACAAGGGAGAGTCTTCAGAAATGTTCAAGAGTCCTTTCGTGGAAAGTAGTCAAGATTCAGAATTATCTAATTTGGGAAGGGGGCCTGCTCCTACCTTTATTCAAGAAAAAGGGGCAGGCATGCAACTAGGTCCTGCCTATGGGTGGGACCAGGAGGGGGGTGGTTACACCCCTCTCCCTTGTCCGGACTTTCCTCAGCTCAGGGGCTGGTGTGCCCCTGGAACTGGTTCAAACCGGCAGATGCATAGTGAGCACCGGGGTGCCACTTGCAGTCACCTTCCTCTCAGCCCTGCCTACCTGGGATACACAAAACCCTGTCTGGGATGGTGCTAGCACCGCCCCTGACAGGAAACCCTTTGTCCAAGCTCTCCTCGCTGGAAGGACTCCCAGCAGCAGGGGGTCAGACAGTTACATACATGTCGTGTCCCTCTAGAAGGGTGGAATGCTAACCCCGTCGCCAGAATTGGCGAGGGGTTAGTATTCCAATTCGTATGACACCTTACTCGACATGTTTTGATAAAGCGATACCAAAGTTGGCAAATAACCGCAAGGATTATAATGCACTTAAGAGTATATGGTACGCGTTATCATGGAACAGCTATTAGGACTTGGTTCCGCAAGCTGCAGACGGGCTCAGCTCATGCCAGAGCACCATCTCACATAATTCCAAGCACTCTGCCTTCAGGATTGATAAGGCCTGCCATAGGAGTGACTGATAGGAATACATATGTCCATTTTAGGTTTAGTTATAGGGATACTATATCTAAAGCAAAGGGTGATTACACCACCTTGCCCCAGCTGTCGTGCAGCCAGTTGTGTCAGATTTGGATGGCCAGCCAGGGGTGGCATAATACATGCTGCAGCCCCTGGTAGGTCCTGGGTACACCTATGCCCTGGGTACCTAAGGTGCACTGTACAGGGACTGATAAGGTGACTCAGTATCCAATTAGATATGTACCTAAGGTACATGGAATCCGTTTTACAGAGAGAGCAGTAGGCCTGGGGCCCTGAATAGCAGGGTCCCAGGTCAACTAAGTCGGAAAACCAGCAAAACACCAGGCAAAAAGTTGGGGGTAACCATAGTCAGATATCCACCTTCCTACAAGTGTCATAATGTATTGGTCCACATTCTAGCCAATCTGGCTGTAGCTCCCTCTAGAACCTTCTCCTCAGAAGCCAAAGTCCTCAGATTTTCTACCGCACGTCGTGTGAAGGGAGTATCCCTGAGCTCAGCTCAGTTTTTTTTCCTTCTTACATAGCTGTTTTTCTTCTCAGGTGTCTTCCTCAAGGAAATCTTTGTTCAAACCATGTCCATCATGTGGAAAATTGCGTCTTTCATGAAGATCCACACAGTAAATGTATTTACTGTCTCTACCCGGACCATGAAGTGAAGAACTGTAAGTACTGCCGTACTTTTCCACTTAAAACTTTAAGGGACACAGAGGCCCGTCTCCTTCTGTCGCTACAGAGGTTGAAGACAACTGACACTGTGGTCTCGGAGAATGAGAGTGTCTCTTCTTTCCAGTCAAAGTCCTCTCAGAAGTGTGGGTCTGAGACAGAGATGCCTTCTCCTTTTCTCAAGAAAAGTAGACTTGTGGTAATCTCTAAGGATCTCTCCCCGCAGGATTTACCTCCAATTACGCCTACGGGACCTGGCTCTCTGGCGTCACTGTCCAAAGCCATGCCATCATCCTCAAAAACGGGCATTGGCTCCTCGACGGGCTCGTCGACGCGTCCGGCAACGACATAGACTACAAAATCCGTGGATGCTGTCTCCACGTAGACGACGACATGTTCAATGTCTTCGAGGACTACGTCGACGACGTCCACTTCGTCGAAGATGACCCATGAGGTGAGACCCATTACCTCTATCTTAAAGATCTGGTCGACGACTATCAAATCAACACCGTCGACTAAGAAGCCACAGTCAACGCGTCATTCGTCAACGCACTCCTCATAGTCGACGGGCCGCCGTCCGTCGACGGGACCCTCACCATCGACGACAGCTTCGTCGACTACTGCCTCACCGTCGACGATGACTTCGTCGATGGTTGCCACCCCGTTGACGGCTCAAACTTCGTCGACGGGACCATCTTCGTTGACGAGCAAGGCTCTACCCTCGTCGACAGCGAAAAACTCTTCGCCGACGAAGACTAAATCACATCTGTCTACAGTTACGGATTCTTTGTCCGTGGACACAGCGCAGACGCCTCAACCTGCCTTTGGATCTTCCACCACCACGTCGACGTGCTCGTCGACGTTGCACCATCCTTTGGCCACGGCTACCACCTTCACAGTGGTCACTGCTTCCACGCTTAAACGGGTGCCTCTTATACAGTTTAGTCCTATAAAGAGTGGTTCTACTCTTCCTGACCAATTGTTTCAGTCTGCGGAGGAGGTTTCCAGTGATGGTTCAGAGGTGGAGAATGTCTTTAGACAAGCGTCTAGCCCATCCGAGCTACACATCAAGAGCCAAGATTATGAAGGGGAGGAGGAAGAGAACGTCGAAGATGGGGCAGATCTATTTCCTGTAGACATTTCATAGGCACCTATGGCGGAACAAACGACACAGATACCACTGTCTTTGGTAATGAATCTGCAGCACATGCTGGACGAGTATAATCGCAGATTCCCACCGTCTAGGCCTGTTTCTCCAGTGCCGCAACCTCCTCCACAGCCTCAAATTCCTGCACCAGTTCCACCCAGGTCACCAGTGCGTACCCAGCAGGATACGGATAATGAGGATCAAGACCCTCACAACACAGATCAGAATGATGATGATAACGGCCTTCAAGAGTGGGATGATTACAGGGCTCAAACACGTTCAACCCCACCAACGTCGCCATTAGCTTCTCCTCCTGTGGATATTGGCAGTTTTCATAACTTGATGGTCCGCGCTGCTATGAGGTTTCACCTCACTTTAGAAGTTCAACAGACTGATTGTTTTCTTTACGATTTCAAAGACTTACCTCAAAGGCAAGCTCAAACTATTCCGATAATCGACCATAATTGGAAAGAAGGTCTCAGATTGATGGAGCGACCAAATTCGATCCCGGCTGTCTTACAAGGCTTGATAAAAAAAGTATAAAGCGCCAGCAGATTCTCCGGCATGCCTAGTGTCACAGCCTAAGGCGGATTCCGTCATTACTCAGGCAGCTCAAAAAAGGTCCCACAATCCTGCCACACCTCTCACATTTCCCCCCTGATCAGGAAGGCCGAAAGCTGGACTCCATAGGGAAAAAGTTTACCACCATGGCAGTCCCGACCATAAGGGCAGCTAATTCCTTGGCTATTCTTGGGCAGTATGACCGCAAAATGTGGTCCGAAATTGCAGCATTAATTCCACAATTACCGGATGCCATCCATGCGGAAGCACTAGCCATCATTCAGGAGGGAGAAAAGATCTCTTCCGAGATCATTGACTGCGCCCTTGATATCTCCTCTATGGGGTTCAGGCAATTGGCTGGGGCTGCTGTTTTGAGGCGTCAAGGCTGGTTAAAATAGACCGCATTTCGCCCGGAAGTTCAGGCTGGAGTACTCGATCTACCATATGACGGTGATTCGCTCTTCGGCAAACATGTCGATGTCCTCAAATCAATAAAAAAGGATACAGATACGGCCAAGGCTTTAGGAACCCTCCAATATAGAAAACTGACATTTCGAGGAGCACGTGGTAAAGGCGGAAATTCTTCAACTTTTTGTGGATCAAACCAATATCGCTCCTACAATGACAACCGTCAAAGGAATACTTACCAGTCCCAAAATCGACAGACCTCCTCCAGACCATACCAGAGGAAAACCACATACAGAGGTGGTTCAAATGAAAAGAAACCGTGACAGTCCCAACGTCAATCTTCCATCGGCTGTAAAAATTGGAGGATGAATCTCCAACTACATCTTGAATTGGTCCAACATCACCTCCGATCAATGGGTCCTAGACGTGATTTCAAAAGGACATACCCTGGAGTTTACAAAATGTCCTCCCAATCGCCCTCCTACTGGTCCAACCCCTCCCCATTTTGAAGAATATTGGCTCAAGTCAAATTAATGATCAGGAAAGGTGCTATCGAGGTGGTACCGCAAGGCCAGCAGGGCAAGGGGTTTTACTCCCGCTTTTTTTTAGTCAAGAAGAAGTCGGGAGAATGGCGCCCCGTTTTTGACTTACGGGCCCTGAACAAATTCATTGCGTCAAAAACATTTCAAATGTTGACCTTGCTTCAAATTTTAAATTATCTTAATCCCGGAGAGTTCTTCTCCACGATCGACCTCCAGGACACATACTTTCACGTGCCGATTCACCCCAGGCACAGAAAGTATCTCCGTTTTACAGTCGGACACCTACACTTTCAATTCAGAGTTCTGCCGTTTGGCCTACGCTCAGCACCGGGGGTCTTTACCAAGATCATGGCCCCGGTAGCTGCTTTTCTGCGCCTACAAGGCATTCAATTTTATCCATACCTGGACGACTGTCTTATAAAGGCCCCGAACCTCCAGCATGCAAATCAGCACACTCAGGTTTGCAGCTCTTTTTCAAAACCTGGGCCTTTTCATCAATTGCCAGAAGTCACACTTTCGCCCGTCACAGCGGCGATATTTTCTAGGAGCCTCACTAGATTCTCGGCTGTAGGAGAGTAGGGTCTGCAATCCTATGATCACCCAGATTTTTTGCTTTTGTTTCACTGGTTTACGACTTTCTCTGGCTGTGGGCCTGCTAATCAGACCCACAGCCTAGCTGTTCTCTCACTAAATTACAACGTGTACCTTAGGTGCATTTACCAATTGGTGCTGCGCCACCTTATCAGACCCTGTAACTCAGGGCATAGGTGTACCCAGGGCCTACCAGGGGCTGAAGCATGTATTATGCCACCCCTGGATGGCCATCTAAATCTGACACAACTGGCTGCACGACAGCTGGGGCAAGGTGGTGTAATCACCCTTTGCTTTAGATATAGTATACCTATATCTAACCCTAAAAATGGACACACAGATTCCTATCAGTCACTCCTATGGCAGGCCTTGACAATCCTGAAGGCAGAGTGCTTGTAATCGTGTGAGATGGTGCTCTGGCATGAGCTGAGCCCGTCTGCAGCTTGCGGAACCAAGTCCTAATAGCTGTTCCATGATAACGCATACCATATACTCTTAAGTGCATTATAATCCTCGCGGTTATTTGCTATCTTTGGTACCGCTTTATCAAAACATGTCGAGTAAGGTGTCATACGAATTGGAATACTAACCCCTCGCCAATTCTGGCGACGGGGTTAGCATTCCACCCTTCTAGAGGGACACGACATGTATGTAACTGTGAACCCCGGTTAAAGTTAACTGAAGCCTCAGCTCCACAAAATGGATGCTGCCACCACAGACACGAGTCTGACCCCCTGCAGCTGGGAGTCCTTCCAGCGAGGAGAGCTTGGACAAAGGGTTTCCTGTCAGGGGCGGTGCTAGTACCCTCCCAGACAGGGTTTTGTGTATCCTGGGTAGGCAGGGCTTTACAGGAAGGTGACTGCAAGTGGCACCCCGGTGCTCACTACGCATCTGCCGGCTAGAACCAGTTCCAGGGGCACACCAGCCCCTGGCCTGGGGAAAGTCCGGCATGGGAGAGGGGTGTAACCACCCCCCTTCCTGGTCCCACCCCTGGGGCAGGACCTAGTCGCGTACCTACCCCTTTCTTTAGGATAAAGGCAGGAGCGGGGACCCTTCCAAATTAGATCATCTTTGAATCAAGAAACTACTTTCTATGAAAGGAACTCTCGACTCTTCTCAAGATTTCTCCCGTGTGGCTAAGGAGTAGTCACCCTGCATCCGCAGGCACCATCTAAGAACTCTGCGGTTTGCTGCACGTCCTTCCTCAGGAATCCGACCGACCAGCACGACGAGACCCGGCTTCCCTGGCACCTCTGACCTCTACCTACCTCTACAGCTAAGCTGAGAACCGTAGGTGCGACGAGACCTCGAGGGACCGGCCATCATCAGAACTGCACGACTTCTATCCAGCACGACCGCCGAGGGATCCTCTGGTGAGTGCTTTGGGGTCCGAGAAGCCCCGACCCTGAGCAGCTCCAGCACCGAAGTCCAGCCCCCCAGCATCTCCACGATCTGCGTGGGGCCCTTCTGCTTTTTGCTGCTCACCGCGTTGTCTGGCTACTAGCCCGTTGGCTTGTGGCCTTCTCGACGACGATCAACGACGACAACACTGCTGGTCTGGTTGCTCCAGACTGGCCCTTGCTCCCTTCCAAAAGAGGAGCACCCCGGACCCTCCTGGTCCACTCCAGACGCCATTTTAGATCCACCGCGTGGGCTTGAATTTGCCAAGACTTGTTGCCCCAATCCTGGGTCCAGCGACGTCGACAGCATCAACCATCGTGGGACAGCTCGCACCTCCATCCTGGTCGCCGACAACGCCTCCTGGTCCGTGAGACTGCAGAGCCCAGCGTCGCCCACTCACCTAGTCGAGGTGACTACCATCCGGTGCCCTCCTGGTGCCACCTGACTACTGGCTGGTAGTCACGAACTTGGTCCCCTCTGCTTTCAGGTGTCATCCATCTTCGATCCAGGCTTGGATCACTCGAACAATCTTCACTGGTCGCCTGCCAGCAACTTCTCTCTTCAGGCTCCTGGTTCGTCTACGAGGATTCCCGACGTCTTTTCAGACCTATGCAGCGGCAGCCCCTGGGCTAGGTAACTTCGGCATTTCGGTGCCCCAGCATAGCCTCACTATCCAAGGGTCCAGATCCACTTTCGTTTTCGATCTACCTAGTCGGGTTCGCCCGAGAACACTAACTTTGCTTTTACTAGCCTCCATAGACTTTGTCCCGCATCCCGCGTGAGAGTGCACACTCTGCACCCGAGTCCCCTAGGCCTCCTACTAGTAATCTGAAGGTTCAGTAACGTAGTCCTAGCGATTCCAAAGCCTATTAGTCAAGTACTTACCTGCTAGTAATTTTGCATTCCACTTTCATAGTATATGGTTTTTCGTGCCCCTCGGGCATTTGTGTAAATTGTGCAACTTAAAGTATTTTCGTAAGAGTTTTGTTGTGTGCTTAATACCCTGTCCTCATAAAGAGTACAGGGCTGTAGTGATCTAAATAAATACACTGTTTATTTTCATAACACTTGTGTGGTGTCCTTTCACTTGGTATTCAAGGGGTATATGTGATGGTATAACAGCTGGCTTAACACGCCCTCTAGAGTTTAGCCCGAAGACTGCTTGTATCCACGCTACTAGGATAGCTGGTCTAGAAGGTTGACTTACAACCAATCACCATAAGGGTTGTTTGGACTGATACAAAGTGCTCACTAGAATAGTGAACATTATATATCAGGCCAACTTCTCACATCGGCTGGCAAAGGTTTTCGTCTCCCAGGAAAGACAGGATCGCATGCTCAAGATGGTACGATTCCTGCAGTCAAAGCTGTACGTTTCAGTCCGGATGTTGAAATCATTTCTGGGTATGGCTTCCTCGTGCATACAGTTGATCCCCTACTGCAGGCTACATATGAGGGTCGTACAAGAGGAACTAGACAAGCAGTGGAAGCAGATTTCAGGGTCATTCAACAACTGGATCCTTCTCACGCCCCGCATTCAGGTGGCACTGGAGTGGTGGGCTCGCCCTCCGAACTTATCCATGGGTCGGTCTTTTCAAGACGCAACTCCGACTCTGACGCTCACAACCGATGCGTCCCTTGATGGTTGGGGAGCCCATCTCGAAGGAATGTCAGTAAAAGGGAAGTGGACTGCAATCCAGCGCACTTGGCATATAAACCGCCTAGAGTTTCTTGCGATCTTCCTTGCCCTGAAATCTTTCCAGAGGATAGTGCAGGCCCAATCTCTGCTGGTGAGGATAGACAACACCACCAGCATGCACTACCTAAACAAGCAGGGCGGCACAAGGTCCCTTCTGCTTTCCCGACAAGCACAGTAGATATGGAACTGGGCGATTCATCATCAAGTTCATCTTACAGCCATCCATGTGCCGGGTGTTTCCAATGTTCTGGCGGACTCACTCAGCAGGTCTCTCTCGGACAATCACGAGTGGGAACTCAACCAACCAACTCTCGAGTTAATTTTCTGTCAGTGGGGCTAGCCGCAGATGGATCTCTTTGCGACTGCCGCCAACAGGAAATTTCAACGCTTTGCAAGTCGTCATCCCCACAGAGAGTCGAGCGGGAATGAATTTTCGATCACCTGGTCGAACAAATTCATCTACACTTTCCCTCCGCTTCCTCTAATTCCGCGCTTATTGCACAGGATGAGGCTTCAACCCTGCCATATCATTCTGATCGCACCCAAGTGGCCGCGGCGCCCATGGTTCTCGGACCTGCTCTTTTTCTCCCAGAACGAGCCAATTCCGCTTCATCCTCTGCCTCACCTCCTCACGATGCAGCAGGGGCAGATTTGCCGTCCGGATCAGCATACCTCCAGCTCCATGCCTGGAACCTGAACACCATGAATTTGCGCGTCTAACCATCGACGCAGATTTCAGAGAAGTGTTGGCGCACGCTCGCGCTCCATCCACCATTAAAACCTATCAACTGAAGTGGAAGCGTTTCTGTGTCTGGTGCCACACCAAAGCCTTGGATCCAATGACTCCAAACCGGAACAGATCCTGCCTTTCTTCCTATCCCTTGCAAAGTCAGGACTTTCTCACTCCACTATTAAGGTGTTTCTGGCAGCTCTTTCCCGCTTCTGTCATGATGGCTCCACATCACTGTATTCCTCTCGAATCATCCAACAGTTTTTCAAAGGCCTCTTCCGGATGCTTCCACCCATTCGTCGCCCTCAACCTGCTTGGCGCCTAAATCTGTTTTTTTTCTCCGCTCCTCCTACCTCCTTTCGAGACCATCCACTCAGCAGGCTTAAAATTCCTCATGTGGAAAGTTGCTCTATTGCTCGCCTTGACATCATCTAGGCGGGTCAGCGACATCCAGGCATTCACAATTCAGCCTCCTTTTCTCCAGTTCTCCAATGAGGCTGTTACGCTACGTACTAATCCAAGATTTATCCCGAAAGTTCCAAGTGATTTCCATCTCAATGAACCTGTCATTCTAAAGACTTTCTTTCCTGATTCACAAACTCCTGCTGAACGTTCATTGCATTCATTAGAAGTGAAACGCTGTCTCAAGTTTTACATTCAGCGTACTACACCATTCAGGAAATCGGACCAACTATTCGTGGCCTATGGCCCGATCTGCAAAGGACAACCTGTTACCAAACAGACTATTACTAGGTGGATTTCTTCTACCATTACTTTTTGTCATCAACGGGCTGGCAAGCCCCTTCCTGCTCCAGTACGAGCTCATTCAACTAGAGCTGTGTGAACTTCTACTGCCCTCTTTGCGGGGGTACCTCTACAGCACATTTGCAGAGCTGCTACGTGGTCGAGCAGCCAAACTTTTACGAAGCACTATTGCTTGCAATCAACTGACTCCGCAGATGCGGCAATGGGACAAGCGGTGCTGCGGAATCTTTTCCAATAAGGTGAGCCTCTGTTGCTACCCGCCTCCAGTCATAAAGGTATTTTCTCTTAAATTTTGATATATTACACCCCTAATATTAGAGAAGAACATAAGTTACTTACCTGTAAACTGTGGTTCTCCAGTATTGGTGTCTTTCATAGATTCACATGCGACCCTCCCTTCCTCCCCTCAGAGGCTCCTTTCTCCTCAGGCACTTTTGGTTACTTTGTGCAACGAAAATCTGAGGACGTGGGCTTCTGAGGAGAAGGTTCTAGAGGGAGCTACAGCCTGATTGGCTAGAATGTGGACCAATACATAATGACACTGATATGTTACTAAAGTGAGTTCTCCCTTAGGCTTTCTATGGGCCTATTCTGTTCTATGGTACTTTTAAACTTTAGATGTTTTACTGCATTATATGTATGTATATATGTATTTATGGTAATTTTCATGTATATATGTATATATTACTGCTATTCTATGTACCGTGGGACTCCCACTTAGATGACGGGGAAAATTCAAGCATGTGAATCTATGAAAGACACCAATACTGGAGAACCACAGTTTACAGGTAAGTAACTTATGTTCTTATGTTGTAAGACCATCCGCATTGAAATGAAGTTGTCCACTGTAGAGCACAGCCTAGGGAAGAGAAAAATAGTCCTTGTAGGAGAGAAGGGTCTGCAATCATATGGTCACCCCAGATTTTTGCTTTTTGCTTCACTGGTCTACGACTTTCCCTGGCTGTGGGCCTGCTAATCAGACCCACAGCTTAGCTGTTCTCTCTCTAAATTGACATACATGTACTTTAGGTGCATTTACCAATTGGTATTAGGTCACTCTTGTAAGTCCTTGTACAGTGTACCATAGGTACCCAGGGCATAAGTGTACCCAAGGCCTACCAGGCGCTGCAGCATGTATTATGCCACCCCTGGCTGGCCATCTAAACAGACACAACTGGCTGGTAACACAGCTGGGGAAAGTTGGTGTAATCACCCTTTGCTGTAGATATAGTATACCTATATCTAACCCCAAAATGGACACATATACTCCTATAAGCCACTCCTATGGCAGGCCTTATCAATACTGAAGACAGAGTGCTTGGAATTTTGTGAGATGGTGCTCTAGCATGAGATGAGCTGAGCCTGTCTGCAGCTTTCGGAACCATGTCCTTATAGCTGTTCCATGATAACGCTATACCATATACTCTTAAGTGCATTATAATCCTCGCGGTTATTGCTAACTTTGGCATAGCATTATCGAAACATGTTGTGTAAGGTGTCATACGCTTTGGAATACTACCCCCTCGCCAGTTCTGGGGACGGGGGTAGCATTCCACCCTTCTAGAGGGATAAGACATGTATGTAACTAGAACCCTGGTTAAAGTTAACCCGAGCTTCAGCATCACAAAATGGATGCTGCTGCCACAAACACAAGTCTGACCTCATGCTGCTAGGAGTCCTTCCAGCAACGGAGGCATGGACAAAGGATTTCCTGCCTGGGGAGGTGCTAGCACCACCCCAGACAGGACTTTGTGTATCCAGATAGTCAGGGCTGAAAGGAATGAGACATGCCTGGGGCACACAAGGTGTCCCTGTGCATACCCCGGTTCAAACCAGTTGCTGGGGCACTCCAGTCCCAGCTCTGGTGCGAAACCGGACAAAGGATAGGGGGTGTAACCACCCCCATTCCCGGTCCCACCCATGGGAGGGACCTAGCCCCTAGTACAGCCCCCTTTAGCAGAATAAAGGTAGGAGTTGGTCCCATTCCAAATTAGATTATCCTGAACAACTCTACAAAGAAGAAACTCTGGACTTCGACGTTCTGCTCCACAGAAGACTGAAGAAATCTCCCTTGTGGCCAAGGAGTGACCACCCTGCATCTGCAGGCACCATCAAGCGTCCTAGCGGTTCACTTTGTCGTCCTTCCTGGTGGAACCAGACTTCAGAGCCCGACGCGACCTGGACTTCCAGACCTCTCCGACCTCTACTCACATATGCAGCACAGCTGAGATCCGTGGGTGCGACGAGACACGTGGGACCGGCCATCTTGAAGAAACTGCACTTCGCTTCCAGCACGCCCTCTGAGGCACCCTCGAGAAAGTGCTTTGGGGATTGAGAAGCCCCAGCACCGAGCAGCTCCTGCACCGAAGACCAGCCCTCCAGCCTCCACGAGATCTGCGTGGGGCCCTTCTGCCTGGTTGCTGCTCGACGCATTGTCTGTTCACTTGCCGGCTGGCTTGTGGCCTCCTAGACAACGAACTTTGAACACTACACTGCTGGTCTGGTTGCTCCAGACTGGCCCTTGCTTCCTTCCAAAAGAGAAGTACCTCGGATCCTCCTGGTCCACGCCAGACGCCATCTTCACTCACCGCGTGGGTTGTCTTTGCCAAGGCCTGTTGTCTCCAATCTCGGACACTGCCGACACCGAGAGCCTGCGCGGGACAGCTCGTGCCTCCATCCTGGTTGTCAAAGACACCTCCTGGTTCACCTGGCTGCAGAATGAAGCGTCACCTCTTCACCTGACCGCGACAACATCATCTGGTTCCTTCCTGGTTCCACTCCGGTCACATGCGTCCCGTGGGCCTCCTGCTCCTTACCTAAGGTTAGGGTAGTGTAGCCCCAGAGATTCTACAGCCTCTGGGCATCCTCATTTCTTCTATCGTTCTACTTAGCCCATTGTAATTTGTGCGACTTTATTTTTCTGAAGAGTATCGTTATGTACTTAGCCCTCTGATCTCATAAAGAGTTCAGAGGTGTTTGTTAGTAATAAATATATTGTTTATTTTTATAACAACCTGTTTGGTGTTCTTTCATCTGGTATTCAAGGGGTTATATGTGGTAAAACAGCTGGCTTACATGCCAAAAGAGTTTAGCCTAAGACTGCTCTGTCCATGCTACCATTAGGATAGCTGGTCTATAAGGTCAACTTACAACCAATCACCACAAGGGTTGTTTGGACTGATACAAGGTGATCACTAGAACTAGTGAGCATCATATATCAGGCCAACTTCTCACAGTCCTCTTTTAATTGTATGTTTTTTTTAGCATAAAATCGAACTTGATTTTTTTTTTTATTGTCATATGTATGGAATGGTGTTTTAATCCTGTATTTCATGTGGAATTCTTCGGAATTTTAAATCATAATAAATATTGAATTATATTCTGTTTATACAGCTAACATAGTACAGCCTATTTAGATCGACATAAAACAAGTTCATAAACAAAAAAGGCTTCCCAGGCAAACAGTCAATATGTCTTGATTGTAGGTGTAATCAATTCTTTATTGAAAATCAATTCTCCTCTTGGTTTTTTAAAAATCACCACACAATTGCTTTGCCAACGCGTCTCATCCCTCTTGGGACATCTTCAGGGCTTATTATAGCGTTGTTTCTGTGGTTAAGTATGGCTGCCAGCCAACCTTGGCAGCAACGTTGGTAAACCATGTAAATTAATGTAAAACTTGATGTCACTATCGTGTCAAAGTGGTTCTCTTAAGTCGCCAAAATCCGTCCATCTATATTGAAATGATTTCGAAAGTGATCATTTGTCATTTCATTTCAGCGGTTCTAAAGAAGAGACCGAATCAATATTGTGGGCTCGCAAATTATGAAAGAGTGATACAGTTGATCCCCGTTGATCGTGGCAAATTCGTACAGTGGGTAGATTGCCCTCCAGTTTAAAATATTCAGGTTCGAGGCATGTGGGCTGCTGAATTCATATCTGTGCATAGATCGCCGCCTAGTGTTGGGTCCGGATGATTGCACATTGTTGTCCTGGAAGAGTCTTCGAAGTATCACGAGATAGGTGGCTCCTCCCCTGGACTACAGTGCGCATGGGCATCGACTCCATCCTCAGATTGTTTTTTTCCGCCATTGGGTTCGGATGTCTTTGAATTCCCTCTTGTCGGAATCGATAGAAAACTTTCGTAAAGACCAAAAGGTCTTTAGTCTAATACGTTGGTATAGTCTTGCGTTCGGGCTTAGTTCTTCCAGCTCGGTGCCGAGCCGGATTATCTACATCCGCGTGCTCTCGGCGCGGAAGGCCCAGTCGACGCTCCAGACCTATCGACCGTCCATCATGGACCGATCTCCATTCAAGAGATGTCCCGTCTGCAACTCGAAGTATCCCCACCTCGACGTCCACCCGGTGTGCAACAAGTGTCTGTCGCCGGACCACGATGAAGCCAAGTGTATGGCTTGCTCACGCTTCAGTTCCAAGAAGACGCTTAAGCTTCGACGAGCTGCGCGCCAGGAGGCCCAGCATGCTGCACCGGCGCCTGTGGACATCTTCGATGCAGGGGATGTCGAGGACGAATCTATCCAGGACATTACTGAGTCGAACCCTGCGTCGGACGTTGTGAGAAGTTGGCCTGATATGTAGTGTTTCCAATTCTGGAACCACTGGGTATCAGTCCAAACAAACCCCAAAGATGTCTGGTTGTAAGTCAACCTTGTTAGACAAGCTATCCTAGTGGTAGCATGGACTAAGCAGCCTTAAAGGCTTAACTTAAGAGGTCGTGCTAAGCGAGCTGTTTTACCACATACAATCCTGTAATCAAATGAAAGGACACCACACAAGTATATATTATAAAAATATATGTATTTATTTCTAAATTACTCCCCAGTACTCTTTATGAGGAAAGGGGCACAAGCGTTAAATCAAAAGCACTGTTACACATATAAAGTTGCACAATTATGGATGAGGGCGGGTGGCCACTCAGACCATATATTAAAAAAGTGGTATAAGTAACACTGATCGAACAATGGTTAGGCCTAGGGCCTAGAGATTCGCTGGGAGCAGTCAGGACTAGCAATGATGAAGTCGGGAGTAGCCCACAGGAGACGGGTGCAGCACGGAAAGTGCGGCGCGCACCAATGCACTGTCAATGGTGCGTAAAAGTCAGTTAAAGTGAATTAAAAGATACTTCCGCTGAACCTAGGAACACAAAACTTTAGACACAGACCCTAGAGGTGTGTACCAGTGTATAGACACCGGTGTTGCAATGTTACCTCACCCACAGGCCGTGGGTGCACAGGGTCGAAGTGGCGTCGGGTTCTGACACGCAGGTTCTTGGTGCTTGAAGCTGTTGCAGCTGCAGGCGCTGTGAAGCAGAAGTGTCCGGTGCGATCCAAGGGTGGATCGAAGTAGAAAAGTACCTGAAAGCAGAGGGGACAGAGTCTGGGTCACTCAGCAGTGACCAGGGTGGAACCAGGACGGAACCAGGCAATGTCGGGCGCAATCAGGCGGTTGTCGATAGGCTTCTCTCCGCTGTCACGTGGGCTCTGGGGCATCTGCGACGTCCAGGAGCAGGTCACGATCTGTCCCACGTAGGCTCTCGCCGTCAGCACCGTCGGCTTCAAGATTGCAGCAAACAGCACTTGGCAAAAGCAATCCACGCGGAACCGGGAGATTGCTTATCACTCGGACCAGGAGGGTCAGAGTGGGGGCTCCTTTTCACAGGAGCTGGTGCAGATCTGGAGCAACCAGAAAAGCGAGTCGTATTTCAAGTTTCGTCCGCACAGGGGCCACAAGCCAGCTGGCAAGTGACCGGGCCAACGCGTCGAGCGCACACAAGCAGAAGGGTCCCACGCAGCACTCGTCGAGTGGGGAGGGGTGAGCTTTGGTGCAAGTGGAGCTCGGGGCTGGGGCTTCTCAAACCCCGGTGCACAGCTTCGAGGGTCACTCGTGGCTGCACGGTCAGCGTCTCGTGGCCTTTTCAAGATGGCGTGCCCCACGCTTCCGGTCGCCTCCACGGGTCTCAGCTCTGCAGGGACTGTGGATCGGGCAGGTAGAAGGCAGGCAAGCTTGATCTCGTCGATCTCTGTCGCTCGAGTTCCGGCGGGAACTGCAACAAAGCAAGGGTCGAGGGCTGGATGGTGCCTGTTTGCACCATATGTAGGAGAGTAGGGTCTGCTATCCTATGGTCACCCCAAATTTTTGCTTTTTGCTTCACTGGTTTCTGACTTAATGTGGCTGTGGGCCTGCTAATCAGACCCACAGCCTGCTGTTCTCTCTCTAAATTACTGCCAATGCACTCTAGGTGCATCACGAATTGGAACTGGTTCACCTTATGAGCCCCTGTAATAGTGCACCCTAGGTGCCCAGGGCATAGGTGTATCCAAGGCCTACCAGGGGCTGCAGCACGCATTGTGCCACCCCTGGCCTGGCCTCCATATTTGACACAACTGGCTGATCACTCAGCTGGGGTAAGTCGGTGTAACCACCTCTTACTTAGGTACAGTATGTCTGTGCCTAACCCTAAACTGGACACATATGTTCCTATCAGCCACTCCTATGGAAGGCCTCATCAATCCTGGAGGCAGAGTGCTTGGAAATATGTGAGATGGTGCTCTGGCATGAGCTGAGCCTGTCTGCAGCTGTCGGGAACAACTCCCTAAGCTGTTCCGGGATATTGCCATACCATATACTCTTAAGTGCATTATAATCCTCGCGGTTAAATGCTATCTTTGGTTTGGCTTTATCAAAACATGTCGAGTAAGGTGTCATACGAATTGGAATACTATCCCCTCGCCAATTCTGGCGACGGGGATAGCATTCCACCCTTCTAGAGGGACACGACATGTGTGTAGCCTTAACCCCGGTTAAAGTTAAACAGAGCCTCAGCTTCACAAAATGGACGCTGCCACCACAGACACAAGTCTGGCCTCCTGCTGCTGACCGAAACTCGGCAGATGGTGGCCTGGACAAAGGGTTTCCTGCCTTGGGAGGTGCGAGCACCACCCCAGACAGGATTTTGTGTATTGGGTAGGACAGGGCTGAATAGAATCAGACATGCCCGGGGCACACAAGGTGTCCCCGTGCATAGGCCAGTCCAAACCGGTTCTGGGGCCTTCCAGCCCCAGTCCTGGCGCGGAGCTGGACAAAGGAAAGGGGGTGTAACCGCCCCCCTTCCTGGTTCCTCCCAGAGGAGGGACCTAGTAGGTGATCCACCCCCAGTTTGGGAATAAGAGGGGGAGCAGTGCCATTGCACAGCAGATCATCCCGAAATCAACTTTAAACAAGAAGAAGACTGGACTTCGACATTCTGCTGCACAGAAGACTGAAGAGAATCTCCCTTGTGGCCTAGGAGTGGCCACCCTGTGAACACAGGTACCAACCAGCAACTCGACGTCTGCTTTGCCGCCGCCTCCCGCCGGAGACCGAGCCCAGAGCCCGACAAGAACCAGACTCCCAGACCTCTCAGAGCCCGATCCACAGTCCCTGCGAAGAAGGGACCCGTGGAGGCACCGAGTGACGTGGGACCGGACCTCTTGAAAGACACTCGAAAAGCTGACTGCGCAGCTTCTGAGGCATCCTCGACGTTGTGCTTTGGGGATTGAGAACCCCCACCACCGAGCAGCCCTTGCACCGAAGATCAGCCCTCCAGCATCTCCACGATCTGCGTGGGGCCCTTTTGCACTGTGCCACTCGACGCGCCATCCCGGCCACTAGCCACGCGGCCAGCGGCCATCTTGGCGACGAACCCGAAGATTTAAACAGCAGGTCTGGTTGCTCCAGACCTACCCAAGCTCCTGTGAAAAGGAGCACCCGCTCTGACCTTGCTGGTCCGAGTGAACAGCATCTTTCAACTTCTGCGTGGCTTGCATTTGCCAAGGCCTGTTTGCTCCGATCAGGTCGCCGACACCGCCAACAGCGAGAAGCCTACGTGGGACAGCTCGTGACCGACTCCTGGACGTCCTCGACCCCGGGTATCCACGTGGCTGCAGAAAGAAGCTACCCGACAACGCCTGCTTGCACCCGACATCGCCTGGTTCCAATCTGGTTCCACGGTAGTCACTGGCTAGTGACTTTGAACACTGTCCCCTCTGCTTTCAGGTCTTCACATCTTCAGATCCACCCTTGGATCCACCGGAACTCTTCTCATCGAGCCGCCTGCAGCATCTTCAGCTCCAAGCACCATCGACCAGCGTGACGAAACCCGACACAACTTCGACCCTGTGCACCCGCTTCCTGTGGGTGAGGTAACTCAGCTCCGCCGGTGCTCCTGCACTGGTACACATCCCAAGGGCCTGTGTTTTAAGTTTCAGCTCCGTAGGTCACTCGGAAGGTTCCTAACTTTCTAACTTTGTGCTTTTTACGCACCATAGACTTTGTATTGAGAAGTGCGTGCACTTTGAACACTGCACCCGAGTCCCGTGGGCCTTTCCCGACTTAGTCATTGCCGGTCTCGAATAGCTCCAGCGATTCCCAAGGCCCTAGGCCTCTTCACTTTCCTCCTGGTATCTCTTATACCACTTTCTTAGTATATGGTTTAGGTGGCCCCTAGGGCTCATCCATATTGTGCAACTTTTGTGTATTTTAAACTGTCTTGTGATTTAACGCTTGTGCTTCTGTGCTCATAAAGAGTCCAGGGGATTTTAATAGTTAATAAATCAATATATATTTTCAATATATATCTGTGTGGTGTCCCTTTCATTTGGTATTCAAGGGGGTTGTGTATGGTATAACAGCTGGCTTCACATGCCTTCCAGAGTTTAGCCTAAGACTGCTTTGTCCACGTTACCACTAGGATAACTGGTCTACAAGGTTGAATTACAACCATCATCATAAGGGTTGCTTGGCATGGTACAAAGTGATCACTAGAATTAGTGAGCATTATATACCAGGCCAACTTCTCACATTGGTGAGCAGCGGATTGGGATCTGAGCTTGCTGTTGTTTTACCATTACAATCTTTGAGATTATCATTTGAAAGATCATACAGGTACCTGCTAGGTACATATAAAACAAGACTAGTATACTTAAGTTCTACTGAACTTAGTTGTTGTAGAGCAAAGGGAGTAGCACACCCTAGCTACAACTACTAGATAGGTTTAGTAGGTAAACACCAGTGTAGGTAGATTGCAACACATCCACCCACACTAGAGCAATGTCTGGAACAGAGGGGTCCAGTGGACTTACTCCTGTTGAGAGTGACCCTCCAAGGGCACCATCCCAGTTTGCTATTTTTCCCTTTAAGGAATTAAGACAGCTTTGTGTCTTAAGGGGTCTGAAGACAGGGCCTTCCCCTACTACAGACCACCTAAGAGAGCTCTTGGATCAGTCTGAGGCTCTAAAGACCTCTAAAGCAAACCCCACAGGGGATGCTGAAGGAGGCCATCCTTCAGAGGATGACACTGTAGACACCCCTGCCCCTATCATCCTGGTAGATGAGGAAGCCTCCACCACTGGAGCTCCTCAGGTAGATGTAGAGGAAGAAGAATAGGAGGAGGAGGTGGAAAGCAGTGAGTCAGATGATGACAGAGATAGTCAGGTGCTGGTCAGTAGACTGAACCAGGCTAACTTAAGTCAACTTGGGAATGAATCAGGTAACAACCCATTCAGACCCCCAGGTGGACTTAACCAGGAGCCTAGGAGGAGAAGGATTCACTCAGGTGACTCTGACAACTCCTATGCTTCTAGGGGTTCTCATGGTCACTCCAGAAGGAGAATGACTAGCCCTCAGAGAAGGGAACATGAGACCAAATTGAGAGAATCTCAAATTAGAGAGGCTGAATTGAGAGTCCAGAGACAAGAGTTAGAGATTGCCCTGGCCCAAGAGAAACTTGCTAGAGCAAGACAGCCTAGAGAGAGTGGGGTAATAGAACCCACTGGTGGCAGCAATATCCACAAGGATAAAGACAGGTCTTTTGATAATAGAAACCTGAGTAAGATTGTGCCCCCCTACAAAGCTGGGGATGATATCCATAAATGGATTACTGCAATGGAGAGAGCCTGCAGAGTACAGCAGATCCCTCAGGAGCAGTGGGCAGCAATCTTGTGGCTCTCCTTTGAAGGTAGAGGCCGAGACAGACTCCTCACAGTTAGTGATGGGGATTCTAGAAACTACCTGGTCCTGAAGAGTGCTCTGATTGATGGGTTAGGCTTAACCACTGAACAGTACAGGTTAATGTTCAGAGATACCCAGAAGACACAGACTCAGGACTGGTCTGAATTTGTTGAGTGTGCCACTAAGGCTCTGGAGGGATGGTTGCTGGGAAGCAAGGTTACAGACTATGAAGGATTGTATAATTTGCTGATGAGAGAACACATTTTAAATAATTGTCAGAACCAGCAGTTGCATCAACATTTGGTTGACTCAGATTTGACCTCTCCCCAAGAATTGGGAAAGAGGGCGGATAAATGGGTAAGAACCAGAGTTAAGCAAAAGAACCAGAACCAGAACCAGGGTGGTGACCAGAAGAAAACAGACCAGAAGGGTGGGGAGCAGAAAGCTAAAGACCAGAAGTCTTCAACAGGGCCCCAAACTGAGACAGAGGGTGGGTCCCAAACTTCCAAGAAGAAGAAGAAAGAAGGTCAGAAGAAACCCTGGTGTAAAACTTGTAAGAACACCTCTCACTGGACAAGTGAGTGTAAAAAGGGTGGAGCCCCCAGCACTGCAGCCCCTAAGGCACCTGCACCCACTAGTACAGTTAGCAGTGCTGGTCCTCAAGCCAAGGGATTAGTGGGAATCACTTTGGGAACTGAAGGAGATTCTGACCTAGTCAGAACTCTTACACAGGCTGTTCTGGTTTGTGAAGGGGACATAGATTTGACCCCTGATATAAGTCCCAGTAACCTGGGCAAATACAGACAGACACCTTTGATTAACAACAAAGTGGCTCAAGCTTACAGGGACACATGTGCCAGTGTCACTATGGTGACACCTAACTTTGTGGACCCTGGACAATACATGCCAGGCGATGATTACCTGGTGACCAATGCCAGCAATGTCACTACTACACATAGTGTGGCACTTGTTAACTTTTCCTGGGGAGGGGTAACTGGCCTAAAGAAAGTTGTGGTTAGTGCTGATCTCCCAGTAGAATGTTTGTTGGGCAATGACCTGGAGAACTCTCTATGGTCAGAAGTTGAGTACAGGACTCATGCAGAGATGTTAGGGATATCATCACATGTCCTTGCTGTGACCAGGTCACAGGCCAAAAAGTGCCTCTCTGAACCTCAGGTCTTGGATCCTGGAACAATGGACCAAGTACCTCCCAAGAAGAAGAACAGGAGGGTTAAGGCTGCGCCTTCCCAACTGCCTACAAGTGAGGATCAGACTTCACAGGAAACTGATCTTGAGACCCCTGAAGGAACTGTCCCTGAAGAACTTGAACCTGATCAGGTTGTTTCTGGGGACAGGGGGACCTTCTAGGGCAGACTTGGGGCAGGCTCAGTTAACCTGTCCTTCTCTTGAACCCCTCAGACAGCAGGCTGCTGCTGAGGCTGCTGGGAATGCTCAAGGTGCCCATAAAGTATATTGGGACGATGGACTCCTTTATTCAGAGGCTAGAGACCCCAAGCCTGGTGCTACCAGGAGGTTGGTTATACCTCTGCAATTTAGGGGCTTCCTACTCACCTTGGCCCATGATATTCCTTTAGCAGGACACCTAGGCCAGAACAAGACTTGGGACAGGCTTGTCCCTCACTTTCACTGGCCTCACATGTCTGAAGACACCAAGGAGTTTTGTCGCTCCTGTGAAACCTGCCAAGCCAGTGGTAAAGCAGGTGGAACAACAAAGGCCCCCCTGATACCACTACCTGTGGTGGGGGTTCCCTTTGAGAGAGTGGGGATTGATATTGTTGGTCCAATGGATCCCCCTACAGCATCTGGGCACAGATTCATACTGGTGGTAGTGGATCATGCCACCAGGTACCCAGAGGCAATTCCCCTTAGGACCACAACAGCTCCTGTTGTGGCCAGGGCCTTACTTGGAGTTTTCTCCAGAGTGGGGTTTCCTAAGGAGGTAATATCAGATAGAGGTACCAACTTCATGTCTGGATATTTGACAGCTATGTGGAAGGAATGTGGTGTAAACTAAAAGTTCACCACTCCTTATCATCCACAATGCAATGGGCTTGTTGAGAGATTTAACAAGACCCTAAAGGGCATGATTAAAGGATTACCTGAAAAGCTCAGGCGAAGATGGGACATCCTTCTGCCCTGCCTTTTGTTCGCTTACAGAGAGGTCCCTCAAAAGGGGGTTGGCTTCAGCCCCTTTGAATTGTTGTTTGGGCACCCTGTAAGAGGACCCCTGTGTCTTGTGAAGGAAGGATGGGAGTTACCTCTCAAAAAGCCTAAACAGGACATAGTGGACTATGTACTTGGTCTCCGCTCCAGGATGGCAGAGTACATGGAAAAGGCATCCAAAAACCTTGAGGCTAGCCAAGAATTACAAAAAGCTTGGCATGACCAAAAGGCTGTCCTTGTTGAATTTCAGCCTGGACAGAAGGTATGGGTGTTGGAGCCAGTGGCCCCAGCAGCACTCCAAGACAAATGGTCTGGACCCCATACAATTCTGGAAAAGAAGGGAGAGGTTACCTACTTGGTGGACCTAGGAACTCCCAGGAGCCCCCACAGGGTGCTCCATGTGAACAGATTGAAGGCATATGTCAGCAGGGCAGACATGGGCTTGCTCATGGCTACAGATGAGGGACAGGAGGAAGAGAGTGACCCTCTCCCAGACCTGCTCACTCAGAACCCTGAGGATGGCTCAGTTGATGGTGTGGCCTTAGGTGGCAGCCTCACTGAACATCAGCAACATGACTGCAGACAAGTTCTACAGGCATACAGGCATATGTTCTCCTTGACACCCAGTCAGACTAACTGGTGTACACATGTGGTGGACACTGGTGACAGTCTTCCTGTAAAGAGCAAAATTTACAGGCAACCTGACCACGTCAGGGACTGTATAAAGACTGAGGTGCAAAAGATGCTGGAATTAGGTGTCATTGAGCCTTCAGAGAGCCCCTGGGCTAGCCCAGTGGTTCTGGTCCCCAAACCTCACACCAAAGATGGCAAGAGAGAGATGAGGTTCTGTGTGGATTACAGAGGACTCAATGCTGTCACCAGGACAGATGCACACCCTATTCCAAGGGCAGATGAGCTCATTGACAAGTTGGCTTCTGCCAAATATTTGAGCACATTTGACTTGACAGCTGGCTACTGGCAAATCAGGTTAGCTGAGGAGTCTAAAGCCAAGACAGCATTTTCTACCCCTAGTGGGCATTATCAGTTTGTGGTGATGCCCTTTGGTTTGAAAAATGCACCTGCCACCTTCCAAAGGTTGGTGAATCAAGTCCTCACTGGGTTGGATGACTTTTGTGCAGCTTATCTGGACGATATTGCTGTCTTTAGCTCCACCTGGGAGGATCACCTGGTCCACCTGAAGGAAGTGCTTGAGGCTCTGCAGAAGGCAGGCCTCACTATCAAGGCAACAAAGTGCCAGATAGGGCAGAGCAAGGTTGTATACCTGGGCCACCTTGTAGGTGGAGGCCAAGTTCAACCACTGGAGAGTAAGATCCAGACCATCAAGGACTGGTCCCCTCCAACTACCCAGACTCAGGTCAGAGCTTTCTTGGGCCTGACTGGGTACTACAGGAAGTTTGTTAAGAACTATGGGTCCATTGTGACTCCTCTTAATGATCTGACATCCAAGAAGATGCCCAAAAAGGTTCAGTGGACAGAAATCTGTCAAAAGGCATTTGATGACCTGAAGAAGGCCATGTGCTCGGCACCTATCCTGAAGAGTCCTGACTACTCAAGAGAGTTCATTGTCCAAACAGATGCTTCTGAGTTGGGAGTGGGAGCAGTGCTTTCACAGCTTAATGTAGATGGCCAGGACCAGCCCATTGCTTTCATTAGCAGAAGGCTGACCCCCAGAGAGAAACGTTGGTCAGCTATAGAGAGGGAGGCCTTTGCTGTGGTGTGGGCCCTGAAGAAGTTGAGACCATACTTATTTGGCACTCACTTCAAGATTCAGACCGACCATAAGCCCCTCCTATGGCTTAATCAGATGAAGGGTGAAAACCCCAAACTACTCAGGTGGTCCATTTCCCTACAGGGGATGGACTTTACAGTGGAGCACCGCCCAGGGACTGACCATGGCAACGCAGATGGTCTCTCCAGGTACTTCCACTTAGAACATGAAGACACAACTGGTCAAGGTTAGTCTAATGTCCCTGCGTTTGGGGGGGGGGTTATGTAGGAGAGTAGGGTCTGCTATCCTATGGTCACCCCAAATTTTTGCTTTTTGCTTCACTGGTTTCTGACTTAATGTGGCTGTGGGCCTGCTAATCAGACCCACAGCCTGCTGTTCTCTCTCTAAATTACTGCCAATGCACTCTAGGTGCATCACGAATTGGAACTGGTTCACCTTATGAGCCCCTGTAATAGTGCACCCTAGGTGCCCAGGGCATAGGTGTATCCAAGGCCTACCAGGGGCTGCAGCACGCATTGTGCCACCCCTGGCCTGGCCTCCATATTTGACACAACTGGCTGATCACTCAGCTGGGGTAAGTCGGTGTAACCACCTCTTACTTAGGTACAGTATGTCTGTGCCTAACCCTAAACTGGACACATATGTTCCTATCAGCCACTCCTATGGAAGGCCTCATCAATCCTGGAGGCAGAGTGCTTGGAAATATGTGAGATGGTGCTCTGGCATGAGCTGAGCCTGTCTGCAGCTGTCGGGAACAACTCCCTAAGCTGTTCCGGGATATTGCCATACCATATACTCTTAAGTGCATTATAATCCTCGCAGTTAAATGCTATCTTTGGTTTGGCTTTATCAAAACATGTCGAGTAAGGTGTCATACGAATTGGAATACTATCCCCTCGCCAATTCTGGCGACGGGGATAGCATTCCACCCTTCTAGAGGGACACGACATGTGTGTAGCCTTAACCCCGGTTAAAGTTAAACAGAGCCTCAGCTTCACAAAATGGACGCTGCCACCACAGACACAAGTCTGGCCTCCTGCTGCTGACCGAAACTCGGCAGATGGTGGCCTGGACAAAGGGTTTCCTGCCTTGGGAGGTGCGAGCACCACCCCAGACAGGATTTTGTGTATTGGGTAGGACAGGGCTGAATAGAATCAGACATGCCCGGGGCACACAAGGTGTCCCCGTGCATAGGCCAGTCCAAACCGGTTCTGGGGCCTTCCAGCCCCAGTCCTGGCGCGGAGCTGGACAAAGGAAAGGGGGTGTAACCGCCCCCCTTCCTGGTTCCTCCCAGAGGAGGGACCTAGTAGGTGATCCACCCCCAGTTTGGGAATAAGAGGGGGAGCAGTGCCATTACACAGCAGATCATCCCGAAATCAACTTTAAACAAGAAGAAGACTGGACTTCGACATTCTGCTGCACAGAAGACTGAAGAGAATCTCCCTTGTGGCCTAGGAGTGGCCACCCTGTGAACACGGGTACCAACCAGCAACTCGACGTCTGCTTTGCCGCCGCCTCCCGCCGGAGACCGAGCCCAGAGCCCGACAAGAACCAGACTCCCAGACCTCTCAGAGCCCGATCCACAGTCCCTGCGAAGAAGGGACCCGTGGAGGCACCGAGTGACGTGGGACCGGACCTCTTGAAAGACACTCGAAAAGCTGACTGCGCAGCTTCTGAGGCATCCTCGACGTTGTGCTTTGGGGATTGAGAACCCCCACCACCGAGCAGCCCTTGCACCGAAGATCAGCCCTCCAGCATCTCCACGATCTGCGTGGGGCCCTTTTGCACTGTGCCACTCGACGCGCCATCCCGGCCACTAGCCACGCGGCCAGCGGCCATCTTGGCGACGAACCCGAAGATTTAAACAGCAGGTCTGGTTGCTCCAGACCTACCCAAGCTCCTGTGAAAAGGAGCACCCGCTCTGACCTTGCTGGTCCGAATGAACAGCATCTTTCAACTTCTGCGTGGCTTGCATTTGCCAAGGCCTGTTTGCTCCGATCAGGTCGCCGACACCGCCAACAGCGAGAAGCCTACGTGGGACAGCTCGTGACCGACTCCTGGACGTCCTCGACCCCGGGTATCCACGTGGCTGCAGAAAGAAGCTACCCGACAACGCCTGTTTGCACCCGACATCGCCTGGTTCCAATCTGGTTCCACGGTAGTCACTGGCTAGTGACTTTGAACACTGTCCCCTCTGCTTTCAGGTCTTCACATCTTCAGATCCACCCTTGGATCCACCGGAACTCTTCTCATCGAGCCGCCTGCAGCATCTTCAGCTCCAAGCACCATCGACCAGCGTGACGAAACCCGACACAACTTCGACCCTGTGCACCCGCTTCCTGTGGGTGAGGTAACTCAGCTCCGCCGGTGCTCCTGCACTGGTACACATCCCAAGGGCCTGTGTTTTAAGTTTCAGCTCCGTAGGTCACTCGGAAGGTTCCTAACTTTCTAACTTTGTGCTTTTTACGCACCATAGACTTTGTATTGAGAAGTGCGTGCACTTTGAACACTGCACCCGAGTCCCGTGGGCCTTTCCCGACTTAGTCATTGCCGGTCTCGAATAGCTCCAGCGATTCCCAAGGCCCTAGGCCTCTTCACTTTCCTCCTGGTATCTCTTATACCACTTTCTTAGTATATGGTTTAGGTGGCCCCTAGGGCTCATCCATATTGTGCAACTTTTGTGTATTTTAAACTGTCTTGTGATTTAACGCTTGTGCTTCTGTGCTCATAAAGAGTCCAGGGGATTTTAATAGTTAATAAATCAATATATATTTTCAATATATATCTGTGTGGTGTCCCTTTCATTTGGTATTCAAGGGGGTTGTGTATGGTATAACAGCTGGCTTCACATGCCTTCCAGAGTTTAGCCTAAGACTGCTTTGTCCACGTTACCACTAGGATAACTGGTCTACAAGGTTGAATTACAACCATCATCATAAGGGTTGCTTGGCATGGTACAAAGTGATCACTAGAATTAGTGAGCATTATATACCAGGCCAACTTCTCACAGACGTCAACTACGACTACGATGCGGATGCAGAGATGTTCGAGGCCGAAGAAGTCGTCGACGAGGTAGGAGACGACGACGGGGCCCTTGGGGCCATGGAGGATAGCTCGGACGAGGAGCTTCCTCAAACTGACTCTGGGGCCGTGCCAATTCATAAGGCTCAGGTCGAGGCATCGCCTTCGGGCCTTATCCAAGATCTTACCATGGGTGCTACGGCCCCGCCCTCGGGCTCGGCCACGAACATTGCTGTTGAGCCACACCCTGGCAAAACGAAACCGAAAGTGAAACCTACGGTCTGGACTCCAGACACTGCGCAGGTGCCATCCTCGAAACCGAAAGTGCGCATCGCTTTGGTCGGCTCCGAGGCCTCGGAGCCCTCGGCGCCGAAGAAGCCGAAGGTTGCTGTCGAGCTGAAGGCTCACGTCAAGGGCGTTGAGACGAAGTCTGCCGCGCCGAAGACTGAAGTGAAGGTGGTCGAGCCGAGCGCGTCGACGCCGAAGACGGTCGAAACCGGCAAAGACCTCGGCGACCCGAAGAAGGCTATCGGCGACCCGAAGAAGGCTATCGGCGACCCGAAGAAGGCTATCGGCGACCCGAAGAAGGCTATCGGCGACCCGAAGAAGGCTATCGGCGACCCGAAGAAGGCTATCGGCGACCCGAAGAAGGCTGTCGGCGACCCGAAGAAGGCTGTCGGCGACCCGAAGAAGGCTGTCGGCGACCCGAAGAAAGCTCTCGGTGACCCGAAGAAACTGCTGGATGACCCGAAGGTTCCGCGTCACCAGGCAAAGGCCAAAGGCAGCACACCCCGAGAGTTGACTCCAGGTGAGGCCTCGAGGGATTCCATTGAACAGACGCGCCCATCCGCAGAGTTCACCAAGAAGGTGACGGACTCCCTGCAGTGCATCAGGGACGGGACTGCTTCGGTCGGTCCGAGGGATCCTCCGCCTACGAAGCCGGTGGAGAAACCGCATAAGGCGTCCACGCCCATCCTTTTCACGTTGCCGCCAAAGACGGCACCGAAGGCTTTCGCTCCGAAAGGCGGTCGCCAGCGTGCCCGAGAAGGTCTCCTCGGCGCCGAAGTCGGCGATGGTCCCCGCCCCACAACCTCGACGACCTTCAGTGGACGAGCATCAGGAACACTTCATCGATGCCGAAACGGGCAGGCTTTCCCTCCACAAGCAGAAAATTGCCCCGGAACGCCCAATGGAGTCCTACAAGATCCCTCTCAAGAAAAAGGACTCTGCTTCCACTCCCGTCTTGGTGGAACAGCTTTCCCCACAGACTCATAACGTTTCGCCCACTTACTCTGATGTGGACGCTGGTGAGGGAGATGATGAGGATGAGTACAGTTATCCTGTCTATACACACCCTGAGGGTACCAACGAACCTTGGGCCGCTGGAACTGACCCAGGTGATCCTCAAGCAGGACAAGACCCTCAAATATTTTCTACAAAAACGTCCCCTACAGAAGACTCTGCAGCTTTCAATGCCCTCATTGAGCGGGCAGCTAACAATCACAACGTCCTGCTCCATGCTGACCCTGTGGATGTCGACTTCCTTTTTGATACCTTCTCAGTCTCAGAAAAAACTGTTAAGACTCTGCCTATGCTGAAAGGTGTTCTAAAACATGCTGGCGAGATCTTTAAAGAACCTACCAGGGCGGGGTGATAAACCCTAGGATTGAGAAGAAATACAAGTCAGCGCCTACTGATCCTACCTACATCAAAGGACAGTTGCCTCTGGACTCCCTTGTCGTCTCGAATGCACGGAAGAGGGCTAATTCTCAGACTACGGGTGATGCTCCTCCCCCAGACAAAGAATCCAAGGTCATTGAGGCATCGGGGAAGAGGGTAGCGGCACAGGCAGCCATCATCTGGCGCATTTCAAAAGCACAAGCGCTTCTGGCGAGGTATGACAGGGCACACTACGACACACTGGAGACCCTGTTGCAGCACCTGCCTGATGAATACAAGGAGGCGGCTGAGATGCTGATTCAGGAAGGGAAGCTGATCTCTAACGCTTCAATGAAGTGCGCTCTGAACGCGGCTGATACCGCTGCCAGGGCTATAAACACTAGTGTTATGCTACGGCGACATGCCTGGCTGAGAATCTCTGGATTTAAGCTGGAAATCCAAACCACCATCCTTAATCTAACACTCAACCCAGATCACCTGTTTGGCCCGGAGGTTGACACCACCCTAGAAAAAATTAAAAAGGACACGGAAACTGCGAAATCCATGGGTGCCTTACAGTCCCAGCAGTTTCGGGGTGGGTCTTTTCGTCGCTCAAGCACTAGAGGCGTTTCCAGATGCCAGCTCTCCCAGTCCACGCAGTACTACAAGGGCAACACTCAGTTCACTTACACCAACAAGAGTCGAGGTGGATATCGTGGTAACAGCGCCAAGGGCAGAGGTCGTGGAAACAACAGCTCCAGATCCTCTGCCACCAACAAACAGTGACGCCTTGTCACTGCCCCCCGACCACACAACACCGGTCGGGGGGAGACTCCAGCAGTTCCTGCCGGTCTGGAAGTCCATCACCACAGACAGGTGGGTCAGGAAACTTGTACAATACGGTTATTGTCTGGAGTTAACGTCCACTCCACCCAACATACCCCCATGACACCGTCCTATGTCGGCTGAGCATTTGCACTTATTGCAGCAGGAGGTCACCGTTATGCTGCAAAAAGGAGCGATCAAGCTTGTGCCTATGCGAGAAAGAGGCACAGGGGTCTACTCCCTGTACTTCTTAATACCAAAAAAGGACGGGTCCCTCAGGCCCATCCTGGACCTCAGGCCACTCAACCATTCCATCCTGTCGGAGCACTTCCATATGCTGACCCTGCAGAAAGTGCTCCCGTTGCTCAGTCAGGGGGATTTTCTCACAACTTTAGATCTAAAGGATGCGTACTTTCACATTCCACTGCACCCTTCACACAGGAAGTACCTCCGGTTCACCATACAAAACCAGCACTACCAGTTCAAGGTTTTGTCTTTCGGTGTCGCCACGGCACCCAGGGTGTTCACAAAGTGCCTGGCGACAGTGGCGGCGCACCTCAGGAGACGGAACATCCACGTCTACCCTTACCTGGACGACTGGCTCATCCAGGCAAAGTCAGCCCAGCAGTGTGCCGCCCACATGTCCCACACCATTCACCTCCTGCACGATCTGGGATTCTCACTGAATTACCCAAAATCCCACCTTCACCCGCCCACATACGGCAGTATCTGGGTGCGACGATAAACACTCTGGCGGCCACAGCACAGCCGAATTCAGTGAAAGTCAGCAGCATTCATTTGCTGATACAAAAATTCAGACCTCAACACTCGCTTCCAGCAAGAGTGTTCATGCAGTTGATAGGCATGATGGCCTCCTGCATCTCCATAGTCCCGCACGCGAGACTACATAGGCGCCCGCTTCAGGAGTGCTTAGCACGTCAGTGGACTCAGGCTCACGGGCAGTTGAAAGACCTAGTGTTGGTGAGCGGTCGGGCATACAACTCTCTGCATTGGTGGAATCCACGAAACCTTTGCAAGGGACGACCGTTCCAGGAGCCTGTGCCACAGATCATCCTGACAACGGACGCTTCTCTCCAGGGATGGGGAGCTCATGTACTCCATTACACGGTGCAGGGACTATGGGCGCAACAGCAACGGAAGATGCACATCAATGTTCTCGAACTGATGGCGATCTTCATGGCACTCAAAGCCTTCAAAGTACATCTGTGCAACAAGGTCGTGTTGATCCGGACGGACAGCATGACGGCCATGTACTACATTCAGAAGCAGGGAGGAACACACTCTCCGCAGCTGTCTCATCTGGCTCAGAGCATGTGGAAGTGGGCCATTCAGAGGAACATCTTCCTCATGGCGGAACACCTCCCGGGCAAGGACAATCAGATGGCGGACCTGCTCAGCAGGCACAGCCACCAAATGCACGAGTGGGAGATACGTCCATCTGTACTCCAACCGTACTTCCAAAGGTGGGGTCATCCAGAGATAGACCTGTTCGCCACAAGGGAGAACGCAATATGCCAAAGCTTCGCCGCCAGGTTCCCACACCCACAGTCTCAGGGCAATGCGATATGGATGAACTGGTCAGGCAAATTTGCGTACGCTTTTCCCCCACCACCTCTGATACCGCTGGTGGCACGCAAGCTCAGGCAGCACTCGATGACTCATCCTAGTTGCTCCAACGTGGGCTCGCCAACCATGGTACACCACGTTTCTAGAACTGTCCGTGGTACCGCATTAGAGGCTACGTCTCACACCCAGCCTTCTGACGCAGAGCCATGGCGACATTCAGCATCCAGATCCGCAACAGCTCAACCTGGCGATCTGGCTCCTGAGGTCTTAGAGTTTGGCTACCTGCACTTGCCTTCCGACTGTATGGACATCATCCGGGAGGCAAGAAAGCCCACCACTAGAGCATGCTATGCGGCAAAAGGGAAGCGGTTTGTCATTTATTGTGCAGACCACAACATTAACCCGCTAGATGCAGCTATTCAGAATATTATTTGTTACCTTTTCCATCTGAACAAATGTAATCTGGCCTATGCTTCCATTTGCATACATCTATCCGCAATGGCCGCTTATCTCCAGAACAGGCAGCACCTCTCACTTTTCAGAGTGCCTGCCATTAAGGCCTTTCTAGAAGGACTCAAACGAGTCATTCCTCCGGGGACTCCACCAGCTCCGGAGTGGAACCTCAATGTGGTCCTCACCCGGCTGATGGGTCCTCCCTTTGAACCACTGCATTCCTGCGAGATTCAATTCTTGACGTGGAAAGTGGCTTTCCTCATAGCGATTACATCGCTGCGGCGCGTTAGTGAACTACAAGCACTAACTATCCAAGAGCCATTTATTCAAATTCATTCTAACAGGGTGGTGCTTCGCACTAACCCTAAATTCCTTCCTAAGGTTGTGTCTCAATTCCATATTAACCAAACTATTGAATTGCCTGTTTTCTTCCAAAATCTTGAGTCATTGGCGGAGAGAATGCTCCACACCCTTGACGTCAAGAGGGTCCTGATGTATTACATCGATAGGACCAAGGATTTTAGGAAAACGAAACAACTCTTTGTTGCCTTTGCGCCACACCACAAAGGTAACCCCATTTCCAAGGCTGGTATAGCTAGGTGGATCGTTAAATGTATTCAGATCTGCTATCTAAAAGCCAAGCGTACTCTCACCATTCCACCACGGGCCCACTCCACCAGAAAGTTGGGGGCCTCCATGGCATTCCTTGGAAATATTCTTTTGGAAGACCTATGTAGAGCAGCCACATGGTCTACCACACACACACACATTTACAAAGCATTATTGTGTTGATGTGCACTCCAAACAGCAGGCAGCTGTAGGGCAGGCTGTTCTAAAAACACTTTTCCAAACTGCTGCAGCTGGCACGGGCGGCCGCCGTTAATGGGGGGAATGCTATGTATTCTATGCACAGATATGAATTCAGCAGCCCACATGCCTCGAACCGAATATGCTACTTACCGGTATGCATCTGTTCTTGGCATGTAGGGCTGCTGACATTCATATCGCCCGCCCTCCTCCCCGGCGCCTGTAGCAGCTGCAGAATTCACATATACTTCTAGCATGGTCATCATTCACTGAGTTCCACTCCATCTTGGCCACAATGGCTAAAATCAATCTGAGGATGGAGTCGATACCCATGCGTATTGTAGTCTAGGGGAGGAGCCACCTATCTCGTGATACTTCGAAGACTCTTCCAGGACAACAATGTGCAATCATCCGGACCCAACACTAGGCGGCGATCTATGCACAGATATGAATGTCAGCAGCCCTACATGCCAAGAACAGATGCATACTGGTAAGTAGCATATTCGTTCTCTCTCAGGTTTCAATAATGCAATGTTGCCTCCTTAGTACGCCGGTAATCCACCTGTGTACTCCAGTATTGGAGCTGTCATAGATTCACTTGCCTGAATCATTCCCTGTCGTCGAGATGGGAGTCTCGGTACATAAAAAAGCAATGCTCGGTAGTATAGCAAACTGAAAAGAGGCCTAGGCCCATTTCCCTTTTGCAACCCATAACCCTTGTTATGTAAAAGAGACCAAACTTTTCCCTGAACCAATCGGAGCTCCTCACCCTCTAGAGCCCTCCTGAGAGAACCTTTTGCTCCTCAGATTTTCTACCGCACGTTGTGCTAGGGAGTCTCATTTGAGCTCTGCTCAAACTCTTCAGTTCTACTCAATTTAGATTGAATCTGAGGATTTTTCCTTATCCAAATTTAATTATTTGAAGTACTTCATACTATTTCTCCTTCTGCCATGGCTGACCAGGTGAAAAAATGATTATTTAGAGCTTGTGCCACCTTCTCTAAGAAAAGGCTCTATACAGACGACCCTCATAAAGACTACATCTACTGCCTTTATCCAGACCATCAGGCAGAGGATTGCAAGGTATGTCGTACCTTTTCCAATAAAACTTTGAGGGATCGTGAAGGAAGGCTTTTACTATGGCGTAAAAAGATTAAAGCTAGGAAGAAAGTCATATCTAGTGACAGTGAGGAGGAGTCGTCTTCTTCCAGGAGATCTCAGAAAAGGAGCCGATCTCCTCAGGCTCATACCTCAGGTGAGAAACCTGTGAAGGACCTTAAAAAGACCACCCCGTGTCTTCTGGGCGCAGTCCCTCAATCTCCTTTAGGCAAAGAAAAGGAGAAGGGTCATGCTTTGGGGGTAAAACATGCCAAGAAAACTTGTTCAGAGCCAACAAAATCTCCCCCCAAAGGTCAAGATTACGGTCAAAAAGCCATCCTCCACACCTTCTGTGGAAAAAGTAGAAAGATCTGCGTAGTCGAAGGGAGCGTTGACAAAGAAAACAAAGTCGTTGATGAAACCTGAGGTAAAAGCTACTCCAAAAGCGTGATCACCGTCGACAGTACCACCGTCAACAACCGTTTTGACGCAGAGACCTGCGACGACTAAGGCATCGACGATAACTACGGCTACCACCACGTTGCCGACAGGATCGTTTACGACGGCAGTGACCACAGAATCGTTGACAGCAACGACGACAGGGGTAACGTAGATGGTAGCGTAAACGACGATGATGTAGTCTGTTTCGACGGCAATCTCGTCGACGGGTTCGTCGACGTGGGAAAAAACACCAGAAAAGGTTTTTGGCCTGGAAGAGGACAATTACACCAGAAATTACATCTCCAAGTAAGGTGTCGCCTCTGGTACCATCTCACCTTCTGGAGGAAGAAGATTCGGAAGGAGACTAAGATGATGGTCCTTTTGGTTATGCTAGTAGCCAGTCGCAGTTGCAGGTGAAGTACCAAGAGGAGGGATCACAGGACGAATATGAAGAATTTCAATGTTGTCCCCAGCAACAATACCGCCAGGAGTATCAAGAGGAGATGACGAGTGTGCCATCTTCTTTGTTAAAACATCTGCAGTGCATGCTAGAGGATTAGAAGAGGAGATATCCTGTACCTCAGGCCTCTAAGGAAGTTCATTTGGCTACGCCACAACCCCGCTCTGTACCAAGTACATCTATAAGAAACAGGTTTGTATTAGATTCCTTACTTTAGAATATCCCCAGGCGTCCGACTGGATCCGGAAACTTTTGCGTAGCAGTACCCTTGCGCGTCGGTTCTGCGGCTCCAAGTCCTTCGTCTGCATCGTTGGCGCTGGGATGACGTCGCTGGAGTACTTAGACGCCGCCCTCGCGCGCTGAAGTCAGTTCCTATTTTTTCCGCGTCAGCAAGCGCCGATCCGGAAAAAGTGGTACCTGTAGTAAATTTTTGACTAAACTTTTTCGATCATTTTTTATCTTTCTTCAAAGTCGAACGACTCCCAACGGTGCTGGTAGGGATGCCCGGGTTCAAGCCCTGCGTCGACTGCAACAGACTGATGTTGGTTACCGACCCCCATCGCTGGTGTCTTCATTGCCTGGGGCCCAACCACGATGACAAGTCGTGCCCCGAATGCCGGGCCTTGACGTCGAAGGCTAGGCTTGAGTGGTCTCTCAAGCGCCTCGAGCTCCGGCAGTCGGCTCCGCGCCGTTTGAGGTCCCGGTCCGGAAGGAGGTCGAGGGACCTGTCGCGGGACCGGAGTCATCAGGGCTCGGAGGATCGTCACCACTCCTCGAGCTAAGTCCCTCTGGTAACAGGCACAAGAAGTCGAAGAAGGGACATTGCTCTTCCGTCTCCACCCCCCGACGCTCGCGCGACGTTGCCAGGGGTTTGGGCGACACCCTGGGCAGAACGCAACGCTGGAGGAGATAGACGCCTTCCTCACGGCCAGGAGGTCGCTCACTCATCCGTCTGGTTCCGCGGCACCTTTGGGCCAAGCAGCCACGACTGGGAGCCCAAGCGGGACGGGTGCTTCGGCCCTGGCGCCATCGGGTGCTTCGGCGACTTCGGTCCCGGCGCCGCAGGGCCCAGCTGGATCCGGTTCCGGATCGTCGCTGGTCGACCGAATGACCGCGCTGGCCCCTAGGGTGTCTCCTCCGGCACTGTCCATGGACGTCGTCGTCCCGGGTCCCTTAGCGCCCCCCCCTCACCCCCCCTTGACCCGGTTCAGTCGCCAGAGCGGCGTCACTCAACGCCGCTTCCGACGCCGATGGGAGATTTTTTCTTCTATGAGCCGGCTCCATCATTTGACCCTGAGTACCAGGAGATGGGTGGTGAGGCGGATTGGGAAGGGTCTGAGGACCCTCTGGCATGTGAGTACCAGTCTTATCAGGACTGGGCAGGTGAGCTAGGGGATGCCAGTGGTTTGGACACTTCACCAGACACTTTTTTTCTCTCCTCCTACCGTGGCTACGGAGGAGAGGGCTGCCTAAAGTGTGGTGTTGACGCGGGCAGCCAAAGCCTTATCCCTTGAACTCTCAGTCGCGGCTGTGAGGACTAACCTCCTCACTGAGGTCCTTAAACCGCAAGCTCTTCGGAGCCTCTGTTGCCGTTTTAATGAGGCCTTGTCTGACGTTCTTCTGGGCACCTGGTCCAGGCCCGCTACAGGTCCCCCTGTAGATAGGAACGTGGCCAAACGCCACCACCTGGCTCCGGGCGAACCTTGCTTCCTGTCCACCCACCCCACTCCCGAGAGCCTGGTCATACATGCCTCTAACTCCCAGACCGCATTCCAGACGGCTCCCCCTGACCAGGAATCCAAGAGGTACGAACAGTATGGCAAAAAGATGTTCTCCTCCCTGAGTTTGGGGTTGCGGTCTATTAACACTGCGTGCCTCCTGGGCCGTTATACCCACTCTCTGTGGGACACTGTCCCGGACGTGCTGACACAATGTCCCGAGGAGGCCCGGAATAAACTCGCCAAGGCCCTTGTGGAGGGTCGACATGCGCACAGTAGTCCATCCGATGTGGACTGGATACAACAGACTCGCTGGGTAGAGCGATGGCAACAACGGTGGCTATTAGTCGCCACGCCTGGCTGATGTCTGCCAACTTTTCGGCTGATGTCAAAACACTGTCATGGACATGCCGCTGAGCGCTTTAAGGACTCCAGGGCTACGACCAAGTCCTTGGGCCTGTCGTCCCCGCGCCAGTAATTTGCTGCCTTTCGCCACTTTCGTGGCCAAGGAAGGGGCGCCCCACACGTCCTGCCAGCCACGAGCCACAGACTAACATCCAGCGCGGTGGAGGACATGGTAACCGCCGTGTCGGTGCTCTGGGACAACGGTGACGCCAGTCCACATCTACCCCTGCAGCATCTGCCTCAAATCCCTCCTAGTCTGAGCTTTCAGGACCGCGTGACGCCAGTGGGGGGCAGGGTCTCCATCACCTGCACTGGCGCAACATCACATCAGACAGGTGGGTGCTGCAGATCGTCCAAAGGGGCTACTCTCTCCACTTCGAGACGACCCATCCAGCCATGCCACCGCAGTACCACCGGGTGTCGGGGGATCACTTGAATCTTCTGCAAGAGGAAGTTGCGGCCCTCTTGGCCAAGTGGCCCATTGAGCGCGTTCCTGGGCCAGAAGTAGAGTGTTTTGTTATTCCCACTACTTTCTGGTTCCCAAGACGGGCAAAGTGGGCCTACGCCCTATCTTGGACCTGCGGAACGTCAACGGCTTCCTCCGAAAGGAGAGGTTCAAGATGCTGACACTGGCTCAGGTCTTAGCTGCCCTGGACCTGAGAGACTGGATGGTAGCGTTGGACTTGCAAGATGCTTATTTCCACATCCCCGTCCTGCCGGCCCACCGGCGCTACCTGCGGTTCACAGTAGGCCACGAGCACTTGCAGTTTACCGTGCTCCCCTTCGGCCTTACCAGTGCCCCACGGGTGTTCACAAAAGTGATGGCGGTGGTCGCAGCTCATCTGCACAGGTTAGGGGTTTCAGTCTTCCCCCTACCTCGACGACTGATTGTTGAACACAGGCTCGCCCCAGACAGTTGTCTGCCACCTCCAGACTATGGCCGACCTCCTGTACCTGCTGGGGTTCTCCATCAATGTGCCGAAGTCGCACCTGTGTCCCTCTCAAAAGCTCCTCTTCATCGGAGCGGTTCTAGACTCGGTGCAGTTTCGGGTTTATCCTCCCGAACAGCGGGTTCGTGATATTCAGCTCTGATTCCAATCTTTCGGCCTTTATCCCGAGTCTCAGTCAGGTTGACGCTGCGGCTTCTGGGTGCTGATGGCCTCCTGCATCCTTCTGGTGCATCACGCCAGGTGGCGGATGCGGGCTCTGCAGTGGGACCTGAAGTTTCAGTGGGCCCAGCATCAGGGCAACTTGTCCGACCATGTCTTGATCTCGGAGGGCACTGCAAGACAGTTGCAGTGGTGGCTCATGGACCGCGATTGGGTCAGCGGCAGATCCCTACCCTAACCGGAGCACGTAGTTATGATGGACGCGTCCCTCTAGTGCTGAGGAGGCCACATGGGAGTGGCGGAGATCAGAGGCCTCTGGTGTCCGGCGGAGTCCCGGCTCCATATCAACCTTCTCGAGCTGCGGGCGATCCGGCTTGCACTGAAGGCATTCCTCCCCTCTGTCTGGGTGAGTGTAGTGCAGGTGTTCACAGACAACACTACCGCGATGTGGTACTGCAACAAACAGGGCAGGGTGGAGTCGTGGACCCTATGCCTGGAGGCTCTGCGCCTCTGGCAGTGGCTGGAACATCAGGGCGTGACCCTTGGTGTTTAACACCTGGCAGGTTCCCTGAACGCCAGGGCGGATGAACTCTGCCGTCGGTGCATGATGGATCACGAATGTCGTCTGAACTCGGACGTGGCGCAAGGCCTCTTTCAGCAGTGGGGAGAGCCTTGGTTAGATCTATTCGCCACAGAAGAGAACACGCAGTGTCATCAGTTCTGCGCGCTGGAATTTCCAAGGCTGCACTCGCTCGGAGCCGCTTTTCGTGGCGAGTGGAGTTGCGGTCTGTTGTACGTCTTTCCGCCTATACCACTTCTGCCCAGAGTGCTGAAGAAGATCAGGCGCGACTGGGCCCATGTTATCCTTGTGGCTCCAGACTTCGCACGGAGGTTCTGGTATCCCGAGCTACTCAGCATGTCTGTCGATCCCCGGATTAGTCTGCCCTTTCAGGAGAACCTTCTGTCACAGCAGCAGGGGACGGTCCTCCACCCGAACCTGTCCAGTCTCCACTTACATGCGTGGAGATTGAGCGGCAGCAGTTGAAGCCATTTGACTTGTCTCCTGAAGTCTGTAATGTCATTCTGGCAGCCAGGCGTCCCTCCACAAAATCGGTATACGCCTGCAGGTGGAACAAATTTGTGGCATGGTGCACAGCAAAGGCTGTGGATCCCCTTTCTGTCCCTCTTTCAGAGGTTCTCCTCTTTCTTCTTTCTCTTGCCCAGCAGGGCTCTCCTCTGGACACTCTGAAGGGCTACCTCTCGGCCATTTCCGCCTTCTTAAGGCTACCTGATCAGCCCTCTTTGTTCAAGTAACCGGTTGTAAATAGGTTTTTGAAGGGCATCACTCATGTTTCCTCCAGTTCCTTTCGTGATGCCTCAGTGGGACTTGAACCTTGTTCTAACTTTTCTGATGTGCGCTCCCTTTGAGCCACTTCATAACTATCCTCTTCGCCTCCTTACTCTGAATACCGCTTTCCAGGTTGCCATCACCTCTGCCAGGAGAGTGAGTGAGCTCCAGGCCCTTTCATCTAAGCCTCCCTTCCTTTCAGTCCATCCGGAACAAAGTTGTGTTGCGGACGCGATCCTCTTTTCTGCCCAAGGTAGTCACAGCCTTCCACATCGGGCAGTCCATCACCTTGTCCACCTTCTTTCCGCCTCCGCATCCTTCGAAAGAGGAAAAGAGGCTCCACCGTCTGGACCCAAAACGTGCACACTCATTCTATTTGGATTGCACACGCCAGTTCCGGGTGGATGCCCTAATCTTTGTAGGTTACGTGGGCGCTAAGAAGGGACGGGCAGTGCACAAACTAACCATTTCTTGAAGGGTCGTCTTGTGCATCAAGGCTTGATACTCTTCGGCTCGAAAGGAGCCTTCTGTGGGGCTTCGTGCCCATTCCACACGGGCCACGGCGGCTACTACTGCCCTGGGCCGGGGAGTCATCTTGCAGGACATCTGTCAGGCGGCTACGTGGGCCTCGCTGCACACGTTTGCAAGACACTACTGCCTGGACAGCCAAGTCCAGAGAGATGGCTTTTTCGGCCGTTAAGTTCTCAAGGACTTTCTGGTGTGATCATTGGTTCGCAGACCCACCACCGGGGTTGGTATTGCTGGGGTATTTATTCTAAGTTGAGGAATCTTAAACTAACCTGTTTCTTTCAGATGCACAAGTTACTTACCTTCGGTAATGATACATCTGTAAGAAACAGTAGTTAGTATTAGATTCCTTACCCCCCCACCCATCCTCCCCGTTCTGCGAACCGATATCGAGGGATAAGGTCATCCCCTTTCAGGGCCCTAGTTTCATGGCACCAGTGTTGGTTTTTATCATGGCTCTGCGTTTCTGGCGCGGAAAAGCTGTGTATAAGAACTGACGTCAGCGCGCGAGGGCGGCTAAGTACTCCGGCGACGTCATCCCGGAGCCGACGACGGACGCGGAGCCGCAGACGACGCCTACCGATGCGCAAGGGTACTGCTACACAAAAGTTTCCGGATCCAATCTGACGCCTGGGGATATTCTAAGGTATGGAATCTAATACTAACTACTGTTTCTAACAGATATATCGTTACCGGACATAAGTAACTTGTGCACCAGTTTGTAGGCAGGAAATCTTTCCAGAGCATCTTCTTAGATCTACACCACCGAGATCTCAACAAGAACCAGGGACCACAGATGATGACCAGGAGGAAGGTGAGATCACAGACCCTATCAGAGAGTGGGACGATTATCTCATTCCGTCGCCTTCTTCTCCTTCACCGAAACCTGTTGATTCTCCACCGGAGGACATCAGAGGTTTTCATAACCTGATGGATAGAGCCACAACATGATTTGTTCTTACCATGGCAGAGGATAAAGCTGAATGTTTCTTGTATGACTTCAAGGAACCCTATCGTAGGACAGTTCGGTCCTTACCGATTGTCAGTCATCTTTGGGAGGAAGGCCTGAAAGTCATGGAAACACCAGCTACAGTGACCCAGTGCTCGCCAGACTGGACAAAAAAATATAAAGCGCCTTCAGATGCTACAGCTTGTCTTTTAGGTCATCCCAAGCCGGACTCAGTTATTACCCAAGCAGCTCAACAAAAGTCAAGAAATCTGTCTGCTCCTATTACGGCGCATCTGGATAGAGAGGATATGAGATTAGACAATGCGTGTAAGAGATTTTCCTCTGTCTTCCCTGTTACTAAGAGCTGCAAATGCCCTGGCCATTCTGGGGAGGTACGATAGGCAAATGTGGTGCGACCTTTCACCTTACATAGACCGCTTACCAAAGGCGGAGAGGCAAGAAGCCAGAAAAATTCAGCAAGAGGGGGGGAGAGGACTTCGGCCAAAGTCATAGAGTGCGCTATGGACATAGCGACCACAGCATTCAGATCAATAGGAGGAGCAGCGGTACTACGCAGATGAGGATGGTTAAGGGAAACCGCGTTTAGACCAGAGGTCCAAAATAAGATCTTGGACCTTCCTTTCAACGGTGAGGATTTGTTTGACAAGCATGTAGACTCTGCAGGGTATCAAAAAAGGTACGGATACAGCGAAGTCATTGGGAATTCTACAATACAGGAAAGTTCCTTTTCGAGGCTCTAAGGGTAGAAGCCAGTCCTCTTACAGAGGAAGATACCAACACGGACGATATTCCTCTTACTCTACCTCCTCTCAGCCCTACCGTCAGCAGTATACACAGCTCCAGTGAGGAGGCTACACAAAATCTACTCAGAGGTAAAGGAGGTCGTCAGGGGAAAGACCACACCCGACGACAATGACAACCTTCAAATTCCGGCTACACCGACTCACATGTTCCCCCTGGGTGGAAAGATTGCTCATTATTTTCGAAATTGGCGACAGATCACTACGGACCAATGGGTCCTCAACATTATTCAATTCGGCCACACTCTAGAACTTCTCCAGATGCCCCCTCGTTTACCGCCGGTGCATCAGGAGGTCAAACATTTACATTAAATGCGAAAGGAGATTCAGACAATGCTCCGGAAGGGAGCAATAGAACCAGCGCTAAACTCCCAGAGGGGAAGTGGGTTTTACTCCCGATTTTATTTTTTTCCTAGTCAAGAAAAACATTCTTCAATGGCGACCTCTGATCCCTAAACGCCTATCTCAAGAAGCAATCTTTCAGAATGGTTTCTCATCAAGACATCCTTCTACTATTAGACCCAGGAGACCATATGACCACATTAGACATATAGGATGCGTACTTTCACATCCCCATCCATCCTTCACACAGGCAGTACCTTCGGTTCATGGTAGCCGGAAAACATTACCAATTCAAGATACTGCCTTTCGGCCTGAAATCAACCCCAATAATTTTTACGAAATGCCTGGCTCCAGTGGCTGCTGTTCTAAGGAAACAAACACCAAGTATTCCCTTACCTTGACTTCTGGTTAGTTAAGGCACCATCAGCAGCATTAGCCCGATCATCAACAGTGGCTTGCGTGGAGTTGTTTGCCAGGTTAGGTCTGACTTTAAACAAGGAAAAATCATCCTTTCAACCAACAAAGAACATCACTTTTTTGGGGGCAATACTGGATACAGAGAGGAACAAGGCGTTCCCCTCCAAAGAAAGACAGCTGAAAATTATACCTCTCTTCCAAGACTTAACAAAAAGAAGCGGTCTTTCAGTACGCAAGTTCAAGTCATTGCTGGGAACAATGTCATCTTGCATCCCCCTCGTACCTTCATGCAGGTTAAGAATGCGTCCGTTGCAAGAGCAACTAGGTCTACAATGGCTTCAAGCGGAGGGATCCTTCGAGGATTTAGTCCAAGTAACGGCGGTCATGGATCAAGCGGCGACATGGTGGACCTGAAAACGGAATGTCTCGCAGGGTCTTAAATTCCTTACAGTACCAGCCCCATTGATAGTGACTACAGATGCGTCCCTAGAAGGATGGGGAGCTTTCCTTCAAATCAGTGGCCACTGGAAGTTTCACGAGCGATAACTGAACATCAACTTACTAGAACTCAGAGCAGTCTGCTTGGCATTGCTAGCTTTCCTACCAAGGATAAGAGGGTCATCTGTGTAGATAACGGGCAACACAACTGCAATGCACTACTTAAACAAGCAGGGAGGAACAAGATCACTCTACCTGTCTCAGGAAGCCCAGAGGATATGGGAATGGGCACTGACACGGGATATCCACTACAGGAGAACATCTCCCAGGGGACCAAAATGTCAAGGCAGACACTCTCAGCAGGATTAAAGTCCGCCTGCCACAAGTGTGAGTTAGACCAAGGGGTCCTGGACAGCATTTTTTTAAAGGTGGGGAGAACCGACAGTAGACCTCTTTGCAACAGCGGAGAACCAGAAATGCAGGTTTTTCGCAAGCTGGCTTCCCCAACGGGGATCTTGGGGGAATACGTTTTTGCCTACGCTTTTCAGCCAATTCCCCTGCTGCCGTGAGTGCTTGTGAAGAACAAGAAGGAACCGTGCAGACTGGTCCTAATAGCCCCATGGTGGCCCAGACAACACTGGTTCACGGAGCTTCTGCTACTATCGGAGGTCAATCTGATTCGCCTCCAGCCAATACCATCGTTTCTGACGATGCCCCAGGGACAAGTGCTCCATCCGGACCCGAAATTCTTGCGCTTAGCGACCTATCTAGTGAGCAATCAAGTTTCAACATCTGAACATCTCAGAGGAATGTAAAAACATATTCTGAACACGGTACATTACTCTTTGGTGGCAGATCTGAAGGCCCCTACCTGGCAATCCCACAAATTAGAGCTACAAGTGGAATTAATGCATATGCTGGCACAAAGTGTCGTGACAATCAATAAAAAGGTGGACTTGATTAATTCCAAAATTGACCAGTGGACTACCATGGAAAATGGCCAGGGGGCTACAGCAAGCTCAGCAAAAACGTTCAGTGAAGCAATAGTTGAAAAACTAACCACACTCCTGATTTGCTAACAACTTTACTAAAAACTTTAATGAATCAATGCAGGGAAGTATGGACAAACAATATACAAAATAGGAAAAACTCTGAAAATGAGGAACCGCCCCCTGCAGTAATAATTGCCTCAATGAAACCAGAAGCAACAATTGGCACAGCTGCTCCAAACAGCGTCATGCTCCTGGGCAAAAGTGCAAAAAACACAGTTGATGGACAGAATGTAGAACAATGTCATACATTCACCCCAGTACAAGGATCTGGGCCTAAATCCATCGTGTTTTTGCACTCCACACCACCCTGGGTTAGACACTGTCTATATGCAAATCAGCTCTAACCCTGTGCCTCATGTGAACAGTCCAGTCCGAACTACCAAGCCATGTCTTTCCCAGACCGGAATCAAGCATCCAAGGACTGGTTTCTGGCTATCAGCCTTCTTCAGCCTGGATAGCTTGACTCCAGTGGTGTGGAGAGCCTGGGACTCACGTCTGAGTATACCCAGCACACTCGGGGTGAAAATTGCAAAAAACACAGTTGATGGACAGAATGTAGAACAATGTCATACATTCAGCCCAGTACAAGGATCTGGGCCTAAATCCATCGTTTTTTTGCACTCCACACCATCCTGGGTTAGACACTGGCTATATGCAAATCAGCTCTGACTCTGTGCCTCATGGGAACAGTCCAGGGAAGACATGGCTTGGCAGTTCGGGCTGGACTGTTCCCATGGGGCACAGGGTCAGAGCTGATTTGCATATAGCCATGTCTGAACTGGGGTGGCAGAGTGGGCTAAAGAACGGTGATGGATTAAACCCAGATCTTTTGACTGGGTGTGAACGTTTGATTGATTCGGCTGTTCCGTCCATCACCACCCCCTTTTGTACCGCTTTTGGCCGCCATAAGTGTGGCAGGGTATGCTCAGACGTGAGTCCCTTGCTCACTTTGCCACTGGATTCAAGCAAGCCGGGCTGAAGACGGCTGGAATGCCAGAAACTGGTCCTCGGAAGCTTGTTTCCGGTCCAGGGAAGACAGGGCTTGGCAGTTCGGGCTGGACTGTTCCCATGGGGCACAGGGTCAGACTGATTTGCATATGGCCATGTCTGAACTGGGGTGGCAGAGTGGGCTAAAGAACGGTGATGGATCAAACCCAGATCTCTTGACTGGGTGTGAGTGTTTGATTGATTCGGATGCTCCGTCCATCACCACCCCCTTTTGTACCGCCTGGGCAAAAGTGGCAGCCCCGCAACAAGCACAGATGATGGGCAACAAAGAAGGGCAATAGGCCAAAAATCAATATTAGGGCAGCTTTCCAGACTGTAAAAGAAAAAACTACAGTAATCACTGAAAACAAATCAAAGGAATAGCGGGATGATATTCACACAAAGTGTGATAGGACAAATCCAAACCAAGTCTGTAACCTGCCTGATACGAGCACAGACCGCACCGACAAGGGCCCATCGATCTTTCCCACCTTCCAAACGAGAAATAGCACTATGGATGAGGCGGCCCAGGCGAAAAACTGCCAGGAAGCCTCCATCCTATATAATCAGAATATGAAAAATACAGAAGGCCCACACAAGGCGAATTCTATGTATGTCAATACCTGTACTGCTCCTAATTCTCAGGCACAATCCTATTCCGGGCTGGGGAACACCAACTATACAAATGCGTCTAAAGGAATTGAAAGTTGGCAGCAAAGGCACCATCTGAGACTAGCAGAAGCATGGTAACACGAACCGCTGCACTGAGGTCTTTGGAAATGCACCCGTACGTTAGAGACGTCGCCACCGGCATTAGAGCAAAATTCTTGCACACCACAGGTACACCCACTACTAATGGAAATAATGCAAAAGGCCAAAGGACAGTAACTTCAAGAACATTGACCGCATGGAAGATGACACCGGTTGATCAAAGGGCTCAAACGCTCAAGCAACCACTCCGCACTAAACCAGATGGAAAAACACAAGCTGCGCCTTGCTGGAACAATAGCCAGATGGGGATAGCTGATAAAACAAACTCGCAGGACGGGTAGAGATACGAGATTGAGGAAAAAGATATGGGAAAGGAATCCTTGGCTAACTCCCAGTTTACGGTAATCTTCACCCACAAATTCGAGACTAAAGGCCCGGGTGACATCCTAAACCGCTCCAATATTCTAGATCTCCTGTCGAGCATACCATCACTGGCCTATTTACCATCAGCTCAACTAGCATCTGTGCACTTCAAAAACTTCACCTGAATAAGTCAACCCTAACAAATGGGCTAGCAGGTTAGACACTCAAAACAACATGGCAGAAAAAGACCTGCTCAAGATTGGGGCTCCGTGTAGAAAACTGCTGAATGGAAAAATACCCCCAAATACGATCACAGAGGTTGCATAAACAAGTAGTTCAAAACCACAGAAAAGTATACTAAGGGGTACAAACCTGACCCCGAAAACAAACTTGCGATATTAAAATCCAGCTTCACAAGGGCGTTGGAACTAGACATTGCACGGAGGTAAGAGCATCTCATGAATAAAGAATATCGGAGCACTGGGCCTGGATCTCAACAGCACTGTATACCAATTGGAGGGAAAATTCCTAGCACAAGAAAACATTTGATCTTGCCCAGATCCCAACAATATTGGATGCCAGGGAAAGCCCAAACAAATAACTTTGAAGGTATAAAGGAGCTGAGAACAGGAACCAAGATCAGAATAATAAGTTGGAACATGGCTGGGCCCAAATGGACCACAGCTAATAAAGAAACCATGAAATTCCTTACAACAGGAGATAATTTATGCTTGCAGGAAACTTGGATAACACCAAGCTCTATTAAAGATTTCCATGGGACCCACACATTGGCCTACAAGAAACACATCTTTGGAAGACCAATTGGCAGGGTCTCAATTTTCATAACATTAAACCTGCACGTACAAGTACAGGAGCTGGAACAAGATCACCACCGACCAGCTCATCACATTACTGAGCCAGAACCCTCCCACCCGATCAACGGACACCAACCAAGCATCCAACATCCTCACACATTGGATCACCAACTGCACTGACGACCTCGCACCCCTGAAAAACCATCCCAGCAGGCCCAGAAGCAAGAAAGCCCCCTGGTTCAACGACGACCTCAAGAACTCAAAGAAGAACTGCCGCACCCTCGAGAGCCTGGTGAAAAAAACAGACTACAGACAACATGACGGCCCTCGAGCACGCCACCCGCAAACACCACCAGCTGATCACACCACCAAGAAGTCCGCATTCAAGGATCGACTAGACCACGCACACAACAGCAAGGAACTCTTCAACATCGTCAAAGAGCTCTTCAACCCCAGCGCCGGAAACAACATCACTCCCTCACAAGACCTCTGCGACTCACTCGCCTCGTTCTTCCACAGCAAGATCGCAGACATACACAACAGCTTCAGCGAACAGACCACGCACCCAACCACAGAACCAACGCCCCCCACCACCACCCTCGGCACCTGGACCCCGGTCAGCACCGAAGACCCCATCCGCACGATGAACACCATTCACTCCGGATCACCAACCGACCCATGCCCCCACCACGTCTTCAACAAGGCCGACTCCGTCATCGCACCCCAAATCTGGGACATCATCAACTGCTCCTTCAACACCGCCACCTTCCCGGAGAGCTGGAAGCATGCCGAACTCAGCGCCCTCCTGAAGAAACCATCAGCAGACCCCACCGACCTCAAGAACTACCGCCCCATCTCACTCCTCCCGTTTCCTGCCAAAGTCATCGAGAAGACCGTCAACAAACAGCTTGCCGCCTTCCTCGAGACGAACGGATCCCTCGACCACTCAGTCCGGCTTCCGAGCCAACCGCAGCACGGAGACCGCCCTCATCGAAGCCACTGACGACATCCGAGCCCTGCTCGACAACGGGGAAACAGCGGCCCTCATCCTCCTGGACCTCTCCGCAGCGTTCGATACTGTCTGCCACCGCACCCTAGTACAACGCCTCAGCAACATCGGAATCCAAGAGAAGGCACTGGGTGGATCATCTCGTTCCTCGCCGGAAGAACCCAGAGAGTCCGCCTCCCCCCGTTCAGAGCTGAGGCCACTGAAGTCATCTGCGGCGTACCACAAGGATCATCACTCAGCTCCACCCTCTTCAACGTCTACATGAGCCCCCTCGCAGCCATCGCACGCCAACACAACCTCAACATCATCTCCTACGCAGATGACACCCAGCTGATCCTCTCCCTCACAAACCACCCCGCCACCGCCAGAACCAACCTACACGAAGGGATGAAAGACGTAGCCGAGTGGATGAGGAACAGCCGCCTGAAACTGAACTCAGACAAGACGGAAGTCCTCATCCTTGGATCATCACCCTCTGCCTGGGACGATTCCTGGTGACCCCCTGCCCTGGGCAGCACACCCAAACCAACGGACCACGCACGCAACCTTGGCTTCATCCTGGACTCCTCCCTCTCGATGACCAGACAAGTCAACGCCATCTCATCATCATGTTTCAACATCCTACGCATGCTCTGAAAGATCTTCCGATGGATCCCCACCGAAACCAGGAAGATGGTCACCCAGGCACTCGTCACCAGCCGACTGGACTACGGAAACACCCTCTACACCGGAACCACAGCCAAACTGCAGAAAAGACTCCCAACGCATCCAGAACGCCTCCGCACGACTCATCCTGGACATCCCCCGACACAGCCACATCTCCGGACACCTGAGAGACCTGCACTGGCTCCCCGTCACGATGAGAATCACGTTCCGTCTTCTCACCCACGCACACAAGGCCCTCCATGACTCGGGCCCCAGGTACCTCAACAAACGCCTGACCTTCTACACTCTCACCCGCCAGCTACAATCGACCAGCCGCGCCCTCGCCGCCGTTCCACGCATTCGAAGAGCCACCATGGGAGGAAGATCCTTCTCCTACCTGGCAGCCAAGACTTGGAACTCCCTCCCCATCCACCTTCATCTCACCCAGGACCACCTCTCTTCAGGAAGCAACTCAAGACCTGGCTGTTCGAGGAGTAGCGGACCCCTCTCCTCCAAGCGCCTTGAGACCTTCCGGGTGAGTAGCGCGCTATACAAATTTCCTGATAGATTGATTACTCGCCTGACGTTCAGATCCTGAATGTAAAAGGAATAGGATTAGAGGGCACTCCGATCACAATAGCAGTAATCATTCTGTTAATTTAAACAAGAAGGTAAAAACCGCAAACATCAGGATGATCACTAGATTGATTAGAGAACATCTGTAGGAGCACCCAGGGCATGAATGTATTTTTGCCAGGGACTTTAATATGAGAGACTTGTGCTGCCCGTAATAAAGTCCAGGGGAGAGTGGGCGAAACCTCATGGAAGCCTGCATTAATACATTTAACCTGGGGTACGCGAACCAAATAGCGTAGACAAATGGGAAACTACAAGCCACATTCAAAAACCTCTCCAGAGAGAGAGAGAGAAAATATTAATAAATATTTGAGCAGCAAGAGAGAAAGTTAGTGCTTCCTTTGAGGTAAATTCCCTAGCAGAGCCTCTCCTTAGAGCTCAGTTTTGTTTGTATATGGGAGCTCCTCAGCTTGAATTAAAACACTCCAGACATAGCTACCCAGAATTATGACTGATTGGAGAAAGTTAATTCAGAGGCTAATAACCACCTCCCTCTCGATCACTCTAATGCGAACAAGTCCCAGACCTCCAGGATGCTAGACACCTGGAGATGTCTACAGAAGGTTGCATCCCATTCTGTTCATTCTAGTCCATAATATATAAGGCAGTAGTGGAATGCTTGAATTACGCGTACTGACTCTGGAACCCTACTGAAACTTGAAACCCTGCAGTCTCCTTCAGCAGATCTTAACATTAAATGAAGTGCTGCTGGAGCTGGTAATTTCTTCCTGGGAGAAACATTTAGTTCTTTGTATTTTACAGGCAGACTGTACAACCTCACACGCACACAAACGTTTTGTCGGTACACCCTTCCTCAGACAGCTTAGTGGTTCAGACCTAGTCAGTAAAGCTGGGCCCTCAACTCTTTTCCCACCTCTCATCCTTAAGGTTGGTCCAAATAGCTTGAATCCATGAGCTGAAAGGTTTTCTCTACCCATTTTCCTGCATATATTCTGAAGTGGAGGGCTGAATTCAGCTGACACAGCAGGATCCCTGGCTGCTGATGTCACACTCTACAGGCATGCCTATAGGCCTTTTGGAAGATTTTCCCACTGCGCTAATAGATATATTTTTTGAAGGAGAGCGTAGACTGCTCTGTGTAGTGGTTTGCAAATAGCTGTGCCGCATAATGGTGACTGGGCCTGGATTCTCCAGCCAAAGAGTTCCACAAACAGTATTTTCATTTTCAGTGCTTTTCCACAGGGATGGCCCTCAAAGCAACAATAGCCTTCTAAGTTGGTCCAGACCTACCAGTCCTTGTAGACCTCTGATCTGTTGTCGCTCCGCCTCCAGTTTTTGATAAGGTACAAGGTCTAATTTCATGACCATTTGGGAGACCATCGCAATGGATCGCTGAGTGCACCAGCTTATGTGCAATGCGATGCTCTTCCATTTCTATGCAAACCAGGATTCCCCCCCCCCCCCCCCCCACCACCACCACCACCAACCTACCTCTACTCCTATCTTCTACATGGAAGTACTCTCTTGAGCGTTCAATCTTTTGAGGTGCAGGTTTTCGCCTTGTTACATAAGAGTTCCTCTCCGCACGCCTTATTTTGGGTGTGAAACAATGCAATGCATTAACTCAGCTTGTCAGACAGCCCCTCATGTAGGCAATGTCATCAAATCCTGAGCAGACGGAGCCTCGACTGGACATCTCTCTCATCTCCTGCCGGCACTCGAGAGCTATTGCTACGGGAAAATTCCGGGTCCATTCTGATGATAGGACATTAATAAGGTGTGGTATCTCAATGGATGCTATACTACTGATCAGAAATATTCTTACCAAAGGTATTTTATTTTTGTTCTCTTTAGCTATTACTTTGTAATTCTGTTTCTATTATCACCTGTGATCTTCTCGCATGTTTTCCTGCTGTCACCTCACTGATGGTTCTCATTCTTCCTCTCATACTTGTTCTCCTGGTGCCTTCGCTCTCTTCTTATCCTCCTTCATCTTGTGCTGCAGTCTCTTACCCCCTGCTGCGTTAGCAGCAGAATCAGCAGTGATGTGAAAGGAGTTTCCAGGCTTTGTGCCTCTTTCAGGGGGACCTTATGGAGTGAGTGGATGTATTTAAGGATGTTTTTAGCAATTTGTATAAGGTATCATCAGATGCTGAACTCTTTCAGGTGTGAATATTGGGGATGTTGGATGCTATGTTTACGACCCAAATGCGAACCACCCTGAAGTAAACCAACACTTGTGAATTCAGTGATCATCTGAGGCTGCAAAGGACCTTGGTGAGTATTATACAGATGTACAGTACCAAGATCTGTAGACCCAGGGAAATTGGTGCTATATAGATTTTCTCACTGCAGTCTTCAATCTGTGAGGACATTTGGCATTGTAATGTGTAATAAAATATATGCAATCCACTGTCACTGTAATGCCCCACTAATAGTCAGTCTTCTTATGTTATTAATGTATCTATCAACTATTGCTTTCAAACTATGCTAGCCAGCACAATTTCCCCCTCCCTTGTATGTTGTCGACAATTCTGATCCAGGTGTCACCAAGTGTCCCCGCCCAGTGCCAGATTTCTTTTGATGTAACTGGCCTCAAGGAAGGGCTTCCGCTAATACTTGAACTTTTTGCAACTTTTGTGCTTGTTGGCTGAACCACAACGTTTTTGTTCTTTGTATGGAGAATTACTATCTCAAGAGTTTCTCCCCTTTATGTACAGGTTTTAAGTATTAATTTTGATAGCATGACTCTCCTAGGTAGGTCTGCTATGATAGGACACTTTCTTCTTAGTTCCATGACCCTGCTCTGCACGTTTACCTTGGACTCATAGGCAGGGCACAGTACCTACAGCCTTCTGGAACTGTGCAAGTTCATGAGGTAAATCCTCCAAGTGCAAACATTTGTGTATCTTGTAAATCCAAAGTCTACACACTGCTACTACACTGAAATCCATATATTTGGAATAGTTTCCACTATAATACGTATATTACATATATCTGAAAGACCATTAGTTATGTATTCTTTACCTTAAAATTACCCTCGGGTGTCAGACTGGATCCGGAGAATTTTTCTTTAGCAGTACATCGGTGCGCTGGTAGGTGGCATTGGTCGACTCCGCATTTGTCGTTGGCGTCGTGATCACCTGAATGACGTTGCGTTATCTACTTAGACGCCTCCCCTGCACGCTGACGTCCGCTTTCTTTTTCCGCGTCAGCCAATGCAGATCCGGAGAGAGCGGTACCCTTAGTCTTTTTTGACTAATATTTTCGACTATTTGTCAACTTCTATGTTCAAGTTGTTTGACTCCTGGTGCAAGGGATGTCGCATCGACGGACCGGCTTCAAACTTGTTGCTCCTGTCACAAGTTGTCGGTCACAGACCCACATCCCGTGTGCCTCTGGGGTTTGGAGCGCGACCACGACCCGAAGTCGTGCTCAGACTGCCAGGCCATGAACCTGAAGTCTGTGGGAGCGGTCCCGAAAGCTTCTCAAGGCCGGCAGTCAGCTTGGTGCCGCTCATGGTCCCAGTCGAGAGGGAGATCGCCGGACCAGTCTCAGAGTCGCCACCATCACTCCTCTTCGAAGTTTCGGGTAAGTCGAAGCACATGGAGAAGGCGAAGAAGCACCATCGCTCTTCGCCTTCTCCCAGTCTGTCGGCCGACACAGGTTGCGGAAGGTAGTTATCAGGCTCGCCTGCAGAACCTGTTGGGTCGGCCCTGAGCTTCCCTCCCTTCTTGGGAGCCGGGGCGACCCATGGCCAACTTTGTAGCTTTTATGAAGCCCTGCAATCCATCTTTGGGCAGGGCCGACTCCACCGGCGGGCCTTCTGGGCCTGTGGACTCTGCTGGGGGTTCTATGCCTTCTCTACTGGCGGCTCCGCCGCTGCAGCGCCCCCGGGATTCAAGGGCTGGATCTGGATCAGCACCAGTCGACCTTAAAACACCTCCTATAGCGCAGAGTCCATTGGCAAGACCTCTGCCTCCTCTAACGCAGTTTGTGTACCCAGTCAGCATTGCCCCTGGCCTCGACATGGACACTGAGCCAGACGGCCGTCAACCGACGCCGGTACTGGTGCTGACCAGTACTTTTGTGTCTCTGTTCTATCCTGGCGTTCCTTATCGCCCTAAGTGGCAGCCAGAGGAGGGTGAGGACTGGGTGCGGTATAATGACCCCCTAGCAGGCTAGCTAGAAATGGAGAGCGGAACTGGGTGAGGCCATTGGTCTGGATACATCCCCAGACCTTTGCATTCTTTCCACCCCTACCGTGGCTACGGAGGAGGGAGCCTCCTATGCTGTAGTGCTGGAAAAGGCAGCTGAGACCTTGGGCTTTGAGCTACCTACAGTGGCAGTCAGGACTAACCTCCTCACTGAGGTACTTCAACCAGCAGCAGCCTCTTTGGAGCCTCTGCTGCCGTTCAATGAGGCCCTCTCAGACATCCTTCTGGGCACCTGGCCCAAGCCCAGCACAAGGGCTCCTGTAAATGGAATGATTGCCAGACGCCACCGCCCAGTCCCAGGCGACCCCACTTTCCTCTCCCAACACCAGAGAGCTTGGTAGTCCAAGCCTGAATGTTCAAAGGCGCGTTCGCTTTTGCTCTCCCAGATGGGGAATTCAAGAAGCTGGATCATTTTGGAAAGATGTTTTCTTCCGCCAGCTTAAGACTGCGATCGGTAAACACTGCATGTCTCTTTGGCCATAAAGCCCATTCTGTGGGGGACACGTTGTGCAAGTGCTGCCACAGTGCCCGGAGGAGGCCCAGTCCGTGCTGCCGCATGCAGTTTCTGAGGGTAGAAATGCAGCGTAGTTCGCCATACGATGTGGGCTGGACACCCCCGACTTGCTAGACAGGACAATTCCAACATAGATAGCCCTGCGACGCTGCGCCTGGCTGAGCTCTACTGGCTTTTTGGGTGATGTCCAATCGACTATTTTGGACATGCCCTTTGATGGCAGTCACTTGTTTAGTAACAAAGCGGAAAATATCCTTGGTCCTCGCTACCACCTCTCGCCCCAAGCAGAAGGTCTGCTTTGTCGAGGCTCTCGCTGTGGATGTTAAAGTCTCCCATAGCATAAAATTGCTAGAGGAGATCACTTGTGGGGCTATCAACTCCATTAGTAGGAGAGAAAAATTGTCTAGGAGTCCTGGGCGCGACAGACCAATGCCCCTTTCCAGTTGTGCTGGGGTGAGAGATCTAATCTGAATATATTGATCTCAATCTGTTCATTCAAGCGTTGTTCTAGTTTAGAGATTGTTGCCCTGTCATTATAGATGACGGTGATCCGTCCAACTTTGGACTGCCTGTCTAGTCTGAGGATACTTTACCCTTCTGGTAGGGCAATGGCAATTGCTGGGGTGCTGGCTGGTTTTAGTCAAGTCTCAGTGATAAAGCAGACATTGGGGGAGTTGGAATCAAATAGGTCCCATATCGCGATTGCGTGCTTTGGGAGGGATCTCACATGTCCCAGAAAGCCTTTCTGGTTTAGCCATGAGGAGGAGGCTTGTTGTAGGGGTTCCGGGACGGGTCTCCACTTTATTTTTTCCCCCTTAGGGCCTGGGTTGGACCTGGGGTTAGGGGGATATGGTTCAGGCTGTGCTAGAGCTAAGTATGTGCTCTGGTATCTGCAGTGTGGGCATGAAAAGAACCCTTCAAGGTATTGGAGGTGGCGTGTACTATTTTTGTGGCAATGGTGGGGGGGGGGGGTAGTGATTATCTCCAATAAGCAAAAGCTCTGTCTTGGAGTAGACCAGTTGGCTGTGTGTACTGTAGGAAGGTGGATATCTGACTATGGTTGCCCCCAACTTTTTGCCTGGTGTTTAGCTGGTTTTTCGACTTAGTTGACCCGGGGCCCTGCTATTCAGGACCCCAGGCCCACTGCTCTCTCTGTAAATGGATTCCATGTACTATAGGTACATATATAATTGGATACTGAGTCACCTTATCAGCCCCTGTACTGTGCACCTTCGGTACCCAGGGCATAGGTGCACCCAGGGCCTACCAGGGGCTGCAGCATGTATTATGCCACCCCTGGCTGGCCATCCAAATCTGACACAACTGGCTGACCAATCAGCTGGGGCAAGGTGGTGTAAACACCCTTTACTGTAGATATAGTATCTCTATATCTAACCCTAAAATGGACACATATACTCCTATAAGTCACTCCTATGGCAGGCCTTAACAACCCTGGAGGCAGAGTGCTTGGAATTATGTGAGATAGTGCTCTGGGATGAGCTGAGCCTGTCTACAGCTTTCGGAATCAAGTCCTTTAGCTGTTTCCATGATAACGCTATACCATATACTCTTAAGTGCATTATAACCTTGCGGTTATTGCTAACCTTGGCATAGCATTATCAAAACGTGTCGAGTAAGGGGTCAAACGAATTGGAATACTACCCCCTCGCCAATTCTGGCGACGGGGGTAGCATTCCACCCTTTTAGAAGGGCACGACATGTATGTAACTGTGAACCCCGTTTAAAGTTAACCTGAGCCTCCGCATCACAAAATGGATGCTGCCACCACAGACACAAGTCTGACCTCCTGCTGCTGGGAGTCCTTCCAGCGAGGAGGGCCTGGACAAAGGGTTTCCTGCCTTGGGAGGTGCTAGCACCACCCCAGACAGGATTTTGTGTATTGGGTAGGACAGGGCTGAAAGGAATGAGACATGCCTGGGGCACACAAGGTGTCCCTGTGCATACACCGGTCTAAACCAGTTCCTGGGGCTCTCCAACCCCAGCTCTGGCACAAGACCGGACAAAGGATAGGGGGTGTAACCACCCCCCTTCCTGGTCCCACCCATAGTAGGGACCTAGTCATAGTACAGCCCCCTTTAGCAGGATAAAGGTAGGAGCTGGTACAATTCCGAGTTAGATTAATCCTGAACTGAAACTCTAAAAGAAGAAACTCTGGACTTCGACTTTCTACCAAGAAGGCTGAAGAAATCTCCCTTGTGGGCAAGGAGTGTCCACCCTGCACAAGCAGGCACCATCAGCGTCCAGCTGCTTCCCTTTGTCGTCTTCCCTCGAGGATCCAGACTTCAGAGCCCCACGAGACCCGGATTCTTAGACCTCTCCGACCTCTACCTACATCTGCAGCACAGCTGAGATCCGTGGGTGCGATGAGACACGTGGGACCGGCCATCTTGGAAGAAGCAGCACTTCGCTCCAGCAGAACTTCTGAGGTAACCTCGACCAAGTGCTTTGGGGACTGAGAAGCCCCGACCCCGAGCAGCTCCTGCACCGAAGACTAGCCGTCCAGCATCCACGAGATCTGCGTGGGGCCCTTCTGCCTGTTTGCTGCTTGACGCGTTGTCTGGTCACTTGCCGGCTGGCTAGTGACCTCCTAGACGACGAACCGTGAAATCCAATCTGCTGGTCTGGTTGCTCCAGACTGGTCCCTGCTTCCCTGCAAAGGAGAAGCACCCCGGACCCTCCTGGTCCACTCCAGACGCCGTTTCCACTCACCGTGTGGGTTGCCTTTGCCAAGGCATGTTGACTCCGAATCCGGATCCGACACCGCCGACAGCGAGAGCCTGCGTGGGACAGCTCGTGGCTCCATCCTGGTCGTCGAAGACACCACCTGGTCCACGTGGCTGCAGAGACAAGCGTCCACTCTTCACCTGATCGCAACGACGACTCCTGGTTCCACTCCAGTCACTGGCTAGTGACTTTGAACATTGTCCCCTCTGCTTTCAGGTTCTTCTTTTCACTGATCCACCCTTGGATCACACCGGACATCTTCCTCCTGGTCGCCTGCAGCATCTTTTCTTCCAGGCTCCATTGACTTCAATGCCGGAACCCGACACGACTTCGCACCTATGCACCCGCAGCCTGTGGGTGAGGTCACAAGAGCATCTCGGTGCTCAAGGGTAGATTGACTCTCCTAGTGTCCAGTTCCACAGTCGACTTTAGTCCTAACTAGTCAGGATTGTCCGTACTCGCCTTTTACTTGAACTGTACTGTCCATAGACGACGTTACGCATCTCGTGTGCGAGTTCACACTCTGCACACGCGTTCCGTGGGCCTCCTATCACTTACCTAAGGTTAGGGTAGTGTAGTCCCAGCGATCCTACAGCCTCTGGACAGCTCCATTCCTTCTATCGACTTTCACATTCCACTTACTTAGTATATGGTTTGTTGTGCCCCTAGGGCAACCTTGTAACTGTGCAACTTAAACGTATTTTTTTTAAGAGTCTTGTCATGTACTTAGCCCTCTGATCTCATAAAGAGTTCAGAGGTGTTTGTTAGTTAATAAATATCTTGTTTATTTTCAGAACTACCTGTGTGGTGTCCTTTCATTTGGTATTCAAGGGGTTATATGTGGTAAAACAGCTGGCTTCTCATGCCAAAAGAGTTTAGCCTAAGACTGCTTTGTCCATGCTACCATTAGGATAGCTGGTCTATAAGGTTGACTTACAACCAATCACCATAAGGGTTGTTTGGACTGATACAAGGTGATCACTAGAACTAGTGAGCATCATATATTAGGCCAACTGCTCACATGTACCATGGTCTGGGCGTAATTTGGCAGGGTTCAAGGCAGCGGTGTAGCGCAGACAGGCTTGTCTTTGGCGTGCGCCAATGGCGCGTCCGCTGCACGCTCAGGTGACCATCTGTTTTTATTATTATTAAGGGTAGCTTATAAAGCGCTTGGTTATGCAGAAGCGTGTCCCCGCGCTACAACTGAAAACTCTGTGCGAGGCTGGAGACCAAAGATCAGTTATCTGGAGAACAGGTATGTTTTTAGGTTTTTGCGGAAGCTGGATTCGGATGGATCAAGACGGAGCTGGAGAGGGAGGGTATTCCAGCTTTTCGCTGCCAGATGGCGGAAGGAGCTCCCGCCCATACGGGCCCTTTTGACCCTAGGAACCTGAAGTAGGCCCCCATATGAGGAGCGCAGATCGCGTGCAGGTGTGTACCTTGTCACTAAGTTCTGGAGTGGGACAGGTGATTTCTTAGCCAGGATGCGGTGACATGTGCAGAGGGCTTTAAATTCCACTCTGCTTTTTACTGGCAACCAGTGAAGGGTTTTGAGAGCGGCTTTGGTGTCTGATCGTTTAGGGATTTTTAGGATGAGACGGGCTGCCGCGTTTTGTATTACCTGAAGGCGATTCATAGCCTTGCAGGTGGTACCCAGGTAAAGTAGGTTGCCGTAGTCTAGGCGTGATGTCACAAGGGCGTGTACCAGTGTTTTCCGTGCTGACATAGGAAGGAGGTCAAGGACCTTCCTCATGGTTTTTAGGACGCCAAAACAGATACCTGCAACTCTGTCTATTTGGGGTCCAAAAGATAGGTCAGCGTCTAGCCATACGCCAAGGTTTTTGACTCCCTGGCGGGGTATGGGGGCTTCACCCAGGCATGGAGGCCACCACGCCGATGACCAAACAGATGGGTCCCTCCCCACAACGAGCACCTCTGTCTTGTTGCCATTTAATTTAAGGCAGTTGGTGGACATCGAGGTTGCAAGTTCTTGCATGCAATCCCTGAAACTGTCCATCGCAAGACCGGGTGCACGCGATAAGGAGATAGCCAGCTGCGTGTCATCGGCGTATGACACGATGCTCAATCCGTGACTCACGGCAATTGAGGCCACTGGAGAGACATAGAGATTAAACAAAGTTGGGCTCAGGGACGAACCCTGGGGAACGCCCTGTCCCAAACCTATGTCTCTCGAGTAGTGGTCGCCCTGGCGAACCTGGTTGAAGTAAGGCGAAAGGCTAAAAGTACCTCCCTCCACTGAAACAGGATATCCTGCGGTGGACCGGGGAGAATGGCTCGGGAGAGTGCTTTATCATTATTAAGAGTAACACACAAGTTTTTAAGAAATGCCGCAAATTTATAATAAACTATTTAAAATAGGCAAAGTGTCTGCAGTTTTAGTCGTGTCCCCGGTAGTATTCACCGTGAGTTAGCTGAGGATATCCGGTTCGATTACAGGAAAACATTTGCAACACAGCCTCCTGTCCCAGTAAGTGTGTCGGTTACTACTGTTCCGCCTGCTAGTCACATGGCCCCACAATTACCTCAGCCAATGTTGGAAGTGCAGGATGTTCCACCGGTTGCGCCTTCCGTCCAGGATGATAACTTGGAAGACGACTGAGGCAACATCACGATTCCGGATCCAGATGCGGAGTGGGATGACTGTTAATCCAGATCCAGCTTCTCCATCTCTGGCACCTGTTGATTCTCCCACTGTAGATATAGGGGGTTTCCATAACTTAATGGAGAACCGCCAAACAGCTCGACCTGCCCATGACCAAAGTGGAATCTGAGTGCTTTCTTTGACTTTAACTCCATGCGCGCTAGCGGAATTCCGCTCCTGCTCTGAGTTTTTCTAAATCGCACTTTGCGTGACGAGCTGGGCTCGTCATCAGCGTGCGAGGAGGCTACGCCATGACGAGCCCAGCTCGTCATCAGCGTCGAAGGGGTTAAGGAACCTTATAAGAGATCGGTCCGTTCAATCCCAATTGTGGGCCATGTCTGGGATGAATGCTTAAAGGTGATGCAAAATCCAGCCACGGTTATTCCAGTTCTACCTTGCCTGGAGAAAAAATATAAGGCTCCAGTGGATAGCTCATCCTGTTTGACCAGCCAGCCTAAACTGGACTCTGTCATCTTGCAGGCCGCCCAGAGGGAATCTAGAAATCCATCAGCTCTCCTTACCACTCCTCCAGATAATGAGGGCAGGGGTTTGGATAATGTTGGCAAAAGATATTCATCTATGTCCAGCTTGCTGGTCCGAGCAGCGAATTCTTTAGCTATACTTTGATGATATGATCTATGCCCCTACCTCTATCAGTTGCTGGAAGAAGGAAAGAAAGAAGCAAAAAAGATTCTCCAGAAGGGCTAAATAACATCGGCGGGAATCATTGATTGTGCAATGGATATTGCAACAACTGCTTTTCGCTTGTTGGCTGGAGTGACTGTCCTTCGTCGACAGGGCTGGTTGCTGGTTACTTGGTTACCTCTGGAAGTCCAAAATAAAAACTTGGATCAGCCTTTTGATTGGGAAGCGCTTTTTGGTAAACCTATAGATGATGCGCTCCAAGATCTTAAGAAGGATACAGATACCGCAAAATCCTCAGGGACTCTGCAGTAACGCAAGTTCCCATTCTCAAGGAGCGAGGGGAAGAGGTACTCTACATACAGGGGCGGTTATCAATGACAGAGTTACTCCTCGTATGGTTCCCAGTCACAGCCTACAAGCCGAACTATAATCAGCGGCAGAATAAATCTTCTTTCTCTCGATCAGTGGAAGACCAGGTCTCCAGGGCAGAGACCACTCTAAGCACCAATAGCGGCTTGCTGGCTCTGACTACTGCCCCTTCTCCTCCTGTGTCATCAGTGGGAGGCAGAATTATTATTTCCTCCACAACTGGCAGCAAATAAAACCGGACCGTTTGGTATTGAACATCATTCATTACAGCCATACCCTGGAGTTTGTCCAACCACCATCATCCAAGCCCCCTCGCACCACTGTATCAAAACATCTCCATCTTCTATGGTTAGAGGTCCATCAAATGCTCCACAAAGGAGCTATAGAACTGGTCCCTATCTCTCAAAGGGGTTTTACTCCCTGTTCTTCCGGGTCAGGTAAAAGTTAGAAAGGTGGCGCCCTATCCTAGATCTGAGGGAGCTCAATGTAGGAAGGTGGATATCTGACTATGGTTGCCCCCAACTTTTTGCCTGGTGTTTTGCTGGTTTTTCGACTTAGTTGACCTGGGACCCTGCTATTCTGGATCCCAGGCCCACTGCTCTCTCTGTAAAATGGATTCCATGTACCTTAGGTGCATTTACCGATTGGTACTGGGCCACCTTATCAGTCACTGTACAGTGTACCTTAGGTACCCAGGGCCTAGGTGTACCCAGGGCCTACCAGGGGCTGAAGCATGTATTATGCCACCCCTGGCTGGCCATCCAAATCTGCCGCAACTGGCTGCACGACAGCTGGGGCAAGGTGGTGTAATCGCCCTTTGCTTTAGATATAGTATCTCTATATCTAACCCTAAAATGGACACAGATATTCCTATCAGTCACTCCTATGGCAGGCCTTAACAATCCTGAAGGCAGAGTGCTTGGAATTATGTGAGATGGTGCTCTGGCATGAGCTGAGCCCGTTTGCAGCTTGCGGAACCAAGTCCTAATAGCTGTTCCATGATAACACGTACCATGTACTCTTAAGTGCATTATAATCCTCGCGGTTATTTGCTAAATTTGGTATCGCTTTATCAAAACATGTCAAGTAAGGTGTCCTACGAATTGGAATACTAACCCCTCGCCAACTCTGGCGACTGGGTTAGCATTCCACCCTTCTAGATGGACACGACATGTAGGTAACTGTGTACCCCGGTTAAAGTTAACTCGAGCCTCAGCATCACAAAATGGATGCTGCCACCACAGACACAAGTCTGGCCTCCTGCTGCTGGGAGTCCTTCCAGCGAGGAGGGCTCTGACAAAGGGTTTCCTGTCAGGGGCGGTGCCAGCACCATCCCAGACAGGATTTTGTGTATCCCAGGTAGGCAGGGCTGAGAGGAAGTTGACTGCAAGTGGCACCCCGGTGCTCACTGTGCATATGCCGGCTCAAACCAGTTCCAGGGGCACCCCAGCCCCTGAGCTGGGGAGAGACCGGACAAAGGAGAGGGGTGTAACCACCCCCCTCCTGGTCCCACCCATGGGCAGGACCTAGTCGCGTGCCAGCCCCTTTTCTTAGGATAAAGGTAGGAGCGGGCCCCCTTCCCAAATTAGATAATCTTGAATCTTGAACTACTTTCCACAAAAGGAACTCTTGACATTCTCTGAAGACTCTCCCTTGTGGCTAAGGAGTAGCCACCCTGCACCAACAGGCACCACCTAAATGGTTGCGGTTTGCTTGCCGTCCATCCTCCGGATCAAGACTGACCAGCTCGACGAGACCCGGATTCCCTGCCATCTCTGACCTCTACCTGCCTCATCAGCCCAGCTGAGATTCGTAGGTGCGACAATGTAGGAGAGTAGGGTCTGCAATCCTATGATCACCCAGATTTTTTGCTTTTGTTTCACTGGTTTACGACTTTCTCTGGCTGTGGGCCTGCTAATCAGACCCACAGCCTAGCTGTTCTCTCACTAAATTACAACATGTACCTTAGGTGCATTTACCAATTGGTACTGGGCCACCTTATCAGACCCTGTAACTCAGGGCATGGGTGTACCCAGGGCCTACCAGGGGCTGAAGCATGTATTATGCCACCCCTGGATGGCCATCTAAATCTGACACAACTGGCTGCACGACAGCTGGGGCAAGGTGGTGTAATCACCCTTTGCTTTAGATATAGTATACCTATATCTAACCCTAAAAATGGACACATAGATTCCTATCAGTCACTCCTATGGCAGGCCTTGACAATCCTGAAGGCAGAGTGCTTGGAATCGTGTGGGATGGTGCTCTGGCATGAGCTGAGCCTGTTTGCAGCTTGCGGAACCAAGTCCTAATAGCTGTTCCATGATAACGCATACCATATACTCTTAAGTGCATTATAATCCTCGCGGTTAAATGCTATCTTTGGTATCGCTTTATCAAAACATGTCGAGTAAGGTGTCATACGAATTGGAATACTAACCCCTCGCCAATTCTGGCGACGGGGTTAGCATTCCACCCTTCTAGAGGGACACGACATGTATGTAACTGTGAACCCCGGTTAAAGTTAACTCAAGCCTCAGCTCCACAAAATGGATGCTGCCACCACAGACACGAGTCTGACCTCCTGCTGCTGGGAGTCCTTCCAGCGAGGAGAGCTTGGACAAAGGGTTTCCTGTCAGGGGCGGTGCTAGCACCATCCCAGACAGGGTTTTGTGTATCCTGGGTAGGCAGGGCTTTACAGGAAGGTGACTGCAGAGTGGCACCCCGGTGCTCACTACGCATCTGCCGGCTAGAACCAGTTCCAGGGGCACCCCAGCCCCTGACCTGGGGAAAGTCCGGCATGGGAGAGGGGTGTAACCACCCCCCTTCCTGGTCCCACCCCTAGGGCAGGACCTAGTCGCGTACCCACCCCTTTCTTTAGGATAAAGGCAGGAGCGGGACCCTTCCAAATTAGATTATCTTTGAATCAAGAAACTACTTTCTACGAAAGGAACTCTCGACTTCTTCTCAAGATTTCTTCCTTGTGGCTGAGTAGTCACCCTGAATCCGCAGGCAACACCCAAGAACTCTGCGGTTTGCTGCACGTCCTTCCTCAGGAATCCGACCGACCAGTACGACGAGACCCGGCTTCCCTGGCACCTCTGACCTCTACCTACCTCTACAGCTAAGCTGAGAACCGTAGGTGCGACGAGACCTCGAGGGACCGGCCATCATCAGAACTGCACGACTTCTATCCAGCACGACCGCCGAGGGATCCTCTGGTGAGTGCTTTGGGGTCCGAGAAGCCCCGACCCTGAGCAGCTCCAGCACCGAAGTCCAGCCTTCCAGCATCTCCACGATCTGCGTGGGGCCCTTCTGCTTTCTGCTGCTCACTGCGTTGTTTGGCTACTAGCCCGCTGGCTTGTGGCCTTCTGAACGACGCCCGACGACATCACTGCTGCTGGTCTGGTTGCTCCAGACTGGCTCTTGCTCCCTTCCAAAAGAGGAGCACCCCGGACCCTCCTGGTCCACTCCAGACGCCATTTTAGGTCCACCGCGGGGGCTTGAATTTGCCAAGACTTGTTGCCCCAATCCTGGGTCCAGCGACGTCGACAGCATCAACCATCGTGGGACAGCTCGCACCTCCATCCTGGTCGCCTACAACGCCTCCTGGTCCGTGAGACTGCAGAGCCCAGCGTCGCCCACTCACCTAGTCGAGGTGACTACCATCCAGGTGCCCTCCTGGTGCCACCTGACTACTGGCTAGTAGTCACGAACTTGGTCCCCTCTGCTTTCAGGTGTCATCCATCTTCGATCCAGGCTTGGATCACTTCGAACAATCTTCACTGGTCGCCTGCCAGCAACTTCTTTCTTCAGGCTCCTGGTTCGTCAACGAGGATTCCCGACGTCTTTTGAGACCTATGCAGCTGCAGCCCCTGGGCTAGGTAACTTCGGCATTTCGGTGCCCCAGCATAGCCTCACTATCCAAGGGTCAGGATCCACTGTCGTTTTCGATCTACCTAGTCGGGCTCACCCGAGAACACTAACTTTGCCTTTACTAGCTCCCATAGACTTTGTCCCGCATCCCGCGTGAGAGTGCACACTCTGCACCCGAGTCCCCTAGGCCTCCTACTAGTAATCTGAAGGTTCAGTAACGTAGTCCTAGCGATTCCAAAGCCTATTAGTACAGTACTTACCTGCTAGTAATTTCGCATTCCACTTTCAGAGTATATGGTTTTTCGTGCCATTGGGCATTTGTGTAAATTGTGCAACTTAAAGTATTTTCGTAAGAGTTTTGTTGTGTGCTTAGTACCCTGTCCTCATAAAGAGTACAGGGCTGTTGTGATCTAAATAAATACACTGTTTATTTTCATAACACTTGTGTGGTGTCCATTTGTGGTATTGGGTTCTCCAGGCCTACATACTCCGCAGAATACCCACTACACCGAAAGAACTGTTGGCACGGAAACTGAAAAATGCAAAAGACAAGTTTATTAAGACCCCATGGGGTGGTGGTACATTCCTACAGCACCCTTCGGCAATGCAAGAAGTATCACCCCGAACATCGGTGCGAGTCCTTCTTTTATACAGTTTTCAAACATAAGAAAGGTAGGCAGGACATGGTTACAGAGTTTTAGGTACATATATGGTCATTTTTGGAACCCAGCCAACTCATGGGAGGGGTTACAACTCCACTGGTCAGTTTGGCGGAACATTCCTAAGGGGTGACTGGTCAGTCGGAACTTCGCATGTACAGGCTTGACCGTTACTAAAAATAGCCTGTTGCTGGGCAAACTCGAGTGGTCAGTGGCACGGACAAAGGACTAAAGGGCACGCTGGGCACGAGGCGGCTCATTCTCTAAAACGGCCGCCGTAACATACACAATGGCGTTTTCGAGTAAGGCCAAGTTAAGCGAAATAACGTGTAGCAAAGCTAAGCGCTAACCCAGCCATCGTCAAATTACGACAGACGACCCTTTTAGCGTTTAGCTGAAGCTACCTCATAGTGAACATAGTCAGGATACTCATCTTCTATATCGATCGACATAATCTGAGCCACTTCTTTATGAAGCATCAATTCATTTTGGGTAAGAGCTCGTCTAGATGGAATACAAGCTGATAAACACATAGAACATAATGTAGGGCCACATTGTATACATAAACATAAGAAGAATAATATCCCAACTATGATACATAAGATTGTCAGCAGCTTCCAGCCCCACATACTAAGCATTGACCAGAACCACCCCGAAAAGGTCCATGTACCATTGTCCGGATGTATCTCTGCAGCAATTTTATGTAATTTAGATATGGCATCATATACAGATGGTGGATTGTCTGGAACGTAAACACTGCAGCTACTTCCAATAATTCTACATGCCCCCCCCTCGATCGGCTAGAACTACATCTAGAACCATCCGGTTCTGAAGCGTTACAATTCTAGATATTTGAAGCTCTTCAGTTCTATTCCCCAATGCAAAAGCAGTATCATTAGCTACAGCCTCAACAACACGGGTCAGTCGTCGTATTTTTAGACTGTTCAGAGCAGCTCCCACAAAGGAAAACAAACCCAAATTAAAATCTACATATTGTTGCAGTGCAGTATCAGTCTGATCAATATCTTCAAGGACTACAGCCCTTTTAACCCTGTTTAGCACAAAATCATGATATAGAACATAATCAATATGGTACATTGGTGGGGCGATGAATACAGGGGGCAATACAAAAGAGATATAACATGTACCTAACCATCCTAACGGGAGACGATGATAACCTTTATTGCCACAGATAAAATATGTATTTCGGGATGCCACAAACGATATGCCATTCGGACTGTCAAATGTAAGTGTGGTGTTACATTCACTTTTTCCAACCGGGATTGTACCTTTATTACGTATACAGAGATCAGCCTTAGTATCTATGACATTAATAACATGAGAGCTGGACATGTTGATGTTCCGTTGATTGCTGTAAATTCGGGGTGCAGACACGTTGTCAGGGCGGTACTCTTCCCATTCGAATCGAGTACCCTCAGCTTGTGGATAGCCGTCCTGATCATGATAACATATCTTGTTTAAACGGAAAAGCACCCCCCCCTTTTGTTGGCCATCGCAGAGTGAACAGAAGAGTATACCAGGCATTGCAAGAACCATTGTGAGAAAACGGGAGTGGGATAAGCGGTGTGCCTCCTTTCTTCTGATGCCCAGGCAACATCCCACATACCCAACAGTTAGAAGTGTTAGTCATATTGTGAGTATGATGCAAAATTTGAATGAAGCTATTGTTCAAGTAAGTTTGTCGATGCCGTTCTTCATGATAGGGTAAGGTGAAATGAAAATGTTCAGATGGGGCCGGGGTAGTTGGCAGCAAATGTTCTCGTACAGGTACCACAAGTTCTACTACCCAGGCTATCACAGCTATCACCACAATTGTCAATACAAACAATACAGCACCAAGAAGTCTTTTGTCTCGTGATGCAGAAGACGCCATAGTCCAAAAGAGTTCACAATTTCTCAAATATACAACTAAAAAAATAAAAATGTGAGTGCTGAGTTCCGAGGTAGCCGTTGTTTTCTTCTCCGGGTCAAGACGGGTGTCGCTACTCTTGGCAGAACTGATCCCCCCCCTTTGAGATTCCCGGCTTCCGTTTCACAAACCCCAAAGCGGTAACTCAACCAGTCTCGCACCAAAAAAAAATCTTCCTCCTATCGTGGCCGCAGATTATATCGTTGTTGTCCAGAAACAGTGTGGTCCGGGAAGGCTCCCTCAGATTCGGCCGACGTCACAGCTGGGCTCTTTTCCTCGTCCAAGATGTCTCTGTAATCAGACAGCACGGTGGGATTCCCCAGATCCGGAGAGACACGGCGGCAGTGAGTTGAATGCACCCACCGCTTCCTGTTGGTCACTCGCACAGCCGTTCGAGTTGCAAGCAGGACTTGCTCGGGGCCACGCCACCTCGGTTCCAAGCTGTTCGCTCTCTCAAACGACTTGACCATCACAAAATCGCCAGGACGAAGATTGTGAGCCTCTCCAATGGAATTGTCAGGGAGCGCTTCTCGAACCTGTTGGTGAATAGAAAGTAAATCATTTGTTTATTGTGCCAAATAATCGTTCATCATTATACAAGGCACATCATGTATCAATCGCGGCTTAGGAACTCCCCATATATTAATTGGTCTTCCAAACACCACTTCATAAGGTGTGAGACCAGTTCGAGAGTGGGGCACTGACCTAATAGAGAGTAACGCTAACGGCAAAGCATCTGGCCACTTCAAAGACGTAGATGCCACAATCTTAGGCAACTTTAGTTTCAAAGTGGCATTGTACCATTCGACAAGACCTGCTGACTGAGGGTGGAACACAGCGTGAAACTTTTGCTGAATCCCCAATCCCTTCAGCACATATTCCACAATTTTCCCAACAAAATGAGGACCATTATCGCTCCACAAAAATTTGCAAGCTCCATATCGAGGGAAGTACTCTTTGAGCAAAACCTTAGCCGTTGTCAAAGCCGTATTATCCTTCGTGGGGAAGGCCTCAACCCATTTGCAGAAAGCACATACCACCACTAAGACATACTTAAGGTTATTGCAACGCTCAAGCTGGATGTAATCCATTTGAAGTACCTCGAATGGTGCAGAAGGTGGAACGAACCCTCCTTTCGGAGTATGCGTCCCTTTTGCAGGATTGTGCTGCAAACATATCAAACAGGTCTGCACTACTCTCTTGGCAGTGCTGGCAATCTCAGGATGCTCCCAAACTCGTGTTAACAATCAGTAATCGCAAGAGCTCCAACATGTGCCAACCCATGTGTCATCTGGACCATCGCTTGCAAGTAAGCTGCAGGCAATTTCCATCGTTCCATATCCTTGCTCCTCCAACAACCCTCATCATCCAGCACCACCTCTGCTGCCCATGTTACAAGCTCTGCTTCAGTCGCTGATTTCTGGATATCTAATATTTCTACTCTAGCGTCATGCCATCGCTCGGCCTGCGACTTCACTACATACATGGGGGAGTCATTTCGTGACATAGCTGTTTGTCTTGCTATACTGTCTGCAAAGGCATTGACTTGTCCCACTTTGTCGGTGATCTTTTTATGTGCACTACATTTGATTATCGCCACTTTCTTCGGACAAAGCAACGCGTTTAGGAGATCACGCACTAATTCTCCGTGCATAATGTGTACTCCATGCGAAGTCAAAAACCCACGCTCTCTCCAGAGTAGGCCGAAGTCATGCGCTACTCCAAAGGCGTACCGGCTGTCTGTGTAGATGTTCACACATAAGCCAGCACTCAGTTCGCAGGCTCTTGTCAAAGCTATCAGCTCCGCTGCTTGGGCTGATTTCTGGGGTATTCGTGCTGTTTCTACCACCGTCTTAAGTGTCGTGATCGCATATGCTGCAGAAGTTGTGCCATCTGGCAGCCTCAAACACGATCCATCAACCCACAGTTCCCCATCCACATCTGGAAGTGGCATATCCTGTAAGTCGACACGACCCTTTGTTTGTTCCTCGGTCAGAAAAACACAATCATGGTGCTTTTCCTCCTGGCCCTCATCAACCGGATATGGCAATAAAGTGGCAGGGTTCAGGGTAGCGCATCTTTTCAGTGTGATATGTGGCGCCAAAAGTGTAAGCTCATATCCTGTTAAACGTGCGCTCGTGAGATACTGTGTTTTCGTTTGATTTAACAGGGCATCTACTGCATGGGGAACTAGCACCAACAGTTTGTGCGATAATACTATTCCCTCACTCTGCCGTATAGCTACTGCTGTTGCTGCAACCGCTCGGAAACACCCAGGTAACCCTCGCGCTACAGGATCAAGAATGGCTGAAAAGTATGCACATGGCCTCTGCTTATCCCTGTGTGTCTGCACTAACACTGATAACGCACACCCATCTTTCTCGTGTACGTACAACGTAAAAATCTTTGTGTAATCTGGTGTACCTAACACGGGTGCAGAGCAAAGGGCTTGTCTCAATTGGTCAAAAGCATTCTGACATTCATCTGTCCATTCAAGGGGCATGGGTGTAGTTTTGGACAAGAACGCTAACAAAGGTTTGATAATATGCGAAAACCCCATAATCCACTGCCTACAAAAGGACGTTAATCCTATGAAAGCGCGTACATCTCTCTGAGTGCGGGGGACTGGTGTATCTAAAATCGCTTGAATTCGATCAGATGTTAATGCACGCCCCTCCTTAGACAAAAGATGACCGAGGTAGGTCACCTTGGGTCTACAGTATTGTAGCTTTTTCTTAGAGACTTTATGATTATTCTGGGCCAAAAAGGAAAGCAAGGCAAGTGTACTTTCCTCTCATTGTGCATAAGTGTCTGCAGCCAACAGGAGATCATCAACATATTGTATAAGTCAAGCTGTCTTTTTAAAGCCTGGCTATAAATGCTAGGACTCTCTGTGTAACCTTGAGGAACACGACAAAATCTATACGATTTATTATTTAACGTGAAGCCAAATAGGTATCTGCTGTCAGGATGAATGGGAATGGAAAAGAACGCATTCTTAAGGTCAATAACAGAAAAGGTTGTTGCAGTCGGTGGAACCAAAGTAAGCAGTGTCGTGATATCAGACACCACCAGGTATTGGGGAATGACAATTTTGTTAATTTCTCTCAAATCAATAATAAATCGATAGACTTTGTCGTCAGTGTCTTTTTTAAGAATCGGAAGGATAGGGCTGTTACAGACATTGTAAGGAACTTCCTCCACTACTCCTGCAATGATCAAATCCTGAACGATGTGCGTCAGGGCAATTTCACCTTCCCTAGATATCTTGTACTGCGGTACACGTGGCAAAAGTACTCCCTCCTTGACAGTAATTCGAATAGGCGGGATAAGCATCTGACCCACATCCGTATCTGAGGTCGCCCATAACGTGTGTGGGAGAGAGGCTGATGCTTCAATTTCCTTCATAGTACAAAATCTGCCTGAATCTGGATAATTGTCATTCAAAATAACGCGCACTCCTTCAGGAGCGCAGCGTATCGTTGCTCGAAAATATTTGAGCAAATCAATGCCCATAATGTTATCTGGAGTGTGGGGCGACAACAAAAATGGACAAAAACTAAAAAAATTGTCAATACAAAATGCAAGAGGTTGTGATAATGGGCTTGGAGAGGGTGTGCCATCGAACCCTATACATGTTATCGTTTTGCCAGACAGGGGAGCCCTTGGAACCAAGTTTTTAGACAAAGCACTACGAGTAGCTCCTGTGTCAACTAAAAACTGATCAGTTGAACCCAAAATGCCCGCTGATACATATGGACCTCTTTGATCTCCTGGCACTTCGACCGATTCCACACCCCATCCTACGCAATCCTATGCATGCACATAATCCTGATGCTCCACATTCTCACCCCCGATATCTGATACTGATTCCGTCTATCAAAGGTGTTTCGTTCATCCTGACCACGACCCCTCGCTTCAAACCTACCACGATCACTTCCGCCACCTCTCGCTCCCGAATAACTATTCCTCGACCTTCCACCTCCTCGACCACGCTGACTACGTTGCTCACGAAGCACCGGACAATCGTCAGCCCAATGTCCAAATTCTTTACAATATGCGCATTGGTCCTCAGCAATGTCGGTACAACCGTACGACGCATTACCGCCTCCTCGCCTGCCTCTATCATTCCCTCTAGATTGCGCACCGCGAACCTGCGCCAACATCACCTTCGTCTTCAATTCCTTCGCTTTCTTATCAACACTTTCTTTAGCCTCTATTTCCTGCCGCTCGTAATACTGCGCCATAGTTAACAAAGACGCAGGGGTCGCTGTGGTCCAGGAACTTTCACTTGTTTTCAATATTTTTGCAATCTCCGGTAGGAGATTAGCCACATACTTATCTACAAACAGATGCCTACCCGGATCATCTGTTAACGATTGCCCACTGTAATCATGAAACGCTTCTTCAAACCGTGTGAAAAAGTCAGAAACTGATTCATCTATTTTCTGTTTGCACGATGCTAGCATGGTCCAATCAATCTTTTTAGGGGGAACAAGCGTTTTTAATTTATCCAAAATAGCTGTTGGAAGATCTAAAATCAGCCGACATGGTTTGCATGCAGGCTCCCTGTCTAAATCAGCCTGGCCTATATCCCTCCAAGTTGCCCCAAGCATTGCTTGATCATCAAACTTACGAATCGCTCTCCACATATCAGGGAGAAGAATTAATCCAAAGAAAAGGTCTATATCAACAAGAGTCATAACACAAGAGGAAATGCCCCCCTCCACCCCTTCATAAAAAGCTTCCGGATTTTTACGGGGGTCAGGTAAAGCATTTTTCAATGCCATAACATCCGCTCTGTTCCAAGGCGTATACACCCAATTATATATAAAATACCCTTTCGCATTTGCGGACGTTTTATCATCGTCTGTACCTTGCCCTTTAGGAGGAACATACAAAGGTGCAGCTTCACGCATAGGCATAACATGCACTTTAGAATTCTTATCTGCTCCAAAGATGGAACACTCTTTGGTAAATCCCGTCGGCCCTGGCAAGGACTCCTCCGCAGCCTTTTGTGCTTCCCGCAATCTGGACGCCTCATCCCGTAGCTGGACCAATCGTTGGAAAAAGGTATCCGCATCTGAAATATAAAACAAACCTTTACGCATTTGTTCATGATAGACTGATACTTCCTTAGGTTCTAAGTCCTCTGAATTCTTACGAAACCGCTCAACAACTTCATCAGCAAAAGTACCTAAGAAACACATCTGTTCTTGTTCCGACCACATTTTCCTTTCAGCATTAAGTTCTCACAAAGTAATTCTATTCAAATTCAATTTTCTAGCAAACCCTCGTAAATCCGAAGCTCTCTGCGCAGTTAACCTCGTACTCTTCTTATCCTGACCTTCATCACCGGGATCCTCGGACAGGGCCGTAGTCTGAACATACGGAGGCGGAGATCGATCTAATAACGAAAAATCATCAATTTCATTATTAAGGACAGGATAAAGCGGACGTCGAATAGGAAATTGACCGGTCGTTTGCAAATTACGTTCCCGTGCCTCCCTCTCTTTCTTCTCCTGCGCCTCCTTTTCCTCCAGCTGTAAAGTTTTATCTCGAGCAGCCCTGCGCTGCTCTTTGTCCGCCATGGCAATCTCACGCTTCATACGTTCACGCACTGCTTTCTCCCACATTCGCACACAATCAAACATATCCTGTCTAGACCTGCGCTGAAACAAACATTGCTCCACAAACTGAACCTTTCGTAAATCAAACGACCCATGTTGTGGCCATTGCAACTCTGGATCAGATCTAGTATATTTATGCCATAATTTACTGTACAGTATAGGGGGAAGGCCAAATTTAACATACATATCACGATTAGGTGTTCCCTCTGGGGGAGCCGGCTGAGATTCGTTTAACCTATATGTACCATTTCCAAGACAGCACATCCCTCGGAGTGTGCTTAAAACAGGCATGTTCAAAAAGTACCACGAAAACTTGATACCATAAAAATGGCACTTACAATACTTCACACAAATGTGCCGCTCAAAAGTACGAACAAAGTTAGAGAAACATCTCTACATGCCTGCCTATGTGAAGTGCACTACACATATGTATTCAAATTCACAAAGTCAAAATGTTAGCAAACTCAAATCATAGTCATATTCATAGAACTTCAGTAAGCGTCCGCAGACTACCTTACCGATCACAAATCTTACCCAAATCTCAAATATCCAGATTCCAACTGCCAAGGTCTTTAATCGAATCAGCCAAACGGGCACTGTACAGCAACACAGACGAACAGGATCTCAGTCGGAGACCGGCGCCACCTGGAAGGTCAGATCAGAAGGAAGGGAAGAAAACACCGTGGGTGCCAAGACTCGGGTCACTTAGTGGCAGCGTACGCGTCCATGGCGAGTTTCCAATCCTTCGTCACGACCTCTCCTTCGGGCATCTGAGTCGACGATGAGTCCCTTCGTGGTCGCCAATTTGTGGTATTGGGTTCTTCAGGCCTACATACTCCGCAGAATACCCACTACACCGAAAGAACTGTTGGCACGGAAACTGAAAAATGCAAAAGACAAGTTTATTAAGACCCCATGGGGTGGTGGTACATTCCTACAGCACCCTTCGGCAATGCAAGAAGTATCACCCCAAACATCGGTGCGAGTCCTTCTTTTATACAGTTTTCAAACATAAGAAAGGTAGGCGGTACATGGTTACAGAGTTACAAAACAGGAGAAAATGGTTTTTAGAAGTCAGAGAATGGGCGCACTGCCAGTATGGAAGCACTAGACAAGAATAATAGGAAATGGTGCAACTGGGTGAGTGGACAACCATGTAACCACTCAATGGAGAAGTCAGCGAACTGTCCTAATCCAAAAGTAAGTAAAAAGACATACCCTATGCACACACTTAGTGGGTATAATAGGTCACTGTGTGGCCATTTATAAAATAACAAATCAGAGCAGAGAAACAACAATGAAGTACAAAGTAATATACGATTGATGAAAATAAATGGACATATGATGACAACAGCATCGTGGTCTCCTTGTTTAATGTATCACAGCTTGAAAACAACCAGCCGACACATGTTTCATCGCATCACGCGAATCTTCAGGGCTGGAAATGATACAGAGAAATAGGCTTTTCTTGGGAGAATATACAAGTATACACGGTAAATAACATTGTCTACACCACTTAGGACCAGCTTTAGAGACAAGCATCAAGTCAAACGACTTCATGCATGGATCTACCCTCTTGAGAAGGTATGTGGAAGACATCGTTAGGTGTAGTGCATCCAAGAATAAGATATTTGAAACCAATAGTGCACTCATGTCATCATTCACTATATGATGATATTATGTATCCACCAAACGGTTGGTGGACGACTCATGCACATTAGAACCCCAACAGATTGTGTTCAGCCTATGTGCGGTGATCTGTGACTCTATGCGAGAACAGTTATTTAGTGAGGTGCTATATTTTGTTCGAAAGTGGTATAAAGAACATGCGTGCAAAAAAGTGCACCGTGAATGGATAATAACATTCCAACACATACCTCTAAATGGTTGTGCTTGGACCAGGAGGTCTGGTTATAAGGTAAATAAAAGAACATAAAAAGGCATAGAAAGGGGAAACAAAGAGGGGAGGGATAAAAGAGAAACAAAGGCAAAAAAGTCAAAACTAAGCAAGTGATTCTATACAGACTTCAAGTCTGACCTCACCTATTATATTTTAAAGATCGGAGCCCTAAGGGCTAATTATAGTGCACAGTTAGAAGCAAAATAAGAAACTGGAATAGGCTTACCGCTCTTCCGGTGATACTTCTGACCCGAATGGGCCCAAGACCATGATAAGTTCCAGTATTCAAATGGTATTACTTGACTGGACAAAAAATAAGAAAAGGGTTCAACCGTAAAAGAGTTGGTCTAATATAGTTAACTTAAATCAAAGATCTACTATTCCAAGAAATGTGCCCCACAAGGGGCCCATCTATTTATAATGGATAGATGAAACATTAACTTATGAAATCTAGCGTGGCATGGTATCAGCCCTCTACCTAATTCAGGAGCTAATACATAAAAATTACTTGTTCAATGCAAAACATACCAGTTATTTTTACCGGTTGTGAGTAGATTACTGTTTTGAAATTAATGTATGCCAGACAGATTTTAGCGGCATCTGGATAAGATTCATGTATACATTTGAATGGAGTATGTTACAATAGTAACCATTATGGATAAACGAGTTCTGTATTTTCAAATTTCTACCTCACTCCATTAACAACACACCAAAAAGCACCAAAACAAACTCCTATGGAGACTGTGCCCTAGCTCGACGAACAACAAGTGCGTTCCGTAATGCGCTCTTTAAGTCACCCGGGAAATAGTTTGGCAGTTAAGTGGTACCGATATATTCAGTATCTGAAATTAAATTAAAAAAGGATAGTATAGTGATAGCAGACTTCATCGTGGCATGTAGTATGCATTCCACAGTTTAAAGCGGATGATGTCCGCTGCTTACCCGAAATGTTCATTGAAGCTGATAGAGGTCGCTCTATGGCCTCGTGGGGGTTGGTGTCTGTAAGAGAAACCATGAGAGGAAAGTTACGCTCTGTTACGGATTAGGTTGAAAGGTCTAGCCCACTCTTGGATCAACTTATTACGCTAACCTGATGACGTCTCGTTATCTTCGTCTCTCCCGGGTCTCTGTGTTCCTGGTGCGGACATGTGACCCGGAAGTGGCTCCTGCTTTTAAGGCGTTCAGCCCCCTTGGTGACGTACTCGCTGTCTGAGAGGGAATTTAAAGAGGCAGTAGATAGAAGTGGATGCCGAGTTAGAGAAGTGCTCTTCTTATCTCTATTCGAGAAAAGTGAATCGATATACAGTAACGTGTGGCTAGAAAATAAAAATAATGTGCACCTGATCTAAATTAGCTAAACGTTATATCTGTGGACAGTGGCATATGAACTATAATGCGGAACAAAACTTTTTTTCTTATTCTCCATTGTGAAGACGTGCTCATATATCAAAGTGACATCGCTAGTAGGCAATGTATGATAGAAAATTGCGAAGTGATGCCGCAAATGCCGCGCATGCAGAATTATTCGACCAACAAATTTATAGGACAAGTGTTAACGATATCTTCCCAACCTCTCTTACAATTCTAAGAGTATTGTTCGTTAGTAATATGGTTAAACACATGGCAACATGAACCGTAAATAATCACTCATTCCATAATTTGAATGGTAATATGTATAACACGTATATACATCCAAGTCTCAATTTAAGGAGTAATATTTAAATGAACCTGATGTTCCGTAGATATCTCCATGAACAACATCATAATCACTCTACATAAGTCACTATATACAATTCATCATATAGTTACATCTTTGTTTACGTAAAATGATATCTGTCTGAAGTTACTGTAATTACCCAAAGATTCAGTCCCCTAAGAAAAATTGAAGTTCGGAATCGAAGTTTAAACCTAGGCCAACTGCGTACATTCTCATAATCCACATGGCCTCTGTATGTCTGTTTCAGTTCTCTATTTCCTCCTCTGACCCCCAAGTTGACTACATCTATGCCAAAGAAGGAAACAGATTTCTCATTCTCAGTGTTTTGGCACCCTGCCACATGTAAGGCTACAGGATACCTGGGATCTTGTTTTAAAATTGCTCTAATCTGCTCTGAAATTCTGTCCTTAAGTGCACGTATCGTGCTCCCTACGTACTGTTTGCCACATTTACATTCAATGATGTATATAACGTATTTGGTGAGACAGTTGATGTTAGTATTGATCAGAAAACATTCACCTTTAGGGTTATAGAATTGTTTTGTGTTGTGTTTAGCCCTTCTGCACATGGCACAAAAGCCACATTTGTAGAAACCCTTACTTCGTGTGGAAAGCCAGTCCGTTGCATTCAGGCCATGTGGTACTGTGGGACTTAATCTGTTCTTAAGAGAATTGCCTCTCCTAAAACAGATCTGAGGTCTATCTGTGACAAAAGGAAGTAGGGATTTCTCAGTTTTCAATATTTCCCAATGCGTACTCATGCTCTTCCTCAGAGTATGGTGAAAGGAATTATATTCTGTAATTAACCTGATTGTACTGTCTGCGGATTGAGTTTGCCTTTTGGGCTGCAGAATATCCAATCTTTTGATTTTCCTCATAAAGAGTACAGGGCTGTTGTGATCTAAATAAATACACTGGTTCGAGGCATGTGGGCTGCTGAATTCATATCTGTGCATAGATCGCCGCCTAGTGTTGGGTCCGGATGATTGCACATTGTTGTCCTGGAAGAGTCTTCGAAGTATCACGAGATAGGTGGCTCCTCCCCTGGACTACAGTGCGCATGGACATCGCCTCCATCCCCAGATTGTTTTTTCCGCCATTGGGTTCGGATGTGTTTCGGTTCCCTCTGTCGGAACCGATAGTTGTTTAACTTTCTACTCGAGACCAAAAGGTCTTTAGGCTGAGCGTCGGTATAGTTGCGTTCGGGTTTCTTGTCTGACTCTCAGCTCCGAACTCTTGCTGCCCTTCCGCGTGCGTTCGGCGCGGACGGGCCTACACTAAACTTCTGCTATGGAGCGAACACCGTTTAAGAAGTGCCCGGTGTGTAACTCCAAATATTCACACCTCGACGTGCACCCCGTGTGCAATACATGCTTGTCACCGGACCATAACGAAGACAGCTGCATGGCGTGTTCGAAATTCCGGTGCAAGAAGACTCTGAAGATTCGTCGGGCCAATAGGCTCCAGGCTAAGTTATCGGCTACTGCGGCGCCCCCACCAGACGACCTATTCCAAGAATCTGTTGAAGACGAAGACGACGTACAAGGTTCGGAATCTAGTCCCGCGTCCGCAGGGGAGACCTACGACGCGGGTGATGAGGACTTTGACGAAGTCGCCGACGAGGTAGGGGACGACGATCGGGCTTTTGCCACTGTAGGGGATAGCTCGGAGGAGGAGCATCCCCAACCAGACTCAGGGGTCAATCCCCTTCATACGGCCCAGGTCGAGGGATCGCCTTCGGGCCTTACCCAAGATCTACTTATGAGTCCTACGTCCCCGCCTCCGGGCCCGGTCACGGACATTTATGAGACGCCACTCCCGTTGAAGAAAACGAAAGTGAAGCCGTCTGGTCACGCACCCTCGGATGCGAAACCGAAAGTGAAAGTTACGCTGGTGCAGAAGGTTCTGGAGGCGTCAACTTCCAAAAAATTCAAGATGGCCGACTTGAAGAGCCACGCCAAGATGGCCGACCCGAAACCCTCGGGGTCGGCGCCGAAGACGAAGTCGACCGACGCGGCTGCGTCGGCGCCGAAAGGGGTCGTGGACCCGAAGACGGCTCCAAAGAAGCGTCAGGGCGACGACGCGCATAGGGCCATTGGGGACAAGGCGCGTGGGGCGTCGGCCCCGAAGAAGGTGCCTCCCGCCGATCCGGCTCTCGACGCAGAGAGATCGCTCGAGCCGGTCAAGCCCTCTCCGGCCTTAACGAAGAAGGTAGCGGAATCCCTGCAGCGGATACGAAAGGACAGTATGGTTCCCGCTCAGGACACGGTAGCGCCTAAGCTCACGCCGAAGCCTGCGAAGGAACAAACGCCTATCCGTTTTACCCTGCCACCCAAGTCGGCGCCGAAGGCCTTCGCGCCGAAACAGGGCGGACCCTCAAAGGAGGTATTGACACCGAAAGCTGCCTTGATGGTGTCGAAGCTTCGGCTCCAGCCGCTTGCTGAAGAGGAACGTCGTGAGGTAATCATCGACGCCAACACCGGAAAGCTGTCTCTCCTCAAGAGAAAAATCACTACGGAGCCGGTGTTGGAACATTTTCGGATCCCTCTCAAAAATAAGAGGGACTCTGCGGAATCTTCGGCTCTGGTAGAACCTATCTCTCCACAAGCCCTGGGACACTCGCCAACGCATTCCGCTGCAGGCGATGCGGACGAGGAAGACGCCGAGTACACCTATCCGGCGTACTCGGATCCGGAGGAGGAGCACGAACCTTGGTCGGCCGGAGGCGACCCAGAGGACCCGCAGTCGGGCCAGGACGCGCAACTTTTTGCGGCCAAAACGTCACCGACGGAGGATTCGGCGGCCTTCAACGCTCTGATCGAGAGAGCTGCGGCTAACCACGACGTCGAGCTGCACTCGGACCCCGTGGATGTGGACTTCTTATTTGACACTTTCTCAGTAGCTGAAAAGTCGGTCAAAACGCTGCCGATGCTTAAAGGTGTGCTTAAACACGCAACGGAGGTCTTCAAGGAGCCCACCCGGGCGCGTGTAGTCAACCCTCGCATTGACAGGAAATATAAGGCAGCGCCCTCGGATCCAACATATATCAAGGGACACTTGCCATTGGACTCGTTGGTTGTTTCCAACGCTCGGAAGAGGGCGAACTCGCAGACCACTGGTGACGCTCCTCCCCCAGACAAAGAGTCCAAGATCTTTGAGGCCTCAGGCAAACGGATTGCTGCACAGGCAGCTAATATTTAGAGAATATCCAACACACAAGCCCTACTTGCACGCTATGATAGGGCTCATTATAGCAGGCTACTTTCTTCACTCCTGAGGCGGAAAGCCGGGAGCATTTGTGTGTCACTGCTTGTTCTATGTTTTAAAAACTATTGCTGTACATTTTAACTTTGTTTTTGTATTTCGGCGGACTTATCCGCATTTTACCGCTCTAACAGTGTTATTGCACATTATCTGCACTGCGCCTCTATTTCTCTGAATCTGCCCGCCATCCCCGACTTTCCCTCTCTCTTACTGTCTCTCCCTCGCTGCAGCCGATTGAACGCTGTGACAGGGATAGGGACTGGGAGGGCAGCAGCCATCTTGGGAGTAGCCCAGGGTCGGCGCTGTAGTTCTTTTGTAACTCGCTCGCCTGACTGTATATAAACAACACTTACACTCAGCGCGAGGCACTAGCAGGCTACTTTCTTCACTCCTGAGGCGGAAAGCCGGGAGCATTTGTGTGTCAATGCTTGTTCTATGTTTTAAAAACTATTGCTGTACATTTTAACTTTGTTTTTGTATTTCGGCGGACTTATCCGCATTTTACCGCTCTAACAGTGTTATTGCACATTATCTGCACTGCGCCTCTATTTCTCTGAATCTGCCCGCCATCCCCGACTTTCCCTCTCTCTTACTGTCTCTCCCTCGCTGCAGCCGATTGAACGCTGTGACAGGGATAGGGACTGGGAGGGCAGCAGCCATCTTGGGAGTAGCCCAGGGTCGGCGCTGTAGTTCTTTTGTAACTCGCTCGCCTGACTGTATATAAGGTGCCCCCCCCCCCCCCCCCCCCCCCCCCCGGCCGAGCAGCGGGCGCGCCGCTGGCGCGCCGAAGGCGCGCCTAAGGCAAGCCCGTCTGCGCCCGTCCGCGCCGGGACGGGCCCAGGGCCCTGGCCATCCGCTGTCCGCATCGCCTACTCCTCTGAAAACTTGCTGAGTGTTCGCGGGTCTGCCTGCTGTCTACCCCTGGCAACCCAAGGGATGCTGAAGTCATCAGGTATTTCTCTCCCCTCAACCAGCACTCTTCCATCTGCGTCCCCCCAGTGTCACCAAATCTTATCTCCGAAGCCTACTCCTACCACTACTCGACACCTTAACATTGCCTACCTGAACACGAGGTCACTCCCCAAACATCACCTGGACATTTTCCTTTTTCTTACTGATCATAAACCGGACATCTTTTTCCTAACGGAAACGTGGCTCAACACCGGCTCATCCCCTGATGTTCTAGCTGCCTTACCCGACAATTATTACATCCTCCAGGCAGACCGTGCAACAGGGAAAGCAGGTGGGGGAGTCGCCGCGATTATTAATAAGGATCTTACCTTCTTTAAGATGGCACCGCTTGATTTTACCGAAGTTGAAAACCTGGTCGTTAAGCTAGAATCCAGCTCAGGACCTCTTGTATGCATATTGCTATACAGACCCCCCCAAAACATGCCGTCTTTTCCTTTTTCCTTATGTGATCAATTGTCCTCCTTGGTCACTGACTACTCCAATATACTGCTCATTGGCGACTTTAATTACTGGCTCAATTGTACGAAGGGAGGCCCTGCAGCCACGGAGCTCATGGAGCTTCTTGCTGGACTCAATTTTCTGCCTCATATCAATGACGCGACCCATGTTGGAGGGCACACTTTGGACCAAGTCTGGAGCACTCACGTTGACATCTCTCCCCCCACTGTTTCGCCGTGCATCTGGTCAGATCATTTTCTGATCCAGTTCAACATCTCCATTTCTGATCCCTCAACTAAGGCAGTCACTGAACAGGGACTAATCAGGAAATGGGGTACTTTAGACACCCCTGCTTTCTTGGAAAGTCTAATTGAGTCGCAACCAGCCCAAAACTTGAACCTCAATTCTGCCGAGTCAGATGTCTTTAACTGGCTCAAGGCTGCTAGCGACACCCACGCCCCATTGACTAAATGCAACACCATTCGGCATTCCAAATCCCATAAATGGTTCTCACCGGATCTGAGGGAAAAAAAGCTCTTTGTTCGGCAAAAAGAGCGTGCATGGAGGAGAACCTATAATTCCCCTGACAGGGCCAGCTACCTGACTGCCCGCGCAGACTATATGAAAGCTATCCTGTCTGCCAAATCGAAGTTCTTCTGCAATTTAATTGAGCAATCAAACAATAGCCCTAAGGAGATCTTTTCCATTGTTAAAAAACTCTCGAACCCCGGCAGAACTGAGAGTAAACCCGCTGCCAGTCAAGAATTCTGTAACACCTTGAATCAATATTTCCTGGATAAAATTGCCTTAATCAAATCCAGCATTCCTGCCATTGTCCCGGACTTGCCTGTCCTGGCCCATCCACCTAACCATCCAGTTTTGGACTGCTTTCCTCTTTTGGACACTACTACCCTTGCATCCCTTTTAAATAGGGTAAAATCAGGCTCCCCACATGATTGCTGCCCCCCTCACATACTAAAGACGGTTTTTACCGCTGCCCCCACTCCGGCTTTGAGTCTTCTCAACACCTCCCTGCTCCAAGGGATTGTACCGGAATCGTTTAAGGATGCAGTCCTACTGCCTCTCCTGAAAAAGCCAGGAGCTGATCCCAATACCCTTTCGAATTACAGACCCGTCTCCCTGCTTCCGTATTTGGCCAAGGTACTGGAAGCGCACGTCACCTCCCACCTCTCACTATTCATTGAACAGTCAGGTGTGTTACATCCGTCACAGGCCGGTTTTCGACCAGCCCATTCAACCGAGTCAGTTATCGTAGCGGTCTTGGACTCCCTACGCCTCAGTGCTGACTTGGGAATACCTCAAGCGCTGGTCCTGTTAGATTTGTCGGCCGCGTTTGACACGGTCGACCATAACATCCTCCTCGACCGTGTCAGATTGGTGGGCATCTGCGGCCGTGCCCTAGACTGGCTCAGATCATTTCTTTGCGACCGCACCCAAGCGGTCGGACTCCCCCCTTTCTCATCCCACAAACTCCACACTACCTGTGGAGTTCCCCAGGGCTCTTCCCTCTCACCGTTATTGTTCAACATTTACATGCTTCCTCTGCTTCAGTCCCTTCATTCATTTAAAGTTACTACCTTTAACTACGCAGATGATCTGCAGCTCACTTTCACAATTGATAACTCCCCTGATTCAATCCACCAATTTCAATTTCAAAACACCATGCTCCACATTTGCCGGTGGATGGATGTGAATCAACTCAAGCTGAATCCGGGAAAAACGGAACTGGTCCTGTTCGGCGATAGTCACCGTTTCTGGGGCCCCCAATACTGGCCATCTAATCTGGGGTCCCCACCTGTGCCGTCTAGATCAGTCAAAAGCCTGGGGGTAGTTATCGATGACGAGCTTTCCTTAAAACCTCAGGTCAATTCCGTTGTGTCCACCTGCTTCTTTCAATTACGGAAAATAAAGATCAGTCGGATGCTCACTCGATCTGCTCTGACGCAGGTTGTAAGAGCATTGGTGTTGTCTCACTTAGACTACGCCAATGCCATCTATCTTGGTCTGCCTGTCACCCTCAGCAAACGTCTACAGTTGGCACAAAACCAGGCAGCGAGACTGATTTATCACCATCCTCGATGGCAGTCCGCCAGACCGCTTCTGAGGCAGCTCCATTGGCTTCCGATTCAACACCGCGTCAGTTTCAAATCGGCCTGCATGATTTTCAAACCCCTTCACAACTCTGGCCCACAGTTCATTCAAAAACTTCTTCTTAGGTACACCCCCTCTCGCAACCTTCGCTCTGCATCCCAAATCTTCCTGACTGTCCCTCGCTACAAGCTGCTGCGCAAGGGAGGCCGTAGGTTTGCCACCCTCGCTCCCAAGCTATGGAACTCTCTCCCCCTGGAGCTTCGCTCTTGCACTGCCCTTCTTCCATTTAGGAAGCTTTTAAAAACATGGCTGTTCACCCAGGTCGCGGCCTAGTGCTTATGGCCTCTTGTAAGTTAGTTCCCCTGCTGGTCAGCGCCATGAAACCTTTGGGTGTGCGAGCGCTTTATAAAACTTTGATAAGATAAGATTATGACACCTTAGAATCAATACTGCAACACTTGCCTGACCAGTACAAGGAGGCAGGGGAAATGCCGATTCAGGAAGGAAAGCTCATTACGAATGCATCCATAAAATGTGCACTGGATGTGGCAGAATCAGCCTCCAGGGCGATCAATACCAATGTGTTGCTTAGACGGCATGCCTGGCTTAGAATTTCAGGGTTCAAACCCGACATCCAAACTACAATACTGAATCAAACAGTTAATCCTGACCACCTGTTTGGCCCTGAGGTGGATGCGACACTGGAAAAAATGAAAAAAGATACGGAAACTGCCAAGTCTATGGGGGCCCTACAAAGTCAGCAGTTTCGGAGTGGTTCCTTTCGCCGCTCCACTTCCAGAGGCACCTCAAGGGGTCAGGCATCGCAGTCCACACAGTATTACAAAAGTAACACCCAAACCTCGTACAACAACAAGGGTAGAGGTGGTTACAGAGGCAATAACGTCAAGGGCAGGGGACGTGGAAACAACAGCTCCAGGTCCACCACCGCCAACAAGCAGTGACGTCTTGTCACTGCCCCCCGACCATACAACACCGGTCGGGGGGAGACTCCAGCAGTTCCTGCCAGCGTGGAAATCCATCACCACGGACAGGTGGGTCAAGTCTCTTATCCAGTACGGTTACTGTCTGGAACTTACTTCCATTCCACCAAACATACCCCCAAGGAGCCGTCCTATGTCCGGCGAGCACTTGACCTTGTTGCAGCAAGAAGTTCTAGTCATGCTGCAAAAAGGGGCGATAGAGCTCGTTCCATTGCAAGAGCGGGGAACAGGGGTTTACTCCCTGTATTTTCTGATCCCCAAAAAGGACGGATCCCTCAGGCCCATCCTGGACCTCAGGCCCCTAAACTGGTACATTCTCTCGGAGCACTTCCATATGCTCACGTTACAGCAAGTGCTTCCCCTGCTTCAGCAGGGGGGACTTCCTGGCTACGCTGGATCTGAAAGATGCATATTTTCATATCCCCCTGCATCCTTCCCACAGGAAGTATCTCAGATTCACGATTCTAGACCAGCATTACCAGTTCAGGGTTCTGCCGTTCGGGGTCACCACGGCGCCAAGGGTATTTACAAAGTGCCTAGCGACTGTGGCGGCGCATCTCTGTCGCCAGAACGTCCACGTCTACCCCTACCTGGACGACTGGCTCATTCAGGCAAAGACAGAACGACAGTGCGTCGACCATGTGTCACGCACCATTCATCTCCTGCACGATCTGGGATTCTCTCTGAACTACCCAAAGTCCCATCTCCAGCCCGCCCACGTGCGACAGTATCTGGGCGCGACAATCAACACTCTGGCAGCCACTGCGCAGCCAAATTCAGTGAGAATCGCCAGTATCCAGGCGCTGATCCAGCGGTTCAGACCTCAGCACTCGCTTCCAGCGAAGGTGTTCATGCAGTTGATAGGCATGATGGCCTCCTGCATCTCCATTGTCCCGCACGCGAGACTACATAGGCGTCCGCTTCAGGAGTGCCTAGCACGTCAGTGGACTCAGGCTCATGGGCAACTGACAGACCTAGTGTTGGTGAGCGGTCGGGCATACAACTCTCTGCATTGGTGGAATCCACAAAACCTTTGCAAAGGCCGACCATTCCAAGAGCCTGTGCCACAGATTATCCTGACAACGGACGCCTCTCTCCAGGGATGGGGAGCGCATGTACTCCAGTACACGGTGCAGGGACTCTGGACACTACAGCAAAGGAAGATGCACATCAATGTGTTGGAACTGATGGCAATCTTCATGGCCTTGAAGGCGTTCAAAGTACATCTGTGCAACAAAGTCGTGTTGATCCGGACGGACAACATGACGGCCATGTACTACATTCAGAAGCAGGGAGGCACACTCTCCGCAGCTGTCTCATCTGGCTCAGAGCATGTGGAAGTGGGCCATTCAGAGGAACATCTTCCTCATGGCAGAGCATCTCCCGGGCAAGGACAATCAGATGGCGGATCTGCTCAGCAGGCACAGCCATCAAATGCACGAGTGGGAGATACATCCATCAGTACTCCAACCGTACTTCCAAAAGTGGGGTCATCCAGAGATAGACCTGTTCGCCACAAAGGAGAACGCAAAATGCCAAAGCTTCGCCGCCAGGTTCCCACACCCGCAATCACAGGGCAATGCGATGTGGATGAACTGGTCAGGCAGATTTGCGTACGCTTTTCCCCCAGCACCTCTGATACCGCTGGTGGCACGCAAGCTCAGGCAGCACTCGATGACGCTCATCCTGGTTGCTCCAACGTGGGCTCGCCAACCATGGTACACCACGTTTCTGGAACTCTCCGTGGTACCGCATCAAAGGCTTCATCTCACTCCCAGCCTTCTGACGCAGAGCCGTGGCGACATTCAGCACCCAGATCCGCAACAGCTCAACCTGGCGATCTGGCTCCTGAAGTCCTAGAGTTTGGCTACCTCAATCTTCCTCCCGATTGCATGGACATCATTCGGGAGGCAAGGAAGCCCACTAAGAGAGCTTGTTATGCGGCTAAATGGAAGAGGTTTGTTATCTACTGTGTTAACCACGATATTGACCCGCTAGATGCTTCCATTCAAAACATCATTTGTTACCTGTTCCATCTGTATCAATGCAATCTGGCGTACTCTTCCATCCGCATTCACCTGTCTGCTATGGCAGCATACCTCCAGAATAGGCAACACCTGTCACTCTTTAAGGTCCCTGTTATCAAGGCCTTTCTGGAAGGACTCAAAAGAGTCATTCCACCAAGGACCCCACCAGCTCCAGAATGGAACCTCAATGTGGTTCTTACAAGGCTGATGGGTCCTCCCTTCGAGCCACTGCACTCTTGTGAGCTTCAGTTTCTGACTTGGAAGGTTGCGTTCTTAGTAGCAATTACATCGCTACGGAGGGTTAGCGAGCTGCAGGCGCTCACCATCCAAGAACCTTTCTTCCAGGTGCATGCTAACAGGGTTGTGCTTCGTACTAACCCTAAATTCTTACCCAAGGTTGTATCTCAATTCCATATAAACCAGACAATTGAGTTGCCGGTGTTTTTCCAAAACCCAGAGACGCTGGCGGAGCGGATGCTCCACACCCTTGATGTTAAGAGAGCCTTGATGTACTATGTAGACAGGACGAAAGATTTTCGCAAAACCAAGCAGCTTTTTGTTGCTTTTGCCACACACCACAAGGGAAACGCTATCTCCAAAGCTGGGATCACTAGGTGGATAGTGAAATGCATTCAGATCTGTTACGCTAAAGCTAAGCGCACTCTCACTATCCCACCAAGGGCCCACTCCACCAGGAAGTTGGGGGCCTCTATGGCCTTCCTAGGTAACATTCCCTTAGAAGATATCTGTAGAGCAGCCACATGGTCTACCACACATACTTTCACTAAACACTACTGTGTAGACGTGCATTCCAAACAGCAGGCAGCTGTTGGTCAGGCTGTTCTCAAAACACTTTTTCAGACTGCTGCAGCTGGCACGGGCGGCCGCCGCTAATGGAGGGACTGCTATGTATTCTATGCACAGATATGAATTCAGCAGCCCACATGCCTCGAACTGCAAATCTACTTACCAGTATGCATCTGTTCTTGGCATGTAGGGCTGCTGACATTCATATCGCCCACCCTCCTCCCCGGCGCCTGTAGCAGCTGCAGTATTCATTCATATGTATATATGTATATGCTCATAGCATGGTCATCACTCACATACTTCACTCCATCTCTGCCAATGGCTAAAAACAATCTGGGGATGGAGGCGATGCCCATGCGCACTGTAGTCCAGGGGAGGAGCCACCTATCTCGTGATACTTCGAAGACTCTTCCAGGACAACAATGTGCAATCATCCGGACCCAACACTAGGCGGCGATCTATGCACAGATATGAATGTCAGCAGCCCTACATGCCAAGAACAGATGCATACTGGTAAGTAGCATTTGCATTTATTTTCATAACACTTGTGTGGTGTCCATTTGTGGTATTGGGTTCTCCAGGCCTACATACTCCGCAGAATACCCACTACACCGAAAGAACTGTTGGCACGGAAACTGAAAAATGCAAAAGACAAGTTTATTAAGACCCCATGGGGTGGTGGTACATTCCTACAGCACCCTTCGGCAATGCAAGAAGTATCACCCCGAACATCGGTGCGAGTCCTTCTTTTATACAGTTTTCAAACATAAGAAAGGTAGGCAGTACATGGTTACAGAGTTTTAGGTACATATATGGTCATTTTTGGAACCCAGCCAACTCATGGGAGGGGTTACAACTCCACTGGTCCGTTTAGCGGAACATTCCTAAGGGGTGACTGGTCAGTCGGAACTGCGCATGTACAGGCTTGACCGTTACTAAAAATAGCCTGTTGCTGGGCAAACTCGAGTGGTCAGTGGCACGGACAAAGGACTAAAGGGCACGCTGGGCACGAGGCGGCTCATTCTCTAAAATGGCCGCCGTAACATACAAAATGGTGTTTTCGAGTAAGGCCAAGATAAGGAGAATAACATGTAGCAAAGCTAAGCGCTAACCCAGCCATCGTCAAATTACGACACTTTCACTTGGTGTTCAAGGGGTATATGTGATGGTATAACAGCTGGCTTAACACGCCCTCTAGAGTTTAGCCCGAAGACTGCTCGTATCCATGCTACTAGGATAGCTGGTCTATAAGGTTGACTTACAACCAATCATCAATAAGGGTTGTTTGGACTGATACAAAGTGCTCACTAGAATAGTGAACATTATATATCAGGCCAACTTCTCACAGACGAGACGTGAGGGACCGGCTATCCTCAAGACCTGCACGACCGCCGAGGGATCCTCGAGTGAGTGCACACGGGTTTGAGAAGCCCCAACCCTGAGCAGCTCCAGCACCGAAGTCCAGCCCTCCAGAATCCACGAGATCTGCGTGGGGCCCTTCTGCTTCTTTGCTGCTTGCCACGTTGTCCGGTCACTTGCCCGTTGGCCAGTGGCTCTCCTGACGACGTACCACGACATTTCCACTGCTGGTCTAGGTCCTCTAGACTGGCCCAGGTCCTCTAGACTGGCCCTTGCGCCTTGTCCAACAAGAAGCGCCCTGGACCCTCCTGGTCCACTCCAGATGCCATCTTGACTCCACCGCGTGGGCTGGCCTTTGCCAAGGCTTGTTGCTCCAATTCCGGATCCAGCATCGCCGACAGCAGCAACCATCGTGGGACAGCTCGCACCTCCAGCCTGGTCGCCGACAACGCCTCCTGGCCCGTGTGACTGCAGAGTCCAGCGTCAACCCACTCACCTGATCGCGGTGACTTCATCCGGTGCCATCCTGGTGCCCACACAATCACTGGCTAGTGATTGAGAACTGAGTCCCCTCTGCTTTCAGGTCGTCTTCATCACCGATCCAGCCTTGGATCACACCGAACATCTTCACTGGTCGCCTGCCAGCAACATCTTCTTTCAGGCTCCATAGACTACAACGAGGATCTCCAACAGCATTTGAACCCTATGCAGCCGCAGCCACTGGGCTAGGTAACCCAAGCATTTCGGTGCTCCAACGTAGGTTCACTATCCTAGTGTCCAGATCCTTTTTCGTTTTTAGTCTACCTAGTCGGATTCGTCTGGAAACAGTAACTTTAGAATTACTAGCATCCATAGACTTTGTCCTGCATCCCGCGTAAGAGTTCACACTCTGCACCCGAGTTCCCTAGGCCTCCTGCTCCTAACCTTAGGGTTCAGTAAGGTAGTCCTAGCGGTCCTGAAGCCTCTGGATCGTGTTACTTACCTGCTAGTATTTCGCATTCCACTTTTAGAGTATATGGTTTTTCGTGCCCCTCGGGCATTTGTGTTAATTGTGCAACTTGTAGTATTTTCTTAAGAGTTTTGTATTGTGCTTAGCTCCCTGACTCATAAAGAGTTCAGGGTAGACTTGTTAATAATAAATATACTTTATTTTTATAACCGCTTGTGTGGTGTCCTTTCACTTGGTGTTCAAGGGGTATATGTGATGGTAAACAGCTGGCTTAACACGCCCTCTAGAGTTTAGCCTAAAGACTGCTTTTGTCCACGCTACTAGGATAGCTGGTCTATAAGGCTGACTTACAACCAATCATCAATAAGGGTTGTTTGGAATGATACACAGTGATCACTAGAATAGTGAGCACTATATATCAGGCCAACTTCTCACACTCAACACCTATCTCCTCAAACAATCCTTTTGGATGGTTTCTCTACTAGACATCCTTCGACTTCTCAACTCGGGGGATTTCATGGCCACTTTGGGACTAGAGGACGCTTATTTTCACGTACCCATACACCCAGCTCACTGGACGTTTCTGTGCTTCACAGTAGCCAAGAGACATTTTTAATTCAAGGTTCTTCCCTTTTCTGCGAAAACAAAAGCTTCAGGTTTTCCCTTACCTAAACGACTGGTTGCTAAAAGCTCCTACCAAACAGGTAGCAAAGGAATCAGTCATAACATGTACACGTCTGTTTGCCAATCTTGGCCTAACACTCAACGAACAGAAGTCTTCTCTCCGTCTGTCAAGGACAGCCAGATTTCTGGTAGTCATTCTAAACACTTCTGTAAACACGAACACACTCAAAATTCCTTTCAACCAACTGCAATGGATTCACTTCACAAACCACATACTGTGAGCCAGAGAGTCAAATTGGTGCAAAACATAATTAAAAAAAATATAGCTTTTAATTTATCGTAGATTGCAATACATACAAAGCTAATTCTCAAATTTCAAAACAATTCAATAACGGGTATAAATACCAATGTATTTTTTAGATTAAAAAACATTTTTATAATCAAAAACCTTACACAAAAGAGAATAAAAAGTGGGACAACAAAGCTGCACGAAACATTAATTTCAGATCAAGGATTAATCATGGTAATTCGACATATGAATAAATACAGTACATATGCACATGGTTTAGACGGAAAAATGTGTTTGATATCAGTACAACCAGTGTAACATTTGTCATTTATCCGTGATCAATTCCAATAAAACTGACATCGACACGTTTCGGTGGGTCCACTGAAAATAACTCCCTACCTTCTTCAGGAAAAACAGATTCTTCCTACTGTGTGTTAAGAGATTCTAATACAGAAATATAAAAACACAAATATACATACATTTTAAAATTTGAACTGACTTGGTACAATAGCTCACATAAACACACAATACCTCCAACCATACTCTCAGTAACCATGCTCACTGGTATTTCCCACGCTGCAAACCAATCACTCTTTATACTTTTACTTACATACACTCTTGACCAAACTGACCTCCACTCATAGGAAGGTCCACCCACTGCCAAAATATTTAATTCAAGAGCAGGTAAGTACCATACTCTGCGACAGTAATATCACCACTATGGGCCTAAACTCCGTCCCATCCAAACAGTCTGTCTGACTAAACAAACAAAAGAGGGCACATTTACCTCAAAATACACATGCCTCCAGGTGCTGGTAGGTTTGTTTTGAAAAATGTCATAAAGTAGGGCACAACGCCACTCACGGCTGCAAAAGACAATTAAATGGATTCAAGCCCCCAATAGCAGGTACTTACCTGCTCTTGAATTAAATATTTTGGCAGTGGGTGGACCTTCCTAAGAGTGGAGGTCAGTTTGGTCAAGAGTGTATGTAAGCAGAAGTATAAAAAGGGATTGGTTTGCAACGTGGGAAATACCAGTGAGCATGGTTACTGAGAGTATGGTAGGAGGTTTTGTGTGTTTGTGAGCTATTGAACCAAGTCAGTTCACCTTTTAATATGTATGTATATTTCTGTTTTTATATTTCTGTATTAGAATCTCTTAACACACAGTGGGAAGAATCCGTTTTTCCTGAAGAAGGTGGGGATTTATTTTCAGTGATATCAAACAGAAATGTTTCCTTTTAAACCGTGTGCATATGTACTGTATTTATTCATATGCCGAATTACAGTGATTATTCCTTGATCTGAAATTGTTTCGTGCTGCTTTCTTATCCCACTTTCTATTCTCTTTTGTGTTTGGTTTTTGATTATAAAAATGTTTTTAATCTAAAAAATACATTGGTATTTTATACCTGTTATTGAATGGTTTTTAAATTTGGGAATTAGCTGTGTATGTATTGCAATCTACAATAAATTGAAAGCTATATGTTCGAGGCATGTGGGCTGCTGAATTCATATCTGTGCATAGATCGCCGCCTACTGTTGGGTCCGGATGATCGCACATTGTTGTCCTGGAAGTGTCTTCGAAGTATCACAAGATAGGTGGCTCCTCCCCTGGACTACTGTGCGCATGGGCATCGACTCCATCCCCAGATTGTTTTTTTCCGCCATTGGGTTCGGATGCATATTGGTTCACTCAAGTTCGGAATCGATATAACTTTCTTTTGGCCAAAAGGCCTTTAGTTTATCGTCGTTATTGTCTTGCGATCGGTGCCCATCTCTGTTCCAGCTCAGTTCCCGAGCCAGACATCCAGAGGAGCCGCGTGGCTTTTCGGCACTGAAGGCCCGGTCGACGCCAGAGGCCTTCTCGACGAACCATCATGGAACGGAGCCCATTCAAAAGATGTCCAGTGTGCAATTCGAAATATCCTCACATCGACGTCCACCCGGTGTGCAACGAGTGCCTGTCGCCGGATCACGATGAAGCCAGCTGTATGGCTTGTTCCCGTTTCCGATCCAAGAAGACGATTCGACTTAGACGCGCAGCGCGCAAGGAAGCCCAGCAGACAGCACCTGACCCGGTGAACATCTTCGATGCTGAGGATGAGGGAGCAGAGCGGGAGGTTCGAGAGAACCTGTCTGATCCCGCATCGGAGATCGACTCCAGCTACGATGCGGATGTTGAGATGCTCGATGCTGAAGACGTCGTCGACGAGGTAGGAGACAACGATGGGGCCTTTGGGGCCATGGAAGATAGCTCAGGCGAGGAACTAGGCCCGCAAACTGATACTGGGGCCAAGACACTTCATAAGGCTCAGGTCGAGGGATCGCCACATGGCCTTAACCAAGATCATCCACTGGGTTCTACAACCCCGCCTTCGGGCCCGGCTTCGGACACTTCTAAAGAGCCGCAAGGTGCCATATGGAAACCGAAAGAGAAAGCTTCGGTGTCTACGCAACCCAAAGCACTACAGGCGAAATCGAAACCGAAAGTGTGTATTGCTTTGGTCGGCTCGAAGTCCTCTGAACTATCGGCACCGACGAAGCATAAAGGTGTTATCGACCCGAAGAGGCCGTTAAAGGGCGTCGAGCCAAAGACTGGCACACCAAAAGCACCGGTCAAGGACGTTGACCCGAAAAAATCGGCGCCGAAGACAGTCAGCACCGACAAAGGACTCGGAGCTCAGAAGGTTCTTGGACAAGGCTAAAAGTGGTAAAGGCCTCGAGTCCACGCCTGGCGGTGGCTCGAAGGATTCCGTCGAGTCAACGCAGCCGTTAGCTTCCTTCTCGAAGCAGGTAGCGGACTCGCTGAAGCGCATTAAGGAAAAGGCTTCGGCTGTCGGACCAAAGGATACTCCACCTCAAAAGCATGTCAGTAAACCTCAAATGGCGTCGGCGCCCATCCACTTCACACTGCCGCCAACAGTGGTACCGAAGGCCTTCGTCCCTAAGATGGCCGTCGAAGCGCCCAAGAAGGTGTCAACGGAGCCGTAGCCCACAACTGTGGTGCCGGCCACAAAGCATCGACAACCCTCGCTTGAAGAGCAACAGGAACAATTCATCGATGCCGACACAGGCAGACTTTCTACTTATAAACGAAAGATCGCCCCGGAACAGCCTATGTGGAGTCGTATAGAACCCCATTGAAAAAGAAGAAGGATTCTACTACAACACCAGTTCTTGTAGAACCTATATCTCCACGTGGCCAAGATGTCTTGCCCACTTATTCGGATGTGGAAACAGGAGAAGGTGACGATGAGGAGTACAACTATCCTGTGGACACTGATCCAGAAGATCATAATGAACCCTGGGCAGATGCTGCTGACCCAGGGGATCCACACACTGCCCCAGACAATCATGTGTATGCTGTAAAGACATTGCCTACTGAGGATTCAGTGGCGTTTAATGCACTTATTGAAAGGGCAGCCAAAAATCATGATGTCCAGCTCCATGCTGACCCTATTGAAGTGGATTTTTTGTTTGACACCTTTTCCACCTCAGAGAGAACTGTCAAGACTCTGCTTATGCTGAAGGGTATCTTGAAACATGCTGGGGAGATATTTAAGGAGCCTACAAGGGCCAGGGTGGTTAACCCCAGAATTGAAAAAAAGTACAAACCGGCACCTGGGGACCCTACCTACATTAAGGGGCAGTTGCCGTTGGACTCTCTGGTTGTTTCTAATGCCCGGAAGAGGGCTAACTTTCAAACAACGGGTGATGCTCCTCCCTCTGATAAAGAATCTAAGGTGCTAGAGGCATCGGGGAAAAGGGTGGCAGCTCAAGCGGCCAATATCTGGCGCATTTCAAACACTCAGGCACCCTTAGCCAGGTATGACAGGGCCCGTCACGACACTCTGGAGACCCTGTTACAACACCTGCCAGATGACTATAAGGAGGCAGCAGAGATGCTCATACAGGAAGGGAAGCTCATCTCAAATGCTTCTATCAAATGTGCACTGGACGCAGCAAACACCGCGGCCAGAGCCGTTAACACTAGTGTCATGTTGAGGCGACATGCCTGGCTCAGAATCTCCGGATTCAAGCCAGAGATACAGACCACCATTCTAAATAAGCCAGTAAACCCTGATCATTTATTTGGCCCAGAGGTGGACACCACCTTGGAGAAAATCAAGAAGGACACAGACTGCAAAGTCTATGGGGGCTCTCCAGTCGCAGCAGTTCAGGGGTGGTTCTTTTCGTCGCTCAAGCAATAGAGGTGTTTCCAGAGGCCAGCTGTCCCAGCAAACACAGTACAATAAAGGTGGCGCGCAAACCACATACACCAAAGTAGAGGTGGCTATCGTGGAAACAGCGCCAAGGGCAGAGGTCGTGGAAACAACAGCTCCAGATCCTCTGCCACTAACAAACAGTGACGCCTTGTCACTGTCCCCCGACCATACAACACCGGTCGGGGGGGAGACTCCAACAGTTTCTGCCGGTCTGGAAGTCCATCACCACAGACAGGTGGGTCACAAAACTTATCCAGTACGGTTATTGTCTGGAGTTAACATCCACTCCACCCAACATACCCCCAAGACACCGTCCTATGTCCATAGAGCATTTGCACTTATTGCAGCAGGAGGTACTCGTCATGCTGCAAAAAGGTGCAATCGAGCTCGTGCCTGTGGAAGAAAGAGGCACAGGAGTGTACTCGCTGTACTTCTTGATCCCAAAAAAGGACGGGTCCCTCAGACCCATTCTGGACCTCAGACCCCTCAATCAGTACATTCCATCAGAACACTTTCACATGCTAACATTGCAGCAGGTTCTACCGTTGCTCAGTCAGGGAGATTTCCTCGCAACATTAGATCTGAAGGATGCATACTTTCATATTCCGCTACACCCGTCACACAGAAAATACCTCAGATTCACCAATCAAAATCCGCATTACCAATTCAAGGTCCTCCCTTTCGGAGTAACGACGGCACCAAGGGTGTTTACAAAGTGCATGGCGACAGTGGCTGCACACCTACGGAGACGGAACATTCACGTCTACCCTTATCTGGACGACTGGCTTATCCAGGCAAAGTCGGCCCAGCAGTGTGCCGCCCACATGTCCCACACCATTCACCTTCTTCACGATCTGGGATTCTCACTGAATTACACGAAGTCCCACCTTCAACCCGCCCACATACGGCAGTATCTGGGCGCGACAATAGACACTTTGGCAGCCAAAGCACAGCCAAATTCAGTGAGGATCAACAGCATTCAATCGCTGATAAAGAAATTCAGACCTCGACACTCGCTTCAGGCACGAGTGTTCATGCAGTTGATAGGCATGATGGCCTCCTGCATCTTCATAGTCCTGCACGCGAGACTACATATGCGTCTGCTTCAGGAGTGCTTAGCACGTCAGTGGAATCAGGCTCACGGACAGTTGAAAGACCTAGTGTTGGTAACCGGTCGTGCATACAACTCTCTGCATTGGTGGAATCCACAAAACCTTTGCAAGGGACGACCGTTCCAGGAGCCTGTGCCACAGATCATTCTGACGACGGACGCATCTCTCCAGGGTTGGGGAGCTCATGTACTCCACTACACTGTGCAGGGACTATGGACAACGCAGCAAAAGAAGATGCACATCAACCTTCTAGAGCTGATGGCTATCTTCATGACGATGAAGGCATTCAAGGTACATCAGTGCAACAAGGTCGTGTTGATCCGGACGGACAACATGACAGCCATGTACTACATTCAGAAACAGGGAGGAACACACTCTCCACAGTTGTCTCATCTTGCTCAGAGCATGTGGAAGTAGGCCATTCCGAAGAACATCTTCCTCATGGCGGAACACCTCCCAGGCAAGGACAATCAGATGGCGGACCTGCTCAGCAGGTACAGCCACCAAATGCACGAGTGGGAGATACATCCATCAGTACTCCACCCGTACTTCCAAATGTGGGGTCATCCAGAGATAGACCTGTTCGCCTCAAGGGAGAACGCAAAATGCCAAAGCTTCGCCGCCAGGTTTCCACACCCACAGTCGCAGGACAATGCGATATGGATGAACTGGTCAGGCAGATTTGCGTACGCTTTTCCCCCGCACCTCTGATACCGCTGGTGGCACGCAAACTCAGGCAGCACTCGATGACTCTCATCCTGGTTGCTCCAACGTGGGCCCGCCAACCATGGTACACCACGTTTCTAGAACTGTCCGTGGTACCGCATTAAAGGCTACGCCTCACACCCAGCCTTCTGACGCAGAGCCATGGCGACATTCAGCATCCAGATCCGCAACAGCTCAACCTGGCGATCTGGCTCCTGAGGTCTTAGAGTTTGGCTACCTAAACTTGCCTCCTGACTGCATGGACATCATCCGGGAGGCGAGGAAGCCCACCACAAGAGCATGCTATGCGGCGAAGTGGAAGCGGTTTGTCATTTACTGTGCAGACCACAACATTAACCCGCTAGATGCATCTATTCAGAACATCATTTGTTATCTTTTCCATCTGTACAAATGTAATTTGGCCTATGCTTCCATTCGCATACATCTGTCTGCGATGGCTGCTTATCTCCAAAACAGGCAGCACCTCTCACTTTTCAGGGTGCCTGCTATTAAAGCCTTTCTATAAGGGCTCAAGCGAGATATTCCTCCGCGGACTCCGCCAGCTCTGGAGTGGAACCTCAATGTGGTCCTCACCAGGCTGATGGGTCCCCCTTTTGAACCGCTGCATTCCTGCGAGATTCAATTCTTGACATGGAAAGTGGCTTTCCTTATAGCGATTACATCGCTGCGACGAGTTAGTGAGCTCCAGGCACTAACTATCCAAGAGCCATTTATTCAAATTCATTCTAACAAGGTGGTGCTTCGCACTAACCCTAAATTCCTTCCTAAAGTAGTATCTCAATTCCATATTAACCAAACTATTGAATTACCTGTGTTCTTCCAAAATCCTGAGTCATTGGCGGAGAGAATGCTCCACTCCCTTGACGCCAAAAGGGCCCTGATGTATTACATTGATAGGACCAAGGATTTTAGGAAAACTAAACAACTCTTTGTTGCCTTTGCGCCACAACACAAAGGTAACCCCATTTTCAAAGCTGGTATAGCTAGGTGGATAGTTAAATGTATTCAGATCTGCTATCTGAAAGCCAAACGTACTCTCACCATTCCACCATGGGCCCACTCCACCAGAAAGTTGGGGGCCTCCATGGCTTTCCTTGGAAATATCCCTTTGGAAGACATATGTAGAGCAGCCACATGGTCTACCACACACACATTTACAAAGCATTATTGTGTTGATGTGCACTCCAAACAGCAGGCAGCTGTAGGGCAGGCTGTTCTAAAAACACTTTTACTCCAGTATTGGAACTTTCATAGATTCCCATTGCTTGTATCATTCCCCGTCGTCGGAATGGGAGCCTCGGTAATAATATATATATATATATATATATATATACCTAGGTAAATACACCCTAATAGGTGTAAAAAAGGTAAAAAATTAGGCCTAGGCCTCATTATCTTTTGTAGCCTATTGGTGTCATTATGTAAAAAGACCCAAAGTCCCCTTAGCAACCAATCAGATCAGCCTCACCCTGTAGAACCTTCCTGAGAAAGCTCAGAGCCTCAGATTTTCTACCGCTTCGTTGGTGACAGGGAGTCTCCTTAGAGCTCTGCTCTAAATTCAACTTGAGGTACTGTTTAAACAGTTTTTCTTTAAGGATTTCTTTCAGCTTTGTCATGGCTGATAAGGAAAAGAAGAGCCTTTTCAGGTCTTGTGCCACTTGTGGCAAAAAACGACTTTATACAGAGGATCAACATCAGGACTGTATTTACTGTCTATACCCAGACCATTAGGTTGATAAGTGTAGTATATGCAGGAGAATGTCTGTTAAAACCCTCCGTGATCGTGAAGGACGGCTGCTTCTGTGGCTCAGGAAGTTGGAAAGGAGGGATGAAGTAGTTTCTGGTGATGAGGAAGATGCCAGATCAACATCTTCAAAGACTTCATTGAAGAGGGGCGGATCGTCTGTGGACACTTCAACTGAACCCCCCTTAAAGGCTGTGCGTGGGACCTCTGATAGGTCTGGCAAGCCAGGGCCTATCGAATCTCCTCACGTGAGTGTAAAGGAGAGGGAAAGGCAGGCACTGCAGGTGCAAAAGGCTAAACTGGATGAGAGCTCGGCTGGGCCTTCCCACCAGGTTAAAGTAGCCAAGTCCGTCAAAAAAACCGACTGAAGAGGCCTCTACAGGGGTCAAGAAGGACTCTAAAGCATCTGAGGTGATTTTTTCTCCTCAGTCGTCGACGAGCCATCCAGTGACGACGAGGACGACGACGAGAGCGTCGACGAGGACCTCGATGTCGATTCCGTCGACGAAGACTGGATCGACAACGGCGTCGTCGACGATGACCACGTCAACGGTTACCACCACGTCGACGAAGACCATCCCGTCGACGATGACTATTCCGTCGACGGTGGCAATCTCGATGACGACGATCCCGTCGACGAGGACGACGAGCCCGTCGACGACGACAGCTCCGTCGACGAGCCCGTCGACGATGGACCCGTCGACGACGACAGCTCCGTCGACGACCCCGTCGACGATGGACCCGTCGACGATGATGGTTCCGTCGACGATGCCGTCGACGGTGAAGGGACTCTCGTCGACGGACCCGTCGACGACGATTCAGAATAAGGAAACGGGGGATTTGTTTTCAACGCCGTTGACGACAGGAGCGCCAGAAAACAGCAGAAGGAGGAGGATACCCCAGATATGACTTCTCCAAGGAAAGTACCATCACTACCTCCACCCCTTTTGTTGGATGAAGATGACTACTCAGAAGAGGAGAATGAGATGTATGGGGATGCTTACAGTCCATCTCAATTGAATCTGAAATACCATGATTCGGATTTGGATGAGGAATATTATTACCAAAAGGAACAGCGGCCAGAAAGACAGGTTGCATACCAAGATACCCAACCACAGCAGGGCATGGTAACAATGCCTATGAGTCTTTTGACAGACTTAAGGGCAATGCTGGAGGAGTATAGGAGCAAAGAGGGTCGCAACCTGTGGAAGGTCAAGCACAGGTTCAACCGCAGGTGGTGGCAGCACAGTCAGTACGGCCTGCACAGGAAGAACATGAGAGGGAATATCCTCGGCAAGTCCAAGTGGATACCTCGGATGAAGATGAAACGGGGCAGATCCAAGATCAAGACCAGGAGAGTGAATGGAACCAATATATAGCTCCGGATCCGGCTTCACCAGTGCCAGACCCAGTCGACTCGCCTCCGGCTGATGTAGGAGGTTTCTTCAGCTTGATGGAAAGAGCCACAGCGCGCTTTAAGTTAGCGATGCCTACAACATCTACGTATTGTTTCCTGTACGATTTTAAAGAGGCATACCGTAAGGCTGTGCGCTCGATTCCCATTGTAGAGCACATATGGGAGGAAGGGAAGAAAGTGATGCAGACCCCAGCGATGGTCATTCCAACTCTTCCGCGCTTGGAGAAAAAATATAAAGCTCCTGATGACAGTCCCGCCTGTTTGATTGGACAACCTAGACCTGACTCGGTCATATCGCAAGCGGCACAGAAGAAATCGCGGAATCCTTCGGCCACCCTCACGACTCCGCCAGATAAGGAGGGTAGAAGGTTGGACAACGCTGGGAAGCGTTTTTCGTCGATGGCTAGCTTGTTGGTCAGAGCGGCGAATGCCTTGGCGATCCTAGCAAGGTACGACCGCCAGATGTGGAGTGATGTGGCACACTATGTGAATCTGCTAGCGGATGACCAGAGAGCGGAAGCACAGAAACTTCTGGAAGAGAGCAACGTTCCTCTTCGGAAATGATTGACTGCGCGATGGACATCGCCACCATCTCTTTCCGTGCCCTAGGCAGCGCAGCGGTTCTTCGGCGACAAGGGTGGCTGAGAGCTACATACTTCCGGCCAGAGGTCCAGAATAGGATTTTGGATTTGCCCTTTGACGGGGACATGTTGTTTGGGAAACATGTCGATGAGACCCTACAGGGTATAAAGAAGGACACAGAGACAGCAAGGGCTCTGGGGAACCTGCAATATAGGAAGACACCGTTCCGTGGAGCACGAGGAAGAGGTTTCTCTTCACCTAGAGGAGGTTATCAGCAACAGCGATATTCACAGCAGTCGCAGTCTTACAGGCCCCAGTACGGCAATCAATACTATCAGCGGCAGTCGCAATCCCAGTCTTTCTCTCGCCAAAACGCTCGTGGACGACAGGGGCGTCAGGGCAAGGACGCTGGCAAGCGTCAATAGCGGCCTCCTGACTCTGCCAACTGTTCCTCCGCTTCTGGGATCTCCAGTGGGCGGCAGGATATCACAACATCTGAGCAGCTGGGAAGAGATTACATCGGATCAGTGGGTATTAAACATCATCCGAAATGGGCATACTCTAGAATTCCAGGAATTTCCACCTACAAGAGCTCCCCACGCCACTACTTCGAAACATCTGAACCTTCTTCAAGAGGAAGCTCAACAAATGCTTCAAAAAGGGGCGATCCAGCGTGTTCCCCTATCACAAAGGGGAGAAGGTTTCTATTCAAGATTTTTTCTGATCCGCAAAACAAAACAAAAGTGGCGTCCTATCCTGGACTTGAGGGAGCTCAACACCTATCTCACGAAACTGTCGTTTCGGATGATTTCTCTCCAGGACATATTGCGCCTCTTGAACCCAGGCGACTACATGGCAACATTAGACCTGGAAGATGCCTATTTCCATATCCCGATCCATCCAGCTCACAGACGTTTCCTTCGCTTTACAGTAGGCAAGAGTCACTTCCAGTTCATGGTGCTCCCATTTGGATTAAAGTCCGCTCCTCGGATATTCACAAAGGTGCTGGCACCGGTAGCGGCATTTCTGAGGAGACAGTCGCTGGAAGTATTCCCGTACTTAGACGACTGGCTGCTGAAGGCCCCAAGCTTACAAGAGGCATCGAAGGCAGTGAGCACATGCTTGAACCTCTTTATTCATCTGGGTTTACAACTCAACAAGGAAAAATCAGTTCTTCAGCCGGCAGGTACGGTGAAGTTCTTGGGAGCGATACTCGATACTCAGGAGTGCAAAGCCTTCCCATCGGAAGAGAGACAGATGAAACTCATATCGTCAGCCACTCGTTTCCAAAAGAGAAGTTGGATGACAGTCAGGATGTACAAATCTCTTCTAGGGTCGATTTCATCCTGTATTCAATTGATTCCGCATTGCAGACTGCGAATGCGCCCCCTGCAGGAGGAACTGGACCTTCAGTGGAGACAAGTGGAAGGTTCGTTCGACGACAGGGTGACGATAACCCAGCGGATGAAACGGTCGGTTTCATGGTGGATGAAAAGATCTCACCTCACTGTGGGACTCAGTTTCAAGGCTGCACGGGCTCCTCAGGTCATTACCACGGACGCTTCTCTTCAAGGTTGGGGAGCGGTCATGCAAGACCTCCAGGTCAGTGGTCACTGGACTCCGGAAGAACGTCGTCTACATATCAACGTTCTGGAGCTAAGAGCTATTCGACTGGCAATGTTGGCTTTCCTCCCAAGGATTACAGATTCAGCGATCCTGGTGCGGACGGACAACACCACCGCAATGCATTACGTCAACAAGCAGGGAGGCACAAGATCGCCACTGCTTTCACAGGAAGCCCAAATACTGTGGGAATGGGCTATAGCGCAGAACATCACGCTCGTAGCAGAACACCTTCCAGGAGTATGCAACACGAAGGCGGATACGCTAAGCCGCCTGAGAGCAGTCTCGCACGAGTGGGAATTGGAGGACGCAGTGATCAAGGACATCTTCTTCCGTTGGGGGACCCCAGCGGTCGACCTGTTTGCAACACCGGGGAACAAGAAATGCCGGTGTTACGCAAGCAGGGAACACCATCGAGGGTCACTGGGGAATGCCGTTTCGATGTCCTGGTCAGGCGCGTTTGTTTACGCCTTTCCGCCATTTCCCCTAATTCCTCGAGTCCTCAAGAAAGTCAAGATGGACAGGTGCAGGATGATACTAATAGCGCCTGCCTGGGCTCGCCAGTTTTGGTACACGGAGTTGCTTCTTCTATAAGAGACACAACCCATTCATCTGCAACCCAAACTGACACTTCTGTCAATGTACAACGGCCAGGTTCTTCACCCGAACCCGAGCTCGCTTCAGTTGGCGGCTTGGCTCCTGAATACAGAGAGTTTAAGGATTTAAACATCCCAGAAGAATGCAGGACCATCTTGACACAGGCACGAGCCCCTAGCACTAATAAGACATATAGAGCGAAATGGAAGAGGTTCCATTTGTGGTGTCAGAGGGAAAATGTACATCCTTTCTCGTCAGCTCCACATCAACTCTTACCATATATTCTTTCGTTGGCGCGAGCAGGTCTGGCTCATGCTTCAATCAAGGTCCACTTGGCAGCTATTTCCAGGTATAGGAGAACAAGATCGGGCCCCTCTCTATTGTCAGCGAGAGTAATCAAACAATTCCTGAAAGGACTGTTTGTAGTTTTCCCGCCAGTTAGGCCCCCACCTCCGGTGTGGCACTTGAATGTGGTCCTGGCTCAGCTGATGAGACCGCCATTTGAGCCAGTACATAAAGCGGACCTGAAGTTCCTATCATGGAAAGTGGCGCTTCTTTTGGCACTCACCTCTGCAAGGAGAGTAGGAGAGCTTCAGGCTTTAACCATCAAAGAACCCTTCTTACAGTTCAAGAATGATACAGTGATTCTGCGGATGAACCCCAAGTTCATTCCGAAGGTACCGACAGACTTTCATCTTAACGAGCCAGTGGTTTTAAAATCCTTTTTTCCTCGACCTTCAACCCAGGCTGAGAGGACACTTCATTCTCTGGACGTTCAGAGGTGTTTGAAATTCTATCTACAACGCACAGCTGGATTTCGAAAAACACCCCAACTGTTTGTGGCTTTCGGAGCCCCAAGGAAAGGATTTCCTTTGTCAAAACAAGGGATATCTAGATGGATAACTAGTGCGATCCGGTTCTGCCACCAGGCGGCAGGCAAACCTTTACAAGGACAGGTGAAGGCACATTCCACGAGATCGATCTCAGCATCAACGGCGCTGTTTGCTGGAGTATCCATAAAGGACATTTGCAGAGCAGCCACCTGGAGCAGTACGCACTCTTTCACGAGGCATTACTGCCTGGAGGCGGCTGCAAAGGAGGATTCGGCTGTAGGACAGGCAGTCCTGAGAAATCTCTTCCAATAAGAGGTGAGCTTTCCTCTCTTCCCTCCTCCTGTTTTTCCAAACATTTCGTTTATTATGCTTTTTTACTGCTTTATGGTTGTTATAATCTGTGATGTCATTAGTTTATAATGATTCTGTACTGTGCACGAAATGTTTGAGGTATGCTAACTGCTATCTACTCTGATACAAGCAATGGGAATCTATGAAAGTTCCAATACTGGAGTAAGAAACAAGTTACTTACCTGTAACTTTAGTTCTCCAGTATTGGTAACTTTCATAGATTCCCATGCGCCCACCCGCCTCCCCTGGGAAAGCTCACTTTAGGGCTAGGTGAGTATGTGGCAAAGCAACGGCTACGAAAATCTGAGGCTCTGAGCTTTCTCAGGAAGGTTCTACAGGGTGAGGCTGATCTGATTGGTTGCTAAGGGGACTTTGGGTCTTTTTACATAATGACACCAATAGGCTACAAAAGATAATGAGGCCTAGGCCTAATTTTTTACCTTTTTTACACCTATTAGGGTGTATTTACCTAGGTGTGTATATATATATATATATATATATATATATATATATATATATATATATATATATATATATATATATTATTACCGAGGCTCCCATTCCGACGACAGGGAATGATACAAGCAATGGGAATCTATGAAAGTTACCAATACTGGAGAACTAAAGTTACAGGTAAGTAACTTGTTTCTTCCAAACTGCTGCAGCTGGCACGGGCGGCCGCCGCTAATGGAGGGACTGCTATGTATTCTATGCACAGATATGAATTCAGCAGCCCACATGCCTCGAACCGAATATGCTACTTACCAGTATGCATCTGTTCTTGGCATGAAGGGCTGCTGACATTCATATCACCCGCCCTCCTCCCTGGCGCCTGTGGCAGGTGCAGAATTCACACATACTTCTAGCATGGTCGTCATTCACTTAGTTTCACTCCATCTTGGTCACAATGGCTGAAAACAATCTGGGGATGGAGTCGATGCCCATGCTCACTGTAGTCCAGGGGAGGAGCCACCGATCTCGTGATACTTCGAAGACTCTTCCAGGACAACAATGTGCAATCATCCGGACCCAACACTAGGCGGCGATCTATGCACAGATATGAATGTCAGCAGCCCTACATGCCAAGAACAGATGCATACTGGTAAGTAGCATATTCGATTCTATGCACAGATATGAATTCAGTAGCCCACATGCCTCGAACCGAATATGCTACTTACCAGTATGCATCTGTTCTTGGCATGTAGGGCTGCTGACATTCATATCACCCGCCCTCCTCCCCGGCGCCTGTAGCGGCTGCAGCACTCCTAATTACTCTTAGCATGGTCATCACTCACGGTGTTACACTCCATCTTAGCCGCAATGGCTAAAAACAATCTGGGGATGGAGTCGATGCCCATGCGCACTGTATTCCAGGGGAGGAGCCACCTATCTTGTGATACTTCGAAGACTCTGTAGGAAGGTGGATACCTGACTATGGTTACCCCCAACTTTTTGCCTGGTGTTTTGCTGGTTTTTTGACTTAGTTGACCTGGGACCCTGCTATTCAGGGCCCCAGGCCTACTGCTCTCTCTGTAAAATGGATTCCATGTACCTTAGGTACATATCTAATTGGATACTGAGTCACCTTATCAGTCCCTGTACAGTGCACCTTAGGTATCCAGGGCATAGGTGTACCCAGGGCCTACCAGGGGCCGCAGCATGTATTATGCCACCCCTGGCTGGCCATCCAAATCTGACACAACTGGCTGCACGAGAGCTGGGGCAAGGTGGTGTAAACACCCTTTGCTTTAGATATAGTATTCCTATATCTAACCCTAAAATCGACACATGTATTCCTATCAGTCACTCCTATGGCAGGCCTTAACAATCATGAAGGCAGAGTGCTTGGAATTATGTGAGATGGTGCTCTGGCATGAGCTGAGCCCGTCTGCAGCTTGCGGAACCAAGTCCTGATAGCTGTTCTATGATAACGCGTACCATATACTCCTAAGTGCATTATAATCCTCGCGGTTATTTGCTATCTTTGGTATCGCTTTATCAAAACATGTCGAGTAAGGTGTCATACGAATTGGAATACTAACCCCTCGCCAATTCTGGCGACGGGGTTAGCATTCCACCCTTCTAGAGGGACACGACATGTATGTAGCTGTGAACCCCGGTTAAAGCTAACTCGAGCCTCAGCATCACAAAATGGATGCTGCCACCACAGACACAAGTCTGACCTGCTGCTGGGAGTCGTTCCAGCGAGGAGAGCTTGGACAAAGGGTTTCCTGTCAGGGGCGGTGCTAGCACCATCCCAGACAGGGTTTTGTGTATCCCAGGTAGGCAGGGCTGAGAGGACGGTGACGGCAAGTGGCACCCCGGTGCTCACTATGCATCTGCCGGTTTGAACCAGTTCCAGGGGCACACCTGCCCCTGAGCTGGGGAAAGTCCGGACAAGGGAGAGGGGTGTAACCACCCCCCTCCTGGTCCCACCCATGGGCAGGACCTAGTCGTGTGCCTGCCCCTTTTTTTAGAATAAAGGTAGGAGCAGGCCCCCTTCCCAAATTGGATAATTCTGAATCTTGATGACTTTCCACGAAATAACTCTTGAACCTTTCTGAAGACTCCCTTGTGGCTAAGGAGTAGCCACCCTGCACCAGCGGGCACCATCTAAGCGCATGCGGTTTGCTGCACGTCCATCCTCCGGATCAAGACTGCCCAGCTCGACGAGACCCGGATTCCCTGGCACCTCTGACCTCTATCTACATCAGCCCAGCTGAGATTCGTGGGTGTAACGAGACCTTGAGGTACCGGCGATCTTCAGAACTGCACGACGCTTATCCAGCACGACCGTCGGGGGATCCTCGAGTGAGTGCTTTGGGGTTTGAGAAGCCCTGACCCTGAGCAACTCCAGCACCGAAGTCCAGCCTCCCAGCATCCACGAGATCTGCGTGGGGCCCTTCTGCTCTTTGCTGCTCACCGCGTTGTCCGGCTACTTGCTTGCTGGCTTGTGGCCCTCCTGACGACTAACCACGACACTTCCATCGCTGGTCTGGTTGCTCCAGACTGGCCCTTGCTCCCCTCCAACAGAGGAGCACCCTGGACCCTCCTGGTCCACTCCAGACGCCATTTTGAGTCCACCCCGTGGGCTTGCATTTGCCAAGAGTTGTTGCCCAATCCTGGGTCCAGCATCGCCGACAGCAGATACCTTCGTGGGACAGTTCGCGCCTCCATCCTGGTCGCCGACAACGCCTCCTGGTCCGAGAGACTGCAGAGTCCAGCGTCGCCCACTCACCTGGTCGAGGTGACTTCATCCGGTGCCATCCTGGTGCCCATCTGATCACTGGCTAGTGATTAAGAACTGAGTCCCCTCTGCTTTCAGGTCGTCTCCATCTTCGATCCAGGCTTGGATCACATCTAACTTCATCACTGGTTGCCTGCCAGCAACTTCTTCTTTCAGGCTTCATAGACTGTAACGAGGATTCCCGACGTCTTTTGAACCCTATGCAGCCGCAGCCCCTGGGCTAGGTAACTTGAGTACTTCGGTGCTCCAACGTAGGTTCACTATCTAAGTGTCCAGATCCTTTTTCGTTTTCAGCCTATCTAGTCGGATTCGTCCGATAACACTAATTTTACGAAATCTAGCATCCATAGACTTTCTCCCGCGTGAGAGTGCAAACTCTGCACCCGATCTCCCTAGGCCTCCTGCTCCTAACCTGAAGGTTCAGTAGTGTAGTCCTAGCGATCCTAAAGCCTCTGGATCGAGTTACTTACCTGCTAGTATTTCGCATTCCACTTTTGTAGTATATGGTTTTTGTGCCCCTCGGGCATTTGTGTAAATTGTGCAACTTAAAGTATTTTCATAAGAGTTTTGTTATGTGCTTAGCTCCCTGACTCAGGGCTGTTGTGTTATAAATAAATATCCTGTTGTGTTATAAATAAATATCCTTTTATTTTCATAACAACTTGTGTGGTGTCCTTTCACTTGGTGTTCAAGGGGTATATGTGATGGTATAACAGCTGTCTTAACACGCCCGCTAGAGTTTAGCCTAAAGACTGCTCTTGTCCATGCTACTAGGATAGCTGGTCTATAAGGTTGACTTACAACCAATCATCAATAAGGGTCGTTTGGAATGATACACAGTGATCACTAGAATAGTGAGCACTACATATCAGGCCAACTTCTCACAGACTCTTCCAGGACAACAATGTGCGATCATCCAGACCCAACACTAGGCGGCGATCTATGCACCGATATGAATGTCAGCGGCCCTACATGCCAAGAACAGATGCATACTGGTAAGTAGCATATTCGTTTTTAAATTATGTTTTGCACTGATTTGACTCTGAGTCACAGTATGTGGTTTGTGAAGTGAATCCATTGCGGTTGAAAGGAATTTTGAGTGTGTTCGTGTGATATCATATATCTTGCTCCCAAGGGGATTTTTTTATGACTTTGGTCAGTTGGTACCCTACTCCTTTGGTGTTATATGGTCCCTCTCTCTTTTCTTGAAAACAAGGCTTTCCCGACCATAGAGAGGCAAGAGAAGCAAATTTCCATGGCTTCCCGATTGTTAAAAGGTCACTTTCAGTACGCTTCTACAAGTCCCTGCTGGGTTCCATCCCTCATGCATAACCTGATTCCTCACTGCAGATTACAAATGCATCCACTCCAGGAAAAGTTAGACTTACAGTGGCGCCAAGTCGACGGATACTTCAACTAGATCTTACTGAGGCGATGAGAGACGATGCATCATGGTGGATGGCCAAAGAATACATTTCTCAGGGTCTCTTTCAGGCTAGCCCTGGCTCCACTCAGAATTACTACGGATGCCTCTCTCGGAGGCTGGGGAGTAGTGTTACAAGACCTTCATGTAAGCGGCCGGTGGCAGCCTCAGCATCGTCTGTTGCATATCAATCTGCTGGAGCTCAGAGCGATTAGCCTAGCCTTGCAAGCCTTTCTTCCACGAATACAACAGTCCTTATACGTACGGACAACACGACAGCCATGCATTAGATAAACAAAGGAGGCACCAGATCTCGACTGTTGTCGCAAGAAGCCCAAACAATCTAGGAGTGGGCAATTCAGCAAGAGAGCGAAACATCTTCCAGGTGTCCTCAACAAAGCAGCGGACACACTCAGCAGACTAAAGTCGGTCAGCCACGAGTGAGAACTGGACAAGTTCACTCTATAGAAGGCTTTTCACAGGTGGGGCACACCTTCCATAGATCTCTTTGCCACTCCAGAGAACAAGAAATGCCAGTTATATGCAAGCAGGATTCACCATCCGGGATCGTTTGGGAATGCGCTTTTGATGGCCTGGTCAGGCACATTTTATTATGCTTTTCCCCCCATTCCTCTGATCCCCAGACTTCTCAGGAAGCTCAAAGCAGAACTGTGGAGGATGATTATGATTGCTCCTGCGTGACCCAGACCGTCGTGGTTCACAACATTTCGCCTTATCTCCTTGGACCTTCCTCTTCCTTTGGAGCTGATTCCTTTGCTGCTGACTATGTCCCGGGGCCAAGTCTGGCATCCGGATCCTCAGTCTCTACAGCTCTCGCATGGTTCCTGAGCAGCAAGAATTTCTTGGTCTGAATCTCTCAGCAGAACGTAAAGAAGTGCTTTCTCAGGCAAGAGCCCCAAGTACGAATAAAACTTACAGATTGAAGTGGAAGCGTTTCTGTATTTGGTGCCAACATAACGGCCTCCATCCTTTTAAATCTGAGCCGCATGAAGTTCTTCCATACATTCTATCATTAGCAAAAGTGGGACTGGCTCACTCTTCTATCAAGGTGCATCTGGAGGCAATTTCTCGCTTCAGACTCATGTCTTCAGGCCCTTGCCTCTGGTCGGCAAGTATCAATAAACAGTTTCTTAAGGGACTTTTCTGAGTTTTCCCTCCAGTCAAGCCTCCTCCTCATTGGCCTCTGAACTTGGTTCTGGCCCAGTTTATGAAGCCTCCTTTCGAATCTATTCACAAGGCAGAGTTGAAATTACTCTCCTGGAAGGTAGTGCTTCTTCTAGCCTTGACGTCTGCTAGGAGTGTGGGAGAAATGCAAGCTCTCACTATTCAGGAACCCTTTCTACAGTTAAAAAAAGGAACAGTGATTCTACGTACTAACCCAAAATGCATACTTAATGTTCCTTCGGACTTTCATTTGAATGAGCCAGTAATTCTTAAGACTTTATTCCCTCAACCGGCTACTCCGGCAGAGAAAGCACTTCACTCTCTGGACATTCAGAGGTTCTTAAAGTTCTATCTTTAACGGACTACGACTTCAGAAAGTCTTCTCAATTGTTTGTGTCTTTTAGTGAGCCTCGTAAGGGTGTTCCCCTTTCCAAGCAAAGGGATCGCTTGTTGCATTACCAATGCTATCCAGTATTGTCAAGGGCAGCGAGCACGCCCTTGGAAGGTCGAGTCCGTGCTCTTTCCTCGAGGGCAATTTCTTCTACAGCCCTCTTTGCTGGTGTTCCTATCCAGGAGATCTGCTGTGCAGCGACCTGGAGCAGTACACATACTTTTACAAGGCATTACTGCCTGTATTCTGCGACCCAGAGTGACACAGCAGTCAGCCAAGTAGTCCTGAGGAACCTCTTTCAGTAGTGGTGAGCTTTCCCTTTCATCTCTCCTTCCATGTTACTGTTTTATCAGCTCTGGCACATTTTTGAATCTCATGTGTTTGTTTTCTGAAGTTTCTAAGTATGTTATGGACCATTGAAAATGTTATGATGTATTTACTATGGCTTTGTTCCTAGTTTGATATTGGTCATTTTTCCAATAAATGTGCGGATAACTGCTAGCTACTCTTATACAAGCATGGGAATCTATGAAAGTTCCAATACTGGCGCAAGAAAACAAGTTACTTTTCTGTAACTTTGGTTCTCCAGTATTGGAAACGTTCATAGATTCCCATGCGACCCACCTGCCTTCCCTGGGAAAGCTCAGCCTCTTCTATCTTCAGTGGTTTGGTTACAAAACGGCTACGAAAATCTGAGGTTCTGAGCTTCTCTCAGGATGGTTCTAGGGGGTGAGGCTATTCTGATTGGTTGTTCATTTCTTTGGTCTTTTTTACAAAAAGAGGTGGATATGTTGCAAAACAGGAGTGGGCCTAGGCCTAGGTTCTCTTTTAGTAATGGTTTCTATTGCTATTTTATGTCTACCGGGGACGCCGATTCAGACGACTGGGAATGATACAGGCATGGGAATCTAGGAAAGTTTCCAATACTGGAGAACCAAAGTTACAGGTAAGTAACTGGTTTTCTTCTGGGGTGGAGCGGCCACATGGGTGGGAGGCGGAAATTAGAGGCCTCTCCGCCATGTAGTATTGCAACAAACTGGATTGGGTATCGTCGTAGACCGCCTGTCAGGAGGCCCCTAGTCTCTGGAAGCGACTGGAACATCAGGGCATGTCCTTGGTGGTTCAACACCTGGCAGGTTCCCTGAACTCCAGGGCGGACCAACTCAGCCGCTGGTGCTTGATGGGTCACGAATGGCGTCTTCACTCCGAGGTGGTGCAAGGTCTCTTTCAACAGTGGGGAGAATTTTGGTTAGATCTATTCCCGGCACAGAGAATGCGCAATGTTAGCAGTTCTGCACTTTGGCATTTCCAAGGTTTCGCTCTCTAGGCGACGCTTTTCATCGTGAGAGGAGTTGCGTTCTTCTATATGCCTTTCCGACTATTCCACTTCTACCCAGCGTGTTGAAAAAGATCAAGCGCGACCGGGCCCAAATATTTATTTTGGCTCCGGACTGGGCACAAAGAGTCCGGTATACGGAGCATTTGAGCATGGCAATCTATCCCCTGTCAGACTGCCCCTTCAGGAGGATCTTTTGTCGCAGCAGCAGGTGACTGTCCCCCACCCGAACCTGTCCATCCTCCACCTACTTGTGAGGAGATTGAGCAGCGACAATTGAAAGCTTTCAACCATCCTCCCAAAGTCTGTAACGTTATCTTGGCAGCCAGGCGGCCCTCCACCAAAACTGTAGACGCCTGTCGATCGAACAAAGTTGTGGCTTGGTGCACAGCAAAGTCTTTGGATCCCCTGTATGCCCCTCTTTCAGAGGTTATCTTCTTCATTCTTTCTGTGGCCCAGCAGGGCTTTGCTCTGGCCACTCTTAAAGGCAATCTTTTGGCCATTTCGGCCTTTCTTAGTCTTCCTAATTAGCCTTCTCTTTTCAAGTCCCATAATGTAAATCGTTTCCCTAAGGGCATTACTCACCTTTTTCCTCATCCTTTTCGTAATACCCCAGTGGGACTTGAACGTTGTTCTGACTTACCTTTTGTGCGTTCCCTTCGAGCTGCTACATATTTGTCCTCTCAGACTCTTGACCTTAAAGACTGTTTTTCTGGTTGCCGTTACCTCTGCTCACAGGGTGATTGAGCTTCAGGCTTTCTTCTAAGCCTCCTTTCCATGCTGTTCATCCGGGCAAGGTTGTTCGAACTCTACCTTCTTTTCTCCCAAAGTGGTTACTTCTTTCCCCATAGGACAGACCATCCCACTTCCCACCTTCTTCCTGCATCGTTCTAAAGAGGAGGACAGGCTCCACCGTCTGGATCCAAAACATGTGCTTTCATTTTATCTGGACCGCACAAAACAATTCCGGGTCGATGATCAGCTCTTTGGCTATTTATAAGCCAAGAGAGGTTGGGCCGTGCAAAAACGAACCATCTCTCAATGGATTAAATGCATTAAAATTTGTTTTCCCTTGGGCGGGGGGGGGAAAGGAACCTCCAGTAGGGTTGCGTGCCCATTCCAACAGGGCGACGGAAGCCACTACTTCTTTGGGACTTGGAGTCCCCCTTCATGACATCTGCCAAGAATCCACATGGGCTTCGTTGAACACGTTCACTAAACATTACTGCCTGGACAGCCAAGTCCGGAGAGACTGCTTCTTTGGCAGCTCCGTTCTTCAGGACTTCCTGGTGTGAACTAGGTTCGCAGACCCACCTCCGGGTTGGTTTTGCTCGGGTATCTATTCTAAGATAAGGAATCCATAACTAATAGTATCTTCCAGATGAACAAGTTACTTACCTTCGGTAACAATATATTTGTAAGAGACCTATATTAGTTATGGATTCCTTACTGCCCCACCCATCCTCTGTGTTCTGCTAACTGACTTCTAGAGTAAGGGACCCCCTTTCAGGGCCCTAGTTTTATGCAGCAGTGGTCAGTGTTTTGCTTGGCTCTGCGCTTCTGCCGTGGAATGTCGTGTAAAGAACTGACATCTACACGCAAGGACGGTGACTAAGTAGATATACACAGACTGTAATTATGAATATTTTCACTGTATATACCTATCACACCATAAATGTTTAATTAATTTTGGTATTGAATTGTGAAATTTATAACTCGCTCAGTTACCCAGGGGCATCCCGGCGCTGGACACAGCGAAGGAAAAAGACTCAAACTCAGCCACTACACCGGAAACAGATGGGTCTTGAGGAGTTTCCTAAAGTGCAGGATGTTAGGCTCTGAGCGTATCTTAAGGGGCAGGGAGTTCCACAGTGCCGCTACTTGCACAGAGAAACGCCGGCCACCCGAACGAGCTCTTTTAACTCTGGCTGACTGGTATCATTGTTTATATTGTATGTAAATTAACACTCCCAGGCATAAACTACAACGGTAACACAATAGAGTGAAAAAACAAACTACTAGGGTTTCAAAAAATATACATTTTTAATTCAATTAAAAAGACAATTAATAACAATCGGTGCAATGATCAAAGTTAATAAAAAAGTCCTAGACTAATACATATAGATTCACAAAACAATTATTTTTTTTAAAAATATAAAAATCAAAGGAGGTTAGATGGTATCCGGTCGACGCGTTTCAACATAAAATTATGTCTTCATCAGGACATTTACCATCCAATTTCTAGAGATAGATTCACGTGCTGGGTGCACACTCTTCTCTATTTTTCTAGCTGTATTGTGCTGTGTCAACAGACTCCAAACTGGGTATTTACTTAACAGTTATCTTGGAGGTATATTATTGCTTTCATTTAGGGCATTCATACCCTGAGTGTCTAAGTTTCAAACGAATAATTTTAACCACTAAGAGGATTTCTTCAAACCTTCTCCCTCTGGGGTCCTTTATATCAATCAGGGGACACGACTTTAAAATGTTATGTTGATTAAAATCCGAGATTAACCCGAGCCGATTATATCCGGTAGTTAAGTTCAAAAGGTCTGATCAGCGAGGGCGTGGGATATTCTACTGCCGTACTCACAGAATCCTATTTTTTATTTTTTATTTGCGCGCTGTTCCCAGGCATGGCCGTTTACCAATCGTGATCCAGTCTTAAGTATACGGCGGTGAGGTGCTGATACTCCTATATTCTATATATATTAACAAGCGCTCGTCACTCCTGGATGCTTGCACGAAGGTACGAATGGTGCCGGAACCTGCCGGTCGGTCAGGTATTCAAGGAAGAGCAGCTCGGGTTAATCTCGGATTTTAATCAACATAACATTTTAAAGTCGTGTCCCCTGATTGATATAAAGGACCCCAGAGGGAGAAGGTTTGAAGAAATCCTCTTAGTGGTTAAAATTATTCGTTTGAAACTTAGACACTCAGGGTATGAATGCCCTAAATGAAAGCAATAATATACCTCCAAGATAACTGTTAAGTAAATACCCAGTTTGGAGTCTGTTGACACAGCACAATACAGCTAGAAAAATAGAGAAGAGTGTGCACCCAGCACGTGAATCTATCTCTAGAAATTGGATGGTAAATGTCCTGATAAAGACATAATTTTATGTTGAAACGCGTCGACCGGATACCATCTAACCTCCTTTGATTTTTATATTTTTTTAAAAAAAAATTGTTTTGTGAATCTATATGTATTAGTCTAGGACTTTTTTATTAACTTTGATCATTGCACCGATTGTTATTAATTGTCTTTTTAATTGAATTAAAAATGTATATTTTTTGAAACCCTAGTAGTTTGTTTGTTCACTCTATTGTGTTACCGTTGTAGTTTATGCCTGGGAGTGTTAATTTACATACATTGTTTACCCTGTCCCAGGATACGTATCTGTACCAGGGGGTCCTTGTTGTTAACATATCATTGTTTATATTCTCATTCTGTTGTATAATGTTATTGCAATCAGTATAATTCCATGTGACTAGTGTAATCTTGACTATATGTACCATATGGCTCATACTTATATCTAGATGGTAAAATAATTATGAATGAGATTCAAATTACACATCTGGACCTAGTAGTCTAAATACGAGGCCCCTTAGTAGTACCATCTGTGGTAATGCTATATGACCGAAAGAGCTCTTAAGCACCAGTCTACCAAACTATGTTGCCTATACGTAATTAGGACACAGCATTAGTAACGTGTTTACAATGCTGTATATTCGGACCGGCCTTATGCTATTCAAGTAGTTCTCACACTTAGTACCATTACTCGAAATACCGCGCAATAAACACTATAAGATGGCTGCCGGACTCTCCATACACACTGCTGCTTATTTATTTATTTTGAGAGTTTTATAGAGCGTGGACAAGACCCTTGAGGGTATCGGAGCGCTTTACAGTACAAGGGGATAATCAAGACATACAAAAGCGATATGACCATGAAGTATACATAACATCATAGAGCAACAAAGGGCAGGGCAGTAAGGATATGTGAGAAAAAGAATAAAAATAAGAATAAAAAAAATTTAAAAATCAATGAGCCCACAAAAAGAAAAACAATAGGATGCACCGGAGCAAGCTGAAGAGACATGGTGGCAGCAAATAGAGTGATTATGGTGAATAGATTGATACCATGTCAGGAATCCAAGGGCTGAGTTTAAGTGAATTTTGCCATGAGAATGCCTTTTACTTCCAATTTGAAGGATGCAGTGGAGGGGTTCAGTCTTGTTTCGGGTGGAAGGGCATTCCAAATCCCGGGCGCTATTCGCTTGTATGTTTTTTTCTTGTTGAATCTTTGGGGTTTCAGTAGGAGGTTTTCCGCACTTCTAGTGGATCTTATACCACCGGAAATTGTGAGTTTCTGTGAGCGATAGCTGGGAGCATTGTGATGTATGGCCTTATGCGTCATGCATGCTACTTTCAGGTGAATTCTGGCTTCAAATGGCAGCCAGTTTAGAGATTTAAGGTCAGGAGTGATGTGGGCCCTTCTTTTTGAGCCATTGATGAGTCTCGCTGCCGCTTTGGTAGAGGCTCCTAGGGGAGCTGTAGTAGCTTTGGGGAGACCGCATAATGAGACACTTCCATAGTGCAGCCGCGGTAGAACTAGAGCTTGAACCGCCATCTTGAAGTCATTTGCCGGAAGGAAGGGTTTCAGCTTCCTCAGTGTGTTAATCTGAAAGTTTGCTCCCTTTGTTGCATTACTAATGTGTTTCTGCATGTTGAGGTTGCAATCTAGTGTTATACCCAATGATTTCACAGAATCCACAATGGTTGGTTGAACTTTGAGTGCTGTAAGGTGTTTAATCCAGTCGTGAATTATGGGGACTTTGGCAGGTGGGGCAATTAGGAGGAATTCAGTTTTTAGGGCATTCCGTTTGAGGTGATTCTCTGCCAGCCATGTTTGGGTGGTCTTAAGAGTAGTGTTAAGCAAATTATTGTCTTCAAGAGTGTTGATCTTAAGGTAGAGTTGAGTATCATTGGCGTACATGTGAAATTGCACGTTGAACGCTTGTAGGAGATGGGTGAGGGTTTCCATGAATAAGTTAAAGTGTTGGGGAGAGCGAGGACCCTTGTGGTACTCCTAGCGTAACGGGAACGGTCGATCTCGCAGACACAGCGAATGCCGCTGCCGAGCGATCACGAGAAGCCGACGATTGTGTAAGATAATACTACAAAGTTAGTGCTCTGTGACAGCTCTGGGAGACTTCCACCTATGTTTTCTATCCAGTACCCTTACCAACCTCTCCTTTGTTATAGGTGGATCGTTTGTTGTGTTATCCAACGCTAGAAGGTAACTCGATTCCTCCGTTTTTTGACCAGGCAGGACTTGACACTGTGAGTCTGCCTTTCATATCCCTGTTTTGCCCCAGTATTGGACTTTCATAGATTCCCATGCTTTGTATCATTCCCCGTCGTCGGAATGGGAGCCTCGATAACATAAAAATACCATAGCAGTAGGTACAAAAGAGAAAGAAAGGCCTAGGCCTCATCTCGTTTTGTAGCCTATCCGCCTCTTTTTGTAAAAGAGACCAAAAATTTATAACAACCAGTCGGGATACATTTTGGATTTGTTCGTAAAATCAGAGACTCCTTTTTGAACTGTAAGAAAGGTTCAACAATCGTGAGAGCATTTAGCTCTCCAACCATCCTAGCTGTTATCGCTAGACTGAAAAGCAACTTTCCATGACACAAACTTCAGGTCCGCTTTATGGATTGGTTCAAAAGGAGCCCTCATGAGATGGGCAAGGACCAGGTTGAGCTGCCAAATCGGAGGAGGAGGTCTCACCGGAGGGAAAGCTCTGAATAAACCCTCCAGGAATTGTTTGATCACCCTCGCGGACCAGAGATAAGGACCAGAGGTTGTTTGCCTGAACCTAGAGATTGCTGCCAGATGCACCTTAATGGAGGAGTGTTGAAGACCTGATTTTGCCAAAGACAATATGTACGGTAAGATTTTTCCCTTTGGCACCATGCACAAAAAGTTTCCATTTTGCTCGATAAGTCCTGTTTGTACTAGGAGCCCGAGCTTGAGCTAAAATGTCCTTGCAATCTTGAGGAATATCTAACGCATTGAACTCCCGGTGTTCAGGAGCCAAGCTGTCAATTGCAAAGAGCTAGGGTCCGGATGCATCACTTGGCCCTGGGACATCGTTAGCAGGGTAGGAATGGGGCGAAGGAGAACCTGTTAACCCCGAGACAGAAGGAGGAGCTCTGTGTACCAAAACTGGCGGGGCCAAGCCGGGGCTATTAAAATCAAGGTGCAGGGTTCCGTCTTGAGTTTCCTCAGTAACCTTGGTATCAAAGGAATCTGTGGAAAGGCGTAAAGAAATGCGCCTGACCAGGCTATCGAAAGTGCATTCCCCAATGACCCTCGATGGAGATACCTGCTTGCGTAGAGTTGACATTTCTCGTTCTCTGGGGTCGTGAACAGGTCTATAAGACTAGAGCCCCAACGAGAGAATATCCTTTCGACAGTCCTCTGATCCAATTCCCATTCGTGGGTGACCGACCTTAGGCGGCTCAATGAATCCACCTCTAAATTGAGGGAACCTGGAAGATGTTCTGCAGAGAGACAAATCTGATGATAAATAGCCCATTCCCAGATCTCTTAAGCCTCCTTTGAAAGAAGCTTGGATTTTGTTCCGCCCTGCTTGTTCACATAATGCATGGCCATCGTGTTGTCTGTACGCACTAGAACCGTAGAACCCCGAATCTTTGGAAGGAAAGCCTGTAGAGCCAGACTAATTGCTCGCAGTTCCAGTAAATTGATGTGAAAGGTGCGGAGATCTGGAGACCAGTGATCGCTCACTTGAAGATTCTGTAATGTCGCTCCCCAGCCTTCCAGAGAGGCGTCTGTGGTTAGAACTAACGGAGAGGGAGTAACCGTGAAGGAGAGACCTTCCTCGATATTGCTTCCTATAGTCCACCAACTAACTGCTTTCTTAATGATAGGAAGGACCCCTCTGCTTGACGCCATTGCATGTCCAGTTGTTCCTGCAGGGGACGCATGTGAAGCCTGCAGTGCGGAATCAATGCAATGCAAGATGACATCGACCCTAGAAGGGACTTGTACTGACGGACTGAAAGAATTTGTTTCTTTTGAAATCGGTTGGCAGCAAGAATCAGTTTTTTTTTTCTCCTCTGAAGGAAAAACTCTGCAATGAGCAGTATCCAGAATAGCACCCAGAAATCTTGCTGACCTGGACGGAAGAACCGACTTGCTTCTGTTCAGACCCAGACCTAGATGACTGAATAGTTGAATACAATCCTCGACTGCTTTTAAAGCTTCCCCAGAAGAAGGGGCTTTATCAGCCAGTCGTCCATGTAGGGACACCTGCAGAGACTGCCTTCTGAGAAAAGCTACCACTGGTGCCAATACCTTTGTAAATATCCGTGGTCCTAATCTTAGTCCGAAAGGTAGGACTTTGAACTGAAAGTGGCTCTTGGCTACTGTACAGCGAAGATACCTCCTGTGGGCCGGATGAATGGGAGCATGAAAATATGCGTCGTCTAGATCTAGAGTTCAATCAATCAAACCATTTATAGATCGCGCTACTCACCAGTGAGGGTCTCAAGGCGCTGAATGAGGGGGGGTTCTGCTACTGCTAGAACAGCCAGGTTTTGAGGTGTTTCCTGAAGGTTAGATGCTCCTGGATCAGTTGTAGGTGTGAGGGGAGGGAGCTCCATGTTTTGGCTGCCAGGTAGAACGATATTCCTCCGGTGGTGGTACTGCGAATCCGTGGGACGGTGGTGAGGGCTAGGCTGGCAGAGCGGAGTTGGCAGGTGGGAGTGGAGAACGAGAGGCGGTTGTTGAGGTATTTGGGGCCCATGTCGTGGAGCGCTTTGTGTGCGTGGGTGAGGAGCCTGAACGTGATCCTCTTGCTGACAGGGAGCCAGTGCAGGTTTCTCAGGTGGACGGATATGTGGCTGTGGCAAGGGATGTTGAGGATGAGTGATGCGGAGGCGTTCTGTATGCGTTGAAGTAGTTTCTGAAGTTTGGCAGTGGTTCCTGCGTATAGAGCGTTTCCGTAGTCCAGTTGGCTGGTGACGAAGGCCTGGGTGACGGTCTTTCTGGTTTCGGTGGGGATCCATCTGAACATTTTCCGGAGCATGCGCAGGGTGTTGAAGCAAGAGGACGAGACGGTGTTGACTTGCTTGGTCATCGTGAGGGAGGAGTCCAGGATTAATCCCAGGTTGCGAGCGTGGTCCGAGGGTGTCGGCGCGGAGCCCAGTGCTGTGGGCCACCAGGAGTCGTCCGAGGCGGATGGGGATTGTCCGAGGATGAGGACCTTCGTTTTGTCTGAGTGCAGCTTCAGGTGACTGAGCTTCATCCATTCTGTGACGTCTTTCATTCCTTCCTGGAAGTTGGTTTTGGCGGTGGCTGGGTCTTTGGTGAGGGAGAGTGTCAGCTGGGTGTCGTCGGCGTAAGAGATGATGTTGATGTGTTTGCGTGCGATGGCGGCGAGGGAACTCATGTAGATATTGAAGAGTGTTTGGCTGAGCGAGGAGCCTTGGGGTACGCCGCAGATGATCTCGGTGGCCACTGAGCGGGAGGGAGGCGGACTTGTCGAGGAGGACCATCTCAATATCGCTCCTACAATCAGAGAAACCAACGTTACTCTTCCAATCAGCAGCAATCAAATCGACAGCAGTCCTCAAAGCCTTATAGGGGAAAGTCATCCTATCGGGGATCCACCCGCCAAACGCCAATGACTTTTGTCATCCCCAAAGTGTTGGAGGTCGAATCTCTCTGTTTTATTCTCAGTGGTCCTCCATCACCTCGGACCGCTGGGTTTTGGACATTGTGATGGAAGGTCATACCTTAGAGTTCATCAAGATTCCTCCTCATACCCCACCGTCTGGACCGCCTCCTCCCCATCTCGAGGAGCTTTACCATCAAGTCAGTCTTATTGTTCAGAAAGGTGCAGTCAAAGTGGTTCCAGTGTCTCAGAGAGGAGAGGGTTTTTACTCTTGTTTCTTCCTCATACTCAAGAAGACTGGAGATTGGCGTCTGATTCTGGATTTGAGGGCTCTCAACAGATACCTAAAGAGTCGATCTTTCCGCATGCTGACACTACTGGAGATCCTGCGTCTTCTGGCCAGTGGGGATTTCATGACAAGCATAGACCTTCAAGACGCATACTTTCATGTCCCAATTCTCCAACAGCATCGCAAGTACCTGCGCTTCAAGGTGGGGCAGACACATTATCAGTTCAAGGTGTTGCCTTTCGGACTCCGCTCCGCCCCTCGTGTGTTCACGAAGGTGTTGGCTCCTGTGGTGGCTCACCTACGCCTCCTAGGCGTCCAAATTTTTCCATACTTGGACGATTGCCTCCTCAAGTCTCAATTACGCCATCAACTGAGCTAAGACACTCGTCTTTGTCAAAATGTCTTTCAATCCCTCGGCTTGGCCATCAATGTCGACAAGTCACAGTTTGCACCAGCGCAAACCAGGACTTTCTTGGGAGCGATCTTAGACACTATGCTTTCAAAGGCGTTCGTTTCATACGAACGACAACAGAAAATCCTCCGCCTAGTGTCTCTCATTCGATCAAGGTAGTCAGTTTCTGTCCGGACGTTAAAATCATTTCAGGGGATGGCATCATCTTGTATTGCACTGATCCCACATTGCAGACTGCGAACCCGTCCCATTCAAGAGGAACTGGACGTTCAGTGGCGTAAGGTCTCCGGATCTTTCGACGACCAAGTGGCCGTTACAGCTCGCATGAGAAAGGGCCTGTGCTGGTGGGCACAGTCGAACAACCTGGCGACTGGAACATCCTTCCTTGTCAACGCGCCAGATCTCACGCTCACAACGGACGCCTCTCTGGACGGCTGGGGTGCTCATCTTCAGTGTCTTTCCATCAAGGGCAAATGGTCTCAACCCAAACGCTCTTGGCATATCAACAGGCTAGAGTTTATGGCGATCTTTCTGGGACTCAAGTCGTTTCTTCCTGTAATTCAAGGAGAGTCAGTGCTTATTCAAACGGACAATACCACCAGCATGCACTATGTGAACAAGCAGGGAGGGACCAAGTCTCAACGCTGGTCTCGACTGGCTCAGTCGATTTGGGATTGGGCTCTCCGTCATCAGATGGCGGTGCACCTGCCGGGCGTTTCAAACATCCTGACAGACTCCCTCAGCAGGTCCACATCGACGACACACGAATGGGAGCTGCATCAGCCGACTCTGGATCTTGTGTTTCATCGATGGGGTCGCCAATCTCTAGACCTCTTTTCGACACCAGAGAATCGGAAATGCCCGTCTTACGCAAGTTGGCATCCCCACCCCGGATCTTGTGGGAATGCCCTTTTGATCGATTGGTGCGATCTATTCGCTTACGCCTTTCCGCCGATCCCGTTAGTACCACGAGTGCTGTGGAAGATTCGGAGGCAGCCCTGCCACATTCTATTGATCGCCCCTCGATGGCCCAGACAGGCGTGGTTCTCGGAGTTGCTCCTTCTGTCCCAGTGCGAGCCCATTCCTCTTCGGCCTCGTCCAGACTTACTGACGATGGACAGGGGCCAGGTTTGCCATCCGGATCCATCCACTCTACAATTGTCGGCATGGAACCTGAGCACCTTGAGTTCGCTAACTTAAATATCTCGCAAAACTGCAGAGAGATCCTCGCTCATGCTAGGGCTCCGTCTACCATCAAAACTTACAAACTCAAGTGGAAGAGATTTTGTCATTGTGCATGGCAGCAAATGTCCATCCAATCCATTCTACTCCGGAGCAGCTTCTTCCGTTCTTTTTGAGTCTCGCTCAATCTGGACTGTCGCATGCTACTTTGAGAGTTTTCCTAGCTGCAATCTCTCGCTTCCAGCAGGATGGCTCCTCCTCCCTCTGCTCATCCAGAATTATCCACCAGTTTTTCAAAGGGCTTTTCCGGAAATTCCCACCTATTCGGCACCCTCCTCCACCGTGGCATCTCAATGTTGTTCTGTCACAACTTATGAACTCACCATTTGAGCCCATCCATAGGGCGGACATTAAGTTCCTCACCTGGAAGGTTGCTCTTCTTCTTGCTCTCACCTCATCTCGTCGTCTGAGTGACCTCCACGCCATTACAATCAAACTGCCTTATCTTCAATTTAAACCTGACTGCGTGGTGCTTCGCACCAACCCATCTTTCCTACCCAAGGTGCCTACGGACTTTCATCTAAATGAACCTGTGTTCTTGAAAACTTTCTTCAATGAGACAAAGTCTCCGGCTGAGCAGCGATTGCATTCCTTGGACATCAAACGGTGCCTTAAATTCTACATTAGCAGAACTGCCTCCTTCCGCAGGTCCGACCAACTATTCATTGCTTATGGACGACTGCATCAGGGGCATCCAGTTACCAAACCAACGATTGCCTGTTGGATTTCTACGGCCATTGCCTTCTGCCATCAACAGGCTGGCAAGCCTTTGCAGTCTTCAGTGAGGGCTCATTCTACGAGGGCTATGTCTTCATCCACCGTCCTGTTTGCTGGTGTGCCACTTCATCAGATCTGCCGTGCAGCGACATGGTCCAGCAGGCACACCTTCACCAAGCATTACTGCTTGGACGCCATCAAGGAGGCGGATACCGCAGTGGGACAGGCAGTACTTCGTCATCTTTTCAAATAAGGTGAGCCTCTGTTCCCTCCTCCATTATATATATGTTTTCAAAGATTGCTATTTCAGTTTCCATGACTGTATTACTCCTGTTTTCGTGCATTTCCATGCTGTGCTTAGCAATCTTATTGGAGGTTACTGCTCTCTATTCTATTCAAGCATGTGAAACTATGAAAGACACCCCTAATACTGGAGAAGAACAATTGTTACTTAACCTGTAAACAGGTGGTTCTCCAGTATTGGTGTCTTTCATAGATTCACATGCGACCCACCCTCCTCCCCTCAGAGGCTCTCTTCTCCTCATGCACTCCTGGTCACTTTGGTGCTATGAAAATCTGAGGGCTTGAGCTTCTGAGGAGAAGGTTCTAGAAGGTGCTGGCGCCTGATTGGTTGTGGTTTGGACTAACATAATGACAAGGATATGTTACAAGTGTTTTCTTTCTCTATCATGCATTCCTATGGAGGAATTGTTTTAGCGGTTCAGTTATGTATTTACTTCTAGTTTTTCTTATGTTATGTTCTCACATATATATATATATACTAGTAGCCCGTCCCGACGTTGTCCGGGAGCAATCATGGCTCAGGGCCCCGCCTGCCCTGACATTGTGTAATCTGCCCACGTCACTGCTCACATCACTTTTTCCTCCCTGTAATGCCCCGTTTACCCTTTTTCGTCCTGTAATGGCCCCTTTGCTCCCCGCTCCACTTTGTACGCTTTTGTCACCTGCACCATGGGACAACACCTAGCCATGGTACCCCACACAAAGTTATGCCGCATCGGAGGGCGTTCCTTCAAACTACTGGGGGCCAAGTTATGGAACTCCCTTCCTCTCCACATCCGATGCATCGACAATACTCTAGCTTTCCGCAGAGCGACCAAAACCCATCTCTTTCCCTCCCTGTAGGTCCCGTCTTTCTTTTCAGGTGGTTGTGTTATGGTTCTAGCGCCGGGACGCCCCGTTGCTGGGGCAGCTGTTTGCGCTTTACAAAACAGATAACATTAACACACGTTTCTTTTTCCTCCTGTTAACCTGCCCACGTCACTGCCCCCGTCACTTTTTCCTCCCTGTAATGCCCCGTTTCACTTTTTCATCCTGTAATGGCCCGTTTGCTCCCCGCTCCACTTTGTACGCTTTTGTCACCTGCACACGTTTATTTTTCCTCGTGTTAACCTGCCCACGTTACTTTTTCCTGCACACGTTTGTTTTTCCTCCGGTACCTGTGGCTCGCTCACCGTTCCTCCCCGCCGCCGCTCCTCCCTCACGTTTGCTTTGCTGACTGGTAACTTGGCGCCCTACCTCATCTGCCGCTGACCGCTACTCCCCGCCGCCGCTCCTCACTGTCTGACCGCCGATCCTCACCGCCTGTCTGCCGGTCATGTCCGCTGCTCCCCTGATCTCCGCCGCTCCTCGTCACTGCTCCTCCCCGGGCTGATCTCCGCCGCTCCTCCCCGCGCTGTTCTCCGCCGCTCCTCGCGTGTACGCCGCTCCTGATGTCAGCACGCACATCGCGGCCGACGCTACTTTGAAGGGACTACTTTTTTTTGTAACATATTTTTTAATAACTTATTTATTTTTAATTTTCAATAGCCTATGTCCATCTGCAAACCCTGAGGATTACAACAATGTATCGGGTGTGTGGATTGGCGCTGTGGTTCCCGAGTTTACCCGCCTCAAAGCCTCAAAGTTCTTCCTTTATAATAGTAGTATAGATACAACAACAACGGATCGTGTTTGGGAGGAAGTAACAAATAGGGGAGAACATCAAAAAAGAAAGACCGGGTTAATGGGAAGACAACGGGGGAGCGAAGGGTGTCCGGGCAATCACACCGAGGCGTCTGAGAAGCACATGGAGAAGGAAGGGGGGTGGGCAGCAGGGGCTGGGGCAGCGAACTGACAAAGGAGTGGGCGAGAGGTTCTGAATAAGCTAGCAGACAATGAAGGGTGGCTGGGAAGGGCTGGGGCAGCAAACTGCAAGGGAGGGTGGGCAGGAGGGGCTGCGGCTGCAAGCTGGCAATAGATGTTTGGGGTGCAAAATGACAAATGTTTTTATTCTTTTAGTGACCGGTAATTTTGCCTATAATAGGTAATCATATACTCGTGTGTAAACATGGCCGTAGTTGGTTTCTTTCGACCCCCTCAGTATGGGACTTCACCGTGCAGCAGTTTGGGTATATTTGGGAGGCCTGGTATGGCAAAGCATCAAAGTAAGGAGACGAACAGGTGGCGTGTTGTGCAGTATGTGTGTGTGGTGCCACGTGTTGTTGTCAAAGGCCACACCTGTCTCTAGCCAGAAGAAGCACGGAGGCGAGTGCCGAGGTAAGTAAGAGGCTGATACCAACACTGGGCTGGGGCTTCGAAGCAGTAAGGCCTAGCCTCCGTAACTTTCAAAACAAAATAACTGCCAGTACTGCCACTCTATTTAAGGTAATCTCAAAGGAACGTATTGACAACTAAACAATATGTGCCTTAGACCTTTTGTTCAGTGTGAAATAAATCAATTTCATTTATTTTTCTTTTTTTCACATAGCAAAAACAATTTTTTCTTTTTGTTTATCTTTAAGTAATCTGAAAGATTTTCATTTGCACCATAGAATATCCTAGAAAAACATTCACTCTGCTTCTCTCACTCTTCTAATCCATCCCAACATTCACAGCCACACTATCTACAACAATTATTACAAAAACAACATTACAATATATACATATCATACAAAAGATTCAACTTTAACTGCCATGGAGTCGTTTTTTAGTAATTCTCATAATTCATGACATTTATAATTAATCCTAAAGCTGTATGGAAAACAGGTCTACGCGTTTCGAACTCTCTGGCTTATGGGAGGTCTCTTCAGGACCAAAAAAGCTTATTATTCATGAGCTCAATTGGTCTAAGAGAAGGAATGTCTTCTAGGGCTGTCATTCAATTACCGATGGAGGGGAGTGGTTTAAATCAGCAAACATTTGTTAGGATGATTTACTGTGTGTCCAAATGAAGCGGGACAGTCCTGGAGGAGAGGAATGACTACAACGTGTCAGAATCGTAGCTAAAGGTACTGACAGGACGAAGAGAGCACACTGCACCATAATTGAAGCATGAGAAACTGGCACTGGCAAATTGATTTATTTCAGACTGAACAAAAGGTCTATTTCACATATTGTTTAGTTGTCAATACGTTCCTTTGAAATTACCTTAAATAGAGTGGCAGTACTGGCAGTTGTTTTGTTTTGAGAGGTAAGTAAAACTTTTACGTTTTAAGTTTCAACTTAATCTTTTGAGTTACTTTGTATAAACGGACTGACCAGAGTCTTGTACACTTTTAATTTTTTTTGTAAATATTATGAAATTCAGATAAAGACGCTTTTAAAACCAGTTATTGCATTTGATGGCTTCTGTCAGAGAAAACCTGTTTTGCATTTTCTACATATGCTTCTGAATGAATTGTTTAGTTATTATGTCAGCAATTTTCTGACGTCGGCCTTCCGAAAACGTAATTCATTCAATGTCTGACATCTTGTCCTCTTTTTATTCTGTAACCCATTACGTATTTGTATGCTTTTATATTGTCATTTTGTATGTGCTGATTTTAAAACTTTTACGTTTTAAGTTTCAACTTAATCTTTTGAGTTACTTTGTATAAACGGACTGACCCGAGCCTCGTTGTACTGATCGTGGGGTGCTTTAGGTTAACTTGGCCACGCCTGGTCTGCGTTTAACACCCCCCCCCCCCCCTCCCCTATACCTTCCGACCGAACACCTTTTAAGAAGCTCTTATCCTGTCCTCCTTCCCTAATGTCATCCACCCTTTCTGCAATTCGTCGCCCACGCCTCTGCAGTGTCTTCCCGAAATCCAGCGCTTGGAAAGAGAATGTAAACGCACGGATGGTTGGCGCTATAAAAACCGAACAAAATAGCATGCAGAAAGCCGGCGTCCCGCCGGCAGGAAGTCCTTCCAGGGGAGAGCCATCAAGTGTGTGGTGCGGGGGTACCGTAGCCCAGAGGTGTGGGGTCCCACCCCCTGCCTAGCCAGAGAAGGGGAGCTTGAGTGCCTTGGTGCCCAATATTGCAGACTTAAGAAGGAGCACGTGGCCCTATGGACAAAGCTGGCGGTCAGAGCCACTTAACTGCTGCAGCTGGAGAAATTTGCGAGGTTTGTTGCGGACCCGGGGCGGAGAGCGTGTGCTTGTCTCCGCTTATGTGCGGTCTGTATACTGCAGGGAAGGAAAGCACCTCGCACAGATGAAAGTGAAAGCGTTGCTTCTGCCAGAGGGCGTTTATTGCTGGCGATAATCTGTTGAACACAACCCGCGCTGTTCTACGCCGCTCCTGATGTCAGCACGCACATCGCGGCCGGCGCTACTTTGAAGGGACTACTTTTTTTTGTAACTTATATTTTTTAGTAACGGATTTATTTTTCATTTATATAGCCTATGTCCATCTGCAAACCCTGAGGATTACAACGATGTATCGGGTGTGTGGATTGGCGCTGTGGTTCCCGAGTTTACCTTGCCAAAAGGTGTGTGTTCTCTCTTTATAATAGTAGTATGTGTGTGTGTATATATATATATATATATATATATATATATATATATATATATATATATATATATATATATATATATATATATATTTAGCATTTATTGCTATTTTATGTACCATGGGACTCCCACTTCGATGACGGAGAATATTCAAGCATGTGAATCTATGAAAGACACCAATACTGGAAAACCACCTGTTTACAGGTAACAATTGTTTTATCACCTGCCACCGCTGCTGCCGCATTCCCACATAAACATTGGAGGAAGAATCTCAAAATTTTACTCAAAATGTTCCTCAATAACGTCAGACAAGTGGGTCTTGGACATTGTAGCCAAGGGCCATGCCCTCGAATTAGAAAAATTTCCTCCAAACGTTCCCCCAAAGGGCCCACCTTCAGCTCATCTCAAGTACTTGTTTTCCCAGATCAATTTGTTGTTAAAAAAAGGAGCAATTGAAAAGGTCCCTCGGGTTCAGAGAGCAACAGGATTCTATTCCAGATTCTTTCCAATAAGGTAGAAATCCGGGGAATGGCGTCCAATTCTAGACCTTCGTGCCCTCAACAAGTACTTGAAAAAACTATCATTTCGGATGCTATCATTCCAAGAAATACTGCATCTTCTTTCGGCGGGAGAGTACATGGCGACCTTGGACCTTCAAGATGAGTATTTCCACATTCCCATTTATCCCATCACAGGAAGTTCCTGCGTTTCAGAGTGGCTGGCAGGGATTTTCAATTCAAAGTCCTTCCCTTTGGACTACGTTCAGCACCCATAGTGTTTACGAAGGTCCTAACCCCAGTAGCAGCACACCTCCAGCTGGAGGGAATACAAATGGTTCCCTACTTGGACAATTGCATTATCAAGGCGAGTTCTTACGCAAACAAAGACAACCATGTCCAACGGTGTCTGTCTCTCTTCCAGTCACTGGGTCTCTCCATCAATCTCAGCAAGTCACAACTGGAACTGTCCCAAAGACAAGCTTTCTTAGGAGCAACCTTGGACACACAACTGGTCCGAGCTTTCGTATCGGACGAGAGGCAAAGAAAAATACAAGACATGGCCCGGATTTTACTATCAAAAAGGTCAGTTTCAGTCCGACAGTTAGTCTTTTCTGGGAATGGTTTCTTCTTGCATTCCCTTGATACCGAATTGTCGCCTCAGGATGAGGCCTCTTCAGGAAGAACTCAACCTACAATAACTGCAGGTCTCCGGCTCATTCGAAGATCTCATTCGAGTCACCCCTCGCATCCGAGACGCTCTTCTCTGGTGGATTCAGGAGAGAAATTTACAGAAGGGTTACACGTTCCTTCAAGACGCGCCAAACTTCACAATCACCACAGACTCATCCCTCGAGGGTTGGGGAGCACATCTTCAAGGGCTGACGGTCAGTGGGAGATGGAGCCCTCAACAGAAGGTCGCGCACATCAATCTATTGGAGCTAAGAGCCATTTTCCTAGCCCTCAAGTCTTTTCGCGCAAAGGGGCCACGGACAATACTACAAGCATGCATTATTTGAACAAACAGGGAGGAACTTGGTCGGTTCGTCTATCTCAAGAAGCCCAGGAGATATGGGCATGGGAAATACGACACAGAATCAATCTTTTGGCTGTTCATGTACTGGGAATTGCAAACGTTCTTGCGGACACCCTCCGCAGATCAACGGGGTCCACTCACGAATGGGAACTTCATCAACCAACGGTGGATCGGATTTTCCAGCAGTGGGGTCATCTCGATCTAGACCTCTTTGCGACCAAGAAGAACAGCAAATGTCTGTTCTTTGCAAGCTGGCATCCCCACAAAGACTCTCAGGGGAATGCGTTTTCAATCAATTGGTCTCAAATATATGCCTACGCCTTTCCTCCGATACCGTTTGTTCCCAAAGTCCTCCGGAAGATGAAGAAAGCTGTGACGCCTGATTTTCATCGCCCCCAGATGGCCTCGCCAGTACTAGGTTACCGAGCTCCTTCTCCTCTCAGAGTGCGATCCAATACAGTTTCAACCAGTACCGAATCTCCTCTCCATTCAGAATGCTCAGATTTACCATCCAGACCCGGCTTTTCTGAAATTAGCGGCTTGGGGACTGAGTACCTTAAATTCGCCCATCTGAATCTCTCTGCCGATTGTAAGGCTGTACTAGCCAATGCAAGAGCACCTGCTACGATAAAAACGTACAGACTCAAATGGAAAAGGTTATGTATCTGGTGTCAATCAGCTGGGATTCATCCTTTTCAAGCAACGCCGGATCATATATTGCCTTTTTTCTTACACCTGGCAAGTCAGGTTTATCTCACACAACACTAAAGGTTTTATTAGCAGCCATTTTGAGGTACCGTCAAGATGGGTCCACCTCTCTTTACTCTTCAAAATTAATACAGCAGTTCTTTAAAGGACTTTTCAGAATGTTTTCTCCGGTGCGTCATCCACCTCCATCATGGCATCTCAATATAGTGTTAGCACAGCTTATGCGCCATCCTTTTGAACCAATTCACAAAGTGGAAATACAATTCCTAACTTGGAAAGTGGCTATTTTGTTGGCTTTGACTTCATCTAGAAGAGTCATTGATGTCCAGGCTTCCACTGTCCATTCACCTTTTCTTACAGTACAAGTCTAATTCAGTAGTGCTCCTCACAAACCCAAAATTTCTGCCAAAGGTGCGGAAAGAGCATTGCATACACTTGACATCAGGAGATGTTTAAAGTTCTATTTACAAAGGACGTCTGCAATGCGCAAATTTGATCAATTGTTCATTGCTTATGGAAAGATACGACAAGGACATGCAGGGTCTAAACAAACCATAGCTAGATGGATCTCTGCTGCTATTGACTTTTGCCATATAGAAGCATGAAGACCTTTACAGAATCTTTGAAAGACACCCCAATACTGGAGAAGAACAATAGTTACTTACCTGTAATCTGTGGTTCTCCAGTATTGGTGTCTTTCATAGATTCACATGCAACCCGCCCACCTCCCCTCAGAGGCTCATAGGCTAGGTTGGTTTTTACCTTCACTCCTGTGCGAGAAAATCTGAGAGCCTGAGCCTCTGGAGAGGACTTTCTGGTGGGTGCTGTCGCCTGATTGGCTGCAGTTTGGGCTATACAAAATGACTCGGATAGTCATGAGTGTGGAAGTTTTTCTTGTATCTTGGGCTACTTTTACTTCCTGGTTGGTTGTTACCAATTTTACTAAGGATATTATTGCTTTTTTATGTACCGTGGGACTCCCACTCCGACGACTGGGAATGATTCAGGCATGTGAATCTATGAAAGACACCAATACTGGAGAACCACAGATTACAGGTAAGTAACTATTGTTCATCCCCCAGCGTGCGGTAGCTTTTCCTAATCAACGCAGATGGACTCTATAGCGTCTATACTCACTTTCGGTTTCAATGAGAATAGCTAGGTTTCAAGTTTAGCAAGTTTCTCTTTCTTAAGAAAGTGTCCCCCCCCCCACACCAGGTTATACTTGACCTTCATTCCCTTTACCACATGACCTGACAGGAGCTGGAACGCCTTAGTGTACCGGCAGCGCGGTAAGCGCCAACTTTTTTGCCTTTTGCCTTCCTTGTTCTTATACTGCAAGATACCTTTTAGTACCTTCTACCGTACTCTTAGGTACATTTCAAAGCCGGATGGTTTGCTCATTCTTAACGCCTGGCATTGTTTTCCGTTACTTGTCCCACTTTACGTTACTGATAATATGAAGACTATGGGGAGTTGCTATCGCACTTTTGGTCAACTTGGGGTTATTAGCTTCCTTCTACACAATTATTTCCTACACTAGGTACTATTTACCTTGGATTCCTTCACCATAGGTCCTTTTTTTAGTTAGCTGGACTTTCTGTGACTGGCAGCGCGGTAAGCACGTCTTTTGGATTTATTTTGGCAACATAGACCACTTAACCTAACATGATACCAAGTGGTTGTATATTAAGGTCCAACACTTGTGACAGTTTAGGATCATAGATATCTTACTTTATGGATACCCCATTGCCGTAGTCCAGTTGTTTGTATCATTACAGTTCATTACTTCTGAACTACATGGAGGCAAGTCGGAACACTACCTATACTGGCTACATGGTAAGCGCACTCCTAGGTTATATTTCACGTGTTTGTGTCTCCTTTCTCTTGACGAAACTCATTTTAGTCGGGATGCATAGGCGTTGTTTCATTTTCCTTCCTTTACTTTTGTCCTCAGACACTAGAATTAACTTGGTGTTGCAATCCGTCCTTATTGATTAGCCCAGCCGGGTTGGAATTATCACCAGTAAGCGCCTTTCTTTCTGTCCCTTTACTCTTTGAACTATGCTCTTATGATTCTTCAACCCCCTTTTTTCCCGCCGTTACTCCTCTGTTTGTTTAGACTACAAAGACCGTTTTGTTCAGTGTTCAGGTAGACCGCTTGAATTTTTCCAGTGTTTAGGTTACAAAGCTAACAACGTGCATGATTTTGTTTCACCTATATGTAACCTAAAAATTTCCCTTTGTAAATACGATGGGAGCACAATGTTTACCACCCATACTTGTATAGGCACTACTATGATTGTCACTTTTAAGGGTCTGTGTTTTTGAATCAAGACTGGACTTGTGTCAGTCATACAAACTTGGACTGTCACCTCACAGTGTCTCGGCGATTAGGGTTTCCACTGACAGTCGTAAGTCACGAAATGGAATAGAGATTTCCATTCACCTCATTTGACTGTTTCTAGACACTTGTTATGTATATCCCTTGCATCATTCCCAGCCCTGAAGAAGTTGCATAACTATTTCCACATGCTACAAAATATGTCAGCTGGTTTCTGTTTTGGCTTAATGAGACCTGAATTAAAGACGGCGCAACATCCAACCTATATGTTGATGCATTTTTACAGATACATTGTTAACTTTGTAGTGATTATACATACTGTTGATTTACTTTGAAATGTGCCTAGGTTAGGTTCCAATTTAGTAAGTGTGAGGGCCTGTCCCCACACAACATTGAGGGGTTATAGGGCTCATCCCCTCCCCTAGTAGCACTTTCTAACATTGAGGTACATACGTAGATATGTCACACCAGCAAGGGCGACTAGTATGCCCTTTACTAAATACCCTTCAATAGAGGTATGTGGGACATAAAGTCAGGGGCCAGCTTAAAATAACTGCGGCAGGCACAGCGATCGCAGAAGGGCTAGGATAGCTCAGCACATCAGAAAATTGTGGATATGTCACTCACCAACTAACACCATACACTAGGAGGCACACAGCACCAATCCTCGGCCAATTGGGATGAACATAGTAAACACAACAAAATGATGAATGTGGTGCTGAAACTTTTCACCCACTCACCCCCAGTCACAGATCTGGAATGGCGTGGCGAGCAAAATAATGATGGACTAAACTCAGATCTGTTACTGGGGGTGAATGTTTTTGACAATGTTCAATATTCAGTTCATCTTTGTGTAGCATTTTCACCCTAAGTGGGAAGTGTTTGCCCAGATGTGGGTCCTTTGCTCTCTATGCTACCGGTTTCAAGCTAGCCTGGCTGAGGTGTGGTACACCGAAACTGGTCCTAGGATTCTTGTTTTCCGGTCCAGAGAGAACCTGTCCTGGCAGTTTGGACTTGACGATTTCCTTGTGGAGCAGGGTCTAGGCTGATTTGCATATGGCTGGGTCCAAACTGGAATGGCGTTGCGAGCAAAATAATGATGGATTAAACCCAGATCTGTAACGGGTGTGAAAGTTTGACAATGTTTAACATTCCGTCCATCTTTTTGTGTTGGGTTAATAGTTTGCAGCCTGTAAGAAAAGGTACAATGGCCAATTTCTTCATATTTTTATATAAAAGGGGAGTATATATTTAAGGCAAAGTGACTGGAAAAGAGCCATTCGACTGGTTAAATATTTTTCAAACCCTTTTTAGAAAAGCGAAAGATGAAGGAATAGGACAGTGTAGCCCTATAGGCTGCCATTTATGTAAATATGAAAATAGCGTCTGTGCCTTTTAGGGATCAGAGACTACCAGTATCCCATCCCCATCCTGTCCAGAAGGTGTCAGTTGCTTCAAATGTTTTTAACACAGGATCTTGGAGCACCCAGCTCAGCCTTCATGGCTTTTTGTTGTTTTTTCCCTCAAAAATCTCACTATGAGAATACGTACCAATATAGAGTTTAAAAAATATATCTCACTAGGGAACATATGACAACTATTTTACTTGGTGGATCTCATGTTTCAGTGTTCTTCTGTCTTTTTATGACAATTTCTTTTTTTCCCCTTGGTCAAAAAAAAATCTTTATTTGACAAGTGTCCTGCCTGTGGAAGCAATAAGCCAAGTCAGACCTTCATGATGTCTGCATCATCTGACTTCCTGAGATTCTCAATCAATCATAAATCTTTATTTCGGCCTGTAGGGCCATAAAGGTACAAGTAAAAAATACAACCTATTACATACAACTTGCTGATAATATCCTTTAGGCTACGTGAGGCCAGATAGTACTTTGATAAAAAATAAATTTCCTGTCTGTTTTTTTTAGTTGACGAGATCAACTCCCCTTCTCACTAGCCTTAAGATGGTTGTACAGTATACACACAATATGGGCCATTACATTAGCAGCAGGATAGAGATTGATAAAGTGCATGTGCATAAAGGGTGGGGTAGCTTTAGCAAAAAATATTCTGTACTCCGATGTGATCTCATTAGGAGATACAGCAAAGCCTTTGAACAGCAAGGTGTCAATTAAGATCATTAAAAAGGCAATTTCAATAAAATGCTTTAGTAATATCTAGACAAAAGTGTAAACAGAAAAATAATCCAAAATGATTAAGTTGAACCACCAACTTGACTTACATTTCCTGAGAGGAAAAGTGCACGTGTAAAGCTTCAGCTGCTTTAAAGTTATTGCTTAGAATTAGAGATGAGAGTTCTCCATTTTTGCCATGATTAATTTGTGCAAAATTACTTTGATGTAGACGTTTCAACTGGTTGCAAAGGTTTTCAGGGACTCCCATATCCAGTAAAATTACCTTAAGTTCATCCCTGGGGACCAGATTAAATGTGCATTTAAGGTCCACAAAAATTAAATAGAGGTTGCCACCCTCTATGGTCTAGAATAAAAGTTGCAGCCTGAAAATGTGATTGGTTTTGGAAATCTTGGCTTTAAACCCAGTTTGGAGGGGGGAGGGGGGGGGGGGGGGTAAGAACATTGTGCTCCTCCATCCAGGTCTGCACTCGCCCAAAGACTGCACATGCATATATTTTCTGGCTTACATCTGAGGCTAATTGGCCGATAGTTGTTAGGGATGAGCGGGGAGCCATTTTTAAAAATTTGATCTTTTCAGATCCAAGCCCGGGTGATAGGAATTGGCATGCCCTGTAGGATCGCATTAAACAAGTACCACAAATAGGGGGCTCAGAACGGAAGAGTTCCCCAGGGATCTTGTCTCGCCCTGACGCCTTGGCTAAAATGAGATTCTTATTCCTGACAGTTGCTACACTGCAAAAAGTTTTCCAGGGTCACCCTGAGGGAAAGGGAGATTTGCATCCATAGTACAGAGGAGCGACGCAGGAGCATTCAGAAGGTGGGATCTCAAAGGAGCGAGGAAAGCCTCCATTCTCTCCAGGGCTCTCCCACCTATCTCTGAAGACTCGAGCCATGGAAGTTGCAAAAAACCGCCCACATCAAAAACGACATTGTTCCAAGTCGATGTTGAGGGCATTCACATTGAGACAAGATTCATTCAGTTCCAACATGATCACTGTCGAGTTCTGTGTCGATGAGGAGACTACGTTTGACGTTGAGACATAGGTAGACTTCGGAGGATACCACAACGTCAAGGTGCAAGAGAAGTTAGATGTCGAGGAGTCTGTGGACTTTCAGACATAGGTGAAAATCAACATTAAAGTATCGATGAGACAATCCAGGCCTGTGGAAAAGGTCAGAAGATCAAGATCTCTACCCTCTAACTTCTGACTCTGAATACTCCAGGGCATATTCTTCATCTTCGCTTGTACTGCTGCCAGACTCTCCTATGCCTACTCCGCCACCTCCACTGGTGCCTCTTCCTCCTCCTTTGCCAGCGTCCACTCCCCTGAGACCTCTACTTTATCCTTGAATATCACATTCCAGGTCTCTTCATTGCTCAAGACATTCCAGACATAGCCTTAGGTCCAGACGTTCCTCATCATGACCATCATCTGGACGCAATAAACTCCCCTGTGACCTCTTATTTTCTTACTGGATTTGACCTCTAAATTCAGACAAGGGCACAAATAGGATCATTTTATTTTCTCATTTTCTTTTTATTTAAGTTATTTTTCATTTAGTACTTCTTTTCATATCATTATTTTCAGCTTAAAAATGTAATACAAAAATACATAATTATCATCAAAAATTCATAGTACAACATTCATTATTCATATTCTAATACATTTATAACCAGTTAAAGAACTGACACAAACAATCCACACACTCACTCATACCCATTTACAACTCATTCTATCTGTGCAAGTCAGCACGTTTCAGTTGGTTCTTGTCTATTGTCCCATACAAAGCCACTACAAACAATAGGATTTTACAAAGACTTGGTCAACGTGTTTCGGTGGCAAACCGCAACGATAAGAGCCACCTTCATCAGAACCCGCCAGATATGTGAATACTTGTTCTCTACACCATGGATTTTCTCTTGTTTAATCTTCAAGACAAGATATTGGACATCTGAAAATCTAAGAAATGCCTCCGAATTCTAATCATTCAACAATGCCAGGGGGCTTCCTACCTCCAAGTTCTTTCCATGGGAGTTTGTCTTCAATTCTGCTTGGGTTTAGCCAGCGTGGATTATTGTAAGGCTCCACTTAGGGATGGTACAGCCTACATGTAGGGAATAATAAGATCTTAAAAGTGTTAGCTAATCCTCAAATACAAAGTTTTCACAATCCATCGATCTCCATTTAGACCGCGTAGTCTCAGTACTTTCCAAAAGTCACTATTTTATTCGGCATCTCGGTCCTACCAAATCGCGCAACCTTGTTCACGTCTCCACGAGTAAAAATCATCTGGACGCAGACATCGCCATCATGCATACACATCTAGAACACATTCAAGACTTCATTCTACCTATTCATCCAGCGCTGGGAGATATTTACCAACACTGTCTGATTAGCCCTAACCAAGAGTCTCGCCAATGGATAACATTACCCCTCAAGAGGTGCTTGCTCGAGGTGCATCAAAATTTTACGTTCTAGTGCTGTCCATCTTCATCAGTGGATTTTGAGACATTTCACCACTGGGCAGTGCCAGACCCCTCCTATCACTGGTTCCAGTTCTATTGGAGCCAGTCATGAAGCAGTTTCTTACACCAGGTTAAACCAAATCGGCTCCGTCAAGGCTATAGAAAAAAGTATAAGACTCCAGAGTAGGACCTGCTATTTCTCTTCCCAGACCCTTTCCCCGATTATGTGGTAATCCTTGCAGCAAAGAAACTGCCTTCAACTACTCCTTTTTCTACAGTCCCACCAGACAAAGCGAGTAAGAAGTTAAACTCCGAGCCGTGCTAAGTTTGTGGTACAGCTGCCACCACCCTAAAAGCAGCAAGTGCGTCCGCCCTGCTGGGCCGATATGACCGGGCCTTGTGGGACTCCTTACAAATTTTTGCAGATGAGCTCCCAAGAGATTGACGAGAGGACTTTCTTGAGGTTTGTCCCGAAGAAGGCACTCTTGGCTTCGTATTACAGCCCTAAAACAAAAATCCCAACAGCATCTTAATCTTCCCTTCTCGGGGTCCACCTTATTTGGCAGTCATAGTGATGTTGAGATGGCTTGCATAAAGTTTGATGGAGACATGAAGGTGGTAGGTCTTGAGAAACAAAAAATAACATAAACACACCTACAATATAAGTCTTATCTATATTTCTACCAGCAGAGGGTTAAAACCCTTCAATGGTACTAAGGTCAGCACCATCAAACACCTTTTCAGCAACATCGTAGTCACCCCTGAGGAAGAGCTAGCCACCAGCCTGCTCAAGCTGAATAGCCTCCAGCAGGCTCAAAGCAATGAATCCGTCTCCCCCTCTTCCGTTAGCCACTCTGGAAGGGGAAGCATCTCATTTCATGCGGTGCAATCCATCACAAAAGACTCTAGTGTTTTGAATGTTGTACAGAAAGGATATTGTCTCCGGTTTACCAGCCCTCCGCCAAATATCCAACCAAAACCATCCAATGGACATCTGCAGATGCTGCACTCAGAAGTGCAAAAGCAAGCAGTGGAGATAGTTCCTCCCAAACAACTAGGCACTGGGATTTACTTTTGTTATTTTTGGTTAAAAAAAGAAAGGCTCCAAAAACGAATTCATACGTATTCTAGTTCTGATGCTAGCTAGCAAATTAATTTGGATATAAGTTCTGAATACTTGTGCTGCATCAGATTTATCCCCAAATACACCAAGGGGATTGGCTTTCTTCGATAAACCTCAAGGATGCGTACTTTCATGCTCCAATAGCCAGGAAACACTGAAAATTCTTGGTTTGTCATAGGTCACGATCACTGCCAGTACAAATTGATTCCATTCTGCCTCAGAGTGGTCTAGTGGTTAAACGCAGATCCACATAAGATGACGGTATGGCGGAAGCGCAGCGGACGAGCGCAGCGGGAACGCCGACTTCGCGCCGAAGTCGAGCCTAAGTCCAGCCCGTCTGCGACCGGCCGTGACCTGCAGCCTTACACCCTGCCCAAACATTTATGTATTCGTCAGCGGAGCTATGTACTCTGCAACATGTAGTCCCTCTACCGCCCTACGCCATCAGGAGGGCCCAGGAGTGCGGTATTTCTACCACTCCTTGCACGGTAACTCCCTCTCTGCCCGGACTTGTTCCTACCCCCGCACCCCGTAACTCCCCCTCTTCTAAACCCGACACCCGTGCCCTAACTATCCTCTACCTCAATACGCGTTCCATGGTGAAACACCAATTAGAAATCCACGCCTACTCGATGACACCAATGTAGATATCCTTTTCCTGTCTGAGACTTGGCTGACAGATGATTCTGTACCTGATATCCTGGCCGCTACTCCCAACGGTTACTATATTTTACAAGTTAACCGCCCTGGGGGACAAGTTGGTGGTGGAGTTGCAGCCATTATTCGTAAAGAACAAGTCTTTTCCATCTTAGACTGCAATCCCATTCCTAACACTCAAACTCTTGTCATCCAACTTCGTTCCACCAGGACCTCCCTTATTTGTGTTCTCATGTACAGACCCCCTATCTACATGCCATCCTTCCCACAATTAGTTGGGGACCTTGTCTCCCAGCTTCTCATTAATCATGCCAAAATCATCAGCTTGGGCGATTTTAATTATTGGCCTACCGACCCTCAAGAAAGCCGACTATCTGAGCAGTTCTCAGAAACTCTAACTAGTATGAACTGTCAGCAATTGATTTCAACTCCTACCCACTGCAAGGGCCATATACTAGATCAGGTCTGGACGGCTAACCTAGACATCTCGCCTCCACTGATCACCCCCTGTACTTTGTCCGACCACTATTTCATCTCTTTTTCTGTTGACCTTCCTAGCTTTCACCGCCCTCCGCTCCCTGCCAACATCACAGCTCGCAATTGGAAGAATGTCAATCTGACTGAACTTCATTCCCTCCTGGCAGCCTCAGTCCCACCAACTTCTGGATCAGTTTCCTACCAAGCTTCTACTCTTGAGCACTGGTTGATGGCAGCCTCCGACTCTGTAGCTCCCCTAAAAACCATAAAAGCGTTGCGTCCCCACGACGCCCAGCGATGGTTTACCGACCAGCTAAAACTCGACAAACTGGCCCTCCGCCAAGCCGAACGTCGCTGGCGCCATAAGTATGACCCCTTACTTGAGACAGAATTCACGACTCTACTCAATAAATATAAATCTTCCATACTAGAGGCAAAAACATCCTACTTCTCCCGCAAAATCTTGAAGTCTGCCTCAAAAGCCAAAGACATCTTCTCGATCGTCAATGAGCTTTCCCTTCCTGACCGCATCACCCTCCCCCCCATGCCCACCCAGGCCTTGTGTGACGAGCTCAATGCTTTCTTCCAGGACAAAATCTCCACAATTAAAAACAATATCTCTCCACCCTCCCCCTCCCAATCATTCTCCCTCCGCTCTGAAAATTCCCAGCAATTCTATACTTTTCCTCCCATTTCCATCACTGAATTCCACAGTCTTCTTCACAAAGTCAGCTCCGGGTCTCCCAAGGACTGCTGCCCCCCACACATTCTTAAAGAAATCTTTCTGACCTGCCCTGATCCTGCCTTGGCTCTTCTCAAAACCTCCTTAGCCACAGGAGTTGTCCCAGACTCCTTCAAGCAGGCCGTGGTGTTACCCATTCTGAAAAAGCCCAACGCAGACCTACTTGTGCTGAGCAACTACAGACCCATCTCCCTTCTCCCTTTCTTGGGAAAGATCTTAGAAACCTATGTAACTAGGTGTCTGAGCACTTTCATGGAGACTTCTTCTTTCTTGGACCCCCAACAGGCTGGTTTCCGCCCCCTCCATTCCACAGAGATGGTGATTGCGGCAGTCATGGACACTCTTAGAACAGGAGCTGATAACAACACTCCTCAAGCCCTTGTACTGTTGGACCTGTCGGCGGCTTTTGACACAGTCGATCACACCATACTGATCGACCGGGTCACCAACGCCGGCATCCAGGGCGTTGCCCTCGACTGGGTTCGATCTTTTCTGCAAGGCCGCTCCCAGGCAGTCCACCTCTACACTTTTTCTGCTCCTTTTTTCCCCCCTCTCTTGCGGTGTCCCCCAGGGTTCGGCTCTGTCCCCTCTTCTTTTTAATTTATACATGCAACCACTCATGGTCTCTCTTCGTCACTCCCCTGCCACTATATATAATTATGCAGACGATCTGCAATTGATTTTTCCTTTGGACACCTCACCTTCTTCCCGCACTAATTTCCAAACCACAATGTTATACATCTCCGACTGGATGGCTCACAGCCAGCTCAAGTTGAATCCGTCTAAGACGGAACTTGTTCTGGTGGGTGGTCCTACCAACCCTTGGGATGATAATTACTGGCCCCCTTCTCTTGGCATCCCCCCTCGCCCGGTCAGCTCTGTGAAAAGCCTGGGAGTGGTCATCTCTGAGGATCTATCTATGAAATCGCAGATCTCGGCTGTAACATCATCCTGCTTCTTTCAGCTGCGCAGGATCCGTAAGATCTGCCGATTTCTAACCAGAGAGGCACTCATACTAGTCATACTGGCTTTGGTCATCTCCAGGGTTGACTTCGCAAACATCCTATATGTGGGGATTCCTGCCTATCGGCTCCAAAGACTCCAGTTAATTCAGAACCAGGCCGCTCGCTTGGTGTTCCATCAACCCAAACACCAAGTCAAGTCAAGTCAGCAAATTTATATAGCGCGCTACATACCCAGAGGGTCTCAAGGCGCTTGAAGAAGGATGGGGAATTACTTGTCAAATATCCACGTTTTAAGTTGCTTTCTGAATGCTAGGTGGTTCTGAGTAAGGCGAAGGTGAGTGGGAAGTGAGTTCCAGGTTTTAGCTGCCAGGTAGGAGAAGGATCTACCTCCCATGGTGGCCTTGTTGATTCGAGGTACAGTGGCAAGGGCTTGGTTGGAGGATCGTAGCTGGCGAGGGGGGGTGTAGAAGGACAGTCGTGTGTTGAGGCATTCAGGTCCGGTTTCGTAGAGTGCTTTGTGTGCGTGGGTAAGGTTCCAGTTTCTATGCAGAGTGGGTTGAGGGTGGTTGTTGGATGTGGGCTTGTTGTAGGTAAAGTGAACGCAGCTGAGGTCAGTCCAAAGGAGAGCTGTGGTGTGGCTGAAGGAGACATGTTTGCTGGAAGTGAAGATGGGGTCGAGTGTGTGACCTGCGATGTGGGTGGGGGTAGTGACAAGTTGTTTAAGTCAGAGGTTGGCGAGGTTGTCCAAAAGGGTGGTGGTGTTGCGGTCGTTGTTCTTTTCAAGGTGAAAGTTGAGGTCTCCCAAAAGGATGTAATCCTCGGAGGGGAGCGCGTGTGGAGTGGTGAAGTCCGTGAAGTCTTCACTAAATTGCGCGCGGGGTCCTGGTGGTCTGTAAAGGAGGGTGCCTCTGAGTGTGGTCTTGGGGTCGATATGGATCTGGAAGTGAAGGTGTTCAGTGTTGGCGAGATTGGCGTCTGAGCTGGTTGAGATGCGGATGGAGTTCTTATGGCGATAGCGATACCTCCTCCTGTGTGGCCGGTTCGGTCCTTACGGATGATTTTATATCCTTCCGGGATGGCAATGGTGATGTCTGGGGCTGAGGAGGCGTTCATCCATGTTTCTGTTAGGAATGCGACGTCCGGGGAGATGGTGTCTAGTTGATTCCAGAGGTCGATGGCATGCCTGTGGATCGAGCGGGTGTTGAGAAGGATGCATTTTAGGTGGTTGGGGTCTCCAGCATGTCTCCCCCCTTTTGAGGAGCCTCCACTGGCTCCCAGTGGCCAAACGGTGTTCCTTCAAACTCGGATGCACCATATTCAAATCCCTTCATAACCGTGCACCTGTGTTCATCTCCTCCAAGTTAAAGCGATATCTCCCAACCCGCAATCTCCGTTCCTCTGCTGACAATCTTCTATGCATTCCATCTAACCGCCGCAAAAAACACGGCGGACTGCGCTTTTCCTTTCTAGGCCCTTCTTTTTGGAACTCTCTCCCTTCCTCCTTCCGTCACTGCCCCTCTAATGAGTTGTTCCGAAAAACATTAAAAACGTATCTTTTCAAAGCGGCCTTTGAGTAAAACCTCCTGCCCTGGTCCGATATGTCTGTTATGAGCGCCAAGAAACCGTTTCTGTGTACGTGCGCGGTATAAGCTTTTTAACATAACATAACATAAATCAACCCCCAGAAATTTCTTAATGTGCATGGCAGTAGTAGCTGCACATCTCAAAAAACTGATGAGTAGTCTATCCATATTTAGAGGACTGACTGATCAATGTGTCAACACCGCAAGTAGCTCAACTTCATTATTATTTGAGAAGCAATCTTGTCCAACGATTGGTACTGCATGTCAGTCACAAGTCAGTCTCTACTCCAGTCCAGTCTCTGCATTACCTAGGTGCCCACATCAACACCATGCAATCTAAAGTGCATCTTTCGGAGGAGAGACTATCGATCCATCTGAAGTGTCACTCATGAAAGTCTCTCATCCCATCCCACAACGAGCAGTATCATCTCTCCTCATCTCGATGGCTTTGTGCAGTTTTCTACCTCTGAACACACGTCTCCACATGAGATCACGACAAGAATGTCTCAAGAATCAATGGCATCAATACTCAGGCAATTGGGAGTACCAGATCGCAATTGCTTCCAAATCAACAGTGGTGGGGCTCTCCGTCAAACCTACTTCAAGGGATGCCATTTCACCAGGAGATTCCCTCTCAGACAATAATTACAGATGTCTCTGTTAGGTTGGGGAGCGCATATGGATCATCTTCAAATCTAGGAAACGTGGTTTCCGAGAGAAGTGAGCTATGAGCGGTTCAGCTAGTGCTGAAGGGGTTTCTCCCGTCCTTCAAGACAAAATCTCTGCTCTTTCAGACAGATATGACCACCATGTACTGTTTAAAGAATCAAGGGGGAACAAAGTCCAGGCCATTGTCTCACAAAGCCCAGACAATATGAAATTGGTTGGTAACCAGAACCTGCAAATCTCTGCAACTCCTCTTCTGGGTGCTCAAAATATTCAGACCATATGCTTAAGCACAGCTCAACTCGAAAGCCACAAGTGGGTCCTTCACGACAGCGTTATATAAAGTATTTTTTGATCAAGTATATTTTATTGACAGTTGCTTTGAAGTAAAACAGTTCAGCAAACAGATAGACATAGCCCTAGTGCAATGCCGCCCCAAAATACACTACAATTATCAGAAAGCTGTTTTCCGGGGCAAAGTACCTTGAGTTCGCACAAGAGGGCTTGAGTCCCGCATGGTGTTCAAACTGTCTTTCAAAAAAAAAAAAACTCACCCCGCCTCCCAAGAGACCTGCCTAACCCCAACTACCCTGTCCGAAGAACTGACCCCTACCCTCCCTCCCCCTTCTGTCCGATGTGTATAGCTATGTGTGTGTGTGGCGTACAAGTGTGTCCTCCACTGAATCTTCACGTCTCATCTCCTGGCGACTTATGGAATTCATCGACTAGCCTAAGGACTTTAAGATATTTTGGGCAGGTGAGCTCTCGGAATTCTCGGGACAATAGGGAGATCAAGGGTGCCCATGTTTCTTTAAAGATGTCCGAGGTCTGTGTGAGGGACGCCTGTATCCGCTCCATACCCAGTGTATACCACAGTCGATGGAGCCACCCCGTGTGAGTAGGTTTCCTAGGGGAACCCCAAAGAGAAAGAATATGTTGCGATGCTGCTCCTATTGCCAGTCCCATCTGGCGACCTCGAATGGATTTAAGTGGGAAAGTGAGCTTGTTGGGCAAGCCTAAGATCGCATATGCAGGGAAGCGGGGGGATCTCCGTTTCGAAGCATTCATCCACATCCCTAAGGACCTCCACCCAGTATTCCAGCACCATCGGGCAGTACCATAGCAGGTGGAGCATGGTCCCTACGTGTCCACAGTCCCTCCAACACAAGGTGTCCCGGCGAGGGTTGCTTTTGTGTAGACGCTCCGGCGTCAAGTGCCAGTAATAGGCCACCTTAACTGCCGCCTCGCGGCTGGCTACATTACGGGCCGTATGATGCGCCCGGTAATATACGTCCTGCCATTCCTTGTGTGAGAGCTCCCGACCCAGTTCCCTCTCCCATCGCTGCTGTCCCGCGGATTTAGTCGGTGGTTGGGGAGGGGTTAATATCTTGTACAGTTCTGTGATCGCCCTTTTATCCGAGGTTTTGGCAAGAAGCAATTTCTCGTAAGGTTTGAGGGCACGGCCTACGTGTGACATGATGTCCTTCCTAGTGAGCCAGTGCCTCAGCTGGAAATATTGATATTTTTGTGGTTTATTGATTGAGTACCCATCCTGTATGTCCCTTAGTGACATAAAGCCTTGTGTGTCGAATAGGTGACCTGCGGAGTTGCATTCCGTCAGTTTCCACTGCGGGAAGGAGCCATGGACCATTCCCGGAGGAAATGCCGGGTTTTCGAATAGTGGCGTCATCGGAGAGGGGAAGGACGTGAGGTCTTTTGTCACCGCTACCGCATCCCAGACCTGTAGAAGTGTTTTGGTGATGGGTGATTTTTTAATGTATGCTGGTCTGTCCGTTCGAGCCAGAAATGGAATCTTCCAAAGCGGCATCCCAGCCATGGCCCTGTCTTGGAATAGCCAGCGCATCTCTGACATTGGCCTGGACCACTCCAGAAAATAACGCATCTGTATAGCCTGAAAGTACCTCCGCAGGTCGGGGATCCCCAATCCTCCCTCTGTGGGAACGCGTGTGAGCAGATCCCGCCGCATCCTAGGGTGTTTGCTTGCCCATACATATTGCTGTATGGTGTCCTGCAGTTTCTTGATCATGCCTATCAGTGGGGTGATTGATATGGTTTGAAACAGATATAATACCTTTGGCAGCAGGGACATCTTGACTGCAGCTACCCGACCTAGCCACGAGAGCGGTTGTTGTTTCCAACGCCTGATATCCTCTTGGATGTTTGCAAGCAATTTAGTATAGTTTAGCTCCACTGTTTGAGCCGTACTGGGCATTAGTTCGATCCCCAAGTATGGGAGCGCAGTCCGCGTGGTTAGCCCACTCGAGTTGAGCAAGCCCCTGTTGGCCTGGTGGACGTTGCACCCCAGGGGGAGAACGACCGATTTGCTAATATTCATTTTAAAGCCCAACACCTCACCGAATCGTTCCATCTCTTCCAGGAACGCCGGTATTGAGACCTTGGGGTCGTCAACAGCTACCAAGACATCGTCCGCGTATAAGCTGATCTTGTGTTCCTCGCCCCAAAAGTAATACCCTTGATGGCCCGATTGTCCCTTACGCGTTGGGCGAAAGGTTCTATATAGAGGGCGAACAGTAAGGGTGAGAGCGGGCAGCCCTGCCTCGTGCCGCGGCCTATGGCAAATGGTTTGGAGCTAGTACCGTTTACTTTAACCCTTGCTTGAGGGGCGGTGTAGCAACTTGCCACCCATGCCCTGAACCTCTCGTCCATTCCAAATCTCTCCAGCGTTCGGTCGAGGTGGATCCAATCAACCCTGTCGAACGCTTTTTCAGCGTCGACCGATAGAAGGGCTGCGTCCGAGGCGTTAAAACACGCTTTATCAATCAGGTGCAACAGGCGTTTGGTGTTATCCGCGCTTTGGCGGGTGGGGACAAAGCCCGCCTAGTCCGGCTCTATTATGCCGGGAAGACACGGGCCCAGTCTTGCTGCTAGGATCCCAGTGAAAAGTTTCAGGTCTATGTTTAGGAGGGAAATCGGCTGGTAAGCCGCGCAATTGGTCTTGTCCTTGCCTGGGTTGGGTAAAACGATAACGGCTGCCTCCAGCATCTCTGGAGGGATCGATCCCGGCCCCTGGAAGGAGTTGAACAGCTTTGTTAGTACCGGGGCCAAGAGGGGGCAGAAGGACTTATAGAAGCCCGCCGAGAATCCATCTTGGCCGGGCGCCTTTAGTGGTTTGAGGCGTGCGATAACGGAGATCACCTCGTCCAAGCGGATAGGAGCATCCAACGCTAGGGCGTTTGCCTCGTTGAGGGCCGTCACGTTGGCTCCTTCCAGGTATGCACCTCCCGCGTCCGCAGCCGCGGTGGGGTCAGCCGCGTAGAGTGTAGCATAGAATGTCTTAAATACCTCGCCTATCAGGTCGTCTTCCCGGAGCTCTCGGCCCCCGTCCTCGCATATGAGTGGGATTTTGGCCCGGACGGTTTTCGCCATGAGCTTATTGGCGAGTAAACGACCCGTCCTGTCTCCCCCTACATAATACATATGTTTAAGGCGCAGTGCGGCTTATTCTGCCCGGTCAAGATCCAGGCTCGCCAGCTGAGCCCTGGCCGCTTTTAGCTTTCGCCATATTCCAGAGGCCCCGGTGCGACTATGCGCTTGTTCCAACTCCAGCACCTGTGCCGATAACTCCTGTCGGCGTTCCTTGTTTTCTACTGCTGAGATTGCAATCCACTCCCCCCTAATAACCGCTTTGAGCGCTCCCCAGACCGCTGTTTGTGCCACCTCCCCCGTGTCATTCTGGGTTAAGTAGTCCTTGATGCTTTTGGCTAATTTGCTCGGTGACTCCTTTGCGGGAGAGTAAGGTTTCGCGAAGGCGCCAATTGCCCCTGTGCGCCCGTAGACGTGGTACCTGCATACGCAGCACCACTGCATCGTGGTCCGATAGGGCGGCTGGGGCAACCTCTATATCCCGCGCCATGGGGGCCAAGTCAGTGGAGCTGAGGAAATGGTCGAGTCTAGCATATGTGTGGTGTACATGAGTAGAAGGTATACCCCGGTGCCGTCTGGTGAGCCTCCCTCCAGGTGTCGAGGAACCCCTGGTCGGTGAGCCAACGCTTCCCCCTCAGTAAAGAGCGCCCCTGAATCGCCAAACCTTCGACCTGACCTGTCCCTGTCGTTATCCATGACCAAATTGATGTCCCCGCCAATCAATATGTGCCGTGAGCCAGTGCTTAGAACGTCTGAGAGTGCCCCAGTAAGAAACGCCTCCTGTTTTGTGTTAGGCGCATAGGTGGACCCTACTGTGAATGATAAGCTCCCAATGTAAATCGTGTGAGCTAGCAGCCTGCCCCTAACCTCCGCTACCTTGTCCCCCCCCCTGCCTTTGAAGTGTTTAGCAAATAGTAGGGCCACTCCTACTTTTTTCTCCATGGTGGAGGAGTAGATCTGAGTCGGAAATGCTCTGGACCCCATGCGATGCCAATCTTTAGCCAATAAATGTGTCTCCTGTAGGAGGCACACCGCCGCCCCAGAGTGTTCTAAATATGAGAGCACCGCTCTCCTCTTGATGGGGTTGTTTAGCCCTTTAACATTGAGGGTGAGAATCTGGAGATCCTCCTCAGCCATGATAGTGTTGGTAATTATCTGCGCTCCGCCAGCATTCCAGTGGATGGACACCCCACCCGATCTCTGTGTCTGCGCTAACGGAGCACTCCCGGACAGAACCCCAGAACATTCCCCCCCATCCCACCTCCTCCCTCCATTCCCTTACCCCCCTGGTCCAAACCTGAAACCCCAACTGTTGAACATTGTCCCAGGCCTTTAAAATGTCTGTCCAGGCCTGTGGTGAACGAGTATACGTGTGGGTGTGTGGCAGTGGCGGCCCAAGACCCCCCGCCCCGACCTTGTCGCCACAACTTAGCTGTGTGTGGCCATCGCTGCAGTCTCAGGAGTCGGCGCCAGTGTCCTTGGAGACCTCATGAATCGCGACAGCTTGTTCTTGCGCCATTGTCTCTGGGTTCGGCTTGAGGCTTTTCTTAGAGGGCCGGCCCCGTCTCACCTTTTGCCAGCCGTCGCCAGTCGCCCGTGGGGATCTGGAGGAAGCCCCGGAGGGCCGCCCCTCGCCGTCGTCCTCCGTCGATCCTCCTCGTGTTGAATGCCCAGCAAGGCGCAGGTGTCACGTAAGGATCGCAGCTGGTGCAGGGCCCCGTTCCATCTGAAGATCAGTCGAAACGGATGCCCCCAAGAGTAGGGGACCCCCTCGTTGCGAAGAAAGGCGATAGCTACCTTGAACGACCTCCGCTTTTGTAGGGTGATGGCCGATAGGTCTTGGAACAGTTCCACTGCATGGCCTTGGAAGCGAAGAGGTTGCTTGAGGCGTGCCGCCTTTAGTATGCGTTCCTTAAGATGGTAGTCCAGCAGGAAAGCCAAGATGTCTGGCGGGGGACGAGCGGGGCCCACCCGGTGGGCTCTATCAATACGGATCCCAAACTCTTTGTCTACGTCCAGCACTGTCCTGAACAGGGTTTGTAGGTATCCTGCTATGTCGTCTCCTTCTGCCTTGGATGGCACGTTTCTGACCCGGATGTTGTTTCGCCTTGAGCGGTTTTCCAGGTCCTCTGTGTGAGATTGAAGGTCCATTTGTTGCTCGTTGAGCCGAATGATTTCCTGCCGCAAGAGCTCTATCTCTTCGCCTCTGGCTTGTCCCGTGAGCTCATTCGCGGCCACCCTCTCCCCGAGGTCGTCGACATCTCGTCTGAGTTCTTTGTATTCCCCTGCCATTTCTTGCCTGAAGGTTTGGATGTCCTCTTTAAGAGAGGTGAAGAGGGCCTCCATGAACGCTTTGGTCGCCGGGGCCTCCCCTTCTGCGTGGTCTTTTCCTTTAGGAGGGGGCGCTTGAGCTGGTTTGTCCGGGCTTTTATCAACCTTAGGAGTCCCTTTGTACAGCATCTCTGAAATGGTGCGGTTCCCTTTGCGGCTGGAGGATGCCATCCCTCTCCCCTCTGCTGATCTGGATTCCCAGTCGAGTCTCCTTCCTTGAAGGGACCGCTGTCAGTCCGCGATAGACGCGTATGGGGGGGATGGGGGTGTTGTGCGTCCGGAGGGCGTTGTGACTCCGCGAGGGCCGTAGGCCGCTAGGCCCAGGATCTAGGAATGTGTCTCGAGGTCGGCCCCAGGGCACGTCGAACAATCGTGGGCGCCCCCCGATGTCTCTCTTGTTTGCTGCGGTGGCAACAGCCCTTGTCTTCCTCTTCACCTTTGCACGTGGATCTGGTGATCAATGTGGGCACGCGAAGCGCATGTACTGTTGGGGCCGCCTGCTCCGTTTCCGTCAGCGGCCCAGGATTCCCGCCAGGCACGTTTAGCACCCCCTGACCTCTCCCATCCGTCCCGAAGTTGACTCCCTCTCACCTCCGTATCTATGGGTCCACTGCTTTCGATGTGCTGCCAGGCCTCATGGGGCCTTCGCGCGAGCTGAGGCAACACCACTTTGGGCCTTGTAGTGTCTCTTAGTGTTGTTGGGCTCTGGGGACTTGTGCGTCCACTCCCCAGAGCCACCCCCTCCGGTCCGCTGTGCCGCCTCCACACTCGGCAGAGCAGCCTCTGTCAGCCGCACCCTGGCGGTTGGGCCCAAGCCGGGGCCTTGCTTGAATTCGGGGCTGGCCCTGTGGGTGCCCTACGTTGTGGACCGCTCCCTCGGGGCCCGTTGTCGACGTCGCCTTCCCTGGACCGCTGCTCCCTTTGTGGGATCCTCCGTTGCAGAGTCGTGCAGACTTCGTAGGGCTCAGTGCGGGGCTCCCACGCTCCTAGTCCCGTCAAGGCCCCTGGCCGCCCAGCCAGCTTTCGCCGCACCTCCGGCGACTAGGCACAAGCCGGGGCCTCGCGTGATCCGGGGCGCTGGCCCCAGGGGCACCTTGTGTCGTCGGCCGCTCCCTCTGGGTCCGCTGTCCGCTTCGGGCAGGCACCGCCTCCTGACCGCTGCGCCCGCCGAGGGAACCTCCGGTATAGCAGCGCCGACCCCTGGGCGCCGCGAGAGGCTTGTATGCTCCTTTCTTCGCTGGAGCCGGGATCGCGGTTTTTGTGCCTTCGGACCGCTGTGGCTGGTGCCTGCACTCCGCAACCTCTCCCTCCGCCGCCGGGTCTCGCTGAGGGCCCTGGATGCCCAGTTATTGTCCCGCTTGCTTGCTGCTTTCAATAGCGGGGGCTCGGTATGGAATAGGTCCGCTTATAATCCTGGTCGGGGATCGGGAACGGGGAGCCCTCTTGAGACACGTCCTACCGAGCTGCCATCTTGGCCACGCCCCTATACAAAGTATTTTTAGCATGTAGAGGCACTCCCCCACATAGTTTAATCCCCATCGCAGAAACACATTGCCAGACTTCGCCTAGGAGTACTTCGAAACAGGGACACTGGGGGAATTCCCTTTGGCTCAACTGATCCAGCAAATTTCTCTACGCTTTTCCTCCGATCACTTTATTCCATCAGTTCCCTTCAAACTGTCTCATTCGAGGGTTAGAATTATCTTATCTGATAGAGACTAGTAGCGGCAGATACCTTAACGTAGAATTATCTCCAAGCGTGAAACTTTTTGCCACAGCATCACTGTGCGTCGGGGGGACCGCACCACGTGACTCCGCCCTGACATTGTCCGTGTGTGTGACGTCAGCGAGGATGCATAAGTCTCACCCCGGCGTGCCTACGTCATTTTTTTTTCTCTTTTTCTCTTGCAACGTGGATCCGGATTGTGTCCTGTCCTGTTTTCAGTCCTTCCCTTTTTCACGCTTTAGCGTTACGGGAACAGTGTGCGAATGCCTTCGGGCTTCAAGACGAGAACCTCCTGTGCACGTCCCATGTCGTCGACGGACCCTCGCTCGATTTGCAGGTGTTGCCTGGGCGAGCACCACGACTTGATGGATTGCGAAGCCTGTCAGCACCTTAAACCTAAGTCACGGTGGGGGCGCCGGATGAAATTGCTGTTGGTCTGCTTGTCCAGGTCTGTGTCGTCCCAGCGTCCGTCTCCTACCTCTGAAGCAAGGAGCCGCCAATTCCGTCTGCAGCATCGTCCCTCGCCACGGCCCCAAGGGCGTTGTTTGCCAGCTGGTAGCTCTTTCAGCTTGTCTCTGAGGCCTTGTCCTCCTTAAGCGGTGGGCGCCTGCTCCCATAGAGACATGCGCCCTGCCTGTCGCCTTCCTACCCGCAGTTTCCCGACGTTGGGGCGACTAAGACCCAAATGATAGCCTACGCGGTGGCTCTTCAGGCTTCGTTGGCCCCTCCTCCACCTCCTGAGACGGACACGGATCCCTTGCCTAGTGCAGGGACTTCTGCGGAGTCGGCGGCGGCTCAGACGCCGAAGGTTTTGGCTTCAGGTTGTAGGAGGGTGGTGTCGAGGTGTATTCCTCCGGGGCTCCCCTCTTCGGCGCCTGGCGTCCCTGCCTCGCTGCAAACCCCCACAAGGCTCCCTGTGGTGTTGCAGGAGATCGCCTGGACTCCGGGCTTGCCCCCGAGCCCCCTCGGTCCTCTGCGCAGGCTGCTGCCTCACCAGAGGCCGGGCCGGGCTGTTTTGGCACCGGGAGTCTTCCTCCCTGGCTTCGGTGGAGTCATGGGTGGAGGCTGGGCCTTGAGGTGCCTCTCTGTCCTCGACGTGGGCGGCTGCCCGATCTGAGGCAGAGCTGGCACCTTTACCGGCGCCAACCCCGCCCAATTCTCCTGTGGAGCATGTGGTGGCAGAGGTCAACCCGGCGCTGCATATACCCACTCTGGCACCGATCGACGTTGATCAGGCGCCGGTGGCGGACTCCACAGAGTCATGTCAGGTTCTTTATTCGTCTCCTGAGGTTCCTTTCTCTCTGGAAGTCTGTCATGTGTTGGTGGCTTCCTCCCCGGAGACAGGGTGCCGCATTGTTGCCTTTTCACCGGCATCTTCCAGGGAGGGCTCCTCGCCGTCCCCGTGGCCTAAATCCTCGAACCCTTATTTCCGTGGCTCGTGGCTGGCTTTTCCACCTGCCTCTGCCTTCCCTAGAGCCCCTCTGGTTCCCCGTTCATCTGTGGATCCCCCACTATTCCGGGGTTGGCCACGTCCCCTTGGGCGTGGGGACGGACGGCTCAGTCTGCAGCTGTCGCCCACTGATGGATTACTTTCTCCTCTGCAATGCCCTACTGAGGCCAGTGTTGCTTTTGTTTGGGCCCTTTCCACAGCCGCTGGTATTCTGCGGATGGGTGAACCTGTCACTACATTTCCTACGGATAACCTTTTGGAAGTTCTTCACCAGGGCCCTGGTGGACGGGAGCTGTTCCTTTCTTTTGAAGCGTCGCTCCATAATTCTCTTCAGGGGGCCTTGGGGGCCCCCTGCCAATGGTGATCCGGTGCCTCAGCTGCTCTTGCATCGCCACCGTCCGGCTCCGCTCGACCTTGTCTGCCTTTCCTTCCACCCTTCTACTCAAAACTCTTTCGCGGACTGCCTTTCCGTCCTGGCCTGTGGTGGTGTTTCCTCCGTCTCGGGAAGCCGGGTGGCTGGATTCATGGGGGCGTAACGTCTTCGCTTTTTCCAGTGCTGCCTTGCGGGCGATCAACACTGTGTGTGTCTTGGCTAGGGCTACTTCGAGCCTGTGGAACTCTGTGGACTCCCTTTTTTCTCATGTCTCCCATGAGGGTGCCCGCGCTGATCTGCGGGGCCATGTGTTGGATGATAGGGAGTTGGCCATCTTTATTCTTCGTGAGACCTTGGATGTTGCCTATGGTCTCGGCCGTACTATGGCCACTTCTGTGGCTCTCCATCGCCATGCTTGGCTGCGGGATGCTGTCTTTCCTGAAAATATTAGGGAGCGTCTGGTTGACCTGCCCTTTGTCTGGGTCCTTCTATTTAACACTCATGCGGACTCCGCCATTCAACGTCTCCTTGCAGGGCTCCGTCCTCCTCTTCAGTAGGCTGGTTTCTTGATCCTCCATTCTGGAATCTGGTGTTTGGAGTGACCTTTACACTTTCTGTGAGGTTTACTATGCCCTCTGGGTCCCTTGATTGCCCCCCTCTCTTTGGTTGGCTGGTTCAGCCAGTTCTTGGCAAGTGTGTATTTGGCTGATTACTAAGCCGTCTGTGGTCTCTGCTGCAGGTCTTATGTTCTTGTTCTCCGATGCTGGACTTTTTCCGTAAGAGTGGTTCCCATACTTGATAGGAATGAGTCATACCCTAAGTGGGGTACTTGTAGCTATTGTATAGCTCTGTCTTCCGCTGGGAGGGTGTTGACTCCCCCTTGCGGGTTCCTCGTCTTCCTGGTGTAATTGTATTCCGCTGGTGTGGGATGTTGGTCTTTACCTCGGTACTGCTTGCGCTGCTCCAGTTCTGTTTTTCTAGTTATCTGATGCATCGATAGACTGGCTTGGTATGCCATCTAAGACATTGTGCTGTGTTGTTTTTCACCCTTCTGTCCGCCATTTCGGCCTGGCCCTCTGTCTGGTGTTCCAGTGGGGTTAATTCCTGCCTTAGCAGCGTGTTCAGTCTTACTTGTTTCTCCTCTTATCTTCCGGCTGCTCCCACTTCTTTCGTGGGTTGGCTTCTCCCCGGGGCGGTCCCCTGCTAGGGGTCGTCTTGGATTTCCCGGGCTTTTGCCCTGGTTTTGAGCACAACGTGGTCTGAGTGATTGAATTAGTGGTGCTTTTCCGCGGCCAGCTGCGTCCGTCTGCTCAGCTGGGCTATGACCGGGGGCCTTGACGTAGGCCCTGGTGCTCCTGTCTTTTGTGTTCCAGACACCTTTCGAGACTACGTCTCACTTCTCATGCCTGCCTTATTGACTGATACAAAAGGGGGTGGTGATGGACGGAGCATCTGAACATTCACACCCAGTCAACAGATCTGGTTTTAATCCATCACCGTTCTGAGGTTCTGTAAATTGCGAATTCGTTCGTGCTCAGCCTCCATTTTGTAGCCATTTTGTGTTGCCCTCACTCAGGCAGCACGGCGAGCTATGTTTTTGTTGTTTCTGCCTTCACGTGTCAAGTGATTTCTTCGCCCTTGTTTACTAACGAGTGTCAGGGTCTGGCCGAGTACACTAATTCCTGTCTGAGCTGATTAATCCCCGTCCGGACTATTTGTTGGTTCGCACCATTCTTTCCTGTAGGTTCTTATCTGCTGTCCTTCGCTACACGTCTCATGCATTCTCCTGTTTCACGACTGTCCTTCTAGAGCATACGACTGTTTCTCTACTCGTAAACTGAATTGTGTGGATTCGTTTGTAATTTACTTAAGGGGTCGAGTGATGAACAAAACCACGGGAACTTGGGTTACTTAAGACTTAAAGCATTGTCTATAACATTTGACTATGCCTCATTCCTTGTGTGTTTGTATTTTGCATTGTATTGTATCGTAGATAAGCCTGTGCGCCACGGAGTTAAGTGGCTGTCTCTTTTGACGAAGAGTCCGTGTCTCTGTATTTGACAAGGCAGGTGAATTCCGGGGATTTTAAGCGTACCCTGCGCCGCCGAGCCTAAAGGCTACGGTTCTCCAACTGGCGCCCAAAGTGGGGCGACTTCAGCGGTAGCAGTTGAGCCCGAGGGTCGTGAGGAGCCCCGCGAGAAAATTCCGGAGGAAGCACACCACGTGATCGACCCCTGTATGTCGAAAGTGGACCGAAGGTCTTTTACAGCGCGACTACTCTCTTCTGACGGCTGCTGACGACTGCTGCCCTGACTGTCGCCCTGCCTTGGACCCTTTGATGACGTTTGGTAAAGCGAGACGATAGACGGACCTTCGCTGGTGTAGGACGATTCTTAGTTAAGTATTTGGTGAGTCGCTCCCACAAACTTTGTTTTGTTTTTGTTTTTTATTCAGTTGTTGCAATACCTGAAGCCAAGGGGTGAGTATGTTTTTGCAGTTTTATTAATTCATACCCCTTGTTGTTTGTGAGCAGTCTAGAGAAATAACGATGCCTGGACTGAGTAAGTTTAAAATAATTTGTTGCTTAAGTCTTACTAGGGATTCCCAGTTAGAGGATTCATGTCCGATTCCTCCAGTTGGAACTCCCACTTATGAGCTCTATTCGAAACATGGTATTGGTCCCATTACCTTTAATGAGGCATGGGTCTGATACACGAAAAATAGTGGAGTTTTAAGATGGCCCCAAAATGGTAGTTTTAACCCCGCCATATTATATCATTTGGAAGCGATTCTATTTAGAAGGAAAGCCCGGCCGGCAATGTTTGACTCTTTCCGCCTTTGGCTTAAGGAAGCCAAACAGAAAGAAATTAAGCAAGCAAAAAAAATAAGAAAGCACAAGACATGTGAATTATACAGGCTGCGCAACAGTTTAAAAATAATGAAGTAGCTGGTGCGAATGAGATACTGGAAAGACAACATCGCATGGCAATAGATAGATGCTATCCGGTGTTGCCTACTTCTCCTTCAGATAAAATTAAGGAATTGGAAGAAGATTCCCTAATGTCTTGTTTATTGAATTCACCTCCGCCCTATGCCCAAACTCCTAATGTACCTCTATTACCCCCTCCTGTTGCTCAACAAGTGGTCGCTCCATTTCCGGTTGTTCAGCAACTGGCTCAACCTACTAATGCTCCTTTGCCTGCCTCTGCTCCGCCTTCACAGTCTGTAATTCAGCCCCCACCTTCTCTACAATCTCCTGCTCCTGTTTCTCAGTCGGCTACGTTTTAGTCTCTGTTGCCTTCTGTATCTGTAATGCCTCCTATTCTCTTAAGGGATTCTCCTACCTCACAGAGGAGAATAGCAGATGCTGTCTCGAACTTCTTTTCTTCTCTTCTTGGGTCTTTGAATTTGTCTCCAGCTTTCTCTAGACGACAATCTCGTTGTCAACTTCCTCTTACGGACGAGAAAGTAGTTTTGGGATCTCTTGCTCGTAAATGGATTGAGAAGGGACTAGAATATATTACAGAGGACATTATGTGTTCTTTTCATCAGTGGGTGGAGCCCACTCAGATATGTTTTTAACTGCACTGACTAAAGGTGGCAGATTAGGAGGTGAGGATGCTGACATGGTATCAGATAGACTAGATGGCCGCATCAACGACACCTTAGATGAAATAGCCCCTCTCTGTCAGAAAAAACTCAGCAGTAGACCCCAGAAATCCGCCCCCTGGTTTAGTGATGAGCTTCGCTTAGCGAAATCACAGTGCAAGAAGTTAGAAAGACAGTGGCGGGTGGCATACCTAGACCTAGCTAAAGAGCGATATTTAGACAAACGCAGAGATTACCATAATTCCATCAGACGGGCTAAAGCAACTTACTTCTCAGGCAGGATAGGAGAAGCCAAGAACTCAACCAAAGAGCTATTTAAAATTTATAAGGAGATCTCTTTTTGCGGCTCATCTGTTGACCCATCACTGGTCTCGGAAGAATCTTGCAACCGTATCGCTGCTTTCTTTTCTGACAAAGTGGCTACCATTTATTCTACTTTCACGGGGGGGGAAGGGAATTGAGTTTAGAGAAAATACACTGGAGGTTGATGGTGTTAGTAGGTTGGACCATTCCTTTACTCCATCCCCCGACAGGCTTAAGCAGATATGCCGTACCATTAAGTCAGGGTCTCCTCGTGATCCGGCGTCACCTAAACTTCTTGCAGAAAGTATCGAGACTCTTGAACCCTATATTAGGGAGGTTCTCGATACATCTTTTAAATCCAACACTGTGCCTAAAACTTGGAAACAGGCGGTAGTCCTCCCTCTCCAAAAAAAAACGAATCTCAGTTGGGACCGGATGGATAATCTGCGTCCCATTTCACTCCTTCCCTATCTGGCCAAGGTGGCTGAAAAGGTAGCGAACCTCCAGCTTATGGCATTTGTTGAGCAAGCCAATCTACTTCATCCTACTCAATTTGGCTTCCGGTCCCGCCATTCCACGGAATCTGCGCTGCTGATGGCCACTGAGACCATCAGGCAAGGAGTAGATGAGGGTCAAACTGTGGCCCTCATTCTACTAGACCTAAGCGCAGCGTTTGACACTGTAGCTCACTACACTCTGCTACAGTGTCTAAACAAAGGGGGTGTCACAGGGCCAGCGCTGAGATGGATTCAATCTTTCCTCACTGACCGGGGTTTTCAGGTTAGACAGGGTGAACACTACTCCCGGTTGTTCAATCTTGATCAGGGGGTGCCTCAGGGCTCGGCCCTGAGTCCCACCCTGTTTAACCTTTATGCTTCCCCGGTGGCCACCATTGTTGAAGGCTATGGAATCCAACTAGTGTCATATGCCGATGACACACAACTGGCCATCTCACTGTCACGTGCACCGGATGTTGCGGCGGTCAGCTTCAGTGCCTGCATGCAGGAGCTTGCATCCTGGATGTCTGACAACTGCCTGAGGCTGAATGGGTCTAAAACTGAGGTGCTCGTGGTAGGAGGTGGTCCGAATGTGTGGTCATCGGCATGGTGGCCGGCCTGCCTGCCTGGGCTCTACCCCAGTGCCTTGTCAACAGGCTAAAAATCTTGGAGTAACGTTTCACTCCGCCCTTACATTTGCTCCCCAGGTAGACCGGGTAGCCGGGATGTGCTTTGGTATACTCAAGAGTCTACGATAGATACTGGATCTACTTCCGGTCGGTGCCAGACAGACTCTGGTGCACGCCTTGGTTACATCAAGATTGGATTATTCCAATCTTCTCCATCTGGGAATAACAGCAAAAAGCCTCAACCGCCTCCAGGTACTGCAAAATGCCACAGCCCGGCTGGTGCTAAGGCTTACAAGAAGAACTGCCTCTAGAGTCGCTCTGAAAACCCTCCATTGGCTACCGGTAAGGGAGAGGATAACTTTTAAAGCACTATGCGTATGTCATCGTATCATCAATGGCAAGGCACCCAATCCTTTACTATCCCTCATCACTCCCTATAGCCCAGGACGCAGGCTTAGATCCTCTGGCACCGGGTTACTCGCAGTCCCCAAAATTCATAAAACCCGAATGGGTGGCAGATCCTTTAGGCTACTGGCGGCGAAGAGCTGGAACACGCTTCCGAGGGAGCTACGTCTCGAACCTTCCGAAGCAAAATTCCGTAGAGCTCTAAAAACACATCTTTTTTGCTCAGTTTTGCTGTAGCCTCCCTGTCGTGTCTCTTCACTCTCTCTCTTAGCGCGGGGACACGCCGGTGTGCGTAATGCCATGCGCTTTATAAAACTCCAAAATAAATAAATAAATAACGTTGTGTCAAACTCTTATTAAAGGATGAGAAGATATGGAGCTAGATTCAGTTCCTTTGGAGCTACTGAAGTTACAAGCTGATTTTGATAAAGGTTTTATTATAGGACCGCAAGTGGCAGACGCGGTGAATAAACTTGTTGCGTTTCGGGCCATGTTTCTGTCCCTGACTCTTTCTGAGACTTATTCTGTTAAAGGACAGGGTATTAAGAATTATCAGATGTGTGAAGTTCCTCCCGTATGGAGAGAAGAGGTAGTTGGTCCACCACAGATACCTGCTCCTTTCCAGCGTATATGGGTCCACGAACCCTGGAAAAGGTCTGAAGTATTGGCCCTTAAACAGACTCTTCCGGACCCTCGTAAAAATCCTGCCGGGTATTATGGAGAATTGTCTCAAACAGTTGAGGCTTGTATTATGAATTTGGCTGATATTGATATGTTATTTGGAAATGATGTTCCGCAAGCATTATGGGCATGAATTTGTAGAGAAAATCATGTTGCTGAATTAGGTGGTGATTGGGCCGCTATTAGAGCCGCCGATGCAGGTCAAGTGGGTGGTGCGAAACCCGATGATCTGATTACTGCCTTACCTGGCAGAATAATTGAATTGATGAAGACAATGATGCCTGCGGTGCGAGTAAATTGGGATAAGCTGGCCGCATGCAAGCAGAAGAAAGACGAAAGTTTCGGATTTCTTCACTCGTTCGGAAGAGGCGTTTATTGACCATAGTGGTCAGGATCTGAGTGTAAAGGGTGGTCAGCGATTGTTTGTGGATACGTTTGTATAGAATTTGCTTCCCGAATTATCGAATAAATTAAAGAGTTCCGAAAGTGCATGGGCTGTTTCTTCCCCTGCTAAGATATTGGCTACTGCACAGTATTGTGAGAATAGAGATAAGGAGGAGAAAGAGAAACAAGAGAAGAAAAATAAAGATCTGAAAATGAAGGTTCTTTTGCAGCAGGCTTATCCTCCACGTCCTGCACAGTCTGTTTCTCAACCTCCACAGTTTCAGAAGGTGTTCCAGAAGCCTGAGTCTTTTGTACCGCGATCTTTGGTAGGTCCTAATCAATGTGCGTACTGTAAGGAAGAAGGACATTTTAAGAATAGTTGTCCGGTTTTATTGCAGCGTAATAATGGGATATCTGCTCCACGAGGTCGTAGTAATTTTCAGTCCGAATCAAGAGGTAGAGGACGAGGTGTGTCCTCTCAGGAGCAGCGTTCTTTCCCTCCATCTGCTACAAATTTCTTTGATCAGCAGAGAGTCCAGTCTGCGCAGTATTACAATGATGATTATCGTGTTGAAGATAGGATTGAAGATTTCCATACTGAATAGGACACCCAAGGACGAAGTAAGGGAGTTGTGTCGATTCCAGTAGATCAAAAAGGACCGTATGTTACTGTCAATGCTATGGGTGTTTCAGAGCAGTTTCTTTAGGATACTGGTGCGATGGGAAGTTCTATTTTTCATTCTAAACTCCCTGGGGCACCTTTGTCTGGCTTAATAAATACTTCTGTAGGATTTTCCGGTGCCTCGGTTCGTAATCCAGTTTCTTGTCCCTTGCCTGTTTCTATTGGTCCCTATGAATTAGATGCTTCTCTTATTCTTAACTGGCTGTGGTGAGAATTTGTTGGGTTTGGATTTATTGAAAAGGTTACATGCAACATTGTATTCTCCTTCTGGCGTGCATCTTACGCTAGGGAAAAAATTTACATCTCCTATGTATTTATCCTGAGATCAGTTTCCACCTGAGTTGCTCTCTCTTCCTGAAAGTCTTTGGGCTATGGGTCCAAATGATGTGGGTCGTCTTGCGATCCCGCCGTATGTTGTCACAATTAAAGAAAACGTTAGAATGCCACGCATTCCCCGGTACCGTATTTCTAGCGATGGTGAGAGAGCGCTTCTGGCTATTGTTGATGACTTTATTCAGAAGGGCGTGGTCGAAGAAACAAGAGGCAATGTTTGTAATAGTCTTGTTCTCCCAATTCTTAAGAGAACTGATCCTTCACAGCCCCCTGTTTATCGATTTGTTATTGACCTTGGTGAAGTCAATAAAAATGTTGTGCCACCGTTTCCTGTTCCAGACATTACAGCCTTATTGACGATGATTCCAGTTTCGGCAGCTTGGTTTTTAATGATAGACCTCAAAAATGCTTTCTTTAGCATTCCTAAGAAAGTAGGGATATTTTTGGTTTCTCTCTAGGTGGCCGAAGTTTTCGATTCAAAAGAGCACCTCAAGGTTATTGTGAAAGTCCCTCCATCTATAGCAAGGCTCTTAAACACAACTTTGATGTTTTTTCCTTGCCTCCAGGTGCTACGCTCATTCAGTATGTGGATGATTTGTTGGTGGCTGCTGATACGGAAGACGTGTGTAAGAGTGTGACTGTTGCATTGTTGCATCATTTGTCGGCCCTAAATCATAAGGTTTCGACCTCTAAGTTGCAATATGCCCGCCAAGAGGTTACCTATTTAGGTCATCTATTGTCGAAGGAGGGACGGCGATTGACCGCCGAACGTATTCAGACTATTTCTCAGATGTCTGTACCTACTACGCAGAGAGAAGTGCGTGCCTTTTTGGGTATCCCTTCCTACTGTAGAAAATGGATTCCTAACTTTTCACTTTTGGCTAAACCATTGCTGGCACTTACATTGAAAGATACGCCCCATCCGCTCCCTTGGACGGATGAACGTCGGAAAAGTTTTGTTGACCTACGTACTGCTCTGTGTTCTGCCCCGGTGTTGGGTACCCCAGATTATAGTAAGTCCTTTACACTGTACGTTCGCGAGAGAGAGGGTTGTGCATTTTCAGTCTTGACACAGCAATTTGGAGATAAGCAAAGGCCATGCGCCTATTTCTCCGCTACATTTGACCCAGTAGCTAAAGCTTTGCCCAGTTGTCTCAGAGCTACAGCAACTGCGGTGATTTCTAGCAGACAGTCTGCTGGATTAGTGTTAGATAACACACTCATTGTTATGGTTCCACATGCAGTGGATACCCTGTTGAATAGAACGAGAACGCAGCACCTCACGAGTGCTCGTTTGTCTGGATACAAGCTGACACTTTTAGCGAGTCATGTGCATATCAAAAGATGTAATACATTAAATCCAGCCACACTGTTTCCACTCCCAGATGAGAAAGACGTTCAGGAAAAACATGATTCTTTTCTTCGTACGGAAGAAGAAACAAACGGCAGGATTGATTTGAAGGACACTCCGCTCAAGGACCCGGATGGAATCCTATGGGTGGATGATTCTTGTTTCAAGCTTCCAAATGGGGAAACTACTTCTGCCTATGCTGTCCCTACATTATGTACAATTGTCGAAACGGTACGTGTCGGACATAATTCAGCCCAAGCAGCTGAATTAATAGCCTTGACTAGAGCATGTGTGTTGTCGAAGGGAAAGAGAGTGAATGTGTACACTGATAGTCAGTATGCTTTTGGCATTGCACATAGTTTTGGAAGATTATGGAGGGAGAGAGGATTCTTTACCTCTCACTGGACAAAGATTCAGCATGGCCAGTTGGTGACTTCTTGAGTCAGGTTCAGGTTTTAATGTCTTTATTTCGATGATAAAATCATAAAAGACAAATTTGACAAAACATTCATAAACAATTCAAAAATCTCCACATTATACAAAGTCTTATTAAAAAAACGGTGTCAGTGTATTAGCAAATATACAATAGGCCTAAAATCCACAGTTAAAAAGTTATTAAACCATTGTAGAAACAAGACATTAAATATGACTAATCATGAAAGTGGGTTTGACATGTGCAAGAAAAACACTTTGCACATTGCACATTGTGATCATGAAGAAGTTAGATTCCTTCTAGCTCTGATTGCCCATGCCCAACCTAAATACTTGGCCAAACATATCACAGTAAAATCAGAGGTGTTTGTTTTTAAAGCCCATATTGCGTCCGAGGATTTTTTACATGTCAAGCGTTTGAAGATGGGTTTTAACCATTTGGAACGGGGTTCTCTATATTGAGGACAGGCGAACAGAAAATGGCCCTCAGTTTCCTTACATCCAGGGCAACAACTGCAAAGATTTGAGGAGTTTTTGTCCCATGATGAGGTAAAGGCTCGAAAGGTCCATGAAACCCCATAACTCTGCCCCATAAAGTGTGGCAGCATTAATTTTAACATCATATATTTGTAGGGCGGGGAAGACCCTTTTCGTGATGGATTGCTTTTGCTCACGCAAGAGACATCCAGTCAGTTGGGCAAGTTTTAGCTGTTGGGTCTCTATTTGTGCTTTCCAGAACAGTCGGCAATCCAGAGTGACCCCCAGGTACGTCATCGTGTCGACTTGTTCCAGGTTAACCCTGTTTAGTTGTACACTACTACGTATTGGTTTTTTCCTGGAAAAAACCATTAACTTAGTTTTTCCCACATTTATCTGGAGGTCATTTTTATTACAATATTCCTCAAAGTGATTTAAAGCCCGCTGTAAACCTCCCCTGGTCTTTGATAGGAGGAGGGTGTCGTCAGCAAAGATCAACATTAGGAATTTAGTCCCCGCCAGGGATGGTGCATCAGTGTTGGTGGACCCAAAGAATTTGACTACCTGGTCAATAAAGAGTAAGAAGAGGGTGGGGGCAAGAACGCACCCCTGGCGGACTCCTCGTGAGACCGGAAACGAGTCCGTGAATTGCCCTTGTGCCCCCCATCTTACCCTAGCAAAGTTGTCTTCATGTAGTCTAATGATCATCTCAACCAATTCCCCCGGCATTCCTAAGTCCCTTAGTACCTGCCATAATTTTCCCCTCGGCACCAAATCAAAGGCTGATTTCAAATCTATGAAGGCAGCAAAGATGGTGCCACCGCCAAGTATGACGATCTTCCAAAAGATCATGCAGAACCGCAGGACCTGGTCAATGGTACTTGTACCAGATCTAAAGCCCGCCTGTAAAGGGGACAGTATTCCTTCGAGTTCCATCCACCCATGGACCCTCGCCAGGATCATACGAGCAAAAACTTTTTGAAAGCAGTCAATTAAGCTGATCGGGCGATAGTTCCCTGGGTTTGATCTATCTCCCTTTTTATGTATAGGGAGGATCTCCGCCCCCTTCCATGTCTTGGGGATACGGGCACCTCTCGCTATGGCGTTAGCTATGCTTGTTAAATAAGGTACCCAAAGGCCTATGTTTGCTTTAAATAGGTCTGCTGGGATTTGATCCAACCCAGGAGCTTTCCCCCTCTTTGTTAAGCCTAGTGCGATCTCCGTTTCCGTTTCTGTAAAAGACATAATCACATTGCCAGGGGGTATTGCATGTAGCAAGTTCGATGTGGACATAGGGTCAACAACCTCTGGGCAAAATTGGGAGGAATAATGATTTATCCAGACTTCCGGGGATACGTGGTTAGATGGAGTACGGAAATCACCATCCTTTCCACATTTAACAATATCCCAGAATTTAGTCTGGTTATTAGATTTACTGGCGTCCAGAAGGTCCGCCCAAAAATCATCTTCCCATTCCCTCTTTGCTTCCCATTGAACTCTTTTGTACCTTTGCCTGGCCACCTTTACGGCACTCAGGTCTCTAGATTTGACTTTCTCTATTAGATAACTATGGGCCTCTCTACACTCTCTGTTGTACCATTTTGCTCTTGGGGCATTCAAATGCCCGGTGTTTGACTTACACGGTTTTGAGAGAAGGTTTTTAAGCTCAGAGAAACATTTATCATGTATGCCCATAATCTTATCTAATTCGCCATGGCCCCTCTCAACAACAACAGACCTCATGTTATTTAAAGCATTCTTCACCACATTTTCTATGTTGGCCTGTATCACTACATCGTTTGATATGGTTGACCATTTCAGTCTCCTCCGGTCATTTGATATGGTTACAACCCCTTGCCCCCTAGGATCTGGTTCCGCTAAACTTGTCAGATCATGCATTTTGAATTTCAGGGACAGTGGGTTGTGGTCACTTTCCGGACGCATAACAATTTCCATATCAACAATTAGGCTCCAATATTCCATTTTTATGAAGATGTAATCAATACGACTCTTTCTCACACCATTATCAAAGGTGGGGTTGGCTCCAATGTCCGATTTGGTGCGACCGTTTACGGCCCTTAATCCCCAAGTGAGGCAAAAAGCAGTCCAATTCAGAGCAGCCTCCGTTGCTTTAACTGGTATTTTGTTAGAAAGTTCTGGGATTTTCCATGTTGCATCTTCTGCAAACCCCCAATTATCCTCCGGCAGGTACAGTGGCTCAATTGTACAGTTAATGTCACCTGCTAACATAATAAATGTGCCTTTATTCCAGCCCGCTAGTAGTGTATCTAGGGCGCCTATCAGCTTGGGGCATCGTCCACCAGGGAGGCCTCTAGAGTATATGTTGATAATAAGCATATCCTGCCCCCCTGCTTTACTCAACCTTATAGCCAGTATATCGGGGTTATCCACATACAATTCGGAAACTGAGAAACACCAGGCCTGTTTTACCCATATGGTTAGTCCCCCTGATGCCCGCCCTTTAGTGCCTTTTATTGCTGGTTTAAAAAAGTTTATGAATCCAACCATATAAAACGGAGCTGTGGCCCAAGTTTCTTGCAGAAGCACAACCTCATGTTTACCTATGAACTCCAACCAGTCCTCAGAAGCCAAACGGGTCTTGGCTCCGGCAACATTCCAAGACACCATGTGTGATATTAGTGTATCTGTTTCTGCAAGGTTGTTGCTGACAATGGAGGGGGAAAGGGGACTCGGTGAGCAAGCACTTATTAATCTGATTTCTTCTGCATTAAAAATGGAGGCCTCTTCCCCAACTAGCCCCCCCTGTGTTCTAGTTTTGTTATGGAACAAAGACTGTTGCTCCATTATTAATTCCGAGGTAGGGATGTATGGGTTGTGCACTCCTTCCCCATTCGCTATAACTAGATTTGGTGACTGGGTCGGTGCACGTAGTCAGTCAACCCATTCTAGGTCTGACAGTGCCTCGAAGTGGTTAAAGAGAGGGGGGTAGTGTGGGGGGTAGGGAGTTGTGGGCTCTCGGGGCCTCCCCCCTCTAGATTTCCAATGATTGAAGCCCATTGGATTATTATGGTACATGTGGGGGTAGAAGTAACCAAGGTGCAAGGTCTGAACATCACCAAGACGGGCAAATCTAGCTTTCCTTTGGATTCTATCCACCACCCAGGGGTCTTTAAATGAAATCAAAATACAGTCCCCTTCCAGGTCTTTTTCACCCTTGCCTACCCATTCAACTCTCCTTACATAGAGGATTTCAGTGGGGGATGACGGAGGGAGTGGACGATGTTTGTTTAGCCAGAATATGACCTTATTCCGCAGGTCCCCTTGAGACTCTTTGATGCCCTCTCTTAGAGGGGCCACCCCAGTTAGGACGATGGTGTATTGTGACGCTTCAGGGGGTAGGTTAACTCTGGGGGGGTGTCGTGTGTTTCTATTATCTGTCCTCTGATTCCTATCTGGATGGGGGGTTTTCTTCTCCTTACCCATTATTGTTGTTTGCACTGAGGTATTATTTAATTCATTTAATGTACCATTTGCTGGATGTGGTTTCGCCTGCGCGTTATTGGCAGCCAATGGGCGTTTAGCCTTTGGCATTTCTTTAGTAGGGGCTCTGCTGACAGTAGTCTATGTGCCAACTGTTGATTTTGCCCCTGTTAGTGGCTTATTATTATTATGGGTAGTTGATGTCCCTGGGGGGATAGTTGTAGTTGTCCCCCCTTTTTGGTTAGCACCCCCTGTGGAATTAGAGCCCCCTGTCTTGATACTAGAAGTTGTTAGTTTTTGCAAAAGGTCCATATTGATATTGACCGCTGCTTCTAAGACATCTATTTTAGCGGACATTATCCTGGTTCTTTCTAAGACCGGAAGCAATAAGGTTTTAAACATTGCTTCCATCTTGGCCAACAAGACATCGTCACTGCTGAAACATGTTGGACAGGGGTTAGAAGACCCAGAGTGGGCTAATGATGGACAGTACACTATTGGGGGTTCTTGGTTGGTCTGGGAGTGGGAGGAGCTCATCCTATTGACATGATCTATTTTGGGTTGTTTTTGTACCTTTTCTCCCTGTGGGCTTGAGACGTGTTTTCTTTTCCGAGAAATATGGTTAGTGGTATCTTGTTGCAAAACGGGCGTACTGGGTAAGGTAGGAACATTTGATTGTGAGGTACCAGACGTGCTACTCTCGTCGTCCACAATATTTTGGCTATCAGCTTCTAAGCTGGTCCGGTTATTATCAGAGTTCAGTTCCATATTTTCATTGGCCGTGGGTATTGTGGCTCCATCACCATCTACATGGACTATCACTTCAGTCTCTGTGGTAGAAATACAGTTAAACGCTGCATTGGTTAAAGGGCTTTTAACACGGGCCATGGCACCTATAGAAGAGCGTTTCCCAGTGACTAAATCCAGGGACAATCTGTGTTCAACCAGTTCTATTTCTTTTTCTAATATTCCTGTAGCTCTGGTGATAAAGGCATCAAGAGGGCCTGAGACAACACCCTTTGAAGTTTGTATATGCACTAAGCGCTGTTTACCTGATCTTAAAGCCATAATTAGTAGCTGATGTTAATGCCTCAAGATATAACTAAATGAGGTATAAGGTATAACAGGATGTAATTTGAACCAGGACTCTAGGCCCAACCCAACCTCGTCCGACCCCGGACGGCCACAGACGGTCCCGCCCTTGTCCCGGGCTTCTCCCGGCGCCCTCCCGCGCAGCGGGATTGTTACCTCTACTTTATAGTTTTGCTAAGGACCCCAAGGGGGCGGGGCCGGCAGGGAGAGGAGCCCAGCTGGTAACGGGCGCGCGGGGACTCCTGGTCCGTGGAGTCCTCCGCTCTACCCTCGCTGCCCTGCCGGTCTGATGAAGCCCCTTGGAGATGGACTGCCGCTGTGTATCCGCGAAGCGGGACCCGCGAAGCGGGTCCGGCGAGGAGGGGCGCACACAGCAGGCAGATTTGGAGGTAGCGTGTGAAAATGCCCAGCGATGTCCAGAGGACTTCTTGAGTCACTTACTTTACCTACACAGATAGCGATTAAAAACAGTGCACATAAGAAAGTTACAGATGATGTTGGTCGTGGAAATGCATTTGCAGATGAGGTAGCAAAAACTACAGCTAGAGATACTACTAGCCGAATGTATGTGGCTGGTCCTGCGAATTCGGTTAGGGAAATTGGAATGTGTGAAGACACGATTGAGAGTGTGAAAACGATTCAGGGAGAGGCTACTGAGAAGGAATTGAGTACGTGGAAAGAAAGTACAGGAATGTTAGATTCGAAGAAATCCGAAACTTTCGTCTTTCTTCTGCTTGCATGGGAGTTGTCGGAACATCAGCGATGGTCATTACCGGACGCTTACGTGTTGCCGGTTGTGACTATGGCCCATGGTCCAGCTCACATTAGTGCGAAAGGCATATGTAAGCTTTTGGCTCCTGTGTGGCAGAATGAAGGAATTCCAAAATGTGCTGAGAATGTGGTTAAGCATTGCATTGTTTGTTTAATGCATAATCCAGGAAAGGGTACCCCAACTCCGGCAGGCCATTTTGCTCCCCATCATATCCTTTTGAGGTGTTGCAGATCGATTACATTCATATGGATCGATGCAACAACCTCAAGTATGTTCTGGTGGTGGTGGTATGTGCCTTTTACCGTTGGATAGAGGCCTACTCCTTGAAAGATAATACTGATTTGTCCACTGCTAAGGTGCTACTTAAAGAGTTTTTTCCCAGATTTGGTTTGCCGCGCATTGTCTGGAGTGACAAGAAGTGAATTTGTGGGTAAAATTATGCAGAAAGTGTGTTCTGGTCTTGGTATCAGACAGAAGTTCCATGCGGCAAACCATCCACAGTCAGCGGGTTTGGTTGAGGGCTACAATGGTACACTCCAGCTTAAACTAGCTAAGATTCAAGCTAGCACAGGTCTTGCCTGGTCTGATGCCTTGCCCCTAGCTCTTTTGTCAACCAGAACTACTGTGCACTCTCGTATGGGACTTAGCCCATATGAAGTGTTATTCGGACGCCCAGCTAATGTTTGGGGTGTCCCTTGTCCCAGGAAATATTCGGATATACCATATCCCTTGTTAATTGACTACTTGCATGACTTGACTGCTAAATTGAGTGTTATTCGCCAACAGGTGCTAAGTGCTTTGCCAGAGGCTTCCACAGACCCAGGTCACACCGTCTTGCCCGTCTTGCTACTGGGTCTGCGTCAAGAATTTTCAGCGGACTAAGAACTTGGAGCCTCGCTGGTCAACGCCTAGACAAGTTCTGCTTGTCACTCTCACAGCTGTGAAAGTGGTCGGCAAGAAAAAATGGGTTCATGGCATGCACTGTAAGAAAGTGCCTCTGTCATTACCCTTTGATCAGTGGATCCGCAGTGGCATAAGAGAATCAGAGTCTGAGCGATTACTTGTTTTGTGCCCTTCAGTGACGCTCAAATTTATGGAACCCAGTCTGAGAAAGTAGATGACGACATTCTTCAAGCTGCTGTTCCTGCGTATCTTCGAATAGACACTACCAATCCAGAAACGTTATTTAAGGATCAGACTGTGCTGAGCAAAACGCGCTACAATCTGAGGTCGAAAGTTGGCCAGAAGAATTGAACACTTTGACATTTTCTTTTTTTTTTTTCCTTTTTACTCAGACATTTCTTTTTGATCTTTCTGCCCCCATTGTTTCTTATGTGATATTTTGTATTAGATGTGCCATCCGTCTCCGTCGCAGAGTCACGGTAGGAGACTCAGACTGTAACCTCGTTTTGTTCTTTTAGTAAGTGGCTAGTGCCTCAGGATATACAGAAGTGATTAGCTGAGTGATTGAGAAAGATTGCTAAAATTATTTTTAGATAAAGATGGATGGTACAATAATTGTAGGTAGGGAAAATAGGAAGCATGAAATGAGATCGAAGTATTGTAAATTATTACGTAGTTGTTTTGGCGTAATTTTGTGTGTTTTCATGTTTTCGTGTATTTTATTAGCTTGCACAGGTTGGATCGTACATGTTTTGCAGCAGAAAAATGTTGTTAATTCTACGACTTCTTTGTCTACTCATCTTTCTGTCCTTTCACTTAAAATGCATACTCTACCTCCGCATGAGCAGATAAGGAGAGCCGAATATATGAACAATACAATCGTCCAGCTGTTACACCAGCATCAGTTGGCTATTAATATGACTGATTGTTGGGTGTGCGGACTTATGCCACACAATACACATAAGGGAATGCCATATCTGGTTCTTCCCTTTTCATATGAGGGTTCAGCTTGGGCCTACCTGGCTGTGTTTTCAGCCGCATACCACAACAGACTTAGAAGTTCCGTTAAAACTTTTGGGAATGGATTGGATTTTAGCCACAGCTCTTTGATTAAGGGTATAGTGGTGATGGCTAAGATCGTAGAGAAGAACAAGATTCCATTAGATGAGAAGAGAGCTTATGAGGGATGGAATTTTACAAATTATGTTTCTAGACTTGGCGACAAAACTAGACAGGGTTGGTCTTCTCCAGTATGGACCGTGTCCCATCAAGGTAATTTTTGTCTCCAAGTTAATAGCAAAAAGACTGACCGCAAACGGAAGTCTGTATACTTACATTTTCTCGTCTCCTGCCTTCCCTCCATTGGTTCCGTCTCAAGGAACATATTTCGTTTGTAATGACAGAGCTTATACGTGGCTCTCTTCTAACTTGTTATGTAGCCTTTCTCCTTCCCCCTACATATATGGCTCGGGCAGACCATCACAGAATTGGATATAGTCGAGGTATATTTGATGCCAAAGACACGACAGAACAAGAGGGAGGAGACTTTCTTAAAGGATTCCTTCCCTTTTGGGGTCCAATGGCCAACAGCAGACACATCAGACAATTGGTTTGTGTGGTTGAGACCACCATCAATGTTACTGCAGGTGCGCTAAGTAATATTACGGCAGAGCTTCAGGCTGACCGTCTTATGACGTTACAGAATAGAATTGCATTAGATGTGATCTTAGCAGACCCAGTAGGTGTTTGTAGATTGATCGGATCTAGTTGCTGCATTTATATTTCAGATGATGCTCGGACAATATACCAGGCCATTTACAGATTGCATACCGTTTCCGAGTCGATTCATCAGGACGAAGGAAATTGGTCTTTTATGGGATGGTTTGGGGGAATATTGTCATCTTGGGGATGGAAGATCCTAACGTTCCTTGGAGCAATTTTGGCCATCATATTCTCTTGTTGTTTGTGTATTCAATGTGGTCCTGCAGTTTGTGGTCTACTGGCTACTCTGTGTTCCACAGTCCGTAACTCCAAAGACAGATAATATTAGGATGATGGTGCAGCAACAGCTTGAGGATTTTATGAACATTGATGTTGATTCCGACTCAGATTAGCATGAGTTGGTTTGTCTTTGCCTGAGTAATGGCAAAAGGAGGGTCTGAGGTTCTGTAAATTGCGAATTTGTTCGTGCTCAGCCTCCATTTTGTAGCCACCGCCATTTTGTGTTGCCCTCACTCAGCACGGCGAGCACAATGTTTTTGTCGTTTCTGCATTTACATGTCAAGTGGTTTCTTCGCCCTTGTTTACTAACGAGTGTCAGGGTCTGGCCGAGTACACTAATTCCTGTCTGAGCTGATTAATCCCCGTCCGGACTATTTGTTGGTTCGCACCATTCTTTCCTGTAGGTTATCTTATCTGCTGTCCTTCGCTAGACGTCTCATGCATTCTCCTGTTTCACCACTGTCCTTCTAGAGCATTAGACTGTGTTTTCTCTACTTGTAAACTGAATTGTGCGGATTCGTTTGTAATTTAGTTAAGGGGTTGAGTGATAAACATAACCACGGCAACTTGGGTTACTTAAGACTTAAAGCATTGTCTATAACATTTGCCTATGCCTCATGCTCTTGTGTTTGTATTTTGCATTGTATTGTATCGTATATAAGCCTGTGCGCCACGGAGTTAAATGGCAGTCTCTTTTGAACCTCGTTATATCAATGGCTTCGAAGACCACTGTACCAGCTGCAGCTAATAAATACAATCTTCTACGCCAGACGAAGAGTCTGAGCGCATTCACTGCCTGCAACCCGTTGTGACAGCAGACCCCCGGTTACGGCCCACAGCCCTGATTCAGTCAGGCCTTGCCAGTACTACCCGCTGCTCAGACGGAAGAATCATTCAGCCTTGGATGATCGAGTCTATAACCAGGATTTCAACCACGTCTTCCTGCCAGAGCTTAAGTCACTGTTCTCATCGACAACCCCGTCCTGATGAGGATCCCGACCAACGGGGATCGAAACGCCGTCGACTAGACAGCTTGAATTTCACGACGCATTTCACGTCTTGTGCTCCCATACTAATAATTGTGTTTCAAGTAATGGTTACTTGTCTCTGTTGGGGCCATTATCTGATGTTTATATCTTGATTAATGCGTCGCCTTTGCTGTTGTTTTTAAACACTTGCACACTCACTTGTCACTGATTGTATATAGCACCTGCACCAAGTGTCACCGGGTTGTCACAAGATCCACTCTGTACAGTGCTGCTTTAACTGTATTGACCCTTGAAAGTTTTTTTCCTATCACTTATGAAAATAAGACTACCCTCTCTGAAAATCCCTTGACTCCTTGGTTTTCCTTTCTTTGTAATGCATATTGCATACATTTTCAAAATTGTCTCCGCATAATACCTGTTGGGAACTGTTTTTACTCACATGATACACCCATCCCAACGTGGTTTATGGGTTCTCTCCTGTTGTTTTCATACATCTGTATTTGACAAGGCAGGTGAATTCCGGGGATTTCAGGCGTACCGTGAGCCGCCGAGCCTAAAGGCTACAGTCCTCCAGTTCTTTTGCCCACTCTGCCACCCCAGTTCAGACATGGCCATATGTAAATCCGTCTGACCCTGTGCCTCATGGGAACAGTCCAGCCTGAACTGCCAAGCCATGCCTTCCCTGGACTGGAAGCAAGCTTCCTCGGACCGTTTTCTGGCATTTCAGCCAGGCTTGCTTCAATCCAGTGGCAAAGTGAACAAGGGACTCACGTCTGAGCATACCCTGCCAACTTATGGCAAACAAAGCGGTACAAAAGGGGGTGGTGATGGACGGAGCATCTTATAGCCTTATTGACTGAGGCGTTGTTTCTGTCTTGTATGTTGATTTCAGACAGGTTCAGCTGTCCCCTTCACTGTGGGTGTGTTCCGGTAGGGGGTCTTGCCTCCTTTTCTACCTCTTCTCCCTGGAGACTTGGGGTGTTTCTTCTTCTTCTGTACTCCTCTGCCGTTGTCTGTTCCTCTGGGGCTTCCGGCAGGAGTTCCTGGTGCCTTGACTGCACTTGGGGTGTACTGCCCTCCCTTTGCCTCGTCCTTACTTCCTTCGGCTTAGTGGGGGCTGGGCCGCCCCTCTTGTCAACATAACACATCCCCTGTTGGGCCCTGTGTTCTTCCAAGTTGGTGAGGTTCTCTTCTGCTTGTGGGGGGACTAGGTTATTCTCCCTGTCCCTATGACTCGTCCCCTGTTCGGGCCCTGTGTTCTTCAAGCTGGGAAGGTCCTCTCGCAGACCCTCCTCCCCTTTGGGTATGGCTAGGGTATCTATTCTACGTTAAGGAATCTGCGGCTAGTAGTCTCTATCAGATGTACGAGTTACTTACCTTTGGTAACGATGTATCAGGTAGAGACGATTCTCGCCGCTCTTCCTCCCTGTTCTGCGAGGACCCTTAGTTTGGCCTTCTGCACTTGCTTGCCTCCGGGTGGTTGTCTTCTGCGAGTGCCTTTTCTTCCTTCCTCCCTAGGGGGATGCTTGTCTCGTGAAATTCCTTCCCTGCTGGTGATTTCATGGGTACTTCTGCATCCCTGCACCCTGGTCTTCCAGTGTGGGTTCTGCTCGTGCCCATCTTCCTTTCATTGCTTACGCTTTTGGACTTCTCTGCAGTCCTGTGGTTGAGGTCTCGTGGGTGGGTCTCGCCCCTTTTCTCTTTTCAGGAGATGTCTCTCCCTACTGGTGTTGCCTGGGGGTAAATTGTCCTTACTCTTCCTTTCTGGCCTTGGTGCCCTTCTGTTTTGGGCTGTGGTTGCAGACCTCTTCGTCTGCTGTGCTCTGCTCTTTCCTTCCATGAAGTTGGTGCCATAAGTGTCTGGCCCTCTTCTGGATGGTGCTGTTCCTCACCATTCGTGTCTTCCCTTTCTGTTTAGCTGTTTTTTTTGGCACACTGTTCCCGTATTCTCACAGTTTTTGTTCGTGATGACTCCTCGTTGTGGCGCGCAAAAGTTCTCAGAAGAAAACTGATGTAGGCGTCCCGGGGTGGGACTTGTGTATCCTCGCTGACGTCACGTACGCGGACGACATCAGGACGAGTCACGTGGTGCCGTCCCCCGGCGCGCAGGGTTGTTGCAGCAAGAAGTTTTCTGAATCCAGTCTCACGCCTGGGGATAATTCTACGTTAAGGAATCTGCTGCTAGAATCGTCTCTACCAGATATATCGTTACCAAAGGTAAGTAACTCGTACGACGGTGCAGGAGAGGTCCCGGCAATGGTGGTTCATAGACCTTCTCCACATGTCTGAGCGTCCACATCTGAAGCTGCCATGCAGACGTTCCTTTTCACGGAGGTCAGATAGTTCATCCTAACCTCTCCTCTTTGAATTTGGCAGCATGGCTCGTGAGCTAGCACAATATGGGCATTTGAACCTTCCACAAGAATACATGAACATTCTCAAGGAGGCTGAGTGACCTTTAACACGATCAACTTATTCATTTAAATAGAAGATTCTGTATCTGGTGTTCGAACAATAACTTTTATTCAACAAGATGTCAAGAAGCGATTCTTCCATATTTACTTAATCTGGCCTAATCAGTCTTACAGTTCTCTACAAAAGTTCATTTATAGGCAATTACTGTCTAAAGAAGATGTCCTTCATAAACCCCTTTTTGTCAAAATTCCTGTTATCCAGGATTTCTTAGAGGGTTTGAAAAAGGTTTTCCTCTCCCATATGGCATCCATCCCCTCCCTGGGATTTATTATAGTCCTTTCAAACCTCATACAAGCCTTTTTTTGTAGCCTATTCATAACTCCTCTTTGCAACATCTCCCTTGGAAACCTACTTTCCTTGTAGCTATCATGTATGCTCATAGGATTATGGAAATTCAGGTGTTATGTTCTCATGAACCATACACAGTGTTCCATTCTAGTAAGGTGGTCATGAGGGCTCATCCGAAAGTTACTCCGGACTTTCACATTAATCAAACCATTTCTTTGCCTACGCACCCCTCTACACCCACTGAAAGGACTCCCCATTATCTCAATGACAGGCAAGTCTCAAAATATTTTCAGGACAAAACATAAGATATCTGCAAATTGGACCAATTGTTTGTAAACGATTGGCCTGGCCATACAGGTTTAGTCACGTGCAAAGCATCTCTATCCAGATTGTGTTTTGCGTTCTGTTATGCTATCAGAAGGTGAATAAGGTTCTATCTGGCAGACCTAAAGCTCGATCCACTAGAGGGAAAGTGGATACAGCTGCTTTATTGAGAAATGTACCAATTGCTGAAATCTGTAAAGCGGCTATATGGAGATCTGTTCACACTTTTACCAGACACTTGTTTGGATTCCGATAGTAGAAGAGATGCTCAAGTAGAACAGGCCTCCCTTACAAATTGATGCTAAATAGTCTCTTTCCTTTCTACTGTAATTTTGTAGAAATGGTCATGTGTAGGAAAGTAGGATCTGCTTTCATGGTTACCCCCACTGTTTGCTGGTGTCAGTATGTTTGTTTGACTAGTCTGACTTGGATCCTGCTAATCAGGACCCCAGTCACTGTGCTTCCTCAATAAATTTGACATGGTAAGTACTTGGGTACCTCCACAATTGACTTCTGGTGTCCCCTTAGAAGTCCCTCGTATATGGTATTAAGGTACCCAGGGCATAGGTACACCAGGGGTCTCCCATGGCCTGCAGCGTGTATTGTTCCACCCATCAGAGACTTCAGGCTTGCCATTGCAGCCTTGGTAAGATGGTGCCAGCACCACTTACTACCGATATACATTTTTCTTGTGTCTGAGGTCATTACACTTAAAACCTTTAGGTAACCCCTAAAGCAGGCCTTTCAATTCTAAAGGCAGGGTTCTGGGTTAAAAATGTGTTGGTTATTGAGGATTCGTTTGGTCGTCTGTTCTGGCTCTGGTTCCTGGAGCTGGGTTGCAGTTTTGACTGTTTGTGCATGTATGTATATATGTATGTATATATGTATATGTATATATGTATATGTATATATGTATATGTATATATGTATATGTATATATGTATGTATATATGTATATGTATATATGTGTATATGTATGTGTATATGTGTATATGTATGTATATATGTATGTATATATGTATGTATATATGTATGTATATGAATGTATATGTATATGAATGTATATATGTATATGAATGTATATATGTATATGTATGTGTGTATGTATGTGTATATGTATGTGTATATGTATGTATGTATGTATATGTGTATATATATATATATATATATGTGTATATACATGTGTTTATATGTATGTGTGTATGTGTGTGTGTGTATGTATGGGTGTGTGTGTGTGTGTATGTGTATATGTGTGTATGTGTATGTAGGAGTATGTGTATATATGTATGCATATATGTATGTGTAACACCAGTAGCAAAAGACGAGGCGAACCCAGGAACTGGTGTTTTTAATTTATTTAGTGCCCAACACCAGCTGCTGAACGGAATTACACCAAATTTGGCAAAAAGTTAGGGCTTGGTTCAAAAAGAGCCCTTTTTGTTAAATGGTGTAAATATGTTCAGTAGTTTTTCAATTATTAATAGAAAAAGATATATATATATATATATATATATATATATATATATATATATATATATATATATATATATATATATATATATATATATATATATATATATATATATATATATATATATATATATATATATATATATATATATATATATATATATATATATATATATATATATATATATATATATATATATATATATATATATATATATATATATATATATATATATATATATATATATATATATATATATATATATATATCTCCTAACCACATATCTCATTGTGAGATCTGATTTGGCTGTCAGCACTTCATCCAAGAAGTGTTGGCAGCCATCCTGGGACCAATATACATGAGAGCACCTCATTAAAAAGCATTGTAGTAAATAGGTTTAAAGCCTTTAGTTACATTATAAATTATTTGTTGATGGTACCATACTCATTTTAGGAATTGTGGTGTGTTCTAAGATGATGTTACCATGTTTAAAAGCCTTCTGCTGGGATATCATGAATCATGTTTGAGAGAAATATTTTCTCATGCTTTTCCCACAGAGGTTTGGAAGGTGATCTAGAAGCTAAACTGAGAGCATGTTTTCTCTAAATTCACATTATCTTTCTCAGTCATGTGAGAATGAAGTCTGACATTCTCAGTAAAACATGTGCATCCAACAAGGGCAGAGACTGTCAGTTGATTCCTTTGTGTTCTACTGCAGCTTCCCAGAGTGTTCTAAAGAACAACTAGAGCGCTAACAGTCCTACTTATTACAAAGGTATAGCACACCTGAAGCCATCTTGATTTGAAAAAACTGATAACACTTAAAAGATTTAATTTAAAAAGGAACACGAGGGGGTTCATTTTGCCATAGAAATTATGGTTAGTGCTGAAGAAAGAAAAATTAGGGCACATTTTGAGTGACTTCTCAAATCCTCTTGTATTTCATTAAAAAATTCTGACATGCAGACTGAAACATGCACTTTTAATACCTGCAGCAAACTTCCATGGTGAGCAGTAGCTTTACTACAGTGATCTAATGAGCAACTAGAGTGCTAACATTTAGAATTTATGGCAATTGTGTGACATATCTGAATACCTTCTTGATGGAATCCAAGCAAAGAACTGAAAGCATTTCCTACTGAGGAGACTGCAGTAAGTGAGGAAATTAGGAAATTTCATAACCAATAAAACTCCCAAGATGGCCACCAGAGACAAAAGAGCCCAAATGGAGCACAAATCTCACCTAGATGTAGCCCACATGTAGCCCAATGACAGAAGTGTGCAAAACACTTTTTTTTTTGTTTTTGAAGTTTTGTATAGTGCAGACTTGTCAGTTATTGGAGTGCTTTACATGAGCGTTGGTTACATCACACAAGAACAAATTCATTTTGGTTGTAGGCATGGGGAGATTAAGTGATTTGACCAGAATCACAGAATGTCGAACTGAAGCAGAAACTCCAACCTGGTTCCCCAGTTTCAAAGTCTGCAGCTCTGGACGTAACACCACATCCTCTCCCCTAAGTGCAACATTTAATCAAGTGGTCAACTGGATAAAGAAACATAAAGATAACAAATAATTTAAAAGTGCTTTGTTGCTATTTGAAAACTCAGAAAATATGTCCTCATTTTAGTTTTTTAGAACACTAGCCATAATTTTGATACAAATAAGACCCTCTCATATATGTAATTTCTAAAGGAAATACTCTAGGTATTACAGTTTTGATTACATCAAGATGACGTCAGGAGTTCTACACTTTTGTAATCTAGAATGTTAGGATACTATTGAGAGGCAGAGGCCAGAGGCACAGACTCTGAAAATTGAAGGCATCTAGGTGGGTGCAGAGGCAACAATTTGATCACACTGGGCAGGCAGGAAGGGCAGTGGCAGCACAACAGACTATGGAGGGCTGGGGGCAAGGAGGCAGGGCAGCAGCAGCAAGCTGACCATGGAGGTCCGGCAGGATGGGCACTAGAACCAAGACACACCATGGAGAGCAACAGTGAGACTAGTATGGCATATACACACAGACCATGGAGGGAAGGTGAAAGGGGGTATGGGGAAGCTAGCTGACTACACCGGGAAGGTGGGAGGGGCCGTGGCAGCACAGAAGACCATGCATGGCAAGCAGGAGGGTTAGTGGCAGCACAATTGGCTATGATGGGCAAGAAGGAGGGTGCAGGGGCATGCACAAAGGACCATGGATGATAGAAGGGAAGGTCGGGACCCGGGCACAAACAGGAGAGTTCAGGGAAAGGGGCCTCACAACAGACCACGCGGGGCAGGCAGGAGGAAAGGGATAGGGGCAAAGAATGTGTACAGGCAGGGTGGAGGTGGCAGGGAGAGGTTACAGTCATTAGACAATGCTAGGCAGGTGGGAGGGGAGTGGCAGCTCAACAGAACACTCTAGTAGATACGAGTGGCAGGTCCATGGAACATGGTGGGCGAAAAGGATAGAGCAGGGGCATGCACACAGACATCGGAGGTCAGGTGGGGAAGGACAATAGGGGGAGCAAGCTAAGCACAGAGGCTAAGCAGGAGGTCAATGATGGGGCATAGAATTGGGCAATGGATAGCAGGAAGAGTGGACTGGTACATCATGCTAAATGGAGGGCAGTAGCAGCACATCAGGCCATGCATGGCAGGAGGGAGGAGGCTAGTCCATGGATTCAGACAACAGAGGGTAGGGAGGAGGTGGATGGGGCAGCAAACTAACTGTTCAGAGAAGGCGGGAAGGCCAGTGCAGAACAAGGGCCAGACAGGGCTGTAATAAGTGAGCAGGGACATGGACTTGGACAATGGATGGCTAGGAGGAGGAAAGGTAGGAGCAGCAAACTTGGGTGGGGGCAGCACAATGCCAGGCCCTGCTTCCAACCTCCCACCATCCATTGTGATATGCATCATACTTACCGTAAAAAAAAACTAGAACTTTTCCACAAAAAAAGATTACAGGGACGGTATAGTTAGACTCAGATTTCACTCATACACAACAAGTGAAATTGAGCAGTTATAGTTACATGAGCTAACTAGAACGTACTCCCCCACAATGTACTGCTAATGACCTCAGACATTACATCATTCATGACATGGTCAGTTACATCACTCATGACATCTCAAATGAGCTGTGAATGGAACTATAATCGCTAGAACTTTATTTAGGGATAGTGTGTGTATAATAACACCCCTTTTTAGGGCGAGCGAAGCGAAAAGCCCTTTTACTAGTGTTTCAAAAATGGACCTGGAAATTCCGCACAGCTCGTTTTTATTTTCTTTCGTGTAAGAACCATTATAATATGCAACGTGCCCAGATTAATATGGCCGATAGCCTTTCACTATAAAGTAATGTGTAGTCCACTGTTTGTTGATGATTGCATTCTTAAGTATGTTTATTATGAATAAGTCATGTTGACAAACATACAGGTATGGCGGCCACGGGCAAGATATGCTGAAATGACATTGTGTGCATATTAACACTGGTTTTCTTTTTTTTTATTGTATCAATTCCTGAATTCTCACATCGTGACCAGGCCAATATGGCCAACAGCTTTTTGGATTAAAGTAATATATAGTCCTTTGGTAATGTTGGCAACTAGAGGCATTTGCATATTTAAATAAGGATGCTACAATGACATCTTGTATCGTTCTCAAGGTTCGGGCGAGCCGAAACGTGTGGATCATGTCTTTTACAGATTAAATACTTCCAAACTACAACCTGAGTGCTGATGCCTTCCTTGTCAGAGTGAGAGGAGATTACATACATATATATATAAAATTCACTGAAACAAACCACAAGTTTCAGGGACATTATAGTTAGAAATGAGCATTTAAAAAACCTCAGAAATTCACTGAAAAAAACACAGGTTTCATGGTCGTCATAGTTAGTTGGATATTTCACTCGTACAAAACGAGAAATTCGCCTGTTGTAGTTAGTTGTGCTAACTATAACTTGCGCCCCCGCAATGCATTGCTGATGACGACACATATTGGAGTGGTGGAGTGGACACATGTGGAGTGGTGTGGCTCACCAGTTAGAGGCGGCAGACCCGGGAGCAGAAGTCGGCCGGGACCAGGGTTCAATTCCCGACGCGGCAGGGTCGTGGACTTGGGTCAGCGGACTCGATAATTCTCGCTTCGGTGCCTACTCTAATCTGGGGGTCTCACTCGGCAACTCTGGGCATCAGCTTGCCTAATCTCCACAACGGCCCCCCCCCCAACGCCGGGGATGCCTGGCTCCACCCTGGGAACTCCCAGCAGGGACCATCCCACAGGGAAAGCCAGGACGGGTTCCCCAGCGTTGCACAGCGCCAGGAAACCTCAGGGTAGCAACGCGCTTTACAAGTGCAAACATAATAATAATTACATCACTCATGACATGGTCAGTGACATCACTGATGACATCCACGTGATCATCTGATGCACCTCCTCAAACCTTAAATTACAGACTACCATTCTTGAAACCATAGACACACCAATACTAGTACAGCTACAATATTCATTGCACTATGCATGTAGACATCTAATCAGCTATATAGCATTGATACAGTCTTTTAAATACTTAGTACCTATGCAGTCTAGGAATCCTTCTGTCTGTCCCTTGCACTTGTCCATTCACCCATCCAGCACTATGTACATATCCAATCACTCAGCCAGTACCTAATCACTTATAAATTTAGCATGCACTCTCTTTGCAGTACTGAAATTACTCCAGTTCTTAGTCCTATACTTACGGAATGGCCTAGCCACTAACCCAAGTACAATGTTTTGTCCACAATGCATGCAGATCTCTAACAAGCTACATACTATAAATACGCTCTTCTAAATACACAGTTAATACCTATGCAGTGTTGGAATCCTTCGGTCTCTGCCATGTATTTCTCCAATCACCCATCCAGCACTATCTTCATATCCTATCACTCCGCCAATACCTAAGCACTTCTAAATTCAACATGTACACTCTTTGCAGCACTGAAATTATTCTAGTTACTAGTCCTGTACCTAAGGAATGGCCAAGCCAGAAAAACTAGTACAGCTACAATATTCTGTACACTATGCATGCAGACCTCTAATCAGCTTCATAGCATTGATAGTCTTTTAAATACTCATTACCTATGCAGTCTAGGAATCCTTCTGTCTGTCCGATGCACTTCTCCATTCAACCATCTGGCATTATCTACGTATTCGATCACTCTGCCAATCCCTAAGCACTAATACGTTTAGCAGGCACTCTTTGCAGCACTGAAATTAGTCCAGTTATTAGTCCTATACTTAAGGAATGGCATAGCCACTAATAGAAGTGCAGGTACCATATTTTGGACACTATGCATGCAGACCTCTAACCAGCTACATACTTATTGATACGCTCTTCTAAATACCCAGTTAGTATCTATGCAGTCTAGGAATCCTCCTGTCTGTCCCATGCATTTCTCCAATCACCCATCCAGCACTATCTACTTATCCTATTACTCCACCAATACATAAGCACTTACAAATTCACCATACACTCTAATACACATGCAATTCCTCCCTGAGCACTATCCTTAAAGTAAATGTCAACATTAAATGTACTGAAATTGGGCAATCAAATATCACAAAACCGATACAGCCATATAACAATCTACTTAACAAAAATGTACTTAGTATGTCAGTTCAATAGAAATATCATGCTTCAAATGATCAGTCCTTTGTTCTGTCAAAGATATAGAACATCCAATTTATTCTTGTGCAAACGATCCAACAGTACAGTCCTTCAATGAATTCTTCCAAATTGTCAAAAGATCCAAATAATTAAGCTAAATTCAGATTCATCCTCTTTGCAAAAAAGCAGCCAACACGTGTTTCGTCATGCACCGATCTGTGCCTTAATGTCTTCCTCAGGGCTTATAGGCTTTGATTCTAAAGCTCCCGGTATTAAACTTCTCGAAATCCTATACACACTGACCACTGTATTATTACGTCATCAATTCAAATTTTAACAAAGTATTGTACTGCTCGTTGGCAACTATAAATTATCCACATCCATCCCGCGAAAACTTTCCAGGAGTGACAGACACGTCGGAAATGGTCTCGTACTCGTGAATTACAACCTGCGGGGGGAAAAAATATATATATATATATATATATATATATATATATATATATATATATATATTAAATTTAAATTTGAATTTGAAACTAAACCATTCACTGGATGAACTCATCAGTGATGTCATTTGAGGTGTCTTCAGTGATGTCACTGAACATGTCATGAATGATGTAATATGTGACATCAACAGTGCATTGCGGGCGCGCGAGTTATTCTATGGTTTTGCACGAGTGAAATGTCTAGCTAACTAGAACACCTCTGAAACCTATGTTTTTTTCTGTGAATATATATATATAGATATCCCGTTTTTTAAATGCAATCTGAAGAAATTGGTCACTGTAGCCTTTTTTTTAGGCTGCAACTAATTCATGTCTTAAGTGTTTCTCCAGGCCTTCCTGAAGAAAGGCTAACATCTACACTTAAGAAGACATTGAGTAGTGCTCCAAGAACTCCGCATGTGGGTGGGACTAGTCGGTGCTAATGACTTCAGTGGATATTACCCTGAGAGAGAACTGGGATTACAGATAAGAAACTATACCTTCTTTGATGTACTCAAAGCAATAAGAAGAAGAGGATAAACTATTTTTGGCCAAAGTCGTTCAGATGCGCCTAAGTGTTTCCCTTCAACTTCAGAAAAGTCTCCTGGGATTAAGGTCCCTCATAAAGATCTTCCCACAAAGAGCACCAAATTAATCATGTGACTGCTACTGGCTACCTTTTCCGGTGCTGAGCTCTGTTTTTGACATTTGGGCAAGTTTGCAGTTAATATTTAATGTTTTTTCTTTAAAAGATATCAAAGCCAAACCTGCATTCATGTTTTTACCACATATTGTGACTTGCCCAGGGCTTGCTGAAGGGACCTGAAAAATAATTTTAAAAGTAGCTTTTTTTTCATGGAAAGTGGTGTGGAAAGATTTTTCTTTGATTTATGCTGTTTCTACCTCCTTGCACTTTGTGGTGGAAACTAGAAAACCAAGCTTACTTCAGCATGGAATTATTTGTGTAGACTGTTCAAGGGTTAATTTTTTTGCAATGAAGGTCAGTGTCTGGAATTCTTAAAGGTAAGTTGGCAATGAGAGCAGTCCGCCTGCTGCAGGCCACAGTTTTATATTATATTTTGCTTTAAAGGGTTTCAACAGTGGTGATTCAGCCACAAGTATTAAAGACTTAATTTGACCATTTGGATGTATTTTTAAAACCCAAAAATGAAATGTTGGCTCTTATTAGCATGTTTTTATATTATTTTTTTCTTTCATGAAAACATGGTTTCCCAAATGGCATATGGTCCTGCGTGTTAACGGAGAATTAGGATTACAAGTAAGTAACCTTCTATCTACACTCAATAGAAGAGCAATACAGTCAAAAAAGGGGTGCAAAGCCAATAGGATTGTCTTTAAAAATATATTTATAAAATGTTTCTATGTTGATTGCAGAATTTGTATGTTTGCGCGCTTTGGTGAGTGGATGAATAGAAGAGCTACTGAATGGATAAACCGGTATGTGACTAAGTGGATGGTCACAAGACTATAGATGAATGGGTGAGTGCATTGATGGATGTATAGGTGAGCTAAGTGAGTCTCATGAGATGGATCAGTTACACACATTCATCTAACTTATTTTCACCATCTCCCACTCACAAATGCATGCACTTTCCAATCAGTTAAGCACTTCTGATATAAATAAGCAGGCCTATGGGCTTTATCTGTTCTTTTTTCTTGGTGAACTGTGAAGGGCAGTGTGATTATGCCAGAATGGGATTTGCTTTGTCTGATGTACACAGGGATGGTGCAGTACTTGCATACTACCAAACAGTTGTAGAAGCCGTTTTCGGTGCTGCATTAAGTGTCAGGGATAACCACAGGTTGATAATGGGATGGAGCCTACTGGTCCAAAGTTAAAAGTAGTGTCCGCCCACCAGCGCAGTCGTGCTGGTTTGATTCCTAAGTGATCCAAGGTTAAAATAAAAAGTATGTGCCCGTGAGTTTACACGCTGTCTAGATCAAGCTCTTGATGCCTAGATATTAATGTTTGTTTCTTGTCTTATCCCAGGCCTTTGGTCCTCTGGGGAGTCAGTACATTGGAGATGGTCGCTCGGTCTGTGGACTCTGAAGGAGCTGATGCACTTACCCTCTTTTACAGTATTACGAAGCCTTGCTGCTCAGGACTGCATCTTTATCACGTGTCTCGCCTCCCGAAGACTTTGGCAAAATCTTCCTTGGTTGTGGAAGGCTAACTGCTCTATAGTGATGTTGCCTTCATTTTGAATCACGTTTGTGTCATTATTTTAGAAAATCTTTGAGGATGTGAAAGACGAAAGCTATGACTTAATACAGAGAACATGACCCATGAGAGCCACCAAGATGCAGTTTTGTGACTATTGGTGCTGATCGTCAAACAGTGGACATGTCCTCTCTGAACCAGCACTTTACAAAGCGTGGACGATTCTGCTGTGATTGACCATATTGAAGATTTTATATTGTTCTAATTAAGTTGATTTACAAGGGATGAAGTAGTTGTTTTGTACTTCTGCATTGATGCAATTACATAGTAAAGTGGAAAGGAAAAGGAGAAAGCTGACTCCCAGTTAGAGCCTGCATGACACACCCCAGTTGTCGGTTTTTAAATGTTCACTTTGTCAAGTGTCACTTATTGAAAACAGTATTAGATTTAACAGTAGTCTTAAATGTACCTAGTCGCCAGTCCGTATTCTGGTGTATGCAAGTGCACTGAAGCAGAAATAAACTGACCATCTGCAATAAGGCTCATTGATTAGGTTAGAAACGTATGCACCTGATTTTTGAGAATTTCGTGTGTGCCATGCTTTTAAACTGCTGAATGAATTCAATTCCGAGTGCAAGAAAATTAATCTGGCATTACAAAGCTACCTTCTCCAGGATACTTTGCTAAAGTGTTGTACTTGTTCAGACCACAATCTTCGTTTGAAATGGAGATCTTGTTTGGTCTAATCTTATAGAAGTAATGACACTTTTATGATTATTTAAACACACTTGTGAAATTCAACTCTTTGTGAAGACTCATTGCTCCAAGTAATTGTGCTAGAGTTGAGCCTTCTCCGTCTTGTACACGTGACAGAATTCTAGTCTGCCATTGAGAACCATTTATTCTGGATGTTTCCTTTACACTTACGTTTTATTTCATAGAACTGTATTTTTATAAGTTGTTTTGGTGTTTTCACACATTGTAATAAAGTTTCTTGAGCACACTCTTAGTGGATGGGCAATCTGTCAAACCTCTCCTTTTTGAAACTGCCCATTTAATTACTATGTGCATCACTGATTGTACCTCAATCTCTATGTTCAGCAGTATTTCCAATACTGGTAAGAAAACTATCAAAGCCATTAACTATCCTTTTCGAGACGGACATTGTAGTGAAGCACCTCCTGTGGCTATATATCTTAGTCTTCTATGGAACATCAAAGGCACAAGAGAGGCAAAACCACAACATAACGTATTTAAAGCTCACGTTCTCCCGAAGGTAATTTTGGCACTGAATAACAGATGTTTATTGTTACCCAAGTCAATGGTAGCCTTTTATTTTTCAGAGGTCGATAAAATGAGTGAGTGGACCTGCTAGGAGTTGAACCTGTGACCATGAGGTCAAACACAGGCACCTATAGTAGACACATTAGTCCACTAAGCCCCCAAGCCCGGCAGTACATTTCATAAGTAGGAATTTTCATCCCTTTAAAATATTTGTACTTGAAAGTCTACCACGCCCTCTGCTCTATACTCTTAGGATGTCTGCCATGAGACCAGCTTACCAGATTACACAGCAGATATTAGGAAGCAAGTGCACGGTAAGTCCCTGTTCTTGCCACAGGATTGAGAGCTGTTTCTCCATCATTAATTCTTTCATAGACTCGCATGCTTGCATCTTCCCGTTCGTCAAAGTTGGAGTCCCACTTGAATTCTAGTAAGAAGTATAAAGGAAAGCATAGCTTAACAAAACAAACTAAAAACAGTGACACTCTTAAGCAATGCACATCATTTGAGAAGAGCCAAACTCCAAGCAACCAGGAAGCAGCTAAGGAAGCATCCTTTCTCAAAGGCCACCATGTCTTAAATTTAATGCAAATCTCCACTTTCAACCAGTGGAGATCGCACAAATTATTATTAGTATTGATTATTTAATTTCAGAATCACGGATGTGCCTATGTAAAAAGGCATTAACAAAGGAAATCCCTCTTTCAAACTTTCTCTGTTATACAAAATAATGAAACTGTCTTTTGTAACTTTTTTTAAATCAACTGTATGTAAAGCAGGCTTTTTATACCAGGGTTACTCTAATTCAAAATCTAGGTGACTCCGCATTTTCCCTCTGTGGCCTGCAGTCTGGAATAGCCATGTGCTATTTACGCAGCTGTTGCACTGGCCAGCAGGCGTCAACATCTCACGCCTTTCGCAGGAGGAAAAAAAAAATAATTCTGTATTTGTAATTCCCTGACAAAGTGTAATCTCCTTTGGTCGTGTCAGACAGCTTCTTCTCAGTGAGACAGTTTAAACACAGCTGTTAGAAAGCTTTTGTTTTTCTCTGGTGCTGAAAGTAAGCACGTCAGTCTATTTAAAAGCTGAGGCATTTCAAGGCAGTAAAAATCTATCGTTCTATTGTGTTGTTTAGTTCAGCAACAACCAATTTACTCAGATGATGTGAATGCCTTTTAATATCGAATACAATGTATCTAAGGAAAATGCTGTAACATTTTGCATTTTAGTCTAATTATCGCAAAGCACACAATTTCGTTTTTTCCCTTCCTTTCAATGAGGCCTATTTTATTCCTATTGAATGTGAATTCTGATTTTATCTGTAGCATTGTGGCAATTTGCATAGATCTATAATTTCTTACTTTGCCAATTTTAATGATAGCGTAGAGCTATATAGCATATGTTACATAATTCTTTTCTGGATTTTTTATTTAATATGTAATTATTTAAATGACTTTTTGTATAACAGAATGATGACAAAAAAAACACATTGAGCTTAATCCAGACATTTTCAGAAGGGGGTCATACACTCAGAACACACCATACAGCGCGCTTAAAGCTAGACATTCTTACACAAGGAGCGCAATCGCTACTTACTCACACAAGTACCACCGGTGTCAAACCACATAGACATTTAAACACACATTTAACCCACAAATCAACACTTAGGACAGAAACAAAAGACAGCACACAGAATGTACTTAAACCAGGCCTTCTGTAAATATTAATTGAGTCATATTTACAAGAAGAGCTGTGAAAGTTGATATTCCCACATCTCAGATAGAAGTGAGGACAATACAAGAAACTTTGGTGGCTACAGAGGAAGCTTATGGCCCTACCGGCTAAACTGGTCACATAATTAATTATAACTTAAATGTAAAAACAATTTCTAATTTGGTGACAACCGCGAATAATTCGAGTAAAAGCATTCCATCGCAACAATATATCGTCAGTCAAACCATTAGCACGGAACCCCTCAATGCTGATGGCCCTGTACAATACACTCTGCTGTCATGGAATGTTGCAGGTCTAAAAAGTAAAAGGTCATCGTTGGACTGGCTAACTTTCCTGGATAGAAAGGACATAATCCTTCTTCAGGAAACCTGGCAGGAAGTCCCAGAACCTATACAAGGATACTTACATTTCTTTATCCCGGCTACACCGAGTTTAAGGGGAAGGCCAAAGGGAGGCCTGGTGACATGGGTAAAACAGAACACTGGGCATTCTGCTCTTCAATTGCCTACTAATAGTCTTGATATTCTGTTAGTCAAATTACAGCGATCCCACTGTAAGGATCTTTATGTTTTTAACATTTACTCAAGGGGGTTACCAGGTGGCAAATCCACTGAGGTAGTTGACCAATTGGATTTTCTTTTAAAACAATATTGTTTGAACGCCAACGTTATTGTAGGCGGTGATTTTAATTGTTGTTTTGAGCCCCTAGATAACCACGATATAGATCTCACGATAGAAGAGGACTACATCTGGGAAATCCCTCAGTTGTCTCTAATACCTATTAAAAAGTGGACAGAGGCCGCATTACAACTAAAAGTTCTATGTATGGAGCATGGTTTACGGGCCACCAATGGAAGAACGAGTTCTGATAAACAGGGTGCCCCTACTTTTAATAATGGCATATCACAAAGCCGTATTGACTACATCCTCACCAATAAGGAGAACTGGTCCAGTATCGTTGACATGTGGATAGAGTCAAGGGCTGAAAGTGATCACGACCCATTAATTCTCTCATTTAAATTGTTTGATTTATTGAAAAACAATGAACTGAGGGATAACGTTCAAGTAACTCTTTCAAATAATAATAGACGTATTAGATGGTCCAACTGTGCAACTAATGAGGAAAGTATAACAGCGATGAGGGATTTAACAACCCAGGCTATCACAGAATTAAGGAGAAACTCCATTATGGAGACTCCGGAATTTGATGCTAGTACGATCCATGATGTCTTTTTTAACAAATTGAAATTCTTCTTTGTCAAAAAAGCTGCTAAAAACAGTGTAGGGCAATGAGAAAGGAGGATCAATGGTATGATAAATCCTGTAGGGCTGCCTACAGGGCCCTGTCTGACGTAGTAAAAACAAAAGACATAATTAAGATAAGGGAAGCCCGACTCATGTATAAAAGAACACAAACCAGGGCTAAGGGGGAATGGGAGGGAGGGTACTGGAGAGACCTATTAAGTGCAAGTAAAGAACGATCTATGACCTCCTTCTGGAACATCGTCAAATGGGGAAGGGGGGCCAAAAGAGGTGAACCCACAAACCATGTGTCTCCAGACGCATGAGTTTCCCATTATGCGTCCCAATTCGCTCCTGAGGATGGAGAGGAAGAAGGGTGCGAAGTACTTATAAATACAATTGTGAGTGCTAGCTACCTATCTTTTACCAAAGCTGATGTCCTAAAAATCCTGAATAACATCCCAAAAGGGAGGGCGCCAGGCTTGGATTCTGTCCCTGCAGATCTGTTTATGCATGACAAAGATCTTTGGGCTTCCTACATCCAGTTGCTAGCCAATGGTATTGCGAAGGGCTCGCCTATCCCGGAAACTTGGAAAGGCGCCGAGATTATCCCAATCTTTAAAAAGGGGGCATGCTCGGATCCAGGTAATTATAAGCCTATCAGCCTTATCGCATGCATACAAAAAGTATTGGCAAGGCTTGTCCTGCAGCGAATCCATGGTTGGATAGAATTCCAGGACATATTGTCACCCTTACAGGCAGGGTTCCGTAGTCACACTAGTACCATTGATCAAGTTTTTAGATTTGTTTTATTATATTGGCGTGCTTTGTTGATTTAAAATCAGCATTTGACCTGGTTCCTCGTGCTAAGTTGTGGACTGCGCTACAAGAACAGGGCATCCCAAACGAAATTTTGTCCTTACCAATTAGATTACACGAGAAAAATTTTGCGCAAGTTCGATGGAACCAGCAGGGTAGCGTAACTGATAAATTCCCCATAGCAAGGGGAGTACGCCAAGGATGTGTGCTAGCCCCAACCCTTTTTTCGCTATACATCAACAGGGTGATCAGGTACTTTGAACAACAGCTGACCGATGCACCTAAGTTGGCCGGGAAACTGATCCCCCTGTTGATGTTTGCGGATGATACCCTACTAATATCAAAGAACCAACAGGGACTCCAGAAGGCCATTGGTGTCTTCGAAGTGTTCTGTGCAGACCATGGTCTTGTTATTAATACAACTAAAACAAAATTCATGGTTCTGCACAAACGGAAACACATCAGAGGGAAGGTTATCATGGACGGGGTGCAACTAGAACAGACGCAAGTTTTTAATTACTTGGGCATCACCCTGTCATACAAATTAGATTGGAAAGAGCACACTAACCAGCTGGTTACGAAACCGGCACAACTGGCAGGAGCACTTACCAAGGAATTATTCTCCTCACATACTAGACCTATTACTTGGGTTTTAAAGATTTATAATGCAAAAGTTGGAGCAGCGGTCCTCTATGGGGCTGAACTCTGGGGGACCAGTAACCTTAGAAAATTTACGCTAGCCCAAATAAATTTCTTCGTAACATTACTAGCCTACCAATATCAACTCCTCTAATACCTCTCCACTATGATTTGGGACTTCATAGCTTTGAGGACATAGCCAAATGCAGATCTGTGGCCTACTGGAAGAGACTATGGGTCACCCCAGAACTCTCCCAGTACGCCCAGGGTTTCCTCGAGGTCAGAGCTTTGGATAAAGCTCATAAAATTTAATGGATGAGAGAGGTAAAAACAATCTATATGGCGATGGGTTTAATCTTTATTATGGGAGGACCCTGTAAGGAATGTCTTCCCCCCCCTAAGAAAGTATTACGAGATCTCTATTGGAGCATGGTTGAGGTTAAGTGTTTTGGATGTCGTATTCAACAATCTTTCACCACAGACTTCCTGGAACTCAAACATGCACCGGCCCTAGAACTTTACTGGGATTGGATTACTGTCCCAGGGAACCGGAAGAGGTATCATCAATTGAGGGTGGCGACACTACCATTAAATGCCGTAACTGCAAAATGGCATGAGAACCAAACTTTGGGGTGTCCTTTCTGTCCTGACCAAAAGGAAAATATTGGGCATGTGTTGTCTGCTTGCTCAGAATATAACGCACCCAGGCGATCATGGCTAAAACTGATTTGCGCCCAGTTGGGCCTTAAAACTGCTAGTGAGGCGGTTAGGATTTTACGAAATGATACCTCCCAGCCTGTTATAGCCATGTCGAAATTTCTTCACTGGATGTGGATAATTCGGGCTTGCAAAATGAGTTTGGAATAACCCAGGGCCAGTTGCTACATGCTGCTATCTGATTTTGCACACTGTATTAAGCAACTGATATAATTTGCAAATGATGAATTTCGTTTTTTAATCACTATTTACAAAATTATTAAATATGTTTTATTAAAAGGTTAAAAAAACAGTTAAGACCTAGTCTGATAATTTTAGATAAAACTGAAATGATGTTTCATGGATCTTGTATTTTGCTGGGTGTGGGGGGTCAATTTTGTAAATTTCTTTTTATGATTGAAAAATATCGAATAAAGACTATTTTGAATACAAGAAGAGCTTCTCAAAAGTAGTCCAAATAAATGCACCAAACAGCCCAAAGACTGTTCCATTTTCAAGAAGCCAAAATACACCAAATTTGCCCGTTTTGGCTGGAAGAACACTCAAAAACAAAATGCTCTGCATATCACCACTTATGGAAGTGCACAGATTACGATCCTTTTAATGTACATATTTAATTCCATGGGGTACTTAGTCATCAAGGAAGAAATACGTTTTTTATACCTAAACCTATTTAGGTAGCCCCTCTAGGGGAGCCGGCTGATTCTGTTCTAATTCCAATATGGTACCTCCAAGAAAGCAACACATTCTTCAATGTGCGCTTGAAACAGGCATGCCAAGAATATTGCAGCATTTACAATATTCTACAGCAGTGGTACAATATGTGCCGTTACGAATGATTCAAAAGTTAGAGAATTACCTGCCTACATAAATTGCAATTTACATATTTCCACAATTCTCGATAATCACATTATTGGACAATACAAGTCAAACACATGTCGCAGACCTTTCCAAGCACAAATCTCCAACCTCTCGCTGCCAAGTTCTGAATGACCTAACGTTGTTTTTAGAATACTCCTGCCAAAAAGGTTCTCAGTCAGGAGCGGTAAACATTTGGAGGATCAAATCAGGAAGACCAGAAATATACTGGACTGCAGAGACAGAGAAACTCTGTGCGCAGGGTACCTCCTTAGTAGATTCCTTGTCCTGTCCTCCTCAGTAGATTCCGGTCTTCTGTCAAGACAACTCCCTTGGATAGCCGTTTTTTTGATGATGCCCACGTCTGGCGCCATTTCAAGAATTAAAAACCTTCTAAGGGGTTCACTGATACACCTGGTCCTTTTTTTTACCAACAAAGCAGAAATTGGCACAGAAGCTGTAATATAAAAATAATTCATTTTTTAACCTCAGATGACGGAGACTGCGTCATGTGGTATCCTCAGGCCACTGTAGGAGGCAGTCTAAGGAGTACAGAGAACAGGGGCCTTATATATGCATAGGTTACATTAGTCCGCATAAAACCAAGGGGATGTCCTAGCACATACCAGCATGCAAATTGACTAATATGGGTATACAAAATTTGCTTCTGCAAAAAAGTGGGAGGAGACATTTCTCCTTGCATCCGCAAAAATCGCCTGACCGTTCTATACTAGGAGCAGGTGCATTCTGACAGCTAGGCATTTCTGAGGATGTGCAAAGCTCTGGAAGAAAGAGAAAGCACATGGCAGCCATCTTAGCCATGTGCTTGCCAAGTACAAAATGGCTTTCAGCTTATGCTAACAGCGATTTTTGCAATCTTTAACACCTCAAACATAGATGTTTTAGGATTAGAAGTTACTAAAGCTATATCGTCGGCGTAAGCCAACACTTTAGTTTCCCAGTGATGGGAAACAATGGGGCTGATATTTATATTAGCCTCCAGTTAGCATAGGAAAGGATCTATATAAAGTGCGAACAGAAGTGGCGAGCTCAGGCATCCTTGCCGGGTACCTCTCTTTATTTTAAATAAATCTGAGTACTCCATTTAAATACAGTCTTGCAGTGGGCTTGAAATAGAGCATTTTAAATGCCTGTATGAATCCCTGGCCTATTTCAACCCTTGACAAGGTCTCCCATAAGAAAAGCCAGGAGACCCTTTTCGGCATCAAGTAGGATAAATGCTGTTGGATCCCTAGAACTGTTGGCGGCATCAAAGGGTGAGATAACTCTTCTGATATGATCTGTAGTGCCGCGTCCTGGGATGAATCCATGTTGTCTTGGTGAGACTGCTTTGTGAATTACCCCAGCTAAGCAAACAGCTACGATTTTAGAGTAAATCTTGCTATCTGCGTTTATCAGGGTTATGGGGTGATAGGAGCCAGGTTGTAACGTTTTATGTTTTTTCGGGAAGACTATTATTTTTGCTTGAGACCACGATTCAGGTGGTTTTCCTATATACATACATAAATAGTTGTTGCATACCATCTTTCAACTCGGTCGACGACTTCCTATAAAATTCTAATGGTATGCTATCTAGGCCAGTAGCTTTGCCACTTGGGAGACTATTAATGCATAGTAGACTGTCCACCCACCTGGGGGGATTCCTCAAGTTGGTGCTGATCTTCTTGAGATTGTTCTGCTGGAATTCGATTAAGATATATTGTGATATCCTCCAAGTGGCCAGAAGTGGTCACATGATATAGATCTTGGTAATATAAATTAAACACCTTCCAAATTTCCTCTGGATCTGTAATTTGAGCTTGTATGCGATCATTGATAGCTGCAATTGTGTTCAGTGCAGCTTTGCCCTAGTTGCTAGGTGACGTCCGACCTGCTCACTAGACTCATAAGCTTCCCCCCCCTCCATGCAGCTTATCTGTCTGCGGCCCTTTTGGCTATTATCTCCATAATAAACAATTTGGCTACCATTACTTTTGCAAGTGCGTCTGCAGGATCGCCCCCATCATGGAGTACTGTGATCAAGTCTTCTGTAGCAGCCAAACGGCTCTGCATATCATTTAGCAGTCAACATTTTTCTTTGTTTAGGGATAACAAAAAGCTAAATGTCTCTCCCTGTATCGCTGCTTTCAGTGTATCCCACACTACCTCTATTCCTGTACTCCCTAAATTCTCTTTAAGAAATTGGGAAATCCACAGGCTCATGTGTTCGCAATATTCATTATTTAAAAGTAAGGATTGTTCGAAACTCCAATTGGTTATTCCTCTATTTTCAGACACTGCCCCTCTAAGTTCAACTAGTAAGGGATTGTGATCTGCCACTATGAGAGGGGCCTTCTCCATTCAGCAGGAGTGAATAATAGTATGGGATTCAAATATAAAATCTAATCTTGCAAGCTTGTTGTGTGGAAAGGAATAAAATGTGTGTCCAGGATCTAAGGGGTGTCGTGAATGCCAGATGTCAGTGAGTGCCTGTTCTCGACAATGTCCTCAAAGCTCTAAATACCTTTGGTTTCCGACTGCTATAAATCCAATTTTTATCGAGGGTTATATTCTTATTGGCGGGCAAATTTATATTAAAATCTCCACAGATGATTATGGGTAGTGGCCATGCGGCCAATTCATTGTTCATATGATCAAAGCCTGCAGGATTATCTAAGGTACTTCCATAAATAGTGCATACAGTGAGTCTGTATCAGTATCTGTAAGCTGCGGAAATAATAGATTTACCACTCTTTACTACAGACAATCAAATATACTAAATGAGGGACTCCATTCTGCTTCAGTGTCCTCTGAGCCTCTACTTCCTTTCAGTGAAGCTTTTACAGAGCCAATTTTAGATATTTGGTGGAAGCCAATGTCGGCTTCAGCTGTTTCAAGGTAAATACCCAAAAGATATAAGCCGGTTTCAGGAGATCCTCTCTTTTTATCCTCTCATTCTTCAACGGAAAGACTGACTGTTTAATGGCACTAAAAGGTATCATGAAATCATCGATATACAAATGCACTCCAACAGAAAACTTGATCATTGATTTTATTCCAAGTTGTTTGTGATACTAAAAACAGTACGTTTTCAAAAAAGCATTATTCTATATGTCCTAGTCTAATGACAAAACATTTTCAAAGAATATATGTTTGACTTTTGTCTGTTCTGATAACTCTGAACAGACAAAAGTCAAACATTATCCAAAACCTAAGTAGGCAAAAATTTAACAAGTTTCCACACAAGATATTTACAAATCAAGGTATTTCCCACTCTTGTTTCAGCTAACACTGTTTTAACGGCGATACATTCTTCTTTAGGGCTGAAATAACAAAAACATATTCTTGGTCATTATTACAAGCACTCTGGTGGAGTTGTCTGGCTATTTAGACTGTGCACCTCATAGCCAAAATTGGAATAGCAGTCTCCTTGATTACTTGAAAGGACTCAGAAGAGGGGTATTAATCACTGAGAATTCTCTATTTAGGGCCTGATTACGATGTGGTTAGGAAAGAATTCTTACCCAGGGCCCGAATACGATGCAGTTAGGAAGGCCTCCTAACAGCATTTGCTCCTTTCGGATAGGGAATGTGTCTTCCCGACCGGGGGTCAAATTACGATGCAGTTAGGAGCATAGGCTCCCATTGAAATCAATGGGAGTCCAACCAAATCCTATCTGGAAGCATCCGGATGTATCATTGTCGGTCGGACACACCTGATCCGAGCCGGTCGGAAACCATTTCCAAACCGATGAGATCGGAAAGATTTCCTTACCCCATCGTAATCTGGCCCTTAATATCTCGACTTTGTTGGGCACCAGTTTAGTGGGTAGAGCTTGAGCTGGGCCTTTTAGAATCTGCACCCACCAATTTGTGTTTGGATCTATTAGTTTATCTAAAAATGGTCTTTTGGTTATTGATCTGTCATTTGTATGCCCAGACGTGGGTCCCTTGCTCAGTTTGCCACTGGATTCAAGCTAGCCTGGCTGAAGAGGGGTGTTGTCCTGGAACCATGTCCAAGATGCTTGTTTCTGGTCCAGGGAAGACATGGCTTGGCAGTTTGGGCTGGACTGTTCGCATGAGGCAAAGGGTCATGATTTGCATATAGCCGGATCTGAACTGAGGTGGTGAAGTGAGCTAAAGAACGATGGATTTAACTCAGATCTGTGACTGGGGTGAGTCTGAAGTTTCAGCGCTCCGTTCATATCTCCTTGTGTTTGGTTTGATGATTATAGGTCCCCGGGGGAGCTCTTAATAAGGAATTAGCAATCGCTCAGACCGGTGCGACGTTGCAGATTGAGGGTTGACCCAACGGCACTGGGACCTGGGTAGTCAATGTTACATGTAAGGGGGTCCCAGTTGAAACAAATCCTAGCGTACAAAAAAAGGAAAAATTTCAAGGAAAAATACAATCTTTACAACTCTATTTTTTGAGTGATGTTTTTAATTCACATCCTCAATTGCAGATCAGTTACATATACATTCAATAATGATAAACTTATTCTTAATGCCCAAAGGAAGGGGGCATGGGAAAGGAGGACAGGTGAGGGGGTTAAAGTAGTGAGGGTGGTGTGGATATAGAAAAGTTTCAAAAGAAATCACAAGCTACCAAGCATAAAGCACTTTGCTTTGGATTAATTAGCAGTGTGCTGCCAAGCATAAAGCACTTTGTGTTCATCAGTAGTGTGCTACTAACCTTAACGCACATTGTGTTAATTAGTAGTGTGCTACCAAGCATAAAGCACTTTGCTTTGGGTTAATTATTAGTGTGCTACCAAGCATAAAGCACATTGTGGTAATTAGTAGTGTGCTACCAAGCATAAACCACTTTGGTTTGGGTTAATTAATAGAGTGCTACCAACCATAAAGCACATTGTGTTCATTAGTAGTGTGCTACCAACCATAAAGCACATTGTGTTCATTAGTAGTGTGCTACTAACCATGAAGCACATTGTGTTCATTAGTAGTGTGCTACTAACCATGAAGCACATTGTGTTAATTAGTAGTGTGCTACCAACCATAAAGCGCATTGTGTTATTAGTAGTGCGGTACCAACCATTAAGCACATTGCGTTCATTAGCAGTGTGCTACCAACCATAAAGCACTTTGCTTTAGGTTAATTAGTAGTGTGCTACCAAGCATAAAGCATGTTGTGTTAATTAGTAGTGTGCTACCAAGCATAACACACTTTGCTTTAGGTTAATTAGTAGTGTGCTACCAAGCATAAAGCACTTTGCTTTGGGTTAGTTAGTAGTGTGCTACCAAGCATAAAGCATGTTGTGTTAATTAGTAGTGTGCTACCAAGCATAAATCACTTTGCTTTGGGTTAATTAATAGAGTGCTACAAACCATAAAGCACATTGTGTTAATTAGTAGTGTGCTACCAACCATAAAGCACATTGTGTTCATTAGTAGTGTGCTACTAACCATAAAGCACATTGTGTTAATTAGTAGTGTGATACCAAGCATAAAGCACATTGTGTTAATTAGCAGTGTGCTACCAAGCATAAAGCACTTTCTCCAAATAACAATGTCTCACAGGAGGCATGGGTAAAATTCTTTAGCTCACAATATACTCTTAATACCTTGGCCACAGATGATGATAGTTTCACCATGACGTTTTCTGAAGACAGCCTCTTCACTCATAAAGAGATTATGTCTGCCATTTGCACAGTAAAGCGAGGGCGAGCTCCTGGGTCAGATGGCGTACCCGCTGACATCTTTTTAAATGATAGGGAACGCTGGTGCAAATATATTTTTTTGCTTATCAATTCTATTTCTCAGGGAGCCGACGTCCCTGATTCATGGAGAGGTGCAGTGATCATCCCCGTGTACAAAAAGGGGGACCGTGCTCAGCCATGTAACTACAGGCCTATTAGCCTGTTCAAAAAATTGTCGGTCGTGTGGTGGTTAATAGGCTCCTGGATTGGGCAGAGGATTATAACATCCTATCTCCTTTCCAAGCAGGTTTTAGAAGGGCAACTAGTACGGTTGATCAATTGTTCCGCTTCCAATTGCTACAGTGGAAGACCGTGGTGCTAGGGGGGGGCAGCCTGTATGCGGCATTCGTCGATTTGCAGGCTGCCTTCGACCTGGTTCCACGGGCCAAACTGTGGCAAGTCTTGCACAGTTTGGGGGTCCCGAATGAATTGCTAACAATGATATTGCGCCTCCACGAGTCTAACTTTGCTAAAATCCAGTGGGGTGGCCACGGGAAGGTCACAGCTGATTTCCGTGTTGAGCGAGGAGTCAGACAAGGGTGTTCAATGGCTCCTACCTTGTTTACATTGTTCATAAATGGTGTTGTCTCCCGTTTGGTACCCTCGACAGTTGATGCTCCTTCTCTCTCAGGCCTAAAAATCCCCATACTAATGTTTGCGGATGACACGCTAATTTTATCAAAAACCCCTAGTGGCCTGCAGCGTGCTCTGTTGATTTTTGAGAATTTTTGTGGGGAACACGGACTCGAGGTGAATACCACCAAAACTAAACGTATGATTTTTAAGCCGCATTGCAGTTTCAAGTCCAAAATTATGATGAGCGGTCGGCCTCTAGAGTTAGTCAACTCATTTACATATTTGGGTATCCAAATTCCTGATAACAATAGGTGGAGCCAGCACTTAAATATTGCTACATTGCGGCATAAGCAAATAGCGGGCGCCATCAATTCAGAGCACAGGAAATCCCTAACTAAACATGTTAAACCAGCCCTATTAGTCTATGAAGCAAAGGCTATTGGGTCTGCACTTTATGGCGCAGAAATGTGGAGCTTTGAAAATCTTAATTCTTTGCAAGACTCAGAAAACAAATTCTTACGGGCACTGACTGGTACACCTAAAAGCACTCCGCTGTTACCTCTCCGATAGGATCTCGGCAGGAAACAAATCAAGGATCTAGCCAGATTACGCCCGATCTTGTACTGGCGTAGACTCTGGACTACTCCCGAGCTCTCACATTATGCCGCAGGTTTTTTGGACGTCATCAAGGCTGACGGCTTCCACAAAATAAGCTGGCTTAATTCATTGAAAGCTATATTATTTGAGCTTGGGTTGAGTTCTTTATGGCTGGACCCTGCTGGCGCATTATTTCCCTCCAAGCTTGTCTTAAAAAATATCTTTTGGGAAAATGCTGCTAATAAAAATGAAATGAAGTATAATGGTAGTCATGAGGTAGATCCAAGTAGAGATTTATTAAGTAGTTACAGGATCAAGGATGTTGGTTACAGGATCAATTCAAGAAGGTACAAAGATAATCCAAGCTGTTACATGGCCCCACCAGGAGCTGATCTTCATAGCTCACCCACTCATTCCAACTGTCACTCCTCCAGTCCACCAGGCATACCCACATTCCACGCTGACATCATGCACTCCAAGGTTCCATACACACAGACACATGCAAACTTGCTAAGCTGCTGTAAACGTAGTTAGAACATATCCTCTTTCCTTAAGGAGACAAAGAGAACAAATAAATAAATAGTTACAACGAATTATAAAGAAAAGAGCAGAAAGCCAAAGATAAAGAGAGGCAGAACAAGTACATACTAGAACCAAGATGTAAGTGAATGGATGCTAACAGGATGCTACCAAAAAGACGTAGCGAGACACACCACCCCTTCCCTAGGGAACATCATAAAAATAAAGAGAAAGTTAGAAAGTAATAAGAAAATAACGTGTGCAGATCTAAGCTAAACACACCATAAAACGGGTACAGGTGAGTACAAAGTAATGTAGACACAAAGTTTACATAGGTAGGGTGAAAACAGCGAAAAGGATGTGCGCACAACCAACACTGCAGACTAGTTCAAGAGTATAGAGACCAGCTCTTAAATACAAGCACCCTACGACAAAATAAAACAACAACCATATAAACTTAGAGCGTCAGCAATACCAAGATGGTCTAAAGAGAAAGCAACTCACACAAAATTTGTACCACGTAACATACAATTGAAGTGTGAATAACCACAAAATAAATGTTGCATAAATAATTATAAACACACAGTCTTACCGAAATGCTGTATAAATCACAATAAATATTACAGACTTACTGGAGTGCTGTATAAATAATTCTAAATGTAATATGTGAGAAGTTGGCCTGGTATATAATGCTCACTAATTCTAGTGATCACTTTGTACCATGCCAAGCAACCCTTATGATGATGGTTGTAATTCAACCTTGTAGACCAGTTATCCTAGTGGTAACGTGGACAAAGCAGTCTTAGGCTAAACTCTGAAAGGCATGTGAAGCCAGCTGTATTACCATACACAACCCCCTTGAATACCACATGAAAGGACACCACACAGATATATATTGAAAATATATATTGATTTATTAACTATAAAATCCCCTGGACTCTTTATGAGCACAGAAGCACAAGCGTTAAATCACAAGACAGTTTAAAATACACAAAAGTTGCACAATATGGATGAGCCCTAGGGGCCACCTAAACCATATACTAAGAAAGTGGTATAAGAGATACCAATAGGAAAGGGAACAGGCCTAGGGCCTTGGGAATCGCTGGAGCTATTCGGGACTAGCAGTGACTAAGTCGGGAAAGGCCCGCGGGACTCGGGTGCAGTGTTCAAAGTGCACGCACTTTCCAATGCAAAGTCTATGGTGCGTAAAAAGTACGAAGTTAGAAAGTTAGGAACCTTCCGAGTGACCTACGGAGCTAAAACTTAAGACACAGGCCCTTGAAATGTGTACCAGTGCAGGAGCACCGGCGGAGCTGAGTTACCTCACCAACAGGAAGTGGGTGCACAGGGTCGAAGTAGTGTCGGGTTTCGTCACGCTGGCCGATGGTGCTTGGAGCTGAAGATGCTGCAGGCGGCTCGATGTGAAGAGTTCCGGTGGATCCAAGGGTGGATCTGAAGATGTGAAGACCTGAAAGCAGAGGGGACAGTGTTCAAAGTCACTAGCCAGTGACTACCGTGGAACCAGATTGGAACCAGGCGATGTCGGGTGCAAACAGGCGTTGTCGGGTAGCTTCTTTCTGCAGCCACGTGGACACCCGGGGTCGAGGACGTCCAGGAGTCGGTCACGAGCTGTCCCACGCAGGCTTCTCGCTGTTGGCGGTGTCGGCGACCTGATCGGAGCAAACAGGCCTTGGCAATTGCAAGCCACGCAGAAGTTGAAAGATGCTTATCACTCGGACCAGCAAGGTCAGAGCGGGTGCTCCTTTTTACAGGAGCTTGGGTAGGTCTTGAACAACCAGACCTGCTGTGTAAATCGTCGGTTTCGTCGCCAAGATGGCCGCTGACCACGTGGCTAGTGGCCGGGATGGCGCGTTGAGTGGCACAATGCAAAAGGGCCCCACGCAGATCGTGGAGATGCTGGAGGGCTGATCTTCGGTGCAAGGGCTGCTCGGTGGTGGGGGTTCTCAGTCCCCAAAGCACAACGTCGAGGATGCCTCAGAAGCTGCACAGTCAGCTTTTCGAGTGTCTTCCAAGAGGTCCGGTCCCACGTCACTCAGTGCCTCCACGGGTCCCTTCTTTGCAGGGACTGTGGATCGGGCTCTGAGAGGTCTGGGAGTCTGGTTCTTGTCGGGCTCTGGGCTCCGGCTCCGGCGGAAGGCGGCGGCAAAGCAGACGTCGAGTTGCTGGTTGGTACCTGTGTTCACAGGGTGGCCACTCCTAGGCCACAAGGGAGATTCTCTTCAGTCTTCTGTGCAGCAGAATGTCGAAGTCCAGTCGTCTTCTTAGTTTCAAGTTGATTCAGGATGATCTGCCGTGCAATGGCACTGCTCCCACTCTTATTCCCAATCTGAGGGGTGGATCACCTACTAGGTCCCTCCTCTGGGAGGAACCAGGAAGGGGGGCGGTTACACCCCCTTTCCTTTGTCCAGTTCCGCGCCAAGCCTGGGTCTGGAAAGTCCCAGGACCGGTTTGGACTGGCCTATGCACGGGACACCTTGTGTGCCCCGGGCATGTCTGATTCTATTCAGCCCTGTCCTACCCAATACACAAAACCCTGTCTGGGGTGGTGCTCGCACCTCCCAAGGCAGGAAACCCTTTGTCCAGGCCACCATCTGCCGAGTTTCGATCAGCAGCAGGAGGCCAGACTCGTGTCTGTGGTGGCAGCATCCATTTTGTGATGCTGAGGCTCTGTTTAACTTTAACCGGGGTTAAGGCTACACACATGTCGTGTCCCTCTAGAAGGGTGGAATGCTATCCCCCTCGCCAGAACTGGCGAGGGGATAGTATTCCAATTCGTATGACACCTTACTCGACATGTTTTGATAAAGCCAAACCAAAGATAGCATTTAACCGCGAGGATTATAATGCACTTAAGAGTATATGGTATGGCAATATCCCGGAATAGCTTAGGGAGTGGTTCCCGGCAGCTGCAGACAGGCTCAGCTCATGCTAGAGCACCATCTCACATAATTCCAAGCACTCTGCCTCCAGGATTGATGAGGCCTTCCATAGGAGTGGCTGATAGGAACATATGTGTCCAGTTTAAGGTCAGATATAGGGATACTATACCTAAGTAAGAGGTGATTACACCAACTTACCGATCAGCCAGTTGTGTCAAATATGGAGGCCAGGCCAGGGGTGGCACAATACATGCTGCAGCCCCTGGTAGGCCTTGGCTACACCTATGCCCTGCGTACCTATGGTACACTGTTACAGGGGCCTATAAGGTGAACCAATTCCAATTGTGTTATGCACCTAAGGTACATGGAGTCCATTTTAAGGAGAGAGCAATCAGCCTGGGGCCCTGAATAGCAGGATCCCAGGCCAACTAAGTCAAAAACCAGCTAAACACCAGGCAAAAAGTTTGGGGGTAACCATAGTCAGATATCCACCTTCCTACATAGTATAGCAGTCTTACTGGATTGCTGCATGAATCACATGCATATTACAGTCTTACAGAATAGCTGCACAAATTACAGACTTACTGAAATGCTGTATAAATAATAAAGTATAGCAGTCTTACAGAATAGCTGCACAAATTACAGACTTACTGAAATGCTGTATAAATAATAAAGTATAGCAGTCTTACAGAATAGCTGCACAAATTACAGACTTACTGAAATGCTGTATAAATAATAAAGTATAGCAGTCTTACAGAATAGCTGCACAAATTACAGACTTACTGAAATGCTGTATAAATAATAAAGTATAGCAGTCTTACAGAATAGCTGCACAAATTACAGACTTACTGAAATGCTGTATAAATAATAAAGTATAGCAGTCTTACAGAATAGCTGCACAAATTACAGACTTACTGAAATGCTGTATAAATAATAAAGTATAGCAGTCTTACTAAATTGCTGCATGAATCACTTTACGTATAACAGACATATAGATTGCTGCTTAAATCATTTTAAAATATAACAATCCTACTCAAATAGCTGTATTTCACTATAAATAAATCAGCAGTTGTTTAAATAGATGGAAAAAACATAAAAAATATAACAGTGCCAGAAGCACTTAAATCACTATAAAACATAGCTGTCTTACTTAAATTGCAACATGACTTATCACAAACAGCACAGTCTTATTAAAATTTATGCCTATTAAAATTGCTGCCTGTTAAAATATAACAGTGCTACTGAAATTGCTGCCATATCATTAAAATATATATCAGTTTTACCTAAATTACTGTATATATTATCACAAGAAGAACAGTCCTATTTAAAATAAGGAGTTCCAGGAAACATTAAAAATAAACATTGAAGGAACAATATAAGTTGAACACCAACTTAATCCAGTAGATGGCAGTTTGACCTTATTTAGTACATCGAAAAACTGTATGTGATAAATAGACTTGTCGTTAAAATGTGCATATAAGCTTGAGTTTGATGCCGCCGAACAATTCATAAGCGCTCCATAAAGAATAAAAAGTTGATGTGCACATATTTCATTAAGTACCTGTGGGACGTCCGTGTTAAACTTGCTTTTGTCAAGAGAAACAAACCTTTTCTTGTCAACCATCGGTACTAGAGCAGCATGAATGTCAGTTTAGGAAGAAAACACAGTTGGCAAATTTTAAGGGAGCACATTGGAAAACTTCTCACAAAGAGTGTCAGAAGGCTCCAGCCAGATGATGGCGTCACGCACCAGAGACGCACGCTGGGTGGCTAACTGCAAACGTCAATCAGCAGCCACGTAAATCGTGAAGGGAAAGAGACGTCATGAAAGGCTGAAGAAACTCCTATTGTCAAGGTGAGAAGCGCGAGCTCTTCAAAATATGCAAGCAATGCCCAACTGTCAAAATTACTGGCCTCGAAGTAAAAAAAGTGAAAATATCGACTTTGTCCATCAAATAAATTTCACTTTGCTGACAAAGTGTCTCGAAGACCATAACAAATGTGAATGCGCTTCGACGAAAATATGTGAAAAAGCTCACTCAAATTGCCAATACTCTTGAAATACGATGTTATTTCAGTACTTGCCATAAAGTTCCAGAAACTCTTGCCAACATGTCCACTTTAACCCCTCAGTGGAAGGCAATAACTTATGAATTAGATATATACTGCAAACATTTTTAGTTGTAGCGCTGAATTTCTTGTGTAATTGAAGGCTTTACAGGCAAAACATCAATTCTTGCGCTGTCCGGTAATGGACACTGTAATTCACTGAGAATCCACAAATGAAAACAGGGCGTTTCCAAACACAGTGCTCATGAAGACTGCAAATGTCTCTTTTAAACTTGTTGAACAGTTTGGCTTTAAGGAGCACAACTGTTGTAAAATCCACAACCTCTTCTACTTCTTTTAAGAGAATGATTATAAGGAGTTTAAATTGCCCAACAGGTTAATGCATGTAAGGAGTAAGAAACACTTAGGCAGGCTGTCCTGATGGTAGCGGACACTGGTGGGGCAAGATGGGCGTTCTTCTCCTATTTTAAATGTAATTTTCTTTAAGTGGCTTACTTATGTAGTTTCTTATGTAGATCCTTATTCAGTATATAAATAGTCTCATACCTCAGGTAGCCAGCAAGCAGGGTTTCTTCGCCAGATCGTCGCCAATGAAATGAAGTATAATGGTAGTCATGAGGTAGATCCAAGTAGAGATTTATTAAGTAGTTACAGGATCAAGGATGTTGGTTACAGGATCAATTCAAGAAGGTACAAAGATAATCCAAGCTGTTACATGGCCCCACCAGGAGCTGATCTTCATAGCTCACCACCTCATTCCAACTGTCACTCCTCCAGTCCACCAGGCATACCAACATTCCACGCTGACATCATGCACTCCAAGGTTCCATACACACAGACACATGCAAACTTGCTAAGCTGCTGTAAACGTAGTTACAACAAAAATCTTGAGCACTCATAGCATTGGGTCCATGTCTATGTACTTCCTTGAGGCTAAAATGTATCCAGCCTTGGAATTATATTGGGATATCATCTCAAAGCCAGGTGACAGGAAGCTCCTATTTCAACTCAGAGCTGGTGCACTCCCTATAACAAAATTGACTGCTAAATGGGGCTCAGGAGGAAGTAACATCTGCCCAGCTTGTGGGACGGGGAAGGAGTCATTGGGCCACTTTCTGTTTTCTTGTAAGGTTTACACCGTGCCAAGACGTGTCTGGTTAGCACCTATGTGCAGGAACCTCGGGACAACATTTAGTTCAGTAGCTATGCGAATCATATGTACGAGCCCAGTTACCTGGATTATGATAGCTACAGCAAAATATCTCGGTTGGGCGTGGGCCATCAGACAGAGACTGCTAGTTAAATAACTATTCTCTGTCTGAAAAAATGGTCCCATTGAATTTGATATTACTGCTTTTTATCTATAAATGACTTTGCATTAAGACAGAGACTGCTAGTTAGATAACTATTCTCTGTCTGTAATATTTGCTTTCTGTATTTGTATTACTGTTTCTAGATTACCGGCGTTCCACATCTTGAAAAACTTTTTACTAAATGTATTAATCCTTTTTTAACTATTTATCAATTATTGTAACGGAAAAATATTTTTAATTGAATGTATCTTTATATATATCTAATAGTGCTGTGTCAATGTGTTTGACTGAAAAATGTAATCTACTTTTAAAATTTCTGTGTGTACCATGCTTTTATGAGTAATAACTCGAATAAAGCACTTTTTGACTTGATAAAGCACTTTGCTTTGGGTTAATTAGCAGTGTGCTACTAACCATACAGCACATTTTTTTAATTAGTAGTGTGCTACCAAGCATGAAGCACTTTGCTTTTGGGTTAATTAGTAGTGTGCTACCAACCATAAAGCACATTGTGTTAATTAGCTGTGTGCTACCAAGCATAAAGCACTTTGTGTTCATCAGCAGTGTGCTATTAACCTTAAAGCAGATTGTGTTAATTAGTAGTGTGCTACCAAGTATAAAGCACTTTGCTTTGAGTTAATTAGTAGTGTGCTACTAAGCATAAAGCACCTTGCTTTGGGTTAATTATTAGTGTGCTACCAAGCATAAAGCACGTTGTGTTAATTAGCATTGTGCTACCAAGCATAAAGCACTTTGCTTTGGGTTAATTAATAGAGTGCTACCAACCATAAAGCACATTGTGTTAGGTAGTATTGTGCTACCAACCATAAATCACATTGTGTTAATTAGTAGTGTGCTACCAAGCATAACACACTTTGCTGTGGGTTAATTAGTAGTGTGCTACCAAGCATAAAGCACTTTACTTTGGGTTAATTAGTAGTGTGCTACCAAGCATAAAGCACATTGTGTTAATTAGTAGTGTGCTACCAAGCATAAAGCACTTTGCTTTGGGTTAATTAATAGGGTGCTACCAACCATAAAGCACATTGTGTTAATTAGTAGTGTGCTACCAACCATAAAGCACATTGTGTTAGTAGTGTGCTACCAACCATAAAGCACATTGTGTTAATTAGTAGTGTGCTACCAAGCATAAAGCACTTTGCTTTGGGTTAATTAGTAGTGTGCTACCAAGCATAAAGCGCTTTGCTTTGGGTTAATTAGTAGTGTGCTACCAAGCATAAAGCATGTTGTGTTAATTAGTAGTGTGCTACCAAGCATAAATCACTTTGCTTTGGGTTAATTAATAGAGTACTACAAACCATAAAGCACATTGTGTTAATTAGTAGTGTGCTACCAACCATAAAGCACATTGTGTTCATTAGTGGTGTGCTACTAACCATAAAGCACATTGTGTTAATTAGTAGTGTGCTACCAACCATTAAAGCATATTGGGTTAATTAGTAGTGTGCTACCAAGCATGAAGCACTTTACTTTGGGTTAATTAGTAGTGTGCTACCAGGCATAAAGCTTTTTGCTTTGGGTTAATTAGTAGTGCGCTACTAACCATAAAGCACATTGTGTTAATTAGTAGTGTGCTACTAACCATAAAGCACATTGTGTTAATTAGTAGTGTGCTACCAAGCATAAGGCACATTGTGTCAATTAGCAGTGTGCTACCAAGCATAAAGCACTTTGCTTTGGGTTAATTAGCAGTGTGCTACTAACAATACAGCACATTTTGTTAATTAGTGGTGTGCTACCAAGCATAAAGCACTTTGCTTTGGGCTAATTAGTAGTGTGCTACCAACCATAAAGCACATTTTGTTAATTAGCAGTGTGCTACCAAGCATAAATCACTTTGTGTTCATCAGTAGTGTGCTACTAACCTTAAAGCACATTGTGTTAATTAGTAGTGTGCTACCAAGCATAAAGCACTTTGCTTTGGGTTAATTAGCATTGTGCTACCAAGCATAAAGCACGTTGTGTTAATTAGCATTGTGCTACCAAGCATAAAGCACTTTGCTTTGGGTTAATTAATGGAGTGCTACCAACCATAAAGCACATTGTGTTAGGTAGTATTGTGCTACCAACCATAAATCACATTGTGTTAATTAGAAGTGTGCTACCAAGCATAAAGCAATTTGCTGTGGGTTAATTAGTAGTGTGCTACCAAGCATAAAGCACTTTGCTTTGGGTTAATTAGTAGTGTGCTACCAAGCATAAAGCACATTGTGTTAATTAGTAGTGTGCTACCAAGCATAAACCACTTTGGTTTGGGTTAATTAATAGAGTGCTACCAACCATAAAGCACATTGTGTTACTTAGTAGTGTACAACCAACCATAAAGCACATTGTGTTCATTAGTAGTGTGCTACTAACCATAAAGCACATTGTGTTAATTAGTAGTGTGCTACCAAGCATAAAGCACTTTGCTTTGGGTTAATTAATAGGGTGCTACCAACCATAAAGCACGTTGTGTTAATTAGTAGTGTGCTACCAACCATAAAGCACATTGTGTTAGTAGTAGTGCGCTACCAACCATTAAGCACATTGCGTTCATTAGTAGTGTGCTACCAACCATAAAGCACATTGTGTTAATTTGTAGTGTGCTACCAAGCATAAAGCACTTTGCTTTGGGTTAATTAGTAGTGTGCTACCAAACATAAAGCACTTTGCTTTGGGTTAATTAGTAGTGTGCTACCAAGCATAAAGCATGTTGTGTTAATTAGTAGTGTGCTACCAAGCATAAATCACTTTGCTTTGGGTTAATTAATAGAGTGCTACAAACCATAAAGCACATTGTGTTAATTAGTAGTGTGCTACCAGCCATAAAGCACATTGTGTTAATTAGTAGTGTGCTACCAAGCATAAAGCACTTTGCTTTGGGTTAATTAGTAGTGTGCTACCAAGCATAAAGCACTTTGCTTTGGGTTAATTAGTAGTGTGCTACCAAGCATAAAGTACTTTGCTTTGGGTTAATTAGTAGTGTGCTACCAAGCATAAAGCACGTTGTGTTAATTAGTAGTGTGCTACCAAGCATAAAGCACTTTGCTTTGGGTTAATTAATAGAGTGCTACCCACCATAAAGCACACTGTGTTAATTAGTAGTGTGCTACCAACCATAAAGCACATTGTGTTAATTAGCAGTGTGCTACCAAGCATAAAGCACTTTGCTTTGGGTAATTAGTAGTGTGATACCAAGCATAAAGTACTTTGCTGTGGGTTAATTAGTAGTGTGCTACCAAGCATAAAGCACTTTGCTTTGGGTTAATTAGTAGTGTGCTACTAAGCTTAAAGCACTTTGCTTTGGGTTAATTAGTAGTGTGCTGCCAAGCATAAAGCACGTTGTGTTAATTAGTAGTGTGCTACCAGGCATAAACCACTTTGGTTTGGGTTATTTAATAGAGTGCTACCAACCATAAAGCACATTGTGTTCATTAGTAGTGTGCTACTAACCATAAAGCACATTGTGTTAATTAGTAGTGTGCTACCAAGCATAAAGCACTTTGCTGTGGGTTAATTAATAGAGTGCTACCAACCATAAAACACATTGTGTTAATTAGTAGTGAGCTACCAACCATAAAGCACATTGTGTTATTAGTAGTGTGCTACCAACCATTAAGCACATTGCGTTCATTAGTAGTGTGCTACCAACCATAAAGCACACTGTGTTAATTAGTAGTGTGCTACCACGCATAAAGCACTTTGCTTTGGGTTAATTAGTAGTGTGCTACCAAGCATAAAGCACTTTGCTTTGGTTAATTAGTAGTGTGCTACCAAGCATAAAGCATGTTGTGTTAATTAGCAGTGTGCTACCAGGCATAAAGCACTTTGCTTTGCGTTAAATAATAGAGTGCTACCAACCATAAAGCACATTGTGTTAATTAGCAGTGTGCTACCAACCATAAAGCACATTGTGTTCAATAGTAGTGTGCTACTAACCATAAAGAACATTGTGTTAATTAGTAGTGTGCTACCAAGCATAAAGCACTTTGCTTTGGGTTAATTAGTAGTGTCCTACCAACCATAAAGCACAATGTGTTAATTAGTAGTGTGCCACCAACCATAAAGCACATTGTGTTAATTAGTAGTGTGCCACCAACCATAAAGAACATTGTGTTAATTAGTAGTGTGCTACCAAGCATAAAGCACATTGTGTCAATTAGTAGTTTGCTACCAACCATAAAGCACATTGTGGTAATTAGTAGTGTGCTACCAAGCATAAAGCACATTGTGTTAATTAGCAGTGTGCTACCAAGCATAAACCACTTTGCTTTTGGGTAATTAGTAGTGTGCTACCAGCAACAAAGCACATTGTGTTAATTAGCAGTTTGCTACCAAGCATAAAGCACTTTGCTTTGGGTTAATTAGTAGTGTGCTACTAACCATACAGCACATTGTGTTAATTAGTAGTGTGCTACCAAGCATAAAGCACTTTGCGTTGGGTTAATTAGTAATGTGCTACCAACCATAACGCACATTGTGTTAATTAGCAGTGTGCTACCAAGAATAAAGCACTTTGTTTCATTAGTAGTGTGCTACCAAGCACACAGCACTTTGCTTTGGGTTAATTAGTAGTATGCTACCAAGCATAAAGCACTTTGCTTTGTGTTAATTAGTAGTGTGCTACCAAGCATAAAGCACTTTGCTGTGGGTTAATTAGTAGTGTGCTACCAAGCATAAAGCACTTTGGTTTGGGTTAATTAGTAGTGTGCTACCAAGAATAAAGCACATTGTGGTAATTAGTAGTGTGCTACCAAGCATAAACCACTTTGGTTTGGGTTAATTAATAGAGTGCTACCAACCATAAAGCACATTGTGCTAATTAGTAGTGTACTACCAACCATAAAGCACATTGTGTTCATTAGTAGTGTGCTACTAACCATAAAGCACATTGTGTTAATTAGTAGTGTGCTACCAAGCATAAAGCACTTTGCTTTGGGTTATTTAATAGGGTGCTACCAACCATAAAGCACATTGTGTTAATTAGTAGTGTGCTACCAACCATAAAGCACATTGTGTTATCAGTAGTGCGCTACCAACCATTAAGCACATTGCGTTCATTAGTAGTGTGCTACCAACTATAAAGCACATTGTGTTAATTAGTAGTGTGCAACCAAGCATAAAGCACTTTGCTTTGGGTTAATTAGTAGTGTGCTACCAAGCATAAAGCACTTTGCTTTGGGTTAATTAGTAGTGTGCTACCAAGCATAAAGCATGTTGTGTTAATTAGTAGTGTACTACCAAGCATAAAGCACTTTGCTTTGGGTTAATTAATAGAGTGCTACAAAGCTCGAGCTGCGTGTGGAGTGTTGTACTGTGCTTGTGGACGCTCTGGGGGCAAGAACTGCAGCGGAGCCCTCTAATTTGACTATCCTGCGACCTGGGAGCATATCGGCTCGGTCACCTCGGCAGGGGGAGAGCCTGAACTGCCATCTGCCTTGGGAGCGGGACTGCGAGGTCCAGAAGTGCTAGCGCCGTCCACCGCGCGCACCTGGTTCCTCTTCTCGCCCTCTTCTCCCTCCGACCTGCCTGGAAACCTTTAAAACTCCTCGCGGCCCCCGCTGGCGCGGGAGCCGCTCGAGCTGCGTGTGGAGTGTTGTTCTGTGCTTGTGGACGCTCTGGGGGCAAGAACTGCAGCGGAGCCCTCTAATTTGACTATCCTGCGACCTGGGAGCATATCGGCTCGGTCACCTCGGCAGGGGGAGAGCCTGAACTGCCATCTGCCTTGGGAGCGGGACTGCGAGGTCCAGAAGTGCTAGCGCCGTCCACCGCGCGCACCTGGTTTCTCTTCCCGCCCCCTTCTCCCTCCGACCTGCCTGGAAACCTTTAAAACTCCTCGCGGCCCCCGCTGGCGCGGGTGCCGCTCGAGCTGCGTGTGGAGTGTTGTACTGTGCTTGTGGACGCTCTGGGGGCAAGAACTGCAGCTGGGCCCTCTAATTTGACTATCCTGCGACCTGGGAGCATATCGGCTCGGTCACCTCGGCAGGGGGAGAGCCTGAACTGCCATCTGCCTTGGGAGCGGGACTGCGAGGTCCAGAAGTGCTAGCGCCGTCCACCGCGCGCACCTGGTTCCTCTTCCCGCCCCCTTCTCTCCTCCTCTATTTTAACCACGCCTTGAACGCGTACGCGGGACGCGCGCGGACGACGAAGCGGGCGAAGACCGGGCCAAGAGCGGGCCCGTTTGTGCCCGTTCGTGACCGGCAGTGACCGGACCGGGCTACCCCCCTAAATCTTCCTGCTGCCTGATTTCCTGTGGATCATGGTCGGTCGCGAAACAAGGAGCAAATCTCTGCTGGCTGGAGGATCTCAATCTGCCGCAGGAGGTATGGAGAAGTTTCTTATTAGGGCTAATAACATTATTGACAAAGAAATTGTCACACTGGAGAAACGACTGTCCAAGGAACTAATGTCTCTTAAACGTTCTAGTATGGGCCCTTTAGCTAATGCTAAAACTCCTGAAAGACCTACTGACTGCTTGCCTGTGGTGGATGCCCAACTTTTACTTCCCGATTCTGCCCCCGCTAAGTGTAGATTCTGTTGTTATATCTAATCCCTCCATCATCGTAGCTGATTCTAGCCATGTCTCTGATTGTGCAAATGTTTCCTTTACCTCTGTAAATGATGGAAATTCTACCCTCCTTACAACTCAGGGGGGGAAAGAAGGGGCTATTAAGAAATGGAAGAGACAATATAACAGTAAGGGTAAAAATACCGGGAGGGCATCTAAAACAGCTAGAATAGATGGAGCATCTGTATTGTTGAATTCCAACGGTGAAGGGAGCCCACCCAGTAACGATATTTCTATGGATAGAATAGCAACCCTACTAAAATCGATTATTTTTCCACTAGAGGCCAAACTAGATAGGCTTGATTTCAGAATATCTAATATAGAGAAATCAACTGCTATACTTTTAGCTAACTCCTCCAAGCCTAATAGTTCTGGTCTCCCTCCTAGCATGCCTACTCCCCAAATTATTCCTCCAACTACTGTACCCCAAATTCCTGTTTCAACGACCGTAAGCACCCAACCTGTTCCCCAAGTTTCTAACTCGGTTAGCCTAGTTGCCCCACAGAATATTCAAGGCCCCCCCCCAGGTTTGCATATCCCACCCGCACTTATGTCTATCGATACCCAAGGGCCTCCACCCGAAGATCTCAAAACACCAAGAACTAGACGGCCTGACCTCCCACCGGAGGCCAACCGGTTTATGGTAATTCTGGCAGGAGCACCTCCATTAGATAGGGGTGAAACTGAAACCTTTAACTCCCTTAAAAACCAAGTTATAAAATGGCTTAATTGGAACCGACCCTTACCGGCACACCTGCACAATGAAGTTATCATGGTGAGGAGGGTTCCATGGATTGGTAAAACTCCTAAATCCATTAAGGGAGATTGTATCACTGTCAGTTTTAGAGACCCACGTACAGTGTCTTTCATATGTGCGGGTGTTAATAGGTCATTAGATTCTACTATCCAGACTCTCCCTGTCTCCTTTTTCTTCCCACCACCTATTAACCCCATGTACTATGATGGAAGCAATGAGTGGACTAGGGTTGAACGTAGGGGAAGGCCTTTTCGCCCAAGACACACCAGATTGCCCCCATTTCAGACCCCGCAGAACACCTTCTGGGATTATAATCGATATAGTTGTCTTGATGGGCTTGAAGGAGTCGACTGACTACCCAGTGTTTACACCACTGTTCCCCCTCTACCCAACGAGACTAATTCTGTTGATAGCGGGGTTACTGTGGAGTATTACACCTTACCAGTAACGGTTGGCAAAATAACTTCTGATCTATCCGATCTGATCCCCTTAACTCTCGATAAACCAACTGAAGTCCACCTTTCACCACCTGATGAGGCTATTGCTGATAGGGGATGTACAATGATTTCTCCCTTAGAAGAGATATCTACCTCAAGTGATCAAGGGTATTCCATGGTGAGCTGGAATATAGCTGGCTGGCGTCAGAGAGCTTCGGCTCTAGGGTGGAGGGAACTTATTCTTGGGTTTGATATTTTATGTTTACAGGAAACATGGTCCACTATAGACATTCATTTTGATGGTTTTGTTTCTTATAATTGTGTTGCCCAGGAATCTGTTATGGGGAGGGCAAAAGGGGGCCTGCTTGTTCTTATATCAGTTGATCTCCCGATAACTGTAGGCTCATATTCTACTGTTGGCACACATTCACAAATTCTGGAATTACAAGCCAAAAAGGGTAGGAACACTTTACTGATCAATCATTACAATAACACATTTGATCCTACCAACACCCTGGTTGTGGACGAACTGGAAGCCTTCTTAAATAAAATCTGTAATAAATCCCACACATCTTACGACATCATATGGGGAGGGGACTTCAACATCAGAACGTGCCCGCACTCTCTAACCCCAGTTTGTGGGTTTGATGGGGATTCGGGGGAGAATCTAGCACATTTTCAACACTCCCCATATGGGACTTCCCTTAATGGTCTTCTGTTAAAATTTGATTTAGTTATTCACCAACCAGCTCTTGATAAAATGGGCAATATTGTTCCAACGTTCAAAGGGAGGGATACTGAGTCGGTTATTGACCATTTGTTGATTTCAACCCTTTTGGTGCCATTCTGTACAGTGCCAATCATTAAGGACTATTGTCTGAGCGATCATAATGCCCTAACTATGTCTATTCTTATCTGGGGCCCCAGAATTACGCCTACAGGCAGGGTTGTTGACAATATTGTTCCAAGTAGGCCTAATGGAACCCGGATAAAGTGGTGTACGGAAAAATCAGAAAAACTACATAGTACAGTTGTGGTAGGTGGTTCCAAACAGATATTTCGCTGTCTGGAAGTCAATGCCCCCCCTATGGGTATTATAGCGGATTTTGAGGATCTTGGCACTATTATTAATAGAATTTTTACTAACAATAAGATCAATTCAAGACGGGATAAGGTTGGCTGGTTTGACCAAGCCTGTACAACAGCGTTAAAAACTCTTAAGCAAGCACTGTCCAATCTCCCAAGAGACAGGGAAGTGATTAAAACCTTGAGATCCAATTATAACATAGAACTTAAACGCAGGAAAAACGAACTCCGGGAACAAGCCTGGGATAATTTGGATTGTGCTGCAGCTCTCCGGGACTGTAAATTGTTTTGGAGTACTATTAATGCCCCATTCCTCCAGAAAGAAGATTTCCCAGTACTTACCGCATTAGTAAGCGAAGATAGCTGGGTCCGATATTTTTCAGGAATTTTTGACCCCCCCGAGGAGTCTTATGATAAAATCTGTATGAATCCCCAGCTGACCCCGCAGCCTTTGGGAATCACCATCCGAGAAGTAGTTACGGCAATTAATTCTAGTAAAGGAGGTAAAGCCCCAGGACCCGACGGGGTCCCGATAGATCTATACAAACATGATCTGGCCCTTTGGAGCCCCTTATTGACCCAGGTCTTTAATGCTGCCACTGATTTCTCCACCCCGGCAACCTGGAGTGAATCCGTTATTATCCCGATTTATAAGAAGGGAGATAGAGGGGAGGCCAAAAACTACCGTCCCATCTCCCTTTTAGATTCCTCCCTTAAAATCATGAGCCGGGTACTACTGCTACGCCTGGAGGAGTGGGCGACCGATAATAATATCCTGGCACAATCCCAATATGCCTTTAGAAAGGGTTTGGGGACCATTGACCAGTGCATCAACCTCAACCTTTTAATAGGTAAATATACTAAGGTCAAATCCGGCTCCTTATTCCTTTGTTTTGCAGACCTCTCTAGTGCCTTCGACCTGGTGAATCATTCCCTGCTGTGGACAACCCTTCTTGATATGGGAGCACCCTCAGCTATTATCCATTTCTTAGCTAGGTTATATTCCAACCTTTCCACACAGATTCGATATGGACCAGCAGGAGAGTGTACGAGAAAGATTATGGTAAAATCAGGCATTAGGCAGGGGTGCGTATTGGCCCCCTTGCTTTTTTCCCTTTTTATTAATTCTATGGAACAAGAATTAAAACAGGTCCAAGCAGATGCACCACAAGCAGGTGGCCTACCAATTCCAGTTTTGTTATATGCGGACGACACTGTTTTATTATCTAGAACCCCAATCGGCCTCCAGCGGCTAATGAACTGTTTTTATGATTTTATTCAGGGCAAGAAACTCAAAATTAACAACTCTAAAACATCCATAATGGTCTGTGGCAAAAAGGTGAATCACCCTAAGTCTTTCTATTTTAAAGATAACAGAATTGAGGTTGTAGATAACTTCTGTTATCTGGGCATTACTTTTAACAGTCGGGGCTCATGGACACCTGAACAAACTAACATAAAAGCCAGGATGGGGAAGGCTTCACTAGGTGTCTTCCGTTTTGCCAATAAACTGGGCAGCCGACGGATTCCAGCAATGTTAAATATTTATAGACATAGATGTTTATCAATAGCGCTTTATGGTTCAGGGGTATGGGGGTACGGGTCTAATAAAGACTTGCAAATTCTGGAAAATTTGTTTCTGAAACGGTTACTTTGTTTACCTTCATCGGCATCTAACTACCTGGTCCACGAGGAACTAAGGTTGGACCATATAGCCGATTTAATTGAATTGAGACCTCTCCTGGTATGGAGGTCTATTTGGCTGAAGGACGAAACAAGTTTCACAAAGAGCATTATCAAAGATTGTTTGTTTTTGGATAATTTCAAGAATATACCATGGATAAAGTATGTGACCACTACTTTTAAAGAACTCTTTGATTTGGATGTACGTAAAGATCCCGAGATTGTAACTTCTTTATCCAAAAAGGAGGTGAAAGAAGAATTTATGAGGGTAAAATTCGATAAACGGAAAGCAGATACAAGTAACTACTCAACCCATGCTTTCTATTCCTCCAATGCAAACGAGGGTCCTGGTTTGCCTATCTATCTTAAAATAATCTACAGGCAATCTCACCAATTCGTCCTATCCAGATTTAGACTTGGTATTGTCCACAATCTTGTGGCCTTTCCAAAGATGAAAAATTATCCAACATCTGCTTGTCCATGTGATGGACTAACCAAACAAAGTACCCTTCATTTTATGTTAATCTGCCCCCTTTATAAAGCCCTACGTATTGTTTATCTGAAACCGTTATTTAAAAAATATTCTGTGTCTTCTACTTCAAATGCCATGAAATTGTTATTTTCGCTTGCTAGCCCGGATCTGTGTTTTTTTATCGCAACCTTCATCCTGAAATCTGTTGCTGCAAGGAAAAGTATGGTTTTTTAGCTATTTTTTCGTTTTTTTATTGCTTGACTCCTGTATGCCCTGAAAACAACCCATGATGATATGTACTTTCCCTGTGTAATGTTACATGTACGATTTTATTTGTGTACTTTTATGACGTTTTTTTAAACTGTCGAATAAAGTTTATAAACTGAACTGAAACTGAGTGCTACAAACCATAAAGCACATTGTGTTAATTAGTAGTGTGCTACCAACCATAAAGCACATTGTGTTCATTAGTAGTGTGCTACTAACCATAAAGCACATTGTGTTAATTAGTAGTGTGCTACCAAGCATAAAGCACTTTGCTTTGGGTGCATTAGTAGTGTCCTACCAACCATAAAGCACAGTGTGTTAATTAGTGTGCTACCAACCGTAAAGCACATTGTGTTAATTAGTAGTGTGCTACCAAGCATAAAGCACATTGTGTTAATTAGTAGTGTGCTACCAACCATAAAGCACATTGTGTTAATTAGTAGTGTGCTACCAACCATAAAGCACATTGTGTTAATTAGCAGTGTGCTACCAAGCATAAACCACTTTGCTTTGGGTTAATTAGTAGTGTGCTACCAACCATAAAGCACATTGTGTTAATTAGCAGTGTGCTACCAAGCATAAAGCACTTTCCTTTGGGTTAATTAGTAGTGTGCTACTAACCATACAACACATTTTGTTAATTAGTAGTGTGCTACCAAGCATAAAGCACTTTGCTTTGGGTTAATTAGTAGTGTTCTATCAACCATAAAGCACATTGTGTTAATTAGCAGTGTGCTACCAAGCATACAGCACTTTGTGTTCATTAGTAGTGTGCTACTAACCTTAAAGCACATTGTGTTAATTAGTAGTGTGCTACCAAGCATAAAGCACTTTGCTTTGGGTTAATTAGTAGTGTGCTACTAAGCATAAAGCACTTTGCTTTGGGTTAAATATTAGTGTGCTACCAAGCATAAAGCACGTTGTGTTAATTAGCATTGTGCTACCAAGCATAAAGCACTTTGCTTTGGGTTAATTAATAGAGTGCTACCAACCATAAAGCACATTGTGTTATAGTATTGTGCTACCAACCATAAATAACCCGATGTTATCTTTGTAAAAAATGCCATGTTAACACTTAGATGTACTGACAGGGAAGGGGTTGAGCTACAGAAGGACAGTGTTAGGAAACATCTACTTCTTAAAACCTGTTCACAGATGGAACCCTACTTATCATGGCCCATGACCGGCTATGAACGCTTTCTGTTAACAAGGTTCCGCTTTGACCTATTCCACCTTTTACTGGCGGTACCAAGCGGGGCTCATCGGGGCGAGGTGTTGCCAGCTTGCGGCTGCGGGGGGAAGTCTCCGCAAGACCTGGCACACTTTTTATTCATTTGCCCTTACTACACTTTACCCCGGAAACTATATCTTAAACCGTGCCACAAAAAACTGAACTTTATTATCTCCAACTACTGAAATGTGATTGCACTTTATTTGTTTGTAATTTTTTTAAATCAGCTATCACTTTCAGGAAAAGTATGGATGGATACTTATGCTGCTAATGCCTTGGGCATTTTTATTCTTTATATTGAAATTATTTATGTATTTATTGTATTTTAAAATAATGCTCATGCTCATGTTGCCCGCTGCTTTTTCTCTCATATTGTTTATTGGATTCTTCACCTGTCAAATGAATTATCTGGATTGTTTTTAATTGTTTGTTGATGAAATGTACTTTCATGATTGTAATGCTTACAATCGAATAAAGTTTTTTGAATTGAATTGAATTGTGTTAATTAGTAGTGTGCTACCAACCATAAAACACATTGTGTTCATTAGTAGTGTGCCACCAACCATAAAGCACATTGTGGTAGTTAGTAGTGTGCTACCACGCATAAAGCACTTTGCTTTGGGTTAATTAGTAGTGTGCTACCAAGCATAAAACACTTTGCTCTGGGTTAATTAGTAGTGTTCTACCAATCATAAAACACTTTGCTCTGGGTTAATTAGTAGTATGCTACCAACCATAAAGCACATTGTGTTAATTAGCAGTGCGCTACCAAGCATAAACCACTTTGCTTTGGGTTAATTAGTAGTGTGCTACTAACCATACAGCACATTGTGTTAATTAGTAGTGTGCTACCAAGCATAAAGCACTTTGATTTAGGTTAATTAGTAGTGTGCTCCCAACCATAAAGCACACTGTGTTATTTAGCAGTGTGCTACCAAGCATAAATCACTTTGCTTTGAGTTAATTAGCAGTGTGCTACTAACCATAAAGCACATTGTGTTAATTAACAGTGTGATACCAAGCATAAAGCACTTTACTTTGGGTTATTTAGTAGTTTGCTGCCAAGCATCAACCACTTTGCTTTGGGTTAATTACCAGTGTGCTACTAACCATAAAGCACATTGTGTTAATTAGAAGTGTGCTACCAAGCATGAAGCACTTTACTTTGGGTTAATTAGTAGTGTGATACCAAGCATGAAGCACTTTACTTTGGGTTAATTAGTAGTGTGCTACCAAGCATAAAACACTATGCTTTGGGTTAATTAGTAGTGTGCTACCAACCATAAAGCACATTGTGTTCATTAGTAGTGTGCTACTAACCATAAAGCACATTGTGTTAATTAGTAGTGTGCTACCAAGCATAAAGCACTTTGCTTTGGGTTAATTAGTAGTGTCCTACCAACCATAAAGCGCATTGTGTTAATTAGTGTGCTACCAACCGTAAAGCACATTGTGTTAATTAGTAGTGTGCGACCAAGCATAAAGCACATTGTGTTAATTAGTAGTGTGCTACCAACCATAAAGCATGAAGCATATTGTGTTAATTAGTAGTGTGCTACCAAGCATAAAGCACGTTGTGTTAATTAGTAGTGTGATACCAAGCATAAAGCATGTTGTGTTAATTAGTAGTGTGCGACCAAGCATAAAGCACATTGTGTTAATTAGTAGTGTGCTACCAAGCATAAAGCACACTATGTTAATTAGCAGTGTGCTACCAAGCATAAAACTCTTTGCTTTGGGTTAATTATCAGTTTACTACTAACCATAAAGCACATTATGTTAATTAGCAGTGTGCTACCAAGCATAAAGCACTTTGCTTTGGGTTAATTAGTAGTGTGCTACCAAGCATAAAGCACTTTGCTTTGGGTTAATTAGTGGTGTGCTACCAACCATAAAGCACATTGTGTTAATTAGCAGTGTGCTACCAAGCATAAAGCGCTTTGCTTTAGATTAATTAGCAGTGTGTACTAACCATAAAGCACATTGTGTTAATTAGCAGTGTGCTACCAAGCATAAAGCACTTTGCTTTAGGTTAATTAGTAGTGTGCTACCAAACATAAAGCACATTGTGTTATTAGTAGTATACTACCAAGCATAAAGCACTTTGCTTTGGGTTAATTAGTAGTGTGCTACCAACCATAAAGCGCATTGTGTTAATTAGCAGTGAAAACACTTTGCTCTGGGTTAATTAGTAGTGTTCTACCAATCATAAAACACTTTGCTCTGGGTTAATTAGTAGTATGCTACCAACCATAAAGCACATTGTGTTAATTAGCAGTGCGCTACCAAGCATAAACCACTTTGCTTTGGGTTAATTAGTAGTGTGCTACTAACCATACAGCACATTGTGTTAATTAGTAGTGTGCTACCAAGCATAAAGCACTTTGATTTAGGTTAATTAGTAGTGTGCTCCCAACCATAAAGCACACTGTGTTATTTAGCAGTGTGCTACCAAGCATAAATCACTTTGCTTTGAGTTAATTAGCAGTGTGCTACTAACCATAAAGCACATTGTGTTAATTAACAGTGTGATACCAAGCATAAAGCACTTTACTTTGGGTTATTTAGTAGTTTGCTGCCAAGCATCAACCACTTTGCTTTGGGTTAATTAGCAGTGTGCTACTAACCATAAAGCACATTGTGTTAATTAGAAGTGTGCTACCAAGCATGAAGCACTTTACTTTGGGTTAATTAGTAGTGTGATACCAAGCATGAAGCACTTTACTTTGGGTTAATTAGTAGTGTGCTACCAAGCATAAAACACTATGCTTTGGGTTAATTAGTAGTGTGCTACCAACCATAAAGCACATTGTGTTCATTAGTAGTGTGCTACTAACCATAAAGCACATTGTGTTAATTAGTAGTGTGCTACCAAGCATAAAGCACTTTGCTTTGGGTTAATTAGTAGTGTCCTACCAACCATAAAGCACATTGTGTTAATTAGTGTGCTACCAACCGTAAAGCACATTGTGTTAATTAGTAGTGTGCGACCAAGCATAAAGCACATTGTGTTAATTAGTAGTGTGCTACCAACCATAAAGCATGAAGCATATTGTGTTAATTAGTAGTGTGCTACCAAGCATAAAGCACGTTGTGTTAATTAGTAGTGTGATACCAAGCATAAAGCATGTTGTGTTAATTAGTAGTGTGCGACCAAGCATAAAGCACATTGTGTTAATTAGTAGTGTGCTACCAAGCATAAAGCACACTATGTTAATTAGCAGTGTGCTACCAAGCATAAAACTCTTTGCTTTGGGTTAATTATCAGTTTACTACTAACCATAAAGCACATTATGTTAATTAGCAGTGTGCTACCAAGCATAAAGCACTTTGCTTTGGGTTAATTAGTAGTGTGCTACCAAGCATAAAGCACTTTGCTTTGGGTTAATTAGTGGTGTGCTACCAACCATAAAGCACATTGTGTTAATTAGCAGTGTGCTACCAAGCATAAAGCGCTTTGCTTTAGATTAATTAGCAGTGTGTACTAACCATAAAGCACATTGTGTTAATTAGCAGTGTGCTACCAAGCATAAAGCACTTTGCTTTAGGTTAATTAGTAGTGTGCTACCAAACATAAAGCACATTGTGTTAATTAGTAGTATACTACCAAGCATAAAGCACTTTGCTTTGGGTTAATTAGTAGTGTGCTACCAACCATAAAGCGCATTGTGTTAATTAGCAGTGTGCTACTAAGCATAACATACTTTGCTTGGGGTTAATTAGTAGTGTGCTACCAAGCATAACGCACATTGTGTCAATTAGCAGTGTGCTACCAAGCATAAAACACTTTGCTTTGGGTTAATTAGTAGTGTGCTACCAAGCATAAAGCACATTCTGTTAATTAGCAGTGTGCTACCAAGCAGAACGCACTTTGCTTTGGGTTAATTAGTAGTGTGCTACCAAGCATAAAGCACATTGTGTTAATTAGTAGTGTGCTACCAAGCATAAAGCACATTGTGTTAATTAGTAGTGTGCTACCAAGCATAAAGCACGCTGTGTTAAATATTAGTGTGCTACTAACCAAAAAGCACATTGTGTTAATTAGCAGTGTGCTAACAAGCATAAAGCACATTGCTTTGGGTTAATCAGTAGTGTGCTACCAAGCATAAAGTACTTTGCTTTGGGTTAATTAGTAGTGTGCTACTAACCATAAAGCACATTGTGTTAATTAGTCGTGTGCTACTAAGCATAAAGCACTTTGCTTTGGGTTAATTATTAGTGTGCTACCAAGCATAGAGCACATTGTGTTAATTAGCATTGTGCTACCAAGCATAAAGTACTTTGCTTTGGGTTAATTAATAGAGTGCTACCAACCATAAAGCACATTGTGTTAGGTAGTATTGTGCTACCAACCATAAATCACATTGTGTTAATTAGTAGTGTGCTACCAACCATAAAACACATTGTGTTCATTAGTAGTGTGCTACCAACCATAAAGCACATGGTGGTAATTAGTAGTGTTCTACCAAGCATAAAGCACTTTGCTTTGGGTTAATTAGTAGAGTACTGCCAAGCATAAAACACTTTGCTCTGGGTTAATTAGTAGTGTGCTACCAATCATAAAACACTTTGCTCTGGGTTAATTAGCAGTGTGCTATCAAGCATAAAGCACATTGTGTTAGTTAGTAGTGTGCCACCAAGCATAAAGCACTTTGCCTTGGGTTAATTAGTAGTGTGCTACCAGCCATGAAGCACATTGTGTTAATTAGTAGTGTGCTACCAACCATGAAGCACATTGTGTTAATTAGTAGTATGCTACCAACCATGAAGCACATTGTGTTAATTAGTAGTATGCTACCAACCATAAAGCACATTGTGTTAATTAGCAGTGCGCTACCAAGCATAAACCACTTTGCTTTGGGTTAATTAGTAGTGTGCTACTAACCATACAGCACATTGTGTTAATTAGTAGTGTGCTACCAAGCATAAAGCACTTTGATTTGGGTTAATTAGTAGTGTGCTACTAACCATAAAGAACATTGTGTTAATTAGCAGTGTGCTACCAAGCATAAAGCACTTTCCTTTGGGTTAATCCGTAGTGTGCTACCAAGCATAAAGCACTTTGCTTTTGGTTAATTAGTAGTGTGCTACTAACCATTAAGCACATTGTGTTAATTAGTCGTGTGCTACCAAGCATAAAGCACTTTGCTGTGTGTTAATTAGTCGTGTGCTACCAAGCATAAAGCATTTTGCTTTGGGTTAATTAGTCGTGTGCTACCAAGCATGAAACACATTGTGTTAATTAGTAGTGTGCTACCAAGCATAAAGCATGTTGTGTTAATTAGTAGTGTGATACCAAGCATAAAGCACGTTGTGTTAATTAGTAGTGTGCTACTAACCATATAGCACATTGTGTTAATTAGTCATGTGCTACCAAGCATAAAGCACTTTGCTTTGGGTTAATTAGTCGTGTGCTACCAAGCATGAAGCACATTGTGTTAATTAGTAGTGTGCTACCAAGCATAAAGCACGTTGTGTTAATTAGTCGTGTGCTACTAAGCATAAAGCACTTTGCTTTGGGTTAATTATTAGTGTGCTACCAAGCATAGAGCACATTGTGTTAATTAGCATTGTGCTACCAAGCATAAAGCACTTTGCTTTGGGTTAATTAATAGAGTGCTACCAACCATAAAGCACATTGTGTTAGGTAGTATTGTGCTACCAACCATAAATCACATTGTGGTAATTAGTAGTGTGCTACCAACCATAAAACACATTGTGTTCATTAGTAGTGTGCTACCAACCATAAAGCACTTTGTGGTAATTAGTAGTGTGCTACCAAGCATAAAGCACTTTGCTTTGGGTTAATTAGTAGTGTGCTACCAAGCATAAAACACTTTGCTCTGGGTTAATTAGTAGTGTGCTACCAATCATAAAGCACTTTGCTTTGGGTTAATTAGCAGTGTGCTATCAAGCATAAAGCACATTGTGTTAGTTAGTAGTGTGCTACCAAGCATAAAGCACTTTGCTTTGGGTTAATTACTAGTGTGCTACCAACCATGAAGCACATTGTGTTAATTAGTAGTGTGCTACCAACCATGAAGCACATTGTGTTAATTAGTAGTATGCTACCAACCATAAAGCACATTGTGTTAATTAGCAGTGCGCTACCAAGCATAAACCACTTTGCTTTGGGTTAATTAGTCGTGTGCTACCAAGCATGAAGCACATTGTGTTAATTAGTAGTGTGCTACCAAGCATAAAGCACGTTGTGTTAATTAGTCGTGTGCTACTAAGCATAAAGCACTTTGCTTTGGGTTAATTATTAGTGTGCTACCAAGCATAGAGCACATTGTGTTAATTAGCATTGTGCTACCAAGCATAAAGCACTTTGCTTTGGGTTAATTAATAGAGTGCTACCAACCATAAAGCACATTGTGTTAGGTAGTATTGTGCTACCAACCATAAATCACATGGTGGTAATTAGTAGTGTGCTACTAACCATAAAGCACATTGTGTTAATTAGCAGTGTGCTAACAAGCATAAAGCACATTGCTTTGGGTTAATCAGTAGTGTGCTACCATGCATAAAGTACTTTGCTTTGGGTTAATTAGTTGTGTGCTACCAAGCATAAAGCACTTTGCTTTGGGTAAATTAGTAGTGTGCTACTAACCATAAAGCACATTGTGTTAATTAGTCATGTGCTACCAAGCATAAAGCACTTTGCTTTGGGTTGATTAGTCGTGTGCTACCAAGCATAAAGCACTTTGCTTTGGGTTAATTAGTGTGCTACCAAGCATAAAGCCCATTGTGTTAATCAGTAGGGTGCTACCAAGCATAAAGCACATTGTGTTAATTAGTAGTGTGCTACCAAGCATAAAACACGTTGTGTTAATTAGTAGTGTGCTACTAACCATAAAGCACATTGTGTTAATTAGCAGGGTTTTACCAAGCATTAAGCACTTTCCTTTGGGTTAATCTGTAGTGTGCTACCAAGCATAAATCACTTTGCTTTCCGTTAATTAGTAGTGTCCTACTAACCATAAAGCAAATTGTGTTAATTAGTTGTGTGCTACCAAGCATAAAGCACTTTGCCTTAGGTTAATTAGTAGTGTGCTACCAACCATAAAGCATTTTGCTTTGGGTTAATTAGTCGTGTGCTACCAAGCATGAAGCACATTGTGTTCATTTGTAGTGTGCTACCAAGCATAAAGCACGTTGTGTTAATTAGTAGTGTGATACCAAGCATAAAGCACGTTGTGTTAATTAGTAGTGTGCTACTAACCATAAAGCACATTGTGTTAGTTAGCAGTGTGCTACCAAGCATAAAGCACTTTGCTTTGGGTTAATTAGTAGCGTGCTACTAACCATAAAGCACATTGTGTTAATTAGCAGTGTGCTACCAAGCATAAAGCACTTTCCTTTGGGTTAATCCGTAGTGTGCTACCAAGCATAAAGCACTTTGCTTTTGGTTAATTAGTAGTGTGCTACTAACCATTAAGCACATTGTGTTAATTAGTCGTGTGCTACCAAGCATAAAGCACTTTGCTGTGTGTTAATTAGTCGTGTGCTACCAAGCATAAAGCATTTTGCTTTGGGTTAATTAGTCGTGTGCTACCAAGCATGAAGCACATTGTGTTAATTAGTAGTGTGCTACCAAGCATAAAGCACGTTGTGTTAATTAGTAGTGTGATACCAAGCATAAAGCACGTTGTGTTAATTAGTAGTGTGCTACTAACCATATAGCACATTGTGTTAATTAGTCGTGTGCTACCAAGCATAAAGCACTTTGCTTTGGGTTAATTAGTCGTGTGCTACCAAGCATGAAGCACATTGTGTTAATTAGTAGTGTGCTACCAAGCATAAAGCACGTTGTGTTAATTAGTCGTGTGCTACTAAGCATAAAGCACTTTGCTTTGGGTTAATTATTAGTGTGCTACCAAGCATAGAGCACATTGTGTTAATTAGCATTGTGCTACCAAGCATAAAGCACTTTGCTTTGGGTTAATTAATAGAGTGCTACCAACCATAAAGCACATTGTGTTAGGTAGTATTGTGCTACCAACCATAAATCACATTGTGGTAATTAGTAGTGTGCTACCAACCATAAAACACATTGTGTTCATTAGTAGTGTGCTACCAACCATAAAGCACTTTGTGGTAATTAGTAGTGTGCTACCAAGCATAAAGCACTTTGCTTTGGGTTAATTAGTAGTGTGCTACCAAGCATAAAACACTTTGCTCTGGGTTAATTAGTAGTGTGCTACCAATCATAAAGCACTTTGCTTTGGGTTAATTAGCAGTGTGCTACCAAGCATGAAGCACATTGTGTTAATTAGTAGTGTGCTACCAAGCATAAAGCACGTTGTGTTAATTAGTCGTGTGCTACTAAGCATAAAGCACTTTGCTTTGGGTTAATTATTAGTGTGCTACCAAGCATAGAGCACATTGTGTTAATTAGCATTGTGCTACCAAGCATAAAGCACTTTGCTTTGGGTTAATTAATAGAGTGCTACCAACCATAAAGCACATTGTGTTAGGTAGTATTGTGCTACCAACCATAAATCACATTGTGGTAATTAGTAGTGTGCTACCAACCATAAAACACATTGTGTTCATTAGTAGTGTGCTACCAACCATAAAGCACTTTGTGGTAATTAGTAGTGTGCTACCAAGCATAAAGCACTTTGCTTTGGGTTAATTAGTAGTGTGCTACCAAGCATAAAACACTTTGCTCTGGGTTAATTAGTAGTGTGCTACCAATCATAAAGCACTTTGCTTTGGGTTAATTAGCAGTGTGCTATCAAGCATAAAGCACATTGTGTTAGTTAGTAGTGTGCTACCAAGCATAAAGCACTTTGCTTTGGGTTAATTAGTAGTGTGCTACCAACCATGAAGCACATTGTGTTAATTAGTAGTGTGCTACCAACCATGAAGCACATTGTGTTAATTAGTAGTATGCTACCAACCATAAAGCACATTGTGTTGATTAGCAGTGCGCTACCAAGCATAAACCACTTTGCTTTGGGTTAATTAGTAGAGTGCTCCCAACCATAAAGCACACTGTGTTAATTAGCAGTGTGCTACCAAGCATAAAGCACTTTGCTTCGAGTTAATTAGCAGTGTGCTACTAACCATAAAGCACATTGTGTTAATTAACAGTGTGATACCAAGCATAAAGCACTTTAATTTGGGTTAATTAGTAGTGTGCTACCAAGCATAAAACACTTTGCTTTGGGTTAATTAGTAGTGTGCTACCAAGCATAAAGCACACTATCTTAATTAGCAGTGTGCTACCAAGCATAAAGCACTTTGCTTTGGGTTAATTAGTAGTGTGCTACCAAGCATAAAGCACTTTGCTTTGGGTTAATTAGTGGTGTGCTACTAACCATAAAGCACATTGTGTTAATTAGAAGTGTGCTACCAAGCATGAATCACTTTACTTTGGGTTAATTAGTAGTGTGCTACCAAGCATAAAACACTTTGCTTTGGGTTAATTAGTAGTGTGCTACCAAGCATAAAGCACACTATCTTAATTAGCAGTGTGCTACCAAGCATAAAGCACTTTGCTTTGGGTTAATTAGTAGTGTGCTACCAAGCATAAAGCACTTTGCTTTGGGTTAATTAGTGGTGTGCTACCAACCATAAAGCACATTGTGTTAATTAGCAGTGTACCACCAAGCATAAAGCGCTTTGCTTTAGATTAATTAGCAGTGTGTACTAACCATAAAGCACATTGTGTGAATTAGTAGTATACTACCAAGCATAAAGCACTTTGCTTTGGGTTAATTAGTAGTGTGCTACCAACCATAAAGCACATTGTGTTAATTAGCAGTGTGCTACTAAGCATAACATACTTTGCTTGGGGTTAATTAGTAGTGTGCTACCAAGCATAGCGCACATTGTGTTAATTAGCAGTGTGCTACCAAGCATAAAGCACTTTGCTTGGGTCAATTAGTAGTGTGCTACCAAGCATAAAGCACATTGTGTTAATTAGCAGTGTGCTACCAAGCATAAAACACTTTGCTTTGGGTTAATTAGTAGTGTGCTACCAAGCATAAAGCACATTGTGTTAATTAGCAGTGTGCTACCAAGCAGAACGTACTTTGCTTTGGGTTAATTAGTAGTGTGCTACCAAGCATAAAGCACATTGTGTTAATTAGCAGTGTGCTACCAAGCATAAAGCACTCTGATTTGGGTTAATTAGTAGTGTGCTACCAAGCATAAAGCACATTGTGTTAAGTAGTAGTGTGCTACCAAACATAAAGCACATTGTGTTAATTAGTAGTGTGCTACCAAGCATAAAGCACATTGTGTTAATTAGTAGTGTGCTACCAAGCATAAAGCACATTGTGTTAATTATTAGTGTGCTACTAACCATAAAGCACATTGTGTTATTTAGCAGTGTGCTAACAATCATAAAGCACAATGCTTTGGGTTAATCAGTAGTGTGCTACCAAGCATAAAGTACTTTGCTTTGGGTTAATTAGTCGTGTGCTACCAAGCATAAAGCACTTTGCTTTGGGTAAATTAGTAGTGTGCTACTAACCATAAAGCACATTGTGTTAATTAGTCGTGTGCTACCAAGCATAAAGCACTTTGCTTTGGGTTGATTAGTCGTGTGCTACCAAGCATAAAGCACTTTGCTTTGGGTTAATTAGTGTGCTACCAAGCATAAAGCCCATTGTGTTAATTAGTAGGGTGCTACCAAGCATAAAGCACATTGTGTTAATTAGTAGTGTGCTACCAAGCATAAAACACGTTGTGTTAATTAGTAGTGTGCTACTAACCATAAAGCACATTGTGTTAATTAGCAGGGTTTTACCAAGCATAAAGCACTTTCCTTTGGGTTAATCCGTAGTGTGCTACCAAGCATAAAGCACTTTGCTTTCGGTTAATTAGTAGTGTCCTCTAACCATAAAGCACATTGGGTTAATTAGTCGTGTGCTACCAAGCATAAAGCACTTTGCTTTGGGTTAATTAGTAGTGTGCTACTAACCATAAAGCACATTGGGTTAATTAGTCGTGTGCTACCAAGCATAAAGCACTTTGCTTTGTGTTAATTAGTCATGTGCTACCAAGCATAAAGCATTTTGCTTTGGGTTAATTAGTCGTGTGCTACCAAGCATGAAGCACATTGTGTTAATTAGTAGTGTGCTACCAAGTATAAAGCACGTTGTGTTAATTAGTAGTGTGATACCAAGCATAAAGCACGTAGTGTTAATTAGTAGTGTGATACTAACCATAAAGCACATTGTGTTAGTTAGCAGTGTGCTACCAAGCATAAAGCACTTTGCTTTGGGTTAATTAGTAGTGTGCTACTAACCATAAAGCACATTGTGTTAATTAGCAGTGTGCTGCCAAGCATAAAGCACTTTCCTTTGGGTTAATCCGTAGTGTGCTACGAAGCATAAAGCACTTTGCTTTTGGTTAATTAGTAGTGTGCTACTAACCATAAAGCACATTGTGTTAATTAGTCGTGTGCTACCAAGCATAAAGCACTTTGCTTTGTGTTAATTAGTCGTGTGCTACCAAGCATAAAGCATTTTGCTTTGGGTTAATTAGTCCTGTGCTACCAAGCATAAAGCACGTTGTGTTAATTAGTAGTGTGATACCAAGCATAAAGCACGTTGTGTTAATTAGTAGTGTGATACCAAGCATAAAGCACATTGTGTTAGTTAGTAGTGTGCTACTAACCATAATGCACATTGGGTTAATTAGTCGTGTGCTACCAAGCATAAAGCACTTTGCTTTGTGTTAATTAGTCATGTGCTACCAAGCATAAAGCATTTTGCTTTGTGTTAATTAGTAGTGTGCTACCAAGCATAAAGCACGTTGTGTTAATTAGTAGTGTGCTACCAAGCATAAAGCACGTTGTGTTAATTAGTAGTGTGATACCAAGCATAAAGCACGTTGTGTTAATTAGTAGTGTGATACCAAGCATAAAGCACGTTGTGTTAATTAGTAGTGTGATACCAAGCATAAAGCACGTTGTGTTAATTAGTAGTGTGATACCAAGCATAAAGCACATTGTGTTAGTTAGTAGTGTGCTACTAACCATAATGCACATTGGGTTAATTAGTCGTGTGCTACCAAGCATAAAGCATTTTGCTTTGTGTTAATTAGTAGTGTGCTACCAAGCATAAAGCACGTTGTGTTAATTAGTAGTGTGCTACCAAGCATAAAGCACGTTGTGTTAATTAGTAGTGTGATACCAAGCATAAAGCACGTTGTGTTAATTAGTAGTGTGATACCAAGCATAAAGCACGTTGTGTTAATTAGCAGTGTGCTACCAAGCATAGAGCACTTCAACACATCATCAGGTGCAATTCCAATACATTATATACAGTGTGTTAGTGGTGTACATTTCCAGATTTGTAAAAACTTCGAATCCTGTGTTGGTGCCTGGAAACCTTTCTTTTGTGCGTTAGAAATATAGTCCTCATGTAGATCTCCCTTCCCATTTCTAGCCTGCTCGTGGCTCACTACCCCGCTTATCAAGAGTATATTTCAAGCCATATCCTAAGTTTATTTTTTCTAGTACCAACAAAGGAGCATGCTAGTGTGTGTGTGGTCTAACCAGGCAGTCTAAGCAGTCAAACTAAGCTTTATTCAATGGGTATAGTAAAATAATCATAACAATCAAGGCACAGAATATAAAAACAGTAAAACATATTTTGTTTGTTAGAAATTACTTTCAAAAGCAAAAAGCATAATAAATTTGCGAGAATGCAAACGTGGCTTGAATACATTAATTCATCATAAAATAGCAGGTGTGCAAAGGTTTCCACTGATAAATCACTGACTTTAGGTGAGAAGACTTAATATAACATGTCAAAAGAGTGGGTAATGACTGCAAAAACAAACACGCTGGACGACGTTGTGAAAATGTATACTCACACAGACAAGGTAATAACATACTCTTCCCCGGGACCTTATTTCATTTAGAGAATAGCGCAGTATGCATGGTGCATTGATCCCAAAGATGACCGCAGGACATTTAATCAGAGTCTTGGACCAGTCCTTAGTATTAGGAAAAGTTGCCCCAGTTGGGCATTTGTTTTAGAGTTATTTTATTATCATGCTATGGGAAATATGTTTTCGATAATTGAAGTGGAACTTTGCAAATTCAAATTGTTATGTGGGTTCCCTGGTAGATTGGTGATTAGCCATACACTGCACATTGTCAAGTATTGAGTAGGACGGGCCATGTATTGTGACCTATGGCAAACAATATGCGCTGTGGCTATCCCAATAACTGTACTTAGGAAGGTTTTGAATATGACTATATTATAAGATTTGTATTGCAAACATTTTAAATGCCAATAAAGATATTTTAATATTAGGAAAAGTTATCAATCGATTAAATGTATTAAACCTAACTAGGCAAACTTTGGGGGCTGTTCAAGGGACTGCTTCCCTGCACGTTCTAATGTCCTAATCATCTCCCCATACCAAGTGTTGCCCGCTGAGAGGTTTGGACGGGACGACAGCTTAGAAATTGGGGCTTCCGGACTTTATGACCCAGAACTCTTCACTCTTTGTACTCCCTGTCTGTAACCTAACAACCCAGTAATCTGCCAGAGGCAGGGCCTGTTGCTCATAATTATACAAGGCCACGTAAAGTTGAAGTTGGGTCTGTGCAAAGCCTATGCCAAGGAAAGGCCCATCAGAGACTAAACAGGCTGGGTAGGACGACTGTTCTCAATCCTTCTTTCATTATTTTGCTTCAAATATATTCACACCTTATGAATGAGTGCATCCCGTCATGAAAACAAACACACAATGACAAGGACATACTTCATTCCATTGCTCCAAGACAACTCTATGAAGTCAAGCTGCAGTCTCATGGATGGTCCTTCTGCCTTTCCAATTTTTCCCCAACTAACCACTGTTTTCCTGCCTGGATTTTGCTGCTGAAAAATTAAGCATCTTTGGCAAAGGCTCTCTGCGACTACCATAAACTTTGGATTGTACCAATTCTGTCTGAATAGTCTCATCATTGCATCCCTACCAACACATGTGTCTCCATGAAACATTCTTGCCATTTGAGAGAGTAGGCAGACTGGCATAACTGGTCTGCCATCGGTGTGTACCCATACATCATTGTCTCCTCTTCTTTCACAACCTGATTTCATCCAGATTTCCTTTTCATTTGTCTCAACTTCATCCTGCAACTATCTAACCTCATCCTATGTCTTTAGAGGTGAGAAAAACATAAGTTGGCAGCTGATTTAATTTTTTCAATTTTTCTGTTTAGTGCCATGTTATTTCTTGCACAATATTAAGCAATTTGGTAAGCATATATGTTACCTGCCGCCACATAGTCATTTCCTGACTGGTGAGCAGCACACTTGACCACAGCTATTTCCTTTGGCAATTGTATTTCTTTCAACAATTCCTTTATATCATTTTTACAATTTCTAATAAGAGATCCTGAAGAAGTCAGAAATCTTCTCTGCATCCAGAGCTGGCCGAAGTCGTGCACAACCCCGAAACATATTGACTATCCAAAAATATGGTTATTCTCCAATTTTTTCCCATTTTGCATGCCTTTGTTAAGGCCACCAATTTGGTTACTTGTGTAGACTTGACTCCCGGTAAACAGGATGATTCAATGACCCCCAACACTTTATATACAGCGTACGCTGCACGGAGTCCTCCTCCCACTGTTCCCATGCATGAGCCATCTACAAATAGTTCATGATCTGTCTCTTTCAGCGGCTCTTCTTTTATATCGGGACGGGGCTTGGTACACGTCTCAGTCACATCCAAAAAAAAATCATGATCAACTTCATCTTCCACTTCTTCACAGCATTTGGTCCAGCAATAATGTGGCAGGATTCATCATTGTTCATCTTATTACTGTCACATTTTCTTTTCGCAGAATCACTCTTTCATACTTAGTCATCCGACTAGGGGTTCTTCTTAAAATAATCTCGACTGAATGTGGGACATAAACTTCGACTGGATGTCCCATCACGATCGATTCACTTTGTTCCAGACTCATACAAGTAGCAGGTACTGCTTTTAAGCTGCCAGGTAAAGTTGAAGCCACAGTATCCAAAGTAGCAGATAAATAACCTACTGGGATTCGGCTTAATCCATGCCTTCGAATCAACACTGAAAGTGCACAACTTTCTCTCTCACAACAAAACAGTGCAAATTATTTTGCATAATCATGCATGCCTAAGGCATGGGCCTTACACAGACAATATCGTAACTTCACAAACTCTTCCACACACTCACCATCCCAGACGATCAGGTCCTTCACTCTTTTCCAGGTTAACAGGATCAATGATTTTGACAGTAGGGAAAACCCAACTATCCACTGTCTACAGTACCCAACTACTCTGAGAAACATTCTCATTTTCCTTTGTCTGAGGTAGTTGCATTTGCTCGATTATCTTTATTCTCTCTGGGGTAACGTTTCTAACGCCTCTTTCTGTTTTGTGGCCTACATATTTGACTTCTTGCTGACAAAACAGCAATTTCTCTGGAGACACCTTGTGTCTTTCTTTGGCCAAATGGTTCAGTAATGCAATTGTGTAAGTAACACAATCTTCTCGTGATTTTGATGCCACTGGTAGGTCGTCAATGTACTGTACCAGGACTGAATTTCTGGGCATGACCACTTTCTCTAGACACTTTTTCAGGATTTGATTAAAAATCGAGGGGCTCTCTGTATACCCTTGAGGAACTCGGCACTCACAAAAACATGATTTTCAAACCTAAATGTGAATAAATATTGGCTGGCTGGGTGCAAAGGAATAGAGAAAAAGGCTTGGCATAGATCAATTATTGTAAACCAGCCTGCATTCCAGGGTATCTGATAAACAATCACTGCTGGATTTGGCAGTACGGGGCAACAAGGCACTACAATTTTGTTAATCTTTCTTTAATCCTGCACTATCCTGTATTTTCTGCTAGGCTTTTTAAGTCCCTTTATGGGCGAGTTACAAAGACTACCCATTATTTCTTTTGGAATGCCTTGTTTGATCATTCAACCAATTTCTGGAGCAACTCCTGGTTTCACTTCCGGACTAATTTTGTACTGTTGAGTGTTTGTATAAACTGCACTTTTTTTCACTGTTACTTTCACTGGATCAACATTTGACATCAGCCCAATATACTTTCCTGTAAAATCCCACACTTCTGGGCTTACTGTTCTCAACTCTTCTGGTAATTAATTTTCAGTCATCAATGAATACACCTCATCTACTTCAGTACCCTGCTTAGCACACATCATTTTGTATATAACGTCTTCATCAGGGGTCTGGAAAGCAAAACCATCCGGTGTGCAGTAGAACATGCAATTCATTTTGCACAATAAATCTCTCCCTAGCAGATTTACTGATGCATATCTTAAAAATTTCCAATATGTACTTCCATTGGTTTTGTAATTGGGGTTCTAATCTGTTGATTCAACACTCCTACAACTTGGATAGATTCTCCCGCTAGGGGTAGGTTTGAGATGTCTGCTGTTCTCAAAGTAGACCTGGTGGCACCAGTATCCAATAGAAAAATGATATCACTACCTTCCACTTTCCTATCAATAAATGGACCTGACTGATCTACCGGCATGGATGCACCAAGTATGCACTCTTCCTCCCCACCAGGCACCGCCATTGCGCATAGTCCATCTCGGAAGCATAGTTGTGTAAATAATATTGTGTAACCGCAGGATTTTTCTAACCACTTTCTCCGTGAAATCCGGCATTAGCACTGTGTTTTGAGGGTTCACAAAGTTGGGCATAGGAGCTGGTGGCACCTGATATTGTAGTTTCCGGCTAATTCTGGACAACATAAAACAAAGACACTAACTCTTTTGTTAAACATAAATCAATAATCAATACTGATCACCAAAGTAGTCAATAATAACCATAGCTCGGCTACCAGAAATTTTATCTAGCGGCGTACCAACAACAGATACTCCAATAGCATATACTCACCTGGGCTCATAAACACACACAATCGAGTAAACCACTGGAGTCAAAGTTTTTGATTTTCCACAATTCAAGATTAGTTATTTCTTACTCTTAACCAACCTTTCACTGATCAAAAAGTTCTTTCCTCTGGTCGATGGACCATTAGTTGAACTAGTTGATGGTGAAGATTAACAGTAACTCTATTGTATTCATTTAAAGTAAATAACCACAGACTCGGAAATGTTTTAAATCTTTATCTAAATTTCAAACGCATGTGAACCATCTCAAATACACAGTGCATTAACCATCATTCTTAGGATAGAAAATTCAATTAAATCATCAAACAAATATAAAACAGACTTACCGAATGAACGCTGTCTAAGGAAAAGAGAGGATAGAGAGAAAAGAACATCTACAAATAACACAAAATTATAGTTACCAAGAATTGTGTTAAGACTAACCCCCTGGCCAAAGGGCTGGTAAGGGTCCCCCAGGAAAGAACGGGCGATAAAGACTTCAGGACAGGATAGTTGACCTCTCTAATACCGATGGTTTTGCCGCACCCCTCTCTGACAGTCTCTTCCTCCTGGAGATTCTTCTGCGATCTTCTTATCTAACCCACTTAAATTTGGATAGAAGGTTCTGCATTTGGCTTCTTTATCAGCATCTCATAGCCTCTCTCCCAGCATCAGCATCCTGTTGCTACACAGTCAGCATCCTGTTGCTACACAGACAGCATCCTGAGCTCTGTAGCATTCAGCAATTCTTCATCTCTTGTGCTAACTAACTAAAGCTATCTCAATTATACCTTTAGTGCTTCATGTTCCACCCACTAAAGTTTCAATATCGAAAAATACTAAATCTAATTGGTCAGGCAAGGGGGAAGATCATCACACCATGCTTACATATCATCTAATTCAGTTAAACCATTGTTCACAAACCCATCCCCTTAATTTTTATTCATAATGTTTATTTCCCACCCACATTCACATTTCATTTGCGACATTTGTTAATAGTCCAATATGTAAGTTCACTCTGTTGAACTTTTCACCATCCATTCCCAGGCTAGGACACTTTGCGACCTTGGCTTTTGTTCAAACTCTGAGTCATCATTCCGGGTTCACTTTCAGTAGACATGCCCAGTCGTCACATGACTCAGTTTACTTCAGTTATACATGAGAGGCCCAAATGCGCACTAGTGATTAAGTCAGAAAGACAAATGTTACTTTAAAAAATAAACGGTTTCACTGTATACCATCCATCTCTCCTGTATCCCCCTTTACTTATTAATACTTTCCCCATATTGGCATTTAGTAAAATATCTTGTTTTGTTATAGCTAAGCAGATGCCATCCACGCAAGTCTTCAAGACTCCATTTTAGTCCCTTCTGCTCACGTGCAAGAATTTCCCTCCAAGCGTTAACTCGTCATATTGCGTAGATGCAGTTGACGTATGGGCAGGAAAGATTTCTCAGTTTAAAGCGGTTTTAGTCCTTTGTTTATGTTATTCATATTAGTAAACACATAAGCAAGCTTCACTACCCCGTGTATTTGTGTGGGGTGTATTAGCTATTAATGAAACATTAAATAACATGTTAGTGAGTTAAACAAGCGGATTGCTTACAAGCAAGTCTCTTTTCTACGAGTCCTTGCTCCATCAGCAGCATGGTGAAATACAGGCCTACATAAGACAACTTAAATGTTAAGTCAGTGGTACACATTCAATATGCGTGTGCACATTTGAACACAAATGAATATAAATTTCCAACACATTAAGTTTCACATTACATATATGTGAGAAGTTGGCTTAGTATATGGTGCACACTTATGTAAGCTGGCACCCTGCACTAATCCAGACAACCCTTATGGTGATTTTAGTGGTCTTAGACACCAAGCTCTCTAAGTGGTAGCTGTGGAGAGCAGCCTTTAGGTTTAGTCCAGAAGGAATGTAAATCAGCTTGTGTTACCAGAACATAATCTTATTGATAAAGATTAAGTGAAAAAGAACCACATAGTGTATTTTTAAAAATACGTATTTATTATAAGACACTCAGTAACACATACAGATATCTACTCGCTGGAGATATACACAATACACACAATACTTTACAATAGAATCAGGTAAGTAGTGTGAGAAAGTGCCCTCTTTGTGCATGGTTGCCCCTACTTTTTGCTGAATTACTGATGTGCTTTGACTGAGTGTGCCCTGGGCTCCTGCTAATCAGGTACCCAGGGCCGATGTTCTTCCTATAAAACTGCATTGAAGCCTAAACCCAATTGGCATCTCTGGCCACAGGTCAGAACCTGGTAAATGGTACCACAGGTACCCAGGCCACTGTGACCAGAGAAGGCCTCTAAGGTCTACACCACTTGTTTTACCACACTTGGAGTTCCTGTACACTTACACACACACAGGGCCTTTGCAGGCTGCATGTTTTGGTGCATAAAGAAGTGAAGAGTCAACATGGCACACATATCTGTGTGCCATGCCTACAACCCACTGCCCTGGCATAGATCAGTCAACCCTCTAGCTGGGTGCACTATACGACTGGTGAGAGTACAGGTGCATGAGCTCTGTACCTCTATAGTGTCTAAGTTCATTCTTAGACATTGTAAGTGCAGTGCTGTCATTAGGAGTATATGGTGCCTGATGCCAGTGTGGGATTTAATGAAAAATTTACCCAGTGGGCATCTTAGAGATGCCCCCAGAAAAATAACCCACCACTAGTGTCCAGGCTGAGTGGCTGCCTTCAGCTGCCACCACCAGACATGTTTCTGGACCCCTGGGTCGAGAGACTGCTGCTCTCTGGCACCTGAAACAATACACATCCTGGGATAAGGTGCCACGCCTCCTCCCCTAGGATAGGCAGGGTTCATGAAGGGTAAGCTTCAAAGGCTTGCCGTCTTTGTGAGCTTCCCAAGGCCACTTGTTGCTTTCAGCAACTGGTCCCTAATGGTTCCGACCCCCACTTTGAGCGGGAGAACTGGCTGGAAAATCAAGTGAGGAAGAGAAGTAGGCCCACCCCGGCCAACTCCAACCCTCAGGTGGGGAAGGCGAGGTGAAGCACAACTCCGAGTCCCCGCCATCTTGCAGATGGGGGGATTCAGCCAACTAGAGACAGGCTCATGCCCCCCTCCCACTGGAGGGTGGCTTAAAAGTGGGTGCACCCACCCCAGGGAAAGGCCCCATTGATCTCTGCCTTTTACCTACCTGTAACACCCCTAAATCTAGTATTTAGGGGCACCCCTGAGCCTTTCTTCCTCAGACAGCAAGAAACTAAAAGAAGAAGAAGGACCAAACAGCTGTGCAGAAGCTAGCAAGAAGAAGATGCCCAATGACTTTGGCTCCTGCCCTAATGAACATGCTCCTGTGAAATCCCAGTGTGTCCTGCAGCCAGCAACCTTGAAAATCCTGGAGGACCTGCCTGCCTTCACCCGCAAAGACTTTGTCTCCCTTGAACACCAGATTTGTTCATCTGTAACCTCTGGCTCCCACCAAACATCGCAAATCTGCCCAACTCTGCTCCCACCGTCCACGGCGCAAGCTCGAGTGGGCAAACACCACAAGGAGTTCCCCCCGCAAACCTGACACAAGATCCGGTGACCACTGACCTGCCTCCAGCCGACACCTGCAGCCTAAATCCAGAAGGTCCCCCCAACCATGACCAAGAGCTGGTAAGAAGGCACCCCTGCACCAGACGCCCCATGGCTTTGGGTGCCCAAACCAATCCCTAACTTCCCAACTTACCTCTCGAAGTGGTGGTAACACCCAGAAGACCTTTGTTCCCAAGCCTGCAGTGCCTTTGCAAACCGGAGGTTGCCCATTGAAACCAATGACGTCGGAACAGCACCTTGCACCCGGCCGCCCTAGTGCCGCTGAGGGTGCACCTTTGGTGCTACATTGTTTCCCCATTTGCCCCGAGCTAAAGTCCAGGATCTTTGCTCCCACAACCATGTGGCCTGCTTGCCAGGAGCCACCAACTGAAGGCCCCCTATCCCCCAATAAATAACATTGGGCCACAGCACTCTGCACCCGGCTACCCTAGTGCCGCTGAGGGTGTAACTAGAGTGCATCCTTGACCCTTGAGGTCCCCTGAGTCTACTCCAAGATCCGCAACTCCAACTACCAAATACCTCAAAACTGATAACACTATTTTCCTCCATAGGATAACATTGACTGTTTTTCTGTGAAAAGTTTTTAAGTGTGGAGTTTGAAAACCTTAAGAAATTCTTTGAAATTGCACTAACAAAAACGATTTTACTTACCTGTTTGCAGGAAATGTCCCAGAGTAGTATCAAGGTATACTACTCTGAGTAAAAAATTAATCTCAAAAGTAACTTATCTGTAATTTCACTGAAAAGCCTATTAAAGTCTATGTACTGTATTTACAACGTGTTGTATTTCTCTGAAACTGTAAGTCAAAACAAAGTGCATATACAATTTAAATGTAAACTGTTCACAAACTGCATTACTACTGTAAAGTATTTATTGCTTGCCTGTGCCAGGCTTGCTTGGTTCTAGAAAATAACTAAAAGACTATTTTCATACAAAAACAATTGGTCTGAAGTTCAGTCTTTGAGTGTTTGAATTCATTTGCTGACTAAGTGTGTACAACAAATGCTTAACACTGTCCTCTAATACGGCCTTACTGCTTGACCACACTACCACAAATAGAGAGGTAGGTGCTATCTAATTTTACCTCTGCCTACCTCTGCCGGCTCTGTATATACAGAGCCAGCTTCCAACAAGTAGAACAGATACACAGTGGTCACCAGGGGGAGACCAAACCATATACTAATATAGTGGAATGCGAACCACGACTCAGGTCAAGACTATACCCAGAAGAAGCAGAAGTGCCGGGGACCTAAGGAACCACCCGAAGTAAGTAGCTAGGAAACTCACGGAGGCAGTGTGCAGAGTGGGAACAAGACCGCGGGCTCAATACAAGTCAATGGGTAAGTCATGGTTGCAATTTTAAAGAAGGACCCTTCCCAGAGGACCCTGAAGACACCCCATGGAAGACAAAAGGTGGAAGAGCCACCCCACTCGTGGATACCCTAGGAACCAGGATACCGACACCAGGGTAGCCAGGTGCAAAGGCGTGAAATGGTGTCAGAAACCGCTGTCTAACTCAATGTAGGATTTTAGTAAGATGCCGCTGCTGGAGAAGATGAAAGTGTTCGGTGGAACCCAAAGGTGGATTCAAGATGAGAAGTACCTCCAAGTAGAGGGGACAATCTATATGTCATTTGGGAGTGACCTGGAGGCCTGGAAGAAGAACGCCCACAGAAGTTGAGTGTTGCAGGAGAGCTGACCATGACCTTGGAGCTGCAGCTGTGCGGACCAGGCAATGCTGTGGAAGACCAGGAGCTGTTCATAAGCTGTCCCACGTGGAAAGAAAAGAAGGTGCAGTGTCAGGCCCAGCAAGGTCCAGGTAGCTCACCACAAGCAGGGGAGTCAAAGCAGGCCCCAAGCAATCAGGGGAGCCTGCCCAAATCAAGAAGACCCACAAGAAAACCCACAGCCCAGAGGCACTGAAGTCGCAAGAAGACCTCCAGCAGCTCACCAAAGAAGCATGCCCATGATACAAGTGATGTGGTGAGGACAATGATCTTGGTCTCAGGAGTTGTCTGAGGTGAGTTCTACTTGGAGCCTGAAGATCGTGGAAGAATGAAGGCAACACGCCATTGCAACAGCAAGTCAACTCTGTGCCTAGGGACTCAGTTCCTGCAGCTCCGATGAAGGATACTGGCCTTAAACTTAGTGAGAGGACAGGGCAGGCCTCGAGGGATGTGAAGAACTACCACCTGTGATGCTGAGCCTTTTAGAGTCATGGGAGCCCAGGATCAGCTGACTGGTCAGCTTAGTTGCGGTGTCTGCAGATGCAGGGAAGTGACTGCTTCACTACAAGAGAGATTCCTTCAGGTGTCTTGGATGTCCACAGGCCTTGGAAGGTTCTTGTATGGAGCACAGGCATGGATGTTGCAGCAGACGAGCAGTGCGGCGAGACCAAGAGCAGCAGAAGTCTTCGTCAATTCAGTCTTAATGCCCAGAGCAAAGTCCATCGAATTCCAGAGTGCCCAGACGGTCGAAGAAGAAGTGGTATCTTCAAATTAATCTTGTCCCACAACAATTCTAGAGACCCACCCTCAGGTAAGCCCTTAAGTACCCTAAGGAAAGGGTTGGGACAATTGGGGGGAGGGGTCGTACAGTGGGAAGGATACTCCCATGTCCTTGGTCCAGTTTCACGCCAGAGAGGGAGCCAATGGCTCCCTGAGCTGCTTTGAACTGGACTATGCAAGGAGGGCACCAAATGTGCCCTTCAAGCAGACTGAGTGGCGCAGGCAAGCGTTCCCACCCGGCCCCAATATACTATACCCTGTCTGGGAGGTGGTCACATCTCCCTGTGACAGGATACCTACTGTTTTTTAAAAATTGGCTCAGCAGCAGGAGGGCAGAATCGTATCTTAGGTTGGCAGCAGCCACGTTGTGCTGTCCAGGTCTAGAAGACTGGTACAGGGAGCACTGAGGGCCTCCCGGAGGAGCTTTACAGTGCATGGAATCACCATGTAGGGATAGGATTCCAACATGTTTGGTACCAAACATGCCAGGGTTCATCACAGCCAGTTTAGAGATGGTCATCGCGTAATGACGCATGACCACTCTATGTATCGTAATGGCTGATGCACTTACAACCCGGTAGAATGGACACCAAAGGTTGTAGGGGTGTCCTGCACATGCAGGCGCACCCTCACACTTAAAACGTATAAGTCACCCTTAAAGCAAGCCTTTCAATCCTGAAGGCAGGGTGTTTGGTTTAAAGTGCAGTACCCTTAGCTATAGATAAACCTATATCTATTGTTAGTGGTGCTAGCACCAGCGCACACAGGCTGCAATAGCAGGCCTGTAGTTAGAGTTTGAGTGATCTCCCATGGGTGGCATTATACATGCTTCAGCCCATGGGGACCCCTGGGGTACCTATGCCCTGGGTACCTCGGTACCATATACTAGGGACTTTAAAGGGTACACCAATATCCAATTTGGGAAGTACCAGAGTACTTACCATAACCAATTTAGGGGAGAAAGCACAGACTGGGGTTCTGGTTAGCAGGATCCCAGTAAGACTAGTCAGAAATAGCATAGCAGCAGGCAAAACGTTGGGGTATCCATAAAAGCAGATCCTACGTTCCTTCAATGTAACAGTTAATAAGCCTATAAAATAATCAACTGTAAGGATGGCAAGAACTACATTTAAATCAAATATATGAAATATTAATGCACACATTACACACATTTCAAATAAAATCACATTCTACATAGGTAAAGATTGTTTCTAATCAGTTTTCAAATCAATAAATGTTGCTTAAATAAAGTATAGCTCACATTAAGAAAATTGCATTTCATCTCCATGGTGAGTACATTGTCTACTTAATGAGGATGCTTTATTTATCACCCTGAGTTATTATAAAAAACAGGAATATGAATACATTCTATAACCCTACAGTGAAGGCACTCTTTAATAATGTCAAGTGCAACAATTAAATTAGTTTAATTTATACATGATACATGTTCTAAATGCACTTGCATACCGTGTATCTCAGTTAGGTATCTGTGACATGTTTGTGACATATAATGCCAACCTTTGCGCTGTACCAAGCGATTATCAGGAAAAAGACCCTGACTGCAACACCTGTGACAGCAAGCATGTTACATGTGGGTGAAGGGACTGAGCGGGCCCGATTGCATTCAACCTAGTAGCTATGGACATCTGGAGAGGGACCCAAATGCCTGTATTTGTGCAGGACGTCCTTACCAATGCGAGGTAAGTGCCTGCCCTGAGGGTTAGTAGAGCCTTCCATACTATGGTTGAGAGGAAGTACCTTAAGACTGAGGAGATACTTCCTGGCTTCCTGGGACCAAGGATGCAGGTTTCGTAGCCAGTGGAGTGGGCATAGAGTATCTGCTTCCCAGAGTTGAGATTGAGCTAAATGACAAAGCGGCCATGATTGATGCAGGGGAAAGGGAAAAGCAGAGTGGCTGATTGTGTGTTGGGTAATGATATGATTGTCCCCGCCTTGGCTCCAGGATCAGCACTCTTTATGGCTTCGACATTGTCATCAGTGTTGAACAAACCATAGGCTGCACATCAGAATTGGAGTGGGGCTGGGATCATTCCTGATTTGCCGGGCCAGGAGAATGTCATTTGAAGGAAAGGACAGACTCTGGGAAAGCAATGGCTGTGTAGGTCATCACTCCTGCTCCAGAGGGAGGGGTGGATGAAGTACCTCAAGCAGACCAATTGCTGGAGTATGGGACACTTCAAGAGCTGCAGGGGTTGCTAGCTGCTGGAGAGCCTACCCAGGAAGATTTCCACAAGAGACAGGAGGCGTGCAGTATACGTTTGTGCCTTCAGAATGAAACCAATTAACAGATCAGCAAAGGAGTGCTCAAGAAACACCCTGTTGGCTTTAGAGTGAGCTGGTAATACCTGATCCAGGAATTAGCAAGAGGCTACTGTTTGCATTAGTGCACAGGAACTTTCTGTTGTCACTGGCCCATGAAGTGCCCTTAGCTGGGCAGTCAGGGATTACAAAAATACAGAACAGTTTGGACCCTTTCTTCTAATTCCCTTGGGTGCGCAGAAAGACAGGGCGGTTCTGTAGAACCTGTCCTGCTTGCCAGAATAGTAGGAAGAGGGGAGGAAGGACTAAAGCACAGTGCCATTTGAGAGGTTGGGGATATACATATTTTGGTCTATTTGACCCCCCTCTGAGTCAGGCAACAAGTATATCTTGCCACCAGGTACCTGGAAACTGTACCTCAGTGGAGCATGAGTACATGGGTGGTTGAGAGAGCCCTCCTGAATTTCCAAAGACCGTAATTGCTGACCAGGGACTCAACTTTATCCCATCTTATATGAGAGAGATATGGGAGCAATCTGGTGTATATACGGATTCTACATAGCATACCACCCACCTATGTCATTGGCCTCAGAAATTTGATGGTGCAATACATGAGTCAGGCAGAGGAAAACTTTGAGGCCAGCCAGGAGCTGATGAAGGGATGGTATGACCAAAATGCTATGTTGACTGGATATTAGGAAGTGCAGGAGATGTTTGTGCTAAAGCTCATTTGTTTCGGGGCTTTGAAAGACAAATACAAATTGTGTGGCCATACAGTGTAGTTGAGAAGATTTCTGAGGCAAACTATTTGGTAGAACAGGTGTCACGAGGGAACCCAAGAGAGTAGTCTATGTCAGCAGATATTAATCAGTAGGCAGTATGTGTATGGTATAGGCATGTGGTGGGTGCATGTGTGTGTGCCTGTGAGCGGTACAATACATGAAAGATTTAGTACAGTGCGTGTATGCTGTATACATATGCTGGGTGTCTGTGTGCCCGTGAAAGGTACAATACATGGCTGATTCTGGTGAATAATGAGGATCACCCACACAGATATGTATTGCTGCATTTCTGTAAGGTGGCTGGGAAATATTGGAGAAGAGAGACCCACGCTCTCCTGGCACACTTCAACTCTGAACTCTAGTCAGATCCCCAGCATAACCTTCAAAGACTTGGACTCTAAATCGCTTTTGGTGTCTGGAAATCGACTATTAGAAGGGGAGATTCAAACCACAAAAATTGTCAACTATCAAGCAGCCAGTCGGGTTGCGTGAAGAGGTGAAGATCTGTAAGACTTCTGCCTGTGTACATGACTGGGGGCCAAGGTCTGCTAGACTCAAAGCTGGTTGAGTAGACATCACCCAGGAAATCCAAGATCACTTGCCCCCGGACACCAGTTCCTGCCTGCTTGCCACCCCAGTGTATTCTGTGAGGAAGAAGAGAGAGCTGTAGGTAGTGAGATCCAATGGAGACTCTTGTTTGGTGGACTCCATAGCGAGGTGTGAGGAGAAGACAGCTGCAGCATCGATCAGAGCGTTGATGTGCAGGAAAAAGTCGGTGACCCTTGAATGCCAGGAGGGACTGTGAAGGGCTGTGTTGAATAGGTATGAAGAGAGAAATCAACAACCTCGTATGTCAGGAGAGTACACATAAAAGCATGTATGCTCACTGGTGGTGCCTGCCATCTCCACACTTTGAATAAAAGCCAAGTCAGATGTATTAACCCCAGTCCCATCTCCTGAGCATTTCACTTTAGTTAACCACCTTCATCCCAAGGTAAGCTGTAAAAGGTTATTGTGACACTGGCTAATAAGTGGCCAAATCTAAATGGTTAGATTTGTTTTTCTCAGAACTGCTCACCTTCAAACTATTTTTTATTGAAACCGGACATTCTGTTAGCTTTCCTATCCTATAGATTCCTCTTTAACAACTGAAGAGCTGCTCACGCCTGGTTCCAATCCTTTCTGGCTGGTCAGAGTTCAGTGGTTACCATTCCACCACGTAAACTGGACAGTTAATAATTGCCATCTGGAAAGCATTAAAGGTCACCTCCGTTCCTTTTTTTTGGTCTTTGCTACAGACTGCTTTAGGTGTCTGTTGGAGACCTAGGGTCAGATGTAGATAATCAGCATTTACCGATTCTAAAGTACCAAATTATAACGATTCAGTATTTTAGAATCGGTAAATGCTATGTAGGTATCCAATCGGTAAATTTTACTGAATCTGTAAAATTCGGTAAATACCGAATCAGTATTTACCGATTCGGTATTCCCCATTCATTCCTATGGACCTTAATGCCCATAGGAATGAATGGGAATTACCGAATCGGTAAATACCGATTCGGTAAAAGGGGGGAACATTGAAGGGTGGCAGGGTGTCACTTTGACACCCTGTTGTACCCCTGATTTGTGTAAGGGTGCACATGTGGCACACATACATGCCCTAAGGGCATGTCTGCCACATGGCACTGTTTTTTGGATAAATTTGCATTTTTTAGGGTTTTCGAAATTTACCACCAACTTGTAGTTGGTGGTAAATAACAAATCCTAAAATGGGAAAATCACTCATTTGAGTGATCCCTACATATCAGGATATGGTAATTTACCGAATCGGTATTTAAGAATTCGGTAATTTACTGATTCCTTAAATTACCAATTCAGTAAATTACCCAATCCTCAATTTAGGCCCCTACATATGAAAAGCCTAATTGCGGTCGGTAACGGCCGAAATTCGGTAATTTCGGCCGTTACCGACCGGAATTAGGCTTCCTACATCTGGCCCCTAGTGTTTCAAATCATACCGTACTTACAATGGGGTTTAGGCCAATCCTTTACTTATGACTAGATGGTTTTGTTGTCTGTCTCCACTCCCTTTCTTCATTCAGTGGCACTAAACAGTTCCCATGCTTCTTGTTGGCTTGCCCTCAAATTCGCTTAACCCCACCTGCCCCCAAAATGCACTCATAGCTCCCATTCTTATTTATTTATGCACCTCAAATTCTGAGTAAACTAAACGAAAGGTGTGCGACCAGGCAGGCACTTTTAATGTCTCTGAAGGGAGGCCTTTGGTTCAGAAGTCAGGCTCGCTCCAGCAATGTCACACCTGTCTGGCTGCCCCAAAGCGAACCCATCATGGCAGCGGCCTGCCCCAATGGCAAATAATAATCAGAGGTACATATGTATGAATCAGGAGTGGCACCCACATACCATCAGGGGCCAGCCAGCCCAACACGCACCCAGCCTTTAGTGTAGTGAGTGAAAAACAAAGTTTATTTAAAAATAAATGAAGAAGGAATCAAAACGATATTCTTTAAATGCTGACAAATAGCCTGGCCTCCTCGCAGGAGGGGGGAAATAATTAAGGGTCACTTCAGCCTAGATTGGATTGCAACCGCTGCATTATATCAAAGTGTCGGCTCACAAGGACACGCGCATTGTGCTGCTCCTACTTCATTAGGTACGCAGGTCGTTCCGCACAGGTGGAGATAGCACAACCCGGAACCTATTTCATTAGGAGCAATCCACCACAAGATCCATTTCCAGAAAGAGGCCATAACGCAGATAACATGAGTTTTTTTGTTTCGCAAAATGCTCTTTTGTTTCATGATCACGATGTGTATCCTCTCCAGGACTCTCTGTGACTATTCACGCCCCCAAAGAGCTTAACCTCCGCAGCACGCCTTCCTTTCTCTACCTTTCTTATTTGGGTTGGACAATTTAACACTTATTTTGCTGTTCAGCTATTGAAATGATGAAACTCGCAAAAAGTAAGTTACTACTATAAATGCTATACTGATGCTTCTCTTTCAACACCGAAGGCCAGGGACGAATGAACGGAGCTTCACGCAGGGGCAGCTCTAGGCTCATGGCGGCCCTGGGCAGGGAGCGTAGGTAGTGGGCCCCGGAAGAAAGGGTCCAGGCGGGGGCCCGGAAGAGGGGGGGAGGTGTCAGGGTGTTTGGAAGTGGAACAGGCCGCCTAATCCCTGCCAGGGACCGCCACGCAAATATGTATCCATCCTAAGAGGATTATTATATAAAGGATATATATTGGCATGGCGGCCCCTGGGGTTTGGTGGCCCTGTGCAGGTGCAGAACTTGGACATGCTTAAGGCCGCCCCTCCTTCACGTCTGTGCTGCGCTACATCACATGTGCAGTTCAGTTATGTGCTGAACCGCTTCTCCCGTGAGGATTTCCGTTAAACAGCCAGTGGCACTGGATTCATTTGTACTTTCCTACTAAATATACACGCAGGCCCAAAAAGGGGAGGCAAAGCATGCTTTTATGGGAGCTTTGCTTCTCCCATTGTCTGAGGAGGAGAAGCCAGGCTGTAAAGAAGTTCAAAGGTGGGTTGTAAGTGAAATAAGTATTTATTGTAGAATAGGATCCCATCCACAGGATAAACAGTCACCAGTAGCAAGGTCCAAGCTCAACTGCCTGGATACTCTACATTCAACAATCACAGAATCTGTACAGAGCATTTCAATGCATGTGGCAACCTGGCAACAGGCTGCATCGGCAGGATGCCACACATCTCCCTTCTTATAACAGATAACAATAAACAGAAAAACATTATTTTGCAAAATCATTAAAACGAGAAGGTACACGTGTAATCCTTGAAGATTTCCTCGCGATGACAGGACCAACCACAGCCCGATGAGATGAGGTACCTGTAGGTGAAGAACTTGACACAGGAGACTTAGAATTGTCAACAAAGTCTTTCTTGATCACCACAACCCTGTTCAAGTTCCAAATGCGATGATCAGTTGTTTTGATAGCATTACCTAAAACCTTGATAACTTGAATAGGTTTCAAAAATGAAGCAGAAAACATCTTGTTCTTCTTACATGGATTTTTTATGAGAACCCAATCACCCACATGCACCACCGTGTGTTTTACAGAATTTCTCAAATCAGGAATCCTTTTCCTAGCTTGTAGCTTTCTTTCCTGACCTACCTTCCACTCCTCATTTCCATTTGAAACTTTCAGATGTAAATCATTTACCCAAGGCGGAGTAACTAAAGTGTTGGAACACCTACACCTGAAGAGCTCAAAGGGTGTTTTGCCTGTAGTGGCATGTGGTGATAACCTGTAAAGCTTAACCTATTTAAAAACATCTGATCTCCAATCTGAACCTGCAGATTTAGACATTCTAATTGTCTCCTTGAGCACACGGTTAAATCTCTCCATGGTACCATTCGTCTCTGGGTGGTACAGAGAAGATTTTTTATGTTTTATACCATGTTTAGACAAGAATAATTCCATCTCCCTAGAGACAAGTTGACTCCCATTGTCCATCAAAATGATGTTGGGAATACCCTCCCTAGCAAAAAGTTTTTCCAAATAAACTATTACATGCTTAGATTCTATGCCACGAGTGATGGCAATCTCTGGCCAGTTAGAAAATAAATCTATCAAAACTAGAACATACCATTCAGACCCCGCTGAGTATATAGGCCCAAGAATATCCAGGCCAACTTCTTCCCAAGGCCTGTTTGGAAGTGTTCTGATAATCATGGGCTGAATTTTGGGTTTCGCTACCTTCTCACTCAAAGCACACTCCATGCAGTCCCTAACTTTCCTATCAACTTTCAAATCCATGCTGGGCCACCAGTACGACATCCTTAAGTTCTCCTTTGTCTTTGAAATGCCCATATGCCCACTATGGGCCAGTGAAATGAGCTCACTCCTAATAGATATCGGAGGAACCAACCTAGTACCTCTGACAAGTAAAGCATCATGTTCAGATAATTGGTCTTTAACATGCCAAAATTTCTCCAAAATGTCACCATCTTTTGGCTTGACCTTCCATCCAACCTTGATCAATTTCAAAATTTCCATAAGAGCCAAGTCTTCCTGTGAAGCTTCCAACCATTTACACTTATCAATGACACTCTCACCAACTGCACAAACCATTTCATCTTCACTTTCCAAGTCATCCTCCAGATCTAAATCTTCCTGAGAGACAAGACGAGATAAAGCATCAGCTACCTTATTCTCAACACCTGGTAGATACTTGACCTCAAAGTTATAATCCTGTAATCCTACAACCCATCTTGTAATTCTACTGGAAACAGCATCAATGCCTTTTGGTTTTTAAGATCTCACATAACGGTTTGTGATCAGTTCTCACTTCAAAAGTACTTCCCCACAAGAAGTTTTTTAATTTCTTCACAGCCCAATAGACCGCTAACGCTTCGCGTTCTACCACAGAATATCTTAGTTCTGGACCCCTCAAACTTCTCAACAAAAACAAAATGACTACCTCGCTCCCTTCAATCTTCTGTGTTAAACCTGCCCCTAACCCTTTTAAGCTTGCATCTGTTATTAGAATAGATCTCCTCTCAGGGTCAAAACTATTCAATCTGGGGGCATTGTTCAATTTTCCTTTTAGGACGATGAATTCTTTTTCACATTCGTCACTCCATACAAACTCAGATCCTTTCTTCAACACACAAAGAAGCAAAACCACATATAAACTTGTTATAGTACTCCGCCATACCTAGAAAGCTAATCAATTCTTCCTTGTTCTTTGGAGAAGACATCTTCATCATAGTATTAATCAAGCCAGCTTTCGGTGAAATACCATCTTTCGAGATCGTGTGGCCAAGATAATCTATGGAGTTTTTTTTGAATTTACATTTTTCTAATTTTACTGTTAGACCAGATTCACACAAACGTTGCAAAACACCAACCAGTCTTAGATCATGCTCCTCATCACAACTTCCAAAAACCAGGATATCATCCTGATACACTCTCACACCTTTTAAACCCTTTAAGACACCTTCCAAGGCTCTTTGAAAAACTGAAGCAGCTGACACCAGCCCAAACGGAAGTCTCACAAAGCGAAAAGTGCCAAATGGTGTTACAAACGCAGTCAGATCCTTGGAGTTTTTATCAAGTCTTATTTGGTGAAAGGCGGATCTTAAATCCACCGTACTAAAGACCTTTGCCCCCTTTAATAACATTAACATGTCTGCAATCTTAGGTAAAGGGTAGTGATCTACCACCACACTTTTATTCAACTCCCCTAGGTCTATGCATAAACGAAGAGAGCCATCCGATTTCTTGGCGGCTACAATTGGAGCGACCCATTGGGTTGCTTCAACCTCCTCTATGATACCCTCCTTGACCAATCTTTCCAATTCTGCTTTAACTTGATCTCTAACAGTAATGGGGACACTACGTACTTTACAACAAATAGGTACAGCATCCTTCTTCAACTTAATTTGATGATCATAGTTCTTCAAAGAACCCAACTTTTCAGTAAAAACATTAGGAAAACTCTTTCTTAACTTATCTGAAAAGGACTCATCACAATTTTGATTTATATTGACAGAATTGGTGTTAACAAAAGGTAAATCCTTTAAGATGATGGGGGAGAGGAATTTGGATCTAACATTACTCCTAAATCTTTTTGATCAAACCAACTCAAAATATTGTCTTCTTTTTGTGAAATATAAATTTTTGAGTTAGTGAGTCTCTCTTTGTAATTAATGTTTCCTAGGAAGTACCCTAAAAGCTCCATAGGTTTCCTACCATATGCAAGTGGTTTTATATCCGGATGAAACATCTTAATGTTACCTTGTAAATACTTGAGATAAAATTCTTTTGCCACAATGGTGATTTTGGGACCTGAGTCAAATAATACCTTAATGGGATGACCATTAACAAAAATTTCATCAATAGGACAATTCTTTGGTTGGGGACCGAAAACTACTTGGACCAAAACTTGGCCACAATCAACATTTTCATCATAATCACTTGTCTCATCAAAATCATAATAAATCTCATTAACCTTGCCTTTGTACTCCCTCCCCTTGCAAGCAACAGTGAAATTTCCCTTTCTTTTGCACTTGCCACAAGTGGCTTTCCATCCAGGACATTTCCTGTCATTTGCAAAATGTCCCATTTTGCCACATCTAAAGCATTTCACTTGCGCAAAATCAAATTTCTTATCTGGTTTACCATTGAGAGGTTTGTTTGTGGTTACATCTCTCATACTACTTCTCTGGCTAGCATTCTCTTTAGTTATATTCGAGGTCTTGACAAGATTAACAGTACTATTGTTCTTACTTTCACCATTCTTTTTTATGACTTCTACACATTTAATAGAATGTTCAATCCTTTTTGCTATAGTAATCACATCATCTAAATCAGGCTCATCTTTTTGCCATAATTCCTCTCTAACACGTTCAATGCTACAACCCAGCATGAACTGATCCCTTATTCTCTCATCAATAGAGGCAGCAAACTTGCAAGATGATGCTAATTTTCTTAGCGCAGTTATATAATTCTCTATGCTTTCTTCTTCAAGTTGTAATCTGCGACCAAAATGATATCTCTCTAAGATAGTAGATACTTTCGGAAGGTAATGTTTATCTAGCATTGCTATACAAATTTCATACTCGTTAAGATTCCTATCTTGTATTTCTGGCAGGTGATCAAACACCTCCTGGCCCTCTGTCCCTAAACAGTATAATAACAAAGCTGTTTTCCTTTCTGCACTTAAGTTGGCCCCACAAACTTTTGCATATCTTTCAAAGACTTTACACCACTTTTTCCATCTAATGGGAGGATCCCCAGGAGTTTGTAAGAAGAACGGAGGAGCTGTGACATTCTGCATTATGTGCACTGAGCCAACTCTACATAAAAATATGTCAATGTAAAGGTTATGTTAACATTAAGAATCCTTTTTTAAGACCAATAAAAATGAATTGCTACTGTAATTTCTACACTTGGAGATAAAACATAAGATTATGAACACATTTAAAAGAATAAAATGGTGAAAAGATTAAAATAGTATTTTGAGAGAGAAAAAAAAACAGTCTGAGTGTCTCTTTTCCTTTCTTTTTCAAATAAAATAAATCACAGTCTCAGTGTCTCTTTTCCTTTCTTTTTTTTTATTTTTATTTTTTATTTTTTTTGTCTTCATCTTGCGATTACTGTATGATTACGGAGTATCAGGTGTCTGCCTCTTTTTTCTTTTCCGACACTGCCCCTCGATCTCTCTTGCCTGGGGAGTTTTATCTTCCTCTTGTTGGTTTGGAGGAGTTTCCTTTACTCGTTACATACCAATGCTTCTGATTTGGAACGAGGGGAGCTAGCCAACTTGACTACTCGACAAGTACCGTACTTGTCCACCAGAAGATGTATCGCTTTAATCATAGGACTTATGTTTGGTTCTTATTTGGGGTTTAAGAAACTTTCAAAACTATCCCAGAGCTTAAATCTCTTACTTACATTTCCTAACTTATCAAGTTTGTTGATTCTTATTGCCGAATTCAGCCATTCTGCATGAGTTGGGCAAGAGGAACCTATCCATTTGATACAAATTTCCCTCCTTGCAAGAACTATTAATACAAAGAGAAGATTTTCTTGTTCCTTAGTGAGTCCCCCCTCATTTCCTGGATCTGCAATCCCAAAGAGAGTAAGAATTATACTCACAATTATTTGTTTGGACAGGATAGTGCTCAGGGTCTTACCCACTTGGTCCCAAAATTCTTTCAGTCGGGGGCAGCTTCTAAACATGTGGATGTCGTCTGTTTTTTCTTCTCCACACTTAGGGCATTTCTTTATTCCAGCATTTTTGAATTTGGAGAGTTTTTTTGGTGTCCAATACGCCCGATGAATTGTATATAAATGGTTCCTTTTCAAGGCCGCGGATTTCAAGGTTGACCAGCATTTAGCCACGGATTTTTCCCAAATTAAGTCTAAATCTGTTGTTAAAATGTCTTTCCCCCATATTTGCGTTTCTATGTTAAGGTTAATGTCATTGGCCGTTATCAGAGCCCAGTACCACTTTGCTACTTCTTTTGGTAGTCGTGTTGTTTTGACCATGTCTTTTTCCAGATTATCATTACCATATACACTGGGGAGAGTTTTGGACCAACTTAAAATTTGGTAGTATTTAAATTTGGATAATGTGTTGTTTGTCAACTCTTGAAGTTCTGACCAAGTTTTCAGGTTCGGACCATTTAGTATTTGTCCCCAATACTTTATGTTAGCTCTTTTTAGTGAAGATGCAAGAATATCTTTTAGGCATTCTGGGGTTCCGGGGGAGTCCCAAATAGGGGCCCATTTACTGTAGTACGATATTTTCAGGATACCTCTGATTTGTGCCCACATCTTTGCTGCATCTCTTAATGTCTTAAGTTTTATTTTTTTAAAGTACTTGGGGTGTCCATACTTAAACAGTACATGATCATCTGATTTTGTAATTACTTGCAATTAGGTTGGGTAGTTGTCATGGCTTTTTAGTAGTACTTTGATATTCTTGAATTGGAAGGCTCTGCAGTATTCTACCAAGTCTGGGCTGGCCAACCCTCCATCTTTCTTACACCTCCTAATCTTTTTCCAAGCAATCCTCGTGCCTTTTGCTGCCCATATGAAACTTGTAATGTCTCTCTGTGCTCGGGCTAGTTCCGCTTTTCCAAACTCCATTGGTATTGCATTAAATAGGAAAGTGAACTTTGGTAAGACGGTCATCTTGATTATATTTGACCTCCCAATCAAGCTCAATGGTAAAGAGGCCCATGACTCGAGCAGTTTTCTTACATCTCCGGCTACCTTATTCAGATTTCGTTTTGTAGTCTTCTCTATATCGTGATTTACTAGGATTCCTAGGTATCTGATTTCGTTTTTTATGTAGTTGCTTTGAAAGGTAGTGTTCCATGTCATGATCTCTGTTTTCGATTGATTCACCAGATATCCTGAAACTTTCCCAAATGTATCTAAAGTTTTCTCGATTGTATCTTTGGCTTTTGGGTAATCATCTGTAAAAATCATTAAGTCATCCGCGTAAAGTGCGATTTTCTTCTCCCATATGCCATATTTGAATGGAGTGATTTTTTTGTTGTTTCTTAGCTTATTCGCTAGCGGTTCAATGTATAAATTGAATAGTAGAGGGGAAAGTGGACAACCCTGCCTCGTTCCTCTACTTATCTTTATGTTTTCTGTTAAACTGCCATTTATTAGAACCTTAGATCTTGGATCCTTATATATTTGATTTACCATATGGATAAAGTGTGACCCTAAGTTGTTTTTGACCATAACTTTCTCAAGAAAGGTCCAATTGACCCTATCGAAAGCCTTTGCGGCATCGACCGTGAGTATAGTAAGAGGAGTTTTCTCGTTTGTTGCAATATCTATTGCAGTTAGTAGCTCTTGTGTTACTTCATGTAGATTTCTCCCTTTTATAAATCCTTTTTGATCTTGGTGCAGCAGTTTTGATAGTACTTTCCCTAGTCGAGCTGCCATTATTTTTGTAAATATCTTGTATTCTGCATTCAGCAATGATATTGGACGGTATGACTCACATTTAACAGGGTTCTTTCCGGATTTCAAGATGATTGTAATTATGGCATCGTTCCAGGAGTCTGGTATAGGTTTCTGCTGTGTAAGAATTAAATTAATTAGTTTGGTTATATGAGGAAGTATGGGATCTTTCAGTTTCATGTATAGTTCGTTTGGTAAGGCATCTGGCCCTGCTGCTTTTCCTTTTTTCAAACTTTTAATGGCATCTGCCACTTCATCTTCTAGGACTTCTTTGTCTAGAGCTTCTCTTTCGTTTTCTGTAAGTTTTAGGAACGCTACATCTTCCAGGTAAGAGTTGATCTTTTGATCTGAAGGATTTATATCTTCCGTATATAGCTCTTTAAAGAATTTCCAGAATTCTTGCCTGATGATGTTTTCATCAGAGTTAGGAATAGTTTGATCATCCGGAATTATGCTTTTCACTTTGTTTTTAGCTAGATCTGTTTTGTGCTTCCATGCCAGCCATTTTCCACAACCTTCACCAAACTCATGTTTTGCTAGTTTGCTGGAATCCCATTTTTTCTTTAGTCTCTCTTCCAGAATGTGATCGATTTTATCTTTTTGCATCTGTTTTTTTTTAAGAAGATCTTGTTTCCTTACCTCCTCTTGTTCTATGGATATAGCGATATCTAAGGAGTTAATGTCTTTTTCCAAATCTGAGATCTCTTGTTTTAATTGCTTGTTTTTACGAGCCCCTCGACTCAGAAGTTTACCCCTTATAACAGCTTTAAAGGTATCCCAAGTTATTTGTTCTGTGGTACCTGATGCATTTAATTCAAAGAAGTTTTTTGTTTCAATTTCCAGCTCCCTTATTACCTGTTCGTCTTCCAGCAAAGCTCTCTCAACTGTGAATCTTCTTTCAGATATTCTTTCTGTAATTTGTAATTCTAGTTGTACTGCCGAATGATCTGACAAGTGAGCTGGTAGGTGTGATACTCTTTTAACTATCTTTGATAATTCGTTACTGATCAGAAAGAAGTCAATCCTAGATTTGTGTCCCAGTTTTTTTTTGTGTAAGCTGAACGTCTGCGATTTTTCTCCTTTATTTTTCCAGATGTCTACCAGGTCAAGATCCCTTCTATAGATCCCAATCCATTGTCTCATTTTTTTCAGATTGGTCAGTCTGCCTGGTGGTGATCTGTCTAATTTTAAATCCATCACTAGGTTGAAATCGCCTCCCAGTATTATGGGAGAGGTGGCTAGTAGCAACTGCGAATATAATTTTCGCAACGGGTCAGCATCATCCAAGTTGGGACCATAGTAGCCTGCGATAGTGATGGGAGAATTTCCTATTTTAACGCTAGCTGTGGCCCATCTACCTTTGCTATCCACTTCTGAGGCGGTTACAGTTGCTTTTAAGGATTTCTTAAAGATTATCGCGATTCCCTTGATATTGCATTGTTGTGTAGTGCAGATAAGAGTATCTACCCACCGTAAGTTCTTAATTATTTGGTCCCATTCTTCTTTTAACAAATGAGTTTCTTGTAGTATTATTATCTCACTTTTTTCAGTTCTGATATATTCCAGGATTTTATTCCTCCTACTTTTTGTCCTCAAACCGTTCACATTCCAGGATAGAATTTTTACGTCTCTACTTGCGCTCCCCATTTATTTTATTCACATGTTGCAATTTCTTATGATATATCACTCCCATTTGGTTTAATGTCCTGAGTTTTCGCAGATGAGGAATTTTTTGTTTTTTTTCCCCTATTTTGCTCCCCACCCTTTTCCGTGTAATTTTATGCTTTCTAGTTTGTGCCTTAAAGTTACCCTCCCCGGGGAAGCCTCCATCTTCTTCTCCTTCAGTTATCTTCATAACCCTTTTGGCTTCCCGTTCCCACCCCGTGATTCTTATCTATGTACAATTAAAAAAATGAGTTAAATTGGTTGGTTTAGAGCTCCTTCATATTTTTTTTTTATATATACCTTACACTTGAGTGAGATATGGATTATATGTATTTCTTCTTTTGCTTTTTTTTTGTTTTTTTTTTTTTGTATATCTTCTATATCTGAGGTTGTATTAGGTTGTATATGAGGTTGTATAAGGTTGTTTAACTCAGGGGTTCCTCTGAGCGTACTTGATCTCTGATTTGCTCTATCAAGTTTTTCACCTCTTCTGGCTCTCTTAGATTACGCATTTCATTCCTCCACATAATGCGTAATGATGGTGGAAATTTCATCTGCACCGTGGCACCTAATTCCTGCAGTTCTGACATTAAGTTTCCCAGTTCCCATTGTCTAGTCTGAGAGGCTTTTGACATATCAGATCTGATTTTAAAGTTCCAACTATCTTTGTTGTAAGTTCCTTTTCTCAGTGCCTCTCCCAAGATCCTGTCTTTCAACATGTATGTTTTGAAATTGACTAAGATCTTCCTGGGTGTTTTTCTCTCTTTGTTCTTTCCGTAAGGATCTCTATGTACTCTCTGTATGTCTTCTTCCAGTACCCCTTTATCTGCCCATGGGAAATGTTCTACCAGAAGTGCCACTACAAATGCTTTAATATCCTTGTCCTCTTGATTCTCCGGCACATTTAGTATCCTAATGTTATTTTTCCTTGCTTGATTTTCCAAGGATTCCAGTTTTTCATTCATGGTTTAGTTTTCTGATCTTAAGGAGTTAATTTCCTTCCTGTTTTTTTCCACCCTTTTGTCTAGGGCCGCAACTTCATTCTCCACTGCCGTAACTCTGTCTCCTAGTGCGTTTAACTTGCTATCCAATTTCTCGCAAACCTCCTGTATTTTGTTTTGCTTTGCTTCTGAAATGGAGAATTTCTCTTTCATTTCTATCCATATTTTTTCAAGAAGTTCGTCTGTGTGGGTTTTTGTGGTATCCTTATTGTTTCCTACAGATCTTGCATTGTCTTCTTCTTTGTCTTCAGTTTCTTCAGTTATATGTGCTGTCGTAAATAAAATTTACCTGGACATTTTTCTATACATTAATATCAATAAGGATAGCTCATAAAATGAGAGGCAGAGTCCGTGGTGTCCGAGTTCAAAAGGGCTTTATTGCAATGGCTTTATTGCAATGGCTCTATTGCAATGGCTCGAGCCAGGGGAGAATCGGGTTCCATCACCACTAAGGTTCAGGAAGGGATATCTAATGTTTTATTAACATCACACATTATATATAGTAAAACCACATAATTGCAATGAATACAGTAGGCGGAACACTCCAGGCGGAGCAAATGAAAAGAGAGAGAGATAAGACCACATGGCGTGAAAGAAGGCGTGTAAATAGGCGTACACGTGGGTGTTCACTCGATGAGTCATATGAGTGTCACAGGTGGGTGGATGCATAGAGAGGTCTGCAGGGTCAGCAGAAACCTTTACCCTACATGTGCGCGTAACTGGCCTTGACGTGAAAATGAGGTGTAACTGGGAAGAGCTGGGGGTTGACTTTAGCACTAGTAGAGGAGTCTGGAGTCTGAGATGTCAGAGCGACCTGTACCTTTGGCATATCTGATATCTTGTGTTTGGAGGATGTATTGTCTGAAGTAAAGGTCTCTCGAACAGAGGCCGTTCATCATTAAATGCTAGTATGTCATATATTTCTACGTGCATCGTGCAGGGGGCCATGGGCCTACTATGGCAACGGGTTCAGTAAATCACTTATATGGAGACAGGAAGGCTAGGCCCTATGCTCTGCAGGTGGAAAATGTTTACCTATTTCACTAGACTGGAATGTGTTTTTTTTGCGGAGGCAGAGCAGATAACTGTAGGCAAAATATCGTCTTGGCAGGCAGGCAGGCCAGGCCGGGCACCTCTCGGCTGGGCAGGGAGTGAGGGAGAGGTCAGGGATGCATACCTAAACTGCAGTTTTCAGAGACAGAAGAGGCTCAGAGCCTGAATTCAGGGCCTGGCTCGACTGGGCCACAAAACGTGTGCTTCTCGATGTTTAAACGTATACCATGTAAATGCATTGGCAACGTAGGCCTCAGTGCAGAATTAACGTGGAATTCATGGAGGGCCTAATAACAGACATGTTAACGGTGGACGCAAATGTATAGGCGTCTTCATTTCGGCCATGGAGGGAAAGTGCATGGAATACATGCATATATACTACACGTTGGGGTACACGTAGGGGACACATAGGCCATATAAAATTCCATTTTCCTCATTCCCTACTTGTCCCCTACGTTCCCTTCAGGATATATCTATTTTCATGAGACCATCTATTTGTTCATATAACATCATTTGCTCGTCCCTTTTCATTCGGGAACGGGAACGTGAACGTGGACGGGGAATACAGGCAGTGGCACACAAGCCGAAAATCGCTGGGCCACATTGCAGACAGAGACAGCAACTGAATACTATGAGCAGTATTATTCCTAGGAATGACAATACTTTCCATCCCCAGGCTGATATCACACTCCAGAGCCAACCGGACCAAGTCCAGGTGCCTGGATTCTGGTGTATCTGGTGAGCTATCTTATGGAGCCTTGTTATTGCTGCATACACTGATGGTGCGTTATTAGGAATAAACACACAACAACTGGAGCCGATCACTCTACAAGCTCCGCCCCTATCGGCCAGGATGACGTCAAGAACAAGGCGGTTCTGAAGAACAACAAGTCTCATAGCAGACTGCTCTTCTGTTAAGTTTCCTAAGGCAAAAGTAGTCTCATTCACTACAGCTTCAAGAGTTCTTGTTAATTTGCGTATTAATTTACTGTTTTGGACAGGACCCACAAAAAAAAAGAATCCTTTATTGAAATCTGTATATTGTTCCCATGTTGTCTCAGTCTGATCGACAATTGGGGACTCGATCTCCCTCTTCTGTCTTACATGCACTAGTTGGGAATCTCGATGATAATTGGACGGGGCTAGAAAAACAGGTGGCAGTAGGAACGCAATATAACACGTTCCACCCCAGTCCAATGGCAGACGTACATAAGCTGTCTGACCACAAATGAAATAGGAATGGCGGGAAGCTTTGAAAGTAGACTTTCCTTTATCACTGAATTCGACCACAGTATTACAGTCACTGTGTCCTAGGTGCACTGAACCATTTTTCCTAACGCATAATTCACCTTTCACTGGTAAGACTGTTATAAACGGTGAACCTGTGTTGGTCTCGGACTGGACATTCAGAATCATGAGGTTGAGGGAAAAATTACCTAATTCGTACACTTCATTTTCTAGATCGGTCCCTTTCCTTTGGGGAAGACCGTCTTTGTCTGGGAAACATGCCTTATTCATAACTGTATTCAGGTCTCCCCATATCCAATCGCCCTGAGATACTGTGGACTTACTGTCTAGTGATGACATTAAAGCAAACCATGCTCCGCACCAACCATTGTGTGAGAACGGATAAGGAAAGAGGGGCAGAGCTCCCTTCATTTTCTGGTAGGGTGGGAGTCGGCCACATACCCAGCAATTAGTTACATTGCTAGTCTGGTGGGAATGGTGTAACATACGAATAAAAGTGTTGTTGCGCAGTGCTAGTCGATATGACAATTCATGGGGTGGCAGATCACTGAATGTGTGTTCTACAGTGTCATTAAAGGAAGAATGTATATGTGAACCAAGAGGAGGAAAGAAAACATGTAGCGTCAAGCTTATACATATAATCGATATACTTAGAAAAAACATAATGATCAGAGTAACTATGCATCGACTGCGTAAGGATTTGCAGTATTTCTCTTTCATATCTTTCTGTCTATCTCTCTGACTATTTGGGTCTACGATCTTTTTCATATCAGGAACCTGTCTAACCGCTTCACCCGAGGGGGACTTAAACAATTAAACGCTGTCTGACTTACTAGACCGTAATCGCTGTTTATACTCCTGTTGCGGAGTCTTTTCTAGCAAAGGGAGTTTAATGTCAGTGTCGGAACAGTTCTCAAATTCCTTCATGGAACAGTCCTCATATTTCTTTATCGCGCCAAGTCTATGGAATCTTTTAACGTGGTGGGCATGGATCCAGCCCTTACGTCCTTCCACTTTGATAGCCGTCCTCGTGGTTAGTAACACCAACTTTGGCGACTTCCAACGGGGCTCCAGAGGGCTTGACCGGTCGAAATTTCTCACCAGGACTAGGTCTCCAGGGACAATGACGTGGTCCTTAACCTGGGTGTTGTCTGGGAAAGCGGCGGCAACCTGTGAACGACAAGAGAGTAGTGCAGACATCAAGGAAGCCAGGTAATCTGTCAGCATATTACTGTCAACATCGGTGATCTTGCGCGGCATAGGCGTACCCCACATATTCGGCGGTCTTCCAAAGACCACTTCGTACGGGGATAGTCCGGTTCTGGAATGGGCTACCATACGCATGTAAAAGAGGGCAACCGGCAAGGCTACCATCCAATCTACGCCTTTTTCTGCACAAACCTTCGCTAGCCGTGTTTTCAGAGTCTGATTGTGTCGCTCTACGAGGCCTGCTGCCTCGGGGTGTCGTACGCAATGGAATTTCCACTGATATCCTAACAGGAGAGACACTTGTTTCATGAGTTCAGAAGAGAATGGCTGTCCATTATCTGAGTACACGACACGGGGTAAGCCGTATCGCGGAAAGAATTCACGAACCAACTGCTTGGCAGTGGTTACAGCGGTGTAATCTGGGACTGGGTACGCTTCTGCCCATCTAGATAGGGCACATACAACTACAAGGACATACTTGAATCCTCGACATCTGTCCATCTGAATATAATCCATCTGGAGGACTTCAAAAGGGTGGTCAGGAGGATGAAATCCACCTTGTTCCATGGGAATGCCTTTGCCTGGATTGAACTGACAACAGATCATGCAGGTACGCACTTTCTGTTTCGCTGCTGCACGTAAATGCTTGTTGAACCATATGTTCTGTATACTGTCTAACATGGCGTTTTCTCCTAAGTGTGCTGGACTATGTGCTGTATTAATGATAACCTGAACCATGGAGTCGGGGAGAAACCATGTGCCTTTGCCTTTTGTCATCCATCCCTGATCTGTCTGAACCCCTCCTTGTTCAGTCCATTTCTTGATTTCGTCTGAAGTGGCATGTGTCTGTATGTCGAGTACATCTTGTGAGGGATCCCTGACTGTCATGCAAGTTGTCAGTGATGGTACTTCAGTCTTTGTCGTGTCATCTGGGATGTCGGTTTGAGTCTGAGCTGTAAGTTTGGCTGTTCGATCTGCCAGGTCGTTACCCTGGGAAATAGTATCTGTGACCTTAGTATGTGCCTTGCATTTCATGATTGCTATTGCTGTGGGCAAGTGTATCGCATCTAACAGAGCTTGTATGAGGGGACCGTGCTGTATTTTGGCACCATGGGAGGTCAGAAAACCTCTCTCTTGCCAGAGGACTCCAAAGTCGTGTACGACTCCGAAGGCATACTGTGAATCTGTGTATATGTTTACTTTCAGGTTCTTGGCTCGTATACAGGCTTGGGTCAGAGCGATGAGCTCTACTGCTTGAGCAGACAAGGTGTCAATTCGTCGTGTTTCTATGACTTCAGTATCAGTGGTCACTGCATATGCGGCCACTAACTCTCCTGTGCTTGTTCTCATACATGAACCATCCACATATAGTGTCAGGTCTGGGTCGGGTAATGCAATGTCTGTCAAGTCTTGTCTGGGCTTCTTCACTGTGTTAATCACTTCCACACAGTCATGTGGTGCAGGGTCTGATGTACTTGAGGGCAAAAGTGTAGCTGGGTTAAGGATGTTACAACGTCTGATCTCTATGTGTGGCTGGAACAATGTCAGTTCATACCCTGTCAGTCTTGCTATAGTCAGGTGCTGTGTCTGTGTCCAATTCAAGAGAACTTCCACTGAGTGTGGAACATGTACTGTCAGGGGATGTCCTAACACTATGGAATCGCTTTGTCTGATTGCTAGAGCTGTTGCTGCAACTGATTTCAGGCACGCAGGCAGAGCCTGGGCCACGGGATCCAATGTACTAGAAAAGTAAGCACAAGGCTTGTGTTTTCCTGCCTGATCTTGTGTGAGAACAGATAATGCTGTGCCATCGCGTTCAGTAACAAAAAGTGTAAAAGGTTTGCTGTAACATGGAGTCGCTAAAACTGGTGCTTGACATAGAGCTTTCTTCAGCTCATCAAATGCAAGTGTATGTTCCTGAGTCCAGGGGAGGACAGTCGAAGTCGCTGCCTCCTGTGTTGTCAACTGTATGAGTGGTTTGGCTAGAAATGCATACTGAGGAATCCATTGTCTGCAATAAGAAGTGAGGCCAATGAAGGCCCGTACTTCCTTTTGTGTCCTGGGCTGTGGAAGATGTGCAATTAACTGAATGCGGTCTGGTGTCAGCTGTCTACCCCTCTTGGACAGCAAGTGACCTAGGTATACAACTTGCTGGACACAGAATTGTAGCTTTGAAGGGGACACCCTCAACACATAATGACCTTTGAAATCACGTAAAAACAATCTCACTCTTTCCGGAGAACAACATATTACTGCTCCTAGTGCTTTCAACGTTTTAATACCAAGCAGATTTTCAGGACATGCTTTCGTAAGTAACAAGTCCGTAGTACGAGACAATGGACCAACTCCTAGGGAAACTGGCTTTGACACTTCGTTAACAATAGGCTTTCCTGAAAATCCCAGGGAAATATTCTGTGAGCCTGAGAGGGGTGCCCCTGGAACTTCGTCGTGACTGATGGTAGTTCTGCTCGCCCCTGTATCAATCAGAAATTTTCTGTCCTTTCCTAATACATGACTATGCACATAGGGACCCTCTTGATCTACAGGAACCTCAATAAGGGGCAAGCCAACCTCCCTCTCTAGGCTGTTTCATGAGTACTGTTGATAATCAGGGTAATCTGACTGAGCATACTGGTACATTTGTTGTGTGACATGTTGTGTGGCAGCAATGGGTTGGGGTACGGCTACTGTCTGTTGCGCGTTCTGTGGAGTTTGCGTGTTCTGCGGAACATGTTCCTGTCTAGGAGGACGCGGTCTTTCTTTCATCTTGCCTGTAGCTATATTATGTTTCAGGACAGTACATTCATTTATATAGTGACCTGGCTGTTTACAGTAGTTGCAGTTCCCTTTGACAGGTGCCGTGCTCTTTCTCTGACCATCGGCTGGAACTGATTGAGCTACTAGTACTTTCATTTTCGTGCCTTTCATGCGTCTCTTTTCGTGTTCTTGTTCTTCTCTAATTCTGTTCTGGTGGTACTGTAACATTTGTAACATTTGTAACATTTGGGAAGGACTATTAGCTTGCCAGGTACTTTCAACCTTCAGTACTCTATTTTTGATCTGGGGTGAGGAATTTTCTACTAATTTGGTCACAAAAAGATGTGGGTACGATTCACTACTTGTCTTCAGGCCACTATTAATAAGAAAACATTTCTCAAATCTGGAATAAAAATCACTAGTGTCTTCATCTTGTTTCTGTTTACAGGCTGAAATGGCATCCCAATCTTCCCTTTTAGTAGTCAATAATCTTGGCAAGACCTGTATCAATAGCTCGGGTAATTCTTTAGCTTTTTCCGAAAGACCAATACCTGGGGCTCTTTTTTTATCTTCGTCTTCTAATTCTGCCCAATTAATCTTTTTCTCTCCCACCTCCCATTCTTTTTCTTTGAGTTTTTCATAAATACCTGCTGGTAACAGTACTTTCAACATTTTAATAATATCGGCATATGTATACTCCCCCATACGGAGCATGTCTTTTAATTCACGGTGAAACCCTGCTGGGTCTTTATCATGGCGGGCAGTAACTTTTTCATTTCCAATAATTCCATTTTTGTTAAGGGTGTATAAACAAATACTCGTTGAAGCGCACCCGCGTCAGTTCTAACGGGATGAACCTCTCGTAAAGGATTCTGTCTATCTATGTAAAAGGTTTTTCTTTCTCGGTGTGGAACAGGGACAAAATGCGGAGTCAGAAAAGTCATGTACTTATGTCGTTGTTCTAGTATGACTTTAATTAATTCGGTACCTAGACCTCTCCATCTTGCTAGGAGTAAATCTTCCAATAATTTATGCAAAGGCCCTGGATCAGAATGCTGGCTTTCATACAGTGTAATGAGGTGCTGAACCATGTACATACCAGCTAAACGCTGTTCTTCCGGAGGAAGACTTAAAAAAGTTTGCGCTACTATGTCATCCTTATATATGTTAGAATTACCAGCCCATTGAACTGCTGACCGGGCTAGTTCTTGTTCATGCATAGTACTAAGTTCACTACTCCCTACTCGTTTTTTCAATGTTTGGTCAGTGGCTTGGAATATGTGTTCGAGAGAATATTGTTCTGGTATTGGAGAGAGAGAACGTTTATTGTAATCTAGACGTATGGGTCTGTCAAACGGTCTTGCCCTACCTACGTAATTTATTTTGCTTGGGTTCTCAGCTACTAAATCATCGTCCTCTGAGACTTCATCGTCTTCTTTCTCAGCTTCTTTCTCTGCTTGTTCTTTCTCGTGTATATCAAGAATTTCTTTACGAATTTTCCTGTACATGCTTTCTACACTACTCTGTTTATCATGTTTACCCATAGCTATATTGTCACTCCAATTCATCATACCTTTAGTTACTTCTTTGTCTGGCTGGTCTCGTTCCCTGATCAAACAATTAATCAAAAACTGTAAGAGCATACGTTGAAGCTCCACTTTTCTATGTGCCATGGCCTTGTGAATACTGTCTGGTCCCTCCCCCGTTCTTATGAAGTGGTAGATTTTGTCTAAGTGTTCTTTCATATCTGGTAAAATAAGCAAATAATCTGCAACACGTCTTAAACGTATTGAGTATATAAGCATTGAACCCTCTCCTGGTACTGGATCATATATACAATCGGTAAGGTACTGTCTAAGGGATTGGTATGTAGCTGCTTTAGGCGTGTGTTGTAGTACTAACTCTCGTAGTGATGATCGTATTAACGGAGGTGGTGTGGAGGGACCCCCTCCCACTGCTCCTAGACTGGAATCGCCATGGCTTGAATCAGGTTTTACTGCCAACGCTGTCGCTGGTAATGCGGGTTGAACTTGTGTTACGGGTGGTTGCGTTTCAAAAGGATTGGTAGGGACGGTAGCAGGAAGAACAGTAGGAGGAGTAGTTAGGTTGACAGGAACAACAGGGTTTGGAGGAGGTACATTTACATTTACATATGCTGGAGCAGCGTCATCCAAATAGGAGGAAAAGAAAATGTCCGCTGCAGTCTGTTTATGACTACGGAGTTTAGTCGGGATCAGTGGTGGCGGCAAGTTACTGGGTTCTTCCGGGGTCCCTTTAGGTAGACCCTCGGCGAGGAGGGGGTACATGCCTTTAATAAGGGCATTTCTTTGTCTGTCTAATTGTTCTGCTTTAACCCGTTCACCTTCTTCTAGTAGTTCTTTTTCCTTGGCTCTTTCTGATGCTTCTCTACTTCTCTCTGCTTTCTGGATTTCTTTCTCTGTTCTTCTATGCGCTTCTTTACGCCACAATTCTATGGCATCTTTCTGGGATTGTCTGGCTTTTCTTTTCCACAGTGCTTCTTCTACTCTCATGATGCAATCAGCATCCCATGTCCCTGAGACAGGCCATCTATATTTCTCTTCCAGATCCTTGGTATAATCTACCCATAAATCTAAGTACAGTATGGCATCTAAGCCATGCTTGTGGTACATAAAGTAGCCCTGGGCGGAGTTGGCGGAGTGGGGCTTCGCGGAGCTACGCGAAGTGGGCGAGAAACTACGCCCACCTCCGCACTCCGCGTAGCCCCACTCCGCAAAACCACTGGCCGCCAGCCCCGCCACCCGCCTCCCTCCCGCCCTCCCTAAATACTTTCAAATAAAGGAATGAAATAATTTAAAAAGCACTTACCTTGCCGCCGCTGCCCGCCGCGTCCCCGGGGCTCGCTATCTTCCGTCTTCTTTAGTAATGCGCATGCGCGGGCGGCCGCGCATGCGCATTTTCTCGTGAAAATGCGCATGCGCGGCGCCCGAGCATGCGCATTACTGAAGAAGACGGAAGACGGAGGATAACGAGCCCCGGGGACGCGGCGGGCAGCGGCGGCAAGGTAAGTGCTTTTTAAATTATTGCATTCCTTTATTTGAAAGTATTTAGGGAGGGCGGGAGGGAGGCGGGTGGCGGCCAGCTACGCTCCATCTGCGGAGCGTGCGTAGTGCCGCCTGGCTCCGCCAGCTCCGCAAAATGCGGAGTAGGAGGCACTACGCACACTCCGTGCACGGAGCGTAGCTGGCCGCCCACCCCTAACATAAAGTGTCCAGGAGTGTCCCTTGGCGGGACGGGAACTGCCTCTTCGAGTATCCCTTTCCTAGTCCCTATCTGACGTAATTTCGAAAACAGTGGCATGTTTGTACTAGTTTGAACGAAAACACAATAAGCACAATAATAGACTGCAAACACTCACTCATACCACGACATTAAAACATTACAGATACTACCTGGTACATAGAATAACACAATTCTGAAATAATCGGAAATACAATACTATACTGGATGCACTGCTAGAACAGTACAGTCATACCGGTCTCATAAAGACACACGTCATACCGCATCGACCGAAATGGACACGTCTATACCGGATCTGTGTACCCAGACCCGTCTTGACCGGGCTCAAATAAATGAACCCGTCTATATGCGTTCCCAACAATGGTACTCACCGGGAAGCAAAACTGAAGGCCTCGGAAACTCGATACTGGACTGGACTGCTATGGCTTCTGGTACTGCTGCTTCTGCTGCGCATGCGCCTCGGAACAGGTGGGCCTCGGGATACCTCGGACCTTGCTCTCTCGGTTTGGGCTCTGGTCGGGATGGTCCGCAATCCTCACCGCCTCGTGTGGATGCCTCGTCGCAGTCTCCGTCTCCTCCGTGGGCCTGAGGGAGTTAGCAGGAAAACCCGCGGATGTGCACAGAAATGGGTCCGTCACGGCTGTAGAAGGGGTCAGGGGGCTGCGCTTACATCGCCGGCGCGTGGAGAAGGGGACTTGTCCCTGTTCGGGCGCCAGAATGTCGTAAATAAAATTTACCTGGACATTTTTCTATACATTAATATCAATAAGGATAGCTCATAAAATGAGAGGCAGAGTCCGTGGTGTCCGAGTTCAAAAGGGCTTTATTGCAATGGCTTTATTGCAATGGCTCTATTGCAATGGCTCGAGCCAGGGGAGAATCGGGTTCCATCACCACTAAGGTTCAGGAAGGGATATCTAATGTTTTATTAACATCACACATTATATATAGTAAAACCACATAATTGCAATGAATACAGTAGGCGGAACACTCCAGGCGGAGCAAGTGAAAAGAGAGAGAGATAAGACCACACGGCGTGAAAGAAGGCGTGTAAATAGGCGTACACGTGGGTGTTCACTCGATGAGTCATATGAGTGTCACAGGTGGGTGGATGCATAGAGAGGTCTGCAGGGTCAGCAGAAACCTTTACACTACATGTGCGCGTAACTGGCCATGACGTGAAAATGACGTGTAACTGGGGAGAGCTGGGGGTTGACTTTAGCACTAGTAGAGGAGTCTGGAGTCTGAGATGTCAGAGCGACCTGTACCTTTGGCATATCTGATATCTTGTGTTTGGAGGATGTATTGTCTGAAGTAAAGGTCTCTCGAACAGAGGCCGTTCATCATTAAATGCTAGTATGTGCATATATTTCTACGTGCATCGTGCAGGGGGCCATGGGCCTACTATGGCAACGGGTTCAGTAAATCACTTATATGGAGACAGGAAGGCTAGGCCCTATGCTCTGCAGGCGGAAAATGTTTACCTATTTCACTAGACTGGAATGTGTTTTTTTTGCGGAGGCAGAGCAGATAACTGTAGGCAAAATACCGTCTTGGCAGGCAGGCAGGCCAGGCCGGGCACCTCTCGGCTGGGCAGGGAGTGAGGGAGAGGTCAGGGATGCATACCTAAACTGCAGTTTTCAGAGACAGAAGGGGCTCGGAGCCTGAATTCAGGGTCTGGCTCGACTGGGCCACAAAAACGTGTGCTTCTCGATGTTTAAACGTGTACCATGTAAATGCATTGGCAACGTAGGCCTCAGTGCAGAATTAACGTTGAATTCATGGAGGGCCTAATAACAGACATGTTAACGGTGGACGCAAATGTATAGGCGTCTTCATTTCGGCCATAGAGGGAAAGTGCATGGAATACATGCATATATACTACACGTTGGGGTACACGTAGGGGACACATAGGCCATATAAAATTCCATTTTCCTCAGTGCTGCTGCTGCAGCAGAGGTCTCGGTACCCCTCTCCGCCATATGAACTTCAGTTCCCTCTTCTGTTCTGCTTCCTCTGATTTTCCAGATTTCTTCCAAACTCTTATTTTCTACCAAGCTCTTTTTCTTGTTTCTAGGTTTTCTTCCTTTTTTTACACTACCTGAGCTAGTTTTTCCGGCTCGAAGTGAGACCGTCCGTGGATTCTCCTTCAGAGTTTCCAGAGCAAGTTGTGTTTGTGAGGAGACTAAAGGCTCTGAGTTCAGCCCTTGTTGCTGAATTTTGAAATAAGACCTTAGAGATGGAGTAACTTTTATTTTTATTTTAGATCTCTGTGTAGACTCCAAATTGTTTTCCTCCTTCTCTAAAGTGTCTTTGAGGTAACCTTTGGACGTGGTTTTTTGTTTTTTCCTGCTCACTCTCGGAGTGATGCCTTTAGGGAATTGCTCCTGGCTCAAAAATGTTCTATTGCGCAGACTATAGAAGGATTTCACTGTGTTGATCTGAGTTTCTGGTTGCTGGGATTCTGATACTTTTGTAGATTTAGACTCTCCTTGATTTTTTTTGAAAATCTCTCTGACTCTTGAGGTACCTCCTCCTCTTTTTCCTCCTGTGTTGATTCTATGAGTTTACTCATATGTTGATTGGTTGTGAATTTTTTTTCCTTTGTACTGAAAAAATGACAAGGCTGACAGTGCTTGTAGGGCTGACAAAGCTGAAAAGACTGACTGTTAGTAATGCTAGAGTTATAGCATATGTCGATTTGCTGAGCTATGTGAAACAGATTATCTGATGTCCAAACACTCTCTGATTCATGGATATTTTTGGTTTCTGTTTCGTCGTTCTTCTGTGAAATAACAAGTTGTTGTCCTTTTGATTTTGTGCTTTTACACTCTTTTTTCCATTCCAGCACGTTCTTGTATGCTCTTTTCTGCCCCGTTATGCTCAGTGAGGTACCCCTGAGCCCACTTGTTATGGCTGATTTTGTGACTGGGACTGGGACTGGGGCAGGGGCAGACTTCACCTCGTTGACATGCTTGTGTAACAGCGACCGCTGTTCCCTGGCTCTACCGCTCGTGCCCCGGAACTGATACCTTAGTCTTCCGGAGGCACGGCGGCAGCGCGACTTTGCTTTCCCTGCAGCGCTCCACTTGTTGAAACGCTCCCCAGCCTCAATGCGGGTTCCGAGATTCTGCTCCGCCTTACCCGATTTATGGCTCCCGTCTGCTCCGCTGGAAGACCCCTGGAACCCCTGCTCAGAGGCTGCACCTCCCGTCTCTGGGTCTCCACGCGTAGGATAATGATCTTCACTCGCCACCCCGCAGACAGACGAGAAGGGGAAAGACCTGAGAAAAAACACCATTCCGGGGCATGCTCCGCAAGAGGTAGGAGGTAGGAGGTGGGAGAAAGTATATCATCCTGTTACGACAGAATGCTAGGTTTTTGTTACCCTCCGTGCATCCTTTTCTCTATCGTCCGTTTTGCTGGAGCTTTTTTCCAACCGCTACTGTGTGGTGAATCACGGGTGCTCCGGGAGCTCTCCGGCTGAGCTTCCTACTCAGCCGCCATCTTCCCCGATCGCCCTCTTTTCCTTTCTTTTAAAAATAAAATAAATCACCCAGTTCGATACCTGTTGCTGCGCGATATTTCTGTGAAGAGAAACACTTCGGAGTGAAAGTTGACAAAAATCGTGACGAATCTGCTGCTGTGTGAAAGAAAATAATATTAATTGTCATGAATATGCTGTTTTGAAGAAGAAAATGGCCGCCACGTCATCGTAAATGCGCCATAACGCTCCTGCGTGATGACAATTACCCAGAAGAGATGTCGGAGAAGAAGAACTGCGGCGTCCGTGGGTGAGCGAACGTTGCGCTCGAGCAGCATGCACGGTAAGCCTTTCAAAAGATGCCGCTGCCGATGCTAGGGCTGATGCTGATTTGTTTGGTTTTTATTGTATACAGGCAGGTTGGGAGCGCTTGAAATGTCAAAACTGAGGGAATGAGCACAATTGAGCGCTGCGCTTGCAATGATGAATACGAGCAAGAGAATGCCACGTAGAGAAAAACAGTCAAACAGTGCTGTGCACACTGCCAAATGGTGATGCGCAGGGAAAGAGTGAAGAAATTATCATGAGAAACAAAGCGCTTTTCCCATAACTCGACCAACACGCAATCAGCCCAAAACTGCTCTTTGTGTATATATAAAAAAACTTTCCTGGAAATTGGACACAATATCTCTCCAAAAAAAAATGGTTCAAAGGAAATAAAAGTTCCTTAATCCATGAAGGGTTGAAAGTTTCAAAAAGCTTGAAGGTAATAATTTGAAAGTTTAAAATGACAGTACCTTTCATAAATTTCAAAATAAGGTAATAGGAGGTATCCTTGTTGAGATCCTTTCTTCTTTTCTTCACAAATCCCGTCCCGTCGCCAATGTAAAGAAGTTCAAAGGTGGATTGTAAGTGAAATAAGTATTTATTGTAGAATAGGATCCCATCCACAGGATAAACAGTCACCAGTAGCAAGGTCCAAGCTCAACTGCCTGGATACTCTAAACTCAACAATCACAGAATCTGTACAGAGCATTCCAATGCATGTGGCAACCTGGCAACAGGCTGCATTGGCAGGATGCCACACAGGCCATACAATGGGGTCTGTGGTAGCTCTGTCTTGGTGCTATGGGTGGGATGCATGCTTTAAAGAACGATAGATTTAGGTACAAGGGAGCTACCAGCCATGATCGACAATCGAGCTTTGCACACACAGCTCCCAGATGAGTTATCACTTGAGACTCGAAGGCCCTCTGTGCTGACGCCAGCAGCAGCAGAGCTGGAGATTGAGCTAATTGATCAAAATTTAAAGGGTGGATTGGAGGCTGCTACAATTGATGGAGCCTATGGAGGTTCTTCACTGACTTACCCTGTAACTTGGGCAGAAACTATGGACTTAGGTATGGAGAGTGGTGGGGTTAGATCAGCAGGTGAATCATCTACTTCTGCCGAGATCGGCATCACTACTGGTTCAGCTTCTGTGGAAAGATTCTACTCTGTCGATGAAGATACACAATCACAGTCACAGTCATATCCATCTGAGGGCTTTAGTTCTGATGTATCCACGGGGGCTGACTCAGTCAGCAGCTCCCCCGCTAGGAAAACCTCACAGAAAAAGCGCCTCTCTAAAAGGAAACCTTCCACTGCAAGTAGCACTACTGATCCTACTAAAAAACTAGCGTGGGATTACTCTACCACTACTTTTTCGTTTGTGGAGCAAGACAGTCCTGCTACGCTGATTGGGGAATTTGGTCCCACTCAATCCTCGCAGCCTCCCGTTACGCTAGATCTTCTCTTCAACACCCTGAAATTAATGCAATCTGAGGCTAGAGGGGAGAGCAGGAGGGCAAGACAGGAATCAAGGAAGATACAGAATAAACTCAGAACTATAAGTAAGAGGCAAGATGAGATGGTTGAGAGAGTTGTACATGTTGAGGAAAGGACTAGTAAAGTGGAAGACGACCTGAGAGACTTGAAAACATATAAGGAAGAGCATCAAAAGGTGGCTGAGGACGTTAATTGGAAGCTGGAAGATTTTGAGAACAGGCAGCGTCGCAACAACATCAGGCTGCTAGGCGTGGAGGAAGGTCTTGAAGGGGAGGACCCCAGATTGTTTGTGGTGAATTTGCTAAAAGGGGCTTTTCCGGAGCTATCTAGTTGGCAGTGGGAAACTGAAATTCAAAGGGCCCATCGCTTTCCATTCTTTCTCAAAAGGGGGCAGCCTCACACTGGTGCTCAGGCTAGTCGACCAAGGGCTTTGCTAATATTTGTTGGGAACTTTCTTCTCAGGCAGCTGATCTTGGACAAGGCAAAGCCAGAGTCAAGACGTACCTTTAATAATGTTTCGTTTTTTGCAAGACCAGATTTTTGTCACGCCACTGTCGAACGTAGATGGAGGCTGAGACAATTGATACCACTTATCCAGGCTTTGGGTTCTGAAGCTTATTTGCTATACCCGGCAAAATTGAAAATTGTGACCAAGGGCCAATTCAAATTTTTCTATTCAGAGATTAAGGCGAGGGCATACATGGTGGAAGTTTTGGGATATAAGGAGAACAAATAGTGGACTTAATTTTTGTATATGCCTGACTTGGTGGCTGGCGGTGGGGAGGAGTAGCGGCTGCTGCTTCCTTGGCGCCCACATATAGGTCATTTGTGACCTATTTGCCTGTAGGGGGGGAGGGGGGAGGGGATGTCTGGGGGGGGTGAGGGAGGCGGGTGGGACGAGGGGGAAGTGGGGGGGGAAAAAATGGCACACAGCATACACAGCATACACAGTGAATTACAGTTTGAGGCAGCTGCAGCTTTTGTTCAAATGGAGGAAAAAAGATGCGGCGGGGTTTGTTAAGAGTTGGAATCCGAAGTTGGTGCTAATATTTGATGTTTTCTGATGACTTGTCGTATTTTGTCATTTAATGTCTGCGGCCTTAATGATCTTCAAAAAAGGCTGCGAGTTTCCGCTTTTTGCAAATCAATGTCTCCTGACCTTATTTGTCTACAGGAAACTCATGTGGAGGGTGGAAAAAGTTTTCTGCTAGAACAGGCTGGCTTTAAAGTCTTAGCTTACACTAAACAAGCCTCCAAAACTCGTGGGGTAGCGATTCTTGGGAGAGGAGTAGATTGCACAGTATTTAGGAGCAAAGAGGATACCTGGGGTAGATGGGCAATTATAGAAATAGGGTTTAGAGGTGCTAGGTTCACACTAGTTTCAGTCTATGGTTCAACTTGTGATGACCCAGATATATTTCAATTCTTGGATCATGAGCTCTCAACCTGGGTGGAGCCAATTGTTTGTTGCGGAGATTTTAATATCAGCCGGCCAGCAAATATGGAGCTACAATTGAGCGAGTCCTATATGGGGAGGAAGAAAAAGGTGCACAGGGCGATAGTAGATATGGCACGCCACAATGCTCTCTCAGATGTTTGGGCTAACTTACACCCACAGATAGATGGTGATACATTCTTTTCTGCTCCTCACAATATAACAGTAAGGCTGGACTATTTTTTAATCTCCAATACGTTGTTATCTAACACGCAGATTAAGAAGTTACCCCGGCTGGTCTCGGACCATAACCCACTGTTATTAACATTAAGTATAATTGGGTTAGGTAGGAAACCATATAGTTGGACATTTGAGCGTGCTTTGTTACTTGACGAGGGATATTGTACTCACATGGAAAAATGGATTAGCGAGTTTTGGCTCAATAATTTGGGGAGCACTAGTAGTGCTTACATTTGGGATGCTTTTAAAGCAGGCGTCAGGGGAGAGACAATTAGTTTTTCAGCACATAGACGGAAAAAAGAAAGAGAAATGTTTGATCAGCAAGTTAACTCCCTTTTGGATGCTGAGGCTGAGCTAAGCAGGTTTATCATGAGGGGGCTCCCACTGGATCAACAACTGTTGGAAATTACGGTCTTAAAAGCGGAGATTGCGGAAAGAATCACTAATAAGGCAGTAGTTAGTTATTTAGCAAAGAAGGAGCAGGCCTGTGAGCTTAGCGAGCGGGTTGGGCACATTCTTGCTGTTAGATCTAGACAAAAAGCCAACGCAGGGGACATTAAAAGTATAGTTGATGATTCAGGCAATTTGATCTCTGACTCTGTCGGTATAAGGAATGAATTTTGGAAATTTTATACTGGTCTATATGACAGAGAGGTCGAGGTTGATATAGATAAAATCAGGGAATATTTAGGAGACATTCAACTTGGGAAATTAGACATGGAGGAAAATAGTATACTTGATGCCCCTATAACGCTAGAGGAAATGTCTCTTGCTTTATCAGATCTCCCATCCTCTAAGGCTGCAGGCCCTGATATGATACCAATCGAATTTTATAAAACCTTTATATCAGTTTTTAGAGTAGAGCTACTGGACACACTTATTCAAGCCCAGAGAGATATTTCAATTCCTAAATCATGGGGCGAGACTGAAATTATAGTCATCTTGAAAAAAGGTAAACCCGCCACAAACCCGGGGTCATATAGACCTATAGCCTTAATGAATACTGATGTTAAGCTCTATTCGAAAATTCTGGCTACAAGGCTGTCGGCTGTTATAGAAAAATTAGTTGCACCAGTCCAACATGGATTTATCCCGGGGAAAGGGACTACAGAACATGTCAGAACGGTGATTACCTGTTTTGACGCCATGGAGGTTTCTGGCGGCCCGGTCTCGGCTTTATTTTTAGATGCCGAGAAGGCTTTCGATAGGGTTGACTGGGAATATTTGTGGGTCTTAATGAGAACTATGGGGTTTGGTGACAATTTTATAAAAGCAATTCAGGTGCTCTATAGGGACCCAACAGCTAGAATTAAAATCAATCGGGAATTAACAGCAGCAGTGCAGATTAAGAGAGGAACAAGGCAAGGCTGTCCCAGCTCTCCTCTTTTGTTTGCACTGTATATGGATCCATATTTACGCAATCTTGATTTTAATCCAGGTATTCCTCCCATGTGCGTAAACGAGTTAGTACTTAAAGTACTGGCATATGCTGACGATGTCGCGATAATTACTCCTGATCCTGATTTGGCAATAGGTGCTATAGAACAAGAAGCTTTAAATTTTGGCAATATCTCTGGTTATAAGCTCAATAGTGCCAAAACACAGATTATTAAAAATACAGCAACCCAATGTGTTGACACACGTGTAGTCCCTGCAGCAGTCTACCTTGGGGTTGAAATTTCCTCCAACTTAGGAACGATAGTTGAACAGAACATCTCGCCTTTACTAAAGAAAGTTAATTCAGACTTGCTGAGGATAAATAATCTTAGGCTTACGCTAGTGGGTCGCACTAATATTATTAAAATGCTCATTCTTCCTAAATTTCTTTATTTTTTTCGTACAATCCCTCTTTTTTTTGATTCTATTTGGTTTAACAAGTTAGAGTCGATTCTTAACAGATTCATTTGGTCATATGGAAAGACAAGACGGGCATATAAGTACATGACTCTGCAAAGGGAAAGGGGAGGCTGGGGGGTTCCCGATTTCAGGTTCTATTACTGGGCATCGGTATTACAATATATTCAAGGTTTAATCGGTGCAAACGAAGGGGATCCGAAAGTCAAAGCTACCTCAACTATGATCTATTCAATTGTTCTGGGTAAAGATTCCGCAAATGCCTTTCTAAACTGTACAGATTCATCGTATTATAAACGTACACGATTTAAGACTGTGGCCGCAGCCTATAATGTATGGTCTGCTGTTGCAAAAAATCTCGGACTAGGGAGATTTAATAGGTATACTAATCTATATATGAATAAGTCTTTACCACCTTTGATTTTTGCGGATACCATTATGGCAGATTGGAACAGCAAAGGTATTAAAAATATAGGAGATATGTTAAACCCAGATGGTAACATACTTCAATTTTCAGATCTGATGGCTAAATTTAATATAGCAAGGCATAGCTTCTTCAAGTATCTACAGACTAGGAGTTTCCTCTCTAAGAAAAAAGGTGGGGCAGGTGGATTTAATACAAATAACATCATGGAAGCAATAGCGCAAAGTGGGGTCTGCTCCATTAGGTATTTCTATGCCCAGTTGGCTGATACGAAGAAGGACGATACTGACAGATTCGGTAATAAATGGGAGGGGAAATTAGGGACTTCGAGCGAGTCTTTCTTGAAGTCTTTGGAGTTAGGAAGCTCAGTATTCTATTCTGCCCCATTACAATCGCAGCACTACAAAACGCTGTATCAACTTTACCATACTCCAGATCGCATAGCACAGTGGGGCGCAACTACAGGGATTAATTGTTGGCGTTGTAACGCTGCTGCTGCAGATAGTATACATATTTTTGCGACTTGTCCCAAATTAAGGCCCCTATTAAAGGGCATTGAGGTTTTTTTGGCCCATACACTTGCCCTAAATGTGAATTTAACGCCGACAGTAATTATGTTGGGAGTTCGGGACTGTGAAGGTGAACATAGCGAATTTATATTTGTAGCGATGGCAGTTTTCAGGTTGCTGATCGCTAGAGTCTGGCTGGACCCCCTTCCCCCGGGATTACAGCAGTGGATTGCTTTACTATTAGGGACTTTTAACCTTGAAAAAGGTATATTCAGGAAAAAAGGTAAAAGGATTAAAAGATGGGGAAGGAAAATCTGGGAACCGGTACATAGATGGAAGGAAAGGTTAAATGTCAATGTAGCTTGATGTATTATTAATGTGATTATTGGTCTTTTTTCCACCTTTTTTTTTTTTTTTTTTCTCTTTATGACTTGAAGTGTATGTTTAGTATTATGTTGTTTTTCTCGTTAGTAATTTCTGATTTATTTGATTTATCATATGCATTTGTTGTCTTCCGTACTATGTATTCTGTGTTATGTGTGCCAAAAAAACCCTTTTTGTTTTATAATAAAAATATTTAAAAAAAAAAAAAAAAGATTTAGGTACAATGCATCCCGGTTGCTCTGTCAAGAGCCTGGGGGTCTTGATCAGCAGTGAGCTATCAATGAAAGCACAAATCAGCGCAGTGGTTTCTTCTTGTTTTTACCATCTTCAAAGATTTAGGAAGATCAGTAGGTTCTTGACCACCGAGGCCTTAAAGCTGGTTGTGCTAGCCCTAGTGATCTCACGCATCGATTATGCCAACTCACTATATGCCGGTATCCCGGCTTATCAACGGCGTTGCTTACAGCTAGTGCAAAATCAGTTGGCAAGGCTGATTGTCCGTCAACCTTTGCGACATCATATCACACCCCTCATGAAAAACCTACACTGGATTCCGGTGGCCAATCGTTGCGCCTTCAAGTTAGGATGTACCATCTTTAAACCCTTGGCCGGGATAGGGCCACATTTTATCTCCTCTAGGATCTAGCACTATACTCCTCCCCGCAATCTGCGGTCATCCAATTCTAATCTCCTGATCACCCCTTCATTTAAATGTAAAAAACATGGATGGCTCAGATTTGCCCTTTTAGCCCTGCAATTTTGGAACTCGGTACCCACGAGCGTGAGGCTGGCAACCCCTTATGAACACTTCGGAAAACTGTTAAAGACCTTCCTATTTTCTCATTCATATCAGTAAGCCAACTATGCTGTGAGTGCCGCTCCTCCTCTGACCTCAGCGCCATGAAACTGCCTGATGTACGTGCGCTCTACAAGCTTATTTTACATATCTTAACATAACAATACATTACATGTCTTCATTTATCATTGTGTAATCTGCCATTTCAAACATATTCAGTAAGGTCTGGCTTTTTAGTCAACAGTACAAAGAAAAGTTGAACTATATGTCTGTAATGGCCTGAAAATTCTGCCAATAATCAGGACAAGCAAGCTTATCCCTCTTGAGACCCAAAAGATACAACACTCCACAATACTTACCCAAGAAAGTAACACCAATACTAGGTATAATTCTATTGCTCTTGCCGCGAGGCTCACACACGACAACAACAACAGAATATCACAAGGTATCACAAAGTATCACAAACCTCCTGGTGACATTCGCTGTGCGGGAGGATATTTATCGCTCCTCTCCGGTTACAGAATACTCACCCGGATAGGACTACATAATCCAACGCATGCCTCTCCTTACAAGGCTGGGGGTGAAAGAATTAGAATTTTGCTCCTTGCTGGGAGCCAGCCAAACTTCTGTATCAATAATTACCCATTGGAAGGGAACTTACCCATCCTTCCATAAGTATTTGGTCAAAAAGGGGCCCGTCCTCCCTCCACAAGGAGTACAGACAAATAATCATAGACCCTGTGATTTCTTTTATTACATGAAGTAAGATAATTCACGGTAGGCCTTCTTCACACTAGCACCTAAGCAATTGCTAAATCCAATCAGTAGAACATATATAGAACTTATATGTATATAAATGTATTGGATCTGAAAATAAGAAAAGATGGTTAGGCAAGTAGGAATATAAGAATTAGCGGAACACCTCACCAACTGTTTGCACATCCCATTTCCACTTTGCCTGAGGGAAGTCCGTTTCTCCAGCTGAATCAGTACTATTTGCTCCATCGTCACAGCCACACGTCTGCACTGCGATGAACTTCCGGTGATGGGAACCCAGACACCCCCTTTAGTACCAGTGGAGACGTAAGACGAGGCTCCTGTGAGCCACGCCCCGTTTTCCCATCATATTCTATACCACTCCATACCAAGGCCACAGCTTCGGCTGGCCAGGCATCTGTTATGACTTCGGAGCAGATCGAGGACATTCCTCTGACAAGAACCGGTTTCTACCAGCATACGAAGTGCAGAAAACAATTGAAAAGCATATCATGGCTTCTCACCTAGAAAGGTTCAGAAGATGGCGACAGCTTAGAAAACGGAGTTGCTTAAGCATAGTTCACTATTCCCGTAAATGAGCAAAATTAGTATGTCTCTGGTCTAACAACAGCCTATTCGTGTAAGCATATGCCACCTTTGTGCTTCCTTTGTGCGGGCATTCATCTGCACTGCTGATTGAGCAATAACCTCTGTATGCTTTGCAGCCCAATGTAAACCGAATGTATGCACTGCTTGAGGGCTTCTGTACAAAAAATAAGTAGTTCCCTTTAACCCGGATAGGAGTAATATTTCTCTTTGTGGAGAATGCTGGGTGGAATGCTTGATGAGAGGCACCCAGCATATTAGGAAGTCAGAGAACAGGGTCCTTTTGCATCTCACTGTTCAGTGGACAGCAGGGCTGGTAAGGGAAGTTGGAGGATGCTGGGGCACAGAGGAGAAAGGTGGTCCCTCACCAAAATGGAAGCTCTTCATTTAGTGTTATTTCAGTATTTACAGTCGTCGTCGTGTAGCGAGGCGGTGCAGAGTGCGGGCCCACAGGTCACGGTGCGAACAGCGGCTCTGTGATGGCGTCAGCAGGCGTCGTCGGTGGGACCAGGCTCGCAGTGTGGCGTGGTGGCATTGCCCTCTGAGGTGCCAAAGCTTCGGAGTGAAGCAAGGCAGGGCAGAGTGCGGTGCGGCGGAGCCCTTAGCGGTGCCTTCAGGACATGGGTTCGGCAGGGTCATCGGGCGGGGTTCTTCGGTGGCAGCACAAAACACACAATCCCCAGTGCTGCGGGTCGAAGAACCTGAAGTCTTTGCTGTTCCGGAGACTTCATAAACAGGGGGCAAGCTCCACCTCAAGCCCTAGGAGAGTCTCACCAATTCGGTTGCAGAAAGTCCAGTACAGGCCTTTCACTGCCCAGACAGAGGCAGCCAGCAAAGCACGCAGCAAAGCGGTCGGTCCTTTCAGCAGTGTCTCCGGCTCTCCTTCTGTGTAGTCTTCTTGATCCAGATGAGCTCTAAAGTTCAGGGGTCTGGGACCCAGCATTTGTACACAAAAATCCTTTGATCTGCCAGGCAGAGGGTGTCTGTGTCCGGCCAGAACCAGTTGGGCCTTCTCTGGCGTGAATTCCTGGCAGGGGGTGGAGACTGCTTTGTCAGAGGCAGACCAGGCCCTTTCAGGTGCAAGGCAATCTCCTCCCTCTTTCCCCGTCGTAACCCAGGTCTATTTAGCCCTTTCCTGACCTACCTAGAGTATCAGGAGCCACCCTGCTCCCTAGCCATCTGTCGCCCAAAAACCAGACAGGCAATTCACATTCCTGCAGAGGCACGCGGGATGACCAAGCAAAATAATACCCACTTTCTAAAAGTGGCCTTTATGAACTCAGATTGAAAAGGGCACCCTCGCTAAAGGCTGCTTCTTTTGACGCTGAATTCAGGCCTACCAAACTTCCTTCACTTATACCTTTCCCGGGCTACGTACTTGGGTGGCACAATCCCTGTCAACCGTCAGCTGTAACACCATTTGCACCTATTCCCTGCCTCCTCCTGTTACCTGTTCCCACCTGTGACCCATCGCCTGGTTCCTATTGTGCTTATGCCTTGAATTCACAGACCTATCCTCTCTTATGGACATCTTTTCCCACCAAGCAATGCCAACTCCAGTGTTCCCATCTATAATTTACCTCTGCTGTTTCCCATCCTAGCTACATTCTATTTACATTTCTCCCAACATCAAGCAATAATGCAGGAGAAGGGCTTGAGGGAAAAGGCAAGCAACAACACCGGGGGAGTGGGAAAGACAGGGCAAACAACAACACAAGAGATGGCTCAAGCAATGGAATGGAAGGAACCGGGCAAGAAATGACAGGACAAGAAATGACCCGGAAGGGGGCAGGAGTAAGCAAGAACATAGGGGGGGGCTAGGAACACAGAGTGGTAAGGGGGTGGCCTGGACACACATGCACTCTTATGTGCTGCAACTAAAAGAAAAAGAAGCTCTAAAAGCACAAGCTGTGGAGGACACCCAGCAAGAAAGCAGTGTGTGGACCATGCTCCAGGGAAGACCAAACAAACAAAGAGGAAGAGAAGCCAGCACATGCTAACTAAAAAGAATCACAGAAACAGTGATAATGAAGCCAACCAACAGTGAGCAGCTGGCAGGCTCCAAGCCCCTTGTAAGCAATGGGCCATATGTATCAACTCATTTCCCATAGACCCAGAATGGGCAAAACCCTTTGATACATCTGGCCCAATTTGTCTTACAAGAGACAGGGCATGCGATGTCTCAGGCAAGGCCTAAAAATATGTCTATATCTCCAAGACAACATCAATGCTAACCATCTCCTGCACAACTACCAGTTTGGCTTTGGATAAATACTGCTACTTCACACATCACAGGCGATGATTTCTCGAACATAAATGACGATGACCCTTGACAGGCATTACTGGACCACACAGCCGACAATTCCACCCTCATATGCACCCTGGAGTCGCAAATGTGATACAATGTCAAAGTCCTTCACAGGTTCTCTTCCTTCCTTTCCAACCAAATACCCGTTTGCTCATCTGGACACAATCAGGTCACAAATATCCCTATCATCAGTGGCCCACAGCTCCATACGGTCTCTTGTTTTTTTTTTGTTTTTTTTGAAAACCTTCATTCAAAAAAGAAGGAGATACATGTGCAGGCCCACAACCATCATGGCCGGCCGCAAAGACAGTCAATGAAAACAGGAGAAACTGAATCCAATCAATAAACAGGATATATCAAAGTACATCAGATGTGGTTGTGGGGCTCGCAAACAGGATATGAGGTTTTCATTTTTAAATTTTTAGAAAAAGAGTAGGGACTGCAAAAAAAGGACATCACACCTTAAAGGATAGAAGTACAAAGGAGACGATTGGGACGTACCCAATTACAGTCGGAGATAGGCTATGACTAAAGCAACTATGCAATCTGGGCAGCCACGGCGATAGTACTGGACAATAAACCACATTACAATAATCCACATTTCTAAAAATCACCCCAGAGAGCCTACCTCCCAAGAACAGAAAAACAGAGGCTTATCGAAAAGCCGGAAAAAGAAAGAAAGGTGCAAGACCAAGAGACAGCCAACCCTACTAAAGAGGAAAGAACCCTCCCAAATCCAGAAAAGAGCGATAGGGACCATAGAACAAAACAAACTAAAATAACAAACCCCCCCCACACCCGCCACCCTGCACCCCTGTAATGGCTACGGCCTAACCCACTAACAGCGTGCCTGTCGCCCCGGAACTGCCCCACAGAAGGGAAAATATAAGAAGAAGTGGAGGAGGAGAAAAACAAACAAGCCCCCGGACACCTGGTACCCCCCGCCGGCGGTGACCCCCCCTAGCACGATCATCATCAAGCAAAGCTAAACAGTCAGCAATATCACGGGGAGGACAGTCACCAGGAAAACCCCGCCCCCATCCTACCCCTGGCCCGGTGAGGAATTTGGTGCAGTCCCGGCAAAAGTAAACGGAGCAACCCCAGGGAAATAGAAGTCAACCCTGCAAGCCTCACGAGGAGATCTATCACCAAAGTCATAGCAGTTGCAAACGAAGGGAGTGTCTCAGATGGTCCAATGCAGTGGCGAGGAACAAGAAAACCTCAAAGTCAAAGTCAGCCCTGACCAGTGTGAATCCGTTCCGGAGCACATCCCGACCAAGCCACATCCGACCAGAGGCAGTCAAAGCGTCCATGGCAGACCAAGGCATTGAAGATGGAGCAAAGTCCGGTCACAAAATGGCGGCATCCTTTATGCAGACGGGCCGGAACAAAGGAAAATGGCGATCCCCTTCGACGGGACCCTGAGACTCGGCAATGAAGAACAGGACATCCAGCGATGATACACCATCGGATAGGAGACGTAGAGGGAAGACCATGTACTGTAGCAGATGAAGGAAAAGTGAGGCCAACTCTCAAAGGAGCAAAGTCGGGCTGCCGCTCGGGCCCCTTAAGATGGCGGGTCAAATCGCTCGACTGGACAGCAGACTTCTGTGCAGGCGCTGCAGCGTCCGTGGCCGGTCGCGAGCAGACATCATCCAGTTTTGCCGCCAGGGAGACACATGCGCCGATGAATTGCGAGCGGAGCGCCCCGATCGCCGCCATTACGAATCTCAATGAGTGTGCGCCACCCACCCCCTCTATCCCGGGGTCCAGAGGACGGAGGGGGACACAATCTCCAGCCCACATCGCCGGGCTCCGGGCACACATTTGGCGATCGCAACAACAAGGGCGCCCCGAACTGGCACACTCAGCACAGACACCGGCCGTGGGTGCAGCCCGTCAGCCCCCGGACCGGGAAACGAGGGTCAGGCACACAACCCAGAGCCACGGTGCAGGAGGATTGCATCACGTTACAGTGTCTCTACTCCGGCACCATCCGTCAACGAGGACAAGAGACTCAAAAGCGGAAAGAATTATTCAAAACTGGAAGACCGGCCACAATCTCGGTCCCGCAGCCGATGTTGATCAGGTCCCTCTCGGGTGTTTCAAAAATCGAGGTCCCGGCGGCAGCCCGGGAGTAGGCCAAAAATGGGACACGACATAACTTCGTCGCTGAATTGGGTAGGAAATCCGGGAAAGCACCGTTAGCATCAGGCAACCTTCATACATCCAGGCACAGGGCGTAAGTAGAGGATAGACAGCAGGATAGACGGGCCGCCGGCGGAGGTCGGCGGAGCCGGGAGCTTATGCGGCCATCTTGGTTCGCAGCGTAGCTCCTCCCCCCATACGGTCTCTTGTTGTTTTCAATCTTTACATACAGCAGCTTTATGCTCTACTCACAGATAACAGAAACCAGATTCACCCATGTGAAGTGGTGTGGCTCACTGGTTAGAGGCGGCAGACCCGAGAGCAGAGGACGGCCCGGGACCAGGGTTCGATTCCTGGCGCGGCAGGTTTCTGGACCAGGGTCAGCGGACTTGATAATTCTCTGGCCTCGGTGCCCACTCTAATCAGCGATCACACTTGGCAACTCTGGGCATTAGCTTGCCTCATCTTCACTAACGGCCCCACCAGACTGCTGGGGATGCCTGGTCTCACCCTGGAGATACCCATTAAGGGACCATCTCTCAGGGAAGCCAGGAAGGGTTTTGCAGCGGTCGAAGCGCCTTGGGACCCTAGTGCGCTATATAAATGCCAATACAGTTACATTTACATTTACACCCATAGGCTGATGAGACACAACTTTACTTGAAAGTCTTCTCTGCTTTAAGTCATCCACTGCTTGAAACTTTGAGTGTGCATCATATTAGACCTGGATGCCTAGCTCCTACCACAAGCTCAGCCCGACCAAGACAGAATTCCTTTTATTTGCCAGGAATGCTAAACAAAATACAGTAATGTAAATGTAAATTGATACTTGTATAGCGCACTACTCACCCGCAAGGGTCTCAAGGCGCTTGTACGAATACCGCTGTGGAGCCCATCCTGGCTTTCCCTGTGAGGCGTCCACTCCTGGGCACCCCCAGGGTAAAGCCAGGCATCCTTAGCGTTGTGGAGATTAAGCAAGCTATTGCCCAGAGTTGCAGAGTGGGACTCCATGATTGAATAGGCACCGAGGCGAGAATTATCAGGTCTGTGGAATTTTGAGCCCAAGACCCGCCGAGGCGGGAATTGAACCCTGGTCCCAGGCTAGACCTCTGCATCAGGGTCTGCCGCTCTAGCCATTGAGCCACACTTCTCCACACAGTACAGACCTGGCTCAATGAGAAAACCCTGGATGGCTATGATCTCCCAAATTTCACAGAATGCCAAGTCACTTGGAATTGCCCTAGACGCCAACCGCATCTTCAAGGAACACATTGCCATAAAATCAGACTCGTACCATCTCTCTCTTCTATTGAAAGTCAAACCTTGCAAACTGCTCTTACAGTAAAAAAAAACTGTGTAACTGTGCAGTATATTTTAAATGTTTGATCTAGAGTAGTACAAACTGATGATTTAAAATGTACCACAGTAGCTGGGGTTGGCTTTGCTAATAAAAATACATTTCTACCCAAACTAATCCCTTATAGTATTAGGTTCTGAGATATGCATGATGCACCTTCTTAGCAGCAGGCACATTACCCCCTGCACTACTGGTGAGTCAACTTGCCCGAGACAAATCTATCTCTCCCCAGAAAGAACCCACGTTCTCTTTAACTTAACTATGGAGCTGGGCAAATACCTTTGCTGCTCGGCCTGTAGACTGTAGCTGCAGTCTGTGGAGAGGGCTGACTAGGACCCATCTGTAATGTAAAGTCCTATTCAAGGGCTGAAAAAGATTCATGGCCAGGCAAATGGGAACGTTTATTGTGCTTTATTTGCTCGGGTCGGGGTGGAATCGGCAGCATGGGGGAGAAATTACTGTCCCCCAACAATAGCCGTAGCAAGTCATTAGATAATATTTAAGCCTGCCAGCAGCGCAAAACAATTATATATTCTTACAGACTCTCAGGGCTGACTTTCTCTACCTAAATAGTAGGTCGCCATACTCGGACTAGCGATTCTCAATGAAGGATGATAAAAAAAAGCAAGCGGCAAGAAGACAATATTTGTTCCTGGATGCATACTATTCCCACATTGGTTTAAAATGTAACATGCCAAATCAGAATGGTTACAATTAATAATAACACAATCTACAGGTAAACTCTTCTTAGCATACCCAACCCACCCCCTCTCCTTACCATCAAAATACTGTTCTGATCCCTTATGTTAAAGCTGGCATGTTTAGTTATCTAATGGCATACCTCGTTTTTTTCTATTGAGCAGATGACTCACTCATATCTGTGCACAAGGGTGAAACGTTCCTAAGAATAACTACATATGGGCAAGCAACAGGTGGCAAGTTAATAGTGGCACACAACCTTTTCCCTAAGGGCCTAGCTGTAATAGTTGTAACTCCTCCCCCCCACCCCCCACTCCCTTACAAGCATTCCCAGTCTGATTGCTACTGCTACTGCTCAGTACATTCTCTGCCCTTGCCTGGGAAACTCTGTGTACTTTTTTTTGCAGGGGCAGACAAGGCCTCTGTATGAAAAAAAGCCTCTACTGAACCCCCCTCACGAGCTAGACCAGAATAAGGGGAACAAGTGGGGCAAGAGAAACAGGAAGATCAAGAGAAGCAGGAAGGATTTATTAAATGCATCCCTACATGCCTGTGGTCCTTACTTTAGGGTAGATATTTTAGCAAATTCTTTTGAAAGCGCACGTTGGCACTCAAATATAGGTCTAATAGAAGGGGAACATCGTTTACGACGCGTTTTTTACACCGCAGTGCCTTTACCCCGCAGCTATTACAACGCAAGTCGTTACTACGACTTGCGCTGGATGGCGCTGTGGGATAAGGAATCTTGCACTTTTATATTCCAACACCTTCCCTACTGTTACGGGGACTGGTGTTGGAATATAAAATTATAAGATTCCTAAATCAACGCCCTCCAACGCAAGTCGTTGTAACGACTTGCGTTGTAAGACTTGCGTGGTAAAGGCATGCATTGTTACAACGTACATTCCTAATAGAAGTCTTATGCAGAGACTTCACACCAGCAAATAACACATCCCAGTCCTTATCCATTTCCCTGTTAGATTCTCCAGCAGACCTACATGAAATACTTGAAGTTGATTGGTTGGCGGTCATGCACTGTAGATTCAAAGCAGCACTTGAGATTCCTCCATCCCCATTTTTCGCTTTCTATTTGCTGCTGGCTTGCTGACTGCCTTACCGCCGGTAGTCGGAATGCTAACTGAGGTCCAAGCTACTGCTAGAGTATTCTCATGCTGGATATCATGCTGGGTACTTACATGCTGAGTAGGTGGGCTGCTAGTTTTTAAGTTTCCAGACTGTGAGGGGGCACTCTAGTTTACCGACCACCAGGTCATGCAGGTAAATTCCTGGGCACACTGGAGGATATAGTTGTCCCACGGGCTTTGAGATACTCCAGATAACTTCTCCTGGGGGATTTTAATATCCATGTGGATAATCTAGACCTCCCTGACACGGCCCGCTTAAACGAAGCTCTTGCTATGGCCCAGCTTAAACAATGGGTTACGGCTCCCACCCACTCAGGAGGACACGTCCTTGACTTGGTCTGTACCAACTTTGACATTAACTTAACCCACCCCGAAATAGTGACCTGGTCTGACCACATGCTGATTAGTTTTACCTGGACCCTGACCCGCCCGACCAAGTTAAACTACCCAGCTGCTCACAAACAAAAAAATTAATGTAGAGATTATGTCGGAACATCTAGACACCTCCCACCCAACTCTTCCTCTTGAAATTGAGTCAGCCGTTAGTTCATTCAATTCATGGATTGAATGTGGTACTGCTGCCTCAATAAAAACAGGTCGGGTTTGCAGACTGCGCTCTACCCCTTCCAAACCTTGGTTCTCCCACACCCTCCGTGATCTTAAATCAGGTTGCAAAAAACTTGAAAGGTTATGGAGACAAGCCTATCTCACCGAGGCTAAAAAGAACCTGAGGATGGCGCAAAAGAAATTTTATGCAGCGATTAGATCTGCAAAAAGCCAATACTACGAAGGGCGTATAACTAAGGCCAATAACAATAGCAGGGAAATCTTTGCTATTGTGAAAAGCTTTACTTCACCCTGTGCTGCCCAACCTGTACTTACCTCCTCGGAGAAATGGTGCGAATAACTCTCCGTGTTCTTTGTCGATAAAATCACCAAAATACAGGACGATTTAATCACTGTATGTAATAGCTTTCCACCCTCACTGGTCATTCCGTCCCCTGTGATGCCTGTTCCTATGGAACGGTTCGACCAGTTCACTCCAGTAGAAAAAACAGACATTGTTAGCATCCTCGCTGCCCTACAATCAGGATCCCCCTCTGACCCCTGTCCTGCCAGAGTGTTTGCGCGTCTTGCAGATACAGTTGGCAATGAGGTAACTCATATCATTAACTGCTCTTTCCTCACTGCTACTGTTCCGGCCTGCTGGAAGCAAGCTAAATTGCTCCCTCTCATAAAAAAAATGGCCTAGATCCCGCTGTCCCCGCTAACTTCCGGCCCATATCACTGCTGCCGGCTCTAGCAAAAATATGCGAAAAGGTCGCTTTCACACAGCTGGACAAATTTGTAGAAAATTCCCTGGCACTTCATCCAGCGCAATCAGGCTTCAGAGCAGCCTTCAGTACGGAGACGGCGCTGGTGGAAATATCTGAGGCCATCCGGGAGTGCCTGGACGGAGGTGGCAGAGCGGCTCTGATTTTATTAGACCTCTCTGCCGCCTTCGATACTGTCCCTCACTCCCTCCTCCTCACCAGACTAGCGGCCATAGGCATTACAGGCTCCGCCCTTGACTGGCTGACGTCTTTTCTAGACAATAGATCTCAGCAAGTCTGGATGCCGCCCTTTGCCTCCTCTCCCAAGAAACTTGCAACTGGTGTACCTCAGGGCTCTACCCTCAGCCCCCTGCTTTTTAATATATATCTGACCCCGCTCATCTATCTCGTCGAACAGCTGGGAGCAAAAATAATGGCCTACGCCGACGACACTCAACTTCTGTTCACATGGCCTAAAAACAACCTGGATACGTCTGGAGCCCAATCCTGCCTATCATCTGTCTTTCGATGGCTTGCCCTCGCCCAACTAAAATGTAACGGAAGCAAATCCGAAATCCTGCTATATGGCTCTTTCCCAGACAACTTTGGCGACTCTCTTTGGCCTGCCGATCTACCCTGCCCCAAATCCATTGGAGGCCCCGCAAAAAACCTTGGAGTCTGGTTTAACGATAACCTCAGATTCGAGGATCACTTAAAAAAACTCACGGGGATCTGCTTTTCCACACTTAAAACATTACGCAGGTTCTTCCCGCTCCTCCCGAGAGAGGCCAAGGAGACTGTCATCCGCGCCCTTATACTATCCAGATTGGATTACGCGAATGGCCTCTTCTGTGGCCTACCAGCCTACCTGATCCACCGTCTCCAAGTTATCCAAAATGCCGCTGTACGGCTCTTGTTTAACATTCCAAAAAGTTCAAGTGTTCGTCAACCTCTCCGCACCCTTCACTGGCTCCCAGTTGCTCATAGGATTTCATTTAAAATCCTTGTCCTCACTTATCGAGCTGTCCACCAAGCTGGTCCAGTCTATCTGAGGAAAAGATTTTCCTTATATGTTCCCAATCGTCCTCTCAGATCATCTAATCTCTACTAAATGACTGTCCCAAAATTTAAATATAGCAGGCTCGGTGGCCAATCCATCTCTGTCAGAGCTGCGAGAGCCTGGAACACCCTTCCTCTTCATCTGAGAACAGCCCCATCCATTACTGTGTTTAAAAAGGGACTGAAGACCCATCTCTTTAACATCACTGTATAGGGTCTCCCCCTTTTCTTTTCACCGGATTCACTCTGCTCTGCCTCTCACCCTCCCCGCGCCAGGATACTATTTTCTTAGTAACAGAGCGCGCCACAAAAGTCTCTATAATAATAATAATAATAAAATAATAATAACAGCCGGCATCTGAGTGACATCAGGATAGCATGAATCTGAGAAGTTCATTGGAGTAAAATGGGCCGAAGGATATTTTACTAAGTCCAGTGACAATCATCTCTCAGCCATGTCCATTTAGTAATTACTCCCATTGCTTGGACACAAAATGTGTCCAACTTGGTCGCCTGTGGCTCCAGGGCCCAGATTTACTGAATCATCATGCAGTGCTGCAGCCGCACATTCTATGCTAGGCTACGTGAGAGGGTGATAGAGCATGAGTGCCATATTAACTATGACACTCTCCTCCCCTCTCCCTAGCGCTGGTGCAGAAATGTGTTGCCGTGTGCAAGGGTGTCTATGTGAGACTAGCATGGGTTTTGTTCTGGAAGGCTACCCCTTCCAGTACAAATTACTATGCCTAGACTAACCTTAAAACCTTTCCTATCTTGCATGTGTGCTGTTGTACAGTGCAGCACACATGCAAGCTGGAAAAGAAAGGAGAAATGAAAGCATTTCTCTCTCTCATAACGTCTGGTTGAAGTGGATGCTATTTTCTGGTGCTACACATTGTCTACCTTTTTAAGTAAATAAGGCTTAGCGTCAGATAACATGGGTGGTTGCATGGGAACGCCCATGCACCACCCATGGTACGCCCCTTTGGAGCTAAGTAATGCAAAGCAGCGCTTGTAGTGTAGTTCCTATATTCCCAATAGGCTCTGCACATTGGAATAACATAAACGATAGAGTAGACGTAGGACTGAGGTCGACTAGGTCTCTATTGAATATGTTAGACTTAATTATGAATGCCAGCTAGCTCAGAGGTCAATAGAAACTTTCTCGAGTAAACAAGAAGGTGTTTAGCTTTCCTGAATAGACAAGGAGGGATTAGTTTCTGACAACCGCATAAACATGACAACTTTGCTCCCTCCAGAATAAGGAGTGTATCTCCAGAGTTGTGTGAAAACAATAGACAGCTATTTTACTCAGTCAATCGTGCATGCTTCGTTTCACCAGAAATAGAGAGACGGGCGTTTTCAATAAAAGGGTTATTTATTGAGTATTCTTCTTTCTCATGCAAGAGAAATGAATTGCCACAATTGCAATACTTAAAGTAAAGTAAAGTGCGTACAGTAAAAGTAGTATTAGGAAATAATACTGTAAAAGCATGTATATGGTTTCTAAGCCATAAGTTACTTAAAATGGATAAAATGCAAACAATGATAAAATAATGACTAAACGTACTCAACTGGTGTTTCTAAGATACGCCTACCCCAGTGTACCTAACCTAAGCCTAGTACGTGGGAAGGAGTAGATGAGTTACAGTTTTTGCCAAGAATCTGAATCAAGAATTCTCTATGGGTCTATTCAGCTCCGTACCTTGGTTATAGAATGAAGGAGGTCTTGTATCTCTTTCTCAGGACTCGATCTCCCAGCAACCCGCAAGGATGACCGGAAAACACTGGAGCTGGATTTCTCGGCAGGAGAAAAGACAGCGTCTCTCTCAGTGCATCAGCAGGGAGGATCGGCTTCCTTCGGCATTCGCATCAGCAGGGCGTCGGGCAAGTAGATAGCCGATCTGCTCCAAACCACTGTGTGTTGCTTAAGGCAGATGTTGGTATATTTATACCTGGAAGGTGCCGAGTTTGACGTAAGGTTGGACAAAAGACATCACTAAGAACTGGCAGTTCTTTCAGGACTCTCAGGAGTTCTAGGACAAATCAAAACAGAAGCAGGGGGAATTCCCGGGCTGCTGGAGGCTTGGTTTGTTTAAGAACGCGTTGTGCTTTCTAGAAGTCTATGGGAGTAGCCTTGCCGTATTTGGACTGCATTGGCTATGACTTAATATGGATATGATTCTTATGCCTTTATAAGGATATGATTTGTTATAACCACATAAGGGCATAAATCGGGAATGTCTTAATTAGGGTCCTAGATACATTCACAACACGCTATTCGCAGCTTTGCGCTTCTTTCGAGTCCCTATGAAAACCATCCACAGTCTGGTCTTCTGTAATTGTACATAGAGACACTATTTAGCATATCATGCGGGCGCATCTTTCACATCTTTATACTGAAATGTCCTTTTATTATGTATTGGTCACCTCGATATCTCCTCAAATCTAATTTTCCTTTGCCAAGTCTTAAATCAAAATGTATGCTCGTAGTGCCAATTACCATGAAGCACATATTCCGAGTAACGAGCCACTTCCAAAAACCAAGCGTAAACTCAACCAAATTGGTAGACTCACCTTTACTAACTGCCATATTGTCTGTAAAAGATCTTACCGACCGGCAACGTCCCTCTTACCAATGCCGCATCCCACTGGCGTTATTTGGATATCGATGTGACCAATACATAATAAAAGGGCATTTCAGTATAAAGATGTTAAAGATGCGCCCCGCATGATATTCTAAATAGTGTCTATATGTACAATTACAGAAGACCAGACTGTGGATGGTTTTCATAGGGACGCGTGATCGATTGACACGTTTGACCCAATGAGGAGGGTTGTGCGTATGCTGTAACTTCGCAACCCCCAGGTAATTATGTTTTAAATGATCTAAGTGCCACCATAACGTTTTTTTACTACTCACTATGCCTGGGATGCAGGCATAGGATGATTTTTATAACTGGCTCAAGTTTGTTATATGTCATTATCTACCATTACAGGTGTTGTATGTAAACTCAAAATGAAAGAATGAGAAGATGAACCCCTGTTATCCCTGATGAAGTTGCGTAAAAATACAGCAAAAAAACATGTTGGCATTGGCAATGAAGTATTAGACATGGTTTAATAGGAACCATTTTTAATTTGGAGAGCTTCCAGCCCAGAATAAAAGCTGAGTGGCCAGCAAGCCCTGCAAATTTATTATTATTTTTTTTAATTTAAAAAAAAAAAATTCCACAGTTGGATCAAGTTGACAACACCAAACAAATTATACAAATGATATCATTTACATAGCTCTTAACACTTTACAACTTATAGCAACAAAGATTGTCACATCTCTAAATGTTCATTAATTGCCCCCCAAATCAACATACCTAATCGCTGTTTTCTAATCCCCTTTAAAGCATAAAGACTCCATTCTAATTCATATAAGTTATATAATTTAGCTCTCCAAAATTCAAATGCTGGGGCCTCTGGCTGTAACCATTCTGTTGCAATACACAAGCGTGCTGCAGTCATTGCTACAAATAAAAAATATTTATATCTACATAAAACAGTATCATTTCCTACAATTTGTCCCCCACCTAGTAGCATAAGAGCCGGAGAGATCTTTACCGGAGTGTGAATAATCATTGTAAGAAAAGTTTCTATACTAGTCAAAAATTGAGTCAGCTTACTGCAACTAAAAAATATATGTATGCTATCAGCCCTCTCGCTACCGCAGCAAAAACATTTACCATCATATTGTGAGCCCCATTTTGCCATCCGTTCTGGCGTATAATATAATCCAAACAAAGTTTTATAAACTTGCACTTTTAAATTAGCTGAAAGAAACACGTCTTTCCACATCAAAATTATATCTTCTATTGCCAGATCTGGTTCCCCTAACTAATTCTGCCAATAAGTACTATGTTTCTGTAAATCATCAGGTCTATCATCCATCATAATCTGATATAACGTACCAATTTTTTTCCGGGTTCGAATTGCCTCCACTAACATATTAGAAACTGGTTGAATATGCTTTCTAATACAAAAGTCTCGTATTTGAAGATATTTAAAAAAGGAAGAATGAGGTAGCTTGTATCTTGAAACCAAGTTTTCATAAGTAAATATAATCCCATTAGATTCAAACAAATCCCCAATTTGCGTTATCCCCTTATATGGGGTTTAAAAACTTGGCTTTTGTAGTTTTTTTTCTTCTCCAGTCTATCCCTTGGCGCCGGGGAACCCACTGCGGGTAGCTGTGCGCCTTATAAATTTAAACAAATAAATAAATAAATATGACCAGTCTTTAGCAACTCTATCCCAGAACACGGAAGCGAGTAGTTTATACACACTGAATGGTGTGTAATATGTAATTTTCCCTAATTTAATCAGTCTGAATACCTTTCTCCAGACTTTAAAGGCTGATTTCAAGACTTTAAAGCGAGTGCGTTTATAGTGATTTCCTTCCAGTTCCTTCATTAAACACCCCCTAGCTTGATCCCCTAACAATAAAAAAAAATATGGATGGTGCTTCAGCTGGTTCTTCCACCTGCTCCCCGGTTAACAGAAGTCCTAATCTTTGCAGGAAGCACACATAGTAATAAAACAGAAAATCATGGATCCCTTGACCTCCTCTTTCAACCGACAGTGTCATCCATTTCATCGCCCGCCTGGGTTTTCCCGGGGGCCCACACAAATTTAGCAGTTAAAGTCTGAAGCTGTTGTATATAGTTTATAGGAATCTCCAGGCGAATACTCCTAAAAAAATATAATACTTTAGCCAGAATACTCATTTTAATAATATTTCCTCTTCCAATTATTGACAACTGAAGACGTCCCCATCTATCTAGGGATTGTTTTCTTTGTTGAATAGTAATATCCCAATTGGTATCAACTATCCCTTTCATTTGTGTCTTTATTTTGATACCTAAATATGTAACTTCAGACGTTACCCTGGGGTCGTTAAATTGAATATTATCTGTGCATAAGACTGAGTTTTTAAAGAGTTTAGTTTGTATCCAGAGGCTAAACCAAAATCGTAGGCCAATAGCTCAATTTCACCTAAGGCCTCCACCGGATTCACTGTTGTAACAGCAATATCATCCGCATATGCGAAAACTGAGTAGGCTATATTTTGCACAGTAAATGGTTTGATATGTGGAGTATTAGACAAACTATTTAAAAAAGGATTAATAAATAATACAAAAAGAAGCGGGGAGCAAGGACATCCTTGCCTGGTCCCCCGTGTAATTTTTATCATTTCCGATTTTGTACCCATAGCTGCTATTCTTGCATTTGGAGCAGTGTATAACACCTGAATTGCAGTCAAATTTTTTTTCCAAATCCCGCTCTCTTCATAACCTCCCATAAATAGTACCACTCTACGCGATCAAACGCCTTCTCAGCGTCTAAAAATATTAATGCTAATTCATGTTTTTATGCCTGTGCAATATCAAATAAGGATATAACCTTATTAGTATGTGTCACAGTGCCTATATTAGGGATAAACCCGTGCTGATTTAAGGAGACTAGCGATGTGATAACTTTAGATATACGATTCGAAAGCATTTTAGAATAAATTTTACTATCACAGTTAAGTAAAGAAATTGGACGATATGAACCTGGCAACTCTGGGGGCTTCCCCTTTTTAATGAAAACCATAATAGAGGCATTGTCCCATGATTTTGGTGCCTTTCCAGTTTGTGCCGCTCTAAAAGTCTCAAGCATAACATGTTTTAATGGTTGAAAAATAAGTTTATGTACTTCGCTAGGAATGTAATCTGGTCCTGCCGCCTTCCTATTTGCCAAGCTTTTTATTGCCACTTCCAATTCCTCCATAGAAAACGGACTATCTAAAAATTCCTTATCACTATCGGTTAATTTTGTGAAATTTCCACCCTCCAATAAGACGTCTGTACTCAGAGCAGCCTGATGAGTATATAGTTCTGTATAAAATTGGAGTAAAATATCAAGTATTTTTTCTGGGTCATCCTGAATATTACCATTCTGATCTTGTAACTTGCATTTTTAGTCGTAGCGCTAGAGACCTACCAATAGCTTCACCATATTCATGAGCATGTCGTTTATTCACAAGATATTTCCGAGCTATCTCTTTACTCCACACCCCAGTTATCTTTGACCGGCATCGTGCCACTATATCTTCAGACTTTTCGATGTTTGCGAAGTTATCTCTCTTTTGAATTTCCTTTATCAAATTTTCTGAATTTCTGCTTGTATCTTATTTTGATAGTAAAGCCCGTAGCTCAAAGCCTCACCTCTAAAACAGGCTTTAAATGTCTCCCATACGATATCTATACTAGCAGAATAAAGATTAATACTAATAAAGTCCGCTATCCATTTCGACATATGGGTTCTAAACTGCTCATCAAGGCACAATTTCCGATCAAACGTAAAGCCTCTAGACTGATTTATCACCTTTAAATGAGGAATTTCTATTACAATTGGTGAGTGATCAGATGATATCCTGAGAAATAATTGTACCTTACCCCCACTCAATAAAGACATAGGTACAAAAAAATAATCAAGATGGGCAAATTTCTTGTGGGGAAACGAATAGAAAGTATACCCTGGGAGTATTGGGTATATGTTACTCCAGGTGTCCACTAAACCGTGATCTATTACCTAACTATACAAAGCTTTGAACACTCGTGGTTTACGTCCCTTATAATTCTCAAACCCACCCGCTAATTCCCCTGTTCTTAAATTAATATTCAGATCCCCACACACTATCAGAGGTGAGGTCCAATTTGCTAATTCAATATTTAACCACTTCAAAACTTCCGCTTCATCCAAGTTTGACCCATGAATTGAACAAATGGTGAATTGTGCCCCCCCAATGTTTAACTCCAAAATTGCCCATCTACCCCATTTATCAGTTAAGGTACGTCCTATAGTGCAATATCGTGGTTTAGCTAAAATCATTGTCGTAATTTGACGATGGCTGGGTTAGCGCTTAGCTTTGCTACACGTTATTTCCCTTAACTTGGCCTTATTCGAAAAACGCCATTTTGTATGCTACGGCGGCCATTTCAGGGAATGAGCGGCCTCGTGGTCAGCATGCCCTTTAGTCCTTTGTCCGTGCCACTGACCACTCGAGTTTGCCCAGCAACAGGCTATTTTTAGTAACGGTCAAGCCTGTACATGCGCAGTTCTGACTGACCAGTCACCCCTTAGGAATGTTCCGCCAAACTGACCAGTGGTGTTTTAACCCCTCCCATGAGTTGGCTGTGCACCAAAAATGACCATATATGTACCTAAACTCTGTAACCATGTACCGCCTACCTTTTTATTGTCTGTAAATTATATAAAAGAAGGACTCGCACCAACGTTCGTGTGATACTTCTTGCATTGCCGAAGGGTGCTGTAGGAATGTACCACCACCCCATGGGGTCTTAATAAACTTGTCTTTTGTACTTTTCAGTTTCCGTGCCAACAGTTCTTTTGGTGTAAGTGGGTATTTCTGCGGAGCATGTAGGCCTTGGGAACCCAATACCACAAATTGGCGACCACGAAGGGACTCATTGGCGACTCGGATGCCCGAAGGAGAGGTCGTGACAAAGGATTGGAAACTCGCCATGGACGCGTACGCTGCCATTGAGTGACCCGAGTCTGGCACCCACAGTGTTTTCTTCCTTTCCTTTTGATCTGACCTTCCAGGTGGCGCCGGTCTCCGACTGAGATCCTGATTGTCTGCGTTGCTGTACAGTGCCCGTTTGGCCGATTCGATCAAAGACCTTGGCAGTTGGAATCTGGATATTTGAGATTTGGGTAAGATTTGTGATCGGTAAGGTAGTCTACGGACGCTTACTGAAGTTCTATGATTGTGACTATGATTTGAGTTAGCTAACATTTTGACTGTGTGAACTTTGAAAATATATGTGTAGTGCACTTCACATAGGCAGGCATGTAGAGATGTTTCTCTAACTTTGTTCGTACTTTGAGCGGCACACTTGTGTGAATTACTGTAAGTGCCATTTTTACGGTATCACGCTTTCGTGGTACTTTTTGAACATGCCTGTTTTAAGCACACTCCGAGGGATGTGCTGTCTTGGAAATGGTACCACATATAGGCTAAATGAATCTCAGCCGGCTCCCCCAGAGGGAACACCTAATCGTGAGATGTATGTGAAATTCGGCCTTCCCCCTATACTGTACAGTAAATTATGACATAAATACACTAGAACCGATCCCGAGTTGCAATGGCCACTACATGGGTCGTTTGATTTGCGATAGGTTCAGTTTGTGGAGCAATGTTTGTTTCAGCGCAGGTCTAGACAGGATATGTTTGATTGTGTGCGAATGTGGGAGAAAGCGGTGCGTGAACGTATGAAGCGTGAGGTTGCCTTGGCGGACAAAGAGCAGCGCAAGGCTGCTCGAGATAAAGCTTTACAGCTTGAGGAGAAGGAGGCGCAGGAGAAGAAAGAGAGGGAGGCACGGGAACGTAATTTGCAAACGACCGGTCAATTTCCTATTCGACGTCCGCTTTATCCTGTCCTTAATAATGAAATTGATGATTTTTCGTTATTAGATCGATCTCCGCCTCCGTACGTTCAGCCTACGGCCCCGACTGAGGATTCTGGTGACGAAGATCGAGATAAGTCGGGTAACAGGTTAAATGCTGAGAGATCAGCGGAATTGCGTAGTTTTGCTAGGAAGCTGAATTTGAATCATATAACTGTGTCAGAAGTTGTAACTGCAAGGGATAAGTGGTCGGAACGAGAATTGATGTGCTTTTTGAATACTTTTGCAGATGAAGTTATTACTCGATTCCGTAAATATTCAGAGGACTTAGAACCCAAGGATATGTCAGTCCATCATGAGAATATGCGTAAAGGTGTATTTGTTCTTGCAGATGCAGATGGGTTTTTCACGTGACTGCTCCAGCTACGGGATGAGGCGTCCAGATTGCGGGAAGCACGAAAAGCAGACAAAGAGTCCATGCCGGGGTCGACGGAGCAGTCCAAACAGCGTTCTATCCTGGGTTCAGATAAGAATTCTAAAGTGCATGTTATGCCTATGCGTGAAGCTGCACCTTTCTACGTTCCCCCTAAAGGGGACGGTACAGATGAAGATAAAATGTCGGCAAATTCAAAGGGGTATTTTATATATAATTGGGTGTATACGCCTTGGAATAGAGCAGATGTTATGGCATTGAAAAACGCTTTACCTGATCTCCGTAAGAATCCGGCCGCATTCTATGAAGGGGTGGAGGGGGCCATCTCCTCTTGTGTTATGACTCTTGTTGATATAGATCTTTTCTTTGGATTAATTCTTCCGCCCGATATGTGGAGGTCGATTCGTAAGACTAATGATCAAACGATGTTTGGGGCAACTTGGAAGGAGATAAGCCAGGCTGACCTAGACAGGGAACCTGCATGCAAACCATGTGATTTAATTTTAGACCTCCCAGCGGCTATTTTGAACAAACTAAAAACGCTTGTTCCTCCTAAAAAGATCGATTGGACTATGTTAGCTTCGTGTAAACAGAAGCCAGACGAATCGGTATCTGATTTCTTTACATGTTTCGAAGAAGCGTTTCACGACTACAGTGGTCAATCATTAACAGATGATACGGGTAGGTATCTGTTTGTTGATAAGTATGTGGCTGATCTCCTACCGGAGATTGCGAAACGGTTAAAAACAAGTGTAAGTTCCTGGACCACGGCGACCCCTGCGTCTTTGTTAACTATGGCTCAGTATTACGAGCGACAGGAATTAGAGGCTAAAGAAAGTGTTGATAAGAAAACGAAGGAATTGAAAACGAAGGTGATGTTGGCACAGGTTCGTGGTGCGCAATCTAGAGGGAATGATAGAGGCAGGCGAGGAGGGGGTAATGTGTCGTACGGTCGTACCGACATTGCTGAGGACCAATGTGCATATTGTAAAGAGTTTGGGCATTGGGCTGAGGATTGTCCGGTGCTTCGTGAGCAACGCAGCCAGCGTGGTCGAGGAAGTGGAAGGTCGAGGAATAGTTATTCAGGAGCGAGAGATGGCGGAAGTGATCGTGGTAGGTTTGAAGCGAGGGGTCGTGGTCAGGATGAACGAAATACCTTTGATAGACGGAACCAATATCAGATATCGGAGGGTGAGAATGTTGAGCATCAGGATTATGTGCATGCATAGGATTGCGTAGGATGGGGTACGGAATCAGTTGAAGTGCCAGTAGATCAAAGAGGTCCATATGTATCAGCGGGCATTTTGGGTTCTACTGATCAGTTTTTAGTTGACACAGGAGCTACTCGTAGTGCTTTGTCTAAAAACTTGGTTCCAAGGGCTCCCCTGTCTGGCGAAACGATAACATGTATAGGGTTTGATGGCACACCCTCTCCTAGCCCATTATCACAACCTCTTGCACTTTGTATTGACACATTTTTCAGTTTTTGCCCATTTTTGTTGTCACCTCACACTCCAGATAACATTATGGGCATTGATTTGCTTAAATACTTTCGAGCAACGATACGCTGTGCTCCTGAAGGAGTGCGGGTTATTTTGAACGACAATTACCCAGATTCAGACAGATTTTGTACAATGAAGGAAATTGAAGCATTAGCCTCTCTCCCACACACGTTATGGGCGACATCAGATACGGATGTGGGACAGATGCTTATTCCACCTATTCGAATTACTGTCAAGGAGGGAGTACTTTTGCCACGTGTACCACAGTACAAGATCTCTAGGGAAGGTGAAATTGCTCTAACGCACATCGTTCAGGATTTGATTATTGCAGGAGTAGTGGAGGAAGTTCCTTACAATGTCTGTAACAGCCCTATTCTTCCGATTCTTAAGAAAGACACTGATGACAAAGTCTATCGATTTATTATTGATTTGAGAGAAATTAACAAAATTGGCATTCCCCAATACCCGGTGGTGTCTGATATCACGACTTTGCTTACTTTGGTCCCCCCAACTGCGACGACCTTTTCTGTTATTGACCTTAAGAACGCGTTCTTTTCCATTCCTATTCATCCCGACAGCAGATACCTATTTGGCTTCACGTTAAATAATAAATCGTATAGATTTTGTCGTGTTCCCCAAGGTTACACAGAGAGTCCCAGCATCTATAGCCAGGCTTTAAAACGACAGCTTGACTCTTTTGAATTGCAATCCGGAGTAGCACTTATACTGTATGTTGATGATCTCCTGTTGGCTGCAGACACCTATGCACAATGTGAGGAGAGTACACTTGCTTTGCTTTCCTTTTTGGTTCAGAACAATCATAAAGTCTCTAAGAAAAAGTTACAATACTGTAGACCCAAGGTGACCTACCTCGGTCATCTTTTGTCTAAGGAGGGGCGTGCATGAACATCAGATCGAATTCAAGCGATTTTAGATACACCAGTCCCCCGCACTCAGAGAGATGTATGCACCTTCATAGGACTAACGTCCTTTTGTAGACAGTGGATCATGGGGTTTTCGCACATTATTAAACCTTTGTTAGCGTTATTGTCCAAAACTACACCAATGCCCCTTGAATGGACAGATGAATGTCAGAATGCTTTTGAACAATTGAGACAGGCCCTTTGCTCTGCACCCGTGTTAGGTACACCAGACTACACAAAGTTCTTCACGTTGTACGTGCATGAGAAAGATGGGTGCGCGTTATCAGTGTTAGTGCAGGCACACGGGGATAAACAGAGGCCATGTGCGTATTTCTCAGCCATTCTTGATCCTGTAGCGCGAGGGTTACCTGGGTGTTTCCGAGCAGTCGCAGCGACAGCAGTAGCTATACGGCAAAGTGAGGGAATAGTTTTGTCACACAAATTGTTGGTGTTAGTTCCCCATGCAGTAGATGCCCTGTTAAATCAAACGAAGACACAGTGCCTCACGAGCGCACGTTTAACAGGATATGAGCTCACACTCCTGGCACCACATATCACACTGAAAAGATGCGCTACCCTGAACCCTGCCACTTTATTGCCATATCCGGTTGAAGAGGGTCAGGAGGAAAAACACCATGATTGTGTTTTCCTGACCGAGGAACAAACAAAGGGTCGTGTCGACTTACAGGATATGCCACTTCCAGATGTGGATGGGGAACTGTGGGTTGATGGATCGTGTTTGAGGCTGCCAGATGGCACAACTTCTGCGGCATATGCGATCACGACACTTAAGACGGTGGTAGAAACAGCACGAATACCCCAGAAATCAGCCCAAGCAGCGGAGCTGATAGCTTTGACAAGAGCCTGCGAATTGAGTGCTGGCTTATGTGTGAACATCTACACAGATAGCCGGTACGCCTTCGGAGTAGCGCATGACTTCGGCCTACTCTGGAGAGAGCGTGGGTTTTTGACTTCTCATGGAGTACACATTATGCACGGAGAATTAGTGCGTGATCTCCTAAACGCGTTACTTTGTCCAAAGAAAGTAGCGATAATCAAATGCAGTGCACACAAAAAGGTCACTGACAAAGTGGGACAAGGCAATGCCTTTGCAGACAGTATAGCAAGACAAACAGCTATGTCACGAAACGACTCCCCCATGTATGTAGTGAAGTCGCAGGCCGAGCGATGGCATGATGCTAGAGCAGAGATACTAGACATTCAAAAATCAGCGACTGAAGCAGAACTTGCATCCTGGGCAGCAGAGGGAGTACTGGATGATGAGGGTTGTTGGAGGAGTAAAGATATGGAACGATGGAGATTGCCTGCAGCTTACTTGCAAGCAATGGTCCAGATGACACATGGGTTGGCACATGTTGGAGCTCTTGCAATCACTCGACTGTTAACACGAGTTTGGGAGCATCCTGAGATTGCCAATACTGCTAAGAGAGTAGTGCAGACTTGTTTGATATGTTTACAGCACAATCCTGCAAAAGGGACGCATACTCCGAAAGGAGGGTTCGTTCCACCTTCCGCACCATTCGAGGTACTACAAATGGACTACATTCAGCTTGAGCGTTGCAATAACCTTAAGTATGTCTTAGTGGTGGTGTGTACCTTTAGCAAATGGGTTGAGGCTTTCCCCACGAAGGATAATACAGCTTTGACAACAGCTAAGGTTCTGCTCAAAGAGTACCTCCCTCGATTTGGAGTTTGCAAATTTTTGTGGAGCGATAATGGTCCTCATTTTGTTGGGAAAATTGTGGAATATGTGCTAAAGGGATTGGGGATCCAGCAAAAGTTCCATGCTGTGTTCCATCCTCAGTCAGCAGGTCTTGTCGAGTGGTACAATGCCACGTTGAAATTAAAACTGGCTAAGTTTGTGGCGTCCACGTCTTTGAAATGGCCGGACACTTTGCCGCTAGCATTACTCTCTATTAGATCAGTGCCCCACTCTCGAACTGGCCTCACACCTTATGAAGTGGTGTTTGGAAGGCCTATGAATATATGGGGAGTTCCTAAGCCGCGATTGTTACATGATGTGCCTTGTATAATGATGAACGATTATTTGGCACGATTAACAAATGATTTACTTTCTATTCACCAACAGGTTCGAGAAGCGCTCCCTGACAATTCCATTGGAGAGGCTCACAATCTTCGTCCTGGCGACTTTGTGATGGTCAAATCATTTGAGAGAGCGAACAGCTTGGAACCGAGGTGGCGTGGCCCCGAGCAAGTCTTGCTTGCGACTCGAACGGCTGTACGAGTGACCAACAGGAAGCGGTGGGTGCATTCAACTCACTGCCGTTGCGTCTCTCCGGACCTGGTGAATCCTACTGTGCTGTCCGACTACAGAGATATCTTGGACGAGGAAAAGAGCCCAGCTGTGACGTCGGCCGAATCGGAGGGAGCCTTCCCGGACTACACCGTTTCTGGACAACAGCGTTATAATTTGCGGCCAAGATAGAAAGAAGATATTTTTTTGTGCGAGACTGGTTGGTTACCGCTCTGGGGTTTGTGAAACGGAAGCCGGGAATCTCAAGGGGGGGGGATCAGTTCTGCCAAGAGTAGCGACACCCGTCTTGACCCCGGAGAAGAAAACAACGGCTACCTCGGAGCTCAGCACTCTCATTTTTATTTTTTAGTTGTATATTTGAGACATTGTGAACTCTTTTGAACTATGGCGTCTTCTGCAGCACGAGACAAAAGAATTCTTGGTGCTATACTGTTTGTATTGACAATTGTGGTAATAGCAGTGATAGCCTGGGTAGTAGAACTTGTGGTGCCTGTACGAGAACATTTGCTGCCGACTACCCCGGCTCCATCTGAACATTTTCATTTCACCGTACCCTATCATGAAGAACGGCACCAACAGACTTATTTGAACAATAGCTTCATTCAAATCTGGCATCATACTCACAATATGACGAACACTTCTAACTGTTGGGTGTGTGGTATGTTGCCTGGGCATCAGAAGAAAGGGGGCACACCACTCATCCCACTCCCGTTTTCCCATAATGGTTCCTGCAATGCTTGGTATACTCTTCTATTCACTTTGCGCTGGCCAACAAAAGGGGGGGTGCTTTTCCGTTTAAACAAGATATGCTATCTTGATCGGGATGGCTATCCACAAGCTGAGGGTACTCGATTCGAATGGGAAGAGTACCGCCCCGACAATGTGTCTGCACCCCGAATCTACAGTAATCAACGGAACATTAATATGTCCAGCTCTCATGTCATTAATGTTATAGACACTAAGGCTGATCTTTGCATACGAAATAAAGGTACAATCCCGGTTGGAAAAAGTGAATGTAACACCACACTTACATTTGACAGTCCGAATGGCATATCATTTGTGGCATCCCGAAATACGTACTTCATCTGTGGTAATAAAGGTTATCATCAACTCCCGTTAGGATGGTTAGGTACATGTTATATCTCTTTTGTATTACCCCCTGTATTCATTGCCCCACCTATGTACCATAATGACTATGTACTGTACCATGATTTTGTGTTAAATAGAGTTAAACGTGCTGTAGTCCTGGAAGACATTGACCAGACCGATACTGCACGACAACAATATGTAGATTTTAATTTGGGTTTGTTTTCCTTTGTGGGAGCTGCTCTGAACAGTCGAAAGATACGACAACTGACCCGTGTTGTTGAGGCTGTAGCTAATGATACTGCTTTTGCATTGGGGAATATAACTGAAGAGCTTCAAATATATAGAATTGTCACGCTTCAGAACCGGATGGTTCTAGATGTCGTTCTAGCTGATCGAGGGGGGGCATGTAGAATTATGGGAAGTAGCTGTTGTGTTTACGTTCCTGACAACTCACCATCTGTATATGATGCAATATCAAAACTGCATAAAATTGCTGCTGAAATACATCCGGACAATGGTACATGGACCTTTTCGGGGTGGTTCTGGTCTATGCTTAGTACATGGGGCTGGAAGCTACTGACAATCTTATGTATCATAGTGGGGATCTTATTCTTCTTGTGTTTATGTATACAATGTGGCCCTGCATTATGTTCCATGTGTTTATCGGCTTGTATTCCATCTAGACGAGCTCTTGCCCAAAATGACTTGATGCTTCGTAAAGAAGTGGCTCAAATTATGTCAATTGATATCGAAGATGAGTATCCCGACTATGTCCACTATGAGGTAGCTTCAGCTAAACGCTAAAAGGGTCGTCTGTCATAATTTGACGATGGCTGGGTTAGCGCTTAGCTTTGCTACACGTTATTTCCCTTAACTTGGCCTTATTCGAAAAACGCCATTTTGCATGCTACGGCGGCCATTTCAGGGAATGAGCGGCCTCGTGGTCAACATGCCCTTTAGTCCTTTGTCCGTGCCACTGACCACTCGAGTTTGCCCAGCAACAGGCTATTTTTAGTAACAGTCAAGCCTGTACATGCGCAGTTCCGACTGACCAGTCACCCCTTAGGAATGTTCCGCCAAACTGACCAGTGGTGTTGTAACCCCTCCCATGAGTTGGCTGTGCACCAAAAATGACCATATATGTACCTAAACTCTGTAACCATGTACCGCCTACCTGTTTATTGTCTGTAAATTATATAAAAGAAGGACTCGCACCAACGTTCGGTGTGATACTTCTTGCATTGCCGAAGGGTGCTGTAGGAATGTACCACCACCCCATGGGGTCTTAATAAACTTGTCTTTTGTACTTTTCAGTTTCCGTGCCAACAGTTCTTTTGGTGTAAGTGGGTATTTCTGCGGAGCATGTAGGCCTTGGGAACCCAATACCACATCATTACCCCACGAGTCATAGTCATTTGCTGAGAAGCTGATATAAGTGTGTAACCTAAATCTGCAACAAGAAGTCTGTTATTCCAGGATAGATGTGTCTCCTGAAGACATAAAATGTCCGGTTGAATATATCTAATTTCAGATGCTATTCTCTTCCTTTTAGTTATATCATTAAAACCTGATACGTTTAAAGAACAAATTTTAATGTTTCGTGACATCAAAAAATATCCAAGCACTCCAGCTTACTATAGAGGTGTGTAATACACTTCTCCAATGCACTTGCCTGCTACCCAATCTATAAGCGTGTCTTTTCTTTTTAGTGTTGTCACTTGTCTCCAACGTGGTTTTTCCCCCTTTACCCCCTTTAAGCCCTGCAATTTTAATGGTGAGAATTACACTTATTATTTCTCACTGGGGTTCTTTTGGTATATGTATATACACAATAGTAAGTGTTGTTTGTCTTTTCTTACTATTACACGAGTGATCACCACTGTCTGTGGTTCTCGAGAAGGAGAACAAGCACTGGTTCTTCTTGTCTTGTCTTTTCTTTTCCTTTTTCTCATTTTCTCTTTCACTAAAAGAGAGGGAGCTACCAATGATGATAAGTGGGTACACTGGAAATTGTTAGCCAGTAACCCCGTAGGCTGTTCTACCGTGAGGTACTTTCAATCTTCTCCCACACATTTTTTTCATCGAATGAAAGGTGGGGAGTGTGGATGGTAGTTGACATTTTGTGTTTTCTGTGAAAAAGCTACACTGTGACATATATGAGTATTTGGACTGCACACATATAAGGGAACTGAGAAGGCTATTGAAAACCCTGATTTCTGTCACGATTAATGGTAATAAGTGTTTTGAGGGTGAGGCCTTGTTTTGTTTATCGTGTTCTGAGTGGGGGGCGGCCTCTCCCTTTTTTCCCCTTTGGCTCCTAATATGTTGACATACGTCTGAGTTACCCAGTGTTCAGTCTTTTCAGGTGAGGGGGTAATGCCCAGAGTATTTTTAATGAAATCAAAGATGTTCTCCAGGACTTTTGAAGCATGGAGCAGTGGAAGAGCATTTGTGCAAGGTCCCCCTTTTGTCCACCACAGTTCTATCAGTTAGGGTCTTCTCTTAGTTTGATAGTGTTTCAGGGGCCCAAAAGGTTCCACGAAAGCATACATGTAGTCTGGGACCGCATTGGTGATACTTTGTTCATGAAAGGAGATTTGTAGATGGCATTTCCTTCAAAGTTTATGTTGGTTTTGCATAATTATGACTCCCATTTATGTTCTTTTTGCAAGTGTAGCTGAGGTTGATTTTGGTGAGAGTATTTTGTAGACCTTAGAAACCATGTGGCCAGATTTACGTAATTTGTAAATAAGAATGGGTGAAGTTGGGTCCTTTTTCAATTATGGGTACTTATATAACTGCACCTTTAGTTTTAGAAACTTGTAGATGTCTAGCTTGTCTTGTTAGAAACGTTCTTGGAAGTTGGCGAAGAGGAGTGGATTGGTGTTGGCATATAGGTGTTTGACCAGGTTAACTCCTTTCTTTGACCAGTCAGTCCACCGGGCTGGTTTTCCATCAATCTGAAAATTTGGGTTGTGCCAGAGGGAGGCAAGATTGGAATTACCTATTCCTATTTTGGAGTAACAGTCCAGTCTTAATACATCATTTTTAGTGTTATTTATGATGTATTTAGAATGAGATGGGTGAAAGTTTTTTATCGTTAAGTATGTAGGAATAGGTTTACCTTCTATTAAAGGCTTTTGCAAATGAACCCATGCTGGAGTGTAGTCTTCCTCATTAATGATCCATTTAAAGCCTTGATAAAACAAGAAAGCAGTTTGGTACTTCCTAAAATTAGGACCTCTACCTTACATCCTGCCCAGACGAGCGGTGCCTGGCTCGGCCTGGCCTGCCTGCCAAGGCAGTATTTTGCCTACAGTTATCTGCTCAGCTTCCGCGAAAACACATTCCAGTCTAGTGAAATAAGTAAACATATTCCCGGCTGCAGAGCAAAGGGCCCTGCCTTCCTGTCTCCATGCGAGTGATTTACTGCCCCCGTTACCATGGTAGACCCATGGCCCCCGTACTTTGCATGAAGATCCATATGCACGCACTAGCATTCAGTGATGAACGGCCTCTGCCCGAGAGACCTTTTACTTCAGACACTACATCCTCTAAACACAAGATACCAGATATGCTATAGGTGCAGGTCATTCTGACATCCCAGACATTAGTCTCCTCTACTAGTGCTAAAGTCAAAGCCCCCAGCTCTCCCCAGTTACACGTCATGCTCAGTTGCGCGCGCATGTATGCCAAAGGTTTCTGCTGATTCTGCAAACTTTCTCTAAGTATCCACCCACTTGTGACGTTTCTCTGACATGTCAAGTGCACGCCCACGTGTACGCCTTCTTACACGCCTCCTGTTACGCACATGTGTTCTTATCTCTCTCTTTTCACCTGTTACGCCTACTGTATTCATTTCAATTACATGCTTTTACTATATATAATGTGTGATGTTAATAAAATGTTGAATGTCCCTTCCTGAACCTTAGTGGTGATGGAACCCGATGTCCCATGCCTCGAGGCATTTCATTAAAGCCCGTATGACTCAGATACCACGGACTCTGCCTCTCATTTGATTGAGCTATCCTTATTGTCATTTAATGTATAGAAAAATAGTCCGGTAATTTTATTTACCACATAATCTGGCGCCCGAACAGGGACCCCCCCCTTCCCCACTCGTCGGCGATGTAACACAGGCCCCTGACCCCTTCTACAGCCGTGACGGATCCAGTGCACACCTGCGGGTTTTCCTGCTATCTCCCTCAGGCCCACGGAGGAGACGGAGACTGCGGTCCGGCATCCAGACGAGGCGGTGAGGAATGCGGAGGATCCCGACCAGAGCCCCAAGCCGAGAGAGCAAGGTCCGAGGTATCCAGAGGCCCACCTGTTCCGAAGCGCATGCGTAGGAGAAATCGTAGCTGACGCAGTCCAGTCCAGTCCAGTTTCCGAGGCCTTCAGTTTCTGCTTCCCGGTGAGTACCGTTGTTGGGAACGCATCTAGACGGGTTCATTAATTTGTGCCCGGTCAAGACGGGTCTGGGTACACAGACCTGGTCCAGACGTGTTCACTTAGGTGGATACGGTATGACGTGTCTCTTTATGGGACCGGTATGTCTGTACTGTACTAGCAGTGCATCTAGTAATACAGTATTCTAGAGTTCGAGAATTTTCCGGAATTGTGTATTTCATGTCGTGGTATGAATGATTGTTTGCAATTCATTATTGTGTTCATTGTGTTCACGTTCAAGTCAGTTTAAATATGCCACTGTTCTCGAAATTACGTCAGATAGGAACCAGGAAAGGGATACTCGAAGAAGCAGTTCCCGTCCCGCCTAGGGACACTCCCGGACATTTTATGTACCAAAAGCATGGCTTAGATGCCATACTGTACTTAGATTTATGGGTGGACTATACGAAAGATCTGGAAGAAAAGTTTAGATGGCCTGTCTCAGGGACATGGGATGCTGAATGCATCATACGAGTAGAAGAAGCGTTATGGAAAAAGAAAGCCAGACAATCCCAGAAAGATGCCATAGAATTATGGCGTAAAGAAGCGCATAGAAGAACAGAGAAAGAAATCAGGAAAGCAGAGAGAAGTAGAGAGGAATCCGAAAAAGCTAGAGAAAGAGAGTTACTAGAAGAAGGAGAACGAGTCAGAATAGAACAACAAGACAGACAAAGAAATGCCCTTATTACAGGTCTGTATCCTGTTCTCGCCGAGGGCCTGCCCAAGGCGACCCCGGAAGTACCCCGTAACTTGCCACCTCCATTGGTCCCAACTAAACTTCATCATAAACAGACCGCAGCGGACATTTTCCTTTCTTCCTATTTAGATGATGTTGCTCCGGAATATACCAATGCACGCGTACCACCTGCTAATAATATACATCAGCCTATGCAGCCTGCTCAAGACTCGACTCCCCCACCCATTGTCACTTCCCCTATTGTCACTACTACTGCTACTGTCCCTCCTGCTACTGGTCCTACCAATCCTTTTTCTACACTTGCAACCCAGAGTCTGCCTACATTACCTACACCTACTTTACAAGCCATGACACCAGTAGTGACAACACAGCCAGTTGATAGTCACGCTTCCACTTCAGGAAGCACCGTAGGAGGTCTCCCTGTCACCCCGCCTCAAGTAAAACGACTAACACTTAGAGAAGCAGCATTACAACGCACACCCAAAGTTGCGACATTCGCAGCCCTTAAACAGTACCTTACTGATTGCAGATATGATCCAGTACCAGGCGAAGACCAGATGATGCTATACTCAATACGTTTACGACGAGTCACAAACTATCTGTCTATTCTACCAAATATGAGACAACATTTAGATAACATATATAATTTTATTAGAACAGAGGAGAGACCAGAATGCATTCACGAGGCCATGGCACACAACAAGGTGGAGACACAAAATATGATCTTACAGTTTTTGATAAATTGTTTGATAAGGGAACAAGATCGGCCAGGTACAAGCAAAGAAGAAATGGACGTCCTGATAAATTGGAGTAACAATATAGCTGATGGTAAACATAGTAAACAAGGTTGTATAGAATCCATGTACAGAAAGATCCGTAAAGAAATTGTAACAATACACGAAAAAGAAAAAGCAGCTAGGGAAGCCGAGAAAGAGGAGAATGAAACCACAGAGGACGACGATGATATAGATGATACAGAGGACAGAGATAGAATAGCATACGTAGGTAGAGCAAGACCTTTTGACAGACCCATACGCCCAGGAAGCAAGAAACGTTTTCTTTCTCCCATACCAGAACAATGTTCTCTTGAACATTTATTTCAGGCCACTGATAAAGTACTGAAACAACGAATAGGTTACAGTGAACTTAATACCATGCGTCAACAAGAACTAGCACGATCAGCAGTACAATGGGCTGGAAAAAACAGCGTATACAAAGACGATTCAGTAGCGCAAACATTTTTGAATCTTTCTCCAGCCGAACAACGACTAGCTGGTATGTACATGATCCAGCATCTCATTACACTATATGAGAGTCAGCATTCTGATCCAGGTCCCCTATATAATATATTGGAAGAATTACTCCTAAAAAGATGGAGAGGCCTAGGTACCGATTTAATTAATATCATTCTAGAACAACGCCACAAATACAGAACTTTCCTGACTCCACATTTCGTTCCTGTTCCACCCCCAGTAAGACAACCATTTTACATAGACAGACAGAATCCCTTACGAGAAGTTCATCCCGTCCGGACCACAGGAGGTGAGCTAGAACGAGTATTCGTATACACCCCCTTGACTAAAATGGAACTATTGGAAATGAAAAAATTAGTGCCCTGTCATGATAAAGATCCAGCCGAATTTCATTGTGAATTAAAAGACATGCTACTCATGGGGGATTATACGTATCCCGATATTCTTAAAATGTTAAAGGTATTGTTGCCCGCTGGCATTTACGAAAAACTTAAAGAAAAAGAATGGGAGGTGGGAGATACAAAGATTATTTGGACTGAATTAGAAACAGAAGAAAATGGACGAGTCCCAGGTACTGGTCTTGGGGACAAAGCTAAAGCATTACCAGGATTATTAGTATAGGTCTTCCCGAGGTTATTGGCAATAAAAAAGGAAGACTGGGATGCAATCTCAGCCTGCAAACAGAAACAAGACGAAGACACTAGTGATTTTTATTCCAGATTTGAGAAATGTTTCATTATTAATAGTGGCCTGAAAACAAGTAGTGAATCATACCCACATCTTTTTGTGACCAAATTAGTCGAGAATTCCTTACCACAAGTTAAAAATAGAGTACTGAAAGTCGAGAGTACATGGCAAGCAAATACCCCTTCTCAAATGTTACAAATGTTACAGTACCACCAGAACAGAATTAGAGAGGAACATGATCATGAACAGAGACGTATTAAAGACACGAAAATGAAAGTGCTAGTTGCTCAGTCTGTTCCAGCGGACGGTCAGAAAAAGGGTACAGCACCGCCAGGTCATTCTGCAGCTCCCGTTAAAGGGAATTGCAACTATTGTAAACAGCCAGGTCACTATATAAACGAATGTGCCGTTCTGAAATACAATATTGCTACAGGCAGGACGAAAGAAAGACCGCGTCCTCCTAGACAAGAACATGTTCCACAGCATATTCCACAGAACACGCAACCTCCACAGCATGCACAGCAAACAGTAGCTGTACCCCAACCCCAACCCATTGCGGCCACACAACATGTCACGCAACAAATGTACCAGTATGCACAGTCAGATTACCCCGATTATCAGCAGTACTCATGAAACAGCCTAGAGAGGGAGGTTGGCTTGCCTCTTATCGAGGTTCCTGTAGATCAAGAGGGTCCCTATGTACATAGTCAGGTATTAGGGAAAGACAGAAAATTTTTGATTGACACAGGGGCGAGCAGAACTACCATCAGTCATGACGAGGTTCCAGGGGCACCCCTCTCAGGCTCACAGAATGTTTCCCTTGGTTTTTCAGGAAAGCCTTTTGTTAACGAAGTGTCAAAGCCAGTTTCCCTAGAAGTTGGTCCATTGTCCCGTACTACGGACTTGTTACTTACGAAAGCATGTCCTGAAAATCAGCTTGGTATTAAAACGTTGAAAGCACTAGGAGCAGTAATATGTTGTTCTCCGGAAGGAGTGAGATTGTTTTTACGTGATTTCAAAGGTCATTATGTGTTGAGGGATTTTGATCCAAGATTGCAGAATGTACCACAGCATTTATGGGCACAAGGTCCAACTGATGTAGGTTGTATGTACATTACACCTTACCGTGTTACACTCAAGCAAGGAGTTGAACTACCCCGAATCCGACAATACAAATTGCCCCCCGAGGCTGTAGCAGCCTTACTAAAAATTATTGACGAACTGATTGCCCAATGAGTAGTTGTAGAAACTGACTCCAATGTATGTAATTCTCCAATCATTCCGATTCTTAAACGAACTGACCCAAATGCACCACCAGTCTACAGATTGGTGATCGACCTTCGAGAATTAAATAAATGCATCATTCCCCAGTACCCAGTAGTGCCAGACATTTCTACCTTATTGACTGCTATTGATTCCGAAGCAGCGTTCTTTACTGTAATCGATCTCAAGAACGCCTTCTTTAGTGTCCCCATTCATCCGGAAAGCCAGTATCTCTTCGGATTCTCTTTAAATGGCCGAAGCTTCAAATTTGCACGTGCACCTCAAGGGTTCACGGAAAGTCCTAGTATTTACAGCCAAGCCCTGAAACGACAACTAGACAGTATTCACATGCCTACTGACACTGCCCTGCTCCAATATGTTGATGACCTGTTAATAACAGCACGGACCGAACGTGACTGCGAGCGCGCGTCACTGACTGTCTTGTATTTCTTGGCCGAAAAGGGGCATAAAGTGTTCCCTTCGAAGCTACAATTCTGTGCCCAGCAAGTGGTATACCTTGGGCACTTGCTGTCCAAGTGGGGGAGACAGTTGACACCAGACCGCATCCAGTTAATTGCACATCTGCCACAACCCAAGACACAAAAGGAGGTACGGGCCTTTATTGGCCTCACTTCTTACTGCAGACAATGGATCCCTCAGTATGCATATCTAGCCAAACCCCTCATACAGTTGACAACACAGGAGGCAGCGACACTCGACTGTCCTCCCTTGGACTCAGGAACACACACAAGCTTTTGACTAATTAAAGAAAGCCCTATGTCAAGCACCTGTTTTAGCGACACCATGTTACAGCAAACCTTTTACACTTTTTGTTACTGAACGCGATGGCACAGCATTATCTGTGCTCACACAAGATCAAGCGGGAAAACACAAGCCTTGTGCTTATTTTTCTAGTACATTAGATCCAGTGGCCCAGGCCCTGCCTGCGTGTCTCAAATCAGTTGCAGCAACAGCTCTAGGAATTAGACAAAGCGACTCAATAGTGTTAGGACATCCCCTGACAGTACAGAGGAGAGACTTACAAATCCGCCGCCACCGCCGAGAGTCACACGAGAGCAGAGTAGCTCGCAGGATTCACCGCCGGCACCGCCAAGAGTCAAAGGGCACCGGACTCCGCGCCGCCACTCTGGGAGACTACAAATCCCGGCAGGCCTCGCGGCGGCGCGTGCAGAGTGACGCGGGTCGCGCCCTGAGAGCGCCAACAGGGGCTTAAAGGAAGGAGAACCCCGGCAGAGCGGGGGAGAGACTTACAAATCCGCCGCCACCGCCGAGAGTCACACGAGAGCAGAGTAGCTCGCAGGATTCACCGCCGGCACCGCCAAGAGTCAAAGGGCACCGGACTCCGCGCCGCCGCTCCGGGAGACTACAAATCCCGGCAGGCCTCGCGGCGGCGCGTGCAGAGTGACGCGGGTCGCGCCCTGAGAGCGCCAACAGGGGCTTAAAGGAAGGAGAAGCCCGGCAGAGCGGGGGAGAGACTTACAAATCCGCCGCCACCGCCGAGAGTCACACGAGAGCAGAGTAGCTCGCAGGATTCACCGCCGCCACCGCCAAGAGTCAAAGGGCACCGGACTCCGCGCCGCTGCTCCGGGAGACTACAAATCCCGGCAGGCCTCGCGGCGGCGCGTGCAGAGTGACGCGGGTCGCGCCCTGAGAGCGCCAACAGGGGCTTAAAGGAAGGAGAACCCCGGCAGAGCGGGGGAGAGACTTACAAATCCGCCGCCACCGCCGAGAGTCACACGAGAGAAGAGTAGCTCGCAGGATTCACCGCCGCCACCGCCAAGAGTCAAAGGGCACCGGACTCCGCGCCGCCGCTCCGGGAGACTACAAATCCCGGCAGGCCTCGCGGCGGCGCGTGCAGAGTGACGCGGGTCGCGCCCTGAGAGCGCCAACAGGGGCTTAAAGGAAGGAGAACCCCCGCGTCGCGGGACCCCCGGGGCGAAGCCCGGGCAAAGGGCGGGCCCTCTACGGCCCTCATCGGCAGGAGGAGGCAGGGGCAGGGCCAAAAACCCTGCATGAGGCTCACGAGGCATCCTACTATCCAAGTAAGACTGCATTGTGTATGATACATACTTCTCTGTGTGTTTGAGGAGTTCTTGCTCTACGTTATAACCTTCAGGATGTCTAAAAAGGGTTCTGCACCACCAGCTAATACAATGGAAAACTACATGGTGCAAACAGTGAAAAAAATTAACCTACAGAGGAGAGAATCCCTGGGACTGAGTCAGTCACCTGACTTACACTGTTTGACCCCTACTCTATCCCCCTCACCTGATGACATAGTTCCCCTGCAGACTCTTCCTGAAGCCTGTTCTAATTGCCCCACTACGCAGGATTCAGGCACCTCAAACGACAATATGCTGTCTGGACCTGAGGTTCTCATAGTGGAGCACGTAGACAACTTAGACAGTGATTTGGACCAGGAATATCGTGTTGATCCCTCAGAAGAAGACACTTCTATCTCTGAACAAACATCCCGCAAAGACATTGTAAAAACCAAAAACCCGCCGAAACGGGGAGGACTAAGATCAGGGACAAGGAGGAAGAGGGTTAACACTCCAAAAGCTAATTTGAAGGAAGTTGGAGAGGGAAGTGCTAAGCCTAATGTTAGCCATGATGAGGACTTGCTTGATAGAATTGTTGACTTAATAGAAAGTAAAATCAAATCCATTGTTAAACCTTTACTTACCAAAATAGATAAATTACAATCTGAGGTCAAAAAGCTAGGTGGGCAGCTGAATAAATTAACAGAGGGTGTAGATAATGTTACGATGTTGGTAACAAACTTGGACAATAATATTGGAGAAGTTGATGATCAGGAGGGGGAGAACACAGATGAAGTATTACATAACAATCCGCCATCTCAGTTTCCAGACTTAAAAGCTAATGGAACTAATAATAGTAGAGGGGACAGTCCTTTAACTGTTGAGATACCCCCTGCACAAGCTCAGCCAACTGACCCTCTACAATTTATAGTTGAAGCCTCACCTGTTGTTCTAGTACTGGCAAATGTACCGCCCTTAGAAGCCGGCACTGAAGAATCCCCTTCCTCTCTGTCTAATAAGGCATTGCAGTGGCTTACAACTAACATGAGATTAGCCCCAGGGGGGGGTCAACAGCTGGCTCAAGAGATTAAAACTGCTAAAAGGGTTTCGTGGCTAGGAAACCGCCCCAAAAAATTTAAGGGGGATTGTGTGGCAGTAAGTTTTTCACACTCTGGTGTGTTGCCAAACATCCTCATCAATTTACTCCCACCCCAACGCAGGCAGGGTTCTGTTGTACCATTAACCTTGAAGTTCTTTTATGGAGAGCAGCAGAACGTCACCTACCCTAAGACACCAGCCTTTGGATGGGATATTAACTGTGATGTAAATAATAGATGGGGCCGCGAACAGCACAGGAATATTGTAAACCAACCCGCTCCCCTAGTATTTCAGAATCCTTTTGCTCAACCCCTCTTATTGTCCAATCGATTTGCACCTCTATCCTTTTTGGACCATAATGACTGACTTTTGTCAGAACATCCTAATCAAGCAGAGAATATTGCGCCAGTACTCAGTATGCTTACTTGGAATATAGCGGGTATTAGGACTAAAGTAGGTAATGCAATATGGACTAATTTTATAACCAAGTATGACATCATTGCATTGCAGGAAACCTGGGACACAAATAATAGTTTCTCTCTTGATGGCTACAGTCACTTTTGTATTCCCTCTGTGGCTAGCTCAGCAGGAAGAGCGAAGGGAGGATTGCTAAGCCTCTTTAAACTAGACATCAAAGGTAGCCTTAAGAAATGTGACTCAGGATCTGAGCAATGTCTTATTGTTGAATTGTCTTGTGTGGAATCTCCCAACATATTGTTTATAAATTTTTACAATTCCAACGCAGTAGACTGTACATCATATAGTCTAGGTAGATTGGATTACTTTTTGTCAGTCTATAGTGAACATGTTAATGCATTTGAAATCATATTTTTGGGTGATTTTAATATACACCCTTGTTCACTTATGTGTGTTTGCGATGACTCAGAATCCCCTCCTAATTGTGCGCTTGTTCATCTTGAACATAACAAACAGGGGGGTTGTTTAGAGAACTTCCTAGCAAGATGGAACTTATACGAATCTAGCTGTGGGGAGGGGGGGGGGTTAGGGCCCCTACTTTTAAGGGAACAGACAATGGCTCAATTATTGATTACATTTTTATCACTGCATGTTTTTTACCTAAGGTTTTAATGTATAGAACTGTGGTCTCCGCTTTCAGTGATCATAACCCAGTCTCCCTGGACCTTGTAGCCTCTGAGCTTATAGGGCGTAATCATTGTCCTTGTTATGACAAACGAACGCTCAAAGTTAAGGACCAGGGACGTAGACTGAAATGGGATAGCATAATCCCAGAACCCTTCGTACAAGAGGTTCTTTCTGAGGCTGAGGAGGAGGTCGGAGTGTGTTTATCCAGTGTGTCCAATGATAGAGAGGTGATTCTTGCATTTAGTAGCATATGTAGTAAGATAAACTGCAGGCTTTCTGTGACTAGCAAACCTAAGTTGAAACCTATTAAAAGATGGTTTGATCACAGTTGCTCAAAAGCACATTCTGCATTGCTCAATGCTTTAAAAACCGTACCGAAAGACCGTGATCTCATCATTATTAGTAGAGCACTATACAAAAAGGCCATTGCTGAAAGGAAAAAACAGCTCAAAGATGAAGCCTGGACACAACTCACTGATCCAGCCATACTAAAAAACTGTGGAGAATTCTGGAGGATTGTCAACCAACCCCTACTCACTGGGGAGGATAATTCCCCCCTAGAAACTAACATCCCTGACGAGGGTTGGATCAAACACTTTAGTGACATCTATTCAGATCACATTAATGGCGAAATTAAGGAACAGGAGGTGAATATTATTCCAACGGGGAACCATTTGCACTTTGAAGTCAAAGAAGTATTATCTGCGATAAACTGTACCCTGAAAAAAAAGGCACCAGGACCAGATGGTGTTCCTGCAGATGCCTTTAAATGCTTCCCTAACTTTTGGTCAAGACTACTCTGCAGGGTCTTTAATGCCTTAAACCATGATAACATCCCCAAGTCATGGAAAACATCTATAATCATTCCTGTTTTTAAAAAAGGAAATAGGCAGGATCCTGCATGTTATAGACCAATTTCACTGATAGATTCTTCAGTCAAGATTTTAGGGAGAGTCATATTAGCAAAATTGAACGAATGGGCTACAGAGAATAGTATCTTGACTAACGTGCAATATGGGTTTAGACCTAAAAGAAGTACCCTGGCTCAATGCCTTAATCTCCACTTGCTGATCGAGAAATATACCAGGGCCAAGGATGGGTCCATGTACCTCAGTTTCATGGACCTCTCCTCTGCATTTGATATGGTCAACAGAACTAAGCTCTGGTTAAAATTACTTGACATGGGCCTGGACAGGACCATAGTTAATTTATTGGCTGACCTACACTCTGACCTTACTGCAAAAATTAGAGTTTCCTCGGATGGAAGGTGTACAGATGTCTTTGCTTCTGAAAAAGGAGTCAGACAGGGATGTATACTTGCACCACTGTTGTTCATGTTATATGTGAACGCTCTGGAGCCTGCTCTTAGGGGCGCTACCAGCGACATCCCGCGTGCAGGGGATCAGGGGATTCATGTTCTCCTTTACGCTGATGACGCGGTTCTTCTTGCGCGCACCGGGGTGGGGCTTCAACGACTCCTGGATGCCTTTGATTCTTTCATGGGCTCACTCGACCTGAAAATAAACGCTAAAAAATCTCAGGTTATGCTTATGGGCAGGGCCTCTAGGAGACCTTTTCATAAAATCTTTCTTTGTGGGCAGGAAAAGCTTGCACGCGTCTCCTCCTTTCCCTACCTGGGGATCACCTTTGATGAGAAAGGTAGCTGGGGTCCTCATGTTAATAGTAGAGCAACCATGTTGGCTAGGACATCTTCAGCCCTCCATGGGTTTTCTAAAAAACTTGGGGGTAGGCCAATTGCAGCTGTTAGCAAAATATATAAGGCCAAATGTATCTCAGTTGCATCATATGGTGGCTCCTTGTGGGGTTATAGGGGAGTGGAACCATACAGATAGTGGAAAACAAAATCTTTAGATCTGTTCTCGGTGTCCCTCAGTCAACCCCGTCCTACACCGTCCATATGGAATTAGGGGAAGGCTACATCTCAGACCTGATAAAAATAGCACCTCTAGTTGCTTGGCTGAGGATGTGGCTTAACACTGAAATTCCCCTAAATCATATCATAATGAGGGACTGTTTGTCCCTAGATAAAGTGCATAACATCAGGTGGTTGACGTATATTAAGGAAAGTTTCCTGAGGTTGGGGAGGCCTGAGCTTTATACTGTTATCGACTCTATAACATCTAAAGATATTGTTTACACCAAACTTGCAATGAAGGAGCTCCTATCCCTGGAGAGGGAAGAAATAGAGCTGAAAAAACCCAGTGTCAGGGCCAGTTTATTGTTGGCTATACCTAACGGACCTGATAGTTATCTTAACGTGGTGACTCATCCCTACCACAGGTTTATTTTAACTCGTTTCCGTTTTAACTTGATTCATTTTAATTTGGGCTTTTATCCTGTATGGAGTACCCCAGAAAAGGCACCACCCTGTTCCTGCGATCATTTCTCTGAGCAAAATACCATGCACTTTATAATGTTTTGTAGCCATTACAACGAAGCTCGGAGACTGTTCCTTGTACCTATACTTAAGGAAGCAGGATTCATTTTAGTTAGACCTGCTCTTATTTATTTACAACTGTTACAAACTCCCAGGATTATGTTTCACGTGGCTAGTTTCCTGGTGAGAGCTATTAGAAGCAGGAACATTAGATTAAAAAATGTGTCTACCTCCCTTTGTACTACAGACCTTGCACTTTAGTTAGTCTGTTTGTAACCGTCTTGGTTCAGTAACCTTAGAAAGCATTGTAACAGGGTTAGTAGTTGCTAGTATTGAATATTTCGCTGGGGACCTCCTTAGTATTTTTAAGCCTTTTTATGTCCTTTTTGCACATCAGCACTTTGCACTTTAGCACCTTGCACTTTATATTTCTCATGCTGATATAAATCGTTACATGATGTATGATGATTTTTAACTTGTTATATTTTAATTGTTTTTAATTGTTCTCAATGTATGTGCTGCTTGTATTAATGTATTATATATTTGCCATTGTCTTTGTATGATATTAAGTTATCCCAATAAAGTATTTTGACTGACTGACAGTACAAGTTCCACACTCCGTGGAAGTTCTTCTGAACCGAACCCAGACACAACACTTGACCATAGCAAGACAGACAGGATATGAATTGACATTGTTTCAGCCACACATAGAGATCAGACGTTGCAATACCTTAAACCCTGCCACATTGTTACCCTCAAGCACAATTGACCCGACACCACATGACTGCGTGGAAGTCATCAATACTGTAACGAAACCCAGACAAGACTTGACAGACATTGCATTACCCGACCCAGACCTGACACTTTATGTGGATGGTTCATGTATGAGAACAAACACAGGAGAATTAGTGGCCGCATATGCAGTGACCACTGAAACTGAAGTCATAGAAACACATCGTATTGACACATTGTCTGCCCAAGCAGCAGAGCTCATTGCTCTGACCCAAGCCTGCATCCGAGCCAAGAACCTAAAAGTAAACATATATACAGATTCACAATACGCATTCGGAGTTGTTCACGACTTCGGTATCCTCTGGCAAGAAAGAGGTTTTTTAACTTCTCATGGCGCCAAGATACAGCATGGTCCCCTTATTCAAGCCCTGTTAGAAGCAATACACTTACCTGCATCCATTGCTATCATGAAGTGCATAGCACATACGAAAGTTACTGACACCATTTCCCAGGGTAACGACCTGGCAGATCGAACAGCTAAATTCACAACTCAGACTCACACAGACATACCGACCGATCCGACAAAGACTGAAGTATCATCACAGACACATTGTATGACAGTGAAGGATCCCACTCTAGATGTACTCGACATACAGACACATGCCACTCCAGACGAAATCAAGAAATGGACTGAACAAGGAGGGATCCAGACAGATCAGGGATGGATGACGAAGGGAAAAGCCACATGGTTCCTCCCCGACTCTATGGTTCAAGTTATCATTAATACAGCACATAGTCCAGCACACTTAGGAGAAAAAGCCATGTTAGACAGCATTCAGAATCTCTGGTTCAACAAGCATTTACGTGCAGCAGCAAAACAGAAAGTGCGTACCTGCATGATCTGTTGTCAGTTCAATCCAGGCAAAGGCATTCCCGTGGAACAAGGTGGATTCCATCCTCCTGACCATCCTGAAATTTCACTGTGTACGACACCCCGAAGCAGCTGGTTTGGTCGAGCGACACAATCAGACTCTGAAAACACGATTAGCGAAGGTCTGTGCAGAAAAAGGTGTAGATTGGATAGTAGCCCTGCCAGTTGCCCTCTTTTATATGCGCATGGTAGCTCATTCCAGAACCGGACTATCTCCCTATAGGGTAGTCTTCGGCAGACCTCCCAATATGTGGGGTACGCCTATGCCTCGTAAAATCACGGATGTCGACAGTAACATGCTGACAGATTACCTAGCTTCCTTGATGTCTGCACTACTATCTTGTCGTTCACAGGTCGCGGCTGCCTTCCCGGACAACACCCAAGTAAAACCGCATTAAATCGTTCCAGGGGATCTCGTCTACGTCCGCAACTTCGATCGCACAAGCCCTCTGGAGCCCAGGTGGAAGCAGCCAAAGCTGGTGTTGATGACCACGAGGACCGCAGTGAAACTGGAAGGAAGAAAAGGGTGGCTCCATTCCAGCCACATAAAACGATTTCATGGACTGTGTCCAGAGACTGTAATCAAAGACTGCCCCATTTCAGACACTGACTCTAAACTCCCCCTGCTAGAAAAAACTCCGCAACAGGAGTACCGAGCTAAGCTGAGGTCTAGTAAGTCAGACAGCGTTTAATTGTTTAAGTCCCCCTCGGGTGAAGCGGTTAGACAGGTTTCTGACATGTATAAGATAGACCCAAGTAGTCAGAGAGATAGGCGAATCGAAAAGAGAGAACAATATTGCAAAAACTTGCATAGCAGATGCATCATAACGTTAATTTTCATGTTTATTCTGAGCATTTCGATTATATGTATAAGCTTCTTGTTATATGTTTTCTTTCCTCCTTTTGGTTCACATGTACATACTTTCTCTAATGACTCTGTAGAGCACGCTTTCAGCGACCTGCCTCCTCATGAGCTGTCCTATCGATTAGCGATGCGCAACAATACATTCATTCGTATGTTACACCATACTCACCAGACCAGCAATGCCACAAATTGCTGGGTATGTGGCCGACCTTATCAGAAATACACGGGAGCTCTGCCCCTCTTTCCCTACCCGTTTTCACATAATGGTTCATGTGGAGCATGGTTTGCTTTAATGTCCTCCTTAGACAGTAGGTCCACAGTTTCCCAAGGAAATTGGATATGGGGGAACCTGAATACAGTCATGAATAAAGCATGTTTCCCAGACGCAGACGGTCTTCCCCAAAGGAGAGGGACCGATCTAGAAAATGAAGTGTATGAATTAGGTAACTTTTCCCTCAATCTCATGATCCTGAACGTCCAGTCCGAGACTAATTCGAACTTGCCGTTTATAACAGTTTTACCAGTGAAAGGCGAATTATGCGTTAGAAAGAATGGTTCAATACATCTAGGACACAGTGATTGTAATACTGTAGTCGAATTCAGCGATAAAGGAAAGTCTACTTTCAAAGCCTCTCGCCATTCCTATTTCATTTGTGGTCAGACAGCTTATGTACATCTGCCCCCTGATTGGGATGGAACGTGTTACATTGCGTTCCTCTTGCCACCTGTTTTTCTAGCCCCACCTGATTATCATCGAAATTCACGCCTTGTACATGTAAGACATAGAAGGGAGATCAAGTCCCCAATTGTTGATCAGACTGAGACAACGTGGGAACAATATACAGATTTCAATAAAGGATTCTTTTTCTTTGTAGGTCCTGTCCAAAACAGTAAACTGATACGCAAATTAAGTAGAACACTGGAAGCGGTAGTGAACGAAACTACTTCTGCTTTAGGTAACCTGACTGAAGAGCAGTCTGCTATGAGACTTGTTGTTCTTCAAAATCGCCTTGTCCTTGACGTCATCCTGGCCGATAGGGGCGGGGCTTGTAGAGTGATCGGATCCAGTTGTTGCGTGTTTATTCCTAATAACGCGCCATCCGTGTATAAGGCCATAACACGGCTCCACGAAATTGCTCACCTGATACACCAGAATCCAGGCACCTGGACTTGGTCCGGTTGGCTCTGGAGTGTGATGTCCGCCTGGGGATGGAAATTGTTATCATTCCTAGGAATAATACTGCTTATTCTATTAAGTTGTTGTCTCTGTCTGCAATGTGGGCCAGCGATTTGCGGCTTGTGCGCCACAGCTTGTATTCCTCGTCCAAGTTCACGTTCCCGTTCCCGAATAAAGAAAGAAGAGCAAATGATGTTATATGAACAGATAGATGGTCTCATGAGAATAGACATATCCTAAAGGGTGAAGTAGGGGCCAAGGAGGGAATGAGGAAATAGAAATTTTTAGGTAACCTATGTGTCCCCCACTCGCACCCCATCCATACACACGTGCCCCATGTATGTCATGTAATTCCTTTTCCGTGCCTGCTAGAAAGACGCATATGCATTTGCGTCCAACGTTAACATGTCAGTTATACAGTTCTCCAAGAAAATCACGTTAACTAGGCTTCTAGGCCTATGGTGCCAACGTCTTTACATGGTACACTTTTGAATAAAGCACACGTTTTCTCCATGTTTTCTGGCCCAGCCGAGCCAGGCCCTTAATCGAGGCTCCGAGTCTTTTCTGTCTCTGAAAGCTGCAGTTTAGGTATGCATCCCTGACCTCTACCTTACATCCTGCCCAGACGAGCGGTGCCCGGCTCGGCCTGGCCTGCCTGCCAAGACAGTATTTTGCCTACAGTTATCTGCTCAGCTTCTGCAAAAACACATTCCAGTCTAGTGAAATAGGTAAACATATTCCTGGCTGCAGAGCAAAGGGCCCTGCCTTCCTGTCTCCATGCAAGTGATTTACTGCCCCCGTTACCATGGTAGACCCATGGCCCCCGTACTTTGCATGAAGATCCATATGCACGCACTAGCATTCAGTGATGAATGGCCTCTGCCCGAGAGACCTTTTACTTCAGACACTACATCCTCTAAACACAAGATACCAGATATGCTATAGGTGCAGGTCGTTCTGACATCCCAGACATTAGTCTCCTCTACTAGTGCTAAAGTCAAAGCCCCCAGCTCTCCCCAGTTACACGTCATGCTCAGTTGCGCGCGCATGTATGCCAAAGGTTTCTGCTGATTCTGCAAACTTTCTCTAAGTATCCACCCACTTGTGACGTTTCTCTGACATGTCAAGTGCACGCCCAAGTGTACGCCTTCTTACACGCCTCCTGTTACGCACATGTGTTCTTATCTCTCTCTTTTCACCTGTTACGCCTACTGTATTCATTTCAATTACATGCTTTTACTATATATAATGTGTGATGTTAATAAAATGTTGAATGTCCCTTCCTGAACCTTAGTGGTGATGGAACCCGATGTCCCATGCCTCGAGGCATTTCATTAAAGCCCGTATGACTCAGATACCACGGACTCTGCCTCTCATTTGATTGAGCTATCCTTATTGTCATTTAATGTATAGAAAAATAGTCCGGTAATTTTATTTACCACAATTGTCAGAGTTTCAGCTTTTCCCCACCACAAAAGGAATTTGGGTGACCAATCTCAAGTAATGTATTGATCTTTGTGAGCATGATCGATTTATTGTGTTTGGTGTTGGTCAGGTTACTAGAAAATTCTATCCCTAAATATTTAATATTAGGTTTCCATGCAAGGCCAGAGTCTCCTAATATTTCTTCATATCAGTGGTTATTCAGAAATGTAACCTCAGATGTGTCTATTTTGAGCAAGTTGCAAAAAACACAGTTGATGGACAGAATGTAGAACAATGTCGTACATTCACCCCAGTACAAGGATCTGGGCCTAAATCCATCGTTTTTTTGCACTCCACACCACCCTGGGTTAGACACTGGCTATATGCAAATCAGCTCCGACCCTGTGCCTCATGGGAACAGTCCAGTCCGAACTACCAAGCCATGTCTTTCCCAGACCGGAATCAGGCATCAAAGGACCGGTTTCTGGCTATCAGCCTTCATCAGCCTGGATAGCTTGACTCCAGTGGTGTGGAGAGCCTGGGACTCACGTCTGAGTATACCCAGCACACTCGGGGTGAAAATTGCAAAAAACACAGTTGATGGACAGAATGTAGAACAATGTCGTACATTCACCCCAGTACAAGGATCTGGGCCTGAATCCATCGTTTTTTTTGCACTCCACACCACCCTGGGTTAGACACTGGCTATATGCAAATCAGCTCTGACCCTGTGCCTCATGATGGTGCAGTGAGCTAAAAAACGGTGTTGGATTAAGCCCTGATCTCTTGACTGGGTGAGAGTATTCTGCTTAATTCAGAAACTCTGTCCATCACCACCCCCTGTTGTTTAATTATTTTGTCCACCATAAGCGTGGAAGGGTATACTCAGACGTGAGTCCCTTGCTCATTGCACCATCAGGATTCAAGCAAGCCGGGCCGACGACGGCTGAAATGCCAGAAACCGGTCCCCGGAAGCTTGTTTCCTTCCCAGTGAAAGAATTGGCTTGGTAGTTTGGTTTGCCCTGTTCCCATGATGCACTGGGCCAGGGACAGACTAATTTGCATATAGCCAGGTTCTGTAGCTGGGATGGTGCAGTGAGCTAAAAAACGGTGTTGGATCAAGCCCTGATCTCTTGACTGGGTGAGAGTGGTCTGCTTAATTCAGAAACTCTGTCCATCACCACCCCCTGTTGTTTAATTATTTTGAGCAAGTAGCACAAGACCAAGGAGAATTCTCTGACTGATGACAGTAAGGCAGTAATGGAAAAGGGAGCATCTTCAAGGACTATTAAGATGCCATCTTTATTTGCAGCTGTTTTTATACTAGTTTTTCCAAATGCAATACCAGTCGTTTCTGTATTTTCTCTCAGGTTGTGAAGGGATGACTCTAATGATAAGCGAAAGAGGGGCAGAATAGTGGGCATTCTTGGCCAGTCCCTTGCTCTAGTCAGAATTGGTTTGAAATACGGCCCCCACTGTAACCCTAGCAACTCGGTTGTAGTATAATGCCATTATCATTTAATACGTTGTTCTTTCAAATTAAATTTCCATAGGACTGAGGGGCATAATACCAAGGGCCATCATCACCGCATTAGCAGGACTTTTTCCCGTTAATGTGGCGATAATTTCATCGCCCTATTACCTAGCTGTCGCTAACACCAGTTAGCGACAGCTTGTAGGCGATAGCGTGCATTTAGGGGCCCACTTTGCATGTCAGCGATAATTATCGCTAATGACATGCAAAGTGGGCGTGCCAAGATGTTAGCCACTGAAAACAGTCGCTAACATCGAAATCCCCTATTACCAACTTTTGGACATATTTGCGCTAAGCGCGAATATCTCCAAAAGCTAACGCCTGCCCTGAGCAGTTCTTAGCCATGTTATCCAATGGTAGGTGGATAACATGGCTAAGAGCATTAGCTCGGTAATGCATGAATATCGCGGACTTTTCAGCGATATTCATGCATTTCGGCCGATTTTTATTGCTTAGGAGATAAACCTTGATAATAGCAAGGCTCCTAAGCGATAAAAATAGGCGAAGCACGGCGATAAAATTATTGCCGCTAACCAAGCATAGCGATAATAATTATCGCTTATGCTTGGTAATATGCCCCTGAGTTTTTATAGTATCAGTTTATCAAATGCCTTTTCCATGTCTAGTGTAATATCTACTGTGGGGGATGCAGAGAGTTTCGGCTTTCTAAATGACGTGGCAAAGTATTCTGGTATTGTCATTGGATAGTCCATTTTTTTAAGAATCCAATTTGTGAAGGGTGTATGAGTTTAGATATGTATTTTTTAAGTGTGACAGAGAGTATCATAGCATACATTTCACAACCTATGTTTAGTAATGAGATTGGCCTTTAGTTTTTTGGTAACATTGCATCTTTTCCTTCCTGGTGTACCTGGAACCTGGCCTGTACTAGAACAAGCATTTGAAATGCAATAGAATTTACGTGAGTTTAAGCGGTTGGCATTGTAAATAACTTTGGGCCATATGTAGGTAAATGGCATTTACCGAATCGCAAATACCGAATTTTACCGATTTGGTATTTACAATTCGGTAAATGCCATGTAAGTAATAATTCTTTAATTATTACCGAATCGGTAATATTCGGTAATTACCGAATCGGTAAATACCGATTTGGTAATTTTACCGATTTGTCAAGGGGGACAGGGTGTCACTTTGACACCCTGTTGCACCCCTGATTCTGGCTTGTGTGCAATGTGACACACATAAATGCCCTTAGGGCATGTATGTGTGCCACATGGCACAGGTGTACATGCACAGTTGTGCATGTACACAGAAATTTGTTATTTAACATGCCATTGTATTTCATGGTAAATAACGAATTTCTAAGGGCCTGTGGCACTGTTTCCAGTGCCACCTACATTCCAAATTTCCGATTCTCTACATTTACCAATTTGGTAATTTACCGATTCGGTAAATATATAGAATCGGTAATTTTCAGGCCCCCTACATCTGGAATTACAAATACCGGTCGGTAACGGCCGAAATCGGCCATTACCGACCGGTATTTTGCCACCTACATATGGCCCAATGTCTATTATTTTTGTTTTCAAAACGTAAATAAAAGGCATTGTCATTTACAATGCCAATACCTTAAACTTGCTTAAAAGCGAGGCCTATTGAAACTTGCAGAGGCCGCCGCACCCGCCCAAAGGGTGGGGGAGGCTCGAAGGCTGGCACCATAACCCTCGTGGTGCCACCAGCGGGAAAAAACTGGTTCTGGGCGCTTCGATGCGCACAGGAACCAGCGGAAACGGGGTGCGCACCAGCCACCCGACCGGAAGTGACCTGTTGACCTGGCGCCCCCCAAAGGGCGTCCAATGGTCAACCTGGCTTTGTTTGAACCCCCCAATCGGGGGGACTGACCTGAGGCCTGCATGGAGGGCTCAGTAGGATTTAAGCGACGCCGCCCTCCCAGCAGAAGCACATCGCATTCGAGGAGCTGGGAGAACGGCGCGACAGCAACAACGACTGAAGGAGGAGAGGCGACGCGGCGAAAGACGAAGCGGAAGATGGCGAGGCTCCGGTGGAAGATCCAGGTCATCATCGCCGAGGACGCCTTACGGAGCGCGGCGCGCCGTGCCAGCTCCCCCGAAGCAACAACAGGTAAAAACCGCGGCAAGCTCAGGGCCCGGGATAAGCACACGCAGTTAGCTGTGCCCCCAGCAGACGGCCTGACACAGACGCTAGAAACCAAGAAGCCACACACAAGTGCGCAGAGACTCACGACATGTCGGAAGGCCAGCCGGACGAGATGGCAGAGGTACTGATGAAGATTCGCGAGTTATCGGCCATCCACGGCGACGACTGGCTTCACCCTCACCTGGGCAAAGGGAAAGAGAACAGACCGGTGGAACAGGCGGACGAAGAACCAGGGCCTTCCGCACCCAAGAAGCTGAAAAACACGCCGATGAAGAGAACATCGAAGAGGAACCCTCCGAGGAAAGTGTGGCAGAAACCTCTTCCGCCGAGGCCAGAGGGCAGCGAACAAGGCGAGACGACCGGCAAAAAGAAAAAGGGTGAGCATATTAGCAACATCGTAAAAGAATGTCTAAAATCGCTGGCGCCGGGGCTACTTAATGGCACAGGGCAAGGGGTACCAGGGCCTAGGGAGCAGCGCACGGAGGAAGCGGCAGGTCTCACGTGGCATATGGTCGACCCGGGGTGGGCCCGTCAGACAAGAGTGCAAGAGCAGGTAAGCTTGTCCGCTCAGGGGGAACAAATTTCCCCACTACCCGGTTGGGGTTACGGCCCCGTTTCAGGTAGCCCACCTCCGAGTGGGGTAGTCAACGATCATTACATCAGGCCATCCCCCGGTCCGGCGTCCCTGACTACGAAAGCCACCGGCTTGGCATGTCTCATCCCCCTAGCGGTAAAGGAGAGGATATGGCGCAAGGAATTCATAGACATATTTTCGCTGCTTGAAATACAGCAAGAGGGACTTGATCTAACCACGTGCGACAGGAAGGAGGAGGACAGGAGAGAAAGGCGTGGGGCCAGAAAAGAGCGCAGCTTCGACAATTGGTTAGACGCTTTCAGAATTATGGCATGCATTATAGTGGAGAGGTTCCCCATTGCGCGGCCGACTTGTGGCTGTACGAGGCCAATATCCACCTAGCACAGAGGCAGTTCCCGGGGGATGCCTGGTTAGAATACGATAAAGGGTTTAGATTAAAAATGCAGAGGCACCCCGAAATGGAGTGGAATGAGGAGGATGTCTCGGGGTTCATCCACAAAATGCTCACAGCCAAAGATGTTAGGGCCTGGGCGGGAAAAGGCGACCAGCCCTTTCGGAGCTCATACCAAAAGGGGAAGAGTGGTTCTTATCAAAGGCGGTCGAACGGTAGATCGCACTCCCCAACCGCAAGTAAGGCGATTTGTTGGAGATACGAGGCGGGGGACTGCTCATGGGGCTCGTCTTGTAAGTTTCAACACGCATGCGCTAGCTGCGGGGGCAAGCACGCCACCGTTGCATGCAAAGGTTCCAAACACGAAGCAAAAAGGGAGAAGAGAGAAAAGAGCAAGAAGCGTTAGCCCCAACGCAGGGGAAAGGAGGGGACCGGCTGTTCTGCTTTACCGCCGCCGTGGGATGGGTAGGTTCTGACCCGCCTCAGCCTAGAGCTATCCAGGGGACTCCCCGCCGCTCAGGCTTCCCAGGGACAGTCGGTGGGGCCCGACCATCAAAGGGTTTAGGGCAAGAACCAATGCAGTAGCACTTGCTGCCTTGTAACACAGGTTGTATACTGAAGTTTCTTCAATTTGGGGGATACTTCACACTAATTGATGAGCAACCCTAGGTCCTGAAGAATCGCCATAACTGGCGTGAAACATGTCGACCACATCATAGGCGAGGGTTGAACGAAGCCGCATCACCCTTATTGTTATGCTTCGCTACCCCTCCCTTTACCAATTTTAATTAAGCAGTGAGCCATCCCATTAAAAATGTTCTAATGGACTCTTCTGACTTACTTTTAACTTTCACTCACGCTCACAATTGCACTTTCTAGGTCCCTCACACGCATGCACCCATTGGCTAGGAATAAAAGATCTCCACCAAAAGAGTAACACTACGTGTTACCCGGCAGGCATTGCACCGCCAGCTTGTCGTTGGAGCAGGAGGCCAATGATGACACGATACGGTTACTTGGACGGACGGCTATTGTTGTCCAACCTTCTAACTGTGTGAGGCATCCTTATTCCGTAAAGGGTTCACTTGATTCCCTGTTATACACTCTTGAGAGTGGCTGTTTTTCTCCCCTGGGGAACTTTGTACAATTGTTGTATATTGGACATTTGTAGGCGCCAGCTGGCCAGATCCCCCATTATTACACAACAGCTGCGCAGATTAACAAACAAATACCCGAACAAAGCCGAGGCCAGGTCACTGGTAGAGGGCTTCGAGCAAGGCTTTGTTATTCCATTCCAGGGCCCGCTCCCCTCGGCGGGGGCGAGCAACCTGAAGTCGGCAAGCCAACACCCCGAAGTGGTTAGCGCCAAGATAAAGAAAGAATTGAAACTGGGTAGAGTTGAGGGCCCTCTCCCAAAGGAATTGCAAGGAGGCATAGTCATCTCCCCGCTAGGCGTGGTCCCCAAGAAAGAACAAGGTCAATTCAGGCTGATACACCACCTTTCGTTTCCGGAAGGTTCCTCCGTGAACGACGGTATCGACCCCGAAGCTTGCTCAGTGGGCTATGCGTCAGTCGACGACGCAATCGAGCTGGTGAAGGCGACGGGCAGAGGAGCCCTCATGGCGAAAGCCGATATTGAATCTGCGTTCCGACTATTGCCGGTCCACCCTTCCAGTTTCCACTTACTGGGTTTCCAATGGGGCGAGGACGTGTTTATTGACAAAGCCATGCCCATGGGATGCGCGATATCATGCGCATATTTTGAGCAGTTTGCCACCTTCTTAGAATGGGCGCTGCATGACCGGCACCAGGAAGGTGGAAAACTGCACTACTTAGACGATTTCCTGTTCACAGGCCCGGCAGGTTCCTCAGTGTGCGCAAGCACATTGGCAGCCTTCGAGGAGCTAGCCAGGTCCCTAGGGGTCCCCCTCGCAAAAGGAAAAACTACAAGCCCGACCACAAGTCTCACGTTCCTGGGCATAGAATTGGACTCTATAGCAGGAACGGCCAGGCTGCCTCCAGGCAAAGTAAAGGAATTTCGCGAGGAAGTATCGAAGCTACGGGGTCGGAACAAGGCCACCCTGAGGGAGATCCAACGAGTGATAGGTAGACTCAACTTCGCGGCTCGGGTAATCCCGCCCGCCAGGGTATTTTCAAGGCGCCTAACAGGGCTAACGGCCGGCGTCACCCACAAGCACCACCACATCAGGCTGAGCGCAGGCGTGAAACAGGACCTGCAGGTGTGGGACGAGTTCCTACAAGATTTCAACGGGGTGCTGATTTGGAGAGCAGGTTGGGTAACGGCCGAACAGATAGCCCTTTACACAGACGCGGCCGGAAGCCTGGGCTTCGGCGCGGTCCTGGGAAACAGCTGGTGCGCCAGCCAGTGGCCAGACGAGTGGCATGCGCAGGGGCTCACCAGGAACATCACGTTTCTCGAGCTGTTCCCGATCATTGTGGCACTGACCATTTGGAGCGAGAAAATAAAAAACCTGAAACTCACGCTTTGGTCAGATAACATGGGAGTGGTGCAGGCCATTAACAGAGGCGCAGCGAGATGCCCGGACATGCTGAGGCTAATGCGACGGTTAATTAAATTACAGCTGGAAGGGAACCTGGAGCTGAAAGCACGCAACGTGCCAGGGGCAGAGAACTCAGCAGCAGACGCACTCTCACGGTCCCAAATGAAGCGTTTCAGAGAACTGGTGCCCGGGGCGGACAAGGAGATGACCCCCTTTCCATCGTCCCTTTGGGACCGGGGGGAGTAGACTTATCATGGCTAATAGGGCAATCACTTACCGCAGAAGCTAACAGGAGATACAGGACATACGCGGGCACAGTAATGAGAGTTGGGGGCCTAAAATCGCTGGAAGACAGGGCAAAGACTCGCACAGCAGTCGAGAAATTCGTGCAATGGGCATTCAAATCGAGAAAAACGAGATCGTGGGCCCAGGCGCATTTGTCCGCCATTGCCCATTTTGCCAGGCTTTACACAGGCGAGGATCCCACTACCTCGGCCTATCTAAAGACGGCCTTGAAAGGCTGGAGGAGGGTTGAAGGTAGAAAGAAGGACAACAGGCGTCCCATCGATTTTGCCAAACTGGGGCAGCTCCTTGGAGCCCTCACAGGCTTAATATCGGATAAATACGAGCTGCTGCTATTTAGGGCGGCTTTCACGACGGCGTTCTTCGGAGCATTCCGGGTAAGCGAATTGGTAGCCCCCAGCAAGTCGGGCCCAGCGCAGCAATGCCTGCAGGCAAGAGACATTAAACCAATGGAGAGGGCAGTGGAGTTAACGCTGAGACAGTCCAAAACGGACAGGGCAAGGAGGGGGACGACGATACGTCTCCATTGCATCCCAGAGTCGGGGCTCTGCGCGGTATGCTGGTTGTTCAGGTACATGGGGGCTCGACCAGCTGGTGAGGGCCCTCTCTTCATACATAAGGATGGGAGGAACCTGAGTAAGTTCCAGTTTACAGCCATAATGCGCCAAGGCCTTGGTAAAGCCGGGTATTGCGCGGCTTCGTTTGCCTCTCATTCTTTCAGGATCGGCGCAGCGACCTCGGCAGCGCAGCATGGCATGCCAGAGGACAGGATCCAGGCAGTGGGCAGATGGCGCTCCAGGGCGTACAAGTCGTACATACGCCCCCACCTCGTATAAAAAAAAAAAAAAAAAAAAAAAGGGGAAGAGAAAAGACAAAAAAAAAAAAAAAAAAGACAAAAGAGAGAGAAAGCCCCGAAGGGGGGGGGGGGAAGGAGAGGGAGTCGCCTTGGGATGCCGCACGGCAGGGAGACAACACACCCCCCTCCCTCTCTTAAATGCACACGGTGCGCAGTAAAGCCACCTAACAGAATGCTTTCTCTCGACAGGGGGACGCCCGCAGCTGGTCTGGGTGGTGGGGCACTCATTCGTGTCCCGGATGGAGTCTTGGTGGCGGCAGGGGGGCCGCAGCATAAACAGGCCCAAAGCGACGTACATCCGGTGGATAGGGCAGCCAGGTATGAGATGGGAGCAGCTACTACCGACGCTGGACGGCCTCATGGCAGATTCGGCCTGGTTGCCCGACGTCCTGATCATCCACCTCGGGGGCAATGACCTGACCCGGCTAGGGCGAAAAGCAGTCGGGCAAGCCATCCAACGGGATCTCACCAAGACAGCAGCGTGGCTGGGACCCACGACGGTGGTCTGGTCCGAAATGATCAGCAGGAAACATTGGAGAGGTGCCGATTCCAACAAGGCCGTCGACAACGCAAGAAGGAAGCTAAATGTGGCGATGCACAAGTTTTGCCTCGCCAATGGCCTGGAATCAGTTCGGCACGGCCTCATCCACCCGGGCCGCCCAGAACCCTATGGGCAAGACGGGTTGCACCTATCCGAAAAGGGGATGAAGGTGTTTTGGGATAACTTGTGGGGTGCAATGTCACTCGCAGGTTGCAACTAAAAAATAAAAAAAAATAAAAGAAGATATGGAGAAAGGTGGGAGCCACAAACCAGGTGCAGGGGGGGGAGCCGCAGTGAGACGTGGGCCTCCCTGCGGCGTGGCGGAAATCCTACACTGGTTGGCTAAGAAAACACACCGGCGGGCGGTGTGTAAGAGGATGGCCACTCACTTTTGAATGCCGCACGGCAGGGTGACGTGGCGGCATAAAGGAGGGGAGTAACAGGAGGAGACGGCACTCGCGGCCCAGACCCGGCCGGACGGCAGGGCGCAATTTGGTAGCGAGCTGGGGACCTAACTCCCGACTGGAAAGCTCCCCTCCGCAACACGCAGAAGGCGTGGGCAACCAACCACTGGAGCACCAATAGACTGGCAACAAACTGGTTTGTGTACAAGCCCCATTTTCGAACTAAGGAGGGCACAAAGAGACTGACACCTGCTATTAGAAGAGGGTGTCATAATGTGTAATATGCCAATTATGATTGATGAGTAATGTTCGCAAAATGGAAGATTGCTTGAAACCAGTTTGCGTTATTAATATGTCTTTGGTTATTAATAAACTGCGGCCAACAACGACCACTACTGATACCAGGCTTTGTTGGCTGACATTATTTCCCACCTTTGGCAGCAGCAGAATGCGGGGGCCGGTAAGTATGGAGGCTAGGGGTCTCCGCAGAATAGGCACATGCGAGGGTTATTGCAGAGGCCGCCGCACCCGCCCGAAGGGTGGGGGAGGCTCGAAGGCCGGCGCCATAACCCTCGTGGTGCCACCAGCGGGAAAAAACTGGTTCTGGGCGCTTCGATGCGCACAGGAACCAGCGGAAACGGGGTGCGCACCAGCCACCCGACCGGAAGTAACCTGTTGACCTGGTGCCCCCCAAAGGGCGTCCAATGGTCAACCTGGCTTTGTTTGAACCCCCCAATCGGGGGGACTCACCTGAGGCCTGCATGGAGGGCTCAGGAGGATTTAAGCGATGCCGCCCTCCCAGCAGAAGCACATCGCATTCGAGGAGCTGGGAGAACGGCGCGACAGCAACAACGACTGAAGCCCACCCACCCACACCTAAGGAACAGCAAAAGTCGCAGTGCTGGATAAGGGAAGGGGCGTTAGCGGAAATCCTACACTGGTTGGCTAAGAAAACACACCGGCGGGCGGTGTGTAAGAGGATGGCCACTCACTTTTGAATGCCGCACGGCAGGGTGACGTGGCGGCATAAAGGAGGGGAGTAACAGGAGGAGACGGCACTCGCGACCCAGACCCGGCCGGACGGCAGGGCGCAATTTGGTAGCGAGCTGGGGACCTAACTCCCGACTGGAAAGCTCCCCTCCGCAACACGCAGAAGGCGTGGGCAACCAACCACTGGAGCACCAATAGACTGGCAACAAACTGGTTTGTGTACAAGCCCCATTTTCGAACTAAGGAGGGCACAAAGAGACTGACACCTGCTATTAGAAGAGGGTGTCATAATGTGTAATATGCCAATTATGATTGATGAGTAATGTTCGCAAAATGGAAGATTGCTTGAAACCAGTTTGTGGTATTAATATGTCTTTGGTTATTAATAAACTGCGGCCAACAACGACCACTACTGATACCAGGCTTTGTTGGCTGACATTATTTCCCACCTTTGGCAGCAGCAGAATGCGGGGGCCGGTAAGTATGGAGGCTAGGGGTCTCCGCAGAATAGGCACATGCGAGGGTTATGTCCGCGGCGGCGCTTGAAGGACACCGCATTCGGTTTTCTATTTTTTTTTTACTTTAACACTGAGCGTGGTCTTCTACAAGTGGGCACCGCGCTCAGTGTTAAAGTAAAATAAAATATAGAAACCGAGCATGGTGTCCTTGATGAGGCGCTGTGCTTAGTTATACAGTTAAAAAACCAACAGGGCTCTGTGTCCCTGAATCGGGCGCCGCGTTCAGTATTACATTAAAATAAATGAATAAATAAACTGAGCATGGTGTACCTAAAGCGGGCGCCAAGCTCAGGATACAAATAAAAAGAAAAAATAGCAGCCGCCATTTTCCCCATAAGTGTCCATCAGCAAAATAGTGCTCACCCCCTAGATAAAGCCGACTATATACTGAGCCAAATAAAAGATCCAGTCATCATGGGCGGTCACAAATGGGGACAGGGCAGCATGGGAGTGGGTGGGAAAACTAGCACATGAGAATGAGGGAGAGAAAGAGAGAGCAGGATGGGGAAAGAGGAACAAACAACACAAAGCAATTGGGATGGGGGAGTTTGGTGAGGAAGAAAACGAAAAGAAGGGGCATGCAACACAGAGCCCAGGGAAGAATACATGGTGGGGGAGAGACACACGAGGGAAAGAGCAAGAAAACACATTCACCCTCATGGAGTGCTTCAGCAAACAAAAAAATAGCACTTTCCTAAAAGTAAGCAACAGAAGGACACAGGTCAACCAGACAAAAGAGGGCAAACAGGCTATGCCCAAGCAGACCCCCGTACTTTTACCGATTACCCAATCTGCGATTTTCCCACAAAATCAGTTACGTTGTGCGATGTCCACAAATTCCATTAGTGTCCACTAAAAAAAAAAAAGACATTGTCTGGAACGGCTTTCCCTTCTGTTTTTACTGTTGCCATTTTTTCACTATTGGATGTCTGTACAATGTATGCCACAACATTGTGCCTGTGAATGCCTTGGTGGACTGGAGCCAGCTGAAGAGAAGTTTTTTTTTATGTCAAGCCTGGGCATTATATGTACTGCTCTATGAGGCATGCTGTATTCAGGTTAGGACTTAAAGCTCTGCACACATTTTTCATTGGATTGTGTCATTGTCTACTTTAAACTGGCATTTCATTGCTCAATAGGCTTAGTGTTGTTACTCGGTAGGCTTTATTACAACCTCCTTTTCTCAAATAGCTTTGTCCTGCCTGCAACGCTCACTCCTAACGCCTTTTATAGCATGGGAGACAAACACATTTGCATTGTAATAGGTCCCATTTGCGAGAGTTTAACTTTTTATTTTTCTGTTTTAAAAACAACACATAAATAAAAGGCATTGTTATTTACCAAGCCAATAGCTCAAACTCCTGTAAATATGAGACCTGTTGCACTGCAGAATATCTTTGAAAAAGCAGGGTTGCCCATGCTTCTGCAAAGGACTACCATTTCTATAATTGGTTGCCTGCATAGGTCAGCTTGGTTATGCATGCAGGTATGTGTTTTGCCTGTCAGGTGAGATGTGAACTTCATCATCCTTTAGGAATACTCAAGACCTGTCTTTTCTTATCTGTGCTGCATATCTTGATATATGACTTATTAGGATATACTGTACAGGTAAAATAAATAGGTCTATTTTTCTTCAACTTTGAGGGGTTCACATATTTGGAGTAGTGGTAAAAATATGGCAATTGGTTGTGAGAACAATGGAAGAGTGGTCAGTGAGTATGGGAGCTGTGTCAATTGCAGGAAAAAACTGAACTAAATATTCTATAACTGATTTGTTGGCCTTTCACATACAAGTAATTGCATACAACATCTTGTACCGAGTTGTCAGTAAGAATTGGAGAAGCAGAGGGAAGAATCTTCTTCGCAGAAGGCTGATGTTTCTGCCCTGCATTCGATCCGTGATGACATAAACTGGAAAATAATTGACATTGAAAATAGGTCAAGAAGGAACAAGTTGCGCATGCTGGGCATCCCCGAAGGACTAGTAGGGAAAGATATTCATCAATTTGTAATTGAATTATGTGTTGAAGCCTTTCAATCAATCAATCAATCAATCATAACATTTGTATAGCGCGCTACTCACCCGTAGGGTCTCAAGGCGCTGAGGGGGGTGTCGCTACTGCTCGAACAGCCAGGTCTTGAGTAGTTTCCTGAAGAAGAGGTGATCCTGGGTCAGCCGTAGGTGAGTTGGGAGGGAGTTCCAAGTCTTGGCTGCCAGGTAGGAGAAGGATCTTCCTCCGACGGTGGATTTCTGAATTCTTGGGACGGAGGCGAGGGCGAGGCTGGCCGATCGGAGCTGGCGGGTGGGTGTGTAGAAAGTGAGGCGGCTGTTGAGGTACTTCGGGCCCAAGTCGTGGAGAGCCTTGTGCGTGGGTGAGGAGTCTGAACGTGATCCTCTTGTTGACGGGGAGCCAGTGCCAGTCTCTCAGGTGGGTGGAGATGTGGCTGCGGCGCGGGATGTCCAGGATGAGTCGTGCTGAGGTGTTCTGGATGCGCTGGAGCCTTTTCTGGAGTTTGACTGTGGCTCCAGCATAGAGGGTGTTCCCGTAGCCCAGATGGCTGGTGACGAGGGCCTGGGTAACTGTATTCCTGGTTTCGGTGGGGATCCATTGGAAGATCTTTCGGAGCATGCGTAGGGTGTTGAAGCAGGATGATGAGACTGTGTTGATTTGCTTGGTCATCGTGAGGGAGGAGTCCAGGATGACGCCCGGGTTGCGTGCATGGTCCGTTGGTTTGGGTGCGCTGCCCAGGGGAGGTGGCCACCAGGAGTCGTCCCAGGCAGAAGGCGATGATCCCAGGATGAGGACTTCCGTCTTGTCTGCGTTCAGTTTCAGGCGGCTGTTCTTCATCCACTCGGCGACGTCTTTCATCCCTTCATGCAGGCTTGTTCTGGCGGTGGTGGGGTCGTTGGTGAGGAAGAAGATCAGCTGGGTATCGTCGGCGTAGGAGATGATGTTGAGGTTGTGTTTGCGTGCGATGGCTGTGAGAGGGCTCATGTAGACGTTGAAGAGGGTTGGGCTGAGTGATGATCCTTGTGGTACGCCGCAGATGACTTCGATGGCCTCGGATGTGAACGGGGGGAGCCGGACTCTCTGGGTTCTTCCGGCGAGGAACGAGATGATCCACTCCAGTGCCTTCTCTTGGACTCCGATGTTGCTGAGGCGCTGCACTAGGGTGCGGTGGCAGACAGTGTCTAACGCCGCAGAGAGGTCCAGGAGGATGAGGGCCGCTGTTTACCCGTTGTTGAGCAGGGATCTGATGTCGTCAGTGGCTGTGAGGAGGGCGGTCTCGGTGCTGTGGTTGGCTCGGAAACCAGACTGCGAGGGGTCGAGGGATCCGTTCGTTTCGAGGAAGGCGGCAAGCTGTCTGTTGAGGGTCTTCTCAATGAATTTGGCAGGAAAAGGGAGGAGCGAGATGGGGCGGTAGTTCTTGAGGTCGGTGGGGTCTGCTGTTGGTTTCTTCAGGAGGGCGCTGAGCTTGGCGTGCTTCCAGATCTCCAGGAAAGTGGTGATGTCGAAGGAGATGTTGATGATGTACCGGAGTTGGGCTGCGATGATGGAGTTGGCCTTGTTGAAGACGTGGTGGGGGCAGGGGTCAGTTGGTGATCCGGAGTGGATGGTGTTCATCATGCGGGTGGTGTCTTCGATGTTGATCGGGGTCCAGGCGCAGAGGATGGTGGTGGAGGGTGTTGGTACTGTGGTTGGGTGCGTGGTAGGTGCGCTGAAGCTGTTGTGTATATCGGCGATCTTGCGGTGGAAGAGCGAGGCGAGTGAGTCGCAGAGGTCTTGCGAGGGGGTGATGTCGTTGTTTCCAGCGCTGTGGTTGGAGAGCTCTTTGACGATGCTGAAGAGTTCCTTGCTGTTGTGGGCGTTGTTGTTCAGTTGTTCTGTGAATGCTGTCTTCTTGGTGGTGCAGATCAGCTGGTGGTGTTTGCGGGTGGCGTGCTGGAGGGCAGTCATGTTGTCCATGGTCTGGTCATGACGCCAGGCTTTCTCGAGGGTGCGGCAGTTCTTCTTGGAGTTCTTGAGTTTGTCTGTGAACCAGGAGGCTTTCTTGCTGCCGGGTCTGTTGGGAGGGTTCTTCAGTGGTGCAAGGTCATTTGTGCAGTTAGTGAGCCACTGTGTGCTTCGGCTGCTTCGTTGGGGTCCGTTGTGCTAGCGGGAGGGTTCTGGCGGATGGAGGTGGTGAGCTGCTCGGTGGTAATCTTGCTCCAGCTCCTGCGAGGAGTCTGTTGCGTGTGGTGGTGGGTCGTTGTTCTTCTGAAGCTGAAGTGGATGCAGCTGTGGTCAGTCCAGTGGAGTCCGGTAGAGTGGCTTGCTGGAGGAGAAGACGGGATCAAGCGTGTGTCCGGCGTAGTGGGTGGGGATGTTCACCAGTTGCTTGAGTCCGAGGTTGGCGAGGTTGTCCAGCAGGGTGGTGGTGTTGCTGTCCTTGTTCTCCAGGTGGAAGTTGAGGTCCCCTAGGAGGATGTAGTCAGTGGAGGGAAGGGCGTGCGGGCTGATGAAGTCTGCGATGTCTTCGCTGAATTGTGTGTGTGGTCCCGGGGGTCTGTAGATGAGGGTGCCTCTGAGGGTGGACTTGGGATCAGTGTGTATCTGGAAGTGGAGTTGTTCGGCGGCGGTGAAGATGTTGTCGGGGTTGGTCGTGATGTGGATAGTGTTCTTGTGTACGATGGCGATGCCTCCTCCGGTCTGGTTGATGCGGTCCTTCCGGGTGATCTTGTATCCGTCCGGGATGGCTATGGCGATGTCAGGCGCTGAGGAGGCATTCAACCAGGTTTCTGTAAGGAAGGCGACGTCCGGTGATGTTGTGTCGAGCAGGTTCCAGAGTTCGACGGCGTGCCTGTGGACGGAGCGGGTATTGAGCAGGATGCACTTGAGGTGGTTGCTGCTGGTGCTCGGCTTCTCGGGTGCGGTGCAGGTCCGGAGGCAGGTGAACTTGCAGGCTTGGCAGGTGAAGGGTCCGTGGGTGCGTTTCGGGGTGGCTCGATGGCAGGCAGGGGTTCGGCCGGCGTTGAGTGCGTTGAGGGTGGCGGCGGCGTAGGTCTGTCATGAAGTCTTGCGTCGTCAGGGGCCAAGGGTCCTGGCGCTGGGTGCGGTCCAGGCACGGACGGGTGCAGATGGGCTTGCCTTTGGCGCGCCTTCGGCGCTCCCACTGCGCGAGACCGCTGTGCGTCCGCGCGGTCTCCATATGAGGCAAAGTGGGAGGGAGGAGCAGCTGGGAGGCGGGAGTGGGGGGACCAATGGGGTTTACACAAATGAAAATGGGGCGGGGCCGCGAGGGAGCAGCGGCAGGGAGCGGGGGGGGCACACAACAGAGGGTACAATTCCAACAAAAAGGCACAAAATGAAATAAAATAAAAAGAAATTACAGGTTAAGAGACTTCCGAAACAGAAGAACAGTACAGTACAGTGTGAGGCAAGCTGGTGAAAATGCAGAGAAATACGATGGGGAAGAACGAGCAGAAGCGAGGGGGCACCAAGGTCAGGGGCGAGCCTGTGGCGCAGGACAAGGCGCGCCAACAGCTGGAGGGCCGTGCGGCGTGGGGCTGTCCTGTGAGCAGGTCACGCTCACCTACGCCGCACGGTCTCCATATGAGGCCAAGTGGGAGGGAGGAGCAGCTGGGAGGCGGGAGCGGGGGGGCCTATAAGGTTTACAAAAAGGAAACGGGGCAGGGCCACGAGGGAGCAGCGGCGGGAAGCGGGGAGCGGGGGGCACGCAACAGAGGGTACAATTCCAACTGAGTTAACTCAGTGGATATGGGAGCTTGAGCTCCAAAGGGTGCATAGATTTCCTTTTCAGTTGCGGGGGGGGGGGTACCAGAGGGGCAGAGGCTAAACCTAGGGCAATATTGATCTGTTTGATCAATTTTCTACTCCACGAGCACCTATACGATGTAGTGCGGCCGGACCGTAAGCGGAGAGCTAAGGGTTGTGAGTTCTTTGTGCGCCCTGACTACTGTCAGGCCACTGTACAAAGGTGGCAATTGTGTCAATTGATTTCGCCATTTCAAGTGAAAGGGGTGCAGGCCTTCTTACTAAACCCCTCCAAGCTTAAGGTTATTTATAAGGAAAAAACATTATTCTTTACCTCTGAGATAGCTGCAAAGGATTTTTTGGGGACACTTTAATGGATACTTTACCATTGTGGTAGCAAATTAAAGCTTCCTCTAAATTACATTATGTTATTGTTTAGTCAGGGGGAAGGGCGTGGGGAGGGCACTCAATCCTTTCTCGCCATCACCAATTGGGACTATTCAGTCCCTTTGCCTCATTTGGGTGGGTTCAGGGGTTGATGGGGGGTAGGGGTAGTAGGAGGGAGGGGGGTGTTGTGGGGGTTGTGGGGCAAGGAACGCAAGGAATACAGTGGTGGGGTGGGCACACTTGAAAGTGAGTTAGGTATGGTCGAATAAATGTATTTCAGCTACAGCTTCTTTTTTTTAGTCCATAGCGGCAGCAAGCAATGTATATAACAACATGTTGGGAAGAAAACTGTGTGGTTTTTCAGTTACGATAAAACAATTTTCATGTAAGGATGGGTAAATTAGCCATTTGCTCATGGAATATATGTGGTTTGAACAATTGAAAAAAAAGAGGGATTATGGCTCAGATCCTCAAAACATTGAGCGTAGAATTGATGTGTGTTCAGGAAACACATATTGCTTGGAATAATAGGGCTTGGCTAAAAGATCCCGGCTTGGAACTTGTGTGCTGTACACGGCAAGTACCGACCACAAGAGGGGTTGCTATTTTGAAGAAATATGGTTGGGGCGAGTCTAAGGCAGATCAATACGGCTGATGGGGATTGTTGAGTTGAGGATAGATGGACTTTTGGTGACTATTTGCTCATTTTATAGTCCCAACTCCGACGATCCTGATATGTTGAACGATATTAGCATCAAATTGGCCTCCTGGCCATCTCCATTAATCCTATGCGGGGATTTTAATCTTCACATGGGAGGAGATGCAGGCAAACGGAGCAATCAGCGGTATGATGGTAAAAAGAATAAGGTCTTTAAAGCTACCAAGGGTCTTCTTAATGATTTTGGTTTAGTAGACGTCTGGTGGTTGAAAGGACTGGGTGCTCCAGGTAATACATTTTATTCTGCCCCTCATCAAAAACATGTACGATTGGACTATTTCTTTACTTCTACAGAACTCTTGACTAACGCTAGGATCAACATTCAGCCTAAAATAATCTTGGACCATAATCTGATTATTTTGGAATTAGAAACAGAAACGCTGTACAGATCCCCTAAAAAAACCTTGGACATTCGAGCGTCAACTGTTAGTAGACTCTGGTTATCACGAACAAATGTCCAAGTGGATAGCGGAGTTTTTTAAATTTAATTGTGGATCTGTCCCAGTGGGAATGGTGTGGGATGCGTTTAAGGCTGGTGTTCTGGGAGAGTCCCTTAGTTATTCCATTAATAAACAACGCAGATTAAGGGCAGAACATGATGATGAGATGAACAAATTGCAGCTTTTAGAAACTAACTTTATGCAGGCAGTCAGTAGCAGTCAGGATTATTATCAAATCTCGACCGATCTGGCTGTTCAGAAAATGAGGGTCTACCAAATCTTTGCTACTAAGTTAGCGGCCCAAATTGCAATACATCGATCTGAAGTTTACGAGGTGTGGGAGAACTCGGGTCGGTTACTTGCTAAAAGGCTACGGCAGAAAGAGGTAGCTAGGAAGATTGACTCAATTCAGGATGAGCAGGGGCAGCTCCACACGGAACTTGCGAAAGTGTTGGAGATCTTTACTAAATTTTATAGCCAGCTTTACTTAAATAAGGGCACCATGGAAGTAGAAGGGAAAGTTGCAGAGTTTTGGGGGGATAAGGAGTTTTCTAAATGAACTATTGAACAGAAGGAAGAGTTAGATGCCAATATTACTTATGATGAACTTGAGGCAGCAATAGTGTCGCTTACGGTAGGCAAGGCGGTGGGACCAGGCGGGATCCCGCTTTAATTTTTTAGAACTTTTCTGTTGGTGTTAAAAGAGCAAATGTTGGGGACGTTCTTGAGTGCACAAAAGGGATTAGCCGCATTCTCTTGGCGGAAATCAATAATTACGGTGCGCTTAAAAAAAAATAAACCACACCTTTTACCATCCTCTTACAGACCCATATCGTTAATAAACGCAGACAGTAAAATATATTCTAAAATCTTAGCCGTGCGTCTATCGAGGATCATCTCAAACCTGGTTTCACCATTCCAGCATGGGTTCATTCTCGGCCGCGACACTACTGACCATGTTCGGCGGGTGATAGCCTTGATGGACTGGGCAGAAGCTACAAAGATTTCAATTGGAATCACCCTGTTGAATGCAGAGAAGACATTCAACAGGGTGTCTTGGCCATACCTGTGGGAGGTTCTACGTCTCAAGGGGTTCGGACCTGGTATACTGCAAGCAGTGAAGTCCTTATATCAGCTACCTACTGCTTGTATACAATTATCAGGTAGAGAATCTGACCTCTTCACAATTAGCCGTGGAACACGACTAGGCTGCCCAAGCTCACCTTATTATTTGAAAAAAAAAAAAAATTAAATGCTTACACTTCATCCAAAATTTTATGTAATCAAAGAGGGTGGCGAAGGCAGAGAAGTGTGATGACTCGGGTGTAATGTAATGTAAGGGGGTTTTTGTATAGCGCAGACTATCACTCCAGGGAGCCTGAATTCCATGGTAGGCTGACTCGTGGAGTGAAAGCACCAGCCAATGGGGAACTATACTACCTCTAATCTGCATCCTCCCCACTTGTTGGTGGTAGATTCCACATTGATTGTATGGATGGTTGCTCTGGCATTTCTAGAAAAGAGCGTACTATGTGGTCTTTCACAATTTTGACTTTCTTGTAGGAGTGCATGGGGGGTTGGTTTGGTCTATGTCCTCTGAAATGTGGTGACACATATCATCCTTTGTGGGGTCTCTCCGTGCGATCCTTGGGTGTCAGTAAGGTCTCACGAGGGCTATACCCTGCCCTTTTCTGGGCTCTTCTTATTAGCCTTTTCGGATAGCCTCTTTCCATCAGTCGTTGACTCAGATCGTCAGATTGGACAAAGTATTCAGTTTTCTTTGAGCAGTTACTGCGGATCCGCAGCAACTTTCCATAGGGTACATTGTCTTTAAGGTCTCTAGGATGGTAACTGTTATATCTTAGAAGGGAGTACCACTTGTCATACAGGATGCCATAAACTGTAAGACAGAGATACTGAACCAGCTACAAGATGGGGTAAGCTACAAGAAGATAAGATCAGACCCTTCCAAGAGGATATATTTAGATTGACCTCACGTGGCCTTGAACAAGGATTCCTGTCAAACCATGAATTCCAGTACCTCAACCAGACACCAACACTGGGACACCTCAAATGTGGACAATGTAATGCATGCCAAACCACAATCCAAACAAAGGAATTCATGTACAAACAGCATGCGATCACTCTAAAGTCATTTACGAATTGCAACTCGACAAACGTGATCTATGGTATCTTATATCCATGCAACCTGATATATGTTGGCCAAACGCAGCAGAAAGTCAAATCCCGGATCCTGCAACATTGCAGCCGCATCAGGTGCGGGGTCCAAGGAGCACCCTTGGTTGGACATTTCAGAACTAGAGCTCCATTGGGTGGTTCTTGAGAAGGCCTCCCTTGGACCTAGTGGAGGGGACATTGGTATGATCTTGGATGTAAGGGAATGCAAATGGATGTCCCTCCTGGACTCCATACAGAATGGTTTGAATGAATCAGAGGTCAGCCACACACAACTAGCATGTCTCGCTGGAGGAGGAACCCCTGCACAACTGAATACTGATCCACACGTAAGGAGCAGATATGAACATTACAATGTACCATTTACAGCTACTAGACGGCTGAAGACCAAGTGCACTGGTACCCTAAACCAGCCCTCACAGTTGACACATTTCCATTGAGAAATCTGTACCAGAATTCCATTACGATTTACATGGTCCATACACAAACTTGTGCCTGTTTTTCTATTGAGAATATGAGCTCTCTGAAATGTTTGACTATTTAACAATATAAAACTATGCTTAGACTCTTTACAGTAATATTGGGTCCACGACCCAAAGACAGAACAATACATCAGAACCTTCTGTAGCATTATACACATATTTGAACTCCTTCAAGTGACCTGTGTTATACAATGAATAATGTTTTGTTTCATTTTTGCTCTTGTCTTTTGGTCTCCCCATGTTGTTGATTAGACCACTACTTGTAGCAATGCCCTATTATGAGCACAATATGTGCTGCTGTTCGACAATAACACATGTCTTAAGGCTTTATTATAATAATTACGAGTGAGCTCACATCTCCATCTGACTGCTTACTCCTAAACTGACACATTGGCCAAATACTGTTGTCACCAAGAATGAAATACAGTAGCTTTACACAAGGCACAGCCCTTTCCCAGTCTGTTTTCCCTGCCGTTCACATGACTAGGACCTTCTGCATTTTGTCACGTACGTCTGCCTAATTTCCTGGCTCTCACCGGCCTAATGAACTGACAGGTTCATGTCTGGGACTCCCTTTCACGGACCGAGACGTTTCTAGGAAACTGAACTAAATATTCTATAACTGATTTGTTGGCCTTTCACATACAAGTAGTTGCATACATCATGTAATGACAAACCAATACAAGTTAAACCTCTGTGGGGAAAGCCTTGCTCAGCTAGGAAAGGGTTCATACAATCACTTCAGACGTGTGTGAGTAGCAGGAGAATAATTTGAACTACACTGGGGAATAGTGATTTTTATTTAGACTATAGGAATCCACCTTTCACAGAAAGCACTGCCAGTATGTATCCATGAGTACTACCCTCAGTATAAGGTACTGTTGTGTTGTATACCGTCATGAAATATGCAGGACATGAGGTCTCAGTTAAGGTACGCTTTATTGGTTTCATCAATACAGCTCTGCAGTCCCCTGACCTCTCGCCCGAGGTCCTCCCTGGAATGTCCCTTGTCCCCTCTTGCCCCTCCCCTGCACCGGAAGCGGTGTCCGGTGTCCTTTGGCCTCTGTCCTCTGTCCAGGGTCCTAGTGCCCTTGTCCAGGGCATGACATCTCCCCCTTGTTACAAAACAAACATTTCGCCTGGATACTGCCTGTGATCATGGAGAAATGTGTTAGATGGATAGAGAGAGAGAGAGAGCGGGAGAGAGAGACAGAGAGAGAGAGAGAGAGAGATAGAGAGAGATAGTCTGTCCACAGGTCTCCGTCTCTTTACATCTCCTCAATCAGTCTCTTGGTCTTCTTGCATTCTCTTCTTGGTCTTTGTTCTCTTGGGTCCTCTGGTGCTGCTTCCGCTTGGGCATCTTCCTTCAGCCCATGTTTCGGCAGCTCTTCTTCTTTTGTCTTCAATTCTCTAAAGTGCAAGCTATTTCTGGTGATGTGATATTGTCCTGCTGACGCCATTATCATTGGCCCTTTCACTTCTGTCACCGTCAGTGGGTCTTTTGAGAAAGTACTGTCTGACTTCCGTAGTTGTCTTTGCCGGACTAACACAGTATCTCCTTCTTTCACTTTCGCGTCCTTGGCATGTCTCCTCCGATAAGCATACACCTTAATTTTTGTTTTCGCTTCTTTGTCTCTTTCAGCTATGTCTTTTGTTCCACTATTTCCACTTCTTTCACTTGGGGCAGCCTCGTTCTACTTGATCGCCCCAACACCAACTCCGCAGGGCATCTTCCTGTGGAACTGTGAGGGGTGTTTCGATAGTCTCTCAGCACCTGGCATAGTGCTTGTCCAATTGAGATCTGTGTTAGCTTGGCCCTCTGTATTGCCTTTTTGATCGTTCCCATTAATCGTTCGGCCATTCCGTTTGCTTGCGGCCACAAAGGCGTTATTCGTCGGTGGTTGATCCCAAGGTACTCCATGAACTTTTTGAATTCTTCACCAGAGAATGGTGGGCCATTGTCTGTTTTCAGTGTCTGAGGTGAGCCCCATGTTGCGAATATGTCATCCAGAACTGGCAAAGTTGCGTGTGCTGATGTTGAAGCCACTTGTCACACGATGGGGAATCTGGAGAATTCATCTATTATTACCAGTAGGTAATTTCCTGTTTCCAAAGGCCCATAGAAATCAGCTGCCAGCTCTGTCCACACTGCTTTTGGAAGTGTGGACATTTGCAGTGGCTCCGGCTTTGATGTGGGCCCCGTTATCTGGCAGATGTGACAGTGCATCACAGTTTCTTCTACCATGTTGTCAAGTCCCGGGAACCATACTTTTTCTCGCAGCATTTTTTGGTTTCCACAGTCCCTATATGTGACTCATGTGGTAATTCTACTGTCCTTCTTCTCAGCGTCCGGGGTATTACTATCCTGCTGCTTCTCATCACTATTCCGTTCTCGCTTTCTGATAGTTCTTCGCTAATCTTTCTTTCCAGCTGCTGTTGTTGTTTATGTGCCTCCACCTTTGCTGTTTGGTCACTTTCATTATGGTCTGCATGGTGGGGTCTTGCTTTGTCTCCTGTTCTAACTCTTTCATCGTTATTGTTGCCGGTATGTTGTGTTTCAGTGCAAAGTTTAGATATTCTTCCACCATGGTTGTCGCTTGGGACACTTGTGGTAGGGGGTGCCTTGCTACATAGTCTGCTGGATTGTGTTCCTTCCCGGGCTTGTGTCTTATTTTGAAGTTATAATCCATCAGCCTTATCCCCCACCTCTCAATCCTGGGCGGTATCTGTGTGTTTGGGTTTCCGTATATTGTTATCAGTGCTTGGTGATCTGTTATGATTGTGAACGGCTTTCCGTAGATGAACATGTGGTAGTGTTCACACGCCCACACTACTGCCAAACTCTCTTTTTCCGGCTGGGAGCATCCTTTTTCTACGTCTGATAGACTTTTGCTCCCATATGCCACTATGTGTCTTGGGGAATCTTTTCCTGGTTGGTGTTGTGCCAATATTGCTCCCTGTCCCACTGGGCTGGTATCTACAGTTAGTTCAGTGCACAGTCTCGGATCAAAATACGCTAGGTGATTTACTGCGTCACATGTGAAACCTTTTCCTTGCTTTGTCAACTCCCTCAGTGGTGCGCTTACAGTGGCAAAATCTTTGATGTACCTTGCGCAGTAACATGCAAGGCTGAGGAATGACCTTACTTCTGCCACATCGCTTGGTTCATTCGCCTTTTCCAGTGTTCTGACCTTGTTGCGATCTGGCCGCATTCCTTTCTTGGAGACGATGTGGCGGAAGAATACTAGTTCGTCCCGCTCCAGCTCACATTTGTCTTCATTTAGTGTCAGACCGGCCTGCTCTAGGTGTGAGCATACATCCCTCAACACTTTGTCATGTTCCTCGTCTGATATTCCAAAAACCAGAATGTCATTGCTGTAGTTTAGACTGTTTTTCACTGGTCTTATTATATGTCTTATAGTTTCCTGAAATATCTCCGCGGCGGACAATATTCCGAAACTCAGCCATTTGTACCTGGAGAGACCTAGGTGTGTAGAAAACGTTGTGATGTATCGTGACTGAGGATCCAGCTCGAGCTGGTGATATCCCTTGCACAAATCTAGTTTCGAGAAACGTCTTGTGCCTGTTAGGCAGCTGATCATATCATCAAGATGTGGTCCGGGATGCCTCTCACGCTCAATAGCCTTGTTTGGTATCCTCATGTCGACACATATTCTTATCTTTGACGTGTCCTTCTTTGACACGGCCACTATTAGTGACACCCATGGTGTTGGTCCTTCAGCTGGTTCTATGATGTCTTGGTTGAGGAGTGCTTCATGTTCTTCCTCCACTTGTGGCTGCAGGTGTATGGGCACTCTCCGGTGGTGATGTGCTATTGGCCTGACTGTTTCCTCAATGTGCAGCGTTATTTCCCGCCCTTTCAATTTTCCTAGTCCCTGCATCAGTTTGGGGTATTCTTTTAGGATGCTTCTTTTCTCTGACATGTTGTATGTCATGGCCATGAGACCCATTATCTGAGCTGCGATTTTGCTCAACAAACATGGCGCCAGGATGTCGCCCTTCAGCACATGAATGTCCTCTTTGATCTTTTGGTCTTTTTTATGTCAGTTCTTCTGTAAATTTCCCAATGTTTGTCACTGGTTTCCGTGACCCCCAAGTGAAGACCTCAACTCGGGACGATCTCAACGCCGGTTTTATCTTCATCTTTTCGTATTCCGATACACACATGATGTTACATGTTGCACCGCTGTCCAGGAGAAACTTTGTTTTGTGTGATCCTACTCCTATAGTCACATTTTGCTTTTGTCTGCCAGGTATATTCTTTCTTCTTTTTCATCTTCATCCGTTGACTCTGTGGTAACATCCGTCATAAGATAGTGTTGTTCAGTCTTTTCTTCTTCTTCTTCTCCTGATTCTAGTGATGAGCTCCTTGTTCCTGTTTCAACATGTCTGACATGTCTGCTTGTTGACACTCGTGGTCTCCCGGTTCTTCCTCTGTCGTTCCTGAATTGCACTTCTTGGCACTAGGCATGGGCGGAAAATCCGTTCCGCTCGCGGATTTTGCGGATTTTCGGGAAATCCGCAATCCGCGAGATTTGCGAATCTCCCGCAAAATCCGCAAATCCGCGAGCAGCGGATTTTGCTTGCACTGCTCGCACTGTTCGCGTGAGTTCGCGTGAGTTCGCGCCCCGCGAATAAGTGCAAAATTGCAGAAATACGATCTTAGCAAAACTGAAAGTAACTACTTACCAGGTTCAAAAGTTCAGGCTCATCATTAGTAGCCATTTCCTGTAGTGCTTCCTGAGGGGCCCCTCCAGAGTTCAGTTGCCAGTTGAAACTATTATGTGACCCTGCTCTGAACCTCAGAATAGTTACACATATGCCACAAAGGTCCTGAATTACAGCTAAGGGAGACAAGCAGGAGCCAGGCTGGAAGTTAAAATCCATTAATCAGCCCCTAATTCATTATTGTCAGTTGGGGCAGGGCAGGTGTTGTAACTAATTTTGCAACAATGAAAGCACTTAGCAAGTGCAAAAGATCACTAATCAGGGCGCACTAAGGAAGCAGGTGCCAGCTAAAAAAATATTCTGTGACACATTAATCAGCCCCAAATTAATTCAGGTCACTTGAGGCAGGGAAGGTGTGCTTTGCTTTGCCGAAAATAATGTACACTGGACAACCAGAGGGTGTGGTGATGAAACAGAGGGTGGCATGGGTGGGCCAGAGGGTGGCATGAGTAGTCAGAGAGTGGCAGTGGTGACAGAGAGTGGCAGTGATGAAGAAGAGTGTCCCAAACAGGCTGGACACGTAGAAACAACAAGTTCGCAAAACTTGCGACCCGACAGGTAAGTTCGCAAATTGCGAAATTGTGAAAAACCCTCGCGAACTGGCAGAACACGGGCGAACACAAAAAAAAAAATCCGCAAATTCGCGGGAATTCGCGGATTTTGCGGATTGCGAATCCGCAAATCCGCAAAATTCGCGAACGCGAGATCCGCAAAATTCGCTCATGCTTACTTGGCACACACTGGCATAGTGATTCCTCCCATTGCATTTCCTGCATGTCTGGCCAAATGCTGGGCATGGGCCTCAATGTGGAAATTCAAGTCCACACCTGTAGCATGTTCCTTCAGGTTGTTTCCTTGTGGTCAGTTCATTCCTGTCTTTTTTCCAGCTGCCTGCGCGATTGTTATTTGTTATGCGGTGTGCTTGTTCCATTCGTTTGTCTTTTCCTCGCTCCTTTTCCTTAGCGTGTGCTGTCGCTCTTGCCTCCACTCTTGCTAGCGACAAGATATTCTCTAGTGACGTTGGTTCTTTCAGGATCCTTGCACGGAACTCTATGTTGCGGTAGCCCTCAATGATACGCAGCCTGATTGCTTGTTCGTTATCAAATTTGTCGAAATCACAAGCTTTCTTAGTCTCATTGCAAAGTCATCTAGCGTTTCATCCAGCTGTTGAAACGCGATTGCGAAGGTGTATCGTTCAAAATCGACATTTCTCTGCGGGTCAAATTTGGTTGTTAAACACTTTTTTAGTCTGTCATAGGTGGCAGTTTCCTCCTGTGACAGTGTCACTAAAAGGACTTCAATGTCATCACCTACAAGATTTAGGAATAATCCTAGTCGCTTCGTGTCTATCACATCGGTCGCTTCCATGTATCTTTCGAAACGTCTGATCCATTTCTCCCATCTAATTTCTACTTGTGGCTCAGACAAGTTGAATGGTAGTGGTCTTCTGTATGTGCACTTTGTCTTTCTGGTTTAGTTTCTGCCATCTCTTCTAATAAGCATGGGCGAATTTTGCAAATTCGCGATTCGCGAATTTGCGTATTTGCAAATTCGCAATCCGCAAAATCCGCGAACTCTCGCAAATTTGCAGATTTTTTATTTTTTTCGTGTTTGCAAGGGTTTCAAGCCAGTTCGCAAGGGTTTTGTACCTACCAGTTCGCAATTGCGAACTTACTTGTCGGCTTGCAACGGCCCGACTATGTTGTTTCTACGTCTGGTTCATCATCACAGGTTCACAGCACCCTCTGTTTCACCACTGCCACCCTCTGGTTCACCCATGCCACCCTCTGGTACATCACTGCCACCCTCTGGTTCATCACTGTAGATTATGGGGGTGAAAAGCAAGCACACCTGCCCTGCTTCAACTGACATGAATTAATTTGGGGTTGATTAATGTGCCACTGAATTTAAACTTCCAGTCTGGCACCTGCTTCCTTATCTGTAATTTGCTTTCTGTTGCAGTGCAATTTTTTCACAGGACCTTTGTGGCCTACTTGTAGCTATTCTATGACCCTGATGTGAGGGTCAGATCAGGGTCATAGAATAGTTGCAAGTAGGCAACTAAACTCTGGAGGGGCCCCTCAGGAAGCACTACAGGGAATGGTTACTAATGATGAGTTTGAACTTTTGCACCTGCTGAGTGCTTTCAGTTTTGCAAAACTCGTTTTTCTGCAATTTCGCGGGGTTCGCGGGGCGCGAATTTGCACGAGATCGAATTCGGAAGCCGCGAATTTGTGCGAATATGCGATTTGTTTTTTTGCGGCGTGTTAGTTTGCAAGGTTTTGTGCGTTTTAGCGAGCCGCTTGTAGCGCAACGGCGCGAAGTTACCCTCACGGTCGTTCACAGGCACGGCCATCTTGTTTGCATGACGTATTTCCGTTTCTGGGCGCGATGTGTAATCTCGCAAAGTGTGCGGCTCGCTAGTACAAGTTTGCGTGTGATCGCGAGGAAAATCTTGCGCAAACTTACCCACGCGGTCGTAAACGGGCGCTGCCATCTTGTTTCTCATTCATTGCTATGGTTAATTTTAAACTACTTTTTTTAAACTCTTCTCTTTTCTTCTTCCCTATTCTATTTCTTCTTTATTATTTACCTTCCTTTCTGCCCAGACCATGGTAAAGGGAGCCGGGAAGCATCCTGAGAAGGGGAAGAGTCCCGCACCCCGTGCCAGGGTCCCGTGCGGGCGTTTGAGGGGGGAGCAGGTCACAGCCTGGGAGATCTTCAGCGCGGAGGAGGTGGCCGCACTAGTTTTTTATGTTCAGCACCGCCTCCCCAGATCCATCATGGCAGGCGACAAGATCGCTAGCGGGTACGGGATCCGGGAGCGCCGGAAGCGGTGGGAGAAGGTGTGCCGGGCCATGTACCAACACTCTCGGGTCCGGCGCACCTACAACCAGGCCACCCACCGTTGGACGGATCTCCTGGACCGGGAACGTGACTTGATCGACCTGCTTGGCCTTGAGATCCCCAGGCTTGGTGAGTAGTAGTAGCTATTTCTTCCCTGCTCTGTTTTCTCCTGCTCTGTGTGTTATTATATTGCAAATTTTTCTTTTTTACCAAGAGCAATAATGCTGCTGATTACATTGTAGGTAAATTATATTTCAAAATCTTCTGTGCATTACAGGTGCACTGCTCTCCTTCTCAGTCGCGTTGCTACTATGCTTATTTGTTTTCGATTTTGTGTTCATTTCATTGGCCTGAGAAATTATGTATGAGTGTAGTTTAAAGAACTGCGTAATGCTAGACACTAAGGGTCAGATTTTTAATTACCGGTGCATCCCTGCAAAGTAGCAGGGATGCGCCAGTAATTGTGCGCCTCACCACCACCACCCATGGTGCGCCGTATTTACAATGCGGCGCACCATGGGCCCAAAACGTCACCAAAGCGTTATGCATCTGTGCCGTAAAGGCAGCGCATTGCTGGAGTTGCGTCGCAACAATGGCGAGCTCCAGCAATGCTCTGGGGTGCCCTATCTCCCCAATGCTGCGTCAAGCCGTACGTCTGCTTCAAGCAGGCGCAGGGTTTGAGTCACGCATCATTGTCCTAAAAGTGACTGATTGAAAGATTGTAGATTTCCCTCAGCCACTTTTAGGATGCGTTCCTGCGCAGGAACGCCCTCCCTTGCGCCGGAACGCCCCCTGATGGTGCAGGGCTTTAGAACGTGATGCATCTCCCATATGCGTCACGTTGTTAATATGCGCCGCACCATGGCGCCTCTTTTGTTCTGCCACTGCGTCACAAAAGTCATGCAACAATGGAGCAAAAGAGCCGCAAGGGGCTTGTAAATCTGCCCCTACAGACTCAAGTCCAGTCCTTCCTTTGTACACCTGGCAATAAGAAGAAATAGTGGTGGTGGATTGATAGTTTGAGTATTTTAATGACTGGTTAATGTAGTAGGAAACTTTTTAGTGTTGTCGCTGATCGGCAATCACGATGGACTCTGTCTGTCACTTCGCCTGCTGCGGACTGCTGCCTGCCAATCCTAGGCAAACCTTTTTAGTAGTTTGTTTAGTGAGTTACATAACTTTCCAAGTCGACGGTCCGCAAATCAAGCAATACTAATATCGTAGTAGACCACATGAGATAGGTCAATATATCCCGTGGAATAGTTGTCTATTTGCCATTTCGCCAAAATATTTTGTTATTGTTCTTTTGAAATGTTTGATTTGGTTGACAAATATCATCCATGTTTTCTGGTCTTTCTTTCTTTCATGTTGTACATCAGCTCCCCCAGGGGCAAGAGGGCATTGGAGGAGGCTGCTGCTGCTGAACAAGGCCAGGATCGGTCAGGTGAGGGCTCCTTTGCTGGCCCCGGTAAGTTAATTTTAATATAGAGTACCTATTTTTTCCTTGCGTTCCTCATTCGATTTTTTCTAAATCGTCTTTGATCTTCTTGAAGACTGTATCTAAATTCTTATCTTGCCTCGACTATGACTCCCTGTGGTATTACTAGATTATTCTTATTAGTCTGTCTGTGTAGCTAACTAAGATTGCACATTTGGCAAAAGGTGTAAAATGAAACTCCCATTCTAGTCAGCAATAGCTATATGCACTGAGTGCAGTCCTCTGGGATTGTCCATAATGTTCTTTTCAAGTCTTCTAAATGTTTATGCTTTGACAATTACCAACAATAAAAAGGTGAATGACCACCAAGAAAGAATAAGATACTACTTTACTTTTGGTTTGGATAGGAGGACAATCCATACTACTACTGTTGCAGGGACACATCTGCACAAACAGAACTACGGACACTAAATAGTGCATTGTTTATCAATTATAATAGGCGCAGGTAGACTTTCCACATACCTCAGTGATATCAGACTTTGAAGAACCCCCAATCTCCTTACTGACTAGATAGTGTGGCAGAGTCATTTAGCTCCCGAATTCATCGATGATTAATCCCCAATGATGATTATCCAATGCAGGACAAGAGTAAGGAGTCAGAGTCCAGAAGTGTCAGAGGCACGGACTCATGCTTGCAAATTGCAAAACCTTTTGCTCATTCACTCATGACCAAAAACCACAGAGTCTATTTAAGTTTTAAAGCTTTATTAAAAGTAAAAATATTTATTAAAATCAAGCTTGTCATAAAACATAAACGGTTGATTAAAAATGGAAAAGTGCTTATAGTCATTTTTTATTTCACACATTTACTGTGGGTGAGCCGAGCCCTCACCTGGTTTGAACTTTCATTTTTCTTTTTGGTGCTGAATCATTGGACCCTTTGTCCTAGTTATGATGATTTGTTCTTAGAAGTGAAGCTTCTGTCTGTTATGAGAAAAATGGTGCGTGTTAAAAAGCAAGCATTCATGAGTTGTGCCAAAAAGTGCAGCAAGACAACACCCTTCCCTGGAAAAAGGGACATTTTTACTTTAGAGTAGACAGTCACAAATTATTAGATTGGTTTCTGTATTCACATTTCTTCATTCCTAGACAAAATACTAGTGAGTGGTGTATGTCTATGACATCTAACATTCTTAAATGTACTTTGTAGGTGGAACATCTGGTGCTGGGCCCAGCGCGGAGGTGGAGGAGGAAAGCTCTGGGGAGGAGGCGGTGCAAGTGCCGGACCAAACTGCTGTGCGGGTTGCCACGGTAGTGGCGGGCAGTGGTAAGCTCTTATATTCCTTACTTATTGAGATTGCAGACTGCATAGTGTGCTGCTCCCCGTGAGAAAACGCAAGGTTTGTCCAGATGAGAGACATGAAGAAGAATGATTGACATTTAGGGGCCTATTATGATGGCGGACGGACCTGAGTCCGTCCGCCACCATAGAGTAGAAGAAACCGTCCGCAGGGTCAGCGGCGGTCCCTCCGTGGTAAATAGGATGTGACCGCCACCCTGGCGGTCACATCCTGTATTTTTATCATTGCGGCGGGTGCTGCTTGAAGCAGCACCTGCCGCAATGATAAAAATGTAAGTTGTGCATTTGCATGCACAAAGCGGCAGGCACCGCGCTGTGCCTGCCGCTTTGTGCAGGCAAATGCAGGAGGGTACCATAGGTACCCCCCATGTGCACCCCCCACCCCTCCTTCACCTCTGGGGGCCCGCAACGGGCCCCCAAACAAAAGTCCATATGCCTTCGCACGCCTTGTAAAGGCATGTTCCTCCAGACATCCTAATATGGCTGGCGGTGTCTAATAGACACCGCCAGCCATGTTAGTGCTTTTCCTCCGCGGACGGAAGGCGATCGCGGCGGAAAAGCTGCGGACTGAAAAACGACCCCCCAGCCATCCTAATCTGGTGGGGGTTCTTTTTCAGTCCGCTGCGGATTTCCAGCATCCTCCGGGCCGGCGGTAGATTCCGCCGGCCCGGAGGATGCGGGAAATCTGCAATCCTAATCTGCCCCATAGTTTGAATGGATGGATGCCTGGATCATGGTACTATCTGACTCTTAGATAGCATATGTGTATCTAGAGAGAGTAGACGGTCACTGGATGAACTAAGTGTTACTTTGTAGAGCATGTAACACCGCACCCGCACGTCCGTCCCAGTGTAGGAAAGGCAAGGAAAAGAGGTTGTAATTTTGTCCGAATACTACCATGAATAGTAGCAGTAGTTTGTATTGCAAGCACAGCATATATCCGGCTATTACGATGGCCACTCACTACCTCTGTTAATAAGTTTAGTAGAACTCGGTCATTCATGTGTGGATGTATCACTGTTCACTCAATAAAAAGCAAAGCACCTAAAGTCATCCCATATGTAAGCAAATACATACCATGTGCAGTGATAGATAATCAGATTATTTATCTTCTTCATTTTCCTTTTCTAGTATTCATTAGCACTGTAGGGTGAAAGTTAAATTAATTAAGCAGTAGCCCTTGTAACAGAGAATTCTCAGTGCCACCCGTAATAGAAAAGTAAGAGCATCACCACCTGCATGTACTGGACTGGTACAGTAACGCAAGTCTGTCTCACTCATCATGGCTGGCGTCTGTTTTTCTCGGGTGCAAGTTGACTGAGCTGGCATTATGCCGGCTTGCAGAAGTTAACGTACCAATTTTGCTAAACAAGAGAGAAGAAGAAGAATAAGACTGGTGTACTGTCATAGTCGACTCTAATGGAGTGAGTCCATAGTGCTCGTAGAATTGATTCCTTAAACTCCCACTAATGTTAGAGCAAGGGTGAAGAAGTGGGAGGTTAGATAGATACTGGCCACAATAGTTATGTACTGCACTTGCAAGTTGCTAGTTCTACTGTGACACAACTTTCTGCTGAATCATTTTGTGTTAATCTTAAAGAGCATTGGTTACAGACTATGTCTTTCTTTCTTCATATAGATGCTCCTTCCAAACCAACCCGGAAGGAGCTGGCTAGACGGGCCCGGCAACGGAGGCTGGAGGCCACTGTCGCTGAATATCGGCAGCTGGTGGCCCAGGAGGAGGGTGACACGCAGTCTACAACAACATCTACCGGCACAGCTGCATCCTCCTCCGCACTCCCTGGGTCACCCAGTCAGCGCAGCAGGTCTCCAGCGGTACGGAGCCGGGGTACCGCAGCTCCCGCCACCGCCGAGCAGCAAAGAAATCAGCTGCCCCCCACAGCAGTTGCAAAAAACGGATGCACCGCCTTTCCCTGAGGGTTTCCTACCTCGAGCAGGAGCTGCTCAACACGAAAACCCAGCTCGAGACCCTCCGCAAGGAGCATTCCGACCTGGCCCGGAAAGTCAACAGCAGCAGCCAGCAGTAGGAGGAGACTGTCCCTTGCTCCTTTTTTAAAGACTTCTGGGGGGTGGGAATTGGGAGTTGGGTTTTTTGGACTTTTCACGGACATTCATTGGGGTTAGGGAGTGGGGGTGGGTTGGGTCTTGCGGGAGAATATTTTTGTCAGGGATATAAATATACTTTAAACTTTATCTTAGCATACTTGTTTTTTTTACTGCTTTTGAGGCTGGTGGGTGGGGGTTTAACAGTAACTTTGTTTTCGTGAAACTTAAGTGGCATCTTGATTCAAGTTGTGTAATTAATTGCCCAAATGTTTTCAAAACTACGTGCCTCTCACAGAGTAAGTGAATTCAATAGTCCTAGGACTTTACTAGTACTAGCGTCAGTCTCTCGTCTCTCCTAATACTCCATTATACTTCCTCCCACCAAATGCTTATCTTACCTGTAATTTGTGTTTGGAAATAGGGCTAGGCACAGGGCTGGCTGCACGGCTAATGGCGATTAAGGTTGGCAATCCTGGGCGGATGAAATGTCATCATTGCGTTAGTACTAGTGGTGTTACACAGTGGCAGTTGCAGCACACGAAAAAAAAGATAATGAAACCTTGTTTGTCCTTACCGTGGCATTAGAACGGTACGATAGAGAATATAGCAGGTGACAGCACACTAGAACAGTGCCACAATGTAGCCTAACAAATGGTAAAGTATTGAAAGTATAACTAGTACTTGCATTGAATTTCTTTGACATTGGCTACTGCTACAAGAAATAGTACCGAAGGTGAAGGACTCAGCAGCGTAATAATTTGCCACATCTAGGAGGAGGATGTTCTTGATGACCAATCAAGTTGATGGCGCACATGAAAATCTGCTTTCATTTGCCAATAGTGACTGAGTGTCAAGCTGAGTAAGAATAGAATATATCCTCGGATTCCTTCACCAGCCTCTTGCTATGACCTTATCCTCCCCAGCAAGTGTGTGGAATTATTGCTGTCATTTAGTCACACATCAATCAAAACCACACAGCCCGGGGGAGGAGGGTTAGGGTTTGGAAAATGGATGAGAATGGGGGATTTTGGGAAAGTTTTGTTGAGAGAAGAAAAAATAAGCACAGCATTGACAAATAATAATTGAAGATAAATAAATCTTTGGGTACAAAGCTAACCATAAATCTTTTAAGTGACATAAAGGAAGTGCATGCACTACTGCATGCATGGTTACTGAAAAGTAAGTAGTACTTTCGACAACCGTGAATGAAAGAATGCGACAGTACAGGGCTGCAGCGTTTTCACTTGCCTATCTCTGCACTCAGAGAAACACTTCTTACATAAAATTAGGTTTAAAAAATAGTAGAAGTAAAACCTATAGAATGGATGTAGGGATGAATTTAGAAGCAGAGATCAAAGAAATGCAGAGTCACACTCATAGAAGTTCACAGCAATAATATTACTAAAAAGATAATTAGAAAAGAACAGATACTGTATCTGTATGTTGTTGTAGTTGTCCTGTGGCATGCATCAAACCATTCCTCTTATTAGCGGGACTCCTCCATTCCAGCTGATGCTCCGTCCATCAATGTTGGTGACCAGAAGACACCCTGTCCACTGCCTGCCTGGCGGATGCTGAATTACGGCTCGCTAATGTGAAGCCTGACTTCATCCTTTTTTTCCCATTGCACAGACTGAAACCCGGCCTGTAATTATTGATGGAATAACAGGAAGTGATATTAGAACATCACTGACAAATAAATATAAGGTATGTACGCTGTGTAGTGCAAAAAATCACACTTTGAGTTTCCTAATAGACAGTACAATATTTTTGAAAGTGCGTACTCTGTCTGAGTCTCCTTTTGAAGGATAAATAAGTATGGGCAAATTAATTTAGCGTATCTTTCCCCTCAAGCTAGGTGCACTGTAAACTGTGTTTTAGAACAAAATTAGACCTTCCCAGCAGTGCTCCCAGACCCTTACTAAAGCCAGTCGCAAAAATGTAGAAGACCCCAATCAGATCTCAAAAAACGAGGCCTAGTAGAAAACTGGTGACAAAACGTACTTTGAAAGTAAAAGTCGGCCCAAATCCCCCCTTACCCACCGTGGATTGTATTCAAACCACTTGCAAGCAAGCAAAAGTATCCATACCCAGCATCGCTCCAAGACTCGCAAATCCCCCCACACACAGCCCCCCGCCCAAACACATGCAATACAAATACTGCTAACCCTAACGAGCCCTAAGTTAAGAATAGTGGCAAACGCTTTCTTTAACTATGCCAAATCCCCCCTTTCCCACCATGGATTTTCTTCAAATCACTTGCAACCAAAATTACACATTCCCACAAGTGCTCTAAGACCCCAGAACTCAGTTGCAAAAATCTAGAACACCCCGAAACACATGCAATCCTGCTGCTAGGGCTAACCCTAATGAACCCTAAGTTACAAAATGTGCCAAAAGGCTTTTCCGCATGGATTTTCTCCAAACCAGTTTTATCCGGTATTAGACCTTCCCAGCAATGCCCCAAGACCCGTCAACCCACCCGCAAAAAAAGCACAACACCCCCAAACAGGGAAAAAGCAAAAATGGAAAATCTCATACAATATTTTTCGGCCTTCTGTCCAAACGCGCTGTGCAGCTAGGTCACTTTTCCACCTTGGATGTCCTAGAAAAGAAATGCAATCAACATTAGACTGTAAGTCCAATTGGTCGCACACTGCTTTTCCTACCAGCGTGTTTCCCCAAAGCATTGTGGTCCATGAAGTAAGCTTCAGCGAGTACGCTTCTGCCAGAGTCTTGAGCAAAAATCACTGTCGCGTTGGTCACCCCTGGACACGTGTTTCGAGGTTGTTACCTCTCGTCAGCAGGGAATAGGCATGTATGTAGGCTTTTGCGAGCCTCCAAAGCCGACTGGCTTTTTGGGAAACGCACCTGCGTGCCGAGCAGGCAACGAAGCCCTTGACGGATCTACGGCGGCTTTCTTCACCACCCCTGAACTTTATTTCTACTGATGAGGGATATAAATCCCGAAACCCGGGCCATGTCTTGGTTCTAGAGATTACCGAACTTTCTAGAACTGATTTGCACCAACCAAGGTGATACACTTTGAACTGTCCGGTTTCTTATGCTACTCGCACTACTAATTCCAGAATACTGAGGGGCGATCCGGTGGAGAGGCCAGCAGTGTCGCGCCCATCTTTGCTTTCTACTTAAGGGCTTTTGCGAGCCTCCAAAGCCAACAGGCTTTTTGGGAAACGCACCTGCGTGCCGAGCAGGCAACGAAGCCCTTGACGGATCTACGGCGGCTTTCTTCACCACCCCTGAACTTTATCTTTACTGATGAGGGATATAAATCCCGAAACCCGGGCCATGTCTTGGGTCTAGAGATTACCAAACTTTCTAGAACTGATTTGCACCAACCAAGGTGATACACTTTGAACTTTCCGGTTTCTTATGCTACTCGCACTACTAATTCCAGAATGCTGAGGGGCGATCCGGTGGAGAGGCCAGCAGTGTCGCGCCCATCTTTGCTTTCTACTTAAGGGCTTTTGCGAGCCTCCAAATCCGACGGGCTTTTTGGGAAACGCACCTGCGTGCTGAGCAGGCAACGAAGCCCTTGACGGATCTACGGCGGCTTTCTTCACCACCCCTGAACTTTATCTCTACTGATGAGGGATATAAATCTCGAAACCCGGGCCATGTCTCGGGTCTAGAGATTACCGAACTTTCTAGAACTGATTTGCACCAACCAAGGTGATACACTTTGAACTTTCCGGTTTCTTATGCTACTCGCACTACTAATTCCAGAATGCTGAGGGGCAATCAAAGGGAAGAGGCCAGCAGTGTCGCACCCATCTTTGCTTTCTACTTAAGGGCTTTTGCGAGCATCCAAAGCCGACGGGCTTTTTGGGAAACGCACCTGCGTGCCGAGCAGGCAACGAAGCCCTAGACGGATCTACGGCGGCTTTCTTCACCACCCCTGAACTTTATCTCTACTGATGAGGAATATAAATCCCGAAACCCGAGCCATGTCTCGGGTCTAGAGATTACCGAACTTTCTAGAACTGATTTGCACCAACCAAGGTGATACACTTTGAACTTTCCGGTTTCTTATGCTACTCGCACTACTAATTCCAGAATGCTGAGGGGCGATCCGGTGGAGAGGCCAGCAGTGTCGCACCCATCTTTGCTTTCTACTTAAGGGCTTTTGCGAGCCTCCAAAGCCGACGGGCTTTTTGGGAAACGCACCTGCGTGCCGAGCAGGCAACGAAGCCCTTGACGGATCTACGGCAGCTTTCTTCACCACCCCTGAACTTTATCTCTACTGATGAGGGATATAAATCCCGAAACCCGGGCCATGTCTCGGGTCTAGAGATTACCGAACTTTCTAGAACTGATTTGCACCAACCAAGGTGATACACTTTGAACTTTCCAGTTTCTTATGCTACTCGCACTACTAATTCCAGAATGCTGAGGGGCGATCCGGTGGAGAGGCCAGCAGTGTCGCGCCCATCTTTGCTTTCAACATTAGACTGTGCCAGCAGTGCTCCCAGACCCCGAAACCCACCCACAAACACCAGGAAGCCCCCTAAACAGGCCACAGAAAACATGATAGTGAGCAAAAAGGCAAAAAAGTTTTCAAGTCTGATTTTGTCCAAACCAGTTTTATCCGGTATTAGAGCTTCCCAGCAATGCCCCAAGACCCGCCAACTCACCCTCAAAGATGTAGAATACCCCCACAAGTGCAGAGTCTTTCTTCATTGGGCGTAATCCAGCCCTCTGCTTTGAGGGAAATAGGAGTCTGGAGGAGGAGGATAGAGGAGCATGTTCTTGTGAACTTGTGAACCTGAAGAATGCAGACTGCGGCACCTTCAAATCAATAAGCAAATAAGTGAAGACAGTTCTGCTGATGGACTTGTTTTTGTGATAGGTGATTAAAGTTTTTATTTATATTAACTGTGCAAAACAAAGAAAGACAGACACACAGGAATAAAAGTGAACAAGGACGAAAAAGAAAGTTATTGATTCATTGGCTCATTTTCAGGGCTCGGTGTCAGGGAATAAGAGTTCGTCCTCATACTCTGTGAATTCAGGCGGGAGTAGGTCACCTAACAGAGAAGAAATTCCCTCATCTAAGTTGATGTCCTCCTCGTCTTCTTCCGGCGTGTATTCTCGTACTTTGTAATCTGGTGGTATGAGGTGCTGATTCATCTTGATCATTGTTAACCTCTCCACATTTTTGGGCGAGAGGCGGGTCCTTTTGCAAGTTACAATGCCACCAGCAGCACTGAAAACACGTTCAGAAGACACGCTTGCGAGTGGGTAAGACAAGTAGTTTATAGCCAGGTTGGAGATCTCTGGCCACAATTCTTTTTTCCCATGCCAATACACCAATGGGTCATCATGAACATAGACCTCTGTTGAGTCATTCAGATAGTCCTGCACCATCGACTCAAGGTTCCCCACGGTTCCTCCACTTTGCTTACTTTTTGCTGGGACCTTTTGAGAAGCAAACCCAAGCTGAGTTAGCCAATCCTCTTCTTCACCCAATGTTACTGTTGTGTCTGGTGCAGATGATCAGGTTGCCGGTGTCTTTAATGGTTGAAAGGTCACTTCTGCCACAGCCACAGGTGCAGAAGTGGATTCTTTTGACTGGGAATGGCCTGCTGATGCTGATGTACTGCCTTTTCCTTCAATTTTCTGCCGTTCTCTTTCAAACCTCATGGCTGACACAGCTAGCCAATGTTTGTACATTAAAACTTGTGCGTCACCAAAAGCAAAGAATGCTCTGCCTGCCAGTGCTTTTTTGTACCATGGATCCAGAATAGTAGCACAAATGTAATGCTGTTCTGAGTGGATCATTTGAAGACGTTCATCGCCAAGTAGGCGCTGTAATAATTTTTCCGCCAAAACAAAAGCTTCTTGCTTTTCTTCATCTTTTTCAAACATAGAAGACACCGCCTTCAGTTGGTGCTCTAGCATGTGCAACAATGGAATAGCTTTTCCCAAATTACAGTCCTACCTGCTGACTGCATGCGTGAAGACCTCAAAAGGATGAAGCATGTCTGTCAGGCTTTTGACTAGCTCCCATAGCGCCGCATCTAGCCTCAGGTCCTTCATAGCTGTACTCAGTGTTAAGAAATACTGATCAAGTACCGTAAACTGCTCATACAGACGCTCAAGCATGTAGAAGGTTGAGTTCCAACGTGTTGGCACCTCCTGGATGAGTGCTTTCACTGGCATTCGATGTTCATGTAGCAGGCCCCTCAGATGCTTCCGGGCCTTAAAAGAATGGCTGAAATGGTTGCACATTCTTCGGCAGGTGGTCACTAACTCGCACACTGGACTTTCTTCACTCAAGAATTTTTTAACAACCAGGTTTATACAGTGCGCCAAACACAGCACTCTGAAATATTTACCCAGCTCCATGGCCTTAACTACATTGGCGCCATTATCCGTGGAAACATAACCAATCATCTTGCGTTTTTTGGGGACAGCCATTGAAGGACCTTTGTGTTAAACTCCTTCAAAATGTTTTCTCCTGTATGACTTGTCTCCATGCCAAACATGGCTAGTGTTGCATGTTTCCGAGCAGCTTTAAAAACGTTGTCCGGGACAACACCTGCCATTAGCTTTGCTGTAACTCCTGAAAAAGAGACCCAGTGTGCAGTGATGCACATGTAACCAGTGCCTGCGCCACTGGTCCACATGTCTGTTGTCAGATGTATAGTGTGAACAGCACTCTTCTGCAAAGCTGCCCCAATCACCTCCAGCACATCTTCATGTAGTGCTGGAACCGCAACTCTGGCAAAATAGAACCAGCTAGGAACCTTCCATTTAGGGCTGAGTGTTGCCACTAATTCTAGAAAACCAACCCCTTCCACAAAAGAAAAAGGGAGAAGGTCCAGAGCTAGCATTTTAGCCAGCTTAGTGTTATACAGACGTGTCAGTGGGTGGTTGGGATCAAATGGCGCTTCTGAAAACAACATGCTTCTAATGGTGGGCTGGACCATGATTTTACAGGATGATGATGATGACTTCTTCGACCCAGTTACGCTCGGTGATGATGAACTTTTTCGCATTGGTGTCTCACTCTCTCCCACACTCTTAGTGTGGCTCACAGGGGGTGTGCTGCTGACAGGGGTACTGGGTGTAAGTGAAGTGTTTGACGCTTCTTCCTCATCATCATCATCAGATGAAACATCAACGTATACAGTTTTTTGACTTCCAATTCAGGCTTCCTTGATCTCCTTTAGGTGCGCAAGCCATTGGACAGTATGCTGTCTCTCAAGATGACCTCTCTGGCCTCCGGTACCATAGTTGGTACCAAACATACCACGACTAACTGCAAGCTTACAAATGCTACAAATGGCTATGTTTTCCCTTTTCGGGCAAACACTAAAGTAGTCCCAAACTGCAGACTTGAAATGTCTGTGGGGGCGGAGGAAGCGATACTGGTGGTCATGCTGCTAATGCCAGATGAAGTGGAGGATGTGTGTTGCCGAATTTTACTAAGTTGTGCACTTGCACCACCACTAATTGAGGTCGAGGTGGATGGAGGCCCCTTCTGGCGAGAAAGAAATATGGAAGCGGTAGGTGGTGGTGTACTAGTTAACTCCAATGATGGTGTTCCCATTGCCTCCTCGTCGACAACATCACGCTCAGCAGCTTTTCGGGCTAGGGTCAAAATGTCTGTTTGCTGCATGCCCGCTGAGGCTGGAGTGGCGTGTATGATGATTGCGTCGTCGTCGTGAGAGTCTTCATCAGCAGGAGTAGTAGATGCCACTTCTTCTTCAGCACCACACTCCATAAGTACGAGAGTTTTGGGGACCTTCCTTTTACGCTTAGCTACCTTTGTCAGATCATGGTGTGCCTCACTCTCAGACTGCAGTGGTGGTTCCCAAGTTTGATCCATATCATCAGAAGGAGGTGGGCTTGAAGAAGATGTAGACACCATCCTTGATCTTTTCCTTGTTAGGGATGTGGAAGACAATGAATGATCAGGAGGAGTGGCTTCCTCAAATGATACCTCGGCTTGAATGTCGATTTCCTGATGTGCCCCAACTTCGGGAGGAACAACTATTGTGGGCACTTGTGCCCCTCCATGCACCTCTGCTTGCGCATGTCCTTGCGCTGCCTCTCCTTCCACATGTACTTGGGCTTGTACTTGCACATGTGGTTGTTGTTGCGGCTGTGGTTGTTGAACACTCGTCAGATGAGTTACAACAACCAGTGTTGATTGAGGGACATTGCTGCTACTTTCTTGCAATGAGCCAACATCACTGGTCGATGGTGATTGAACAACTAGACTTGCTGCCTCTGCAGCACTCAAGGGCTTGGACTTAAGTTGGTGTGGTGGTGGTGGCACTGAGCCCAATGGAACGGGGGTGCTGCTCCCAGTTTGGTCCCCAGCAGATCCCGCTGCTGCTGCAGGCGTACTTTTTTTTTATTCCCAAAAAATGTGGCGGGCGGCACACCAGTCTCCTTGGTAACTTGCTTCTTCCGCTCCTTACTGGCAACTTTCTTGCTAGAGGAGCTACGGGAAACTTTTTTTGGGGCCATCTTCTTCAGAGGTCAGAACAGCAGGCCGCAGTTGCATGAGTTGCAGAGTTGTCTGTGGCCAGACGTGACATCGCGTGACGTTATGCTGCACACACACACCGCTGCAGGACTTCTTCTTGGCACTGGTGGTTCTCTTGAGTATTGTGTACCTAAAAGCAATGGAAGACAGAGGAACATCAGTTATACACCCAAAAAGTCGAAAAACACATAAAAATCAGCACAATCCCATGCCATCCATGCCCTCAATGATGTTTAAATTCAAGACACCCCACAGAAAGACTAGGCCCATGCACCACTCACTAGCCCTGGGCAAAAGGCCCCAACAGCAGCCAAAAAAATAAAAAAAACACACAAAAATCAGCACAATCCCATGCCATCCATGCCCTCAATGATGTTTAAATTCAAGACACCCCACAGAAAGACTAGGCCCATGCACCACTCACTACACCTGGGCATAAAGGATGACAGCTAGGCAAAATGGGTGCAGGCCTGAGTACACTGCCTGCCTTCAAAATGGCCCCTTGCCCCCAGCACATGTCCAGGGACTGTCTGTACCAGCACTAAAAATGGCCCCCACCCACATGGCCAGTCCCCAACAGCAGCCAAAAAAATCGAAAAACACACAAAAATCAGCACAATCCCTTGCCATCCATGCCCTCAATGATGTTTAAATTCAAGACACCCCACAGAAAGACTAGGCCCATGCACCACTCACTAGCCCTGGGCAAAAGGCCCCACCAGCAGCCAAAGAAATCGAAAAACACACAAAAATCAGCACAATTTCATGCCATCCATACCCTCAATGATTTAAATTCAAGACACCCAACAGAAAGACTAGGCCCATGCACCACTCACTAGCCCTGGGCAAAAGGCCCCAACAGCAGCCAAAGAAATCGAAAAACACAGAAAAATCAGCACAATCCCATGCCATCCATGCCCTCAATGATGTTTAAATTCAAGAAACCCCACAGAAAGACCAGGCCCATGCACCACTCACTACCCCTGGGCCTAATGGATGAAAGCGAGGCAAAATGGGTGCAGGCCTGAGAACACTGCCTGCATTCAAAATGGCCCCTTGCCCCCCAGTACCTGGCCTGCCTGTACCAGCACTCAAAATGGCCCCCACCCACATGGCCAGTCCCCATCAAAACCCCAAAAAATCGAAAAACACACAAAAATCAGCACAATCCCATGCCATCCATGCCATCCATGATGTTTACATTAAAGAGCCCCACAGAAAGACTCAGTCCATGCACCACTCACTAGCCCTGGGCAAAAGGCCCCACCAGCAGCCAAAGAAATCGAAAAACAAACACAAATCAGCACAATCCCATGCCATCCATGCCCTCAATGATGTTTAAATTCAAGACACCCAACAGAAAGACTAGGCCCATGCACCACTCACTACCCCTGGGCAAAAGGCCCCACCAGCAGCCAAATAAATCGAAAAACATACAAAAATCAGCACAATCCCATGCCATCCATGCCCTCAATGATGTTTAAATTCAAGACACCCCACAGAAAGACTAGGCCCATGCACCACTCACTACCCCTGGGCATAATGGATGAAAGCTAGGCAAAATGGGTGCAGGCCTGAGAACACTGCCTGCATTCAAAATGGCCCCTTGCCCCCCCAGCACATGGCCTGCCTGTACCAGCACTCAAAATGGCCCCCACCCACATGGCCAGTCCCCATCAACACCCCAAAAAATCGAAAAACACACAAAAATCACCACAATCCCATGCCATCCATGCCCTCCATGATGTTCACATTAAAGAGACCCCACAGAAAGACTCAGTCCATGCACCACTCACTACCCCTGGGCAAAAGGCCCCAACAGCAGCCCAAAAAATCGAAAAACACACAAAAATCAGCACAATTCCATGCCCTCAATGATGTTTAAATTCAAGACACCCAACAGAAAGACTAGGCCCATGCACCCCTCACTACCCCTGGGCAAAAGGCCCTAACAACAGCCCAAAAAATCGAGAAACACACAAAAATCAGCACAATCCCATGCCATCCATGCCCTCAATGATGTTTAAATTCAAGACACCCAACAGAAAGACTAGGCCCATGCGCCACTCACTAGCCCTAGGCAAAAGACCCCAACAGCAGCCAAAAAATCGAAAAACACACAAAAATCAGCACAATCCCATGCCATCCATGCCCTCAATGATGTTTAAATTCAAGACACCCCACAGAAAGACTAGGCCCATGCACCACTCACTACACCTGGGCATAAAGGATGACAGCTAGGCAAAATGGGTGCAGGCCTGAGTACACTGCCTGCCTTCAAAATGGCCCCTTGCCCCCAGCACATGTCAAGGGCCTGTCTGTACCAGCACTAAAAATGGCCCCCACCCACATGGCCAGTCCCCAACAGCAGCCAAAAAAATCAAAAAACACACAAAAATCAGCACAATCCCTTGCCATCCATGCCCTCAATGATGTTTAAATTCAAGACACCCCACAGAAAGACTAGGCCCATGCACCACTCACTAGCCCTGGGCAAAAGGCCCCACCAGCAGCCAAAGAAATCGAAAAACACACAAAAATCAGCACAATTTCATGCCATCCATACCCTCAATGATTTAAATTCAAGACACCCAACAGAAAGACTAGGCCCATGCACCACTCACTAGCCCTGGGCAAAAGGCCCCAACAGCAGCCAAAGAAATCGAAAAACACACAACAATCAGCACAATCCCATGCCATCCATGCCCTCAATGATGTTTAAATTCAAGACACCCCACAGAAAGACCAGGCCCATGCACCACTCACTACCCCTGGGCATAATGGATGAAAGCGAGGCAAAATGGGTGCAGGCCTGAGAACACTGCCTGCATTCAAAATGGCCCCTTGCCCCCCAGTACCTGGCCTGCCTGTACCAGCACTCAAAATGGCCCCCACCCACATGGCCAGTCCCCATCAAAACCCCAAAAAATCGAAAAACACACAAAAATCAGCACAATCCCATGCCATCCATGCCCTCCATGATGTTTTCATTAAAGAGCCCCACAGAAAGACTCAGTCCATGCACCACTCACTAGCCCTGGGCAAAAGGCCCCACCAGCAGCCAAAGAAATCGAACAACAAACACAAATCAGCACAATCCCATGCCATCCATGCCCTCAATGATGTTTAAATTCAAGACACCCAACAGAAAGACTAGGCCCATGCACCACTCACTAACCCTGGGCAAAAGGCCCCACCAGCAGCCAAATAAATCGAAAAACACACATAAATCAGCACAATCCCATGCCATCCATGCCCTCAATGATGTTTAAATTCAAGACACCCCACAGAAAGACTATGCCCATGCACCACTCACTACCCCTCGGCATAAATGATGAAAGCTAGGCAAAATGGGTGCAGGCCTGAGAACACTGCCTGCCTTCAAAATGGCCCCTTGCCCCCAGCACATGGCCAGGGCCTGTCTGTACCAGCACTCAAAATGGCCCCCACCCACATGGCCAGTCCCCAACAGCAGCCAGAAAAATCGAAAAACACACAAAAACCAGCACAATCCCATGCCATTCATGCCCTCCGTGATGTTTACATTACAGAGACCCCACAGAAAGACTCAGTCCATGCACCACTCACTAGCCCTGGGCAAAAGGCCCCAACAGCAGCCCAAAAAATCGAAAAACGTACAAAAATCAGCACAATCCCATGCCATCTATGCCCTCCATAATGTTTACATTAAAGAGACCCCACAGAAACACTAGGCCCATGCACCACTCACTACCCCTGGGCAAAAGGCCCCAACAACAGCCCAAAAATTGAAATTTCCAAAATTGTAGTTGCAGCAACTGTAATGCCCCAAACAAACTTACTTGTGAAATTTCTAATCCAAAAGTGATCCAAAGAAAGTCAAAAAGGCCTCAAATCCAAATATCCAGCAGCATCCACAAAAGGTAATCCTGCCAGGTCAAGATCCAAATGAAAGTGACCAGTACATGAAGAAAGCACTGGGAGGAGCCTGCTGGACAGGAACAGGAAGTTGGAGACTGTGGGGCACTTCACAGAAAGACTAGGCCCATGCACCACTCACTACCCCTCAAATGGACTCCTTGCAAAAAAAAGTGCAGGCAAATGTCAACCTGAGGAGTTATTCTGATAAAAATCATCATTTTCAGAGGGTTTATGCTGCTTGCTGGTGGATTTCTTGTGCAGAATTGCAAATTGTGTAATTTCGCGAGTGCGAGATTGTTGCTGCCCGCCGCATCTACGTGTTCGCAATTGCGAACTCCCGAGATACATGATCACGGCGTACTCGCGTTGACAAACTCTCGCTTTGCAAGGTGGCAAGCCGCGATGATGTAATCGCGGTCGCCGAACTCCCGCGGGATCCCACAGCAAGATCCAAAATGGCGCAGCACTCGCAAAATATCGAGAAAAACAACTGGGCAAACGCTGAATGACGGTAAGTGAACGCCGCAATATTGTATCACCAAGCAAAAAAATCCGCTGCGTGCGAATTTGTACATTTTCGGCAAATTCGCGAGAGTTCGCGGATTGCAAATTTACCGAAAATCCGCAAAATACGCGAGCGGAACAGATTTTCCGTCCAACTTAATCTCTTCTTTTCTCTGTTCTTTCTGGCACTCTTTTGTTGTTTCCTGTGCTCTTCCTGGCACTCTATTGTTTCCTGTGTTTTCTATTTCTTTTTGGCCTTCTTTTCTTTGTAGTTTCTCTTTTGTATCACTTTCTCATCCTTTTATTGCATTTGCCTGTGCTTTATTACTTCTTTGGTGCTTAAATCGGCACTTTTTGTCTTTTTTCGATTTTTCCTGACTCTAAAATGGCTGCCGCGCTGTTCTCTCTTCTCATTGGTCAGTTTGCCTGACTCTAAGATGGCCGCCGGAGGTCTCGCGAGACTTCTCGCCCAATCAGCACTGTGCCCGGTTCCAAAATGGCCGCCCTGTTTTCCCTCTCGCTGATTGGCTCTGACCGCCTGATTCTGAAATGGCCACCGCTCTTCTCGCGATATCGCGTTCTAATCTTCTGATGCTCGCGCTTGTTTTTCCTTTATTAGTCTGCTTACCGGGTGATGCAGACGGTCATTTCTTTGCTCGACGGCAGTCGGGGTGGGCTCCCATGCCGTTTCCTCTTCACTCCATGAGACAGGGTGGGCTCCTGATCTCGATGATGTCGGCGATGCAGCAGCTCTTCTTTTCTTCGGTCCTGGTCACACGACGGCACGCCTCGTCGCCAGTTGTCGTGTTGTATACCGTCATGAAATATGCAGGACACGAGGTCTCAGTTAAGGTACGCTTTATTGGTTTCATCAATACAGCTCTGCAGTCCCCTGACCTCTCGCCTGAGGTCCTCCCTGGAATGTCCCTTGTCCCCTCTTGCCACTCCCCTGCACCGGAAGCGGTGTCCGGTGTCCTTTGGCCTCCGTCCTCTGTCCAGGGTCCTAGTGCCCTTGTCCAGGGCATGACAGATACCTTGCAACCAGTGTTTAATATGAGATGGAGCACCAGCACTCATTTTTGGGACCAGCACTCATTTTTCCCCATCAGACTTTGACCCAGAGCAAGCAAGAGAAATACACACAAAGGGGACATAAGAAGAAAAAGAAAGGCAGAAAAAAGTGGCAAAGGGAGTGCGCAGGAAGGTAAAGGGCCAGCGGAGTGTCTGGTGGTGGATTAAAGAATAAGGAGAATCGAGACTTCGGAACCTTGGTATTCGGCACCCTGACCTTCAATAGCACCAGCCAGTGTACAAAAAATGGGCCCAGAATTTATTATTTTGCAAATTAAGCACAGGCTGCCACAATGTAAACATGTTTTATTGTACTCAGTGTAAGACAGGTTGCATGTGGATAAGATAGGCTGTCACAAAATGTGCAAAAAGATTCAGTATTTAAATGCTTACACTGCATCCAAAATTTAATGTAATCAAAGAGGGTGGCGATGGCAGAGAAGTGTGATGACGCAGGTGTTGCTTGAATTCCATGGTAGGCTGACATGTGGCGTGCAAGCACCAGCCAATGGGGGACTAAACTACCACTAACCTGCATCCTCCCCACTTGTTGGTGGTAGATTCCACATTGATTGTATGGATGGTTGCTCTGGCGTTTCTAGAAAAGAGTGTACTATGTGGTCTTTCACAATTTTGGTTTTCTTGTAGGAGTGCATAGGGGGGTTGGTTTGGTCTATGTCCTCTGATATTAGGCCCCAGTACCCATTGACCACTTTTTTGATGGCATGGCTTTGCGTCGAAAATGTGGTGACACATATCATCCTTTGTGGGGTCTCTCGGTGCAATTCTTGGGTGTCAGTATGGTCTCATGAGGGACATACCCTGCCTTTTTCTGGGCTCTTATTAGCCTTTTTTGGATAGCCTCTTTCCATCAGTCGTTGACTCAGATCGTCAGATTGGACACAGTAATCAGTTTTCTTTGAGCAGTTCCTGCGGATCCGCAGGAACTGTCCATAGGGTACATTGTCTCTAAGGTCTCTAGGATGGTAACTGTTATATCTTAGAAGGGAGTTCCACTTCTCATACAGGATGTCATAATCTGCAAGACAGAGACTCTGAACCAGCTACAAAATGGGGTAAGCTACAAGAAGATAAGATTAGACCCTTCGAAGGACCTTTCGGAGGATATATTAAGATTTACTGTAGTGTAGTTCCTATAGTCCCAATAGGCTGTGCACATTGGAATAATATATCCTATAGACTAGACGTAGGCTGAGGTCGACTAGGTCTCTATCGAATATACTAAACTTAGTTGTGAGTGCCAGCTAGCTCAGAGGTCACTAGAAACGTTCTCGAATTCAAAATAAGGGATTAGTTTCTGACAACCGCATAAACATGACAACTTTTTTTCCCAAGAATAAGAAATATATCTCTAGAGTCACGGAAACAATAGATAAGTATTTCACTCAGTCAGTCGTGCATGCTTCGTTTCTACTGAGTTGCAGAGAAACAGAGAGACGGGCATTTTCAATAAAAAGGGTTTATTGAACAGTCTTCTTTCTCATGCAATAGAAGTGAACTGCTACAATCGTAATGCAGACTGCAAAGTCTAATGCATACAGCGAGAACAATATTATAAAATAATACTGTAAGAACATTGCATGGTTTCTAAACCATTATATAAATACATACATAACAATGACTAAAAATAATCAACTGGTGCTTCTAAAATACGCCTACCCCCGATGTACCTAACCTAAGTCTAGTACGTCGCCAAATGGATGAAAAACAGCTGCCTATAACTAAACACCAACAAAACAGAAGTACTCATCATGGGCCCAAACCCCGACGCCTGGAGCGACACCTGGTGGCCCACCGCCCTCGGAAACCCGCCAACCCCCACAGACCACGCACGCAACCTGGGAATCATCCTGGACTCCGAGCTCAAAATGGCCCGCCAGATCAACTCTGTCTCATCTTCCTGCTTCCACACCCTCCGCCTCCTTCGTAAGACCTTCAAATGGATCCCCCTCGAACACCGAAAGACAGTCACTCACGCCCTGGTCACCAGCAGACTCGACTACGACAACGCACTATACGGAGGGTCGGCTTCCTTCGGCACTTGCTGTAGCAAGCTGCGTCGGGCAAGTAGATAGTTGAACTGCTCCGAACAACCGTGTCTTGCTAGAGCAAGTAAAGGCATATTTATACCTTTAAGGTGTCTAGTTTGACGTAAAGTCGGGCATAATAACGTCAGGAAAGAACCCCTAGGGAATAGTAGTTCTTTGTAAACTACATGAGTTCTTGGACAAATCAATATTCAAGCAAGGGGAGGTCCCTGACTGCTTAAGGCGATTTTCCAAGAAATCGTTGTGACGTGTGGTACGGGTGGAAGTAGTCATGCCTGTATTTGATTTGCATGGTCCATGTCTAAATAAGGGAATGAGTTCTATGCCTAAATATGGGCAATGTGAATTGTACCTATATAAGGGCATGAATTGGGAAGAGTCACTCGGAGCCTAAAATGCCACACAACATGACTTCACGTGGCCTTGAACAAGGATTCCTGTCAAACCATGAATTCCAGTACCTCAACCAGAAACCAACACTGGGACACCTCAAATGTGGACAATGTAAGGCGTGTCAAACCACAATCCAAACAAAGGAATTCAGGTACAAACAGCATGTGATCACTCTGAAGTCATTTACGAATTGCAACTCGACAAACGTGATCTTATATCCATGCAACCTGATATATGTTGGCCAAACGCAGCAGAAGGTCAAATTCCGGATCCTGCAACATGCAGCCGCATCAGGTGCGGGGTCCAAGGAGCACCCTTGGTTGGACATTTCAGAACAGGAGCTCCATTGGGTGGTTCTTGAGAAGGCCTCCCTTGGACCTAGTGGAGGGGACATTGGTATGATCTTGGATGTAAGGCAATGCAAATGGATGTCCCTCCTGGACTCCATACAGAATGGTTTGAATGAATCAGAGGTCAGTTACGCACAACTAGCATGTCTCGCTTGAGGGGGAACCCCTGCACCACTGAATACTGATCCACACGCAAGGAGCAGATATGAACATTACATTGTACCATTTAAAGCTACTAGACAGCTGTACACCAAGTGCACTGGTATCCTAAACCACCCCTCACAGTTGACACATTTCCATTGAGAACTCTGTACCAGAATTCCATTATGATTTACATGGTCCATACACAAACTTGTGCCTGTTTTTCTATTGCAAATATGAGCTCTCTGAAATGTTTGACTATTTAACAATATACAACTATGCTTAGACTCTTAACAGTATTATTGGGTCCATGACCCAAAGACAGAACGATACATCAGAACCTCTTGTAGCAATATACACATATTTGAGCTCTTTCAAGTGACCTGTGTTATACAATGAACAATGTTTTGTTTCATTTTTTTCTTGTCTTTTGGTCTCCTCATGTTGTTGATTAAACCCCTGCTTGTAGCAATGCCCTATTACGAGCACTTGTAATATGTATGTGACTTGAATCAATATGTGCTACTGGTCGACAATAACACACATCTTAAGGCTGTATTATAATAATTACGAGTGAGCTTGTTGTGTGGCGTTTTAGGCTCCAAGTGAATTTTCCCGATTCATGCCATTATATAGGTACAATTCACATTGCCCTAATATAGACATAGAAATCAATCCCTTATTTAAACATAGCCCATGCAGACCAAATACAGGCATGGCTACTTCCACCCGTACCAAACGTTACAACGATTTCTTGGAAAATCATCTTAAGCAGTCAGGGACCTTCCCTTCCTTGAATATTGATTTGTCCAAGAACTCATGTACTTTACAAAAAACTACTATTTCTTATGGGTTCTTTCTTGACATTATTATGCTCGACTTTACGTCAAACTAGACACCTTCAAGGGATAAATATGCCTTCACTTGCTCTAGGAAGACACAGTGGTTCGGAGCAGTTCCACTATCTACTTGCCCAATGCAGCTCGCTACAGCAAGTGCCGAAGGAAGCCGAAGCCTCCAGCTGACGCACTGATCAAGAGGCTGCATTTCTCTCGGCGAGAATCCAGCTCCAGTGTTTCCAAGCTCCCCTTGCGGGGTGTTGGGAAGTCGAGTCCTGAGACTGAGATACCAGACCTCCTTAATTCTAAACTAAGGTATGGAGCTGATTAGAACCTAGAGAAATCTTGGATAGATTCTTGATAAAGAAAACTAAAACCTATGCTACACAATACGTACTTCTTCCCGTGTACTAGGCTTAGGTTAGGTTCTTTGGGGTAGTCGTATTTTAGAAGCACCAGTTGAGTATTTTTAGCCATTGTTATTTATGTATGTATTTATATATGGTTTAGAAACCATACAATGCTCTTACAGTACTAATTTATAATATTGTTCTCGCTGTACGCATTATACTTTGCAGTCTGCATTACGATTGTAGCAGTTAACTTTACTTGTATGAGAAAGAAGACTGTTCAATAAAACCTTATTTTGAAAACGCCTGTCTCTCTATTTCTCTCCACCTCTGTAGAAACGAAGCATGCACGAGTGACTGAGTGAAATACATATCTATTGTTTCCACGACTCTAGAGATACATTTCTTATTCTTGGGAAACAGAGTTGTCATGTTTATGCGGTTGTCAGAAACTAATCCCTTCTTGTGAACTCAAGAAAGTTTCTAGTAACCTCTGAGCTAGCTGGCACTCACTATTAAGTTTAATATATTCAATAGAGACCTAACCGACCTCAGTCCTACGTCTAATCTATAGGATATATTATTCCAATGCCCAGATCCTATTGGGAATATAGGAACTACACTATAAGCTCATGTTTCCATCTGACTGCTTATTCCTAAACTGACACATTGGCCAAGTTCTGTTGTCACCGAGAATGAAATCCCTACTAGGGTTTATCCTTTTAGGTAGGGGCCCCTTCCCTTCCCAAAAATAATTATTCTCGCGGCTGGACCGTGAGGGGTTTAATTCGGATCAATTGATTGCACTATTAGGCAATCTCCAGTTCCCACCCACAATTCAGAGCATCTCCCCTTCCCCCTCCGATGGTTCACCCCTGGACATTTATAAACTAGTTTCACCAGATTTTATATAATTTTTGTTTTCTTTTAACAGGAACCATATTTCTCTGATTCCAACTAACAATACGTTTTTTCATCATGGCCAAATTACCCTCTTTTGGCTTCACGGATGAACAGTATGCCAACATGGTAGGGAGCACAGTCTCCTTTGGTGATTCAACAACACTCACCAAAGATAAAAATGACGATGTCAACATTTTACTTGGCTTAAGAAAAAAACTTGTAAGAATTGAACAGCATGGCCTATTCATGCTGAAGTATTTGAAAGCGGGAGTGATACCACAAGGCCTGCGTGTACGTAATATACCTGGCCTCTTTGTCCACATCAAAGAATTCCTGGAGCGCTGGGCTCTTATATCCAATCGGTGCTCTAGGGACCACATGATGTTAATTGTGGAAACCTCAAAAAGTATATTACAAGATTTAGCAAAAGAAATATCTGATTTAGAGGAAAAAATTAAAAGTGCAGGTATAGTAGAAGACATAAAGAAAACACTGGATGATATAGAAAAAGATCTCACCTCCTACTCAGATTATTTGATAAAAAGAAAAACTGATAAATTGCAGAAAGATATTAAATTCTTTACGAAAGATACTACATATCCCTATTTATCAGATAATTACTACAAAGAGAGTGAAGAATCTTTTGATAATTGGGGTAATCAGTCTAATAGAAACAACAGAAAAACCAAAACTTTCTCACAATCATCTGGATCTGAGGATGAGGGGACATATTATGATGGAGGATATCAAGGAGGATACCAGGGAGGTAGACCCAACATTAGATATCAGAATAGGAGACCTTTTTTAGGCCAACGTCCTGCTGGCAGAGGGAACTGGAGACCGCGATACCAGCCGCGCTTCCAGAGTGCCCCTACCCAGAATTATCAATTCCCAGTACATCAGCCCATGATGCAAGAACAATACCTGGAAACCAGGAACAACCGTTACTGGAGGAATTAGAACAACTACCCATCTTTAATCTTTCCAATCAGGACCTTACGGAAGACACCATCTCGGTGCTCTCCAAAGGTCTTACTTTTGCCCCTCATGCAGGCCTCAATAAATTTGACCTCTGTAGGGATCTACAAACCTTCATGAGAAAGATTAGACTCAAATTCTTTTTCTCTGGACAAGAGAGTAATACTGAAGAGTTTAATCTCTCTGGACTGAAACCTAAATCAATGTTTACACCCACCCTAGACCAACTCCCTCCCCAAGTAGCAATTTTTGAACAGGTCGTATACGACAAGTTCATGAATCTCACCACATATGTACCTAGAACTCCTTTCAATCTATCTTCGAACCAGTATAAGGCACTGGAATCGATCAAACAAAATAAAAATATCACAGTAAAAACCTGCGATAAAGGAGGTGGCATCGTGGTATATGACACACCTAGATATGTTCTAAAAATGGAAGAGATGTTGAATGACTCCCGCTTCTATACTCGTATAACCAAAGATACCACTGCCAAAACCAAAGTCAAGATTAAAAAGTTGACAGACAAAGCACTTAGAGACGGGGAAATTTGCAATAAAGAATGGCAATATTTGAACATAGACAACCCGAAATTGGCGAGCATATACGGCATTCCTAAGGTGCACAAAGATACTAAAGACCCACCATTGAGGCCAATAGTTACCACTATTGGCTCCATAACTGAACCCTTAGCAAAATATATCGATGCCGTCCTACGCCCACACATTGCTTTAATGCCAGGCTATGTGCAAGACACCAGACAAATAATAAATTTGGTGGAAAACATCGAATTCTGTAACACTTCCCAAATATTGGTCACTATGGATGTGGAAGCTCTCTACAGCAATATTCCCATCATAGGTGCACTTGAAGCTACACATTGGTTCATCCAAAAATATCAGATCGCCTGCCCATCTATTTTCATTTTGGAATGCCTTAAGATTGTACTCACTGATAACATCTTTGAATTCCATGGTAACATCTACAAACAACAGCAAGGAGTCAGTATGGGCGCTTCCTGCGCCCCTACCATAGCTAATATATATATGTCCCGATTCGAGGAGATATACATATTTAATGAAATAGCGCCATTCTGTGAATCTGTGACCAATTGGTCGCGATACATAGATGATGTCTTTTTTATTTGGGTAGAAAATGAAGACAGCCTGGAGGAATTTTTCTTGTGGGTAAATGAATGTGATGAAAACATTAAGTTTACTAAACATGAAGACAGGGATCAAGTGGAGTACCTGGATGTTGTCATCAAGCACCAGGAGGGGGCCCTTGCCGTTGACTTATTTGTGAAGCCAACGGCAAGGAACACCCTTCTCCACTATGATAGTTACCACCCTACTGTGCAAAAGAATAGTGTACCTTTCGGTGAATTTTTGCGCTTGAGACGCAATTGCACGAGTATCCTTGACTATGATGCAAAATCTACGACGATGAAAGACAAATTCCTTGCACGGGGATACCCTCACAAAATCATTAGAGACTCATATAAGCGGGCCCGCTTTTTTGATCGACAATGTCTCCTTGAACCTAAAACCACCAAACTAGTCCCCAATTTGATCTTTATAACCAAACATTCAGTACTTAACAACAGAATAAGACAATTAATGTATGCTAACTGGCACATTCTAAATGTTAACCTTCCTAAGACAGAACAATTGCCTAAACCAATCTTTGCGTATAAAAGGAACAAATCTTTGAAGGACCATATAGTAAGATCTAGAATGTTGACATCTAACAGAAATGAACATCAGATTTCCTTGAATATGCAACCTGTGACAGGCACGTATGGCTGCAGTAATTGTAAATCTTGTCAAACAGTTTTGCAAGGTCCTAGTCTCAGATTCAATAAACAACTGGTGAAACCAAGGGACCTTAATAACTGCAGGACTAGTAATGTGATTTACCTTATTATCTGTCCCTGCCAATTGGGTTATGTGGGCCAAACTGGCAGAGCAATCAATGTGAGATTGACAGAGCATAGATCTGCTATACGAACAAAGAAACTAACTGCTCCTATGGTCTCACACTATCTTGACCAGAACCATACGCCAGATAATATGCATTGGTATATCTTGGAAAGAGTTGAAGTTAAAACTGGCTTAGACTTGGATAAAGTGCGTAAAATGCGGGAAGTCTATTGGATATTTTTGCTTGGAACATCAATTAATGGGTTAAATTCAGAAATCCCATGGGAACAAGCATTACTATAAAATACATGCATAAAAATAGACTTAGATCTTAGCCAATGCTATGGTTAACTGTAATAGATAATATTGTTTATGTCTTAGTACTAAAATAAAAATGCAAATGCTGAGAGGGAATAAACAAGATCTGTGGGTCTATGTTTCCATTAATTTGGTAAGGTCTGGGAGCCATTTATTATGACTTTGTTTATACTATAGACGTGTGGCCCCTCCTTATCCAACTGAGCGTTCATCCTTACTTACTGTTCATATCCTTGCTTACTTTTTCATACCGTAAGTGCCTGTAGCTTTCATATCAGGGGCTCACATGCCCCGTATATTGGCCCCCAGTTATCCTTCACACTTCCTAGTCCACCTGGCAGGCCTTTGCACCTTTAGGTTTTTAGTAATCCGGTATATAACTCAATATACCTGGTAGGCTTTTTTGCGCCCCTTCAACATGGCGTCCGCCGTTACACCAGCTGACACACTTCATTGGTCGGCACTTATCGATCATGCCTGGTGTAATTTCGTTACTACCCGGTGACGCTCGCGCTACACAATATACTTCTATTCTGGTAGCCATACATGAAACAGCCCCACATACATTTAGATACCCTTTATCAGCTTCGGGGGCTTTTATATATATATATACCGCCGAGAGCGATATAACCGCACTAGCCATGGGAGAATCACAACTCTCAACATAAAAACATCACATCTTGCCTTTTCACCTTAGGGTAGAATATTCTTACGAAGGTTTTTTATGGTATCATTCACATTTAAAGATGGCGCCTCCCTTTTTTGGCCGCAGTTGATCCTTTTTTCTCCTTGCTCTAACCTGGCGAACATCGCGAGACTTGCTCCACGACGTCACATGGCACCGGGCCCGGGGAGTTTAAATATCTTCCAGACACTCTAGTACCGATGCAGCATTTCGGGCATGACGGCAGTTCGCATCGGTCACATCGCAAGTAAGTGTACCCATACTTACCTTCCATGTAAGACTAAGACAGATACCCCTCTTAATTAAGTAGAAGTAGCAGGACTATAGACAGCTTCTACCTATCAGATATCAGCCGTTTGTAGCTAGACGTTTACCGCCATGACAATAGTTTCAGAGACTAGTCTCTCATGCCGGTTCATGAACCATCAGCTATGCATACTTGCTGATCATTGCGACTACACTGTAATTCACAACATACATAGTATGGGAATTTTAAGCACTATCTTTATTCTCTCCTTGTTGGCCCTGACAGATAGGATTACACCATTGCCACTTGGCCTTATCCTGCCTTCCAGCTGGCTTTCCCCCACGCCTGGATTTAAAGAGAGCAGTGCTAACATTACCCAGTCGACTATTTACAGGTATAGACATAGGGACATTTCCAGTGATTATACAGTTACCCATGCGCAGCATGTCACTAATCGTGTGCTTTGCACATAATTTAACCTCTACTTTAGCACTTCTGCACCAATCTCGGACGAACAAACAACCTCTTCCTGACATCCAGTACGATCTCGTTACGGCTCTGCACCTCTCCAAAGGCGCACATAATTCTCCGTCGAATCTTAGCAGGTACATCTATAGCATATTTTGTCCGTTTCAGTAGCCACCTCTACATAGAACGTCAGCAATTGTACAATTTGTTAAATATAATTTGCCCTTATTGCAGCATCCGCTCCTGCACGTATCTTGGAGGGCATAGAGCTGATCTCAATAACATCATCTACATAAGAAAGCTATAAGCAGGTACTTTTTGATCTCATAGCGCTACCGCAGTAAGCTCCACCCCATGGCCGCATATATGCTTATACCCTGCATTATCTCTATTCCCTGGCAGTATTGTGTCCATTTTGATAGTATCTAAGCTTTGGGGCGCGCTTCAAGTTGACGGCTCCACCCTGTACATCCCTGCAGTGCCAGACCGCCACTTGTAAAGTTTACAACACAGGTATTATGATATATAATTGGTGATTTTCTGTCACCATAGGCTACTTTCTGAGATTAATTAGTCTGTGTGTTCACATGTTTTCCAACAGATTCCATTCGTGCTATAGAATTGTATTCTGTGCCCGCACCGCGAGTTTGCACATATTCACCATAAACATAAAGCCCTACATTTTGTAAAAGGTAGGATATACACTAATTCAGTGAACTTTAGCCTTTGGCCAGTAGCGCATGGGAGCCCCTGGTTGCTAATCTGCAGTCACTTACATTTAGACCCCACATGTGTTAAACTCATGGTTAGTATGAAAATGTAATATGGCAAAACGGATATTATTGAGAGAAATGGAATCCAATGCATTTTTGCTTGCAATTATAATTTGAATGTTTGTATATATGTAAATAACATGTGTATATTTGTAGATAGTACATTTTAATGTTAGAATGTGTAAGTGTCTAGGGTAGAGAGCTTTCGGAGTTAGGAGAGAACGCTCATCCATCAGATTAAAAGAATAAAATGAGTATAATATAGATATAACTACTGTCACATGTCGCAGAATATAGATTGTTCTAGTGCTGAGTATAATTAATTGAGTATTTTCTACCGTTTTAGTATCAAACCGGCATAGCAGAATACAAAACTCCTGATGAAGGCCAGCCGCCGAAACGCGTTGGATCTAGTTTTGTAATGGGCAAAAATATGCTATTGTAGTTTTGATTTGTATAAGAAGTATATTAACTGTTATTGTAAATATATGTAAAAAAGTGATTTATTGTAAAAATTGTTACAAAAAGTGGAAAAAAAGCCAAAAAAGAATAACCATTAAATAGAAGTTTTTCAAACTCATATACCACGGCATTTCAATTTATAACCTTCTGCAATATGTGTTAGAGTATGAGAAGCATACACATAACCCGGTGTACAGGTCGATTTTTTCAACAAAAAAAAAAAAAAAAAAAAGTCACCGAGAATGAAATACAGTAGCTTTACACAAGGCGCAGCTCTTTCCTAGTCTGTTTTCCCTGCCGTTCACATGACTAGGAGCGTCTGCATTTTGCCACGTACGCCCACGTAATTGCCTGGCTCTCACCGGCCTACTTAACTGAAAGGTTCCTGTCTCAGGCTCCTTTTCATGGACTGAGACGTTTCCAGGAAATACTGGAAGCCTCTGGCATGCATCTTTCTTCCCTGCCTTCGCGCTTCTGATATTTCATTACCTCTCCCAACATGGAGTCCACATTTAATACGGGTGCGCGTTCCTTCAGTAACTGACTGTTCGAGAGAGCCGACCTCTACCCTGCGCATTTTCCTGTACACTAATTGCTCCACGCGCAGTTGACATTATTTGTAGACTCATGTTACTTACTTTGTTGCCACGGCTGTCCTTTATCATATATTAGACATCCCAGCACCCCGCGCTATGTTTTTATTTCCTTAGCCCGGGTGAGACACGCAGGTCACAGCTAGGTAATAAGGTTAATACAACACCACACTCTGGGTATTCGGCCAACTCACCGAGCACAATATAACTTTTTAAACAGCATGGGTCCTGCGTTTTGCTGCCCATATTTCTATGTCGGTTGTCTGGCCCCTTCACAGAGCCGGAAAGCTGTTGTTCCCATTTATGCCAGAAGAGGTCCTGCGCCAAGCCCTTTTTAGGTCGAGCCTTCGCAGCGGGCATGCGCTGCAAAGGAAAACAACCTTTTCCGAGCGCTTAGGCTTTTCAGCCAAGCATGTGCACTCGTTCCATTGCCTTCAATGGCAACGCGTGCACGTCAGGAGATTCACTCGCGGGAGTGCGCGGCCCATCTGGTCGCAATTATCTCTCCCGCGAGTGAATCGCGCCCGCCCCCTGCTGTCCCCCCCCACCCCCGCCGCGCAAGGCGCTAGTGTTTATTGCTTGTTTTGTCATTTAGCCGGTCTGATCTACAGCGCTTTGGTGCCCTCTAGTGCCCTTGCCTAGCATATCACTGAGAAAAACGAAACATTGAATCAGTCTACAGACGCCATAATTCATTTAAAACCCAAACGTTCCCTCAAATTAATGAATCAGAAGTTGCCTTGATTAAACTATTAAATTAAACCCCCCGTTTTGCCCCACTCCTGCTTCATTCTCAATTGTTGTAAAAAGTATTCTAGCAACGTGGCACTCATGGTCCCCTCATCTCTTGCCTTTATTCGCACACCTCCAGCTCGGGGACTGACTTGAAGAGATAACATTTAGGAATGACTCAGAGAGGAAAGAGGCTCGCGGTGAACAGCATAGTAAGACCGCTGTAACCCCTGGGAGGAGAGAGGCCGCCCCCACTGCCCCAGGTGAAGCTTAATAAAAGGCCCGTCACCTGGTGTATGTGTAGGGGGCAGGTCGTGTCTGAAAGCATGTACTCTGTGCCCAGTCCACTGGCTCTGGTGCAGGGGACTGAAACCACACACACGTACTGTCTTGCTGTGTGGTTGAACATGCTTAGCCAGTGTCAGCTCTGCACATGTCTGAGAGAAGCCTGTTCACCCCCTCTAGGGAAGGACCGCTATGGAGCCGCTCACGCTCACATTAATAGTTCATATCCACAATACCTCAGTGGACAGTAAAGTGTAATTTCAGGGCTATCGGGGAGGGGGGGCACTGAGCCGCTGGAGGGCAGATAGGCTAGCAGCAGAGGGGTTCTGATGCCAGAAGCTGCGTGGGCTACAGCTGTTCCTCCTCTGTATACCTCGAGGGAGCTTTAGGGAGGACACCTGGTGATTAAGGACAGATGTTTGGTTTCTTCCCCTCAACATATATACACCACACAGTAAACAGTGCGGCCTCACCTTGAGCAGCCCATGAATTTAGATGTGGGCGGTAAACCTTTTATCGCACATATCGCGGCTCTGAGTTCTCCTCATTTGATCACAGCTGCTGAACAGCGGGTGCATAAAACCCCCATCTCAGAAGAAATATCAGCAGATCAGACTCGCCGACAGTTATCCGGGATGGGGAGGCGGGTATTTACCTGGACATGCAGATCTCGGTGCAGTTATTGGAGGGGCGGGGGGTGAGACTTGCTACTGGCGCTATATCTTGCACTTCATCAATAAGGTGCCTCACAGTACTTGTATCTCCTGAGATAAATACCTCGTGTAATCCCACCCTTCTCAGACTTACAGATGCTGCGCCGGGTGCGCCCCTGCCTTGGATGGTAACCCTCCCTCCCAGAGGAGGGAGTGCACCAGACGGTCAGTGCCTTCCTTGCCTCTCCACAGCTGTGACTGAGCATTCGGGTTGTAAATTCTATGGGCCACATTTATGAAAAGTGACGTATCGCTGCATGAAAACAGTGATGCGTCACTTTTCACTGTGCCCTCCTTGCGACACCAATGATGAATCATATTTACAGTATGACGCATTATTGCGCAAGGAGTTACAGATACGACTGTATTTCTGACGTATCTGTATGGCTCAAAAGTGACGCATTACTGGAGTGTGTCACAAAAGTGACGCAACTCCAGCAATGTGTCCTTTCACGTATCTACCTAAATGCGTCACTTTCTAAATATGGTGCAACGAGGCACATTTTTTTACGCTGCTGGTGCGTCACAAAAAGTGACGCACCGGCGGCGTAAAAGTGACACACGGCCTCATAAATGAGGCCCTATGTATTTGTGCACCAGAAACACGATGAATAATACATTTTATGGGTGAGTGTCATGGCACTATGAAGACGTCTTAGAAATAACATTGATTTCTATTTTATATTTCGCAATAACACTAAGATTCAAACTGACGGGGGCGTGGCTAGCCGAGCAGCGAGATGGCCGCTCTGTGAGTGAGCTCCGCCGGCTAAGTTCTTTAATCCTGTAATTATCCTCTTCCTGGTCCTTGCGGACCCCCGATATCTCTGGGGTCGACAGCGGACACCCGTGAGATTCTCTTGCCGAAGTTTGGTGCGCACGGCTGGTGGAATCAAGGAGCTGGAGCCATTTGCGGACCTGCCGACCTGGGCGCCCGCTCCGATCCTCGGCGGAAGTGCTGGACCCTGGGCGGCACGGGACACTACAGCCCGCGGCTTTGGAGGCCTCTGGAGGTCCGGCGGACGGAGGCGCGAGATCCTGCCTGCAACGGGACCGCTACTTTGGCAACCTTCGGTGAGTCCCTGCTGTGCCTGGGGAGCGGACCGGGACGCTGCAGACCGGTGGAACGCGGAGGGCGACTGATCTCCCTCCTTGGAGACGGCTCCTACCGCGATGCTGAAGATGGGTCGGCCATACTCCCGGAGCTGGCGCGTGCTGATCGGAGCTGCCGGGACCCGGTTGGGGAGCTGTGCCTGACCTTGTGTAACTGCCGGCTACGTCGAGGGTGGTGGAATGCGAAGCTGAGAGTGGGGTAGGGAACTACCGACACCCCTCACGACCGCACCATTCCGCCGGAGTGGTGCTGCTACCATCTGACAACGAGATTGATTCATTACCTGCACCTCTGCGACCCGAGGGGGCTGAATCCCTGACATCTAAGCCCCTGCCCCCGACTTTGGTGGTTTATTGGAAACTGTGTGATTCAACTAACGAGACTCCAGCGCCCGCCATTTTGAGGCTTGCGAATATTCTGGTCTGCGCGTTACTGGTAACGCGGGCTTTGTGCAGCTACGCCGTTGAGGCCTGGGAGACCGGTCTGTGCATCTGCACCCGCCGGAATTGCCTGCACTGCTTTGGCACCATACCAGCCAGTGCACACACAGCCTGCAGGAGGGCGCTGCTTCTCCAGGATACTTGCTGACACGTCCTCGCCACTACGATGGAGAAAAATGAGGCTAGGCAGCCCAAAATCAGTTTTGATAACAAACGTCTCTCGAAGCACCCAGCAACAGAGACGGATGGCGGCGAGTCGTCATCGCAGGGGACACCAACGGACATAGACTTTGGGGCGCTCATTATGGAGGTGAGATCCAGCTTGAAAAGCATTGATACCAAACTTGACGCCATGTCCTCACAGCTGGAATCTGTGAAAACCAAGGTTGATGCCCATGAAACTAGGCTGGATTGCTTAGAAAACAGGCAAACTGAATGCTGTGAATTTCAACAACAAGCCAAGCAGCATATCACGTCTCTGGAGCGAGAGCTGGACAATCTGCATGCCAAGTCAGATGATTTGGAGGCACGTTCCCGTCGGTCTAATATTCGCATTACGGGAATTCCGGAGACGACAAACACTGGCAAGATGGAGGCGTTTGTGACGGACCTGTTACACGAACTCTTCGACCCGAACCTATCATCAGTCTTCACGGTCGAGAGGGCACACAGGTCGCTTGGGAAAAAGCCGCCGCTGGGAACCCCACCTCGTCCCATCCTTGCTAAATTGCTCAATTATCAAGACAGAGACCTCATATTGAGACTGGCGAGGGAGAAGGGTAAGATTACGCATAAGGGAAACAATATCTCCTTTTATCCGGACTTCACCCCCTGGTGCAAGCGGCCCGTAAAGAATTTTTGCCGGCGAAGAAACTGTTGCTGCAAGCTGGTGTGCCATATTCTCTGTTATACCCGGCAAAACTAAAGGTACTCCATGACAACACTACACACTTCTTCACTGATGCGAAGTCTGCGCTCAAGTTCGCCAAACATGCCAGCAGTGCGGGAGCCAGAAGAAAGTCGCCCAGACTGGAGGATACTGCGGAACAACTCAGTGATAATGACTAAATGGGCTGCTGCTGTGCGATTTGAGACACTATAGGTCTGCCTCCTTCACGTCTTAAATAGGAGCTCAAGGGCTCCTTGCGCCCACTGCTGTTGCGCCTAGACTGAGACCGAGAGGGGTAAGAAACTGATGTATCCCCGGATGCCCAGCTGTGACTACTGGTGCCCTGTTGCCTATGTAAATATTGCCTAAGTGGGATTAGTTGTCCCTGGGGCGGGGGTACCGCTGGGACCACGAAGCCTTATTTCTGAATGTAGCCACCCCGTCCACACGGGGGTGTACGCTGGGCACACCATGCCCCATGGGGTGTCTCCCATTGTTTCTGATGTTGGTTTTATGTCACGCCTTGCGTGCCTTTCTACGGGGTACGTCACAACCTGATTGGGGGGTTGCTGAGGGTGGGGGGAGGTGGGGGGGGGGTTTGTGGAGTTGTTGTTTTTAGTTCTGATACGGTGCAATGTGGTCTTTATTCTGACTTCCTCTTTGCGCAAGGGATCGATGATTGCGATGTGTGCGGGACCTTACGGCTCTGGGGGGTGGGAACAGCTGGGGTCGAAACTGCTTCTACAGTACTTTAGACATGGGGGGGATTAAGCTATGGACCTGGAACATTAGGGGCCTTGGAGATTACAGGAAAGCCCGCTTGATGCATGGTATACTGGCCAGACATAATGTGGACATTTGCTTTTTGCAGGAGACTCATATTAATGCAACCCCTTCACCCAGATTGAAGAATTCCAGATGGTCAACTGTGTATTCTGCCATTTACTCAAATTATGCAAGAGGGGTGGCTATACTTGTACGCAGGGGGCTGGATTGGCGGGAACACGCTCACGTACAAGATTTGGATGGGAGATACGTCATATTACATGGTTCCCTGCAGGGGCGATCTATCGTGCTGGCTGCCATTTACGGTCCGAATGTGGACGACCCTGACTTCTTTAGAGGTGTCTGGGCGCAAATTGCATTGCTTGACTGCCAATCGGTTGTGATAGGGGGTGATTTTAATGTTGTGCTGGATGATGACATGGATCGGAGGGGTGTGAGTAGACCAACGCATGCTAGAGCGCGCCAGGCCGTCCTTGATGTAATGAGAGAGGGGTTGCTTTCTGATGTGTGGAGAGTTCGACATCCGGGTATGAAAGTGGGGACCTGTTACTCGTGCCACAAGTCTGCTTGGTCCAGGTTGGACTTCTGGCTAGTGTCGCCTGAGGTTGCGACATGGGTGTCAGGGGTCGACATCCAAGCTAGATCGTTGTCAGACCATGCCCCTTGTATGCTGGAGTTGCGCCTACCCGACACTATTCACAGGGCGTTCACGTGGCGCCTACCCCCACACGCACTCACAGACCCAGTATTTGTTGAGGAGATCAGGGGGGATATCATTAAATATTTTGCCGAAAACGCAGGTTCCGTCTCATCAGAAGACATCGAATGGGACGCCTTTAAGGCGGTGATCAGGGGCCAGTGCATAGCGCGACAGGCGGGAGTGCTACTTGCCATCCGTGACACACTGGCCAAGTTGGAGGGGGAGTTGAGAGGTCTAGATGCAGCCTTTAGCCTTGACCCGTCCTTGGAGATTGCTGGTGCTTTAAAAACCAAGCTGCTTGCCTTTAATGAGGAAGCGGAGCGCGAGGTGCGATTCCTGGGGAAACAGGCCGAGGCCCGCAGGTATGGGGAGGGAGACAGGCCCAGCAGGACCCTCGCTATGTTGATAGCTCCTCGTACACAGTCACACTACATCCACACCATACATGACAGGGAGGGATCCATGACCGTTGGCCAGGAGGCTGTGTTGCGCGCCTTCACTGACTTCTATGCGTCCCTATACACCTCCAAGCAACCCACGGTCCCAGCCTCTTTGGAAAGCTTTCTTGACTCTATCGCCCTAGTTTGGTTTAATAATAACCACAGACAATACATGGACCTACCTGTCACCGTCCAAGATATCGTTCAGGTGATTAAGAGCATGCCGGCCAACAAAGCCCCTGGCCCTGACGGTTTGACAACGTCCTTTTACAAAACTTATGCAGAAGAGCTGGCGCCGAAACTACACTCTATGTTCGTTGAGGCCCTTGAATTGAACTCCCTACCGGATTCCATGCGTGAAGCCTTAATAATTACACTCTTAAAGCCTGACAAAGACGAGCTGTTCCTGGACTCCTATAGGCCCCTCTCCCTGATAAATGTGGATGCTAAGATTTATGCAAAGGTAATTGCGGACAAACTACAGCCGATGTTGCCGATCATCGCACTTCCTGACCAGTCCGGGTTTATCCCTGGCCATGCCACATCACACAACCTCAGAACCATTTTCTCTGTCCTCCATTACTTGCACCCATCTCTGCAGGCGGCGGTGGTTTTCCTGGACGCCACCAAAGCGTTCGACTCTTTGGAGTGGCCTTATCTGTTTAGAATTTTGGAAAGGATGGGGTTCAGTCGTAATTTCATGACTCTGATCAAGCTACTGTACACTGAACCTAGAGCTAGGGTGAGTGTGAATGGCCTCGTTTCCAAACCCTTCGCTATCTCTAGAGGGCCCAGACAAGGGTGCCCACTGTCACCCCTTCTTTTTGCCATTGCAATGGAGCCGCTTGCGGCTCGGATACGGCAACACCACACTGCGAGGGGCATCGGGGTCAGCTCCCGGAGCTTACTGATTTCGTTATATGCTGACGATGTCACCTTGTACATCGTCAACCCCAAGGATAACATGAACCCGTTGCTCCGAGAATTCGTGCGGTTTGAGGGTCTGGCAGGAGTGTCCATAAATTGGTCTAAGTCTGTTGCCTTCCCTCTTACAGATGAGACCAGTCGGCCAGCTCCAGACTACCCCCTGCGTTGGGAGACTGACGCTGTTACATACCTGGGGATATGGGTCAGTCGTGATGTACAGGAGCTGTGGTCACTCAACTTTGGTAGAGCGGTGGACTGGCTGGAGGGGAAAATCGAGGTCTGGAACAAGCTGCCTCTGTCCCTGGTTGCAAGGATAGCATTAGCGAAAATGGTGGTTCTCCCCAAATTCCTGTATTTGTTCGTAAATATTCCGCTGCCCATGACAGCGCACTTTCACGCGCGTGTCCGCTCTTTGCTGTTGAAATTGATTTGGGCCGGAGGACAGGCGAGGGTCTCCTGGGACCTGCTAACGCTCCGGCAGGGGGGCCTTGGAGCTCCCGATTTGAGGCTATACTCCCTTTGTGCGCAGGCGCAATTTCTGCATTTCTGGGCCTTCCCCACTCCCTACCAGCCGCATGTGGCGGTGGAGCTGGCCGTGGTTTCCCCGTTGCCGCTGCGAGTGGCGCTCTACGGGAAAGTCTCACGTCCTTCAAGGGAGGTTGACACCGTGGAGATGGTTCGCTGGGCCTGGCGCGAACTACAAAAGAGAGCGGGACTCTCCTTGCTTTACGCACCAGCCATCCCCCTACGGGGAAACCCGTTGTTACCTTGCTTGAGTACCAGGGGTGACACCCTCATGCTCCGTGGGAAGAGGCTGCATACCTTCGCTGATTTATATCCTGACGGTACCTTTGAGGAGTTGTGCGCGGGCGACGACAACCAGCCTGAATCTTTTGCGGACGTGCTGCTGTACCATTCCCTTAGGGAATCCTGCAAGAAGCTGGGGCCCCAATTCCCGGAGGAGCCGCAGGCTCTGGACGCCCTTCAGAACCTGCTTTCAAGACCCTCCCCCAAAAAACTGGTATTGAGACTATACAACTGCATGCAAGAACAGGCCCCAATAACTGTAGCCACGGCCAAGCTGGCTTGGGCTGCTGACCTGGGAGTTCCTTTGACAGATGAAACGTGGGAATACTGCTGTAAGCAGCTCACGGCACCATCTCCAAACTATCGTCTGCGGCTCATCCACTTCAAATTCTTACACCGGTATTATCGAACGCCGGTGCTGTTACACCGCATGGGCATCCGCACGGATGCATCCTGCTGGAAATGTGGAGGGGTAGACGCGTCCTTTATCCATGTGGCATGGAGCTGCCCTAAACTAGACGAGTACTGGTCGGACGTCTTCACAGCCATTAATCAAATCATACATAGGAATGATACACCATCACCGCTTTTGGGCTTGTTGGGCTATGTCAAGGATACCGAACCTTGTGACAGAAAACTACATGCACTACTCCTCCTCTATGCCAAACGACAGATTTCACTACACTGGGGCAGGAGAGCTCTTCCCTCGTTCACAGAGTGGATCAGGGATGTGACATATGGGCATGCACAACTGACTCACTATTGGGAGACGATGGCCACCGCTTCCAGGCCTAATGATATTTGGGAACCATTCCTACAATGGACTAGAGAGCGTGCGGGCTCGGACACCTCTGGAGGATCACCTGATGTGGGCGTTTCGAATGATATGGGTTGAATGATTTGGAGGTGAGGTCATGTTGTTGTAACTCTGCTGTTCCGCGCCGGCGCAGGCTTGCCCTGAGCTGGGGTACGCCCTGAACCTGCTGCCCTATTGACTTTGCGAATGCTGCATGTCCTAGCCTCCTCCGTCTCCCTTGCGGCCACATGACCCGGTGGTTTGCCCTGCTTCGACATCCTCCCTCCCCTCCCTTCTCCCCCCCCCCCCCTCCATCTGCACGGAGGGGGCTTGGAGCCCGCTGCGCCTCTGCCCCTGCCACTGCTCGTCATCCGTTGACTGTTGTCCAGCGCAGAACCGCGCAGCCCCATGTATGCGTGGGATACTGTGTGGCTGATTTTATGTACTTGCACCGATGTTTGTTGTTCTCGTTTCCTTTCTGTTTGTTGGGGAAGGTTGGGTGAAAACAGTGCTGATAGACGTATCCTTTCAATCTGCCGTTTCAGCTGGTTGCGACCTGCTGCTCGCTCCGAGGCAGCCTTGTTAACGCCCAGTACATTTGCTTGTCTACGGCGCTGACAAAAAGTAAGACCACTTAACGTGCTAAGGTTGCACTGCTCACATACATGTCCTTACTGTACTGTGTATTTTCCTGGGAACTTTGAGGCCCGATGGGTTATGTTCCCCCCGATGGATTTATTATATTTTGTGAAATGCATACTTCATAGCGGCCTGCCTCCGGGTTGTTGGCGTGACGCAGTGTACTCTTATGTCTCTTTCTGCATAATAAATGTCTTACACCAAAAAAAAAAAAAAAAAAAAAAAGATTCAAACTGACAATATCCACACTCCTTGTAGGTTTTGTACGACTTCACGCCCAAATTAAGTCTACAATAATGAAATCATGATTTATTGTATATAAATAATGGGCTATATTGCTCGTCTCAGGCTTCTAGTAGCATTTATAAAAAAAAATCCACCATTCAGTCCGAAAGTTCATCATTTCGCCTACATTTTAAAAGCGACCCAGATAGTAAGCATCTCCATCACAAAATATCTGGGCTCATTCAAGGCATGAACCTTTCAATAACACACACGAAGCCCGCTCTGCGCACTCTGAAATGTGAGGCCTGCAGTAGTGAAGACCCCTGACCCACTGTGGCGGTCCTTTGGTATTAAAAACATCTGTCAGAGGTGTCACATGACCCCCCTGAACTTAGCATCCTCAAGTGGAAAGGATTCGTCCATCCCCAGCCCCTGCTGCTGGCGTCGACGACAGGTTGGTGGAGAACGGGATGTATGACGCAGCTGTTCTTCAAGGGACCCCACGCATGGTTAAAAATGTGATTTGCTCCTAGTTCCTAGTGGACTGGCCTGCGCACTGACTCACAGGAGCCTTACTGTTTAGAAATAGACTATTCAAACTTGGTCTTTGTTTGGTGTCTCTACACATGCATGTATATATGTGTGATCGCATTCCTGAAACTGCATGTCTACCCTCTTACCCTCTTATCACTGTGTATGTATATAAATATATATATATATATATATATATATATATATATATATATATATATATATTCAATGAAAAAACCATTGGTTTTAGGCCATATATAGTTAGGGATTTGCATTTACAAAACCTTATTTTACTCGCATAAAACCATTGAAATTCCATATATAGTTATAAGCGCTAACTATATATCGCGCACCCGCAATCCACTGCTGATGATGTCACATATTACATCATTCATGACATGGTTAGTGACATCACTGATGACATCACTGATGACATCTCAAATGACATCACTGATGACATCACTGATGACAACATCCAGTGACTGTATGTTTCTGTAAAGTAAAAATATGTCTTACATATTGAAGAATGAGTGGATGTATAAGTGTCTGGATGAAGGATTTAGTAGGTGCATGACTGACTGTATGAGTGAGTGATTAAATGTGTCTCACTGAGTGCATGGGTTAGTGACTAAACTGTCTTAATTTGTGCATCATTATGTCTGTTGTTCTGTAAACTGCTGCATGTGTTGATCAGTAGCTATATGAGTAACTATATGGGTTATTGATTGGTTGCCCAAGTATTTGTATGGGAGACTGAGTGTGTGTGTGGGTGGCTGGGAGGTGTATGACTCTGTGCATAGATGTGTGAGCAGTTGATTCACTAGATGTATGGGTTCAAAAGTGCATGTGGAAACAGCTGTATGGGCGGTTGACTGTGTGCATGAGTGTATTGGTGAGTGAATGGATATCTCAGTGCTACATGTCAAAGTAAGTACATATGTAAAACACAGTACATGTGAGAGTTGACATATATAAATAACTGTGCATAAGAGCCAGTGAATGTGTGAGTGGCTGTATGGATCATTGTGAACTTGTATCAGGGATTGTATAAGAGAGTAAAGTAAATATGTGTTAGTATATGTTTGAATAAGTAAGGTGTGTATAACTGTATAGTTGAGAAAATGGAGGTGTGATTGATTTTTGGCATAACTGACTAGGTGTGTGAGTAACTCCATGGATGAGTGGCAGTCTGTGACTGTCTGTTTACACTGATTGTATCTAAGGTTATATTAGAGTCTGAAGAGGTTCATGGTATTATCACATGAATGATATCATCAGTGATGTTATCAGTCATGTCAAATGAGATGTTTTCAGTGATGTCATCAGTGATGTCATTTGAGATGTCATCAGTGATGTCATCAGTGATGTCACTAACCATGTCATGAATGATGTAATATGTGACATCATCAGCAGTGGATTGCGGGTGCGCGATATATAGTTAGCGCTTATAACTATATATGGAATTTCAATGGTTTTATGCGAGTAAAATAAGGTTTTGTAAATGCAAATCCCTAACTATATATGGCCTAAAACCAATGGTTTTTTCATTGAATTTTCAAGGTTTTGTAAATGCAAATTCCTAACTATATATCCACTATAACCTAAGGTTTTTTCTGTGAATTTCATTGGTTTTTTAATAGCAAATATGAAAAGCTTTAAAATGTCAAGTACGTGATAGATAAAAACATTTTCGTATTTATGCACGCTGATGTGCTTTGAACGCTGCCCCCCCCCCTCCCCTCTTTTCTCTTAGTAGTACTCTCTCTTTGCAGATAGTGAACGGTAGTTAACGCAGCCCTTTGCCCCCGTTGTAATCCGTCGTGCCTGCTTGTCTCTCCATTTGATTGATTGTTATCCAAGCATTTACTGTTTTAGAATTGGTTCTCTTTGGATCATTCTCTATTTACAAACAAGCACAAAGTCGCAATACTCTGTTTAGTCTTTGCAGATAGTGAAAAATCGTGTAAAAAAATAAAAGTAATCGAGCAAAATCAGTAGGCCACTAATTGGATCTCTTTTTGACCTCGCTAAAATAGAAATATTAGGAACAACCCTTCATGAGAAATACGAAAATAGTGAGATGAACTGAGCTCCACACCATGAGGGCTGCAAGACAGCTCGACTCCGTCACCCACCCCGCCCAAAATAACGACAAACCCTATGCAAATATTAAAAATATAGACAACACACCAGCAAAGAAACAGGGTAAAACATTTTATTAAATAACTATTTACATAACTATTTTATACTTTTTATTGCCCGATCCGGCTAGCTCAATCGATCGAGCATGAAACTCATGCACTCTGATAGCAAGCGTTGCTACTGATGCTATGCAGACCAAAACTGGTTTTCAGTTTGTACATTTTTCTAGATTTTTCAATCCAAGGTTGGTTGACTTTGTAGAACGATGGCTTCAGATTTTCAACATACGGTGTGGTGGCGCGGACTGGGAGGGGGCGCTTCGCTCCTGCCCCCTCCCCAAGTAAGTTTTTCATACGTGAAAGTACGTTAATGGTTTTGGTCCCTGAGTTGCTTCAATGTCACTGCCATTCTCAAATGGCATACGTTCTGGATGTTGGGTGCCATAGTTAAGAGTTCTGAGCAGTGCTTGTAACACTGTCTGAAGCTTATTTCCACCTACTGCAGCTTCACTATTCTCAAAGTAAGTGAGTGTCGTTTGTGGACCTGACTGCATTAGAAAACAATGTGATATGTTACCTTCCTAAACAGCTTGACGGAGGCCCCTGAGGGGCGGTGTGATGGCCATGGACTCGGAGAAGACGCTTGGCTCCGACACCCTCCCCAAGTCTTATAGCACTGGTGTAGCCTGAGATCGCCCCCGACATAAGCGGCCGGCTCCCGGGGTCCGGCGGAACTTTTTGCCTTTTGATGACTCTTCAATTCTGGACCTTGTCCCACAATCCGTTTGACCTGAAGACACGCTGTAGTGGGGCGCCCCTTTACCGTTTCAGTTGCCATTCCGCCCGCTTTTGCTACACTGTGCCTCTTCCGCCATTCTGCTGTTTACCGCCCGCTCTTGCGACTACAGCGTCTCGCTCATCATGTAGTTGAGTTGCTCCCGCTCTTGCGGTGCAGCGATAGGCGGCTGCCACAAGACTCTCAAAATGGCGGCCGGCTCTTCGGTTTTGGGCCTGGTCCACTAAAATGGCCCTGGGACACCTTTGAACTCGGACGCTTCCCTGATAGGGCTTGGGTCCCATTCTCCAAAGCGTCCCCTCAGCCGTGAAGATTCTACAAAAGTCTTGGGGGCCTCCGACTCCAGCAGGCTTCTGGTGGGGAGCGGCTGCCATGATTGCTCGTGGAATGGCCACGACGGAGCTACGAGATGGTAGTGCTCTCATGCTGACGCCAGCTTTAGTCTGAAACATCCAGAAACACTTTAGACGACCAATTCGATCAGTTCCGGTAGCGCCCCAACATGACCCGGAAGAGAAGAACTTGCCCTCCCCTCTTTGACTGATGGTTCTTCTTGCCTGTCCCCTCTGTTGTCATTTAACAGAACTTTTTGGACTGCTGAAAGGGGTTGTGTTCCGAACGCTGGTTGGTGGAGACATTTTGACTATATTCTTGACCTACGTTGTTGCGTAATGCGTTATATGACACGCCGCGTTAGCGCACCCGGAAGTGATCCGAGGCGCGGCGCGCAGCGCGTAACGTAAGCATAACAGGTCATGTGACTTGTTAATAAAACTTTTCATTGGTTCATTTTGCTTTTGTTATTTTAATGATGAAAAGCTTGGTCATATGACCTAAAAATTACGCTTTTTATTGTTTTCGAACATTATTTTTTTTAAAACATATATGTTATAATATTCCAGGCTAATGTACTTTCCCGGAAAATTTACAACTGTCCTGCAAGTAAAATATATTCCTTTTTCGAGAAAAAGGGCGTTTCTTCGTTCCATGACGGAGCCGTTGAGTAAAAGAGACTCGGCCTGCTGTCTTAGTCGCCGATACGCCTGATTATCAGATTCTTATCGATCACTTTATGTTGCAGAAATGAAAAACACAACTGCCCTTGACCATTTATCTTTACTGCGTTCCTACATATTATACCTTTTATCCGTCATGTAATTGGACTGCTTTATTTCACTTGCCTTTTACTGATTCGAAAACAGTGACTAAAAGTAAAAACTTTACCAATGTAAATACTACTACCGTGTTTTGTTTTAAAAACCTTTATTGTGAAAATGTCAGTATACAAATACGGGCCTATAACCACGTGGGCCGGCCACGGAGCAAACTGAAATCGTATATGATGAGGAGACATTTACACTGTAGAGGAACGTAACGAGCGGGCCATTAGGTTGCAAGAACAAAGGTGTCTAACAGTTGCGGAATCGGTGGACGTACATTTTGTAATTAAAATACGACAGGGCCACTTACAATAACATTTTCTAGATATACATTTGCGGGCAAGGAGTTACGAGTCCCATTTATACCGGCGCCATTTTGTGCGAGGCCGGGCAGGTCCAAGATATAGTCAAAATGTCTCCACCAACCATCGGCCAGACCAGAACCCCTTTCGGCCCTTTATGCTACAAGATGGTGTCTTCCATTCAGAAAATATTGTTGGCAGCATTTTGAAAGGAAACAGAAACAGCCGTTCTCCTAGTGAGTTTCACATTGTTACATTTAGGAAGAATGTTGAAGAGTAGTATGTGGAAAATCTGAAGCCATTTTTCTACAAACTCTCAATCAGACTTGGGTAGAAAAAAAAATCCTGAAGAATGTACAAACTGAAAACCAATTTTTGTCTGTATAGCATCAACAGCAACGCTTGAGTCAGCTTTGTGTCAAGCCGCCATTTTCATTCAATCAATAGCGTCCCCCTGCACACATTCAGGGACCTGGTCGTGTCTTCAGATGAAACGGATTGTAGGAAAAGAAGCAGAAAGGAAAAGGAAAAAATTTCCGCCGGACCTCGGGAGCCGGCCGCCTATGTCATGTGCGACCTTTGGCCACACCAGGGCAATAGTGAAGCTGCAGCAGGTGCACATAAGCTTCAGACAGTCTTACAAGCACTGCTCAGAAATCTCAACTGAGGCACTCAACATCCAGGACTTGCCATTCGGATCTTGGCGCCTTGTGCTTGTTCCGACCTATTCACACATCGGTCCACTACTGACATCACCTCATAAGCCAACGGGGCACCCCACGCCGACTTTCGGCGCAGCATTGTAGGATGGCCACACCAGTGCGGCAACTTGCTGGACACCACCTCGGTGCCATCCGGATCTCGGCGCGTTCGAATCACTGTGCCGGAAGAGTGACCGGAACTCAGCTGAACACGCCGTCTTTCGGCGCAGCATTGTAGGATGGCCACACCAGTGCGGCAATTTGCTGGACACCACCTCGGTGCCATCCGGATCTCGGCGCGTTCGAGTCACTGTACCGCAAGAGTGACCGCAACTCAGCTGGACACGCCGTCTTTCGGCGCAGCATTGTAGGATGGCCACACCAGTGCGGCAATTTGCTGGACACCACCTCGGTGCCATCCGGATCTCGGCACGTTCGAGTCACTGTACCGCAAGAGTGACCGCAACTCAGCTGGACACGCCGTCTTTCGGCGCAGCATTGTAGGATAGCCACACCAGTGCAGCAACTTGCTGGACACTAACTCGGTGCCATCCGGATCTCGGCGCGTTGTGCTGCCTTCGGCCTATTCGCACATCGGTCCGCTACTGACGCCGCCTCACGTGCCAACGGATTTTCTACGCTTTTTGTAGCCCTATGCCGCATAACAGGTCATGTGACTTGTTTATAAAACTTTTCATTGGATCATTTTACTTTTGGTTTCCTAAAGATGGAAGGCTTGGTCATATGACCTAAAAATAACACTTTTCATTGGTTTAGAACATTTTTTTTCCCAAACGATGAAAGCCCCACCTTGTTTCTGGATCATTCAGACTGAAGCTGGCGTCAGCATGAGAGCACCACCATCTCGTGGCTCCGTCGTGGTCATTCCGCGAGCAATCATGGCAGCCGCTCCCCACCGGAAGCCTGCGGGAGTCGGGGGCCCCCAAGACTTTTGTAGAATCTTCACGGCTGAGGGGACGCTTTTCGAGAATGGAGCCCAAGCCCTAGCAGGCAAGCGTCCGAGTTTCAAGGTGTCCCAGGGCCATTTCAGTGGACCAGGCCCAAAACCGAAGAGCCGTCCGCCATTTTAAGAGTCATGTGGCAGGCGCCTATCGCTGCACTGCAAGAGTAGGAGCAACTCAACAACATGGTGAGCGAGACGCTGTAGCCGCAAGAGCGGGCGCAACTCAGCTGGATGGCCGCCACCTGGGGAGGCCTGTTCACGCCGCCTCCCCCACGCCCCCCCCCCCCCCCCCGGGCCGCCGCACGCAAATTTTCGGAGCAGCATTGTAGGATACCAAAACCAGTGCGGCAGTTTACTGGACATCACCTGGGTGCCATCAACATCTCAGCGCGTTCTGCTGCCTTGGGACTATTCGCACAACACACCGCTACTGACGAGGCCTCCTCCCGCCCCACCCGGGACGCCCCACGCCAATTTTCGGAGCAGCATTGTAGGATCCCAAAACCAGTGCGGCACCCAGGCGACATCACCTGGGTGCCGTCCAGAACTCTGCACGTTGTGCTGCCTTGGGACTATTCGCACAAAAGACAGCTTCTGACCATTGTTGCTTTTTTGGGTGAAAAATGTTTAAATGTTTTTACAGTTTTTGTTCCGTTCATTATAGTTAAATGTTAATAAAGTTTTAAAATCTAACTTTGTTGGAGTGCTATATATCTTTAAAAAATCGAGTGAATGGGGCCTTGAATCGGGTTATTGTCATGTGTGGGCTTTGCAAGTGTACTGCTACAAGATCGGACATTTCAAACTCAAATGCACGTTCTTTTTCTTACCTTTCCGAAGCATGGAGCGCAATAGCAGGCAGAGAAAGGGTGATGCACGTGTTGAACACTGCCTGGCCTGGCAAGTTGGTGGCAGTGCCCCCCCCGCCCGCTCCTGAAAGAGGGCACACACACACCGCCGCCCCGAGTACTTCACAAATCTTTAAAAGACCATGCGCTTGTTCATGAGGCTTAAATGGTTTATCACCCCTTCTAGAACCCTTGCATCGACCCTCTGACGTTTCCTGGAAGAATTAGCACGTAACACAATACCAAGCCCTGTCAGCTGAAACCCCCGAGAAATCATGGGGCATATTATCAAGGGGGGTTATTTCCGCTTTTTGGGCTTTAAAAGCCAAAAAAAAGAGATAAAATTATCTCCCTATTACCAAGCTGTCGCTAACACCAGTTAGTGACAGCTAAAAGGTGATAGAGACCATCTTGGGCCCCGCTTTGCATATCAGCGATATTTATCACTAATGACATGCAAAGTGGGCGTGCCAAGATTTTAGCGACTGGAAACAGTCCCTAACCATCGCTATCTCCTATTACAAAATTGTGGCATTGGACAAAAACACAAGATGGCGCAGACAATGTTTATCAATAAGGATTCATTTATAACAAAATATTTACTCGCAGTGACAAAATGGTGGTCAACACTTCCTGATTTCCATCGAATCGAACGTTAACAAACGTCACGCAGCAAAAAAAAAAAAAAAAGCTCACGCACAGAGCAGTTTTTAGCCATGTTATCCAATGGAAGGTGGATAACATGGCTAAGAGCATTTGCTGGATAATGCATGAATATCGCTGACTTTTCAGCGATATTCATGCATTGTGGCCGATGTGCGGCGATAATTTTTGTCTCTAAACAATTAAAACGAAGCACAAAATGGCGAATTCCCGTTTCGCCACCAGTTTGCGGCCCAGTTCGCGGCCCGTGAAGCGCTTCTACCGTGAAAAATCATTTTTTTTTTATTTTCCCCACGGGACCCTTTAATAACCCCAACAACATTCCTAGGGGGTCAAGAGGGGTATACCTTGCCCCCTTTCAATAAATTCCCCCTTCGTTTTTCACCTCTTCTTCTCTCTCGATCCTACCGAGAGATAAGATGGCGGCCGCTCCGGACTGTTTAGAATGTTGACAGACACCGGAGAGCCAATCAGCTTTCTGTTATCCAATGGAAGGTGGATAACATGGCTAAGAGCATTTGCTGGATAATGCATGAATATCGCTGACTTTTCAGCGATATTCATGCATTGTGGCCAATGTGCGGCGATAATTTTTGTCTCTAAACAATTAAAACGAAGCACAAAATGGCGAATTCCCGTTTCGCTACCAGTTTGCGGCCCAGTTCGCGGCCCGTGAAGCGCTTCTACCGTGAAAAATCATTTTTTTTTATTTTCCCCACGGGACCCTTTAATAACCCCAACAACAATCCTAGGGGGTCAAGAGGGGTATACCTTGCCCCCTTTCAATAAATTCCCCCTTCGTTTTTCACCTCTTCTTCTCTCTCGATCCTACCGAGAGATAAGATGGCGGCCGCTCCGGACTGTTTAGAATGTTGACAGACACCGGAGTGCCAATCAGCTTTCTGCGCGCAAAGTTCCGTTTCGCGAAAAGTAAGCGGACCGGATCGCTGCCCAGAGCGCTGTTACAGATATATATCTTGTTTTGAACGTTAATTTCTCAAAAACTACTGGAGCACATATATTGAGACCTAGCAAAGGCACATCTGGCTAACAGTCCCTACAATTTTGCCAAGTTTCGTGCAAATCCATTCAGCCGTTCGAGCTAAAAGTGAGTCCAACCGCCCTATGGAAAAATGAATGGGAAAAACGTGTTTTGGGACCCCCCTTTTTTCTCGGCCCCCCCTTGACGAAACCCCCCCAAATTTTCAGGGGCTGCTCAGAAACAAAATGTGCCATTTTCCTGAAAATTTCAGCCGATTCCGTCCACAAACGCCAAAGTTATTAGACATAGAATTTCAAAAATCCCATAGGGAAAAAATCCTAACTATATATACCTACTGGCGACCGCCAGTAGGTAATATATATATATATATATATATATATATATATATATATATATATATTCACTGAAAAAACCATAGGTTATAGACCATATATAGTTAGGAATTCGCATTTACAAAACCTTATTTTACTCACACAAAACCATTGAAATTCCATATATAGTTAGTTGCACTAACTATATATCGCGCACCCGCAATCCACTGCTGATGATGCCACATATTACATCATTCATGACATGGTCAGTGGCATCACTGATGACATCACTGATGACATCTCAAATGACATCACTGATGACATCTCAAATGACATCACTGATGACATCACTGATGACATCTCATTTGACATTACTGATCACATCACTGATGATATCATTCATGTGATAATACGATGAACCTCTTCAGACTCTAATATAACCTTAGATACAATCAGTGTAAACAGACACTCACAGACTGTCACTCATCCATGGAGTTACTCACACACCTAGTCAGTCATGCAAAGAATCAATCACACCTCCATTTCCTCAACTATACAGTTATACAAACTTTACTTATTCAAACATATACTAACACATATTTACTCTCTTATACAATCCCTGATACAAGTTCACAATGATCCATACAGCCACTCACACATTCACTGGCTCTTATGCACAGTTATTTATATATGTCAACTCTCACATGTACTGTGTTTTACATATGTACTTACTTTGACATGTAGCACCGAGATATCCATTCACTCACCAATACACTCATGCACACAGTCAACCGCCCATACAGCTGTTTCCACATGCACTTTTGAAACCATACATCTAGTAAATCAACTGCTCACACATCTATGCACAGAGTCATACACCTCCCAGCCACCCACACACACACTCAGTCTCCCATACAAATACTTGGGCAACCAATCAATAACCCATATAGTTACTCATATAGCTACTTATCAACACATGCAACAGTTTACAGAACAACAGACATAATGATGCACAAATTAAGACAGTTTAGTCACTAACCCATGCACTCAGTGAGACACATTTAATCACTCACTCATACAGTCAGTCATGCACCTACTAAATCCTTCATCCAGACACTTATACGTCCACTCATTCTTCAATATGTAAGACATATTTTAACTTTACAGAAACATACAGTCACTGGATGTTGTCATCAGTGATGTCATCAGTGATGTCATTTGAGATGTCATCAGTGATGTCATCAGTGATGTCACTGACCATGTCATGAATGATGTAATATGTGACATCATCAGCAGTGGATTGCGGGTGCGCGATATATAGTTAGTGCAACTAACTATATATGGAATTTCAATGGTTTTGTGTGAGTAAAATAAGGTTTTGTAAATGCGAATTCCTAACTATATATGGTCTATAACCTATGGTTTTTTCAGTGAATTTTCAAGGTTTTGTAAATGCTAATTCCTAACTATATATGATCTATAACCTATGGTTTTTTCAGTGAATTTTCAAGGTTTTGTAAATGCTAATTCCTAACTATATATGGTCTATAACCTATGGTTTTTTCAGTGAATATATATATATACATACATATATAAACATATATCATCTGTATATCTATATAAATACAAACATAAATGCATGCATACATATACTTATATGCATACAGATGCATGTTATTTACATGAAAGTTGAAAAAACACTAATAAAAGCAAAGCTAAAAAGCCACCTCATTACAAACAGAATGGCTTTAACTTAAACGAGGGCGAGATCTATTGCATTTTCAATGCTTGTTTACTTTGGTTCCATCAAGAAGGCATTCAGATGTGTCACACATTTGCCATAAATTCTGAATGTTAGCACTCTAGTTGCACATTAGATCACTGTAGTAAAGCTACTGCTCACCAGGGACGTCTGCTGCTGGTATTCAAAGTGCATGTTTCAGTCTGCATGTCAGAATTTTTTTAATGAAATTGAAGAGGGTTTGAGAAGTCACTCAAAATGTGCCCTAATTTTTCTTTCTGCAGCACTAATCATAATTCATATGGCAAAATATACCCCCTCATTTTGTTCCTTTTTAAATTAAATGTTTTAAGAGTTACCACTTTATTCCAATCAAGATGGCTTCAGGTGTGCCATACCTTTGTAATAAGTAGGACTGTTAGCGCTCTAGTTGTTCTTTAGAACACTCTGGGACATTCTGTCATTGGGCTATACTTGGGCTACATCTGGGTGATATTTGGGCTACATTTGGGCTCTTTTGTCTCTGGTGGCCATTTTGGGAGACTGCATGTCAGAATTTTTTAATGAAATAGAAGAGGATTTGAAAAGTCACTCAAAATGTGCCCTAATTTTTCTTTCTGCAGCACTAATAATACCTTCTATTGCATAATATACCCCCTCATTTTGTTCCTTTTCAAATTAAATGTTTTAAGAGTTACCACTTTATTCCCATCACGATGGCTCCAGGTGTGCTATACCTTTGTAATAAGTAGGACTGTTAGCGCTCTAGTTGTTCTTTAGAACACTCTGGGACATTCTGTCATTGGGCTATACTTGGGCTACATCTGGGTGATATTTGGGCTACATTTGGGCTCTTTTGTCTCTGGTGGCCATTTTGGGAGACTGCATGTCAGAATGTTTTAATGAAATAGAAAAGGATTTGAGAAGTCACTCAAAATGTGCCCTAATTTTTCATTCTGCAGCACTAATCATACTTTCTATGGCAAAATATACCCCCTCATGTTGTTTCTTTTTAAATTAAATGTTTTAAGAGTTACCACTTTATTCCAATCAAGATGGCTTCAGGTGTGCCATACCTTTGTAATAAGTAGGACTGTTAGCGCTCTAGTTGTTCTTTAGAACACATTAGGAGGCTGCAGTAGAACACAAAGGAATCAACTGACAGTCTCTGTCCTTGTTGGATGTACATGTTTTACTGAGAATGTCAGACTTCATTTTCACATGACTGAGAAAGATAATGTGAATTTACAGAAAATATGCTTTCAGTTTAGCTTATAGATCCCCTTCCAAACCACTGTGGGAAAATCATGAGATATTAGTTTTCTTTCAAACAATATTCATGATATCACAGCAGAAGGTTTTTTCACATGGTAAAATCACCTTAGAACCCACCACAATTCCTAAAACGAGTATGGTACCATCAACAAATGATTTATAATGTAACTAAAGTCCTAAAACCCTCTATTAACTACAATGCTTTTTAATGAGGTGCTATCATGTATATTGGTCCCAAGATGGCTGCCAACACTTCTTGGATGAAGTGCTGACAGCCAATCAGATCAGATGTGTGGTTAGGCTCCGCCCAGATATATATCTTTTTTTTAACCTAAATTACTCAAAATCCACTGGAGCACATATATTGAGACCTAGCAAAGGCACATCGGGCTAACAGTCCCTACAATTTTGCCAAGTTTCGTGCAAATCCATTCAGCCGTTCGAGCTAAAAGTGAGGCCAACCGCCCTATGGAAATTAACATGGGAAAAACGTGTTTTGGGACCCCCCTTTTTTCTCGACCCCCCCTTGATGAAACCCCCCCAAGTTGTCAGGGGCTGCTCAGAAACAAAATGTTCCATTTTCCTGAAAATTTCAGCCAATTCCGTTCACAAACGCCAAAGTTATTAGACATAGAATTTTCAAAAATCCCATAGAGAAAAAATCCTAACTATATATACCTACTGGCGACCGCCAGTAGGTAATATATATATATATATATATATATATATATATCTTTGCTCCAAAGTCCACCAGTATCGCGAGTCACTCTGCTGGCGGGTGCTGCCACACGTTGGTGTACCACGTCTTAAATAATAGCTCCACAGCTCTCTTCACATATCCCCAAGTCGAAGAAAAGCGGCAGCACTCACGGGTTTTTGGCAAGTTACAACAAACTTTATTCAAGACAAACGCGTTTCGGGAAGCGTCCCTTCCTCAGTGTCACAAGGGAACGCGATGCATGGAGCCATTTTTAAATCATTCAAACAGTAGAAAAGGGACTATACAATGCACGATTATAAACACCATCTTTGAGTGTGTTTTATGCACGTTCAAGCACTCGTTCTCTGTATCTCAACAAATACAGCTACACTTGGATATTGCCGTGTGTCGGCATGGGCGATTCTCTATAAGAGAGACGCCTTCCCCCAGAAGACTTGGTATCACAGTTTCTGTTATCACATGGCTAAGATTATCGGTGTGTGCCAGGTCCATATCTCTTCAATAGCCCAAATATATGGGGAATACGTGTCACTTGTTTGAATTATGAGTGACACTGTCAATTGCAGGTTGAGACCTGCCATTTTTATTGCACTAACAGTGCTTTAAAAATATATAAATCTTGCAGTGGATCGGCAATTGCAGCCCAATGGCTGCTTTCTCCACATATAAAAAAGTACACATTTTGAGAGACATGTTCTCAGGGCACACATCACTTTATCTTGCCAATAAAATATCTAAAGAATTTTCAAAATTCTATGCCTCCGATTCTTCTCACGATTACACATATAGTTATATTCATTTTCTTGTTAAAAAGGAACTGTCAATTTAAACACAGCATAAGACATTGAGTAACCAGATATAAAGTGTAACTTTTTTTTTTTTTTTTTTATGTTCTTATATAGCGCTCGAATCACCCGGAGGCATCTCGGCGCTTGCCTTGGGAACCCGTCCTGGCTTTTCCCTGTGAGATAGCCCCTAACGGGCATCCCCAAGGTGAAAGTCAGGCATCCCGCCGCGGGGGCCGTTGTGGAGATTAAGCAAGCTTAATGCCCAGAGTTGCAGAGTGTGAACCCATGATTAGGTCAGGCACCAAAGCGAGAATTATCGAGTCCGTGGACATTTGAGCTCAAGACCCTGCCGCGTCGGGAATTGAACCCTGGTCCCGGGTCTGACCTCTGCTTCAGGGTCTGCCTGCTCTAACCAGTGAGCCACACTTCTCTATCTTTAGAAATGAGACTAATGCTTCTCTATTGATCTATTAAAAGTTCTCATACAGAAATCATTAGACTAATGCAGATCACATTTCTTTGATTTTACCCAAGATGTGAAGCCATCTCTTCCCCCCTGTTGAGTCCCCCCGGTGCTTTGGTTTCAAGATCTACTATGTAGCGTGATTCGAGTCTTCTCAATTTTTGCAGCTTATTCCCTCCCCTGATATTTTCGGGAACATAATCTAGACAGAAATATTTTAGAAGACTTCTATCGCTATTGTGTTTGATGACAAAATGGCGAGCGACTGGATAGGAAAAGTCCTTGTTCGCAATCGCTCGCATGTGCTCGAGGATTCTCAACTTCACCGGATTGATGGTGCTGCCTATGTACTTTAAGTTACATGGACAGCTAACAATATCTAAATGACCTGGGTCAGTTTAGGGCATTCAATTTTACAAGAGCTGGCGTATAGTATATCATAATTTTCTGTCAGATCCATCAACCACTTCTCAACAGTAAGAGGTAGGGAAGTACACCAGTCATTGGTCCATCTTAAAAACAAGCCCGCTCCCTATCCAGACAGATATGAAACCCTCACCCAAATGTGATGAAAAAAATATGTGATAGCAGTTATCTTGCTATCACATATTTTTTTCATCACATTTGGGTGAGGGTTTCATATCTGTCTGGATAGGGAGCGGGCTTGTTTTTAAGATGGGCCAATGACTGGTGTACTTCCCTACCTCTTACTGTTGAGAATTGGTTGATGGATCCGACAGAAAATTATGATATACTATACTCCAGCTCTTGTAAAATTGAATGCCCTAAACTGACCTAGGTCATTTAGATATTGATGACTTTATGAGTGGAGGGCGACCTAGGTCTGGTTTTTCCCTCTTTGCTCCGTGTTTGATTTGCACATGGACAGCTAAGACAATATACTGCATGGCTTGTGTGACATGACATGCACTTATTAATCCTCCTTCCTCCCTTACAACCTCTTACTTCATAATATAAGATACGTTTACTGGATGCACACGCTTTGCATCTCCCACAAGGGAAGAATCATTTTGCATCTTTTAACGTTCCTGGTTGTTTCACCATTGGATCTAGATGACTGTGTACCAGATGGCCTCTTAACGACCTCGCTTTTCTGAAGGTGATCAGTGGTGCAGAGGGAATATCAGGTCCGACCATAGAATCAGTCTTAAGGATTTGCCAATGTTTGATCATAATAGATCTTAACCTATGGGAATCCACAGAATATGGTGTAAATAATCTGAATTTACCACCATCTAGATTTGGACCACTTTTCTTTTTGATTAGGTTCCATCGAGGTAATTTCCTCACACGATTAAGTGCATCTTGTAGAAGATTCTGTTTATAGCCTCTCTGCATGAATCTCTCCACACTTCCCTGTGCTGCTTTTTCAAAGTCACTGTCAAGTGTACTATTTCTTTTTAACCGTAAAAATTCCCTGTAGGGGATGCTGTTGATTAGTTTACGTGGATGACTACTGGAAGCATGCAACGTACTGTTGCCCGCAGTGGGTATAGTGAGGTCTTGATTTTACCATTATCGACCTAAATTTTCAGATCCAAGAAGTTGACTGTTTCTTTACTGATCTCACCAGAAAATGTCAGGTTACACTTGTTATCATTCAGTACTCTGATGTATCCCTCTGCCTCTTCCTTTGACCCTTGCCAGATTAGACAGAGGTCATCAATGTGCCTGTACCAAGCGACCACCTTGTTCGACCACTCGATATTCCCTGGGGCCCAGGCTACCTGCTCCTCCCACCTGCCCACGAAAAGGTTCACGTAGCTGGGGACGAAGCAGGAGCCCATCGCCGTACCAGACAACTGTCTAAACATTGTGTCCTGGAAAAGAAAGATGTTATTCCTAAGACAGAAATTAACAAGTTCTAGCAATAATTTGTTATGCATGGCCAGTTTTAATGGCCGTTTGTTTAAAAAGTACTTCACCGCATGCAGGCCCTGTTCATGATCAATGCATGTATATAGACTGGTTATATCAAGTGTTATTAACCAATATATTGGTAACCAGTCCAAAGTTTCAATCTTTTCAATTAAGTCAGTTGTGTCCCTGATATAGGATTTAAGGGTCAGAACAAACTCAAACAAATAGTGGTCCAGAAATTTGGAGAGATTTTCTGTCAGTCCCCCAATTGAAGAAATAATTGGTCTTCCAGGTGGTTTGGCAATGTCTTTATGTATCTTTGGCAGATGATAGAAAGTTGGAATAATTGGATCTGTAGTTTTTAGAAAAAGATATTACTCCAAGTCCAACATTTTCTTATCATGCCATTTTTTTAAAAGGTTGTGTGCTCTCCTGATACTTTCCTGGTACTCTTTCTTAGTTGTTGTTTCGTAGCAATGTGAGTCTGTGAGTTGACGCATGGCTTCATTTGTATATTGTTCTCATGATAGGATAACAATATTCTCTCCTTTGTCGGATGGTTTACAGATGATGGTCGAGTCCACTGATAATGTTTTAATTGCCAATCTTTGAGATTTAGTGGTATTGTATGTCTGTTTTTTAGATATAGGTTCCACTCGAATTGCCATCAGATCCCTGATGACAGCATCTGAAAAGGTATCAATAGAGTCAGTTGGAGTTTGTGGTAAGAATCCAGAAGTTGGTTTCAAACCACTGTTTGGTGCCTCTTGTTCAATCGCTATGTTGGCTAATCTTTGTGTCAATGAGTCTGTTGTTTCCTCACGTGTCACCTCAGATCGAACACTTTCTAAAAGTTCACATGCTGTCAAGTCATTGACATTAAGAAGGTCAGTTTCTTTTGGATTCTGTCTCAAATATATGGTTTCCTTACTTTTGGGTTTGACCTTGAAACATTTATGCAATTTGACTTTCCGGATAAATTTAAAGAGATCAATTCTCGTCTGGGTGTATTCCATGCGAACATTGGGACAGAAAGTTAATCCCAGTTTAAGGACAGATTCCTCACAAGGTGTTAACGTTCTATGAGACAAATTGACAATTGAAAGCTGGTCCTGTCGTTCTATCTTCTGGACCCTCTCTTTCTTCTCGTGATTCTCGGGGTTATGTTTGCCTTTGTTTTTGTGTTCCCCTTTCCCTTTCCAGCCAGCTCTCCTGGTTTGGCTTCGTCCTCCGGGGGTTTGTTCTTTCCTCCCGTTAGCCAGTTCAGCCTGATGATATTTAATTCCTGCTGAAAAGGGGTTTTCGCTGGTATCCCAGATGGTCCAGCTGTTTCATCTCCCTACGTCTCATATCCAGTGATTTCGGAATCAGATGTTTCAATTCTTTCTTCCGTTGTGGCCCCAGGCTTCAGGTTTTTCTTGGCCAGATCATTCCTTGTTTGATCATATTTTTTCGCAAAGGTTAACACCCTGCCCATTGCATAGTCTCTTTTGTCCCGGTCAAACTTTTCTTGCTTTCGTGTTTTGATTTTGAGCTCATATTTTTCCAATCTCTTCTTCATTGCTGTTCTTAAATGTTCTTGTTGGTCTTTGTCTGTGTTTTTCGACAGTTCCTCTTCCATGGCCTCAATTTCTTTTACCACTTTGTCCCGGTAGCTCCATGCAAACTGGATAAGGATTTCCAGCATTCCTTTGCACGAGAGTGCTATATGAGCTGCCCATGCCTCCAGCAGGAGGGCGTTGGGGTTTTCATATGCCGGAACAGTAAAGATTCTTAGTCCTCTCGGGACTCTTTGTACTTCGATGTAACCCTGTAGGGAGGTGCCTTCCCACCATTTTCGTAATTCCCTTTCGTACAGTTTTTCTAATTTTTGATATTGGGTCATGAGTGTGTTCATAATCTCCACATTGATCTTAGGGAGTGGTTGAGCGATATCAGGGTTTTTGTTTTTGAACATTCCGCCCGCCGCATCTCTGCGTTCCGCCATATTAAACATCTTGTAGTTTAAGGTGGGTCAAACGTGGTATCCCGGTCCCGGGATTCCACCCCTCCTTGTTTGTCATGATGTTTTTGCCGCCCCTCGCCTTGCCGCTCACAGTTACGGGTACTTTACAAGGAAAGATGCATGCAGACTCACCGCAAATTCGTCGCGGTATGCCGCTCTTCCTTGTTCCCTGCTTTTCGTTTCCCTGCAATTGAATGCCGAAATCGTTTTTCTTCCGTTTTGATCGTTAATGTGGCGGCGGTGCACTCGCTCAAATTATCTTTGCTCCAAAGTCCACCAGTATCGCGAGTCACTCTGCTGGCGGGTGCTGCCACGCGTTGGTGTACCGCGTCTTAAATAATAGCTCCACAGCTCTCTTCACAATCAATTTTACAAAAAAAACATTTAGACACTTATTTACTCATTTTTTCTTCCATCAACCTTTAGATATACATATATAAGAAATATTATTTTTCAGAAAGACAGACATTCACTGGATGATGTCATCAGTGATGTCATTTGAGATGTCATCAGTGATGTCATGAGTGATGTCACTGACCATGTCATGAGTGATGTACTAAGTGATGTCATCAGCAGTGCATTGCGGGCGCGCGAGTTATAGTTAGCTGAACTAACTATAACAGAGGAATTTCAATGGTTTTGTATGAGTGAAATCTCCAGCTAACTATAACATGTGTGAAACCTATGGCTTTTTCAGTGAATTTGCAAGGTTTTTTAAATGCTAATTCTTAACTAAAACGTGGTTGAAACCTATGGTTTTTTCAGTAAATTTCAAAGGTTTAGTAAAGGATAATTTTTAAATATATAAATTATTACATTTCTTTCTTTTTATACTAATTTCTTACATTTTTATTAAAAATATTAATATTTATTTTATTTTTTCAATTATATTTCATATTCTTAATGTAAAATAATAACAAAACTAAATCCCAAATTTTTGTTTTATATAATTCTTTTTTCATATTTTTTGGGGTAATCGCAACATACGCGTACAGTGATCGCACCACACTTTGTACGGCAAATGGTCCTCTGCGCGTAGCCGCGCACTCGTTACAGATACGCTTTGACCTTGCGCATTGCATCAACGCTTCTGCGTGACGTCATATACGGCGCCCCGTAAGCGTACGCCGCAAAAGTTTCTAATTGTTCAAAAACATATGTATTTAATGTACATATTAAGGGAAGACAGTATCTAGGACAATCATGAAAATAGTTTTTCTTTAACTTTTAATAAGCGATTATTACTTTTAAAAGCAATTACGCAATTCGCAAGAGCACCGTAAGAGCACTGTAAGCGTACGCAAAGTCATGTGACCATAAAAGGAGAGTTTTGATTGGTTCATAATACTTCCTATTCCAACTGTTGAAAGACCCCTCTCATTTTGATCATCCTACTTGGACTTTGCCAGGAAAAACATCTATTCTGTGGAGCTGTAGTCTTTTACAACCAAACTCTACAATGGCTGCTCTTTTAGAGACTTCATCAGTACATTCCTCTAAGGAAGATTTTGTTACTGAGCCACCTCAGAAAAAGAGAAAATAAGCTTTCATTTAGAAGTTTTCTTCATTTCCGGAGGGACAGATAAAGGTGAATGCACCGAAAGTAACGTGCAAGATCTGTGAGGTTACACTTTCCAGGGCTGACCCCACTAAAAAGTACTCTTTCGGGACATCCTCAATGGTTCGCCATGTCAAAAATGTGCATACAAATAATTATGGAAGGATGGCAACACAAAGGTTCCAGGAAAACCCTTAACCTGCAGTTTCTTCTACCTCAACTGCGCCACTTTCTCCGAGCAGTCCGCATCCTATTATTGTGCCTCAGTTTGCAGACCTTACAATTCATTGTAAATTTTGCAGAGAACTCCTTTGTTACGGTAAGCAGTCTATTCACCTCATTGTGAAGAGCAAAGAAGAGCCCCGTTGCCCAAAACAATAATATTTGTTTTTCTTTTTTCTTCCTGTTCCACAGTTTTTTTGTTTCCAGTTTAATTTTTTTGGTTTAAAAAAAATCAACTAAAAACTTGCTGAAAAAATAAAAAAAATTAGAAAACTTAAAAGAAAAAAAAACACTTCTTTTCTGAACTACCTCCACTGGCTTAAAAAAGAAAGAACTATATTTCTATATTAGTGTGTAAAACTTTGTCAGAATGAATGTGTAGTGCATAAATGAACGAATGAATTAGTAGTGTATGGTGAATGTGAAAGTGCAAAACTGTAAGAGAGTGCTACAGCATAAATGTATAAGGTGTTTACCTATACTATACGATACTGTAGCACCTCCAAAGCACTTCAATGTAACACATCCATATAAATATGTTAGAAGTCTATACTTCAATTTGCACAGCTATTGAAACTGCCTGGATGAACTTTTATGTGTTAGGAGCGAATTCACAACACCCTTGTACCTCTTTTACACATCTTTTCCGTCACTTTTGTGATGCAGCGGTGTTGCAAAAGATGTACCATAGTACCTGATATTTACAATGTGATGCATATGAAGAGATCAAAAAGTATTGGGAGGAACCCTTTTTAGGAAAAGGAAATGGGTTTGTATTCAACAAAAACAAGAGTCCCTTTTCCTCGTTTTATAAGGAAAAAATCTGGAAAGAATATGCAAGGTGCATCACATTTTAAAGCCCTGCACCAGAAAGAGACTTTCCTGCACAGAGACGGGGGGGGGGGGGAGGGAGTGGAGGTGTTCTAGCATAGGGACGCCTCCTAAAAGTGACTGAGTGAAATCTATAATATTTCATTCAGTCACTTTTAGTCCTATGCTACGTCAAAACCCGGCACCTGCTTGAAACAGGTGTAAGGTTTGACACAGCTTTGTGAGCATAGAACCCAAAGAGCATTGCTGGAGCTGCGTTTAAGCATGGGCGAATTTTGCGAATCTGGCGTTCGCAAATTTGCGTATTTGCGAACTCGCAATCCGCAAAATCCGGCAATTCTCGCGAATTTGCAGATTTTTTTATTTTTTTTGTGTTCGCAAGGGTTTCTGCCAGTTCGCGAGGGTTTTGTACCAGTTCGCAATTGCGAACTTACTTGCCGGCTCGCAACGGCCGCGACTATGTTGTTTGTACGTCTGGTTCATCATCACAGGTTCCCAGCACCCTCTGTTTCACCACTGCCACCCTCTGTTTCACCACTGCCACCCTCTGGTACATCAATGCCACCCTCCGGTTCATCATCACTGTAGATTTTGGGGGGGAAAAGCAAGCACACCTGCCCTGCTTCAACTGACATGAATTAATTTGGGGGTGATTTATTAATGTGTCACTGTTTTAAAATTCCAGTCTGGCACCTGCTTCCTTATCTGTAATTTGCTTTCTGTTGCAGTGCAATTTTTTTTTTCAGGACCTTTGTGGCCTACTTGTAGCTATTCTATGAGCCTGCTGTGAGGGTCAGAGCAGGGTCATACAATTGTTGCAACTAGCAACTGAACTCTGGAGGGGCCCCAGTCAGGAAGCACTACAGGGATGGGTTACTAACCTCATGCGCGCTAGCGGAATTCCTCTCGTACGCTGAGATTTTTCAAAACGCATGTTACGTGACGAGCTGGGCTCGTCATCAGCGTGCGAGGAGGCTACGCCATGACGAGCCCAGCTCGTCATCAGCGTGGAAGGGGCTAATGATGAGTTTGAACTTTTGCACCTGCTGAGTGCTTTCAGATTTGCAAAACTCGTTTTTCTGCAATTTCGTGGGATTCGCGGGGCCCGAACGTGCGCGAGATCAAATTCGGAAGCCGCGAATTTGTGCGAATATGCGATTTGTTTTTTTGCGGCGTGTTAGTTCGCAAGGTTTTGTGCGTTTTAGCGAGCCGCTTGTAGCACAACGGCACGAAGTTACCCTCACAGTCGTTCACGGGCGCGGCCATCTTGTTGCATGACGTATTTCCGTTTCTGGGCGCAATGTGTAATCTCGCAAAGTGTGCGGCTCGCTAGTACAGTTTTGCGTGTGTTCGCGAGGAAAATCTCGTGCGAACTTACCCACGCGGTCGTGAACGGGCGCTGCCATCTTGTTTCTCATTCATTGCTATGGTTCTGGGCATGCTTTTTCTATCCTCTCTGAATCTCTGCTATCCTTTGCTTGTTTGAAGTGTTTTTGATCTATTTTACTTATTATCTATCCCTCTATTTTTCTAGCTCTATATTTTTGTGTTTTCTGCTACTTTTGGTTAATTTTAAACTACTTTTTTAAACTCTTTTCTTTTCTTCTTCCCTATTCTATTTTCTTTAATATTTAGCTTCCTTTCTGGCCAGACCATGGTAAAGGGAGCCGGGAAGCATCCCGAGAAGGGGAAGGGTCCCGCACCCCGTGCCCGGCTCCCGTGTGGGCGTTTGAGGGGGGAGCAGGTCGCACCCCGGGAGATCTTTAGCCCGGAGGAGGTGGCCGCACTAGTTTATTATGTTCAGCGCCGCCTCCCCAGGACCATCATGGCAGGCGGCAAGATCGCTCCCGGGTACGGGATCCAGTAGCGCCGGAAGCGGTGGGACAAGGTGTGCCGGGCCATGTACCAACACTCTCGGGTCCGGCGCACCTACAACCAGGCCACCCACCGTTGAACGGATCTCCTGGACCGGGAACGCGATCTGCTCGACCTGCTCGGCCTTGAGATCCCCGGGCTTGGTGAGTAGTAGTAGCTATTTCTTTACTACTCTGTTTTCTCCTGCTCTATGTGTTATTATATTGCAAATTTTTGTTTTTTACCAAGAGCATTAATGCTGCTGATTACATTGTAGGTAAATTATATTTCAAAATGTTCTGTGCATTTCAGATGCACTGCTCTCCTTCTCAGTAGCGTTGCTACTATGCCTATTTGTTTTCGATTTTGTGTTCATTTCATTGGCCTGTGAAATTATGTATGAGTGTAGTTTAAAGAACTGCGTAATGCTAGACACGAAGGGTCAGATTTTTAATTACCGGCGCATCCCTGCAAAGTAGCAGGGATGCGCCAGTAATTGTGCGCCTCACCACCACCACCCATGGTGCGCCGTATTTACAATGCGGCGCACCATGGGCCCAAAACGTCACCAAAGCGTTATGCATCTGTGCCGTAAAGGCGGCGCATTGCTGGAGTTGCGTCGCAACGATGGCGCAGCTCCATCAATGCTCTGGGGTACCCTATCTCCCCAATGCTGCGTCAAGCCGTATGTCTGCTTCAAGCAGGCGCAGCGTTTGAGTCACGCATCATTGTCCTCAAAGTGACTGATTGAAATCTTGTAGATTTCCCTCAGCCACTTTTAGGATGCGTTCCTGCGCAGGAACGCCCTCCCTTGCGCCGGAACGCCCCCTGATGGCGCAGGGCTTTACAACATGATGCATCTCCCATATGCGTCACGTTGTTAATATACGCCGCACCATGGCGCCTCTTTTGTTCTGCCGCTGCGGCACAAAAGTCACGCAACAATGGAGCAAAAGAGCCGCAAGGGGCTTCTAAATCAGCCCCTACAGACTCAAGTCCAGTCCTTCCATGGCGATAAGAAGAAATAGTGGTGGTGGATTGATAGTTTGAGTATTTTAATGACTGGTTAATGTAGTAGGTAACTTTTTAGTGTTGTCGCTGATCTGCAATCACGATGGACTTTGTCTGTCACTTTGCGTGCTGCGGACTGCTGCCTGCCAGTCCTAGGCAAACCTTTTTAGTATTTTGTTTAGTGAGTTACATAAGAACTTTCCAAGTCGACGGTCTGCAAATCAAGCAATACTAATAACGTAGTAGACCACATGAGATCGGTCAATATATCCAGTGGAATAGTTGTCTATTTTCTATTTCGCCAAAATATTTTGTTATTGTTCTTTTGAAATGTTTGATTTGGTTGACAAATATCATCCATGTTTTCTGGTCTTTCTTTCTTTAATGTTGTACATCAGCTCCCCCCAGGGGCAAGAGGACACAGGAGGAGGAGGCTGCTGTTCAACAGGATGCAGGCCAGGATCGGGCAGGCGAGGGCACCTTTGCTGGCCCCGGTAAGTTTTAATTTTAATATAGAGTACCTATTATTTCCTAGCGTTCCTCATTCGATTTTTTCTAAATCGTCTTTGATCTTCTTGTAGACTGTATCTAAATTCTTATCCTGCCTCAACTATGACTCCCTGTGGTATTACTAGATTATTCTTATTAGTCTGTCTGTGTAGCTAACTTAAATTGCACATTTGGCAATTCCATTGGACTCCCATTCTAGTCAGCAATAGCTCTATGCACTGAGTGCAGTCCTCTGGGATTGTCCATATTGTCTTTTCAAGTCTTCTAAATGTTTATGCTTTGACAATTGCCAACAATAAAAAGGTGAATGACCATCAAGAAAGAATAGGATACTACTTTACTTTTGGTTTGGATAGGAGGACAATCCATTCTACTAGGACAAATCTGCATAAACAGAACTATGGACACTAAATAATGCATTGCTTAGCTTATCAATTATAATAGGCGCTGTTAGACTTTCCACATACCTCAGTGATAACAGACTTTGTAGTTGAACCCCCAATCTCCTTACTGACTAGATAGTGTGGCAGAGTCATTTAGCTCCCAAAGTTACCGATGATTGATCCCCAATGATGATTATCCAACGAAGGACAAGAGTACGGAGTCAGAGTCAAGAAGTGTCAGAGGCACGGACTCATGCTTGCAAAAATTGCAAAACCTTTAGCTCAGCCACTCTAGTCTGGAGGACCAAAAACCACAGAGTCTATTTAAGTTTAAAAGCTTCATTAAAAGTAAACACATTTATTAAAATCAAGTTTGTCATAAAACTAAACGTTTAACTGAAAATGGAAAAGTGCTTAGTGCTGACGATTAATTGAACACATTTCTTGTGGTCGAGCCGAGCTCTCACCTGGTTTGAACTTGATCTTGCTCGTGTTCTTAGAAGTCAAGCTTCTGTCTGGTAGGAGAAAAAGTTAAAAATAAAAAGCAAGCATTCATCAGTTGTGCCAAAAAGTGCAGCAAGACAACAGCCTTCCCTGGAAAAAGGGACATTTTTACTTTAGAGTAGACAGCCACAAATTATTACATTGTTTTCTGTTTTTTTAACATTTCTTTATTCCTAGACCAAATAATATATAGTAGTGAGTGGTGTATTCTAACATCCTTAAATGTACTTTGTAGGTGGAACATCTGGTGGCGGGGCCAGCGCGGAGGTGGTGGTGCTGGATGAGGGAAACACTTCTGGGGAGGATGCGGTGAAAGTGCTGGACGACACCAATGTGCCTGTGAGGGTTCACACGGTGGTGGCGGGCAGAGGTAAGCTATATATTCCTTACTTATTGGATTGAAGACTGCAGAGTGTGCTATCTGGTGCTCTGGGAGGGGGAGGGGGCGCACCAGCAAGTGCAAGGAGCCTGCGCCCGCTATCTGCACGGGTGTATTATAAATCAACCAGGTAGTAGCCTCCTCTAAATGTACTTCGACTTAGCTGTGAAGTCTTTGGCGAGAAGAATCCCAATCAGATCTGAGATGAACTTGATGGATGGGATGAACGAAAAGCGAAAGAAGGGTGTAAGTAAGTGTGGAAGGACGAGAAATTTAATGATGACTGGCAAAGAAGAATGATATGTGTTTGCTTGGTCCCCGAGGTGGCTGGGAAGGAAAGAATATGGTATGGTGCATGGCTGGGTGAATGATGATGCAAGGTTGGGTGGAAGGCGAACAGCCTGGGTGGGTGAAACAGAAACTGTATGTGTGCATATACTTTGAATGGATGGATGCCTGGATCATGGTACTATCTGACTCTTAGATAGCATATGTGTATCTAGAGAGAGTAGACGGTCACTGGATGAACTAAGTGTTACTTTGAAGAGCATGTAACACTGCACCCGCACATCCGTTCCACTGTAGGAAAGGCAAGGAAAAGAAGTTGTAATTCTTTCCAAATACTACCATGAATAGTAGCAGTAGTTTGTATTGCAACTGCAAGCCCAGCATATATCCGGTTATTACGGTGGACACTCCCTACCTCTCTTAATAAGTTTAGTTTAGTAGTAGTATGTCATTCATGTGTGGGTGTATCACTGTTCACTCAATAAAAAGCAAAGCACCTAAAGTCATCCCATATGTAATCAAATACATCCCATGTGAAGTGATAGATTATCATATTATTTAGCTTCTTCATTTTCCTTTTCTAGTACTCATTTGCACTGTAGGGTGAAAGTTAAATTAATTAAGCAGTAGCCCTTTCAACAGAGTATTCTCAGTGCCACCTGTAATAGAAAAGTAAGAGCTTCACCACCTGCATGTACTGGACCGGTACAGTAACGCAAGTCTGTCTCACTCATCATGGTGTGCGTCTGTTTTTCTCGGGTGCAAGTTCACTGCACTGGCATTATGCCGGCTTGCATAAGATAACGTACCAATTTTCCTAAACAAGAGAGAAGAAGAAGAATAAGACTGGTGTACTGTCATAGTCGACTGTAATGGAAGTCCATAGCGCTCGTAGAATTTGTTCCTTAAACTCCCACTAATGTTAGAGCAAGGATGAAGAAGTGGGAGGTTAGATAGATACTGGCCTCAATAGTTATGTACTGTGCTTTCAAGTTGCTAGTTGTACTGTGACACAACTTTATGCTCAATCATTTTGTGTTAATCTTAAGGAGCATTGGTTACAGACTATGTCTTTCTTTCTTCATATAGTTTCCCCTTCCAAATCAACAACACCAACAAGGAAGGAGCGGGCTCGAATGGCCCGGCAACGGAGGCTGGATGCCACTGTCGCTGAATATCGGCGGCTGGTGGCCCTGGAGGAGGAGGACACGCAGCCTACTGGTACAACATCCACTGGGACAGCTGCATCCTCCTCCGGGCCCCCACGGGCTGCTAGCCAGCGCAGTGCTCCAGCGGTACGTAGCCAGGCTACCAAAGCCAACCGCCACCGCCGAGCAGCAAAGACAGCAGCTGCCTCCCACAGGAGTTGCAAGGCACGCCAGCACAGCTTATGCCTCAGAGTGTCCTACCTGGAGCAGGAGGTCCTAACTTATAAGACCTTGGTGGAGGGCCTCCGCTCCGACCATGCCACCCTCCGCAAGGAGTATGATGCCCTGGCCTCTAAAGTGAACAGCAGCCTGCCGTAGTGTCCCTTGCCCCTTTTTTAGAGACTTTTGGGGGGTGGGAATTGGGAGTTGGGTTGTTTTGGGGACTTTTGGAGGACAATCGTTGGGGTTAGGGAGGGTCTTGCGGGAGATTATTTTGTTAGGGCTACACAAATATACTTTTTAAAACTTTATCTGAGCATACCTGTTTTTTACTGCTTTTGAGTCTGGTGGGTGGGGGTTTAACAGTAAGTTTGTTTTCCTGAAACTTAAGTCTGTGTCATTTTCTTCCTTTAAGTGTAAATGGCTAAATGTTTTCAACACTAAGTGCCTCTCACAGAGTATGTGAATTCAAGAGTCCTAGAACTTTAGTAGCACTACCGTCAATCTCTCGTCTCTCCTAATACTCCATTATACTACCTCCCACCAAACGCTTATCTTACCTGTAATTTGTGTTTGAAAGTAGGGCTAGGCCCAGGGCTGGCTCCACGGGAAATGGCGATTAAGGTTGGCAATCCTGGGCGGATGAAATGTCCTCATTGCGGCGGTACTAGTGGTGTGACACAGTGGCAGTTGCATGCCTATGGAAAAAAAGAAAATTAAACCTGGTTTGTCTCTTTACTGGAGCATTACAACGGTACGATAGAGAATATAGCAGGTGACTGTACACTAGAACAGTGCCACAATGTAGCCTAACAAATGGTAAAGTATTGAAAGTATAACTAGTACTTGCGTTGAATTTCTTTGACATTGGCTACTACTACAAGAAATAGTACTGAAGCTGAGTAAGTCTATAATATAGTACAACAAAAGAAGAGAGGTCTAGTCAGTCATAGGACTGCTAGGACTATGGAGCAAATGATGGGAGGGTTTTCACACAATCACTCAAGTTGAGTAGGAAGGCCCTCACACACCGACCTGGTCAGTGTCATGCTTCATCATCGGGCCCCACCGAAGAGACCGAGTGCCTCTTCGGTGTGCTACGACGCCAGAAAGACTGCGGAGCTGGTCGTGTGGGGAGGACGTGTTGTGAAGGAATAATGATTAAAAGTGCCTAAAAGGGTATCAAAATTTTTTTTTTAATGAGTGATCCCTAAGACACGGTAATGTGGTATATGTGTCTGAATTTACACGCCAAGGTTTAGGGTTTGGTTTAAATTCAGCTAAATACCACGTGGTTATATTAATCAGTCAACATGTTTCTGCCGTACTAGTGGTATAGATTCACCAAGGCATTCTTCAGGACTATACCCCGGCGGTATGGACACTCTAATAGTCCACCCTAACCTGGGGACGTGAAAGTGAAAAAAAGAAAAGTGAAAAAAGTGCTTAAAAATCAGAAGAGCAATTTGCTCATTCCAAAAAACCCCAAATTCAGGGATGTCTCAGCACCTGTGGAGAGAAAATATACAGACAAACATATATGGACATACATACAATTAGTATATGCTATGGTAAATCATCATAGTGCTCCAAAGATGGTGGCAAACAGTAGTGTGCACACAATAATCAATATTTTATGCACCATCCAAGTAGCCCTTGGGGATCTTGTAGCAATATACACTAGGAGGTGAAGTGCTAGAGGTGATTTAAAACTACTGTTTGTAGAGGGGTAAAAACACGGTATGCATTCTCCATGAGGAGGGATCAATTTGACCAAAAGGTCGGTGACCCCCCTTAGATGGTAAATATGGGTGGTATCTCACTTTAAAATAGGGCGCTACTAGCACCATGGGTCTCGGGAGGAGGATTGGAGCGCGCCTGGCACATCCTGAAAGGAGAAAGAGTTACATGACAATGCCACCAAAGTGTTCAGGTACTTAGCTTATGGCGATCGTAATAGTCGTCCTTCTGAAAACGAAGACTCACGCCCTCAGCGCTCTCAACCCGCTTCTTAACCTGCAAGATTCCTCTAGACCGGACCCCGACGATGGGGAGCGGGGCCGGCGAGAGCGTTTAAATGCGCTGTGTATTCAGTTTCACCGCGCGGTTCCGGGTGGGCGTGGCCCGCTCAGGACGAGGCTTGGAACGCACACGCCCATGTGGGCGGAGTGCGCATGGGTTCTCAGAGCGAGGCTTGAATGCTAGAGCCTATCGCTCGTATGTTCGCCGGTTCCTGCCGGATTAAATGTAATACTGGCAGGCTTTCGTCTTTACAGTGAGGAAAGGTGACACAGGATTAAGACCAAGCTCTACTTTCATTCCTCCTCCACACACAATACCAGCGGCCATAACTGCTTTTGAGCAAGCCGTTTTCAAAGATCTAGAAAATTGCCAGAACCCAAAAACATTTGGAAATTTCAGTACAGCTGAATTCCAAGCATTACATCAATTACAGAACGACACCTCCATAACTATAAAGCCTGCTGACAAGGGCGGAGGGATTGTTATCCAGAACACAAGCGACTACGAGAACACCTGCAAAGGTCTACTCGAGGATGTCAGAAACTACATTCCACTTACATCGGATCCAACTGCTGACCTCACGAAAAGAATCACCTCCATGGTAAAACAAGCGGAGGATCCAGGCCACCTATCCAAGAATGAGGCAGCATTTCTGAACAACACAAGTAGTACTATACCCTACTTCTATACTTTGCCTAAAATGCACAAGAATAGACTACCGCCACCTGGACGTCCCATCGTTTCAGGAATTGGTTCACTTTTAGAGCCCTTATCACAATTCTGTGATTACTATCTAAAGCCACTGGTACAGTCTACACCCACTTACCTGAAAGATACCAAAAGCCTGTTACGACTGCTAGCGGAGATCACATTCCAAGAAAACTCAATCACTCTTGTGACACTAGACGTGGAAAGTCTCTACACTAGTATCCCACAGGACGACACCATCGAGGTCCTCACTAAGGTACTTGATTCAACTGAGTGGCAGTACCAGACACCGAAAAAGTTTATCATTGATTGTGCTACCATAGCACTAAAAGAAAATTTCTTTTCATTCAAAGATCAACTGTACCTCCAATGCTCTGGGACATCCATGGGCAGTACTTTCGCGCCGAGCGTGGCCGGGCTGTATGTAGCTGACTTTGAAGCCAAACACATTCTTCCACCCAATGCAACCTTTTCTTCGTCAATGCTTCTGTGGAAGCGTTACATTGACGACATTCTGCTCATTTGGACTGGGAGTAATAGTGACCTGGATAATTTCCTGACATGGATTAATACCCTAGATCACAATCTGAGGTTTACTAACACCACGAGCAAAACAGATATTGTGTTCTTAGATGTGGTCATATCAATTAGTGGAACGACACTTACCACAAAAACCCATAACAAACCAACCGCAAAGAATAACCTCCTGGAATTCAGCAGCTTCCATCCTCGTCCTTTGAAGGAAAACCTCCCGTACGGACAATACCTTAGACTACGAAGGAACTGTAGTACTACCACAGACTTCAAAGATCAATCAGTCAACCTCATGGAAAAACTAAAAGATAGAGGCTACCCGTCATCTACCCTTAACAAGGGATTCAAAAGAGCCAAAAACCAACCAAGGGAGGTCCTCCTGGAAGAAAAAACCAAAAACACAGAACAGATCCCACTCACCTGTGTTACCACATATAGCAGCCTCTCAAACATTATGAAAAAAAGCATAAACAAACACTGGAACATTGTTAAAACATTGAAAAAAGATTGGGAAAAACCTCTCTTTTCTTTTAAAAAAGGACGCAGTTTGAGAGATGCACTGGTCCACACCCGCCCAAAAGAAAAACCACCAAACATAATACCGTCAGTGACGACATCTTGGGGCCTTCCTAAAATCACCGGGCACTACCCCTGCTCGGACTGTAGTGTGTGTCACCTAACACAGGCTACCAAAACATTGTCACTGGAAGAAGGAAAAGTGTGGACCCAACGTGAACACACTAACTGTAACTCAATAAACGTTATCTACCTCATCACCTGTCCTTGCCAGCTACGGTACGTAGGTATGACCACAAGAAAGGTAAAACAACGCATCTGCGAGCACTGGAGCAACATAAGGTGCAAAAAAGCAACAACTAAATTGAGTCGCCATTTTCTGGACAGCAATCACACTACCAATGATATGAGGTGGACCGTCATTGAAGCGATTGATGGCACAAGGAATGTACAAAACAGACTGTTCGAAAAGGAACAGCGTTGGGTATATCGTCTGGGGACCAATATCAATGGTCTTAATGACGATATCCCTTGGAACAGCGTCCTGTCATGAGAATAAATGTGGTCTAAATTAACCTACTCCCATCACTGCAAACAATCTTGTACACTCGTCTACCAAGACCATGCTTATGGATCGTTTATGACAAAAAAGAAACATCAAAGCCCTCTGATATGCACTGTTTTCCCTGATTGTTAATTATCTGTGCATTTACACAATCTATGCCTCATAATTATCTCCCCATCTATATCACAAGAATACTGTGATCATCCCACCACTTTTCCACAGCCAAAAGAGTTTGTGTATCTAAAATAACCCCGTGTTTATTGCCATCATTGTAGCAATGTAAACATAGCTCTGTTGCCACTGTAAAGACGAAAGCCTGCCAGTATTACATTTAATCCGGCAGGAACCGGCGAACATACGAGCGATAGGCTCTAGCATTCAAGCCTCGCTCTGAGAACCCATGCGCACTCCGCCCACATGGGCGTGTGCGTTCCAAGCCTCGTCCTGAGCGGGCCACGCCCACCCGGAACCGCGCGGTGAAACTGAATACACAGCGCATTTAAACGCTCTCGCCGGCCCCGTTCCCCATCGTCGGGGTCCGGTCTAGAGGAATCTTGCAGGTTAAGAAGCGGGTTGAGAGCGCTGAGGGCGTGAGTCTTCGTTTTCAGAAGGACGACTATTACGATCGCCATAAGCTAAGTACCTGAACACTTTGGTGGCATTGTCATGTAACTCTTTCTCCTTTCAGGATGTGCCAGGCGCGCTCCAATCCTCCTCCCGAGACCCATGGTGCTAGTAGCGCCCTATTTTAAAGTGAGATACCACCCATATTTACCATCTAAGGGGGGTCACCGACCTTTTGGTCAAATTGATCCCTCCTCATGGAGAATGCATACCGTGTTTTTACCCCTCTACAAACAGTAGTTTTAAATCACCTCTAGCACTTCACCTCCTAGTGTATATTGCTACAAGATCCCCAAGGGCTACTTGGATGGTGCATAAAATATTGATTATTGTGTGCACACTACTGTTTGCCACCATCTTTGGAGCACTATGATGATTTACCATAGCATATACTAATTGTATGTATGTCCATATATGTTTGTCTGTATATTTTCTCTCCACAGGTGCTGAGACATCCCTGAATTTGGGTTTTTTTGGAATGAGCAAATTGCTCTTCTGATTTTTAAGCACTTTTTTCACTTTTCTTTTTTTCACTTTCCCGTCCCCAGGTTAGGGTGGACTATTAGAGTGTCCATACCGCCGGGGTATAGTCCTGAAGAATGCCTTGGTGAATCTATACCACTAGTACGGCAGAAACATGTTGACTGATTAATATAACCACGTGGTATTTAGCTGAATTTAAACCAAACCCTAAACCTTGGCGTGTAAATTCAGACACATATACCACATTACCGTGTCTTAGGGATCACTCATTAAAAAAAAAATTTTGATACCCTTTTAGGCACTTTTAATCATTATTCCTTCACAACACGTCCTCCCCACACGACCAGCTCCGCAGTCTTTCTGGCGTCGTAGCACACCGAAGAGGCACTCGGTCTCTTCGGTGGGGCCCGATGATGAAGCATGACACTGACCAGGTCGGTGTGTGAGGGCCTTCCTACTCAACTTGAGTGATTGTGTGAAAACCCTCCCATCATTTGCTCCATAGTCCTAGCAGTCCTATGACTGACTAGACCTCTCTTCTTTTGTTGTACTACATTTAACCGGGGATTAAGAGAGTGTCCTCAATTCTCCCTACCTCTCCCTTTGTTGATATATAAGTCTATAATATATCCTCGGATTCCTTCACCAGCCTGTTGCTATGACCTTATCCTCCCCAGCAAGTGCGTGGAATTATTGATGTCATTTAGTCACACATCAATCAAAACCACACAGCCCGGGTGAATGGGTTAGGGTTTGGAAAATGGATGTGAATGGGGGTTTCTTTTTGGGTAGGTTTTGTTGAGGGAAGAACAAAAAAGCACAGCATGGACAAACAATAATTGAAGATAAAGAAATCTTTGGGTACAAAGCTAACCATAAATCTTTTAAGTGACATAAAGGAAGTGCATGCACTACTGCATGCATTGTTACTGAAAAGTAAGTAGTACTTTCGACAACCGTGAATGACAGAATGCGACAGTACAGGGCTGCAGCGTTTTCACTTGCCTATCTCTGCACTCAGAGAAACACTTCTTACATTAAATTAGGTTTAAAAAATAGCCAAAGTAAAACCTATAGAATGGCTGTAGGGATCAATTTAGAAGCAGAGAGAGATCCAAGAAATGCAGAGTCACACTCATAGAAGTTCACAGCAATAACATTACTTAAAAAACATTACAAAAGAATGGATACTGTATCTGTATGTTGTTGTAGTTGTCCTGTTGAATTTGGTAAGTAAGTTGCACGCATCAAACCATTCCTCTTATTAGCAGCACTCCTCAATTTCAGCTGACGCTCCGTCCATCAATGTTGGTGACCAGAAGACACCCTGTCCACTGCCTGCCTGGCGGATGCTGAATTGCGGATCGCTAATGTGAAGCCTGACTTCATCCTTTTTTTCCCATTGCACAGACTGAAACCCGGCCTGTAATTATTGATGGAAAAACAGGAAGTGATATTAGAACACCACTGACAAATAAATATAAGGTATGTACGCTGTATAGTGCAAAAAGTCACACTTTGAGTTTCCTAATAGACAGTACAATATTTTTGAAAGTGCGTACTCTGTCTGAGTCTCCTTTTGAAGGATAAATAAGTATGGGCAAATTAATTTAGCGGACCTTTCCCCTCAAGCTAGGTGTACTGTAAACTGTGTTTTAGAACAAAATTAGACCTTCCCAGCAGTGCTCCCACACAGACCCTTACTGAAGCCAGTCGCGAAAATGTAGAAGACCCCCAAACAGATCTCAATAAACGAGGCCTAGTAGAAAACTGGTGAGAAAACGTACTTTGAAAGTAAAAGTAGGCCCAAATACCCCCTTACCCACCGTGGATTGTATTCAAACCACTTGCAAGCAAGCAAAAGTATCCATACCCAGCATCGCTCCAAGACTCCCAAACCCCCCCTCAAACAGCCCCCCACCCAAACACATGCAATACAACTACTGCTAACCCTAACGAGCCCTAAGTTAAGAATAGTGGAAAACGCTTTCTTTAACTATGCCAAATCCCCCCTTTCCCACCATTGATTATCTTCAAATCACTTCCAACCAAAATTACACATTCCCACGAGTGCTCTAAGAAGACCCCAGAACTCAGTTGCAAAAATCTAGAACACCCCGAAACACATGCAATCCTGCTGCTAGGGCTAACCCTAACGAACCCTAAGTTACAAAAAGTGCCAAAAGGCTTTTCGGCATGGATTTTGTCCAAACCACTTCTATCCGGTATTAGACCTTCCCAGCAATGCCCCAAGACCCGCCAACCCACCCGCAAAAAAGACAACACCCCCAAACAGCCAAAAAGGAAAATCTCATACTTACAATATTTATCGGCCTTCGGTCCAAACGCGCTGTGCAGCTAGGTCATAACTCTCGTTTTCCACCACGGATTTCCTGAACAGCAAATGCAATCAAAACTAGACTGTACCAGCAGTGCTCCCAGACCCCAAAACTCACCCACAAACACCCGGAACCCCCCCAAAGAGCACCTCAAAGGTAAGCAAGTCAGTAAAAACGCAAAAAAAAATTCTCCTCCGATTTGGTCCTAACCACTTTTATCCGGTATTAGAGCTTCCCAGCAATGGCCCCAGAGCCGTCAACCCAGGCGAAAACTAGTAGAAGACCCCCAAACAGCCAAAAAGCAAAAGTACAAAAATGGGGACTTAGTCATTTTCCTGGCAATTTCCAAAATCACTCCGCACGCGCTCTGCAGCGCGGCCCTAACTCCCCTTTGCCAGCATGGATTTGCTTCAAACCTCTTCCAATCAAAATTATCCATAGCCTGCAGTGCTCCCAGACCCCGAAACCCACCCACAAACACCAGGAAGCCCCCCAAACAGGCCCCCGAAAACGCTACATTGAGCAAAATGTCAGAAATAGCAAAAAAAAATTCAACATGGATTTTGTCCAAACCACTTCTATCCGGTATTAGACCTTCCCAGCAATGCCCCAAGACCTGCCAACCCACCCGCAAAAAAGCACAACACCCCCAAACATCCAAAAAGGAAAATATCATACTTACAATATTTATCAGCCTTCGGTCCAAACGCGCTGTGCAGCTAGGTCATAACTCCCGTTTTCCACCACGGATTTCCTGAAAAGCAAATGCAATCAAAATTAGACTGTCCCAGCAGTGCTCCCAGACCCCAAAACTCACCCACAAACACCCGGAACCCCCCCAAAGAGCACCTCAAATGCAAGTAAGTCAGCAAAAACGCAAAATAAAATTCTGCCTCCGATTTGGTCCAAACCACTTTTATCCGGTATTAGAGCTTCCCAGCAATGGCCCCAGAGCCGTCAACCCAGGCGAAAACTAGTAGAAGACCCCCAAACAGCCAAAAAGCAAAAGTACAAAAATGGGGACTTAGTCAATTTCCTGGCAATTTCCAAAATCACTCCGCACGCGCTCTACAGCTAGGCCCTAACTCCCCTCTGCCACCATGGATTTGCTTCAAACCTCTTGCAATCAAGAGTATCAATAGCAAGCAGTGCTCCCAGACCCCAAAACCCACCCAAAAACACCAGGAAGCCCCCCAAACAGGCCCCCGAAAACGCTACATTGAGCAAAATGTCAGAAATAGCAAAATAAATTTCAGCATGGATTTTGTCCAAACCACTTCTATCCGGTATTAGACCTTCCCAGCAATGCGCCAAGACCCGCCAACTCACCCGCAAAGAAGTAGAACACCCCCACAAGTGCAGAGTCTTTCTTCATTGGGCGTAATCCAGCCCTCTGCTTTGAGGGAAATAGGAGTCTGGAGGAGAAGGATAGAGGAGCATGTTCTTGTGAACTTGTGAACCTGAGGAATGCAGACTGCGGCACCTTCAAATCAATAAGCAAACAAGTGAAGACAGTTCTGCTGATGGGCTTGTTTTTGTGATTAGGTGATTAAAGTTTTAATTATATTAACTGTGCAAAACAAAGAAAGACAGACACACAGGACGAAAAGTGAAAAAGGACGAAAAAGAAAGTTATTGATTCATTGGCTCATTTTCAGGGCTCGGTGTCAGGGAATAGGAATAAGAATTCATCCTCATACTCTGCGAATTCAGGCAGGAGTAGGTCAGTGTCACCTAACAGAGAACAAATTCCCTCATCTAAGTTGCTGTCCTCCTCGTCTTCATCCGGCGTTTGTTCTCGTACATTGTAATCTGGTGGTATGAGGTGCTGATTCATCTTGATCATTGTTAACCTCTCCACATTTTTGGGCGAGAGGCGGGCCCGTTTGGAAGTTACAATGCCACCAGCAGCACTGAAAACACGTTCAGAAGACACGCTTGCGAGTGGGCAAGGCAAGTAGTTTATAGCCATGTTGGAGATCTGTGCCCACAATTCTTTTTTCCCATGCCAATACGCAAATGGGTCAGCATTAACCTCGACCTTTGTTGAGTCATTCAGATAGTCCTGCACCATCGACTTAAGGTCCTCCAAGGTTCCTCCACTTTGCTTACTTTTTGCTGTGACCTTTTGAGAATCAAACCCAAGCCGAGTTAGGCAATCCTCTTCTGCATCCAATGTTACTGTTGTGTCTGGTGCAGATGATCTGGTTGCCGGTGTCTTTAACGGCTGAGAGGTCACTTGTGCCACAGCCACAGGTGCAGAAGTGGATTCTTTTGACTGGGAATGGCCTGCTGATGCTGATGTACTGCCTTTTCCTTCAATTTGCTGCCGTTCTCTTTCAAACCTCTTGGCTGACAAGGCTAGCCAACGTTTGTACTTTGAAACCAAAGGACCAAAGGCAGCAGACCAGGTCAAGCACTATGGATCATTTAGTTCTCAAGTTAGGATGGTGCAATCTCTTCCAACACCCGCTGCCGTGGGATGTGCAGATTATTGAAATACAAAGAACAAAATGGAAGGTGCACTCAAATAAAGTCAATAGAAATGGTAATTTAAAGTGTCTTCTTCTTTATTCAAAAAAGTGTTCATGAAGCATAGGCACAGCCAACGCGTTTAGTTCCTCTTGCCTTTTAGGAACTTCGTCAGGGCTGTAAAAATTACAAACATATATATACATAAATATACATATAACATAGCACATATGGACATAGGTGATCACAATAGACTGGATATGACTAACCTAACAAACAATGACTAACAAAAAATACAATCTATGATCAACCAATAAAAGGTGTTAGAATACATCCTAAAATACAACAGCTACCACTGAATACACTGGATTATTACAAAAAACTGTTGTAACACATACTGGAATACATATTATTTACAAAGGTTTGTGACTTGAGAGGACTGATATAGATGGTTCCAAGTGCAGTCTAATAAACATTTATAAAAGGTGGGAGAAAGGAGCAAACTGCAAGAAAGGGATTGTTACTTTGAGGTAGACCTAGACATATAAATACTATTCCCGGCTGGGATTCCCACAGTATAGTGGTTTGGGACATGTACTGGGATTCCTAGAGGTAGACAGTATTACGATATGATCCAGACGCAAATGCCAAAAAGAGTAATAACACGACATGGTGAGGCAGTTGAAACAAACGGTAAACTGAATATGCTTACCGAGTTCTTTATACAAGGTGAGCTGGAATCAAAAAAGTCAAGTAGGATTAAATCGGAAGTGGCGGTTAGTTCAGTGGACCAAAAAGAATAACCTGAAGTAAGACGACAAATATTTAAAAGGTAGAGTGAGGTAATAATAGAGGAGATCACATCACACAATAAATCCAATGCACTGGACAATGTGGGCATTGGAGATAATAAATGTCCTATAGAGTAAGTAAAGTCACCCCTCTGAAACTAGATTGTCACTTTTGAAATAAGGGAGTCAATGCTATAAAATTCAAAGCTAGTTATTTAGAGAACAAATATTGGAGAGTTTAGTACACATAGACAGGAAAACAGGGGGGGATTTTATATACATAAGAAAAAGGGAGAAGGTCCAGAGCTAGCATTTTAGCCAGCTTAGTGTTATACAGACGCGTCAGTGGGTGGTTGCGATCATATGGCGCCTCTGAAAACAACATGGTTCTAATGTTGCCCTGGACCATGCATTTATGGGATGATGATGATGATGACTTCCTCGACCCAGTTACGCTCGCTGATGAACTTTTTCGCATTGGTGTCTCACTCTCTCCCATACTCTTAGCGTGGCTGACATGGGGTGTGCTGCTGACAGGGGTACTGGGTGTAAGTGAAGTGTTTGACACGTCTTCTTCCTCCTCGTCATCATCAGATGAAACATCAACGTTTTCTTGACTTGCAATTCGGGCTTCCTTGATCTCCTTTAGGTGCGCAAACCATTGGACAGCGTGCTGTCTCTTAAGATGACCTCTCTGGCCTCCGGTACCATAGTTGGTACCAAACTTACCACGACAAGCTGCAAGCTTACAAATGCTACAAATGGCGAAGTTTTCCTTTTTTGGGTAAACACTAAAGGAGTTCCAAACTGCGGACTTGAAATGTCTGTGGGGGCTGGAGGAGGCGGCGGTCATGCTTCTAATGCCAGATGCAGTGGAGGATGTGGATTCCCGAACTTTAGTACGTTGTGCACTTTCACCACCACTAATTGAGGTCGAGGTGGATGGAGGTCCCTTCTGGCGAGGAAGAAATATGGCAGCGGTACGTGTTGGTGTACTAGTTAACTCCAATGATTGTGGTGTTTCCATTGGCTCCTCGTCGACAACATCATCACGCTCAGCAGCTTCTCAGGCTAGGGTCAAAATTTCTGTTTGCTGCATGCCCGCTGAGGCTGCAGTGACCTTTATGATGACTGGGTCGTCGTCATGAGAGTCTTCATCAGCAGCAGTATCCGCCACTTCTTGTTGAGCCTCATCACACTCCATAACTATGAGACTTTGGACGAGCTTCCTTTTACGCTTAACTACCTTTGTCAGATCATGGTGTGCCTCACTCTCAGACGGCAGTGGTGCTGGTTCCCAATTTTGATCAGTATCATCAGAAGGAGGTGTGCTTGAAGAAGATGTAGACACCACCCTTGATATCTTCCTTTCTAGGGATGTGGAAGACAATGAATGATCATCAGGAGGAGTGGCTTCCTCAAATGATACCTCGGCTTGATTGTCGATTTCCTGATGTGCCCCTACTTCTGGAGGAACAACAATTGGGGGCACTTGTGACCCTCCATGCACCTCTGCTTGCGCATCTCCTTGAGCTGCCTCTACTTCCACAAGTACTTGGGCTTGTACTTGCACATGTGGTTGTTGTTGCAGCTGTGGTTGTTCAACACTCGTCAGATGAGTTACAACAACCTGTGTTGATTGAGGGACATTGTTGCTACTTTCTTGCGATGAGCCAACATCACTGGTCGATGGTGATCGAACAACTAGACTAAGTGCCTCTGCAGCACTCAAGGGCTTGGACTTAAGTTGGTGTGGTGGTGGTGGTGGCACTGAGCCCAATGGAGCAGGGGTGCTGCTCCAAGCTTGATCCCCAGCAGATCCTGCTGCTGCTGCAAGCGTACTTTTTTTTTTACTCCCATAAAATGTGGCGGGCGGCACACCAGTCTCCTTGGTAACTTGCTTCTTCTGCTCCTTACTGGCAACTTTATTGCTAGAGGAGCTACGGGGAACTTTTTTGGGGGCCATCTTCTTCAGAGGTCAGAACAGCAGGCCGCAGTTGCACGAGTTGCAGAGTTGTCTGTGGCAAGACGTGACGTCGCATGATGTTATGCTGCACACACACACCGCTGCAGGACTTCTTCCTGGCACTGGTGGTTCTCTTGAGTCTTGTGCACCTAAAAGCAATGGAAGACAGAGGAACAGTTCAGTTATACACCCCAAAAAATCGAAAAACACAGAAAAATCAGCACAATCCCATGCCATCTATGCCCTCCATGATGTTTAAATTCAAGACACCCCACAGAAAGACTAGGCCCATGCACCACTCACTACCCCTGGTGAAAAGGCCACAACAACAGCCCTAAAAAACGAAAAACACAGAAAAATATGCACAATCCCATGCCATCCATGATGTTTAAATTCAAGACACCCCACAGAAAGACTAGGGCCATGCACCACTCACTACCCCTGGCCATAATGGTTGAAACCTAGGAAAAATGGTTGCAGACCCAAGAACACTGCCTGCATTCAAAATGGCCCCCCGCCTCCCAGCACATGGCCTGTCTGTACCAGCACTCAAAATGGCCCCCACCCACATGGCCTGTCCCCATGAACACCCCAAAAAATCGAAAAAGACAGAAAAATCAGCACAATCCCATGCCATCCATGCCCTCAATGATGTTTAAATTCAAGACACCCCACAGAAAGACTAGGCCCATGCACCACTCACTACCCCTGGTAAAAAGGCCACAACAACAACCCAAAAAAACGAAAAAAACACAGAAAAATCAGCACAATCCCATGCCATCCATGATGTTTAAATTCAAGACACCCAACAGAAAGACTAGGGCCATGCACCACTCACTACCCCTGGCCATAATGGTTTAAACCTAGGCAAAATGGTTGCAGACCTAAGAACACTGCCTGCATTCAAAATGCCCCCCTCCCTCCCAGCACATGGACTGCCTGTACCAGCACTCAAAATGGCCCCCACCCACACGACCTGTCCCCATGAACACCCCAAAAAAATCGAAAAACACAGAAAAATCAGCACAATCCCATGCCATCCATTCCCTCCATGATGTTTAAATTCAAGACACCCCACAGAAAGACTAGGCCCATGCACCACTCACTACCCCTGGTGAAAAGGCCATAACAGCCCAAAAAAAACGAAAACACAGAAAAATCAGCATAATCACATGCCATCCATGCCCTCCATGATGTTTAAATTCAAGACACCCCACAGAAAGACTAGGCCCATGCACCACTCACTACCCCTGGTGAAAAGGCCACAACAACAGCCCAAAAAAACGAAAAACACAGAAAAATTAGCACAATCCCATGCCATCCATGATGTTTAAATTCAAGACACCCCACAGAAACACTAGGCCCATGCACCACTCACTACCCCTGGTCTAAAGGCCACAACAACAGCCCAAAAATCGAAAATTCCAAAATTGTTGTTGCAGCAACTGTAATGCCCCAAACAAACTTACTTGTAAAATTTCTAATCCAAAAGTGATCCAAAGAAAGTCAAAAAGGCCTCAAATCCAAATATCCAGCAGCATCCACAAAAAGTATCCTTCCAGGTCAAGAATCCGAATGAAAGTGACCAGCACATGAAGAAAGCACTGGGAGGAGCCTGCTGGACAGGAACAGGAAGTTGGAGACTGTGGGGCACTTCCTTCCTCCCACCCCCCCCCCCAAAAAAAATTGACTCCTTGCAAAAAAAAGTGCAGGCAAATGTCAACCTGAGGAGTTATTCTGATAAAAATCATAATTTTCAGAAGGTTTATGCTGCTTGCTGGTGGAATTCTTGTGCAGAATTTCAAATTTTGTAATTTTGCGCGTGCGAGATTGTTGCTGCTCGCCGCATCTACGTGTTCGCAATTGCAACTCTCGTGATGCGTGCTGTGCAAGGTGGCAAGCCGCGATTACGTAATCGCGGTCGCCAAACTCCCGCGGGATCCCACAGCAAGATCCAAAATGGCGCAGCACTCGCAAAATATTGAGAAAAACAACTCGGCAAACGCTGACTGGCGGTAAGTGAACGCCGCACACCGCAAAATTGTATCACCAAGAAAAAAAAATCCGCTGCGTGCGAATTTGCGGATTTTTGGTAAATTCGCAATCCGCGAACGCTCGCGAATTTACCGAAAATCCGCAAAATCCACGAGCGGAACGGATTTTCCGCCCATGCTTAGCTGCGTTGCACTTGGAACGCAAGTCAAGCAATGCACCACCTTCACAACACAAATACATCACATATCTGTGGTGTTTTTGCTCCATTATACACTACATTGTAAATACGGTGCATCCATTGTGCTGATATAACAGTGCACAATAACTGCCATATCTCTGGGAATGTACCACTTATTGTACATCTGCTGATTACTGTTTCAATGTAGTGAATGGACTACTACACACTGATCAATAAATCACTACCAAAACTATAACAGGAATGACAGAGTGTTTGCTGGAAGTGTAAGGATAGAGACTGGGGAATTCAAAATATAAGAGGTAAATTGCAGGTGCATAAAACAGTGCTTACATAGTAAATAGGAGTTTGAAGCAGTCCATATAATAAGGCCTACTTTGCTCCATAATTACTTGGGTACGGACTGCATGATTACAGTTCTGCAAAGAGAGTGCATGACTGAATTTCTAAGAGCTTCAGTTTTACCACAGTACATATATAAGGAACTACTGCTGAATGGCTCACTACAATATTGAAACAGTAGAGTGAGAGTGATTGTGAAAATCCAATGATACAGACTGGACAATTGAATGTATAAAAAACAAATGTGCACCTACATAGAAGAGTGCATGCATACTCTATACAGGTTTAAAGCAGTACATGGCCTAAGGTCTACTTTGCACCATGATTACTTGAGTACTGACTGGATAATTACAGTTCTGCAAGGAGAGTGTCTGTCTGACTTTAGAAGAGCTTCATTTTTAGCACAGTGCATACATAAGGGCATTCTGCTGAATACTTCACTACAATACTGAATGAGCAATCACAAAGAGTTTGCTGGAAGTGTAAGATTATAGACTGGATAATAAAAGCGATAAAAGACAAATTTCCCATGCATAGAAGACTGCATGCAAAGTGTATATGAGTTTGAAGCAGTCCATGTCCAAAGGCTCACTTTGCACCATGATTTCTTGGGTACTGGCTGAATTATTACAATTCTGCAAGGAGAGTGGCTGGCAAAATTTACAGCAGCTTCCCTTTTAGAACAGTGAATACATAAACACATACTGCTGAATAGCTCACTGCAATACTAAAATACCAGTACCAAAATGTTTGGAGGAAGTGTAAATATACAGACTAGGCAATTGAAAGTTTAAAAGCCAAGTCTACAGGTGCATAGAAAAGGGCATTTATTATTTATTAACCTTCCCAAAGCCCCAAGCGCCAGCACACCTTTCTGAGGGTAGGGTTACGATCTACAAATGCTAGCATTTTCTAACTTAAGAACCATAAAAATAACAAATATTAAACCTTTTTTTTCTTCTAATGAAGACGATATTTTTTATACGTCTTCTATTTAGATGCTTTTAATCATGAAAATGCAAAGAACACATTTTACCGAGTAACACTTTTTAAACTCTCCAACGTATGTAGATAATAATACCTTATATGTGTTACTATCAAAATCGAAACCTTTACAGCTTCACAGTTTGAAACGTTTCCAAGCACGTGCACACGAAAAACTGTAAAAACATGAGCACGTGTAAACTGCACAACGAGCCATCTACATAGGCGGAGCCACATCTTCCTTCCTTAGACTACTAAACAACAAAAAATTATATAAACCACACCTACTGTGCAATTAGTTTTGTTTTCCCGAGTTATTTCCTGAATCGCCAATTTCTGTTGCAGGTTCCGTTCTCTAGCATCGGATTCTCTTTTTGCGCCAACAAACAAATTCCGGAGTTGTAAGTTGTTTCAAGATGGCATAGGCATAGTACTTAGTTATAAATTGTGACTATTTGTCAATATTTAAACATTTATATGTAGAAAAAAATGTTATTGCATGTTTTTCCTTTTTTCTCTGTAACGTCAGCAGCTTGTTCTTAGAAACAGATATATTATGACAAATATTACTCCTTTTCTGGCTCCTTTTACCTTATATATATAGTGACTTTTTATATTATAATATTGATACTGTACTTCGCTCGAAAAGTGTTGCTAACCCGTCAACGCAAACCCTAAACATTTACAATCAATGTGACAATGATACACTTGTTATTATGTTTTCCCCTAGAGATCACATACTGTTAATATGTATGTTATTACATTAACAGTCTTAGTGATCCTAGCTTAACCCCTTCCATGCTGATGACGGCCCCCATCCGTCATGCATCACGGTGCTCGTGTGCTCATGACGGCTGGGGGCCGTCATAAAGCCATTGATTCTTTAAAAGCCTAGCACACGAGCAGAATCGGCCCAGCATGGAAGGGGTTAATTCACAATCCGTCGTCACAAACAGTAACGATAAGTAAGCAACGTTACTGGCTTGCGGCTTTCAGTCTATTTTCCCCTTGTGATCATATGCTGTGAGAATATATACATATTATTATTCTCAACGTCATGATCTCAGAGGAGTTTTTGACCCGTCGGCGCGAAGATCTAATTTTTTCACCTCCCGGAGAAAACAAGTTCAGTAAATAATTACCGCTCGAAACTATTTCATTATGGATGTTCTTTTAAATACATAACTTTATTTTTCTTTTCTTTTTACTGTAACAATGGTATCAATCGTTATATTATAATAGATTGTCCTATTACTACAGAACAGGAATGGGAAATTTTTCAGCGCCATCTGTAATATAATTTTCAAATATTTATAAAAACTTGATCAGATATTTTTATATATATTAAAATATAGCTATGCATACTTTGTTACTTTAAATATTTAATAAACTCTCCATTTCTGAATGTTATTTTCTCATTTTTATTCTTATTTGCGATTCCTATTTACCTTCTCCCTAAAGAATATATAGGACCTGTACTAGATATTATAAGAGTAACATTCTATATATTCTTTGGTGAGTATGTAATTTATTAGCGGAACAGTCTGCAACTTGTAAACACTACGACAGCACGTTTCTGAATTGTACAGAATACAAATTTTAAAAATAATAATGCATGCATTTCTATGTAATATGAAACAATTTAGATTTTACTGTTTTACTTGTTCTCTTGTTCTGAGATAATATAGAGCGGGAGTGTTTGTTGTAGCACTTCTATTCTACTTTATCTAAAAGTAACTTATGCCCTCTTACATCAACGAGAATGTGGGGCAACACTTTTACAAACTGTAGCACAAAAATGAACTCTATAGCCACGCTTAACTGATATTTTATGAAATTCCATTTTTGATTCTCACCCCTTTCATATATACTGCGACAGTTTCTGAAGAAAGTTTATTTGTATTTGCCTAATAAAAACTGTTTCAAACGTATACTGAAACTTTTGCTGCACAACCACACCTCCCCATCATGAAAGTAAACACCACATTATAAGTAAATAGTAGTACTAAGAAGTATGTCACCTACAAACTTGATAAAAGAAAACAGCACAAAACACTGTCATTTTTCCGCCGTGATTCATACACCACACGGCAATTATATAAATGGCCCTTGAAACATATATAAAAAATTGTTTACCTCATAATTCCTCTCCACCACCTTATGGGCACTGTACACAGTTAATAGTTTCCCTAACCTGCCCTCTACTACTTTCTTTCCCCATACTCCTTTGGAAAATGCATCACAATATCACTGACAACAGTGAACCGTTCCCACCCAATAAGGAGCAAACTTGTGTTCGGAACACTTTACCCATTAAAATGTCCATCTTGTTCCAAAGACGTGCAAGGAATGACTGCTAAGCCTTCTACTTTTAATACTTTACAGCCAATGAACATTAAACTTCGTAAAGTCACGCTGGGAGTACGTTACCCTAATACTCCCCGAACAGGAAGGAATCCTTAATAAAACTTTTCCACAAACTTCTTCTACGACTAACGGTTCCTATGATAAAAATAAATATAAATCTCCAGCACAGTAAGTATTTCAATTAGCAACATATTGTGGTGAACTTCTAACCTCTGTACTCACACAACTGATCCATGAACTGTTACTATGGTAACAGGCAGAAAGGTAGTGGCTGTACAAAAAAACGTTATATTTACCTTGGATCCTCTACAAGACAGAAACGAAACCAAAATACCACATTTGCAACCCCTTTGCACAGTTTTTTTTAATCAAAAGAGGCCCGGAGGTGGGGGGGGGAATCGAATGGAGGAGAAAGCAGTCCCCGGAACTCCGGAGGGCCATGAGCCCCCCGCATACATATAGTTAAAGATCCAGGGGGTAGCGATCCCCACGCAGGGGGGACCCTCTAGGTAGGCCCCCCATTATGAAAAACAAATTGCCCCAGAGATTTTACCCCCCCGGAGGCTAATTAACAATAAAGCGGGCTTTACGTTTTTTTCTTTTTTGCCCAAAACGCGTACCCTGCGTTTTTTGAATAAATAAGAAAATATCCAGCGTGACGTCATATACGGCTCCCCATACACGTACTCCACGTAAGATTCTAATTGTTCAAAAACATATATTTATGTATTTAATGTACATATTACCAGAAGACATTATCTGGGATAATCATAAAAATAATTTTTTAAACTTTAAAAAAGCGTATATTACTTTTAAAATCAATTACGGAAATATTGCACGTACGTCGTAAGAGTAAAGATAGTTTGAAGACTTATACATTTTATAAAACAATATAGCACTGCACACTAAAGAAGAAAAGTCAATACAATTATTGACGCCTCTCCCAACATTTAAAAGCCCCTGGGGGAGGTGATAAATTAATCGAGACTGAATATGTTGGTACAGCCTACTGTGCTTACGCTACCAGAAAAACACAACAACAGTACAAAGCCCAGATTTCCATTGTAGTGATTTCTTAGTTGCAGGTCTAGTTGTCAGATCAACACGCACTCTCTCATGGCTGGTATACACCCACACCACACCTATCCAGCACATCCGTCACTACACACGTGACCCTATGTATAAAAAAGACGGGGCGCATATGTTCTACGCTATTTTAGAGTTGTTCCCAAACTACAGTACAAGGGGGCCCACTACTACATGCGTGGCCTCTTTGGTCACTCAGTGGTGCCCAAAGCACTGAGCGGGTGAACAACCTGCGATGATAATGATGGGAGCACAAGTATGTCGTTAGCCACATACATTTACCACACATGATAAAGACATAAGCATAATAATGGCTTTCTGGTGATGGACACGCATTGTAATGGCTGTGGCTTACGTGCTTCAAATTACTTTTTATGTACACGTTTCACCAAGTCTGATAACATCGGAGGCCAAAGACAAACACAGGACATCTCATCGATCACAGACAAGATAGGCGGAGGGTAAAATGAAAGTAACAGGTATAAAAAAAATGGAGGAAAACTACTAAAATGGTGGAGGACGGAGTATGTAATGAACGTTTGGCGCCTCAACAGTATGATTATTAATATATTACAAAAGTATAGCAGCGATTGACACACACGGCCCGGGAAAAGAAAGCGACAAATTTAATACCTGAAATGAGGACAGCTTTGCTTTGCGAACTTAAAGAAAAAGAAAGACACATGGGCTTGGAAACAAGGCTGCTCATCCACAGAGAGTACAACTGGTGCACAAAAAAAAACCGGAAAGTTTCACATACTATCATAGAAATATAGCTCTTTTTTCATCAGTAAAGTTAGTTCTCAAAAAGAACTGTAGGACATAATATCAAGCCTGGGCGATAAAATTATCGCCGCTTTATCGGCAGGAAACTGACGATAAAGTGGCGATAATGAGCTTCATAATATGCTCTTTGGAATTCCAATCGAAGCTCATGTTAGATGTCCTTCACATCTAACATGAGCTTCGAATGGAATTCGATAAAGCATATTAAAAACTAATCGCATCACTTAAAATGTTTTGGCAAGATGTCGGTATTGTAACTGATTTCCACCAATGATGCCACTATGTACAAACTCCATATGTTTTCTTTTTAATGATGGTGCCCACGAAAATGGCTGGTGTGTCAGTCTCTTGTTGATTGTTACATGTAATGTGCTTCCTTTAAAATGGCGGTCGCGAATGTACACTTGTAACAACACTGACGAAGGAAACCTCATCCGAAACGCGCCTGTTTGAATAAACTGCTGCCGAAAAATAAAGCCCCGTGAGTGCCGTTCATTTCCTTGTGGGACATAGGAATTGTGAGCTGGATATTGGTTGGGGAACGCCACCGCAAACTCGGCACCCGACCACAAAGTTCCCTGCTTCAAGCATACGAAAGGAGCATGATGTTAATAGCGGAGGCACCGCTGCGAAACTGACTCTGGGAAACGACGAACCAGTCCCGGCAAAATCGCCACCTGGAGAAACCAGACGAACCGTGATATACAACGGTAAGCCTGCATGGTGTGCCTGTTCCTAGGGAAAACCTGATGCAACAGCAGATCGAGGGGATTAAGTTTGGCGGCAAGGGAATTCAGAAAACAGCCAGCTCCGGGCTCGGAACTTGGAAAACAAAAATGCACTAACATAATGTACAGCGTAAATGAGCGCAATGAGGTGGCTGCCAATATGTTCAAAAAGAAAAAGAAAATTGACTACACAAGTGCAAAAAACAATGCTACAGAAAACGTTTCTAAGGATTTATCCACACAATTCACTAAACTTGAGAGACTTTGCGAAAGGGAGGTGAGAAAATGGTGGGAAGCCACCTCCCTACAAAATTATATAGAGGTGAAAAGGGTACCAAGGGGCTTAAGAATATACACTTTCCCAGCCTACGAAAACCCGGACCCCAAATTACTAGAAGCCTGGTTTGCACATACGGCGATGTTGTGTAAAGGAATGTTAGAAATGTTGGTGCAATTCGCATGGAGCGATCGTGACAAAGCATTAAATGAAATTAAGCTCCTAGGGGAAGAGTTGCAAAAAAACCCGGACAAAGACTCACAGGATCAACTTAGGGAGGCCATGAAAAAACGGCTAGCCAAATACGAAACCAAGATCCGACAGCGAAAGGAAAAAAAGTTTGACCGGTATGAAAGGGATTACGCCATGGGGCGGATTCTTACATTCTCTGAAAAATACGATCAACCGGCAAAGAGATGGGGAACAAGAACAAAGGCGCCACAAAGGGGATCCCACCAAGAGTTGAAACCTCCGAATCCGAGGTAACAGACAAAGAACACTCTGAAGACGAATTACCAGGCCCATCTGAAAATGTACAGAAAACTCCTTTTCAACAGGAGTTTCTCTTATGTCGATCTTGGCTCCGAGGAGGAAAGACCAGGCCGCCCGAAGAAGAAGAAGAACAAGGCGGGTGGCAGGAAGAGTTCGGGCAAAAGTGCTCCAAACAACCAGGGCTACAAGAAGCAAGAGGGGTGGGCAGATGGTAGAAAAAGCAGATAAACTAACCATCATAAGTTTGACAAACAAAGTCCTAACGAAAACATAAGAATCAGTACTAATGTTAGGATTAACTTTTTGCCCACAGGCCAGTATTAAATATACCCAGACAAAAATCGACCTGTTCAAGTTTACTCGTAGACTCAAACTCCATAAATTTTTCAAATTAAGACCAACGATAAAAGAGGTGAGATTTCTCAAATCTCAGAGTCAAGACATGGATCTCCTATCTGTGAACGATCTAACAACCTTGGAGATTTTGGAAGACCTCCGACAAGGTGAAAGCTAGGAGATTGAGGACAGTTAATGTACATCGAGCCAATGAATACGGGCTGTGGGCGTAGATCAAGATGCACCGTCAAGCAGATTAAAATCTCCCCCGCAATTCCTCCCCATGATGCCACATGATGCCATTGATACCTTTTCGGAAGCCGTCACAAAAGATCTACTCAAATTAAGGGAGAATTTGAAACCACCCAGAAATAAAGGAAATTTGACAAAGTGTAACGACCGGATTCTCGGACCAGATAGAATCAGCTCACCAGAGCACCACCAACCCAGCCGGAACGTAATCACCTCCCTCCTTAGGACCTATTTACAACAGGTATCTATGTCTCCTACCCAAGGATGGGGAATTAGCAATATACATGCCTAAGTTTGCTACAATACCACACTCTTACCATATAGTCTCACGGCAACTCAGGCCCAGACTATCCTACCCTGAGGCAGTTCTGATTATATACCATTACACACTGGCCGCAACCAGTGCTCACTCAAGCCACAATCTTGTGGGTATAAATACCAATATCCCCCCTGGCACTCTCTTTTATCTCCGTACAAGCCACAATCTTGTGAGTATACACATCAGTTTCCTCTCTGATGCTCTCATTAACGCCGCCTCACAATAACGATCACTTTCCTATGAATACCGTTAGCTCCTCATGTCGGGGAATCTCTCGCTATTTACTAGAGGTACAATACTACAATATTATAGATCACACAATGATGGCCAAATTATATGATGTATGACTTATTCTCCATTTCAAGGGCTCCTCTCTCCCTCATTATTCAGTTACCGCTGACCCGATCGGGGGTTGCATTCGTTCGGGAGACAGAACCTGACTACAAGAACAGGTTACCTTTATTATACCAGAACAAGAGGCACATGCCGGTTCACTAAGAACTGGGGTACTTTATTTATCACAATAACAATATAACAATATAACACTATACTATAACATATAGCCTGCAAAGGAAAATGAAAGGTTAGAATGTGTGCACGCTAATAAGAAAGGGTCGACGTCACCTTATTAATATGAAGTCTGGACTCAGCAGTCATCTGGGTTCCCGTCTCGTTTGTGCCTTGGCTCGTCTTAGGGTCACACCTCTGCAGTCACGGATACACGTCTGCACCGCTGTGCTCTGTCTCCTCCGCTTCCCTCCAAGTCACTGGAACCTTTCTCTCATCAGCTGCTTTCTCTCTGGCTGTTCTGCACTACTCCTCTCTCCTCTCAATCACAGATCATCTTCACTTCTCGGCTTCGAACTTATAACTCAGTTTCTGCCACTCTGGTATTCGTTCCCTCAACTAACTGCTTCACTTTGTATGCTCTGATCTCAATGTCAGAGTTCGCCAGCTGCTCCAACTAAAATAACTTCAATCTTTCTAAGAGAGTATCAGCTTCTCGGTCTTTCTCCGACTTCAAAATGGCAACTGTCTGCCCTAGAATAATTAATGGCATTGATGCTAACGACTAGCTGCCGCCTACAGACTGACTCACTCACTATCCCATGCTTTCGCTAATATAGAAGCTTGTCCCTTCATGGAAAGTTACGGCCAGTAACCTGCCGCCCACCAAATTCTTGTACCTCCCCGTACCAAGGACACTTTCTCTGCCGGCCGGCCTGATGTTATGTCTTCGGAATGGAGAAAAATACAGTCTTTCGATAAGGGCCAGCCTGAGCCGGTTCTCTCCAAGCGAACAACACTTCGTAACTAAAACATTACACTTGACCTAGAAGCATCTCAAGCTGCCAAGGCAGAAAGAAAGAGGGAGTCTCTCCCGTTTGAGGCCTACAAGGCCCGAAATAAGCATAACTCCATGAAAAGTATATTAACACTCTTACAAAAGGACGGATTGTCACTAATACTAATGAATCTATCCCCTAACATAAGTTTATAAGCCCTGATCTAAGGAAAAGGGTACGGAATTATCAACACGCCTTGTGAATAGGCTCTATTTACGGTTCTACTCCCACCATTAGAATGATAGTAGACTGAAGTCACCTCCAATCACCTTCCTTCAAGGAAGGGCCGAAAAGGTCGGTCAGAACACAAAGGCACAGAGAACTGCCCTAAAAATCATCATGCAAGAAGACACCAACATTATCTATAACCCTCAGACAAAGGGAGAAATATTGTTCTTATGTCGCGGAAATACTATGTGGAAGAGGCACTTAGACAATTAAAGGATTTGAAATGTTACGAACCATGTACCCCAACATTATATCAAGAAAGCATTCGAGATTTTCATGCTCTAATAAATAAATGGCATGATAAACAAATGTTAGATGTGGATGAATATCTGTTTTTACGAACTCCTGACCCAACCCTACCCACTTTTTATCACCTACCAAAGGTGCATAAAGATGAGAAGGAACCCCCGGGTAGACCTATAGTCTCCTCAATGGGGAGTTTTACAGAAAATCTTTCTAAATTCCTAGTCCATTTTCTATTCGATGCTGTTTTGAAATTAAGATCTTACATCAAAGACACCACGGACTTTATAGGTCGTATTAAACAAATAGAATGGCAAACCTCATATTGTTTAAGGTACTTGATATCACAAGTCTGTATACTTGTATTAATCATGTCTCTGGCCCCAAAGCTGTTAAGTACTTTTTGGAAAAAAAGATCTTTGCGTTTTTCCACACATAATTCCATGCTACTCGAATTGATTGAATTCTACCTATGAAATAACATCTTTACCTTTCAGGGTGACCTGTACCGGCAGATATCGGGGCCGCGATGGGCACCTGCTTCGCCCCCAGCTACGCAAACTTGTTCGTAGGCTGGTGTGAGGAGCAGGTGGCCTGGTCCCCGATAAATGAGAGTTGGACCAATAAGGTAGTGACATGGCACAGGTATATTGATGACCTGTTTATAGTATGGAATGGCCCAAAACTTGAGGCAGAAGAGTATTTACAAACCCTAAATTATAATGATGTCAATCTCCATTTCTCGGGGGAGGTAAGCTTGGTGGCAGCTAGCTACCTGGACCTGAGATTGGACATTGAAGATGATAAAATCAATACCTCTCTTTACAGAAAACCCACTGCTGGGAACAGCACGCTTCATGCGTCTAGTGGGCATCCTCAGAAACTAAAAAAAACGCATTCCCTATGGGGAGTTCGTGAGGACAAAAAGGAATTGTTCCAGGGAGGCTGACTTCGATGAGACAGTTAACTGTAGCTTTGAACGATTCTTTGCCAGGGGGTATAGCGTAGGACTCTTAGAAAGTACCCTTAATAGAGTTAAAAACCTGAACAGGAACGAATTACTGAAACAAGGGAAATTGAAACAGTATTCTAATGAAAAATTTAGAATGATCACCACCTACTCCAATGAAGCTAACACACTAAGAAACATCATGAAGAAAAACTGGCATATATTGAAAACTGATGCAATAATAGCAAATGATATCCCAGCGGGTCCAATAATCACCTATAGAAAAGCCCGCTCACTGAGAGATAATCTGGTACATAGCCATCTCGATAGTCCCATACCTAGAAAAGGCACCCTAAAAGACATGAGGGGATTTTTTTCCTTGCGGAAAATGCAAGGCTTGTACGTCAAGTAAAAGTTTTTGACCTACAAGAATAAAGGCTTAAAAACAGACAAGAAGATTAATAATTTCATGACATGCCAGACAACTCATGCAGTATATTGCCTGACATGCCACTACATAGGGAGCACCATAAATATGGTAAAACTAAGAGTGCTAGAACACATGCGCTCAATTATTTAAAAAAAATTCAGCTACCCTGTGTCACATCATTTTTCAGTAAAACACAACAGTAACAGCGATCTGTTAAAGTATTTCTGCCTAGACTGTGTACCCCCACATGTGAGGGGTGGAAATAGAGTTCTAAAATTAAGGAGGTTGGAGTCCCGCTATATTATTGACATGGGGACCAAGTCACCCAACGGTTTGAACAGTGGGGAGGAGATGGCAGTCCATCTTGGTAAATAAGGATGAAATGAAAATCGGTAATTAATGATGAAATCATAAATCACTGTTTGTATATATATGATTGTTCTTAATACATTTGTTTAATGAATATAGTTTCTTTTTCTTTTTCCGTAAACAAATTAGGGGAAGCATGATTATAAAGCCGATACACGCCAAAAATTGTATGGGTAGCAATGGAAGTAGCCTTTGCAACCGGCTTTGTAAAGGTTACAATTGCAGATTCACTGCGACATCTTGTACAAAAACTAATCACATCACTTAAAATGTTTTGGTGAGATGTCGGTATTGTAACTGATTTCCACCAATGATGCCACTATGTGCAAACTCTATATGTTTTCTTTTTAATGATGGTGCCCACGAAAACGGCTGGCGCGTCAGTCCCTTGTTGATTACTACATGTAATGAGCTTCCTTTAAAATAGCGGTCGCGAATGTACACTTGTAACAACACTGATGAAGGAAACCTTATCCGAAACGCGTCTGTTTGAATAAACTGCTGCCGAAAAATAAAGCCCTGTGAGTGCTGTTCATTTCCTTGTGGGACATAGGAATTGTGAGCTGGATATATATATATATATATATATATATATATATATATATATATATATATATATATATATATGTATATTACCTACTGGCTATCGCCAGTAGGTATATATAGTTAGGATTTATTCCCTATGGGATTTTTGAAAATTCTATGTCTAATAACTTTGGCGTTTGTGGACGGAATCGGCTGAAATTTTCAGGAAAATGGCACATTTTGTTTCTGAGCAGCTCTTGAAAATTTGGGGGGGTTTTGTCGAGGGGGGGCCGAGAAAAAAGGGGGGTCCCAAAACGCGTTTTTCCCATGTTAATTACCATAGGGCGGTTGGACTCACTTTTAGCTCGAACGGCTGAATGGATTTGCACGAAACTTGGCAAAATTGTAGGGACTGTTAGCCCGATGTGCCTTTGCTAGGTCTCAATATATGTGCTCCAGTAGTTTTTGAGAAATTAATGTTCAAAACAAGATATATATCTGTAACAGCGCTCCGGACTGCGCTCCGGTTCGCTTACTTTTCGCGAAACGTAACTTTGCGCGCAGAAAGCTGATTGGCTCTCCGGTGTCTGTCAACATTCTAAACAGTCCGGAGCGGCCGCCATCTTATCTCTCGGTAGGATAGAGAGAGAAGAAGAGGTGAAAAACGAAGGTGGAATTTAATGAAAGGGGGCAAGGTATACTCCTCTTGACCCCCTAGGAATGTTGTTGGGGTTATTAAAGGGTCCCGTGGGGAAAATAAAAAAAAAATGATTTTTCACGGTAGAAGCGCTTCACGGGCCGCGAACTGGGCCATAAACTGGTAGCGAAACGGGAATTCGCCATTTTGTGCTTCGTTTTAATTAAATTACTAGGTATAAGGGGGTGCGGGAGACGTATCCTAATCCCCTATGTTTCCTGAGGGTGGCTGAGGAGGCTCATATATGTTGATACATCTCTTCCAGCGGCTGTGCGTGAGCTTTTTTTTTTTTGTGCTGCGTGACGTCTGTTAACGTTCGATTCGATGGAAATCAGAAAGTGTTGACCGCCAATTTGTCACTGCGATAAAATATTTTGTTATAAATGAATCCTTATTGATAAACATTGTCTGCGCCATCTTGCCTTTTTTCCAATGCCACAATTTTGTCGTGCACGGCAGCCATTTTAGATGCCAGGCCGGTCCCAGGCTATCACCTAGCCCTGCGGATGTAGTTTATGGCCCCAGCTGTAGAGAATCTAGACATGCCAACCCTCCCGATTCAGGGGTGAGACTACTGATTTCAGTGCTAGTCTCCCGCCTCCCGATTTCTGCAAGCAAAAACCCGGGGGCATATTACCAACAACTAGCGATAATTTTTGTCTCTAACTTGTTTAGAGACAAAAATTATCGCCGCAAATCGGCGATTTTTATCGCAGATAAACCTTGCTATTAGCAAGGTTTATCGCAAATGCGATAAAAAACGGCCGCAATGCGTGAATATTGCTGAAAAGTCAGCGATATTCATGTATTATCGAGCAAATGCTCTTAGCCATGTTATCCACCTCCCATTGGATAACATGGCTAAGAACTGCTCAGGTCAGGTGTTAGCTTTTGGAGATATTCGCGCTTAGCGCGAATATCTCCAAAAGTTGGTAATAGGAGATAGCGATGTTAGGGACTGTTTCCAGTCGCTAACATCTTGGCACGCCCACTTTGCATGTCATTAGTGATAAATATCACTGACATGCAAAGCGGGGCCCAAGATGGTCGCTATCTCCTTTTAGCTGTCACTAACTGGTGTTAGCGACAGCTTGGTAATAGGGAGATAATTTTATCTCCGCTTTCTTGGCTTTTAAAGCCAAAAAAGCGGAGATAAACCCCCTTGATAATATGCCCCACGATTCCTCGGGGGTTTCAGCTGACAGGGCTTGGTATTGTGTTACGTGGTAATTCTTCCAGGAAACGTCAGAGGGTCGATGCAGGGGTTCTAGAAGGGGTGATAAACCATTTAAGCCTCATGAACAAGCGCATGGTCTTTTAAAGATCTGTGAAGTACTCGGGGCGGCGGTGTGTGTGTGTCCTCTTTCAGGAGCGGGCGGGCAGGGGGGGGGGGCACTGCCAGCAACTTCCAGGCCAGGCAGTGTTCAATAGTTGCATCACCCTTTCTCTGCCTGCTATTGCGCTCCATGCTTCGGAAAGGTAAGAAAAAGGACGTGCATTTGAGTTTGAAATGTCCGATCCTGTAGCAGTACACTTGCAAAGCCCACACATGACAATAACCCGATTCAAGGCCCCATTCACCCGTTTAAAAAAAAATATATAACACTCCAACTAAGTAGGATTATAAAACTTTATTAACTTTTAAATATAATGAACGGAACAAAAACTGTAAAAACATTTAAACATTTTTCACAAAAAAAAGCAACAATGGTCAGAAGCTGTCTTTTGTGCGAATAGTCCCAAGGCAGCACAACGTGCTGAGTTCTGGACGGCACCCAGGTGATGTCACCTGGGTGCCGCACTGGTTTTTGGGATCCTACAATGCAGCAAAGAAAAACAGCGTGGGGCGTCCAGGGTGGTGCGGAGGGAGGCCTCGTCAGTAGCGGTCTGTTGTGCGAATAGTCCCAAGGCAGCAGAACGCGCTGAGATGTTGATGGCACTCAGGTGATGTCCAGTAAACTGCCGCACTGGTTTTGGTATCCTACAATGCTGCTCCGAAAATTGGCGTGGGGCGGCCCGGGGGGGGGGCGTGGGGGAGGCGGCGTGAACGGGCCTCCCCAGGTGGCGGCCATCCAGCTGAGTTGCGCCCGCTCTTGCGGCTACAGCGTCTCGCTCACCATGTTGTTGAGTTGCTCCCACTCTTGCAGTGCAGCGATAGGCGGCTGCCACATGACTCTTAAAATGGCGGACGGCTCTTCGGTTTTGGGCCTGGTCCACTAAAATGGCCCTGGGACACCTTGGAACTCGGACGCTTGCCTGCTAGGGCTTGGGCTCCATTCTCGAAAAGCGTCCCCTCAGCCGTGAAGATTCTACAAAAGTCTTGGGGGCCCTCGACTCCTGCAGGCTTCCGGTGGGGAGCGGCTGCCATGATTGCTCGCGGAATGACCACGACGGAGCCACGAGATGGTGGTGCTCTCATGCTGACGCCAGCTTCAGTCTGAATCATCCAGAAACAAGGTGGGGCTTTCATCGTTTGGGAAAAAAAAATGTTCTAAACCAATGAAAAGTGTTATTTTTAGGTCATATGACCAAGCCTTCCATCTTTAGGAAACCAAAAGTAAAATGAACCAATGAAAAGTTTTATAAACAAGTCACATGACCTGTTATGCGGCATAGGGCTACAAAAAGCGTAGAAAATCCGTTGGCACGTGAGGCGGCGTCAGTAGCGGACCGATGTGCGAATAGGCCGAAGCCAGCACAACGCGCCGAGATCCGGATGGCACCGAGGTGGTGTCCAGCAAATTGCCGCACTGGTGTGGCCATCCTACAATGCTGCGCCGAAAGACGGCGTGTCCAGCTGAGTTCCGGTCACTCTTGCGGTACAGTGAGTCGAACGCGCCGAGATCCGGATGGCACCGAGGTTGTGTCCAGCAAGTTGCCGCACTGGTGTGGCCATCCTACAATGCTGTGCCGAAAGTCGGCGTGGGGTGCCCCGTTGGCTTATGAGGTGATGTCAGTAGTGGACCGATGTGTGAATAGGTCGGAACCAGCACAAGGCGCCAAGATTCGAATGGCAAGTCCTGGATGTTGAGTGCCATAGTTGAGAGTTCTGAGCAGTGCTTGTAAGACTATCTGAAGCTTATTTGCACCTGCTGCAGCTTCACTATTGCCCAAGGTGTTGTCCAGCAAATTGCTGCACTGGTGTGGCCATCCTACAATGCTGCGCCGAAAGACGGCGTGTTCAGCTGAGTTCCGGTCACTCTTGCGGTACAGTGACTCGAACGCGCCGAGATCCGGATGGCACCGAGGTGGTGTCCAGCAAGTTGCCGCACTGGTATGGCCATCCTACAATGCTGCGCCGAAAGACGGCGTGACCAGCTGAGTTCCGGTCACTCTTGCGGTACAGTGACTCGAACGCTCCGAGATCCGGATGGCACCGAGGTTGTGTCCAGCAAGTTGCCGCACTGGTGTGGCCATCCTACAATGCTGCACCGAAAGTCAGTGTGGGGTGTCCCGTTGGCTTATGAGGTGATGTCAGTAGTGGACCGATGTGTGAATAGGTCGGAACCAGCACAAGGCGCCCTGCACTGTTGAGCTTTTTTCAATGCCTGTTTTTTGTTGTTTCTCCTCCATCAAAAACAAAAAAAAAATATAAAACTGTGCAAAATACAAAAAAATGTTTAGAAAAGCAGTGCTTGTAAGACTGTCTGAAGCTCTTTTGCACCTGCTGCAGCTTCACTATTGCCCTGGTGTGGCCAAAGATCGCCCATGACATAGGCGGCCGGCTCCCGAGGTCCGGCGGAACTTTTTTCCTTTTCCTTTCTGCTTCTTGTCCCACAATCCGTTTCACCTGAAGACACGACCAGGTTCCTGAATGTGTGCAGGGGGACGCTATTGATTGAATGAAAATGGCGGCTTGACACAAAGCTGACTCAAGCGTTGCTGTTGATGCTATACAGACAAAATTGGTTTTCAGTTTGTACATTCTTCAGGATTTTTTTTTCCATCCAAGGCTGATTGAGAGTTTGTAGAAAAATGGCTTCAGATTTTCCACATATTACTCGTCAACATTCTTCCTAAATGTAACAATGTGAGACTCACTAGGAGAACGGCTGTTTATCTTTCCTTTCAAAATGCTGCCAACAATATTTTCTGAATGGAAGACACCATCTTGTAGCATAAAGGGCCGAAAGGGGTTCTGGTCTGGCCGATTGTTGGTGGAGACATTTTGACTATATCTTGGACCTGCCCGGCCTCGCCCAAAATGGCGCCGGTATAAATGGGACTCGTAACTCCTTGCCCGCAAATGTATATCTAGAAAATTTTATTGTAAGTGGCCCTGTCTTATTTTAATTACAAAATGTACGTCCACCGATTCCGCAACTGTTAGACACCTTAGTTCTTGTACCTAATGGCCCGCTCGTTACGTTCCTCTACAGTGTAAATGTCTCCTCATCATATACGATTTCAGTTTGCTCCGTGGCCGGCCCACGTGGTTATAGGCCCGTATTTGTATACTGACATTTTCACAATAAAGGTTTTTAAAACAAAACACGGTAGTAGTATTTACATTGGTAAAGTTTTTACTTTTAGTCACTGTTTTCGAATCAGTAAAAGGCAAGTGAAATAAAGCAGTCCAATTACATGACGGATAAAAGGTATAATATGTAGGAACGTAGTAAAGATAAATGGTCAAGGGCAGTTGTGTTTTCCACTCCTGCAACATAAAGTGATCGATAAGAATCTGATAATCAGGCGTATCGGCGACTAAGACAGCAGGCCGAGTCTCTTTTACTCAACGGCTCCGTCATGGAACGAAGAAACGCCCTTTTTCTCGAAAAAGGAATATATTTTACTTGCAGGACAGTTGTAAATTTTCCGGGAAAGTACATTAGCCTGGAATATTATAACATATATGTTTAAAAAAAAAAAATGTTCGAAAACAATAAAAAGCGTAATTTTTAGGTCATATGATCAAGCTTTTCATCATTAAAATAACAAAAGTAAAATGAACCAATGAAAAGTTTTATTAACAAGTCACATGACCTGTTATGCTTACGTTACGCGCTGCGTGCCGCGCGCCGCGCCCCGGATCACTTCCGGGTGCGCTAACGCGGCGTGTCATATAACGCATTACGCGACAACGTAGGTCAAGAATATAGTCAAAATGTCTCCACCAACCAGCCTTCGGAACACAACCCCTTTCAGCAGTCCAAAAAGTTCTGTTAAATGACAACAGAGGGGACAGGCAACAAGAACCATCAGTCAAAGAGGGGAGGGCAAGTTCTTCTCTTCCGGGTCATGTTGGGGCGCTACCGGAACTGATCGAATTGGTAGTCTACAGTGTTTCTGGATGTTTCAGAATAAAGCTGGCATCAGCATGAGAGCACTACCATCTCGTAGCTCCGTCGTGGCCATTCCACGAGCAGACATGGCAGCCGCTCCCCACCAGAAGCCTGCGGGAGTCGGGGGCCCCCAAGACTTTTGTAGAATCTTCACGGCTGAGGGGACGCTTTCGAGAATGGGACCCAAGCCCTATCATGGAAGCGTCCGAGTTTCAAGGTGTCCCAGGGCCATTTTAGTGGACCAGGCCCAAAACCGAAGAGCCGTCCGCCATTTTGAGAGTCCTGTGGCAGCCGCCTATCGCTGCACCGCAAGAGCGGGAGCAACTTAACTACATGGTGAGCGAGACGCTGTAGTTGCAAGAGCGGGCGGAAAACAGCTGAATGGCGGAAGAGGCACAGTGTAGCAAAAGCGGGCGGAATGGCAACTAAAACGGTAAAGGGGCGCCCCACTACAGCGTGTCTTCAGGTCAAACGGATTGTGGGACAAAGTCCAGAATAGAAGAGTCATCAAAAGGCAAAAAGTTCCGCCGGACCCCGGGAGCCGGCCGCCTATGTCGGGGGCGATCTCAGGCTACACCAGTGCTATAAGACTTGGGGAGGGGGTCGGAGCCAAGCGTCTTCCCCGAGTCCGTGCCATCACACCGCCCCTCGGGGGCCTCCGTCAAGCGGTTTAGGGAGGTACCATATAACATTGTTTTCAAATGCAGTCAGGTCCACAAACGACCCTCACTTACTTTGAGAATAGTGAAGCTGCAGTAGGTGGAAATAAGCTTCAGACAGTCTTACAAGCACTGCTTTTGTAAACATTTTTTGATTTTTTTGTATTTTTGCACAGTTTTATATATTTTTTTTGTTTTTGATGGAGGGGAATCAACAAAGCACAGGCATTGAAAAAGGCTCAAACTCAGAACTCTGAACTATGGCACCCAACATCCAGGACTTGCCATCCGGATCTTGGTGCCTTGTGCTGCTTCCGACCTATTCACACATCGGTCCACTACTGACATCATCTTATAAACCAACGTTATGTAAATAGTTATTTAATAAAATGTTTTACCCTGTTTCTTTGCTGGTGTGTTGTCTATATTTTTAATATTTGCATAGGGTTTGTCGTTATTTTGGGCGGGATGGGTGACGGAGCCGAGCTGTCTTGCAGCCCTCATGATGTGGAGCTCAGTTCATCTCACTATTTTCGTATTTCTCATGAAGGGTTGTTTATAATATTTCTATTTTAGCGAGGTCAAAAAGAGATCCAATTAGTGGCCTACTGATTTTGCTCGATTACTTTTATTTTTTTACACGATTTTTCACGATCTGCAAAGACTAAACAGAGTATTGCGACTTTGTGCTTGTTTGTAAATAGAGAATGAACCAAAGAGAATCAATTGTAAAACAGTAAATGCTTGGATAATAATCAATCAAATGGAGAGACAAGCAGGCAGGACGGATTACAAAGGGGGTAAAGGCCTGCGTTAACTACTCTTCACTATCTGCAAAGAGAGAGTACTACTAAGAGAAAAGAGGGGAGGGGGGCAGCGTTCAAAGCACATCAGCGTGCATAAACACGAAAAAGTTTTTATCTATCACGTACTTGACATTTTAAAGCTTTTCATATTTGCTATTAAAAAACCATTGAAATTCACTGAAAAAACCATAGGTTATAGTCGATATATAGTTAGGAATTTGCATTTACAAAACCTTGAAAATTCAATGAAAAAACCATTGGTTTTAGGCCATATATAGTTAGGGATTTGCATTTACAAAACCTTATTTTACTCGCATAAAACCATTGAAATTCCATATATAGTTAGATGCGCTAACTATATATCGCGCACCCGCAATCCACTGCTGATGATGTCACATATTACATCATTCATGACATGGTCAGTGACATCACTGATGACATCACTGATGACAACTCAAATGACATCACTGACAACATCACAGATGACATCATTCATGTGTTAATACGATGAACCTCTACAGACTCTGATATAACCTTAGATACACTCAGTGAAAACAGACACTCACAGATTGTCACTCATCCATGGAGTTACTCATACACCTAGACAGTCATGCAAAGAATCAATCACACCTCCAATTCCTCAACTATACAGTTATACACACCTTACTTATTGAAACATATTCTAACACATATTTACTCTCTTATACAATCACTGATACAAGTTTTCAATGATCCATGCAGCTACTCACACATTCACTGGCTCTTAAACACAGTAATTTATATATGTCAACTCTCGCATGTACTGTGTTTTACATATGAACTTACTTTGACATGTAGCATTGAGATATCCAATCACTCACCAATACACTCATGCACACAGTCAACCACCCATACAGCTGTTTCCACATGCAGTTTTGAGCCCATACATCTAGTGAATCAGCTGTTCACACATCTATGCACAGAGTCACACATTTCCCAGCCACTCACACACATACTCAGTCTCCCATACAAATACTTGGGCAACCAATCAATAACCCATATAGTTACTCATATAGCTACTGATCAACACATGCAGCAGTTTTCAGAACAACAGATATAATGATGCACAAATTAATACAGTTTAATCACTAACCCATGCACTCAGTGAGACACATTTAATCACTCCCTCATACAATCAGTTGCACCTACTAAATTCTTCATCCAGACATTTATACATCCACTCATTCTTCAATATGTAAGACATATTTTAACTTTACAGAAACATACAGTCACTGGATGTTGTCATCAGTGATGTCATCAGTGATGTCACTGACCATGTCATGAATGATGTAATATGTGACATCATCAGCAGTGGATTGCGGGTGCGCGATATATAGTTAGCGCATCTAACTATATATGGAATTTCAATGGTTTTATGCGAGTAAAATAAGGTTTTGTAAATGCAAATCCCTAACTATATATGGCCTAAAACCAATGGTTTTTTCATTGAATTTTCAAGGTTTTGTAAATGCAAATTCCTAACTATATATCGACTATAACCTGTGGTTTTTTCAGTGAATATATATATATATATATATATATATATATATATATATATATATATATATATATATATATATATATATATATATATATATATATATATATTCACTGAAAAACCATAGGTTTGACACATGTTATAGCTAGCTGGACATTTCACTTATATAAAACCAATGAAATTCCCCGTTATAGTTACTTCAGCTAACTATAACTCGCGCGCCCGCAATGCACTGCTGATGATGTCACACATCACATCACCTATTAAATGGGTTAGTTTTGAAAATTACATATATTTTATATATGTAGATCAGAAAGTTGGTTGAAAAAAATTGTAGTATATAAGTGTATAATCGGTTGCTTTTTGGGTGACAAATAGATCTATAACCGACTGATTAAAAATATCTTAATGAGTACATGTGTTACGGAGTAATATTTAAATATATACCTATCTATGTCTGTCTATCAGTTTCTATTTTAGTGGCTAAATGTGTTGATAAGTAGCTTTATCACTGATACATTATATCTATATAGGTTATTGTTTCTTTATTATTACCAAAAGTATCTCAGTGTCTAAGTGTTAATATGCTACATTAGGAGATTTTACATATTCCATTCATGCAAGAGTCAGTGACATACTATTCCTATATGTTGTAGGCAGCATATGTCAGATACTAGATATTATCAGTGATATCAAGAGTAATGTCACTAACCATGTGATGAGTGATGTAATATGTAACATCATCAGCAGTGCATTGCGGGCGCGCGAGTTATAGTTAGCTGAAGTAACTATAACGGGGAATTTCATTGGTTTTATATAAGTGAAATGTCCAGCTAACTATAACATGTGTCAAACCTATGGTTTTTTCAGTGAATTTCATAGGTTTTTTAAATGCTACTTCCTAACTATAACGTGTGTAAAACCTATGGTTTTTTCAGTGAATTTCATAGGTTTTTCAAATGATACTTCCTAACTGTAACGTGTGTAAAACCTATGGTTTTTTCAGTGAATTTCATAGGTTTTTCAAATGCTAGTTCCTAACTATAACGTGTGTAAAACCTATGGTTTTTTCAGTGAATTTCATAGGTTTTTTGAATGCTAGTTCCTAACTATAAAGGATATACCTGAAATAAATATCGACATATCAATCTTACGTGCACGACCGAGTGCGCGCACCCACCTATTTATTTTGTGAAAGCTTTGCAATTTAAACCTAATGAATTTCTTCATAGACCAATGAAAGAACTTATAGTACGTTAAAGACACTGAACCTAGGCTTTTTTTTTGTCAAATAAACCTTTTAATTAAATGGAGCCGAATTTCTTTTTAATCGTTCGTGCGTGACTGGATGTACACACCTTAATATTTTTTTTAAAAATATAAAAGGTTTTATAATTTAACAATTGTATACTTAAATCGAGCTCTAAAAATATGTAAAATCCGTATGTGTTTGAATTCACTTCTTTTCACGTTTTCAAACTTCGCTGAAGAAGATCGCTACTTCCAAATCACGTTCGTAACTAGATAGTGTCACCGCGTACACGTCCTGAGACGCGCATGTGAAGTCATGTGACTTGAAAAGAACACTTCCAATTGGTTCTTAGTAGTTTCTATTCTGGAATTTACACGCAGCACTCCACCCACTTTCCTCACTATCTTTTCTACTCTCAAGAGACAACAACGTCGAACATCTTCATGAAAGACTTTGCTGAAATGGCTGCCGTTCCGCATTCATCTTCCGAATCTGAAGGAAATGAGCGACCACCTTTAAGAAGAAAAAAGGAATCTTTCATTTGGCAATTTTTCACTTATCCTGAAGATCAAAAGAAAGTGAATGCGCCAAAAGTAACCTGCACGATATGCAAATCGGAGCTCTCAAGGGGAAATCCAAATAGAAAATATTCCTTTTCCATACATACCATGCAGCGGCATGTTAAACAAAGGCACCCTGAGCATTATGCAAAAGCATCGACAAGAGCCCTGGCCATGCTATTACCATCAGAGGTGGCCAGCACATCTTCTGGTCGACGACCTGTATCTCCATCGAGTGCTGAGATGGACTTGAGACCATATCTTGCGAAGGTGCATATGAAATGCAACGAGTGTGGAGAAATTCTTTTGTATGGAGAGCAGAGCCTCATTCTTATTAAACTAAAAAAACTACTTACCTGCCGCCACCGCCGAGAGTCATTCCAGGCCTCACAAGGAACTCGCCAGAGCCGGCGCCCAAGCCGCCACCGCCGAGAGTCATCACAGGGCATTGGAAACCGCGCCGCCGCTCCGGGAGGACTACAACTCCCGGCAGGCCTCGCGGCGGCGCGTGGAAGTGACGCGGAATGCGCCGGAAGAGCGCAGAGTGCCCCATAAAGGGAGGAGGAGATCGGCAGAGCGGGGGGAGACCTACTTACCTGCCGCCACCGCCGAGAGTCATTCCAGGCCTCACAAGGAACTCGCCAGAGCCGACGCCCAAGCCGCCACCGCCGAGAGTCATCACAGGGCATTGGAAACCGCGCCGCCGCTCCGGGAGGACTACAACTCCCGGCAGGCCTCGCGGCGGCGCGTGGAAATGACGCGGAACGCGCCGGAAGAGCGCAGAGTGCCCCATAAAGGGAGGAGGAGATCGGCAGAGCGGGGGGAGACCTACTTACCTGCCGCCACCGCCGAGAGTCATTCCAGGCCTCACAAGGAACTCGCCAGAGCCGACGCCCAAGCCGCCACCGCCGAGAGTCATCACAGGGCATTGGAAACTGCGCCGCCGCTCCGGGAGGACTACAACTCCCGGCAGGCCTCGCGGCGGCGCGTGGAAGTGACGCGGAACGCGCCGGAAGAGCGCAGAGTGCCCCATAAAGGGAGGAGGAGATCGGCAGAGCGGGGGGAGACCTACTTACCTGCCGCCACCGCCGAGAGTCATTCCAGGCCTCACAAGGAACTCGCCAGAGCCGACGCCCAAGCCGCCACCGCCGAGAGTCATCACAGGGCATTGGAAACCGCGCCGCCGCTCCGGGAGGACTACAACTCCCGGCAGGCCTTGCGGCGGCGCGTGGAAGTGACGCGGAACGCGCCAGAAGAGCGCAGAGTGCCCCATAAAGGGAGGAGGAGACGCGAGCGGGACGCCCGGGGCAAAGCCCGGACAAAGGGCGGGCCCTCTACGGCCCTCATCGGCACAAGTCGGCCAGGCTAGGCCACCCCTCTAATACTACCTCTTTGTGCACCAGGGAATTATTTACATGATTGTCCACAGCAAATAGTGGTGTTCCAGACGCTGGTTGACTGCCTCCTGAGCCCTAGCTATCCAGACGGGGGTCGGTAAGCAGCCTATATAGCTTCTATCAAATCGCCCAGGAGCCCGGGATAAGGAGGGGGCCCACGTGGAAACGCCAAGAATAGACAATCATACTGACGATCTTGGAAAGGAATCAGCTGGATATCTGCACAAGTTTTGAAGTAAGACTTTTTGTTTTAACCTTGGGAGCGATACTTTGTTAATTAATTGAGCTGTGGGTATAAGACTTTCACACACCTTGGCAAAACTATGCGTAAAAGAAATCATCACACGGCATCCGAAACACCAAAGAACACCATGGAAAACTACCTTGTCCAAGTGGTCAGCAAAATAAACAGCGAACGCAGACAATCGTTAGGTCTGTCCCAATCACCTATTCTTCCTCCCATGAGCCCACCCACCTCTTCGCAAATCAATGAGTCCTTGTTATTAGTCTCTGACAACGATCCCCTTGCACCAGCTTCCCCAGTAACTGTCAATATTGATGTAAGCACAGTGAATGTGGGGGACACTGAACAACACGGGGTTAATGACTCAGAAGCACAGGTTGTCATTGAGGTTGAAGGAAATAATGACAAAGAAGATGTGGAGGATGATCCACCGGCTAAACAGACCTCGAGGGCAGTTAGAGCCTGTCGCAGATTGCAAAGCAAACGTGGGGGGGCACGTTCTGGGAAAAACAAGGCCACATCACCACCAAAGGAAAAAAATACCTGCCAGAACAATGAGGAAAATAATCTGAGGGACATATTGGACAAGGACTTAATGTCCAAAATAGCGGAGCTGTTAGAAATAAAAATACAGACAATTATTAAGCCACTTATTAGTAAGATTGACAAACTTTCTGCAGAGATAAAGAAACTTGGAAGCACACAACATGTCTTAGCAGATGCAATAGGCAATGTCCTTAGTAATGTTAATAAAGGCAGTGATCCCCCAGAGAAAGATAACGAATCCAGGGCAACATCAGATGCTACCCCTCCAGGAGTAATTCCTGCAGAATGCCCACAAACGTCTGGCCAAAATACTAACAACTTGCCATCAGAAGCCCCAACTGTCAGATTAATTGATTCAACACATGCTACAGTGCCCTCTAGTTTTGAAGAAAACCAAACACAATTTGTAGTTGAAGCAGCACCGTTAGTGCTAGTGCTAGCCAATACACCAACCCTATCACCGGACCAAACTGAGTCAGCCTCATCACTAAAAAGTAAGGCACTATACTGGCTCTCAAATAATATGCGGATAGCACAGGGGGGTGAACAGCGGTTGGCTGATGAAATTAAAACAGCAAGGAGGGTTGGTTGGATAGGAAATAAGCAAAAAAAATGGAAGGGCGACTGTGTGATATTAAACTTTTCGACTGCAGCTGCTCTTCCGGACATTCTATCAAATATCCTTCCACCACAAAAAAGAAGTAGCTCTATAATCCCTCTTACACTAGAATTTTTCTATAATGAAACACAAAAGGCCAACAATCAAAAACCCCGGAAGCCAGTATGGTCAACGAGAGACCATGGTTGGGGAGGGGGACCATCAGCTTTTGACACAAATTACGCCCCCCAAAATAGGGTAGGTTCATGGCTACCAAACCAACACAATATTTTTCAAAACACTATTTCAAGGCAAAATTGGAACCAAATGGGCAGACGAGGGCCTGGTTTAATAACCAACAATTGTGGGCCTACAGGAAATGTTAAATATAATGGAGGATGGCCAGGCATGCAGCAGAATGTACTGTATCCTAATACCCCAGCACCTATAGGTAATGCTGACTTTAATGGAGGATGGCTGGGCTCTTATCAGAACCCACCCTTTCCCATTACCCCTGCACCCAGATGGAATGCCCCCACAAATGGTTGGGGCTTCGGGGCCCCATCTTACAACTGGGGAGTTAGCACTTCAAATAGGTTTGAAGCCTTAGCTGGCTTAGCTGACTGCGACTGACTTGATGGAAGGGCCCTGACAACGCCATGTAGTACAAACCACACATATCCTAGGTTGTATCTCAAAGTCGAATCAAAGCAGATTGCACCTACTAAAATCTTGCAACAGCCATTACATCCTGTTGAAACAATAGCACAACAACTGCATTTAGAGACATCTAGGGTAACCGCACCATGTCAGGTAGTAGAAACACGAGGGGTTTTAGGAAGCATAAAAATCATCTGCTGGAACATAGCGGGTCTGAAAAAAAACCTTTCAGATCCGTCTTGGCACGATTACCTGACGAGTGGGGATCTAATTATGTTCCAGGAGACATGGGGGCTTGAAAACTACTTTAAGGTGGACTATAGATCTTTTTTCATACCCGCAGTAAACACAAATGGGGGGAGACCCTCTGGCGGATTAACAATCTGGGTGAAAATCACAGGAGGCCTGTCCTTTGAACAAATTGATATAAATAATCCAGACATTCTATTACTCAAGTTAAAAAATACCAAGGGTTGTAGCACTTATGTGATCAATATCTATAATAGACCACACCGATCATGTAAAGAATCAACAGTTGTAACCCACCTGAGTAATCTTGTGGCGGGATTTGATCAAAATGCACAAATGATTATAGGCGGTGATTTTAACAGAGGTTTTGAGCCCATAATAGGTCTAGAAGACATCTATAAGGATGAGGACAGTGCCAACAATATTCCCTTAGTAGATACAAATTACAAAGCACCTTGCTGAGTGAGCACCTTACAATTACTGAACTTGACATTAGAATCAGGCTTACGTGCATGTAATGGGCGGTTGCCATCAGACTGTCCCAGTAGACCAACGTTTACCAGAGGGGCACACTCCAGCCACTTAGATTATTTATTAGTCTCCCTGAACTTGTGGCCTATGACTATCGATCTAATAGTGGATGATCGCACGGAAAGCGACCACTATCCTCTGATTTTATCTGTCCAAACCCAGATTTTTAAAACCCTTGACAAAAGTGCAAATAGCACAATGTCCTTGCCACAAGATCCCCTAGTGGCAAATAACCGCAGATCCCTGAAATGGCCAGTAGTATTAGACAACTCTAAAATCATTAGTCAAATCTATAATGTATTTGTGAGTCATATGTCTTCTCTCTTAGGTAACAGTACTGTCATCCAAAATCCTAGTTTGATAGAATCCCATGAACATTTAATTAACCAACTTGGCGGGATCCTGACCAAGGCAATAAAAAGATCACATAATGCCCAAAAGAATAAAGAAACCGGGATCACCTGGTATAACCAGGATTGCCGGAAAGCCAAGACAGATCTAATCATAGCGGTCAGGGGGGGTTCAATGGATATTGTGCGAACTAAGAGAGTACAGTATAAAAGAATTCTATCAAAGGCCAAGAAAGAGTGGGACGAAAGGGTTTGGTCCGATTTACTGGATGCATGTAAGTGCAAAGATCAGACCACTTTCTGGAGCCTCATTGCTAGAGGCACCAGGGGGGTGACAGAATGTAAAGATAAATTTCTAGAGGAAAAGACATGGGTCGAGCACTTTACTATGTTATACTCTTGTACAAGTTCAGGTGAGAGTGGAGGTTGGGATAGTTTGCAGGCCCCTTTGGCAGCGTATGATGCACCTCTTGTTTTTTCTCTAACAGAAACTATCTCCGCAATTAAGGCAGTTAAGTCAGGGAAAGCACCAGGCCCTGACAGAATACCAGGTGATCTTTGGAAACATGAAAATTACATCTGGGCTCCTTACATCAACTTACTATCCAATGAAATTGCTCAAGGAGCTCCTATACCGGAAACCTGGAAGGGGGCAGAGATTGTAGCTCTGTTCAAGAAGGGTGATAGGTCAAATCCTTCGCATTACCGACCTATCAGCCTTATTGACGTGTTACAAAAAATTTTTGCACGACAGGTTCTTGGTCGGCTCACCTCTTGGATTGAAGAGCACTCTATTTATACAAAATATCAGGCAGGTTTTAGATGTAAGATAAGCACTGTAGACCAGGTTTTTAGATTTTTATGTTTAGTCTGGAAATATACCATTATAAGGAGTTCCCATATATACGTGGCCTTTGTTGATTTGAAGGCAGCTTTTGATATGGTTCCTAGGGCAGCCCTATGGAAGACATTAAACAAAATGGGTGTCCCTGGAAATATCCTTCAAATTTTAACCAGACTTCATGAGAACAATTACGCACATGTTAGATGGGGACCGAATGGAGAAGTCACTGAGAAAATAAAAATAGCAAAAGGGGTAAGGCAAGGGTGCGTAATGGCACCTACCTTATTTTCCTTATACGTCAATGACATCCCTGATACTCTTTTGGGCTGCGAGCATGACTCTCCCAAATTGAGCGGGCAAGCCGTTCCGGCATTACTATTCGCAGACGACACAATTTTAATCTCTCAGACACCTAGGGGGCTCCAAAATCTCTTAAACACATTTAGTTTGTATTGTCATGACAAGGAATTAGAAATTAACTCCTCAAAAACAAAAGTTATGACAATCAACCCCCATAAAGGTTTTAATAAGGTTTTTAAAATAAATAATGAACCTATTGAAGAAGTTCCTAATTTTAAATACCTGGGTATTATTTTAGACAGTGATGTAACATGGAAAACACAATTGGAGAATTCAAAACTAAGGCTAACCCAAAATCAGGTACCGATCTTAAAGAAGCACAAGAATAGCCATTTCAAAGCGGTCTCACCAGCCATCGAATTATTCAAATATAAAGGGCAATCCTCCTCACTTTATGGTGCGGACCTTTGGGCCTATGCTTCAAAGGACACCTTCCGAGTGAGGGAAAATTCCTTCATCAGGCAACTTCTAGGGATACCTGGGTCAACACCACTGACACCCGTATTATGGGACCTTAATTTTAGGCGTACTGATGATTATGCTTCCCTTCGCCCGCTACTCTATTGGGTCCGTTTATGGTCCACTGAAGAGCTGGATGATTATAGAGAAGCATTGCAAGAGATATTGGCCATAAAGAATATTACGCGCTTGCCATGGCTAGAATACGTCAAAAAATGCCTCGAAAAACTAGGGTTAGGTGACTTTTGGTTTGACCCTGATTCTCTTACAAATAGTTCAAAAAACATCTTGAAGCAAAGGTACTGGGACTATATTAGAGACTCAGTGCTTGCAAATCCCAGAACAGGGACTCTGACTTCGAAATTTTTTGAAATCAAAATGAATATGCAATTAGAGCCACTCATGGATGAAATTCACCCTCCATTGGCTAAAAGCCTATACTTAAAGTTCTGATATAGCATTCTGCTATTAAAAGATAGAACAACTAGCTGGAACTGTAATAGGGGGTTGACCGGGGCCGTTGGCTCTAACATATGTGAGTTCTGTGAAATGGGGATGAAAGAAGATTTATTTAATTTATTTATTTATTTAATATTCTTATAAAGCGCCAGACTAGACCCCCGAAGGGGTATCTCCGCGCTAATGCTGTACCACGAGAGTGTGCAAAATCCGAGAGTGTGTCTAGTATAGGGTGCAGAAGCTGGAAGGCAGTTATTTGTCAGGATACAAATACGTTTTTAAAGTCTTTCGGAAACTCAGATGACTGGGGATTGATCTGAGTTCTGCAGGCAAAGAATTCCAGAGTGCTGGTCCGGCATAAGCTAACGCATGATGAGTCTCATGTTTTATTCATATGCCCAGCATACCTTAAAGCAAGGAAAAAATAGCTTAAGCCAATTTGTAACAGGCTAGGACTTAGACAAATTAAGGTTGGACTTAGAATATTCAAAGGAGATACTTCACAACCGATTGTGTTTAGCCTAAGTCGTTTTCTCCTATGTGTTGCCTTGATTAGGAGAAAGAAAAATCAGAAAACCTAAATGTAATGGGCTATTTTACCATGTTACTGACTGTCTATTAGCTATAGTGCTGCCTGTCTTATTGTTATGGTGTATACCACTTTTTTTTAAACAAAACAGATATTTAATTTATTATTTTTATTATTGTGTATATCTATTCTGTGTTCTTTATAGAAGGGGGACCGACCAAGATCTAGCTAATCCCAGTGTAGATGATTTTTGCGTACTTTGCACAAATAAGATGTGATGATATTTTTACCCACTGCTGCTATTTGCTATGTACTATAATGATGTGTTATGATTTTAATGTATTGTATCTTACAAGGTTTTTTAAACCGAATAAAGATTGAAATGAAATGAAAGTCATAAATGCCCCAAGAAAAGATAAATTTCTTCACTTCATTTTGATAGTATGACATACTAAAAAATGTCGTTGCAACTTTGAGAAATCAAAAGCATCATAACACTTGTTTCCAAAAAAAAAAAAAAGTTCTTTTCAGAACTAACTCTTTGTACCAAAACGAGCTCCAAGAGCATATTATGAGATGTTTTTCGCCGCTTTCTTTTAGTGCGCGACCGGGTGCGCGCACCCACCTATCGCGTTCAGGACCTGACACTCGCATGTGAAGTCATGTGACTTCAAAACAACACTTCCAATTGGTTCTTAGTAGTTTCTATTCTGGAATTGACACGCAGCACTCCACCCACTTCCGTCACTTTCTTTTCTACTCTCAAGAGAGAACAACGTCGAACATCTTCCAGAAGACTTTGCTGAAATGGCTGCCGTTCCGCATTCATCTTCCGAATCTGAAGGAAATGAGCGACCACCTTTAAGAAGAAAAAAGGAATCTTTCATTTGGCAATTTTTCACTTATCCTGAAGATCAAAAGAAAGTGAATGCGCCAAAAGTAACCTGCTCGATATGCAAATCGGAGCTCTTAAGAGGAAATCCAAGGAAAAAATATTCCTTTTCCATACATACCATGAAGCGGCATGTCAAACAAAGGCACCCTATAGAGTTTGCAAAGGCATCAACAACAGCTCTGGCCACGCTATTACCATCAGAAGTGGCCAGCACATCTTCTGCAGGACGACCTGTATCTCCATCGAGTGCTGTGATGGACTTGAGACCATATCTTGCGAAGGTGCACATGAAATGCAACGACTGTGGAGAACTTCTTCTATACGGAGAGCAGAGCCTTATTCTAATTAAACTCAAAATTGAGAGTCATAAATGCTCCGAGAAAAGATAAATTTCTTCACTTCATTTTGATAGTATGACATACTAAAAAATGTCGTTGCAACTTTAAGAAATCAAAAGCATCATAACACTTGTTTCCAAAAAAAAAGAAAAAAAAAAAGTTCTTTTCAGAACTAACTCTTTGTACCAAAACGAGCTCCAAGAGCATATTATGAGATGTTTTTCGCCGCTTTCTTTTAGTGCGCGACCGGGTGCGCGCACCCACCTATTGCGTGCAGGACCTGAGACGCGCATGTGAAGTCATGTGACTTCAAAACAACACTTCCAATTGGTTCTTAGTAGTTTCTATTCTGGAATTTACACGCAGCACTCCACCCACTTCCCACAGTTTCTTTTCTACTCTCAAGAGAGAACAACGTTGAAAATCTTCCAGAAGACTTTCCTGAAATGGCTGCCGTTCCGCATTCATCTTCCGAATCTGAAGGAAATGAGCGACCACCTTTAAGAAGAAAAAAGGACGCCACGCTATTACCATCAGAAGTGGCCAGCACATCTTCTGCAGGACGACCTGTATCTCCATCGAGTGCTGAGATGGACTTCAGACCATATCTTGCGAAGGTGCACATGAAATGCAAGGACTGTGGAAAACTTCTTCTATACGGAGAGCAGAGCCTTATTCTAATTAAACTCAAAATTGAGAGTCATAAATGCTCCGAGAAAAGATAAATTTCTTCACTTTATTTTGATAGTATGACATACTAAAAAATGTCGTTGCAACTTTAAAAAATCAAAAGCATCATAACACTTGTTTATTTTCAGAACTAACTCTTTGTACCAAAACGAGCTCCAAGAGCATATTATGAGATGTTTTTCGCCGCTTTCTTTTAGTGCGCAACCGGGTGCGCGCACCCACCTATCGCGTACAGGACCTGAGACGCGCATGTGAAGTCATGTGACTTGAAAACAACTCTTCCAATTGGTTCTTAGTTGTTTCTATTCTCCAATTTACATGGAACACTCCACCCACTTCCCTAGAGAAAAAGTTTATCGAAAAACTTTTAAACCCTCCTCTTCTCAAACATTCGACATCGTTCACATAGCAGTGTAGTAAATAACACTAGATCCACTCCGTCCCTTAATTACAAGGGACATATTGCTGTGTGAAAACAACTTTTGTTTTCACGCGATAATGTGAAATACTGAGCCTGTTACAGAATTTTCTTTCACATATATGTTACCATTCTCCTTCAAGCACTAACACCGTAAAAAATACCACCGATAGCGGTGATATTTTTTACACCGAGAACGGGCGATTTTTATCGCTTAGAGCCCTTGCTATTATAAAGGTTTATTTCCTAAGTCTCTGATCTCCAACTGTGCAACGCGGCTCCCCTGTGTGTCGTAATGAGGTGCTAAGAGCACCACGCACACTCTACTGTGACTAAGCATCCATAAATTCCACGGACATCTCTACCCTGCTATCTGCAATTGTAAACATCAAAAGGAGCTACGCTGCGCCCCTTGGAGATGCCTCACTCCCACTCCTACAACGGCTTGGCAGTCGCCGAGATCCACAAGAAGAGCGTCTCGGATCCATTGAACTTCTGTGACGGTCTCAATGAAAATATGCACTGTAGAATATTCAAGTATGTACTAGTCCTCCTGCTACAGCATACAGAATGCATTCTGTTAGATATAAAGAAAGGAAACACGCACGCCACAATCTTGCAACATTATATATCTACATAGAATAACAGAATAAAAACATAACACTGCAAAGGCCGAAATCTCTACTAAATGCAGATTTGTAACATAAAGGGCACATTTATGTTAACTACTTCATACCCAGATATCCACCAGTTAATGTACACCACAGTATGCTGTTGCTCCATAACCCAAGGTGTGCCACATTTAAAATGAGGCGCACCATAGCAGAAAGACAGCATACATGTGTAATAGATCTGTGCAGAAAAAACAATACATTACTAGAGTTGTATGGCAAATGTAATGCAGATACAACAAGGCTCACCAGTGCACTTTGTGGCATATTATCAAGCAATAGCGATAATTATCTCTATTGCTTGGTTATAGACTAAAAATTTACCGCAGCGCTGCGGCGATTTTTACTGCAAATAAACCTTGGTATTGACAAGGTTTAACGGAAATGCGGTAAAAATCGTTGCAAGCATGAATATCGCAGAAAAGTCAGCATTATTCATGCAATACCGACCTAATGCTATTAGCCATGTTATCCACCTCCCATTGGATAACAAGGCTAAGAACTGCTCAGGGCAGGTGTTACCTTTTAGAGATATTCCCGCTTAGCGCAAATATCTCCAAAAGCTAGTAATAGGAGATAGCAAGGTTAGAGACTATTTTCAGTTGCTGACATCTTGGCACGCCCACTTTGCATCTCATTATATATAAATATAACTGACATGCAAAGTGTGGCCCAAAATGGTCGCTATCTCCTACTACCTGTCGCTAACTGGTGTTAGCGGCAGCTAGGTAATAGAGAGATAATTTTATCTCTGCTTTCTTGCCTTTTAAAGCCAAAAAACACAGATAACCCCCCTTGATAATATACCCCTATATTCAAATATATCAAAAAGAAAAAAAAAGTAAATTTCTTATTAAAACGTAGCACCTGTGGAAGAAAATTAAAAATAAGATTATAAAGTATATTTATTAAAGAAAAAACAATAGGAGACAATAAGAGAGATGCAGAGAAAACTCTCAGATAATATTAATTAAATTTACCTTATAAATATAATATCTGTGGAGGAGAGTAAAAAAAATCTGTTATAATACATATTTCTGAATGCAATGTAACAAAATAAGTGAAACAACATATTAAATGGTTTATTTTTGCTGTCCTCAGAATACATTGATTTTCACTATCAAGAGTGATTTCAATATTAATCATCATAAAACAGCGGGGAAAAAAAAACACAATCAAAATGATTGTGTTTAAAAAACCCATACAAAATCTGCATACATATTATAAATACCTGAAAAAAACATGTCTTAAATGTTTTCCTCAAATTCGCAATTTCTTGAGTAAGCACACTACATCTTCCACAGTTAAAACTAATTAAAGTATACCACTTATTTTTCAAGATATCTCAACAAAGCCCCGTGCAGGTATCTCCCATAAAAAATCTATTTGAAAGACACAGTTTCTTCTCTCATACCTTTTCCGCGTGGCCAAATTGTATAAGCTAACTCATTATCTTTTAAATACGTTTCCCAAAAACTTGCGTCCATACAAGTTTTAAAATAATTTTCAAAAGTACTCATTTTCTTCTCTCATATTTTTCCACATGGCCAAATACTATGAGTTAAGTAGTTTTTTTCTGAAATTATTTAATCTTAGTCTAATCTATTGCTTTCTGAACCTTCACAATTAAAATTTGTAACATGTTTTATACCATCAAACATTAAGTAAATTTGTACCTGATGTTATCACTATACCAAACACAAATTTCATTTATAGATTTGTACACCCTCATTTACATGATATTTGTAAACTAGTAAGTTTCAGATCTTTACAGTATACATCTTCCTACAGCAAGTCATTCTACTGAAATCTGGGCTCCAAAAATAACAAATAAGAGTTAGTTAAGGCAAAAGGCAAACATTTTTTAAAAGTCAATTGGCTATCATTGCAAAGCGTCCAGCCACTAGCACACTTCAAATAAGCTGTATAATGTCCTGATGATGTAGAAGGCCCTTCATGAAAAATAATGGCTACAGTTACAAATGTTCTTCTAGAAATAGAAACTTGAGAAGCCACAACATTTTTAATTAAAGTTGACAATTTACTCCCATCAGCTCTGCATCGTTGAAACATTAAAATTACATATTGTCCGTATCTATGGATAAATAAAGTTGATAACATTTCAGACTTGCATTGAGAACAGACCATGTTCTGATGCGCATCTTTAACTAGTTTATTAAAAGGCACTTCTTTGCAGTCTGGTAATGTCAAATATAAAAATCTTTCACTGGGCAATTATCACACTGATGTTCCCATTTATAAGAAAGGCCAAAAAGACTATCAATATCTACACCTTCATCTTCCAAAACTGTAAACATATACATGATAAATTCCTGACAATCTTGCTGAATATTCTGAGAAAATTGATTTACTCCTGCACATATGTCTAAAACATGCCTTAGTTCTGAAACACTTGCTACTTCACTATCACCACTACTACACATTTCAACTATAGAATTTAAAGAATAGCAAGATGTATGCTCCTGATTTTCTATAATCTGTTCCTTAACATTTTTCAGAAAGAAAACAACATTAACTACTACATTTGCATAGCAGTTGACACCAGACCTATTTTCAAACTTAAATCCAACAATCTCTTCAATACTAACAGTTTTGCTACGGCTACCAACAACAGCTACATCTTTTTTTCGTCGTTTCTCGACTACTTCAGCACATTTGTCCTCATTTTTCCTTTTCTGACCAACTATACGCCTTTCAATTAAAGGATATTGAGGTAAACTTGGAGCATATTCTCTCTTAACCTATTATACTCCTTCACACAATTTAAATCTGCACTAATCTTTGTCTCATCATAATCAATTAGATAAAGTCCACATAAAGTTCTAACTCGCGATAGAGCAACATACGCCATACCCTCTTTGAATACAGTGCTTCCAATATTTACCAAAGCACAATCTACACTTAAACCTTGAGATTTATGTATAGTCACTGCATATGCCAAACAAATTGGAAATTGCTTAAGACGGACATATAAGTCTTTCACAAGCAAAAAAGGAGTTGAACATCGACTAATTTGTTGAACTTCCTCAATCCCATCAAATTTTATCCTCAAAAATTCAATCTCATCTCTATTTGTATAATTGACAAAACCAACAACATTACCCATTGCTCCATTTACCAATCCTCTTTCTACATGTAAATTTCTCCTTAAAATTATCCGACAATTTAAACATACATACAGATTTTTCTCTAAACCAGCAGTTTTAGATATAGTTTTTTGAAGAGAATCCAATTTTAATTTCAACTTTTCAGACAAAACAATAGTACTACCTTCATGCTCTATTCTATCTTTAGCTTCCAGTTTCTTAATTTCTTGATTTTCTAAATTCAACATTTTCTCATTAAAAACTGAACATTCTTTCAGAGTTGGCATCAAGCATATCACTGACTTATCTGTTACCTCTTTACTATATATTTTCTCAGGTACATTATCTTCATTAGGAAACAGCTTGGAAAGTAATCGGGTTCGTAGAGTGTGTTTCGCATCTTCAGTTAATTTTCCAATCCTAATATCTTGAAGAATACTTCCATATTTAGTATCCTTTGCCTGTCGCATATTTTGAATCAGTTCAGTATATTTGAAATGTGACCATATATTTACATTTCCAATACTGCCCAGGCACTTTCTGGTCTCCTCATGTGTAACAGTTTCAAATACAGGTTGTCCTTTCACAGGAGTTAGCTGCAGTAGATCTCCAAAAACTATGACATGTTTACCTCCAAATAACACATCATACTCTGTCTTAAGTGTCTGTTGCATTCTTAAATGCACAAAAACAAGCATTAAATTGGATACGATGCTTACTTCATCAATAATAAGAAGTTTCATTTTTTCAAGGACTCTAGAAACTTCAAAACAAGATTCTCCAGGTAGCTTCTGATATTGTAATATATTTTCATGTTCAACTGGCAGCATCAGTAAACGATGTAAAGTAACACCTTTAATATTATGTGCTGCCAATCCAGTTGGAGCAGTAACAACACACAACAGTGTTGACTGAGTTGTTTGCTGTAAATATATAGCAATTCCTTTAATTAGGAAAGTTTTACCAGTCCCAGCTTCTCCACTTACATATAATCGAATAGGTTCAAATGACATACATGAGCAATCTTTTCTCTCATGACGAAAGCCATGCTCAATGTGCTCTGTCACTTCATCATATATCTGTTTTTGCTCAACATTAAACTGCTTCTTTAATTCTTCTAAGTCGATTACTTCCTCTTGACCTTGCTGCATTGCGCTTTCCACCTCATCCATGGCGGTGGCTGCTTCATTTTGGATAATTGGTTGTCCCAGTGGATCTTGACTTAATGAAGCCAAACTTTGACTACCTTGTGAACTATCTCTAGCAATCTCCGCTGCAATTGTCGCTTCTTGCTCTATTTCATCATTCAACATTTGGAGATAATTACTAAAAACAGGACATTCAATATTACTTTTAGATGCGTTGAATGAATCTTCATAACTATCAAAGTCTCCAAGTAGTTCCTCTTCTCTACGCCATGGTTTAAAGAGTTGCAAAAGAGCAAAATAGTAAAATTCTCTTTTATCAGGTGTTTCGCACCTCAGTTTCCGATGATTTATCAAGTGTCCTTTTCTTTGTTTTACCAGACATCCTTCATGTCCAATTACAGCATGTACACCTTTATCAATGTTCTCCGTAACATTCCTTTTAAAAGTATAATTTTGAAGTATTTCATACAGACAGATGTTTTCAAGCAGAGTACTTCTATTTGGATAGTATGTATCCAACATATTTGTTTTCAAAATGTCTGTACTGTTTGGTTCTTTCTGGGCTAAATATTCAATTTCTTGCACAGGTTTCAGAACACGGTTTCGTGTTTCTGCTAGGCCCAAACTCACCCAGAGAATAGTCCTTCATTTCGCATAAAGACTTGCTGATGATAATCTGTCACAACATTCATATGCTCCAATTTCTCGATGAGACAGCATCTTCAAACTGTACGTATACAATTTCTTGCTTAGGCTCTTTTCATGAGAAATGTCTTCCCACATCTCCTTCAGTTCCGTCTTTTCAGATTTCGTGATGTAAGACGTTACATATCGAGCCACAGCAATAGAGTTGTCTGCAACATATTGTATGTCCATGTTAGCATTCCACATGGACAAAATGACTGGGTTATAGTCATTAATATATTTGGATTCTTCACCACCTCTTCTTAAATTGTACGTATTTTTAGGTGACCTCCTTCTGATATTATGTCGCAAACATGACATCAAATTGTTGACTCTTCCTTTTGAAAGTACCGGTCGTGCAAATCCAAAGCGACATTTGGTGTAGAATTTGCTCTTTGATTTGAATTTTCGCCGACAATATTTTCCACAGCGATGACTTTGAAAATGTAACACTTTTCCTCTTAAGTCCTTATCAGTTGTACTATTAGGTATGTCACAAGTGGCATACTGTTCAATAAAAGACAGTACAGTCTCATCCGAGTCTATTCCAAATTTAGGAGCATCCTTGATCCATAGCAGCATATGAATATGAGGAGCACCTCTTGCTTGATATTCTTTTCTCCAAAAGAAATCCAGTACTTCACCAAGGTGTTTACTTGTTACAACGCATTTTTTACAACGCACTACTGTTACAACGCATCCATTACAACGCAGATACTGTTACAACTCATGTTTTTACAACGCATTTTTTTACAACGCAGGTACCTTTACAACGCATACCATTACAACGTAAGTATTGGTAAGTATATAGTTATATTTTAAATGTTATATGTTTGGGGTTAAGGGGTATTTTTAGGGGTTAGGGTCAGTATTGGGTCTTAGGGTAAAGGGGTATTTTTATGGGTTAGGGTCAGTTTTGGGTTTTAGGGTAAAGGGGTATTTTTAGGGTTCAGGGTCAGTTTTTAGTTTTTGGGTAAAGGGGTATTTTTAGGGTTCAGGGTCAGTTTTCAGTTTTTGGGTAAAGGGGTATTTTTAGGGTTCAGGGTCAGTTTTTAGTTTTTGGGTAAAGGGGTATTTTTAGGGTTCAGGGTCAGTTTTTAGTTTTTGGGTAAAGGGGTATTTTTAGGGTTCAGGGTCAGTTTTCAGTTTTAGGGTAAAGGGGTATTTTTAGGGTTCAGGGTCAGTTTTCAGTTTTTGGGTAAAGGGGTATTTTTAGGGTTCAGGGTCAGTTTTCAGTTTTTGGGTAAAGGGGTATTTTTAGGGTTCAGGGTCAGTTTTCAGTTTTTGGGTAAAGGGGTATTTTTAGGGTTCAGGGTCAGTTTTTAGTTTTTGGGTAAAGGGGTATTTTTAGGGTTCAGGGTCAGTTTTCAGTTTTTGGGTAAAGGGGTATATTTAGGGTTCAGGGTCAGTTTTCAGTTTTTGGGTAAAGGGGTATTTTTAGGGTTCAGGGTCAGTTTTTAGTTTTTGGGTAAAGGGGTATTTTTAGGGTTCAGGGTCAGTTTTTAGTTTTTGGGGTACAGGGTAAAAATAAATTAAATTTAATTTTAAATTAAATTATTTATTAGTAAATAAATTAAATTAAATTACTTTGCATTATTTTTGGGGTTGAGGGTCAGTTTTGAGTTTTTGGGGTACAGGGGTACAGGGTAAAAATAAAGTTATATTTTTTTTAATTTACAATAATTAATTTTAATTATATTTAAAAAAATTACTTAATTTTTTGGGGGGTGTTTAGGGTCAGTTTAGAGTTTTTGGGGTACAGGGGTACATGGTAAAAATAAAGTAACATTAATTTAAATTTAAATTAATTAACGGAAATTAAATTATTTAAAATTACATTAAATTATACTTTTAAAATTAAGTTACTATTATATTATTCTTATTAACATATACTTACCAATACTTACGTTGTAATGGTCTGCGTTGTAAAGGTACCTGCGTTGTAAAAAAAAGCGTTGTAAATACATGCGTTGTTACATGATCCGCGTTGTAAAAACCGCGTTGTAACAGTATGCGGAGTAAAAGTCCGCGTTTTAACATCATATATCCCTTCACCAAGAGGCGGATTTTTCTTGTTTGTAATGAAAGACATCATAGCTTCAAATCTATGATTAAAATATCTGCAAACATTAACTGGATCTAATGAACACAGTTCTCCAGGTGTCTTGTAGTTTATGTGTTCTATGTTTGCATTCGCCTCCCGAAGAAATTCAAGTAAATCTTCCCAAGCATACTCTGCACAGCTTAGAGTTAAAAACCATCTTGGTGCTCCTAAGTTTCTAAGCACGCACTTCAAATCTCCATGACGACGGTACCAATACTCATTAGTACCCCGCTGACAAGCCATTAAATAATTAGATGTGAATCCAAAACACTATCTTTCTGTTGCACTTTATCCATAAATTCCTTTGCTGAAATATTTTGCAGATGTACACCACTTTTTAAGATATGATTTACTGCATAAGACAGACCAGATAAGTCACTCTCAAACAGAAGATGAAACAAATATGGAATGCATTGGCGAAACCTTGGATCTTCTGCATATAATCTTGTTGTCCGGTACTCAGATGCAGGAATCTGCATAGGTCGATCATCATATCGTGTACCTTCACCTGTAGGAAATAACTGTGGAAAACAACGACCTTCCAAACTTTCTTCCCACACACTAATAGGATTTCCTTTCGCCTTTTTCATCTGAAATAATTCAATAGCATTCCCTATTGCTTCTTTGGAATGCAGTGGATGAACACTGTAATGTTCATAAATTTCTTCAGATCTGGATACATCAACTTTTTCAAATTGTCCACTAGACAAATCACTATCCTCTTCTTCACTTTCATCTTCTTGTTCTACGTATACATCTTTGTAATACTTATTATTTTGCACTAAATACAACGTTGCCTTTTTCACTTTCCTAACATCCACTAAATCTTGCCGGATTTTCTTACTCTTTGTAGGTACACCATTAACTAGAATAACTAGAGGTTCCTCTTCTACATTTTCAACACCAATTGTTTCCATTTTTTTTTTTTAAATCAAGAGACAAATACACAACTCTACCCTTTAATCCTCTTTGTAAATCTGAAGGATTTAATTTACCAGTCTTAGGCTCCATTCGAACAATAGCCTGAAAAGGATGTACACATTGAATCAGAATCGTCTCATAAGTATTTAAATCCATCAATTCTGATGGAATATTTACCAACTCTAGATTATTATGAACAGCTCTAGCAGGCATTTTATTTTCATTTAATTTATTATAACAATATTTACAAACATGTTGCTCAAAACCCAAATCAAAATAGTTTTCCACCAACAAATAAGTTGCAAAATCTTTCCATTGACCATTACTTTCATCTTCACTTTTTAAATTTAAATCAACTAACCTAGTTTGACTTTTGTAATGAATGCGTCGACAACAGACACAAGAACATTTGGTTTCTCACCTGCAATTACCTTAAACTTCATTATTTCCTGTTCAAAATTTTCAATATTAACATTTCCAACATTTTCTAACACATTTCCTTCTATAATTATATCAGTTTCTGCATTATCTTCCTCTGGACCAAAATAACTTACCTCAATTTCTGCACAAATCTTCTTAACATCTAATTCACATCCATACAAAAGAGCACTATTTAACTGTTTCAGTTTAAGTGCTGGACTTTTTTGCATAGTACAACTTTCTCACTAATTTTCTCATTTTAGTATGATGCACTGCTAACATCCGGAAGTGATGAAAGACACTCTGGCATATTTTTTTAGAAAGACAAGCCAGAGAATGGCCTTGCAGACCTATTTTCTCTCGCACTCTGCATTGATCTAATTCTTGCAACATTTTAATTTTTTTTTTTAGACTTTCTTTAGTGTACTTACGTAAGAAATTGCAAAAGAAATCAATTGAATCCTGTTGTACACTACAAATGCTACTACAATTCCAACTGTAAACAGGAGCATTAGGACGTCCCTCTAAAGCTTCTATACCCATAACATCTTCTGCATTTCTAACCACAATTTTCTCTTTCTCAATAACACAACCATCCTTCACCTCATACGCTCGACCACTGGTGTCAACTGCCTGCAACAGATCGTTACTTTGAAAGTAACTCTCTTCATTAAAAAATCGCTCAGAAGTTGAAGTATGCATCCACTTCCCAGAAAACACTTTACAAAAATTACTCCTATTTATGTGTCTTTTCCATTTACTTTTACCTTTCAAAACTCGAATCGCCTTATTTAAAATATTTATTTTATTAAGTATTAAAATAAATAATTTTCTTTTTGTCTCAAATGCGCGCTCAACAATACCCTCTATATATTGTTTCTTCTTAAAAGAAAGCAGATCTTCTCTTAGAAACTTTCTCTTTTTGTAATAAATTCGAAACGACTCTGTTGTAAAACATACGCTTCCTGATTTGGCTGAATTGATTACTCCGGGTTTTACTGTACACTCTTTCATCTCTCCTAATTCCAGAAACATTTTTATCTTTGATTCCATATCTCCTTTTAGATACTGATATCGTTTTCTCCTTCTGAACTTCAATATTAACATTTTTCCTTCCCAAAATTCCTTTCAAAAACTTTTTAGTTTGCTTACCAGGAGCACTCTTCTTTGTATCCGTCCTCTCCTTCTTAGAAAATATTTCAAAACTTTTCTTCTTCAAACTGTAAGTCCGTTTGTAGAGTTTCTTTTTTTCAATTCTGGTCGGCATCTTAATTTAAAATTTTGATGAAATTGTCAATCTGTAAAACACAAAAATAACAAATATTATAGTTCACTACTAGCATATACCGTACAAATTAAAACCACACATTCATTTTCTAATGAAATACAAATAATAACAGAAAATCTCTGAACAAAGTAGTAAATCCTGTAGTGAATGTTTCTTGTAAATTTATCACACTCCATATCTGTTTTAGCTTTATAGACAATTTAAATTTTTTTTTATTAAAGCATACAAACAGTACACTTTTTTCAAGAACTATCGGTCATCATAGGTGTTTTAATCTTTTTTACTACGATCTCTTTTACACTTCATGAGAACATATCTTATCACTCTCATGAAGCACTTCATCGACGGATATATCAAGAAAACTGTCATCACGAATGTTTTGCTATCAATTTTTTTTTATTTATTCATAAGTTCATAATTTAGAAGAATTTCCAACATTAGTTCATCAGGGACTTCTTCAAGTCCATTGTCCTCATCTTCTTCTATCAGCTCTAAATAGGCTGAATCTAAGGATATGTCCATAAAATCATTATTTTCATCAGTTTCCTCTTGAAAAACCGCGTCTAAAATTTCCTCCATCAGTTCATTATTGATGTCAAAATGAATTTGATTCTCTTCTGACCAATTCTCCATAATTAGTTTGTTTTTATTCTTCTGTATCCTTTTAAAAAATATAGAGACTAAATTATATCTTTTTCCATAAGTGTATAACTGAAAAGTACCTTTACTAATTTTTAAACTACATATATTTTTATAATCTCTAACTTATTAACTCTATATATTGTAAGATACCACATTCCTCTTGTTTTGTTAAAGAAATTGGCAATATAACTCTAAACATTGACACTGAGCTTTTTTTTCCATTAAATAATTACTGTTGTTAAAAGACATTTCACTGTAAAATTTATTTTTAGATTTTCTAGATATCTGAAATATTTATTACCTGTACAATAATTTTTAGAGACCCATTTTTTTAGTTCATCACTACAAAGTGCAATATAAATGTATGCACTCTGAAGAAAAGGATCACACTATACAAACCATTTAATTCACTTAACAGATTACTACTTCCCACAGAGACAGTTCCATTTATGTTACAACAGCATACTCACCATGTAAATGTCTTAGCATATGCAAAATGTCATACTAACCATGAAGAACCACCTCATAATAAAGCTCTACATTAATATGTAAAAAAGTGCCTATACATAGTATCATCACAGATATGCAGGAAACATGAGCATTACATTTAGATCCATATCATAATACCTCTCTGTAAATAAAGGTGAAACACTGGCAAACATAATACAACAAGATTTCAAAAATAATGAGCACTTCACAAGTATTAATTAAAAGAAACCTGAAAGAATTATACTCCAATGATTTCTAAATCTCAACTCCTTCCAAAAGAACACATGCACCAAGCTCATTAAAAAGTAATTTGAACTGTCAATGGAGAACATCTCAAAAAACATATGTAGTATAAGCAGATAGAACCACATGTGAAAGATTTAAGATAAAATCATGTTCTAAATATTTCAAAAAATATTCTTTATTATTTTCATCACCACCCACAGAAATTGCCAAAGCAAAAAAAGTAACTCACCTGAAAAAAAGAATATATACTCTCAAATTATCAATTCAAATGGCAGGTTGTTGCTTTCAGGCACCAAACACTCTAAAAATGGAAATAATAAAATTGTATTAACTTATTACAAATTTATTTCCTACACAATATACAATCATTATAGCATTGAACAAGCATAACTAATAAGTTCCCCCAAATCCTCTACATTAAAACTAAATACAAAATTTCTCATTTATAAAAGCATTGTGCCACAGATATGTCACTTTTGCCCATGTTAAAATTCATGCACCTACAACAGTAGGCTTTCATAACTAAAAGGCCAAGTCACAAAAAAACAAAAGCCTTATTTATGAAGACCTTGCGCCACCAGTGCGTCACTTTTAGCATGGGAAAAGTGACGCACCGGTGGCGCAAGGCCGTCATAAATAAGGCCCCATGTCCATAGACCAAAACTACAGGACCAGCATTATACACATGCAAGCAGTACACTTGCACAGAACCACAAAACCCCAAGGGCCACCATGTTAATATATATCCTTAATATAATAAACCTCTGAGAATGGATACATATTTGCGTGGCAGCCCATACCAGAAATTTGGCATCCTCTGACTCTGATCCACTACCAAACACCCTGACCCCCCCACCCCCCCTCTTCACTAAACTCCGCACTCCACCCCACCCGGACCCCCTCTTACAAACCCCCTACCTACCCTCCCTGCCCAAGGCCACCATGAGCCTCGAACCGCCCCTGGTAAAGTTATAAGACACAGCATTACTAAAACTCAAAGAATAGGCAACAGGCAGATAAACTAAATAGTACATAAAGACACATATTTTTTACATTATCCCATTGAAAAACATGTAGTATTTTTTTTAAATCTATCATGCAACTGGCCTCGTGAACCTCTTTCAAAACGCCTACTTTAAACCTTTACATTTCATTTTTAAACCATACACTTTCAATTACATTATTTATTTATTTACAATTCCTGTAATATTACACACCTTTTCTAAAATACACCAGTCCCTGTTATTTATAAGGATTTATTTTCATTCTTCATCAGTGATACTTTCTTAACATATAATGAAAATCACTGTAAAGTTTCAAGCGACAAAGCTAACGCGGTAAAAATAACTCTCCATTTGCTTTCCTTTAAGAATGTAGATTATCTACCCCACGCATGCGTTTCATGATACTTGCATTTGGCAGCGAATACCGACCTTGAATCGGAAGACATGAACAAGAGCTCCATTGTCACATTTAAAACTTAACGTAGCATCTGCTCACACACATATCTTTCACTTAGCTAATATTCACAGAGAACAGCATTCGTGTAAAAAAAAAATTGACCTTCCTTTACAATTTGCTCAAATGACTCCCTTATTTTTTAACCCATCCTCCACTTCAAGACAGGCTATTTTTTTGATAACTACTAAGCAATATTTAAGTGACTAGACTGCTAGAAAATTTATCAAGTCATTCTGCTCCTCTTCACTGCATAGCCGGCGACCTATTTCTGTGGAGTTGCTATAGAACCGGCCGTCCTGCGCCGTTTCCTTTACCATCTTGGTAAATTCAAAATGGATGTCCCTCCTGACTTCGCAAACAAGCCGGACCACTTAGAACTATTTCGACAGAGAATGCTTCTCTACTACGGCACCTTAGCACTCTCAACTTTGAATACTTCATATCGATTATCATTTCGATATTCGTATTTCACCTGTGTGCAACCTGTATTTCATTGCCTGAGCTGTGATTTCACGTGGGCCCTGGACTTATGTCTCTGCAATTTGGTACCTCCTGAAGCGAATTACAATCACCTCATGAATCCGTTAATTGATCATGAACAGCTTTGTTACAACGGAGGGTTTATGGCCTTTGCAGCGATACAAGGAGTTCTGGGTCATTGGAATATATTCGCAGCGGCGCAAGATTTCCTAACAGAAAGCTACATCGAAAACCCACCGAGCTGTCCTATGATGGTAAAAGAGGCTCCGATAATGACAGATCATGAATGCTGCTTTCCTCTTCTCAATTGGATGGCTGACATGTTTTCAGATGATAACAGTGATTTCCTGTTAGAAGCAGTTGCTACCTACTTTGCCTACACAATGGACGGATAACTCTTTCCTAACAGAGAGCTACATCGAAAACCCACCGAGCTGTCCTCTGATGGTAAAAGAGGCCTACACAATGCTTCGATAACTCTTATGCAAGCCATTGACGTTCTCATTTCCTTTTGCCTCCCTATATTCTTCACGTTCTTTTGGATATTTTCTTATGAAGAACAGACCTATTGGCTTTACTAACAGTGGACATTATGATTTCGTGCTGGTTTAATTTTGGTCTTTTATGTGGGCTAAATTTTTTTCTTCAGCTACTCGATTTTCAACTTTATTTTTTTAAACTCTAATCTCAACAATTCTATTGCATATCTTATGTTATGTTATTTCAAACGTACTCGATGCAAAACTCGCTAATATATGCTACATGTGCCCTGATTAATGTATAAATGTAAAACGAGTTTTTTATAACTGTAAACGCCATTTCGCCTCTCATCTGCTTATTTCCGCCTCACACGCCTCTGCTCCTTTAATTTTCCATAAAAATATTTTTTTTAAATACATAACAGAAAAATATGTTCTTTCAATAATATTTCCATTGTTTCTTGTGCTGTATTTCAAATGCAATACTGCAACCTTCAAAAGATATCTCAATACAGTAGTTCTCCTCAATAGTGATTTGCGCACCATCCAACAGATTACATACATGCACCTCTCACCATTTTGTCGCTTTTGGCGCCTTTTTTTCCCCTCACACAGTAATATAACAAAAACTTGATAGTGCTTCGCATGTAGACAGCTGATTGATAAACTGATGATGTATAACCACTAGCATTTTCATATATGGTTCCTAAACTGAAAGGCCGGAGACCTTCTTCCATTTATTAAAATATAATATACTTCCTTATAAGAGTGTACAATTAATTTTGCAAACTATATTAATTTTTCTTCAACTATAGCGTTTGTATTCCATGTACTACTGACAATACCAATTACTGTGTTTTTTGCAATTTCTGTACTCATATTACATAATGATTTGCCTTCAAAACAAGCATTTCTGAATAAACATTTAAAAAATTCACGTTCTCTCTTTTAATCCATAATCTCAACTGAAATGATTATATATTGAAAAACTATTCATGTGTTCCACGTAACCTCAGCTGTACTGCTCGGGACCTTGTTTATGAAGACCTTGCGCCGCCGGTGCGTCATTTTTTAAAATGGGAAAAAGTGACGCACCGGTGGCGCAAGGCCTTCATAAATAAAGCCCTGAATGTTTTCTTTTCTCGACCTCACTTACTGATACTAGAACCTGCAAGCCTATAACGGCCCATGAACTCTTTCTTAGTAGGTCGCGCACCGTACAGACAGTTGTACCTCTGTTAAAAAAAATGTATTACTGTTACCAAGCACCGCCACAGTTCCGCTTGACTCAGAGTTAATCACTGCTCCCACGCTTCTACAGGCCAGACGCTATGTCGTATTTCACTCCTTATCACCCTTTCATCTCCACAATAACAAACAGTCCTCTGCCAGCCACCAGAGAACAGAGTCAGATGCAGAGGCACCAACAAGTGAAATACGACATACCCTCTGCTCTGAGAAAGCAACCAAGCGGTAATTGTGAAAGAAAACATTCAGTAGCGCTTTAAAAATACCAATGCAATTATATAATTATTTTTTTGAAAACGTTCCAATTACTTTGATAGGACTATCTGTGTGTGCCTCCACAGCAAACTTCCTCAGCCCGGACTGAAGGCAGACACAGACAGACACACACAATAACATAACACAGGGCAACGGAGACGGAAAACAGAAGGGACATGAAGATGCAGTCAAACAGCAAGACTGAGAGAGATACTTTTATACTCCGTTTGCTACCTCAATGTATGAACACATTTACTGCACAAATCTGTGTACAACCTCATGGTCAAAACTTTTCATTTTATTTCACTCGACCACCTCCCTTTCTCACCCCACCAGTGCAAACCGCGACCACAAACCGCACTATAATTTTGTCGTCTAACAAAAACTTTGTGAATACCTTAATCATTACCACTTTAGCCCCCTTCCCCCTCCCTCTCGCCCCACCCCCACC